>NC_140799.1:13140765-18490945 GCF_037176805.1 Vigna unguiculata
AAGATTGACCCCAACCAAGGATGGAGGCACATGCTTAAGAAGACTAAGCATGTTAGAAAGGAAGTTCACTAATCCTTCATCCCTTTCATTTGTGTTTGTTATTTTTAATTCCCTAAGTTGACTTAGTTGAATCAACTTTAGTTGACTTGTTGACCTTTGACTAGGTTTGACTTGTTGACTATAGTTGACTTGACTTAAGCCAACATGCTAATCTATGTTTATTTGCTTTGTAGGCTAATTAGGGAGTAAGAAAGCAATGCTAGGTGGCGCATGGTGATTGGGGAGCATAAATGATGTGATGAGAGAGTAAAGCAAAGGCATAAAGCATAAAGTAAAAGGCATGAAGCAAGTGTACCTATGTACCTTTGGTCTCCTTTGTTTTTAGCACACTTTGGCCACATTTTGGAGACATATGAGACACATTCTTTGTCTCCTTTTGTGCTAGAACGAAATTAGCCTTGCACACACCATAGTTGGCTCTTTTGTCTCTCATTTTTGTAACCTTATTTGACCTAGTTTCTAGAAGCTAGGTTAGGTTTTTGTAGAGACATCCTTAGGTATCTTTTATTTGCTTAGAGGCCCCTAAACTCTTCTATATAAGGGGTGCTCCTAGACATGTAAAAGGGTTGAACATTTTGAAGTAAAAACACTCTTGTGTCTCAACCATTTGTGAGAGTTTCCTCCCTTAGGAGTGAAACTTTTAAGCCTTATCTTGCATAGCAAGTGGCGGCACACATCCACTCATCTTCAAGGTTGCCATGGCTTCTAGCCTAGCCTTGTAGTGGCGTGCTTCTCACATTTTTTACCATTTCTTTCCTTTCCATTTTGTGTTTTATTCTTCCTTTAATTGTTCTTGGTTTTCTATGGTTTATGTGCTTTCCATTTCCTTTGTTTTGAATCAATCCATCATCTTCTTCTCTTGAGCTTTGTGAAAGGAACCTTCACATCTAGATAGCTTGCTATCTTAATGTCCAGTGGGGATTTCACATAGCTTTCTTAATCAACTCACACCATATTCAATAATCTTAAAAAGGAACAACATAATCCTTCATCATTTGGTATCAGAGCCAGGTTATCTTGAATATGGTGTTTTTCATGTGCTAACCTTGTCTTGTTGTAGCTATCTTGGTATGGTTCAAATCCTCTTCCATGACACACAAAAACAGTGATGGCAGAAAACTTGACAATTTTAAAACATAAAACTGCACCAGCTCAGCGGTTCAAAATTACGTTTTTGGTGTCAAAAGAAAGCTCTTTGAGTCTAGTTTCCAGAACAAAAAGAACCAACGCATTGGAGTTCTGTGGAGAAATTTATGATGAAATTAGTGAGCAAAGGTCAGATCTGCCAAGAATACGTGAATCAGCGTTTTCAGGTTTTGTGTGTGGCAGTTTGGCTACGGTTTTTGCACCTCTTTAAGCTCCTAAATGTGGTTGGATAAAATGTCTTTGGATGCTTAGCTTTGAGCCTCAAATCCATGAGTTTAAATGCATGATAGCTACATGTTTGTGTCTTTGTGTATGTCATGTTGAGTCTTTAATGTGTCTAACTTTTGCTTGAGTCATATATCATATGCTTCTTTGAGTTTTCTTATTCTTGTTTCTAAGTATTTGAGCTATTGCATGAGATCTATGCCTTTTGTTGTAGCATGCTCCTTGAAATTGATTTTGACCTAATTTTAAGGAACTAAGTGTTCAAGACACCCTAAAATATCCTTCTCATCATCTTAAGTACCTAGTTTTGAAAAGAAAAATTATTTTCAAGACCAAAAACAGTTTGGCCGAGAGCTAATGTGTTGCTTGGTGAATCCATTTGGCCATATTTACTAGGTGTTATGCTACCAAATTTTATACTTGGATTTTGGGTGATATTGGCAAATTAGTTCCATGCTTTAACTTGGTTATGATCTTTCTTGGTGTATGCATAATTTGAGGGATAATCTTGGCTTGTTCAAATGCTTTCCATAGAGTCTTTAAAAGTGTTTTTCATTATTTTAGTCTTGTTAAAAGTTTTGTCTCAAACTTTCTTCTTTAGAGTTTAGCTTTCCTTGTTTTTGTACTTTTCTTGCTTGTCACTAGGTGTTCTTTGTTTTGTCTTAGTAGTTTTCTTTTCTTGAAACTCTGGGATGTTGTGGCCGAATCGCTTGTATTGCATTTGAAAGGTTTTTGAACAAGTTTAGAAAGTGTTTGCTTCACTCCTTTGGTGGATTTTGAGTGCTAGCCTTGCCTTGTTACTTTGGGAGAGTGATCTAAACACTTGGGTTACATTTTGGGTTGGATTTGGTCTCGATTTTCATGTTGTCTAACCCCTAATCATTTATTTTGTCTCGGATTTGAGTTTTTTTGTTGTAGGAATCTTGGCAAGTTCATCAAATGCACCTACACCAAACATAACAATACATTGATGAGATTGCTTCGGGATTTGGAGTTGTCTGAGGAAGGAGGCCTTTGATCAATTAAGAAAGGACAAGGAGCAAAGTGACCTAAGAATCCAAGAGCACATTCAAAGGCTTGAAGCTAAGGAGCAAGAAAGAGAGACTAGGAAAAGAGGGCATTCTAGGCGCAAACCATCACAAGAGAAGCAAACTCCAAAGATTCCTAAGTTCAAAGGAGAAAATGACCCAAACATCTACATTGAGTGGGAACAAAAAGTGGACCAAATTTTTTACCATTCATGTAGTTAGTCATCAAAAGCAAGTAGATTTGGTAGTCTTAGAGTTTGAGGATTGTGCCATGACTTGGTGGCATCAATTATGTATGGACAATATTAACCAAGAGTCACTCGCGACTTCTTGGAGGGACCTTAAAAATTTGATGCGCGCTAGATTTGTTCCTTCCTACTATAGGAGGGAGACTCTTTTGAAGCTCCAAAGGCTTCAACAAGGGTCCATGTGTGTGGATGAATATTACAAGTTAATGGAGTTCATGCTTCTAAAAGTAGGACTCCAATTTGAAAGTGAAGAGGAAAAGGTAGCTAGATTTGTGAGTGAGTTAAGGAGGGACATACAAGATTTAGTAGAGTTATATGAGTACTCCTCTCTTGACAAAGTTTTACATTTGGCCATCGAAGTTGAAACTCAATTGCAAAAGAAAAAAGAGGCCAAGAGGAGTGGTTCATACAATGACTACTATTCTAGTACTTGGAAAGATAAAGAAAGAAAACATGATAAATCACCACTCAAGAGTTCCCGAGACCCATCTCCTAGGACTAATTCGTCTAGGCCTTCTAATGAAACTCCTAATTCTTCTCAAGGTACAAGGACAAGTTCTATAAAATGTTTTAAGTGTTTGGGATATGGGCACATAGCTTTAAATTGTCCCACCAAAAGAACCATGACCTTAAACCTTAAAATAGAAGTAGAGAGTGAACATTCTTCTCCCCCTTCCCCCAAAAGTACTTCTTCCCACACTTCTTCTTCAAGTGAAAGGATTAAACCCCTTGAAGGTGGATTGTTAATGATAAGGCACCAACTAAGACAAGTTTCCAAGGAACTTGACCCTTCTCAAAGACAAAACCTTTTTCATTCAAGGTGTCATATCAAAGACAAACTATGTCCCCTCCTCATAGATAATGGAAGTTGTGTAAATGTGGCTAGCACAAGGGTTGTGGACAAGCTTGGCTTGAAAACTATCCCTCATGCCAAGCCCTACAAGCTATCATGGCTTAAGAAAGAAAACATTAAAGTAACTCAACAAGTCCTCATTAACTTTTCAATTGGAAATTTTAAAGATGAGGTGTTATGTGATGTTGTGCCTATGGAAGCAACTCATATTTTGTTAGGTAGGCCATGGCAATTTGATAGAAAAGTCTTTTATGATGGCCATGCTAACACCTATGCTTTCTCCTTCCAAGGCAAGAAGTTCACACTCCTACCTCTCTCACCCAATCAAGCAAATGAGGACCAAAATAAAGTGAAAGATAAGAGAAAAGATGAAAAAGAAAAAGAGCAAGTTACCTCCAAAGTGTTACTTGCCTCTAAAAAAATATTTCCAAAGCAAGATGAACATCACCATTCTTCCTTCTCTTGCAAGGCTCAAAAGGAAGACCCAATGCACAAGCATGAGAAGAAGAGTGGTCTAGAAAAGAGGGATGGCCTAACCAAGGCTAGGGGTAGTACCCTTAGAAAAGATGGAACAAGAGCTCATAAAAGGGAGGCGCAAAACCTCCCCCAAATCAAGTCAAGCTCCATCTACAAAGGCTTAAAGAATTTGTGGTCAAATTCTCTCCAAGGAGGGGAGGATGATGAAGGATTGACCCCAACCAAGGATGGAGGCACATGCTTAAGAAGACTAAGCATGTTTAGAAAGGAAGTTCACTAATCCTTCATCCCTTTCATTTGTGTTTGTTATTTTTGATTCCCTAAGTTGACTTAGTTGAATCAACTTTAGTTGACTTGTTGACCTTTGACTAGGTTTGACTTGTTGACTATAGTTGACTTGACTTAAGCCAACATGCTAATCTATGTTTATTTGCTTTGTAGGTTAATTAGGAGTAAGAAAGCAATGCTAGGTGGCGCATGGTGATTGGGGAGCATAAATGATGTGGATGAGAGAGTAAAGCAAAGGCATAAAGCATAAAGTAAAAGGCTTAAAGAATTTGTGGTCAAATTCTCTCCAAGGAGGGGAGGATGATGAAAGATTGACCCCAACCAAGGATGGAGGCACATGCTTAAGAAGACTAAGCATGTTTAGAAAGGAAGTTCACTAATCCTTCATCCCTTTCATTTGTGTTTGTTATTTTTAATTCCCTAAGTTGACTTAGTTGAATCAACTTTAGTTGACTTGTTGACCTTTGACTAGGTTTGACTTGTTGACTATAGTTGACTTGACTTAAGCCAACATGCTAATCTATGTTTATTTGCTTTGTAGGCTAATTAGGAGTAAGAAAGCAATGCTAGGTGGCGCATGGTGATTGGGGAGCATAAATGATGTGGATGAGAGAGTAAAGCAAAGGCATAAAGCATAAAGTAAAAGGCATGAAGCAAGTGTACCTATGTACCTTTGGTCTCCTTTGTTTTTAGCACACTTTGGCCACATTTTGGAGACATATGAGACACATTCTTTGTCTCCTTTTGTGCTAGAACGAAATTAGCCTTGCACACACCATAGTTGGCTCTTTTGTCTCTCATTTTTGTAACCTTATTTGACCTAGTTTCTAGAAGCTAGGTTAGGTTTTTGTAGAGACATCCTTAGGTATCTTTTATTTGCTTAGAGGCCCCTAAACTCTTCTATATAAGGGGTGCTCCTAGACATGTAAAAGGGTTGAACATTTTGAAGTAAAAACACTCTTGTGTCTCAACCATTTGTGAGAGTTTCCTCCCTTAGGAGTGAAACTTTTAAGCCTTATCTTGCATAGCAAGTGGCGGCACACATCCACTCATCTTCAAGGTTGCCATGGCTTCTAGCCTAGCCTTGTAGTGGCGTGCTTCTCACATTTTTTACCATTTCTTTCCTTTCCATTTTGTGTTTTATTCTTCCTTTAATTGTTCTTGGTTTTCTATGGTTTATGTGCTTTCCATTTCCTTTGTTTTGAATCAATCCATCATCTTCTTCTCTTGAGCTTTGTGAAAGGAACCTTCACATCTAGATAGCTTGCTATCTTAATGTCCAGTGGGGATTTCACATAGCTTTCTTAATCAACTCACACCATATTCAATAATCTTAAAAAGGAACAACATAATCCTTCATCATTTGGTATCAGAGCCAGGTTATCTTGAATATGGTGTTTTTCATGTGCTAACCTTGTCTTGTTGTAGCTATCTTGGTATGGTTCAAATCCTCTTCCATGACACACAAAAACAGTGATGGCAGAAAACTTGACAATTTTAAAACATTAAACTGCACCAGCTCAGCGGTTCAAAAATTACGTTTTTGGTGTCAAAAGAAAGCTCTTTGAGTCTAGTTTCCAGAACAAAAAGAACCAACGCATTTGGAGTTCTGTGGAGAAATTTATGATGAAATTAGTGAGCAAAGGTCAGATCTGCCAAGAATACGTGAATCAGCGTTTTCAGGTTTTGTTGTGGCAGTTTGGCTACGGTTTTTGCACCTCTTTAAGCTCCTAAATGTGGTTGGATAACATGTCTTTGGATGCTTAGCTTTGAGCCTCAAATCCATGAGTTTAAATGCATGATAGCTACATGTTTGTGTCTTTGTGTATGTCATGTTGAGTCTTTAAATGTGTCTAACTTTTGCTTGAGTCATATATCATATGCTTCTTTGAGTTTTCTTATTCTTGTTTCTAAGTATTTGAGCTATTGCATGAGATCTATGCCTTTTGTTGTAGCATGCTCCTTGAAATTGATTTTGACCTAATTTTTAAGGAACTAAGTGTTCAAGACACCCTAAAATATCCTTCTCATCATCTTAAGTACCTAGTTTTGAAAAGAAAAATTATTTTCAAGACCAAAAACAGTTTGGCCGAGAGCTAATGTGTTGCTTGGTGAATCCATTTGGCCATTTTTACTAGGTGTTATGCTACCAAATTTTATACTTGGATTTTGGGTGATATTGGCAAATTAGTTCCATGCTTTAACTTGGTTATGATCTTTCTTGGTGTATGCATAATTTGAGGGATAATCTTGGCTTGTTCAAATGCTTTCCATAGAGTCTTTAAAAGTGTTTTTCATTATTTTAGTCTTGTTAAAAGTTTTGTCTCAAACTTTTCTTCTTTAGAGTTTAGCTTTCCTTGTTTTTGTACTTTTCTTGCTTGTCACTAGGTGTTCTTTGTTTTGTCTTAGTAGTTTTCTTTTCTTGAAACTCTTGGGATGTTGTGGCCGAATCGCTTGTATTGCATTTGAAAGGTTTTGAACAAGTTTTGAAAAGTGTTTGCTTCACTCCTTTGGTGGATTTTGAGTGCTAGCCTTGCCTTGTTACTTTGGGAGAGTGATCTAAACACTTGGGTTACATTTTGGGTTGGATTTGGTCTCGATTTTCATGTTGTCTAACCCCTAATCCATTTATTTTGTCTCGGATTTGAGTTTTTTTGTTGTAGGAATCATGGCAAGTTCATCAAATGCACCTACACCAAACAAAAACAATACATTGATGAGATTGCTTCGGGATTTGGAGTTGTCTAGGAAGGAGGCCTTTGAACAATTAAGAAAGGACAAGGAGCAAAGTGACCTAAGAATCCAAGAGCACATTCAAAGGCTTGAAGCTAAGGAGCAAGAAAGAGAGACTAGGAAAAGAGGGCATTCTAGGCGCAAACCATCACAAGAGAAGCAAACTCCAAAGATTCCTAAGTTCAAAGGAGAAAATGACCCAAACATCTACATTGAGTGGGAACAAAAAGTGGACCAAATTTTTACCATTCATGTAGTTAGTCATCAAAAGCAAGTAGATTTGGTAGTCTTAGAGTTTGAGGATTGTGCCATGACTTGGTGGCATCAATTATGTATGGACAATATTAACCAAGAGTCACTCGCGACTTCTTGGAGGGACCTTAAAAATTTGATGCGCGCTAGATTTGTTCCTTCCTACTATAGGAGGGAGACTCTTTTGAAGCTCCAAAGGCTTCAACAAGGGTCCATGTGTGTGGATGAATATTACAAGTTAATGGAGTTCATGCTTCTAAAAGTAGGACTCCAATTTGAAAGTGAAGAGGAAAAGGTAGCTAGATTTGTGAGTGAGTTAAGGAGGGACATACAAGATTTAGTAGAGTTATATGAGTACTCCTCTCTTGACAAAGTTTTACATTTGGCCATCGAAGTTGAAACTCAATTGCAAAAGAAAAAAGAGGCCAAGAGGAGTGGTTCATACAATGACTACTATTCTAGTACTTGGAAAGATAAAGAAAGAAAACATGATAAATCACCACTCAAGAGTTCCCGAGACCCATCTCCTAGGACTAATTCGTCTAGGCCTTCTAATGAAACTCCTAATTCTTCTCAAGGTACAAGGACAAGTTCTATAAAATGTTTTAAGTGTTTGGGATATGGGCACATAGCTTTAAATTGTCCCACCAAAAGAACCATGACCTTAAACCTTAAAATAGAAGTAGAGAGTGAACATTCTTCTCCCCCTTCCCCCAAAAGTACTTCTTCCCACACTTCTTCTTCAAGTGAAAGGATTAAACCCCTTGAAGGTGGATTGTTAATGATAAGGCACCAACTAAGACAAGTTTCCAAGGAACTTGACCCTTCTCAAAGACAAAACCTTTTTCATTCAAGGTGTCATATCAAAGACAAACTATGTCCCCTCCTCATAGATAATGGAAGTTGTGTAAATGTGGCTAGCACAAGGGTTGTGGACAAGCTTGGCTTGAAAACTATCCCTCATGCCAAGCCCTACAAGCTATCATGGCTTAAGAAAGAAAACATTAAAGTAACTCAACAAGTCCTCATTAACTTTTCAATTGGAAATTTTAAAGATGAGGTGTTATGTGATGTTGTGCCTATGGAAGCAACTCATATTTTGTTAGGTAGGCCATGGCAATTTGATAGAAAAGTCTTTTATGATGGCCATGCTAACACCTATGCTTTCTCCTTCCAAGGCAAGAAGTTCACACTCCTACCTCTCTCACCCAATCAAGCAAATGAGGACCAAAATAAAGTGAAAGATAAGAGAAAAGATGAAAAAGAAAAAGAGCAAGTTACCTCCAAAGTGTTACTTGCCTCTAAAAAAATATTTCCAAAGCAAGATGAACATCACCATTCTTCCTTCTCTTGCAAGGCTCAAAAGGAAGACCCAATGCACAAGCATGAGAAGAAGAGTGGTCTAGAAAAGAGGGATGGCCTAACCAAGGCTAGGGGTAGTACCCTTAGAAAAGATGGAACAAGAGCTCATAAAAGGGAGGCGCAAAACCTCCCCCAAATCAAGTCAAGCTCCATCTACAAAGGCTTAAAGAATTTGTGGTCAAATTCTCTCCAAGGAGGGGAGGATGATGAAGGATTGACCCCAACCAAGGATGGAGGCACATGCTTAAGAAGACTAAGCATGTTTAGAAAGGAAGTTCACTAATCCTTCATCCCTTTCATTTGTGTTTGTTATTTTTGATTCCCTAAGTTGACTTAGTTGAATCAACTTTAGTTGACTTGTTGACCTTTGACTAGGTTTGACTTGTTGACTATAGTTGACTTGACTTAAGCCAACATGCTAATCTATGTTTATTTGCTTTGTAGGTTAATTAGGAGTAAGAAAGCAATGCTAGGTGGCGCATGGTGATTGGGGAGCATAAATGATGTGGATGAGAGAGTAAAGCAAAGGCATAAAGCATAAAGTAAAAGGCTTAAAGAATTTGTGGTCAAATTCTCTCCAAGGAGGGGAGGATGATGAAAGATTGACCCCAACCAAGGATGGAGGCACATGCTTAAGAAGACTAAGCATGTTTAGAAAGGAAGTTCACTAATCCTTCATCCCTTTCATTTGTGTTTGTTATTTTTAATTCCCTAAGTTGACTTAGTTGAATCAACTTTAGTTGACTTGTTGACCTTTGACTAGGTTTGACTTGTTGACTATAGTTGACTTGACTTAAGCCAACATGCTAATCTATGTTTATTTGCTTTGTAGGCTAATTAGGAGTAAGAAAGCAATGCTAGGTGGCGCATGGTGATTGGGGAGCATAAATGATGTGGATGAGAGAGTAAAGCAAAGGCATAAAGCATAAAGTAAAAGGCATGAAGCAAGTGTACCTATGTACCTTTGGTCTCCTTTGTTTTTAGCACACTTTGGCCACATTTTGGAGACATATGAGACACATTCTTTGTCTCCTTTTGTGCTAGAACGAAATTAGCCTTGCACACACCATAGTTGGCTCTTTTGTCTCTCATTTTTGTAACCTTATTTGACCTAGTTTCTAGAAGCTAGGTTAGGTTTTTGTAGAGACATCCTTAGGTATCTTTTATTTGCTTAGAGGCCCCTAAACTCTTCTATATAAGGGGTGCTCCTAGACATGTAAAAGGGTTGAACATTTTGAAGTAAAAACACTCTTGTGTCTCAACCATTTGTGAGAGTTTCCTCCCTTAGGAGTGAAACTTTTAAGCCTTATCTTGCATAGCAAGTGGCGGCACACATCCACTCATCTTCAAGGTTGCCATGGCTTCTAGCCTAGCCTTGTAGTGGCGTGCTTCTCACATTTTTTACCATTTCTTTCCTTTCCATTTTGTGTTTTATTCTTCCTTTAATTGTTCTTGGTTTTCTATGGTTTATGTGCTTTCCATTTCCTTTGTTTTGAATCAATCCATCATCTTCTTCTCTTGAGCTTTGTGAAAGGAACCTTCACATCTAGATAGCTTGCTATCTTAATGTCCAGTGGGGATTTCACATAGCTTTCTTAATCAACTCACACCATATTCAATAATCTTAAAAAGGAACAACATAATCCTTCATCATTTGGTATCAGAGCCAGGTTATCTTGAATATGGTGTTTTTCATGTGCTAACCTTGTCTTGTTGTAGCTATCTTGGTATGGTTCAAATCCTCTTCCATGACACACAAAAACAGTGATGGCAGAAAACTTGACAATTTTAAAACATTAAACTGCACCAGCTCAGCGGTTCAAAAATTACGTTTTTGGTGTCAAAAGAAAGCTCTTTGAGTCTAGTTTCCAGAACAAAAAGAACCAACGCATTTGGAGTTCTGTGGAGAAATTTATGATGAAATTAGTGAGCAAAGGTCAGATCTGCCAAGAATACGTGAATCAGCGTTTTCAGGTTTTGTTGTGGCAGTTTGGCTACGGTTTTTGCACCTCTTTAAGCTCCTAAATGTGGTTGGATAACATGTCTTTGGATGCTTAGCTTTGAGCCTCAAATCCATGAGTTTAAATGCATGATAGCTACATGTTTGTGTCTTTGTGTATGTCATGTTGAGTCTTTAAATGTGTCTAACTTTTGCTTGAGTCATATATCATATGCTTCTTTGAGTTTTCTTATTCTTGTTTCTAAGTATTTGAGCTATTGCATGAGATCTATGCCTTTTGTTGTAGCATGCTCCTTGAAATTGATTTTGACCTAATTTTTAAGGAACTAAGTGTTCAAGACACCCTAAAATATCCTTCTCATCATCTTAAGTACCTAGTTTTGAAAAGAAAAATTATTTTCAAGACCAAAAACAGTTTGGCCGAGAGCTAATGTGTTGCTTGGTGAATCCATTTGGCCATTTTTACTAGGTGTTATGCTACCAAATTTTATACTTGGATTTTGGGTGATATTGGCAAATTAGTTCCATGCTTTAACTTGGTTATGATCTTTCTTGGTGTATGCATAATTTGAGGGATAATCTTGGCTTGTTCAAATGCTTTCCATAGAGTCTTTAAAAGTGTTTTTCATTATTTTAGTCTTGTTAAAAGTTTTGTCTCAAACTTTTCTTCTTTAGAGTTTAGCTTTCCTTGTTTTTGTACTTTTCTTGCTTGTCACTAGGTGTTCTTTGTTTTGTCTTAGTAGTTTTCTTTTCTTGAAACTCTTGGGATGTTGTGGCCGAATCGCTTGTATTGCATTTGAAAGGTTTTGAACAAGTTTTGAAAAGTGTTTGCTTCACTCCTTTGGTGGATTTTGAGTGCTAGCCTTGCCTTGTTACTTTGGGAGAGTGATCTAAACACTTGGGTTACATTTTGGGTTGGATTTGGTCTCGATTTTCATGTTGTCTAACCCCTAATCCATTTATTTTGTCTCGGATTTGAGTTTTTTTGTTGTAGGAATCATGGCAAGTTCATCAAATGCACCTACACCAAACAAAAACAATACATTGATGAGATTGCTTCGGGATTTGGAGTTGTCTAGGAAGGAGGCCTTTGAACAATTAAGAAAGGACAAGGAGCAAAGTGACCTAAGAATCCAAGAGCACATTCAAAGGCTTGAAGCTAAGGAGCAAGAAAGAGAGACTAGGAAAAGAGGGCATTCTAGGCGCAAACCATCACAAGAGAAGCAAACTCCAAAGATTCCTAAGTTCAAAGGAGAAAATGACCCAAACATCTACATTGAGTGGGAACAAAAAGTGGACCAAATTTTTACCATTCATGTAGTTAGTCATCAAAAGCAAGTAGATTTGGTAGTCTTAGAGTTTGAGGATTGTGCCATGACTTGGTGGCATCAATTATGTATGGACAATATTAACCAAGAGTCACTCGCGACTTCTTGGAGGGACCTTAAAAATTTGATGCGCGCTAGATTTGTTCCTTCCTACTATAGGAGGGAGACTCTTTTGAAGCTCCAAAGGCTTCAACAAGGGTCCATGTGTGTGGATGAATATTACAAGTTAATGGAGTTCATGCTTCTAAAAGTAGGACTCCAATTTGAAAGTGAAGAGGAAAAGGTAGCTAGATTTGTGAGTGAGTTAAGGAGGGACATACAAGATTTAGTAGAGTTATATGAGTACTCCTCTCTTGACAAAGTTTTACATTTGGCCATCGAAGTTGAAACTCAATTGCAAAAGAAAAAAGAGGCCAAGAGGAGTGGTTCATACAATGACTACTATTCTAGTACTTGGAAAGATAAAGAAAGAAAACATGATAAATCACCACTCAAGAGTTCCCGAGACCCATCTCCTAGGACTAATTCGTCTAGGCCTTCTAATGAAACTCCTAATTCTTCTCAAGGTACAAGGACAAGTTCTATAAAATGTTTTAAGTGTTTGGGATATGGGCACATAGCTTTAAATTGTCCCACCAAAAGAACCATGACCTTAAACCTTAAAATAGAAGTAGAGAGTGAACATTCTTCTCCCCCTTCCCCCAAAAGTACTTCTTCCCACACTTCTTCTTCAAGTGAAAGGATTAAACCCCTTGAAGGTGGATTGTTAATGATAAGGCACCAACTAAGACAAGTTTCCAAGGAACTTGACCCTTCTCAAAGACAAAACCTTTTTCATTCAAGGTGTCATATCAAAGACAAACTATGTCCCCTCCTCATAGATAATGGAAGTTGTGTAAATGTGGCTAGCACAAGGGTTGTGGACAAGCTTGGCTTGAAAACTATCCCTCATGCCAAGCCCTACAAGCTATCATGGCTTAAGAAAGAAAACATTAAAGTAACTCAACAAGTCCTCATTAACTTTTCAATTGGAAATTTTAAAGATGAGGTGTTATGTGATGTTGTGCCTATGGAAGCAACTCATATTTTGTTAGGTAGGCCATGGCAATTTGATAGAAAAGTCTTTTATGATGGCCATGCTAACACCTATGCTTTCTCCTTCCAAGGCAAGAAGTTCACACTCCTACCTCTCTCACCCAATCAAGCAAATGAGGACCAAAATAAAGTGAAAGATAAGAGAAAAGATGAAAAAGAAAAAGAGCAAGTTACCTCCAAAGTGTTACTTGCCTCTAAAAAAATATTTCCAAAGCAAGATGAACATCACCATTCTTCCTTCTCTTGCAAGGCTCAAAAGGAAGACCCAATGCACAAGCATGAGAAGAAGAGTGGTCTAGAAAAGAGGGATGGCCTAACCAAGGCTAGGGGTAGTACCCTTAGAAAAGATGGAACAAGAGCTCATAAAAGGGAGGCGCAAAACCTCCCCCAAATCAAGTCAAGCTCCATCTACAAAGGCTTAAAGAATTTGTGGTCAAATTCTCTCCAAGGAGGGGAGGATGATGAAGGATTGACCCCAACCAAGGATGGAGGCACATGCTTAAGAAGACTAAGCATGTTTAGAAAGGAAGTTCACTAATCCTTCATCCCTTTCATTTGTGTTTGTTATTTTTGATTCCCTAAGTTGACTTAGTTGAATCAACTTTAGTTGACTTGTTGACCTTTGACTAGGTTTGACTTGTTGACTATAGTTGACTTGACTTAAGCCAACATGCTAATCTATGTTTATTTGCTTTGTAGGTTAATTAGGAGTAAGAAAGCAATGCTAGGTGGCGCATGGTGATTGGGGAGCATAAATGATGTGGATGAGAGAGTAAAGCAAAGGCATAAAGCATAAAGTAAAAGGCTTAAAGAATTTGTGGTCAAATTCTCTCCAAGGAGGGGAGGATGATGAAAGATTGACCCCAACCAAGGATGGAGGCACATGCTTAAGAAGACTAAGCATGTTTAGAAAGGAAGTTCACTAATCCTTCATCCCTTTCATTTGTGTTTGTTATTTTTAATTCCCTAAGTTGACTTAGTTGAATCAACTTTAGTTGACTTGTTGACCTTTGACTAGGTTTGACTTGTTGACTATAGTTGACTTGACTTAAGCCAACATGCTAATCTATGTTTATTTGCTTTGTAGGCTAATTAGGAGTAAGAAAGCAATGCTAGGTGGCGCATGGTGATTGGGGAGCATAAATGATGTGGATGAGAGAGTAAAGCAAAGGCATAAAGCATAAAGTAAAAGGCATGAAGCAAGTGTACCTATGTACCTTTGGTCTCCTTTGTTTTTAGCACACTTTGGCCACATTTTGGAGACATATGAGACACATTCTTTGTCTCCTTTTGTGCTAGAACGAAATTAGCCTTGCACACACCATAGTTGGCTCTTTTGTCTCTCATTTTTGTAACCTTATTTGACCTAGTTTCTAGAAGCTAGGTTAGGTTTTTGTAGAGACATCCTTAGGTATCTTTTATTTGCTTAGAGGCCCCTAAACTCTTCTATATAAGGGGTGCTCCTAGACATGTAAAAGGGTTGAACATTTTGAAGTAAAAACACTCTTGTGTCTCAACCATTTGTGAGAGTTTCCTCCCTTAGGAGTGAAACTTTTAAGCCTTATCTTGCATAGCAAGTGGCGGCACACATCCACTCATCTTCAAGGTTGCCATGGCTTCTAGCCTAGCCTTGTAGTGGCGTGCTTCTCACATTTTTTACCATTTCTTTCCTTTCCATTTTGTGTTTTATTCTTCCTTTAATTGTTCTTGGTTTTCTATGGTTTATGTGCTTTCCATTTCCTTTGTTTTGAATCAATCCATCATCTTCTTCTCTTGAGCTTTGTGAAAGGAACCTTCACATCTAGATAGCTTGCTATCTTAATGTCCAGTGGGGATTTCACATAGCTTTCTTAATCAACTCACACCATATTCAATAATCTTAAAAAGGAACAACATAATCCTTCATCATTTGGTATCAGAGCCAGGTTATCTTGAATATGGTGTTTTTCATGTGCTAACCTTGTCTTGTTGTAGCTATCTTGGTATGGTTCAAATCCTCTTCCATGACACACAAAAACAGTGATGGCAGAAAACTTGACAATTTTAAAACATTAAACTGCACCAGCTCAGCGGTTCAAAAATTACGTTTTTGGTGTCAAAAGAAAGCTCTTTGAGTCTAGTTTCCAGAACAAAAAGAACCAACGCATTTGGAGTTCTGTGGAGAAATTTATGATGAAATTAGTGAGCAAAGGTCAGATCTGCCAAGAATACGTGAATCAGCGTTTTCAGGTTTTGTTGTGGCAGTTTGGCTACGGTTTTTGCACCTCTTTAAGCTCCTAAATGTGGTTGGATAACATGTCTTTGGATGCTTAGCTTTGAGCCTCAAATCCATGAGTTTAAATGCATGATAGCTACATGTTTGTGTCTTTGTGTATGTCATGTTGAGTCTTTAAATGTGTCTAACTTTTGCTTGAGTCATATATCATATGCTTCTTTGAGTTTTCTTATTCTTGTTTCTAAGTATTTGAGCTATTGCATGAGATCTATGCCTTTTGTTGTAGCATGCTCCTTGAAATTGATTTTGACCTAATTTTTAAGGAACTAAGTGTTCAAGACACCCTAAAATATCCTTCTCATCATCTTAAGTACCTAGTTTTGAAAAGAAAAATTATTTTCAAGACCAAAAACAGTTTGGCCGAGAGCTAATGTGTTGCTTGGTGAATCCATTTGGCCATTTTTACTAGGTGTTATGCTACCAAATTTTATACTTGGATTTTGGGTGATATTGGCAAATTAGTTCCATGCTTTAACTTGGTTATGATCTTTCTTGGTGTATGCATAATTTGAGGGATAATCTTGGCTTGTTCAAATGCTTTCCATAGAGTCTTTAAAAGTGTTTTTCATTATTTTAGTCTTGTTAAAAGTTTTGTCTCAAACTTTTCTTCTTTAGAGTTTAGCTTTCCTTGTTTTTGTACTTTTCTTGCTTGTCACTAGGTGTTCTTTGTTTTGTCTTAGTAGTTTTCTTTTCTTGAAACTCTTGGGATGTTGTGGCCGAATCGCTTGTATTGCATTTGAAAGGTTTTGAACAAGTTTTGAAAAGTGTTTGCTTCACTCCTTTGGTGGATTTTGAGTGCTAGCCTTGCCTTGTTACTTTGGGAGAGTGATCTAAACACTTGGGTTACATTTTGGGTTGGATTTGGTCTCGATTTTCATGTTGTCTAACCCCTAATCCATTTATTTTGTCTCGGATTTGAGTTTTTTTGTTGTAGGAATCATGGCAAGTTCATCAAATGCACCTACACCAAACAAAAACAATACATTGATGAGATTGCTTCGGGATTTGGAGTTGTCTAGGAAGGAGGCCTTTGAACAATTAAGAAAGGACAAGGAGCAAAGTGACCTAAGAATCCAAGAGCACATTCAAAGGCTTGAAGCTAAGGAGCAAGAAAGAGAGACTAGGAAAAGAGGGCATTCTAGGCGCAAACCATCACAAGAGAAGCAAACTCCAAAGATTCCTAAGTTCAAAGGAGAAAATGACCCAAACATCTACATTGAGTGGGAACAAAAAGTGGACCAAATTTTTACCATTCATGTAGTTAGTCATCAAAAGCAAGTAGATTTGGTAGTCTTAGAGTTTGAGGATTGTGCCATGACTTGGTGGCATCAATTATGTATGGACAATATTAACCAAGAGTCACTCGCGACTTCTTGGAGGGACCTTAAAAATTTGATGCGCGCTAGATTTGTTCCTTCCTACTATAGGAGGGAGACTCTTTTGAAGCTCCAAAGGCTTCAACAAGGGTCCATGTGTGTGGATGAATATTACAAGTTAATGGAGTTCATGCTTCTAAAAGTAGGACTCCAATTTGAAAGTGAAGAGGAAAAGGTAGCTAGATTTGTGAGTGAGTTAAGGAGGGACATACAAGATTTAGTAGAGTTATATGAGTACTCCTCTCTTGACAAAGTTTTACATTTGGCCATCGAAGTTGAAACTCAATTGCAAAAGAAAAAAGAGGCCAAGAGGAGTGGTTCATACAATGACTACTATTCTAGTACTTGGAAAGATAAAGAAAGAAAACATGATAAATCACCACTCAAGAGTTCCCGAGACCCATCTCCTAGGACTAATTCGTCTAGGCCTTCTAATGAAACTCCTAATTCTTCTCAAGGTACAAGGACAAGTTCTATAAAATGTTTTAAGTGTTTGGGATATGGGCACATAGCTTTAAATTGTCCCACCAAAAGAACCATGACCTTAAACCTTAAAATAGAAGTAGAGAGTGAACATTCTTCTCCCCCTTCCCCCAAAAGTACTTCTTCCCACACTTCTTCTTCAAGTGAAAGGATTAAACCCCTTGAAGGTGGATTGTTAATGATAAGGCACCAACTAAGACAAGTTTCCAAGGAACTTGACCCTTCTCAAAGACAAAACCTTTTTCATTCAAGGTGTCATATCAAAGACAAACTATGTCCCCTCCTCATAGATAATGGAAGTTGTGTAAATGTGGCTAGCACAAGGGTTGTGGACAAGCTTGGCTTGAAAACTATCCCTCATGCCAAGCCCTACAAGCTATCATGGCTTAAGAAAGAAAACATTAAAGTAACTCAACAAGTCCTCATTAACTTTTCAATTGGAAATTTTAAAGATGAGGTGTTATGTGATGTTGTGCCTATGGAAGCAACTCATATTTTGTTAGGTAGGCCATGGCAATTTGATAGAAAAGTCTTTTATGATGGCCATGCTAACACCTATGCTTTCTCCTTCCAAGGCAAGAAGTTCACACTCCTACCTCTCTCACCCAATCAAGCAAATGAGGACCAAAATAAAGTGAAAGATAAGAGAAAAGATGAAAAAGAAAAAGAGCAAGTTACCTCCAAAGTGTTACTTGCCTCTAAAAAAATATTTCCAAAGCAAGATGAACATCACCATTCTTCCTTCTCTTGCAAGGCTCAAAAGGAAGACCCAATGCACAAGCATGAGAAGAAGAGTGGTCTAGAAAAGAGGGATGGCCTAACCAAGGCTAGGGGTAGTACCCTTAGAAAAGATGGAACAAGAGCTCATAAAAGGGAGGCGCAAAACCTCCCCCAAATCAAGTCAAGCTCCATCTACAAAGGCTTAAAGAATTTGTGGTCAAATTCTCTCCAAGGAGGGGAGGATGATGAAGGATTGACCCCAACCAAGGATGGAGGCACATGCTTAAGAAGACTAAGCATGTTTAGAAAGGAAGTTCACTAATCCTTCATCCCTTTCATTTGTGTTTGTTATTTTTGATTCCCTAAGTTGACTTAGTTGAATCAACTTTAGTTGACTTGTTGACCTTTGACTAGGTTTGACTTGTTGACTATAGTTGACTTGACTTAAGCCAACATGCTAATCTATGTTTATTTGCTTTGTAGGTTAATTAGGAGTAAGAAAGCAATGCTAGGTGGCGCATGGTGATTGGGGAGCATAAATGATGTGGATGAGAGAGTAAAGCAAAGGCATAAAGCATAAAGTAAAAGGCTTAAAGAATTTGTGGTCAAATTCTCTCCAAGGAGGGGAGGATGATGAAAGATTGACCCCAACCAAGGATGGAGGCACATGCTTAAGAAGACTAAGCATGTTTAGAAAGGAAGTTCACTAATCCTTCATCCCTTTCATTTGTGTTTGTTATTTTTAATTCCCTAAGTTGACTTAGTTGAATCAACTTTAGTTGACTTGTTGACCTTTGACTAGGTTTGACTTGTTGACTATAGTTGACTTGACTTAAGCCAACATGCTAATCTATGTTTATTTGCTTTGTAGGCTAATTAGGAGTAAGAAAGCAATGCTAGGTGGCGCATGGTGATTGGGGAGCATAAATGATGTGGATGAGAGAGTAAAGCAAAGGCATAAAGCATAAAGTAAAAGGCATGAAGCAAGTGTACCTATGTACCTTTGGTCTCCTTTGTTTTTAGCACACTTTGGCCACATTTTGGAGACATATGAGACACATTCTTTGTCTCCTTTTGTGCTAGAACGAAATTAGCCTTGCACACACCATAGTTGGCTCTTTTGTCTCTCATTTTTGTAACCTTATTTGACCTAGTTTCTAGAAGCTAGGTTAGGTTTTTGTAGAGACATCCTTAGGTATCTTTTATTTGCTTAGAGGCCCCTAAACTCTTCTATATAAGGGGTGCTCCTAGACATGTAAAAGGGTTGAACATTTTGAAGTAAAAACACTCTTGTGTCTCAACCATTTGTGAGAGTTTCCTCCCTTAGGAGTGAAACTTTTAAGCCTTATCTTGCATAGCAAGTGGCGGCACACATCCACTCATCTTCAAGGTTGCCATGGCTTCTAGCCTAGCCTTGTAGTGGCGTGCTTCTCACATTTTTTACCATTTCTTTCCTTTCCATTTTGTGTTTTATTCTTCCTTTAATTGTTCTTGGTTTTCTATGGTTTATGTGCTTTCCATTTCCTTTGTTTTGAATCAATCCATCATCTTCTTCTCTTGAGCTTTGTGAAAGGAACCTTCACATCTAGATAGCTTGCTATCTTAATGTCCAGTGGGGATTTCACATAGCTTTCTTAATCAACTCACACCATATTCAATAATCTTAAAAAGGAACAACATAATCCTTCATCATTTGGTATCAGAGCCAGGTTATCTTGAATATGGTGTTTTTCATGTGCTAACCTTGTCTTGTTGTAGCTATCTTGGTATGGTTCAAATCCTCTTCCATGACACACAAAAACAGTGATGGCAGAAAACTTGACAATTTTAAAACATTAAACTGCACCAGCTCAGCGGTTCAAAAATTACGTTTTTGGTGTCAAAAGAAAGCTCTTTGAGTCTAGTTTCCAGAACAAAAAGAACCAACGCATTTGGAGTTCTGTGGAGAAATTTATGATGAAATTAGTGAGCAAAGGTCAGATCTGCCAAGAATACGTGAATCAGCGTTTTCAGGTTTTGTTGTGGCAGTTTGGCTACGGTTTTTGCACCTCTTTAAGCTCCTAAATGTGGTTGGATAACATGTCTTTGGATGCTTAGCTTTGAGCCTCAAATCCATGAGTTTAAATGCATGATAGCTACATGTTTGTGTCTTTGTGTATGTCATGTTGAGTCTTTAAATGTGTCTAACTTTTGCTTGAGTCATATATCATATGCTTCTTTGAGTTTTCTTATTCTTGTTTCTAAGTATTTGAGCTATTGCATGAGATCTATGCCTTTTGTTGTAGCATGCTCCTTGAAATTGATTTTGACCTAATTTTTAAGGAACTAAGTGTTCAAGACACCCTAAAATATCCTTCTCATCATCTTAAGTACCTAGTTTTGAAAAGAAAAATTATTTTCAAGACCAAAAACAGTTTGGCCGAGAGCTAATGTGTTGCTTGGTGAATCCATTTGGCCATTTTTACTAGGTGTTATGCTACCAAATTTTATACTTGGATTTTGGGTGATATTGGCAAATTAGTTCCATGCTTTAACTTGGTTATGATCTTTCTTGGTGTATGCATAATTTGAGGGATAATCTTGGCTTGTTCAAATGCTTTCCATAGAGTCTTTAAAAGTGTTTTTCATTATTTTAGTCTTGTTAAAAGTTTTGTCTCAAACTTTTCTTCTTTAGAGTTTAGCTTTCCTTGTTTTTGTACTTTTCTTGCTTGTCACTAGGTGTTCTTTGTTTTGTCTTAGTAGTTTTCTTTTCTTGAAACTCTTGGGATGTTGTGGCCGAATCGCTTGTATTGCATTTGAAAGGTTTTGAACAAGTTTTGAAAAGTGTTTGCTTCACTCCTTTGGTGGATTTTGAGTGCTAGCCTTGCCTTGTTACTTTGGGAGAGTGATCTAAACACTTGGGTTACATTTTGGGTTGGATTTGGTCTCGATTTTCATGTTGTCTAACCCCTAATCCATTTATTTTGTCTCGGATTTGAGTTTTTTTGTTGTAGGAATCATGGCAAGTTCATCAAATGCACCTACACCAAACAAAAACAATACATTGATGAGATTGCTTCGGGATTTGGAGTTGTCTAGGAAGGAGGCCTTTGAACAATTAAGAAAGGACAAGGAGCAAAGTGACCTAAGAATCCAAGAGCACATTCAAAGGCTTGAAGCTAAGGAGCAAGAAAGAGAGACTAGGAAAAGAGGGCATTCTAGGCGCAAACCATCACAAGAGAAGCAAACTCCAAAGATTCCTAAGTTCAAAGGAGAAAATGACCCAAACATCTACATTGAGTGGGAACAAAAAGTGGACCAAATTTTTACCATTCATGTAGTTAGTCATCAAAAGCAAGTAGATTTGGTAGTCTTAGAGTTTGAGGATTGTGCCATGACTTGGTGGCATCAATTATGTATGGACAATATTAACCAAGAGTCACTCGCGACTTCTTGGAGGGACCTTAAAAATTTGATGCGCGCTAGATTTGTTCCTTCCTACTATAGGAGGGAGACTCTTTTGAAGCTCCAAAGGCTTCAACAAGGGTCCATGTGTGTGGATGAATATTACAAGTTAATGGAGTTCATGCTTCTAAAAGTAGGACTCCAATTTGAAAGTGAAGAGGAAAAGGTAGCTAGATTTGTGAGTGAGTTAAGGAGGGACATACAAGATTTAGTAGAGTTATATGAGTACTCCTCTCTTGACAAAGTTTTACATTTGGCCATCGAAGTTGAAACTCAATTGCAAAAGAAAAAAGAGGCCAAGAGGAGTGGTTCATACAATGACTACTATTCTAGTACTTGGAAAGATAAAGAAAGAAAACATGATAAATCACCACTCAAGAGTTCCCGAGACCCATCTCCTAGGACTAATTCGTCTAGGCCTTCTAATGAAACTCCTAATTCTTCTCAAGGTACAAGGACAAGTTCTATAAAATGTTTTAAGTGTTTGGGATATGGGCACATAGCTTTAAATTGTCCCACCAAAAGAACCATGACCTTAAACCTTAAAATAGAAGTAGAGAGTGAACATTCTTCTCCCCCTTCCCCCAAAAGTACTTCTTCCCACACTTCTTCTTCAAGTGAAAGGATTAAACCCCTTGAAGGTGGATTGTTAATGATAAGGCACCAACTAAGACAAGTTTCCAAGGAACTTGACCCTTCTCAAAGACAAAACCTTTTTCATTCAAGGTGTCATATCAAAGACAAACTATGTCCCCTCCTCATAGATAATGGAAGTTGTGTAAATGTGGCTAGCACAAGGGTTGTGGACAAGCTTGGCTTGAAAACTATCCCTCATGCCAAGCCCTACAAGCTATCATGGCTTAAGAAAGAAAACATTAAAGTAACTCAACAAGTCCTCATTAACTTTTCAATTGGAAATTTTAAAGATGAGGTGTTATGTGATGTTGTGCCTATGGAAGCAACTCATATTTTGTTAGGTAGGCCATGGCAATTTGATAGAAAAGTCTTTTATGATGGCCATGCTAACACCTATGCTTTCTCCTTCCAAGGCAAGAAGTTCACACTCCTACCTCTCTCACCCAATCAAGCAAATGAGGACCAAAATAAAGTGAAAGATAAGAGAAAAGATGAAAAAGAAAAAGAGCAAGTTACCTCCAAAGTGTTACTTGCCTCTAAAAAAATATTTCCAAAGCAAGATGAACATCACCATTCTTCCTTCTCTTGCAAGGCTCAAAAGGAAGACCCAATGCACAAGCATGAGAAGAAGAGTGGTCTAGAAAAGAGGGATGGCCTAACCAAGGCTAGGGGTAGTACCCTTAGAAAAGATGGAACAAGAGCTCATAAAAGGGAGGCGCAAAACCTCCCCCAAATCAAGTCAAGCTCCATCTACAAAGGCTTAAAGAATTTGTGGTCAAATTCTCTCCAAGGAGGGGAGGATGATGAAGGATTGACCCCAACCAAGGATGGAGGCACATGCTTAAGAAGACTAAGCATGTTTAGAAAGGAAGTTCACTAATCCTTCATCCCTTTCATTTGTGTTTGTTATTTTTGATTCCCTAAGTTGACTTAGTTGAATCAACTTTAGTTGACTTGTTGACCTTTGACTAGGTTTGACTTGTTGACTATAGTTGACTTGACTTAAGCCAACATGCTAATCTATGTTTATTTGCTTTGTAGGTTAATTAGGAGTAAGAAAGCAATGCTAGGTGGCGCATGGTGATTGGGGAGCATAAATGATGTGGATGAGAGAGTAAAGCAAAGGCATAAAGCATAAAGTAAAAGGCTTAAAGAATTTGTGGTCAAATTCTCTCCAAGGAGGGGAGGATGATGAAAGATTGACCCCAACCAAGGATGGAGGCACATGCTTAAGAAGACTAAGCATGTTTAGAAAGGAAGTTCACTAATCCTTCATCCCTTTCATTTGTGTTTGTTATTTTTAATTCCCTAAGTTGACTTAGTTGAATCAACTTTAGTTGACTTGTTGACCTTTGACTAGGTTTGACTTGTTGACTATAGTTGACTTGACTTAAGCCAACATGCTAATCTATGTTTATTTGCTTTGTAGGCTAATTAGGAGTAAGAAAGCAATGCTAGGTGGCGCATGGTGATTGGGGAGCATAAATGATGTGGATGAGAGAGTAAAGCAAAGGCATAAAGCATAAAGTAAAAGGCATGAAGCAAGTGTACCTATGTACCTTTGGTCTCCTTTGTTTTTAGCACACTTTGGCCACATTTTGGAGACATATGAGACACATTCTTTGTCTCCTTTTGTGCTAGAACGAAATTAGCCTTGCACACACCATAGTTGGCTCTTTTGTCTCTCATTTTTGTAACCTTATTTGACCTAGTTTCTAGAAGCTAGGTTAGGTTTTTGTAGAGACATCCTTAGGTATCTTTTATTTGCTTAGAGGCCCCTAAACTCTTCTATATAAGGGGTGCTCCTAGACATGTAAAAGGGTTGAACATTTTGAAGTAAAAACACTCTTGTGTCTCAACTTTGTGAGAGTTTCCTCCCTTAGGAGTGAAACTTTTAAGCCTTATCTTGCATAGCAAGTGGCGGCACACATCCACTCATCTTCAAGGTTGCCATGGCTTCTAGCCTAGCCTTGTAGTGGCGTGCTTCTCACATTTTTTACCATTTCTTTCCTTTCCATTTTGTGTTTTATTCTTCCTTTAATTGTTCTTGGTTTTCTATGGTTTATGTGCTTTCCATTTCCTTTGTTTTGAATCAATCCATCATCTTCTTCTCTTGAGCTTTGTGAAAGGAACCTTCACATCTAGATAGCTTGCTATCTTAATGTCCAGTGGGGATTTCACTTAGCTTTCTTAATCAACTCACACCATATTCAATAATCTTAAAAAGGAACAACATAATCCTTCATCATTAGGTTTGATAAACTCATTTACATCCCATAGTTTTCTTTCCTAAAGGAAGTTTAACCAATGACCAAGTGATGTTTTCCTCAAAAGTTTGTAATTTAGCCATCATGGTTGTTCTCCAACATTCAAATTGACTCACTTTATTTGAAAGTGCCATGTGTCAAAATCTAGGTCTGTCACCTGTTAAAATTTGAATCACCTTTTAACTTGGAATTCTTTTTTTATTTTGACACGTGATACCTTACAAGTAAAAGATAACTAAGATTTTAACACGTGACCATTCAAATGACATTATTGTCAATTTAATTGAAAGGATCACATTAAATATTTTTTACATAAATAAGGAGTTAGTTAAGTCCTTTTTAAAAGATAATAACTCAATTTAGTAATATATATATATATATATATATATATATATATATATATATATAAATAAATGAATAAAAACTTAAATATAAGAACCAAAATAATAATCTAATCTAATTTATTTTAATTTATTCCCTTTCACATTAATACAAATTTTCACTCATTTTTTCTTAGACACCACTTCACTTTCCCCCTTTCTATTCTCACTCCAATCCAAACAAATCAAACAAAGCAGAAGTGAGATTTAGTAGGATGTGTAGGTTTAACATGATTGTTACAAATATCTAATCCTCATGAAAAGGAAGTTTCAATTTTTTGTGACACTTAATTAATATTTTGCTATCACAATTTCAGGTTGAAAAATAATCATACTAATCACTCTTTTGACTTCGAGAACACCAATACCTACCTGACACAACATTAATCTGTACAAATTTTTGATTAATCAATGCCAGAAATGTGGAACATCATCTCACCTTTATCACTAAACTCCAAGTTGTTGTTGGATACACATTGCTTTCACCTTTTATAGTGAATTTTGGTGGCAGATATGAAAGTTACAAGAAGGTTCAGTGTTAGTACTTAATTATTTTGGAGCATGACATGTTGCAACATGTTATAAAATATTAAAGCTTGTGTATGTATGTATGAATCACATTCTTGTTTAGGTAAAGCAAAAGTTTGGCCTAGCCGACACACAGAACATTCACTGAACTTCCATGTGGTGTTTTGAATTCATACTAACATATATAATATTAATTTCAAAACACACACTCACAAAGAGACACAGAAGGAAAAAAAATTATCATGTTGCTAGAAACCTCTTTCCATAGTGTGTTGTTAGAATATCCTTCACAAATTTTCTAGTAAACACTTAGGAAAAATAAAATAATACTAATTTAATGTTGCTTAACATAATGAAAAATCATATACGAAATTGTAGCAGTTAATACGGGGTCAATTCCATGTGGCTCACCATTTTTAAGTGACTAAACAAGACAAATTATTAGGTTTAGGGTTACGTTTCATGAAAAGATTATAATCGTATATTCTTTGTTTCAGATGTTATGCAAAAATTAACTTAACCGATGTCATGTAATATCAGGTAATGATTTCGTGCTAATAAATACGATAATTTGTGTGAGACAGCTATATTGTTTCATTTACCACTTTTTTTTTTTTGTTTGAATTAAAATTTACATACTAGATCTAGAGTAATTGAAATTTTTAGAACAACTGCGAAGTGATGAAAAGATTTAATTCAAAACTTATGTGCCGCTGAGGATTTTTTTTTCACTTCATGGAAAACGAAAATAAAAGGATTACAAAATATATAAAATCTTCATTTAATACTTTGATTATTCTAATAATTTTACTGGATATATTAAATCTTCCATAAAGCACTTATAATATATTTTTCTTAAAACATACAATTATTTATTCTCTTTTAACCCCATACCATTTTCCAACCGAAAATTAAAAAGCCTACACACATCCTTGAATAATACAAACACCATTGCAGTAAGGGTTTTTGACTCCGGTTATTTTCGTTATTCTACCTCGATTTTAGAACTGAGACATACTGGGACGATGTCAAAAGGGATGCCTTTTGGCCTTGGTTATCACCCGAGACTATTGAGGCACTTCTCTATCTCAGTTACAGAGGGACCGGAGCCATAGAGGCGATTTTCTGTCTCGGGTTTGCAAGAACCGAAGCCATAGGTTCACAATATTTTTTTAATTAAAAATTTCGCAGAGCCTTTGGCCTTGGTTATGGTAAGAACCAAGGCCATATACACCCTTTTTGCTTCGGTCTTGGTAAGAACCGAGGCCTATTTTACTATTTTTTTTAAATAAATATTTTGTTTTATTGTGATTCCCACATTTAAACTTGCAAATTTTTTTCATAAACCAGCACAAACCAGAACAAAATATTTTCTCAAACATTCACAATCCAAAAACATTTAAAAGATAATTGGAATATCCATAATCCAAATACATATATCCTAATCACTATTGTACATCTGAATTATGAATTTTGCACATGTTATCCTACCTAACTTTATGGACTTCGCAGGAATTGGCATAGGATTCTTGAATGTTTACAAAATAAGACATTAACTTAAGTTAGTATATAGAAAGACAACTTTAGTATACCAAACTTTAGTATATTGCAAAGTAATTGTTTTAATTCAAATATATATTACTGTTTCCCAATTAGTTGTAATACGAGCACACATAATGGTTGTCATCCATTGCATTATATAGTAACCGCACTCATATGAGCTAGTTTATCTATTACACTACATTATATCAACAACATTAAAATTAATTAAGGAAGAAAATCAAATCAAACAATTATAAATATATGGATAGAAATATCAAACTTGGAGAGAACACCATGCAAGACATTTTGCCTTAGCCGTTGATCTCCCTAACAACATGTTATGTCCAACAATTGCACTATGATAAAGGGAATAAGTTAGGATACTTTTATATAATATGTCATATTCATAAGATTGAGATAGAGGTTTCTTACCAATCTATCACTTATCTAAGATGATTGGGGGGAGGGCGGTGCAAAAAGCAAACCAACACAACAAGGTTCTCCCTTAGGGAAACCACAAGTAATTGCTAATGATGCTTGAGAAGAAAATAAATTCATTGTTATGCATTAAAATGACAGATATTCATAAGTTAACAAAAATGACTTACCTAGCAATATAAGAGACAAACTAAATTTCTTTTTCGCATTGAAAGCATCTGGTCACATATGATTGGATGTCATCAAACTTGTTGCCTTCATGAGTGAGTTGGGGGTCTAGAAACCCATATAGACAAATACCTAAACATAAAATTGATTTGATATAAGTAAATAGATAAATATATCAAATAACTATATATAATGACTGGAAGACTTACATCATCCATACTTGAATAATGGTAATATTCAATTCCTCTTGTCCCTGTGCAATAACTTCTTCAAAATGAAAACTTGGGGACAATACATAATTTTCGTACTAAATCTCAAACGGGAAACTAAGGTTAACTCACATATAAGAAAAACAAACAACATATTTTAACAAATAATTAACCACATATATAAAGCAAACAACATATTGGCATCATAGGAAAATATTAGAATTAGGAACCTGGGAGCGTAAAAAGCAAATGACAATGGAAGATGATGCAATGCAACGTGTTCGAGAGCTACAAGAGACAACAAAAAACACAAGAGAAAGTTATAAATAACAAATAAAAGCAAAAACAACAATTTTCTTAACAAAATATATTACCTATTTAATTATAGTGTTCTTACAATTTTCTTAAATTCAAACTTAATGCTCTAAATTTCAAGACGCAATGATCTAAAATTGAGACACAATTCTCTCACAAAATTACTCAAAACACTCCAAATAATTTAAATCCCAATGTAAATCAATACTCACAATAACTGAAATTGAAAATTAACATATCCAAAACGGAAAATGAAACAAAAATGCGTTGGAAATTTACCTTGGAGGAACGGCGATGCGACAGTTGCGGGAAAACGAGGAAGGAGGTGCATGAAATGGTCGTGCAAGAAATGGTTGTGCATGAAATGGAGGTGCTGGAAAAATAGGTGTAACGAACCAACGGAGGTGACGCGACAATGGTCGGAGCAGCGTGGTGGCAGCGACGGTGGAGGTGCACATTGCAGAGAAAGAGAGACAAGAGCGACAAGTGCAGGGTGGCCGAAGGCGAAAGGCGACGGTGGTCGGAGGTAGCACAACGTGGTTGCAGAGCTTCGCGTGGTGGTGGTGGGTGGCCGGAGCAGCAGGTTGCAAAGAGAGAGAGAGAGAGAGAGAGAGAGAGAGAGAGAGAGAGAGAGAAGAGAAATGCGGTGCGGGGAAGAAGAAGAGGGGTTCACGAATTTTGAGCCATAATTAAATGATATGGCCTCGGTTCAATTAAGAACCGAGGCATATAGCCCTATTTGGCCCCGGTTCAGTGCCATCCAAGGCCAAAGACGTAACGACTAGTGGCATTTTTGAAATATCCAGCCACGTTTTTGGCTTGGAATCTCTGGAACCAAAGTATATAACCCTCTTTTGGCACTGGTTTTTGAGAACCGAAGTCTATAACTCTTTTTTGCTTCGGGTTTTCTCTGAATCGAGGCATAAAAGTTGCCTGAAATTGTAAAAATGTCACCGCACCATTATATGCTTCAGTTCCTGACCAACCGAAGCATATAAGGCGAGTTAAAAAGCAAAATTTGCATAAGTGAAAATCAATTTAAAGATTTTCCATCATTCAATAGATTTTTTCAAACATAAATTCAAAATTGAACATATAATTGCATGCACTTAAACAATTGCATTGTCACCCCAATATTATTAAATATTGGATGGAATCACACATGAATCTATTGAAGTGAAAGTAACTTATTATTATTAGCATAAAATTCAAATAAAAGTATATAATAAATTAATGTTCAACACATCGAAATCTATATGAACACTCGATAAAAATATTATTACATAACATATAATTTTTATAATAAAAAATTGTAAACACGTTTATGAATTTTCTACCAAAAATTATCAATTTTTTCATACACAATTTTGTTTGTATAAAATTACAAATAATTATGTACAATTTTTTCAACAAAAAAAAAATACAAACCTTCTTAGGAGACACAACTACTCAAGCCTCTATACACCAAATAAATATGAATTTGTAGCCACAATATTTAAGTGAATAATCATATTTTGATCCATTTTTTTTATCCACATTTAACTCACTACTTTAATCACCATTTAATTATCTATTTTGATTTTTTAACCTGCAATCATCTTAAATTATCACATCACACCATTATAAAAAAATCAAAATAAATAATTGAAAGATGATTAAAGTGATGGGTTAAAAATGGATCAAAATATCATTATCTCTTATAAATCAACTCTTCCTTTTTGCAACAGTTTTTTATTTATTTTTTTCACAGTGGAGCTTTGAAGAATATTGACTTAAAATTCAGAACTAACAAATATATATTATTATTATTTGTTTAAGCAAAATTGTGATTCAGGGTATATTCCTCAAGTAAATGTGGATATCCATATTTTTTTTTATCAGTGAACATTTATATATTTGGTTTGTTTGAAGGTGAATTAGTTCTTGATGATGGAATAAGAAAAGTGATTTCTGGACAATGCTAAAAGAAAAAGATGGTGATGGTTCAAATTTGAGACTGCAAGCATCCTTTTTGATTTGAAAAGTTATATGTTGTTTTCTGAAGTGCATTGTTTTGTGGACAAAGACAACTATTGATGTCTTGCCGAATCCGCTTTCGCGTGATTCACTTTTCGTCCACTTTCACATCATACCCCAACTGGAACACTCAAATTCACTTCATCTAGACACAGTATAGTTTTCAGAAAATTGAAAGGAAAAAAATGTGAAAAAGAAAAGAAACTTTGCTTTCAAAGGTCAAACCAAGCCACTATCATCGCTGGCTATTATGGCTTGCTGAGTGGAGTTATTAGTGCTTGGGTTAAACTTCATTAATATACTGTTTTTGTGCCTCGAACTTTTAATCAAGCTGTTAACTGAGTTTAGTCAAATGTGTTCCCCCACTAATAACGTTGTAAAAACATTAATTTCCTATGAAATAAAAAAGTTTGCCAAAAGCTTTTTCCTCATCTTCAACCGAATAGAAAGGAGCTTAATAATTTTGTGCGCCATCAAAGTTTATGTTCAAGAACGATGAATTTGTATGATAAAATAGACTTTTATCAAGAAAGTAAAATAATATATATAATAATTTTTTTTTACAAATATTTGACAATAATTTTAACAAAATCAATATATATATATATATATATATATATATATATATATATATATATATATATATATATATATATATATATATAAAGACTATGTATGTATACATAGATATAGATTTGTACGTGGGATAGTCTCAAGTCTCAACTTTTCAATCCGATACTAAATTACGATTTTTTTATATATATGGCCATGACCTTCATTTTTTTTATATTTATATATTATTTTTTAAAAATTTAATATTTTAATATATATTATATATATTTATATTCTAATTTTTTTTATATATATATTTATATTTATAGATGAAGAATATTCTTTTTTTACATTTATTTTTCAATTTTATCTTCTAAATAATTTTTAAATAAAAATAGTTATGTTATTAATACACCAGTGCAGTAAGGACTTTTGGCCCCGGTTATTTTCATCATTTTGCCTCGGTTTTAGACCCGAGGCATATTGGGAAGAGACCAAAAGGTCGGTTGCAAAGGAACCAGAGCCATAGAGGGACTTTTTTTCTTCGGGTATATGAGAACCGAAGCCATCTTCACACATCCAACCATCAACTTCACGCACCAGTTGTAGTGCTGCTTTCAGCCACCGCGCCACCAATCTGCAACAGACGCACAGAACAGCAGCGTCGCCGGTGCACAATCCACCATGGAATCATCGTTCACACACCTAAAAACGCAACAGCAACACCTTCATCGCCATGTACTTGCGGCAGCACACCACCGTGTCGCTCGTCACAGTGCCACCATGCTTCACTGCACCTGTCACGACGCACCTCACCATGACAGCCACCGCATCAGAACCAACAGCCACCACTACCATCACCATGCGCGAAACAACAGCATTCAACACACCTTGACAGTCACCACAAGCCTCCACGCATGAGCCATAAACAGATCTGCAACAACGAAACACCATGGACCTCGCCTAAACCATGGCAGCGAAGAATGCAGCTGCAGTCACGACTGAAGCAACCAATCATGGCAGCGGAAGCACCTGCACACGCGAACCTGCATCTGCACCACGCTCACGGAGAGGAGAAAAATTTGGGTTGGCGCAAAGAAGATGAACAGGTGCAGGGTTCACGAATTTGGAACCCTAAATAAGGTCTATGGCCTCGGTTCTATTAATAACCGAGGCATAAAGTCGTATAGGCCTCGGTCCTATTTCACCCAAGGCCAAAGCCTCTGCTGTTAGTGGCAATTTTGAAATTTTGGGGAACACTGACGAGTTATAGGCCTCGGTTAAGTGATAAACGAAGCATAAAAGCTCTTATAGGCTTCAGTTGGATGGGGACCCGAGGCAAAAAGGTTCAAAAAATTTCAAAAATACCACCGCGTCCTTATAGGCTTCGGTTTCGCAGTAACTGAAACCTATAAGACGAGTTAAAAATGCGATTATGCACTAGTGATATTATTTTTTAAGTGATTATTTATTTAATTTAATTATTTTTCAAACTTAATCATTATAAATGAAAATTAATTATAGCAAAATAAAAATTATTTTATGTTTAATTTTATAATTATAAATGATAACAATACTTATTATTTTATTATCATAAAAAAGTAAATACAATATTTTTACTAGTTTATATAAAATTTTTGGAATTACTCTTTTGGTTGCTTTTTTCATTAAATTTCTTGAATCAGACCAAGATTTTTCATCAAAATTAAACTTGTGAATAAGGATGATTTGTTTTATTGGTGTAATTGACATAATCCTAATATAAATTTTGATAAAAAAATCTTGCTCCATTTTAAGAGATTTAATAAAAAAAGATCAAATTGCATCAATTTAAAAAAAAAAATCAAAATCAAATTGAGACTAAAAAACATCATACATCTTTAAACAAAAAATGGATTAAAAGAGTAACTCAACCAAAATTTGGACCTTGCGAAAAAAAAAACGAAGATCCACCAATATATATATATATATATATATATATATATATATATATATATATATATATATATATATATATATATATATATATAAAGATGATGAGATATTAACATGTGAATAATCAAAAGATATGCTTCCTCTGTATTATCACTCAATGTACCAATCAGTTTTCCACACTATTAGATTGAAATAAATCCGAGCTCAACACTAGAAAATATTGTAAGTTACTCATCTCACTACATGAAATTTCAAAATATGTTTGATTTGATGTACATGAGAACTCACATTGCTTAAACACGAAAGGAAGCAATATTTTATTTATTTTATGTATGATGCAGATTTTTCATGTTAACTGTGGAAAAGCTTGTAAACTGTGGTAAAAGCTTGGTATTAGTACGGTTTTGGTATGTTTACAATTTTTTTTAGTTCTTATAAAATTATTATCTTTATTAAGTATGGAGATTAAAAGGAAATTTTTGTAAGAAAAAATAAATGAAAATTCCGTATACCTTTTAAAATTAAAAAATATATTTTAGAGGAAATGTTTTTATTTTACACTATGTTTGGAAGGGACGAAAGTGAAGCAGTGAAATATTTTACACTATGATGGTGTGGTGAAGAAAATGAGAAGAAAATTATTTCCTTCCTGCTGCAATGAAAATAAAAAACAATGAAGAGAAGACTTTTGTCTCAAAGAAGATTAATGATTTCCCAATTTTTCATATGCACTGAAAAAATGAAACATGCAACCACCAATTCTTATTATATAAAGGCGAAAACAACACGCAGAAGTCGTTTTTTGTCATATTTATACACGGAGCATGGAGCTTGCTTAATTCGTGCCTAACATCACTTAATGAGTGGACTACAATAACTTTTTGATGGGAGAATTAAAGGCTTGAAGGAAAATCTCTTTTAAGACTAAGACCAAAACTTAATATTTAAAGCATGAACTTAATTATTAATTCGCTTCACTGAATAAATTTTATATTTTAGAGACTTGAATATTTTATGAAATTAATTTAAATTTGTATATAAAGTAATCTTTAACTTAATTCGTAAATTATGAAAATAAATTAACTAATTTCTTTTCTCGATATAGAGAGAGAATTCTCATTAAACTTTTATAAAATAAATTAATTATTTAATAAACTAGCGTGAAGTTACCTATAAATTATAAATTAATTTAAGAATAAGTTTTTCGTAAACAAGATAAAAACAAGTTAATATTTGATGTGAAAATTTATTTTATGATTTAAGTGAGTGCAAAGTTTTTGTGTTCATGTTTCTTAAGAAAACTCTAAGTATCTCAACAGATATTAAGTAATCAAAATGTTATTTAAATATGAAGTGCACTTCAAAGAAGTTTAAAAGAGATAAGAGAAGGTTCAATTGAAACAAGGAAACAAGGCAACGTAAATGAATACAAAGGGTGCATAATGGAGAAGAAAGTACTACTAGAAAAATGCAATTTAGCTACCGAAATAATTTAATGGGTTAATTATGGTTTTGGTTCCTGAATTATTATGCGATTTTGGTTTTAGTCCCTCTTCTAAAGTTTGCTCTAATTAGGTCCCTATCCTTTCAAAACTCATGGGATTAATCCTCGAAATCTAACACTGTTAATATTTTTTTTAACGTGACAAACGGTATTTTACGTCAACAATTTTATTTAAAAACGTGGCAAATTTTTTAATTAAAAAATAAAATTGATTTTCCAGCTAATCTTCTTCTCCTTTGTTAGGCTAGGTTTCTCTCCCAAATCTCCATTAGAGCTTCTTTTGCTCCTTCCATTCTGCAAAATCCAAAGATAGAAAAGATCTTCATCTTTTTCTTCTCTCTCGCGTGGGATGTAGCTTCCCCTTCATCTCCCCATTCGAGCATGCAGTCACCGTTGTAGCGCTCGCCGACGATGCTGTCACACCTTGCATCCATGTTTTTATTCCGCGCGCGAGAACCCTAATCCAGCCACCACTCCACGACTACAACTATTTCGTCCGTTCAGTTGCCGCTGGTGACACCGCTTGGGGTCGAAGTGCTTGCCTGCGTCAACCACATCAGCCATCGCGCAAAACCCTTCTATTTCTATTTGCTCACACGTGTTCTCCTTCAAGCTTCCATGGCTTCTTCCTTCCGCGGGCTACACGGGATCCACTATTGTTAGCACAATGTCGTTCGCAATCGGAGGCACCAATTCCCCATTTAATTATTTTTTTTTTCTGATTAGTTATTCTTCTTGATTTTGGGTTGTAACTCATGAGTGTTGTTATCACTATAATGAAAAGGGAGAAATGAAAATATTCTTTTGGTTTTGGTTTTGCATAGTGTTGATTGATGGATGGGTGCGTAGGGGGAAGAAGAGGATGAAGGTTTAAAATGGATTATGAAATTTTGTTGTACGTATTTGAGGATGAAGATTCTCTGTGTTAGTTTTGTGAAAATTAAGAAAATGTAGTGTTTTGGTGTTTATTGGCATTGATGGAAGAATATGTGGTTGTGTTGGGTGATGGAGACGAAGGGTGAAACTGGTATGAGACGGAGGAGATGTTTTGGAGGAAGGGGAAGCAATATTGGAGATCCAGGTGGAGCTGCCCCACGAAAGGTGCAAAATCAATTTTATTTTTTAATTAAATAATTTGCCACGTGTTTAAATAAGATCGTTGATGTAGAATATCGTTTGCCACATTATGAAAAATATTAACAGCGTTAGATTCTGAGGACTAATCCCATGAGTTTTGAAAGGATAGGGACCTAGTTAGAGCAAACTTTAGAAGAGGGACTAAAACCAAAATCGCTTAATAATTCAGGGACCAAAAACATAATTAACCCTAATTTAATCACAAATTGTGACTGAAATAGTCATCGATTTATAGTAGTCGCAAATAGCCACTGATTTAGCAATTGAATACATGTAGTACAATAATATTCATTACTATAGCGACCGAAATAGCCACAAAAAACTTTTAGTCTTTAAATATTATGTTTTAGCCACTGATTTAGTGACCAAAATAAATCTTATTTTACAAAATATATTTAATATGGTAATTAGTCACTGAATATTTTTGGTCGTCAAACATTATTTAATATGTAATGTTTTAGCCACTGATCTAATGACCGAAATAAATTTTATTTTGTAAAATATATTTAATGTGGTAATTAGCCACTGAATATTTTCGGTAGCTAAAATATTATTTAATATCTAATATTTTAGCGACCAAAATAAATTTTATTTTTGTAAAATATATTTAATATGGTAATTAGCCACCGAATATTTTTTGTCACTAAAACAATATTTAATATGTAATGTTTTAGTCACCGATTTAGCGACCAAAAAAAATATTATTTTATAAAATATAACTAATATGGTAATTAGCCACCAAATATTTTCGGTCGCTAAAACATTATCCAGTATCTAATATTTTAGCCACTGATTTATCCACCAAATAAAGTATTATATTATAAAATATATTTAATATAGTAAGTAGTCACTTAATATTTTCGATAGCTAAAATATTATTTATTTAATATAAATTATAATTAATTAAATTATGTATTTCTACATTTTGTCGACACTTAAAAGAAAAATAATATCCTACTTTAAAAATACTCCACTACCATTAGAACCTCTACCACCACCAACATCAACACCACCACCATTGCCACCACCACCATCACCACCACTATCACCACCACCACCACCACCACCACCTTCACCGCCACATCCACCACCACATCCACAACCAACATCACTACCACCACAACCACCACATCCATCACCACCATAACCATCATTACCACCACCTCCACCATAACCACCACTAACACCACATCCACCACTACCACCACCACAACCTCCACCACCACCATAACCAAGATCACCACCACCACTAACCCACCACATCCACCACCATAACCAAGATCACCACCACCACCTCCTCCATCACCAACATCCACTGTAAGATTTATTAACTATAGGCAATTACACTTTTTCTTTATCTTTAGTCACATTTTCTTTATCATAACTATTAAAAATGTTAATATAGATCAATTTTGTAAATTATAATAACGTTTTACAAATAAATATTATTATAAATTATATTAACTCAAATTTTAAATAAAAGTTATTATAAATTATTATTTTATATTAATATTTAGGTTTAATCACATGCAAAGTCCTCGTTTTGGTTAAGAAATCTCAATTGGGTCCTCAGCTTCAAAATTGTCCCAATTGAGTCCTTAAGTTTGAAAATTTGTATTAAATAAACCATTTCCGTCAGGTACTGTGAAACGGCGTTTGATGTTGCTGTGATGTAATATTGAACAGTACACGTGTAATTTGTTGATAAATTTCACTGTTGTTGACGTGTATATAAGAAGAGGCAATGCTTATGACTTTGCCCTAGCAATTGAAGAAAGAAAAAGTAAAGTAGCTATGTCATTTTCAAATTCGTCTGGATCTTGCACATGTGGGGGGAAGCAACCTAGTGGTGGGTATGATGGTGGTCGTTCATCTCACGGTGGTGGATCTTCCCATGGCTGTGGCGCAAGGATTTTTGCTATTAAGCCCATGTGCTACTGTGGTCAGACAACTGTATTGAGAACAGCAAAAACCCCTAAGAATAGGGGCAAACAATTTTGGGGATGTCCTAAGTTTAAGGTAAGATGTGGGGAAAATTCATTTTTTGTTCAATTTAAGTTTTTTGGCATGAAAAAATGATAACGTGATTGTGGTATTTTGTGGAACAGAGTGGGTCTCAAGATTTGGGTGGCTGCAATTTTTTCCAATGGTTTATTGAACAGGAAATCGAAGAAAGAGATATGGTGCAGATGGAAGAAAAAGATGTGGTGAAGATGGAAGAAAAAGATTTTGGAGGGAATAAAGTGCTGAAAGTAGAGAAGATTGAAGAAAAAGATGTGGTAAATATGAGAGAAAGAGATGGTGGATGGATCATAACTAGGAAACTAGATGAGGCTATAGTTCGTTTGCAAAAGTGGATGAAGTTGATGTTAGGGATGATGGTTGTTGTATGCGTTATGAATGTGATAGTTATATCACTGTTATTGTAAAGACCTAACGTGTTGTATGGGGTGGTTGAACTTTTGTGTTATTTAATGTTTTCAAATGAATTAAACAGATTTAGTTCTAAATTATGCGGTATGAGTCATAAATTATGCGGTATGAGTCATAAATTATACGGTATGAGTCATAAATTATGCGGTATGAGTCATATTTAATGTTTTTATATTCTGTCAATGCACTAAATTGAAAATGCACCAAAATACATAATCAGTCATCCTGTCAATGTTTTGAATCCAACAATTTCACTTAAACATGAAGGTGCACCAAAATACATAATCATTCATCCTGTCAATTCTTTGAATCCAACCATTGTACTTAAACATGAAAGTGCACCAAATACAATACATTAATCAAAGCCCATAAAAGAGATATCATAACATACGTAGAAAATAAAGGCATCCAAACAAAAGAAATGCCCACAAAATAAAGGTCTAAAGAGACCCATCCAAAAAAAAAGTCACTTCCAGTACACAACTGCATTTGGTGTGAATCAAATAGGACTCCTCCTTGGCTTCAATTTTTCCCTCATTTGTGGTGTGGGTGTAGGTTGTGTTGATGGTGTTGGATGAGGTGATGGTCGTGGATGGGTGGATGGTCCTGCTTTGGTGTGTGGTGTTGCCTGGGTTGAGGGAGTTGATGCAGTTCGTTGTGGGCCAGATAATGTAGCAGTACAGTTGATTGAGCCAGTTTGGGTAGGTGGTCCTGGCTGCATGGGTTGTCCTGTCTGCTTGGATGGTCCTGCTGCAGATTGTGTTGATTGAGGCTCCTTTGGCTGAGTGTTATGGGGACAGAATGTTCTATTGTGTCCAACACCCCTGCACACAGTACATCTTTTCTTGTAACCTCCCTTTCTTAATTGAGTTTCATCCTTCTTAATCTCACAAGCCTCTAGTTTCCTCTTCTTTTTAGGCCTTCCTGGCATCACTCTTTTTTTTTGGGGGAAATACATCTGGATATGGAGTTCTTTCCCATGCTTGTTGACCATTGATGGGGTAGATGATAGAATTGTAAGTTTCTTCATATGTGGTCTTTCTAAACCAGTCAGACACGAAGTCCTCTCCATTTAAGTTAAGAAATTTCATTGCAGTAAGTGCGTGACAACAGGGCATGCCACTAATGGCCCACTTTCTGCATGTGCAGTCCCTTTTGTCAATGTTCACAGCAAACTGCTCCCCAAGTTGAGAAATGTGCCTAACTTCAAATAACTTATCTGCTGACCACCTGATTTGTAATAAGAACATGTTATGTACAAGTAAGGAGGAAAAGAAATAACTTAAAGCACAATGTGGACCAGATATTAAAACTGACCTTGGTATCCAATATCTTGTTAACCATGATTCCTTGTCAAGCCTGTTTTGAACTTTTGGGCAGATTGAGCCTTGACGTGATTTGAGCTTTGTTCTGTTGTATGCCCATCTTTTCATTATGTAAACTCTAACATCCTCCAACATGCTAATGATGGGTTTACTTCTGGTATGAACTATTGCACTGTTGAATCCCTCACACATATTGTTCACTAATGTGTCACAATGAGCTCTTGAAGTGAATCTTGACCTTGACCAAAACCTGTTGATTACACTAAATTTTCAAAATCAATTCAGGAAACAAAAAATACAAAGTATATGGAGGATGACGTGCCTTGGTGGAATTGCAATCAAATGTTTGAAAGCATCCAAATTGACCTCCTTAATGTTTTTCATGTGGGCCTCCCAAGCTTGTGGATATGTGGCTCTTGCAGCCTTCCACATGAGTTGATGCAGTTTTTTCCCTAGAAATTTTTTTCTAAAGTTGGAGTATAAGTGCCTGACACAAAAGCGCTGGTCCACTCCTGGTAAAAGCTCTTGTATTGCAGGTAACAAACCCTTACATGTCAAAAATTATAAGCATTAAAAATCAAGTCATGAAAAAATTGACTAAAATATGAGATAAATAAAATGAAAGTTATACGTGCAATTCACCTTCTGTTGGTCCGAAATAAAGGTGCATGCTGCGGCCACTGTTTCCCCACCTATGTCTTCAATGAGTAGGTCCAAAAACCATGACCAAGAGTCCTTATTCTCGACCTCTACAACGGCATATGCAATAGGTAATATTTGTTCATTACCGTCTCTTCCAATTGCTGTCAATAACTCCCCTCCATATTTACCTTTCAGGAAGCACCCATCTAACCCAATGAAAGGCCTACAGCTTGTGAAACTATCCTTGCATGCCTTCAAACATGCATAAAATCTCCTGAAAATTAATTCACCATTTATTTCCTCAACTTTGATCTTCACTGTTGACCCTGGATTGGTTCTCAAGAGCTCGTGTGCATAGTCATAGATTCTCTTGAATTGCTCTTTATATGAACCCTCCACATTTTTTGCTGCCATTGCTTTAGCCCTATATGCCATATTCCTAGATATTCCTATATTCCATTTTCTGCTCACTTTCTCACGCATATCAGTAACTTTCATATGTGGATTTTCCCTAACAGTTTTTTCCATGTGCTTACTTAACCATTCTGAATTCATCAATTTTAAGTTGAAATCTCTGCTACAGGTATGAACATCAATTATTTTCCTTAGTTGCCATGTGTTTATAGCAGACATGTATGCACAATAAGCATACCATGTGCATTTTCCACCAGCACCCACACATTTCATTGAAACTCTCTTCTTATCATTCTTAACAAATTTCAAATTTTTCCCATTTTGAAGTGAATAAGTGCGCATGGCATCTGTGAACTCCTTCTTCTCAGTAAAAAAAGTTCCTACTTCCCATTTGAAATCATACATTTTTTTTGGCATACAAAACGTTGGAAACCTACCATAACTTTCTTTATCAAAGGTATCCTCCTCACTTTCTGATGCACTAATTAACTCATCAGAATGGCACTCATTATCAGAAACAGGACTGTCTTCAACACTATCTGAATCACTTTGCTGATGTTTCACATTTTTCCTAGAGGACCGTTGTGGTTTTTTTCTATCTTTTGTCTTTGCACACTCAGCATCCTGCTGTGAAACATTTTCAACTTCACATTCAATATCACCAACCCACTCATCTTCCATATCACTGTGAACTTCACATTCAATGCTAACATCAATTAGTCCCTCATCACTACAAGTCTCAGATTCAGTATCCTCTTCCAGAAGTACATCATCAACATATGTATCATCTTCCTCCTCTTCTTCACAAACATCTACATTTTCTTTTTTACCCTCACTATCATTCTCCACCTCATGTTCACCTCCACCCAAACCATCCTCCACCTCATGTTGACCTAAACCATTACCAGCTCCCACCTCTTTATCAACTTCTCCACCACATTCAAACTGACCATCCTCGTGTATATCTTCTAATCCAGGTTCAGCTTCAATTTGTATCTGCTCCCCTTCACCAACACACCCAAACTCGGTACCCTCTTCTATCTCTTCTAAACCAGGTTGAACCCCCTCAATGGCCTCTATTATCTCTGGTTCAATCATCTTATGTACCACATACAAGTGCACTACACCATTTAGCTTGGCTAAGTTAACCATATGCATAGCACCCTTATCATCTGTTAAAAGTTCTAACCTATCTTCCAGCACTGACCCACCTCCTAAAGAGTACCATAACTCCTTAATATTGACGTGTCCTAACTCTGTCAGTCCATCTACAATCTCAAAATAACTCCACCTGTCCGGGTCACAAAACCACTCTCTAGTTTCCCCTTCAAAGACCAGTTTTCCATTATCATGACATACAAAACTTCCACTGTGGTGGACCACAACTTCAAAGCGGTCGTCACACATATCACCCTATATATACAGATATAACCACAAATCAATTAAGAAATTACAGTCCCTACCACACACTAAAATGGGGGACCACAGTGACAAAATATTTAGACACCCACGTGGGAGACAAAAACCATAAAAGAGAACCCCACCACCACACCGAATATGGAAAAGCAAACAAACTTTACACATAACCAACACACTTAAACAACATTATCCACCAACCAAATCTTACGCAAAACAAAACAATCACAGAATAAAGTGCACCAAATCATACTTAAAGGAATATAATCAAATTTAGTAGCAAAATCCAACATCCAAAGCTAACTCACCTTCGCAACAGTGCACCTCCTACAAATTCTTCTTCGATGAACCACGAACGCCAATGAAAATGACCCACCAACAAGTGAAACCCACGAACGCTAGAACAAATGCCCTAATCTTCCACCCTACCCACCTTTTCCTTAGCTTCGCGCTCACTTGCTCAGTTCCTGCGACATGAAGTAAATAAACCCTAACTTCAAATTTGGAGATTTGTTAACTTTTGAGATTACCAGCCAATGTCGTTCCATTTCTTTTCCTTTTTTTCGTTTTACATTTTTTATTTTCCACGTCAGTAAAAAAGTCCAACGCAAACTGTCTACTGTACATCGCCGTTAAACATTTTAACAGTGTTAACGATTTGCCCTTATTTAATACAAATTTTCAAACTTAAGGACTAAATTGGGACAATTTTGAAGCTGAGGACCCAATTGAGATTTCTTAACCAAAACGAGGACTTTGCGTGTCATTAAACCTAATATTTATATAATAACATTTTCAAATATATATTATTATTAATAAAATTAATTTATTATATTATTATGGTTAAATCATTCCAAAGGTCTCCATTTTTGATGAAGGATTGACCCCAACCAAGGATAGAGGCACATGCTTAAGAAGACTAAGCATGTTTAGAAAAGAAGTTCACTAATCCTTCATCCCTTTCATTGGTGTTTGTTATTTCTGATTTCCTAAGTTGACTTAGTTGAATCAACTTTAGTTGTCTTGTTGACCTGTGACTAGGTTTGACTTGTTGACTATAGTTGACTTGACTTAAGCCAACATGCTAATCTATGTTTATTTGCTTTGTAGGTTAATTAGGAGTAAGAAAGCAATGCTAGGTGGCGCATGGTGATTGGGGAGCATAAATGATGTGGAGGAGAGAGTAAATCAAAGGCATAAAGCATAAAGTAAAAGGCATGAAACAAGTGTACCTAAGAAATGGCTTCTAGCCTAGCCTTGTAGTGGTGTGCTTCTCACATTTTTACCATTTCTTTCCTTTCCATTTTATGTTTTCTTCTTCCTTTAATTGTTCTTGGTTTTCTATGGTTTATGTGCTTTCCATTTCCTTTTTGTTTTGAATCAATCCATCATCTTCTTCTCTTGAGCTTTGTGAAAGGAACCTTCACATCTAGATAGCTTGCTATCTTAATGTCCAGTGGGGATTTCACATAGCTTTCTTAATCAACTCACACCATATTCAATAATCTTAAAAGAGAACAACATAATCCTTCATCATTTGGTATCTAGAGCTTTGGTTGTCCTTGAATATGGTATTTTCATGTTCTAACCTTGTCTTGTGTAGCTATCTTTGAATGGTCCACATAAAAATAGTGTTGGTAGCAACGTGTGCGTTTTTGAAAATAATACTGCAGCTAGCTCAGTGGTCCAAAAGTAACTTTCTTTATATAAAAAGAAAGCTCTGTGAGTCTAGTTTCCAACAAAAAACGAATTAACGCATTTGGAGTTTTGTGGAGAGAGTTATGATCAAATGAGTGAGCAAAGGTCAGAGTTGCCGAGAAAACGAAAAACAACGTTTTCAGGTTATGTTGTGGCAATTTTGGCTTCGGTTTTGTGACTCTTTTACTCCTAAATGTGGTTGAATAACATGTCTTTTGATGCTTAGTCCTTGAGCCTCAAATTCATGAGTTTAAATGCATGATAGCTACATGTTTGTGTCTTTGTGTATGTCATGTTGAGTCTTTAAATGTGTCTAACTTTTGCTTGAGTCATATGTCATATGCTTCTTTGAGTTTTCTTATTCTTGTTTCTAAGTATTTGAGCTATTGCATGAGATCTATGCCTTTTGTTGTAGCATGCTCCTTGAAATTGATTTTGACCTAATTTTTAAGGAACTAAGTGTTCAAGACACCCTAAAATATCCTTCTCATCATCTTAAGTACCTAGTTTTGAAAAGAAAAATTATTTTCATGACCAAAAACAGTTTGGCCGAGAGCTAATGTGTTGCTTGGTGAATCCATTTGGCCATTTTTACTAGGTGTTATGCTATCAAATTTTATACTTGGATTTTGGGTGATATTGGCAAATTAGTTCCATGCTTTAACTTGGTTATGATCTTTCTTGGTGTATTCATAATTTGAGGTATAATCTTGGCTTGTTCAAATGCTTTCTATAGAGATTCACTCCATAACTTCGAACACTTCAAACTCCTTTACAACATCCTCTTGTGTGATCGTAAACTCGTTGGTCTTTCTTGGAAGCACCAAAATGTGCACTCCAAAGAAATCCCTGAAAACTCTATTCCTTTACGATGAAGAACCATGAATAAAAAACGTGTACGACCATTCTCTCATTGGAATGTGGCGCAAATGTGGTTGTTCAGAGTTATAAAGCCCACATTTGCTTCTATCTCTAAAACACAAGCCCGACAAGGTAATGTGCTTTATTGAGCGATACTAACTGGTGGGTGAACGCAACTTTGATTCAATTAAGGTGATAATTTTGTCACTTCTTGTTGAAATGGATAAGTTGAAAATCCTTGTCACACTTTTTTTCCGTTTTTGTTGTGGATTGTGTGCCTATGCATGTTGTTATTGCAACAATGACAACCTTTCAAATTTCCATAACTTGAATTCGTGTATGGTTGGCGTATTGTCAACTTCTCCCGGTTGTGCCACATGTTGGTGGTTTCTTATGACTATTCTCTAGACGCATGATAAAATTTTACCACGCTCATGGTGGATGTTATTGTTGTTGTTCAAAGCTTAGGTAGCTTCAAACTATAGCATTTGATGAGTATATTTTTATACACTTTTAGAATACTTAATCTTATCTATGTTAAGGTGTAATTGAATTTAAATTCATTACTTTAACTCCCAAATGAAATAAAATGAGCTTTAAATAAAATTATGCACTATATCAAATTTTGAAGCCATATAAGATGATACACGCTATAGGTGGAAGAAATGTACAAGACAATCTAGTTAGAAGAGTGTAATTAGAAAATCTAGTCTATGAATTTTTTTTTTAAATGACTTGATAAATAATCTATGAACTTTAATGTTATTTCATTGGATAGATGTTTCTTAAACGTTTTAGTGTGTACTTTGTGCAATTGAAGCGAAATAAAACTCATAAATTGTATATAAATGATAGAGATAACTTGTATTATAACTTTATAGACGATCTGGTCATGATTAAATTAAATTTAATATTTGTCATCGGTACAACTAAATTAGACATGAAGTTGTTCATTCATTTGAATTATCTTTCAGTGTATAGTTAACATGGTACAGATTAAATAATCAACTTGTATATCTTAAGATCTGATAAGATATAAAATATTGGAAACATACATTATCTTTTGTTGGATATTATAAGTTATTTTAGAAATAATTTCTTTTAATATCTCTAAACTTATAGAAAATAATTTTTAATTTACCGTAAATTAGTTGAATAGAGACTTTAAGAAGTCTTAACTCTACTTATATCCCAACTAAAGACCTTTAATCAAGTTAAATCTCCGTCTCTAATCGGTAATGAGGTGTTCTTCCAAAATTATAACCGTACAGTATCCAAAAGTGTTGAAGAATGTGCTTTCATGTGGCTCTTGACCATTAAAATTTTTAAATAAAGAAACCATAGTTATAAAGAACGGTGTAGAACAGTGTTTAACTAAGAAGTGGACAAATTAGAAATCACGCGAGTGATGATCCAAAGCAAGTGCAACTCGTCACAGTGACGTGTATACCTTATCCTTCGTTGAATTTCCAATTTCAAGTAACAAAATCTTCACCATATTTATCATAATAGTTCTTTTTTTTTCTAATTCAAAAGTTAAATCATACTCTTCCTAAACCATAAATTCGAGCAAATTATACTACAAAGCATAGTTTTATTATTTTTATAAAACTTGTAACGTCCCATTTAATTATTAAGCGTAATTAAAAAAAACGCCACACACAAATAGTACAACAGCGCAGTCTTGGGGTCCTTAACGCAACCCCTACAAAGCTAGGCACGCCACGATGCCAATAGAAAACCAGTAGGAAAGTTTAACAGATGAATGTAAAGTAATAAAACATAATGCAATACATGGGCCATAGCCCTAAAGAAAGCCCAATAAGAAACTAAAGTCTAGTCCATGCAGATTATGCAGCGGAACCTTTACATCCCTGTTGCCCACGGGTGTTCCTCGCATCTGCTCACATCATCAACATCGCAAAAGAGATTACCACACAACAGAACACACAACAATAAAAGTAGGGTAAGCTAGAGCACAAAAGATTTCATCCATACACTCAGATATATTTTCACAATCTCATATACACATATCAATCAAGCATGTTATGACTTCTCAGACAATACACTAAGTCACGACTTGACTCATCTGGATACATATAACCTGGTCGGATTCAGCGGATGCTTGCACTTATGGTGGATACCTCTGCTCACCCCCGAGCTACTCACGCCCAAGCTATGTGTTACAAGTGTTACAATGAAATCAATTTCCCTCACCACAAGGTTAGCCCTTAATGAATTTCAGGCCTCTTGCTACTCTCACCACAAGAGTTAGTCCGCTTTAGGTGAGACTAACTGACTCCTTAGAGTGTCAGGATGCAACCTTACCTTGAATCCTTACCTAGTTATACAGATGGGGCACCACCATGGACACCCACTAACAGGGGCCATGGAATTACGTCCCGACCACTGAAGCACGACCCTAAGACCCCACCTAGAGATCTCAAGGATTTATGCACTAACTGTCGACCAAACGTATTCATTCAATCAAGAAAACCCATCATGCATATATGTATTTACACTATACCAATCTTTATAGTTAATCCCTTTCGCATCCTAGCTCAATCAATACCAATTCATGTTTCATACTCCATTCGTGAATATACCATTCCAACTCATCTCATTATCATGCCACTTTAATACCAACCTCCTCATTAAGGTCACATGCTAAGTTCATGCCAAATTCATCATTTACAATCCATGAATCACATCACTCATTTAGATTTATTTATCTCATGCATTCAACACAATAATCCAATCCAAGCAAGCATAAACCATTTCATATTCCAGAAACAACCACACAATCACACTGCCTCGCCCAGCTCCTCGCTCAGGCTGAAGGGTTTCGCTTAAGCGAGAGGGTCTCTCGCCCAAGCGAGCTCCCTTCACTACAAAAAATTTTGTAAATTATAACAGTTTTAGTACGATGGTTGTTTAAAACCATCACTTTCAACCATATAATACGACAATTTAAAAACTGTCACATTTAACATATAAAATGTGGTAGTTTTAATCGCCATATTTTGAACCGTCATATTTTATAAATAAAATATGACATTTATAACTGCCATTTCTTTTAATAAATTTGAAACTTTTAACTTTTCAGAATTCCCTCATATTATTTTAATAAATCATCTGTTCCCTCTTCTTGTATGCCTTTCCCTATTCTTTGTACCCTAATTTTCCCTATTATCTCCATCCTCCCTCATTTCTTGCAAACACATTGCCATCACATCAGACCTCATTAACACCACACTTGAATCTCACCACCACTGTCATCGTCGCATACCTCGTCCCGCCGAAACTGAAACGCAATGTGAATGTCGCACTTGGAGCTCACAGTGGCAGCACACCTGAACCTCATCATGCGTTAGCGCACCTATACCTAATGGTCGTGGGCCACCAGACTCTTATCAAGAGTATCAGAAACAATTTTTCAATTTGCTTGCTTCGATTAAGGAGGTTAGGTTTCCCCATCTCCATTTTATTTCTTTTAACACTTCCATTTTTCTTCTTTTATCACTCCTTCTCTATAATGTTGAAAGACAATGGGATTCAGAAAGTGAAGCTTTTTGATGCAGATGAATCGACCATGAGTGCCTTGGCTGGGACTGAGATTGAAGTTATGGTGGTTATCCCTAATATTCAGCTTGTTGAGAGGAATGACTATGGAAGTGGGTTAAGAAAAAAATCTCGCGTAACAACTTCAATGGGAGTGCTAATGTCAAGTGAGTTTTGTATTTTCTTTTTTCAATTTCAGTTAACTACTTCAATTGTTATTATTTTAAATCTATTGTATTGTGCAATTTGTACCGATCTTAGATTTAAACTCAATTGTCGTTATTGTATATAAAATGTCATTATATTTGTTATCTAGTAAAAATAATACGTCAGTTTTAACTAACATTTTTTGCCTCTTTAAACCACCATTTTATATGTTGTATAAAATGACGGTTTGTTGCGGCGGTTCATCTATAACCGCCATATTATACTTTGTGACGGCAAGAATTACGACATTTTAGAAAACCGTCACTCAAGTAAATAACGACAGTTAAAAACGATGTAAATTACAAAAATAAATGTCGGTATTTACATGTTTTTTTGTAGTGCTTCGCCTAAGCGAGAGCTCGACACACACAGAACAACAACCACAACGCATTCTCGCTTAGGCGAGCCTCTCCTCGCCTGAGCGAGATGCTCGTTCGCTCAAAAACTGAGTTGGTCGCCTGAGCGACCTTTCGCGTGAAAAGGGTCTGGGCGAGTCCCTGCCCATCTCGCCTAGGCGAGATTGGCTCGCTTGGGCGAGATTATCAGGTCTCGCCACTGTTTTCCTGCAACAACCACACACACCAGTCCAAAACATCATACTCATACGTTCACAGCCATCATAACATCACACCAACCACATAACCTCAAAATAACAGCTAAACAACATGGAAAAATAGAATATATGAGTAAGCCATAGCTTCCCTACCTGGAAATGGCTAGCACGAGACCTCGACTCTAAACAGCGAGACGCGACAGCTCAAGCGTCTTAAGGTGCTGGAAAGAAATGGGAAGCATCGGGAATATGAGTTACCTAGAGTAACAGTAGTAGAACTATAAACACGGATGAAGGAACACTTACGTAGGGGAAAAGAGCTGGTTCGAACTTGCGTGCCTACGGTGGTACCAAACCCTAGTAGAGATTGAGAGGCGGCTGCGGTTCTTAGGACAAGGAACAATTTTCTGAAAGTGAGAGAGAGAGTTAGGGTTAGGACAGTATTAGGGTCTGAATTCGTTTTGGATTAGTCCTTGGGCTTATTTGATTTGGGACAGCCGTTACAAAAATAAGGCAGCAGAAAATTGGACCTTACAAAACTAAACATTTTAAAAATAATTTTAACTTTATATATTTAAATAATAAATTAAATATTAATCAACTTCTCAATTATTAATAATTTAATATTTTGTTCATTAAAGTTTGAAAAGATACTCAGATACTAGAACATTATTTGTGGATAGCTATGAAAAATATATAAAAACATATTTGTATAAAAAAATTTGTCATCTCTACAAACTCCATGTAATTATACAACGAAATGGAGAACGTTTTTTAGCATTTCATACTTCGCTAACACAATAAAAAGACTAATTAAACTCTAAAAGTAATAACAACATAATTTAGAAAATTAAATTGCATGCTGAAAACAAATACACCAACTGCAACAAAAAAAAAAAACTTTTAACACTTAAAAACAACAAGAGAAAAAAAAAAACCTGAAGTAGTTTCTTTAACTAAACTACGATCACTTCTCATACAACCATAATTTCCTTTATCATGTACTCAACGACCCTGTTTTAAAAGAAGAGAAAAAAAGGAAACAAGTTAATATAAAATTCATACAAAGAATATTCAAATTAATCATATAAGATATTTAATATAGAAAATAATAAATTAATCATTATGTAAACTTTTAGGTGAGATACAAGATTTAAATATTCACCTTCACAACTTGTTTATATTTTTTGATAATTATTTTATAAAAATTGAATACTTACTTTTAAAAAATATATATGTAATATTATATATGTCCAGCACTTTGTAAAAATCACATGTATTTTTATTCTCTGATAATTCTTTACCAACTATACGTCTTAATCTAGGATCACCTTTTGTTTAAGAAATTAGTCGAAGCCTTATATTTTCCTGCTCTTGAATATCAACATCAATTTGATCTTATACTGAGTCTCAATAATATATATATATATATATATATATATATATATATATATATATATATATATATAAACTTAGAAACACATTCTAAATGAGTTATAAGATAAAATAAATGCAAGCTAAAATGTAATAAAGTTAGGGTTATAAACGTGCAACCAAATCATCATAATATCACAAAATAGTAGTAGAAATATCACATTGCTCATTAGATCTAGAAAGTATTATTTGTTGTTAGAATTTGACATAGTTGTTTAATTCATATAACTGTTCTCCTTTTCAATAAGATTGATAAATATAATTAATTGTTTTGTTTCATGCTTATGCTTAATGCTTGTTCCGGGTATGATGAACATGTCATTAAACAATTATATAGCTATGTTTTGATACTTGAACTCTTATCTCTTTACTATTTGAACTCAAGAAATCGTCGTTCTTCACTTCAAATTCTCATGTGATGCTTTAACTCATTGTCATGATAGCACATTATTAAAAGATATTTCATGCAATCTTTATGAAGTTTTTTTTTTTCAGAAGATGATAACATGATATTCCCCATAGCTCAAAGCTCTTACCACTACAGGTCATTATTTTTCTATTTTAAAATAAATAATATTTTCTACTATTTTCGTCTTTGTAGTGTTGAAACAAAAAATATCATTCTTTGTATATTGTACTTAATTAAATAGTTTTTCTTAAACTAGTTAAACTAGTGTGAGAATTGATAAGTTTAAAAAAAAAAAGAGTAATTTAACCAATAAATATTCTTATCTTTTAGTTGTTTTCATTCCACTAAGAGATAATTATGGATATAAGCTAGTGTCCAATAATTCTCGGTTTCATGCAATCCTTTCACATGTTTATTTGAGTCCAATTTATGCTTGACAGTAACCTATATTCATTCAAAATTAAAATCTTCACATGATTTCAACTTAATGCAACTCATAAAATTCAACACATTATTTTACACATTTCTCACAAAGTATAGCAATAAATCAACTATTAAACTTAAAAGTATATACCATATGCAAATTTATTTATTTTTTTGTCGATGGCTATCTTTTGTGATTCTTTATGCCATCCAAGGATTGATATGTCGATTTAGTCTTAGGTGATTCATCATAAAAGATATAAAAGGCTAGAAAAAAAATTAAGAAAGTGTTATAAGTTTTCTTAAATAATAATGAGAATATGTAGATTAAAAAATATAGTCACATCAAGATAACCAATAAAATGTAAATGTTGTTTCATTTTATAAGTGTGTACATTCAAAAAAGTATAGTTATTAAATGATTATCATAACCATAAAATTCTAAATTGTAATAAGAATTAACATTCTTTTAAGATAAACAAAACTATATCATCGTGATTTTCTACCATTCAAAACAATAAGTTGGAGACCAAAAAATATGTATTATTTTCTCATTTAATTCATATGCATCTTGAAATTTAAAACAACTTTTTTTCCTCAAAGTATTTAAGAAGATACATTCTTATATCTTTTAAAAAAAAAAAGTTCTTGGTTTTATAAGAAATATTTTCAATACCTTTTCCAAGAAATCAAAGATACTATGTGTACTGTATGGCCTATCGACATCCTAGCCACACCATCAGTCAGGCGGCCTAATAAGCGGTTGAAGGTCGTTCGCTACAGGCAGACGATCTCTTGGGTTGTTGATGTGACAATATCTCCGGAGTGATTTAAGGGAGCTCGCGACCGAACGACCCCGCTGATCATTCCAATTGAACTTTGTCCTCATAACAGGGCCCTTCTATATGAGGACGCACGACCCTCCGGTCGGGCGTCTACACCAAAACTAAATCAGTAAGTTAAAAGTAAATTAAAGTAATACAATTCAGTAATCAAGTTTAAAAAGTAATTGGGTCATGATTAAGAAAACCCTAATCACAGACCCATGTCAAAAACTATAAATAGAAGCCCAAGGTAAGTTGGTAAGGACTTTTACTTCACATTTATTACAACATTAATTACACTTACCTGAATGAACTTAGGCTGACTTAAGCATCAGAACCTTATAGACAGGTACCTCAATCGTTTGGACAATCGAGCGGGTGAAAGCTAGAAGAAATTGAACGGTAGAAAGAAGGAGGGATCGAATGGTGGAGGGTTGTACGAAAAGACTTGAAAGACAAATCGAGTGTTTGATATAGGTGCTTGGTCCTTATACCCAAAATACCATGTTTTATATTTTTCTCAAGTTCAATGAAACGTGTTGATTGTAAAATAAATTGTTAGCTAGAAAAAGAATTTAAATAGAGTTTAGATTTTTTTGCAGAAAAATATATGTTAGATAATGACTAGGGATCATCTAATAGTTTTGAAGTACATTTACAATTTTGTTTTCTTAATACAGGAATAATAAAACATAATAGTAAACACTTTGATTTATATATGTGGATTCAACTCAAAATAGGTTAATCAATGTTCTCCTTTGTTACATGCAAAGTTTCACTAAATAAGAAAGATTATAAGTAACATTCATCGTCACTTCTGAATACAAAAAGTCATTATTGAATATCTTCATCTCCCACTAAGATAAAGAATGAATACAATTTGACACTTTTGATGGAGTACACAATGCCACTCTTTACAATACAATATAAATTAAAGCTTTTACAAGGAATCTCTCTATTAGAGAATATGAAATCCAAACACTCCTTGCACTAGACAAGATTTTACAAACACAATCCTCTCTTTTAAGTTGTCTAATAAATAATCTTGTAGATTTAATAGTAGAAGCTTGTGAATTGTTTTAATGCAATGTTTCACATTGATCATGTATAGAACATTGATCGCACTACTAGAATTTCTCATATTACACGGAATTTTTATGCAAATTTGTTAAAAAAATTTATAAGAAAATTTTTTTTTTCTGCTATTTTTTCTAAGAATTTTATTTAGAAGGTAATTCTTTCGTAGGTAATCATTTCCTACAAAATTATTAAATTTGCATACAAAATATTTTGCAAGAAAATTGGTAGCAATTTCTTGCAAATTTTTTTTACAACAAAATTTGTAAGTATTTTTTACAAAAAAAATTTCAAAACAAAATTGGCAGAAAATATAAATTTTTTTAGTAGTATCGTTGGATTCACTTCTAATTATAAACATAAAAGAATCGTCGAAGCTTGAGAACTTTATATAGATTATGTCTAGACTTTATTTAAACTCCTTAAACATGCATGAATCGCTTTCTTATACTTTGCATAGTCCTTTAGTCTTACCCTACTCTAGTTTATAACACCTTTCTAACACTAAATGACATTATCAGACCCATAAAAATATAATATGCTATTATTAAAATCAAGGATGTATGTGGCCAGAGTTTCGTATACTTAGGCTTACGGTCCATGAAAATTTATATATACCTAACAAATTGTATAATGGGCTGGTAAAAGACATGCCTTTAACAGAGATAATAAAACATTATGTTCAACATCAGTATTTGTAACTACCCCTAGATGAAATTTGCATTCACATTTTCATGATTGTCTCTTTCCTTTGTTATTTGGATGCTAGTATGATATTCATTCAAAGCGGCGCTATCAGTGACAAAAAAAATCATGTCTGCTCAAAATTCCATTTTGTTTGATAAATCTAGGTTTTCGAATCGAAAACCCTTACTAATAATATATATATCTCTTATGAAAGCAAATGTTTCTTCTCCATTGAGAAAATTCCCACCAACAAAAGAACAATATTTATCTATCAACTTTCTTAAAAATATGTACATCTTCTACACATTTAAATCAGTATTTGTGTGATGGGTAGGGTACTCATTTCTTGAGTTTGAGCATTATGAATTATATTATTTATGATAAAGAAAAAACATAGATGCGAATCCCTATGAAAAACAAAGGGGTAGGTCCGAACCGACAACAGACACGACGCCCCACTCCAAACCAATGTCGTAAGCAGTGACTAAACCTCTTCCTGTGACTTCTTGACACGCACGCACCACACTTCCAAATTCGACACGTGTCCTTCCTCCTCACCATCCCAATCCCAAACCCTACCCTTTCTCCTCACCCTATAAATCCCCCTCTCTCCCTCATGCTCCAACTTTCAAACGCCGCCACCGCATAATTTTCCCATTATTCTCTCTCACCAACAATAATGGCCGCCGCACCGCAACTTCACTTTCCCCCAGGATTCAGATTCCACCCCACAGACGAAGAACTCGTCCTTCATTACCTCTGCCGCAAATGCATCAACCAACAAATCGCCGTTCCCATAATCGCCGAAATCGACCTCTACAAATACGACCCTTGGGACCTCCCAGGTAATTTCCAAATTCAAATTACCCTTTATTTAAATATTTTCTTGTTTTATTATTTTATTTCTGAAATGCTTAAATATTTTTTTCTTATGTACAGGAATGGCGTTGTACGGAGAGAAAGAGTGGTATTTCTTCTCGCCGAGGGACCGGAAGTACCCCAACGGTTCGCGCCCAAACCGCTCCGCGGGAACCGGGTACTGGAAAGCAACCGGAGCAGATAAACCGATTGGTAAACCGAAACCGGTTGGGATAAAAAAAGCGTTGGTGTTTTATTCTGGAAAAGCGCCCAAGGGAGAGAAGACAAACTGGATCATGCACGAGTATCGTCTCGCCGAGGTGGACCGTTCCGTTCGCAGAAAAAACAGCTTGAGGGTGGGTATATATATATAATATATCTTTTTCTCTCTTAATTACAGAGGGTATAATAGACCTTTCCCAGAAAAAACATAACGTACGAAACTACTGTTTTACCTTTAATAAATGGTACTGGTTCATTGCTTCCAATATCAAGAAGTCTCGGATTACGATAACTTGATAAAGACGAATCACTAGAAAAATAAAATAAAATGTGGCGGACCAATTATTAGTTTCTAATTACGGAAATGATTCGTTCTTATCTCGATAAAGTTCGGGATATTGAAAATTAATAAATAAATTGATGAAAATGTGTGCACCTGATTGTGATTTTGCAGCTGGATGACTGGGTGCTGTGTCGCATATACAACAAGAAAGGCCCAGTTGAGAAGCAACCACCGGTCAAAATTGAGTGTTCCGAATTGGCGGACGAGAAGCCGGCGATTGCGCCGCCCTACGCGGAGGCGACGGTGGTGGACTGTGTGAACTTCGAGGCGTCGGATTCGGTGCCTCGGCTGCTGACGACGGACTCGAGCGGCTCCGAGCAGGTGGTCTCGCCGGGGCCGGCGAGCGAGGTGCAGAGCGAGCCGAAGAGGAGCAACATTGAGTTTGAGTACAATTACGTGGATGCCACTCTGGCGTCGCAGTTCCATAGCGCGAATCAGATGTCGCCGCTGCAGGATATCTTCATGTACCTCTCGAAACCATTTTGAAAGGATAATTAGGCGCCAGAACGACGCCGTTCGCGTGCGTATGAACGCATGCATCGATTTTTGCGGTGGCTGCATCGCACGGGGAGCAGGAGACTGAGTGATGGAAGGTCCATGAGTGTTCCCGTGCTGGTGCGCGCAGGTGATATTATCAAAAGCAGAAACAAAAAAGTGATTCTTACATGAACAATTGAAGATGATGAATTATTAGTGTATTAAATTAATGAAATATTAAAACATCAATAGTCTTATAGTGTTAATGCGGGGTTATTTAATGATACTTAGTTAATGATGTGTTAATAATCTATTGATTTAATACGCCAAAATTCTTACAATGATTTGTATTATATGAGACTATTTTTGGCTGGGGAAGAATTGTTTTTTCTCTATTGAAGAAAGCTCGTGAAGAACTTATTTTTGTAAACAAATTGTTAAACTTATTGAACTTCATTAGTGTTCTAAAATGTATTTTGAGAATATTTTAAAATTCGCTTGAGTTTATTTTATTTTCAAAACAAGAGAAAAAACTTGTATATACAAACATTTAATTATATTTTACACATCATCGAAAATGAAAGCATTCTAGTATGTACTTGGTATTTTTTTTAGATGAAAAGATAATTTTCTTTCTTTTTAATTTTTGGTTTCTCATTTTTTTTCCTTCCTCTTGCACCTTATCGAGGACTATGTGGATCATTCATATTATTCTATTAGATTTTTGTATTGTATATAGTTCCAGAAAGCAGACCAACCCCATCCTCTCTTTCATAATGGGTCGACTTAGCTGCTAAATGGGTTGGAGTTTGTATTTACGGTGAATACCAAATTTATTTTTGTTTCGTGATGGAAATCATCACTCTACTTCTCTAACAACATTTAAAAGTGAACTTTTATATCTAGATAGCTTGCTATTTTAAAATTCAGTGAGAATTTTTTCTAAATATTTTGAAGAACTCGAACACTAAAAATGAACCTACATCATGTTTATACCATCTATTTTACAAAAGTTTTCAAACTTTCCAGAATTTTCTCTCTATGATCAATTCAAATAAAAACAATTTTAAAAATATTTTAAATTTATAAGACCTTGAGAAGTCTTTAAAAAACACGATAAGTATCATTTGGAACCTAGAGAAATCATCTATTATGACTAATGTATAGAGGTTCCCACCAAGACTTATGGTTCGTGAAGGTCCAAATAGGTCAATGTGAAACAATTCTAAAGGTCTTTTTAGTTGAAACACAATTTTTATATTTGAAAGAGACCTTGGTTTGTTTCCCCTTTTGGCATGTTTCACACACTTAGGATTAACACAATGTTATCACATGCATCAAAGATAAGACAATGACAAGGTTCAAACACTACTTTGTATCCTTTATCACAAAGTTGACTTATACTTATCAAATTATGCGTTAATCTTTCAACTAGGAGCACATTTTTTATGTTGAATGAGGATTCATTGCTTATGATTCCAGTTCGAAGTATTTTCCTTTTGTTGTCATCTCCATAAGTCACAAATCCTCCATTTTTCAAGTTCAACTTTGCAAATTTTGTTTGATCACCTATCATATGCCTTGAATACCTACTATCTAGGTACCACAAATCTTTCTTGTCACTTTTTATGACATACAAAACAAATTTACATTACATGGTACCCTTGATAGGTTAGGTCCAACATGGTTAATCCTATCTTAGTCCTTTTAGGATCCATTTCAAATATCCTTTAGGTATCTCATATTTTTTTGCTTTGTAGTTCTTAGAAACATGATATTTTCTCATACAATAATTGTAAACAGTTTAAGATATTTCACTTGATTTGCTAGTGGAAAAGAAATTAGCAAACTTCTCGACTTTCTTTTCACTAAAGGAATTGTAAAAAATTTCAGCCTTTCCAAAGCACAATTTTGAGAGCCAAGAACAACTTCTAAATTTGTTTTTCACAAGGTTTTAAAATCAATTGATTTTCATTACAATAGGTTGAATTATTGTAGATCATATCCAGGTTTTCAAGATCAATTGTTAAATCAGTTAATTCTGTTTCTAGATGATTAACTTTGTTTTCTATCCGATTGTTTAAACCTTTTAGCCGATTGTCTATGACAACAATTATGTTAGCTTCATCATGCAATTCTTTGAAGTCATGTAGTAGTTGGTAATAATCATGCTTGTCTTTTGATGACAGAGAACTTACTTGGCTTGATGATGATGACCCATATCTAGCCATGAGACACAAGTTTGCTTTTTCATTTCCTTCTTATGATGAGGTACTTCTTAAATCATTATTTTCTTTCCAAGCAATGTAAGCACGTCTTTCCTTGGGCTTGCTTTCCTTTTTCTTGTCAAAACCTTTCTTTTTGGTTTGATTAGTGTTTGGACATTCAATATTTATATGTCTTTGCTTACCACAACTATAACAAATGAAATTTAGAGTACTATTTGAATCATTATGTTTATAATTGTACCTCCTTTTCTTACCTTTGTTACCTATTCTCTTGAGATACTTTCCAAACTTCTTGATAAGTATATTTATATTCTCATTCTCACTAGATTCAGCCACATCCTCATCATTTTCCTCATCTTTCTTGATGCTAGACTTCAAGGCTATGTTACTCACCTTTTTCTTAATACTCTCTTGTTCATTCAGCCTGCTCATCTCTCACTCTCTCTAAGCTTTCCAAACAAGATAAGCCATTGTTGACAAGTCTCTTGATTCTCAGATGGTCGTGACATTAGGTTGCCATTTTGTCAAGAGACTTCAAGACCTTGATGTTTAACTCCTTTTTATCAAATTTCAGTCCCAATCCTATAAGATGGTCAACAATTTGTGTGAACCTTTTTCTGAACTTTAACTATGGATTCACCTTGCTGCATCTTGAACTTTTGACAAAAGGAAGAAGATGGACATCTTCCTTCAATAAGGAGTTTTCATGATGAGGATGGCTTATAAAGACTTGATGATGATATATAGAAAAATGTTGAATGCTTAAAGAGAATACTTGGATTCAAGAGATACATTGAAGACTAGTACATTTTATATTTAAAGTTCTAATTGTAATAGGCTTAAACTTTCTCTATAGTTTTAAGATTGTTAGAATAACAGCCAGCTCGCAACTCCTCTGAGAAAAACTAAATTTTCACAGAGATCAGTTTGGTAATCGATTACCAACTTATGATAATCGATTACCAAGTCAAAACTTTTATTTTTCGAAAAAATCCACTTAAGCTAATCGATTACCACGAATGGTAATCGATTATCACTGGCAGTTATAACTTGGCTCTTCAAAAATGACTCGAAATAATCAATTACCACTGGCAGTTATAAAATTATTTGTTCAAAAATATACATGAGATAATCGATTTCCATTTTGGGTAATGGATTACCATTGCAAAAATTTGTTTTTGAAAACCACTAGAATAATCGATTATCTTAAGTGGTAATCTATTATCCTTGGCAGTTTCAGCTCAACTATTCATTTCTAACAGATTTCAAAAAGCTCTTTAAATAGAACTCAGTTTCCAACTTTAAAAGCACCTTTTTAATATTAAGAGTTCTTGTGATGTGACTGCAAAGTGGTGCTCTGTGAGATTTTTAAAAATAGATTTGAAAATCCTAGTGTGAGTAAGCGATAAATTTTTCTAAGTGAATTCTTTGAAGATTGAGTTCTTAGAAGATTGAGTGTTGTGTTGTTGCTAGGAAAGTTGGTCATCCTCTGACTCACGAGGAGTTTTTGTTCATTCCTTGTGTGATTCATGGAAGGTGTTTTCATCCCTTGTGGATTTCAAGGAAGGTGTCTTCATCTCTTGTGTGATTCGTGAGCAATGTTTTCTAAACCTTTACTCTTTTATAATTTGTTTGTACTTTTATTATTATAGTGATTGAGCTAATCTCTTTATTTAAGAGATTAACAATTGGATCTAGAGTCTTTTGATCCGAACCAATATAAATATCAATGTTTATTGTAAGACCCGTGAAAATTAATTAATTAAATAATTAATTAAATAATTAAATAATTAATTAAAAAATGCGGCGGTGGGAGCCTTTATGACATTAAATATTGATTAATGTGACGTGAAAAAGTACTAGCTCAAGTGGTTGAGAGTACTTGGTTGTGTGAGAGGACTTGGGTTTAAGTCCTTATGTATGCCAATTGTGTGTTATTTATATGTTATTATTTTTAAGGTTAAATTACTCTTTTAGTTCCTCTATTTGTCATAAAATTTTAGTTTGGTCCTCAAATTTTTCGTTATCTCAATTTGGTCCTTATTTTCTTAAAAATGACTCAATTTGGTCCTCACCGTTAACTTTGACTAGACGGTGTTAAAGTCAACGCCACGTGTAAATTTTTGGTTTTTTTTTGAATTTTTTAATATTTTTAATATTTTTAATTTTTATTTTTATTTTTGACACGTGTCACTTCATGGTTGTGCCATGTGTCAAATATAGGGACCAAATTGAGTCACTTTGATATGTGGCACAACTGTGAAGTGACACGTGTCAAAAATAAAAAATTAAAAAATATATTAAAAAACATATTAAAAGAATTCAAAAAAACTAGAAATTGAGACATGGCGTTGACTTTAACACCGTCTGGTCAAAGTTAACGGTGAGGACCAAATTGAGTCATTTTTAAGAAAATAAGGACCAAATCGAGACAACGAAAAACTTGAGGACCAAACTGAAATTTCATATCAAATAGAGGGATCAAAAGAGTAATTTAACCTATTTTTAAATATATGTTGGTCATGTTGAGGGACAATATAATCATTGAATTAAGTAGTCGGCGTGAAATATGAATTGGTTGAATGGTTGAGCATTGATTTGGCATTGGCATGGTTGTGGGTTCAAACCTTGGAGAACCCAAATTGAACTTTATTTTTGCTAGACTTAGTTTTGGCTTGAATATGAAAGGGTATAGAAAACCCTACTTGAGTGGGCAGCCAAGGGAGGCTGGAAAAGCACCAATAAGTGATCTTGAATGGCAATTAGCAGCCACATTAAACCAATTTTCGTTTTTTATCATTATTGCCAATTAAGACAACAATTAGTGACCAAATAAGAGAGAGGGAGAGTGTTTGGTGGGTTGCCATTGTGCTTGCAGAAGAGAGAACGAAATTAGAGAGTGGTAGTGAGGATTAAAGGAAGGAAGAAGCTATTTTGGGGATAAGGTCAAAGGACGATCATTGGTGATTCATAACAACTCCAATTTAAGCTAAGGAAACTAGGTTAGGGGAGCTGGACTTTGTTACTTTGTTCGTATTGATAATTGCATGAAATGTATGATAACTTGAATGGATAGACTCTGCCAAATTCGTGTGTTTTCGTATTTTTGGAATTTTCCAGAAATCGCTTGGCGGGTGATGAACCACCGCCAAGCGGCTCATCTTTTTGTGCTTATTTCTGGGTTCCTGAAATGGAACCGCTTGGTGGCACGTATTTGGCCGCCAAGTGACACATGGCTGCAACCCAAATTCTGGGTTTTTTGGTTGAATTGCCTGGTGGTGACGAATTACCGCCAGGCGACGCGAGCCAGTTTTAGTCGAATTTGGTGTTTTAGAGGTTCTGGGTGATTTCTAACCGGTGGAATGGGTGTTTAACTTTTGAAATAAGTAAATGGGGGTGAATTATTGTGAAATTATGATGTAATGAAGGGAGATTGGATGATTACGGCATCATTATCATTTTAGGGTTCGAAAATTTGGAAATAGTGATACCATGAGAATAATGGATGGTGTAATATCATTGTAAATTGTTGATCATTGTGTGTAGGTAATGGATTATTTTGAATGTGAGTGAACTCGTGTGGGAATTGATAGAAATTGTAAGGAGGGGAGAATTGTGAAAGGTTGGGTTCATGGGTGCTGGGAAAAATCTGGGAATTTCCAGATTGTATGCACCGCCAGGGAGCAAAGGGCTTGCCGCCAGGCGCCATCGTAGAGAAGAGGATTCTGCGTGGTTGTGGGATGCAGTTTGGGGTTTGGAAGGGGTCATTGAGGTTAATTGTGATGTATGTAAAGGTAGAAAGGAGTTAGGTAGTTATGGCGTTAAGTGGAGAAGTGATGTATGACATGAGGGCAAGTGTGTGAATTCATGAATGTTGAATAAAAGTGGATGTTTTGGCATTGGATTTCAGATTGATCAAACCACTAGAAGATTTGATAGGCAAGTAGTTTGTGATTAAGGAGGTGATATAAACTGAAGTGTCTAAACTAGAAGTATGGAGTAAATACAAATAACTTATAATGGTTATAACTGCTAAGGATTTTTAGAGTACAGGTAGCATGTGGGACAATTGATATGGTATAAGTCTATAAGAGCAATAATAGCAGAATATGAGCTTGGATGCACTGAACTTAAGTAAGGCTAAGAATTTGTAAGTCTTGAATTTATGATCCTAAAGTGGCATAGGTACTGTGGTGATGAGATAAACTTTAGAATTGATGTAGTACACTTAGAGAAGTTCACTGTGGGTTTAATCTCCAGTTTAAAAGTGCAATTTGACTCAGGTGAATAGAAAACCAGTATTGTGCAACTACTGGTATATCGCCTAGCGGTAGCATCAGGAGCAGGGGAGACTAGAGATCATGGCGCCTGGCGGTAGAGTTAGTTCTGCCAGGCGATAGAAGCAAGGACTATGTGTGCAGAGGTGCTTGGCGCCTGACGGTACGAGTCCTCGCCAGGCGGCCTAGAAGTCTGATGCGCTTGGCGCCTCGTGGTTTGTGCCAGGCGATGGTGCTGCAGTAAATGGGCATTGCAATTACCGTGGTGTGCGTGGTCTATAAGGCTTCTTTGATATCTTAAAGGTCGACTTGCTGTTGTTCCTTGAGTTGTGGCTCAGAACGTATCCCTTGAGTTGAGCTCGGGATATGGGTTAAACACGTGGCATTCCTCGAGTTGAACTCAGAATGGCATCCCTCGAGTTGAGCTTGGGATGGCAGATGAACACGAGGAACCCTTGAGTTGAGCTCGGGTTGGCGAGTGTTGCCGGTGTGAGTGTGTTGGTTGTGGCCAGTACGGATAGGTCCAGATAGATTGTCCTCCTCGATAATTAGCTGACGAGTTTGGTAGTCTTGGGACATTACGAACTCTGTTCGTATTTGGGAACTCCACCTGGCGTTACGGTGTATGATCCGTAGCAATAGTTTCTCGCACGTGCTCTATCGGTTGTGGCCGATAGGTATGGCAGCAAGACATCTTGAGGTAATCACTAGAAGATGTAGAACACGAGTAACATGGTTGTGGCCATGTAATATGGAATCAAAGGAAGGAATTTCTTTAGTATGATTGTGTTGTAATATATTTATTTGTATTATAAATATGTATATTTTGTTAGCTCACCCTATCTGCTTGTGTGTGAAGATGATCGTATACGCGGTATACGTGAGCAGATGATGTTGCAGGTGGATCTGGTGAGGCTTAGAGACGGAGCATGGGCTAGCTTGGGAGATTTTTATAGAGTTGTTTTATTATGAATTTTTACAGACTTGTAATTCTGGTTTATGAATATGGATTGGTTTTATAATTGATTTTTATAACTTGAAGTGTGGAATTATTTTATAATGTAATAAAGTTTTAAATTTCTCGCATTTTTGGGAAATGATGTTTTAATATAGGACGCTGACGTATTATTTCTCGATTATTATTTAAAATTCGTAATATCTGGTCGGGATGTTACATTTATCTTCTTTTCTAAACTCTTTATTTATCTTCACTTGCATTTAAAGTAACTATGACTTTAAGTTAATCATTAAAATTTTGAATTTTTTTTTTTAAATTTGTTAAGTTTTATAAAAATCCAATTCACCCCCTCTTGGTTTTTGACCACTGTCTAGGCATTCCGCTGCGCGATACCAATATGAACAACTCATACTCTTGTATCAATGCATGCTTCCTAGCCCTCTTCACATCATTGGTTCCTTCATGTGTAACTTCAAGCACATCCTACATAACCTTTGCACTATTGCATTAAGAAATTCTAAAAATCCATCCATATTCAATACAAATGTTAGGATGTTCTTGGCTGTATAATCAAATTGAGCTTTCTTCTTCTCAGCTTCTGTCTCATCATCAATAGTATGCTTAGAAATGAATGGTCCCTTTATTATTTCATTCCAAATACCTTAGTCAAATGATTCAATCCAAATTTTTAGGCGAATTTCCAAAAAATGATACTTAACACCACTAAACTAAGAGGCCTATGTATAGAAGCACCTTTTACAAAAGGGAATTATTTTCATCCATTTCAAAAAAAAAAAAAATTAGGATCAAACTTGAATATCTTTTAAGAACATGCTATTGATACCAATTATAAGCTTTAAAAGACTTTCTTAGCCAAGAAGGGGGTTGAATTGGTTGTTACTAAAAATAAAGTTCAATTTGAATTTATAAAAGGTCTTTACTTTGAATTATAATGACCAACAAATCAGCATGCAATCTCTACTAGAACATACATTTTTAAATTTAACAAATTGATTTATTTAACATAGTCAAACAGATAGACCATGATGATTCATTAGATTAAAATAGCAACTCCTTGGCCGACCATCCCTCAACACTCTAGGCGCCGTCGTCTCCACACCCCACTTAGCCACGAAATTCCCCTCCCCATCAGGTGACATCCTTACCATTCACGGTGACCAACAACTCGCCCAAGAGTGCTATCTGGCAAGCCTGCGCCTTCAACTACCAATCCTACAAATAAACAACATTGAACGCCCACCCGGCTCTAGCATAGCTTTATCTGGCGATGACCTAGACCCCAAAGTAGGACACGACACACAAATTGAGCCAATTGACAACACTATAAGCTTGGAGCTCTCTAATGACCGCACCCTTGAATTGGGTACCGACCTTTAACAAGAACAACACGATATCTTGACACCTACCCTTATCATCAACATCGACCTCTTTGTCTGGTCAGCTGTAGACTTACCCGGTGTCGACCCTCAGGTCGCAGTCCACAAGCTCTCCATCTACAAAGAAGCCATATACGTCTCCCAAAAGAAGCGAAAGCTTGGAGAACGCAGGTTGGCAGCAAATGTAGAAGCCGAAAAGTAACTTAACACTGGCTTCATCGAGGAAGCTCACTACACCACCTGGCTATCTAACGTGGTTCTGGTAAAAAAAGCAAATGGAAATGGCGAATGTGCATCGACTATACGGACCTTAATAAAGCCTGCCCTAGAGATGCATATCCCTTACCCAACATTGACCGGCTAGTTGACGGTGTAGTCGACAACAAAGTACTCAACTTCATATACGCATACTCCGGGTACAACCAGATTCCAATGGCCACAACCGATATGAAAAAAACTGCTTTCATCATTGACAACACCAATTATTTTTACAAGGTCATGTCTTTTGGCCTAAAAAACGCAAGTGCAACCTACCAAAGATTAATGGACAAAGTATTCAGCCACCTGATGGGCAAGTGTGTCGAAGTGTACGTCAACGACATGGTTGTCAAATCACCGAGTCACCATCAACATGCACAAGACCTGCTCATGGAGGCTTGGTTTGGGATCGTCACAGGGATTTCAGAGTAGTTGATGAAATCATGCCCAAGACCTTCAAAGAGATCTCGGATTAGCTTCACATCGTATAATAGGAACTCTTTTATAATTTTTTTTAATGTTTTTGTTTGGGCATTATCGGACCTTTAGTTGTGTTAGGCCTTTTGGTGTTTCGGCCCATAGTATATAAGCCCTTGTGAGACACATTTGTATTCAGATTTGAGTTTTATGAAATAGTGAGTTTTCTCTCAAGTCTCAAGGTTCTCCTCAGAACCACCGATCCTTATCTTTGAATCTTCGCTTCAAAGTGGCGGATCTTCCTCACTTATATTGGAATATCCTCCAAGTGGTGTGAATTCCTCCCGTTCTGAAAGCCCCCAAATCAACGTCTTCCATTTTCCCCCATTCGTTTTAGGGTTCATATCCATTTTTGTTCTAGACGAATTTCACCCCCAAATCCGAGACGATCCTTCATCATATGGTAATCAGAGCTCAATTGGTTTCTCTCTTTCAAGGTTCGTTTCAGATTTTGGTGTTTTTCCTTCTGAAGTGCGTCTGTGCGTTATTCCTTCTAAAGCAAATTATGTGGCTTTATTTTACTCTCACAATATCGAGCAAAATCTACCTTTCGTGTTTAGAGTTAATTGTGGTGCATTGTTTTTTTATCACAAATTTTATATTAAAATGGCTGGAATGCATTTCTTTGTTGAGGCAAGTCCTTCGTTGGATGCGGCAATGATGTTGGCCCTGATTAGCTTGTATTGAAATTGATGCATACCACACGTTTATACAAATGTCTCAGTGGAAATTAGTCAATTCCAACGTTGATTGCACTACGGGTCACAATTTCAACACTTAAATTGGGTGGATTCAAGCGGTTATGGTGTAGGAGATTTGGACAGCAGCTTCAAGAGGTGCAAGATTTTGTCTCAAGCGGTGGTAGCTCCTTGAGATTTTCGTTTATGTAGTTTGAAAGTTCAATTGATCTGGCCCCATCATACATGTGGCAGTAGCTAAGCCCCGTTCTTTTTGGCAGCAAAGGGTCCAATTACACAACGCTGGTCTATAACAAGTTGAAGGTGGCTGTTTGGAGTGGTGTACACATGAAACTTTCTGCTGGATCATAGAAGCATAGGGACTTCTATTTGGTCTAATTGTGGCATACAAACTGAAATTTTTGTTTTAGAAGTGTGCTTGCGAAAAAATATTTCTAGTGCAGAAGCGTATTTTGGCTAGCAATTTTACCAAATCTCTTTCTAGTTGGGACACGGTGACAGCAGTGGGCGTAGGCCATTTGGTGTAGTGGCGAAAAGCTAATTTTTTTTAGTGTAGTGGCAGCAACTTGAAATCTAGTCGGTGCAACTAATATAGTGCAATGCTGATGCAACACGGATGCTTGGTTTACTCGTTTCCAAGCGGTGCAGTAGTCTGTGGTGTAATAGGTAGCGGTGAGGAGGTTTTGATAGCAAGTTTAGAAGTGGTTAATGGTATCTAGAGGCTGGTCCATCCAAAGAAAGTAGGTCATGCATTTTGGCAAGATGTGGTGCAGCAGGTTTTTGAGAATTCTGGCAAATGACAGCAACAAATTTTAGTCCAAGCGGTGCCAACACTTTCTAGATTCCTTGGTGCAGTGAATAGAATTTGTTTGGAGCAATTGGAGAAAGTGCAGCTCGTGCTGATTTTTGTTTACATGTCCTTACCACAAGGTCTTTCTAGTATTTTTGGTGGCAATTTTGTGGCAGCAATTAGTATCGGCCTTTTGGTGTAGTAAAGCGGTGCAAAGTGGATGTGCAACCATCATTCAGGTCTGTTTTGGTCCAATTGTTGAAACAACCAATCCAGCCGTGAATGTGTAGCCAACAAGCAACGTGAAATCAAAGTTGGAAGAGGCTGGGGTTGGAACCATCATGGAATGTTCAATTGGTGTAGAAAAATATTCTGAGCGGTGTTTGTAACTATCACTACAACCAATTGGATTCATGCAATTGATGACAATCATACTTGATTTAAGCATTTTGGCAATAGCTGGCCCATTTTTGGAGCAACCAAATCTATTTTTACGTGTTGCATTTCATGGTGATAGTTGTGTGTTTGGTAAGAGTTAAAAGCTGCAACATTCTATTTCAGCCTCCAATGTTTGGTGCAGTAAAAACACAATTTGTTTAAACCAACTTGGACAACAACCACTGTCCTTTATTAAATTGGCAACGATCATTGTCGTTCTCATTTGGTGCAGTTGGTGGCAACCTTTTTAGTTTGTTGTGGTAGTAGAGTAGTGTGAAATTGGAGTTCATCGTTTGTTGGTCCGTTCAGTGGTAGCAAGTTTAGCATGTGTAACAGCCAATGTTCCACTGATTCAACAAACAATAGATTAATCAACACAAAGGTTAAAGAACTGCTAACGTGCGATAGTAGGCCACCTGGGTTCACTTTCTAGTTGATGTTTTGCTACTGTTTGGGCTTCTTTTTGAGGTGTTCATGATGCTGTATTTCCTTTGTTTTGGGCATGAATTGAGTTGATTTTTGGATGTTGTTAAGATGGATATACGTGATTCTTATTGTGCTTATTTTTGGGTCAATATTCTTGTGAGTATAAGCCTCTTTTCTTGAATTTCTAGCCTCGTTTGAGTCCATTGTGTATCACTTTTCTTTTTGAGTTTGATTTTCCTTGGATTCTTGTGTTGTGGGACAATGTACCTTGGGCTAAATTGTTAGAAGAATTGCTTGTGGGAGTTTGAATTATTCATCATAATTTAGCTTGAGTATTTTGTTTCATATTTCCAATAGTAATTCTAAATATTTTGTTTAGAGTACTCTTGTCTTTTAAAGTACTTTTCTTGTTGTCAGGGTCTTAGTTTTGTCACATATTCACTCTCTTTAGTTTAACCCTTTCTTGCTTTTGGTGCTTTTTAGTTTGTCTTTAAATTTCCTTGGTTTTGTCTTGGAGTTATTGATAACGCTGTCGTTGACGCGATCAAATTAATACTACTTATCTATAACAACTTCAGTATTATTAAGAAAGTAGTCAACAAAATAGTAAGGGTAAAGTAACCCAAAGTCGTCTCCCAACGAACACGGAATTGATTTTTAACAAATTAGTTCTTATAAAACTATACAAATGAGTTAGTCAAATAAAATTATAAAATATGAGGGATAAAGATAAAAAGATAAAATAAGATATAAACAATAGTAAAGAAAATAGATTGATTCCATTGCTTTTTCAAAATAGATTCATCATCGGTTATCTAAAGATTATTGCTCAATTAATTATTGTTGTAGATTTACAAATTAATCAATGTAAAGTCTCAATGAATTTGTTGGCGTTCTCACTTTTAACCAAAGTATAGTCTCAATTAAAAGTGAGAACTTTTAGATTATCCACAGTAAATTCAACCAAAGTACAGTCTCAATCAAATTTTACTATGCCTAATCATGTCTATTCTTTTATCTCCTCACCAAATAAAAAACTTAATTAATCAAAGTAAAGTCTCAATTAATTTTCGTTAGAGTAAATACCTTTAATCAAAGTAAAGTCTCAATTATTGGTAAAAACTCATTTAATCATATGAAAGTTTCTAAATAAAATCAAAGTAAAGTCTCAATTAAATTTAAAAACCCTTGACTCGTATGATCAATATGCATATAGATTTAAAATCATTACTTTTTATGTGATTCAAAGATAAAAGACATAGATAAATTAAAACCTCAACAATAATAAAAAGAACAAAGAAATTAATTCATTCTAACCTCAAAATCCATAATGAAATTACAATGGGATCAACCCAAGAAGTTTAGCAATCCATGGAATACAAAATAAGAATAAAAGAAGAATAAAGAGAAGAAAAGAGAGAGAAAGAAATTAGGTCCCCCTAAGGGTTCCTAAATTCCGAAGTGTCGAGCTCGTCTTCTTCTACTTCTCCCTTTGTCTCTTTATATAGGAATTGGACTAGGCTTTTCTGTTGCTAAAACCTCTCAAATATCTTTTAAAATAAAGATAAAGATAAATATTCAAATATATTTGGAGAGATATAGACTATTTAACAAATATAGTTGGTTAATAATTTATGATATAATTTAATAAATTAATTATTTAAAGATATCTTATAAATTATCACCAAATAATATTTGTATTAATTTTCTAAATAGCCTATTTTCAATTTTGTAGTCCAATTTTGCAAAGGCATCCAAAAATATCAATATTTGCAGTTAAACCCCTCTCCTTTGACCAGTCTTTGACCAGAGTTTACTGTTTGACTAGCTTTTGAATGCTTGACCAGATTTGACCATTTGACCGTGCAATAGCAGATTGACACGTGGCAGCTCCTTCTCTCTCCATAATTAGGGTTTCACTCTCTTACTCTTCTCCACCAAAGCTACTACCTGATGATGGCTGCGGCTGCCGTTTTCCGACGACGAAGGCGCGGTGGTGGAAGCGATGAACGGCTGCTGGTTCAGATGTGCGCTGGTTCGTGGATTCTGGCTCGCGTTTTGCTGCGTTCCCAATCTGTTCGAAGGTTCGAACTGCCACTGGTGCGTTCTGGTTACAGGTGGTGGTGCAGGTTCGCGGTGGCCATGGTTGCACACTTTGGTTGCAGGTCTACGGTGGCCACGGTGGTGCGCGATGTTGCTGTGATGTGCAGATGCGAAACAGAGAGGCAACAGATGCGTGAAGAAGAGGACACGATCTGCGTGGAGATGATGAGGAAACTGTGGTGGCTGATGCAGATCTACTTCCGAATGGGTGCTACTCCGGCGATATCCATGGCTGACGGTGCGGGAAGAAGAACTCGCGGTGGCCGTGAAGCTGGTGCAGGGATGAACTGCGCGTCTCTGTGGTTTTCCGCTGCCATGGATCTGTGTGTGTGGCACGCTGCAGCATTTTCCGGCGAAGAGGACGACAGAGAGGTGGTTGCCGGCATGGAGATGGAGGCTAGGGTTTGGGAGGTTGAAGGTGATGATGTGGCAACATGCTATTGGCTAAATTTTGAGTTGCTAGATCATGACACGTGGCATTATATTATTGGTTAATTTAATTAGTGGAGGATTGCCACATGGCATGATCTGAGTGAATTGGGTTTAAGTGATAGGAGGGGTGCAAATAGACATATTAGGGGGTGCAGAATAGGTTTTGGTGAGACCCATTTAGAAAGAGGGGAGTGTATGAGTAAAAACTGGGGTGCAGAAGTGATTCTTCCAACTAATTTTAGCTATATTTAAAGGTGTTTTGTAATTTCAATCTATTTATTTTCTCACCTTTAAATAAGATTAATCTTAACTTAAGCTGCATCAACAAACGTTAAAATATCCAAAAATAATTTATGCAGCTAAAAATCACTTTTTAAGACATTTTTATCGCACAAGCTCAAACAACCTAATTATCATAATTATCAATTAAATCACTCTTTAAGCACATAAATTCAATTAAATACCCAGTATTAAACACTGAATGAGGGCAAAAATACGCACTCATCATACCCACACACTTATCCTTTTGCACTCCTGGGCAAAATTGAGCAATTTCAAAACTTTATTCTGAGGTATTTTACTTCATATCAACACGAGATCAAAGGAATGAATCTTACTTGAGACAAATCAATCTTCTAGAGATCAAATTATCATGTATATACAATTGGAAAGGTTCTATTTTTCACACATGACTTAATCTTTTGAATTCACAAGACAATCAATTATGAAAGAAAGTACTCAAGTTAAATGTGTATTTTCTCACCAAAATTCTCTCAAGTGTTTTGGCTTGTGTTTTCACTCAAAATACCCATGCAAGTAAACACTCCTAATACTTAACAAGACTCTCATATTCACAAACTTTCAGAAAACATGCTTTCAAAGATCATGAGGACTTTTCACAGGTTATAACAGGGCCAAGGCAAAGGTAGGAAAAATTTTAGGATTTTTGGGTTTTTGAAATTAAAATATAGAAAGAATAATGGAGCATAATTTCAAAAACAACTCTTTTTCATTTATTGCTTGTTGCTCTCTCTTTTTCTTTTAGAAAGCAATTATTTTAACACTTTTTCATCAACAATTTTTCCTTTTGCCATTTTTATTAATTTGTGGGTGAGGTACTCACCCACACACTTTATTCCTCAACCATTCCTGAACACAATCCATTAGCTCCTTCTTTCTTCCTAAGGTAGAATATGGTCTTTTTCTTTTCAAGGTTATGCAATAGGCTTCAAATAAGAAAAAGAGGTTTAAAAGCACAAAGGGGTTACCAATGGATTAATATCAAGGTGGACTTATTTGGCAAAGTAGCTAGAAACAAGAATTGTCTCAATCATATCAAATCATGCATATTCACCTAAGATGCAAAACAAAAGAGTCAAGCTAAACATTTGAGTATAAACAAACATGAGCAAGTCACTCAAGAAAACATAGGAATGACACATAGCAGTTCATCCTTTACATTAAGGCCCAAGACTCACAAGGTCAAACTCTTTCACAAAAGATTTAATCAAGAAATTCTCAAATCAACTCAATTAGTAATTTATAGAAACAAACCACTCATATCAACATGACTTTTATTTTTCCAGAATTATGATCATCCCAATTATTGAATCAAATCCAAAATCCAATGTCAATATATTTTATTGAAAGTAGGAAAATATATTTGGTGGATTTCTTATGAGACATATTGTTTAAAAGTTTCACTTAGTAAAAAGTTAATACTTTCACAATTTTCTCAAAAAGAAATCACACTTTTTTTCTTTTTAAATGAAAAAAAATAAAAAATTGAAAAATTGAAAAACAGAAAAAAATTAAAAAAATAAAAAATCCTACCTACAGTTTGTCTCCCCCTCACTTATTTCAAAAAAAAAATATCCTTGATGGACTTATTTTGGGGAGGAAACGAAAAAATTTGTGACTTCTGGCTCAATCTGGCCATATGTCAAAATTTATTTTCTTTAATTTTATAAAGTACAAGTCAGCTTGTACAATTTTATTAAAGAAAACAAAAACACATATTTTTGAAATTTTTTTAATATTTTTAAAATTAAAAATAGAAACAAAAAACAAGCATGCATGCAAATTAACTTTTCTATCAACAATGATTTCAAAAGAATTCGAATCTAAGCTTTTTACCTGTTGTAGCAACCTTTCTTCTTTTTCTGCAGCCATATCAACAAAGATAACCACTGAAAACTTATTTGCATCATTCACATCAACAAACTTGATGTGTGGAGTGTGTGGCTTCAACTCAACTTGAGCATCATCAGGTGCATTCAGATGGTTAACCGAATCATCAATAATCCTTGTAATCTCATCTTGTGAGCAAAAATTTACACCTGAAGTAGTTGAATCTGCTGCTTCATTATTAACCAAGTCAGTTGCAATAGTAGATGCTTTAGCTGCATCTGCGAATATCGTTGGTTCTTCAACTGCACTTGGTTCCTCTATTGTATTATCTTCACAACTTTGCTCTTGAAAATGATCATTTGTACTCATATCCTCATCAACGAGTACAATTTTATATTCACATTGAGCAACATCAACATATCCATCAGTAGATATGTTTGTGTGAGAATCTTTAATTTCTTCATCAACTTCAGCAACATCCTTAATATGTCCATCAGTAGACATATTATTATGACAATCATTATATCCATCAGTAGATATATCAATGTGATGTGATTCCGCTATTGGTTTTTCAGACTGACTCTGCAAGCTTTGTGTGGCGGCATTCATCATCTCTTTCTGATCTATCTGATTCATCTTCATCATTTCAGTCATCATTTTCATCATATCTTCCAAAGTGACCTTTCTCACTGCATCGTTCATTAGCTGACTCAAATCTTCAGACATTTGTTCAGCTTTGATGGCCAACTTCAGAAGCACATCTTTGATTTCATGACGAAGTTCATTAAAATCAGGATTTTCAGGAAATCTCTGATGGGGTTGAGGGGTGGTATTAATAGTTACAAGTAATTCTATGAAGTTGTTCTTACTTGCATCCCTCAACATATCAGACAATATTTGCTTATTTTCGTACCACTCTTGCTCAATATTTCTGCATCTTTGATCAACTTGCAACCTTTCATCCATAGACTCTAATTTCTCTATAACTTCACCCATTAATATCATAACTTCCCTATAGGATGGTCCATTGGTTGCTTCAAATTGCTGTGGTGGTACATATTGTTGCTAAAAACTATTTGGAACATATGGTTGGTGAGGTGGACACTCAGAATATGGTTGATGCTCATATCCCAAAAAAGATGATCTAGGATATAGATCATTAAATTGTCGTAAAGTTAACCCATTTATATCAGGTGCAGAAGTAGGTGTGACAATTTGTTGCTGAAAATCACATGGTTGTTGTGGATAACAATTGTAATCCATTTGAAAACTACAATGTTGATTAATTTCGTATGAAAAATTATTTATCATTTTTGAAAGAGGTTTTCTGAAAAGAAATAAGTTGAAAGCTTGTTGAGTAGACTTCCAGGAAAGGGAGGTGCGTCTCAATGGACAACTTAAGTACCTTATCTTTCCTTAGCCAAAGTTTTTCCCAACTAGTTTTACAAATTTCCCAACAAAATTCCTCAAACAAAAACTATGCTTAAAAAAATAACTAAATAAAATAACTAAAGAAAATAAAAAAAAATGTTAGAACAAAAAATGAGAAAAGAAAATGTTAGTGATAAACAAAAAAAATAAAACTGAAAATAAAAACAAAAAAGTAAATCAAAAGAATAAAAATAAAAATAAGAACTAAAATGATAAAAATTCTAACCGTATTCCCCGGCAATGGCGCCATATTTGATAACGCTGTCGTTGACGCGATCAAATTAATACTACTTATCTATAACAACTTCAGTATTGTTAAGAAAGTAGTCAACAAAATAGTAAGGGTAAAGTAACCCAAAGTCGTCTCCCAACGCACACGGAATTGATTTTTAACAAATTAGTTCTTATAAAACTATACAAATGAGTTAGTCAAATAAAATTATAAAATATGAGGGATAAAGATAAAAAGATAAAATAAGATATAAACAATAGTAAAGAAAATAGATTTATTCCATTGCTTTTTCAAAATAGATTCATCATCGGTTATCTAAAGATTATTGCTCAATTAATTATTGTTGTAGATTTACAAATTAATCAATGTAAAGTCTCAATGAATTTGTTGGCGTTCTCACTTTTAACCAAAGTATAGTCTCAATTAAAAGTGAGAACTTTTAGATTATCCACAGTAAATTCAACCAAAGTACAGTCTCAATCAAATTTTACTATGCCTAATCATGTCTATTCTTTTATCTCCTCACCAAATAAAAAACTTAATTAATCAAAGTAAAGTCTCAATTAATTTTCGTTAGAGTAAATACCTTTAATCAAAGTAAAGTCTTAATTATTGGTAAAAACTCATTTAATCATATGAAAGTTTCTAAATAAAATCAAAGTAAAGTCTCAATTAAATTTAAAAACCCTTGACTCGTATGATCAATATGCATATAGATTTAAAATCATTACTTTTTATGTGATTCAAAGATAAAAGACATAGATAAATTAAAACCTCAACAATAATAAAAAGAACAAAGAAATTAATTCATTCTAACCTCAAAATCCATAATGAAATTACAATGGGATTAACCCAAGAAGTTTAGCAATCCATGGAATACAAAATAAGAATAAAAGAAGAATAAAGAGAAGAAAAGAGAGAGAAAGAAATTAGGTCCCCCTAAGGGTTCCTAAATTCCGAAGTGTCGAGCTCGTCTTCTTCTACTTCTCCCTTTGTCTCTTTATATAGGAATTGGACTAGGCTTTTCTGTTGCTAAAACCTCTCAAATATCTTTTATAATAAAGATAAAGATAAATATTCAAATATATTTGGAGAGATATAGACTATTTAACAAATATAGTTGGTTAATAATTTATGATATAATTAAATAAATTAATTATTTAAAGATATCTTATAAATTATCACCAAATAATATTTGTATTAATTTTCTAAATAGCCTATTTTCAATTTTGTAGTCCAATTTTGCAAAGGCATCCAAAAATATCAATATTTGCAGTTAAACCCCTCTCCTTTGACCAATCTTTGACCAGAGTTGACTGTTTGACCAGCTTTTGAATGCTTGACCAGATTTGACCATTTGATCGTGCAATAGCAGATTGACACGTGGCAGCTCCTTCTCTCTCCATAATTAGGGTTTCACTCTCTTACTCTTCTCCACCAAAGCTACTACCTGATGATGGCTGCGGCTGCCGTTTTCCGACGACGAAGGCGCGGTGGTGGAAGCGATGAACGGCTGCTGGTTCAGATGCGCGCTGGTTCGTGGATTCTGGCTCGCGTTTTGCTGCGTTCCCAATCTGTTCGAAGGTTCGAACTGCCACTGGTGCGTTCTGGTTACAGGTGGTGGTGCAGGTTCGCGGTGGCCATGGTTGCACACTTTGGTTGCAGGTCTGCGGTGGCCACGGTGGTGCGCGATGTTGCTGTGATGTGCAGATGCGAAACAGAGAGGCAACAGATGCGTGAAGAAGAGGACACGATCTGCGTGGAGATGATGAGGAAACTGTGGTGGCTGACGCAGATCTACTTCCGAATGGGTGCTACTCCGGCGATATCCATGGCTGACGGTGCGGGAAGAAGAACTCGCGGTGGCCGTGAAGCTGGTGCAGGGATGAACTGCGCGTCTCTGTGGTTTTCCGCTGCCATGGATCTGTGTGTGTGGCGCGTTGCATCAACAAGGTGGTTGCCGGCATGGAGATGGAGGCTAGGGTTTGGGAGGTTGAAGGTGATGACGTGGCAACATGCTATTGGCTAAATTTTGAGTTGCTAGATCATGACACGTGGCATTATATTATTGGTTAATTTAATTAGTGGAGGATTGCCACATGGCATGATCTGAGTGAATTGGGTTTAAGTGATAGGAGGGGTGCAAATAGACATATTAGGGGGTGCAGAATAGGTTTTGGTGAGACCCATTTAGAAAGAGGGGAGTGTATGAGTAAAAACTGGGGTGCAAAAGTGATTCTTCCAACTAATTTTAGCTTTATTTAAAGGTGTTTTGTAATTTCAATCTATTTATTTTCTCACCTTTAAATAAGATTAATCTTAACTTCAGCTGCATCAACAAACGTTAAAATATCCAAAAATAATTTATGCAGATAAAAATCACTTTTTAAGACATTTTTATCGCACAAGCTCAAACAACCTAATTATCATAATTATCAATTAAATCACTCTTTAAGCACATAAATTCAATTAAATACCCAGTATTAAACACTGAATGAGGGCAAAAATACGCACTCATCAGTTATCCTTTCCTTGGCCTCCTGAGTTGAGCATAGATCTGTTACATATTTCACTTTGATGTTGAATTGTTGATGGGTGGATTGGAGGTTCTTTTAAGAATTGAACAAGAACTTGAGAGCGAGTGAATACAATTAAAAAGTGAAACACGAGTGAAATTGAGTGTAAACACGTAAGGAGTGGTGAGACCCATTTGATAATTTTATTCACATTACTTGTGCTAACCACTTATTATGTTTTGTGTTAGTTCTTGTTTCCTCTCTTTCATTGCAGGAATTAGCAATTTTGAGCACTCTACAATGTTCCATTCACATTCAACCTTGATAGAGGATATCAACTTCATTGTGTCCAGAATTATCAGGCTGAATAACAAACATGGGGAACTTAGAAGGGAGCACAAGCATGATAGAAGACCATTGCCAATTGACAAAACAAGTGTTATTAGGTGCACCAAGTGTGAAGGATATGGACACAAAAATTATCAATATCCTAATTGGAACGCAAAGTACACGACTCTTCCAGAACTCCAGGATTACATTGTATACTTGAAAGAGGTGAAGATGAGTGTTAGGCAAAAGCTCAAAGTTAGACGAGAGCAACAAGCAAAAAGGGAGCATGAAAAGGCGGAAAGAACACTAAAGGAAATGTGGGAAAAGATAAGACAAGAGAGAGAGTTAAAAGAGAGAAAAGAGCTAGAGATGAGAGAAAGAGAACAACAAAAGGAAGAGCTCAAAGAAAGAGTTAGAGAAAGAGAGGCAAGAGTACAAATGAGACTACAATGATTTGAGATGTTGGAAAAAGCAAGACAAGTGGAAAATTTGGAGAGGGAACAAAGGAAGAAAGCGCTAATAGAAATAAAAGAGAACGAGCTAAGAGAGAAAAAGAAGAAAGAGCGATGATAAAAGGAGGAAGAAGAACAAAGAGAGAACACTTACTAACCATGAACTTATACATTAAGGAGCAATGGCATAAGCAGTGGGGTGAAGAAAAGATAATAGAAAAGGCAGCAACAACATGGGCAAAACATGAACTTGGCCTTAATCATCTGCTTATGTGTTTGTCCTATCATGAAAATCCTAAGGGATTTCAAGGACACTCATTTTTTGTTCTGATTACTATTGGTTGTTTTCCCTTTTGTTTCACTGTGGATAATATAGTTATGTTGAAACTCTTTGATGTGTTCTGTAGGTTTATCTTTGATCTTGGAGGACAATCTCTAAGCACCTTGATAATAAGAGATTGGCCTCTTCCATGATTCTAATCTCATTTTTTTATAGGATTTTATTTTTCTCTTTAGACTGTTCTGGTTTTGTGTGCTTTCAGCACTTATGTTTGTGTGTTTGGTTATAGGTAATAAAGCATTAAATTTGAGGTCGAATTTTCTCCAACCTGGAGGCAATGATTGAGGCGTGGTTTGGGATCGTCATAGGGATTTCATAGCAGTTGATGGAATCATGCCCAAGACCTTCAAAGAGATATTGGATTAGCTTCAAATCGTATAATAGGAACTCTTTTATAATTTTTTGTAATGTTTTTGTTTGGGCTTTATCAGACCTTTAGTTGTGTTAGGCCTTTTGGTGTTTCGGCCCACAGTATATAAGCCCTTGTGAGATACATTTGTATTCAGATTTGAGTTTTATGAAATAGTGAGTTTTCTCTCAAGTCTCGAGGTTCTCCTCAGAACCACCGATCCTTATCTTTGAATCTCCGATTCAAAGTGGCGGATTTTCCTGACTTATCTTGGAATATCCTCCAAGTGGCGTGAATTCCTCCCGTTCTGAAAACTCCCAAATCGACGTCTTCCATTTTCCCCCATTCGTTCTAAACGAATTTCACCCCCAAATCCAAGACGATCCTTCATCACCTGTCCACAGTATTTTCCACGCTACGACAATACAACCTCATACTCAACCCTGAAAAATGTGTCTTCGGCGTCGACCATTGAAAATTCTTAGGCTTCATGCTCACACAGCGCGACATTGAAGCAAACCTTGAAAAGTGCACTGCTATCATCGAAATGTGAAGCCCCAACAATATCAAAGAGGTCCAGCGCCTGATAGGCTGCCTAACTGCCATATCCAGATTCCTCTCGAAACTAGCTGAACAAACCCAACCCATTATCCAACTACTCAAAAAATTCGCGAAGTTCTCTTGGAACGACGAATGCGAACAAGTTTTCCAAAACCACAAAACCACACTCACATCTCCACCTATCCTCCATAAGCCGGATATCTACCAACTACTCTTAGTATACATCACTGCAACATATCACACAGTGAGCGCCGCCTTGGTCCAAGAAATCACTAGAGTCCAACACCCAGTATACTTCGTCAGTCGAACTTTGCAAGATCCAGAGACCATATACCAAATGGTGGAAAAGCTAGCACTCTCCCTAGTGCATGCAGCAAGATGCCTACGCCCTTATTTCCAAAACCATAACATCATTGTCAAGACCGACTATCCCATCCAAAAAATCCTTCAAAAGCCTGACCTTGTCGGCCAAATGTCATCCTAGGCCATTGAATTCACTGAATTCAACATTTGTTATGAACCACACTGCCCCATCAAAGCCTAATACCTGCTCGACTTCGTCAACGACCTTCAACACACCCTTGAGGAGGACCAATGGACACTTTATGTAGACGGTTCCTCAAATCCAAAGGGCACAGGCGTCGACATCGTCCTGGAAGGCCCCAACGTTATTCTTATTGAAAAATCCCTCCATATCGCCTTCAAAACTTCCAATAATCAAACTGAATACGAAGCCATCCTAGTCGGCCTATCTCTCGCACACGAAGTTGGCGTCAAAACACTTATATGCAAGACCGATTCCAAACTCATTGTAGGACATCTCAACGATGAATTTCCAATCAAAGATGCCACTCTCCTACAATACTATCACCTGGTCTGCAACGTCATCTAATCTGCCTTCGACCGTGTATGCGTCCAGCACATCCCGAGAAGTGAAAATGTCAAAGCCGATATCCTATCTAAACTAGTAAGCACTAAGCTAAAGAGCATGCATAAATACCTATTACATCAGACATTATCTACACCATCTATAACAAACATGTGCTTCAACCTGGACCACACTGAAAACTGGACAACCCCATACATCCAATACCTCAAAACCGGTAACCCTCACCCAATACTGACAAAGGTTGGCTGGCTAAAGCCGCGAGGTATACGATGATAGGTGACGAACTATACAAGCGAGGGTACTTGATAACGTTGTCGTTGACACGATCAAATTAATACTACTTATCTATAACAATTTCAGTATTGTTAAGAAAGTAGACAACAAAATAGAAAGGGTAAAGTAACCCAAAGTCGTCTCCCAACGAACACGGAATTGATTTTTAACAAGTTAGTTCTTATAAACTATACAAGAGTTAGTTAAATAAAATTATAAAAATATGAGGGATAAAGATTAAAAGATAAAATAAGATATAAACAATAGTAAAGTAAATAGATTGATTCCATTGCTTTTTCAAAATAGATTCATCATCGGTTATCTAAAGATTATTGCTCAATTAATTATTGTTGTAGATTTGCAAATTAATCAATGTAAAGTCTCAATTAATTTGTTGGCGTTCTCACTTTTAACCAAAGTACAGTCTCAATTAAAAGTGAGAACTTTTAGATTAGCCATAGTAAATTCAACCAAAGTATAGTCTCAATCAAATTTTACTATGCCTAATCATGTCTATTCTTTTATCTTCTCACCAAATAAAAAGCATAATTAATCAAAGTAAAGTCTCAATTAATTTTAGGTAGAGTAAATACCTTTAATCAAAGTAAAGTCTCAATTATTGGTAAAAACTCATTCAATCACATGAAAGTTTCTAAATAAAATCAAAGTAAAGTCTCAATTAAATTTAAAAACCCTTGAACTCATATGATCAACATGCATATAGATTTAAAATCATTACTTTTTACGTGATTCAAAGATAAAAGGCATAGATGAATTAAAACCTCAACAATAATAAAAAGAACAAAAAAAGAAATTAATTGATCTAACCTCAGAATCCAATTAAGAAATTACAATGGAATCAACCCAAGAAGTTTAGCAATACATGGAATATAAAATAAAAAGAAGAATAGAGAGAAGAAAAGAGAGAGAAAGGAAACGAAATTAGGCACCCCTAAGGGTTCCAAAACTCCGAAGTCCCGAGCTTGTTTCTTCTGCTTCTCCCTTGGTTTCTTTATATGGGAATTGGACTGAACTTTTCTGTTGCTAAAATCTCTCAAATATCTTTTAAAATAAAGATAAAGATAAATATTTAAAAATATTTGGAGAGATATAAATTATTTGACAAATATAGTTGGTTAATAATTTATGATATCATTAAATAAATTAATTATTTAAAGATATATGATAAATTATCACCAAATAATATTTGTATTAATTTTATAAATAAGCCATTTTTAATCATTTAGTTCAAATTTGCAGAGACATCGAAAAATATCAATATTTGCAGTTAAACCCCTCTAGTTTGACTAGTCTTTGACCAGATTTGAATATTTGACCAGAGTTGACTATTTGACCAGCTTTGACCAGTTTGACTATGCAATAGCAGGCTGACACGTGTCATTCCCTTTTCTCTCCCAAAATTAGGGTTTTCGTTTCTGCAGTAGGTTCGAGAATGGCGATTGCCATGTTTCCAAGTGCTGCTATGGCTGCTGGTGGTGGTGCAATTTCGCTGGCGGATGGCTCATGGTTGCTGCGATGATAGCTCAAGGTTCAGATTCGTTCACGGGTGCGAGAAGATGCATCGTTCTTCTTCTGCAGATCTGTGGTGGAGCGTTAATGGTGGATTCGAACTCACGGTGATGCGGAACCTCGACGTGGTGGAGATTCTGGTACGTTGGTGGCGCGAGGAGATCTGCACTAGTGAAGATTATGGAGAGGCGTTGTTGTGATGGAGTTGCTGCAGATGCAAAGTGTGCTGGTCCAGGTGCATGTTGTGAACGGTGTTGTAGATGCAGTTCGCGGTGATAGGTGCTAGAATGGTGAATGAGGTGTTGCCGGAGCTGAAATGGTGTGAGGTTCTAGTGCTGTTTTCGGCGTGGTGGTGACGGTGCACTACTGATGGAGGTGCTGCGATTGCTCTGGCGAGAGTGGCGCGCGTTAATGGTGGTGGCAGCGTGGAGATGTAGATCTGCGGTGCTGCAAGGTGTGGAGGTTGTCGGCTCGCGTAGAACGCTGCGTTTTGGCTCGCATTGGTCCGGCAAGGTGGACGGTGTGGAGGTGGATGACGGTGGAAGAGCGGCGGTTGCCGACATGGTTGGTCATGGTGGCTAAAATTAGGGTTAGGGTTTCATGTGTGAGATGGAGGAGATGATGACGTGGTAGTGTATGATTGGCCAGATTTGAAAGTTGGGGATTGCCACATGGCATGATCTGAGTGAGTTGGGTTTAAGTGGTAGGAGGGGTGTAAATAGACATATTAGGGAGTTCAGAATAGGTTTTTGGTGAGATCCATTTAGAAAGAGGGGAGTGTATAAGTAAAAACTGGGATAGTCTAAATATCAGAATTATCAATTAAATCACTTTTTAAGCACATAAATTCAATTAAATACCCAGAATTAAACATTAAATGAGGGCAAAAATACGCACTCATCATGACGAACTATACAAGCGAGGGTACTGATGAAGGATTGACCCCAACCAAGGATGGAGGTACATGCTTAAGAAGACTAAACATGTTTAGAAAGGAAGTTCACTAATCCTTCATCCCTTTCATTTGTGTTTGTTATTTTTGATTCCCAAAGTTGACTTAGTTGAATCAACTTTAGTTGACTTGTTGACCTTTGACTAGGTTTGACTTGTTGACTATAGGTGACTTGACTTAAGCCAACATGCTAATCTATGTTTATTTGCTTTATAGGTTAATTAGGAGTAAGAAAGCAATGTTAGGTGGCACATGGTGATTGGGGAGCATAAATGATGTGGAGGAGAGAGTAAAGCAAAGGCATAAAGCATAAAGTAAAAGGCATGAAGCAAGTGTACCTATGTACCTATGTACCTTTGGTCTCCTTTGTTTTTAGCACACTTTGGCCACTTTTTGGAGACATATGAGACACATTATTTGTCTCTTTTTGTGCTAGCACTAGTGTAGAATTGCATTTTTACCTCGCCTTATAGGCCTCGGTTCGCAAGGAACCGAAGCATATAACGGCGCGGTGGCATTTTTGCAATTCCAGGCAACTTTTATGCCTCGGTTCAAGAAAAACCCGAAGCCAAAAGGGTAGGTTGCTTCGTGATGGTGGCGGCTTGCTCGAGCATGGTGTTGCTGCTGCCATGAGTGGTGCGCGAGGAAGCAGGTAACAGGTGCTAGTTTGTCGAACGTGAAGTACTTCTCAAAGGCGAGCACAGCAGGAGAACACATAATGGAAGTGATAAAAAGGGTTCCGAAGATCGATTCAGACAACACGGGTGGGGACATTCTGGAGGAGGTTCGTGGCGAAGTTGAGTTTGAGAATGTGAGCTTCGTGAGCCCCGATCGCGGATCCAGATCGTCGCCGCTGAGACGAAGAAATCATTCTCGCCGTTCGTCGTAGTGGATGCGCTGGTTCATGCGAGTTGCAAGCATGGTGGCCGGAGAGTTTGGTCCGCGTGCAGGTTGCTTCGTGATGGTGGCGACTTGCTTGAGCATGGTGTTGCTGCTGCCATGAGTGGTGCAGCAAAAAATTTAATTAAAAAAAAATATTTTTACCATATGGCTTCGGTTCTCGTGGACCCGAGGCAGAAAAGGAACCTTATGGCTCCGGTTCATTTAGAACCGAGGCATAAAAGGGACTCTATGGCTTCGTGTAACAACCGAGGCCAAAAGGGGTACCTTTTGGCCTCACCCCAATATGCCTCGGTTTCAGATCCGAGGCAAAATGAGAAAAATAACCGGGGCAAAAAGCCCTTACTGCACTGGTGTAGAACGAAATTAGCCTGTCACACACCATAGTTAGCTCTTTTGTCTCTCATTTTTTGTAACCTTATTTGACCTAGGTTCTAGAAGTTAGGGTTAGGTTTTTGTAGAGACATCCTTAGGTATCTTTTATTTGCTAAGAGACCCCCAAACTCTTCTATATAAAGGGTGCTCTTAGACATGTAAAAGGGTTGAACATTTTGAAGTAAAAACACTCTTGTGTCTCAACCATTTGTGAGAGTTTCCTCCCTTGGGAGTGAATACTTTTAAGCCTTATCTTGCATAGCAAGTGACAGCACACATCCACTCATCTTCAAGGTTGCCATGGCTTCTAGCCTAGCCTTGTAGTGGCGTGCTTTTCACATTTTTACCATTTCTTTCCTTTTCATTTTATGTTTTCTTCTTCCTTTAATTGTTCTTGGTTTTCTATAGTTTATGTGCTTTCCATTTCTTTTTTGTTTTGAAGCAATCCATCATCTTCTTCTCTTGAGCTTTGTGAAAGGAACCTTCACATCTAGATAGCTTGCTATCTTAATGTCCAGTGGGGATTTCACTTAGCTTTCTTAATCAACTCACACCATATTAAACAATCTTAAAAAGGAACAAGATAATCCTTCATCATTTGGTATCTAGATCCTAGGTTATCTTGAATATAGTGTTTTTCATGTGCTAATATTGTTTTGTTGTAGCTATCTTTGTATGGTTCGAATCCACTTCCATTACATACAAAAAACAGTGCTGACAGAAAACTTGACGATTTTAAAACATTAAACTGCACCAGCTCAGTGGTCCAAAAATTACGCTTTGGGTGTCAAAAGAAAGCTCTTTGATTCTAGTTTCCAGCAAAAAAAGAACCAACGAATTTGGAGTTCTGTGGAGAAAGTTATGAGCAAATTAGTGAGAAAAGGTCAGATCTGCCAAGAATACGTGAATCAGCGTTTTCAGGTTTTGTTGTGACAGTTTGGCTAGGTTTTTGCACCTCTTTAAACTCCTAATGTGGTTGGATAACATGTCTTTGGATGCTTAGTCTTTGAGTCTCAAATCCATGAGTTTAAATGCATGATAGCTATATGTTTGTGTGTTGTGTATGTCATTTTGAGTCTTTAAATGTGCCTAACTTTTGCTTGAGTCATGTCATATGTTAACTTGAAGTTTTATTGTTCTTGTTTTTCCAAGTATTTGAATCTTGCATTAACTTTATGTCTTGCTTGATGTATGCTTCATGAAATTGATTTTGGCCTAAAACTTGAGGAACTAAGTGTCCAAGCCACCTAAAACTCTTTCTCACCATTTTATGAAACTAGTTGTGAAAGAAGAAAATTTTGCACTAATTTTTGCCTAAAAACCGAGAGCAACCTTGCTCCTTGGTGAACTAAAAGTGTGTTTTTCACTAGGTTATTATGCTACTAGTTTTCATACTTGAGAATTGGGTGATATTGGCTAATTAGTTCCATGCTTTAACTTGGTTATGATCTTTCTTGGTGTATGCATGATTTAAAACTTGAAGATGCTTGTCAACTGCTTTCCATAGAGTCTTTAAAATGTGCTTTTCTTGTTTTAGTCTTGTTAAAAGTTTTGTCTCAAACTTTTGTTCTTTAGAGTTTAGCTTTCCTTGTTTTTGTGCTTTTCTTGCTTGTCACTAGGTGTTCTTTGTTTTGTCTTAGTAGTTTTCTTTTCTTGAAACTCTTGGGATGTTGTGGCCGAATCACTTGTATTGCATTTGAAAGGTTTTGAACAAGTTTTTAAAAGTGTTTGCTTCACTCCTTTGGTGGATTTTGAGTGCTAGCCTTGCCTTGTTACTTTGGGAGAGTGATCTAAACACTTGGGTTACATTTTGGGTTGGATTTGGTCTCGGTTTTCATGTTGTCTAACCTCTAATCCATTTATTTTGTCTCGGATTTGAGTGTTTTTGTTGTAGGAATCATGGCAAGTTCATCAAATGCACCTACACCATACAAAAACAATACATTGATGAGATTGCTTCGGGATTTGGAGTTGTCTAGGAAGGAGGCCTTTGAACAATTGAGAAAAGACAAGGAGCAAAGTGACCTAAGAATCCAAGAGCACATTCAAAGGCTTGAAGCTAGGGAGAAAGAAAGAGATCCTAGGAAAAGAGGGCATTCTAGGCGTAACCCATCACAAGAGAAGCAAACTCCAAAGATTCCTAAGTTCGATGGTGGAAGTGATCCCAAAATCTTCCTTGATTGGGAAGCTAAAGTTGATCAAATTTTCAATGAAAATCATGTAAAGGATCAAGCACAAGTTGATCTAGTAGTTTTAGGATTTTTGGAGTATGCCAATACTTGGTGGCATAAAGTTTGTAAGAATTATGACCAAGGGCCACCCGCGGCTTCTTGGATGGACATTAAAACTCTTATGCACGCTAGATTTATTCCTCCCTCCTATAGGAAGGAACTTCTTTTGAAGCTCCAAAGGCTTCACCAAGGTCCTATGAGTCTGAGTGAATACTTTAAAGAATTAGAGTCTCAAATGCGTAGGGTTGAAATAAAAGAAACTAACAAAGAGTAAATAAAAAGACTTGTGAGTGGTCTTAGGAGAGACATAAAAGACCAAGTAGAGTTGTATGAGTACTCCACTCTTGAAAATGTTTTCACACTTGCCCTTGGGATTGAAATTCAATTGAAAAGAAAAAGAAGGGCAAAGAAGAGTTACTCACCCAACCACTACTCTAGTCACTCATGGAAGGGAAATGATAAAAAGAAACATGATAAATTCCCTTCTAACTCTCATCAAGAACCACCAAGTAAAAGTAAGTCACCAAGTGATCACATTCACCATTCCACTTCTTCAAGATCAAGTTCCATTAAATGTTTTAAATGTTTGGGTTATAATCACATTGCTTTAAATTGCCCAACCAAGAGGACCATGATCTTAAAGAAGACTAATGATGTTGAAAGTTAACACTCATCTCCCTATTCTCTTCCAAAAGAATCTTCTTCCTATAGTAAAACTAAAATTTTTTAGAAAGACCCTATGTTATTAAGGCGCGTGATAGGTCAAGATCAAACTGAGATTGAGCCAACTCAAAGAGAAAACATTTTCTAATCTAGATGCAAAATTAACAAATGGGTTTGCTCTCTAATTATTGATGGAGGAAGTAGTACCAATGTAGCTAGCACAAGGTTGGTGGAAAAGCTTAGCTTAGAGACCATTCCTCATGCTAAGCCCTATAAGCTTGCTTGGATAAGTAAAGAGGGAGAAATAGATGTCAATAAACAAGTCCTAATTAACTTCTCTATAGGAAGCTACAAAGATGAGGTGCTATGTGATGTTGTTCCCATGGAAGTCACACATATCTTACTAGGTAGGCCATGGCAATTTGATAAACAAACTTTACATGATGGTCATACCAACCAATACATTTTCTTCATAAATGGGAAAAAGACCACTTTACAACCTTTATCACCTCAAGAAGTTAATAAGGATAGAAATATAATAAGAAAAGATAAAGAAGAAAAAGAAAAGGGGCAAGCTTTCACTAAGGTGTTACTTGCCTACAAAAAAATTCTTCCAAAGCAAGATGTGCATCACCCTTCCTTCTCTTCCCAAGCCAAAAAGGAAGGCCCAAAGCACAAGCAAGAGAGGAAGAGTACTCTAGAAAATAAAGATGGCCTAACCAAAGCTAAGCTCAAAAAAGGATGGAACAAGAGCTCAAAAAAGGGAGGCGCAAATCCTCCCCCAAATCAAGTCAAGCTCCATCTACAAAGGCTTAAAGAATTTGTGGTCAAATTCTCTCCAACGAAGGGAGGATGATGATAAAGGATTGACCCCAACCAAGGATGGAGGCACATGCTTAAGAAGACTAAGCATGTTTAGAAAGGAAGTTCACTAATCCTTCATCGTTTTCATTTGTGTTTGTTATTTTTGATTCCCAAAGTTGACTTAGTTGAATCAACTTTAGTTGACTTGTTGACCTTTGACTAGGTTTGACTTGTTGACTATAGTTGACTTGACTTAAGCCAACATGCTAATCTATGTTTATTTGCTTTGTAGGTTAATTAGGAGTAAGAAAGCAATGTTAGGTGGCGCATGGTGATTGGGGAGCATAAATGATGTGGAGGAGAGAGTAAAGCAAAGGCATAAAGCACAAAGTAAAAGGCATGAAGCAAGTGTACCTATGTACCTTTGGTCTCTTTTGTTTTTAGCACACTTTGGCCACTTTTTGGAGATATATGAGACACATTCTTTGTCTCCTTTTGTGCTAGAACGAAGTTAGCCTTGCACACACTATAGTTAGCTCTTTTATCTCTCATTTTTTGTAACCTTATTTGACCTAGGTTCTAGAAGCTAGGGTTAGGTTTTTGTAGAGACATCCTTAGGTATCTTTTATTTGCTTAGAGGCCCTCAAACTCTTCTATATAAGGGGTGCTCTTAGACATGTAAAAGGGTTGAACATTTTGAAGTAAAAACACTCTTGTGTCTCAACCATTTGTGAAAATTTCCTCCCTTGGGAGTGAATACTTTTAAGCCTTATCTTGCATAGCAAGTGGCGGCACACATCGACTCATCTTCAAGTTTGCCATGGCTTCTAGCGTAGCCTTGTAGTGGTGTGCATCTCACATTTTTACCATTTCTTTCCTTTCCATTTTATGTTTTCTTCTTCCTTTAATTGTTCTTGGTTTTCTATGGTTTATGTGCTTTCCATTTCCTTTTTGTTTTGAAGCAATCCATCATCTTCTTCTCTTGAACTTTGTGAAAGGAACCTTCACATCTAGATAGCTTGCTATCTTAATGTCCAGTGGAGATTTCACTTAGCTTTCTTAATCAACTCACACCATATTCAACAATCTTAAAAAGGAACAAGATAATCCTTCATCAGGTACGGTCAGCCACTTCTCAAATGTGTTACAACAGAACAAGCTCAATAAGTAATGAGGGAACTCCGTGAAGGAATATGCGGATACCATTCCGGCGCACGAACCATGACCAACATAATACTCAGAGCCGGCTACTTCTGGCCAAACATGGAGGCGGACTATCACACCTTTGTCAAAAACATGGTAACCTCATTCATTAAAAGCAAGAACAACTCCATTCCATACTCTCCCCGTGGCCTTTTGCAAAGTGGGGAATGGACATCCTCGACCCCTTCACCCCGGGAAAAGGACAAGTAAAATTCTTCATAGTAGGCATCAATTACTTTACCAAATGGATATAAGCTAAACCATTAGCCACAATAATAGCTCAACAGGTCTAGCAGTTTGTTTGGAAAGATATTATATGTCATTATGGCATGCCGCACACCATCATAACCGACAATGGCCGACAATTCATAGACAAGGAGCTCGCTAAATTTTATACTGTCCTCGGAATCAAACATATAAGTAGCTTTGTAGAGCATTCGTAGACCAATGGCCAAGCTAAAGCTGCCAATAAAGTCATACTAGTAGAATTGCGAAAACGCTTGGACGACGCAAAGGGCTGATGGCCAGAAGATTTTCTGGAAGTACTTTGGGCCCACAGATGCACTCCCTAGTCCGCTACAAACGAATCCCCCTTCAGCTTAGTATACGAGGCGAAGGCAATGATACTGGTTGAAATTGGTGAACCTTCTTTTCGCCGCCAAGTATACGATTCATACCAGAACCAGCAGAATATGTGTACCCACCTCGATCTATTGCCTGAATTAAGAGACAAAGCACAAATTCGTAACATGGCGATCAAACAAAGAGCAGCCAGGAGATACAACGCAAACCTATGCCCACGATCATTTGTCAAAGGAGATCTAGTCTGGTGAATGGCCAACTGTGCAAGAAAGAAGGATGGCAAACTCTCCGTCAATTGGGATTGACGATACCGAATATGCGACGATGCAGGAGGAGGCACTTATAAACTTGAACAACTATCAGGAGAGGAGATACCGAACACATGGAATGTATCTAATCTAAAATTCTATTTTAGTTAGACTGTTGTACCGAACACTTGTAACCCTAGGTGTACTCTTTTTCCTCACCTGACATTTTTCCCTAAGGAGAGTTTTGGCCAGGGAGTTTTTAACAAGGCACCCCAAAATTCATAAATAAAAAAAAGGGTTTCTTTATCATATACTCACCCTTTATCTAATTTTCATCACTTAATGTTCCCCATCCTTACCACAAGTAAGGCCTGGGTTGAACACCCTTTATCTAATTTTCATCACTTAAGTTCTCCACCCTTAACATGAGTAAGCAACCTGGGTCGAACACCGTTTATCTAATTTTAATCGCTTAAAGTTCCCCACCCTTACTACAAGTAAGCGGCCAGGGTCGAACACCCTTTATCTAATTTTCATCACTTAAGTTCCCCACCCTTATCACGAGTAAGCGACCTGGGTCGAACACCCTTTATCTAATTTTAATCGCTTAAGTTCCCTACCCTTATCACAAGTAAGCAGCTTGGGTCAAACACCCTTTATCTAATTTTCATCACTTAAGTTCCCCACCTTTACCACAAGTCAGTGACCTGGGTAGAACACCCTTTATCTAATTTTCATCACTTAAGTTCCCCACCCTTACCACAATTAAGCGGCCTGGGTTAAACACCCTTTATCTAATTTTCATCACTTAAGTTTCCCACCCTTACCACAAGTAAGCGGCCTGGGTCGAACACCCTTTTATCTAATTTTAATCGCTTAAGTTCCCCACCCTTACCACAAGTAAAAGGCCTGGGTTGAACACCCTTTATCTAATTTTAATAACATAAGTTTCCCTACAAATTGCCACAAGTAAACGGCCTGGATCGCCCACTACAACTCTTATAACGATTCATGCACAAACTTAACCTATTTTTCGCAAACGCCAATGTCACTTATCGAATTAAGCAATCAAAATACCACATAACATTTCCATTCCATCATACCCATACCATCATCATTCAAGTAAACACGCTCCTACAATATAAACTATCAATATCAAACAAACAACACATATACCGCGAACATGATGAAGGATTGACCCCAACAAAGGATGGAGGTGTAACATCCTGTCTGGATATTACTGCTTTTAAGTAAATAAAAATAGATAAAATCATAAAGGCATCGCATTTATGAATAATTCCTCATTTCCCAAAAGCGCAGGAAATTTAAAATTTTATTAAATTAATAAAGTATCCAAAATCCATAATTACAAAACTGAAAGTCTTATCAAATAGGCCATGATCCTTTACAATTTATTACATTTTTCCCTACAAAGTCCCATGATATCCTCGCTTCGTAGCTAAGCCTCACCAGCACCACCTGCATCAACATCATATGCTCACGTGTACCGCGTACACGATCATCGCCACACACGAGCATATAGGGTAAGTTTAACAATTAAAGCATATAAAAATTGTATACACATATACAAAATATCAATATAACAACACAATCATTCCAAAGGCTTCCATTCTTTTAATTCATACCACCTGGCCATAACCAGGTTATTCGTGTTCTACATCTTCTAGTGATCGCTCCAAGATGACTTGCTGCCAAACCTATCAGCCACAACCGATAGAGCACGTGCGGGAAACCATGCTACGGATCATACACCGTAACGCCAGGTGGAGTTCCCAAATACGAACATGGTTTGTAACATCCCAAGACTACCAAACTCGTCTGCTTATCACTAAGGAGGGCAATCCATCTAGACCCATCCGTACTAGCCACAACCAGCACATTCACACCGGCAACACTCACCAACCTGAGCTCAACTCAAGGGTTCCTCGTGTTCATCTGCCATCTCGAGCTCAACTCGAGGGATGCGATTCTGAGCTCAACTCGAGGAATGCTACATGTTGAACCCCTATCCCGAGCTCAACTAAAGGAACCTAGCAATCTCACCTTTGAAGCATCACCAAAATCCTTGTACATCACGCCTGCAGAATCCAACAACTAGGACTTACATCAGCCAAATCGCCTAGCGGGGGACACATACCACTAGGCGCTACCAGCTTCCAAACTGCCTGGCGGGGGACACGTACTGCTAGGCGCCAAGCGCCTTATAACCCACAACGCTGCAGATTTCACTTGGCAGGACGACCCCCACCGCCAAGCGCACGAGCTCCAGATGCCAGTGTTATAGCAGCCATCGCTTGACGAAAACTAACTATCGCCAGGCGCCCCAAAACCAAAGACCTCACTGTATCATCGCTACCACCTGGCGGTTTGCACATCACTGCCAGGCGCCATGACAGTATTGCATGTTATTGTTTTCTGCACCAGTTGAGGCACAATCCCTCACATCCTACTCATCTGGTCATTTTCCCAGTAGCCTAAGACTTAGACGATTACTAACAACAATAAGGTTTAACTCTCAACACATAACTTAATAGCAATGTACATCCTCCTAGTACCATCAAACTACCAAGTCAATCTTCATTCCTTCAATTTATATCATTACACTTATAGTCCATTCCTTTAAGTATTGTTGAGTACGTTTCCACTGATAAGGAATCCTCATCATAGTCAAAGGTACATACTGCTGGTACCATAACCTTTATTACATTATTTCCTTTCCCTCACCGCCTCTTCCTAAACTACGATTACTAACCTAAAATTTATTTAGGAAACTCATATATACCTTTGACAACAATTTTACAGTTTGGGCTACTTCCAATCAGACTCCTAATCTCACAATTATATCTCCTAACCCCGAATGGTTTCCCCAATTCATCAAAACTCATAATCCTGCAACTTGGGTTCCCTAGCACCTGGGGGTAGTCACGGTGCCGCCAGGCGGTTCCTACAGCCTCCAGAAATCTCCTGTTTCCTCTATGTTCTACGAATCTGAACCTTTACGCACCGCACTGTTTACAATTGATTCTTTAGTTCCCTAGCACCGGATTCCCATTTCAAAGTATTCACTCACTTTTTCCAATTCAAATAAACTCCCAATTTTTCTTCGTTTGGACATCAGAACCCCAAATTCCAACCTTAAGACACCCTTTCACTGTTCCATTCAAACTTGTCCCTCAAAGATATGAAATTCATAGGCATACAGCATTATATCAACACTTAACAGCTATCACAGGATTTCCTTATGATAAAAAACACCCCAGAACCCCAAAATCTTCAAAATCGACCCACATTGGTTCGCGTCGTCTGGCGGTTCAAAAGTCACCACCAGGCCCTTCATCCAGAACTAGTGAAAAGCTTTGTGTCGACTGGCGGTCGAGAGCTTACCGCCTGAGGGCTATGTATAGCCCGCTAGGCAATTTCTGAAATTTTTCCAAAAACTCACCAATTCGAACAGAGTTCAAAGTTTAACATACAATTCAAGCTATACATCATATAAATTAATCATGCATAACAACAAAACGATAAAACTCCCCTAACCTGGAATTCCTTTTCTTAAAATCAGTGTTTGAGTTCTTTCCTTGAGTTCCAACAATTCCTCTAATCTCTTCCACTGTCCAGCCCCTCAATTCCACTCCTTACTCACTGTTTCTCTGTGAATTCGTGCAGCCCTCAATACCCCTAGTGTTCAGACTCCAAAACCCTCATCTCTCTCACAATTAGGCTTTTATTATTGCCATTAATGCTTGTTTAATTACCAAAAACGAAAAATAGGCTTAATGGTAATGTTTATTACCATTCAATGATCCTTTATGGTATGTTTTTCATCCACTTCCAGGCTTCCAGGTTGCCCATTCATCTAGGTTTTCAATCAACTCTTCACATTCAAACCCAAATAAAGTTTAGCAAAAATAAAGTTTAATTTGGGTTCTCCAAGGTTTGAACCCACAACCATGCAATGCCAACTCAATGCCAAACCATTTGACCAATTCATATTTCATGCTAACTAATATAATTCAAATATCATATTGATCCACAACATGATTAACATATATTTAAAACAATAACAAATAATAACACACAATAAGCAATGCTAGGTGGCGAATGGTGATTGGGGAGCATAAATGATGTGGATGAGAGAGTAAAGCAAAGGCATAAAGCATAAAGTAAAAGGCATGAAGCAAGTGTACCTATGTACCTTTGATCTCCTCTGTTTTTTGGCACACTTTGGCCACTTTTTGGAGACATATGAGACACATTCTTTGTCTCCTTTTGTGCTAGAATGAAATTAGCCTTGCACACACCATAGTTAGCTCTTTTGTCTCTCATTTTTGTAACCTTGTTTGACCTAGTTTCTAGAAGCTAGGGTTAGTTGGTTTTTGTAGAGACATCCTTAGGTATCTTTTATTTGCTTAGAGGCCCCTAAACTCTTTTATATAAGGGGTGCTCCTAGATATGTAAAAGGGTTGAACATTTTGAAGTAAAAACACTGTTATGTCTAAACCATTTGTGAGAGTTTCCTCCCTAGGGAGTGAAATACTTTTAAGCCTTATCTTGCATAGCAAGTGACGACACACATCCACTCATCTTCAAGGTTGCCATGGCTTCTAGCCTAGCCTTGTAGTGACGTGTTTCTCACATTTTTTACCATTTTTTTCCTTTCTATTTTATTTTTCTTCTTCCTTTAATTGTTCTTGGTTTTCTATGGTTTATGTGTTTTCCATTTCCTTTTCGTTTTGAATCAATCCATCATCTTCTTCTCTTAAGCTTTGTGAAAGGAACCTTCACAACTAGATAGCTTGCTATCTTAATGTCTAGTGGGGATTTCACTTAGCTTTCTTAATCAACTCACACCATATTCAATAATCTTAAAAAGAAACAAGACAATCCTTCATCAGAACATTAGCCATATTAATAAGAAAATAAAATAGTGTACGACTTATAAACATATGAACAAGAAAGTAAAACAATGTACGAGTTATTACAGACTTAGGCTTCAAATCAAATAAGAAACATAAAACATTAGTCCTAAGCTGCTTCTTCATCAACACCTTCCACGGTCACGGCTTCTCCAACGTTCATATCTCCGTCAACCCCCATCTTCCTCGCCTCCTCCTCAGGACTAGTTTCGACCTCGCTTATAAGCTGACCGTCAACTACATCTTTATTCACATCAAATATGGAATCCGACACGTCCACGTCTTTCTAGAAACCATTAATATGCTCTTGAATGATGCAGCCTTTAAGGTCCTTTAACTCAGTCTCTAGGCCTTCATGTTTTTCTTCAACTCGTCGTAGTCGGGCTCCAGATCAACGATCCTTCCCTTCAACTTCCTCTCCGACTCCAAGCACCGGACTTTCCAAGTACCCAGCCTCTTGATGAAGGATTATCTTGTTTCTTTTTTAGATTATTAAATATGGTGTGAGTTGATTAAGAAAGCTAAGTGAAATCCCCACTAGACATTAAGATAGCAAGCTATCTAGATGTGAAGGTTCCTTTCACAAAGCTCAAGAGAAAAAGATGATGGATTGATTCAAAACAAAAAGGAAATGGAAAGCACATAAACCATAGAAAACCAAGAACAATTAAAGGAAGAAGAAAACATAAAATGGAAAGGAAAAAAATGGTAAAAATATGAGAAGCACGCCACTACAAGACTAGGTTAGAAGCCATGGCAACCTTGAAGATGAGTGGATGTGTGCTGCCACTTGCTATGCAAGATAAGGCTTAAAAGTATTCACTCCCTAGTTAGGAAACTCTCACAAATGGTTGAGACACAAGAGTGTTTTTACTTCAAAATGTTCAACCCTTTTACATGTCTAGGAGCACCCCTTATATAGAAGAGTTTAGGGGCCTCTAAGCAAATAAAAGATACCTAAGGATGTCTCTACAAAAACCTAACCCTGGCTTCTAGAAACTAGGTCAAATAAGGTTACAAAAAATGAGAGACAAAAGAGCTAATTACGTTCTAGCACAAAAGGAGACAAAGAATGTGTCTCATATGTCTCCAAAAAGTGGCCAAAGTGTGCTAAAAGCAAAGGAGACCAAAGGTACATAGGTACACTTGCTTCATGCCTTTTACTTTATGCTTTATGTCTTTGCTTTACTCTTTCCTCCACATCATTTATGCTCCCCAATCACCATGTGCCACCTAGCATTGCTTTCTTACTCCTAATTAACCTACAAAGCAAATAAACATAGATTAGCATGTTGGCTTAAGTCAAGTCAACTATAGTCAACAAGTCAAACCTAGTCAAAGGTCAACAAGTCAACTAAAGTTGAATCAACTAAGTCAACTTTGGGAATCAAAAATAACAAACATAAATGAAAGGGATGAAGGATTAGTGAACTTCCTTTCTAAACATGCTTCGTCTTCTTAAGCATGTGCCTCCATCCTTGGTTGGGGTCAATCCTTCATCACCTCTTGTGTTTCCTGATTTGGATAATTAACTTCTTCCACATGACCCCTGTCACCAGAATTGCCAAATTCAATGCAGCCAGTGGGGTGGTTCGAATTAGGTGTTTGCGAATGACCAACACTTGCCTCACCAAAGTCAGAAAAATTCATTTTGCCCTGCTGGTGTTGGCGCTGCTTCTTCCTCTCAATCATCATTGCATTCAAGTCCTCAAGTTCTTTTTGCAATTCCCCTATCACACTTTCTTGTTGTTCGATAGCTTTAATTAAGTCAACTATTTTAGTACCCTTACTTTGACGTCCGTATACCTCAAACCCTTCTTTAACGAAGGGATTGGTCAGCTCTTCTGCAGAGGCAACAACATCTGCAACAACCTTAAAACAATTCACAACAAACTTCAATCAATATAGATGACAGATTTAGGAAAAAAATCAAACAAAATACCCAACCTACAGTGTTATTTGTCAAACTCCTTTTAATTACATTGTCCCTTGCTTTCATTTCCATCCAATGCAAGATTCTGGGAAACTTTGTCGTGCGCTGATAATCCTTTAAATTCGGTATCGAAAAATGGTCAAAAGACCATAACTGCCACAATTGTAATCAAAATCAGACATAACTCATAACCAAATATTTTAAACGGATGAAACAACTTCTAATTTAATTTAACATACAGTACCTGTAACAAATAAACACATCCAGCTACGTGGAAGTGTTTGGTACTTTGTTTCTCCTTCAAGAACAATTTAGCTTCACATATACTGCCAACCAAAAACTCATACACCACTCGACCCCAATTAAATTTCCCAATACTACCCAGGTCATCAACAATGTTAAACAAAATAGAAAAAATTGTTCCAATATGATTGGGCAACAAAAACTCAGAAATTGCTAACAAAACATAAAGCTTACCAAAATCATCTAAACAAAGCACTTTAATATGTTTCAAGATGTAATCATATACCATGTCGATATCAACAACTTGGGAAGCTCCAAATAAATTCCTTGAATCACTATTTAACCCTTCCTGGTTTAAATCAATGTTCTCACCCACCACCCTCAAACCTAGACCAAGACATACATCTAAATAGGTAAATCCAACAACTTGTGCACTCATGTCAAACCCTCCCAACCTTTCAACCCATCTACTGATTAACGGAGTCAAAAGATTCCTAGACATTTTAACAGACTCTGTCAATTCGACCATCCATCCAAATGGTGTTCCTCGGATAAATGATTTTTGCGCATCTGTTAACTTGTTATTCACACTACCAATCAATTTGGTCCGACATGAATGCCTAAAACAGATCTGGAATAAAAAAAAAATTGTTATGTCATTTTTCACATGACAAATTTGCAAATAAATTGAAGTACAAAATTTATCATACCTTGCGGTCAACATTGAATTCACTTCCCTCACGGAATGAAGCCATATTTATGACCTGAATACATAATTTCATCAAACATATAATTTAAAATGAAATCACAGTATCCATGATTTAATCACCCCATAATCAACTATTCAGTGCTATCAAATGAAACATGAAAAAATTGATTCATACCACATGGTTCCAAAAAATAAAACACAGGTCATCACTTATGAGCACACAGGTCATCAGTCATACATCAAACAAGTGTACTCCAGTTGCCAATGAAACCACACATCTAAGGAATATTTACAAATTAACTCACATTATCCAAACAGAATCAACCAATAAAATAGTATGCAAGTTAAAAACATTGAGTCAACACACATGATTGCATAAAATGCAACACAACTCATCACTTGGATGCACACAAGTCATCATCAATAAATCCTACAGCTTTATTCCACTTGGCTTTGAAACCACATCAAACAGATAACTACGTATGAATGCATATTACCCATACTTAATCACCTGCATATTACCCATGATTTAATCACCCCATAATCAGTGCTATCAAATGAAACATGAAAAAATTGATTCATACCACATGGTTCCAAAAAATAAAACACAGGTCATCACTTATGAGCACACAGGTCATCAGTCATACATCAAACAAGTGTACTCCAGTTGCCAATGAAACCACACATCTAAGGAATATTTACAAATTAACTCACATTATCCAAACAGAATCAACCAATAAAATAGTATGCAAGTTAAAAACATTGAGTCAACACACATGATTGCAAAAAATGCAACACAACTCATCACTTGGATGCACACAAGTCATCATCAATAAATCCTACAGCTTTATTCCACTTGGCTTTGAAACCACATCAAACAGATAACTACGTATGAATGCATATTACCCATACTTAATCACCTGCATATTACCCATGATTTAATCACCCCATAATCAGTGCTATCAAATGAAACATGAAAAAATTGATTCATACCACATGGTTCCAAAAAATAAAACATAGGTCATCACTTATGAGCACACAGGTCATCAGTCATACATCAAACAAGTGTACTCCAGTTGCCAATGAAACCACACATCTAAGGAATATTTACAAATTAACTCACATTATCCAAACAGAATCAACCAATAAAATAGTATGCAAGTTAAAAACATTGAGTCAACACACATGATTGCAAAAAATGCAACACAACTCATCACTTGGATGCACACAAGTCATCATCAATAAATCCTACAGCTTTATTCCACTTGGCTTTGAAACCACATCAAACAGATAACTACGTATGAATGCATATTACCCATACTTAATCACCTGCATATTACCCATGATTTAATCACCCCATAATCAGTGCTATCAAATGAAACATGAAAAAATTGATTCATACCACATGGTTCCAAAAAATAAAACATAGGTCATCACTTATGAGCACACAGGTCATCAGTCATACATCAAACAAGTGTACTCCAGTTGCCAATGAAACCACACATCTAAGGAATATTTACAAATTAACTCACATTATCCAAACAGAATCAACCAATAAAATAGTATGCAAGTTAAAAACATTGAGTCAACACACATGATTGCAAAAAATGCAACACAACTCATCACTTGGATGCACACAAGTCATCATCAATAAATCCTACAGCTTTATTCCACTTGGCTTTGAAACCACATCAAACAGATAACTACGTATGAATGCATATTACCCATACTTAATCACCTGCATATTACCCATGATTTAATCACCCCATAATCAGTGCTATCAAATGAAACATGAAAAAATTGATTCATACCACATGGTTCCAAAAAATAAAACATAGGTCATCACTTATGAGCACACAGGTCATCAGTCATACATCAAACAAGTGTACTCCAGTTGCCAATGAAACCACACATCTAAGGAATATTTACAAATTAACTCACATTATCCAAACAGAATCAACCAATAAAATAGTATGCAAGTTAAAAACATTGAGTCAACACACATGATTGCAAAAAATGCAACACAACTCATCACTTGGATGCACACAAGTCATCATCAATAAATCCTACAGCTTTATTCCACTTGGCTTTGAAACCACAACTATTGACTGCTACGAATTTAAAAAACATTGATTAACACATTATTGCACAAAATGCATCACAGGTCATCACTTGTCAGCAAACAGGTCATCACAATAAAATAAGACAGATTTCATCAACCTAGTTACAAAACTAGTATTCATGCATCTATCAAAGCACCAAAATCACAGAAAAGGAAAAATAACACAAACATACCAACCACTGTCTGAATCGAACAACTGAAAGCACCACAAACCCTAACTTCGCAAGCTTCGTCGAGGATTACAGTGTTGTGGTCATTCACCTGTACAAGATAGATGTTAAATTTGTCTTTAAACAATAACTCACTTGACTATGCTGGCGAAAACCAAAAAAAAATCTCAGTTCCTTAACCAAAAAACCCATAACCACGACTTTGGAAAAAAAATACCACAAACCTGTTGCCGTAGTGGAGAAACCCAGATAAAAAAAACATACATACGAACTACAAAGCTGAATCCAACAATGGAGACGAAGAAAAACCCTAACATACCTACGAACGTCTTCTCCCTTCGTCTTCTCCCTTCGTCTTTTTCGACTCACTACAACACACGTATTCTCCTTTCTTCCTTTCTCCTTTCGACTGGGTTTTCCCTTTCTTTCTTTCTTTTCCCTTTTCTCGTTTTTCACGAACAAGAATCCAACAATGGAGACAAAAAAAAACCCTAAATCTGGCAGGAACGTCTTCTCCCTTCGTCTTCTCTCTTCGTCTTCTCTCTTCGTCTTCTCCTTTCTTCCTTTATCCTTTCTCCTTTATCCTTTCTTCCTTTCTCCTTTCTTCCTTTCTCCTTTCGAACGGGTTTTCCCTTTCTTTCTTTCTTCTCCCGAAAAGTCGTTTTTGCTCCCACTCTCCACACGAAACCCTAATTTCCTACCCTTTCAATTAAGACGCGCCCAAACCCACTATCCAAAACGCCTTCTGACCCGATTATGACCCGCCCAACCCCACTATCCGCTACAAGCCACGTCTGAAGTAAAATGGTTCACAAAAATTAATTTTAATTTAAAAAATTATTTCCATCTGTGCATGCCACGTCATGGAGTCACTTATGGAGTCAAAATAAGGGGTCAGCATATCATTTCCATTATCTTTTTCTTCACAAACCCCTAAACTTTGAACTGATATAACATGATCAAGACTGGAAATAAGAATTCATCAATCAAAAATGGCTTTTATATTTTGCCTAAAGCATTTATATTTTAAAACATCAAACACAACTTCGAACTCAATTCCATAGAAATTGGATATATCATCACTGTAAAAGGTAATAGAATCAAATTAATGGAATTTAACAGAAAATTCAAATTAAAATCTTCCAAGGTTATGTCATGTGTATTAATGTAAGATCTAATTAAAATCTAGTGACCAAGACCCACCCAAACTTACTTGCAGACCACCACATACAATCCCTTTCACCTCATTCAAAATGGCTCCCTAACGAAATCTCACCTAAGGATATGCATTCAATGGCTGAGCTACCTCGCAACACTTGGGGCTCTAATTCCTCATTGTTTCATCTCACTCACCATTTCCTAGAAGGACGCAATGTGGTGCTCAGATGTAAAACCACCACTGCCAACGCTCTAATGGCATATTCCTTGGTGTGGGCAATGGGATTTTCCATCATGTTAACTAGGATAGGGAAGATGAGGGCATGGGAGCAGACCACATGAGCGCCATCGACAGTGTGCACATGAGCTTCATAGTGACAAGGCGCACTAAGAAGGGGGCTTCGTCGAATTCGAGCACAACGTCAACATTAGCTGAGATAGCACGCATCTCCACGACACACGATGGTTGAAATTCGAGAGGTAGCGGGCAAAGAGGTTCTTGGTGGCAGGTTTGGAGAGCGTGAGGCTGCTCGTGCTCGAGGTTGGCAGAGAAAGCAAGTAACTCTAAAAGAAGAATAAGCGATTTGGGGGTTTAGGGTTTTCAGACACCCTGGCTTTACTCCCCGATCATTAGTCTTGTTTGATAGGTTATATATATTTCATATAGGTTATGGTCATTGAGAGATTGTGGTTTTATATGGTTATATGACATTAGTCTTACACATATAAGACCTTAGACACCATTTTTACACCAAAACCTTAAGACAATGTTGTTATGGGTCTTTATTCTTATATAGTGTTTAACTTTGTCTTTTCTATCCAATGTGGGACTTTTTGACTCACACTTGGACTATTCCCAACATTGTTGTTGTCGATGAAGTCATTTTGTGTGGGTCAATGAAGGTTGACATGAGCTGTTGTGCGGGATACAGGCCAAGTTGTTGCGTTGCTGCAACAGAGGCACAGTCCAATGCTAATGGAGGTTTTTTTAAATAATCTATATATTTTTTTATTATATTTATTATCTACACTGAATTTTGTAGGTAATGTTTCGTAGAAAAAATTTCTACCAAAGTCTGTCATATTTATTTATAAAACTTTTGTAGATAATTTTTTTTTATTTTTAGCTATGAACTTTTACTTTATCTACGACCAATTTTCGTAGATAAAATAAAATTATCTACGAAAAAAGTTTCGTAGATAATTTTTCATAGATAATAACCAATTTTCTTGTAGTGTTAGTCAAAGCTACCTTTTGTTAGTAATGAAGATAATGAGGTTCAAAAAGAGAGTAAGAAAGTTAAGACTTCTACCTCTAAAGTTAGGAAATATTTTTCTAAATTTGGGGTGAAAGATGGTAAAGAAAAGGCCAAATGTAATGCATGTAGGCAAGAATATGTAATTGGTGGCACTAAAATAGGTACTTCAACATTCTTGCATCATTTGAAAAAATGCAATGTTACCCCAAAATATAAAGATGTAGGAGGGATGATAATTGATAATACGAGAAAGTTAAGGAGTAGGGAACTTGATCATAAACATGTTCGAGAGATTATGATAATGGCTATTGTAAAACATGGTTTGCCTTTTAAGTTTGTTGAGTACAAATGGATTAGAGAATTGCTTTCATATTTGAATCTTGATGTGGAGCATGTGAGTAGGAATATTGTTGTTTCTAATTTGTGGAAATTCCTGTTAGTATTATGGTGCTTGATTTAGTCCCACAACGCTTAGAATTGTGAGATGTGGTTCTCCATTTTACTATATAAGAGACCCTATGTAAAGCTTGAGATACACCAGAAATAAAAATACTTCCTAGTGTAGTCGTGGACGTAGGCATACACATTGTACGCCAAACCACGTTAAATTCTTGTGTCGTTTATTTTTCTCTCCTTATTCTTTCCTTTATTGCCTTGTTCCTAACAACTGGTATCAAGAGCCATTTTTCTTAGTATGCTTTGTGGTTGCACCATTGTTTGATCTTCCACATCATAAAAGATTTGGTTTCTTTTTCTTCTTGGGAATCTCAGTTTAGAGAAGTAGTGGGAGCTTTGGTCAAAAGCAGCATGAGCTTTGGTCAAAAGCAGCATGAGCTTTAGTCAAAGGCAGCAAGAGCTTTGGTCAAAGGCAGTAGAAGCTTTCATCAAAAGCAGCAAGAGCTTTCGTCAAAAGCATCAAGAATAATGGCATTGGAAGAAAGGAATATGAGGATTGAGAAGTTTGATGGCAGTGACTTCGGGTTTTGTAAATGCAGATAGAGGACTACCTGTATCAGAAGAAGTTGTATCTACCCTTAACAGGGCAGAAGCCAACCGACATGGCACAGCCAAAATGGGATTTGTTAGATCGGCAAATACTCAGTGTGATCCGGTTGACATTAGCCAAGAATGTTGCATTCAACATCATGAACGAGAACACAACTGTAGATTTGATGAAGGCATTGTCAATAGAGATGGCAAATAAACCCGTCCCCGTGGGTATTGCCCGAACCCGTCCCCATTTTGACGGGGAATCCCCGCATTGACTGGGTATGGGGAATCCCCGATTTTTTCGATTGGGTATGGGGATGGGGATGGGGATGAATATATCCCCGCCATAATACTTGTCCCCGTCATATCTCCATCCTCTTTTAAATTATTAAAATATTCACAATTAATTAAGTAACCCTATATATATATATATATATATATATATATATATATATATATATATATATATATATATATATATTCTTTCTATTTTTATTTCTTCTAAATATTTGGTTTGTCATGAAACTCATTCGCATCTCCAATATATTTTTTATATTATCATAACCTTTATGTAATTATGTTAAAATGATGTATGTCAATTAAAAAAAACTTATGTCTAACATTTGAATATTTGTATTATTTTTTAATATTTTTATTTATTGTATATTTTCCTTTCACATGAGAATGTGTAATACTCTCAATTTAAGTGTTTAATTGGATAAACATTTCATTTATTAGGTAATATAAAAAAAATTATTTACTTATTATTATTAATTTTTGTTTCATTTGAACTCTTTTATTTCGCTAAAACAATTTTTGTTATTTCTCAACTATTGAGTATATATGTTGATATTTGAAAAGTTTTCTTAGATCTCTAAGATATTTTTCGTCTTATCATACCCTTAATTATACATTTGTTTTTTTTTGTGCAATTCCTTCAAATAGTCTCCAAATTGTTTATAAGACACACATTTGTTAATTTTTTAATATTTTTATTTTTGTGTATTTTCATCATGTAGAATATTATTTCGATAAATTTTATCTAATTATTTTTTATTTTCTAACTCACTATAATCATACTTTAATTTTTTTACTATAATTGTATAAATAATTTTTATTTAGTACAATATAAAAAATTAATGTAATTGCCATGAATATTCTTTTATCACCATCCAACATATATTGGAGTTTAAAAGATACAAGATCTATGATAAAATTTTATTATGTTTATTATTTATTTTTTGCGTCATTTTTTTATCAACCATTGAGTATATATGTTGATATTTGAAAAGTTTTCTTAGATCTCTAAGATATTTTTCATCTTATCATACCATTAATTATATATTTGTTTTCCTTTGTGTGATTCCTTCCAATAGTCTCCAAATTGTTTATAAGACACACATTTGTTAATTTTTTAATATTTTTATTTTTTGTTTATTTTCATCATGTAGAATACTATTTCGATAAATTTTATCTAATTATCTTTTATTTTCTAACTCATTACATTCATACTTTAATTTTTTCACTATAGTTGTATAAATAATTTTTATTTACTACAATATAAAAATTTAATGTAATTGCCATGAATATTTTTTTACCACCATCCAACATATATTGTGGTTCAAAAGATGCAAGATCTATGCTAAAATGTTATTATTATGTTTATTATTTGTTCTTTGCGTCATTTTGATCAAGTGATGTATTATAACTTTTATTAGTGTGTAAAAAATAGATTCATTATAATTTAAAAAATTGAAGTAAACAAACATTTAAAATATATTTTAATTTAAATATTTTTTTCCTTTATATTTTTTAAAAATTATTTTTAAAATTTATCAACTAGGTTTCATTAATGTTTGCAAATTTAATAAATGTTTTGGTTCTCATCAAATTTTATTTGGTATTATAATATAAAGTGTAAACAATTATAATTTATTTCAAAGTATTTGATATCGAAGAAACAACCATATTCCTAATATTGAATATTTAATAATATTATGTTTCCTTTACCGTAATTTTTTATAAAAATTAATTAAAATTAATATTAAAGTAGTAAGAAAACGGGTATGGGTATGGGTACGAGATTACACCCGTTACCCGGTGGGGATGGGGATGGGACAAAAGTTTAATACCCGTTGGGTTTGGGTATGGGGATGCAGATGAATTTTTTTGAGGGGGATGGGTATGGGATAGTGAAACCCGTCCCCGCCCCGCCCCGTTGCCATCCCTAATTGTCAAATATGTATGAGAAGCCATCTAGAGTCAATAAAGTGTATTTGATTTGCAGGCTAGTCAACCTAAAAATGGGTGAAGGTAACTCGATTACTAATCATTTAGTGAATTTAATACAATTATTGCGTAGTTGACATCAGTGCAAATAACACTTGATGGTGAGGTGAAAACATTAATTTTATTATCATCTTTTCCGGAAAGTTGGAGTGCAATTGTTACTATAGTTAGTAATTCTGCAAGTAATAGTAAGTTGAAACTTGATAACATCCGTGACTTGATCTTAAGCGAAGATGTTCGCAAGAAAAGTTCAGGGGAATCTTCCAGTTCTAGTTCTGGTTCAGCATTGAGTACTGAAACTAGAGGAAGAAGTAGCCAAAAAGGTCGTAATCAAGGTCGAGGCAGACCAAAGTCTAGAGGGACATCAAAACCAAAATTCCGGTATGATATCACTTGTTGGAATTATCAGAAAAGGGGTCACTTTACAAATCAATGCAGGGCTCCAAGGAAGAAGAACAACAATAAGAAGCAATATGATGATCAATCAGCAAATGCAGCAACTGATGAAATTGAAGATGCATTATTATGTAGTCTAGATAGTTCTATTGACTCATGGATTATGGACTCAGGTGCGTCATTTCATACTACACCTTCCTTAGAACTATTACCTAACAATGCTCCAGGAAAGTTTGGCAAGGTCTACCTTGCAGATGGAAAATCTCTTGATATTATAGGAAGATGTGATATTAATATCAGAACTTCTAATGGAAGTGTGTGGACTTTGAATAATGTCAGACATATTCTTACCTTAAAGAGAAACTTAATATCTATAGGACACTTGGATGATGAGGGGCATTACACCACCTCTGGAGATGGACATTGGAAGGTAATGAAAGGTAATCTTGTTATTGCTCGTGGAAAGAAGCAATGATCTCTTTACATGATTGTAGATGAGGATATGATATCAGTTGCAAAACTTGGCAACAGTTCCTCTTTGTGGCATTAGAGGCTTGGGCATAGGAGTGAGAAAGGAATGAAGCTCATGGTCTCAAAAGGTAAAATACCTAACTTGAAGCATGTTGACGTTGGACCTTGTGAACATTGTATCTTTGGAAAGCAAAAAAAGGTTAGCTTCTCCAAAACAAGTAAGTCGTCTAAAGTTGAAAGACTAGAACTAGTGCATACAGATGTTTAGGGGTCAGCTCTAGTGAAATCCCTTGGAGGTTCACAATATTACGTAACCTTCATTGATGACTCTACAAGAACGATGTGGGTTTATTTTATTAAAAATAAATTTGAAGTGTTTTCTATGTTTAAAGAGTGGAAAAAGGAGGTTCAGACTCAAACAGGTTTAAAGATTAAATGTTTGAAGTCTGATAATGGTGGAGAATATGACAGTAGTCAATTCAAGGAGTTTTGTTCAGAGAATGGGATCAGAATGATTAAGACAGTTCCAGGAACAACAGAACAAAATGGTGTGGCAGAAAGAATGAATAGAACCTTGAATGGAAGAGCAAGATGTATGAGAATCCAGTCAAGATTACCCAAGGTATTTTGGGCAGATGCAATAAGCACAACAGCTTATCTCATAAATAGAGGACCATCAGTTCCTTTAGACTATCAATTACTTGAAGAAGTATGGTCTGGAAATGAGGTAAACCTTTCATATCTGAAAGTTTTTGGTTGTGCTTCATATATTTTGTTGAACTCTAATAGTAGAGATAAACTAGACCCTAAGACAAAGCGATGATATTTCATTGGTTATGGATCTGACATATATGGCTATAGGTTTTGGGATGACCAAAACAAGAAAATTATCAGAAGTAGAAATGTTACTTTTAATGAAAACATGTTCTATAAAGACATGACTGCAGAATTTTCAAATGCAAATAAACAGCCAGAGCATATATCATTAGAAGAAATTTCAGAAAGTGATGTAGTCAATAGAAGGCAAAATATAGAAGTAGAGCCTGAGTCAGAGCTTGAGTCAGAGTCTGGGTCAGAACCTAAACAAATAGTAGAGTCGGTAACTCCTGAATTACCGCTAGAAGGTATAGTAGAACAATTGTAGCACAACAAAGTTATTCTCCTTTATTGCATTACTTATTGTTGACTGATGCTGGTGAGCCAGAACATTTTGTTGAGGCTATGCAGGGAGATGAATCTATTAAGTGGGAGCTAGCAATGGAAGATGAGATAAAGTCTCTTCAGAAGAATAAAACATGGTCTTTAACCAAGCTTCCAGAAGGAAAGAAGGCTTTGCAAAACAGGTGAGTCTATCGGTTAAAAGAAGAATCAGATGGCAGCAAACGATATAAGGCTAGACTTGTAGTGAAAGGGTTCCAACAAAGACAGAGAATTGACTTCACAAAAATTTTCTCTCTTGTTGTCAAGATGACTACCATCAGAGTTATCTTGAGTATAGTAGCTGCATAAAATCTTCATCTCGAGCAGTTAGATGTGAAAACTGCATTCCAACATGGAGATGTTGGGGAGGAAATCTTCATGGCACAACCAAAAGGTTTTGAAGTACAAGGCAAAGAGAATCTTGTATGCAAACTTCATAAAAGTTTTTATGGATTGAAACAAGCACCGACACAATGGTACAAGAAGTTTAATGAGTTTATGAGAAACTCAGGATTTCACAAATGTGAAGAAGATCATTGTTGTTACATGAAGAAATATGTTGACAGTTATATAATTCTTACCTTGTATGTTGACGACATGTTGATTATTGGTGCTAATATGAAAGAAATTGATAGGTTGAAGAAACAATTGTTAGAAAATTTTGAAATGAAGGATCTTAGTCCAGCCAAGAAAATTCTTGGTATGAGAATCTCTAGGGATAGATCTGAAGGTATTATGAACTTATCTCAGGAAAAATATATAGAAAAATTGCTTAGCAAGTTTAATGCTGGAAATGCTAAAACCAGGAATACACCTTTGGGAACTCACTTAAAGTTCTCAAAAAGGCAATCTTCTCAAACAGAGGAAGAAGAAAGTCACATGTCTAAAGTGCCATATGCATCTACAGTAGGGAGCTTGATGTATGTTATGGTTTGCACCAGACTTGATATAGCACATGTAGTTGGAGTTGTGAGCAGGTTTCTATCAAATCCCGGAAAAGAGCATTGGGAAGGCGTGAAGTGGATATTAAGATATTTGAAGGGCACTTCAAATATGCATTTGTCTTTTAGAATAAGTAATCTCACATTACAGGGGTTTTCTGATGCAGATTTGGAAGCTGATTTGGATGGTAGAAAGAGCACAACAGGTTAGATTTTTATGTTGGGTGGTACTACTACTAGTTGGAAGTCCAAACTTTAAGGAAGAGTCTCCCTCTCAACCACTGAAGCTGAGTATGTAGCTATCTCAGAAGCAGTGAAGGATCTTCTAAAAGAATTAGGAAAAGAGCAAGATGAATCCCTGTTGTTCAGTGACAGTCAAAGTGCCATTTGTCTTCCTAAAAATCCAATTCTTCATTCCAGATGCAAACACATTGAATTGAAGTATCATTTTATCAGAAAGTTGATAAATGATGGAGACTTGTTTTTGTTGAAGATTCCAGGTGTAGAAAATCCACCTGATATGTTGACCAAGACTGTCACAACGACTAAGTTAAGGCTTTGTATTGCCTCAACTGGCCTTCGAGAAAATTGATGATGAAAGCATTACACTAGGTGGTAATGTAAATCAAACTCCAAATGAGAGAATTGTTAGTATTATGGTGCTTGATTTAGTCCCACATCGCTTAGAATTGTGAGATGTGGTTCTCTATTTTACTATATAAGAGACCCTATGTAAAGCTTGAGCTACATTAGAAATAAAAATACTTCTTAGTGTAGTCGTGGACATAGGCATACACATTGTATGCCGAACCACGTTAAATTCTTGTGTCGTTCATTTTTCTCTCCTTATTCTTTCCTTTATTGTCTTGTTCCTAACAATTCCATCTTGATATGAAGGAGAAATTGAAAGATGAAATGCATCAATGTTATAATTGAATTTGTTTGACTTTGGATTGTTGGACTGCTTGTACTCAAGAGGGATATATTTGTTTAATAGCCCGTACTGCTGATAACAATTGGAAATTGAATAGTAAAATTCTTGCCTTCTATTAAATGAAACCTGCACATACAGATCATGATTTAGCAAATAAAATTTTTGAATGTTTGACTAGCTGAGGAATTGATAGGAAAATATTTTCTATAACTTTAGACAATGCTACTGCCAATGATCGTATACAACAAATTTTGAGTGAACAATTAAGCTTACAAAATAGCTTATTGTGTGAAGGTGAATTTTTTCATATGAGGTGTTGTGCTCATATCTTAAATATAATAGTTCAAGAGGGTTTTAAAATGGCTGAAGTTTTTTTGCACAAATTTAAAGAAAGCATTAAATATGTGAAAGCTTCAAAGGCAAGAAAAATTGCATTTACAGAATGTGTTGTTAAAGTGAGGGGTATTGATACTAAAGTAGGCTTAAGGTTAGATGTACCTACTAGAAGTAATTCTACTTTTTCTGATGCTTGAAAGTGGTCTTAAGTATCGTCGCGCTTTTGGAAGTTTCATTATACGTGATAGAAACTTTAAACATTGCCTAACAACTGAAGAGTGGAAAATAGCTGAGAGGATATGTGAATTTTTAAGGCCATTTCATAAGATAATCAAATTGATTTCAGGCACATCTTATCCAACCTCTAATGAATATTTTATGCAAGTATGGAAAATTGAGTGGTTGTTAAGGGAAACTTTAAGAAGTGATGACCCCTTAATGAAAGACATGCCAAAAAGGATGATGGATAAATTTGACAAGTATTGTAGTGAATATAGTACCATTGTTTCAATTGCCATGGTTCTTGACCCATAGATGAAACTTTAAGCACTATGATTCTATTAATGAAAGTTTGATCCTTCCACTTGTGATGAAAAGCTTAATCATAAAAAAGGAAATATGTACAAACTTTTTGAAGAATATGTGAGTTTGAGGTCAAATTCATCCAATGCATCAAGTTCTCAACTCACTTGTTCAACGTAAGAACATTTGAACATGGAAGAAAACCAAGAGATTGATCCATATAATGTAAGTTATTCATCATTCCTAACTAATTTTCTTATTTATTATTATCTTATCTTTATTTTAACCAATTTTTATGTTTACATTATATTGTTATAGGAATATATCAATTATGTAAGCCAAAATGTGAATGTAATTGGCAAGTCTAAATTGGATCAGTATCTAACGCAAACACCACTTGAGCTAACGTATTTTCCAAAGTTATATGTTTTGAGCTATTGGAAGGATCGACAAGAGCATTATCCAAATTTATGTAGACTAGCATGTGAGGTGTTAAGTATTCCAATAACAACTGTTGCTAGTAAGTCTACATTTAGTATTAGGGATAAAGTGCTTAGCAAGTACCGATCTAACCTTCTTTTTGACAATATTCAAGCTCTCATTTTAACTCAAAATTGGTTACATGACTTTTGAAAGTATTGGTAATTTAATTTGTATTATTTTTCAATCTTTTCTTTACATCATACTTCTTATTCTAAATTATATCATTTGTTAATAATTTGTTCTTAATTGTGAAGATGAAGATAATGAAGATGCTCAAAAATAACAGGAAATTCTTCTAGACTTTTCAATCCATGACTCCAATGTAACTCATGTGTAGTAATTTGAGGTAAGGAAGGAAAAAGTATACCAAACTGAGTTGTTCATTCATCTTCATTTCTTCTTACAATTTGGAAGCATCTTTGGATTCATACTCCATTACAACACTTTATGCCTTTAAAGCTCTTCAACGCATTAATTCTTATGTGAATCTAACCTGGTTTTGCTGTTGTCTTAAGTTGGTAATTACGAATTTTGCATCAATCTACATGATTTATGAGTATGTGTAAGCATTGATGCAGTTGATTCTTTATACATCTTTGAGTTTCAAATTAAGATGCCATGTTTTAATTGCATTGTGGGTCTGGATTTGTTTGCTGTTCTGATTCTGAGATCAAGCTAATGTTTTAAGATTTAAAATTACTGCATTTGTTAGCAGTTTTAAATTACACCAGTATGTGTTATTGGGTTTATTTTTCAGCATTTGAGTAACATCATTTCGTGCTTCTTTGGACAGTGCTTATATTCCAAATTCCTCTCTGAATGGAATGTTTGATGCTTGTATGATCACGTTAGATTCTTCATTTGATGTCATTGTTGAATTCAGTTAGTTGTTGTACCATATTTTTTCACTGTTGCAGGTCATGCATTGCGTTGCCAAATTGAGTTTAGTGTTTTGAATTTGGTGAATCCATTCAGTAGCATTCATGTTAGCATTTCTGAATAATTATGGGCCATTGTGAATAAGTGTTAATTGAATATAAATTTTGTCTAGAGAAGTGCATATCATTCATGAATGATGTTGAGTGGAAACTACTTAAGCATCACTTGCATCTACATATCTACATCAGTTTTGTTGCACAACCACATGGATTTCAGCTCTATTTTCATCTAGCATTTACACATTGATGCATCTATCTTATACATAAATTTGATTTCGCATTTGCTGCCACATATAAAACTCCAAGGCATGTTTTGTTCATAACTGTTATACGCAGTGATTAAACTCTAAAGCACGCTTTGTATCCCTATCATAATATTATATTCCATTTTCCTAACCTAATTTTTTAATTTTTATATTCAAATTTCATCTACAGAGAAGTGCAAATCAAGATCTGAAGCAACTAGAAGACTAAAACAATTATGTTATGAACAAAAATATCTGAATTAGCATGACAAAAATCTGTAGTTTTTTCATTTATGTTTTGTTAAATAGCATGAACAACAACTAAACTTTGTAGTATTAGCCATGCTTTCTTGGACATATATGGACTTTTTTGGAAACAATTCATCAAGTATTGGTAGTAAGCATGATGAAGATATTGGTACTTGATTTTAATGTAATTTTCATTTCATGGATTACTTAAAACATTATTTAAATATTTGAAGACTAAAAAATAAAAATAAAAAAAAATGATTTTTTACATGGGTTAGTGAGCCAACCCACTTAACCCACCAACCCGTGGTGGGTTGAGCCGGGTTACAAAAATGTTGGCTCACCATAAAGTGAGTGGGGTTGGCTCACTTTGACATGTCTAGTGAAGGAAAGGTCAATCTTAATTCTTCCTCTCAAGGAGAAAAGCAAGACCAAAATAAACCTTTTGTTGTAAAAGAAAATATCTTTGAGATTTTATGTATTAAACACAAAACAAACAAGGAACTAAATGAAAATGCTCCTAAAAACAAATATTTCTGTCATTCACCTGATAAAAGGTGTATGAACATTGGGAGTTACACTCTTTAGATTATTATCAACATAATACTTACATTGTCAGTCGATGATTGTTGCATAATGGTCTTTGATCATGGAGGAGAAAGACATAACATGACCAATAAAGGTTGTTGTCACGGAAAACCATGATTTGAGGACTAATTCTTCTTAATAGGGTGGGGATGATGGCAAACGCCCCAACCATGACTAGTGCATACAAGAAGAGTGGGCCTAGTCTCTACAAAGACCAAGCTCTTATCTTTTAGGCCAAATTTATTTGTAAATATTAAAATAATAATTTTTTTGGCTTTGTATTATAGGCTTAGTAATATAGGATTTTATTTGGGTCATAATTTGGATTTAGGCTTAGTAGTCTAGTTTGGGCCTAAAAGAAGATGGGCCTACTTTTTGGGCTTGATGTGAGACATATGGAAATTAGGATTTCTTAACCCTAGAAAGTGCAAACTTAGAGAGCAATATTTTCCTTTATACACACCATGGTGTGAGATATGTGACTTAGGTGGCAAGTCACACCTTATACACGCTCTCTTTTGGCTCCAAAATTCAAATTTCTTTTTGCCTCTCCTTTTTTAGACCGGTTTAGGGTTAGCTTGGCCTATAAATAAAATCCCACTACTAAAAAAAGTCATATCTTCTGCCAATTTTGTTTTGAAATTTTTTTGTAGGACATACTTACAAATTTTGTTATGAAAAAAAATTGCAAGAAATTACTACTAGTTTTTTTGCAAAATATTTTATATAAAACACTTTTCACAACAAATTTTGTAGAAAATATTTGCGAATTTATAATTTTATAAGAAATAATTACCCACTAAGGAAATACCTATAAATTAAGATTCTTAGAAAAATTGGCAAAAAAAGTCTTTTCTTGCAAATTTTTTAACAAATTTGTAAGAAAAATCTCATGTAATATGAGAATTTCTAATAGTGTCCTTCACTCATGTATTTTTCATCTTGAATTTGAGTAATAAAATGCTACCCAATTGTGTGCACATGCCTCTTATTTGAGCTCACTCTAGAGTAGTCTTTTCTCTAGTCTACTTAGCTTCATTCCCTAGAAGTTAGCCTCACCTCTCTTAGAATTTCTCTAATTTAATCAAACCACACACACTTCTCCTTCACCATTCATAGCTTTTGCAACCTTCCATCCATAGAGTCTTCATCTTATGCTTCATTCGTCAAACAAGTATCCAGGGAGTTAGGAGGAAGGCCATCAGAGTGTTCAAAACTAAATACCTTGTCCCCAAGGTTTAGTTGTCAATCCTACTTCAAAGGTTGTCTGTAATCTATGTATCCTAAAACGTCTACTTGATTGCCTGAAACTCCTACAAAAAATACATAAAAAGACTTAAAATAATCCTTAAAAATATTGAGCCCTAAAAAGTGCCTCAATATAGTACATTGATCGAGCTTCCTTGATCAACAAGCATGCATTGTACATTACAACTCATCATGACAACCAAGATCATCACTAGGTGGTCCTCTTGCGAAATCACATCCTATATGAAATCATTCAAGAAGGTAATGACAAGAGTTTTATTTTTATTTTTATCTAATGTCAATTTCATGACCTCCTACGAGTATTACTTTCATGTTTCCCCTAAAAGCAACCTCCCTCAAAGAAGCCCTTGAAAATAGTGTTGAAATCCTCGAGAATAGGAGTTTGATGTTTGTCATCCACCATACTCCTCCCATCATTGTTCCTTTCAGGGCTCCTACTCTCTTCATCCTTTTCATCTCATAAAGTGCAAAATTTTCTTTCTTTTTTGTAAATTTCTCAATTTTTTTGGATCAGTATGTAGCAGTTTATGGTGTTGTAACCATTGGCGATGAGGACAAAGTTTTTTACTGGGTTTCTTTGGTAAAGTTAAAAATCTCGTGACTTGAACAAACTTCATTAGTTGACATTTTGAGATACTTAAGGGAGACAGATGTATATCTACCTCTCACGTCACTCGTTATGGGCATGACAATGTCGTTCATTAGTAAGGTTTGAGAATTCAAACATTTTATAGTTGTTTCTTGAAGTGTTTGTATAAATCATTGTTATCGTTCTTTTCATCTTGTTGTTTTCATACTGGATTTAACATTTATATAAGAGAGTGCATGAGATTTGATCTCGACCATGCTTTCAACTGAAGTTTGAATTAGGGATTCTTCATATGGGTCACTTAGAGTCCCTCAGAAATGTATCCACAAACATGATCTCATTGAGTTGAGGAATTATTATTGTGACATCACATAATCTCCTTAAGTGTTTCTTTAAAGATTCCAAACTACATTATTTCATGTTAAATATATCACTAGCTTAGGTAGCTTTGGGTTATTCATTGAAAATTGTGCAACAAACATTTCAAAGAAATACCCAAATGTCTTGACAACACATGTCGGAAGAGTGATAAGTCATTACAATTGTTGGAGAAAAGTCCAACCCTATTATTTTGATTACAAGCTGAAAAGAGATAAGTATAAAAAATGATTATGCTTCATATGAAAGATGATGACCTAATGCACAACAAATCATGAGAGACACAAGTGCTCATTTGTGACACATTGCAACATTTCGTAACCTATGTTTATGTTTAATAAAGCACAAGTTCTCTTAAACAGTAAAGCACAAAGAAAGCGTATTAACCTCATTAAAAATCAAAAAATGTTATTCTATGTATTAGGAAATGTCTACCTCTTCCGTCTCACAAAAGAGATATGTTAGACAACTAGTAAGTCACATAAGAAGGATCTCCCGAATGAAGAGTTAAAGTTGCTTTTCTTCACCAAATCCATGAACAAAGAATTATCCACTTCATAAGGCATTGTAGTTTAAGATGAATAAAGTATATGCTTATTGCTTAAGAAGAAGATGGGTACATCCAACTATAAGAATGTTGATAAAAGGAAAGAAAGAGCTTTTATCACTACATGGAATGCATTAATTGCATCCATCACTTTCAAGCTCTTCAAATAAAGGAAAAAGGATTCAAAAGAGTTGAAGTTTCTCAACAACTAAAAACAGTTTCACAATGTCTACTTTCTTCAAAAATCCATATAAAACCATTGAATAAAAAGAAAGGGGGAAACCATGTTGCGCCAAAACACCAATAAATTTTATGGGTTAACAAAAGCTTCAAAAAGAACATTATTAGTGTTCATTTCAACAAGCTATAAGAAATAGAGCATCAATCTTACATACATCAACAGATGCACCAGTGCAGAATGGGCTTTTGGCCCCGGTTGTTTTTGTTATTCTGCCTCGGTTTTAGAACCGAGGCATATTGGGGTGAGGCCAAAAGGTATGACTTTTGGCCCCGGTTGTTTTTGTTATTCTGCCTCGGTTTTAGAACCGAGGCATATTGGGGTGAGGCCAAAAGGTATGACTTTTGGCCTCGGGTGTTAACCGGAGCCATAAAGCGCTTTTTCTGCCTCGGGTAACGTAAGAACCGAGGCCATAGGGGACATTTTTTTGGACCACCACTGCAGTTGTGGTAAGTCGTTCGAGCACCACTGCAGTTGGAAGAACCCCTCTGTGGTATCATCCTCATTACCATCCACATCTGAAAGTTCATTTGGGTCATCTGAAAGTTCATCCGTGAGTTTCTGCAGCCAATCCTTCACGGCATGACTTTTTATTTGCTTTCTCTCAGCATCTCTGAGGACATCCTTCCAGATCTGGTTTCAGCCCCTCTTCCACTTTGCATTTCAGCCACCCTTTTCAACAAACCCTAAAAACTACATATAAAATTTAATCAAGGAATCAGGAAATGGAGGTGGAGGAAATGGAGGTGCAGTGAACCAGCGGCTGCAGCGAACCAGCGGCGGCAGCGACCAAGCGGCGGCAGCGACCAAGCGGCGGCAGCGACCCAGCGGCGGCAACGATCAAACGATGAGGAAATGGAGGTGCAGCGAACCAGCGGCTGGCAGCGAACCAGCGGCGGCAACGACCCAGCGGCGGCAACGAACCAGCGAACCAGCGACGGTGGAGGGGTAGGTTGCAGGGAGAGAGAAGAGAGAAATGGAGACTGCGGCGAGGAAGGAGAAAAAGAAAAAAAGGGCTGGCTAGGTTGCAGGGAGAGAGAAGAGAGAAATGGAGTTGTTTAGAGAAATGGAGACTGCGGCGGGGAAGAAGAAAAAGAAAAAAGGGCACGCATTTTGGCACCGGTTGTCAATCACCCGAGGCCAAATGGAAGTGTATAGGCCCCGGTTCTTCGCCACCCGAGGCCAAATCTCTGTTATAGGCCTCGTTTTTTTGTCACCCGAGGCCAAAGCGTGCGCTGTCAGTGGCAGTTTTGTAAATCTGGGTGACACAGATGGGTTATATGCTTCGGTTAGTTTGGGACCCGAGGCAGAATGCTGAGAAAATTTTCAAAAATGCCACCGCCTCCTTATAGGCTTCAGTCCCGCAGTAACCGAAGCCTATAAAGCGAGTTAAAAACCCCATTCTGCACTAGTGATGATTTCTCTAGCGAGCAAAAGTATGATCAATGATCCTAAATCATATAATTTCTTCATCTTAGTCAAGTGTATCCATAAATAGTTGTTCAAAAAATACTTGTTTGAGTTAAGAGTGACTTGTGAAGGAAACTCAATTGGTTAATGTAGAACTGGATGTAGTTTGTGTGATCAAATGAATCACTATAAAAGTATGGTGTATACTTTCTTTCTCTATCTTTTACTTTGCATGTTATCGTCTAAACTAACAAAGATGGAGAAATATTAAAAATAAAGTTTAAAGCAAATTTTCTATAAACAAGTAAACCAGTTAAAAATTAATTATTTATTAACTATAATTAACTGATTCCTTGATTTATATATAACTATCATTGTCTGAATATTATGAATCAAATTACATCAGTGAAAAGCACCAAGAAATTTTAAAAACACGATTTAACCATTTCTTCTTGTGTTTTTTCTATTTTCATACCGATGCGGAGTGAGTTAAGGTACATTTGAGCTCTTAAGATTTTAACATGGGCTACGAGGTCTTGGAACCAATAAAATATTCAATTTTAGGAATTAAATAATACATCAGGATATGTTCATTCATCATCTCCATCGGAAAAAGGCTGGAAGTTGAGAAGTTTCAGTCTTGGGGATGTGGCATGAGCCTTGTCGTAGTACTTTGATGCAACTCCTCATTCTATCTATGTATATCCTCTTGTTCTTTATTCTATTGCTTCCTCTACTTTTTTATTCTATTGCAAGAGCCCACTACGTCAACCACTTTATTATCAATATATGACTAGACATATAAAGACATATTATATTAAACTAAAATTCTAATAACTACAATATTAATGTATGATAAAGCCTCATATATTTAGTAAACTATTAATTATGATAAAAACAACAAACTATAATTATACGTAATAATTTATTATTAAAAAGTTAAACTATATTATGCATAGTCAAATTTCTCTTAAAACATTACTCATTTTAGTTATCCTCATTCCAAAAACCACAGGTGGCATATGGTATAGATAAATTTATAAACAAAAGTATATATGCTTTTAATAAAGAATTTCCATTTTTATTTTAATTGTTCATAGTTTACTAATTATGAATTACTTGCCATACAAAATAATTAATATAATTAATTTAATAACAATAGCAACATGTTATCACAATTATAAAGTTAATTATACAGAATATAAAGTGAGAAGTAAAAATAAACTAATATTGGCTACATAAATGCACTATAATATGGAGATGAAATTTTGTTGAATTTAAAATTTATCCATTCACGTAATATTTAATTATCAAAATTAATCAACACGCATTACAATAACCATTTTCATATTTTGACTTGATATGTTGCTCCTATCATTCATAGTTTCAATTAAGATCAATCAACATTTTTTTTTCACTCTTCGACTTGTTCACTAAAAAAATATAAAATTATTGACGGAATTTTATCGACAGTTTATTTTAGTCGGTAAATTTGAATTACCGACAAATTTTCATATTTTAACTATAGATGAAAAAATCCGTTTGTAACACAGATTTCATTTATCTACAAAAATATTCATTAGTAATTTGTACTGTCGGATTCTTTTGTCGATAAAATCCGTCGATACTTACATAACTTAAATCTGTCAATAAAATCTGTCGATAAAATCTGTCAATAATTTATTTTTTTCATTGATGAATTTACCGACAAATTATCTATCGGTAAAAGAAGCGGGAAATTTCCGCCCAAAACTCACCTTAAAAGAAGACGAGAAGAAGAAGACGAAGAAGAAGAAGAAGAAGAAGAAGACAACGATGACAACTACAGGATGGAGACGACAAAGAATAAGAAGACGAAAAAAAAATGAAAGAGGGAGGAGAAAGAAGATGAACAGTGTACGTTATTTACCCGTAGATTTTTTGGTAATTACTGACGGATTTTTCGGTCAGTAATTACCAACAGAACATAATTTCTATCGGTAAAATTTTCCAACAAAAATTTTACTATTACTGACAAATTTTAACCGTCAATAATATCAGTTTTTCTTGTAGTTATCTTATGAATTTATTACTTTTAAATACTAATAGTTTGTTATACTTGAATATTTTGTAGTAGTATTGCTTAAATTAAATTTTAAGTCTAAGCTCTTACTTATTTTAAGTTATTTTGTTGAACTTAAAACAATAAATACAATGAAATTTTATAACATCACGTTCAATCTAGGAAAAATAGTTAAACAAAGAAAAAGGTAGGATTCAAAAATGTTTTGACACGTGACTTATTATCGTAAGTGAGAAGATGTTTTATTCTATTTCATTAGTTATGTGTTTTCTTTTTCTCAATGAACTTTTATATCATTCTTTTAAGATAAACGTAATTAAAATTATTTTTCTTTTATCAGAATGTTATTGTAAGAGTAAATTTAATTAAGATTACGAAACACACACACACACATATATATATATATATATATATATATATATATATATATATATATATATATATATATATATATATATATATTATAGATCAGGTCAGATTAATGATTTAAAATCAATTAAAAAAAGAAAACACAAGATCCAAGTCGGAGAATCATTGACATACATATCTGCACACAATTCAAATCAGTGGATTAAAAAACCAATATCATAACGAACAGAACATGTAAAAAAATCACAAAGATTAAATTAATGGGATTCCACGTGTAAAATATGCAAAATGATTCTGTTTTGGTCATTTTTCTAGTTCGTTGAATGACTTTGAATTGGAACTTAGAAAACCTACTAAATAAATAAGGAAGCTAGAAGAAATTATAAAAGATTAATCCAATAAATATGTTATGGTGTTTGGTATAACATACTATAGACGTTAATTAATGAATAAATCTATATTATTAAAAAAAAAAAAAAAACTCATGTGGCTACTTTTCAAACCCATATGTACCTACCCGGCCCAACTCGAGAGATTGTAACGGTTAGGAATCCAAGTGTGAGTCTAAGTCCTACATTGACCAGAATTGAGAAAGTAGAGCACCATATAAAGATCAAGGTCCATAAACCCATTGCCTTAAGGTTTTGGGTTGAGAGTGGTGTCAGTGCCTTATGTGGTTAGGCTCATATCTCATTGATGTTGTTCTCCCCAGTGAAACCCCTCTGTAAAACCTGACAAGTGGTATCAGAGCCGATGGTTAAAATCGGTTCAGACGAGTGCAGTAAGGTCCCTGTATCGAAAGTCTTCCTGGCAAAGAGTTCCAGGTAAGCGTGTCCCATTAAGATGAACGGCGGTACGAGAAGGGGTACTCGTGGTTGGGAATGCTTCCGCTGGAGGGGGAGTGTACCAATGTGGTTGAAGGGACTCACCCTTGAGGGGGAGATTGTTAGGAATCCAAGTGTGAGTCTAAGTCCCACATTGGCCAGAAATAAGAAAGTAGAGCAGCATATAAGGATCAAGGCCCATAAACCCATTGCCTTAAGGTTTTGGGTTGAGAGTGGTGTCAGTGTCTTATGTGATTGGGCTCAGGTCTCATTGGTGTTGTTCTCCCCGGTGAAACCCCTCTGTAAAACCTGACAGTAACATACTAAGTGACTATTTCAATTTTATCTCAAAATAATTGTTATAACTGGGATGAAATCTTTCTGTTACTCTCATCGCCATCAGAAAATTGAAGATATACACATAGTGTTCTTTTATTATTTTAAATATTAATTAAATATTTTTTTATAAAAAATAAATAAAATATTCAATGTCAAAATGATACACTTTTTTTTTAAATATTAAATATTAAAAGTAAATTATATGAATATGAATATCAATGAAAAACTATCATATAACAATTAGAAAAAAAAATTAAATCATTCTATAATATAGTAAAAAAATTATATATACTTCTTACAAATAAATTACGAAACTAAGAACAAAAATAATTAATATAAGTTTATTATCACTAAAAAAAACTCCTAGATAATATAACCAATTGTAGTGATTAAGAATTATTAGTTATTGTAGTGACCAATATAGATATCAATTTACAAAATTTAAAACTATTGGTTATTAAAATAGTTACTATTATGAATAAAAACATGTAATTGATCACTAAATTGATTTCTAAGGTTAATTACTAAGATTTTTACTATCAAAAGAATTAGTTTCTATATTAGTCACCAAAAATTAGTTACTAAAGAGAGAATTAGTGACCAATTTAATTAATAATCATAATGTTTTTATTCAATAACTATTTTAGAAATCAATTATTTTACATTTTAAAAATTGGTTAATATAATGAATAAATAGAAATTTTCTTATAGTTTATATTAACTAATAAATTAGAAGCATTTTTTTAAAACATATGATAAAGTGGGGATAAAACATAACAATTAGAAGTATTTCCATACTCTTTTCATCCTCTAATCATTTAATGTGTGGATTCTCCAATAAAATTAAGACAAATTAAAAAAATAATACTATGGATATTCATTTGGCATTCCTTTTAAATAATTACGTAATAAAAAATATATTATAACTTCAATTTTTTACTTTCATCCTTTATTCTTGATCTGTTTTAGTGTAGATAATTGATTAATTTATTATTATCTTTTTTAAAAAAAAAATCAATAATTCACACTAAACTACGTTAAAAAATAAAGAATACGAATCGTAATATACTTTTGGTACATGACATTACCGTAATAGTCTCATTCCGCCGTTATATAAAAGGATTTAAGTTAAAAAAAAAGGTCAAGTATCTTAATTTTAACACTAATTTATTCTTGACCTGAGTGTCACTCACCTGTTGTACTCTCAACCGAAAGAAAAAGAAATAATAAAAACAGAGAAAAAGAAGACGTATATCTAATGTTTTTTAAGGTTACAGAACACAAAAAAAAAAAAAAAATTAAAGAGAGATTTCATGGTGTGATCGATGATCTTGATAAGAAATTGAGATTGATGATTTATAAATATATAAATAGGTGGGTGAAGGCACATGCAGATGGAGCATGGTAGATTGTGATGGATTGGTTGAAACAGACATTTGCTAAAAATAATAGTAGAAAACAGATCATCTTCACCACTGCTGTTCTCACTCACTTCTAAGTCCAAGCAAGCATGTGTCATTTTCTTCACAACCATCCAAATTCAATCAATTCTTTTAATATTAACCACTCTTCTCTCACAACTACCTTATGTCTTTCTTAATAATCATAATTAACAAATAAGCAAATGTCTTCAATAAATTAATTATGTCATTTAGACTATATTTAACTAATAAAAAACTATCATATTTAGATGTGAAGGATTATGATAGTAAAAATTGAAAGTAAAAGGAAAATACGTAATTAGCATTTCGTTAGTTAGTTCCGACCATACCATGGTACTACTTTTGTCAGAAATAAATAGTTGTTGGAATGCGGACAGCATGTTGTCATAATAATGATGGGATGAAGGTTTGACTGAAACACTTATTTTAGGTATTTTAATGGATAGATTAATACATTGAAGATATAATTTTACACAAAAGATTTATTTATGTAAAATTATATTTTTACTTTTAAATTTTTAAATATAACAGTTTTAATTTAATCAAACATTTTATTCTGGAATAACCTTATACTCAACAACAATCACATCTTATCAAACACTTAATTAATGGTTGGTCTTCACTGCAATCATAATGGTATAATCTCATTCAAATCCTTCGCTATTTGCTATTTGCTATTGATGACAAAAGTGAACAACTTTTTAATTTCTTCTCTTCTATTTTTAGAAGATGTATGCATTTCGTGATACAGGTATTACAATGAATTAATTATTGTAATAACTAATTCATCACACACATATATGTCAAATAGAGTGTCTTCTATCTAATAATAGAACCTTCTATATAATAATATAAATAGAAGGTCTAATGTTGGTAATAAGAAAATTGTTACAACACAATTGACTTTGTTTCTGTTTATAAATTCAGCCATTAATTGTAATCACGTTATTTTATTTAATTTGATAATATTTAAATGAATACTTGTAACAAATTTATTCGCATAAAATATCGAAATTATATGTTCAAATTAAATAAATAATTATATCACATTGTGCGTTATAAAGAAGGAAATATACTTTTTGTGATATTATGTCTTGTACCTTTTTTTATTTTTATATTAAACATAGGTAGAAAAAGAAACGAGACCTATATAGACAAAAGCATGAACTTAGTAATATTGTATATCATCATTGTTGGATTAAATTTCAATAATCCAACATTAACTTCAATGATTTTGATTAAGTATTTAAAAAAAATGAAATATAAAAGAGCATTATTTAAGTATTATATTTCAAAAAATTGCATCATTTCACTACAAGAATGTTGGCAAATGGCGTCAGCCAAAATAGGACATACCAAAGCCAAAGCCCATGCAAATAGGTAAATTGCATCAGTCTAGAGACGAAATGTGAAGCACGTCAAAAATACCGATGTAAAGCCTCCTTGTGTCAACTAAACACAAACGAAGAGTAGCTTCTTTATTATCGTCGACATGATCGACACGAAGGAAAAGGAAAATATAACAATGAATTTAAAATGCGTTGGTCTAGCCCATGCATAATAAAAAAATATGATAAAAGTTTTAAAATTCTTTTACACAAACCAGGAAGAATTATTCATTATAACGCATCCACTATAGTGTCATTATATTCTAAACTATTAAACTTAGTTAAACAAACAGTCAGATCCAAGCCACAAATAGGAGAACAAACACATAACACAACCCCTGTGACATAAAGCAAAAATTAATGTTTCACAAACTAACTTGGAAAAAATACATACTTTTGTTCAAAAGCCAAGAATCATCAAGGATAAAATCGATTACAACCATAAACAAAACAAAGATATAATCAAACCCTATATCTGAGAATCCCAAATTAGAAGAGAGAATAAAACAAGAGAAGAGGAACAACAAAACCTTAGAATCTAAAAATCCTAAATCAGTGCATGAGAATCATCCCCAACGATGCATATATGGTAGAAGGTATGTAGGGCACACACAATGGTGTTGACTTTGGCCTGGTGTCGTAGTAACTCCACTATAGAGAGTGTGAGGAAGCAGATATCTAGAAGGACGGAGACTTCGAAGAAGATGACATTTTGGTTGTAACACCCCTTTCAAGATGCCACGTGTAATTTTATAATTTGTCAAAACTTCAAACATAAAAACTTTGATATCATCCTACAAAATAGGAAACTTCACAATTCATTTTCTCTCAAATCCACTGTCCAAAATTTTCATCCAAATAAAACTTTATTATCCACAATGAAATTTCATTAAAATAATCAAGACGGTTTAAGTCATAAAAAGGAGACTTAATACAATTTTTTCCAAGTTCAAAACTCAAAACAACTAAACTATTACATTTTATTCAAAAGAAATATTTTTAAATGTCTCCAAAAAAAAACTCTCGAACAACTTTCCCACAAGCTCCTCACAACTAAGTCTCTCTAATTGTATTTGCATCAACATCTACTACCATATAACACACGTTATACGATCATCGTAGGTGGAAACCACAACCACAAACATGTAAGGGTGAGATAACCATGTAACACATCACATAACCATGTATATCAACATACAACTCACCTAACATTATCACAATATAACAGTAACTCATCCACAATATCCATTAGCACATTTCTCAAAACTACAACATGTAATCATCAACGTATTACCACCAAGTAATATCAAACAATATGACATTCTTGTAAAACTAATTAAGGATCTCTAAGAGTTATGATTCTCACTCCATAAAACATAATAGAGCACTAACCTTGATCCATGGGAGATCCTATGAATATGCGTTCTTCAAATTTGTAATCTTGTGTGCTCTTCAATCACCGTTTCCCAATCTATCTCTTTGCCTTTCTTTCTCTTCTCACACGTTCTTGATGGGTTACTGTGAAAAGAACCTTATATCTAGAGACAGAACCCCAATTCCTTTTATAAAACCAACGTCCATCAAGTTGGTTTTTATTTTATCTTTATCTTTATTTTATTATTATCACTTCCCATAATAATAACCAATAAGTCCTTATATTTTATTAAATCACAATTGGGCCCATCATAATATTTCAAATGAGTCACTAATAGAATTAATTCGTCAATTAATTCGTCAATTAATTCTAACATTCTCCCACTTGACTCATATGATGTCATAACATTATGTGATTTAATACATAAACATAATGCGCAATGAAAGACCTTGCATAAATTGGTTCCATCATTATTCATAATTAAAGATACAAAAATAATAAGAGTCATGGCGGTCACACATCATTTGATCGACATGATCCCTTCCATGTACTACTATATCATCCCTTTCTCCTTAATATGATCTTAAAAAACGAGAAGTCCATAATGGGTTCAAACATAATGTCATTTTACAAAGCAATAACATAACATAATTTGTTTTCTTCATCATAATTTGCATGCATAAACATAAAGAAGAAAACACAGATTTCAGAAATTTATACATTAGGGAGCTTAGAGTGTCACATAAACATTCAAAACATTAACATTCAACATTCACTAGTAGACATAATGCTCATATTCTTTACATGACCAACATACAATTTAGGCGGTAACCCTTTTGTTAAAGGGTTAGCAATCATAAGATCTGTGCTAATATGTTATATTGACACTTTACGTTTCTAAACTTCTTCTTTAACGGAAAAATATTTCAACTCCATACGTTTAGCACCTTTAGAATACTTGTCGTTTTTAGAAAATAAGACTACTGCAGAATTATCACAATAAATTTTCAGCGGCTTGGAAATATTGTCGACTACTCCAAGTCCTGAAATAAAGTTCCGCAACCAATTAGCCTGAACTGTGGCCTCAAAGCATGCCACAAATTCAGCTTCCATGGTGGATGCAACAATGACAGAATGCTTCGCACTTTTCCATGAAATCGCTCCTCCGGCTAAAAGATACACATAACCAAATGTAGACTTTCTTGTATCCACACAGTCGGCAAAGTCTGAATCTGTATAACCTATCACCTCAAGGTGATCGGATTTTCTATAAGTAAGCATGTAATTCTTTGTTCCTTGTAGGTATCTTAAAACTTTCTTTGCAGTTTTCCAATGCTCCAGACCTGGATTTATTTGGTATCTACCAAGCATACCAACTGCAAAGCTAATATCTGGCCTCGTACAGGTTTGAGCATACATCAAACTCCCAACAACATATGCATAAGGGATATTTTCCATATGTTTCCGTTCCAAATCATTCTTTGGACATTGCAAGAGACTAAACTTGTCTCCTTTCTATATTGGGATAGGAGATGCTGAACATTTATCCATTCTGAATCTCTCTAAAACTTTATTAATATATGCATTCTGAGACAAACCTAACAGTCTTTATGATCTGTCACAGAATATTTCTATTCCTATCACATAGTATGCCTCACCCATATCTTTCATTTCAAAGTTATTAGAGAGAAACCTCTTAGTCTCACTTAATAGACCAAGATCATTAGTCGCAAGTAAGATATCATCAACATACAGAATCAGAAATATAAACTTACTCCCACTGACCTTCAAATATATACACTGATCAATGGTGTTTTCCTTAAATCTAAAGGACACAATAGTATCATTGAACTTAAGATACCATTGTCGAGAAGCTTGTTTAAGTCCATATATCGATCTCTTAAGTTTACACACCATGTGCTCCTTTCCTTCTTCAGCGAACCCCACCGGTTGGTCCATATAGACATCCTCTTCTAAATCCCCATTCAGAAAAGCAGTTTTAACATCCATTTGATGCAGCTCAAGATCATAATGAGATACTAATGCCATGATAATTCTAAAAGAATCTTTCTTAGAAATAGGCGAAAATGTTTCCTTATAGTCAATGCCATCCTTCTGAGTAAAACCTTTGGCAACAAGACGGGCCTTGTAACGTTCAATATTGCTTTGAGAGTCACGCTTAGTCTTAAAGACCCATTTACACCCAACTCTCTTGCATCCTACTGGCAATTCCACAAGGTCCCATACGTCATTATGTGCCATTGATTTAAGCTCATCTTTCATGGCATCTAACCACTTATCAGAATTATCACCATTAATGGCTTCTGAAAAAGAAATTGGATCATTATCAATACTTAAGTCATTTTCTAACTCTTGTAGATAAACCACATAGTCATTCAAAATAGCAGACTTTCTATCTCTGTAAGATCTTCTTAGTACTATTTCTTGTGGTTGTTCTACTATCGGTTCATTATTAACCTCGGGATCATTAATTTGTTGTTCTTCTTGATTGTTGTGAGTTTCTACAACATGTGGAACAACAACTCTTGATAAAGAAGTACTAGTTATAGGAACTTGTACTCTAACTTCCTTAATCTCCACATTTCGTGAAGCTTCATTCCCATTGGTTTCACCATTTTCAATGAACCGAGCATTTCCAGTTTCAACGATTCTTGTACTATGGGTAGGACAGTAAAACATATACCCTTTTGATTTTTCTGGATAACCAATGAAAAATCCACTAATTGTTCTTTCATCCAGTTTCTTTTCTTGCAGATTGTATATTCTTACTTCTGCCTGACAACCCCAAACATGCAGGTGTCTCAAACTGGGTTTCCTATTCATTCATAACTCAAAAGGAGTCTTTTGAACAGCTTTACTAGGAACCTTGTTCAACAAATACATGACAATCTTTAAAACATACATCCACAATGATACAGGTAAACATGAATTACTTAACATACTCCTAACCATATCCATTAAGGTTCGATTACGCCTTTCTGATACACCATTTTGTTGTGGTGTGCCTGGCATTGTGTATTGAGCACATATACCACGTTTCTTAAGGAACTTAGCGAACGGACCACGGTGTTGTCCACTTTCATCATATCTTCCATAATACTCAACAACTCTATCAGACCTTACGATTTTCACCTTTCTGTCTAATTGCCTTTCCACTTCATTTATATAAACTTTCAAGGCATTTACTGACTGAGATTTCTCATGCAGTAGATAGACATGTCCATAACGCGAAAAATCATCAATAAAGGTGATGAAGTACTTCTCTTTATTGAAATAATTTACATCAAATGGACCACATATATCGGTGTGTATAATTTCAAGAAGTTGAGTGCTTCTCGTGGCTCCTTTCTTTGTATGTTTAGTTTGTTTGCCTTTAATACAATCCACACACACATTCAGATCAGTAAAATCTAAATCCGGAAGGATTTCATTCTTTACTAATCTTTGCATCCTTTCTTTGGAAATATGTCCCAAGCGTTTATGCCACAAATAAGCAGATCGTTCATCCACTAAACTACGTTTAGTGCCAACATTGTGATGCAAAGTCATAAGAGTTTCAAAATATAAATTATCCAAATTCAATTTATATAAACCATCATAAAGTGTACCATATCCAATCATAAAAGTACGCTTAAACAAACTGAAACAACCATTCTCAAACTTAAAAGAGTATCCAGCAACATCAAGCTTAGACAAAGAAATTAAATTCCTAGTGATACTAGGTACATAAAAAGTATCCATAAGGTCTAAGTGATATCCAGTGTTGAGAATTAGACGATAAGTCCCGACCGCTTCCACTGGAACTTTCTCTTTATTGCCCATGAAGACAAACTTCTCATTTGGGTTTATGGTTTGGGTTGTAAGAAATCCCTGCATCATATTAGAAACATGAGTCGTACATCCAGAATCAATCCACCACGTATTATGGGAACTTCAGTTAAGTTTGATTCAAAACATACGTAAGCATTATGCTCACCTTTCTTTTCGAATCAAGCTCTACGCTTTATGCAGTCCTTCTGGAAATGTCCAGACTTCCCGCATAAATGACATTTGTCATTTTTCTTCTGGATTTTGGTTAAGAACTCGTCAATCTTCAGTGATCCTTTACCCTTTCCATGTTTCTTAGCAACTTTCTTTCCAACAGCTCCTTGATTCTTCACATATTGAATAGAGTGGCTTCCTAAGTTCTTCAGTCGGGTCTCCTCCTGAACTAGCATACTGTGCAATTCATGCACATTCCATCTGTCTTTCATGGTGTTATAGTTCATCTGGAACGGACCATACTCAGACGGTAATGAGTTTAGAATGAACTGTAGGAGAAAACCTTCATCCATTGCCATTCCTAAAGACTTAAGTCTTGTTGTGATATTTGTCATCTCGATCACATGCTCATGCATAGTACGCGAACCGTTAAACTTCATAGTGGTCAACGTACTCATCAGTGTCCCAGCGAGAGACTTATCCGCAGTTTGGGAGCGCTCTTCCACAAATTTCATAAATTCTTTTGCGTCATCAGTTTTGGGAAGAGCTGACTTTATATTGCTTGTTATGCTCATTCTCATAAACATTAAGCTAAGTCTGTTTGATCTTGCCCAAGCTTTGTAATGGGCTTTCTCTTCATTGCTACTAGCATCCGTGATAGCAGCCGACTTTTCAACTAGAAGAGCTAGATCAAGATCCAACACACCTAAGTGAAATTGGACTTGCTCACTCCGGTCAGGGAAATTCAACCCATTAAAGACTGGAACAGATGAAGCATGCTAGTGTAAAGATACCGGAACAGAGACTGCAATTAACACATGCCTAACATTAATGCTTTGAGTCATAAAACTAAACATAAAAACAGATTCAGATATAAATAATCATTCTATGCATATTAATGTTCTCCTTTGGGAGATCCAATAATATACAAACATAAACATAATGATGCTAATCATATTATAACATTATTGATAATTAAAATATGCATCAACTAGAATCACCTACTACCTTTGGATATATAAATAAAACTAGTGACGCATACAAAATTATCTACAATCATGTTCATTAATTGTGAGAACAATTAATTAACCTTTGGGCGATCCTTAAATGTCTTATAATTAATGAATTTCAATTAACCCATAAATTTAATTATTCATAATTTAGCATCCATACTATGGGTAATTAAAATAAAAATATTAATAATTTGAAATCATATAAACTTTAAAATTTTGGCCACTTTGGTGAATAACAAAATTTATCATACTTAATTTCAAATAAATAAATACACATACATTTAATTTCTATAAACTTTATATAGCATCCTCATTAATTTTAATTTAACAATAACAAACATAAATATTATTGCAAATTAAAATAAAATTATTAATTATTTATATAAATAAAATAATTAATATTAATTTATTGGTAACGTAAACCAATAAAAACATTACACTTTAATCTTAATAAATAAATTAACAAACAAATAGAATAGCATAAGAGAGAAGGAATTGGAATTGGCACATACACACAATAACAGTTTACATCACCGCATTCATTCCTTTATTCCAATTTAAAAAAAAAATAACAACTTACACACGTAGCAGCGGAAAACATGATTCCAAATACTCTCACAACCAACCACTCTACCTTTCTTGCGCAACAATGCATCTTGGAAAAGTCTATCCCCCTGCTTTTCATAGACTTACAAGTAACAACTCAACCCGCTCAACAAAGCCTTGGGTAGGAGCACTCTTGCTAAGCTCATGCCAAAGACTTAATTATGACGGAATGAAACCATTTAATCTGACTTGACAAAGCCATTCGGGTAAAAGAACCATCACGATTTTATGGTGGTTAGAGAATTCATATTGTTCCCTCATATATGTATCCATATGCATGCAACATCTCATCACATGATCAACATACCTCAACTCATCATGCAACTACATCATATCATGCCACATCATACCATGTCATACATATACGCATATAATTCTCATAGTTATGTAAGTAACCACACATCATCATCATATCATGTCCAAACGTTTTGTACACTACAAATAGGGACCCATCGCAAGTTATCACAACACAAGTATCCACACAATACATAAAAAAAATAGCAATCATGCATGACAAATATCTCCAACTATTGTCATCTAAACAAAGATCACACTGTTCGAACTGAATAACATGTTATGGACCATTTATCAAAAATTAGCTCAATCCAATGGTTAACGAATCGGGAAAACTCAATTTTACAAAAATTAAGCAAACCAAAAAAACATTTGTGGCTCTCAATGCCTGGTGGCAGGAAGCCAACACCCAGCCCCCTAAAACCCAAGACTCATCGCCTAACGACAAGAAGCCAGCACCCAACCCCACAACTTGCGTCAGAAATTCGAAAAACAACGTTAAAGCACACTAGAACCCATTTTCAACACATGCAAACATCTAAGATATGAAACCAAACTTACCCAATATCTAATCAACATAATACTTGGATTCTAGAACCTTAAGACACAAAAAAAATATTCTTACTCCAATAGATCATCCAACCCAAAATTTCACAACTTCCAAAATTATTATAACAAAGAAAATTATGCACTTTTAATCCAATTACAATGATCAACCATCAACTCATTTTCTTCTTCAGTTAACAACTTTAAGCCATCATGCTAATTCTAAAATCATATCAATTTCCAAATAAATAAAAATTACCAATATTGGCATGGACAATTTTTTTCCAAGAACCAATAACCCAACCAAAACTCTTTTATGCTACCAACAGAAAATTTCATTGCACAAAAATTATTATTAACACATATTGTATTCATGAACAGAATATTGACATTCTTCATATCAAGACCAACATGCTCTACAATCAACTCATACCCCTCACTCAAAAAAATCCATTTCAGAACTCAATTCCTTGCAACTAAAAAATTAACAAAAATCGTGCACTTAACCAATTATACCTTTCTCCCATCCCCAACTCATGTAATTCAACCAAAAATTAAAATTATGCACTCACCACTTCACTCTTATGAAATGCACGTTTAGAACTCATATCCAACAAAAATCTGCACTTACAAAAATATCTGAAAAAAAAAAAACAGAATTTCACAAAATCACATTACCATACAAATTCTCAATTATGCCCAATTTTATTCTGAATTAATTTCTCCAACCCAAACTATTTCAATTCCATCCAAAAAAGAACAAAACATAAAAAATTATATTTTACCCTTAATCCCAAAAGAAATTTATGCCACCAATATCTTCACATAATCTCACCATAGAACTCAAGCATGGAATAAGAATAACTATCCAACGATTACACCTATAAAGAAATTGGATAGCTCCCCTTACTTGAAAATGTTTTTATCACCAACTCTAATTCCACTGAACCAATTTTGCACCAAGACTTTTCTCTCCACACTAAGAACATGTTGCCTCAACAAAATTTTGCAGCCATTCTTTTCCTTCTCTTCCAAAACTAACGTTGAATTCTAGTCTCTTTATGCATTCTTCTTAAAAAATAATTCCTAACTTAAATTTTCTAACCATTCAGCTACCTAAATTAAAATAAAAATATATATTAACCTTAATTTGGTTTTAACATTGAGACAATGAGACATTCTACAAAGGTTTGAACACATGACCTTTAATTAGATTAACCACTTCATACCAACAAGCCAACACATTTTCCATATCAACTATAAGCAAAACAAGTAATACAAACACCCAAAACACACTAAACACATTTTAAAATATTTATCAAAAATAAATTACATATAATGCACATGATAAAAATTGAACACATGACCCTTAACCTTATCCTAAGGCTCTCAACCAATTGTGTTATACTTCACTTCTTCTATAAATTACCATTATTGATTATTATTTATTACTTCCACACCCCCATTTCTCTTACCATGTTACTTATTTATTTTAATACTATTTCCATGTCCCACCAATTTACTTACAAAAATTAAAAATATTTTTCCTGGGTCTTACATTGGTTGTCGATGATGAAGAAAACAAGCCCTCTTTGTCTTCTGCTCTCACCGTCAATATTGCCATCCCTGGTTCTACCATCTCAAACGGCTAAGCTGCTCCATTATAGATGCCCACCGCCACCACCATTGTCATTGGGGATTCCTCAAATCCGAAGCAACAATACGCAAAGCCAATCGAGGAGTAGAAGCCGCCATCTAGGGCTCAATCAATAGGGAACTGCTTGGAACTTATTTCTGGCTCGACAAATTGAAAAAAAGAAAGAAAGGAGAGTTGTGACTAGATCTAGGTGATTGAAGAAAAAGGTTGAGAAAATAGGAGGGTCTAAACGAAAAAGGGGAAAATGAAAAGCGACGCTAAGAAAAGGGGAAAGTAAAATTAATCCATTTTAAAACTTTTTTCTTATTTTTCTTTAGCATAAGATAAATTATTGATTTTTTTATAGTTTTTTATTTAGTCTTCCTTATATTTTAATGTTTTTTCACTTTTCTATTTAAGTTGTGTCTCACATTTTTAATATAAATTTTAATATTACTATTGTTTCTTCTCTTAAACAAATTTTAATACTTTCATTAATTTTTTTTAACAAAAACATTAATCTTTGCGTCGGCTTGACCAACGTTATCATTTATATATGTTTTCTGATCAGTATGGCATTATTTCAACTGACTCAAATAACATTCGACAGCAAGTCGACGCCGCATTTTCGACGCTAAATCAAACACATTCTTGTAATGTTTGTTAATCATAAATGCAAAGTAACTTGCAATATATCTTTCTTTTATAAGTCAATGTTTTGTTAAATGATAAGATATATAGTCATTAACATTACATACTCAACTATAATTGCTTATTCTATGTTTTCATAGAGAATATTCCTTTATTTAATCACCAAGACAAAGACATCAACAACAAAATTTTCTCAGATTGTTGTGTCAAAACTATCAAACGTCAACAACTATTATGCAAATTGTGTTTGTTACCTTTTTATAGACCACCCACCATGTACATTTGTAAGCTTTACCTAAGATTAAATAAAAGTTATCTTACCCAAATTCGATAAGTCATGTTGTATGATAATAGAAGCAACTTGAAGAACAAAAAACACTTCAAGATTTGTGATGATTATACTGAAAGAAAAAGAATGAATGGCTTTGTTAAACTAAAAGAGAGTGAACCTTCCTAGACTTATCAATCTTATTGATTGTGGTATCTCTATTATTGGTTCTTATTCCTTATTCTTTGTAATTATAAAACTAATAAACTTTGATTTATCTTTCTAATTGTTCATCTATTTTACAAAAGATATTCAAATTCAGAAAAGATTATTATCTTTCTAGTTAGGATCGTATCACATATTACTAATCATAGCAAAAGCACACAAGGACTATGAAATTCAGTACAACCTTTATCTTTTAAACTTTGAAAACACTTTAGAAAATTGTGAAACTAGTCAAAAAATCTTAGTGTAAATTGATCTAGACAATTGCAAAAGTCATCGAAAAGATTTTAAATGAGTTTCTATTTAAAGATTTTCCAAAACACTAATTTGAAACAAAAGTTGACGTATTTAATTGATTAAATCAAGCTACTAATTGATTATTCTAATAGGTTTTTGAAAGTAGTTACACCATCTCTATGTTATAAATTATTATGCCCCATGATAATCGATTAAACAAATTTCTCATTAATTCCATAAAATATAGTTAATCTAATATATCTAGAGATGTTAAAAATATCCGTACCTGCGAGTATCCGCGGATAAAACCGCAATGGGTAGGAAATGGATATTAAAAATGGATACTCGCTACAAGTGGGTATGGCTATTTTTGATACCTACATGTTAACGGGGTGGGTATGGGTATCATAGTATCCGTACCCGTGGACAGTGGCAGACTCAGGAAGGGACGGGGGGGAGCCGTGGCCCCCCCAACGTTTTTGATTTTTTTTTATTTATATTATATGAATTTCTTTTTGTTTTTAATTTTTTAAATTATGTATAAAAAATTTAATGTTTTGGAATTTTTTAAATAATAAAAATATATATTAGGAATTGATAAATATTAAAATAGGTATCTTTTTATTTATTTTATAAAATATAACATTTAATGTTAATAAATAATAAAACATAAAATTAAATTTAATAAAAAATAAATAAATTTATTAAGATATTTTTTATTTTGTCTCTCACTGTTTTTTGAGTTTCTCACATATTGTATCCATTTTAAACTTTTACTTGTTTTGTCTTCTTTTGTTTATGAAGAAAAAAAGAAAGTTGAACACAAATTCATTATTTTGTGCTCTCATTTTTGTATGCTTTCTTCTATTATTGAAGAGAAAAGTAATTCTTTTTTTCTCAATTGATAGTGAAATATTAGTTTAATAATTAATATTATTTTTTATCTCACGAGCATTTGGTATATTCATTTTTATAAATATCAAGAAAAAGCAATGCACTAAGTGTTTTTTAATAACTGATTTTTAATTGTGACTTGATTATCATATATTTTTCTTTTATTAATTACATATCACAATTTTTATTTAGATTATGATAAATTATCTTTTAGTATTTTTTTTAAAACATAAGTATATTGATGAAGAAATAAAAGAATAAATTAATTATTTAAAAGTGATAAAATGGAAGCTACTGTGAGGAAAAAAATAGAAAAAATCAATGTTTGACAAAAATAGGAAGTCAATTACATCTATTTCATTGATTTTTTAATTTGTCTCGTCTTATTTTAACTCTTCTTGTTTCTACAACTATATCAAAAAAATAATTTTCTACAATGAAAATTATCAAAATAAGACTGCAAAATAATACGGAAGATGAACTTTTGCTGACGATATGATTATTTACATTAAAAACAAAATATAACTAAAAATTTTAGTATTGATTCAATTATTATTAAGTTAAATAATCTTACGGATCCATAATTAAATATATAAAATAAATATATAAATTTTAAGTATATTTTGGCACCCCCATAAATATCGAGCAAGTTCCGCCACTGCCCGTGGATACCCGTACCCGCTAAACTTTAATTCACAGAAATACCCTTATATATATATATATATATATATATATATATATATATTAAAAAACATTTTGACCTAATTTTTTCTAAGCTACACATCTTGTCTTGTCTTCTGTCTTCATTCTTCCAGCTTCAAATATTGGTATGTTTTTTTCTTCTAAGTACACCCCTTGACAATCTTCTCTTTCCCTTCTTTGAAATTGGACATATACATCAAACCCTATATAGACAATGATGTTTATGGTATGCTTGTTGTCAAATGATGGAACCAAAATAAGAATATTTGGCATGTGGTAGTTGAGGTTTATTATTTGATCATTTTTCAGGAATCAATTGGAGAAAGTGAGCTTGTTGATCAAAACACTAATTAAAGAATTTTCATTGTGTTGAACGTCATTTTATATTTATTTTTATAATTATTTGGACTTGTATAGACTAGAGTTTTTTGAACTTTATTTAAAATTTATGACAGTGATGTATTTTATTTTATTTTATGATTAAATATTTATTTTTCAAATAATTTTGTAAATACCCGCGGGTACCCGTGGATACCCGCGGATATGAAAAAAAATAGACGGGTACCTGCATAACGGATACATGACGGATATGGGTACGGGTACAGGGCAGATATTTATCCAGCGGGTAGGGTACGAGGGAGCTACTACCCGTACCCTACCCGCCCTGTTGACATCCCTAAATATATCTAATTTATTGATTTTGAGAGTTTGAAAACACTTAAACGCTCTCTAGTTTAAGTAAACATTAACCTAGATAATTGATTACCTTGTTCTGAATCATCTCAAGAACAATTTAATCATTACAAATAAACATATCAGATTAAAAACGTTGAAAAGCTTTTGATACATGATTTTAACTTTTTATAAAAACATATTCTGAATACCTTTTGTGAAAGACACAGACAAAATTCAACGAAAGTTAAACTCTAAGACACATCTTTAGCGTCTACATCTTCAATCATCATCAAAACATTTTCATATTCACTTAAATCTTTTAAGTTTCTTTTCAAGTTCAACAAGCTCTCCATTTTTAATGATGACCAAAATTTCAAAAGAAGAATTTGATTCACTTTAGCTCTTCATGTTTGATGTTGATGTAAACAAAAATTTATTTGAAAACTCCACACGGGTACAACATCATAACAATGGACTCCCCCTTGCTATGAAACTCTCTCCTCTCAAACTCCATTTGTATAAAATATAAGGAAGTAGAATAACAAAGAGACTAGAAATATGACAAAAGAATACTCTCAGCAAACATGCACAAAATCACATTAATTCTCTCCCTTGGGACATTATATAAAAGAAGGTAAAAAAAGTAGCATTTGTTACAAAAAAAAAATAGGATAAAAATTCAATCAATAGTTACATAGTTACATAGTTGATTATTTATCTGGGTATATGCTTTGAAATATGAAATAAACATGGTCCTAATTGTTTGCTCTAATTAGGTTCATAAAATTAATTATAAAAGTGCAATAAAAATCAAGGAAAGACAAATTTGTAGAACATATGGAAAGTATAGATTGTAACATTTAGCTCATACTTATATAATATCAAAATTCAATTAAAACAATGAAGATCATTGTTTTCTAACCGTAGTATTAAAGTCGACAATTTGTCTTGATGCCTGACTTAAAAAAAAAAAGACATGTATATTCTATTGTGATGAGACCCAATAATAGTTAAGGTGAGAAGGGAAATGCATGAAGATAAATGGATGGGGATGTCCTGGTAGTAACTCGTGGTAAAACTTGATTCACACATGAGGGAGATGGTTAGAAATCCAAGTATAATTTGAAACAATTGAATAAAAATAACAAAGTTGAGTTACAATATAAGGAAAGAAAGACCGTCATGTCCAGTGGCAGATCTTGTCCAATAATGTTGGGGGAGCCAAAAAATATACTCAAAATTTATATTTTTAATTACTGTCAATAATGCAATAAAAATTAATACATAACTTAGTATAGTTGTAACTACAAAACAAATCATACATATCTAAAGTATTATTTTTTCAGATTCTTGAACTCATCAATAATTAAATCAAAACTAAAATTTTCAGCTATTTTTTTAATATAAATATGAAAACCTTTCTAGAGAATTAATACGAAATTTCTCATGTAATTCGTTGAAGTTTAAGAAAAGGATCCTCTAATTGAATAATATGATCATTAATATTATGCTTCAGAATATGCAAAAAAAAAAATGAATTAGTCTTGTTTTCATCTTCACATGTAGCTTTCCTTTTATCACTTTAAAATAATAAATATATTATCTTATTCTTCATCAATATTTATCATAATATAATAAAAAAAATTGAGAGTTCCTAAAAAAGATTAAAATAAAAAAATAAGTTATTACAATCTAATAAAAAATGAGAGTTCCTAAACAAATCTATGATAATGAAGTCACAATTAAAAATTAGTTATGAAAAAACACATCGTACATTACTTTTACTTTTATATATAAAAAATATACATAAGACTTATGAGATAAAAGATAATGCTAACTATTAAACAAATATTTCAAGATCAAGTAAGACGGAAGAATTACCTTTTTTCTTCAATAGTGGAAGAGAACAAATGAAATGAAAGAAAAAAAATAATGAGTTTGTATCCAACTTTTTTTTTCAAAAACAAAAAGAAAACATGTGAAAATAAGAGATGAATCTAATATGTAAAAAAAACTCAAAAAGATAATAAAAAAAATATGTATCTTAATAAAGTTTTTTTAATTTTTTTTATATTTGATTTTATGTTTTATCATTTATTATTATTATTAAATGTTATACTTTATAAAAATTTAAAAAAACCTAATTTAATAATTATCAGTTTTTAATATAAACTACATATAATTTAATTTTTTTAAACATTAAAAATTCCAAAATTAAAAAAAAAAAATTGGGGGGTGGGGTGGGGGCATGGCCCTCTGCCCCGCAAAACATCTGTCATTGATAATGTCCGTATAGTACCACATGTCATGTTACATCACATGATAGTGCTTGTCTTCAATTTAGTCCCCTTATTTATAACTTTGATTCAATTTGGTCCTCTCTCTTATCAAAGTTATCAAAGGGAAGCTATTTGATCCCTCTCTAATTTGAGACCAATATAGTAATTAAACTTAATTACAATTTATATAAACATGTTAAAATATTTTTTAAAAATTTGTATAACAAATTACTCCGTCTAAATATTCAAAATATTTTTTTCTTACATTTTAACATAAAAAAAAAAATCCCTGTTTAAACTTATAATTTTTTTAAAATATTAAAAATGTAAATGTTCAGTGATACTTGTAATTTTTAAATGTTTAATGTGACAAATATTTTTAATGTGACAAGTGTCAAATTATATTTACATTTTTTATATTTTTTAAATATTATAAGTTTAAATATGATTTTTTTTATGTAAAAATTTAAAACAAAATAATTTGAACATTTAGATGGAGTGATTTGATATATAAGTTTTTTAAAATTTAACATATATATATATATATACATATATATATATATATATATATATATAAAAGTTCTTATCAAGTTTAATTACTAATTTGGTCTCAAATTTGAGATCAAATTGCTTTATTTTAAAATAAAAAGAGGACTAGTTGGACCAAAATTATAAATAAGGAGACTAAATCGAAAATAAGCATTGTCATGTGACAATAACATGACACGTGACACTATATGGACATGACATTAACATTAGTCTAACGGAAAGGACCAAATTGAACATTTTAAAAAATTGAAGGACTAAATTGAACAAATAAAAAATTATAGGTCTTTTTGAAGATTCGAATAAAATTAGAGGACCAAATTAGATATTAAGCCTACTTTTAATGTATTTCCAAGATTCTTCTTAATCACATCACTAGGGTGTTATGGATAAAAAAATAATACTAGCAAAAATAAAGTTGTCAATCGAAAAGGCAAAGTCAGTCAATGAGGCTAGTATTATTCATGCCAAAAGTCATCCTTTTCCTCCATGATACGTGAATAGAAAATGACGGTGCAGAAAAAAAAAAAACAAGACAATGTTTTCAATTTCTAGAAGAATAGAATTTCCCAAAAAAGAGAGCAAAACAACTTTTTTTTCCTCTTTTTTCTCTATCTTCTAACCGAATTCTTATACCCTCTCAACACTCAAACTCACGTAATTTTGAGCAAGTAAACTTCAAACGCGTGCTTCTCCTGAGATCATTCACTAAAAGGTTATATGCCATGTTCGTCCTTTATTGATCAACCACAATTTCGGGTCCAACCTCATTTTCATCAATTACAATTCTTCCTCATTTAAAATCAACATTGTCCTTAAGGTTGAAAGATGGATATTGAAAGATGGATATGCTGTGATAAATGATTTCTTATCTTCCCATGTGACTGTAGACTCATCAAGACCTTCCCATTGAATTAACAATTGTTGGACCTATTTTTGGCCTTGAAGTATAACATAATCTTGCAAGATAGTGTTTGGCTGCATGATTGGAGCTTGTTCATTAAAAGTCAATGGTAAAGGAACATAAGGTTCAATATGATCTCCATATCAAAGTTTGAGTTGTGACTCATGAAACACAAGGTGGATCTTGGTTGAGAGAGGCAATAATAACTTGTATGCAACAACATTGATTCTCTCTATTACAAGAAAAGGGCCAAAGTACCTCAAACTTAACTTTTGATTTTGCTCAAAACAACAATGTGTTGCCTATAAGGTTGAAGTTTCACCAGAACCATATCACCAATAGCAAACTCTTTGTGATGTCTCTTCACATCAGTATATTTCTTCATCACTTATTGAGCTTAATATAAATTACTCTTCAACTTGAATAAGGTAGCATCCATGAGCATGAGCTGATCTTGTAGAATCGTTGTAGAATCTTGAACATTATAATATATCACATCAGTTTCAGGGGGTCTCGCCCATAAACTACTCAAAAGGGAGTCATACCAATACTAGTATGATAAGTTGTGTTGTACCAATATTTAGCCATGGCAACCACTTATACCACTTCTTAGGACTATCAAAAGTAAAGCATCATAGATAAATTTCAAAACATTTATTGCCAACTTTTGATTGACCATCCAATTGGGGATGGCAAGCCATAGTCATGTTTAGAGATGTGCCACTCAATTTAAACAATTGTTTCCAAAATTGACCTTGCCAATGAAACTAGGTTGTAACTCGAGTTAATGTCTTAGTATAACCTACATGGCCACCCATTAAAGAACTGTGACATTCGTGTACTATTTGTTGTTGGAGAGAGGGATCATCAAGAAGAACCAATATACTCTTCCAATATAAGAGACCATCATAGACCATGTAATGAGGATCATGGGGCTGATTTGTCAAACATAACTTGATGACTTTTTGCAATTTATCATCAGTATGCAGAGCCTGTTTGATTTTGGGGACAATATGAAAGTGCGATTGAGACCATGTCATGTAAGAAGACTGAGATAAAGAATCAACAAGAATGTTGTCTTTATTAGGTTTATACTCAATAGTAAAATCATAGCCAAGTAATTTATGAAGCCATGTTTGCTGCTCAGGGGTTTGTAGGGCATGGTTAGTTAAACTTCTCAAACCTTTTTTATCTGTTTTAATCATAAGTTTGTGTCCCAGCAAATAGTTTCAAAATTTAGCAATGGCCTTAGTGATTGCGTAAAATTCTTTGGTGTATGTTAACTTCTTCTACAAACTAGGAGTTAATTTCTTAGAGAAAAAGCCAATAGGGTGATTATCTTGTCCCAATACAACCCCTATGCCCAAACCAGAAGCATTGGTCTCCAATGTGAAAAGTTTAATGAAATCTAGTAATGCTAAAACAAAAGCTTGTATCATCGCTAATTTAAGTTAATCAAACTCGTTTAAGGCCATATTGCTCCACCAAAAGTTATCCTTTTTTAACACATCATTCACCGGTGCAGTGATAGACACATAACTACGAATAAATCTTCTATAGTAACTAGTGAGGCCCAAAAACCCTCGAAGTTGTTTGATAATAGTAGGGAGTGGTCACTCTAATCTAACTTTCTATTTCTCCATGGACACCCTAGATCTCGAAATCGAATGGCCCAAGTAATCAACATTTTGCAACCCAAATGAACACTTAGAGAGTCGAGCATATAGTTGATCTTGAAGCAATATCTATAGTATAATTTCCAAGTGTTGTAAATGAGAATTCCAAGAAGGGTTATATACGAGGAGATCTTTAAAAATAAACAGCACAAACTTCCTCAATAATCCACTAAACACATCATTCATCAAACATTGAAATGTGGTAGGTGCATTGGACAAGTCAAATGGCATTTCGAGCCATTTGTAGAGGCCTTGGTAAGTTCGAAATGCTATTTTATATTTGTCCTCCTCTTTCATCAGGATTTGATGATATCCTGATCTAAGATCCAATTTAGAGAAAAATTGTGCTTCATGTAATTCTTCAATTAACTTGTTCACTATAAGAATAGGAAAGCTATCCTTAATAGTGATGGCATTTAGAGCCCTTTGATAAGTGAAAAACCTCCATGTGCCATATTTATTTTTAACTAAAATTATTCGGAGAAGAAAAAGGGTTGGTGTTGGGAACAATCAGGCCCTTCTACAACATATCTTGAATCATTTTCTCAATCTGCACCTTCTGACTATGGGGGTATCAATAAGGTTTGACTATGACCAGTTTGGTGCGCCACATCCAGGGAATATTATGATTTTGAGATCAATTCAGAGGTAACCCTTTTGGGACAGCAAAAACTTGTTTGTATGTCTACAACAATATGGATAAATCTGGTGTCATGTCCTAAGGTATCTCAACCTAATCATCGCGAGGACCAACTTGAAGGCCAACCTGTAATGTAAAGAGCTCACCAATGGCGTTAATATGGGACATCTTTCTTAAATGATAGAACTGTGCAGGGCTGGCTGTCGTTGATTTTTCACCATGGAAAGTCACAAATTGCTTGTCCAAATAAAATTTCAGTGTCAAAGTACTATAATCAGAGATGTGGGGACCCATAGGGGCTAGCCAAGAAGCCCAAAGAACTAAATCAAAACCAGTCACAGACAATAAATAAGCGAACAATTGGAGGGAATGTCCTTGAATCACAACTTCCAAAGTGTTGACTAATCCTTCAACAATTAAAGAGTGGCCATTTCCAACCAAAACATGAAAATTATGGACTTGCTCAATAGGTAATTTAAGGAAAGTGAACATAATAATTAAGTAGTGCCTCTACTGTAACACCCTGTACACAATTAGCTAATGCAGTAAAGTGAACATAATAATCTTGGATAGACCCAATTTGCATCAACTTAAACAAATCAAATCTAGGAAACTCACACGGTGAAGGTGTGAAAACAAACATTGTAGTCAATATTACGAGATTCCATCATCTCCAAAATCTTTTTGACGTTGTTGGGTAGGTATTTAAGACATGTGTTGTCAGCCATAGGGAAAGATGAAAGCACCAAATGTTATGGATAAAAAAATAATACTAGCGAAAATATAGTTATGAATAAGAAAGGCAAAGTTATTCAACAAGGCTGGTATTAGTCATGCCAAAAGTCATCATATTCCTCCATGATACATGAATAGAAAATGACGGTGCAGAAAAAAACAACAACAAGAGAATGTTTTCAATTTCCAAAAGAACAAAATTTCCTGAAAGAGATAGTAGAGTAGCTTTTTTTTCCTCCCTTTTCTCTGTCCTCTAACCAAATTCTCTTGATCTCATTCTCTAGAGGGTTATGTGCCACGTATTCAGGGTTCCTCCTTTGTTGATCAACCATAATTTCAGGTCCCACCCCTTTTTCATTCATTACATAGAATTTCACTCAAAGCTTCTTCAAACATCTTATCATGAACATTTATAATTTATAACTAGATACCAATGTAAGAGATACATAGCACTAGCAACAACTTTTGTTTAACATTCTCTTGACATTTGTTTAGCCTTTAACATTTTGCCATGTATATGATGGTACTATTTTTCCTTTTGAAAATTTCATTGTGATGAGGAGTATATTTAGTTGTTAGTTGATGAAGGATTCCATGTTGGTTGAATAAGTTTGTGCAATCAATGTATAACCTCTGTTTATTTTTAAAGATTTAATTATGCAATCACTTTATTTCTCCACAAATTCCTAAAATGTTTTGAAGGCATCTAAAACTTATGATTTAAGCTTCAAGAAATACTATCGTGTATCTTTGCTAAAACAATTAATAAAGATAATAAAATACTTGATGGGTCTTTTGAGGGAGGATTCATAAGGGAGACACAACACCTCACACATAAGGGATTGACACAACCTCCTTTAAAATCTGGTGATATATTGTTGATGATAGTGAAAAGCTATTGTACTTTGCTTTTCTGGTTTATTCTAAGCTAGAGAGTTGAAAATAAGATATTGATATTAGAGAATGGAGAGATGTTATGATAGAACAATTATAGGCAATTGTGTAAACACTTGGGAGCTGGTTGATCTCCCTCAAAATAAACATCCTTGGTCTAGAATTTTTACAAATTCCCATGGAATACTACATCAAAAGAAGTATACATGTGAAATTTTGAAAAAAAATCAATAAGCTGAATTGCAACACAACACCTATACAAGTTGTGGTAAATCTGAAATTGACAAAGGAATTGGATAAAAAGGCAATAGATGCAACCTTGTTTAAGCAAATTGTTGCATCTCCTGGGTATCTTTGCAATAGTAAGTCTAATATCAATTATGGAATTGGTATAATTAGCATATTTGTGAACAATCCTAGAATATCTCATTTGATTTTTGCTAAGCATATCCTAAGATATCTAAGAGGAACATTGGATCTCGACAAATTTTTCCTAGAAGAAGCTTAATATTATCGGCTAGAAAATGGACTTATTTTGGATGCTTGGTCTGATTTAGACTAGTGTGGAGACAAGGTGGAGAGAAAAAGTACTTTTGGCTACCTTTTCAAGTACATGAATGCACAAATTTCTTGGTGTTCAAAAAAGCAAATTATAGTACCACTTTCTTCATGTAAAGTGGAGTACATTGTAGTAGTAAAAGCAACATGTTAATGTTTATGGTTAGAAACCTTACTTTAAGATTTGAAATTGAAATTGAAATATAAGAAGCCAATGTAGTTGTTTGTTAATAACAAATTTGCCATCAGTATCTCTTAGAAACATGTTTTCCATGGTAAGAGAAAATATATTGAAACAAATTTTCATTTTCTCATAGATCAAGTGAGTTAAGGAAGGTGGAGCTTATGTATTGCAACATTGAAGATCAAATTGTTGACGTCTTCACCAAATCCCATAAACATTTAAGATTAGAGAAGCTAACATTTATGAGGCTAAGATTTGTAGATTCTTTGATTAAGGGGGAATGTTGTAAATAACCAAAAATTTATGTAACTGTTTTTAGCTATTTTCTTTAACTATCATATGGTACATATTATAACATTCTAGATGTACTTTAGTTTAATTGCTAATGAGAAAACCTCCTCTTGTTTTCTCTACATATTTTTAAAACTGACGTAATATTTTTAATAGAAAACAAATATAATGAAAAAATGATACTTAAAACTGACATAATTATCATTATATTATGATATTTTTAATTGTCAATACTATAATTAATTCTTAGATAAATTACATCATTATCAAGTGTCATAATTTTAATATTTTTAATTATTTAATTATTTATTATTTTTCACCTACATTCATACTTTCATAATTTAGTAAAATTTATTTTTTATGATAGTTTAAAATATATAAAAAATTACTATAAAAAAAGAAATTAATAGACTAAATTATTTTATTATTAACATAACATAATTACACCAAAGTACCAAAATATTCAATCATCCAAAAAAAAAGACAACATTAAAATTTCATAAGACAATTATAAAATTGTTTTGCTTCCACCACTTGATCTTAGTATATTGTGTGGAGATTGCACACCACTTCCAACATTCGATGCCTACAATAAACAAAGAATATAAGTATATATGAGTATGTGAAATTCAAATAAATTAAGAGATCCTTACAAGGGAAAAGGTGTTCTATCCTCAAAACAATAAAATGAAATAATTAACTAAAATAATTAACAAACCAAAGTATTCATTCAAAGCAAATATAAAATAAAAGAGAAAACACACACTATACCTTCCTTTGGGGCCATAGCTTTTGCTTAGGCTATTCTTTGTCTGAATGTATGAATCATCTCCTCAACCTATATAACAAAAAAAGTTCAGAATTATGTAAGTGACTTCCCTTTCAAAAATGACAAAGCTAATGAAAATGGCTTGAAATAGATATAAAACATGTAACACAAATCGAAGGAAAAAGTTTTATAAATTAGTGTATGTGCTTAACTTTTAATAGATGCATTTTCCAAATAAAAAAGACATCTCTGCCTTGGCCGTGGCTGCATCTAGATGAAGGAGAACGTGATGAACTAGCATTATTTCTCTTCGTAACCAGTGAATCATTATGAATAAATGGATCATGCATTATTAACGAACCCACTCCACAGTAGTCTTGTGCATGCCATTGCCTTCACTTTTGGAAAAAAGCTTATAAACGATTCTATGGCAGCTGCACAACAAACAAAAAAACCATCAAAACAATTATACTATATACAATTATGATTGATTGAAAAAATGGCAACACCAAGAGCCGTATTCTTTTGGCTTTTTTCTTTTCTTAAAGCATCATTGTCATTGTTGTTATTTGCTTTGTTTATTTAGTATATAACCTCCTTTCACATTGCACAAAGACAAATGCACCAATCAATATTGGTTCCCCTGTTTTGCTCCAGAAAGGATAGCTAAGTAATGAGCACCAACACCAATTAATATTGAGTAACCTAGGTAATAATTAAATTAGGAGTGTTTTTGCAAAACCTTTCAAACTCCATTGAACATGAATCCATAACACAAGCAATTATTAGATGACTCACCTCAATAATATGATCCCAATTTGCCACCACCTATATAACTGGTACCACCACCTAGATACACTAACGAGTATGAGCTGCCACCAACCTGCAGCGTGGGAAAAAAAATAAAAGAATCACATCTAGAACACCCAATAGAATTTAACAATAAAACTCGTCAACTTCGTTTTCCCAATACTTATTTACACCTTGCCAACTCCCTATATCCTGTTAAGTTTAACAAGGAACACATCCTGACTTCATCAATATTCACAATCACACTAGCCTTTAAATTATATTTTGAAATAATAACTATAACAAGTAAGATAAAAATACCTTGGGGACAGTGAAGCTCTCTTTGACTGAGGGGGGAGACCGACCACGCCTAACTATCGTTACTACTGCTTCAGCGAGACTGTACAATAAAAAAAATTAAACTGTCGTTACTGTTGCTTCAGCGAGACTGTACGATAAAAAAATAAAAAAAGTAACATTATATCACAGCACACAACTCATAAAACAAAAAAAGAAAAAAGAAAACCTAAGAGACCCTTAACCCCGCAAAATCAAGATTTACATAATCACCACAAGCACATTGCAACCAAATTTGATGCAGCATACACATATACAAGCATCGACCATGATTTGAAGTAGGAGGGGATGGTGAGCAAGAGGAAAGGATGGCGACTGAACTAGAGGGAGAGCGATGACCTCGCCCAAGTTTCACCATTGTTGCAAAGAGGAAGGAGGAAACCCACTATAAACCTTAGCTCCTTCGAACCAATCTTGTCAAGTCTGATGGCAAAGCGTTTAGCCTCTAAGGGCCTTTTGCACCATCACAATTTTGGTGTTGAAAGCATCACCTTCTGCGCAACGCGACTTTTCCCGATTGAGCCAACAACGAAATCACTTTCATGGAATTGGAAGAACTTTTTGGCAAGAGAAACTGTAACACTGACATTGCATTAGGAGGATGGTGAGAGTGGGAGCAGAGAGTGAAGGAAAGGAGAAACCCTTCATTTCAAGACCCTAAATTAAACCCTAAGTGATAAAGAGAATGAGAGAGGGTAATGGGCGAAATTTGAAAATACGGGCGTGAGGAAGTTAAAAAATATCAAGTGAGAGGGAAAGTGAAAATTGAGAAAGAGTAAAAATAAAATATTGAGATATACTAAAAAATGACAGTTAAAAACTTCATGTTTTGCGTCTAAAACATGACAGTTAAAAAAATGACAATTACAACTGTCATATTTTACATGTAAAATGTGACAGTTTTCCAAATATCGTATTATACAGTAAAAAGTGATGGTTTTAAACAACCGTCACATTAAAAATGTCACAATTTACATGTTTTTTTGTAGTGCTTGTGTATACATTATATGTGTGATCGACAATGGTTGTGTGTATACTATGTTGTGGTCGAATAATACTTACTACCACAACACGTTGGAATCTTAACTATACATAAGTATGCATTTAGAATCTCCTATAACTTATTTGCTTTTCATGTTTCATCCTTAGTTGGCAAGTTTCTCCCCTACATTATTGAAAATATTTACGACAAGTTAACTAAAAACATATTCTTTCTTTGATAAAAAGTTCACTCAAGTATCCAAAATGCATATGTAACAAGAATCATCATTTAGTATGATAAAACTTAAACTATTATACTTCTCATGTTGACTTTTCAAAAGGAATATCTTTGAGTCATTTTTACTTTAGTAACAAACCTCTACTTCTTGTCAATTATCAATTATTGTGAAATTCTATGGTAAATCTCCTTTTGTAGGTTTTTTCCTAAAAAAAAACTACAACTAAAAAAGAAAATAACTTCTTATTTCCACATATATGGTTACTACAAGTAATACCAAAGGTTTTCATATTCTAAAAAAAAATGTTCTCTTGTCAAAAATAAATTTTATGGGTTGTTCAAGTTCTCATGGATATTTGGATACTATTTTTCTACAATGTTAACCTATTGCTAAATTCTACGATGTACTACTTTGTTGACAAACTTTTCACAATGAAAGCCATTATTACTCTCTTGATAAAATTTGTCTCTTCTAAAGCAAACCAAGAATTATTATCAATTTTTCCTTTAGCTAGTGACATGAAATTATCGTCTCTCAATTGATTGAAATTACCACATCATTTTCTTTTCAAATTACCAATATCTCTTCCTTTAAAATTTTCTCTTCCTTTGTCATTAAATTCATTATGAACTCTACCTTTTTACCTTAGTTATATTATGTTATGTTGTTAAAATTCATATAATTCTTCAATACTCACTACTAAAATTTTGATTTTTAACGTCAGTTAACAGTGTGGTTTACCGCCACTATTTTTATTTCCGTCGGTTAATCAACCGACATAGAATTTAGCGCCACAAAAGTCTCATAACGTCGATTTAATACAACCGCCGGAATAATCGTCGTTAAGATTATTAAAGTCAGTTTTAACTGCCACTAAATTTTAAGAAAGAAGTCATCTAATATTTAGTGGCAGTTATAACCGCCAGTAAAATCCTAACTATTTAAAAAAAATCTAATATTTAACGGCAGTTGTAACTGCCAGCAAAATCAAAATTAAAAAAAAATTATATAATATTTAGCGGCAGTTATAACCGTCAGCAAAATTATAATTATTTTTTAAAAAATTAATCTAATATTTAGGGCCAGTTATAACCACTGCCATTAAAATTATATTTAAAAAAACATTTAATATTTAGATGTAGCTATAATCTACAAAGCTAGGGTAATATGCAAAATATATAGGTAATCAGATAAGGAAAACTTCACTGAATGTGGCAACACTGCAATAGCCACTCATAACCAACCAGAGATTGTCTAGCTCTCATCCTCCCCCACCCCAATCTTCCTAACAAAAATTCCACTTTGACCCTTTATCCATGTAGAAGTGGTTAACAAATGGTGAAAACAATAATTATCAAGCCAAATCTTTGTATAGGAAAGCCATGAGGACAAAGCATGTGACAGAGAAGTATACCATACAGAATCGCTCATTGACATTAAAAAACATTCTTTTCTGAAAATTACGAAGCCTGCCTACAGATACTTCTTAGCAATAAATAATGAGATCCAACAACCAGTAATAATTCAACTACAATTAACGTAATATGGTAACTTTTAAAAAGGAATTAAAATATTCATCAATTACATAAATGTGTAAAAGGTGTAATACAAATATTGAGATCCTAACCAGTATCTGCGAAGCACATATTTCCCACAAATCTTGAGGTTCCTAATTGAACTATTATCATCTTCCTGCTTAGTTGACCAAAAAACTATTGGGTACAAATCATCGAAGCTCGCATGAAATTCAGCAGTACGCTTCCGACATCTGAAAAGAAATCTAGAACATGAAAATTTTGACATTAAATACTGAGCAAAGAAAGGATCATGCATATTAGTAAAAGCTTTGTCTTACCTCCTAGAATAGAAGGATGATGAGCTACCAAAGACTAGAGGAACTTGATGATTGAAGCGCGAGTTTCTAGTTTCTTCATCTGCCAAACATAAAGCATTTGAAGTACCACCCACATCAATAAGCATAAAAAGACTAATAAGAAAAATAGATAATCTACCTTGTGCTCTAAGATGATGTCAAAAGTTGTAGAAGTTGCCTCTTTTACATCATAGATAACTTTGGCAATCTTTCTAAGTCATGAATACCATAAACATCAATATCTTCAAATATAAAATGAAAGGAAATCAAACATGTGGGCGTGTGAAGAAATGGACCTGTCCAGGATCTGAGACATTAGATGAAAAAAGCTCATTTTGAAATTTTGATCATCCAGACCAAACGAACCGCAACATTATGAACATTGCACATACAACTTCCATCAGATTAAAGCAAATTATATTATGATAAGTTTCAACATCCATCATATTTAACCTCATAATTTTATACTGCAGCAATTAGAACATTGATTTTTCCATACTACCTAGTGCCTAGTTTGTAATCATTATATGTATACAGAGTTGATATTTCAAATTGGTTTAATTAATCGTAAGGTACCCAGTTTGGTACTAGTGTGTCAAATTGGTACCCGCTTTTAAAAAAGTGTCAATTGCATCTCAACTTTTGAAAATTGCTTCAATTAGGTCCCTTTCAGACAGAGTTGACTAACGCCGTTAGTCAACGTGCCACATGTCAATCTGTGGTTTTTTTGATTTTTTAAAAAAAAAATTAATTTTTTTTTAATTTTAAATTTTTTTTTAAATTTTTTTTAAAAACAATTAAAAATGCCACGTGTCAAGTCCTTGTGTGTGACATGTGGCATTGTCAGTGCCACGTGGCATTGTAATGCCACGTGTCAGTGTCACTATTAGATGTCATTGTGTTGATTTCGATTTAGTCCCCACATATGTCTTTTTGTTTCAATTTAGTACCTAAGTATGTGTATCTGATTCAATTTTGTCCCAATTTTTTTTTTAATAATTAAAATATTTTTGTAATCCATTTTTTATAAGATTAAAAATAATTAAGTATAAATATTTTTACAAAATTAAGTACTAATATTTATAATGTTTCTCTTAATTTCAGACCAAATTTATTATTTGTATGAATGTTATGCTATTTTTTTTTATTAAAAATGACTTAATAAAATGACTTTTACCACTAAATTTTAATATAAATATCAAATACTTAATTTTTTTAAAACTTTTATACTTAATTACTTTTAATTTTATTAAAAAATATTTTAATTATTAAAAATTATTAGGTCAAAATTGAATCAAATACACATAAGTAGGTACTAAATTGAAACGAAAAAACATAAATGGGGACTAAATCAAAATCATCGCAATGGCATCTGATAGTGACACTGACACGTGGCATTACAATGCCACGTGGCACTGACAATGCCATGTGTCACACACAAGGACTTGACACGTGGCATTTTTAATTTTTTTTAAAAAAAATTTTAAAAAAAATTTAAAAATTAAAAAAAAATTAATTTTTTTAAAAAAAAAATAAAAAAAAACCACATATTGACACGTGGCACATTGACTAACGACGTTAGTCAACTCTGTCTGAAAGGGACCTAATTGAAACAATTTTCAAAAGTTGGAATGCAATTGACATTTTTTTAAAAGCGGGTATCAATTTGACACACTAGTACCAAACTGGATACCTTACGATTAATTAAACCTTCCAAATTTAATTATAGCATCTGGCTTTAATAAGGTTGGTGCATGCATGTGTTATCGTTCAATAAAGAGCAAACATTGCAAAGTTTTAACCTAGGTGGTTTGTGAATTGAAATAAGCTCCAAGAACGATATAACAATATTGGCATCTATTTTATAAAGAAATGTTTTAAGGAGAGAAATAATGAGCCTACCTTGTGTACTAAACACCAGGGTTTGAATGATATTTCAATGGTTTACAGACACAAATACCTTTGGTTTCTTAATACAATGCTTTGAGTGGTGACCATATAAAATGGCAAATGCTCCATGTGCATCAATGTCTCACTAAAATACAAGAATGGGAACCCTGTTGCGGCCTCATGGCAGCTTGTGTTGCGGCCTCATGGCAGCTTGCTTACTTTCCACATGTTAATATGATACTAAACTTTAACTAGAAGATATATATTTTCTGCAGAAATGACATACCGTATTTCAATGGCTCAAAGTTTGTCATACTTTCATTAATTTCTGCAGAAACTACAAGATCATGGAGAAGAGAATACCACCTATCATGTACCTTTGATGTTATATTTTCGAGAAAATTGCATTGCACCTTTGACAAGTGACTCTAGCGAGGCACCAACCTACAAATTAAAAACTAAACATTAACTTAAACACTAAAACACAAATCCTCAACTATTCTCCAAAAATAAAAATAAAAACTGTTTGTTCTACTTAACACTGCAATACAATTTTTCTGAAAGAACCAACAATTTCTAGCACCTAATAATAAGCACTCACCCCCAAATCCAAAGAATGTGATTAATGTAAAAATTAGCTGTCCAGAACAAATAATAATCAAGTATAGCAAACGAATTTTAGATCTACAACTCACGTGTTTTTAATCGACAAACTTCCTTGGTGGAAGTTCCTCCATTTGTTTTCCCAATTTACTTTCCCTTCACCAATTCAGTATCTACTAAGAGCAAAAAAAGAGCAACAAATCATAAACACCCTTAGTTATGGGATGTAGGTACCTAAACACTAAGCAACCACGAAATTTCATTCAACAACATTAAGAAAAAAAAATTCAGAAAGAATGAAATAAAGAATCTAAAATTCAAACACTAAAAAGATAAGCTCGAAACTAACACGACAATAAATTAATGAATTCAATAAACATCATATTGCCAATAGAGGAAGAAGCAATTGTTGATCCACAACTAAAGATCTCAACTTCTAAAATTTCCCGTCACCACGTGCTCCAGTTCCTCACCAACGTCATTCAGCTTCTCAAATGAAAAACACTAAAACACTATTCTCCAGTGAATAATTTTTAATTAAAAAAGCCTCGACGAAAAACAATAAACAATGTAGACGTGAATTCCACGGTTTGGTTTACATACGATTACTATTATTTGTAAGAGAAATTTTGAGGGTATTGATATACATGCAACAAAAAAAGTATAAGCAAGAGAAGGACTTTAGATTGAAATTAGAGGGAAATGAATTTGGAAAAAGTAGCAGAATACAGAGAATGAAAGAGGAAAAGAGAAATGAAATGGATATAGATAGGAAATTGAAAGCGAATAGAAGGAGAAATGGAAAACCTCAACAACGTTCTTGAGCTTTCCCCGAAACCAATACAAAATGTCAGTGATTGAAATTAGGGATTAAGAGAAGTTGAAACTTCAAAAAAAAAATTGATTTGAAAAGAAAAATATCTAATATCTTACAAGAAGGAAAAATCATCATAAAAAACAAGAAAAACACTTAGAAAAAGAAAAATGCATGAAAAGAAGAGATGGCTTACAAGAATGGCTGCCACGAGAGAGAGGATGGATTCGTAAAAGAAAAGGTACTTTCCAGCATAAGAGAAAATGACGTACGAAAAGAATAAACTGATTTATCTACCAAATCCCAAATACTTTTGCCATAAAAATAACAATTATTTAAAAATACATGTTAAAATATCTCGTTGGTTTTTAACCGACTGTAAATACTATATAAATTTTTAAAATTCTTTTAATATGGTGGCATTTTAATAAACTGCCGCTAAAAACCCATTTTTTCGATAGTGACTCCTTTGTTTATCTTTTCTATTTTTTTTCTAGTATTCTTCTTTTAAGAAACTATCCACACACAAAGCTTTTTAGATTAATGAGTTACATGAGATAATATATGATGTAATTTCGCAACGTCTTGGATATATAACAACTTTGTCTTTATATTAGTTTTATAAAAATGACCCTTATAGTTTTCATGTAAAATTATACTTGATTTGCTTTGCTCATATCATTATATAAGATAAATATGTATCTTTCAACTGTGCTTTGAATTATTTTAATTATTTTTTAAGATCAATTGATTTCTTATATTTTTTTTAACAAAAAAAAGCATTTCTTGTACTCGAGGTAAAATTAAAAGGGAGACCCTCAATTTATCACATATTTTTAAATAAAAATTTATTTACAATTATTGAAAAAATTATTTATAAGCTTGAAAAAAATTAAATAAGCTTATTTATAAAACTTTATATATTAGTTCATTTGTATAAATTATTTCATAACTTATTTAAATTCTCATTTTTAACTTATATAAACATTAATTTTAATTTATGAAAAAACTTATATACTTTTTCTTCTAATTTTTTTCCTGAAATTTGTTTTTAAAACAAATTTGTCAAAACATACTCTTAATCTTTCACAACATAAAAAATATACATAACATCTTTAAAATCAAACAAACTAAAAAACAGTGTTATTTACATTTAAAGACGTAGATAAACCAATGAAGAAAATACTAAATTTGTTCTCAAACTTAATTTTCAACGACGAGTAAGGTAGAGTACGAATAGTAAATGTCTATATCCTATCCGCGAGATAAATATTTGTCTTATACTCATATTCATATTCGTGTGGATATCTGTTATGTCGGTACTCGTATAATTTTTTAATATCCACGGATATCCACACGTATCTACGGGTATTTACAAAAGAAATATTTAATATTTAATAAAAAAAATTAACCATAAATTTAAATAAAAATACAATGGATAACCTTTATAAATTTCAAACAAAGTGAAAATAACTTATTTAAATAGTATTGAATGAAAGTTTACAAATAAATGGACATTTTTTAAAACCAATTGATAAAAAATAACACATTCAAAATCAATGTGTTAATATTTTAGTAATTTTTTTTAATGTAAATTTGAGTATAATGGGTATGGATACTGATGGAAAACAACAACACAAACAATATATAAGAGAATGCAGCGGATATAATTTTCCCTAACTTGCAAGAATCTATGAGGAGCAACAATCAAAGAGCAGCAATAATAAATCACCAAAGGCACAAATAAAGGCACCAAGATTTTTAATGTGAAAAACTCCTCAAATCAAGGGTAAAAACCACGAGTCGTCCAAACCAAAGATATAGTTCCCCTATTATCAAAAATAGTACAAAAGAGTCTCAATCAACAACATAAATTAGTGCCAACACCCAACCATATAACAAAGTAACAAAGCTTTCAAATAGAGAAGAACAAGAGAAGAAAAACCTATAAAATCACTACTGCAGTGCGGAATTAATATCTCCTAACTCAGACCTCGTATCAACGATCCGACCGGTCAAAATGAAGAACAATGAGTTTCAAACCTGTTGTAAAAATTTCAGCCCAATCCAATGGTGAACGAATCCGCAATACCGATTGTACGGTGGCAGCTCTATGAAAAACGTGAACAAAATTTTCCTCTACCTCTCCTTCTATGTGCTAGGATTTTCAGTGTGTTCTGACTCTATTGTTCTGCCTCTCTATTTATTTTATAGCCCCCTCTCCCCTAGGTTAAGTGAGACATGGGCTTCTCAAATTTTGGGCCTTTTCTCCACATAGGAAGGGAGCCCAATACCCAACAAACTCCCCCTCACAACTATGTGGAGATAACAGCCAAACCGGCGATCTCACAACAAACTTCAAACTTTCCTCTTGGTAATGCTTTAGTTATCATATCAGCACCATTATCATCTGTATGAAATTTTTCCAACGCCAACCGCTTAGCATCCAAAGCATCACATATCCAATGATACCTCACATCAATATGTTTGGATCTAGAATGAAAAGTTGGATTCTTACCAAGCTGGATAGCACTTTGACTATCCACAAATAATGGATAGTTGTTCTGCACAAAACCAAGCTCCTGCAAGAATTTCTTCAACCATAGCAACTCCTTGCATGCTTCAGTAATAACAATGAACTTTGCCTTTGTAGTAGACAACGTTACACACCTCTGTAGTCTTGATTGCCAAGCCACAGCTCCCCCTGCAAACTTTATCAAATAGCTCGAAGCAGACTTTCTGGAATCAATGTCCCCAGCCATATTTGAGTCTGAGTAACCCATCAAAGTAGGTTTATCACCTCCAAAACAAAGCTTCATATCAATTGTACCATGAAGATATCTCAAAATCCATTTCACAGCATTCCAATGCTCTCTACCCGAATTTGACAGAAAACGACTAACTATACCGACAACATGTGCAATATCTGGTCTTGTACACACCATCGCATACATCAAACTGTCCACCGTAGATGCATAAGGAACTCTACTCATATTGGTCTTCTCAGCTTCATTTGAAGGACTCTGTTTAACATTCAGTTTAAAATGGGTAGCAAGAGGAATACTCACAGCTTTAGCATTTTCCATCTGGAATCTCTGCAACACCTTCCTAATGTATTGCTTTTGTGATAGATAAATCTTCTTTTCTCTTCTATCACGTGAGATACCTATGCCAAGAATCCTTTTAGCAGCTCCCAAGTCTTTCATGGCAAAAGACTCGCCAAGTGTCTTCTTTAACCTGTCAATTCTGGAAATATCTTTCCCAACAATAAGCATGTCATCAACATATAATAATAGGATAATAAAGTCATCATTAGAAAAACTTTTAACAAAGACACAATGATCATAAGTAGTCTTCTTATAACCTTGCTCACACATAAAAGACTCAAACTTCTTATACCATTGCCTTGGAGCCTACTTCAAACCGTATATACTCTTCCTTAGCCTACACACATAATTTTCCTTGCCTTCAACAAGAAAACCATAAGGTTGCTTCATGTATATCTCTTCCTCCAAATTACCATGAAGGAAAGTTGTCTTCACATTCATCTACTCAACCTCCAAATCAAGAGTAGCAGCTAAACTTAGCACAACTGATGGATGACATTTTCACCACAGGTGAGAAAATCTCATTGAAATCAACACCCTTTTTCTGTCTGAAACCTTTCACCACTAATTTGGCATTGTACCTTAGAAGTGTAGAATTTGAATCTTGATTCACCCTGAAAATCCACCTAGTTTCCAATGCCCTTTTGCCCTTATGAAATTTTACCAAGTCGTTAGTGTGATTATCATGCAAAGATTTCATCTCATCTTGCATTGCATCCAGCCATTGTTTCTTCTCTTCACTATCCAAAGCCTCTTCAAAACACTCAGGTTCTCCACCGTCAGTCAAGGTTATGTACTCATCACAAGAATACCTTGTTGAAGGTTGTTTCTATCTATTAAACCTCCTGAGTTAGACTTGAGATGGTTCAGGTACATCACCATCATCATGTTCCTCTTGAGCATCATCAATTGGAACTTCTACTCCACTTCCAACCTGTTGATCATCAACATCACCATGTTGCTCATCATCTTGAGCTTCCGTTTCAACATTCTCTGGATTGTGAGCGGGCAACCTCATCGAATTACCATTAGTGAGATTACTATCTTTCTCGGGTGTGATCTTCTCCACCTTATCAATGTCTTCAATGGTTTGGTCTTCCATGAATTGTACGTCACGACTTATAACAAGCTTCTTCTCAATAGGATCATAAAACCTGTAGCCAAATTCATCCTCACCATAGCCAATAAAGATACATTGCCTTGTCTTTTTATCTAACTTGGATCTTTCATCCTTAGGAACATGAACAAATGCCCTACAACCAAAGACACACAAATGATAATAGCTAACATTCTTACCAAACCAAATTTTGTCTGGCACCTCAGTATTCAAAGCAACTGTAGGACTGAGATTAATAACATGCACAACTACAAGCAATGCCTCTCCCCAAAAGTGCTTAGGCAACTTTGCTTCCAAAGCATACATGTAACCCTTTCAACCAAGGTCATGTTTATCCTCTCTGCTAGACCATTCAACTGAGGAGTTTTAGGAGGAGTCTTCTCGTGTCTAATACCATGTTGCCTGCAATAAACATCAAAGGGTCCACGATACTCACCAGTATTATCACTACGGATGCATTTCAGCTTCTTGCTTGATTGCCTCTCAACCATAGCATGAAATTACTTGAACTTTTCAAGTACTTGATCTTTACGCTAAAGAGTATAAACCCATAGCTTCCTAGAACAATCATCAATAAAAGTAACAAAGTAAAGTGCACCACTAAATGACTTTACCTTTAATGGGCCACGAACATCAGAATGCACCAATTCAAGCAATTTTGACTTCCTTGAGGAAGGATGCTTCTTAAAAGATACTCTGGTTTGTTTACCAGCCATGCAATGAGAACATTTCTCCAATTCTACATTCATCAATCCCATAAGCACATCCTTTTTAGCTAAGCAGTTAAGCCATTTCTCACTTATATGACCAAGCCTCCGGTGCCACAAAGATGCCTCCATATATATAGCATTCACACTGGATTTAGCAACCAAAGCTTTAGTCTAGTACAATTTAGATTGTTTCTCCCCTCTGGCCATAACCAAGTTACCTTTAGTGAGCTTCCATTTACTAGAACCAAAGTGATTGTCATAACCACAATCATCAAGCAACTGCACAGAGATTAAATTAAAACGGACATCCGGAGCATGTTTGACTCCTTTAAGCAATAATTGCACTCCCATGTTGGTTTGCAGGCAAACATCACCAACACCAATCACTTTAAACTCACCATCATTACCCATCTTCAACACTCAAAAATCACCAGAAATGTAAGATGTGAAGAACTCCTTCCTAGTAACATGCAGTGTAGCACCACTATCAATAATCCACATGCTCTCATCAGATACAAGATTAATGGACTCAAAGTCACAAAGAAGAACAAGATCACCATCTGTAGCAGTAGTGAAACGATCATCATCATCATGGTCATTCTCTCTCTGCTTGCCCTTCTTGTCTTTGTTCTCCTTTTTCCACTTAAAACAGTATTTCTGAATGTGCCCAATTTTATGACAAAAATGGCACTAAATTCTTGTATCTTGACTTGGACTTGCTCCTACTCTTCTCTCTACCACTTTTATGTTCCTTTTTCTGACTTCTCCCCTTAGCTTCTGTAACAAGCATCTCAGACTGAGATGAAGAACCATGTGCCTTCCTTCTCATCTCTAAATTAAGAGCATCGCCCTTTGCCATCTGAAAAGAAATAACACCATTCGAGGCAGAGTTCGTAATTAAAACCCGAAATACCTCCCAAGACTCTGGTAGAGTATTAAGCAACCATAATCCCATAACTTCGTCATCAAACTTTATGCCCATTCCTGACAATTGATCTAGGAGCCTTAGAAACTCATTTAAGTGATCAAAAATAGAAGAATTCTCCTTGTACCTCAAATTCATCAAGCAATTTAACAAATACAATTTATTATTGCCCGACTTAGAAGCATACAAAGACTCAATCTTCTCCCATAAAGCTCTGGCATGTGTCTCATTAGCAATATGATTTTAAACATTATCTTCAACATATTGCCGAATAAAACCACATACCTATTGGTGCTCAAAGTCCCATTCTTCTTTAGACATAGAATTTGGCTTCAGTGTAGTAAAGACCGGAAGATGCAATTTCTTGACAAATAATAAATCTTTCATCTTGCCCTTCCACAAATGATAATTTGTACCATTCAAAGCAACCATCTTTGCATTTGCCTCCATCATTCAAGCAAGTAAATATAGCCCAACCAAGAGCTCTTATGCCACTCTGATGGGAAAAACAACAACACAAACAATATACCAGAGAATGCAGCGGATATAATTTCCCCTAACTTGCAAGAATCTATAAGGAGCAACAATCAAAGAGCAGCAATAATAAATCACCAAAGGCACAAAATAAAGGCATCAAGATTTTTATCTTGGAAAACCCCTCAAATCAAGGGTAAAAACCATAAGTCGTCCAGACCAAAGAAATAACTCCACTATGATCAACAAAAGTACAAAAGAGTCTCAATCAACAACACAAATTAGTGCCAACACCCAACAAAATAACAAAGCAACAAAGTTTTCAAATAGAGAAGAACAAGAGAAGAAAAACCTATAAAATCACTACTGTAGTGCAAAATTAATATCTCCCAACTTAGACGTCGTATCAACAATCCGACCGATCAGAATGAAGAGCAATTAATTTCGAACCTGCTGTAAGAATTTCAGCTCGATCCAACGGTGAACGAATCCGCAGTACCAATTTTACAATGGCAGCTATGTGAAAACGTGAACAAAATTTCCTTCTACCTCTCCCTCTATGTGCTAGGGTTTTTAGTGTGTTCTGACTGTATTGTTCTGCCTCTCTATTTATTTTATAACCCCCTCTCCACTGGGTTAAGTGAGACATGAGCTTATCAAGTTTTGGGCATTTTCTCCATATAGGAAGAGAGCCCAATACCCAACAAATATTTGATACCCGTACCTGCCCCGTTAACATGCTATATAACCGTGTCTATTACTTGCGATTATTCATTTTCAATATAAATTTCCTATCAGGATTAGGGGTGTTAACGAGGCAGGTATGGTACAGGTAGTAGCTCCCTCGTACCCTACCCGTTGGATAAATATCTGCCCTGTACCCGTACCCATATTTGTCGGGTATCTGTTATGCGGGTACTCGCCTATTTTTTTTCAAATCCATGGGTATCCATAGGTACCCACATGTATTTACAAAATTGTTTAAAAAATAAATATTTAATCATAAATTCAAATAAAATAAAATAAAATACATCACTGTTATAAATTTTAAATAAAGTTCAAATAAACTCAAATTCATACAAGTCCAAATAATTGTAAAAGTAAATATAAAATGACGTTCAACACAATGAAAATTCTTTAATTAGTGATTTGATCAACAAGCTCACTTTCTCCAATTGATTCTTGAAAAATAAACAAAATAAACAAATAATAAACCTCAACTGCCACGTGCCAAGTATTATTATTTTGATTTCATCATTTGACAACAAGCATACCATAAACGTAAGTGTCTATATAGGGTTTGATGTATATGCCCAATTTCAAATAAAGGAAAGAGAAAAATGTCATGGGGTGTACCTGGAAGAAGACAACGTACCAATACTTGAAGCAGGAAGAATAAAGACAAAAGACAAGATATGCAACTTTAGAAAAAATTAGGTTAGAATATTTTTTACTTATATATATATATATATATATATATATATATATATAAGGGTATTTTTGTGAATTAAAGTTTAGTGGGTATGGGTATCTACGAGTACAGATACTATGATACCCGTACCCGCCCCGTTAACATGCATGTATTAAAAATACCCATATTTGCGATAGTAAGTATCCATTTTTAATATTCATTTCTTACCTATTATGAGTTTTATCCACGAATACCACGGATACGAATTTTATTGACATCCCTAACCAGATACAGCCTGTACAAATGGTTTTGACATTACTAGGTAAAACTAGTTTTGCACACAACTAATATTAAACCGATAAAAATCAATGTTAAATCAATAAAAATGTTTTTAAAAATATCAAAGTGCTAATAAACTTGTTTATCAAAATAATTACTAAATCACAATTATAATTCTTTTAATAAAAAAAATTAACCTAGTATATTAATATCTAAAGTTAAATATATTTTTCATCTTTAAACTATTTTCAAAAATTATATTTAGTTTATAAATTAAATTAATATATATTTTGTCCCTATAACTTATAAAATATTATATTATAATTTATTGTGAAATTTTAACTTTCATAAACACCTAGGAAAAATATGTATAAATTTATTTTAAAAATCAAATAAAACTTTTGAAAATAATTTAAGAAAAGAACTACTTAACTGTAATATTTATTTCACTTAACATGGAAGCTTGTCATAATCCATAAGTATTAATGTACAGTTTACTGTAAATACAAACATAAATTTGAATTAAACTTTTAGACTTATATTCTATTTTAGTTTTAATATTATAAAATTATATATTTTAATTGTTAATATTAGTTTATTAATTTTAATCAAATGATTAATGTTTTAGTGACCAGGAGAGATCTAAAATCACAGCATAAACAAAAATAAAAATGCACAAATCCCAAACAAGAAAAAAAATATGTTAAAACTGGAGTGATAGTCAGTCATAGATGCAAGTAATAATAATAAGAAGGGCGAACCAACTGTCACCAAGACTTTCAGTACAACCTGTTTCGGATTTTACCCCCTCAAATGCTACACGCCGTCAAAACTCATAACTAAACTATTCTACTGTTACAATAAATAAATCAAAAAATAAATACAACAATAAATAAATAATCCCCTATTAATGAAAAATAAAATAAAAAGATTCACAAGGAAGAAGAAGAAGAAACAAAAACCATGGAAAGGAAAGGAAAAGACTGAGAAACATATACACACACTCACTCTCTAACACTCTTCTCACACACTCTTCGTTTCCCTCTGTGTTCGTTGCGTTTCCATTCACGTTGTTCTCACTAGCTCCTTGTCTGCGTCTTTTTCTTCTTCTTCTGAATTTCGAGGTATAGATGGGAGTAGTTAATTTTCGTTTTGTAATTTTCGATTCGATTCGTTCTTTTCTCTGTCTCACTGTGCCCTAGCTTCTGCGAACGATCTGTGCTGGTTGGATCTGATTTTGTTCAATTGTTCCTTGTGAAGATCTGAATACGGTTCAGCTTTTGATCTGTTCCTTTGTTTCGCGGGAATTTGAACGGAATTGAAGATGTGCTGGCGCCGAAGGTAGTGGAAGGAGTGAGGAGTTCTGCGGCATTTGCATTTCAGCAAGGTAGCTTCTTTTGGCTTCATCTGATTTTGTGTTTTTTATTTTTTTTGCTTGTAGCAGTGTGTGTTTGATGTGGACATGTTTCCTCTGTAGTGTGCTGCGTTGTGAAATGTGGCATTGCAACCTGGGTTTTAAATTCCGGTCGCCATCTCGTTTCATTTCTTGATATTGCGGGAAATTACGGACAAATGCAACCGATGCGGCGATTGCGTCACTAAGAACACCTTGTCGATGCAGGAAAAATCACGGCCGTGGATTGGTTTTTAAAACCTTGATTTCAATGTAAAATGTGAAACTTAGGAACACTGAGATAATGGATGGATGCTTTGGATTTTGGATCACTTAGTGTAAAAGTTTGTGGATTGCGCATTGATGTGGTCTAGCTAGAGTGATGTTGTTGATCTTGTTGCAATTGGCAGTGTGTGATTAGTTTTAAAGTAGGTTTCTCTCTAGTAAAAATGTTTTCAAACAGTGTGTCTGTCAACTGGTCTTGCATGAGGAATCAACTGGTCTTGCATGAGGAACTAACTGCATATGTGAATTGCTTTTTCGGAATTTTGGTTTTCATTTTTAGAATATGTGAATTTTCAGGCAACAAGCAAGGAGGGTAACCTGGCGAATTGGTGCAAATGTCAAAGTCTCCCTCTAATGAACAGCGACAGTCCATCTATTCTGCCTCTCTTCCTGGGTCAGTAATTTTAATTTTGTTCATCAGGAATTTATTGTTGGTGAAAGTATGATATAAAAACTTCAAATAACATTAGTGATAATTGGTGCTAAACCTTTTAGTAAATAAAAGTACTTAATGTTCTGTTCTAGTATTTAGATCCACAAGGACTTATTGGAGAAAAAATGAGAAGGAAAAATACAATAGGTTTCTCCCGTAGGTGAAAATTAGTTTGGGCGCAAGTTAAATTCAACTTTTGAAGAAGCTATTATGAGTGAGTTTCTATGAAGTAGCTTATACATTAGCTAATTTTAATTTACAAAAGAATTTTTTTTCCCTTCTTATAAGTGTTTATGGTGAAATTTATTCAAATAGAAGGAATGATTGGTTATGACTTATCTGAGTTTGGCATTACATCATTCACTCTCAAATGTGAAAATAGATATTAACAAGTGGCCACCGAATATTTATGCAGGGAATTTAATGAGGCAATGGGAATGGATGATCCAGAATCTACAATGGCAACAGTTGCTAATTTTGTGGAGCAACTGCATGCCAATTTGTCATCACCGGTTGAGAAAGAAACTATTACAGCACGCTTACTAGGTATTGCTCGGAGAAGAAAGGATGCTAGAACACTCATAGGTTCTCATGCCCAAGCCATGCCATTGTTCATAAACATTCTCAGAAATGGAACATCTCTAGCAAAAGTTAATGTTGCTTCCACTCTAAGTGTCCTGTGCAAAGATGAAGAACTGAGGTTAAAAGTACTACTTGGTGGTTGTATCCCACCATTATTGTCACTTTTAAACTATGAATCCACCGAGACCAGGAAGGCAGCCGCTGAAGCAATATATGAAGTTTCCTCAGGTGGTCTGTCTGATGATCATGTTGGTATGAAAATTTTTGTCACAGAGGGTGTAGTTCCAACCTTATGGAGTCAACTAAATCCAAAGAACAAAGAAGACAAAATTGTGGAGGGTTTTATTACTGGAGCATTAAGAAATCTTTGTGGTGACAAAGATGGCTACTGGAAAGCAACATTAGAAGCTGGAGGTGTGGATATCATAGTGGGGCTCTTGTCTTCAGACAATTCTGTTTCTCAGTCAAATGCAGCTTCTTTATTGGCACGTTTAATGCTGGCTTTCAGTGATAGTATCCCCAAAGTAATAGACTCTGGAGCAGTCAAAGCTTTACTTCAGCTTGTTGGTCCAAAAAATGACATTTCTGTTAGGGCTAGTGCAGCTGATGCCCTAGAAGCTCTCTCTTCAAAATCTACTATGGCTAAACAGGTCATTGTTAATGCAGATGGAATTCCAATCCTTATTGGAGCAATAGTTGCTCCTTCTAATGAGTGTATGCAAGGTGATGGTGGCCAGGCTCTACAAGAGCACGCAACTCGAGCTTTAGCCAATATCTGTGGTGGCATGTCTGCTTTAATACTATATCTTGGAGAACTTTCACGTTCTCCCCACCTTGATGCTCCAGTTAGTGATATAATTGGGGCTCTTGCTTATACACTCATGGTCTTTGAGGAAAAAGTAGGTGTCGATGAGAAACATTTTGATGCAACTCAGATAGAGGATATTCTAGTAACCCTTTTAAAGCCTCGGGACAGCAAACTGATTCAAGAGCGTGTTCTTGAGGCTATGGCTAGCCTTTATGGAAACATCTGTCTCTCAAAGTGGCTCATTCAAGCAGATTCAAAGAAGGTTCTTATTGGACTTATAACCATGGCTGCCACTGATGTACAAGAGTATCTGATACTTTCGTTGACAACCTTGTGTAGTGATAAGATTGGAGTATGGGAGGCCATAAAAAAGAGAGAAGGTATCCAATTACTAATATCATTGCTTGGATTATCCAGTGAGCAGCATCAAGAGTACTCAGTTCAGCTGCTAGCAATCCTAACTGATCAGGTTGATGACAGCAAGTGGGCAATCACTGCTGCTGGAGGGATTCCTCCATTGGTGCAGTTGTTGGAGACAGGATCACAGAAAGCAAGAGAGGAAGCAGCAAATGTTCTGTGGAGTTTGTGCTGTCACAGTGAAGATATCCGCGCTTGTGTTGAAAGTGCTGGAGCGATACCAGCATTTTTATGGCTTCTTAAGAGTGGTGGACCAAAAGGGCAGGAAGCTTCTGCTATGGCACTCACAAAGCTTGTTCGAGTAGCTGATTCTGCCACAATTAATCAGCTATTAGCATTGCTCCTGGGGGATTCTCCAAGCTCGAAAGCCCACATAATCCGAGTTTTAGGTCATGTTCTTACTATGGCTTCACAGAATGATCTCCTTGAAAAAGGTTCTGCAGCTAACAAGGGCTTGAGATCTCTAGTTCAGGTCCTCAATTCACCGAATGAGGAAACCCAAGAATATGCAGCTTCAGTTCTAGCTGATTTGTTTATCACAAGACAAGACATCTGTGATAGTCTTGCAACTGATGAGATTGTGCTTCCTTGCATGAAGCTTTTGACTAGTAAAACTCAAGTTGTTGCCACTCAATCAGCTCGAGCGTTAAGTGTTCTGTCTCGTCCAACAAAGAACAAGGCTGCAAATAAAATGTCTTATATTGTAGAGGGTGATGTTGAGCCACTAATCAAGTTAGCTAAAACATCCTCTGTTGATGCTGCTGAAACTGCTGTTGCTGCGTTGGCCAATCTTCTCTTTGATCCTTTTATTGCTGCTGAGGCTCTGGCTGAAGATGTTGTTTCAGCTTTAACTAGAGTTCTGGCAGAAGGATCCTTGGAAGGTAAACAAAATGCATCTCGTGCACTTCATCAATTACTGAAGCATTTTCCTGTAGGTGATGTTCTCAAGGGGAGTGCTCAATGTCGTTTCACTGTGCTTGCACTTGTTGATTCGTTAAAAGCTATGGATATGGACGGAACTGATGCTGCTGATGCTTTAGAAGTAATTGCATTGCTAGCCAGGACCAAAAAAGGTGTGAGCAACAATTACTCTGCATGGTCAGCTCTGGCTGAAATACCGTCAAGCTTAGAACTTCTTGTCTGCTGCCTGGCTGAGGGGCCCTCCCTTGTGCAGGACAAGGCAATTAAAATTCTATCTAGACTTTGTGGGGATCAGCCTGCCGTTCTTGGTGATTTGTTATCTACTAGTTCCAGATCCATTGGTTCATTGGCTAATAGAATAATGAACTCCTCCAGTCTAGAAGTAAAAATTGGAGGGTCTGCCTTGCTAATTTGTGCTGCTAAGGAGAAGAAAGAGCTTTCAATGGATTCACTTGACGTTTCAGGGCATCTGAAACCATTAATATATTCTTTAGTTGAAATGATAAAGCAAAGTTTTAGGTATTCTTCATTAGAAATTGAAGTTCTCGCTTCTAAAGGTTTTATGGAGAGAAATGGTTTTCAAGAAGTTGATGAGTTTGATATTCCTGATCCTGCCACTGCCTTGGGAAGCACTATTGCGATGTGGTTGCTTTCAGTTATTGCTTCTTTCCATATAAAGAGCAAGCTCACAATTATGGAAGCTGGTGGACTTGAAGTTCTCTCAGACAAACTTGGAAGATATACTTCAAATCCACAGGTATATTAGAAATACGCTTTATATTAATGCTGCCTTATTCAGTTCCCTTTGTCTTCTAGATAGCCTAACAAATTTTATCTTATCCATATCCCAGCAAGTAGCAAATACTGAAATATGCCATATATGCTGTGTGTGGCATTGCGTTATGCTTTCTAGAAAATATCTATTTGCAATTGGGAAACTAACTATAACTTTGAGGTCATATGAATTGGCATTTTAGAATCTTTATAAGTGGACCAAATTTTGGACAGTGTGAAGAAGCAGATTTTGGAAGAAAGAGGTGAACAAAGAAAACAAAGTGTTGTGTTCTTCATAACAACTTTTATCATTTGATAAATAGCACACTGAAACATGGGTTTAAAGTCATTAAGAAACTTCAGTATATAGAAGAAAGGATTGAGAAGGTTTTGCCAAAGAAAAAGGAATCTTAAAATTTGAGGTGGACCATTTTTTAGCAGGAAACGGAATTTTGGCTGGGCTTTGTGAAGAAGATTCCAAACTAGGGGTAGCCTGACATGGATCAACAAAATATATACTGATTTACTTTTTATTAATATGAATTTATATTTTAAAATATAAGTTACTTATCTCATACTTTTAAAATATGTGCTTTCTAAACTGTGTTATACTGTTTCAACAGCTTCTTTGAGAATTCTTTTTCCTCCCTTTGAATTAATCATTACTAATTTTATTTTAACTTAGACTTGGGCCCATTAAGCTTGAGCTTAAGACTGAATTCTAAACCTAAGTAAAGAGTGAAAAGATTAACGCACGTTGTACATTCTGTTTTCTTCTGAATTTTGGTCATACAATTGTTATTCTGTTGCTGGTCTACATATCTTGATTGCCCATTTGATTTTGTCTCATGGCATGATTTCTGTTACTGAATTAAATAGATTTCCTACCTAACTTTTGACAGGCAGAATATGAGGATACAGAAGGAATATGGATCAATGCCTTGCTGTTGTCCATTTTATTTCAGGATGAAAATGTTGTTCAATCTCCTGTGACAATGCGCATTATACCTTCTATCACTCTTCTGCTAAGATCTGATGAAGTAATTGATAAATATTTTGCTGCCCAGGCTATGGCCAGTCTTGTTTGTAATGGCAATATGGGAATAGATCTTGCCATTGCAAATTCTGGTGCTGTTGCTGGATTGATAACTATAATTGGGCATGTAGAGTCAGATATGCCAAATCTCATGGATTTATCAGAAGAATTTTCATTGGTACAAAACCCTGATCAAGTTGTTTTGGATCACCTTTTTGAAATTGAAGATGTAAAAGTGGGTTCTACTGCCAGGAAATCTATACCACTCTTAGTGGATCTCCTGAGACCAATACCAGAAAGGCCTACTGCTCCACCAGTTGCTGTTAGACTCTTGATATCCATTGCAGATGGAAGTGATAGCAATAAATTAATCCTTGCTGAAGCTGGAGCTCTTGAAGCTTTGAATAAATACCTGTCCTTGAGTCCTCAAGACTCAACTGAGGCTGCTATATCTGAGTTATTGAGAATATTATTTTGCAATTCTGATCTCATTAAACACGAAGCAGCAATCAGTTCATTGAACCAACTTATAGCTGTTTTGCGTCTTGGATCAAGAACTGCTAGATACAGTGCAGCAAGAGCACTTCATGAACTTTTTGATGCTGACAACATTAGAGACTCAGAATTAGCTAAACAAGCTATTCAACCATTGGTTGATATGCTTAACACGACGTCAGGTCATGAACAGGAGGCTGCTCTCATGTCCTTGATCAAGTTAACTTCGGGAAATTCTTCAAAAGTATCTCTTCTTACTGATATGGAAGGAAACCCACTTAAATGTTTATACAAAATACTGTCTTCTGCTTCATCCTTGGAACTGAAGAGCCATGCTGCCCAACTCTGCTTTGCTCTTTTTGCCAATAGCAAGATCAGAGCAGACCCAGTTGCCTCAGAATGCATAGAACCCCTTATATTACTATTGCAGTCTGGTTCTGAGACAGCAATAGAGTCTGGGGTTTGTGCTTTTGAGAGATTGTTGGAAGATGAACAACAGGTAGAGCTTGCAGCGGCCTACAATATTGTGGATCTCCTTGTGAGCTTGGTTTCTGGTACTAACTATCAACTTATTGAGGCTACTGTATCTGCTCTTATCAAATTGGGCAAAGATAGGACTCCAAGTAAACTGGACATGGTGAAAGCTGGCATTGTTGATAATTGTCTCAAGCTACTACAATTAGCACCTAGCTCTTTGTGTTCCACAATATCTGAGCTCTTTCGCATTCTAACTAATAGTAGTGCAATTGCAAGAAGTTCAGATGCTGCAGAAATTGTAGAACCTCTTTTCCATGTTTTGCTCCGTCGAGATTTCAACTTATGGGGACAGCATAGTGCGTTACAAGCACTTGTAAATATATTGGAGAAACCACAAAGTCTTGCCACCTTGAAGCTTACTCCAAGTCAAGTTATTGAACCCTTAATTTCTTTTCTGGAATCCCCATCCCAAGCTATTCAGCAGCTTGGCACAGAACTGTTATCTCATCTTCTTGCACAGGAACATTTTCAGCAAGATATTACAACTAAGAATGCAGTTGTGCCCCTCGTACAGCTTGCAGGAATTGGAATATTAAACTTACAGCAAACAGCTATAAAAGCATTGGAAAAAATTTCCACTAGTTGGCCAAAGGCTGTTGCTGATGCAGGAGGTATTTTTGAGCTTGCAAAGGTTATTATTCAAGAAGACCCTCAGCCACCACATGCCCTCTGGGAATCAGCTGCTTTAGTTCTTTCTAATGTATTACATTCCAATGCCGATTACTACTTTAAAGTTCCTGTAGTAGTTCTCGTAAAACTTTTGCACTCGACACTTGAGAGTACAATTAGCATAGCCCTTAATGCTTTAATAGTTCATGATAGAAGTGATGCTTCAAGTGCTGAGCAGATGATGGAAGCTGGAGTTATAGAGGCTCTGTTAGACCTGTTAAGATCTCATCATTGTGAAGAAGCATCTGGCAATTTATTAGAAGCTTTATTTAACAATGTGAGAGTACGAGAGATGAAGGTGTCTAAGTATGCTATAGCACCTTTGTCCCAGTATCTCTTGGATCCACAAACCAGATCACAGTCTGGTAAGCTTCTTGCTGCTTTAGCTTTGGGAGATCTTTCCCAGCATGAAGGACATGCTAGATCTAGTGCCTCTGTTTCTGCATGTCGGGCATTGATAAGTTTACTTGAAGATCAGCCAACTGAAGAAATGAAGGTGGTAGCTATATGTGCATTGCAAAACTTTGTCATGAACAGCAGGACAAATAGACGAGCTGTCGCAGAAGCTGGGGGCATACTGGTGATTCAAGAATTGCTGCTGTCTCCAAACACAGAAGTTGCTGCGCAAGCTGCTTTACTGATCAAATTTTTGTTTTCTACACATACACTGCAAGAATATGTATCAAATGAGTTGATCAGGTCTTTGACAGGTACATCATAAATGCTTCTATTAACAATGTCCCTGCCTCACACTGATGCATACTTTTAAGCAACTACTTTTGGTATATCTCTCATGGCTCTACTCATGTCTGTTTTACATCATCTATTTGTAGTCTTTGGTTTAACTGATTAAAACGAAATTCATTTAATTTTTTCATGGATCAAGCTTATTCTTGTATGACAGCCTCATGTTAGTATTCATTTTATTTACAAGGATCATGTTTTGAGTAATAGCTATAGTAGTTAATGGGAAATGCTTGTTATTTTAAATGATTCTTTTATTTTTTCTCTCTGAACCAATATTATTAGACTAACTCTTCAACTTGTGATTAAGCATTTGTTTCATTTTGGACTTATTGGAACTAGAAAAACAATATGTTTTGGTTTGTTGAGTTTTTTATTTAGAGGCAGGCATTACCAAGTTACTCTTCATATGCATGTTTTCTACAGTAATTAAAAATTGCAACATGTACAAATAAATTATTCTCCTTTCTATATTTGTTTCTCTCGTTGTATAAATCTTTTGTTCAGCGTAGACTTCTGCTTTTAGTTTCATTTCAGAGAAATGTTTCCTGTAATGTTAGAGTTAGTGAAATAGTTCTTTTTACTGTATCAATCTCAAATTTGTATTAATGAGAAAAATCAATTTTCATACATATAGATTGGGTGTAATTGTGATGCTTTTCTTATGCAGCTGCACTGGAAAGAGAGTTATGGTCAACTGCCACAATCAATGAAGCTGTTCTGAAAACTTTGCATGTGATATTCATGAACTTCCCTAAGCTCCACACATCTGAAGCAGCAACTCTTTGCATTCCTCATTTGGTAGGTGCACTTAAATCTGGTGGTGAAGCGGCTCAGGACTCTGTACTTGATACGTTTTGCTTGCTAAGACAGTCATGGTCAACTATGCCAATAGATATAGCAAAGTCCCAAGCTATGATTGCTGCTGAAGCCATCCCCATTTTGCAAATGCTCATGAAAACCTGCCCACCTAGTTTCCATGAGAGGGCAGATACTCTTCTGCACTGCTTACCAGGGTGTTTGACTGTCACCATTAAGCGTGGAAACAACCTCAGGCAAACTATGGGAAGCACTAACGCATTCTGCCGGTTAACACTAGGAAATGGTCCTCCAAAACAAACCAAGGTACATGGTCAATTTGAAAAATATGCCATAACACTAATGTTATGTCTTTGCCAATGTATACTATTGAAATTCTTCTATAATTTTTAAGCTGAAACTGTTGGTCTTCTGTTCTTCGAAGTCCTTTCTCTTTGAACTTTTTCTTCTATTAATTATTTCAAGTTTCACTTTTTACTATTCTCATTTTTCATGTAAGTACCGTGCTGATTACAATTGAAGTAATTTTGAAATCATTTTATTTAAAATATTCATATATCTAGGAGCACCCTACACTTAGCATTCCTGTCATAATTTTCTACTTCTCAAATCTGGAACGACTGAAAAAGGATTCAGTTTTTGATTATAGAATTTCACTTTAATATTGGGTGTAATTTAACTGTGAACCATTCCAGTTTTAGATGTCATGACTGCAGATTTAATTCTCATCGCCCAAAATTTATTTATTACATTGTTAATTGGTTTGTGTGCTGTCTCTCCTGAGAAATAAACTTTACTGTACAATATTACTGATACCGTTTATGGTTTTTGGTTGTATTAGGTAGTGAATCATAGTACTTCTCCCGAATGGAAAGAAGGATTCACTTGGGCATTTGATGTTCCTCCAAAGGGCCAAAAGCTACATATCATATGCAAAAGCAAGAATACTTTTGGGAAGGTAACTAGATATTCATTCCGTAAGTGATATAAATATACTCATTCTCCATTTTTATGTGTGGAAAGTGCACACCAGTTCCTTTTCTGAATGGAGGAGTGACTACCTTTCTTTTTATGATGTATACTACTGTTATTTTGTTAATAACTGGAAGAATCCCTGTCTTCTTCTGTCATAAATGTATTTCACTTTAGGGTGAAAACAATCTTTACCCTTTTTTTCACCTTCCCTCTATTTCGACCAAGCACATGCTAACACTGTAGGTGCTTTAATTGCTGACTGCAAGTATTGTGCTTTTTTCTGCAGACAACACTTGGAAGAGTCACCATTCAAATTGATAAAGTTGTATCAGAGGGGGTTTATAGTGGATTATTCAGTCTTAATCATGATGGTAACAAAGATGGTTCTTCCCGAACACTTGAAATTGAGATTATATGGTCCAACAGGATCTCCAATGATGATATTTGAAAATGACACTACGCTACTTGTCGGGTGGAAATGCATGAGAGATGCTGGAAATGGTTTTGCTTGTAATTATCAGCATATTTGGATGATCCAATTTTGTAGTCTGGCAGATTAAGTTGCGTCAGTTGTAAGTGTAAATTAAATTATAAATGTCTAGAGGCAAGGGTTTGAAAAAGATGCTCCCACGGTAAAGAAAAAATGTTTACAATTGTACAGGTCAGTCCACAGGTGTTAGAAACTTCAATCATAGGGGAAAAAATGGCATTTTAAGTAAATTTGTCAAAAGTCTTTTTCATTTTTTTTTTCATTTCTATCAGTCGCTGATGTTGGGATGTACACTAGCTTCTGCTGTAAAGTGGCTCTGTTTTATGTTTGTTAGCCACAAGAGATGCTACATTGACAATATGTCACTGTCCACTTGTGTCGGGAACATGCTCTTTTTTCACCACCTTGCCCCACCCAATAAACGATTCCTTTTTTATAATTGATTCTTGGACATTGTTGTAGGTTTATAATTCATTTAATTATTCATTCTTAAATATAAACTTTACTGTTCTTTTCTTTCTTTTTCATTTTCTTTATTCAATGGTTTGTATCTTTCTGCGTTTCAGCTGCTATATGTATCAATTTGGCTCTGCATCTGTAACATTTTTGCACCAATGAAGTTACCTAAAGTTGAGGTCTCGCATTGTATCTATGCACAGCAGTTATTTGATGCACACCTGTTTAGTCTGAAAGTGCCACTCTTTCATTAAACGGAATAAACATGTTCCCAGTAACGTTAAATTTTAAATGTCCTACCTCAAATCTATAGTTGGAACTAAGATAAATCTGTTTGTCATATGAAAAGCACTCTAAATAGAAATGTTTTATATGATTTTTATAAAATGAAATGGCTAAATATTTTATAATTTAGTTTAAAAAGGGAAGCACAATTTTTTATAATAATTTAGAGGAAAAAAAACATTTTTTATCTTAAAATAATTATCGGTGAAATTTTATTTATGTCTAAAGTGAATCATATATTAGTTTGAGATAAAAACTTTACAACATTAGGAAATAACAAAGAGTGTGGTAAACTATTAGCGGGAAAATAAAATATAAAATTCCATTCCTAGTGGGTTATGTCGCTGAACCGATTAAAATTATAAAAAATAAAAAAATTGTTTTCTCTATGCTAGTTTCAAAAGACTAATGTTCACTTTGTCATTATCTTCACACACTTTGCCGCAAGGTGGTATTATCAAGCGATCAAATAAATCAATAGGAGTAAAACCAAATTGCAATATATATCACATTATTAATTAAAAGTAAAATGAATAATTTAATAAATCTTTAAAAAGGCCAGAAAATTTTGCAAGATTAAAATATTGTGAGTACTAATGCAAAGTCAGCAAAGTGTCTGTGAACATAGTTATTGATGAGATAAAAGAGTTACACAAATACATGATTTTGTAAGAGTGACTCATTATTACAAGTACCCAATAGTTATTTTTTATAATATAACAATTGACTTTTCATTTATTTGAAAATTTAACAGAACAGCTAGATCCTAGTGGTTAAAAAATGTGAACAATTTGAAGCATTTTGAACCACTCTTTAAGACATGAATCAAAATGTTGATGTGGGAGAAAAAAGCTAACCTAATTGTGAATGAAATGGTTTGAGGGTATTAAACTTGTGTCTAGGTCCTGAAGGCAAGATGAAACAAAAGGGGAAACAGCATCTGGAGAGAAGAAATGGTGGGGCAAGAAGTCCTATATTACAGATCTAGTGCCACCTAAGAGGTACCTTGCAGCATGAAAATGACAAAGCATATAAGTAGGTAGAGGAGACACATCAATGGTCATTTTGGATTAATCATGCACAGGGAGAAAATAAAGAACTACATCATCAATTCATTCACCATTGAAAAGACTTTACTATCATAGTGCATGGGAACCAAATCCAATGAGATCTTCTCACTTAATCACTCACGAGGAAACAAAGAACTGCATCAATTCATTTTGGCTTCTATGGTATGTTTATTTACAACATCAAAACAGTAACAAATTCAGGTGTCGCAGAAAATAGATACAATAATATTGTATTTCTCTGATCATTTAAAATGGATTACATTTTCGAGATACATTTGTACCATAGCAGCAGAATTAGTCGTCATGAACCAAAGGCTAGCTTACAGTACCGGATTAGAAAGCTAAGAAAGGTGCTTTATAAGAAAGTCACCAACTAGGCATTTGTCGAACTCAAAATAATACTACAGGGTCTTTTCTTAACCAGCAATCCGCCTACTTTAATTTTAAATAAAATAATTAAATATTTTGGGACAAAGCATGGAACCTAAAGCATGGCCCCATATGAGCTCAATGGAAGCCTAAGACCCAACCCATAACTTAAAACTAGCTTAAAACTAGTCAAACATGATTAATTGCCTATAAACAATAGTGAACCCAGCAATAAAAGGTACACAATCCATTAATGTTAAAAATTGATATTTGACTTTGAGAGTTTTTACTGATTTGATTTATGAAGCCTTTTTTTCAGGTAATCTCCAACATGTTCCATCAAGCATCAAAATGTGAAGTCATGTCGAATAAAGCTAAAGAGTACATTCTAGAAGGTTCAAAGATTGGGATAAGATAAGATTTGAGTTTCGTAATAATCTGTTATTGTTTTTGCATATCATGATAACCAATAATACCAAGTTTTAGTTAATCTAATGTAGATTGTTAAGCGTTAATAAATACCGTTTGACAAGATGCTCGACATATAGAAAATCAAAGCTAGAACTGATGCATATGCTTAAACTGCTAAATGTGTCTCTAAGTTTAAAGTGAAAGTGTGAGCTTAAATTCAAACATCTTTACTAAAACACTTATGCGAAATACAAAGCAAAAGCACTATGTGACAACAAGTATTTTTGTGAGACCTATAAATAGAAATCATTCCATGTTAATGAAGCTTGACGACAATTTCCTAAACATACATACAAATACACAAACTTTCATTCTTTATAATTGCTTAACAATTGTCTTCTTCTGCTAGACGTTATAGAAACAGAGAGAACTTATTTCTAAATTCTTCATTGTTGTCAAGTTATTTCATAAAGTAAGAGAACTTATATTTTATGTCTACTTGTTTGAGAGTGAAACTTGTAGACAAACAATTTTACTTTACCTGTAGAGAACTTGTATACTCATGCTTAAACTTTGGAGGCAGTTTAGCAGAGAGAAAAAAAGTGGTTTTATATACTTATTGTAAGCAAGAAGTGATAGCACAATACTTATAATCTTTATGATTAGTGGACCCTTTGCCTTTTTTATAATGGAGAATGAATCAATGTAGAAAACAAGTGTTTGTTGTATATTTTTATTATACATATTTTTTTCACATTATAGAACATTTTTTTAAAGCACTTGAGAACTTGTTTATTAAACTATTAGATTACTCACTACCAAAGTCTAATAGGAGTATTTGTAAAAATCTTTTAAAAATAATTGTAAACTCTATTCAAAATCCTTCTCCTTTAAAAACTCACAATTATTTCAATATGGGATCTTTAAGTTAAATTGAAACATAATTCACCATATAATGATAGATAAAATCATTATTCATTGTTAAAAATTTTAAATTGATAGTAGTGAAGAAATAAGAACACTAATAAGCTTTGGATTTAAGCACTACAAAAAAAAAATCCTTAAATAATGACTAATTTTAGTAATAACAAATAATTAGTCACGATATATAGGGATCAATTTAGGTACTAGTTTATAAACTAAAAATCATTAATAACTAAAATAATTTCAAAAAATTATAATATGTGTCTAAATTTGGTAACTAAATTAGCTACCAAAGAAATTTTTTCTTGCAACCCCATATTTTCTTCATGCACCCCTATATATTTTAAAATTTCAATTATACCCCTATTGTAATTATAATTTGAGATTGTGCAATCTATAAATATTGGATTATACAATCTATAATGCAAATTTACACTCTGGATTGTACAATCTATGATGAAGATTTAAACTCTAAATTGTACAATCCATAATGCAAATTTACATTCTGAAGTGTACAATCCGTAATATAATTTTGCATTACGGATTGTACAATCCAAAATGTAATTTTACATTACGGATTATACAATCTAGAATGCACATGGATTGTAGAATCCGAAACTTATATTTTATGTCTTTTATAGTTAATTCCCATCTTCTATGTCACACTTCATATTATTCATATTATTGTGATCTTTCCATTTGTTTTAATGGACCTTGTGAATGTTTTATAGGGTGAAAGTAGAAGATTTTCTCTTTTGTAGCCACAATTACTTATTCCTAATTTACTCTTTATAATATAGATATTTATTTTTAAAGACTAAGAGTTATTTTTACATGCTTTTTATACAACCATTCTAACCGTTATTTTTTTTTATTCATTAAGAGTTATTTTTTCTTTTTTTTTTTACATTTATTCCACTTTATTAATAATAAATATAAATTTATTTTATATATTAACCTAATAATATTATAATATATGCACTTACTAATATAATATAATATAATATAATATAATATTATATATATATATATATATATATATATATATATATATATATATATATATATATATATATATATATATATATATATATATATATATTATACGTGCGTGAGCCGCGAGATCGGTAGAATTGTGTCTACGTTAGTTTATATAATCGACCTATAACTTCTGTATTGAACTTCTTTCTTTCTCTATTATGCTTCCTTTTTAGTTGTGTTTCTATTTCCCACGCTAATTCTATAGTGCTTCTCCTCTACTCTAAGCCTTACCTTATTATTTGTCTTCTTGCATTTATCATATTATAGTCAAATTATTCCATCAAACACAATCAACTCTTTGTTTTATTTTTATTTTTATTTTTGTAATTTTTCAATAATTGTGTGTGATGCTTCATTCAGTGTATGCATCGTTATCAATTGTACATAATAAAAACTCAATAGTAAATTGTAAAACCCTCTTTTTATTTTTGCCCTAATTTAAAAAGGCTACCCCAAATCAGTTGGGCCTAGGGCTGGCCCATGGGGAGCCAAAGACCCTAATTTGTCCAAACACTTTAGTTTCACTCACTTTCAGAAAACATTCGTTCTCACGCTCTCATTGCTTCCCAACAGAAAGCTCTGTTAGGGGTTGATTTCCCATCCTCTCCAAGCAAGCTCAAGCTCTTCCACTCGTAGTAGTTCCCTTCCAGCTTTATTTTCGTATTTCCTTGGGGACTCACCTCAATAACCTTGTTCTGTTCTGTTCCGCTGTTTTTCCAGCTCACTAAGTTGTCTCCGGAGCTGTGGTGCTCACTGTTGGGTATACGAGTCATTTGGACTAACTCTTTCCAAGTAAGGGAAGCTAGGGTTCCTTGAGTTTTGTAGTATATGGTTGATTTTATCGGTGAATCGTGTCTTAAATGCCTGATTGGTGTCTTGTATGCATGAAATCTAAACTGGGTATGTCTTTACTGTATTTTGGAATGTTGCTCGCTTGCGTGAAAAATAGGAGAAACCTGTTAAACTCGCCTAGGCGAGTGTGTCTTTCGCCCAAACGAGGAGCCCTCGCCTAAGAGAGGTTAACATGGCTCGCCCTCTCCTCTGTTTCGAGTTGTCGCCTGAGCGAAGGCCTCTCGCCTAAGCGATATGGGCTAGCTTGGGCGAGAACTTGAGGTGCCAACTACTCAAGAACTCGCCCAGGCGAGAGCTTTTAGCTTGAGCGAGATTGACAGTAGTGAGTTTATGGGATTGTATATTTCTATCGTTGCAGTTGTTGGTTGCTTGTTTTACTTGACTAGTTTCATTCAAGGTATGGAACATATGGATATGCATGAAAACTATGTTCTTGTATGTTTGACCCATGTTTGATTGAATTGTTATGTTAAAAGCATGAGATGAATGATTATGCACGAGTGATATGGTTCATGGGTTGTGAATGATAGGTTTGGTATGATCTTGGCATGTGTTTTAAATGGGATGGTTGGTTATCAAAGTGGCATGGTGTCGGTATAAAATACACTTCTATATTCGTGGATTGGGAAGGATGAGTTGGAATGGATTCAACATGGAATATGAACGAGGATTGATTATAAAGGTTGGCATGAGATTTATATGCATGATAAATATTACTTGGTTGGTTGAATATGATGGGTATATGGTCAGGATATAATTCCATGAGCCTCTAGGTGAGACCTCATGGTGGTGCTTCAGTGGTCGGGATGTAATTTAATGACCCCTGTTAGTGGGAGTTCATGGTGGTGCCTCATCTATATAATTTAGTAAGGATTCAAGGTAAGGTTGCATCTTGACGCTTTAAGGAGTCAGTTAGTCTCACATAGAGCGGATTGACTCTTGTGGTGAGAGTAGTAGGAGGTCTGAAATTCATCAAGGGCTAACCTTGTGTGTGGGGGTTAAGACATTGTAACATTGTAACACTTAGCTCGGGGGTGAGCAGCTCGGGGATGAGCAGGAAAATCCACCACAAGTGCAAGCATTCGCTGAATCAGACTAGATTATATGTATCCGGATGAGTCGAGTCTGAGTCTTAGTGTATTGTTTGAAAGGTCATAACATGTTTGGATGAGATATACTGATTGGAATGTGAAATAGCATGTAATTGTATGATAAACTGTTTTATACTCTAGCTTACCCTTTTTCTTGTTTGATTGCTTGTGTGTGGTTCTTCTCCTTTTGTGATGATCATCAATTTATTGATGTGAGCAGATGCGAGGAACACCCGGGGTCAACAGGGAAATGATGGTTCCGCTGCGTAGCCCATCTGGATTGGATTCTACTGTCTTGGGCTTTCTCATAGGGCTATGACCCATGTACTATTTTTTCCTTTAATACCTTAATAACTACTATCAAGTTCTTATATTATACTTTGTATCTAACATCGTGGTGTGCTTGGTTTCTTCTAGGTTTTTTTTTAGATATTGTGAGGAGTAGTGGTTATACTCCCGGATTTGTTTCTTCTACTCTATCTGTGTGGCATTTCATTTAAATTAAGGATATTATTTAAATGGGGTGTTACATTAATGGTATCAGAGCAGTTCGTCCTTAGGATGACCTGAGGTTATGGGTTTGTCATGCCTTGCGGGCGTAAGTTGTCAAGTCTAGTCGAGTTTGTCAGTGAAACCAAAAGTTTTAAGAACAGAAAACGTCTTGATAAAGTGATGAGGGTGCACACTCATGACTAGATCAAAGGTTGTTTTTTCTTTCTTAATTCTAATGGTTTGGGGAAGGAAGGGTGACAGACGAAAGGTTTTCTTGTTTGTAGATGATGGAATGTTGCCTTGTATGTTCTAGTTTGTCCTGTTACGCCTCTGTGTTTTGTGTCTCGTGTCTGTAGCGATGAGGGAATGCAGATTCAAGCTCAACTTGACCTACTCACCCTTACCAGGATTGGTGGGGCCTATGAGGAAATCTTTTGTCTCAAAGGTGCAAAGATGTAGAGGATTGTATATTGATAGATGATGAAAGTTGAGTCTTGGTTTAGAGGGCTGAGAAATGATGTTGAAAGTTAAGAAGCAATGATTTGGGCTGAGAGAGAGGTACAAGATCAAGTTCTAAGATCGTACACCATAAGTTTTAGAAGAAGAGTTGAGTTCAGAGATTAGTATACGAGAAGATATCGGTGCGTGCTCATGTGGCAAGGTTTGAGAAATCAACTTGGTTTTACACCTTGACAATGTCTAAGGTTCGAAGTGTAACAGTGTGGGAGGTTTGAGGTTGAGGGTGGAGGCCATGAATTGTATATGGAAAAAAGACGTGTAGTTAGAAGCTTATGGGAGGCAGAGCTTTGAAGATCAGCCAAATGTGATGATATTATAGGAGAATGGAGTATATTAGGAGTTATATACCAGATCAATTCTGTAAGAAGTAGTCGGGTCTTCTCAGCAATAGCAGTTACCCAAGTTAAGAGGAAAAGGGATGTTCTAAGTAAAGTGGCCCACAAAAGAGGAAGGATTGACATTTGATATGAGATGGACGATTTCAAGCATCAGAAGGAGAAGTACATAGTTAAGTTTGTTCTTGTAGGGAAGGACAATTAGTAATGTCACAACACGAGGAAAGGGGAAAGGAAAACAAAAGTTTTGAGTAGCTATGAGAGTGTTTGCGATGATTGGCACTAAAGTGGCCAACACAGGTGATCTAATTTAAAAGATACATGTTAAAAAGGTGGTGATTGGATTATGGGTTTTGGCTTCGCTTAGGGTCGTACACTCTTTGATGTCGCTAGTATGGTATAGGAGTCATGGTTGTCTGCAAGAAGGAGCTGAGTTTAAGGAGTTGGTTTTTGTTACAATAGCGGCCAAGTGAAGATTCGCTCGGGTGTGTGGTGCCTTCGTGGTGATCAAAGTGTTTAAATTCAAACCCAATTCGAATTGTTTCCTTTGTAAGGTTGAGACATAGTCTCAAGGGTGAATTGGTTATTTTCTCAATCTCATTCCGATGAGCTGAGACGACTAACAAGGTGGTGTTCTTTGATTAAAAAGGCATAAGTCAGTGATTGCGTATGAAGTACGGATCAAACTAAATAGTGGGGGATAGAGTGTCACGTGAATCAGATTCATTTGATAAAGGAAAGTGAATAATAGACGCAAAGGATCCCGGTAGTAGAAGAGTTTGTAGACGTGTTCTGAAGCAAGTATTAGAATTTTAACCTTGGTGTGGTGGAGTTCACTTTTGCATTGGTATCTGAAGGAGGACTTGTGCCAATAATTTCTAATTGGATGGTTCCTACTGAGAATTTAAAGTAAATACGGAAGTGGGGGAGATGTTGGAGAAGTAGTGGCTTATACTAAATATAACGGCAAGGATGACTGCGAGTTTGGTGAATCTTAAAGGAGAGGTAGTGAGAGGATAGACTATTCAAGGGTAAATGTTGGATAAGGGAGGATAGACTTTTTGGCCTATGGTTTTAAGGGGTGGAAACATGATGAAGGTAAGAAATTTCAAACAGGTTAGCGGTATCATCAAGGTTTAGCGGCGAGTTTTCCAAGTGTGAAGAGAATCCTTAGAATGTTCAAGAGGAGTATTGACAAAGGTCGGAGTGACTAGTAAGACATATGGTTTAAAAAGGGTGGATGCGATGTTGAGAAAATAGGATGTTAAGGCTATAAATAGGGGAGTCAAAAGGGTTTTGCAAGTTCCATAGAAGTTTTGGAGGAAGGTTTCTCATCAATGATTGATTCCTTGTCACGGCAGACATGAAAGGAGCATCATTTTGAGTAAACAAATAAGTGACTTTGTGTGTTGATCAGAGTAGCGCAATGGGATGATGACAAGTGATACTTATGAAGGGTAAGAGGTGCGTGAAAAGAACTATCTTACTCACGACCTAGAGTATTACTACGACAACTGTAACATCCCTAACGAATATTACTAATATTTAATATACAAAATAAGAAATAAAAATAAATGCCTCATTTAATATAATACCATTTTCCAAAAAAACACGGGAAATTTAAAACTTTAATACAATGTAATAAAACAGGAGTCCATAATTATAAAACAGAAGTAATATTCAAATGTCTCCCAAAAGAAATTACAAAGTTATCTCAAAAACCAAAATAATAATTATATACAAAATTCTCATGCTATCCCTCGCTCCGAGTCTATGCATCTCCTGGCCCACCTGTCACATCATCTGCTCCTGGATAACGAGTTATCTGATCATCGCCACACACACACAGAAAGGGTGAGCTATGCACAATATATAAAACAGATACATGAAATAAATATGTCCCCCATCCTAAAATCACATAACTAAAATTTCATGCTTTGCAAATTACCCAACCATGACCTCATAGTCCTTCATGAGTCATATACATTAACTAGGTCTTGGGACTTCACTGTGCTTCCACGAAAGTAACCCATTCGTGGTCCAACCCTATGAGCCTATCCCGCTCTGATGAAGGATTAACCCCAACCAAGGATGGAGACACATACTTAAGAAGACTAAGCATGTTTAGAAAGGAAGTTCACTAATCTTTCATCCTTTTCATTTGTATTTGTTATTTTTGATTCCCAAAGTTGACTTAGTTGAATCAACTTTAGTTGACTTGTTGACCTTTGACTAAGTTTGACTTGTTGACTATAGTTGACTTGACTTAAGCCAACATGCTAATCTATGTTTATTTGCTTTGTAGGTTAATTAGGAGTAAGAAAGCAATGCTAGGTGGTGCATGGTGATTGGGGAGCATAAATGATGTGGAGGAGAGAGTAAAGCAAAGACATAAAACATAAAGTAAAAGGCATGAAGCAAGTGTACCTATGTACCTTTGGTCTCCTTTGTTTTTAGCACACTTTGGCCTCTTTTTGGAGACATATGAGACACATTCTTTGTCTCCTTTTGTACTAGAACTAAATTAGCCTTGCACACACCATAGTTAGGTCTTTTGTCTCTCATTTTTGTAACCTTATTTGACCTAGTTTCTAGAAGCTAGGGTTAGGTTTTTGTAGAGACATCCTTAGGTATCTTTTATTTGCTTAAAGGCCCCTAAACTCTTCTATATAAGGGGTGCTCCTAGACATGTAAAAGGGTTGAACATTTTGAAGTAAAAACACTCTTATGTCTCAACCATTTGTGAGAGTTTCCTCCTTAGGGAGTGAATACTTTTAAGCCTTATCTTGCATAGCAAGTGGCGGCACACATCCACTCATCTTCAAGGTTGCCATGGCTTCGAGCCTAGCCTTGTAGTGGCGTGCTTCTCACATTTTTACCATTTCTTTCCTATCCATTTTATGTTTTCTTCTTCCTTTAATTGTTCTTGGTAAAGTATCAATTCAATTTAAAAACCCTTGGACTCATATGACCAACATGCATATAGATTTAAAGTCATTACTTCTTACGTGATTTAAAGATAAAAGACATAGATGAATGAAAACCTCAACAATAATAAAAAGAACAAAGAAATTAATTTATCTAACCTCAGAATCCAATTAAGAAATTACAATGGAATCAACCCAAGAAGTTTAGAACTCCATGAATGCAAAATAAAGAGAGAAGAATAGAGAGAAGAAAAGAGAGAAAAAGGAAACGAAGTTAGGCACCCCTAAGGGTTCCAAAACTCCGAATCTCGAGCTTGTGTTTTTCTGCCTCTCCCTTGGTCTCTTTATATAGGATTTGGACTGGGCTTTTCGGTTGCTAATACTTCTCAAATATCTTTTAAAAGAAAGATAAAGATAAATATTCAAAGATATTTGGAGACATCTAAACTATTTGACAAATATAGTTTGGTTAATAATTTATGATATAATTAAATAAATTATTTAAAGATATCTAATAAATTATTAACAAATAATATTTGCATTAATTTTCACAATAAGCCATTTTTAATCCTGTAGTCCAAATTTGCAGAGATATCCAAAAATATCAATATTTGCACTTAAATCCCTCTCCTTTGACCAGTCTTTGAATTTTTGACCAGATTTGACTAACTTTGACCATTTGACCTGTTGACCAGTTTGATTGTGCGATAGTGTTGCAGTGGCCAACGATTGACGCACAGGTGTGGTGATGGTTGACGGTGGCAGATCTGTGGATGTTGAACACTACTGCTGTTGTGCGTTGCAGGTGCAGAAGGTTGAAGATGGTGGAGTTGCGGTGAAGATGCGTTCTGCAACGGTTGGTGCAGGTGGTGCTGCCATTGCGGGCTTCACGGAAGCTGTAGGAACTCGCGTTGCAGAAAATGGTTGCATGAAGGTGGGAGAACTCCAATGACCTGACGGTGGAACGGCGGCGGCTACCGGTGGTGCTGGTGGGAGAGGAGAAAATTAGGGTTAGGGTTTCATGTGTGAGATGGAGGAGATGATGACATGGCACGCCCTGATTGGTTCACATGTATGTGCAAGGATTAATGACACATGTCAGCATATGGTTGGCCTGATTTGAAAGGTGGGGATTGACACATGGCATAATCTGGTTGAGATGGGTTTAAGTGGTAGGAGGGGTGTAACTTAGTAGAAACCAGGGGTGCATAACAGATTTTTGTGTGACCCATTTGGAAATATGGGAGTGTATATGTAATTTAGGGGGTGCAAAAGTGATTTTTTGAGAACTTACTAATTTTAGCCTTATTTAAAGGTGGTTTGTAACTTCAATCAATTTATTTTCCCACCTTGAATGAGCTTAATCTTAACTTTAGCTGCATCAACAAACGTTAAAATATCCAAAAATAATTTATGCAACATAAAATCACTTTTTAAGACATTTTTATCACACATGCTCAAATAGCCTAATTATCAGAATTATCAATTAAATCACTCTTTAAGCACACAAATTCAATTAAATACCCAGAATTAAACATTAAATGAGGGCAAAAATACGCACTCATCAGTCCCCCATCCAAAAATCACAACTAAAATTTCATGCTTTGCAAATTACCCAACCATGATCTCATAGTCCTTCATGAGTCATATACATGAACTAGGTCTTGGGACTTCATTATGCTTCCACGAAACTAACCCATTCGTGGTCCAACCCTATGAGCCTATCCTGCTCATAGTCCTGCCCAACAGACTCCTCGTCTGTAGTAAATCATCGAAGCCTTCTCAATTTGGACCCTAGCACGCACGCAATCACCATACTATCGACTCCTCGCCCAATAGTAGCCGATGGGAACATAACAGTTCCTTGTCCATCGTGCGCCCGACGCATGTAATCACCATACTAAGGACTCCTCACCCATTAGTAGCCGACGAGAACTCAACCGGTTCCATGCCCATCATGCGTCCAACCATCAAGCACATCCCAGACCCCTATTGGACTTAGTCCTTCAAGCCCAAACACCACAAACACAAGCATATTGTCAACACCCAATTTCGTCCGGGTGAATAAATTTATTTTCAAAAAATAAAAATAAAAGTAGAAAATAAGGTGAAACAAAATTTTCTTTAAATATTTTCAAACTTTAATTTTAGAAAAAAAAAGAGAAAAAAAGAAAAAAAAAGAGAGAAAAAAAAGAAAAAACGGAGGAAGAGCCCAATTTGTTATTAATTTTCATGAGCCCAATAACTCAAATATTTTCTACCTTTGTTCCTGATAGAGAAATTAATTATATAATAATTAGAAGCAGTGTCTCTTCAAATGGTAAGAATCAATATTATTAATTGGGATTAATTTTGTGCTCTGATTTGTTATTGATGATCATTGATTTTGTGCTCTGATTTGCTGCGATTTGATACTCATAATTTGCTACTATCATGACCAATTCCTTCCTTATATTGTTTGTTACAATTAAGGCCGAGATTGCATTGATATTGCAAGGTGTGAGTATAAATACGCACTCTGTCATGACCAAAGAAAAAAAGAAAAGATTCTCTACACTTTTCTAATTCTTTCTCATCACCACTCCTACACACCTCCTTTTTTATCTCTCTTTAAAAAAACATATTCATATTGAAGGAGGTAAAAAAAAAAAAGAGAAGAAAACATTCTCTCCAATCTCTCTTTCTCTCATTACCACCCACATAGACACCTCTCATTTTTATCTTTATTGGAAGAACAAACACAAAAATATTAGAAAAGGAAGCCAGAAAAAAAAGAAAAGAGAAAAGGTACGTCACTTTTAGTTCTTTCATCTTTTGATTTAGTTTTTTCAATTTTCAATTTTTTGAAATCATAAAAAATATTTTTTCCCTTTTCTTTAGTGTCTACCCGGCCGCTCGCGTCGCATGATATCCAATTTAGACTTTTATTTTTTCTACAAAATATATACAAATGATCTAAAAATAAAATATAACTTTCTTTGTTTACTCTTTTATATCTATTTGGTTGCTCAAGTCGCAATGAAATCCACAACTACTCTAAAATAACTTTAAGAAAAATTAAAAATTTATAAATGATTAAAAAAATAAAACATAAAAGATTAGAAAAAAAAGAATTTATTTGAAGTGTCTATCCGGCCGCTCGCGTCGCGTGACACCAATTTTAAAATAATACTAAAATTTAAATAAAAAGATTTTCAAAATTATAAAACAAATTAAATCATTTTCAAATAATTTTCCAAATAGATTTTCGAAAAAGAACTACGTAACCCTGATTCTCCATTCACATGGAGATACGTAGGAGCGAGGATTAATCCTCGTCGGGCCCAAAAATTCAAAAAAATATTTTAGTTTTTTTTGTACATTCTTTTATTACTAATTTTGGGGAAAATTAAATATTTCGAAAACCCACATAACTTTTGCACATTTAGTTAAAGGTACCGTCTTAGGATGGGCATTGTGGGGTGCTAATACCTTCCCCACGCGTAACCGACTCTCGGACCCAAACTCTAGTTTTTCGCAGACCTTGCTTTTTTTCATGGTTTTCCATAGTTTCCTATAATAACTATGGTGGCGACTCCAAACTCTGTTTCTTTTACAAATTTTTATTTTTTGGTTCGTCATCCCGTCGCGATTTCGGTTGTGACACATATAATTCCTATCCTTTAGGAAATAACAAGCAAACAGTCCAAACAGTGCACAAACACAATGTCAGTTCTCCCAAGCTAAACCCTCGGTCTCGCTTAGGCTAGCCCACCTCGCCTGAGCGAGCGTGTAACAGCGGTTGTACCTCGTCATCTCGCCTAGGCGAGCTCTCCTCGCCTGAGCGAGACCTCTAGTCGCTCGAAACACAAAACGCCCCTCGCCTGGACGAGGATTCACTCAACAAAACACAAAGTCTCATCGCGACCTCGCTTAGGCGAGCCATTCTCGCCTAAGCGAGCATACCTGTCGCTCAGAACCCCAAAACCTCTCGCCTGGGGGAGAAGTCGCACTCGAAACATCCAGGATTCCTCGCGACCTCGCTTGGGCGAGTGTCTCTCGCCTGAGCGAGAGACTAAGTCGCTCAACCCCGTCCATGGTCGCCTAAGCGAGAAATGCGAACCAGAACCAAAAATGAGACTCTGCAACTCTCGCTTAGGCGAGATGGACTCGCTTGGGCGAGACTTGCAGGGTTTCGAGTCTGTTCACGCGCACAATTCACTCTAAACAATGCACAAACATACCAAAATACATTCCTATTCATACCAAATCAATTTACACATATTGCAACAACACATAGGAATAGTATAGACTCCATAAAATTCCCAAATTCCAAGTTTCACACCATTCCCACATATAGAGTGTATAAACCCCTTTCCTTCATGCATTTAGTCCAAAATTTAAATAAAACAGTACCAAACTCACAACCCCCAATTTCCCTCATGTGCATCACGAATTTCAGTGCATAATTTCATCAAAATCATACAATAACATACAACAACACAAATTTCGGGTTCAGCTCCCCTAACCTAAAATCTTGGTACCAAATTAATAGCCTTTGAGGGTTCTTCTCCAATCTCCCAATCTGCCTAATTCTTCCTCTCAAGTCTTCTCCCAATAGCACCCAATTCTCTCCTCCCCCACTCAGAATTTGTATTCTTTTGACAAGCAAATTGACAGCAGTGCCAAAACCCCCTTTTTTCTTCAAAATGACCTTTTATATGTGTCTCATTTAGGGGTTTAAATGTTAAAACGAAATTAGGCTTTATGGTGGGTTTAATTTTTTTATTAAAGGATCATTATACAATGGTTTTCCAGCCCCCTCCTTGGCTGGCCCCTTCTAGGTTTACTGTTGCCCTCTCATATTCCCTCCAAAACTACACTAAAAAAAATAAAGTTCCAATTTCATTCCCACCCAAGTTTGAACCCATGACCACTTAGTCACCATTCAAGTGCATAACCAATTCAACCAAGTAATATTAGTGATACACTCCAATCATGATAAGCTTACAATACCAATTCCATACTCATACATATTATTAAAAATCAATAATAAACAACAACACATAATTGGCATACATAGGACTCGAACCCAAGTCCTCTCACATAACCAAAGTACTATTAACCATTTGAGCTAGTACTTTTCCACATCACACTAAATAATAATTAATGCCACAAAGGCGCTTTCTATCCGCATTGGTTAATTAATTAATTAATTTTCATGAATCTTACAATTCCTCCACCTTTAAAAGTTTTCATCCTCGAAAATAGGACTTACCAGCAAAGAGGTGAGGATAAGACTTCCTCATGAGATCCTCCATCTCCCAAGTCATCTCCTGGCTTGCCTCGTCCTAGAGAACCTTAACCGTCTTCAACTCCTTACCTCTCAGTTGCTTGAGTTGAGTATCCAATATGCGAACCGGTCCAACTGGTTTAGTCAGATCCTCGCGTACTTGCACCTCATCTGACTCCAACACATGATCTGGACTTGCAATGTATTTCCTCAACTGTGAGACATGGAAAAATTTATGCAAGTTGGATAGGTGAGGGGGTAGAGCGATCTCGTACGCCGCTGCTCTTATTCTCCGTGTAATCTGATAAGGCCCTATAAATCTCGAAGTCAACTTCCTTGATTTAAGAACCCTTTCGATACCTGTGGTTGGCGTAACCCAGAGGAATACATGATCTCCTTCATCAAACTCAAGTGGTCGTCTCCTCTTATCCTCATAGGACTTTTGCCTACCCTGAGTTGCTCGCATTCGATCTTGGATTAAGTTGACCTTACTAGTCGTCTGTTGCAGAAATTCAAGACCAAGCACATAGGCTTCACCATCCTGATACCAGCACAATGGAGTTCTACACCTTCTTCCATACAATGCTTCATAGGGCGCCATACCAATACTGGAGTGGTAGCTATTATTGTAGGTGAACTCCACCAAAGGTAGCACATCATTCTAGTTTCCCATGTGATCCAACACACAAGACCTCAATAAGTCCTCTAGAGATTGGATGGTCCGCTCAGACTGTCCATCCGTCTGAGGATGATACGTTGAACTCATCCTCAGCTGTGTACCCAAGGCCGCCTGCAATGATTGCCAAAATCGTGATGTGAATCTAGGACCCCAGTCTGACACTATGCTTTCGGGTACTCCATGCAATCTCACCACTTCTCTTACGTACAACTCTGATTCATAGGCAAGAAATGAGCATATTTTATCAGTTTGTCCACTATCACCCAGACTGAATCATGACCCTTTGTCGACGTTGGAAGATGGGTCACAAAATCCATAAAGATATTATCCCACTTCCACTGAGGTACGTCTAGTGGTTGTAGTGTGTAAGACCCGTGGAATTTAATTAATTAAATAATTAATTAATTAATAAATGCGAGTGGGCAAATCATTTATGACATTAAATTATGGTTGTTATGATGTGGAAAAGTGCTAGCTCATGTGGTTGAGAGTACTTTGATTGTATGAGAGGACTTGGGTTTGAGTCCTATGTATGCCAATTTTGTGTTATTATTCGTTATTATTTTAAATATATGATAATCATGTTGTGAAATAATATGTTAATTGGATGATGATTGTTAGCATGAAACATGAATTGGCATGATGGTTTGATATTGATTTAGCAATTGCATGGTTATGGGTTCAAGTCTTGGGGAACCCAAATTAAACATTCTTTTTGCTATTTTTGGCTTTGGCATGAAGGTGAAGGGTTAACGTACACCCTAGAGAAAATAGCAACCAAGGGTGGCTGTAAAAACACCCCATAATGGGAGATTGAATGGCCATTAACACTTAACTTAAGTGACAGCTCGTTTTTAACTCTTCCCCTAGCCTTAAATTTCCATTTAAAAGGCAAAAGTGAGGTTTTGGAAAGGGTTTGGCAATATTAGAAGTGGTACCAGAAACAAAGCACGAAATTGCTAAGATTAGTGAGTGGGAGTGAGTTTTGGGGCTGGTTGAGTGGAAGCCAAGGGGAATATCATTGGTGATCATTGGGAGCTCTCAAGCATTTCAATTTAAGCAAAGATTTCCAGGTTAGGGGAGCTGGACTCCGCTGTTTTATTTTAAATAATAATAACATGTGATGTATGATAAATTGAATGTCTATCTACTGTTGTATTCACAAATTTTTGCGTTTCTGGAAACTTTCCAGAAACCGCCTGGCAGGTGATGAACCACCACCAAGCGACTCATCTATTTTAAGCTGGTTTTGGGGTTCTGGAAAGGAACTGCCTGGCGGCACACTGTCAGCCATCAGGCGACGCGTGGGGTTTTTATCAGTTTCTGGGTTTTGGATGAAGGGCCTGGCAGTGTTGATCCAGCCGCCAGGCGACGCGAGCGATAAGTCTCGATTTTGACGATTTCGGGGTTCTGGGTGATCTCAAGTAAGGGGAAACTCTGTGATAAATCTTAGAGAATGATCAGATGTCAAAATTTCTGTTGAATGCTGTGAAATTTTTAGGTTTAATCGAATGCAACAGTGCAACTAGGTATTAAGGGTGAAAGATTGGGAAGTTTGGTACTGTAAAGTGCATGTGTGTGGGAAATTCTGAAAGGAAAATTTATGGAGTAGGTACAATCAGATAAGGGACTTTCTGTATGTGAAATTGTGAGGACTGGGTGAAATTGTGGAGTTTCTGGGTGCAGCGCCTGGTGGTGAATCCCTGTACCGCCAGGCGGCTCAAGGTTCGTGAGCATTCTGGGTTTTTACTAATGAACTGCTTGGCGGTGATGAATTTCCGCCAGGCGACGCGGGTCTGAGTTTTGGTTTTCGTCATTCTGGGTGTTTAGACATGATTCTGATAGGAGGGAAATCATGGGTTGGTGAGTTAGGGATGATGTAACGTCGTATTTTATTGAGATTCAGTATAATTAGTAGATAAAATTGATGAAACAGTGTGAATATGATTTTAGGGTTATGATTGAGAATTTTTAGATGAATCAGTGTTGATAGCGAATTGGTGTACTCATGTTGTGAACTATTAGAGTTAAAGTTAGAGGGTGGTGTCACGATTAAATATTTGAGGGTGAAGGCAATTCGGGAATGCAGAGAGAAGTGTTGGAGAATGAAAGAAGGATCGCATAGCTGCAGTAAAATTCTGGGAATCTACCATATTTACGTGAACCGCCTGGCGGCACAGGCTTTGCTGTCAGGCACCATCTCAGAAGTTGGAGTTTTTACATGTCGCGGGTGTCGTTGACTATACTGGTGGAGGGAGCCATCTTCATACTACTGAAGCAGTGGAAAGGAGTAATAGAATGTAAGAAGGAATGATAATAAATCAGAGTTAGGGTTGATAATTAAGTGTTGAGAAGAGAAAGAGAATTCTGGCGTAGTTGAGGGAGGATTCTAACGTGGGTGTGGAACTTGTGGTCTAGACCAGTATAGAGTTAGTGGCTGTATACGATGACGAGAGTCAAGTTATATTTTATGAATTTTAGGAATTGCCAAATGGTAGGAAGTGTGTGAATCCTAAGTAAGGAGGTTGTGAAGTAATGTTGTAAGTGAGGGAAACCGGGACTTGAAGGGAAGTAAATAATAAAGCTTATAGAGGTAGTAGCTGCAAGGGCATATTGAGTATTGGGTTAGTTGAACTTACGTATGTCTAATTCGATAAACCAGTTTACAATTATACACACGATGTGAAGGGGCTTCAACTGTCTGAGAACGTAGTTGCGCAAGACCTTTGTGGTGAACTTGAACGAAAATCACGAAAAACAAGTAAAGGTATATTACTGGTGTGGCGCTTGGCGGTGGGGTCGCACCTACCAGGCGATAGTGAGGAAACAGTGGGATCATGGTGTAGGAGGCACCTGGCAGCAAGAAGTTTCCGCTAGGCGATAGCGAGAAAATACGTAACTTATGAATCAGCGTCCGCCTGGTGGCAAGGAGAGTCCTGCCGGGCGGTGGTTGCAAATTTTATGGTTCTTGAGGCGCTTAGCGCCTGGCGGTACGTGTCCCCCGTCAGGCGGTCTGGAAGCTGTGGCAACTAGCGGTACGTGTCCCTCGCTAGGCGATTTGGTTGTTGTAAGTCCTAGTTATTGGAATTTGTAGGGTGTTCTACAAGGCTTTTGGTGGTGCTTCAAAGGTAAGATTGTTGGGTTCCTTGAGTTGAGCTCGGAACATATCCCTTGAGTTGAGCTCGGGATAGGGGTTAAGCACGTACATTCCTCGAGTTGAGCTCGGAATGGCATCCCTCGAGTTGAGCTCGGGATGGCGGATGAACACGAGGAACCCTTGAGTTGAGCTCGGGTTGGCGAGTGTTGCCGGTGTGAGTGTGCTGGTTGTGGCCAGTACGGATGGGTCCAGTTAGATTGCCCTCCTCAGTTGTTGACTGACGAGTTTGGTAGTCTTGGGACATTACGGACTATGTTCGTAATTGGGAACTCCACCTGGCGTTGCGGTGTATGATCCATGGCATTGGTTCCCGCACGTGCTCTGTTGGTTGTGGCCGATAGGTTTGGTAGCAAATTACCTGGGGGTAACCACTAGAAGAGGTAGAACCCGAATGGTCTGGTTGTGGCCAAACGTTAGAGAATTTATTTAAAGATAGTACTTTGATACTTGTGGAGCTTAAATCTGTTTAATTGGTTATATGATATTCAGTTATGATGTATGTTGTTTTCATAAGCTCACCCTATCTGCTTGTGTTTGGCGATGATCGTGTACGCGGTACACGTGAACAGAGGATGTTGATGCAGGTGGAGCCGATGATGCTTAGTCGCGAGTGGGGTTCTACTGGGGAAACTTCTTACATTATCTTTATTTGCTTTTGGGAACTGTTGTAAACCCGGATGGGTGAAATTATAACATTGTTATTTTGGTTTTTGTAGTGGACGTTTATAAACTTTATTCGACCATTTAATAAATTTTAAATTTCTCGCATTTTTGGGAAATGAGGTTATTCATAAATGCGGCAGTATTATATTTTTATTTGTTTTATATATTTAAACCAATAATATCCTGATGGGATGTTACAATTGAGGGTCCAAGGAAGTTTTGTGAGAATGAGTTCATTAAGATGAAGCTTGGAGTCATGGGGTTGAGAGTCTATGAAATGAAACTACCTAAATGGTGGATAGGTTATGCGAAGATGAGTACATGAGAATAATAAGGAATAAAAGTAATTGAGATTCTGGTATGAGTCATAAAATAGTGTGAGTGTAATACTTGATCTTGAGAGGTCTATTTGGAATGCAGTAAGGAACAACTGAGATTAGTGGAAATAAGTATATAAAAGATAGCGAGATAAACTTGTATAGTTAAGTAAGCTATAAAGGGGAAGGAAATGGGGACAAGTCTCGTATGAGCATAGGTACTATTTAGAGAAAAAGATGGATTATACTAAATAGTAGTAGGAATACGTGAGTCTAGAAAGTGAAAATGGTTTCGAGTAAGGTATTCCAAGGAATGCAAGTACATTGTGACTAGCCAAGTCTATGAGAATTGTTGCGATACATTTAGTGAGAAGTGTAGTGGGTGCTAGAATCTGTAAACCTTGAAAATTCGTGATAGGGAACCCAAATGGGGTGCTGCTGTACTGATACAGCACCTGATAACGAGGTGAATCCGCCAGGCGAGGGATGGGTAGACAGAGGCGTCTGGTTTCGTGTGTGCCTGGCGACATGAGTGGTACCGCCAGGCGATGGCCTCCCAACAGAGGAACTACTGAACCACGTGCGCTTGGAAATAAGTGGTGTTCTGCCAGGCGGGACCAGTAGCGAGGATGATCTTGAGGCGTTGTGCGCCTGGCGGTACGCGTCAACCGCCAGACGGTTTAGGAGTTGGTAGCGCTTGGCGGCACGTGTCCCTCGTCAGGCAAATTGTACTACTACAGCTTGGAATTGTGATTTCGCATATGTGATCTACAAGGCATCTAGTGGAGTTTTAAAGGTGGGATTGCTGGTGGTCCTTGAGTTGTGGCTCGGAACGTATCCCTTGAGTTGTGGCTTGGGATAGGGGTTAAGCACGTGGTATTCCTTGAGTTGTGGCTCGGAATAACATATCTTGAGTTGTGGCTCGGGATGGCGGATGAACACGAGGAACCCTTGAGTTGTGGCTCGGGTTGGCGAGTGTTGCTGGTGTGAGTGTGCTGGTTGTGGCCAGTACGAATGGGTTCAGATAGATTGCCCTCCTCAGTTGTTGGCTAACGAGTTTGGTAGTCTTGGGACGATACGGACTATGTTCGTATATGGGAACTCTACCTGGCGTTACGGTGTATGATCCGTAGCATTGTTTTGCGCACGTGCTCTATCGGTTGTGGCCGATAGGTATGACAACAAGTCACCTTGAAGTAATCATTAGACGATGTAGAACACGAATAATATGATTGGGGGTCAGATGGTAGGAATTAAAAGATGGAACAATGTCGGATGTTTAAGTTATGTATAGTGACATGTGTATATGTATATATATCTGCAACATTATATATGTTTTATCTGTTAAGCTCACCCTATCTACGTGTGTTTGGCGATGATCGTGTACGCGGTATACGGGAGCAGATGTTGTTGATGCAAGTGGCTTAGGTGAAGCTTAGTCGCGGAGAGGGGATAGACTCGGGGAAACCTTATGTTTTATTTTCTCTAGTTTTGGGATCAGTTGTAAACCCTGATGGGTGATATTATAACATTTGATTTTTGGTTTTTATGACTGATGGTTATGAACATTATTTACTTATTTAATAAATTTTAAATTTTCCCGCGTTTTGGGAAAATGAGGTATTATTAAATGCTCTGTTATTTATTTATTTCTTTATTTTATTTATAAATCCGTAATATCCTGACGGGATGTTACACAGTGTACCTCCTGGCCTTTGATGTTCAATTTTGGCCTTTTGACATACCAAACACTGAGCAACAAAGTATGCCACGTCTGCGTTCATACCATTCCACCAAAAGGACTCCTTCAAATCCTTATACATCTTAGTCATACCTGGATGTATGCTAAGATGACTCTGGTGACCCTCCTTCAGAATCTACCTCCTGAAATGAGGTCCTCCTGGTACGCACACTCTACCTTTAAAACGTAGAATGTCATCCTCTCCCATCTGATAATCCTTCCCTTTCTCTGTGCCTAACCACCCCACAAACTGTTGCAATTCCAAATCGTGTCCCTGAGCCACACGAATTTCATTCAAAAATTCATTAGTGACTTTTAGCAAGTTGCACTGTATCGAGTCTTGCCCAAACTGCATCCCCAGATTCATATCTCGGAGTTTCTCAATCAACTCTAACTCCTTTATCATCATGCAAGACACATGTATCTTCTTCCGACTCAAAGCATTGGCTACAACATTTGCCTTGCCCGGATGATAGAGCAATTCAAAGTCATAGTCCTTCAAATACTCCATCCTCCTACGCTGCCTCATATTCAGCTCCTTTTGATCAAACAAGTATTTCAAACTTTTGTGATCGTTGAACAGAAAAAGTGTCGTTCTTTTGTGTATCAATTAAAGATGTTCAGAGAATCATTTAGAGTTAGAATTATGGGGTTACTTAGAGAAAGTTGTGCAAGAGTAGTAGGAGATGGTTTGAGTTATGATTTCAAGTAAGAGTGCCAACTTGGAATTGAGAAAGTGAGAGTAGATGTTTAGCTAGGGAATGGAAATCAAGATCCGTGATTTGACGAGTTAAGAGTAAGGGTTGATTGAGAAACATAAGTGTTTGGGTTGGAAAGAGAATGTGTGAGGAGATTTCATTAGTTTAGTCATCCGACTAGAACTAGTGAGTCTCTCAACAAGGTTGGGGAAGAAGCAATTCAGAAAAATCTTAGTTGAGAAGTATCTTAGAGTTGATAGGTATAAATCAAACTAAAAAATTTAAGTCAAGGAAAGACATAGTTCTAAGGCTTTTGTGGAAGGATGGTTACAAGTTAGTAGATTAGAAATGAAGGTGAGATGCCGAAATGAATTTGGTGGTTGTAAAAGAGGGAAGTTTAATTTGGAAATAGAATGACTTGGTTGTGGATTTTGTTACCATTGGTTGAAGTAGTACAGGAGGCAAGATGTTATAAGTTTCGTTATGCGTAAAAGTAGTCAAGAGTGTTGATGATGAGGTAGTAGGCCAGAACTCAATAGTGATCAAGTCAGTGGAGTGATGCATAAAGGAGCGAACAAGGTGACGGGAAGTGATAACGAACATGCTTTAGTTTGAGACTTAAAGTGATATGAGACTTTGATAAAAACCTATTAGGGGAGAGCATATGGTGGGTGAGTAAGTATATCACAAGTTAGTTGGGCAAGTATGAGGGAGCAGTGTTAAGGTTGCAAGTTGGAAGTTAGTTCGAGTGTAGTGACTAAACCAATTTACATTTTTGGACACATATCGCATAGCTCAAAGGTAAAGTTTCCAGTGACTATAGGTGTTGAAGTCATCAAATATGTCATGTCTAGGTGGTGGTTGTCGGAGGGCGTGAGGAAAATGCGATTTTCTTTCTATCCCATCGGTGAATTTTCGAGGACAAAAATTTTTGTTGTTGGGAAGAATGTAAAACCCTATTTTTATTTCTGCCCTAATTTAAAAAGGGCTATCCCCAAATCAATTGGGCCTACGGCTGGCCCATAGGGAGCCAAAGACCATAATTTGCCCTAACACTCTAGTTTCACTCACTTTCAGAAAACATTCGTTCTCACGCTCTCCTTGCTTCCCAACAGAAAGCTCTGTTAGGGTTTGGTTCCCCATCCTCTCCAAGCAAGCTCAAGCTCTTCCACTTCATGTAAGTTGCTTCTAGGCTCGTAGTAGTTCCCTTCTAGCTTTATTTTCGTATTTCCTTGGGGAGTCACCTCAATAACCTTGTTCTATTCCGTTTCGCTGTTTTTCCAACTCACTAAGTTGTTCCTAGAGTTGTGGTGCTCACTATTAGGTATACGATTCATTTGGACTAGCTCTTTCGAAGTAAGGGAAGCTAGGGTTCCTTCAGTTTTGTAGTATATGGTTGATTTTATCGGTGAATTGTGTCTTAAATGCCTGATTGGTGTCTTGTATGCATGAAATCTAAATTGGGTATGTCTTTACTGTGTTTTGGAATGTTGCTCGCTCGCATGAATAACAGGAGAGACCTGTTAAACTAGCCTAGGCGAGTGTGTCTTTCGCCCAAACAAGGAGCCCTCGCCTAAGCGAGGTTAACATGGCTCGCCCTCTCCTCTGTTTCGAGTTGTTGCTTGAGCGAAGGCCTCTCGCCTGAGCGAGATGGGTTAGCTTGAGCGAGAACTCGAGGTGCACAATGCTCGAGAACTCGCCCAGGCGAGAGCTTTTAGCTTGAGCAAGGGATCTCTCTCGCCTGAGCGAGAGTTGCTAGCTTGAGCGAGATTGACAGTAGTGAGTTTGGGGGATTGTATATTTCTATCGTTGCAGTTGTTGGTTGCTTGTTTTACTTGACTAGTTTCATTCAAGGTATGGAACATATGGATATGCATGAAAACTATGTTCTTGTATGTTTGACCCATGTTTGATTGAATTGTTATGTTAAAAGCATGAGATGAATGATTATGCACGAGTGATATGGTTCATGGGTTGTGAATGATAGGTTTGGTATGATCTTGACATGTGTTTTAAATGGGATGGTTGGTTATCAAAGTGGCATGGTGTCGGTATGAAATACACTTCTACATTCATGGATTGGGAAGGATGAGTTGGAATGGATTCAACATGGAATATGAACGATGATTGATTATAGAGGTTGGCATGAGATTTATATGCATGATAAATATTACTTGGTTGGTTGAATATGATGGGTATGTGGTCAGGACATAATTCCATGAGCCTCTAGGTGAGACCTCATGGTGGTGCTTCAGTGGTCGGGACGTAATTCCATGACCCCTGTTAGTGGGAGTTCATGGTGGTGCCTCATCTATATAATTTAGTAAGGATTCAAGGTAAGGTTGCATCCTGACGCTCTAAGGAGTCAGCTAGTCTCACATAGAGCGGACTGACTCTTGTTGTGAGAGTAGTAGGAGGCCTGAAATTCATCAAGGACTAACCTTGTGTGGGGGGTTGAGATATTGTAACATTGTAACACTTAGCTCAAGGGTGTGCAGCTCGGGGGTGAGCAGGAAAATCCACCACAAGTGCAAGCATTCGCTGAATCAGACTAGATTATATGTATCCGGATGAGTCGAGTCTGAGTCTTAGTGTTTTTTTTGAAAGGTCATAACATGTTTGGATGAGATATACTTATTGGAATGTGAAATAGCATGTAACTGTATGATAAACTGTTTTATACTCTAGCTTACCTTTTTTCTTGTTTGATTGCTTGTGTGTGGTTCTTCTCTTTTTGCGATGATCATCAATTTATTGATGTGAGCAGATGCGAGAACACCCGGGGTCAACAGGGAAGTGATGGTTCCGCTGCGTAGCCCATCTGGGTTGGATTCTACAGTCTTGGGCTTTCTCGTAGGGCTATGGCCCATGTACTATTTTGTCCTTTAGTACCTTAATAACTATTGTCAAGTTCTTGTATTATACTTTGTATCTGGCATCGTGGTGTGCTTGGTTTCTTATAGTTTTTTTTTTGGATATTGTGAGGAGTAGTGGTTATACTCCTGGATTTGTTTATTCTACTCTATCTGTGTGGAATTTCATTTAAATTAAAGATATTATTTAAATGGAGTGTTACATAAATCACATCATTTGAATAAATTCATTATTTGAGTTATAATATATATATTAATGTTAAATATGTTTTTACTATTTGAATGTAAAATTAAAATTTATCTATCTAAAATGTTGATACATTTTATAAACATCTCAAACATTTTCTAAAAGATAGACCTACAATTAGTTTTATTATTCTATAAATATTGATTATAGTTTGAATTTTAAATATATTTAAAGTTTTGTATCACGTGAAATTATAAGAAATAGACTTGAAGTGATTACCAAAGAGAGGATGTCTTCTTCTTCTTTTTTTTCATTCTTCTATTCTCGAATATTTTTTTACTACGCTATAAGAATACCAATTATCATGAACCTCAATGAATTTGAATCGCGCTTGCTGCGCTTATTTCAAATGAATTGCGTTGTTCGCGGGTTATCACCGAATAAGTGTTTAAGAATGAATAAAAAAGGAACAAGAAACTAAAGGAAGGTTTGTGACTTTGGATTAGAAACTCGAATATAAAAAATCAAAAGTTTTATTAACGTAGGTAAAATTTCTCACAGAGCACAAGTTTCATTCAAAATGAGCTTTAAAATATTAAAAGAAAAAAAGATAAGTCTATACATCAAGACTACTATACTCACTCACCTCTTTCTTTTTACAACACCATAATTGCCTACTACACCCCAATTATTTTTGTGAAAAACCCAATTTGCCCTTTGTGATTTTGTTATACGTAGGGGTGGCAATACGGGCCGGCCCGCCCCGTTTAGGCCCGCCCCGCATAAGGCTCGCACACCGCGAGCCGGCCCGTTCCGCCCCGCACATTTTATGCGGGCCGCATAATCTGGCCCGCCCCGCATACACGTTGGCCCGCACAGTTTGGAAATTTTTTTTTTTTAACTTTACCCATAATTCTAACCATTTTGAAGCAGACCTGGACATAGAAACAATACATTTAAATCATAAAACAGTGCAGTAACATGATTGTTGGACTCTTATAACAGTGCAATCAACCAAAACTTGGACAAGTGCAATAAACAACATAAAAAACAGTCCACCAAACGAAGTCTTGGAGCATTAAACAAGTGTAACAAACAAGTCCTGGACATCATATGAATGAAGTGCAATAACAACATAAAAGAGTCCATAAAAGGGGTCTAGAACACGAAAACACCAAACCAACAAAGTTCAAATCAAAAATAGTCCAAAACATAGAAACATCTTCATGGTTGTAGTCTATTGTTCTTCATCTTCCATGCTTATGACATTGGAAGCAACACCGGAGGACCCTTCATTTACCACCAGATATTTGTAAGTAATATTTTCTCCATCTTCTGCATATATTCAAACCAAAAAAATAAATAGTAAGTAGGAATGAATTTACTTGACAATAAAAATAATAGAAAGTAAGAATCAAATAATTACCCTCAACAAAACCATGCTTCCAACTAGAAAGGCAAATATTGGATTTGACATTCTCGGGTAAGAGTCGACTCCTATATTTGTTAAGGATCCGAGACCCAATGCTAAAAGAAGATTCTGATGCCACAGTTGTTATTGGGATGCTAAAGAGATCTCTAGCCATTATTGATAGGTCAGAAAATCTTAGACTATTATTTTTCCACCATTCCAAGACATCCATGTGCTCCATAAATCGAAAACCTAGATTTGGTTCCTCCAAATATGTCTCAAGTTGATTCTTTCCAATTCTATTACCCAATTCACTATCACACTCTTTTAATTCCTATTAACAAAACAATGAATGAATAAGTTAGTAACATCAATATGAAGAATGCCATACAAAATACAATCAAGTTAAATTAAAATTACATCAAATAGGCTTAGATGTGGAAGAGAAACGGATGAGGAAGAAGAAGATTGTCCTTGTTTGCGCTTTAGAACATTTGTTGATGTTGTTGTTGGCAAACTTTTACTATATTCAGCAAAAAGGTTGTACAACTTGTCCTTGATTTTTGCCAACTTCAATCCAGAAGTAAGAGGATCAATCTTATCAAAGCAGTAGGCCAATGTTTGTAGTTTCATTCTTGGGTCTAAAATTGCTCCAAAAGCAAGCACAACACTATATTCATCCCAATACTTTTGAAACTTAACCATCATCAATTCAACCATCTTCTTTATCAAATCATCTCCATCCTTAACATTCTCCATCAACAAACTTTGAATCTTCCAAACTTGTAAGAAATACAAATTTGATGTGGGATAGCTTGTGGCAGACATTAAGGTTGTCATATCATAGAAAGGCATTAAAAACCTACAAATTTTTTCAGCCCTGTCCCACTATTCCTCTGAAGTACAATATTTGTAACTTTCATCAACCATTGGCAAGCTTCCAAAAACACGTCGATATTTTAAGGCACCTTTGAGCATCAAGTATGTTGAGTTCCATCGTGTAGGGACATCAAGACAGAATCCACATGAATAATCAATGTCATCAAATTTGTCAAGACATTGTTTAAATTTTAAAGTTCTAGTCTCTGACCCCCTAATATATACTTGATGCTATTTCTAATTTGATCTAGAGTATTGCCTAACACCTTTAATCCTTCTTCCACAATCAAATTCAATATGTGCGCACAACAACGAATGTGAAAGAATTCCCCACTACATATCAAGCCATTATGTAGATTAAGTTGAGTTCTCAAAGAATTTTGAAGCACATCATTTGCCGAAGCATTGTCCAAAGTGATAGAGAAAACCTTTTTCTCTAATCCCCACTCTTGCAAAAGTTCATAAACTTTCTTAGACAACTCAAAACCTATGTGGGGGGGGGGGGGGGGCATGTGACAAAAGTTAAGAACTTTGCTATTTAGTTTCCAACTCAAGTCCACAAAATGGGCAGTCAAAGCAATGAATCCCTCAGTATTAATAGATGTCCACAAATCAGATGTCAAGCATATCCTACCAGGAATGGAAAGAAGCAGAGTTTTAAGAATTAACTTTTCTTTGTCATAGAGTCTCCCAATATCTGCCTTAATAGTGTTTCTACTAACCATAACTGCATGCGGACACAAGTACCTAATCCAGCTCCTAAGTTCAGGATACTCAACAAATTTATAAGGCAAATTGTGCCTAACAACCAGTTCACGCAACAACTGACGGTGCACTGATTGATCTATTTTCTTTGCCTTCAATTTTCCTTGCATATCTAACATCATTTGACCAATATCTTCAGTTTTGATTTTACCACACTTCATAATATGCCGATTCAAATGTGAAGTTCCATATTTTCTTCCACCACACGCAAAAACTTTGTTGCAACCATTACACTTTGCCTTATTCTTATCCTCCCCAACCTTACTAAAATACCTCCAACAATCAGTTGTGCTAGCCTTATTTCTCCTTTTATCAACCTCTACCGTTTCAGACTGTTTTTCAGTATCATCTTCTTCAATTTCATTTTCAGAAACAGTTATGTTAACATCATCCTTATCAGCCATTCTTGTTTCTAAATTAATCTAATTCAATTTCCTGATACAATACACACATTGTCAAACCAAATCAGCAACAACCTGCAATTAAGCAGGGGCAATGGCAACACACAGCAACAACACCAGCGAAATGAACACACATTTGAAGCAATTCTTATAAGTCACTATAAACATATAACTTCGTAGTACTCAGGCCTACTACATGATTTATTTACGCAAACAAGTGTAGCCAAAAAGAAGCATACATCAACAGATTCTTCATTTTAATTTTCAGAGTAAATAAATCCAACCTCTAAGGTTAGACACTGGAACCAGAAACAAGATCTGGTCCAACACAGAAAAACTTAGGTTCCAAAAGCAGTTTGTTTGTTCCTCATAGTAACAATCGAACAAAAGGGAAAGCAACATTTGGACCTAATGATATGGTAATACATACCTGGGAGAGAATGCAAAGCAAGGATTGAAGGTGGAAGGAGACCTGCGCTCCTGTGGTTCGCGGTGCACTCTTGTGATTCGCGGTGCACAAAGCTCGTCGTCGGTGGAAGGAGATCGTTCGACAGCGTTGTCCGTAATTGGGTTGGTCAGCGGCGTGGATTGGAAGGAAAGGGGCACACTGAGTTTTTAGGGCAGACGAAAATGAGGAAAGGGGTTTCTAGGGTTTTTACGAAAATGAGGAAAAGGTAGCGCGTTTCTTTCTTTCTCACTCTCACAGCAGCAGCATATCAGTACACAAAAGAAGAGCATATGGCAGTAACTCAACTTTTATGCCGGCCGCGGGCCAGCCCGTGCGGACCGCGGGCTGGGCCAGATCGGGCCTGCGGGTTCAATTTTCAGGCCTGCCCCGCGTAATTTGTGCGGGCTTGCGGGCTGGCCCGCCGGGCCTGACCGAAATTGCCACCCCTAGTTATACGTGTTTGAACCTCCCAAACTCTATTTTTTGTGTGACTTCTCCACTGGTCCGCGACTACTTTGGACATTGAGGTTTTTTGGCAAAGGACATAGTTTTGTAGAGCTTAAAGGTAGGGGGTTTCTCCCTACACCTCCAAAGAGTTCTACTACACCTCCAAAAGAATTTAAATTTCCTATAATACCCCTCTAAATCTTTTGACTATCAAGTGGTAAAAGTTAAAAAAAATTCTTAAGCGGCTTTCAAAATCCGGTAAAATTCTTAACCGGCTTTCGAAATCCGGTAAATAGTGTCAAACGGATTTGAAATTGTGAACCGGCATTTGAAGTCCAGTTAAGTGATTTAACGGAATTCGAAATCCGTTTTCTTTGTATACCGACATTCGAAACCCGATTGAGAAATTGTCTACCGGCATTCGAAGTCCGGTTAAGCCATTAACGAAATTCTAAATCAATTTTTTTTTAAAAAAAACGACATTCGTAGCAATGTTGGTGATTTTAATTTTCTTATTTTTTTATTTGATTTGTTTATAAAATTTAACTTCAATTGTTTTATAATTTATGTATTAATTATTTAATTTTAGATTATTTTTATTTTATATAAATAAAACTTTAAAAAAAGTGTAAAAAATAATGAATAAAAAAATTGCAAATAACAAAATTTATAAAACAATAAAGTATTAAAATGAATAAAAAAGTAACAAATTAAAACAAAAAATAATATAAATAAATAAATAAAAAACTCAAGTTCATAACTAAAAAAATAAAATATATTAATAAAATATATTACAACAAAACAACAACTTAGTAATATTAATTTAATTGAAAATAAATCTTTTATGCAAAATAAATTAAAAAAATTAAACTAGGAGAATTCAAATGTCGGTATATAAATATAAACTTTAAATAAAAAAATAGTTTACTAAACCGGACTTTCATTGTCGATAAAAATAACTACAAAAATTAAATTAATTAAATTTTATTTAATGTACTTATAGAAAATATAAATAATCTAAAATTAAATAATTAATACATAAATTATAAAACAATTGAAATTAAATCTTATAAACAAATCAAATAAAAAAATAACAAAATTAAAACCACCAACTATACTACAAATATCGGTTAAAAAAAAACTGATTTAGAATTTTGTTAAAGACATAACCGGGCTTTGAATGCCGATTCACAATTTCAAATTCGTTTGACACTATTCACCGGGTTTCGAAAGCCGGTTAAGGATTTTACCGGAAATTTTTTTTTAACTTTTACCGCTTAATAGTCAAAGGATTCAGAAGAGTATTATAGGAAATTTAAATTCTTTTGGAGGTGCAGTAGAACTCTTTGGAGGTGTAGGGAGAAACCCCCTAAAGGTAGGTAGGCAATTCATTTTCTAAGCATTAGATTTTTGGTTTTTGCGCCATTTTCTAATAATTAAGTTTTGACACTGTTTTTTGAGTTCTTTTTAGATTATGCATGGAAATTTTCTAATTCAGCAATCTGTAAGCAAATGGTTAAAGTTAATGTTTTATTTCAAATTGTATAATTAAAAAGGAAAGTAATTACTGGATTTCAATTTTAAATTTTAGAATTTCAATAAAAAAGTGATCCAGTTTAGAAAAGAAAAATCAGTATGTATTGATATAAAATGTCTCTGTGATTCAAAGCTTTAATGTTGGTTATCTTATGGATGATGAATTTTGAGTAAAACATGGTACTAAGTTGATATATTGTCTCATATGGATGAAGTTTCTTATATCATGAAATGTGAGTAAATAGAAAATAAATTAGTTAAAGAGAATTGTAATAGAGAAGATGAAATATCCATATGTTTTAAGTTTTTTTATGTCATTATTTGTTTGAAAATGTGACAATGGACATATGTTGATGTTGTAAGGTATTTGTGTAGATATTTTGGACATGTAATAACTTACTTCAATAGGTCCATTGAGTAGCATTTATACTTGGATTTATCATTGTCATATTGAGGTTTAATACAATAAACAGACAATAGGAAGGAAAATATGTGTTGTTATGTTGTGAAAAAAAGGTGGGGAGTATAGAAGCTACAAAAAGTATTTACAACACACTATCATGGAACAATGAAATGTTATTGTCTATTAAATTATGTGGAAGACCGGTACACAATGGAGGAGGGTGGATTGTGAATTTAATGTGTCAAACATAATCATGATTTAACTGATATATCAGTAGATTAAAGCTTAACAACCAATCCATGTTGGTTGACAAGACTAAGTTTAGTGAAAGCGACAAACATTTTACTAGCTTGCTTGGAAGGAGAACAATGAACACAATGTCACCATTATTAAGTAAGCCTACAAGGTAAGGTATCAAATATTACAAAGAGGACACTAAAATGAAATGCAACTATTAATGTGTTGCTGGAACATGACATGTACATTCATTAAAATAGGATTGAATATACCTGGAGAGTTGTTACAAATATTTCTTTTGACACACTCTAATCAAGTAAAATTATTAAATACATTTAGCATTGTATTGCTAATGGATAATACGTACAAAACCAACTAATAGATTTAGTTGTCTTTACTTGAGATTGTTGGTATAATGTCAACAAGGTTAAATTTCTTAACGACCTTTGTCTGTTAGCAAGTGAAAAAGAAAACATATGATAAACTTTAAATTGTCTTATGTACTTAATTATTTAAGCACATGATCAAAATCAAACATAGGATATGTTGAACTTGGATCTAACAATCCTAAAGAGATAATTCAATCACCCCCTTTATGTATTTTTCTCACATGACTTTATTACAATTGAATGCGCAAACCACTCATAGTTATTTCTTATCAATATACTGTAGGGATTAACACTACAAAAAAAATTGAATTTACCTATGACAAAAATTCTTGGGTAAGAAGAAATTACCCATAAATTATCGATGATTCAAGATTCATATGTAATAGCGGCATCGATAAATTTCGATGGACTTTTGGTTTATGGGTAATATGAATTTTTAGGTAATACATATGGATCATCATCTGTGGTAATTTCCCACCATCAAATAGTCACTTCTACCTAGAAAACAAAGTTGTTTGTTTGAATGAAGGTAACTCTCAAAGAAAGATATGTATATGAATTTCTTACAAGTGGGTTGTGAAAATACAAAGGTTTCGCACACCCCACCAAAATTGATTACACACAAAACTTTGTTATAAAAAAAATGAATGTTTTAGCTAAATGAAAAAGAGATGTGAATTTGTTTTGAAATTTTTTCTAAAAAGATTTCCTTTCTTGAAATTATTTTTAAAACTGTTTGGTTAGAATACCAAAATGTAATTAAATTGAGAACCAAATTCATATAAAAAATGAAAAGCAAAGTAGATCAAAAATGCAAAAAAACAAGAAATAAGACAAAAAGGGAGGGCTTAATTTTGATTTAAAGTTTCCACAACTTTTCACTTGTATTGTCTATGCAAGCATTATTAGATGATAGGAAGATGAACTTAAGGAGTGTGTATAAAAGAATTTCGCAAGTTTGGTTTTATACTTTTCCTTCCTTATTTAATAAGTTTAAGCAATTATAACATGAAATAAACAAGTTTAAACGAAATAAAAGATACTCAAAAAATTAATATTAGTTCTTCTAGTCAGTTAGATTACTACGTTTAGTATTTGACCAATTAGTCAAGTTCCACTAGGCAAACTCAACCATGTATTCTTTCTCATGTGATTCTTCACTAAACAAAAGTATTTGTTAAAAATATCTAATAATGTAAATTTTGACCATTACCTTAGTAATATTTTGTTAACAAAATCAACTACCCTTGAGCTTTTAACCTACTTAAGCCACAATTTCACCTTGCTTTTATAAATAAATATATTTTTTGTTACATTGATCTAATTATACCACCAATCCCCAATTTTTGTGTCTAATTCAGGCATAGAGAGCTTTTGCCTCAAACTAAAGCAGTTGGCAACCTAGAGAAGTAAGAAGAAAGACCAATTGGAAGATCTGAACCATGTATCCAACGCTAAGCATTAGAAAGTCGAAGTTGAGCATTATTCGACCGCAAATGCTAACGTTTAGTGCCATAACAGTATTGTTGAGTGCCACTTGGCTTGAACTTTTAAGCGCTGAGCGTTGGTTAGCCAACATTGAACGCTAATTGGCTTGTAAACTTGTATGCTTAGCGGTGCAGACTTAGCGCTGAGTGGCACCTATGACGATGTGGCAAGTTAAACCTATTTCTTCTTAGTTACTCAAGGAGAAGCGATCTTGGAACCTGAAAGGCACGACAAACACCCTTTTACAGAGCTTAGAGGTCTGTTAGGCCTTGTGGGAACAACTCTTTCTTCCTCTTTGTATCTTCCTCTTCTTCATTTCTTTCATTTGTAAGCTTGGGCTCTTCATGATAGTGAGGAGCTGAACCCATTTTGTTGGGGTTAGATGTAGCCACTAAACTTATGTGTATTTTTCAAATGCTTTGAATATATATATATATATATATATATATATATATATATATATATATATATATATATATATGTGTGTGTGTGTGTGTGTGTGTGTGTGTGTCTTTCATTAAATGATAGTACTCTTGTTCTTTGCTTAATGCTTGGCTTGATTTGGTCATTCATTTGACACTTGGTTCATTGGATGTTGGAAAGTATCTTTTGAAACCTAGACTTGGAACAAGATACTCAATGGAGCTTGTATATAGGAACTGATCTTGACCCAATGGTTGTCTTAAATCCTAGTTCATAAAGCGAGTTGGTTTATTAGGAGTTCAAGGGATTGACTCTTAATAAGGAAACTTAAGCTCATTCTACTAAGGGGTTACGGTTTGAGTATGATGAAGGATTGACCCCAACCAAGGATGGAGACACATGCTTAAGAAGACTAAGTTAATTAGGAGTAAGAAAGCAATGTTAGGTGGTGCATGGTGATTGAGGAGCATAAATGATGTGGAGGAGAGAGTAAAGCAAAGACATAAAGCATAAAGTAAAAGGCATAAAACAAGTGTACCTATGTACCTTTGGTCTCCTTTGTTTTTTTGCACACTTTGGCAACTTTTTGAAGACATATGAGACACATTCTTTGTCTCCTTTTGTGCTAGAACGAAATTACCCTTGCACACACCATAGTTAGCTCTTTTTCTCTCATTTTTGTAACCTTATTTGACCTAGTTTCTAGAAGTTAGGGTTAGGTTTTTGTAGAGACATCCTTAGGTATCTTTTATTTGCTTAGAGGCCCCTAAACTCTTCTATATAAGGGGTGCTCCTAGACATGTAAAAGGGTTGAACATTTTGAAGTAAAAACACTATTGTGTCTCAACCATTTGTGAGAGTTTCCTCCCTAGGGAGTGAATACTTTTAAGCCTTATCTTGCATAGCAAGTGGCGGCACACATCCACTCATCTTCAAGGTTGTCATGGCTTCTAGCCTAGCCTTGTAGTGGCGTGCTTCTCACATTTTTACCATTTCTTTCCTTTCTATTTTATGTTTCTTCTTCCTTTAATTGTTCTTGGTTTTCTATGATTTATGTGCTTTCCATTTCCTTTTCATTTTGAATCAATCCATCATCTTCTTCTCTTGAGCTTTGTGAAAGGAACCTTCACATCTAGATAGCTTGCTATCTTAATGTCCAATGAGGATTTCACTTAGCTTTCTTAATCAACTCACACCATATTCAACAATCTTAAAAAGGAATAAGATAATTTTTCATTATTTGGTATCTAGAGCCTAGGTAATATGGTGTTTTTCATGTGCTAACCTTGTCCTGTTGTAGCTATCTTTTATGGTTCGAATCTTTTTCCATTACACACAAAAAAACAGTGCTGGCAGAAAACTTGACGATTTTAAAACATTAAACTGCACCAGCTCAACGGTCCAAAAATTACGTTTTTTGTGTCAAAAGAAATCTCTTTGAGTCTAGTTTCCAGAAACAAAAGAACCAACGCATTTGGAGTTCTGTGGAGAAAGTTATGATCAAATTAGTGAGCAAAGGTCAGATCTGCCAAGAATACGTGAATCAGCGTTTTCAGGTTTTGTTGTGGCAGTTTGGCTACGGTTTTTGCACTTCTTTAAGCTCCTAAATGTGGTTGGATAACATGTCTTTGGATGCTTAGTCTTTGAGCCTCAAATCCATGAGTTTAAATGCATGATAGCTACATGTTTGTGTTTTTGTGTATGTCATGTTGAGTCTTTAAATGTGCCTAACTTTTGCTTAAGTCATATGTCATATGTTAACTTGAAGTTTTCTTATTCTTGTTTTTCCAAGTATTTGAATATTGCTTTCACTTTATGTCTTGCTTGATGTAAGCTCCATGAAATTGATTTTGGCCTAAAACTTGAGGAACTAAGTGTCCAAGCCACCTAAAACTCTTTCTCACCATTTTATGAAACTAGTTGTGAAAGAAGAAAATTTTGCACCAATTTTTGCCTAAAAACCGAGAGCAACCTTGCTCCTTGGTGAACTAAAAGTGTGTTTTTCACTAGGTGTTATGCTACTAGTTTTCATACTTGAGAATAGGGTGATATTGGCTAATTAGTTCCATGCTTTAACTTGGTTATGATCTTTCTTGGTGTATGCATGATTTAAGACTTGAAGATGCTTGTCAAGTGCTTTCCATAGAGTCTTTAAAATGTATTTTTCTTGTTTTAGTCTTGTTAAAAGTTTTGTCTCAAACTTTTCTTCTTTAGAGTTTAGCTTTCCTTGTTTTTGTGCTTTTATTGCTTGTCACTAAGTGTTCTTTGTTTTGTCTTAGTAGTTTTCTTTTCTTGAAACTCTTGGGATGTTGTGGCCGAATCACTTGTATTGCATTTGAAAGGTTTTGAACAAGTTTTTAAAAGTGTTTGCTTCACTCCTTTGGTGGATTTTGAGTGCTAGCCTTGCCTTGTTACTTTGGGAGAGTGATCTAAACACTTAGGTTACATTTTGGGTTTGATTTGGTCTTAGTTTTCATGTTGTCTAACCTCTAATCCATTTATTTTGTCTCGGATTTGAGTGTTTTTTTTGTAGGAATCATGGCAAGTTCATCAAATGCACCTACACCAAACAAAAACAATACATTGATGAGATTACTTCGAGATTTGGAGTTGTCTAGGAAGGAGGCCTTTGAACAATTGAGAAAGGACAAGGAGCAAAGTGACCTAAGAATTCAAGAGCACATTCAAAGGCTTGAAGCGAAGGAGCAAGAAAGAGAGGCTAGGAAAAGAGGGCATTCTAGGCGCAAACCATCACAAGAGAAGCAAACTCCAAAGATTCCTAAGTTCTATGGAGGAAGTGATCCCAAAATCTTCCTTGATTGGGAAGGTAAAGTTGATCAAATTTTCAATGAAAATCATGTAAAGGATCAAGCACAAGTTGATCTAGTAGTTTTAGGATTTTTGGAGTATGCCAATACTTGGTGGCATAAAGTTTGTAAGAATTATGACCAAGGGCCACCCGCGGCTTCTTGAATGGACATTAAAACTCTTATGTGCGCTAGATTTGTTCGTCCCTCCTATAGGAAGGAACTTCTTTTGAAGCTCCAAAGGCTTCAACAAGGTTCTATGAGTGTGAGTGAGTACTTTAAAGAATTAGAGTCTCAAATGCGTAAGGTTGAAATAAAAGAAACTAATAAAGAGAAAATAAAAAGATTTGTGAGTGGTATTAGGAGAGACATACAAGACCAAGTAGAGTTGTATGAGTACTCCACTCTTGAGAATGTTTTCACACTTGCCCTTGGGATTGAAATTCAATTGAAAAGAAAAAGAAGGGCAAACAAGAGTTACTCACCCAACCACTACTTTAGTCACTCATGGAAAGGAAAGGATAAAAAGAAACATGATAAGTTCCCTTCTAACTCTCATCAAGAACCACCAAGTAAAAGTAAGTCACCAAGTGATCACATTCACCATTCCACTTCTCAAAGATCAAGTTCCATTAAATGTTTTAAATGTTTGGGTTATAATCACATTGCTTTAAATTGCCCAACCAAAAGGATCATGATCTTAAAGAAGAGTAATGATGTTGAAAGTGAACATTCATCTCCCCATTCTCTTTCAAAAGAATCTTCTTCCTCTGGTAAAACTAAAATTTTTGAGAAAGACCCTATGTTATTAAGGCGCATGATAGGTCAAGATCAAAGTGAGCTTGAGCCAACTCAAAGAGAAAACATTTTTCAATCTAGATGCAAAATTAACAAATGGGTTTTCTCTATAATTATTGATGGAGGAAGTAGTACCAATGTAGCTAGCACAAGGTTGGTGGAAAAGCTTAGCTTAGAGACCGTTCCTCATGCTAAGCCCTACAAGCTTGCTTGGATAAGTAAAGAGAGAGAAATAGATGTCAATAAACAAGTCCTAATTAACTTCTCTATAGGAAGCTACAAAGATGAGGTGTTATGTGATGTTGTTCCCATGGAAGTACACATATCTTACTAGGTAGGCCATGGCAATTTGATAAACAAACTTTACATGATGGTCATACCAACCAATACATTTTCTTCATAAATGGGAAAAAGACCACTTTACAACCTCTATCACCTCAAGAAGTTAATAAGGATAGAAATATAATAAGAAAAGATAAAGAAGAAAAAGAAAAGGGGCAAGCTTTCACTAAGGTGTTACTTGCCTATAAAAAAATTCTTCCAAAGCAAGATGTGCATCACCCTTCCTTCTCTTCTCAAGCCAAAAAGGAAGGCCCAAAGCACAAGCAAGAGAGGAAGAGTACTCTAGAAAATAATGACGGACTAACCAAAGCTAAGGGTAATATCCTTAGAAAGGATGGAACAAGAGCTCAAAATAGGAAGGCTCAAATCCTCCCCCAAATCAAGTCAAGTTCCATCTACAAAGGCTTAAAGAATTTTTGGTCAAATTCTCTCCAAGGAGGGGAGGATGATGAAGGATTGACCCCAACCAAGGATGGAGGCACATGCTTAAGAAGACTAAGTTAATTAGGAGTAAGAAAGCAATGCTAAGTGGTGCATGGTGATTGGGAAGCATAAATGATGTGGAGGAGAGAGTAAAGCAAAGACATAAAGCATAAAGTAAAAGGCATAAAACAAGTGTACCTATGTACCTTTGGTCTCCTTTGTTTTTTTGCACACTTTGACCACTTTTTGAAGACATATGAGACACATTATTTGTCTCCTTTTGTGCTAGAACGAAATTACCCTTGCACACACCATAGTTAGCTCTTTTTCTCTCATTTTTGTAACCTTATTTGACCTAGTTTCTAGAAGCTAGGGTTAGGTTTTTGTAGAGACATCCTTAGGTATCTTTTATTTGCTTAGAGGCCCCTAAACTCTTCTATATAAGGGGTGCTCCTAGACATGTAAAAGGGTTGAACATTTTGAAGTAAAAACACTATTGTGTCTCAACCATTTGTGAGAGTTTCCTCCCTTGGGAGTGAATACTTTTAAGCCTTATCTTGCATAGCAAGTGGCGGCACACATCCACTCATCTTCAAGGTTGTCATGGCTTCTAGCCTAGCCTTGTAGTGGCGTGCTTCTCACATTTTTACCATTTCTTTCCTTTCCATTTTATGTTTTCTTCTTCCTTTAATTGTTCTTGGTTTTCTATGATTTATGTGCTTTCCATTTCCTTTTCATTTTGAATCAATCCATCATCTTCTTCTCTTGATCTTTGTGAAAGGTACCTTCACATCTAGATAGCTTGCTATCTTAATGTCCAGTGGTGATTTTACTTAGCTTTCTTAATCAACTCACACCATATTCAACAATCTTAAAAAGGAAGAAGATAATCCTTCATCAGAGTAGACTTATGGGTTGACATTAGCATATTTATGGAGAGGATGTGAATTGCTATAAGCATGAGAGCAAAGTAGGTGAATTCTAACCCCAACAATACCAATCCATATCATTTCTAACATTTTCCATTTATAAATTGTCTTTAACTTCCAAAGTTCATTTTTATCATTTATGCACCAATTTGCTTTCTTACACAAAAACTCAAATTATGGAAATATATATTAGTGTAAATTAGTTATTACTTTCGCGATTATTTGGTATAAAACGAGTCTCTTGGGAAAAGATTTTCCACTCTTACCGATTACTACTTGCAAGATTTGGTATGCTTGCCAATGTGTTAACAAGTTTCTGGCATTCTCGTGCTTCTCATTGTCAACCAATCTTCAAAACTTTCTCGAGAAACTCCTCACTCGTGCATTCATTCAAGTAAATGTTCTTTTCCTTTGTTATACTTCCTTATGTTGATTTTGTAGGTCTTGTTATGTGTTGCATTCTTTGAGATTTCCTATTTGAATTTCATTAGCCCTGTTTCATTCTCGTTTCTTTACACTTCAAGTGTTGTTGATTCTATTTTGTTTAGCATAGTTTAAGGGTTAAGTTTTTTGTTAAATTGTTTTGGAAGTTGTTGGGTTTGTGATGTTTTCTTGCTTGTGCATTATGTTCGGTGTTGTTGAATCTTTCTGTTTGGCCAAGGCAATTCTAGTTCGCCACTACTTAGTGGTGCATTTTTGACTTGTTGTCATAGCTCAACACTAGTGGTTCAGTTTATGCTAACCCTAGTTTAGTTGAGTTTTGTTTTGTGGAGCCTCGAAATGCCTTTATTTTGTATTTATTTTTGTACTCTTTCTCTTCACTTTTCGCTATCAGTTTGAACTAGTATATTATTTTTTGATAAGGAATGATGACTAACTTACATTATATGGATCAATCTATTGATCTTCTTCCATGTTCAAATGTTCTTCTGTTGAACAAGTGAGTTGAGAACTTGATGCATTGGATGAATTTGACCTTACATGCATATTCTTCAAAATATTTGTACATCTTTCCTTTTATATGATTAAGCTTTTCATCACAAGTGGAAGGATCAAGCTTTGAATCATAGAATTAGAGTGCTTCAAGTTTCATCTGTGGGTCAAGCATCATGGCAATTGAAAGAATGGTATTATATTCACTCCAATACTGTCAAACTTATCCATCGTCCTTTTTGCCATCTCTTTCATTAAGGGCCATCACTTCTTAAAGTATCTCTTAACAACCACGCAATTTTCCATACTTGCATAAAATATTCATTAGAAGTTGGATAAGATGTGCCTGAAATTAAATTGGTTATCTTATAAAATGGCCTTAAAAATTCACACATCCTCTTAGCTCTTCTCCGCTCTTTAGTTGTTGGGCAATGTTTAAAGTTTCTATCACATATAGTGAAACTTCCAAAAGTGCGATGATACTTAAGACCACTTTCAAGTATTAGAAAAGTAGAATTCCCTCTTGAGTACAAGGAGTCCAACAATCTGAAGTCAAACAAATTCGATTATGACATTGACGCATTTCATGTTTCAATTTCTCCTTCATCTCGAGATGGAATTTCCATAATTCAAAAATAGTTGTATTTGTAAGACCTAGGAAAATTAAATAAATAAATAAATATTTATTTAATAAATGCGAGGGCGGGAATCTGTAAGTTAATTAATGCGGAGAGAGAAGATAAGTAATAGTGCTAGCTCAAGTGGTTGAGAGTACTTGGTTGTGGCCCTATGCTGGCTATTGAATAAATTGTTGTTTGTTTGGCCTCTTTATGTGATGTTTGTCTCATTTTTTTCTGGGTGATGTTTACGAATTTATATGCTTTATAGTTGTTCTGGGCAGATGTCCTCTTTTCATATGGCTTTTGCATTTGAAATCTATTGTGTTTCATATGGGTGCTTCTTTGCACTCTATCACACTTTGCATTTTAATGGTATTTATATAAGAAAGCATATGCTTTTGTTTTAGTTTGGGATCCTTATCATAAGGGTGTGCTCGTAGGTTGATAGGATGGGTGGACCATAGGGTAAGGCTTTATTCTTTGGTTGGTTTTCTTGCTAGTTGCATTGGTACGTGTCAGGTGGTATCAATTAGAAAAAAAAATTATGGAATTCAATCCTCACGATAGGACCCACGGTGATGTAACCAAAGTGTTGTTTGGAGTTAAGGCTTTTCTCATGGCTTAGTACATTGGAAGGACCCATGACATGATTTGATTTCTTTTCTTTTTGTTTCACGTGGGGGTGCAGACAAGCAACCAACTTTAACTTCTTGTTTTAATATTATTTGATGCACACAATTGCTTTTGATGGGACTTTTGTACATTCTAGTGTGGTGCAATACACACCTTAAGTGCTTAGCAATATATCCTTTTAGTTTTGTTGAAAGCAAATTCAAGAAGTTCAATTGGTGGGTTTTATGCAAACAAAAGAGACTAAAATAGGAGTATTAAAATAAAGGTTCAAGTCTGGGTGCCAATTCGTTTTAAGTGGAGATGTTTTTGGCAATGCTATTTGGTATATTTCCAAGTTAGGTGTTTAAAGATTCATAAAACTGTGCTATTTCACATTGTCTTTCGTATCCTAGAAGCGTCCTTGGTCACTGGGCGAGTGACTTGGTCGTTGGACGACTACGTTTATTTCTGATCTACGTAGTTGTAGTAAAATTGAATTTCCCGACTCATTAACCGTTGGATTAAGCTCAAATATGGACAGTTGGTTCGTAATATGCTATTCTTTGTTTTGATCGGTCGGATCATCGATTTAAGGTCTGTAGTTTGTGAAATATGTCACGCATTATTGTAGTATTTTGGGTTTTATGATGATAAATTTTCTTAGAAATTTTGGTGTAAGAATTATGGTTGTGCATGGCATTGCAGGTACTTAAGTGTTGGCACTCACTCGTGTGGGATGAACACTGTTTTGTGTTGCATGTATGTCATGCTATGGTGAATGCCTATACAGTTACGTGATTATGTGAACTATATGTGCATATGTATGGGATGGTATGATGTGATGTGAGTTTAAATGACTAAGTGTTGATGTTAATCTTAATTTGATATAAGGAATTGGTAAAAAGGGAGTTCTTGTAGTTATTGATTGAGGTAAGACTAGAGATGTCAATGTGAGCCAGAACCCGTGAGCCAACCCGGCTCACCACGGGTTCGAGCCGGGTCGGGTTGGGATTTTTGTTTTTTTTTGCGATAATGGGTCAAAACGGGTTGAGCTCACTTAACCCACGGGCTATGCGGGTTCGAGCCGGGTTATGGTGAGCTGACCCACCAACCCACCTATATTTTAAAAAACCTAATTTAGTAAAATTAATTATTTAAAATTAATATTTTTCAGAATCTGAAAAAAATTTACGCAATCCCTAACTCAGTTTTCACGCAGTGACGCAGCGCGCAGTTCCCTTTCTCTTTTCCTTTCCCTTTCCCTGTCGCGACGATGGTGCCATAGGTGGTGGTCGTCGGTGGTTCTTTGGCGGCGGTGGTCGACGTTGGGTGGCGGCCGTTCGGTGGTGGTCGAGCTGAGGAAAAACGGTGGTGTCCGTTTTTCAATTTCGACCAACATAGCGCAGTTCCCTTCCCTCTCGGTCGTGTCCGTCGCGGTGGTGCCCACAGGTGGTGGTCGTCGGTCGTTCTTTGGCAGCAGTGGTCGACGTTGGTGGCGGCCGTTCGGTGGTGGTCGCGTCGAGAGAAAACCCAATCCCTAACCTAATTCTGTTCTCATTTTCATTTTCGACCCACTCGCACTTCCCTCCCCTCTCACTCGTGTTCGTGGCAGTGGTGCCCAGAGGTGGTGGTCGTCGGTCGTTCTTTGGCGGCGGTGGTCGACGTTGGTACCGGCCGTTCGGTGGTGGTCGAGCCGACGCTTCTTTTGCTCGTGCTGCTCCTGTGCCTAGCCACTTTCCCTTTCGTTCCCGATGATTTTTTTTTTAAAAAAATCTTTTTTTTTAATTTTTATACGGGTTAGTGAGCCAACCCACTTAACCCACCAACCCGTGGTGGGTTGAGCCGGGTTGAAAAATTTCTGGCTCACCAGAAAGTGAGCCGGGTTGAGCTCAACAATTTCCAACCCGACCCGTGGTGAGCCAACCCGTGTGAGCCGGGTTGGCTCACTTTGACATGTCTAGGTAAGACTTATGTTTTGTATGAATAAATGAGTTATGTGTCGTTGCCTTATTATTTCATAATTTCATATGAGCATGGTTTACTCTGGGTTCAAATTGAATGTTGGCATTGATTTAAGATGTGAGTATATATGAATTATAAAAGAGAGGAATGTGTGCTTATACTTGAAAGATGCATATTTGTTGTGATGTTGTAATTTGGAGTATATGAATATGTAATTTGATTTCTAGATGTTGAGAATTGAATGGTTAGATGCTAGGAGCTGAATTAGAGTACCTAAAACAAGTAGTGTCACATTATTGGTGTAGCGCCTAGCGGTGCATAGTGGACCGTCATACGATAGTAGGAAACAGGGAAGTCCTGTGCGTTGTGGCGCCCGACAGTGATGTGGAACCGCCAGGCGGTCTGCACTGTCATTTTGCTTAGCGGCGCTTAAGTTGCGCCAGACGATAGTGCAAGTGATAGGGTGCGTTTATGATGTGTTTTGCATGGCTTGTTGTGTTGGTTTTGATTTGGGATATACTTGACTATATCACAAGCAGGTAGGTTCTTGATTTGTGTTTGAATGTGTGATTAATATGAGATGGGAGGTTCATATTAATGATACTCTCGTGTGATGATACAAGTGGGAAGGTTCGTATGTTTTGTTTTCACACTTGAGAGTTGCTGCAAGCAGAGAGGTTCGTAGTTAGATGGATCACGCGTGTTGGACTATGAGCGGGGAGGTCTGTAGAGTTAGACTACGAGCGGGGAGGTTCATAGAGGTTGGACCATGAGCGGGAAGGTTCGTGGAAGCATGATATATCATGGGTCCATGGCCAAGTAATTGTATGGGTAAATGGACTAGTAGTTTCATTTGTATAATGAGACAATGATCTGAAATCCTTGGGTATCGATTGTTAAGATTAAGCAATTTAGATGAAATAAAGTAGTTTGGGGTGAATCTCTATTTTTATTAATTGTATATTTGTGTTGTTATGAGCTCACCCATTCTGTGTGTGTTTGGCGATGATCGTGTGACATGTCACACGGGAGCAAATGATGTTCCAGGTGATGTTGGTGAGGCATAGAGCCAAAGAGGAACTAGCGTGTGAAAGCTTTTTATGGAAGTTTACTATCATTTTATTTTCAGAATTTTGTAAATCGTATTTTTACTAGAAAATGAACTAGTATGGATTATTGGAACATTATGGTTTAATTGGATGAGTTTAATAAATGTTTTAAATTTCCCGCAATTTTGGGAAAGACAATAATAATAAATGCGAGTTTGTATTTATTTCTATTTTATTTTATTTAAATTAGTAATATTCGGTCGGAATGTTACAATATTCCAACTCACATGCTTCACATCAGGATTCAAATATGAAAGCAATTCTCTAGTCCATTTGTACTCAACAAACTTAAATGGCAAACCATGTTTGACAATAGCCATTGTCATAATCTCTCGAACATGCTAGTGATCAAGGTCCCTACTCCTTAACTTTTACATATTATCAATTATCATCCCCCTACATCTTTATATTTTGGGCTTGCATTTTTTCAAATGACGCAACAGTGTTTAAGTCCCTATTTTAGTGCCACCATTTACATATTTTTCCCCACGTGCATTACATTTAGCCTTCTCTTTACCATCTTTCACTCCAACTTTAGAAAAATATTGCCAAACTTCAAAGGTAGAAGTCTTAGCTTTCTTACTCTCTTTTTGAACCTCATTATCTTCATTGTTAATAGAAGGTGACTTTGGCTCATTAGCTTTTTCATTGTTTATATTACCATCAACATTAAAATTTACATTAAAATATAATTCATAACTCCTCATGTGAGAACAGAAGTTGCATTCACATAGTATGGAATTAGGCATCAGAAACAAATAGAATAATACATAACAAAAGTTACATTCACAAAGTATGAAATTAAAAACTGATATATTTTTATACATAGATTCATGTAGCAATGATAACTAATCTATTTTTATTATGGCTTATGGTTTGTGTTGTGTAAGAGTCCAATCGAATGGATATTATCATATTACTAAATACTCCAATGGCTTATATCTACCAAGATATGGAAAGAGGTAAGGAAGCAAATGCCCACATCTCTAAGAACTAAGATGAAAATAAAAGAAATGTAAAGGTTTGTTTTAAAAATTATAGATAAAAATGGGGAAGTGCAACTTCCATACAATTTCTATACAGCTGACCATTACTGGAACTTAGAATGCATTCTTTTGTTCAAATCGTTGAGAAGAGAGAAACCTTATCATAACTAACTCTTGATGTAAATGACCCCCCCCCCCTACTGACACAGAACATCATTAATGATAACTTGGGCATGGCAACTAATGTAAAAAAAAATTCCCTACCTTAGGTGATCCAACCAGAGATGCTTTGCTTTATCTTTAATCAACTTAGCCAGAGATGCTTTGCTTTATCTTTAATCAACTTATCAAATACTTTCTCATTTTTTACATGCAACGTTTGCAAAACATTGAATGGAGTATCTCACCAAAACAAATGAAATTAATATAAGCATGTAAGAATTCAAAACCGCTTAAGAACTCTTCAACAAAGTAAATATTCTGAAATTATAGCATGGTGCCATTTTGATACATAGGAGGAAAACATTTAAAATCACGTAGAGAAGAACATTTGAAGCTAGTTTGAAACATAGGAGAACGTTTGAAGCCAGTTTGATACATAGGAGAAAGTTTGAAGCCACTGAACATCAAACTCAAAATTGCATCCACTACAAGAAATATAACCTTTGTTGACAAAATGAAGACAAATTTTGTCACTATTAATAAATTAGTTGTGAATTTTTTTTGTTACAAATATTATTTATAACACTAACAAAATGAAAAAATTGTCACATTAAGTATATTATAAAATTAAAATACATCTTACTAATATGTAAACTAGTGGCGAAACATTATATTGACATAGGGGAGCCACGACTCCACCAAAATTTTTGAAATTATTATTTTTATATATATTTATATATTTTTTTAAATTATAATTATATATTATTTATACTAATTTTATATTATGGAAAATAATAAAAATAAATAAAATAACAAATTTAATGGAAACATTGATTTATAAAAGAGATTAGGGTTTTGTTTTTGCTATAAGATCTTTCTACCATGTAAGTTATTATGAAAATGTGTGAAGAGAAAAAAATATAAAGAGATAGATTGGGAAACAGAAGTTGGAGAACACATAGATTGAGATTGAAATATACATTTTTGCCTAATCTTTCACATATCAAGGTTAGTATCTTATAATGATTTATGTATGTTAGATTTATGATTGTTCTTGGTATGTTTATCCCAAATTAGTATAAACCTTAATTATGATTTCAGGGATTCTTTTATGAAATTGGTATATGAACCCTAATTATAATTTTTTTCCAAACTAGTATAACCATTAATTATGAAATTTAGGGATTTTGTGTTATCCTTGCCTATGGTAAATTTTTTAAAGTTTTGAATTTATACAATGTTGCTTATTTAATTAAAGTGGTATAGTTTTGTTATGTTTTGTAATGTGATAATTATGAGTTGTGAATATAAATTTTATCATTTTTTAAATAGGTGAGAGGTGATAAATTTATATTAGAAAGATTATGATAAAAATTAAAAGAATTGATATTTTTTGAAGGAGGAAGGTTTGCGATAAAGATGAAAAAAAATGCATTTACGTTAACTAAACTTGAAAGTTTTCATGAGAACCAAAAATTCAAGACAATGAAAAACAAATCTCTAAAGTTCTTAGAGTTACATATAATGAATTTAAAAATTCATTAGAATGCGATCCGAAAAAAACGTCCTCAAATTTCACAATACCCACCAAATCAAATTGATGAGATAGAAGGGCTTATCTAGAATGGTATTCATGGTTTGGTATCATGATATAATAGCGAATGATAGTCATTTTTTTTAATTCTACTATTATGTGTGCTTGTTTTAAGTAGAAGAAATGAAGAGAGTAAATGAAGAGCTTTTTTTTAACTAAAAAAAATTTATATATAAAAAATATAATTTGGCACCCATAAATTTTTTTGTCTAAGTTCCGCCATTGATGTAAACTAATAATTATTATTTATTAAAATGCTAAAATTTTTGTCGATATAATTTGTATAATAAATTTATTTTATATTTAATAAGAAATTATATATATATATATATATATATTATTTAAGATGCGAATTTTTTTAGTTAACAATATTTTATTTAGTGTAAATGCAACTAAGGATAAATAAAATATTGTCACTATTTACATGTAATTAATTTTATATTTATCACAAATATTTTTCACAATGATAAAATTAAGGCTTAATACCTAATTTGTTCATCTAATTTTATTCAAATTTTTAAAAAGATTCCTACTTTTTCATTTGTTCAATTTAGTCCTCTAATTTCTAAAAAATGTTCAATTTTGTCATTTTCGTTAAATTAACGTAAATGTTGTGTCCGTATAGTGCCACGTGTCATGTTATTGTCATCTGCTAGTGCTTGTTTTTAATTTTGTGCCCTTATTTATAATTTTATCCAATTTGGTCCTTTTTTTCTTAAAATGAAGCAATTTGGACCCTCTCAAATTTAGTCTCAAATTGGGCTATAGTTTGTGTACTTTAGTCAACAACAATTTCGTTGTTACCCATTGAACTCCATTACATGGGATCGCCACTCACGTGGACATGGGTATCCGTTGTTACAACTAATTTATGGGCTTTAGTCTCATTCCCCTCGATGAATCAAATACTTGTTGATGCATAAACATTTTGATAAGCGGATCTGCAATATGTCTTTCCGACCTGACTAAGTGAAGAGAGACAATACCAAAAGTAATTAAGTTTCTAATATATTTGTCTCTCATTCTCATATGTCAATTTCATTGACATTTTTACTAGAAACTTTAACAATTTGATTGTCAGGATGCATTGAAAAAAAGGAATAATTTATGCTTGCATAGTAGATCATGACAGAACAACAACTTTTTAACATATTTCCATGATATTGCACTTCCATCCAAGGTTAAAACATAACCATAAGTAGTAGTTGATTTTATCACCAAAATCAATATAATTTACATAATAAATCCTTCAATCATCTCAAGAAATTGGACATATTGTCATAACTAGAAGAAACACAAATAATATTACACTAGATGGCAAAATATTATTGGAGGTATATTTTCAATCACTTTAAAATATATAACCAAGATTTTTTTTTTATATTAAGAGGTATGTTAACCATTGCAAGACACTCCCACACTTTAAAATATTTGAAATGTGGTTCTCTTTTTTATTTTAGTAACGCATAAGAATTTTATCACAACATTTGTAAGGAATTCAATTTAAGGATATGACAAATAGGATATAAATTTTCACCCTTTATAATTTTAGACAAGCTAGAACTTGTAGAATAACATTTACCATATCAAAGCATTTTTTTCTTTCGCTGCACCATTAGATTAGCATCATATGAAAATGTTACTTAATGAATAATACCATGAGTTTCACACAAAACACTCATTTATACATACATGTATTCTCATTTCTAAAGACATATATTCATCACTTCCTTTTTTTTAAATAATTTTGTACCTCAATTTTATAATTGAATGGTCTCTAACCAAACTTCTCAATAATTGTAGCAATAGCATGTCATATAACACAACTTTCAACAATTGTGATAACCAAATAAAAAATTATTATTACAAGATAAAGGTACTTAACTCAAACAAACCATTACAAATATATCCTTTACCAACCAAATAGCATGTCTACAAATAATAATCTTATTGCACTTGAAAACCACTTCATAATCTTGTTGAGCAGAAAGGAAGTTTCTAAATAAAGAAACATGAAAAACTCTTTTTAAAAAAAAAAAATCTAGAAGACAAGTTTAATTTTACTTGACCATCCCCTAAATTTCTTATATGAAGATAATATTTTTTTTATGAGAACACATATGATTATAAGCATGATGTCAATTAAAATAATTCATTTCAATTTCATGTCGTAAACAATATTTTAAAATTCATAAATCTGATAATAATTTTTTATTATCAGTTATTTTTTTTTCCATATAAATATCAAGCTAAACTTTTTTCCCATTGCAAATGCATAGTTTAGTTCAAGTGTTTTCCATAACACAATAGTAGTTTTAATATGACAAATTATTTCATAATTTTTTTCTTCAAGTGCATAATAACACAATATTATTCGTTCCTCTCCCAAGATACAACAACCAGTAAGATCAATTGAGTATAGCTAAAGATCTTCAAACCTTGTGAAACCATTGTTTTAAGAGATAGTATAGAGAAGAAAAGAAGTACACTTTTGAGAGAACTCTAGTGTTTGTTTTGACTTTTCCCATGCACCTATGTGGTATTTATAAGTAGTAAAGAGAGACACAAGAGTCAATTGTAATAAAAAATATAGTCGTTAACTATAAATAACATTAACCCATCAAATTAAAAGTCCATGAAAAAGATTAGTAACAGTAGAATCTTATTTTAATTATTTATTTTTTAAATTATATTAAAATATTTCTAAACACAACATGTAGTTAAGAAGAGACATGGACATTCCATTAATGCAAAACTCCCAAGTAAAAGAGAAGAATTAATGGTGTCAGGCCAAATGTTTAACATCCAATTTCCTCCTCCGTACTTCAAGCTTTGTGGAAAACATGCAAAATATTTCAAGGTTGAAAGGTTGAAGCAACTCTATGTATATGTCACAAAGCTCCTTTACAAGTTAAAACATGGAAAGAGATATCTAACGATGATTTAACTATAATGTGGAAACATATGAATGTTAGTATAACTTTATTAATGTAAATGTATTTAATTAATTTTTATTTATGTATTTGATGTATTTTGTCAATGATCTATTTGGAACTTTTTATTATTTTATCACATTTAGGATGCATTATGTTTGAAGGAAGAGGTTAAAGAACATGCAATGAAACAATTGCAAAAGCAATATAGGAATAGATATCACCACTTGTATCAAACATACATCCAAAATAAAGATAGACCAAATGACGTACATCGTCAAGATTGGAATTGATTAATAAATAACAAGTGGAATGATTGGAAGTTTAAGGTAAAGTTACTCTCTTTTTTTTATCTATATGTTAAAGTTGAATTTTAATTTTTATGTACTTTTATATTATAATATTAAATTATTTCTACATTTACAGGAAAGTAGCTTGAAAATTAAAGCTAGTTGAAGTAAAGAAGAGATTAAATCAATTATTGGCACAAAATCAATTGTTCAAAAGACATTTGAGATAGTAAAACTACTATTATGTTTTATGTGTACTAATTTGTGCAAATTTTAACTAGATTTTACATGATTTGTTTTATATGTTTCATATATATAAGTTTGTTTTTGTTCTTCTATTTAATCTAACATCACATTACCTTGTTTTTTCTTTTTTCAAAAGAAAGAAGAATCAAAAAGTGGCGAATGAACAAGTGTAGTGGAAGTATGAAATCTAATGGAAATTGGTGTATTCCCAATGGAAAAGAAATTATGGTAAGTAAAAAAATACTCTAACTTATATTTTAAAATTTACAAGTTATATTTTTTTCTTGTTATTTTAAAATTTGAGTATATATATATTTGAATTATGGGTACAAATTTTAAATTGAAATATGTAGATATAGGAAGATTTAGAAACATCAACTTATTTTATGATTTTGTACATATGTTGACATTTTTAGTGTTATCATTACCATCAAATTTACTTTATATTTAATACAGAACGAAGAAACCATCCAACAATAATTAAGGTAACTAACATATAGCAGTAAATTTACTTTATATTTAATACAGAATGAAGAAACCACAGCCAACAATAATTAAGGTAACTAACATATAGTAGTAAAATATATTCATGCATCTAACCAGATTGGATACATATGTCATAAAATTCTCATGATATAATATAAATATATAATTATAATTCTACAAATCCAAATAACTAAACATACTTGTTAGACTTTACTGAAATAAAAAAAAAAGATATAAATCATTTACAATAAAAATAGTATTTTCAATATATACAGTTGCTTTCCAAAAATCATTTATATAAGAGTTTTCAATTTTGAAAATAATGTTTGTACGTTTTTGTATTATACATGTATGTGGGCTATAGTTGTATTGAATTTTCACAAACTGTTAAATACAATTACGCTCTACATCTTTTATTTATAAAATATCTCGCTTCCATTTTTTTTTTCAAAATTATAAACAATCAAATTATTTACATATATACTTTTATATGAACATGTTTATCTAGATTTGAGTATATATATTTGAATTATGGGTACACTTTTTAAATTGAAATATGTAGATATAGGAATATTTAGAGACATCAATTTATTTTATAATTTCATTCATATGTTAACTTCTTTAGCGTTACTGTATCATCCCATTTAAATAATAACCTTAATTAAATGAAATGTTATATAAAATAATATAAGAAGCAAAGTCATGGAGTATAAATATCACTCCTTACAAAAACCCAGATACGTAGAGAAAAGTCTAAGGCACACCACGATGCCATTGACTAAACAAGATAAAAGTTGAGCAATACTTAAAATAAATGCTTAAAGAACAAGGCAAAATACATGGGCTACGACCCTAAAAGAGAACTCAGAAAAGACAGGATTCTGAACCAAGATGAGCTAAACAGCAGAATCTCCATTACCTTGTTGACCACATGGAGTTCTCGCATCTGCTCACATCAATAAATTGATGATCATCGCAAAAAGATAAAACCACACATAGAATACACAAACAAGCAGAAAAGGTAAGCTAGAGTAGAAAATGATTTATCATGCCATTGCATACAATTCATATATAAAGATACATACATCAACCAAGCGTGTGATGACTCGCAAGCAATACACTAGGACTCAAGACACGACTTATCCGGATACATATAATTAGTCGGATTCACCGGATGCTTGCACTTGTGGTGGCCTTTACTGCTCTGCAGAGCCAATTGCCAATGGGTTTCACCCTACCACTCACAAGGTTAGCCTTCAAATATCTAAGGCCTCCTACTACTCTCACCACTTGAATCAGTACACTCTACGTGAGACTAACTAACTTTTTAGAGTGTCAGGATGCAATCCTTACTTAAATCCTTACTAAATTATATAATGAGGCACCACCACGAACTTCATGGAATTACGTCCTAAGTATGAGGCACCACCATGAGCTCCCACTAACAAGGGTCATGGAATTACGTCCTGACCAATAAGCCACCACCACGCAACCATCGTGGAATTACGTTCTGACCAATGAGGCACCATCATGAGATCTCACCTAGAGAGTCATGGAATTACGCCTTGACCAATGAGGCACCACCACGCAACCATCGTGGAATTACGTCCTAACCAGACTAAAATCATGTTTCTCCAACCAACACAAAGTCATTATACATACCAATCCCATGTTAACATTTATAACCAATCATCTCATTCATGTTACATGCCAAGATCATGCCATACTCATCAATTTCAACCCATAAACCATCCAATACATGCAAAATCACTCATTCCATGCTTTAACATTGTAAATCAAACCAAACATGTGGCAAACATCCAAGAACCGAGAAGAAAACAGAACTTGGGCACATTCTCGCTCAGGCTGAAAGGCCTCGCTCAAATGAGAGGGTTCTCTCGCTCAGGCGAGCTCCTTTCGCCTAGGCAAGAGCTTGAAAAGTGGAACAATGGTGTTTTAGCGTTCTATCGCTGAGGCGAGACCTCCTCGCCTGAGCGAGATGGCTTCTCGCCCAAAACACCTGGGAGGGTTTTCTGATACTCTCGCTTAGGCGAGACCCACTCGCTTGGGCGAGATTATCAGATCTCCTCCACTGTTCATGCAGGCCAACACAAAAATTCACTCAGGATAATGCACAAAACATGTTCATATCATTTTAGACATCATACAATCACCAAGAGCACTAAACAGAACTGAAATCGAGCAATATACATTAATAATGCGAAACCCTAGCTTCCCTTACTTGGAAAGAGCTAGCCAAATGACTTGTATACCCAAACAGTGAGCACCACAGCTCTGGGAACAACTTAGTGAGTTGGAAAATAGTGGAATATAGAGGAAATAAGGTCATCAAGAGGATCCTCAGAGGAAACACGAAAATAAGACTACAGAGGAACTAGTATGAGCTAAGAATCAACTTACGTGGAGTCGAAACTGGTTGAGCTAACTTGAGTATGAGTGAGCTTTAAACTCTAGCAAAGCTTCTAAGGAGAGAAAAGAAGAGAGAGTAAGGTATTGTTTTCTGTAAAGTGGCAAAAGTGAGGGGGTTTAGGTTGCTTTAGGGGCTTTGGACAACTCTAGCAGAGCTTCTAAGGAGAGAAAAGAAGAGAGAGTAAGGTACTGTTTTCTGTAAAGTGGCAGAAGTGAGGGGGTTTAGACTGCTTTAGGGGCTTTGGACACCCCATGGGCCAGCCTTAGGCCTAATTGATTGGGATATCCCTTACAGTTACCATTGCCATCGAATTTACTTTATATTTCAAATGTTTCTTTATTTGATATAATCAAATTCAAAACGCTTTTATTTTAAAATTACTAAATATTTTAAATGTTAATTATTTTTTCTTAATATTGTACATGATAATTTGAAAATTGTGGGTGAGGTGTACGAGGAAGAAATTTCGAAAACACATGTAGCATTTGTAACATCCCGTCAAGATATTACGGTTTTGTAAATAAAATACAAGAAATAATTGAATAACAGCGCATTTAATAATACCTCATTTTCCCAAAACGTGGGAAAATTTAAAATTTATTAAATGAGCAAATAAAGTTCATATATAGAATGTTACAGACATATATATATATATATATATATATATATATATATATATATATATATATATATATATATATATATATATATATATATATATATATCTACATACGCACATATCACTGTATATAACTTAACATCCCACCTTATTCTATACTTTAATTCCTACCAGCTGACCCCTAATCAGATTATTCGTGTTCTACATTGTCTAATGATTACTTCAAGGTGAATTGTTGTCATACCTATCGGCCACAACCGATAGAGCACGTGCGGGAAATAATGCTACGATCATACACTGTAACGCCAGGTGGAGTTCCCATATACGAACATAGTCCGTATCGTCCCAAGACTACCAAACTCATCAGCCAACAACTGAGGAGGGCAATCTTTCTGGACCCATCCGTACTAGCCACAACCAGCACACTCACACCGGCAATACTCACCAACCCGAGCCACAACTCAAGGGTTCCTCGTGTTCATCCGCCATCCCGAGCCACAACTCAAGAGATGTTATTCCGAGCCACAACTCAAGGAATACCACATGCTTAACCCCTATCCCGAGCCATAACTCAAGGGATACATTCCGAGCCACAACTCAAGGAACACCAGCAATCCCACCTTTAAAGCACTGCTAGACGCCTTGTAGATCACAATTACACAACCAAAACTTCAAGCTGCAGCAATACAAATCGCCTGGCGGGTGTCACGTACCGCCAGGCGCTACCAGCTCCCAGACCGCCTGGCGGGTGTCGCGTACCGCCAGGCGCACAGCGCCTTAAAATCCTTCTCGCCGTAGCGACCGCCTGGCGGGACTGCCCCTGCCGCAAGGCACACCAAACCTTGAGACCCCACTGTGATCCCGCTACCGCCTGGCGGTCCAGGTCCCGCCGCCAGGCGCCATGACAGTACAACGCGCACTGGTTTTTCTGTTCAAGTTTAACACAGTTTCTTACCTCATTTCCATTTGATCAATCCCCGATATTATTTAACTTAAATGGTTACTAACAATGGTGAGGTCAAATCCTCACTCCCTAGCTTGATAACAGGACTCATTCAATTATGATATTAAGCTCCTTCCTTCTTAACCTATTAGTACTCTTAGATTCTTTACCATTAAGTTGTTGCCAAGCCTCTTTCACTGTTTGGGCTCTCATTCACAATAATTCGTCAATTCGCTAAATCCCCTTGTACCCAACTTAACCAGTATTCAGAATCTCTACTACGCCATAATATAGTAAGACCTCCAATATTTAATATCACCACCTCCTAAGGAATTTCTCACCCTTGTAATTCATACACGACTCCCTCGTCAAACCATCCTAACTATCATAATTTCCATCCACTGATCCCAACCCAACGGAAAACAGAATCCAACCTCAGCGCACAACACTTCAACCTGCAGCATCTCTGCCACTGCGCTGGCGCCTAGCAGCCAGCCCCCGTACCGCTAGGCGGTGCTTACCATCTGGATATTTTTCCAGATTTTTCCCGCACCCAAAACCCCACAATTTCTCCACCTTTGTGAATTCCCACTACAATGCAATCCCAGTTCAAGTACAATCACAACAACTCCATATTTTAATCACACTGATCCTTATTCCTATGTCCAATTCACAGTAATTCAGTTCAAATAGCAATCAAAGATATCACACCTTCAACCTTAAACTTACACACACTGTTCCATTCATTTACGCCATTAATTAGGTGATTATACCTATTGTTGGTTAACATTATCACTCTATATGATTCCCCACTGACTTTTGCCCCGATTAGATTTAGCCCAGAATTCCAGAAAACCCCAAACGAGTCCAAGTGCCCCGCGCCACCTGGCGGTTTGATGAAGGATTATCTTGTTCCGTTTTAAGATTATTGAATATGTTGTGAGTTGATTAAGAAAGCTAAGTGAAATCCCCACTGGACATTAAGATAACAAGCTATCTAGATGTGAAGGTTCCTTTCACAAAGCTCAAGAGAAGAAGATGATGGATTGATTCAAAACAAAAAGGAAATGGAAAGCACATAAACCATAGAAAACCAAGAATAATTAAAGGAAGAAGAAAACATAAAATGGAAAGGAAAGAAATGGTAAAAAATGTGAGAAGCACGCCACTACAAGACTAGGCTAGAAGCCATGGCAACCTTGAAGATGAGTGGATGTGTGCCGCCACTTGCTATACAAGATAAGGCTTAAAAGTATTCACTCCCAAGGGAGGAAACTCTCACAAATGGTTGAGACACAAGAGTGTTTTTACTTCAAAATGTTCAACCCTTTTACATGTCTAGGAGCACCCCTTATATAGAAGAGTTTAGGGTCCTTTATGCAAATAAAAGATACCTAAGGATGTCTCTACAAAAACCTAACCCTAGCTTCTAGAAACTAGGTCAAATAAGGTTACAAAAATGAAAGACAAAAGAGCTAACTATGGTGTGTGCAAGGCTAATTTCGTTCTAGCACAAAAGGAGACCAAGAATGTGTCTCATATGTCTCTAAAAAGTGGTCATAATGTGGTAAAAACAAAGGAGACCAAAGGTACATTGGTACACTTGCTTTATGCCTTTTTCTTTATGCTTTATGCCTTTACTTTACTCTCTCCCCCACATCATTTATGCTCCCCAATCACCATGCGCCACCTAGCATTGCTTTCTTACTCCTAATTAACCTACAAAGCAAATAAACATAGATTAGCATGTTGGCTTAAGTCAAGTCAACTATAGTCAACAAGTCAAACCTAGTCAAAGGTCAACATGTCAACTAAAGTTGATTTAACTAAGTCAACTTAGGGAATCAAAAATAACAAACACAAATGAAAGGGATGAAGGATTAGTGAACTTCCTATCTAAACATGCTTAGTCTTCTTAAGCATGTGCCTCCATCCTTGGTTGGGTTCAATCCTTCATCATCCTCCTCTCCTTGGAGAGAATTTGACCACAAATTCTTTAAGCCTTTGTAGATGGAGCTTGACTTGATTTGGGGTAGGATTTGCACCTCCCTTTTATGAGCTCTTATTCCATCCTTTCTAAGGGTATTACCCGTAGCTTTGGTTAGGTCATCCATCTTTTCTAGATCACTCTTCCTCTCATGTTTACGCATTAGGTCTTCCTTTTGAGCCTTGGAAGAGAAGGAAGAATGGTGATGTCCATCTTGCTTTGGAAATCTTTTTTTAGAGGCAAGTAACAATTTAGAGGTAACTTGCTCTTTTTATTTTTCATCTTTTCTCTTATCTTTCACTTTATTTTGGTTCTCATTTACTTGATTGGGTGAGAGGTAGGAGTGTGAACTTCTTGCCTTGGAAGGAGAAAGCATAGGTGTTACCATGGCCATCATAAAACACTTTTCTATCAAATTGTCATGGCCTACCTAACAAAATATGAGTTTCTTCCATAGGCACAACATCACATAACACCTCATCTTTAAAATTTCCAATTGAAAAGTTAATGAGGACTTGTTGAGTTACTTTAATGTCTTCTTCCTTAAGCCATGATAGCTTGTAGGGCTTGGCATAAGGGATAGTTTCCAAGCCAAGCTTGTCCACAACCCTTGTGCTAGCCACATTTACACAACTTCCATTATCTATGAGGAGGGGACATAGTTTGTGTTTGATATGACACCTTGAATGAAAAAGGTTTTATCTTTGAGAAGGGTCAAGTTCCTTGGAAACTTGTCTTAGTTGGTGCCTTATCATTAACAATCCACCTTCAAGGAGTTTAATCCTTTCACTTGAAGAAGAAGTATGGGAAGAAGTACTTTTGGGGGAAGGGGGAGAAGAATGTTCACTCTCTACTTCTTTTTTAAGGTTTAAGGCCATGGTTCTTTTGGTAGGACAATTTGAAGCTATGTGCCCATATCCCAAACACTTAAAACATTTTATAGAACTTGTCCTTGTACCTTGAGAAGAATTAGGAGTTTCATTAGAAGGCCTAAACAAATTAGTCCTAGGAGGTGGGTCTTGGGAACTCTTGGGTGGTGATTTATCATGTTTTCTTTCTTTATCTTTCTAAGTACTAGAATAGTAGTCATTGTATGAACCACTCCTCTTGGCCTTTTTTTTCTTTTGCAATTGAGTTTCAACTTTGGTAGTCAAATGTAAAACTTTGTCAAGAGAGGAGTACTCATATAACTCTACTAAATCTTGTATGTCCCTCCTTAACCCACTCAAAAATCTAGCTACCTTTTCCTCTTCACTTTCAAATTGGAGTCCTACTTTTATAAGCATGGACTCCATTAACTTCTAATATTCATCCACACACATGGACCCTTGTTGAAGCCTTTGGAGCTTCAAAAGAGTCTCCCTCCTATAGTAGGAAGGAACAAATCTAGCGTGCATCATATTTTTAAGGTCCCTCCAAGAAGTCGCAAGTGACTCTTGGTTAATATTGTCCATACATAATTGATGCCACCAAGTCACGGCATAATACTCAAACTCTAAGACTACCAAATCTACTTGTTTTTATGACTAACTACATGAATGGTAAAAATTTGGTCCACTTTTTGTTCCCACTCAATGTAGATGTTTGGGTCATTTTCTCCTTTGAACTTAGGAATCTTTAGAGTTTGCTTCTCTTGTGATGGTTTGCGCCTAGAATGCCCTCTTTTCCTAGCCTCTCTTTCTTGGGCATCCCCAAGACCTTGTATTTGCTTACCCGATCTTAAAGTAATAGCACTTACATTTCGCGGGTTGATTACAGTTTGTGCAGGCAAATTGCTCGAGCCTTGTTGAGACTTCATCTGATTTAACTCATTTGCCATTTGTCCAATCTGGTTCTGCAAGTTCTGATTGGTTGCTTCCATTGTCTGTTTCAACTCATTGATTTGTCCCTTCATCATGTCAGCCATCATTTTCATCATTGCCTCCATGTTTGAATCACCAGAGGTTGCCGCTGGTTGTGGTTGTTGCCTCTGTTGAGGTGGAACATAGACTTGTTGGTGTTGAGGCTGTTGATTTCCCCATTTCTGGCTGGGATATTCCTTCCAATCTGGGTTGTACTTGTTGGAGGACAAATCATGGTTGTATTGCTGCCGAGGTGGTCTATTATTGCCATAGATGTTTGCAGCATATGCTTGAGGTTGTTCATTGTCTAACGTCCCTATCTCTTTTAACATAGAACAAGCCTCTGTAGGATGATTAGTAGAAGCACAAATTCCACATAAAGTATAAGGGATAGGCTTTTTCTGTAAGTCTGTCAAGGTCCTTACCATGGCTGCTAAGTCATCCAACTTCCCTTCTAATTTCTTGTGATCTGCAACATATGAAGCTTCTACTCCATGGGTTCCCTTCAATAGAGTTATAGAATTACTCCTTGTGGAAAATTGTTGATGGTTCGACGCCATATTTTCAATCAATTGTCTTGCATTTGTTGGCGTTTTGTCCACCAATGAGCCTCCACTCGTAGCATCTATCATTTGTCTATCCATGATACTCAATCCCTCATAAAAGTATTGAATGAGGAGATGCTCGTTTATTTGGTGATGAGGACAGGAAGCACACAACTTTTTGAATCTTTCCCAATACTCGTGAAGACTTTCTCTTTCTTGTTGCCTTATCCCATAAATATCTTTGCGAATAGCAGCAACTCTAGATGCTGGAAAAAACTTTTCCAGAAATAATCTTTTCAGAGTCTCCCAGGTATTGATGGATCCTGGCGGAAGGCAGTATAACCAATTCTTAGCGGCATCTTGCAATGAGAATGGAAAAGCCTTAAGCTTGATATGTTCCTCTGTCACTGTTGTAGGTCTCATGGATGAACAAACAACATGAAATTCCTTCAAGTGATGGTATGGGTCTTCTCTTGCTAATCCATGGAATTTGGGTAAAAGATGGATTAACCCAGACTTAAGCTCGCATTCTCCATCTGGATATTGGATGCACATGTTTTATGTAATTGCTGCATCCGGTGAAGCCAACTCTCTTATTGTTCTTTCTTCCATTCTATCTTCTTGAATTTCTGGTTCAGGTGATGGATCAGAAGATATGTTAATCACCGGAGGTGATTCTAGTGGTACACTTTCAGTGGTAGGTTCAGATGATGATGGTGCTCCTTCAGTAGAACACCTGAGTTCAAGTCTCCTACGTGATTTACACAAGTTCCTTTCAAGTTTTGAATCAAGTTGATAAAATTGACCCGGATTGGCCCGAGTCATGCACTATGCAAGTCCACCTGAAAGTGTTTCCCTGTGTGTTTTTTTTTTCTTCCTATTCTTGTTTTGGAGAAAGATTTCAAGAAAGAAATGAGTTAAGATGTCGTTGGGTCTACTCCCAGGAAAGAGAGGTGCGTCACAGTGGACAACTTAAATACCAAGTCTTTCCTAGACAGAGTTTTCCAAACTAGTCTCAAAAAATTTCTTAAAAGAAATTCTTAATCAAAACAAAAATAGAAATTTGCTTGGAATATATTAACAGAAAACTAGATACTACAAAATAACAAACTATATCAAACATATATGCGTAAAATAAATAAATAAAATAAAATAAAATAAAAAATAAAATAAAATAAAAAATAAAATAAAATAAATAAAAACAGAATCGAAATAAAAGAAATACTAACCGTATTCCCCGGCAACGGCGCCAAATTTGATATCGTTGTCGTTAGGCGATCAAATTACCACTACTTTAGCAACTTCAGTATTGCCAGTTTGTAGTGAACAAAATAGTTAGGGTTAAGATAACCCTGAGTCGTCTCACAACGAATACGGAATTGATCTCAAATATTTGATTCTTAAAAATGCAATTAAAACTAGCAACTATAAAAATAGGGGGTTTTGATATGCAAAGAAAATGACACGGAAGATTGTAAACGCAGTAATAGTAAATAGGTCAATTCCACTGCTTTTTCTAAATAAGATTCTTCATTGGTTATCTAGAGATTATTATTAAATTAATTATTGTTGTTGATTTTCAAATAAATCAATGTAAAGACTCAATCATTTGTTGGCATCCTCACTTTTAATCAAAGTACAATCTCAATTAAAAGTGAGAATTGTTAGATTGTCCATAGTAAATTTAATCAAAGTACAGTCTCAATTAATTTTACTATGCCTAATCATGTCTATTCCTTTGTTTCTTTACCAAATAGAAAACTTAATTAATCAAAGTAAAGTCTTGACTAATTTTAGTTAAAGTAATTACCTCTAATCAAATTAAAGTCTCAATTATTGGCAAAAACTTATTTAATCAAATGAAAGTTTCTAAACAAAATCAAAGTAAAGTCTCAATTTTATTTAAAAACCTCTTAACTCATGATTAGCATGCATGTAGATTTAAAATCATTATTTTCTATTCAATTTAGAAGCAAAGGACATAGATAAACAAAAACCACAACAATAATCAAAATAACAAAACATATAAATTCATCTAACCTCAGAATCCATTTAAGAAATTACAGTGGAATCAACCCTTAAAAGCTTAGCCCTCCATGGCTTTGATGGAATACATGATGATATGAAAGAAAGAAAATAAAAGAAAGAATGAGAGATGTGGTGGAGACGATATCTGCCAAAACCAGAGAGTTCTAAGTGTTTAAGCTGTAAGTCGTAAATTGTCAGTCCCCCTCTTCTGCTCCCTTAAGTCTCTTTATATAGGCTTCCACTGGACTTTGGGCTTTATCTGTCAGTTGCTAAAATCTTTTATTTTTATTTAATTAATTAGCAACTTAATTCCTGCCCAATTTACAATTCTGCCCCTCATTTAGCCATATTCGCAGTTTTGACCAGAGTTGACTGCTGACTTTGACCAGTTGACCAGAGTTGACCAATTGACCAATTTGACTGCCCTATCAGATGCTGACACATGGCGTAGAGAGTCTCTTTTCAGAATTAGGGTTTCACTCTCACACTCTTCTCCCTCCCTCGTGACGGCGCGGTGGTTCATGGTGGTCCGACGGTGCGGCGCGTTTCCGGCGAGTTACGCTGCTGCGATGGCTGCGGAAATGGTGGATTCGAAACTGGTTCGCTGCTGCGTCGCAATGGATGATGGTGGTTTCGCTCCAGCAACGTTTATGGTGGCCAACGGTTGAAGATGGTGGTGCGGTGGTTCTGCACATGAAGTGTGGTGTGGAGTGCGTCCTCGCGGTGGTGTTCGCTACAAGTGCGCGAACGGAGAAGATGATGGCGCTATCACGGTTCCGATCTGTTCCTCGCTGCTGTTCTGGTTGTTGCTGCAGATGGAGTTGCGCTGGTGGTGTTGCGGAGGCGCGCTGGTCGGAAAGAAAACGAACTCGTGCTTTGATGGAGGAAGATGGTGGCGGAACAGTGGCGGCACTGCTGCAGCTACGTGGTGGTGCTAATGGCGGCTGACAAAGATGGTGCGTGAAGGCTGCTGTTGGACGCGAGAAGAAGATGGTGGCCGGCGAGGTTGGCGGCGGCGGCTGCCATGGAGGGTGGAAGGAGAGGAGAAAATTAGGGTTAGGGTTTTGGGAGATGAAGATGATGACGTGGCAGCCTTCCATTGGACAGCTTGTTAGTGCAAGGATTGTTGCCACGTGGCTTGCTCTGGTTGGCTAATTTTAAGAGGTGGGGATTGCCACGTGGCATGATCTGGTTGAGTGGAGTTTAAGTGGTAGGAGGGGTGCAACTTAGTGAAAACTGGGGGTGCAGAACAGGTTTTTGTTTGGTGGTCCACTTTAGAAGGGGTGTGCAAATAAAATTTGGGGGTGCATTTAGCTCCTGATTTATTCTTTTCCAGAATTTCCTGATTTTGGACTTATTTTGTAACTTTGAATATTTTAAAATCACACTATTAATTGACCAAAAATAAATTCCAGCTGCATTAACAAACGTTAGAATATCCAATAATATTTTATGTAACTAAAATCAATTTTTACGCCACTTTTACCAAACTTACTCAATAAATCCAATAATCACAAATCCTAATTAAATCAATCTTTAAGCACAGAAAATTCAATTAAATCCCCAAATTTAAATATTAAATGAGGGCAAAAATTTGAACTCATCAGGGTCATTTTCTCCTTTGAACTTAGGAATCTTTGGAGTTTGCTTCTCTTGTGATGGTTTGCACCTAGAATGCCCTCTTTTCCTAGCCTCTCTTTCTTGCTCCTTCGCTTCAAGCCTTTGAATGTGCTCTTGGATTCTTAGGTCACTTTGCTCCTTGTCCTTTCTCAATTGTTCAAAGGCCTCCTTCCTAGACAACTCCAAATCCCGAAGCAATCTCATCAATGTATTATTTTTGTTTGGTGTAGGTGCATTTGATGAACTTTCCATGATTCCTACAACCAAAACACTCAAATCCGAGACAAAATAAATGGATTAGGGGTTAGACAACATGAAAATTGAGACCAAATCCAATCCAAAATGCAACCCAAGTGTTTAGATCACACTCCCAAAGTAACAAGGCAAGACTAGCACTCAAAATCAACCAAAGGAGTGAAGCGAACACTTTTAAAAACTTGTTCAAAACCTTCAAATGCAAGACAAGTGATTCGGCCACAACACCCCAAGAGTTTCAAGAAAAGGAAACTACTAAGACAAAACAAAGAACACCTAGTGACAAGCAAGAAAAGCACAAAAACAAGGAAAGCTAAACTCTAAGGAAAGAAAAATATTGGTGACAAAACTTTGAACAACACTAACACAAGAAAAGAAAATTTTTAAGACTCTTTGGAAAGTACTTGACAAGCATCTTCAAGTCTTAAATCATGCATGCACCAAGAAAGATCATAACCAAGTTAAAGCATGGAACTAATTTGCCAATATCACCCAAAATCCAAGTATAAAATTTGGTAGCATAACACCTAGTAAAAATGGTCAAATGGATTCACCAAGCAACACATTAGCTCTCGGCCAAACTGTTTTTGGTCATGAAAATAATTTTTCTTTTCAAAACTAGGTAATTAAGATGATGAGAAGGATATTTTAGGGTGTCTTGAACACTTAGTTCCTTAAAAATTAGGTCAAAATCAATTTCAAGGAGCATGCTACAACAAAAGGCATAGATCTCATGCAATAGCTCAAATACTTAGAAACAAGAATAAGAAAACTCAAAGAAGCATATGACATATGACTCAAGCAAAAGTTAGACACATTTAAAGACTCAACATGACATACACAAAGACACAAACATGTAGCTATCATGCATTTAAACTCATGGATTTGAGGCTCAAAGACTAAGCATCCAAAGACATGTTATCCAACCACATTTAGGAGTAAGAAGAGTAACAAAAAACGTAGCCAAAACTGCCCAACATAACCTGATAAACGTTGATTCGCGGTGATCTCGGCAACTCTGACCTTTGCTCACTATTTCAATCATAAATCTTTCCAGAAAACTCCAAATGCATTAGTTCTTTTTTTGTTAGAAACTAGACTAACAGAGCTTTCCTTTGACATCAAGAACGTAATTTTTGGATCACTGAGCAGGTGCAGTTTAATCTTTTAAAATCGTGAACAGTTTCTGCCAGCATTGTTTTTGTGTGCAATGGAAATGGATTTGAACCATACAAAGATAGCTACAACAAGACAAGGTAGCACATGAAAAACACCATATTCAAGATAACCTAGGCTCTAGATACCAAATGATGAAGGATTATCTTGTTCCTTTTTAAGATTATTGAATATGGTGTGAGTTGATTAAGAAAGCTAAGTGAAATTCCCACTGGACATTAAGATAGCAAGCTATCTAGATGTGAAGGTTCCTTTCACAAAGGTCAAGAGAAGAAGATGATGGATTGATTCAAAACAAAAAGGAAATGGAAAGCACATAAACCATAGAAAACCAAGAATAATTAAAGGAAGAAGAAAACATAAAATGGAAAGGAAAGAAATGGTAAAAAATGTGAGAAGCACGCCACTACAAGGCTAGGCTAGAAGTCATGGCAACCTTGAAGATGAGTGGATGTGTGCCGCCACTTGCTATGCAAGATAAGGCTTAAAAGTATTCACTCCCAAGGGAGGAAACTCTCACAAATGGTTGAGACACAAGAGTGTTTTTACTTCAAAATGTTCAACCCTTTTACATGTCTAGGAGCACCCCTTATATAGAAGAGTTTAGGGTCCTTTATGCAAATAAAAGATACCTAAGGATGTCTCTACAAAAACCTAACCCTAGATTCTAGAAACTAGGTCAAATAAGGTTACAAAAATGAGAGACAAAAGAGCTAACTATGGTGTGTGCAAGGCTAATTTCGTTCTAGCACAAAAGGAGACCAAGAATGTGTCTCATATGTCTCTAAAAAGTGGCCATAGTGTGGTAAAAACAAAGGAGACCAAAGGTACATTGGTACACTTGCTTTATGCCTTTTTCTTTATGCTTTATGCCTTTATTTTACTCTCTCCTCCACATCATTTATGCTCTCCAATCACCATGCGCCACCTAGCATTGCTTTCTTACTCCTAATTAACCTACAAAGTAAATAAACATAGATTAGCATGTTGGCTTAAGTCAAGTCAACTATAGTCAACAAGTCAAACTTAGTCAAAGGTCAACATGTCAACTAAAGTTGATTCAACTAAGTCAACTTAGGGAATCAAAAATAACAAACACAAATGAAAGGGATGAAGGATTAGTGAACTTCCTTTCTAAAGATGCTTAGTCTTCTTAAGCATGTGCCTCCATCCTTGGTTGGGTTCAATCCTTCATCACGGTTCAACCAGTCCCGCCAGGCGCTTCATCAGCAACCCAGAAAAATGGCTAAGACGCTTGCGTCGCCTGGCGGCCGGGAGTTCCTTCGCTTAAATCGAAATGTTTGAGATACTCCAATGAGCACTACGTCTCCCCCCATGCCAAAACCTTCACTATGACCACTTTTTACCCTTTTAAACTTGGCTTTTAGTAGAGTTTAATTACCCAAAACGAAAATTTACCTAATGGTACTATTAATTACCATTTAATTGACCTTTATGATCTGTTTTTTGGCTACCCAAAGTTGCCCCTCAACTATCTAGGGTTTTTCCCAACCTTTCATATTCAATTCAAGGCCAAAATGCCAAAAATAAAGTTTTTAGTTTAGTTCTCCAAGGTTTGAACCCATAACCATTCAATCACTAAGCAATTGCACAACCAATTCAACTAAGTCATGTTTCATGCTTAACAAATCCAATTCAAACATCATATCATACCAGAACATGATTTCATAGATTTAAATAATAAAATAATAAGTCAAAAGTTAACATACATAGGACTCAAACCCAAGTCTTCTCACATAATCAAGGTACTCTCAACCACTTGAGCTAGCACTTTTCCACGTCATACCAACCATAATTTAATGTCATAATTATTTCCCCACCGCATTTATTAATTAATTATTTATTTAATTAATTAAATTCTACGGGTCTTAAAACATTGGTTAAACATTTTTCATTTGTACTAGGAACAACACCAAATCATTCACAAGGTATGGGAACTATATCAATCACAATAAAAAATATAGAGAGACAAAATGTACAAAATCAAGTGGAGAATGCATAAAAAGAGCAAGTGATCTAGAGTTAGAAGTTCAAAAGTTTAATAACATCATTCAAAATCAACAAGAAACTAACACTCAACTTCATAATAAATTGCAATCTCAACAACAATTAATTGAAGATCAAGAACTTGCTTTGAAATTTCAACATAATCAAATGAACTCAGATATCTAAATAGAGATGAAACGTCAAATGACTAATTTATTAGGAAGCCTATCATTTAGTAGATCAAATATTCCTTTAAAATGAAGAAAGTTGTATCATTAATATTTAATTTTTAATTAATGTGTCTATAATTTCATCTTTACATATTTCTAAAGTATTATTAATTAATTCTTTTATTGAGATTAAAGCTTTACTTTGTTTTATTTTGCAGGATCAAAATCCTTGAAGACACTACATCTATTGTTATTTTTAAGTATCTATTTAATTTAATTGTTCTACATTACAATTATGTCTCATTTCACATATTATTTAGATTTATTGTTGAACATTTTAGTTTGTCATTTAAAATGTAATGGATACTTTGTGTTTATATTTTATGTTATTTTATTTTAATTGATATTTATTTTAATCGTTACTTTGTTTTTATTTTAATTGTTTTGTCTATTTATCATGATGTTTGTAAGGCCCATTTCTTTTCTCAGCCCTAAAAGTTAGTGGGTTGCCCTACAGTATTGGGCCTAAAGGCCGGCCCACAGTATAAGACCTTAGGTCTGCCCTAAACCTAATGTATTCTACCATTTTCAGAAAGTTTGCCCTTGCCTTGAACTGCAGCCGTCTTTCACTTCCGCTAGGGTTCCGTTCGACTGTCACGTAAGCTAAAGGGGCTTCCACTCCATGTAAGTGTCTTCCCCAGCCGTACTGATTCCCATTTCGCTACCTTGTTTCATATTTCCAGTTAACAAGCCTCTGTTGACTCAGTTTCCTTGATTCCTTTTCGTTGTCCTGCCAGTTCTGCGAGCCATCCTTGGGTTAGTGCATTCCGAGGTCCCGTGTTGAAGCTCCGTTAACCCTCTTCCAGGTACGGGAAGTTAGGGTTCTGCTCTTGCTTCTGCTCTTGTGCTCTCGCCTAGGCGAGGGGGGGGCTCGCCTGAGCGAGCATGTCTCGCCTGAGCGAGACCCCTCAGCCTGAGCGAGGTGCTGGGCGAGACAGTGCTGTGATTTGGATGTTTGATGGTTCCCGAGGAATTTATCTTGGTTGAGTATGATTGTGTGGTGATGGACATGTATATAATGGAGCATGAAGTATATTTTTGGCATGATTCATGAATTGTGGATGAATGGGTTGGTATGAGACTTAGCATGTGAAATGAATGTCTGGTTTGAAATTAAAAGAACATGGTATTGACATGAGATGAGACCCTAGACTCATGGGACGGTGATGATCAGAGGTATGGATTCAAGATGTGATGCGTATGAGGAATAAATCTCATGGATGAGTATGGAATTGTAAACATGCTTTTGATGTTCTCCTAATGTTGTTTTATGAATGTTGGTCCGTGTCAGCGTGTAATTCCTTGGGGTCTCTAGGTGAGACCTCTGGGGTCGCGCTTCAGTGGTCGGGACGTAATTCCATGGCCCCTGTTAGTGGGTGCCCATGGTGGTGCCCCATCTGTATAACTAAGGTAAGGATTCAAGGTAAGGACTGCATCCTGACACTCTAAGGGGCCAGTTAGTCTCACTTAGAGCAGACTGACTCCTGTGGTGAGAGTAGCAGGAGGCCTAAAATTCATTAAGGGCTAACCTTGTGGTGAGAGAGATTTGATTCATCGTAACACTTGTAACACATAGCTCGGAGATGAGTAGCTCGGAGATGAGTAGCTCAGAGTCGAGCAGGGGTATTCACCACAAGTGCGAGCGTCCGCTGAATCCGACCAAGTTATACGTATCCGGATGAGTCGAGTCGAGTCGTAGTGTATTGAATGAAGAGTCATAACATGTTTGGTTGCTATGTGGATATGAGATGAGGAAAATATATTTGACTGCACGATGAATATGTTGTTGGCTCTAGCTTACCCGTTTTGTTGCATGGTTGTGATGTATGTGGCTGTTCTCTCTTGCGATGATCATCAACTTGGTTGATGGGAGCAGATGGGCGAGGTTCTCATGGGCATCAAGGGAATGGCGACTCCGCTACTTAGCCATCTGGGCTGGATCTCACACTTCTTCCTTTCGTGTTTTCTTTAGGGCTATGGCCCCTGTATTCATGGTTTTTAGATTGTAACTTTTAGTTAAACATCTATCCTACTTTTGTTGGCATCGTGGTGTGCCTAGTTTTGTAGGGGTGATGTTGGAAACCCCAGGACTGCGTTGTCATGCTATCTTATGTGTGGCGTTTCCTTTAATTGCGTTTATAAATTAAATGGGACGTTACAATGTTGTAAGATAACTATATATTATTGTAATTTTTAATAATAATGATAAATGATAAACTATTAATAATTAAAAATAATTGTCACATAAAGTTTTATAATATACTAATAATAATAATTAATAATAGTGACAACCAATTTATTTTCGTTCTCTTTTATATTTGTGATATCTAGTTATTATCACTATTACATATAATACTCTAGTAACAATAAATGTATTACTATTGTCTTATATATTTGTGATATTTTATTATTGTCACTATTACATAATTATTAGTGATAATTACTTTTGTCACAATAAAATTTAGTTTTAGTAACATTTAAGATTATTGCCACAAGTACAATAGTGACAAAGGTACTAGTGACATCTTAATTATTGTCACAAGATGGTATTAGTGACATATTTATAATTTTTAGTGATGAATATTAGTATCACTATAGTTACTTTTTCTTGTAGTGATCTATTCCACTACACTAACTTAAAATAGAAAAAATAAACTTGATGGAGAATGATTGCAACCACGTAGAGGAGCAGTGATGTTGACTATCACTAATGTGCAAACGACCACCGCTGATGTTCGGACGACCACCGTTGATGTTCGGACGACCACATCTGATGCACAAATGAACAAGAACCACGAGAGAGCACTCTGTCACCGTCGACGAACAAGAACGATGGGAGCAAACGAGGAAAAATGACAAAGAGGAAGGAGGTTTGTATAGTGTGGAAACGAAGATGACAAAACAAAAGAAGAAGAACGAAGCACATAAACGAAAATATCAATTAGGGTCATTTCAAATTCTAGAAAGAGGGGAATTGATTTTTACTCTTCTCTAATTAATTTTAATTTAAATTAGTTTATTTTTTTTAAAAAGGTGGAATGTGAGTCAGCTCACTACCTGGCTCAAAGCCGCTTAATCCATAGGTTAAGTGAGCTGAATTTTATTATTTTTTAATTCAGTCCAGCTCGAAGTCATGGTAATGGATTTCAACTCACTTTAACATGTCTATGGCTAATTATCTTTTCCTATTACAAAACAAATAAAGATTAACTTAGTAGTATATTAAAATTTACATTTTAATTTATTTCTTTGGTTTCCATAAATAATACGACAGAAGGTTATGTCCTTTTGTGATATGGTACAAGCAAAATGAATTAATTAGATTTTGAAAAAAATAGTTTACTGGGACACTTGAAGGGATCATTTTGTCTAATAAGAACAGACAAAGGGCCTTTGTGGTGTAGCAGAATTTTAAATATATTTTGGCACAGAAGCTCGCAAACCGTTGTTACTAACCAACAACAACACTCCCACACTATTAAACAAACAAAGGCGCCATTACCCTACCATATTGCGCCACTAACACTACACACTCTTTCTCTCTCACACATGCTCCACACTCACGTTTCACCTCCATAATAGATAAGGAGAAAAATGTTTAATAGATTACCTTCAAGAACACTTTTCTTTGATATTTAAAAAAAAAGAATTTTCTCTTTAAATTTGTTTATTGCGTTAAATAAATTTTTATTTCCTAAATTTAGGTATAAAATTGAAATTTGTGTTTCCAAATTTGATACAATTTATTATCAAATTTTTAAAGTAGATATATATAATTCTTATAATCAAGTGAATGTGAATTTTATTTTACATCACATGTTTTAACTCAAATATCGTTATAGAACACCATTTAACATGCAAAAACAAAAAAAAATTGACAATATATCTATCCGACCTAATAGATGTGCTAAGTAATGTGGTTCAACAAGGTTCATTAAATCTATTGGCCGGAAATAGTTAAAAAAATTCTAATATACATCTATTGCAACAAATATTCACATTATTATGATAATTATAATATATATGAGGTAAGTCATTATTTTATTGATATTATTTGATATTACATTACTAGTTTTATCACATCGATCATAGGACTTATAAGCCATATAAATATAACTAATATTTCATAGGAAATACACATTCTCATACTCATTTTCTCTCATTAAAAATATTTTAACTCTTTTACTTATCTAAGTGTCAGAGAGTATTTTTCAAGTGAATATTCTCTTATGTTTCAACCCTTAGGAACATCCAATCAAGGATGGTCAAAATCATCAAGATCTTGTCGCATGTTCAAAGACTTACCTCAAAATCCCCCTAAAAACAAATACCATTAGATTAAGGATGATGCACAAATTTCTCTTCTTATGGAGGCAAGAACAATATATCCTCATCTCTTGAATGCTTCCAAGAAGTTTAGTAAGGACTTTTAAGCTTAGAGATTGAAAATTTTAACAAATATGTTGTTGGTCCTTAAGAAGGAAAGTGTTGATAATGTTATTGGACAAAAATATATCAAAATTTAAATCATAAACAAATTTTAATTTTATATACTCAAAACATTCTTATTTATTTTATTCTATAGATATATTTGAAAATGTTCTTGTTTTACTATGATTAATATGCATCGTCAAAAAACTTTTATGAAGAGAAAAACAAACGAGGAAAGATAAAATACATCCGTTATCAATACAAAGTTCTTATACGATAAATTATTAAGTAATTATTAAAAGTATGCTTTAAAATATATATGTTTAATTTTTTTATTTTGTTATCTGATTTAAATTTAATTAGTTTTCATTTTTGTACTAAAATAACAATTAAAATTTCTTATAATCATTTATAAATATCCGACATGAAAATTAACTTTACGCTCAAAGTTTCACTTTTATTTAAATTCAAAAGAAAGGAAAAAAGTAATAGAAAAACCAAAATAAATTGTCCTCTTTTTGGAGGGAGAAGACAGAGTCCAAACTCCAAAGTCTCTGCACTTCCATGGCCGGCACGTGACCCATTCCCTCTCTCAAACTCTTACTCTTTCTACCGCCTTCTTCTACCTCTCTTTCTCCGTCAATGTCTTCTTCCTCCGGCTACGTCCGCTCCTCCCAACGAGCCTCCGTCTCGCCGCTCCGCTCGCGGAAGTCGCCGGTGGGACCCGCCAAGCCCGCCGGAAGACCTACCACACCGTCCTCCTCCTGCGCCTCCTCGAGGCCGTCGACCAAGGCCTCTATATCTTCGGTGGCTTCCAACGCTGTGCTCGACGCGAGCAAGGCGAAGGAGAATGTCACTGTCACAGTCCGGTTTCGACCCCTCAGGTTCGTTCATTTCGCTCCCCTCTAGTTTGTTGCTTAGTATGTGTCTTTTCAATTCGTATACTTTTCATTACTATTATTATTATTATATTATTATTATTATTATTATTATTATTATTATTATTATTATTATTATTATTATTATTATTAAAATTATGTTGTTACTAGTGGGAGAGAAATTAATAAGGGGGACGAGGTGGCGTGGTATGCGGATGGGGATCATATAGTGAGGAATGAGCACAATCCTTCCATTGCTTATGGCTTTGGTTAGTATTCTTATTCACTAATTACTTTTTCTCTACATGGACGCATCATAAAAAAACAAACTCTTACTTCCATAAAATAAAGGAAACTCTTACTATATTCCATTTTTCTCGTAATTAGACATGTTCCTTCCTACACTTAAAATGTTAGACTTTGTTTTGTATGAATTTGGATTGCCTTTAAAATATAATTTTTTTTATTTTTTAATATATCAAAATGGGTATATTTTGAAGAAATATGGACAATATCAAGAACACAACAAAGAATTAGACTCATTTTGTATGCACTAAATAAAATCATTGTTCGGTTAACTAATTGGCAATCAAGTTAATTATTATTTTAAGGTAGTTATTGTGATAGTCAATTAATTTATTTATAATTGAATGATGGTGTAAAAATCTTTATGTCATAAGTACATACAGTATTTATGCTATGTCTGGACAAAAATAGAAGTAAGAAAATAAAATCAACTTTTTCATAAGTTAAAATTAGCTGTATAAGTTACTTTGTAAAAACTCTCTTATAACTTCACTACGTTTTTATTTTAATTTATGCATGTTAATTTTAGGTTTTGGAGTTATTGATTACATTAGTTTTTAGAAAAGTTCTTAGTACTTGATGTACAACTAGTGCCAAAATGAGTGCAAAGAACAACAAAAAAATAGTTTGAGTATCACATTAACCGGAGATGGAAAACAAAGAACACATAAAATAAGATAATGATAAATAACCGTCTTGTTTAATAAGCATGTACATGATTTCTAAATTGAAGAATGCAGAGTACATGTTCATTTTGTGCGTTCCTTCTATAATGTTTCTTGTTACTATACTTTTCCTGTTTCAGATAAGGTATTTGGGCCTGCCACAACAACTCGGCATGTTTACGATGTGGCTGCTCAGCATGTTGTCAGTGGTGCAATGGAAGGGATTAACGGTAATGATTTTGCTGTTATTTGTACCAGTGTATAATAAATTGATTTTTGAAAAAGGAGGAGATTAATGGATTAAGGACTTGTAGTAAGTTAATGATTTATTAATGGCCTGTACGCTGTCTGCAGGAGCAATTTAATGCTAATAATCCCAATTTATGACGGTAACTCGGTTGTTATGTCAGAAAAACGATTTTCTGATAACATTCATAGAAGAGCAATTGCTATTGCTCTTAAATAGAATAAGAAAACCTTAATTATGGAAACTCCTAATATATGGTAGGTGTTAAATATACTTAGGTATCTTATCTTTTATTTTTTATCTTTTCTTTCTCTTCTATTATCTTTTTCTATCATTATTTGTATTTTGGGCTTGGTCCATATTTTCTTTATTATAGATACAATGTTTATTTTCTACACAAGGAAAATTAATCATATACCTTATATTTTATTATATTCAATACGGTATCTAGAGTCTAAGATTCTTGGGCAAATTTTCGTCCACCCCCCCCCCCCCCCCCCCCCGTCACTCCAACAGTCGCCAAGTCATGTTGTCGTCGGTGTTTTCAGTTTAGACCACGACCACACAATTTTGCTTGTCTCGGCCAAGTGACCACCATGCTGTCAAGATTGCCGCCATCGGAGTCCAGACGCGCTCCCATGCGTTGATCAAAGATTCACTCAGTAGATTTTTCCAACCGTGTGCATGGAGGGACGCGCATCGTTGTCTTCGACATCGGTCACCATTCATGGATTTGTTGTGGCCTCCTCTATCTAGATTTGAGCTTGTTGACTTGATCAGAGCGCTTTGGTATTTTTAAGGCTTTTTTGTTTCTCCCTCTTCCTTCATGGCTTTTTTCGCTGTCTATTTGATATTTCTTCTGCCACCAATGTGTTTGACCCGTCAATCTATACTAACTATGTTAATGTGCACTTGTCAATTGATAAGTTAGATGACAGTAATTATGCAACTTGGGCGTCAGACATTAAACTTTGGTTTGAGAGTCAAGGGTATGTTGATCATCTTCCTTAAAGAGTGACTGCTATTGCTTCCGGTGAAGTTTCTTGTTGGAAGAAAATTAATGCTCAATTATGCATGGTTCTCAAGTTTACCAATCACTTTTCTTTAAAACAAATGTTTCGTGCCTACGACACATGGAACCGACAAAATTATTTTACACCAATTATACTCAATGTCTTTATGGTGTTTGTCACGATCTTTTCAATGTTGTTGTTCCTCGACGTCAAGGGTCTATGGCTGATTATTTGGGTAAACTTCATGATCTTTTTCATGAATTTAATAAGTTATTACCTCTTGCCTCTCCCCTTGCCCAAGAATAGAGGAACGCCGAAGTTCTTCATCATGTTGGCGTTACATGGACTTGCGGATGAATATTCCTATGTTCGTAATTAGATTTTGGGTTCCTCTGTTGTACTCACTTTTACTTCTACTTATTCCAACCCTTTGCGTGTGTCAAGTAAACCCATTAATGATACACCTACTTTTGTCGATGATTCTTCTACTTTGGCATCTTAACGTGATGATCACAATTGCTCTCGCTAGCCAGGAAAAAGGCGTCATAAGTGTGACCATTGTCACATGGTAGGCCCTACTCTTTCTGATACCACCAACAAATTTGCTATTTTCATTGAATTTCTCAAATGATATGAGGATCGTCAACCCTCTTGTTCCACTGCTTTTGTTGCATTGTTGACAAATTTGTTTTCTTTTTCATCCTCTTCGGATAATTTATCTTCTGTTACAATGATTGTGGGTCTAGGGTTTTAGTTTATGGTGCTAGGACTGCTAACCTTTTTCCTTTTTTTATCCATTGATAATGTTCTCTATGTTCCTCTGTCTCCTTTTAACTTCTTATCCAATAGTCGTCTAACTTGTTCTCTTGGCTGTCCAAATTGCAGCAATTTGTTCCCAACTTGTCCAAGTTATCTAGTTTGGTGTGTGGATTGCGTCAATTAGGGAAACATAGTCGTAGTTCCTTTTCGTGTAGTGTTTCACTATGTGCTACATCCCCTTTTGACGTAGTTCACTCTGACATATTGGGACATAGTCGTGTTAAGTCTAATTTAGGTTTTAAATATTTTGTCACATTTATTGATGATTATTCCTGATGTACTTGGTTGCTTTTAATAAAAATTCGTTCTAAGTTATTTTATATATTTCAATCCTTTTATAATGAAATTAAAACTCAGAACGATTGAAGGTAGAAACACCAAACTGAGTTTTAATTTTATTATAAAAGGATTGAAATATGTAAACTAACTGAGAACAATATTTTATTAAAACCAACCAAGTACATATGGAATAATCATCAACAAAGGTAACAATATTGAAAACCTAAATTAGACTTAACACGATTAAGTCCTTAAATGTCAAACTGAAACAAAGGCAAAAAGGGACAAAGCACGTTGTGAGACACTACGAGGAAAGGAGCTACGATTATGTTCCCTAATTGACACGACTCACACACTAAACTAGATAACTTGGACAAATTGCTGCAATTTGGCCATGGGAACCTAATTGAGCATGAAGGAGAGTTGAAGACTCCATAACTGTGTAGAAGGGTGAAGATGATAAAGACCATGAGATTCACATTCGGTGCCAATCATCTGTCTCAAACTCCGGTCCTGTAAACAAAACAAAATCTTTAAAAGAAATAACACAATCAAGAGAACTGATTAGACAACTAATGGATAATAACTTAAAAAGAGACCGAAGGATATAAACAACACTATCAATGGATTAAAAAGAAAAAAAGGTTAACACTCTCAATACCATGAGCTAAAACCCTAAACCCTATAGGCATTGTAACAAAAGATAAATTATCTAGAGAGGATAAAGAAGAAAACATATTTGTTACCAGTAATGTGATATGTGGCTCCTGAGCCAAGAACCCAAGGACTAGGAAAAAAATATTGAGTTAGACCAACGAATGATGTACCTGTGCATGTGAGAAAGATTGTGATTATCAAGTTGAGATGCCAAAGCAAAGGAATCATTGGCAGAAGCAGGCGTATTATTGATAGGTTTATTTGACACACGCAAAAGGGTGGAACGAGTATAAGTAAAATTGGGTACAACAGGGGAACCCAAAATCTCCATGTAATGCCAACACCATGAAGAACTTTGGCCGTTGCTCAATTTCTTTGGCAGGAGGTAATACTTCATTAAATTCATGAAAAAAGAGCATGAAGCTTACCCAAATAATCAGTCATAGAGCCTTGACATCGAGGAGCAACAACATTGGAAAGATTGTGACAAACCCCATAAAGACATTGAGTATCAATGGTGTATAATAATTTTACTTGTTCCTAGACTTCAAAAAATATTCCGCAGGCACGAAACATTTGTTTTAAAGAAGAGTGAATGGTGGACTTGAGAACGATGCATAACTTAGCTTCAATTTTCTTCTAATGGGAAACTTTAGCGGAAACAATAGTAATCACTCTTTGAGTAGATGATCAATGTATCCTTGACTCTCAAGCCAAAGTTTAATGTTTGACACCCAAGTCGCATAATTAGTGCCATCTATCTTATCAATATACAAGTGCCATTGACATAGTTAGTATAGATTGATGGGTCAGACACATTTGTGGCAGAAGAGGTATTAGAATAGGCAACAAAATAAGCAATGGAGGAAGAGAGAGAAAAAACCCAAAAAGGTTCGATCAAGTCAACAAGCCCAGATCTAGAAAGAGGAGGCCATGACGAGTCCATCGATGGCTCATGCGCGGCTGGACAATCTGCTGGGCGATTGACGCATTGGAGTGTGTCTAGACTCCGATGGTGTCAATCTTGATGGCGCGGTGGTCGTCTGGCCGAGACAAGCAAAATCATGCGGTCGTTAGTAGAAACTGAAAACTCTAGTAACAACGGCAGTTGCAATGGCAACAAAAAAATTGCCCTACAACCTTAGGCTCTAGATACCATATTGAAATTAATGAAAAACTAGATATAAGATTAATATCCCTTGTGTACAAAATACACACAGGGTACTTTATTCATGATAAAGAAAATATGAAGCCCAAAATACAAATAATGATAGAAAGGAAATAATAGCATAGAAACAAAAGATAAAAGATAAGATATCTAACAACTCTTAAATGATCAAGTTCCTCTTTATAAACTTTCATACTAGGCTTTGAAAAAAATTCACAAAATGAAGACGTAACATAGAGAACCCATTTGGCAAAAGAACCAAAAAATTTAGTTCAATTCAAATCGAAGCGAAATGAAGTCTCGACTACCTGTTTGTGAGGATGACGACTATTAACAAGGCAACGGAACAGGAACATGACTTCTTGTATCAGCATGTCGGAAACCAACTTGGACTTTATAAGAAATAAAGCATTATTTTATTGATTACAATCAATCCAATTACATTCTTGTCATCTTTATTTTGTAATAATTAAATCCATTAAAATAAGGAAATAAGAGTATGTTGAAATAAATAGGAAGATTCTTAAAATATTTTTTTTGTAATAACTACAGAGATATTGATAATACTTTTGTCCTAATAATGTGCTATTTACAACACAAATAAAGTAAAATTTGTACATATTTGATAGATATATCTTATATCCCTATTTACATTCAAGATAATCAAATCATATCTCCGATAGTATCCGACTAAAAAGGGTGGTTTATTACTAGTGAGACAACTACATATTTATGGGAAAAAAGGAAGACGACCATGGTTCCTTGCCCCATTCATTTACCATTTTGGTTGACCCTGAGTACGCAAAAAAGAGATGGTGTTCTCATGCTACACAATCTTTTTCTCCTTGGCACTATTTTGGAATTAATAAATAAGGTTTTATGTCGTTTAACCTTGGAATAGCCTGCAACTAGTTCATACTTATGATTCTGAGATGGGATCTAGTTCCTCCCAAAGTTGGCATTTGTTTGGTTTTATAAATTTTATGTTGTGTCTGAGGCGGAATCATATTATTTCCTAGCAAAACACATTGGTTGAAAATTGCTTTTCTGATCTGCAGGTACTGTTTTTGCATATGGTGTTACTAGTAGTGGAAAGACTCATACCATGCACGTAAGTTAACTGTTTTATCATCTACATACAATATTATTATATATGCCACCAAACTCTGCAATATTTTATTTGACCTTTGCAAAATGGAAATGTGTTTGATAGTCCAACTTGTTACTGATCTCCACACAGTGGTTTAAAGTCAGACTGTTGCAAGTCAAACCTGGTGAACTAGGATTTATGGCTATTTTTTAATTTAATTTTTTATTGAAGTAGTACGCATTGGGAATAGACTTCTGAGTATCTTTATTATTTGCATTCTGCATAATATTTTCATTCCCTTAAATATTCTGATTTGTTTGGGATAAAATTTAGTGAATCACATTGGACAAAGGACACAACCATTTGACTTTGGGGAGGTGTGCTATACTTAAATTTACAAGAAGGAATAATTAAGTGAATAATTCTAACTCTATTCTCTACTTTACAATGAATATAAGCAACTTGGGAAAGTGGAATGGATATACATACAATTCCGTGGTTTCCAACGGTTACTAATCTATTCACTTAATGAGAGTTCATAATGTTGGAGAGTGACGTGTAAAAGCCAAGTAACTAACTATTAGTTATGACTTATATTGGCTAATCATCTGCATTAGCGTGGACTAGAAGTTTAACAAGAGCAAGAAAAAAAACTTATATTTGCTATATAATTTTCCCAGGGGGAGCAAAAGTCACCTGGAATTATCCCACTTGCAGTGAAGGATGTCTTCGGTATAATACAAGAGGTACGGAGTTTAGTTCTCCAAATTGTACTTTAAATCCGTTCATATCCTTGATAGGCCATGTTTGTCATTTCAGACTCCTGGTCGGGAATTCTTATTACGTGTCTCGTATCTTGAGATTTACAATGAGGTTAGCATCATATACCACTATTATGTTATATTGACCTCTCTCATCTTTATCAAGCTTATTATACCTATTCTAGGGCAATTCATCTTTGAAATAGCAAGAATGATGACCAGATTAACTCCATTGTTGTCTGAGAGCCCTTGCAAAATACAAAGGACAAACTGAATTTTAGTTATGGTATAAAAAATGAATAAAAAGATTTTGTTTAAATGCAGATGCGACATTAACTCAATATGAAATGGTGGCAAATGACTCTTGAAGAGATTTCAGATAAATGAAACAGTGAAAAACTACACTGTTACTGTTTTACTACTGTTTATATAAGAAGATAGTAAGCAGAATACAAAGAGTCAAGGCCCAGTCCTAACCCTAACCCTAAAGAAAGGATCCCATACATGATAAATAAAATATTACATCTCAACACTCCCCCTCAAGCTGGAGCATATAGATCATATGCTCCAAGCTTGGAACATATAAATTGAATTCTAGGCCCTCTTAAAGATTTAGTCAGAATGTCTGCAAGTTGTTCATTAGAGCCGACAAACTCTGTAACAAGATCCTTGGATAGTAATTTCTCTCTAACAAAATGACAATCAATTTCTATATGCTTTGTTCTCTCATGAAACACCGGATTGGAGGCAATGTGAAGGGCTGCTTGGTTGTCACAATATAACTTCATCTGCTCATTTTCACAAAATTTCAACTCTTGAAGGAGTTGTTTAATCCATACTAGTTCACATGTAGCTAGAGCCATAGATCGATATTCCGCCTCTGCACTAGATCGAGCAACAACACTTTGTTTCTTACTTTTCCAAGATACAAGGTTCCCTCCAAGGAATACACAATACCCTGTGGTAGATCTTCTATCAATTGGACAACCAGCCCAATCTGCATCACAATACGCTTCAACTTGAGTACTTCCCTTGTTCTCATACAACAATCCTTGTCCTGGGTTACCTTTTACATATCTGAGAATGCGAATCACAGCATTGCAATGATCAATGTGGGGATTTTGCATAAATTGACTAACAACTCCCACTGGATAAGAAAGATCAGGTCTTGTTATAGTAAGGTAGATGAGTTTTCCAACCAACCTTCTATATCTCTCTGGATCTGAGAAAAGTTCACCTTGATCTCTTGTTAATTTTTGATTTGAGTCCATAAGGGTATCAATGGGCTTGCAATTTGTCAGACCTGTTTCTTCCAAAATATCAAGAGCATATTTTCTCTGTGCAATGATGACACCTTCTTTTGATTGCGCCACTTCAATACCAAGAAAATATTTAAGACGACCCAAATCTTTGGTCTGAAAGTGGCTAAACAAATGGTTCTTCAATTGAGCAATTCTAGTGATATCATTTCCTGTGATAACAATATCATCAACATAAACCATAAGATAAACACATTTGTCAGGAGAAGTATAACCATAAAATACTGAATGATCCGCTTCACAACGTTTCAATCCAAAATTCTGCACAACACGACTAAATTTACCAAACCAAGCTCGAGGAGATTGCTTCAAGCCATAGAGAGAACGATGCAACTTACAAACTAACCCAGACTCCCCCTGAGCAACAAACCCAGGAGGTTGCTCCATGTATATCTCCTCTTCCAGATCACCATGAAGAAAGGCATTTTTAATGTCCAACTGATACAGAGGCCATTGGCGAATGGCAGCCATAGCAAGGAAAAGACGAACAGAACTTATTTTAGCCACAGGAGAAAAAGTATCACAATAGTCAAGACCGTAAACCTGAGTATACCCCTTAGCGACGAGACGGGCTTTGAGTCGGTCTACAGCGCCAGTCGGACCAACCTTAATAGCATAGACCCATCTACAACCCACAGACTTCTTACCAGGAGGAAGAGAGACAAGTTCCCAAGTCCCACTGTGTTCAAGTGCTTGCATTTCATCAATCATGGCTTGTCTCCATCCAGGATGACCAAGTGCCTCATCAACATTCTTAGGAACCTTAATGGTAGACAAGGAGGAAACAAAAGAGAAATATGGAGGAGACAAACGATGATAACTCAAAAAGTTATAAATAGGATGTGGATTACGAGTAGAGCGAGTACCTTTCCGAAGGGCAATAGGCCAAGTGTGATCGGAGTCAAGAGAAGATGAAGAGGATGAAGGATCCATGATTCGAGAATCTGGTGGAGAAGGATTTGAGTCACAGGGGTCTTCAGGCAAGGAAGGAGTCACTGGAGTGCGACGCTGATATGTGAGAAGAGGTGGTTGAACAATGTCATTGGCATTTTGAGGTTGAGTTTCAGGAAGAACCAAGGGATCACAGGATGGTAAAGGAAGGACTTGTTGAATAGATGAACTCTCCTCCATGGAGGACAAGAAAAAAGGTGTGTCCTCAAAGAATGTAACATCAGCAGACATATAATACCTTTTGGTTGAGGGAGAATAACATTTATACCCTTTCTGAAGGCGAGAATATCCCAAAAAGACACACTTAATAGCCTTTGCAGAAAGTTTATCAAGACCTGGAGAGACATTATGAATAAAACAAGTACATCCAAACACACGTGGAGAAACACGATACAAAGGATCATTTGGAAAAATTATCGAGTGAGGAATTTTATTTTCAATAGAAGAAGAAGGCATCCTATTGATTAGAAAACAAGCAGTGAGGACTGCATCTCCCCAATGATGAATAGGAACATTGGTATTCAACATGAGAGAGCGTGCAGTTTCGATAAGGTGTCTATTCTTTCTTTCGGCTATGCCATTTTGTTGTGGAGTATGAGGACATGTTGACTGATGTAAAATTCCTTGGGAAGATAAAAATGAGGAAAACGCAGCAGAAAAATATTCCTTAGCATTATCACTTCTGAGAATTTTAATTGTCTTCCCAAATTGGTTCTTAATTTCATTAAAGAAAGACACAAATATGGATAAAAGTTCCGATCTTTCTTTCATTAGATAAACCCAAGTACATCGAGAGAATTCATCAATGAACGTTACAAAATTGTTAAAACCAAAAGAAGTGACACGACTTGGTCCCCAAACATCAGAATGAACAGTAGAAAAAGCAAAATTACATCGTGTCTCAGACTTTTTAGGGAAGGAAGATCTAACATGCTTTCCTAACTGACACGATTCACAATCTAAGGCTTGAATGTGTTTGAGACTCGGAACCATCATTTTCAACTTGGACAAATTTGGGTGACCTAAACGATCATGCAAAAGTTTTGGGGATGAAGTTGCAAAACAAGATACTGAGGAGCTTGGTTTTAGGAAATAAAGTCCCCGTGACTCATGTCCTTCTCCAATCAGACGACCCGTACCATGTTCCTGTATAGCAAAGGAATTAGCAGTAAAGGTTACAGAACAATTTAAGGAACGAGTCAATTGACTCAAAGAGATTAAATTATAAGGACAATGAGGAATGTACAAAACAGAGTTTAAATTTAGTGAAGGTGATAAAGAAACTTTGTCAATTCCTTGAGATGCCACTTTGGATCCACTTGCAACAGTAATAAAATGAGGACTTTTGGGAGAGGAAATGGAGGAAAATGAGGAAATGTTACCAGAGACATGATCTGAGGCACCTGAGTCAAGAATCCATGGACTAAGACCTTCCACAGATTGAGAGATGCATGCAGTTGACATTGAAGAGGATGGGTCAGGATTGTTGGATTTCTCAGATTTGTACCTCAAGAATTCTTGGTACTCTTCATCAGAAATTCTAGATTCTGAATGATCAGACTTGGACACATGAGCAGCTTTATCGGGAAAACCATGTAAGGAATAACACTTGTCTTGGGTATGGCCCATTCTATTACAATATGAGCATTGAGGACGCCCACTTCGACCACCACGTCCTCCACGGTTGCTCCGACCTCCTCCTCTTCCTCGTGGTGCTACCATTGCTGATGTTTCAAAAACATCAGTTGAACTTTCATCTTTGACCAATGTAGGTACACGAAGAAGTCTAGTAACTAAGTTGTCCATCGAAGGGATTTGATCACCGGCTAAAACTTGATCACGCACATGATCAAAAGTCGAGTGTAGGCTCCTCAGAATTAAGACCATGTAAAACTTATCAAGTTTTTTGTTGATATCTTCTAATGAATCAGCCACAAAAAAACTCTTCAATTCTTCTACTGCAGCCCTAGCCTTTCCGATATGAGAAACCATATCATGATTGATTTGTTTGAGTGAGGCTACTCTTTGAGTTGCATCAAAGAGGCGTTGAATGTCGTTAGCAAAAATATCTTGTGCCCTTTTCCAAAAAGAGAAGCATGTCTTGTAAGGTCTCAAAATGTCTAAGACCCCTTGCTCAACTGATTGCCATAAAACAGCACACAACTGAAAATCCAATTTCTGCCACTTAGGTTTCTCTTCCTCTGAAATATTAGAGACCTCTTTTTCAAGATGATCATGATAACCTTGACCAAGAAACCACAACTCCACCGAAGCTGACCAAGAGGAGTAATTTTTCCAGTTCAGTTTCGCAGAGGTAATAATAGGAGTAGCTGATAGAGAGGGAGACATTCCACCCGTAGAAGCCATTAAAAAAAACTTAACTTTTGAGAAGAAACCCTAGGTTCAAGATATGGTCACCGAAACAGAGAACCAAGAGCAGATATAAGACCAGGAGGCTCCGGCGAGACGAACGACGGTGGCGCGGCGCGATTCCGGCGCCGGGAAGGCGGCGCGTGGTGTACACGCGCTTGAAGGTCGCCGGAGAGAAGCGGAGCGTGGCGGCGCGTGCGGAGGTTTCTGGGGACGTGATTTGCGGGGATGGGTTGCGCTCCTCGAGGCGCACCTAACCCTGACTTCGCCGGAGTAAACACGCCGGCGGCGACGGCGACGACGGCGGCGGACAGTGGCGGAAGACGGCGGACGATGATAGTCACTGTGACAAACAGTGAAGATGAACCAGACTCATGTTCTGGCTCTTGATACCATCTTGAAGAGATTTCAGATAAATGAAACAGTGAAAAACTACACTGTTACTGTTTTACTACTGTTTATATAAGAAGATAGTAAGCAGAATACAAAGAGTCAAGGCCCAGTCCTAACCCTAACCCTAAAGAAAGGATCCCATACATGATAAATAAAATATTACATCTCAACAATGACATAGGTTGAAATGAAGTTTGAAAACAGTATGAATAGTTCTTTAGTGTTTGTTCAACAGAAAATGGAAGCTACATGTTTTCTACCACCCTGTTGGAACCCAGTTTTCCCAAAGGAAAATTAAATGTTTTACACAAAGTCTGTTGCAGATGAAAATGGAAAGAGGTTTAGCATTCCATGTTGCAAAATATGCTTAGTGATATGGTCATTGACTTCTTGCAGTAGACTTAAAATATTAATTTTGGCTTAAAACTTTATCTTGGTTGGATCAGTTGTTAGGGAATATAAGCATACAAAGTTGTGCTTTGAAAAAAAAATTATTGCAAATATCTTCTCACTCAAGTTATCTCCAATTTGACTATCAACTCCAAGCCTGATTATGGAGCTATTTATTTTATTTTTGGCTTCCCTTGCCTCAAATTTCTCTGTATTCAAGTTCTACAGGCATGAATTTATCATCTATCGTTGGTCATATATATATATGTGTGTGTGTGTGTGTGTGTAGTTATATGTATGTATATATGTCTTAAATATCTTAAATGAGCATCCCTATTCTTCAATTTTATCTGCTCTTGTTGTAGGTCATTAATGACTTGCTGGATCCAATTGGGCAGAATCTAAGAATACGAGAGGATGCTCAGGTATTTATATTTATTAATTAATATTGGTCTCAAGAGGTCGTCATTATTTATTTTCGTTTTTTCATCTCACAAATAGCTTATCCAAAAGTCTTTTGAGTTTCTTGTTTTTGGAGCTCACTATGTTGTTAGCTTTGTGCTCTCACTGTTAAAAGTTTTACTTTGGTGAATTTTACTTGGCCAGTTTACCTTCAACTTTCCGTATGTCTGATCTTTGATTGTTGAAATTATAAGGTTTAAAAATGGCGGAAAGAGAGATTTGAGACTTTGAATAATAATATATCAGATCAATATGGTGTATTCTAATATGATTCTTAATTCTAGTAGTTGTAAGGTCCATTCACTTCTAATTCTTGTATGGACACATGTAAAACAATCCTAATTCTGCCATAAGAGATCCGAATCCAATTTCATATCTGTTAGATATATTTTGTATATGGGCTTCGGCCGAACCCTATCTAATGTTATTTTTCTTGTCGTAGACATCAAATATAGAAGGCATGATATGCCTTTTAATTGAATCTTATAATGAGACTACAGGTATATGTAATGGTGACAGGGTACTTACGTTGAAGGAATCAAAGAGGAAGTTGTGCTATCTCCTGCTCATGCCCTTTCTTTAATTGCTACTGGGGAAGGTATGATAAACTTTTTAGCGTTTTTCTTATCATTTTAAATCATTGGTAGCATGCACTTCTTAGTTTTTCCCTTACAATAGCCTTACGTTCTGCTCCACTGAAACATGACCGTCCTTTGCTCTTAAATTTTTCTGCCTCCTGCAATTTTATGATCTCCTTGGAGTTATTTATGGTTGAAATATTTCCTTTGTTCATGTATTGTTAGATTCTTGTTTATTCTAATTCATGCATTTTAATGTCTTGTTTCTGAAACAACGCAGAGCATAGACACGTGGGTTCAAACAATTTCAATCTTGTTAGCAGTCGAAGCCACACTATTTTCACCTTGGTATGTCAAGACAATCTCCATATGCTTAAGATTTAAATGCATGCTTCTTTGTCATTTAAAACTCCAAAAATTTTTCTAGTGGGCTTAGATTTAGAATCTGTTAAACATTTTTATGTTTACTAATATAATTTTCTATGTTACCAAAAGTCTTATGTAAATTACCTGTCTAGATGCATTAGTATTGTAGTAGTCTGGCAGCAGCAGCTGAACATAGGTGAATGTGTTTGCATTTGTTATAATCTTCTACCTCTTGAATATTTTGCAGCCTCTGGACTCAATGTTATATAGTCAACTTATTAGTGTATTTCCATAGGTAATATATTATTAAATGTACAAGTACTGGAATGCAGTCATGAATATTTTTAGTGTCAAAAGTATTTGACACTGACATGGTGACTATTTTGAGGTGCCCGTGCTTATGGAGTAAAAGAACTGAAGTTCTGAATCTTAGAGAATACATCTGTGACAAGAAAGAAGATTAAAAACGAGAAGAGAAAATGTACTTTGTCTCAGAAGTTTCATATTTTGGGACATTGATATGGATTATGGGGCAGCTGCAAGTGGAGATAAACATAACAGAATTGAACCAAGGCGTAGTAAGTGTGAGAGACGCAAAACTTGGAAGTTATTGATCCAAAAGGAGAGAAACAATTAAGTGTTAGTAACTGCAATATGGATTTCATATATATAATAATTTGTAACCGTATAGGGTGCGGTGTGTATTCTTGAAAATTCCTCCCTCTGTCTTGTTTCCTCTGATATAATGTATGAACTTCTGTAACTCTCTCTGGTGCTATTAATAAATATATAGAATTCTCCCTATTGAGCAACCACTTTGCATCTCACTTCTTCTGGAATATAACAGACATGTCAAAAGATTATGGAGGATTCTGATCCTTAGAACAGAGGTTGCTTGAGAAATTGCTTCTTAATTCTTAACACAATCCTTCTTATCAATACTATTAGTGATTGAGTACAGAAGCTATTAACCAGAGTCGTAATAAATAACAATCTAAATTAGCATTGTTAGAGTCCCATCTAGTTAATGTTGCTTTAAGCTTTTGGTTGTTCAGATGCCACACAAAACAAAGAATTCCTGACAGATGTAAGATGCTATAATCATAAGAGGAATATAGTTTTTATTAAATGATTGCATTGAACATTCTTCTTTTTAACCTTTGGAAACACCTTGTTAGGACTTGATCAAAAGAGGAGAGTCTATAACCCAAAAGATTAGTTTGTTAGGTGGGAGAGCGTTAAGGTTCAAGTACTTTATGTGAGACTCGTAACATTGTCATCCCTTTTTTATGGACAGACATCCACAATAGCTTCACTTTATCAACATTGACTTGGTGATAGTCCTTTTCGTCTTTAGAAGACTTCACTTATACCTATTTGGTTTGCACTTTGACGGCCCATGTATACAATCTTTCCATAGCCCAACTTTCAACGAAAGAACCAATTTTTTTCTTAGAAGATGATGGTAAGTAACCAGCCAAATTGACAATACATTAAGAAAATTAAGTTTTGGCATGTATCAGATGTTCCTGACTCAAAAAAGCTCATATTATTGGTGTGCACTAGTTACATTACCTGTCAATTAAAAGATCTAAGTAAATATTATGATATAGCCTTTTTTCTTTCACTTCCTTATTTGCATTCTTCTAAGTTTTAAACTAATTTTTGTGGTTGCAGATCTCTATTATTTCATGAATTGGTTAATTTTGTATGTAGCTAGCTATATAACACAATTCATTATGAATCTGTTTTTCATCAATCATAATTGGGATTGTACTCTATCATTGTTTCTACTTTTTAATGTGGCTTATGCTGTTTTATTGATTACATTGTTTCTATTAGACTATTGAAAGCAGTTCGCGAGGGGAAAATATAGGAGAAGAGGATGTGACATTGTCCCACCTGGTAACACTCACAAGACCAGGATTATGATTACTATATTGTTCCAGTAAATACCTCCATCGTTTTGTTTATTTCTAAGAGCTCCTTCCCCACCCCCCTACCCCCAACTCCTTTTCCAGCACTTAATTGATCTTGCAGGTTCAGAAAGTTCTAAAACTGAAACAACTGGTTTGCGGAGAAAAGAAGGTTCTTATATAAATAAAAGCTTGCTTACTCTTGGAACGGTAATACTATAGTAATGTTTTAGAACTTAGTTTTCCTCTTGCCCTGTTTTATGCATGACACTGTAGTTATTTCAAAGGACAGGTACTGGACATATTTATTGTGTTTGCTTTTGAGGTTTGTTGTGTATTTGTTGATTTAGGAGAAACTATAGGTGATCAGTTACTATAGGACATAGTAATTATTAGAATAGGTATTAAATGTAGGTAGAAACTAGTTGTATTGGAAAACTGCTATATGAACTGTACCTGTCTTTGTACCTTGGTCTCTAGTTTGATCTTTGCTCTTCTCAGTACTCTTTGTATCAGAATTCTATCAATATAAATATGAGAACATATGAGAGGAGTGATTAAGGTCTCTCGAATATAGTCTCTTTTATTTATCAACTGTAATTAATTACAAGTGTGTTGTTAGAAGCTGTTGGATGATTTTATAGATCTTTTTGTAATGATTACTTTAGGGTTAGAATTCTCTATGTATAGAGACTAGTGTATCAATTCAATAAAATTCTCTCATTTAGTTTAATCCTTTTCAATTTGGTATCAAATCTCTTGATCTTGGGAGCTCTCCTTCCGCATTTCTTTCACATTTCTTCATTGTTGTCTTAGCTGTGGGTTGCCTAAAGTGCGCCCAACTTGTGTTTCACGACCATTGTCTCTACCACCACTGTTGCCGTCACTCCGCCATATCTTTATGGCCGTTTGCTTGCATGCACAACATCTTTCTTTAGAGTGGGTTTTATGCACCACTCATTTCTGGTGCATCTGGCTACAATTCCCACCGCAGCTTGCTTTGCCGAAGTCACCTTGAGGTGGTGGTTCCAAATTTGCCATTGTTTTTCCCTTTTGCCTCAGGTTGCATGTGTTTCCTTGGAGGAGCACTGATCATGGGGACATTATTATATTTATTGGTCTTTGATCTTTTTATTGTATTAAACAAGGGAGCTGATTTTGTTGGCATGACAACTCCACTATGGAATGTTCTTCCACATTTGCTTGATTTGAATGGTTGAAGTTATCTTCAATGGGCTCAATTTATTAGGCCCACGTTAAAGGCTGGAGGTAGTTTCAACCATACTGAAGGAGAGGTCATATCTAAAGATAGCCCTAATTTCCTAATCGGGGACAATGATGACTCAAATAATTACATGGCTATGTTGATCCATGACTACATGAATCATTAAAAAATTATGTGTTCTACTATGGTACTTGTGAAATTTGGGAAGACCTTGCCAATACTTATTCCATGTGACTAGACATATCTACATCTTAAGGTAGAAAGTAAGATCTTTGGTGCAAAGTTGGGTGCCCTCTCTATGGCAAAATATTATGGAATGTTGAAGGGTTATGGGTTGAGTAGGACCAATATCAAAACTGAAGCTTGAAAATAATGGGAATATTGTAACTCTTGCTCTGTTTATTGAACAATTCAGGATATTGAAGTTCTTATCAGGATTGAATCCTGAATACGACCTTGTTAGGGAACAAATTCTTGGGAAGGAAAGACTTCCTTTTCTTTTTGAAGTATTTTGCATAGTTCGAGGTGAGGAGACTCGTTGCATGGTCATGATGAATGAGTGTTCCATTGAAAGAATTGCCATGCTTTACGGAAAGGTTTCCAAACCTAGAACTTCAAATCTTGGGAACATGAAACTCAGCTGAAAAGGCAAGGAGGATTGTGGTGCTCTCATTTTAAGAAATTTAGCCACGTTAAGGAGATTGCTTCAAGCTACATGGAAAGGAGAAAGCTCTCATTTGTCTAGTAGAACTAAAAGGTCAACTCTCGAGAAAGGTTTATCAAGCCTTTTCAGATTTTGAAAATTCTGCCAGGACTTCTTCATCCTTTTCAATTGAAGAACGAATGTCTGCACTATATACTGAAATTGAACGTCAAAAATCTCCATGGACTCTATCAATCAATCATTTTCTAGTATTTTCTTTCTAATCAGGACTGCTTAGTACTCCAATTCCTCTTTTAATGTTTTTGAAACTTTATGTAAAGACTCTTGTGTGATAGACCATGTAACCCCTCCTTCACCGCTTTTATCATCATATGTTTATGTTTCTATAACCACATTTTTTTGCCAATGGGACTCCTATGCCAAATCGAATGCTTTTATGTGTCCTCAACTTCAAGGAGAGAGTTCTATAGAAGTTGAGTCTTACGAATCTCTTGAATCATCTTTGCCCCTTTCATACAAGGATTGTGTCATACTAATACTATTCTTAGTACTCCTTATAGTTCTCCTAACACATCTTGTATGGATGTATCTAAAGTTATTCCTAACAAAGGCAACTTTGTTCCCAAGTTACCTCCAAAAAATTTGTCATCCAGCAGAGAATTTCTTCTGTATACAATAACTGTATACAATAACAAAAGAGACAAAAACAACCTAACTTAATCCAAGAACAATTCCAATAGTCTAAGCTATATACTCTTGATCCTTTTTAAAATCCCATGAATAATAATTGTAAACCTGAGCTTGATGACCTACCCATTACTTTGAGAAAAGGAACTCAGGCTTGTACCAAGTATCCTATTTATTATTTTGTGTTTATAAACACCTTTCTCTGCAGCATCATAGTTTCCATTCTATCAATGGTGCAACTAGAGTTCCCACATTAGTTCAAGAAGCATTGAAGGATTAGAATTGGATTCAAGCCATACATGAAGAGATGAGTTCCTTAGAAAATAACTACACACGGAAGATTGTTGACAACCGCATGATAGGAAGATAGTAGGATGTAGGTGGGTTTATAATGTAAAGTATAACTCTAATGGCACATTAGATCATTACAAGGCAATGTTAGTTGCTAAAGGGCATACTAAGACTTATAGTGTTGATTATGGGGAAACTTTTGTTCTGCCGAGAAAGATGAATAGTGTTAGAATAATTCTCTCATTGGCAACTTATTTTGGTTTGGAATTTCAACAATTTGATTTGAAAATGTTTTCTTGCATGAACATCTATAGAAGAAGTCTACATGCAGATTCCTCAAAGTTTTAAGTTTATTGAAGATTGGAATAAAGTGTGCAGGTTAAAGAAAGCCCTGTACTCAAGCAGTAGCTCTGTTCTTGGTTTGCTATACTCACTCAGGTTATGATCTCCATGGGTTATCAATAGAATCAACCTGACTATACTTTAGTCATCAAGCATTCCGTACTCTTGGTCTATGTTGATGACATGATTGTTGCAAGAGATGTTAAACATGAAAAACTTATCTTGAAAGAAAACTTGTTTCTTAGTTTCAGAAGAAGAATCGAGAAAAATTAAAATACTTCATTGTGATAGAAGTAGTGTACTTAAAGAAAGGTATTTTTTTATCTCCCAAAGTATATATGTTCTTGATCTTCTCAAAGAAATCACTAAGATTGATTGCAAGACCATTGGAGATCTTGTGAAACAAAACCATAGAATTTGGTATGATGAAGGTTCTACTATGAATAAGGACCATTATCAAACTTATGGGGAAGTTGAGTTACATAGCTTGCTCCATATTTGACATAACTTATGTTGTAAGTCAATATATCCATTACCCAAAGGAGAGACATTTACATGTTGTGAACTAAATCCCTCAATATTTGAAGGATATTATTGTTCAAGAGAAATGAAAAATTTAAAATGGAGGTTCATACTGATGTCACATGCAAGGGGTGAATGATAGATATTCATTCAACAACTTGAGGGGGAGTATATTGATTCAAGATGAAAAATAGTTGATAAGTAAAATAGGATTTTGTAATTAGTTACAAGTGTGCTATTAGAAGCTCTTAAAAGATTCTAAGATCCCTTTGTAAATATTACTTTAGGGTTAGATTTCTTTATATATAGAGGTTGATGAATTGTTTCAAAGGTCCATTTCAATAAAATCTTCTTAGTCAGTAGAATTTTTTTCAAGTGTACTAAATATAACATTAAGGTGAGGTTTACATCACATATATACTCTAAAATGGCCTTATCTCTAGTCGAAATGAGATTGGAAATTAATGGGTGGTCTGGTAGCGGGTAGAATGATATGTCCAACAAATATCAATTTGCTAGGATAGGCTTTTAACCCATGACCCTGATACCATGTTAATAACAATGAGAGAGAAAGAGAAGAGACATGTTTAACAAAACTGATTTTATTGAAACTGGACTTACAAAATTCTGAACATGTGTATATTTATACTACAAGATGTAGAGTACAGCTGTATATTATGGTCAACTGTTGACTATAGTTGACCATTGACCATAGTATAGTTAACCCTTAACTATTAGATAAATATCAACTATTAACTGTGTACACTAACATTTTCCTCTTCAGTACTAGCTTTGGTAATTTCTTCTTGAGTTTTATGCTTCACTTTCTTCATCAATCCTTTCTTCGCATTTACAAGTCCTTATATATCCCATATGTGCAGTGAATGATCTAACGAGTCCCTTTGTCTCTTAACAATTGTTTGGAGTACATCTCTGAGTCCGCAGTAAGTCTATGTTATAAGGCTATAAGGAACATGTTTTGGTTGCATTGCTAGTATTATGCTATGGTGCCAGCTTGTAGTATGCTCTACATGTAAAGAATATCAATGGATGTACTGATGTTTTACATTCTTATGGTGTGACACATTCCCAATATCAAATTTGGTTAAGTGAAGTAATTATCTCTATCTTGTTTCTGCATTGCAGGTGATTGCTAAACTAACAGATGGAAAGGCAACTCATATTCCTTATCGAGATTCAAAGCTCACTCGATTGTTACAATCGTCCCTTAGTGGCCATGGAAGGATTTCTGTAAGTGCAATTTCTCTTTAAATTTTCTGGCAGTTGTAATTTGTAAACATTTTCATCACCAACTAATGTTTGAAAATGAATATGGTTTGGTTGTTGAAGCTCATTTGCACAGTTACTCCCGCATCTAGCAGTAGTGAAGAGACACATAACACATTAAAATTTGCTCACAGGAGTAAGCATGTTGAAATTAAAGCTTCTCAAAATAAGGTCAGTTAATGTGAAAAAAGCTGATATTGTGATAACCTCTTGACACATTAGTTTCATACTATTTAACTTTTAGCTGATTTCCTGTGCTAGATTTTGGATGAGAAGTCTCTGATCAAGAAATATCAGAGGGAAATTTCTGAGTTAAAGCAGGAGCTGCAACATTTAAAGCGTGGCATGGTTGAGAATCCCAATATGGCCACATCTTCACAAGAAGATCTGGTTAATTTGAAGCTTCAGGTTTGTGCTGAGACATGTATCTTGGATCATCTAAAAAATGCCACTGTACTTGGTGGGAGACTTATGTGTCTTGAGTCTTAACCTAGTGATATCTTTATTCGGTATGGTGTTCTTTCATTCCCCCACATTAAGCATTACTTGATTATGTAATAGCTCGAAGCTGGCCAATCCAAATTGAAGTCGAGATTGGAAGAGGAGGAACAAGCTAAAGCAGCATTGATGGGAAGAATTCAACGTCTAACCAAATTAATCTTAGTTTCTACAAAAAATGCGATGTCATCAAGCATTCCAGAAAGGCCCAGCCATAGACGGAGGCATTCTTTTGGGGAAGATGAGGTATTTTCTTACAAGGGTACTTCAGTTAGTGCAGCAGTCAATTATATGCTTTGTAATTTAATCCTTTAATGTATAGACTTTCAATGGATGTGTTGTTTTTACATACACATTTCCTGTGTTTTAGAGTAAAATTGTAAACACTATTTATGATAATGACAGATGTTCATCTTCTTTGAATGCAGCTAGCATATTTACCAGATAGAAAACGTGAGTCCTGGATAAATGATGATGCAGGGAGCCATGCTTCAGTTCCTTCACCAGAAGAAAAGGATGATGTTACCAATTTAGATGAAATGGGAAAGGATTACAAAAGAAGCAAAAGGCGGGGAATGCTTGGGTGGTTGAAGCTACGAGTAAGTTATTTTCCTTTTTTATTTGAAATATATTATTTACTATGTTGAAATAATTGGCTAGCTGATTGATGAATTTAGAAGTTAATATGAATCTATAAATAAATAAAAAAAATCCTAATTCATAAATAATAGGTTACTAAAGATTGGGGACTTTTCGCCTAGTGTGGATTTGGATTTGATGATTGGTATTTGCTTGATCTAAATTTTACATGAACTTAGTACATTACAGTTGTTGTTATCCGACTAATAATATTTACCACCATGCAGAAACCTGATAATGTTGATGGATTATCGCCAAATATTGATAGTGAGGGTGCAAATGGATCACCTGCATCTGGCTCAAAATTAACTCCAACTAGAGTTATGCTTTATGACATGAAAGATTCACGCAGGAATTCAGTCAGCAGAAAGGATAATGCCCCAGCTATTAATTCTTTTCCAGGAAGAACTCAAGCAGGTGAATTATTCAGTTTAACTGTTGGAGGCCGTGAACTTCCTCCGGTAAGATCTCAAATACTAGTGATCAATGTTTTTGGAAAGATAAACATGATACGTGGATATTAAAATCCACGAATTTGTGGATGTGAACCAAAATTGTGCTGAATGACTTCCTTGCAGACTGGGACTACTGTTACAGATCAAATGGATCTTCTGCGGGAACAAGTGAAAATGTTGGCTGGAGAGGTGGCCTTCTGCATTAGTTCTCTGAGAAGACTGTCAGAGCAAGCTGCTAACAAGCCTGAAGATATCCAATTACAAGTGAGGTTTCTACTTGAGATTGACAAATAAACAACAATTTTAATATTTCAGAGTAAAACTGTGTTGGTTATTTTGGGCTCTGACAGGAGGACATGCATAAGTTGAAGGGTGAAATTAGCCAAAAGAAGAATCAGATCCGTATTCTGGAGCAACGGATGATTGGATCCTTAGGACATGCACCAAGTAATAGCGAAATGTCACAGGTAACTAAATTAAAATATTCTTGAGAAATGACCTTGACTTTACTATGTCAGGAAAATAAAGATTTATTTTATCGATAACAATTACACCAATGGCATTTTCATAATAATAAAATTCTTTAAAATAAGGAAATAAATATACACCGAAATGAATACAACAATTCTAAAGATATTTTTTCCTAATTACTATGTAGATATTGAGAATATTTTTTTTCTAATAGTCTGCTATTTATAACACTTCCTCTCATTGTGTATGTGACAACCAGGCAGCATTACATGAAGTTTGGCTCTAATCATCAACATATACCAAAAGTACACAACCTTGCATTGATTTCTGTAGATAAAAAGCAGAGAGTGACATTTACTGCTTAGAAAACCATTGTTGTGGTGATTGTTTTAACCCATCGAATGCCTTATTCAATTTACAAACAACAAATTTGTCCCCCACTTCAACTCTAGGAGGTGTCATAAACTATTTCTTCAAGAAAACCAAACTTTGACTAAGTTGTTTGTTTCAGTCGTGAGGATCCCTGGAGATAACAGTGAGGGTGTTACTGGACTACTTTTGATAGAAATTTCTGTAGTTGGGTTTGGTTTGCATCTACAGGGCCCTATGGTCAACAAATGAGAACTTCAAATTTAATTCTCTTTTCTTGCCTTGTCTGAATATACTTCCCCACTTTTTCTTTTGGTTAAAGAATAAAACCTATCATGCCCAAAGTCTTAGTTGCGATTTCAGTAGCTTGTAATGAATGATACTTCGTTTTCGAATGGTTCTTCTTAGTGAAAGCTTAGTTTGCAAATTTTCTACGTATTCAAGACCTTCCTTTATTTATTTATTTATTTATTTTTCTAAAATAAAAATTGGGGTATATTTTATCGGTAAACATCAACTAACACATTACTTTATAATGTAGGCTCTATCCAAGCTTACCACTGAGCTCAATGAAAAAATATTTGAACTTGAGGTAGGTTGTCTTGTCCTCTAGATAGTTTCAGAATGGATTCATTGCATTTAAGTAGCACAAATCTCAGTAATATAGTGAGGCGTTCTAATGTTAATTGGGCATTCAGATAAAGTCTGCAGATAACAGGATACTTCAAGAGCAATTGCAGTTGAAGGTATATCACACAATTGTATGACCTTTTAAGGCGACTTGTTGCAATTCCTGACATTTGCTTAAATTCTACAGAATTCAGAGAATGTTGAGATGCAAGAGACAATTATTTCACTAAAGAAACAGATAAATTTCTTGGATAAAACCTCAACTAATTATCGTCATGCTGTTGATAATGAGACTGACTGTTCTAGAGACGTATTGGGAAAGTCTGATGAACCACAATCAGTCAAAAACTTGAATGTAATAGTTTCTCAAGTGCAGGAAGAAAGTAACGATTCAATTATAAATTCCGAAATTCTTATGCAGGTTCTCTCTCTCTCTCTCTCTCTTTTTCTGGCACCTTCTGCTGAAGGAAACTTAAATGAATAAATTTGGAACTGATTCCTACACGTTTTTGCTTGTTTGTGTTTCAGTTGGAGTGACAATTTTTACTATAAATTGTGCAGGCAGTTGAAATAGAGAATTTAAGGCAAGAGAATGTGAGATTGGCGGAAGAGAACGACGGGCTTGAAATTCAAAGTCAGAAACTTGCAGAGGAAGCTTCATATGCAAAAGAGTTGGCAGCAGCTGCAGCAGTTGAACTCCGAAACTTGGCTGAACAAGTGACTAAACTTACATATGAAAATGCAGAGCTGAGTGGTGATCTGGCTGCTGCAAAAGAGACACCTGGCAAGTCAAACTTGTCTCCAACATCTTATGAAAGCAAGCAAAATATTAAGAATAGTTTTCAACTAGACGGGAAATCAAAAAAGCGTGGGAATGAATTTCTTATTGAGGAGTTGCAGAAGGACCTTAGTGCTAGACTCCAAAGAGAAGCTGCACTAGAAGCAGCTCTGTCTGTGAAAGTCGAAGTAGAAGCTGACCTAAGAAGGACACTTGATGAAATAAAACACCAAAAACAAGATTTAGAATATGAGCTTACTAGTATGCAGAGAATGGTGTCAAAGATGAGAAAGTCTGGCACTAATGTTGAGGACAAGTCAACAGTTCATGTGCGTGATGATGTACAAACCAAGGTTAAAATTGGATATCCAACATCTAATGGGTACTCCCATAGGAAACAGTACAAAGAAGCTGAAACTTTAGGAAGAATGGAAGATATGATTGGATTAGAAGAACTAAGGGCTAATTATCAAAGAGAGAGAAGAAGATGCAAGGAACTTGAAAGTCATATTTCTATATTCAAGGTATCTCATTCTGATGATCTCATTTTATATTTCTTTGATGTTCCATGATAATATGAATGCATTGAGTGAATTTCTTGACTTAACTAAGGTTTGGGATGAGAAAATGAGTTTAGGTGACTGGTTTTTAGGAGAGACGATGAGGTAAGAGAAAGTTGGGAAAACCTAGACTGGAAAGGGAAGAACGATAGATGTATTCATGATTAGATGATTATAGTGGCTTAGACTACATTTTTGTGTTTGAAATTCAGACACTGAATTAGGGAAAGCGGAAATTTACGTGCGAAACACAATTTGCTTAAATATCTGGAATCTAGTAGCTACTCTGATGAGCTTTAGGTTCGTGTATGGCTGCGGCTAAAGACAATGGACCAGTAGGAATGATTAATGGTAAAAGAATATTGCAACCAGGGAGACCAGCTTCAATAAACCAAGTTACTAGCACCAGCCTATAATTTGCAACTAGTATAGAATATTCATACTCGATGCAATTTGACTTTCAACACGGTATAACAGTATATCATGAATTTGGTTTCTCTAGTCTTCTTTGAAGAGTAGGAATCAAAAATTGCCCAGAATAGTCATTTCCGTAGGTGGTCATGTTCTTGTTTTAGATAAGCCTGGACTTGGTTTTCTGATTTTCATACGTGAAGAAAGATCGGAAATGATATTACTTTTAACCATGTAATAGGGTGAGGATATCGCTGGTCTGGATGTTTTGGCTCTTGAAGAACTACAAAACCTTCACATTGAGGCAATAACAAAGATTTGCCAGGCAAAGGTGACACGTCTTACTTTTCTGCCTTTCAACAATAATTATTCATTGCCAAGTCTTATCCAAAAAATAATATTTTTCTGCTTCGCTTTAAGATTATAATATATATTTCAGGGTCATATTTTATGTTATTTTTTTTCTTATTTTCCTTTATATTCTGGAAATGTAAACACCAACTCCGTCGAAGATGTTGTTTCTGATATATTTACATTGATGATGCTAGATTGTATTATGTTTTTAAAACCGGCTTTCTAACGTACCTTATAATATCTGGAATCGCCTTTCTTGTACAACGGATTACTTCCTTTACACACTGTCTGTCTTGACATTTTCTTAACACCGGTGCTGAATTGGCAATACCTAGATATCGATATTATGAATTTTCATTGTATATGCTAAGAAAAGTCCTGTAAGTTAATTCAAAATTGTAGACTTTCATATACCAGTTCATGAAAACCACGTGATGTTTATGGAGGAAGAAAAATGAGCAACATGCTGTTCTTTTCTTTTTTAGCAGTTCTCTTTTAAGCGGTGTACTTGTCTGTTATCTTCTACCTAATATTATAATCTCTTGCGACAAATATATTGGTGACTGATGAATGTTATTTAACATCTTGCAGTACGCCTATCAAAACTTGTAGCATCTTGCTGGAGTGTTACAGACAGGGTATTCTAAGTGATAGCGATTTCTAAGCATACGCACTCCTGATTATTATTTTTTTATTTTAGGTGGTTCTTTTAACTTAATAATATGCATTTTTATTGCAGATATATTATACTTCATAGCTTACCAAAATACTACAACCACCTACCAATCATACTTGTGCTGGTGTATGGAAGCTGTGAAACCCTGTCAGCTAATTTAAGAGAATAACTTGTTGCTACTGATGATGGGTTTTGAGGCGCACGACTAAATGAAACTTTTGCTAGCAAGGATTGGTAACTGTAGCCTGTGTCAATTTGGTAGTTATCATTTACAAATTCAAAAAATGAAGCTAATAAAGCCCAAAATATTGTACTAAGGTGACAAAAGAATCTATGTATATATATGTTGTTCCACATGGAATTATAGATGCTATCTAATGTACAACTCATTGATCGTCTATATTTTCAAAAGATGCAGGGTAACCGTTCCCAAAGATACCCAAATTGGCTGCGTATGGGTGTGGAAAATCGCCTTCCAAATCACGTTCCACACTGTTAATGAGAAAAAAAAAAAAAAAACTCTGGTAAACACTTTGTTATTCAAAATTATATAAGAAATCATATAATGTAAACATATTACTTGGGAAGCCTATCACAATTTGAAGAAACCCATCCAATCTGCTGCTTCTCGTTGTCATAAATGACCATTTTATCTTGTAAAGAAATGTCTGAGATCGACAAAAAGGTGTATTGTCATAAAAACAAATAAAAAGAGAAACAAAAGAGGAATTTGTTTATATTTAACATAAGACATGTCTTACCTCCTATTATGTTGAGATTTTCAAGTCCAACTTCAGTGCCATCAAGAATCCCCAAGCAGACATTGCCATGTTTCTGCGAAAGTGCAGTATGTTAGCCTATCTCATTTGTTCTCTTAACTACAGATTTAGTCTTAAGCGGATCTCACAGTGATAATAAGATAAGCTTCTGGCGCAAGATGCATCTGCACATTCTTAGTTTTTGTGAAGCTAAATGCTAAGGGTTTGAAGTATTTCTTGACATCACTTAACGATTTGAAAGATTTTGGACCCTTCCAACAAATTGGAAGTGATGGATCATCGGTTTCTCTTGTCAACTGTTTCCCCTTTAAATCATCAGTCACCTGAATCATAATCAAGGATAATTAATTAACTGAAGATGGCTGACTAAGTAAGTATATGTAGGTCATATAAGACAATGAAATTGAGGCTCTCTAATTTCCATCTTACCAAATTTACAACAGCTTGATACGCCAGGGAGTTAAAGTATGTGTAAGAGCTCCCACTATCGAAGATAAGCTCAAGACCCTTAACTTTAGTGGCCTTTCCATTGAACAACAGTTCTGCTGGTCCTGAGCTGTAGTGTTTTCTGAAACAATGATTGTTTGCAAGCATTCATGAGTGGTTTTAGATATATTGTGTTTTATGTTAATTAGAAAAACATTGCATCTATTGTTTATTAGAGAAACATAGACATTGTTTATATTGGTAGATATTGTTGAAATTGTTTGTAACAATATTTTCTATTTACCACATTTATGTTTAGTTGCCATATATACTAGTATCACTCTTGATTATAAATATATTCACCCTATGTGTATTTTAGACACAAGGGAGATTAACCCTATACATTTTTCTCTATATTTTTAACAAGTGGCAATAGATGATGCATGTCTGACAAAAAAAAAAACATCTAAGAAGGAACAAATAACATTAATTTTAAAACTTACTCCGAAGAACTATGCAGCATGGATGTCCAAAAAATCCCTGAAGTGGGAACGGGATCATCTCCAAAGAATAAAAACCCTCCTCCTCTTGAACTTAGGCAGTGTCCAACTACATTGCGTATCAGACCCAAAGAATGAAGCTGAGTTAAAATGCTTGCTCTGCCATTGCCAAGGCCAAGAACTCCTGCTGTAGAAGGTGGGGATGTTGAACCAGAATACTTTTGATCATATCCACACCTAGTACCCATGCATCAGACAAACCAACTCTTAATTATTCACAAATCTTGATCAATTTTGTTCTGTTGCTCTATTTACTTATGCAAAATTTCACCATATTTTTGTTAGCATCGTAACTTCACCAATAGAAATAACTAATTATGTCCCATTAGAATAAACTCCTCTACAAACACTTGTAAAAGAAGACAATTAAAAGCTAAAATGAATTGAGCTTTTCTTATGACCTAAAATCAACTTATGCAGAAGTTAGTTTTAGCTAATGTAAGGTAAATCATTTTACCTGCTTATTTTCTTTCTCTATAAGCGTTAATGTATAAGTTTATACAAAAAGAACCCTAGTAGCAGATACAACCAGTAAACAAAACACTCACCCAAAGGCTATCTTAGGGCGCACCACAGAGCCATTGATGAATTGAAAATTAATGTAGTCCCGAACTAGCACACCCAGAGATGATCCATTATCTGCATACTCAACTTCATAGTCACATTGGTCATCTGGGGCAGCACAATAATGGTCTGCTGAAAAGTGCACTTCAGAACACAATTGTTCCGCACATTGCACAAGGTTGTGATTAGGTTTATAAAGTTGCTCACGTGGCTACAAAAATTTGACACCAGGTGAATACCGATTATGAGGAAAGAATTTAGAAACAGGCCTAATCTTAGTTTAAACATTGCATACCTTGGTGCAACCTTTACATGGTGCATCACACTGAACCCAAGTGATGTCACTACCCGAGTCTATGTCAAGGTCGTAAGGCTTAGCAGGATAGCCAATGTTGAGAATCACTGTGTAATGCCTGCATAAAGAAGATAAAGATATTTTTAATGGAACCATCATAATGTAAACTTAACATGGTTACCATGTCAGAATATCTCACATCAACTAGAGAGATAAAACCAATTTACAAAGTGAGAGTGTGGTAAACTTTACTTTCCAAGCTTGTTTGGGGGAGGATGTATTAGACTTGAACTTAGTTCTCAATAAACCAATTCACTTTAGAAATTCAACAACCATATTTCCTTGTGTTTCCCCCAAAACAAGCAGAAGAGAAAAGTGACTTATTATGTTAATAGAGATGGGGTCCAATTACCCCACCCTTCAAAAATAAAGGACTAGAAAAGAAAAATAAAAAGAAGTTAAGAGGCTAGTCACACCTACTTTTCACTCTGCTCAAACTAAATTATAAATTGAATGGTAGGTATAACTCAATGAAACAGAATATATGAAAAGTCTAAGATTAGATCAGGAATCAAATTATAAGAACTGATCAAAAGCAGAATCGCATTTTTTTTCCCATTTAAAAAAAAAGAAGAAAAGTAAACAGGTCAAGAATGTTTCATAAGCACAGCTCAACTTAGAACAGAAATAGCAGAACAAATTCGTCCAAGAAAAGGAAAACATTCAATCATACTAAATGAACACTGAGAAAGTGATTAAGAAGTTTGAACAAAAAATCACGATAGAATGAGAAGATACCCAAGAGGGTACACATTTCCTTGAACTTTGAAAACAGCTGAGGAGGAAAGGCGATGTGGGGTGGCGAGGTTCTTGGCTTTGTGGGGTTGATTGGCTGCTGAGAAAGAGAGTGGAAAAATATCAGAAAATAGAAGAAATAACACGAAAAGCGTGTGCCATGTTGTTCCCTTGCTTCTGAAATCCATAGTTGAAAAGAACTTTAGGAATGAAAAGGGGGAAAAAGGTTGCAATGATTCAAAGAAAGGTTGTCTTAGAAAGAAGTAAAGAAATGAAGAAAGAAAAGAAAAACGAAGGATTTTGGTTGGGAGACTGAAATGTAAAACAGCGCTCTCTGCTTTGCGGTGTCTATTTTTCTAGTTTGAGTTTTCTGTCAGGGGCAGTTGGCACATAACAACGTTATTTAATGATTTAGTTGGATTCTTTTAACACTTCTGTGTACTACTCATTGGATTATTGTTATTTTTTTTTTTTTGTGAATTTTAGAAGTTACTTATGAAGTTTTTGGTATAAGAATTTTTATATTCATAAACCATGAATATTGCAAATTGTGATTTCTAAAAGTAATTAGAACAGTATATGGTAGATAAGAAATACTTACATGAATTCCTTGAATATAAAATGATATTTTTTCTAGAATTTTATTTTTCTACCATACTAAATAATATAATAAGAACAATCTGATATTTACGTTGCACTATTTTATTATTTAAAAATTGTTTTTGTATTAACTGTGTATTATTTTAATTACTTTTGTACTAGCGAAGTTGGATACCGCTGACCTATAGTCCTATAATAAAATCAATAAACGGATAGTCAACTAAATAAGATTGCATAACAGTCTAGACCGCCTACTATAAAATGTCATATTGTAAAATAGAGCTGATAACTTCGAACTTAGGCCTCTCAGATGCTTAGAACATGGGCTCAATCCAGGCCCATAGAGAATCTAAATATTGGCCCAAAATGACTCAAGAGGGGCCCAGCCCACAAGAGGGGGCAAACACATTTAATGACACATATAATACGCTCGCTAGTATGCAGAATAGATTCCAAGCTCACTGTTGGCCACCTCAATGATGAGTTTCAAATTAAAGACGCAACTCTCCTCCAATACTATCACTTGGTCCACAACATCATGCAATCCAGTTTTGACAGGGTGCACATCTAGCACATCCCAAGAGGAGAGAATGTACAAGCATATGTACTCTCCAAACTCGCAAGTACTAAACTCAAAGGCAAGCATAAGTCCCTCCTGCAACAAACATTATCCGCCCCCTCAACAACAAAAATGTGCCTAAACCTGGGCCACATCAATAATTGGACAACTTCGTACATCCAATACCTCAAAACAAGAAACCTTCCACCCAATACCGACAAGGGATGGCTGGCAAAAGCAACACGATATACGATGATAGGTGATGAGTTATACAAGCGTGGATATTGACATCGACTATTTTACAAAATGGATAGAGGCTAAGCCATTGGCCACAATCATGGCACAACAAGTCCAACAGTTTGTATGTAAGGACATTATATGCCAATATGGAGTATCGCACACTATCATAATCGATAATGGCCGCCAATTCATAGATAAAGAGCTGGCCAAGTTCTACACCAAACTTGGAATTAAACACATCACCAACTTAGTGGAACATCCACAAACCAACGGACAAGTTGAGGCCGACAACAAGGTTATACTGGTCACGTTGTGGAAAAGATTAGATGGCGCAAAAGGCCAATGGCCAGAGGATTTGTTGGAAGTACTATTGGCTTACAGATGCACCCCTCAATTTTTCACCAACGAATCCCCCTGCAGCTTGGTTTATGAGGCAGAAGCAATGATACCGATCGAGATTGGAGAACCTTCCTTACGTGGGTAAGTATACGACCACAACCAGAACCAACAGAACCTATGCACCCACCTAGACCTGTTAACTGAGTTACGAGAAAAAGCGCAAATCCGAAATATAGCGGTAAAACAAAGGGCGGCCAAAAAATAGAACTGAAACCTATGCCCATGAACGTTCGTCAAAGGGTTTGGAGAATGACCACTAGTAATGTAATGAACACGGTTTGTAACCCTGGTGAACTCTTTTTCCTCACCTAACATTTTTTCCCTAAGAAGGGTTTTTGATGAAGGCTTATCTTGTTTTCTTTTAGGGTTATGAATATGGTGAAGTTGTTTAAAGAAAGCTTTTTGAAAATTCCCACTGGACATTAAGATAGCATGCTATCTAGATGTGAAGGTTCATTTCTCAAGCTCATGAAAGGAAGAAAAGAGTTGGATTCAAGTTAACACACAAACACACGAATTAAACAATACTTAAAGAACAAATGAAAGAAGAAGCATTAAAAATGGATAGCTTAGAAGATGAAGCATGGAAGAAGCACGCCACTCATAGGGGGGGATCTAAGCCAACCAAGCCCTAGAGATGAGTGATGGTGCCGCCACTTGCAAGCAAGATAAGGCAAAGGTGAGTTCACTTCTAGGAAGGAGAGCTCACGGGAAAACAATGGTTGAAACACAATAGTTTAGCAACAAAATGATCAACCCTTTTACAAGACAAGGAGCACCCTTTAAATAGGAGTTCATAGGGGTCCTTTAGCAATTACAAAAACATGGAATGGACTAACAAGTAAACCTTAGAAACCTAACACATGTGCATTCTCGGCCAAGTGATGGATTATGATTGGTGGATGCATTCGCATGAGGATTCTAGGCCAAAAGAAGAAGGAGACCAAGTAGCCTTCAAAGGAATAAACCAAAAAGGCAAAAGGAGACAAGGTACATGTCTACTTTTGCTTTTGCTTTATGCTTTTTGCTTTCCTCTCTCTTCCACATCATCCAAGTGCTCCAATCATCATATGCCACCTAGCCATGCTCTACTTTTTCTTAATTACCTACAAAAACAAGACAAACAAGGATTAACATGTTGGTTTAAGTTAATCTAATCTTGGTTAAAGGTCAACTTGGGTCAAAGTCAACAAGTCAACCAAAATAAGTCAACTCTAAACCAACTTAGGGAATTCAAACTAAAGAAACACAAAACAAAGATAAAGATGATGGAATAGAAGACTCCCCTCTATACATGCTTGTAGTGATCCTTCTTGAGGGAGCTTCTAAGGTGGTGGTGGTCACGCCTTCATCATCCTCCCCTTCTTGGAGAGAATTCGACCATGAATTCTTAAACCCTACATCAAAAGGAGAAAGGTCACAAACATTAAATGAGTTACTTATGTTGTAGCTTGGGGGTAAGTCTAACTCATAAGCATTGTCGTTAATTCTCCTAATGACTTGAAAGGGGCCATCCCCTCTAGGGAGGAGCTTAGACTTCCTTTGAGTAGGGAATCTCTCCTTTCTCAAGTGAAGCCAAACTCAATCTCCCTCTTGATAGATGACTTCCTTTCTTCCCTTATTACCATCCTCTTGTTGTTTCTTAACTCTCCTCTCAATGGTTTCCTTAACTTGGGAATGCAAGTCTTGGATGTACTTGGCTTTGGCCTCACCATCTTGACAAGTCCATGCCTCATGAGTGGGTAGGGGAAGGAGGTCTAAGGGAGTTAGGGGATTGAACCCATACACAACCTCAAAAGGGGAATGAGAAGTAGTGGAATGCACAACCCTATTGTAGGCAAACTCTATGTGGGGAAGAAGTTCCTCCCATTCTCTAATGTTTTGCACTATCATACATATTAGTATTTTCCCTAGGTTTCTATTAACCACCTCAGTTTGGCCATCACTTTGGGGATGGAAAGTGGTGGAGAAAAGAAGCTTGGTGCCAAGTTTACCCCACAAGGTTCTCCAAAAATGGCTTAGGAACTTGGAGTCCCTATCACTTACAATGGACCTAGGTAGGCCATGTAGTCTTACCACTTCCTTGAAGAAAAAATTTGCAATATAAGTTGCATCATCAATCTTATGGCAAGGAATGAAGTGGGCCATCTTAGAGAACCTATCCACCACTACAAAAATGGAATCCCTACCTTTCTTGGTCCTTGGGAGGCCTAAGACAAATTCCATAGAAATGTCAATCCAAGGCTTGGAAGGGATAGGCAAAGGAGTGTAAAGACCATGGGGTTGGACTCTAGACTTGGCTTTCATGCATGCTATGCAACTTTTGCAATGCCTATCTACATGCTTCCTCATGTGAGGCCAATAGAAGTGTTCTTTCAAGACTTCCAAAGTCTTGTTTGGCCCAAAATGCCCCATTAATCCTCCCTCATGTGCCTCTCTAATGAGTGAGGCTCTTAAGGAACCTTGGGGAATTCAAAGTCTCTTACCTTTGAAAAGATATTGATTGAGGAGGTAAAAGTCTTTGTAAGCCCCTTGGTGGCACTCACTAAGAATGGGGGAGAAATCAACATCCTTTGGATACAATTCCTTAATATGATCAAAACTAAGAAATTTAGTTTCAAGAATGGAAATGAGGGAATGCCTTCTTGAAAGTGCATTTGCCACAATGTTAGCCTTTCCTTGCTTATGTTTGATCACATATGGGAATTGTTTTAAGAACTCTACCCACCTAGCATGTCTCTTGTTTAACTTGCCTTGGCTTTTCAAAAATTTGAGTGACTCATGGTCACTATATATCACAAACTCCTTTGAAAGAAGGTAGTGTTGCCAAGTTTGCAAAGTTCTCACAAGAGCATAAAGCTCTTTGTCATAGGTAGAGTAGTTGATGTGACTCCCCTTGAGTTTCTCACTAAAATAAGCTATGGGGTGCCCTTCTTGGAGAAGCACGACCCCAATGCCTACATTAGATGCATCACACTCAATTTTAAAAGTTTTGGAGAAGTTAGGGAGGGCTAAGAGTGATGCATTGATCAATTTTTGTTTTAAAGTTTCAAAAGCCTTTTCTTGATCTTTGCCCCACTTATAGACCACACCTTTCTTGACAAATTCATTGAGAGGGGCGGCTATGGTGCTAAAGTTTGGCACAAACCTCCTATAAAAACTAGCCAACCCATGGAAAGACCTGAGCTCACTTACATTCTTTGGGGAAGGTCAATCCTTGATGGCCGTCACTTTTTCTTGGTCCACATGGACCCCATGTTGATTTACTTTGAAACCTAGGAAGATCACATGATCCATCCCAAACACACATTTCTCCATGTTAGCATACAAGGATGCCTTCCTTAAGGTTTCTAACACACTCCTTAAATGATGCAAGTGGTCATCTTGAGACATACTATAAATGAGAATGTCATCAAAGTACACCACAACAAACTTCCCTAAGAACTCTCTAAGAACATGGTGCATGAGTCTCATGAATGTACTAGGTGCAATTGTCAAGCCAAAAGGCATGACTAACCACTAATATAATCCAAACTTAGTCTTGAAAGAGGTTTTCCATTCATCACCTTCTTTGATTCTAATTTGATTGTACCCACTCTTCAAGTCTATTTTGGAAAATATGGTTGCACCATGTAACTCATCAATCAAATCATCTAACCTAGGAATGTGATGCCTATACTTGATGGTTATGTTGTTGATAGCCCTACAATCTATGCACATTCTCCATGTTCCATCCTTTTTGGGGACTAGAATCACAGGCATTGCACAAGGACTCATGCTATGTTGCACCCACCCTTTTTCTAACAACTCATTCACTTGTTTTTGAATTTCCTTAGCCTCCTCGGGACTAGTCCTATAGGCTGGCCTAATAGGCAAAGATGAGTCTTGTATGAAATCAATTTGGTGTTCTATACCTCTTAGGGGTGGGAGACCCTTTGGAGGTTCTTGAAAAACATTTTTGAACTCATCTAAGACTAATGACAAGTCTAAGGACATCTAGAGTGAGGGTTTTGGAAGGAGGGGGAAGATTCACTAGGATAAGCTAGGAAGATGGGTTTTTGGGCAAGCATTACCTTCTTCACCCCTTTGAGGGTGACCATGCTCTTCTTGGACTCATTGCCATGCCCTTGCACCTTCTTTTGCGCATTCTCTTCTTTTCTTTTCTTTATCATTTGCAATTGGTCCTAATTGACTTCTCTTGGTGAAAGAGGTAGTAATGTGATCTTTTTGCCTTGGAAGCTAAAAGTAAATTTGTTGGCATGGCCATCATGAAAAGCTTTTCTATCAAATTGCAATGGCCTTCCTAATAAAATGTGAGTTGCTTCCATGGGCACTAAGTCACATAATACCTCATCTTTGTAGTTTCCAATGGAGAAGTTAATAAGGACTTATTTGTCCACTTTAATCTCACCTTCCTCACTAAGCCAAGAAAGCTTATAAGGCTTGGCATGAGGGATGGTTTTCAAGCCAAGCTTGTCCACAACCCTTGTGCTAGCCACATTAACACAACTTCCACTATCAATTATGAGGGAGCAAGTTTTGTTGTTGATTTGGCACCTTGAGTGAAAAATATTTTCTCTTTGGTTTTCAAATTCTTTAGGCACTTGGCCTAGCATGCGCCTAACCACCAACAAACCTCCTTCATTAGGTTTGATTTCATCCTCACTTGAAGATTGGGAAGAAGTGTGGGAGGAAAAACTTTTAGGGGAGGGGGGAAGAATGTTCACTTTCAACCTCTCCTTTAGGGTTCAAGATCACGATCCTTTTTGTTGGGAAATTTGAAGCAATGTGACCATAGCCCAAATACTTAAAACATTTGATGGAACTAGTTCTTGAACTTTGAGAAGAGTTTGCATTTTCATGGGAGGTTCTAGACGAATTGGTCCTAGGTGGGTGGTCTTTGGAAGAAGGTTTCTCATCCTTTCTTTCTTTTCCTTTCCAAGTTCTAGAGTAGTATTCATTGTATGAAGTATTCCTCTTGGCCTCTTGTTTCTTTTTCAATTGGCTTTCAACCTTTAAGGCCAAGTGTAAAATTTTGTCAAGAGTGGAATACTCATGCAACTCAACTACATCTTGAACTTCTCTTCTAAGACCACTCACAAATCTAGCTACCTTTTCTTCTTCACTTTCAAATTGGAGTCCTACTTTGAGAAGCATGGACTCCATCATTTTAAAATATTCATTCACACACATAGACCCTTGTTGAAGCCTTTGGAGCTTCAAAAGAGTCTCCCTCCTATAGTAGGAAGGAACAAATCTAGCGCGCATCAAAGTCTTAATGTCCATCCAAGAGGCCGCGGGTGGCTCTTGGTTAATATTGTGCATACACAATTGATGCCACCATGTCATGGCATAATCTTCAAATTCTAAAACTACTAAATCTACTTGTTCTTGATCACCAACTAAATGAATATTGAAGATTTGGTCCACTTTTTGCTCCCACTCTATGTAGAGGTTTGGATCATTCTCCCCCTTGAACTTTGGAATCTTGATTGGTGGAGGTTGTCTTTGTGGGAGTTGATTGCGCCTTCCACCACCATCATAGTCGTGCCTTCTTCTTCTTCCACCATGGCTAGAGTCCTCGGAAGAGGACCTCCTTCTTCTCCTCTCATCTTCCCTAAGCTCAAGTATTTGGATGTGCTCTTGTAGGAAGATCTCACTTTGCCTCCTATTCGCCCTCAATTGGTCAAAAGTTTCTCTCTTACTCACTTCCATCTCACGTAAGATGTTGACAAGGGTCATTTGTTCACTTTCTTGGGCCATAGGAGTCACCATGGGAGGGGAATAAGGTGAGGCCGACTCCTCCTCTTCTTCTACCTCCAAGATTGGATCCATATTCATGTTCCTACACCAAAACTCACCAAAAACCAAGACAAGGAAGAGGTTAGCTAACAAACAATTCCAAACCCGAGACTAAGTGTGGTCTTCTCAAGCACCGAAGTGTTTTTGATCACATTCCCAAAGCACACAAGCAAGGCTAGCACTCAAAAACCTTCCAAACAAGTGAAAACACCTTTAAAGAGATGAAAACCTTTTCAAAGCTCAAACAGGTGGCTCGGCCACAACACTCTAGGAAGACAAGGAAAAGAAAACTACTAAGACAAAACAAAGATTACCTAAAGACTAGCAATCAAAGCTCAAAAAAACATGAAAGTTTAATTTCTAAGGAAACTTGTTTTTAAAGACAAAACTTGAACAAGACTAAAACAATGAAAATCACTTTTAAGGAATCTATGGAAAGCATTTGAACAAGCCAAGATTATACCTCAAATTATGCATACACCATGAAAGATCATAACCAAGTCAAAGCATGAAACTAATTTGCCAATATCACCCAAAATTCAAGCATAAAATTTGGTAGTATAACACCTAGTAAAAATGGCCAAATGGATTCACCAAGCATTGTAAAAGCTCTCGGCCAAACTGTTTTTGGTCATGAAAACAATTTTTCTTTTCAGAACTAGGTACTTAAAATGATGAGAAGGATGTTTTAGGGTGTCTTGAACACTTAGTTCCTTAAAATTAGGTCAAAATCAATTTAAAGGAGCATACAACAATAAAAGGCATAGATCTCATGTAATAGTTCAAAAACTTAGAAACAAGAACAAGAAAACTCAAAGAAGCATATGACAAGAGACTCAAAAGTAGCTAGGAACATTTTAAGAAGACTTTTAACATGTGAAGAAATATTTTGGCATGGTAACATTTAAGCAAGCTCTCGGCCAAAGGAAACATAAGCACCAAATTTTCATGTTTTCACTTCACCAAACAACATATATCAAAAGATAGAGATTTTAGATACTTTAACCTCAAGTGAAGTGGAAAATTATGTGCACACCAACTTGAATCACCAAAAAAATCGAGAGCTCCCCCAAGCCAAACAAGCCAACAAACAAAGGTTAGCACAAAAAAAAACACCATATTCAAAATAACCTAGGCTCTAGATACCAAATGATGAAGGCTTATCTTGTTTTCTTTTAGGGTTATGAATATGGTGAAGTTGTTTAAAGAAAGCTTTTTGAAAATTCCCACTGGACATTAAGATAGCATGCTTATCTAGATGTGAAGGTTCATTTCTCAAGCTCATGAAAGGAAGAAGAGAGTTGGATTCAAGTTAACACACAAACACACGAATTCAACAATACTTAAAGAACAAATGAAAGAAGAAGCATTAAAAATGGATAGCTTAGAAGATGAAGCATGGAAGAAGCACGCCACTCATAGGGGGGGATCTAAGCCAACCAAGCCCTAGAGATGAGTGATGGTGCCGCCACTTGCAAGCAAGATAAGGCAAAGGTGAGTTCACTTCTAGGAAGGAGAGCTCACGGGAAAACAATGGTTGAAACACAATAGTTTAGCAACAAAATGATCAACCCTTTTACAAGACAAGGAGCACCCTTTAAATAGGAGTTCATAGGGGTCCTTTAGCAATTACAAAAACATGGAATGGACTAACAAGTAAACCCTAGAAACCTAACACATGTGCATTCTCGGCCAAGTGATGGATTATGATTGGTGGATGCATTCGCATGAGGATTCTAGGCCAAAAGAAGAAGGAGACCAAGTAGCCTTCAAAGGAATAAACCAAAAAGGCAAAAGGAGACAAGGTACATGTCTACTTTTGCTTTTGCTTTATGCTTTTTGCTTTCCTCTCTCTTCCACATCATCCAAGTGCTCCAATCATCATGTGCCACCTAGCCATGCTCTACTTTTTCTTAATTACCTACAAAAACAAGACAAACAAGGATTAGCATGTTAAAGTTTAAGTTAATCTAATATTAGTCAAAGGTCAACTTGGGTCAAAGTCAACAAGTCAACCAAATAAGTCAACTCTAAACCAACTTAGGGAATTCAAACTAAAGAAATGCAAAACAAAGATAAAGATGATGGAATAAAAGACTCCCTTGTAGACATGCTTCTAGTGATCCTTCTTGAGGGAGCTTCTAAGGTGGTAGTGGTGGTGGTCACGCCTTCATCAGTTTTGGACAAGGAGTTTTTAACGAGGCACCCAAACTTCATGAATAAAAGCAAAGGGTTTTTTCTCCATGCAACAGATTCGCAGATTCTTTCTTAAGTTCCCCACCACTTACTAAAGTAAGCGGCGCCTGGGTCGAATATTAATTACTAAGTTTCTTTCTTAAGTTCCTCACCACTTACCAAAGTAAGCGGCCTGGGTCGAACATCAATTATTAAGTCTCTTTCTTAAGTTCCCCACCACTTACCAAAGTAAGCAGCTTGGGCCGAACATCAATTATTAAGTTTCTTTCTTAAGTTCCCCACCACGTACCAAAGTAAACGGCATGGGTCGAACATCAATTATTAAGTTTCTTTCTTTAGATTCCCCACCACTTACTAAAGTAAGTGGCCTGGGTCGAATATCAATATTATTACGCTAGTTTTTCAATAATCGTTAAGTGATTTTCTAATTTCCCCACAACCTACCCAATTAGGCGGCCTAGGTCGAACATTATAGTTATTACGTCGTTTTCTCAAATTCTTGATTATTTCCTAAACTCTCCCACCAATTAACAAAGTACAGGGTGTATAACGCCAATATCAAACAGCTATAACAGTCTAATTCAATATAATCATCAAACAACGCGCGCCTATAACATGAGCTAGCAACATCATACAACACGATAGGTACATAAAGCGCATTCATCCGATAAATATATACAAAGCATTCATCATATTAAAAGAGCAAGAGAAAAATGTACGGATTATTACAGACTTATGATGAAAAAAGCAAATCAAATATTCAGGTCCATAAATCCTAAGTTTATATATGATCCATGTTCACTTCCATGGTCGCGGCCTCATTAGGATTCACATCAGGTTCATCCGCCACCTTTTCAGCTTCTTCCTCTGGGCTTGAGTCCATCTCGTTCACAAATTGCCCATCAACCACATCTTTATTCGCGTCAAACTGGCTTCAGACGTATCTATATCTTTGTGGGAGAAGGTAGCTTGTCTCAGACCCTTCTGAAAGTCGTTAATATGCTCCTGAATGATATGACCATTCATGTCTTCTAGTTCGCTCTCAAGCCCGTCATGCTTCTCTTTCAGTTCATCATAATCGGTCTGCAGGTCACTTATCTTTTCATTAAGCTTTTTCTCAGAATCTAGACATTTAACCCTCCATGACCCCAACCATTTCCTCTCTAACCATTCCTCCTTCTCCTTCTTCCAAGTCGCCTTCTCCTCTGCGTGCTTATCGGTTTGGACCTTCAACTGCTCTTTGAGCTCCTCTACCTTGGACCGGCTACCCTCCTTCAACTCTCTCTGGTACAAGCTACCCACTCTGCGTCCCAAGATCAAGGCCTTGTTGCTAAACTCTAGCATAGCCTTGACCATGGCGTTGGGTTCCATGTTGTCGATAGAGTTAACTAGAAACTTTGCCAGATTAATCTTAATATCACGCCGCACGGTAGTCTCCGGCAACTCGATCGACCCAACCTCAAGCTTCATTGCTCTAGAAGAGGATCCCGACCCCAACAAGGTAGCCCTTACCTTCTTCACATCTTTGCCACCACCCTGCTTGGCGGGCACCTCCGCTTTCCTCTTCGTATCCCCGTGGACATGCACCTCCACCAGAGGATTTTGCAAATTAGGAACCTCACTGTTCCCAACGCTTTTGGCTTTCGCAACCTTCTCTTTCCGTAATGCCTGAAACAAGTTCAAATTCTTCTTCCCTAGTTGAACCATATGACTGCAGTAGCGGTAAACACTAGTTAGTTTCCTGAAAAACAACATAGCAGTTAAAACATAAAAATATACCTTCTAAATCAACAATGGGATGCATGGACAAATAAACCCTAACTAAGCCCTTAGTGGGCATGTTATCATTACACTTCATCAGGGTCTCCACCACCTCCCTAGAAGCTAGCGACAACTTCTCCCTTTTCATATCCTTATAATGTCGGGGAGTTGTTGGTCCAGCTAAATGGGAACTTCGTACTCCCATCATCATTGTAAAAGTAGGAACGCCTAGGCTCCTTGACTACCACTTTAAAAAATCCATCTTTGAAATGTTTAAACGATTGAGAAAAAGCTTTAAACCTGCTTATCCCTAGTTGGCTTATCAATGATAGCCAGGTAGTTGGACTTTTGGGTCGAGTATCATAAAAGTATAGGAAGCATTGAGGTGACAACTGGAGATATAGGGACCGACATAACACCTAGAACGCTTACAAGTAAGCCCAGTTGTTGGGATGCAGCTGGGTAGGGGCGACGTTAAGTAAGTGCAACACCCCTATGGTGAAACCATCAAAGGGCCTCCTCACGTGCAACTGGGAGAAGTGGAACATGTGCATATAAAAAAACCCTCTGAAGCTCCCTCCTGACCATGGCAAACGCAGTCTATTGCGCTTACCCTCTTTGACGCCATTATATCTTGGTTGATATTCCTTTCTAGAACAAGTATACAATTTAGCCAAGATTTCAACAGATGAGACCATCTGAATAAGGAATATTGAGTCTGCACGTCCTTAGCCATCCATCCATATCCGACTCTTGTCGGTAAGCTGCTTTCCGCTATCTCCTCTAGCGGATCCTCCCTTGTTTTAGTAGTCACCTCCTTTGGGATCCTCCCTTCACCACCAACTGACCACCAACCCCACTCCCTGACCGACTACTACCCTCTTCCCCTGAATGTTCACTCCCACTACCCGGACTAGATGATGACACTCTACCGCTAACACTTGACATACCTTTTCAAAATTTAAGATGCCGGCAGAGACAATGAACGTATCAGACAAATTTCACGTAAACAAATCACTTTTCTCAAACTTTTGCAAATGAAGCAAGATGAACAAATATTTCTAACCACCTGTATTTATAATCAACGTTTGAGCCACTATAAAGTTTTCCCGCCCAAACAATGAGTACACCAAGTGTCATAAGTCTAAAAATGGCTGCACAAATCCCTCTGATAGGACCCTTGACAACGGACGCCCCTTCACCTACCTCCATCACTTCTGACATAGTCTTAGCAATGTTCATCACATCTCAAGACTGGGGGACTACTATACCATACCATACCAAGAAGTAATTTTTTCTTGTCGAGAACTATCAAGTCCAATAGGCAGATTGTCACAAAACTCGCATCACCAAAGATCATCACTAGCATGTTGAACATACTTCGTTGGCACTGATACAACTCGTCACTCACTCCAAATTGATAAACATCTAAACCTTCGACGCTATATATATCTCGCTAAAGGCTGGGGGACTGATGTATTATACCTAGGCAAACTTGGATAACCATATGGCCTAAACCGCCTACCTATAGTCCTATAATTAAACCAGTAGACGGATAATCAACTAAACAAGATTGCATAGCGGCCTAGGCTACCTACTATAAAATGTCACATTGTAATATAGAGCTGATAACTTCGAACTTGGGCTCAGTCCAGGCCCATAGAGCATTTGAATATTTGCCCAAAATGACTCAAGAGGGGCCCAATCCACAAGAAGGGGCAGACACATTTAATGACTCTATAAATACGTGTGGACCCCAACAATTAAAGGTACACTTTCATTAATTCCCTAATATGAGATTTGTCTTTTGAGAGCCTTTTGCTGACTTGATCGTCAGAGCCCTTTCCGTAGGTAACCCCTTAAGGGTCCAAACCGGCTACGTTAGGAGATGACATGTACCAGTCAAGAAGGGGCCAACTTGAGAGGTCAAGGATTGAGGTAAGGCATTACTTGTGTTCCCTGACATCTCTTTTTTGTTTCCACGGGACAACTTTACTTTTTTTTATTAAATCTTAACTGTATATACTTTTGAATTTATTGAAATCTAAATTATTATATTTTTGAACTAAATTAAAACATATAATTGATATAATATACTCGGCCGATACAACTTTGATTATGTTGTGGTTATTTTACAGAATTTATTTCTTTTATTGAGAATTTGATTAAAGCTTATTTTTATTTATTATCACTAAACTCGAAGTTTTAGATAGGCAGTAAAATGAAGAAAAAAAATTCAATACTTTTTTGGCAATTGCTTCCTGCACCTTAATATTTTGTACCTGCACCTCATCATTTATTAGAATTATGTTTTTTCCCTTTTGGGTTTTAGGAGAAGGAGACAGTAGTTATCTCTTGCGTTTTGACGTTGTGGTCATTTGAAGACTAAGGCAAGACATATCATAAATATTGAAGTCTCTAGTGGTCGTCGTGGAACATTTTTGTTGTTATGGTGATTTTATGTTTATCGAAATCCGAAAATATTAGTTTGTGCCAGAATGGAGGTTTTCTTAATATATGGGGTTATGGTTTTTCAGGTATATAAATAATTAACCTTAGCCAAACATGAGAGAAACTCCTTCTTATTGGTAGGATTATTGTTGACATTAAACTCATAGGCAGTTGGTCAGAGGACAGTTCTTAAGTTTGTTGAGTACACCAGGGCATGCAATTGCAGGAATCCTATAATGAGCCTTGTGTTCTAATTCTTTCGGATTCCGAAACTTTATGGAATCACATTCCTGTAACTTATTTTGGATTTCCATTTTCGGTTGCACATTCAGGACTATCGATTTTGAAAAAGAGAATATAAGATTTACTCTTAGATAAATTCTTTGATTTCTTCTGGAAGCAAATGATTATTTATCTGTTTCTCATGTTTCATTAATAGTTGGCACAATGTTGAATATCAAGAAAGGATTTGAAAGAATCAATATGATTCTATCTGTTTTCATTATGTTTGAAAAAAAGGAAGAATCCTAACAAAGAATCAATTTTTCATTAGAATCTCCCTTTGATTTATTTTCAATCTTCATTCCTAGTGGAATCGAAAGAATTCTTGAATTGATTAGAAGATTGTTGAGAGAATATGTTACTTGAATAAAATTAGATCTCGTGGAATCATATTGAAGATTTGATGATATATTATGTTTCCACACTAAAGTGAGATATATGACTATATTATTTGTCCATTTTATGCACATTGGTGTTCCAAGAGTATCCTTTTGAACCCTTGGTGATAAAGATGCATCTTGGATTGATATATAGTGAGACTTGTCAGATATAGTACATTATATGGGATTTTCGTGTTTTCTCCCCTGATCGAGATATCCCCTCTTTCACCCCAAAAGAGATACATGTTTCTTGGGGTGGGGCTCTTTTCAGAAAGAAAAATAGAAGAATATATGTAATGGTTCAAATAAAGATTTATCTAGTTCTTTATGTGAAATTCAAAATTATAAAAAAAGTAAAAAAATAACAAATGTTATACTACGTGTTTTCCAAGTTTTTGAAATGCTCCAAATTGTGCTTGAGCATCTAAATATGCATTGATACAAGCATAAAACATCTTTGAACAAAGTTCTAGCATTGTGCCAAATGTGTCTGAAAAAGAACTGCAGAGCAAATGAAGCGTGCCCAAAAGTAAACCAATCCCTTGGACTGCTACGAAAAACACCATTTGATTTCAAAGTACCATGCTTGGAAGAAGAAAACGCATGTGTAAAAGAAAGGGTGAAAATTGTGGATTAAAATAAAAAAGATAAAAGGTTAGTTTTGGTATTTCACATATTTGATGGGATGCAGAAAAAAAAATGATAGGATGCAAGAAATAATTGTATAATTTTGTACAGGTCAGAAAAACCTTCATGTGCAATTGAATACTCTTTCTCAACGTGTTTTTACATTTTTTAGGTTAAAATACTCTATTGGTTCTCGTTTTTCTACCAAAATCTTAATTAGGTCTCCAGATTTTTTTTAGTCTCAATTAGATCCATATTTTTGAAAAAGTGTAACAAATAGGCCTTTTTCGTTATTTATTCTTAAACAACTTTAAGACATGATGAGTTTGATTTATTTATATTACGACGTGTCATTTATATTTTACAAACAGTGTAAATGATCTGGTTGCTTTTCTTTTTAGGAAGAGAAATGAGTTTGCCGTAACATTTGAAGGTCTAGGTTTTCAAAGGAGAGAAAAGGTTGTCTTCCCCGCTTATTATGTCCTTTTCTCATTCATGCTCGTCTTGTAGATATAATGGTTGGTGAATTCAAAATCTAAGCGTTTCTTCTCATGGTGGTGGGTCGAAGAGGTTGAGTTTAATACCAATTTGCTATAGTGGTGATAAAACAGTCTTGAGAACTACTAAAAGCCCTAAGAATAAGAGGAAATTTTTTTTGGAGTTGTCCTAAGTTTAAGGAAAGATCCATGGAAGTGAATTTTTTATTCTTTTTTTGGTTTCTGAAATGGAAAAGTTTGTGTTAGTCCTAATTGTTTTATGGGTTTTTGTTGCCTTGTTGAACAAAAGGGATGTGAACAATTGGTTGGCTACAATTATTTCAAATGGTTTCCTGAAGATGGAATTGAAGAAATTGATGGTCTCATCATAAAGAATGAGAAATTGATGTTATTGTGTTGAAGATGGAAGAAATGGATGAGCAAAGGATGAAAATATTGAATTTAGAGAAATTTGTTTTTATTTTGGAAAAATGGGTGAAGCTCTTAATTTGGGTGGTTTCTTTTGTTTATGTAATGAATATAATCATATTTTTAGTGTTGATGAAAAATCCATGATGTGTTGTAAAAAGATGGATTGTTTTTGTGTAATGTTTTGAAATAATTGAAAAAGTTTTATTAACTTTTGTTGATACATTGTGTTTGAAATAAGAATATCTTGCAATACAAGGTTCCATTAAGAACTTATTTTGATTCACCTGTTGTATATGATAAAAATTGATAATAAAAACCTTTGCATATAATCTTGCAATACATATTGATTCTACAGATATTTTATTAATGGACTATCAATCTTGCAATACATAATATACCAACTGATATTTCATTAACGAATCACCAATAATTATACTAGAGAATTACATCAAGATGTTACTCATAACAAAGGCAAACATAGACACAAAGCATAAGTAATTCAAATATTACATCATAACATATGCACAAAATAAAATGGAATCAACAATTGAAATATCATAAGTCCACAAAATGAATCTACTATTAGAGGCACAAGTTCTACAAAAGTTGCAAGTTCCAAAACACACACACACACACACATGCCTCACGACTTCCAAACACATCCCTTCTTAGCCTGGAGCTTGTTCCTTATTGGTTGCACAAATTGGTTAATTGAGGTGGAACCACATATTGTGGGGACAAATTGCCAAATATTTGTAGGACAGATTGTATGACATCCTATTGTTGGTGGGATGATTGTTATGTTGCTTTTGTTGATGGCATAGATTGTGTATCTGTTGGTGGGGTTGTTATTGGTGGCATAGATTATGGTGGATATACTAATTCAGTTTGTTGTTGAATAGTTCTCTACGAACAAGAACTTTTGTTGTGTCCAACTTCCCTAAACACAACACATCTTTTACGAAACCCTCATTTTCTTAATTGAGTATCATCCTTCTTTATCTCCTAGAACTTTAGTCTTGTCTTTTTCTTAGGTCTTCGAGGCAATATTCTTTTAATTTGAGGCATGACATTGGGATAAGACGTGATCTCCCGCACTTGCTGATCGTTGATAGGGTAGATAATTAAGGTGTATGTTTCTTCATAGGTTGACTTCTTAAACCAATGAAAGATAAAGTCTTCTCCATTTATATTCAAAATCTTCATCGTAGCTGGGGCGTGACAAAAAGGAATTCCACTTATGCTCCATTTTTTGCATGTGCATTCCATGTTGTCAATGTTCCTAACAAACTGCTTCCCAAGTAGTGAAGCGTGCCAGATTTCAAATAACTTATCTGTTGACCACCTGATTTCAGTAACAAGTCCATAAATATGACAATCATAGAATTGAGGACCTAATTGAGACAAATTGGACAAAATAGAGGACCAACTTGGCATACTTAAACTAAAAGGAGGACAAAAATTTCATATACCTTGGTATCCAATGCTTGGTTAGGCCTGATTCCTTTTGGAATTTGTTTAGTATTTTTGGGCATATTGAGCCTCCATATGATGGTATCTTTGATTTGTTGGACACCCATTTCTTCTTGATGTATGATGAGTCATTATTTTCTCCTATGTTCTTACCTTTATCTACCCATCTTTACGAATGTTTAGTGCTTAATTGTCTATTGTTAATGCATTTTCATTTATTGAGCTTCATTGTGTTAGTAATTCAGATTTTTGCTAATTCGGGTTTAATTGGTCTAATTTTCGTTTATAATTATTTCAAGATCTTTTGTGAAGCAGTTTTGGGCTTAAAGACTTCATTTTAGGCTAAAGAGAGGAATGCCATGTTAATGCCACATAAGCTTGTCTTTTCCACGTTAACATTGGTCATGGGCCATCTTTTATTGGCATTTTTGTAATTATGCTGTTCAAAATGGCATTTTTATAATTTTGCACATGTGTGGTGATGTGACCACATTTGGGTTTAGCAGTTTTATAGGTAGAACCTCTTATTCATTTTTCTGTCTTCACTTGGAGCATTTTTGGAGACAGTTGAATAGCCATTAAAGGAAGCAATGATAGGTCTACATGACGTCAAATTATCTTTGCATGCTTTCAAACATGCATAGAATCTCATAATTATTACGTGATCATCAATGTCTACCACTTTGACCTTTACTGTAGAGCCTGGATTTCTTCTCAAAAGCTCATATGCATAATTATGTATTCTTCTATACTGCTATGCAAATGACCCGTCAACAATGTCTCTTGCAATAGCTTTAGAACTAAAAGCCATATTTCTAGAGATACCTACATTCCATTTCCTACTATCCTTGTCTCTAATGTCCATGATCTTCATATGTGGGTTTTCTGTAACTTCTTCTCCATCTTCTCTATTAGAGCTATGATTATCTATTATTTTCCTTAGCTGCCATGAGTTCACTACAAACATATAAGTACAATAAGCGTACCATTTGCATTTTCCTTTGGCACCAACACATTTCACATTAACTCTCTTGTCATTCCTATCAAATTTCAAATTCTTCCCATTTGCCAATGCATACATTCAAATGGCTTCTGTAAATTCCTTTTTCTTAGTGAAATAAGTTCTTACTTCCCATTTGTATTGATGCATACTTTTTGGCATTGCAAATGCTCCAAATCTTTCATAACTTTTTATATTATTATCTTCCTTATCAATGTCTGTAGCATTAAGCAACTCATCTAAAAGCCACTCAATATCGAACAATTTCGGGTCATTCCTTACTTCCTCATCATCATCATCTGAATCAGTACACTCTTCTTGTTTGGAACCCACTACTCCTGCAATGTCTTCTAGAGTACCTACCACTTCACATTCCACATAACCATCCATGAATCATTATCTATGTCACAATCAAGGCTTTCATAACCATCCACTTCACTAGTCCTTTATCACTAAACTCCTTAACTTCAACATGACCCTCATGCTCATCCTTCTCACCTAACTTTTTTTAGTTTCAGCATGACGACCAGGCTCATCCTCCTCATCTAATTTTTTTTCAGCTTCAACATGACCCTCATGCACATCCTCCTTATATAACTTTTTTTCGCCATTAGCATCACCTGCTCATCCTCCTCATCTAACTCTTTTTCACCTTCAACATCACCTTCTAATTCTTTCTGACCTTCATCATCAACCACAAATTGGCCCCCTTCCTCCAACCCAACCCCTTCAATCATGTTTATTATCTCAAGTTCAGACACTTTGTGTATGACATACAAATGAACTACACCATTTATCATAGATATGTTAAGCATTACACCTTTGTCATCAATGAAAAGTTGTAACCTATCTTTCAACATTGACCCACCTCCTATATAGTACCACAACTCCTTCAGTTCAACATGTCCTAACTCTTTTAGTCTATTAACAACCTCGAAATAGATCTACGTATCTAGGTCAACAAATCACGTTGTCGTTTCCCCTATAGTTTCCCATTACTAAGGAAATGCCCAATATGGTGGACCACCACTTCAAAATGGTCCTCAGACATCCCACTTGCAAACTTTGCTCACAAAATAATAAACATATTACAGTTCATACCACCACAAGACCAACACACTAAAATGGGGAACCACAACTTATACAAACTTCAATGTTCAAATCAAATGGAGGGCCACAACTTAAAATCAATAATAAGGTGATACCCCAACAACACAACATTCTCATCAACCAAAACATCCCAAACCTAAAATGTGACCTCCAAAAACCCAATCAACAAAAGTAATTGACGAAATAAAACAAATTGAACCTCACCTTCACTATAGATGACCTTCACTCACCGACAAACACACTTGCAATGCCTGAAAATCCCTTTCCATCACTATTGACGACCTTCGATCAACGTTTGTAATCGTCGTAATCCATTATTCTCTCTCTCAAATGAAAATGACAACTCTTTTTTATTTTATTTTAACCTATCTAGTAAAAATATAATATTGTTTTGAATAAAATAATAAATCCACATCATAAAAAAGATGCCACATATGCATGCTAACACAAAAAGTCATTAATGATTTTAACATCGTTGACGATTTGGGTTTATTTGTTATACTTTTTTAAAAATATAGACCTAATTGAGGCTAAAAAAATCTAGGAACCTATTTAATATTTTGGTACAAAAACAAAGACCAAAGAAATATTTTAACCTTTTTTTTATTTTAACATTTTTAAAAATAGAAAATTATATACATATATATATATATATATATATATATATAAACCAACATATTTTGTATAAATAAAATTATAAAAATAGTTTATTTATTAAATATTCTGTAGTTTATATAATCTCTCAAGTAAATTCAATTTTATTCGTCCTCTTTAAAATAAAAAAAAAAGAGTCAATTTTGTTCTACAAATTTGTTGCAAAAGTAAATAAAAAACAAGAAAAAAAAAGTTGGAACAAAATAAAAGCACAAAGAAAATGTTTGTTTTTAATTTATTCAATGCTTATTTTCCAATTTTTTTCTCTTAATTTGTTGATTTCTTAAGCCATGCATCATTTGTATATAGCATGCCTTTATTATAACTCAATAAACCTTCTAATATTTTCATTGCTAGAAGTTCAATACAAGAATTAGAATTTTGTCGAGGCTAAGGTCATGTTCAGTTTCAAGGTATAATTTTAGTGTAAACACATTGTTAAACATATATTGAGTTTGATTGACTTTATCATTTGAAAGTTTCAATTCAATGACATTTTATTAATCTTGATTTACAATATAGTTAAAATTAAACCAATAATCTACTTTGCTTATGCATCTTGATAGATAACCTAATCTTTTATGATATTTTGATATCTGAACTTTGACACATAATTGGAATTCGTCTCTGTCTAAAACTTTGATACATTTTGACCATAAAATTTAAAAGTGAATAGATATAATCATTATAATCAAATTATGTTAAATTTTTTTCACTTGTCAAATATGTTTTCCAGTAAACATTGAAACGAGAACGTGTCAAATATTGTAAGCAACTCAAATACTAGTCTTTTATCTCACCAATTTTGCTTCACAAGGTTTTTAGATATTGAATAGGACATTGGTACCAGTCGGCGTATGAAAATGGAATAGAAAAGATTTTGTGTTTGATCCATAACCAAGCATTTAGCTGTGTCATACTAAAAATCTCCACTATATCAACCTTACCTTGCCTAAATAATACATCATTCATGTGATTCCATACTGCCCAAATAATTGATAATCATACTACCTTCCAAACATTTTTTGTTTTCCATTTAGAATCAATAGGTAGAATTGTTGGAAGTTTGTTTGTGGTAGGTTATGATGCACTAAGCTTATACCCACCCACCTATCATAATGTTCCCAAACTGCCTTTGATATAGAGCAACCATAAAATAAGTGTGTCACTCTCCTCAGTTTGTTTACATAATTCACTAGAAGTACTTCCTAGCCATACACCTTTGTGTACTAAGTTGTCCTTTGTTGGTACCTTATTTAATAGGCCTTCTCCATCCAAAATGTTGTGCATTCTAAAGAGCTTTCTAAATCCAGAAAACTTTAAACAATTGAGTGTTCTCCCCTACTAAAGCATTTTGCAATATATTGTATGTAGACCACCTCACTATAAACACTTCATCCTCATCTACTTTCCAAGCCCAAGTATCTTCCTTTTCACTATCAAATATTTGGTCTGTTATTATTTGCATTAGTTCTTCTTCTTGGTTCGATTCCCATACCAATCTCTCTCTCCTCCAAGATAGATTCCAGACCTACTTTATTTCTCTCCATTCACCAGTTGTCCAATAATTTTTTCCTTACTATTTGATATTGCAAACAATCGAGGAAACCTATGACTAAGGTATTTCTTTTGCCCATTTGTCCTCCCAATATTTTGTTTTATTTCCTGATCCCACTTTTCATAGTATGGTGTTACCAAACTAACTATCTAACCGCCCTTCCCCACACACTTTACTTAACTTTTTCCACGACCATAATACATGCTTTGCTCTCTTATACTCATTTAAGTTTCTCCATGATCCTATTATTCATAACCCTTTATTTTCCACACTCATTCTCCATTTCAATTTTGCTAGTAAAGTTGTATTGAAAACTTTTCTATGTCTTTAATTCCCAACCTACCCTTAACCTTTGGTCTACATAACTTTTCCCATTTAATCCAAGCTATATGTCAATCCTCTGACCCCATCCCCTTATCTAACTTTTAAACCTAATTATTGTAACCACATGATCTCTATTTACTTATTTCATCCTTTGTTTTGCTGTCTCACATACATATGGTGTTATTACAAGATTCTCTAAGCTACCAAGCTGGTGCATAAATTTTCTGGCCTTTTGTTGTTGAACTCTCCCATGTCTTCGAATATAAAAGGCTAGGTTCCTTCCAGCACAAAACTAATGGACAAGGTACATACGTCCATCATATGACCAAGAAACAAAAACAATAAGCTTCAACCAAGGAGCAAACAAACTAACATCAACTAATTTTAACCCTCCCAACAAATAAATTCAATCTTTTAAACTTCCATTTTTAAGATCAAAATTAACAAAAAGGGTTATAATCTATTAAAGGTTACCAAATCACGATAGATTCATTAAATAAAATGTAAAACATATGAAACATTGTGATTTAGTTAGAATTGTGTTCCAAAAAGGCATTTCATGAAATATATTCCCATTATTCATTTATATATCTTCAAAGGAGAATAGCCCAAAATCAAAATATTAAGTAAAATTCAAGGGTAAATAATTAATAAAAGGGAAATGACCATTTCATACCTTGCTTTTTTTTCTTTTTTAAATACCCACTTCACAACCCTTTAAATAATAAATTATTCATCTAAGGTTTATCTGCATTTGTGATAAGCAGCTACTACTATTGACCCTAATCTAAAAAAGGGCAACATGAAAAGAGAGGATAAAATTTTGTATTGTCTTTATAAGTACATGAGAGTGATACATATACCCTAGACAAGATTGAATTGGCTTTATAAAACTTTTTTGAAAGCTTAAACCTCTTTTCAATTGAATCAAATAGACTGGAAAGTTTGGATGTAAATGCAGCACACCAATACATTTTAAGTCGATTAAAATATAAAATAGCAGACTAATTTGTTCTTGAAGCTATGAAACAGTCGCTTAAAAAGAGAAATCAGTCGGCTAAAATACTGGAGATTTATGCAGAATGTAGAATTCGCAAATTCAACTCAAACAACAATTTTTTACATACAAGACTTGTTCCAATCAATATTTTTAACAAGTATACAACCTCAGATTACACAAGAATGCATTAAATCACTCCAAAGATCAAATTGCTTGGTTTTCTTGAGTTTTTAAAGAGATTCAAAGTGAGTGAGATGAGGGAAAGAGAATTGCATAGTTTTTTTTATACTAGTTCACTCAATCACAGAGTTACATGTAGTTTACCAAGACAACCTGAGCCTGGTTTCCACTATATTCAAAAGTTTTACAAATCACATACCAAGATTACACTTTTGAACAACAAAACTCACAAGATTTTTGACTCACACAAAAATCTAGACACACACCCTGCAAGAATCACACTTATAGACCTGAAATCACATCAGGCAAACCAACCAGAGGCACAAGAACATCCAAACTTGATGGTGGTTGTCCCTAACCAATCATGCATGTGTTCTTCAAGCTACTCACAAGACAAAATGCCTCCAAGATCAACCAAGATCTTCAAAACACGAGTTGCAACTAGGTATTGCAGAGAGAGAGAGCTTTCCAGTGAATAATGACAAAGTTTCGTACATAAAAACTCAGATTCGCACCTCTACTCGGGAAAACACAACTTATATAGTCTGGTTTAAGTGAAAATAGTCGATTGAATTTTCCGTACAATCAGCTAATTTCACTTGACTTAAGTCAAATCAGTTGATTGAAAAATAATTCAACTAACTGAATGCATTCATACCAAAAACTATATAAAGCAAGCCTTTTAGCCTGTTAAACCCATTTTAACAGATTAAAAGAGACACACTAAGGCACACAACACATCTAACCTATGTCATATAACCTACCAACAAGATATAACACTAAAACATTACATTTAACATACTAAAACTTAATCTTCAACTGGATCTTCATCAATCTTCATCAAACACCTATGATCTTCATGCACATGGCTTTATCAATTTTGTGCTTCAAGCTTGCTTGTGCCAACAATCTCCCCTTGAATTGTTGAAGCCAACATCCTCAATTTGAATTGATGAGCAAGATCCATAGAGAAACCTGAAAAAGCTTTTGCATACAAGAAACCAATATTATAAACATACAACCAAGCAAAAGCACATAAGCATACACACATATCACATATGCATATGCTCCCCCTATCACTAATAATGTGATTTAACTTCATATTTTATATTAAGTTTGCAGTATTATATTTCTGGCATATTATTTCTGGTTTTCCAAATTTTACTCAATTTTTCACATTTTCTCCCTTTTTGGATTCATCAAATGAAAGTAAATGCATAGATCATTTTGGAAATATGAAAATTTTTATTAAAGCATTAACATAGGGGTGTATCAAGGTAGCTGATACGAATACAAACACACCAGAACAGAAACAAACATGATACATCATGAAGTTGAGACAGATATAATCAGTCGACTGAAATGAAACAATAGCCGATTAAAATACTAGAACAGATAGACAAACACACAAAATGCAACATGAAAATGCAATGCATGACCTATAAGCCATCCCCTTCACTCATTCCTAGGGTTGTCTCTATTGTAGACATTTGAGAGAAGGTCATGATATAATCTTTGTATCAAATAATAACTCCATATGTGAAGAGTTTGTTGCAACTATGCGAGGAGAATTTAAGATGTTTATGATGGGTGAGCTAACCTACTTCCTAGGGTTGCAAGTGAAGCAACTCAAGCATGGGATATTTTTAAGCCAATCAAAATACTGTTTTGATCTACTGAAAAAGTTCAAAATGGAGGATTGCAAAGAAGTTGCCACTCCAATCCAAAGGAATCGTACTTCAAAGCTACAAAAAGGATTCTCAAGTATCTGAAAGGAACAACTGTTGACAAAAAGAAGAAGATGAACATCTTCCTCCAATAAGGAGTTTTGATGATGATGATGATGACTTTTGAAGAAGTATGGAAGACTTGATGATTATGCATGGAAAAATGTTGAAGACTTAAAAGAATGTTTCGATTTAAGAGATTAATTGAAGACTTAAGAGTTTAGTTATTTAAAGTCTTGTAATATGTGTACATTATTTAAGATAGTTAAATTAGTAGGTCAAGAGTCAAAAGGCAAGGCATTGAGAGAAAGTCTTATTTTTACATAACGCACTGTGATAATCGATTATCACTTATGATAATCGATTATTAAAAGTTTTCTTTTAAATTTTTTAGAAACTGCTCTGGAATAATTGATTATTTTAGAGGATAACGCGAAACAATGTTTTTCAGAAATTGCTCTGGAATAATTGATTATCACTTATGATAATTGATTATCTATGGCAGTTGTGACTTAACTTTTAATATTCTTAACCTAATTTCTAAATAGGCTTCTATAAATAGAGTGGTAGGCTTTCATTATCAAACATAGAAGTTAGAGAAGTCTCAGTACTTGAGAACTCTCTGTGGGAAGGCTTTGAAAAACCTAGTATGGGTAGAGCGATAACTTTCATCAAGTGGGATCTTGAGTGATTGAGTGTTGTTGTTATTGCTAGGAGAAGCCAGACATCCTTTGTGTGATTCAAAGGAGGTGTTCATTCCTTGTGTGATTCAAGGAAGGTGTTTTCATCCCTTGTGGTTTTCAAGGAAGGTGTCTTCATCTCTTGTGTGATTCAAGAGAGGTGTTTTCTAATCCTTTACTCTTTTATAATCTTGTTTGTACTTTGTTAATTTTAGTGATTGAGTTAATCTCGTTTTTGAGAGATTAACAATTGGACGTAGGGTCTTTTGATCCGAACTAGTATAAATACTTTGTGCAATTTTCTCTTCCCTACTCTCTTTATTTTATTGTGTTTATTAAAATAAAGGAAATATTTTAATTGAACTTTGATATTAAAAAGGGGGGGAAATTTAAAACCACTATTTTTATTAAGAACCCAATTCACCCTCCTCTTAGTTTTTGTCCAAACTCTAAACATTCCGTTGTTCGATACCAATAACAACTAATGTTGGATTATGGTATCCTAATGAATCTAACATTGTTCTTAGTGGTTTTTCAGATTATGACTATGCAGGGTGCAAACTGGATAGGAAAAGCACAAGTGGTACATGCCATCTACTTGGATCAAGCCTAATCTCATGGAATAGTAAGAAGCAAGCATGTGTAGCACTATCTACAACTGAGGCTAAGTATATAACAGCTGAGGCTAAGTATATAGCAACTGGACATGTATGTGCTCAAAGCATATGGTTGAAGTATAAAATTTTGGATTATGGTGTAAAGCTAGAAAAGGTACCTCTTTATTGTGATAATACAAGTGCAATCAACCTAACTAAGAATCCAATTCAACATTCTAAAACTAAACACATTGAAATCAGGCATCATTTCATAAGAGATCATATTCAAAAAGGTGATATTGAAATCATGTTTGTGAAAATTGAAAATCAATTGGCAGATTTATTCACTAAACCACTTGCTCGTGATAGATTTAATAAGCTTAGTACTGAATTAGGTATTTTTGACATGAAGAATATATGTTGATATTTGTTTGGCTTGTAAATCTTATTAGATCATGTGTGTGCTGCATTTAAAGTGGTAAAATCTGCATAATTTGAAAACTGCCAGAATTTTAGTCAACAAAATTTGTAAATTCAACACATAGATTTCACTTAAAATGTAAAAATCTGCATAATTTGTGTTTTGGAACTATTTCAATCTGTTAAATCTCACAAAACAACACATATATTTGATTTAAATTGGTCTGGTGTGAATTTCGTGTAATCTGATATTTTTAGTCAGTTAAAACTGCAAATTTAACACATAGATTTCACTTAAAAGGCCACTACACCAAAAATCAGTTTTCTAGTACAGTTTTAGTCAACTGACTCTATATTTCTATGTCTTAAAATCACTTATGTTGATGTGGATTTGCTTGAATTGATTTTAATTGATTGACCTAGTCAAAGTATGCATCACATGACTATTTTTGGACTGTAGTAGCAGCATGAAACACTATTACATAAGCTAAAATCAACTTTTCAGATTGCATTGATCATAAAGTGCTTTAATTACATGATTTCCAATGAGCATGCATTAGATGTGAACTGTTTGTGAGTGGATTGTTCATAAAATGCATGGGAAACACATCACTGCATCACTTATACGGATTCCCTCACAATTAATTGGCTGTGATTTCTTGTACTGCATTGAAAATAGAATATCTGCACAATTTAATTGACTAATTTTAAAAATTAACATGTCGATTCTATAAATACTTACATAAGCATCATGCATTGGCATTCTCATTTGCTAGTAAGAGCCAAACCTACAATTCACCATGCCTAGAAGATCACGAACAACCCCCTCAAATGATGAAAGCTCCACCCCGCCTACTCCATCCTCTCCCAATGCCATGAATCAAGGAAGGCATGAGGTATGGTTTGAAGGCCATGAAGACATAATTTATACCTTCTTGATTGAGATCAATAGGAAGCAAATCATTCTTCCTAAGGTGATTCGTATGTCATGGATGAGAGCATAAAACTTTGGCAACCTTGAGCAACATCTCAAAGGTCAAAAATTGAAGACATTCCTTGAACTTTTAGGCAAGGTGTATCCAAATTTGGTGAAGGTGTTTTATGCCAACCTCAAGTTCAGCAATGGCATTCTCAAAACAAGTGTCAAAGGTCTTGAGATGAAAATCACTAAGCAAACATGGAAGGATGTGGCTGGCCTAAGGCAAAGAGGTATGCAAGTTTGCAAAGGTGAAACTAGTGTAGTGGATGAATTCAACAAAGTACAATACTTCAACCAATGTGTGTGAAATCAAGGTGAGCAAACTAGAAATTTCCATGTAGGAAGGCTTCATGTGGAGGAAATGTTGCAAGCTATGGTATCATGCCTAGGGGGAGTAATCATGCAACCTTGAATGAAGGTGAAGGTGTATCCAGACTTGGTGAAGGTGTTCTATGCCAACCTCAAGTTCAACAATGGCATTCTCAAAACAAGAGTCAAAGGTGTGGAGATGGAAATCACTAGGCAAACATGGAAGGATGTGGCTGGCTAAGGCAAAGAGGTGTGCAAATCCACAAGGGTGAAACTAGTGGAGTGGATGAATTCAACAAAGTGCAATACTTCAACCAATGTGTGCGTAATCAAGGTGAGCAAACTAGAAATTTCCATGTGGGAAGGCTTCATGTGGACGAAAGGTTACCAGCTATGGTGGTGACCAAGATCATCATGCCTAGGGGGAGTAACGTGCAACCATGAATGAAGGTGATCTTATCGTGATGTACTGCATTCAAAATGGTGTGATGGTGGACTGGACATACACAATTCGTGACCACATGATGAAGGCATAGAGGCTCACGGATTTCAAGCTTCCATATGTGGTGCTCATCTCCAAGTTCATTGAGCACTTTGGTGTGGATATGGAAGGAGAGCTTAAGGAGTCTACTGATCTTCTAAATCATGTTTCAACACGGAATATGCACAAGATGGGATTCACCAAGATAGGCAACACTTGGCTGGTTGAAGGAGATCATGGTGCTAATATTGAAGTTGGAGCCAATGACCATGTAACGGGAACTAGTGGAGGAAACCAAAGGGAAGATGAACCACAACCCATGGCAATTGAGATTTATAACCCTCCTAAGAATATTGGATCTGCATACTCCCAGTTTTAGAGAATGGTTCTCAACCAGCTTCAAGATCTCAACATGGTACAAATTGCACACCATGCTTATTGCACAACAAGGTTCCAAGACTTGGATGACCAGCTGCATAATGTTCATGACCTTCTCTCCAATGTCTACAATAGAGACAACCCTAGGAATGATCGAAGGGGATGGCTCACAGGTCATGCATTGCATTTTTGTGTGTCTGTCTATCTGTTCCATTTTTTTAATTGGCTATTTTCTCATTTCAATTGACTGATTATATCACTTTTCAGCTGCATGATGTATCTATTATTTCTGCTTCTATTATGGTGTGCTTGTATTAGTATCAACTGCCCTGATACACCCCTATTTTACTATTTTAATGAAAATTTTCATATTTCCAAAATGATCTATGCATTTACTTTCATTTGAAGAATCCAAAGGGGGAGAAAAATGAGTTAAAATGAGTAAAAGTGTGTTAGATTTGGAAAACCTGAAATAAATCTGCTAGAATCATATAATACTGCAAACTTAATCTAAAATCTGAAGTTAAATCATATTATTAGTGATAGAAGGAGCATATGCATATGTGATATGTATGTATGCTTGTGTGCTTTTGCTTGGTTGTGTGTTTAGAATATTGGTATCTTGTATGCAAAATCTTTTTCAGGTTTGTCTTTGGATCTTAGCTCATCAATTCAACTTGAGGATGTTGGCTTCATCAATTCAGGGGGAGATTTTTGGCACAAGCAAGCTTGAAGCAAAGAATTGATCAAGCCATGTGCATGAAGATCATAGGTGTTTGATGAAGATTGATGAAGATCCATTTGAAGATTGTGTTTTAGTGTGTTAAATATGAAAATAACATGTTAAATGTAATGTGTTAGTGTTATATCTTGTTGGTAGGCTATATGACATAGGTTAGATGTCTTGTGTGCCTTAGTGTGTCTCTTTTAATCTGTTAAAATGGGTTTTAACAGGTTAAGAGGCTTGTTATATATAGCTTCTAGTATGAATGCATTCAGTCAATTGAATTATTTTCAATCTACTGATTTCACTTAAATCAAGTAAAATCAGTTGACTTACAAAAAATTCAATCGACTGTTTTCAGTTAAACTAGACTATATAAGTTATGTTTTCGCGAGCAGAGGTGTGAATCTGAGTTTTTGTGCACAAAACTTTGTCATTCTTCTCTAGAAAGCTCTCTCTCTCTGCAATACACAACTGTAACTCGTGTTTTGAAGATCTTGGTTGATCCTGGTTGATCTTGGACGCATTTTAGCTTGTGAGTAGGTTGAAGAACACATGTATGGTTGGCTAGGGACAACCACCATCAGGTTTGGATGTTCTTGTGCCTTTGGTTGGTTTGCCTGATGTGATTTCAGGTCTGTAAGTGTGATTCTTGCATGGTGTGTGCTAGATTTTTGTGAATCAAAAATTTTGTGAGTTTTGGTGTTCAAAAGTTTAATCTTTGTGTGTGATTTGTAAAATTTTTGAATATAGTGGAAACTAGACTCAGGTTGTCCTGGTAAACAGGATGTAGCTCTGTGATTGAGTGAACCAGTATAAAAACAATTGTGCAATTCTCTTTCCCTCATCTCACTCACTTTGAATCTCTTTAAAAACTCAAGAAAACCAAGCAATTTGATCTTTGGTGTGATTTAATGTGTTCTTGTGTAATTTGAGGTTGTATACTTGATAAAAATATTGATTGGAACAAGTCTTGTATGTAAAAGATTGTTGATTGAGTTGAATTTGCGAATTCTGCATTCTGCATAAATCTACAGTATTTTAGCCGACTAATTTCTCTTTTTAATCAACTATTTCATAGCTTCAAGAACAAATTAGTTTGCTATTTTATATTTTAATCGACTGAAAGTGTATTGGTTTGTTGCATTTACATCAAAACTTTCTAGTCTATTTGATTCAATTGAAAAGAGGTTTAAGCTTTCGAAAAAGTTTTATAAAGCCAATTCAAACCCCCCTGTTGGCATTTCAACCATTTCAAAAATAACAATTGGTATCTAGAGAAATGTTCTTGAAAGGTATTCAAGTTTGATAAAAAATCTTTTGAAATGGCTGAAAGTAAACTCCCTTTTGCTGAAGGTACCTATATTCATAGACCACCTATGTTTTGTGGCCTAAACTATCAGTTTTGGAAAATAAGGATGCAAATTTTCATTGAATGTATAGACAAAAGGATTTGGGATGCAATAGTTAATGGACCATATACTCCTAAATGTGTTGTTGAAAATAAGCAGGTGGACAAGCCTTGGAGTGAATGGACTGATGAAGAAAGGAGAAGAGCTCAATATGATTGCAATGCCAAGCATATCATCATTTCATCTTTGAGTATGGATGAATTTTGTAGGGTCTCCCAATGTAAGAATGCAAAGGAAATGTGGGATGTCCTAGAGGTTACACATGAGGGAACGAATGAAGTGAAGAGAGCAAGGAATCATGCTTTGATTCAAGAGTATGAGCTTTTCAAGATGGAAAAAGGAGAGTCCATAGCTGAAGTGCAAAAGAGGTTCACTCACATAGTCAACCATCTCATGGGTCTAGGCAAAGAATTTGACAAAGAGGAGTTAAACATCAAAGTGCTTAAGTGTCTTGATAGAAATTGGCAACCAAAGGTGGCTGCCATATCTGAATCCAAGGATTTATCCATTAGCATAATAGTTGCACTGTTTGGCAAACTAAGAGAGCATGAGATTGAAATACGAAGGCTAAGAGAGCTTGAATCAAGTGAGAAAAAGGTAAAAACCATAGCCTTGAAGACTAGCTCCAAGAAGAGTGATGAAACCGAGGAAGAGGTTGTTGAATCAAGTGATAATAAGAACTTGAATCTACTAGTCAAGAGGTTTGGGAAGTATCTTAAGAGGAAAGATAACAAAGGTAATCAAAGGAGGTACATTTCTAAACAAAATGTTTCAAGTAATTCTTCTAAATTCTCATGTTATAATTGTGGATAGCAAGGACATATCAAGATTGAATGTCCTAATGTTAACAAAGAGAAGGAGAAGGTTGATGACAGGAAAAAGGAGAAAAAGGCCAAGGAAAGACGTGCCTACATAGCTTGGGAGGACAATGATGATTCAATAAGCACTTCATCTAAAGAAGAAAGTGAGGAAGCAAATCTATGCCTCATGGCCAGATATGAATCATCCTCATCAAGCCAAATAAGTTCCTTGTCCTCTAAAGATAAAAATGATTATTACCAATTGTTGCATGACTTTGAAGAGTTGCATAGTTTGACAAACAAAATTGCTGTCATGAACAATCGGCTAAAAGGATTAAATAGCTGGCTAGAAAACATATTTAGCCAACTACAATTAGAAACAATTGACCTAAAAACTGATTTTGAACATTTGGAAATGATTTATAGTAATTCAGTCGATTGTTCTGAAAAATAGCTAGTTATAAAACCTTATGAAAACTCCACTACTTTAAAAGATTAAGTGAAACATCTTTTGAAAACTTGTGCAAAGTTCACAAGAGGAAAAACAAACCTGGAAGCTGTTATTGGCTCTCAAAATTGTGTTTTGGGGAAGGCTGGACTTGGTTATACACCTATCCATGAAAAGAAAGCCAAGAAGTTCTCTAGTTTCTTTTCCAAGAGTGAGCCAAATGTTATGCCATTCATTTCTTGCAACTATTATATGAAGAAACATTATGTTCTTAAGAATTGCTATGCTAGAAAGTATGAGGTACCTAAGGGATTTATGAAATGGATCCCAAAAGGAACTAGAAAGGCATAACCATGTTTGACCCAACCTATCAAAGGGTACCATGCAATATTAATTTGTTTTCAGGTCATAAAACATGAAAAGAAAGGCCTGTGGTACCTAGATAGTGGCTGCTCGAGGCATATGGCAAATGACAAGTTCAAGATTGCAAAGTTGGAGTTAAAGGATGAAGCATATGTGACTTAGAGTTTATAACAAGAGGCTAATGATTGTTGAAGAATCAGTGTATATTGTATTTGATGAAACTAACCTTGTGCAGCAAGATCAAAGGCCTAAGATTGCAGATGAAGAAAATATATTGCAGGGAAAGCAAACTGTTGCAGAACTGGAATCTGCTACAAGAAATCAACCAACTAAAAAGGAAATTCAGTTGGTTGAAAAAGCTACAAACAACAACTTACCCAAGGAGTAGATTGAACCTGGGGGATTATCAAAGGACAACATAATTGGTGACATAAAATAGTAAGTATCCACTAGACGCAAGCTTGTATTCTTTGAACATGTTGCATTTGTTTCTCAAATTGAACCTAAGAATGTGAATGATGCATTATGTGATAGTAATTAGGTTGTTGCTATGCAAGATGAACTTAATCAATTCACTAGGAATGATATGTGGTCTCTTGTTTCTAAAACTGATGCAATGAATGTGATTGGTACAAAATAGGTGTTTAGGAATAAAATGGATGAAAATGGTAGCATTGTTAGGAATAAGGCTAGGCTAGTTGCTAAAGGTTATAATGAAGGGGAAGGCATTTATTTCGATGAAACATATGCACCTGTAGCTAGGCTAGAAGCTGTGAGGTTATTGTTAGCATATGCATGCATGTGTAATTTCAAACTTTCTCAAATGGATGTGAAAAGTGCATTCTTGAATGGTTTTTAAATGAAGAAGTGTATGTATCACAACCCCGTGGCTTTGAAGATGACCTCTATCCTAATCATGTTTTCAAATTGAAAAGGCTTTATATGGTTTGAAACAAGCACCACAATAATGGTATGAAAGATTAAGCAACTTTCTTTTATCTAAAGGATATGCTAGAGGTGTTCTTGATAAAACACTTTTCATTAGAAAGCATGCAAGTGATGTAGATGATATAATCTTTGGATCAAATAATAACTCCATGTGTGAAGAGTTTGTTGCAGTTATGCATGCAGAATTTGAGATGTCTATGATGGGTGAGCTAACCTACTTCCTAGGGTTGCAAGTGAAGCAACTCAAGCATGGGACATTTTTAAGCCAGTCAAAATACTATTTTGACCTACTAAAAAAGTTTAAAATGGAGGATTATAAAGAGGATGCCACTCCAATTGCTACAAACTGCCTTATGGATGGAGATGAAGCTAGAAACGAAGTTGATTCAACCAAATATAGACGGTTAATTGGTTCCTTGCTATATCTAACTGATAATAGACCGGATATCCAATTTGGTGTTTTTTGTGTGCAAGGTTTCAATCCAATCCAAAGGAATCACACTTCAAAGCTGCAAAAAGGATTCTCAAGTATCTGAAATGGACAACTAATGTTAGATTATGGTATCTTAATGAATCTAACATTGTTCTTAGTGGTTTTTCAGATTCTGACTATGCAGGGTACAAATTGGATAGAAAAAGCATAAGTGGTACATGCCATATACTTGGATCAAGCCTAATCTCATGGAATAGCAAGAATCAAGCATGTGTAGCACTTTCAACAGTTGAGGCTAAATACATAGCAACTGGACATCCATGTGCTTAAAGCATATGGTTGAAGCATCAACTTATGGATTATGGTATAAAGCTAGAAAAGGTACCTCTTTATTGTGATAATACTAGTGCCATCAACTTAACCAAGAATCCAATACATCATTCTAAAACCAAGCATATAGAGATTAGGCATCTTTCATTCATGATCATGTTCAAAAGGGAGATTGTGAAATTCAATTTGCTAAAACTGAAAATCAATTGGCTAATTTGTTTACAAAACCATTGCCTAGAGATAGGTTTAACAAGCAAAGAACTGAACTAGGCATATTAGACATGAAGAATGTGGTCTGATGTATTTTTAGCATGTTAATCTTATGTATTCATGCATTGGTTTCATAAAAATTAGGTGTTGTATGCAAAAATTGAAAATTGTCATATTTAACCTGTTGATTTTTAATTTCAACGTGTTGATTTCACTTAAATCTGCCTCTGTTTGCAAAAATCATGATTTGTCATATCTTTTAGTCTGTTGATTCTGCTTTTCAATGTGTTTATTTTACTTAAATTGCTACTGAATGATGAAAATTTGATCTGTTATGGTTTTTAATCTGTTGATTTCACAATTCAGTATGTTGATTTCATTAAAATTGAATCTGGAAAAATAAAGTTCAATTTTACGATTTTCAATCGATTGATTTTTAAAATCAGTTAGCTGATTTCACTTAACCAGATTCTGGTTTTAATCTCTGATGCTCTGATGTTGTTTTAATCGACTGATTCCGCTTTTCAATGTGTTGATTTTACTTAAATTATGCATTTACTAACGATTTAAATTGCAAAGTTGACCCAGTCAAAGAAAGCATCTTTTTGTCAAGTACTATCTGCTCCTAACAATTATTTCATCAGCCATGTGTTGCTTTTACTGATTTGTTTGACCAAAAAGCATGTTGTTGTGTACAATTCCAATGTGCATGCAGCTCACACGCTCTGATACCAATTGTTAGTTTTGAAATGGTTGAAATGCCAAGAAGGGGGAGTTGAATTGGCTAGTTAAAAATTTAGGCTATCTTTGAAAGCTCAAACCCACCTTTAATTGAATCAATTTGATCACCAAGTTAGTATGCAAAAGCTACTGGACAGTATACTTTCAGTCGGTCAAAAACATAGTTAATTGATTGATTTTACTAAACAGACTCTGTTATGGTATAATCAACCAATTGAAACAAAAAAATTGTCAACTGAAATACTGGGAAAAATGCAGAAATGCAGATTCGAGTTTTAAACTAGGAATAGTGCACAAGAATGAGCAAGACAGGTTCTAATTGATTATGCAAACATGCTCAATGTTGTAGATGTCATGAAAATCAATCGGTTGATTTCACTTGACTTAAGTGAAATAAGTCGATTAAAAAATAAATCAACTGATTGAATTAGTTGCAGTTTAAGACTACTGCAACCAACCTTTTAACCTGTTGAAAAATCATTCAACAGATTAAAAGATACATTTTAACCTGTTGAAAAACCATTCAACAGATTAAAAGACACACCAAAGACCAAATACATCAAATTAATGCTACAAGGTCTCCAATATGAATTACAAACTTCAAATACACTTTCTTAAAGGTGTAACCATGTGGAGAGCACACGTTCCAGCCTTGATTAACATGAATACCATCAAATCTCCTTATCTTCATCAATGTAGGCTTCATTCAAATGGTAATGGCTTCTAAGTAGTTCAAAAAGTTTCATCAAATCTTCAAGAGACATACCACCTTGGCTTCACATGTCAACATTCTCCCCCTGATTTGACGTAGCCAACCTTTATCTTCTTCTATCTTCCATTGCAAATTGCTTCCATTGGCTGGATAACATTAAGTTGATGAAGTGACATATAAGCTTAAAAATTGTGAACCTGAAAAACATTTACAGTAAGTTGATTTCTAAATCAATCGGTTCATTTCACTTGACTTCAGTGAAATCAGTCAATTAAAAAATAAATCAACTGATTGAATTACTTGCAGTTTAAGACTATTGCAGCCACCTCTTAACCTGTTGAAAAACCATTCAACGGATTAAAAGAGACACTTTAACTTGTTGGAAAACCATTCAACAGATTAAAAGACACACATAAGACCAAATACATCAAACTAATGCTACAAGGTCTACAATATGAATTACAAACTTCAAATACACTTTCTTAATGATGTAACCATTTGGAGAGCATACGTTCCAGCCTTGATCAACATGATCACCATTAAATCTCCTTATGTTTATCAATGTAGGCTTCATTCCAATGGTAATGGCTTCAAGGTAGTTTAAAAGGGCTTCATCAAATCTTCAAGAGACATACCAATAGAAGCAATTTGCAATTGGAAGATAGAAGAAGATAGAGGTTGGCTTCATCAAATTAGAGGGAGAATGTTGACATGTGAAGCTAAGGTGGTATGTCTCTTGAAGATTTGATGAAGATTTGATGAAGCCCTTTTGAACTACCTTGAAGCCATTACCATTGGAATGAAGACTAAATTGATAAAGATAAGGAGATTTGATGGTATTCATGTTGATCAAGGCTGGAACGTATGCACTCCACATGGTTACATCATTAAGAAAGTGGATTTGAAGTTTGTAATTCATATTGTAGACCTTGTTGCATTAATTTGATGTATTTGGTCTTTGGACACATATTTATTTTGCTGGCATATGAGACATTGTAGGACATACCACTTGGTGTCACGGTGGAGTCTTAGCTAAAAGATGGAAGGTAAAATCCTAGCTACAATTGGTTTGGCGTCGAAATGACCTCCTAAAGGGCTAGAGTGGAACTGTGTTAACAAAAGCTTGCGGAAATTTTCAAAATCAGGTATGGAAATAGGGTCTTGATAATATAATAACTTTCTATTGAAATGAAAGTTTGGATTTTGAGTCTTGAAAATTAACTCTTGCCCTTTTTGATGGTCCTTGTAAAATTTTCATGAGTTTTTGAAAAAGAATCGAAGAGGAAAGGATGCAAACAAAGGTTTATGGATCCATTTTGACAAGCATCAACAACCATGTTCACTCGGCCAAGTTTGTAAAAAATTTCAAATTGGAATCCTTGAAACTTTGCAGTCCATTTTTGTTGTTGTGAAGTTTGTATTGTTTGCGTCATCAAAGCATTTAAACTTATCTGATCTATAAAAATTTTGAAGGGTTGACCTAACAAATATTGTCTCCATTTTCTAATAGCTTTCATGATGACAAACATCTCTCGTACATATACTAAATAATTATGAATTCATGGACATATTTTCAAGGGGGTGACCTTCTTGGCTTAGGATAGCGCCAATAGCCATACTAGAAGCATCTTTTTCAATGTCAAACGAATTTGTAAAATTTGGTAAAACTAGTGTAGGAAGCTTAGCCATGTGTAGCTTCAATGCTGTAAATTCCCTAGTGGCCTTTGTATTCCAAGTAAACTTAGTGGAACGAAGTAAATAAGTGAGAGGAGTAGTAATAGAGGCGTATTTTTTGACAAAGCATTTATAGAAACTAGTGAGACCGAGGAATCTGAAAAGTTATGAGAGATTGTGATACAAGCCATTCAAAAATAGCTTGTACCTTGTCATGGTCTGGCAAGACACCTACATGTGAAATAATGTGACCCAACTACGTAATAGAGCTGACAACAAAAATTCACTTGGAAAATTTAACATAAAGTTGGTTAAAGGATAGGAGTTATAAAACAATTTTAAATGATTGATATGAGAATCAAAGTTGAGACTATAAATGAGAATGTCATAAGAGAAACTAGAACGAATTGTCTTAAATGAGGTCTAAGTAAGTTGTTCATTGATTGAAATGTAGATGGTGTATTACTTAGCCCAAAAGGCATAACTAAGAACTCATAGGGGCATCATGGGTTCTAAAAGAAATTTTGTGAGTATCTATTGGATGGACATAAATCTATTGATACCCTAAGTGCAAATCAATCTTAGAAAAAATAATAACAACGCTTAATTCATCAAGGAGTTCATCAATAGTGGGGATAGGGAAACAATCTTTAATAGTGATAGCAATTTAGGCTCAGTAATCAACACATAATCTTGTTCAAACCAAGATGAGGGTTTGTGAATTAGTCCAGCAAGTGCACTAAGTCAATTGTAGCACAACAAGGTCATATCCACATAGATTTGGTAGAGAAATCAATAATCTATAATCTACTTTAACTTTGACAATGAAATAGTAATCAAAGTATTGGTTTGGTATTGTTGCAAATATATTAAAACTAAATTTGAGAGAAGTGATGTTGATTAAGGTGTTGGAATTGAACTTGACTTCTTAACTCAACTGTACTACTCTTGATTATCAATAAATTATGTTCTTTATTTTAGTGGTCTTGGAAGCACGCTTACGTGTAGATCTAACCTCATGTTTGAGCATTAGAATCTAAGGGTGTCAGACACATGATGTCCCCATTTAGGTGGAGGAACCCTTGCATTAAGAACACGACTCTTTAAACCAACTAAAGTCGCATATCCATGTCTGGTATATGCCAAGCATTAGGATATCTATTTGGATCTAAACATTAGACCAGATGTCTCTACATCAAGTGCTGATGAGGTAGGATGATTGGCCAAGCCACCAAAGCAATCAATACAAATCAAGAAACTAACACATAGAACAAGAACACAATAAATATATAATCAAGTGTAGTGTAGAGAGAGTTTAAAGGTTACATTCAATCCCAACTAGAGAAGAACTTAGCTGCTCATGATGATTATACAATAAGAGCATAGAGTAGCCTACCTCCTTCCATAGCTTTACAAAGATGTACAAAAGTTGTAAGACCCGTGAAATTTAAATAAATAAATAATTAATTATTTAATAAATACGGGTAGTGGAGCTTTTATGGCAATTTATTCTGACATGTATGATGTGGAAAAGTACTAGCTCAAATGGTTGAGAGTACTTGATTGTGTGAGAGGACTTTGGTTCAAATCCTATGTATGCCATTTATGTGCTATTTAATTTATTATTATTTTAAATATGTACTGGATCATGATGAGTGATAATATAATCATAGAATTATATAAATTATCAAGAAACATGAATCGGATTTGGCAATGGCATGGTTAGGGGTCCGATCCTTGGTAGAACCAAATTAAACTTTCCCTTTGCCAAATTTATTTTTGGCATGAAATTGAAGGGACAAAAGAACCCTAGCTGTGTGAGAGAAACTAAGGAGGCTGAGAAAAGAAGTGTAAAACAACCATTGAATGATAATTATGCCTAGCTTAATGGCAAATTTCGTTTTAGTCATTATGGCAAATAAAACTAGGCTTGAAACTGGGGGTAAAGGCAAATTTAGTGAGAAATGAGGACTCTAAGGAGCCATAACTCTGCTGCACCGAAAAGTGGAGATTGAGAGTGAATTGGAGAACAATTTCAGAAGATTAGAAGCAAGTTGGAAGGAGTCAAGGGCTGGATTTTTGGTGCACAAAGACTTGAATAAAGATGAATCTGAGGCAGGAGAGATTGGTGTTCCTTCTCCCAAGGTCATTCAAAATGAGAACATTTTAACTATGAAATCTTTAAATCAAGTTCTCAATGTTGAACAACCTTCATGCCTCCTGCTATGTAAAGGAACACTCACATGTACTGCCACAGTTCTTGAGCTTAAGAATCTACCTCCTAAAATTGAAAATCTTTTGAAAGAGTTTGAGGATATATTCCCTAAGGAAGGGCCTATTGGGCTTCCTCCCTTTAGAGGAATTGAACATCAAATAGATTTAGTGTCTGGGGCTAGTCTACCAAATAGACCAGCCTATAAGACAAATCCTCAAGAAACAAAGGAGATAGAGTCTCAAGTCCAAGAGTTGTTGGAGAAGGGTTGGGTTCAAAAGAGCCTTAGCCCTTGTGTTGTGCCTGTTTTGTTAGTACCTAAAAAGGATGGGAAATGGAGAATGTGTTGTGATTGTAGAGCCATAAATAACATCACCATTAAATATAGGCATCCCATTCCTAGGCTTGATGACATGCTTGATGAATTGCATGGGTCCATCATGTTTTCTAAAATTGATCTAAAGAGTGTTTATCACCAAATAAGAATCAAAGAAGGTGATGAGTGGAAAACCGCTTTTAAGACCAAATTTGGATTATATGAGTGGTTGGTGATGCCCTTTGGGCTTACTAATGCACCTAGCACATTAATGAGGCTAATGAATCACGTTCTTAGAGAGTGCATAGGAAAGTTTGTGGTTGTCTACTTTAATGACATTTTGATCTATAGCAAGAGCTTACATGAGCACATAGACCATCTGAGGTCTGTCCTTACCATCCTTAGGGTAAATAGTTTGTCTGCAAATAAAGAGAAATGCACTTTTTGTGTAGATAGTGTTATTTTCTTAGGTTTTGTACTAAATAAAAATGGGGTCCATGTTGACCCTACAAAAATAAAGGCCATCCAAGAATGGCCCACTCCTAAAAATGTTGGAGAGGTTAAGAGCTTCCATGGTTTGGCAAGCTTTTATAGAAGGTTTGTTCCTAACTTCTCTACTTTGGCTTCACCCATTATGAACTTGTCAAGAAATATGTATCTTTTAATTGGGGTGAAAAACAAGAGTCTGTTTTTCAGCAACTCAAGGAAAAGCTCACCAATGCACCCATTCTAGCTTTACCAAACTTTTCAAAAACCTTTGAGCTAGAGTGTGATGCATCCGGTGTAGGAACAGGTGTTGTGTTGTTGCAAGGAAGGCATCCAATTGCCTATTTCAGTAAAAAACTTCATGGTGCCTCCCTCAACTATCCCACCTATGATAAGGAATTATATGCCTTAGTTAGGGCCCTACAAACTTGGGAACACTACCTTGTGTCCAAAGAGTTTGTCATTCATAGTGATCATGAGTCGCTAAAATATTTGAAGGGCCAACACAAGCTGAATAAAAGACATGCTAAGTGGATGGAATTCTTGAAACAATTTCCTTATGTGATAAAATACAAGAAGGGCAAAAGTAATGTGGTGGCTGATGCCTTGTCTAGAAGGCACACTTTGTTTTCAAAATTGGGAGCCCAAATTCTTGGATTTGATCACATTTCAAAAATGTATAATCAAGATTCTGAGTTTTCCTCTACTTATGCTGAGTGTATGGAAAGACCTCAAGGAGGTTTCTATGTGAATGAGGGGTATTTGTTTAAAGAAGGAAAAATTTGTATTCCCCAAGGTTCACAAAGAAAACTCCTTATTCAAGAAACACATGAAGGGGGATTAATGGGTCATTTTGGGGTAGAAAAAACCCTAGGTCTTTTAAAAGAGAAATTCTTTTGGCCCCATATGAGGAAGGATGTCCAAAGGCATTGTAATAGATGTATCTCATGCTTACAATCTAAGTCTAAAACAATGTCTCATGGATTATACACCCCCTTGCCTGTTGCTTCAGCCCCTTGGGAAGATATAAGTATGGATTTTGTCTTAGGACTTCCAAGAACACAAAGGGGTTTTGATTCCATTTTTGTGGTGGTAGATCATTTTAGCAAAATGACACACTTTATACCCTGCCACAAAGTGGATGATGCTAGCAACATTGCTCGGCTTTTCTTTAGAAATGTGGTCAAGCTTCATGGTATACCCCGCACCATAGTTTTTGATAAAGATATTAAGTTCCTTAGCCATTTTTGGAAAAGTATTTGGTCAAGGCTAGGAACTAAACTTAATTTCTCTACTTCATTTCACCCACAAATTGATGGGCAAACTGAAGTTGTTAATAGATCTTTGTCTACTATGCTAAGGGCAATTTTGAAAGGAAACCACAAATCTTGGGATGAATACCTTCCCCATATTGAGTTTGCCTACAATAGAGTAGTTCATAGGACTACTAAAATCTCTCCATTTGAAGTTATTTATGGCTTTAATCCTCTCACTCCTATGGATTTGTTACCACTTCCTACATCTTTTGATTTCATTCATAAAGAAGGGGTGGCAAAATCTGATTTTGTTAAGAAAATGCATGAGAGGATTAAAAGACAAATTCAACAACAAACTGAGAGGTATGCTAAGTACAACAATAAGGGTAAGAGGGAAATAATTTTTGAAGAAGGGGATTGGGTGTGGCTACACCTTAGAAAAGATAGATTTCCTAAGAAAAGAAAGTCTAAACTTAGCCCTCGAGGTAATGGTCCCTTTAAAGTGTTGAAAAGAGTCAATGATAATGCATATAGGCTAGAGTTGCCTAGGGAAAATGATGTACATGCCACCTTTAATGTTGTTGACTTAATACCTTTTGCAGGTGGTACAGATGATGAGGCAGAAATTTCAGATTTGAGGACAAATCCTTCTCAAGAGGGAGGGGATGATGAGATGCCTCTAACTAAGGGACCCACAACAAGAGCAATGGCCAGGAGGATACAAGAGGAATGGGCCTCCAATGCACATACAAGGCCCAAGATGAACTTTACATGGGCCAAGGAAGATGTGAAGACCTAGCCTAAAACTCTTTGTTTGTAAATATTAGAATAGGGATTATTTTTGGGCCTTGTATTTTGGGCTTTGTAGAATGGGGTTTTTGTTTGGGCCATGTATTGGGCCTTGGAGGGTTTTGGGGCTTTGAAGAGAATTGGACCAAAGAAGAGTTGGGCTTGAAATTGGCCCAACAAGAGAGAGAGCGCATTTGTGAGAGGATCTAGATCCTTCTTGCTCCAAGCTTGGTCACCAAGCTTCTCTTATGCGCCTAGAAGCAAATCCCTTGTGACTTGCCTCATGCTCTCTTTTTTTGCCTCATGCTCTCTTTTTGGCTCCAAATACCACATTCTAGATCCTTTTTCCCTCCATTTTTTTGGACCACTTGGCTCTCCTTTTCTACTATAAATAGAGAGCTTAGGACCCTTGTATTTTCATTCATTAATATAGTAGAGAAACTCTGTTAAGATGACTCCAGACTCCTCTCTTTTTGTGAATCAACTTAGGCTAGAGTTCTCCTTCTTGGTTTCCTCTAGCCCCCTTTCTTGAGTGTTGGCCCAACCTCACTTGAGAGCTTCTCCAAACACTATTGCCACACCACTTCTCCTCTCATCTTCTAACTTCTGCACCTTCATTCTTCTCCATGGAAGCTTCCTCAATTCCGCATGGCTTTTCCTTGGCTTCCTTACTATTGAAGATGGACTCATCACAAGGTAAAGTCTGAATTGATTTTTTTTTCTTTTGGGATAGTGAACCATGTTATGTTAGTTGTGTGATGTATGCTCAAAGTTCGTTCATCCCTTTAAAACCAAGTTGCACTTTTACTCAGAAGACTAGGGAGAGTCGAGTAAAAGGAGTTGTTATTTTAACCTTAGGACTTTGGAGAGTCGGGTAAAATGGAATTTTGGGTTACTATAAGACTTTGATCTAAGCTTAGTAACAATGTCCTTGCTGGGTTTTGTTGAGCAAGAAAAGAATGTTGCTTGGAAGGCTTAGGAAAAGTTATGCTTTTACAGGGTTTTGGTGAATAGGTAAGGGTGGGACTCTTGTCGGGTTTTGTTGAACAGACGAGAGTTGTGTTTGTAAAACTCAGGGGAAGCAACACTCTTACTGGGTTTTAGTGAACAAGTAAGTGGTGGGCTCTTGTTGGGTTTTGATGAGTAGGCAAGGGTGGTTGTTGTGAGTCTCAGGATAAGCAACGTCCTTACCGGGTTTTGGTGAGCAGGTAAGGGTGATACTCTTGCTAGGTTTTGGTGAGCAAGAAAGAGTTTATGCTTACGAGTCTTAGTGGAAGCAGCGCTCTTATCGGGTTTTGGTGAGCAGGTAAGGGTGGTACTTTTGTTGGGTTTTGGTGAACATGCAAGGGTGGTTGCACGTAAGACCTAAGGAAAAGTAGTGCTTTTACCAGGTTTTGGTGAACAGGTAAGGGTTGGGCTCTTGTTGGGTTTTGTTTAATAGACAAGAGTCCTGTTTGTGAGGCTTAGGAGAAGCAACACTCTTACCGAGTTTTGGTGAATAGGTAAGGGGTGGGCTCTTGTCAGGTTTTGTTGAGCATACAAGAGTTGTTGTTTGTAAGTCTCAGGGAAGTAATGCTCTTACCGGATTTTGGTGAACAGGTAAGGGTGGGATTCTTGTCGGGTTTTATTGAACAGACAAGAGTTATGTTTGTGAGGCTCAGGGAAAACAACACTCTTACCGGGTTTTGGTGAGCAGGTAAGGGGCTGGCTCTTACCAGGTTTTGGTGAGCAGGCAAGGGTTGTTGTTTGTGTGTCTCAGGGTAGGCAACGCTCTTACCGGGTTTTGGTGAGCAGGTAAGGGTGATACTCTTGCTGGGTTTTGATGAGTAGGCAAGAGTTTTTTCTTACTGGTCTTAGTAGAAGTAATGCTCTTATTGGGTTTTGGTGAGCAGGTAAGGGTGGTACTCTTGTTGGGTTTTGGTGAGCAGGCAAGGATAGTTTCTTATAAGACATAAGAAAAGTAATGGTTTTATTGGGTTTTGGCGAGCAGGTAAGGGGTATTACTTGTCTTTCCCGATGTGTTAGTGCACAAGGGGAGAGGTTCTTTCCAAGAAGCGTTGGTGCGCAGGGAAAGGAACTTGTGATCTGGAAGTATTAAGAACAAAAAATGTCTTGGTAAAGTGATGAGGGTACACACTCATGACTATATCTGAGATAGTTTCCTTTCTTAATTCAAAAAGTTTTGGTAAAAGAGAGAAAAGTGATAGGTTGAGTTTGTCTCCTATACCTTTCTTGTTAGGTTTTCGTTTGTTTTGTGATATGTGTGTTTTTGTAGTGGCTGACTACAGAATCAATGTCAAACTTGATATGTTGTTTTGCAAGGGTTGGGTAGGACCTTTGAGAAAATCTCTTGATCGAAGATGCGAGTACGCATAAGGATATCTATGTGGGCAAGGAAAGATAAGTTGGTTGTTTGAGACTAAGAAGTGAAGTCAAAACTCAGAATCAACGCGTTTGAAGGAGGGATTTTCAAGGATAAGTTCTTGGGGCTAACACTACAAGTTTGGTAAGAGGAATTAAATTTAAAAGTTAGAACAAGGAGATGTGTCAGCACAGGTGTGTGCCGTAGAGTGGAAGAGTTAAATTGATACTACAACTTAATATAGGGCTAAGGTCGTAAGGAAAAGTGGGGAAACATATGAGGTGAAGGCTGAAATAAAAGGGTAGGGACCAAGAAGGGAGAATTTCTAGATAAAGGAAGTTGAGGCAGTCCTATCTGCATTTTTCCTGGGTGAGCTCAATTTTCGAGGACGAAAATTTTATAAGGTGGGGGGAATGTAAGACCCGTGAAATTTAAATAAATAAATAAATAATTATTTAATAAATACGGGTAGTGGAGCCTTTATGGTAGTTAATTCTGACATGTATGATGTGGAAAAGTACTTGCTCAAATGGTTGAGAGTACTTGATTGTGTGAGAGTACTTGATTGTGTGAGAGGACTTGGGTACAAATCTTATGTATGCCATTTATGTGCTATTTAATTTATTATTATTTTAAATATGTACTGGATCATGATGAATGATAATATAATCATAGAATTATATAAATTATCAAGAAACATGAATCGGTTTGATGGTTATGCATGGATTTGGCATTGGCATGGTTAGGGGTTCAATTATTGGTAGAATCAAATTAAACTTTCTTTTTGCCAAATTTATTTTTGGCATGAAATTGAAGGAACAAAAGAACCCTAGTTGTGTGAGAGAAACTAAGGAGGCTGAGAAAAGAAGTGTAAAACAACCATTGAATGATAATTATGCCTAGCTTAATGGCAAATTTCGTTTTAATCATTATGGCAATTAAAACTAGGCTTGAAACTGGGGGGTAAAGGGAAATTTAGTGAGAAAGGAGGACTCTAAGGAGACATAACTCTACTGCACCAAAAAGTGGAGATTGAGAGTGAATTGGAGAACAATTTCAGAAGATTATAAGCAAGTTGGAAGGAGTCAAGGGCTGGATTTTTGGTGCACAAAGACTTGAATAAATTCCAAGACTTAAGCAAAGAAACCAGGTTATGGGTGCTGAACTCGTAACTTATTTGTAATTGGTTAATAATGGATGTATGAAATGACTGTGCATTGTTTCTGGTTGCCAAATATCTTGAATTCTGGATTTCTGGAAAATTCCAGAAATCGCCTGGCGGCTTTGAAAGAGCCGCCTGGCGGCACATACAATTTTGCTTGTTTTCTGGGTTCCAAATGAGGAACCGCCTGGCGGTACGAGCCTGACCGCTACGTGACACATGTGCGCCAACCCAGTTTTTGGGTTTTTGATGAACTGCCTAGTGGTGATGATTACCCGTCAAGCGACACGAGTCAATTTGGCTCGATTTTAGTGTTTTGGGGTTTCTGGGTTGATTATGTTTGGGGGAAAAGATGGTGCCAACTGTTTGGAAATGATTGGAAGCCCGAACTCACTGAAATATATAAAATTGAAGGTTCGATTGGGTGAAAATTGCAAGAATATAAATTTTTGGGTTGATGAATTGGGGATTTCTTAGTCACACTAACTTAAGTGGTAAGGTTAGTGGAATTTCGTATATGAAGGAGTCTTATGAAGGAATAGTGAATGTAAACACGTGAATGCAGCTTATTGGATCATAAATCGAGTGGAAGAAGAATTGTAAGGGATTGGATAAGGTTTGCAAGTGCGGAGGAAGTTTTTGGGTTCTTGGAACAGCAGGAACTGCCTAGCGGCACCCAATTGGCCGCCAGGCGCCATACCAGAGGTGCGTGGTGATTTGTTCACAAAAAACATTGTTTTTTGTACTTTTTGCGCAATAGGAACCGTCGGGCGGTAGTTTAGTCCTGCCAGGCACCACCTTCCTCACTTCTAGGCGCCATGCGCCACCATTTTTTTTTTGTTTGCGCAGTTTTCGTAAACATGCATTTCTCGGTTCGTTGACAGGTGGTCCATAACATGTAGTTCTTCACTTTGAACGGTGGAGATTTGATTTGGAAGTCAGTAGCTAGAGATATACGTTACTCAATATTGCTGATTTCTGAGTCTTTAGAATACATGAATAAGTTATTGATAATTTCAAGTAACTTATAATGAAGCATGATTGAGTTATGTGGTAAGTCTCTATCAATTTGAATGTCTCTTTGGGTTAGTCACATGTTGAGAATTGATTATTGGTGAATGAATCTGTGTCAATATTAATTTGCATTGGTGCATGGGATCATGTGCTTAAATTGTTAGAGTGTTGCTGCTTATATTTGTTTGAGCATGCATTATTCATAAGTTAGAATTGAATGCTAGCATGGTTTAAAAGGGGGAATATATATATATATATATATATATATATATATATATATATATATATATATATATATGAAATGTGAATGGACTGTTTTTACTTGTTTTGACCGTCAAGCGATGGCTACAAAACCAGTAGAGAATTGAAGCATGTAGCATTTGGCGATAAGGGTTGTCCCGCCAGGCGATCCTTGTAGAAATAGTTACATCAGAGGCGCTTGGCGCCTGGCGGCACATGTCCCCCACTAGGCGGTCTAGAAGCCTTTTGCGCCTGGCGACTCGTGTGGAGCGCCAAACGATTTTTGATGAAGTAGACATTGTGTTTTGCTTGCTTTGGATGTGCGTGGTCTACGAGACTTTGGGCGATATCTCAAGGGTTAGATGCTGGAGTATTCCTGGAGTTATGGCTCAGGATGGAGGGTAATACGAGCATTCTTTGAGTTGTGGATCGGAATAGCGAGTGTTCCCGTATGTGTTCTACAAGTGGTGGCTTGTAGGTTGGACAACAATGATAGCTTGAGATTATCAACCAAAGACGTAGAACATGGATTACATGGTGGTGGCCATGTGTGATGAGACCAAAGGATGGAGTTCCTTTAATGTGTGTGTTTTGTTATATAAATTGTTGTATATGTTTATATTCCTTTAGCTCACCCTATCTGTATGTGTTTGGCTATGATCATGTACGCGGTATAGGGAGCAGATGATGTTGCAAGTGGTACTGGTGGAGTGTAGAGCCGGAGCGTGGGCTAGTTGGGAAACTTTATGGCAGCATTTTATCATTTTTATGAGTTTTAAGGATTTTTCTGTAATCATTTGAATTACAGAACTTGGCTTTAAAATGAGACTGAGTTGATAATGTATTGTGTTTAATAAATATTTGGATTGGATTTGGTTTTTTCAGTGTAATAAAGTTTTAAATTCCCGCCAATATCGTTGTTCAGTCGCAGGCTTGTAATTTGAATTATCTCAGTTCATCTTTTTGGTAGAGCTGCAACTTTTGGGGCTTAGCACCAACTTCTAAATTTCCTTCATTTTACATGCAAAAACAATATAAACATATTAAATTTCACTTTTTATGATTTAAACTCTCATCATTCTTCATTTATATGCAATTAGGGTTATTTTAATGATTTTTACATTGAATAAATGCAAGTGTCTAAATGACCTGAAATTTAACTAATATTAGACACTTATCAAGTCTCCATTGCCATCTTTTATTTTAATTAGATAAATAAGGGAGGAGAATAGGCTTTTACTTAGGGAGATAATGCCCTTTTGAAGTATGTCCTGGATCAATTTGGATATAATAACTTTTTGAAAATGTTGATAGGGATAAGATTGAATAGTGGTGGGTGAGGTATAAGGAAGTAATGTGATGGTCGTGGGCTTAAGGAGGCAGCAAAACCTGAAGTTTGAAGAAAACATTTGAGTATTGGTTAATGGGTGTTTTTATAGGTGGGGAAAGGTTGGTAGAAGTTTATTCTTCGGTTTGGTATAATGGTTGTTCTATTGTTGAAGGTAACAAATGTTTGGGAGTGATTGAGCTAAAAGTTAAAAGGGGGAAAGATGCTATGGAGTTTGGGTGGAATAAGTGACAAAGTTGGTTATAGGATGTGGATTGACGTTTTAAGGAAGAGTTTCCCAAGAGTGTAATGACTGAATTCGAATGGATAAAGGAAATACCCGGAATAGCAAAATTTGTTGTAAGCCCAATGTGCATAACCATTCTATTCCCAAAACAACATCAACACCTTCAATGGGAAGAAGGTAAAAAGGAATTTGAAACAAGATAGATCAAAGATAAATATCAATTTGGGAGAAGAGGTCATCACAAGGGATTCTTTACCCATTGCCCACCATGAAAGAGAACGGAGATATAGTGATGATGGGTAGTTGCAAGTGGTGGGCTAAGCAACATTATATGATATTATTAGAGCTTCACGAATCCACTAGAATTGCCACTGGTAAATTATGTATAGAACCTTGAAATTTCAAGGTTTGTGGTGAGTGTTGTCCTGTTAATGCTTAAGGAGGTAGTTGGAAATGATAGAGTGGTTCAACATAGGTCTCTCCACTAGAAATTTCCTCTTCAATGATATTGTTGGCATCTTGATCTACTAATAAGAGAAGAAAATGCGAGGTTGCACATTTGTGGCCCTAGACAAATTTCACATCATAGTTGTAACATAATCCTAAGGCTCAACACTCTTGAAGTTGGGCTTATGTGAGGCGTTTGATGGGCAAAGGGGGTTGGTTAGTAAGGTGAGGTGAGGTATTGGCCTTTGGTGGGTTAGGTTAGGAAGGAAGGTGAAGGGGGTTGTGTATTGGTAAGGATAGGTTTTTAGAAAAATGAGGTTTGGTATTTGTCAAGTTGGCTTCAATGAGTTTGCTAAACCGATGGCTTGGGAGATTGTGGTAGGTTTTTGGATGGCTAATTCATGTCAAATGTTAGGGTTAAGACCAGATATAAAGTAATTGAGAATCATTTTAGGTGAGAGGCCTAAAATCCTATTACATAGTTTTTCAAAGTTGGCTTGGTAATCAGCCATATAGTTGTATTGGTGGAGCTTAAATAATTATGCCTAGTGATTTTTGTATGTTAATGGCCATATACATGTCTTTAGAGCTTTTGTAACCCAACTAGTAAATTGAGCATTTTGAGACATCCACTTATACCAACATAGGGCATCTCCTTTCATGTAAAAGGAAGATAGATATAATGTAAAATATAATGTAAAATATTGTTCGACTTGGAAAAGTCAATTCAGGGGCTTAGATCCATCAAATGAGACTAGGTGTGGTTTAAATGGGCAAAATTGTGGAGAAGGTGGGGAGTAATATAGGGGTGAAGGAGAAAAGACATAGGGTGGGGGAAAGGAATTGTGAGAAGGTTAGCGAGGTGGTGTTTTAAGGGGTGGTTGTGAGGATGGTATTAAAAGAAGGATGAAATGGTATAGTGGTAGAGGTGGCGTGATGAGATATAACAGGTGGTGGTAGGGAGGTGTTACCATGAAAGAATACGACATACTATAAGGAGGGTTGGTGGTTAAAGGAAGGGAAATTGTGAATGAGGAATGGAGATCGAAAAGGGGGCAAGAAATGCCCTAGAAGTAGGGGAAGCAATAGTGGAAGTAGAAAGGGTTAAAAGATTAAAGCTTCAATACATGCATTCAAAGTGCCATATTTAGTATCCATGGTTTGCTAGAGAAGTTGACAACTAGTATGCTAGGATTGCATGTGAGCTTGCATGGAGGTGAGGAGATCATAAATGGTCTCAAATAATTCATCAACATCTTTTGAAAAGGGTTTGGGAAGCATGGTAGGTAAAAATGAAAGCACAAAAAATGATAAGCGACTACTACTAATCTAGAAAAGCGCAGCACAAAGAAAGGATAAAATTATTCATTGTCTTTATGATTACAGGAAAGTGATACATTTATCCTAGATATGATCATAGTAGTAACAAAATAAGACCAACTAAGATTTATAAGAAAAAATCCAACAAGCAACTCATTATAATTAAAATAGAAAAGCCCAAAACACTTCTAATAAATAATAAAATCTTAATGAGCCTTCCACTTAGCTTACGTGGACCATTAACAATTTGGCACAATAAATATCACAATTCCCGTAAGAGCAACTTGGATTTTTATATTTGAAATCATATAACTAATCTGTAAGAAATTTCCTATATACGCATTGAAAGAAAAATACATTTTGAAATCAACTTTTCACTGGCAGCTTATGATAAAAATTCAGAGGATTGTATACAAAAAGTATCAAGCTTTACGCAATTCCGTATCTTACTACACGATGAATCCTTTGCACGTAACCCAGATTAACAATTCGGTATAATAAGATGCTGTAATTAAATAGCATACTTAGTTTTAATTACGGGACACTGTTATTAAAAGACGTTATAGAACTTGCTACAGAGATACCAATATCAGTGTTTATTACTATGGAAGGTGATAGAACATGATAACCACAAGGCGTCTTAAAACAAATGATATGAAGAATTGCAATATATACATAAAATTTACTTTTAATCCACAACTCATGGTTGATGAGTAAAGTCTACTGGAGTTTAAAATACAAGGAAGACATAATGAAAGCAGTATTAATAGCATAGAGATACCAATATACTAAAAATTAAAGCCTAGGACAAACCAAACAGGGCACGAATAATACCAAGTATGCCACCACCAATGAGAGCTTTTAGCAATCTTTGCTTTGTACTTGTGTATGGTGGATACCTAACTGATGCATCACCAATAAAACTGCGATACAGAACTGCCTTTTTGTGGCTAAATGCATCAAAGGAGAATTTCCCGTGGTATGCCCCCACTCCACTCTCACCAACTCCTCCAAATGGCAAAGTATGAACCGCAAGCTGCATCAGGTAAAAAACCCAAAAGGAAAACAGAATCAATAATATTTTAGAACAATAAATAAAATGTGAGTATCTGTAAACGGAAAAACCACATTTAATATGAAGAAACTCATTTCATGATGAACCAAAAAAAGCAAATGCATGGGTTGGAAACAACAAATTCTATTTAAAGAACCTCCTAGTGCATATAATGAAATCCGAAAAGAATTTATGATAATATTTTGAAGTTATTTTCTTTTAATCTTCTACAGTAATACAATTTACCGCATTGCCTCCAGTCTTTATTTAGTCTTGAAGAAGATTTAAGAGATAACTTATACTGCTGTTCTGATTGCACATAAGAATCGGAAGTATCAAGGGTAGAATGTAAAAACAATAAAACAATTACATGTAATGTAGTGTCATTAACAACCAAGCCGCCAGCTGAAATATTCCTAACAAATAGCTCCTTGAGCTTCTTGTTATTTGTAAATATATATGCAGCGAGAGGCTTTGGTCCTGAATTGATCACAACAAAGCTTTCTTCCAGTTTGTCTACCTGTTTCAAGAAAAAGAGCCATTTGAAAAACTCTGCATATTTGTTTTCATTAGACTACTCACTACGGTAAAAGCAAGAAACCAAAGAAACTAAAAAGATTTTTACGAAAATGTCACAAAACAATCAGTGTGGCGTAATGGTGTCTTAACACCTACCGTGAGTATGGGAAGTAAAGGACCAAATATCTCCTCACTCATAATCAAAGAATCCCGTGGGACATCCAAGAGAAGAGTGGGGCTAATCTTCCTGAAATGTTGAGAAAAGAAGAAATGCTAGAGTCAATATCAATTCTGTTTCACTAAACCAAGAGTTTTTCCATAAAGAACCCCGAAAAGCATATGCAGAACTTACAATTTGCTTTCATCCTTTTCACCTCCATGAACAATCTTATCAGAAACCTTATCATCATCCAAGAGCTTTTTCAAGCGATTGAAGTGATTGGAGTTCACAATACGAGACAAATCTTCTGATTCCAATGGGTTCTTCCCATAAAATTTCTCCAATTCAGTCTTTAGCGCATCCACCTAGAAATAGGAGACAACCAGCACTAAACAAACAGAAAACTAAAAATTCTCAAATTACAATCAGGAAAAACTTATTACCAACTTGGGAGCATATTCTTTTGTTGTTATAATATAATCTGGAGAAATACAGGCTTGTCCATTATTACAACCCCACTTTCCGGCAATTATTCGTCTTGTTGCTACCTGGACAATTCAAAATAAAATTAATTTAGATCAAAAAATGCAAAGAGGTCAGAATGATGGCAAGTAACAGATAAAAATAAAACATGACAAGGTATACCTTTAAATTGATGTTTGAATCGACTACAACTGGAGATTTTCCTCCGAGCTCCAGCACGACCGGTGTAAGGTGTTTTGCAGCAGCAGCCATCACAACACGTGCCACTCGTCCATTACCTAAAAATCCAACAATTACACGTGACACATTGTAATAACCTTGTAAACAGAAAATCCAGGATCAGATCCTAGAAAAACAATCAAAACTGGATTTCTTGAATAGACTGACACTAATAGTCTAACAATATGTTACAGGTTACAAACACAGTCAATGCATCCGAAATTTTAAAAGAAGTACAAGGGGACTTGGTCACAACTCAACCATTGAAAGTAGAATAATGCTCAAGAGCAAAGAGCGTCAAAACTAAACTATCTTTATCATCAATTATCCATATATTGTTTAGAGCTATATCAAGTGCCATACTACCTATAAGCTATTATTTTACACAAATTTCCTGTTGCGTATCAATTAGATACAGCTTTTCAAAGTTTGTACTTAAATTTATCTTATCCATCACTGAGACGCCTTCAATATGTTGGTCAACAAATTCCCATCCTGTTTTCCAAAGGATATATGACCTAAACTTGAGAATTGATGTAAATCATGCGATTCAACAAGGTATATGGCTATATGCTTCAGAGCATATTTCAATAAGCAGGGATACTGCTCAAAATTGTTATCTGAACTATCACCAAGACCAATAACAGTACTATCTATATGTATTCCAATCTTTACAGCAATCGTTAAACCATAACAACATTGCCAATCACTGTTGAGAATGATATGTTTTCCCTTTCTAAATGATAGAAATGAAAGAAGAATTTCAAGAACAGCTATATAAAAGTTTATAGAGTAGATGCCTCTCCTATGAAGCCTAAAACACAATTAAGAAATGAAATACTTCCGTTGTTATCCACCAAACTAAAGGAATATAAACTTTCATTGTTATCAGACTTGTTAAAGTAATAGAAACAAGCAATATTGGATATGTATGATCGCTGATAATAGCATGCATCAAACTATCCATCGGCTAAAGAAAAAAAAAAATCCACATTGATGTTTTCGTAGCATGCATGTGAATTTTTAGGAGCTTAAAGAACAAATGTTATGCTCAAACTGATCTTTTGCAACTAAAACCAAAAAAAAAAATTATAATGTTCTTTTTTTCTTTTCTGAATGCACCTGTTGAATTATCCAAAAGGAGTATCAAAATTTGTATTATGTATAATAAAAGAAAAATGCTTGCAAATGCCTCATTCGAAAACATTTTCATAATAATAATAGAGTAAAATCTACGTGGCCACGTCATTTGGAGGGACTCACAGATTTCGTCAAATAATAAACAGTTGAAAAAAGTTAGTTACGGTATGTCGCTAAATTATCAATGAGACAAACAATGTCATTTCAGGATTCTAATAAACCGTCAAGAAAACAGAAGACTTGCAAACAAGAACCTGTATAGAAAATTTTGTCCCACTTTTGCTCTAGCAATGCGGATGTTTCATCAACTGCTCCCTCAACAACTCTAATACATGAGTTATCCATGTAGTCTCCCAGCAGTTTTGCCATCAGTGATGATGTGGCTGGAGCAATTTCTGATGGTTTTAAAACCACAGCATTACCAGCTGCTATAGCTCCAATGACTGGATCAAGTGACAAAACTGGAAAGATAGATGGAAATGTAATATTATCACCACTATAGACTTTGAAGAGCTTAAAAGAAAGAAAAAATGTGAGAAGTCGGCTCAAAAGCAAATGAAACAAGGTCATCAAAATATTAACATACGAAAAGGGTAGTTCCATGCCGAGATGACTAGCACAACCCCCAGTGGTTCAGATACTATTTCAGCTGAAGAAGGAAAAGCTGCGAGTGATGTTTTGACCTGCAATAAAGGGAAATTCATGTGATAAATAAAAAAGAATTGTGTCGAACAGTATCAGCAAAGAAATTGACATAAATATACCTTTTCGGGAGATATCCAATATTTCAATTCTTTGAGCGCAACTTTACATGAGTTTTTCAACATAGCAATCTGCAACACAAACCTACCCCCAGTCACCAGAAGTTGGAAAATATCATACTTAACACCGTTGTAGAAAATATCGAAACAACTTAATAAGCAGTAGTCTGGAAACTAGGTTTCATTCTACATTTTCAGATTCATGTCCTTATTGAAGGCTCCAAAATGTTTGGTTAGTAATAATTAGCAAATATTATTTCTTAATTTGTAAAAAAATTCAGTATTCCTTGGATAAAATAGATTTAGTCTCTTTCCTATCTAAGGGGTATTAATAACTGGATATACACGGGACCCTGATTGCACATCATCGGAGATCTCAAATCAACGTACACATTATCAACCTAAAAACCTTATTCAAAATCAAGTGGAGAAAGTTTGAAAAACATGATAGCAAGGATTGAGCAGCCTAAGATATCAAAGTCCAAAATTTTAAAAATAGGAAGAGCCAATTTAATATGCCCATACTCAATGAAATTATCATTGCAATTTCAAGAGCTGTAATTAGTATTGTCTGCCGTTACTAAAAAAGATAACGATGTCATACACCAACACACCCGGGATCTCCTCCAAACGCAAAGATTTTCTATTTTTTGGTAACAAATGTGAAAGGAGAGGATGCACCACTTTAAGATAAAGGATGTCAGGCAAGCCACAGGTCTCAGACGAAAGCTTATATAGGCACTTCATTGAACAGTTTACATTTATGACTTCTCAATCCTACCGGTTTAGCTAACCCTGATTGGCACATACTGTCCTGCTTAAACAAGCACACAACAAGCACACCATGTGTGAATTGTTTTTTACTTAAAAAGTAGTATCAAATGATGTGGGCATGCGCCATTTAGTAACTTTATAACCAGAGGTATCTCAACTAAACTGAAATCCCTTTTGTCAACCGCATGAAAGAATAAAAGTGCTTCCGAACAAGTTATTGTGTTCATACATTCAACTTCTCTTACAATTTGCTGTCAATCATTTTTCTTCCTATCTCCCTTTTCATCCTCTATCACCCTTTTCATTTCCCTTAACATTATTATCACATCATCAGCTTCTCTCCCAACTTTTTCCCTTCATCCACATACCCCAAAAATACTGTGTATGTAAACAGTTTTGAAGCAACAAACCACAAACGCGCAATTTAATTAAAAAAAAATAAAATCAGAAACCAGAATAGACCAAGGACAGAGTGGCCTGCAACAACGTATCCAGTGACAGTAGTTTAAGTAAACACTTTGACTGCTCTACATTAAACGGTAGTGGCAACAAATTCAGTCATTTAACCAACTAAAAATGATAAAGGTTCATTTACCCTTGTGAATAAATATCTCCTCATCCAATCACATACCGCTATATGTATATGGGTTGATTTTTTTATTATAACAAATTGAAAAAAAAAAGCATAAGAAAAAGTTATTTTTGATCAATTCACAGTTTCTAGTTGTCTAGATTAAGCCACAAGTACTGGCATTAACAAAATCCATGAATTAAAACAGCCAAAACGACCTGTATTAGACTCACAAAAAAACTCCGAGGCCCACATATTGACTCGTCCTAAAAGTGGAATGCAAAAGAGTGCACCATTAATGCTCACACCAAACCACCCAGTCCCAAACGGCAACGTTTCCACCACCACAAAGAAAGGCGAACCGCAATCACAAAGACAAGTAACCAACCGATAAATTCAATTATACCCCTTCCAAAAAAACTAAAATAAATAAATAGAAATATCCCCAAAAAAACTCTATGCAACACGTCAACACTGCACACAAAAAGCATTGCTCAGAAAAAAGAAAAAAAAAAGAATCGGAGGTCGTGACACACGGCATCACTCAGTCACCGTAATAAATGAACCGCACAAAATCTCTATCACGAAATCCACCTGTGAAGAACAATTTTCGAAACATTCCTCTTCCACTACCGAGGTGACACGCACCAGAAATACAGAGAAAGTAAAACGCAGAGAGTAACAACGAGAGTGGAATAACCAACAGCACCTCGTAAGCGACGGTTTCCAGCGGCGGCTTCGCGAGGTCTTTTCGGAGCGCGTCGACGATCTCCGGCTCGTGATTGGTGACGAGTTTCTCGAGCGCTTTGAGCTGCGTCACTCGCCAGTCGTAACTGCGAGTTTTGCCCGAAGCAAAGGCTCCACGCAACTCCATCACGAGCCGCCACGCCGCCGGCGCGTCGAACGCACTCTCCTTGGACGTCGTTTCGTCTGAGTCCTGAAACGACATTGCTGCTGTGCGTGTTGCGGACAAAACGACGCCACAAAAAAGGAAGAAGAAAAAAAAACACGATGTGGAGGAGTGTTGAGTTAGGATATCCAATTTTATAGCTTACACAATACAAACAAAGAACTGGTTTACTACCTTCAAGATTTTTTAACTTATTTGGTTTCCAAGCTTTTCACAAAAAGGTAATATCACTATGATTAATAAAACATTAATATATTAATAAAATGAAAATTTGAATTTTTATATTTATATTTATCTTAGCATTAATTAATCATAAAATATGTGATATATGTTTCTTAAAGCGGAAATATCTTTCTTTACTAATTTACTATGATATGCTATATGCTATGTTGTCAACTTATCATGGTTAACAAGGATACTATTATTGTATGCTTTCTTATTTTGTTGATATGCCTTTTTTATTGATTAATATAAAATAATGATAAGACTACAGTTTATGCTTTACCCATATTCTTAAAACATAATGACTATTTGATATGTTAATTAAGACAGATTTGAAGAATTCAGGCGAATAATAACTGTAAATCAATAGCATACTTTATTTCAGTTTTTAAATATTTTACAATATTAATCACATTGGTTAGGTTTATTTAGAAGTATTCGAGCGTAGACCGCACTTTTTCTTTTAATTTTAATTAGGTTAAATTTTTTTTTCCTCTATTTATTATAAAATTTTATTTTGGTCCTCAAGTTTTTTTGTTGTCTCAATTTGATCCTCATTTTCTTAAAAATGACTCAATTTAGTCTTCACCGTTAACTTTGACCAGACGGTGTTAAGTTAACGCCACGTGTCAATTTCTGTTTTTTTTTTTTTGAATTTTTTTATTTTTGACACGTGTCACTTCACAGTTGTGTCACGTCTCAAAGTGACTCAATTTGGTCCTTATATTTGTTTTTAGTTTCAATTTAGTCCCAATTTTTGTAAAAATGATGCAATATTATCCTCCTTAGATTGAGACTCAATCTAATCTTTGTATACAACTTATGATGATATTCTTAATAAAATTGACGTTTTTATTAAATATTTGTAGAAATATTTTTAAATAAGTTTTTTTTTTAGTTTTATTATTAAACAAAGTTAAACCCCAAACTTAATTTCAAAAGTTAACAATTTTTTCATTATATATAAAGGCATCAAGTGTATCATATTATACAAACTTAGTAAAAATTAAAAATCAAATAACTTGTCACACATAAGTTTAGGAACTAAATTTCAAGTTCAAAACAAAATCAAAGTCTAATGTTTTATGTAGAATTTAAAGTTAATTTAAAATATTTATAAAAATATTTAATAAAAACATTAATTTTAGTAAGAATATCACCATAAAATTTATAAAAAAGTAAATTTAGTGTCAAGGAAGGAAAATATTGCTTCATTTTTATAAAAATTGGGACTAAATTGAAACTAAAAACAAATATAGAGATCAAATTGAGTCACTTTGACACGTGGCACAACTGCGAAGTGACGTGTCAAAAATTTAAAAAAAAATTAAAAAAAATTAAAAAAAAAAAAACATAAATTGACATATGGCGTTGACTTTAACACCGTTTAGTCAAAGTTAACGGTAAGGACCAAATTGAGTCATTTTTAAGAAAATGAATACCAAATTGAGACAACGAAAAACTTAAGAACCAAAATGAGATTTCATGACAAATAAAGGGACCAAAAGAGTAATTTAACCTTTTAATTATGTTCACTAGACATGTTGATTTTAAATATATTTAATGTTTTCTATAGACGTTATTAAATTGTATTTAATTCATTTAACATTTATTAATTTTAATTAATGATATGAATAGGTTTTAACATATTTTTAGGACAATTAATTACAATTAAAAATTGTAACAGTGAATAATTGGTAACTATATACTTCTAAATTGAAATTAAATATAAATTTTAAATAAATCTAAACAACTTTATTTTACAACAATTTTTAAATAAGAAAAACTAAAAGAGTAAAATTATTACTTGCTCTCACATTCAACATTTCATCCTAAGACGTGATTTCACATAGTATTATTTTCTAAAAGTATTATCAAGCAATCAATCATACCTTATCTTCACTTATCTTCTTAAATATTCATTAACTTTAATCAATCTTCTTTTATTTATTTCTTTAAATATTGTTTTTAGAGTTTAAAATAATTTTACATCACATCATAAATTATTCATAAAATTTATAATTGCAAAATTTAATTAAAACAGAATAAATATGCTTTAATTTTAATCATAACATAAACTTATACATGTAAAAAAAAAAACTTATTTTATTTATATTTTAATTACTTTAAAATGATTATTTATCTATATTATTAATAAGGTGAATTCTCTCACACAATTTTTTTTAATTTTATTATCAATTTTTTAAAATTTAAATGATTATCATAATAAAAAAAAATCAATACAATAAAACAATTACTTGTAATAAAATTATTTTATAAATTAATAATATTTTTATTTCTATAATTATCTATACTATTAAAAAAAATCTGTCGTTTGATTTATATAATTTTTTAATTTTATTTATTAATTATTATTTTAAATTCAGAAAACTACTTTTGATAAAAAGATCATCTACACAATAAAATAATTTTAAAAGTAAATAATTTTACTATTGGAAATTATTTACTTTTAAAATGATTTTATAGTTTAATAACATTTTTTATTTTAATATTTATTATAATAATAAATTCTTTGTTATGATAGTAAAAAATTAGACAAACTCACGTGTTTCTACTATTTATTTAATAAAATTCATAAAAATTATTTGATAAGAGTATGGCCACACCATGATGGAAGCGCGCAAAGGACAAAGAAGTTGGTGGTCCCTTTAGAAGTTGTTTCTGCAATGTTCATTGCATACGTTTTGTTTGGTTTCGATCATTTGGGGGAGTTGAATCTTACAAAAGTTTGGTTATCGATTAGGAATTCCTTAGTTTTCTATTACTTTAGGTTTAAATGGAATTTTTTTATCAATTTATATTGAAATAGTAAGACTTCATTTTTTTTATAGTTTAATTGGTTCGATCGATAATTTTAGATGTAACATTTTAATTTCATCAATTGAATTTTTAAATATTTCAATTATTTAATTTTAATTCACTCATTAATTAAAACTTAATTAATACTATAGCTGTTTGAATATATTTTTTCTAAATAATAGGTCTCTTTTATATTTTTTTTATTTATTTTAAGTAACATTTGTTTTTGTTAACCGTGGTTAACAGTTCAAGCATGTACTCATCGGTTTATAATAAACCAATACAGTATGATCTATATATTCAACGGTATTTTTAATAATATGTGGCACTCCTTTTGCTATTTTTAATATCGTCCAAAAATAGAGACTAAAAATAATGATTTTAAAAATACAGAGATCAATCAGTGACTAAGTTTCGACCAGGGACTGTTTTCAAATTTGGATCAAACTCCAAAAACATATTTTTCTCTATTTTTAATAGACTTCTAGGCAAACATAATCTTCATAAGTGACAATATAATAATAAAGGTCATTAATGAAGTATCCATATAGTCTAAGAAAGCATGGTTAATATTACAAATTTTCTGTCATGCTATTCAACAAAATATAAATAAAAAAATTATACATTTTTTTTCATACTAATTTAGAAAAAAATGTTTATAAGGCAGTTACTTCAGTAATTTACTGTACATATTATAGTTAAAGATTAAAGTATCAACATATATAATTTGACAATCAAATTAATTAAACATTCAAACTATTCAAATATAATTAAATTCTAGCATTTAAAAATATGAAATTGTGAACAAATATAATAGGAGTAGTAAATAATTATTAAAAAAATTAAAAAAAATTAAAAAAATATTTTAAAAAAATTATAAAAAATTATAAAAAAATGTTGGTGGGTTAAGTGGGTCAACCCACCTTCAACCCGGCTCGAACCCGTTTAACCCGTAGGTTAAGTGAACCGGGTTGAGTTCAACCCACTTTACAAAAGTTGAATTTTTCTCAACCCAACCTAACTCAAACCCGTGGTGAGCCGGATTGGCTCACGGGTTGAAACCCATTTTTACATCTCTAAACAAAAAAAAAAAAAAAATATATATATATATATATATATATATATATATATATATATATATATATATATATATATATATAACGGAAAAAGACGGTAACACATTTTCTTAAAATAATGAGATTAAAAGTAATGTTAATCTCTTTAATTCGGATCTGATCGTCATTCAATCTCTATATTACGTCTCCTAGAAAGACCCCTCAATAATATAAGATATATTCAAAATATAATTTTGGAATTACAATTTTTCACTAAGACTTCTTTTTTACTATCGATGGCTTTTTTGGAATTACAATTTCAACTCATATTACGTTTTACGTTTAAAATGTAACAAACTATATAAATCAGATTTTCTGTTATTGATAGTAAGATTTTCTTTGTATATTAATTTCCATCCGTGATTTTACACTATTTAATATTTATTTTCATTTTAAAAAATGTATTAGTTATCGTAAATGTGTTACATAAACTTCATATTAAATTTTCTTATTTCGATATCATCTATACTTACGTGTCTGGCAACTCTAATTTATTAGTTATCGTAACGTATTTTATAATCTTTGTATATATAAATATATATATCAAAAAGTAAAGAAAACACTGAGCTCTGAAAGTCAATAAGCAAGCTTGGATGAGAAGCCATGTACAGAAGTCATTCCTAATTATAAGAAAAAACTATGATTACAACCTTTCTCTTTCTTTTCTGGTTAAACTACTTGTGTCCTTTTTAGATTTGAAAAGCCCAAATTTCGCACCAATATTTGGTGGGATGTTACATCATTTAATAATATATTAAGAATTTTTTTTTCCTGCTTCATCTTTATTACTAGCACTAGATTTACATACATTTTAGTTCCTGAATTAGATCTGTTTACTGTAGATATAGTTCTTTTATTTTTATTTTTTTATAAATATTTTTTATTCAGAAAAAAATATAAAAGTAAATATTTAAAACTAGAAATATATAAACACTATTTGATGGTCAAATATGGCTATGAATCATCATCTCACACTAATGTTGGATGTCTTTATTTTAGACCGTAGTTATTATACAGGCAGCTTTAATATATTAAATTATATAAACTCTTATATCAGGATTAAATTTGATTTAGCTTTGTTCAACGGTTAAATTTGATCGAAATTGTCCCAACTAAATTTTGGTTTCTAGTCGATTCTGACGAAAATTCGATCGAACTTGGTTTAGTTCTCTAGGATGAAATTTGACATAATTAAGACGAGTTGATCATGACAAAAATTTAATCAAATTTGGTCGAGTTGATTCTGATCGAAATTTCGTTAAATTTGACCAAGTCAATCCTAACTAAAACTTGATCGAATTTGGCTGAATCTGTCCTCATCAAAATTTAGTTGAATTCGACGAAAGGGACCCAACCGAAATTTGATCGAATTCGATGGAAGAGCCTCAATTGAAATTCGGTCGAGTTTACCCTAATCAAAATTTGGTCAAATTCGACTAAGTTTACCTCGACCGTATTAGACCGAGTCGAACCGAACCAAATTTTGGCTAAGTCAGCCCTGACAGAAATTTGGTTAAATTCAACCGAGTTAGCCATGCCAAAATCTCGTCGAATTCGGGTGAGTTGGCCACAACAAAAATTTGGCCAAATTTGACCAAGTCAGCCTTAACCCAAATTCGATGTCATTGTTAATCAGAGGTTTGGGCCAAATCAGGTCGATGGTTGAGAAGGTCGGCCCGGCTAAAGGTGAAGACGGTTAGCTAGTGCTGAAGGTCAAGACTGGTGTGACCCAAGGCAAAGGTCGAGACTGGTCGGCCCCACTCATGCTGAAGGTCAAATCAGGCCTACCTAGGCTGAATATCGAGATGGACCAGCCTAAGTTGAAGGTTGAGATTTGACCATATGAGTTTTTTTTATCACAACCCATGTGAGTTAGGGTCAAACCTTGTGGAGTGAGCGAAATTGACAACTCTAATTACTCCTAAGATCATGGACAGAAAAAGAGAGATAAATGTTTATTTTTACAATAAGGAAAATGTTTTTTAGACACTCCTAAGGTAAGTGTCTAATTCATATTACTCCTCTTAGTTTGAGAGAGTTTGTTAGGCTATCAAACCATCTATAACTTCTCCTTCCTTAGGTGAACAACAAATCTTCAACCATCAACTTTACAAGGTTGAGATTAACCATAACACCTTGAGAATGATTATGTAGTAATAGCATATTAGTATGTATAGTTAGATGTTGAGAAAAATTAAAAGATTTTCGTAATATGTATATATGTTTATGTATGTAGGTCATCAGTCTAAGAGTCTTACTCCTAGCACTACCTTTTTTGTTTTTTAATTTGGACAAGCTAGTTTCCTACCTTTCTCTCCTTCTTATAAGGTAAGGAGATCATGATGGAAGATGATGATACCCCCACAACTTTCATTCATGCATGCTCCTCTAAACCCTTCAAAGTAAAGGTCAATGCCATATGGGAGGATCATGAAAATGAATGTATTTTATAGGATCATAAAGTTCTCTAAAGAAATGCTTGGTCTAAGCCCATCTATAGTGAATTGGAACCATAAGAGAAGCCCCCATTTAGGGTATATCACCTTTAAGTTAGGTAGACACTTTTCTGTACAAGGGATCCATCTATACCTATTTGCAAGCTTTCCATTCTGTCTCTACAAGACCTAATTTATGTATCCACCTTTTAAAGCAAAACCTTTTGATGACTCATATTTTGTGTATTTATAACGTTATTCTACATCATTGAAAATACTTTCCATATAATTTACCTATTTTTACGGTGAATGTTTACAATAAAGGAAAACATATTCATAAAGACTTTTTGTGTCTAAGCCTTTTAAAGTTCAATTAACCAAAGTTAAAGTACTTTAAAAGGCATCATGTATTCCTTTTTTATTGACATCTTTTTTTTACATGATACTATTTGCATGGGACCTAAGATGTTTATTGAATTTTTTCAAAAGTTAAATGTCATTGCTTGAAAACAACCATTTTTGGCTAAGCATGAATATTCTTTGGACCTAATTACTCCTAGCAAGAACAACTTGATAAAAAAAATGTTGTGATTAAATGATCACATATTTTGCTCATAAAGAAAGAGTTATCATCCTAATATGAATAAAAGTTTAAGAAAACTTTTCTAGAAAGTTATGGACATAAATAATGTTCTTTCTCACAAATTGGAGCTAATGATAGCTTGGAAACACGAGAATGTTAAGATATTTTTTGTAAGCATCATTGAAAACCTTTCTTCTATGTATATATATATATATATGTATGTATATGTATATATATATATATATATGTATGTATGTATGTATATGTATATGTATATATGTATATATACATATATACATATACATACATACATACATACATATATATATATATATAGAGAGAGAGAGAGATGAGAAAATAAGATTCATTGCAAATCCTTTTGGATCTGTTGTACGATTGTGCATCATTCATGATAAAGAACTATCTCTTAAACTTCAAGTGGTACAAATTTGAGGACAAATTATCTTCAAGAAGGAGGGTATGATAAAGGATTATCTCATAAACATCTATAAGAAGAACTTGAGGAAGAACATTTGTTATTCAAAGATCTATGACAAAGTTGAAGATCAAAACATGTCTCCTTGAAGCTTATAATTGCCATGAAGAAGGAAACTTAAAGAACATGAAGATCATGAGCACATTTGAAAAATATTTTTTAGAAAAGTTAATTTATGTTTCTATGTTTTTGGGCTTTTTGCTTTCTTTTAGAGTTTTAGGTTTTCTTAAACTTGTGTACCTATATATAGAAGTACCAAAAAATAATGTGGACACTTTTAGTCATATATTGAATTTTATTTCATTAAAGAGATGGTTCTCTTTGTTCTTGGCTTAGGCTTCAGGTTCTTATCAAAGATTAACATCTTGGTGGTGAATCGTCACTTGACTTATCGATCTACTAGATTGTGACGTCTTCCATCCTTGTCTTATTACGTGCTCTTCTCTGATTTATTTTTGTTGTGTCGTTGGAAGATTCAAATTCATAAACGATCGTACTCTTTCCTGGATAGAATTGTATAAATTCATCTTCTTTGTTTTTAGTCTAACGAAGTTCAAGTGTGTAGACATATTATATGTTCTCCATGTGTGCATCAAATGTGTGTAGTTTCTTTATGCAACTCTTTTGATACATAGCATGACTTATCAAGGCAAGGATGAGTAAATTTTTTCCTTTTATGTGTAAAACATATTTTCAAAAAAAAAAATTTGTGTGGAGAAACTTTAAAAATGTCAAGAGATCTTGATGTGGATACTTTATTGTGAGATTCTCTTGAAAGGAACAAAGAAACGAGCAATCCTCGCACATATAGAATAAGAATGTATACATTTTCAATGTGTACTATGAATGCTCTGACTAGAATACATATCAACTTTGTTTGTCCAAGCAAAAACTTATTAAACAAAGTGAGCACACTTGCATATATCCAAGTATAAAAATCTTATCAAATGAAGTATACTTGTCATCTGTCCGAGCAAAAACTCAAATGAAGCATATATTCCAAACTGCTTGTGTTTGTTTGCATATATAAGCTTATGTTGTTCAGTTCAACGAATCTATAAGCTTGCATTTGTTCGACAAAATGGACATTGTGTTCGATGAGACCAATATTTATAAAATTATTTTTTATACTTTGTTATTAATCATATAATCAATATTAAATTAATGGGTTTGTTGAATTTTTACTGAACTTTTTATGTTTTTAAAAGTATGTGAAACTACGTTGGCTTTAATGGAGTGACTCGAATATTGCACTTTTGTCAATAATCAAATGACTACATCTATGATATAAAATTCTGAAAAGTATTTGGGGTGTGAATAATAAAGTGAAGGTTGTAGGTATTATTTTCTCTCCTTAAAATATATGGAGATAAATAATTGTAAAATTTAAAGGGGTGGGTGAATATTATTTATTGACACTTAGTAAGAGAGTATGAAATGAAATGAAGGGTAAGATTAGCGATGTAAACGGGGTGGGTAGGGTACGAGTAGTAGTTCTCCCGTACCCTACCCGTTGGATAAATATTCATCTCGTACTCGTACCCATATTCATGTAGGTATCCGTTAAACGGGTATCCACATTTTCTTTTAATATTCACGGGTACCCGTGGGTATTTATAAAGAAAAAATGTAATATTTAACAACATATTTTAACCATAAATTCAAATAAAAATACAATGCATAATATTCATAAATTTCAAACAAAGTTTGAATAACCCATTTAAACAGTGTTGAATGACCATTTACAAAAGAAATAGAGATTTTTTAAAACTAATTGATAAAAAATAACTCATTTAAAATTGACGTGTTAATGTTTTAATCATGTTTTTTTTTTAAATTTAAATTAGAGTATAGCGGGTGCGAGTATCCATAGGTACAAATACTATAATACCCGTACCCGCTCCGTTAACATGCATATATAAAAAATACCGATACCCGTTATTCACGGGTATCCATTTCCTACTCGTTATAGATTTTATCCGCGAATATTCACGGGTACGGATTTTTTTGACAATATCAAATGAAAAATTCAAATCTAAATATTTTTACAATTTATGTCTCTTGAGATCAATATCCAATTCTACGTCCAAATACTTTAAAAACTTTTATGTATGTCCAAAATCGAACATGAGCTAAATAAAAGAAAAATAGTAATATAACACTATAAATTAAATATTCGTATTAGTATAAATTAATTCTTACATTTCATGGATTAATTTTTATTTTCAGACTCATCAAAATTTGAAGTAGACTTAATATATAATATTAAAAGAAATAATGAATGATAATGTTAGTAACTTATTTCATTCTTATTATTTTATCATTAATTTCTATATAAGTTGTTTACAAGTTTTGCTTATATATTATTTATTCAAGGATTAGTTACTTAAAGCTGAAAAAAATCCGTAACCGCACGCGCGCGCACACACACATATATATATATATATATATATATATATATATATATATATATATGCATATAAAACCTGCAATTGGTAGAAATGAATATTGAAAATGGATATCTGCGGATATCGGGTATGGATACTCGCATGTTAACGGGACATGTACAAGTATAATAGTATTTGTATCTATGGATATCCGTACCGCTATACTCTAATTTAAATTAAAAAAAATTATTAAAACATTGTTGAATGAGTTATTTTTTATCAATTGGTTTTAGAAAATCTTCCTTTATTTGTAAATTGTCATTCAACACTATTTAAATGAGTTATTTCCACTTTGTTTGAGATTTTTAAAGGTTATGCATTGTAATTTTTTTTTTGAATTTATAGTTAAATTGTTTTATTAAATTTTAATTTTTCTTTTTGTAAATACTTGCAGGTACTCGTGTACTATAAATAAGAAAATATACGAGTACTCGCATAACGGATACCCACACAAGCATAAGTACGGGTACGTGACGGATATTTATCCAATAGGTAGGGTACGAAAGAACTACTACACATACTCGCACCCTACTCGCTCTGTTGGCATCCTTACCCAAAGCGAAATTGTTACGAAAAACATTATGATTTTATTAAATTGTGCATTTTTATTTAGGCTTTCCCGTTAAAATTTATTTAGAGATATTATTTTTATTTAAACTTATATTTTATAATGTAATTTTTTTTAGATTTGTATTTTTAGATTATAGTGTACTCAAGTTTATACTTTTAGAGTATTTTTAGATAATTTTATTTTAAAAAGAGTAAAATATATGTATATTTTAGAAATATCCATGAGTATCAATTGAGACTCACAGGTGTAGGAAAACTAGTAAATATTTTACTCGCATTAGTAATTGTAGTCATTTAGGAGAAAATATATGGAGCCATTATATTGGCAAATTTCTTTATTTTTCTTGTTGTTTAAGAAAAAAATATTTAATTTCCAGAAAGTTAAGTAGTAGTAAGTTTTCTTGATATAATCGAATTTCCACCAAAAAAAAATAAAATAAAATTCAAGTGTAAGGCCCTAGAGGATAACAAAGGAATGGTCCCTAAAACCATTCATCACTTGACATTTTGTCGGTACTTAGGATACCAACAAGAATATAAAAGTACCTAAAAAAGAAATAATAACAATAAATACATTTCTCTCTCTTAAAAAGTATTAATTGTGTCTCCTAAAATATTTAATATTAGATGTGTTAATAAAAATTTAATATTTCTTTTTAATATTAAAATTATAATCGTCAGAAACAATAACACTAATAAAATATAATATTCGATACTATGATGTTGTTGAAAGAAAATCACAATCTCTTCTCTCCATCAATGTTAAAATATTTGTTAATTAATGTCAATCAGTTCATTTTTTTTCTCTTTCATTTCTATAATGAATTTGGTCTTTTTTCAATGTCATCTTCCTTCCTAGGAATATATCGCAGGATGCAGATAATAAATATTTGAATTAGAAAAAAGGGTTATAATATTGTTCTTGTAATGCTTTTATAGTATTGTTTGTCCTTTCATCACATCACCTATTTTAATTTACACCCCTTTTAATTTTTAAAAATGTTGTACAAATTTACCATACCAATTCAATTTATAAATTCTATATGCATCAATATATGTTTTCTTGACCTTGATTTACATGAATCATAATCATATTTGTTTAAAATATCATAAAGATATTTAATATGCTTAAGATATTCTTAAAAATTATTTTGCCAAATAAAATTACATCATTTAAAATTTAAAGTTAAATATAATTTAAATACACCTCATTTTTTTAACTCCTTAAGACATATTTTAAGAATCAAAAGCTTTAAGTTTTAAGCGAACAATACCTAATATGTGACAATTGATTATAAACATATTATCATAACAAACTTGAAATTGGGGAACATTCATCGGTGAAACAAAGACTATACACGATGATTATATTAGGACACCATTGATAGTTAAAAAATGTTGTCTATCAAGCTATTGTAAGAAAATTTCATTTTAAGACTATTGTAATGGTTAACAAAAACAGTCATCTATATATTTTTATAAACGATGATTTTTAGCAAGAACTATTAATTATGAATATTTAATAGACGATAGGTTTTAGAAAAAATATCGTCTATGAAAAGATATAAACGATAATTTTGTACATAAATCATTAAGGTATGCACTAGTGATTATAATAAAAAATATAAAACTATTATATTTTCAATCTAAAATTCTAGAGCACAAAATAATAGAAACCGAAAACCTAAAGGCACATAAATTTCTAGAAGCAATAAAATAAATTATAGTTTGGAGAAAGAAGATTAGTACCTCTTGCACAAAGGCTTCAGTTTCAGACTTAGAGAGATCTGAGTGAAGAGCTTGAACAATCTCTTTCTCATGTTCTTCACTCAACTTGATGAGAGCCTTCAACTGGGAACTTCTCCATTCGCAGCCACGTGTCTTGCCACAATCAAACGCTGCTCTCAGTTCCTCAACCATCGCTGAAGCTTCTTCTGAACCAAACACTTTGTTCTTGGTGTTCGACGCCATGTTGTACGATGATGAATTTGAAACATACACAAATGTTTTCTAGGTTTCACAAATCACTAACATATATGTCATGGCAATGTTTATTAGCGTCTTATACTCATATAGTTTGTCCTTATTAGTGTCTTGTTCTTATAATTGTAGTATTGTCATTATTCACATTATATATTATAGTGTGGTCCGACGGAGGAAGCCACGGGTTTCTATTGTCTTCTTTACTCCAGATTTTCTTAATTACTGGAATTATATTTGTTCAATATATTATATTTTTTATTTTTATTTTTAAGTGGAATGCACGATTTATAATTAACAATATCGTAAAAATATATTCATGATGTAGCTTCTTAATCGTAATTTAACTTAAAAATATTATGTTAACAAATTTTTTTAGGCACACATAGACACAAATTCATGTAATGTTAAAATAATATTTGTGTAATAGAAATTTAACAAACACATTCATTATTGGTTGAGATATGTGTAAACAAAATCATTTATGGAAACCAACATAAGTGTAGGACAAGACACAAATTTATTAGTTAAGTTATTTAAACGAAAGGTTAACAAATATGGATTATTGTTTAATTTTATGTGTTATTTTTTTCGTTAATCTTTGTCAACTGTTTCAATTTTAATATTTTCACATTTATAATTTTCTTATTCAAAAATATGTTCTGTATTATTTTTCTTGGGAGTAAGCTTATTTGTCTTTGTAACACTCGAATAATAAACTACAACCCAATAATAGAATTCTACTATTTAAAATAATAAATGAAAATAAAAAAGGTTTACATAACTAAAACTTTTCTAAAAGATACGTTGAGATTATTAAGAGTTTTGAAAATATAAAAGATATATTATATGAATTATCTTGCTATTTTATTTTATTTTATAAATCAAAATGCAAATATTTATAATATTTTAATTTTGATTTCTTAAATCTAAATAATCATTAAATATATTTTTATCTTTATATGAAAGATATTTCTGAAATTGAAAAATTTCTTAAAAATTAATTTCAATAAAAAAGATATTAAGTAAATATTCTAAGAATTTATAAATAAGATGTATAAATGTATCTAAAACTACCTCTTAAACTTGTACTATTGATTGTTTACATATCCATTAAAATTATATGAAAAAAGTTACATACAAGACGACGACGATGTCATTACAAAATAGTTTCCTTACCAACCAATCGCTTGAGTCCCGAGAATAAAGAGTTAAAAAACACAAAAAATTAAAGACCTAGTGAAATATCGTCAAAATAATCAGAATACAAATTAAAGGATAAACGAGTTGAAAGAATAATATTTTTTAATAGATAAGACCACGAAAACCTTAAAATACTAACATGTAGAGCTAAATAATTAAGAGTAAGGAGATTTTAGAGAAGAAATAGAACTTTAAATTGAATTATGATTGGATAAGAATCCTCTATACTTAATTAACCTTATAGTTGGTAGGATCTCTTACTTGAAAAATATATGAGAAATAAAATCATAATTGAAGACAGAAGTTAGAGGATAGTGTAGTGTGAAATAAAAAGAAAACATAAAATTAAAAAGCATGAAAAAGAAAAAGAAAAAATAAAAATTGAAAGAGAAAAATAAGAAAGGAAAGAAAAAAAATTAATGCGCTTTGGGACCTCGTTCTCACATAGATTAATTCATTTTACTTTGACTAGCTTGTCCAATTTTATTTAAATCAAGATCATTGCAATATTTATTACAATATTTATTACAAGCTAATCATATTATCTTAGAAGTATTATATCTATTTGTACTTTTACTTTTGCATATATATATATATATATATATATATATATTATATTATATTATATTATATTATATTATATTATATTATATTATATTATATTATATTATATTATATTATATTATGATGTTAGGGCTAACACAATGGCCTTGCATATGAGGAGAAGCTTCACCTAGATGGTATTAGCAAACATTTATTCTAATTCACCATGCTATAGCTATAGAGAATGTTGAAACCATAAATAATCTAATCTTTAGAAACTCGGTAGACGATCCAGCTCTAGTAGAGCATCCAAAAGTTTTAGTGATAACAAACACTTTAAGAGTTATGTTTGAATGTGCTTAGTAGTACTTGAACATTTTAATGTATATTTTTATTACATTTGAAGTAAATTATGTACCATACAATAGTTTTTTTCATCTTGGTACAAACAGTCTAAAAATCGATGTTATATTGAACCTTGTCTAATGGTTCTTATACTTTCTTAATATAAAGGTAATAATTAAATATTATTTTCTAGATAAAGTTGAATATTTTAAATGATTCTATCAATGGATATGTTGTTTATGTTTAAATCGTTTTTATGAAAAAACGGTCATATGTTTATCTATTTCAAGAAACAAAAGAACTTATGTGGTTATGTTTAACTTCAATAAAAGAAACAAAAGAACTTATGTGGTTATGTTTAACTTCAATAAATTGTGATGTTAGCAAATATTTATTTAATTGTTTCTTTAAGCAAAAATGACATAAAGATAAAGATTCACATTGATGATTAAATGCAGATCTTTCATAATTAAAAGTTAGCTTATTTAAGTTGTTTTCTTTTAATAAGCAATAACAAATATATTAATAGGGGTAGTAGGGTTGTCCCAACCCAAATACAAAAAACAAAGAAGGAAGAAACAAAAATAACAAGAACAAATCTAAACCATATATCTTTCTCTCCCATAATTGTTACCTACCAAATTACAAGAAAAAAGTATAATAAAAAAGGAGACTAGAACATGAATTTGATCTACCACTATTAATGCTAGTATGGATCCTGCATAGAATCATAAGCATAACAACACACACCAGTATAGATTCCAATACTAGAAAAAAACAAGTCATGTCAATATAATTATTCTTGCTATCCTGGTAGGTTCTTACTATGCAAAAACCAAACAAGACTTAAGCAACAGAACATCGTACACATAGAATTTCATTCTTAACCTATTGTAAACAAAGAACATGATGTGATCCCACCAAGCATACATGATCCTTCAAGCCCAACATCCAGTGGAAGCCCATTGAGAGGCCCAACAACAAGGTCTATGATGAGAAAGATTCAAATGGGTATTCCTCTAAATGACCATCAAGACCAAAGTTCCACACATTATTCACATGGGTTAAGGAAATCACCAAGATATGAAGGATTACATGTAATTGCAGTAGAATAGAATTTATTTTGGGACAATGTTTAGGCTTTGCTTTCCAATAATACATAAGACATGAAAGGAACATAGGATGGGGTGCAAATTGGGCTCGGCCCATTCCTCTTCATGCATGGCTGAGACTATCAAGGCAATACAAGGAGGCTCCTTTGCTTCATGGTTTGACTAAGGTTGGTCATCACATCCAAAGGCCAAGAACCCTTCTTGTTCTTCAAGCCAAGATCCAAGGGGCGTGACATTACCTCCTTCTCCAAGCCTTCATCAACGTCCAAGATCAAGGCCCACTCCATCCAATGGCTCTCCTTTCTCATGTGCAAATGGCTTCATATAAAAGCCAAAAATTCACTCATTTGTATCACTCTTGAATTTTTGTGCAATAAACACTTTGAGTTGAGAACACTCCTCACTATTGTCACTTGAGAGTCATCTTTTAGAGAGCTTACTCTCTTTACCTCTAATCCCCTTCCTAGGCTAGAACCACCTCTAAATCATTCATCCTTTCACCTATCCATTGCAAGCAAGAGCCTACAAACTTGCCTTCCACTCTTCCATGCTTCCTCCATCATTTTCACTGCACTTGGAGCTTCATGTCTCCACCAAGCTCCATTAGAACATTACCTTCACGTCTCCACCCCATCAGATAATATAAAAATCTACTAATACAGGGATAAGAAATGAGTCCACCACCAACCTAAACAGAAGATCCTAATATCTACTAAAGGCACAAAGATTAAACACATGGTTGGGCACAAACACCAATCAGAGTATGAAAATAATGCTTTAGGATTTTTGTACACTATCCAAGACCATGATTTAAGTTAGGCTAGAGTGAACACTTCATCAACATCAACCCTAGCATTTCTAAAAATGATATTGTTTCTTTGATTCCAAATGCACCATATAATGGCCACCCATATACACCGCCATAATTTGTTGCAATTTTTATTCATACCTTGGAGTTCAAATCGAATGAAGTGTGAAACTACTATATTATGATGTACAGATGACAGTCCCACCCATAAGTCACACATCTTCCAAACATGTGCAACCACCTTACCACTAAAGAACAAATGGCTAACATATTCTACATTAATTCCACACATCACACAGGTATTGTTACTCAAAAGTACACCCTTTCTTTGTAAATTGTCATATGTTGCCACTCTATTAGAGATAACTCGCCATGCAAAGAATTGGGCTATAAGCAAGGCTTTAACTTTCCAGAAAAGACCAAACATTGCATTCTCCTGCCTTATATCTCCATTTTGCAAAGTCTTATATGCTAACTTCACACTATACATTTGCTTATCTTCTCCTTTCCAAAACCACTCATCCTCCCTCTCTTTACACGGACTATTCCTTTGTATATTATGCAACAAGGTAGTGACCATAGGTTTTTCCCATTCAAACCACTCTCTTCTTCGTAGAAGTTTCCAAATCCATTAATCACCATTCCAAACACCCATTTCCTCCATAGTAGCTTCCTTTAGAATAGAATTTGTGTACATCCTAGGAAAACTATCTCTAAGAGGGGTTTCATCAGCCCACCTATCTTCCCAAAACTTTATTTTATTTCCTATTCTCGTTTTCCATATTATGTTCCTATCAAACCAACTTGTTATTTGTCTTCCCCCACATATTTTTCCAATATCTCTCCACCACCATGAATCATAGTTTCCATCTATTCCTCTATCTAGTGCTCTCCATGAACCATATTTTGATAATAATACTTCTTTCCATAATCCTGGTTCATCTCTTCCTAACCTCCACTTCCATTTTCCCAATAAAGCCATGTTAAACATTCTTAAATCTTTTGTACCTAACCCACCTTCTTCCTTGGTTTTACATATATTTTCCCACTTAACCCATGCAATCCTCCTTCCTTCGTGGCCCTAACCCGATAAAAACTCTCTTTGTATTCTTGTAATAATATTGTTCACACTCATTGGCATCTTGAATAAAGACATATAATACAACAAAATAGAAGATATCACCGATTTTATTAATGTAACCCTCCTTGCAAACAATATATATCTTCCTTTCCTTCTTGCCAGTCTCTTCCTAATTCTTATGATCATGCCCATCCAAAACTCTTTCTTCCTATGATTTGCACCTACTGGTAAGCCCAAGTATGTAAATGCTATGTTCATAGTTCTACATTTAAGAACTACAAAAAAATCTTTTAACCATGACAAGAGAAACTCCTATACTCCCTAGCTTACTTTTGTAAAAATTCACTTTAAGTCTAGATGCTAGTTCAAAACACCTGAGAACACTCTTGATAGCCACTATTTTTCTAGTTTCATCGTTGCAAACAAAAATAGTGTCATCAGCAAACTGGATCATACTCACCACAATAATTTTGTTTACCACGCTAATACCTTCTAATATACCTTTACTTTCAGCTTGTCTAATTGCCCTTGCTAATCCTTCTTCTACTATGAGAAACAAAAAAGGAGTTAGGGGATCCCCTTACCTTAATCCTTTGCTAGGTACAAACTGGTATGTTGGGCTACCATTAACTAAAATTGAGATAGAAGACGATTCTAAGCATGCCCTAATTCATTTATTCCATACGGAACAAAAACCTAATCTTTCTAGCATGTATATAATGGAAGTCCCAGTTGACTAAATCATATACTTTCTCAAAGTCTGCTTTTACTATAATGCATCTTCCTTTTTTCCTCCTCACCTCTTCAACAACTTCATTTGCTACCACCACACTATCTAATAAACCCCTCCCCTTTAAAAGCAACTTGTTTATTATGAATTACTTTGTGTAAAACTTGCAACAGTCTCTTAGTTAGAATTTTTGATATTATCTTATACACCAACCCCACTAAAGATATAGGCATGTATTCTTCCAACCCTTGTGGATTTTGTACTTTAGGTATTAAAGTGATGAAAGATGCATTACATCCTTTTGGTCACCTCCCACAACTATGAAAATGATTAGTTGCCTTTATTATGTCTACTTTAATGGTATCCCAAAATTGTCTAACAAAGTTAAAATTAAAATCATCTGGCCATGGGCTTTTACTACTTTCACAATCCCAAATTGCTGCCTTGATCTCATCCTCTGAAAATCTCTTTATTAGTAGAACATTATCCTCCCTGCTAATCGATGAGAAGTCAATATTGACCATCCTAACTTTGATATCCCTTTTTTCTATAAACCTATTTTTGTAGAAATTTTTTACTTCTTTCTTAACTTTAACTAGAACCTCATTCCATACACCTCCTATCTTAGTGCCTTTGATCATATTTTGCATTCTCCTCCAATTGATTAACCTTTGAAAATCTTTGTATTTAGATCCACTTCTTGCAGCCCACTTTGACCTTGATTTTTGTTTTTCTATCATCTCTTGTCTAAAATTCATCAACTTCAATTGGGAAAAAAGATGTTTTCTTTTTATTCGTTCTTTTTCGTCTAAGACCAACTCTTCATCCTTTTTGTCAAGCTCACTTATGGTTAACATGATCGTTTCCTTAGTACTACCAACATGTCCAAAAATCTCCTTGTTCCACATTCTTAACTCCCGTTTTAATGATTTGAGTTTTTCCTTTAAACTCCAAATTTCATTTCCTTCTACGTTATGCTTATCCCATGATTTTTTAACAAAATCTGAGAAACCCCTATCTGTATGGCAAGCATCTATATATCGAAAAGTTTTGGGACCCCAATCAGTACTAGAAAGTTTTACTACTAAGGCACAATGATCAGAGACAAATATGTCCATAACATACTACTTACTTTTAGGCCACAAGTCCAACAAATCTTGTGAAACTAAAGCTCTATCCAATTTTCTTTTTGTAGTCCCGTTTGTTTTATAACATGTAAAAGATCTCCCTGCCATAGGTATTTCCAAAAGATCCATATATTCAATGAAATTATTAAACTCCTCTATTTCTTTTCTACTAGTACCTACTTGAGATATTCCTTTTCTTTCATTCGGGTTCCTAACTGCATTAAAGTTTCCAATCATGCACCATACTTGATTTTCATCATCCCCCTACTCTTGATAAGTTCCATTTTCTTCACCATTGTGCAACCAATCTATATTAATATCTCCTCAAATTGGCTAACAGTTCTCTCTGGTTATAATAGTCATTTTAGTCTCTTGGATACATGCCACATCTACCTCCTCCTTTCTAATAATGTCTCTTAAGTATCTACTTTTCTCAACCCCTCCTAAGCCTCTAGTATTAAAACTTATGATCCTCATTGGGTCTTAACTTTATCCCCTTCCTCTGTTTTTTTTAATACTATTGTCCCTCACTTCCATCTCTTTAATTCGCTTTATTATGTTATCTTACTCCCCTACATGTGTGAAACCTATATCTTTCCCTAATTTCCATAGATTAAGAGCTTCTACAGAGTTATTCCTCATCCAAAACAATTTATTGCAATTATAAATGTCTATATTAGATAAATAATTACTCACTCCTCTATCGAGGATTAGATTCCAAGCTATTGGCCATTGAAATATTTTGATTAGTTGTCATTCTATAGCTTGTCTCCCCCTTCGTCAGATTAGTTCTCTGAATCAATGATTCTAGGTTGATTGTCATTCTTTTGATGAGTTTCATATGGTTGTGTTCTCCTCCTACGATTTGATGTTGGTTTGCTTTTGTGTTACTACTGCTGTCTTGAACGACTTTATCTGTTTCGCTTTCTACTATTCCTTCACCATCACTTGTAGAAATAAAAAAAGTGCGTGACTTGGGTATATTTTCATTCCCCTCTACTGTGATAATTTGGTTCCCTAACTCCTCGACCATTTCAGTAACCTAATAGTATTTCTCACTCAATAATCATCTGGAGTAATTAAGAAATAATGAACACATACAATTATAGTGGAATAATTATCACTAAATTAATTTGTTCTCTCTTCCACTTCTTTCAATCTAAACTCAATTCTTCTTGAATCAGAACTCACTCGTCTAAGTTTCATCGTTCTCTCTCCACGATGGGGCGAAGGGGCTCACCTCCTCTACCATCTTCGAGTGTTGCATACTCCCTTTTCTTCTTTTGTCCATCATCTTCAAGTTGTGACATGTGCTTCCAGAGAGTGCAAGGTTGACCTTAACGACATTTTCTCCTTAACCTATTGCCCCAATTCATCTAATTCTTGCCTATTTGGGTTCGTCGAATTCTACCCCAGCTTGTTTCTTTTTATCAACATGCAAAATCTCTTCTTATGTTATCTTATCAGATTTAAACTTTTATTATTATAGTAGGCAATTTTTTTCGATGAATTTTCTTCTAGGGGTGTTGGCTGAGAGAAATCATAACTTTTAATTGGCTTGGATATATTTTTGGTACTTGCAAACATGGCAATGTTTGGTTATAGTTTAAGAAATATTTTGTTAATTTTGTTCCTGATTAATTTTTAGAACTTTTGAAAATGATTGGAATCATCTGACAGTGTTGGCTTGACACCCCTATGTACACATGTTAAGTTAGCAGTAATTTTCAGATAACTTATCTAGATATGATTCACAATCATGGCAGAGAGGGATGGTGTGGGATTGAACAAGCTGCAATTCATTACTTTTTTCCGACAGTTGGTCAATGGCTCTAAACATCACATCCTCAACCTCCTTCAAAATTGTATACATCTAATTAGTAATTTCTAACCTTAGTATTTGGTGTAAATGCCCACTACAATAAATACTTTTTAGTTGTTTGCTTATCCTATACTAGTGGCCGTTTGTTACTCTAGTTGGAATTGCATTAATTTATCCTATTATGCAGTTTAAGAAATATTTTTTTTGTTATGTTCCTCATTAATTTTTATAACTTTTGAAAATGATTGGGAAAGTCATATATACTTTGATTGGGAAAATCAATTAATGGGGGTTGTTGTGAAAAGATTGGAGAAATGAGACAATGATTTTTCTTTTCCTCTTTTAAATTTTCTTTTCTAGAAAAGAAAAAGATGAGGATAAGGCCTTTTCTTATCTTCATTTTGGAAAGGAGTTGGTATTAAACAGGGTGAGATGAAAGTGGCTAGGTTATTCACCTCCTTTGTTATTCACCTCCTTTGTCAAGGAGCAATTCAACTTGTTTAGTGCCTGCAATTGATTACTATTGAGGCATTACAGTTTACAAATGCATGCACATAACTAAATGTTTTTTATAATATGAAACTTTTGTCATCACCCATGTAGATGCTTTGATTATATTGAAGAACTGATCCATAAGCAGGAGCCTTTGACAACAGTTTTACGCCTTCTAATCCTATTTTATATTCCTAATTATGGGTTGCCAAAGAAGTACTTTGACTACTTTAGGCAAACTTTCATGCTTCATTGATACCTTGTCCTATTTTTTTTCTTCAGTTTGTTACATTTGTAGATTAATGGGAATCCCTAACCTATAATGTTATTCCCATTTGCAAATTCTCTAGGTACAATATGCTAGGTGTTTAGTTGCAAATTTAGATGGGTTATGTATTTGTCATTTAATAATTAACTCTTATTGTGCTTATGATTCTTTTAGAAGTAAAAAAGCAATTGGGTCACATAAAACGTGCTTTGTAGCTTGTGATTGAAGACACTGATATAGCCAAGTAATTTCTTCTAAATAATTATGTGATCATTAGACATTTCATATTTTTAAAATTTTATATTAAGTTCATGGTCACAATTTATTAGCTGAATTTCCATTGTGAGGGGTGAGTGCGACAGAAATAAAATACGGCATACATATTTCCATTGTGAAGTGATAAAAATGTTGAACGAAGCATCCCAAATCTTTATTATCTGCCCAATCGCATTTAAGACTAATTTATTGTTGTAATCTTGAAGCAATATTTTTCCCAACTATTTTTAACCATGCTAGCTCTTCTATTGTTCTTTTGTTTATTTAAGACTATAGCTAGACTTTCTCTGCTCAAAAATCAATTTATTTTGCAGTGGTAGTTAATGACACTTCTAGCATATTGTATTCTTTTAATTTGTCTTCATGTATGCATTTCAAATCTAACCAGGCTGTATTAAGTTGTTATTATTGATATTTGATAATGTACAATTATCTACTTTGTCTTGTTTCCCTACTTACTCTTAAAATGATTTCCATTCGGTCTGCATGATCAATTGAAACATTACTAAATGTTATTGATCTTTTAGGTGTATTGTTGAAGAAACATTACAAAAGATAATGATAATTTTTTTTATTCTTTCAGATGCTAAGCTACATGTTACATTTCCTGTGTGATCTCACGTTTCAATTTTTATTTGAGTTTTAAACAGTGGGTTGAAGAGTTTTAAATATAGACCACCTTAAGAGTAACCCTTTAGTTTTGGTTGATGATCTTGCATCTGGAACTCCCGAACCATCTAAAAGTGCAACCACAAATAGAAAGGAAGTCTCAAATGTTTGGAATTTTTTCACAAAAGTAGGAAAAAATAAGGATGGCATTGAAAATGTTGGTTGTAATTATTGTGGCAATAACTATAAAGTTGGAAAAAAACCCTATTACTAAAAACAATTATGGGACTTCACATCTAAGTTGGCATGTCACTATGTGTAGAAGTATTCCAAACTTAGATATGGATATGAATCTTTATCAAGAAGGAAAGTTTGGGACACGAAGAATCAATCAAATGATTCATTGTAAGTTGCTTGCGAGAGCCATAATTAAACATAGTCTTCCTTATAATTTTATTGAATATGAAGGAATTAGAGAATGGATAAAATACATTAAACCTAATGTTGACATAAAATGTAGGAAGACTACTATTTTAGATGTTGAAAAGGAATACATGGAAGAAATGGATAAGGTTAAGCAAAGCATGTCTAGAATTCCTAATAAAATTTGTTTAACTTTTAATGTTTGGACTGCAGATACTTTTGAGAGCTATATTTGCCTAACTGCACACTTTATCTATGAAAAGTGGAAATTGACAAGTAAGATTCTTAACTTTTATCGATTGAAACCACCACACATGGGTGTTGAACTAGAAAGTGTTGTGTTTAATTGCCTAAAGTAATGGGGTATTGAAAATAAAATTTTCTCAATTACCTTGGACAATGCTTCTACTAATTATATCTTGCAAGACATTTTGAAAGGCCATCTTTGTGTTTGTAGAAATTTATTATGTAATGGTGAGTTTTTCCATATATGATGTTATGCTCACACCCTTAATTTTTGATAGTTCAAGATGGTTTAAAGGTTGTTGACAAAGCACTTCATAGTATTAGAGAGAGTGTTAACTATGTTAAATCATCGAATGGAAGAACTCTCAAATTTAAAGAATGTATTAGTGATGTTGGCATAAATATGAGCATTGGTTTGAGATTAGATGTAACTACAAGATGGAATTCAATTTATTTGATGCCTGAAAGTGCAATCAAGTACAAGAAAGCTTTTGAAATTCTCAAAGTGGTTGATAGAAATTATAAAAATTGTTCATCTTTTTAGGAATGGGATATGGGAGAGAAAATGTGTTAATTCTTAAAACCATTTTATGAGATCACAAACATGATGTCCAGTTCATCTTGTCCCACTTCAAACTTGTATTTTATACAAATTTTGAAAATTCAGTTAGTCATTGAAGAGAATTTGTTGAATGAAGATATCACCTTAATTTTCAATATGAAAGGTAAGTTTCAAAAGTATTGGAAGGAGTATAGTATAGGGTTAACTTTTGGAGCTATTCTTGACCCACAACTAAAGGTTGATTTTATAACGTATTGTTATAAAAAAATTGGATCCTTTAACCTAGGAGAGAAATCAAAGAAAGTGTAAACAACTTGTATATTCCTGGTGTTTCTCTTTCCCAATCACCTACTAAATCCATCTCAACGTCTCAATCCAATACCGAAGGTAGAAAGATCATTTTTGTAAGCTTTTTATACCTAGTGTTCATTGTTTTCATTTTTTTTAGTTTCGTTTTGATAATCAATATATAATGCATTGTAGGATTTTAAAATGTATCAGAATGAATCAAAATCTATCGTTGGCAAGAACGAGATAGATGGTTATTTAGATGAACCAGTAATAGATGATGATGAAGACGGTGAAGATTTTGATTTGCTCAAATATTGGAAGACTAATGAGAAACATTTTCCTATATTGTGTATAATGGATAGAGATGTGCTTAGTATTCCCATTACTATAGTGGCATTAAAGTCAACTTTTAGTAAATGTAGGCGTCTATTGTCTAAATATAGAAGCTTCATTCTTCTTGATCATGTGAAAATGTTGATTTGTACTCAAAATTGATTACATGGATTTTCTTAAATTCCTAGTGGTAAGTCTATATGTTGTTAGTTTTAAAATCACTTTACATTAAATAATTAACTCTAGACTAGGGATTTGATTGTATCAATTGGTTATGTGATAGATGAAGTTGTTGAAGATATTTTTTGACCATGAGGGAATCATTGATGAGTCTAAACTTCTTGAAGATGTTGAAAGTCACCAACAATGACACTTCTTCAGGTTCTCTTATATGCTTAGTCCATTATCTCAATATATTTGGTGTTTAATTGTCTTAAAAAGACAAATTCTTGGTGTTTAATTCTTTGAGATAAACTTTTACTTTTTAAATCCTTGGTGTTTAATTCTTTGAGATAAACTTATTTGTACTGTGTGAAATGTGTCCAGTGTCGACATAAAATTGCACTGTTTTCATATTATCACAATTTAATTCTTAGACAAGTATACAAAAACAGTGAGGCTAAATTGGAAGTAGTGGATAAACTATTTTAGGCTATTTTTTCCTATGGAGCTATGTAGAAGAGTTGGAAGGCTGCGAGATTTATTTTTGTGTTAATTATATTTTGCAATGTAAAACATTGTGTTAATTGTTGACATAAGTATCCTGTATTATTTGGTACTTGAAGATTTGATGAAGCTTTGATGTTGAAACCATTGCCTTGGAACCATGCTTACATTGATGAAGATATGGAAATTTGATCTTTCACGTGTTGATCAAGCCTTGTATGCGTGCTCTCTATCTAGATCAATCATGGGGAAAACAAGCTTGAAGATTGTAATTCATATTGTAGACCATTTAGCATTAGTTAGATGTATATGGTCTTAGTTGTGTCTTTTAATATGTTGAAATATTTTTTAATAGGTTGAATGATGTCTATTAATCTGTTGAATGGATTTTTAACATATTAAAAGGTTAACTGCGTTAGTCTTAACTGACTTATTCAATTAGTTGATTTATTTTTTAATAGACTGATTTCACTTAAGTTAAGTGAAATCAACCGATTGATTTAAAAATCAACCGATTGATTTGAAAATCAACGTATTGAATTTCATAACAGTTTGACTATAAGAGTTGTATTTTGTGAAAGAGAGGTACCAAGATCATTTTTGAGTGCGAAATCATTTTGGAAACTATGGAATTCTCTCTCTTTCGTGATCATACAGATTGCAGCTAGTGAAGATTGATCTTGAATCATTCTTAGAGCATTTTGCTAGGTGTTTGAGGCTTGGAGAAGGTGGTTGTGGTAGGCAGTGTTGTGCTAGCACTAAGATTTGATGTTTCTCTAGCTTTTTGGTTGTGCCTGGTGGTTTTCCAGGTCTGCAAGAGGTGTCTTGCTGTGCTGGTTTAATTCTTATGTGATTAAAAAGTCTTTTTGTGTGTTTTTGCATATTTTGAAAGTGTGAGGGTGTAAACTTTATAAATCTTTTGAAATAGTGCAAAGTCAGGCTCGAGTTGCCTTGACAAACTGGATGTAGCTTAGGTTTGAGTGAACCAGTATAAAAATTTTGTGCATTGTTATTTTCTCTAACCCTTCTCTCTTACATTCCAATTTAACGTTTAAAGAATTGTGATCTAAACCATCTTTTTGACATTCTTGGGAGATCTAGTGTTATCTGCAGCATTGATCATATTTTTCTAACTCATTGGAACCTATCTTGATTGATCTTTCACATTGCTCTTGGTTTAAATTACAAATTTGCATTCTGCATTTTTTCCAGTATTTTAGTCGACTATTTTTGTGATTCAATCGATTGATTATATCAGTACTACATCTATTTAGTAAAATCAATCGACTAACTTTTTTTTTGATCGGTTGAAACTATCCAATCCAGGAGTGTTTGCATCCATACTTGGTGATCGAATTGATTCAATTAAAAATTGTTTTAGGCTTTTAAAAGTCATCCTATGTTTTAACTAGCCAATTCAACCCCCCTTCTTGGCATTTCAACCATTTCTAAACATTAATTTCCTATTGTTTCATTTTTCTGTCTTCAATATTTTGTAATTTTGTCATGTGTGTCATCATAAAAAAGATCTTAAATTTCCAGTTTAGAGTATAAATGCTTTATTTTCAGGTTTGTAGTTTGTTATGTTTTTTTCTTCTAAAAAAGGAAGGCCCATGGGCTAGCCTTGACTCGTAGGACTTTGTGAATATTTTAGCCATGTGGGATTTTTTAAAAAGGCTTTTTTTGGCCCTGTGGGCTTTTTTAGCCCCAACCCATGTGGGTCAGGGCTAAGTTCTATTACAAGGGCCAATTTGATAGGTCTACGAATAGTTGATGGAAATATCTTTGATGGATCATCTCCTAGTTGATGATGATTGAGTTTTCTATATTTTACTTTTCTTCCTTTTATTTGTTTTTTTTATTGGTTTTTTAATTTGATTTGTGATGTTTCGTTTTACTTGGTACATTCTCACTTTTAAGACGATGTTTGAATCAAGTTTTGGGGAATGTACTATTATTGCTAGTCTAGGTTTATGTTATTGCTTTTATCATACTTTTCATTGAATTCCTATGTTTTTAAAACTTTCATGAGTAATCTTAGTTTCATAATTTTTATATAGAAGTTTCAAGCATGATAAATTTGTTTCTTTAATGTAATAAATTTTGCATAATAATTAGGTTGTGGGTCATTTTTGGTAGAGTATAACTTGGTGAGATTTGAACCTATTTTCTTTATTTCTACCATAATTCACTTAGATTTCATATTTAGTTTATAATTTGATTTGACTCTATTCTTTACTACTTGTTCACATGCACTATTGATAAGATTTAGGCCTTTCTTTGATTTTTAACTTCATAGCCAAATTGACCTACTTTGCATTAATTCCACTTGTATACCCGTTTGAGCCTTATTAACCTTTTCTTGATATTTTTTGCTCATTAAAATCCTTGAAAGTGAAAATCCATGATATGCCCAACCTTTGGGATTAGAAGAGCTTTAGAGTTATTATAATAATAGGTTAAAAATAAGTGTGGAAAAGTTACCTTCAACTTTTTTATGATTAGATTAACAAAGAGGTTTTGATGATTTGTGAGCTTAAAAGTGTTTTGAAAAATAAACAGCACAAACAAAATGAGAAAAAAATGAAAACATGTGTGTTTTGATGAAAAAAAATAAAAATGGGTGAAAAAGGGAAAATATGAAAAAAAATGAGAAATAAAGAGCGAATATCATATTTTAACTTCACAATTGGTAGCCTTCTACTTATTTTAACTCATTCCTCGTTGCTCTTCTTTTCTATTTTATTTATGGATTTGTAACCCTTCTTTTATCCTACTTTTTACCCTGCTCGCATTAAGAGCTTATGAAAAATCCTTTTGATCTTTAGTTGACGTGGTTCAAGTGGAGCAAAAGAAGTTTGTCAAGCTTATGGTAATGCTTACTTTCATTATGTACCTTTAAGTGTAAACACACTCTTAAAAATTTGAGAAGGAGAGAGAGTTATGCACATACTTGTTAGGATTTTATCATTCTTGATGATGTATTTAATTTGATTGTAATTTTTGTTAACATTTATGTTTTGAAATAAATTTTTAATTGTCTTTATTCTTGAACACTTTGACTGTATGATTCATTTTCTCTTTTACTTAGAACATTCTCCTTTTAGGATCCAATGAAAATACTAACTTGACACTTTTAGTGCGCATATTTTCTTTTGTTAGTTTTTATTTTTTGCTCATTAAAATCCTTAAAAGTAAAAAACCATGATATGCCCAACCTTTTGGGATTAGAAGAGCTTTAGAGTTGTTATAATAATAGGTTAAAAATAAGTGTGGAAAAGTTACCTTCAACTTTTTTACGATTAGATTAACAAAGAGGTTTTGATGAATTGTGAGCTTAAAAGTGTTTTGAAAAATAAACAGCACAAACAAAATGAGAGAAAAAAAATGAAAACATGTGTGTTTTGATGAAAAAACAAATAAAAATTGATGAAAAAGGGAAAATATGAAAAAAAATGATAAATAAAGAGCGAATATCATATTTTAACTTCACAATTGGTAGCCTTCTACTTATTTTAACTCATTAATCGTTGCTCCTCTTTTCTATTTTATTTATGGATTTATAACCCTTCTTTTATCCTACTTTTTACCCTGCCCGCATTAGAAGCTTATGAAAAGTCCTTTTGATCTTTAGTTGATGTGGTTCAAGTGGAGCAAAAGAAGTTTGTCAAGCTTATTGTTCAAGTGGAAGCCTTTATGGCATTAAATTCTGATTAGTATGACGTGGATAAGTACTAGCTCAAGTGGTTGTGAGTACTTTAATTATGTGAGAGGACTTGGGTTCAAGTCTTATGTATTCCATTTATGTGTTATTTAATTATTATTGTTTTAATAATACGATTGATTATGTTTATTATGAGATAGTGTTTGAATTGTATTAGTTAGTAAGAAACATGAATTAGCATGATGGTTTGGCATTGTCTTAGTATTGGCATGGTCAGGGGTTCAAGCCTTGGGGAACCTAAATTAAACTTTATTTTTGCTAAATTTTGTTTTGGCAATGATGGGAAGGGGTAGAAACCCTAGCAGCTGCGTGAAGGTAGCCCAAGAGGTTGAAAAACAACCCCAAAATGGTCTTGAATGACACTTATCACAAGCATTAAACCCAATTTTCGTTTTTGGCTAATTAACCTTCATTAAGACGTAATTAAAAGGCAATTTGAAGGGAGAAATAAGGTTTTCTTGGCCTAGACTTGTACTGCACATTTGGGAGAGAAAACGTGAGATTGAGTGTCATCCAGGAGCTTAATTGAGTGAGGGATGAAAAGCCATACTTTGATCAAAGGAGGAGGTGAGAATTTTCAAGTTTAGCAAAGGAAACCAGGTTAGGGGAGCTGTACAACGATTATTTTATGTGTTTTGATTAAATGCATAAATTTTGTGTTAAATGAATGTATGATCCCCTTCTGCTTTGATCATTTTTCGTGTTTCTGGAAAATTCCAGAAACCGCCTGGCGGGCTATTCGTAGCCGCCAGGTGACGCATCCTCGTGTTAATGTTTCTGGGTTCATTGGATGAACCGCCTGGCGGTGATGCCCTGTACCGCCAGGCGATGTGTGTGTGCAACTTAAATTCTGGCTTCTAGATGAACTGCTTGGCGGTGATGAACACCCGCCAGGCGACGCGGGTCGAGTTGACTCGATTTTGATGATTTTGGGGTTTTTGGGATTACGTAAATTGGATGAGAAACTAATGGTAATTGTAGAAGGATGATTTGAGGTTGAATTAACTTTGAATTTCATGAAGTGGGTGAATAATTTGAATGGAACAATGTTAAGGTTGGAAAGAATGTGGATTTTGCTATTAGACCAATTGGTACTGAAATTGTAAAGGGAAATGGTAAGGGTTGAGTGTGGGTTGCACATTGGACTGCACACGAATGAATTAAAGCATGAACTAGGGGATATTAGGTAGGGAACGCGAAAATAGGATGAAGGAAGTTGTTAACTGGTGTGAAGGAACCTAGAATTTTCCAGGAATGATACACCGCCTGACGGGTTATAGCGTACTGCCAAGCGATAGCGAGACACCCAGAAGAGTTTTGTGAATTTTGGGGGCGCTGGGTTCGGTTGGAAACTTTGATAACCTGGACATGAAATGATATTGAATAATTAAGTGGAAATGCTACTCCTAGATCTCTAGAGTTGGTTGATAAATTATGAAGGATAAGAGATGGGAACTAATGAGGGATATGCGTGATTGTTTTGGTATTTTTGGATGTTAGGGACATTTGAGATTAATTGAAAAGGGAACTGTTTCCATTGTGTTGATTAGCGGGTAGCTAGAAAAGGTTATGAGCTTAGTTGTGATGAATTGAATTGTGATAGTTGGTAGGGAATTGATGTGTCACAGGTGGCCATTGTAGAATGTAGGAAAGGGGGTTGATTGAGTGTGTGTTGAAATTGCTGTCACATGATCTGAGACCAGTTAGCATGAGAGCTAATGGATTGGTAAAATTAAGGCGTAGTGCAGTAAGCGTATTAACAATAATATGATATAGAGTAAGGTAAAGTGATAATTTAAATATCATGGACTCTAAGCATAGTGGGCACTGTTATAGAATTCGAAAAAGGAATAATGGACCTGGTGGAGAGACTAGTGAGCAAAGAAGTTAACAACTGGTGCCTGAATTCAAACTAGAACCAATACTGTACAGTTCTGGTATGGCGCCTGGCAGTAGTCTGTGAGCCGCCAAGCGATAGCTAGGCTACAGAGGACAACCTTCACTCGTGGCACCTGGCGATAGGGAGCTTTCCGCCAGGCAGTAGATGCCAAAATAGTGAGGTTCTGATGCAGGTGGCGCCTGGCGGAGGGGAAGGTCCCGCCAGGCGATAGCGACGGAAACAGTAGCCTCCGGGAGCACGTTTGCCTGGCGGTGTGGACAGTCCCGCCAGGCAGTGGTCGCAGAAATTGATGGTTCATAGGCGCTTGGTGCCTGGCGGTACGTGTCCCCCGCCAAGCGGTTTGGAGGCTGCTAGTGCCTAGCGGTACGTGTCCCCCGCTAGGCGATCTGGCCGCTGTAAGTTCTAATTGTTGGATGTGCAGGCGTGATCTACAAGACTTTTGGTGATGCTTCAAAGGTGAGCTTGTTGGGTTCCTTGAGTTGAGCTCGGAACGTATCCCTTGAGTTGACCTCGGGATAGGGGTTAAGTGTAAGACCCGCTAATTTTAAATAATTAAATAATTAATTATTTAATTAATGTGAGTGAGAGAAGCCTTTAAGGTATTAAATGCTGACATTCATGATGTGGAAAAGTACTAGCTCAAATGGTTGAGAGTACTTTGGTTATGTGAGAGGACTTGGGTTCGAGTTCTATGTATGCCAATTGTATGCTATTTATTTATTTTATTAATTTTGAGGACATGTATGGATTGTGATGAGTAACTAGATAGTTTTAGATGCATAACTATTGGCATGAAATGTAAATTGGTTGGATGGGTTGTGCATTTGAAGTTGAATTGTGTGGTGATGGGTTCAAACCTTGGTTTGAACAAAGTACTTTCTTTTTGCTAAAATTTACTCTAGCATGGAGATGAAGAGGCACGTAAACCCTAGGGTATATGGCAACAAGGGTGGCTGGAAAACAGAAGGTAATAGACCATTAAGTGATGTTAATGATAGATTAATTGCAAAAATTTGTTTTAGTGTAATTCAATCATTTTAAGAACCCAATAAAAAGCTAATTAGGAGTAAGAGAAAGGGTTTGGTGAGGTTATCAGAGTGGGTACAGAAGAGAGCACACATTAGTGAGTTCTGGATAAGTTTTGAGTGAGGTTTTGAAGAGTTGAGTTGGAGGGAAGGCCAAGGAGGACATTGGTGATCAATGGAGAGTTTGTAAGGGTCAAAGTTAAAGCTCTGAAAATCCAGGTTAGGGGAGTTCCTATTGATTGCTTGATTTTTTATTGATTGAATCGTGATGTATGAGGGGTTGGGATTGCATTTTATCTGAAAATTAGAGCTGAAATTAGGTTTCTGGAATTTTTCCAGAAACCGCCTGGCGGTCACGCATGACCCGCCAGGCGACACAAGTGACAAAACCACTTTCTGGGTTTTAATATGAATTGCCTGGCGGCAGAGGATGATCCGCCAGGCGACAGGAACACGCTTACACTATTTTTGGCCATTTTTGGTATTTTTGGGGTATTTGTGATGTGGCTGTGATGTCTGTATGCTCGAATGTGAATTTTGATGTTTTGATAAGACTGTGCATATGTTGATTATATTGGAAGGTATGACTTTTGATATGAAATTGGGGAGGGGGGGGGGGGTAGGATTATGATAAAAACAGTGATAAACAACATAAATCATGTCAATGCTTGGTGGGTTGGTTTTGTAGAATTGAGATTAATATGTATGATGTATGAATTATGGATGATGCTTGATATAAAATTATGTCAGTATGAAGGGTGGGAAACTGGGATAGGAAGGTTTGGGTGTGTTACGGTGCAGGAAAAATTTTGGAGATTTCTAGATATGTATGCACCGCCTGGCGGTGTGTGAATTGCCGCCAGGCGGTCTGGCAGTGCAGTGGGTGTTGTGCAGTTCTATTTGGGCTTCATGTCATTGGGGGTTTAATAGGCAAATTATACGTGTATGATTCAAAGAAAATTTAACAGGTAAGGAAAATTTGATTTAAATCAGACTAAGGAAGATTGAAATAAACGAAAATGTGAGGTATGATATAGATAATATTGATTTTTGAACGTGTGGGTGTATGTGGTAAGTCAGATTTAGGAAGTATGTTAATTTGATAGTAAGAGCGAGATGGGTGTATATGAAATGGTATGGTTGGTGTAATCTTTCCTAGACATGTTTTGTGGTTGTGAACTGTTGTTATGGTACATATGTATTATTGATCAAAGTGTGGTGTCATGATTTATATAAATTTCAGAATGTATGATTATATGACTGGGTGTATGTGGAACGTATGAGGCATATTTAAAAGGAGTAAACGAAGGTGAGCATGGATGCATGACAATACTTGATTTGTTGGCATGTCTGAATGAGTGTGATGTAATTTTGTATAGATATATGACTGGAAAATCATAATTGCGCTGTACTTGGGTGATTGGTATGTTTTGGAGATCCTTTGGGATCTGTTTAAGGGCTCAAAAACCAGTAGCATTGTGCTACTGGTATAGTGCCTGGCGGCGTGAGCAAGCCGCCAGGCAGACGGGAAATAAATCAGTGATAGTGGTCACAGCGTGAGCAGGGCGCCTGGCGGCGGGTGATGGCTGCGCCAGGCGGTGACGATGGAGCAGGGCGCCTGGCAGCGCGGTGGTGTCCGCCAGGCGGTGGCAGTACAGTGAGGATACTGCAGGCGCGTGGCGCTTGGCGGTGTGTGATGCCTGCCAGGCGGTCTGGAGCGAATTCTGCCTAGCGGCGTGAGATGCGTACCAGGCAGTTTTGGTCCAGTGATGGTGCGCGAGGAAAGTTTTATACACGACTTTAGGGGATGTTCATGATGCGATGCTTTGGTTGGGGGCCCAGTTACGAGTGCATCTTGTATTGGGGTAAGACGTGACCACTCCAGGTTGTAGCCTGGTGGTTTAGGAAGTCCAGTGGAGTGTGTGGGTTGTGGCCCGTACGGCGAGGTTTCAGATGATTGCCCTCTTCAGTGGATTCTGATAGAGTTTTGGTAGTCTGGAAACAACTACAAACTTAGGTTTGTTTTGGGGAACTCCACTTGGTGTCACGGTGAGATGCTATGGCAAAGTTATTCCCACGTGTGGACTATCAGGTGGTGGCCTGTAGTCGGAGGGGCGAGTAGACACTCGTACAGCAAAGATCGATCATTGATCTCACCTAAAGGGTATAAAGATGATAGACGTCTAAAGGCAAGTGTTAGAAGTGAAAAAGTAAAAGAAAAGGGGAAAATGTACTAACCCGGGTTTAAATTTGTAGATGTTGTATTTAATATTATATTGTTTGGTTTTATTTAAATGAGCTCACCCTATATGTGGGTGTGTGGCGATGATCATGTAACTTGTTACATGGGAGCAGATGTTGATGCAGGTGAGCAGACAGATGCCTAGAGACGGAGTGGGGATATCTCAGGGATTTTATCACTAGTCAGTATGATAATTTATGGTTTTATATGTAATAATTTTACAGACAATTTTAATTGTAACACGTACTGATGCGACTTATTTTATCTGTATCGGCGCGTTGGACTTTAATATTTAAATTTTCCCACGTTTTTGGGAAATTGATGATTAATAAATGAGGTGGTTATTTTAGTTTTATTTTCTTATTTATTTTAATAAGTAATTTCCGGCTAGGACATTACATTAAGCATATAGCATTCCTTGAGTTGAGCTCGGAATGGCATCCCTCAAGTTGAGCTCGAGATGGCGGATGAACATGAGGAACCCTTGAGTTGAGCTCGGGTTGGCGAGTGTTGCCGGTGTGAGTGTGCTGGTTGTGGCCAGTACGGAGGGGTCCAGATAGATTGCCCTCCTCAGTAAATAGCTGACGAGTTTGGTAGTCTTGGGACGTTACGAACTATGTTCGTATTTGGGAACTCCACCTGGCGTTACGGTGTATGATCCGTAGCAATGGTTTCCCGCACGTGCTCTATCGGTTGTGGTCGATAGATTTGGCAGCAAATTACCTTGAGGTAATCACTAGAAGATGTAGAACACGAATAACCTGGTTGTGGCCAGGTGGAATGAATTAGATGGGTTGGAATTCAAATGGGATGAATGTGTTGACTATATATATGTGTGTTATATATGTGTATGCTTTTTTTTATACTTATTCTGTTAAGCTCATCCTATCTGCTTGTGTTTGGTGATGATCGTGTGCGCGGTACACGTGAGTAGATGATGTTGACGCAGGGTGGTGCTGGTGAGACTTAGCCTTGGAGCGGGGATAGCATGGGATTTTTATATTTATGTTTTCTATCTTTGGATTGAAATAAATTGTAAAGGCTCATGGCCTATTTTGATTAGACTTTCAGTTTTGTAATTATGGTTTATGGACGCTTTATTAAATAATAAAGTTTTAAATTTCCCGCGTTTTAGGAAATGAGGAATTATTCATAAATGCGATGTCTTTAAAATTTTATTTTTTCTTTATTTACTTAAAATCAGTAATATCCAGTCGGGATGTTACACTTATGGTAATGCTTACTTTCATTATGTACCTTTAAGTGTAAACACACTCTTAAAAACTTGAGAAGGAGAGAGAGTTATGCACATACTTGTGAGGATTTTATCATTCTTGATGATGTATTTAATTTGATTGTAATTTTTGTTAACATTTATGTTTTGAAATAAATTTTTAATTGTCTTTATTCTTGAACACTTTGGATGTATGATTCATTTTCTCTTTTACTTAGAACATTCTCCTTTTAGGATCCATTGAGAATACTAACTTTGCACTTTTAGTGCGCATATTTTCTTTTATTAGTTTTTATTTTTCCTTGTAAGTACAAAAGTTTAAGTGTGAGATAATTTGATGACACATATTTATAATTTTATTGTACAATGATGTGAATCCAACCGGGTAGAAGAAATAGGAGATGACATGGTTTTTAATGAAGCCCAATTGTCATAATTTCAACTATAGAAAAGAAGTAACCCTTGCTGATTTGGAGAAATTAACAAGCATGTGTTTGGCTGCACTAATTTTAGTTTAGTTTATTTTATTTTTGTGGGAAATAATTGCATGAATGAGATGTTACAATACCAATAATGTGGACAACTAGCTTTGTAAGTGGTGGACTGAGTTTTATTGATTTTGGGTGACTTTTGGTTGCAATAATTTCAGTTACAATCAACCATTAAGTAGTGAGATCATTATTAGCTTAAATTACTGGGATGTAATTGCAATTAATGAATCCCCTCTAATTCTAATGGCTAACGCGTCTATATAAGCTACATCACTTTTATCAATGAAACAAGTTGAGTTTTATCATACAGTGAAGACACTTTCCATATTTTTTTAGGATTTAGCTTATTTTCTTTCAATAATAAATTTGGTTCATTGTACATATTTAACTTAATATTTTATCTTCGACACATTCAATTTGCTCACTATTTTGACTATTTTTTTTCATATATCATTTCTTATTGGTTTCAAATTTATTGGATTTTACATTTCCATCACTTTAAAATGAACATATGGTTTTTTAGATTTTGATTTCTCTACTCTTTTTTAAAAATATTTTTGAAGTTGTAACAGATTTACTAAAATTGTGTAAAAGAATCCCTCGGAAATTACATTTTTTTGAATAGTTTAAACTTTTGTATTTGGGCTTATGGACCTAATTAGAATTCATATTTAGGCCCATGTTTTCTTAGTATTACAATCCATTTAAATAGCCTAGATGTGCTCTAAGGTCATAAACAAAATTATTTTCCTAAATTTTAGAGTTTTTAGAATTGTCTCTTCATCTTTTTTTTCTCTCTTTTCTCTAAATTTTTCATTTTTGACTTTTCCTATTTTTCTATTCTCCTCTATTTTTCATTTTTTGTTCTCTAGTAATGAAAAACTTATTCTTGAGGATCAATTCATGAATCAAGTTCAAACAAGCCAAATTGGTTTTTGCACTGATTGCTAAACACTTCAAATTTTTTCTTTTTATCGCTAATTTCAGTTTTTTCCTTTGTGATTGGAAATTATGTTTCAGATTTTAAAAATGAAATTAGAAATCAATTGAGTCTTGATTTAATGATTAAATACATATTAGATTGAATGATACTATCATTTTTAATTGATTAATTGAATTGGTTAATTATTCAAACTTGAATCCGAATCTTTAGAGAACTATAATAAGATAATTTTTTGGTTCTTGAATCTAGAGATGGATTTGTTTTCATTTTCTCAATTTTAAGTTTGATTTTTTTTCATTTTTCAATTTGTGCTTTATGATTTCGAAATGCCTAAACTCCTAAATTAATTTGTATAGAAAGACTACTAAATCTTAAATATAGTCAATATATGTCCTCTAAGAATTGACCTAGAGTGTGCTCTATATTGCAAAATTTAAAGAAATTTTATCACTAATGTTATGAACAATGGTGAAAATCACACTCTAAGACACTCGACCTCCGACCCTACTAACCTATTTACTATAATGAATGTTAATTAAATATTTTTTTAATAAAAATATAAATCATAACAAAAAAGTATCATATTATCAAGTATTTAATGTCAAATGATACACATTTTCTTTTCTACAATATGAAATATCAATAAAAAATTTATAATTATATGATGTAAGAGTATCAAATAACAATTTGACAAAGGTCAAATAGTTATAGAAAAGATAAAAAATATCAAATGTGTACCTTAGAAATAATTTACTAAATTAAGGTCCAAAGAATACTTAATACAAAATTTTCAAGTGAAATTAAAGCTATTTTAGAAATTTAAAATTGGGATAGGACAAACATGTACATTCTCATCCTCATACCCAATTTAAAATATCGGGTATTATCTACCTATACCTGTCTCCAATATAGGTGGAGTTCCCCATCAAAATTGAAACAAGTTCGAAAACTACCTACAAGGATGGTTTCATTTGTCATCTCTAATAAATGCATTATTAAGTATGCTTTTCAAAGGATTGTGTCTTATGAAGGTTTTTTAGACGTAACTTCAAGCTGACAAATGCTTTTCAAAGGATTGTTTATCTTGTGTAAGTCTTTGAACACAAGTCTTACAAAATGATATTTGTAAAAACATTTAAAAAACGCTAAATGATAGTTTTTAGATTGTTTACTAGTTCATAAGTTTTCCAACAACCTTATGAAATTTTTTTATAATTTTATTTAATCCAATTTCTAGAGTTAATTTATCGGTTTACAAGTAATACTTTTCCTTTATACACATCTTAATTCATCAAGTGGCATGTTCATCACTTCTATTCCTTTCCATATTTTTTCCTTAATTAATACCCAATTTTTTAAATTGGTTATGAGGAAAGGAATTAATGTGTACCTGTTTGCACCACTTGTACTCATCCCAATATCCATATCCATTTTCATACCATTTCTTGTTTTAAATGACTAAAATACATTTAATTTATTAGGTAATCTAAAAAATTATATGAACATTTCTTTGATTCTTAGTTTTCGAGTTCAACTTTAAGGTACATTTGATATTTTTACTTTTTTTTATAATTATTTGACCTTCATCCAATTCCAATTTAATAATCGGTTAATATTTTTATAATTATAAATTTTCTTGATATATAAAAGAATATGCGTATCATTTTGACATTTAATACTTTGTGGTGTTTTCTTTGATGTGTTTTTTTTTTTGAAAAATTGGAAAAGTAAAAAAAAGAAGGTATATATACAAATATGGGAATAATGAGAATAAAATAAAAGTCTCATACTTATTGAGTGTGAAAATAGAGATAAGATTATATTTTTACTTCGATAGATAAAAAAAAAAAAAAAAAGAAAAAGCCAAACCCACATCCTCCCACCTATTACCATTTCTATTCCAAACGAATTATCAACCAACTAGTAGTAATAAGAAATGTTTTTGCAAAGATTTAAACAACTTTATTTGACTCTCTCCTTATCTCAAGTTTCAAAACTCGTATCTAAATATGTCCACGTCTTACACCACCAATCATAAAATTGTTCCCATTGAAAATCACAATGCATAATGAGTTGGATTGCCTCGTGGAAATCAGATTCAACGATGGTACTATATATGGATAGATACATTATGAGCCACAATCATCATGCAATCAACCATGTCCCACAACTATTTCTTCATAATAGTGTTAAAACCAATTCATCTAAAAATAAAAGCACGGACAACGCCTCCCTTAGAATCTCAAATCACTCTCTTGCGTGTACTTATAATTGTTGAATGAAACAACTCTACCACAATTTACTTAGCAAATCCATTTGGTGGAAAATCCAAACACCTTAATTAACGGATCATGCAATTTCAATCATATCTCTTACATAGTTGATTTTCAAACTTGAATGAACATCACGAATTTAAAGATTGAATATGACCAACAAGATGGGAAGAAGATACGTCTTCTTGCACAAAACAATAATTAGATACGTATGAATTCATTTAGCTAGTGGTTTAAATGTGATTAGTGTACCGTACCTAGCCAAATTCTACCAAGTAAACAGTGTGCATATCGAAACCGCCTAGTACCCGGACATCACCAACATAAGCCATATAGGCAAGTAGTCGGTCGAAACCGACTACTCGAATGAACTTAAGCTAACATCGATGCCCCCGCGTTCAATAGGTCTCAAGGGCCTGGGTTGGGGCCCAGGCCCATTCGTGGCCCATACTACAGCCCATGTCAAAACCCAGCCCATGAAATGGTCAAACGTCATTAATGCCCTATAAATACACGTGGACCCCATCATTTAAAGGTACGCATTCATTAATAACTGATCTGACTCTCTAAGAGCTTTGACTTACTTGAGCTTCGGAGATTCTTCTGCAGGTAACCCCTCCTGGGTTCAAGTTCACATGTATCAACCGGGAAGAGGCCAACTGAAGAGAGAGCGGACTACATGGTAAGGTGACGCTTGTGTCTAACCTCTTATTTGTTCTCTGCAGGAACAATTAGGTTGGATGGACTTGCTTCGAAAATAATTATTATATTTTTAAGAAAACAAAAATGATTTTATTTTTAATATATATATTATAAAATATAATTTTTATATTAAATTATTTCACTTAAAATTAAAACTAATTTTATTAATATGACTTAATTTTTATTAATACGTTTTTATTTTTTATTTATTTTTTAAAATTGTAAAGTAGATTAAAATGACTCATTAATGTAGAATAGGGTTGAGCTGTAATGGGGAAAACAACAAACACAAATAATATACCAGAGAATGCAGTGGATATAATTTCTCCTAACTTGCAAGAATATATGAGGAGCAATAATAAAAGAGCAGCAATAATAAATCACCAAAGGCACAAATAAAGGCACCAAGATTTTTAATGTGGAAAACCCCTCAAATCAAAGATAAAAACCACGAGTCGTCCAGACCAAAGAAATAGATCCACTATGATCAACAAGATTACAAAAGAGTCTCAATCAATAGCACAAATTAGTGTCAACACCCAACCAAATAACAAAGCAATAAAGCTTTCAAAATAGAGAAGAACAAGAGAGGAAAACCTATAAAATCACTGCTGTAGTGCGAAATTAATATCTCCCAACTCAGACCTCGTATCAACGATCTGACCGGTCAGAATGAAGAGCAATGAGTCCCGAACCTGCTGTAAATATTTCAGCGCGATCCAACAGTGAACGAATCCGCAGTGCCTAATTTACGGTGACAACTCTGTGAAAAATGTGAACAAAACTTTCCCTCTACCTCTCCCTCTATGTGTTAGGGCTTTCAGTCTGTTCTAACTCTATTATTCTGCCTCTCTATTTATTTTATAGCCCCTCTCCACTAGGTTAAGTGAGACACAGGCTTCTCAAGTTTTGGGCCTTTTCTCCACATAGGAAGGGAGCCTAATACCCAACAAATCTCCCCCTCACAACTATGTGGAGATAACCGCCAAACCGGCGATCTCACAACAAACTTCAAACTTCCCTCTTGGCAATGATTTAGTCATCATATCAGCACCATTATCATTTGTATGAACCTTTTCTAACTCTAACAACTTAGCATCCAAAGCATCACGTATCCAATGATACCTCACATCAATATGTTTGGATCTAGAATGAAAAGTTGGATTTTTACCAAGATGGATAGCACTCTGACTATGCACAAATAATGGATAGTTGTTCTGCATAAAACCAAGCTCCTGCAAGAATTTCTTCAACCATAGCAACTCTTTGCATGCTTCAGTAATAGCAATGAACTCTGCCTGTTCAAAACACTCAGGTTCTCCACCGCCAGTCAAGGTTATGTACTCATCACAAGAATACCTTGTAGAAGGTTGTTTCTGTCTATTAGATCTCCTGAGTTGGACTTGAGGTAGTTGAGGTACATCACCAAGATCATCATCATGTTCCTCTTGAGCATCATCAATTGGAACCTCTACTCCACTTCCAACCTGTTGATCATCAACATCACCATGTTGCTCATCATCTTGAGCTTTCGTTTCAACATTCTTCAAATTGTGAGCGGATAACCTCATTGGATTACCATTAGTGAGATTACTATCTTTCTCGGGTGTGGTCTTCTCCACCTTATCAATGTCTTCAATGGTCTGGTCTTCCATGAATTGTACATCACGACTTCTAACAAGCTTCTTCTCAACATGACATAAAACCTGTAGCCAAATTCATACTCACCATAGCCAATAAAGATACATTGCCTTGTCTTTTTATCTAACTTGGATCTTTCATCCTTAGGAACATGAATAAATGCCATGCAACCAAAGACATGCAAATGATCATAGCTAACATTCTTACCAAACCAAATTTTGTCTGGCACCTCAGTATTCAAAGCAACTACGGGACTGAGATTAATAACATGCACAACTGCAAGCAATGCCTCCCCCCAAAAGTGCTTAGGCAACTTTGCTTCCGAAAGCATACATGTAACCCTTTCAACCAAGGTCTTGTTCATCCTCTCTACTAGACCATTCAACTGAGGAGTTTTAGGAGGAGTCTTCTCGTGTCTAATATCATGCTGCTTGCAATAAACATCAAAGGGTCTACGATACTCACCACCATTATCACTACGGATGTATTTCAGCTTTTTGTCTGATTGCCTCTCAACCATAGCATGGAATTCCTTGAACTTTTCAAGTACTTGATCTTTCCACTGAAGTGCATAGACCAATAGCTTCCTGGAACAATCATCAATAAAAGTAACAAAGTAAAGTGCACCACTAAATGACTTTACCTTTAATGGGCCATAAACGTCAGAATGCACCAATTCAAGCAATTCTGACTTCCTTGAGGGAGGATGCTTCTTAAAAGATACTTTGGTTTGTTTACCAGCCATGCAATGAGAACATTTCTCCAATTCTGCATTCCTCAATCCCATAAGCACATCCTTTTTAGCTAAGCAGTTAAGCCCTTTCTCACTTATATGACCAAGCCTCCAGTGCCACAAAGATGCCTCCATATACATAGCATTCACACGGTCTTTAGCAACCAAAGCTTTAGTCCAGTACAATTTAGATTGTTTCTCCCCTTTGGCCATAACCAAGTTACCTTTAGTGAGCTTCCATTTACTAGAACCAAAGTGATTGTCATAACCACAATCATCAAGCAACTGCACAGAGATTAAATTAAAACGGACATCTGGAGCATGTTTGACTCCTTTAAGCAACAACTGCACTCCCATGTTGGTTTGCAGGCAAACATCACCAACACCAATCACTTTAGACTCACTATCATTACCCATCTTCAACACTCCAAAATCACCAGAAGTGTAAGATGTGAAGAATTCCTTCCTAGGTGTAACATGTAGTGTAGCACCACTATCAATAATCCACATGCTCTCATCAAATACAAGATTAACGGACTCAAAGTCATGAAGAAGAACAAGATCACCATCTGTAGCAGTAGTGACACGATCATCATCATCATGATCATTTTCTCTCTGTTTGCCCTTCTTGTCTTTGTTCTCCTTTTTCCACTTAAAACATTATTTATGAATGTGCCCAATTTTATGAAAAAAATGGCACTCTAAATTCTTGTATCTTGACTTGGACTTGCTCATACTCTTCTCTCTACCACTTTTATGTTCCTTTTTTTGACTTCTCCTCCTAGCTTCTTTAACAAGCACCTCAGACTGAGATGAAGAACCATGTGCCTTCCTTCTCATCTCTTCATTAACAGCACCGCTCTTTGCTATCTGAAAAGAAACAACACCATTCAAGGCAAAGTTCGTAATTGAAACCCGAAATACCTCCCAAGAATCTGGTAGAGTATTAAGCAACCATAATACTATAACTTCGTCATCAAACTTTATGTCCATTCCTGAAAATTGATCCAGGAGCCCTTGAAACTCATTTAAGTGATTAACCTCAAATTCATCAAGCAATTTAACAAATATAATTTATTATTGCCCAACTTAGAAGCATACAAAGACTCAATCTTCTCCCACAAAGCTCTGACATGTGTCTCATTAGCAATATGATTATAAACATTATCTTCAACATATTGTCAAATAAAACCACATACCTGTTGGTGCTCAAAGTCCCATTCTTCTTCAGACATAGAATCTGGCTTCTGTGTAGTAAAGACCGGAAGATGCAATTTCTTGACAAATAATAAATCTTTCATCTCGCCCTTTCACAAATGATAATTTGTACCATTCAAAGCAACCATCTTTGCATTTGCCTCCATCATTCAAGCAAGTAAATATAGCCCAACCAAGAGCTTTGATACCACTCTGATGGGGAAAACAACAACACAAACAATATACCAGAGAATGCAGCGGATATAATTTCCTCTAACTTGCAAGAATCTATGAGGAGCAATAATTAAAGAGCAACAAAAATAAATCACCAAAGGCACAAATAAAGGCACTAAGATTTTTAATGAGGAAAACCCCTCAAATCAAGGATAAAAACCACGAGTCGTCCAAACCAAAGAAATAACTCCACTATGATCAACAAGAATACAAAAGAGTCTCAATCAATAACACAAATTAGTGTCAACACCCAACCAAATAACAAAGCAACAAAGCTTTCAAAATAGAGAAGAACAAGAGAGGAAAACCTATAAAATCACTGTTGCAGTACAAAATTAATATCTCCCAACTCAGACCTCGTATCAACGATCCGCTCGGTCAGAATGAAGAGCAATGAGTCCCGAACCTGCTGTAAACATTTCAGCACGATCCAACGGTGAACGAATCCGCAATGCCGAATTTACGGTGACAGCTCTGTGAAAAACGTGAACAAAATTTTCCCTCTACCTCTCCCTCTATGTGTTAGGGCTTTCAGTGTGTTCTAACTCTACTGCTCTGCCTCTCTATTTATTTTATAGCCCCTCTCCACTAGGTTAAGTGAGACATGGGCTTCTCAAGTTTTGGGTCTTTTCTCCACATAGGAAGAGAGCCCAATACCCAACAAGCTGTGTGTATGAGCATTTGAAAGCTTTGCGTTGGTTAAATGAAACATTGTCACTTTAACCAAGGATCAGACGAGGAAGAAGGAATAGAATAAAAGTAAAGTTATGTCCTGCAAGACAAAGGTAGCAAGCAAAAGGAAACAAAGTGTAATTAAGTTGCCGATGAAGTTGTTGGACTAGCTAGAGTCCAAGCGCTAGGAACAATAGAGGCCACAACTAAAAAACGTGATGATGCATGTGTCTCATTAGCAATATGATTATAAACATTATCTTCAACATATTGCCGAATAAAACCACATACTTGTTGGTGCTCAAAGTCCCATTCTTCTTCAGACATAGAATCTGGCTTCTGTGTAGTAAGGACCGGAAGATGCAATTTCTTGACAAATAATAAATCTTTCATCTTGTCCTTCCACAAATGATAATTTGTACCATTCAAAGCAACCATCTTTGCATTTGCCTCCATCATTCAAGCAAGTAAATATAGCCCAAGCAAGAGCTCTAATACCACTCTGATGGGGAAAACAACAACACAAACAATATACCAGAGAATGCAGCGGATATAATTTCCTCTAACTTGCAAGAATCTATGAGGAGCAATAATCAAAGAGCAGCAATAATAAATCACAAAAGGCACAAATGAAGGCACCAAGATTTTTAACGTGGAAAACCCCTCAAATCAAGGGTAAAAACCACGAGTCATCCAGACCAAAGAAATAGCTCCACTATGATCAACAAGAGTACAAAAGAGTCTCAATCAATAACACAAATTAGTGTCAACACCTAACCAAATAACAAAGCAACAAAGCTTTCAAAATAGAGAAGAACAAGAGAGGAAAACCTATAAAATCACTGTTGCAGTGCGAAATTAATATCTCCCAACTCAGACTTCGTATCAACGATCCGATCGGTCAGAATGAAGAGCAATGAGTCCCGAACCTGCTGTAAACATTTCAGCGCGATCCAACGGTGAACGAATCCGCAGTGCCGAATTTACGGTGACAGCTCTATGAAAAACGTAAACAAAATTTTCCCTCTACCTCTCTCTCTCTATGTGTTAGGACTTTCAGTGTGTTCTAACTCTATTGTTCTGCCTCTCTATTTATTTTATAGCCTCTCTCCACTAGGTTAAGTAAGACATGGGCTTCTCAAGTTTTGGGTCTTTTCTCCACATAGGAAGGGAGCCCAACACCCAACAAGTTGTGTGTATGAGCATTTGAAAGCTTTGCGTTTGTTAAATGAAACGTTGTCACTTTAACCAAGGATCAGATGAGGAAGAAGGAATAAAACAAAAGTAAAGTTTTGTCCTTCAAGACAAAGGTAGCAAGCAAAAGAAAACAAAGTGTAATTAAGTTGTCGATGAAGTTGTTGGACTAGCTAGAGTCCAAGCACTAGGAACAATAGAGGCCATAACTAAAAAACGTGATGATGCAAGTTCTCATGAAGCAACTAAAATCATTGTTGTGGTAGCAATTCAAGAATATGTTGAACCTCCTCCATAATATGCTAAGAGGAAAAAACTTGCAATAACCTTAAGAGACTTAAGAAGATGAAAGGATCCCAAGTTCACCTCAAGTCCTTTTGTACCATACTTCTCAAATAGAATTAAGTTTGATACAAAAGTGGACACATACTAAACTATAAGAAAAAAGAAAGCAAAAAGAAACATTTGTGAGAAAACGAAAAAAGACGTTATTGTTGCATTAGCTATCTTACATAATCATGTCAACATTGTCCATGTAGTTTCATTGTGTTCTTGGTAGTCCTCATATTATTGTTACTTAAATGTTAAGTGGAACTAGGATATAGTTTTACGTTGTCTCACTCACGATGGTGAAGAGTGGGGACTAAACCAGAGAACAAACAAAAAATAAATAATTTGATTCAAAGTTAATTGTGCTTTTAGACCAGAAAATCCAAGTGTTTGGACTTGTTTTTCTATTTACAAGCATTTAACTTAGAAATCATATATCTTTAATTTAGATCGTTCAAATACCGCTCAAACCTGGCCCGATGATATTTGACTTATGCCCTTGGATTGAACTTTGAATATTGTAATGCTAACTTCATCCCACCAATTAAAATACTTTCGGAAAATATTTTCCGTCAAAAGAGGAAATGTATATGCTTTTCGAAAAAAGAAAAATTCAAATTATTTATTGCGTTTCGAAAAAACAAAAAATTCTAAAAATGATGGGTACAGGTTATGGGTGGAGGAAGTAATTGGCTATTTGTAATCACTTGGTAAAATATCGATTCTCGTAACCGACTTGGATGGTACCAATTCTATTGATAGATCACACCTTTAAAGAGTTTATATGTTAATACAATCCTTACACTTACAAAATCAATAAGAAAAAGGGAAAATCTTACCCACATTAAATTGTTCACGAGAGCACATAATTTTGTCGGTGAATACTTCACTCCCTATATCATATTTTCTCATTTTTTTTTTAAAACTGCTTTTTTACACAATCACCATAGTTTCTATATAGTTTTTACTTAATAGAATTTTTTATCCCAATATTTAAAAAGTTTATTTCATATTATATCAATTTATTTTTCTCAATTTAATTTTTATTTTATTTTATAAAAGTCAATATAATCTGTACTATTAAATTAATTAGACACTATTTAAAATATCATGACGTGTGTGACTCCGAATTTCTCTTAGTATTGATTGTCTGTCACGGCATTCCCTGTGTTGTGAAAATTGTTTGATGGGTGACGTTTAGGGAAAAGAATTTTAATACGGAGGAATGAACTTTGCAATGTAATTTAATGTCATGTCACTGTGTGTTTCTTAACACAATAAATACACTTTCAAAGAATCTAGCCGGTTCACACTTTAAGATATGTCTATTTTTCTAAATAAATAGGAATACGTAACTAAATAAAATTTTAGTAGATAAGTTTACTACTGCTATCTATTACACCTAATTTTCTTTAATGAATATTACACCTAATTTTCTTTAAACATTTTAATCATGAAATTAAGTTCTTAAATTTTAGTGACTACATGAACTATTTTTCAGTCAAATTTTCAACTTGCCATTAAATTAATTTCTTACAAATTAGTTAGTAAGTATTGAAATTAGAGATGTAAAAATAGAAGGAGTGGGCATGGATTGGATTTTTAATGATTCAATTTACATCCATTTTATATCTAAATAATTGGTTAGATTTTCAACCCAAATCTATTTTTTTTTGTAAAACTAGTTTAGATTTTTTTTAAAATCCAGATCCAAATATTTGGATCAAGATTTAAATCGAGTCCAAATATTTGGATCAAGTTCAAAATCCAGAATTCATTTTTTATAAAAGAAATTTAAATTGAATTTTCTAAAACTTGCGTCCTTAACACCAACATGACTCAGTCCGTACAGGTCGTCGGGCACGACTCATTTGAGTCGTCAGGCCGACCCATCCTAGTCCATCGGAGTCTTCGGGCCTGATGGGTTCGTTCGGGTCATCGGGTTCACCTAGCCCATTCGGTTCTTCAGGCCCACTTGGCCCATTTGGTTCTTTGAGCCCGCTTGGCCCGTTCGGTTCTTTGGGCCTGTTTGGCCCATTTGGGTCTTCGGGCCTGCTTGACCCGTTTGGGTCTTCGGGCCAACCTGACCTATTTTGGTCATTGGGCCCGCTTGGCCTGTTCGGATCTTTGACCTACCTAATATGTTCGGGTCTTCGAGCACGCTTGACCCTTTCAGAACTTTGGGCCCGCCTAATCCGTTTGGATCTTTGGGTCCGCCTGGCCCATTCAGGTCTTCGAGCCCGCTTGGCCTATTTGGGTCTTCGGGCCTCCCTGGTCCGTTCGGGTCATTGGGCCTGATCAACTCATCCGGTTTGTCGGGCTCGCCCTCTTATGGCATCGGGCTCGCCTGACCCTTCAGGGTCGTCGGGCCTGCCCGGTCCGAACAGGTCATCGGGCTTGCCCGATTTGTACAGGTCTTCGGGCCTGCCCGGTCCGTACAGGTCGTCGAGAAAGACCCTCCCGAGTCTGAATTTAGCCTAGTCCATCTCAACCTTTATCTTAACCCAACTAAAAATTGAAACTGAAAATTTGGATTGGATTTTTTGGATTATCCATATTTGAAAATCTTGATTTATAAAATGGATATCCAATTCATAAAATATATAAAATGTATATTAGATTGAAATCCGGATCCATTAAATGGATTTTAAATGGATTGGATTTTTAATAAAATGGATTTTAAATGGATGAATCAAAGTAAAAATGGATTGGATCAAGAAAATTAGATTTTTTGCCCAGCCCTAAAAAATAGATTTCGATCTTGTTCTATATGATTTCCAATTGAGTTTGAATGAAAAACATTTAAATGTTTTTATTGTGGGTTATATTGAATTTAACCTACGAGTTAAACTGTAACATCCCATTTAAATAATAACCTTAATTAAATGAAACGTCATACAAAATAATATAAATAGCAAAGTCATGGAGTTTAATGTCACTCCTTACAATTATCTAAAATAAACTAGGAAAGAAACCAAGGCACACCACGATGACAATATGAGAAAGAACTTTAACAGTATTCAAAATAAATGCTCAAAGAGCAAGATAATACAAGGGCTACGACCCAAAAAGGAAACTCGTAGATAGGTGGGATTTGACCCGAGACGAACTAAGCAGCAAAATCTCCATCACCCTAATGACTACGGCGAGTTCTCGCATCTGCTCACATCAATAAATTGATGATCATCGTAAAAGGAGAAAACCACACATAGAACATAAAAACAAGTAGAAAGGGTAAGCTAGAGTAGAAAATGATTTATCATACCATTGCATACAATTTTATAGCCAAAGATACATACATCAACCAAGCATGTGATGCCTCGTAAACAAGACACTAAGACTCAAGACACGACTTATCCGGATACATATAATTAGTTGGATTCACCAAGTGATTGCACTTGTGGTGACCTCTACTGCTCTGCAGAGCCAATTGCCAATGGGTTTCACCCTACCACTCACAAGGTTAGCCTTCAAACATCTAAGGCCATTATCCTGCCAAAGACTAAGGCCTCCTGCTACCTCACCACTTGAGTAAGTACGCTCTACGTGAGACTAATTGACTCTTTAGAGTGTTAGGATGCAATCCTTACTTGAATCCTTACTAAATTATATAATGAGGCACCACCACGAAACTCATGGAATTACGTCCTAAGCATGAGGCACCACCATGAGCTCCCACTAACAGGGTCATGGAATTACGTCCTGACCATGAGGCACCACCACACAACCATCGTGGAATTATATCCTGACCAATGAGGCACCACCATGAGATCTCACCTAGAGATTAATGGAATTACGTCCTGACCATACCAAAAATCATGTCTCACCAACCAACGTAATATTATCATGCATGCCCAGCTCATGCCAACATCTATAATCAATCATCCATTCATGTTCCATGCCAAGATCATACCAAACTCACCAATTTCATCCCATGATTCGCCCAAAACATGCATATTCACAACCTTCATGCTTAAAATAGAGAAAATAAGCCAATCGTGCCACCAACAACAGATATATAAGAAAACAGCGAGAATCTGCGTCAAGTCTCGCTCAAGCTAGGAGCCATCGCTTAGGCGAGAGGAGTAGTCTCGCTCAAGCTGCAGGCTCTCGCTTAGGCAAGACTGCGAATAGAGGCCCTGGGAGCTTTTGCAAACTCTCGCTTAGGCGAGACCATCTCACTTGAGCGAGATGGTTTGTTGCTCAAAATTTAGTTTCCCGCCTGAGCGAGCGTTCGAGTAAAAACCCCTGGGCGAGCTTCTGCTACTCTCGCTTAGGCGAGACGAGCTCGCTTGGGCGAAAATAGCAGTTCTCGTCCCATATTTCATGCGGCTATTGCAACACACCAATCCAAAACAATATTGAGTTCATTCTCATCTGAACCCAAGCATCATATAGACATATTAATCACAAAACAGAAGCAAAATGACCAACATACCACAAAAATGTTAAAACCCTAGCTCCCCTTACTTGGAAAATGCTAGTAAAAGACTTCGACACCTAAGCCCACGAACTCAATAGCTCTAAGAGCAGATTTAAGAGCAGGAAACAGTGGCATGGAATGAAAACGAGGTTACTACTATGAACCACTATCAGGAACCACGAAAAAAAACCAGTTGAAGAAGAAATAGTTTGGGCTGAAGAACAACTTACGTGGAGTAGAGCAGGGGTTGAGCTAACTTGAAAAGGGTTAGAGACCAAACCCTTGTAGAGCTTCTGTTAAGAGGAAAGAATAGAGTAAGGTGGCTGTTTTTTTCGCAAGTGATTGCAGAATGGGAAGTGAAAGGCAGCTTAGGGTTCTGAAGTCCCTAAGTGGACTGACTTTAGGCCCACTAAGAGGCCAAGCCCTACACTTATAAGGCAGAAGAAAATGGAGCCTTACATAAACGAATTCGAACTAAATTGAAGATGAATTCATCAACAATTTGTTAACAACAATTCTTTATTAATTTTGTATTATTTTTAAGTTTTTATTTCTTATAATTATTTACTACTTTAGTTGATAATTTGATATTTATAATAATGTTTGGTAAAACATATCAACACTTTTGATCATATTTTTATAAAACAACGAGTCAAATCAATTTATTTTGATTATACTACCATAAATATATAAAATAAATTAAAAAACAATATTTTTTAGTGAGCCGATCTACTAACCTAATCATTTATGGTGAATCGGTTAGATTACAAAACTTTTAGTTCATTAAAAGAGAAGTTAGATTAAACTGATTCACTTTTAGTTCAACCCCTAATTGAATGTCTCATTAGTCAACTGTGCCCACTTTGTAGAGTTGATGGAAATAATAGGTATTTAAGTTAAAATTAATTCTTATATGAGATAATTATAGAAATTTAGTCATATTGTCAAATGAGATATTTTAACTTATAAAGAAGTTATGTGATTTTTTTCTTACATTTTTCTATTTTCTTCTTTAAAAGTATTTTAGGAAGAAATATGTTAAAATATATTTGAAATGATACAATAAGGCCTGTAATTTTATAACAATGAAAGATTTGTTTATGAATTATACTCCTATCTTTACAATTTATTTTAAAATTATTGTAATTATTATCGGTCTTATATTTTATATGTGTTTTCCTGTAAGATTTTATTTTTCATAGAAAGCTTATAAATAATATTTTCTATGGAAGATGGAAAATGTCGACGAGAGAGTTATTCACTGTTTTAGAACCTTGATGTCTTAGGTGATGCCACCAAGAGCAATAAAAGGTTAATCATGTTAGATTATTTCCCCACTTTTATATATATATATATATATATATATATATATATATATATATATATATATATATATATATAGGCTTAAATACTTTTTTGGTCCTCATTTTCGTAGTGTTTGTTGCGGATGGTCCTCATTTTCATATAATGTTTAAAATGGTCCTCATTTTTACCGAATGTTTAGAATGGTCCTCATTTTCGCAATTCGTGTTTTATTTGGTCCTTTTCTATAACGCCGTTTAAATCATTAACGGAACATTGTACAGGTGGCACGGTTTGTATTAGGGTGTGTTACGTGTACTGTACAGGTGGCTAATTAATAGTGTCATAGTGGATGCAAGAGGCAAACCCATAATCACCATGCTCGAGGAAATCAGAGTTTATTTAATGGAAAGGTGGGTCACCAAGAGAAAAAAGGTTACAACTTTTGAAGGAAACATTTGCCCAAAGGTCCTTGATAGACTACATAAGGAAAAGGAGTTAACCAAATATTGGATCCCAAGGTTAGGTTTTTGTCTTTTTTTTAACACAATCAACTTATTCGTGTACTGATATGTGTAATGATATTTGCAGCTGGTCAGGAGAAAAGATATTTGAAGTGAGGCACATATCCATGGTTGGAGATAACTACACAGTGAATGTGGATGCTCAACATTGCAGCTGTAGGAAATGGCTTCTGACTACTATCCCTTGCTGCCATGCTATTGCAGCAATGAATTTCATCAATGTCAATGTTGAGGACTTCATACCAATCTGTTTCAGGAGATCCACCTATGAAGAAATATATCAATCCATCATCTTTCCAGTCAATGGTGAAATCTTATGGGAAAGAACTCCCTACCCTGACGTCCATCCACCACATAAGAGAATCTTACCAGAAAGACCCAAGAAAAAAAGAAGGTTGGAAGAGTGGGAGTTGAGAAAGGATAACACACAAATCAGAAAATGAGGTCATAGAAAAAAATGTAGCATATGCCGTCAGATTGGACATAACAGGAACAATTACCAGATAAGCCTGTGGATGAGCAGACTGCAACACCTGCTGAGACTGCACCAGATGCCCAAACTGTTGAGAATGCACCAACTGCTGAAAGTCAAACAACTCAACCACCAAGGAATGAAGTGAAGAGTCAAGCAACACCACTACCAACACCAGAAGAACCATCTCAGTAGTTTAGGATGAAATTACAGATTAGGAGGAGGCCATGATAGCAACTACAAACGTCTTAGTTATTTTTTAGAATTTCTGATGTAGAATTCATTATTGATGTACTGCATTTTGACTTTCTTTAAACTTCGTTCAGTTTCACTTTTGCCAAACATTGATGTAGTGCATTTTGATGAGGTTGAACTAATGTTATGAATTTAACTTCTTCCAGACTTATAACAATTTAATTTTTCCCAAACTTAAATCAATTTCACTTGCTTCAATGCTCAGATTAAGATGTCATTTTGAACATGTTGGGACTAATATCAACATAATCAAACTAATTCATTTCTTCATTTAACAATAGTACAAAATAGATTGGACTTTAAAAGATTACACACAATAATAGTACGAATAATACAATAACAACTCAAGTGAACCCTATTACTAATTACAGCCTCTTCTCAGCAACCTTCAATGACTTCTCCAAATCATTAATCTGCCTCATTTGTGTCATGATGATGACATCCTTTTCATCAACATCACCATTTGAAAAAGTTGCAGCCCACATTATTGGAACCACCACTCTGTAAATCAATAAACCAAAAATTAAAACCAATTTATTATTAACATAAAAATAAAAATAGATTGTACCCAAAATTTTCTACCAATATTCTTTGGAATTCTTGCCATCCTCAAAGCAGCCATCTCTCTACAACTACAAATCGGGGTTAATTCGTTTCTCGTTGAACCACCAATAGTGCACGAAGTGATATAACACAGTTGCCTCCAATGATTACAACCAGAGGTAAAGGAAGAAGATTGGGACCGTAACATACCTATATAATGGGATTGCAGGAAGAAGAAGATTGCAGCAATACCAATTGGGAATGGAGGAACAAGATTGCCAAAACTCACCAACTGCCCAAACATTCCCTACCAAAACCCTAGCTCACTTATTTATCTCCAAATATCTAATTAAGCCACCTGTACAGTACACGTAACACACCCTAATACAAATCGTGCCACATGTACAATGCTCCGTTAATGATTTAAACGGCGTTACAGAAAAGGACCAAATAAAACACGAATTGCAAAAATGATGACCATTTTAAACATTTTGTGAAAATGAGGACCATTCGCAACAAGCACTACGAAAATGACGACCAAAAAGGTATTTAAGCCTATATATATATACATATGTATATATATGTATATATATATACATATGTATATATATATATATATATGTATATATATATACATATATATATATGTATATATATATACATATATATATATATATATATATATATATGTATGTATATATATATATATATATATGAAGTTATTGTTAAATATTAATAAATTTAATTCATTTTCACATTTCAACCACTGGTTACAAATTTGAAGTGCAACTCATGATATGAGTTATGGATGGTAACAAATAGGGTGGGTGTGAATTTCATGATATTATTTTCATTACTACAATGAAAATTTGTCCCATCCTTATTTTCATCTCCAAATTTAGTGGTTGTACAAGTTTTATCCATCTTTATCTTTACCAAGTAATAGATATATTCCTATACCTAGACCATTATTTTACTATTTCCAATATCAATTAAATAATTTTTATAAAAGATTTAAAAATCACACCAAAGTAATCATGATACTATCAAAATATTCAATATTAAAATAACATACTTTTTTTTTCATAATGTCAAATATTATGAAAAATATTATAGTTGTATAAATCTCGAATTATAGTATCAAATAACAACCAGAGAAAATTCAAATAATTAGATAAAAACTAAATAATTACACATAACTAAAATTTAATAATAACCAAAAAATTTATTAATTTTACAAATGATTAGTGGTTTCATTTGCATTCGATCCACCTACACATAGAAAAAAATGAAAAATTAGATATGATATAATAATTGGAATTAAAAATTTTAGTTACGAGAATATAATGTACCTTTATCATCATATTCATTTTCACTCATGAGAACATCTTTTTCATTTAATTTTTTAACATCTACAAACATCAAATATGAAATATTAAATGAGAATTTCATATCCAACTTCTTGTACACTTCAAAGCCTCTATAGTAATATGATGAAGTCGACTACGATGAAAATTTAATACGGTACTAAAGGCAAATTAAAAAACTACAATTGTGATTGGAATAGCTAAATCATCCCTTGCAATTGTTGGAAGGGATGGAAACTTTAACCCATTTGTTTCCACCATGATAGGATATAAAATTCTTGTGTGACTGACAAATTATCTTCTTCTAACTAATAATCTAACTTTATTTTCATAACTGTAGTTCTAGCTTTTTTTTTTCATAAACTCTAAAAATTCATTTGCATCATCACCAACATCCTTTCCCAACTCCAATGATGTAGCTTTATTAGAAGAAGTTTCGTTCTTTTTTTATTGATATTCAAAAACCAAATCATAGCACATTTGACGAAGCCTAGTAAGTTTTAGATCACAATCAATACCATACAATTTATAAAAATAAGATTCTAGCAAGTCGATCTTGTACCTAGGATCTAAACCTAAAGCAATTGCCAATATATCATGAATAACACTCTAGTAACTTTCAAATTTCTTTAACATTTGTGTTGCCATATTTTGAATGGTTGTATTAAGAGATTTAACCCAATCATTTATTGCAAGCTTGATCTCAAAAATCTTTAGGATGTGGAGCCAGGAAGGATTTATGTGATGTCATTAAATAGTTTTAACCTTTGAGAGACATCTTTCGTAAATTCCCACTACAAATCAGTTGGCAAAGAAGTGTATTGAGCTTTACATTGCTTTAACCTAAAAACACATCATTATAACATATAGCAATACCAAACATCATGCAAGTGGAAGTCCATCCAGTTGGGCAATCTAAACTTAACTTTTTAGTGAAAGAAATTCGCAATTGTCTAGTTGTTTCCTCAAATTTTCCCATCCTTTTAGGTGATGTTGTCCAATATGGTACACTTTCTCAAATTTTTTCCACACCTTCTTTTAGAATGGTTAACCCTTGTTTCACAATCAAATTAAGGATATGTGTTGAACAACGCAAATGAAGCAAAAATCCTTTCTTAATGAATGTGTTCAACTTCAACTTGTCCTTACTTTTTTAAATCATGCTACCATTTGTGCTATAGTTGTCCAAACTGATAGTGGACAATTTGTGCTATCATTTTTTTTATTGAACAAACAATCAACTAATACATTGTATAGTCTATCAACTATGTGAGCTGCATGAAAATAAATGAACCTATAAATTAAGTAATATTTTATAAGACATATACTCTTTCTAGAGGTGTATAAAAAAATGGGATAAATATGTTTTTTTCAACTTTGAGTGAAAATTGGAATTAGTCCCTCTTTAAAACCTTGAACCAATTTAGTCCTTCAACTTTGTAAATGCATGGATTTAGTCCTTTTAACCAAATCTTATTAAGTTTATATGCCGTTTCAAACTCATTTCATTATAGTATTTTAGTTTGTTTACACCATTTGACACATGTTCGCTTCAATGTTAGTTGAGAAACGTGTTTAAAAAGTCAAATAAACTTAAAAAAAATGGTTTAAAGGACTAAATCCATGCATTTCTAAAGATGTGAGACTAAATTGGTTCAACGTTTCCAAGAGAGACTAATTCCAATTTTCAGTAAAAGTTGAAGGACCAAAAACATATTTAACCCTAAAAGGATTATTGAAAAACTTATAAATTAAAAAAGGTGTACCTCAAAATTATATTTTGCAAGGTCCAATTGTTATCAATATAATGAGTTATGATAGACATATACCCTTTCTTTTGATTACTTGCAGTCCACATATTCAATGTATTTTCTATTCTTCCTTTATTTGTATCTATCAACTTCAGAACAACTTGTTTGTCATGTTCATAGATGCCAAGTACCTCTTTCTTCATCGTATTTCATAAAGGAAGTTGAAATAATGGTTGAATTGTTGTCACGAATCTTATAAAACCAATATGGTCCACTATTGATAATGAATATTCATGCAATATAATCATTGTAGCAAGATCCCTCTTGGCATTTTCTTTGTTATAAGCTCCACGAGCCAAATCCTTTTTGTCCCCCGTTTCCCCTTATTAAAGCAATCTTTTGAATACATATGTCTAGATGGTGGTGCAAGTGCTTTGTTTCATTCCTTATTTCTCCTCCAAGCAGTTTCTTGCAATAGTTACATTTAGCTTTGTATTTTCTATCAACTTTTATCTTTTCAAAGTATTGTCACACAACACTTTTCAACTTCCCTTTCTCAGGCTCTACTTGTGTTATTGAGTGCACTTTATCATGTACTTCTGAAGGTGTTTGCGTAGATAGATTCAACAATGATTGGCTTGCATTATTGGAACTTTGAAAGGGAGTTGGTTGTTGTGAACATTGTAGTGGACTTGGAACCTATAAATATTGATCTCCTGTGCTCATTTTCTTTGAAAATTAACATAGGTAACAAATAAAAACAGATCAAACAAAGTAAAAAGGTTATTTGTTTTTAACAAATTATGAGAAGAAAACCAATAATCAAGTTTAAAAATGTTTCAAATGTTTTTTATACTATTAAAAATTTGTAATACATCACTTGAACGAAATTGCAAAAATAACAAAATTAAATTAATAATAATTCAAATTTAAACATAGATTATTCTTTTGATCTTGAATTCAATTAAGGGTTTATATAAGTGAACACTTAAAATTGAGAGTAAAACATTCTAATGGAACAAAAAATAAACTATAAATAAAAATATTATAAAGGAGTAAAGATAAATAAATGTGTGACCCAGATTTGATTTGTTGAAATTGAGAATATCCATTTGAACATAACACAAAGGGGAAAAATGTACAATTAAGATTGTGATAAAAGAAAAAGTACCTTGAAGATCTTATTAAACCTTAAAGAACAAGCCAAACAATTTAGAGAGAGCAAGAAAAAGTGTATAACCAAAGTAACTAAAAGAAGAGCTACAAATTAAGAGTCAAACATTCTCATGAAAAAGGAATAAAAATAAAAATATTATAAGGAGTAAAGGTAATTAAAATTGTGACCTAAAAATTATTTGATAAAATGAAACTGACAACACCTATTTGAACATAACCACGTACAAAAGAACAAATTGTGTAATAAGAGGAAGAAAAATTACCTTAAAAGTTAAATCTTGAAAAACAAGCCAAACAATTGAGAGAACAAGAAAAAGTGTATAACAAAAAAATAAAGAGAGAAGAGCTACAAAACTAAGGACCAAAGGAACATAATATATATATATATATATATATATATATATATATATATATATATATATATATATATATATATATATATATATATATTAGGTTACCAAATAAATTACAAATATTTTACTATTTTAAACGGGACCAGGTATTTCGGTGGGTGTGGAGACGGGGAAAGGGTGGATATGTACATCTCCATCCCATCCCCATACCCAACTAAGAACTTTGGATATTACCCATACCCATAATCTTACCTATACCATTCAACGTAGGGATTCTCCATCAAAACGGGGACGGGTTTGGACATTAGCCACAGTAAGGGGTTTATTTGCCATCTCTAGCTAACATTCTTACCATACCTCATTATCCAAAGGAGTTGTAGGACTAAAATTAATTTCATGAACAATTTCAAGCAATGTTTCTCCCCAAAACTGCTTAGGCAACTTTGCTTCAGAAAGCATACACATAACTCTTTTAACCAAAGTCACGTTCATCATCTCTACTACATCATTAAACTAAGGAGATTTAGGAGGAGTCTCCTTATGTTTGATACACTGTTGTTTGCAATAAACATCAAAAGGTCTACTGTATTCTCCATCATTATCAGTACAAATATATTTTAGCTTCTTGCATGATTGTCTCTCAGTCAAAACATGAAATTACTTGAACTTTTCAACTACTTGATCCTTTCTTTAAAGTGCATAGACCCATATATTCTTTAAAGTGTAGTACTAAATGACTTTACTTTTAATGGGCCACAAACATCATAATGCACCATTCAAGCAACTTTGATTTCTTTGAGGGATGATGCTTCTCAAAGGATGTTGTGGTTTGTTTACCAGTCATGCAATGGTAACATTTCTCCAACTCCCCACTCTTAAATCCTAAAAGAACATATGTTTTGGCTAAGTAATTAAGCTCTTTGCCACTTATATGACCAAGCCTTCATGCCACAAAGAGGCCTCCATATAGATAACATTCACATTGTCTTTAGCAACCAAACCTTTAGTCCAAAACAATTTATATTTTTTCGCCACTTTGGCCATAAGCAAGTTACATTTAGTGAGCTTCCATTTAACAGAACCAAAGTTACTGTGATAACCACTATCATCAAGCAAATGCATAAAGATCATATTAAAACGAACATTTGGATCATTTCAATAAGTATCTAATTTAACAGAAAATTAAGAGGATTTTTTGGCACTTATCTAGTTTGATTATTGATATTTCTATGTTAATTCACCATAATTTAGCTTGTTTTGTAGATTAGAGCACTAAAAGAGAGAATTGAAAATAAATAAATAAATGAAAGAAAACACTACAAGAATTGGGTTAAATTATGTCAACGCGGCTAAGCGGCAAAAACGGTGTTGAGCCATAAAATGAAAACCCTCATGAAGAGGAAACTTCAAGAACTAAACTTGTAGTTGAGCTATGAAGACTCCTTCCTAAAGAAGTTACCTCAAGAGTTGAGCATTAGAGTTGAAGCTAGCCACAAAGAAAACACATATGGAAGGGAAACCTCTGTTGCTAAGCCATAAGTGTGTAGTTGATCACCACCCTAGACATTTTATAAAAATAGAGTTGCACCTCTATTTTAGAGAGCTTTTTTTGGGAGAAAAAGCCATTTTGGCACACTTTCTGGAGAAAGCCTTAGGCTAGTCTTGGAGCTTTATAATGCTTAATCTCAATGCTTATTGTATATCATTAGAGAGCATAAGAGAGTTATGGCTACGCCAAGTTTTGTATTGTTCTAAACCTTCATGGGGAGCTTAAATTTGTTGTATTGAGAAATGATGTAACCCTTTGAACTCTCTTGTACTAGTACTCTTTTATTTATTCAAATATACTTTTATTTACATATTTTTGAATTAGTTTGTGCTTGTTATTGGATGAACTGGTCACTCGTCTTATTTCACTTGCTTGGGATTGAGTGAAAACTGGTTTCAAGTTGTGGTCTAACTAATTATTCTCATGCTTTTATATGCTAGGAATAAATCTAAGGCTCTAGCTTGTTATTGAGTCTTAAACTTAAAGCAAGTGATTCATTCAAATAGTCATTAAGAAATCATACTAAATTTTGATGATCTTAGGCTCTAGCTGCCAAGAATGGATCTAGAGTTACATTTTAAGAGCACTCTTGGGACATGAATAACCAAATTTTGATATATTAAAACTAAATTAGTACAAGAGAGGGATAAATGGTGAAATTTGATTTCAACATGTCTTTATCATACCAAAACCAACTCGTTTATTTTAAATTTGCTTTACTTCATTTTACACCAACTAAACATTATTTTATTCAAAATCAAACACGTTCTAAAAATTTTGTATTCTTTCAAATCCTTGTGGATAGAACACTTATTGTATTACATCTATACTTATTGGTAACATGATAGCATTGAGGCATCAATGTAAGATTCGGAAAAAATAAATAAATAAATAAATATTTATTTAATAAATGTGAGGGCAGGAATCCCTAAGTTAATTAATTTGGAGAGAAAAGAAGATGAATAGTACTAGCTCAAGTGGTTAAGAGTACTTGGTTACTATGAAAGGAATTGGGATCAAGTCCTAGTGTATGAAATTAGGGTGTTGATAGTGAATTGGGAGACCATTTGGAGTGGAAATAGTGGAGCCAAAGACGTTGGACGCTTTTGCGATCACAAAAGGACTTGGCATTTCAACGTGAGCAAGGAATCCAAGTTAGGAGAGCTGTCATTTCCTATTTAATGATATTATATGCAATTATGTTATATATTGATGCATGAAAGTCTTCTCCTGAACCAAATTCTTTTATCGTTTAATCTCTTGATGTTTGTTGTATGTGGTTTTAGAAAGAGTATGTGTGTGTTTGTGGTTTCCGTTGTATTGAGTTCTCTGTGACTTCATCACTATTGTGATTATTATGATTCTTATTTTTTGGACTTCCCATAATGTTTAGAGTTTTTCTTCTAAATGTGGTACATATTATTATTATTATTATTATTATTATTATTATTATTATTATTATTATTATTATTATTATTATTATTATTATTATTTTATTTTACTATTATTATTATTATTTTTATTATTACTATTATTGTTACTATTATTATTATTATTTATTTTATATTATTTTATTTTATTCTACTATTATTTTTTTATTATTGTTATTATTATCATTTTTTATTTTATTTATGATTTTATTATTATTATTATTATTATTATAATTATTATAATTATTGTTGTTGTTGTTGTTTTATCATTATTGTTTTATTTTATTATTATTATTATTATTGTTTATTATTATTATTATTGTTGTTGTTGTTGTTATTTTTATTATTATCATTATTACTCTTTTATTGTCTATGCGATATTTTGGAGCAATGGTTATGTGTTCTTCTTGATTTTGTGTATTATTTGGTTGTCCAAGATTGTGTGTTGGGTATAACACTTTGTTTTAATGGTTTTACATGAATTTATTGTGATTCTCCGCGATGTATGAAAGCAAGGATATGGTTTTCATGTGTTGACATACACATGTCGGAGAGGCATTGATGTGTCTGGTGGATATTGATCAGGAATGTGGATATTTATGTGTTATGTTGTTGAACATTGATGAGTGTATAAACATGAACTTATATTCTAAAATTGCTTATGGGAGGATTAGATCCCTTAGGACCTAACTCAGATTGCTAAAAAGAACCAGTAATAGCGTTATTGGTGTGGCGCCTAGCGACACGTGGGTTGTTCGCCAGGCTAGAGGCCACAAAAAAGGGCTCTATACAAAACCTGAGAGCTAGCAGCAGGAAGTTTCGCCAGGCGGTTACGCGAGTTTTAGACCTGGAGCAGATTCCAATGGGCTAGCGCCTGGCGACGCGAGAAGTTTCGCCAGGTGGCTTGTGTCATTTTCACTAGGCGACGCTAAGGTCGCGCCAAGCGTCGTGGAGCATGTTGGTGGATTCGTTTAGGGATTTCTACAAGACTCTAGATGATGGTCTTTGAGAAGATGACTTATTGGGGGCCCAGTTACGAGTGTAGCTTATATTGGGGTAACACATGACCACTCGAGGTTGTAGCCTAGTGGTTGTGGAAGTCCAATGTGAGTGTGCAAGATCGTGGCTCGTACGGATGAGTCCTGGAAGATTGCCCTCTTCAGTGTTAGCCGACAAGTTTGGTAATCTTGGGACAAATACAGACTGTGGTTCATATTAGGGAACTCTACTTGGTGTTACGGATTGTAGTCCGTAACAAGATCATTACCACGTGTGGACTATGGGTGGTGGCCTGTAGTCGAAGGGGCGAGTAGACACTCGTGACAACAAGTATCAACAAAAGGAATCATCAAAGGGTGTAAAATATGGATGCTTGCGGTGACAACCGTGGAAGGGGGGCTAGTGACCAAAGACGATACTTTTCGTGAGGGTCGTCTAATTAAGTTAGTAAACCAGGGTTTGTGGGTTGTTTTCTTTTATATGGTCGTTATTTTCTTTTATTTTGAGCTCACCTTATATTTTTGTATTTGGCGATGATCGTGTAACTTGTGACACAGGAGTAGAGGATGTTGTAGGTGAAGTTGTTGAAGAGTAGAGCGGAGAGAGGGCTTACATGGGGATATTTTTTTAGAGACTTGTATTTATCTCATTCGTTTTCAATGGAATATGAACTTGGAGTTGTGGTTTTTTAATTGAAGATTGGTTTTGGAATTTATTTTCATTTGGTGCGATTAATAAAGATGAAATTTTTTCCCGCTTGGAATTTATTACAATAATAGCAATCTACATTCTTATATCTTGACTTGGGCTTGCTCTTGCTCTTCTCTCTTTCACCCTTTGGTTCCTTTTTTTGACTTATCCTCCTATTTTTAGTGACAAGCACCTCACATTAGATGAAGAACCATGTTCCTTCTTTCTCATCTCTTCATTAAGAGCATCGCTCTTTTACATCTAGAAAGAAATAATGCCATTAGGGGTTGACATTGTAATTGAAACCTGAAATATCTTCAATACTCTAGTAAAGTATTCAATAGCCATAGTCTCAAAACTTCATCATTAAAATTGATACCCATTCCTAACAACTAATATAGGAGCCCTTGAAATTCATTTATAATCTAAATGGAAGAACTCTCCCTATACCTCAAATTCATCAAGAAATTCAATAAATATAATTTATTATTGCTTGACTTTGAAGCATACAAAGACTTAATCTTCTCCCACAAAGTTCTATCATGTGTCTCATTAGCAATGTGATTATAATCATTGTCTTCTACATATTTATGAATAAAACACATACATGTTATTGCTCAAAGCCCCCTTCTTCATCAGACATAGAATCTGACTTTTATGTAACAAAGACGGGAAGATTCAATTTCTTTACAAACAACTAGCCTTTCATCTTGCCCTTCCACAAATGATAATTTGTACCATTTAAAACAAACATCTTTGTATTTGCCTCTATCATTCATGCAAGTAAATATAGCCCCAACCCAAATAGCTTTGATACCACTCTGATGGGAAACAATAAAACAACCAAAATTATCAAAGTATGCAAAGAAAATAATTCTCTCAAATTTGCAAGGATCTATAAGGACCAACAACAAAATATAATGGCAACAATAATCACAAAAGAGAAATATTTTTAACATAGGAAAACCCTCTCAATGTAAGAAGTAGAAACCCATTAGCACAAGCCAGTAAATCCAACTCCATTAAGATCAAATATAGGTATAAGAGAGTCAAATAAAAAAGTACAAACAAGTGTTTATAACCGACTAATACATCAAAATAATAATGTCCCAAATATGAAGAACAAAGAAAAAGAAACCTAAAAGAGCAACAATGTGATATTGATTTCTCTAACCTCAGACCTCCGATTGTCGATCCTAACGGTCTGAATGATGAACCCTATGACACAAATCTGCTGTCAAAATTTCTGCTCAATCAACTAGTGAATGAAGCAAGAATCACAATTTTATTGAGGTGGCTGAGTGAATATGTAAGGATTTTTTTTCTCTTTTTTTCTCTTCTAAGGATTGCAAAAATAATCCTCTATCTTGTGACCTAAAAGACCTCTTTCCATTTAGATTAAATAGTAAGACAAAATGACTAGGTTAGACTTTTTATACACATGGTTAGTAACCCAACCTAACAAACTTAAGAGACATTTAAAGAAAAAGAACTATAATCAATAGGAAGAAGTAGAAACAAGAGGAAAAGAATTAAGTGTCCCGATAAAGAGAAGTTTGAACAAATGAAAGATAAAAAAGGTCGAATTTGTTATTCACGCGTATATAAATATTATTCAAATTACTAATTCTATATTTTTATTTGGATTATGAAAATAAAATAAATCTCCCATAATATCTTTAATTAAATATTATTTAAATTATTTCAAACAATTAATCAATTTGAAAACTCAATTAATAAATATCATACTAATCCGGTTAATATTCTTTTATATTTTAAGAAGTAATACATATTTCATATAATCTTATATCATAATCTAAAAAAAATATCATATTTATAAATGACACATTTTTTGAATAACATTATCTTCCCTATTTAATATATTATTTTACTTATAAATTACTTCAAAAACATTAAATAAATCTCGTATATCATTATATAAAATTAAATTTTATTTTTTAATTAATTTATCTATTATATATATATATATATATATATATAAAATGTCCCGTTTAAATAATAACTTAGTTAAATGAAGGTATAATTATTGATTTGGTACCCAAACTTTTTGGTTAAGTTCAATTTGGTACCCAAACTTTTGGTTTGTTCAATTTAGTATCTCAATTATCTAAAGAGATTCAATTTGGTCCTCTCCGTTAAGTTGGAGTTAACACCGTCTCCGTATAGGACACCTGTCAAGCCATAAAATTTTTAATTCTTTTATTTTTTTAAAAAAATTATTTAAAAAAAAAAATTCTTTTTTCAAAAAATTTTAAAACTGTCACATGTCAGTTTATCATCGTGCCATGTGGCAGCTTACAATCATGACACGTGGCCGTGATAATAGTTATTTTCGATTTAGTACCCCAATTTAAACTTTTGGTTCAATTTAGTACCCCAATTTTTTAAAATGATCTAATTTCGTCCTTTCCAATTTGAGACCAAATTGGTAAATAAGCTTAATTACAACTTATATATACATGTTACACTAACTTTTTCTAATATATACATCAAATCATTTTACCTACATACTTAAATTATTTTATTTTTTACATTTTAACCTTTGTAATTTTTTACACTTGTAAAAAATAAAATAATTTGAATATTTAGGTGTAGTGATTTGATGTATAAATTCAAAACAATTATTTTAACATGTATATATAAGTTATAATTAAACTTAGTTAATAATTTGGTCTCAAATTGGAAAGGACGAAATTAAATCATTTTAAAGAATTGGAGTACTAAATTGAACCAAAAATTTAAATTGAGGTACTAAATTGAAAACAATTATTACCACAATCACGTGTCATGATTGTAAGCTGTCACGTGGCACGATGATAAACTGACATGTGGCAGTTTTTAAATTTTTTGAAAAAAATAATTGTTTTTGAAAAAAATAAAATTTAAAAAAAATTAATTTTTAAAAAAAATTAAAAAAATTAAAAATTCCATGGCTTGACACAACTTAACGGAGAGGACCAAATTAAATCTCTTTAGATAATTGGGATACTAAATTGAACAAACCAAAAATATAGGTACCAAATTGAACTTAACCAAAAAGTTGGGGTACCAAATCAATAATTATACCTTAAATGAAACATCAAACAAGATAATATAAATAACATTGTCTTGGAGTGAAAATATTACTCCTTACAATATTCTGACATACTTAGAAAGGAAAACTAAGGCACACCATGATGCCATTACAAATCGGGAAAAAAATTCGACAATATTCAACATAAAAGCTCCAAGAGCAAGGTAATACATGGGCTACAACCCTAAAGGAAAATTCTAAGAAGCGGGATTCGACCCAAGATAAGCTATGCGGCGAAATCTCCATCACCCTGACGACCACGAGGAGTTCCCACATCTGCTCACATCAATAAATTGATGATCATCGCAAAAGGAGAAAACCACACATCAAACATACAAACAAACGGAAAAGGTAAGCTAGATTAAAGAGGTTCTTATCATGCAATTGAACATACAATTTAAAGGTCAATAATACATAAATCCACCAGCATATAAATCTCATTCCAATGTATCATCAACCCTCAAACCATATCTCATACGTATATCATGCCAACTTCATCAATTTCAGCTCCATTGTGTCTCATAAAATACTATCATGCATCATACTCAACCACTTAAAATAGCCAACCAAACCAAGCATTTGAAACACACTTATCAAGTCACCACTATCAATCTCGCTTAGGCTAAAGAACTCTCGCTCAGGCGAGGAGAACCCCTCGCTCAAGCTGCTAGATCTCGCCTGGGTTATATTGCACACAGTGGGCATGTCGAGGTCTCGCTCAAGCTAGCCCCTCTCGCTCAGGTGAGACTACTCTCGCTCAAGCGAGTGGCTTTTGTTTTGAGCGACCAACCCGCTCGCCTGGGCGAGTTCAGTAGAGCTCACTACTCTCTCTCTATCTCTATCTCTATCTCTATCTCTCTCTCTCGTGCAGAAACAGATTCACATCATCATAGCATTACAATCAACACATTTTCATGCAACCAACAACATATATCAATCACCCATTACGTAAAATCAACCAAATAGGCCTATAAATCTTGAAAACAATAAAGCCCTAGCTTCCCTTACTTGGACAGATTTTAGCGGAAGTCACAAGCACTCAATAAACAAGCACAACAGGTCCAGGAGCCGATACGTGAGCTGGAAACACTATCCCAAGAAGAAAAACGAGGTTATCCCGATGAACCTCCATCAAAGTACAAAATACAAGCTAGGAATGGAAGAATGTGTGTGGAAAAACAACTTACATGGAATAGAGAAGGATCGAGCTAGCTTGAAGATGAGTGAGACCCAAGCCCTAGCAGAGCGTTGCTGCTGTTCCAAGAGAGGGAAATGAGTTGCTTTTTTAAAATGTTAGGGAATGAGATGGTTAGGGTTGGTTTAGGGGTTTTGGGTACCCTATGGGCTAGCTTTTAGGCCCAAAAGTTAAGGCCAAGCCCTTTAATATAAGACCAGAAAAAGTGGGTCTTACATTCTCTCCAACAACAAAAAATTTTATCCTAAAAAATTCACCGATGGGATAGGGAGAAAACTATGTTTTCCTCATTTTCCCCGATAACCACCACTTAGACATGACTGATAAATAACTCCAACACCTATAGTCACTGGAAACTTTGCCTCTGTGCTAAGCGATATATGTTCAATAATGTATATTGGTTTAGTCATTATTCTCGAAGCAACTCTTAATCTCTCACCTTAAAACTGGAATGCTCCTTCATACCTGACCAAACTACTTGCATCTGACATACTGACTCACCTACCATATGCTCCCCACTACCTCTTGTAGGTTTTTACTAAAGTCTCAGATGACTTCAAGTCTCAAACTAATGAAACCACCTCACACCTTCTCTTCCCAACTCAAACATTTTTACTTTTCTACCAACTCTTACCCTTACCTTGTCAAACCAAGATCTTTAATTCCTTTCTCTAGCGAAGCACCTACTCTTACTTTCTCATTTTCAGGTTGGCACCTTAACTTTTTCCTCATAACTCCAACCATCTCCTACTTCTCTTGTCCAACTTCCTCTAAGTAACTCCACAATTCTAACGTTGAATGATCACTAACATTTTTTGTTCTTAAAACTTTTAGTTTCACTGACAAACTCTACTAGACTTGACGACTTACGTCCGCGAGGCATGACAAACCCACAACCTCAGGTCATCTTAAGGACAAATTGCTCTTATACCATTAATGTAACATCTCATTTAAATAATAACTTAGTTAAATGAAACATCACCCAAAATAATATAAAGAGCATTCTCTTGGAGTGAAAATATTACTCCTTACAGTATTCCGACATACTTAGAAAGGAAAACTAAGGCACACCATGAAATGTAAATACCCGTTTATAAACGGGTCGGGTGCAAGTATTATTAAAAAATATCTATCGAAATGTAAATTCAAATACCCGCTTAAATTCAAATGTAAGTTATTTAGAAATATTAAAAAAAATTAAAAAAAGTTCAATGCAAAATTTAAATTTAAATAAAATTAATTTGGTTAAAAATATCTATTATAATAAAAATATCATTATAATATTGATATAGAAGTTAATTTGGTCTCAATTTGGAAGAGATGAAATTACTTCAGTTTAAAAAGAGATTAGGATTAAATTGAGAGAAAATAACAAATACAGGGACCAAATCGAGATTTTTCATATAAATAATTGACACGTGGCAAAATCATATTCTGACACGTGACAATTTTTTTTAAATTTAAAAATTAAAAAAATTAAAAAAATCACAAGCTGACACGTGGCAAAACCCTAATTTGACACGTGTCAAGTGTTTTTTCAAGAAGAAAAAAGTAAAAAAGAAATTAAAAAAAATAAAAAAAACCACAAGCTGACACGTGGCACACAATTAACGTCGTCAATGATACCCTAACAAAAAGGACCAAATTGGAACAAATTTTAAAAAAATAGGATCCAATTGTGATAACTTTGAAGTTGAGGACCCAATTAGATTTTGTAACGAAAATGGGGACCTTCCGTGTGATTAAACCTTTAATTTTATATTTTATTTTACCATTTTTTTGTAATTTTATTTAAATTTAATATTAAAAATTTATAAAATATTTTTTTTAAATATTTGCATGTATTTTTTAAACGAATACGGAGCGGATAGCAGGTGAATTTTTCAGTTGCGAGCAAACACTATTCGTGCCCGACCTGACTCGTTGACATCCCTAGCGCCAAGTATCTGTTTTTCTTCTCTTTTCAAACCCCCTTTGTCCCTTTTGTTATAGGTACTCGGGTTTTGGGGCTAATGTATTGTACATGTCCTTCTGGTAATTAAGTGAGACTTACTGGCAGGTCGATCGAATGATTGCAGAATAAAGGTTAGATTAACACTTAGTCAATAATAACAACAAATCAACTAGCTAATGTTGATTAAGGTATGATTGGGCCAATATCACACACATGCATAATTGCATTTAGCAGCCTTCTAATTAGTCACCTATTGACTTTATAATCGAGTACCTTCTGCAAGTACCATCCTAATAGTGTTGGACGAATAGAAGACCTTGTAAACCAAATGAACAAGAGATAATAACAACACAAGACAAAACTATTCAAAAATTGATAATTTTCGACCGACCAGTATCAAAACAACAATATTATTTTGTTGTGTAAAGTATTTTAAAATAGTTTGATAATAAAAATAAAATAAAAATCATAAGAAAAAAAGTAAAAATTAGTCGATATGATATAAAACAAAATTATATAATTAATTATTATAAAAAATTCTAAAATATCTTAAATTAAATTTCAATTTTCAATTTAAATATTTCATAATAAGTAAAGAAAAAATATTACGGAAAAGGGATAAATGAACATCATGTATGGAATCTTCGCTTGTAATCTAAGTGTATTTAAATTGTGGCTTTGGCTAACAATAATGCATTTCTTTTTTCATAAAAGTCTAAGGTGAGAGAAGATTCTTTCCATTTCGACAATAAGAAAATATTACTAACCCAAAATAGAATTTATAATTATATCAAATTTTCTCTGTATTGATAATTCTATAATTCTTTAGTTACAGTCGTTGTTATGGATACCGAATATATGAGTTAATTAGAAGGTTCAGACCAATCTGCTTTTTAAATTAATAAGCATATAAACATTGATAATCTATATTAAAAAATTCATTTCTCTCTCCTCTTTCTCTTTGTATAATAAGTATAAGTATATACGTCTTATATAGATTTTCTTTTTTCATTTTAGCGCGCTATAATTGATAATATATTTTTATATAGATTTTTTTTCCTTCATTTGATGAGCAATAATTGGGAATACAAATACATTTTATAATTATGTAAACTAATATTTTGATATGTCCATATTAACTAAAATAAAAAATAATATATCAAAATGTTTGTAACTAGTTAAAATTGTCTACACTAATACTAATTAATATTGAATACTATTTAGTAACTCATATTTTCTTATATTTGTTTGCTTAAGGCTGTTATACAACAGTTCTATAAAGATTCCTTTTCTTTTTCTTTTGATCAATACATGTCTTGGACGTGACTTCTTTTTAAAAATTTGTTTTAAGACAAATACTAAAGACACACTAATAAACTTATATAAAGTATACTTGTACAGAGTAAAATGAATCGACATGAAATATCTTTTAACTTTTCGTAAGAAATATGTTTAAGAAAATAAATAAATTATGCACTTTTCATAATTTCAAAAAAATTAAGTATGTTTTTCATTTTCAAACTATTTTAAAAAAATATGTTTTGTTTTTAAATTAAATTTATAAATATTTCATTTCTGAACTTTATGAAAATAATGTAAAATATAATATAATATTCAAGATAATGTTTTGCCTGAGTTTCATAAAATACAAAAGTAAAACATTTATAAATTTAATTTCTGAAACAAAATACAATTTTTATAAAAGTTTTGAAAACAAAAGCATATTTAATTCATATAAAAATCAAAACATTGAAACATTTTAACTTGTTCTTTTAGGTCATGAAAAAGTTTAACTGATTTTTGATTCCATTTTCTACTATTTATTTAAAACATTATCCAAACATGCAACATTGCATTTACTCTGCTAATTAGCACACCAAAAAAAATAATATATATATATATATATATATATATATATTAATGAGAAGAGAATATATATATATATATATATATATATATATATATATATATATATATATTAATGAGAAGAGAATACAAATTCTCTCAAAATTCCTAATTGTCAACTGCTATGATATAAGAAAATATGTGATGAAATAAGATATATAGGTTGAGTCAACTACTTCAATAAACATAAGTAATTAATCAAATAAATATAATGATGTCGAAATGTCATGTTCGAATTTTCCACAAACAGCATCCATCAATTTTTAAAATCCCTCAAGTTGTCATATTTTCCCTTAGAGAATCCCTCATTTTCTTAGAAAAATAATTTTATTATTCATCATAGATGATAGATCACATTATATATGTAGACTTTGATTTCATAATTGAAGATGATGCAGGAATTGAAAACATGAAATGTTCAACCCTATCCACATGAACAACTGACACAACCCTTCACATGCTGAAATAATTTAATTATGAATGCATTTATGCTTAAAATTGATTTTAATTGTTCTCTATTTCATTTTCAAAGTGTTAAAAAATTTTAATATTATTTTAAATGTATCAAAGTTTAAAGCAATGTAAATTATTTTTTATTATCTATTCTATTACCCTTCACCAAATATTTTACTGGAGTTTATATATCTATATACTGTGATATACAAATAGAAATGATAAAGCAGGAAATATAAACATTTTATTATAGACAAAAATATTTATTATATTTCTTGATTTTTCAAAAGAGACTTAAGCCTATGTTTGGTTACAAGAAGAAATTATGAAAAAAGAAATAGAGAGAAAAATATCTTTCACTCATTTGAGGAAAAAAAATGACATGAAAATGAAGGAAAGTATTATTTAAAAACAATAATTTAATTAATTAATTAATTAATATTACATAATTGCACATTTACAAAATTACACACTCTTTCATTATAAAAGAGAGACATATGAGGGGTAATTTTGGAATCAGATTTGTTTATTCTTTTCATTATTTTCTTTTTATATTTAATTGAAAAATAATTTTTTTTATCAATCAAAAAAATATATAAATAATAGGACAGCTTAAAATATCTTAATCTATATACAAAAATTTATATAATTTTTCTATACATAAAATTCGTTTGATATCGTAAAGAATTTTATATTGTAATAATCAGAATCTATTTTCTTGTGCAAACAAACTATTTTTGATTAGAAACTATTTTTATCTATTTCAAAGGTTTAAAAATAAAATATTTGAGATCTAGTGACATCCTTTTCTGTCACTTTCCTTATTTAACAAGACAAATGATTCTTTTATAGTTGTTTTGTTGTATTAATTATTTTTCACTCAACTCTCTTTTTTTATTCTGATCTAAATAAATAATAATTTTTTAAAAGATATTTAAAAGAGAAATAGATGAAATAATTGTGAATCTAGAACATTGTGGATATAATGATAGATTTGTCGTTAGGTTGCTCAACAAGTTGTTATGAAACGGAAAACATCCAACAAAACAAAACAATGATTGTTATTAAATAATCAGTAAAAATATAACGAATATTTTCATGTGTGGTGTTAGTGTATTAACTTTTCTTAACTAGTTAGAAAAATACAAACGTTAAGAAAACAAATTGGGGCAAGCTGCCCAAAAAGACAAGAAGTGATTAGTTACTTAAATATATATATATATATATATATATATATATATATATATATATATATATATATATATATATATATATATATATATATACTCACATAAATTCAGGAGTTTGATTTTAGTGCCTATGATTTTCTCTATAAAATTTGAAATTATTATTTATTTTACTGATCATTTATTTTTAGTAGTTATAAAATATTTTTTAAACTTTTACTGTTCATAAATTTAAATTATTATCTGTTTTATTAAAATTTCAGTGTTACTAAGCACATTTTGAATATTCAAATTTGAGTGTTTTATGATTGTTATGGATATTAAAGGGAAATTGAGTTTATCATTCATGGATTCAGTTCGTAACTTAGAAACAAAATATGGTATTAATGTATTATTTAATTAGTTTAATAATGCAAGTAATATGACTATATGAGTTTTTTTCTTATTTTTTTAATTCATTGCGGTTCTAAAAATATTTTAATACATATTATAATTAGAGAGGTACACACTAATTTCATCTCAAATTCATTTATATAATACTATTGAGATCAATTATACTAGAGGTATTATCCGCTTTGACGTATGAAACTTTGTTATACTTTTGTCAAATATTTAAAAGATTTGAAAGAGGAAAATGCATTTAAATTACTTTTGTCCTCAACTTTTAAACAATGTGTGACTATTAGACGTATATCGGAATAAGCCCACTAAGTCTAAGCTAAAAGAAACAAGGGTTTCAATTTCTTTGGAAAACAAGGGTTTGTATTATGAACCTCAAGTCCGTTAAGATAGCGTCTTTGGGTCATTTACTACAACCATGATATTGTCAGCGTTAGAGCTTGAAATTCTGTCATGATTTTATCTTTAAAAGGCATCTCAAAAGGTTAAGGGAAGAAGGTATATTTAAGTAGCTCTTGGCCTTGACTTTTAAACAATGTTGAACTATTGACTATACTAGAGCACGCCCGCCGCCTAATCAAGGTCTAAATGAAATGAGGGTTTATATTTGGAAGCACTTTTCCATTCCTCCCACTTGAAGGCTAAAAGAATGAAGGTTTCAATTCCATTACAAAACTAAGGTTTATGTTTGGAAACTTGTTTTCATTTCCACATATGACACCAATGTTTCGAATTCAAGTCCATTGAGACAACATCCCTAATGTTAGTCACCACATTCGAGGTATTGTTTGCTTTGGAGCTCAAAATTTCGTCATGGTTTTATCCTTAAAAGGCATCTCAAACGGTTGAATGAGGAACATGCATTTAAACTCCTCTTGGTCTCGATTCCTAAACGATGTGAGATTATTAGGTATATCAAAATAAGTTCCCCAATAGAGGTTTAAGGGAATGAGGGTTCATCTTTGAACCACTTTTTCGTTCCCATAAATGATGTCAATGTTTCAAACTCATGTTCGTAAAGATAACGTCATTAGGATCAATTATCACATTTAAGGTATTGTCTGTTTTGGAGTGTAGGATTTTGTCACAGTTTTTTTCTTAAAAAGCATTTTAGAGGGTTGAAGGTGCAAGGTGAATCTAAATTGTTCTTGACCTTGACTCCTAAGCGAAATGAATATAAATTATTAGACATGCTGAAATACCCATTAAATTCTATTTTTACTCATTATTATTCTAAAGTTCTTATTGATTTGAGCATTAGGTAGATTTTTACATGTAGTTCTAAAATTCTTATATACTTGGAATTAACAAACAATGCTTGGCACGAAGAGTCCACAATCTCAAAAAGAAGACTCAACCTTTTTTAACAACTCGTCCTTCACAATCTCAAAAAGAAGACTCAACATTTTTTAACAACTCGTCCTACTATGTTCCACCTTCTAGTAAGAACCTTTGGTGCACACTATGGGACTTGGTTAAATCTTTCCCATGTTACTCACATTTTCTGATGAGAACAGGTTGGGTTAAGTACAAGTAGTTGAGTAATTCATAATATAGCATAGGTACACAATAACAAATTGAAGAAAACATGAGTCTCGGTCACCAAATACCAACGATTTGTTTAACAACATCATATTGAACTATAAGGTCTACATAACCATATGGACACACCGGTTCATGATTGACAATAATGAAATGTAAAAAATGAACAACAATATCATATTCCTTTGCTCCCCAAGATGGCTAATAAAGCATGGGTTTGAGAAGATGCTCACATCCAAAAATAGACTTTTGAGCATGTTAACTGATCCTTATAGTGCTCATTCAAATGAGAACATTCAAGCATGGATAATTTCAATACCTAATGCTAGAGAATCTCAAATAACTCCCTTAAAAAAGAAACAACATTTATGGATATCATTCTTTCACCCTAAGATAATTCCAACCTTACAGTGGTAGATACATTGCCACAAAACTCAGTGAACTCATTTTGGAACATTTTCCACAAAGTTAACAACGCAGTTTGTTGTTACACTATTGGGGCTTAACTTTTGGCATTGGAGAACATAAAGCAAGATGGAAATAAGTCTCTAACAAGTTATGGACCACTTTGCAAGTTTGTCACTTAATATTTCCAATTTCTACCCAATTGTCAATACACAACATGTTGATTAAGTTTCTCACAGCCCTTTCCAAAATAGCTTGTTAACTAATTCAACAAAAGACATGGTCAAGCTCTAATGAAGAGAATCGAGAGTGTATTTAGGGAGTTAGAAGCATATGAAGCAAAATAAAATCAAACAACTATTTTCAACCTCAATATTACTTCTTTTAATGCATGTATGACACTTAAAAGTTTGAATCAATAATTTCAGTTAGCAAAGGAATTGAGGAAATGATTAATGACATATGGAATGAATCAAAACAACTACAAGATGAAAGAAAATGAATTAATAATAAAATTTGTCGAGCGACATAAACTAATATTAGAATCGGAATAAGAAAGGAACAATTAAAGAAAAGTAAAAAATGGAGGAGACTTAATACTTTGGAACAAATGGGGCATCACTTGGAGATGGAGAAGTTGCCTTCATCTTCATGATAATCTCTTGAAGAATTATCTCTTAACTCCTAAGAGTTCAAGATAAGGCAAGAAGTAATAATTCACTCTCACAATATGTTTGAAAAATGAATTACAAGAGGTGATGATGACAATATATAATATTTTTCATCTAAAAATTCTACTCAAAATAACATCAAAATGCACTTCTATTCATATGCAAATTCAAAAACTAAAAGGGAGGGAAACTAAATTTCAAAGTTAAAAATGCTTGAATCTTGCCCATAATTTAAGAGGTGTTTCCCATGCCTTCTGTAACCATGTTTTTAACCTTTATTGACCTTTCTCTTTTGCTAAAAGTTGTTCCCCTAAACTAGGCTTCTACTTGGACTTTACTTGATACATTCTTCATCCATTTTATTGCATTCCTTACTTGTTACTTGATGTTGGTCACTGCTTCAATGTCTTCTTAGGTTTAAGGAAACCCGCCTAAACCTAATATAATTTTACTAATTACACCTCAAAATACAAGAAATCAATTCTACAAATTACAAGTCCTAAAAAAACACCAAATAAAGAGAAATAGTAATTCTTTTTTGGGGAGAACAACTTATCTTGTCATGCTTCATGTAATTATTCTAGATATGGTGTGTTCTTACTCTTTTTTTTTTTTCATACAAGCACTCATCATTTGAAAATGTGCTTCCAAGCACATTATTATAGAAGAAAATATTGAGATGAGAAACCTCTTAGATAAAACAATACGTTAAACCTTTTGACCTTTAGATAATCCTTTTTGACAGAATCAACTGAAAGCCAAAAGCATCAACGATTGGGGATATACAACTTTCAATCTTATAAAGATATGAACTCTCTTCTAGTTTCTTATGTGAACTCAACAACATTCTCTACAAAACTTAAAAAAGCACAAAAATATTTTAGCAGTGTTTTGATACTTAGCAATTGTTCTCTCTCTCTTTTTATTTGAAGGATAACTTTATATATGTATTGGAAGAAAGAGTTTTTGCCTATCCGTTTTTCACTGTTGAGATATTTTGAACTCAATACCCCCATCTTCTTTTGTTTGATAGGTGTGGACACAAAGGTGCATTGCCCTTCATGCAACATTAAATGTCATATCTCCTCTTCAAGCAACATTTGAATAATTGACTTCACTTAGAACACTAGATTAAAGAGCTTTTTACTCAAAAATAATGTAAAATCAATGACCATACAAAGTAGATAGCTTGATTAGAGTTAAGTAAGCTTGTGTCATGATGGTTATTGAAATGAAACAACTTTAGCTCGTATCCTAAATGATCTTAATGTAGACTTATGCTTTGTGAATCATCTAGGTGGACACAAGATGGAGACATTCCTTGTAACACATAAATAAACTTTCAAGAATATATTTAAGGTAAAATGCAAGCATGAAGATTTTGTGTGCTTATCGTCTATTGGGGGGTTTCACTTATTAGATAAAGCAAATATTGTAAGATGTTGTATCATTTGTGAGACGAAGTACTTGTATCTTAAGGATAAATAAAAACTGAGATTGTTTAACTTTCCTCTTGCATTAAATTTCTAAGAGATAATAAAAGGATAAATCCTCCAACTAATTATAAAACATAATTAAGTAATTTACATATGGAAGGTTTTGAATGGAGTAGAAGAAAAAGAATCTAATAAAGCTTTTATCTCTTGCATTAAAATTGTCATTTCATGAACAATAACTAAGGGTTAATTACAAATATTTTTGTTCTTATTTCAGTAATTGATGCTCATGAAAAATAGACTTAAGTTTGTAGTCTTTCCAATTTGTTCGTTAAGACTTTGAACAATTGTATGATAGGTTGACTTCAAAAGATTTGTTAAGACCATGGATAATATTGCATCCCTTTATTTGGTCTAAGTTTTGGTGTAACTTCCTTCACATACTTACATGAAATAAACTAACTCTACTTAGATGATTATTCCAGTATGTGTTTCACACAAAACTTCATTTCATCAACACCTTTTTTCTTGTAATCAGAAGTTGAGATTTTGATCCATTCACAGTTATAAGCAAAGCCCCAGAATTAATGCCGCAAGACATGTAAATTATTCTCTTTTTTTATTTCCTTTCAATTAACGTATTTGCAAAATTTTATTTTCGTTTGATTGTGACTTTAGAATTATTAGAAAAAATAATTAAAATATAAAACGTTAGAAATATACTAAAAGTAATAAATAATATTTATTAAAATACAAAAAATTATTATACTTTTAATTCTTGTATCACTGAAAAAAATAAAAATAGAAAGGGTAAACACTATACAGTAATAACTTACAACGAAAACCCCTCGAGAAAAAAAAAAAAAAAACTAAACTAACGAGGCAAATGATTATTTATTGTCAATTTCTACGTGGACTTTATTTATTCTTCCCATAGTTTTCAAAACAATGGAACCATAGATGATAACTCTCTCCAAGGTCAAATGAAAGGTCACCATCAATGGGTTTACAGAGGAAACTGATAACCCAAAACGTTATTGGCAAACCAAAACTGATAAACTAAAAGAAAAAAAAAGAGTTCAAGCATGAGAAGTTATGTTCGTGGATAAAGCAATATAATAGATGTGTTAGCAAGACTCATTCCTTCAATAATCCACTTGATCAAAATACAAAATTTAAATTATCTTAAGAATCTGGCACACAAACATTTATTGTGGAGCAATAGAAGTGAGTTGATCCTTTAGTCTGCATAATATTTGTATAACAGTGACACTCATAATTTCTTTATACGTTTATTAGTTTATCACATCATGTTACTTATCTTATTCATATTTTTCTCTTCACTCTCACTATAACATGCTGTGTCTATACGTCATTTTCCATAATTATTAATTGAAGTCCATGCTCAAAGTTAATAAAGTATAGATATATAGAACTCTATATGTATGCTGCAGCACACAAACATGTGTGTATATATACATAATATAATATATAATATGCATTGCAGAAAAGGAAGAGGGTAGAGAAGGAAGAAACAAAAAATGAAGAGCACTAGGAGAGAAGTGGAGAAGAGATCAGAGATAGGTTCTGCCATTGAAGAACTTTCCATGATGGTCATAGTTAAACCTGGTGAAAAGCATGAATCTGCTCATATCCCCACCAAGCCTTTTCTTTCTGTTTGCTATTTGGTGCTGCAAGTTCTTGGTGAGTTCACTTGGAACTTGTTCTCTTTCTTTGAACTTCCAATAATCTCATGTCACACCTAAAACATTCTCATCATGTGTCTAGCAGATAAGATAGGACCGACAATGGCTGTTTTGAGACAAGACGTGTACCAGAATATTAAGGTTTGCTTTCATCAACCACCAAACCACTTCTTTCTTTCGGAACAACAACTATTTTAACTTAAGGTTTTGAATTAAAGATGGTATTAATCCGTATATGTTTCATTGGACTAATGTTTCATTGGTGATTACTTTCTCTTTAATGATCCTTTCTCAAAAGAATATATGATTAATTTATTGACGGCTAAGTTTTAACCAGAAATTATTAGATAAGCTAAACCTACTAATGTTTGCATGCAATAGTACATAATAAAAATATTAATTTTTCTAATGAATTGAAAAACTTGTGTACATATATATCAAGTAACTATATATAGATTGAAAACTTACTGCAGTTTAACACAGTTGCACATTGCTGATAATCATATCGACTTCCAACTATATCTTATAAGTTAGTCTGTGTATTGAATTCTGTTGCGTTGCAGACACTGGAACTGATGCATGAGTCAAATACCTCAGTGAACTCGAATTTGGTCGAGATATTGAAGTCAGAAGCGAAAGAAGGCAATGCAAGAAAAGGGTCTAGCTGCAGTAAGGCCCTGGTTTGGCTCACTAGGTGAAAAAACCAGAAACACTAATTTTCAGGAACAATATATAATATTATTTACTATTTTGATATTACTCAGACTGTATCAGCAATGTGTACAGAAATTCTTTATGACTAAAGTCATCTTTTTTTCTGCAACTTTGCAGGACCCTGGATTTCACCTCATCATTATTACAAACACTAGCAAAAGACCCTGAAAAGAGAATGGAGCAAGTAGTTGAAGAGGCTTATGAAGTAACCTTAAAACCGTGGCATGGATGGATTTCATCAGCTGCTTTCAGAGTAAAAAACATAATTTTTCGATAACCACTTGTTCACCAAATTCTTGTAATGACCAAAAACTGTGTACATTGCATGGAATTGCAGGTGGCTCTGAGACTTGTACCAGAGAGTAAAACATTTGTTAATATTCTTAAAACTGATGAGGAAAACTATGACAACCTAAAGGAGAAAATGCAGATGTTGGTTTCTCTGTTTGTGCCTTTTCTTGAGGATATTCATTGTATTCTAGTAAGCTTGGTTTTCTGCTTCATAACATAACATTAATTGGTAATGAAATTTTCTGGTGTCTTCTTACATTGTGGATGTTTTTGCAGAGATTGTATAACTTGGACAAGATAAAGTCAACCTGAAGTCAGAGAGAGAATAACTAATGCTGTGTTTGGTGTATTCTCGCTTTCTGAAAAGAAATTATTAATGGTTTGATTGAGACAGTTATGTATTATTCCTCACACTCTAATTAAGTATTACTAATTTTTCTCTAAATTTAAAAGCTTAATTACGTATTATGTAAAGATTAACAGAGATCATAAATAGTTTATGGTTTTAGAGTACGCAATAATTTTGCTTTCTGTACAGTTACTTTAATGTAAATATTTTTTATACTAAAGTTTGTATATGGCATCAAGGTCAGAATAAGTGTTAATGGTATCTCTAAAATATGTTTATAATCAAAATGCTTCTTTTGTGTTTTAGGCAGAGATAAAGCTCAAGTGGCTAATTTAATATTTGGTTATGTATAATTTTAGTTTCTCTAAAATAAGTAAGTGAGGTATAATTTTGTTACTTGTATAATAACTTTTTCTTTGTTTTTAGTTTCTCAAAATTTAAAATTTGTTATTTTCACCTATGGTGTTATGCGACATTAATTGATTATTTATGTGCTTAGCCAAAAGTTATGATTATTTTAAGTAATAAATATTTATGTCATATGTTATTTAAAAAAAGAAAACTCTTAAAATCTTTAAAAAATGTTAATTCTTTTATCTTAAAATTAATATTAGAATTGAAAATAAAAATGACAAATTGGGTTGTTTTGACCCGTTTTAGTTTGTGCTACGTTAGAAACAAAATATTCAAAGTAGTTTAATTAACACAAAACTTGCATGTTACCTTATCTGATGATGGAAAACAATAAAACAAAGAGAATGCATAGGATATAATTTTTTCTAATGTACAAATTTACGAGGATGAATCATCAAAGAGCAGCAATAATAAATTACCATAATCACAAATAAAAGTACTAATATCTTTAATGTGAAAACCCCTTCAAATTAAAGTTCAAAAATACGAATCGTCCAGACTAAAGAAATAGCTCAATTATGATAAGCAAGAATACAAATCAGTCTCAATCAACTGCACAAATTAGTGTCAACACTCAACCAAAAAGCAAAGCAACAAAGCAACAAAGCTTTCAAATAGAGAAGAACAAAGGAAACAAAAAACTTATAAAATCACTACTACAGTGCAAAATTAATTTCTCCCAACACAAACCTCATATCGACAATCCGACCGGTCAAAATGAAGAATAGTTTGTTCCAAACAATTTGTTTAAAGTCTTCTTTTTTATCCCAGTTGACCTTTTCTTTCTTCCTCTCATTCCTACATATCTCAAAGTCTTCATTCAACCGAGTTAGTTTCACATAATGAGTACCTCGCTCCTTTTCAGCTTCTTCTGGATCCTTTTACACTTTAGTAATTATTGGTTTAATTAGTCGGATAGTACTCATTTTTGTTTGGATGTGTCAATTTAGTACTTGCTTTTAAAAATATGCCAATTGAGTCTCAACTTTTGAAAAGATGTTTTAATTAGGTCCCTTTTGAGAAAAAAAATTATTAACTTCGTTAATATATTGATATTTAAAATGACTTATAAACTTAAGTATTGATATTTATATTAAAAAGGACCTAATTGAGACAATTTTTGAAAAGTTGTGACTCAATTGACACCTTTTCAAAAACGGATACCAAACTGACACATATGAACCAAAGTGGGTACCATTCGACTAGTTAAAACATGATTATTTTTCTCACAAAAATCATTTTTGCCTTGAGACAAGTCGGGTCATGATGAGTCTAGGCAAGAATTTTTATGTGCTCTTCAACCTAAGATTTTACTGACTTTACCAAATTTCCTAGGCTATTATGAATGTCTATGGAAAGTGACACAAGATCACTAGAGAGAGACGCAAAGTTGACAGGAGAAGGAGAGGTGAGATTGCTAGCAAGGAATTTATCGTTGGTTACAAGCTTATCCATTCTGATCAGATTCTTTCTCTACTCATGGGAGACCAGATGTTCTGATAAAGGATTGATCCCTATCAAGGATGATGGCCCATGGCACATGCTTAGAAGAAAGGGAGTTCCTTGATCCCTTCCTTTGCTTTTATTTTCTTTAGTTTAAAATTCCTTTAAGTTGGCTTGGTTGACTATTTTTGAGTTGACTTGTTGACCTTGACTTTGGGTTGACTTGTTGACTCAAAAGATTATCTTAACCTTAAACCAACATGCTAATAAATTCCTTAATTTGCTTTTGTAGGAATAAGAAAGGAGGAGGACCACATAGGAGACACTTGGCGTCCTAAGGAAGAGAGAGAAGGAATAAGACTTTCTAGAAGCATCTAGAAAGGGGAGGCCCACATGCCTTGGACACCAAGTCTTCTAGAATGTTCTAGAACCTTCCTTTGGGAGCCTTGGCCATGAAGACTTGCCACCTAGATGGCTTGGACGAAAATTCACCCATGTGCACCCTAGGATAACCTACTTTCTAGAACATGCTAGGTTTCTTTTGTAATCCTTTAACTTAGTTGTTTTGCTAAGGGGCCCCTAGACTTGTCTATTTAAGGGGACCTCTAACACTTGTACAAGGGTTGAACATTTTGGAGAAATTATACACTTTGTGTTTCAACCTTTTGTGAGAGCATTCCTCCTTAGGGAGTGGAGTTCTTTCAAGCCTTATCTTGCCTTGGCAAGTGGCGGCATACACCACTCATCTTCAAGGTTGCCATGGCTTCTTCTAGCCTAGCCTTGTAGTGGCGTGAATCCTCCATTCCTCCCATTTCCCTTGCTTTTCATTTTATGTTTCTTTACTCTTCTTGGTTTATATTGTTTCTATTATATGTTTTTTTCTTTTGATTTCTTACTCCCCATCAATCCATTCTCCTCCTCTCTAGAACCTTGGAAAGGAACCTTCACATCTAGATAGCTTGCTATCTTAATGTCCAGTGGGGATTTCCTTGGTTTTCTTAATCAACTCACACCATATTCAATAATCTTAAAAAGGAACAAGATAATCCTTCATCATTTGGTATCTAGAGCTTTGGTTGTCCTTGAATATGGTGTTTTTCATGTGCTAATCTTGTCTTGTTGTAGCTATCTTTGTATGGTTCAAATCCACTTCCATTGCACACAAAAACAATGCTGGCAGAAACTGTTCACGATTTTAAAAGATTAAACTGCACCTGCTCAGTGATCCAAAAATTACGTTTTTGGTGTCAAAAGAAAGCTCTGTTAGTCTAGTTTCTAACAAAAAAAGAACCAATGCATTTGGAGTTCTGTGGAGAGAGTTATGATCAAATGAGTGAGTAAAGGTCAGAGCTGCCGAGAATACGAAAAATAACGTTTTCAGGTTATGTTGTGGCAATTTTTGCTTCGGTTTTGTGATGCTTTAACTCCTAAATCTGGTTGGATAACATGTCTTTGATGCTTAGTCTTTGAGCCTCAAATCCATGAGTTTAAATGCATGATAGCTACATGTTTGTGTCTTTGTGTATGTCATGTTGAGTCTTTAAATGTGTCTAACTTTTGCTTGAGTCATATGTCATATGCTTCTTTGAGTTTTCTTATTCTTATTTCTAAGTATTTGAGCTATTGCATGAGATATATGCCTTTTGTTGTAGCGTGCTCCTTGAAATTGATTTTGACCTAATTTTAAGGAACTAAGTGTTCAAGACACCCTAAAACATCCTTCTAATCATTTTAAGTACCTAGTTTTGAAAAGAAAAAGTGTTTTCAATACCAAAAACAGTTTGGCCGAGAGATAATGTGTTGCTTGGTAAATCCATTTGGCCATTTTTACTAGGTGTTATGCTACCAAATTTTATACTTGGATTTTGGGTGATATTGGCAAATTAGTTCCATGCTTTAACTTGGTTATGATCTTTCTTGGTGTATGCATAATTTGAGGTATAATCTTGGCTTGTTCAAATGCTTTCCATAGAGTCTTTAAAAGTTTTTTTCATTGCTTTAGTCTTGTTCAAGTTTTGTCTTTAAAACAAAATTTCCTTAGAAGTTAAACTTTCTTGTTTTTGTGTTTTTCTTGCTTGTCACTAGGTGTTCTTTGTTGTGTCTTAGTAGTTTTCTTTTCTTGAAACTCTTGGGATGTTGTGGCCGAATCACTTGTATTGCATTTGAAAGGTTTTGAACAAGTTTTGAAAAGTGTTTGCTTCACTCCTTTGGTGGATTTTGAGTGCTAGCCTTGCCTTGTTACTTTGGGAGAGTGATCTAAACACTTGGGTTACATTTTGGGTTGGATTTGGTCTCGGTTTTCATGTTGTCTAACCCCTAATCCATTTATTTTGTCTCGGATTTGAGTGTTTTTGTTGTAGGAATCATGGCAAGTTCATCAAATGCACCTACACCAAACAAAAATAATACATTGATGAGATTGCTTCGGGATTTGGAGTTGTCTAGGAAGGAGGCCTTTGAACAATTGAGAAAGGACAAGGAGCAAAGTGACCTAAGAATCCAAGAGCACATTCAAAGGCTTGAAGCTAGGGAGAAAGAAAGAGATCCTAGGAAAAGAGGGCATTCTAGGCGCAACCCATCACAAGAGAAGCAAACTCCAAAGATTCCTAAGTTCTATGGTGGAAGTGATCCCAAAATCTTCCTTGATTGGGAAGCTAAAGTTGATCAAATTTTCAATGAAAATCATGTAAAGGATCAAACACAAGTTGATCTAGTAGTGTTAGGATTTTTTGAGTATGCCAAAACTTGGTGGCATAAAGTTTGTAAAAATTATGACCAAGGGCCACCCGCGACTTCTTGGATGGACATTAAAACTCTTATGCGCGCTAGATTTGTTCCTCCCTCCTATAGGAAGGAACTTCTTTTGAAGCTCCAAAGGCTTCACCAAGGTCCTATGTGTGTGAGTGAGTACTTTAAAGAATTAGAGTCTCAAATTTTTAGGGTTGGAATAAGAGAAACTAACAAAGAAAAAATGAAAAGGTTTGTGAATGGTCTTAGGAGAGACATACAAGACCAAGTACAGTTGTATGAGTACTCCACTCTTCAAAATGTTTTCACACTTGCTCTTAGGATTGAAACTCATTTGAAAAGAAAGAATAGGGCAAGGAAGAGTTACTCACCCAACCACTACTATAGTCACTCATGGAAGGGAAAAGCTAAAGAGAAACATGATAAATTTCCTTCTAAGTCTCACCAAGTACCATCAAGTAAAAATAAGTTACCAAGTGGTCACACTCACCATTCCACTTCTCAAAGATCAAGTTCCATTAAATGTTTTAAATGTTTGGGGTATAAACACATTGCTTTGAATTGCCCAATGAAGAGGACAATGATCTTAAAGAAGAGTGATGATGAGAGTGAACATTTTTCTTCCCCTTCCCCCCAAAATACTTCTCCCCACACTTCTTCTTCAATTGAAAGGACTAAACCCTTTGAAAGTGGATTGTTAATGGTAAGGCACCAACTAGGGCAAGTTCCCAAAGAACTTGATCCTTCTCAAAGACAAAACCTTTTTCATGGAGGGTGCCTTATCAATGACAAGATATGTCACTTCATCATAGATAGTGGAAGTTGTATAAATATGGCTAGCCCAAGGGTGGTGGACAAGTTTGGCTTGAAAACCATTCCTCATGTCAAACCCTACAACCTATCATGGCTTAAGGAAGAAGAAATAAAAGTAACTAAACAAGTCCTCATTAACTTTTCAATTGGCAACTTTAAGGATGAGGTATTATGTGACATTGTGCCTATGGAAGCCAACCATATTTTGCTAGGTAGGCCATGGCAATTTGATAGAAAAGTTGTTTATGATGGCCATGCAAACACTTATGTTTTTTCCTCCCTAGGAAAGAAGTTCACAATCCTACCTCTCCCACCTCCACAAGAAAATGAGGACAAAAATAAAATAAAAGATGAAAAAGAAAAAGAAAAGGAGCAAGCTTTCACCAAGGAGTTACTTGCCTACAAAAAGAGTTTTTCAAAGCAAGAGGTGCAACACCACTCTTCATTTTCTTCCCAAACAAAGAGAGATGAACAAAAACACAAGCAAGAAAAGGAGAGTGGCATTAAAAAGAAAGAGGGCACCTCCAAGACTAGGGATCAAATCATTAAAGATGAAGAAAGTTTTCATCAACTCAAGTCAAGCTCCATCAACAAAGAATTCAAGAATTTGAGGTCAAATTCTCTCCAACAAGGGGAGAATGATAAAGGATTGATCCCTATCAAGGATGATGGCCCATGGCACATGCTTAGAAGAAAGGGAGTTCCTTGATCCCTTCCTTTGCTATTATTTTCTTTAGTTTAAAATTCCTTTAAGTTGGCTTGGTTGACTATTTTTGAGTTGACTTGTTGACCTTGACTTTGGGTTGACTTGTTGACTCAAAAGATTATCTTAACCTTAAACCAACATGCTAATAAATTCCTTAATTTGCTTTTGTAGGAATAAGAAAGGAGGAGGACCACATAGGAGACACTTGGCGTCCTAAGGAAGAGAGAGAAGGAATAAGACTTTCTAGAAGCATCTAGAAAGGGGAGGCCCACATGCCTTGGACACCAAGTCTTCTAGAATGTTCTAGAACCTTCCTTTGGGAGCCTTGGCCATGAAGACTTGCCACCTAGATGGCTTGGACGAAAATTCACCCATGTGCACCCTAGGATAACCTACTTTCTAGAACATGCTAGGTTTCTTTTGTAATCCTTTAACTTAGTTGTTTTGCTAAGGGGCCCCTAGACTTGTCTATTTAAGGGGACCTCTAACACTTGTACAAGGGTTGAACATTTTGGAGAAATTATACACTTTGTGTTTCAACCTTTTGTGAGAGCATTCCTCCTTAGGGAGTGGAGTTCTTTCAAGCCTTATCTTGCCTTGGCAAGTGGCGGCATACACCACTCATCTTCAAGGTTGCCATGGCTTCTTCTAGCCTAGCCTTGTAGTGGCGTGAATCCTCCATTCCTCCCATTTCCCTTGCTTTTCATTTTATGTTTCTTTACTCTTCTTGGTTTATATTGTTTCTATTATATGTTTTTTTCTTTTGATTTCTTACTCCCCATCAATCCATTCTCCTCCTCTCTAGAACCTTGGAAAGGAACCTTCACATCTAGATAGCTTGCTATCTTAATGTCCAGTGGGGATTTCCTTGGTTTTCTTAATCAACTCACACCATATTCAATAATCTTAAAAAGGAACAAGATAATCCTTCATCATGTTCACTTCCCACTTGGTTTTCAGTAGCGGTAGCCTCAATCTTATGATGATGTTTTCTTAGATCATGACTCCAAATTTGTTCCGAGTCAGCAATATGGATGGTAGAGGCCTAGGCAACGTTTCTTTCCTGCTTTTTCTCTTGTTTCTAAAAACTCCTTAGTCGCCTAGTTATTTCTTGACAAGACAAGGCCATTGTGTTTTCTACAGATTTCAATTTTAAAATTGTTAGAGGCCAACAATAATTCATAAAGGAAAAAGGATTGAAAAATAGAGCAGTACTGATATAATTTAAGTTCTAAAGGTCGGTATTCAAACTTAAGGAGTTTGGAGGTTTTGAACACCGCTTCGTAATAGGATAATTCAGTGTCATCCAAATCTTCTTTTCTATGAGCCTACTGGTTACGAGGCAGATTCATCCAATAAAGGGGAACCCCTGTAAAATGTTATCGCCAGGGATCAAAATTTGAGAAATTTTCCTTTAAAGTTTTTGAAAAAGGATTGGTATAAAGACAGAATGTTAAGGATTGGATATGGAGGCAGGTCACATACGGTGCAACATGTTAAGGATCACTAATGAGTTCCTGGATGAGGTTCGGGTGGAACAGGGTAAGGATCAGGAATTGCAGCATATTATTAGTGAGTTGGGCATAGAGAAGAGAAAAGACTTCAGGATGGGTAGAGATGGTATCCTACGATTCAGAGAGAGGGTGTGTGTACCCAACAACTGGGTATTGAGGAAAATGCTCTTGGATGAAGGGCATAAGAGTCGTCTTAGCATACATCCAAGTATGACTAAGATGTACAAGGACTTGAAGGTGACTTTTTGGTGGACTGGCATGAAAACTGATGTGGCAGATTATATAACATCTTGTTTAGTGTGCCAGAAAGCGAAAATAGAGCATCATAGGCCGGGTGGTACTTTGGAGCCTCTTGAGATTCCTCAGTGGAAATGGGACAGCATTTCCATGGACTTTGTTACATATCTACCGAGGTCAGTGAGAGGGTATGATTCCATATGGGTAATAGTGGATAGATTGACGAAGTGCGCACACTTTCTACCCATTAATCAGAAGATGTCTCTAGATAAACTGGCAGAGCTATACGTCAGGGAAATAGTCAGATTACATGGTGTGCCTACAAGTATCATATCAGATATAGATCCGAGATTTACCTCGAGGTTCTGGTAGTCGTTGCAGAAAACTTTGGGTACTCAGTTGAGAATGAGCTCGGCATATCATCCTCAGACTGATGGCCAGTCTGAGAGAACCATACAGTCGCTGGAGGACTTATTGAGAACATGTGTTCTGGATCATCTCGGGACATGGAGTGATGTGCTATCGCTGGTGGAGTTCACTTACAATAACAACTACCATTCCAGCATTGGGATGGCACCTTACGAGGCCTTGTATGGCAGGAGGTGTCGAACACCTTTGTGTTGGCAGTAGGATGGAAAGTCTGTGGTACTTGGTTCAGAGTTCCTACAATAGACTACTGAGAAGGTAAGGGTAATTCAGGATCAGATGCGTGAACTCAGAGTCGGCAAAAATCGTACGCGGATAAGAGGAGGAGGCCACTTGAGTTTGAGGCTGGTGACCATGTATTCCTCAGAGTTACACCAACAGTAGGTATTGGGAGAGCATTGAAGTCAAGGAAGTTAACTCCTTGATTCATCGGTTCATATCAGATTACGAGGCGAATTGGACCGGTGGCGTACGAGATTGCATTGCCACCTCACTTGGCGAACCTGCACAATGTCTTCCACGTATCATAGTTGAAGAAGTACGTGGCGGATCCTACACATGTGCTGGAGGAGGATGATGTCCAGGTGCATGAGAATCTGACTTTGGGAGTTGGACCGGTGAAAATTCTTGATTCTCAGCTCAAACAACTCAGAGGGAAGGAAATTCGGACTGTGAAGGTTCTCTGGGACGAGGCAACCCAGGAGATGACTTGGGAGATGGAGTACCTCATGAAGAAGTCTTATCCTCACCTTTTTACTAGTAAGTCTTATTTTCGTGGACGAAAACTTTTAAAGGTGGGGGTAGTGTAAGACTCGTGAAATTAATTAATTAAATAATTAATTAATTAATAAATGCGAGTAGAAAGCGTCTTTATGGTATTATTTATTGTTTAATGTGACGTGATGTTATGGCTGTTTTAAGCTCGCCCAGACGAGGTGAACTAGCCTAAGTGAAGCAGAGGGCTTAGCTTAGGCGAGAGTCCCTGGCTTAAGCGAGTCTATGTGAATTTCTCATGTTTGTATGACCATGTGTGGGTGAAATGACTACTTTTCTTAAGTATAGGAAGTATATGCATGTGTTGTGGTGTGTGGGGTTGAAGGACTAAGTCCAATAGGGGTCTGGGATGTGCTTGATGGTTGGACACATGATGGGCATGGAACTGGTTGAGTTCCCGTCGGCTACTAATGGGCGAGTCCTCAGTCTGGTGATTGCATGTGTCGGGCTCACGATGGGCAAGGAACTGTTATGTTCCCATCGGCTACTATTGGGCGAGGAGTCCATAGTATGGTGATTGTGTGCGTGCCAAGGTCCAAGTATGAGACTTGGATGTTTTACTACAGACGAGGAGTCTGTAGGGCAGGACTATGAGCGGGATAGGCTCATAGGGTTGGACCACGAATGAGTTAGTTTCGTGGGAGCACAAGGAAGTCCCAAGACTTAGTGCATGTATATGACTCATGAAGGACTATGAGGTCATGGTTGGGTTATTTGAAAATTATGAGAATTTTAGTTATGTTATTTTAGGTTGGGGAACATATTTATATTCATGTTTTGTTTATATATATTGTGCATAGCTCACCCTTTCTATGTGTGTGTGGCGATGATCGGATAACTTGTTATCCAGGAGCAGAGGATTTGACAGGTGGGCCAGGAGATGCTTAGACTCGGAGCGAGGGCTAGCAGGAGATATTTTTGTATATATATATATATATATATATGTATGTATGTATATATGTTTATTATTTTAGCTTTGAGAATATTATGTAACCATCTCGGGAGCCATTGACTTTTATTTCAGTTTTATGGTTATGGACTCCTGGTTTATGACACGTGCATTAAAGGTTTTGAATTTTCCCACGTTTTTGGGAAAATGATTTTATAATAAATGCGATTCTTATTTTATTTCGGAATTTATTTATTAAATATTACTTTACATGAGTTGGTAGAAAACCATTATATGAGATTAACATTTCACCACCCCCATTATGTAAGTTAAAATGCATTGAAATTAAAACATGCATACACATCCGGTGAAACAGAAGTTCATAAGTAAAAATACATACTTTAAAGAAGAAAATATCAACCTCAATCTAAGTTGAGGGACATGTTGAAGTTATTAGAAAAATCAAAATAAACTTCATCAGGGGTTACGTTCCAATGTCTTGTTGTAAATAAAAGGTCATTATCTCAACTGGAAGATGGCATGCTTTTGTCGTTCCCACATAAAAAATGGACTCAACATTGTCATCTCCACACATCATACAAGATCAGTAATGTGTAATGGCGCCAAATAGGAAGATTGGTAACATGTAACATAAGTTTACTTCGTATTCGTGTAACGTTGAACCATTGAAGTGTTGAGGATTTTCTTTTTAAGTTGGGACAGAGTCATAGTATTTGTTATCAAAATAGTAATCTTCAACATAGATGTTGTCATTGAAGTACACTAACATAGTGAATGTTGTAGATGTCATTGGGCATAGGAGTGATATGGCACTAACTGAATTAGATTGATGAAGCAATTGATGAAGGGCATTATTTATAGCCTGAATGCCTCAACGTGGATACATCAATGGCAATTTTTGTTTGTTTAGGTTAAGGATTGAGATTCAAAGTAGAATAATTCAACGCACAAGATTTAGATCCACTTTGCAGAAAAACCCATAATTTTTTCAAAGTGGACTATGGTTTAGTCATTTTCATTATGTCTAGCAGCTTTAATTATGTGGCATGTGATATGTCAAGTTAAAATTAAAGGCACCACTACCGGTGAGTAGCAGACTTTAGCCATTGTCATCACATGACACCAACTTCAATTGTTTCGTTCAAAATAAAGTTGTAGATGTATACGACCAAAGTTGATATACACATTGCACGATGAATGTCAATCATACTTTATTTTACTTCACCACATGAACCCACTATAATGCGGGAATAAAGAATTTATGTTTCGACTACAGAGAAACCAAGCCTCTTATAAATTATTAGTTCATTTCAGTTCACAACCATAGGTGGCTATTAGTTAAACAAGGATGGTGATCCATCACGAAAATAACATTCATAGTAGTTTTCTTATTGTTGTTAACTATGAAGGTCGCATAAATTGTGCTTTTTATGTGTCAACTATTATGAATTTACAGATGTTGAAGGAATAAATTGCAAGTTATCGTTGCTACAATAAGGGAAAAAGGGTAAAAAATTTATGGTTTAACAAGCCTGCGTTAGGATGTTGGGACTAGTATGAAAAAATTCAGCTTGTTACGGATGACAATGTCTGCAACATGATTGCCTTCTTCCTTCCACTCCAACATGATCTTCCAATGAAGCTTTCAGTAACCCTACACCTTCTTAAAGGTGACAATTTGGATGCAACAAACTCAGTTGCAACCAATAATGTCGATGACTAAAGCTTAGTTTTTTATGTGTTTAAGGAAGTTTCAATAAGTTGTTTACTATTTTTTATGATTAGTAGTTAATATCCATGAATGAGTTCAGTATGTGTAATGTAACAAAGTATTTGTGTTAAATTGAACTTTTCTTTAAGTTTCAACACATGAATTTTTTTTGTATCCGAAACTTATACCATTGGTTTAATTGCATGACATACTATAGAATTGAGTTGAAATATAATTTTTATCACATCATTAAGACCACAAATAAAATCCATAAAGTCATCATCTTGATTTTGTTTTTTAGCCTTTTTTACTACTAAGTACTTATTTTTTGGTCAATTTATATGCACACGAATAATTTTTTTTGCATCCAAAACCTATGACATTGGTTTAATTGCATGAAATATTATAGAATTGAGTTGAAATAATACTTTTATCACATCATTAAGATCACAAATAAAATCCATCAAGTCATCATCTTGACATTATTTTTCAGCCTTTTTTACTACTAAGTACCTGTTTTCTGGTCAATTTATCTACACACGAGTAATTTTTTTTTTGTATCTGAAACTTATGTCATTGGTTTAATGGCATGAAATATTGTAGAATTGAATTGAAATAATATTTTTATCACATCATGAAGACCACAAATAAAATCCATAAAGTTATTATATCGACTTTATTTTTCAATTTTTTTTGCTACTAAGTACCTGTTTTATGGTCAATTTATCTATACATGAATAATTTTTTTGTAACTGAAACTTATGCCATTGGTTTTATTGCATGAAATAGTACAAAATTGAGTTTAATGTATACACGAATTATTTGTTGCTTGGGTCTGACTTCTAAAAAGGTGTCTGTACGATTTTTTCACCATCATACAACCTTTAGTCACCATCATGTTGTGCAAATAACTTTATTTATTGTTATGTGTAAGATGAATTCTGTAAAGGTGTTTGCACATGAGTTATGGCCCAAGTTGTAGGTTGTCTGATTCGCATTAATCACCCATAACATGACAATGCACCAACCTCAATCTAAGGGATGACATTTGTTTCAATAATCCAACGGCTAACATTTTTCTGGTCAAGTCTTGCATCGTCTATAAATGTGTAATCTTGTTGTTTTCAATTGTTGCTCTAGAAACAAAGCTTGAAAGAGTTAAACAAAATGTTGCTATGGAGACAACAAGACCACAGGGTTGCATACATTGCTTCTAGGGTATGTGAACTTCATTTATTATTAGCACACCTAAGTTTTTATATAATGACATATGCTACTTGGTTGTTTAGGATGCGGAAGGGAACATTGTGTCGTCTTACTGTCACTTCATGCTTGAACCACATCCAACTATTGTTCATGTAATACAATATACAGGGTTTGGCAGTGTGGCTAAATTAAGACATTTGAAGATTGATCATGGTTTAGTGATTGCCTTGGTAGAAAGGTGAAGGACTGAAGCACACATTTCATTTGCCGACTGGAGAATGCACCATAACCTTACAAGATATGTCACTCCATTTGGGGTTTTATGTTGACGGACCCCCTATCATTGGTCCAACTATGTTGGATTGGGACGAGATGTGTGATACCTTATTAGGTATAACACCGGTTAAGGGAGAATCCATTGACAGTTCTATGATCAAACTAAAATGGTTAAGGGAAAATTTGTTGCCTATAGATGAAAATTCCAATATTGAGGTCATTCATGCATATGTTAGAGCTTATATATTAGAACTAATAGGATGGGTTTTAATGTCCGATAAGACTGGAATAAAGTACATTTAATGTACTTGAATTATTTGACTAATCTTCGAATAACTGGGAGATATAGTTAGGGTTCAGTGTGTGTGGTTGTCTTGTAAAGGGAGATGTGCAAAGCAACGGATCGATGTACGAAGACTATGGGTGGATATACTTCGTTGTTACAATCATGGGCATGGTTTCATATGCCCTTTATAGCACTCATTTCAAGAGTTGTACCAACTTTCCCTCTAGTTTGCCAATAGAGCGACGGTCAAGTACTAGACTACAAAAATATCCCCCATAATGATTTAGTTGGAACCGCACAAGGATGAACCACATGCAATAGAATTAGGTAACATTTTACATTTGTATAGCAATAAACAAAAGCTAAATAATTGACTAACATTTTCAATTATTGTTGTAGTTTATTTGGGTTCCTTATGAGGGTTTGGACTTTGTAATTGACGTTGAAGCATATCGAGACAAAGCAATACATACGTAATGCACAACTTTAATTTGTTTTGCCATTGTTGAATGGCACTAGTTGGACAGGGTGAAGTTACAATTTCGGCTATCACAAGAGATCCCTAAAGAACCCAACAACCTTGATCATCTACATAAATTAGACATGAGAGGGAGACAAGATGAGAATTGTGTTACTCGACATGTGCAATGGATAGAGGTATGGAAGAAGCGACGTGAGCTAATGTTATATGGATTACCGATACTTAGGCCACTTCAGCACACAACAAAGTACATGTCTTGGTATATTTCAAACTCACATTTATATTTGTCAATTCCACAAATGTTAAATGATCCTAGGATGCATCGTGCATTGACATAAAAAATGTCTCTCTTGTAAGACCCGAGAAATTTAAATAATTATTTAATAAATGCAGGTAGTAGAAGCCTTTATGGCACTTAATGCTAATTGATGTGACGTGGAAAAGTACTAGCTCAAATGGTTGAGAGTACTTGATTGTGTTTAGAGGACTTGGGTGGGTTCGAGTTCTATGTATGCCAATTGTATGATAATTTATTTTATGCATTGTTTTAAGATTATGATTGAATGGGAGTAGTGATAATGTAATCCTAAAATTATAAGAATTATCATGAAACATGAATTAGTTGAATGGTTGTGCATTGACTTTGTAATTGAGTGGTTGTTGGTTCAAACCTTGCTAAGAACGAAACTAACTTTTTTATTTTTGCTAATATAATTGAGGCCTGAATGTGAAAGGGTAGAGAAACCATAGTGGCAATGGGTAGCTAAGGAGGTTGGGAAAAACAGCCCATAATGATCTTTGAAGGGCAATTATGTTCATTAAAATGCTATTTTCGTTTTTGGCCATTAACCATAATTAAGGTGGAACGTGAGTTTGGAGTGAATCAAGGGAGCTATTTTGGGTCAAGAAGAACTATCACTCTTCAATTTTTTAAGCAAAGGAAACCAGGTTAGGGGAGTTGATTTTCGTTAATGTTTATTTTTGTGAAAATTGCATGATGTATATTTTGGACTTTCGTGCTTTATGTGATGAGATTATGGTTTTAAGCAAAGCAAAGGAATCCTATTATGTTTGAACTTTCGTGCTCTATGTGATGGGATTAGAGTTTTGTTGTTTCTAATGTTGTTTAAGAAACCTCTTATGTTTTGGTATGAATATGATGGGGGTTTATGTGCTGTATGATTTTCTATGGCTCAATCTCAAGTTTTGGGGGTCTAATTGGTTTTAAAATATGTCCTTGTGAAGGGCTCATCGTAATAGATTGCTGGATAATGTATGAATTATGGTATGGTAATGGTTTTCTGGTGTCTGTGTGCGTGAACAAGGAGGATGTCTGCTATTCTCGCTCAAGCGAGCAAGGCTCACCTACGCGAAAATAGAAAAGACTCGAACCTGGTTATGCTCGAGCATCTCACTTAGGTTCGTATGTTCCGTGCTCACACTTGAGAGATGTTGTGTGTGGGGAGGTACGTAGCTGGTGGATCACGTGTGTTGGACTACGGACGGGTAGGTCTATAGAGTAGGACTACGAGTGTGGAGGTTCGTAGAGTAGGACTATGAGCGGGGAGGTTCGTAGAGGCAGGACCACGAGCGGGCAGGTTCGTGTGAGCATCATAAATCCTCAGTCAAAGATTAACCATTGTGTAATTTGAAGGCTAAAAGGCCTTGGGGTATTAAGGACTTAGCCAAGGACTAACTCGAGTGATTTAGATGGGTGTATTGTTTTCATCCTGTTATATTATATGTTATTTTTCTTTATTTATAAGCTCACCCTTTCTGTTTGTGATTAGCGATGATCGTGTAATTCTTTAAACGGGAGCATATGAGAATATAGATGATGCTGTTGACGCTTGAGACGGAGAGAGGGGCTAGCTTGGGATTTGAGCTAGGAATTTAATTATGTTTACTGTTATTTTTATTGGATTTTGGAAAGTGTAATAACTTTATTACTTTTATTAAATGGCTTGTAACACGTTGAAAAATATTTTAAATCTTTTGCGTTTGGTAATAATAAAATTGACGATGTTAACTTCTATTTTCTTATTTATTTATTTTAATTAAGTAATTTGCAGTAGGGATGTTACACCTCCAACTGAACCATATGTGACTAGGCATGACTTAAACACTCCAACTCCACAACGAGGTATGGAGGGAACAAGGAATTATGTTTCTTCATACTCAGAACTAGGCATGCCAACTATGTTTGCAACTTATGCTAAAACACCACCTTTTGCACAAGTGTGGTTGCATACAAATCGCCAAATTCCAAATTTCTTAGATGGTATGGACCACCCTCAACAAGACTCGGTTTACTACGTCCACAATCCATGTGCAAAAGCATCATCATTTGCTGCACATGATGGTCATCAAGATGCGAAGGATCAAGAACCACAACCTTCACAACAAGAACAACCTATTCCTGAAGAGCGAAGGAGGAACCCCACCAAACATAAGCGTCGACCACGGTGTGGAACTAGACACTGCTACAGTGATTAAAAGGACAATAATGTAGTTTAATATTTTATTACATGTGAAATAGGTTGCTCAACAAGTTAAATGATCTTAAAGACCATGTTAAAACATATAAATAAACTAAATAGAAACAAAGTTGTCGCATTTCTCAACATTCATGAAGTCCACATAAAACGATATTGTCGTCATAGGGACCATCATTGAGTGCCACTGAATGGCATGCTATAGATCTTCGTCATTCCTTACAAAAAGAAACCCATCAATGCCTTCCTCAACAAATTCAGAAGGGACATGGTACCATAAATGGTTTAGTGGGGGCTCAAATTGTCCCATCAAATGACTTCTTATTATGACGCGCGTATGGTTAAGAGTAACCCTATTTGGAATTCTACATAAACATAACCTTCCATCTTCGAAATCAATAGCAGCATTAAAGGAATTATATGCATTCAAATCCTCACAAAAAACCATTTTTACTTATTGTACTAGAACACTCCACAACTTTCAAACTAAGGAATCACATGTAAGATTCGCTAAATTTAATTAATTAAATAAATAATTAATTAATAAATGCGGGTAGTGGGAGCTTTTATGGCATTTAATTCTGACATGTGTGACGTGAAAAAGTACTAGTTTAAATGGTTGAGAGTACTTGATTGTGTGAGAGGACTTGGGTTCAAGTCTTATGTATGCCATTTATGTGCTATTTAATTTATAATTTTTTTAATAATGTGCTGGATCATGATGAGTGATAACATAATCATAGAATTATATGAATTATTATGAAACATGAATTGGTTGAATGATTGTGCATTAATTTGGACATTGGCATGGTTATGGGTTCAAACCTTGGTATATCAAAATTAAGCTTTCTTTTTGCTAAACTTATTTTTGGCAATGATGATAAGGGCTGGGAACCCTAGCAGGGGCAGCCAAGGGGTTGGAAAACCACCATTGAATGACAATTAAACTTAATTTTAATGGTATTTTCCTTTTGCACCATTTACCTCTCATTAAGAAAACATTTAAAGGCCAATAAAGGGAAAGAGAGAGTGTTTTGTGATTGCCATTGTTGCATAGTAAGAGGATAACGAATTCAGTTAGGCATTGTGAGAATTGAGAGTAAGTGGGAGCTGAATTGAAGGGAGGTGCTAGACGACGTAGGGATCAAAGGAGAAGGCAAGGACTCTCAAGTTTTAGCAAGGAAACTAGGTTAGAGGAGCTAGACTCCATGAATTTTCTTCGTGTTATTATTATTGCATGATGTATGATGTGAAATTACATGCTTCTTCTGGGTTTCTGGAAATTTCCTAGAAACCGCCTAGCGGACGATGAACTACTGTCAGGCGACTCATCCTGTTATGCTTATTTCTGGGTTCCAGAGATGGAACTGCCTGACGGCACGAGCTTATCCATCGACGCTTGTTGTTCACCTAGTTTTCTGGGTTTTGGTTGAATGGTTAGGCGGTGACGAATACCCACTAGGTGACTCGAGTCGAATTGATTCGATGTGGATGTTTTTGTGCCTTCTGGGATGATTTTGATCGTGGAGAAAGCAAGTTTTAATTGTTTGCAAATGATTAGATGTCATACTTCATTGAATTTCGTGTAATTGATGGCTAAATTGGATGGAATAGTATGAATATGCTATTAGAGTTTGAAAAGTTTGGCAGTTTGATGTTGCGAGACTAATTGATGGTGGAATTGTAATGGGAATTGGTAAGGAATGTGTGTGGGTTGTACACTAGTCTGATTGTAGGTGAATCTGCGTGAGAACTGATAGAAATGGGCAGAGAAAAGACCAACTCAGGTGATTTGGAAGCCTTTGCAGGGTGGAGCCATTTTGGGTTGCCTAGAAATATATGCATCACCTAGCGGCGTAGGGCCTGCCACCAGGCGCCATCGTAGAGACAGTTATCTTTGTGTGGCTGCGGGAATTTCTAATGGTAATGGGTTTCTGGGAAATTGGGTTCTTGCTAACTGTGGAGTTGGGAGTAGTTTTTGGATAAAAGCCTTTGGTGATGATTGTGTAAGTTAGAAGTATGAATTTTGCGATCTTAAGGGGAAGAGAAGGTCATTATACTGTAGTAGGTGTAATAGGAATTAGCATGAAGTAAAGCGAAGTGGGATTGTAATTATGGGTGATTAGTTAGATAATATAGGGAAATAATTCTAATCTGCTACTGATATGAGAAGTAAGAGTTCACGTAAATATATATAAGAGATTGGATGGATCAACTTGAACTTGTTAAGCCATGGGAGAGGCCAATATCTTGAGATAAATCTGACACATGATGACTGAAATGATATCAGTAGTGTTTCTAATTAATGGCGAGGTTGTGTTCATATCAGTTGTAGAAGGCATATAATTAACTTAAGATTAAGTGATTCTAAGGATTGCTAGTAACATGATGTAATTGAGAATTCTTGACTTGGTAATTATGATGTTGGTAGGGTATTATAGGCACTCTTAATGTACAAGGAGATGACAAATTAGTTGGTTGAGTGACTAAGTGAAGGAGGGTGTGAGCAATGGTGCTTGAACCTAAACTAGAATTCGTATTACGCAAATATTGATATGGCGCCTGACGGTAATAGGTGAACCGCCAGGCAATAGCGGTGATTCCAGAGGGTAACATGAACGTGTGGCGCTTGGCGGTGGAAGTCGTCCCGCCAGGCGATCTAAAGGCATGTTTCGACTGGCAGCTCAAGAGCAGGGCCAGGCGATAATGTTGAGATCAGGTCTTGGGAATTGCTTGTTTTGGATGTGCATGGTATACAAGGCTTTGATGATATCTTGAAGGTCAGCTTGTTGGTGTTCCTTGAGTTATGGCTCGGAACGTATCCCTTGAGTTATGGCTCGGGATAGGGATTAAGCATGTGGCATTCCTTGAGTTGTGGCTCGGAATGGCATCTCTTGAGTTGTGGCTTGGGATGGCGGATGAACATGAGGAACTTTTGAGTTGTGGCTCAGGTTGACGAGTGTTTCCAGTGTGAGTGTGCGTGTTGTGACGCGTACGAATGGGTCCCGTTAGATTGTCCTCCTCAATAATGGGCTGACAAGTTTGGTAGTCTTGGGACATTATGAATGTTATTCGTATTGGGAACTCTAACTGGCATTGTGGAGTGTGGTTCGTAGCATGGTTTCCTGCACGTGATCTACCAGTTGTTGATGGTAAGTATGGCAACAAGACATCTTGAGATACTCATCAAAAGACGTATAACACGGGTAACATGGTGGTGGCCATGTGATATTGAATTAGAGGATGAAATTCCTTTGGTGTGTTTGGAAATGATGTTTTGGGAAATGATGTTTTGATAAATGACGCGTATTTATTATTTTCTTTATGTTATCATTTAAAATCTGTAATATCCAGATGGGATGTTACACCACAACCTTAAATAAAACTGACTATTCCAAGAAAGATATTTAATTTCACCATTGTAAAAGTTGGGGATATTTCAAATACATAGCCTCACTTGCACCTTCTAAGTATTACAAGACTTGTCAACTTTATCTGGATGTGCCAAGCCTAATTTATTATTTGACTCCTATAAAAGCTTATGGTTACTTCAATTGGGATAACGTGCCAAGGAAGATATTTAATTTCACTACTATGAAAGCTGGCGCATATTTTAACAAATAATTTTCTATTATGAATAATTATTTAAATTTAATAAATTATAATTAAGAGGATAAAATTGTAAAAACAAAAAAAAGGACATAAAAATGTGTATCTCTTTATATATTTAGTTAGTGTATTATTATTATTATTATTATTATTACTATTATTATTATTATTATTATCACTACTATGGGATATTATTATAATGGTATTATTATTATTATTATTATTATTATTATTATTATTATTATTATTATTATCACTACGGGATATTATTATAATGATATTATTATTATAGTTAGACACACATCTTAATTTTATTTACTACGAGATTATATCTCAATCATCTGTCCTTCTTAATTGTTTTGTTGTTGATGTATATCTTTATATATAATTATAGATTATTAGTATATCAACATTACCCTTGGTATTTGCATTGACAATAATATTTATAGCATAAAAATTATTACTATTATCATTTGTTTGTTATTATTAGTATCATTATTATTACTATTCATAGTATAAGTGCTTTTTTTAATTATAAAACATGTTATTATACTAAATATTTTTGTTAAATAGATTTTTAATCTTTTAAAACTTTTATAATTTATAATTTATATTAATATTATTAATATTATTATTTTTCATGCTTAAATAAAAATAATAACAATTATATTATTATTCTAAACAGATTTGAAATAAATAAAAAAAACGTGCGTACACCCACGGGTCATATACTATTATAACTATTTTTTGTAAAATTAATTAACTGCACCATATTGTGATATTAATTTTATTTATTATATTTAAAACTGAATTTACAACTTCATTTCATTGGTAATAACATTCACAACAATATAATCTAATTTTCATGATATTTATTATTTTAGTTTTATATTATTGTTATTTTTATCAATTATAACTCTAATTATTGTTATTATTATTATTATTAACTATAATCGTTGTTATGAACTATAATTATTATAATCAGTATTACTACCAACTACAAGTATTATTATTATCATTATTAACTACAATTATTTATATTATTATTATTATTATTATTATTATTATTATTATTATTATTATTATTACTACTACTATTATTAATTAGAGCTATAATTATTATAATAGTTATTATTATTATGGTTACATATACATTTCACTTTTATTTACTATCTATGAATCATGTTTTAATTACTTGACCCTTTTATTTGTTTTGTTGTTTATTTATCTTTATATTTGAATAATTATTTCAATTCAAAAAAATAGTAACTAAAATTAGTAAAATAATAAAACTGAAAAATAATTTTTTTTTATTTTAAATAATTATTTAAGTTTAAAATATAACAATTAAGAGGATAAAATTGAAAAAACAAAAAAGATACCAAAGATGTTTTTCTCTTTATATATGTAGTTGTATTATTATTATTATTATTATTATTATTATTATTATTATTATTATTATTATTATTATTGTTATTATTATTATTATTATTATTATTATTATTATTATTATTATCACTACGCGATATTATTTTAGTGTTATTATTATTATTATTGTCTATTGTTATTATTGTTATTATTATTATACTTAAACACACATTTTACATTTATTTACTACGATATCATATCTCAATTACCTGTCCTTCTTATTTGTTTTGTTGTTGATGTATATCTTTATATATAATTATAGATTATTAGTATGTCAACATCATTCTTGGTATTTAGATTGACATTAATATTTATAGCATAAAAATTATTATTATTATCATTTGTTTGTTATTATTAGTATCATTATTATTATTTTTATTATTATTACTATTCATTGTATATAACCTAATTTTCATGATATTTATTATTTTAGTTTTATATTATTGTTATTTTTATCAATTATAACTCTAATTATTGTTATTATTATTATTATTAACTATAATCGTTGTTATCAACTATAATTATTATAATCAGTATTACTACCAACTACAAGTATTATTATTATCATTATTAACTACAATTATTTATATTATTATTATTATTATTATTATTATTATTATTATTATTATTATTATTACTACTACTATTATTAATTAGAGCTATAATTATTATAATAGTTATTATTATTATGGTTACATATACATTTCACTTTTATTTACTATCTATGAATCATGTTTTAATTACTTGACCCTTTTATTTGTTTTGTTGTTTATTTATCTTTATATTTGAATAATTATTTCAATTCAAAAAAATAGTAACTAAAATTAGTAAAATAATAAAACTGAAAAATAATTTTTTTTTATTTTAAATAATTATTTAAGTTTAAAATATAACAATTAAGAGGATAAAATTGAAAAAACAAAAAAGATACCAAAGATGTTTTTCTCTTTATATATGTAGTTGTATTATTATTATTATTATTATTATTATTATTATTATTATTATTATTATTGTTATTATTATTATTATTATTATTATTATTATTATTATTATTATTATTATTATCACTACGCGATATTATTTTAGTGTTATTATTATTATTATTGTCTATTGTTATTATTGTTATTATTATTATACTTAAACACACATTTTACATTTATTTACTACGATATCATATCTCAATTACCTGTCCTTCTTATTTGTTTTGTTGTTGATGTATATCTTTATATATAATTATAGATTATTAGTATGTCAACATCATTCTTGGTATTTACATTGACATTAATATTTATAGCATAAAAATTATTATTATTATCATTTGTTTGTTATTATTAGTATCATTATTATTATTTTTATTATTATTACTATTCATTGTATATAACCTAATTTTCATGATATTTATTATTTTAGTTTTATATTATTGTTATTTTTATCAATTATAACTCTAATTATTGTTATTATTATTATTATTAACTATAATCGTTGTTATCAACTATAATTATTATAATCAGTATTACTACCAACTACAAGTATTATTATTATCATTATTAACTACAATTATTTCTATTATTATATTACTAATATTATTATTATTATTATTACTACTATTATTATTAGTTAGAGCTATAATTATTATTATAACGTCCCAAAAACTGAATAACCTCAATTAATAAAACATCACATACATGGATAATCAGAGAGTACGGGATTACAAGAAAAGGGCCTCACATGGCCCAATCGGAAATATACTGAAAACAACACAATTAAGAGTATTAGGTCTTGTTCGTACAAGAAAACATGAATGATAGAATATGCCGGTAATGGGCCCAACACCTATCCAATGCGTCAAACTGCAACATCCCTATTACCGTCACCACTGCCAAGAGTTCTCACATCTGCTCACATCAACAAGGTTGATGATCATCGCAAAAATAGAGTCCACACATAACACAAAAGCAAGCAAAAGGGTAAGCTAGCGAAGAGGTCATCATATCATGCATACAACATACCATTAACATTCAAACATACATAGCAGACTCCCGCATGTGAAGTACTCATCCATATCAAAACCTAAGACTTGACTATCCAGATATGTACCTGAGGCACCACCACGTGGCAGTGGAATTACATCCTAGCATTGAGGCGTCACTGTGGGGCCTTCACGGAATTATACCCTTACAGGAGGCACCACCACGTGGCCTTCGTGGAATTACGCCCTATCCTTGAGGCACCACCACGACCTTCCATGGAATTACGTCCGTTTGTCGAGGCACCACCAGGGACTCCCCTTAAAGGGATCCATGGAATTACGTCCAACCGTTGAGGCGCCACCAATATCTCTCATTACAAGAGACATGGAATTATGCCCTACCCATACTTTAAACATGTTCCACCTACCAACCAAGAATTTCTCATAAAAATAATATCATGTAAAATTAACAGTTCATACAACCTGTGCTTTTTGATTCATACCAAATCAACTAACATGCCATTTCCATTTCGAATGGAACATATTAATCATGCCATCATCACATAACCCATCTCGTAAAGCATACGGGATCAGATAATAAACCACACATCAACGAAACACTCAACAACAACATCAAAACCTGCCCGCTGTCTCACCCAAGCTAGCAGGGCTCGCTTAGGCGAGGGGGACCTTCTCGCTCAGGCGGATCCCATCTCGCCTAGGCGAGAGCGCGACAAGGAACAAGGGGCTATGCGGGGTCTCGCTCAGGCGAGCCCTTTCTCGCCTAGGCGAGAACACCCCTCGCTCAAAAAGATCGCAAGTCGTCTAGGCGACAATTCGAGTGACAAAAGCCTAGGCGAGCCTCTGATAATCTCGCCTAGGCGAGACTAGCTCGCTTGGGCGAGAAAACCAGCACCCGCCACTGTTTTCGCATACAGTAGCCAAAACCTCAAACCAAATCATGCTTAAACCCGAACCAAAACGGACACAACACCAAACAATCCATACAGACACGAAAAGGCATCCAAAACAGCAGAAAAACACAGATAACAGAAGGTCCTAGCTTCCCTTACCTGGAAAGAGCTAGCGGAACCCTCGACTCTTAGACTACGAGAACCACGGTTTAGAGTGTAGATCCTGGGAGGGGGAAGAGGGGAACTCCCTTGGAAATCAAATGGATCTCAAAACCCTAGCAGAGGTTCTTGTTAAGAGAGAGAGAGAGAGGATTTGACGGCTGTGAAAAACAGAAGAGTAAGGGAATGGAGATGTGAGAACAGACTTAGGGTCTCCTTTTACTTATTGGGCCAGCCCTTAGGCCCAACCGTTTGGGGCAGCCCCTTTAAATTAAAGGTAAGAAATAAAGTGGGCCTTACATTCTCCCCATCAAGAAAATTTTCCTCCTCGAAAATAAAGACTCACCAAGCAAACAGATGCGGATGCGACTTCCTTATATCGTCCTCTAGCTCCCAACTGGAGTCACCTGTCCTCCGATCCCAGATGACTTTGACGAGACTGACAGCTTTCCCTCGACGCTCCTCAACCTTGCTATCCCCTAGAGCAAAGGGTGGTACTTCCAATGTGAGGTCCTCCCTGATCTGTATATCCTCAGCTTCCAACACATGAGTCAGATTAAACACATATTTCCTCAATTACGACACGTGGAACACCGGGTGAAGATTTGCCAACTGAGGAGGCAAGGCTATCTCATAAGCTACTGGTCCAATCCTCCTCGAGATCTAATAAGGGCCAAGGAATTTGGGAGAAAGTTTTCTTAAGCGGAGAGTCATCTCCACACCAGTGGTTCGGGTCACCCTCAAGAACACGTGATCTCCAGCATCGAATTCCAAGGGTCTCCTCTTTCGGTCTGCATAGGCCTTTTGTCTGCTCTGTGAAGCCTGCATTCTATTCCTTACTAAGCTCAACTTCTCGGTGGTCTATTCCAACAACTCTGATCCAACCAACACTGCCTCTCCATCATGATACCAACACAAAGGGGTCCTACACTTCTGACCATAAAGAGCCTCGTAAGGTGACATCCCGATGCTCGCATGGAAACTATTATTGTAGGTGAACTCAATCAATGGTAACACTTCATCCCAAGCACCCAAATGATCTAGTATGCAGGTTCGCAATAAGTCCTCAAGTGACTGGATCGTTCTCTCAGACTGACCATCTGTCTGAGGGTGATAGGCTGAACTCATCGTGAGTTTGCTTCCCAAAGCACCCTACAAGGTTTGCCAAAACCGCGACGTTAACCGTGGATCTCTATCTGATACAATGCTCGAAGGCACCCCATGCAATCTCACAATCTCCTTGATGTACAACTGAGCCAACTTTACCATAGACATCCTCAAGTTCATTGCTAGAAAATTTGCACTCTTGGTCAGTCGGTCCACTATGACCCAGATGGTGTCATGCCATCTAAAAGTTCGTGGCAAATGGGTTACAAAGTCCATCGAGATGCTATCCTATTTCCACACTGGTATCTCCAGGGGTTGTATCATCCCACCGGGTCTCTGATGCTCCACCTTTGCCTTCTGACAGGTCAGACAGGCAGACACGTACTGTGTCACATCCTTCTTCATACCCTGCCACCAGAAGTTTTCCTTGAGGTCTTGGTACATCTTAGTCATGCCCGGATGCAAGCTAAGGCAACTTTTGTGCCCTTCTTCAAGGATTAGCCTTTTCACCTCCACATCATCAGGCACACACACTCTGCCCTGGAATCTCAATATGTCGTCGTTACCCAAAGCAAAGTCTTTTGCCCCTTCTGACCCCAATTGCTCCCTAACCTTGTTCAGGCCATTATCCAACAGTTGTCTCTCTCTAACCGAGTTCAGGAAGTCACTAGATATGGTCAGATTACTACATCTAATGAATCCTGACTCCAACTCCACCTGCAATTTCATGTTTCTGAATTTCTCCAACAATTCCACTTCTCTGATCATGAGGTGAGCGGTGTGCACCGTCTTCCTACTTATAGCATCAGCTACAACATTTGCCTTCCCTGGATGGTACAAAAGCTCAAAATCATAATCCTTCAAGAACTCCATTCATCTTATTTGCCTCATGTTTAACTCCTTCTGATCAAACAGGTACTTCAGACTCTTGTGATCACTGAATACCCGGAACTGAGCACCGTAGAGGTAGTGCCTCTAGATCTTCAAGGCAAACACGATGGCTGCCAACTCGAGGTCATGAGTGGGATAGTTTCTCTCATGCACCTTGAGTTGCCTCAAAGCGTAGGCCACTGCCTTCTTCTCCTGCATCAACACATAGCCCAACCCCAGGTGGGAGGCATCACAGTAAACCTCAAAGGGTTTTCCAACGTCAGGGATTACTAATATTGGAGCACTTGTCAACCTCCGCTTAAGCTCTTGGAAGTTTTCCTCACACTAATCCGTCCAGGTGAAAGGTTGGTCCTTCCGGGTGAGTTGTGTCAAAGGTGCCACTATCTTGGAGAATCCCTCTATGAACCTCCTATAGTAGCCAGCCAATCCCACGAAACTCCTGATCTCAGTTGCTGACTTGGGACTTTCCCACTTAACCACTGCATCAACCTTCGTTGGATCCATTGCAATGCCCCGTGCTGATATTATGTGACCCAAGAATTGGACTTTATCCATCCAGAACTCACACTTGGACAATTTTGCATACAGTTGTCTCTCCCTCAGGATACCAAGCACTATCCTTAGGTGCTCGGCATGCTCCTATTGAGTCCTGGAATAGATAAGGATATCGTCTATGAAGACCACGACAAACTTATCTAGAAACGGTCTGAATATCTGGTTCATGTAGTCCATGAACACCGCTAGAGCATTGGTCACCCCAAAAGGCATAACCACATACTTATAGTGTCCGTACCGGGACTTGAAGGTCGTCTTCTGTACGTCATCCTCCTTCACCAATATTTGGTGATAACCCGACCATAAGTCAATCTTCAAGAATACCGATGACCCATGCAACTGATCCATCAGGTCGTCTATTCTTAAAAGGGGGTACTTGTTCTTGATCGTCATCTTGTTTAGCTGCCTGTAGTCCACACACAGGCATGAACTCCCATCCTTTTTCTTTACCAACAACATTGGTGCTCCCCAAGGTGACGTACTAGGTCGTATGAACTGTTTTCACAAAAGCTCCTCAATATGTTTCTTAAGTTCGACCAACTCTGTTGGAGCCATGCGGTATGGAGCCATCGACACCGGACCTATCCCCGGCACTAAATCGATAGAGAACTCCACCTCTCTGTGGGGAGGTAACCATGGTACTTCCTCTGGAAATACGTCCCCGAAGTCCTGCACCACCGGAATAACGAACGTCTCCTCCTCTTTCCCTACTTCTAGATGCGTGAAGATTATGTAACATTGTGCACCCCCTTGTAGTTCTTTCTCAACTCCCTGAGATGTCAACAATTCAGGCTCCTCCGTGTTGGGGAAAAACAACTTCTTCTCTCGACAATCTATAACAATGCGATTGACAGAGAGCCAATCCATTCCCAAGATCACCTCTAACTCCTCTAGAGGTAAGCAGATCAGATTTACTTTATACTTGTGTCCCTCCACCTCCACTGGACACCTAGTACACACAGACGATGTCCTGACTAAACCTGATGCCGGAGTAGACACCACAAGTTCACACTGCAGCTCACACACCGGCAGACTCAACTTTTTCACACATGCATCTGACACAAATGAGTGTGTCGCTCCAGAGTCATATAACACACAACAATCTTTTCCAACTATCAAACAATCACCCATAACGAGGTTACCTGAACCTGCTGCCTCTGCTTCGGTCATGGCGTATACTCTATCAATCGCCTGAGGGTTGTTGCCTCTGTGCCTCTGCTGCTTCTGCGCAGGAGTCTGTACTGGAGGTCGCGTCACTACTCTAGCAAGGGTGGGGCAGTCCCTCCCAAAGTGGCCTTCCTTACCACAGTTGTTGCATTTCTTGAAGCCTGCAAGCTGGGGGCAGACACTCTTCTTGTGCGGTCCTCCACACTGGTAGCACTGAATCCTGTTCTGCTGGGAAGAAGACTCCCTAGACCCCTGAGACTAGAAATGGGGCCTAGTATAGGGCTTCCTTCTCTCCTCATGCCTATGCTTTGACCCAGATGGTCCTTCCACTCTCTACTGGAACGGGCGCTGAGTTTCCACCTCTACCTTCATCTTCTCCATGACCCTTGCCTTTTCCACCAAAGCGGCAAAGTCTTTGATGGATAGTGGGGCCACCATCAGACGGAGGTCTCCACGGAGGCCGTTCTCGAACTTCCTGCATCGCCACTCTTCATCCAGTGGCATGGTCTAGAAACGACTGAGATGCTTGAACTTTTCGGCATACTCAGTCACGGATCTGTTCCCTTGAGTTAGCTGTAGAAACTCCACCTCTTTAGCATACTTAACGTTGTCAGGGAAGTACTCAGAGAGAAATTTTCTCCTAAAAACCTCCCAAGTAACTGCTTCCTGTCTCTCCTCCATCATGGACTTCATATAGACCCACTAGTGCTCAGCCTCACCCGTGAGCATGTACACTACGAACGCCAGTCTACTCTCCTTTGAGCACATCTTGGCATCAAATATCCTCTCTAAGTCCTTCAGCCACTGGTCTGCTGCGTCCGGACTGGTCTTGCCTCCAAACTTCACCGGGTGGTGTTTCAGAAAGTCCTCTAGTCTCCACTCCCTAACGGTAGGTCGTTGATCTGGGCCAAAAGCAGGGGCAGCTACCCTGTTCTCCTTCAGCTGGCGGAGGGCCTCCATATTCTGTCTGTGAGCGTCTTCAGCAGCCGCCCTTGCAGCCTCCATCTGCTGCATCTCCAGTTGTTGTTGTTCCAGCGTTGCCGCTTGTCGCTGCATTGATGCTTCATGTTGTTGCATCATTGTCGTGCTCTGCTACGTCATAGTAGCTACCATTGCTTCGATCGCCCTAGCGATATCTGGCACATCGTCCTGGGAAGATTGCGGAGTCCTACGAGATGGTGCCATAGTTTGCTGGCACACAGGAAATCACTTGGTTAGGCTTGATAAGACAAGATTTAACTAAGAATACTCAGAAAGACACAGAGAAAGCTAAGCGGACACCGAAGTCCACAGACCTAAGGAACGACCGCTTTGATACCATAAATGTAACGTCCCAAAAACTGAATAACCTCAATTAGTAAAACATCACATACATGAATAATCAGAGAGTACGAGATTACAAGAAAAGGGCCCCACATGGCCCAATCGGAAATATACTGAAAACAACACAATTAAGAGTACTAGGTCTTGTTCGTACAAGAAAACATGAATCATAGAATCCACCGGTAATGGGCCCCACAGTAATGCGTCAAGCTGCAACATCCCTATTACCGTCACCACAGGAGTTCTCACATCTGCTCACATCAACAAGGTTGATGATCATCGCAAAGGTAGAGTCCACACATAACACACAAGCAAGCAAAAGGGTAAGCTAGCGAAGAGGTCATCATATCATGCATACAACATACCATTAACATTCAAACATACATAGCAGACTCCCGCATGTGAAGTACTCATCCATATCAAAACCTAAGACTTGACTATCCAGATATGTACCTGAGGCACCACCACGTGGCAGTGGAATTACGTCCTAGCATTGAGGCGTCACCGTGAGGCCTTCACGGAATTATACCCTTACAGGAGGCACCACCACGTGGCCTTCGTGGAATTACGCCCTAGCCCTAAGGCACCACCACGACCTCCCGTGGAATTACGTCCGTTTATCGAGGCACCACTAGGGACTCCCCTTAAGGGGATCCATGGAATTACGTCCAACCGTTGAGGCGCCACCAATATCTCTCATTACAAGAGACATGGAATTATGCCCTACCCATACTTTAAACATGTTCCACCCACCAACCAAGAATTTCTCATAACAATAATATCATGTAAAATTAACAGTTCATACAACCCGTGCTTTTTGATTCATACCAAATCAACTAACATGCCATTTCCATTTCGAATGGAACATATTAATCATGCCATCATCACACAACCCATCTCGTAAAGCATACGGGATCATATAATAAACCACACATCAACGAAACACTCAACAACAACATCAAAACCTGCCCGTTGTCTCGCCCAAGCTAGCAGGGCTCGCTCAAGCGAAGGGGGCCTTCTACCTCAGGCGGATCCCATCTAGCCTAGGCGAGAGCGCGACAAGGAACAAGGGGCTCTGCGGGGTCTCGCTCAAACGAGCCCCTTCTCGCCTAGGCGAGAACACCCCTCGCTCAAAAAGATCGTAAGTCGCTTAGGCGACAATTCGAGTGACAAAAGCCTAGGCGAGCCTCTGATAATCTCGCCTAGGCGAGACTAGCTCGCTTGGGCGAGAAAACCAGCACCCGCCACTATTTTCGCATACAGTAGCCAAAACCTCAAACCAAAACATGCTTAAACCCGAACCAGAACGGATACAACACCAAACAATCCATACAGACACGAAAAGGCGTCCAAAACAGCAGAAAAACATAAATAACGGAAGGTCCTAGCTTCCCTTACCTAGAAAGAGCTAGCGGAACCCTCGACTCTTAGACTACGAGCACCACGGTTTAGAGCGTAGATCTTGGGAGGTGGAAGAGGGGAACTCTCTTGGAAATCAAATGGGTCTCAAAACCCTAGCAGAGGTTCTTGTTGAGAGAAAGAGAGGATTTGACGACCGTGAAAAACAGAAGAGTAAGGGAATGGAGATGTGAGAACAGACTTAGGGTCTCCTTTTCCTTACTGGGCCAGCCCTTAGGCCCAACCGTTTGGGGCAGCCCCATTAAATTAAAGGTAAGAAATAAAGTGGGTCTTACAATTGTAATAGTTATTATTATTATGGTTACATATACATTTCACTTTTATTTACTATCTATGAATCATGTTTTAATTACTTCACCCTTTTTATTTGTTTTGTTGTTTATTTATCTTTATATTTGAATAATTATTTCAATTCAAAAAAATAGTAACTAAAATTAGTAAAATAATAAAACTGAAAAATATTTTTTTTATTTTAAATAATTATTTAAGTTTAAAATATAACAATTAAGAGGATAAAATTGAAAAAGCAAAAAAGATACCAAAGATGTTTATCTCTTTATATATGTAGTTGTATTATTATTATTATTATTATTATTATTATTATTATTATTATTATTATTGTCTATTGTTATTATTGTTATTATTATTATAGTTAAACACACATTTTACATTTATTTATTACGATATCATATCTCAATTACATGTCATTCTTAATTGTTTTGTTGTTGATGTATATCTTTATATATAATTATAGATTATTAGTATGTCAACATCATCCTTGGTATTTACATTGACATTAATATTTATAGCATAAAAATTATTATTATTATCATTTGTTTCTTATTATTAGTATAATTTTTTATTATTATAACTATTCATAGTATAAGTGCTTTTTTTAATTATAAAACACGTTATTATACTAAATACTTTTGCTAAATAGATTTTTAATCTTTTAAAACTTTTATAATTTATAATTTATATTATTATTATTATTAATGGTTAAATAAAAATAATAAAAATTATATTATTATTCTAAACAGATTTGAAATAAATAAAAAAATGTGCTTACACGCACAAGTCATATACTATTATAATTATTTTTGTAAAATCAATTAACTACATCATATTGTGATATTAATTTTATTTATTATATTTAAAACTGAATTTACAACTTTATTTCATTGATAATAACATTCACAATAATATAATTTAATTTTCATGATATTTATTATATTAGTTTTATATTACTGTTATTATTATCAATTATAACTCTAATTATTGTTATTATTATTATTTTCTCTAATTATAATAACAATAATAATAATAATAATAATTATTATTATTAATTATAATCGTTGTTATCAACTATAATTATTATAATCAGTATTTCTACCTACTATAAGTATTATTATTATTATTATTATTATTATTATTAACTACAACTATTTCTATTATTATATTACAATTATTATTATTATTATTATTAATTAGAGCTATAATTATTATAATAGTTATTATTATTATGGTTACATATACATTTTACTTTTATTTACTATCTATGAATCATGTTTTATCGTTTATTTATCTTTATATTTGAATAATTATTTCAATTCAAAAAAAAAATAGTTACTAAAATTAGTAAAATAATAAAACTGAAAAATATTGTTTTATTTTAAATAGTTATTTAAGTTTAAAATATAACAATTAAGAGGATAAAATTGAAAAACCAAAAAAGATACCAAAGATGTTTATCTTTTTATATATGTAGTTGTATTATTATTATTATTATTATTATTATTATTATTATTATTATTCTTATTCTTATTATTATTATTATTATTATTATTATTATTATTATTATTACTTTTATCACTACGTGATATTATTTTAGTGTTATTATTATTATTATTATTATTATTATTATTATTATAGTTAATTACACATTTTACATTTATTTACTATGGGATCATATTTCAATTACTTGTACTTTTTATTTGTTTTGTTGCTCATTTTATTTTTATATCTATGTAATTAGTTGAATTAAAAAAATAGTTACTAAAATTATTAAAATGATAAAGTGGACAAATAATTTTTATTATGAATAGTTATTTTAATTTAACAAATAATAATTAAGAGGATAAAATTGTATAAACAAAAGAGCACACAACAAATGTATATCTCTTTATATATATGTAGTTATTGTATTGTTATTATTTTTATCACAACGAGATATTATTATAATGGTATTATTATTATTATTATTATTATCATTATAGTTAAACACACATTTTAAGTTAATTTACTACATGATCGTATTTCAATTACTTGTCATTTTTATTTGTTTTGTTGTTATGTATATCTTTATATATAATTATAGATTATTATTATTATAGTTGACATTAGCCTTAGTGTTAGCATTAATATTAATATTTATAGCATAAATATTATTATTATTATTGATATCATTATTATTTTTATTATTATTATTACTATTCATAATGGTATTATTATAAGTGTGTTTTTTTTTAATTATAGAAAACGTTGTTATACTAAATACTTTTGCTGAATAGAGTTTTAATCTTTTAAAATTTGTATAATTTATAATTTATATTAATATTATTATTAGTATTTTTAATGGTTAAATAAATATAATAACAATTATATTATTATTCTAAAAAAATTTAATATAAACAAAAAACAAAAAATAAATGTTCGCACGTATAATTATTTTGTAAAATCAATTAACTGTATTATATTGTGATATCAATTCTATTTATTATATTTAAAACTGAAATTATTATTACATCACTTAGATTTACTATTTCATTACTTTAATAACAACATTTACAACAATATAACTTAATTTTCATAATATTTCATTACATAATACTTTCACTATTTTATTATTTTAATATACAAAATAAATAAATACGCCCCGTATACTAGTTCCAACTAAGATTGAAAGAAAAAAAATGGTCTTGCCAAACACAGAATTCGGGTCCCTAGAGACCAATTTCCACCTAAAAAAAAAATATTGTGCTATCTATGTAATTTTGTGCACAATATGTTATGCTATGGTGGTAATAAAAAGAGTAAATTGTGATATATGTGTAAAAAAAACTTATTTGGTCGCCATTTGATTTGTTCAATTTGAATGAACTATGGAATAAAGGTCAAAATACTTGTTGGTTCCAAGAGTTAATAGGAATGAATATTTTTATTTCCTTTCTATTAGCCTTATACTTTTCTAAGCTAAAGGATGGGGTCAGGTGCAGTGACGGAACTTGGACAAAAAATTTAGGGACGTCAAATTAAATTTGTTACATATTTTTTTTTAGTTAGAAAAAAAAAACTTTTCATTTTTTCTCTTTATTTTCTCTGCATAAAACAAGCACACATGATAGTAGAATTCAAAAAAATATGACTATTATTTGTTATTATATCATGTTATATCATGTGTAACGTCCCAATTAAATGGATAAGAATCAATTTAAATAAAACGCCATATATAAAATATCCATAGAGTGTGGAAAACTGGAATATGGAGTACTCAGTACCCCAACATATTCATACAAAAAGGAAAAGGCTCCACATGGCCTAAACGAAGTACAAAGTCTCGTCAAGTGCGAGAGAAACTACTACTACTAAACTCCAAAAGCTGAGGCCCCCATAGTGAGCCCGATAGTCGTCCAAGATTTCATCAAACCGCAGCATCTCTATTATCATTACCACTGCTAGGGGTTCTCACATCTGCTCACATCAACAAGGTTGACGGTCATCGCAAAGGAGGAAACCACACACAATCATACAAACAAGCAAAAGGGTGAGCTAGTGAAAAAGTTCTCATATCATACACTCAACATACAATTTCATATTCAAGCATAAATGGCAGACATCCACATATGAGGCACCACGAGGCCTTCGCGGAATTACACCCTTACAAGAGGCACCACCACGTGGCCTTTGTGGAATTACGTCGTGGCCTTGAGGCACCACCACGTTACCCTTGTGGAATTACGTCCTGATCTTGAGGCACCACCGTGAACCCTCAACTCGAGGTTCATGGAATTAGGTCCAATAACTGAGGCACCACCGTGAACTCCCCCTAGAAAGGCCCACATAATTATGTCCATTTGATGAGGCACCACCACGAGCCCCACTACAAGGGTCATGGGTATGGATGGCAAAAATACCCGTGTCCGCGGATATCCGCGAATAAAATCCACGACGGATAGTTACTACCCGCGGGTAGCGGGTATTTTAATACCCGCTTATAAATGGGTCGGGTACGGGTATCATACAATCCGTACCCGTGGGTACCCGTTACCCGCAAAAAATTAAAATTAAAATTAAAATTATATTTTATTAAGTTAAATTTAATTAAAATTAGAAGTAATAGTATATTTTATTATGCCAAATTTAATTATAATTATAATTTAATTTAATTTATATTTTATTTTTATAATTTTATATTAAAAAATTTATAACATACATATTTTTTTAAATATTTGCGGGTATCGGGTATCCACGGATACCCACGGGTTTTAAAAATATCCGCGGGTACTTTTTAAGCGGATACTCGGCGGGTAAACGAGCGGGTAACGCGCGAATTTCTTTTTGCGGGTCGGGTTGCAGGTAGGCACTATCCGTGCCTGACCCGACCCGTTGCCATCCCTAGTCATGGGATTACCTCCTACACAAACCTTACTCATACATAATCAACCAATCATGAAGTTCCTATGCATACCATTAACATGTAATTTAGTATACATGACCAACCATCAATCATATATCATGCCAAGCTCATCCCCAATTCATTAGCTCCCACCCATAACATACATAGCACATGCATATCCATCCCCTTTATATAATAAATAAATGAACCAGCCAATCAAACAACCAACAATATTCATGAAACGAAGCATAGTAAAAACCCAAGCTAGGTCTCGCTAAAGCTGGGAGTCCTCGCTCAGGCGAGAGGGGTGCTCTCGCTCAAGCTGCAGACTCTCACTTAGGCGAGACTGCAACAGTGGCCCCTGAGAAATCTGTGAGCTCTCGCTTAGGCGAGGCTGTCTCGCTCAAGCGAGACAGTTCGTCACTCAAAAATATAGCCCCTCGCCTGGGCGAGCGCTCGAGCAGAAAATTGAGCGAGTTCCTACTATTCTCGCCTAGGCGAGACGAGCTCGCTTGGGCGAGAATATCAATTCTCTCCCACTGTTCCGCGTGTTTTCATCCAGGAACTCATTCCCAACAACACTCAACGCATTTTCACAGAATCATAAGCAGCAAACTATCATAACAACCATGAAACAGAACCAAAAGCATGTAAAGGGTGAATTAAAGCATGAACCCTAACTTCCTTTACTTGGAAATGAGCTAGTGAGGGGGTCCTAACTACGAACAGTGAAGTACCGCAGCTCTTAGAGCAGTTTAGCGAGCTGGAGAATGGATGAACAGAGAAAACGAAGTTACTAAGAGTGACTTCAGATGGACCCAAGACAACGGCGTTACCATAAGAAATGTATTGGATGAGGAATAACTTAGGTGGAATAAGGATGTGTTCAAACAAGCTTGACGGAGACGGTGAAGGTCCAAACCCTAGTAGAAGAAAATGGCAGCGTGATATCGCTGTCGTTAGGCGATCAAATTACCACTACTTTAGCAACTTCAGTATTGCCAATTTGTAGTGAAGAAAATAGTTAGGGTTAAGATAACCCTGAGTCGTCTCACAATGAATACGGAATTGATCTCAAATATTTGATTCTCAAAAATGCAATTTAAAACTAGCAACTATAAAAATAGGGGGTTTTGATATGCAAAAGAAAATGACACGGAAGATTGTAAACACAGTAATAGTAAATAGGTCAATTCCACTGCTTTTTCTAAATCAGATTCTTCATTGGTTATCTAGAGATTATTGTTAAATTAATTATTGTTGTTGATTTACAAATAAATCAATGTAAAGACTCAATTCATTTGTTGGCATCCTCACTTTTAATCAAAGTACAGTCTCAATCAAAAGTGAGAATTGTTAGATTATCCATAGTAAATTCAATCAAAGTACAGTCTCAATTAATTTTACTATGCCTAATCATGTCTATTCCTTTGTTTCTTTACCAAATAGAAAACTTAATTAATCAAAGTAAAGTCTTGACTAATTTTAGTTAAAGTAATTACCTCTAATCAAATTAAAGTCTCAATTATTGGCAAAAACTTATTTAATCAAATGAAAGTTTCTAAACAAAATCAAAGTAAAGTCTCAATTTAATTTAAAAACCTTTTAACTCATATGATTAGCATGCATGTAGATTTAAAATCATTATTTTCTATTCGATTAAGAAGCAAAGGACATAGATAAACAAAAAAAACACAACAATAATCAAAATAACAAAACATATAAATTCATCTAACCTCAGAATCCATTTAAGAAATTACAGTGGAATCAACCCTTAAAGCTTAGCCCTCCATGGCTTTGATGAAATACATGATGATATGAATGAAAGAAAATAAAAGAAAGAATGAGAGATGTGGTGGAGATGCTATCTGCCAAAACCAGAGAGTTCTAAGTGTCTAAGCTGTCAGCTGTAAATCGTCAGTTCCCCCTCTTCTGCTCCCTTAAGTCTCTTTATATAGGCTTCCACTGGACTTTGGGCTTTATCTGTCAGTTGCTAAAATCTTTTATTTTTATTTAATTAATTAGCAACTTAATTGCTGTCTAATTTCCAATTTTGCCATTCTCATTTAACCATATTTGCAGTTTTGACCAGAGTTGACTGCTGACTTTGACCAGTTGACCAGAGTTGACCAGTTGACCAGTTTGACTGTCCAATAGCAGCCTGACACGTGGCGCGTCTCTCTCCAGAACTAGGGTTTCTCTCTCACACTCTTCCTTGGCTGCGCGGCTGACGGCGGCTGCTGCCGTTTTCCGGCGTGGTGGCGCGAATGAAGGTTGCAGGCGCGCTCCTCCTTCTCCGACGAGTGCTGCTGTGCGTGACGGGGCTGCTGCCATGGTTGTGCGGATTAAGCTTCACGGTGTGCGATGCGAAACGGTGAGGAAGATGGTGGCGCAAGGTGCAGAGGCATTGCTGTTCGTGGTGGTGGTCTGCGCGAGAAGATGGAGGTGTGGTTGCCGTGGTTTCTGGTGCGTCGCCGGCGAAGTGAGGAGGTGAACTGGTTCGTGCAGTGCAGCAGCGTGAGGTGCAGAGAAGACGGAGGCGCGATGGTGGTTCGTGACGGCGCGGTGGCTGGCTGCGGGATGGCGCTGGTTCGCGAACTGTGGCGGCCGGAGGTGCACTGCGGTGGCTGCTGTGTGAGGAAGAAGAACTCGCGGTGGTTTCGCGATGATGGTGGCGCTGCTGCGGAGATGACGATGGTGGTGGCGCGCGGAGCTGCTGGACGCGAGAAGAAGATGGCGTTGCTGTTGCGGTGGTGCTCCGGCGAAGTGAGGAGGTGCGGCGGCAGCGTGAAGGATTCGCAGGTGCAGGCGCGGTGGTTGCAGCTTCTCTTCTCCTCTGGTGGTGGCGCGCCGCGGTGGCCGGCGAGATTGGCGGCGGCGGCTGTGTGGAGGGTGGTCATGGTGGTTGAAATTAGGGTTAGGGTTTTTGGGAGATGAAGATGATGACGTGGCAAGATCTGAGTGGTCAATTGGGTGAGTGGAGGATTATGACACGTGGCGGCTTATGGTTGGCTAATTTTAAAAGGTGAGGATTGCCACATGGCATGATCTGGTTGAGTGGAGTTTAAGTGGTAGGAGGGGTGCAACTTAGTGAAAACTGGGGTGCAGAACAGGCTTTTGTTTGGTGGTCTACTTTAGAAGGGGTGTGCAAGTAAAAACTGGGGGTGCATTTAGCTCCTGATTTATTCTTTTTCAGAATTTCTTGATTTTGGACTTATTTTGTAACTTTGAATATTTTAAAATCACACTATTAATTGACCAAAAATAAATTCCAGCTGCATTAACAAACGTTAGAATATCCAATAATATTTTATGCAACTAAAATCAATTTTTACGCCACTTTTACCAAACTTACTCAATAAATCCAATAATCACAAATCCTAATTAAATCAATCTTTAAGCACAGAAAATTCAATTAAATCCCCAAATTTAAATATTAAATGAGGGCAAAAATTTGAACTCATCACACACCCACACTTATCCTTGTGCACTCCTGGGCAAAATTGAATAATTTCAAAACTTTTTTCTGAGGTCTTTTATTCCATATTTTCAATGGATTAAAGAAATGATTACAAATGGAAACAGATCAATCTTCTAGAAATCATGTTGTCACGCACAAACAAATGGATAAAATTCTGTTTTTCACACGAGTTAATCTTTTGAGTTTACAAGATAATCAAATATGAAAGAGAAACACTCAAGTTAAATATATATTTTCTCACCAAGATTCGCTCAAGTGTTTTGGCTTGTGTTTTCACTCAAAATACCCATGCAAGTAAACACTCTCAATGCTTAGCAAGACTCTAATATTCACAACGTTCAGAAAACATGCATTCAAAAATCATGAGGACTTTTCACAGGTTATAATGAGGCCAAGGCAAAGGTAGGAAAAACTTTAGGATTTGTGTGTTTTTGAAATAGTAAGGAAGAAAGAGTTATGGTGCACAGTTTCAAAAACAATCTTTACTTCTTCTTCTTTTTTTTCTCTTTTATCCTTTGTTTCTCTTTTTCAGACAGCAATCATTTTTCATTTCAACACTCTGTCATCAACAATTATTTTCCTTTTTGCCATTTTTACAACTTTGTGGGGGAAATACTCACCCCCACACTTTATTCCTCAACCAATCTCAACATAATCCACTAGCTCCTTCTTTCTCCCTAAGGTAAGGAAAAACATGGTCTTTTTCTTTTTAAGGTTTAGCAATATGCTCAAAACAAGAAAAAGAGGTTTAAGCTCAAGGGGCTACCAATGGATCAATGTTATGGTTAGCTTATTTGGCCAAGTAGCTAAAAACAAGAAATGCCTCAGTCATATCAAATCATGCATGTTCACCTAAGATGCAAAACAACAGAATCAAGCTAAACATTTGAGTATCAACAAGACATGAGCAAATCACACAAGAAAATAGGAATGACACACGGTAGTTCATCCTTACAATAAAGCTCAAAACTCACAAGGTCAAAAACTCTTTCACAAAAGATTTATTCCAGAAACTCTCAAATCAACTCAATCAAGTAAATCACAAAAACAATCCATTCATAGCACATGACTCTTATTTTCCCAGAATTATGACCGTTCCAATTAGTAAATCAAATCCAAAAATCCAATGTCAATATGTTTTATTGAAAGCAAAAACCCTTTTTTTTTTTAAATAAAAACAGAAAACAAAATTAGAAAAGGAAAAACAAAACAAATAGAAAACAAAAACAGAAAAAGGGGGAAATCTCCCCACACCCCCACACTTTATCCATGCATTGTCCTCAATGTATTCAATATGTATAAAATGCAAAGAAAAAGTATGAAGTGTACTTACCTCCTCAAGGTGGAAGGTATGAGGGAGAAGTCAAGTTCATCTCATCCATCGTCTTATTCAGCATATCTTGATTTTCATTGAATATCCGAAGACGATGCCCATTAACTTTAAAAGTTCTTGCTGAAGATTCTTCCTTGATCTCCACCGCTCCATAAGGGAAGACTTCTGTAACAATGTATGGTCCTTCCCAAGTAGAACGCAACTTACCACTCATGTGACCAAGCTTGGATTTGTATAGTAACACCTTCTGGCCTACCTTGAAATCCTTTCTAGCCACAAGCTTTTGGTCATGGAACTTCTTGGTTTTCTCTTTGTAAAACTTTGAATTTTCATAGGCTGCTAGCCTAATCTCCTCTAGTTCTTGCAACTGAAGCTTTCGCTCATTTCCTGCTTCTTCCAAATCCAAGTTGCATGCTTTCACGGCCCAATAGGCCCGATGTTCAATCTCCACAGGTAGATGACAAGCCTTTCCAAAAACCACCCTGAAAGGTGACATACCTATAGGTGTTTTGTAGGCTGTCCTGTGTGCCCAAAGTGCTTCATCCAATCTTGTGGCCCAATCCTTTCGACTAGGCTTCACTACTTTCTCTAATATCTTTTTAATCTCCCTGTTAGAGATCTCTGCTTGTCCATTGGTTTGGGGGTGATATGGTGTAGCAATGCGATGTGTCACCCCATACTTCTTCAACATATTCTCAAGTAGCCTATTACAGAAATGGGTCCCCTGGTCACTGATGATGGCTCGTGGTATCCCAAATCTGCAGAAAATATTAGACCTGACAAAACTCATAACAACTCGAGAATCATTAGTCCTTGTAGCTATGGCTTCCACCCATTTGGAGACATAGTCTACAGCAAGCAAAATATAAGAAAACCCAAAAGAAGGAGGAAAAGGACCCATAAAATCAATACCCCAAATATCAAATACCTCACAATAAAGCATGGGTTGTTGAGGCATTTCATCCCTTCTTGTAATGGATCTGGCTGCCCTTTGGCACTGCTCACAATTTTCATATACCCTCTGTGCATCTTTAAAAATAGTAGGCCAATATAATCCACAATCCAACACCTTCCTACCTGTTCTTTGTGTGCCATAATGTCCACCAAAAGGAGATGAATGACAGAACTCAAGCACATGAGGTATCTCGATATCTGGAACACACCTCCTTATGACTTGGTCACTACCAATGCGCCATAAGATTGGGTCTTCCCATATATAGTACTTTGCCTCACTTTTTAGCTTGATTCTTTCATATTTGGAGAAGGAAGGAGGAATAGCAGAAACAACCAAATAATTAACAATGTCAGCAAACCAAGGTTCAGGAAACATACCTTTCACAGTAGTCAATGCTAGGAGGACTTCATCAGGAAAGTCATCCTTAATAGGAATGTTATCTTCTCCATTTTCAATCCTGCTAAGATGATCGGCTACCAAGTTATGTGCTCCACTTCTGTCTAGAATCTCAATGTCAAACTCTTGGAGCAGTAGCATCCATCTGATCAACCTTGGTTTTGAATCTGCTTTCTTCAGAAGGAATTTTAATGCTGCATGATCAGTATAAACAATTACCTTGGAACCAAGTATATACGGTCTGAATTTGTCCAAGGCAAACACAACAGCCAATAATTCCTTCTCAGTCGTGGTGTAGTTGGCCTGCGCTGTATCCAATGTTCTGGAAGCATAATATATCACATGTGATAGCTTCCCATCTTTTTGTGCAAGCACCGCTCCTACTGCAAAGTTTGATGCATCACACATCAACTCGAACGGTAATGTCCAGTCAGGTGGCTGGATGATAGGAGTGGTGGTAAGCGCCTTTTTCAATGTATCAAATGCATCTTTGCACCTCTCTCCAAAGTCAAATACTATATCCTTTTGCAACAAGTTGGAGAGAGGGTTGGCTATCTTGCTGAAGTCCTTGATAAACCTCCTGTAAAATCCTGCATGTCCAAGAAAAGATCGAACCTCTTTCACAAAAGAGGGGTAAGGCAATTGTGAAATAATATCAATTTTAGCAGGATCTACAGATATACCATTCTTGGAAACAACGTGACCTAAAACTATACCTTGTTGCACCATAAAATGACATTTTTCAAAATTTAGAACAAGGTTAGTTTCTTCACATCTCTCCAAGACTCTAGCAAGATTAGACAAGCAGTGATCAAAAGATGAACCATATACACTAAAATCATCCATAAAAACCTCAATACAATGCTCCAACAAATCTGTAAAAATACTCATCATACATCGCTGAAATGTTCCAGGAGCATTGCAAAGGCCAAATGGCATTTTCCTATAAGCATATGTACCGAATGGACAAGTAAAAGTAGTCTTATGTTGATCTTCTGGGGCAATACAAATCTGAAAATACCCAGAGAATCCATCAAGAAAACAGTAATGAGACTTACCTGCCAATCGATCTAACATCTGGTCCATGAATGGTAAAGGAAAGTGGTCCTTCCTGGTGGCCTGGTTTAGTCTTCTATAATCAATACAGACCCTCCAGCTATTCTGAATACGAGTAGGAATCAACTCGTTCTTCTCATTCTTGACCACGGTGATCCCAGATTTCTTGGGGACCACATGTATAGGACTCACCCAAGTGCTGTCAGAAATGGGATATATAATACCTGCTTGTAGCAACTTGGTGACTTCTTTCTTCACAACCTCCATCAGCTGAGGATTCAGTCTCCTCTGAGGTTGCCTTACTGGCTTAGCATCCTCCTCCAAGAGTATTCTGTGCATGCAGAAAGAAGGACTAATACCAGGAATATCTGCCAAAGTCCAGCCTATTGCTCGCTTGTGATCTTTGATAACCTGCAATAGCTTTTGTTCCTGCTCGTCAGTAAGCAAGGCAGATATAATAACAGGGAGTTTCCCATCCCTCTCAAGATAAACATATTTCAAATGAGATGGTAAAGGTTTCAACTCCAAAGTAGGTGGTTGTTCCACAGATGGCAACATTTTATTGCCTAAGGTAATTTCAGCCACCTCAGCATCACACTTGGACGCCACAGAGGTATCAAATAGTGACACCGCGTCCTCAACATCACCTGTTTTAAAATTTTCTCTTTCGTCTAAAATTGAGCCCGAAACATTCGAAAAAGAAAAATCCAAAGAAGAAGAAAAACCAGATAAAACGTCCAAAAGTCCAAAAGCATAATTGTTCACTACATTACTCAATAAATCAATGCAAAACAAAGAATGGTCTTCAATTGGGTGCTTCATGGCTTCTAGCACGTTGAATTGCACCTTCTCATCTCCTATCTCCATAGTCAAGGATCCTGCATGCACGTCTATCTTGGTACGTGCTGTCATCATGAATGGTCTTCCCAAGATGATTGTGGTTGAACTCATTCCTTCATCATCCTTCATGTCCAAGATATAGAAATCTGCAGGAAAAATTAACTTGTCCACACGGACAAGCACATCTTCTAGCACACCTGCAGGGTTAACTGTGCTACGGTTGGCCAACTGAATGACCACACCAGTAGACTTAAGAGGTCCAAGATGAAGTGAAGTAAAAACAGATAAAGGCATTACATTAATGGAAGCTCCTAAATCTAACATAGCATTGTCAAACTTAGTACTTCCTATAATGCAGGGAACAGAAAACATACCTGGATCCTTACACTTTTGCGGCATTCTGACTGCAGGCTTCTTGATTAAGCTAGAGACGTTTCTTCCCATGTTCACTACCTCTTTGTCCATAATACGCCTTTTATGTGTACATAATTCTTTGAGAAACTTGGCGTATTTAGGAATTTGTCTCACAGCATCCAACAAAGGAATGTTTATCTCCACTTTCTTGAAAGTATTCAGGATTTCTTTGTCTAACTCCACCATCTTTTTAGTTTTTGGTTTCAAACGGTTTGGATAGGGAGGAGGAGGAGAATAAGGAGAAGGATTTTCAGAGGAAGTATTAGGGGATACCAACCTGGAGTTATCACTAGGTGTAGGCATCTCAGATGTTACTTGTGTTGCTTCATCTGATCTTCCTCTTTCATCATTAGGTACAACTTCATTGTCCTTATCTTCATCTTCTTGGGCATCCCCAAGACCTTGTATTTGCTTACCCGATCTTAAAGTAATAGCACTTACATTTCTCGGGTTGATTACAGTTTGTGCAGGCAAATTGCTTGAGCCTTGTTGAGACTTCATCTGATTTAACTCATTTGCCATTTGTCCAATCTGGTTCTGTAAATTTTGATTGGTTGCTTCCATCGTCTGTTTCAACTCATTGATTTGTCCCTTCATCATGTCAGCCATCATTTTCATCATTGCCTCCATGTTTGAATCACCAGAGGTTGCAGCTGGTTGTGGTTGTTGCCTCTGTTGAGGTGGAACATAGACTTGTTGGTGTTGAGGCTGTTGATTTCCCCATTTCTGGCTGGGATATTCCTTCCAATCTGGGTTGTACTTGTTGGAGGACAAATCATGGTTGTATTGCTGCCGAGGTGGTCTATTATTGCCATAGATGTTTGCAGCATATGCCTGAGTTTGTTCATTGTCTAACGTCCCTGTCTCTTTTAACATAGAACAAGCCTCTGTAGGATGATTAGTAGAAGCACAAATTCCACATAAAGTAGAAGGGATAGGCTTTTTCTGTAAGTCTGTCAAGGTCCTTACCATGGCTGCTAAGTCATCCAACTTCCCTTCTAATTTCTTGTGATCTGCAACATATGAAGCTTCTACTCCATGGGTTCCCTTCAATAGAGTTATAGAATTACTCCTTGTGGAAAATTGTTGATGGTTTGACGCCATAGTTTCAATCAATTGTCTTGCATTTGTTGGCGTTTTGTCCACCAATGACCCTCCACTTGCAGCATCTATCATTTGTCTATCCATGATACTCAATCCCTCATAAAAGTATTGAATGAGGAGATGCTCGTTTATTTGGTGATGAGGACAGGAAGCACACAACTTTTTGAATCTCTCCCAATACTCGTGAAGACTTTCTCTTTCTTGTTGCCTTATCCCATAAATATCTTTGCGAATAGCAGCAACTCTAGATGCTGGAAAAAACTTTTCCAAAAATAATCTTTTCAGAGTCTCCCAGGTATTGATGGATCCTGGCGGAAGGCAGTATAACCAATTCTTAGCGACATCTTGCAATGAGAATGGAAAAGCCTTAAGCTTGATATGTTCCTCTGTCACTGTTGTAGGTCTCATGGATGAACAAACAACATGAAATTCCTTCAAATGATGGTACGGGTCTTCTCCTGCTAATCCATGGAATTTGGGTAAAAGATGGATTAACCCAGACTTAAGCTCACATTCTCCATCTGGATATTGGATGCACATGTTTTGTGTAATTGCTGCATCCGGTGAAGCCAACTCTCTTATTGTTCTTTCTTCCATTCTATCTTCTTGAATTTCTGGTTCAGGTGATGGATCAGAAGATATGTTAATCACCGGAGGTGATTCTAGCGGTACACTTTCAGTGGTAGGTTCAGATGATGATGGTGCTCCTTCAGTAGAACACCTGAGTTCAAGTCTCCTACGTGATTTACGCAAGTTCCTTTCAAGTTCTGAATCAAGTTGATAAAATTGACCCGGATTGGCCCGAGTCATGCACTATGCAAGTCCACCTGAAAATGTTTCCCTGTGTGTTTTTTTTTCTTCCTATTCTTGTTTTGGAGAAAGATTTCAAGAAAGAAATGAGTTAAGATGTCGTTGGGTCTACTCCCAGGAAAGAGAGGTGCGTCACAATGGACAACTTAAATACCAAGTCTTTCCTAGACAGAGTTTTCCAAACTAGTCTCAAAAATTTCTTAAAAGAAATTCTTAATCAAAACAAAAATAGAACTTTGCTTGGAGTATATTAACAGAAAACTAAAGACTACAAAATAACAAACTATATCAAACGTATATGCGTAAAATAAATAAAAAATAAAAATGAAATAAAAATAAAAATAAAATAAAATAAAATAAATAAATAAAAACTGAATCAAAATAAAAGAAATACTAACCGTATTCCCCGGCAACGGCGCCAAATTTGATATCGCTGTCGTTAGGCGATCAAATTACCACTACTTTAGCAACTTCAGTATTGCCAATTTGTAGTGAAGAAAATAGTTACGGTTAAGATAACCCTGAGTCGTCTCACAACGAATACGGAATTGATCTCAAATATTTGATTCTCAAAAATGCAATTTAAAACTAGCAACTATAAAAATAGGGGGTTTTGATATGCAAAAGAAAATGACACGGAAGATTGTAAACACAGTAATAGTAAATAGGTCAATTCCACTGCTTTTTCTAAATCAGATTCTTCATTGGTTATCTAGAGATTATTGTTAAATTAATTATTGTTGTTGATTTACAAATAAATCAATGTAAAGACTCAATTCATTTGTTGGCATCCTCACTTTTAATCAAAGTACAGTCTCAATCAAAAGTGAGAATTGTTAGATTATCCATAGTAAATTCAATCAAAGTACAGTCTCAATTAATTTTACTATGCCTAATCATGTCTATTCCTTTGTTTCTTTACCAAATAGAAAACTTAATTAATCAAAGTAAAGTCTTGACTAATTTTAGTTAAAGTAATTACCTCTAATCAAATTAAAGTCTCAATTATTGGCAAAAACTTATTTAATCAAATGAAAGTTTCTAAACAAAATCAAAGTAAAGTCTCAATTTAATTTAAAAACCTTTTAACTCATATGATTAGCATGCATGTAGATTTAAAATCATTATTTTCTATTCGATTAAGAAGCAAAGGACATAGATAAACAAAAAAAACACAACAATAATCAAAATAACAAAACATATAAATTCATCTAACCTCAGAATCCATTTAAGAAATTACAGTGGAATCAACCCTTAAAGCTTAGCCCTCCATGGCTTTGATGAAATACATGATGATATGAATGAAAGAAAATAAAAGAAAGAATGAGAGATGTGGTGGAGATGCTATCTGCCAAAACCAGAGAGTTCTAAGTGTCTAAGCTGTCAGCTGTAAATCGTCAGTTCCCCCTCTTCTGCTCCCTTAAGTCTCTTTATATAGGCTTCCACTGGACTTTGGGCTTTATCTGTCAGTTGCTAAAATCTTTTATTTTTATTTAATTAATTAGCAACTTAATTGCTGTCTAATTTCCAATTTTGCCATTCTCATTTAACCATATTTGCAGTTTTGACCAGAGTTGACTGCTGACTTTGACCAGTTGACCAGAGTTGACCAGTTGACCAGTTTGACTGTCCAATAGCAGCCTGACACGTGGCGCGTCTCTCTCCAGAACTAGGGTTTCTCTCTCACACTCTTCCTTGGCTGCGCGGCTGACGGCGGCTGCTGCCGTTTTCCGGCGTGGTGGCGCGAATGAAGGTTGCAGGCGCGCTCCTCCTTCTCCGACGAGTGCTGCTGTGCGTGACGGGGCTGCTGCCATGGTTGTGCGGATTAAGCTTCACGGTGTGCGATGCGAAACGGTGAGGAAGATGGTGGCGCAAGGTGCAGAGGCGTTGCTGTTCGTGGTGGTGGTCTGCGCGAGAAGATGGAGGTGTGGTTGCCGTGGTTTCTGGTGCGTCGCCGGCGAAGTGAGGAGGTGAACTGGTTCGTGCAGTGCAGCAGCGTGAGGTGCAGAGAAGACGGAGGCGCGATGGTGGTTCGTGACGGCGCGGTGGCTGGCTGCGGGATGGCGCTGGTTCGCGAACTATGGCGGCCGGAGGTGCACTGCGGTGGCTGCTGTGTGAGGAAGAAGAACTCGCGGTGGTTTCGCGATGATGGTGGCGCTGCTGCAGAGATGACGATGGTGGTGGCGCGCGGAGCTGCTGGACGCGAGAAGAAGATGGCGTTGCTGTTGCGGTGGTGCTCCGGCGAAGTGAGGAGGTGCGGCGGCAGCGTGAAGGATTCGCAGGTGCAGGCGCGGTGGTTGCAGCTTCTCTTCTCCTCTGGTGGTGGCGCGCCGCGGTGGCCGGCGAGATTGGCGGCGGCGGCTGTGTGGAGGGTGGTCATGGTGGTTGAAATTAGGGTTAGGGTTTTTGGGAGATGAAGATGATGACGTGGCAAGATCTGAGTGGTCAATTGGGTGAGTGGAGGATTATGACACGTGACGGCTTATGGTTGGCTAATTTTAAAAGGTGAGGATTGCCACATGGCATGATCTGGTTGAGTGGAGTTTAAGTGGTAGGAGGGGTGCAACTTAGTGAAAACTGGGGTGCAGAACAGGCTTTTGTTTGGTGGTCTACTTTAGAAGGGGTGTGCAAGTAAAAACTGGGGGTGCATTTAGCTCCTGATTTATTCTTTTTCAGAATTTCTTGATTTTGGACTTATTTTGTAACTTTGAATATTTTAAAATCACACTATTAATTGACCAAAAATAAATTCCAGCTGCATTAACAAACGTTAGAATATCCAATAATATTTTATGCAACTAAAATCAATTTTTACGCCACTTTTACCAAACTTACTCAATAAATCCAATAATCACAAATCCTAATTAAATCAATCTTTAAGCACAGAAAATTCAATTAAATCCCCAAATTTAAATATTAAATGAGGGCAAAAATTTGAACTCATCACAGCGGCTCAAGGAAGTGGGTCTGTTTTACGAAAGTGAGCAGAATGGTTAGGGTTGGTGGCAGATTAGCTCAGGATTTCTCTTTTGGGCCAACCCTTAGGCCCAATGGATTGGGGCAGCCCTTAAATAAAAGGGGCGGGGAAAAATGGGTCTTATATTCTCCCGAACAACAAAATTTTCGACCTCGAAAATAAAGACTCACCAGGCAAAAAAGATGTGGATGCAACTTCCTCATATCCTCCTCCAACTCCCAAGTCGAATCGCCTGTTCTCCGATCCCATATAACCTTGACCAGGCTGACAGGTTTTCCCCGGCGTTCTTCAACTTTGCTACCCTCTAAAGCCACTGGTGGTACTTCCACAATGAGATCCTCTCGGATCTATACATCCTCTACTTCTAGCACATGAGAGGGATCAAAGACATACTTCCTCAACTGCGACACGTGCAAGACTGGGTGAAGATTTACCAACTGAGGGGGCAAGGGTATCTCATAAGCCACCGGTCCAATCCTCCTCGAGATTTGATAGGGGCCAAGGAACTTAGGAGAAAGCTTTCTTGAATGGAGAGTCTTTCCCACACTAGTGGTTCAGGTCACCCTCAAGAACACGTGATCTCCAGCCTCGAATTCCAAGGGCTTCCTCCTACGGTCTGCATAAGCCTTTTGTCTGCTCTGTGAAGCCTGCATCTTGTCCCTCACTAACCTCACCTTCTCGGTGGTCTGCTCCAACAACTCTGGTCCAAGTAACACTACCTCCCCATCCTGATACCAACACAAGGGAGTCCTACACTTTCGGCCATAAAGAGCTTCATATGGTGTCATCCCAATGCTTGCATGGAAACTATTGTTGTAGGTGAACTCAATCAATGGTAACACTTTATCCCAAGCGCCCAAGTGATCCAGTATGTAGGTTCGTAGCAAGTCCTCAAGTGACTGGATTGTCCTCTCAGACTAACCATCTGTCTGAGGATGATAGGCTGAACTCATCGTGAGTTTGCTTCCCAGAGCACTTTGCAAGGTCTACCAAAACCGTGATGTGAACCGTGGATCCTTGTCTGATACAATGCTTGAAGGCACCCTATGCAACCTCACAATCTCCTTGATGTACAACTGCGCCAACTTAACCATAGACATCCTCAGGTTCATCGCCAAGAAATGTGCACTCTTGGTCAGTTGATCCACTATGACCCAGATAGTGTCATGCCCTCTAAAAGTTTTGGGCAAGTGGGTCACGAAATCCATTGAGATACTATCCCATTTCCACACTGGTATTTCCAGGGGTTGTAGAATCCCACCGGGTCTCTGATGTTCAACCTTTGTCTTCTGACAGGTCAGACATGTAGATACAAACTGTGTTACTTCCTTCTTCATACCCTACCACCAGAAGTTTTCCTTGAGGTCTTGGTACATCTTAGTCATGCCCATGTGCAAACTAAGTCAACTTTTGTGTCCTTCCTCTAGGATTAGCTTCTTTACCTCAACATCTTCAGGCACACACACTTTGCCCTGAAACCGTAGTATGCTGTCATTACCCAAGGCGAAATCCCTTGTCTCCTCTAACCCAAGTTGCTCCCTAACTCTGTTTAGACTAGCATCCAACAACTGTCTTTCTCTAACTGAGTCAAGAAAGTCACTAGATATAGTCAGGTTACTACATCTAATGAATCCTGATTCCAACTCTACATGCAGCTTCATGTCTCTGAACTTCTCCAACAGTTCCCTCTCCTTGATCATGAGGTGTGTAGTATGCACCGTCTTCCTACTCAGAGTATCAGCTACTACATTCGCCTTCCCTGGATGATATAAAAGTTCAAAGTCATAATCCTTCAAGAATTCCATCCATCTTCTTTGCCTCACATTCAACTCCTTCTGATCAAATAGATACTTGAGGCTCTTGTGGTCACTGAATACACAGAACTGGGCACCGTAGAGGTAGTGCCTCCAGATCTTCAAGGCAAACACAATAGCCGCCAACTCCAAGTCATAAGTGGGGTAGTTTCTCTCATGCACCTTGAGTTGTCTCGAAGCGTAGGCCACTGCCTTCTTGTCCTACATCAACACACGACCCAACCCTAGATGAGAGGCATCATAGTAAACTTCAAAGGGTTTTCCAACATCGGGGATTACTAGGATTGGAGCACTCGTCAACCTCCGCTTAAGCTCTTGGAAGCTTTCCTCACACTTATCTGTCCAGGTGAAAGGTTGGTCCTTCAGTGTGAGTTATGTCAAAGGTGCCACTATCTTGGAGAATCCCTCTATGAATCTCCTATAGTAGCCGGCCAATCCCACGAAACTTCTGATTTTGGTTGCTGACTTGGGACTTTCCCACTTAACCATTGCATCAACCTTCGCTGGATCCACTGCTATCCCCTGGACGGATATCACATGTCCTAAGAATTGCACTTCATCCAACCAAAATTCCCACTTGGACAGTTTAGCATATAGTTGTTTCTCCCTCAGAATACCTAGCACTAGCCTCAGGTGCTCGACATGCTCTTCCTGAGTCCTGGAATAGATAAGGATGTCGTTTATGAAGACTACGACAAACTTATCTAGGAACGGTCTGAATATCCGGTTCATGTAGTCCATGAACACCGCTGGAGCATTGGTCACACCAAAAGGCATGACCACATACTCGTAGTGTCCATACCGAGACCTGAAGGTCGTCTTCTGCACATCATCCGCCTTTACCAATATTTGTTGATAACCTGACCGCAAATCAATCTTCGAGAATACCGATGACCCATGCAACTGATCCATCAAGTCATCTATTCTCGAAAGGGGGTACCTGTTCTTGATGGTCATCTTGTTCAGCTGCCGATAGTCCACGCACAGACGTGAACTCCCATCCTTCTTCTTCACCAACAGTATCAGTGCTCCCCAAGGCGAGGTACTGGGTCGGGTGAACTGCTTCCCTAGTCAATCCTCTATCTGCTTCTTGAGTTCCACCAACTCTGCCAGGGTCATACGGTATGGAGCCATCGACACTGGTCCAGTTCCTAGTACCAAGTCAATAGAGAACTCCACTTCTCTATTGGGAGGCAACCCTAGTACTTCATCTGGGAATACATCCTCGAACTCGTGTACTACTAGTATGGTCGATGTCCCTTCCTCCTTTTCCAGCTCTAGGTGAGTGAAAATTATGAAGCACTGCGCACCCCTCTGAATCTCCCTCATAACTCCCTGGGATGATAACAACTCAGGCTTCTCTGAGTTGGGAAACAACAACCTTTTCTCTCGGCAATCTATAAGGATGCGATTGGCAGAGAGCCAATCCATCCCCAAGATCACTTCCAACTCTTGTAAAGGTAGGCAGATCAGATTCACTTTGTATCTCCGTCCTTCTACCTCCACCGGACACCTAGCGCACAAGGACGACGTCCTGACCAAACCCGATGGCGGAGTAGACACCACAAGTTCACACTATAGCTCACACACCGGCAGACTCAACTTTTTCACACATGCATCTGACACAAATGAATGTGTCACTCCAGAGTCATATAGCACACAACAAGATTTTCCAGCTATCATACAATGACCTATAACCAGGTTACCTGAGCCTACTGCCTCCGCTCCAATCATGGTGTATACTCTGCCCGATGCCTAAGGCTTGTTGCCTCCCCTCCTCTACTGGTTCTGGGCTGGGGCTAAAGCTGGGGTACGCGTCATTGTCCTCGAGAGGGTAGGGCAATCCCTGCCGAAGTGGTCTTCCTTGCCACAATTGTTGCACCTCTTGTAGCCTGCAAGTTGGGGGCAAACATTCCTCTTGTACGGTCCCCCACACTGGTAACACTGAATCTTGCTCTGCTGGGGAGAAGACTCCCTAGACCCCTGAGACTGCAAATGAGGCCTAGTATAGGGTTTCCTCCTCTCTTCGTGCCTATGCCTGGACCCAGACGGCCCTCCCACTCTCAGCTGGTATGGATGCTGAGTTTCCACCTCTACCTTCATCTTCTTCATGACCCTTGCCTTTTCCACCAAGGCTGCAAAGTCCTTGATGGATAGTGGGGCCACCATCAAACGAAGGTCTACACAGAGGCCGTTCTCGAATTTCCTGCATCGCCACTCTTCATCCAGTGGCATGGTGTAGAAACGATTGAGGTGTTTGAACTTTTCTGCATACTCAGCCACAAACTTGCTTCCTTAGGTCAATTGTAGAAACTCCACCTCTTTAGCATATTTGAAACTGTCGGGGAAGTACTCGGAAAGGAATTTTCTCCTGAAGACATCCCAAGTAATTGGTTCCTACCTCTCCTCCATGATGGATTTCATATTGATCCACCAGTGCTCAGCCTCACCCATGAGCATGTACACCGCAAAGGCCAACCTACTCTCCTCGGGGCACATCTTAGCATCAAAGATTCTCTTGATGTCTTTCAATCACTGATCTGCGACATCTGAACTGGTCTTCCCATTGAACTTAGTCGGATGGTGTTTCAGAAAGTCTTCCAAACTCCATTCCCGATGGTGGGGTCTTGGTTTAGGACCGTGGATAGGGGCAGTGGTCCTGTTTTCCTCCAACTGACGGAGGGCCTCCATGTGCTGTCTGTGAGCGTCCTCAACAACCACCCTAGCAGCCTCCATCTGCTGCATTACCAGTTGCTGTTGCTCAAGCGATGTCGCCTGTCACTGTATTGATGCTTCATGTTGTTGCATCATCGTTGTACTCTATTGCGTCAGAGCAGCCACCATCGCTTTTATCGCCCTGGCGATATCTTGTGCGTCGCCTTGAGAAGGCAGAGAGTTCCGACGCTGAGGTGCCATGTCACTGGTACACAGGAAAAACAAGAGTTAGATTTGGTTAGATTAGAGCTTAGCTAGCAACACACAAGCCACAACGGTAGATAAGCAGGCACACTAGACCATAGATCCTAAGGAACGATCGCTCTGATACCATAAATGTAACGTCCCAATTAAATGGATAAGAATAAATTTAAATAAAATGCCACATATAAAATATCCAAAGAGTGCGGAAAACTAGAATATGGAGTACCCAGTACCCCAACATATTCATACAAAAAGGAAAAGGCTCCACATGGCCTAAACGGAGTACAAAGTCTCGTCAAGTGCGAGAGAAACTACTACTACTAAACTCCAAAAGCTGAGGCCCCCATAGTGAGCCCGATAGTCGTCCAAGATTTCACCAAACCGCAACATCTCTATTATCATTACCACTGCTAGGGGTTCTCACATCTGCTCACATCAACAAGGTTGATGGTCATCGCAAAGGAGGAAATCACACACAATCATACAAACAAGCAAAAGGGTAAGCTAGTGAAAAAGTTCTCATATCATACACTCAACATACAATTTCATATTCAAGCATAAATAGCAGACATCCACATATGAGGTACCAAACCATATAAGACACCAAGACTTGACTATCCGGATACGCTCAATGAGGCACCACCACGTGGCAGTGGAATTACGTCCTAGTAGTGAGGCGTCACCACGAGGCCTTCGCGGAATTACACCTTTACAAGAGGCATCACCACGTGGCCTTCATAGAATTAGGTCCTGGCCTTGAGGCACCACCACGTTACCCTCGTGGAATTATGTCCTGATCTTGAGGCACCACAGTGAACCCTTACCTCGAGGTTCATGGAATTAGGTCCAATAACTGAGGCACCACCGTGAACTCGCCCTAGAAGGGCCCACGAAATTATGTCCATATGATGAGGCACCACCACGAGCCCCACTACAAGGGTCATGGGTAGGGATGGCAAAAATACACGTGTCCGCGGATATCCGCGGATAAAATCCGCGACGGATAGTTACTACCCGTGGGTATTTATTACCCACGAGTAGCGGGTAGCGGGTATTTTAATACCCGCTTATAAACGGGTCGGGTACGAGTATCATACTATCTGTACCCGCAGGTACCCGTTACCCGCAAAAAATTAAAATTAAAATTAAATTTATATTTTATTAAGTTAAATTTAATTCAAATTAGAAGTAATAGTATATTTTATTATGTCAAATTTAATTATAATTATAATTATAATTTAATTTAATTTAATTTATATTTTATTTTTATAATTTTATATTAAAAAATTTATAAAATACATATTGTTTTAAATATTTGCGGGTATCGGGTATCCACGGATACCCACGGGTTTTAAAAATATCTGCGGGTATTTTTTAAGCGGATACTCGGCGGGTAAATGTGGGGTAACGGGCGAATTGTTTTTGGCGGGTCGGGTTGCGAGTAGGCACTATCCGTGCCCGACCCGACCCGTTGCCATCCCTAGTCATGGGATTACCTCCTACACAAACCTTACTCATACATAATCAACCAATCATGAAGTTCCTATGCGTACCATTAACATGTCATTTAGTATACATGACCAACCATCAATCATATATCATGCCAAGCTCATCACCAATTCATTAGCTCCCACCCATAACATACATAGCACATGCATATCCATCCCCTTTATACAATAAATAAATGAACCAACCAATCAAACAACCAACAATATTCATGAAATGAAGCATAGCAAAAACCCAAGCTAGGTCTCGCTCAAGCTGCAGACTCTCGCTTAGGCGAGACTACAACAATGGCCTTGGAGAAATTCGCGAGCTCTCGCTTAGGCGAGGCTGTCTCGCCTGAGCGAGACAGTTCGTCGCTAAAAAATATAGCCCCTCGCCTAGGCGAGCGCTCGAGCAGAAAACTGAGCGAGTTCCTGCTATTCTTGCCTAGGCAAGACGAGCTCGCTTGGGCAAGAATATCAGTTCTCTCCCACTGTTCTGCGTGTTTTCATCCAGGAACTCATTCCCAACAACACTCAATGCATTTTCACAGAAGCATTTTCACAAAAGCATGTAAAGGGTGAATTAAAACATGAACCCTAGCTTCCCTTACCTGGAAATGAGCTAGTGAAGGGGTCCTAACTACGAACAATGAAGTACCGCATCTCCTAGAGTAGTTTAGCGAGCTGGAGAATGAATGAACAGAGAAAACGAAGTTACTAAGAGTGACTTCAGATGGACCCAAGACAACGACGTTACCATAAGAAATGTATTGGATGAGGAATAACTTAGGTGGAATAAGGATGTGTTCGAACAAGCTTGATGGAGACGGTGAAGGTCCAAACCCTAGCAAAAGAAAACGACAGCGGCTCAAGGAAGTGGATCTGTTTTACGAAAGTGAGCAGAATGGTTAGGGTTGGTGGCAGATTAGCTCAGGATTTCTCTTTTGGGCCAGCCCTTAGGCCCAATGGACTGGGGCAGCTCTTAAATAAAAGGGGCGGGGAAAAATGGGTCTTACATCATGATACCAAACCATGAATAGCATTTTGATAAGCCCTTCATACCTCATCAATTTGATTTGGTGGGTATTGTCAAATTTAAGGACGTTTTTCCCGGATCGCGTTCTAATGAATCTTTACATTCATTATATGTAACTCTAGGAACTTTAGAAATTTGTTTTTCATTGTCTTGAATTCTTGATGCTCATGAAATTTCTTAAGTTTAGTTAATATAGATTATTTTTTTTTCATCTTTATCACAAACCTTCCTCTCTCCAAAAAAGAATCAATTCTTTTACTCTTTCATAATCTTTATAATATAAATTTATCACCTCCCACCTATTTAGAAAAAAGATAAAATTTATATTCACAAATAACAATTATCACAATGCAAAAACATAACAAAACTCATACAACTTTAATTAAATAAGCAACTTTGTATAAATTCAAAACTTTCAAAAAATTTACCATAGGCAGCAGAAAACATAAAATCCCTAAATTTCATAATTAATGGTTATAATAATTTAGGGAAAAATTATAATTAAGGTTCATACAAGTTTCATAAAAAAATTCCTAAAATCATAATTAGGGTTTATACTAATTTGGGATAAACTTAATTTGGAAGAAACATCCTAAAAAGAATAATAAATTTAACATATATAAATCCTAATAAGATACTAACCTTGATATATGAGAGATCATCCGAGAATATATACTTGAATCTCAATCTATGTGATCCTCAACTTCTGTTTTCTAATCTATCTCTTTGTATTTATTTCTCCTCACACACTTTCATGATAATTTGCATGATGAAAAGTTCTTATAGCGAGAAAAAAAAAACTCTAATCTCTTTTATAAATCAATATCTCCATTAAACTTTTAATTTTATCTTTTATTATAATTTTTTATAACATAAACTTAATATAAATAATATATAAATATAATTTTAATAAATAAATATATGTAAAAAATAATTTTCAAAAATTTTGGGAGAGTCGTGGCTCTCCTATGTCATTAAGTAGTTCCACTAATGGTCGGGTGGTATGAGGTCAAAGTTAATTGAGTCCTTAGGAATATAACTTATCCAAATAATGGAAACCAATTATTTTAATGATCATAATTTAGGAGATCCAAAAGGGAATTTAAGGAGTTAAGCGATGAAAGAAAGACATTAAAAACACAATAAAGAGAGGGGAAAGGAAGGGGTGAAGCGAGAATGGTCCAAGGGAGTTAAAACAAATGTAGAAATAACTTTTAATTTATTTTTCTTTTCTATAACATCACTTCTTAAAATTTCTTTTTTGTTTTTCCTTGTTAATAAGAAGTAAAATGCACACGATCTGGGATTTCTAATAAAACCCTGCAGAATGTAATAATCAAGAACAGTAATAGGAAATTAATGAGTAGTGAGAGGGCAAGGTCGATGCTTGGTAGTGCAATGATTATTAAAAAAATTCAAGATCGTATTTGATTAAAAAAATTCAATGATGCTTGGTGGTACAAAAATTTAAAAAAAAAAATTCAATTAACAAAAATTCAATTTGATTAAAAAACAATTAAAACTAAATTAAACAAATTAAAAAAGTTAAAGATTAGTATTTAAACTTAAATGTAACTCCTAAAATTTAGATATTCACATTTTAATGTCATTACATGAAAAAGTTTTTTTTTTCTGTTTTGCGACTAATACATGGCAGACCTAGAAATTTAAACCAACGCCCAAAAATGTAGAGTTCTTAATTCATACAGTACAATTTAACATCAATTCATATAATTAATACAAGTATGGGAAGTCGCAAATTTGGCTAAAGTGATGATCCTACATCAATAGGGTTCGACTGAAGTCAGAAAATTCACCATTTTCCCCATCTTATTGGATGTATCTTATTAAAATACTTTTTTATATTCCGAAAAATAACTTGTAGATTGTATATTCCGAGATTAAGCTTTTTAGAATAAGCTTTTCAGAACTTACATAATTCTTTTTTAAAATGAGTTTTTCAGAATAATTTGAAATACATGAAATAGGTTATAAAAAAAGTTTTTCAAAGTTTTTTATTTTCATAGTGACGATGCTGCAGCTAGTATTCTTATTTTTGTTTTATCTTATTTTAAAAGATTACAAGTATTCTTATTATATATATAACTAAATCATTTTAAAAACTAATAAAAAGGTGCTTTTATAATTATTTTTCATATATATAATTTTATAAATTCCATATATGTAACATCCCAATTTTAACAGCTTAAAACTAATAAAATAGGATATTTCACCTTAGTGTTCAAAACAGATAAACAAATGTATAAAGTATATTAATACAGTCTTACAAATGATCAGACTATATAAATATATCAACTATACATACCAAACATTTCTAACTCTAAACACAAGTTAACTACTTGCAACAACTTCCCAGTGAGACCTCCGTCAACCTAAAAGATGGCTCCTCAACCTCCAGAGGTGTCTCTGAAACTACATCCACCACTGCTCCCACCTACCGAATAGGTGATCATCGCAAAAGGAAAACATACAACACAAGACAAAAACACAGAAGAAGGGTAAGCTAATGACTTTCAAAGAATTTTCTTAAACAATATAATATTGATATATCTAACAACTACAAACAAGCATATATTCACACACATATATTTCTAAACTACGACTCAACTAATCCGGATACATGCATTAAGGTCGGATCCAATCAGTTATGCACTTGTAGTGGCATCTCATGCTCTGCAAAGCGACAGATTAAGAGTCAAAACTCTACCACATACAAGGTCAGTCCGTTAACACCTATGGTCAAGGAAAAACCCTTAGGCTAGGACCTCCTTCTCCTCTCACCACATACCCCATTCCTCTCTACTTGAGAATTTGAATGGTTATTAGAGCGTCAGGATAATTGCCAAGACAATCCCTACCTCAATGCATACACTACCACAATCACTGCTAATCCTCCTTGGGTTAGCATCAACCAATCTCAACTCAATCTCATATAAACAATCTCATACCATATACTCATCATTCATAATAATTACAAAGCTTCTATGAGAACTAAAATACCACCCAATTTAACTCCAAAAATACAAGTTTCAGATTCTGACTCACTCGCCCAGCTAGTAGTACTCGCCCAGCCACTGGCTTATGCTCGCCCAGCTAGTACACTCGCCCAGCCACTTGTCCAGGTCTAAAGTTTCTTACTTGGAAATTCACCTAGCGAGCAGCACTAGCCTAGCCACTGACCCATGCTAGCCCAGCGAGTAGCACTCGCCCAACGAGTATGCGAATCTGCATAATTCTGCAGATCAGTGTTTTGCATAATTCTGCAGATCAACTTATTCGCCCAGCGAGTAGGCTCGCCCAGCGAGTAAGCAAATATGCATAATTCTACAGAAACTGATTTAAGCAAAATTATACCTATTCAACCAATCCATACCACTCCAAAACCTCCACCAAAGACCATTCGAGTATCAAACATTAATTCTATCAAAATATTCACACCAATTGCATCCAATTGCACCCATAGCATACAATTATTCTCAAGCAACAGATAAAACCTAAGTATTTATCATTTTCAAACATCACAACCCAATTCACATATCAAACACATCAGTTAATTACAGAATAATCATATAATAACAATCCTAACAGGTTTGTGAAACATAACAGACATTAACTTCCCTTACCTGGTATCCTTCTTAAACAACTCTATAAACGTCAACATCTCTAACTCCACATGATGCTCTATCTACATATAGAAACATCACAAGAACGATCAGGACATACCATTATGATCACTGATCAGCAGAGACTCATTGATGAATAAAACGACACATGCAAGCAGTAGAGTGCTTACATGCAACAGAAAACAGAAAAAGACCAAAAAGACAACGAAAACTTAACTTACACGAACGGAGAAACTGATCGATCCAAATTGAAGAGCTCACCGAGAGGATCAATCCTACTGTCTCGGTTCTTCAATCAGATGACCGGAAAGACAAAACTTTTAGAAAGAAGTCAAAGAGCTCTAGAAAAGTGGTTTCTAGGGAGATGATGTGTTTTAAAATAATGAAACTCGTTTATAACAATTCTATTTATACTAAAACCTTTTTAATATTAAAATAATCGAGTCTCACTATTTTTAAACCACTATCACTTCTAAAATACCATTGAGATTTTACAATATAACTCTTAATAAATTTTTAATTAATTTTATTACTATTATTATTATAAAAATGTGGAGGCAGTAAGTTTCCACTTATTTTGAGAAATAGTTTAATTATTTTATACATTCAAAAATTAAATTGATTTTTTATTTTTGTTAAGAATTAAATTCACCACTTCTTGTGTGAATGAAACTGTTCATTCTCCTGAAAAAATAGAGATTCCGAAACAGACAAAGACAGATCCTCCGATGTTGGATCTCTTTTGATCCTCTGCATTGCTCCCCATCGCAACTTCTTCTTCCTCGCACACTTCTGCAACAACAACTCTCTGCAATTTCATTCAACCAAACCAAAACTTTCAATTCTCCATTATCATAATTATTTTCTCTTATCCAACTCAGATCCTTCAATTCAATTCTCTTTGTGAATCATTAGAGCCTTCAAACGCCACATTTTCGCCACTCACTGCTCCATGTGACCTCTGTCATCGCTCTTGCTTCCACTGTGATCCAATGATTCCGTTGCTTAGCTTCACTTTCTTTCCCAAATCATAGAAAACCCCATTACAATGAGCAATTACTCTTTTGGATCTCAGGCGCCCAAGTCCTTTATCGCATACCCAAGAAGCGAATTCGACTTAGAATCAGGAACCGCCATAAAACGAACCCGAAAGCCCAAAATTTCGCCCTTTCACCCTATCAGAATGATAAAGTCATTTGGGAATCGATTGCACCACTACCTTAAGCTTCATCCTCTAAAGGGTCTCTTCTTAGCCTTGTCCTTTGTGTTCATACTTGTCATAATTTTCTCTTTTTATGGAACCCAATATAGGGTGCAACGTGGCTATGTAAAAGCTGAAACGAGTTCTGATGATTTCCCTTTCTCCAAGCTTCAAAACCTTGTGATGGTTGCTGGACATTCTGTTTATACTAGTAGTAGTTGTGGCAAAATTGACAAAGAGGATTCTTGGTTTTTGGAGTCTTATCAGAAGAATCCTGGCCAAGCTTCCACCTTTGTGACACACATTCTTCAAGGGATTGAAATTGCGGCAAAGGATGACTCTGCTTTGCTCCTGTTCAGCGGTGGAGAGACTCGGAGAGAAGCGGGACCTCGCAGCGAGGCGCAGAGTTACTGGGCTGTTGCGGATTCAAAAGGGTGGTTTGGTGAGTTATGGAACTTGCATTGTAGCATATTTTGTCTGATTGGTGAAATTAAATTCCTGCTCAGTGTTTATTGTTAGGGATTACAGGTTAGGAACAATTACCAAAGGAGAATGAATAGAATAGAATTGCCCGATTGTACTGTTTATGTTTGTCGTGTGTTTAGCACTGCTGCTTTGGGTTTGTAGTTTGTGGCTCTCAGGAAGATCAAACACTAGGTGCGAGATATTAATGTCCAAAAACAAATTATAAATTGATATGATAAGAGATAATTGAAGATGGTCGATTAAGTAGGGAATTAAGCTGGTCTTTGGTTGCCCTTATGCTACCCATGTATGTGAAAAAGAACATGTGAATTAGTAAATTGAATTTGTGATTTTCTTTATTTATAGTCATATTTTCTCATTAGCAACAAGATCATATCCCTTGGGAAGTGCTATAATTTTAAGAAAATATCATATTAATTTAGTAGAATTATTTTTCACATTTTCATGTTATAGAATATTTCTTTTAATGACAGTTTGGCCTCTCCAAGAGATGAGGCGCAGAACTTTCTTATGGGTATAAGATTGCATCAAGATTCATTCATAAATCTGTGCTTATTAAATCTAGTCTTGGATGTGCTTTTCAAGGACATCCAAAATATTATCCATCCCTAACTTCATGTGTTTTTTTTTTCGGATGACAGTCTTGATTGAGGGATGAAGGGAAATAGTTAACATTGGGCTTAAACTTTGGGCTCACACTTTGGAAACAAAGGGTTTTAGCTTACTAGGCATACACTAAAGTCTATGCATTTTAACTTCAACAAGAGAGCAGGAATCTGACCTGGAAGTAAAAATAAGAGATACTGTACAACAAGTTCATAAGTTTAAATATAACTAATTTGGCTGAGCAGTTGGTGAGTTAGTATAACTACACTAGCATTGGAGTTTGGCTCCTTCCAAAGAATCAAATAAAAAAAATATCTAGGACTAATATTACAAAAATGATAGAGAAATTTATGATATGTTACACTAAGGATACTAGCAAGAGGACCATAATATAGAAAAAGTTCGAGAGGTATTTGTGATTGCAGAGTATCTACCAGAGTTGAATGTGAGTTTTATAGTTTGTCCGTCAAGCTATACTAAATGGCAGTGAATACTGCGCTTTAAAGGGGTGACATGAAGGACAGGAAGGAGTCATGATGGATGTGAGGCCACTCAAGAAATAACAAGAGACAAAATTATTATATACAAGAGATTGGTATAACATTGATTGAGAAAAAGATGATAAATATCCAAAAAGTTTGTTTGGACACATGCAAAGAAGGCCATAAGAGCCAACAATTAAAATGGTAGATTTCATTTGTTTGCTAAAAAACCTGACCCGAAAAAGAAGCCAAACTCTTTTCTATTCCCCTAGGGTCCCCATTTGCAAATCAAACAAAACCAAAGAACTATCAGTCGCACATGCTCTCGTTATCGACAACACAAACAACCATCATTGTCATCCTCATCAACCATCTCAACATTGATGCTGTTGTCGCTGATGCTGGTTTCACCACCATCAGCCATCACAACACTTATGGTCATCTTGTGACCATCTTTTACTCTCGCATCAACATCATTGGTTGTTGCCTTCATTTCAATTGAGTTTTGTTCTGTATTTTTTCTTAATGCTTTCTTCAATTCTTGCTGCCAATTTGGAGTGTTTTGTCCTCTTCAGAATTTGAAGAAAAAAATGGCATCATTGAAGGTGGTTTAGGTCATGCCTCTAAAAGAGGAAGTGGCATCGGAGAAAAGACTAATCCTACATGGAGTCATTGGGTTTCAATTGATGAGACAACAAGAAATGTGAAGTGTAAATAATGTGATAAAGTATTGACAAGATAATTTATTATTGAAACTTCATTTAGCATGAACTTCAAAGGATATTGGAGCTTGTATAACAATACCTGAAGATGTTAAAAAATTAAGGTTGGGTTTTGTTTATTAGTTGCTGCAAAATTTGATTAAAAAGTCAAAATTCAAAGGATTTGAAAGGGGTAGTAGAATAGGTGATTCAGAGGAAGCCGGACAAAAGCTAAAGCAAGAAGAATAGGTTCATGACTCGTCAAGTATTCTCATGAAAGTGGAAGTGAGCAATCAAACTACTATCAATGCCATTTTCAAGAAAAGTGAGAGGGTGATGCTCGTCAAGAAATTGCCTTATTTTCTTACAACATTGCTATACTATTTAATTTAGCGAAGAGTAAAGTGTTCAAGAAGATGCTTGAGTTGGTTGCCAAACATGGTACTCGATTTAGGCCACAATCATAAAATTAGGGTGAAATATTTGAAGTAAGTAACAACTTTGGGCAGAACATAAACTGTTTTGCAAGAAAAAATGGGTGCACTATAATGACAGATGGATGGACTAATCAGAGGGGGACTATACAAATGAAAAAAATTCCAGGATGATGTGATGTCATGGAGGAGGTTGGGGAAGAGAGTGTGATTGAAATTATAACTGATAATGCAATAAATTACAAGGTAATTAGAGACTTGTTGATGCAAAAGAGAAAGAAGTTAAATTGGACACCTTGTGCAGTTCATTGCATGGATTTAATGTTGGAAGATTTTGAGAAGAAAATGTCACTCCATCAAGAGACAACACAAGTGGTAAAAAATCATAACCTACATCTATTCAAGAACTAGTCCTATTTGCTTATTGCACAAATTCACTGAAGGAACGGATTTGATAAGACTAGCCAATATTTGTTTTGTCACTTTTTATTTGACTTCGAGGTGCTTGATTGAGAATAAATGATTAGTTATTAGGATGTTCACATCCAAGAAAAGGCAATATAGTCAAGTTGTAAATACTATAGATGGAATGCTTGTGGAAATTTTGATATTGGATAAGGGATTTTGAAAGTTATTTTGAATTGCATGAGGGGTGCACTTTCCCTAATTAAGGGTTGTGCATGGCTAGGGACTAATTAATGAACAAAAAAAGTCAATGAAGTAAAAAGCCATGTTTTACGTGCATGGAATATTTTTTGAGCTTCTTAAGTGCTTTCGTGAAAGATTGTCATGGGATTCATTTATGAAGAAATGGATATTGTTAAAAAGGTGATCAAAGTCCCTTCAATGGAGTTGGTAAAAGGAATAATAACTAATTACCTTTTACTTGTTTGATTTTATAATTTATTTGTTTAAAATTATAGGGTAGTATAGCTAAGTAAGATAAAAATGAGTTAATCTCCAAAAAAAAAAGAGTCTATAATTCTAAAAGGGTAAATTAGAAAATCAAATGTATGTGAAAGGTAATTAGTTATTGTTACCTTTTACTAAATCCATTGAAAAGACTTTGTATCTTCTCTTTAGCAATATCAATTTCTTCGTAAAATAAATCCTATGGCTGGTTTTTCATCTAAATCCACCATGCGCAACATCTTAAGTAAGGGAAGAGCACCCCTCATGCAATTCAAACCAAAATTCCTTATCCAATATCAAATTTTCCACAAACTCTCCATCTCTAGTCTTATCAATTGACTAGATTTCCACTCCTTTGATGAGAACATCCTAATAAGAAAGCTTTTATTTTCATTCACGCATCCCAAAGTCAAAAAAGAAGTGGCAAAACAAGTATTGACAGGTCTTATCAAATTTGTCTCTTTAATAAATTTGTGCAACAAGGAAATAAGACTTTCTTGAATAGATGTACATTTGTGATTTTCTTACCACCGGCTATTGTTTCATGATGAAGTGGTATATTCTGCTCAAAATATTCCAACATTGAATCAATGCAATGGGGTGTCCAATATAACTTTTGTCTCTTTGCATTAACAATTCTCCAACTGCCTTGTAATTTGCTGTATTATCGATTACAATTTGGATCACATTCTCTTCCCCAACCTCTTCAACAACATCATCCTATAAATTTTTTAGTTGTCTTGCATATGTTAGAAGTGTCAATAGACTTAAAAAAGACAATCCCCTTTGGACTATTAACCAGAAAATTGAGTATAGTCCTTTTCCTCCTATCAATCCATTCGTTTGTCATTGTTGTGCATCCATATTTCTTCCAAAATGCTTTATGTTCTTCCAAGATCAGATTGGCCTTCTCAACCCTGTTGCTTCAAATATTTCACACCTTAATCTTATGGTATGATGGTGGCTTAAATCCGACACCATGATTGGCAACCAACTCAAGCCTCTTGAACTCTTTGCTCTTTGCCACATTAAATGGAATAGCATTGTTGTAGAAAAATAGAGCAATTTCTTTATATATGCATCCTCTCTTTGACTTTTCTTGAAAATGGAATTGATAGTAGTTTTAGTCCCCTTTTTCTTTAAAATATTTGACGACTCCTCACTCTCTTCTTGACTTAGTCTTTTTCTAGCATTTTCTGAATCACCCGTACTACTATCCCATTCAAATTCTTTAGATATTGATTTTTTAATCAAATTTTGCAGCAGCCCAGAAAGCACCTCCAACATTAACTTTTTAACATCTTCAGGAACTTATACATGCTCCAACTCCAACATCCTTTGAAGTCCATGTTAGATGATGATTCAATTGATAAATTCTACTGATAATACTTTCTCACGCTATTTACATTTCACATTTCTTGCTTTCCCATCAATAGAAACATAATGACTCCATGCAGGATCAGTTCTTGCTCAAATTCCACTACCTCTTCTAAGAGCATAACCTAAACCACTTTATGCCATTTTCTTTCTTCAAATTCTAAATGAGTACAACCACCAAAGATAAGGAGAAAAAAAAAACGAGAAGAAGAACTGAGTTTACAGCAACTGCAAGGGCAACGAGAGTAGCATAGGCAGCGAGGACAGAGAGCGCTGATGACAGTGAGGGTGGCGATCACAGGAGACCATGGTGAAGCATGTGCCTCGTGTGTCTTCTCCTCTGCTTGTGAGATGTGAAACACAACCCTAACAGAAAAAGGTATGAATATTGGGCTTTTTGGGTTTGGTCGGGTCAGTTTTAATAAAAATGGATCGTCAAACCCTAACATCACAACACCAAAAGATCGACACGATGCACGATCTCCAATCCAACAAGCAACCTCAAAGAATTGCCCGATCCAACCAGATTCTGATCCACCCTCCACGTCAGCTCGCTTGGGAGGTGCAAACTTGCAGGATCATGCAAGTTTGTGATTTTAGTCGCGAATTTAACAGCACTGATTTAGAGGTTCCTCTAATTGCTGACAAGGATGAAGGTGATGGAGATGACATTAATAATCGTTAGTGTTATCTGGAAGAGGATGACTATCCTGATTTTAATATGAATGTTTACCTTGAATAGTTTGTTTGTATTGGAAAATTATGAATTTTGTTGAGTAATTTTATAAATTGTGAACCTTTTTCAGTTGTGTTATGTATTGGATCTCACTATTTATGACTTATTATAAGTTATTATTTTTCTTGTCTATATTATTTTTAATGCATGCACAGGTTTATGAATATAGTATTTTCATATACTACAACTTTCACGAGTTGAGCAATTTGGTCTGAATAAATAGAAATAGTGCATGAATTAGGCTTGTAAATTTTAAAATCTAATGAGTTGACTTTATGAAAGCAACTTCAATATTGCAAACATTTGATTTTATTGGGTGAACTCATTCTATTTGAGTCCAACTTCTGCGATTTGAAAGCATAAAAAATCAAAGGGAATTTTTATTTGAATAGGAAAAGAAAGGAAGTGCAGTAAGGGACATTCGTATTGTAAAAAATGTTTCCCTGGCCTTGTTAATGATTTAGGAAGAGATACAAAACTGAAGTTTCAACGGCTTTTGTTCTGATTAATGGTTTGTGCCATGGACCTACAATGGATATAAAGTTAGCTTGATGAATTTCTCCTGCATCATTTTTGTGAGTTTTCTCAGGCTGCTGTTGATATGGATTTCACCATCTTTGAGCTTTAGCTTATATGCATATGCTTTTCAAATTAACTTTTATCAGAAATGATGTCATACTTTTGGGTTGTTTGTAGGTAAGGAAGAAAGTGTGAAATGGAGAGCACTGACAGAGGAGCATGCTCGTGACAGCTTTGAAAATCTTCTATTTAGTGTCTGTAGATTCCGGGAGCTTACTGGTTCCTATCCCCAAAATATAACTGTATGTAACTCTTTCTTATATGAAATGAAGCATTTCATTCCTTTATTGCATTGCAAGCTTTTACTGGTTAGATTCATTAGTTGCTTCCAAATGCTGATTTAACTGATCAAATATGTTACTCCTCCATTCTTTTCTGTCTTTAAAGGAACCAAAATATATAATAAAATGTTTCAATCTGATTTGTTGAATCTGGAAATCAGGTTGTAAGTTATGATTTCAAGGAAAAAAGATTTGCACATCTACATCGATCTGCTATTGGGTTTCCAGAGTCAAGGTTCTTCTATGCTGGTACTCCTGCTACATCAAATTCAAAAGCAGCTGCTCTAAAAGGTGAGGAATTGGTTAGAACTCAGTTCCAAAAAGACCCTTATGGCTGTCGAGGTTCACTTTATCACAAGAAACTAAAGCGTGACCCTTTTCATCGTTCAATTCCTTATCCCAATGGGTGCCCTGAAATTGAAGCTTTATTCAAATATTGTGGACCAAATCCTTATTCTGATGCACTTCCATGGACACAGTAAACATGACTCAACTTATACAATTGTATACTAACAAATACAGATATTAAACACAAATTACATTTGATTCCAGATTGGACTAAATTGTTGATAGATAATGTGAAGATTAAATTTTGTTGATGAGATATAATGACAGATTGTGTAGATCAAAGTGTTGCATGTTTGTGTGAGGAGATTTGTTGAAGTTATCAGTTACTCAAGACGGTTCAAAAACATATGTCCACGTTTCATGATCTGCAGTTTGATATGTTGCAATGTACATATCGAGGGAAATTTTGCTTATTTTATTTTCTTAATAATTCATCATGATTATTACTCATAAGAAATAGAAGGAATAGAAAACAAAAATTATTTGTTTTTTTATTACATATGAACCTTCTACATTTGAATATGTTATAAATGCACCTTTGTTTGCACTAGGATGGATGAAAATGGAAGGAAAAGAGGGGAAAAAGGAATGAAAAGTGAGGTTATTTTTAGATAATGAAAGTGAATATAACTGAGTTGAGATGAGTGAAAAGATTGTAGAAGCTGTGACTTATGAGTGAAAAAGAAAGAATTAAATTGTTTAATTTAATTATTTACTAAAATGGCTTTGAATTTATTGTTAAAGTTGATCTTAAAAAAATGTTATATATATATATATTAATTTTAAATCATAAGATTGCAAACTTAAGTGTATGAAATTTTCACAAAATATTTATGCATATTGATGAACCAAAAAATAAAATATAGAAAAGAGGTTTTTGAGTCGCCATTGTAAGGCCCCCTTTTTATTTCTGCCCTAACGTTAGTGGGCTGCCCTTGTAAGTGGGCCTAAGGGTTGGCCCAACGTATATAAACCCTGCTATGTTGCCCTAATCCCATCTCATACTCACTCTTTCAGAAAGCAGCCGTCAACTCTCTCACCAAAAAGAGCTCTGCTAGGGTTCGTTTCTTCATCTCGAACAAGTCCACTCAAGCTCCGTTTTTTTTATTTTCTGCTCCTTGTAAGTGATCCCCCAATCTCATGCCTTTTCCACGTAAGAGTTATTTTCTGTATTCCTTCACTTAAGGTTCCATAATAACGTTGTTCTGCTACTGTTCAGTCGTTCCGCCAGTTTTTTCCAGCCGTCTCTCGAACTGCCGTGCTCCAAGGTCCCGCGTCGAAGTTCTGTTAAGCCGCTTTCCAGGTACGGGAAGTTAGGGTTTTAGTTTCGAGTCATTATTCTGAACCGTGTATGAGTTGGTTGCTGATTTTATGGTGTGATATTTCGTTCTGATATGTAAGAGTGTATTGCATGAGTTGTTTGGATGAAGAACATGGCTGTGCAGTGAAGAACAATGGCGAGACCTGTTAATCTCGCCCAAGCGAGTCCATCTCGCCTAGGCGAGATGAAACAGGGAGCTCGCCTAAATTTTTTGCGCGAAAAGTCGCCCAGGCGGCTCGCTCAACTTTTGAGCGAGCAGGCAACTCGCCCAAGCGAGAGGGATCTCGCTTAAGCGAGATCCCGTGTTGCCCATGCCCTTGTTTTTGGCGCTCTCGCCTAGGCGAGGGGGAGGCTCGCCTGAGCGAGCACGTCTTGCCTGAGCGAGACCCCTCAGCCTGAGCGAGATGCTGGGCGAGACAGTGTTGTGATTTGGATGTTTGATGTTTCCCGAGTGATCCATGTTGGTTGAGTATGATTGTATGATGATGAACATGTATGTAATGGGGCATGAAGCATATTTTTGGCATGATTCATGAATTGTGGATGAATGGGTTGGTATGAGGCTTAGCGTGAGAAAAGAATGTGTGGTTTGAAATTAAAGGAACATGATATTGACATGAGACTAGGCCCCAGACTCATTGGGGTGGTGATGATCGAAGGTATGGATTTGAGATGTGATTGATATGAGGATTAAACTTCAAGGGTTGATATGAAATTGAAAAATATAATTCAATATTCTCTTATTGCTGAATTATAAACGTTAGTCCGTGTCAGCATGTAATTCCTTGGGGTCTCTAGGTGAGACCTCCGGGGTCGCGCTTCAGTGGTCGGGACGTAATTCCATGGCCCTGCTAGTGGGTGTTCATGGTGGTGCCCCATCTGTATAACTAGGTAAGGATTCAAGGTAAGGTTACATCCTGACGCTCCGAGGAGCCAGTTAGTCTCACTTAGAGCGGACTGACTCTTGTGGTGGGAGTAGCAGGAGGCCTGAAACTCACTAAGGGCTAACCTTGTGGTGGGAGAGATTTTGATTCATTGTAACACTGGTATCACATAGCTCAGGATCGAGCAGCTCAGGGTCGAGCAGGGGTATCCACCACAAGTGCAAGCATCCGCTGAATCCGACTGAGTTATACGTATCCGGATGAGTCGAGTCGAGTCGTAGTGTATTGAATGAAGAGTCATAACATGTTTGGTTGCTATGTGGATGAGATGATGAGAATATATTTGATTGCATGTTGAATATGTTGATTGGCTCTAGCTTACCCGTTTTGTTGCATGGTTGTGATGTATGTGGCTGTTCTTTCTTGCGATGATCATCGACTTGGTTGATGGGAGCAGATGGGCGAAGTTCTCGTGGTCAGCAGGGAAACGGTGATCCAGCAGCTTAGCCATCTGGGCTAGATCTCACGCTTCTTCTTTTCATGTTTTCTTTAGGGCTATGGCCCCTGTATTCGTAGTTGTTAGATTGTAAACTCTTAAGTAATCGGTTATCCTGCTTTTAGTTGGCATCGTGGTGTGCCTGGTTTTGTAGGGGTGACGTTATGAACCCCAGGACTGCATTGTTGATTTATCTCTGTGTGACGTTTCCTTTAATTTTATGTATATAAATTAAATGGGGCGTTACATTTATGGTATCAGAGCGGTCATTCCTTAGGTCTGTGGACTTGGATGTCTGCTTAGCTTTCTCTGTGTATCTTCTGAGTGTTCTTAGTTAAATTCTTGCCTTTATCGAACCTAACCAAGTGATTTTCTGTGTGCCAGTGGATTATGGCACCTCCTCGCCGAGCTTTGCAGTCATCCCAGGGAGACGTACCTGATATCGCCAGAGCTATAGAGGCGATGGTAGCAGCTATGACGCAGCAGAGTGCTGCGATGATGCAGCAGCACGAGGCATCTATGCAGCGACAGGCGGCGTCGCTTGAGCAGCAGCAGGCAGTGATGCAGCAGATGGAGGCTGCAAGGGTAGCTGCTGAGGATGCTCATCGCAGCATATGGAGGCCCTCCGCCAGTTGGAGGAGAACAGGGCGGCTGCCCCTGTGTTTGGCCCTGAACCACGACCTGCAGTCAGGGAGTGGAGCCTGGAGGACTTTCTGAAACACCACCCGACAAAGTTTGATGGGAAAACCAGTCCTGACGCCGCAGACCAGTGGCTGAAGGACCTAGAGCGCATCTATGACGCCAAGATGTGCCCCGCAGAGAACAGGTTGGCGTTCTCAGTTTACATGCTCACAGGGGAGGCGGAGCATTGGTGGAGCAGCACCCGATCCATCCTGGAGGAGAGGGATGAGCCAGTGACATGGGAGGCTTTCAGGGAGAGATTCCTCTCAGAGTACTTTCCCGACAGCATCCGGTACGCCAAGGAGGTGGAATTCCTCCAGTTGACCCAGGGAGGGAAGACGGTTACAGAGTATGCTGAGAGGTTCAAACACCTCAGCCGTTTCTACACCCTGCCGCTCGATGAGGAGTGGCGATGCAGGAAGTTCGAGAACGGGCTCCGCGGCGACATCCGCTTGATGGTGGCGCCCTTGTCCATCAAAGACTTTGCTGCTCTGGTAGAGAAGGCCAGAGTGATGGAGAAGATGAAGCGTGAGGTGGAAGGTCAGCGTCCACAGCAGCCACAGCCGCCTCAGAGGATCGGTGGACCATCTGGGTCCAGGCCCAGACACGAGGAGTGAAGGAGACCGTATGATAGGCCTCACCATCAGTCTCAGGGGTCTAGGGGTCTTCCTCCTCAGCAGGGTCGAGTGCAGTGTTACACATGTGGAGGACCTCACCCGAGGCATGCTTGTCCCCGCAGGGAGGGTTACCGCAGGTGCAACAACTGTGGCAAGGAAGGAGAGATTGCCCCAACCTTTCTAGGGCAGCGACACGCCCTCCAGTTCAGGCACCCCAGCAGCATCAGGGGAGAGACAGAGGCAACAGGCCTCAGGCGATGGGCAGAGTGTACGCCATGTCAGGGGCGGAGGCATCAGGCTCAGGTAACTTGGTTATGGGTAGTTGCATGATAGCTGGTTCTTCTTGCTGTGTGTTATATGATTCTGGAGCGACACACTCTTTTGTGTCTTTTGCTTGTGTGGAACGTCTGGGTTTGCCAGTAAGCGAGCTCAGTGCGAGCTCGCGGTGTCTACTCCGGCGTCGGGATTGGTCACGACGTCGTCTTTGTGTGCTCGGTGTCCAATGGAGGTAGAGGGACGCAGGTACAAGGTGAATCTAATCTGCTTGCCTCTGCAAGACTTGGAAGTGATCTTAGGGATGGATTGGCTCTCTGCTAGTCGCGTCCTTATAGACTGCTGGGAGAAGAGGTTGTTGTTTCCCGATTCAGAGGATCTCGAGTTAGTGTCCCCCCAGGGGGCGGTGAGGGAGATTCAGAGTGGCGCGCAGTGCTTCATAATCTTCACTCGTATGGAGGTGGGAGAGAGAGAGAGACCATCAGTCATACCTGTGGTACATGAGTTTGAAGACGTGTTTCCAAATGAAGTACCAGGGTTGCCTCCCAGTAGAGAAGTGGAGTTCTCTATTGACCTGGTACCAGGGACGGGTCCGGTATCGATGGCTCCGTATCGCATGGCTCCGGCAGAGTTGGTAGAGCTCAAGAAACAGATAGAGGATCTGATGGAGAAACAGTTCATCCGACCCAGCACTTCACCTTGGGGAGCACCAGTGTTGTTGGTGAAGAAGAAGGATGGGAGTTCGCGCCTGTGTGTGGATTACAGGCAACTGAACAAGATGACCATCAAGAACAAGTATCCGCTCCCGAGGATTGACGACTTGATGGATCAGTTACATGGGTCATCAGTGTTCTCGAAGATAGATCTGCGATCAGGGTACCACCAGATTTTGGTAAAGGCTGATGATGTGCAGAAGATAGCCTTCAGATCCAGGTATGGCCACTACGAGTATGTGGTTATGCCTTTTGGCGTGACCAACGCCCCAGCGGTGTTCATGGACTACATGAACAGGATCTTCCGACCTTTCCTAGATAAGTTTGTCGTGGTCTTCATAGACGACATCCTTATCTACTCCAGGACTCAGCAGGAACATGCAGAACACCTGAGGTTGGTGCTTGGTGTTTTGAGAGAGAAGCAGCTGTATGCCAAGTTGTCCAAGTGCGAGTTCTGGATGGATGAGGTTCAGTTCTTGGGGCATGTGATATCCGCCCAGGGGATTGCAGTGGATCCAGCAAAGGTAGAGGCAGTGATAAAGTGGGAAAGTCCTAAATCTGTCACGAAGATCAGGAGCTTTGTGGGATTAGCGGGCTACTATAGGAGATTCATAGAGGGATTCTCCAAGATAGTGGCGCCTCTGACTTTGCTTACACGGAAGGACCAACCCTTCACTTGGACGAACAAGTGTGAGGATAGCTTTCAAGAGCTAAAGAAGAGATTGACGAGTGCTCCTATTTTGGTAATTCCGGATGTGGGAAAACCGTTTGAAGTCTACTGCGACGCGTCTCATCTCGGACTTGGTTGTGTTTTGATGCAAGAAAAGAAAGCGGTGGCATATGCTTCGAGGCAACTTAAGATACATGAGCGTAATTATCCCACTCATGACTTGGAATTGGCGGCTATAGTTTTTGCCCTGAAGATCTGGAGGCACTATCTGTATGGTGCTCAGTTTCGAGTGTTCAGCGACCACAAGAGTTTAAAGTACTTGTTTGATCAGAAGGAGCTGAACATGAGGCAGAGGAGGTGGATGGAATTCCTCAAGGACTATGACTTTGAGCTCCTATACCATCCGGGGAAGGCAAATGTAGTGGCAGATGCTCTAAGCAGGAAGACGGTACACACTGCACACCTTATGATTAAGGAGGTGGAACTACTAGAGAAATTCAGAGACATGAGGATACATGTGGTGTTGGGGTCCGAGTCCATTAGGTGTAGTACCCTTACTATATCTAGTGACTTCTTGGGCTCGATCAGAGAGAGGCAGTTGTTGGATGCTAGTCTGAACAGAGTTAGAGAACAGCTTGGATCAGATGAGGCTAGAGACTTTGCTGTGAGTGATGATGGCATACTGAGGTTTCGAGGCAGAGTATGCATACCTGATGACGCAGAGTTGAGGAAGTTGATCCTTGAGGAAGGACACAAGAGTCGCCTTAGCTTGCATCCTGGCATGACTAAGATGTACCAGGACCTCAAGGAGACTTTCTGGTGGCAGGGGATGAAGAAGGATGTGGCTCAGTTTGTGTCCGCCTGTCTGACGTGTCAGAAGGCGAAGGTGGAGCATCAGAGACCCGGTGGCATTCTACAGTCGTTAGAGGTACCAGTGTGGAAATGGGACAGCATCTCCATGGACTTTGTGACTCATCTTCCATGGACTTTCAGGGGACATGACACCATCTGGGTGATAGTGGATCGGTTGACAAAGAGTGCTCACTTTTTGGCGATGAACTTGAGAATGTCTATGGCCAAGCTGGCTCAGTTGTACATTAGAGAGATAGTAAGACTCCATGGGGTGCCCTCGAGCATAGTTTCCGACAGAGACCCGCGGTTCACGTCCCGGTTTTGGCAGACGCTACAGAGTGCTATGGGTAGCAAGCTCACCATGAGTTCAGCTTATCACCCTCAGACCGACGGTCAGTCTAAGAGGACGATCCAGTCATTAGAGGATTTGTTGAGGACTTGCATATTGGATCATCTGGGGGCTTGGGATGAGGTGTTGCCCTTGATAGAGTTCACCTACAACAACAGCTTTCATGCGAGCATTGGCATGGCGCCATACGAGGCTCTTTATGGCAGGAGGTGTAGGACTCCTCTCTGTTGGTATCAGGATGGGGAGGCAGTATTAGTTGGACCAGAGTTATTGGAGCAAACCACCGAGAAGGTGAGGATGGTGAGAGATAGGATGCTGGCGTCTCAGAGTAGGCAGAAGGCCTATGCGGATCGCAGGAGGAGGCCTTTGGAGTTTGCAGCGGGAGATCATGTGTTCTTGAGGGTGACCCGAACCACGGGAGTGGGGAGGGCTCTCCGCTCAAGGAAGCTTTCGCCTAAATTCCTTGGCCCATATCAGATCACGAGGAGGATCGGACCAGTAGCTTATGAGATAGCTTTACCCCCGCAGTTGGCGAACCTACATCCAGTGTTTCATGTCTCGCAGCTGAGAAAGTATGTGTTTGATCCGGCTCACGTGTTGGAAGCTGAGGATATACAGATCAGGGAAGATCTCACAGTGGAAGTACCACCCATCGCTCTTGAGGATAGCAAGGTTGAGGAACGCCGTGGAAAGACCGTTAGTCTTGTTAAAGTCATCTGGGTTCGGAGGACGGGTGACTCGACGTGGGAGTTAGAGGAGGACATGAGAAAATCACATCCACACCTGTTTACCTAGTGAGTCTGATTTTCGAGGTCGAAAATTTTCTTGTTGGGGAGAATGTAAGGCCCCCTTTTTATTTCTGCCCTAACGTTAGTGGGCTGTCCTTGTAAGTGGGCCTAAGGGTTTGCCCAACGTATATAAACCCTGCTATGTTGCCCTAATCCCATCTCATACTCACTCTTTCAGAAAGCAGCCGTCAACCCTCTCACCAAAAAGAGCTCTGCTAGGGTTCGTTTCTTCATCTCGAACAAGTCCACTCAAGCTCCGTTTTTTTTATTTTCTGCTCCTTGTAAGTGATCCCCCAATCTCATGCCTTTTCCACGTAAGAGTTATTTTCTGTATTCCTTCACTTAAGGTTCCATAATAATGTTGTTCTGCTACTGTTCAGTCGTTCCGCCAGTTTTTTCCAGCCGTCTCTCGAACTGCCGTGCTCCAAGGTCCCGCGTCGAAGTTCTGTTAAGCCGCTTTCCAGGTACGGGAAGTTAGGGTTTTAGTTTCGAGTCATTATTCTGAACCGTGTATGAGTTGGTTGCTGATTTTATGGTGTGATATTTCGTTCTGATATGTAAGAGTGTATTGCATGAGTTGTTTGGATGAAGAACATGGCTGTGCAGTGAAGAACAGTGGCGAGACCTGTTAAACTCGCCCAAGCGAGTCCATCTCGCCTAGGCGAGATGAAACAGGGAGCTCGCCTAAATTTTTTGCGCGAAAAGTCGCCCAGGCGGCTCGCTCAACTTTTGAGCGAGCTGGCAACTCGCCCAAGCGAGAGGGATCTCGCTTAAGCGAGATCCCGTGTTGCCCATGCCCTTGTTTTTGGCGCTCTCGCCTAGGCGAGGGGGAGGCTCGCCTGAGCGAGCACGTCTTGCCTGAGCGAGACCCCTCAGCCTGAGCGAGATGCTGGGCGAGACAGTGTTGTGATTTGGATGTTTGATGTTTCCCGAGTGATCCATGTTGGTTGAGTATGATTGTATGATGATGAACATGTATGTAATGGGGCATGAAACATATTTTTGGCATGATTCATGAATTGTGGATGAATGGGTTGGTATGAGGCTTAGCGTGAGAAAAGAATGTGTGGTTTGAAATTAAAGGAACATGATATTGACATGAGACTAGGCCCCAGACTCATTGGGGTGGTGATGATCGAAGGTATGGATTTGAGATGTGATTGATATGAGGATTAAACTTCAAGGGTTGATATGAAATTGAAAAATATAATTCAATATTCTCTTATTGCTGAATTATAAACGTTAGTCCGTGTCAGCATGTAATTCCTTGGGGTCTCTAGGTGAGACCTCCGGGGTCGCGCTTCAGTGGTCGGGACGTAATTCCATGGCCCTGCTAGTGGGTGTTCATGGTGGTGCCCCATCTGTATAACTAGGTAAGGATTCAAGGTAAGGTTACATCCTGACGCTCCGAGGAGCCAGTTAGTCTCACTTAGAGCGGACTGACTCTTGTGGTGGGAGTAGCAGGAGGCCTGAAACTCACTAAGGGCTAACCTTGTGGTGGGAGAGATTTTGATTCATTGTAACACTGGTATCACATAGCTCAGGATCGAGCAGCTCAGGGTCGAGCAGGGGTATCCACCACAAGTGCAAGCATCCGCTGAATCCGACTGAGTTATACGTATCCGGATGAGTCGAGTCGAGTCGTAGTGTATTGAATGAAGAGTCATAACATGTTTGGTTGCTATGTGGATGAGATGATGAGAATATATTTGATTGCATGTTGAATATGTTGATTGGCTCTAGCTTACCCGTTTTGTTGCATGGTTGTGATGTATGTGGCTGTTCTTTCTTGCGATGATCATCGACTTGGTTGATGGGAGTAGATGGGCGAAGTTCTCGTGGTCAGCAGGGAAACGGTGATCCAGCAGCTTAGCCATCTGGGCTAGATCTCACGCTTCTTCTTTTCATGTTTTCTTTAGGGCTATGGCCCCTGTATTCGTAGTTGTTAGATTGTAAACTCTTAAGTAATCGGTTATCCTGCTTTTAGTTGGCATCGTGGTGTGCCTGGTTTTGTAGGGGTGACGTTATGAACCCCAAGACTGCATTATTGATTTATCTCTGTGTGACGTTTCCTTTAATTTTATGTATATAAATTAAATGGGGCGTTACAGCCACCATAGTTATTATATAGGAACTTATAGAAAACCATAAAAGGAGCAAGGTTTACGAAAACAGAGTTTGGGATCTCCTTTAAATGTTTATTTAAAAAATAAATAAAATAAGAATAAAATAAGAATAAAATAAATAAATAAATAAAGATGAAAAAACTTTTTGAAAAAAACAATTTGTTCAAAGATGTTGATATCATTCTTTTTTAATATTTGAAAATTTTGTATTTTTTTAGTAATCTTATAGAAGAGTGAAGTTATTAAATACTAAGATGACGCGGGCGGTCAAATGAGCACTTATACATTTTAAAAGTTAAAAGAGTATTTAAATTATTTATTTGTTATTACTTCCTTTAAAGGAAAAAAATTTCTGAAATAAGACATGATACCCAAAAACGTGACTATTATATGTTCATAATTTATGAAAACATTAGGAAAATAAATAAATAAAAGATTAGGAAATAACATTTAGGATTAAACATATTATTTTATTATAAAAAAGTTTTAAAACACTTAATATGAAAAATATGGCACAACATATTCATATAATGTTAAAACATGATATCTCTCACATATTCATGCAACAACGTTCACAACCCAATGCAATCAACAAACATTAATTAAAAAACTAATGAACCCAAAAAATGCATGACAGTAATGCTTTTTCCATATCAAAAGGAAATAGTGAAAACATCAAATTCAACCAAGATCATAACCAAAACTCAAGAAAGACTGCATAACACAACAAAAAATAATTCTTGTGAACCTGAACAGGAGATCGGATTTACAATAGTTGCGTCGGAACACCAAGAAGCACGTGCGGCTGGCGATCGAAGGTGAGTGGAACTTTTATATGCGAGGGTTAAAAGAAATTGTGTGCTTAGGGTGAGAGAGGTCTCCAAAATTCTGAGAGAAAAAAAATTCCCCTTATTGTTTTGCTTGATAAGTTTATATACCCAACATTATAAATCTAATGTAATCTCGTAATAAAGTCAGTCTTGATTACAAAGAAATTTAAAAGGCAAGAACTAGTCTTAATATTATCACATTATGGGAACCAAATCACAAAAAAATCAGAGCACAAAATCAAATGTGAACAGCAAAATTGATTCGAATTAGTAAAAGAGATATTGCTAATATTACTACTTTCTTTATTTCGAAAAAGAGGTGTCATAAAATTAGAGCTCAAAATTAAACGTGATTCTAAATATTAGAACATATTCTGTTTCTAATTATTAGACTAACTTTTTAATCTGGAGTAGGAAACGGCAAAGCATAGAGTGGGGGTGAGAATATAAAATTTTGGGGTGCCATTAGTTGCAAGAAAAAATGGTGTGAATGTACAAAATATTTTGGGCTAAAATAGAAACAAAGTCTCAAAAGAAAATACATAAAAGATTAAAACAATCTCTCTCTTTTTTCTTTTTATTTATTTATTATTATTATTTAGACAAAGAAAAAACCAAAGAAAAAACATATTTACTCTTTTTATTATTTTTTATTATTTTTTTATTTTCTTTAAAAAAAACAAATTATTATTATTTATTTAGCCAGACGAAATTGAGTGTTGACACCATGGAAAAGAACATGGGTTTAATCTTTTACTGATTTTTTGGTGTTTTGTCTTTATTAACCCTTAAAAGATATTGATATTGATGTATTAGAAGAAAATTTTAATATATTTTCATTTTGCATCATCATTGTAAAATCTCAATCCAAATTACGAACTCCATCTACTAATTATTAAATAATTACTAATTTCTAAACTTTATGACTAGGCTTTAGATATATATTTGTAAGGTCTCTACTCCTCACACCCATTAACATAAATTAAACACTCCAGATTTTGCAGATATTCTTTTGTCTCTAGAAATTTCGCTGGTAAGATTTCCTCTTTTCTTCCCTTGATTAATATTCTTCTATCAATGTCTATATCATAAATTCAATATTTAAATTAATTCAATTGTTTCAGTATGAACCAATTTACTTTGTTAGAGGCCTTTGTGTGGTTCAATTACGTTCCTCGATAAGGTTTTTTACACTTATAATATTTTAGGGTGTGTTCGTTTGGGGATAGATTTGGGGAAGAGTGTGAAGATGAATTTATGTGAATTTGAGTAGATGAATTTGTGTGTTTTTTTGAGTGGATTTAGAGGGTAAAGTGGGTGGATTTGGAGATAAGTTTTATGAAAGTTAGTAAGAGATTTGATTGATGTAATAGATAAAATAAATGTAAAAATAGATAGAATTAGAGTTACCAAAATACCCATGATGAAAAAAGAGAATGATTGTGTAATTTGATGTTATAAAAAGAGTTACCAAAATACCACACTTCTGTTTTTGTTGTTACAGTGAATTAACACCACCACTCACTTCAAACAAATTACACACCACAGTGGGAATGTCCAGCTCCAAAGCATCCATGAACATTTACAATCACACACTTGCACAACAACCCATTTTAAATGGCAAGGCAAAGTTCAAACTTATGCACCTTCATGTATTTAAAATAAGGGCAATCTCGTAATGTTACATAAAAATACACTAAAATCACCTTTGGTAGATGGAATAAACCCTTCATCCCGCAAATCCGCACTCATAATTCGCTCCATATCGCCTGAAAAGAACACGGACAAAAGACCAAATTCGTCCTCACAAATACACTTAAACAGTGCAATCGCATGAAAAGAACGTTGCGTTAACCTTCTTTTCCAAAAACCATAAACATTTTAAACATCTTTAGTTTTGACCTACATAAGACATATGCTTTAGATCAAGATGTACTGTTGCAAGTATATAATATTTTTTTTACTCAGATAAGAATTTTTCATTTTCATAACATTAAACATCAACTTTGCCTTGCAACAAAGGCCAAAATCAAAATTTGTAAGTTGTCCAAACCATCTAATTAAAGTCTACTTATGGCCAAATGAACCGGGTTTGTAAAGAAAATCTTGATTTAAGATGCTAAAAGAACTTTCAAGAGTTCTATATTTAGGAAGTCTAACCTTTTTTTTATATATTTATTATAATTTATTGTAATTTATTATACCATAATTAAATCGTATAAACTCAACTTGTATAGTAATATAATAAAATATTCATCTATTTTATCAAATTTTATTATAAAATAATAGTTAAAAATTAAAGTATGAATTTAAATAATTTGAAAATAAATAAATTAAACATCAAAATTACTTAAAAAAATAGTAAAAAATTATAATAAAAAACTTATGAGAAATAAAAAAAAATACACTTAATTATTAATTTAGTTTCAATTCGTTTTTTGGTTATTTTTGTCTTCCTTATTATTTTTTAGTTCAATTTAATATTTTTATTATTTTTTTAAAGGATTCAATTTTATTTTTTCCAATATTTTGAAGCAAAAGTATTAACGAAACTTGATTTGTACATGTTAAAAATATTCTTTAGAATTTATACACTAAAGAAAAAAATTATTTACTTTTTTTATTATTTTTTTATTTTCTTTAAAAAAATAAATTATTATTATTTATTATATTATTTATTTAGTCGAACGAAATTGGGTGTTGACAGATGCCCCTTTTACTTAGATTTTGCTTAATAATATGAGAATTTTACATTTTCATATTCTCAAAGAAATAATAGTAAATATAAAGACACTAATTTCGTCCGGTTTCAAAAGAAACAAAGACAAAACATGAAATCAAAGATCACAAACCAACAACCTCATTTCCAAAGTATTCAATGACCATTACCACGTAGAGGGCCTTCATTTAGAAAGACATGATCTAGAAAGACATAAACCTTTTGCAAACTAAAACTTTTTGAGAAAGATTAGACAAATCCCGAGGAGAGGGTCTATCCAAAGGATCTGACGACCATTACCATGTAGACGGCCCTGATCCAAAAATATAAACATCTTGCAGAACTGAATTCTTTTTGAGAAAGATTAGACCAATCCTGAGGATAGGGTCTACATCCAAAGGATTCGACGACCATTACCATGTAGAGGGCCCCAATCTAAAAACATATATTTTTTGCAAATATGATTTTTTTTTTTGAAAAAGATTTGACCAATCCCGCGGAGAGGGTTTACATCCAAAGGATTCGACGACCATTACCATGTAGAGGGTCCCGATCCAAAAACATATACTTTTTGCAAATATGATTTCTTTTTGAAAAAGATTAGACCAATCCCGAGGAGAGGGTCTATATCCAAAGGATTCAGCGACCATTACCATGTAGAGGACCCCCGATCCAAAAACATATACTTTTTTGCAAATGATTTCTTTTCGAAAAGATTAGACCAATCACGAGGAGAGAGCCTACATCCAAAGGATTCGGCGACCATTACCATGTAGAGGGCCCCGATCCAAAAAAAATATACTTTTTTGCAAATGATTTCTTTTTGAAAATATTAGACCAATCCCGAGGAGAGGGCCTACATCCAAAGGATTCGACGACCATTACCATGTAGAGGGCCCCGATCCAAAAACATATACTTTTTGCAAATATGATTTCTTTTTGAAAAGATTAGACAAATCCCGAGGAGAGGGTCTACATCCAAAGGAGAACTTGAATATCGATTTAAGCATAAACAAACACAATGTGAATGCCATTTAAAAAAGAAGTAGAGTGAGCCCATGTGAAAACCTGCCCCTCTGGGCTCTTAAAGTCTTGATGGTAGGATGTGATGAGGGTGCATGAATGCATGCATAAAACTCTTAATTTTCCTTCCTTTCCTTTTCTTTTCTTTTTTTTTTGCATTTGGTGAATTCATCTGTGATTTTTCTTAAAATAAATATACCTTTTTACCAATATTTTTATTATTTTTAATTACCAGCTCAGTGTGACACTTTTACAACACATTTATGAAAACCCAAATGATATATTTTTTATCGAATAAAACAAAATACAAAAAACTTGAAAACAATGTCGATATTCTTAGTTGCATCCTCTATTATGGAATCATTATGCATAAAATTTTTTAACCGCATCAGAGTTGACTAGCAACGGTAACTCCTCCCCATCCATCCTTATGAGAATTAGTGCCCCACCAGAGAATGCGTTCTTCACCACATACGGGCCTTCATAATTTGGAGTTCATTTTCCTCTATGGTCCCTTTATATAGGTAAGATTATTTTCAAAACTAGATTGCCTTCATGGAACTCTCTAGGACGCACTTTTTTGTCAAACGCTTTTTTCATTCTTCTTTGGTATAATTGTCCATGACACACCACAATTAACCTTTTTTCCTCAATGAGGTTAACCTGGTCAAGTCTGGCTTGAACCCATTCTGCCTCTTCTAATTGGGTTTCCATCAATACTCGCAAGGATGTGATCTCTACTTCAAAAGGGAGTACTGCTTCCATTCCATATACCTGAGAGAAAGGTGTTGCCCCAGTTGAAGTACGTACTGACGTACTGATGAATGCGTATTTTTGCCCTCATTTCATGTTTAATTATGGGTATTTAATTGAATTTGTGTGCTTAAAGAGTGATTTAATTGATAATTCTGATAATTAGGTTGTTTGAGCTTGTGTGATAAAAATGTCTTAAAAAATGATTTTTAGCTGCATAAATTATTTTTGGATATTTTAACGTTTGTTGATATAGTTGAAGTTAAGATTAAGCTCATTCAATGTGGGAAAATAAATGGATTGAAATTACAAACCACTTTTAAATAAGGTTGAAATTAGCAACTTCTGGAAAATCACTTCTGCACCCCCAGTTTTTACATATACACTTCCCTTTTCCAAATGGGCTGCAGAAAATCTACTTCTACACCCCTTAATATGTCTATTTACAGCCCCTCTTACCACTTAAACCCAACTCACTCAGATCTTGCCATGTGGCAATCCACAACTTTCAAATTTGTCCAACCATATGTTGACATGTGTCATGATCCAATAACTCAAAATTCGGCCAATCAAATGGTGTCACATCATCATCTTCCATCTCTCTCACAAACCAGAAACCCTAGCCTCACATTCCAACGCCGGCAGCCACTGTTCCGTCACCACCTTCACGTCGCCGAACCACCATGGGCAGCCATTGCACCTCACCGTTGCTGGAGGAGATGACCACCACGAACCTGCATTCCACCGTGAAACTTGCAACCGTGAACGGAGAAGCATCTTGCGCGAAACAACTGCAATGTTCACGCTCCACCACAGTTCAGTCTTCTTCTTCCTGCACCAACAGCCGCCGTCGATCACCATTCGCGAGCACACCAAATCGGAGTAGCAGCCACGTCGCCGGTGAAGAAGAAGGCATCACCATTCTCGCATCTGTACGCGCATCAAATTCTCCATCCACGAGAGGCCAGCGTCGTTGCGGATTTCGAGCCTCCATGCGTTAGCCACCACAGTTTCTGCATCTACACCAGAACTCGTCACAGATTTGCGAAAACGCAGCCACCACCGTCATCCATTAACCTGCACCATGGCCACTGTAGAACCTGTTCGGAACAACACCTACAACTCCACCAGCGTTCTCGAGCAGATTCACGAGCCTGCACGCGTTCCATCATCATTTCGCAATAGCAGCAACGCAGCCAGCCATGGAAACCACTCACCACAGGTCTGCATCATCGCGCCACCGTGAACGACGCACCAACTGCAATAGTTCGCACCTGCATCATTCGCGTCCACCGTTCATCGTCCTCACTACAGTTTCGTCAACCTCCATTGCTCCATCCTTCCTCACGCTCACGAGAAACCAGCAGCAGCGCAGCCTCCTCCAGCCGTGTTCACCCTTCACGCATCCACCTGCAACGCACAACAGCACCACCGCGCTGGAGTAGCCACCGTTGCCGTCAGCCGCGCAGCCAAGGGAGAAACATGGAGGTAGAACCCTAATTTTGGAAAGAGACTTTCTGCGCCACGTGTCAGCCTCTGATTACACAGTCAAATTGGTCAAATCTGGTCAACTGGTCAATGGAGTAGCAAAGCTGGTCAAATCTGGTAAAAAAGTCAATGACTGGTCAAAGGAGGGGTTTAACTGAAAATATTAATATTTTTTTATGTCTCTGCAAATTTGGACTACAGGATTGAAAATGACTTATTGAAAAAATTAATGCAAATATTATTTGTTAATAATTTATTAGATATCTTTAAATAATTTATTTATTTAATTATATCATAAATTATTAACCAAACTATATTTGTCAAATAGTTTAGATCTCTCCAAATATCTTTGAATATTTATCTTTATCTTTATTTTAAAAGATATTTGAGAGGTTTTATCAACCGAAAAGCCCAGTCCAAATTCTATATAAAGAGACCAAGGGAGAAGTAGAAAAGGACAAGCTCGGGACTTCGGAGTTTTGGAACCCTTAGGGGGACCTAATTTCTTTCTCTCTCTTTTCTTCTCTCCATTCTTCTCTCTTTATTTTGCATTCATGGAGTTCTAAACTTCTTGGGTTGATTCGATTGTAATTTCTTTATGGATTTTGAGGTTAGAATGAAATAATTTCTTTGTTCTTTTTATTATTGTTGAGGTTTTCATTCATCTATGTCTTTTATATTTGAATCACGTAAAAAAGTAATGATTTTAAATCTATATGCATGGTCATATGAGTCCAAGGGTTTTTAAATTAAATTGAGACTTTACTTTGAGTTTATTTAGAAACTTTCATATGATTAAATGAGTTTTTACCAATAATTGAGACTTTACTTTGGTTAAAGATATTTACTCTAACTACAATTAATTGAGACTTTACTTTGATTAATTAAGCTTTTTATTTGGTGAGGAGAAAAAAGAATAGACATGATTAGACATAGTAAATTTGATTGAGACTGTACTTTGGTTGAATTTACTGTGGATAATCTAAAAGTTCTCACTTTTAATTGAGACTGTACTTTGGTTAAAAGTGAGAACGCCAACAAATTAATTGAGACTTTACATTGATTAATTTGTAAATCTATAACAATAATTAATTGAGCAATAATCTTTAGATAACCGATGATGAATCTATTTTGAAAAAGTAACGGAATCAATCTATTTTCTTCACTATTGTTTTTATCTCTTTTTATCTTTTCTATTTCTTTCTTGTTTATCTTAATCCTCCCATATTTTTATTATCTTATTTGACTAACTGTTTTGTATAGATTTTATAAGAACTAACTTGTTAAAAATCAATTCTGTGTTCGTTGGGAGACGACTTTGGGTTACTTTACGCTATCTATTTTGTTGACTACTATCTTAGCAATACTGACATTGCTATAGTTTAGTAGTATTAATTTGATTGCGTCAATGACGGCGTTATCATGTACGATATCCATGCAAAGCAAAAGGAAGCATGTCATTGTTGGTATCGCACAACGGAATGTTTAAGCGTGTGGATAAAAAACCAAGAGGGGGGTGAATTGGTTTTAAGTAATAAAATTAATACTTTAAAATTTTTCCAAAATTTATCGATTAAATCAAATATTAATTTCTTTAATCACAATAACAGATGAAATAAAGAGATAAAGAAGAAGATTGAACACAAGTATTTATACTGGTTCGGATCAAAAGACCCTACGTCCAGTTGTTAATCTCTCAAAAACGAGATTAACTAAATCACTAACAAATAACAGATTTACAATCAGATAGTAAAAGAGTAAGGAAAGAAAACACCTCTCTTGAACACACAAGAGATGAACACCTTTCTCTGAATCACACAAAGAACCTTGACCTTAGCTTTCCTAGCAACAGCAGCAACACTCAATCTCCTAGAACACCTCTCAGGAAAAGTTATCGCTCTACCCACACTAGGTTTTTCAAAGCTTCTATTGAGAACACTCAGAGAACTCTCTTGTAGTCACAGCACTAGCACTCTAGCTTCTCAAAAAGGTAAGTGAGAAGTAACTCTAATGTTCCTTAAATAGGGGTTCCAGAAATTAGGTCAAAAAGCTGAATAGTCGCGCCCAACTGACCAGGATAATCGATTAGTGATAATCGATTATCCCAGTATGTTTTATGAAAAACAAATTTTTGAACAGATAATCGATTATCAGAGGTGATAGTGGATTATTCCAGTGCTTTCTTGAAAAAATTGGTTCAGCTCAGGATAATCGATTATCCTAAGTGATAATCGATTATCACTTTGATTTTTGAGAAATACTAGAATTTTCTTGTGCAATATTGATTCTAACTATTCTAATTACGCTTTACAAGATAGCTTTAAACACAACAACATATGTTCTTCATATTGCAAATAATATGAAGCGATGTCCATTTGATGCTTTTGGTTCTATGGCTCCAATAACATCTATTCCCCACATTGAAAAAGGCCATGGTGATGTAAAAACATTTAGAGTTGTGGGTGCCATGTTAATATTGTCAGCATATACTTGGAATTTCTCGCACTTCCTCACATGCCTGTAACAATCATTTTCCATGGTTAACCAATAATAACCAGCCCTCAAAATCTTTCTGGCCATTGAATGCCCACTCATATGTGTGCCAAAAGTACCTTCATGAACATCTTTCAATATCACTTCGGCTTCTTTTGCATCCACACATCTGAGGAAAACCATATCGTGATTTCTTTTGTACAAGACATCCCCATTTAAAATGAAACTAGCAGCCAGCCTCCTTAGTGCTCTCTTATCATTCTCAGTTGCCCTTTTAGGATACTCTCGAGTTTCAAGATAATGTTTGATATCAAAATACCAAGTTTTACCATCTGACTCCTCCTCGATGAAATGACAATACACTAGATCCTCATAACTCTTCATTTTGATCATTGGTAGTTCTCTGTCTAGAGCAATCTCAAACATTGATGATAGGGTAGCTAAAACATCGGCTAATTGTTTATCTTCACGAGGAATGTGTTGGAATAATATAAATCAAAATACTCTATCAACCCCTTAATGTAAGCTTGATACGGATTAATTTTTTATCTCGGGTCTCCCATTCTCCTTTCAACTGATGGATAACCACAGCTGAATCGTCGTACACCTTCAAGACTTTTGCCTTTGATTCAATTGTTGCTCGAATGCCCATGGCACATGCCTCATATTTTGCGATATTATTTGCAATTAAAACATAGTCTTGTTGTCATTGGTATGTATTGACTTTCTGGAGAAATAAGCACTGCCCCTATTCCATGCCTTAATGCCTTAGATGAACCATCAAACAACAATATCCATGCCTTTTCATCCTGGCCTCCCTTATTCTCTTCAAACAAAGCCGTGATATCTTCATCGAGAAAATTAGGCTGCATTTGTTGATAATCATCAATGGGCTGTTGAGCTAGATACTCAGCCAAAACGCTACCCTTGATGGATTTCTGAGTGACATATACAATATCGTATTCTGACAAAAGCATCTGCCACTGTGTTGTCCTCCCAGAGAGAGTAGGCTTTTCAAAAATGTACTTTATTGGGTCCATCTTGGATATCAACCATGTAGTACTCAACATATATTGTCTCAAACGATGGGCTGCCCATGCTAGTGCGCAACAAGTCTGTTCTAGCATAGAATATCTTTTCTCGCAATTTGTGAACTTCTTACTCAAATAGTATATTGCATGCTCAATCTTCCCGGTTTTGTCGTGTTAGCCCAACACACAACCCATGGACTCCTCTAATATAGTTAAGTACATAATAAGGGGTCTTCCTGATTTCGATGGGCGCAGTACCGGTGGGTCTTGTAAGTACTGTTTGATCTTATCAAAAGCGGTCTAACAATCCTCATTCCATTCTAAAGCTTGATTTTTACGCAACAATTTGAAAATCGGTTCACAGGTAGCAGTTAACTAAGAGATAAATCTAGCAATGTAATTTAGCTTGCCCATGAAACGTCGCACCTCCTTCTCTGTGCTGGGAATTGGCATTTCTATTATTGCCCTCACCTTGTCAAGATCGACCTCTATCCCTTTTTGGCTAACAATGAAACCCAATAACTTTTCCGATTTCACACCGAATGTGCATTTAGCCGGATTTAATCGGAGCTTAAACTTTTGCAACCTTTCAAACAATCTTCTTAAGTTGACGAGGTGTTCTTCTTCAGATTTAGATTTAGCGATAATATCATCCACATAAACTTCAATTTCTTTGTGCATCGCCCTTTGATAAGTTGCCCCAACATTCTTGAGACCGAAATGCATCACCTTATAGCAAAAAGTTCCCCACAATGTAATAAAAGTAGTTTTTTCCATATCCTCAACTACCATCTTGATCTGATTATAACCCGAGAAACCATTCATAAATGAAAACAGTGAGAATCTGGCTGTATTGTCCACCGACGTATCGATATGCGGTAATGGAAAATTATCCTTTGGACTGGCCCGGTTCAAGTCTCGGTAACCATCGCACATTCGAACCTTCCCGTCCTTAGGCACAGGTATAATATTTGCTACCCATTGGGGATATCTCACCACAGCCAAAAATCCAGCATCAAATTGCTTTTTTACTTCTTCTTTAATTTTCAAAGACATTTCTAGTTTCATTCTCCTCAACTTCTGCAAGACGAAAGGACACTCTAGCTTGAAAGGGATTTTATGCTGCACTATGTTAGTATCTAGTCCTGGCATGTCATTATATGACCAAGCGAAAACGTCCCTGAACTCCTTTAGTAGAGCACACAATTGTTCCCGTATTTCTTTCTTTATACTAGTGCCAATTTTCACTTCTTTTATCTCTCCTACATCTCCCAAGTTAAGCACTTCAACATTATCTTGATGGGGTTTTTCTCTTTAGCTTTTTGTTCCACTAATCTCAACATTTCAGGAGAAGGTTCCCATTCATCCTCATAATCATCTTCCATATTATCAACGAGGTGCTCAAAATTAGGAAAATCGACATTAATATTTTCAAAACATCCATCATCATATCTACATCATTTGAGTTTATAAAATAGATAAATAAATCGAAAACAAACAAAAATGCCAGTTATAAATGATTTTATTGTCACATTGAGCATAAAAAAAAGATTTAAAGATAAAAAAAAAATAATAATTTAAAAACGGTCATCTCAAAAAGTCTTGAATCCTAAAACTCCGAGTAAAGCAAAAGTATAAACTAAAACTATTACATTTTTTCCAAATTAAACATCACTGGTAAATTTGTTATCTCCCAATTGTTTAACTGCACGTCTAGAGGACAAGATCACACGAAGTTTAAGCTTTCAGATCCATTTCCATCCTCGATGGTTGATATCTGATAAGTGTTAACCCATCCAACATTGTCAAAGCTTTTCTTGATATCACAGATGTGAATCTTCCCGATATTTCGTTCTCGGCCTTCTATGCGAGCCAAGATTCGCTCCTTCTTCTCTTCTAACAGCCTCCTCTTGTCTTCTTTAGTAGGCTTGTACCCCAAAACGAATCTACCTTTGTTTTCAAAGGCCTTTAAGGGGAAAGTTAGCCCTTGGTTATTTTTACCAAGCCCTTTTTCCATATTGGTAACCCTCTTTCAGCATAACCTTGGCCATCATGAGGGAAACACAGGACATGTGTGGGAACCGAGATCGCGGCGGGACGACGAACACAATTTAAAAAAAACAGAGGAGTCGCCACCATAGTTTATTATGGGAAACTATAGAAAAAAGCTTAAAAAAGAATGGTCTTCGAAACCAAATTTGGATTCGGGAGTCGGTTACGTGTGGGGAAGGTATTAGCACCCCACGACGCCCGTCTTAAGACAGTTCTCTCTTTAATTAAGTGTGCAAAATAAAAGTCGATGTTTAAAATATTTGTTGTTCCCCAAAAATCAAACAAAATAAAAACACATATAAAATAATAAAGATTAAAAACAAAATTATCTTTTTATTTTTTTTGGCCCGACGAGGATTGCACCTCGTTCCTACGTATTTCCATTTGGAAAATTAGGGATAACGTAGTTCTTTGTAAAAAAATTGTTGTTTGATATTATTATTTTGTGTTTTTTTTTTAATTTTTCTAGAGTTTTATGTATATGTATATTTTATTAATATCAAGAGAACCTGAGATTCTACATGATGAAAATTTAGTTATCAAGCAAATCTGAGATTTGACATGATACTTAAGATGATTTTATAATTTTTATTTATTATTATTATTATTATTATTTTTAAAAAAGAATTAAAAGCCTATGAAAGAGTGTTTTGATTATCAAGCAAGTCCGAGACTTGACATGACATTCAATACTTATATAAAAGAAAAATATAATTTTTTTATTTTTTTATTTATTATTATCCTTTATTTTTAGAGAGAATTAAAGCCTACGAAAGAAACCTTTTTATTTATCAAAATAAAAATAAAGGGAAAGAGAAAGTTTGAGCACATCAATGACAAACCCAAAATCCTCTAACATGAGAATCCCAAACACATTTAATCATACAACACTTCGATCATATATATGATATTATAAGAGAATCATGAAAAGCATTAGGAGCAAAGAGAATTTACCTTAAAGTGATCCCCTTTTGCGTGTGTTGTGGTAATAAATAAGGAAAGGGGTTTTTCGAATTTTTTTTCTGTGTGTATTGGAGAAATTTTGTGCTTATATAGGTCCCTTGGGGTACCATTGAAATCCAAGTCTTTTAATTATAATAAAATATATGAGGAAGGAATTGGTCCTGATGAAACATATTATAGAAATTAAATAGTCGCATAATATCAACGGTGTTGATTATAATTATTAACGAAATATTGTCTGTAATTACTAGAATCATATTTTCCGTCACATAAAGATCGTGATCAAATCATAACATATTTTTCATACAATTGATTCTAATTATTATCAGGAATATTTTCTTTTAACTATTAAAATTGTACCATTCTCTAAAAGCATTATTATCGGGAATATTTGCTTCTATTCAAAATAATACCTTTCCAGACTGACAATGCAAAGAAACACATCATATAAGTGTAAATGCAAGATATTTATTCAAATTATTATAAAACAAAATTGCTCCTAATATTATACCCTTCTCTAAAAATAGAAATTATGAAATGTCCTTTTCTAACATGTCATGTGAAGAGTGTAAATAGCAAACAGTAAGGGTGAAAATATGTACAAAACATTTAGGCTCATGAAAAGCGTGTGATAATTAAAAATAAATTAGATTCTCACTTCTCTTGGTTTTTTCTTTTTTTTCCATGGTAGAATTAAAGTTAAAAAAAACCTACCATCAATCAAAACATATTTTTTATTTTATTTTATTATTTACTATTATTGTTATTTTATATATTATTTTTTTTTAGTAAAACAAATGCATTTACCCGGACGAAATTGGGTGTTTACACATGGTCCAAACATTTCACAGATACATGCAACGCCTTATTGTGTCCTCTACCTTCAGCAAGTATCTCATCATCAGTAAAGGTGAGGTAATTATTAGTAGTGATATTGCCAACAATTCCCTCAAACTTGTCTAAAGAAATATTTTGCTCCACATGAGCTTTGTTGAGTATCTTCATTAACATCTTTCTATGGGAAATTGAATGCATAAGTAATTCCAAAAGGGAAATCCGAGCAGGCATGCGTTTTAATTGTTCTACTACTTTGTACTCACTTTGTTGTATGAACTTAAAAACTCACAAGCCTCTGCATCAGATATTTCTCGCTTTTCCTCTTTTTTAGGTCCCTCCTGCGTTTACACGTCCTTTTCCTTCAAGAGTTCTTTAATTTCTCCTGTTGATATTCCCTCGTTGCCGACTACGTCCTTCCTTAAAATGGGTGGTGTGAAGATACAACCACTTCTTGTCATTCCTCCAATGCCTGATATATTTTCCACAACTAGCTCACCATCGGCTGATTGATTCTTTGTCTATTGTCCCTCTCCTAACACATGTATACCGTATTTCCAAGGAACCGCCTTCTCACTTTTGTATGGGAAAGGTGAGGGTGACAGGTTGACAACAAATTGCCCTTTCTAAGATGTCGGTGCAAGAGTGGATCTAGCGAAATGAACTATCAATGGCTTTGGTGGCGACATGGTAGATTTCTCACCGGTTTGTGCAAATACTTCTTCCTCCTTACTCCCACGACATACTTGTACAAAGTTCTTGTCGATCAAATTTTGCAGAAAATTCTCATACTTGCTGCACAACTCGACGAAATGCTTAGCACCTGGATGAAACCTGCATGCCTCACTCAAGTTATATTCACCTTCCAACAATCCCGCTGTTAGTAGTGCCTCAAAAATGAACCTTCGTGAACTTTGAATTTGGCCCACATTCTTTACCAACTTGTGTCCATTGAGATCAATAGTATTTATCGAAGCATTACCATACCTAGAAAAGGGATTGGCCTCGATGTTGGGTTTATCCTCTTGAAATTTCAACCACCCTAAGTCGATTAGGGCTTGCACCTTGTGTTTGAAAGACAAACATCTCTCGATAGAGTGGCCAATGGCTCCTTCGTGATAATCACATTTGGCATTTATATCAAAATTCTTAGGATATGGCGGTTGCAATGGCTTCATCAGGCAAATGGCTACTAAAGCATTACGGAGTAGATCTAGCAATAACTCTGTGTAAGTCACGGGAATAGGAGTGAAATGAACAAAATTCTTTTCTTGATTCCTTCTAGGATTAACGATTTGCCCTAAACGCTGGTTGAGATTTGTGTTAGCCTCAGTTTTCCAAGTGTTATTTGAGGTGTGTAGTAGCTGATTAAATCCTTGTTGTGGAGATTGTGGTTGGTGGGTAGCTGTTGTATAAGTCACATAAGGATGTCGATTCACCTGTCGTTGATAATTTTTAGTGTGGGCTTGATTTTCCCACCTTGGTATTGTGGACGTTGTGTGCACTTCTACTTCCTTTTTCTTCCCTGGATTTAAACCAGGCTTTTTAGGAGTTATAGTTGTGACTGGGCTATATGCAACTTTTCCATTCTTCAACCCGATCTCTATCCTTTCACCTATGATGATAATATCAGCGAAAATTGAAGACACATTCCCTACCATGTGTTCATAGAATGGTGGTTGTAACGTGCTCACAAGCATTGCCACCATTTCCTTATCATGAAGAGGAGGCTTCACCTGAGCAGCAAGCTCTCTCCATTGTTGGGCATACTCTTTAAATGATTCTACATCCCTTTTGGCCATGTTTTGATATTGCAATCGATCTGGTGTGATATCCACGTTACACTTGTACTGTTTCAAAAAAGCATCTACCAAATCCATCCAAGAGCGAATACGAGACACCTCCAAGTGGGTATACTCAACTCAATGCTACCCCAACTCAATGCTACCCCAGCCAAACTATCAAATCATAACATATTTTTCATACAATTGATTCTAATTATTACCAAGAATATTTTCTTTTAACTATTAAAATCGTACCATTCTCTAAAAGCATTATTATCGAGAATATTTACTTCTATTTAAAATAATACCTTCCCAGACTGACAACGCAAAGAAACACATCACATAAGTGTAAATGCAAGATATTTATTCAAATTATTATAAAAAAAATGCTCCTAATATTATACCCTTATCTAAAAACAGAAATTATGAAACGTCCTTTTCTGACACGTCATGTGAAGAATGTAAATAGCAAACATTGGGGGTGAAAATATTTACAAAACATTTGGGCTCATGAAAAGCGTGTGATAATTAAAAATAAATTAGATTCTCCCTTCTCTTTGTTTTTTCTTCTTTTCTTTTTTTTTTCTTTTTTTTTCCCATGGTAGAATTAAAGTTCAAAAAAACCTACCATCAATCAAAACATATTTTTTATTTTATTTTATTATTTATTATTATTGTTATTTTATATATTATTTTTTTTTTATTATTATTTTAACAAAACAAGTGCATTTACCCGGACGAAATTGGGTGTTGACAACTGTCCCTCTTTACTTAGATTTGACTAGATAATATGAAAGTGAAATTTTCATAATATCATAGTAAAAGATAAGTAAAGATAAAAGCACTAATTTTGTTCGGGTTTCAAAAATGAAAAAAAGAAACTCGACCATTGCCTCGCATAGGGCTGATATAACAAAGGAAAACCTATACTCGACCAGTGTCTCGCATAGGGCCGATATAACAAAAGAAAACCTGCACTCAACCATTGCCTCGTAGAGGGCCGATATGCCAAAAGAAAACCTACACTCGATCATTGCCTCGCAGAGGGCTGATATAACAAAAGAAAACTTGCACTCGACCATTGTCTCGCAGAGGGCCGAGATACCCAAAAGAAAACCTAAACACAACCATTGCCTCGCAGAGGGCTGATATACCAAAAGAAAATCTGAACTCGACCATTGCTTCACAGAGGACCGATATAAAAAAAGAAAACCTGACCTTGACCAATGGCTCACAGAGGGCCGATACCACAAAAGAAAACCTAAACTCGACCATTGCCTCGTAAAGGGTCGATATAACAAAAGGAAACTTGCACTCGACGATTGCCTCGCAAAGGGCCGAGATACCAAAAGAAAACCTGGACACGACCATTGCCGCGCAGAGAGTTGATACAACTGGTCTTGAAGGATAGACAAAGTTACGCTTGGGGTGGACCGATGAAACTGGGCTTGAGGGGCCAGATAAAGCTGGGCTTGAGGGGCCAATAAGAAACTGAGCTAGACAAAGCTAAATTGGGCATTAGGGGGACAGATGAAGCTGCACTTAAGGGGCCAGTGCAAATTTTAGCTTAGGGGCTAGACAAAGCTAGGCTTGAGGTGGCCAGATAAAACTGGGCTTGAGGTGCTAGTGTGAAACTGGGTATGGGCCAAACTAAACTGAGCTTGAGGGGCCAGATAAAACTGGCTTGAGAAGCCAGTGTGAAACTAGACTTGGGCCAGACTAAACTAGGCTTGAGGGGAAAGATAAATCTAGGCTTGAGGGGCCAGATAAAATTGGGCTTGTGGCCTAAACAAAGCTAGGCTAAGGGGCCAGTGCGAAACTGGGCTTGGGGGCTAGACAAAGCTAGGCTTGAGGAAGCTAGATAAAGCTGGGCTTGAGGGGCCAATGTGAAACTAGGCTTGGGCCAGACTAAACTAGGCTTGAGGTACCAGATAAAATGGGGCTTGAGAAGCTAGTGCGAAACTGCGCTTGAGAAGCCATTGTGAAACTGGGCTTGGACCAAACTAAACTGGGCTTGAGGGGACAGATAAATCTGGGCTTGAGGGGCCAGATAAAATTGGGCTTGTGGCCTAAGCAAAGCTAGGCTTAGGGGCCAGTGCGAAACTAGGTTTGGGGGCTAGACAAAGCTAGGCTTGAGGTGGGCAGATAAATCTGGGCTTGAGGGGTCAGATAAAACTTGGCTTGAGGGGCTAGTGCAAAACTAGGCTTGGGCCAGACTAAACTAGGCTTAATGGGCCATATAAGTTTGCGCTTGAGGGGCCAGATAAAACTAGGCTTATTGGCTAAACAAAGCTAGGCTTAGGGGCCAGTGCGAAACTGGGCTTGGGGGTTAGACAAAGCTAGGCTTGAGGTGGCTAGATAAAACTGGGCTTGAGGGACCAGTGCGAAACTGGGCTTGGGCCAGACTAAACTGGCTTGAGGGGCTAGATAAAACTAGGCTTGAGGGGCCAGTGCGAAACTAGGCTTGGGCCAGACTAAACTAGGCTTGAGGGGATAGATAAATCTGGGCTTAAGGGGACATATAAATCTGGGCTTGAGCGCTAGACAAAGGTAGGTTTGAGGTGGCCAAATAAAACTAGCCTTAAGGGACCAATGCGAAACTGGGCTTAAGGGCTAGATAAAGCTAGGCTTGAGATGGCCAGATAAAACTGGGCTTGAGGGGCCAGTGCGAAACTGGGCTTGGGCGAGACTATACTGGCTTGAGGGGCCAGATAAAATTGGGCTTGAGGGGCCAGTGCGAAACTTGGCTTGCGCTAGACTAAATTGGGCTTGAGGGGCTAGATAAATTTGGGCTTAAGGGGCCAGATAAAACTGGGCTCGTGGGCTAGACAAAGCTAGGCTTATGGGCCAGTGCAAAATTGGGCTTGGGGCCTAAACAAAGCTAGGCTTGTGGTGGCCAAATAAAACTGGGCTTGAGGGGCTAGTGCAAAACTAGGCTTGGACTAGACTAAACTAGGTTTGAGGGGCCAGATAAATTTAGGCTTGAGGGCTAGACAAAGGTAGGCATGAGGTGGCCAGATAAAACTGGGCTTGAGGGGCCAGTGCGAAACTGGGCTTAAAGGCTAGACAAAGCTAGGCTTGAAGTGGCCAGATAAAACATGGCTTGAGGGGCCAATGCGAAATTGGGCTGGATGGGCCAGATAAAAATGGGCTTGTGGGCTAGACAAAGCTAGGCTTAAGGGCTAGTGCGAAACTGGGCTTGGGGGCTAGACAAAACTAGGCTTGAGATGGCCAAATAAAACTGGGCTCGAGGGGCCTTGGGCTTAGGCCAGACTAAATTGGGCTTGAGGGGCCAGATAAAATTGTGCTTGAGGGGCTAGATGAAACTGGGCTTAAGGGGCCAGTGCGAAACTGGGCTTATGGGCTAGACAAAGTTAGGCTTGAGGTGGCCAAATAAAACTGGACTTTAGGGGCCAGTGCAAAACTAGGCTTGGGGTGACCAGATGAAACTGCGCTTAAAGGCTAGACAAAGCTAGGCTTGATGTGGCCAGATAAAACTGCACTTGAGGGGCCAGTGCAAAACTGGGCTTGAGGTGGTTAGATAAAACTAGGCTTGAGGGGCCAGTGCGAAACTGGACTTGAGGATGTGTAGGTCATTCATATAATGAAGAGGACCATCAATTCGAGAAATATTAAAGAAGCAAAATTTGTATCTTTCTCATTTTCTTCATTTCGAAACAGAAGGATTTGACAACCGTTCATGTGAATGAAGAGGGTTTCAGTCCCAAAAGTGAGAAGAATTTTTTTCATTTCATGAAAAAGAACTATGATGCATGCACATGATGCATGATGATTAAAACATGTTATGAATTTTTCTTTTTTGAGCATTTAGATGATTTATGCATGCATGAATATGCTAACATAGTTTGATATATGCATGAATATGCTATGATATGTGCATGAATATGCTAATATGATATATGCATGAATATGTTGCCATGTATGTGTCTCTCTTTTTTTTTTTCTTTTTGAATAAAACCTAATTTTGCTAACACATGTTTGGATATTTTTTTTGTTTGATAATTGATGTCATGTGTATGAATGCATGCAAATGCTAACACCTGGTATGAATTTTCTTTTTATGAATGCATGAGTATGTTGATGCTTATTATGATTTTTTTTAACATTTACATTATATGTGCATAAAAATGCTTACACATGCTATGTATTATTTTTAACATTGATTATGATGTGTGATGATGTTGTTATGTTTATTTCGAGCATGCATGGTGAATGATAATGTTGACATGACTTATGAATTTTCTTTTTGAACACTAACAATATTAGTGTATGATGCAAATGTTATGATTTTTTTTTACATGAACTAAGTTAAAACTTTGATGTATGAATTAATGTATGAATGCATCATGAATGCATCATGAATTTTCCTTTGTTTGTTAATTTTTTCTTTTCACAAAAGTGAATGATGTATGTATGCTTAGATATGAATCTATGCATGAAGCATGCCCTCATGTATCTTTTCACCTTTTACATTGTATGAAACTTGTTTCAATTGATTCCCAATTTGTTGTTACTTTTAGATTTATGGAATCCTTCTGTTTTGATTTTTTTTTCTTTGAAAAATATTCTTTGGTCTGATTAGTTTATTGAGAAACTCTTTTTTGTATCATTGCTTTTTGACCACTATTTAAGGGACATACATGAAATTGCCAAAGGTCTGGGAAGGGAGTAAATGAGGTAATTGACTAAGGAGTTGCCCCAATTTGATAGTTAAGAGTTAACTTCAGGACATGAGGTGTGTTTGGGCTTGATGTAGGATTATCTTGTTCCTTTTAGAAGATTAATGAATATGGTGATGATTGATTAAGGAAAACAAAGGAAATCCCCACTAGACATTAAGATAGTAAGCTATCTAGATGTGAAGGTTCCTTTCCAAGGTTCTAGAGAGGAGGAGAATGGATTGATGGAGAGTAATAAACCAAAAGGAAAAACATATAATAGAAACAATATAAACCAAGAAGAGTAAAGAAACTTAAAATGAAAAGCAAGAGAAAAGGGAGGAATGGAGGATTCACGCTACTACAAGGCTAGGCTAGAAGAAGCCATGGTAACCTTTAAGATGAGTGGTGTATGCCGCCACTTGCCAAGGCAAGATAAGGCTTGAAAGAACTCCACTCCCTAAGGAGGAATACTCTCACAAAAGGTTGAAACACAAAGTGTATAAATTCTCCAAAATGTTCAACCCCTCTACAAGTGTTAGAGGTCCCCTTAAATAGACAAGTCTAGGGGCCCCTTAGCAAAACAACTAAGTTAAAGGATTACAAAAGAAACCTAGCATGTTCTAGAAAGTAGGTCATCCTAGGGTGCACATGGGTGAATTTGCGTCCAAGCCATCTAGGTGGCAAGTCTTCATGGCCAAGGCTCCCAAAGGAAGGTTCTAGAACATTCTAGAAGACTTGGTGTCCAAGGCATGTGGACCTCCCCTTTCTAGATGCTTCTAGAAAGTCTTGTTCCTTCTCTCTCTTCCTTAGGATGCCAAGTGTCTCTTATGTGGTCCTCCTCCTTTCTTATTCCTACAAAAGCAAATTAAGGAATTTATTAGCATGTTGGTTTAAGGTTAAGCTAATCTTTTGAGTCAACAAGTCAATCCAAAGTCAAGGTCAACAAGTCAACTTAAAAATAGTTAACCAAGCCAACTTAATGGAATTTTAAACTGAAGAAAATAAAAGCAAAGGAAGGGATCAAGGAACTCCCTTTCTTCTAAACATGTGTCATTGACCATCATCCTTGGTAGGGATCAATCCTCTATCATTCTCCCCTTGTTGGAGAGAATTTGACCTCAAATTCTTGAAGTCTTTGTTGATGGATCTTGACTTGAGTTGATGAGAACTTTCTTCATCTTTAATGATTCGATCCCTAGTCTTGGAGATGCCCTTTTTCTTTTTAATGCCACTCTCCCTTTCTTGCTTGTGTTTTTTTTCATCTCTCTTTGTTTGGGAAGAGAATGAAGAGTGGTGTTGCACCTCTTGCTTTGAAAAACTCTTTTTGTCGGCAAGTAACTCCTTGGTGAAAGCTTGCCCTTTTTCTTTTTCTTTTTCATCTTTTATTTAATTTTTTTCATCATTTTCTTGTGGAGGTGGGAGAGGTAGGATTGTGAACTTCTTTCCTAGGGAGGAGAAAACATAGGTGTTTGCATGGCCATCATAAATAACTTTTCTATCAAATTGCCATGGCCTACCTAGCAAAATATGGTTGGCTTCCATAGGCACAATGTCACATAATACCTCATCCTTAAAATTTCCAGTTGAAAAGTTAATGAGGACTTGTTTAGTTACTTTTATTTCTTCTTCCTTAAGCCATGATAGCTTGTAGGGTTTCAAGCCAAACTTGTCCACCACCCTTGGGCTAGCCATATTTACACAACTAACACTATCTATGATGAAGGGACATATCTTGTCATTGATAAGGCACCCTCCATGAAAAAGGTTTTGTCTTTGAGAAGGAAGTTCTTTGGGAAATTGCCCTAGTTGGCGCCTTACCATTAACGATCCACTTTCAAGGGGTTTAGTCCTTTCAATTGAAGAAGAAGTGTGGGAAGAAGTATTTTGGGGGGAAGGGAAAGCAATGTGTTTATACCCCAAACATTTAAAACATTTAATGGAACTTGATCTTTGAGAAGTGGAATGGTGAGTGTGACCACTTGGTGACTTATTTTTACTTGATGGTGCTTGGTGAGACTTAGAAGGAGATTTATCATGTTTCTCTTTAGCTTTTCCCTTCCATGAGTGACTATAGTAGTGGTTGGGTGAGTAAATCTTCCTTGCCCTATTCTTTCTTTTCAAATGAGTTTCAATCCTAAGGGCAAGTGTGAAAACATTTTGACGAGTGGAGTACTCATACAACTCTACTTGGTCTTGTATGTCTCTCCTAAGACCATTCACAAACCTTTTTATTTTTTCTTTGTTAGTTTCTTTTATTCCAACCCTAAACATTTGAGACTCTAATTCTTTAAAGTACTCACACATAGGACCTTGGTGAAGCCTTTGGAGCTTCAAAAGAAGTTCCTTCCTATAGGAGGGAGGAACAAATCTAGCGCGCATAAGAGTTTTAATGTCCATCTGAGAAGCCGCGGGTGGCCCTCGGTCATAATTTTTATAAACTTTATGCCACCAAGTTTTGGCATACTTAAAAAATCCTAACACTACTAGATCAACTTGTGTTTGATCCTTTACATGATTTTCATTGAAAATCTGTTCCATTTGAGCTTCCTAATCAAGGTAGATTTTGGGATCACATCCACCATAGAACTTAGGAATCTTTGGAGTTTCCTTCTTTTATGATGGTTGGTGCCTAGAATGCTCTCTTTTCTTAGCCTCTCTTTGGAATGATTGCAATTGTTGTTGAATTTGTTGAATTTGTTGTTGCCTTTGTTTCATGTAAAATTGAAGGGTTCTTTCTTGTTGTTCTCTATCTTCTTGTCTCTTAAGCTCCACTTCTTGTAAGATTTTACCAATGTCTACCAATGCACCTTGATTGGCCATGGGAGTCACCATCTCACTTTCCTACAACAAAACTCAAAATTCGAGAAAAGGAGGTGTTAGTGACAATTGGTAACCAAACCCGAGACCAAGTATGGTCTAAAGAAATTCACCCAAGTGTTTAGATCACTCTCCGCCAAAGCAACAAGGCAAGGCTACACTTAAATCCACCAAAAAGGAGTGAAATGCTTTCAAAGTTTTTGGAAACCTTTTCAAGACAAGTTCAAGTGGCTTGGCCACTACACTCAAAGGAAAGCAAAGGAAGAAAACTACTAAGACAAAACAAAGAAACTAAAGACAAACAATAAAAGTACTTAAATCCAAGAAAGCTAAACTTTAAGGAAAGGATATCAAGGTGACAAAACTTTAAATCAAAACAAACAAGAAAAGCACATGAAAAGACTCTATTGGAAAAATACTTGAACTATGCATCACCAAGTCTCAAATCATGCATACACCAAGAAAGATCATAAGCATGGAACTAATTAGCCAATATCACCCAACACCCAAATATGAAAACTAGTAGCATAACACTTAGTGGAAACACAATCCTGGTTCATCAAAGAGCTATATTGCTCTCGGTAAGATTGTAAAAGTGTACCAAAATTTTTCTTCTTTCAAAAACTAGTTTCACAAAATGATGAGAAATGTGTTTTGGGTGGCTTGGACAGTTAGTCCCTCAATTTTTGTTATTTTTTATTTTTAGGCCAAAATCAATTTCAAAGAAGCATACCTTAATCAAGACATATGGTTCATGCACTTACTCAAGCACTTGGAAGACAAGAAAAGGAAAACTTCAAGTAGCATATGACATATGACTCAAGCAAAATTTAGGCATATTTAAAGACTCAAACATGTAGCTATCATGCATTTAAACTTTTGGAAATGAAGGTCAATAATTAAGCACACAAAGACATGTTATCCAACAACATTTAGGAGTAAGAAGAGTAACAAAAACAGTAGCCAAAACTGTCCAACACCTGAAAAACGTTGATTCGCGGTGATCTCGGTAGCTCTGACCTTTGCTCACTATTTCAATCATAACTCTCTCCACAAAATTCCAAATGCATTGGTTCTTTTTTTGTTAGAAACTAGACTAACAAAGATTTCTTTTGACATCAAGAACGTAATTTTTGGATCATTGAGCAGGTGCAGTTTAATCTTTTAAAATCATGAACAATTTCTGCCAGCATTGTTTTTGTGTGCAATGGAAGTGGATTTGGATCATACCAAGATAGCTACAACAAAACAAAGTTAGGACATGAAAAATACCATATTCTAGACAACCTAAGCTCTAGATACCAAATGACGTAGAATTATCTTGTTCCTTTTAGAAGATTAATGAATATGGTGATGATTGATTAAGGAAAACCAAGGAAATCCCCACTGGACATTAAGATAGCAAGCTATCTAGATGTGAAGGTTCCTTTCCAAGGTTCTAGACAGGAGGAGAATAGATTGATGGAGAGTAAGAAACCAAAAGGAAAAACATATAATAGAAACAATATAAACCAAGAAGGGTAAAGAAACTTAAAATGAAAAGCAAGGGAAAGGGGAGGAATGGAGGATTCACGCCACTACAAGGCTAGGCTAGAAGAAGCCATGACAACCTTGAAGATGCGTGGTGTATGCCGCCACTTGCCAAGGCAAGATAAGGCCTTAAAGAACTTCACTCCCTAAGGAGGAATACTCTCACAAAAGGTTGAAACACAAAGTGTATAAATTCTCCAAAATGTTCAACCCCTCTACAAGTGTTAGAGGTTCCCTTAAATAGATAAGTCTAGAGGCCCCTTAGCAAAAAAACTAAGTTAAAGGATTACAAAAGAAACCTAGCATGTTCTAGAGAGTAGGTCATCCTAGGGTGCACATGGGTGAATTTTCGTTCAAGCCATCTAGGTGGCAAGTCTTCATGGCCAAGGCTCCCAAAGGAAGGTTCTAGAACATTCTAGAAGACTTGGTGTCCAAGGCATGTGGGCCTCCCCTTTCTAGATGCTTCTAGAAAGTCTTGTTCCTTCTCTCTTTTCCTTAGGACGTCAAATGTCTCATATGTGGTCCTCCTCCTTTCTTATTCCTACAAAAGCAAATTAAGGAATTTATTAGCATGTTGGTTTAAGGTTAAGCTAATCTTTTGAGTCAACAAGTCAATCCAAAGTCAAGGTCAACAAGTTAACTTAAAAATAGTCAACCAAGCCAACTTAATGGAATTTTAAACTAAAAGAAAATAAAAGCAAAGGAAGGGATCAAGGAACTCCCTTTCTTCTAAACATGTGCCATGGGCCATCATCCTGGGTAGGGATCAATCCTTTATCAGAGCTTGTCCTAGTTATTGATAACAAAAGATGAAAACTTCAAAATTTGCCCCAATTGGAGGGTATAGATTAGTCTCAGGTGCAAAATGTGTTTGAGCTTGCCCCAGTTGTTGATAGCATGAGAATGTTGAAAATAATGGGAGACTTCATACTAGTTGCCCCAATGTAAGCCTAACAATTAAAGTCAATAATTGTCCAAATTCAAGATATCCAACTATAACGTAGGAACAACAAGTGAAACGTCTCCACAATTAATTTCAAGGTGAGAATAATGAGTAATGGTAGGAGAAATGTTGATCAAAGTTTAGGCTCAAAGCAGGAAATATGATAGGAAACACATGAAGAACAAAAGAATGAGAGGGCATGACCTTGATTTAACTTGACTATTCATGCTAATTTTGATCTCTATGGAAACATGTCAACCAAAAATAAATTGCCCAGTGTTTGAAAACAAATCTTTGAACATTTTTTCAATCCCATTTTTTTTGGACAAACCTCTTAATATGACAAAATATTTTCCTCTAAATTAAAGTTTTCGAAAAACAACAACCAATCATTGATTTATGTGGACTTTATTAGGCTTGTATTGTGGCCAAGGCTAAGGCATATAAAAAAAATTGATAGTGAAGGCTCAAAATAAATGGTATAAAGGTTATTTAAAACAAGAGTCTTTATCTAACGTTGCACCTAAAATTCATTTGACTACCTTGTTCACCACTTTTTTCACTTTCCAACTCTTGTTTCTTTTTTTCTTTTTTTTTTTGCATAACTAATTTTTTTCTTTCCAAACATTTTTTTTTATTGGTGAATTACAAGTCAAATGAAATAGATGCAAACATTATGTTAACTTCAGTGGGAATGTGACCCTTGTTCAGGATAATTAGAAAGAAAATTTTATTGTTTTATAGGCTCAAAATGGGTAACAAAGGAATATCATTTTTTTTTCTTGATAAAGAAACATGGCCACACATCATTTCAACTCATGATTGTTTTAATTTCAAAAACTTTAATCCAGAGGGAAAAAAAATTCAATCACATTAGAGGTTGCCCCTTGTTTTCCCTTACTTTTTTTTGTACTATTTTCTTTTTTTTTTGTCTTAATTTTTTCCTAGATCGCCCTCTTGGGTTTTCAGTCTAGCAGACTTTTCTTTTCTTTTTTTTTTTACTTCTTTTTCTCTATGTTTAGAGACTCCCTTCAATTTAAATTCATTCTAGGGCACATCCCCTTTATGATGATCTCCATGGAATACAAAAGAAAGACTTATGAGGGAAAGGTGATAGGAAATGGGATGAGAAAGGAAATGAATTTGAGCAATTCCATGTACACATATTAGAGCAATGTTTCTAAAGCATGCCACTTTTAATAAAAAAATTTATTTATTCAACTAACTGATTTGACCAAAGAATAATTTATTTTCTTCTCTTATTTTTTTCACCTTTCGCAAGATTCCATGAATTTATTAACAAAACATGAGAAACAATTAATTTTTAATTTATTATAGTGAAACTTTTTTTCAAGATATGGTGTTGATGCATGTTATGTGCTATGCAAAGTGACATGAAAATGCAAGATGCTACAAATTTGGAAAGTACCTATACACATGCATGTGAGTGTATGTATGGTATGTACTATGCAAGGTGGCATGAAAAAACAATGGGATGAATATTATGCATTATACATTGTGACATGAATCCAAAGTGGATCCATGATACGTGTCAAGTGAATGTAAAAATGTATTTATTTTAAAACTATGTGCATGGTACCATGAATGAAAATAAGATGTGGATGTAATGCATGTATGTGCCTCGAGAGACCCTTATTTATACGTTGATGCAAATAAGACACAGTTGAAAATTAACTACTTAATTTTATAAAAAAATAATATTAAAAAAAATAATGCACGCTCCCTTTGTGTCCTAGAAGGTGTAGAGAAAGTCTATTTTCTAATCTATGGGCTTTTACATGATTATGCTCACAGACTCTCTCTTTTTTCTTTTTATTTATTTATTTATTATTATTATTTAGACAAAGAAAAAACCAAAGAAAAAACTTATTTACTTTTTTATTTTTTTTTCTTTCAAAAAACAAATTATTATTATTTATTCTATTATTTATTTAGCCGGACGAAATCGGGTGTTGACACCATAAAAAAGAACATTGGTTTAATCTTTTACTGATTTTTTGGTGTTTTGTCTTTATTAACCCTTAAAAGATATTGATATTGATGTATTAGAAGAAAATTTTAATATATTTTCAAATATCAATATCATTTTGCATCATCAATGTAAAATCTCAATCCAAATTACGAACTCCATCTACTAATTATTAAATAATTACTAATTTCTAAACTTTATGACTAGGCTTTAGATATATATTTGTAAGGTCTCTACTCCTCACACCCATTAACATAAATTAAACACTACAGATTTTGCAGATATTCTTTTGTCTCTAGAAATTTCACTGTTAGGATTTCCTCTTTTCTTCCCTTGATTAATATTCTTCTATCAATGTCTATATCATAAATTCAATATATAAACAAATTCAATTGTTGTCGGTATGAACCAATTTACTTTGTTAAAGGCCTTTGTGTGGTTCAATTACGTTCCTCGATAAGGTTTTTTACACTTATAATCCCTTAGGGTGTGTTCGTTTGGGGAAGAGTGTGAAGATGAATTTATGTGAATTTGAGTAGATGAATTTGTGTTTTTTTGAGTAGATTTAGAGGGTAAAATGAGTGAATTTGGAGATAAGTTTTATGAAAGTTAGTAAGAGATTTGATTGATGTAATAGATAAAGTAATGTAAAAATAGATAGAATTAGAGAGTTACCAAAATACCCTTGATGAAAAAAGAGAATGGTTTTGTAATTTGATGTTATAAAAAGAGAGTTGCCAAAATACCACACTTCTGTTTTTGTTGTTACAGTGAATTAACACCACCACTCACTTCGAACAAATTACACACCACAATGGGAATGTTCATCTCCAAAGCATCCATGAACATTTACAATCACACACTCGCACAACAACCCTATTTAAATGGCAGGGCAAAGTTCAAACCGATGCACCTTCATGTATTTAAAATAAGGGCAATCTCGTAATGTTACATAAAATACACTAAAATCACCTTAGTTTTTGGTAGATGGAATAAACCCTTCATCCCGCAAATCTGCACTTGTAATTCGCTCCATATCGCCTGAAAAGAACACAGACAAAAGACCAAATTTGTCCTCACAAATACACTTAAACAGGGCAATCACATGAAAAGAACGTTGCATTAACCTTCTTTTCCAAAAACCATAAACATTTTAAACATCTTTAGTTTTGACCTACATAAATTCTATCTTGTAAGATAGATAAGACATTTGCTTTTGATCAAGATGTACTGTTGCAAGTATGTAATATTTTTTTACTCATATCAGAATTTTTCATTTTCATAACACTAAACATCAACTTTGCCTTGCAACAAAGGCCAAAATCAAAATTTGTAAGTTGTCCAAACCATCTAATTTAAAGTCTACTTTTGGCCAAATGAACTGGGTTTGTAAAGAAGATCTTGATTTAAGATGCTAAAAGAATTTTCAAAAGTTCTGCATTTAGGAAGTCTAACCTTTTTTTATATATTTATTGTAATTTATTGTAATTTATTATAATATAATTAAATTGTATAAACTCAACTCAACTCAACTCAACTGTGTATAGTAATATAATCAAAATATTCATCTGTTTCATCAAATTTTATTATAAAATAATCGTTAAAAATTAAAGTGAATTTAAATAATTTGAAAATAAATAAATTAAACATCAAAATTACTAAAATATAATTAAACAATTAAAAAATTAAAATCTTAAACAACAAGATTAAAAATAGTAAAAAATTATAATAAAAAACTTATGAGAAATAATAAAAAAATACACTTAATTATTAATTTAGTTTCAATTTGATGTTTTGGTTATTTTTGTCTTCCTTATTATTTTTTAGTTCAATTTAATCTTTTTATTGTTTTTTTTAAAGGATTCAATTTTATTTTTTCCAATTTTTTTAAGCAAAATTATTAACTAAACTTAATTTGTACATGTTAAAAAAATTCTTTAGAATTTATACATCAAATCATTTAATCTAAATGTTAATCTAAATGTAAAAAGAAATTGAATATTTAGTTTTAGTGTAAAAAATTAAATAATTTGATTATTTAGATGAACAAAAATTAAACTTTTTCAAAAACATTAAAAGACTAAATTAAACAAATACAATAGTAAAGGACAAAAGTAATCGAGAAACAAATCAAACAAAATCAATAATTATAACTCAAATTAAAATACTATATACCTTCCAAAATCAGGCAGGAATGAACTTTTATTTTAATTCACTGTCAATAAAAGCTATCAAAATAAAAACACTAAATAGCAAAGCTATTGTTTGCTCCAACTTTTCAATATTCTCTCATTTTTTAAAAGACTCAAACACCTTTTCAATGCACTATCACAATTTTGCTTTTATCATTAATGTAACGTCTAATTTAAATGATAATAATTAAATGAAACATTACGAGAAATAATATAAGAGCACAGTCATGGAGTATAAATACTACTCCTTACAATATTCAAGGTACCAAAAAAAAAAATGCTAAGACATACCATGATGCCTATATAAAATAGAGTTCAAGGGTCAACAATATTTAAAATAATTGTTCAAGCGGCAGACAATACATAGGCTATAGCTAGAGATGTCAAAATGAGTTTCAACCCGTGAGCCAACTCGGCTCACCACGGGTTCGAGCCGGGTTGGGTTGAGAAAAATTCAACTCTTTCAAAAGTGGGTTGAACTCAACCCGACTCACTTAACCCACGGGTTAAACGGGTTCGAGCCGGGTTGAAGGTGGGTTGGCCCACTTAACCCACCAACATTTTTTTACAATTTTTTTTAATTTTTTTTAATAATTATTTACTATTCCTATTATATTTGTTCACAATTTCATATTTTTAAATACTAGAATGTTGCTTAATTATATTTGAATAGTTTAAATGTTTAATTAATTTGATTGTCAAGTTATATATATGTTGATACTTTAAATGTTTTAAATACTAGAAACAATTTTTTCTAAATTAGCATGAAAAAAATATATAATGTTTTTATTTATATTTTGTTGAATAGCATGACAGAAAATTTGTAATATTAACCATGCTTCCTTAGACTAATGGATACTTTCTTGGAAATAATTCTTCATATATTGGCGGTGAGCATGATCAAAATATTGGTTCTTGATTTTAGTATGATTGTCATTTCATGGGTTCCTTAAAAATTTATTTAAATATTTGAATACTAAAAAAAATAATAATTTTTTTAGGTGGGTTGGTGAGCCAACCCACTTAACCCACCAACCCGTGGTGGGTTGAGCCGGGTTATAGAATTTCTGGCTCACCAGAAAGTGAGCCGGGTTGGGTTCACTCATTTTCAACCCGGCTCGTGGTGAGCCAACCCGTGTGAGCCGGGTTGGCCCACTTTGACATGTCTAGCTATAGCCCTAAAGAAAACTCAAACAAGCAGGATCTATTCCAAGATGAACTAGGGAGTGGAATCTCCATTACCCTGTTGACCACGAGGAGTTCTCGCATCTGCTCACATCAATAAATTGATGATCATCGCAAAAAGAGAAAACCACACACAAAACATACAACAAGCAGAAAAGGTAAGCTAAAGTAGAAAATGATTTTATCACACCATTACATGCAATTTGATATCCAAATATTCATACCTCAACCAATCATGTGATGACTCATAACCAATACACTAAGACTCAAGACACGACTCATCCGAATACATATAATTAGTCGGATTCATAGGATGTTTGCACTTGTGGTGACCTTTACTGCTCTACCGAGCTAATTGTTATAGTGTTTCATCCCCCCACACATAAGGTTAGCCTTAAAGTGTTCCAGGCCTCCAACTACTCTCACCACTTGAGTTAGTACGCTCTACGTGAGACTAACTGACTCTTTAGAGTGTCAGGATGCAATCCTTAACTTGAATCCTTACTAAATTATATAAATGAGGCACCACCATGAACTCTCACTAACATGGGTCATGGAATTACATCCTGACCATGAGGCACCACCATAAGGTCTCACCTAGAGATTCATGGAATTACGCCCTGACCAATGAGACACCACCACAAAATCATCGTGGAATTACGTCCTAACCACATCAAAATCATGTTTCATCATCGAAGTCTGTACTTGTCGTGCATATCAATCTCATGCCAACATTTATAACCAACCTTCATTCATATTCCATACCGAAACCATACCAAACTCATCATTTTTAGCCCATGAACCATTCCATACATGCAACATCACTCAAAACATGCTTTAACATAGTAATCCAACTAAACATGTGACATTCACCCAAGAACAGAGAAGTAACCAGAACAAGAACTCATTCTCACCCAGCTCTCGCTCAAGCGAGAGGTTTCTCTTGCTCAAGCGAGCTCCATTAGCCTAGGCGAGAGCTCGAGGAGTGGGAATAGTGGCTTCCTGCGATTTCTCGCTTAGGCGAGCCCTCCTCGCCTGAGCAAGACCACATCTCACTCAAAACGGAGACTCATCGCTTAAGCGACATCTTAAGCAGGAAACCTGGGCGAACCTTTGTTAGTCTCGCCTAGGCTAGACAAGCTCGCTTGGGCGAGATTATCAGTTCTCGCCATTGTTCGTACCTGCATCAGTCATACTTGCATACCCAAAATACAGAACAGAGCATTTTATTTAACCACAGCAACTTACACTTCATACAAACTCGAGGCAAATCAAAAATAAGCAACCAACTAGAAAATATGAGGAACCCTAGCTTCCCTTACCTGGGAAATGCTAGCCAAGGTCTCGGACACTCAAACAATTGAGCACAGTAGCTCTAAGAGCGAATCCAAAGCTGGAAAAGAAAATAGCATAACAGATTTATGGCAAGCTCACTACGGTAAACCCTAACTGAAATCATGAAAATATAGCTAGAGGGAAGAGGATACAAGTTGAAGACCAACTTACGTGACGTAGGAACGGAGTTGAACTAGCTTGAAGATGGAGGAGATCCAAACCCTAGCAAAGCTTCTGTTGAGGGGGAAAAGGACAGTGTAAGGTATTATTTTTGCAAGAATGGCAGAAGTGAGAGGGGTTAGGCTGCCTTAGGGGCTTTGGACACCCTATGGGTCAGTCCTAGCCCAACTGATTTGGGGCAGCCCTCAAAAATTAGGGCAAAATAATTAATGGACTTTACATTCTTCCTAACAACAAAAATTTTCAATCTCGAAAATGAAAACTTACCAGAAAAACAGATGCAAATGTGACTTTCTCATATCCTCTCTAACTCCCAAGTAGAGAGTCACATGTCCTCCGATCCCAGATGACTTTAACTACACTTACTGGTTTTCCTCGACATTTCTCAACTCGGCTATCCTCCAAAGCAACGGATGGTACTTTCATAGTGAGATCTTCCCTGATCTATACATCCTTGGCTTCCAACACATGGGATGGGTCAAAGACATATTTCCTCAACTGCAAGACGTGAAATACCAAATGGAGATTTGCCAACTGAGGAGGCAAAGCGATCTTATAAGCCACATGCCCAATCCTCCTCAAGATCTGATAAGGTTTACGTAAAATTTTGGTAAAACAGCAAAGATTACTTTCTTATTTGTCAAAGAAAGATGGAATACGGTATAAAAAATTAATCAATCAGTTTAATATTCAACACTGGAAAGTTCAATGGCAACTAAAAGAAGGAGATTCATTAGCTTGTTATTAAGTTCGAATTTGTGAAATGATGAAGACAATACTAAGTAGCATAGATATTATTATGAGAGAAGTTGATTATTGAAATGATAATTGATCAAAAATACATATGTAAATTTTTTTTTCATACTTGCATTTTTGAAAGAGATATATGAAATTCTTTAAGTATTTGTGCCTATTTTTATTTTGATATTAGAAATTACTATAAGTGTACTAACAATTGTATGGTTAGAAAAAAAAAATATTTGTAAGGATACAACAACAAATTGGACCGAAATGCACCAGCCCGTTTGGAGTTCTTCAATCTATCTCAAACATATAAATTATAATAAGCTACTCAATCATTCCTATTTTTTAGGAAATAATAAATATTGATGTTTTTCTATTAGGATATGAGTCAAATAATAAATATTTTTTTGAGTGATCTAGGAACATCAAAAAGGATGAGATCAACTTACAACACCTTTTATATTTTTTATTTATCTAAAAAAATTTTAGAAAAAAGAAATTCAATGGATCTATTTCAAAACAGTCCAACAAATAAAATTTTATATATTTTAGAAATAAAATAAGATTATTATTTTTTATTTATTTCAATAGTCTTTCTAATTATTTATTATTTATAAGACACATTTATTTATTAATTGTTTTAAAATTTTATTTATTATTTATTTTCATTATATAAAATACTATTCTATATATATTTTTATTTAATTATTTTTTATTTTTTACCTCATTATCAATTATAATTTTTTTAAGCATAATTATATAAATAATTTTTATTTATTACAACATAAAAATTTAATATTATGTTTTGAAAATTTTATTCCAAAAATATTATTGAGAAAGTCTTTTCCCTGAAAATTACTATTTTAAACTATATTTTGATAACAGAAGGTGTGCGGCGAAATTGTGTGAATTTAAGAAGTAAAAGCTGATAAAAGAGGGCCGTAACATATTTTTCATGGCCCAAAACGCAAAGCCCAAAGGTGAAGAAATAGCAGGAAACCTCTAGAAAATCGAAATAACATAGGCAACGCAAATTTATAATAGGAAAACGCCATTTTCGTTCAGAACAAGTAACACAAGGTGAAGGTTCAGACAGAATTAAGTTTGAGCAATGTTCTTCTTCTTCGTGGGAGGGTTACAGCAAGAGGTACGACAGGTACTGAAATCCGCTGTGGGCAAATGCACATACTGCGGCAACAGCGTTGACCTTGTGAACTCCGACAAGGTTCTCAAGCTCTTCTTTGTTCCCGTGTGGCAGTGGCCAGCCAAGGATCCTCTCTACCATTGCTCCTATTGTAAGAACTTCTTCCCCTACAATTACTCTCTCCCGGCAACCATGGAAGAAACCTTGCTCTGCCGTATCTGCGAGCGCACGGTTGAGGCAGACTTTCGATTCTGCCCTTTCTGCGGATCGGAACTGTGAACGTGAAATTCGGAGAGGTTTTGGAAAAATTTGAAGCGTAATAAATGAAATTGAGGAATTGTTAGTTTTTATGTCAGATACTATGATTGTTTGTTTTCTTTCAGAAATTAGATAATAATTGGACAACTTCTTGTACTTGAATGCAATGTGCCTTTGTTTGTTAAGATCTAGATTTAAGATGCCAAAAGCATTTTCTAAAATTATGTATTTAGGAAGAGATAAAAAGGCTTGTTGGTATATACAAAATTGTAATTATAAAATTTGAGAGGGATTAGAGCATTGTTAATCCTGAAATTTTAGAGATAAAATTATTCACGGTGTTGAAGAGGGAGGGAAAGGAAGATAATGAAGAAAAATTTTAAGAATGTATAGTTAAGGAAGAATATAAAGAATGCAAGCATCTTCAAAAGAAAAAAACCTGCTGCATATTGGAAATTTTGAACTAACTATACAATTCTGGGTACATTAAATATAATTTCAAATCCATCTATTTAAGTTTCAATCAGTATGAAATCAGTTCAAACTCTTATAGATATAACCCCGCAGTTTCTTAAGACTCTCAATATTACACAATCCCCAAACTCTGCCACTTTTTTTTTTTGCAGAAAAAATCAAATAGAATTTTAAAAATCTTATTCAACATAAATCGATTCATAATTGACTATAATCTCGTACAATCAAAAAATTACTCCTGATCTCCAAGAAATCAAAAAACTGTCCCCAGCGAATCACTGCAAAACTACAACTAAATTTAAATCAGAGTAATTTAAGATTTTAATGTAAAAATAAAAAATTTACACCTCTAGAACATGTTAGCGTCAGCGTCAAACAGAGAACCCTAAGTAATGAATTAAGAATGAACAGGAACCATCAGAAACCAAAATTTTATCCCCAATAGCTATAAATGCTGTACGGTCCGCATCATGGCTAGGTTAAAAAACCCCATCACACGGTTCCCTTGTCCAATTTGAATTCAAATCAAACAATTAAAAATAAAAAAATGCAAAAGCCATAAACATTAATTTAAAAAAATAACTAAACATTGTCGTTATAGAGAAAATAGAGCTCAGAAGTAATGGGTTGAGAAACTTATCAGCACTGAATAATCAGAGTGGTGCATGACTTTCTCTAGAACTCATCATAGCCGGAAAATGCGTAAGAAACAAATGCACAAAAAAGAGAAAACAAGAAATTAAGAAATATGTGGGAAAAGAGATCGATGGAATAAGTGGATTGCAAGGTCGCTTTTATAAGAGAGAATACAGAAACCCTAATTCACGATTTGAAAGTCCATTGGTTTTTTGACAAATGGACCCGTCCATTTGCTCTTCTTGGGTCTTTTCTTTGTACACCTCTAAAATTACAATTTGCACTCCCTACATTTTGAAATGACGATTCTGCTCTTCATAAATTTATTTCGGTGGTGTCTTCTCCTTTTGTGAGTTGGTTTGCTTTTGGGTGTGCTTTTCTTTTAATCCCATTGCAACTTTGTACTTCATTGCTAAAGTTGGTTAGTTTTATGTAGAGTAAAAAGGTGTTAATGGGTAGCATTAATGGAGTTTTTTTTTAATGGTTGTCGCACATGTTTCTAAATTACCGGATTCAAAAATGAACTTGGTAGAAACATAATTAGTATTTAAAAAAAAAATTAAACATTTTGGATTGGATTATCCAAGAACACTAATTTTGACTTCGGAATAGAGCACTTCAGAACAGTGAGGTCATTATTCAGACCTATTTTAGAAATAGGTACTTTTTCCTTTATCTCCAAGAATTTCTTCAACATCCCAAAATTTTCAAAAGTTCTCAAAATAATTTTTGAACTTTTACTTAACTCACAAACCTGCATCTCTAAAACAGATTTTAAACATGTTTAGGAAATTATTGAATTTCAATATATATATATATATATATATATATATATATATATATATATATATATATATATATATATATATATATATATATATATATATATATATATATATATATATTCGTTATTTTGGTTTTATTTCTATAAGTATTATAAAAATAAATAAAATTAGAAAATTCATTAAAAGTAAAAATAAATAAAACTGAAAATTAATTAAATATATATATATATACTTTAGTTTTTCTTTAATTTTTTATTTGTTTTTATTAGTGTTAATTTTCATTTTTTATGTTTTTCTAATATATTGGTTAAACTCTGATGCACGGATATGATATGGGTATCAAATATAATACATAGTCGATACGCTGATACATTTATATTGAAAATAATAAGATACGATACGGATAGATACGCGGTATATGAATATTGAAAGGTGTACAATAATTCTTAGAAGAATAATAAAGAAGAATAATAAATATATGATTGTTATTGTATGAATCCAAATTAAAACTATATGTACTAAAGTTGTCAATATAAAAAATATAAATTAATGTCATCATAAAAGTATCACTATGAGAAAACTCTTAAATAATGACCAATTTTAATAAGCACAAATATGTTAGTGACCATTTTCCTAATTAGAGATAAATTTTTTTGGTAGTCAAAACCTTGGTAGCTAATGTTAGTGGTCAATTTAGAAATCAATTATTTTGGTAGTCAGAAATCTTGGTAGCTCATGTTAGTGACTAATTTAAAAACTAATTCCTAATTAAAACTATTTTAATATCAATTTAGAGACAAATTATAATTTTTTAGAACTATTTTAGTTACCAATAATTTTTAGTTTTTAAATTGGTACCTAAATTGGTTACTATATAGTGACTAATTATTTTTTGTCACTAAAATTTGTCATTATTCAAATATTTTCTTGTAGTGTACTAGGACTTTATAAATTAGATAATTAATTGGTAAATATCAATAAAGTATCTTAAAGTATCAGACACGGATATGTATCACACACGGTTACGTGATCCAAATTAAAGTATCGGTGGATCATAGGTTAAACTTACAAAGTTATAATTTTATATATATAAATATATATATATATATATATATATATATATATATATATATATATATATATATATATATATATATATATATATTAAGTTTTATTAAAGGATTAATTTTTTTAATTCTAATTACTTTTTCTTTTGTTTTATTAATTATTATTTTTTTAATGTTAATTTTTTTAATGTTAATTTTATTTTAAAATTTTATTTTAAAATTTTGTATTTTTCTTAATATATTATTTAAAAATAAAATAAAAATACATTTATATATTATTTTTTATTAATTTTGTTTTCATATAATATATTACGAAAATTAATAAAATTTAAAAATTTATAACATAAAAAATAAATAAAATAAAAAATAAATAAAGTTAAAAAATAAATTAAATTAAAAAAATAATTAACCTTCAAACAAAATAATTTTTTTAACAGAATAATAAAAAAAATATACATATATTTATATTGTTTAAAATTTTTAATTTAATTTAATTTTTAAATAATGTATTAAGAAACATACACAAAATAAGAAAATAAATAAAATTAAAATTAACATTAATTAAAAACAAAAATAATAAAGAAAATATTAGAAAGAAAAAATATAATTATATATATTAGTTTTTTTATTATTTTATATTTTTTAATTTTATTACTTTTTTAATACATTATTTAAAAACAAAATTTAATATAAAAATATAGATATATGTACCATATATATCCTACACCATTCTAGAATATTTAATTTGGAACATATGTTTTGTTTTTTAGGTTGTCCAACTGTGAAATATGTTTTCGAAAAGAGTAATCCATAATAAAAGATATGTATTCTGTAAGGCCCCTTTATATTTTCTGCCCTAAAGATTAGTGGGCTGCCCTTGTAAGTGGGCCTAAGGCCGGCCCAACGCATAATTCTCCTACTACTGTTTTATGAATGTTGGTCCGTGTCAGCGTGTAATTCCTTGGGGTCTCTAGGTGAGACCTCCGGGGGCTACGCTTCAGTGGTCGGGACGTAATCCCATGGCCCCTGTTAGTGGGTGTCCATGGTGGTGCCCCATCTGTAAAACTAGGTAAGGATTCAAGGTAAGGTTGCATCTTGACACTCTAAGGAGTCAGTTAGTCTCACCTAGAGCGGACTGACTCCTGTGGTGAGAGTAGCAGGAGGCCTGAAATCCAGTAAGGGCTAACCTTGTGGTGAGGGAGATTTGATTCATCGTAACACTTGTATTACATAGCTCAGGATCGAGCAGCTTAGGGTCGAGCAGAGGTATCCACCACAAGTGCAAGCATCCGCTGAATCCGACCAAGTTATATATATATCCGGATGAGTCGAGTCGTAGTGTATTGAATGAAGAGTCATAACATGCTTGACTGTTACATGGATATGAGATGATGATAATGTATTTGACTGTATGATGTATGTGTGTTGGCTCTAGCTTACCCATTTTGTTGCATGGCTGTGTTGTATGTGGCTGTTCTTTCTTGCGATGATCATCAATTTGATTGATGGGAGCAGATGGGCGAGATTCTCATGGTCAACAAGGGAACGGCGATTCCGCAGCTTAGCCATTTGGGCTGGATTCCATATTTCTTTCCTTCATGCTTTCTTTAGGGCTATGACCCCTATATTCGTGGTTATTACATTGTAAACTTTTAGTTAGACTGTTATCCTGCTTTTGTTGGCATCGTGGTGTGCCTAGTTTTGTAGGGGTGATGTTGAGAACCCCAGGGCTACGTTGTTATTCTATCTTATGTGTGGCGTTTCCTTTAATTGCGTTTATAAATTGAATGGGACGTTACATATTCTGAATAAGGCGTTTTAGAAAGTAAACAATATATTGTAGATGACTTAATTAGAATATATATTTCACATTCCCTGTTATTAGGTATTATGGAAAGCAAATCATTAAAATTATTATAGATGAAGACTTTTACACGGAGATATCAAATGAAATTGCATGTTTTCATTTCAGGTATAAGTAATGTTAATATGGATTATACCTTCTAATGCATTGCATAATGAATTTATGGCACTGGATTGTAGTGATGCATTCACAACAGATCAGGTAAATGTAATTATTGTAAAATTATATTCATACGGTAAACTTTTCAACATATTGTAATGTTGTACTATGTTGTTATAGGTATTTTCTACCTCAAATGACTTGTTCTAATGGGCAAAAAGGGTTGTTTTTAATTTTGGATTTATGATTGTCATATCGCCAGAGCCATAGAGGCGATGGTAGCAGCGATGGCACAGCAGAGTGCTGCGATGATGCAGCAACATGAGGCATCCATGCAGCGGCAGGCGGTGTCGCTTGAGCAGCAACAGGCTGTGATGCAGCAGATGGAGGCTGCGAGGATAGCTGCTGAGGATGCTCATCGGCAGCATATGGAGGCCCTCCGCCAACTGGAGGAGAACAGGGCGGCTGCCCCTGTGGTTGGTCCTGAACCACGACCTGCAGTTAGGGAGTGGAGTCTGGAGGACTTTCTGAAGCACCACCCGGCGAAGTTTGACGGGAAAACTAGTCCTGACGCTGCAGACCAATGGCTGAAGGACCTAGAGCGCATTTATGATGCGAAGATGTGCCCTGTGGAGAACAGGTTGGCGTTCTCCGCGTACATGCTCACGGGGGAGGCGGAGCATTGGTGGAGCAGCACCCGATCCATCCTGGAGGAGAGGGATGAGCCAATGTCTTGGGAGATTTTCAGGGAGAGATTCCTCTCCGAGTACTTTCCTGACAGCATCCGGTACGCTAAGGAGGTGGAATTCCTCCAGTTGACCCAGGGAGGGAAAACCGTCACAGAGTATGCTGAGAGGTTCAAACACCTCAGCCGTTTCTACACCCTGCCACTCGATGAGGAGTGGCGATGCCGTAAGTTCGAGAACGGTCTTCGCGGTGATATTCGCTTGATGGTGGCACCCTTGTCCATCAAGGATTTTGGTGCTCTGGTAGAGAAGGCCAGAGTAATGGAGAAGATGAAGCGTGAGGTGGAAGGTCAGCGCCCCAGCAGCCACAGCCACCCCAGAGGATCAGTGGACCATCTGGGTCCAGGCCCAGACATGAGGAGCGGAGGAGACCATATGATAGACCACACCATCAGCCTCAGGAGTCTAGGAGCTTTCCTCCTCAGCAGGGCCGAGTTCGATGTTTCACGTGTGGGGGACCCCACCCGAGGTACGCTTGTCCACGTAGGGATGGTTACCGTAGGTGTAATAACTGTGGCAAGAAAGGCCACTTTGGGAGGGATTGTCCCAACCTTGCTAGGGCAGCGACCCGCCCTCCAGTTCAGACACCCCATCAGCATCAGGGGAGAGACAGAGGCAACAAGCCTCAGGCGATGGGCAGAGTCTATGCCATGACCGGAGCTGGGGCTGCAGGTTCAGGTAACCTTGTTATGGGTTATTGTGTGATTTCTGGGATGAGATGTTGTGTGCTATATGATTCTGGAGCAACACACTCTTTTGTGTCAAATGCATGTGTGGAACGGTTGGGTCTGCCGGTGCACGAGCTACAATGTGAGCTTGCGGTGTCTACTCTAGCGTTGGGTTTGGTCAGGACGTCGTCCTTGTGTGCTAGACTTCCAGTGGAGGTAGAGGGACGCAGGTACAGGGTGAACTTAATCTGCCTACCTCTACAGGAGTTGGAGGTGATCTTAGGAATGGATTGGCTCTCTGCCAATCGCATTCTGATAGACTGTCGGGAGAAGAAGTTGTTGTTTCCCGACTTAGAGGAGCCTGGGTTGGTGTCTTCCCAGGGTGTTATGAGGGAACTACAGGACGGTGCGCAGTGCTACATGATCTTCACGCATATGGAGGTGGAGAGAGGGGAGACGACGTTTGTGATACCAGTCGTCCAGGATTTTGTGGATGTGTTTCCGGAGGAGGTACCAGGGTTGCCTCCCAGTAGAGAGGTGGAGTTCTCTATTGATCTAGTCCCAGGAACAGGCCCGGTCTCGATGGCCCCATATCGCATGGCTCCGGCAGAGTTGGTAGAGCTCAAGAAACAGATAGAAGATCTGATGGAGAAACAGTTCATACGGCCCAGCACTTCGCCTTGGGGAGCACCAGTGTTGTTGGTAAAGAAGAAGGACGGGAGTTCGCGTCTGTGTGTGGACTACAGGCAGCTGAACAAGATGATGATCAAGAATAAGTATCCGCTCCCGAGAATTGATGACTTGATGGATCAGTTGCATGGGTCATCAGTGTTCTCGAAGATAGATCTGCGATCGGGTTATCATCAGATTTTGGTAAAGGCTGATGATGTACAGAAGACAGCCTTCAGGTCGAGGTATGGCCACTATGAGTATGTGGTTATGCCGTTCGGTGTGACCAACGCTCCGGTAGTGTTCATGGACTACATGAACAGGATCTTCCGACCTTTCCTAGATAAGTTTGTCGTGGTCTTCATAGATGACATCCTTATCTACTCCAGGACTCAGGAGGAGCATGCAGAACACCTGAGGTTGGTGCTTAGTGTTTTGAGAGAGAAGCAGCTGTATGCTAAGTTATCCAAGTGTGAGTTCTGGATGTATGAAGTTCAGTTCTTAGGACATGTGATATCAGCCCAGGGGATTGCAGTGGACCCGGCAAAGGTCGAGGCAGTGGTAAAGTGGGAAAGTCCTAAATCAGCCACAGAGATCAGGAGCTTTGTGGGGTTAGCGGGCTACTATAGGAGATTCATAGAGGGATTCTCCAAGATAGTGGCGCCTCTGACTTTGCTTACCCGGAAAGACCAACCCTTCACTTGGACGGACAAGTGTGAGGAGAGCTTTCAAGAGTTAAATAGGAGATTGACGAGTGCTCCTATATTGGTAATTCCGGATGTGGGGAAACCGTTTGAAGTCTACTGCGACGCGTCTCATCTTAGACTTGGTTGTGTTTTGATGCAAGAAAAGAAGGCGGTGGCGTATGCTTCGAGGCAGTTTAAGATACATGAGCGTAACTATCCCACTCATGACTTGGAATTGGCAGCTATAGTTTTTGCCTTGAAGATCTGGAGGCACTATCTGTATGGTGCTCAGTTTTGGGTGTTCAGCGACCACAAAAGTTTAAAGTACTTGTTTGATCAGAAGGAGTTGAACATGAGGCAGATGAGGTGGATGGAATTCCTGAAGGATTATGACTTCGAACTTCTATATCATCCGGGGAAGGCAAATGTGGTGGCAGATGCTCTGAGTAGAAAGACGGTACATACGGCACATCTCATGATAAAAGAGGTAGAGCTACTAGAGAAGTTCAGAGACATGAGGATACAGGTGGAGTTGGGGTCCGAGTCCATTAGGTGTAGTACTCTTACTATATCTAGTGACTTCTTGGGCTCAATCAGAGAGAGGCAGTTATTGGATGCCAGTCTGAATAGAGTTAGAGAACAGATTGGATCAGATGAGGCTAGAGATTTTGTTTTGGGTAAGGATGGTATACTGCGGTTTCAGGGCAGGGTATGCGTACCTGATAACGCAGAGGTGAGAAAGTTGATTCTTGAGGAAGGACACAAGAGTCGTCTTAGTTTGCATCCTGGCATGACTAAGATGTACCAGGACCTCAAGGAAACTTTCTGGTGGCAGAGGATGAAGAAGGATGTGGCTCAGTTTGTATCCGCCTGTTTGACGTGTCAGAAGGCGAAGGTGGAGCATCAGAGACCCGGTGGCATTCTACAGTCATTGGAGGTACCGGTGTGGAAATGGGACAGCATCTCCATGGACTTCGTGACTCATCTTCCACAGACTTTTAGAGGATATGACACCATCTAGGTGATAGTGGATCGGTTGACCAAGAGCGCACACTTTTTGGCGATGAACTTGAGGTTGTCCATGGCCAAGCTGGCCCAGTTGTACATTAGAGAGATAGTAAGACTTCATGGGGTGCCCTCGAGCATAGTTTTCGACAGAGACCCACGGTTCACATCCCGGTTTTGGCAGACGCTGCAGGGTGCTATGGGTAGCAAGCTCACCATGAGTTCAGCTTATCACCCTCAGACCGATGGTCAGTTTGAGAGGACGATCCAGTCATTAGAAGACTTGTTGAGGACATGCATATTGGACCATCTGAGAGCTTGGGATGAAGTATTGTCTTTGATTGAGTTCACCTACAATAACAGTTTTCATGCGAGCATTGGCATGGCGCCATACGAGGCTCTTTATGGCAGGAGGTGTAGGACTCCTCTTTGTTGGTATCAGGATGGGGAGGCAGTATTAGTTGGACCAGAGTTATTAGAGCAGACCACCGAGAAGGTGAGGATGGTGAGAGATAGGATGCTGGCTTCTTAGAGTAGGTAGAAGGCCTATGCTGATCGTAGGAGGAGACCTTTGGAGTTTGTAGCAGGAGATCATGTATTCTTGAGGGTGACCCAAACCACGGGCGTGGGAAGGGCTCTCCGCTCAAGGAAGCTTTCGCCCAAATTCCTAGGCCTATATCAGATCACGAGGAGGATTGGACCGATGGCCTACGAGATAGCTTTACCCCCGCAGTTGGCGAATCTTCATCCAGTGTTTCACGTCTCACAGTTGAGAAAGTATGTATTTGATCCGGCCCACGTGTTGGAAGCTGAGGATATACAGATCAGGGAGGATCTCACAGTGGAAGTACCACCCATAGCTCTTGAGGATAACAAGGTTGAGGAACGCCGTGGAAAGACCGTTAGTCTTGTTAAAGTCATCTGGGATCGGAGGACGGGTGACTCAACTTGGGAGTTAGAGGAGAACATGAGAAAATCACATCCACATTTGTTTGACTGGTGAGTCTTTATTTTCGAGGTCGAAAATTTTCTTGTTGGGGAGAATGTAAGGCCCCTTTATATTTTCTGCCCTAAAGATTAGTGGGTTGCCCTTGTAAGTGGGCCTAAGGCCGGCCCAACGCATAAAGTCCTTAGGTCTGCCCTAATTCCACACTCACTCTCACTCTTGCAGAAACTTAGCAGCCGTCACCTCCCCCTTCCGCACTAGAGCTCTGCTAGGGTTCCTCCCCAAGTCTCTCGAGTTAGCTCCGAATCAGTTTCTACTCCACGTAAGTACCCCTCTAGACCACCGGAGTTCCCTTTTTGCTTTCCCTTGTATTTTCGCAGTTAGGGTTTAGTACTAATCTGCCTTGTTCCGTGCACTTTCTGTTTTCAGCTCCGTAGTGAGTTCTAGAGCTGCTGTGCTCCTTGGTTACGCGTCGAACGTCCTGTACGAACCTATTTCCAGGTACGGGAAGTTAGGGTTTGAGTTATATTGTTCATGTACTGTTTTCTTGAGACTGGTTGTTGTTCGATAGATGAATCATTGTTTTGGATGTGTGGAGTTCTTGGCACGATTCGTTGGTTTGGAATGATGCATCTGTTGTAGGTGAACCAGGGCGAGAACTGTTAATCTCGCCTAGGAGAGTCGGGCTCGCCTAAGCGAGTCTGACGAAGGCTCGCCCACCTCCTTTTCGCGATAAGTCGCCCAGGCGACTTGCTCAACTTTTTGAGCGAGTGAACCACTCGCCCAGGCGAGAGGGGTCTCGCCTAAGCGAGATCCCGCAGTGGTTCCTATTTCCTTGTTTCGAGCCCTCGCCTGAGCGGAGGGGGACTCGCCTGAGCGAGACTGCCTCGCCTGAGCGAGACTGCCTCGCCTGAGCGAGACCCCTCAGCCTGAGCGAGGTGCTGGGCGAGACAGTGTTGTGATTGGCTGTTTGTTTGTTCCTAAATGATCTGTATTGGTTGAGTATGATGGTATGATGAGTGATTTGTATATAATAGAGCATGAGGTATGTTTGGCATGATTCATGAATTGCGTATGACGGGTTGGGTATGTTATTGGCATGTGAAATGAATGAGAGGTTTAGAACTAAAGGAACACGTTAATGATATGAGATGAGGCCCTAGATTCATGGGGTGGTGATGATCAGATGTATGGATCCAAAATGTGATGTGTATGAGGAATAGATCTCAAGGAAGGGTATGTAATTGCAAACATGATCTTTGATGCTCTCCTACTGTTGTTTTATGAATGTTGGTCCGTGTCAGCGTGTAATTCCTTGGGGTCTCTAGGTGAGACCTCCGGGGGCTACGCTTTAGTGGTCGGGACGTAATCCCATGGCCCCTGTTAGTGGGTGTCCATGGTAGTGCCCCATCTGTATAACTAGGTAAGGATTCAAGGTAAGGTTGCATCCTGACACTCTGAGGAGTCAGTTAGTCTCACCTAGAGCGGACTGACTCCTGTGGTGAGAGTAGCAGGAGGCCTGAAATCCAGTAAGGGCTAACCTTGTGGTGAGGGAGATTTGATTCATCGTAACACTTGTATTACATAGCTTAGGATCGAGCAGCTTAGGGTCGAGTAGAGGTATCCACCACAAGTGCAAGCATCCGCTGAATCCGACCAAGTTATATATATATATCCGGATGAATCGAGTCGAGTCGTAGTGTATTGAATGAAGAGTCATAACATGCTTGACTGTTACATGGATATGAGATGATGATAATGTATTTGACTGTATGATGTATGTGTGTTGGCTCTAGCTTACCCGTTTTGTTGCATGGCTGTGTTGTATGTGGCTGTTCTTTCTTGCGATGATCATCAATTTGATTGATGGGAGCAGATGGGCGAGATTCTCATGGTCAACAAGGGAACGGCGATTCCGCAGCTTAGCCATTTGGGCTGGATTCCATATTTCTTTCCTTCATGCTTTCTTTAGGGCTATGACCCCTGTATTCGTGGTTATTACATTGTAAACTTTTAGTTAGACCGTTATCCTGCTTTTGTTGGCATCGTGGTGTGCCTAGTTTTGTAGGGGTGATGTTGAGAACCCCAAGGCTACGTTGTTATTCTATCTTATGTGTGGCGTTTCCTTTAATTGCGTTTATAAATTAAATGGGACGTTACATATTCTGAATAAGGCGTTTTAGAAAGTAAACAATATATTTTAGATGACTTAATTAGAATATATATTTCACATTCCCTGTTATTAGGTATTATGGAAAGCAAATCATTAAAATTATTATAGATGAAGACTTTTACACGGAGATATCAAATGAAATTGCATGTTTTCATTTCAGGTATAAGTTGTAACATCCCTAAGGAATATTACTTTAAAAAAAATATTTAAATGAATAATTGTATTAATAGCCATCTCGATAAAAATCCCAACGCGGGAAAATTTCAATTTATTACGATAGCGCGCCAAAACTCATAACTGAATTCATAAAATGTTACAAGTTCCCAAAATTGGCATTTAAAATATAAAATACATATGAGTAAAACTCTAGCTCTAATCCCATGCTAGCCCTCACTCCGCCATCTGAACATCCTCAGCATCACCTGTATCAACATCTGCTCCCGTGTAACGAATCACACGATCATCGCCAAACACAAACAGAAAGGGTGAGCTGAGAAAATAAAATAACAAGCATGTAAACACAAGATAGATCATTTACCCATCTTATTCGTTATCTATAATTCTTGGCCAAGACCCTAACCCCAAGACTTATCAGTCTCCAAACCATACAATTTGTTAGCCTTGAACTTGGGAATCTGATGCTCACACGAACCTGCCCGCTCGTGGTCCTGCCTCTACGAACCTCCCCGCTCGTAGTCCTGCTCTACGGACCTACCCGCCCGTAGTCCAACACATGTGATCCACCAGCCCCCGTACCTCCCCGCACGTGGCATCTCTCAACGTGAGCACGGAACATACGAACCTACCTCGCTCGTATCCCCACGTGAGAGTAACTTGATATGAACCTCCCCGCTCATATCATCACATGTCACACCATCCATGAACCTACCCGCTCATGGCACAGCATCTCCCGATCCAAGCAAAGCGTCATTGTCAGTTAAAACAACACACCAGGAAGTAGAGAACAACAACGTTTCCGCCTGGCCCGGCCCACACGCCGCCAGGCGAAACTGTTCCAGACCGCCTGGCGATATTCACTCACCGCCAGGCGTCAGCGCCCTCCCAGACCCACTGTTTTCTCGTCACCGCCTGGCGGACCTCACCGTGCCGCCAGGCGCCTCTCAGTGCAGGGTTCCCTCACGCTGCGTCTATCGCCTGTCGGGGATCAACAAGCCGCCAGGCGCCATATCAGAGGCATTCTGCAGCTGATATTTGGCACTCCATTTTGGTTAATTCTACAGCCTAAGTTACTCGAAGGGCAACTCACCTTCTGGACTCAATACTCCATTCTGATTTATTGCCAATCCTATTTTAATGTCGTTATCGCCCAACCTCACCCTTCCCTCATTCCAACTAGAGGATTATTTATTCTTAAGTCATGCCACCAGGCCTTAATTCACAATTTAACAAATCCGATTCCCATATCTCCCTTTTTCACAATCATACTCACTCGTACACCTCGTATACTCAATTGACAGTCCATACATGAAATCATCCTTCACTCTATTTCCCACTCCTCTTCATCCTTGACTAACATTCCAATACCTAACATTTCCTAATCCCCACCCTTGCTCACGTTTTCCCCTATTCGATCACCAACCTATCCTACATTTCCTTTATACTTCTCTCACGTTTTATTTTCCACCCAACACACTCCAGATTTCTCACACCACTCTGATAAGACACTGTCGCCTGGCGGCCAATCATCCACCGCCAGGCGGTGCATCAGATCATGGGTATCATACCCAGATTTCTGCACACGCGCTCAACACCAAAATTCCAGAATCTGATTTCTGCTTTTGCTTCTAGCAATGATCATCAGTTTTGCATAATTTTATTACACCCGCTCTCCCTCACATCACTCATCACATCCCATTAGGTTTCAAATCACAGCATTACACTCCCAATTCAATAATCAGCGAATTCCCTCCTTTATCCCACGATTCCTACACCAATGACAATTTAACGCGTGCCAATTTCAGAAACATCAGGGTCTTTTACAACCTCGAAACTATAGCCATTAATTGCAATCCACACAAAACAACATACAACACAGTTCAATCAAACAGTATCAATACAGCGTACATCGCCTGGTGGCTCAATCCCACCGCCAGGCAGTTCATAGCCGAAACAACACATTTAGGTCAAACTGATGTGCCGCCTGGCGGCACCTTTATACCCGCCAGGCGGTTTCTGGGCGAGAACCCAGAATTTTTGTGAAAACAGCGTCAGACAGAGAGGAAATTCATACGTTTACACATGGCAGCACAAAACTAATCGATCACAATTATAAACACACAAAGCAACTCCCCTTACCTGGATTCCTTGCTAAATTCGAGTTGGTGTGCTTATCCCTTCACCAAAACCTCTCTAGCTTTGACTTCCCACTCCAACCTTTTTTATTTCAGCCTCACTGCCTTACTCTATCAGCCCCAATCCTCTGAAAAAGACTTCTCTTATGATAACCACGACCCTAAATGCTATTTCCCCCCTCTTTTAACCTTCTCTCCCACTATCACTCTCACTTAATTGTCCCTTTAGTGACTTGCACGAATTTTAAATAAAAAAATGGATACAAAAAAAACTAACCAAATGCTTATTTAACCCTCTGTTTACCAGCCCTTAAATTACTCCTCCCTTGGCTGCTAGGTTTCTAACCCTTCCACATTCATGCACAAGAAAAATTTGGCAAAAAGGAATTATTTAGTTCTCAACAAGGTTTGAACCCACTCTCATGCACATACCAAGCCAAGGCCAAACCACTCAACCAACACATGTTTCATGATGACTCCCACAATTTTAAGGATTTATCATCATCCATACGAGTTCAATATATAAGCACACAAAAACACATAATTTAAATAACATCCAAGTGACACACATAGGACTCGAACCCAAGTCCTCACACACAATAAAGTACTCTCAACCACTTGAGCTAGTACTCTTCCATGTCATAGCTCCTCGCATTTATTGCTTTAAATATTCTCGCTACCCGTCCTAATTAAATAATTAATTAAATAACTATTTAATTTTCCCGGGTCTTACATAAGTAATGTTAATATGGATTATACCTTCTAATGCATTGCATAATGAATTTATGGCACTGGATTGTAGTGATGCATTCACAACAGATCAGGTAAATGTAATTATTGTAAAATTATATTCATACGGTAAACTTTTCAACATATTGTAATGTTGTACTATGTTGTACTATAGGTATTTTCTACCTCAAATGACTTGTTCTAATGGGCAAAAAGGGTTGTTTTTAATTTTGGATTTATGATTGTCATATTAAAGTCACGTCTAACAAATGGACAACGAGGAGAGAGAATATGCATGTGTTATCAGGTTGCGAAGAAGTGATAAGAACAAGCGATACATAAAGAACTCAGAAGTAACTATTTTTGAAAATAAGAAATATGAGCATCTTTTAAGCTTCAAAGAAAGTCACTATAAGGTAGGGAAGGATATGTTGTAAAATTAGTTTGTGCCTTTCATAATCACAACTTGACGCATATGTTGGTAACTTAACACATAATGAGAAGTCGATACTCGTTGATATGGCAAAGCATTCAGTCAAGCCTTGAAATATTCCATTAACATTGACGGACCATAATGAAAAAAAATGTGACAACTATAAAACAAATGTACAATGCAAGGTATACATATTATAGAACAGGTTGAGGTCATAAAACTTAAATGCCACAACTAATGATGTTACTTGAACAAGACATGCATATTCATTCGTGTAGATTTAGTGAGAGTACAAATGTGGAGACAAATATATTTTGGACAAACCCTGTTACAGTGAAACTATTGAATTCCTTTAACATAATATCATGATGAATAGTACATACAAAATTGGCAAGTTTAGGATACCCTTACTTGAGATTGTTGGTGTAACCTCTATTAGGATGACTTTTTTTGCTGCATTTTTTTATTGGCGTCTAAGCATGAAAAGAACTTTGTGTGGGCTCTTGAAAGATTTTAAGATTTGTTTTCATATTACCTTCCCAAGGTTTTCATTAGTGATAGAGATATTGCTTTAATGAAAGAAAAATGTAAAAATGTAAAATGTTAGTGTATCCAAGAGAGACATAGGATCAAGTCATGTATAATTGGGGAAATGCTATAAATTTTGATAATGTATAAGGTTTTGAACATTGTGTTGTTGCATTTAAAGTTGTTTGCTCATTATAGCCTATATATTTTTTTTTATTGTGAGTGATGTATGTTGGCACAAGCAAGCTTGAAGTAAATATTTGATAAAGTCAAGTGCATAAAGATCACATGTGCTTGATGAAGATTAATGAAGATCCACTTGAAGATTGTGTTTCTATTGTATTAAATTTGGAAATAATGTGTTAAATGTAATGATTAGGTGTTATATCATGTTGATAGGCTATATGACATAGGTTAGATGTCTTGTTAGTCTTAGTGTGTCCTTTTTAATCTATTAAAATGGGTTTTAGCAGGTTAAAAGGCTTGTTGTATATAGTTTCTTATATGAATGTTTCAATTAATTGAATTATTTTTCAATCGACTGATTTCACTTAAGTCAAGTGAAATTAACAAATTGTATAGAAAATTCAACCGACTGATTTCACTTAAACTAGACTATATAAGTTGTCATTCATCACTTAAAAACTCTCTCTTTGGAATACACAACTGCAACGTGTTGATTGAAGATATTGGTTGATCTTGGAGGCATTTTTGCTTAGGATTAGCTTGAAGAACACATGTATGGTTGGCTAGGGAGAGTCACCATAAGGTTTTGTTGTTCTTGTGCCTCTAGTTGTTTGCCTTATGTGATTTCAAGTTTGTAAGTGTGATTCTTGCAGAGTGTTAGTCAAGATTTTTGTGTGAGTCAAAAATCTTGTGAGTTTCTTTATTCAAAATTGTAATCTTGGCGTGTGATTTGTAAAACTATTGAATATAGTGGAAACCAGGCTCAGGTTGTCCTGGTAAACTGGATGTAGCTCTATGATTGAGTGAACTAGTATAAAAACAACCATGCAATTCTCTTTTCTTCATCTCACTCACTTTGAATCACTATAAAAACTCAAGAAGACCAAGTAATTCACTCTTTGTTGTGCTTTAATGCGTTCTTGGGTAATATCAGATTGTATACTTGTTAGAAATATTGATTGGAACAAGTCTTGTATGTAAAAGTTTGTTGTTTGAGCTAAATCTGCAACTGCACCAAAAATTTGTGACCTAGTGCAGTTTTAGTCAACTAACTTTGTATTTTTATGTGTTGATTTCACTTATACTGATGTGGATGTGCTCCAATTGATTTTAATTGTATGACCCAGTCAAAGTATCCATCACGGGACATTATTTGGACTGTAGTAATAACATATAATATCTATTACATCAGCTAAAAACAACTTTTCAAATTGCATTAACCATAAAGTACTTTAATTGCATGATTTCCAATGTGCATGCATTTGGTGTGAACTGTTTCTTAGTGGATAACACATAGAACGCATGGGAAACACATCATTGAATGCTCTGATACATATTCCATTACATTTAGTTGGTTTGATTTCCTGTACTACATTGAAACCAGAATATCTGTACAAATTAATTGATTGATTTTAAAAATCAACACGCTAATTCTATAAATACATGCATAAGCATCATGCATTGACATTCATATATGCTAGTAAGAGCCAAACCTAAATTCACCATTAGGGATGGCAACGGGGCGGGGCGGGGACGGGTTTCGCTATCCCATACCCATCCCCGCATAAAAAATTCATCCCCATCCCCATACCCAAACCCAATGGATATCAGACTTTTGTCCCATCCCCATCCCCACTGGGTAACGGGTATAATCTTGTACCCATACCCGTACCCATGTTCTAACTACTTCAATATTAATTTTTATAAAAGAAAAAAAATTACGGTAAAGAAAACATAATATTATCAAATATTCAATATTAGGAGGATGATTGTTTCTTCCATATCAAATACTTTGAAATAAATTATAATTATCTACATTTTAGATTAGAATACCAAATAAAATTTTATGAGAACCAAAACATTTATTAAATTTGCAAACTACAATATTGATGAACTTAGTTGATAAAATTAAAAAATATTTCAAAAAAATATAAAAGGAAAACAAATATTCAAATTAAAATATATTTTAAATGTTTGTTTACTTCAATTTTTTAAATTCTAATGAATCTCTTTTTTATACACTAATAAAAGTTATAATACATCACTTGATCAAAATGACACAAAGAACAAATAATAAACATCATAATAAAGTTTTGACATAAATTTTGTATCTTTTGAACTTCAATATATGTTGGATAGTGACAAAAAAATATTCATAGCAATTACATTAAATTTTTATATTGTAGTAAATAAAAGTTATTTATACAATTAAAGTGAAAAAATTACAGTATGATTAATAATGAGTTATAAAATAACAAATAATTAGATAGAATATATCGAAATATTATTCTACATGATGAAAATAAACAATAAATAAAAATATTAAAAAACTAACAAATGTGTGTTTTAGAAATAATTTGAGAGACGGTTAAAAGAAATCGCACAAGGAAAATCAAATGTATAATTAAGGTATGATAAGATGAAAAATATCTTAGAAAACTAATTATTAAATTATGTTTGAAGTGGTTAAAATTAAATAGAAATATCATTAGTGACAAAAAAATTTGTCATTAAATTACAAATAAATTAGTAATTAAATTGGTCACTAAATCAAATACCGATTCGATCATTGAATCAATTACTAATTTAATCATTGATTCAGACAATAAATCAACTACTACCATCAATGACAAAAAATAGTGACTGATATGGGTTATTGACTAAATCAGTTACTATTTCATGTTTTTCTTGTAGTGAATTATCATATACTATTCCTAAATATCATTATATATATATATATATATATATATATATATATATATATATATATATATAATTTTAACCACTTCAAACATAATTTAAAGTGAAAAAATTACAGTATGATTAATAATGAGTTATAAAATAAAAAATAATTAGATAGAATATATCGAAATATTATTCTACATGATGAAAATAAAAATATTAAAAAACTAACAAATGTGTGTTTTAGAAATAATTTGAGAGACTATCGAAAGAAATCGCACAAAGGAAATCAAATGTATAATTAAGGTATGATAAGATGAAAAATATCGTAGAGAACTAAGAAAACTTTTCAAAAATCAACATATATACTCAATGGTTGAAAAAAAAATCATTTTAATGAAACAAAAGAGTTCTTCAAATTAAACAAAAATTAATAATAATAATAATAATAATAAGTAAAGAATTTTTTTTTTATATTACCTTAAATCGAGAGTATAAATATTCTCATGTGAAAGGAAAATATATAATAAATAAAAATATTAAAAAATAATAGAAATATTCAAACGTGAGGCATAAATTTTTTTAATTAACATACATCATTTTAACATAATTACATAAAGGTTATGATAAGATAAAAAATTATATTGGAGATGCGAATGAGTTTCATGACAAACCAAATAATTAAAAGAAATAAAAAATAGAATATCTTATAACACCCCTCTTATCAAGAGGGCCGTGTCAGGTCTGCAGCCCAATACACCCTAACCCCTCGCCCTAAGTGTCCCCCCACTTCGCAAGGCAGGTTGTTGTCAGTGGGTATCGAACTCCTAACTTGACCTTTTAACACCCTCTCAACAAGAGAGATGTCACTAGTATGGTTACTTAATTAATTGTGAATATTTTAATAATTTAAACGAGAATGAAGATATGGCGGGGACGGGTATTATGGCGGGGATATGTACATCCCCATACCCATCCCCATACCCAACTGAAAAAATCGGGGATTCCCCATACCCATACCCATACCCAGTTAATGCGGGGATTCCCCATCAAAACGGGAACGGGTTCGGGCAATACCCACGGGGATGAGTTTATTTGCCATCTCTATTCACCATGCTTAGAAGACAAAGAACAACCCCCTCAGATGAAGAAAACTCTAACGCACCTACTCCATCCTTTCCCATTGCCTTGAATCATGGAAGGCTTGAAGCATGGTTTGAAGGGCATAAAGATAGGATCCAAACCTTTTTGATTGAGATCACTAGGAAGCCAATCATACTTCCTAAGGTGTTCCGCATGTCATGGTTGAGGGTAGAGAACTTTGGGACTCTAGAGCAACATCTCAAGTCTAAAAAATTGAAGACTTTCCTTGAACTTTCGGGCTAGATCTATCCAGACTTGGTGAAGGTCTTCTATGCCAACCTCAAGTTCAGCAATGACATCCTTAAACAAGTGTCAAAGGTGTTGAGATGGATATTTCTAGGCAAACATGGAAGGATGTGGCTGGCCTAAGGCAAATGGGTGTGCAAGTTCGCAAGGGTGAAACAACCGCAATGGATGAATTCAACAAACTCCAATATTTCAACGAATGTGTGCGTAATCAAGGTAAGCAAACTCGAAATTTCCCTGTGGAAAGGCTTCGTGTGGAGGAAAGGTTGCTAGCCATGGTGGTGACCAAAATTATCATGCCTAGACGGAGCAATCATGCAACCTTGAATGAAGATGACTTGGTGGTGATGTATTGCATCCAAAATGGTATGGTAGTTGACTGGATATACACTATTCGTGACCATATGATGAAGGCAAAAAGGCTCACTGAGGAGAGCTTGAGGAGTCTACTAGCCTGTTGAACCATGTTTCCACATTCAATATGCACAAGATGAGATTCACCAAGGTAGGAAACACATGACTGGTTGAAGGAGAGCAAGCTACAAACATTGAAGTTGGAGCAAATGACCATAAAGTGGGCACAAGTGGAGCAAACCAAGGAAAAGATTATCCAACACCCATGGCCATTGAGATTTATCAACCTCTTGAGAACATTGGACCTACATACACTGGTGGATCTTAAGTATTACAAGGGGGAGTTGGCTCCCCCAACATTTTTTTCTTATATATATATATATATTTTTTTTTTTTTTCTTTTTTTTAAAATGGGTTAAATATGTTTTTGGTCCCTCAAGTTTAAGTGAAATTTGGAATTAGTCCCTCTTCAAAACTTTTGACCAATTTAGTCATTCAACTTTAAAAATGTGTGAATTTAGTCATTTTAATCAAATTTTGTTAAGTTTATCTGATGTTTCAAGCGCATTTCATGATAGTATTTGAATTATTTACACAGTTTGACACATTTTCGCTTCAATGTTAACTCAAATATTATCATAAAATGCGTTTAAAATGTCAAATAAACTTAATAAAATTTGGTAAGAAGGACTAAATCCACGCATTTCTAAAGATGAATGACTAAATTAGTATAAAGTTTCAAAGAGGGACTAATTCCAAAATTTACTGAAACTTAAGGGACTAAAAACATATTTAACCCTTTAAAAATATATTATTATATTATTGTATTATTAATATAATTTAGTTTTAAAAAGTTTTATTTAAATTTAAAAATCACGTTTCCTCTCTTTGTTGTAATTTATTTTGTTTCTTTATTTGATTTCTTTCTCTTCGGTACTTCCATCTCTTTCTCCATTATTCTTTCTATTCCAATTTTTATCATCAATCTCTTATCATTTTCAAAATCAAATGACACCACAACAAAATTGAGGAGTTAAGGAATATTTTGGATCAAACAATTCTTTCTTTTGAGTAAGTTCATTTTTTACTGTTTTTTTTTCGAAACAATATGTTTTCCTCTTTTTTATGGTTTTTCTACGCTTTAGGCATATCTTTATGATCATAAAATCATGCTCTAATTGTTGATCAAACTTTTTTTGTGTAGATAGAGTTATTTTAGCCTTTGAAATTGTATAAGGGGAGAACAATATTTGGAATCTACTTTAAGATAAGGGAAACTAATCATTTAGAAGGTGTAAATTTTCTTAAAATATTGAGTCTTGTTTTTGAGGTTTAATTTAAGGTATTCATAATATTATCTTTTCTGAAATAGTTGAGAGGTAGCACATTTATATTAGAAAAATTATGATAAAGATTATAAGAATTGATTCTTTTTTCAAGAGGAATGCTCGTGATGAAGATAAAAAAAATGCATCTACGTCATCTAAACTTGAGAAACTTCACAATAATCCAAAAATTGAAGAAAATGAAAAACAACTATCTAAAGTTTCTAGAGTTACATACAATGAATTTGAAAATGCTTTAGAACGTGGTCCGGGGAAACCTCCTCAAATTTGGCAATACTCATCAAATCAAATTAATGAGGTACGAAGGGCATATCTAAAATGAGGTCCATCTCAAATGCATCTAGAAAATTATTCGTTGTCTAGTAAAGATGGTTATCCAAGAAGATTTCAATACACATGGTTTAGCTTATTTCCTTCATGGTTAGAGTATTCGGTATTCGCCATTAAAAAATGTTGCATATTGCTTACCATGTTATCTTTATAGTAAAAGACCAAGCGGACGACCTGACTCAAATGTTTTCATTGTTACATGTAATTCAGTTGATTTTCATTGAATTTTAATTGGCATTGAGTTGATTGTCATCAACATGTTTTAAATTTTGTGTGTGTTTTTTATAGGTTTTAAAAGTTTTTATAGCAAGCAATATGATAATCTAAATTGAAAGGGATATTGCAACAAACTTCAGTTTTGATTCAATTGTTCAAGAATTAAAGTTATTGAAAGAGCATTGAGAAACACTATGACTAAATGTCAACACCCAATTTCATTCGGGTAAATGCATTTGTTTTGTTAAAAAAAATAATATATAAAATAATAATAATAATAAATAATAAAATAAAATAAAAAATATGTTTTGATTGATGGTAGGTTTTTTAACTTTAACTACCATGGAAGAAAAAGAAAAAAAGAAAAAAAAAGATAGAGAAGGGAGAATCTAATTTATTTTTAATTATCACACCTTTTTATGAGCCCAAATGTTTTGTATATATTTTCACCCCATTGTTTGCTATTTACACTCTTCACATGACATGTCAAAAAAGAACATTTTATGATTTCTGTTTTTAGAGAAGGATATAATATTAAGAGCAATATTTTGAATAAATATCTTGCATTTACGCTTATGTGATGTGCCTCATTGATTTGTCAGTCATAAAAGATATTATTTTAAAAAAATAGAAGTAAATATTTCCGATACTTTTAGAGAATGGTACGATTTTAATAGTTAAAAGAAAACATTTATGGTAATAATTAGAATAAATTATATGAATAATATGTTATGATTTGATCACGATCTTTATGTGACGGAAAACATGATTTTAGTAATTACAGACAATATTTCGTTAATAATTATAATCAATATCGTGGATATTATGCGACTATTTAATTTCAATAATGTGTTTCATTAGGACCAATTACTTCCTCATATATTTTATTATAATTAAAGACTACGATTTCAGGGTACCCCAAAGGGCCTATATAAGCACAAAACTTATCCAATGCAAGACAAATTTTTTTTTTGAAAACCCCCTCTTTTTTTATTATAGAGCACACACAAAAAGGGAGTCACCTTAAGGTAAATTTTCTTTGCTCCTAATGCTTTTCATGATTCTCTTATAACACCAAATATATGATCATTTGAATGGTTGTATATGATTAAAGAAAAAAAAGCGATTCTAGTTGTAAGATATCTAATGAAACCATCGCTGGAATTGAGATCTCATTCAAAGAGAAAGATATCAAATATCTGGAGTTCCTTTTTGTATATTATATGGATGATCCGATCAGTAAGGACCATGATTGGGAATTTTTTGATCGTCTTTCCCCGAGAAAGAGGCGAAACATAATCAACTTGAATTCGGGACAACTATTCGAAATCTTAGTGAAAGACTGGATTTATTATCTCATGTTTGCTTTTCGTGAAAAAAATACCAAAGGAAGTGGAGGGTTTCTTCAAACAACAAGGGACTGGGTCAATTATTCAATCAGATGATATTGAGCATGTTTCGCATTTCGGGGTTCTCATGTTAGATGATTTTGGGTTTGTCATTGATGTGCTCAACCTTTCTCTTTCCCTTTATTTAAAAAGGTGTTTTTTTCGTAGACTTTAATTCTCTAAAATAAATAAATAAATAAATAAATAAAATAAAAAATATTTATTTTCTTTTCTATAAGCTATGAATGTCATGTCAAGTATCGAACTTGCTTGATAATCAAAACACTCTTTTATAGGCTTTTAATTATTTTTTTTGAAAGAAAATTAGTAATAATAAAAAGAAAAAATTATAAAATCATCTTAAATATCATGTCAAATCTCGGATTTGCTTGATAACTAAATATTTATCATGTAGAATCTCGGGTTCTCTTGATATTAATAAAATATACATATACATAAAAATCTAGAAAATTAAAAAACAAAATAATAATATCAAACAACAAATTTTTTACAAAGAACTACGTTATCCCTGATTTTCCAAATGGAAATACGTAGGACCGAGGTACAATCCTCGCCGGGCCCAAAAAATAAAAAATAATTTTATTTTAATCTTTAATATTTTTGTATGTGTTTTTTTATTTTGTTTGATTTTTTAGGGAATAACAAATATTTTAAGCATCAAATTCTACTTTGCACGCTTAATTAAATAGGGAACCGTCTTAAGACAGACGTTGTGGGGTGCTAATACCTTCTCCACACGTAACTGACTCCCGAATCCAAATTTGGTTTCGAAGACCATTCTTTTTAAGGTTTTTTCCATAGTTTCCCATAACAAACTATGGTGGCGACTCCTCTGTTTTGATTTTTAAATTATTTTCGTCGTCCCATCGCGATCTTGGTTGCGACACTACAGATAACTTTTGCTTTGTTTAATATGTGATTGTTGATAATAAACTTTATGTTACACTTTCATATATATTATTATCATATCTTTTTGGATTCTATTATCATATGTGCTTGTTTTGAATAAAGAAAATGATGTGAGGAAGTGATTTTATTTTAATGTAGAAAAAAAAAATTATATATATAAAAAATAATTGACCCCCATAAAATTTTGGTCCAAGTTCTGCCACTGTCTGTATATTCCCAGTTTGAGAGGATGGTTCTCAACCAACTTCAAGATTTGAACATGGCACAAAATGCACACCATGCATATTGCATAACAAGGTTCCAAGACTTGGATGATCAGCTGCATAATGTTCATGACCTCCTCTCCAATGTCTACAACAGAGACAACCACAATGATGAGTGAAGGGGATGAATCATAAGTCATGCATTGCATTTTAGTACTACATTTTGTGTGTTTGTTTTTCTATTCCAGTATTTTAATCGGTTGTTTTCATTTTTAATGGACTAATTTATTAGTCTCAACTTCATGTTTTGTTTTCCATTTCTGTTTTGATTATGTGGTGTTTGTATTCCCTATCAGTTGCCCTAATAGTCCCATGTGTTACCGCTTTAATGAAAAATTTACTCTTTCCAAAATGATATGTGCATTATCTTTAATTTGATGAATCCAAAAGGGGAGAAAAATGAGTAAAGTTGAGTTAAAAATGAGTAAAATTGGGTTAAGTTGGAAAACCTAAAATTAAATATGCTGGAACCATGTAGTATAGCAAATTGGATCTGAAATATGAATTTAAATCACATTATTATTGAAATGGGGAGCATATGCACATGTGATATGTATGTATGCTTGTGTGCTTTTGCTTGGATATGTATTTATATATTGGTATCTTGTGTGCAAAATCTTTTTCAGGTTTCTCAATGGATCTTAGCTTATCAATTCAACTCGAGGGTGCTGGCTTCATCAAATCAAGGGGAGATTGTTGGCACAAGCAAACTTGAAACAAAGATTTGATAAAGCCAAGTGCATGAAGATCACATGTGTTTAATGAAGATTGATGAAGATCCACTTGAAGATTGTGTTTCTAGTGTACTAAATATGGAAATAATGTGTTAAATGTAATGATTAGGTGTTATATCATGTTGGTAGGCTATATAACATAAGTTAGATGTCATATTAGTCTTAGTATGTCCTTTTTAATCTGAAAAAATAGGTTTTAACATGTTAAAAGGCTTGTTGTATATAGTTTCTAGTATGAATGTATTCAATCAGTTGAATTATTTTTCAATCGTCTGATTTCACTTATGTCAAGTGAAATCAACAGATTGTACAAAAAATTCAACTGACTGATTTCACTTAAACTAGACTACATAAGTTGTGTGAGAGCAAAGGAGCAATTCTAAGTTTTTTAGCGCAAAATCTTGTCATTCATCACTGGAAAACTCGCTCTCTGCAATACAAAAATGTAGTTGATTGAAGATCTTGGTTGATCTTTGAGGCATTTTGGCTTGGGATTAGCTTGAAGAACACATGTATGGTTGGGTAGGGAGAGTCACCATCATGTTTTGTTGTTCTTGTGCCTCTTGTTGTTTGCCTAATGTGATTTCAGGTTTATAAGTGTGATTTGTGCAGGGTATTAGTCTAGATTTTTGTGAGTCGAAAATCTTGTGAGTTTCTTTGTTCAAAAGTGTAATCTTGGTGTGTGATTTGTAAACCTTTTTAATATAGTGGAAACTAGGCTCAGGTTGTCCTAGTAAATAGGATGTATCTTTGTGATTGAGTGAACCAATATAAAAACAATTGTGCAATTCTCTTTCCTTCATCTCACTCACTTTGAATCACTCTAAAAACTCAAGAAAACCAAGTAATGCACTTTTTGTTGTGCTTTAATGTGTTCTTGGGTAATTTGAAGTTGTATACTTGTTAGAAATATGGATTGTAACAAGTCTTGTATGTAAAGTTTGTTGTTTGAGCTAAATCTGTGAATTCTGCATAAACTCCCAGGATTTTAGCCGATTGATTTGAAATTTTAATCTACTTTTTCATAGCTCAACAACAAATTAGTCTGCTATTTTATTTTTTGACCGATTGAAAGTGTACTGTTCTACAGCTTTTGCTTTCGAATTTCATAGTCTATTTGATTCAATTGAAAGAGGTTTTATGCTTTCGAAAAAGTTTTAAATAACCAATTCAACCCCCTTTCTTGGTTTAAATCACCATTTCAAACTTACAATATATGCTTAATTCCACCTAAAGAAAATAATATGGACTGATAGGTGATGCACTTAAGGAACACAACAAGTAGCATGTATTACTATTTTCACCATATAATTTGTGTGCAGTGTAAAGCTTATAAAGTACTTATAATTGTTTTGATATGTAGGGTTGAACATGCACACTAGAGCTTAAATAGGTACTTCATACCACCATGGGAGGCTTATGTTTATGTTGGGATTCAATTAACAACATGATAACTTTGTAACATAATGTAATTAAAGATTCATTTCATAATAGTATTCATGGGGTTGGACATGTTCTTAACATCACAACATACAAAAAAGTTGTAGGGTTTTGTGTCAAAACTTGCATTGCAACATTTTGACAAAGATAATGATCAGGTGAGGTTTGTCGGGTTTGATAAAGTATTGTATAGTTAGATTTGTTCACGGTATTCCTTGTGCTTGTCAATTTGCTACATATGGTTTTGGTAGCATACCTAAACATGTCAAAGTGAGCCAACTTGACTCACACGGGTTGACCCATCATAGGTCGGGTAAAAAAAATGAGTGAGCCCAACCTTGCGCACTTTAAGGTGAGCCGAACCCACCATGATTGGTGGGTTAAATGGGTTGACTCATCAACCCGCGTAAAAAATTAATTTTTTCCATGTATTCATATATTTATCAACATTTTGAACAAAACATTTCCTACAAGTGAAATAAAAACTTGATTAAGATGATTCAAAAATAAACATATCCATAACATAAGTGAGTGAGATTAATTAAGTACCAACAATAGTATCACAATTAAAGTAAGATCAACAATTTTCAACAATTTGTTTCTTTCTCTAGAGATCATGACAACATTCCAACTTCAAATTTAATGAAAGCAAAGATGTCATTTCTTGAGTCCCATAACATTCATAGCTTGGACTGTCATATACACACAAACAAGTAGTTTAAACTAACAAGCATTTTCAAAAGTTGAGAGTTCATTTGGCCTACAAAAATTTCTTAGCCTACATACAACACCATAACATAATGAACCCAATGCTACAATGACCTGCATAGGTAATGAAGGGGTTGACTTAGATCACTTATACACACTCACAAAATTCAAATGGACAAGTATATACACATGGCTAGAAATGAATGTTAAATGAAAAACATTCGAGAGAATCTTAATGAATACAGAGATGAGAAACTGTCATTTAGTGGAATCCAGTAAGTTGTGCATGCATCCTCATGCAATTACCAAAAACAAAAGCAACATAATGTTACATAAAAATAACTTAGTGGATTAAAGTTAAACTTCTCCTTTACCAAAACACTATTTGTCCACTTTAGGAATTACATGGGGTGCATTTAGTAGTTAACTTGAACATTTTAACTCACTTTTTCTTAGTTTTACACAAAATAGAACCTAAGCAAATAAGAAAAACTGAGCTACATTGACAAGTCATATAATTATGAAAATCATTATAAAACAATTAAATCATATTTTAATGATATGTTAAAATCACAAACCAGAAACATATGCTAACCAACGTGATTTGTGTTGAAAAAATCACCAACCAGAAACATATGCTAACCAACGTTATGCTTACCTCGAATTAAGGCACATGAGGTACATTGGAGTCATGGATTGAAAAGCCTAGAATAATTTCCTCTTCTTTTTTAGCACCTTTATTATCTTCATCTTCAAAATTATGAACAAATTATTAACAAATGATATAATATAGAATAAGAAGTATAATGTAAAAAAAAAGATTGAAAAGTAATAAAAATTAAATTACTAATATTTTCAAAGCCATGTGACCAATTTTGAGTTAAAATTAGAGCTTGAACATTTTCAGGAAGAAGTTTAGATCGATACTTGCTAAGCATTTTACCACCAATGATAAATGCTGACTCACTGGCAATAATTGTTATTAGAATACTTAACACCTCACATGCTAGTCTACATAGATTTAGAAAACGTTATTGTCAATCCTTCCAATAGCTCAAAACATCTAACTTAGGAAAATACTTTGGCTCAAGTGGTGTTTCAGTTAAATACAGATCTAATTCAAACTTGCTAGTTACATTCACATTTTGGCTTACATAATTGATATATTCCTATAACAATATAATGAAAACATAAAAATTGATTAAAATATTAAGATAATAATAAATAAAGAAATTAGTTGGAATAATGACTATCTTACATTATATGGATCAATCTCTTAGTCTTCTTCTATGTTCAAATTTCTTCTGTTGACCTTACACTCACATATTCTTCAAAAGGTTTGTACATCTTTCCTTTTATATGATTAAGCTTTTCATCACAAATGGAAGGATCAAGCTTGGAATAATAGAAAAAATGGTACTATATTCACTCCAATACTTGTTAAATTTATCCATCATCATTTTTCCTTGTCTTTCATTAAGGGGTCATCACTTCTTAGAATCTCTTAACAACCACTCAAATTTCCATACTTGCATAAAATATTCATTAGAGGTTGGATAAGATGTGCCTAAAATCAAATTGGGTATCTTATAAAATGGCCTTAAAAATTCACACATCGTTTCAACTTTTTTCCACTCTTCAGTTGTTAGGCAATGTTTAAAGTTTCTATTTGAAACTTCCAAAAGCTCGACGATACTTATGACCACTTTCAAGCAATAAAAAGGTGGAATTCCATCTAGTAGGTATATCTAACCTTAAGCCCACTTTAGTATTAATACCCCTCACTTGAACAACACATTTTGTAAATGCTATTTTTCATTTCTTTAACCCTTTCACATATTTAATGTTTTCTCTAATTTTATGCATAACAACTTCAACCACTTTTAAACCCTCTTGAACTATCAAATTCAAGATATGAGCTCAACACCTCACATGAAAAATTTATCCCTCACACAATAAGTTATTTTGTAAGCTTAATTGTTCACCCAAAATTTGTTGCATTTGATCATTAGCAGTAGCATTGTCTAAAGTTATAAAAAATATTTTCCTATCAATTTCCCAGTTAGTCAAACATTCAAACACTTTATTTGCTAAACCATGACCTGTATGTGGAGGTTCCATTTTACAGAAGGCAATAATTTTACTATTCAATTTCCAGTTGTTATCAACAAAATGGGTTGTTAAACAAATATATCCCTCTTCAGTACAAGCAGTCCAACAATCTGAAGTCAAAAAAATTCGATTATGACATTGATGCATTTCATGTTTCAATTTCTCCTTCATCTCAAGATGGAATTTCCACAAATCAGAAACAACTGTATTCTTACTCACATGTTTCACATCAAGATTCAAATATGAAAGCAATTCTCTAATCCATTTGTACTCAACAAACTTAAATGGCAAACCATGTTTGATAATAGCCATTGTCATAACCTCTCGAACATGCTTATGATCAATTTCCTTACCCCTTAACTTTCCCATATTATCAATTATTATCCCCCCTACGTCTTTATATTTTGAGGTAACATTGCACTTTTTCAAATGACGCAACAATGTTGAAGTACCTATTTCAGTGCCACCAATTACATGTTCTTGCCTACATGTATTACATTTGCGCTTCTCTTTACCATCTTTCACACCAAATTTAGTAAAATATTTCCAAATTTTAGAGGTAGAAGTCTTAGCTTTCTTACTCTCTTCTTGAACCTAATTATCTTCATTGTTAACAGAAGGTGGCTCTAGCTCATTATCTTTTTCATTATTTAATTTACCATCAACATTAAAATTCACATTAACACTTTGCTGAATAGTTTTAGATTTCATGTTGCACATTACTTTGTAAAAAAAATATAAATAATAACTCCTCAAAGTGAGAATAAAAGTTGCATTCACAAAGTATGGAATTAGGCATAAAAAACAAACAAAATAATACATAATAGATCCATGAAATTATCATAATACTAAATACTCCAATGGTTTGGTTTTAAGCTATAGATAAAAGAGGGCAAGTGTAGCTTCAAAACAATTTCTATATAGCTAGCTACTTTTAATATAAGCATGTAAGAATTCAAAATTGCTTAAAAACTCTTCAACAAAGTAAATATTCTGAAATATAGCATGGTGTAATAATATATATTAATAATATTTTTCTTCACTGTTACCCATTTAAAACCCCAAGAGAGATAATAAAAAGTGAAATAGAGAGATAATACAAAGTGAAATGTTTGTTTTAACCATTTAAGACACATGAGCTAAAACTTGAAACATTTTAAAGCAAAATGTAACATCCCGTTCGGATATTACAAATTTTCAATAAAATAAAATAGAAATAATATATCAAGATCATTTATTATATTGCCTTTCCCAAAAACGCGGGAAAATTTAAACTTCATTACATCATAAAACAACTCAAATCCATAATTTATAAAAAACTCAAAATACAAAAGTTAAGTTCAATAATCCAATGATTACAAGTCTTTAAATTCATAAAATCATAAAACTCTCAAGAATAATTTCCCAAGCTAGCCCACGTTCCAGCTCTATGCCTCACCAGATCCACCTGCAACATCCTCTGCTCACGTATAATGCAATACACGATCATCACCAAACACAAGCAAATAAGGTGAGCTACAAAATAAAATGCACATATATAATCCAAATATATAAGCATTTACACACATAAAAGGATTTCTATCCTTTGATTCAATACCACATGGCCACCACCATCTCATCTATAAGAACCGTGAAAATTAATTAATTAAATAAATAATTAATAATTGTGGGTAGTGGGAACCTTTATGGCATTAAATATTGATTGATATGACGTGGAAAAGTACTAGCTCAAACAGTTAAGAGTACTTGATTGTGTGAGAGGACTTGGGTTCAAGTCCTATATATGCCATTTCTGTGTCATTGATTTATTATTATTTTAATATTATGCTTGAATCATGCGAATGATGATATAATTATATAATTGTATTAATCATCATGAAATATGAGATGGTTGCATGGTTATGCATTGTTTGACATTGGCATGGTATGAGTTCGAACCTTGGTGAACTCAAGTTTAACTTTCTTTTTGCTAGAACTTGGTTGTGACTTGAATATGAAAGGGTATAGAAAACCCTAGCAGATTGGCTGAAAAACAACTAATAATGGTCTTGAATAACAATTAATTTCACCATAAAACACCAGTTACATTTTTTTTGCATTAACCTAGCATTAAGGCCTTTAAAAGGCAAATTTTGAGAGAGAAAAAGGGTTCTCTTTTGATGTGTTTTGTTATATGTATATTTGATATATATGTGTTTATTATATTAACTCACCCTATTTGCCTATGTTTGGCAATGATCGTGTGTGCGGTACACGTGAGCAGAGGATATTGCAGGTGGAGCTGTGAGACTTAGAGCCGGAGTGGGGCTAGTTTGGGATGAAAAGATTTATATGCAATTTTTAAGTTTTTGGTTTTCAGTGATTTGTAAATTTTCACTTTATCAGATTTTGGTTATGTATTGAGGTTATAATTATAATTATGAATTGAGGTATTTCATTAAATGCGTATTAAAGTTTTAAATTTCCCATGATTTTGGAAAAATTAGGTTTTATTAAATGAGGTTATTTATATTTTCTTTATAACATTATTTAAATCCATAATATCCGAGTAGAGATGTTATATTTGGTATCAGAGCAAAGGATTTTCAAAATGATTTTTGGGGTCTGTGGGGAGTGAGCTTATCATGTTACGCTTGCATGATTGTTTGATATATTTTGTGTTCATTTTTGTCTTGTATAGTCATAACTTAAGCTGTGTGATTTAAATAGCTAAAAATGTGGCGTGCGCAGGGTATGACAAATAGGAGGAGGAGGAATGCTGCTAGGGCGGATGACATTGCTCAGGCGATTCATCGTATGGTGGATGCGATGCAGCCCATCACAGCGTAACCTAGGGCCATAGTCGCACCTGCTCATCTGATCCCAATACGAACATAGTTCGTAATGTCCCAAGATTACCAAATTCGTCAGCTATTACCGAGGAGGACAATCTATTTGGACCCATCCGTAAGAGCCACAACACGCACACTCACACCGGCAACACTCGCTAACCCGAGCCACAACTCAAGGGTTCCTCGTGTTCATCCGCAATCCCGAGGCACAACTCAAGAGATGTCATTCCGAGCCACAACTTAAGGAATGCAACGTGTTTAACCCCTATCCTGAGCCACAACTCAATGGATACGTTCTGAGCCACAACTCAAGGAACACTCTAACAAGCCGACCTTTAAGGTATCACCAAATCATTATAGATCATGCACATTCAAAGCAAACAAAGCTTTTGCCTCTACGTTATCGCATGACACTGCTCTAGAGCTCCTAGGCAAAACTCGCTTCCAGATTGCCTAGCGGGGGACATGTGCTGCCAGGTGCCAAGCGCCTCTGATGCCACTGTCTACAGATATCCCTTGGTGGGACAACCCTCACTGCTAGGTGCCACTCGCTTCCAGAGCCCAATATGATCGTAGCTATCGCTTGGCAGGACGACCCTTACTGTAGTGAACTTCACCAAGTTAATTAAATCAATTCTCATGTGTTTAACTTGTTACCAATATTCTTATTTCCATTTAGGTTCACCAACCCAAGATTATCCATACTTAGATTTGCTTAAGTTCAACATTTCTAATTCATAATCTGCCATTGTTAACCTCATACTACTTATACTATATCATTTACCCTAAATAGTACCTAAGTCTCTACCAATTTTAAAATAACATGACAATTATACTTTAGCCATATTTACACCACACTTTCAGCTTAGGCAAATCCACATAACATCGTCGTCCTACAATTTCAATTTGCTTCTCCACCAAATAGAACTCTGATCTAATTAACCTTCAATTCAATATCATAACATCCAATCTATCCAAAAACGATCATAACTTCACATTCTTGCATTATCCCATCTCATGCATTACCTATCCTTTTTAATCCCTAACCAGCATATCCCAATTCCCTTTTTAACTCTCCAAATGACCCAGGTTAAATTTCCCAGTTCGCACTGTACGTCCAAACACACAATGGCCTACTGCTCTGAACTGTTGCCAGGCGGTTCATGCAATTCTGGAAAAAATCCTAGAATTTCTCTTGCGTATGCGAACCCTGACGCGTCCCAAATTCTAGTTTCTCCAAATTTTCAACTTGATAGGCTACACCCATGTGACTATGTTCATAATTCTTTCTTAAAACTTCCAACTCATGGAATTATATTAACATTCTCCCATTAATTTGATCCAGAATCTAAAACCCCCAATTCTTAAACCCTAAACGAGCGTTCATGCCATTTTATCAAATCTACGTCAATTGACTACATAATTCAACACTTTCTCATATCGTATTATTAACTCATAGATCAAATTCCCTTTTTCCTTATCAAAATCGACCCAAAACAACAAGAACGAGTCAAATTTGGCTCGCGTTGCCTGACAGGTGTTCGTCATTGCCAGGTTATTCAACAAAACCCAGAAAACTGGTTTGCGAAACACGCGTCGCCTGGCGGCATGATCTGGCCGCCAAGCGGTTCTTCTTCAGGAACCTAGAATCATGCAGAAAAGGATGAGTCGCATGGCGGCAGTTCATCACCCTTAGGCAGTTTATGGAAAAATTGCAAAAACACAAAATTCAAATAAAGACAGAGAAATATCATACATAATCATGTTATACATCATGCAGTTAAACTTAAACATAAAATTTACGAGGCTCAGCTCCCCTAACCTAGATTCCTTGCTTAAAATTGAGAATATGAGAGTTCCTCCTTGATCACCAATGGCCTCCCTTTAGCTCTCTCCCAATTCAGTTCCTCTACTTCACTCAATACTTACTATTTTTCTCTGAAATATCACTCCTCACAATGTTCAACAATGGCAAACTCAAAGCTAGTCTCTCTCACTCATAATTGGAGACTTAACTAAGCCTTAATGATGCTTAATGGCCAAAAACGAAAATTCCATTAAAATTAGGTTTTAATTATCATTCAATGGCTATTCCATGGTGGTTTTGCGACCCTTTCTGACTACTTGGATTTCTTTTTGGCAAAAAGAGAGTTATTTGCATATGCTAAGGTTCGAACACACAACCATGCAAATGTCAAGTCAATACATAACCATTCAACCAATTTATGTTTCATGATAATTCCTATAATTCTAGGATTATATTATCCCTCATCATGATCAAGCATATTATTAAAATAATAATCAATTTAAAATAACACACAAATGACATACATAAGACTCGAACCCAAGTCCTCTTAGCATAACCAAGTACTTTTAACCATTTGAGCTAATACTTTTCCACATCATAACAATCAACATTTAATGCCATAAAGGCTCCCACTACCCACATTTTTATTAATTATTTATTTATTTAATTAATTAAATTTCACGGGTCTTACATTTCCCTCTTACTAGTGAATAAGTATGGATAAGACTGTCTCTTGAGGTCTTCCATCTCCCATGTCATCTCCTGGGTTGCCTCATCCCAAAGAACCTTCATACTCCGGATCTCCTTCCCTCAGAGTTGCTTGACTTGGGAATCCAAAATTCTCACTGGTTCAACTCCAATTGTCACATCCTCGCGCACTTGGACATCGTCGTCCTCCAGCACATGTGTAGGGTCGACAACGTAGTTCCTTAATTGTGATACATGGAAGACATTGTGTAGGTTTGCCAAGTGAGGTGGCAAAGCAATCGTGTAAGCTGTCGATCCAATCCTTCTCGTGATCTGGTACGACCCGATGAATCTAGGAGTCAGCTTTCTCGACTTGAGAGCTCTCCCAATACCGATTGTTAGTGTAACCCTGAGGAATACAGGGTCACCTACCTCAAACTTAAGCGGCCTCCTCCTCTTATCTGCATAGGACTTCTACCTACTCTAAGGTGCTCGCATCCGATCCTGTATCACCTTCACTTTCTTAGTGGTCCGATGTAAAAATTCTGGTCTAAGTACCATTGACCCTCCATCCTGCTGCCAACATAATGGTGTCTGGCATCTCCTACCATACAAAGCCTCGTATGGTGCCATCCCAATGTTGGAATGATAAATATTATTGTACGTGAACTCCACCAATGGTAGCATCTCACTCCAAGTCCCTAGGTGATCCAACACACATGTTCTTAGTAGATCCTCTAGTGACTGTATAGTTCTCTCAGATTGACCATCTGTTTGAGGATGATAGGCCAAACTCATTCTCAACTAAGTGCCCAACGCTGCTTGTAGTGATTGGCAGAACCTTGATGTGAAATTCGTATCACGGTTTGCGCTATACTCGTTGGCACACCGTGCAACCTAACCACCTCTTTGACATACAAGTCTCTTAACTTGTCCATGGACATCTTCTGATTAACCGGTAGAAAGTGAGCACATTTCGTCAACCTGTCTACAATCACCTAGATCGAGTCATGCCCTCTCACTGTCCTCAGCAGATGCGTAACAAAATTGATGAGAGCGGATTTTTGCCCTCATTAAGTATTTAATTATAAGTATTTAATTGAATTTGTGTGCTTAAGGAGTGATTTAATTGACAATTCTAATAATCAGACTATTTGAACTTGTGTGATAAAAATGTCTTAAAAAGTGATTTTTAGTTGCATAAATTATTTTTGGATATTTTAACGTTTGTTGATACAGCTGAAGTTAAGATTAAGCTTATTTAAAGGTGGGAAAATAAATTGATTTAAATTACAAAACACTTTTAAATAAAGCTAAAATTAGCAAGTTTTGGGAAAATCACTTATGCATCTCCAATTTTTACTTATACACTCCACTCTTTCTAAATAGGTCTCACAAAAAACCTATTATGCACCCCCTAATATGTTTATTTGCACCCCTCCTACCACTTACCCTCCACTCAACCAGATGTTGCCATGTGGCAATCCTCACCTTCTAAATCTATCCAACCACATGATGACACATGTCATGATCCTCCACTCACTAAACTGACCAATCATACACTGCCACGTCACCATCTCCTAAATTGGAACCCTAACCCTAATCTTTTTCCTCTCCCACCATGGCAGCCGCCGTTCGCCCTCCATCCTTCTCGTCGGCAGCCACCGCCTGCACAACATCACCACTGCACTGCAACAACTCCTCCAACTTTTCGGCCACCACAGCTCGCGTCCATTTTCTCCGCAGCGAACCAGTCACGGCCACCACACCGGAAAGCACGAACCATGGCAGCACCGCAACAACAGTTCGTTCAACCATGAAACAACAGCGAACACATCACCAACACCTCCATCACACCTGCACTTCGAGGTTCCCCATTGCAGCAGGTCAACCAGCGAACGCACCAGTCACCACGAATGAACATCACCGCTGCCACAACCATCACTACTGCGAGCTTCCATCACGCCTACATCCTCCATACCATCCTCCACGCCATCGTTCACGCACTTGGACCAGCACCGCATCTGCATTGTATTCTTCAACACAGATCTGCACCTCCATCACCATGTCGGCCAGAAAATGTAACAGCAACGCCGTTAGCCATCACAGTCGCAACATCATCACTTACACCTCCGCGCAGTCGTGAACATGAACGAACCACCACCTTCGTCGCCGGAAAACGGCAGCCACAACCGTCATCACGTAGCAGCTTTATTGGAGAAGAGTGTGAGAGTTAAACCCTAATTCTGGAGAGCGAAGGAGTTGCCACGTGTCAGTCTACTGTTGCACACTCAAACTGGTCAAACCTGGTCAATTAGTCAACTCTGGTCAAATATTCAAATCTGGTCAAAGACTGGTCAAACAAGAGGGGTTTAACTGCAAATATTGAAATTTTTTTATGTCTCTGCAAATTTGGACTACATAATTAAAAATGGCTTATTGAGAAAATCAATGCAAATAGTATTTGTTAATAATTTATTAGATATCTTTAAATAATTAATTTATTTAATTATATCATAAATTATTAATCAAACTATATTTGTCAATTAGTTTAGATCTCTCCAAATATCTTTAAATATTTATCTTTATTTTTATTTTAAAAGATACTTGAGAAGTTTTAGCAACCGAGAAGCCCAGTCCAAATCCTATATAAAGAGATCAAGGGAGTAGAAGAAAAAAACAAGCTCGACACTTCGGAATTGAGGAACCCTTAGGGGGACCTAATTTCTTTCTCTTTCTTTTCTTCTCTCTATTTTTCTCTCTTTATTTTGCATTCATGGAGTTCTAAACTTCTTGGGTTGATTCCATTGTAATTTCTTAATTGGGTTCTGAGGTTATATCAATTAATTTCTTTGTTCTTTTTATTATTGTTGAGGTTTTAATTCATTTATGTCTTTTATCTTTGAATCACGTAAAAAGTAATGATTTTAAATCTATATGATTGTTGATCATATGAGTTCAAGGGTGTTTAAATCTAATTGAGACTTTACTTTGATTTTATTTAAAAACTTTCATGTGATTATACGAGTTTTTACCAATAATTGAGACTTTACTTTGATTAAAGGTATTTCCTCTAACGAAAATTAATTGAGACTTTACTTTGATTAATTAAGCTCTTTATTTGGTGAGGAGATAAAAGAATAGACATGATTAGACATAGTAAAATTTGATTGAGACTGTACTTTGATTGAATTTACTATGGATAATCTAAAACTTCTCACTTTTAATTGAGATTGTATTTTGGTTAAAAGTGAGAACGCCAACAAATTAACTGAGACTTTACATTGATTAATTTGTAAATCTACAACAATAATTAATTGAGCAATAGTCTTTAGATAACCGATGATGAATCTATTTTGAAAAAGCAATGGAATCAATCTATTTTCTTTACTATTGTTTTTATCTCTTTTAATATTTTCTATTTCTTTCTTGTTTATCTTAATCCTCCCAAATTTTTATTATTTTATTTGAGTAACCGTTTTGTATAGATTTTATAAGAACTAACTTGTTAAAAATCAATTTTGTGTTCGTTGGGAGACTACTTTGGGTTACTTTACCCTTTCTATTTTGTTGACTACTCTCTTAACAATACTGAAGTTGTTATAGATAAGTAGTATTAATTTGATCGCTTGACGACAGCGTTATCAAATTTGGCGTCGTTGTTAGGGAGACGGTTAGAATTTTTATCATTTTAGTTCTTATTTTTATTTTTATTCTTTTGATTTTATTTATTATTTTTATTTTTTGTTTATCACTAACATTTTCTTTTCTCAATTTTTGTTCTAACATTTTTTTTTATTTTCTTTAGTTATTTTATTTTATTTTCTTTTGTTATTTTTTTAGTTACTTTATTTTATTTTTTTAAGCATAATTTTTGTTTGAGGATTTTTGTATGGAACTTTGTGAAACTAGTTGGGAAAAACTTTGGCTAAGGAAAGATAAGGTACTTAAGTTGTCCATTGAGACGCACCTCTCTTTCCTGGAAGTCTACTCAACAAGCTTTCAACTTATTTCTTTTCAGAAAACCTCTTTCAAAAATGCAAAATAATTTTTCATACGAAAGTAATCAACATTGTAGTTTTCAAATGGATTACAATTGCTATCCACAACAACCACGTGATTTTCAGCAACAAATTGTCACACCTACTTCTGCACCTGATATAAGTGGGTTAACTTTACGACAATTTAATGATCTATATCCTAGATCATCTTTTTTGGGATATGAGCAATAACCATATTCTGAGTGTCCACCTCAGCAACCATATGTTTCAAATAGTTTTCAACAACAATATGTACCACTATAGCAAGTTGAAGCAACCAATGGACCATCTTATAGGGAAGTTATGATATTAATGGGTGAAGTTATAGAGAAATTAGAGTCCATGGATGAAAGGTTGCGAGTTGATCAACGATGCAGAAATATTGAGCAAGAGTGGTACGAAAATAAGTAAATACTGTCTGATATGTTGAGGGATGCAAGTAAGAACAACTTCATAGAATTACTTGTAACTGTTAATACCACCCTTCAACCCCATCAGAGATTTCCTGAAAATCCAGATTTTAATGCACTTCGTCATGAAATAAAAAATGTGCTTCTGAAGTTGGCCATCAGAGCTGAACAAATGTCTGAAGATTTGAGTCAGCTAATGAATGATGCAGTGAGCAAGGTCACTTTGGAAGATATAATGAATATGATGATTGAAATGACGAAGATGAATTAGATAGATTAGAAAGAGATGATGAATGCCGCCACACAAAGCTTGCAGAGTCAGTCTGAAAAATCAATAGCGGAATCACATCACATTGATATATCTACTGATAGATATAATGATGGTCATAGTAATATGTCTACTGATGGACATATCAATTTTGCTAAAGATGTTGCTGATGAAGAAATTAAAGATTCTCACACAAACATATCTACTGATGGATATGTTGACGATGCTCAATGTGAATATAAAGTTGTACCCGTTGATGAGGATATGAGTACAAATGATCATTTTCAAGAGCAAAGTTGTGAGAACAATACAATGGAGGAACCAAGTGCAGTTGAAGAGCCTACAATATTCGAAGATGCAGCTGAAGCATCTACTATTGCAACTGACTTGGTTAATCATGAAGCAGTAGAGTCAACAACACCAGGTGAAAATTTTTGCTCAGAAGATGAGATTGTGAGGATTATTGATGATCCACTTAACCATCCGAATGCACCTGATGATGCTCAAGTTGAGTTGAAGCCATACACTCCACACATCAAGTTTGTTGATGTGAATGATGCAAATAAGTTTTCAGTGGTTATCTTTGTTGACATGGCTGCAGAAAAAGAAGAAAGGTTGCTGCAACAGGTAAAAAGCTTAGATTCAAATTCTTTTGAAATCATTGTTGATAGAAAAGTTAAATTGCATGAATATTTGTTTTCTGTTTTTAATTTTAGTGAAAAATTTAAAAAAATTTCAAAAATATGTGTTTTTGTTTTTAGTTTTTATAAAAATAAAAAGGGTTAAGTATGTTTTTAGTCCCTGAATTTTGACCCAAAATTGAAATTCGTCCCTGGCCAAAACTTTGATAAATTTTGGTCCCTAAACTTTAAAAAATGAATGAATATAGTCCTTTTAACTCAATTTTGAATGGATTTCTCAGTAAATATTGAGTCGAGAATGTGTCAAACGGCATAAACAACTCCAATATTAACATGAAACACATTCGACATGTTGAAAAAAGTCAACGTAATTGAGTTAAAAGGACTATATTCATTCATTTTTAAAGTTTAGGGACCAAAATTTATCAAAGTTTCGACCAGGGACGAATTCCAATTTTTGACCAAAGTTTAGGGACTAAAAAGACACTTAACCCAAATAAAAATGTAAAAATTAAAAAAAATGGTACAAGCTGATTTGTACTTTGTAAAATTAAAGAAAATAAATTTTGACATTTGGCCAAATTGAGCCAAAAGTCATAAAATTTTTCGTTTCGTCCCCAAAATAAGTCCATCAAGGACATTTTTTTTTTAAATAAGTGTGGGGGGGACAAACTGTAGGTAAGACTTTTTTTCTTTTTTGTGTTTTTCAATTTTTGTTTTTGTTTTCATAAAAAATTTGTGATTTCTTTTTGAGAAAATTGTGAAAGTATTAACTTTTTACTAAGTGAAACTTTTAAACAATATGTCTCTTAAGAAATCCACCAAAAATATTTCCCTATTTTCAATAAAACATATTGACATTGGATTTTTAGGATTTGATTCAGTAATTGGGATGATCATAATTATGGAAAAATAAAAGTCATGTTGATATGAGTGGATTGTTTCTATGATTTGCTAATTGAGTTGATTTGAGAATTTCTTGATTAAATCTTTTGTGAAAGAATTTGATCTTGTAAGTCTTGAGCCTTAATGTAAAGGATGAACTGCCATATGTCATTCCTATTTTTTCTTGAGTGACTTGCTCATGTTTGTTTATACTCAAATGTTTAGCTTGACTCTTTTGTTTTGCATCTTAGGTGAATATGCATGATTTGATATGATTGAGGCATTTCTTGTTTTTAGCTACTTGGCCAAATAAGCCCATCTTGATATTAATCCATTGGTAGCCCTTTGAGCTTTTAAACCTCTTTTTCTTGTTTTAAGCCTATTCCATAACCTTGAAGAGAAAAAGACCATATTCTACCTTAGGAAGAAAGAAGGAGCTAATGGATTGTGTTCAGGAATGGTTGAGGAATAAAGTGTGTGGGTGAGTACCTCACCCACAAATTAATAAAAATGGCAAAAGGAAAAATTGTTGATGAAAAAGTGTTGAAATATTTGCTTTCAAAAAGAGAGAGAGAGAGAGAGAGCAACAAAGCAATAAACGAAAGAGTTGTTTTTGAAATTATGCTCCATTATTCTTCCTACATTACTATTTCAAAACCCCAAGAGTCCTAAATTTTTCCTACCTTTGCCTTGGCCCCGTTATAACTTGTGAAATGTCCTCATCATTTTTGATTGCATATTTTCTGAAAGTTTGTGAATATTAGAGTCTTGTTAAGTATTAGGAGTGTTTACTTGCATGGGTATTTTGAGTGAAAACACAAGCCAAAACACTTGAGAGAATTTTGGTGAGAAAATACACATTTAACTTGAGTACTTTCTTTCATAATTGATTGTCTTGTGAATTCAAAAGATTAACTCATGTGTGAAAAATAGAACCTTTCCGTTTGTATATACATGATAATTTAATCTCTAGAAGATTGATTTGTCTCCAGCGATGTTCATTCCTTTGATCCAGTGTTGATGTGAAATGAAATACCTCAGAACAAGTTTTGAAATTACTCAATTTTGCCCAGGAGTGCAAAAGGATAATTGTGTGGTTATGATGAGTGCGTATTTTTGCCCTCATTCAGTGTTTAATTATAGGTATTTAATTGAATTTGTGTGCTTAAGGAGTGATTTAATTGACAATTCTGATAATTAAGCTATTTGAACTTGTGTGATAAAAATGTCTTAAAAAGTGAATTTTAGCTGCATAAATTATTTTTGGATATTTTAACGTTTGTTGATGCAGTTGAAGTTAAGATTAAGCTTATTTAAAGGTGGGAAAATAAATTGATTGAAATTACAAAACACTTTTAAATAAAGCTAAAATTAGCAAGTTTTGGAAAAATCACTTATGCACCTCCAATTTTTACTTATACACTCCCCTCCTTCTAAATGGTCTCACCAAAAACCTATTCTGCACCCCCTAATATGTCTATTTGCACCCCTTCTACCACTTAAACTCCACTCAACCAGATGTTGCCATGTGGCAATCCTCACCTTCTAAATCTATCCAACCATATGATGACACGTGTCATGATCCTCCACTACTAAACTGACCAATCATACACTACCATGTCACCATCTCCTAAACTGAAACCCTATCCCTAATCTTTCTCCTCTCCCACCATGGCAGCTGTCGTCCGCCCTCCATCCTTCTCACTGGTAACCACTGCCTGCACAACATCACCACTGCACTGCAACAACTCCTCCAACCTTTCGGCCACCACAACTCTCGTCCATTTTGTCCGCAGCGAACCAGTCACGACCACCACACCGGAAAGCACGAACCATCGCAGCACCGTAGCAGTAGTTCGTTCAACCACGAAACAACAGCAAACATGTCACTAACACCTCCATCACACCTGCACTTCGAGTTTCCCCATTGCAGCAGCTCAACCAGCGAACACACCAGTCACCACATAGGAACGTCATCGTTGCCATACCCACCATTTCTACGAGCCTCCATCGCGCCTGCATCCTCCATACCATCCTCCACGCCATAGTTCACACACCTGGACCAGCACCGCATCTGCACTGCATTCTTCAACACAGATCTGCGCCACCATCACCATGCCGGCCGAAAACGTAACAACAACGCCGTCAGCCAACACAGTCGCAGCATCATCACTTACACCTCCGCGCAGCCGCTAACGTGAACGAACCACCACCTTCATTGTTGGAAAACGACAGCCGCAGCCGTCATCACGTAGCAGCTTTGTTGGAGAAGAGTGTGAGAGTGAAACCCTAATTCTGGAGAGAGAAGGAGTTGCCACGTGTCAGTCTGCTGTTGCACACTCAAACTGGTCAAACCTGGTCAAATAGTCAACTCTGGTCAAATATTCAAATCTGGTCAAAGACTGGTCAAACAAGATGGGTTTAACTGCAAATATTGATATTTTTTTATGCCTCTGCAAATTTGGACTACATAATTAAAAATGGCTTATTGAGAAAATCAATGCAAATATTATTTGTTAATAATTTATTAGATATCTTTAAATAATTTATTTATTTAATTATATCATAAATTATTAATCAAACTATATTTGTCAATTAGTTTAGATCTCTCCAAATATCTTTAAATATTTATCTTTATTTTTATTTTAAAAGATATTTGAGAGGTTTTAGCAACCGAAAAGCCCAGTCCAAATCCTATATAAAGAGACCAAGGGAGTAGAAGAAAAAAACAAGCTCGACACGTCAGAATTGAGGAACCCTTAGGAGGACCTAATTTCTTTCTCTTTCTTTTCTTCTCTCTATTTTTCTCTCTTTATTTTGCATTCATGGAGTTCTAAATTACTTGGGCTGATTCTATTGTAATTTCTTAATTGGATTTTGATATTAGATCAATTAATTTCTTCATTCTTTTTATTATTGTTGAGGTTTTTATTCATTTATGTCTTTTATCTTTGAATCACGTAAAAAGTAATGATTTTAAATCTATATGCATGTTGATCATATGAGTTCAAGGGTTTTTAAATCTAATTGAGACTTTACTTTGATTTTATTTAGCAACTTTCATGTGATTAAATGAGTTTTTACCAATAACTGAGACTTTACTTTGATTAGAGGTATTTACTCTAACGAAAATTAATTGAGACTTTACTTTGATTAATTAAGCTCTTTATTTAGTGAGGAGATAAAAGAATAAACATGATTAGGCATACTAAAATTTGATTGAGACTGTACTTTGATTGAATTTACTATGGATAATTTAAAAGTTCTCACTTTTAATTGAGACTATACTTTGGTTAAAAGTGAGAACACCAACAAATTGATTGAGACTTTACATTGATTAATTTGTAAATCTACAACAATAATTAATTGAGCAATAATCTTTAGATAACCGATGATGAATATATTTTGAAAAAGCAATGGAATCAATCTATTTTCTTTACTATTATTTTTATCTCTTTTTATATTTTCTATTTCTTTCTTGTTTATCTTAATCCTCCCAAATTTTTATTATTTTATTTGACTAACCGTTTTGTATAGATTTTATAAGAACTAACTTGTTAAAAATCAATTCCGTGTTCGTTGGGAGACGACTTTGGGTTACTTTACCCTTTCTATTTTGTTGACTATTTTCTTAACAATATTGAAGTTGTTATAGATAAGTAGTATTAATTTGATCGCTTGACAACAACGTTATCTGAAATCCATGGAAATGTTGTCTCATTTCCACTAAGGAATATCAAGAGGCTCCAACGTACCACCCGACCTCTGATGTTTAATCTTCGCCTTTTGGCACACAAAACAAGATGCCACATAGTCTACCACATCTATCTTAATACCAGTCCACTAAAAAGTCACTTTCAGATCTTTATACATCTTAGTCATACCTGAGTATATGCTAAGACGACTCTGATGCCCTACCTCCAAAAGCGTCTTCCTCAGTGCAAGTTTCCTAGGTACACACACCCTCTCTCTGAAATGTAGGATGCCATTTGTGCCCATCTTAAAGTCTTTTCCTTTATTAGTGCCCAACCATCCAATGATCTATTGCAGTTCCTAATCATTACCTTGCTCCATCTGAATCTCCTCCAGGAACTCATTGGTGACCCTCAACATACTACATCTTATATGACCTGCACCCATGTGTAGTTCCAAGTTCATATCCCGTAGCTTCTTGATCAGTTCCAGTTCCTTCATCATAGTAGACATGTGAACTCTTTTTCTACTCATAGCGTTTGCAACGACATTGGCTTTACTAGGATGGTATAGAAGCTCAAAGGCGTAATCTTTTAAATACTTCATCTAGCGCCTCTGCCTCATTCAACTCCTTCTGATCAAAAGTGTATTTTAAGCTTTTGTGATCGCTGAATACTTGTAGTGCCTCCAAGTTTTGAGGGCAAAAACCACTGCAGCTAACTCTAGGTCGTGAGTCAAATAATTCTAGTCATGCACCCTTAATTGCTGGGACACATAAGCTACTAGTCATTTTTCTTGCATCAACACACAACCCAACCCTTGATACAAAGCATCGCAATACACCTCAAACATATTTGTCGTGTCTGGAATGGCCAATACTGGTGCGGTTGTCAATCTCTTCTTCATATCCTCGAAGCAGGCTTCACACTCGTCTGTCCAAGAGAAAGGCTGGTCCTTTTTAGTGACCTGTGTCAATGGACTCACCATCTTGGAGAACCCTTCGACGAATCGCCATTAGTATCCTGGTAAACCCAAGAAACTTCGCACCTCTATAACTGTCTGTGGTCTCTTCCACTTCACCATTGTTTCAATCTTCGTTGGGTCCATTGCTATTCCTTGGATTGATATCACATGACCCAAGAATTGCACCTTATCCAGCAAAAACTCACACTTCGACAACTTTCCATATAGCTGATGCTCTCTGAGAACTCCTAGCACCACTATCAGATGATCAACGTGCTCTTCCCGACTCTTAGAATAGATTAGTATGTCGTCAATGAATACTAAGACAAACTGATCCAAGTACGGCCGGAAGATCCTGTTCATGTAGTCCATGAATATGACAGGAGCATTCGTCACCCCAAATGGCATCACCACATATTCGTAGTGTCCATATCGTGACCTAAAGGTTATCTTCTGCACATCCTCTAGCTTGACTAAGATCTGATGATATCCAGACCTCAAGTCAATCTTAGAGAACACCGCTGCCCCCCTCAACTGATCTAACAAGTTGGCAATCCTCGGTAGTGGATACTTGTTCTTGATGGTCACCTTGTTCAATTGATGGTAGTCAACACACACTCTGGAACTGTCGTCCTTCTTCTTCACTAACAACACTAGTGTTCCCCATGGCAACACACTCGGTCGTACGAACTTCTTTTCTAGCAGATCTTCAATCGGCTTCTTCAACTCAGCTAACTTTGCTGGTGCCATTCGATATGGTGCCATCGATATTGTCCAGCTCCAAGGATGACATCCCTGCTTGGCGGTAGTTCAAGAATTTCATCTGGAAACACATCTGTATACTCATCCACCACTGATATGCTTCTGATATGCTCAGTTGTGCTCTTCTTTTCTCCGTGAGCTACTATCATAAAACAAGTAGCTCTAGCTTTGATCTCCTTTAGTGCCTTTTGAGTTGATATCAACTTAAGTCCTTTTGTATCTGGGAACACCACTATGCGCCGTCTACAATTAATAACAATGTGGTTTTTGGACAGCCAGTCCATCCCAGAATCACGTCCAGTCCCTCCATCGACAAGCAAATGAGATTCACCCTGAACTTGCGGCCTGCAACTTCCTTAGGGCATCTGAAACAAACAAAGTTGGTGGATACCTCGCTAGATGCTGGTGTCACAACTATTAGCTCGCACCCAAATCTCGCATTACAAGTTTGAGTCATCCCACACACTCCTTGAATATGAATGAGTGAGTGGCTACTAAATTGAACAACAAAACCACACAGTGATTAAATAACAAATAGGAATCTTGCACCAGGTTACCTGACTAAGTCGCCTCGGTGCTGGTCAGAGCATACACTCTCCCTACCTTTCAAGGTTGTTCTCTTGGTGTCTTCTTTGTTTGAGCTCCACTAGATGGTTTTTTATTAGGACACTATCGAGCAAAGTGTTTAGTCTGCTCATAAACATAGCATTTGGCAGTTCTAGTACCGCCACCAGAGATGCTAGAGGGTTTTGGACAATTCCTCCTCAAATGTTCTCCCTCACAATTATAGCACTGCAGTTTTCTAGACGAAGATTGTAGATGATTGTAGGGCTTCTTTTGTTGTTTGGTATTTGCAATTGTTTTTTGTGGTTGTGCCACTCTACTGGGCCCCATCCCTAGTTGCTCAACCGCCTTGGCCTTCTCGACCAAGACTGGAATTCTCTGATCCTTAATGGCACGAGGAATCTGTGCAGCTCATGTTTCAGTCCTCCATCGAATTTTTTGCACCTCCACTTTAACATACCGGTTGGATATTACTAATTTAAATAAAAGTAAAATAATATTAAATATGCCATTATTATTCAAAGTTCTTTCCCAAAACGCAGGAAAATTAAAACCTTACTAAAATATCTTGAAATTCATAACCATAAAATAAACTCCATGTTTACATAGTTCAAAAATGATCAACTAAATGTTTACAAAATAGTCAAATATAGTCTATAAAACTTCCCAAGCTAACCCTTCTCCGACTCTAAGTGTCACCAGCTCCACCTGAAACAACGTTTGCTCTCGTGTAATGAATTACACGATCATCACCAAACACACACAGAAAGGGTGAGCTCATGTAACAATATAAACGTATAATTTAATACATAGAAGTTCACCCTATATTACTTTATTTCAACCAATGCTTAACCAAGAAACCTTATTGCCCTATGGTTTCCAACCCACAATTTCATGACCATGCACCCATGATATATGTGCTTCCACGAACCTGCCCGCTCGTGGTCTTGCCTCTAAAAAACCTCCTCGCTCATAGTCCAACTCTACAGACCTCCCTACCTATAGTCCAACACACGTGATCCAACAACCACGAGCCTCCCCGCTTGTAGCAGCCCTCAAGTGTGAGCACGGAACATACCAACCTCCTCGCTCGTATCTTCACACGAGAGCATAATAATATGAAACTCCCTGCTTATATTATTACGTGTTCACCACCAGCCATGAACCTACCCACTGATGACACAATTACGCACCTCCTGGTCCAAGTCCACATCGCAACACATTAAAACGAAATTAAGAAAAACACACTACCCTATACAAGATACACACTCAAGCTAGTCTTAGGGATTTCAATGCTTGCATGAACCTGACGCTTGTGGTCGAACTCTTAGAACCTCCCTACTCGTAGTCACACTCTACGGACCTCCCCGTCCGTAGTCCAACACACGTGATGAGGGAATGAAGGTAGTGGCTAACTGGCCGGTGAGGGGGGATTCCAATGGTTGTTATTATCGAAACTAGAGAGGATCTGGCGGAGGAGATAGCCGAGAGAAACTTGCCGGCAAAAGCTAGGTATGAATGGGTAGTTACTGACGTGTGAACCCAATATTCTCTTTTTAGATGGTCTCGCATACTGACTGCCTGGTTGAACTGCGTACCTGTCCTCGAGAGGGGTACACGGCGGAGCATAGTGTCTTTGGAAAGAGTAATTGTCGTTGATTGTCACGGCCAAGAGGGGGCCACGAAAGGATTCTTATATATGTACATGTGCCATTTCTTCCAACTACATATGCGGGTGCCTTTCAACGACTTCACGATGGGGGTACTTCGCTTACTCAACGTCGCCCCTACCTAGCTACATCCTAATAGCGAAGGTTATCTTCAAGCATTCTGGATGTTGTGCCGGTCTCTATACCTCCAGCCCTCACCATGATGTTTTCTATATTTTTACGACACTCAGCCTAAGAGTCCAATTACTTGTCTGCCATTGATAAGCCGCCCAATGATAAGCAAATTAGATGCCTTTTCCCAATCATTCAAACATTTCAAAGATGGGTTCTTCAAAGTGGTGGTAAAGGAGCCAGGACGCCAACTATTTTATAACGACGATGGAAGTACAAAAATTCCCATTTTGTTAGATCGACAACTCGTGGCGGTATAAGGATATGAAGAGGGATGAGTTATCGGTGGCTGATAGGGAGGTGGTGGATGTGTTGATGAGATTTAGCGATAAGATGCCCACTAAGGGTCTAGTTAGGGTTTATTTATCCATGCACCCACTTGTTGATTTAGAAAGTATCAATTCGTATTTTCACCGTCATGTTGTATTCGAGAGAAATAACCGTTATTGTTTATGCCACAAGTCTCATGGCTCAGCTTGGCAAGAAGAACTTAAACCTGTTCAAGGCTTTGCACAAGGAGCAAGCTGAAAAGGCCAAGAATGCTAGGAATGCTGATGTTCCTAATCTACAAGAACCGTTGGTCGAGGTTCACGTCCACAGGGGATCGAAAAGGAAGGTGATTGTGCCTGTAAAACAAGGTGTCGGAAAAGACCTAAAGTGAGCTAGGGCCACCTTATTGGGGCCGGGATCCGCTTCTGGGCAAAAAAACCTGAAGCTTGCCTTATTGAGTTGCTGGAGACGACTGTGCGTTGTGACATCGAAATCTCCTTGGCTAAATCGTTGGTTTCCTTTATAGACAATATGGAGCCCATTCGATGATAAAGGCCATGCTAGAATTCAATAGGAAGGCCTTGATTTTGGGTCACAGGGTAGGCACTCTTTTGCAGAGGGAAATCAAGGAAGGTGGGCGGGTCAAGGTGGAGGAGCTCCAAAAGGAGTTGAAAGTATAGGTCGCCAAGCATGCTGAGGAGAAGGTGGCCTGGGAAAAGGAGTGGTAAGAATGGATAGTGGAGAGGAAGCAGCTGGGCTCATAGAAGGTTAGGTTTCTAGACTCCGAGAAAAAACTGAATCAAAAAATTTCTAATATGAAGACAAATTATGACGAGTTGAAAGAAAAGAATGATGGATTTGAGAGTGAGCTTGAAGATTTGAAGGGCCATATCATTCAGGAACATATAAACAGGTTCCAGAAGGGTTTACGGCAGGCGGCCTTTTTCTGCAAGGAAGTGGACGTGTCCGACTCTAGATATGATGTTAATAAGGACGTGGTGGACAACCATCTGGTGAATGAGTTGGACTTGAGTCCGGAAGAGGAGGTTGAAAAGGTGGCCGCTACTGTTGATGCGATTCTTGTGAGTGACGGGACCGAGGTGGTGGAAGTGGATTCTGATCCGGTTGTTTAGGGTCATGTTTATATTTTGATTCGTATTCAGTACAAGTCTATAATAATTTACACAATTATTTTACTGTTGAGCAGTCATTTTATGCATTTACGATATTATAATTCGATGGATGCTTTGTCATGCCTACCGCATTGTGTGATGTTGTTCGTTCTTGTTTTACTTTGATTATAGACACGCCGCTTACGACTTATTATTGTGTTGCGTTAATTGTGATTATGTAATATGTTTGACCCAGGCCGCTTACATCGGCGAGTGGTGGGGATTTTAAGAAAATTATTTATGGAAAGGGTGTTTGACCCAGACCGCTTACTTTGGTAAGTGGTAGGGAACTTAATAAAATTATTTATGGAAAGAGTGTTCGACCCAGGCCGCTTACATTGGTAAGTGGTGCGGAAATTAAGAAAATTATTTTTTGAAAGAGTGTTTGACCTAGATCGCTTACTTTGGTAAATGGTGGGGAACTCAAGAAAATTATTCATTTGAAAAAGTGTTCGACCCAAGCTGCTTACTTTGGTAAGTGATGAGGAACTTAAGAAAATTATTTATTGAAAGAGTTTTCGACCCAGGCCGCATACTTTGGTAAGTGGTGGTGAACTTAAGAAAATTATTCATTTAAAAAGTGTTCGACCCAAGCCGCTTACTTTGATAAGTTTTGGCGAAATTAAGAAAATTATTCATTGAAAGAGTGTTCGACCTAGGCTGCTTACTTTGGTAAGTGGTGTGGAACTTAAGAAAATTTTGCACAGACCAATGAATGTGAAGAACCCTTGTTTTTATTCATGACGTTGGGTGCCTTGTTAAAAACTCCCCGACCAAAATCCTCCTTAGGGAAAAATGTCGAGTGAGGAAAAAGAGTACACCCAGGGTTACAATCTATTTGTGATGATTACATTTACGACTTTAACTAAAATAGAATTTGAGGTGAGACACGTTCCACGTGTTCGGTATCTCTTCTCCGGATAGCTACTTTAATCTCTAGGCGCCTCCCTCTGAATCCTCTCGTATTCTATATGTCCTTCCTAATTAGTTGAGAACTTGCCATCTTTCTTTCTTGCGCCGCTGGCCATTCTCCATACCAAGTCCCCTTTAACGAAAGTTCATGAATAGAGATTTGAGTTATATTTTCTCGCCGTTTTTTGCTTAGCTGCCACGTTTCTGATCTACGCTTTTTCTCAAAGTTTTGTTAGTAACTCTAGTCTAGCACATAGGTTTTTTTGGTTTTTGTCGTAGTCATATATTTGTCTTCTCAAGGATGGTTCCCCGATCTCAATTGGTATCATCCTTTCTGCCCCGTAAACTAGACTAAAGGGAGATTCATTGGTGGCTGACTGAGGCGTGCATATATAGGCCCATAGGACTTTAGGTAATTCTTCTAACCATTTCCCCTTTGCTCCGTTTAATCTTTTTCGAAGTTCTATTAGGATGACCTTGTTGGTAGCTTCTGCCTGTCTGTTAGTTTGCAGATGTTCCAAGGAGCTCATTATATGTTGGATTCCCAGACCCGTATAGAATTTCGCGAGCTCTTTATTGATGAACTATCATCCATTGTCCATTATGATGGTATGCGACACCCCGTATCTGCATAATATATCTTTCCAGACGAATTGTTAGACCTGTTGTGCTGTGATGGTGGCGAGTGGTTTGGCTTCGACCCATTTTGTGAAATAATCGACCCCTATGATGAGGAATTTAACTTGCCCTTTACCAGGAGCGAATGGTCCTAAGATGTCCATTCCACACTTTGCCAAAGGCCATGGGGATAGTATGGAATGTAACTCCTCCTATTTCTAATGAATAAGATTGCCATATTTCTGACACGGTATACACTTTTTGACGAAGTTGTGGCAATCAGACTCCATAGTTGACCAATAGTAACCAGCTCATCGAATTCTAGTTTTCATGGATCGTGAGCCTAGATGATACCCACATATTCCCTCATGAATTTCCTTTATGACGTACTAAGCTTGTTGTCCGGTAAAACACTAGAGAAATGGTTGCTCATACCCTCGTTTATATAGGTTGTTGCGAATCATCATGAATCGTGTCGCTTTGGTCCATCATCATTTGTCAACATTAATGGGTAAGTGTCCGATTTTAAAGTAGTGCACATATGGTGACATCTAGTCATGAGTTGGTTCGAGTACTAGACATATGTTTGTTGTGGAGAGTGCCGCCAAGGTTTGTTGCAACAGGGACTTGTACTTCCCTTTATGATTCGTACTCACTAGCTTAGATAAGGCATCAACTTGGGCGTTTTATCCTCTTGGTATATGCTTTATTTTGACATTTTTGAATCCGGATTGTATGACATTTCGGACCAAGTGGTAATATTGGAGGAGTGTGGAGTCTTTAATTTAGAATTCGTCGTTTAAGTGTCCCACAGTTAGCTTGGAATCTATCTTGCATGTGAGGATGCGTATTCCAACTTCCTTTGCTAGGGATAGGCTAGCTAAGATGGCTTCGTATTCAACTTGATTGTTCGAGGTCATGAAGGCGAAATGCAATGATTTTTCGATGAGTATCTGGTTTGGACCTTCGAGAACAATGTCGGCGCCTACTCCTCTTTGATTAGAAGATCCGTCAACAAACAAAGTCCATTGTTCTTCTTGCGGCATGCGTTATAGGTCATTGACGAAGTCTATGAGGCATTGAGCTTTGACAGGTCCGTGCGATTCATAACGAATATTGAATTCAGATAGTTTTACCGCCCATGGAGACATTCGATCAACTAATTCTGGCTTCTGGAGTATTTTCTCGATGGGATAGTCCGTCCTCACGATGACTTGGTGATTCTAAAAGTAGGGTCTGAGTCGTTGTGCCGCGTTTACTAAAGATAGGGCCAACTTATTGACTATCTGGTATCTGGTTTTGCGGTCTTACATTGATTGATTAACAAAGTATACTGGGTATTGGGTGCCAACAAATTCTGAGGTGATGGTGGCGCTAACCGTTCCTTATGTGGTTGTGATGTAAACTATCAGTGGGAGGTTGATGTTTGGCTTTAGTAGGATTGGAGGGGATGCCAGGGTTGCTTTGAGGTCTTGAAAAATATGCTTGCATTCGTCATTCCACACGAACCTGGCTGATTTCTTGAGGAGGTGAATGATGGGTCTGGTTTTGTCGGCTAGTTTAGGGAGAAATTTTGATATAGCGGTAAGACGGCCTACAAATCGTTGCACCTCCTTGATGTTCACTAGGCTCCGCATTTTGATGATAGCTTTGCATTTTTCGGGGTTCGCTTCAATTCGTCGTTGTGTGAGCATGAAGCCCAAGAACTTCCAACTATCGACGTTGAAGACACACTTGTCGGGGTTTAATCGCAGGTTGTATTTACGAAGGGCTGTGAATACCTCGACCAAGTCCTTTGAGTGTTGTAGGTGGCTGGGAGATTTGACAACCATGTCGTCTACGTATACTTTGACACATTTTCCCAACAGGTGATTGAATACTTTATCCATTAGACTTTGGCAAGTGGCACCTACATTCTTGAGGCTGAAAGGCATGACTTCTTAAAAGTAGTTGTAGTTTTCAGTGATGAAGCCGGTTTTAATCATGTCGTATAGGGCCATGGGTATTTGGTTGTAATTGGAGCAGACATCTAGGAAGCTGAGTACATGGTTACCGGCCGCCCCGTCTACTAGCCTGTCGATGTTAGGTAAGGGATATGCATCCTTTGGACATGCTTTGTTAAGGTTAGTATAGTCAACGCACATCCTCCATTTGCCGCTGGATTTTTTAACGAGGACAACGCAGGTTAATCAGGTGGTGTAATGGGCCTCAATGATAAATCCGGCCTCAAGAAGTTTTGTTGTTTCTACTTTTGCTGCAAGCCTTCATTCGTCTCCTAACTTTCTTTTCTTCTGGGAGACGTACCTAACTTCTTTGTATATTGAGAGTTTGTGGACAATTATTTGGGGGTCGACGCCGGGTAGGTCTGCCGCTGACCAGGCGAATAAGTCTATATTGTCATTGAGGGTAGCCTCGATTAGGGCTTGGTTACTATGGCTTAAACTAACACCAAGTTTAAGGCTTTTACCTGGTGAGAGGGTTATAGGTTAGGCATCTTCAACTGGTTCGATGCGAGAATCACAACATATTCAAGGGTCTAGATCTTCACTGGCTATGGTGAGGCCGGCGTTGGGATGTCGCTTAATATTTGTAACCAGAGCGGGTTCTTTGGGTCGTAGGCTAGCAATATAACATTCACGCATGAGCCTTTGATCGCCATGAATTGTGATGATGTCTCCGGATTAGGATGGGAATTTCATAGCGAGGTGGGGTGTGGATACGATGACTCCTAGTGTCTTTAGCGAGGGTCGTCCCAAAAGGACGCTGTATGATGTGTGCGCGCCTACGACAAGGTAACAGATGGGAATGGTTTTGGTTTGGTGGCCTTTGCGGAAAAAGGTATGGAGGTCGATGTACCCGCGTGTGCATACTCTTTCGCTAGAGAATCCATAAATGGGCTCATCATATGGGATCATAGTCTCTAGGGTAGCTACAACTTTTGATAAGTTGCCCAATACAGAATGTCAACTGAGTTGCCTTGGTCGATCAACACCTTTTTAACCGTGAAGTTTTCGATCTCCAAGGTTATGACCATGGGGTCATTTTGTTCGTGATCCATGTCTTGGAAGTCGGCGTCAGTGAAGGTAACTGGCGGCATTTGTCGGCGTCTATAAGAGTGAGAGACAGAGTTGACGGATTATACCCTTCAGAGGCGTTTCTTCCTAGCAGAGGAAGTGGCCCCCAACCAGTGAATCCGCTAGATTTGGTGTTGATAGTACCACGTAAGTGGGAGGGTCCGCGGTACCTACACCTCACCAGATCCACTTGTAATATCATTTGCTCCCGTGTACGATCATCGCCAAACACAAGCAGATATGATGAGCTAACAGTTAAACAACATATATACATATACATCATTCCAATCACACTAAAGGAATTCCATCCTTTGATTTCGTGTCACATGGCCACCACCATGTTACCCGTGTTCTACGTCTTCTGATGAGCATCTCAAGGCGTCCTTTTAACACACCTACTAACCACAATTAATAAAGCACGTGTAGGAAACCATGTTATAGACCACACTCTGTAACGCCAGGTGGAGTTCCCAATATGAATAACATTCGAAACATCCCAAGACTACCAAACTCATCAGTTTAATATTGAGGAGGGCAATCTAACTGCACCCATCAGTACATGTCACAACGCGCATAATCACGCTGGCAACACTTGCCAACCCGAGCCACAACTCAAGAGTTCCTCGTGTTCATCCGCCATCCCGAGCCACAACTTAGAGATGCCATTCCGAGCCACAACTCAAGGAATGTCACGTGCTTAACCCCTATCCTGAGCCAATACTCAAGGGATACGTTCTGAGCCACAACTCAAGGAACACTAACAAGCCGACCTTCAAGATACCACCAAAGCCTTGTAGACCATGCACATCCAAGCATATTAAAACCCAAGTCTGGCCTCTACATTATCGCTTGACATTGCTTAGGAGTCGTGATGAGTGCGTATTTTTTCCCTCATTTAATGTTTAATTCTGGGTATTTAATTGAATTTGTGTGCTTAAAGAGTGATTTAATTGATAATTCTGATAATTAGGTTGTTTGAGCTTGTGTGATAAAAATGTCTTAAAAAGTGATTTTTAGCTGCATAAATTATTTTTGGATATTTTAACGTTTGTTGATGCAGCTGAAGTTAAGTTTTAAGCTCATTTAGAGGTGTGAAAATAAATTGATTAAAGCTTCATGACACCTTAAAGATAAATCAAAGAATAAGAAATTATCAAAAGCACAAAAATTCAGGCCAAGCATTGCATGAAGACGACAAGAAAAACTTGGAAAAGTGAAGAAGTTTGGCTAAACCAAGAAGAGAGGAACAAAAAAATTGGACCTTGCGGTTTTCTTTATCTTTATGATAGAAGATAATTTGGGAAAATATGTCTTTAGATATTTTATTTGATATTTTTAAATAATTATCTTATTTAATTATATCATAAAATATTAAAAGATAATAACTACCAAATCTGTTTAAATATGACAAGATCTTCTTGAATCTTTTTAGTTACACAACAAACAAATATATCTTGAAGATATTGGATTATTTAGAAGATAATTTAAGGAGATTGCAAAGGGTTGATTTGGAAAATTAATACAAATACTAATTGGTGATAATTTATCATATATCTTTAATTAATTAATTAATTTAATTATATTAGATATTGATATTATCAACCAATTATATTTGTCAATTATATTTGTCAAACAGTCTATATCTCTCCAAATATTTTTAAATATTTATCTTTATCTTTATTTTAAAAGATATTTGAGAGATTTTAGCAACAGAAAAGCCCAGTCCAATTCCTATATAAAGAGACCAAGGGAGAAGCAGAAAGAAGGACAAGCTTGGCACTTTGGAATTTAGGAACCCTTAGGGGGGCCTAATTTCTTTCTTCTCTCTATTCTTCTCTCTTTATTTTGCATTATTCATGGAGTTTTAAATTTCTTGGGTTGATTCCATTGTAATTTCATTATGGATTCTGAGGTTAGAATGAATTAATTTCTTTGTTCTTTTTATTATTGTTGAAGTTTTAATTCATCTATGTCTTTATCTTTGTATCACGTAACAAGTAATGATTTTAAATCTATATGCATGTTGATCATATGAGTTCAAGGGTTTTTAAATTTAATTGAGACTTTACTTTGATTTTATTTAGAAACTTTCATTTGATTAAATAAGTTTTTGCCAATAATTGAGACTTTAATTTGATTAGAGGTAATTACTTTAACTAAAATTAGTCAAGACTTTACTTTGATTAATTAAGTTTTCTATTTGGTAAAGAAACAAAGAAATAGACATGATTAGGCATAGTAAAATTAATTCAGACTGTACTTTGATTAAATTTACTATGGACAATCTAAACAATTCTCACTTTTAATTGAGACTGTACTTTGATTAAAAGTGAGGATGCCAACAAATGAATTGAGTCTTTACATAGATTTATTTGTAAATCAACAACAATAATTAATTTAACAATAATCTCTAGATAACCAATGAAGAATCTTATTTAGAAAAAGCAGTGGAATTGACCTATTTACTATTACTGTGTTTACAATCTTCCGTGTCATTTTCTTTGCATATCAAAACCCCCCTATTTTTATAGTTGCTAGTTTTAAATTGCATTTTTGAGAATCAAATATTTGAGATCAATTCCGTATTCGTTGTGAGACGACTCAGGGTTATCTTAACCCTAACTATTTTCTTCACTACAAACTGGCAATACTGAAGTTGCTAAAGTAGTGGTAATTTGATCGCCTAACGACAGCGATATCAATTTTGGCGCCGTTGCCGGGGAATACGGTTAGTATTTCTTTTATTTTGATTCTGTTTTTATTTATTTATTTTATTTTATTTTATTTTATTTTTTATTTTTTATTTTTTGTTTTTTATTTATTTATTTTACGCATATACGTTTGATATAGTTTGTTATTTTGTAGTATCTAGTTTTCTGTTAATATATTCCAAGCAAAGTTCTATTTTTGTTTTGATTAAGAATTTCTTTTAAGAAATTTTTGAGACTAGTTTAGGAAAACTCTGTCTAGGAAAGACTTGGTATTTAAGTTGTCCACTGTGACGCACCTCTCTTTCCTGGGAGTAGACCCAACAACATCTTAACTCATTTCTTTCTTGAAATCTTTCTCTAAAACAAGAATAGGAAGAAAAAAAAACACACAGGGAAACACTTTCAGGTGGACTGCATAGTGCATGACTCGGGCCAATCCGGGTCAATTTTATCAACTTGATTCAGAACTTGAAAGGAACTTGCGTAAATCACGTAGGAGACTTGAACTCAGGTGTTCTACTGAAGGAGCACTCATCATACCCACACACTTTTGTGAAAGAGTTTTTGACCTTGTGAGTTTTGAGCTTTATTGTAAGGATGAACTACCGTGTGTCATTCCTATTTTTCTTGTGTGATTTGCTCATGTCTTGTTGGTACTCAAATGTTTAGCTTGATTCTGTTGTTTTGCATCTTAAGTGAACATGCATGATTTGATATGACTGAGGCATTTCTTGTTTTTAGCTACTTGGCCAAATAAGCTAACCATGACATTGATCCATTGGTAGCCCCTTGAGCTTAAACCTCTTTTTCTTGTTTTAAGCATATTGCTAAACCTTAAAAAGAAAAAGACCATGTTTTTCCTTACATTAGGGAGAAAGAAGGAGCTAGTGGATTATGTTGAGATTGGTTGAGGAATAAAGTGTGGGGGTGAGTATTTCCCCCACAAAGTTGTAAAAATGGCAAAAGGAAAATAATTGTTGATGACAGAGTGTTGAAATGAAAAATGATTGCTGTCTGAAAACGAAAAGAGCAACAAAGGATAAAAGAGAAAAAAAAAACAAAGAAAATATTGTTTTTGAAACTATGCTCCATAACTCTTTCTTCCCTACTATTTCAAAAACACACAAATCCTAATGTTTTTCCTACCTTTGCCTTGGCCTCATTATAACCTGTGAAAAGTCCTCATGATTTTTGAATGCATGTTTTCTGAAAGCTGTGAATATTAGAGTCTTGCTAAGCATTGAGAGTGTTTACTTGCATGGGTATTTTGAGTGAAAACACAAGCCAAAACACTTGAGCGAATCTTGGTGAGAAAATATATATTTAACTTGAGTGTTTCTCTTTCATAGTTGATTATCTTGTAAACTCAAAAGATTAACTCATGTGTGAAAAACAGAATTTTATCCATTTGTTTGTGCATGACAACATGATTTCTAGAAGTTTGATTTGTTTCCATTGGTATTCATTTCTTTAATCCACTGAAAATATGGAATAAAAGACCTCAGAAAAAAGTTTTGAAATTATTCAATTTTGCCCAGGAGTGCAAAAGGATAAGTGTGGGTGTGTGATGAGTTCAAATTTTTGCCCTCATTTAATATTTAAATTTGGGGATTTAATTGACTTTTCTGTGCTTAAAGATTGATTTAATTAGGATTTGTGATTATTGGATTTATTGAGTAAGTTTGGTAAAAGTGGCGTAAAAATTGATTTTAGTTGCATAAAATATTATTGGATGTTCTAACGTTTGTTAATGCAGCTGTAATTTATTTTTGGTCAATTAATAGTGTGATTTTAAAATATTCAAAGTTACAAAATAAGTCCAAAATCAAGAAATTCTGAAAAAGAATAAATCAGGAGCTAAATGCACCCCCAGTTTTTACTTGCACACTCCTTTTAAAGTGGACCACAAAAACCTGTTCTGCACCCCCAGTTTTCACTAAGTTACACCCCTCTTACCACTTAAACTCCACTCAACCAGATTATACCATGTGGCAATCCCCACCTCTTAAAATTAGCCAACCAAAGCAAGCCACGTGGCAACAATCCTTGCACTAACAAGTTGTCCAATGGAAGGCTGCCACGTCATCATCTTCATCTCCCAAAACCCTAACCCTAATTTTCTCCTCTCCTTCCACCACCATGGCAGCCGCCGCCGCACCTCCTCACCTCGCCGGCCACCACTGCATCACCATCACACCATTGCCGGCGACGCACCAGCAGCGACAACACCACCGCAACAGCACTGCGCCATTTCCGTCATCACCGCGCACCTTCACGTCTTCCGGCCACCACGAACAGCAACGCCATCTTCTTCTCGCGTCCAGCAGCTCCGCGCGCCACCACCATCTTCCTCCATTCGCGCCGCCGTTTCCGACAACCATCGCAGCACCTCTCCGTTCACGCTTTGCACCATTGTACCTGCTCCATTTTCACAGATCGAACCAGACACACAAACCTCTGCCACCGTTCTCGCCACCACCACGAATCTGCACCTTGTGCCACCTTCTTCCTCACGCAGCAGCCATGGAAACTGGCGCGCCACCATCTTCGTCAGCTACCATTAGCACCACCACGCAGCAACAACAACACCTCTCCACCTGCAACAGATCGCGCAAGCTCCGCACACCACTAGCGCGAACAGCGCGCATCTTCTTCACTCGCCCCGCGCCACCGCACCTGCAACCACCGCGCCCACCGGAGCAGCCGCCATTGTCGTCAGCCGCGCAGCCAAGGGAGGAAGGAGGAAGGGGCAGAAACCCTAATTCTGGAGAGAGTGTACTCTGCGCCACGTGTCAGCATCTGATAGGCAGTCAACTGGTCAAACTCTGGTCAAACTGGTCAATTTTGTAAAAATGCTTAAATAAGAGGGGCAGAATTGGAAATTGGACAGAAATTAAGTTGCTAATTAATTAAATAAAAATGAAAGATTTTAGCAACTGACAGATAAAGCTCAAAGTCCAGTTGAAGCCTATATAAAGAGACTTAAGGGAGCAGAAGCGGACAGACAATTTACGACTTACAGCTTAAACACTTAGAACTCTCTGGTTTTGGCAGATACCGTCTCCACCACATCTCTCATTCTTTCTTTTATTTTCTTTCCTTTATTTCATCATGTATTCCATCAAAGCCATGGAGGGCTAAGCTTTAAGGGTTGATTCCACTGTAATTTCTTAAATGGATTCTGAGGTTAGATGAATTTATATATTTTGTTATTTTGATTATTGTTGTGGTTTTTGTTTATCTATGTCCTTTGCTTCTTAATCGAATAGAAAATAATGATTTTAAATCTACATACATGCTAATCATATGAGTTAAAAGGTTTTTAAATTAAATTGAGACTTTACTTTGATTTTGTTTAGAAACTTTCATTTGATTAAATAAGTTTTTGCCAATAATTGAGACTTTAATTTGATTAGAGGTAATTACTTTAACTAAAATTAGTCAAGACTTTACTTTGATTAATTAAGTTTTCTATTTGGTAAAGAAACAAAGGAATAGACATGATTAGGCATAGTAAAATTAATTGAGACTGTACTTTGATTAAATTTACTATGGACAATCTAAACAATTCTCACTTTTAATTGAGACTGTACTTTGATTAAAAGTGAGGATGCCAACAAATGAATTGAGTCTTTACATTGATTTATTTGTAAATCAACAACAATAATTAATTTAAAAATAATCTCTAGATAACCAATGAAGAATCTTATTTAGAAAAAGCAGTGGAATTAACCTATTTACTATTACTGTGTTTACAATCTTCCGTGTCATTTTCTTTGCATATCAAAACCCCCCTATTTTTATAGTTGCTAGTTTTAAATTGCACTTTTGAGAATCAAATATTTGAGATCAATTCCGTATTCGTTGTGAGACGACTCAGGGTTATCTTAACCCTAACTATTTTCTTCACTACAAACTGGCAATACTGAAGTTGCTAAAGTAGTGGTAATTTGATCGCCTAACGACAGCGATATCAAGTCGCTAGGCGCACATGCTTCCAAACCGCCTGGCGGGGGACACATACCGCTAGGCGCTATGTGCCTAGAAATCCCTTACCTCTGCAACTATCGCCTGACGGGACATCCCTCACCGCTAGGCACCTTGCGTCATACAGATCCTCTGGAATACTAGCTCTCACTTGGCGGGTTGAACCCTACCGCCAAGCACCACACCAGTACAACGAACTATACTAGTTTTGCTGCACTCCACCGAATTGCTAACCCTCAGTCACGCCACTATACACCTACAGAGTTTCCATTCTCTTAATGGTTGTCTTATTACTAATATTCTTACTCTCACGTGGTTCCCCAATCCCATTATACCAATGAGTTGATTTACTTAGGATAAATTGGCTCACCAACCATTTTGATGAAGGATTGACCCCAACCAAGGATGGAGGCACATGCTTAAGAAGACTAAGCATGTTTAGAAAGGAAGTTCACTAATCCTTCATCCCTTTCATTTGTGTTTGTTATTTTTGATTCCCTAAGTTGATTTAGTTGAATCAACTTTAGTTGACTTGTTGACCTTTGACTAGGTTTGACTTGTTGACTACAGTTGACTTGACTTAAGCCAACATGCTAATCTATGTTTATTTACTTTGAAGGTTAATTAGGAGTAAGAAAGCAATGCTAGGTGGCACATGGTGATTGGGGAGCATAAATGATGTGGAGGAGAGAGTAAAGCAAATGCATAAAGCATAAAGAAAAAGGCATAAAGCAAGTGTACCTATGTACCTTTGGTCTCCTTTGTTTTTAGCACACTTTGGCCACTTTTTGGAGACATATGAGACACATTCTTTGTTTCCTTTTGTGCTAGAACGAAATTAGCCTTGCACACACCATAGTTAGCTCTTTTGTCTCTCATTTTTGTAACCTTATTTGACCTAGTTTCTAGAAGCTAGGGTTAGGTTTTTGTACAGACATCCTTAGGTATCTTTTATTTGCTTAGAGGCCCCTAAACTCTTCTATATAAGGGGTGCTCCTAGACACACTACAAAAAAAAAATCTAAATTGCGGAGGTTTTAATTTCGTTTAGCGGAGGTTTTTACCCTCCACAAAATAATTTGCAGAGGTTTTTCAAACCTCTACAGATAGGTTCCCCACAAGTTATTTGTGGAGGTTTTCTACAACCCCTGGTACCAGGTTTATATTGTGGAAGTTTTTTAATGGAGGGTTATAACCTCTTCTATTCATGACTATTATTTTGTGGATGTTTAAAACCTCCTTTATTTCCATAAACCTATTTGATTCCAAAATTCCTATTTTTTATTTTTTTTTGTGGGGGTTAATACCCTCCTTAATTTGAGGATTATACTGTACAAGTTTTAACCTATTTCGTTTGTATTATTTAATTTGTGGATTTATTATTGCGTTATTCAAATCTCATAAAAAAACAATATTTTGTTTGTAATTAGAATTTGAGGTACTTATATTTTTACATCAACAATATTTTTTTGTAAACTTCAATCAAATACTTCAACCAAAGTGCTCAAATATATCTCATTAGAACTTTTGATTCTCAAAATCAACATATTAACATAAAAGCAATTTAAATTGAAACAATTACAACTTAATCCATATTTACTCAAAGTTCATAATACACTAAAATAGTTTCATCCTAAAAAACATCATCAACACCCTAAATATTGCTACCACCAGATGATCCTCTTGTACCCATGGTAGACTCAGGCTCATTTGCATCACCAGTTTGCTAAAATTATAAAAGATAAATATTAGCTGCAAGAAGGACGTCAACCTCAAATCATGAAATCAACATGCATATACTAAAATAGTTTATTACTAGATCATTGACCTGCACAAAAATCATGATTATTTGGTATCGATGATTAACTCACACCGATACAGTATAATGTACAAACTGGAAAAATTGTGAAGCCAGAGTAGAGAAAAAATTTCTTGAAAAAGTTTTTGGTAGAATGATGTGCGTGCAAGTGAACTAAGTCACATACTTTTTATAATCATTCTAAAGATTCTTCTCCAAATTCCATTATCAGAAAAAACCTAATACAAAAATGCAAAAGTTGGTTAGTAAAGAGTAATCAATTTAAGCTGTTATTGTTTATATCGAAGCAAGTGAAAGGAAACTTACGTAGCCTTAGGAACCATTATTTCACCATATATGTAGATATGGTTAATTGATTCCTTAAAATACGTATCATTACTCAATAATCTAACATTATATTTTAATCTAAACCGCTTAATCACTTCTATCATTATATTTTCCTTAGAATGAACAGTGAAAGAGTTCCTAAGCTCCATTGTTGTGGTCATACCTGAAGAAATTACAGGACCAACAAACTTTCCTGCAATACTAGCTGGGGTAGCAGGCATAATCATTTTCGAAGATGCAGTCTCTTTGGAAATTGGGCCATCTTGTGTCTCAGTTTTCCCTTCTCCATCTGCTTGTACAGTGTGATAAAATATAACCATCAAAACACAAATCAAAACACAAATCAATAGTTTAAGATGTTTAAATATCATGCAAGTGTGCCATTTTCTTCTCAATTTCTTACAAAAGGACCTCAAAAGCTTGACTGTATTTAGACTGAAATCCCGGTAAAAGGCCATCCAAGTATTAACTAATGAACACCCTAGTACCATACTCAATGATCTAGTTGACATCAAAAGTATAATTGTGATCCAAGACAACTAAATCATTCATCAAGATGCAACAGTGAATAGGACTGTTAGAGTCATACCAGTGGTTGATGTTTGCTCTCGGCTTCTTTTCCTTTTTGTTTGATTAGCCTGAACATACAATTATCAAATAGCATAAAAATTAACTCTTCAATTTGTAGAATCATTCTAAATGAAACACTGTTATTGTACAAGGACAAGAAAAAATATGTTAATAGTGAGAAAGTTCTCACCCCTGCAGTGTTGCCATCACTTCCTTCGCTAGAACGCTCAGTATCCACACTGTTCATATAATCATAAAATTATTCAATTACTCATCAACTTACTAGTATAAGTCCTGGACCAAAATTCTCTTACACGGGAGAAGAGGGAAGTAGAGTTCATTCTGGTAATAATCATATAGAAGGAATTTGGATCAACAAACCTCTGTGACAAACTGTTTTCAGCTCCAAGCTCAGCACTCTCTGCATTGCAATTGCCTATTGACATTGCAAGCCCATCAAATCCTTTCAATTTCTTCATTAACCCCTGATCAGTATTTCCAGATAATTTTGTTGGTGAATCTACACTTGAAGGAGTCCCAGCCTGCATCATTTTTCCATGTAAAAATCATCATAATTCATAGTATTCGGGGAATCATCATAAGATTAGGAACTAAGAAGACGGTTAAGAGATAATAAAAACTTACAGTAGATGGAGATGGAACTCCCTGGCCGTGTGAATGTGTCCCCTACATTATACCAATATAATTTATGAGTACATAGAAAATTTTCCAATCACGAAGGTTTGTTATTACATTAAGAAGATCAAAGAATCAAAGGTCAGTAACAGTTGAAATGCACCCACACATAAATAACATGAAAATATCAAGGAAAAAAGGAGTCACGTCTTCACATATTCCTAACCCTTCTGCAGAATAAAGACAAGAATAAAGACACAGATGGTAGTTGTTCTTCTATGTAGGCCACACAAATAATGCTGGTTTTAATAATATAGGCCACATAAACATGACAAATGACAAATGAATAAAAAGATAAAGAATAAAACCAGGATGCTAGTTGAGATAAGGTGATGAGTCCATTGACGGCTGCAAGTAAAAACAAAAGTGAAGAAACACATTAATTGACCATAAGTGATACTCTCAGAAAGAAAGCATCGACCAAGAGATGCTGCAAACAAAAAGACTTGAGTTTTGTGCCACAAAAGTTATCTCAAGTGGCATGCCACAAACAAACAGTGGATTGACTTTGCAGTTACCTCTCCTCACAGGTATATCTATATATATATAAATATAAACTATATATAATGAGTGTTGTAATCTGTATGCAACTTGCATCTGCATGAACCCTACTACTCTTGAACCATAATATTAATCAAGGGATAAAAAAAACAGTGTTGTGTCGTGTGTTGTCAACAATATTATTCCTTAGGACCGGTCCCCGCCCTTAAGAATGTTATGTTGGAAGAGCGAAGGAACTGTCTTGTCTCCAACCTGAGACCAATGAAGGTGCTGCTATGTTCAAACCAAAGACCAGGTTTCAGTTTCAGACACAAATTACATGCTGAAACTCAGGGTGTACTACTTTCAGCAACAAATTAATGCAAGATTTACCTTAAATCCTAATGGAGCATCATTTAGAAGCCAAGAGCACTTGCATACGAAAACTAAGTAAATGAAACCCAAGTAAATAGAAATAAATACAGATGACCATATGAAAAAATGCTTTAAAATCTACATGATGATTTGAGTTTCCTGAAAATAGTAATTATTCAAGTAAAACAACCACACTGTAACAATGAAGACTGAAATGAAAACAATTGGTACCATCAAACTCCTGCTAAAATCTAACAAGGCATGGAAGTTTTATCACTTTTAATAAACCAGTAGGCTTTCATTTTACTAAATGTGTTGGTCATTTATACTCTGTTATTTTCTGCCATCCTGCCTCTCCCCTCCCCAATTTAATCAATTTGACCAAAAGGATATTGAATCCATGAAAGAATAGTTATAATATTTATTAAGGAGATTATAGCAGCATACAAAATTGATGGAATTAGAGTGGCAAAAGTAGGTATCATTTTAAGGATCTAGTTCTGACAAATGGTGGTGACGCAGACTTATTAAAAACATTTTATTGCAGCCTAAAAAAAATCTTTACATGTTATAAGTAAATAAGAAATGAAATCAATTGCATAAGATAAATTCTTGAGTACATTATGTCCGTGTGTAATAGGTTTTATAGAAGTCTTCAACAATAAGATAATAAACAATGAGAAGAGAGTGTATGTGTGTGTATACTGAACAACCTTTGCCAACATATTTGTATCTAATCAAACTTATAATGGAAATTTACCAAGCCAAACATTACCTGCACATCATTTTGATCCTTATTTGCATCACTAAATTCATTTAGTTGTTCTCCATCTACAGGAGCATAGGTACTTTGCACAGAGGAATCTTCCGAAGGTAGTGTTTCTCCATTTTTATATGCTTCTTTCTCCTAGGTAAATTAAAAATTGCATATTGTCAAGGTAAAAGTAAAAGCATGTCTAAATTGTGTTTGAGTGCAAACAATATAAGGAAAATAAAATATTTATTTTTATCCTAATAACTAAAACACAACCCATTAAATTATGTTGAATTAAAATTTGTTGAAAGGTCCACATTCCAACTGACAACTTTTGCCTTTTTGTCCCCTCTCTATCTCTATTCAACGTACAAGCTGTTTTTAAGGCAAGAAGTATTAAATACTTAAGCATTTATTAAATTAAAAGCACAAACACTATATTAAAAGTATTAAATACTACTTAAGCATTGTCTTATTATCATTCGTTAGCTTAGCAGACCCGAAAAGAAAACATGCAAGAAATTTCAAAAGCAATTATTGAAAATTAAATTAAATTAAAGTCAGAAGTCATCATGATATCACACTTCGACTTCTGAAGCCTTATGTCAGTGAAAACGAACATGATGACTCCAGAAGAAAAATCCAGCAACAAAAGGAGTAAAAAAAAATGCTTCTGGGAAATCAGGCATTTTTCTCAAATGTGATGCAGTTAAACAGCAATTATCATGTCTTTGAATTCAGAATCAGAACTATTGTTTTGAATTACAGAAAAAACTTCAACTTCTATCTTAGGATCATATAACTTGAAGAAAAGTAATATAACATCCTTTGTCTTGTCAGGTGGTGCAATAGGACGTAAATCCTAAATATTGATGCAGTTTGTCAGAATGACATAATTTGAATACTCATGTTCATGCAATCAAAGTGGAATACAACTTCCATAAATACAAATATTACCAGCCCAAGCTCCACTTCCAAAAACAATTTTAACTCTGCATTGTGAACCTTGTTTGATACCTCTCTCAATTGTCCAACCTGCAATGCAAAACAGATCAATAAAAAGTATGAACAACATCAGATAGCACAAAAAGACGTGGCAGAAATTAAGCAAATAACATTGATTGCAAAGAATCAGGGAGAGACCAGAGTGGGTTGAGAGAGAGGAGGAGTGCCTCGTGAGGATTACTCACATGATGAAACCTACTAGTGGATGGAAATCCTAAATAAAAAACGCACCCTAAATCAAAGGATGAAAACCCTAAATCAAAATTTTTGTTTGACTTACGATATGCAAATGAAATGCGAGACTGATTGAACATCTACCAAGGAGCATTGATCGATGAGCACCGGCTGACGAGCAAGCACGAAGATGACAGAGATGAACATCGGTACGATGAATCCAATTTGATGAAAGAGTTTTCAAAACGAAAGTGAAAATAAGAATCTCGGGTTTGGAAATTTGAGGGAAACGTTCAGTGAGCAAAGTGAGTGTAAAACATTGGAGGAAAAGGCCGAAAAAATGGAGGGGAATCAAAAGTGTAAAATAATTTATGGAGGTTACAAACCTCTTTGAGAAACTGTTAAAACCTCCGCTAATTTCAGTATTTAGACAATCCAACATAATTATTTTAAATAATGTTAATTTGTGGAGGGTTTTTATAACCTCCACAAATTAACCTCCATTAAATAATATTTTTTTTGTAGTGATATGTAAAAGGGTTGAACATTTTGAAGTAAAAACACTCTTGTGTCTCAACCATTTGTGAGAGTTTCCTCCCTAGGGAGTGAATACTTTTAAGCTTTATCTTGCATAACAAGTGGCGGCACACATCCACTCATCTTCAAGGTTGCCATGACTTCTAGCCTAGCCTTGTAGTGGCGTGCTTCTCACATTTTTTACCATTTCTTTCCTTTCCATTTTATGTTTTCTTCTTCCTTTAATTATTCTTGGTTTTCTATGGTTTATGTGCTTCCATTTCCTTTCTTGTTTTGAATCAATCCATCATCTTCTTCTCTTGAGCTTTGTGAAAGGAACCTTCACATCTACATAGCATGTTATCTTAATGTCCAGTGAGGATTTCACTTAGCTTTCTTAATCAACTCACACCATATTCAATAATCTTAAAAAGGAACAAGATAATCCTTCATCATTTGGTATCAGAGCCTAGGTTATCTTGAATATGGTGTTTGTCATGTTCTAACCTTGTCTTGTGTAGCTATTTTTGAATGCTCCACACAAAAACAGTGCTGGCAGCAACGTGTGCGTTTTTGAAAAAAATACTGCAGCTATCTCAGTGGTCCAAAAGTAACGTTCTTTATATCAAAAGAAAGCTCTGTGAGTCTAGTTTCCAACAAAAAAAGAATTAACGCATTTGGAGTTTTGTGGAGAGAGTTATGATCAAATAAGTGAGAAAAGGTCAGAGCTGCCGAGAATACGAAAAACAACGTTTTCAGGTTATGTTGTGGCAATTTTAGCTTCGGTTTTGTGACTCTTTTGCTCCTAAATGTGGTTGGATAACATGTCTTTTGATGCTTAGTCTTTGAGCCTCAAATCCATGAGTTTAAATGCATGATAGTTACATGTTTGTGTCTTTGTGTATGTCATGTTGAGTCTTTAAATGTGTCTAACTTTTGCTTGAGTCTCTTGTCATATGCTTCTTTGAATTTTCTTGTTCTTGTTTCTAAATTTTTGAACTATTGCATGAGATCTATGCCTTGTGTTGTTGTATGCTCCTTGAAATTGATTTTGACCTAATTTTAAGGAACTAAGTGTTCAAGACACCCTAAAACATCCTTCTCATCATTTTAAGTACCTAGTTTTCAAAAGAAAAAGTGTTTTCAAGACCAAAAACAGTTTGGCCGAGAGCTTTTACAATGCTTGGTGAATCCATTTGACAATTTTTACTAGGTGTTATGCTACCAAATTTTATACTTGGATTTTGGGTGATATTGGCAAATTAGTTCCATGTTTTGACTTGGTTATGATCTTTCATGGTGTATGCATGATTTGAGGTATAATCTTGGCTTGTTCAAATGCTTTCCATAGAGTCCTTAAAAGTGTTTTTCATTGTTTTAGTCTTCTTAAAAGTTTTGTCTCAAACTTTTCTTCTTTAGAGGTTTGCTTTCCTTGTTTTTGTGCTTTTCTTGCTTGTCACTAGGTATTCTTTGTTTTGTCTTAGTAGTTTTCTTTTCTTGAAACTCTTGGGATGTTGTGGCCGAATCACTTGTATTGCATTTGAAAGGTTTTGAACAAGTTTTGAAAAGTGTTTGCTTCACTCCTTTGGTGGATTTTGAGTGCTAGCCTTGCCTTGTTACTTTGGGAGAGTGATCTAAACACTTGGGTTACATTTTGGGCTGGATTTGGTCTCAGTTTTCATGTTGTCTAACCTCTAATCCATTTATTTTGTCTCCAATTTGAGTGTTTTTGTTGTAGGAATCATGGCAAGTTCATCAAATGCACCTACAACAAACAAAAACAATACATTGATGAGATTGCTTCGGAATTTGGAGTTGTCTAGGAAGGAGGCCTTTGAACAATTGAGAAAAGACAAGGAGCAAAGTGACCTAAGAATCCAAGAGCACATTTAAAGGCTTGAGGCTAGGGAGAAAGAAAGAGAGCCTAGGAAAAGAGGGCATTCTAGGCGCAACCCATCACAAGAGAAGCAAACTCTAAAGATTCCTAAGTTCTATGGTGGAAGTGATCCCAAAATCTTCCTTGATTGGGAAGCTAAAGTTGATCAAATTTTCAATGAAAATCATGTAAAGGATCAAGCACAAGTTGATCTAGTAGTTTTAGGATTTTTGGAGTATGCCAATACTTGGTGGCATAAAGTTTGTAAGAATTATGACCAAGGGCCACCCGCGGCTTCTTGGATGGACATTAAATCTCTTATGCGCGCTAGATTTGTTCCTCCCTCCTATAGGAAGGAACTTCTTTTGAAGCTCCAAAGGCTTCACCAAGGTTTCATGAGTGTGAGTGAGTACTTTAAAGAATTAGAGTCTCAAATGCGTAGGGTTGAAATAAAAGAAACTAACAAAGAGAAAATAAAAAGATTTGTGAGTGGTCTTAGGAGAGACATACAAGACCAAGTAGAGTTGTATGAGTACTCCACTCTTGAAAATGTTTTCACACTTGCCCTTGGGATTGAAATTCAATTGAAAAGAAAAAGAAGGGCAAGGAAGAGTTACTCACCCAACCACTACTTTAGTCACTCATGGAAGGGAAAGGATAAAAAGAAACATGATAAGTTCCCTTCTAACTCTCATCAAGAACCACCAAGTAAAAGTAAGTCTCCAAGTGATCACATTCACCATTCCACTTCTCAAAGATCAAGTTCCATTAAATGTTTTAAATGTTTGGGTTATAATCACATTGCTTTAAATTGTCCAACCAAAAGGACCATGATCTTAAAGAAGAGTAATGATGTTGAAAGTGAACACTCATCTCCCCATTCTCTTTCAAAAGAATCTTCTTCCTCTAGTAAAACTAAAATTTTTGAGAAAGACCCTATGTTATTAAGGCGCATGATAGGTCAAGATTAAAGTGAGCTTGAGCCAACTCAAAGAGAAAACATTTTTCAATCTAGATGCAAAATTAACAAATGGGTTTGCTCTCTAATTATTGATGGAGGAAGTAGTACCAATGTAGCTAGCACAAGGTTGGTGGAAAAGCTTTGCTTAGAGACCATTTCTCATGCTAAGCCCTACAAGCTTGCTTGGATAAGTAAAGAGGGAGAAATAGATGTCAATAAATAAGTCCTAATTAACTTCTCTATAGGAAGCTACAAAGATGAGGTGCTATGTGATGTTGTTCCCATGGAAGTCACACATATCTTACTAGGTAGGCCATGGCAATTTGATAAACAAACTTTACATGATGGCCATACCAACCAATACATTTTCTTCATAAATGGGAAAAAGACCACTTTACTACCTCTATCACCTCAAGAAGTTAATAAGGATAGAAATATAATAAGAAAAAATAAAGAAGAAAAAGAAAAAGGGCAAGCTTTCACCAAGGTATTACTTGCCTACAAAAAAATTCTTCCAAAGCAAGATGTACATCACCCTTCCTTCTCTTCCCAAGCCAAAAAGGAAGGCTCAAAGCACAAGCAAGAGAGGAAGAATAGTCTAGAAAATAAAGATGGCCTAACCAAAGCTAGGGGTAATACCCTTAGAAAGGATGGAACAAGAGCTCATAAAGGGGAGGCACAAATCCTCCCCCAAATCAAGTCAAGCTCCATCTACAAAGGCTTAAAGAATTTGTGGTCAAATTCTCTCCAAGGAGGGGAGGATGATGAAGGATTGACCCCAACCAAGGATGGAGGCACATGCTTAAGAAGACTAAGCATGTTTAGAAAGGAAGTTCACTAATCCTTCATCCCTTTCATTTGTGTTTGTTATTTTTGATTCCCTAAGTTGATTTAGTTGAATCAACTTTAGTTGACTTGTTGACCTTTGACTAGGTTTGACTTGTTGACTACAGTTGACTTGACTTAAGCCAACATGCTAATCTATGTTTATTTACTTTGAAGGTTAATTAGGAGTAAGAAAGCAATGCTAGGTGGCACATGGTGATTGGGGAGCATAAATGATGTGGAGGAGAGAGTAAAGCAAATGCATAAAGCATAAAGAAAAAGGCATAAAGCAAGTGTACCTATGTACCTTTGGTCTCCTTTGTTTTTAGCACACTTTGGCCACTTTTTGGAGACATATGAGACACATTCTTTGTCTCCTTTTGTGCTAGAACGAAATTAGCCTTGCACACACCATAGTTAGCTCTTTTGTCTCTCATTTTTGTAACCTTATTTGACCTAGTTTCTAGAAGCTAGGGTTAGGTTTTTGTAGAGACATCCTTAGGTATCTTTTATTTGCTTAGAGGCCCCTAAACTCTTCTATATAAGGGGTGCTCCTAGACATGTAAAAAGGTTGAACATTTTGAAGTAAAAACACTCTTGTGTCTCAACCATTTGTGAGAGTTTCCTCCCTAGGGAGTGAATACTTTTAAGCCTTATCTTGCATAGCAAGTGGCGGCACACATCCACTCATCTTCAAGGTTGCCATGGCTTCTAGCCTAGCCTTGTAGTGGCGTGCTTCTCACATTTTTTACCATTTCTTTCCTTTCCATTTTATGTTTTCTTCTTCCTTTAATTGTTCTTGGTTTTCTATGGTTTATGTGCCTTCCATTTCCTTTCTTGTTTTGAATCAATCCATCATCTTCTTCTCTTGAGCTTTGTGAAAGGAACCTTCACATCTAGATAGCATGCTATCTTAATGTCCAGTGGGGATTTCACTTAGCTTTCTTAATCAACTCACACCATATTCAATAATCTTAAAAAGGAACAAGATAATCCTTCATCACTTTCACCTCATGCAAGTCATACTAACTTATGACTAAGCCTTACCACTCATTCGTAGTATCATAATTAGTCCATTCATGAGCCCACCACAGCCATATATTATGTCTTATCATTTAATATGCCATATGTTCCTTATGCCAAATTGTGAAATTACTTTAAGTCAACCTTCCAAAATACTAGCTAGGCTTATGATGAACATATACCAACCACTACAATATTTTATACTTCAGCCACAATACCATTAAAATTACAGATTCCCAATCCATTCTTTAGTTCTCATCTCATTTCATTAATTGTGTTTCCTCTCCGACTCTCAAAATATTCCAAATCGATCCTTGTCACTAATTTTTCAATACCATTTCATGCCAAAAGTTACCACAGCATCCAACCCGAACTCAGCATACCTAAAATTCCCAGAATACTTCTGGGTGTCGCGCTGTCGCTTAGCGGTACACTATATTCCGCCAGGCGGTGCATCAGTCTTGGGAAAAATCCTAGGTTTTGTTACACCTGCTAAAAACTCCCCTCACCCCCTTTTCGCATTTCTTTGTCCAGTCTTCTTTGTTTCACACACTAACCCGATAACAGTGGTACAATATCCCACTCTGACTATACCCAACAAGGAGTCCAGTTCAAATTCATAGAGTAATCGTACTCCAATAATCAAAACCTCCAAATCTGTCAACCCTAACATGCATATATAACTATTTTCACTTAAATTCGCTCGCTCCACGTTGTAATTTCACAATTATTCATCTCCCTTTAATCAATTTATGATTAAGACACCCTCTCCACTAATAAAAAACAACCAGAACCCAGAAAACCCTAAAATCGAGAAATTTTTAACTCGCGTCGCCTAACGGTAGTTCATCACCGCCAGGCAGCTCAAGCACAAACCAAGAAATTGGGTTGAAGGCATGTGTCGCCTGGCAGCCAGGGTCATGCCACTAGGTGGTTCCTCTTTAGGAACCCAGAACCAATCAAAGATATAGGAGTCGCCTGGCAACAGTTCATCATTCGCCAAGCAGTTTTTAGAAAATTTCCAGAAACTACGAGTTCAAGCAAAAACAGGCAAGGCTCAAGCATGCAATTATACATATATCATGCAAAAAGACTATTACGAATTAAATTAACAGAGTCCAGCTCCCCTAACCTGGAAATTCTTGCTTAAACTTGAATAGCCTTTGATTCTTCCTTGCTCCCAGTGGCTTGCCTTAATTCTCTCTAATTTAGCCTCTATGCTTCACTTGCAACACTGATTTCACTCTGAATTCTCTCTCTCAAATTTGCAGAACAATGGCAGCCCTTCAGTTCTATCTTTTTCCTCTTAATTTACCAATTACTAAACCATAATTATGGATTAATGACTCAAAACAAAAATTCTTTCATTGATGGTGGTAATTACCATTCAAGCACAATTATTAGAAGGTTTTCTAGCCCCCTTTGGCTGCTAGGGTTTCTTTGCCCTTTCACATTCATGCCAAAAGAAATTTTGGCAAAAGAAAGTTTAACTTAGTTCTATCAAGGTTCGAACCCATAACCATGCAAATGCCAACTCAATGCACAACCATTCAACCAATTCATGTTTCATGATAATTCTTAAAATCCTAAGATTATATTATCACTCAGCATGATTAAACATATTGTTAAAATAATAAACAATTAAATAACACTTAAATGGCATACATAGGACTTGTCCCAAGTCCTCTCAATCACAACCAAGTACTCTTAACCACTTGACCTAGTACCCACATTTATTAATTAATTATTTATTTCATTAATTAAATTTAGCGGATCTTACATACCAGGAGAATCCAGGTGGTCGAGGTTCGCGGGGTCTGTATTGTGGCTGGTTGGGTGGTTTGGGGTCATGGGGCTTGTAGTCGGATTTGGTGGTTGGTCGCGTATGTTTAGGGTATGTAGGTTGGTACTGAACACAGAACCGGGTGCAAAGAGTTTTCATTTCCTCCATGCAGATGTAGTCGGCGGCACACAACTTAAGCTCGTGCGTGGTAGCTGGTGATCAAAGGCAAACGTTCTATGTGAATGGTCCTAGCTTTAGAGTAAGTGCCATGCACTAGAGGATCATTTCCTACATGAGATTTGTCATTCAGAGAGTGGCTTTTCCGAATCGGTCAATGAAAGCGTGAAACATTTCGTCATCTTCTTGTTGAACGCTTAGGAGGGACAATTGGGTGGCATGATCGGGGTGACTTACGACAAACTAGGTGATGAATAGGTGGGATAGGGTGTCGAAACAGTTAATGCAGTATGAAGGCAGGGATGTGAACCATTCCAGGGCTGGTCCTTTGAGGGTGGTGGGAAAGGCCTTGCACAAAATGACATCTTCACTTGTGTAGATGCCGATATGAGTGACATATATTTTGACGTGCTTGTCGAGGTTAGTGTTCCAATGTAGCGTTCTATTGTGAAGGCTTCCCATTGGCTAGGGAGAGGGGTTTCGGTTATGCCATCGACAAAAGGTTGATGACGCCTATGTGCATGGGGTGGTATGGGGTGGCGGATGATGGTGGGGAAGGTAGAGGTGAAATGGTGAGGTAGGATGTGGGTGGTTGGGGGGTTGGTTGTGTTGTGGGTGGGAAGGGTGTGGTTGCAGTGTGCAGGAATGGTGGTTGCGGTGGGTAGGAATGGATGTTGAGTGGTGGGTAGTGGTAGTGCAGGGAGTAGGTTGTACTCACGTTCTTCCTCAATGGGTTGAGGAGTAGGGATTTCAGCTTTTTTGTTCTTTTGGGTGGGATCAGCTTCTATCTTCCTTCTTAGCCTAGAGTTCTCTAGTCTTAGTGCTTCCATCTCGTTAGCACTACACTTCTTAAGGTCAGCGAGCTCTTGTTGCATTTTGGCCTACCCTTCCAGAATAGCGGCCAAATTCAAGTTATTGCTTGCAGGCATGCTCAGCCCTGGCTCAGGTTCCTTCGAGATTGTTGTGGTAAGATACTAACTCGTGCCCCACGGTGGGCGCAATTGTTTCTGTGGAAACAATAATAGAATATCAAGGAACATAAATCATATCTTACCCTAATCATTGACTTCTTGGACTAGTTACTCCATGCTTTGGATGTGTCTTCTTCTAATGTTGGCATATTGGACCCTTAGGGGGTTACCTGCGGAAAAGACTCTAATGATCCAGTCAGCAAAGGCTCTCAAAGGTCAAATCACATATTAGTGAATTAATGAAAGTGTACCTTTAATTGTTGGGGTCCACATGTATTTATAGAGATATTAACTATGTTTTTCCTCCTTTATGTGCTAGCCCTTCTTTATTGTGTTTGGGCCAATGCTCAGGCCTGGGCTGAGCCTGGGCCAAGCCTAAGTTCCACGCTTGTGATTTGACACTAGAAGCCCCACTATAATTTTCTAAGTTTGGGGTTGGCGGGTTTTACTTATACGTTATTCTTTGGAGTAGGCGGCGTTAACCGTTATGTGTGTTGTTATTTTGTGCAGTTAACTAACCGTCTATTCTTTTTATGATATGACTAGTCGTAGGCGCTTCGGACCAGGTAGTTAGCTGTATTGATTCTGACCGCTTAGGTATAATACAACTACCAACATGCTTTCTACAATAATCATCCTTATTCCTTCTTACTTCCATACCTTCAAGATTATATTTTAAAATACTATATCAATATACCATTCCACCATATTCATCTAGGATTGTATGGTTTCGTAAAAATCATTCCTAACCTCCTAACCCTCATGTTCGCAAACTCATGAAAATACCTAATCATCATTAGACAGTGGCATTGTTAACATCATATCTCAATCACTACTCAAGAAGACGAAGAGAAACAATTATTCAACATAACCCGCATCACCATAGAAGCTAACAAAATTCATAAACCCCCATGCACTCGCATCGCCTGGTGGACCTTGGTTGCCACAGGCGGTTCTGGGCAGAAATCCAGAAACACGAAAAACAGATAGAATTGGAGGAAAATAAGAACAACCACGCTTAACCCTTTCAAGAAATGCATTATTCATGATTTAAATAAGGGTTAAATATATTTTTGGTCCCTTAACTTTCATTGAATTTTGGAATTAGTCCATTTTGAAACTTTAGACTAATTTAGTCCTTCATCTTTCGAAATACGTTGATTTAGTCCTTTTAATCAAATTTTGTTATGTTTATTTGATGTTTTGTACACTTTTCAAGATTGTATTCATGTTGTTTATACTGTTTGACACATTTTTATTTTAATGTTAAGTCAAATACTATTATGAAACGCGCTTGAAATGTCAAATAAACTTAACCAAATATTATTAAAAGGACTAAATTGGTCCAAAGTTTCGAAATGGACTAATTCCAAAATTTACGAAAAGTTGAAGGTCCAAAAACATATTTAAGCCTTTAAATAATTAGGTGCAGCTCCCCTTACTTAGAACCCATCTCCATTCCTAGAGTCCTCCCTTGCACAAAAATGGATCCACCTTTTGCTTCCATATTAAATATCTCCTCACACACAGAAATATTATATTAAAGATAATATAATATTAAATATTACAATGTTATTGTACTGAGGTTAAGACAATATTATGATATGAATTGATAGCATTGGTAAGATTTATTTTATATTTTAAAGTCAAACCTCAGTTGCGTGGAAGTGAGTATAAGTTATTAAGTGTATAAATGTAAAGGTTATATTAATCTAATAAAGTGGTATAAGGTTGAGATGTATAAATAATATGTTAAACATAGTGGAAATAATTTGTTTTATTTATGTAAGATGGGTGGATTTACTGTTTTGTGATTAATTTATCATCTTTATGTATTTTGGATGTGATATTCTATATTTGTGTTTGAGTTGTAAAGTTAGACTATGAGCGGGGAGGTTTGTAGCAGGATGGATCACGTGTGTTTGACTACGGGAGGGGAGGTCCGTAAAGTTGGACTATGACCGGGGAGGTTCGTAGAGTTTGACCACAAGCGAACAGGTTCATGGAAGCATTGAAATCCTTAAGACCAACTTGAATGTGTATCTTGTATAGGGCAATGTGTTTTTCTTAATTTCGTTTTAATGTGTTATGATGTGGACTTGGACCAGGAGGTGCTTGATTGTGCCATGAGCGGGTAGGTTCATGGTTGGTGGTGAACACGTGATAATACGAGCGGGGAGGTTGGTATGTTTCGTGCTCACACTTGAGGGATGCTACGAGCGGGGAGGTTCGTAGCTTTTGGATCACGTGTGTTGGACTACGGGAAGGGAGGCTTGTAGAGGTAAGACCACGAACAGGTAGGTTTGTGGAAGCATATATATCTTGGGTCCATGGTCATGAAATTGTGGGTTGGAAACCTTAAGGCAATAAGGTTTCTTGGTTAAGCATGGGCTAAAATGAAGTAATTTGGGGTGAACTTCTATGTATTAAATTATACGTTTATATTGTTACATGAGCTCACCCTTTTTGTGTTTGTTTGGCAATGATCGTGTAATTCATTACACGGTAGCAGACGTTGTTTCAAGTGGAGCTGGTGACGCTTAGAGCCGGAGAGAGGTTAGCTTGAGAAGTTTTATAGATTATATTTCACTATTTTGTAAAAATTTAGTTGATCATTTTTGAACTATGTAAACATGGAGTTTGCTTTATGGTTTTGAATTTTGAGATTTTAGTAAGGTTTTAATTTTCCCGCGTTTTGGGAAAGAACTTTGAATAATAATGACATATTTAATATTATTTTACTTTATTTTATTTAAATTAGTAATATCTGGCCACAATGTTAAATTTGGTATCAGAGTAATGGTTTTCAAAATATTTTTGGGGCCTTGGGGAGTGAGCTTGACGCGCTTCAATTGTTAACATGTGTGTTGTGGTTATTAACACCCAATTTCTTCTGGCTAAATAAATAATAGAATAAATAATAATAATTTGTTTTTTCAAGAAAAAAAAGTAAATAAGTTTTTTTTGGTTTTTCTTTGTCTAAATAATAATAATAATAATAAATAAATAAATAAAATAAAGAAAAAAAAGGAGAGAGAGATTGTTTCAATCTTTTATGTATTTTCTTTTGAGGCTTTGTTTCTATTTTAGCCCAAAATACTCTATACACCCACACCGTTTTTTCTTGCAACTAACAACAACCTAAAATTTTATATTTTCACCCTCACCCTATGCTTTGTCGTTTCTGCTCCAGATTAAGAAGTTAGTCTAATAATTAGAAACATAATATGTTCTAATATTTAAAAACATTTACTCTGTTTATGTGCTCTGATTTTAAGACACCTCCTTTTCCAGATGAGGAAAATAGTAATATGTTTCTCAAGAATATCTTTTTCTAATTATAATTAATTTGTCCTGATCACATTTGATTTTGTGCTCTGATTTTTCTGTGATTTGATTCTCGTAATGTGATAATACTAAGACCAGTTCTTGCCTTTTAAATTTCTTTGTAATCAAGACTGACTTTATTATGAGATTACATTAGATTTATAATGTTGTGTATATAAACCCATCAAGCAAAAGAATTATAAAGAATTTTTTCTCTCAGAATTCCGGAGACCTCTCTCACCCTAACCACACAATTTCTTTTAACCCTCGCATATAAAAAACACACTCACCTTCGATCGCCACCCCCACGTGCTTCTTGGTGTTCCAATGCTTGAATTATTGTCATGCATTTTTGGGTTCATTAGTTTTATAATTAATGTTTGTTGATTGCATTAGGTTGTGGACGTTGTTGCATGAATAAGTGAGAGATATCATATTTTAACATTGTATGAATATGTTGTGCCATATTTTTCATATTAAGTGTTTTAAAACTTTTTATAATAAAATAATATGTTTAATCCTAAACGTTATTTCCTAATCTTTTATTTATTTATTTTTCTAATGTTTTCATAAATTATGGACATATAATAGTCACATTTTTAGGTATCATGTCTTATCTCAAAAGTTTTTTTTAAAGGAAGTAATAACAAATTGATAATTTAAATACCCTTTTAACTTTTAAAATGTATAGGTGCTCATGTGACCACTCGCGTCGTCTTAGTACTTAATACATTTGCTCTTTTATAATATTACTAAAAAAAATACAAAATTTTCAAATATTAAAAAAGAGTGATATCAATATCTTCGAACAAATTGTTTTTTTCAAAAAGTTGTTCATAAAGAACTACGTGACCCTGATTCTCCATTATGAATGAAGATATGTAGGAGCAAGGAGTAATCCTTGTCGGGCCCAACAAACAAAAAAATCTTTTTTGTTTCCTTTGTTTTTCTTTGTCATCTTTATTTATTTATTTAATTCATTTTTTTTGTAAAATAAACATTTAAAGGAGACCACATCAATTTGTATTCATTTACTTTGTATGTGATGCATATTACGAATTCTCTCATATTCGTAAAACCACAGGACTTTGGTGAGTCGGGTAAAAAAAGGTTTGTTCTACTATAAGACTTTGGCCTAAGCTTAGTAACAATGCTCTTACCGAGTTTCTCCTTAATCTAGATTTTTAGCACTCTCACAACTCACCATAGGAGTTGTACTTAGCCCTCTCTATTTTCTTCATTAATTTACCCTTTCCATTATCTTTTCCAATCCTAAAATTATTAATTAAGACCTAAAACGAATTTTTATCATTAATGGTCTTCAATAACCATTACATGGAAGTTTTTGCTCAATTATTGCACTACCTTTGCCTCTTGAGTTTCTCAGCCAATGCCAAGGTTTCTATGTTTTCCAATACATAGCAAAAATAATAAAGCATAAAATAAGATCTATTTCGCGCTAGCCAAGATTCGAACTCTCATATGCCCAATTAGGGAGAACTCGTAGTCCAACTCTACGGATCTCCCCTCCCGTAGTCCAACAACATGTGTGATCCATCCAGCTACAAACCTCCTCGTTCATAGTCTAACTCTACAGACCTCCCAGCCCGTAGTTCAACACGCGTGATCCATCCAGCTACAAACCTCACCGCTCGCAGCAACTCTCAAGTGTGAGCACGGACATACGACCCTCCTCGCTCGTATCCTCACACGAGAGTATCATTAATATAAACCTCCCCGCTCATATTAATCACGCATTCCAATCACGAACTTACTCGTTCGTGATACGGTCAAGCATATCCCAAACTAGAACACAACAAGGCATGCAAAATGCAATAAAACAGTCATTGTCCCTATGCTATCGCTAGGCGCTACCTAAGCGCCGCAAGGCAAATTTCGCTGCAGGCCGCTTGGCGAGCACCTCTCGCCACTAGGCGCCAAACAATTCAAGACCCACGATTTTAGTGATTGTTACTTGGCGGTTCACTCCTTATCGCCAAACGCTACACACTTCAGGGACTTTACTAGTAGCGTGACAACTTTTGGTCTAGCACTTCACCACAACTATTAACACCTTAACAACTCAAACACAAATATAGAATATCACATCCAAAATACATAAAGATGATAAATTAATCACAAAACAGCAAATCCACCCATCTTACATAAATAAAACAAATTATTTCCACTATGTTTAACATATTATTTATACATCTCAACCTTATACCACTTTATTAGATTAATATAACCTTTACATTTATACACTTAATAACTTATACTCACTTCCACGTAACTAAGGTTTGACTTTAAAATATAAAATAAATATTACCAATGCTCTCAATTCATATCATAATATTGTCTTAACCTCAATACACTAACATTGTAATATTTAATATTATATTATCTTTGATATAATATTTCTAAAACATAATAAAAATAAAATTATAATATCAACCAACAAAATTGTACCAAAATAATTAAACACATCATATCTAACCATAAAACAATACAAACAAACTTTATAAACTATTTAAAGCTACATTTAATATCAAAAGTGTCTTATAAATGTTTCGCTAAAAACAATTTAATTACTACAAGATCATTACATACAAAATTCATTTATACGTTACATGCTATCACCGCATACCAATTTTGACCTAAAATAAAAATAAAAGGAATGAATCCAAAATCCTTAACTTTAGAAAAAAACATTTTCGCATATATCTATGCAAAATAACCTACATTATTAAGTATTTGCTAAATACCTAATGCAACTACCAAAATTAAAACTAACATTAACGTTTATATTCTTTAAGTATTATAACAATATCAAAATCTGTATTTATCATATTAATAAAAGGAATCCTCCACCGTAAGTTGGTCAATCTCTTTATTTTTTTATATATATTATTCCACGTATATCCAACTTTATCATATAATCTAAATATATATAGAATACCTACTATAATACATAATACATAATATACTAAATACTAACCAGTACAAACTTTCTATTCAAATATTATTATATATGTTGTGTGCCTCAATTTATTTTCGAATCAATAATGCTTATATCCCGAAACCTCCAACGTGCCTAGGATATAATTAATAGTTATTTTAATAACCCAACTTACGTTATACTATAAAATAAAAATTATATTACTTTTTAATATAACATCTTAAATATAATATTCCAAGTTAATTTTACTACCAACATGCTTTCCTGCATTAATCATCATTATTCCTTCTTACTTCCATACCTTCAAGATTATATTTTAAAATATTATATCAATACACCATTCCACCATATTCATCTAGGATTGCATGGATTCGTAAAAATCATTCCTAATCTCCTAACCTTCATGTTCGCAAACTCATGAAAATACCCAATCATCATTAAAGAGTAGGATTGTTAACATCATATATCAATCACTACTCTAAAAGACGAAGAAAAACAATTATTCAACACAACTCGCATCACCACAAAGCTAACAAAATTCAGAAACCCCCATGCACTCGCGTCGCCTGGTGGAACTTGGTTACCACAAGCAGTTCTGGGCAGAAATCCAAAAACGCGAAAAACATATAGAATTGGAGGAAAATAAGAATAACCAGGATTAACCCTTTCAATAAATGCATTATTCATTATTTAAATAATTAGGTGTAGCTCCTCTTACCTAGAATCCAGCTCCATTTCTATCGTCCTCCCTTGCACAAGAATGGATCCACCTTTTGCTTCCACAAAAAAGATTTCTTCACCAGCTCTCTAAGTTCTCCTTAACTAGATTTTTAGTACTCTCATAACTCACCCTAGGAGTTCTACTTAGCCCTCTCTATTTTATTCACTAATTTACCCTTTCCATTATCTTTTCCAATCCTAAAATTATTAATTAAGACCTAAAACGAATATTTAAATTAATGGTCTTCAATCTTCGGAACCCAGAATCATGCAAAAAAAGATGAGTCGCTTGGCGGCAGTTCATTACCCGCCAGGCGGTTTCTGGAAAAATTCCAGAAACACAAAATTCAAATAAAGACAGAGAAATATCATACATAATCATGTTGTACATCAAGTAGTTAATCTTAAACATAAAATTTATGAGGCTCAACTCCTCTAACTTGGATTCCTTGCTCAAAATTGAGAATATGAGAGTTCCTCCTTGATCACCAATGGCATCCCTTTAGCTCTCTCCCAATTTTGTTCCTCTACTTCACTCAATATTCACTATTTTTCTCTAAAATCTCACTCCTCACAAGCTCAACAATGGCAAACTCAAAACTAGTCTCTCTCACTCATAATTGGATACTTAACTAAGCCTTAATGGCCAAAAACGAAAATGCCATTAAAATTAGGTTTTAATTATCATTCAATGGCTATTCCATGGTGGTTTTCCAGCCCCTTGGCTACGCCTTCTGACTGCTAGGGTTTCTTACCTTCCCCCTCTATGCCAAAAAGAATTTTTGGCAAAAGGAGAGTTATTCAACCAATTCATGTCTTGTGATAATTCCTATAATTCTAGGATTATATTATCCCTCATCATCATCAAGCATATTATTAAAATAATAATCAATTTAAAATAACACACAAATGGCATACATAAGACTCAAACCCAAGTCCTCTCAACATAACCAAGTACTCTCAACCATTTAAGCTAGTACTTTTCCACATCATAACAATCAACATTTAATGCCATAAAGGCTCCCACTACCCGCATTTATTTATTAATTATTTATCTAATTAACTAAATTCCACATGTCTTACATAAAAATTCTTAATTGTGTACCTAATCTAGGTGATGTCTTCCCAACTCACCATCACCATCTACAAGCCATAATGCCAAATATATTTCTACCTAAAATTTCATGTTGTTATCCCTGTAGATATTGTATACCTCTATCCTTTTCTACGTTGATTCCTAATTAACAAACCAGTGATACTTCATTTATTCCATATACAATCCTTTTCTACCCAAAAGAGGAAGCCAAAGTTCAATTAAATGAAAACAAAAATCCACGCATTTCCATTTCAACCATATCTCTCACACAGAATCCCATCCTTTGCAAAATTGCATCTATTCAACCACACCATCTTAAAACATAAAAAACAATAGCTTAGTTGGATAATGATTGTAGCCACTCAGAGGAGTAGCAATGTTGACGACCACTGATGCGCATACCACCACCGGTGCTACGTGGACGACCATTCACTAACACAAAAAAGGCCTTTAACGTCACTCCAATAACGTCTGCCTAAAAAAAGCCCAACGTTAAAAACGAGCGGTGGCATTTTTGTAAATAATGAGACATTTTTAACGTCTGACGTGGAGCGAGCAGACGTTACTTAACGTCTGTTCAAAAATACCCCGACATCACTCAAAAAAGGACGTCGGCCCCCAGCTCAACAGACGTCAAGGGACGTCGGACCAGCGCGCGCCGGACGTCACTTAACGTCGGCCCCTCCCACCCCCGACGTCACTTAACGTCGGACATAACACCCCCGACGTTAAGTTTTGCTTTATCTCTACGCGAAACGCAGAAACCCTCGCGCTGTTCATCGTTTTCGCGAGAGTTCCCGCCGGCGACGCCATTTTCGACCCCCTCCAGGTGAGTTTCGAAAGGTTTTCGCCATCAAACTTGTTGGGGTTTAATTATGGGTTGATTTTACGCGTTTTGAACCGATTATTTTCCGTTTTCATCCCCATTTGCAGCGTTTTGAGATTCGTCCCACTTGCTCTTCGTTCCCATTTGGCCAGCAGTGTGCGGAGACCCTAGACTTCCTCTCAAAGTTCGTCTTTCAATTAGAGGAGGTTAGTTTTTCATTGTATGTATATATTTGTTCATTGTATGTATAGAATTACTTGTATTAATTTATAAATGTCATTATAGTTTTAGTCTTAGACTATTTTTTTGTTAATTTTTTTGGCCTATTTTTATATTTTATTTAAAATTTTATAATAATATTTGTAAAATTAGTAAATAAAATTATATTTATTATTAGATATATGCATTTTAAATAATTCTCATTGCATTTTATTTTTGAATATTATTGTTGCAGTGTTATTTTATATATGTATATTTATTATACTTATAGTTTCCGTCTATGGATTCATTGAACCTCAAACAATTCAACCTTCGGGAAACTCACCTGACCAAATCAAACTTTATTTGCAAACATGGATGGTTGAGTCAAATAGAGAGATCTACTTTGCGCCATACATTGATTCGTAAGTGTTTTTGCTAATAATATTTTGTGAAGTATTATTAATTATTTTGGCTAAGTACTTGTGATTGATGGTAGGTATCATTGGCAACTTTCTCTCATCATTCCAAGACAATGCCTAGTTGTATGGTTTTGTTCATGCCATAGGAAGATTCCACCAGCTTTTAAAAACATGTTACAAGAGTAAGTATTATTTTTTTTTCAATCCTAACCTATGTATCTACTTAGTTATAAAAACTTATATATGTTTTATGTTTCCAAAATTTCATTAGAATTGTGGGTAAACCTAGAGGCCAACAACTTAAATTCATATATCCAAAGGTTAGAACTCATTCATTTTAAAGTTATTAATTTCTGTATGTCAACTTATGACTTTGATGTGTTTATTTTATTTGTAATGTTCAGTGTAACAAGCAAGAAGATTCATGGGAATGTGGATATTATGTCATGTCTTGGATAAGAACAATCATTCGAGCTGCAGTTAAAGATGAATGGATAGAGGTAATTATATATATCTTTCACATATTATAAATCATATCAAACTTTAAAGAATGATATTCATACATAATGAAATTGTATTACTTTTTCAGCGATTCAAGAATCCATCACCTCTACCAGATGACATTATCCACACACTAAGACAGGAATGGGCAGCATATCTATTGGAGAGATGGAGTTGATACCACATGAATTAGAACTCGTTTTAAAAACTTTATTGTACAAGAATTTCATGTTGAAACTTTTATTTTGTTGTTATTTATATTAGTTTAGAATATATGTTGAAACTTTAGTTCTATTATATATAACTGTAACTCTAAAATTGTGCTGAAAGTTTTATGAAATTGTTCTGGGAATTTTCTGATTTTCAGGTGTGTGGATATTGTAAAAACAGTCAAATTTTTAAAAAAAAATGGTGCAGTTTGACGTCTGGTGTGCCCTGATAGACGTAATTTAACGTCGGACTGTACCAGGGCCGACGTAATTTAACGTCTGACTGTTGCAGGGCCGACGTTATTTAACGTCTGACAGTCTCTGACAGACGTTAAATTGCTCAGGTTTTTCCCTCTTTCTGGTGCAAAAATTGACGTCTGCTATTACTGGCCCGACGTTGGATAACATCGGACTCCCAAAAGGACCGACGTCAAGTAACGTCTGCTATTTTGCCGACGTTATTTTAACGTCACCCGATACGACGTCGGTGTTTGGGCAGACGTCAAAGGTCGAAAATGTCGGACGTTAAAAGGCTTTTTTGTGTTAGTGATTGCTGATGCGCGATGATGACCTCAGATGTGTAACCGTTGATGTGTGGACCACAACCGCAGATGCACGAATCACCACCAATGATGTGTAAAAGAGCAACCACAGTCGAAGAACATGAACGACGGAAGATGGAGGTTTGTCTGTGTAGTGTGGAAACAAAGATGAGATGACAAGACAAAGGATAAAGAACGAAGCAGAACATAAATGAAAAATATCAATTAGGTTTTTGAATTTCAAACGAGGGAGGGAAATTGATTTTTAATGGTTAATTTTAATTTAAAATAGTTTTTTTAATAAGGTGGGTTGTGAGTTAGCTAACTATAACCCGACTTAAACTAGTTTGACCCGTGAGTTAAGTGAGTTGAACCCATTTTAGTTCATAATCGGCAAATTTGTTTATTTTTCAACCCGGCCCAACTCGAATCTTGTTAAGTCGGACTGACTCAAGTGTTCCGACTCACTTTGACATATCTAAGCATGTCACTGTCTTCATTACATATCACATGGACACGATTAAGGTTTTATGATATTGCATGTGATGATTTATCCAAAAGTTTGTCTATTCAACATGTATTTGATGTGATCTTGAATCGGTTTAAAAAGTTTGATATTGCTGGTAAGGTTGTCATAAAGAGTAAAGTTTGTGAAATTGCATAACCTGATATGACATCAATGTATTTACCTGTAGAGAAAGTAATAAATTTGCAAAATCAACTAACCGTGACTCCTTTTACTTTAGCATGTTAATGACTTGCATTCTCAGCATGATAAATCATCTACTTAGAAATTTAGCAAAGGGTGAAAGAAACATGCTTTAGTAAGGAAATCAATCCCATTGTTGGATCAATTTCATGTTGGGATCCATCCATATATAGTTGAGTCATTATTAGGTATGAGAGAAGAGTCATGGGATATTATTCGTATGAACATGCTTAAAGAACTTACTCAGTGACGTTATGAATAAGTTAATTTATTTGGAGGTGATGAATCGTATGAATATTTGAAAAAGTCACTTCTTGTTGATGGGGTGTTAATGGTAAGTATATGTTTGTAGTTGTATGACTTATCTTTTGCTTGTTTGTAATATATTATATTATGTTTGATTATATTTTTGTTATTTCTAGACAATTGTAGATAAGTTGATAAGTATACGAGATGTGGGATACAGTGGCAGAACATTTAAGTGACGAAACATTTATTTTTTATATTTAAAATTATATTTATATATTATTTATATTAAGTTTATATTATGGAAAATAATAATAAAAAATAAACCAAAGATAAAATAAAAATTTAATGGAGACATTGATTTATAAAACACTATGGTTATTTTTTTCTGGTTATAAGATTTTTCTACCATGTAAGTTATCACAAAAGTGTGTGAGGAGAAATAAATACAAAAAGATAGATTGGAAAACAAAGGTTGGAGAACACATTGATTGAGATTGAAATATACATTCTCGCATGATCTCTCACAGATTAAGGTTAGTATCTTATTATGATATATGTAGCTTAGATTTATGATTCTTCTTAAGATGTTTCCTAAATTAAGTTTATCCCAAATTAGGTATAACCCTTAATTGTGAAATTGGTATGAATCCTAATTATAATTTTTTCCAAATTAGTATAACCCTTAATTGTGAAATTTAGGGATTTTCTGTTTTCCGCTGCCTATGGTAAATTTTTAAATTTTTTGAATTTATGCAATATTGTTGATTATTTAATTAAGGTGGTATGAGTTTTGTTATGTTTTGCAATGTAAATGTGATAATTGTGATTTATGAATATAAATTTTATCCTTTTCTAAATAGGTGAGAGGTGATAAATTTATATTAGAAAGATTATGATAAAGAGTAAAATAATTGATTTTTTTTAAAGAGAAAGGTTTGTGATAAAGATGAGAAATAATACAACTAAACTTGAGAAATTTCATGAGAACCAATAATTCAGACAACGAAAAACAAATCTCTAAAATTCCTAGCATTACATATAATGAATTTAAAAATTCATTAGAACACGATATGTGAAAAGCGTCCTCACATTTGACAATACCCACCAAATTAAATTGATGAGGTCTCTAAAATGGTATTCATGGTTTGGTGTCATAATATAATAGCGAATGATAGTCATATTTTTTGAATTCAACTATTATGTGTTTGTTTTAAGTAGAGGAAATGAAGAGCTTTTTTTTTAACTAAAAAAAATTATATATAAAAAATCTAATTTGGCACTCCTAAATTTTTTGTCCAAGTTCTGCCACTAGTGGGATATGTTATTGCAAATTGATATAATGTTGTTCTTGTGTGTTTATCCCTTAAGCAACCTATTACTCTTTTTCCACTTAGAACCCAACCTCCATTTGATATGAGACATCATCATATTATTTGCATTGGACACATCAATGAGACATTTTGAGTAGGTATAATTCTCATAACTCTACCATTAATTAGATTAAATTATGTTATCATTATATATAAGTTATATTTATTATTAACTATTGTAGGTAATGTTGTGAGATGGTTGGCCTATAACACCAACAAATTTGTTATGGTTTACACATTCTTATCCAAGCACAAAATCTTGGTCATAATTTTACATTAGTCCTATGCAAATATTTTCACAAATAATGATTGTTAGATGACATTTGTAACTCAAATTCTATTTAGATATTTTGTAATCAATAACATGTTTTTTTTATCATGGTGACATGCTGGTAATCTTGAGTGACTGTAATCATCGATAAGTCATTACAACTAAATAGTGAAAAAAAGGCCCAATCATAATAGTTAATATGAAATAATTTTATCCTTTCAAAACAAAAAGTGTTGAAAATTATTTGATATCTTTTAAAATTCGTACATACTTCTAAGAGAATTTGTGCTAAGCAAATAACATTTTTTTAGATTTCTTTAAACAAACTTTAATCGATATATTGGTTGAAGAACAAAACACAATTTTTCACTTGATATACCCTACTAGTGTTGTTCTTATCTTTGTTGAGGTGATATTACAAAAATTATATTTTTTATTAGATGTTGTATTCTAGCAGTTTAAAAAATTACTACAAACACTTTTATTTCTATTAATTTCTATTTAACCTTCATAGTTGTTTTTATATTTTGAATTTAATTAAAAATTTATATTCAAATTTATTTTTTCTTTATGTTTTGTATACCCTTGAATCATTGAGACATTGTAGCAAGGTGTAGGAGTGGTAACAAAGGAGACTATTATTGATCAAGAGGAGAATCTAAGATTATCAAGTTTTAGCAAGGAATCCAGGTTAGGGGAGCTGGAATGCATTAATTTTATGTTTTGGATTTAACTACATGATGTATAGCATGATTATGTACGATTCCTTTCTGCTAATGCTTAATTTCTGGGTTTCTGGAAATTTCCCAGAAACCACCTGGCAGGCCTTCAAAGCCGCCAGCGACGCATGAGCATTGAACCCATTTTCTGGGTTTTGAGATGATCTGCCTAGCGCAAGGATGATTCCACCAAGCAACGCGAACGTTTTGTTTGTTTTCTATGATTTTATGGAGTTTGTGGTATTTTGGGTTTCCTATGAAAGTTCTTTATGCATGATTGAAGGTGTAATGTTGCATAATTATTTATCATTGTTATATCTTATGATGCTTGGATGATTGAAAGGGGTGTGCAGAACATGAAGGGATCTGGTTAGGGTTTGGGAGATTAATTTGTAATTTGACGAACATAGTTCAATCATGATGAGTTGCAATTGTATGAATCGTAAAAATATTATGTGCAGTGAGTTTAATAAATTACATGTGCATCGATGTGATTATGGTGTAATTGGGCAGCTGGATCAATTTCTGGAGACACTAAGTTCCTCGAAAGTACAGAAAACCTGGGTTACGGCCTAGGTACTGATGTACCGCCTGGCGGCACCCTGCTTGCCGTCAGGCGCCAATGTTGAGCAATATCAATTTTGTGATTTAATTAAATAGGTTGCGAGAAAGGTTCATGTGAGTTTAATTGGAATTATGCATGTGGTAAGGGAATAAAATTAGATAATTATAATGTATGGGTTTAAATGACTAAATATGTTTGTGTAACTTGAAGTGGAAGAAGTCTTAGATGAAGGAATTATGCATGTTGTTTGACAGGAGATGTGGTAAATTTACAGATGCTAGTTTCTATCCTTTTCCATAAGCATGATTATGTAAATTAAGATTAAGTGCTAATTTATGGGGATGAATTATATGCATGTTAAGGGTTGTGGAAGTGAGAAGGGGGGGATAACATATATGTTGGACTGACTTATGTTGTGCTTAAGAAGCATGAGCTGTGTTTGTTGTTTTATAATGGTTCCCTGAAAATGTGTGTTGGTTGGTGAAATACATGTTTTAATGTGTGATACTTGTGTACATGTATGCTAAAGCCATCTAAATTGAGATTGTGCATGTGAGTCATGTTGATTTTTGGAAGCCTATATTCTTGATTATGGATATGCATAATTACAAGAGTGGGATTGATTTTACTCTGTTTTGGGTGCTAAAACGAGTAAAGTTTCGCTACTAATATAGCGCTCGACATCATCTGGAAGGCCGTCAACTGATAGGACAATCAGGATCCTTGGAACGCGTGGCGTCTAGCAGTGAGGAGTGACCCGCCAGGCGATAACCTTAAAAATAGTGGGTCAAGAGATGCTTGATTGTGCCATGAGCAAGTAGGTTCATTGCTGGTAGTGAACACGTAATAATATGAACCGGGAGGTTCATATTATGATGCTCTCGTGTGAGGATACGAGTGGGGATGTTCGTATGTTCTGTGCTCACACTTGAGGGTTGTTGTGAGCAGAGAGGTTTGTAGTTGTTGGATCATGTGTGTTGGACTACGGGCGAGGAGGTCCGTAGAGTCGGACTACGAGCAGGGAGGTTCGTAGAGGCAGGACCACGAGTGGGCAGGTTCGTGGAATGTATATCCTGGGTCCATGGTCAAGTATTGGTATGGTGTGCTTGGAATAATAGCTTCAGGTGCATAATGAGACTTAGAGTTTTTCACGACTTATGGCTTGTTTCTTTGTATGCACGTGGTCTACGAGGCTTTGGGTGACATCTTAAGAATGGACTTTGTTGTGACATTCCTTGAGTTGTGCCTCAGAATGGTATCCCTTGAGTTATGGCTCAGAATGATATCCCTGAAGTTATGGCTCGGGATAGAAGGCAAACACGTGACATTCTTTGACTTGTGGCTCGAGATGGCAGATGAATACGAGCATTCCTTGAGTTGTGGCTCGGATCGGCAAGTCTTGCTAGTGTGAGTGTGCGAGTTGTGGCTTGTACGGCTGGGTCTAGGAAGATTGCCCTCTTCGGTATTAGCCGACGAGTTTGGTAGTCTTGGGACAAATACGAACTATGGTTCGTATTGGGAACTTCACCTGGTGTTACGGAGTGTGGTCTATAGCACGTTTCCCGCACGTGTTCTACAAGTTGTGGCTTGTAGGTGGAGGCAGTAAAGGGTATCTTAAGGTATCATCTAAAGACGTAGAACATGGATAACATGGTGGTGGTTATTTGTTATGGAATCAAAGGATAAAGTTCCTTTTATGAGTGTATGCATATATATATTTGAATTGTGTATAATTCTAAATTATTAGCTTACCATATCTGCTTATGTTTGGCGATAATCATGTAATACGTTACACAAGAGCAAATGATGTTGTAGGTGGTTTTGGTGAGGCACAGAACCGGAGCGGGGATGCTTGTAGATTTGATTTTATTATTTACTTTGATTACTTTGTAACTCGGATTTTGATTTTCCCAACTTTGGAAATGTAAACACTTGAAGTTTAAATTATAATTATTATGAATGACGATTAAGGAGGATTTTAATTTCCCACATTTTGAGAAAAACATTATATTAAATGAGGTTTTGTTTTCATTTCCTATTTGTATTTATTAAAATTAGTAATATCTGACCAGGATGTCACAGTATCTTGTGACATATAGTTCTTCCAACAGTTGACACTGTCCAATAAAAAATGTCCCATAAAAAAGAAACCTTGTCTACCGATCAAGCTACAAGATTCCATTCAAAGGGCTATAAGCTACAAACTTGAATTTGTTAGGTTGGGCATGAATTTAGGTGTTATTGTAGACAATAGGTTCTATCTAATTCTAACTTCTCTAGGTTTTTGTTTGTTTTCATAAGCAAGGAGAGATTTTCATAAATGACAACAACACATTTACTTAAGTTCAGTTCTTTGAGTGAGGTGCATGAATGGTTGCTGGCTTTTAATCCCGACTTTACACCCAAAACACAATCGAGTTTCACCAATTGCAGTATTGGAAAACTTTGCAAACATTTTAGCTAGATTATTAATAACCTATGTAAATAAAATTAGAGGTTGTAGAACAAGGAACAGTCCATAAAATGATTACCACATAAGTGACTAGCCATATTCAAAACTTACAACCAAGCAGGAGGATAGGATAGGGTTTTATAAGTTCTTAGCACCATTTGTAAGAGAAGCCATGCAAATATGACCAATGTTTTTGACATTTTGACAAGGTAAGCATATGTCAAGAAAAAAGAGAACATGAGTGTATCAAATGTGTAAAGTGATGAAGGACCAGATTCAAAATTAGGGGAAAATGCTTGCTAGGGTTCATGAATGGATACAAACAGGAAAGTGATGACGAAGTGAACCCACAACATATACAAAACACAAAATTGAAGAAGGGAATAATGTGAATCGTGTGTGATGTCGAAAAACACAAATCAAATAGAGCGAACGAGAGATGGGGGATAACGCCAAGATGAATGATAGGGGAGTCACCACTTGAGCTAAACGCTCAAGATAAGACCATAGTCGCCACTTGGATGGAGCATCCAAGATAAGACAATGAGATTTGACACACTCGAAGGTGTAGAGAAACTCTGAAATTCATCAAATCTGTCTTTACAAACAAGGTAACCCCTTATTTATAGTTTGAGGGTAAACTGATCTAACAAGATTAACTCACACTTAAAAAAAAGTCAAGTCCTAATTACAAGACATTAATTAAATTAAAACTTCAACACGTGTAGGCCTCTTAGAAACATGTGACTCGACAAGCTTGTTGGGTACTGTGTCAGCAATTGGACGTCTTGAAGGAAGCCCCTAGCTTGGGTTGTGCTAGTCTCAGGTCTTTGCAATTGATCGTGTAACCATCATCCTTCCCTTCTTAGAGAGAATTCGACTTCCAATTCTAGCTCTTGAGTACCTTTAAACAAACATACAAACATAAGTGTTGCAGTACACAAAACTATACAATCTAAAAACAAAAATGCTATCTAAATTGAGATTTGGATTGTGATAAGTCAATCTCTTATTATCAAGGTGTTGGGAGATCGTCCTCCAAGATCAAACACTAACCTAAAAAACACATCAAAGAGTTTCATCAAAAATATTCTATTGAAATTGGGAAAAGAAAGAAGAACATCCATATATATCACAAAAGAAAAGGAGCGCCTATGAATGTCCATAGTGCTTTCTTGATAAGATAGACAAACAAATAGATCATTAGGAACATGATCATGTTCTTCCAAGTTAGTTTATTCATTTGTTATCATCCTTTCTTCACCCTGTTGTTTTTGCCATTGCTCCCTGATGTACAAGTCTTTATTGGGAAATAAACCAAGAGATAGGTTAATATATTTCTTTCTCGCTCTTTTTTGTTCTTCCTCTCTCTCCTTCCAATCTTTTTCTTCCCTTTCTCTCATTTCTTCTATGGCTTTCTTCTCTCGTTTTTGCCTTAGATTTCGTTCTTGTTTTTCTCTTTCCAACCCCTCCAATTGTTGCAATAGTTGCAATATCCTTTGTACTATCTCTTCTCTTTTTCTCTCATTTTCTTTCTATTTTTCTCTTTGTGCTCTCTCCTCATTTTCTCTCTTTCTCGCTCTCTTTGTGCTTTTTTTACTCGTCTTACTTTTCTTAGCACTTCGAGTTTGTGTATGGCACTCCTCTCCACCTCTTTCAAGCATATAATGTAATTCTTGAGAGCTTTATGAGTCATGGGTCTTGCTTCCGAATTGGGACATCGATGAACTTCGTGTCCATAACCTTCACATTTGGCGCATTGAAAAGTACATGTTCTGTTCCTTGACATTGAATTGCAATCATGTGTGTGCTTTCTCCTAAGCTTACTTATCTTGTTGTGTAGAAATACTATGCGTGACACAACGACATTGGCATCTTCCATTAAAGTTAAATAATCACTAGGTGCATTTCTTCGTTCCACCCTATGGACACCTTCAAGTTTGCTATCCACTGGGTTCTTATAAGGAGAGGAATGAGTTAAACCATGTGATGAAGATTTGAGACTATGGGAAGAGTACCGATACTAGAACATTTTGAAATTAGAACATGTTATATTCTAGGAAAAGTGCACACCGAGAGCCAAAAGATTTGCTAGTTGAAAGGCCAAAAGGAAGTGAATCATGTCACCACAAAAAAGGTAACCAATTGCTTCCACACGTGTTCAAATTTTTCTATTGGACCATGAAGCACTCATGTTCTGCCATTGAGAGAAATTGCTACACTAGAGTTCTGCATTTTGTATAGTCAGCTTTGTTTCAGATTGGTGAGATCATGTCACTAGATCATCCACAGAGTCACATTGCCCTCTTTTTCTGCACTAAATTTCACTACACTGCATGGACCAAGTAGCCCTTGCTGTCACTGTATAAACCAGGGCATTCCCCTTGGTTCAACTCTTATCGACTTCGTTCTATGTGGTTGAATTCTCACTGCTACTACAATGTGCCCAAACCAATTGAATCATACGACCACACTATGCTGCCAGCTTAAAGGACCAATTCAGATTTAAGCTACGTGCATCTGCTGGCATATGGGAAAACTCCAATAGTTGGAATTTATCTCCAGAAACACTTGTTGTTGTCCCAACCATGGTTATCAAACTCGCAAGTTAACTCGTTAATTCGGACGAGTTTACGATCATAGACATGGTTTCCGAGTTAACTCAAAAGCAAACTCGTTTTTTATGTAAATTTGGTGGAATCAAAAGTGGGCTCGTTTGAATCGCACAAAATCGTGAGCTTGCAATGTGTGTACGAGTTTGAATGGGTGAAAAAATGAAACGAAAACGACGTCGTTTGTAGGGAGATCTGACATAATTTTTCCACGATTTGGAGATTTTGGTTTTCAATTTCTTCATTTGCATTTGTCGCTCGTTATCGTATGTGAAAGCTCTCGTCGTCGCGTTTAGATCTCTTGGCCACCGCACTCGTTGTCGCGTCTAAAGGTTCCCACCACACTCACGTTCGTGTCCGTTGCAGTTTGCTTTGTTCAATCGTGTCTATCTTGCCTCGTTGTCATTGTAGTCATCGTCGCGTCCCTGTTTGTGATTGTTGTCGTTGCCGTCGGCCACCATCTCGCCATCAGTCGTGGTTGCATCTTCCCTTAGTAGTGCTTTGTTCTCTCCCTTGTAAAGCATCTTCCAATCATTACCTCTCTATTTACTAAATAAATACTATTAATTACTTAATTTTTTTATTTCTTTAATAGTTGCAATTTTTTTTAAGCCCTTTGTAGGTTCTGCTGTGTTTTTTTTTCAATGGATACTAATCCAAGTGCATCCTCATTGGTTAAGAGTAGAAGTAAAAATGCTTCAAAAAAATGGTCTAATATTGGATGGAAACACGAGTTTGATGTTAATGGAAATGGTAGAAGAGTTAAATGTAACTATTGCTCAAAGATTGTGAGTGGAGGGATATTTAGATTTAAACATCATCTTGGTGGAACTAGGGAGGATTCTGAACCTTGTGCCTCTATTTTAGAAGAAATTAAAAATTTGATAATAAAGATAGTTGCAGAAGATAAGCATGATGCATTAAAGAGGAGAAAGTGGATTATCATTGATGAAGAAGATATAGAAACTGAGAGTGTTGAAAGAGGACATAGGCTGTTTGGCTTTAAAGGAAAACAAAAAATTGGCAATACTAATAAAGGGGGAGTCCAAACAACTATAAATCAAATGGTGAAAAAAGGATTCAAATAAGAGGTTGATGCCGAAGTGGCTGAAGTCTTTTAAATCGGTTCTGGAACAACCGATGTAACACATGGTATTAGAAAAAAAAATACAAATATTCGAGTGCTCTAGCTATACCAATTTTCATGGAAAAAGAATCAAAACTTATGACACATCCACTTTAGCAAATCACAATGAAATTGTGGGTACTTAATACAAATATATTCATATTAAATAGAATAACAATCCAGCTAGCTTGAGCCAAGATCCACCCAAATATTCTCGACATGAATACATAGTGCTCTTGCGGAGAACAAATAAGATATGTCAGACACAAGCGTTACCTTACCCCAATCTGCAATCTCCTTAGTAGGCTTCCTCCCGGCTGCTATATGTCATCTATGGATATCTCGGTGTGGACCGGTTTGGACCCGAGAGGGGTTACCTGCGAAAGAGACTCTGACGCTCAAGTCAGCCAAGAACTCTCAGAAAGTCAAATCTCGTAATTAAGGGAGTAATGAATGCGCACCATTAATTGTTGAGGTCTATACATATTTATAGATTATTAATTATGTTTGGCCACGTCATGGGCTGGGCCACTGTTTGGGTCGTAGGTAGGCCTGGGTCTTAGGGCAGGACCTCAGTTCGATTATCGTGGGCCCTTATGAGCCTTGCTGGTAGTGCTCTAACTTTGTCAAGTTCTTGCTTAGTTATCCTAAGTTAGCGGCTTAGGCCAGTTACCCTTTAGTGCTTAGGCTGGGTACTGGTGATTAGTTGCGTCTTTGGGGGCTGTATAGACGGGTTTTACGGCTATAATCAGGCTAAGCCGGCTAGGTGTGGTACACCAGTCTCCCAGTCTTTGTCGGTATAGCTATAGCGACAAAGGATAAGAAGTGTGTTTGGCTAGGCCGGCAAGGTGTGGTACACCAGTCCCTCAACCTTTAAGTGTGATGAACAGTGTTAAGGCTTGGAATCTAATAAGTTTGTAGCAGGTGAAAGGGTGGTAGATGTCAGAGGTCTAATCGATGGGGTTTTGTGCCGTCATTTTTAAGGGTTGTGACCTTTGGTGTGCATTGTGACGCTTCATATGGGTTGTGACTTTTGGCGGGAAGAAGTTGTGTCGTTTGGAATCATCGCTTATAAATGCGGATTGCGTGGATGGTTTGCTTTTGTTGACTCATTTGTATGAATTCTGAAATTAGAGATCTGCGTGTGTTAGAGTTGTCCGATCAGTCTCTTGTATCTGTCGGCATCTTTCATTCTTAAAAGGTATGTGTAGTACTAGTGATAGTATGTCGTTGTCATCGTCGAGTAGTGGGAGTATGCGGTCTAGAGAGAATGTAGGTAGGCGTCCTGAGGAGGGGAATGCTAGCCCAAGGGCTCTGGTAGGGAGAATTCCTATGGAGACGATAACTGAAGTGAGGGAAGACCCTCCCAAGGAGATAGCAGAGAGTAGTTGGCCGGTGAAGGCCGGTTAAGATTGGGTTGCGGCCGATGTTTGAAACCAGTCGTCATTGTTCCGATGGTCCAGGCTGCTGAACTCCTGGCTGAATTGTACGCCTGTCATTGCGAGGGACGTGGACCATGATATAGTGTCGTTGGAGCGGGTGAGCGCTATTGAGTGCGTTTGTCATGGTCAAGGAGGAGCTGCCGACAAGTTCTTTTATATGTACATGTGCCATTTTTCACAACTGCATGTTAGGTTGTCGTTAGATGACTTTGCTATGGGGGTGCGCCGCCTATTAAACGTAGCGCCTACCCAACTGCATCCGAACAGCTGGGTGTACTTGCAGGCCTTCCATGTCCTGTGTTAGTCGTTATATCTGCAACCTTCTGCTCTTGCATTTTTATACTTTTACGACACAAGGCCCCGACAACCGACAACCAACAACATGGTTATCCTTGGTGAGCGGGTCGAGTATAAGCAGGCTAGACGTGTTTACGCAATCGTTCAAACACTTCAAAGATAGGTTTTTCAAGGTTGTTGTGAAGGAGGGAGGGAGGTCATACTTCCTCAACGCAAATGGGAGTACTAAGTTCCCTTTTAGTTGGACGGGTAACCCCTATCATAGGGATGTCAAAAATATCCGTACCCGCAGGTATCCGCGGATAAAACCCGTAATGGGTAGGAAACGGATATTAAAAATGGATACCCACTATCCGCGAGTACGGGTATTCTTGATACCCGCATGTTAACGGGGCGGGTACGGGTATCATAGTATCCGTACCCGTGGATACCCGTACCCGCTAAACTTTAATTCACAAAACTACCCTTATATATATAGGGTTAAGTATGTTTTTAGTCCCTGAACTTTGGTTCAAAATTGGAATTCATCCCTCGTCGAAACTTTGATAAATTTTGGTCCCTTCACTTTAAAAATGCATGAATATAGTCCTTTTAACCCAATTTTGTTAACTATTTTTTAAGTTTTGAACGCATTTCTCAGTAAATATTGGAATTGTTTACACTGTTTGACAAATTCTCGACTCAATATTTACTGAGAAATGCGTTCGAAACGTAAAAAAAAAGTTAACAAAATTGGGTTAAAAAGACTATATTCATTGATTTTTAAAGTTTAGGGACCAAAATTTATCAAAGTTTTGACCAGGGACGAATTCCAATTTTAAGTCAAAGTTTAGGGATTAAAAACATACTTAACCCATATATATATATATATATATATATATATATATATATATATATATATATATATTAGTAAAAAATATCCTTACCTATTTTTTCTCAGGAATCAATCGAAGAAAGTGGACTTGTTGATTAAAGCATTAATTAAAGAATTTCCATTGTATTTAACGTCATTTTATATTTATATTTTTATGATTATTTGGACTTGAGTTTGTTTGAACTTTATTTAAAATTTATGACACTGATGTATGTCAACACCCAATTTCGTCCGGCTAAATAAATAATAGAATAAAAAATAATAATTTGTTTTTTGAGAAAATAAAAAATAATAATAATAAATAACAAAAAAAGTAAATAAGTTTTCTCTTTGTTTTCTTCTTTGTCTAAATAATAATAATAACAGATAATAATAATAATAATAATAATCATAATAATAAATAAATAAATAAATAAATAAAAAGAGAAATTTTGTTTTAATCTTGTATATATTTTCTTTTGAGGCTTTGTTTTATTTTAGCCCAAAATACTCTGTATACCCACACCGTTTTTCTTGCAACTAACGGCAGCCCAACATTTAATTTTCGCACCCCCACTCTATGCTTTGTCATTTCTGCTCCAGATTAAGAAGTTAGTCTAATAATTAGAAATAGAATATGTTCTAATATTTAGAATTATTTACTATGATTTTGTGCTCTTTATTTTATGACACCTCCTTTTCTAGATGAGGAAAATATCAATATGTTTCTCAAGAATATCTTTTTTGTAAAATTATAATTAATTTGTCCTGATCACGTTTGATTTTGTGCTCTGATTTTATGACACTTTTTTTTCCAAATAGAGAAAGTAGTAATATAATTCAAAACAATATCTCTTTTGCTAATTAAAATAAATTTTGCTGATCACGTTTGATTTTGCGCTCTGTTTTTTTCTATGATTTGATTCCCATTTTGTAAAAATATTAAGACCAGTTCTTGCCTTTTAAAACTCATTGTAATTAAGGTAGACCTTTATTGTGAGATTACATTAGATTTATAATGTTGTGTATATAAACCCATCAGAAAAAGAAGCAAGAAATTAATCTTTTATCTCTCAAAAAATTTCTAGAGACCTCTCTCACCCTAAGCACACATTCTCTTTTAACCCTCGCACATAAAAAACTCACTCACCTTCAATCGCTACCCCCACGTGCTTCTTAGTGTTCCAACACAACTATTGTAATTATGATCTCTCGTTCAGGTTCGCAAAATTAATTTTTTATTGTGTTATGTAGTATTTCTCGATATGTGTTTTTTGATCTTGTTTGAATTTGATGTTTTCGCTATTTCTCTTTGATATGGAAAAAAACATTACTGTCATGCATTTTTGGGTTCATTAGTTTTATAATTAATGTTTTGTTCATTCCTTTGGGTTGTGAACGTTGTTGCGTGAATAAGTGAGAGATATCATGTTTTGACATTGTATGAATATGTTGGGCCATATTTTTTTCATGTTAAGGGTTGTAAAACTTTTTCATATTAAAATAATATGTTTAATCCTAAACATTATTTCCTAATCTTTTATTTATTTATTTTCCTAATGTTTTCATAAATTATGGATATATAATAGTCACATTTTGTTGGGTATCAATGTCTTATTTCAGAAGTTTTTTTAAAGGAAGTAATAACAAATAAATATTTTAAATACCCTTTTAACTTTTAAAATGTATAAGTGCTCGTGTGACCGCTCGCGTCGTCTTAGTACTTAATACATTCGCTTTTCTATAAGATTACTACAAAAAATACAAAAATTTTCAAATTTTAAAAAAAATGATATCAAGTTCTTCGAACAAATTGTTTTTTTTCAAAAAGTTTTTTTATAAAGAACTACGTGATCCTGATTCTCCATTATGAATGGAGATACATAGGAGCAAGGAGTAATCTTTGTCGGGCCCATAAAACAAAAAATCTTTTTTGTTTCCTTTGTTTTTCTTTGTCATCTTTATTTATTTATTTTATTTTATTTTATTTCTTTTTTTAAAATAAATATTTAAAGGAGACCACATCAATTTGTATTTTAATTAAAGGTACTGTCTTAGGATGGGCGTTGTAGGGTGCTAACACCTTCCCTACGCGTAATTAACTCCCGTACCCCCAATCTCTGTTTTCGTGTGCTCTTTTTTTTTATGGTTTTCCATAGTTTCCTATAATAACTATGGTGGCGACTCCAAAACTCTTTTTTACAAATTTTGTTTTTTTTGGTTCGTCATCCCGTCACGATCTCAGTTGTGACAATGTATTTTATTTTATTTTATTTTATTTGAATTTATAATTAAATATTTATTTTTTAAATTATTTTGTAAATACCCGTGAGTATTCGTGGATATCCGCGGATATAAAAAAAAAAGATAGGTACCCGCATAACGGGTACCCGACGGATATGGATATAGGTACAAGGCGAATATTTATCCAGCAGGTAGGGTACGAGGAAGCTACTACCCGTACCCTACCTGCCCCGTTGACATCCCTACCCTGGCGGTATAAGGACATGAATATCGATGAGTTGTCGGCGATAGATAGGGAGGTGGTGGAAGTGCTGATGAAGTTTACGGATAGACTGTCTACTAAGGGCCTAGTTAGGGTTTATAATTCGGTTCATCCGATAATTGATATTGAAGGTATCTATTTGTGATTTCAACTGTTTCAATGTGTCTAAGTTAACTAATCAAACTTCGGTGTGTTCAATGTAGAACATATGGCTCAAGTTGGGAAGAAAAATCTGACCCTTTTCTAAGCACTAAGGAAGGAGAAGGTGGTTAAGGCGAAAGCGGTCGGGAACACTGAAGTTCCAAATTTATAAGAGTCATTGGTGGAGGTGCATGTACATGGCAGCACCAAGAGGAAAGCCGAGTAGCCGGCCAAGCCTGGCAGAGGCAAAGATGTTAAGAAAGTGAGGGCTGCGTTTTTAGGGCAAGGGTCATCTAGTGGCGTGAAGGGGCTGGAAGCCGGTTTGATTGAGTTGTCGAAGATGTCTGTTAGGAAAGATATTGAGATTACCATGCCGGAGACGCTGATTAACTCCATTGATAGTATGGAGCCAGACCACCTGGTGAGGACGATGGTGGAGTTTAGCAGCAACGCTCTGATATTGGGGCGTCGAGTTGGGTCGTTGTACCGAAGAGAGCTAAAGGAAGGGAACGTGAGAAGTTGGAGGAGCTGCAAGGTAAGGTTGATAAGTTTGCGGAAGAAAAGGCTGTGTAGGAGAAGGAGAGGGAAGAGTGGAAGGAGGAGAAAAAGAGATTGGGGACCTAGAAGGTTCGCTGCTTGGACTCAGAGGAGAAGCTTAAAGGGAAGATAGCCGACCTTGAGGCAGATTATGATGAGTTGAAGGAAAAACATGAAGGTAGAAGTCGAGCTTGAGGACTTGAAAAGCTGCATCATCCAAGAGCATATGAATGGGTTTTAGAAAGGGGTGAGGCAGGCGGCCTTTTTGTGCAAGGAGGTGGATGTGGCGGATCCGAGGTTTGATGTGAACAAAGATGTAGTCGACGGCCAGCTCATCAATGAAGCCGAGAGCAGCCTGGAAGAGGAGGCAGAGAAGGCCATGGCGGATAAGGACGTGAATGCAACGGCGACCGTGGAGGGTGACGACGACAAGACGGCTTAGGATATAGTTTTATGATTTCTATTGATAATGATTCCTAAGTTTGTAATAACTCGTACAATATTTTTCATTGCTTTTTAATGTGATGCATATTTGTGGATATATTTATGTTATGGTTGTTTGACGATAGCATACATGATAGCAACACGCTTGTTTGGTAATGTTGTTATGCATGCTATACGCTATGTTTTATGTCTATTTATCAGGATATGTATTATTATTGTCGTATGTCGGTTAATGGGAGTAGTCGTCTCGAGTCGCTTACTTCTGGTAAGAGTGGGGAACTAAAAATGAATTTAAAATTAAGTTAAAGGTGTTCGACCCAGGCCGCTTACTTATGGTAAGGTGATGAAGGATTGACCCCAACCAAGGATGAAGGCACATGCTTAAGAAGACTAAGCATGTTTAGAAAGGAAGTTCATTAATCCTTCATCTCTTTCATTTGTGTTTGTTATTTTTTATTCCCTAAGTTGACTTAGTTGAATCAACTTTAGTTGACTTGTTGACCTTTGACTAGGTTTGACTTGTTGACTATAGTTGACTTGACTTAAGCCAACATGCTAATCTATGTTTATTTGCTTTGTAGGTTAATTAGGAGTAAGGAAGCAATGCTAGGTGGCGCATGGTGATTGGGGAGCATAAATGATGTGGAGGAGAGAGTAAAGCAAAGGCATAAAGCATAAAGTAAAAGGCATAAAACAAGTGTACCTATGTACCTTTGGTCTCCTTTGTTTTTTGCACACTTCGGCCACATTTTGGAGACATATGAGACACATTCTTTGTCTCCTTTTGTGCTAGAACGAAATTAGCCTTGCACACACCATAGTTAGCTCTTTTGTCTCTCATTTTTGTAACCTTATTTGACCTAGTTTCTAGAAGCTAGGGTTAGGTTTTTGTAGAGACATCCTTAGATATCTTTTATTTGCTTAGAGGCCCCTAAATTCTTCTATATAAGGGGTGCTCCTAGACATGTAAAAGGGTTGAACATTTTGAAGTAAAAACACTCTTGTGTCTCAACCATTTGTGAGAGTTTCCTCCCTTAGGAGGGAATTCTTTTAAGCCTTATCTTGCATAGCAAGTGGTGGCACTCATCCACTCATCTTCAAGGTTGTCATGGCTTCTAGCCTAGCCTTGTAGTGGCGTGCTTCTCACATTTTTACCATTTCTTTCCTTTCCATTTTATGTTTTCTTCTTCCTTTAATTGTTCTTGGTTTTCTATGGTTTATGTGCTTTCCCTTTCCTTTTTGTTTTGGATCAATCCATCATCTTCTTCTCTTGAGCTTTGTGAAAGGAACCTTCACGTCTAGATAGCTTGCTATCTTAATGTCCAGTAGGGATTTCACTTAGCTTTCTTAATCAACTCACACCATATTCAATTATCTTAAAAAGGAACAAGATAATCCTTCATCATTTGGTATCTAGAGCCCAGGTTATCTTGAATATGGTGTTTTTCATGTGCTAATCTTGTCTTGTTGTAGCTATCTTTGTATGGTTCAAATCCACTACCATTGCACACAAAAACAATGCTGGCAGAAACTGTTTACGATTTTAAAACATGAAACTGCACCTGCTCATTTATCTAAAAATTACGTTCTTGATGTCAAATGAAAGCTCTGTTAGTCTAGTTTCTAACAAAAAAAGAACCAATGAATTTGGAGTTTTGTGGAGAGAGTTATGATTGAAATAGTGAGCAAAGGTCAGAGCTGCCGAGATCACCGCGAATCAACGTTTTTCAGGTTATGTTGGGCAGTTTTGGCTACTGTTTTTGTTACTCTTCTTACTCCTAAATGTGGTTGGATAACATGTCTTTGGATGCTTAGTCTTTGAGCCTCAAATCCATGAGTTTAAATGCATGATAGCTACATGTTTGTGTCTTTGTGTATGTCATGTTGAGTCTTTAAATGTGTCTAACTTTTGCTTGAGTCATATGTCATATGCTTCTTTGAGTTTTCTTATTCTTGTTTCTAAGTATTTGAGCTATTGCATGAGATCTATGCCTTTTGTTGTAGCATGCTCCTTGAAATTGATTTTGACCTAATTTTTAAGGAACTAAGTGTTCAAGACACCCTAAAATATCCTTCTCATCATCTTAAGTACCTAGTTTTGAAAAGAAAAATTATTTTCATGACCAAAAACAGTTTGGCCGAGAGCTAATGTGTTGCTTGGTGAATCCATTTGTCCATTTTTACTAGGTGTTATACTACCAAATTTTATACTTGGATTTTGGGTGATATTGGCAAATTAGTTCCATGCTTTAACTTGGTTATGATCTTTCTTGGTGTATGCATAATTTGAGGTATAATCTTGGCTTGTTCAAATGCTTTCCATAGAGTCTTTAAAAGTGTTTTTCATTGCTTTACTCTTGTTCAAGTTTTGTCTTTAAAACAAAGTTTCCTTAGAAGTTAAACATTCTTGTTTTTGTGCTTTTCTTGCTTGTCACTAGGTGTTCTTTGTTGTGTCTTAGTAGTTTTCTTTTCTTGAAACTCTTGGGATGTTGTGGCCGAATCACTTGTCTTGCATTTGAAAGGTTTTGAACAAGTTTTTAAAAGTGTTTGCTTCACTCCTTTGGTTGATTTTGAGTGCTAGCCTTGCCTTGTTACTTTGGAAGAGTGATCTAAACACTTGGGTTACAATTTGGGTTGGATTTGGTCTCCGTTTTCATGTTGTATAACCTCTAATCCATTTATTTTGTCTCGGATTTGAGTGTTTTTGTTGTAGGAATCATGGAAAGTTCATCAAGTGCACCTACACCAAACAAAAACAATACATTGATGAGATTGCTTCGGGATTTGGAGTTGTCTAGGAAGGAGGCCTTTGAACAATTGAGAAAAGACAAGGAGCAAAGTGACCTAAGAATCCAAGAGCACATTCAAAGGCTTGAAGCTAGGGAGAAAGAAAGAGATCCTAGGAAAAGAGGGCATTCTAGGCGCAACCCATCACAAGAGAAGCAAACTCCAAAGATTCCTAAGTTCTATGGTGGAAGTGATCCCAAAGTCTTCCTTGATTGGGAAGCTAAAGTTGATCAAATTTTCAATGAAAATCATGTAAAGGATCAAGCACAAGTTGATCTAGTAGTTTTAGGATATTTGGAGTATGCCAATACTTGGTGGCATAAAGTTTGTAAGAATTATGACCAAGGGCCACCCGCGGCTTCTTGGATGGACATTAAAACTCTTATGCGCGCTAGATTTGTTCCTCCCTCCTATAGGAAGGAACTTCTTTTGAAGCTCCAAAGGCTTCACCAAGGTCCTATGAGTGTGAGTGAGTACTTTAAAGAATTAGAGTCTCAAATGCGTAGGGTTGAAATAAAAGAAACTAACAAAGAGAAAATAAAAAGATTTGTGAGTGGTCTTAGGAGAGACATACAAGACCAAGTAGAGTTGTATGAGTACTCCACTCTTGAAAATGTTTTCACACTTGCCCTTGGGATTGAAATTCAATTGAAAAGAAAAAGAAGGGCAAGGAAGAGTTACTCACCCAACCACTACTTTAGTCACTCATGGAAGGGAAAGGATAAAAAGAAACATGATAAGTTCCCTTCTAATTCTCATCAAGAACCACCAAGTAAAAGTAAGTCACCAAGTGATCACATTCACCATTCCACTTCTCAAAGATCAAGTTCCATTAAATGTTTTAAATGTCTAGGTTATAATCACATTGCTTTAAATTGCCCAACCAAAAGGACCATGATCTTAAAGAAGAGTAATGATGTTGAAAGTGAACACTCATCTCCCTATTCTCTTTCAAAAGAATCTTCTTCCTCTAGTAAAACTAAAATTTTTGAGAAAGACCATATGTTATTAAGGCGCATGATAGGTCAAGATCAAAGTGAGCTTGAGCCAACTCAAAGAGAAAACATTTTTAAATCTAGATGCAAAATTAACAAATGGGTTTTCTCTCTAATTATTGATAGAGGAAGTAGTACCAATGTAGCTAGAACAAGGTTGGTGGAAAAGCTTAGCTTAGAGACCATTCCTCACGCTAAGCCCTACAAGCTTGCTTGGATAAGTAAAGAGGGAGAAATAGATGTCAATAAACAAGTCCTAATTAACTTCACTATAGGAAGCTACAAAGATAAGGTGTTATGTGATGTTGTTCCCATGGAAGTCACACATATCTTACTAGGTAGGCCATGGCAATTTGATAAACAAACTTTACATGATGGCCATAGAAGTCACACTAATGGGAAGATGATGAAGGATTGACCCCAACCAAGGATGAAGACACATGCTTAAGAAGACTAAGCATGTTTAGAAAGGAAGTTCATTAATCCTTCATCCCTTTCATTTGTGTTTGTTATTTTTGATTCCCTAGGTTGACTTAGTTGAATCAACTTTAGTTGACTTGTTGACCTTTGACTAGGTTTGACTTGTTGACTATAGTTGACTTGACTCAAGCCAACATGCTAATCTATATTTATTTGCTTTGTAGGTTAATTAGGAGTAAGGAAGCAATGCTAGGTGGCGCATGGTGATTGGGGAGCATAAATGATGTGGAGGAGAGAGTAAAGCAAAGGCATAAAGCATAAAGTAAAAGGCATAAAACAAGTGTACCTATGTACCTTTGGTCTCCTTTGTTTTTTGCACACTTTGGCCACATTTTGGAGACATATGAGACACATTCTTTGTCTCCTTTTGTGCTAGAATGAAATTAGCCTTGCACACACCATAGTTAGCTCTTTTGTCTCTCAGTTTTGTAACCTTATTTGACCTAGTTTCTAGAAGCTAGGGTTAGGTTTTTTAGAGACATCCTTAGGTATCTTTTATTTGCTTAGAGGCCCCTAAACTCTTCTATATAAGGGATGCTCCTAGACATGTAAAAGGGTTGAACATTTTGAAGTAAAAACACTCTTGTGTCTCAACCATTTGTGAGAGTTTCCTCCCTTGGGAGTGAATACTTTTAAGCCTTATCTTGCATAGCAAGTGGCGGCACTCATCCACTCATCTTCAAGGTGGCCATGGCTTCTAGCCTAGCCTTGTAGTGGCGTGCTTCTCACATTTTTACCATTTCTTTCCTTTCCATTTTATGTTTTCTTCTTCCTTTAATAGTTCTTGGTTTTCTATGGTTTATGTGCTTTCCCTTTCCTTTTTGTTTTGAATCATTCCATCATCTTCTTCTCTTGAGTTTTGTGAAAGGAACCGTCACATCTAGATAGCTTACTATCTTAATGTCCAGTGGGGATTTCACTTAGCTTTCTTAATCAACTCACACCATATTCAATTATCTTAAAAAGGAACAAGATAATCCTTCATCATAAGGGTGGGGAACTAAAAGCGAAGTAAAGATAAATGCAAGGAGTAGACGTGAGGTTAATAACCCTTTGTTTTATTCATGAGATTTAGGATGCATCATTAAAAACTCCCTGGCCAAAACCCTCCTTAGGAAAAAAAGACTAGGTGAGGATAAAGAGTACACACAGGATTACAAGTATTCGGTAAAATATATGTCTTAACTGAAATAAAACTTGAGATGGGACACATTCCATGTATTGGTTATCTCTTCCCTTGATAATTGTTCAAGCTTATACGTTCCTCCTCCAACATCTTAACGTATTCGGTACGGGCCGTCCCAATTGGCGGAGAACTTGCCATCCTTCTTTCTTGCACTATTAGCCATTCTCCAAACTAAGTCTCCCTTCGCAAACGATCTTGGGCATATGTTCGCATTATATTTTCTGGCCGCTCTCTGTTTGGCAGTTAAGTTGCGCATCTAGGCTTTTTCTCTTAACTCAGGTAGGAGGTCGAGGTGGGTGCTCATGTTTTGGTGATTTTGAACTGGGTTGTACAGTTCTCGGCGCTGAGATGGTTCACCAATTTTGAATAGTATCATGGCGGTTGCGCCATATATTAGGCTGAACAAATATTCGTTTGTTGCTGATTGAGGGGTACACTTGTAGGCCGATAGCACTTCCACTAATTCTTCTGGCCATCGGCCCTTGGCACTGTCCAACCGTTTGCGCAATTCTACTAGTATAACCTTGTTTACTGCTTCGGCTTGTCCATTGGTATGTGGGTGTTCAATAGAGTTAGTTACATGTTTGATGCCTAGGCTGGTATAGAATTTAACGAGTTCTTTGTCTATGAATTATCGACCATTGTCGGTGATAATCATATGTGGGATGCCATAGCGGCATATAATATCTTTCCAGACAAATTGTTGGACCTGTTAGGCGGTAATGGTGGCTAATGGTTTGGCCTCTATCCACTTGGTGAAGTAGTGGACAGCTACTATAAGGAATTTTACTTGGCCTTTTCCTGCGGAAAAGGGGCCGAGAATGTCCATTCCCCATTTTGCGAAGGGCCACAAGGATAGTATAGAATGAAGTTGTTCTTGTTTTTGATGGATGAGGTTGCCATGTCTCTGGCAGGGTATACATTTTTTGACAAAAGTGTGGCAATCGGCCTCCATAGTCGGCTAGAAGTAATCGGCGTGAAGGATTCTTATAGTCATGGTGCATGCGCCGGAGTGATAGCCGCATATGCCTTCATGTAATTCTTTAATGATGTACTGGGCTTGCTCTGCTGTGACACATTTGAGAAGTGGTTGGCTGTATCCTCGCTTGTATAAGTCATCGCCTATCATTGTGTACCTACCGACTTTAGCAAGCCAACTCTTGTTGGCGTCAGGCGGGGGGTTACCGGTTCGGAGGTACTGGATATAGGGGGTGGTCCAGTTGTCGGCTTGGTGTTGGGTTAGGGTATCACAAGTATTTCTTGTGGAAGGAGCAGATAGTGTTTGTTATAAGAGGGATTGGTGTCGGCTTTTTAGTTTAGTGTTAGCCAGCTTGGACAAAATGTCAGCTCTAACGTTTTTGGATCGGGGGATGTGTCGGATGGAGACTCGTTCAAAAGCAAATTGTATAACATTTCGGACCAGGTGATAATATTGTAGGAGGGTGGGGTCTTTGATCTGGAATTCGTCATTTAAATTTCCTACTGTGAGTTTGGAATCAGTTTTGCACGCCAGCGTTTTAACGCCAACTTCGCAAGCGAGAGACAAGCCGGCGAGGTTGGCTTCGTACTCGGCTTGGTTGGTTGATGTTCTGAAGGCAAAGTGAAGGGATTTTTCGATGAGGATGTCGTTGGGGCCTTCAAAGACGATACCAGCACCTGCTCCTTTTGGGTTTGAAGAACCATCAACGTATAGTGTCCATTGGTCCTTTGTAGGGGTTTGTTGCAGATCGTTGACGAAGTCTAGGAGACATTGAGCTTTGATGGGGTCGTGGGATTCGTAGCGGATGTTGAACTCGGATGACTCTACAGCCCAAGACGACATGCAGCCGGCAAGGTCTAGCGTTCGAAGTATTTTCTGGATTGGGTAATCAGTTTTGACGATTATGTTGTGGTTTTGAAAATAGGGACGTAGGCGTCGCGCTGCGTGTACTAAGGACAAGGCTAATTTATCCACCATCTGGTATCTGGTTTCAGGATCTTGCAAGGTTCGGCTGACGAAGTACACAGGGTTTTGAGTGCCATCGACCTCTTGGACTAGCGCGGCGCTTACGGTGTTATCTGTGGCGGTGATGTAGACGAGTAGAGGTTGATGAGTGTCCGGCTTATGAAGGATAGGTGGTGAGGTTAGGGTGATTTTTAGTTTTTGAAAAACTTGTTCACATTCGTTGTTCCACGAGAACTTGGTCGATTTCTTTAGTAGTTGAATAATGGGTTGGGTTTGTTCGGCCAATTTGGGAAGGAAGCAAGAGATGGCAGTTAGTCGGCCAATGAGGCATTGCACTTTTTTGACATTGTTGGGGCTGCACATCTCAATGATGGCATTGTATTTGTCGGGGTTAGCCTCTATGCCGCGTTGTGTGAGCATGAAACTGAGGAATTTACCATGATCCACGCCGAAGACGCACTTTTTGGGGTTGAGGCGAAGGTTGTATTGTCGTAATGCAGAGAAGACAATGGACAAGTCTTGAGCGTGCTAATGATGACTCGAGGATTTGACGACCATATCGTCGACATATACCTCGACACATTTACCCATTATGTGGCTGAAGACCTTATCCATTAGCCGCTGATACATTGCTCCTGCGTTTTTTAGGCTGAATGGCATGACTTTCTAGAAGTAGTTGGCATCGTCTGTAATAAAGGCGGTTTTATTCATGTCGGATGTGGCCATGGGAATCTGGTTGTAACCAGAGTATACATCAAGAAAACTGAGAACTTTGTTACCGGTTGCACCGTCAACTAGCCTGTCAATGTTGGGTAAGGGGTAGGCGTCCCTAGGGCAGGCTTTATTGAGATCCGTGTAATCGACGCGCATGCGCCACTTGCCATTAGCTTTCTTGACCAAGACTACATTAGAGAGCTAGGTGGTGTAGTGGGCTTCTTCGATAAATCATGCATTGAGTAACTTGTCGGCTTCAACCTTGGCTGCTAATCGATGCTCTTCACCAAATTTTCATTTTTTCTGGGAGACATATATGGCCTCCTTGTAAATGGAGAGTTTGTGAGATGCGACTTGAGGGTCAACGCCGGGTAAGTAGGTGGTTGACCAGGCAAAGAGGTCTGTGTTGTTGATGAGGGTGGGGGTAAGGATGACACGTTATTCGGGTTGTAAGCCAGAGCCGAGTTAGATGGCGCGTCTATTAGGGAGTTCCAATGGTGTAGTTTCTTCGACCGGCTCGAGGCAGGCATCCTGACCTACTCTGGGGTCTAGATCATCTCCAGATAAGGCTATGTTAGAGTCGGGTGGTCATTCAATATGATTAGTTTGAACGATGGGAAGTTGTGGGCGGAGGCTAGTCATGTAGCATTTGCGCGCGAGCCGCTAGTCGTCGTGGATGGTAAAGATATCTCCAGATGGGGATGGAAATTTCATGGCCAGATGAGGTGTGGATACGACTGCACCAAGAGTGTTGAGGGATGGTCGGTCGAGGAGGACATTATAGGATGTGGGCGCGTCAACGACGAGGAAACGGAAAGAAATTGTCTTGGTTTGAGCGTCATCGCGGAAAACGCTATGGAGATCGATGTAGCACGGGTGGAGACCTTTTCCCCCGAGAAGCCATATATGGGTTCATCGTATGGAACCATGGCGGTTGTGGGGAGTTGGAGTTTCTGATATGTTGCGCAGTAGAGGATGTCAACGGAATTGTCTTGGTCAATTAAGACTTTTTTGACGGCATAATTTTCCAAGTTAACCGTGATGACCATGGGGTCATCCTACTGGTGATCAAGGCCATGGAAGTCGTCGCTTGTGAAGGTTGTGGGGGGCATGCGGCGTCTGTGGTGGGAGTGGGTGATATGGTTGATGGGTTGCATATGGCAGAGGTGTCTCTTTCTGGCGGATGAGGTGGATCCGCCACTAGCATAGCCACCAGAGATGGTGTTAATGGTGTCGCGTAGTGGGGGGTCGGTCGGGGCAATATCAGTGCGAGCAGGTTAGCGGTCGCGATTAGTGGGTTGACTTAGACGTTTGTCATGGCGAGGATCACAGGGAGAGCGTCGGTGGTCAAAACGTGGAGGGTGATCAGATATTGGAGGTTGGTCGTGTAAGACCCGAGAAAAATTAAATAGTTAATTAAATAATTATTTAATAAATGCGGGTAATAGGAGCATTTAAAGAATTTAATGCGGATTGCTATGACGTGGAAATGTACTAGCTCAAGTGGTTGAGAGTACTTTGATTGTGTGTGAGGACTTGGGTTCGAGTCCTATGTATGCCATTTATATGTTATTTAATTTATGAATTTTTATGATCTATATTTGGATATGGGACGTGATAACATAACCTTAGAATTAGAGGTATTATCACAAAACATATATTGGTTGAATTGGTTGTGCACTGAATTGTTAATTGAAAGGTTGTGAGTTCAAACCTTGCTAAGGACAAATTCATCCTCTTTTTGCTAATTTCTTTTGGCATGAATATGAAAGGATTGGGAAACCTAGCAGCTAATGGAGAGGCAACGTAGGGGCCAGAAAACAATGGGTTAATATCCATTGAATGGCCTTAGTCAGAATTTTTATTTAACAAAATTCGTTTTAGCAAATTAAAGAACAATTAGGGCAAATTAAGCTTGAGAGAGAAGAGAGAAGGAGAGGAAAATTAGCCTGGGGAAAGTGCAGACAGTTTTGAGAGTGTGAGGGGGTGATTTTGGTTCATGAAAGAGGCCAGGGAGAGAAGAGTTAAAGTGCTTCTTTTTAGCAAAGGGAAGAAGGTGTGTAAGGAGAGTGAGAATATCAATTTGGAGCGGGAATTTCAGGTAAGGGGAGTTGTTTTTAACTCTGTTGATTCGTGTTTATTGTAATGTGTTGATATGAATCAAATTGTATGAATTTTCCTGTCGAATTGTGATGTTATCGCGAAATTCTTGAGATCTGCCCATAAACCGCCTGGCGGGCATGCATGTGCCGCCAAACGGCACATCAGTATTAACTGTGTTTCTGGGTTTGCTCTTGAACTGCCTGGCGGTTCAGCCTCACCGTCAGGCGATATATGGTGTTAGGGCACTGTTTCATTGTATTTCTGGGTAGATTGAGATATATCGAGTTCCAAGGTAATTCTGTGTGGGTATGACTGCGAAATTCATTGTTTTAATTGGTTTTGTGGTGTTTGTAAATTATACTGTGAGGGTATAATCGAGTGAATTACGTTTAAATCTATAAGTTCCATAATAATCTGGTTTAGGGTACGAGGATAGGAGTGAAGGGTTCATGATAGAGGAGGTTTCATAGAAATCAGGATTTGAAGCTGATAAAAACAGGAAAAGAAAATGGTAATGGGTTGTTGGATATTTTTATGATTTGAACATGGATTGAATTGATGGAGAGTTGGAGAATTCATAAGTGCAGCAGAGAGAGATGGAACCAGAACCTGATACGTCGCTTGGCGATTTATGACTTGCCGCCAGGCAATGACTGGAGTAGTGGCCTAGTTTGTGAGTTGAGAAGTGGAGGATGGAAGGAGAACCTAGGTGAGTGAGTGGTACAAGAGAATTGTTAATGAAACTGTAAGGAACGATATAAGTCTGTTACTGAGTTGTATGAATTAGAATACGTGTGAAGGTATGAGCATAGTATGATGTGGTTGTAGGAAAGTTAAATTCAAGATAGAGGAAATAATGATCCTAAAGCAGAGTTTTGGGGTTAAAACGTATAGCTTGGTTGATGGTGTATAATTGGAACATGAGATGGTGTGTCTTAATGAATTGAGTTAATAGTTAAGATTTGTGTAAAAAGGATTGAATGCTAATGGATAGACGTTGTACTACTGTTGTAGTGTGAATCAGGTACGTAATGTGCTATAAGATATTGTACGAGTAGTCTCATTTTTGGGATGAGTCATTGGTTATGGATAGAGGAAATGGGAAAAATCCTATGTCTTGTTGTGTGGTTAGGGAAGGGAAATTTATAGGCAATGGGTTCACTAGTGGAGTGCCAAGGAGGCGAGAATATGAATTAAATTGATTCGGGTATGGCTGGGTAGTTTTGCATAAAGTCATGATGAATGAGAAGAGTGATGCTTGTGGTAGTGTTCTAATTTTGGAACAAATCAATGATTGTGCCAAAATCAGCAGCGAGATACTTCTGGTGTGACGCCTGGCGGCCTGCTAGTGCCGCCAGGCGATAGGAACAACAGGGAGGATCTCTGCGCTGCGTGGCGCCTGGCAGCAAGGGTGTGCCCGTCAGGCGGTGTCTGAAAAACAGTGGCACTGGAAGGGCGCTGGCGCCTGGCAGAGGGTTGGTACCGCCAGGCGGTCTGGGCCTATGTCGCCTAGCGGTGCTAAGTGTTACGCCGGGTGAAAATCTAACAATCTATGACGTGTGTTGTGTTGTGTTTAAGCAATGATGCTATGCTTGGATTGGGTGATGATGTGCCATAAGCGAGTAGGTTCATGGATGGTGGTTAACATGTGATGATATGAGGGGGAAGGTTCATATCCAGTTACTCTTACGTGGGAATACGAGCGAGGTCGGTTCGTATGTTTCGTGCTCACTTTTGAGAGCCGCCACGTGCGGGGAGGTACGGGGTTGGTGGATCACATGTGTTGGACTACGGGCGGGCAGGTCCGTAGAGTAGGACTACGAGCAGGGAGGTTCGTAGAACAGGACTACGAGTGGGGAGATTCGTAGAGGCAGGACCACGAGCAGGTAGGTTCGTGTGAGCATCATATTCCCAAGTCAAGGCTAACCATTTGTGTGATTTGAAGGCTATAAAGCCTTGGGTTTAAGGTCTTGGCCAAGAACTAAGTAGATTGAATAAGATGGGTGTATGACTTATCTTGCCTATTTTATATATGTTATTTTATTTTTCTCAGCTCACCATTTTTGTTTGTGTATGGCGATGATCGTGTGATTCGTTACATGGGAGCAGATGTTGATACAGGTGATGTTGTGGATGCTCAGGCGACGGAGTGAGGGCTAGCTTTGGGATTAGAGCTAGGAGATTTTCATATGTATTTTATCATGTTTTCGTTTATGAATAAGAAGTTTGGAATTTGTAACACTTTTATTATTTATGTTATAAACTTTGGCACGTATTTTCATAGTTTAAATTTTTCCTGCGTTTGGGAATAATAATATTGCGACCTTTGATATTCAATATTTTTCTTTTATTTTTTATTTTAAGTAATATTCCTTAGGGATGTTACATGTCGTCTCGAAGAATGAAGCGGCGAAAGTGGCCAACACGAACCAATTCTTCAATCTTGTCTTGGAGTGTTTTGCATTCCTTTATGGTATGGTCGTGGTTTCGGTGCTAGCGACAGTATTTAGTCATGTCCGCTTTGGGGGTAGTGGTGGTCTTGCGTGGTGGTGGTATGAGGTCGGCCTGTAAGGCTTCGTTAAGGAGACGAGATCGAGGAACGTTTAGGGGTGCATATCTGGTGAAGCGGGGTTCTCGGGGTTCTCGGGGTCTAGGATCAGGCCGAGAAGGTTGTGTAGGGGGGTTATTGCAGAGGGTGTATAGTCATTGCAGAATTTGGTATAGAGAGTTTGCATCTCCTCCATGCAGACGTAGTCAGCGACGCGGAGTTTGAACTCATGCATGGAGGCGGGTAGGTGGAGGTAGACGTTGTTAGCGAAGGGGCTGGGTTTGAGAGTGAGGGCCATGCACTGAAGGATCATTTCCTAATTGAGGTGTGGTGTGCGAAGGGCAACCTTACTGAAGCGGTCAATGAAAGCCTGAAGTGTCTCATCTTGTTCTTGTCTGACGCCAAGAAGGGAGATAGTTGTAGTTTGATGTGGGCAGTTGCCGGCGAAGTGAGTGGTAAACATGTGGGAGAGGGTGTCGAAGCAGTCGATAGAGTAAGGCGGAAGGGTGGTAAACCATTCGAGGGCAGGGCCTTTAAGGGTGGTAGGTAAGGCCTTGCAAAAAACGGCATCATGAGAAGTGTAGAGGGCGACGTGGGTGATATAGACCTTGAGGTGCTCGTTCGGATCAGTCTCACTTGTATAGCGCTCTAGGGTGAAAGGTTCCCACTGGGTAGGGAGGGGGGTGTTGGCGATGAAATCAGTAAAAGGATGACGGCGTCTGGGTTGTGTGGATGGGAGCGGGTGAGGGGGGATGGGATGGTGAACCAGGGTGGGAAAAGTGGATGTAAAGTTGTGAGGGGGGATATGAGTGTTAAGGAGGGTGGGAGGCATGTTGTAGGGTGGGACATGGGTGGGCGTAACGTGGAAGGTATGTTGTAAGGTGGGATGTGGGTGGTGGGAAGGGTGGCAGCAAGGTAGGAGCCGTAGTGTTTCCTGGAAGGGTGGGATGGAAGTGTGTATGATGGGTTAAGAGGATGGGAGTTTGTTGAGTGGTGGTGAAAGTGTGTGAGGTAGGATTGTACTCGCTTTCCTCTTCAGTGGGCTGGAAAGTTGGGGACCTTGCGGCATCAGATGTTTCCTTAGCCTTTCCCTTTTGAGTGGGATCGGCTTCGATCTTTCGCCTTAGCTGTGAGTTTTCTTGTCGTAGTGCCTCCAGCTCATCAGCACTGCATTTTTTCAAATCAGTCAGTTCCTGTTGCATCTTGGCTTGACCGTCTAGGATAGCGGCCAAGTCTGGGGTGGTAGTAGCAGGTGTTGTAGGACCTGTTTCAGCTTGCTTGTTAACTCATGCTCTGTTGCGGGTAGAAACCATCTTCAAGATAATGCGGGTTGGTTCGTAAAGTATTATCTCGTGCCCCACGGTGGGCGCCAATTGTTCCTACAGAGAACAAATAAGATATGTTAGACACAAGCGTTACCTTACCCCAATCCGCAATCTCCTCAGTAGGCTTCCTCCTGTTATATGTCATCTATGGATATCTCGGTATGGACCGGTTTGGACCCGAGAGGGGTTACCTGCGAAAGAGACTCTGACGCTCAAGTCAGCCAAGAACTCTCAGAAAGTCAAATCTCGTAATTAAGGGAGTAATGAATGTGTACCTTTAATTGTTGGGGTCCATACATATTTATAGATTATTAATTATGTCTGGCCACGTCATGGGCTGAGCCCCTGTTTGGGCCATAGGTGGGCCTGGGTCTTAGGCCAGGCCCTTAGTTCTATTATCGTGGGCCCTTAGGAGCCTTGCTGGTAGTGCTCTGACTTTGTCAAGTTCTTACTTAGTTATCCTAAGTTAGAAGCTTAGGCCGGTTATCCTTTAGTGGCTTAGGCCGGGTATTGGTGATTATTTGCGTCTTTGGGGGCTGTGTAGACGGGTTTTACGGCTATAATCAAGTTAAGCCGGCTAGGTGTGGTACACATAGGAAAACATTTACAGAGGATACTCTTTAGCTGAAGATAATCAAATCAAATGTTTAAAATTTAAATAATATTTTAACTAACACTTATGATGAACCAAGCATCAATGATGTTGAACTGAGAAGCCTCGACGTCGAACGGAACAACAGTTGCATCGAACAGAGCAGTGGCGACGAGTAGAGCAGCAGTGGTGGCGAGCAGAGCAACGACGACGCTCGAAGCACAACCAGCGACAGTGATGACGAATGAAGCAGTTCCAATGACGACGACAAAGATAAGCGGAGTAGATCTAGCCGCGGTGGTGACAAGCACAGCAGATCCAACAACAACAATGACGAGCGAAGAGAATCCAACAGTAACGACAATGAAAATAGTAGATCTAGCAACGACAATAATGAGCGAAACAAATCTAGCAGAAGCGGGGTCAAGAAAAACAGATCCAGCAACTCGGACGACGAGCATAGTAGAGCGAAGCACCACCAGTACCGAGCAAACCACTATCAGAGTGAAGTTGAAGAGGAATATGATTTCGTTGTGAGAGAAGATTTGGGGCTTTGATGGGAGAGAAAATATTTGAAGAAGAAAGAAATGGGGACTGCGTTTGCGTGATAGTGTTTTTGAGATTTTTAATTCAATGTTACATCGATTTTAATTACAACCGATGTAATATGCGATTCTTTAATTACAAAATTGCCACCGCCTTTTTATTATATCCTTTTTAACTAAACTGATGTAATATATTGTTGTTAAAAGGTAATTTTGCACTAGTGAGTTGTTACTGATAATGCTGTAAATTTCAAAGCAGTTGGGGATTTGTTGATGCAAAAAAGAGAATGTTGAAAAGATTTTGAATTTGACGGTCCTTGAATTAACAATCAAGAAGGGAAGAAAGATTATCACTTACATTTATGGAAGAACAATGTTGATTTCCTTGTTGAAAAAGTTCACTAAAGGTAATTTAACAAGATGGTAATTTAAATTATTTATAATTTTCTTTATTAGTTTATATCTACTAAAATTTAACATTTCATTTTAGGTTCATGCAAAGAGAAGGAACTGTTTGCATCAAAAAAATAAATAAATGATCCAATTTATGTGAAGTATAACTTGAAGTTAAAAAGTAAACAAATTCGAAAAACTATTGCTCTACTATTTGATAATATTGAATCAGATAATGGATAACTGAAGAGGCAAATGGTGTTGAGATTGGGCAAGCTCTCTTAATCTTGATAACATAACTTTTGATGTTGATGAGAATATACATGTTTTATCAAGGGAAGAGTTGGATGAAGATGATGATGGAGATAATAATATCATTAGAGGATTAGACATAAACATTTGATATTTAAATTTATGTTTTACTGAACTTATTTATTTCAAATACTTTTAAGTTATATAATTTTATGGACTTGTTTGAATTATGATATTATTTATATAAATTATTTTTTTTTTCATGTGAAGTGTAAGACCCACTTTTTTCAGCCCTAATGTTTAAGGGTCTACTCTAATCAGTTGGGCCTAAGGTTGGCCTATAGGGAGTCCAAAGCCCCTAAACCAGCCTAACACTCTCACTTTCTGCTCACTTTCAGAAAATCAGTTTATCAAACACTCCTTTTTTCCTCTCAACAGAAGCTCTACTAGGGTTTGGTTCCCCCTTGGTCTCGCCAGCTCAAAAGCGCACTCTCGTCTCACGTAAGTTAGTTTTTGAATCGTACTCTCTCCCTTCTAAGCTTGTTTTCGTGGTTCCTGTTAGGTTTCACCATAGTAACCATGTTTTCTTTCTGTGTCGTTGTTCTCAGCTCTCAAGTCTGCTCTTGGAGTTGTTGGGTTCGTTGGCTTAGGTGTCGAAGTCTTTTACTAGCTCTTTCTAGGTAAGGGAAGCTAGGGTTTACAGCTTTTCATGATATTTCGCATGTTTTGTGGATTTAAATCATATACATAAGTTATGCTTGCTATTATGGTTGCTTGGTATTGGTTGAACTATGATTTTGGTATTGTTTATGTGTTTTGCACGCGTGAACAATGGAGAACCCTGGTATTTTCGCTCAGGCAAGCTAGTCTCGGCCAAGCAAGAGTACCACAAGTTGCTCCCTAGAACTTGCACAAGCTGTTGCTCAGGCGACGAGCTCCTGCTTTGAGCGAGAGTCCATCTCGCTCAGGCAAGGAGGTCTCACCTAAGTAAGAGAACGCGAAGGTCACTGTTTCCAATTTTTTAGCTCTCGCCTAGGCGAAAGGAGCTCGCTTGAGTGAGAGAACCTTCTCGCCTGAGCGAGGCCTTTTAGCCTGAGCGAGAACTAGGCGAGAATGTGCTCAAGTGTTGTTTTCCCTTCTATTTGTGGATGATTGTCACATGTTTGGTTGAATTACTATGTTAAAGTATGATATGAGTGATTTTACATGTATTGGATGGTTTATGGGCTGGATAAGTTTGGCATGATCTTGGTACAAAACATGAAGGGATGGTTGGTTATATTTATTGGCATGAGATTGGTATGCATGATAATATTATGTTGGTTGGTGAGACATGATTTTTGGTATGGTCAACACGTAATTCCATGAAGGTTCATAGTCAGAACGTAATTCCATGAAATCTCTAGGTGTAGACATGTCAAAGTGAGCTAACTCGGCTCACACAAGTTGGCTCACCACGAGTCGGGTTGAAAATGAGTGAACCCAACCCGACTCACTTTATAGTGAGCCAAAAATTTTGTATCCCGGCTCAACCCACCATGGGTTTGTGGGTTAAGTCGGTTGGCTCACCAACCCACCTAAAAAAATTATTTATTTATTTTTAGTATTCAAATATTTAAATAAATTTTTAAGTAACCCATGAGATGACAATCATAGTAAAATCAAGAACCAATGTTTTGATCATGCTCACCACCAATATATGAAGAATTATTTCCAAGAAAGTATCCATTTGGTCTAAAAAGCATGACTAATATTACAAATTTTCTGTCATGCTATTCAACAAAATATAAATAAAAAAAAAAAAACTATACATTTTTTTCATGTTAATTTAGAAAAAAATTGTTTATAAGACGGTTACTTGAGTAATTTACTATAAAGATTATAGTTAAATATTAAAGTATCAACATATATAACTTGATAATCAAATTAATTAAACATTCAAACAATTCAAATATAATTAAGCAACATTCTAGCATTTAAAAATATGAAATTGTGAACAAATATAATAAGAGTAGTAAATAATTATTAAAAAAAATTTAAAAAAAAAATTTAAAAAAAAATTGTAAAAAAATGTTGGTGGGTTAAGTGGGCCAACCCACCTTCAACCCGGCTTAAACCCGTTTAACACGTGGGTTAAGTGAGCCAGGTTGAGTTCAACCCACTTTTGAAAAAGTTGAATTTTTCTCGACCCAACCCGGCTCGAACCCGTGGTGAGCCAGGTTGGCTCACGGGTTGAAACCCATTTTGACATCTGATGAGTGCGTATTTTTGCCCTCATTCAATATTTAATTCTGGGTATTTAATTGAATTTATGTGCTTAAAGAGTTATTTAATTGATAATTCTAACAATTAGGCTATTTGAGCTTGTGTGATAAAAATGTGTTAAAAAGTGATTTTTAACTGCACAAATTATTTTTGGATATTTTAACGTTTGTTGATGCAGCTGAAGTTAAGATTAAGCTCATTTAAGGTGGAAAAATAAATTGATTGAAGTTACAAACTACCTTTAAATAAGGCTAAAATCAGCAAGTTCTGGAAAAATCACTTTTGCACCCCATACATTACTTAAACACTCTCCTATTTCCAAATGGGTCTCACAAAACCTACTTCTTCACCCATACCTTTGTCTATTTGCACCCCTTTTCCACTCATAAAATGGATGCACTCAGATGCTGCCATGTGGCAATCCTCAACTCTTAAAATTGGCCAATCAGCACATGCCACGTGGGCTTAATCTCCACTAAAGAATTTGAGCTAATAACATTTTTCCACGTCATCATCTTCATCTCCACACAACCAGAAACCCTAGCCTCCATCTTCACCATGTTTCCGCCGCCGGGAGCACCTGCACCAGCCACGTCGGAGCAGCCGCCATTGCAGCAGCCACAAGCCTCCATGAAACCTTTCCGCAGCCAAAGTGTGAGAGAAACCCTAGTCTGGAGAGAGGAAGTGCGCTCTGCCACGTGTCAGTTTCTCAATGGACAGTCAAATGGTCAAACAGTCAACTCTAGTCAAATGTTCAAATCTGGTCAAAGATTGGTCAAACGAGAGGGGTTTAATTACAAATATTGATATTTTTGGATGTCTCTGCAAATTTGGACTACAGGATTAAAAGTGGCTTATTGAGAAAATTAATGCATATATTATTTGTTAATAATTTATTAGATATCTTTAAATAATTTATTTATTTAAGGTTAAATTACAGTTTTGGTCCCTCTATTTGTCATGAAATTTCATTATGGTCCTCAAGTTTTTCGTTGTCTCAATTTGGTCCTTATTTTCTTAAAAATGACTCAATTTGGTGCTCACCGTTAACTTTGACCAAACGGTGTTAAAGTCAATGTCATGTGTCAATTTCTAGTTTTTTTAATTTTTTTAATTTTTTTAATTTTTTGACACGTGTCACTTCACATTTGTGTCACGTGTCAAAATGACTCAATTTGGTCCCTATATTTGTTTTTAGTTTCAATTTAGTCCCAATTTTTGTAAAAATGAAGCAAGATTGTCTTTCCTTAAATTGATACTAAATTTACTTTTTTTATAAATTTTATGGTGATATTCTTACTAAAATTAATGTTTTTATTAAATATTTCTATAAATATTTTAAATTAACTTTAAATTCTACACAAAATATTAGACTTTGATTTTGTTTTGAACTTGAAATTTAGTTCCTAAACTTATGTGTGACAAGTTATTTGATTTTTAATTTTTACTAAGTTTGTATAATATGATACACTTGATGCTTTTATATATGATGACAAAATTGTTAACTTTTGAAATTAAGTTTGGGGTTTAACTTTGTTTAATAGTAAAACTAAAAACAAAAACTTATTTAAAAATATTTCTACAAATATTTAATAAAAACGTCAATTTTATTAAGAATATCATCATAAGTTGTATACAAAGATTCAATTGAGTCTCAATCTAAGGAGGACAATATTGCTTCATTTTTATAAAAATTGGGACTAAATTGAAACTAAAAACAAATATAGGGACCAAATTGAGTCACTTTGACACGTGGCACAACTGTGAAGTGACACGTGTTAAAAATTAAAAAAAAATTAAAAAAAAATTAAAAAAAATTAAAAAAAAATTAAAAATTTAAAAAAAAAAATAGAAATTGACACGTGGCATTGACTTAACACCGTTTGGTCAAAGTTAACGGTGATGACCAAATTGAGACAATGAAAAACTTGAGGACCAAAATGAAATTTCATGACAAATAGAGGGACCAAAACAGTAATTTAACCTTTATTTAATTATATCATAAATTATTATTCAAACTATATTTGTCAAATAGTTTAGATCTCTCCAAATATCTTTATCTTTATTTTAAAAGATATTTGAGAGGTTTTAGCAACCGAAAAGCCCAGTCCAAGTCTTATATAAAGAGACCAAGGGAGAAGCAGAAAAGAACAAGCTCGGGACTTCGGAATTTTGGAACCCATAGGGGTGCCTAATTTCGTTTCCTTTCTCTCCCTTTTCTTCTTTCTATTCTTCTTTTTATTTTGCATTCCATGGATTGCTAAATTTCTTGGGTTGATTCCATTGTAATTTCATTATGGATTCTGAGGTTAGAATGAATTAATTTCTTTGTTCTTTTTATTATTGTTGAGATTTTAATTCTAACCAAAGTAACTAAAAAAATTATGTTTAAAAAAAATAAATAAAGTAACTAAAAAATAACTAAAGAAAATAAAATAAATCTTAGAAAAACAATTGAGATAAAAAAAATGTTAGTGATAAACAAAAAATATAAAGATATAATAAGAACTAAAATGATAAAAATTCTAACCGTGTTCCCCGATAACGGCGCCAAATTTGATAACGTTGTCGTCAAGCGATGAAATTAATACTACTTATCTACAATAACTTCAGTATTGTTAAGAAAGTAGCCAAAAGATTAGTATGGGTTAAGTCAACCCTAAGTCATCTCCCAACGAATACAAAATTGATTTCTAACAAATTAGTTCTTATAAAACTATACAAAAGAGTTAATCAAATAAAATAGGTTAAAATACTCCGTTGGTCCTCGTTTTTGTCGCAAAATCTCAATTTGGTCCTCGTATTTTTGTTAGTCTCAATTATGTACTCATTTTTGTAAATTAGTATCAATTAGGTCCTTTCCGTTAGTAGAGAACTAACATCGTTGAGTAGGTGCCACGTGTTAGTTCCTCGTTTTTTAATTTTTCTTTTAAAATATTTATGATACGTGTCAGGTTTGTAGTATGCCACGTGTCAATCTAATATGGTGACACGTGTCAAATTATTGTATGAATCTCAATTTGGTCCCATTTTTGTTAATTTGATTTGATTTTAGTCCCAAATTTTTTTAAAAAATTTTAATTTCATGTGCTCTAAATTTAGAACAAATTTAATTTTTTTATAAATGTAATGATGATACTTTTATTACAAGTGATATTTCTATTACATATTTTTAACAATATTTAATTTATTTAAATTTATATTTTACATTAAACTTTATTTAAATTTTATTTTAAAATTATAAATATATAGATTAATAAATTTATATTCGAAATATTTGTATAATATTCAATATCAACAATATTTTAGAGTTTACTTAAAAAATAACAATTTTATAAATTCAAATGTAAAATTTTAAAATAATTTTATAACAAATTGATATCGCTGTTGTTAGGCGATCAAATTACCACTACTTTAGCAACTTCAGTATTGCCAGTTTGTAGTGAAGAAAATAGTTAGGGTTAAGATAACCCTGAGTCGTCTCACAACGAATACGGAATTGATCTCAAATATTTGATTCTCAAAAATGCAATTTAAAACTAGCAACTATAAAAATAAGGGGGTTTTGATATGCAAAGAAAATGACACAGAAGATTGTAAACACAGTAATAGTAAATAGGTCAATTCCACTGCTTTTCCTAAATAAGATTCTTCATTGGTTATCTAGAGATTATTGTTAAATTAATTATTGTTGTTGATTTACAAATAAATCAATGTAAAGACTCAATTCATTTGTTGGCATCCTCACTTTTAATCAAAGTACAGTCTCAATTAAAAGTGAGAATTGTTTAGATTGTCCATAGTAAATTTAATCAAAGTACAGTCTCAATTAATTTTACTATGCCTAATCATGTCTATTCCTTTGTTTCTTTACCAAATAGAAAACTTAATTAATCAAAGTAAAGTCTTGACTAATTTTAGTTAAAGTAATTACCTCTAATCAAATTAAAGTCTCAATTATTGGCAAAAACTTATTTAATCAAATGAAAGTTTCTAAACAAAATCAAAGTAAAGTCTCAATTTAATTTAAAAACCTTTTAACTCATATGATTAGCATGCATGTAGATTTAAAATCATTATTTTCTATTCGATTAAGAAGCAAAGGACATAGATAAACAAAAACCACAACAATAATCAAAATAACAAAACATATAAATTCATCTAACCTCAGAATCCATTTAAGAAATTATAGTGGAATCAACCCTAAAAGCTTAGCCCTCCATGGCTTTTATGGAATACATGATAATATGATGAAGGAAAGAAAATAAAAGAAGAGAATGAGAGATGTGGTGGAGACGGTATCTGCCAAAACCAGAGAGTTCTAAGTGTCTAAGCTGTCAGTTGTCAATTTTCAGCCTTGCTTCTGCTCCCTTAAGTCTCTTTATATAGGCTTCAACTGGATTTTGGGCTTTATCTGTCAGTTGCTAAAATCTTTTATTTTTATTTAATTAATTAGCAACTTAATTCCTGCCCAATTTACAATTCTGCCCCTCTCATTTAGCCATATTCGCAGTTTTGACCAGAGTTGACTGTTGACTTTGACCAGTTGACCAGATTTGACAAACTTTGACTATTCAGTGTCCATTGAGAGGATGACACGTGGCAGTGCAGATTCTCTCTCCAGAAATTAGGGTTTGCTCTCACACTCCTCTCCCTCCCTCGTGACGGCGCGGCTGACGGCGTGGTGGCTGCGCAGAACTGCTGGAACGGAGTTGCGGTGGTGATGGAACGGTGTCGCGGTGGCTGACGCGCTCGCGGGAAGAAGAACTCGCGGTGGTGGTGTGGAATGCTGCTGCCATGGTTGTGCGGAGGCGAGAACGAAGAGGTGCGTCGCGGGGTGAAGTGGCGCGCTCGTTCGCGGTGGCTGCGGGAGAAGATGGAGGCGCGGTGCTCATTGTGGTTGATGGAGATGACGGCGCGAATGGAGGAAGATGGTGGTGGCGCGCGGAGCTGCTGGATGCGTTGCGGAGAAGGTTCGCGGTGGCGCCGCCGTTGCTGCGCGAATGGAAGAAGATGGTGGCGCTGTCACGGTGAGGCGCGATGCGGTGGTTCTGCAGTTTCCGGCGAGTTGACGGTGGAAGGGGCTGTGGTGGCCGGCGAGGTTGGCGGCGGCTGTGTGGAGGGTGGAAGGGAAATTAGGGTTAGGGTTTCATGTGTGAGATGGAGGAGATGATGACGTGGCAAGATCTGAGTGGTCAATTTGGTGAGTGGAGGATTATGACACGTGGCAGCTTATGGTTGGCTAATTTTAAAAAGTGAGGATTGCCACATGGCATGATCTGGTTAAGTGGAGTTTAAGTGGTAGGAGGGGTGCAACTTAGTGAAAACTGGGGGTGCATAACAGGTTTTTTTGTGGTCCACTTGAGGAAGGGGTGTGCAAATAAAATCTGGGGGTGCATTTAGCTCCTGATTTATTCTTTTTCAGAATTTCTTGATTTTGGACTTACTTTGTAACTTTGAATATTTTAAAATCACACTATTAATTGACCAAAAATAAATTCCAGCTGCATTAACAAACGTTAGAATATCCAATAATATTTTATGCAACTAAAATCAATTTTTACGCCACTTTTACCAAACTTACTCAATAAATCCAATAATCACAAATCCTAATTAAATCAATCTTTAAGCACAGAAAATTCAATTAAATCCCCAAATTTAAATATTAAACGAGGGCAAAAATTTGAACTCATCACAAATTAAAATAAATATATTTAAATTTTAATATTAAATACAATTAATATTATTAAAATATTTAATATAAATATCAATTTTAATAAAAATAGTCATAACATTATAGAAAAGTAAAATTTGGTCTAAATTTGGAGTGCGTGATGTAACATCCCATTTAATAGTTTTTCACACTATCAAATAAAACATCTCATGATTAATCACAACAGATAGTAAAGAAAACAGCACTAAAGAATATACAGCTGATACAGTCATCCAAAAACATATCCTGTGAATTTGTGATGAAGAACATAGGTATCCAAATACAACTAAAACATCTCAAAACTACATGGCGTCTAATCCATGAACTCTGTCACGGAACTACTCATCTATCACTCAACTCCTGTTAGAGGGAGGGACATCACCATCTGGATTCGGTCCTGCTCACACCAACAGTGGGTGATCATAGCAAGGAGAAACATAAAGAAAGCAGACATGAACAATAACGGTGAGCAAACTGAGATTTGAGGGGAAAGCATACAATTCATATCGAAAACATCAATCACAAACATATCGCAATTATACATAAAATTCTAGACTCGATATCCAGATTGTGTAAGCGACATTGGAGCTCTTGGTGGCATGCACGTGTGAAGGTTCCCAAACTCTGCAGAGTTTGAACACAAGGGGTTATCACCCAACCTCTCACAGGGTAAGTCCCCTTCGCGTCTAAGGCTCTTTCGAGTCCAAAGACTAGGACCTCCTGCTACTCCTCACGACATAATCCATTCTACTCTACATGAGCATGAATGATTATTGGAGTTTCAGGAAGCCAACCAATACGGATTCCTCATGTCATTACACACACTAACAAACTCTTATGAATTTCCCTTCAAATTCCATTATAATATAACTTCTCATCTTTCACGGATCATAAATTTTCACTAAGTTTATAGCATATTTCAAGCATACAGGAGAGCATGTACACATAATTATAACACTTCATATCAATTCATTCATTAAAACAGAACTCCAAGCCATCCACTGCAGGGACCCTCGCCCAAGCTAGAAAATCCGGCCTAGGCGAGAGGCCGTCTCGCTCAGGCGAGTCCACCTCGCCTAGGCGAGACTTCGCGCAAGAACAGGGGTGATTTCCCTGATAGTCTCGCTCAGGCGAGTGTCACTCGCCCAGGCGAAAATATCAGTTTTCAAGCCTGTTCTTACATGCAAGAGTGTGGATTCATTCCCAGATCATCAACGACCAATAATCACACAATTAAATCATCAATTGACTAATTATACATGCAATTCAGACTTATCAAAACACAATCTAACTGAATTGGGTAGAAGTTCGTTGACTCCCCTTACCTTTGGAATTTCCACTAGGATTGACTCCTCAATAAAAGAGAATACCTCAAACTCCAACCTAAGGAACTGAATTATAATTGCAACTGGTGAGAACAGATTCTACTACCATCCAGAATGTTGGAATTACTTAGAATTCGAAAATCAGAATATGAGAGGGATACAAGACTTACGCGTAGGAAAAGGGAGACTCAACTTAGGGGAAGTGACTCTGATCTTGCTTCAGCCCTAAATTCTGCAACAAGGAAGAGGATTAGGCCTACTGCAGTAAACTTTTAGGGTGAATTTGGTGGAGAGAAGGCAGAGAAGGAGTAAGGGAAGAAGAAGATGTTAGGGAGAGGGAGTGGGTTCTATTTTTGTGAAGTGGTGGCAGAGAGGGTTCTCACATTCTCCCCATCAACAAAAATTTTCGACCCGAAAATTGAGACTTACCAGAGAATAGATGTGGATATGATTCCTTCACGTCCTTTTCAAGTTCCCAAGTGGAATCGCCCGTTTTCTTGTCCTAGATGACCTGAACTAGGCTAATGGTTTTTCACCTGTGTTGCCTTGTTTGGCTATCCCCTAGACCAACAGGCTGTACCGCAACCGAGAGATCACTCCTGATCTGCAATTCCTCCGCTTCCAGTACATGAGAGGGGTCGGACACATACTTCCGGAGCTGGGAGACGTGAAACACCGAGTGGAGGTTGGCCAACTGAGGAGGTAGGGCGATTTCATAAGCAACTGGTCCAATCCTCCGTAGAATCTGATATGGGCCAATGAATTTGGGGGATAGCTTTCTCGAGCGAATAGCCCTTCCCACACCAGTGGTCGGGGTAATCTTCAAAAACACATGGTCTTCGGCTACAAACTCTAACGGTCTTCTCCTCTGATCCGCATAGGATTTTTGTCTACTTTGGGACGTCTTCATCCTCTCTTTTATTAACTTGATCTTCTCTGTAGTTTGCCTCAGCAACTCTGGTCCCACTATCACTGCCTCTCCATCTTGGTACCAGCACAACGGAGTCCTGCATCTCCTGCCATAGAGGGCCTCATAGGGTGCCATGCCGATACTCGCATGGAAACTATTATTATAAGTAAATTCTACCAAGGGCAGGACCTCGTCCCAAGCACCAAGATGATCAAGTACGCACGTCCGCAAGAGGTCTTCAAGGGACTGAATGGTCCGCTCTGATTGGCCATCCGTTTGGGGGTGATAGGCTGAGCTCATAGTCAGCCTGCTGCCCAAGGCACTTTGTAAAGTCTGCCAGAAACGAGAGGTGAATCGTGGGTCCCTATCCGAGACTATGCTCGATGGTACTCCATGTAATCTCACGATCTCACTGATATACAACTGTGCCAGCTTCGTCATGGACATCCTCAGATTCACTGCTAGAAAGTGTGCACTCTTAGTCAGACGGTCTACTATAACCCATATGGCATCGTGGTTCTTCACTGTCCGTGGCAAATGGGTCACGAAGTCCATGGCAATGCTATCCCATTTCCACTCCGGGATCTCTAACTGTTGCAGCATCCCTCCAGGTCTCTGATGTTCTGCCTTTGCCTTTTGGCACGTCAAGCAGGATGACACATAATGAGCAATATCTGACTTCATCCCTGACCACCAGAATGATTCCTTTAGATCATGATACATTTTAGTCATGCTTGGGTGCATGCTAAAACGACTCTTATGCCCCTCTTCAAGGATCATAACCTTCACTTCCAAGTCTTCTGGTATGCAGACTCTGCCTCTAAACCTCAACACCCCATCACTTCCTAGCATGAAGTCCTTGGCTTTCTCAGTGCCAAGCAACTCCACTGTTCTCCGTAGCTTAGGATCGGATAACTACCTTTCCTTTATCAGGACTAGGAAATCACTAGATACTGTGAGATGATTGCACCTAATGACATTCTCTTCCAGAGTCACCTGCAACCGCATGTCCCTGAACTGTTCCACCAATTCTAACTCTCTAGCCATCATATAGGATGCGTGGATTGTTTTTCGGCTTAGGGCATCAGCCACCACATTTGCTTTCCCTGGATGGTATAACAACTCGAAGTCAAAGTGCTTTAAGAACTTCATCCATCGTCTCTGCCTCATGTTCAATTCTTTCTGGTCAAACGGATACTTCAGGCTCTTGTGGTCACTGAAAACTTGGAATTGTGCTCCATATAGATAATGCCTCCAGATTTTTAGAGCAAACACCACAGCGGCTAGCTCTAAGTCATGTGTGGGGTAGTTCTTTTCATGACCCTTCAGCTGTCTCGAGGCGTAAGCAACCACTTTTCGCTCCTGCATCAGAACACACCCTAACCCCTGGTGTGAGGCATCGCAGTAAACCTCAAAAGGCCTACTGGTGTCAGGAAGAACTAACACGGGCGCACTAGTCAGCTTCTGCTTCAACTCTTGGAAACTAACCTCACAACGATCAGTCCAAGCAAAAGGCTGATCTTTACGAGTCAGCTGGGTTAAGGGAGCCACTATCTTAGAGAATCCTTCAATGAACCTCCTGTAGTAGCCTGCCAGCCCCACAAAACTCCTAATCTCAGTCACTGATTTTGGGCACTCCCATTTCAACACAGCTTCCACCTTGGATGGATCCACAGATATGCCCTGGGCTGAGATCATATGTCCCAAGAATTGGATTGTGGTCGTCCAAAACTCGCACTTGGACAATTTTGCATACAGCTGTTTCTCCCTCAAGATGCTTAGAACCGTCCTCAGATGTCTCGCATGTTCTTCCCGAGTTCGGGAGTATATCAGGATGTCATCGATGAAAACCACTACAAACTTGCCTAGAAACGGCCTGAATATTCTGTTCATATAGTCCATGAACAAGGCAGGGGCGTTAGTCACGCCGAAGGGCATCACGACGTACTCGTAGTGTCCATACCTGGATCTAAAAGCGGTCTTCTGTACATCATCAGACTTAACTCTAATCTGATGGTACCCCGATCTCAAGTCGATCTTAGAAAACAATGCAGCACCATGCAATTGATCCATCAAATCATCTATCCGAGGCAGAGGATATTTGTTCTTGATGGTTAACTTGTTAAGTTGCCTATAATCCACGCAAAGTCTGGAGCTGCCGTCTTTCTTCTTAACCAACAACACCGGCGCTCCCCAGGGTGACACGCTGGGTCTGATAAACTGTTTCTCAAGCAACTCTTCAATCTGTTGTTTTAACTCTACCAACTCGGCAGGAGCCATTCTGTAAGGTGCCATTGATACTGGTCCTGCTCCAGGCACCAAATCAATGGAGAACTCTACCTCCCTAGAAGGGGGTAAGCCAGGCACATCCTCAGGAATGACATCTGAAAACTCCCTCACCACCGGCGTCTCAAGATGTCCGTCCCCATTCTCAACGGATAGTTGGGTCAAAATCAGAAAACACTGAGATCCCTCCCTGATGGCTTGATCTACCTGTTGTGAGGACATCAATACATCTCTCTCCTCTGAGCTAGGGAATACCACTTTCTTCTCATTGCAATCAATGAGAATGCGATTAGCAGATAACCAATCCATTCCCAAGATTACATCCAGCCCTTCCAGAGGTAAACAAATAAGGTTTACCCTGTACCTACGTCCCTCAACCTCGATCAAACGCCTAGCACACAAAGTTGAGGTCCTGACCATCCCAGAAGCAGGCGTGGACACTACTAGGTCATACTGAAGTTCCCTCACCGAAAGACCCAACTCTTCCACCACTGACTCCGACACAAATGAATGTGTCGCTCCCGAATCATATAAAACACACAAACCTCTACCAGCAATCACACAAGATCCAGTGATGAGGTTACCTGATCTGACTGCCTCCGTACCCGTCATGGCGTACACTCGACCAGCTGCTTGAGGTCTTGCACCTCCCCTAGCCTGCTGTGACTGAGACTGTGCCGAAGGCCTAGAAACTGCACCCCTACCGGTGGGGCACTCTCGGATGAAGTGACCCTCCTGACCACACCTGTGACAAGTCCTCTTGCCCACCAATTGAGGGCAGGCATTCTTCATGTGGGGACCTCCGCAATGATAACACTGCGGCCTGGAAGACTGAGGCTGTTGTGGCTGATGCGGGAATCTCCTAGGCTCCTGGGGGTGAGGCCTAGAGTACGGCCTCCTCCTATCATCCCGTCTGTTCACGGACCCAGATGGTCCTCCCACCTTCTACTGGGATCGTTGCTGAGCCTCAACTTCAGCTTTCAGCTTCTCCATTACCCTTGCCTTCTCCACTAAAGCAGGGAATTCCTGAATAGAGAGAGGGGCTACCATGAGTTTGAGGTCACCCCTCAACCCATTCTCAAATTTCCTACACTGTCAGTCTTCTGCCATCCTCAAGGTATGAAATCTTCCCAAGTGCTTAAATTTTTCTGCATATTCAGACACTGACATCTCCCCTTGCATCAGTTGTAAGAACTCGACCTCCTTGGCGTACCTCACACTGTCTGGGAAGTACTCAGCATAAAACTTTTTCTTAAACAACTCCCAGGTGATAGTCTCCCTACTGTCCTCTAGCATCATCTTCATACTCGACCACCAGTGGACAGCCTCTCCAGCAAGCAAGTACTCTGTATATGCCAGTCTATTCTCTGTAGGACACCTCTTGGCGTCGTAAATCCGCTCCATGTCTCTCATCCACTGGTCTGCTCCATCAGGACTAGTCTTGCCATCGAAGCGGGATGGATGGTGTTGGAGAAAGTCCTCCAAACTTCACTCTTGTACACGTGGTGGTGGAGCTTGGGAAGGTCCAACTGCGGAACGATTTTCTCCCATCTGATGCAGGGCTTCCAAGTGTCTCTGCTGAGTCGCCTCTGCTGCTAACCTTGCAGACTCCATCTGCTGCAAGGCCAAGTTATGCTGATACACCATGATAGCATTCTGCTGCTGCATGGCTGCTATCATTGCGTCGATGGTTCCCACCAAGTGAGAGTTGTCTGGGTTGGGAATAGGAGGAGGGGGAGCTCTAGGCGCCATAACTCTGACCACACAAAGAGATGAACCAACAGGTTAGCTAGCAGATACTACAACTATACTCAAAACGCTTCGAGAAACACACAGCAGAGACCAAGCAAGCTCACACCTACAGACCCCTAGGAACTACTGCTCTGATACCAAAAATGTAACATCCCATTTAATAGTTTTTCACACTATCAAATAAAACATTATATCATGATTAATCATAGCAGATAGTAAAGAAAACAGGACTAAAGAATATACAGCTGATACAGTCATCCAAAAACATATCCTGTGAATTTGTGATGAAGAACATAGGTATCCAAATACAACTAAAACATCTCAAAACTACATGGTGTCTAATCCATGAACTCTGTCACGGAACTACTCATCGATCACTCAACTCCTATTAGAGGGAGGGACATCACCATCTGGATTCGGCCCTGCTCACACCAACAGTGGGTGATCATAGCAAGGAGAAACATAAAGAAAGCAGACATGAACAATAAGGGTGAGCAAACTGAGATTTGAGGGGAAAGCATACAATTCATATCGAAAACATCAATCACAAACATATCGCAATTATACATAAAATTCTAGACTCGATATCCGGATTGTGTAAGCGACATTGGAGCTCTTGGTGGCATGCACGTGTGAAGGTTCCCAAACTCTGCAGAGTTTGAACACAAGGGGTTATCACCCAACCTCTCACAGGGTAAGTCCCCTTCGCGTCTAAGGCTCTTTCGAGTCCAAAGACTAGGACCTCCTGCTACTCCTCACGACATAATCCATTCTACTCTACATGAGCATGAATGATTATTGGAGTTTCAGGAAGCCAACCAATACGGATTCCTCATGTCCTTACACACACTAACAAACTCTTATGAATTTCCCTTCAAATTCCATTATAATATAACTTCTCATCTTTCACGGATCATAAATTTTCACTAAGTTTATAGCATATTTCAAGCATACAGGAGAGCATGTACACATAATTATAACACTTCATATCAATTCATTCATTAAAACAGAACTCCAAGCCATCCACTACAGGGACCCTCGCCCAAGCTAGAAAATCCGGCCTAGGCGAGAGGCCGTCTCGCTCAGGCGAGTCCACCTCGCCTAGGCAAGACTTCGCGCAAGAACAGGGGTGATTTCCCTGATAGTCTCGCTCAGGCGAGTGTCACTCGCCCAGGCGAAAATATCAGTTTTCAAGCCTGTTCTTACATGCAAGAGTGTGGATTCATTCCCAGATCATCAACGACCAATAATCACACAATTAAATCATCAATTGACTAATTATACATGCAATTCAGACTTATCAAAACACAATCTAACTGAATTGGGTAGAAGTTCGTTGACTCCCCTTACCTTTGGAATTTCCACTAGGATTGACTCCTCAACCAAAGAGAATACCTCAAACTCCAACCTAAGGCATTGAATTATAATTGCAACTGGTGAGAACAGATTCTACTACCATCCAGAATGTTGGAATTACTTAGAATTCGAAAATCAGAATATGAGAGGGATACAAGTTCACTTACGCGTAGGAAAAGGGAGACTCAACTTAGGGGAAGTGACTCTGATCTTGCTTCAGCCCTAAATTCTGCAACAGGGAAGAGGATTAGGCCTACTGCAGTAAACTTTTAGGGTGAATTTGGTGGAGAGAAGGCAGAGAAGGAGTAAGGGAAGAAGAAGATGTTAGGGAGAGGGAGTGGGTTCTATTTTTGTGAAGTGGTGGCAGAGAGGGTTCTCACATTCTCCCCATCAACAAAAATTTTCGACCCGAAAATTGAGACTTACCAGAGAATAGATGTGGATATGATTCCTTCACGTCCTTTTCAAGTTCCCAAGTGGAATCGCCCGTTTTCTTGTCCTAGATGACCTGAACTAGGCTAATGGTTTTTCCCCTGTGTTGCCTTGTTTGGCTATCCCCTAGACCAACAGGCTGTACCGCAACCGAGAGATCACTCCTGATCTGCAATTCCTCCGCTTCCAGTACATGAGAGGGGTCGGACACATACTTCCGGAGCTGGGAGACGTGAAACACCGAGTGGAGGTTGGCCAACTGAGGAGGTAGGGCGATTTCATAAGCAACTGGTCCAATCCTCCGTAGAATCTGATATGGGCCAATGAATTTGGGGGATAGCTTTCTCGAGCGAATAGCCCTTCCCACACCAGTGGTCGGGGTAATCTTCAAAAACACATGGTCTTCGGCTACAAACTCTAACGGTCTTCTCCTCTGATCCGCATAGGATTTTTGTCTACTTTGGGACGTCTTCATCCTCTCTTTTATTAACTTGATCTTCTCTGTAGTTTGCCTCAGCAACTCTGGTCCCACTATCACTGCCTCTCCATCTTGGTACCAGCACAACGGAGTCCTGCATCTCCTGCCATAGAGGGCCTCATAGGGTGCCATGCCGATACTCGCATGGAAACTATTATTATAAGTAAATTCTACCAAGGGCAGGACCTCGTCCCAAGCACCAAGATGATCAAGTACGCACGTCCGCAAGAGGTCTTCAAGGGACTGAATGGTCCGCTCTGATTGGCCATCCGTTTGGGGGTGATAGGCTGAGCTCATAGTCAGCCTGCTGCCCAAGGCACTTTGTAAAGTCTGCCAGAAACGAGAGGTGAATCGTGGGTCCCTATCCGAGACTATGCTCGATGGTACTCCATGTAATCTCACGATCTCACTGATATACAACTGTGCCAGCTTCGTCATGGACATCCTCAGATTCACTGCTAGAAAGTGTGCACTCTTAGTCAGACGGTCTACTATAACCCATATGGCATCGTGGTTCTTCACTGTCCGTGGCAAATGGGTCACGAAGTCCATGGCAATGCTATCCCATTTCCACTCCGGGATCTCTAACTGTTGCAGCATCCCTCCAGGTCTCTGATGTTCTGCCTTTGCCTTTTGGCACGTCAAGCAGGATGACACATAATGAGCAATATCTGACTTCATCCCTGACCACCAGAATGATTCCTTTAGATCATGATACATTTTAGTCATGCTTGGGTGCATGCTAAAACGACTCTTATGCCCCTCTTCAAGGATCATAACCTTCACTTCCAAGTCTTCTGGTATGCAGACTCTGCCTCTAAACCTCAACACCCCATCACTTCCTAGCATGAAGTCCTTGGCTTTCTCAGTGCCAAGCAACTCCACTGTTCTCCGTAGCTTAGGATCGGATAACTACCTTTCCTTTATCAGGACTAGGAAATCACTAGATACTGTGAGATGATTGCACCTAATGACATTCTCTTCCAGAGTCACCTGCAACCGCATGTCCCTGAACTGTTCCACCAATTCTAACTCTCTAGCCATCATATAGGATGCGTGGATTGTTTTTCGGCTTAGGGCATCAGCCACCACATTTGCTTTCCCTGGATGGTATAACAACTCAAAGTCAAAGTGCTTTAAGAACTTCATCCATCGTCTCTGCCTCATGTTCAATTCTTTCTGGTCAAACGGATACTTCAGGCTCTTGTGGTCACTGAAAACTTGGAATTGTGCTCCATATAGATAATGCCTCCAGATTTTTAGAGCAAACACCACAGCGGCTAGCTCTAAGTCATGTGTGGGGTAGTTCTTTTCATGACCCTTCAGCTGTCTCGAGGCGTAAGCAACCACTTTTCGCTCCTGCATCAGAACACACCCTAACCCCTGGTGTGAGGCATCGCAGTAAACCTCAAAAGGCCTACTGGTGTCAGGAAGAACTAACACGGGCGCACTAGTCAGCTTCTGCTTCAACTCTTGGAAACTAACCTCACAACGATCAGTCCAAGCAAAAGGCTGATCTTTACGAGTCAGCTGGGTTAAGGGAGCCACTATCTTAGAGAATCCTTCAATGAACCTCCTGTAGTAGCCTGCCAGCCCCACAAAACTCCTAATCTCAGTCACTGATTTTGGGCACTCCCATTTCAACACAGCTTCCACCTTGGATGGATCCACAGATATGCCCTGGGCTGAGATCATATGTCCCAAGAATTGGATTGTGGTCGTCCAAAACTCGCACTTGGACAATTTTGCATACAGCTGTTTCTCCCTCAAGATGCTTAGAACCGTCCTCAGATGTCTCGCATGTTCTTCCCGAGTTCGGGAGTATATCAGGATGTCATCGATGAAAACCACTACAAACTTGCCTAGAAACGGCCTGAATATTTTGTTCATATAGTCCATGAACAAGGCAGGGGCGTTAGTCACGCCGAAGGGCATCACGACGTACTCGTAGTGTCCATACCTGGATCTAAAAGCGGTCTTCTGTACATCATCAGACTTAACTCTAATCTGATGGTACCCCGATCTCAAGTCGATCTTAGAAAACAATGCAGCACCATGCAATTGATCCATCAAATCATCTATCCGAGGCAGAGGATATTTGTTCTTGATGGTTAACTTGTTAAGTTGCCTATAATCCACGCAAAGTCTGGAGCTGCCGTCTTTCTTCTTAACCAACAACACCGGCGCTCCCCAGGGTGACACGCTGGGTCTGATAAACTGTTTCTCAAGCAACTCTTCAATCTGTTGTTTTAACTCTACCAACTCGGCAGGAGCCATTCTGTAAGGTGCCATTGATACTGGTCCTGCTCCAGGCACCAAATCAATGGAGAACTCTACCTCCCTAGAAGGGGGTAAGCCAGGCACATCCTCAGGAATGACATCTGAAAACTCCCTCACCACCGGCGTCTCAAGATGTCCGTCCCCATTCTCAACGGATAGTTGGGTCAAAATCAGAAAACACTGAGATCCCTCCCTGATGGCTTGATCTACCTGTTGTGAGGACATCAATACATCTCTCTCCTCTGAGCTAGGGAATACCACTTTCTTCTCATTGCAATCAATGAGAATGCGATTAGCAGATAACCAATCCATTCCCAAGATTACATCCAGCCCTTCCAGAGGTAAACAAATAAGGTTTACCCTGTACCTACGTCCCTCAACCTCGATCAAACGCCTAGCACACAAAGTTGAGGTCCTGACCATCCCAGAAGCAGGCGTGGACACTACTAGGTCATACTGAAGTTCCCTCACCGAAAGACCCAACTCTTCCACCACTGACTCCGACACAAATGAATGTGTCGCTCCCGAATCATATAAAACACACAAACCTCTACCAGCAATCACACAAGATCCAGTGATGAGGTTACCTGATCTGACTGCCTCCGTACCCGTCATGGCGTACACTCGACCAGCTGCTTGAGGTCTTGCACCTCCCCTAGCCTGCTGTGACTGAGACTGTGCCGAAGGCCTAGAAACTGCACCCCTACCGGTGGGGCACTCTCGGATGAAGTGACCCTCCTGACCACACCTGTGACAAGTCCTCTTGCCCACCAATTGAGGGCAGGCATTCTTCATGTGGGGACCTCCGCAATGATAACACTGCGGCCTGGAAGACTGAGGCTGTTGTGGCTGATGCGGGAATCTCCTAGGCTCCTGGGGGTGAGGCCTAGAGTACGGCCTCCTCCTATCATCCCGTCTGTTCACGGACCCAGATGGTCCTCCCACCTTCTACTGGGATCGTTGCTGAGCCTCAACTTCAGCTTTCAGCTTCTCCATTACCCTTGCCTTTTCCACTAAAGCAGGGAATTCCTGAATAGAGAGAGGGGCTACCATGAGTTTGAGGTCACCCCTCAACCCATTCTCAAATTTCCTACACTGTCAGTCTTCTGCCATCCTCAAGGTATGAAATCTTCCCAAGTGCTTAAATTTTTCTGCATATTCAGACACTGACATCTCCCCTTGCATCAGTTGTAAGAACTCGACCTCCTTGGCGTACCTCACACTGTCTGGGAAGTACTCAGCATAAAACTTTTTCTTAAACAACTCCCAGGTGATAGTCTCCCTACTGTCCTCTAGCATCATCTTCATACTCGACCACCAGTGGACAGCCTCTCCAGCAAGCAAGTACTCTGTATATGCCAGTCTATTCTCTGTAGGACACCTCTTGGCGTCGTAAATCCGCTCCATGTCTCTCATCCACTGGTCTGCTCCATCAGGACTAGTCTTGCCATCGAAGCGGGATGGATGGTGTTGGAGAAAGTCCTCCAAACTTCACTCTTGTACACGTGGTGGTGGAGCTTGGGAAGGTCCAACTGCGGAACGATTTTCTCCCATCTGATGCAGGGCTTCCAAGTGTCTCTGCTGAGTCGCCTCTGCTGCTAACCTTGCAGACTCCATCTGCTGCAAGGCCAAGTTATGCTGATACACCATGATAGCATTCTGCTGCTGCATGGCTGCTATCATTGCGTCGATGGTTCCCACCAAGTGAGAGTTGTCTGGGTTGGGAATAGGAGGAGGGGGAGCTCTAGGCGCCATAACTCTGACCACACAAAGAGATGAACCAACAGGTTAGCTAGCAGATACTACAACTATACTCAAAATGCTTCGAGAAACACACAGCAGAAACCAAGCAAGCTCACACCTACAGACCCCTAGGAACTACTGCTCTGATACCAAAAATGTAACATCCCATTTAATAGTTTTTCAATCTATCAAATAAAACATTATATCATGATTAATCATAGCAGATAGTAAAGAAAACAGGACTAAAGAATATACAGCTGATACAGTCATCCAAAAACATATCCTGTGAATTTGTGATGAAGAACATAGGTATCCAAATACAACTAAAACATCTCAAAACTACATGGTGTCTAATCCATGAACTCTGTCACGGAACTACTCATCGATCACTCAACTCCTATTAGAGGGAGGGACATCACCATCTGGATTCGGCCCTGCTCACACCAACAGTGGGTGATCATAGCAAGGAGAAACATAAAGAAAGCAGACATGAACAATAAGGGTGAGCAAACTGAGATTTGAGGGGAAAGCATACAATTCATATCGAAAACATCAATCACAAACATATCGCAATTATACATAAAATTCTAGACTCGATATCCGGATTGTGTAAGCGACATTGGAGCTCTTGGTGGCATGCACGTGTGAAGGTTCCCAAACTCTGCAGAGTTTGAACACAAGGGGTTATCACCCAACCTCTCACAGGGTAAGTCCCCTTCGCGTCTAAGGCTCTTTCGAGTCCAAAGACTAGGACCTCCTGCTACTCCTCACGACATAATCCATTCTACTCTACATGAGCATGAATGATTATTGGAGTTTCAGGAAGCCAACCAATACGGATTCCTCATGTCCTTACACACACTAACAAACTCTTATGAATTTCCCTTCAAATTCCATTATAATATAACTTCTCATCTTTCACGGATCATAAATTTTCACTAAGTTTATAGCATATTTCAAGCATACAGGAGAGCATGTACACATAATTATAACACTTCATATCAATTCATTCATTAAAACAGAACTCCAAGCCATCCACTGCAGGGACCCTCGCCCAAGCTAGAAAATCCGGCCTAGGCGAGAGGCCGTCTCGCTCAGGCGAGTCCACCTCGCCTAGGCAAGACTTCGCGCAAGAACAGGGGTGATTTCCCTGATAGTCTCGCTCAGGCGAGTGTCACTCGCCCAGGCGAAAATATCAGTTTTCAAGCCTGTTCTTACATGCAAGAGTGTGGATTCATTCCCAGATCATCAACGACCAATAATCACACAATTAAATCATCAATTGACTAATTATACATGCAATTCAGACTTATCAAAACACAATCTAACTGAATTGGGTAGAAGTTCGTTGACTCCCCTTACCTTTGGAATTTCCACTAGGATTGACTCCTCAACCAAAGAGAATACCTCAAACTCCAACCTAAGGCATTGAATTATAATTGCAACTGGTGAGAACAGATTCTACTACCATCCAGAATGTTGGAATTACTTAGAATTCGAAAATCAGAATATGAGAGGGATACAAGTTCACTTACGCGTAGGAAAAGGGAGACTCAACTTAGGGGAAGTGACTCTGATCTTGCTTCAGCCCTAAATTCTGCAACAGGGAAGAGGATTAGGCCTACTGCAGTAAACTTTTAGGGTGAATTTGGTGGAGAGAAGGCAGAGAAGGAGTAAGGGAAGAAGAAGATGTTAGGGAGAGGGAGTGGGTTCTATTTTTGTGAAGTGGTGGCAGAGAGGGTTCTCACATTCTCCCCATCAACAAAAATTTTCGACCCGAAAATTGAGACTTACCAGAGAATAGATGTGGATATGATTCCTTCACGTCCTTTTCAAGTTCCCAAGTGGAATCGCCCGTTTTCTTGTCCTAGATGACCTGAACTAGGCTAATGGTTTTTCCCCTGTGTTGCCTTGTTTGGCTATCCCCTAGACCAACAGGCTGTACCGCAACCGAGAGATCACTCCTGATCTGCAATTCCTCCGCTTCCAGTACATGAGAGGGGTCGGACACATACTTCCGGAGCTGGGAGACGTGAAACACCGAGTGGAGGTTGGCCAACTGAGGAGGTAGGGCGATTTCATAAGCAACTGGTCCAATCCTCCGTAGAATCTGATATGGGCCAATGAATTTGGGGGATAGCTTTCTCGAGCGAATAGCCCTTCCCACACCAGTGGTCGGGGTAATCTTCAAAAACACATGGTCTTCGGCTACAAACTCTAACGGTCTTCTCCTCTGATCCGCATAGGATTTTTGTCTACTTTGGGACGTCTTCATCCTCTCTTTTATTAACTTGATCTTCTCTGTAGTTTGCCTCAGCAACTCTGGTCCCACTATCACTGCCTCTCCATCTTGGTACCAGCACAACGGAGTCCTGCATCTCCTGCCATAGAGGGCCTCATAGGGTGCCATGCCGATACTCGCATGGAAACTATTATTATAAGTAAATTCTACCAAGGGCAGGACCTCGTCCCAAGCACCAAGATGATCAAGTACGCACGTCCGCAAGAGGTCTTCAAGGGACTGAATGGTCCGCTCTGATTGGCCATCCGTTTGGGGGTGATAGGCTGAGCTCATAGTCAGCCTGCTGCCCAAGGCACTTTGTAAAGTCTGCCAGAAACGAGAGGTGAATCGTGGGTCCCTATCCGAGACTATGCTCGATGGTACTCCATGTAATCTCACGATCTCACTGATATACAACTGTGCCAGCTTCGTCATGGACATCCTCAAATTCACTGCTAGAAAGTGTGCACTCTTAGTCAGACGGTCTACTATAACCCATATGGCATCGTGGTTCTTCACTGTCCGTGGCAAATGGGTCACGAAGTCCATGGCAATGCTATCCCATTTCCATTCCGGGATCTCTAACTGTTGCAGCATCCCTCCAGGTCTCTGATGTTCTGCCTTTGCCTTTTGGCACGTCAAGCAGGATGACACATAATGAGCAATATCTGACTTCATCCCTGACCACCAGAATGATTCCTTTAGATCATGATACATTTTAGTCATGCTTGGGTGCATGCTAAAACGACTCTTATGCCCCTCTTCAAGGATCATACCCTTCACTTCCAAGTCTTCTGGTATGTAGACTCTGCCTCTAAACCTCAACACCCCATCACTTCCTAGCATGAAGTCCTTGGCTTTCTCAGTGCCAAGCAACTCCACTGTTCTCCGTAGCTTAGGATCAGATAACTACCTTTCCTTTATCAGGACTAGGAAATCACTAGATACTGTGAGATGATAGCACCTAATGACATTCTCTTCCAGAGTCACCTGCAACCGCATGTCCCTGAACTGTTCCACCAATTCTAACTCTCTAGCCATCATATAGGATGCGTGGATTGTTTTTCGGCTTAGGGCATCAGCCACCACATTTGCTTTCCCTAGATGGTATAACAACTCGAAGTCAAAGTCCTTTAAGAACTCCATCCATCGTCTCTGCCTCATGTTCAATTCTTTCTGGTCAAACAGATACTTCAGGCTCTTGTGGTCACTGAAAACTTGGAATTGTGCTCCATATAGATAATGCCTCCAGATTTTTAGAGCAAACACCACAGCGGCTAGCTCTAAGTCATGTGTGGGGTAGTTCTTTTCATGACCCTTCAGCTGTCTCGAGGCGTAAGCAACCACTTTTCGCTCCTGCATCAGAACACACCCTAACCCCTGGTGTGAGGCATCGCAGTAAACCTCAAAAGGCCTACTGGTGTCAGGAAGAACTAACACGGGCGCACTAGTCAGCTTCTGCTTCAACTCTTGGAAACTAACCTCACAACGATCAGTCCAAGCAAAAGGCTGATCTTTACGAGTCAGCTGGGTTAAGGGAGCCACTATCTTAGAGAATCCTTCAATGAACCTCCTGTAGTAGCCTGCCAGCCCCACAAAACTCCTAATCTCAGTCACTGATTTTGGGCACTCCCATTTCAACACAGCTTCCACCTTGGATGGATCCACATATATGCCCTGGGCTGAGATCATATGTCCCAAGAATTGGATTGTGGTCGTCCAAAACTCGCACTTGGACAATTTTGCATACAGTTGTTTCTCCCTCAAGATGCTTAGAACCGTCCTCAGATGTCTCGCATGTTCTTCCCGAGTTCGGGAGTATATCAGGATGTCATCGATGAAAACCACTACAAACTTGTCTAGAAACGGCCTGAATATTCTGTTCATATAGTCCATGAACAAGGCAGGGGCGTTAGTCACGCCGAAGGGCATCACGACGTACTCGTAGTGTCCATACCTGGATCTAAAAGCGGTCTTTTGTACATCATCAGACTTAACTCTAATATTATGGTACCCCGATCTCAAGTCGATCTTAGAAAACAATGCAGCACCATGCAATTGATCCATCAAATCATCTATCCGAGGCAGAGGATATTTGTTCTTGATGGTTAACTTGTTAAGTTGCCTATAATCCACGTAAAGTCTGGAGCTGCCGTCTTTCTTCTTAACCAACAACACCGGCGCTCCCCAGGGTGACACGCTGGGTCTGATAAACTGTTTCTCAAGCAACTCTTCAATCTGTTGTTTTAACTCTACCAACTCGGCAGGAACCATTCTGTAAGGTGCCATTGATACTGGTCCTGCTCCAGGCACCAAATCAATGGAGAACTCTACCTCCCTAGAAGGGGGTAAGCCAGGCACATCCTCAGGAATGACATCTGAAAACTCCCTCACCACCGGCGTCTCAAGATGTCCGTCCCCATTCTCAACGGATAGTTGGGTCAAAATCAGAAAACACTGAGATCCCTCCCTGATGGCTTGATCTACCTGTTGTGAGGACATCAATACATCTCTCTCCTCTGAGCTAGGGAATACCACTTTCTTCTCATTGCAATCAATGAGAATGCGATTAGCAGATAACCAATCCATTCCCAAGATTACATCCAGCCCTTCCAGAGGTAAACAAATAAGGTTTACCATGTACCTACGTCCCTCAACCTCGATCAAACGCCTAGCACACAAAGTTGAGGTCCTGACCATCCCAGAAGCAGGCGTGGACACTACTAGGTCATACTGAAGTTCCCTCACCGAAAGACCCAACTCTTCCACCACTGACTCCGACACAAATGAATGTGTCGCTCCCGAATCATATAAAACACACAAACCTCTACCAGCAATCACACAAGATCCAGTGATGAGGTTACCTGATCTGACTGCCTCCGTACCCGTCATGGCGTACACTCGACCAGCTGCTTGAGGTCTTGCACCTCCCCTAGCCTGCTGTGACTGAGACTGTGCCGAAGGCCTAGAAACTGCACCCCTACCGGTGGGGCACTCTCGGATGAAGTGACCCTCCTGACCACACCTGTGACAAGTCCTCTTGCCCACCAATTGAGGGCAGGCATTCTTCATGTGGGGACCTCCGCAATGATAACACTGCGGCCTGGAAGACTGAGGCTGTTGTGGCTGATGCGGGAATCTCCTAGGCTCTTGGGGGTGAGGCCTAGAGTACGGCCTCCTCCTATCATCCCGTCTGTTCACGGACCCAGATGGTCCTCCCACCTTCTACTGGGATCGTTGCTGAGCCTCAACTTCAGCTTTCAGCTTCTCCATTACCCTTGCCTTCTCCACTAAAGCAGGGAATTCCTGAATAGAGAGAGGGGCTACCATGAGTTTGAGGTCACCCATTCTCAAATTTCCTACACTGTCAGTCTTCTGCCATCCTCAAGGTATGAAATCTTCCCAAGTGCTTAAATTTTTCTGCATATTCAGACACTGACATCTCCCCTTGCATCAGTTGTAAGAACTCGACCTCCTTGGCGTACCTCACACTGTCTGGGAAGTACTCAGCATAAAACTTTTTCTTAAACAACTCCCAGGTGATAGTCTCCCTACTGTCCTCTAGCATCATCTTCATACTCGACCACCAGTGGACAGCCTCTCCAGCAAGCAAGTACTCTGTATATGCCAGTCTATTCTCTGTAGGACACCTCTTGGCGTCGTAAATCCGCTCCATGTCTCTCATCCACTGGTCTGCTCCATCAGGACTAGTCTTGCCATCGAAGCGGGATGGATGGTGTTGGAGAAAGTCCTCCAAACTTCACTCTTGTACACGTGGTGGTGGAGCTTGGGAAGGTCCAACTGCGGAACGATTTTCTCCCATCTGATGCAGGGCTTCCAAGTGTCTCTGCTGAGTTGCCTCTGCTGCTAACCTTGCAGACTCCATCTGCTGCAAGGCCAAGTTATGCTGATACACCATGATAGCATTCTGCTGCTGCATGGCTGCTATCATTGCGTCGATGGTTCCCACCAAGTGAGAGTTGTCTGGGTTGGGAATAGGAGGAGGGGGAGGTCTGGGCGCCATAACTTTGACCACACAAAGAGATGAACCAACAGGTTAGCTAGCAGATACTACAACTATACTCAAAATGCTTCGAGAAACACACAGCAGAAACCAAGCAAGCTCACACCTACAGACCCCTAGGAACTACTGCTCTGATACCAAAAATGTAACATCCCATTTAATAGTTTTTCACACTATCAAATAAAACATTATATCATGATTAATCATAGCAGATAGTAAAGAAAATAGGACTAAAGAATATACAGCTGATACAGTCATCCAAAAACATATCCAGTGAATTTGTGATGAAGAACATAGGTATCCAAATACAACTAAAACATCTCAAAACTACATGGTGTCTAATCCATGAACTCTGTCACGGAACTACTCATCGATCACTCAACTCCTATTAGAGGGAGGGACATCACCATCTGGATTCGGCCCTGCTCACACCATTAGTGGGTGATCATAGCAAGGAGAAACATAAAGAAAGCAGACATGAACAATAAGGGTGAGCAAACTGAGATTTGAGGGGAAAGCATACAATTCATATCGAAAACATCAATCACAAACATATCGCAATTATACATAAAATTCTAGACTCGATATCCGGATTGTGTAAGCGACATTGGAGCTCTTGGTGGCATGCACGTGTGAAGGTTCCCAAACTCTGCAGAGTTTGAACACAAGGGGTTATCACCCAACCTCTCACAGGGTAAGTCCCTTTCGCGTCTAAGGCTCTTTCGAGTCCAAAGACTAGGACCTCCTGCTACTCCTCACGACATAATCCATTCTACTCTACATGAGCATGAATGATTATTGGAGTTTCAGGAAGCCAACCAATACGGATTCCTCATGTCCTTACACACACTAACAAACTCTTATGAATTTCCCTTCAAATTCCATTATAATATAACTTCTCATCTTTCACGGATCATAAATTTTCACTAAGTTTATAGCATATTTCAAGCATACAGGAGAGCATGTACACATAATTATAACACTTCATATCAATTCATTCATTAAAACAGAACTCCAAGCCATCCACTGCAGGGACCCTCGCCCAAGCTAGAAAATCCGGCCTAGGCGAGAGGCCGTCTCGCTTAGGCGAGTCCACCTCGCCTAGGCGAGACTTCGCGCAAGAACAGGGGTGATTTCCCTGATAGTCTCGCTCAGGCGAGTGTCACTCGCCCAGGCGAAAATATCAGTTTTCAAGCCTGTTCTTACATGCAAGAGTGTGGATTCATTCCCAGATCATCAACGACCAATAATCACACAATTAAATCATCAATTGACTAATTATACATGCAATTCAGACTTATCAAAACACAATCTAACTGAATTGGGTAGAAGTTCGTTGACTCCCCTTACCTTTGGAATTTCCACTAGGATTGACTCCTCAACCAAAGAGAATACCTCAAACTCCAACCTAAGGCACTGAATTATAATTGCAACTGGTGAGAACAGATTCTACTACCATCCAGAATGTTGGAATTACTTAGAATTCGAAAATCAGAATATGAGAGGGATACAAGTTCACTTACGCGTAGGAAAAGGGAGACTCAACTTAGGGGAAGTGACTCTGATCTTGCTTCAGCCCTAAATTCTGCAACAGGGAAGAGGATTAGGCCTACTGCAGTAAACTTTTAGGGTGAATTTGGTGGAGAGAAGGCAGAGAAGGAGTAAGGGAAGAAGAAGATGTTAGGGAGAGGGAGTGGGTTCTATTTTTGTGAAGTGGTGGCAGAGAGGGTTCTCACATGTGAAATTGAAATTGTTTAAAAAAATTTGGGACTCAAATCAAATCAAATTAACAAATATGAGGATCAAATTGAGATTCATACAATAATTTGACACATGTCATCATATTAGATTGACACGTGGCACACTACAGACTGACACATTGCATAAATATTTTTAAAAAAATAAAAATAAAAATTTAAAAAAAATTCAAAAATTCAAAAAATTCAAAAAATTCAAAAAAATGAGGAGCTGACACGTGGCACCTACTTAAGACCTACTTAATGGTGTTAGTTCTCTACTAACGGAAAGGACCAAATTGATACTAATTTACAAAAATGAGGACCTAATTGAGACTAATAAAAATACGAGGACCAAATTGAGATTTTGCGACAAAAACGAGGACTAACGGAGTATTTTAACCAATAAAATAATAAAAATATAGGAGGATTAAGATAAAATAAGATAAAAACAATAGTAAAAAAAATAGATTGATTCCATTGCTTTTTCAAAATAGATTCATCATCAGTCATCTAATTATTATTACTCAATTATTTATTGTTGTAAAGTCTCAATATAAAGTCTCAATTAATTTGTTAGCGTTCTCACTTTTAATCAAAGTACAGTCTCAATTAAAAGTGAGAATCTCAATTATTGGTAAAAACTCATTTAATCACATGAAAGTTTTTAAATAAAATCAAAGTCTCAATTCAATTTAAAAACTTTTGAACTCATATGATCAACATACATATAGATTTAAAATTATTATTTTTTATGTGATTCAAAGATAAAAGACATAGATGAATTAAAATCTAAACAACATCCTTAACACCTCTCATTCTTATTACTTTTTCAATTTGAAAAAGTAATAAGAATGAAAAAGGAAAAGGTCATCTTATTCAAAACCCCAATTATGAAATTCCTTGTCTCCCACTTCACACCACAGAACGCACCATTTTTATAGAGCGAGAGACGCTTTCACATCTTCTTAGGCTGGGGAGAGGAAAGGTTCCCTTTTCACATCTTTCAAGTACCACTTGTATGCTCATGTTCATTCAAGCTTGTGGTCAGATCTCATTCTTTCAAGTACCACTTGTATGCTCTGTTGCCTAGATATTTGGTCAATTATCACACTTTTACTTTCTGTTTTATTATTGGTATCTTGATATACCTTAGTTTTCTTTCTGATAAGATAACTATAAAATCTTTATACTCTAAGCTTCGTCTCCTTTTGATATTTAATTTATGTAATGTTTTATTTAAATAGATTTACCTATTAAAATAAACGTTACATGAAATATGAGTTTACAATTCAAGTCAATAATTTGAGTTTACTTAACTCTAACAAATCTATATAAATTCTTGAATTTGAGAAACTTGATCTCAACTGCTTCTCGTGGCAGCTGCACCCCTTTCACTGCACCAGGGAATTAAAGAAAGTGTTGCCAATTGATATTGCTGCAGTAGAATTTTCACTGCACCGCAAGAAAAGAGTTGTTATTTGAACAAACCAGAAAGACTGCACCAGCTAATCTAGATGCTGCCACAAAAGCACCGCTTCAGCTACTCTCTTGCATCTTATCACCGCATCAAATTTTGTTCAAAAACCCAGCCTGCGAGTTTGAGAAGCGAGCCAACTTTCAACTCTGCACACCACTTAATGTTGTATTTAATCTAACTTCTAAATCAATTTGTGGACCACTCCAAAACAGCCACCACGATTATGCACTAACTTTTCACCCTACTAGCTTGTTGAAGACCAGATTGGACCATAACTAAGCAGGCCACAAACTACACCAAAATAACCAAAAGAGTCACTGATTCATTAATAAAACACAGCACCGCTTGAAGCAAAACACCCATGTTTTTCTAGTAGTGTGGTGAATCCTTGGCTGAGTACACCCCTGCAAGTGGCAGATTACCCAAGCTGCACCGAGAAACCAAAATAGCATGCCCATCAAAATCACTACCTCGAACCATGAAAGACCAATCCTGCACCACAAGAGAGTAGCCGCTGCAGTTTCTAGAAACACACTGCACTGCTGGGAATTTTTCCTTCAAACAAATGAAATGTAGTTGCGTGATGTTTCCAGCCACGTCCAACACCAATTCACGCCACTTGAGCCACCCTTTTTCAATCAGATAATTTTATTTTTAAAATCAATTTATGTAAATTAGTTACTCAACCTTAATCGATTAATAAATTATCTCTAGAATCTCAGAAACAAAATAAATCAACAACTATCCATGTATCACTAAAAATCCACAACTGAATTTCAATCCCCAATGTAGAGACAAGATTTAACCATCTAATAAACATTTGGGTCAAATACGAAACCCTAAGTAATGAATTAAGAATGAACAGGAACCATCAGAAACCAAAATTTTATCCCCAATAGCTATAAATGCTGTACGGTCCGCATCATGGCTAGGTTAAAAAACCCCATCACACGGTTCCCTTGTCCAATTTGAATTCAAATCAAACAATTAAAAATAAAAAAATGCAAAAGCCATAAACATTAATTTGAAAAAATAACTAAACATTGTCGTTATAGAGAAAATAGAGCTCAGAAGTAATGGGTTGAGAAACTTATCAGCACTGAATAATCAGAGTGGTGCATGACTTTCTCTAGAACTCATCACAGCCCGAAACTTTCAGTGTTCCGTTCAAATAAACCGAAAAACATAAATAAATAAAAATAAATAAATAAAAACAGAGGCAGAAAAAGTGAAAGCGGAAAACTGAGAGAGTGGGAAAATAAGTCGATGAATGAAGCAAGGTTGCAAGGTCGGTTATATAAGAGAGAATAGACGAACCCTAATTCACTATTTGAAAGTTTGTTGGTTTTCTGATAAATGCACCCGCTCTTCTTGGTTTTTTCTTTGTGCACCTCCAAAATTACAACTTGCACTCCATAACTTTTAAACGACCATTATGCTCTTCATAAATTTATTTCGGTGGTGTCTCCTCCTTTTGTAAGTTCTTTCTTTTGGTTGTTTTTATTTTACTCTATGCGAGTTTGAACTTCATTACTAGCTCAAGCTTCTAAATCACATAATTAAAAAATGAATTTTCTATAATCTATAATATATTTATAGAAAAAAAATATATTTTGGATTGGATTATTCGTAATATAAATTGTCTTTTAAATAGAGCATTTCAAAAAAGTGAGGTCATTATTCTGAATTACCTATTCTAGAAATATTTTGAAATATTTTTTCTAGAATATACATATCTTACACTATCCAAAATATGAAATATTTATTTTGAATTAGGCATTTTGGAAAGCAAATTATTTATTATTGAAGGTCTAATATATATATATATATATATATATATATATATATATATATATATATATATATTTTGTAAGATCCACCTTAATTTCTATTTCTTTTCTGCTTTAAATCTTAAGGGCCTATCTCAATCGGATGGGTCTAAGGGTAGCCCATTGAGTGCCAAGGCCCCCTGAAGTCGTCAAGAGTCTCATTTTGCACTCACTTTGCCAAAAACAGTGTTTGTCTCCTTCCCTTTCTCCTTCATATAACCTCTGCTAGGGTTTAGATCTTCGCCACCTTTGAGCTAGTTCAGTCTTGTTCTCTGAGTCACGTAAGTTACTCCTTAGCTCATATTAGTTCTTCTCCAGTTACACTTTCGTAATCCCAATTAGGGTTTCGTGGTAACCTTGTTTATGTTCTGTTCCACCGTTTGTTTCCAGCTATTTGGTCTGTCCGTCGGACTGTGGTGGTCGTTGTTGCGTATCGAAGTTTCTGCTAGCTCTTTCCAGTAAGAGAAGCTAGAGTTCTGAGTTTTAGTCTATTTTGGCTTGTTTTGGAATCTACTTGGTGTTGGTATAGATTATACATTGCTGTGAATATATGAGATGCTTTGTGTTATCATTTGGATATGAAAATGTGGCTATTGTAGGGAGAGCAGTGGCGAGATCTGATACTCTCGCCCAAGCGAGCATGTCTTGCCTAGGCGAGACTTGTAGAAGCAGGCCAGTTTCACACTCGAACTCTCGCTTAGGCAGAGAGCTCTTGTTTTGAGCGAGGTACTATCTCGCTCATGCGAGAGACGCTCACCTAAGCGAGAACGCGTGGTGATGTGATCCCAACAAGGCTTATAGCTTGGGTCAACGCCTAGGCCCAAATCATGCTCAAGGCCCAATACATGGCCCACATGCACCTTCAAGCCCAAGCCCATCAAGAGGCCCAATAACAAGGAGCATGCTAAAAAAGATCCAAGATGGCCCAAACTCACATAGGCTTCTCGTACTCTTCACATGGGCCAAAGAAGATGTGAAGATTTGAAGAGGTGTCTCAAAGAGCAATAGAATAGCAATAATATTGGCCCATTGTTTAGGCTTTGCTTTCCAGAATAATAAGTCAAACAATGAGTAGTTCAATTGATAAAATTGGGCTTAACTAAGCCCAATAGGAGATTTGGCCATGAGCTATCAAAAGAGCCAAGGTGGACTAAGTGGAAGTCAACACTTCTTCCTTCACCTCATGGATCCAAAGCATCCAAGGGTTAGGAATGCTTCCTCCTTTTCTAAGGCATCATCTAATGGCCAAGATCAAGCCTCCTTCTCTGATAACGCTGTTGTTGACGCGATCAAATTAATACTGCTAAACTATAGCAACTTCAGTATTGCTAAGATACTAGTCAAGAAAATAGAAAGGGTAAAGTAACCCTAAGTCGTCTCCCAACGAACACGGAATTGATTTTTAACAAATTAGTTCTTATAAAACTATACAAATTAGTTAGTCAAATAAAATAAAAAATATAGGGGATTAAGATAAACAAAGATAGAAATAAAATTTAAAAGATAAAAAGAAATAAAAAAATAGTAAAGAAAATAGATTGATTCCATTGCCTTTTCAAAATAGATTCATCATCGGTTATCTAAAGATTATTGCTCAATTAATTATTGTTGTAGATTTATAAATTAATCAATGTAAAGTCTCAATTAATTTGTTGGCGTTCTCACTTTTAACCAAAGTACAGTCTCAATTAAAAGTGAGAACTTTTAGATTATCCACAGTAAATTCAACCAAAGTACAGTCTCAATCAAATTTTACTATGCCTAATCAAGTCTATTCTTTTATCTCCTCACCAATAAAAAGCTTAATTAATCAAAGTAAAGTCTCGATTAATTTTCGTTAGAGTAAATACCTTTAACCAAAGTAAAGTCTCAATTATTGGTAAAAACTCATTCAATCACATGAAAGTTTCTAAATAAAATCAAAGTAAAGTCTCAATTAAATTTAAAAACCCTTGGACTCATATGATCAACATGCATATAGATTTAAAATCATTACTTTTTACGTGATTCAAAGATAAAAGACATAGATGAATTAAAACCTCAATAATAATAAAAAGAACAAAGAAATTATTTCATTCTAACCTCAGAATCCATAATGAAATTACATTGGAATCAACCCAAAAAGTTTAGAACTTCATGAATGCAAAATAAAAATAAAGATAGAAGAATGGAGAGAGAGAAAGGAAACGAAATTAGGCCCCCCTAAGGGTTCCAAAACTCCGAAGTCCCGAGCTTGTCCTTTCTGCTTCTCCCTTGGTCTCTTTATATAGGAATTGGACTAGGCTTTTCTGTTGCTAAAACCTCTTAAATATCTTTTAAAATAAAGATAAAGATAAATATTCAAAGATATTTGGAGAGATATAGACTATTTAACAAATATAGTTGGTTAATAATTTATGATATAATTAAATAAATTAATTATTTAAAGATATCTGATAAATTATCACCAAATAATATTTGTATTAATTTTCTAAATAGCCCATTTTCAATTCTGTAGTCTAATTTTGCAGAGATATCCAAAAATATCAATATTTGCAATTAAACCCCTCTCCTTTGACCAGTCTTTGACTTTTTGACTAGATTTGACTAACTTTGACCATTTCAGTGTCCATTGAGACGCTGACACGTGACAACCTTCTTCTCTCTCCCAAATTAGGGTTTCTTCCTCCTTCCTCCCTTGCTGCTTCAACCGTGACTGTATTGTGTTCATGAATGACGGAACGCGTCACTGTGCATGGTGGCTGCCATGCTGCGTGATTCTTCTTCTTCTCTGGAGAAGGCTGCACGAACGGTTGTAGATGGGTGAACATGCGAGTGCGTCGCTGGTTTTGTTCTCCTTGTGAACTGCTCTCGTTTTCGCGTGATCACTGCTATCGTGCGACGATGCTCGCGGTGGTCGGAGGAACTCGCGGTAGCTGCCGGCAAGGGTGGAAGGCGGACGGTGGCTGAGTGCTGCTGTGGTGGCCGTGGCTGCTAAGGTTTCCAGGAGAAGAGGCTAGGGTTGAAGACAATGACGTGGCAGTGTCTAATTGGTGCATATGTGTTTGCAAGGATTAATGCCATATGTCAGAATATGGTTGGCCTGATTTGAAAGGTGGGGATTGCCACATGGCATAATCTGGTTGAGTGTAGTTTAAGTGGTAGGATGGGTGCTACTTAGTGAAAATTGGGGTGCAGAATATGTTTTTGGCGGCCCACTTTAGAAAGATGGGAGTGTATAAGTAAAAACTGGGGTGCAGAAGTGATTTTTCTAGAACTTGCTAATTTCAGCTTATTAAAAGGTCTTTTGTAATTTCAATCAATTTATTTTTCCACCTTTAAATAAGCTTAATCTTAACTTCAGCTGCATCAACAAACATTAAAATACCCAAAAATAATTTATGCAGCTAAAAATCACATTTTAAGACATTTTTATCATACAAGTTCAAATAGCCTAATTATCAGAATTATCAATTAAATCACTCTTTAAGCACATAAATTCAATTAAATACCCAGAATTAAACATTGAATGAGGGCAAAAATACGCACTCATCATTCTCCAAGCTTGATCTAAGGGCCAAGATCAAGGCTCACTCCATCCAATGGCTCTCCTTTCTCATGTGTAAATGGCTTCATATAAAAGCCAAAATTTCACTCATTTGTAAACACTCTTGAAATTTTAAGCAATAGATGCAACTTGAGTTGAGATCACTCCTCCCTCTATTGCCTTTGAGAGTCACCACTTTCTAGAGATTTCCTCTCTCTACCTCTAGCCACCTTCCTTAGGCTAGCATAGATTAGGAAATCCTATCACCTCTCTCACCTTCCATTGCTTCTAAGTGTCTTCCAACTTGCCTCCATTCCTTCATCCAATTTCCACTACCCATGGAGCTCTTCCCGCACCTTTGGAGCTGCACCATAATGGTATCAAGAGCCATCAAACCATGGTCTCTCAAGGTTTGGTAAGGTTCTTTCCTAGTCTTGTGTTTCCTTCATTTTCCGTCTTGTTCTCATCTTCTTCTTTTTTTTTTCTCTCACATTTACCGTTCATTGTCTATTATATTGTGTTTCTCCATTGATTCCATGCAACTACGAGACTACAAGAGTGTTATACACTCTATTTGTAGATTTCCTTGCTTGTTATGGTTCACATCATTTACTAGCTTTCCTTTACATTTCAGCACCATTTTATTGCTTCCATTGTGTTTTTTGTCATTTTTATTCGGTGATTCTTTTTTCTTTTCAATTTCCACCGTTCAAGTTGTGTTCTATGTCTTGTTCATGCTTTCTTTTACATGTTTCTTCAATTTTCCACTGTTTACAATCATTTTCTGCACTTGCTTGAGTGAAACCGTGCCAAACTCCAGTCCAAAACGCAATGAAGCTTCATGCTATGCGTGTGGTTGTTTGAGTCAGCTTTCCTCACTGTTTTAATGTCATTTCACCGATTGGTTTGTGCCTTAGAGTGTCCTAAGATGTTCATCTTCATCTATGCTTGATTCTAGATCATAATCAAGCTCCAAATCGAATTGATTTGTCTATTGAACATCTTCCCCTTTCACTCTGCTTTTGCTTTTGTTTTCAACTTTTTTTCCACTGCACACCTTCTGTTTGAGAAGTGTCACGAGTGACTCAGTGCACCAAATTTTAAGCTGATTGTTGCTTCGAAAAGCTAAGTCATAGACGAAAATTCTACAACAAGAATCATTCAATTATGTTGAGAATTGAATTCTATACAAATTTTTGAAGTAGAGGCAACTTTCTACGTTTTTCAGTGCCAGTTTGCTGTTGTTTTCACTTGTGTCCTAATGCACACTTTTCTTGTGTGATTTAACTGGAACGATTCATAACACCGAATCACCTTATGATTTTTGCCTAATTTTCTTAACATCTGGACGAAAAATTAGCAAAAAGAATCATTGAAATATGTCTAGTACAAAAAGTATGATAAATCTTCAAAGTTAAGGCATCTGTTAGCATTTTCTGGTGTTGTGTTTTCGGGAAAATCACTGTTTAGTGCGTTTTTGGTGTGTTTTGCTTCAGAATTTCAGTGCTCTTGCTCTATACATTTGCTTGTTTATGTGTGTATTCCATATTGCCATCAATTGATTTCATTTGGAGTGGATTACTTCCCTCACATTGGCATACATGCAATGAATACCATAAGCATTTTATGAGCACTGCAGTTTCTGTTTTTGGTTTTTACATCTATTCTAGTTTCATTCTAGGATTCCTTTTGTTGTGCTTTCCTTTCTTTCAAGCCTTAATTTCTTGCTTGTCCTTGTTTTTGGCTATTCAATTCAGTCTTGTCAAATCATATTCAACGTGGTTTAGCTTTCTTAATTAGCTTTTCTTGTGTTATACATTTCAATTGGCAAGTAATGTTGGCTTTAATGCTCTTGATTGTGAATTAAGTGATTTTATTTTCCAAATTGGTTGCTAGTCTAAGGTAGCATTTTAGGTGGTGGTTGAGAAGTAAAACTCTAGAGAGTGTGCTTGAATTCTTCCTCTCACCTTCACCATATTTTGGAAAGTTTTGAGCCATCAATTTCTTGCTTGAGTGAGAGCTAACCAATGCCTTTGGCATAGTTTGTTTGCTATTTGTGTTCATTATTTTGGCCAGGTTTTTGTTGCTGTTTGATGTTGCATTTTGCATCCATAAGGGGTCCAAATATTCCTCCAATTGGTGTATACTTCAAAGCCATCAACTAAGGCTTCATTTGGAACCAAAGTGCTCTTGAGAGTGCATCACTTTGCTGTCCAAAATTGTGGTGTGATCAAGTTGGCCTCGGGAGTAGCTTCCAACACCAATTTCAAGCATTTTTTGTTGGCCATTGTGGCTTGTAATTGTTGCATCTTTTAGTTTACTAGTTTTTCTGCAATTTGGTCACTTCTTTTGGTCAATTTGGAGCATCCTTTGTGCCTTATTTTCTACTCAAAGTTCTCTAAAAGTTTGGTGCTCTTGGGTTGCTCCTCTTTGCCTAAATTTTGTGTACCAATTTTAACTCTCTTTGAACTTGTATTTTGGCCTACTTAGGTGTCTTGGGGAACCACAAGGTGTTCAATTCCATCTCCTAAGTAGAACCTTTATCATCCATTAGTAATTCACTTTTAGTTGTAAGTGTGTTGAAAGTTCTAAGTGCTTTCTCACCTTACATTAGGCCGCATAGTTTAGATTTATGTTTTCACGTTGCATAGAGGCTTAAGTGTGAGACCAAAGTCTCTAATCTTTTGCCATTTAGGGGTCCGTTTTTAATGTTAAATTTATTTGAGTCTTGTTTGCTTGTTTTGTGCTTAGTGACTCAAGTGATTCTATTTACTTAACACTTAGACAATTGTGTGATCTTTGAAACCTCTTACAAGTGTATCTTGGCAAGGATTGGCCTTGGTATTTAAGAAGTCTTAAAGACTCACCTCGCCTAACCTGGAGGTCCACTTGTGATTGATTTCCTCTACCACACTTTGTTCAAGTTGCATAAGTTCATTCAATCACCATGAGTACATATTCTACATATAGTCCTATGTTGCATAAGCATGGTAGTCATGAGTTGCATCATACATTTCATAGTGATATTCCATTCTTTGGGGAGGATATAGGACCAATATCATTTAGAGATTGGATGTGGGATACCAAGAAATTGGTGCAACCATTGTTTAGTACATATAGTCAATTTGACATTCTTAGGCATGTTACTTCTAGGTTTATAGGACGTGCATCTAAGTGGTGGCAAGAGAGGCAATATAGAGTGAAAAAGGGGAGAAAATAATGCATTAACATATTTTCTGAATTAAAAGCATGCATGTGGAAACATTTCATTCCCCCTTCATTTAGGATCACTAAAGAGCAACAAGCTAGGATAGAAAACTTCATTGATATAGGGGATGCTTTCATCCAAAATCTTGCTAAGTTTTCTAGACTAGAAAAAGATTTTAAGCACAATTTGGACTTGCTCTTGAGTGAACAAAGAAAGAGAGCAAAACATAAGAAAGAGAAAGCAAAACTTACAAAGCTTCGAGAGTATGAAAAGAAGAGAGAAAAAGAAGAGCTTAAGAAGCTTTGTGCTAAAAGAGAACAAGAGGACAAAGAGATAAAAGATAAAAAGAAAAGAGATAAAGAAGAAAAGGCAAAAGAGGAGAATATTAGAAAAGCCAAAGAAGAGAATGAGAGAAAAGACTTTGAAGCAAGAGAGAAATTAAAAACAGAGAGTGAGTTTGAAAGAAAATCAAAAGTGGTAGAGTTAAAGAGTAATTCAACTTCAAGGGAAATCATTGTTAGGGATTTGGTGTGTAATCCTTCACCAATTCCTTTCATGAAGACCCAAGTTCCAAAGGGAGTTTTCCCATCTTTAAACTCTTCTCAGTTTTTCATTAAATCACTTGTTTTGTTTCCTTTTCAAACTTTTTGTTCTCTATCTCATTCCCTTATTTCATCCTCTTCAAAATATAGTGCCAAAATACACTTTGACTTTAAAATTCTTTTCAAAAATTATCCAAGTCAAAGTGTAAAACACTCTTTTTGTGAAGTGGGCCTAATACCAACTTTTTCCAAATCTATAAGCCCACTTTCACACATTCTCCAATCAATTATATTGCATGGTCTTCATGATTTTAATCCAATTCTATTTGATGACTATTGCAGATATGTTTTTGATCCTGGCGGAACCCAACTTTAGTTGCTGTGAGCCTTAAATAATACTCTTGATCTGAGGTCAGATCCTCTTCAAGTGGGAGGGGATGATGTGATCCCAACAAGGCTTATAGCTTGGGTCAACACCTAGGCCCAAATCATGCTCAAGGCCCAATACATGGCCCACATGCACCTTCAAGCCCAAGCCCATCAAGAGGCCCAATAACAAGGAGCATGCTAAAAAAGATCCAATTGGGCTTCATTCAAGATGGCCCAAACCCACATGGGCTTCTCATACTCTTCACATCGGCCAAAGAAGATGTGAAGATTTGAAGAGGTGTCTCAAAGAGCAATAAAATAGCAATAATATTGGCCCATTTTTTAGGTTTTGCTTTCTAGAATAATAAGTCAAACAATGACTAGTTCAATTGATAAAATTGGGCTTGACTAAGCCCAATAGGAGATTTGGCCATAAGCTATCAAAAGAGCCAAGGTGGACTAAGTGGAAGTCAACACTTCTTCCTACACCTCATGGATCCAAAGCATCCAAGGGTTAGGAATGCTTCCTCCTTTTCCAAGGCATCATCCAATGGCCAAGATCAAGCCTCCTTCTCCAAGCTTGATCTAAGGGCCAAGATCAAGGCCCACTCCATCCAATGGCTCTCCTTTCTCATGTGTAAATGACTTCATATAAAAGCCAAAATTTCACTCATTTGTAGACACTCTTGAAATTTTAAGCAATAGATGCAACTTGAGTTGAGAGCACTCTTCCCTATATTGCCTTTGATAGTCACCACTTTCTAGAGATTTCCTCTCTCTACCTCTAGCCACCTTCCTTAGGCTAACATAGATTAGGAAATCCCATCACCTCTCTCACCTTCCATTGCTTGCAAGTGCCTTCCAACTTACCTTCATTCCTTCATCCAATTTCCGCTGCTCATGGAGCTCTTCCCGCACCTTTGGAGCTCCACCACGTGGGAGCCTTGGTATGTTGCTCGAGGCTTAGCCCAGGCAAGGTACCTCACCTTTGGGCGAGGAGTGGCCTCGTTCAAGCGAGGAGGGCTCGCCTAAGCGAGCGTTCGAAAAACCTCCCAGGGCCTTTGTCGCTATCTCGTCTAAGCGAGAGTCTGCAGCTTAAGTGAGAGCACCCTTCTCGCCTTAGCGAGGGCTTTTGGCTTGAGCAAGATGTGCTGTAGGTCACACTGTTTTTCCTCACAGGGTTGTTATTGCTTGTTTATTTGGTTAGTTTGCTTATTTAAAGTGTGAGACATGTGTTTATGCATGAAATATCTGAAAGTATGCTTTGGTTGGGTATGTTGGTATGATCTTGGCATGTGAAACAAATGTGATGGTTGGTAATTAAAGTGGCATGGTGTTGGTATGAAATAAACTTCTATATTCATGATTTGGGAAGGATGAGTTGGTATGGATTTAACATGGAAGATGAATGAGGATTGGATATAAAGGTTGGCATGAGATTTATATGCATGATGAATATTACTCGATTAGTTAAATATGATTTGTGTGTGGTTATGACGTAATTCCTTGAAATCTCTAGGTGGTATTTCAAGGTGGTGCCTCAGTTGGTCGAGACGTAATTCCATGACCCCTTTTAGTGGGAGTTCATGGTGGTGCCTCATCTATATAATTTAGTAAGGATTCAAGGTAAGGTTGCATCCTGACGCTTTAAGGAATCAGTTAGTCTCACATAGAGCGGATTGACTCTTGTGGTGAGAGTAGCAGGAGGCCTGAAACTCATTAAGGGCTAACCTTGTGTGTGGGGGATTGAGACATTGTAACACATAGCTCGGGGGTGAGTAATTCGGGGGTGAGCAAGGAAATCCACCACAAGTGCAAGCATCCGTTGAATCCGACTAAATTATATATATCCGGATGAGTCGAGTCTGAGTCTTAGTGTATTGCAAGAAAAGTCATAACATGTTTGAGTGACATATATTTCGTGGACTATGAATTAGCATGTAACTGTGTGTTAAACTGCTTTTCTACTCTAACTTACCCTTTTGTTTGTGTATGTTCTACTGTGTGGTTTTCTCTTTTTGCGATGATCATCAACTCGTTGATGTGAGCAGATGTAAGGAACACTCGTGGTCAACAGGGAGGTGATGGTTCCGCTGCATAGCTTGTTTGGGGTGGATTCTGTTAGTTGGGCCCTTCTTTAGAGCTATGGCCCATGTGATTCTTACCCTTGGGCTTTATTTCCAAATATTGTTGTTTTATCATTGTACTTGTTATTGGCGTCGTGGTGTGCCCTTTTCCCATTCGAATTTCCTTTGGATAATTGTAACGAGTAAGGTTTAAACTCCTGGACTGTGCTTCTATATTATTCTGTGTGATGCTACCTTTAATTATGATTATAAATTAAATGGGGTGTTACATATATATATATATATATATATATATACATCTCACATTCTAGATTAGGTGCAAATAATTTCTTCATAAATTGATTTTGTAGAAGCTTTTATATTGGTTTTTTACACTTTAAATTGTATTTTGTCAGATTTACTATGGGTGAAGACATTTACACAGAAATATCCAATGAAGTTGACATGTTTTTGGATATAAATGATGTCGAAATGAATTGTGTTTTCATTTTCTAGAAATATCCAATTATATTTTCATTTCTTTTTTTGTGTGTATATTTTTACGACGTTGCGACTATGTACTTCATTGCTACAAGCTTAAGCATTAATGGAGTTTTTTTATGGTTGTTGTAGATGTTTCTAAATCATCGAATTCAAAAAAGAACTTTCTAGAAACATAATTTGAAATGTATTTGTTGAAAAAAAATAAACATTTTGGATTGGATTATCCAAGAACATGAATTTTTTTTCTTCTGATAGTGGAACAATGAGGTCATTATGTTGAGTTACCTATTCAAGAAATATTTCGAAATGAGTTATCTAGAACATACATATCCTACCAGATTGAACTAAATTGCTGATAGATAATGTGAAGATTAAATTTTGTTGATGAGATATAATGACAAATTGTGTTGTTCAAAGAGTTGCGTATTTGTGTGAGGAGGTTTATTGAAGATATCAGTTACTCAAATTAATGGTTCAAAAACATATGTCCAGGTTTCATGTTTTGTAGTTTGATATGTTGCAATGTACATGTGGAGGGAATTTTTTCTTATTTTCTTTCTTAATAATTGATTATGATTATTACTTATAAGAAATAGAAGGGAAAAAAGAACAAAAATCATTTGTTTTTTATTACATATGAGCTCTCTATATTTGAATATGGTATAAATGCACATTTGTTTTTGATGAGGATGGGTGGAAATTGAAGGAAAGGAGGGGAAAATAATGAGAAGTGAGGTTATTTTTAGGTAAGGAAAGTGAATATAAATAAATGAGTTGAAATGAGTGGAAAGATTATAGACGGTATTTATACGAGTGAAAAAGAAAGTATTAAATTGATTAATATTTATTAAAATGTCTTTGAATTTATTTTGTTAAAGTTGATTAATCATTTACCAAAATCCCTGAGGTCTTAGTTGTTGACATAAGCAAGCTTGAAGCAAAGAATTGATAAAGCCATGTGCATGAAGATCTTAAGTGTTTGATGAAGATTGATGAAGATTGATGAAGATCCACTTGAAGATTTAGTTTTAGTGTGTTAAATCTAAAACATAACATGTTAAATGTAATGGTTTAGTGTTATATAATGTTGGTAGGCTATATGACATAGGTTAGATGTCTTGTGTGCCTTAGTGTGTCTCTTTTAATCTGTTAAAATGGGTTTTAACAGGTTAAAAGGCTTGTTGTATATAGTTTTTGGTATGAATGCATTTAGTCAGTTGAATTATTTTTCAATCGACTGATTTCACTTAAGTCAAGTGAAATCAGCTAACTGTACGGAAAATTCAATCGACTGTTTTTACTTAAACCAAAACTATATAAGTTGTGTTTTCGCGAGCAGAGGTGCGAATCTGAGTTTTTCTGAACCAAATCGTGTCATTCATATATAGGAAGCGTTCTCTCTCTGCAATACACAGTTGGAACTCGTGGTTTGAAGATCTTGGTTGATTTTGGAGGCATTTTGGCTTGTGAGTAGCTTGAAGAACACATGTATGGTGTGCTAGGGACAACCACCATTAGGTTTGGATGTTCTTGTGCCTTTGGATGGTTTGCCTGATGTGATTTCAGGTCTACAAGTTTGATTCTTGTAGGTTGTGGTTCTAGATTTTTGTGTGAGTCAAAAATCTTGTGTGTTTTGGTGTTCAAAAGTGTAATCTTGGTTTGTGATTTGTAAAACTTTTGAATATAGTGGAAACTAGGCTCAGGTTGTCCTGGTAAACTGGATGTAGCTTTGTGATTGAGTGAACCAGTATAAAAACAGCTGTGCAATCTTCTTTCCCTCATCTCTCTTTGAAACTCTTTAATAACTCAAGAAAACCAAGCAATTTGATCTTTGGTGTGATTTAATGCGTTCTTGTATAATTTGAGGCTTTATACTTGTTATAAATATTGATTGGAACATGTCTTGTATGTAAAAGATTACTGTTTGAGTTGAATTCGCAAATTCTACGTTCTGCATAATTCTCCAGTATTTTAGCCGACTGAATTGCATTTTTAATCGTCTATTTCATAGCATCAAGAACAATTTAGTCTGCTGTTTTATATTTTAATTGATTGTAAGTGTACTGGTCTGCTGCATTTACATCCAAACTTTCCAGTCCATTAGATTCAATTGAATAGAGGTTTAAGCTTTCGAAAAAGTTTTATAAAGCCAATTCAACTCCCCCTTCTTGGCTAAACTCACCATTTAAAAACTAATAATTGGTATCAGAGCAAGGTTCTTGAAAGTTATTAAAGTTTGATAAAAAATCTTTTGAAATGGCTAAAAGTAAAGTCCCTTTTGCTGAAGGTGCCTCTATTCATAGACCACCTATGTGTTGTGGCCTAAACTATCAATTTTGGAAAAGAAGGATGCAAATTTTCATTGAATCTATAAGCAGGAAGACAAGCCTTGGAGTGAATGGAATGATGAAGAAAGAAGAAGAGCTCAATATGATTGCAATGCCAAGAACATCATCACTTCATCTTTGAGTATGGATGAATTTTTAGGGTCTCCCAATGTAAGAATGCAAAGGAAATGTGAAGAGAGCAAAGAAGCATGCCTTGATTCAAGAGTATGAGCTTTTCAAGATGCAAAAAGGAGAGTCCATAGCTGAAGTGCAAAAGAGGTTCACTCACATAGTCAACCATCTCATGGGTCTAGGCAAAGAATTTGACAAAAAGGAGCTAAACATCAAAGTGCTTAAGTGTCTTGATAGAAATTGGCAACCAAAGGTGACTGTCATATCTGAATCTAAGGATTTAAGCATCATTACAACAGCTGCACTGTTTGGTAAGCTTAGAGAGCATGAGATTGAAATGCAAAGGCTAAGTGAGCTTGAAACAAGTACGAAAAAGGTAAAACTCATAGCCTTGAAGGCTAGCTCTAAGAAGAATGATGAAACTGAGGAAGAGGTTGTTGAATCTAGTGACAATGAGAACTTGACTCTACTAGTCAAGAAGTTTGGGAAGTATCTCAAGAAGAAAGGCAACAAAGGTAATCAAAGGAGGTACAATTCTAAACAAAATGATTCAAGTAATTCTTCTAAATTCTCATGTTGTAATTGTGGAAAGCAAGGACATATCAAGATTGAATGTCCTAATGTTAACAAAGAGAAGGAGAAGGTTGATGATAGGAAAAAGGAGAAAAAGGGCAAGGAAAGACATGCCTACATAGCTTGGGAGGACAATGATGATTCAACAAGCACTTCATCTCAAGAAGGAAGTGAGGAAGCAAATCTATGCCTCATGGCCGGATATGAATCATCCTCATTAAGCCAAGTAAGTTTCTTGTCATCCAAAGATAAGAATGACTATTACCAATTGTTACATGACTTTGAAGAGTTGCATAGTGAGGCAAATAAAATTGCTGTCATGAACAATCAGCTAAAAGGATTAAATAGCTGGCTAGAAAATAGAGTTAGCCAACTAGAATCAGAAATAGTCGACTTAAAAACTGATTTTGAACATTTGGAAATGATTTACAGTAATTCAGTCGATTGTTCTGAAAAACAACTGACTATAAAACCTTGTGAAAACTGCACTACTTTGAAAAATCAAGTGAAATATCTTTTGAAAACATGTGCAAAGTTCACAAGAGGAAAAGTAAACTTGGAAGTTGTTCTTGGCTCTTAAAATTGTGTTTTTGGAAAGGCTGGACTTGGTTATACACCTATCCATGAAAAGAAAGCCAAGAAGTTTTCTAGTTTCTTTTCCAAGAGTGAGCCAAATGCTATGCCCTTCATTTCTTGCAACTACTATATGAAGAAAGATCATATTCTTAAGAATTGTCATGTTAGAAAGTATGATGTACCTAAGGGAATTATGAAATGGATCCCAAAAGGATCTAGAAAGGCATAACCATGTTGGACCCAAACTATCAAAGGGTACCATGTAATACTATACTGTTTTGCAGGTCATAAAACAGGAAAAGAAGGATCTATGGTACCTAGATAGTGGCTCCTCAAGGCATATGACAGGAGATAAGACCAAATTTGCAAAGTTGGAATTGAAAGCAGAAAGATTTGTAACCTATAGAGACAACAACAAAGGAAGAATCCTTGGAAATGGAGTCATAGGCAATGGATCCTCCTTCAACATCAAGAATGTGTTGCTAGTAGAAAGGCTCAAACATAATTTGATAAGTATAAGTCAATTATGTGACAAAGACTTTAAAGTGATGTTTGAACCAAATGATTGCTTGATATATGATGCACATGGTAGTATTGTTTTGATAGGAAAGAGAGTCAACAATATATATCTACTTGATCTGCATCATGCATCATTTAGCATCCATTGTTTGCTTACAAAAGAGGATGACACTTGGTTATGGCATAGGAGACTTTGTCAAATACATATGCAGCATTTTAATCGGCTAAACAAAAAATAGTTGGTTGAAGGACTACCAATACTCAAGTTTGAGAAGGATAGAGTGTGTGAAGCATGTCAAAAAGGAAAACAGACCAAGGTCTCTTTCAAAACCAAAAATGTTGTTTCAACTGAAAGACCTTTAGAGATGCTTCACATGGATCTATTTGGTCCATCTCGAACCATGAGCCTTGGTGGCAATCTTTATGCATTAGCCATAGTAGATGATTTCTTTAGGTACACATGGACTTTGTTCTTAGCTGTCAAAAATGACACTTTTCATGCTTTTAAAAGACTTGCTAAGTTGCTTGAAAATGAAAAGAGTTCCAAGATATTGTCCATTCAAAGTGATCATGGTGGGGAATTTCAAAATGAAAAGTTTGAACACTTTTGTGAAAAGCATGACATTAAACATAATTTTTCTGCACCAAGAACCCCACAACAAAATGGTGTTGTTGAAAGGAAAAACAGATCACTTGAGGAACTAGCTAGAACTATGTTAAATGAGAATTCACTACCTAAGTACTTTTGGGCTGATGCAGTCAACACTGCTTGCTATGTCAACACCCTATGAACTTTTCAAAGGGAGGAGGCCTGTTTTAAGTCACCTAAAAGTATTTGGATGTAAGTGTTTCATTTTAAACAATGGTAAAGAAAGTCTTGGCAGGTTTGATGCAAAAACGGATAAAGGTGTTTTTCTAGGCTATGCTACACAAAGTCATGCATATAGAGTCTATAATAAGAGATTGATGACTGTTGAAGAGTCTATGCATGTTGTATTTGATGAAACTAACCTAAAATTGCAAGATCATGTGCCTAAGATTGTAGATCAAGAAGAAACAGCACAAGAAAAGAAATCTGCTGTAGAATTAGAAACTACTGCAGGAAATCAGTCAGCTAAAAAGGAAATTCAGTCGACTAAAAAAGCTGCAGACAACAACTTACCCAAGGAGTGGATTGAACCCAAAGGACTATCAAAGGACAACATAATTGGTGATATAGAACATGGAGTATCCACTAGACGCAAGCTTGCATTCTTTCAACATGTTGCATTTGTTTATCAAATTGAACCTAAGAATGTGAATGATGCATTGTGTGATAGTAATTGGGTTGTTGCTATGCAAGATGAACTTAATCAATTCACTAAAAATGATGTGTTGTCTCTTATTCATAAAACTGATGCAATGAATGTGATTGGTACTAAATGGGTGTTTAGGAATAAAATGGATGAAAATGGTAATATAGTTAGGAATAAGGCTAGGCTAGTTTCTAAAGGTTATAATCAAGAGGAAGGCATTGATTTTGATGAAACATATGCACCTGTGGCTAGGCTAGAAGCTGTGAGGTTATTCTTAGCATATGCATGCATGTGTAATTCAAACTTTTTCAAATGGATGTGAAAAGTGCATTCTTGAATGGTTTCTTAAATAAAGAAGTGTATGTATCATAACCCCCTGGCTTTGAAGATCACCTTTATCCTAATCATGTTTTCAAATTGAAAAAGGCTTTATATGGTTTGAAACAAGCACCACGACAATGGTATGAGAGGTTTAGCAACTTTCTTTTATCTAAAGGATATGCTAGAGATGTTGTTGATAAAACACTTTTCATTAGAAAGCATGAAGTGATGTAATGTAGATGATATAATCTTTGGATCAAATAATAACTCCATGTGTGAAGAGTTTATTGCAGCTATGCAGGGAGAATTTGAGATGTCTATGATGGGAAAGCTAACCTATTTCCTAGGGCTGCAAGTGAAGCAACTCAAGCATGGGACATTTTAAAGCCAGTCAAAATACTGTTTTAACCCACTGAAAAAAGTTCAAAATGGAGGATTGCAAAGAGGTTGCCACTCAAATTGCTACAAACTGCCTTATAGATGCAGATGAAGCTGGAAACCAAGTTGATTCAACCAAATATAGAGGGTTAATTGGTTCCTTGCTATATCTAACTGCTACTAGGCCAAATATACAATTTGGTGTTTGCTTGTGTGCTAGGTTTCAATCCAATCAAAAGGAATCACACTTCAAAGCTGCAAAACGGATTCTCAAGTATCTGAAAGGGACAACTAATGTTGTATTATGGTATCCTAATGAATCTAACATTGCTCTCAGTGGTTTTTCAGATTCTGACTATGCAGGGTGCAAATTGGATAGGAAAAGCACAAGTGGCATATGCCATCTACTTGGATCAAGCCTAATCTCATGGAATAGCAAGAAGCAAGCTTGTGTAGCACTCTCTACAGCTGAGGCTGAGTACATAGCAGCTGGACATTGTAAGACCCGTGAAATGAATTAATTAAATAATTAATTAATTAATAAATACGAGTAGAAAGAGCCTTTATAGCATTAATTATTGTTTGATGTGACGTGGAAAAGTACTAGCTCAAGTGGTTGAGAGTACTTTGTTTGTGTGAGAGGACTTGGGTTCGAGTCCTATGTATGCCAATTATGTGTTGTTTGGTTTATTATTATTTTGTTTTAGTAATGTAATTGTGGATGGTGAGTGATAGTATAATCATAAGATTTTAATGGTTATCACCCAATGTGAACTGACATAGTGGTTGTGCTTTGGCATTATGAGTGGAGGGTCATGAGTTCAAACCGTGATGGACAAAAAGTAAGTTTTATATTTGCTAAATATTAGTTGTGGTTTGAAGGTGAAGAGGCAAAGAAAACCTAGTAGAAGGGTAATCATTAGGTGCTGAAAAATCACCAACTAAGGGACTTGAATAGCAATTAAGCTCACACTAAAGCCAATTTCGTTTTTTTTCATTAACCCACCTTATGGAACTTATAAAAGGAAACATTTAAGTGGGAATAGGGTTTCTATAGTTTGGTTAGCTTACCTATAGAGAGGAACACGAAATTGAGAGTGAGAGGTGAGTTTTTGGGTGTGCAAGGGCTGAATTGGGAGAGAGGCTAAGGAAAATCATTGGTGAACCAAGGAACCCCATTTTCTTCCAAATTTCAATCAAGCATTCATGTTAGGGGAGTTATTCTTATGTGTTTAAATTGACTGAGTTGTGTTATGGTTTTGGACCAATGTTGTTTCAATTGGTTTCTGTTGGCATGTATTATGTGCAATGATTGAGAGTTGGAGTGGTTTGAGGTTGGGTGTACAATTATGTTATACATTATATGTTTTGGGATGAGGGTTTTGATATTACAGATTAATTGATGATTGTATACTCGAATTTTGGTTGTCCATATGTTTAAAAATCATGATTATGAGTTCTGCTTGCCATTACATTGTGTTGGTATCGATTGAATGTTATTGGGGTATATTTTTGGGTGTGGTTTCACATTGTTTTGGGTAAATTGCGTGTGTGACAAAGAGGGACTCTGCAGGTCTCGCCCAAGCGAGTCTATCTCGTCTAAGTGAGAGTTGTAGAACCTCGTTTCTGGTTTGGTTCGCGCTACTTGCTCAGGCGACCTGGTTTAGGGTTGAACGACACCTAGTTTCGCTTAAGCGAGAATGGCTCGCTTAGGCGAGGTCATGAGGAAACCTGGATGTTCTGAGCGCGATAGGCATGCTCGTTTAGGCGAGAATGGCTCGCCTAAGCGAGGTCGCATTGAGAATTGATGTTTGTTTGATTGAATCCTCATTTAGGCGAGGTGTGTGTTATTTTGAGCGATGGTATGGCTCGCCCAAGCGAGAGGATCTCGCCTAAGCGAGATAACGTGATGATGACATTGTTTTAAGCTCGCTTAGGCGAGGTGAACTAGCCTAAACGAGGCTGAGGTCTTAGCTTTGGCGAGAGTCCCTGGCTTAAGCGAGTTTATGCGAATTGCCATGTTTGTGTGTGCTTGTGTGTGTTGGTTTGGCTACTTTCTCCTAAGTATAGGCAATATATGCATGTGGTGTGGTGTTTGGGCTTGAAGGACTAAGTCCAATAGGGGTCTGGGATGTGCTTGATGGTTGGACGCATGATGGGCATGAAATTAGTTGAGTTCTCGTCGGCTACTAGTGGGTGAGGAGTCTTTAGTATGGTGATTACATGCGTCAGACACACGAAGGGCAAGGAACTGTGATGTTCCCGTCGGCTACTATTGGGCGAGGAATCCATAGTATGGTGATTGCGTGCATGCCAAGATCCAAGTTTAGAAGACTTGGATGTTTTACTACTGATGATGAGTCTGTAAGGCAGGACTATCAGCAGGATGGGCTCATAGGGTTGGACCATGAATGGGATAGTTTCGTGGGAGCACAGTGAAGTCCCAAGATCTAGTTCATGTAATTGACTCATGAAGGACTATGAGTTCATGGATGGGTAATTTGAAAACAATGAGATATTTAATTATGCTATTTTGGGATGAGTGGCATATTTATTTCATGTGTGTTTTTATCTATTGTGCATAGCTCACCCTTTTTGTGTGTGTGTGGCGATGATCGGATAACTCGTTATCCGGGAGCAGATGATGTGACAGGTAGGCCAGGAGATGCATAGACTCGAAGTAGGGATAACATGGGATTTTGTATATATATTTGTTATTTTGGTTTGAGATAATTTTGTAACCCTTTTGGGAGCCATTTGAATATTACTTCAGTTTTATAATTATGGACTCCTGTTTTTATTACATTGTATTAAAGTTTTAAATTTCCTGTGTTTTTAGGAAATGGTATTATATTAAATGAGGAATTTATTTTTATTTCTTATTTTATATATTAAATATTAGTAATATTCCTTAGGGATGTTACAATTAGTATCAGAGCAAAAGTTTTGAAAATATTTTTATATATTTTGGGGCTATTGGGGAGTGAGCTTATCGATGAGGTTGTTTGTTGCGTGTTTGTGTTGAATGTTGAAGAGGTGTGAGTGGTTTTGTTTGAATAAGTGACTGATTTTTAACAGTTGTAATGTGACGTATCCAGGCTTTGGCTGCTAACATGAGGAGGAGGAGTAGTGGTGCTGATGACATCGCTGAGGCTATTCACCGGATGGTGGATGCAATGCAAACACTGGTAGCGGCACAGCCTAGGACGACGATCGCACCAGTTAGGATGCCAATTATGGAGGACTTCTTACGCCACAAGCCAGTTGAGTTCACTAGCAAAGCCTCTCTTGATGAAGCGGAAGCATGGCTCCGCAAGTGTGAAAAGATATTCACTGTGATGAGCTGCGCGGATTAGCAAAAACTACTTTTTGCCACCTACCTTCTAAATGATGATGCTGAGTGCTGGTGGGCGGGGATGCAGCAATAGATGCAGAGCCGACAGGAACAGATGGATTAGACCAACTTCAGGACATGTTTCCTGGAGAAATACTTCCCAGACACGGCTAAACAAGACAGGGAAGCTGAGTTCCTTGCACTACAGCAAGGGGATATGACGGTGCAAGAATATGTGAACAGGTTTGAGCACCTGGCGAGGTATTACTCACAAGCTATTTCTGAAGAATGGAGATGTTTAAACTTTGAGCGAGGACTCAGACATGAGCTGAAGAGGGTGGTAACACCGTTGCGAGAGAGAAGGTTCCCAGTCTTGATGGGACAGGCCAAGAGTGCTGAGCACTTGGAGAAGGGCCCTGGCCCAGTTGTGAGTAGACATCAGAAAAATGTCGCTGAAGCTAGGTAAATGAAAAAGCCTTATAGCCGACCATAGGCATCCTAGGGTCCCTCTTGCTACCAGTGTGGCGGACCCCATCTAAAGAGGAATTGTCCTCAATTGGCAGGTGGAGTGGGCGGGTCAGACGACCGTCGCAAGTGCTTTATATGCGACAAACCGGGACACTTCGCCAATAATTGCCCAGAAAAGAAGAATTTAGGTGTGAAGAAGCCAGCAGCATCGCCAGTAAAGAGAGCTAGAGCGGTTGGCATGGTCTTTGCTTTGACTTCCACAAAGGCTACTAAATCAAGTAATCTCATCCTCGAGCCATGTTTGTTGTTGGGTCAGTTAGTCTTGGTGTTGTTTGATTCTGAAGCAACACATTCTTTCATTGGTAATGCGTGTGTGGGGAGATTGAATTTGGTGAAATGCGATTTGGGGTGTGAGTTGCTTATTTCAACTCCCTCCTCAGGTCAAGTGGCTACCAGTTCAGTCTGCTTTGGGTGTTCAATGGAAGTGGCAAGTCACAGATTCAAGGTGAACTTGGTGTGCTTGCCTTTGGAGGGACTAGATGTAATCTTGGGGATGGACTGGCTGTCTAACAATCACATTATAATTGATTGTGGACGGCGCAATTTGGTATTCCCAGAACATGAAGGATTAGAGCTAATCTCGGCTCAGAGAGCGATTAATGAAGTGGAAGCCGGAGCCACCTATTTTATGGTAGTGGCTCATGTAGAGAAGAATAACACCGCCGAGAAGATCAGTGTGATTCCAATAGTGGAGGAGTATGCGGATGTGTTTCCAGATGAAATACCAGAGTTGCCACCGAGTAGGGATGTAGATTTCACCATCGATCTTATCCTTGGAGCTGGCCCAGTATCCATGGCGCCTTATAGGATGGCACCAGCAGAGTTGGCTGAGTTGAAGAAGCAAATAGAAGACTTGCTTGAAAAGAAGTTCATCTGGCCGAGTGCATCACCTTGGGGAGCACCGGTACTCTTAGTAATGAAAAAGGACGGCAGTTCGAGGTTGTATGTTGATTACCGTCAGTTGAATAAGCTGACCATAAAGAATAAGTATCCGATGCCGAGGATAGATGATCTGTTGGATCAATTGAGGAGAGTCGCAATGTTCTCTAAGATTGACTTGAGGTATGGATATCATCAGATCTTAGTCAAACTAGAGGATGTGTAGAAGACGACGTTAAGGTCACGCTATGGGCATTTCGAGTATGTAGTGATGCCGTTCAGGGTGACAAATGCTCCTGCTATTTTCATGGACTACATGAATAGAATATTTCGACTGTACCTGGATCAGTTTGTTGTCGTATTTATTGATGACATACTGATATACTCTGAGAGTCGGGATGAACACGCAGAGCATCTAAGAGTGGTGTTGGGAATTCTCAGAGAGCATAAACTATATGGGAAGCTGTCGAAGTGTGAGTTTTGGCTGGATAAGGTACAGTTCTTGGGTCATGTAATCTCAGCCCAAGGAATAGCGGTGGACCCAACTAAGATTGAGACAGTGGTGAAGTGGGAGAGACCGTAGACAGTTATTGAGGTGAGAAGTTGCTTGGGTCTGGCGGGTTATTACAGGCGGTTTGTGGAAGGGTTCTCTAAGATGGCAAAAATCCTACGCAGATAAGAGGAGAAGGCCTCTTGAGTTTGAGGCTGGTGACCATGTGTTTCTCAGAGTTACACCTATAGCAGGTATTGGGAGGGCGTTGAAGTCGAGGAAGTTGACTCCTCGATTCATCGGTTTGTACTAGATTACGAGGCGAATTGGACCGGTGGCGTACAAGATTGCATTGCCACCTCACTTGGCTAACCTGCACAATGTCTTCCACGTATCACAACTGAGGAAGTACGTGGTGGATCCTACTCATGTGCTGGAGCAGAATGATGTCCAGGTGCGTGAGAATCTGACCTTTAGAGTTGGACCGGTGAGAATTTTAGATTCCTAAGTCAAACAACTCATAGGGAAGGAGATTCGGACGATGAAGGTTCTATGGGATGAGGCAACCCAAGAGATGACTTGGGAGATGGAGGATCTCATGAGGAAGTCTTATCCTCACCTATTTGCTGGTATGTCTTATTTTCGAGGACGAAAACTTTTAAAGGTGGGGTAATGTAAGACTCGTGAAATTAATTAATTAAATAATTAATTAATTAATAAATGTGAGTAGAAAGAGACTTTATGGCATTAATTATTGTTTGATGTGACGTGGAAAAGTACTAGCTCAAGTGGTTGATAATACTTTGTTTATGTGAGAGGACTTGGGTTTGAGTCCTATGTATGCCAATTATGTGTTGTTTGGTTTATTATTATTTTGTTTTAGTAATATAATTGTGGATGGTGAGTGATAGTATAATCATAAGATTTTAATGGTTATCACCCAATGTGAACTGGCATAGTGGTTGTGCTTTGGCATTATGAATGGAGGGTCACAAGTTCAAACCTTGATGGACAAAAAGTAAGTTTTATTTTTGCTAAATATTAGTTGTGGTTTGAAGGTGAAGAGGCAAAGAAAACCTAGCAGAAGGATAATCATTAGGTGCTGAAAAATCACCAACTAAGGGACTTGAATAGCAATTAAGCCCACACTAAAGCCAATTTCGTTTTTTTTTCATTAACCCACCTTAAGGCACTTATAAAAGGAAAAATTTAAGTGGGAATAGGGTTTCTATAGTTTGGTTAGCTTACCTATAGAGAGGAACACGAAATTGAGAGTGAGAGGTGAGTTTTTGGGTGTGCAAGGGCTGAATTGGGAGAGAGGCTGAGGCAAATCATTGGTGAACCAAGGAACCCCATTTTCTTCCAAATTTCAATCAAGCATTCAGGTTAGGGGAGCTGTTCTTATGTGTTTAAATTGACTAAGTTGTGTTATGGTTTTGGACCAATGTTGTTTCAATTAGTTTCTGTTGGCATGTATTATGTGTAGCGATTGAGAGTTGGAGTGCCCAATTATGTTATACATTGTATGTTTTGGGATGAGTGTTTTGATATTGCAGATTAATTGATGATTGTATACTCGAATTTTGGTTCTCCACATGTTAAGATATCATGATTATGAGTTCTGCTTGCCATTACATTGTGTTGGTACCGATTGAATGTTACTGGGGTATATTTTTGGGTGTGGTTTGGCATTGTTTTGGGTAAATTGCGTGTGTGACAAAGAGGGACTCTGCAGGTCTCGCCCAAGCGAGTCTATCTCGTTGATGAGTACGTATTTTTGCCCTCATTTAATGTTTAATTCTGGGTATTTAATTGAATTTATGTGCCTAAAGAGTGATTTAATTGATAATTTTGATAATTAGGTTGTTTGAGCTTGTGTGATAAAAATGTCTTAAAAAGTGATTTTTAGCTGCATAAATTATTTTTGGATATTTTAACGTTTGTTGATGCAGCTGAAGTTAAGTTTTAAGCTCATTTAGAGGTGTGGAAATAAATTGATTAAAGCTTCATGACACCTTAAAGATAAATCAAAGAATAAGAAATTATCAAAAGCACAAAAATTCAGGCCAAGCATTACATGAAGACGGCAAGAAAAGCTTGAAAAAGTGAAGAAGTTTGGCTAAACCAAGAAGAGAGGAAAGAAAAATTGGACCTTGCGGTTTTCTTTATCTTTATGATAGAAGATAATTTGGGAAAATATATCTTTAGATATTTTATTTGATATTTTTAAATAATTATCTTATTTAATTATATCATAAAATATTAAAAGATAATAACTACCAAATCTTTTTAAATATGACAAGATCTTCTTGAATCTTTTTAGTTCCACAACAAACAAATATATCTTGAAGATATTGGATTATTTAGAAGATAATTTAAGGAGATTGCAAAGGGTTGATTTGGAAAATTAATACAAATATTAATTGGTGATAATTTATCATATATCTTTAAGTAATTAATTAATTTAATTATATTAGATATTGATATTATCAACCAATTATATTTGTCAAATAGTCTATATCTCTCCAAGTATTTTTAAATATTTATATTTATCTTTATTTCAAAAGATATTTGAGAGATTTTAGCAACAGAAAAGCCCAGTCCAATTCCTATATAAAGAGACCAAGGGAGAAGTAGAAGACAAGCTCGGCACGTCGGAATTTAGGAACCCTTAGGGGGGCCTAATTTCTTTCTCTCTCTTTTCTTCTCTCTATTCTTCTTTTATCTTTATTTTGCATTCATGGAGTTCTAAACTTCTTGGGTTGATTCCATTGTAATTTCACTATGGATTCTGAGGTTAGAATGAATTAATTTCTTTGTTCTTTTTATTATTGTTGAGGTTTTAATTTATCTATGTCTTTTATCTTTGAATCACATAAAAAGTAATGATTTTAAATCTATATGCATGTTGATCATATGAGTTCAAGGGTTTTTAAATTGAATTGAGACTTTACTTTGATTTTATTTAGAAACTTTCATGTGATTAAATGAGTTTTTACCAATAATTGAGACTTTACTTTGATTAAAGGTATTTACTCTAACGAAAATTAATTGAGACTTTACTTTGATTAATTAAGCTTTTTATTTGGTGAGGAGATAAAAGAATAGACATGATTAGGCATAGTAAAATTTGATTGAGACTGTACTTTGGTTGAATTTACTGTGGATAATCTAAAAGTTCTCACTTTTAATTGAGACTGTACTTTGGTTAAAAGTGAGAACGCCAACAAATTCATTGAGACTTTACATTGATTAATTTGTAAATCTACAACAATAATTAATTGAGCAATAATCTTTAGATAACCGATGATGAATCTATTTTGAAAAAGCAATGGAATCAATCTATTTTCTTTTCTATTGTTTTTATTTCTTTTTATCTTTTAAATTTTATTTCTATCTTTGTTTATCTGAATCCCCTATATTTTTTATTTTGTTTGACTAACCGCTTTGTATAGTTTTATAAGAACTAATTTGTTAAAAATCAATTCTGTGTTCGTTGGGAGACGACTTTGGGTTACTTTACCCTTACTATTTTGTTGACTACTTTCTTAACAATACTGAAGTTGTTATAGATAAGTAGTATTAATTTGAACGCGTCAACGACAGCGTTATCAAATTTGGCGCCGCTGCTGGGGAACACGGTTAGAATTTTTATCATTTTAGTTCTTATTATTATTTTTATTCTTTTGATTTTATTTTTATTTTTATTTTTTGTTTATCACTAACATTTTCTTTTCTCAATTTTTGTTCTAACATTTTTTTTATTTTCTTTAGTTATTTTATTTGATTTTATTTAGTTATTTTTTTTAAGCATAGTTTTTGTTTGAGGAATTTTGTTGGGAAATTTGTGAAACTAGTTGGGAAAAACTTTGACTAAGGAAAGACAAGGTACTTAAGTTGTCCATTGAGACGCACCTCTCTTTCCTGGAAGTCTACTCAACAAGCTTTCAATGTATTTCTTTTCAGAAAACCTCTTTCAAAAATGCAAAATAGTTTTTCATATGAAAATAATCAATAGTGTGATTTTCAAGTGAATTATGATTACTATCCACAGCAACCACGTGATTCATATGATTATCAGCAACAAATTGTCACACCTACGTCTGCACCTGATACAAGTGGGTTAACTTTACGACAATTTAATGATCTATATCCTAGATCATCTTTTTTGGGATATGAGCAACAACCATATTCTGAGTGTCCACCTCAGCAACCATATGTTCCAAATAGTTTTCAGCAACAATATGTACCACCACAGCAATTTGAAGCAACGAATGGACCATCCTACAAAGAAGTTATGATACTAATGGGTGAAGTTATAGAGAAATTAGAGTCCATGGATGAAAGGTTGCGAGTTGATCAAAGATGCAGAAATATTGAGCAAGAGTGGTACGAAAATAAGCAAATATTGTCTGATATGTTGAGGGATGCAAGTAAGAACAACTTCATAGAATTACTTGTAACTGTTAATACCACCCCTCAACCCCATCAGAGATTTCCTGAAAATCCAGATTTTAATACACTTCGTCATGAAATCAAAGATGTGCTTCTGAAGTTAGCCATCAGAGCTGAACAAATGTTTGAAGATTTGAGTCAGCTAATGAATGATGAAGTGAGAAAGGTCACTTTGGAAGATATGATGAAAATGATGACTGAAATGATGAAGATGAATCAGACAGATCAGAAAGAGATGATGAATGCCGCCACACAAAGCTTGCAGAGTCAGTCTGAAAAATCAATAGCAGAATCACATCACATCGATATATCTACTGATGGATATAATGATTGTCATAGTAATATGTCTACTGATGGACATATTAAGGATGTTGCTGAAGTTGATGAAGAAATTGAAGGTTCTCACACAAACATATCTACTGATGGATATGTTGATGATGCTCAATGTGAATATAAAGTTGTACCCATGGATGAGGATATGAGTACAAATGATCATTTTCAAGAGCAAAGTTGTGAGAACAATACAATGGAGGAACCAAGTGCAGTTGAAGAGCCAACAATATTCGAAGATGCAGCTGAAGCATCTACTATTGCAACTGACTTGGTTAATAATGAAGCAGCAAATTCAACTACTTCAAGTGCAGATTTTTGCTCACAAGGTGAGATTATGAGGATTACTGATGATCCTGTTAACAATCTGAATTCACTTGATGATGCTCAAGTTGAGTTGAAGCCACACAATCCACACATCAAGTTTGTTGATGTGAATAATGCAAATAAGTTTTCAGTGGTTATCTTTGTTGACATGGCTGCAGAAAAAGAAGAAAGGTTGCTGCAACAAGAAAACAGGTTAGATTCAAATTCTTTTGAAAGCATTGTTGATAAAAAATTTAAATTGCATGCATATTTGTTTTTTGTTTTTGATTTTAATAAAAAATATAAAAAAATTTCAAAAATATGTTTTTTTGTTTTTAGTTTTCATAAACTTCAAAAAGTAAAAATTAAAAAAATGGTACAAGCTGACTTGTACTTTATAAAATTAAAGAAAATAAATTTTGACATATGGCCAGATTGAGCCAATAGTCACAAGATTTTTCGTTTCCTCCCCAAAATAAGTCCATCAAGGACATTTTTTTTGAAATAAGTGTGGGGGAGACAAACTGTAGGTAGGATTTATTTTTTTTTTGTTTTCATTTAAAAAGAAAAAAAAATTGTGATTTCTTTTTGAGAAAATTGTGAAAGTATTAACTTTTTACTAAGTGAAACTTTTAAACAATATGTCTCATAAGAAATCCACCAAAAATATTTCCCTGCTTTCAATAAAACATATTGACATTGGATTTTGGGATTTGATTCAATAATTGGGATGATCATAATTCTAGAAAAATAAAAGTCATGTTGGTATGAGTGGACTGTTTCTATGATTTGCTAATTGAGTTGATTTGAGAATTTCTTGATTAAATCTTTTGTGAAAGAATTTGACCTTGTGAGTCTTGAGCCTTAATGTAAAGGATGAACTGCCATATGTCATTCCTATTTTTTTCTTGAGTGACTTGCTCATGTTTGTTTATACTCAAATGTTTAGCTTGAGTCTTTTGTTTTGCATCTTAGGTGAATATGCATGATTTGATATGACTGAGGCATTTCTTGTTTTTAGCTACTTGGCCAAATAAGCCCACCTTGATATTAATCCATTGGTAGCCCCTTTGAGCTTTAAACCTCTTTTTCTTGTTTTAAGCCTATTGCATAACCTTGAAAAGAAAAAGACTATATTCTACCTTAGGAAGAAAGAAGGAGCTAATGGATTGTGTTCAGGAATGGTTGAGGAATAAAGTGTGTGGATGAGTACCTCACCCACAAATTAATAAAAATGGCAAAAGGAAAAATTGTTGATGAAAAAGTGTTGAAATGAAAAAAAATATTGCTTTATAAAAAAAAAGAGAGCAACAAAGAGCAATAAACGAAAAAAAGTTATTTTTGAAATTATGCTCCATTATTCTTTCTATATTTTAATTTCAAAAACCCAAAAATCCTAAAATTTTTCCTACCTTTGCCTTGGCCCCATTATAACCTATGAAAAGTCCTCATGATCTTTGAATGCATATTTTCTGAAAGTTTGTGAATATTAGAGTCTTGTTAAGTATTATGAGAGTTTACTTACATGAGTATTTTGAGTGAAAACACAAGCCAAAACACTTGAGAGAATTTTGGTGAGAAAATACACATTTAACTTGAGTGCTTTCTTTCATAATTGATTGTCTTGTGAATTCAAAAGATTAACTTATGTGTGAAAAATAGAACATTTCTGTTTGTATATACATGATAATTTGATCTCTAGAGTATTGATTTGTCTCTAGTGATGTTCATTCCTTTGATCCAATGTTGATGTGAAATAAAATACCTCAGATTAAGTTTTGAAATTGTTTGATTTTGCCCAGGAGTGCAAAAGGATAAGTGTGTGGGTATGATGAGTACGTATTTTTGCCCTCATTTAATGTTTAATTCTGGGTATTTAATTGAATTTATGTGCCTAAAGAGTGATTTAATTGATAATTTTGATAATTAGGTTGTTTGAGCTTGTGTGATAAAAATGTCTTAAAAAGTGATTTTTAGCTGCATAAATTATTTTTGGATATTTTAACGTTTGTTGATGCAGCTGAAGTTAAGTTTTAAGCTCATTTAGAGGTGTGGAAATAAATTGATTAAAGCTTCATGACACCTTAAAGGTAAATCAAAGAATAAGAAATTATCAAAAGCACAAAAATTCAGGCCAAGCATTACATGAAGACGACAAGAAAAGCTTGAAAAAGTGAAGAAGTTTGGCTAAACCAAGAAGAGAGGAAAGAAAAATTGGACCTTGCGGTTTTCTTTATCTTTATGATAGAAGATAATTTGGGAAAATATATCTTTAGATATTTTATTTGATATTTTTAAATAATTATCTTATTTAATTATATCATAAAATATTAAAAGATAATAACTACCAAATCTTTTTAAATATGACAAGATCTTCTTGAATCTTTTTAGTTCCACAACAAACAAATATATCTTGAAGATATTGGATTATTTAGAAGATAATTTAAGGAGATTGCAAAGGGTTGATTTGGAAAATTAATACAAATATTAATTGGTGATAATTTATCATATATCTTTAAGTAATTAATTAATTTAATTATATTAGATATTGATATTATCAACCAATTATATTTGTCAAATAGTCTATATCTCTCCAAGTATTTTTAAATATTTATATTTATCTTTATTTCAAAAGATATTTGAGAGATTTTAGCAACAGAAAAGCCCAGTCCAATTCCTATATAAAGAGATCAAGGGAGAAGTAGAAGACAAGCTCGGCACGTCGGAATTTAGGAACCCTTAGGGGGGGCCTAATTTCTTTCTCTCTCTTTTCTTCTCTCTATTCTTCTTTTATCTTTATTTTGCATTCATGGAGTTCTAAACTTCTTGGGTTGATTCCATTGTAATTTCACTATGGATTCTGAGGTTAGAATGAATTAATTTCTTTGTTCTTTTTATTATTGTTGAGGTTTTAATTTATCTATGTCTTTTATCTTTGAATCACATAAAAAGTAATGATTTTAAATCTATATGCATGTTGATCATATGAGTTCAAGGGTTTTTAAATTGAATTGAGACTTTACTTTGATTTTATTTAGAAACTTTCATGTGATTAAATGAGTTTTTACCAATAATTGAGACTTTACTTTGATTAAAGGTATTTACTCTAACGAAAATTAATTGAGACTTTACTTTGATTAATTAAGCTTTTTATTTGGTGAGGAGATAAAAGAATAGACATGATTAGGCATAGTAAAATTTGATTGAGACTGTACTTTGGTTGAATTTACTGTGGATAATCTAAAAGTTCTCACTTTTAATTGAGACTGTACTTTGGTTAAAAGTGAGAACGCCAACAAATTCATTGAGACTTTACATTGATTAATTTGTAAATCTACAACAATAATTAATTGAGCAATAATATTTAGATAACCGATGATGAATCTATTTTGAAAAAGCAATGGAATCAATCTATTTTCTTTTCTATTGTTTTTATTTCTTTTTATCTTTTAAATTTTATTTCTATCTTTGTTTATCTGAATCCCCTATATTTTTTATTTTGTTTGACTAACCGCTTTGTATAGTTTTATAAGAACTAATTTGTTAAAAATCAATTCTGTGTTCGTTGGGAGACGACTTTGGGTTACTTTACCCTTACTATTTTGTTGACTACTTTCTTAACAATACTGAAGTTGTTATAGATAAGTAGTATTAATTTGAACGCGTCAACGACAGGATGGGCTCATAGGGCTCATAGGGGAGCTAGACTCTTTGAATTTAACTTACTTTAATGTATTGTGTGATGTATGATTAACTGGATATATGTACTTTGCTAATTCTACGAAGTTTTTTTGTTTCTGGAAATTTTCTAGAAACCACCTGATGGGCCTTTAAAGCCGCCAGGCGACACTTGTGAAGCGTTGTGTATTTCTAGGTTCCTATGAGGAATCACCTGGCAGCATGAACTATTTGTTAGGTGACGCATGCTTGTTCACCCAGTTTTATGGGTTTTGTATGAACTGTTTGGAAGTGATGAACAACCGACAAGTGACGCGAGTCAATTTAACTAGTTTTGTTTTTTTCTGTCAGATTTCTAAGTTGATTCTGATTGGGGGAAAATGATGTTTAAGGTTTATTGAGGCGGGGTGCCATGTATTTATGATTGTGTTATGGTTTGACGTATGGAGGAGTCTTAGAAGCAATTGGGGGTGCATTTTGGTTGTAAATAAATATTGAACATGAACCAACATCATGTTAGATAACGCTGTGGTCAAGCGATCAAATTAATACTACTTATCTATAACAACTTCAGTATTGTTAAGAAAGTAGTCAACAAAATAGAAAGGGTAAAGTAACCCTAAGTCGTCTCCCAACGAACACGAAATTGATTTTTAACAAATTAATTCTTATAAAACTATACAAATGAGTTAGTCAAATAAAATAAAAAATATAAGGGATTAAGATAAACAAAGATAGAAATAAAATTTAAAAGATAAAAAGAAATAAAAAAATAGTAAAGAAAATAGATTGATTCTATTGCTTTTTCAAAATAGATTCATCATCGGTTATCTAAAGATTATTGCTCAATTAATTATTGTTGTAGATTTACAAATTAATCAATGTAAAGTCTCAATTAATTTGTTGGCGTTCTCACTTTTAACCAAAGTACAGTCTCAATTAAAAGTGACAACTTTTAGATTATCCACAGTAAATTCAACCAAAGTACAGTCTCAATCAAATTTTCTTATGCCTAATCATGTATATTCTTTTATCTCCTCACCAAATAAAAAGCTTAATTAATCAAAGTAAAGTCTCAATTCATTGTAGTTAGAGTAAATACCTTTAACCAAAGTAAAGTCTCAATTATTGGTAAAAATTCATTTAATCATATGAAAGTTTCTAAATAAAATCAAAGTAAAGTCTCAATTAAATTTAAAAACCCTTGACTCATATGATCAATATGCATATAGATTTAAAATCATTACTTTTTATGTGATTCAAAGATAAAAGACATAGATAAATTAAAACCTCAACAATAATAAAAAAAACAAAGAAATTAATTCATTCTAACCTCAGAATCCATAATGAAATTACAATGGAATCAACCCAAGAAGTTTAGCAATCCATGCAATACAAAATAAAAAGAAGAATAGAGAGAAGAAAAGAGAGAGAAAGGAAACGAAATTAGGCACCCCTAAGGGTTCCAAAACTCCGAAGTCTCGAGCTTGTTCTTCTGCTTCTCCCTTGGTCTCTTTATATAGGAATTGGACTGTGCTTTTCTGTTGCTAAAACCTCTCAAATAAAAATAAAGATAAAGATAAATATTCAAAGATATTTGGAGAGATATAAACTATTTGACAAATATAGTTGGTTAATAATTTATGATATAATTAAATAAATTAATTATTTAAAGATATTTGATAAATTAACACCAAATAATATTTGTATTAATTTTCTAAATAGCCCATTTTCAATTCTGTAGGCCAATTTTGCAGAGAGATCCAAATATATGAATATTTGCAAATAAACCCTTCTCCTTTGACTAGTCTTTGACTTTTTTACCAGATTTGACCAACTTTGACCAGAGTTTGACTAGTTGACCATTTGGCTGTGCAATCAGAAGATGACACGTGTCAGAGTGTACTTTCTCTCTCCAGACTAGGGTTTCCGCCATGGAAGAATGAGTGGGGCTGCGCATTTGGTCTCTTTGACGACTAGTGCGTTAGCGTGGTAGAATGTTGCGCGTCACTTGTTCCAGGCATGATTACTTCAGGCGCAACTGCTTCTTCTTCTCCGGTCAAGCTGCTGTTGTTGGTTGCAGGTCTGCGGTGGCCATGGTGGTGTGCGAGAAAGCTTCTCTGGTTCGCATTTTCCAGCGACGCTGCAATGGTTAGCTCATGGTGCAGATGCAGAAATTGTGGTGGCGTTGCGCTACTGCAGCGTGAACGAAGAGGCTGCTCGAGTTTGGTAAAGATGAAGAATGCGTGAAGTGATGGATGCGTGATTCTTCTTCTCCGATTTGGTGCGCGGAGGTGATGTTGCTTGGGAGATTGCAGGAACGGTGTGGAGTTGTTGCCATGTTGATGCTGGTCAGGGTGGTTGCGCGCGAGTATCACGATGGTTGATGCTGCGAAGGTGGAACTCGCGGTAGCTTCCGGCGAGAATGGAGGGCGAACGGCAGCTGATTGCTGTTGTGCTGGTTCGTTCACGGTGGCTAAGGTTTCCGCTGCAATGGATGGCATGAATGTTCGAAGATGATGCGAGGTGCGGAGATGATGGTCGTTGGTTCGCTGTGGTGGTTTCCGGCTTCCTTGGATGTGTGAAGGTGATGACGGAGGCTGCTGGAGAAGATGGATGCAGGTGGTTTGCTCTCGCTCACGGCTGCGGCAGGTGCGTGAACGAATGGTAGTGGTGATGGCATCGCTGGTTCGCTGCTGCTAGATGCGTGGAATCGTGGTGGCCGACGGCGAGATTGGCGGCTAGGGTGGCGGCTGCCATGGTGATGGAAGGAGATGATGAAAATTAGGGTTAGGGTTTCATGTGTGAGATGGAGGAGATGATGACGTGGCAGTGTCTAATTGGTCATTTTGGTGAATGTATGATTATGACACGTGTCTGCATATGGTTGGCCTGATTTGAAAGGTGGGGATTGCCACATGGCATGATCTGGTTGAGTGGATTTTAAGTGGTAGGAGAGGTGCAACTTAGTAAAAATTGGTGGTGCAAAACGGGTTTTTGGTGGTCCACTTTAGAAGGAGTGTGCAAAGAAAATATGGGGTGCATTTAGCTCCTAATTTATTCTTTTCCAGAATTTCCTGATTTTGGACTTATTTTGTAACTTTGAATATTTCAAATTCGCGTTATTAATGACCAAAAATAAATTCCAGCTGCATTAACAAACATTAGAATATCCAATAATATTTTATGCAACTATAATCAATTTTTACGCCATTTTTACCAAATTTATTCAATAAATCCAATAATCACAAATCCTAATTAAATCAATCTTTAAGCATAGAAAATTCAATTAAATCCCCAAATTTAAATATTAAATGAGGGCAAAAATTTGAACTCATCACACACCCACACTTATCCTTTTGCACTCCTGGGCAAAATTTGAACATTTTCAAAACTTTGTTTCCAAGGTTTTTTTTTATTTCATATTTTCACTGGATTAAAGAAATGATTACAAATGGAAACAGATCAATCTTCTAGAAATCATGTTGTCATGCACATATAAATGGAAAGATTCTGTTTTTCACACATGAGTTAATCTTTTGAGTTTACAAGATAATCAAATATGAAAGAGAAACACTCAAGTTAAATGTATATTTTCTCACCAAAATTTTCTCAAGTGTTTTGGCTTGTGTTTTAACTCAAAATACCCATGCAAGTAAACACTCTCAATGCTTAGCAAGACTCTAATATTCACTGCTTTCAGAAAACATGCATTCAAAAATCATGAGGACTTTTCACAGGTTATAATAGGGCCAAGGCAAAGGTAGGAAATTTTTTTAGGATTTTAGTGTTTTTGAAAAAGTAAGGTAGAAAGAATTATGGAACATAGTTTCAAAAACAATCCTTTTTTTCTTTGTTTTTTTTTCTCTTTTATCCTTTGTTACTCTTTTTGTTTTCAGATAGCAATCATTTTTCATTTCAATACTTTGTCATCAACAATTATTTTCCTTTTGCCATTTTTATAACTTTGTGGGGGAAATACTCACCCCCACACTTTATTCCTCAACCAATCTCAACATAATCCACTAGCTCCTTCTTTCTCCCTAAGGCAAGGAAAACATGGTCTTTTTCTTTTTAAGGTTTAGCAATATGCTCGAAACAAGAAAAATGGGTTTAAGCTCAAGGGGGATACCAATGGATCAATGTCATGGTTAGCTTATTTGGCCAAGTAGCTAAAAACAAGAAATGCCTCAGTCATATCAAATCATGCATGTTCACCTAAGATGCAAAACAACAAAATCAAGCTAAACATTTGAGTATCAACAAGACACGAGCAAGTCACACAAGAAAAATAGGAATGACACATGGTAGTTCATCCTTACAATAAAGCTCAAAACTCACAAGGTCAAAAACTCTTTCACAAAAGATTTATTCCAAAAACTCTCAAATCAACTTAATTAGTAAATCACAGAAACAATCCATTCATAGCACATGACTCTTATTTTCCCAAAATTATGATCGTTCCAATTAGTGAATCAAATCCCAAAATAAAAACAAACAGAAAACAAAATTAGAAAAGAAAAAACAAAACAAATAGAAAACGAAATCAGAAAAGGGGGAAATCTCCCCACACCCCCACACTTTATCCATGCATTGTCCTCAATGTATTCAATATGTATAAAATGCAAAGAAAAAGTATGAAGGGTACTTACCTCCTCAAGGTGGAAGGTATGAGGGAGAAGTCAAGTTCATCCCATCCATCGTCTTATTTAGCATATCTTGATTTTCATTGAATATCCGAAGACGATGCCTATTAACTTTAAAAGTTCTTGCTGAGGATTCTTCCTTGATCTTCACTGCTCCATAAGGGAAGAATTTTGTAACAATGTATGGTCCTTCCCAAGTAGAGCGCAACTTACCACTCATGTGACCAAGCTTGGATTTGTAAGGTAACACCTTTTGGCCTACCTTGAAATCCTTTCTAGCCACAAGCTTTTGGTCATGGAGCTTCTTGGTTTTCTTTTTGTAGAACTTTGAGTTTTCATAGGCTGCAAGCCTAATCTCCTCTAGTTCTTGCAACTGAAGTTTTCGCTCATTTCCTGCTTCTTTCAAATCCAAGTTGCATGCTTTCACGGCCCAATAGGCCCGATGTTCAATCTCCACAGGTAAGTGACAAGCCTTTCCAAAAACCACCCTAAAAGGTAACATACCTATAGGTGTTTTGTAGGCTGTCCTGTGTGCCCAAAGTGCATCATCCAATCTTGTGGCCCAATCCTTTCGACTAGGCTTCACTACTTTCTCTAGTATCTTTTTAATTTCCCTGTTAGAGATCTCTGCTTGCCCATTAGTTTGGGGGTGATATGGTGTAGCAATGCGATATGTCACCCCATACTTCTTCAACATGTTCTCAAGTAGCTTATTACAGAAATGAGTCCCCTGGTCACTAATGATGGCTCGCGGTATCCCAAACCTACAGAAAATGTTAGACCTGACAAAACTTATAACAACTCGAGAATCATTAGTCCTTGTAGCTATGACTTCCACCCATTTGGAGACATTGTCTACAGCAAGCAAAATATAAGAAAACTCAAAAGAAGGAGGAAAAGGACCCATAAAATCAATACCCCAAATATCAAATACCTCACAATATAGCATGGGTTGTTAAGGCATTTCATCCCTTCTTGTAATGGATCTGGCTGCCCTTTGGCACTGCTCACAATTTTCATATACCCTCTGTGCATCTTTAAAGATAGTAGGCCAATATAATCCACAATCCAACACCTTCCTACCTGTTCTTTGTGTGCCATAATGTCCACCAAAAGGAGACGAATGACAGAACTCAAGCACATGAGGTATCTCGATATCTGGAACACACCTCCTTATGACTTGGTCACTACCAATGCGCCATAAGATTGGGTCTTTCCATATATAGTACTTTGCCTCACTTTTTAGCTTGGTTCTTTCATATTTGGAAAATGAAGGAGGAATAGCAGAAACAACCAAATACTTAACAATGTCAGCAAACCAAGGTTCAGGAAACATACCTTTCACAACAGTCAATGCTAGGAGGACTTCATTAGGAAAGTCATCATGAATAGGAATATTATCTTCTCCATTTTCAATCCTGCTAAGATGGTCGGCTACTAAGTTATGTGCTCCACTTCTGTCTAGAATCTCAATGTCAAACTCTTGGAGCAGTAGCATCCATCTGATCAACCTTGGTTTCGAATATGCTTTCTTCAGAAGGAATTTTAATGCTGCATGATCAGTATAATCAATTACCTTAGAACCAAGTATATACGGTCTGAATTTGTCCAAGGCAAACACAACAGCCAATAATTCCTTCTCAGTCGTGGTGTAGTTAGCCTACGCTGTGTCCAACGTTCTGGAAGCATAATATATCACATGTTATAGCTTCCCATCTTTTTGTGCAAGCACCGCTCCTACTGTAAAGTTTGATGCATCACACATAAACTCGAATGGTAATGTCCAGTCAGGTGGCTGGATGATAGGAGTGGTGGTAAGCGCCTTTTTCAATGTATGAAACACATCTTTGCACCTCTCTCCAAAGTCAAATACTACATCCTTTTGCAACAAGTTGGAGAGAGGGTTGGCTATCTTGTTGAAGTCCTTGATAAACCTCCTGTAAAATCCTGCATGTCCAAGAAAAGATCGAACGTCTTTCACAAAAGAGGGGTAAGGCAATTGTGAAATAATATCAATTTTAGCAGGATCTACAGATATACCATTCTTGGAAACAACGTGACCTAAAACTATACCTTGTTCCACCATAAAATGACATTTTTCAAAATTTAAAACAAGGTTAGTTTCTTCACATCTGATGAGTTCAATTTTTGCCCCCATTTAATATTTAAATTTGGGGATTTAATTGAATTTTCTGTGCTTAAAGATTGATTTAATTAGGATTTGTGATTATTGGATTTATTGAGTAAGTTTGGTAAAAGTGTCGTAAAAATTGATTTTAGTTGCATAAAATATTATTGGATATTTTAACGTTTGTTAATGCAACTGGAATTTATTTTTGGTCAATTAATAATGTGATTTTGAAATATTCAAAGTTACAAAATAAGTCCAAAATCAAGAAATTCTGAAAAAGAATAAATCAGGAGCTAAATGCACCCCCAGATTTTATTTGCACACCCCTTTTAAAGTGGACCACAAAAACCTGTTCTGCACCCCCAGTTTTCAATAAGTTACACCCCTCCTACCACTTAAACTCCACTCAACCAGATCATGCCATGTGGCAATCCACACCTTTTAAGATTAGCCAACCATAAGCCGCCACGTGTCATAATCCCCACCTCACCAAATTAACCAATCAGATTCTGCCACGTCATCATCTTCATCTCCCAAAACCCTAACCCTAATTTTCTCCTCTCCTTCCATCACCATGGCAGCCGCCGCCGCCACCCTAGCCACCAATCTCGCCGCCGGCCACCGCGACGCATCACCTGCAGCGCGCATCCATCACGACCACCACGCCGCTGCAACAGAACTGCCATCGCAGCTCCGCGCGAACCTTCCCCGCGAGCGTTCAGCCACTTCACTCGTGTAGCGCGCATCCACCACGAATCGCGCACAGCCACGACAACCGCAACTCACCTCGCCGGCCACCATTACAGCAGCCATCGCGACCATCTTCTCGCGCAGAAGCTCCACCACCATGGCCTCCGCACCAGATCTACGGACTCCGCACCAGACCTACAACCACCGCTAGCGCGACCTGCGCGAGTTCCCGCAACAGCAGCTACGCCGCAACCACCATGCCTCTCCATCTTCTCCGCAGAGCCACCATTTTTGCACCAGCAGCGAACATCATTCACTCGCGCCACCACAGATCGCGCAAGCTCCGTCACCACCACGCACCACCAGAGGAGAAGAGAAGCTGCAGCAGTGCCGCCACGCTCGCCGGAGAAGAAGCCGGAGCAGCCGCCGTCAGCCGCGCAGCCAAGGAGAAGAGTGTGAGAGTGAAACCCTAATTCTGGAGAGAGAATCTGCACTGCCATGTGTCAGCATCTGATAGGCAGTCAACTGGTCAAACTCTGGTCAAACTGGTCAAACTCTGGTCAATTTTGTAAAAATGCTTAAATAAGAGGGGCAGAATTGGAAATTTGACAGAAATTGAGTTGCTAATTAATTAAATAAAAATGAAAGAATTTAGCAACTGACAGATAAAGCCCAAAGTCCAGTTGAAGCCTATATAAAGAGACTTAAGGGAGCAGAAACGGGGACTGACAATTTACAGCTGACAGCTTAGACACTTAGAACTCTCTGGTTTTGGCAGATACCATCTCCACCACATCTCTCATTCTCTTCTTTTATTTTCTTTCCTTCATCATATTATCATGTATTCCATCAAAGCCATGGAGGGCTAAGCTTTAAGGGTTGATTCCACTGTAATTTCTTAAATGGATTCTGAGGTTAGATGAATTTATGTGTTTGTTATTTTGATTATTGTTGTGGTTTTTGTTTATCTATGTCCTTTGCTTCTCAATCGAATAGAAAATAATGATTTTAAATCTACATGCATGCTAATCATATGAGTTAAAAGGTTTTTAAATTAAATTGAGACTTTACTTTGATTTTGTTTAGAAACTTTCATTTGATTAAATAAGTTTTTGCCAATAATTGAGACTTTAATTTGATTAGAGGTAATTACTTTAACTAAAATTAGTCAAGACTTTACTTTGATTAATTAAGTTTTCTATTTGGTAAAGAAACAAAGGAATAGACATGATTAGGCATAGTAAAATTAATTGAGACTGTACTTTGATTGAATTTACTATGGACAATCTAATAATTCTCACTTTTAATTGAGACTGTACTTTGATTAAAAGTGAGGATGCCAACAAATGAATTGAGTCTTTACATTGATTTATTTGTAAATCAACAACAATAATTAATTTAACAATAATCTCTAGATAACCAATGAAGAATCTTATTTAGAAAAAAGCAGTGGAATTGACCTATTTATTATTACTGTGTTTACAATCTTCCGTGTCATTTTCTTTGCATATCAAAACCTCCCTATTTTTATAGTTGCTAGTTTTAAATTGCATTTTTGAGAATCAAATATTTGAGATCAATTCCGTATTCGTTGTGAGACGACTCAGGGTTATCTTAACCCTAACTATTTTCTTCACTACAAACTGGCAATACTGAAGTTGCTAAAGTAGTGGTAATTTGATCGCCTAACGACAGCGATATCAAATTTGGCGCCGTTGCCGGGGAATACGGTTAGTATTTCTTTTATTTTGATTCTATTTTTATTTATTTATTTTATTTTATTTTATTTTATTTTATTTTTATTTTTATTTATTTTACGCATATACGTTTGATATAGTTTGTTATTTTGTAGTATCTAGTTTTCTGTTAATATACTCCAAGCAAAGTTCTATTTTTGTTTTGATTAAGAATTTCTTTTAAGAAATTTTTTGAGACTAGTTTGGAAAACTCTGTCTAGGAAAGACTTGGTATTTAAGTTGTCCATTGTGACGCACCTCTCTTTCCTGGGAGTAGACCCAACGACATCTTAACTCATTTCTTTCTTGAAATCTTTCTCCAAAACAAGAATAGGAAGGAAAAAAAACACACAGGGAAACACTTTCAGGTGGACTTGCATAGTGCATGACTCGGGCCAATCCGGGTCAATTTTATCAACTTGATTCAGAACTTGAAAGGAACTTGCGTAAATCACGTAGGAGACTTGATCTCAGGTGTTCTACTGAAGGAGCACCATCATCATCTGAACCTACCACTGAAAGTGTACCACTAGAATCACCTCCGGTGATTAACATATCTTCTGATCCATCACCTGAACCAGAATTTCAAGAAGATAGAATGGAAGAAAGAACAATAAGAGAGTTGGCTTCACCGGATGCAGCAATTACACAAAACATGTGCATCCAATATCCAGATGGAGAATGTGAGCTTAAGTCTGGGTTAATCCATCTTTTACCCAAATTCCATGGATTAGCAGGAGAAGACCCATACCATCACTTGAAGGAATTTCATGTTGTTTGTTCATCCATGAGACCTACAACAGTGACAGAGGAACATATCAAGCTTAAGGCTTTTCCATTCTCATTGCAAGATGTCGCTAAGAATTGGTTATACTGTCTTCCGCCAGGATCCATCAATACTTGGGAGACTCTGAAAAGATTATTTCTGGAAAAGTTTTTTCCAGCATCTAGAGTTGTTGCTATTCGCAAAGATATTTATGGGATAAGGCAACAAGAAAGAGAAAGTCTTCACGAGTATTGGGAAAGATTCAAAAAGTTGTGTGCTTCCTGTCCTCATCACCAAATAAACGAGCATCTCCTCATTCAATACTTTTATGAGGGATTGAGTATCATGGATAGACAAATGATAGATGCTGCAAGTGGAGGGTCAATGGTGGACAAAACGCCAACAAGTGCAAGACAATTGATTGAAACTATGACGTCAAACCATCAACAATTTTCCACAAGGAGTAATTCTATAACTCTATTGAAGGGAACCCATGGAGTAGAAGCTTCATATGTTGCAGATCACAAGAAATTAGAAGGGAAGTTGGATGACTTAGCAGCCATGGTAAGGACCTTGACAGACTTACAGAAAAAGCCTATCCCTTCTACTTTATGTGGAATTTGTGCTTCTACTAATCATCCTACAGAGGCTTGTTCTATGTTAAAAGAGACAGGTACATTAGACAATGAACAACCTCAGGCATATGCTGCAAACATCTATGGCAATAATAGACCACCTCGGCAGCAATACAACCATGATTTGTCCTCCATCAGTTGAGGATTCAGTCTCCTCTGAGGTTGCCTCACTGGCTTAGCATCCTCCTCTAAGAGTATTCTGTGCATGCAGAAAGAAGGACTAATACCAGGAATATCTGCCAAAGTCCAGCCTATTGCTCGCTTGTGATCTTTGATAACATGCAATAACTTTTGTTCCTGCTCGTCAATAAGCAAGACAGATATAATAACAGGGAGTTTCCCATCCCTCTCAAGATAAACATATTTCAAATGAGATGGTAAAGGTTTTAACTCCAAAATAGGTGGTTTTTCCACAGATGGCAACATTTTACTGCCTAAGGTAATTTCAGCCACCTCAACATCACACTCGGACGCCACCGAGGTATCAAATAGTGACACCGCGTCCTCAATATCACCTGTTTTACAATTTTCTCTTTCGTCTAAAATTGAGCCCGAAATATTCGAAAAAGAAAAATCCAAAGAAGAAGAAAAACCTGATAAAACGTCCAAAAGTCCAAAAGCATAATTGTTTACTACATTACTCAATAAATCAATACAAAACAAAGAATGGTCTTCGGTCGGGTGCTTCATGGCTTCTAGCACATTGAACTGCACCTTCTCATCTCCTATCTCCATAGTTAAGGATCCTGCATGCATATCTATCTTGGTACGTGTTGTCATCATGAATGGTCTTCCCAAGATGATTGTGGTTGAACTCATTCCTTCATCATCCTTCATGTCCAAGATGTAGAAACTGCAGGAAAAATTAACTTGTCCACACGGACAAGCACATCTTCTAGAACACCTGCATGGTTAACTTTGCTACAGTTGGCCAATTGAATGACTACACCATTAGACTTAAGAGGTCCAAGATGAAGTGAAGTAAAAACTGATAAAGGCATTACATTAATGGAAGATCCTAAATCTAACATAGCATTATCAAACTTAGTACTTCCTATAATGCAGGGAACAGAAAACATACCTGGATCCTTACACTTTTGCGGCATTCTGACTGCAGGCTTCTTAATTAAGCTAGACACGTTTCTTCCCATGTTCACTACCTCTTTGTCCATAATACGCCTTTTATGTGTACATAATTCTTTGAGAAACTTTGCGTATTAAGGAATTTGTCTCACAGCATCCAACAAAGGGATGTTTATCTCCACTTTCTTAAAAGTATTCAAGATTTCTTTGTCTAACTCCTCCATCTTTTTAGTTTTTGGTTTCAAACGGTTTGGATAGGGAGGAGGAGGATAATAAGGAGAAGAATTTTCAGAGGAAGTATTAGGGGATACCAACCTAGAGTTATCACTAGCTGCAGGCATTTCAGATGTTGCTTGTGTTGCTTCATCTGATCTTCCACTTTCATTATTAGGTACAACTTCATTGTCCTTATCTTCATCTTCTTGGGCATCCCCAAGGCCTTGTATTTGCTTACCCGATCTTAAAGTAATAACACTTACATTTCGCGGGTTAATTACAGTTTGTGCAGGCAAATTGCTTGAGCCTTGTTGAGACTTCATCTGATTTAACACATTTGCCATTTGTCCAATTTGGTTCTGCAAGTTTTGATTGGTTGCTTCCATCGTCTGTTTCAACTCATTGATTTGTCCCTTCATCATGTCAGCCATCATTTTCATCATTGCTTCCATGTTTGAATCACTAGAGGTTGCAGTTGGTTGTGGTTGTTGCCTCTGTTGAGGTGGAACATAGACTTGTTGGTGTTAAGGCTATTGATTTCCCCATTTCTGGCTGGGATATTCCTTCCAATCTGGGTTGTACTTGTTGGAGGACAAATCATGGTTGTAGGACAAATCATGGTTGTATTGCTGCCGAGGTGGTGTATTATTGCCATAAATGTTTGCAGCATATGCCTGAGGTTGTTCATTGTCTAATGTCCCTGTCTCTTTTAACATAAAACAAGCCTCTGTAGGATTAGTAGCAGAAGCACAAATTCCACATAAGGTAGAAGAGATAGGCTTTTTCTGTAAGTCTGTCAAGGTCCTTACCATGGCCACTAAGTCATCCAACTTCCCTTCTATTTTCTTGTGATCTGCAACATATGAAGCTTCTACTCCATGGGTTCCCTTCAATAGAGTTATAGAATTACCCCTGGTGGAAATTGTTGATGGCTCGACGCCATATTTTCAATTAATTGTCTTGCATTTGTTGGCGTTTTGTCTACCAATGATCCTCCATTTGCAGCATCTATCATTTGTCTATCCATGATACTCAATCCCTCATAAAAGTATTGAATAAGGAGATGCTCGTTTATTTGGTGATGAAGACAGGAAGCACATAAATTTTTGAATCTTTCCCAATACTCGTGAAGATTTTCTCTTTCTTGTTGCCTTATCCCATAAATATCTTTGCGAATAGCAGCAACTCTAGATGCTGGAAAAACTTTTCCAGAAATAATCTTTTCGGAGTCCCCCAAGTATTGATGGATCCTAGTGGAAGGCAGTATAACCAATTCTTAGCGGCATCTTGCAATGAGAATGGAAAAGCCTTAAGCTTAATATGTTCCTCTGTCACTGTGGTAGGTCTCATGGATGAACAAACAACATGAAATTCCTTCAAATGATGGTACGGGTCTTCTCCTACTAATCCATGGAATTTGGGTAAAAGATGGATTAACCCAGACTTAAGCTCACATTCTCCATCGGGATATTGGATGCACATGTTTTGTGTAATTGCTGCATCCGGTGAAGCCAACTCTCTTATTGTTCTTTCTTGCATTCTATCTTCTTGAATTTCTGGTTAAGGTGATGGATCAGAAGATATGTTAATCACCGAAGGTGATTCTAGCGGTACACTTTCAGTGGTAGGTTCAGATGATGACGGTGCTCCTTCAGTAGAACACCTGAGTTCAAGTCTCTTGCGTGATTTACGCAAGTTCCTTTCAAGTTCTGAATCAAGTTGATAGAATTGATCAGGGTTGGCCCGAGTCATACACTACGCAGTCCACCTAAAAGTGTTTCTCTATTTTTTTTTCCTATTCTTGTTTTGAAGAAAGATTTCAAGAAAGAAATAAGTTAAGATGTCGTTGGGTCTACTCCCAGGAAAGAGAGGTGCGTCTCAGTGGACAACTTAAATACCAAGTCTTTCCTAGATAGAGTTTTCCAAACTAGTCTCAAAAAATTTCTTAAAAGAAATTCTTAATCAAAACAAAAATAGAACTTTTCTTGAAATATATTAAAAGAAAACTAAAGACTACAAAAAACACAAACTCTATTAAACGTATATGCGTAAAAAAAATAAAATAAAAAATAAAATAAAATAAATAAATAAAAACAGAATCAAAATATAAGAAATACTAACCGTATTCCCCAGCAACGACGCCAAATTTGATAACGCTGTCGTCAAGCGATCAAATTAATACTACTTATCTATAAAAACTTCAGTATTCTTAAGAAAGTAGTCAACAAAATAGAAAGGGTAAAGTAACCCTAAGTCGTCTCCCGACGAACACGGAATTGATTTTTAACAAATTAGTTCTTATAAAACTATACAAATGAGTTAGTCAAATAAAATAAAAAATATAGGAGATTAAGATAAACAAAGATAGAAATAAAATTTAAAAGATAAAAAGAAATAAAAACAATAGTAAAGAAAATAGATTGATTCCATTGCTTTTTCAAAATAGATTCATCATCGGTTATCTAAAGATTATTGCTCAATTAATTATTGTTGTAGATTTACAAATTAATCAATGTAAAGTCTCAATTAATTTGTTGGCGTTCTCACTTTTAACCAAAGTACAATCTCAATTAAAAGTGAGAACTTTTAGATTATCCACAGTAAATTCAACCAAAGTACAGTCTCAATCAAATTTTACTATGCCTAATCATGTCTATTCTTTTATCTCCTCACCAAATAAAAAGCTTAATTAATCAAAGTAAAGTCTCAATTAATTGTAGTTAGAGTAAATACTTGTAACCAAAGTAAAGTCTCAATTATTGGTAAAAATTCATTTAATCATATGAAAGTTTCTAAATAAAATCAAAGTAAAGTCTCAATTAAATTTAAAAACCCTTGACTCATATGATCAATATGCATACAAATTTAAAATCATTACTTTTTATGTGATTCAAAGATAAAAGACATAGATAAATTAAAACCTCAACAATAATAAAAAGAACAAAGAAATTAATTCATTCTAACCTCAGAATCCATAATGAAATTACAATGGAATCAACGCAAGAAGTTTAGCAATCCATGCAATACAAAATAAAAAGAAGAATAGAGAGAAGAAAAGAGAGAGAAAGGAAACGAAATTAGGCACCCCTTAGGGTTCCAAAACTCTGAAGTCCCGAGCTTGTTCTTCTGCTTCTCCCTTGGTCTCTTTATATAGGAATTGGACTAGGCTTTTTTGTTGCTAAAACCTTTCAAATAAAAATAAAGATAAAGATAAATATTCAAAGATATTTGGAGAGATATAAACTATTTGACAAATATAGCTGGTTAATAATTTATGATATAATTAAATAAATAAATTATTTAAAGATATCTAATAAATTATCACCAAATAATATTTGTATTAATTTTCTAAATAGCCCATTTTCAATTTTGTAGTCCAATTTTGCAGAGAGATCCAAAAATATGAATATTTGCAAATAAACCCTTCTCCTTTGACAAGTCTTTGACTTTTTTACCAGATTTGACCAACTTTGACCAGAGTTTGACTAGTTGACCATTTGGCTGTGCAATCAAAGGATGACACGTGGCAGAGTGTACTTTCTCTCTCCAGACTAGGGTTTCCGCCATGGAGGAATGAGTGAGGCTGTGCATTTGGTCTCTTTGACGGCTGGTGCGTTAGCGTGGTCGAACGTTGCGTGTCACTTGTTCCAAGCGTGATTACTTCAGGCGTGACTGCTTCTTCTTCTTCGGTCAAGCTGTTGTTGCTGGTTGCAGGTCTACGGTGGCCATGGTGGTGTGCGAGAAAGCTTCTCTGGTTTGCGTTTTCTGGCGGCGGTGCAATGGTTAGCTCACGGTGCAGATGCAGAAATGGTGGTGGCGGTGCGCTACTGCATCGTGAACGAAGAGGCTGCTCAAGTTTGGTAAAGATGAAGAATGCGTGAAGTGGTGGATGCGTGATTCTTCTTCTCCGATCTGGTGCGCGGAGGTGATGTTGCTTGCGAGATTGCAGGAACGATGTGGAGTTGTTGCCATGGTTGATGCTGGTCACGGTGGTTGTACGCGAGTATCACGATGGTTGATACTGCGAAGGTGGAACTCGCGGTAGGTGCCGGCGAGGGTGGAGGGCGAATGACAGTTGATTGCTGCTGTGGTGGTTCTTCACGGTGGCTAAGGTTTCCGCTGCAATGGATGGCAGGGATGTTCGAAGATGATGCGAGGTGCGGAGTTGATGGTCGCTGGTTCGCTATGGTTGTTTCCGGCTTCCTTGGTTGCGTGAAGGTGATGACGGAGGCTGTCGGAGAAGATGGATGCAGGTGGTTTGCTCTCGCTCATGGCTGCGATAGGTGCGTGAACGAATGGCAGTGGTGATGGCGTCGCTGGTTCGCTGTTGTTGTATGCGTGGAATCGTGGTGGCCGGCGACGAGTTTAGCGACTAGGGTGGCGGCTGCCATGGTGATGGAAGGAGATGATGAAAATTAGGGTTAGGGTTTCATGTGTGAGATGGAGGAGATGATGACGTGGCAATGTCTAATTGGTCATTTTGGTGAATGTATGATTATGACACGTGTCAGCATATGGTTGGCCTGATTTGAAAGGTGGGGATTGCCACATGGCATGATCTGGTTAAGTGGAGTTTAAGTGGTAGGAGAGGTGCAAAACGGGTTTTTGGTGGTCGACTTTAGAAGGAGTGTGCAAATAAAATCTGGGGGTGCATTTAGCTCCTGATTTATTCTTTTCCAGAATTTCCTGATTTTGGACTTATTTTGTAACTTTGAATATTTCAAATCCACACTATTAATGACCAAAAATAAATTCCAGCTGCATTAACAAACGTTAGAATATCCAATAATATTTTATGCAACTAAAATCAATTTTTACGTCATTTTTACCAAACTTATTCAATAAATCCAATAATCACAAATCCTAATTAAATCAATCTTTAAGCACAGAAAATTCAATTAAATCCCCAAATTTAAATATTAAATAGGGGCAAAAATTTGAACTCATCAATGTCGTACATAAATTAGCGATTGGATGATGAAATTGAATGTGAATGTGTGCTGAAGAGAAATTTTTGAGTGAAATGTATGATAAGATTATAGGATTGAATTGTGAGGAACTTAGTGTCGCACAGGTGCAGAAAGATTCTAAGTTTTACCTAGAACTGGATGCACCGTCTGAGGTACTGATATAACCGCTAGGCGCCAGTACAGAACAAGAGAACTATGTGGCTGTGAAGTACAGGGATGGTTATGGGATTCTTGTGAGACGGAGTAATAGTAAATATGGAACTGGGAAATCAATTGAACGGAGGTTGGATTGATTTATACACATATGAACTAGCAATACGAGTTAAATTGGGGACTAATTTACTAGTAACACCGGAGCTCCCCACGGTGAGGCATTGGGTCAGATGAATTTCTTCTCTAGCAAGTCTTCTATCTGTTTCTTCAACTTTGCTAGTTCAGCAGGTGCCATTTTGTACGGTGCTGCCAACACTAGACCCGCTCCAGGGATTAGATCAATTGAGAAATCTATATCCCGGCTGGGTGGTAACTCAGGTATCTCATCCGAAAACACGTCGGCGTATTCATCCATAACTGGTATCTTACTAATCTGCTCCTTTGTACTCATCTTCTCCTGGGAACACAATTCTGCGCCGTCCACAATCAAGCACCACATGGTTGATAGACAGCCAGTCCATTCCCAGTATGACCTCCAATCCCTCCAAGGGCAAGCAAACTAGATTTACCTTGAAGCGTCTGCCCTCTACTTCCATTAAGCATCCCACATAGGCTAAATTTGTTGAAACCTTCCCAGATGCCGGTGTCGAGACTATCAACTCGTATCCTAGGTCACGAGTAGACAACCCCAATCTCTCCACATAATTGTGGGATATGAAGGAGTGCGAAGCTCCTGAATGAAACGGTACTAACGCACTGTTACCAAAAAGCAAACAATGATCCAGAATCAGGTTACCTGACCAGGTGGCCTCGGTACTGGTCATGGCAAAAACCAGGCCTGCTGCTCTCGGCCTGTCAGATGAGGATGGCTGAGATCATGATACTGGAGCAGTCTTCCTATTAGGACATTTGTTGGCGAAATGTCCTGGCTGGTCACATGTGTAGCACTTGCGAGTGCTCATACCGCTGCCTCCACTACCCGCTGACCTAGTGCAGTCTCTCCGCAGGTGTTCCCCTCCACAGTTATAGCACCTTAGTTTTTGTGAAGACGGAGTCGGTCTACTATAGGGCCTCTTTTGTTGTCTGCCTCAACATTGCTCTTCTGAGTGCGGTTGACCCGGCTGGGTCCCATCTCAAGCTGCTCAACACTCTTGGCTTGCTCCACCAAGACTGGAAACTCTCGTACCCTCAGCGGTACAATAAACCGCCTCAGCTCATGTTTGAGGCCACCCTCAAACTTCCTACAGCACCACTCCTCCGTCACTGTCTGAGAGTAAAACCTCGAGAGATACTCAAACCTCTCCACATACGCCTGCACCAACAAGTTCCCCTGCTGCAGGGTGAGAAACTCGGCCTCGCCCTCGTGTTTAGCGTTGTCAGGAAAGTACTTCTCCAGGAACCTCGTCCTGAAGCTGGCCCAAGTCACCTCTTCAGCTTTGTTTAACATCTGTTGTTGCATGCTCATCCACCAATACTCGGCCTCGGTCACTAATGAAGGATTATCTTATTCCTTTTTAAGATTATTGAATATGGTGTGAGTTGATTAAGAAAGCTAAGTGAAATCCCCACTGGACATTAAGATAGCAAGCTATCTAGATGTGAAGGTTCCTTTCACAAAGCTCAAGAGAAGAAGATGATGGATTGATTCAAAATAAAAAGTAAATGGAAATCACATAAACCATAGAAAACTAAGAACAATTAAAGGAAGAAGAAAACATAAAATGAAAAGGAAAGGAATGGTAAAAGTGTGAGAAGCACGCCACTACAAGGCTAGGCTAGAAGCCATGGCAACCTTGAAGATGAGTGGATGTGTGCCACCACTTGCTATGCAAGATAAGGCTTAAAAGTATTCACTCCCAAGGGAGGAAACTCTCACAAATGGTTGAGACACAAGAGTGTTTTTACTTCAAAATGTTCAACCCTTTTACATGTCTAAGAGCACCCCTTATATAGAAGAGTTTAAGGGCCTCTGAGCAAATAAAAGATACCTAAGGATGTCTCTACAAAAACCTAACCCTAGCTTCTAGAAACTAGGTCAAATAAGGTTACAAAAATGAGAGACAAAAGAGCCAACTATGGTGTGTGCAAGGCTAATTTCGTTCTAGCACAAAACGAGACAAAGAATGTGTCTCATATGCCTTTTACTTTATGCTTTATGCCTTTGCTTTATGCTTTATTCCTTTGCTTTACTCTCTCCTCCACATCATTTATGCTCCCCAATCACCATGCGCCACCTAGCATTGCTTTCTTACTCCTAATTAACCTACAAAGCAAATAAACATAGATTAGCATGTTGGCTTAAGTCAAGTCAACTATAGTCAAGAAGTCAAACCTAGTCAAAGGTCAACAAGTCAACTAAAGTTGATTCAACTAAGTCAACTTTGGGAATCAAAAATAACAAACACAAATGAAAGGGATGAAGGATTAGTGAACTTCCTTTCTAAACATGCTTAGTGTTCTTAAGCATATGCCTCCATCCTTGGTTGGGGTCAATCCTTCATCATCCTCCCCTCCTTGGAGAGAATTTGACCACAAATTGTTTAAGCCTTTGTAGATGGAGCTTGACTTGATTTGGGGGAGGATTTGCGCCTCCCTTTTATGAGCTCTTGTTCCATCCTTTCTAAGGGTATTACCCCTAGCTTTGGTTAGGCCATCTTTATTTTCTAGACTACTCTTCCTCTCTTGCTTGTGCTTTGGGCCTTCCTTTTTGGCTTGAGAAGAGAAGGAAGGGTGATGCACATCTTGCGTTGGAAGAATTTTTTTAGGCAGTAACACTTTAGTGAAAGCTTGCCTCTTTTCTTTTTCTTCTTTATCTTTTCTTATTATATTTCTATCCTTATTAACTTCTTGAGGTGATAGAGGTTGTAAAGTGGTCTTTCTCCCATTTGTGAAGAAAATGTATTGGTTGGTATGACCATCATGTAAAGTTTGTTTATCAAATTGTCATGGCCTACTTAGTAAGATATGTGTGATTTCCATGGGAACAACATCACATAACACCTCATCTTTGTAGCTTCCTATAGAGAAGTTAATTAGGACTTGTTTATTGACATCTATTTCTCCCTCTTTACTTATCCAAGCAAGCTTGTAGGGCTTAGCATGAGGAATGATCTCTAAGCTAAGCTTTTCCACCAACCTTGTGCTAGCTACATTGGTACTACTTCCTCCATCAATAATTAGAGAGCAAACCCATTTGTTAATTTTGCATCTAGATTGAAAAATGTTTTCTCTTTGAGTTGGCTCAAGCTCACTTTGATCTTGACCTATCATGCACCTTAATAACATAGGGTCTTTCTCAAAAAATTTTGTTTTACTAGAGGAAGAAGATTCTTTTGAAAGAGAATAGGGAGATGAGTGTTCACTTTCAACATTATTATTCTTCTTTAAGATCATGGTCCTCTTGGTTGGGCAATTTAAAGCAATGTGATTATAACCCAAACATTTAAAATATTTAATGGAACTTGATCTTGAAGAAGTGGAATGGTGAATGTGATCACTTGGTGACTTACTTTTACTTGGTGGTTCTTGATGAGAGTTAGAAGGGAACTTATCATGTTTCTTTTTATCCTTTCCCTTCCATGAGTGACTAAAGTAGTGGTTGGGTGAGTAACTCTTCCTTGCCCTTCTTTTTCTTTTCAATTGAATTTCAATCCCAAGGGCAAGTGTGAAAACATTTTCAAGAGTGGAGTACTCATACAACTCTACTTGGTCTTGTATGTCTCTCCTAAGACCACTCACAAATCTTTTTATTTTTTCTTTGTTAGTTTCTTTTATTTCAACCCTACGCATTTGAGACTCTAATTCTTTAAAGTACTCACTCACACTCATAGGACCTTGGTGAAGCCTTTGGAGCTTCAAAAGAAGTTCCTTCCTATAGGAGGGAGGAACAAATCTAGCGCGCATAAGAGTTTTAATGTCCATCCAAGAAGCCGCGGGTGGCCCTTGGTCATAGTTCTTACAAACTTTATGCCACCAAGTATTGGCATACTCCAAAAATCCTAAAACTACTAGATCAACTTGTGCTTGATCCTTTACATGATTTTCATTGAAAATTTGATCAACTTTAGCTTCCCAATCAAGGAAGACTTTGGGATCACTTCCACCATAGAACTTAGGAATCTTTGGAGTTTTCTTCTCTTGTGATGGGTGCGCCTAGAATGCCCTCTTTTCCTAAGATCTCTTTCTTTCTCCCTAGCTTCAAGCCTTTGAATGTGCTATTGGATTCTTAGGTCACTTTGCTCCTTGTCTTTTCTCAATTGTCCAAAGGCCTCCTTCCTAGAGAACTCCAAATCCCGAAGCAATCTCATCAATGTATTGTTTTTGTTTGGTGTAGGTGCACTTGATGAACTTGCCATGATTCCTACAACAAAAACACTCAAATCCGAGACAAAATAAATGGATTAGAGGTTATACAACATGAAAACCGAGACCAAATCCAACCCAAATTGTAACCCAAGTGTTTAGATCACTCTCCCAAAGTAATAAGGCAAGGCTAGCACTCAAAATCCACCAAAGGAGTGAAGCAAACACTTTTAAAAACTTGTTCAAAACCTTTCAAATTCAAGACAAGTGCTTCGGCCACAACATCCCAAGAGTTTCAAGAAAAGAAAACTACTATGACACAACAAAGAACACCTAGTGACAAGCAAGAAAAGCACAAAAACAAGAAAGTTTAACTTCTAAGGAAATTTTGTTTTAAAGACAAAACTTGAACAAGACTAAAGCAATGAAAAGCACTTTTAAAGACTCTATGGAAAGCATTTGAACAAGCCAAGATTATACCTCAAATTATGCATACACCAAGAAAGATCATAACCAAGTTAAAGCATGGAACTAATTTGCCAATATCACCCAAAATCCAAGTATAAAATTTGGTAGTATAACACCTAGTAAAAATGGTCAAATGGATTCACCAAGCAACACATTAGCTCTCAGCCAAACTGTTTTTGGTCATGAAAATAATTTTTCTTTTCAAAACTAGGTACTTAAGATGATGAGAAGGATATTTTAGGGTGTCTTGAACACTTAGTTCCTTAAAAATTAGGTCAAAATCAATTTCAAGGAGCATGCTACAACAAAAGGCATAGATCTCATGCAATAGCTCAAATACTAGAAACAAGAATAAGAAAACTCAAAGAAGTATATGACATATGACTCAAGCAAAAGTTAGACACATTTAAAGACTCAACATGACATACACAACGACACAAACATGTAGCTATCATGCATTTAAACTCATGGATTTGAGGCTCAAAGACTAAGCATCCAAAGACATGTTATCCAACCACATTTAGGAGTAAGAAGAGTAACAAAAATAGTAGCCAAAACTGCCCAATATAACCTAAAAAATGTTGATTCGCGGTGATCTCGGCAGCTCTGACCTTTGCTTACTATTTCAATCATAACTCTCTCCACAAAACTCCAAATGCATTGGTTCTTTTTTTGTTAGAAACTAGACTAACAAAGCTTTGTTTTGACATCAAGAACGTAATTTTTGGATCACTGAGCAGGTGCATTTTAATCATTTAAAATCGTGAACAGTTTCTGCCAGCATTGTTTTTGTGTGCAATGGAAGTGGATTTGAACCATACAAAGATAGCTACAACAAGACAAGGTTAGCACATGAAAAACACCATATTCAAGATAACCCAAGCTCTAGATACCAAATGATGAAGGATTATGTTGTTCCTTTTTAAGATTATTGAATATGGTGTGAGTTGATTAAGAAAGCTAAGTGAAATCCCCACTGGACATTAAGATAGCAAGCTATCTAGATGTGAAGGTTCCTTTCACAAAGCTCAAGAGAAGAAGATGATGGATTGATTCAAAACAAAAAGGAAATGGAAAGCACATAAACCATAGAAAACCAAGAACAATTAAAGGAAGAAGAAAACATAAAATGGAAAGGAAAGGAATGGTAAAAATGTGAGAAGCACGCCACTACAAGGCTAGGCTAGAAGCCATGGCAACCTTGAAGATGAGTGGATGTGTGCCGCCACTTGCTATGCAAGATAAGGCTTAAAAGTATTCACTCCAAAGGGAGGAAACTCTCACAAATGGTTGAGACACAAGAGTGTTTTTACTTCAAAATGTTCAACCCTTTTACATGTCTAGGAGCACCCTTTATATAGAAGAGTTTAGGGGCCTCTAAGCAAATAAAAGATACCTAAGGATGTCTCTACAAAAACCTAACCCTAGCTTCTAGAAACTAGGTCAAATAAGGTTACAAAAATGAGAGACAAAAGAGCCAACTATGGTGTGTGCAAGGCTAATTTCGTTCTAGCACAAAACGAGACAAAGAATGTGTCTCATATGTCTCCAAAAAGTGGCCAAAGTGTGCTAAAAACAAAGGAGACCAAAGGTACATAGGTACACTTGTTTTATGCCTTTTACTTTATGCTTTATGCCTTTGCTTTACTCTCTCCTCCACATCATTTATGCTCCCCAATCACCATGCGCCACCTAGCATTGCTTTCTTACTCCTAATTAACCTACAAAGCAAATAAACATAGATTAGCATGTTGGCTTAAGTCAAGTCAACTATAGTCAAGAAGTCAAACCTAGTCAAAGGTCAACAAGTCAACTAAAGTTGATTCAACTAAGTCAACTTTGGGAATCAAAAATAACAAACACAAATGAAAGGGATGAAGGATTAGTGAACTTCCTTTCTAAACATGCTTAGTGTTCTTAAGCATGTGCCTCCATCCTTGGTTGGGGTCAATCCTTCATCAGTCACCAACAGAAATGTGGCGAAGTTAAGCTTTTGGGCCTCCGTGCACTCTATCACTCTAAATATCTTCTCGCACTCTCGGAGCCATGCGTCAGCCTCATCTGGGATGGCTTTCCCAGTGAATTTCGCCGGCCTATGACGCATGAAGTCCTCCATGGTCACAGGTCTCACAGGTGGAATCATGGCTCTTGGCGGTGCTGCTACGGGCTGCATCGCATCCACCATCCTGTGGATTCCGTTAGCAATCTCATCAGCCCCAACGATATTTCTACGCCTCCTGTTTGCCATTGCCTGTGCACGCCACATATTTCAGCTGTTAAAATCAAACAGCTAAAGATTAAAATATACACTATCAAGTTTAACAATCAACACACATCAACTAATTTCACACAATAAACGTCAGCTCACTCCCCAGTTTTCCCAAAAAAATCAAAATGTTTGCTCTGATACCAAATGTAACATCCCTAAGGAATATTACTTAAAAGATAAATAATAAAAGAATTAAATGATATCAAAAGTTGCATTAATAATAATCACAACGCGGGAAAAATTAAATTTATTAAAAAGCATGCCAAAACTCATAACTTAAACGATAAAGTGTTACAAGTTCCCAAAATTCGTGTTCATAAATAAAAGCATAAAATACATGTGAGAAAATCCTAGCTCTAATCCCAAAGCTAGCCCTCACTCCGTCGCTTGGACATCCTCAGCACCACCTATATCAACATCTGCTCCCGTGTAACGAATCACACGATCATCGCCATACACAAATAGAAAGGGTGAGCTGAGAAAATAAAATAACAGGTATATAGAACACAAAATAAATCATACACCCATCTTATTCATTCTACATAATTCTTGGCCAAGACCTTAACCCCAAGGCTTTGTAGCCTTCAAATTACACAACAGGTTAGCCTTGGACTCGGGAATATGATGCTCACACGAACTTGTCCGCTTGTGGTCCTGCCTCTTCGAACCTCCCCGCTCGTAGTCCTGCTCTACGGACCTGCCCGCCCGTAGTCCAACACATATGATCCACCAGCCTCGTACCTCCCCGCACGTGGCATCTCTCAACGTGAGCACGGAACATACAAACCTACCTCGTTCGTATCCCCACGTGAGAGTAACTGGATATGAACCTCCCCGTTCATATCATCACACGTTAACCACCATCCATGAACCTACCCGCTCATGGCACAGCATCTCCCGATCCAAGCAAAGCATCATTGTCAGTTAAAAACAACACACACAACTCATAACCTGTTGCGCAGTCGCCTGACGCATCAGCCAGCACCGCCAGCGAAACAGGTTCAGACCGCCTGGCAGTACCTGCCCGGCGCCAAGCGCCACGCCCTCCCAGTGCCACTATTTTCCCAACACCGCCTAGCAGAGCACTTTCTTGCTGTCAGGCGCTGTCAACATCCAATTTCGTTCGGATAAATAAAATTGTTTTCAAAATAACCAAAAATAAGTGTTAATTAAAAAAAATAAAAATAAATTGTCTTACAAAAATTAATAATAATAATAATAATAAAAAAAAAAGTGATTACAAAAAAGGGAATTTCTTTAATTTATGTTTTTTAAATTTAAGTAAAATAAGGATTTTGTTTTTTAGATTAAAAAATTATTAGTAATTAAAATAAAAAATCAGAAATTAGAAATAAATAATTAAAAATTAATAAATAAATAAATAAATAATAAATTATTAAATTAAGTTAAAAACAGTTTTAAAAATTAGAAGAGCAGTTTCTTCCTCTTACGGTTCCTCCAACTCCTCCAACTGCTCATCACATCTTCTAATTAAGTTTTGGGGAACACGTTCATTTTTTATGACATCTGCGCAATAACCATCATCTTCCTGGCCAACACTTTAATTCATCACCATTGCTCCCTCAGAACAGTCACGGACAACATTAACTTTTCATCGATTCACGATTCATCATCAAGACCTTTTTCATCTTCTTTCCCTTTCTTCCCCAAGGGTTCATCCAACAACAATTCACGCATCACCCATACACCCATACATTCTCACATTCAAATTAATCATTTTCACATTACCATATTGCTCATGAATTCATACAATACCATGAGTAATTAAAGACCAAGAGATAACAGTGAGAGCAAAGGCAAGATTGAGGCATATTGAAACACAATCAGGTTCATAATTTCAAAATGATGTTTTGCGTTTATTTTGTTACTGTGTATGATTAATGACAGTAGGCATTCCGATAAAAAATAATAATTTGAATTGAACGTCAACTAGAGATTTCTCTGTGTTTTACATAAACAAAAATTGGCAAACTAATAAATAAATGAAATGGAGAAGAAGAGCGTTGGTGTAGTGGTTCATGGTGGTCGCCGACGTTGCTGTAGTGGTCGCGACAGGGGGGAATGGTGTGCCATGGTTGAACCCTAAGTGTTTGATTGGACGATGCGATGAATGTGAGAAGGAGTCGTTATATTGACAATGTTGATATCGTTGACGACAGCGAGGTTGCGTCGTCGCTGTTGGTAGTCCCGTCGAAGTCGCGGACAGTGATGGTGGCTCGACGGAGAAGATACGGAGTATGGATAGGGGCGAATCCGTTTGGTTGCCGTCGCGGTTGGTGATAGCGGGTCCGAGAGTGGCTGTTGTTGCCGCCGTGGCTGCGGTTGTCGCTGGTGGTTTGGTCGTTCAGTTTATTGGTGTTTACATGGTGGTCGTTAGCGGGATGAAGAAGATGAAGTTTAAGGGTTAAGTTCAGGTGTTGCGTTTTGATATGGCTTTAGGGTTTTGGCAGATTTAATTTTTTCTTCACGCACCTCCATAATTTAATTTGCACACCCCCACTTTTAATTTGGGTTCTTGTTATTTATTTACTTCATGGACTTCCCAATGTAATAACCCCACACCCCTTACTAAGTTTTATTTTACCTTTTGTGTCTGTGTTTTCACTAAGCATACACCCTACTTCTTTAATTTCTCTTCTTAAGTTAGGATGCGTTTACTTTATACACCTCGTTTCTATATGTGTAGTTTTTCTCATTGTACCTACATAATCACTTTCGCACTCTCATTTTCTATTTCCAATTTTACTTTTTTTCTAATTAAATAAAATATCACATTTCAATGATATCATTTTCAAAAATAATAAAAACATTTTAAATTAAAATTAAAATTAAAATTGTTTTCCAAAATGATAAAAATAAGAATAAATAAAAATTTGAAATTATTTTCTTTATTTTTTTTAGTCTCTAATCGACCGCTTGCGTCGCACGATACTTCTTTTTAATATAAAAAAATTATAAAAATTGTTGTGGTGTTTAATCGACCGTTCGCGTCGCACGACACTTCTTTTTAAATACAAAAATTATGAAAATATTTTAGTATCTAATCCATCGTTTGCGTCGCACGATATTTTAAATAAAAATTATAAAAATTGTTTTTGGTGTCTAATCGACCGTTCCCGTCGCATGACACTTCTTTTCAAAGTATAAAAATCAAAAAATTATTTTGGTGTCTAATCGATCGCTCGCGTCGCACGACACTCTTTCTCAAAAATCTAAAAAATTATAAAAATATTTTGGTGTCTAATCGACTGCTCGTGTCGCACGACAGTCTTTCTAAAAAATCTAAAAAATTATAAAAATACTTTGGTGTCTAATCGACCGCTCGCGTTGCACGACACTCATTTTCATAAATACAAGGTATAAAAAATTATTTTTGTGTCAACCCGCACGCGTCAAATGACACTTATTTTTAAAAATGTCAAAACGACAACTTTAAAAATTAAATATTATAATCATGTTTTATCAAGAACTACGTGATCCTTGATTCTCCATTGTAAGTGGAGATACGTAGGAGCATGGCAAGTCCTTGTCAGGTTTACTTCCCAAAAATTAAAAGGTTTTTTTCAAATCATTTTCAAATTGTTGTATAAAGAACTACGTAGCCCTGATTTCTCATTTTTTTTAATGAGAATACGTAGGACCAAGGTTAATCCTTGTCGGGTCCTTTTTAATCAAAAAATAATATTGTTCAATATTTTCTTATTTATGGGAAAAATAAATATTTAAAATAAACACATCTCTTTTTCAAATTTAATTAAAGGTACCGCCTTTGGGCGGGCGATGTAGGGTGTTAATACCTTCCCTACGCGTAACCGACTTCCGGACCCAAAATTTGGTTTTCGCAGACTTTATTTTATTTTTATGGTTTTTCATAGTTTTCCTGAATAAACTATGGTGGCGACTTCTAATCTCTTTTTCCAAATTAATTTATTTTTAGTTTGTCGTCCCGCCGCGATTCAGGTTGCGACAGATGGCGACTTCACTAGGGACATCCGAGAGTCAGGCCTATTTAATTGAATATGCGAAAGTGATTTGTTTTGTTTAAATGTTTATTTTTCACATCTTTGTGTATGTCTATTTAGTTTTTGAGTTGATGTATTGAATATTTATTGATATTCAAACTTAGGGTAGAAAACATGTTTGTATTTGCTTGGTTTTTGTCTGGTTGTTTTGCAGGTGAGAGTTTAGGTGTGCATTTTTCTCCCTTCACACACTCACTTTGATATTTTGTACATGACATGAGTGAGGGCCTATACCCGGGTCTGAGTAGCTTAGAATTAGAAGGGGATTGTGTAACAGTGCCATAGTGGATGTACTTCCCAAATGGTTATTGTGAGAACCCCAACTAGAGTCTGTTTGCTTCATTTGGTACTCTTACATCGTGTTGTTTACCAACTATTGTGGGAAATACCGTGAAGTGGACCATAACTCTAGTGACCTTGATCCTTAGGAAGTAGGAGACACTCCTAGTGAGCGCATATATTGAACCTTAATCCAATAAAGTGTTGAACCTTTGCTAGGGCACAAAGGGAGATATGTACACTAATTCTCGTTATGCTTTTCTTTTTTCTGTTCCATTTGTACATAATTTCATGTCATGTTGTTTAACTTGTTCATGTTCAACATGCATTTTGTCATATCATCTCATTACATCTTGTTGATATGAGGCCAGAAGTTATAAAGTTGTGATTGAATCTAAAAGAAAATGGAAATTAACATGAGAGTTGGAGTTGAGGGGCATTCAAGTTCAAAAACTATGAAGAAAAGGATACCTATCAAAGTAAAGGAAGGAAATGTGAATGGCTTAAGAGAACTGGTCAAGAAAATGACCACAACCTAGAAGGATGCTTTCAGAAGGGAATATGGGAATTTGCTTAACCTGTTAGAGGTAGAGGTCCAGAAACCAGAGATTACTGCTCTAGCTCAATACTATGACACGCCTTTAAGATGTTTCACTTTTCAAGACTTTTCAGTTGGTACCAACAGTGGAAGAATTTGAGCAGATCTTGGACTTACCTTTGGAAGGAAAAACTCCATACAACTACCTTGGACGATACACCCCTGTCCTAAGACTAGCAGAAATCATGAAGATACATCTTGTGAAGTTTGAGAAAAAGGTCACAGTTAAGGGCAAGGTCATGGGCCTTCCTCAGGGATACCTAGAGTGGTACTTGTATCAATTGATGAAGAAAGAGAGATGGGAAACATTTATGGACGTCCTAGCTCTCGTCCTATATGGCGTCATGCTTTTCCCTAATGTTGAGAATTTTGTTGACTATGCCGCTATTAATGTATTTGTGGCATATAAAACTCAATCATAAAATCCTGTTGTTGCTGTCCTAGCTGAGGTTTATGGGACTTTTGACTAGTGTTATGAACTGAAGAGAAAAAAGATGTTATGTTGTTTGCCAGTGTTATATGTGTGGTTTGTTTCACGTGTAAGTAAGGGCACTCTAAATATATATGTCAGGTGGAGGAGTTGCGACATTGCAAACCAAAGTTAAGAGAACCACAAGAATGGGTATAACTCTGTGCAGACTTGAATGAAGAAAAGGTTAATTGGCACGTGTCTTGGATACGAAAATCACAAATCATATATTATTGTGGGAACTACCCTAATGTGCCTCTCATGGGCACCCAAGGTTGTATTAATTACAATCCTGTTTTAACTCAAAGGCAATTTGGGATTCCTATAAAAGGGGCGCCAACACCTTTATCTCTTGTGACATTGTGAATTTATTATGAAGAAGGGTTCTCTACTAATGTTCTTCATCAAATCAGAAATGCTTGGAAGAGAGTGCTTCGTGCTAAGAGGGATCCAAGACCATGGAGCATAAATGAGAAAGTCTCTTATCATCAATGGGTTGTAGAGAGAGTTCAGGAGATTAAATTGCCATTCAAGTCAATTTCTCTTTGTCCGAGTACTGAAAAGACATCACCAAATAGTGAAATCGAAGAGGTGGAATTTTTGAGAGCAAATATGGAGCAGACGAAACAAGAGAATATGAGATTGACTAACGACCTTGAGAATCTGCAACGAGACTATGCAGACTTGAAACGGGTTAGTTTGGAAAGCAAGGGAGTATATAAAGAGTTTCTTAGAAAGCAAAAGGAAGACTTAGCTACAGCCCACATTGAGCTGAGGATTAAAGCCTTAGAATGCAGTATATTTGAGTCAGCAGAGTGTGTTCGAAAGCAAATGTTTAGTGAACTCAAGAGAGAAAAAGAAGAAGCATTGAAGAAGTTGCACAACATGCATATAATACTTGATGACTCTAAACAACAGGTGAAAGAATCAATGGCAAAACTAGAGAAGGAACGTTGGCACCGTGCAAAATTAGAAAAAATGCACCAAGAATTGATGGGTCAGATGAAAGAATATACAGTTGAACAAGGACAAGATATAGAACACTGGAAGAGATGTTTCTCACAACTTGCTTCCCTTACTAATACAGCTATGGAAAATGTTCCCAAGTTATTAGCGGATGCTGAATCTGCAATGCCAATCTTTAATCCTCCTAGAGAGATTGAAGCCTTCCTCAGTCACTGCCAGGAGTTGGTAGGAGAAATGAAGAATGTGATGGCTAGGGCCCGAGATAGTTGATCATAATTTCCTTTGCTTCACGTGTCATGAACTTATAATATCTGGATGTTTGTTTTGTGGACTACCTTATGGACTCTATTTTGTGTTAATTTCCAATTCGTACTTGATATTGTTTTCACAGCTTTATAGTTTCTGATCAGAGTATTTGCATTACATTGTCATTTCATTAGTCTTTTCTTTTTCTTAATTTATTCATTTAATAAAAATTCAGCAAAAATAATAGTACGACAAAACCTCAAGGACACCTTAGAGGACACAAGCCAATTGCAAAATTATGGAGAATTAAGGAGAAGCTCAGGAAATGGTGAAAGCCGATGTTGGGGAGTTAAAAGGGCAAATGGGCCAAATCCTAGAGGCCTTGAAGGTCTTACAAAGCCAAGGAGAAATATGCACATCATACCATCAACAATTGAGTGAAGAGGCCCAAATTTTCCCTCCACATGGCCACCCTCTGAATTACACTCCACCCATGGAAGCCAACTTGGGGCAAGTTTGCGTTCAAAAAGCTGAAAACAACGCGACTACTGGAGAAAATAAACTTGGGGCAACAGGTTTCGACAAAACCATCCAGCCAAATGATGTGCACGTAAATTTGACAAAGCAACCTGAGGTGAGGTCTTCACCACATGTTGCTATATCAATGGATGTTGACAACACCGAGGGTAAATTAGAAATGCTTGAGAAGAGGTTGAAAGTTATAGAGGGCGAAGGAATTTTTGAATTCAGTGATGTTGCAGGACTATGTTTAGTCCCTGATGTGGTTACACCTCCAAAGTTCAGGTTGCCAAAATTTGAAAAGTATCGAGGGAAAACTTGTCCAAAGATTCATATAACCATGTACTGCAGAAAAATGACTGCTTATGTTCATGATGAGAAACTGTTGATTCACTTCTTCCAGGAAAGCTTAACTGGCATGGCTCTTAATTGGTACACCCGTTTGGATCCAACTCATATCCGTTCATGGGAAGATTTGGTTATTGCATTCTTAAGACAATATAAATACAATACCAATATAGAACCTGATAGAATACAACTGCAGAATATGACTAAGAGCGAGACAGAAACCTTCAAGGAATATGCTCAATGATGGAGAGAAGTTGCAGCCCAGGTGGGGCCCCTTTTAAGCGATAAAAAGATGTTAGCAATGTTTATAAGCAAAGTGGAACATCCATTCTACAAACACATGATAGGTAATGTCTCCTCTAATTTTGCTGATATAGTGATTATCAGAGAGAGAATTGAGGATGGAATAAAAAGCGGGAAGATTGCACAAGACCCGTCTACGGTGGTGAATATACACGAGTTTAGATCCCATTCTAGAGGGAATAAAGAAGGAAAAATTGACCAGAATCCTACCTCTCAATTTTCATCTGTTGCCAATGTATCTCCCATTTTTTACGCTCTGCCATATCAACCAAGAACCTTTCCTCACCCCAAACAGAATTGGAAACCTAAATCCAAACCCACTCATAACCTTGACCAAATCAGTAACCAAAATGCTCTTAATCTAGACAAGAGGTTTGTGAAATTCACTCCTATTCCCATGACCTACACAGAATTGTTACCAGATCTTCTCCACAACGCTCTAGTGACTGTATGTCCTACTAAACCTGTACGACCTCCTTATCCTAAGCATTATGATCCAGATGCAAGGTGTGATTACCACAGGGGGGATATCAGGCATTCTACTGAGCAATGCATGACTCTAAAGTATAAGGTGCAATCTTTGATCGAGTCTGGGTTGCTATGTTTTAAAGAACACAAACATGATGCTTCTCCATATACTGATTGATCATTTTGGGTGAAGATGGACAATTTTTTTATGTTGATGATACTTTAATGGTTGTTTGGGTACATTTATTTTCCTATGTAAATGGTATCAATTTGTGTTTTCTAAGCTTCTTTCTACCTTTGTGGTTGCACCGATGTTTTAATTGTCGTGAGTACATTTTGTTGTGGATACCATGTGCTTCATTGGAGCGAGCCCCAAAGGTGTCGTGGAGAATGATGAAGGATTATCTTGTTCCTTTTTAAGATGATTCAATATGGTGTGAGTCGATTAAGAAATCTAAGTGAAATCCCCACTGGACATTAAGATAGCAAGCTATCTAGATGTGAAGGTTCCTTTCACCAAGCTCAAGAGAAGAAGATAATGGATTGATTCAAAACAAAAAGGAAATGGAAAGCACTAAACCATAGAAAACAAAGAACAATTAAAGGAAGAAGAAAACATAAAATGGATAGGAAAGAAATGGTAAAAATGTGAGAAGCACGCCACTACAAGGCTAGGCTAGAAGCCATGGCAACCTTCAAGATGAGTGGATGTGTGCCGCCACTTGCTATGCAAGATAAGGCTTAAAAGTATTCACTCCCTAGGGAGGAAACTCTCACAAATGGTTGAGACACAAGAGTGTTTTTACTTCAAAATGTTCAACCCTTTTACATGTCTAGGAGCACCCCTTATATAGAAGAGTTTAGGGGCCTCTAAGCAAATAAAAGATACCTAAGGATGTCTCTACAAAAACCTAACCCTAGCTTCTAGAAACTAGGTCAAATAAGGTTACAAAAATGAGAGACAAAAGAGCTAACTATGGTGTGTGCAAGGCTAATTTCGTTCTAGCACAAAAGGAGACAAAGAATGTGTCTCATATGTCTCCAAAAAGTGGTCAAAGTGTGCTAAAAACAAAGGAGACCAAAGGTACATAGGTACACTTGCTTCATGCCTTTTACTTTATGCTTTATGCCTTTGCTTTACTCTTTCCTCCACATCATTTATGCTCCCCAATCACCATGCGCCACCTAACATTGCTTTCTTACTCCTAATTAACCTACAAAGCAAATAAACATAGATTAGCATGTTGGCTTAAGTCAAGTCAACTATAGTCAACAAGTCAAACCTAGTCAAAGTTCAACAAGTCAACTAAAGTTTATTCAACTAAGTCAACTTAGGGAATCAAAAATAACAAACACAAATGAAAGGGATGAAGGATTAATGAACTTCCTTTCTAAACATGCTTAGTCTTCTTAAGCATGTGCCTTCATCCTTGGTTGGGGTCAATCCTTCATCATCCTCCCCTTCTTGGAGAGAATTTGACCACAAATTCTTTAAGCCTTTGTAGATGGAGTTTGACTTGATTTGGGGGAGGTTTTGCGCCTCCCTTTTATGAGCTCTTGTTCCATCTTTTCTAAGGGTACTAACCCTAGCTTTGGTTAGGCCATCCCTCTTTTCTAGACCACTCTTCTTCTCATGCTTGTGCATTGGGTCTTCCTTTTAAGCCTTGCAAGAGAAGAAAGAATGGTGATGTCCATCTTTCTTTGAAAATCTTTTTTTAGAGGCAAGTAACACTTTGGAGGTAACTTGCTCTTTTTCTTTTTCATCTTTTCTCTTATCTTCACTTTATTTTGGTCCTCATTTGCTTGATTGGGTGAGAGAGGTAGGAGTGTGAACTTCTTGCCTTGGAAGGAGAAAGCATAGGTGTTAGCATGGCCATCATAAAAGACTTTTCTATCAAATTGCCATGGCCTACCTAACAAAATATGAGTTTCTTCCATAGGCGCAACATCACATAACACCTCATCTTTAAAATTTCCAATTGAAAAGTTAATGAGGACTTATTGAGTTACTTTAATGTCTTCTTTCTTAAGCCATGATAGCTTGTAGGGCTTGGCATGAGGGATAGTTTTCAAGCCAAGCTTGTCCACAACCCTTGTGCTAGCCACATTTACAAAACTTCCATTATCTATGAGGATGGGACATAGTTTGTCTTTGATATGACACCTTGAATGAAAAAGGTTTTGTCTTTGAGAAGGGTCAAGTTCCTTGGAAACTTGTCTTAGTTGGTGCCTTATCATTAACAATCCACCTTCAAGGGGTTTAATCCTTTCACTTGAAGAAGAAGTGTGGGAAGAAGTACTTTTGGGGGAAGGAGGAGAAGAATGTTCACTCTCTACTTCTTTTTTAAGGTTTAAGGCCATGGTTCTTTTGGTGGGACAATTTGAAGCTATGTGCCCATATCCCAAACACTTAAAACATTTTATAGAACTTGTCCTTATACCTTAAGAAGAATTAGGAGTTTCATTAGAAGGCCTAGACGAATTTGTCTTAGGAGGTGGGTCTTTGGAACTCTTGAGTGGTGATTTATCATGTTTTCTTTCTTTATCTTTCCAAGTACTAGAATAGTGTCATTGTATGAACCACTCCTCTTGGCCTCTTTTTTCTTTTGCAATTGAGTTTCAACTTTGATGGCCAAATGTAAAACTTTGTCAAGAGAGGAGTACTCATATAACTCTACTAAATCTTGTATGTCCCTCCTTAACCCACTCACAAATTTAGCTACCTTTTCCTCTTCACTTTCAAATTGGAGTCCTACTTTTAGAAGCATAGACTCCATTAACTTCTAATATTCATCCACACACATGGACCCTTGTTGAAGCCTTTGGAGCTTCAAAAGAGTCTCCCTCCTATAGTAGGAAGGAACAAATCTAGCGCGCATCAAGTTTTTAAGGTCCCTCCAAGAAGTCGCGAGTGACTCTTGGTTAATATTGTCCATACATAATTGATGCCACCTAGTCATGGCATAATCCTCAAACTCTAAGACTACCAAATCTACTTGCTTTTGATGACTAACTACATGAATGGTAAAAATTTGGTCCACTTTTTGTTCCCACTCAATGTAGATGTTTTGGTCATTTTCTCCTTTGAACTTAGGAATCTTTGGAGTTTGCTTCTCTTGTGATGGTTTGCGCCTAGAATGCCCTCTTTTCCTAGCCTCTCTTTCTTGCTCCTTAGCTTCAAGCCTTTGAATGTGCTCTTGGATTCTTAGGTCACTTTGCTCCTTGTCCTTTCTCAATTGTTCAAAGGCCTCCTTCCTAGACAACTCCAAATCCCAAAGCAATCTCATCAATGTATTGTTTTTGTTTGGTATAGGTGCATTTGATGAACTTGCCATGATTCCTACAACAAAAACACTCAAATTCGAGAGAAAATAAATGGATTAGGGGTTAGACAACATGAAAATCGAGACCAAATCCAACCCAAAATGCAACCCAAGTGTTTAGATCACACTCCCAAAGTAACAAGGCAAGGCTAGCACTCAAAATCCACCAAAGGAGTGAAGCAAACACTTTTAAAAACTTGTTCAAAACCTTTCAAATGCAAGACAAGTGATTCGGCCACAACATCCCAAGAGTTTCAAGAAAAGAAAACTACTATGACACAACAAAGAACACCTAGTGACAAGCAAGAAAAGCACAAAAACAAGAAAGTTTAACTTCTAAGAAAATTTTGTTTTAAAGACAAAACTTGAACAAGACTAAAGCAATGAAACACACATTTAAAGACTCTATGGAAAGCATTTGAACAAGCCAAGATTATACCTCAAATTATGCATACACCAAGAAAGATCATAACCAAGGTAAAGCATGGAACTAATTTGCCAATATCACCCAAAATCCAAGTATAAAATTTGGTAGCATAACACCTAGTAAAAATGGCCAAATGGATTCACCAAGCAACACATTAGCTCTCGGCCAAATTGTTTTTGGTCATGAAAATAATTTTTCTTTTCAAAACTAGGTACTTAAGATGATGAGAAGGATATTTTAGGGTGTCTTGAACACTTAGTTCCTTAAAAATTAGGTCAAAATCAATTTCAAGGAGCATGCTACAACAAAAGGCATAGATCTCATGCAATAGCTCAAATACTTAGAAACAAGAATAAGAAAACTCAAAGAAGCATATGACATATGACTCAAGCAAGAGTTAGACACATTTAAAGACTCAACATGACATACACACAGACATAAACATGTAGCTATCATGCATTTAAACTCATGGATTTGAGGCTCAAAGACTAAGCATCCAAAGACATGTTATCCAACCACATTTAGGAGCTTAAAGAGGTGCAAAAACCGTAGCCAAACTGCCACACTAGAACCTGAAAACGTTGATTCACGTATTCTTGGCAGATCTGACCTTTGCTCACTAATTTGATCATAAATTTCTCCACAGAACTCCAAATGCGTTGGTTCTTTTTTTTCTGGAAACTAGACTCAGAGATCTTTCTTTTGACACCAAAAACGTAATTTTTGGACCGCTGAGATGGTACAGTTTAATGTTTTAAAATCGTCACGTTTTCTGCCAGCACCGTTTTTGTGTGTAATGGAAGTGGATTTGAACCATACAAAGATAGCTACAACAAGACAAGGTTAGCACATGAAAAACACCATATTCAAGATAACCTAGGCTCTAGATACCAAATGATGAAGGATTATCTTGTTTTCTTTTAAGATTATTGAATATGGTGTGAGTTGATTAAGAAAGCTAAGTGAAATCCCCACTGGACATTAAGATAGCAAGCTATCTAGATGTGAAGGTTCCTTTCACAAAGCTCAAGAGAAGAAGATGATGGATTGATTCAAAACAAAAAGGAAATGGAAAGCACATAAACCATAGAAAACCAAGAACAATTAAAGGAAGAAGAAAACATAAAATGGAAAGGAAAGAAAATGGTAAAAATGTGAGAAGCACGCCACTACAAGGCTAGGCTAGAAGCCATGGCAACCTTGAAGATGAGTGGATGTGTGCTGCCACTTGCTATGCAAGATAAGGCTTAAAAGTATTCACTCCCAAGGGAGGAAACTCTCACAAATGGTTGAGACACAAGAGTGTTTTAACTTCAAAATGTTCAACCCTTTTACATGTCTAGGAGCACCCCTTATATAGAAGAGTTTAGGGGCCTCTAAGCAAATAAAAGATACCTAAGGATGTCTCTACAAAAACCTAACCCTAGCTTCTAGAAACTAGGTCAAATAAGGTTACAAAAATGAGAGACAAAAGAGCTAACTATGGTGTGTGCAAGGCTAATTTCGTTCTAGCACAAAAGGAGACAAAGAATGTGTCTCATATGTCTCCAAAAAGTGGTCAAAGTGTGCTAAAAGCAAAGGAGACCAAAGGTACATAGGTACACTTGCTTCATGCCTTTTACTTTATGCTTTATGCATTTGCTTTACTCTCTCCTCCACATCATTTATGCTCCCCAATCACCATGCGCCACCTAGCATTGCTTTCTTACTCCTAATTAACCTACAAAGCAAATAAACATAGATTAGCATGTTAGCTTAAGTCAAGTCAACTATAGTCAACAAGTCAAACCTAGTCAAAGGTCAACAAGTCAACTAAAGTTGATTCAACTAAGTCAACTTGGGGAATCAAAAATAACAAACACAAATGAAAGGGATGAAGGATTAGTGAACTTCCTTTCTAAACATGCTTAGTCTTCTTAAGCATGTGCCTTCATCCTTGGTTGGGGTGAATCCTTCATCATGGGATATGTGAACATCAAGGAGATGTGGTATATAGTGGATGGAGGTTTTGTGTTGGAAGGAAGGTTGGAATTGCTAAGTGATGACAAAGGTGCATGCCATATGGTGAATATTTCCCTACTGAATGGCCAAGTGCAACTTTATGTTGCACACATGGTGTCTGAACCTTAAATAGTTCATTTGTTGGAATATTATGTTAACGAGGTTGCAGCTAATGCAGAAGTTAGTGTGAACGGTGGTGGTGCAGAGGTTAGAGAGGATGCTAGAATTGGAGATGCTCCAAAGGTTGATGTGGAGGTTGGGATTGCATGTGGTGTAGAGGTTGGAGAGGATGCTGGAATTGGAGTTGCTCCAAAGGTTGATATGGAGGTTGGGATTGCAGGTGGTGCAGAGGTTGGAGAAGATGCTAGAATTGGAGCTGCTCCAGAGGTTGATGTGGAGGTTGGGATTGCAGGTGCTGTAGAGGTTGGAGAGGATTTTGGAATTGGAGGTGATCGAGAGGTTGGGTAGAAGGTGAGAATAAATTTGCTGAAGAGGTTGGTTGGAGGGTGGAATTGCAGTTGATCCAGCTGATGTAGATGTTGGTGTGCTCACGAAGCGTGGTGTAGAGGTCTCTGTGGAAGAGGATGTTGAGGAGTTTGAGGAGGAGTTTGATGTAAATAGTGATAGTTGGAGAAGACATTAAGAGACAATCCAAGTGTTAAACTGACTGACTTGAAAAACAAGATCGGTAGGAAATGGAGCATCGGTGTTTCTAGGTCTATGACCTTTAGGGCAAGGACAATGGCATATAAAAATATTAATGGATCATTTAAGGAATAGTATAAAAGAATTTATGATTATGCACATGAACTTTTAAGGTCTAATCCGGGTTCAACTATTAAAGTTCATGTTTAAGAGAATGAGGGGAACCCAATATTCAAACGACTTTATGTTTGTCTGAAGGCTTGCAAAGACAACTTCGTGTCTTGAAGGCCCATCATTGGTGTAGATGGCTGTTTTTTGAAGGGCAAATATGGTGGTGAGTTGTTGAAAATTGAAGGAAGAGATGGAAATGACCAAATGCTCCCTTTGTCATACGTAGTAGTTAAAGTTGAAAATAAGGAGACATGGAGTTGGTTTTTGAATTTAATGATTGGAGACCTTGGTGGGCCTGAAGTGTGTAAGACCCGTAAAAATTAATTAATTAACAAATACGGGTAGTGAGAGCCTTTATGGTATTTAATTTTAAATGTATGATGTGGAAAAGTACTAGCTCAAATGGTTGAGAGTACTTGATTGTGTTAAGAGGACTTGGGTTCAAGTCATGTGTATGCCAATTGTGTGTTATTTAATTTATTAAATTGGAATTCGTCCCTGGTCGAAACTTTGATAAATTTTGGTCCCTAAACTTTAAAAATGAATGAATATAGTCCTTTTAACCCTTGTTGACCTTTGACTAGGTTTGACTTATTGACTATAGTTGACTTGACTTAAGCCAACATGCTAATGGTGAATGGGGAGCATAAATGATGTGGAAGAGAGAGTAAAGCAAAGGCATAAAGTATAAAGTAAAAGGCATGAAGCAAGTGTACCTATGTACCTTTGGTCTCCTTTTTTTTTAGCACACTTTGGCCACTTTTTGGAGACATATAAGACACATTCTTTGTCTCCTTTTATGCTAGAACGAAATTAGCCTTGCACACACCATAGTTAGCTCTTTTGTCTCTCATTTTTTGTAACCTTATTTGACCTAGTTTCTAGAAGCCAGTGTTAGGTTTTTGTAGAGACATCCTTAGGTATCTTTTATTTGCTTAGAGGCCCCTATACTCTTCTATATAAGGGGTTCTCTTAGACATGTAAAAGGGTTGAACATTTTGAAGTAAAAACACTCTTGTGTCTCAACCATTTGTGAGAGTTTCCTCCCTAGGGAGTGAATACTTTTAAGCCTTATCTTGCATAGCAAGTGGCGGCACACATCCACTCATCTTCAAGGTTGCCATGGCTTCTAGCCTAGCCTTGTAGTGGCGTGCTTCTCACATTTTTACCATTTTCTTTCCTTTCCATTTTATGTTTTCTTCTTCCTTTAATTGTTCTTGGTTTTCTATGGTTTATGTGCTTTCCATTTCCTTTTTGTTTTGAATCAATCCATCATCTTCTTCTCTTGAGCTTTGTGAAAGGAACCTTCACATCTAGATAGCTTGCTATCTTAATGTCCAGTGGGGATTTCACTTAGCTTTCTTAATCAACTCACACCATATTCAATAATCTTAAAAGAAAACAAGATAATCCTTCATCATTTGGTATCTAGAGCCTAGGTTATCTTGAATATGGTGTTTTTCATGTGCTAACCTTGTCTTGTTGTAGCTATCTTTGTATGGTTCAAATCCATTTCCATTACACACAAAAACGGTGCTGGCAGAAAACGTGACGATTTTAAAACATTAAATTGTACCATCTCAGCGGTCCAAAAATTACGTTTTTGGTGTCAAAAGAAAGCTCTCTGAGTGTAGTTTCCAGAAAAAAAAGAACCAACGCATTTGGAGTTCTGTGGAGAAATTTATGATCAAATTAGTGAGCAAAGGTCAGATCTGCCAAGAATACGTGAATCAACGTTTTTAGGTTCTAGTGTGGCAGTTTGGCTACGGTTTTTGCACCTCTTTAAGCTCCTAAATGTGGTTGGATAACATGTCTTTGGATGCTTAGTCTTTGAGCCTCAAATCCATGAGTTTAAATGCATGATAGCTACATGTTTATGTCTTTGTGTATGTCATGTTGAGTCTTTAAATGTGTCTAACTCTTGCTTGAGTCATATGTCATATGCTTCTTTGAGTTTTCTTATTCTTGTTTCTAAGTATTTGAGCTATTGCATGAGATCTATGCCTTTTGTTGTAGCATGCTCCTTGAAATTGATTTTGACCTAATTTTTAAGGAACTAAGTGTTCAAGACACCCTAAAATATCCTTCTCATCATCTTAAGTACCTAGTTTTGAAAAGAAAAATTATTTTCATGACCAAAAACAGTTTGGCCGAGAGCTAATGTGTTGCTTGGTGAATCCATTTGGCCATTTTTACTAGGTGTTATGCTACCAAATAAGGTTACAGAAATGAGAGACAAAAGAGATAACTGTGGTGTGTGCAAGGCTAATTTCGTTCTAGCACAAAAGGAGACAAAGAATGTATCTCATATGTCTCCAAAAAGTGGTCAAAGTGTGCTAAAAACAAAGGAGACCAAAGGTACATAGGTACACTTGCTTCATGCCTTTTACTTTATGCTTTATGCCTTTGCTTTACTTTTTCTTCCACATCATTTATACTCCCCAATCACCATGCGCCACCTAGCATTGCTTTCTTACTCCTAATTAACCTACAAAGCAAATAAACATAGATTAGCATGTTGGCTTAAGACAAGTCAACTATAGTCAACAAGTCAAACCTAGTCAAAGTTCAACAAGTCAACTAAAGTTTATTCAACTAAGTCAACTTAGGGAATCAAAAATAACAAACACAAATGAAAGGGATGAAGGATTAGTGAACTTCCTTTCTAAACATGCTTAGTCTTCTTAAGCATGTGCCTTCATCCTTGGTTGGGGTCAATCCTTCATCAAAGAATGATAATAATCATAATAAAACAAAAAAAAGTGCAAAAAGAGAAATGAATGTAAAAATTCATGGTTGAGTCAGTTGTTTTTTTTCGCGAATCATCAAATTTATGACTTTCCAAAAAAAAAATGAATCAATAAAGAGGGATGTCATATTTTTCTGTGGTCAAATGCTTAATCTAGATTAACTTGCTGACAATTTCCTTTTACAACAGTTGTGCACATTGTTTGATAACCTTTAAACTTGTGTCATCCCCAAAGCAAAAGGATTTGCCCTAGTAGTGGTGATAGAGTCCAAATATAAATATGAGTTTTACACTAGGACAAATTTTGTTAAATCTTTCTTGCATGCGTTAGTTGGGTAATTCCTGAATCCTCGAAGGCAAGCAAAACTTTCAGAAAAAATAGATAAATAATAACAAAAAAAAAGAGATTGTTTGCTGAACTGAAAACCTGAAAGGACAGTTTAGGCAAGAAATGACAAATAAAAAGAGAAAAAAGTGATTTGTGTTAAGGCCATCCTTTTTATTGCAAAATTAATCCTTGTGAAAATAAAGCAGTCATGATTCAAAATGATGGGTGGCCATTTTTCTTTATCCAAAAAAGAAAAGAGTATGTAAAATGAATATCCTTTGTTACCTACTTTGAGCCAAAATCACAATCTTTTTCAAATATTCCCTAAACGAGGATTATCTACGTGTCAAAGACTGCTCAAGAGCAAACATGAAGAAAAATCAAAATAAGCAAGACAAAAAGTCAAGAACTGAAAGTTTTAAAGGAAAATCACAAAGTGATTCATATGGCAAGAAATGAAAAATAAAAGAAAAAAAGAGGAAAGAAAAATGAAAAGAAAGATAAATGCTCAGAGCTCCCGATAATGGTTGACACGACGTTTGGTTGATAATCCTTGTTTCAAAATTAAAGCCTGCAAACATTTATTTGGGCCTGTATATCCATTTCTTTCGTAGCCTTTTAGCCGATGGCCACGTTACAAGCCTAATAAAGTCCACGCTGATTGAAATATGATTGCTCTGATTTTCACAAAGTTTAATTTTATGATAAGATGACATGGCTAACAATATAGTCGCTAAAAAAAAGAAGAAAAGAAAAGAAAGAAAAAGAAAATGGTGCCTTGGAAAAAGGGAAATACCCTCTTAATTAAGCAAAAGCAAGCGAAGGAAAAATGAACCATTTAGGCGATCCTTTCCATATTCCAAATTTTTCTCCATGCACAAAACTGGGGCAACTTTTTGGTCTCATATTAATTTCTCACCATAACGTTCATAGATCCTTTCCCCATACACCAAAACTGGGGCAGCTTTGTGGTCTCACATATGTTCATAAGATTTACCTCCAAGAGAAGATTGTGAGAAGCAACATACACAAGGTTGTCTCAATCTCTACCCATTTTTTTTTTCACATATCCTTCACGTTTTTCACCAATCCATAATCAAACATGCGTGCATCAGTGTTGAAAAAGGAAAGGTCAAGCATATAAACATGATTTTGAAATTGGGCTTCAGAATTTGTGATATCCCCATTTTTCGGAAATAAAGTGTTGAAAATAAAAAATGAGCAGAAGAAAAAAAGAAATATGAAATAGACATGGATTTGATGATTTCAAAGAAAACAAGTTGACTCCAAAAAATGGAAGAAAAAGGAAAGAGAGAAAGAAAAAATAAGAAATAGAGAAATCAAAAAGGTTTTCCATCATGCATTCATGTGTTCATGCATATCAAGATTTCACACATAAACATTGCATTTAGAAGAAAAAGAAAAGAATAATTTTCCATGCATTTGTCATTCACATGTTAGCATAATTATGCATCATCAAATTTGAAAGGAAAAACATAAACATGTGTTAGAATAAACAAAATCATATGCATATCATCATAAATGTTCAAACATAAATGATTAAAGCTTTAGTTCTCTAGTTATTTAGATTGATGGTCCTCTTCATTCATATGAATGACTCATTTCCTTTCCATAGGGTTTGTACACCCTCTATGAGGTTGATACACCTCATTCCTTTCCACAGGGTATGTACACCCTTCATGAGGTTTGTACACCTCAATTTCTTTCCATAGGGTTTGTACACCTTTCATGAGGTTTGTACACCTCAATTTCTTTCCATAGGGTTTGTACACCCTCCACGAGGTTTGTACACCTTAATCCCTTTCCATAGGGTTTGTACACCCCCACGAGGTTTGTACACCTCAATTCCTTTCCATAGGGTTTGTACACCCTCCATGAGGTTAGTACACCTCATTTCCTTTCCACGAGGTTAGTACACCTCATTTCCTTTCCATAAGGTTTGGACACTCTCCACGAGGTTGGTACACCTCAATGCATTCATCCATAGGGTTTGTACACCCTCCATGAGGTTAGTACACCTCACTTTCAATTTTGGGATCGAGACCCTCTACTTAGTAATGGTCGATGAATTCCTTTTGATGTATCTGTTTAAATTAGTTGTTCTTGTTTATCATTGTTTCTTTACCTTCTAAAACCCGCACGAAATTAGTGTTTCTGTCTTTTCAAATCTTTTACTCTGATAAAATGAAAATGTCAAATTTTCATATTACCATGAAAAATCTAAGAAAAGAGGGGCAGTTGTCAACACCCAATTTCGTCCGGATAAATAAAATTGTTTTCAAAATAACCAAAAATAAGTGTTAATTAAAAAAAATAAAAATAAATTGTCTTACAAAAATTAATAATAATAATAATAATAATAATAATAATAATAAAAGGGATTAAAAAAAGGGGATTTCTTTAATTTATGTTTTTTAAATTTAAGTAAAATAAGGATTTTGTTTTTTAGATTAAAAAATTATTAATAATTAAAATAAAAAATCAGAAATTAGAAATAAATAATTAAAAATAAATAAATAAATAAATAAATAATAAATAATTAAATTAAATTAAAAACAATTTTAAAAATTAGAAGAGCAGTTTCTTCCTCTTACGGTTCCTCCAACTCCTCCAACTGCTCATCACATCTTCTAATTAAGTTTTGGGGAACACGTTCATTTTTTATGACACCTGCGCAGTAACCATCATCTTCCTGGCCAACACTTTAATTCATCACCATTGCTCCCTCAGAACACTGACGGAAAACATTAACTTTTCATCGATTCACGATTCATCATCAAGACCTTTTTCATCTTCTTTCCCTTTCTTCCCCAAGGGTTCATCCAACAACAATTCACGCATCACCCATACACCCATACATTCTCACATTCGAATCAATCATTTTCACATTACCATATTGCCCATGAATTCATACAATACCATGAGTAATTAAAGAACAAGAGATAACTGTGAGAGCAAAGGCAATGGTGTGCCATGGTTGAACCCTAAGTGTTTGATTGGACGATGCGATGAATGTGAGAAGGAGTCGTTATATTGACAATGGTGATATCGTTGACGACAGTGAGGTTGCGTCGTTGCTGTTGGTAGTCCCGTCGAAGTCGCGGACAGTGGTGGTGGCTCGACGGAGAAGATGCGGAGTATGGATAGGGGCGAATCCGTGTGGTTGCCGCCGCTGTTGGTGATAGCGGGTCCGAGAGTGGCTGTTGTTGTCGTCGTGGCTGCGGTTGTCGCTGGTGGTTTGGCCATTCAGTTTATTGGTGTTTGCATGGTGGCCGTTAGCGAGATGAAGAAGATGAAGTTTAAGGGTTAAGTTCAGATGCTGCGTTTTGATATGGCTTTAGGGTTTTGGCAGATTTAATTTTTTCTTCACGCACCTCCATAATTTAATTTGCACACCCCCATTTTTAATTTGGGTTCTTGTTATTTATTTACTTCATGGACTTCCCAATGTAATAATCCCACACCCCTTACATTAAGTTTTATTTTACCTTATGTGTCTCTGTTTTCACTAAGCACACACCCTACTTCTTTAATTTATCTTCTTAAGTTAGGATGCGTTTACTTTATGCACCTCGTTTCTATATGTGTAGTTTTTCTCATTGCACCTACATAATCACTTACACACTCTCATTTTCTATTTCCAATTTTACTTTTTTTCTAATTAAATAAAATATCACATTTCAATCATATCATTTTCAAAAATAATAAAAATATTTTAAATTAAAATTAAAATTAAAATAGTTTTCCAAAATGATAAAAATAAGAATAAATAAAAATTTGAAATTTTTTTCTTTATTTTTTCTTTTAGTGTCTAATCGACCGCTCGCATCCCACAACACCTCTTTTTAATATAAAAGAATTATAAAAATTGTTGTGGTGTTTAATCGACCGTTCGCGTCACACGACACTTCCTTTTAAATACAAAAATTATAAAAATATTTTAGTATCTAATCGATCGTTTGCGTCGCACGATATTTTAAATAAAAATGATAAAAATTGTTTTTGGTGTCTAATCGACCGTTCGTGTCTCATGACACTTCTTTTCAAAGTATAAAAATCATAAAATTATTTTGGTGTCTAATCGACCGCTCGCGTCACACGACACTCTTTCTCAAAAAATCTAAAAAATTATAAAAATATTTTGGTGTCTAATCGACTGCTCGCGTCGCACGACACTCTTTCTAAAAAATCTAAAAAATTATAAAAATATTTTGTTGTCTAATCGACCGCTCGCGTTGCACGACACTCCTTTTCATAAATACAAGGTATAAAAAATTATTTTTGTGTCAACCCTGCCGCACCCGTCAAATGACAGTTATTTTCAAAAATGTCAAAACGACAACTTTAAAAATTAAATATTATAATCATGTTTTATCAAGAACTACGTAGGAGCAGGGCATGTCCTTGTCAGGTTCACTTCCCAAATATCAAAAGGTTTTTTCAAATCATTTTCAAATTGTTGTATAAAGAACTACGTAGCCCTGATTTCTTATTTTTTTAATGAGAATACGTAGGACCAAGGTTAATCCTTGTCGGGTCCTTTTTAATCAAAAAATAATTTTGTTAAATATTTTCTTATTTATGGGAAAAATAAATATTTAAAATAAACACATCTCTTTTTCAAATTTAATTAAAGGTACCGCCTTTGGGCGAGCATTGTAGGGTGCTAATACCTTCCCTACGCGTAACCAACTTCCGGACCCAAAATTTGGTTTTCGCAGACTTTATTTTATTTTTATGGTTTTTCATAGTTTTCCTGAATAAACTATGGTGGCGACTTCTAATCTCTTTTTCCAAATTAATTTATTTTTAGTTTGTCGTCCCGTCGCGATTCAGGTTGCGACAGGCGCCACGCGGTGCAGAAGTCTTTTCAGTGATTCCTATCGCCTGACGATATCAGCAGACCGTTAGGTGCCATACCAATAACTACCTGCTATTGGTTTTGGCACTCAAAATGGTTAGTTCTGCAATTCCATAATGCTCTAGAATATACTGCACACTTGTTTAATCAGAGTTTATTAATTTCCAGCCTTATACCTTCCCACGTATAGCTCCTGTACCTAAGCTAGCGACATTTAAGCACTCTCTTTCATTCTTCTCTCACTGTTAATCACCACTCCAGTAACAAGACACTCCATTCACTATCAAATTACCACACTTCAGGAACATTATCAAACCTCCTCTCCTCATACTTATCTCGCGCTGTACTGACATGCATTTTGTCCCATACAATATTGCATAATCACATGCCTTACATTTAGCTTACAAGTCACCAAAAACACCTAAAGCCCATAATTAATAATCAAAGATATTTAACAACAATTAGGCAAAACACTAAGCTTTCAAATTTTGATCCATTAACTAATGTTATCCAATTATCTTCCTTTCCTTAACACGACTATTAACAACTCATGGCGTAGTCATATCATCAACCTCTTTTCCAATCTTATACTCACTTACCTAAGCATATGGTTTCGTGCTAAGTTCTCCTCAAATTTCTACTAGCACTTATACCCTTTTCCAGTGCAACCAACACAAACGCGTATGTTGTGCCCCTGTCCCCGCTGCCGCCTGGCGGCAGGCTGAACACCGCCGGGCGGTATATCAGAATTCAGAAATCCTCCAGGTTGCTGAACCTGTGATCTGCCAAGCTATCCAGAATTTAACCTATACTCCACAGCCAGTATCACACGATGAATCACACCTAATTCACTGTCCTAATTTCCTTTGACATTATAGCCTCATATTCGAACATACCGTGAACCCTAATAACTCAATTCTGATTCTACCTACTCCCACAACCAACTCTATTCATGTTAAAGTAGAAAGGAGTATTCTCAAGCACCATTCGACCCCAATTCTCATCAGATTACACTACCAATACATAAACTCACCATCACAAGTTTCGATGCCCCTGCACAAGACGCAATTCAACAGAAACACGAACACAGACGCGTCGCCTGACGGATATTCATCCCTGCCAGGCAGTTCAACCAATCAGAACCAAAAACCATGCATAAACTGATGAACCGCCTGGCGGCACATGCATACCCGCCAGGCGGTTTCTAGGCAGAACCCAGAAACGCGAAAAACAGCACATACCAGATGAAGGCTTCATACACATATGATCATACAAAGCACAATATGATGAATTACGATGGAAACAAGCGAAAACAAATCCCCTTACCTGGATTTCCCGTTCTTCACTCGAATCCTTAGTGATTTCACTAACCCGACAACTCCTTGAGTCTTCTCTTGCACTCCCACACTATCTTCCACCCTCAGTTCTCTCAACTGTACGTGCCAACACACCAAAATGCTGTTGTCTAGTTCACTCTCAGTTTCCAGCCCTCTCTGTCGATGATCTCTCTCTCACAATTATAACCTTTAAGTGCCCCCGTCACACCATAAATCAAAAATTAGGTTTCATGTGCCTAATGACTAGACAACTACCCATTAGCATAAAGCCTTCAACCCTTAGATTGCCTCCTTCTGCAGTTAGGGTTCCTACACCTCTCCAATGTCATGCAAAAAAAAAAATAAAGAAAATAAAAAAAACCATTTATTTTGGTTCTTAGCGAGACTCGAACCCACAACCAATCAATTACCACGTTGGGAGTACAACCAATTCAACCAAATCATCTTTCGTGATAACTCCTACAATTTTAGGAATTTATCATCACGCCACACATTCAATATTTCATTCAACAAAAATGCATAAATTAAATAACATTCAAGTGGCACATATAAGACTCGAACCCAAGTTCTCACACACAATAAGGTACTCCCAACCACTTGAGCTAGTACTTTTCCAAATCATAGTTCCACACATTAATTGTTTTAAATGTTTCTATTACCCGCCATAATTAAATAATTATTCAAATAACTATTTAATTTTCTTGGGTCTTACAGACACTACTAGTGTGACGCCTAGTGGCACGGGGTAAGCCATCAGGCGATAATAAGAACCAGGAAAGCTTTGGAATGCGTTGCGGTGAGGGAGGTCTCGCTAGGCGATACCTGCAAGGTCAGAGGATTCAAATGCACATGGCACTTGGTGACAAGATGCTTCCATCAGACAATCTGCAACGAGCTTTTGCCTTGCACCATATAAAACAAAAGGAGGAGACCATTGGAGTTTGATGTAGGAGTGGGAAGGGCTATTCGATCAAAGAAGTTGTCTCAAAAGTTTCTTGGACCGTATCAAATTCTCAAGAAGATTGGACCAATAGCTTACGAAATAGCGCTACCGCCTCAATTGGCAAATTTGCATAACGTGTTTCACGTATCTCAATTGAGAAAATATGTTCCAGATCCACAACATATGTTGGAGGTGGATGACATTCAAGTTAGAGAGGACCTAGCTTTGGATGTCGGACCAATATGAGTATTAGACATTCAAACAAAGAAGCTTAGAGGGAAGGAGATTTGCACGGTGAAGATACTTTGGGATGAAAAGACGCAGGAAATGACTTGGGAGCTAAAGGAGTATATGAAGAAGGAGTATCCATATCTTTTTTCAAAATAGGACAATTTTCGGGGACGAAAATTTCTGAGTTAGGGAGAATGTAAGACCTATGAAAAACTTTGAGTGATTTTAGTTGCTATTTGTCTAATTTAATTAATTATGATTTATGGAGAAGAAGTGTTTTAATATTTGTAATGTATTTTATATCATGTGATGCCATGTGGCCTAGTGGCGGCAATAATGTCAGATTTGTGTAGGATTGGGGTCTAAACCTGGATGGTTGAGATTCAGTAGTGTTGGTTTCAAAATCATATTTTTTTGTTTTATCTTTTCTCTCTCCATTAAGTTGTGGGGCCCACGAAATTGTTTATTGGATTTTCAATCTCCTTAGTATAGGATTCACATTTGTTTTCGAAAATATCATATAGTTGGGTTTTGTTTTAGATAGTGTTTATGATATATAATTAATAGACAAAAATAGATGGGATTTTTTTAGAATCTTAACTGACAAATTTATTATAGGATTAGATAAGGCCAAACCCTAGAAGGTTTTAGGGAGAAGAATTAGGACGGGAGTGAGAACGGAGAACAAGGGTGCAAGTTGGAGGGTTTCCAGCGGCTGTGGTAGAGAAAAGAGAACTCCAAAGAGACCCATTAGGTAGGGGAAGCTACATCTCATTTTTGTTTTCCTTTTTTTCTAGTTGCTTGATGCATGAAGCTTGATCTGTTTCTTTTCTTTCTTCTTTTATTATATTTTGATTGTTCTATAAATGAGTCCTTAGATTGGTTTGTGCTGCCAAATTTGTATGGTCAATGTGTTTGTTATTCTTGTTATATATGGTGCAATGTTAATGGTTTATTGATGCAGTTTTTTTTTTTACTCGTATGATTCAAGCCACGACTTGCATAGTTTTGTGCTATCCTTTTTCGTTGCGGTGTAACCAAAAACTATGGTTTGCATATATTCTGTTCTTGGGGCAGGTTTGATTCGTTTTTGTGATGCATGGGATTTCTTGTTTTTAGACTTTTCCATAGCCTACAGGAGTTGGGTTCTTGGAGGAAGACCCATAACCTGCATCGAAACCTTCTTCATGTGTGTACTCCCATAACTTCATATTCTTTTTCCATCCTTACATGCAGGTGTCTTTTCTTTGGCTAAATATCACGGTTTCCATCCATGCATTTAAGGGTTTGAAGCTTTGTAATTGTAATATGAAGTTAGTATGGGATGTGGGTTCTAAAAGAAAGCTTAGTCTTGGGTTCAACATGAGTCTCATGTTATTATAAAAGGACGGTGTCACGTTATGCAAGATGATTGAGGTGGTTTAAACTCTCAATCTGATGCGATTGGAGTCATTGTTGGGTTGTGTGGAAGCCATGGGTGTTCATGATGATGAATGGTGGAGGCAACAAGCACATTGTTGGGCTGAGTGTTTTAGGTTCCACGTTTAGGAGGCAACAAGCACATTGGTTCATTTTATGATAAGGCAGCCATAGGATTGAAAGTGTTACTATAGGTGCATACCATATGAATTGAATTTATCTTCTTTATGCTTTTTTTTTGTTCCTTTTTACCTTATGTTTTTTATGTTTAGTAGGAGTTTGGGCACATGAAAAATTGGTTTCCTTCATTTAGTTTGGTGGAGTTTCTCTGTGCCTTTTGTTTTCGTGATGCTGCTTTATAGTAAAGTTATGGTCCGCATGGTTTTTGTTTTACTCATGGTAGTGGTGCATGTTTTCATCTAATGGCCTATATGGAGAAACAGTGATGGGACATTGGAGTGTGATTTTTGTTCTTCTTCCACATTTCACTAATTCATAGTACGTGTAGGGGCCCACAGTGCATCTAAATATTTTGTGGTGGTGCTGACAATCAAACTCCACTTTGTTTTCTCTCTCTTTCATTACCATTTAAAATAACTTTTCCTTGATGTGACAATCATGCATGGCCAAAAGTTCATTTAACTTTCTTTTTAGGATTTTAGAATGTGGATTACGTAAATACATATTGTAGTATAGCTTTCATTTTTTTATTGATTCACATTAAAAACACGTTTTCCTTCCTTATGGTCTTTGGGATGTAATTACGTTTTGTCTTTTTATACTTTTTCGTGTGATGCTTTTATTTGGTTTTACTAATTATCTTATATTTTAAAGTGTTTGGTATTTGAAGGGATGACGTGTTCTTTGACTTTACTTTGTGCTTTATATCATGTGATGATTATTTTGTTGAACGTCATAGTTGCAATATCAATGCTATGTCTTTTGCTTGGTTGTATGTAATATTTCAGTTGCATGGTTTTCAAATTAAAATGGTGGCTTGGTTCTTTAGTTTTTGGAAACCACTTGTTAAGTTCGTTGCTTGAAGGTATTGGCTCCTAAGTTGATGAGTTTTAAATGGAACTTTATTTTTCAAGCATGATGTGGTGGTGTGTATTTTTTTGGCAATTTGTAATTCTCATGTGTTGCATGTTGGGAGTGTTTTGCCTTGCTTGAAGAATCTTGGTGAAATTAAACATTGTGTGAGGTTTTTCGTACCTAGAGACCCAATTATGACTCTTTCGCTTGTGTGAAGTAGTGGAAATGAGTCCTTTTCACCTGTGTGAAGCAGTGCTAGAGGATTGGTCCGAGTGTTGTACTCTCTCACCTGTGTGAATTAGTGGGAAGGGGAAAGATGTTTCACCTTATTTCGACTCGTTGCGACTATAGTGCCCGGTGTGCGATGCATCGACGTTTTTACTCATAATTCCTTCAGGAATAAAGGAGACAATCTGGCTGCAATAGTGGGACACATCAAACCATCTATTTCTAGGAAACTAGATGTTGTTGTGGGGTAAAAGGCTCAAAAAACAAAAGCTTGATTATGATTACTATGTTTAAGGATTTTAGATGAATGCGATAGTCTGTTGGTTTGGTATGGTTGTTTGGAATTTGAGAGTGGTGTGTTAAAACTAAAAACTTGATTGTGATTGTAATGCTTAAATTTTTTTACTTGGATGTGATGTTGAGGTTTTATGTTTGGATTTATTGTGTATATATCATTGTTTATGGTTAGCTTACCCCTATTTGTTTGTTTTGGTGTGTGTGTTGCATGTGCAATGATCGTATAACGTGTGTGTTATGCGAGAGCAAATGGTAATGCAGATGTTTCTGGCACAAAGTAGATTGTTGAGAGGATGGAATGAACGCAAGGGTTTATTATTTATTTAGTTGATTTAAATCAAACATTGAAGACTATGGAAAAGTACTAGCTTAAGTGGTTGAGAGTATATTTACTATTATCAATGGAAGTTTTGAACTACCTATTTACATTTAAAGTATAATTTTTTTATAAGTACATTTTTGTGAAATAATCGTTTTACTTTTAAACGAAATATGAATTGGTTGAATGATAGCTTCTCGTGACATCCTAAATTAAGGGTGTTACATTTTGGTATTAGAGTCTGGTTTTCGAAAAAACTTTGGAATTGTGGGGAGTGAGCTCGTCTAGTTGATGTTGTGTGACTCTGAATTGTGTATTATTTTTTTACATTTAATTGGTTGTTAATTGATTACATATATTAGAGCAATTACATGTGGATCACAAAACTCGACCACCCCTGTTAACAAAATGGCTCAGGCTATTCAACGATTGGTGGATGCGATGCAACACCAGCAACCACAGACAATGCACAAACCAGTGCAACATAATGGTATAAGTGAATTCATGTGCCACAAACCGTTAAAGTTCAACGGTAAAGCAACTCCAAATGAGTCGGATGCATGGATTCGAGAGAATGAGAAGATCTTTCGGGTGCTAGGGTGCACTAACGCACAAAAACTAGAGTATGCTACGTTTTTTATTATTGGCGAGGCTGAGTACTGGTGTGGAGGTATGCAACGAATGATGGAAGCTTGCAATGAGGCCATCAGTTGGACAAGTTTCTAGACGAGATTTATGGGGCAGTACTTTCTAGACAACGCCAGACAAGAAAGGGAAGTAGAGTTTTTAACACTACTAAAGAGAAATAAATTTGTACAAGCTTATGTTGATCACTTTGAATATATAGCTCGATTCTACTATTAGAATATGAGTGAAGAGTGGCAATGCAAAATTTTTGAAAGGGGCTTGCGTCACAATCTAATGAAGGTGACAGTGCCTATGAGGATCAGAGAATTTCCACTCTTAGTGGAGCAGGCAAAGATGATAGAGCAGTTGGAGGTGGACCCCCATCAGGTTATGAGGTCACACACCATGGAAATAGCAATGGAGGGAGGCAACAAAAGAAACCCTACTTTAGACCTCAGCAGGGTGGACAGGGACCAATGAAGTGTTTCGAATGTGGAAGAGCTCATCTCTAGCACAACTGTATGAAACTCCCTGGGGCGAAGCTAAACGAGAGGAAGTGATACAATTTCCAAAAACCAGGTCACTTTGCGAACTCTTGTCCTGAGAGGAATTTTGGAGCGCCATAGCAGCAACAAAAGTCTTCCAGAGAGAAGACGAAGGCGGCAGGAAGGGTGTTCGCCATGTCCGGATCAGAGGCAAATAAATCATGTAAATTAATTCAAGACACATATTTGTTGTGTTGTGAATGTGTCAATGTTCTGTTTGATTCGGGTGCATCGCATTCATTTATGTCCTTAATGTGTTCGGAAAAGCTCGGATTATCGGTCAATGATCTCGGATGTGAGTTAGTGGTTTCTACGCCAACATCAGGATATGTCTCAACCAATTCAGTCTGTGTTGGTTGTCCAATTGAAGTAGTAGGACGCAAGTTCAAGGTTAACTTGGTATGCTTACCACTTAAAGGGTTTAACGTGATATTAGGGATGGATTGTTTGACAACCAATGATGTCATCATGGATTGTGGAAAGCGGAAGGTGGTTTTCCCGGACATAAAGGTTGGACAGATTGCAACATCATGGGTAATCTTACAGGATACCAGAGAAGGAGTAGTGTGCTACGTGGTATGGGTTGAAGAAGAAAAACAGAAGAATATAGAGGAGAAAATCATTGGCATACTAGTGGTGGAGGAATTTGTAGACATCTTTTCGGAAGAAGTTCCAAGGTTACCACCGAGTCGGGAAGTCGAGTTTGCAATTGATTTAGTGCTAGGAACGGGTCTGGTGTCACTGGCTCCATACCGAATGGCCCTCGCTGAGCTAGCAGAATTGAAAAAATAGATAGAAGATATCTTGGAAAAAAATTTTCTCCGCCTAAGTGTATCATCATGGGGAGCTCCAATTTTGCTTGTAAAGAAGAAGGATGAGAGTTCACGATTATGTGTTGACTACCAACAACTGAACGAAGTTATGATTAAGAACAATTACCCTTTGCCTAGGATCGGGGATTTGTTGGATCAGTTGAGGGGTGCCAGTGTGTTTTTGAAGATCGATTTAAGGTCTGGATATCATCAAATGTAGGTCAAGCCGAATTATGTTCAGAAGATAACTTTTCGATCACGTTATGAACACTATGAGTATGTTGTGATGCCTTTCGGAGTGACAAATGCTCCTGCAATTTTAATGGATTATATGAATCGCATCTTCCAATCTTGCCTAGACAAGTTTGTGCTCATATTCATTGACAACATTCTCATCTATTCTAAGAATCGGGAAGAACATGTTAAACATTTGAGATCTGTGTTAGAGATCTTGAGGGAACAACAACTGTATGGAAAATTCTCCAAGTGTGAGTTCTGGTTGGAGGAAATGTAGTTTTTGGGACACATAATTTCTACTCAAGGGATCTCAGTAGACCTAGCAAAAGTGGAGGCGGTGTTAAAATGGGAGCGATCGAAGTTGGTAACAGAGGTACTAAGCTTTGTGGGTTTGGTAGGTTATTATCGGAGGTTTGTGGAGGGGTTCTCCAAGATAGTGGGACCTTTGACCCAGTTGACACCCAAGGATTAACCTTTTATCTAGTCAGACAAGTGTGAGGCTAGCTTTGAAGAGATGAAGCGAAGATTGACAACTGCTCCAATTTTAGTGGTTTTGGATACTGGTAAACCTTTTGAAGTTTTTTGTGATGCATTTTATCAGGGACTTAGATGCGTGTTGATGCAAGAAAAGAGACCAGTGGTGTATGCATCCCGTTAGTTGAAGGTGCACGAGAAAAATTATCCAACACATGACATTGAGTTGGTTGTAGTGGTGTTTGCCTTGAAAGCATTGAGACACTATCTTTATGGGGTGCGATTCCAAGTTTACAATGACCACAAGAGTCTGAAGTACATGTTTGACCAAAGGGAGTTGAACATGCGACAAAGAAGGTAGATGGAGTATCTTAAGGATTATGACTTTAAATTACTGTATCATTCAGGTAAGGCTAATGCAGTTGCTAATGCTTTAAGTAGAAAGCGAGTTTAGATGTCTGCATTGATGATGAAGGAGTTGGAGTTAATAGAGAAGTTCTGAGACATGAATTTAGGCTTGCAGTTGAAGAAAGATCATATCTGGTGTAGTCACTTAACAATCACCCTTGATTTCTTGGAGCAGATTAAGGATGAACAATTAGCTAATCAAGGGTTGCAGTGCACGGTTGGATTACTGGGTACTGATCAGGCCAAATACTTCATTCTAGGTGCAGATGGTATCTTACGGTTCAAGAGTAGGGTGTGCATTCCAGTAAAGTCAAATTTGAGAAGGATGATTCTAGAAGAAGGACACAAGAGTCGTCTTAGTATACATTCTGGTATGACTAAGATGTACAAGGACTTAAAGGAATCGTTCTAGTGGAGTAGAATGAAATGAGATGTGGCGGAGTTCATGTCAGCTTGCTTAATATGTCAGAAGTCTAAGGTGGAACATCAGAGACCAAGAGGAATGTTGCAACAGCTAGATATTCCTCAGTGGAAATGGGACAGTATAGCGATGGACTTTGTGACTCATTTACCAAGGTCGTCAAAAGGTCATGACTCCATTTGGGTGATCATCGATAGGTTAACGAAGAGTGCTCTCTTTCTGCGAGTTCATTAGAATATGTCTTTAAATAAGTTGGCGGAGTTGTACATCTGTGAGATAGTGAGACTCCATGGTGTACCATCAATTATTGTTTCAAATTAAGATCCAAGGTTTACTTCGAGGTTTTGGCAGACTTTGCAAAAAACTTTGGATACACAATTAAGGATGAGTTCTACATATTGTAAGACCTGTGAAATTAATTAATTAATTAATAAATGCGGGCAGTGAGAACTTTGATGTCATTAAATGTACATGGTGTGACGTGCAAAAGTACTAGCTCAAATGGTTGAGAGTACTTAGATTGTGTGAGAGGACTTGGGTTCAAGTCCTATGTATGCCAATTGTGTGTTATTTAATTTATTAATATTTTGATAATATTTATTGATCTTGCTAAGTGATGGTATAATCCTAGGATTTTGATGGTTATCACGAAACATGATTGGTTGAGTTGGTGGTGCACTTGAATTGTGAGTGAGTGATCATGGGTTCAAACCTTGATAGACATGACTGAAATCTTAAATTTTTTTTGGGTAGAATCAGGGGTGGCTTGAATGTGAAGGGGCAAAGGAAACCCTAGCAGAAGGGGTAGCCAAGAGGGGCTGAAAATCATTATGTAAGGACCATTGAATATGAATTAAAACCACCATAAAGTCTATTTTTCGTTTGGGGGAAAAGAAGGGTTTTGGCAGTGTTGTGAACTACCTTTTGAGAGGAGAACGAAATTAGAGAGTGAGAGGTGAGTTTTGGGTGTGCAAGGGGCTGAATTGGGAGAAAGGCCGAAGCAAAACATGGAGAACCAAGGAACCTTCATTTTTCCCAATTTTTAATCAAGAATTCCAGGTTAGGGGAGGTGTCCTTGTGTGTGTAAATTAACTGATTGTGTGTTATGATTCTGGATCCTTGCTCTTCTCAAATGAATTCTGCATGATGGAAATTTCGTATTATATATTATGTGATTGAAAATTTGTGGGTTTGATGTTGGGTGCATAGCTTTTATGCTTTATATGAGTAGCATGAGGGTTTTTGGAACTAAATGGGCATTGATAATTAAATCTCGAATTTTGGTAGTTCAAATGGATATACAACATGTTTCTGAGTTTTGGTTGCCATTATTTTATGTGTGGTAACGATTGAGTTATGTTCTGGTATGGTTTTGATGGTTTGTATGTGTGACCAGCGATGACACTCTGCCATTTTTGCCCAAGCGAGTTACTCTTGCCTAAGCGAAAGTTGCAGAAACTCGTTCCTACTTGGGTTTGAGTATCTCTCTCAGGTGACCAAATTTTGTGTTGAGCGACAGGTTCTCTCGCGAGGATGGCTCGCCCAAGCGAGGTCGCGATAAAACCTGTGCATGTTGAGTGTGAATCCTCGTTCAAGCAAGGAGTTGTGTGTAGGGGTGTCAAAACGGGCCAGCCCGGCCCGTTTTGGCCCGGCCCATTTTTGGCCCGTATTAAACGGGCCGGGCTGGCCCGACATGGTAAAACGGTTTGCGTTTCTGAGCCCGGCCCGCCAGTTTTTTCTCATCTGTATAATTTGTGGCCCAATCAGATTTTAATTTTTTTCATTTCAAATTTAGTTGACTGAATAATGTCCCAATTTTATATTACCAAAAGAAATTCTCCTACAACTAAGAATACAACAACAACGATCTATTAAACAAGAAAATTATCACAACACAAACAGCCCTGTAATGGAACCAGAACGCTACGAAGTTGAAATGGAACCAGAACGCCATGGGTGGAGGAGAAGTGAGCGCAGAGAAGAGTCGAGAAGAAGAGACGCAATCGCAGAGTGTGTGAAGTGTCTGGGCGCAGAGTGTGTGTGAGGGAGGGATACTGAAAAAATGTGCACGTGCTGCTTTTTTTATTAAGTGATACGGGCCGCGGGCAAGCCCGTTTTGGCCCGCGGGTTGGCCCGACAGGCCAGTGGGCTTGACGGGCCAGGCTGTCTTGGGTTGACGGGCTGAATTTCTGGACCCAGCCCATGTATTTACTGACGGGCTAGCGGGCCGGCCCGTCGGGCCTGGCCCATTTTGCCATCCCTAGTTGTGTGTGTTTGAGCGAGCCAAGGTCTCGCTCAGGCGAGAAGAGCTCGCCTAAGTGAGTTGATGTGGTGAAACCACTGTTTCGCACTTGCTCAGGCGAGGTGGTTTAGCTTAAACGAGGCCGACGGACTAGCTTGGGCGAAGACCTTTGGTTTAGGCGAGAATGTGGGGAATCCATGCTTATGGGTTGTGTTTGAATTGTTTTTCTTGATGTTTCCTAAATTATGGGATGTATATGCATGTTTTGTGGTGTTTGGGCTTCAAGGACTAAGTCCATGGGATTTGGGATGTGCTTGGATTGAATCGCGAGTGAGAAGTTTGTGATGGATGGACCGCATGTAGAACGCGAATAATTTAGTTCACTGGAGGTACTCTCATTGGGATGAGTGAGCGAGGGAGTTCATCTCATGCTCAACTTGAGAATGCAATGAGCGAGGGAGTTCATAGTAGGAAAGGCGGGTATGCGTGTCCAGGTCCGAGTTGGGAGTTCGAATGACGGGCTTGTGATGAAGGATTATCTTGTTCCTTTTTAAGATAATTTAATATGGTGTGAGTTGATTAAGAAAGCTAAATGAAATCTCCACTGGACATTAAGATAGCAAGCTATCTAGATGTGAAGGTTCCTTTCACAAAGCTCAAGAGAAGAAGATGATGGATTGATTCAAAATAAAAAGGAAATGGAAAGCACATAAACCATAGAAAACCAAGAACAATTAAAGGAAGAAGAAAACATAAAATGGAAAGGAAAGAAATGGTAAAAATGTGAGAAGCACGCCACTACAAGGCTAGGCTAGAAGCCATGGCAACCTTGAAGATGAGTGGATGTGTGCCGCCACTTGCTATGCAAGATAAGGCTTAAAAGTATTCACTCCCTAGAGAGAAAACTCTCACAAATGGTTGAAACACAAGAGTATTTTTACTTCAAAATGTTCAACCCTTTTACATGTCTAGGAGCACCCCTTATATAGAAGAGTTTAGGGACCTCTAAGCAAATAAAAGATACCTAAGGATGTCTTTACAAAAACCTAACCCTAGCTTCTAGAAACTAGGTCAAATAAGGTTACAAAAAATGAGAGACAAAAGAGCTAACAATGGTGTGTGCAAGGCTAATTTCGTTCTAGCACAAAAGGAGACAAAGAATGTGTCTCATATGTCTCCAAAAAGTGGCCAAAGTGTGCTAAAAACAAAGGAGACCAAAGGTACATAGGTACACTTGCTTCATGCCTTTTACTTTATGCTTTATGCCTTTGCTTTACTCTCTCCTCCACATCATTTATGCTCCCCAATCACCTTGTGCAACCTAGCATTGCTTTCTTACTCCTAATTAACCTACAAAACAAATAAACATAGATTAGCATGTTGGCTTAAGTCAAGTCAACTATAGTCAACAAGTCAAACCTAGTCAAAGGTCAACAAGTCAACTAAAGTTGATTCAACTAAGTCAACTTTGGGAATCAAAAATAACAAACACAAATGAAAGCGATGAAGGATTAGTGAACTTCCTTTCTAAACATGCTTAGTCTTCTTAAGCATGTCCCTCCATCCTTGGTTGGGGTCAATCCTTCATCAGCTTGAGAGTCCGTGAAGTAGGACTACGAGCGGGATAGGCTCGTAGGTTGGACCACGAGTGAGGAGGGTCATGGAAGCACATGAAATCCCAAGTCTTAGAGTGCATGCATGGATTCATAATGCTTATGACTGGGGAAAGGGATATTTTATTATAAATGACTGGATAATTATGAACTGTCGGGTGGGATTATTTCATATTTATTTTTATCCTTCTGCATAGCTCACCCTATCTGTTTGTGTGTGGCGATGATCAGGTAACTTTTTATCCAGGAGCAAATCATGTTTCAGGTGAGCCAGGAGATGCTTAGTGACAGAGAGTGGGAGCAGAGTACTAGGGATTTTATGAAAACTTTTGATAAATTTTCATGTAATTTAATTACGGTTTTGGACATCAAAATTGTAATAGAAGGATGTTGAGTATTTTTTGTTATTTTATGTTGGATATTAAAATTAAAGGTTTTAAATTTTTCCCGCGTTTTTGGGAAATGGTTTAAAAATAAATCAGGTATTTATTTTCTATCTAGTTTATTTTATTTATTTGAAGTAATATCCTACCGGAATGTTACACATATCATCCTTAGACCGATGGGCAGTCAGAAAGGATTATTCAGCCTTTGGAGGATCTGTTAAAAGCATATATGTTAGATCAACTCGGAAGTTGGAGTGAAGTTTTACCATTGGTGTAATTCACGTACAATAACAACTATCATTCTAGCATTGGGATGGCACCCTATGAAGCTCTATACGGAAGACGGTGTCGAACATCGTTGTGTTGGTATTAAGATGGTGAAACGGTCGCAGTGGGTCCTGAGTTGTTACGACAGACCATAGAAAAGGTGAAGTTGATTCAGGAACGGATGAGGACAACTCAGAGCAGGCAGAAATCTTATGCTGACAAGAGGAGGAGACACTTGGAGTTTGATGTAGGACATCATGTGTTTCTATGAGTGATACTGACAACAGGAGTGGGAAGTGCTATTCGATCGAAGAAGTTGTCTCCAAAGTTTCTTGGACCGTATCAAATTTGCAAGAAGATTGGACCAGTAGCTTACGAGATAGCGCTACCACCTCAATTGGCAAATTTGCATAACGTGTTTCACATATCTTAATTGAGGAAATATGTTCCAGATGCACAACATATGTTGAAGGTGGATTACATTCAAGTTAGAGAGGACCTAACTTTGGATGTCGGACCAATACGGGTGAAGATACTTTGGAATGAAAAATGCAGGAAATGACTTGGGAGCTAGAGGAATATATGAAAAAGGAGTATCCATATCTTTTTTGGGAATAGGACAATTTTCGGGGACGAAAATTTCTGAGTTGGGAAGAATGTAAGACCCACAAAAAAATTTGAGTGATTTAAGTTGTTATTTGTCTAATTTAAATAATTATGATTTAGGGAGAAGAAGTGTTTTAATATTTGTAATGTATTTTATATCATGTGATGGCATGTGGCTTAGTGGTAGTAGTGATGTGAGATTTGTGCGAGATTGGGGTTCAAACTTGGATGGTTGAGATTCGGTAGTGCTGGTTTCAAAATCATATTTTTTTGTTTTATCTTTTCTCTCTCCATTAAGTTGTGGGGCCCACGAAGTTGGTTATTGGATTTTCAATCTCCTCAGTACGGGGTTCACATTTGTTTCTGAAAATATCATATAATTGGGTTTTGTTTTGATATATAGTTAATAGATAAAAATAGATGGATTTTTTAGAATCTTAACTGAAAGATTTAGTATAGGATTAGATAAGGCCAAACCCTAGAAGGTTTTAGGGAGAAGAATTAGGAAGGGAGTGAGAATGGAGAACAATGGTGCAAGCTAGAGGGTTTTCAACGGCTGTCATAGAGAAGAGAAACGTTCCAGAGAGACCCATTTGGTAGGCGAAGCTACATCTCATTTTCGTTTTCCTTGTTTTCTAGTTACTTGATGCATGAAGCTTGATCTGTTTCTTTTCTTTCTTCTTTTATTATATTTTGATTGTTTGATAAATGAGTCCTTGGATTGGTTTGTGCTGCCAAATTTGTATGTGAATATGTTTGTTATTCTTGTTATATATGGTGCAACGTTAATGGTTTGTTGATGCAGTTTTTTTTCACTCGTATGATTCAAGCCACGACTTGCATAATTTTGTGCTATCTTTTTTTGTTGAGGTGTAACCAAAAACTATGGTTTGCATACATTTTGTTCTTAGGGTAGGTTTGATTCATTTTTGTGAGGCTTGGGATTTCTTGTTTTTAGACTTTTCCATAACCTACAGGAGTTAGGTTCTTGGAGGAATACCCACAACCTGCATCGAAAACTTCTTTCCTTTTCATGTATGTGTTGCCATAACTGCATAATCTTTTTCCATCCTTACATGCGGGTGTCTTTTCTTTGGCTAAATATCATGGTTTCAATCCATGCATTTAAGGGTTTGAAGATTTGTAATTGTAACATGAAGTTAGTATGGGATGTTATTATGAAAGGAGGGTGTCACGTTATGCAAGATGATTGACGTGGTTTAAACTCTTAATCTGATGCGATTGGAGTCATTATTGGGTTGTGTGGAAGCCATGGGCGTTCATGGTGATGAATGGTGGAGGCATGTTATTGTTGCAGAGGTTTCTACGTTCAAGAGTGAGGTTCTGATTTCATGCATAATGTTAAATTTTTCTGCATCTTCAGTTTCTACACGATTTTCCTATTGTTGCATTAAGTTCTCGTTGTTGGTCTTCACGTAGCATGGCTTCAGGTGTGCGTCTCACAGGCTGAGTGTTTTAGGTTCCACGTTTACGAGGCAACATGAAAATTGGTTCATTTTATGATAGGGCAACCACAGGATTGAGAGTGTTAGTATATGTGCAGACTATATAAATTGAGTTTCTCTTCTTTATGCTTTTGGTTGGTTCCTTTTCACATTATGTTTTAGGTGTTTAGTAGGAGTTTGGGAACATGAAAAATTGGTTTCCGTCATTTAGTTTGGTGTAGTTTCTTTGTGCCTTTTGTTATCGTTATGGTGCTTTATGGTAAAGTTGTGGTTTGCATGGTTTTCATTTTACTCATAGTGGTGGTGCATGTTTTCATCTAATGGCTATATGGAGAAACAGTGATGGGACGTTGGAGCGTGATTTTGGTTTTTCTTCCACATTTCACTAATTCATAGTATACGTAGGGGCCCATGGTGCATCTAAATATTTTTGTGGTAGTGTAGACAATCAAACTCCACTTTCTTTTCTCTCTTTCATTACCATTTAAAATAAATTTTCCTTGGTGTGACAATCATGCATGGCCACAAGTTCATTGAACTTTCTTTTTGGGCTTTTAGAGTGTGGATTACGTAAATACATATTATAGTATAACTTTCGTTTTTTTAATTGATTCACATTAAAAGCATGTTTTCGTTCCTTATGGTCTTTGGGATGTAATTCCATTTTGCCTTTTTATACTTTTCGTGTGATGCTTTTTATTTGCTTTTACTAATTATCTTATATTTTAAAGTGTTTTGGTATTTGAAGGGATCACATTTTCTTTGGCTTTACTTTGTGCTTTATATCATGTGATGATTATTTTTTTGAATGTCATATTGGTCCGAGTGTTGTACTCTCTCGCCTGTGTGAAGCAGTGGGGTGGAGAAAGATGTTTCACCTTATTTCGGCTCGTTGGGAGTATAGTGCCTGATGTGCGATGCATCGACGTTTTTACTCATAATTCCTTGAGGAATAAGGGAGACAGTTTGACTACGATAGTGAGACACATCTAACCATCTATTTCTAGGAAACTAGATGTTGTTGTGGGATAAGGCACAAAAAACAAAAGCTTTTTTATGATTACTATGTTTAAGGATTTTAGATGAATGCTTATGTGATCCCAATAAGGCTTATAGCATTGGGCCAATGCCTAGGCCTATTCATTTTAATTTCTTTTAGCTTCTGTTATTTTTTTAATTAAATAAATGATCTAATTTGGTTTGTTTTGTTAATTGTAGACATTTTCAAAACATCCCAATTGGTATTGGGCCTGCGGCCCAACTCCTCCTTGACACCTCCACGCTGCAGCCAATATCTTCAACAACAGCGTCAATTGGGCCTCCTGCAACGTCCAAGCCAACACGCCACTTCATTAGTTGGGCCTCAAATAACTACAACACGTTCTCCACTCCACGCAGCCATTCCTTGAAGCCACGTGTGCGTTTCTACTGAAAGCACGGTCCATGCCTCCACATCCTTCACGGTTATCACACTAGTCATTGCTCCTTAATCTGCGTTATTGGGCTTAAGCCCAATCTGCATCAAGGGTCCAACACTCCATTGCTTCCAGCCAATTCTCGAATGTGCATCCATATTAAAGATAGGTGCGGCTAGGGTTCTTGTTCGCCCAACTTTCTTCCAGGCTTCACGCATCCAACACACAAAATCCGGCAGCAACACCTCACACCTTTACTGAACCCGAGCCCAATTCATATGCTTGGCTGTGTTTCCAACATACAGTCCATACCTTCACGCTTTCTTCCATTTTTCTCTCGTTAGGAGCATGCCGCTAGGGTTCTGGACAGTGGCCCTCTTCACGTTCCATCATCATGCATCACGCGGCCCACACATCTGTGTCACACTTTCTCTTGAAGCACCGTTAGGGTTCTCCTCTCATGCGTGCCAACCAAAGTCTGAATCCTACCCGTAGTCGCTTGGCTCCTTCACGTGTTCTCACCATCCGTTAGGGTTTCCGTTGAGAGATCCTTCTTTCTTCACTCCCTCCTTCTTTGTCGTTAGGTTAATGTTAGACGACTTCTTTTTTGTTGGTTTTTCCGGTTGCCTTTTCATCTATAAAAAGGCAAGCCAATCTCCTGTAATATTCAGCTGAGATGAATGATAAACTTAGGTTGAGAACACTCCCCTTTCGTCTTTGCTCAAACCCTAAACCCTAGATTAGGTTTCACCTCGTCGGGTTTACCAATCCAGTGAGAAGCTTGAGAGAATCGAGCGTTAACTTCCATTTCCGATCTTCCGCTGCGTTTTCCAGTCGTTTCCACCGAACGAACGACTGCCGGAGGCCGTATCTATCGAACGAATTCCATTTCCCGCCGATCAACGGCGCTGATGGCCTCATCAAGTGGTATTCAGAGCCACTCGGTTCTCGGCATTATCGCGAGATAAGTGTTCTTCATTTTTCTCTTTGTTGTTTTCTTTTCAATTTTTTTTGTTCGATTCTGTCTTGTTCTGGCTTGATTGAGTTTTGCGTCTCTGTTGTTAATCTGTGCTATTGATGTTTTGTGTTGAAATTGATTCACTGTCTTGTTCTAATTGTCTTGAATCAATACTGCTGATATTTTGTCCTAAGCTTCCTAATCTGACGTTCAAATGCATGTCTTAGGTTTTAATTTCAATTTTGATTACCTAGCTTTCAATTTTATAATCTCGTGTATTTGTCTTAAGTTTTGTTAGTTCGTTTTCTATGTTAATGATTCCATAGTTGTGTGCCTAATTTGCGTATTGTCACTGCTTTGTCTTTATTTCAGTCACTGTTTCATTCGTCATATGTTGAGTTTAGTATATGCATTTGTATTTTGTTCAGTTCTTTAATTGCTAGTAGATCAATAGCAATTTTTTGCAGTGTATATTAATACTGTTCTTGTGTAATTCTGCTAAGTTTGTTGTTGGTTGCCTTGTTCTGTTTTCAATCTATGGTTTTAAGTTGTGTTGTTGTTCTGCACTTTGAATCTGGTGGCCAATGAATGTTGTGACTGACACACCTCAAGCGCATTCCATCACGATAATCTGATTCATATCAGCATTTATGTGTGGTACTGCAGGCTTGGTCACGTGAAAGCATGGGCTAAATCACTATTATTTTTGTGCCTGGCCAGTTAGTTGCATTTGATGCAGTTTCAAAATCTTTTCAGAGTATATGTTAGTTGCTTCCAGTTGTTGTTTCTATGTTAACGTTCATTTTCTGCTCTGGCGTATTCTTTCATTGTTTTTGTTCATCATTGAAACTGGCTGAATCATATTGCAGTTTACTATGTTTTGATTCTTTCTTCAGTTGTGATGCAGCTTTAGTGTTTTAGTTCAGATTTATTCATGTGTATCAGTTAAGCCTTGTGGCTATTGGAATCTGAATTCAACACTGCACCTTGTGTCTATTGGTTAAACTCATCTACATTGTTCCTATTTCCATCGTGCAGAGTTTTGTTGCTCCGAGTTGTATTGCTTGCTGATTGTGCAATCTGTTTACTGTTTAATTGCATCTGCTGAAGTTTGGATAACATTTCTATATCTGCTCGTTGCTATATCACATATTTGACTTCTGTGATTAGCTTAGGGTCTGGTGTTTTTGATCAGCCATGTTGTTATCCTTGGATTCAGTAATTTTCTATGTTGTCCAGTGATGTCTCTTGTTGATCAGTTCTAGACCATTACTTTATATTATTTTGCTCGTCAATCTGGATTGATGTCTACGTTCTTTAATTAGATTCATATTCCACTATTTGAATTCGTGTACTATTGATCCTTGTTGATATGGGCAACTGCATTGTTTTCAATCAGGTGTCTGCTTAATCACATTTTGTTGTTCTGTGATTAGCCTAGACTGTGCATTTTGCTATTTATCTGCTGCTTGTGTTGTGATGCCTTGCATTGTGTGAGATTCAACTGATGCTGAATTTGCTGAATACAATGCCTACTACTACTCTGGTTGCTTTTGGTTGCATCACACTATCAGTTCTCATTAATTGAATTTGCCTCTGATATTTTGTTCTGCACTGGCCGAGTATCTTTTGTTGTCTTATATGTGTATGTTTGTTTTTCTTTTAGTTGGATCACTTGTTCTCTATCATATGCGTTGATTACTGAATTGGAAGTAGCCCATTGAAATTGTTGTGCGTTGTTGATTAATATCTGCAATGTGCAATTTTGATCCAATGATTTGAGTAAACAGCGTACAATTCCATCACCTATTTGCTACTTTCCTCTTCAATTTCAGTTGTGTATGCTCTTGATTCAACTTAATTTGAGTCTTTGTTTGAGTTTGGTTTTATTCATCTTATTCTAGACACATTCCTTAGGATCCTTTTGTGTGCCACCTTTAATTCTTAGCTTGTTTCTTGCTTGTCTTCTTGGATTATTCCATTCAGTTTGTCATTTAATCTTTCACTTGATGTTGTCCACTTCTTCCATTTGAGCTTTTATTGCTTTCTACTTTGTTATTTTTATGTGGAAGACTGTGCATGCTCTTGGTTCACTTTGCTTCCAATTCACTGTTTTGGTAATCTGTGTAGGTGAAACCTCCTCTTGAAGGTGGAGTGGTGAGTGACTCAACTATGAGAGTACATTACCAAGAGACTTGAGGAGTGAGTTGGGACTTCCAAGGAGTGCACCACGAGAGAGTCATAGGTGTGAGCTGGGACAAAGTCCAACACTGGACCGAGAGGGAGAATAGCTAGCACACTACAACAAGAAGCATAGTTCTTTTTGTCTTTTGTTTTGATATCATGGGTTTTTGAGTTATAATTTTTTTCTTTATTTCAGTTTTTGTTTCATTTGGCTTAGGTGGGAAAATGCTTTAGAGCAATCCCAACCTAGCTTGGTTGGTAATAGTTTAAGCGTGTAGTGTGAGGTTCAAGGGGTTCCAAAGGTCACTTGAATTTCCACTTAGGTTTTTCGTCTAGTTTATGTTTTCAGTATTTTACGATTTCAGTCTTTATGTTTTCAGCTTTTATGCTATGTGTTTCAATGTCCAAGTTCTGTTTTGCGTGCTTTGTATGCTTGTATTTCTATTTTAGGTCCCGTGATATCTAGGTGCCCTTTGTTTAACACCTAGTTGACCTTCTTTTGGACTTTAAGTTTGCACTCTTTTCACACACCTTGTCAATTTGTTTTTCACACAATCTGTTTCATTTGTATTTTTATTGAGAAATTTTGTGAAAGCATTTTATAGATCTCTGGCTAGGAAAGGCTTGGTTCCTAAGCTTGTCCATGTGACTCACCTCCCTTTCCTGGCAGTATCTCTAGAACTCTTTTCCACTACTTTCTTTTTAGAAATTCATCAACTTTGTGAACAATTGTTTTGTTAAAATTGTGTCAAAATGAGTTTTTCTTCTTCTAGCTTTATGCATGTAGTTAGGCATAATAGTGTGCATTGAGGTAGGCATGATAGTAGTCATGAGTTGCATCAAACCATTCATAGTGACATTCCATTCTTTGGGGAAGATATAGGACCAATATCATTTAAAGATTGGATGTGGGATACTGAGAAGTTGGTGCAACCTTTGTTTAGTAAATATAGTCATATAGATATTCTTAGGCATGTTACATCTAGGTTTGTAGGACGTGCATTTGATTGGTGGCAAGAGAGGCAATATCGAGTGCAAATGGGGAGAACATCATGCATCAATACATTTTATGAATTAAAAACATGCATGTGGAAACATTTCATTCCCACTTCCTTTAGGATTACTAAAGCACAACAAGCTAGGATAGAAGACTTCATTGACATTGGGGATGCATTCATCCAAAATATTGCTAGTTCTGGAAACCCTGGAGGATGTTTCACTCCAATTGGGGGTGCCAATAGACAGCACACCCGTCACCGATTCTAGTTCTGGAAACCTACTGGAATTGTGCCAAGAATTATCGAGGGACATTCCACTCGAAAATATGTTCACAAGGAACTGAATAAAGTTGTCGTGGCTAAATAGCAGATTTTGGGAACAATTGGACAGTATGCACGCGCTCACATCCTCATACTAATTGGCAGTATGTTAATGCTAGATACATCAGCTAGTCTCATGCATTTTATGTATTTGCCATTGTTAAGAGACTTGGCTCATGTTTCAAACTTTAGTTAGGGATCTCTAGTGTTGGCATGTTTGTATCGTGCACTGGATCATGGTACTAAGTTTCATCAAGACAACATTGGTAGATGCATGTTACTGCTGCAGTGTTGGGCGTGGGAGAGATTCACATGTATCTCTCGAGGAATACAACCAGTCATGGATGATGAGATTGTGGCTGGCCTTGCGTTCCCTCTAAGTGTGAGGTGGTGTCGAAAAACACGTTCCGTCTTCCATGACCAAACAATTGTGGTTTAGTTTCGAAAAAAACTTGATAAAATTCTACCAAAACGGGTTCATTATCACCAGTGTTCCACTAATTTGTTTGTACAAATTCGCTTGATTTGTGGGGAAACTGCAGTAAAATATGTGACACTTATTTTTTTGGCTAGATTCTTAGTTGTCGATTCTGACCATGATAAACAAATGAATGATTGTCTCTATTCATTGCATATTTAGATTATCTTTCCCTGCACATGCTTCCCTATTTTAGTTGTCTGAAAGTGTTTTATATATTGGACGATTATGTCATGTCGATTGAAATACATTTTATATATATAAATATATTTATCTATTCATTTGTTACTTGTGTTTGCTACATCTGAAAAGTGCATGAAGCATAAGATTGTTTGTGGCATGGTATGATAGTGTTCATTAACTAATATGAAGAATGCAATCACGTTTTTATACTAGACCTTTTTCTTAGTGTTGAGGTTTTGAATCATACACCATTCATATCATGTCAATGAAAAGTGATCATTGGCTTATACTTTTCACTGATGTAGAATCAATTACCTTGTCTTTAGTTTAGTCCATTTAAGGTTTCTGTTGGAATTTTGAATAATTTGTTTGTGCCCTAGAGAAGGCATTTCTTTTGTTGATATTGATATTAGTTCTAGCTTATTTGGTGCTGGTTATTTTGTTTTTTCGTTTCTGGGATTTTGGAGTATATGAAGATATGTGATCTTAAGCACACTATCCATGATTTGTTTTCTTCTCCATTGTAAATGATTGGGTAACCACTCTTCCTATTATCTACTATAAGCTACTATTTTTGACACATAGTTGGTGCAAAAATGTTGGTACATTTAAGTACATGTCTGAGTTGCTGAGTACATTATTCTTAAATTTCTTACATTTAAGTAGTATAGTTAAATTTTGTGTCTGCCTTGGTGTGGTTCTGGAAACAATTTGGTTGCTTGGTGCTTGTGATCAGTTATGATTTCTGCATTTTGTCATGTTCTGAAACATGGTTATTTTTTGTGAGTGAACCCTTCTTCACACACTCTCTGTTGTTACACAAGTATAGATATGGATTTTCATTTTGGTTTATGTTTTGTTTTGTCTTATCTGTGCTTTGTTAATTAAAATTGTAGAGATATAATTAAGGTCTTTGCATTGAAATAACTTTTCCCCTTCTGTGTTTTGTTGTTTTTTAGACAATGCTTATGTGCAATCAATTATTTCTCCAAACTTCATGGTTTTGCCAGAGCCTAAAAGTTTCGATTGTATATTTTTTTTTCCAAAGACACTGTTGTGGTTTCTAGGAAAATGATTGTGTAAGATGATTTATGTTGCATAATTAGACTAATTTCTTCAATGCATATTCTTTTCATATTCTGTATTTTTGGCTGAAATTTATTAACAAATACATTTTTTTTTGGGTTCTGCATACTAGTTATTTATGTTGGTACATTATTGGTGTTGATGTTTGTAAGGATCTGCACCAATTTTTTCTCTCTAATCGGATATTACATGGCATGAACTCCAATTTCATATATACCTTCTCTATTTGTATAGGATAAAACTTGGACAACTTGCAAGTTAAAGCTGCTGCAAACTTTGTCCAGCTTATTTCATATAATATCAAGGTTTGAGCTTAAGTCATGTTCTTTGCAATTCAATTATTTTAGTTAACTCTTTCATTTAATTGTTTTGAGGATAAAATATATATGTTTTGTCCTTTATTTTATAATTTCTTTGAATGAATACTTTGGTTAACTAATTATTTTAGTTAACTCTTTCATTTAGTTGTTTTGAGGATAGAACACCTTCCTCTTGTTTGTATGATTTCTTTCCTAAGTAATGAATTTTTTTTCATTGGTGTTTATTTTGTAGTCATGCCAATAGATAAATTGTGGACTTCTAAACCACAAAACACCATTGAATATTCAAATGAGTTAAATATTTTTTTGGATTTTGCTTTTGAACATGGTAATGGTCGTGTTATTAAGTGTCCATGTTCAAAATGTGGTTTCAATAAATGGCAACCTAGGGATGCGGTTCTAGAACACTTAACATGTAGACCTTTTCCTGAAAACTACAAAACATGGTATATGAATGGTGAAGGACCAAGTCTAAGTGATTCCATGGCTGGTAGAAGTGCAAATGTGGTTCAAGATTTTTTAGAATCTCAAAATCCAATGGAAGACATGTTGAATGATGCATTTGGGTTTGTGGGGGAATGATGTTAATGACTTTGACAGGGCTACCGAAGATGATGGTGTGCAAGCTAATATGATGCGTGATGAAGGAAATATAGATTTTGATGCTTTGTTGAAGGAAAATAACCAACCATTATATGATGGTTGTACAAAGTATTCAAAGTTATCATTCATGTTGAAGTTATATCATATAAAGTGCATGTGTAGAATGAGTGACAAAGCAATGACATTGATTCTAGAGTTGCTAAAGGACGCATTTGAACATGCTAAGTTTCCTAGCTCATTCTACAAGGCAAGAATTCAATTAGCAAGCTTGGTGTTAACTATGTCAAAATACCAGCTTGCCCAAAAGACTGCATGCTATATTGGGGTGAAGAGAATGAAGACTTAGAAGAATGTAAACGGTGTAAGATATCTAAATGGAAAGATAAAAATAAGAAACAATATACAAAGATATTGCGTTACTTTCCTTTAAAGCCGAGATTGCAAATATTATTTATGTGTTCTAAGACAAGTGATTCTATGACATGGCATGCATCAGAAAAAAAACAAGACGAATTGATGAGGCATCCTAGAGATTCTGAGGCTTGGAAAACATTTGATGTATTGCATCCTGAATTTGCAAGTGATCCGTGAAATATATGACTAGGCTTAACTAGTGATGGTTTCAACCCTTTTGGAAACATGAGTACTAATCATAGTATATGGCCAGTGGTGCTCATTCCTTACAATCGTCCTCCTTGGGAGTGTATGAAGCAAACCTCCTTTATCCTCTCTATGATAATTCCTAGTAAACAAATGGCAAGGAATGATATTGATGTCTACTTACAACCATTGATCAAAGAATTGAAGGAGTTATGGTTTGATGGAGTGCAAACATTTGACTATTCGAAAAAAGAAATGTTTACATTGTGAGCGGCTTTGATTTGGACAATTAGTGATTTTCCTAGGCTAGGAAATTTATCTAGATGGAACACGCACACTGGAAATGCTTGCCCTACTGTAACTTTGATACAGATTCTTGTTGGCTGTACAGGGGGAAATTTTGTTTTATGGGACATCGTCGATTTTTAGAAAAAGATCATAGATTTAGATTCAATCGGTCTCTTTTTGATGGAAAAAATGAACTAAGGGATGCACCACTACCTTTGACAGAGTCAGACATATTTAAACAAGTTGAGGGTTTGAATGTTACATTTGGAAAGCCATTAGAAATTCCAAATACAAGTAAGAGAGGTCGAGCAACCAATGTTGAATTTGTTAGAGCAGAACAATGGAAAAAAAGAAGTATATTTTTTTATCTTCCTTATTGGGAGACGAACTTGTTGAGACATTGTCTAGATGTCATGCATATTGAGAAGAACGGTTGTGACAATGTTTTGTATACTTTGCTTAATGATCCTACAAAATCAAAAGATAATGTTAAAGCCCGAAAGGTTCTTAAAGAAATGGGTATAAGGAAGGAACTTTGGCCAGATGATAAAGGAAGATATCAGCCAGCTTTGTTTTCATTGTCAAAAGCAAAGAAGAAACATTTTTGCAAACATTGAAAAATGTTAAAATGCCAGATGGATACTCAAGTAACATTTCATTATGTATTGACTTGAAAAATGGAAAGATATTTGGACTCAAAAGTCATGATTGACATATTCTTATGGAACACTTACTACCTATTGCCATACGCAATCTTTTTCCAAACAATGTCACTGTAGTGATAGTAGAACTATGTTCCTTTTTTCGACAATTATGTGGCAAAAGTTTAAGTCAATTAGATCTTGAAAAACTTGAGTATCGCATGATTCAAACACTATGCCACATAGAAATGTTATTCCCTCCTACCTTTTTTACAATCATGGTTCATTTAACTTGTCACCTAGCCGGGGAGGCAAAACTTGGAGGTCCGGTACATTATCGTTGGATGTATCCCATTGAAAGGTTTGTCGACAACACACCTTTCTATTTTTGTTTAAGTGTAACATTTATTTTGCCTAATTGTTTTAAAATTTTATAGGTATTTAGGACACTTAAAGTCCTATGTTCGAAACAAATCACAACCCGAAGGTTCTATTGCTGAAGGATACATAGCTGAAGAGGTTCTAACCTTTTGCTCTCAGTATATGGAAGGGATGGAAACAATAATTAATAGACCTTCACGTGTGGATGATTGTGGTGATACAGAATTATCTGAATTGAGTACCCTATTTCCACTAATTGGTAGAGTAGTAAGTGCCTCTTCAACTTTTCAAATATCAACCATGGAGAAAACCCAAGCACATCGATATGTGTTATTTAATTGCCCTCATGTTAAACCTTATATTGAGTGAGTATTACCATAAACAATAATGTAGTTATATTTAAAATGTGTTTTTATTGTATTATTAGTAATATGTTGACATATTATATTAGAGAATTTAAAGATCATTTGCGAAGGCAGTCTAGAAGGCGAAGAATTGCCAATACAGAGATAGAAAAGATTGTTAATAAGGATTTCATGAATTGGTTTCCTCGTAGGGTATGTATAATATGTGTTATTAGATCTTAAATTAAAGTTTCACTTTAAATTGACGTCTAAATTCATTATTTTTTTATATTGATAACCAAGACATTTCGAGTTCAGTGTCAGATGATCTGAAGTATTTAGCTCGAGGTCCAACACCACATGCTAGAAGATTTACTGCCTTTAATGTAAATGGATTCAAATTTAGAACTCAAAGTCGAGAACATGGGATGAAAACCCAAAATAGTAGAGTGTTCTTAACTTCTTCAACATCATGTGTTGCAAGTAGTGCAGACAATAACATTAGAGAAGCAGATTTGGCATATTATGGAAAATTAGAAGACATAATTGAGCTCAATTACTATGGAAAATTTAAAGTTACATTGTTCAAATGTAAATGGGCTGACACCACACAAGAAAGGGGGTTTAAAAAGTATGCATGGGGGTTCACTTGTATAAATTTTTCACGATTAATTCACATTGGAGATCATGAGGATCATGACCCATACATTGAAGCTTCACAAGCTGAAATGGTCTATTATGTCAACGATGAGGTCAACAAGGATTAGGCCATTGCTCTCCATGTCAAACCAAGAGACTTTTATGATATGGGAGAAGGTGATATTGATGTTTGTGAAGTTGAAACATGTCCACAACAAGACTTAAATCAATTTTTTAGTGACTTTGAACAACTAGCACTTTTTAGGGACGATGAAGATGATGACTTATTAAATGAGGACAACTGTAATGATGAAAATGATTCAATGTCAGAGTAATAATAATTACTTGGTATGAGTCTAGGTCATAGAACTTGGTGGAACATGTATTGGTTATAAATTATTTACTTTTACCTTGTTTCTAAGTTAAAATGTAGAAAACTTAGTAATACATGTTTACCTTATTAATTTTTTTTTTTGGTTTATTTTTGTTTTTTGTGCAGATATTCCTAGACCCAAGAGGATTAGGAACTTGCTAAAGTCAGTTCCAAGTACCCCTGAAAATGAACACATTTCATCTAGTTCGGAGCATTATGTGGGAAATTATGTGTAAGATACGTCTAGACAGCCATCTACTCAATAAGGACAAGCAAGCATTCAACTAGGACAACCAACAACTCAACCTGGAGAGCAAGGAATTGAAACTGCAGATGCAACTTCTAAACTTGCACAACTCCTTGAACCTTCACAACCAGTTTCTGAATCTTCATAGCCATCTTCATAATTTTCACAGCCAACATCTCAATATACTCAACCCAATTCTAAAGCTGAACCTGAAGTAATAATCCCCTAGAAAGGAAGACAATCAAACCATTATTGGTTTGTGGATGCTATAGGTAAATTTAATATTGTGTTAATGTTTTCAATTAATAAGTTCCAATTAATGAATTTGATTTTTACAGATGAAGATGGAGTTAGTAAAAATCTTAAGGTCAAGGTTAAGGATGCTCACAACTTGCCAAATGGATTACGTGTGGTCGTGAATTATGATGATAAATATCAACCAATTGGAGAAGCATCTGGTTTTCTTGCTGGAGTGTGTGGGCAGCTAGCAACAAATTGTATATTGTTCCCTATAAGTTTTGAAAGGTGGTCATCTATGACAGATACTTACAAGGACAAAGTGTGGGAAAGTCTAAAGGTAATTAAACTCTTTATTGTTATTTCTTCTATTAAATATAAATTATAAATATTGACTAACATTTGAATTCTTTGAAGCCTCGATTTTATTTCAAGATAAATGGGGACTTGGCAAAAAGAGATGTTAAGTCTAGAATTGGAAAACTATGGAGGGAGTACAGATGGAAGCTGTGGAATGAGTTTTATGACCCCCTTCTTAGTAGAAATGATCTCATCAAGAATGTTCCCGATGAGATTACCATGGATCAATGGGCTCTGTTTGTTGATTATCGTCTCAAGCCTTCAACAATGGTAAACAAATTGTAATCAGTATATTTACATACATTCTCAATTTCAATTTCCACAAAACCGATTTCCTTTTCATTTGGTAGGAAATGGGTAATAGAAATAGAGATATCAGGAAAAGGCAAACTATTCCTCACACGGGTGGTGCTATGTCTTTGTCAAGAAGAAGGGAAAATTTGGTATTTTTTTTTTTGATATTTTGTTCTCAATTTAGTAATATTCTAATGTTTGACTTAAATTATTTCCTTTGAATATTAGATATTGGAGCTTGGTAAGAATATTGGGAGAGCTGGAATGTGGAAGGTGACTCATAAGAGAAAAAATGGCACCTATGTGAATGACGAGGCTATGGAGATTGGGGTAACTTTACTCATATCATTAAGTTGTTAAAATATGGATTATTAGATGATTGAATTTGGATGCTTTTCTATTAATTGAGTTATGACAGCATGCTTTTCTTGAATCCATGAATTGATTTTGGGTTGTGCTGGATACATCTGAAATATTTCTGCTTTGGTATTCTACTATTGTAATATTCTGAGTACTGATGTTCAAGATTTGATTTTGTGCTATGTTGGATTAATCCATGAATTGATTTCATAATGGCACATTTGCAGCATTCTGGATCATCTTTGTAGTGTCATTTTTCTGCTGTAAAACTCTGCATCAGTTTTTGTCTGCAGTAACTGCATATGCCTGAGTTATTTCAGCATATTCTTTTCCTATCCTCATTGCATGATGCATTTACATTACATCTGAAATATTTCTACTTTAGTGGGAAGAGGAAACAACTAAAATTCAAAGAGATGAACAAATAAAAGCAAAAACTAAGACTGGACCAAGCAAAAACGAATTTTCAAGTATCCTCATGCTAGGATCTTTTGGATCTGCAAAAGCAAAATCAGTACATAAATATGTTAAAAATCATGAATTGAATTGTGTTTGATGTTACTGAATTGCATTGTTTTTCTACTATCACAGATTGGTTTTATTGGCACCATTTAGGTTTCATGCAAGTTCTGCTTTTAAACTCATTTTGCATTCAGTTTTAGCATGCTCATTACTGTCTCTTGGACAACTCATTTGACTATGTTATTCTCAATGGAGGACATTGGTTTACACGTTCCATGGTTTTCTACGAGAAACAAAAAATTGCCGGATGCCATTACTGTCTCTTGGAGAATGTCCCTGACTTGACCATGTACTATGGTTACAGAAGAGCTTCCAGGACTACGTTTAAGGCCATCAATAGATTAGAGAAGTTCAAAGGCACAGTGTTTCTTAGGACATTTGCCACATCACATTTTGAGAATGGGTTGTGGAACCAGGGTGGGAACTGCGTTAGAACTAAGCCATTTAGGAGCAATGAGACACAATTAGAGGGTCTTGATTTGGAGTTTTATATGATTCAGTTGTAGTTTAGCATGCTCATGGTCTCTAATAATTCCTCAAGTGTGCATAACATCTAGAGTTGCATACAGTCTACATCTTTATTCATATTGCATTGGAATATGTTTCATTCCATTTTGAGTTTGGTCCATCATTCCATTCTAGATTTGACTCATCCTCCATCCCATTTTGAGTTAATGTTGTGTTAGAGATAGAATAAATTGGAAACTGAAAATTGATGAATTAAACTTGAATTGTTATTCCTATTTTTATGCAGGAAAAAATTGATGAATTGATGTTGAAAAATCCGGAAACTGCATCTGAAATATCTCCAAATGATCCTATTGGTGTCATATTTGGAAAAGAGCATCCAGGTCGGGTTAGAGGACTTTCGTATGGCGCGTGTCCTACTTTTGCTTTTCAGCAATCAACTACAAGAATAAGAGGAATCAACTTTGCTTCACCTAATGCAGCTTCACCACATGACGAAGACAAGTTTGTGAAGATTAAAAATGAACTTGCAACTGTCAAGAGCCAAATGCAAACACTGCTTGCCTATATTACTTCTAAAAAAGATGTTCCAGAACATGTTGCTGCAATGGCTGCTGGTTTGGTATGTCCATCTATTAATGAGTTATAATTTACATTAGTAAATTACTTAAACTTATTGTGTGGATCTCATAATTTATTTCAATTTCACTTACTCATATATACTATATTATTTCTTCATTGCAGGCACCAGATATTGAAAGTGGTGTGCCATCTCCGCATGAAATACTAGGATCAAGTGGTGGAAACAAAACACCTTAGACTTAGGACTTTTAATGCTGTCTTTTATTCTTAGATACTTGAATATTTTGGTACTCTTAATGTTGTCTTCTTCTTTTTTTCCAAATGCTTGAATTGGTACTTTGATGTAGTTATGTTATATTGACAATGAATCAATTTAATTTATCAATTTCTATTTGATAGTGCTATAATTTTTTATATATTTTAAATTATCATGAAAAAATAATTTTATCGAATTATGAAAGTATAAGAAATATTAAAAAAGAATAAATAATTAAATATTAAAATTACGTCACTTGATACATTTGATAATGACGTAATTAATCTCAGAATAAATTGTACTTAATTAAACTGGTGACATTTAAAAATGTCATAATATAATGATAATAGTGTTAGTTTAAAGCGTCGTTTTTCACATTATATTTGTCATCCAGTAAAAATATTACGTCAGTTTTAACTGACGCTTTTTGCCTTTTTAAACCGCCACTTTATACGTTGAATAAAATGACGATTGTTGTAGTGGTTCATCTATAACTGCCGTATTATACATTGTGACGGCAAGAATTACGACATTTCATGAAACCGTCACTCAAGTAAATAATGACAGTTAAAAATGACATAAATTACAAAAATAAATGTCGATATTTACATGTTTTTTGTAGTGTATTATTTATTATGGTTGACCATTAAGGGGTGTCAGTATCATAGAGAGTCCATATGGTTTCGGTCTTGAGTTTGGTTCGGATGCCACGAAAACCTTCTCCATCAGACATGATTGCACATACAATGAATTATTACAAACCATAACTTAATTAATGGAGTGTGTTGACCGTAGAATTGTCAAAGAAATTGACTATCATCGCCCTACAACAAGACGCAACAAGCGACTAGTGCATGACACCGCGGAAATCAAATGTGACTTTGACGTGTCACAGATGATCAGTCGTTGGAAGCACGTACAAAGTCTAGACTGATCTGTGAAACCTCGTATTTCTTTGTATATCGAGCTTTTCATCCAAACTAGAGATATCAGACTGCCAACACCTGTCGATGAATACGAAGATATCAATTCTGGATGGTATGTGGATCACCGTGGGAGAACAAAATATAGATAGTTGTCGTAATTGATTTTGTTTATTTTCTTTGCTTTTCATTTTAAGTAATGTGGAAGTTCTTAATCATTTTTTTTATTTATTTAATTACTGGAATATCTTCAAATTTTTTTATTAAAGGACCCTTTTAATGGAGTAAATATCGTTGGAAAAGAAAATGTAATGATGTAATCAATTATATGGACCGCGTAATTGATTAACAGTATGTTTGTGACGCAAAAATACTTCTAGTAATTGATTACATTCATAGTGTACTCGATTACAACATCATTTTCTGTAATATGACGCGAGTGTAATTGATTACACCTTCATTTAATCGATTACAACTTACTTTAATCGATTCAATAGTGCCTGGACGAGGTTATGCAACAAAATTGTAACCCAAAATCGATTACATAAACCCTGTAATCAATTAACAGGAGGTTCTGCAAAAAAAATTGAACCCTGTAATCAATTACACAAACCCTGTAATTGATTGTAGGTCGTCTTCCACTATAAAACCTGCATTTTTTCTCTCCGCCGCTGCAACCCACAAAAAACCCTTGTGCCCCTCACTGCCTCAACCGTTTTTTCACCATTGTTGCTTCGTTTCTTAACCAAATCAAGTCCTGTTCATTACAATCTTTCTTATTTTCAATTCTCCAAAAAACCCATCGATTAAAATCGTCAAAAACACCCAAAAGTGGCTGAATCTTCAAGAAAACGCAAGACTCAAACTGGTGCCTACCACCATCGTGGTGTTGCCGCCAATGAACTTAATGAAATTATTGCCCCCTCACAGCCACAAAGATTCTTATCTTCCATAGCTCAATATGAAAGGTATTCTTCCAAATTTTCCAGCAGAGATATTATTGAACCAAGATACCCTGATGAATTTATTGCCCAGTAAAACTTTGAGTTCTATGATATACTGTATAATTTGGGATTATTACCTTTTTTGACTAATCGTCAATGTTATTATCCGAAATTAGTTAGAGTCTTTTATTCCAATTTGCAAATTACTGATGTTCCTGCAGAGGGACAAATAAGATAAGTTAGGCACGAGTGTCACCTTACCATGTAGTCCGCTATCTCCTTAGTTGGCCTCTTCCCATTCAATACATGTCGGCTTGAACCCAGGGGGGGCTACCTGCAGAAGAATCTCCGAAGCTCAAGTAAGTCAAAGCTCTCAAAGAGTCAAATCAGCAATTAATGAATGCGTACCTTTAAATGATGGGGTCCACGTGTATTTATAGAACATTAATAACGTTTGACCATTGCATGGGCTGGGTTTTGACCTGGGCCCTAGCTTGGGCCATGAGTGGGCCTGGGCCCCAAAACTGGCCCTGGGGACCTATTGAAGGAGGAGCATCGATGTTAGCTAACTTTCTAGGTAAGTAGTCGGCCTTGACCGGCTACTTGCCTAGATGTCTTGTGCTGGTGGTGTCCGGGCACTAGATGTTAGGCGGTTTTGATGTGTATATTTGTTTACTTGGTTGAGTTTGGCTAGGTACGGTACACCAGTCCCCCAGCCTTGTCCGATATGGGTTGTCGGTCAAGGATGATATGTGTTGGTTAACTAGCAAAACCGGCTAGGTGTGATACACCAGTCCCCCAGCCTTTAAGTGTGGTGAACAGTGTTAAGGCTTGGAAGTGTCAGAAGGTAGGTGAAAAGGCGTCAGGTGGTCACATCGTTAAAACTTTGGCGCCGTCGTTTTTTATGTGTCATATCCTTCATAATGGTGTCGATTGGTCTGGGGTTTCATTTTGGCGGGAAGAGTTTTTAGTCGTTTGGGATCGTGGACTATAAATATGGGCTTGGAAGCAGCTGAAGGTTTACTTGGTTCATTTGCGAGTTTTGAAATCAGAGACCTTGTGCGCATAATATTGTCCGACTAGTTCCCAAATTCCGCCGACATCTTTCCGTAAACACGAAAACAGGTATGTCTAGTAGCGATAGCTCATCGTTATCTGCATCTAGTAGTAGTCAGAGTACTGAGTCGGATAGGAGTAGAGATGACCGGCTTCGTGGAGAAGGTATAAGTGTTGGAGTTGGCACAAGTGGGATGCCAATGGAAGTAGTGAGGGAGGTCCGAGAAGATCCTCCTGAAGAGCTGGAGGAAAGTAACTGGCCGGCTAAGGGCGGTTATGCGTGGGTTGCGTCCGATGTTCGTGAACAGTCATCCCTGTTTAGGTGGTCTCGTCTGCTGAATTCTTGGCTTAACTGTACGCCCGTCATATCTAGAGGGGTCAGTGGAGATATTGTTTCACTGGAAAGAGTGAGCGCCATCGACCGGGTATGCCACGGTCAAGAGGGGGCTACCGAGAAATTCTTTTACATGTACATGTGTCATTTTTCTCAGCTTCATATACGACTACCTTTCGACGACTTTACTATGGGTGTGCTGCGGGCTTTGAATGTGGCGCCTACTCAACTACACCCTAACAGTTGGGCTTACTTACAGGCCTTCCGCATTCTGTGCGAGTCGCTGTACTTGGAGCCTTCACCTTATGCGTTTTTGTATTTCTATGATACCAGACCCCGGAGGCCGGCTACCTGGTTGTCATTGATAAGTCGTCCTAGCATTAGCAGGTTGGATGCATTCTCCCAATCTTTCAAGCACTTCAAGGACGGATACTTCAAGGTTGTGGTGAAGGAGGGAGGTGAGCCGCATTTCCTGAATGCGGATGGGAGTACAAAGTTCCCTTTCAGTTGGACCAATAACCCTTCGCGTTACAAGGATATGGGGGTGGAGGAGTTGTCGTCTGGAGATAAGGAGGTGGTGGGGATGTTGTTAAGATTTGTGGATAAGTTGCCCACTAAGGGCTTAGTTAGGGTTTATAATTCGGTGCATCCGATTATAGATATTGAAGGTATCTGTTTATTACTTAAACTGTGTTAATGATGCTAAGTTGTTTTGATCCGAGTTGTGATATGTTATTGCAGGACATATGGCACAGTCTGGCAAGAAGAACTTGGCGCTCTTTCAAGCGCTGAGGAAGGAGATGGCCGCCAAGGCCAAGGAGGCTGGGAAAACTGGTGTTCCCAATCTGCAGGAATCTGTGGTGGAAGTACACGTTCATGGCGGCACGAAGAGGAAGGCTGAGCTTCCGCCTCGACCCGGGAAGGGTAAGGATGTGAAGAAAGTGAGGGCAGCTATTCTCGGGTCAGGTGATGGGGCGGGGTCGGCCAGTGGCGAGAAGTTGCCGGAAGCCGGGCTAATTGAGTTGCCGGAGATATGCGTGAGAAAGGACATCTCAATTAACTTGCCAGATACTGTTGTGAACTCCATCGACAATATGGAGGTTGATCATATTGTGAGAACCATGGTTGAGTTTGGGAGTAAGGCATTGGTGTTGAGTAGACGTGTGGGGTCCCTTTACAGAAGGGAAGTGAAGGAGGCGGGAGGGCTGCAGGATAAAGTGGATAAGTTGGCGGAGGAGAAGGCGGCGTTGGAGAAGGAGAAGGAAAGTTGGGAGGCTGAGAGAAAGAGGTTGGTGTCGTGGAAGGTTCGTTGTTTAGATTCTGAGGAGAAATTGAATAAGCGTATAGGGGAGCTTGAGGAAGACTATGAGGATTTAAAGGACAAGTATGACGGGGCTGTTGGTGAATTGGATGACTTGAAGAACAGTGTTATTCAGGAGCATATAAATGGCTTTGAGAAGGGGTTGCGACAGGCGGCCTTCTTTTATAAGGAAGTGGATGCCCTGGATTCAAGGTTTGATGTAGATAAAGACGTGGTTGGTGGAAAGCTGGTAGGGGAGGATGAAGAGGGTGGGGAGGAGGTTGGGAATGAGGCGGCCGAGGCGGAGAAAGATGTGGATGCGCCCGTGGAGGATGACAAAGCAGCTTAGGATGTAGTTTTTATGATTGTTCTATTTCGCAATGAATCCTAAGTCTGTAATAACTCGTACAATATTTTTATTTGTTTTTAATGTGATGCATCTTGTGGATATATATGTTGTGGTTATTGATAATAGCATGTGATAGGAATATGCGATATGTTGTGTTGTATGCGTAGGGGAGCATTGTTGGCGTTTGTATGTTAACCACGAGTAAAGGGTGTTCGACCCAGGCCGCTTACTTGTGGTAAGGGTGGGGAACTTAAACGAATTAAGCACAAGTAAAGGGTGTTCGACCCAGGCCGCTTACTTGTGGTAAGGGTGGGGAACTTAAACGAAATAAGCACAAGTAAAGGGTGTTTGACCCAGGCCGCTTACTTGTGGTAAGGGTGGGGAACTTAAACGAATTAAGCATAAGTAAAGGGTGTTCGACCCAGGCCGCTTACTTGTGGTAAGGGTGGGGAACTTAAACGAAATAAGCACAAGTAAAGGGTGTTCGACCCGGGCCGCTTACTTGTGGTAAGGGTGGGGAACTTAAACGAATTAAGCACAAGTAAAGGGTGTTCGACCCAGGCCGCTTACTTGTGGTAAGGGTGGGGAACTTAAACGAATTAAGCACAAGTAAAGGGTGTTCGACCCAGGCCGCTTACTTGTGGTAAGGATGGGGAAGTTAAACGAATTAAGCACGAGTAAAGTAGTACAGAGTTATGAAGTAGGGAACCACTCATTTTATTAATTGAAATGGGGGTGCCTCGTTAAAACCTCCTTGGCCAAAACCCTTCTTAGGGAAAAAATACCAAGTGAGGAAAAAGAGTACACCCGTGGTTACAAGTATGGATCTGCTTATGGTGTATGTTCAACTGAAATAAAACTTGAGGTGGGATACATTCCATGTGTTGGGGATTTCTTCCCCGGATAGTTGTTCTAGGCGATAAGCCCCACCTCCTGTGTCTTCTCGTATGCAGTATGGGCCGTCCCAATTGGCGGAGAACTTGCCATCCTTTTTTCTAGCACTGCTGGCCATTCTCCATACTAGGTCTCCTATGACAAACGATCGCGGGTGCAAGTTTGCGTTATATTTCCTGGCGGCTCGTTGTTTGGCGGCAAGATTGCGTATTTGGGCTTTTTCTCTGAGTTCGGGAAGGAGGTTGAGATGCAAGGCCATGTTTTGTTGGTTATTAGCTGGGTCGTATAGTTCTCGGCGCAGGGATGGTTCGCCAATTTCTACTGGTATCATGGCGTCTGCGCCGTAGACCAGGCTGAAGGGGGATTCGTTAGTTGACGATTGCGGGGTGCATCTGTAGGCCCATAGTACTTCAATTAACTCTTCTGGCCATCGGCCTTTAGCGGTATCCAATCTTTTGCGCAGTTCCACGAGGATAACTTTGTTTGCCGCTTCCGCCTGCCCATTGGTCTGCGGGTGTTCAACAAAGCTTGTGATATGTTTGATGCCCAAACCGGTGTAGAATTTTGCTAGTTCCTTGTCAATGAATTGTCGGCCGTTATCTGTTATGATGGTATGCGGTATGCCATATCTGCATATGATGTCCTTCCACACAAACTGCTGGACTTGCTGGGCTGTGATAGTGGTCAACGGTTTGGCTTCAATCCACTTGGTGAAGTAGTCAACGGCTACGATTAGGAACTTAACCTGTCCTTTGCCGGGTGTGAATGGGCCTAGGATGTCCATCCCCCATTTAGCGAACGGCCAGGGGGACAGTATGTGGTGTAGCTGTTCTTGTTTTTGATGTATAAGGTTGTCGTGCTTCTGACATGGTTTGCACTTTTTGACGTAGTCTTGGCAGTCCGCCTCTATTGTAGGCCAGAAGTACCCGGCTCTGAGAATTCTTGTGGCCATGGTGCAAGCGCCTGAATGATAACCGCAGATCCCTTCGTGTAGTTCCTTAATGACGTACTGGGCTTGTTCTGGCGTGACACATTTAAGTAGGGGCTGGCCGTATCCGCGTTTGTAGAGGTCGTCGCCTACCATAGTGTACCTGGCGGCCTTGGCCAGCCAAGTTTTGTCCGCATCGGCCGGGGGGTTGCGAGTTTTGAGGTACTGGATGTAAGGGGTGGTCCAGTTTGGGTTTTGGGTAGGGGTGGGATTGTCTGACGGGGGGTGGGTTAGCGTTTGGCAAGTGTGTGCGACGGAGGGTGTGGATAGTGTTTGCTGTAGCAAGGACCAGTTGCGGCTTTTGAGTTTGGTGCTGGCTAACTTGGAAAGGATGTCTGCTCTGACGTTGTCGGTTCTGGGTATGTGTTCGATGCGGACTAGTTCGAAAGCGGATTGGATGATTGCGCGGACCAAATGGTAATATTGTTGGAGGACGGGGTCTTTAATTTGGAACTCGTCGTTCAGATGACCTACTGTGAGTTTGGAGTCAGTTTTACATGTTAGCTTTTTGACGCCTACTTCACGGGCTAGAGAGAGACCGGCCAGTATAGCTTCGTATTCGGCTTGATTATTCGACGTTTTGAAAGCGAAATGGAGAGATTTCTCAATGAGGATGTCGTTGGGGCCTTCCAGTACGATGCCGGCACCCGCACCCCTTGGGTTTGAGGAGCCATCTACATGAAGCGTCCATTGGTCCTCGGTAGGTGTTTGTTGTAGGTCGTTGACGAAGTCCAAGAGACATTGGGCTTTGATGGGGCCGTGTGGTTCATAGCGGATGTTAAATTCGGAGAGCTCCACGGCCCATGACGACATGCGCCCGGCTAAGTCTGGTTTTTGTAATATTTTCTGAATTGGATAATCGATCTTGACGGTTATGGTGTGGTTTTGGAAATATGGACGTAAGCGGCGTGCGGCGTGGACCAAGGATAGGGCTAGTTTTTCTACCATTTGGTATCTGGTTTCAGGGTCTTGGAGTGTCCTGCTTACAAAGTAAACAGGGTGCTGGGTGCCTTCTGCTTCTTGGACAAGGGCAGCGCTGACGGTGTGATCGGTGGCCGTGATGTACACTAGCAGGGGTTGGCTAGTGTCGGGTTTGCGAAGGATGGGGGGTGAGGTTAGGGATGCTTTGAGCTTGAGGAAAATTTGTTCACAATCTTCAGTTCACGTGAACCGGGCGGATTTCTTTAGGAGCTGAATTATGGGTTGAGTTTGTTCTGCTAGTTTTGGTAGGAAACGAGATATAGCTGTGAGGCGGCCGATTAGTCGCTGTACTTCTTTGATGGTGGTTGGGCTACGCATCTCGATGATAGCCTTGCATTTTTCGGGGTTGACCTCTATGCCGCGCTGAGTTAACATGAAACCGAGGAATTTACCCCGGTCCACGCCGAATACGCACTTCTCAGGGTTCAGGCGGAGGTTGTACTGGCGCAATGCGGAGAAAACCGCCTCCAAATCTATAGCGTGTTGATGATGGCTTGGGGATTTGACGACCATGTCATCGACGTAGACTTCGACACAGTGACCTGTGAGGTGGTTGAAGACTTTGTCCATTAGCCACTGGTAGGTTGCCCCAGCGTTTTTGAGGCCGAAGGGTATGACTCTATAGAAGTAGTTGGCATCGTCTGTGATGAAGGCGGTCTTGTGCATGTCTGCTGTGGCCATGGGTATTTGGTTATAACCTGAGTATGCGTCCAGAAAGCTAAGTACTTTATTTCCTGCCGCGCCGTCTACAAGGCGGTCGATGTTGGGTAGGGGGTAGGCGTCGCGAGGGCATGCCTTGTTTAGATCTGTGTAGTCCACGCACATCCGCCATTTACCATTGGCTTTCTTCACCAAGACAACGTTAGAGAGCCAGGTGGTGTAATGCGCTTCATCTATGAATCCTGCGCTCAGCAACTTGTCGGCTTCTATTTTGGCTGCCTGTCTGCGTTCTTCACCAAGTTTGCGTTTTTTCTGAGATACGTAGTGGGCTTCTTTATATACCGAGAGCTTGTGGGATGCGACGTTGGGGTCTACCCCTGGGAGGTCGGCGGCTGACCAAGCGAAGAGATCCGTGTTGTTTATAAGGATGGGTGTAATTGTGGCACGCTCATCAAGACTTAAACCAGTGCCCAAGTTGATGGAATGGCCGTTGGGGAGTCCCAGGGGGGTTGTGTCCTCGACTGGTTCGAGGCGGGCATCTCGGCCTATTCTGGGATCAAGGTCTTCGCCGAATAAGGCTATGCGTGAATTAGGTGGTCGCTCGATGTGGTTTGTCTGTTGGATTGGGAGTTGGGGCCTTAAGCTTGCCATGTAGCATTCGCGTGCCAAACGTTGGTCACAGTGGATGGTTAGGATATCACCGGATGGTGCTGGGAACTTCATGGCCAAATGCGGGGTGGAGACGATTGCTCCGAGGGTGTTGAGGGAAGGACGGCCCAAGAGTATGTTGTAGGATGTCGGTGCGTCGACTATTAGGAAGCGGATTGGGATTGTTTTTGTTTGGGTTCCTTCCCGAAAGACGGTATGGAGGTCTATGTAGCCCCGGGTAGAGACTTGTTCGCCAGAAAAGCCGTATATGGGCTCGTCATATGGGATCATAGCGGTGTCAGGGAGTTGCAATTTTTGGTAAGTGGCCCAGTAGAGGATGTCAACTGAGCTGCCTTGATCTACCAGTACTTTTTTAACGGCATAGTTTTCGATTTCAACTGTGATGACCATGGGGTCGTCTTGTTGGTGGTCGAGGCCGTGAAAGTCATCATCAGTGAAAACGATGGGGGGCATACGTCATCTGTGGTGGGTTTGGGTGATGTGGTTGATAGATTGTATGTGGCGAAGGTGTTTCTTTCTGGCAGATGAGGTGGAGCCTCCGCTTGCGAAGCCACCAGAGATGGTGTTAATAGTACCTCGCAAGGGGGGGTCGGCAGGGGTGATGTTGGTGTGGGCGGGTTGTGAGTGTTGGTCATTGGGTTGGGCGGGTTGGTTATTGTGGTTGGCACCGCTTGGTTGTCGTCTGTGGTCGTGTCGTGGGGGGTGGTGGGTCCGAGAGGAGGTGTGGTCATCTCTGCGGATGAAGCGGCGAAAGTGGCCGGCGCGTACCAGTTCTTCGATCTTATCCTGTAGCGCTTTGCACTCTTCTGTAGTATGACCGTGATTGCGATGGTATCGACAGTACTTGGTCATGTCAGCGTTAGGAGGGGTGGTTGTTTTGCGTGGTGGGGGAAGGAGGTCAGCTTGGAGGGCTTCGTCAAGGATGCGGGAGCGGGCTACTGTGAGTGGGGCGTATCTGGTAAAACGTGGTTGGCGGGGTTCACGTGGACGGGTATCGGGGCGCGGGTGAGGCTGTGGGGTGGGGTTGGGTACGGGGTTGGGATTGGGGGTGGCGGTGTTGGCGGCATAGTCGTTGCAGAATTTAGTGTGAAGGGTTTGCATTTCTTCCATGCGAACGTAGTCAGCGGCACGCAGCTTGAGTTCGTGCATGGAGGTGGGTGGGTGAAGGTAGACGTTGTTAGCGAAGGGTCCGGGTTGCAGGGTGAGGGTCATGCACTGGAGTATCATTTCCTGGTTAAGGTGTGGTGTGCGAAGGGCTGCTTTACTGAAGCGGTCGATGAATGTTCTGAGAGGTTCATTGGGCTCCTGTCTGATGCCTAGTAAGGACATGGTGGTGGTTTGGTGAGGGCGGCTGCCGGCGAAATGTGTGGAGAACATCTGGGAAAGGGTGTCGAAATTATCAATGGAGTAGGGTGGGAGGGTGGTGAACCACTCTAGGGCGGGGCCTTTGAGTGTTGTGGGGAAAGCTTTGCAGAAGACTGCGTCCTGGGACGTATACAAAGCAACGTGTGTGATGTAAACTTTCAGGTGTTCATCGGGGTCGGTTTCGCCAGTGTAGCGATCGAGGTTGAATGATTCCCACTGGGTTGGGAGAGGGGTGTTAGCGATAAAGTCTGTGAATGGGTGGCGGCGTCTGGGCTGGTGGGGGGGGAGAATGTGGGGTGGGAGTGGGTGGTTGATCATGGTAGGGAAGGTGGAGGTGATGTTATGAGGGGGGATGTGGGTTGTGGGAAGATATGGGGGGTGGTAGGGTGGGACGTACGCGGTGTGAAGCGTAGTGGGTATGTTGTGGGGAACGTGGGTTGTTGAGGGTGCGGTAGGTCCTGGGTGACCTGGTGGGAAGTGTTGGGGGTGTGTGGTAGTGAGAGGGGTTTGTTGGGTGGTGGTGAAGGTGTGGGGGGTGGGGTTGTATTCGCTTTCTTCCTCTGTAGGTTGGAAAGCCGGAGACTTCACAGCTTCAGAGGTCTCTTTGGCTTTTCCTTTTAGGTCGGCATCTGCCTCGATCTTCCTCCTGAGGCGGGAGTTCTCTTGTTTAAGCGCTTCTATCTCTTCTGCGTTGCGTTTCTTCAGGTTTGCCAGTTCCTGTTGCATCTTCATCTGGCCGTCTAGGATGGCGGCCAAATCAGGGGTGACGCCAGAAGGTCCAGAGGGACCAGCGTCAACTTGCTTGCTAGCTCCAGCTTTGCTGCGGGTAGAAACCATCTTCAGAGAAAAGCGGGTACTAAGGGTGTTCGTCTCGTGCCCCACGGTGGGCGCCAATTGTTCCTGCAGAGGGACAAATAAGATAAGTTAGGCACGAGTGTCACCTTACCATGTAGTCCGCTATCTCCTTAGTTGGCCTCTTCCCATTCAATACATGTCGGCTTGAACCCAGGGGGGGCTACCTGCAGAAGAATCTCCGAAGCTCAAGTAAGTCAAAGCTCTCAAAGAGTCAAATCAGCAATTAATGAATGCGTACCTTTAAATGATGGGGTCCACGTGTATTTATAGAACATTAATGACGTTTGACCATTGCATGGGCTGGGTTTTGACCTGGGCCCTAGCTTGGGCCATGAGTGGGCCTGGGCCCCAAAACTGGCCCTGGGGACCTATTGAAGGAGGAGCATCGATGTTAGCTAACTTTCTAGGTAAGTAGTCGGCCTTGACCGGCTACTTGCCTAGATGTCTTGTGCTGGTGGTGTCCGGGCACTAGATGCTAGGCGGTTTTGATGTGTATATTTGTTTACTTGGTTGAGTTTGGCTAGGTACGGTACAACTGATGAAGGGGTAATTATTACTGAATTTGAGAATATACAGATTAGAATGGATATAAATATGTTTTATCGTATAACTAAGTTGGGGACTCATGGTGTCTGTTTTGAGGGAAACATGGTGGAGGAATGGAGAGATGACTATTCTAGTCACAATGCTAAATTAATGATTTGTCATGACAATGTCAATATTGGAGGAAGAATACTGGCAGGGCAAATGAAAGTGGAAACACGTATCCTGCACTACATTATATGTCGATGCCTGCTGCCCCGAACAACTAACCTTGCCCAAGCTACTAAAGAAGACATTGCATTAATGTGGGCAATGCTGATCAGAAGGGAGCTTAAATAGGGTCATCTGGTTAGATATCGGATGAAAAAGGCATTAAGAGACAATGCACCTTTACCATATGCAAACCACATTACTAACATTTTAATTAAGTTTAATGTTCCTCTTGAAGATGAACCATTTGAGGAGGTTAATTGGAGAACAGGCCCAATTGGTGCTGAAGTTATTCATTCCTTTGGTTTTGTAAAAACCAAAAATGGTCAATGGGTTCATAAAAATGATCTACAGGATCAACCTATTCATGATGAGCGCACACCATCTCCACCACCTCAGCCTACCCAGGATGCATCTACTGCTATGCTCAATGATATTATCCACGAGATTCACGACCTTTGGGTTTTTGTTGGTTCAAGATTTGACAGTATGGATGCTCGGGTTGGTCAACTTGAGGAAGACATGGCTTACGTGCGGCGCCAATTTCCCCCTTCTTAGATGCATTTCATCTTTATTTCATTCAAAAACTTTGTATTTGTTTAATGCGCCATCTACTTCACATTGACATTATTATTTCTTATATTAGCACTTTAATTAATTGTAATGTTTTTTTTTCTATTTTTTCCATTATTTTTAGTTTCATATTCAACATTATTATTATCATTGCCTTTGTATCCAATTAAAATTTTATAACCTTTTTTTTTTTTAATTACGCTTGTAATCGATTACAATATGTTCGTAATCGATTACATTAAACTCATAAACACTGCAACACATGCAGTAATCGATTACAAATAAGAAAACACTCCCCCCTACACGATTTCAAGTGAAAACGTATTGCCCCCTCACGATTTCTTTTTTAAAGTCTCCCAACCCCACACGATTTCACCCATTGACCCAATTTGACCCAAAAACTCACGGGGGCCTAACGATTTCTTCATCAGAAAACGTCTAGCCCCTACACGTTTTGCCTAAAATTGTAATTTAAAAAAAATGCTTATTCTCGTAATTATGCCAAGTGAATTGCCCAATACGAAAAAAAAAACCCTTAACCCATTAGTGCATGCAACAGAAGGCACTTTCTGTTTTTATTTCCTTTCCTCCTTTACACTTTGCAACAACCCTAGGAAATAGGAAGGGAAAGATATTGTGTTTTTTTAAAACCTTAATAGACTATTCAATAATCTGATAAAGATTTGAAAAGGTTTGAAGATTTCATACTAAAGGGTTTTAAAGATAAGAGTATAGATAGATAGTCGCATAGATTAAAAACCCTTTAGGTTTATGGGTTAGAGAGTGCATCAAAAAGAAAGGAGAAAACGGCAAAGCGTGGGAGGAAATCGTGAAGGTTGAAGGTTGAGGCTTAGAGTAAAACGTGAATCTTGGAAGAACTTCTACACGAGGTAGGGGAAAATGTTCCTTGTTTTCTAGTTACTTGATGTATGAAATTGAACCTGTGTGTTTTAAATGCTTTTTCGTTTTACATGATCATTGCATGGTTACCTTACTGTTGATGTTTTGCATGAATAATGTTCTCGTTAGTGTTCGAAAATCCATGGATGTCGTGGTCTGCGAAGAGTCTGCTAAGAGTTGTTTAGCATTCGCGTAGGGTTTTAACGAGCCATGCGTATTAAGTTTTTTAACCCTATGGGTTTTCTAACCCGATTTGAAGTGTAGTTGTTGGGGTGTATCATGAGTTCTTGTGTGGTTATGTGATGTTCTCACGGGAATGGGGTTGCATAGTTTTGGGTGGATGTTCCTTACTACAAATCTAGTTGTTGAGGTTTTGAGTTAGTTGTTATTGAAATCCATGGCATGCGTTTGGGGGAGAGGAAAAATGTTTTGTCTTACATCCGGCTCGTTTCTGAGTATAGTGCTACGTGTGCGATGCATCAACGTTTTTACTCATAAGTCATTGAGGAATAAGGTAGATTTGTCTATTGTTGCAATGGTCGAACTACTTGAACTGTCCGATTCTAGGAAACTAGATGTGTGATGGGGTAAAAGGTGGCGGAAAACCAAAGTTCGATTGTGACTATAATGCTTAAGTGTTTTACTTAGATGTTATGTTGAATATTAATTGTCATGTTTTATTTCTGAATTTCTTTTATATATCATTGTTTATGGTTAGCTTACTCTTATTTGTTTGTTTGTGTGTTTATTATGCATGCGATGATCATATAACATGTGTGTTATACGGAAGCAAATGATAATGCATATGCTTTTGGCATGGAATAGATTAATGAGAGACTAGAGGTGAACTCGGGAGTTTCTTATAATTTATTTAGTTATTTTAAATCAAATATTGAAGACTATGTAATTTTCTTTTATGCGCAATTGTTATTTGGATTTTTTTAAAACAAATTGACGTTTTGAATTATGCAATTTAAATTAAATTATAAGCTTTTTTATTAGTACGTTTTAAATGATAATTATTTTTCGCCAAACGTGTTCATGTTATAACTTTATGTGACATCCCAAACCGGGGTGTTACAGCCTCTATCTTATATGAGATACCATCATATTATTTGCATTGGACATGTCAATGAGAATCATTTTGTGCAGGTATAGTTCTCTTAACTCTACCATTAACTAGGTTAAATTAAGTTATTATCATATATGTTTACTATTAATTGTTGTAGGTAATGTTGCAAGATGGTTGTCCTATACCACTACTAATTTTGTTGTGGTTTACACATTGTTGTCCAAGTGCAAAATCTTGGTCATCATTGCACACCAGTTGTATGCAAATATTTTCACAAATAATGATCACTAAACAACATTTGTAACTCAAATTTTATTTATACATTTGGTAATCATTAACACGTTTGTTAATTGTAGCTAAATATTGAGAAGGGCACAATCATAATAAGCGAGTATGAAGCCATTTTATCTTTTCAAAACCAAAAGTGTTGAAAATCAATTGATATCTTTTGAAAATCATTTTACTTTTGAGAGAAATTGTGTTGAGAAAATAACATGTTTTTAGAGTTTTCTTTAAACAAATTGTGATTAATATATTGGTCGAAGAACAAAACATAGTTTCTCACCTAATGTACCTTATTATTGTTGTTCATATCTTTGTTGTGGTGTTATTGTTCTTATTTTTAATGTGATCTTCTATATATGTATATTGGTTTGAATAGGGTTTCTAGATTGAATTTGTAATAGGGTGTTAGAAGGTGTGGAATCAAGTCTTGTAGTGTTTCATACTTAGGTTCTTGTGTGTTTTTTCTTTCATTGTTTTTGTTCAGTGTTTGTAAAACTTGAAAGTTTAGCAAGATCCCTTCATCGGAAGGAAAGAGGACAATTGACTACTGCTCATGCCCCCTAGCCAATTCAAACTCAGATCCAAAGGCTGGTGATTCTCTAGAAAGTATAATATGACATCACTTTTAGCTGTTAGGTATGAAACTAGACTAGGCTATGATTCACATCTCGAAAGTTCTCAGATCTGGTCTGGACCTAAGGCCTGGGATTGCTTCTTACTTATCATCCGAGTATTGCATCACCTAATGTGATGTTTGGTTGGTGCGGTTAAGCAATTAGATATAACTATTGTGATAGAATAAACTAGTATGAAATCGTGGTGTGTTCATCTATCTCTTCTTATATTTCACATTATACCTATCATATACCTTGTATCTTAGAATGCTTTTAAATTGATTTGTTATTTTGTATTTCAATTCATTTATTTCATTCTTAATTAATCAATTCAATAATTATATACCACCTTATTTCATAAATGGGTTATAATTCAATTTATTTTCCTCTTCTTTGAACTCAGTCTCTAAAAACTAAAGCCATGACCTAGACCTAGACCAGAGTTAAAGATGCAATAAAAGGAAGTTCATCAAGAGGCAATTTGGATGATCTAGTTGGATACCGAGTAAAGATAAATAAGATTCAATTCAAGGTGGTCATGTATAATATATAATAAAACAATTCAAGGTGGATTGTATATCAAAAAAAATTATATGTAGTGGCGGAGTATTATGGGTGCAGGCGGGGGCCTCGACACCCCCCAAAACTTTTGAAATTTTTTTTACAATGGATATTTTGATTTTTTTTTATTATAGATATTAGGTATTTTGATTTTATTTTGTTATAAATATTAAATCAAATATTTTATTTCTTTTATAAACATAATAATTAATACTAATAAATAATAAAATATAAAATCAAATATAACAAAGAATAAATATTAAAAAGATTTATCAAGATATTTTTTATTATTTATTTTCATTAATTGTGTTTTTCATAAATTGTTCTCGTATTTCATTCTCATTTGTTTTCTCTTGTTTCTGAAAAGAAAAAGATATATTATTTTTTCTCTTATTTCTCCTTTATTCTCTTCCATCCTCGAGGAAGAAAAGAAGAAGGTAATTCTTTCGTCTCACTTGATAGTGAAATATTAATTCAATAATTTATTTAATGAGCCACTTTTATATGTTTATGCCTTGAATTTCTTACAAATTGTTCTCATCTTCCATTCTTACCTATTTTCTTTTTGTTTCTGAAGAGAAAAAGACCAATTCTTTTGTGAACAACGTGACATTGATATTCCTGATTTTAATTTTGCTTATGTTGCATGTCATGGCCGTTCTCGATATCAAAAAGATCATGTCACTATGGAACATCATTTTAGGGTGAATATATTTCTTGTTACAGTGGACAAGCAGTTGCAAGAATTAAATGACAGGTTTAGTAAGCAAACAATGAAACTTTTAACTCTAAGCAATGCTTTAGTTCCTAATGATGCTTATAAAGCTTTTAACATTGAGGATATATGCACTCTTGTGAACAAATATTATCCTTTAGATTTTAGTGAGCAAGAGAAGATTAGTTTAAAATTTCAACTTCCTAACCATCCAGATTTGAAGAATCTATCAACCATGCTTCAATTATGTCAATCTTTGGCAAGAACAGGAAAGTCAAGGACATTCTACTTGATTGATCGTTTAATTCGTCTTATTTTAACTCTTCCTATCTCTACAGCTACAACAGAAAGATCATTTTCTGCAATGAAGATTATCTAAACAAGATTGCGGAATAAAATGGAAGATGAATTTCTTGCTGACAATATGATTATTTACAATGAAAAAGAAATAGCTGAAAATTTTAGTTCTGATTCAATTATTGATGAGTTCAGGGATCTGAAGGAACGAAGGGTAATCTTTTAGATATTTGTGATTTCTTTTTTAGTTATCGTTTTACTAAGTTATGTATTCATTTTTATTGTGTTAGTGACAATAATGAAATGTATAAATTTTGGATGTATTATTTGGGCTCCCCCAACAATGTTGGTCAAGATCCGCCACTGTTTTTATGTCTTTTTCCAAGGTATTGTCTAATACTATATGGTCAAATGACAGCTTATATTGTAAAGGAGTTTTCAAAATATATATATATATATATATATATATATATATATATATATATATATATATATATATATATGCTCTTCTTTTTTTTATTTACGTTGATAAAGAGAATAAGTATTACTTAACATTTTTATCCGCTTCATAATATAAATTACATCTAATTATTCACCAACAATTTAAATTTCACTAAAAAAATGTTAAAGTGTTTAATATTTTTAACCTAATATGCTAATTGAATATTAATTCAATACTAGATCATAATGTTTCAAATAACAAGATAGGGGCTTTGGAAATGTAATCACTAATCAATTTTGTTTTACCCGAGGCATTTGATTTTTTTTTCTTAAGCAAGTGTTTAATTTTTAATAGAACATCTTTACAACAAAAATTATAATGTGACTTATCTGGTTCACTAATTTATTCTTCAAATAAAAAAACTTAATGTGATTCAACAATTTTTTTAATTACTATTATTAAAAAACCCGTGTATCACTTAAGACAGTAACTCGTTAACATACATCTATACATTTTCTATACATAAAGGGGGTCTTGTTTTCTATTTTACCGTTTAAATAAATTTTTAATCAAAATAATTACTTTATCAATATTACTTCTATACATAAAAGGTATTCTTCCTTTTAGTATCTATATTTATTTTCTAATTTTATTTTTTAAATAATTTTTTAATCAAAATAATTATTTTATTAATATTAATTTTTAAGTGAACATTGAAGATTCTAAAAAATTCAAAGATTCAAAGAAAAACTAAAAAAAATCAATGAATTAAAAAAATACCATTTTCAAATTGTATCATCAATTCTATTATTAAAAATTTTAGAAAAATAAATAAATGATAAAGAAATGAAACAAGGACAATAAAAAGTAAAGAGCACTCAATAAATGAAATAACTACTAAAGGCTTGGGTTTCTTGTTAGTTTTTTTTAGAATTCTTTAAATTGAGTTTGTTTAAATTAATCATTTTTTAAATTTAACTATTTTTTAATTTTTACAATAAATTATAAATTTTATTTATATGTAATTTTATAATTTATAACTAATTTTAGGGTTAAATATATTTTTTGTTTCTTAATTTCCAATGAAAATTGAAATTAGTCCCTCCTAAAAACTTGTGAATTTAGTACTTTTAGTCAAATTTGTTAAGTTTATTTAATGTTTCAAATGTATTTGAGTTATTTAAATAGTTTGACACAATTTCTCCATTTGAGTTATTTACACGGTTTGACACAATTTCACTTCAATATTAACTAAAAAACTATTATGAAATACATTTGAATCGTCAAGTAACTTAACAAAGTTAAAATGACTAAATTCACAAAGTTCTAAAATTGAGAGACTAAATTAGACCAGTTCGAAGAGGAACTAATTATAATTTTCAATTATGGTTAAGGGATCAAAAATATATTTAACCCCTAATTTTATAATATATACTTATATATAAAGAATATTTTATTGTGTCCACTATTTTTTTCACTTTCATCCTTCAAGGTATCGTTTTACTTAAATTTAACCATTTTTTTCTAAATTAAATAAATCAAAATCACTACTAAATAAATCAAAATTAATTACAAAATAAATAAAAAATTTCTGATGAAATTGTAAAAGTTATTAATATTTATTTTTATAATTATAATTTAATTATTTTTTGTTATAAAAAAATTTTAAACACATGTCTTTTTACTAGTTTTAGCCAAAATTTGTTTACATATATACTAATTTGAAGACATTGACATCTAGTATAAACTCATTTAACTTAGAAAAATCAATTTCACTTTTTCATAGCAGAAAAGTTTATCCACAGAGCACATCGTCTATGATGATAGGATTTTTTTTTTCCGTTACAAAGTAAAGAAAGGTCAGCTAAAACAAACATATCATCAGTTGTAAAAAATTGAAGTGGAACCTATAATAATCCTTCAAACATTTTCGAGGAGCACTACACATGATGCATACACCTTGATGATATGTTACACGTATAGCAGGTATTATTCAGTGTCTCAATATACCTCCATTACCTCATGTTAAATATATACACTTATATTTCAGCACTTTCACCAAAATATAACGACGTAGTTTAAAATTTCACGTCGAAGGTGTAACTATATATACACTGAACTGTTAGGAAAAACACTATCTTCTACTTCTGGAGGTTCCTGCTTTTAATTGAGAATACTGTCGTTTTCCATTGGATAAGCCACTGTCACTGAAACTTCCATCACCCATACTATCATGAGCGTCAGAAAATTCTGGCATTCGTGATCGCAAGGGAACAAGGTAACAATCATCCTTGGCGATTTGCTTCCGCTGCTCATGGCGTTTCACATTTTCTGATATCTGATGGAAGGTTTTGTTTATCTTTGCAATGCCCCTTTCAACAGGCTCCACCACATGAGAAACTGTAAATTTCATGTCATCAACAATCTGAAACATAAAAGACAGTAGATATCAGCCAGAGTGAGACAGAAACATGAGATATACAGGTGGAGCAGATTCAAGTGTTTATATCTCACAATTTCACCACTTCCAACAACAACATCCCGAACACTCTGGGTAAATTTCATAGGTTTTTCTCTCTCATAAGCTCCCAGCCATGTTCTTGTCGAACGCTGACAGTCTCGAACCTCCTCGGGGTCCGGAGGCGATCCTAGCGAGGCATAGTCGGTCATCACTGCTACATTACGGACACACCTCTCGCCCCTTTTATAAGGTTCTGCTGGGAAGACATAAAGGTGCACAACAGCAGCCACGCCCATCTATTCACAAATTTTAAGATGCCAAACCACATGAAAAAGGTTTTCCCAGAAGAACTTCAAAATGATTGAATACTTGTTTCAAGTAAAACACACCCAGCTCAAGAATTTATAGTTTAAACATAACCTGACTTAACATGACATGACATACTACTTTACATACAACAGCTAACCAGTCTACCCTTGAGTAAAAGCATAAAATAAACCTGTCTCGTTTTTAAAAGCAAAGCAGTCAAAAGAAAAGCTCCATAAAATCTATACGATCATTTAATGTTCTGCTGAAGTCCTTCTCGGAAATAGCATCTTATGCATGTGCCTCATCACCAGTCATTCAGGAGTGAGAACCAGTGATGCAGATATAAATAAATAAATATATATATATATATATATAACATCTAAACATGTGCATCCTTTAGTACTTCATTACATACCCTACCATTAATCAATGCTCACACACAAGTGTTTTGCCGGCTTACAGAAATACAGATTGTTGAAGCAAAGCAAAATTTTGAACAAAAATAAAAAGCTAGTTATAGCGAGATCACTTAAACATTAAATACAGAGGATACGTATATTGCCTATTCATTCGCATGTTAACAGTTTATAGTTCATTCACTTATTTCAATTATTAACCAGGTGTGTCAATTATGGATAACAGTCTCTAGTAGGATAGCAGGATGCTTCAACACACTAATGCTCAAAAACAAAGAATTACCCGTAATTAGAGGCATTCATGCGATTACTAATGAAAAGTCATAATATAAAATACGATCGCAATAAAAAAATAAAAAAAAAGGACAATTGCATTAATAATAAAAAGAATACACTCAACAAAGAGAGTGCACAATAAACCAAATGAAGAAAAAAAAGGAGGACACGTGAGTGTGAGCATTACAACACAAAATCGAACAGAGACTCATGACTAACAGGTCACTGGAACGCAGTGCACATGTGGAAAATGCCAGGCTGTACAAATGATGTCAGAGCAGTGGATCATGAGCAGGATGACTCGGTTTGAAACAGAGGTAAGCTATCAAGTCTGTTTTGCGTGAATGATGTGTGAATATAGATGAGCAGAAGGTTTACGAAAGTAATAATAATTACAATGTCTGTATGTGCATTCATATACAATACAAATATTCAACAATCTGCTTGACATGTATACAAAGGAAGAAAAATACACACTACCTCAAATATTTATACTTGTGGCATAGCCCATGGTTTTCATGCAATACAAATGATAATGAATACAGTTCAGATTAATTCCAAACACAAATGCAAATGATAGGAATATATCAGTACAACTTAAAATCCAAATATCTAAATATTTAACAATACTGTATCAGAGAAAACAATATACATTATTAGCAGCACAACTAGCTCACCTCTATACAGATGATGTAATCCTGTATACGTGTTTTCAACTCCTGAGCCAATGATCCCCTAAAAGCTCCCACATAAAATAGGAATGCAACAGCCACACTTTGCCACCATGTCAGGAAGACAATTGACTTAAAAGTTAGAAACTTTGCCAATGGTTTGATTGGTTTCAACTTATCTTTAATAACAGAATAGAATTGTACAAGGCAATATAGGGCCCATGTCTGACTAAAGTTAAGAACTAGTGCCAAGTAGGGATACCTGCAAGCACAACAGTCTGTGAGACTAGAGGGGATAAAAAATTATGGCTACCCAACCTTGCACACCCTCACCACAAAAAAGTGAAAGGTATTATCATCAATATTTATCTTTTCAATTGACATATAACAATAAATAACTCTCTCTCTCTGTGTCTGTGCACGTATATATATATACATATATATATATATATATATATGTGTATATATATATACATATATATATACACATATATATATATATGTATATATATACACATATATATATATATATGTATATATATATATATATGTGTATATATATATATACATATATATATACACATATATATATATATATTGGAGAAGGCCAGTGAGCGATTTTAGAATGTACATGCCATCATCCTCAGGCATATTGATAGTTTTTGTGGGCCTGAAGACCCAAAATTATTGGTGTTAACTCCGAACCACTTGATCGTACAGACATTTTTAAAAACTGATTCTCAATAAATCTTGAACAATGATTTTCGTATCTATAATATATACACTTGTAATCAAGATCAAGACACAAGACCGTATAATCTTACCCGTATTTCCATTCAAACTTCCCCTCTCCATAAACCCCAAAAGATTGGAGAATTGTTGCCAGCACTGCACATATCATCTTCAGTATCATCTGCAATAAAGATTTTAGTGAGCAACAAGAGAGACATTTACTTCGCATAGAAACCACTGGAGGGAGGTTGGGGGAAGACATTAATATTACACAATTTGACAAAATCATTACATATTGTACAATTCCAATTTTCACAGATTGATAGAACTCTGAGCCTAGATTCCAATCCTTCAAGAAGAGATTTAAGGGAAATGGATGCTCTACAACTCCATATGCATATGCTTCTTTCAGAAGAGGAATGCTGGAGTCTGTTAGGTTCATACTTTCCATAAATTGAATAGTGTTGTCCTCACCACCTACAAAAATAATATTAACATAGTATTAAAGAGCATTACAGCATAATAAAATTCAACCAACAAAAAATTTTGAGATGTATCACATCCTTTTCAAGTCATGATTTATAACATTCAGGTATCAAATTCTGAAGAAGCTTAAAAATTGAGGGAAGGAGATGCAGAAAATTCCAGTAAAAGATCTCATCATTTAGCACTTTTGGAAAATATATCAACACAAAAATAACAGGTACAGTTAATGGAAACTTATGGTCATACAATAAATTTGACATACCTAAGCAAGCTATCAAATATCTCTCAAAGCAGTATAATGCAAAAGCTTCATAGCATTCCCGGATAATTTCACTGTTAAATGCTGCATCAGAATCCAAAACTGACAAAAACTGCACAATACAAACATCAGTACTTAAGAATGAATTCTTACATTCTATTCAAAAACAGAAATATACTGCTTTATGTACAGCTGGAAGAAATGGAAATACAATGCTTTATGCAACTCGCTGCTGATAGTCCTTGTGCAAAATGAAGCCAAGATTTACTAAAATTTGTATTACCAGTTGAAGAACAGGATGTGGGAGTATATTTAAGAAAATAAAGGAAGTAGTTGTTCATCTAACCAAGTCCCCCAGCATAAAGATGCAAGAAAACGATTAAAAGAGGGAAATAATGGAAGTGAGCTGCATCTCTTTGGGATAGGGAATTGTTTGGTTCTTGAAGGGACCATACTGCTTTTCTCCCAGCTTGAAGGGAGTTGGGATCCTGGACTAGGCTCCTCTCACCCATGGCATGTGTCCATGACCACCCAAAAGATCCAAGTGTTCTTTTTAGTTTGACAGTCAAAAACTTAACTTATGTTTAGTAGAGTAAAAAGAAATGAGTGAATGAAAAAAACCAAAAAAGGTAAATCTAAATAGGTAAGAAATAAAGTCAAATCAAAGGATGTTGGTTAAAGAAAAATAGGAAAGAGATAGGAAAAACATAACACAAACGAAAAAAAAGTGAGAAAAAGTAAAGTGAATCCCGTCATTTTAAAAAATGGTTCCACTCTTTTTTCTCTCACACAAAATACCATGCTTAATTCCATCCTCTCTCACCCCTTACATTTCTTCCCAGTCAAATAGAGTTACACTTTCCATGACTGAATAGTTCTTTCTGTATGTAAAAAGCAAAGACAATTAACCCTGAAGCTGAAAAAGTAAAGTAACTAAACAACATGCACTACAAGTGTTAGACTCGGGAATTTCCAATGAAACAGAATTTCATAAATCACAATTCTTGAACTAATCATAACTAACGCTCACAACTGATAACACAGGCTTCTGCTCTAATAAAGAGAATCCTCCTTCAGCACTGCAGAAACAATGAAAAACAGACACCCAACCTAATTGATCTTCTTTCCTATATCTATAATCCACAAACAATTGCCTATGCCCACTGATATCCTGACAATATTTTATTGATACTAATAACTGCACTATTTAAAAAACTTTCATACATATATAACAACTGTCTTTTATTTTTTCTAACATATACCATCAATGGAATAACAGTAAATTCCAACCTACTCCCACAGCTAGCAACTAAGTTTATCCTAACATGTGAATCAAAACCAGCGGCCAGATGAAAAATATACAACAAAAAAGGAAAACGTGGATGCTTATTCCCAAGAATAAATGTCATAAACTCAAGTATAAAATGTAATAAAAGGAGAACAGTAAGTATTATGTAATTGAGTTAGTGTCTCTTACTGATTCCAATGCATAAACAGGAACCATTAAAATGATACCAATCAAAAACTTTTGTTCCTGTAAAGTGAACATTGAAAAATAAAAAAGATAATTAGCTATAGACAATATTACAAAACGAAAAACACTGAGGTGAAATAGGAAAGTCAGTTAAAAGTCAAAACAGAATTCACCTCGGGCTGATTATAGGAGGCTAAATGCTCAAATACTAAATACATAGAGAGAACAAGAGCAGCAACAACAAATATACTTGCACTGAAGACAGTCAAACTCACAGTTCCTCTGGACTCCGCACCCAAGTTTTGGAGCCACATATTCCCTTCTCTTCCAGTAGATTCAACTGGGATAAAAAGAAATATGGAAAAACACAAAATACCCATCAAACCCATTCGATAGAAACTTGTAATTAGTACTAATCACAAATGGGGTGTCATTCATCACATTCGCATTTACGATTGACTACAAGAGTCTATGCTCCCAAGGAAACTTTGATTTTATCTAAGTTTCCCTCTCTCTTTGTCTAGGTATCACAGCAATTCCTCAAATTTAATAGGTAAATGCAGAACTAACACATTCCACCAACAATTGACTACAGTTCTTGCTTTTTATTCACACGGAAAATCCAAAACGAGATCGCACAAGAACCCTGCAATGCCAATCATATCGATTAATGATTAACAAAAAGTAAAACAAAAAAACATTAAACATTTTAAAAATCTCAAAACTCTGCTTCAAGGGAGGTACTGTTAGTTTAATCAGCTAGTGCATATATGTATAATCTTTAACAGAGGTAAACTAACAGAAACACAAAACCCTCAATGTCACACAGTTAGTTACAAAAATACACATTTCACACCACACCGATAAGGTGTTAAATATGGATATTAATTATTCATCATTAATGAAAGGCCAAAACCCTAGGCTTTGGAAAACAAAGTACTCACTGCATTAGAAACTGAAGAAAGTAACGATGCCATGTAAGAACCATCGAAAGAAAATGAAGAAGAGAGTTCAAACCTGTTCTCTCGACTCTTATTTTCCTTTTTCTTTTTTTCCGGGAAAACGAAGATGGTGGTTTTTACCAAAATAGAACGCGGCTTTGCCTTCGGAGTTGGAAAACAACGTTACAAAAATCGCTAAACTCGAGGAAAAAAAATAATATATATATATATATATATATATATATATATATATATATATATATATAATTATTTGAATGATGGAATTTGGCGTAAGGGAAACGAAATCGTGATAAAATAATTTATATGGATTAAATTAATTTTGTCTTGAAATATTATCTCACAAAAAAAATCTTGAAATATTATCTATTTGGATTTTTTTGTCACTATATACTATTAAAGATTTTAAATTTATAAAGCAAAAATAAAAATATTTTAATACTTATCGAAAATTAACGTTAATTTTTGTTTCAATAAATATATAATAATAGTTAATAAAAATATGAGTCCTGTTAATCAGTATTATTTGAATTGATGGAATTTGGCGTAAGGGAAACGAAATCATGATAAAATAATTTATATGGATTAAATTAATTTTGTCTTGAAATATTATCTCACAAAAAAAAATCTTGAAATATTATCTATTTGGATTTTTTTGTCACTATATACTATTAAAGATTTTAAATTTATAAAGCAAAAATAAAAATATTTTAATACTTATCGAAAATTAACGTTAATTTTTGTTTCAATAAATATATAATAATAATTAATAAAAATATGAGTCCTGTTAATCAGTATTGGGTACAAGATAATTAATATGTATTGAATCCTATAAATATATATATATATATATATATATATATATATATATGATATTAAATAAAATCTGACCTAACCATCATTAATTATCCTTAATGTAATTTTATTTTACTAAAAAGACAAAAATGTTTATAAATATTTCATACTTTATTTAATGTTCACTAATAAAAAGTTAAAAAATAATTAAATAATAAAATAACTATGTTTTAATATTGCTAAAAATTAAATATAATTAAACATATAAAAGTTTAAATTAACAGACCAACGAGCAAATAAAAAATAGTGTTAAACATCTAAAAAATTTATTAAATAAAAATTAAAAAATTCATTCAAATCAAAATTTCTTTCATTGTTGCTCTATCTTTATTAATATCTTCATCTAATGAGCAATTTACCATATACAAAGCATATTCCAAACAAAAGAAGAAAATTAATTTGAAGGAGTAGTAGAAAGACAAAAAATTTTCACAAAAAAGTATAATAATTTTAACACCGAAAAATTTTTTTTTTTCAAAACTTAAAAGACATACCTTTCAAACGTTTAGTGTCTTTACATTTGAAATTTTCACTCCAAAAGACTCTTGAAATCTCATAAGAGATATTTCTTTTTAGTAAAGATCTTAAAAATTTTAAAGACATTCTTTTGTATCACTAATTATTGTCTAAAAGTTTAAATAGATATATTTGTGTTTATAAAATTTTTTATATGCATTTATACTATCTTAATTAATATATTTAATTATTTCAACTTTAAATGTAAAAATGATAGAACCAATGCAAATTAATTATCTCCATTCTCCTAAAAATATCCAATTACTTTAATTATTAATAGAATTTAAATAAAAGCATGAATGTAAATACTTCATGTTTCTTATAATATTAAATATTAAATATGGAATATGTTGATGTGTTAAATGGATTATTTACTTTTATATTAATTTTGATATTATAGTATATTATTATAAATGAATATGTTAATATATAATAAAAAGAGATTTACATTTAACGCCAAATATAATAAAATATAATAACATATTCAATTATTACTTATAATATCTTAAAATTAAATCTATAATCTCTATAATTATTATATTTTTATATATAACTATATATATAAAAGGATATTCATTTCATATTTTTATTTCTAATTTTACTCTTTACTAAATAACCTTTTTAAAATTAAAATAATTGTTTTAACATTTTTTATATCTTAAATAATTGTTTTGTTAAATTTATTTGTTTTAAATCAACGAAAACAGTAACCCAAATTGCAACAACTAACACTAGATTAGTCATTTTTCTTGTTCGCGACATTTTAGAATGTATGAATTGTTCCATAATTTGTCACCCTTGTAAGATACAAATACAACTATTTACATTTTCTGATGAAGATTACATAACCAACTTCTAACAAGTTACATGTTTGTTCTTATGTCATCCATCTCATAAAGAAGTACTTGGTTAAATTGTCCTTCACTCGCCCCATCTCTGTGGAATATAATCCTCTTTAGTTTATGAAGCTCGAATCAAATTCCTAACAAAAGGTGCTTTTGTCCTTCATTTATACCATTCTTGTAAGATTTTGTACATTATATGACCCTTTGTTTCTTGGCCTTCATAAATCTTGCCTTTCGATCGATTGAACGATATAAGGTTCGTCCTTTAGTCGATCGTATGTAATTTACCCTATTAACCTTTGACCTCATAGTGTCTATCGATATCTTGAATGCCCTCAACAGACTTATATGCTTTTCTATGTCCTTGTGTCTAAGCCTTTATAGAATGTGCTTAACTTTATGTTGACAACTTCTACTATTACACCCAACACGTATAGTGAAGGATAACCTTTCTTTATTGCTAGTTTTCCACTTTTGACAAAACCAAAATGAAAATACAAACCAAAGGATTAGGTGTTCATGTCTTAGGATAATATTTTGGAAGTGTGAGTCGACTTTTAAGATTATTAATCTTGTATTTTATGAAACATATATATATATATATATATATATATATATATATATATATATATATATATATATATATATATATATCCACACATTTATGTTGCCTTCTTATTTTAAATGCATCTTGACTTTGTGTCTTAACACTTTTTTAGCCTCGTTTAATCTTACGAAACTTGTTTTCAATGCTTTCATAAAACTTTGTCTACTCTTCGTATCATGCATATCCTACATATGGAGCTTTAGTATAACTTGCGTCTATCTTATTTTTCTTTCTTATTTTTCTTTTGACTCTTCTAGTACTATCTTATTGATTTATATCAGTTGGTGCATGTTTTCTTCAACCTGCATTTATGACCTATGTTTGACCATACAAACTTATAGATTTAAGTAATCTTGCCTATAGAGTTTTAATATAATTTACTTTTATCTTCTTTTGGGTCGAACTATTCTTGTAACTTTTATTTAACTTATTGATCTATTATCTTGCACTATTTATGTCTAATATTTCATATGATAGACTTTTCTTCATAGTGGGTTTATGACTTACATTTGACTTTTAGAATTTATGAATTTGAGTGATCTACTACATACACTAAGTAACTTATTGACATATTTTATTTTTAGTATAAACACACACACACCACACATTTTCCTATTAAAATAATAATTTCATTAAGTAATATCCGCCTAGAGTGCTACAAATGCTACATATTTAATTACATTAAATAACAATAAACTCTAATGTATAATGTAGTTAAAAAAAAGTTCATATTATCCAAAATATGTAAAGATGTATATGTTGAAAACAAAAACCCAAAAAAATCTTGCATTTTTCTAAATTTCTATAACTACATTCCTAACTAGTTTTCTCTCCCTCGCTTGATCTTGCGCCAATCACCCATTTAGGCCTATTAGTATCACAAAATTAAAATTAATATAAACATTAAACCTTTTTCTTTTTATATTATTTAGTTATTGAGTAGAGTGAAGAATAAAGTAGAATATTTATATATTCATAAAAATAAAACTTTCATTTTTTACGAGATTAAATAGAACAATAAAATAAAAAAAAGGATTATATAATGTTGGATATATCACAATTGGCTATTGGCATAGAGTCAAAGTTGGTTACTCCACACCATGAAACATACAATCCCAAACTACAAATTATGTTACTAACTCGGAGGAAGTGATTGCTTCAAATTTATCAACTTTCTATGCATCAAACACAGACTCTACAGAAGTACTAATTAGAGCATTTAATCTTAAACTTAATGACATCTTTGTTCTTCTTGATCTTCACCAATCTCGCACCCCTCCTTTTAACAACGAAAAGGAAGTTATTTATCTTGTGAATTTGCTTAGGCTACATAATATGGTAGTTTAATAAATAACTTAATTAATTATATATTTAATTAAAAAGCTCCTAGAAATTTTTTTTCTCCACATACAGTCTAAGACAACTATCTATATGACAAATGTTGATCTTGTACCAGAAAAAATGGTTTTACAAACACAAAAATTAGCTATGGTTATACAAATATTGGTGGAGCTCCAAAGGTGCATGAAGAGCTCCATGGGCAGCGGAAATGGATGAAGGAATGGAGGCAAGTTGGAAGGCACTTGCAAGCAATGGAAGGTGAAAGAGGTGATAGGATTTCCTAATCTATGCTAGCCTAAGGAAGGTGGCTAGAGGTAGAGAGAGGAAATCTCTAGAAAGTGGTGACTCTCAAAGGCAATAGAGGGAGGAGTGCTCTCAACTCAAGTTGCATCTATTGCATAAAATTTCAGGAGTGTCTACAAATGAGTGAAATTTTGGCTTTTATATGAAGCAATTAACACATGAGAAAGGAGAGTCATTGGATGGAGTGGGCCTTGATCTTGGCCCTTAGATTAAGCTTGGAGAAGGAGGCTTGATCTTGGCCATTAGATGATGCCTTGGAAAAGGAGGAAACATTCCTAACCCTTGGATGCTTTGGATCCATGAGGTGTAGGAAGAAGTGTTGACTTTCACTTAGTCCACCTTGGCTCTTTTGATAGTTCATAGCCAAATCTCCTATTGGGCTTAGTCAAGCCCAATTTTATCAATTGAACTACTCATTGTTTGACTTATTATTCTAGAAAGCAAGGCCTAAACAATGGGCCAATCTTATTGCTATTCTATTGCTCTTTGATACACCTCTTCAAATCTTCATATCTTCTTTGGCCAATGTGAAGAGTGTGAGAAGCCCAAGTGGGTTTAGGCCATCTTGAATGAAGCCTAATTGGATCTTTTTGAGCATGCTCCTTGTTGTTGGGCCTCTTGATGGGCTTGGGCTTGAAGGTGAACGTGGGCCATGTATTGGGCCTTGAGCATGATTTGGGCCTAGGCGTTGACCCAAGCTATAAACCTTGTTGGGATCACATCAAATATACATTTTTTGGTTGCTTAAACCTATTTTATGAATTTTAATGAATGAAATCAGACTTGGAAAGAAAAAAGATTGAAAGCACAATAGATGTTAATATTATGGCGCTTGATTTAGTCCCACATCGTATAATGAACCACGTTAAATTCTCTGTGTCTATTTTTCTCTCCTTTATTCTTTCCTTTATTGCCTTGTTCCTAAAAATAGATACATGATCATAATTTGAATCTGAAATGACCTAAAATCATAATTGACCTAGAATCATCTTTTGGTGTGAAAAATGACCTACAAACAAGCACAAAGAAGGATTGTAAAAAATGATAAGTCTTTCTATGAAAAAGAAGACAATCTAAAAACAAAGACTCTCAATTTGTTAGTTCTATGACAAACACTACATCTCAAGCAAAATCTTTACAATGTCCTAACAATGAATTCAATTTTGCATCCTTAGAAAAATGAACAGATAAATATAAAGATCAGTTTTGATAACAAATTTAACTACAAGGAAATCAATATCATTCCAACGTTGAATTTTAATGAAAAAACACACAACACACAATTTTCTAATTCAAAACTCAACTTCAATTCAGCTTTAAACTCGTTCTTTCTCTTACACAACAATTAGAAGAAAACGGAAGAAAATGACACCATTGCAAGTGAGCGAGTGTAACACCCCAGATGGATATTACTAAATAAAACTGATTTTTCACAAAATATACTTTAAGAAAATCAGACATTACAATAAATTCCCAAGCGCGGGAAATTTCAAACTAGTCTCGCTATAATCCATTCGTACTATCTCATCTTTATTACAAGTTCATAATGGATAAAACATCATAATGTCTATTACAAAAGGTAGGGAAGCATAACATAAAGAAAATCCCCCATCGGTAGCCCCGCTCTGTTGCTAAGCATCAGCATGATCACCTGAATTCACGTCTGCTCCCACGTAACAAGTCACGTGATCATCGCCAAACACAAACACACAAACAAGCAAGGGTGAGCTGAAAAGAAAAATAATACAAACAATAAAATAATAAGAATTGACCCTCACCCAGTCCAACTTAATCAATTTTAGATTATTGACCTTTCTATAACATTATACCCCAATCTCATAACCTATATGAGAAAGATCCATTCACAACCTTGGTCCTTAGGGATTATCATGCTCCAACGAACCTACCCGCTCGTGGTCCAACTCTACGGACCTCCCCGCCCGTAGTCCAACTCTACGAACCTGCCCGCTCGTAGTCCAACATGCGTGAACACCTACTATGAACCTCCCCGCTCATAGCAGCCTCAAGTGTGAGCACGGAACATACGAACCTCCCCGCTCGTATCCCCACACAAGAGTACAACAGATACGGACCTCCCCGCCCGCATCAATTACGCATCTCAAATCTCCGTTACGAACCTCCCCGCTCGTAACTAATCCAGCATGTCCCTGACCAAACCCTCAAGACCATCGATGTAAAACGCTACAAAATAATATATATTCCGCACGCTATTGCCTGGCGTTGCCTAGGCACCGCCATACAAAGTTGCGTTGTAGACCGCTTGGCAAAAACCTCTCGCCGTCAGGCGCCAGGCACTTCCAAAAATCATAGCACATATCTCATAAATCAATTATTCATACATAGAGGTATACATTCACAATTGAGACTATGCTAACACTTGAATTTATTCAAGAGTTAATCATACTCGATAGTTTAAATAAAGTCGCAATCATCGTCCAATAAGGCATAATCTTTGACTTTTAGGGATTACACATTTTAATACTCACTGCATCTGACCCGATGCAGTCCGCATAATAGTATTTAAATACTTTAAATTTCCACCACTGCATATACACTATATACCTTGGTTACTTTTATAATTATTAAAATCTTATACCTCACTCCAAATAAATAGTAATAAAAAAGACTATAAGGACATATTTCTTATGCACTGTCTTGATCTATAAAACTACTGAACCCGAATTTTTCTTTGCCCTCTACACGTAATTAAACTATCAAGCATCACGAAATAAAAATCTGCACTTTTATTACAAATCCAAAACAAGCCATACATATAAATTAAAGATAAACTTTAACTTTTATATACTTTATATATTGTTTCAAAATTAAGTCTACTTAATTGACGTGAATTAACAACACTCAGTATACTAAAAGCCTATGAATTATATATACATCCTATTAATTATTGATAACTAGGCAACCCTGACTACTAATATACTAAAATAATATTTATATAATTGTACCCATTGCCTTGCACTTTCATATACATAGAAAGTTTACCTGCCGCATGATAGCATATTCACTACCTATTATCCCACCTAAGATTTACATCCAATAATTAATTAATATATATATATATATATAATTTTCATTATCCACACCTGATACTAAAAAAATATAACTAAATTTTCTTTTCACTCCCAAACCCAACAACCCCAACTTTTCACCATTCCCAGAAACTAATAGATTATAACAATTTAAAATCCATGAGAAATCATTACAATCAAAACCCTATACGAATTCATGACTTTTTAACTTTGCTATACAGAATATATATATATATATATAATAATAATACTGCAACCCTTAATCAAATATACAATTTCACCAAACTCTAAATTCATATAGCATATAAAAGTGTTTTCCCGTCCTTCACATGAAATTCATGATTGATTTTTTTTTTCCTTTAACATAATCCTTATCCAAAAATGAGTCGGCATTTGAGTCTATGAAATTGTATAGATTCATGAGCATATCAGTTGCTGCCAAATAGAATAGCATGCGCAATCGAATACCCAAAATTAACGAAAACCATATATTTCTGGTAAATTAATTCATGCTTGAGAGACAAAGACAAAAGATGAGTCCAACCCATCATGGCATGCAGTTTCTATCCAACAACCACAGTACGCATATGTGACGTTAACATGGAAGCATCGTCACGCAGATAAATAATCACAGAGATGAATAATCACACAACAATTTTCAAGACAAGCAAGTCAGCTCCCCTTACTTGATGTTTTAGCTTCAACAATTCCAAATGAATTCTTTTTTTTGTTTCCCAAAGCTCCCCTCCTTGCCTCCACTCTAATTCCCTCTCTGGATTGCAATTTCTCAGAACTCCCTAGCCACACAATATGACTCTTTGCTTTCTCACTCACTCCTCCCCCTCTCACCAATTCAGCCCAAAATAAATAAAAAAAATTATAAAAACGAAATTAATTTAAATTTAAAGTTTAATAGTCATTACTACACCTAAACTGCTACCTTTTTGATTTCCAGAGAATTTCTACAGTTTCTAGATCATTTAACCACCTGGCAAAATAGTAAAACATAAGGGTAATATTCATTCTAGCCGAGATTCAAACCCATATCCTTCCTACCCATCAAACACATGCACACCAACAAACTATCATATGATTCCTATTAATTCACACATTCGTATGAACCTAAATCATGTTTTCACGTTCACGATATAATTGCAAAATAAAACAGAATTAAATAAATCTACTAATGACATACTCAGGACTTGAACCCAAGTCCCCTCAACATAATCAAGTGCTCTAAACCACTTAGGTTAACATTGTTTCTTGTTTAGGATTTATCAAAGAACTCTCTTATGGTAGTCTCAACCCCTCATTTCTTATACTTTATTAATTATTAATTTTTATGAATTTCCTGGATCTCACATTACTCCCAACTCAAAAGAATTTTCGTCCTCGAAAATTTCACTTACCAGGAAATAATTGTGGATATGATTCCTTCATGAGGTCCTCCATTTCCCACGTTGCTTCTTGTGTTGCCTCATCCCAAAGAACCTTTACTGTCCGGATTTCCTTCCCTCTCAGCTTCTTGACTTGAGAGTCCACTATGCTTACCGGTCTCACGTCCAGGGTCAGATCATCCCTGAACTGGACATCATCGGTCTCTAACACATGGCTGGGATCCGCAATGTATTTACGCAACTGAGACACGTGAAACACATTATGTAAGTTGGCTAGATGTGGTGGCAACGCAATTTCATAGGCTACCAGTCCAATCCTCCTGTTAATCTGATATGGCCCTATGAACTTCGGCGTTAACTTTCTGGATTTGATTGCTCTCCCAATGCCTGTAGTCGGGGTGACTCGTAGGAACACATGATCCCCCGCTTGGAATTCTAGCGGCCTCCTCCTTTTATCTGCATACGACTTCTGTCTACTCTGAGTCGCACGCATCCTGTCCTGAATCAATTTGACCTTTTCTGTCGTCTGTTGCAATAACTCCGGCCCAACGGTCACTGACTCTCCATCCTTATACCAACATAGTGGGGTTCTACATCTCCTCCCATATAATGCCTCGTAGGGTGCCATTCCAATGCTTGAGTGGTAACTGTTATTATAAGTAAATTCCACCAAGGGAAGTACTTCATTCCAACTACCCAAATGATCCAATACACATGCCCGAAGCAGATCTTCTAGCGACTGAATCGTTCTTTCTGATTGACCATCCGTTTGGGGATGATATGCAGAACTCATTCTCAATTGAGTTCCCAGCGCTGCCTGTAAACATTGCCAGAACCGCGAGGTGAATCTCGGGTCACGATCTGACACTATACTTGCTGGAACCCCATGTAATCTTACAATCTCCCGGATGTATAACTCTGCGAGTTTATCCATTGACATCCTCAGATTGATTGGTAAAAAGTGCGCACATTTGGTGAGTCTATCAACTATTACCCAAATGGCATCATGACCTTTTACAGATCGAGGCAGGTGAGTCACAAAATCCATAGAGATACCATCCCACTTCCACTGGGGTATCTCCAGTGGTTCTAGAGTACCTCCTGGCCTTTGGTGCTCAATTTTAGCCTTCTGACACACTAAACAGGCTGCCACAAAATCTGCCACATCGGTTTTCATCCCAGGCCACCAGAATGACTCCTTAAGATCCTTGTACATTTTCGTCATACCCGGATGGATACTGAGGCGGCTCTTATGTCCCTCATCCATAACTCTCTTTCTCATCCTCCAATTCCCTGGCACACAAACCCGATCTCGAAATCTTAAGATGCCATCAGCCCCCATCTTGAATTCCTTTCCTTTCTCTGTACCCAACCATCCAACAATCCGTTGTAATTCAGCATCATGCACCTGCCCCTCTCGGATCTCCTCAAGGAAGGTGTTTGTAATTGTTAACATACTGCACCGGATATGATCAGAATCCAGTTGTAAACCCAAATTCATATCGCGCAATTTCTCTATTAGTTCCAATTCTTTCATCATCAGTGAAGACATATGCACCCGTTTCCTGCTCAAGGCGTCGGCTACCACATTAGCCTTGCCTGGATGGTAGAGGAGTTCAAAATCGTAATCTTTAAGGTACTCCATCCATCTCCTTTGCCTCATATTAAGTTCTTTCTGATCAAATAAATACCTTAAGCTCTTATGATCGCTAAAGACTCGGAATTGGGAGCCATATAAGTAATGTCTCCAAGTCTTAAGAGCAAAAACTACCGCAGCCAGTTCCAGATCATGGGTGGGATAATTCTTCTCGTGGATCTTCAACTGTCGAGAAGCATACGCTACCGCCCTTTTTTCTTGCATTAACACACATCCCAACCCCTGGTATGATGCATCGCAGTACACTTCAAATGCTTGAGTTGTATCGGGAATAGCCAATACTGGAGCCGTGGTCAATCTCTTCTTCATATCTTCAAAACATGCCTCGCACTGGTCCGTCCATGAGAAAGGTTTGTCCTTTCGCGTGAGTTGCGTTAAAGGACTTACCATTTTGGAGAACCCTTCTATAAATCGCCGGTAGTACCCGGCCAATCCCAGAAAACTCCTTACCTCTGTCACCGTCTGCGGCCGTTCCCATTTCAACACGGCTTCTATTTTTGCAGGGTCGACTGCGATACCATGAGCCGAGATTACATGTCCAAGAAATTGGACCTCGCTCAGCCAGAACTCACATTTTGATAATTTCCCATATAATTGATGTTCCCTGAGTATTTCCAACACCACCCTCAGATGCTCAGTGTGTTCATCCCGATCTCTGGAGTAAATGAGGATGTCATCGATAAACACGACAACAAACTTATCCAGACACTGTCGGAATATCCGATTCATATAATCCATGAATACCGCTGGAGCATTTGTCACCCCAAACGGCATCACGACATATTCATAATGTCCATAACGAGACCGAAATGCCGTCTTTTGTACGTCCTCAGGCTTGACCAAAATCTGATGATACCCAGATCTCAAGTCAATCTTTGAGAACACCCCAGCCCCTCGCAGCTGATCCAATAGATCATCTATCCGCGGTAACGGGTACTTGTTCTTAATTGTGAGTTTGTTTAACTGACGATAGTCGACGCATAGTCTGGAACTCCCGTCTTTCTTCTTAACCAGTAGTACTGGGGCTCCCCATGGTGATGCACTTGGCCTGATGAATTTCTTCCCTAACAGATCTTCTATCTGCTTTTTGAGTTCTGTTAATTCAGCTGGTGCCATTCTATAAGGAGCGACAGACACCGGACCTGCCCCAGGGATGAGGTCGATAGTGAAATCCACATCCCTGCTTGGGGGTAATCCAGGAACTTCGTCAGGAAACACATCCGCAAAATCAGCCACCACAGATATGTTACGGATATGCTCTTCACTACTCTTTTTCTCTGACTGAGCTATCATCATGAAACAGGTAGCTCCCTCTCTCAATTCTTTCATAGCTTCTTGAGATGAAATCAATTTTACCCCTTCAGTTTCTGGGAATATCAATCTGCGCCGTCCACAATCCATTACCACATGGTGATTGGACAGCCAGTCCATCCCCAATATCACATCTAAATCCTCCAACGGCAAGCAGATTAGGTTCACCTTGAACCTACGGCCCGCCACTTCGATCGAGCATCCATCACAACTAGTACTTGTTATAACTTGCCCAGACGTCGGTGTCGAGACTACTAGCTCGCACCCCAAGTCATGAACCTCTAATCCCAACCTCCCCACACATGCATTGGAAATAAAAGAATGTGAAGCTCCCGAATCAAAAAGCACCCATACATTCTGACCCATCATTACACACGTATCTTGTATAAGATTACCTGATCGATTTGCCTCGGCGTTAGTCAGCGCAAACACTCTCCCTGCTGCTCTTGGCCTCTCTGTAGAAGGTAATTGTGGTCGTGACTCTGCGACCGTCTTCTTATTAGGACACCTGTCTGCAAAGTGGCCAGGTTGGTCGCACACAAAACATTTCCGCCATCCTCCACTACTCCCTGCATTACGAGCAAGTCTGGGGCAGTCTCTTTTTAAATGTGCTCCCCCACACTGGAAACACTTCAACCCTTGTGACGACATCTGAGGTCGATTATAAGGCTTCTTCTGTTGTCTAGCCTCTACAACATTTCTCTGCGGTCTGGCTACTCGACTAGGCCCCATCTCTAATTGTTCCACACTTTTCGCTTGTTCCACTAAGAGGGGAAACTCTCGGATCCTGAGTGGCACCAGAACCCTAAGTAGTTCATGTCGTAGACCCCTCTCAAATTTTCGACAACGCCATTCCTCTGTGATATTTTGTGTGTAAAACCGCGCCAGATATTCAAATCGGTTAACGTAAGCCTGTACAGTCATATTGCCCTGCTGTAAGGTCAAGAACTCAGCCTCCCTCTCATGTTTAGCACTATCTGGAAAATACTTTTCCAGGAATCTCTTTTTGAAATTCTCCCAGCTCACTTCCTCCTCCCTAGTTCCCATCTGTTGCTGCATGCCAACCCACCAGTATTCTGCATCACTCACCAAGAGAAAGGTGGCATAGGCCAGCTTCTGTTCATCTGAGCAGCCTAGTACACGGAATATCTTCTCGCACTCCCTGATCCACGCATCTGCGTCATCAGGAGTGGCCTTGCCATTGAATTTGGCTGGTTTGTGCCTCATGAAATCGTCCATGCTGACAGGTCGTGGTGCAGGCTGTGGTAGCACCACCTGTTGCGGCTGCATAGCGTCAACCAATCGGTGAATAGCATGGGCAATTTCATCAGCTGAGTTATTGGCACCAATTCTTCTACCTCTTCCACCAGCCATTTCCTAGTTTCTGGTACATAGGTATCATACACCATTATAAGTTATCTTTGAAAATGCATTAGCAATACACATCATGCAATAACACATATCTCAACAACTCTTACAATTCAGTCAATTTACACTAATCTCACAATCGCAATAAGCTCACTTCCCCAAGGCCCAAAAATCATTTTGAAATCATATGCTCTGATACCAAATGTAACACCCCAGATGGATATTACTAAATAAAACTGATTTTTCACAAAATATACTTTAAGAAAATCAGACATTACAATAAATTCCCAAGCGCGGGAAATTTCAAACTAGTCTCGCTATAATCCATTCGTACTATCTCATCTTTATTACAAGTTCATAATGGATAAAACATCATAATGTCTATTACAAAAGGTAGGGAAGCATAACATAAAGAAAATCCCCCATCGGTAGCCTCGCTCTGTTGCTAAGCATCAGCATGATCACCTGAATTCACGTCTGCTCCCACGTAACAAGTCACGTGATCATCGCCAAACACAAACACACAAACAAGCAAGGGTGAGCTGAAAAGAAAAATAATACAAACAATAAAATAATAAGAATTGACCCTCACCCAGTCCAACTTAATCAATTTTAGATTATTGACCTTTCTATAACATTATACCCCAATCTCATAACCTATATGAGAAAGATCCATTCACAACCTTGGTCCTTAGGGATTATCATGCTCCCACGAACCTACCCGCTCGTGGTCCAACTCTACGGACCTCCCCGCCCGTAGTCCAACTCTACGAACCTGCCCGCTCGTAGTCCAACATGCGTGAACACCTACTATGAACCTCCCCGCTCATAGCAGCCTCAAGTGTGAGCACGGAACATACGAACCTCCCCGCTCGTATCCCCACACAAGAGTACAACAGATACGGACCTCCCCGCCCGCATCAATTACGCATCTCAAATCTCCGTTACGAACCTCCCCGCTCGTAACTAATCCAGCATGTCCCTGACCAAACCCTCAAGACCATCGATGTAAAACGCTACAAAATAATATATATTCCGCACGCTATTGCCTGGCGTTGCCTAGGCACCGCCATACAAAGTTGCGTTGCAGACCGCTTGGCAAAAACCTCTCGCCGTCAGGCGCCAGGCACTTCCAAAAATCATAGCACATATCTCATAAATCAATTATTCATACATAGAGGTATACATTCACAATTGAGACTATGCTAACACTTGAATTTATTCAAGAGTTAATCATACTCGATAGTTTAAATAAAGTCGCAATCATCGTCCAATAAGGCATAATCTTTGACTTTTAGGGATTACACATTTTAATACTCACTGCATCTGACCCGATGCAGTCCGCATAATAGTATTTAAATACTTTAAATTTCCACCACTGCATATACACTATATACCTTGGTTACTTTTATAATTATTAAAATCTTATACCTCACTCCAAATAAATAGTAATAAAAAAGACTATAAGGACATATTTCTTATGCACTGTCTTGATCTATAAAACTACTGAACCCGAATTTTTCTTTGCCCTCTACACGTAATTAAACTATCAAGCATCACGAAATAAAAATCTGCACTTTTATTACAAATCCAAAACAAGCCATACATATAAATTAAAGATAAACTTTAACTTTTATATACTTTATATATTGTTTCAAAATTAAGTCTACTTAATTGACGTGAATTAACAACACTCAGTATACTAAAAGCCTATGAATTATATATACATCCTATTAATTATTGATAACTAGGCAACCCTGACTACTAATATACTAAAATAATATTTATATAATTGTACCCATTGCCTTGCACTTTCATATACATAGAAAGTTTACCTGCCGCATGATAGCATATTCACTACCTATTATCCCACCTAAGATTTACATCCAATAATTAATTAATATATATATATATATAATTTTCATTATCCACACCTGATACTAAAAAAATATAACTAAATTTTCTTTTCACTCCCAAACCCAACAACCCCAACTTTTCACCATTCCCAGAAACTAATAGATTATAACAATTTAAAATCCATGAGAAATCATTACAATCAAAACCCTATACGAATTCATGACTTTTTAACTTTGCTATACAGAATATATATATATATATATATAATAATAATACTGCAACCCTTAATCAAATATACAATTTCACCAAACTCTAAATTCATATAGCATATAAAAGTGTTTTCCCGTCCTTCACATGAAATTCATGATTGATTTTTTTTTTCCTTTAACATAATCCTTATCCAAAAATGAGTCGGCATTTGAGTCTATGAAATTGTATAGATTCATGAGCATATCAGTTGCTGCCAAATAGAATAGCATGCGCAATCGAATACCCAAAATTAACGAAAACCATATATTTCTGGTAAATTAATTCATGCTTGAGAGACAAAGACAAAAGATGAGTCCAACCCATCATGGCATGCGGTTTCTATCCAACAACCACAGTACGCATATGTGACGTTAACATGGAAGCATCGTCACGCAGATAAATAATCACAGAGATGAATAATCACACAACAATTTTCAAGACAAGCAAGTCAGCTCCCCTTACTTGATGTTTTAGCTTCAACAATTCCAAATGAATTCTTTTTTTTGTTTCCCAAAGCTCCCCTCCTTGCCTCCACTCTAATTCCCTCTCTGGATTGCAATTTCTCAGAACTCCCTAGCCACACAATATGACTCTTTGCTTTCTCACTCACTCCTCCCCCTCTCACCAATTCAGCCCAAAATAAATAAAAAAAATTATAAAAACGAAATTAATTTAAATTTAAAGTTTAATAGTCATTACTACACCTAAACTGCTACCTTTTTGATTTCCAGAGAATTTCTACAGTTTCTAGATCATTTAACCACTGGCAAAATAGTAAAACATAAGGGTAATATTCATTCTAGCCGAGATTCAAACCCATATCCTTCCTACCCATCAAACACATGCACACCAACAAACTATCATATGATTCCTATTAATTCACACATTCGTATGAACCTAAATCATGTTTTCACGTTCACGATATAATTGCAAAATAAAACAGAATTAAATAAATCTACTAATGACATACTCAGGACTTGAACCCAAGTCCCCTCAACATAATCAAGTGCTCTAAACCACTTAGGTTAACATTGTTTCTTGTTTAGGATTTATCAAAGAACTCTCTTATGGTAGTCTCAACCCCTCATTTCTTATACTTTATTAATTATTAATTTTTATGAATTTCCTGGATCTCACAGCGAGAACCGCGTACCTTCTTCAAGCGTATGGCTCAAATGGTGTCCCTATCAAAAGTCGAAGTTGTGGACGATGACGATGATGTCGAGCTCTAGTGATTGCCTACCCTAATCACACTTCCTCTCCTTAAAAATCTATGCCTACCATAATCACACTTTCTCTCCCTTAGCCTCTAATTTACAAAAACAACAATGGAAGACCCTTAAAAATAGAAAGGGGTAAAGGGATTATCCTGATATATTCACGATAAGGGTCCCGAAGTGAGGATTTATGACGAGGATGACGGTGAGGGTCAACAATTTGGTTTTTGGTGAGGGTGGATTAGGGTTTCCAACAAGTTCGTGTGACCAGTTCCCATCGCGTGACTAGTGTGAATGCTCAACAACTCTTGAAGCCTCGACGACATTTGTAGGACGACGCTTGAAGGCTCAACAATTGAAGGTTCTTGAAATGAGGCACAAGGGTTTTGTAAATGACAATGTATTCAAAATGAAAGAGAAGGGTTGAAATGAGGGAGAAATGAGGGTCTTGCAAATGAGAAGGTTTGGAAATTGATTTTCTTTTTCCTAAGAAAATAGTACTTAGAAATTGATTTTCAATTAAGAGGTAAATTTTATTAATTAGGAAAAGAGTATTGGATGGAGGGAAAAAAAGCGAACCAAAATACGAGGTTATTAGATGACATTCATAAATGCCATATGAATATATTAACATAAAATTTACTTTTTATGAATTTAATCTAATTAGAAATTAATTTTTAATTTTTAAATAAAAAATTACCAGTTCATTTAATATCATTAGTCCAATAATAAAATTTAAAATAAAAATATCTTAATGAGAAATTAAAAAAAAAAATCAATCATAATATAATAAATACATGTTTATAATGAGAGAACGTTGTAATTGTAAACTTTTTTAATGGTCACTAAATTAGTTTATATTTGACCTAAATGGAGGATAATAACTTAGATGGAGGAAAATCAAATATATTAAATTCATATTAAATTTGTTAACACAAATAAATTGAGTCACAATATATTTCTTTTATAAGATTTAGATTTAAAATATATTTTTCACTGTCGCAACCGAAATCGCGACGGGAGGGCGAACCGAAAAAGAAAACGAGTTTAAAAAAGATTTGGAGTCGCCACCATAGTTATTCTGAAAAACTATGGAAAACCATAAAAATAAAATAAGCCTACGAAAAACCAGATTTTTGGATCCGGGAGTCGGTTACGCGTAGGGAAGGTGTTAGCACCCTACAATGCCCGCCCAAAGGCGGTACTTTTAATTAAAAATGCAAAGTTAATGTGGTTTTAAAAATATTAATTTTCCCCAAAAATAATGAGACAAATAATACTAAAAAGAAACAAAAATATTTTTTTTTAATTTTTGAGCTCGACAAGGATTGACCTTGGTCCTACGTATTCTCATTACAAATGAGAAATCAGGGTTACGTAGTTCTTTAAAAGATATTTGAAAAACAATTGAGAAAAAGATTTGATTTTTTTAGAGGTGAACCTGACAAGGACTGGCCTTGCTCCTACGTATCTCACAGTGGAGAATCAAGAATCATGTAGTTCTTAAAAACGACAATTTTGTTTGAAAATATTGATATTTTTATATTTTGAAAATCTTGCATTTTTTGGTATTTTTTGAATTACTTGAAGATATGTGTCATATGACACGAGCGGTCGGACAGACACTAAAAGAGAAAAAAAAAACTATTTTTGGTATTTTTAAAAATGAGTGTCACACGGTGCGGGCTACTGGACAGACACAATAAAAATGTAAAAGAACCTTTTTTGATTTTTTTTATATTTTAATTTTTATAATTTTCAAATATTTTGTTTTTTAGAAAAGAAATTAAAAAGGAGAAATTTATTTAAAAAAGGGTAAAAGTGGAAAACAAGATATGAAGGTGCATTTGTAATTAGTGGGAAGTGCGTAAAGTAATTTGCGGGAGGTGCATGAAGTAAAATAAAAAGAGCCCAAAATAAGAGATAAATACAAATGAGTGGTGGGGTCAACAAAATTGGAGGTGTGTGAAGTAGAACGTGAGCTGCACACAGTAATAGCAAACGAGTCCAAAACAAAAAAAAAAGGTGTGGTGCTAGCAAATATAGGGGTGCGCAGAAAAAAATACTTAAACAGTCTAGCTCAAATAAAAGGAGATGCAGGTATAAGAAAAAAAGGGTGTACAAAGGAGACAAACCTAATTGAAATAAAAGAGGGGTGCATGCAGTATGGGCATAGGTGTGCGAAGAATAAAGAAGTGGCAGGCCACTTTCTTTTATTCTCTCATAAACAAAACCCTAATTAAAGCTAGAGGGCTCTCCTTCACGACAGCTCCTTCTCCATCTCAAAACCAACAACACGCCTCCGGCCCCTGGGACGCGCGTCTGTGACCATCGCCATGAACGCCGCCGCCGTCGGTGCTGCCAAGCTTCCCAAATCGCCTCTTCTTTTTTTTCCGAAGCGCGAGATCCTTTCTCCATTGCCTCTTCCAGGAGCAGATGTCATTGTCGCAAGTCCCACGGCTGGCGAGACACGCTGTCGTCGACGCCAGCCACCACCGGAAGCATCGCTGGCGAGAACCAAACTCCGCGAATCGTCTCCTTTCTCGTTTCTTCTCCCACGCGGGAGATAGGTGTCATAGCCTCTGTGATTCGCCACCACCACGCCAGCCACACCGCGACTAGGTCCGCAAACGTCATGTGACCGCACTCTTTAGTTCAAAGCTCCGACTCTCCTTTGTTCATCTATCTGTTATGCTTGGATGTGGTTGATTGGTTAACATGAGACTTGGGTGTTTGGTTTTGGAATGGGGTTTCGATTCAACGTGAATGAAGATTGCATGGATGAGGTTGTAATAGAACAACGGAGGGTTTCTATTGATGATGAAGAATGAGTGTGATTCTGGTTTTTTAGGCAGGTGTGAGACGAAGATGATGGTGAGCGAGTAAGCAAGTGAATACGTGTTCTAACTATTTGTGAAGTGTGTATGGGTTCTAGTTTGGCAATTTCTGGCAGGTGGAAGGTGATGAGGGAAAGATGATGATGGCGAGAGAGATTGAGAGTGAGGTGGTGGAATGGTTCGTGATTGGGTTTGGTGGAAAGAATGAACGGTGTTATGTTGGAATAATGGAGTGGAGTGAAAATGAAAAGAACATGGATTATGGTAGTGTAGTTGGAAGAATGTGGGAGAAGATGGAAGTAGGTATAATAACCGTGTGAATATGTTTCTTATGGTTTTTTATGAATGAGTTTTCTGATCTTTCTTTTGTTTTTGTTGTAGGGAGAATGGAAACAACATTAAGTAACACATTTAATTCATAAAACACAACATCAGTTCATGCCAACATCAATTATTTTCATACCTAAGTGTTCTAAAGTGTACCTTCAGTGGATCCTTTCTAATACCCCTGGCAGTTTCTTCTCAATGATGTTCCCTTTGTCGTCACTGATTTCTCTTGCTTTCTGAGTTCTAGTGCCTTCCCCCTATAGTAAAAAAAATAGAATCCCTCCTCTCATGAATCTTCCCCTTTTTATTATGTAACTATCTGCACCTTCCAATCTCGAAATTTGGGATAAGGCTAAGAGCAGATGTTGCTTCCTGCTCCTTCAACCATCATGACCATGTTACATGTCATTCCTAATACAAAACCATGATAGCACAGCAGGCCTAGGTTTGATGATAGAGAGAACTTACGTTACTTCTTTCTTTCCCTTTTTCCTTTTCTTTTTTTTCTTTTTGTTGTTTTCTTTGTTTCATTTTTTTTTACATTTTTTTTATATACATATTTTTTCAAAAATGAATAAAACAAAATAAAAATAAAATAAAAAAGTAAACAAAATATGATTAAAATCAAAATTAAAAAAATTAAATTTAAAAACAAAAATAAAATAAGAATAAGAATAAAATAAAATAAAAATAAAATAAAAGCAAAATAAGATGAAATGACAAATCAAAATAAAAGTAAAATAAGATAAGAAAAAAAAAAGGTATTACCCGAACAAAATTAGGTGTTGACATTCACCTAATTGTCAATTTCTCCTAATTGGTGTGGTGGTAGTGGTGGTGGTGGTGATGATGATGTTCGTGATGAAGGTGGTGGTGGCAATGATGGTGGTGGTGGTGGTGGTGGTGATGAAGGTGGTGGTTGTGGTGGTGGTGATGGTAATGTTGGTTATGGTGGTAGTGGAGGTGGAGGTGGTGGTGGTGGTGGTGGATGTGGTGTTGGTGGTGGTTGTGGTGGTGGTGGTGGTGGTGGTAGATGTGGTGCTTGATTGTGGTGGTAGTGGTGGAGGTGGTGATGGTAGTAGTGGTGGTGATGTTGTTTGTGGTAGTGGTTCTAATGGTAGTGCTTGTGGTTGTGCTGGTAGTGATTTTGTTGCTTGTGGTGGTGGTGATGGTGGGAGGAAAACAAACTTATGAGTAGAACAAATTTAAAACTTTTATCATGTTAGTTTAATCTAACTAAATAATTTTATGAAAAAAATATGTGTATGGTTTAGCAACCAAAATTATTCGGTGGCTAAATACCATATTAAATATATTTTATAAAATAATATTTATATCGGTTGCTGAATCAGTGGCTAAAACATTACATCTTAAATAATATTTTAATGATTGAAAATATTTGGTGGCTAATTACCATATTAAATATATTTTACAAACTAAATTTATTTCGGCTCCTAAATCAATGGCTAAAACATTAGATATTCAATAATGTTTCAGCGAGCGAAAATATTTGATGGCTAATTACAATATTAAATACATTTTACAAATAAGATTTATTTTGGTCCCTAAATCGGTGGCTAAAACATTATATATTAAATAATGTTTTAGCAACCGAAAGTATTCGGTGGCTAATTACTATATCAAATATATTTTACAAAATAAGATTTATTTTGGTCATTAAATCGGTGACTAAAACATAATATTTAGAGACTAAAAAGTTCGGTCACTATTTCAGTCGCTATAGTACATTGATTGAGTCGCTAAATCGATGGCTACTTTGCGACTACTATGATTCGATGGCTATTTCAGTCATAATTTGCGACTAAATTGTTTCAGTGGCTAATATCAATGGCTAAATTGCTTTTTTCTAGGCTGACCTAAGCCTAACCGGCCTAGGCTGACCTAAGCCTAACCGGCCTAAACCGGTAACGCTGTCGTTGACGCGATCAAATTAATACTACTAAACTATAGCAACTTCAGTATTGCTAAGATAGTAGTCAATAGAATAGAAAGGGTAAAGTAACCCAAAGTCGTCTCCCAACGAACACGGAATTGATTTTTAACAAATTAGTTCTTATAAAACTATACAAGAGTTAGTCAAATAAGATAAAAAATATAGGGGATTAAGATAAACAAAGATAGAAATAAAAATTAAAAGATAAAAAGAAATAAAAACAATAATAAAGAAGATAGATTGATTCCATTGCTTTTTCAAAATAGATTCATCATCGGTTATCTAAAGATTATTGCTCAATTAATAGAGTGATTACTCTCTCTTTTCTTTTCTCTATTCTTCTTTTTATTTTGTATTCCATGGATTGCTAAACTTTTTGGGTTGATTCCATTGTAATTTTATTATGGATTCTGAGGTTAGAATGAATTAATTTCTTTGTTCTTTTTATTATTGTTGAGGTTTTAATTCATCTATGTCTTTTATCTTTGAATCACGTAAAAAGTAATGATTTTAAATCTATATGCATGTTGATCATATGAGTTCAAGGGTTTTTAAATTTAATTAAGACTTTACTTTGATTTTATTTAGAAACTTTCATATGATGAAATGAGTTTTTACCAATAATTGAGACTTTACTTTGGTTAAAGGTATTTACTCTAACTACAATTAATTGAGACTTTACTTTGATTAATTAAGCTTTTTATTTGGTGAGGAGATAAAAGACTAGACATGATTAGGCATAGTAAATTTGATTGAGACTGTACTTTGGTTGAATTTACTATGGATAATCTAAAAGTTCTCACTTTTAATTGAGATTGTACTTTGGTTAAAAGTGAGAACGCCAACAAATTAATTGAGACTTTACATTGACTAATTTGAAAAACTATAACAATAATTAATTGAGCAATAATCTTTAGATAACCGATGATGAATCTATTTTGAAAAAGCAATGGAATCAATCTATTTTCTTTACTATTGTTTTTAATTTTTTTTATCTTTTAAATTTTATTTCTATCTTTGTTTATCTTAATCCCCTATAGTTTTTATTTTATTTTATTTGACTAACCGTTTTGTATAGATTTTATAAGAACTAACTTGTTAAAAATCAATTCCGTGTTCGTTGGGAGACGACTTTGGGTTACTTTACCCTTTCTATTTTGTTGACTACTTTCTTAATAATACTGAAGTTGTTATAGATAAGTAGTATTAATTTGATCGCGTCAACGACATCGTTATCAGACGCGAAAAGAAATAACCAGCCTAGGACGACATATGAGCAATGGCGGCATAAGCCGCTAAAGGGGTAATCGGCTTACACCGACCACTCTAAGAAACTTGACGAAATCAAAGCACTCCTAAAATCCAGTAAGCCCAATATAGTCAAGACTAAGGGCTTGGGTTAAGGCCCAGGCCCACCTATGGCCCAAACCAGGGCCCAGCCCATGGAATGGTCAAACATAATCAATAATCTATAAATATACATGGACCCCACGAATTAAAGGTACGCATTCATTACTCCATTAATCACCTGATTTGACTTTCTAGAGAGCCTTCGCTGACTTAAGCTTCGGAGTCCCTTCTGCAGGTAACCCCTCCCGAGTCCAAGCAAACATGTACCAACCGGGCAGAGGCCAACTGAGGAGATAGCAGACTATATGGGTAAGGTGACACTTGTGCCTAATGTATCTTATTTGTTCTCTGTAAGAACAATTGGCGCCCATTGTGGGGCACGAGACAACACTTTACTACCCACTTTCTCCGAAGATGGTGTCTACCCGTAGCAGAGCAGGAGTTAACAAGCAGGTCGAAGCTGGTCCCTCAGGACCCGCTAACATCACTCCAGATCTGACCGCCATCCTAAACGGTCAAGCCAAGATGCAACAGGAGCTGGCTGATCTGAAGAAGCGCAGCGCTGACGAGATAGAGGCACTGCGATAGGAAAACTCTCGCCTTAGGCGAAAGATCGAAGTCGATCCCACTCAAAAGGGAAAAACCAAGGAATCATCTGAAGCTGCAGGGTCCTCGGCTTTCCTGCCTACTGAAGAGGAAATCGAGTACAATCCTTCCCCACACACCTTCACCACCACCCAAAAAACTCCCATCCTCTCAGCCCACCCCACTCACTTTCCCTCCACCCTCCCAAGGCACACTGCGGCTCCCACCGCTAGCCTCCCCACCACTCAGGTTCCCTACAACATGCCCACCACCCTACATACTACTCAGATCCCACCTTATAACCCTCACTACCTCCCTACAACCCACATCACCCCTCACAACTTCACCTCCACCCTTCCCACCCTTGTCCACCATCCCATCCCCCCCACCCACTCCCATCCCACCAACCCAGACGTCGTCACCCTTTCACCGACTTCATCGCTAACACCCCCCTCCCCACCCAGTGGGAACCCTTCACACTGGAGCGTTACACTGGTGAAACCGATCCCGACGAACACCTTAAAGTCTACATCACTCACGTCGCCCTGTACACCTCCCAAGACACCGTCTTCTGCAAAGCCTTTCCCACCACCCTCAAAGGCCGCACTCTTGAATGGTTCACGACCCTCCCACCTTACTCCATTGACAGCTTCGACACCCTCTCACACATGTTTACAACCCATTTTGCTGGCAGCCGCCCACATCAAACTACTACAATCTCCCTCCTCGGCATCAAGCAAGAACAAGGTGAGACACTCTGGGCATTCATCGACCGCTTCAGCAAGGCTGCCTTTCGCACCCCACACCTCAACCAAGAAATGATTCTCCAGTGCATGGCCCTTACCCTTCAACTCGACCCCTTCGCCAACAACGTCTACCTTAATGCACCTGCCTCTGTGCACGAGTTGAAGTTGCGTCCCGCCAACTACGTTCGCATGGAAGAAATGCAAACCCTCCATACTAAATTCTGCAACGATTACGCACCCACCACTGCCAACCCTACCCCACAACCCTCTCGTCCTGATCCGAGACCACGAGAACCCCGACAACCCCGCTTCACCAGATACGCCCCCCTCAATGTCCCAAGATCCCATCAAGGCCCAATGCCTCCTAGACTTTGTCAACGACCTCCAACAAACACCCACGGAAGACCAGTGGACACTTTACGTGGATGGTTGTTCAAATCTGAAAGGGGCAGGTGCTGGCATCATGTTGGAAGGCCCCAACGATATCCTCATTGAGAAATCCCTCCACTCCGCCTTCAAGACATCCAACAACCAAGCCGAGTACGAGGCCATCCTCGCTGGCCTATCCCTGGCCCGCAAGGTTGGCGTCAAATCCTTAACATGCAAAACTGATTCCAAGCTCACTATAGGCCATCTAAATGACGAGTTCCAGATCAAGGACCCCACCCTTTTACAATATTACCATCTAGTCCGAACAGTCATCCAATCCGCCTTCGACCAAGTCCGCATCCAACACATTCCTAGGTCCGAAAACATCAGGGCCGACATCTTATCCAAACTAGCCAGCACCAAGTTAAAAAGCCGCCACCGATCCCTCTTACAACAGACGCTATCCGCTCCTTCCATCACAAATACTTTCCATAACCTAACCCAATCCCAAGCCGACAATTGGACCACTCCTTACATCCAGTATCTCCAAACCGGTAACCCCCCACCAAATGCTGACAGAACTTGGATAACTAAAGCCACCAGATATACCATGATAGGCGATGATTTGTACAAACGTGGATATGGCCAACTACTTCTCAAATGCGTCACTGCAGAGCAAGCCCAGTACATCATTAAGGAATTACACGAAGGCATATGTGGCTACCATTCCGGTGCACGCACCATGGCTACCAGAATCCTTCGCGCTGGTTACTTCTGGCCGACTATGGAAGCAGATTGCCAAGACTTTGTCAAAAAATGCAAATCATGCCAAAAACATGGCAACCTCATTCACCAGAAATAAGAACAACTTCATTCTATACTATCCCCGTGGCCCTTCGCAAAGTGGGGGATAGACATCCTCGGCCCCTTCTCCCCCGACAAAGGTCAAGTAAAGTTCTTGATAGTAGCCGTCGATTACTTTACCAAGTGGATAGAGGTCAAACCCCTAACCACCATCACAGCCCAGCAAGTCCAACAATTTGTTTGGAAGGATATTATATGCCGATATGGTGTCCCACATACCATTATCACCGACAATTTATAGATAAGGAACTCGCCAAATTCTACACCGGTCTAGGCATCAAACACATAACCAGCTCTGTTGAACACCCACAGACCAACGGACAAGCCGAGGCGGCAAACCAAGTTATCCTAGTAGAGCTACGCAAGCGGTTGGACAGCGCCAAAGGCCGATGGCCAAAAGAACTAGTAGAAGTGATGTGGGCCTACAAGTGCACCCCTCAATCAGCAACAAACGAGTCTCCATTCAGCCTAGTATACGGTGCAGATGCCATGATACCCGTTGAAATTGGTGAACCATCCCTGCGTCGAGAACTATATGACTCAACCTACAATCATCAAAACATGGCCACCCACCTCGACCTCCTATCCGAGCTAAGAGAAAAAGTTCAAATACGCAACTTAGCTGCCAAGCAAAGAGTCGCCACGAAATATAACGCCAAACTATGCCCAAGATCATTTGCAAAAAGGGATTTAGTTTGGAGAATGGCCAGCAGTGCAAGAAAGAAGGATGCCAAGTTCTCTGCAAATTGGGACGGCCCATACCGAATACGTGAAGACGCTAGGGAGGAGCATATCGGCTTGAATAGCTATCTGGGGAAGAAATACCTAACACATGGAATGTATCCCATCTAAAGTTCTACTTTAGTTAAAGACATGCTTTGTATCAAACACTTGTAACCCTGGGTGTACTCTTTTTCCTCACCTAGTCTTTTTTCCTTAAGGAGGGTTTTGGCCGGGGAGGTTTTAACAAGGCACCCCAAATTCAATAAATAAACAAAGGGTTCCCAACTTTACGACTATTCTTCACTTCACTTCTTGAATTCGTTTAAGTTCCCCACCCTTACCACAAGTAAGCGGCTTGGGACGAACACCCTCAACTTTATATTAATTCGTTTAAGTTCCCCACCCTTACCACAAGTAAGCGACCTGGGTCAAACACCCTCAATTTTACATTAATTCGTTTAAGTTTCTGATGTGACCCCACCAAGCCCAATTACACCTTCAAGCCCAAGGCCAAGCCTAAGCCCATTAAAAGGCCCAATTACAAGATCAATGATGAAAAAGATTCAAAAGGGCCTCTCATTAGATGATCACAAAATCAATGGGCTTCTCACATTCTTTACATGGGCCAAAGAGATCACAAAGACTTGAAGAAGTGCATGTAAATCTAGTAGTGTAGATTTAAATTGGGCCATTGTTTGGGCTTTGCTTTCCAATAATACATAAGACATGAAAGGAACATAGGATGGGTTAAAATTAGGCTCGGCCCAATTCTCTTCATACATGGCCAAGATTATCAAGACAAGGAGGCTCCTTTGCTTCATGGTTTGACTAAGGTTGGTCATCACATCTAAAGGCTAAGAATCCTTCTTGTTCTTCAAGCCAAGATCCAAGGGGCGTGATCTTGTCTCCTTCTCCTAGCTTGATCTAAGGGCCAAGATCAAGGCCCACTCCATCCAATGGCTCTCCTTTCTCATGTGTGAATTCCAAACGATACAACTTCTTCCCGCCAAAAATCACAACCCATACCAATCGACACAAGGCACACCAAAGGCCATGAGTATCAGGAACGACGACGCAAAAACCTTTTTTTTGATTAGACCTCTGACACCCCTTCACCTGCTAAACCTTTTCCCGTCTTTAGCCTTAACACTGTTCATCACACTTAAAGGCTGGGGGACTGGTGTACCACACCTAGCCGGCCTCACCAGCACATCAGCACATATCATCCTTCACCGACACACTTATATCGACAAAGGCTGGGGGACTGGTGTACCACACCTAGCCAATTCAACCAAATAATAATAATAAATGATCACCATATCTACACACGAAGTAATTCAGGTAACCGGCCTAGGCTGACCTAAGCCTAACCGACCTAAACCGATAACCTAAGACACTAAAAGAAATAACCAGCCTAGGATGACATATGAGCAATGGCGTCATAAGCTGCTAAAATGGTAATTATCCAATTTTATCAATTAAAATATCTTTTTAATCTATCAAATCTTTCACATCATTCACTAGCTTTCATAAAGTTTTCTCTTATCTTTGTTAATTTCTTTTCATATTTCCCGTAATCCAAACAACCTTATTTTCACCCCCTCTTTCCTCTCAAATCCACTCCTACATATTCATTTTTAAAGGTGTGTTCAAATTTGAAGATGAATTTTGGGGAGTGGATTTAAAAGGAGAAAGAGGTGGATGTGGTGTTGTTTGAATTAAGAAAAAGATGGTATGATTTGAGTGGATTTGTGATGAAAGTTTGAATATGACGTGATATCTATAATATATTAAAAAAGATGTTTTAGTTAATAAAATTATATGACTACCATTTTATCTTGGAGGATAAACGTGATAAAAATTTAAATTAAATAGTGGAAACTAAGTTAAAATGAAATTGAAGATGTTATTTAAAACTACAAAAATATTATTATTATTATTATAATTATTTTTTTTTTATTATTATAATTAAAACCTAAAACAATGACCTACACATATGCACCTGGACCTAAAACCAAGCAAATGCAGAGGGAGGGAGGAGAATCGATTTAGAGACATCATCCCAAAACAATTTAATAACGAGTGTATTTGGGAGGGCGTGAAAAATTAATTTCGAAAGAATTGATTATTGGACAGAGAAGTGGATAATATTAGCTTCTCTTTCAATGTGAATTTTTTAGTTCAGAATCAATTTTAAAACCAAATAAAACATGATTTTATGTTGAAAAAACAATTATACATCCAATTGACGTGAAATCAAATACACTAGGCATTCTCCTGCAAGCCCATAATCGATTCTCGCATCATCCATAATTGATTTTCATCAACATAGTCAAATGAAAAAAGACAATGGACATTTTCATAAAAATCTATGTATTTCTCCTCAAATCTTCTCACCCTTGTGCGGATCCATCTTTCATCCTCTCTTGGAAATCCTCTTCCCCAAATTAGTACAAATCGCTAGAAACAAACACACACATCACTCGTCTTTTCCTCCGCGTGTACAATGAATCAATGAAAACAAACACAAAGCGGAAAATAATTTGAAAATATAATATCTAAATTGAATTATAATATATCCAAGTCACACGTGGTTAATCTCCCGCTAAATTGTTTGATTTATTCTACACTAATTATGGACTAGTAGTAATGTATAAAAGTGAATAACATTAATCATAATTAAATTAGCCCAACGCGCGCAACAACTTCAATATGCACAAGATAATTCATGGTAAGAGGCATAATTTTATATATATATATATATATATATATATATATATATATATATATATATATATATATATATTCTTTAGTGATGGAAATGCAAGATAGTGATCTCCATGCAAGAGCGTAAGTGGTACTTTTGATCGTGAGGAAAATAAAATCTCAAGAAATAAATGTCTCAGGATTAAAAGAAAATAAATATATTTTAACACCTCTACTTTTAGCGTTCATTCTTAAATAATTCAGAACAATTTGACAAAGAAATAAATCAGTTCATAATTCAGAGGAATTTGACAAAGAAATAAATCAGTTCAGAAAGGATAATGGATAAAAAAAAGTAGATTAGAAACAATATTGAATTCATCATTCATGCCGTGTTTTAAGGTAACAGTTGATGTCTATAATTAGTGACGCGAAGTTACAGCATGAAAAGATAGAAAACACAGCGAAAACGGCGGCAGGAGAAGATATTTAATGAAATACTAAAGTCATTTACTTTGAATATAAGAGTAACTAGGATGCGCTTTCAACGTATAATCCTTTGACCTATAAACCATACTCTGGGACCAAAAATAGCATTATGCCATCACTTGCTTCTAGACGAGGTAATGGGAGAAACAGATTTTGCAAACATGTAGAATCTACAGTAAATATATGGAGGTATGAACTACGAGGAAAAGTACATTCATAAAGACGAGAGAGATTTGGTTTGGACAACAGGTGGCGAATTGTTAGCAGTAGAATTATCTGTCCAATTCTTTTCACCCCAATGCCATAACATGCTCTCCCAAAAACAGAAATCCTCAAAGCACGTTTTCAATCTTAGATCTTCTATCTTGATTTTCCAGTGACCATCACTGTAGTTTCCCTTTTCTGCTTGTCTTCGATCCCACTCTAATGAAGCCTTCTGCTTGGACCTAAGCAAACAGTACTTACGCAAGTTTTCTGGCATGGCATCATGCACCTTCCACCATCTTGCATGAGCCACATCACTTGCAAACTCCTGCAGAATGTCCACATTCCAGTTGCAGTCATAGTCTCGAAAGCAAAGCCATGGTTTATAACCCAGATAATGGATGACATAAAGGATTGGTGGATCGGCTCCGAAGAGACGGGTTTTCATCACTTTTTTCTCTTCCTCATCACCTTCCCAGAAGTGCTTCAAGAAGTTCATATGTTTTGGAATCCGGTGCCACCATGTGAAGATTTCGTTAAGATACCCTTGGTCCCCTCCATTGTACGAGACAATCTCATTGATGTGATCCATAAGCAGTTGGAATGTACAATTCGATGGTTCAACCACCATTACACCTGAGTTGAACAGCGTAGCATTGTTTCCTATGGCAGTTATTTCAGGCATCTCAAAAAGGAAATCGATATTTCTAAGAATCAGAAGGTCAGCATCAATGAAAATGATTTTATCATAATCTGTTAGCTGCCAGAGGCGGAATTTGCTGTAGTTCCATTCGTTGTATGCCTCTGGTTCTGCTTTTGGATTCCTGATTCTTTGGATTGTATGAATCTTCCATCCGGCAGCCTCCAAGCCACCTCTATGATAATCAGTAATCGTGTCGTCAACAAGAATCACAAGATCTCGTGTTGAACCAGCCATTCGAATACTCTGAGCAGCAGTAATAGCTCCACAAACATACAAGTGTGCAGAGTGCAGGATGGTTGCATAAGCTTCTCGTTGTGGCCTTTCTGAATAAAAATTTTCTGGTAAAAGAACATAGTTAGCCTCTGATCAGTGTGTCCAGTTAATTTCATAGATCAAGAAACTTCAAAGGTAGCGGAATAAATAATATACTTTCAGAAGCCACATTGCCTTTCGGGACTATATCATAAAAGAAGTATAATAACCTATTTTGATGCAACAGGAGGACAGGATTTAATTAATTTAAAAGTTCATGCTTTCAGTGACACTACAAAGGAAACCTGTTGTGACATCTTGGACTTAGTGTGCATACATCATGCTCCTTGGCCAACCTTTTATTTTCCATGTTGGTCTTCAATAAAGGAAAATGTGGTACACTAAAATTTTGAAACTCAAACTGATTGTTGCTTAAAAAACAAGATGGAAACATGATCCAGGGATAAGGAGATCAAATGAAAAGCAAGGACGAAATGAGAGCATAGCATAAGAAACAAGTTTATTTGAACCTGACCTTTAGCCTTCATAGGAACTGCTAGTTCACATGAACCAATTGGTAGCTGCAGCTTATCCCTCAGTCTATTCAGGTTGGGTTCATAAAGCCAGGCACTCCCTTCATGCTGTATAAGGTCCTTGCAAGTAAATAGATTTGGAATCGGTAAGCAATCCGTGACCAAAAGCACACGGACTGGATGATATCCTTTGGAAGAGGCAGCAAGTCTTGCAGCTTCAATTTGCAAGTGCAAACGAGCTACATCTCTAGACCAGCGTCCTGACTTGTGGCAGGGAAGCTTGACAGCAATAAGATCAAGCCGGGGCTTTCCTGGTACCTGAATCCTAGGTAGAGCTGGACAAGTAGGGAACTCATATTCTTCTTCTTCATCTATCCATTCAGGATACAGAACTTCCCAAGTAATATTACTTGAAACATAGTCCAGACTAAGGATTACATGCTCTGCTTCTGGTATCAGCTCCTTCCAGTGGTCATTCTCACTGTCATTGAAGTTTAATAAGCCAACACCCTGATATGTGTCCTTATCCTTCAAATTTTCAAGAACATTAGATATTTGGTCCCACTCAATATTGAGAAATGATGCATAACGTGAATCAATGCCACCAAATCCTCCTCTCCAGCCGTTTATAAAAGTTGGCCTGAAAAAAAAAAAAAAAGACGAGTTAAGAAAAGGAAATATGTAACCGAATAAATCACCCTTTACGATTTGAACAAATAAATTGCCACAGTATTTCAAGAACACAAGACATAATCTTTGAACCGACACATGCTTATACATAGACAGATTCAAATTCATAACAGTAAATGAATTCTCCTTCCAATATATACTGCAGTGCTGTAGAAGAATCCAAAAGCAAGCTTTATTTTCTAGAAAAGCAAAATTTGAGAAACAAAACCATCGAAATATAAGGATGCAAAAAAAATGTGAAAACATGGAGACAAACAAAAGACATACCGCGACCTGATAGAGTTTGACAAATGATCGGTATTGTAAACAGCTGGAGGATGGAAAATGGTAACCAAGGTTCCCAATATAACAACAACCAAAACTAATTTCCAATTTGGCCTGCATGTTATACTCTTCTCTTGGAACGGAGTATGCAACAACTTCTCAACATCTTTGAAATCTTTATTTCTTTGAGACCTTCTCTTGCCAGTATCTTCACTGCACCGACAAGAAAGCAAAATAAACAAAAATTCAGCATCCAATAAACACGAGAAACAGTCCAAGTAGCACAACACAAATCATCAAGACCGAGGTTCAATTTCCCTCATCATTATTGCATTGCTGAGATACCAAGATCCTACGAACATATCGCGCCAATTCTGAATTACGACAAAATAAATACAGTTCGCCGGCAATAGATTCCGTTATCTTCGTAGAAATAAATAAAAGCAAAAAGAAAAAAAAAACTGAAGCAGATATCTAGGATTTCGAAACTCTCTATAACTCAAGTGCTAAAAATAAATGTGACATCTAAAATGCAGTTCACGCAAGAAGATTAAAAACAAACGCAAATTTAGTAAGGCATTAAGTACGGAGCAAAACCTAAAGGAGGCGGAGGAGCGGTGGCGCGGCTCCACGAAGTTCGGAGACGGTCCCCTCATTTTCCGATTCAGCTCAAGAAAGCATCAGATTCGGAAACAGAACGAGAAAATGGCGAGGGAAGAGGAAAAGTTGGAAGTAGAAGAAGTGAAGTATGATTGGATTCAAATGGAGGAAGATCAAGCCAAAGAAACAGAATTGAAGGAAAGAGGAATCGACAAATGTCGCAGAAGGGTTTAAATGCTGCGTTTGACGAGTTTGTATGAAGCAGAAACAGAGAGACCTAGTCTCTCTATATATACATACATATATAACTCTGTTGTTACATTCAACCTTTTAACAACTTAAATAATCATCTTTTGAGATCATTTCACTGTTGCTGATTCGACCAATTATCACATAGCTAACTTTTTTTCTTTAATCTGTGTATGAATCGGTATGTTTAATCATTGTGTTACTGTGAAAGTATCAAATTTTCGCATGTTACAACTTTTTAATTTTTAGAGCTGCAAATTTTGTAAAATAGAAGGAATAAAATTTAAAATAAGTCAACATAAACATAAAATTTAAAGTATAACTATTTATAGTCTCTTGGTAAAAATTAAATACTATATAAAACTAGAAAACGTAAAGATATGCCAAAGAAATTCCACGTTCTACATATTTATTGATGCTGGTCAATACGTGCATGTTTATCAAACATATTTTGGATTTGGAAACTGTTCCTGCAGAGAACAAATAAGATGAGTTAGGCACGAGTGTCACCTTACCATGTAGTCCGCTATCTCTTCAATTGGTCTCTTTCCGGTTGGTAAATGTCAGCTTGAACCCAGGAGGAGTTACCTGCAGAAGAGTCTCCGAAGCTCAAGTAAGTCAAAGCTCTTAGAGAGTCAAACTAGTGATTAATGAATGCGTACCTTTAATTATTGGGGTCCACGTGTATTTATAGAGCATTAATGATGTCTGATTACCTCATGGGTCGGGCCTTAACTTGGGCTCTAGCTTGGGCCATGAGTGGGCTTGGGCCCTAACCCAGGCCTTTTAGACCTATTGAATGCGGGGGCTCTGATGAGTGCGTATTTTTGCCCTCTCACTTAATGTTTAATTCTGGGTATTTAATTGAATTTGTGTGCTTAAAGATTGATTTGATTGGGATTTTCTATTATTGGGATTATTGAGCATGAGATACAAAAACATGTTAAAAATAGCTTTTTAGTTGCATAAATGTTCTTTGGATATTTTGAGGTGTGTTAGTGCAGCTACAGCTAAGTTGAGCTCATGGAGGTGTGGAAATAAATTGATTAAAGTTTCATGACACCTTAAAGATAAATCCAAGAATAAGAAATTATCAAAAGCACAAAAATTCAGGCCAAGCATTGCATGAAGACGACAAGAAAAACTTGAAAAAGTGAAGAAGTTTGGCTAAACCAAGAAGAGAGGAACAAAAAAATTGGACCTTGCGGTTTTCTTTATCTTTATGATAGAAGATAAGTTGGGAAAAATAATCTTTAGATATTTTATTTGATATTTTTAAATAATTATCTTATTTAATTATATCATAAAATATTAAAAGATATTAACTACCAAATCTTTTTAAATATGACAAGATCTTCTTGAATCTTTTTAGATCCACAACAAACAAATATATCTTGAAGATATTGGATTATTTAGAAGATAATTTGAGAAGATTGCAAAGGGTTGATTTGGAAAATTAATACAAATATTAATTGGTGATAATTTATCATATATCTTTAAGTAATTAATTAATTTAATTATATTAGATATTGATATTATCAACCAATTATATTTGTCAAATAGTCTATATCTCTCCAAGTATTTTTAAATATTTATATTTATCTTTATTTCAAAAGATATTTGAGAGATTTTAGCAACAGAATAGTCCAGTCCAATTCCTATATAAAGAGACCAAGGGAGAAGTAGAAGACAAGCTCGGCACTTCGAAATTTAGGAACCCTTAGGGGGACCTAATTTCTTTCTCTCTTTTCTTCTCTCTTTATTTTGCATTCATGGAGTTCTAAACTTCTTGGGTTGATTCCATTGTAATTTCATTATGGATTTTGAGGTTAGAATGAATTAATTTCTTTGTTCTTTTTATTATTGTTGAGGTTTTAATTCATCTATGTCTTTTATCTTTGAATCACGTAAAAAGTAATGATTTAAAATCTATATGCATGTTGATCATATGAGTTCAAGGGTTTTTAAATTGAACTGAGACTTTACTTTGATTTTATTTAGAAACTTTCATGTGATTGAATGAGTTTTTACCAATAATTGAGACTTTACTTTGATTAAAGGTATTTACTCTAACTAAAATTAATTGAGACTTTACTTTGATTAATTAAGCTTTTTATTTGGTGAGGAGATAAAAGACTAGACATGATTAGGCATAGTAAATTTGATTGAGACTGTACTTTGGTTGAATTTACTATGGATAATCTAAAAGTTCTCACTTTTAATTGAGACTGTACTTTGGTTAAAAGTGAGAACGCCAACAAATTAATTGAGACTTTACATTGATTAATTTGTAAATCTACAATAATAATTAATCGAGCAATAATCTTTAGATAACCGATGATGAATCTATTTTGAAAAAGCAATGGAATCAATATATTTTCTTTACTATTGTTTTTTATTTCTTTTTATCTTTTAAATTTTATTTCTATCTTTGTTTATCTTAATCCCCTATATTTTTTATTTTATTTGACTAACTCATTTGTATAGTTTTATAAGAACTAATTTGTTAAAAATCAATTCTGTGTTCATTGGGAGACGACTTTGGGTTACTTTACCCTTTCTATTTTGTTGACTACTATTTTAGCAATACTGAAGTTGCTATAGTTTAGTAGTATTAATGATGTCTGATTACCTCATGGGTCGGGCCTTAACTTGGGCTCTAGCTTGGGCCATGAGTGGGCTTGGGCCCTAACCCAGGCCTTTAAGACCTATTGAATGCGGGGGCTCCTATTTTCACTAAGTTTATTGGAGTTGTCGACTTGGGCTCTAATCTTATCGGGTCTGCTGGAGTAACCGGCTTGGACCGATTACTTACCTTGACGACTTGAATTGGTTATACGAGGTGTAGGTTATTCTTCTAGATATATAGGTTGAAACCGGTATAAGTTAGGCTAACTCGGCCTAGGCTGAATACTTGGCTGCCTTGATATATGCATTGTTTGCTTAATTGGTCGAGTTTGGCTAGGTGTGGTACACCAGTCCCCCAGCTTTGTCCGATACGAGGTGTCGGTCAAGGGTGACATGTGCTGGCATGCTAGCGGAACCGGCTAGGTGTGATACACCAGTCCCCCAGCCTTTAAGTGTGGTGAACAGTGTTAAGGCTAAAAAGTGGTAACCATCAGAAGGTAGGTGAAGGGGTGTCAGTGGTCAAATCGAAAAAGTTTTGGCGCCGTCATTTTTAAGTGTCATATCCTTCGCAATGATGGTGTCGATTGGTTTGGGGCATTATTTTGGCGGGAAGAGTTTTCGTCGTTTGGGATGGTGGACTATAAATATGGGTTTGAAAACAGATGAGGGGTTACTTGTTTCATTTGTGAGAGTTCTGAATTTTGAGATCTTGTGCGCGTCATATTGTCCGACTAGTTCCCAATTTCAACCGACATCTTCTCGTAAAAATGATGTCTAGTAGTGGTAGCGTGTCTACGTCTAATAGTAGTGAAAGTACCGAGTCAGATAGAAGTAAGGATAGACAACTTGGCGGAGAGGGTACGAGTTTTGGAGTTGTTACGAGCGGGATGCCAATGGAGGTTCTGAGGGAGGTTCGAGAGGATCCCCCCGAAGAGTTAGGGGAGAGCAACTGGCCGGCGAAAGGCGGCTATGGGTGGGCTGCTGCTGACGTTCGTGACCAGTCTTCTTTGTTCAAGTGGTCCCGTCTGCTGAACTCTTGGCTAAACTGCACACCCGTCATCTCCAAGGGTGTCAGTGGGGATATTGTTTCGCTAGAGCGGGTGAGTGCTATCGATCGGGTATGCCATGGGCAGGAGGGGGCTACCGAGAAGTTTTTCTACATGTATATGTGCCACTTTTCTCAACTTCATGTGCGGTTGCCTTTAGACGATTTTACCATGGGCGTATTGCGGGCGTTGAATGTGGCACCTACACAACTACATCCAAATAGTTGGGCCTACTTGTAGGCTTTCCGCATTTTGTGCCAGTCTTTATACTTGGAGCCCACTCCCTATGCTTTCTTGTATTTTTACGACACCAGACCTCGGCGGCCGGCTACTTGGCTATCTTTGATTAGTCGCCCCAGCATTAGCAGACTGGATTCTTTCTCCCAGTCTTTCAAGCATTTCAAGGATGGGTACTTCACGGTCGTCGTTAAAGAAGGAGGAAAAGCTTATTTTTTGAACACAAACGGAAGTGCCAAGTTTCCTTTTAGTTGGACAAACAATCCTTCTCGGTATAAGGACATGGGGATGGATGAATTGTCGGCTGGTGATAAGGAGGTTGTGGAGACCTTGTTGAAGTTTGTTGATAAGTTGCCCACTAAGGGCCTAGTTAGAGTTTATAATTCGGTGCACCCGATAATAGATATCGAAGGTATCTGTTTATTACTTAAGCTGCGTTAATAATACTAAGTTGTTTTGATCCGAGTTGTGATGTATCATTGTAGGGCATATGGCGCAGTCTGGAAAGAAGAATTTGGCACTTTTTCAGACGTTGGGGAAGGAAATGGCCACTAAGGCCAAGGCGGCTGGGAAGACTGATGTTCCCAACTTACAAGAATCTGTGGTGGAGGTGCACGTGCACGGCGGAACGAAAAGGAAGGCTGAGCTTCCACCTCGACCCGGGAAGGGAAAAGATGTGAAGAAGGTAAGGGCAGCCCTGCTTGGAACAGGGTCGGCTAGCGGGGCGGGGTCGGCTAGTGGGGAGAAGGGGCCGGAAGCTGGGTTGATCGAGTTGCCGGAGATATCCGTGAGGAAGGATATTTCGATCACCATCCCAGATACCATCGTAAATTCTATTGACAACATGGATACGGAGCACATTGTGAGAACAATGGTCGAATTTGGGAGCAAGGCCTTAGTTTTGAGCTGGCGTGTGGGGTCGCTTTATAGGAGGGAAGTGAATGAGGGTGGCCGGGAAAAGGTGGAGGAGTTGCAGGGGAAGGTGGATAAGCTGGAGGAGGAAAAGGCTGCATTGGAGAAGGCAAAGGAAAGTTGGGAAACGGAGAGGAAAAGGTTGGTGACATGGAGGGTTCATTGTTGGACTCTGAGGAAAAGTTGAATAAACGGATAGGGGAATTGGAAGAGCACTACGATGACTTGAAGGACAAGTATGATGGAGCTGTTGGTGAGCTTGATGATTTGAAGAACAACATCATTCAGGAGCACATCAATGGTTTTGAGATGGGATTGCGGCAGGCGGCCTTCTTTCATCAGGATGTGGACATCACGGATTCCAAGTTCGATGTGAATAAGGACGTTGTTGATGGAAAGCTGGTCAGGGAGGACGAGAGCAGTGCAGATGAGGAGGCGGAGGAGAAGGCGGTAGAGGGGGAGAAAAGAGTGGACGATGCCGAGGAGGTGGCACCTGATGCAGCAGAATAGGATATCAGTTTTAATTGATTCGAGAATATTATTTGAGCCTATGTCTGTAATATTTGGTACATTACGTTACATTGGTACATTCTTGCACTTATGTTTAAATGCAATTAAGGTTTTGTATGTTATTGTGTATGTCGATTTTTGATGATATGTGGTGTATGTGTGACGCAATCGATTGTATGTTAAGGGTGTTCGACCCAGGCCGCTTACTTGTGGTAAGGGTGGGGAACTTAAATGAATTAAGCATAAGTTAAGGGTGTTCGACCCAAGCCGCTTACTTATGATAAGGGTGGGGAACTTAAACGAATTAAGCATGAGATAAGGGTGTTCGACCTAGGCCGCTTACTTGGGGTAAGGGTGGGGAACTTAAACGAATTAAGCATGAGTTAAGGGTGTTCGACCCAGGCCGCTTACTTGGGGTAAGGGTGGGAAACTTAAACGAATTAAGCATGAGATAAGGGTGTTCGACCCAGGCCGCTTACTTGGGGTAAGGGTGGGGAACTTAAACGAATTAAGCATGAGATAAGGGTGTTCGACCCAGGCCGCTTACTTAGGGTAAGGGTGGGAAACTTAAACGAATGAAGCATGAGATAAGGGTGTTCGACCCAGGCTGCTTACTTGGGGTAAGGGTGGGGAACTTAAACAAATTAAGGATGAGTTAAGGGTGTTCGACCCAGGCCGCTTGCTTGGGGTAAGGGTGGGGAACTTAAACGAATTAAGAATGAGATAAGGGTGTTCGACCCAGGCCGCTTACTTGGGGTAAGGGTGGGGAACTTAAACAAATTAAAAGGAAAAATACATAGAAAGTCGTAAAGTAGGGAACCCTTTTTTTTATTTATTGAATAGGGGTGCGTCGTTAAAACCTCCTTGGCCAAAACCCTCCTTAGGGAAAAAAGACCAAGTGAGGAAAAAGAGTACACTCGAGGTTACAAGTATTGGTTTGATTACAATACACATTCAGCTGAAATAGAACTTGAGGTGGGATACATTCCAAGTGTTGGGAATCTCTTCCCCATATAATTGTTCTAGGCGATAAGCTCCTCCTCCTGCATCTTCTCGTATGCGGTACGGGCCGTCACAATTGGCGGAGAACTTACCATCCTTCTTTCTAGCACTGCTGGCCATTCTCCATACTAGGTCTCCGATGACGAATGGTCGTGGATGTAGTTTTGCATTATATTTCTTGGCAGCTCGTTGTTTGGTGGCTAAATTGCGTATCTGGGCTTTTTCTCTGAGTTCGGGTAGAAGGTCGAGATGTAAGGCCATGTTTTGGTGGTTGTGGGTTGGGTTGTATAGTTCTCGGCGCAGGGACGGTTCGCCAATTTCTACTAGTATCATGGCGTCTGCGCCGTAAACTAAGCTGAATGGGGATTTGTTTGTTGATGATTGGGGGTGCATTTGTAAGCCCATAGTACTTCTATTAACTCTTCGGGCCATCGCCTTTGGCGGTGTCCAATCTTTTGCGCAGCTCTACGAGGATGACTTTGTTTGCCGCCTCTGCTTGCCCATTGGTTTGTGGATGTTCTACAGAACTTGTGATGTGCTTGATGCCTAGGCCAATGTAGAATTTGGCTAACTCTTTGTCAATGTTCCTACAGAGAACAAATAAGATGAGTTAGGCACAAGTGTCACCTTACCATGTAGTCCGCTAACTCTTCAATTGGTCTCTTCCTGGTTGGTACATGTCAGCTTGAACCCAGGAGGGGTTACCTGCAGAAGAGTCTACGAAGCTCAAGTAAGTCAAAGCTCTCAAAGAGTCAAACTAGTGATTAATGAATGCGTACCTTTAATTATTGGGGTCCATGTGTATTTATAGAGCATTAATGATGTCTGATTACCTCATGGGTCGGGCCTTAACTTGGGCTCTGGCTTGGGCCATGAGTGGGCTTGGGCCCTAACCCAGGCCTTTAAGACCTATTGAATGCAGGGGCTCCTATTTTCACTAAGTTTATTGGAGTTGTCGACCTGGGCTCTAATCTTATCGGGTCTGCTGGAGTAATAGGCTTGGACCGATTACTTACCTTGACGACTTGCATTGGTTATACGAGGTGTAGGTTATTCTTCTAGATATATAGGTTGAAACCGGTATAAGTTAGGCTAACTCGGCCTAGGCTGAATACTTGGCTGCCTTGGTATATGCATTGTTTGCTTATTTGGTCGAGTTTGGCTAGGTGTGACACAGTCAATAAATTGTTAGCCATTGTCTATGATGATTGTATGTGGTACGCCACATCTGCATATGATGTCTTTCCACACAAACTGTTGGACTTGCTGGGCCGTGATGGTAGTTAGGGGTTTGGCTTCGATCCATTTAGTGAAATAATCGACGGCTACAATTAGGAATTTTACCTACCCCTTGCCGAGTGAAAAGGGGCCGAGGATGTCCATTCCCCATTTAGCGAATGGCCATGGGGACAGTATGTGGTGTAGTTGTTCCTGTTTCTGGTGAATAAGGTTGCCATGTTTCTAACATGGCTTGCATTTCCTGACATGATCCTGGCAGTCTGCTTCTATGGTCGGCCAGAAGTATCCGGCTCTGAGAACTCTGGTAGCCATGGTGCGTGCACCGGAATGGTAACCACAAATTCCTTCGTGTAGCTCTTTGATGATATATTGGGCTTGCTCTGCTGTGACACACTTAAGTAGGGGTTGGCCATATCCGCGCTTGTAGAGGTCATCGCCTATCATGGTGTACCTGGCGGCCTTAGCCAGCCAAGTTTTGTCCGCGTCGAGGGGGGGGTTGCCGGTTTTGAGGTATTGAATGTAGGGGGTGGTCCAGTTTTGGCTTTGGGAGGGGGTGACGTTGTTGGTTGGGGTGTGGGTTAAATTTTGGCAAGTGTGCGTGATGGAAGGTGTGGATAGTGTTTGCTGTAGTAAGGATCGGTTACGGTTTTTAAGCTTGGTGCTAGCCAATTTGGAAAGGATGTCGGCCCTGACGTTGTCGGTTCTTGGGATGTGTTCAACGCGAACTTGTTCAAAGGCGGATTGAATAACTGCACGGACCAGATGGTAATATTGTAGAAGAATGGGGTCTTTGATCTGAAACTCGTCATTTAGATGCCCTATAGTGAGTTTGGAGTCGGTTTTGCACCTTAAATTCTTGACGCCTACTTCGCGGGCTAGGGAAGGCCGGCGAGGATGGCTTCGTATTCGGCTTGGTTATTTGACGTTTTAAAGGCAAAGTGAAGGGATTTTTCGATGAGGATGTCGTTGGGGCCTTCTAAGACGATGCCGGCGCCGTCACCCCTTAGATTTGAGGAACCATCTACATGAAGTGTCCACTAGTCCTCAATGGGTGTTTGTTGTAGGTCGTTGACGAAGTCTAAAACACACTGGGCTTTGATGGGGCCGTGGGGTTCATAGCGGATGCTGAATTCTGACAGTTCATAGCCGGACCCATGATGACATGCGTCCGGCTAGGTCTGGTTTTTGTAATATTTTTTGGATTGGGTAGTCGGTCTTAACGGTTATGGTATGGTTTTGGAAATATGGGCAGAGACGGCGTGCCGCGTGGACCAAAGATAGGGCTAGTTTTTCTACCATTTGATATCTGGTTTCAGGATCTTGCAGTGTTCTGCTCACAAAATACACAGGATGTTGTGTGCCTTCTATTTCTTGGACAAGCGCGGCGCTGACGGTATAGTCGGTAGCCGTGATGTATACCAGCAGGGGTTGACTGGTGTCCGGCTTGTGGAGGATGGGTGGGGAGGTTAAGGTTGTTTTGAGTTTTTGGAAGATTTGTTCACAATCATCAGTCCATGTGAACCGGGTGGATTTCTTTAGGAGTTGGATTATGGGTTGGGTTTGTTCGGCTAGTTTGGGTAGGAAACGAGAGATGGCTGTGAGACGGTCGATGAGACGTTGGACCTCCTTAACAGTAGTGGGGCTGCACATTTCGATGATAGCCTTGCATTTTTCAGGGTTAGCCTCTATGCCGCGTTGGGTTAACATAAAACCAAGGAATTTACCCCGGTCAATGCCGAATACGCATTTGTCAGGATTAAGGCGAATGTTATATTGGCGCAGCGCGGAGAACACTGTTGATAGGTCTTCAGCGTGTTGGTGATGACTTGGGGACTTGACAACCATGTCATCGACGTATACTTCGACACAGTGCCCTGTTAGGTGGCTGAACACCTTGTCCATTAGCCGTTGGTAAGTTGCCCCCGCGTTTTTTAGGCCAAAGGGCATGACCTTATAGAAGTAGTTGGCATCGTCCGTGATGAAGGAGATTTTGTGCATATCTGCTGCGGCCATGGGGATTTGGTTATACCCTGAATACGCATCCAAAAAACTAAGCACCTTGTTTCCTACCGCGCTGTCCACGAGTCGATCAATGTTGGGTAAGGGGTAGGCGTCGCGAGGGCAAGCCTTGTTCAAGTCCGTGTAGTCTACGCACATCCGCCATTTGCCATTGGCTTTCTTCACCAAGATAACGTTAGAAAGCCAAGTGGTGTATTGAGCTTCTTCTATAAATCCTGCGCTCAGTAGCTTGTCGGCTTCGACCTTGGCTGCTTGCCGACGCTCTTCACCAAGCTTGCGTTTTTTCTGGGATACGTAGTGGGCTTCTTTATATATGGATAGTTTGTGGGATGCCACCTGGGGGTCTACTCCAGGGAGGTCGGCGGCCGACCAAGCGAAAAGATCTGTATTGTTGATGAGGATAGGTGTGATGGTGGCACGTTCGTCAGAGTTTAAACCGGTGCCTAGGTTAATAGAGTGACCATTGGGAAGCTCTGGAGGAGAGGTGTCCTCAACTGGTTCGAGGCGAACATCCCGGCCTATTCTGGGGTCAAGGTCCTCGCTGGATAGGGCTATGCTGGAACCAGGGGGTCGTTCGATGTGGTTGATTTGTTGGATTGGGAGTTGTGGTTGCAAGCTGGCCATGTAGCATTCGCGTGCCAACCGCTGGTCGTAGTGTATGGTCAGGATGTCGCTGGATGGGGCAGGGAATTTCATGGCCAAGTGAGGGGTGGAGACGACTGCGCCAAGGGTATTGAGGGAAGGACGGCCCATGAGGATGTTGTAAGATGTTGGCGCATCGACGATAAGGAAGAGGATTGAGATGGTTTTGGTCTGGGTTCCATCCCGAAAGACGGTGTGGAGGTCAATGTAGCCCCGGGTGGATACTTGTTCGCCGGAAAAGCCATATATTGGCTCGTCATATGGGACCATGGCGGTGTCAGGAAGTTGGAGTTTTTGGTAAGTGGCCCAGTAGAGGATATCAACAGAGCTGCCCTGATCAATAAGGACTTTCTTGATGAAGGATTGACCCCAACCAAGGATGGAGGCACATGCTTAAGAAGACTAAGCATGTTTAGAAAGGAAGTTCACTAATCCTTCATCCCTTTCATTTGTGTTTGTTATTTTTGATTCCCTAAGTTGACTTAGTTGAATCAACTTTAGTTGACTTGTTGACCTTTGACTAGGTTTGACTTGTTGACTATAGTTGACTTGACTTAAGCCAACATGCTAATTTATGTTTATTTGCTTTGTAGGTTAATTAGGAGTAAGTAATCAATGCTAGGTGGCGCATGGTGATTGGAGAGCATAAATGATGTGGAGGAGAGAGTAAAGCAAAGGCATAAAGCATAAAGAAAAAGGCATAAAGCAAGTGTACCTATGTACCTTTGGTCTCCTTTGTTTTTAGCACACTATGGTCACTTTTTGGAGACATATGAGACACATTCTTTGTCTCCTTTTGTGCTAGAACGAAATTAGCCTTGCACACACCGTAGTTAGCTCTTTTTTCTGTCATTTTTGTAACCTTATTTGACCTAGTTTCTAGAAGCTAGGGTTAGGTTTTTGTAGAGACATCCTTAGGTATCTTTTATTTGCTTAGAGGCCCTTAAACTCTTCTATATAAGGGGTGCTCCTAGACATGTAAAAGGGTTGAACATTTTGAAGTAAAAACACTCTTGTGTCTCAACCATTTGTGAGAGTTTCCTCCCTTGGGAGTGAATACTTTTAAGCCTTATCTTGCATAGCAAGTGGCGGCACACATCCACTCATCTTCAAGGTTGCCATGGCTTCTAGCCTAGCCTTGTAGTGGCGTGCTTCTCACATTTTTACCATTCCTTTCCTTTCCATTTTATGTTTTCTTCTTCCTTTAATTGTTCTTGGTTTTCTATGGTTTATGTGCTTTCCATTTCCTTTTTGTTTTGAATCAATCCATCATCTTCTTCTCTTGAGCTTTGTGAAAGGAACCTTCCCATCTAGATAGCTTGCTATCTTAATGTCCAGTGGGGATTTCGCTTAGCTTTCTTAATAAACTCACACCATATTCAATAATCTTGAAAAGGAACAAGATAAACCTTCATCATTTGGTATCTAGAGCCTAGGTTATCTTGAATATGGTGTTTTTCATGTTCTAACCTTGTCTTGTGTAGCTATCTTTGAATGGTCCACATAAAAATAATGCTGGCAGAAACTATGCACGATTTTAAAAGATTAAACTGCACCTACTCAGTGGTCCAAAAATTACGTTCTTGATGTCAAAAGAAAGCTCTGTGAGTCTAGTTTGTAACAAAAAAAGAACCAATGCATTTGGAGTTCTGTGGAGAGAGTTATGATTGAAATAGTGAGCAAAGGTCAGAGCTGCCGAGATCACCGCGAATCAACGTTTTTCAGGTTATGTTGAACAGTTTTGGCTACTGTTTTGTTACTCTTCTTAAGCTCCTAAATGTGGTTGGATGCTTAGTCTTTGAGCCTCAAATCCATGAGTTTAAATGCATGATAGCTATATGTTTATGTCTTTGTGTATGTCATGTTGTGTCTTTAAATGTGCCTAACTTTTGCTTGAGTCATATGTCATATGTTAACTTAAAGTTTTCTTATTCTTGTTTTTCCTAGTATTTGAGTATTGCTTTCACTTTTTGTCTTGTTTGATGTAAGCTCCATGAAATTGATTTTGGCCTAAAACTTGAGGAACTAAGTGTCCAAGCCACCTAAAACTCTTTCTCACCATTTTATGAAACTAGTTGTGAAAGAAGAAAATTTTGCACCAATTTTTGCCTAAAAACCGAGAGCAACCTTGCTCCTTGGTGAACTAGAAGTGTGTTTTTCACTAGGTGTTATACTACTAGTTTTCATACTTGAGAATTGGGTGATATTGGCTAATTAGTTCCATGCTTTAACTTGGTTATGATCTTTCTTGGTGTATGCATGATTTAAGACTTGAAGATGCTTGTCAAGTACTTTCCATAGAGTCTTTAAAATGTGCTTTTCTTGTTTTAGTCTTGTTAAAGTTTTGTCTCAAACTTTTCTTCTTTAGAGTTTAGCATTTTTTGTTTTTGTGCTGTTGTGATGGGAGTCATTTGGTGGACGTTTGTGGTCAGGTCGAGGGGGGTGACCGGATCGAGAGGAGGAGGAATGGTCGTCTCTATGGATGAAGCGGCGAAAGTGGCCAGCACGGATCAGTTCTTCTATTTTATCCTAGTGTGCTTTGCATTCTTCTGTAGTGTGGCCACGGTTGCGGTGGTAACGACAATATTTGGTCATGTCGGCGTTGGGGGGTTTGGTTGTCTTGCGTGGTGGAGGGATTAGATCGGCTTGGAGGGCTTTGTCCAGGATGCGAGAACAGGCTATGGTAAGGGGGGCGTATCTGGTGAAGCGAGGTTGGTGGGGTTTGCGTGGGCGGGTATTAGGGCGTGGGTTAGGTTTTGGGGTGGGGTTGGCGGTGGTGGCTGCGTAGTCGTTGCAGAATTTAGTGTGAAGTGTTTGCATTTCCTCCATGCGGACATAGTTGGCTGCACGCAACTTGAGTTCGTGCATGGAGGCAGGTGGGTGGAGATAGACGTTGTTGGCGAAGGGGCCGGGTTGTAGGGTAAAGGTCATGCACTGGAGAATCATCTCCTGGTTGAGGTGTGGTGTACGAAGGGCGGCTTTACTAAAGCGATCGATGAACGCTCTGAGTGGTTCGTTGGGCTCTTGTCTGATGCCCAGGAGGGATATGGTGGTGGTTTGATGGGGACGACTGCCGGCAAAGTGGGTGGAAAACATGTGGGAGAGGACGTCGAAACTGTCGATTGAGTAGGGCAGGAGAGTGGTAAACCATTCTAGGGTAGGGCCTTTGATGGTGGTGGGGAAACCCTCATCAACAATACAGATCTTTTCGCCTGGTCGGCCGCCGACCTCCCTGGAGTAGACCCCCAGGTGGCATCCCACAAACTATCCATATATAAAGAAGCCCGCTACGTATCCCAGAAAAAATGCAAGCTTGGTGAAGAGCGTCGGCAAGCAGCCAAGGTCGAAGCCGACAAGCTACTGAGCGCAGGATTTACAGAAGAAGCTCAATACACCACTTGGCTTTCTAACGTTGTCTTGGTGAAGAAAGCTAATGGCAAATGGCGGATGTGCGTAGACTACACGGACTTGAACAAGGCTTGCCCTCGCGACGCCTACCCCTTACCCAACATTGATCGACTCGTGGATGACGCTGCAGGAAACAAGGTGCTTAGTTTCTTGGATGCGTATTCATGGTATAACCAAATCCCCATGGTCGCAGCAGATATGCAAAAAACCGCCTTCATCATGAACGATGCCAACTACTTCTATAGGGTCATGCCTTTTGGCCTACAAAACGCGGGGGCAACTTACCAACGGCTAATGGACAAGGTGTTCAGCCACCTAACAGGGCACTGTGTCGAAGTATACGTCGATGACATGGTTGTCAAGTCCCCAAGTCATCACCAACACGCTGAAGACCTATCAATAGTGTTCTCCGCGCTGCGCCAATATAACCTTCGCCTCAATCCCGACAAATGCGTATTCGGCGTTGACCGGGGTAAATTCCTTGGTTTTATGTTAACCCAACGCGGCATAGAGGCTAACCCTGAAAAATGCAAGGCTATCATCGAAATGCGTAGCCCCACTACTGTTAAGGAGGTCCAACATCTCATCGACCGTCTCACAGCCATCTCTCGTTTCCTACCCAAACTAGCCGAACAAACCCAACCCATAATCCAACTCCTAAGGAAATCCACCCGGTTCACGTGGACTGATGATTGTGAATAAATCTTCCAAAAACTCAAAACAACCTTAACCTCCCCACCCATCCTCCACAAGTCGGACACTAGTCAACCCCTGCTGGTATACATCACGGCCACCAACTATACCGTCAGCGCTGCGCTTGTTCAAGAAATAGAAGGCACACAACATCCTGTGTATTTTGTGAGCAGAACACTGCAAGATCCTGAAACCAGATATCAAATGGTAGAAAAACTGGCCCTATCTTTGGTCCACGCGGCACGCCGTCTCCGCCCATATTTCCAAAACCATACTATAACCGTTAAGACCGACTACCCAATCCAAAAAATATTACAAAAACCAGACCTAGCCGGACGCATGTCATCATGGGCCGTGGAACTGTCAGAATTCAACATCCGCTACGAACCCCACGACCCCATCAAAGCCCAGTGTCTTTTAGACTTCGTCAACGACCTACAACAAACACCCATTGAGGACTAGTGGACACTTCATGTAGATGGTTCCTCAAATCTAAGGGGTGTCGGCGCCGACATCGTCTTAGAAGGCCCCAACGACATCCTCATCGAAAAATCCCTTCACTTTGCTTTTAAAACGTCAAATAACCAAGCCGAATACGAAGCCATCCTCGCCGGCCTTTCCCTAGCCCGCGAAGTAGGCGACAAAAAGTTAACGTGTAAAACCGACTCCAAACTCACTATAGGGCATTTAAATGACGAGTTTCAGATCAAAGACCCCATTCTTCTACAATATTACCATCTGGTCCGTGCAGTTATTCAATCTGCCTTCAAACAAGTCGCGTCGAACACATCCCAAGAACCGACAACGTCAGGGCCGACATCCTTTCCAAATTGGCATGCACCAAGCTAAAAAACCGTAATCGATCCTTACTACAACAAACACTATCCACACCTTCCATCACACACACTTGCCAAAATTTAACCCACACCCCAGCCAACAACGTCACCCCCTCCCAAAGCCAAAACTGGACCACCCCCTACATTCAATACCTCAAAACTGGCAACCTCCCCTCGACGCGGACAAAACTTGGCTGGCTAAGGCCGCCAAGTACACCATGATAGGCGATGACCTCTACAAGCGCGGATATGGCCAACCCCTACTTAAGTGTGTCACAGCAGAGTAAGCCCAATATATCATCAAAGAGCTACACGGAGGAATTTGTGGATACCATTCTAGTGCACGCACCATGGCTACCAGAGTTCTCAGAGCCAGATACTTCTGGCCGACCATAGAAGCAGACTGCCAGGATCATGTCAGGAAATGCAAGCCATGTCAGAAACATGGCAACCTTATTCACCAGAAACAGGAACAACTACACCACATACTATCCCCATGGCCATTCGCTAAATGGGGAATGAACGTCCTCGACCCCTTTTCACTCGACAAGGGGCAGGTAAAATTCCTAATTGTAGCCGTCGATTATTTCACTAAATGGATCGAAGCCAAACCCCTAACTACCATTACGGCCCAGCAAGTCCAACAGTTTGTGTGGAAAGACATCATATGCAGATGTGGCGTACCACATACCATCATCACAGACAATGGCCGACAATTTATTGACAAAGAGTTAGCCAAATTATTAACTGGCCTAGGCATCAAGCACATCACAAGTTCTGTAGAACATCCACAAACCAATGGGCAAGCAGAGGCGACAAACAAAGTCATCCTCGTAGAGCTGCGCAAAAGATTGGACACCGCCAAAGACCGATGGCCCGAAGAGTTAATAGAAGTACTATGGGCTTACAGATGCACCCCCAATCATCAACAAATCAATCCCCATTCAGCTTAGTCTACGGTGCAGACGCCATGATACCAGTAGAACCCACAACCACCAAAACATGGCCTTACATCTCGACCTTCTACCCGAACTCAGAGAAAAAGCCCAGATGCAATTTAGCCACCAAACAATGAGCTGCCAGGAAATATAATGCAAAACTACATCCACGATCATTCGTCATCGAGGACCTAGTATGGAGAATGGCCAGTAGTGCTAGAAAGAAGGATGACAAGTTCTCCGCCAATTGGGACGGCCCGTACCGCATACGAGAAGATGCAGGAGGAGGAGCTTATCGCCTAGAACAATTATATGGGGAAGAGATTCCCAACACTTGGAATGTATCCCACCTCAAGTTCTACTTCAGCTGAATGTGTATTGTAATCGAACCAATACTTGTAACCCCGGGTGTACTCTTTTTCCTCACTTGGTCTTTTTTCCCTAAGGAAGGTTTTGGCCAAGGAGGTTTTTACGACTTTCTATGTGTTTTTCCTTTTTATTCGTTTATGTTCCCCACCCTTACCCCAAGTAAGCGGCCTGGGTCGAACACCCTTATCTTATGCTTAATTCGTTTAAGTTCCCCACCCTTACCCAAAGTAAGCGGCCTGGGTCGAACACCCTTAACTCATGCTTAATTCATTTAAGTTCCCCACCCTTACCCCAAGTAAGCGGCCTGGGTCGAACACCCTTATCTCATGCTTAATTCGTTTAAGTTCCCCACCCTTACCCCAAGTAAGCGACCTGGGTCGAACACCCTTAACTCATGCCTAATTCGTTTATGTTCCCCACCCTTACCCCAAGTAAGCGGCCTGGGTCAAACACCCTTATCTCATGCTTAATTCGTTTAAGTTCCCCACCCTTACTCCAAGTAAGCGGCCTGGGTCGAACACCCTTATCTCATGCTTAATTCGTTTAAGTTCCCCACCCTTACCCCAAGTAAGCGGCCTGGGTCGAACACCCTTAACTCATGCTTAATTCGTTTAAGTTCCCCACCCTTACCCCAAGTAAGCGGCCTGGGTCGAACACCCTTATCTCATGCTTAATTCGTTTAAGTTCCCCACCCTTATCACAAGTAAGCGGCATGGGTCGAACACCCTTAACTTATGCTTAATTCATTTAAGTTCCCCACCCTTACCACAAGTAAGCGGCCTGGGTCGAACACCCTTAACATACGATCGATTGCGTCACACATACACCACATATCATCAAAAGCCGACATACACAATAACATACAAAACCTGAATTGCATTTAAACATAAGTGCAAGAATGTACCAATGTAACATAATGTACCAAATATTACAGACATAGGCTCAAATAATATTCCCGAATCAATTAAAACTGAGATCCTATTCTGCTGCATCAGGTGCCACCTCCTCGGCATCGTCCGCTCTTTTCTCCCCCTCTACCGCCTTCTCCTCCGCCTCCTCATCTGCACTGCTCTCGTCCTCCCTGACCAGCTTTCCGTCAACAACGTCCTTATTCACATCGAACTTGGAATTCGTGATGTCTACATCCTGATGAAAGAAGGCCGTTTGCCGCGATCCCTTCTCAAAACCATTGATGTGCTCCTGAATGATGCTGTTTTTCAAATCATCAAGCTCACCAACAACTCCATCATACTTGTCCTTCAAGTCATCGTAGTCCTCTTCCAATTCCCCTATCCGTTTATTCAACTTTTCCTCAGAGTCCAAGCAACGAACCCTCCATGTCACCAACCTTTTCCTCTCCGCTTCCCAACTTTCCTTTGCCTTCTCCAATGCAGCCTTTTCCTCCTCCAGCTTATCCACATTCCCTTGCAACTCCTCCACATTTTCCCGGCCACCCTCCTTCACTTCCCTCCTATAAAGCGACCCCACACGCTGGCTCAAAACTAAAGCCTTGCTCCCAAATTCGACCATTGTTCTCACAATGTGCTCCGCATCCATGTTGTCAATAGAATTTACGATGGTATCTGGGAGGGTGATCGAAATATCCTTCCTCATGGATATCTCCGGTAGCTCGATCAACCTAGCTTCCGGCCCCTTCTCCCCACTAGTCGACCCCGCCCCGCTAGCCGACCCTGTTCCAAGCAGGGCCGCCCTTACCTTCTTCACATCTTTTCCCTTCCCGGGTCGAGGTGGAAGCTCAGCCTTCCTTTTCGTTCCGCCGTGCACGTGCACCTCCACCACAAATTCTTGTAAGTTGGGAACATCAGTCTTCCCAGCCGCCTTGGCCTTAGCGATCATTTCCTTCCTCAACGTCTGAAAAAGCGCCAAATTGTTCTTTTCAGACTATGCCATATGCCCTACAATGATACATCACAACTCGGATCAAGACAACTTAGTATTATTAACACAGCTTAAGTAATAAACAGATACCTTCGATATCTATTATCGGGTGCACCGAATTATAAACTCTAACTAGGCCCTTAGTGGGCAACTTATCAACAAACTTCAACAAGGTCTCCACAACCTCCTTATCACCAGTCGACAATTCATCTGTCCCCATGTCCTTATATCGAGAAGGATTGTTTGTCCAACTAAAAGGAAACTTGGAACTTTCGTCTGTGTTCAAAAAATAAGCTTTTCCTCCTTCTTTAACGACGACCTTGAAGTACCCATCCTTGAAATGCTTGAAAGACTAGGAGAAAGCATCCAGTCTGCTGATGCTGGGGCGACTAATCAAAGATAGCCAAGTAGCCGGCCACCGAGGTCTAGTGTCGTAAAAATACAAGAAAGCATAGGGAGTGGGCTCCAAGTATAAAGACTGGCACAAAATGCGAAAAGCCTGCAAATAGGCCCAACTATTTGGATGTAGTTGTGTAAGTGCCACATTCAACGCCCGCAATACGCCCATGGTAAAATCGTCTAAAGGCAACCGCACATGAAGCTGAGAAAAGTGGCACATATAACATGTAGAAAAACTTCTCGGTAGCCCCCTCCTGCCCATGGGATACCCGGTCGATAGCACTCACCCGCTCTAGCGAAACAATATCCCCACTGACACCCTTGGAGATGACGGGTGTGCAGTTTAGCCAAGAGTTCAGCAGACGAGACCACTTGAACAAAGAAGACTGGTCACGAACGTCAGCAGCAACCCACCCATAGCCGCCTTTCACCGGCCAGTTGCTCTCCTCCAACTCTTCGGGGGGATCCTCTCGAACCTGTATGACCCGGAAAAATTAGACTAAAGAGAAATGTATGGAAAAATTAATGGATTGATTAATATTATTGATTTATTTAGTTAAGTTATATGACATATGGAATATATAATTGATTAATTAGAATTGTGTTTTATTTAAATTATTATTCAAATCATGTCGGTTGAACAATATGAGTTTATAATTTATTCGTGCATAATATGTAATAAGAATGTATTTGGTTTAGTGATGGGTTGAACTTGTCTGTTGTATGATGGGTTGCAGGTTCGAACTCTTCTGCCAACGTTGTGTGTTTTACCTATTTTATTTTCTCTCTCCTTTATTTGGTTGTGGGGCCCATGAAATACTTCTTAAATTTTCTCTCTCCTCCCGTGGGTCATGTTCACGTAATTGCTGTATATATTGGTTTCTCTATTATGGTTAGTTTAAAAAGGAAAAAAAACGTTGCTACCATAGTTTTAGAAAAACAAAAAGTAACAGATATTGAAAAGATAAATATGATTTTTATTTTGTGAAGAGAATCTCAACTGATTTAGGGAGTAAATAATAATAAAGATTAGGGTTATATAATGGAAGGAAGACAACAATTAAGTATGCTATATAGGTTAATAGGGTTTGTTTAAAGGAGAGGAAGGAAGCGTAAAGGTGAGGCTGCGGGAGAGACTGAAAATTTTGGAGGAACTTCTACAAGAGGTAGGGGAAGCTACACTTGAGTTTTGTTGTTCTTGTTTTCTTGCTTGATCTTGATTTTTGCTATGTTTTATGCTAGCCATGGATGTATGGGTTTTAGGGTTTTTCCTAGCTCCTTTCATGGTGTATCATTGTGTTTCATTACTTCCGCATTGTTTTCGTGTAGATGAATGGGTGAGGAAGGTTTTCTTTGGCTTTCTCATTTAGATTGTTTTCCATTCACAATATGATACTTTATTACGCTGCAGTAGTTTTAAGCATGGGTTCCATAATTATTCTTTTTCTTTCTTACATATGATATTACTTTTCGTGTAGGTTTGGAGTGTGTTTTATTAGCTAATTCATGCCTCTTAACCAATTATGTTTCGTGCTTGGATTGTTGTGGGTGGGTTATGTGCGTTGCTGCAGTTATGTTTGATTCATGCATAAGATTATGTGCTTGCCAATAATCTGGTTTTCCTATTTTTCGTAGGTGTAGTGGATCCTTTTAGAAGTAAATTGGTTTCTTTTCTTTTCTCTCATTACATGCATGAGTGGTTCTTTTCATTACATGCATTCTCTTTCATTTTAGTTTTGAATGTAGATTATTTATGGAACCCACGAGGTATAGAAACCTATATTTTCCAGTGTTAAGCATATTAAGTGCAGACTTTGTTTTCTCTACTATGCCATATGCCTTTGTTGTTTTTCTTCCTCTCTATTTAAACACGTAAATGTATCAAGTCTTGATGTGATGGGTGCATGAATATTGGAGTGAGACAAAACACTGTTATGGGAGGGTTTAGGTTTTAGAAAACGCAACATTGTTGCAATTTGTGGTAGCGTTTATGTAATATGGGGTTTCCTTTCCTTCTTTTGGTTTTGTGCATGGGTCACATGAATTATTAAGTATGATGGACAACCATATAATATGGGGTTTGGGTTCTTTCTTTTTCTCTTTCTTCCTTCATTTTCTCTTTTAATTCTTACTGCAGTTTGGTTTTATTCATACCACACGTTTCATTTGAGAGCATAGCTTTTCCTTCTTTGCTTTCATTCACGCTGCAACATATCTTTCCCCAAGGGGTTGTTGTCTTTTCGGAAATTTTATTCACATGCGAATGTGAGGATTCATGGGTTCATGGGATATGCTATTGTTTCTTTTGCTTTTCTCTTTTACGAAACAATGGGTGCAGTAGGTTCTTTTAGAAGTAGATTGGGTTCTTAATTCTCTCATCACATGGTTACTTTGTTTGATTGGTGGAGGGCCCACATCTATTTTCTCTCACCTTGTATGCTTGAATGAAGACCACATACATTGATTTTTTCTCACACCTTGGTTTCTTTCTTGTCATTTTTACGTTGCAGCACTTCTTTCTACCACTTCTTTCTACCACTTTTAGATTAAAAGTTACACATTTTGTTCTTTATTGTACCATGGACCCACACACCTAAATACAAATTCTCTTTCCTTGCTTGCATTATTTTTTTTTACGTAAGTGCATGGTGCTATTTTAGTGTTCGTTCTATTTGTTGCAACTTTGATTTTCACACCATGATCCACATTGACTTGATCATGTTCTTTAATTTCTTAGATACGTGGGACTCACTTAGGATAATCAATTATCCTGAGCTGAGTCCAATTTTTCAGAAAAGCACTAGAATAATCGATTATCACCTCTGATAATCGATTATCTGCTCAAAATTTTGTTTTTAGAATATACACTGAAATAATCGATTATCATTAGTGGTAATGGATTATCCCTATCAGTTTGAACGTGACTGTTCAGTTTTTGACCTAATTTTTGGAACCCCTATTTAAGAAACATAAGAGTTACTTTGAATTTACCTTTTTGAGAAGCTAGAGTGCTGGTGTTGTGACTGCAAAGAGAGTTCTCTGAGTGTTCTCAAAAGAAGCTTTGAAAAACCTCGTGTGGGTAGAGCGATAAATTTTCTGAGAGGTTTTCTAGGAGATTGAGTGCTGCTGCTGTTGCTAGGAAAGCTAAGGTCAATGTTCTCTATGTGATTCAGAGAAAGGTGTTCATCTCTTGTTTGATCAAGTGAGGTGTTTTCTTTCCTTAATCATTTATTATCTGACTGTAATATGATATTTGTTAGTGATTGAGTTAATCTCTTTATTTGAAGAGATTAACAACTTAACGTAGGATCTTTTGATCTAAACCAGTATAAATATCAGTGTCATTTCCTCTTCTATATCTCTTTATTTTATCTACTATTGATTTTGGAGGAATTGATATTTAACTTAATCGATAAAATTTTAGAAAATTTTTTAAAGTATTAAGTTTATTACTTAAAAACCATTCACACCACTTTCGGTTTTTGTCCAAATGCCAAACATTTTGTTGCGCGATACCAACAATTGGTATCAAAGCTTGCTTTGATAGTTATTCAAATTTTTCGAAAATGGTTGGACAAAATCAAACTTTTGTTGAGGGTGCGTTTATCAATAGACCTCCTGATGTGACCCCAACAAGCCCAAGTTCAAGTGCATCAACAAGCCCAAGCCCATATCAAGGCCCAATCACTAGAAGCATGATGAGAAAGATTCACATGGGCCTCTCACAAGATGATCAAGTCAATCATGGGTTTTTTACATTATTTACATGGGCTAAAGAAATCTCTAAAATATGAGATGATGCATGAAGGAAGTAGTCTAGATTTAAATTGGGCCATTGTTTAGGCTTTGCTTTCAATAAAAGCTAGAACACTTGTTGGGATCATTTGGGCCGAGCCCAATGTGCTACCATTGGCCGAGAGTTACTAGAGTGGCTCTCCTTTTGGATGCAAGCAAAGCATGAACTAAGCAAGGAGCATGTGATGGAAGCATGGTGCGTGTGACTTGGGCAAGGAGAGTGTGATATGCCACTTGGCACCATCTAGACTCATCTACTACATCACATGGTCTATAATCAAGCTTCTTCTCCAAGCTACATTTGCATTTCATCTTTGTTGCATTTTCTTTTCATTTGGCCGGCCATGTGCCTATAAATAGAGCCACTCAAATATTGTAATGGTTACTCTTGAATTGCTAATAGATGCTAGTGTTTGAGATCACTCCACACTTCTATTAATTTGAGAGCACACATGGCTAACCTTCTCCTTCATCTCCTCTAGCCACCTTCCATACCATAGCTCCACTTCTACTCTTCATCTTCACCAAATTCTCCATTTCCGAGAGCAACCTTTCTCTAATTCTCCAAATTCCGCTGCACTTCATCTTCTCCTCAACATTCTCCATGGATTTCCTCCCTCTCCTACTCCAAGGACGTCCATCAATTGGTATCAGAGTTGATTGTATAGGCAAGTTTGTTGTTGTCTATTTTGATGATATCTTGGTGTATAGTACAAGCTCTAAACTTCATGTGGGTCATCTTAGAGTTGTGTTATCTCTTCTCCGAGACCATAAACTCTATGCTAACATTGACAAGTGCGCTTTCTGTGTAGAGAGTGTCATTTTTTTGGGATTTGTGGTCAATAAGAGTGGGGTGCATGTTGACCCCGCAAAAATCAAGGCCATCCAAGAATGGCCTGTGCCAAAGAATGTTGGGGACATTAGAAGTTTTCATGGATTAGCAAGTTTTTATAGAAGATTTGTCCCCAACTTCTCCACCATTGCTTCACCCCTCAATGAACTTGTTAAGAAAGACATATCTTTTGAGTGGGGTGAAAGACAACAAAAGGCTTTTGATGATATCAAGACTAGGCTCACCCAAGCTCCCATTCTTGCTCTTCCAAATTTTGAGAAAACTTTTGAGCTAGAATGTGATGCTTCTGGGGTGGGAATAGGTGCGGTTTTGTTACAAGAAGGCCATCCAATTGCCTATTTTAGTGAAAAACTAAATGGTCCTTCTCGTAACTATCCCACCTATGACAAAGAGCTATATGCTCTTGTGCAAGCTCTTCATACTTGGGAACATTATCTTGTAACAAAAGAGTTTATTATCCATAGTGATCATGAAACTCTCAAGTATTTGAAGAGCCAACACAAATTGAATAAAAGGCATGCAAAGTGGGTTGAGTACTTGGAACAATTCCTTTATGTTATCAAGTACAAGAAAGGGAAAGCTAATGTTGTGGCTGATGCACTATCAAGGAGATATACTCTCTTAGCCAAGCTTGGATCCCAAATTCTTCGATTTGACAACATATGTGAATTGTATATTCATGATCCCTTCTTTGCTACCATTTATCATGATTGTCTCACTAAGTCCCAAGGCGGCTTTTATCTCTCACGTGGATATCTTTTCAAAGAAGGCCGCCTATGTATTCCTCTAGGTTCTCATAGAAAACTTTTGATCAAAGAAATGCATGAGGGGGGACTTATGGGTCACTTTGGGGTCGCCAAAACTTTGGCCATGCTTAAAGAGAAATTCTTTTGGCCCCATATGAAAAGGGAAATACAAAACTATTTCGCTAGTTGTTTGAATTGTTTGCATGCTAAGTCTAGTGCAATGCCTGCAGGGATGTATACTCCTTTGCCTGTTGCTTCCACCCCTTGGGAGGATATAAGTATGGATTTTGTCCTAGGGCTTCCAAGGACTTCTAGGGGTGTTGACTCTATATTTGTGGTAGTGGACCGTTTTTCTAAAATGGCACATTTTATACCATGCCACAAAGTAGATGATGCTAGCAACATAGCAAAGTTGTTCTTTAAAGAAGTGGTTCGCCTTCATGGATTACCCAAAACAATTGTGTCTGATAGGGATGCTAAATTCCTAAGCCATTTTTGGAGGACCTTGTGGTCTAGGCTAGGAACAAAACTTTCTTTCTCTACCTCTTGTCACCCACAAACTGATGGGCAAACTGAGGTAGTCAATAGATCCCTTTCCACATTGCTTAGGGTTTTGCTTAAGGGGAATCATAAATCTTGGGATGAGTATCTTCCCCACATTGAATTTGCTTACAATAGAGTGGTCCATAGCACCACCAAACTCTCACCCTTTGAGGTAGTTTATGGTTTTAACCCTCTCACACCATTGGACTTATTACCTCTTCCAACTTCTTTTGATTTTGTTCATAAAGAAGGGGTTTCTAAGTCCAAGTTCATAAAAGAATTTCATGAGAAGGTTAAACACCAAATTCAAGCCCATGTTGAAAAGATTGCTCATTCTAAAAACAAGGGCAAGAGAGTTCGGTCTTTTAATGAAGGAGATTTAGTTTGGTTGCACTTAAGGAAGGAAAGATTTCCTAATATAAGAAAATCCAAACTTAGTCCCAGAGGTGATGGTCCATTCCAAATCATCAAGAAGATCAATAATAATGCTTATCAATTGGATCTTCCTCCGGAATATGGTGTGCATCCTACTTTCAACATTACTGATTTGGTTCCTTTTGTAGGTATTTTTGATGAAGAGGGTGACCACCAAGATTTGAGGGCAAATCCTCTTCAAGGGGGAGGGGATGATGTGACCCCAACAAGCCCAAGTTCAAGTGCATCAACAAGCCCAAGCCCATATCAAGGCCCAATCACTAGAAGCATGATGAGAAAGATTCACATGGGCCTCTCACAAGATGATCAAGTCAATCATGGGTTTTTTACATTATTTACATGGGCTAAAGAAATCTCTAAAATATGAGATGATGCATGAAGGAAGTAGTCTAGATTTAAATTGGGCCATTGTTTAGGCTTTGCTTTCAATAAAAGCTAGAACACTTGTTGGGATCATTTGGGCCGAGCCCAATGTGCTACCATTGGCCGAGAGTTACTAGAGTGGCTCTCCTTTTGGATGCAAGCAAAGCATGAACTAAGCAAGGAGCATGTGATGGAAGCATGGTGCGTGTGACTTGGGCAAGGAGAGTGTGATATGCCACTTGGCACCATCTAGACTCATCTACTACATCACATGGTCTATAATCAAGCTTCTTCTCCAAGCTACATTTGCATTTCATCTTTGTTGCATTTTCTTTTCATTTGGCCGGCCATGTGCCTATAAATAGAGCCACTCAAATATTGTAATGGTTACTCTTGAATTGCTAATAGATGCTAGTGTTTGAGATCACTCCACACTTCTATTAATTTGAGAGCACACATGGCTAACCTTCTCCTTCATCTCCTCTAGCCACCTTCCATACCATAGCTCCACTTCTACTCTTCATCTTCACCAAATTCTCCATTTCCGAGAGCAACCTTTCTCTAATTCTCCAAATTCCGCTGCACTTCATCTTCTCCTCAACATTCTCCATGGATTTCCTCCCTCTCCTACTCCAAGGACGTCCATCACCTCCTTTTTTTATTGGTGAAAATTATCCTTTCTAGAAAGTTAGGATGCAAATTTTTCTGGAATATGTTGATAGAGGCATTTGGGATGCAGTGTTAAATGGTCCATTTGTGCCTGTTAATGTTGTAAATGATGTGTAGGAACCAAAGTCATTCTCGTACTGGACTACAGATGAAAATAGATGAGCTCAGTACGATGTAAAGGCCAGAAATATAATTTCATCTGCTTTAACCCTTGATGAGTTTTATAAGATCTCTGTCTACACTAGTGCACGAGATATGTGGGAAATTTTGCGTGTGACTCATGAAGGAACATATGACGTAAAAAGGGCACGCAAGAACTCCTTAATCCAAGAATACAAAATGTTTTGGATGCAACAGGGAGAACTATCTACGATGTGCAAAAAAGATTCACACACATCGTCAATCATCTCATAGGTCTAGGTAAAACTTTTGACACTGATGAATTAAATATAAAAATTCTTAAATCCTTGGACAAGACTTGGCAGCCGAAGGTGACAACCATCACGGTGTCACAAAATCTTGCAACGATGATGATGGCGACCCTATTTGGAAAGCTTAGGAAGCATGAGCTTGAACTGGGTAGATTAAATGAAGAAGAAGATATTGGAAAGAAGAACATTGCATTTAAAATTGAAGTTGCCAAAGGCAAAAAGCAAAAAGAGGAAGAAGACTCTAATGATGAGAATCTGAGTTTGATGATCAAGAAGTTTACAAAATTCATGAAGGCCAAAGGTAAAAATCAATTCAAGAACAACAAGAAGGAGAATCAAAGATCATTCTCAAATTTCAAGTGCTACAGATGTGGAGAGTCTGGACATGTCAAGGCTGATTGCCCAAATTCAAAGAAAAGTGAAGAAAAGAAAGGCAGAAAATTCTTTATGAAGAAGGCATACATAACATGGGAAGATAATGCCTCAAGCACATCAAATTCTAGCGATTCTGATAATGAAGAAGAAAATCTATGTTTGATGGCTAATCATGATGATTCTGACAATGAGGTAAGTTCTACTTGCAATGAAAATGACTATGATGATCTTTATGATGCATTTCAACAATTACTTGTTAAATCTAATTTTAAAGATTTGCAAAGTAAATTTGAAAAATCTCTCTTGAAGAAGAAATTTTGAAAAATAAAATTTCAATATTAGAAAACAAAGAAAAAGAAACTGTTGATGTGATTCCTGTAAAAGTTACATGTTTGATATATGTGTTTTGGAGAAACATCTTGAAGATGCTTTGGAAAATAAAAAATCCAAAAAATTTGATCTTAAGAAAAATCCAAATAAGACCAAGCATGCTCATAATCATAATAAGAAAAATAAAACTAAAGGAACTCATAGGGTTTGGGTAGAAAAAGGAACTTCTTATACTATGAATGCATATGCATGTACTGCTACTTGTTTTTATTGCATGAAAAAGGGTCATACTTCAAATAAATGTAATATTAAACATTTAGGTGTTCCAAATGGGAAGTATCATTGGGTGCCTATTCATAGGTAGATATTTTTCTTCTAACCCTAAGGACCCAAACAAGTTGTTGGGGACCTAAATGAATTGTTTCCTTATTTTGCAGATGACTTCTAAATCCAGGAAATCAATGTGGTATCTTGACAGTGGTTGTTCAAGGCACATGACTGAAGATAAAAGGAAGTTTAAGAATTTTAAAAGAAAGGAACAAGGATTTTTTATATATGGGGATAACAACAAAGGAAAAATACTTGGAACGGGTGATGTTGGTGGAGGAAATACATTGGAGATCAATGATGTAGTATTTGTGGAAGGACTAAGGCATAATCTTCTCAGCATAAGCCAATTATGTGATAAAGGACTCAAAGTCATATTTGAGAGTGACTATTGCACTATTCATAAAAAGGACTCTAAGGAAGTCGCCTTAAAAGGTATGAGACACAAAAACATCTACTTTATTGATCTTGATAATGCATCTTCTAGTGATATAACTTGGTTGGTTGTTAAAGAAGAAAATCCATGGTTGTGGCATAAACGAGCTGCTCATATTTATATGCAACAGTTAAACAAACTAATTTCTAAAGAATTAGTTATTGGATTGCCTAAAATAAAGTTTGAAAAAGATAAACTATGTGCTGCATGCAAAAGGGAAAACAAGTAAAATCATCATTTCATTCAAAAAAATTGATTTCTACATCAAAGCCTTTAGAACTTTTGCATATGGATTTGTTTGGTCCTTCAAGGACAAAAAGCTTTGGGGGAAATTACTATGCTCTTGTTATTGTTGATGATTACTCAAGATATACTTGGACTTTCTTTCTCACACTAAAAAGTGAAGCCTTTAAAGCTTGTAAGAAATTTACAAAAGTGATTCAAAATGAAAAAGATTTGAAAATTAAAGTTTTCAGAAGTGATCATGCTGGGGAATTTCAAAATGAATTGTTTGAAATTTTTTTTGAAGAAAACACGATTATGCATAATTTTTCTGCACTTAGAACTCCTCAACAAAATGGAGTTGTAGAAAGGAAAAATAGATCCTTAAAGGACTTGCACAATGTTGAACGAATATGATGTGCCTAAATTTTTTTGGGCTGATGTTGTGAGCACGACTTGTTATGTACTAAATAGAATGCTTATTAGACCAATCTTGAAAATTACCCCCTATGAATTGTTTAAAGGAAGAAAGCCTAATGTAGCACATTTAAAAATATTTGGATACAAATGTTTTGTCCTAAACAATGGAAAAGAAAATTTGGGTAAATTTGATTCTAAAGCAGATGAAGCTATATTCTTAGGATATTCATTAACCAGTAAAGCCTATAGAGTTTTTAATAAAAGAACCTTGAATATAGAAGAATCCATGCATGTTGTTTTTGATGAAATTGTGGACCTTGAGGACAATCCTCTTGAGTCAAATAAAACAAATGCAGGTGATGAAGAATATCTTAAAGAAGTTCTTGATGAGATGTACCTAAATGAGAATCCACTGGTTGAACCTGAAGATCTTGTGAAAAGCTGGAAATCACCTAGAGGATTGTCTCTAGACAATATAGTTGGAGATATATCAAAGGGAGTAGTTATTAGAAATATGTTAAATTTTTGTATGACTATTGCTTTTGTTTCACAGATAGAACCCAAAAATGTAGAAGAAGCTCTTCAAGATGATCAATGGTGCATTGCAATGCAATAAGAGCTGAATCAATTTGAAAGGAATGAAGTTTGGGAACTCATTCCTAGGGATGATTCACACCAAGTCATAGGAACAAAATGGGTGTTCAGAAACAAGCTGGATAAAGATGGAAACATCACTAAAAATAAAGCCAGACTTGTAGAAAAGGGATACAGACAAGAAGAAGGTATAGACTATGATGAGACATATGCTCCAGTTGTAAAGTTAGAAGCTATACGTTTACTTCTTGCTTATGTGTCTTTAATGAAATTTAAACTGTATTAGATGGATGTTAAAAGTGCCTTTCTAAATGGATTTATTAAAGAAGACGTGTATGTTGAACAACCCCATGGTTTTGAAGATTATAAATTTCCAAATCACATTTATAAATTGAAGAAAGCATTGTTAGGATTAAAACAAGCACCTAGATCTTGGTATGAGCGATTAAGCACATTTTTGTTAGAAAAGGATTTTGAAAGAGGAAAAATTGATTTAACTCTGTTTATTAAAAAAGCAGGTGAACATATTTTGCTAGTTCAAATTTATATAGATGATATAATATTTGGATCTACTGATAATTCTCTATGTAAGGGTTTTGCAAGTATAATGCAGGGACAATTTGAAATGTCAATGATGGGTGAATTAACATTCTTTTTGGGTCTACAAATTAAGCAAATGGAAAATGGAACTTTCATTTCTCAATCTAAGTACTGTAAAGAAGTACTTAAGAAATTTGGAATGGATATTGCTAAGGAAGCAAGTACTCCTATGGGAACCTCTTGCTATTTAGATAAAGATGAATCAGAAATAAAGATAAATCAGACTATGTTTAGAGGCATGATAGGTTCTTTTTTGTACCTTACTACAAGTAGACTTGATATTATGCAATTTGTATGTTTGTGTGCTCTTTTTCAAGCCAATCCAAAAGAATCACATCTTATTGCTGTGAAAAGAATCTTAAAATATTTAAAAGGAACTGCATGCTTTTGACATTGGTACCCTTCAGGAGCATCTCCTAGTTTGATAGGCTATTCAGATGCTGATTATGGTGGTTGTAAAATAGATAGAAAAAGTACTAGTGGTACTTGTCACCTCTTAGGAAGTTCATTAATTTCTTGGCACTCTAAGAAACAAGCTTGTGAAGCTTTGTCAACTACAGAGGCTGAATATATAGTAGCTAGAAATGTAAGATCTGCGAAATTTAATTAATTATATAAATAAATAATTAATGAATGTGGGTAAGTAGTGTATTTATGGCATTAAATTTTGATAGGTATGATGTGGAAGAGTACTAGCTCAAGTGGTTGAGAGTACTTTAATTGTGTGAAAGGACTTGAGTTCGAGTCCTAAGTATGCCAATTGTGTGTTATTTAATTATTATTGTTTTAATAATGTGATGGAGCGTATTTCGTATGTTACCATACTTGAATTGTATGATTTAGTAAGAAACATGGGTTAGCTTGATGGTTTAGCATTAAATTGGCTTTGGTGTGGTCATGAGTTCAAACCTTGGTGGCGAAAAATTAATTCTTCTTTTTGCTAAAAATTGGTATGGCATGAATATGAAAAGGGGGAGAGAACCCTAGCAGAATAGGGCAGTTAGGAAGGCTAAAAGCTAATACTAAAGGCCTTAAATAACCATTAAAACTTAATTTTCGTTTTAGGCATTAAACCCCTTAAGGCAGCTTTAAAAGGCAATTTTTGAGAGAGAAGAGGGGTTTGGAGAGAGAAGAGGGGTTTGGAGAAGCTGTTTTCTGAGGGCCTTGCAAGGGTGCGAAAATTGAGAGGGTTTTGGCATTTGAGAGCATAGTGAAGGGAGGGTGTTAGGCTGCCTAGTGATCAAGGAGAGATTTCCAACGTTTTGCATTTGTCTAGGCAAGGGAAAATTCCAGGTTAGGGGAGCTGAACCCGTAATATTATGTTCTGATATGATTGTATGAAATTGATGATTTTCTGCCATGGATTTTCGGGTTAGTCATGTGATGAATTGGGGGTTTGGGTGAATTGGTACTGTTTTATTGAATTCTAGCCTAAAAGCATGAAAATAATGGGTTATACACTGCCTATTATGTGATTATGCAAAGTTGGGTTGCTGGGGGTCTATTTTAGTGTTCAATTATGCGCTTATGACCAATGAGATTGTGCTGAATGAAATGGTATGAAATTGGAGTATGTTTTGGGTGCGATTGTTGCTGTTGTGTGCGTGAAACAATGCCCGAATCTGCATGTCTCGCTCAGGCGAGCCAGGCTCGCCTAGGCGAAATATACAAGGACTCATAAACCTTTTTCTGCTCGAGCATTTCGCTCAGGCGAGGTGATTTGGTCTTGGGTGACAGACCATCTCGCTTAGGCGAGTGTGACTCGCCCAAGCGAGAATCCGTGTGTGTCTCGAGTGTGTTGGTTGCGTATCTCGCGTAGGCGGGGTTTGTTGTTTGGGCGAAAGTGCGTCTCGCTCAGGGAAAAGTCTCTCGCCTAAGCGAGAGTTCTAAGAACATTCTGATGGTGGATTAACTCGCAGCTCAAGCGAGAAATGAGGTTCTTGGGCGAAATGTGATCTCGCCTAGGCGAGGGTTCGTGGTTGGTTTTGTGAGTGTGCTGGTTGTGGCCAGTACGGATGGGTCTAGAGGGATTGTCCTCCTCAGTGATTCACTGACGAGTTTGGTAGTCCTGGGACGTTGCGGACTATGTTTGTAATTGGGAAGTTCACCTGGCGTTACGGTGTGTGATCCGTAGCATGGTTTCCGCACGTGCTCTATCGGTTGTGGCCGATAGGTGCGACAGCAAGGCGCCTTGAGATACTTAATAGAAGATGTAGAACATTGCTAACATGGTTGTGGCCATGTGGAAGGACTAGAACGAGTTTCCCTGATGTACTTTAATATACATGGTGGTGGCCATGTGGAGGGAAGGTAACGAGTCTTCCACGAGGTGCATCGGTGTACATGGTAGTGGCTATGTGATGGAAATGGAGTAATGTTTTGTGGGTAATGAAAGGATATTTTATATGGTTATGGCTATGCGGTATAAGGGAAGAGTTTGTGTTATTGTTGTATTATTTTTATCGATTATACATGTATATGTATGTTTGGTATATTTTTGTGTGTTTCATCTTTTAACTCACCCTATCTGCTTGTGTGTGGCGATGATCGTGTACGCGGTACACGTGAGCAGGTGATGATGCAGGTGGAGCTGGTGAGGCTTAGCTGCAGAGAGGGGATGATCATGGGATCTTTTTCTTTATGTTTTCTTTATTTTATTTGAAATGGGTTGTAAAGGCTCATGGAATATTTTGGTTATACTTGCAATTTTGTAATTATGGACTTATTAATGAATTAATAAAGTTTTAAATTTCCCGTGTTTTTGGAAAATTAGGTATTATTAAATGTAATGTAATTAATTACTTTATTTTATTTTATTAAATTCGTAATATCCTGACGGGATGTTACAGGAAACTATTGTGCTCAAATTCTTTGGATGAAACAACAATTAGAAGATTATAATATTTTTCTAAATCATATACCTCTGAAATGTGATAATACCAGTGCTATTAACTTAACCAAAAATCCCATAATGCACTCTAGGACAAAGCACATTGAAATAAGACATCATTTCTTAAGAGATCACATAAGTAAGGGCAACTGTGAGATAAAATATGTAGATATAAAGCATCAATTAGCTGATATCTTTACCAAACCATTAGCTAAAGATAGATTTTATGAACTAAGAAGAGACTTAGGCATATTAGAGATCTCTTAAAATTGCCAAAACTCGAATTTCTCCAAAATCCGAAAATCAGCGCGTCAATAATCGATTATCATTGCCAATAATCAATTATCAACCTTCCTTAAAAATTCCAAAACATTATGGAATAATCGATTATTAGGTGTAATAATCGATTATCATTACTTCTTAGCCAAAGTGTCAAAACAACTTTGGAATAATTGATTCTCACTTAGGATAATCGATTATCAATTCGTCATGATTCATGTTTTACACAACTTTTGAAACTATAATCTATTATCTCTTTCAGATAATCGATTATTACACGTCGTGGACCAAATTATTTCAAAAACTAGCCGTTGTAACAACTAGATTTGCATTAAACTACATGCATTTGACCATTGGAGACCCTTCTCTATAAATACAAATAATTTTGATCACTGTTACACTCTTTTCACCAATCCAGAAACTCAAGAACCCTCCATTTTCTTAAAACCTTCAAGCTTCTCTTCTCCTCCACTTGAACAATGGTTGAAACATCTCGGAGAAAGATTCCTACCTGCAGAAGAACTGCATCTTGTGCCACTCAACCTTCAACTACATCTTAGACTGCATGCATTGAAGGCTGGATTTCAAATAAAGAAAGGAGATATGAATTCATCACTTTATGGAAAGACAAGCCTCTTATCACTCCAAAATTCCTCAAATCTCAATGGTTTGTCAATCACCATTTTAAAATCCCTGTATTGCTTGTTGAACAAGGGGTAAAATTCTTCAAAGAAATGCAGGGTACCTACTATCCTGATCTGGTACGAGCCTTCTACTACAACTATAAATTCAGAGATGGAGTGGGGTTTACAAAAGTGAAAGGAGTAGACATCATTCTAGATGATGATATTTGGGAACATGTTGCTCAATTTCCCATTCATGATGGCACCTCTCCAATCCTGACTGCTGGCATTGAAGGATTTAACAAAATATTTTCCTATAGATCATTTCTGCGAAGACTGAATCAAGAAATAGGCCGAAAATTGCTAGCAAGCCCTCTCAAAGTTGATGAGCGTCTACTTCACTATCTCATTGTGTGGATTTTATGTCCACGTGGTACAAATCATGCATCGTGCAGTGAAGTTGATCTCATGATTATCTATGCTATGCTCAATCACATTCCTATCCATTGGCCAAGCATTATTCTTGACACAATGCTCAAAGCCAAGCGACTGCCTCAATATCCACTGTTGTATTCTCTACTAATCTGATAAAGGATTGATCCCTACCAAGGATGATGGCCCATGGCACATGCTTAGAAGAAAGGGAGTTCCTTGATCCCTTCCTTTGCTTTTATTTTCTTTACTTTAAAATTCCTTTAAGTTGGCTTGGTTGACTATTTTTGAGTTGACTTGTTGACCTTGACTTTGGGTTGACTTGTTGACTCAAAAGATTAACTTAACCTTAAACCAACATGCTAATAAATTCCTTAATTTGCTTTTGTAGGAATAAGAAAGGAGGAGGACCACATAGGAGACACTTGGCGTCCTAAGGAAGAGAGAGAAGGAATAAGACTTTCTAGAAGCATCTAGAAAGGGGAGGCCCACATGCCTTGGACACCAAGTCTTCTAGAATGTTCTAGAACCTTCCTTTGGGAGCCTTGGCCATGAAGACTTGCCACCTAGATGGCTTGGACGAAAATTCACCCATGTGCACCCTAGGATGACCTACTTTCTAGAACATGCTAGGTTTCTTTTGTAATCCTTTAACTTAGTTGTTTTGCTAAGGGGCCCCTAGACTTGTCTATTTAAGGGGACCTCTAACACTTGTACAAGGGTTGAACATTTTGGAGAAATTATACACTTTGTGTTTCAACCTTTTGTGAGAGCATTCCTCCTTAGGGAGTGGAGTTCTTTCAAGCCTTATCTTGCCTTGGCAAGTGGCGGCATACACCACTCATCTTCAAGGTTGCCATGGCTTCTTCTAGCCTAGCCTTGTAGTGGCGTGAATCCTCCATTCCTCCCATTTCCCTTGCTTTTCATTTTATGTTTCTTTACTCTTCTTGGTTTATATTGTTTCTATTATATGTTTTTCCTTTTGATTTCTTACTCCCCATCAATCCATTCTCCTCCTCTCTAGAACCTTGGAAAGGAACCTTCACATCTAGATAGCTTGCTATCTTAATGTCCAGTGGGGATTTCCTTGGTTTTCTTAATCAACTCACACCATATTCAATAATCTTAAAAAGGAACAAGATAATCCTTCATCATTTGGTATCTAGAGCTTTGGTTGTCCTTGAATATGGTGTTTTCATGTTCTAACCTTGTCTTGTGTAGCTATCTTTGAATGGTCCACATAAAAACAGTGCTGGCAGCAACGTGTGCGTTTTTGAAAAACATACTGCAGCTATCTCAGTGGTCCAAATGTAAATTTCTTTATATCAAAAGAAAGCTCTGTGAGTCTAGTTTCCAACAAAAAAAGAATTAACGCATTTGGAGTTCTGTGAAGAGAGTTATGATCAAATGAGTGAGCAAAGGTCAGAGCTGCCGAGAATACGAAAAACAACGTTTTCAGGTTATGTTGTGGCAATTTTGGCTTCGGTTTTGTGACTCTTTTGCTCCTAAATGTGGTTGGATAACATGTCTTTTGATGCTTACTCTTTGAGCCTCAAATCCATGAGTTTAAATGCATGATAGCTACATGTTTGTGTCTTTGTGTATGTCATGTTGAGTCTTTAAATGTGCCTAACTTTTGCTTGAGTCATATGTCATATGTTAACTTGAAGTTTTATTATTCTTGTTTTTCTAAGTATTTGAATCTTGCTTTCACTTTATGTCTTGCTTGATGTATGCTCCATGAAATTGATTTTGGCCTAAAACTTGAGGAACTAAGTGTTCAAGCCACCTAAAACTCTTTCTCACCATTTTATGAAACTAGTTGTGGAAAGAAGAAAATTTTTGCACCAAATATTGTCTAAAAACCAAGAGCAATCTTGCTCATTGGTGAACTAAAAGTGTGTTTTTCACTAAGTGATATGCAACTAGTTTCATGCTTGAGAAGTGGGTGATATTGGCAAATTAGTTCCATGCTTTAACTTGGTTATGATCTTTCTTGGTGTATGCATGATTTAAGACTTGAAGATGCTTGTCAAGTGCTTTCCATAGAGTCTTTAAAATGTGCTTTTCTTGTTTTAGTCTTGTTAAAAGTTTTGTCTCAAACTTTTCTTCTTTAGAGTTTAGCTTTCCTTGTTCTTGTGCTTTTCTTGCTTGTCACTAGGTGTTCTTTGTTTTGTCTTAGTAGTTTTCTTTTCTTGAAACTCTTGGGATGTTGTGGCCGAATCACTTGTCTTGCATTTGAAAGGTTTTGAACAAGTTTTTAAAAGTGTTTGCTTCACTCTTTTGGAGGAGCTTTGAGTGTAGCCTTGCCTTGTTACTTTGGGAGAGTGATCTAAACACTTGGGTTACATTTTGGGTTGGAATTGGTCTTGGTTTTCATGTTGTCTAACCCCTAATTCATTTATTTTGTTTTGGCTTTGAGTGTTTTGTTGTAGGAATCATGGCAAGTTCATCAAATGCACCTACACCAAACAAAAACAATACATTGATGAGATTGCTTCGGGATTTGGAGTTGTCTAGGAAGGAGGCCTTTGAACAATTGAGAAAAGACAAGGAGCAAAGTGACCTAAGAATCCAAGAGCACATTCAAAGGCTTGAAGCTAAAGAGCAAGAAAGAGGGGCTAGGAAAAGAGGGCATTTTAGGCGCAACCCATCACAAGAGAAGCAAACTCCAAAGATTCCTAAGTTCTATGGAGGAAGTGATCCCAAAATCTTCCTTGATTGGGAAGCTAAAGTTGATCAAATTTTCAATGAAAATCATGTAAAGGATCAAACACAAGTTGATCTAGTAGTGTTAGGATTTTTTGAGTATGCCAAAACTTGGTGGCATAAAGTTTGTAAAAATTATGACCAAGGGCCACCCGCGGCTTCTTGGATGGACATTAAAACTCTTATGCGCGCTAGATTTGTTCCTCCCTCCTATAGGAAGGAACTTCTTTTGAAGCTCCAAAGGCTTCACCAAGGTCCTATGTGTGTGAGTGAGTACTTTAAAGAATTAGAGTCTCAAATGTTTAGGGTTGGAATAAGAGAAACTAACAAAGAAAAAATGAAAAGGTTTGTGAATGGTCTTAGGAGAGACATACAAGACCAAGTAGAGTTGTATGAGTACTCCACTCTTCAAAATGTTTTCACACTTGCTCTTAGGATTGAAACTCATTTGAAAAGAAAGAATAGGGCAAGGAAGAGTTACTCACCCAACCACTACTATAGTCACTCATGGAAGGGAAAAGCTAAAGAGAAACATGATAAATTTCCTTCTAAGCCTCACCAAGTACCATCAAGTAAAAATAAGTTACCAAGTGGTCACACTCACCATTCCACTTCTCAAAGATCAAGTTCCATTAAATGTTTTAAATGTTTGGGGTATAAACACATTGCTTTGAATTGCCCAATGAAGAGGACAATGATCTTAAAGAAGAGTGATGATGAGAGTGAACATTTTTCTTCCCCTTCCCCCCAAAATACTTCTTCCCATACTTCTTCTTCAATTGAAAGGACTAAACCCTTTGAAAGTGGATTGTTAATGGTAAGGCGCCAACTAGGGCAAGTTCCCAAAGAACTTGATCCTTCTCAAAGACAAAACCTTTTTCATGGAGGGTGCCTTATCAATGACAAGATATGTCACTTCATCATAGATAGTGGAAGTTGTGTAAATATGGCTAGCCCAAGGGTGGTGGACAAGTTTGGCTTGAAAACCATTCCTCATGTCAAACCCTACAACCTATCATGGCTTAAGGAAGAAGAAATAAAAGTAACTAAACAAGTCCTCATTAACTTTTCAATTGGCAACTTTAAGGATGAGGTATTATGTGACATTGTGCCTATGGAAGCCAACCATATTTTGCTAGGTAGGCCATGGCAATTTGATAGAAAAGTTGTTTATGATGGCCATGCAAACACTTATGTTTTTTCCTCCCTAGGAAAGAAGTTCACAATCCTACCTCTCCCACCTCCACAAGAAAATGAGGACAAAAATAAAATAAAAGATGAAAAAGAAAAAGAAAAGGGGCAAGCTTTCACCAAGGAGTTACTTGCCTACAAAAAGAGTTTTTCAAAGCAAGAGGTGCAACACCACTCTTCATTCTCTTCCCAAACAAAGAGAGATGAACAAAAACACAAGCAAGAAAAGGAGAGTGGCATTAAAAAGAAAGAGGGCACCTCCAAGAATAGGGATCAAATCATTAAAGATGAAGAAAGTTCTCATCAACTCAAGTCAAGCTCCATCAACAAAGACTTCAAGAATTTGAGGTCAAATTCTCTCCAACAAGGGGAGAATGATAAAGGATTGATCCCTACCAAGGATGATGGCCCATGGCACATGCTTAGAAGAAAGGGAGTTCCTTGATCCCTTCCTTTGCTTTTATTTTCTTTACTTTAAAATTCCTTTAAGTTGGCTTGGTTGACTATTTTTGAGTTGACTTGTTGACCTTGACTTTGGGTTGACTTGTTGACTCAAAAGATTAACTTAACCTTAAACCAACATGCTAATAAATTCCTTAATTTGCTTTTGTAGGAATAAGAAAGGAGGAGGACCACATAGGAGACACTTGGCGTCCTAAGGAAGAGAGAGAAGGAATAAGACTTTCTAGAAGCATCTAGAAAGGGGAGGCCCACATGCCTTGGACACCAAGTCTTCTAGAATGTTCTAGAACCTTCCTTTGGGAGCCTTGGCCATGAAGACTTGCCACCTAGATGGCTTGGACGAAAATTCACCCATGTGCACCCTAGGATGACCTACTTTCTAGAACATGCTAGGTTTCTTTTGTAATCCTTTAACTTAGTTGTTTTGCTAAGGGGCCCCTAGACTTGTCTATTTAAGGGGACCTCTAACACTTGTACAAGGGTTGAACATTTTGGAGAAATTATACACTTTGTGTTTCAACCTTTTGTGAGAGCATTCCTCCTTAGGGAGTGGAGTTCTTTCAAGCCTTATCTTGCCTTGGCAAGTGGCGGCATACACCACTCATCTTCAAGGTTGCCATGGCTTCTTCTAGCCTAGCCTTGTAGTGGCGTGAATCCTCCATTCCTCCCATTTCCCTTGCTTTTCATTTTATGTTTCTTTACTCTTCTTGGTTTATATTGTTTCTATTATATGTTTTTCCTTTTGATTTCTTACTCCCCATCAATCCATTCTCCTCCTCTCTAGAACCTTGGAAAGGAACCTTCACATCTAGATAGCTTGCTATCTTAATGTCCAGTGGGGATTTCCTTGGTTTTCTTAATCAACTCACACCATATTCAATAATCTTAAAAAGGAACAAGATAATCCTTCATCATAATCTCTCGCATTTGCGAGTACAAAGGCATCAACGTCTCTGATGAACAATCTCATCAAACCACTAATGCAAACAAAATTGCAAAAAATTCCTCGAAACAAATGAAATTTATTCCTTTTGGGAATACTTGCATTCACAAGGATGATCTGCCTCCCTCTGAAAATGAAGAAGAAGAAGAAGAAAATCCTCCCACTGGTCCTATCCATCCTGTTGACACCAATATTGGCTCATAAGATGGGGTTGGTGGCTCATCCTCATCTATAGAGGATCACATTTTAAACTTAAACTAGAGACTTGAAGAATATTTTCTCATCTCCACTACCCGACATGAAGAGGTCAATGGATTAATTAGAGGACTAGATTCTAGGATTTCTAATCTAGAAAATAAATTTGACAAATATGATAAAGATGATGACATGAGTCCAGAATTTTAGGTGTTTGCATAATTGTTATTGTTTTTAATGCTATTGTAAAGTGTTTGACTCTTAATAAAAGAGCATTTTATTTACCATTATCTAATTGAGGGGGAGCTTTTCTCTTAAACTTTTTTCAAATGATCAAAATAGGGGGAGAAAAAGTTTAAAACATTTAAATAAACAGTAAAAGTTTAAAACGTTTAAATAAACAGTGCTACTAACAAATCTACTTGTGAGATTTCTGATTGTAGATACTTTAAACATATTGTTTTGATCATCATAAAAAAAGGGGACATTGTTGGCAAAAGCAAAAGACAAGTCAAATTCTGAAGCAAGATTTTAATGATGATAATAGAAACCTAAAAGCCATATGGAAGTCAATATGAAGAACATGTGTTTTTATGTTTAAAGTTATCTTGTAAATTGTACTTAGAATAGTTTAGAATCAACAGCAAGATCAAAATTCTGGTATTTCTCGAAAAACCAATGTGATAATCGATTATCACTTAGGATAATTATCACTTAGGATAATCGATTATCCTAAGCTGAGTCCATTTTTTCAGAAAAACACTAGAATAATCGATTATCACCTCTAATAATCGATTATCTGCTCAAATTTTTTTTTTCAGAATATACACTAGAATAATCGATTATCACTGATAATCGATTATCCCTGTCAGTTTGAACATGACTATTCAATTTTTGACCTAATTTTTGGAACCCCTATTTAAGGAACATTAGAGTTACTTCGAATTTACCTTTTTGAGAAGCTAGAGTGCTGGTGTTGTGACTACAAAGAGAGTTCTCTGAGTGTTCTCAAAAGAAGCTTTGAAAAACCTAATATGGGAAGAGCGATAACTGTTCCTAAGAGGTTTTCTAGGAGATTGAGTGCTGTTGCTGTTGCTAGGAAAGCTAAGGTCAAGGTTCTCTGTGTGATTCAGAGAAAGGTGTTCATCTCTTGTGTGATCAAGAGAGGTGTTTTCTTTCCTTAATTCTTTATTATCTGATTGTAATATGATATTTGTTAGTGATTGAGTGAATCTCTTTATTTGAAGAGATTAACAACTGGACGTAGGATCCTTTGATCTGAACCAGTATAAATATATGTGTCATTTCATCTTCTCTATCTCTTTATTTTATCTACTATATATTTTAAAGGAATTGATATTTAGCTTAATCGGTAAAATTTCGGAAAAAATTTTAAAGTATTAAGTTTATTACTTTAAAACCAATTCACCCCCCTCTTGGTTTTTTTTCCAAACGCCAAACATTCCGCTGCGCGATACCAACCGTTTTTAGAGGACCTTATATTTAATCATTTAAATGTTTTTGGAAATCTATGCAGATCTATGGTTCTCTCACACAATTTCTTCAATAACTTCATCCATCCCAAACATCTTTCACCTTGTATGCTGAACCACTTTCACCTTCATCCTCACCATCACAACAATAATGCTTTCTTCTACCTTGTTAACAAGAAATGGGGCAATTAAGTTGTTGGGCATTTTTTTATTCTTTTGCTTTTGATGTTTTGTTGATATTTTATTCCTAGTACTTTGTTATACTTTCCTTTTGTTGCTAAGTACTTAATCCAATTGTTTTTGTGATAACACCAATGCATTTTTTTTTCTGTTGTGTGTTGAATTTATTTTGATTATCACGTTCTTTATGTTTAACATTTATCATTTTTGTCATTGTCAAAAGGAGGGAGATAATTAAGATCAAATGATTCAAGATTGTTAAAATCAAATGATCTAAATACACCTCATCAGATAGTCTAATTCATATAAAATCACTTAATGAGTTGATGATAATAAAGACTTTAATTGATGTGGATTAATATTACATATAATCTTTTTAACATATGTGTTCCGAAACTAAAAGACTCTTAGTCAAATTCATTAAGACCTTATCTCTCGTGTTATTAGATGATATATGATATTTCATGTTTAATAAATTTAGTTCTAATGAATTTTAATCAATATGTTATCTAAATGGCTTTAAATGTCAAATGATCTTTTCATATTTGAATATATAAACATGCAAGTTGTAACCAAATAATCTTATGGTAATTTGATTTCACTTAATTATATATATATATATATATATATATATATATATATATATAAATATAAAGAGTTGAAGTAAAAAATGAAGTACAAGATGAAATGTTACAACAAAATACAAAAATAAGATTTGTACAATGTCGCACAAAGTCGTTTCAATAGTCATCTAATGTGTTCAGAAGCAGGTGTGTGAAAATCATTGTAATATTATGTGCTTTGTGAGGTTTTCTTGTGAGCTTGATGATATTTTTATAACAATCATAAATTCAGCAAGTGTATTGTTTCATTGTTGTATAAAGTCGTCTCCACAAAGACTTGCAAAGGTTTAGCAATAATTCTATCACAACTAGTTTACTTTTGTGATTTCACGTTTTTAACAAGAATCAAGGTTTAATTTAGAGGACAAGGTTGATTGTTCTTGTTTTCCCCTTTTTATCAGATTACAATTACATGTTCTTATCTCAAACTGTGCAAAACATTTACTCTGGAAGCACTCTCTTTAGTAAATATAGAAACATCTCTATTGTCTAGAACCTAGGGAGATTAAGTCCAAGGTGATCTCTCACTCTTAGCTACCTAAATCACTGCATTACAACTTGAGCCTTTTCCCTAAGCCTAGCATCCCTTCTAGATACTTAGTTTAGCATCGGTACAGGTCTAGCAAGATTGTTGGACCTCAATTCAAATTAGTTTCTCAACTCAATTTAAACTAGTTAAATAATCACAATTTAATCAAACAACTTGCAGTAATATGATTGCAAGAGTAAGAAATGATAAAGTAGATAGGCGTATCTTAAAAGAAGGGCAAAACAATTTAAAATAACCTTGCCTCTTTGAGTTTTTAGTTACTCATGATGATTGTAGACCTCTTCCCATTACAACTTACCATCTTTTCCCCTCTACCCTAATTGATCTATTGAATTTAGAGAGAAAAAGGTATAGAACATATCTATTCTCTGAAAGTTTGCCCCCTTAGATCAAGGAAGGATCACTGTTTTATAGATTGGTATGGGCAATGCTCAACTAACTTTTCCCGACTCAGCCATACGAACTTTATGTTATGGATTCCCTTTTATTTTGAATTAAGCCCATGTTCAGTGTTGAGATTCTTCTATTACTAAGTTCATTGAGCTCTTTTTACTCCTGGTCCCCTTTTTGAGTTTATGGCTCAATAACTTTCTTTTGGCTTAGCAGCAGGACTTCTGGCTGTGTTTTGTATCTTCAACTATTATGGTTAAGCTGGATTGGAATGGCTTAGCCACTCGACACCTTTTTCCCTTATTTTTCTACAAAAGGTGACATTTATATTAAGATTCTAATTTTATGATCCAAAATTCATGGGAGTGTGATGCTTGAGCAAAAGTAGGCATGTTTTTATGAGAAAAGTGCTTTTATATCTTAGATAAATGCCTAATTTGTTATGCAAAATATATGTTATGCAGACACTTATTAGAGCTTAAAGTGTGCTATCTGTTAAGAGTTTTTCTTTTCATTCTTGAGAGTTCTTAATCTCAAGGGGAGATTAAGAAGGAGTAACCAGAAAATGTGTGGATACTTATTGTACCTTGGAGACGTTTGTGTACTCATTGTAACGGGAGATTTGTGCTCTTGTTATAACCTAAAAAGGTTGGTATACTCGTTGTAGTAAGTTATTTGATTAGCAAAACCTCTTAAGCTATGTAGTTAAGGGGGAACTAGACGTAGCCTATGAGTTTGTGTGAACTAATATAAAATATTATCTTCTTGATCTTTGTGAGCTAGATGATCTAGTATAATGTTATGCAAAAAATAGTTTATAAGCTCTATTCAAGTCCCCTTACTAGAGCATTATAGTTCTATCAATGTGTTGTGTTTTTTTGTTTGTTCTACTTGTTTACTAAACAGTCTAAGGAAAAGATGAAGAGGTTCTCACTCAAAAATAACTGATGCAGCATGTTAAAGAGCCACTTTCACACGAGTTGAAAATAATTGTACTTTATTTGTATTTTTGAATTTCATAGTGTATACAATTTTAAATTCTAATGTGTATAAATAGCCTAGATAATAGGAGTAAAAGACAAATATTCTTCTAGAGAAACAAAATTCCTTTGTACCTACATTACCTGAGATACTTGGATCTTAGGATATTTAAAGCTAATTTCGAGATACTCTGAGCTAATCATGAGATACTTAAAGTTAAATATGCAACTAAAGCCTTATCTTTACCCTTGTTCCAAAGAACCCTCACATTTTTGTTTTGGGCCTCTACTGTCCATTTGTTTTCATAATCCAAGACTTGGTAACGATACAAGCCTAATAAAGTCCACCTAGATCAAAGATTGGTTGCTATCTCTCAAAAGTTTAAATTTAGAGGAAAATATTTTGACATGCTAGAAGGTTTGTCCTATATTTTTTTTAAGAGAAGCAAAATTTGAAAAAAATGTGTTCTGAGATTTGTTATAAAACACTAGGGTAATTTCTTTTGATTAGGATGTTTCAAAAGCTCCAAAATTAGCAAGGGCAATTAATCGATCAAATAAGGGGAACCTTTTCATTCTTTATGTTCATTCTTCATGAAACTTCATCTTTGTGTCTAACCATTTTCTCCTCTTTGAGCCTAAACCTTGACCAACCTTTCTCCTACCATGGTCCATCTCTCTCACTTCAAAACCCAAACTAGAGCAGTTACTTCATTAGGTAATCATCCATCTTAAAGTGAGGCAATCTCTCGAGTTGGTTGTCAAGGTCATACTAGGGGCAACTACTGAATTACCTATCATTTCAATTGCTTCATGCCATCAATAATTGAGGCAAGCCAAATGCAATTTAATGTGTCAATATGAATCCTCCTTTTCTATTACCTGAATAACTCGAATAAAGTTGTTTATATTTTAAGGAACTAAATATGTTTTTAATCTCTATGTAAAGGCCCAAGAGCCTATAGATACAAGATACCCATGTAGAAAGTACTTACTCAATTTTATTTACACACTTTTATATCATTATATTTTAGTATTCTTTTTATGCGGACAATCTCGGGACTTGGGTAGGATCTAGGGTGGTGCTAGCTCTTTTAGCAACTTTTGTTAGTGTTCCTACTTCATGGTGGCTTGTTCAAGCATAGAGGCTTCTTGAGGTGGTTGAACCTTTTCGTCTAGATAATTATCTTTACTAACATGCCTTGTTGTGTTCCGATGAGAATCTATTACTTGTTCGAAGTCATGCCTCATCTATTGTTGGGTTTCGTGAACTACTCAACACTGTGTTTTGATGTTATTATTCTAATGGAAAATGATATTTTAACTTCCATATTTTGACAACATTTTTACTTCATGACGTGGCAACTGATTTGGAATCGACCAAAGTGTGGGAGAGGAGAACACAAATTTCATGATGTCCCTTTTTCCAAGTTTAATCTTTTTTCTTGAACCCTAATGGAAACCCATTCCATTCAAGGATTTGTGTTGTCGTTGGAGTGGCATACGGGTTGTTGCTTCTTTTCATTATGATGGACGTCCTTGATGGAGAAGTGGAAGGCAATCCATGGAAGATAGAAGAAGAAGATGAAGTGCATCGGAAATGACAATAAAACCATGAGTACTCCGATAATAGAGGTTTTTTTTGGTGAAGATGAAGAGTAGAAGTGGTGATCTGGTATGGAAGTTGGCTAGAGAAGATGGAGGAGAAGGTTAGCCATGTGTGCTCTAAAATTAATAAAAGGGTGGTGTGATCTCAACACTATCATCTATTAACAATTCAAGAGTAACAATTACAATAGTTGAATGGCTCTATTTATAAGCACATGGCCGACCAAATGAGAAGAAAATGCAACAAATGTGAAATGAAAATGTAGCTTGAAGGAGAAGCTTGATTGGAGACCATTTGATGTAGGAGATGAGTCTTGATGATGCCAAGTGGTATGTCACACTCGCCTTGCCAAAGTCACACACTCCATGCTACCATCACATGCTCCTTGCTTTGCTCATGCTTTCTTGCCAAAGATAGCAAATTGGGCTCGGCCCAATTGATCCAAAAGTGTTCTAGCTTTTTATTGAAAGTAAAGCCTAAACAATGGCCCAATTTAAATCTAGACTACTTCCTTCATGCATCATCTCATATTTTAGAGATTTCTTTAGCCCATGTAAATAATGTTAAAAGCCTATGATTGACTTGATCATCTTGTGAAAGGCCCATGTGAATCTTTCTCATCATGCTTCTAGTGATTGGGCCTTGATATGGGCTTGGGCTTGCTGATGCACCTGAGCTTGGGCTTGTTGGGGTCACATCATCCTTCCCCCTTGAAGAGGATTTACCCTCAAAACTAGGTGGTCATCCTCTGCATCAAAAGTACGTATAAAAGGAACCAAATTAGTAATATTGATAAGCATTATTATTGATCTTCTTTATGATTTGAAATGGACCATCACCTCGGGGACTAAGTTTGGGTTTTCTTAGGTTAGGAAATCTTTCATTCCTTAAGTGCAACCAAACTAAGTCTTTAACCTTCTCATGAAAATCTTTTATGAACTTGGACTTAGAAACCCCTTCTTTATGAACAAAACCAAAAGAAGTTGGAAGAGGTAATAAGTCCAATTGTGTGAGAGGGTTAAAACCATAAACTACCTCAAAGGGTGAGAGTTTAATGGTGCTATGGACCACTCTATTGTAAGCAAATTCAATGTGGGGAAGATACTCATCCCAAGATTTATGATTCCCCTTAAGCAAAACCCTAAGCAATGTGGAAAGGGATCTATTGACAACCTTTGTTTGTCCATCAGTTTGTGGGTGACAAGAGGTAGAGAAAGAAGATTTTGTTCCTAGCCTAGACCACAAGGTTCTCCAAAAATGGCTTAGGAATTTAGCATCCCTATCAGACGCAATTGTTTTGGGTAAGCCATGGAGGCGAACCACTTATCTAAGGAATAACCTTGCTATGTTGCTAGCATAATCCACTTTGTGGCATGGTATAAAATGTGCCATTTTAGAAAAACGGTCCACTACCACAAATATAGAGTCAACACCCCTAGAAGTCCTTCGAAGCCCTAGGACAAAGTCGATGCTTATATCCTCCCAAGGGCTGGAAGCAACAAGCAAAGGAGTATACATCCCTACAGACATTGCACTAGACTTAGCATGCAAACAATTCAAACAACAAGCGCAATGGTTTTGTATTTCCCTTTTCATATGGGGCCAAAAGAATTTCTCTTTAAGCATGGCCAAAGTTTTGGCGACCCCAAAGTGACCCATAAGTCCCCCCTCATGCATCTCTTTGATCAAAAGTTTTCTATGAGAACCTAGAGGAATACATAGGCGGCCTTATTTGAAAAGATACCCATTTGAGAGATAAAAGCCGCCTTGGGACTTAGTGAGACAATCATGATAAATGGTAGCAAAGAAGGGATCATGAATATACAATTCACATATGTTGTCAAATCCAAGAATTTGGGATCCAAGCTTGGCTAAGAGAGTATATCTCCTTGATAGCGCATCAACCACCACATTAGCTTTCCCTTTCTTGTACTTGATAACATAAGGGAATTGTTCCAAGCACTAGTGCATTTTACAGTTTTTACATCGCAGTATATGCCTCGGTTCCTGCGCACCCGCTGCATATAAACACGCGGTGGCATTTTTGTAATTAAAGTCACCTTTTATGCCTCGGTTGTTATACTAACCGAGGCATATAGCTTAAAAAATTTTACTAATTCGCGCTGTCTCCAAAATTTGAAAATTTTTACCTGCTTTTATGCCTCGGTTCTTTTATAACCGAGGCAGTATGAACCTTATGCTTCGGTTCTCCTGCCAACCGAGGCATATAAGAAGACAATATGCCTCGGTTTCAAATTAACCGAGGCAGTATGGCTTCGTAGGGTTATAAAAAAACCCAAATCTTTTCGCAGCAGCGCAAACCTTCTGCGATTTTTTCTGCTCCGAGCATCCTCCATACAGCATCGCAAATCTTCCACTGCACCCCAATCGTTCGTCCTGGCTTCACCACCGTTGCATCGCCGCTGCACCGTGGAGGAGGTTGTTCGTGGCCACCGCTGCATCTTCTTCTTCTTCTTCGAGCAACTCCATTGTGCCACTGCATTTTCGTTCCGCCTACACCGCTGCTGCACCACCGCTGTGTTGCCACTTCACCATCGACGAGATTGTTCCGACGCCGCTGCTTCTTCGTCTTCTCCGAGCAACCATCACGAAGGTTCCATTGCACATAGGGTCTTTTGGTAGGAGAAAAGGGGTTTCTATTGCAGATTTGGTGCATATCAGTTTTGGAAGTTTAGATCTGTTTTTTGATCTGGTTTCCAATTTGGAGTTTTGGATCTGGTTTTCGATCTCAGTTTGGACCTATGTGGCTGGTTTTGCTTATGCATTACTGTGATGTTGTGTTCGTAAGAGAGAAAAATAAAACCAAAAGACCCCAAAAGACCCAAAAAAAACCCTTGAGGGATGCCGATAAAGGTGATGTCTTCAAGCATGGTGGTGATGAACTTGTTCTCCCAAAAGGGTTTGAAGAGAGAGTGGGAAAAGGAGTTTAGGCCTCGGTTGGTGGAGACCGAGGCAGTAACTATTTTTTATGCCTCAGGTTGATAACCGAGGCATAAAGGAGTGTCTTTTTACCTCGGCAGTATATGCCTCGGGTGCGAACCCGAAGCAAAAAGTGAAAAACAACCGCTGTCGTTTCCCTTTCTTGCACTGGTGAAGTACTCAACCCACTTTGCATGCCTTTTATTCAATTTGTGTTGGCTCTTCAAATACTTGAGAGTTTCGTGATCACTATGGATAATAAACTCTTTGGTCGCAAGATAATGTTCCCAAGTATGAAGAGCTCGCACAATGACATATAGCTCTTTATCATATGTGGGGTAGTTACGAGAAGGACCATTTAGTTTTTCACTAAAATAGGCAATTGGATGGCCTTCTTGTAACAAAACCGCACCTATTCCAACCCTATAAGCATCAAATTCTAACTCAAAAGTTTTCTCAAAGTCTGGAAGAGCAAGAATGGGTGCTTGGTGAGCCTAGCCTTGATATCATCAAAAGCCTTTTGTTGTCTTTCACCCCACTCAAAAGATATGTCTTTCTTAACAAACTCATTGAGGGGTGAAGCAATGGTGGAGAAGTTGGGAAAAAATCTCCTATAAAAACTAGCTAATCCATGAAAGCTTTTAATGTCCCCAACATTCTTTGGCACAAGCCATTCTTGGATGACCTTGATTTTTGCGGGGTCAACATGTACCCCACTCTTATTGACCACAAATCCCAAAAAAATGACACTCTCTACACAGAAAGTGCACTTCTCAATGTTAGCATAGAGTTGGTGATCTCGGAGAAGAGATAACACAACTCTAAGATGACCCACATGAAGAGTAGAACTTTTACTGTACACTAAAATTTCATCAAAATACACTACCACAAACTTTCCTATGCAATCACGCAAGACATGATTCATTAAGCGCATGAATGTACTAAGAGCATTGGTTAGGCTAAAGGGCATGACTAATGATAACGCTGTCGTTGACGCGATCAAATTAATACTACTTATCTATAACAACTTCAGTATTGTTAAGAAAGTAGTCAACAAAATATTAAGGGTAAAGTAACCCAAAGTCGTCCCCCAACGAACACGGAATTGATTTTTAACAAATTAGTTCTTATAAAATTATACAAATGAGTTAGTCAAATAAAATAAAAAATATAGGGGATTAATATAAACAAAGATAGAAATAAAGTTTAAAAGATAAAAAGAAATAAAAACAATAGTAAAGAAAATAGATTGATTCCATTGCCTTTTCAAAATAGATTCATCATCGGTTATCTAAAGATTATTGCTCAATTAATTATTGTTGTAGATTTGCAAATTAATCAATGTAAAGTCTCAATTAATTTGTTAGCGTTCTCACTTTTAACCAAAGTACAATCTCAATTAAAAGTGAGAACTTTTAGATTATCCATAGTAAATTCAATCAAAGTACAGTCTCAATCAAATTTTACTATGCCTAATCATGTCTATTCTTTTATCTCCTCACCAAATAAAAAGCTTAATTAATCAAAGTAAAGTCTCGATTAATTTTCATTAGAGTAAATACCTTTAATCAAAATAAAGTCTCAATTATTGGTAAAAACTCATTTAATCACATGAAAGTTTCTAAATAAAATCAAAGTAAAGTCTCAATTCAATTTAAAAACCCTTGAACTCATATGATCAACATGCATATAGATTTTAAATCATTACTTTTTACGTGATTCAAAGATAAAAGACATAGATGAATTAAAACCTCAACAATAATAAAAAGAACAAAGAAATTAATTCATTCTAACCTCAAAATCCATAATGAAATTACAATGGAATCAACCCAAGAAGTTTAGAACTCCATGAATGCAAAATAAAGAGAGAAGAAAAGAGAGAAAGAAATTAGGTCCCCCTAAGGGTTCCTAAATTTCGAAGTGCCGAGCTTGTCTTCTACTTCTCCCTTGGTCTCTTTATATAGGAATTGGACTGGGCTATTCTGTTGCTAAAATCTCTCAAATATCTTTTGAAATAAAGATAAATATAAATATTTAAAAATACTTGGAGAGATATAGACTATTTGACAAATATAATTGGTTGATAATATCAATATCTAATATAATTAAATTAATTAATTACTTAAAGATATATGATAAATTATCACCAATTAATATTTGTATTAATTTTCCAAATCAACCCTTTGCAATCTCCTTAAATTATCTTCTAAATAATCCAATATCTTCAAGATATATTTGTTTGTTGTGGAACTAAAAAGATTCAAGAAGATCTTGTCATATTTAAAAAGATTTGGTAGTTATTATCTTTTAATATTTTATGATATAATTAAATAAGATAATTATTTAAAAATATCAAATAAAATATCTAAAGATATATTTTCCCAAATTATCTTCTATCATAAAGATAAAGAAAACCGCAAGGTCCAATTTTTCTTTCCTCTCTTCTTGGTTTAGCCAAACTTCTTCACTTTTTTAAGCTTTTCTTGCCGTCTTCTTGTAATGCTTGGCCTGAATTTTTGTGCTTTTGATAATTTCTTATTCTTTGATTTATCTTTAAGGTGTCATGAAGCTTTAATCAATTTATTTCCACACCTCTAAATGAGCTTAAAACTTAACTTCAGCTGCATCAACAAACGTTAAAATATCCAAAAATAATTTATGCAGCTAAAAATCACTTTTTAAGACATTTTTATCACACAAGCTCAAACAACCTAATTATCAAAATTATCAATTAAATCACTCTTTAGGCACATAAATTCAATTAAATACCCAGAATTAAACATTAAATGAGGGCAAAAATACGTACTCATCATACCCACACACTTATCCTTTTGCACTCATGGGCAAAATCAAACAATTTCAAAACTTATCTGAGGTATTTTATTTCACATCAACATTGGATCAAAGGAATGAACATCACTGGAGACAAATCAATACTCTAGAGATCAAATTATCATGTATATACAAACAGAAATGTTCTATTTTTCACACATAAGTTAATCTTTTGAATTCACAAGACAATCAATTATGAAAGAAAGCACTCAAGTTAAATGTGTATTTTCTCACCAAAATTCCCTCAAGTGTTTTGGCTTGTGTTTTCACTCAAAATACTCATGTAAGTAAACTCTCATAATACTTAACAAGACTCTAATATTCACAAACTTTCAGAAAATATGCATTCAAAGATCATGAGGACTTTTCACAGGTTATAATGGGGCTAAGGCAAAGGTAGGAAAAATTTTAAGATTTTTGGGTTTTTGAAATTAAAATATAGAAAGAATAATGGAGCATAATTTCAAAAACAACTCTTTTTCGTTTATTGCTTTGTTGCTCTCTCTTTTTTTTAGAAAGCAATTATTTGAACACTTTTTCATCAACAATTTTTCCTTTTGCCATTTTTATTAATTTGTGGGTGAGGTACTCACCCACACACTTTATTCCTCAACCATTCCTGAACATAACCCATTAGCTCCTTCTTTCTTCCTAAGGTAGAATATGGTCTTTTTCTTTTCAAGGTTATGCAATAGGCTTAAAACAAGAAAAAGAGGTTTAAAGCTCAAAGGGGCTACCAATGGATTAATATCAAGGTGGGCTTATTTGGCCAAGTAGCTAAAAACAAGAAATGCCTCAGTCATATCAAATCATGCATATTCACCTAAGATGCAAAACAAAAGACTCAAGCTAAACATTTGAGTATAAACAAACATGAGCAAGTCACTCAAGAAAAAAATAGGAATGACATATGGCAGTTCATCCTTTACATTAAGGCTCAAGACTCACAAGGTCAAATTCTTTCACAAAAGATTTAATCAAGAAATTCTCAAATCAACTCAATTAGAAATTCATAGAAACAAACCACTCATATCAACATGACTTTTATTTTTCCAGAATTATGATCATCCCAATTACTGAATCAAATCCCAAAATCCAATGTCAATATGTTTTATTGAAAGCAGGGAAATATTTTTGTGGATTTCTTATGAGACATATTGTTTAAAAGTTTCCCTTAGTAAAAAGTTAATACTTTCACAATTTTCTCAAAAAGAAATCACAATTTTTTTCTTTTTAAATGAAAACAAAAACAAAAAATTGAAAAACATAAAAAAGAAAAAAAATCCTAGCTATAGTTTGTCTCCCCCTCACTTATTTAAAAAAAAAACTGTCCTTGATGGACTTATTTTGGGGAGGAAACGAAAATTTTTTGATTTCTGGCTCAATCTGGCCATATGTCAAAATTTATTTTCTTTAATTTTATAAAGTACAAGTCAGCTTGTACCATTTTTTTAATTTTTACTTTTTGAAGTTTATGAAAACTAAAAACAAAAAAAACATATTTTTGAAATTTTTTATATTTTTTATTAAAATCAAAAACAAAAAACAAATATGCATGCAATTTAAATTTTTTATCAACAATGCTTTCAAAAGAATTTGAATTTAACCTGTTTACCTGTTGTAGCAACCTTTCTTCTTTTTCTGCAGCCATGTCAACAAAGATAACCACTGAAAACTTATTTGCATCATTCACATCAATAAACTTGATGTGTGGAGTGTGCGGCTTCAACTCAACTTGAGCATCATCAGGTGCATTCGGATGGTTAAGTGGATCATCAGTAATCCTCATAATCTCATCTTCTGAGCAAAAATTTTCACCTAGTGTTGTTGAGTCTACTACTTCATCATTAACCAAGTCAATTGCAATAGTAGATGCTTTAGATGCATCTTCGAATACTGTTTCTCTTCAACTGCACTTGGTTTCTCCATTGTATTGTTCTCACAACTTTGCTCTTGAAAATGATCATTTGTACTCATAACATCATCAACAGATACAACTTTATATTCACATAGAGCATCATCAACATATCCATCAGTAGATATGTTTGTGTGAGAATCTTTAATTTCTTCATCAACTTCAGCAAAATCCTTAATATGTCCATCAGTAGACATATTACTATGAAAATCATTATATCCATCAGTAGATATATCAATGTGATGTGATTCCGCTATTGGTTTTTCCGACTGATTTTGCAAGCTTTGTGTGGTGGCATTCATCATCTCTTTCTGATCTGTCTGATTCATCTTCATCATTTCAGTCATCATATTCATCATATCTTCCAAAGTGACCTTTCTATCTGTATCATTCATTAGCTGACTCAAATCTTCAGACATTTGTTCAGCTCTGATGGCCAACTTCAGAAGCACATCTTTGATTTCGTGACGAAGTGCATTAAAATCTGGATTTTCAGGAAATCTCTGATGGGGTTGAGGGGTGGTATTAACAGTTACAAGTAATTCTATGAAGTTGTTCTTACTTGCATCCCTCAACATATCAGACAATATTTGCTTATTTTCGTACCACTCTTGCTCAATATCTCTGCATCGTTGATCAACTCGCAACCTTTCATCCATGGACTCTAATTTCTCTATAACTTCACCCATTAATATCATAACTTCCCTGTAAGATGGTCCATTGGTTGCTTCAACTTGCTGTGGTGGTACATATTGTTGATGAAAACTATTTGGAATATATGGTTGCTGAGGTGGACACTCAGAATATGGTTGTTGCTCATATCCCAAAAAAGATGATCTAGGATATAGATCATTAAATTGTCGTAAAGTTAACCCACTAATATCAGGTGCAGAAGTAGGTGTGACAATTTGTTGCTGAAAATCATTTGGTTGTTGTGGAGAGCAATTATAATCCATTTGAAAACTACAATGTTGATTATTTTCATATGAAAAATTATTTTGCATTTTTGAAAGAGGTTTTCTGAAAAAAATAATTTGAAAGCTTGTTGAGTAGACTTCCAGGAAAGAGAGGTGTGTCTCAACGGACAACTTAAGTACCTTATCTTTCCTTAGCCAAAGTGTTTCCCAACTAGTTTCAAAAACTTCTCAACAAAATTCCTCAAACAAAAATTATGCTTAAAAAAATAACTAAATAAAATAAAATAAAATAACTAAAGAAAATTAAAAAAAAAATGTTAGAACAAAAATTGAGAACAGAAAATGTTAGTGATAAAAAAAATAAAAATCAAAATAAAAAATAAAAAATAAAAAATAAAATCAAAAGAATAAAAATAAAAATAAGAACTAAAATGATAAAAATTCTAACCGTATTCCCCGGCAACGGCGCCAAATTTGATAACGCTGTCGTTGACGCGATCAAATTAATACTACTTATCTATAACAACTTCAGTATTGTTAAGAAAGTAGTCAACAAAATAGTAAGGGTAAAGTAACCCAAAGTCGTCCCCCAACGAACACGGAATTGATGTTTAACAAATTAGTTCTTATAAAACTATACAAATGAGTTAGTCAAATAAAATAAAAAATATAGGGGATTAATATAAACAAAGATAGAAATAAAGTTTAAAAGATAAAAAGAAATAAAAACAATAGTAAAGAAAATAGATTGATTCCATTGCCTTTTCAAAATAGATTCATCATCGGTTATCTAAAGATTATTGCTCAATTAATTATTGTTGTAGATTGGCAAATTAATCAATGTAAAGTCTCAATTAATTTGTTAGCGTTCTCACTTTTAACCAAAGTACAGTCTCAATTAAAAGTGAGAACTTTTAGATTATCCATAGTAAATTCAATCAAAGTACAGTCTCAATCAAATTTTACTATGCCTAATCATGTCTATTCTTTTATCTCCTCACCAAATAAAAAGCTTAATTAATCAAAGTAAAGTCTCGATTAATTTTCATTAGAGTAAATACCTTTAATCAAAGTAAAGTCTCAATTATTGGTAAAAACTCATTTAATCACATGAAAGTTTCTAAATAAAATCAAAGTAAAGTCTCAATTCAATTTAAAAACCCTTGAACTCATATGATCAACATGCATATAGATTTTAAATCATTACTTTTTACGTGATTCAAAGATAAAAGACATAGATGAATTAAAACCTCAACAATAATAAAAAGAACAAAGAAATTAATTCATTCTAACCTCAAAATCCATAATGAAATTACAATGGAATCAACCCAAGAAGTTTAGAACTCCATGAATGCAAAATAAAGAGAGAAGAAAAGAGAGAAAGAAATTAGGTCCCCCTAAGGGTTCCTAAATTTCGAAGTGCCGAGCTTGTCTTCTACTTCTCCCTTGGTCTCTTTATATAGGAATTGGACTGGGCTATTCTGTTGCTAAAATCTCTCAAATATCTTTTGAAATAAAGATAAATATAAATATTTAAAAATACTTGGAGAGATATAGACTATTTGACAAATATAATTGGTTGATAATATCAATATCTAATATAATTAAATTAATTAATTACTTAAAGATATATGATAAATTATCACCAATTAATATTTGTATTAATTTTCCAAATCAACCCTTTGCAATCTCCTTAAATTATCTTCTATCATAAAGATAAAGAAAACCGCAAAGTCCAATTTTTCTTTCCTCTCTTCTTGGTTTAGCCAAACTTCTTCACTTTTTCAAGCTTTTCTTGCCGTCTTCATGTAATGCTTGGCCTGAATTTTTGTGCTTTTGATAATTTCTTATTCTTTGATTTATCTTTAAGGTGTCATGAAGCTTTAATCAATTTATTTCCACACCTCTAAATGAGCTTAAAACTTAACTTCAGCTGCATCAACAAACGTTAAAATATCCAAAAATAATTTATGCAGCTAAAAATCACTTTTTAAGACATTTTTATCACACAAGCTCAAACAACCTAATTATCAAAATTATCAATTAAATCACTCTTTAGGCACATAAATTCAATTAAATACCCAGAATTAAACATTAAATCAGGGCAAAAATACGTACTCATAAACTAACCATTCATATAGACCAAATTTTGTTTTGAAAGTGGTTTTCCACTCATTACCTTTTTGAATACGAATTTGGTGATAACCATTTTTGAGTTCTATTTTTGAAAATATTTGAGCTCCATGTAATTCATCCAACATATCATCTAGTCTTGGGATTGGATGCCTATATTTTATGGTGATGTTGTTGATATCAACAATCACAGCACATGCGCCACTTTCCATCTTTCTTCGGCACAAACATCACAGGCATAACACAAGGACTTAAACTTTTTTGAACCTATCCCTTATCTAGCAACTCATTCACTTGAGTTTCTATCTCCTTGGTCTCAATTGGGTTTGTCCTATAGGTGGGTCTATTAGGAAGACTTGCCCCTGGGACAAAATCAATTTGGGGTCAATCCCTCTAAAAGGTGGGAGACCATGGGGCCATCCTTTGGAAAATATCTTTAAATTCATGAAGGAGAGCACGAATGGAAGGAGGTAGATCTTTAAGAGAAGGATTTTCAAGACAAGTAAGGATTGCTTGACAAAGTAAGAGGAAGGGAGGTTGCTTATCATGAAGAGTGTGCAAAAGAGTTTTATAAGTTAAAAGAACTTCATGAGCAACATCCTTAGAAGAAGAAACTTCCTTTACCTTTGTCTTGTCCTTAGAATCTTTAGATGCTTTAGAGTTCTTGGAACTCTCTTCCTCTCTCCTAGCTCGCATTTGAACTTGATCACTAGCAAGTTGGCTAGGACTAAGGGGATGGAACACAAAAGTTTTTGAATGATGTTGGAGAGTGATCTCATTGGAGTTGCCATGGTGTAAAGTTTTACGACCAAATTGCCAAGGCCTCCCTAAGAGAATATGGCAAGCTTTCATTGGGATCACATCACATAAAACTTTATCTTTAAATTTCCCAATAGAAAACTTGATTTGCACTTGATGGTCAACTTTGAGATCCCTATCTTCATTAAGCCAATGAAGTTTCTAAGGTTTGGGATGGGGCAACAAAGTCAAGTTCAACTTCTCAACCAATCTTGTGCTATAGCAATTGCAACAAGACCCACTATTAATGATAAAAAAGCAAGTGTTTTTCAAAACCTCACATCTTGTGTGGAAAATATTTTCTCTTTGGTCATTGAGAGGAATACTAGGTTGGTTATTGAGAAGCCTCCTAATCATCAAAAGTTTCCCTTCATTTGGATATGAATGTTCTTGAGAATCACTAGAATGGGAAGTGTCAGATTCACGATGACTCCTCTTGGCTAGTGTAGAGGTCTTTGCCCTTAAGCACAATGGTGCATTTGGTAGGGCATTGGGCAGCCACATGACCTCTACCTAGACACTTGAAACATTTGATGTCACTACCTTTTTTATTGGTGGAGGACTCACCTTTGTCACTTACCTTTGTAAGGCTCTTATGAGTAGACTTTTTTCCTTTGAAAAATCTTTCTTTTGAAAATCACTTTTACAAAAAGAGGGAGAATCCTTGTGAGAAGGACGTCTCAAAAGTTGTTGCTCCACCTTGATGCTCATTTGTACAAGGTTATTAAAATTGTGGTAGGGGAGCAATTAAACTTTATCTCTTATGTTGTAATTGAGTCCACTTAAGAACCTAGCAATCGTAAGGTCCTCTTCTTCTTCAATCCCGACTCTCATGATGTAGAGCTCCATCTTTTGTCTATACTCTTCTATAGACATAGATCTTTGTTGGAGCCTTTGGAGCTTGTCCAAGAGCTCTCTTTTGTAGTAGGAGGGAACATGGTAGGCATGAAGGGCTTCCTTAAGATCATTCCAATACTCAATATCATGTAGCCCTTTTCTCATTCTTTGGAGGACTAAGGAAGTTCACCAATTAAGAGCATGCCCTGGAAAACTAAGTGTAGGTAGAGACACACGCCTCTCTTCCTCCACAACATGACTCTCAAACAATTGTTCCACTTTTGCAACCCAATCAAGAAAAACCTTGACATTATCCTTTCCATAGAAATGAGGCAAATCAATTTTGACTTCTTTAAAGTGAGGAGGTATGTGCCTTTGCCTTCTTACATGAGGCGATTGTCTAAGGTTGATGCGCTCATCTTCCTCCTCTTCAAAATCATACTCATGCTTTGAAGGGGCATGAGAAGGCCTAGGAGAGGCACGTGTATTATGGTTGGGAAGGGTAAGTTGATTGGCAATTAATTGAATATTGGCTTGCATGGAAGCCATTTGAATTTTACGGTCCCTAACCTCTTGAGAGAGGTTATTTAGGACTCTAGGATCAACCTTAACCTCCTCATCACCACTTGTGTGGAGGTTGTTTTCATCATGTTGTTGATGTTGGTACTAGCACGAGTAGCCCTTCTAGTGCTCATGGTGATTGAAAGAACTTAGAACTTTGACAAAATGTGAAAGAAGAAACCAAGCACAAGTAGACCTCCAGGTTAGCCAAGGTGAGTCTAAAAGACTTCTTAAATATCAAGCCCAATCCTTGCCAAGATGTACTTGCAAAAGGGTTCAAAGAGCACACAATTATCTAAGGCTAAAAAATAAAATCACTTGAGACAATAAGCACAAAAAAACACAAACAAGACTCAAAGAAAAGAAAAGACTAACACTAAAAATGGACCCCTAAATGGAAAATTTTTTAGAGATTTTGGTCTCAAATTCAAACCACTAAGCGTCTAGCTATGCGACCCAAAAGCAAGGTGAGAAAGCACTTAGAACTTTCAACTAGAGATGGCAAATAAACCCGCCCTCGTGGGTATTGCCCGAACTCATCCCTGTTTTGATGGGGAATCCCCGCATTGACTGGGTATGGGTATGGGGAATCCCCGACTTTTTCAATTAGGTATGGGGATGGGGATGGGGATGTACAAATCCCCGCCATAATACCCGTCCCCGCCATATCTTTGTCCCTGTTTAAATTATTAAAAAATTCACAATTAATTAAGTAACCATATATATATATACATACACACACACACACACACACACACACACATATATATATATATATATATATATATATATTCTATTTTTTGTCATGAAACTCATTCGCATCTCCACTATATTTTTCATCTTATTATAACCTTTATGTAATTATGTTAAAATGATGTATGTCAATTAAATTTTTTTGTCTCTCATTTGAATATTTCTATTATTTTTTAATATTTTGATTTATTGTATATTCTCATTTCGCATGAGAATGTTTAATACTCTCAATTTAAGTGTTTAATTGCATAAACCTTTCAATTTAAGTATTCTAACTCATTATCAATCATATTGTAATTTTTTCATTGTAATTGTATAAATAACTTTTATTTACTACAATATAAAAATTTAATGTAATTGCCATGAATATTTTTTTTATCATCATCCAACATATATTGGAGTTTAAAAGATACAAGATATATATTAAAATTTTATTATTATGTTTATTATTTGTTCTTTGTGTCATTTTGATCAAGTGATGTATTATAACTTTTATTAGTGTATAAAAAAGAGATTCATTAAAATTTAAAAAATTGAAATAAACAAACATTTAAAATATTTTTTAATTTGAATATTTGTTTTCGTGTTATATTTTTTTTTAAAATATTTTTAAATTTTATCAACCATGTTTCATTAATGTTTGCAAATTTAATAAATGTTTTGGTATTCTAATATAAAATATAAACAATTATAATTTATTTCAAAGTATTGGATATCAAAGAAACAACCATCCTCCTAATATTGAATATTTGATAATATTATGTTTCCTTTGACGTATTTTTTTATTATATTATAAAAATTAATTAAAATTAATATTGAAGTAGTAAAAAAATGGGTACGGGTATGAGTATGAGATTATACCCGTTACCCGGTTGGGATGGGGATGGGACAAAAGTTTGATACCGGTTGGGTTTGGGTATGGGGATGGGGATGAATTTTTTCTATGGGGATGGGTATGGGATAACGAAACCCGTCCCCGCCCCGCCCCGCCCCGTTGCCATCCCTACTTTCAACACACTCACTTACTAAAAATGATGCACTATAGTATGAAAAAGGTTCTACTTAGGAGATGGGATTGAACACCTTTGGTTCCCCAAGACACCTAAGTAGGCCATTAATACAATTGAGAATTTTAAAGCAATTTTGGTTCACTAATTGGGTACTCAAAATGAAGCAACCTCAAACCATTTAATGTAATTTCACAATCAAGGAGGCTTCAAAATGGTACCAAATAAGATGTGCCAAAAAGAAGTACAAAGAAGAAAGAAATAAAGCCAAAATTAAGAAACAAAGCAACTCCGAATGTGCTGCCAATTTGCAAAAAACTGAGAGCTAAGAGCTTAGCTTGTAACCTACTTTTGATTTAAACAAAGACCACCACCAAGTAAGGCACTTGTAAGCACCTTAGGCCACCAAAATGAAGTGCAAAACAACAACCATAGTCTCAGTTTTAAGGCCAAAACAGACACCAAACCTGCATAAAAAAAACAAAATAGCAAGAAAACTATACCAAGCAATGGAGTTAGCACACACACACACACACACACTCTCAAATGAATGGGTCCAAAACTTTCAATAGGTGAGGAAAAAAAAGGTAAGCGCACAAGCTAAAATTCTACTTCAATATCCACCACTTATGATGCTACCAAATCATAGGAACAATTCTAAACTTTATAGCATCATCAATCACAACCAATAACCAAGAGTCAAGTATATGAATCCTAACAAAGGAGAAAGCAAGAAAAGCTAATTAGAAATGCTAAACCAAACGAGAATTGAAATGAAACATGACTAGAAGGAGATTCAAGAAGTGACAAGCAAGAAATTAAAGGCCGGAAAATAAAAGCAAGCACCACAAAAGGAACCTAGAAATGCACTAGAATAGATGAAAACAACAAAAATAACAAAACAAAAGTGCTCAAAATATGGTTGAAGTACTCATTGCAGAGCAGTAGCAAATGAAGTGATGAATTGACTTCAAAGCAAATCAATAATGAAGCAATATAGAGCACACACTCAAGCCAAAATTTAGGTGAAAATCAGTACTAAAAACACACAAACACGCACAAAACAGCAATGAAACAGTGAATTTCAGAAACTATAGTGCCAGAAAACGAAAACATGAGCCTCAACTTGCACAATTTTTCATTTTTTTTGTACTCAACATTTTTGAATGAGTTTTTTTCGTCTAGATGTTAGCTAAATGAGGCAAAAATCAGATTGAATTTTGGTGTACTGAGTTACTCACAATAAATAAAAAACAAAGACTGTGCGTGCAGTGATTTACAAGAAAACAGAGTAAAACTAGAGCAGAGTTGCTCTCTGAAATTGGGGAAGATGTTCTATGGAAATCATTGCTAAAGAACTTGATTATGAACTAAAATCAAGCATGAACATAGAAGAACATCTTAGACACTCAAAAGCATGAATTCAATCAGTGAAATGGATGAAAAACTGTGAGAATGCAGGCCTTAAACATCCACACGCTTACATGAGTGTTCATAGCGTTTTTGTTGTGAGATGTGGCTCGGAAACTCAACAAAAGCAATGAGGAACGAAATTAAATGGTGGAAAAGATGAATTAAAGCACAAACAAAGCATAGAACATGACTAAAACATAACTGGAATGATAAAATGCAAAGAAGAAAAGAACAAGTGCTGAAAAACAAAAATGGAATCAATGGAGATTCATGTAGCCTCAATGTCAAACGGTGTAGAGCAGCAAAATCATCCATGGAAGACAGTAAGAAGAAGATGAAGTGCAATAGAAATTACAACAGAACCATGAGTACTCTCGATAATGGAGTTTTTTGGTGAAGATGAAGAGTAGAAGTGGTGTTATGGTATGGAAGGTGGCTAGAGGAGATGAAGGAGAAGGTTAGCCATATGTGCTCTCAAATTAATAGAAAGGTGGAGTGATCTCAACACTAGCATCTATTAGAAATTCAAGAGTAACCATTACAATAGTTGAATGGCTGTATTTATAGGCACATGGCAGGCCAAATGAGAAGAAAATGCAACAAAGATGAAATGCAAATGTAGCTTGGAGGAGAAGCTTGATTGGAGACCATGTGATGTAGGAGATGAGTCTTGATGATGCCAAGTGGCATGTCACACTCTCCTTGCCACAATCACATGCTCCATGCTACCATCACATGCTCCTTGCTTTGCTTGCATCCAAATGTAGAGAAAGCTAATGGTTCTTGGCCAAAGATAGCAAATTGGGCTCGACCTAATTAATCCAAAAGTGTTGTAGCTTTTTATTGAAAGCAAAGCCTAAACAATGGGCCAATTTAAATCTAGACTACTTCCTTCATGCATCATCTCATATTTTAAAGATTTCTTTAGCCATGTAAACAATGTAAAAAGCCCATGATTGACTTGATCATCTTGTGAAAGGCCTATGTGAATCTTTCTCATCATGTTTCTAGTGACTGGGCCTTGATGTGGGCTTGCGCTTGTTAATGCACTTGAGCTTAGGCTTGTTAGGATCACATCACATTAGTTTGAACGAGGCTTAGCTCGGTGGTTATACATGGTGGCATGTTTGATTTTTCAATTTTTGTATGGGTTAATTATGTTTTTCGTCCATCAACTATTGCTAATTTTTGGTTTTAGTCACTCACCTAACATTTGCACTATTTTAGTCCTTGACGTTTTTAATTAGATGAAATTAGTTCTCAATTTTAAACTCCATTAATTTCAATTGACACCTGTCAAATGGAATGACACGTCTGGATCCTGTTTTCAGTTGACTCAAGATGTCTTGCTGCCACACCTACCGACTACAACCGATAGAGCATGTGCTGAAACCCTGCTACGGATCACACACCGTTACGCAAGGTGGAGTTCCCAATATGAACATAGTTCGTAACGTCTTAAGACTACGAAACTCATCAGCTGATTACTAAGGAGGGCAATCTATCTGGACCCATCCGTACGAGCCACAACTCGCACACTCACACCGGTAACACTCGCCAACCCGAGCCACAACTTAAGAGTTCCTCATGTTCATCCGCCATCCCGAGCCACAACTCAAGAGATGTTATTCTGAGTCACAATTAAAGGAATACCACGTGCTTAACCCCTATCTCGAGCCACAACTCAAGGGACACGTTCTGAGCCATCACTCAAGGAATACCAGCAAGTTGACCTTTAAGATATCGTGTGAGCCTTGTAGATCACGTAAGCAATGCCAACAAAAACATAAATCTGTTGCAGCCAAAATTGCTTGGCGCTGCTCACAAGACGCCAGGCGCTGCCCGATTCCAGACCACCTGGTGGGGGACACATACCACCAGGTGCGTAGTGCCTCTGAACCTCTAACACTGTAGACATCGCTTGGCGGAACTACCTTCACCGCCAAGCGCATGCGTTCTAGGAGCCTAGTGACTCTACAACTATCGCCTGGCGGGACCTCCCTCACCGCCAGGCGCCATTCGCACCAGGACCTCACTATTTTGTAGCTATCGCCTGACGGGTCTTATGCTACCGCCAGGCGCTACACCAGTAGTTGTGCAATACTGGTTTTTAACTCTGATTCAGGCACACTTGCACACGCCACTCTCACTTTGCCACTTATCCAGCTTACCGTAAACTTAGTTACTTATAGGCTATAATAATTCTAGTTAGAATAAATCCTTTCATGCCTTTGCATTGCCTCACCCTCGTCACATAGACCACTCCAATTATTCACACTTATCATTTTTATTGAGTAATACACTGCCCTCTCTCGTATAATACACCACCTCACAAATTTAACTTTTTCATGGAATGTTATATACCTTAGGTATACTTATTCCATTCTCCATTAGGAACTCTAACTCCTAATTGTACCATACTTTTCAACTCGTAGTACATTTAACTCAGTCATACTCCCTGTTTTCCTAAGATAACCTATCCATTTTGCTTTACCTTCCAACTGTAACCCCAAAAGCTATATTCCCTCAACCTTCAACCCATCTCATGCCTTATTATTACATCTTAAAGCATCCTAATTACAATATTTCCAAATTTACGATATTTTCCCCTTATTCTATTCCACTTGAACTCCCAAGTGCACCCTTCTACTCGAATCACACTATGCCAGTCACGAAAAACCACTGACACCATTATCGCCTGACGGTAAGCTAGAAGCCACTAAGCGGTGCATCATTTTCTGGGCAATTCCAGAATTGGTTCGCACCCTACGCGAGTTCTAACTCCAATAAATTATACCAGTGTACCAATCGTCCACCCAACCCGCTTCCATTATGTGTTTATGATTACCAATCCTATGTTATGCTTCCAATACATAGAATTATTATAACATTCTCCCATTAATTGAATCCTGAATCTCAAACCCCTAATTCTCAACCCTAACAGATGTTCATACAATTTTATTTGTCTCGATTAATCAAATTCTCCTGGCCAATCGATCAATTATGATACTCCACCAGTTCATCATAAATTGTTGACTCAAAATCGAGCAAACATGGGCTCGCGTCGCTTGGCGGGTGTTCATCATCGCCAAGCTCTTCATAAAAACTCAGAAATTGGGTACTAAGACATGTGTCGCTTGGCGGCCAAGCCCGTGTTGCTAGGCGGTTCCACCTCTAGAACCCAAAATCTCCTCAGAAAAGATGTGTCGCCTGGCAGGTATTCATCACCCGCTAGGCGATTTCTAGAAATTTTCCAGAAACTCATAATTTATAAGTTGATTCAAAAGGAAAACGTGTAATTCACATCATACATTATGCAATTAATCACAACAACATAATATTTCAGGTTCAGCTCTCCTAACTTGGAATTACTTTCCTTAGAGTTTGAATTATAAGTATTCCCTTGAGTACCAATGTTCTCCCTTTGATTCCTTCCCATATCAGCTCCTATGCGTCACTTAAAACTCACGTTTCACTCTTGATTTTCTCTCCCTATTGTGCAATACAAGGATAGACTAAGCAAACCCTCTTCTCACCTCGAATTTGTCTTTTAATTAGGTCTTAATGAGGGTTAATTAGCCAAAACGAAATACAAGTTTAATTATGAGGTTAATTGCTATTGAAGGGCCATTATTAAGTTGTTTTTTAGCCCATCTTGGCTACTCCTTTGTCAACTAGGGTTTCTTCGCCCTTTCACCTTCATGCCAAAAAAAAAAAAGAATTTTGGCAAAAAGAAAGTTTGATTTGATTCTACAAGGTTTAAACCCATAACCATGCCAATGCCAAATCAATTGCACAACAATTCAACAAATTCATGCTTTGTGATGATTAATATAATTGGGTTAAGTATGTTTTTAGTCCCTGAACTTTGACCCAAAATTGGAATTCGTCCCTGGTCGAAACTTTGATAAAATTTGGTCCCTAAACTTTAAAAATGAATGAATATAGTCCTTTTAACCCAATTTTGTTAACTTTTTTTTTAGGTTTTGTGATGAAGGATTATCTTGTTCCTTTTTAAGATTATTGAATATGGTGTGAGTTGATTAAGAAAAACTCAAGGAAATTCCCACTAGACATTAAGATAGCAAGCTATCTAGATGTGAAGGTTCATTTCACAAAGCTCAAGAGAAGAAGATGATGGATTGATTCAAAACGAAAAGAAAATGGAAAGCACATAAACCATATAAAACCAAGAACAATTAAAGGAAGAAGAAAAAATAAAATGGAAAGGAAAGAAATGGTAAAAATGTGAGAAGCACGCCACTACAAGGCTAGGCTAGAAGCCATGGCAACTTTGAAGATGAGTGGATGTGTGCCGCCACTTGCTATGCAAGATAAGGCTTAAAAGTATTCACTCCCTAGGGAGGAAACTCTCATAAATGGTTAAGACAAAAGAGTGTTTTTACTTGAAAATGTTCAACCCTTTTACATGTCTAAGAGAACCCCTTATATAGAAGAGTATAGGGGCCTCTAAGCAAATAAAAGATACCTAAGGATGTCTCTACAAAAACTTAACACTAGCTTCTAGAAACTAGGTCAAATAAGGTTACAAAAAATGAGAGACAAAAGAGGTAACTATGGTGTGTGCAAGGCTAATTTCGTTCTAGCACAAAAGGAGACAAAGAATGTGTCTTATATGTCTCCAAAAAGTGGCCAAAGTGTGCTAAAAAAAAAGGAGACCAAAGGTACATAGGTACACTTGCTTCATGCCTTTTACTTTATGCTTTATGCCTTTGCTTTATGCCTTTGCTTTACTCTCTCTTCCACATCATTTATGCTCCCCAATCACCATGCGCCCCTTTGTTTTACTCTCTCTTCTACATCATTTATGCTCCCCAATCACCATGCGCCACCTCGTATTGCTTTCTTACTCCTAATTAACCTACAAAGCAAATAAACATAGATTAGCATGTTGGCTTAAGTCAAGTCAACTATAGTCAATAAGTCAAACCTAGTCAAAGGTCAACAAGGGTTAAAAGGACTATATTCATTCATTTTTAAAGTTTAGGGACCAAAATTTATCAAAGTTTCGACTAGGGACGAATTCCAATTTAATAAATTAAATAACACACAATTGGCATACACATGACTTGAACCCAAGTCCTCTTAACACAATCAAGTACTCTCAACCATTTGAGCTAGTACTTTTCCACATCATACATTTAAAATTAAATGCCATAAAGGCTCTCACTACCCGTATTTGTTAATTAATTAATTTTCACGGGTCTTACACACTTCAGGCCCACCAAGGTCTCCAATCATTAAATTCAAAAACCAACTCCATGTCTCCTTATTTTCAACTTTAACTACTGCATATGACAAAGGGAGCATTTGGTCATTTCCATCTCTTCCTACAATTTTCAACAACTCACCACCATATTTGCCCTTCAAAAAACAGCCATCTACACTAATGATGGGCCTTCAAGACACGAAGTTGTCTTTGCAGGCCTTCAGACAAACATAAAGTCGTTTGAATATTGGGTTCCCCTCATTCTCTTAAACATGAACTTTAATAGTTGAACCCGGATTAGACCTTAAAAGTTCATGTGCATAATCATAAATTCTTTTATACTATTCCTTAAATGATCCATTAATATTTTTATATGCCATTGTCCTTGCCCTAAAGGTCATAGACCTAGAAACACCGATGCTCCATTTCCTACCGATCTTGTTTTTCAAGTCAGTCAGTTTAACACTTGGATTGTCTCTTAATGTCTTCTCCAACTATCACTATTTACATCAAACTCCTCCTCAAACTCCTCAACATCCTCTTCCACAGAGACCTCTACATCACGCTTCGTGAGCACACCAACATCTACATCAGCTGGATCAGCTGCAATTCCACCCTCCAACCCAACCTCTTTAGCAAATTTATTCTCACCTTCTACCCAACCTCTCGATCACCTCCAATTCCAAAATCCTCTCCAACCTCTACAGCACCTGCAATCCCAACCTCCACATCAACCTCTGGAGCAGCTCCAATTCTAGCATCTTCTCCAACCTCTGTACCACCTGCAATCCCAACCTCCATATCAACCTTTGGAGCAACTCCAATTCCAGCATCCTCTCCAACCTCTACACCACATGCAATCCCAACCTCCACATCAACCTTTGGAGCATCTCCAATTCTAGCATCCTCTCTAACCTCTGCACCACCACCGTTCACACTAACTTCTGCATTAGCTGCAACCTCGTTAACATAATATTCCAACAAATGAACTATTTAAGGTTCGGACACCATGTGTGAAACATAAAGTTGCACTTGGCCATTCAGTAGGGAAATATTCACCATATGGCATGCACCTTTGTCATCACTTAGCAATTCCAACCTTCCTTCCAACACGAAACCTCCATCCACTAAATACCACATCTCCTTGACGTTCACATATCCCATGATGAAGGATTGACCCCAACCAAGGATGAAGGCACATGCTTAAGAAGACTAAGCATGTTTAGAAAGGAAGTTCATTAATCCTTCATCCCTTTCATTTGTGTTTGTTATTTTTGATTCCCTAAGTTGACTTAGTTAAATCAACTTTAGTTGACTTGTTGACCTTTGACTAGGTTTGACTTGTTGACTATAGTTAACTTGACTTAAGCTAACATGCTAATCTATGTTTATTTGCTTTGTAGGTTAATTAGGAATAAGAAAGCAATGCTAGGTGGCGCATGGTGATTGGGGAGCATAAATAATGTGGAGGAGAGAGTAAAGCAAAGGCATAAAGCATAAAGTAAAAGGCATGAAGCAAGTGTACCTATGTACCTTTGGTCTCCTTTGTTTTTAGCACACTTTGACCACTTTTTGGAGACATATGACATACATTCTTTGTCTCCTTTTGTGCTAGAACGAAATTAGCCTTGCACACACCATAGTTAGCTCTTTTGTCTCTCATTTTTGTAACCTTATTTGACCTAGTTTCTAGAAGCTAGGGTTAGGTTTTTGTAGAGACATCCTTAGGTATCTTTTATTTGCTTCGAGGCCCCTAAACTCTTCTATATAAGGGGTGCTCCTAGACATGTAAAAGGGTTGAACATTTTGAAGTTAAAACACTCTTGTGTCTCAACCATTTGTGAGAGTTTCCTCCCTTGGGAGTGAATACTTTTAAGCCTTATCTTGCATAGCAAGTGGCGGCACACATCCACTCATCTTCAAGGTTGCCATGGCTTCTAGCCTAGCCTTGTAGTGGCGTGCTTCTCACATTTTTACCATTTTCTTTCCTTTCCATTTTATGTTTTCTTCTTCCTTTAATTGTTCTTGGTTTTCTATGGTTTATGTGCTTTCCATTTCCTTTTTGTTTTGAATCAATCCATCATCTTCTTCTCTTGAGCTTTGTGAAAGGAACCTTCACATCTAGATAGCTTGCTATCTTAATGTCCAGTGGGGATTTCACTTAGCTTTCTTAATCAACTCACAGCATATTCAATAATCTTAAAAGAAAACAAGATAATCCTTCATCATTTGGTATCTAGAGCCTAGGTTATCTTGAATATGGTGTTTTTCATGTGCTAACCTTGTCTTGTTGTAGCTATCTTTGTATGGTTCAAATCCACTTCCATTACACACAAAAACGGTGCTGGCAGAAAACGTGACGATTTTAAAACATTAAACTGTACCATCTCAGCGGTCCAAAAAATACGTTTTTGGTGTCAAAAGAAAGATCTCTGAGTCTAGTTTCTAGAAAAAAAAGAACCAACGCATTTGGAGTTCTGTGGAGAAATTTATGATCAAATTAGTGAGCAAAGGTCAGATCTACCAAGAATACGTGAATCAGCGTTTTCAGGTTCTAGTGTGGCAGTTTGGCTACGGGTTTTGCACCTCTTTAAGCTGCTAAATGTGGTTGGATAACATGTCTTTGGATGCTTAGTCTTTGAGCCTCAAATCCATGAGTTTAAATGCATGATAGCTACATGTTTATGTCTTTGTGTATGTCATGTTGAGTCTTTAAATGTGTCTAACTTTTGCTTGAGTCATATGTCATATGCTTCTTTGAGTTTTCATATGATTGTGTATTTGTTTATCCCTGTGTAGTAGGGGCGTTTTCTCTCTAAGGATAGCGCGTTATGCGTGCCTCAACCCAGGTTGTTTCTACTCCTTTCCTCATCTACTTTTTATCTCTTATTGTTATTATAATTGTTGATCTCTTATTAATATTCATTGATTTATTTATAAGTCTTAGTGTTATTATTGATCTAATAATAATTATTATGTTATTTTATATTTTTATTATTATTACTATTATTTGAGTAATCATTTTCTAAGATTCTTAGAGAGAAAACGCTTTTTGTTATTTCTATTTTTGATTACTCATCTGTATTCATTTCTAAAATAATATAGAGTTGAAGACTAAAAACACATTTTATGAACTAATGTGTTTCTTATGGTTATAATTAAATCAGTTTCAACTAAGCCTAACAATTTATGTGTATAATTGTTTCTATTTCTGTTGGTAACAATAAATGAAATTATGGATAAATGAAATTCCTGCTCATTAAATAATTTTTTGTGATGTCTATAGCTAATGTGTTTGTTGTTATATTAATTTATGCTTTAATATTGTCTATTCTTACCATTGATAAAGATGTTATATATCATGTATATATTTTAAGTGTTTTGTATGAAAATAATTATAAAATAATTTGTCATACTAAAACTACTATTGTGTTATGGAAAACACTTGAAAAAAAGAGTTTAGCTTGATGTTTATATGAAAACACTTGATAAAATATTTAGTACTTTTTCTTTGGTTATTACAAATGTTGAAAGTTATGGTATAAAACATGCTATTATTACAATTGTTGAGAAGTTAAGAAATTTTGGTTAAAGACCATTCAAATTATAAAATTTTGAGGTGCAAAATTAATTAAATAGAGAAGTGATTATACATGTTTTTACAAATGAGTGCTTTTGTGTGAAACTAATTGTATCATTCATTAAGTAATATCTTCATATGGTGTTAATCTAATGGTATAGCGAAAGAAAAAAGTGCTTTTATTTGATATAATAAATGTTATGCTTCAAGTTCTAGCTTGTCTTTGCCTATAAAATTATATAGGGTGTATTTTGAACACAAAAGATTGTGATAAAACTTGTTATGAGTTATGAAAGAAAAAAAAAACCACAATTAAAATATTTCAAAGTGTGGGGGTGTCTTGCAATGGTAACATACCTGTTAATAAAAAAAATCTTGGTTATATATTATAAAGTGAATGAATATATACCTCACTGTTTTGTCATCTAGTGTAATATTATTTGTGTTTCTTCTAGTTATGAAAATGTGTCCAATTTCTTGATGATCGAAGGATAATGTAAATTGGATATTGATTTTGGTGACACAATATCACCTACTGGTTATGGTTATGTTTTAACATTGGATGGAGGTGCACTATTATGCAAATATGTTAAAAAAAACTAGTGTTCTGTCACAATCTACTATGCATAAATTATTCCTTTTTTCAATGCATCCTAACAATTAAATTGTTATATTTAAAGTTTTTAGTAAAAATGTCAATGAAATTGACATATGAGAATGAGAGACAAATATATTAGAAACTTAATTACTCATGGTATTGTCTCTCTTGACTTTGTCAGGTTAGAAAAAAATATTGCAGATCTGCTTATCAAAGGGTTGATGCATCAACAACAAGAATTTAAGTCGTCAAGGAGAATGAGACTATAGCCCATAAATTAGTTGCAACAATGGACACTCGTCTCCACATAAATGGAGATCCCATGGAATGGAGTTCAATGGGTAACAACGAAGTTGTTGTTGACTAAAGTACACCAAATAATTTGATTAAATTTTATGTCTCATTCTTAGGGCGAGGTGTACTATAAATTGTGACAATAATTAGGTTGAGGTATGTGCATTTTTATGCTTATTTTATAAAAATACCTCTTAATAAACTGATGAAGGATTGACCCCAACCAAGGATGAACGCACATGCTTAAGAAGACTAAGCATGTTTAGAAAGGAAGTTCACTAATCCTTCATCCCTTTCATTTATGTTTGTTATTTTTGATTCCTTAAGTTGACTTAGTTGAATCAACTTTAGTTGACTTGTTGACCTTTGACTAGGTTTGACTTGTTGACTATAGTTGACTTGACTTAAGCCAACATGCTAATCTATGTTTATTTGCTTTGTAGGTTAATTAGGAGTAAGAAAGTAATGCTAGGTGGCGCATGGTGATTGGGGAGCATAAATGATGTGGAGGAGAGAGTAAAGCAAAGGCATAAAGCATAAAGTAAAAGGCATGAAGCAAGTGTACCTATGTACCTTTGGTCTCCTTTGTTTTTAGCAAACTTTGACCTCTTTTTGGAGACATATGAGACACATTCTTTGTCTCCTTTTGTGCTAGAAAGAAATTAGCCTTGCACACACCATAGTTAGCTCTTTTGTCTCTCATTTTTGTAACCTTATTTGACCTAGTTTCTAGAAGCTAGGGTTAGGATTTTGTAGAGACATCCTTAGGTATCTTTTATTTGCTTGGAGACCCCTAAACTCTTCTATATAAGGGGTGCTCCTAGACATGTAAAAGGGTTGAACATTTTGAAGTAAAAACACTCTTGTGTCTCAACCATTTGTGAGAGTTTCCTCCTTTGGGAGTGAATACTTTTAAGCCTTATCTTGCATAGCAAGTGGCGGCACACATCCACTCATCTTCAAGGTTGCCATGGCTTCTAGCCTAGCCTTGTAGTGGCGTGCTTCTTACATTTTTACCATTTCTTTCCTTTCCATTTTATGTTTTCTTCTTCCTTTAATTGTTCTTGGTTTTCTATGGTTTATGTGCTTTCCATTTCCTTTTTGTTTTGAATCAATCCATCATCTTCTTCTCTTGAGCTTTGTGAAAGGAACCTTCACATCTAGATAGCTTGCTATCTTAATGTCCAGTGGGGATTTCGCTTAGCTTTCTTAATCAACTCACACCATATTCAATAATCTTAAAAAGGAACAAGATAATCCTTCATCATTTGGTATCTAGAGCTTTGGTTGTCCTTGAATATGGTGTTTTCATGTTCTAACCTTGTCTTGTGTAGCTATCTTTGAATGGTCCACATAAAAACAGTGTTGGCAGCAACGTGTGCGTTTTTGAAAAAAATACTGCCGCTATCTCAGTGGTCCAAAAGTAACGTTCTTTATATCAAAAGAAAGCTCTACGAGTCTAGTTTCCAGAAAAAAAAAAGAATTAACGCATTTGGAGTTCTGTGGAGAGAGTTATGATCAAATGAGTGAGCAAAGGTCAGAGCTGCCGAGAATACGAAAAACAACGTTTTCAGGTTATGTTGTGGCAATTTTGGCTTCGGTTTTGTGACTCTTAAGCTCCTAAATGTGATTGGATAACATGTCTTTGGATGCTTAGTCTTTGAGCCTCAAATCCATGAGTTTAAATGCATGATAGCTACATGTTTGTGTCTTTGTGTATGTCATGTTGAGTCTTTAAATGTGCCTAACTTTTGCTTGAGTCATATGTCATATGTTAACTTAAAGTTTTCTTATTCTTGTTTTTCCAAGTATTTGAATATTGCATTCACTTTATGTCTTGCTTGATGTATGCTCCATGAAATTGATTTTGGCCTAAAACTTGAGGAACTAAGTGTCCAAGCCACCTAAAACTCTTTCTCACCATTTTATGAAACTAGTTGTGGAAAGAAGAAAATTTTACACCAATTTTTGCCTAAAAACCGAGAGCAACCTTGCTCCTTGGTGAACTAAAAGTGTGTTTTTCACTAGGTGTTATGCTACTAGTTTTTCATACTTGAGAATTGGGTGATATTGGCTAATTAGTTCCATGCTTTAACTTGGTTATGATCTTTCTTGGTGTATGCATGATTTAAGACTTGAAGATGCTTGTCAAGTACTTTCCATAGAGTCTTAAAAATTTGCTTTTCTTGTGTTAGTGTTGTTCAAAGTTTTGTCACCAATATTTTTCTTTCCTTAGAGTTTAGCTTTCCTTGTTTTTGTGCTTTTCTTGCTTGTCACTAGGTGTTCTTTGTTTTGTCTTAGTAGTTTTCTTTTCTTGAAACTCTTGGGGTGTTGTGGCCGAATCACTTGTCTTGCATTTGAAGGTTTTGAACAAGTTTTTAAAAGTGTTTGCTTCACTCCTTTGGTGGATTTTGAGTGCTAGCCTTGCCTTGTTACTTTGGGAGTGTGATCTAAACACTTGGGTTGCATTTTGGGTTGGATTTGGTCTCGATTTTCATGTTGTCTAACCCCTAATCCATTTATTTTGTCTTGGATTTGAGTGTTTTTGTTGTAGGAATCATGGCAAGTTCATCAAATGCACCTACACCAAACAAAAATAATACATTGATGAGATTGCTTCGGGATTTGGAGTTGTCTAGGAAGGAGGCCTTTGAACAATTGAGAAAGGACAAGGAGCAAAGTGACCTAAGAATCCAAGAGCACATTCAAAGGCTTGAAGCTAAGGAGCAAGAAAGAGAGGCTAGGAAAAGAGGGCATTCTAGGCGCAAACCATCACAAGAGAAGCAAACTCCAAAGATTCCTAAGTTCAAAGGAGAAAATGACCCAAACATCTACATTGAGTGGGAACATAAAGTGGACCAAATTTTTACCATTCATGTAGTTAGTCATCAAAAGCAAGTAGATTTGGTAGTCTTAGAGTTTGAGGATTATGCCATGACTTAGTGACATCAATTATGTATGGACAATATTAACCAAGAGTCACTCGCGACCTCTTGGAGGGACCTTAAAAATTTGATGCGCGCTAGATTTGTTCCTTCCTACTATAGGAGGGAGACTCTTTTGAAGCTCCAAAGGCTTCAACAAGGGTCCATGTGTGTGGATGAATATTACAAGTTAATGGAGTCCATGCTTCTAAAAGTAAGACTCCAATTTGAAAGTGAAGAGGAAAAGGTAGCTAGATTTGTGAGTGGGTTAAGGAGGGAGATACAAGATTTAGTAGAGTTATATGAGTACTTCTCTCTTGACAAAGTTTTACATTTGGCCATTAAAGTTGAAACTCAATTGCAAAAGAAAAAAGAGGCCAAGAGGAGTGGTTCATACAATGACTACTATTCTAGTACTTGGAAAGATAAAGAAAGAAAACATGATAAATTACCACTCAAGAGTTCCCAAGATCCACCTCCTAGGACTAATTCATCTAGGCCTTCTAATGAAACTCCTAATTCTTCTCAAGTTATAAGGATAAGTTCTATAAAATCTTTTAAGTGTTTGGGATATGGGCACATAGCTTCAAATTGTCCTACCAAAAGAACCATGGCCGTAAACCTTAAAAGAAAAGTAAAGAGTGAACATTCTTCTCCCCCTTCCCCCAAAAGTACTTCTTCCCACACTTCTTCTTCAAGTGAAAGGATTAAACCCCTTGAAGGTGGATTGCTAATGATAAGGCACCAACTAAGACAAGTTTCCAAGGAACTTGACACTTCTCAAAGACAAAACATTTTTCATTCAAGGTGCCATATCAATGACAAACTATGTCCCCTCCTCATAGATAATGGAAGTGGTATAAATGTGGCTAGCACAAGGGTTGTGGACAAGCTTGGCTTGAAAACTATCCCTCATGCCAAGCCCTACAAGCTATCATGGCTTAAGAAAGAAGACATTAAAGTAACTCAACAAGTCCTCATTAACTTTTCAATTGGAAATTTTAAAGATGAGGTGTTATGTGATGTTGTGCCTATGGAAGAAACTCATATTTTTTTAGGTAGGCCATGGCAATTTGATAGAAAAGTCTTTTATGATGGCCATGCTAACACCTATGCTTTCTCCTTCCAAGGCAAGAAGTTCACACTCCTACCTCTCTCACCCAATCAAGAAAATGAGGACCAAAATAAAGTGAAAGATAAGAGAAAAGATGAAAAAGAAAAAGAGCAAGTTACCTCCAAAGTGGTACTTGCCTCTAAAAAAAGATTTCCAAAGCAAGATGAACATCACCATTCTTTCTTCTCTTGCAAGGCTCAAAATGAAGATCCAATGCGCAAGCATGAGAAGAAGAGTGGTCTAGAAAAGAGGGATGGCCTAACCAAAGCTAGGGTAGTACCCTTAGAAAAGATGGAACAAGAGCTCATAAAAGGGAGGCGCAAAACCTCCCCCAAATCAAGTCAAGCTCCATCTACAAAGGTTTAAAGAATTTGTGGTCAAATTCTCTCTAAGAAGGGGAGGATGATGAAGGATTGACCCCAACCAAGGATGAAGGCACATGCTTAAGAAGACTAAGCATGTTTAGAAAGGAAGTTCACTAATCCTTCATCCCTTTCATTTATGTTTGTTATTTTTGATTCCCTAAGTTGACTTAGTTGAATCAACTTTAGTTGACTTGTTGACCTTTGACTAGGTTTGACTTGTTGACTATAGTTGACTTGACTTAAGCCAACATGCTAATCTATGTTTATTTGCTTTGTAGGTTAATTAGGAGTAAGAAAGTAATGCTAGGTGGCGCATGGTGATTGGGGAGCATAAATGATGTGGAGGAGAGAGTAAAGCAAAGGCATAAAGCATAAAGTAAAAGGCATGAAGCAAGTGTACCTATGTACCTTTGGTCTCCTTTGTTTTTAGCAAACCTTGACCTCTTTTTGCAGACATATGAGACACATTCTTTGTCTCCTTTTGTGCTAGAACGAAATTAGCCTTGCACACACCATAGTTAGCTCTTTTCTCTCTCATTTTTGTAACCTTATTTGACCTAGTTTCTAGAAGCTAGGGTTAGGTTTTTGTAGAGACATCCTTAGGTATCTTTTATTTGCTTAGAGACCCCTAAACTCTTCTATATAAGGGGTGCTCCTAGACATGTAAAAGGGTTGAACATTTTGAAGTAAAAACACTCTTGTGTCTCAACCATTTGTGAGAGTTTCCTCCCTTGGGAGTGAATACTTTTAAGCCTTATCTTGCATAGCAAGTGGCGGCACACATCTACTCATCTTCAAGGTTGCCATGGCTTCTAGCCTAGCCTTGTAGTGGCGTGCTTCTTACATTTTTACCATTTCTTTCCTTTCCATTTTATGTTTTCTTCTTCCTTTAATTGTTCTTGGTTTTCTATGGTTTATGTGCTTTCCATTTCCTTTTTGTTTTGAATCAATCCATCATCTTCTTCTCTTGAGCTTTGTGAAAGGAACCTTCACATCTAGATAGCTTGCTATCTTAATGTCCAGTGGGGATTTCGCTTAGCTTTCTTAATCAACTCACACCATATTCAATAATCTTAAAAAGGAACAAGATAATCCTTCATCATAAACCCAATGGTTTAGGTATGTACATTATTTTATAAAATACCTCTTAATAAACCCAATGACAATTATTGTAGGGGTGTGAGTCACAAACCACCCTTTGAGGGTTTACCTAGTGAGTGTGATGGTGGAGCCGCCATTGTGAGACACGGGCAAGTCTCTGAGTGACACTCATGAAACAAGATACATGCACAAGGCCATAATGTGCACCCACTGATTAGAACCTATAATGAACACCGATATTATATGTGTTATTTTCTAAAACCCAATCACAAGGGATGTAGCTCAAGACAATCAAGTCTCTGTATTTCCTCGAGTGGAAGTTTATAAGCACTAGGTGTAAGGGTTAGACCCGAAAGGTTCCTTACGCTTAACTACAATATTTTGTTTTAAAAGATAATATATTTTGTTTTATTTTATATTTTAAATTATGTGGGGGATTGTTGGAAATATTTTAATATAGTTTAAAAAATAAATAATTAAAATAAAAAAATTACTATTACTCATGTTTTTATAGACCTTGAATTTATGGGTTAATGTTTTTTTTGGCTAATGACTATATTCTTATTACAATTTACTCCTTTGTCTCCTTTTTCTACCTATAAATACCACCTATGCGTGCCTCAATCCAGGCTATTTCTACTCCTTTCCTCATCTACTTTTTATCTCTAATTGTTATTATAATTGTTGATCTCTTATTAATATTCATTGATTTATATATAAGTCTTAGTGTTATTATTGCTCTAATAATTATTATTCTGTTTTTTTATATTTTTATTATTATTAGTAGTTTTTGAGTAATCATTTTCTAACAACCACAACTATAACACTGTCACTTTCATACAAACGGTGGACTACCACTAACATCAAATTCATTAAAAAACTACAGACCAAACCACATTACAAAAAAAGGCACATTGAAACTACAAATGCATATAAAACCACAACCTTAAACCATAACATCAGACCAATTAAAAAAAACGCATACAAATCAATAAACCCTAAAAGCATCACATGAATAGAATCAAGAACAGAGGTGGCTAAGCTTCAACAAATGCACCTTTGATCCAAAATGCACTGCTCTACGATCTCAATCACACCTTCAGATAACGATTTAAACTTTGGATTGAAGAAAACCCTAAATCTCCTCTGCCTTTGCTAGCTTCTCTATACGCTTTCTCCTTTGCTCGAGTAAGGGCACCAGTGCAGATAGGGCCTTTGGCAGCGGTTGTTTTTAATATTCTGCACCGACTCGGGAACCGAAACATATTGGGGCGAGGCCAAAAGGTCGTAGCTTTTTGCCTCGGTTAAGAACCGAAGCCATAGAGTCCCCTTCTGCCTCGGTTTTACGTTCCACCCGAGGCCATATGGGCTTCTTTTTTTTTTTAAATTTGATACCCCTTTGGCCTCGGTTTTGGGTACACCCGAGGCCATATGGGCTTCTTTTTTTAAAAAAAAATGCGATAACCTTTTGGCCTCAGTTTTGGTTGCACCCGAGGCCAAAAGTACGCTTTTTGCTTCGGTTCTGGTATGAACCGAGGCCTAATACGTTGTTTTTTTTAATGCTGTTTCTGATTTGTTGTTATTCCCACATTTAAACCTGCAAATTTTATTCAGCACCCAGCACATACCAGAATAGACCAGAACAGAATATTTTAAAACACATCCACAATTCAAATTCATTTAAAAGACAATTACAAATCATTTACAATCAAGATACATGTTCTAATCAATAGTATTGTACATTTCAATTATATATTTCGCACATGCCATCCTACCAAACTTGATGGACTTTGCGAGAATTGCTGCAGGACTCTTGAATGTCTACAAAATAATAGATTAAGTTAAGTTAGTATATAAAAAGGAAATATTGCAAAGTATTCATTTTAATTCAAATATATATTACCGTTTCCCAATTTGTTGTAATACGAGCACGCACAGTGGTTGTCATCCATTGCATTATATAGTAACCGCACTCATATGAGCCGGTTTGTCTATTACACTGCATTATATTAACAACGTTACAATTAATTAAGGAAGAAAATCAAGCAAACAATCATGAAGATATGGATAGAAATATCAAACCTGGAGAGAACACCATACAAGACCTTTTGCCTTAGCCGTTGATCTCCCTAACAACATGTTAGTGCAGCAATTGAACTATGATATAGGGAATAAGTTAGGATATTTTTATATAACATGTCATATTCATAAGATTGATATTGAGGTTCTTACCAATCTATCACTTGTCTAAGATGGTTGGGGGGAGGGCGATGCAAAGAGCAAAACCATACAGCAAGGTTCTCCCTTAGGGAAACCACAAGTAACTGCCAATGACGCCTGATAAGAAAATAAATTAATTGTTATGCATTAAAATGACTGATTATATTCATAAGTTAACAAAATTGACTTACCCAGCAACATAAGGGACAAAATAAATTTCTTTTCCACGTTGAAAGCATTTGGTCACATATGCTTGGATGTTACATCATCCATAATTGAATAATGGTAATATTGAGTTCCTCTTGTCCTCGTGCAAGCTCCAAGACATCTTGGGAATGCAAGTAAAATGGGATGTCAAGATCTCTCCCAAAAATGTTAGCATCCCAAGGAACCTGCATCGGCTTATCAGCTATGATTTCTGCAAGTTGGAGCAATGCACCAAGAGGATCATCCAAAGAGAGAAGAATCTTCTTTGATTGAGGTTTTTCCTATATTGATGCAATTTCAATTAAAATGGAATATAATTTAAGTTTGAATATAATAAACATGTCAACTTTAAAATGTAGTATATTTGTGGGTTTAAGAGTCTGTACCGGGGGGTCAGTATCAACCAAATCTCTAGGCCAGGCGAGGAAACACTGGAATGCCTGTGCCATAGTATACACTTCATCTGTTGGCATTGGAACTAAAGCATACGACATGAGAACCTCCTCTACCGTGACCTTAACCTCATCCTCTGATAACTCCATGCCTGATGAAGGATTATCTTGTTTCCTTTTAGAGTTATGAATATGGTGAAGTTATTTAAGAAAGCTTTTTGAAAATTCCCACTGGACATTAAGATAGCAAGCTATCTAGATGTGAAGGTTCATTTCTCAAGCTCATGAAAGGAAGAAGAGAGTTGGATTCAAGCTTAAACTCACACAACATTAACAACACTTAAAGAACCAAAATGAAAGAAGAAACATTAAAAATGGAAAGCATAGAAGATGAAGCATGGAAGAAGCACGCCACTCATAGGGGGGGATCTAAGCCAAGCAAGCCCTAGAGATGAGTGATGGTGCCGCCACTTGCAAGCAAGATAAGGCAAAGGTGAGTTCACTTCTAGGAAGGAGAGCTCACGAAAATTTAAAGGTTGAAACACAATAGTTTAGAAACAAAATGATCAACCCTTTTACAAGACAAGGAGCACCCTTTAAATAGGAGTTCATAGGGGTCCTTTAGCAAATACAAAAACATGAAAAAGGATTAACTAGCAAGCCCTAAACCTAATGTGAGAGTGAGTCTTGGCCAAGTGAAGGAAGATGATTGGTGGAGGCATTCCCATGAGGATTCTAGGCCAAAAGAGGAAGGAGACCAAGTGACCTTCTAAGGCATAAACCACAAAGGCAAAAGGAGACAAGGTACATGTCTACTTTTGCTTTTGCTTTATGCTTTTTGCTTTCCTCTCTCTTCCACTTCATCCAAGTGCTCCAATCACCAAGTGCCACCTAGCCATGCTCTACTTTCTCTTAATTACCTACAAAACAAGACAAACAAGGATTAGCATGTTGGTTTAAGTTAATCTAATCTTGGTCAAAGGTCAACTTTGGATCAAAGTCAACAAGTCAACCAAAATAAATCAACTAGAAACCAACTTAGGGAATTCAAACTAAAGTAATCCAAAACAAAGATAAAGGTGATGGAATAGAAGACTCCCCTCTAGACATGCTTCTAGTGATCCTTCTTGATGGAGCTTCTAAGGAGGTGGTCATGCCTTCATCAATGCCATGAAGAACTGTGGCTGCCTCAAATACTTTTCCACGAGCCACTAGTGTCTTCTCTGTACCATCCCAAATATATAGCTGACATGGATGAGTGTCATCCATGTCATCCCCGGGTGGAGCTGAACAACTCCCCTTTCCGCTTCTACCTGTTAGAGCCAACGATTTATTAAAGTTATTCAATTACTTTATTAAATATCATTTATTCAATTCATAACTTATAGAAAACAAATTTGCCCGTGGGAGGCACAAATGGGTCTAGTTCTGGCGGATGATCCACTGGCGAACGAATGCCATAATGCTCAAATTGGCGCATTAGTTCTTCTCTCACTTGCGCCGTGATCATTTCCTTTAGTCTTTGTTCATAATCAGCACCATGACTGCATGAAGACTGACGAGAGGAGGAACCAAAAAATTGGCATATGCCGACTCCTGATCCAGCACCACGCACACGTCCAGGGTGCTCAGGTCGTCCAATTGCAGCAGCAAGTATGTCATGACGACCTTTTGGAATGAATCCTCCTTGGGAGGTCTGCTCAACCAACGAATCCTACAATGTAACAAAAAATTTTATAAATCAAAATACAATATAAAACATGAACGAGCAATTTAGATAAGAATTGTATCTTACAATTTTCTCAGAGATTTCTCGTGCAGAGTCAGAAGTGTAGTTGCTCGATGAGCGTAAATGGGCTAACTTCCACTTCTGATGACGTGATGGTGGTGAAGGAGGCTCAGTATCTTCACCCTCAGAAGGTGGGGGCCTAGATTTTTTCTTTTCTGTCATTATCTTCTCTTCAAGTTTTCTATACCCACCACGAGATAATATGTGCGGGTTTTTATTTTGAGCACTTATGCTTTGAGCCTTTTTCCTCTTTAGCTGTAACACATAAAACCCACTTTATCAATTAGTTAAAATTTTGCATAATTATCAATTGTGCTATTGGTGATTTCAAATAAACATACCTGTCATCCCTCAGATGTCCGAAGCTCAAGAAACTGACGCCATGTGTCTTCATCAATCCAAGTGTATTTCAACAATGGATTTTCATTCTTTTTATGTCCAAAGACATACCTTGACGTCAACTTGGTCTTAAAACCACGAAATTTCTCAGCCACCGATGACAAACATTTTTGTCTTAGCGTCGGCACATTTAGAATATCAAATGTTAGCTGCAATATAGAAAATGTAATCAACAATATTTATCATATTATCAACAAAATCAAAGTATAACTTTAATAACATTAATATTAGTTACCAATAAATCTTGCCATATCATTTCCCGATCAACTTCAGTGACATGATCAAAAGATGGCGTAAGGATTGATATTCTCTCTCGTGCCAACATTCCTAAATAGCTTTTGAAGACGTCCCCATAACGACCACTAGGTTCACCAGTGTCGACGTTAATATCAACATGTGTTTTCTGACCTTTAGCTCTTCTAATTAAGAGCTCTCTCAACCTAGTGGCTCCTCTGGTGGGTCTCTTAATAGGTGCTTCATCCTCTGATGAAGTATAATGTTCAGCCATGTATCTGTGAAATGAAAACATAAAAAAACATTAATAAGCAACTGGCAAATTAATATATAAAACATTATTTAACAAAACACCTAAATGTTAACAAGAATATGAAATTCATACATAAAGTTATTGATTGGTCATATGTATATTCCTTCATCGTTATCTTCTCGAATTGCATGTACATCATCAACTAGATGGATTTCATCAACATTTATCGTTCTTCTAAATGGGTGGGTGACAACAATATTAAGATCACTCATATTCTCTTTATTAGGATCAATTTGTTTTTTTTCCATGAAGAGCGACAAACCAATGTTCAGACGCAGGATCTTTAACATAGAAAACCTGAGATGCTTGTTGTGCCATGATAAATGGCTCGTCTCGATAACCCACCTTTCGAAAATCCACTAAAGTCATTTCTGATTCATCTATTTTGACACCACTCTTATTGTCAATCCACTTACATTTGAACAATGGAATAGTAAACATGGTATAATCAACCTCCCATATCTCTTGTATTACACCATAGTATGTCATTGATCCTACTACGGGATTTTGATCTTTAGATGTAGAAAATTGTAGCGACTCGGCTTCAAGACTGACTCCACTATTTTGTACTATGCTTTTATCATCAAGAGACTTTGTATAGAATGTGCAATTATTGATTTCATAACCTGTACAACAGATGACATCAAATTTCAGCCCATTTGTTAACCACATCAAAGTCTCAGAGCATTGCGCATCTTTCAAAACCTCAGATTTAAACCAAGGCATGAATGTTCTATTATGTTCCATCAAATGCCATTTCTTTGATTGTCTTGGATTGTTCTCTTTCACAATGACTTTGTGTGCAGATAAGTAAGGCATTACCCCATTTGTGTTGTTCAATATGTATAGGTGTGCTTGCATCAACTCTTCGTGATTTTTGGTAACCACACTCACACCTCGTATGCTGTTACTTATAGAACACCTGTTCAACCATGATCTGTGAGGAACTCCTATCGGTTTTGCTTTTGCCATGTAATCTGAACAAAACTCGACACTTTCTTCAGCAATATATCTTTCGATCATTGAAGCTTCTGGACGATATTGATTTTTCACATACCCTTTCAAAATCTTCATGTAACGTTCAATGGGATACATCCATCTTAAGTATACTGGTCCACAAAACTTGATTTCTCTCACCACATGAACAAGTAAATGTACCATGATGTCAAAAAATGATGGAGGGAAAAACATCTCTAGCTGACACAAGATGATAACAATTTCAGCTTGAAGTTCATCTAACTTTAAAGGATCAATGACTTTGCTACAAATTGAAGAGAAGAATGCACACAAACGCGTTATAGTTTGTCTAACATTTTTGGGTAAAATTCCACAAATAGCTACAGGTAACAATTGTTGCATTAAGATGTGGCAATCGTGAGACTTTAGGCCAACAAGCTTCAAGTCTTGCATGGACACTAAACTCTGAATATTTGAAGAGTATCCTTGAGGTACCTTGACACTCTTTAAACATAAGCAAAAACTTATCTTCTCTTGTCTGAACATAGTGTAACATGCAGGGGGCAAATAAGTGCGCCTACCAACCTCCCTTGGTGCCAAGTCTTCTCGGATCTTCATTTCAACCAAATCCAAACGAGCATTTACTCCATCTTTTGTCTTTCCCTGAATGTTGAGTAGTGTACCAATCAAGCTATCACACACATTCTTCTCTACATGCATGACATCTATGCAATGCCTAACTTCTAACTTCGACCAATATGGAAGGTCAAAGAATATTGATTTTTTCTTCCAAGGGCTCGATGCAGATGACTTCTTAGACGTTTTACCAAATACATGATGTACTTTATTAACTTTTTCATGAATTTGAATGCCAGTTAATGGAGTTGGTGCTTTGTCATTCTCTTGATGTCCATTGAATGCTTTCTTTAACCTTCGATAAGGATGATTAGCTTGTAAAAACCTTCGATGGCGCAGATACACGGTCTTCCTTCCGTTTTTCAATTGATGAGATGCAGTGTTTTCTTCACATATAGGACATGCTTTATGACCCTTGACACTGTACCCTGAAAAATTACCATAAGCTGGAAAGTCATTAATGGTGCAAAATAACATTGCATGCATCATGAAAGTTTCAGAAGCAACAGTATCAAATACTTCAACACCATCAACCCATAACACCTTCAAGTCTTCAACAAGAGGATTGAGATATACATCTATGTCATTTCCAGGCTGCTTTGGACCAGATATCATCATAGACAACATCATGTATTTTCTCTTCATGCAGAGTCCAGGAGATAAGTTGTAAATGAATAATATAACAGGCCAACAACTGTGATTTGTACTTAAATTACCAAATGGATTCATTCCATCGGTAGCTAAGCCAAAACGAATATTTCTACATTCTTCACCAAACTTGGGAAATTCCTGATCAATATTTTTCCATTGCATTGAATCAGCTGGATGACGAAGGAGTCCGTCACATCTTCTCTCAGTTGCATGCCATCTAAGGTTTTTAGCGTCTTTAGGATTTGCAAACAAACGCTTAAGTCTGGGCACGATTGGAAGGTACCAAACTACTTTCAAAGCAGATCCTTCCTTCTCTATTTGACCATTATCTTCAATGTTTCTTTTTTGCTTGTACCGTGATGACCCACACTTTGGATATTTTTTCAAATCTTCAAATTCTTTTCTGTATAATATGCAATCATTAGGACATGCGTGTATCCTTTTATACTCCATACCCATCGGACAAAGAATTTTCTTGGCGTCATAGTTTCGAGTGGGTAGAGTATTTCCTTCAGGAAGAATTTCAATCAAGAGCACGAGCAATTCTGTGAAGCTTTTATCTGTCCAACCATTGGTCGCTTTCAAATTCATATGTCTTAAAACCGCTGATAATCACGTGAACTTAGTTGAACCAACATACAACGGAGTTTTCGCATCAGCAGACATTGTCTCATACACATGCGCTTGTGCAAAAGCTTCTGCGCGAACATCCCGTATCATGTCCTCTATATTGTCTTCTTCTACTTGCTCTTCACATCGCTCTTCACATCGCTCTTCCCGTCGCTCTTCTCGTCGCTCTTTCATGGAGGAATTGGCAAGATATTCAGATCGAGAAACAGTTGGAATGTGTATTAATTCGCCGTGCCATGTCCATATTGTATAACTTTTAAGGAAACCATCACAAATAAGATGTTCCCTAACTTGAGTTGCATTCAATTTTCTTCCATTCAAACAGTTGACACAAAGACATCTGAACTTCACCTCATCACCACTTCTCCCCTCATAACGTTGCGCAAATTTTATAAATTCTTCTACTCCATTCTCATACTCAGCGCTAATACGTGGTAAATTAATCCAATCTCGATCCATACTGAAATTGCGTGAACAATTTCAGTAATCTTTGAATCAATGCTCACGTCGTAATCAAGGTGTGACCCTATCCCATTTAAGAAGATTCACTTTCTTTATTTTATTGGTACATATTACTTTTAAAATACATATCTTAAATTTCACAAAATTTTGCCAGCATTTCACATTGGCCTTCAGGATACACGAAATGAAAGTGATTATAAACCACAATCAAATATGCACCCGAAGATCAATACAAAACACAATTGACAAATATTCATGAATTTTAAGATATGTATTTTAAAATATATATATATATATATATATATATATATATATATATATATATATATATATATATATATATATATATATATATATATATATATATATATATATATATATATATATATATATGCACTAATAAATTACTAGAAAGTGATTAATCATCTTAAATTGTCCAATCGAACAATTCAAGATTCAATACATTTAAATTATTAGTATTGTATCCCCTTATATCTAATTTTAAAAAAATGTAGTTTTTTCAAAATGAAAACTCGGGGACAATACATAATTTATGTATTGAATCTCAAACGGGAAACTAAGGCTAACTCACATATAAGAAAAACAAACAACATGTTTTAACAAATACTTAATAAAATATATAAAGCAAACAACATATTGGCATCATAGGAAAATATTAGAATTAGGAACCTGGGAGCGCGTAAAAAGAGCAGATGACAGTGGAAGATGATGCAATTCAACGCGTTCGAAAGCTACAAGAGATAACAACAATTTCCTTAACATCATATATTACCTATTTAATTATAGCAATTTTACAATTCTCTTAAATTTAGATTTAATGCTCTACATCTGAAGACACAATGCTCTTAAATTGAGACTCAATCCTTTCACAAAATTAATCAAAACACTCCAAAGAATTTCAATCTCAATCCAAATTAACACTCACAATAACTAAAATTTAAAATTAACATACACAAAAACAGAAAATCAAACAAAAACGCGTTCGAAATTTACCTTAAAGAAAACCGCGGTGCGACAATTGCGGCAAAAGAACGAAAATGTTTGCGTGGTGGTGGAGGGACGCCGGAACACTTGCAGAGAGACAGAGAGAGGGACGACTGGTCGGAACAGCGTGGCCGGACGCGACACGAGACAGCGACAGGGGTCTCGCGTGGTGGTCTCGCGTGGTGGTGGACGGACGCGAGACGAGACGGCGGCAGGGGGCTCGCGTGGTGGTCTCGCGTGGTGGTGGCTGGACGCGAGATGAGACGGCGGTGGCTGGATGCGAGACGAGACGGCGGTGGCAGGAGGCTCGCGTGGTGGTCTCGAGTGGTGGGCTCGCCGGAAGTCACGGAGAGAAGAAGAAACAGCGACGACGGCAGCGCAACAGCGACAGTGGCAGCGACAGCACGAGAGGCGGTGGCAGTGGCAGCACGGAGCTCGCGTTGTTGGAGTGGCCGGAACTTGCAGAGAGTCGCCGGAATTTGCAGAGAGAAATGGCAGTTGCGCACGCGAGGAAGAATGGGGTTCTGTTTTTGAGCCCTAATTAAACAATATGGCCTCGGTTCCACGTAGAACCGAGGCATATAACCCCTATTTGGCCTCGGTTCCCTAACACCCGAGGCCTATAACCGGTTTTGGCACCGGCTTTTCCCCAACCGAAGCCTATAGGTCCCAATGTCAATGGCATTTTAGAAATTTCTGGCAATCTTTTTGGCTTCGGGCCTCCTTAACCGAGGCCTATTACAGCGTTTGGCACCGGTTTCTTCAGAACCGAGGCCTATAGCAGCGTTTGGCACCGGTTTTTCACTGAACCGAGGCCTATAAGTTGCCTTTAATTTCAAAATTGCCACCGCACCGTTATATGCTTCGGTTGCTCGTCAACCGAGGCCTATAAGGCGAGGTAAAATCGCAATTCTGCACTAGTGGGGCCCCCTTTCAAAATTATTAACACAATTTAATTCATTTCAAAAATTTCAATTTTTTATTTGCAATCCCACATCACAAATTATTTGAATACCACATGTCAAAAAAATGTGTCAATGGACTACCTTAATTAGTCAACGTTAATGATTTTAACGACAATAATGAAAATTGACCTGATTGATGTGCTTAAACTTATTTGGGGAGCAAATTGCACGTTTTTTTTGCGAGGTGCCAATTTGACACCCTTCACCCAAAGTGGGTACCAATTTGACACCTTTTCTTTGATCTTTGTGAACTAGGTTGAGACCCGTGCATACGCACGAGTTATTTTTTTTTTGTTATTGGTTTTGGATTTCACATTTATTTATGTTTTATCTAAGTAAATATGGAATTATTTGATTAATAGAAATTTTAATTATAGATATTGGTTTAGGTAATAAATTTAATCAAAAAAGGAATAGTATTATTATAATATAATATTTTTTTCACAGCAGAATAGTATGATTACGTTTAAGATTCGATTTGGAGAATCTAATTTTAGCGGTAAGTTATATTTATTATTTATGTTTTCGAAATATCTGACCTTTTGTTATATCGTTGCGTCTCAATTTGATTAAAGGAGCAAAGGAAACGTTGGATTAAAACAGCTAGAGAAACGCTTTTTTAAGTGTATTATTTGGTTTCTGGGAAGAAAGAACAAAACAAAAACCTTCAGAGTCCATAGCTTCGTGTTTCGGTCTGGCAGAAGGGAAAATGTCAGGTTCCAAACATTTCAGTTTCAAAAATTTTTACCAGAACTCAATCATGTTCTTGGATCCTTCTAAGGTTAGTATTAATGTAGTTGTTTGGTTTTTTTTTTTTTTTCCTTTTTAATGTGATTCAGTTTGAAAGTAGTTATTTTTAATGTGATTTTGTTTCAGAGTAGGAAATTTCTTAAACAATAAGTATTGAAGGTATTCCTTCCCGTTTCTGTTTTTCCCATGATTTTTTAGTGTTTGATGAAGGCTTCTTCTTGGAATGGGGTAAACCATTAGTAATAAGGACGAACTATTTTTTTGATCCTGCGGGAAATGTGCTTAACATTAAGTTTGATGAAAATCTGGTGGTAGAGAGGAAATTTTGTGGTGTTTTTCAGATATTAGGGTTCTATAATCTGCGATGCATGTGTTACGTATGCACTCTGTTTTGTGGAGATAGGTACTTTCGGTTAAGAGTCTTTGACTCATATTGGAAGGAAGTTTAGTATCCTGTGGTAGGCCAATCAAGGACTGGGATGACCTATGACCCTTTTGGTTCACCAAGATTTTTTCAATGTTTTAGAGTGAAGTTGCTGCGATCAATGGTAAAATGTTGTATTCCTTACATATTTTGATTAATTTTGTGCAGGTATATCTATATTTACTAATTTTTGCTTTACTTGTAATGTTTCTAAACAGCCATACATTCTTCTCCCAGACGAATTTCAGATGTTTTCTTAGCATGAACTAAAACTTGATCGTAAAGTAGAACTTTATGACCCTGTTAGAAAAATATTTGAGCTATCTGTGGATACAACAGATGTAGGCAATATTGTATTGTTTGGGTTGGCGGAATTTATGAAGTACTATGGTTTCAAGAAATGTTTTTTCCTACATTTGAGTTATGTAGGAAAAAATCAATTTATCCATAAGATTTTCTCCCCTGAAGGAGTAGAAATGGTCTACTATAGGGATTCAGTGAGTGGAAATGACATAGAGCATGGTGCTGTTAATGAGCTTATTCTTAGTGGCATTCCTGATAATGCTAGCGTTAGTGTTATTCCTGATAATGCGTCACATATTAGTGATGATGGACTGGTGAAATACTTAACTCATTATGATGTTCGAACTTCATGTTTGGTATACTTTATGTTTATGGCTGTATATTTCTCACAGTTGTATTGTTATGTAATTGGTGTTTAACAAAAGACTTTTTGTTTGTAGTATCTGAATTCCAATTTTGTTGGACAGTTTTTGGATCAAAGCCGCAAGAGATATTTGTTGACGAATGAAACTACTATATATTGGCCTTGCTCAATTCATTGGATTGGAAAGAGCAATTTTGTTTACTACTTTTGAAATTCATTTGCTTAATTTAATTTTTTATTTAAGTAATATTCCTTAGGGATGTTACAATCCTTCCCCCTGGCAATAGTAGGGAAGCTATTCCACTTGAAGCTACTGTGAGTACAATTTTACCTTCGGAACGCACTGCTGCTGACAATGTTTTCCACATGAACGTTTTCCTAGTTCCACCATACCCATACAAAAAGAATACACCTCCTTTTTATTAATAATTGCTTGTTTGATCTTTTCAAAATTATTTTTTTGTTCACCTGTAATTGAATGGTTATTCAAACTGATTGCATAATGTAATTCGATTTAATAGTCAAGTACAAAAACCAATAATAATATTTAACTTGTCATGGATTTGAAATTTGATTGGAATAAATCTTGTTGGTCATCAGTGTTATAGTCAAGTTCTCTAAATGTAGAATATACTACATTGTTAAATGTTCTGATATTAATGTAGGATGTTGGTCCGCTTACATGGGTTAGCATTCTTCTAAGATAAAATACTTCACCAATACATGGAGGAACCCAAATCAGTCTTCCAATAGTATTCACCATTTTCCTTGGTCTCCAACATCTATCTTTCTTGACATATACAAACATAGAAACAAACTCAGCATATGTTAATTCCCTGGCTTTTGCGTATTTCTTATTACGTTCCATCCAACCTATAAACATTGATTCTGAAACTGTTGCTTTTCCCATGATATCATCAATCACGTCATCATCTTTAAAGTATACTGCCTGTTCTCTGGGAAGATGGAAAAACAATCTTTCTACTACTAGATTTCGTCCATGAATTGGAAATGATAATATTCTTCAACATGCTTCACAAGGAGATACATATCTGTAATCAAGATATTGCTTGATTTCATCTATTGGTTCTTTGTTAAAAAAGAATTCATTTTGCTTTAGAACTATAGCAGTCGTTATTCTGTCGTAACCCTTTGATAGAGGTCGTACCCCACCAAATTTAAAACATATTAAATGTAGTACATGAAAGTGAACCAAGTCGTCTCCCAACGACCAATATTTTCATTCAAAGCGAATTTTCCAGATGAACACAACAATAAAACACAGGGGGGGGTTTGGCAGATTCACTCAACTTTGCTAAATTCTAACAAAAACACCAAAACTGAATTAAACACAGAATTCAAAATGTAATGGTTCCTTGATTCCACTGAAAATCCACCAATCACAAGTAACTAAATCAATTCTCTTATCCAATTTACTCTCATGAAATCTGAATTAATCAACTATGTGAAAATTAACACAGCTTCATTACGCCATTAAGCATAGCACACATCCTTCTTTCAATTTCACACACTCACACACAGATTAAGCAACTGTGGCCAAAACCCGAACTCACTAAGCATGACAAGGATTCTGAAATTGTGGAAAACATAAACTCATGATTAAGCATCACAAATTCCATTTCATTCAAAGCTACGAAATTGAATATGATGAAGAGAAATTAGGAATTGGAGTGCACTGCAAAACATCAACCTCATGGTTTCAAATCAGTTTCTTCAAGGAACCAATACGAAAAACTTAGCTAGACATGGAAAATGGACAATCACCCACTTCGAATCTGAAACAGAAATTACAATTCAACCGTTCAAATGACTTCAAATTGATATTGAAAGCTTAAAATGGTGCAGCAAACGAAATGGGCAAGGGATAAGAGAAGAACAACAAAAACAGCCACCAAAAACGAAAATGCTTCAATATAAATGCTACCCAAACGGTAGAAAACGTTAATACAACTTCAATGTGCTGTCCAAGACTCGTAAAACGTGAAAAACTAATGGAAAACGTGAAAAATTCGTGTGTGCCACCATGGGTCACCTTCCAAAGCTTTAAAACAACAAAAATGGAGGTTTTTGAGAGTGGAGAGGAAGAAGGAGCGGCTGGCCTCCTTTCATGCAGACCTAATTCGTGGTCATATCACCCTTGCCACTCATAATTACAAAACTGCCACTCTGCCACTCAGATTTACAAAAATGCCACTCTGGGCCTCAAATGTTGACCCATTGACTTTGCTGACGTGGAAATGACATGGAAATGATGTGGTAATGATGTGGAAATTCTCTTCAACTAAATATTAATGTCCAAGCTCCAAAATTTGCTTCACCCAAATACCTAAAAATAATTAAAAACAAAAATTAGGCCAAATAATGTGAAATTAGTCCAAATTCGGAACAGTGGCCCAATAAAGCCCAACAGATTAAAAACACTCTAATGATGAACAATTAAGCACTAATCAACTGTCTAATGGGTGCACAAAGGCTAGTGGAATAGAAGAAAATAATGACTCATCACCCTTGTTGATATATTTGAATAAGTACTTGATGAAAGTGCTACGATTACACCATTCAATATTTATATATGCTTGGTACTTCAACAACAATTGTGGATTGTAAGGAACCACATAACGATTGTCAAAACAAACCCCATTCTTGGTTACTGTGAATGAATCGTTCCTTCTACGATAATGAGGAAAACAATCTTCTGATATGGTAGTTGTCCTTTGAAATATTTTTGGAAATAGGCGTGAGCATTTTCCGTTTTTCATGCAAGGCAAAGATTTGTTTGAGATTCCACAAGATCCATGAATCATGTGATCTTGAACACATTTATGCAATTCAGGATTATTTATTGGACAAGGGATTTCTGTAGATATTACCTTATCAATATCATCAGGAGTTGGGTATTTGCTACTGGGATGCAAAAAAATCAGTAGGTGTGCATGAGGTAGACTACGCTTCTGAAATTCTATGGTATACATGATTGCAAATGAAGCAGAAGACATTTATTCACAAAGAAAACAATCCAAACATATTTGATAGAAAACCATATTAAAAGAATGATGATTACAAAAAGGGATGACTTGCATGCAATAGTTTTGCCTAGTAGATGATTCTTAGTTAAGTTAAGCCTGTCAAAAGTTGTTCAAACTTAATCTTGAAGACCCTTGACACTATATCAGGACGGTATGTTGGAGATAACTTTAGCTTAGCAAGTACTCTGGTTATTTCTAGCCATTTAGGATTGCATGTGAAAGTTATAAAAAGGTCTAGGAATCCCATATAACTACAAATAGCCATTCCATCAAAATATAATTGGTCCATGAATTTACGGCTACCAATAAAAGATGAAGGAAGAACAACCCTCTTTCCTTGTTGTGATCCTTGAGTTTGTGAGCTGGTGGAAGCCTGACAGAGGTTATTATATTTATCAACCCTTAACTTCGATTGATTATATTTAATGAATGACAATCTTTCAGACTCCATCATTGTATATCCATCAACTATGAATTGTTGAAAAAGTCGTCTAGATCTAAGCAAAGTTTGTGCTTCAGATTGTCTCATTTGTAATCTAAAATAAAACCACTCCCTAATTGTGAGTCTGTTCCTTTTGTTGTTGAATCCTGGTTCCTGTCGATGATTGACATAATGTCTATAATCATCTTCCCTATATGGGAAGAGTAAAGGATATTGAAATCCTAAATAGCTAGTGTGCAATTCATTTATTCTTTGCAACTTGCCAGACTACTTTTCCATTATGATGTCTTTCCTTAAAGTAGTATCTACATCACCAACTATAGGGGCTGCAACTTCTAAAACATTGGGGACATTATATATCCTTCCATCTTTTGTCCTATTCACAATAAGTCTCAATTTCAAGTCATCAAATGGTTGGTCTTTATATCTGTCTCTTGCCATTCTAAAACATTTTGCATGAACATTGAATTCGTCTAGCATCATCTTTATTTTGCTGACAATTTCTGAATCAATGCTATGTTGATTCCTGCAAAGGTTAACTGGTTAAATAACCAATTGTTCTATTTGATTTACATTGAATAGAGGAAACATTCATGTACCTTAAAGATTCCATTCTATTTTGAACTTCATTTTCGGTGTCGTAAATATAAAGTTGGACAAACTTTGGATGTCCTTCAGGGACTGGTAAAAGGCTTCCTATTCTATGACAAGATTGACCTTGAATTCATAAATTAGGTGGCCATTTTCCATTGTTGAAAGTGGTATCAACTTTTGCTCTGGGAGATGTAAATGCAAACATCATATTGTATGTTATAATGTGATTTTGATAGTTTTTGCTCTCTTTCGATTCATTATCAAATAAAAGACGTTGCAAAACAATTGGCGGGTCCTTTAGAGTTGGTAATTGAACTTTACCATTACCACAACACATATGAAATGTCGGATTGGTGGACCTTCTGTTCTTGTTAATCCTTTCCTCGTACCACATATAGGCATTGCTTTCCTTGCATATGAATAGTGGATCACCAATGTTTGCATACATTGTGAATAATTAAATATATGGTCAGTAAATAGAATTCAATATACATTTAGTAGAAACTATAACTATTAAATACAATCTTATCTTAGAACTATGTTTTGTGGAATTTCGTCATCTTGTTTTGTACTTTGATCTTCCATTTCTTCATTAGTGTCAGCTGCTGAATCTGAAACACTTACTCCTATGTCTAAAATGATGTTGTTATTTTGTCAACAGATATTTCTTTAGTAAATAAAGTATAAAATATAATTTACAATGTATAATCATATGCGCAGAAATTTAGAAACTACTACTTGTACCCATATTTTTGATTGGAGTAGTAGTACTTGGACATATTCTAGTATCATTTAGTACTCTCTGGAAAGATGATTGACCTTTGGATCCAGCAACTTCAAACTTTTGAAATAAATTTTGACGATGAGAACTCTGATGAAACAATTTGTGGTTCATTTCGTTACTTCTTCCCTGTGGTCGTTGACCTTTATAATAGCCAGCCATATCATTATTTGTTGGAGTATCTTGATTGAGGAAAGCATTCATTGTTATATCACATAATGGTGTGAAATTCCTTTTCTTCGGTTGTTCATCGTCAAGTAGGAGACTTTGACTCTTTTGTGCACACTTCATTTTCTTTTCTTTTAGCACTAACTTTCTCTTTCGTCTTGCATTTGCGCAACCTAGATTTGATAGCACCATCGGATCACTCATATTGGCTACTATGGCAATAAAACTTGGAACTGAAACAAAAGCAATTTGCACATTCACATTAATCTGTTAAAGGTAAAAGACATTAATGGTGTACATAGACAACTTTAAAATTTATCCCAATACATAAACACATTGATATAACATAAATCTTGAAAATTTAAATCCAAGATGGAATAAAGACAGGGTAGATGTTTAATATGTGCAAGAACCAAACATTAAAATAGCATTTAATCCATTTTTGTACCTCACACTTCATTTACTTTACTGGTTGGCTACTTTTTCCGTTACATTGCTTGCTACTATGTGTTTTAGTTTTTGTGATGTCTGGAGCTTTGAAACAGAACTTCCTAAAAAAGCTTTTCATTCACGGTCCATGAATAATGCGCTCCAAAAATAATATATTTATTAAATTAATTTTATCAAATCCTTTATTATAGAAATGATTGATTGCATGGTATGGGGGCAGTTCGACTTCTAAACGCTTTTCTATAATGTACTTGACATAAATGTCTACATCCATTAATTAATCTTTCATTTCTATGGTTATTTTCAATTTAAAAAAAATGAGTGCAAAGATAGAATGTTCCATTTCGATAACCCCTTGCGTCGATTCAACATTATATATATTCTTTACTTTTTGCTTTTTGGAAATGTATTTGGAACTTCACCATCCAACCTCTTCAATGGTGACCTCTCAGGAAAATCAAAATAACTCTGCAAAATGTTACTACTTCAAGAACTGGTTCCAGACTTCAATGACCTTGGTATATCTACAATGGGTAAGTCTTAAAGTTGTGATTTCATTTACTTTTAACGCTTTTTATTGTTAGATTGGTGCAAAAATTCAATCTTTCATGAAATGTTCAACCACTGGACGATGTATACTTATTAATTTTCTAAAAATTCCATTTTTGTTGGCTTTTGTAATTGTTTGTAGGAATTCATTGAGTTTGATGAAACCTTCTTTGCTTACTGGGGACAACACATGCTAATGGGCCCAAAATATTTTCGTGATCCGGTAGGAAATTATATTATGGTTGAATTTGAAGATTGTTTGATGGAAAACCACAAATTTCAGATAGCTAGTGAACTTGCAAAGTTTTATAAGTTGGATGATCTCTATTGGTTAGTGATCCTTTATTGTGGAAACCGATATTTCCAGTTTAGAATTTTCAGTTTGCCCATGGAAGAAATATATTATCCTGCACCCAACATGGTTCCTATGCCGCAACGCACTTTGTCTTCTTCAAGGTTTATGACTTGTTTTAAATCCGAGATATTGGTATCTGAGGTACTATTTAAAACTTCACATCATTGTATTTGGTTATCTAAATCATTTGGTTTAAATGATTTTTTTATGTTTAACTTGGTTGTAGAAAATCATTCGCCTAGACGACTCGTTTGTTATTTTTCGGGGACATGAATTGACTATCAACAAATTTAAACTTATTGATCCGCGTCAGAAGAAACATGATGTTGGTATCCAGAGGTTAGACAATTGAGATTTTACAATACATGAAGGCGTCTTAGAGATATGTCAATACTACAATCTGAAGGAAAACAAAGCCATACATATGAATTATGTTGACAAATATACCTTTTTATTCAAGGTTTTTTCTGTTGAAGACATTGAGATTGAATATACTCCGCAATTTGTCAGCAGTAACAATTCAAAATGTTTATCTTCAAATGATGCAAAATCTTCAAATGATGGAGGTTATGATCCTACAGACTTTTACCATTCAATGTCAAAATGCTTATCTTCAAATGATGCAAAATCTTCTTCACTGGTAACAGATTCTTAAACTTGGTTATTTGAATACAAATTTATTTGATGGGTTTTAATTTATTAAAATTCAAACTTTTTTCAGTACTTGGATTCTGAATTTGTTGGAAAAGCTTTAGTTAAACATAATAAGCGCTATGTATTGGTGAATGCAGAAGGTGTTCACTGGCCTTGCAAAATTAGATGGTCTGGAAGAAACAACAGTCAATGTTATTTAACTTGTGAATGGAAAGATTTCTGCAATGAAAATGGATTCAAGGAAGACACTATAATCCAACTTGGTGTTGATAAAGACCTAAGCATGTATATTCATGTAATAGAGATAAAAATATAGTTCTGGTGTTCATCATTTGAAAACATTATCTACATTTTGTAAACATCTTTAATGAACTATTACATATATATATATATATATATATATATATATATATATATATATATATATATATAATGTATATATTATATATATATACATATATATATATATATATATATATATATATATATATATATATATATATATATATATATATATATATATATATATATATATATATATATATATATATATATATATATATATACATATATATATGTATATATATATATGTATATATACATATATATATATATATACATATATATATATATATCTATATATATATACATGTATATATATATATAGATATATAGATATATATATATATATGTATATATATATATATATATGTATATATATATATATATATATATATATATATATATATATTTTGCATACTATTTTCCTAAATGATTGTTTATGTTTCTGGTTGTGATCTCATAATGCTCGATGTTAAGTATTAATATTAATTTGATCATTAAGAAAAAAAACTCAAGAATATAGTTTAAGGAACTTCATGATTTACCAATTTTAATGGTTATTGATACATGTTATTATTATTTTAACCATCAACTTACTTTCACACCAAATAGTATCCCATTTGGGTTCTTGTCCATATAACATTTAAACTTGTAACACCAATTGTAGCATATCACAATTAATAATCAATACTTAATCCTTTAACCCGAAATATATGTATAACGATTCTTAGAATAAAATTAACATAACATTACATCAAATATGGGAATTGTAGAACAAATTTACATATCCAAAAATATTTACATTGTAATAATAATGTGCGATATCCTTTGGTGTTTCCAACATTAATTATAACCATTTTCCATCCTTGATAGCCAACTCCAACAAAATACACCCAAGTCCATGACAAAAAACATTAACATGGCTATGGTTTCCAAAACCCAAGTTAGCATTTACCACCCACATTTAATATATATATATATATATATATATATATATATATATATATATATATATATATATATATATATATATATGTGTGTGTCTAATTACAAACAATAGTGGCCCACAAGTGTGCTTTTCCTGTTTCATTCGTTTCTTAGTCTTGGACCTCGAAAATTCTACACTTGGGGTGTCTTTAAGGTGGTCGCAATCAACTTCAAAGTCCAACAATAAGTACTTTGTAGGGGTAACACAGAAATCAATATAAGGATCATGATCTACTGAACCACTCAGAGTCAACTGTAGCATATCAAAGCAGTATTACTATGACATCCATTTTGTTAGTTATAAAACATTTGATATTTAATAAAATTACATATCTTACCATGCAATTGTCAGCTTCAGTATTATTATTAACACTTGGCTTATCCCTGGATTCTTTAATCTGCGCATTTAAAAATAAAGTGGTTAGAACATGGGAAATTTAGTGCAATGAAATAAGTATACAAACAACTTTAATTAAAGAGACCTTTTGATGAAGGATTATCTTGTTTCCTTTTAGGATTATGAATATGGTGAAGAGTTGTTTAAGGAAAACTCAAGGAAATCCCCGCTAGACATTAAGATAACAAGCTATCTAGATGTGAAGGTTCCTTTCCAAGAGTTCAATAGGAGAAGAGATAGTTTAAGGTTCTTAGAAACGAAAATGGCAAGAACATAACCAAGCTTATGGGGTAAACTTGGCACCAAGCTTCTTTTCTCCACCACTTGTCATCCCCAAAGTGATGGTCAAACCGAGGTGGTTAATAGAACCCTAGGGCAAATGCTAAAATGTATGATAGTGCAAAACATTAGAGAGTGGGAGGAACTTCTTCCCCACATAGAGTTTGCCTACAATAGGGTTGTGCATTCCACTACTTCTCATTCCCCTTTTGAGGTTGTGTATGGGTTCAATCCCCTAACTCCCTTAGACCTCCTTCCCCTACCCACTTATGAGGCATGGACTTGCCAAGATGGTGAGGCCAAAGCCAAGTACATCCAAGACTTGCATTCACAAGTCAAGGAAACCATTGAGAGGAGAGTTAAGAAACAACAAGAGGATGGTAATAAGGGAAGAAAGGAAGTCATCTTCCAAGAGGGAGATTGGGTTTGGCTTCACATGAGAAAAGAGAGATTCCCTACTCAAAGGAAGTCTAAGCTCCTCCCTAGAGGGGATGGCCCCTTTCAAGTCATTAGGAGAATTAACAATAATTCTTATGAGTTAGACTTACCCCCAAGCTACAACATAAGTAAATCATTTAATGTTTGTGACCTTTCTCCTTTTGATGTAGGGTTTAAGAATCCGTGGACGAATTCTCTCCAAGAAGGGGAGGATGATGAAGGCATGACCACCTCCTTAGAAGCTCCCTCAAGAAGGATCACTAGAAGCATGTCTAGAGGGGAGTCTTCTATTCCATCACCTTTATCTTTGTTTTGCATTACTTTAGTTTGAATTCCCTAAGTTGGTTTCTAGTTGATTTATTTTGGTTGACTTGTTGACTTTGATCCAAAGTTGACCTTTGACCAAGATTAGATTAACTTAAACCAACATGCTAATCCTTGTTTGTCTTGTTTTATAGGTAATTAAGAGAAAGTAGAGCATGGCTAGGTGGCACTTGGTGATTGGAGCACTTGGATGAAGTGGAAGAGAGAGGAAAGCAAAAAGCATAAAGCAAAAGCAAAAGTAGACATGTACCTTGTCTCCTTTTGCCTTTATGGTTTATGCCTTAGAAGGTCACTTGGTCTCCTTCCTCTTTTGGCCTAGAATCCTCATGGGAATGCCTCCACCAATCATCTCCCTTCACTTGGCCAAGACTCACTCTCACATTAGCTTTAGGGTTTGCTAGTTAATCCTTTTTCGTGTTTTTGTAATTGCTAAAGGACCCCTATGAACTCCTATTTAAAGGGTGCTCCTTGTCTTGTAAAAGGGTTTATCATTTTGTTATAAACTTTGTGCATTCAACCACCAATTTTCGCGAGCTCTCCTTCTTAGAAGTGAACTCACCTTTGCCTTATCTTGCTTACAAGTGGCAGCACCATCACTCATCTCTAGGGCTTGGTTGGCTTCGATACCCCCTATGAGTGGCATGCTTCTTCCATTCTTCATCTTCTATGCTTTCCATTTTTATTGTTTCTTCTTTCATTTTTCTCTTTAGTGTTGTTATTGCCGTGTGTGTTTAAGCTTGAATCCAACTCTCTTCTTCCTTTCATGAGCTTGAGAAATGAACCTTCACATCTAGATAGCATGTTATCTTAATGTCCAGTGGGAATTTTCAACAAGGTTTCTTAAACAACTTTACCATATTTGATGAAGGATTGACCCCAGAGGCACATGCTTAAGAAGACTAAGCATGTTTAGAAAGAAAGTTCACTAATCCTTCATCCCTTTCATTTGTGTTTGTTATTTTTCATTCCCTAAGTTGAGTTAGTTGAATCAACTTTAGTTTACTTGTTGACCTTTGATTAGGTTTGACTTGTTGACTATAGTTGACTTGACTTAAGCCAACATGCTAATCTATGTTTATTTACTTTGTAGGTTAATTAGGAGTAAGAAAGCAATGCTAGGTGGCGCATGGTGATTGGGGAGCATAAATGATATGGAGGAGAGAGTAAAGTAAAGGCATAAAGCATAAAGTAAAATGCATAAAACAAGTGTACCTATGTACCTTTGGTCTCCTTTGTTTTTAGCACACTTTGGCCACTTTTTGGAGACATATGAGACATATTCTTTGTCTCCTTTTGTGCTAGAACGAAATTAGCCTTGCACACACCATAGTTAGCTCTTTTGTCTCTCATTTTTGTAACCTTATTTGACCTAGTTTCTAGAAGCTAGGGTTAGGTTTTTGTAGAGACATCCTTAGGTATCTTTTATTTGCTTAGAGGCCCCTAAACTCTTCTATATAAGGGGTGCCCATAGACATGTAAAAGGGTTGAACATTTTGAAGTAAAAACACTCTTGTGTCTCAACCATTTGTGAGAGTTTCCTCCCTCAGGAGTGAATACTTTTAAGCCTTGTCTTGCATAGCAAGAGGCGGCACATATCCACTCATCTTCAAGGTTGCCATGGCTTCTAGCCTAGCCTTGTAGTGGCGTGCTTCTCACATTTTTACCATTTCTTTCCTTTCCATTTTATGTTTTCTTCTTCCTTTAATTGTTCTTGGTTTTCTATGGTTTATGTTCTTTCCCTTTCCTTTTTGTTTTGAATCAATCCATCATCTTCTTCTCTTGAGCTTTGTGAAAGGAACCTTCACATCTAGATAGCTTGCTATCTTAATGTCCAATGGGGATTTCACTTAGCTTTTTTAATCAACTCACACCATATTCAATCATCTTAAAAAGGAACAAGATAATCCTTCATCAATATTCATAACTCTAAAAGGAAACAAGATAATGCTTCATCATAAAGTTACAAAAAAGAGAGACAAAAGAGTTAACTATGGTGTGTGCAAGGCTAATTTCGTTCTAGCACAAAAGGAGGCAGAATGTGTCTCATATGTCTCCAAAATGTGGCCAAAGTGTGCTAAAAACATAGGAGACCAAAGGTACATAGGTACACTTGTTTTATGCTTTATGCCTTTGCTTTACTCTCTCCTCCACATCATTTATGCTCCCCAATCACCATGCGCCACCTAGCATTACTTTCTTACTCCTAATTAACCTACAAAGAAAATAAACATAGATTAGCATGTTGGCTTAAGTTAAGTCAACTATAGTCAACAAGTCAAACATAGTCAAAGGTCAACAAGTCAACTAAAGTTTATTTAACTAAGTCAAGTTAGGGAATCAAAAATAATAAACACTTGGGTTGGATTTGGTCTCGGTTTTCATGTTGTATAACCTCTAATCCATTTATTTTGTCTCAAATTTGAGTGTTTTTGTTTTAGGAATCATGGCAAGTTCATCAAATGCACCTACACCAAACAAAAACAATACATTGATGAGATTGGTTCGGGATTTGGAGTTGTCTAGGAACTAGGCCTTTAAGCAATTGGGAAAAGACAAGGATCAAAGTGACCTAAGAATCCAAGAGCACATTCAAAGGCTTGAAGCTAAAGAGCAAGAAAGAGATGCTAGGAAAGAGGGCATTCTAGGCGTAACCCATCACATGAGAAGTAAACTCCAAAGATTCCTAATTTCTATGGAGGAAGGGATCCCAAAATCTTCCTTGATTGGGAAGCTAAATTTGATCAAATTTTCAATGAAACTCATGTAAAGGATCAAACACAAGTTTATCTAGTAGTTTTAGGATTTTTGGAGTATGCCAATACTTGGTGGCATTAAGTTTGTAAGAATTATGACTAAGGGCCACCTGTGGCTTCATGGATGGACATTAAAACTCTTATGCGCGCTAGATTTGTTCCTCCCTCCTATAGGAAGGAACTTCTTTTGAAGCTCCAAAGGCTTCACCAAGGTTCTATGAGTGTGAGTGAGTACTTTAAAGAATTAGAGTCTCAAATGCGTAGGGTTGAAATAAAAGAAACTAACAAAGAGAAAATAAAAAGATTTGTGAGTGGTCTTAGGAGAGACATACAAGACCAAGTAGAGTTGTATAAGTACTCCACTCTTGAAAATGTTTTCACACATACCCTTGGGATTGAAGTTCAATTGAAAAGAAAAAGAAGGGCAAAGAAGAGTTACTCACCCAACCACTACTTTAGTCACTCATGGAAGGAAAAGGATAAAAAGAAACATGATAAGTTCCCTTCTAACTCTCATCAAGAACCACCAAGTAAAAGTAAGTCACCAAGTGATCACATTCACCATTCCACTTCTTCAAGACCAAGTTCCATTAAATGATTTAAATGTTTGGGTTATAATCACATTGCTTTAAATTGCCCAACCAAGAGGACCATGATCTTAAAGAAGAGTAATGATGTTGAAAGTGAACACTCATCTCCCCATTCTCTTTCAAAAGAATCTTCTTCCTCTAGTAAAACTAAAATTTTTGAGAAACACCCTATGTTATTAAGGCGCATGATAGGTCAAGATCAAAGTGAGCTTGAACCCACTCAAAGAGAAAATGTTTTTCAATCTAGATGCAATATTAACAAATGGGTTTGCTCTCTAATTATTGATGGAGGAAGTAGTACCAATGTAGCTAGCACAAGGTTGGTGGAAAAGCTTAGCTTAGAGACCATTCCTCATGCTAGGCCCTATAAGCTTGCTTGGATAAGTAAAGAGGGAGAAATAGATGTCAATAAGCAAGTCCTAATTAACTTCTCTATAGGAAGCTACAAAGATGAGGTGCTATGTGATGTTGTTCCCATGGAAGTCACACATATCTTACTAGGTAGGCCATGGCAATTTGATAAACAAACTTTACATGATGGTCATACCAACCAATACATTTTCTTCATAAATGGGAAAAAGACCACTTTACAACCTCTATCACCTCAAGAAGTTAATAAGGATAGAAATATAATAAGAAAAGATAAAGAAGAAAAAGAAAAGGGGCAAGTTTTCACTAAGGTGTTACTTGCCTACAAAAAAATTCTTCCAAAACAAGATGTGCATCACCCTTCCTTCTCTTCCCAAGCCAAAAAGGAAGGCCCAAAGCACAAGCAAGAGAGCAAGAGTACTCTAGAAAATAAAGATGGCCTAACCAAAGCTAAAGGTAATATCCTTAGAAAGGATGAAACAAGAGCTCAAAAAAGGGAGGCACAAATCCTCCCCAAAATCAAGTCAAGCTCCATCTACAAAGGCTTAAAGAATTTGTGGTCAAATTCTCTCCAAGGAGGGGAGGATGATGAAAGATTGACCCCAACCAAGGATGGAGGCACATGCTTAAGAAGACTAAGCATGTTTAGAAAGGAAGTTCACAAATCCTTCATCTCTTTCATTTGTGATTGTTATTTTTGATTCCCAAAGTTGCCTTAGTTGAATCAACTTTAGTTGACTTGTTGACCTTTGACTAGGTTTGACTTATTGACTATAGTTGACTTGACTTAAGCCAACATGATAATCTATGATGTGGAGGAGAGAGTAAAGCAAAGGCATAAAGCATAAAGTAAAATGCATAAAACAAGTGTACCTATGTGCCTTTGGTTTCCTTTGTGTTTAACATACTTTTGCCACTTTTTGGAGACATATGAGACACATTCTTTGTCTCCTTTTGTGCTAGAACGAAATTAGCCTTGCACACACCATAGTTAGCTCTTTTCTCTCTCATTTTTGTAACCTTATTTGACCTAGTTTCTAGAAGCTAGGGTTATATTTTTGTAGAGACATCCTTAGGTATCTTTTATTTTCTTAGCAACCCCTAAACTCTTTAAGGGGTGCTCCTAGACATGTAAAAGGGTTGAACATTTTGAAGTAAAAACACTATTGTGTCTCAACCATTTGTGATAGTTTCCTCCCTTGGGAGTGAATACTTTTAAGCCTTATCTTGCCTAGCAAGTGGCGGCACACATCCACTCATCTTCAAGGTTGCCATGGCTTCTAGCCTAGCCTTGTTACTTTGGGAGAGTGATCTAAACACTTGGGTTGGATTTGGTCTCGGTTTTCATGTTGTATAACCTCTAATCCATTTATTTTCTCTCAGATTTGAGTGTTTTTGTTGTAGGAATCATGGCAAGTTCATCATATGCACCTACACCAAACAAAAACAATACATTGATGAGATTGCTTCGGGATTTGGAGTTGTCTAGGAAGGAGGCCTTTGAACAATTGAGAAAATACAAGGAGCAAAGTGACCTAAGAATCCAAGAGCATATTCAAAGGCTTGAAGCTAAAGAGCAAGAAAGAGAGACTAGGAAAAGAGGGCATTCTAGGCGCAACCAATCACGAGAGAAGTAAACTCCAAAGATTCCTAATTTCTATGGAGGAAGTGATCCCAAAATCTTCCTTGATTGGGAAGCTAAAGTTGATCAAATTTTCAATGAAACTCATGTAAAGGATCAAACACAAGTTGATCTAGTAGTTTTAGGATTTTTGGAGTATGCCAATACTTGGTGGCATAAATTTTGTAAGAATTATGACCAAGGGCCACCTGCGACTTCTTGGATGGACATTGAAACTCTTATGCGCGCTAGATTTGTTCCTCCCTCGTATAGGAAGGAACTTCTTCTGAAGCTTCAAAGGCTTCACCAAGGTTCTATCAGTGTGAGTGAGTACTTTAAAGAATTAGAGTCTCAAATGCGTATGGTAGAAATAAAAGAAACTAACAAAGAGAAAATAAAAAGATTTGTGAGTGGTCTTAGGAGAGACATACAAGAAGTAGAGTTGTATAAGTACTCCACTCTTGAAAATGTTTTCACACTTACCTTTGGGATTGAAATTCAATTGAAAAGAAAAAGAAGGGCAAAGAAAAGTTACTCACCCAACCACTACTTTAGTCACTCATGGAAGGGAATGGATAAAAAGAAACATGATAAGTTCCCTTATAACTCTCATCAAGAACCACCAACTAAAAGTAAGTCACCAAGTGATCACATTCACCATTCCACTTCTTCAAGATCAAGTTCCATTAAATGTTTCAAATGTTTGGGTTATAATCACATTGCTTTAAATTGCCCAACCAAGAGGACCATGATCTTAAAGAAGAGTAATGATGTTGAAAGTGAACACTCATCTCCCCATTCTCTTTCAAAAGAATCTTCTTCCTCTAGTAAAACTAAATTCTTTTAGAAATACCCTATGTTATTAAGGCGCATGATAGGTCAGGATCAAAGTGAGCTTGAACCAACTCAAAGAGAAAATATTTTTTCAATCTAGATGCAAAATTAACAAATGGGTTTGCTCTCTAATTATTGATGGAGGAAGTAGTACCAATGTGGCTAGCACAAGGTTGGTGGAAAAGCTTAGCTTAGAGACCATTCCTCATGTTAAGCCCTACAAGCTTGCTTGGATACGTAAAGAGGGAGAAATAGATGTCAATAAGCAAGTCCTAATTAACTTCTCTATAGAAAGCTAGAAAGATTAGGTGCTATGTGATGTTGTTCCCATGGAAGTCACACATATCTTACTAGGTAGGCCATGGCAATTTGATAAACAAACTTTACATGATGGTCATACCTACCAATACATTTTCTTCATAAATGGGAAAAAGACCACTTTACATCCTCTATTACCTCAAGAAGTTAATAAGGATAGAAATATAATAATAAAAGATAAAGAAGAAAAAGAAAAGGGGAAAGTTTTAACTAAGGTGTTACTTGCCTACAAAAAAATTCTTCCAAAACAAGATGTGCAGCACCCTTCCTTCTCTTCCCAAGCCAAAAAGGAAGGCCCAAAGCACAAGCAAGAGAGCAAGAGTACTCTAGAAAATAAAGATGGCCTAACCAAAGCTAAGGGTAATATCCCTAGAAAGGATGGAACATGAGCTCAAAAAAGGGAGGCACAAATCCTCCCCAAAATCAAGTCAAGCTCAATCTACAAAGGCTTAAAGAATTTGTGGTCAAATTCTCTCCAAGGAGGGGAGGAATATGAAGGATTGACCCCAACCAAGGATGGAGGCACATGCTTAAGAAGACTAAGCATGTTTAGAAAGGAAGCTCACTAATCCTTCATCCCTTTCATTTGGGTTTGTTATTTTTGATTCCCAAAGTTGACTTAGTTGAATCAACTTTAATTGACTTGTTGACCTTTGACTAGGTTTGACTTATTGACTATAGTTGACTTGACTTAAGCCAACATGATAATCTATGTTTATTTGCTTTGTAGGTTAATTAGGAGTAAGAAAACAATGCTAGGTGGCGCATGGTGATTGGGGAGCATAAATGATGTGGAGGAGAGAGTAAAGCAAATTCATAAAGCATAAAGTAAAAGGCATGAATCAAGTGTACTTATCTACCTTTGGTCTCCTTTGTTTTAGCACACTTTGGCCACTTTTTGGAGACATATGAGACACATTCTTTGTCTCCTTTTGTGCTAGAACGAAATTAGCCTTGCACACACCATAGTAGCTCTTTTGTCTCTCAGTTTTGTAACCTTATTTGACCTAGTTTCTAGAAGCTAGGGTTATGTTTTTGTAGAGACATCCTTAGGTATCTTTTATTTGCTTAAAGGCCCCTAAACTCTTTAAGAGGTGCTCCTAGACATGTAAAAGGGTTGAACATTTTGAAGTAAAAACACTTTTGTGTCTCAACCATTTGTGAGAGTTTCCTCCCTTGGGAGTGAATACTTTTAAGCCTTATCTTGCATAGCAAGTGGTTGCACACATCCACTCATCTTCAAGGTTGCCATGGCTTCTAGCCTAGCCTTGTAGTGGCGTGCTTCTCACATTTTTACCTTTTCTTTCCTTTCCATTTTATGTTTTCTTCTTCCTTTAATTGTTCTTGGTTTTCTATGGTTTACGTGCTTTCCATTTCCTTTTTGTTTTGATTCAATCCATCATCTTCTTCTCTTGAGCTTTGTGAAAGGAACCTTCACATCTAGATAGCTTGCTATCTTAATTTCCAATGGAGATTTCACTTAGCTTTCTTAATCAACTCACACCATATTCAATCATCTTAAAAAGGAACAAGTTAATCCTTCATCATTAAATCCCTTATATGAAATACAACATTCTTGGACTAGGGATTACACCTCACATTGTCCACCACTCTAATAATATCTAAAACCAATATTACCATGAATACAAAATCATTAAATATCTACAGGGTAAAGTAAAAAAGCATTATTATATGTACCTACCGTACACCAAATCAACAAAGAATTTTCCATCAACTATATCCTTGATACTTTTAAAGTTATAAATGTTTAGATGAATACTTGAAATTGGTTGTTCTTTTATAGTTGTTGCACCTATGAACAATAACTTGTAAGGGTGGTCACAAACCCAAAATTGTCCTTGGTTCTTCATGATTTTAAAATTATGCATTATGTAGGTATGACCCTCAACGAACTTTTCTTCCCACAAACCTATATCTTCCTTTTTTACCATTGCAGAAATCATACCCCCCTGGAAAAATAAGGTAAACAGTAAAGATCATTCCATATCCCAAAATAAAGAACACAACAAACTTTATTTACCTTCTGATCCAAAAGAATCAACTTCATATGACGATTCGTATCCCGGTTTTGAACAAACCACAAATCCTTTACTCTCACAGCAAGCTTCAAAGTCTCTTTCTTCTCATCTATATCTTTGATCAAATCAAATTTTCTAGCCATTTGAAGACAACAAATACAACCTACACGAACTCAAGAAGAACACCAACGTCCCACCCTAAAAAAAAGCACACACAAAATAAAATCCATTTACACAACCCGAAAAGTATAAAAATAACAAAAAATAAAACTAAAAAATAAAGCAAAGGAAGATCATACCTCACATAACTAGGGAAACAAAAATACAAACCAAAAGTGTTAAACACATCCAAAACATAATAACAGTAAACAACAAACAATGAACTGAAAAATACAAACACGAAATGTAAAATAATTTCAGAAAATATATTAAAGAGGATCGAAGCAAAAGGAAGAAAAGAAAAATCATCTCAGACCAATTGAGATACACGATCACAATAAACAACATCCAAAACACATTATCAGTTAATAACAAACAATGCACTGAAAAATATAAACAATGCACTCAGAAAAAATAATAAACAGGATCAAACCAAAAGGAAGAAACGAAAAATCATCTCAGACCAACTTAGCTACACCATCAAACCAAAAACTCGAACACAAAAACGAAGAAAACCAATAATGATATCATAGAAAATAGGGTACTGGATCGAAGGAAAAATTCAGACAATAAACTAGAAAAAAAAATCCCATACCCAAACCGGAGAAAAGAAGACGCAAGAACCATATGAAAAAACTAAACCACTAAACACTACCCTTAAAAAATGATTTCAAACACAGTTGAGATAATTAATGCATGCAACTTCAATCAACTCATGCACAATATCCCTCCTTCCAACACTTAACAGGCGGGAAATGCAAAATTACTTTTAATCCCGGGCACTAAACGAAAATTGAATCTGAAGAAAAGGGTTAGACCAGTAAAATACTGAGCTTTGGGTTTCATATCACTGCCAAAACTTTATTTTACGAAAATACCAGTTTAGAAGACAAGTGTCAATCAATTAAGTTGGGGTATTTGAGTAATATCCAGCTGAGAAATTACTAAAAAACCTGAAAAAAGGACACATGTCAATAAGTTAAGTTGGGGTATTTGGGTAATATCGAGAGGTGTTTGTTTTCTTATAGTTTAGACTAGACACTCTAGTCTAAAACTGCTAGAAAAAGGTCTAGGACTCTATTTAACCTTTTTCCTTCTAAAGTTGGTTATTGTAGAACTTTTAAGGTGACAACTTTAATGAGAGTAAAATTTTTTTTTACTTGTCTACTTTTGTTCAATGACGATTATTAACTGCTTTACTTGTATCATCAATGATATTAAAGATGAATAACCTAGGTCTAATGTAAGGCCCACTATATTGTTTCCCTTTTCTGCCCTAAATTAAAAGGGGTTGCCCTAATGTAATGGGCCTAAGGGCTGGCCCAGAGGATAAAACCAAACCCTAATCTTCCCTAACCCACTTACTTTCACTCTTCCACAGAAACGTAGCCGTCTCCCTCTACTGCCCAAAAGAGCTCTGCTAGGGTTCGCTTCCTCGCCTCGAACAAGTCCGCTCAAAGCTCAGTTTTTGTTTTCTGCTCCATGTAAGTGATCCCCAATCTCATACCTTTACTCCGTAAAAGCTCTTTTCCGTATTCCTTCATTTAGGGTTCCATAATAACGTTGTTCTGCTACTGTCCCGCTGTTTCGCCAATTTCCCAGTCTATCTCTCGAGTTGCTGTGCTTCGTGGTCCAATGTCGAAGCCTCGTGTAACCCCTTTCCAGGTACGGGAAGTTAGGGTTTTGCGAAGTAATTGGTATCCATGATTGTTTATGTAATGTTCGTGTGATTTGATGATCTGTATGCTACCTTGAGTGTGTGGAATATGCTATTGTGTTGTTTGGCTGGGTTTTTTGTCTGTTATGCGAATGAACAATGGGCGAGGACTGAAAATCTCACCCAAGCGAGCTTGTCCTGCCCAGGTGAAATGAGCTAGGGCTCGCCCAGGAATTTTCGCGTGAGGGGTCGCTCAGGCGACCAACTCAATTTGTGTGAGCGAGCAACTCGCCCAAGCGAGGAGGATCTCGCCTAAGCGAGACAGTGCAGAGGCCACCGTTCCAGTATTTCGAGCCCTCACCTAGGCGATGAGAGCTCGTCTGAGCGAGAGACTCTCTCGCCTGAGCGAGACTTCTCTGCCTGAGTGAGGGGTTGGGCGAGAGTGCGGTCTAGTTTGGCATTCTTTTCCGATTTTGGATGGTTGGCATGTAATTATTAAGATTACTGTATGATGGCATGATGGGTTTGAGTATATATAATGAGGGGAGGCTTATATGTAATGAAGGGTGAGTTTGGCATGATCTTTTGTGGATATTCCATGAGGGGTTGGATACGTATATGGTCACAAATCGGGCATGAACAACGATGAACATTGATGATTGGAAATTTTGTGGCATGATATTGATGTGAGGGGAGACGATTCTCATGATTGGTAATAGGAGTTGGTACTGGTTGACATGTGATACAGGGGGGTTGTTTATGGATGTTGGTATGAATCTTCTATGCATGGTGTATGTGTTTACTTCTTGGCTGATTATATATGTTGGTAAGTGGTCAGTACGTAATCCCTTGGAGTCTCTAGGTGAGGCTTCAGGGTCGTGCTTCAGTGGTCGGGACGTAATTCCATGGCCCCTGTTAGTGGGTGTCTGTGGTGGTGCCCCATCTGTATGGTCTGGTAAGGATTCAAGGTAAGATTGCATCCTGACACTCTAAGGGGTCAGTTAGTCTCCCTTAAACGGACTGACTCCTGTGGTGAGAGTAGTAGGAGGCCTGTAATACATTAAAGGCTAACCTTGTGGTGAGGGAAATTGATTCATTGTAACACTTGTAACACACAGCTCGGAGGTGAGCAGCTCAGGGTGAGCAGAGGTATCCACCACAAGTGCAAGCATCCGCTGAATCCGACCAGATTGTATGTATCCGGATAAATCAAGTCGAGTCCTTAGTGTTTTGGTTTGAGAGTCATAACATGTTGAGTGGTTATGTATGGTTGACTGTGAAAGTGTATTAGATTTCTTGATGAAATTATTTTTGTGCTCTAACTTACCCTACTTTTATTGTTGTGTGTTCTGTTGTGTGGTACTCTCTTTTGCGATGATCATCAACTTGTTGGTGTGAGCAGATGCGAGGAACACCCGTGGGCAACAGGGAGGTGGTGGTTCTGCTGCATAGTCTGTGTGGATTGGTCTCTAATTTCTTTATGAGTTCCTTTAGGGCTATGACCTGTGTATTTGTTCATTCTTAGATTTATATACTTTTGATTAAACTCTTTATCCAGTTTTCTTTTAGGCATCGTGGTGTGCCTTGGGTTATAAGGAGTTGAGTTTCAAACTCCTGGATTGCGCTTGTATGTTATATTTATGTGACGCTACATTTAAATTCGCTTATTAAATTAAATGAGGTGTTACATTTAATAGGTTATCTGGGAGGATGTTGAGACTTATTTGTCACTATGTCTTGAAGAAAGACTTTTATAATTATTTATGGATTTTAATGTGTTCTTTTTCTAGCCTTTGTCTAATATAAGGATTTTAGAAGAAATTCTTTTTTTTTTTGGTTGTGTGTGGCATGTATTTTGGATGACCTGTAATTTGTTGATTATAGATATTACGTATTTTGAATATGGTTCTTAATGTCCATTAATTCATATATTGATTTGAGTGGTAATTATGAAGAAATAAATTTAAAATTTCTTTAAAGAATTAAAGTAATTTAATAACGCACTAACTCAACTGCAACTGCCTTCATTTTCTTTAACATTACTCTTAAAACTCTTCTATTTGGAAAACACAAACATTCTAATAGAGTCATTTCAAACTTCCTTATATCTTTTAGATTTTCAAAAGCACAAATTTTTCTCAAAAAAAAAAAAAAAAGAAAATCAAATTTCTTGGACACTTAAGAGTTTAAACTTGTTTTAGATGCCAAAATCTTAATTTCAATAATGGGCTGAACGCTCCAATATTGTAAAATTAAGATACTGAATATCTCTACTTTAAAATAGGAGACATAAAATATAAATTTAAAATAAATAAATAGGAAGATTGAAATTGTATTTTAACATAAATTGTTGTTCACCGTTAGATCGGTTCTTGATTACCTTATTTACTTATGAACATTTAGTTTTACACTTTATTGACATATATACCGTTCTTACTTTTTCCCTCGATCTGTCTCTGTTTCTAACTTTCTTTTTTTCCTTATAGTTTAAATCCATGTAAATCATGTCGCCACATGTAATTGTCGAAATGCAGGGAGAAATCACTTTCTTCCTATTTTTATTATGCTCATTCCTTCATGCATTTTGGTCATACTCTATGCGATTAAGATCTTTAGGTGGGGACATTCGCTAAAGCCAATCCAATCCTCGACTCACGTGCCTCCTCCTATCCCATAACAAACGTAAGTGTATTAAAGACAAAAGTAGCATAGTTAATTTTCTTCATTTGACTTGGGGAATAAACTATTTGGAAAAAAGATTGCTTTTTTGAGAGTGAGGAGCGGGCTAGGATCAGCCTTTAGTATACATGTTCCTGTTTTAGACAATAAAGATAAAAGATTTGTGAGAGAATTGACAAAGGGTGGGTTTCCAGTGAGGGTGTTGGAGGTTTAGGGGTGATGGGTTACATGGGTAGGTGTTGGTTGGTTGGGGTCATAATTGTGGTGGGCAGTGTTGGAGTGGAAGGGTATCCTGCTGAGGATTTGGTGGTTAAATTGCCTGGTCAACCTAATGTTGGCTTTAAGCAATTTGCTGGGTATGTTGACGTTGATGCCAAGCATGGAAGGAGCCTCTTCTATTATTTTGTGGAGGCTGAGCAAGACCCTGACAAGAAGCCCCTCACACTTTGGCTCAATGGAGGTTGGTTATGGACTTGTGTGTTATGTCACTCACCCCTTTCTACTCTTTTTCAATTGCCACACCCACTTGTGAATTTTCAAAACAAGCTTGGTTTCATAACTTCATTCATCACACCTGCATGGTTCTTTAACCCTGTGTAGCTTGTTCTGAGATTTGAGTTGGGTCAAGTGAATCATGATGTGGGTGCTCCTAAATGGAGTCAGTATGGTTCTTGAAACTTTCTGGTGTTGTTTGTTTGCAGAAGTTCTTTCTTTTTTCTTCGTGCTTTTGTTTATTTATTTATTTATTTATTTTGTTTTTTTTTTTTATTATTTTGAGGAGCCGTGATTATTTTGATTCCTTTTTCCTTTCTTTTCATGTCAAGCCAAGGAAGGTGTCATTGATTTGTCCACAAGTGATTCAAGTTGTGTTGTCTTTTTACTCTACCAAAAGTGCTGTTTGCTTATACTGTTGCTCTCTTTTGCAGAGCCCGCTGAATATCTGATAAAAAAAAAAGTGAAAACGGCTATGGTTTTCTGTAGTACCTATTTTTTGAAAATACTTTAACAGAGATTCTTCTTCAATGACTGTCAGTCACTCTATCACATAGCTCACAATAAAATTTACTCTAAGCATGGTTCATTTTTCTTTATTTTTAAGGGGAGCTATTGACAGTTGCCGTCTAGTAAGGAGAATTTTGTGAAATGTGCAAGGGTTTGTATGAATGAAAGTTGCAAAAGTGCTTTTAAAATTCCCTCACAAAACAAAAGGAAGAACGTAGAAATTGTTGCTTGGAAAAGAAAAGCAATTTTGTACTCTTCCCACTACTATCCAAACATGCTCTAATTGAAAATTTTCTCATGTTCACTGTAGACAAAACAGTACTTAGTCTATGTTTGTTTATTGGTTAATGCTGCACTAAATCATATACTTATATTTTTAGTTATATCATTGTCACCTGTGTGAGAAGACAGAGCTCGGCGTGTTTAAGGTTAATTTGGATATTTTAAACAACATTGCAATAAAATAATACTTACCCACGTGAATTTTTCACACTCTGTTAGTTTCAAAAGGAGATTACAATAATCTAGAAAAAAAAAAGCCAACAACTTCAATTGTTTTTCAGGCCCTGGGTGTTCTTCCGTTGGAGGAGGTGCTTTTTCTGAATTGGGACCCTTTTATCCTAATGGTGATGGACTTGGTCTCCGAAGAAATTCCATGTCCTGGAATAAAGGTATGAAACATACACATAATGTGGTTCAAATTGGAATCTTGATAATGTCACTTAAGATATGAGATAAATGTTGAGAAGTGTATAATCTGAAGGTTAAGAAAATATAACTTTTATTTATATATTTTTTGGAGTCACACTTTCCTGATATTTTTGTGATTTGTAGCATCCAATCTCATTTTTGTGGAGTCTCCTGCTGGAGTTGGTTGGTCATACTCAAATACAACTTCTGATTACAAAACTGGAGATCTCTCCACTGGTAACAAAATTGACCTATTTTCTCTTTTTTGTCATTTTCAGTTACTATGCTTATATTCTTTAAGGCTTCAAACTTTTATTTTTACATTATCCCCTGCCCCTTCGTTTTCCCATGTGTTCATCTAAAGCTGAGAAAGTGGAAAACGTTTTATAGAAGGACAAATTTGCATACAGTATTGTAGCTGCAGGTGTTCTCCAATCAAACGTTTGGAATTTTATTTCAGTAATTTACATTGGATGCATTGCATATTACTAAGGTGAAATTCTAAATATAATTGGAAAACAACACTGACAGTACCATGAGTACTATATGTAAGTTTCCTCCTTTATATAATTATCTGATTAAAATTTCACGTTATTCAAAGTGATACATATCGAGGAAGATATATTTCTTTAGATTCAAGCTGAGTGAATGAAATGGAAAAGAGATGAAGTTATTATTTGTGATTTAATGGAAGCAGTATGCATTGTAGATAGAATAATATTGAGCTAGATGAGTTGAAATACAAGAATAGATATTTGAATATATTAGGAAGCAAAGTTAGTGTGACACTTAATATGAAAAATAGGATAGAATCACCAAGCTTTGGCCTTGTGAGTGAAAGAATAATACAAGTGCAAGAAATATAGTCTATAGAGGTAAAAGACAAATAAAAAAATTTAAAATGATAATAATGTAAAAGACCTTGATCTAAATGCCCTTTGTGAAAAATGAGAAATTTTTGTGAGAACACGTATACATTTGTTTTTTGCAGCCAATGATATGTATTTGTTCATGTTGAAATGGTACAAGAAGTTTCCATCATACAGAACAAGAGAACTGTTCCTCACTGGAGAAAGCTATGCAGGTTAGAAAACTAATTATCATTCAGTTTTAGAATTTACTTGTTCAATTGAAGTTCCCTGATGAGAATCTCCTCTTTGAAAATATTCTATATAACTGACGTGGTTTAGTTAGACTACAGTTAGTTATGAAAATTTGCAAATGCTAGTAAACTGTGACATCATTCCTAGAGGGGTAGTGCTACAGTATTATAGTACCTAGTACCTACTTTTGTTTTTTATAGTTCATTGCCTTGAACTCATGATATATTAGGTTTCTTATTAAACTTTATTAAGTCATGCAGGACACTATGTACCTCAATTAGCTAATGTTCTCTTGGACCATAATGCTGGTTCAAGTGGTTTCAAATTCAACATCAAAGGAGTTGCTGTAAGATTCCATTCACCTGATTCATCATTTTCCTTGAATTTTCTGTTTGTGTTACAATTGGACAAGTCTCATTTGTCCCATATTTTAAAGGTCACATCGAATGCACCTTTTGTTTTTATTAGATTGGAAACCCACTTTTGAGACTTGATCGGGATGCACCAGCAACATATGAATACTTCTGGTCACATGGAATGATTTCTGATGAAGTTGGCCTTGCCATCATGAATGATTGTGATTTCGATGACTATTCCTATGAAACTCCTCACAACGTTTCTAATTCGTGCAACAATGCCATATATGAAGCAAATGTCATTGTTGGCAATTACATAAACAACTATGATGTGATTCTAGATGTTTGTTATCCATCCATAGCAGAACAGGAACTGAGATTGAAAAAGATGGTAGGCCTTTTACAATTTTGTTCTGGTCAAATGTTATTGGTATTACTTTTATTCTATGAACTTGTATGCTATAATATCCTTATAATTGAACGCAGGCAACAAAAGTAAGTTTAGGTGTGGATGTGTGTATGACTCTAGAAAGACGGTTTTACTTCAATCTCCCAGAGGTTCAGAAGGCTCTTCATGCAAACCGTACAAACCTTCCTTATAGGTGGTCCATGTGTAGTAAGTAAGTAAAGAAAACTTTACAATAGTCAGTGACTATGTCTTGAAAAGACATCAATGGATTAAAGAAGAATGATGTTTATTGATCTTAACTCTAAAGTAATGTCAGATTTTTTAATGTACTAAAACAAATATAAACATTTACTGGTTTATATAATATTTTTGTTATCAACACAATACAGGTATTTAGACCCATGTAAATTATGTCGGGTCAGGGCTTAAATTAATAGAGTAATACTATTAACTAACTTGCCTGAATATTCTATGTTTATGTTTAACTTAGATCCATGTTAAATTGAAGTGGTTTGTAGAGTACCTTTATCTAAGAGCATTTCAAGAAACTTATCTAAATTGATCTATATGCAACTGAGTCCAGTTTCTCTTGAGTTTTTTCGTGTTGTCATATGTGCTTTCAAAATACACTACTTTTCGATATATTTTAAAACATCAAATATATTTTAAAGGTACAACAGAGAACAGTACAATTTCTATGCAACTCCATCTTTCATATCTGTCTTGTGTTATTGATCATGTTTCTACTTTGTAGTTTTCTAAACTACAGTGACACTGATGGTAACATCAACATCCTTCCAATTCTCAAAAGAATAGTCCAAAACCATATCCCAGTATGGGTTTTCAGGTAACTTCAATGAAGGATAGACACCCTTATAGGGAAATCCCCTGTACCATTGGATACATAATAACCTTTTTGTTTATCTCAAATTGTTTAATGTTGAATGATCTCAGTGGAGATCAAGATTCTGTTGTGCCATTATTGGGATCTCGAACACTGATTCGTGAACTAGCTAATGAATTGCATTTCAAGATTACAGTCCCATATGGGGCCTGGTTCCACAAAGGGCAGGTACCTTAAAATATTTAGTTTTAAGAATGTTTTGCATTGTTAGTTTGTTCTTTTGCAATATGAATGAAGACAATTTGAGGAGCTAATTAAGTTATAATTTGATGGTGAATGGTGGCATGTAGGTTGGAGGTTGGGTGACTGAGTATGGAAATTTGTTAACTTTTGCAACTGTAAGGGGTGCTGCTCACATGGTACCTTATTCTCAACCTTCAAGAGCACTTCATCTATTCAGTTCATTTGTGCGTGGTAGAAGGTTGCCCAACACAACACATTCTTCCATTGATGATTGAAGGAAGACACTTAAAGGAGTTGTAGCAAAAAAATGGCATAGGAAGTGAGAGAAAAGACTGTTCCTTTATAAGTTCCTAGTGATTGTATGGAAACGAAAAGGAAAATTAACAAAAAAGAAATTATATTCTGTTGCTTTTACTTTCTTCATTTGGTACTAGCGCAGATTTCTTGGCCTCATTGGTAGGTGCATTGGGATTGTTTTGGAAAATGTAAGCGACTTTTGTTTCAGTTATATGAACTTATTTTTGGTGAAAAATGGATTCTTGAATAATGTCTATGAGGATAGAGCCAAATATTTTTAAGATTGTCTGGACTTAAGCAAACAATCATTTTGCTTATATTAATATAAATAATGTGATCCACTTATAAGTATATGGATACAAAACTGTTCCTCGAGAAGTTGGCTTGAAGTTAGTATGAATAGTTTTTGAGAACCAAATAAAGTCGACATGGATTATTCTAATAGGACTGACAAACAAATTGTTTTTCAATGTAAGTTAGAGTATTTAATTTAGGATTCAACAATCAATACAAAGTCAATATGTAAATCATTTATATTTTGAATCAACTCTATAAATATATATATATCTACTTCATTTAATTAATAACTTGTGCATTTCTTCCAAATAAATAGATTTTAGAAAGCCTTAGACAATTTAGGAATCTTAATACTTGTTTTTCAGTAACATAAATCAGAATATTGAAGATGAAGGTGAATTAAAGATGGTTTGAAAAATAAATATTGCAAAGAGAAACTGCGTGAAACATAAACCACCAAGAAAATAAAGGATCTAACAATGTACAAATGTAAGAAAATAAATGCGGTAAACTAAATTACTGAGGATAAAATAAGAATTGGTAAACTTTTTTTATTAAAGTGGTGACCCAAATTGCTACGATCTTCATCGGAGTTGTCATTATCATATTCCCGACATTCTCAAAGTATTTCTTTTTTGTAAATACAATCTATTTCCTATTTTTGAACACAAATAACCTATTTATATTTTCTATTCTTTTTCACATCTAAGCAAAATATAAAACTAAAGAAAATTACAAAATAATTAGAATAATTGTCCAAAACCACTACATTGTGTCCTTTATGTCTACTAAGCCCACATCAGCAGTAAATTCTTCTCAATGTTTCTTTTGATCTTTATTGTTAACTTCTTCAATTTTATATTTGTGAATGCTTCTTTCAAGAAACTATCCATTCTCTTTCAACTTAGAACAAGAATAAAACAAACATAAACACAATTTATCAATATCATTGTAATGGGTTTTAACATTTACCATTCTACTTAAATAATATATAGCACATTACACTCCATTTGAGTTTTCTTGCGCTAACATGCTTGTTATTGTTTTTGTCGAAGTTGATACATACAATCTCAGCGATTTTCCTTGAGTCACTAGTATAAACACTAGAGGATTAATCAGTACCACTTTCACTTGTTTGAAATCTTCATCTTGTTCTTTCTCCCACTTGAACTCTTGCTCTTTTTTTAATCTTACCAAAGGAAAACACACATGAATTTTTCTTGGTAAATTTGAAATAAATCTCCTAAAATAACTTATTTTACCCAATAGTGATTGCAACAATTTCTTCTTCGTTAGAGCTATTATATCAATTATTTCTTTGACATTTTTTCCATCAATCCCGAAGCCTTTCATAAACAATGAATCCTAAGGATTCACCTACACTTAAACCGAATGCACATTTTAATAGATTCATTTTCAAACCATGTTTTCTCATTCTTTCAAAAGACTTTCTCAAATTATCTGAATTAGAAATTTTTGATTTCAATTTGATCACAATGTAATCAATATATACTTGCACAAAGTCAACATTTAAATCATGAAAAATCAAGTTCATAGCTTTTTGATAACTAGCTCCAACATTTTTAAATCCAAAAAAGGCATTATTAACCATTCATATATTCCTAATGCCCTCGAGCATCAAAAAACTACTTTCAAAATGTGATTTTCAACTATAAAAATATGATTCTACCCAGAATATCCATCTAAAAAACTTACCATTTCACTGTCTACCACCGCATCAATTAACATCTAAAAAATTAGCATATGGTACTCGTCTTTCGAGTAACCTTATTAAGATCTATAAAATCAATACAAATCCTCAATTCTCCATTTTTCTTAAATATTGGAACTATATTTGAAATCCAATCGACATACATGGTTGTTTTGAAGAATTTTGCCTTTAACAATCTTTCGATTTCTTCTTTGATTTTGTCCATCACTCTAGGTACAAATCTTCGCGGGGCTTATTTTATTGGATTATTTCCTCAATAATAGGCCATCGATGAACGAACAGGTACCTATCCAATCTAGGCATCTCTTCATACTCCCAAGAAAACAATTTTTAAACTAACGCAAAAATTCGATCAAGCTTTCTCTCATTTCTACACTTAGCAAATTTGTTGATAAAGTTGGACGTTTGTTTGTCTCTTCCTTCAGATTAATTTCTTCAAGAGGATCTTGTGGCTGAACTGTTTTAACATGCGAAGATATTAACCTTTCAAATCCTAATTGGCTCTGATCATAGATACAATCTAATAGGTTCCTACTTACACCTATATCTACATTTTTTGACTTCGTCGAAACATTCAACTTATTTATACCCACATTACTATACGTATTCCTATCCCATTATTATTTAACTTTATTGATCAATTTTGAACTCAACATACTCAACATAGGCCTCTAGTTTGGTCCATAAAGACAAGTATTTCTCGCCAACCAGCTTCTTTGGCCATTTCGAGTTTGGTTTTCTCATCTGAATCCCTTCTCGAGATTCATTTCGATAACCCATGGTGAATGTATTTTCTTTGAGTTGAAATCTGTAGTTGTCTCAAAAGTGAATGACTTTGTGATAATAAAACTCTTCAAGGGTCGATTAGCCTATGCCACATTACCTCCGAGTGTTCATCTCTATTCCACATAAACAACTTTTGATGAGTTGTCGAAGGGACTGCCCCAAATCCACGAATCCATTCTCTCCCTAACAAAATATTAAAGTTTGCTTAAGATTAGATGATTATAAACATTGTGACTCTTGTGTACCTACGGTCACATCGAGCATGATCATCCCCATCAACCTCGATCGATGACCTTCCGCTGAAATATATTATCATGACATTATTTTAACTCAATCTTGATTTGCTAGATTAGAGCTCTTCAACATGGCTTTGGGAAAGATTTTCATTGTTTGGCCCTCCATCAACCAAAACCTTGTCCACCATTTGTCCTTCGATTTTGATTTACAACATCAAATGCTTTAAATGAAACCTCGTCTCTTTAGAAGGTGGTTCTATCTAAGTGGTTTTTAAAATGCAACCTCCTATATCCATATCACTTTTGGCTCCATCTCAGGTTCATAATGATCTTCATGATGAAAATCATTCATCCTTAACTCATTTTCATAATGAATTGGAAATTTTGCCACCAGGATTGAGATGATGCCAACGCTTAAGTCCTAGTAGTTTAATTTCGTCATCCATGCTAGGGTGATCAAAGTTTTAAAAAAAAACATGATTAGACTAACTCTGGATACCTTGATCGAAGAATCTATTTTCTTGCACTTGCCTCCCAAAAGGGTCATGTCTTTTCATCCTAGGTGCCTTTTGGGTACTCATTTCTCATACTTGGACTAAAAGACAATCTATCAAACTCATTCTTACTCTTGAGCAGCTTTTGATTCGTAGGGTAAAATGGGCATCTTCCAACCTATTCATTCATTGGGGGCTTTGCATGTGGAACAAAAAATTTCACAAACCTTTGCATATTCTCGACCTAAGCCACTTGCTTATTTTTTGTAATACTTGCTGTCTTTCTTCTGACAACCTTGAAAGCCTTTATAGCGCATTGATAAAAACCAATAATGCACCTAGGGTAGAGAGTCACATCCTGATCTTTCTCTCTCTTTTTGGTCAAGAAATCTATCATGGAGTCTCCCGCTTTTGGATAAATTTTATACTCGAACTCGAATCAGTCTAACTCATTCTCGAAGTGATCCTCCAATGTATTAAGTTTCACATGTGTTGGGTTCATGTCTTCAGAGCTAACATCAACCATCATGATGTTTAACACAAGGAATTTTCCAACACCATCTGTAGTGTCAAGATTGGTTCTACATATCTCACCTAATTCTTGAAATGGTCAGTATTTAGTATCTTCGGTTTATCCTAATATTTAACCTTTCCTTTAGTGATTGCATCTGGATAGTATTCCTGAAATGTATGCGGTTATTAGTCATATGACAATGAGGATTGTGAAACTTACAATATTTTCTTCCTCTTCTTTATTCTAAAGAGGGAATCTTATGGTCATCATTAAACTTCATTTCTTTATCTTTCGAAAGAATATCAAAGATTTGGTCAACTTTAGATACATTGAATGTATATGTTCGATTTCCCATTTGTTATTTGTTGGCATAAATAACTTGGATGATTTGGTGCTTGAAGATTTGATAAAGTTTTAATGAAGGTACTTTAAGCCATTGTCTTGGAACATGTTTGAACCATGCTTACATTGATGAAGATGTAAATATTTGATTTTTTATGAGTTGATCAAGCCTTGTGTGCGTGCTCTCTATCTGGATAAATCATGGGAAAAACATGCTTGAAGATTGTAATTTATATTGTAAACCATTTTGCATTAATTAGATGTATATGGTCTTAGTTGTATCTTTTAATTTGTTCAAATGTTTTTCAATAAGTTAAATGGTGTCTTTTAATTTGTTAAATGTATTTTTAACATATTAAAAGGTTAGCTGCAGTAGTCTTAACCGAGAGTTATTCAATCTGTTGATTTATTTTGCAATCAACTGATTTCACTTCAGTTAAGTGAAATCACCGATTGATTTAAAAATCAACTTGTTGAATTTTGTAACAGTTTGACTATAAAAACTATATTTTTTTGAAAGAGAGGTAAGAAGACCATTTTTGAGCACAAAATATTTCTGGAAATTGTGGAATTCTATCTCTTTTGTGATCATAGAAAGTGCATTTGTTGAAGATTGATCTTAGATTATTCTTGGAACATTTTGCTTGGTGTTTGAAGCTTGAAAAAGGTGGTTGTGGTAGGAAAGACTATGCTACCACTAAAGTTTGGTCTTTCTCAAGCTTTTAGGTTGCACCTAGTGGTTTTCCAGGTCTGCAAGATGTGTCTTGTTGGTTGGTTTGGTTCTTGTGTGATTCAAGAGTCATTGTGTGGTGTTCTTGCATATTTTAAAAGTGTACTGTTGTGAACTTTGTAAATCTTTTGAAATAGTGCAAAGTCAGGCTCAAAGTACCTTGACTAGCTGGATGTAGCTCAGGTTTGAGTGAACCAGTATAAAAATCTTGTGCATTGTTATTTTCTCTAACCCTTCTCTCTTGTATTTCACTCTAAAGTTTAAAGAATTTTGATTTGAATAATCTTTTTGACATTCTTGTGTGATCTGGCATTATCTACAACATTTCTCATGTTTGTATAACTCATTTGAACCTATCTTGATTGATCTTTCATATTGTTCTTGCTTTAAATTACAAATTTTCATTTTTGCATTTTTCCCAATTTTTTAGTCGACTATATTTGTGATTTAACCTATTGATTATATTAGAACTGTATCTGTTTAATGAAATCACTCGGCCAACTCTTTTTTTGATCAATTGAAAGTGTCTAGTCTAGGAGTGTTTGCATCCATACTTGGTGGTTGATTTGATTCAATTGAAAACTGTTTTAGGTTTTTAAAAGTCACCTTATTTTTTAACTAGCCAATTCAGCCCCCTTTTTCTTGGCATTTCAACCATTTCAATACTTACATATTCACTTCACGTTTTTGTAATAATTTACACATATAAGGTGGTCCTATTTTCAACTTAGCTAAGTTAACTTCTTAACTTTCACTCATATTGTCCTCATTCATTTATGATATTTCTAATAAAATTACTTCTCGAAGTACCTATATAAGATACTTTCTCTTTCTTTATAGGTTTCTCAAATCTTCAATATCTTTCTTTCTCATATTTAATTTGTTTAATTCTTCTCACTTTATCTGCCAATTAGGCCATATCCCTTAATGGTAAATTTATTAATTTCTTATGTATTGAGAACTCTAACCAGATGTTGTCATCCTTACTAACTCATGTTCTGGAATTTCAGTAACATACCTATATTTCATTCGTTGAAATGTATTCAAATAATCATCCATGTTCTCATTATTGAAACTTTTCACATTCATTACATCAATTAGTCTTACCTGTGTTTCTCTGCTAAAGAACTGTTCACAAAAATTCTTTTCCAATTAAACCTAGTCATGTATTGAATTTGGAGGTAAATTTGTGAACCATGTAAAAGCACATTTTGTCAAAGAACTCAGGAAGTACTGCATTTTCAAGTTTTCACTTAATGTTAAATCCTTACACTCAAATTTAGGTATTTTATACCCTTTAGATGGGAATGGAGACACGAAATAACGTTGATTATAAAGTTTTACTTTCATTCCTTGGTTAGGCCCTTGATTCACATAATTAAACTATATATTGTGTGGATTATAATATTAACCAAAATCATCTTTTGTATAGTTTGTATTTTCCTTCTATCATGTAGTGGACTACAAAATATTTGGTCTAAATTCGAACACTACATTGCTTTTCCATTTTTCCCTATTTTATGAATATCATGGGTATTAAAAAATAAAAAAAAATAGTGTATCTACTTGTACAAATATGACTTTTGCACATTAACCTTTTATAGGGGGTAGTGTTCTTTGAGCTAGCCAATTACACACTGGTTGGTTTGAGGGAGGGCCATGAAGCCTCCCCCTCATGTGGTGCATGCATAACATGGTTTCTCATGGCACATGGGTCGCATTGAGCCTCCCACGGTTGTTTACGTTTAGCCGTCTATCCAAGTTTTGCGGTATGCCACAACTAGCTAGCTTAGTGCCAATATTTGTGAAAAATTGAAATTCATGGTTTTTGAGTTTTGGTGGTTGGAATGGACTACAAATGTCCCTAAATGACTATTTTAAAAGTTATGGTCATTAAAGTTTTGAGGTTTGTGAGTTTTAGACTTATCCAAGTTTGGCTGTTTGTTGCGGCTAACTAGCTTGGTGCCAAGATTTGTGAAAAACTGAAATTTGTGGTTTTTAAGTTTTAGAACTGGAGTGAACTCCAAATGTCCCTAAATGACTACTTTAAAAGTTATGGTGCATAAAATTTTTGAGGTTTGTGAGTTTTGGACTTAATCAATTTTGGTAATTTGTCGTGGCTAGTTAGTTACTGCCATAATTTGTGAAAAACTAAAATTCGTGGTTTTTGAGTTTTGGTGGCTGGAATGCACTCCAAATTTCCCCAAATGACTACTGTAAAAGTAATGGTGTACAAAAATTTTGAGGTTTGTAGGTTTTGGACTTAGCCAAGTTGTCCGGTTTGTCGCAACTAGCTAGCTTTGTGCCAATATTTGTGAAAATTTGAAATTCGTGGTTTTTGAGTTTTGGTGGTTGGAATGCACTCAAAGTATCCCTAAATGACTACTCTAAGAGTTATGGTGCATAAAAGTTTTGAGGTTTGTGGGTTTTGGACTTAGCCAAGTTTGGCGGATTGTCGTGGCTAACTAGCTAGCTTGGTGCCAAAATTTGTGAAAAAATGAAATTCATGGTTTTTAAGTTTTGGAGGTTGTATCACATTCCAATTTCTGAATGACTATTTTAAAAGTTATGATTCATAAAATTTTTGAGGTTTTTGGGTTCTAGACTTAGCCAAGTTTGACGATTTGTCGCGGCTAGCTAGCATGGTCCCAAGATTTGGAAAAAATGAAATTCGTGGTTTTTGAGTGTTGGTGGTTGGAATGCACTCCAAATGTCCTCAAATGACTACTGTAAAAGTTTTGGTGCATAAAAGTTTGAGGTTTGTTGGTTTTGAACTTAGCCAAGTTTGACAGTTAGCCGCGACTAGCTAGCTTGGTGCCTAGATTTGTAAAAAAATCAAATTCATGGTTGGAATGCACTTCAAATGTCCCCAGATGACTATAGTAAAGTTATGGTTCATAAAAGTTTTATTGTTTGTGGGTTTTGAACTTAATCAAGTTTTGCGGTTTGCCACAGCTAGCTAGTTGCATAACATGCTATAGGAGGTTGAAGAACTTGAAGAGGAAACAAGCTGCAATGTACTAGACCTCTACAACTCGAGGCTTCAATTGGAAAACCTTCCACCAAGGATCTTTCCTCTTTCCACCCTTTGTGACTTTCACTTTTATTTCCACCAATTGTAAGTATTTTGTACTATTTCTATCAAATGAGGTTGTGATTTCTGATTCTATTACTGGTAATTGGCATTATCATGTTTTTTTTCTTTTATTTTTATTTTATTTTTATTATCTTTTCATATATTTCAGGTTTGATTTAACAAATTTGGAAAAGATAAATATTTGGTTTATATTTTGTAGATAAGTAGAAATCTAGAGACTTAAGAAAATTATCAACAAAATCAGTAGAGATTACCATATATTTTAAAAAATATATATCAACAAAACCATCCACCAAGTTAGTTACTTCAATTACCATACAAAATGTTTGAAGAATATCTCAAAGATATTGTGCTTTAGAAGATTAAAATATATCTATCTATAATACAATTCAAAGTATCATAAAAAGCAAAATATTACACGTGTCATCTTCTTATCAATTCTCAACCCCTCTTTGTCACTTTCCACCACACTCACTTTTTCTACTCTCTTCACTTTCCCTCTCTCGAACCCTACCATGTCTTTCGCACTCTCCACTTCTCTGCCTCCTCAAACCCTAGCCACCTCTCTGTCGCCGCCTCAAACGCTCTCCTTTGCTCTGCCTCCACAAACGCTCTTCACCTTTCTTCCACCTCTAACGCTCTCCACCTCTCTTCCTTCTCAAACGCATTCAACATTTCTGCCGCCTCAAACCCTCTCGACGTTTCTTGCGACTCAAACCCTCTCTAGTTCTGTGCCACATGAAACCCTACTATTTCAATCTCATATGTTCTTCGAATTGCACTCTCTACCTTTCTGCCTCCTCAAACCCTAGCCACCTCTCTAGCGCCGCCTCAAATGCTTTCCATCGCTCTGCCTCCACAAACGGTCTCCACCTCTCTTCCACCTCAAACGCTCTCGACCTATCTTCCTTCTCAAATGCAATCGGCATCTGTGCCGCCTCAAACCTCTCCACTTCTTTGCCACCTCAAACCCTAGCATTTCAATCTCATATCTTCTTCTAATCATACTTTCTATTTTGATCTCTTCAGTTCTCATTTTGAAACCCTAATTTTTTTCTTAATCTTAGTGATTCCAACTTCTTTTACAGTTATTTTTTTTCTTATAACTCATGTTTTTGTTTTTTTTTTTGTTTGTGTAGATTGTTTTTGGGTTATTCGTTCAATAACTCTAAGAAGATACCTTCATCATGACGAGGATTGCGGATTCCAGTTTCTGATGACACCTTTATCATGATGAGGATTGCGGATTTCAGTTTCTAATCACAATTAAGCAATCTTCCATACTACCGTTTGAAAATTATTTTTTTGTGGCCTATTTAATCTTTTATTGGTTTCTATTACCTAAGAAAGGTGCTTATTAATTGTAGCAGGAAATGCTTCACTGTTAATTGATTTATCTTCATTTGTATATGGACTCAATAATTTATATGTTTTGATTAAACATGTCTTCCATTGTTATTGAGTTTCTGATGTCTGATCAAATCACTTTTCTCCATCCTTGATGTAATTTGATCTTTTATTCTTAATGTCTGTTGAAGTTTGATCTGATTGTCCCTCAACTTTCAAGAAACCCCAACATTTCAGGTTTACTTAATTCTTATGTAGTTTTTATAGTTGCTATTACTTTTCATTCATTACAAAATATACTTCTGTTGAAGATAGGTTATTAAAGCTTATCACTGAAAGCTTATGGTGGTTTACTCATTTTTGTTTTTTTTACCTTTATTACTCAGATAGCTTGATGTCAAACCAAGCTGCCACTGTTGTCTTAGTCAGTTTTGGAATTCCAGGAAAAAGGAAGCAATTTTATTCAAAAAAGATGTCCACCTACTATTCCAGAAAAAATGATGCAATTGGTCTGATAATGCAATCCCTTTAATATGTTGTATTGTTTTTTTTTGTTGTATTGTTGATTCAAAGATCTTCCATACTACCGTTTGAAAATTATTTTTTTGTGGCCTATTTAATCTTTTATTGGTTTCTATTACCTGAGAAAGGTGCTTATTAATTGTAGCAGGAAATTCTTCACTGTTAATTGATTTATCTTCATTTGTATATGGACTCAATTAATACATATGTTTTGATTAAACATGTCTTCCATTGTTATTGAGTTTCTGATGTTTGATGAAATCACTTTTCTCCATCCAGGATGTAATTTGAGCTTATATTCTTAATGTCTGTTGAAGTTTGATTTGATTGTCCCTCAACTTTCAAGAAACCCCAACATTTCAAGTTTACTTAATTCTTATGTAGTTTTTATAGTTGATATTACTTTCCATTCATTACAAAATATATTTCTGATAAACATACTTTCAGGTTTTTCTTTTACCTGTATTACTCAGATAGCTTGATTTTAAACCAAGCTGCCACTGTTGTCTTAGTCAATGTTGGAATTCCATAAAAAAGGAAGCAATTTTATTCAAAAAAGATGTCCACCTATTAAATTTAAAAATTTTAAATTCACCTACCTTTCCATGATTTTTAACGTTTTGTTTATTTGATTTTATGTCTTTTGATATGCAGACATCAAGTCAGTTCTTTCCTTTTTCATCTACGTTACAACATTTATGTTACTGTTTCCATTACTTTAGTTCTTTCCTTTTTCTTCTTTGTGTTATAAATTTTCAAATGTTCAAACGACATTTTTATTTGAAATCAGATCTTTATTTCCTATTTTCGTTTATTTGTCAACCTTTTGCAGCATTTAAAGTGACTTTATGTTGTCTTTTTCTACTGCTCTCTGCCATATTTCCTTTTCTTGCACAACATTGAGCCATGTGAAAAACAACTTTTGGTTTCTTCTGTGGTCTTCATATTTTTGTTAGTCACTTTTCCCAATTTTTACTCCATTTGGTTAACTAAAACCACAGTCTGCGTATTGTTTTAGTAAATATCTTTACTCATGTAAAAAAATTGCTTTTGCTTTTCCCGATTGTTTCTAAATTTGTGAAATGAAAACCAGAGCATGCGTATGGTGTTCTTTTTTATTTATGATCTTCCAATATTTTTTTATTATGTGTTTTTGTTTTGTACAAATACATGTCTCCAGACCTTCCTTCATTCCTTACTATTGTCTAATTTCCCTCATTCCTTACACCATGTCTGTTATCCAAAAACACATTACAAGAACTCAACCCGAAGAAGGAAAGTTAGAATATTGTTGCAAGAGTGGTAAGGTTATGGTTTGTTGAAGATTACACAAAAGGAAAATCTCCATGTTCCATGGAAATTGTTCTTCAAGACAAAGAGGCACCGTCCTAAAACTATAAACACCTTTTATTTTTTTACTTTTCCTAATTTTTGTATTTTTACACATAAGTTTTCATTTATGAATATGTTTTTGCAGGGTTTCCTAATGGATGCATCTGTTAGACGCACATTGATATACAAATTCCAGTCTGAAATCAAAGAATATAAGGTTTACACCATTCAATCTTTTAGTGTTTCATGTAATGGTGGTTCTTATAGAACTACAAATCACACCTATAAGATCAACTTCCAATTTGGAACCAAGGTCAATATGGTTGAAAGTACCTTAGTTCCGAAACTAGAACTTCATACACCCCTTTTTCAACCATCATAGCTTCTGGTTTTGACACAGATTACTTAGTTAGTAAGTATATTTTTGTTTTTTTTTCTTTCTCTTTGCGTTTAACTTTTTGTTAATGTTTTTTTTTCTTACTTTTTCCTTTTTTTGTAGATGTCATTGGAATGTTTACTGGTGTTGGAACAGAGAGGGAGCTAGAGAAAGGTGGTAAGAAAACCAAAATGAATGTCATCCTTATTGAAGCTGATGGGTAAGCGGATTTCATTTGTTTTTCTTCTTTAGTGTTTTTAATTTTTTTTGATGGATTTCATCTGTTTCTCTTTTCATCTGATTTTTTACATGCAATAGTTTGCGACTGGAGTGTACTTTATTTGGTAAATATGTTGATATGTTAAATGCATTTCTGGCCTCTGGAGAGGATCAACATGTTGTCATTGCTTTACATTATTGCAAAGTGAAGACCTTCCAAGGTAACTAACTTTGATTGATTATTACAGTTGTATTAATTTTTAAAATTGTTTTTGACATGTTGTCTTTTATAGATAAAGTTTCTATTCAAAACTCTATGAACTGTACCAAGATAATTTTTAACTGTGATGGTGAAGATGCAACCAAGTTGAAAAAAATGTAAGTATATATACATAAGATATATCTTTGTTTATAGATAGATATATGTATATCTTTGTAATATAACATTTTTTTGACGTAGGATGTGGGATAGTACTGAATCTCCTTCTCAACCTCTTACCCAACTTTGTCCTTCTTCTAAAGTTAGCTTGGAAGATGATTTCATTAAGCTGCATCCTAGGAGTTCAATTGAAGGTCTCAAAGATTTTAAACAGGTTCAAATATTTGTCTCTATGTTGCATATAAATTTTTTTTATTAATTACCGTTCATTTTTTTTTCATATTGTTTCATTATTTATTTTTCAAGAAAGTACTTTTGTAGTAAAGGCTACTATCAAACATGTGCTAGATCATGATGATTGGTGGTATACAGCATGTATCTGCAACAAAGCAGTATATCCTGATTCCAAAATGTTTTTTTGTGAAAAGTGTAACAAACATGTTATTAAGGTTAAACCTAGGTAATATTATTAATCTTCAGAATATGATTTTATTAATATAATATTATAAAAACTTAATAATGTTCATAATGTCTTTAATGTTTTTTTTAGGTATAAACTTAAACTTCGTGTAATTGATGCTACGGATTCTACAACTTTTGTTGTATTTAATCGTGATGCAAGTGCAATGTTGAAGAAATCATGCTCTGATATTCTTGACTTACAAGACAAGGTTAAGTTTCATATGTAATCATTTGTGCTTATATTGTTGACATTTAACTTAAATGTTTTGTTTGATTTTCAAATTAATTCACAATCAATATTTTCCTATTCTATATTGGTGATATCGCTGTCGTTAGGCGATCAAATTACCACTACTTTAGCAACTTCAGTATTGCCAGTTAGTAGTGAACAAAATAGTTAGGGTTAAGATAACCTTGAGTCGTCTCACAACGAATACGGAATTGATCTCAAATATTTGATTCTTAAAAATGCAATTAAAACTAGCAATTATAAAAAAATAGGGGGTTTTGATATGCAAAGAAAATGACACAGAAGATTGTAAACACAGTAATAGTAAATAGGTCAATTCCACTGCTTTTTCTAAATAAGATTCTTCATTGGTTATCTAGAGATTATTGTTAAATTAATTATTGTTGTTGATTTACAAATCAATCAATGTAAAGACTCAATTCATTTGTTGGCATCCTCACTTTTAATCAAAGTACAGTCTCAATTAAAAGTGAGAATTGTTAGATTATCCATAGTAAATTCAATCAAAGTACAGTCTCAATTAATTTTACTATGCCTAATCATGTCTATTCCTTTGTTTCTTTACCAGATAGAAAACTTAATTAATCAAAGTAAAGTCTTGACTAATTTTAGTTAAAGTAATTACCTCTAATCAAATTAAAGTCTCAATTATTGGCAAAAACTTATTTAATCAAATGAAAGTTTCTAAACAAAATCAAAGTAGAGTCTCAATTTAATTTAAAAACCTTTTAACTCATATGATTAGCATGTATGTAGATTTAAAATCATTATTTTCTATTCGATTAAGAAGCAAAGGACATAGATAAACAAAAACCACAACAATAATCAAAATAACAAAACATATAAATTTATCTAACCTCAGAATCCATTTAAGAAATTACAGTGGAATCAACCCTAAAAGCTTAGCCCTCCATGGCTTTGATGGAATACATGATGATATGAAGGAAAGAAAATAAAAGAAGAGAATGAGAGATGTGGTGGAGATGGTATTTGCCAAAACCAGAGAGTTCTAAGTGTCTAAGCTGTAAGCTGTAAATTGTCAGTCGTCCCGCTTCTACTCCCTTAAGTCTCTTTATATAGGCTTCCACTGGACTTTGGGCTTTATCTGTCAGTTGCTAAAATCTTTTATTTTTATTTAATTAATTAGCAATTTAATTGTTGTCAAATTTCCAATTCTGCCCCTCTCATTTAACCATATTTGCAGTTTTGACCAGTGTTGACTGCTGACTTTGACCAGTTGACCAGAGTTGACTGTCCTATCAGATGTTGACACTTGGCGCAGAGTACTCTCTCTCCAGAATTAGGGTTTCACTCTCACACTCTTCTCCCTCCCTCGTGACGGCGCGGCTGACGGCGCGGCGGTCAGATTTTCGGCGTGGTGGCTGTGACTGTGTTTTCCGGCGAGTTTGCAGGTTCGTGGCTGCTTCGATCTGCGGCGGTGACTGCGGAAATGGAGCAGGTGCAATGGTGCGGAGCGTGAACGGAGAGCATGGTTGTTGTGGTGGTGTAGCAAGCTTCTATGGAGTGCGATGCGGTGAAGATGGAGACGGCTGCAGAGGTTGGATGCGGCTGCCATGGCTGGAACAAGCTTCACGCTCGCGGAGAAGATGAACTCGCGGTGGATTCGAAGTTGCAGGGACGGTGGAAGCTCGCGTGAAGATCTGGATCTGTTCTGGTTTATGGTCGTGCGCGAAGGATGGTGGAGTGGAGCTTGCGCGATGGCGGCAGCGGGACTCACGGTGGTTGACGGAGATGACGGCGCGAATGGAGGAAGATGGTGGTGGCGCGCGGAGCTGCTGTTGATGGTGGCGGAACTGGTGCAGATTCGTGGTGGTGGCGAGAAGATGGAAGAACTCGTGCTTTGATGGATGCGTGAACGAAGAAAATGATGGAGAGAAAATGGAGGTGCTGCGTCGCGGTGGTTCTGCAGTTTCCGGTGAGTTTCAGTGGTGACCGGCGAGGTTGGCGGCGGCGACTGCTGGAGGATGGAAGGAGAGGAGAAAATTAGGGTTAGTGTTTTGGGAGATGAAGATGATGACGTGGCAGAATCTGATTGGTTAATTTGGTGAGGGTAGGATTATGACACGTGGCTTGTTCTGGTTGGCTAATTTTAAGAGGTGGGGATTGCCACATGGCATGATCTGGTTTAGTGGAGTTTAAGTGGTAGGAGGGGTGCAACTTAGTGAAAACTGGGGGTGCAGAACAGGTTTTTGTGGTCCACTTGAGGGAGGAGTGTGCAAATAAAATCTGGGGGTGCATTTAGCTCCTGATTTATTCTTTTTCAGAATTTCTTGATTTTGGACTTATTTTGTAACTTTGAATATTTTAAAATCACATTATTAATTGACCAAAAATAAATTCCAGCTGCATCAACAAACGTTAGAATATCCAATAATATTTTATGCAACTAAAATCAATTTTTACGCCACTTTTACCAAACTTACTCAATAAATCCAATAATCACAAATCCTAATTAAATCAATCTTTAAGCACAGAAAATTCAATTAAATCCCCAAATTTAAATATTAAATGAGGGCAAAAATTTGAACTCATCAATTGGGTACTTCTTTTCCAATTATTTTAATCATTATTGTTATCTACAATAATTCTTTTTCATTAAGTTACATCATTTATATTTATCCTTTTTTTAATAGAACACTACTGCTCGAGACTTGCCTAAAGAGTTTGAAGTCCTAATTGATAAGACCCATCTGTTCAAAGTTGAGTGCAAGAATGATTATAATAGCAAATTTGAACAATCATTCAGAGTTAAAAAAGTTTGCATGGATGAAAAAGTAATTGAAAGCTTTACTGATGTTGAAGTTAAGTCTTTGGTAAGATCTTATTTATTTCTTTTTATGTCTTATCCTATATTTTTCTTTAATTGTAATATTATTTCTATTGGATAAAATTTTTAGGATCTATACTCTGCAAATGAAGAAGAAAGCAAAGTAAATGAGTGAACAAATTAAATCTCATCTGATTCCATTGCAGAGGTACTTAAAGATTACAATTTAACTTATTTTGTAAAGCTTTGTCTATGCTAATTTATTTAATTTTATTTTTTGGATTTGCTGATCAAATTCACAGAAGAATCAAATGATGTTGAGACTCTAAGTGATCATTTGAACAATATAGTATCAAGCCATGTTCCTGCAAAGGAATCGTTGAATAATAGTTGTAATTGATGTTGAAATTGATAAGTTAACCCGCAAAGAATCATCTCATCTGGAGAATCTTGACTTGGCTTCTCAACCACCCATCCCAGCACTTAAAAGACAGAGTCACTATATGGTTCTAGAAAATAAGAAGATTCCAGCGAAGATGTTGAAGAAGAATATCAAGATTGAAAAGTGATTTCTGTCATTTCAAACTACAAATTGTAATAGACTATATTTGGTGTTTTATGTTGGTTATGTTATTTTTTTGAAAAATATTTGCTGCTTTTAAGTATTTGTACTCATGACCATTATTTTGTGTTTTTCTTAGGTTGTTATTTTCAAAACATTGACTTCAAGTATGTTTTAATTTAATTATGAATTACATCAAATCTTGCTCAATTATGAATAGATTTCATGCTTATTATTCTTAATTTTGTACTCTATGTTTACAGTCACAATTTGCTAGCTGAATCAAAGTGTGTTGATATAATTTGACATTGTCAACACCATAATCATGCTAGCTACATGAAAGTAATAAAGTTGAGCAAAGTTATTTCCTTGTGTTTTTTATTTCTATATTGTGTTATAAAAAATCGTTTATTTTCACTATTTGTGTACCTTTTTTAAATATATTTCTAAAAATTTAGATACTTTTTTGTTGTCTATGGTTATTTTTTAAATTGAGTATATATTGCTAGCTTAATGTCAAAGTCTTGATATTATTTTTAATGTCAAGTACATTATGATGCTAGCTACATCAAAGTGATTAAGTTTTTATGTATGTGAATATTTTTCAACTACATTATTGGTTTCACAACATATAAAACTTATTTAATGTCTTCAAAACCATTCTTCCTTCATCAAATATTTTACACAATTCTCCTTTCACCGATTGATTAACACAATTCTCCTTGCTCATAATACTGGGCTTCGTTCTCAAGCAACAAATAAAAAAACCTAAATAACTTTGCATGTAAAGAATGAAATTTTATTTTTATTTTCTTAATCATAAATTTTCTTCTTTATTTTGTTTATGTTTTCAAATAAAAAATTATTACTCTTACAATTTTATAAAAAATTGTCTACCTCTTTTTATGTTTAGTGCCTTAAATTTAAATTTTCTATTTTTTTAAATAACTCTAAATCATTTGTTATATTAAAATACAATATTTATAATATTAACATTTTTTCAATATTTAATTAGTTATCTGTTTTTTGAAAACTTTTTATTATTATTTTTATCTGGTATTACTCTTTCAACTTCTGATTTTGTTTTTATTTTTAAAAATATATATTACTTTAAATTTTTTTGAAAATTATTTATACGTTATGAATATTAATTTATAAATATTCTTAAATATGATTGTATTTTCAAAAACTTTTCTTTAATATAGCTTTAATTATCAGTCTTTTCATATCTATATAACCGTCTGTTTGTCTTATTATCCATCAAGTTTTATGTTTATTATAAATCAAGGAAAAAGAACGGTAACTTCCCTAAACTTGCTTCCATGGATTCCTCTTTGAGTGTGACTGCCAGAACAACTTTAGGAATGTTAACTACATATCATTTTGTTCATAATCAGGTACGTTTACTTCACAAAAAGTTCAAAAAGTATGTTCTTTGCTGTTTTTTTCTTTAAAGTTTAAATCGTAGCACATTGTCTCTTCCATCCATCTTAATCGTTCTAAACCATGTATTTCTTTCTTCACTTTGTTGACAATATTACTTATTCTCGATTTTCTTTCTAAAAATTAAACTTTGTTCAATAATCGTTCAAAGGTCGGTTTTTTCTATTTCTTTTCCATGCATCATGTATGTCAAACTATATTTTCTATCATCATCTATGCATTTTTTTTTACTTCTTCTCCAAATCTTAGTTCATCTGTTTTTTGGTTATCAAAATGCCATCTTTCTTCAATAATCGTTCAAATCGGTTACATATTCTGATTTTGATGCATTGTTGATTTATGTGGACCTTTTTTGGCTTTTGTACCACACCTAGTCGACCCCGCTAACATATCAACACATATCACCCTTGACCGACACCTATATCGGCCAAGGCTAGGGGACTAGTGTACCACACCAAGCCAACTCAACAAAATAATAATAAAACGATACCTATATACCAAAGCATTCAAGTAATCAGCCTAGGCTGGGCTGACCTGAGCCTAACCGGCCTAAACTGGTAACCTAAACATCTAGAGGAACAACCTGCATAAGACAGCACATGACCAACACAAACCGCCAAGGAAAGTAGTCGGCTTAGGCCGACAACCCCAATATACTTAGCAAAATCAAAGCCCCCTAGTATTCAATGGGTCCACCTAAGGGTCTGGGTTAGGGCCCAGGCCCACTTACATCCCAAACTAAGGCCCAAGCCAAGGCCCGACCCATAGCATAACCAGACATAATTAATACTCTATAAATACACGTGGACCCCAGTAATTAAAGGTACGCATTCATTACTCCATTAATCACCTAATTTTACCTTTTGAGAGCTTTGACTCACTTGAGCTTCGGAGTCCCTTCTACAGGTAACCCCTCTTGGGTCCAAGCCGACATATATCAATCGGGAAGAGGCTAACTGAGGAGATAGCGGACTACATGGGTAAGGTGACGCTTGTGCCTAACTTATCTTGTTTGTTCTCTGCAGGAACAATTGGCGCCCACCGTGGGGCACGAGACAACACCTTAGTACCCGTTTTTCTCTGAAGATGGTTTCAACCCGCAGCAAAGCTGGAGTTAACAAGCAGGCTGATGCTGGTCCTTCAGGACCCACTAATATCACCCCTGACCTAGCCGCCATCCTAGACGGCCAGGCTAAAATGCAACAAGAGTTAGCAGATCTGAAGAAACGCAGCACTGATGAGATGGAGGCGTTGCGGCAAGAGAATTCTCGCTTCAGGCGAAAGATCGAAGTTGATCCCACCCTAAAAGGAAAAGCCAAGGAGGTGTCTGAGGCTGCAAGGTCCCCAACCTTCTAGCCCACAAAAGAAGCGAGCGAATACAACCCCACCCCTAACACCTTCACTACCACCCAACAAACACCCATTCCCTCTACCCATCCCACTCACTTCCCATCCACCCAACCAGGGCACACCGCAACCCCTACCCCTGCTGCTACCCTCCCCACCACCCAGATCCCCTACAATATACCCACCACCCTACACACCACACATGTTCCACCTTACAATCCACAATACCTCTCGGCAACCCACATTCCCCCTCAAAACTTCACCTCCACCTTCCCCACTATGATCTAGCATCCCATCCCTCCCCATCCGCTCCCACCCTACCAGCCTAGACGTCGCCACCCCTTCACCGATTTTATCGCCAACACCCCCCTTCCTGCCCAGTGGGAACCCTTCACGCTGGAGCTACACTGGTGAAACCGACCCTGACGAACACCTCAAACTCTACATCACCCATGTCGCCCTATACACGTCCCAAGACGCGATCTTTTGCAAAGCCTTCCTCACCACCCTCAAGGGCCATGCTCTAGAATGGTTCACAACCCTTCCACCCTACTCCATCGACAGCTTCGACGCTTTCTCCCATATGTTCTCCACCCATTTCGCTAGCAGCCGCCCACACCAAACTACCACAATCTCCCTCCTGGGCAATAGACAAGAACAAGGCGAACCACTCAGAGCGTTCATTGATCGTTTCAGTAAGGCAGCCCTTCGAACCCCACACCTCAATCAAGAAATGATCCTTCAATGTATGGCATTCACCCTCCAACTCGGCCCCTTCGCCAACAATGTCTACCTCCACCCACCTGCCTCTATGCAAGAGCTCAAGTTGCGTGCCGTTGACTATGTTCGCATGGAGGAAATGCAGATCCTCCACACCAAATTCTGCAATGACTATGCCACCACTTCCGCCAACCCAACCCCCTATCCCCTTCGCTCCGATACCCGTCCACGCGAACCCCGCCAACCCCGTTTTACCAGATGTGCCCCCCTTACTATCGCCCGCTCCCGCATCCTTGATGAGGCCCTAACAGCTAACCTCATCCTGCCACCACGTAAGATAACCACTCCTCCTAATGTTGATATGACCAAGTATTGCCGCTACCACCGCAACCATGGCCACACTACTAAAGACTGCAAAGCACTCTAGGATAATATAGAAGAACTGGTCCGTGATGGTCACTTTCGCCGCTTCATCCGTAGAGATGATCATTCCTCTCAATCCCGCCACCCCCTCGATCCGACCACAGACGCCCTCCACACGACTCTCGCCACGACAGACGCCCAACCCAACCCGCTAACCAGGAAACCCAACCGGCCTGCACCGGCATCACCCCGCCGATCCTCCCCTTCGTGGCACTATCAACACCATCTTTGGTGGCTTCGCTAGTGGAGGATCCACCTCTTCTGCCAGAAAGAAACACCTCTGCCATATTCAATCCATCAACCATATTACCCATTCCCATCACAGACGCCGCATGCCTCCCATCATCTTCACAGACGACGACTTCCACGGCCTCGACCACCAACAAGACGACCCCATGGTTATCACAGTTGAAATCGAAAACTACGCCGTTAAGAAAGTCTTAGTCGACCAGGGCAGCTCTGTTTACATTCTCTACTGGGCCACCTATCAAAATCTCTAGCTACTGGACACGACCATGGTCCTATATGACAAACCAATCTATGGCTTCTCTGGCGAACAAGTTTCCACCCGCGGCTACATCGACCTTCACACCTTGTTTCGTGATGGAACCCAAACCAAAACCATTCCCATCCTCTTCCTTATCGTCGACGCACCCACATCCTACAATGTCCTCCTGGGCCGTCCTTCGCTCATCACCCTCGGCGTTGTCGTCTCCACCCCCCATTGGGCCATGAAATTCCCATCCCCTTTTGGCAACATCCTCACTGTCCACTGCGACCAACGCCTGGCACGCGAATGCTACATGGCCAGCCTGCGCCCATAACTCCCAATCCAGCAAACCAACCACATTGAGCGACCACCTGGCTCTGGCATCGCCCTATCAGGCGAAGATCTAGACCCTAGAGTGGGTCGGGATGTTCGTCTCGAACCTGTTGAGGAGACCTCCCCTTTAGAACTTCCCAATGGCCACTCCATCAACTTAGGCACCGTTTGAACTCTGACGAGCGTGCCATCATCACACCTATCTTTGTTAGCAACACATACCTTTTTGCCTGGTCAACCGCTGACTTACCTGGGGTTGACCCTCTAGTAGCATCCCACAAGCTATCCATCTACAAAGAAGCCTGCTACATCTCCCAGCAAAAGTGCAAACTTGGCGAAGAACGTCGTCTAAGAGCTAAGGCTGAGGCCGACAAGTTACTGAGTGCAGGATTCATCGAAGCAGCTCAATACACCACTTGGCTTTCTAATGTAGTCTTGGTGAAGAAAGCCAATGGCAAATGGCAGATGTGCGTAGACTACACGGATCTAAACAAGGCCTGTCCTTGCGATGCCTATCCCTTACCCAATATCGACCAACTTGTTGACGGTGCGACAGGAAATAAAGTGCTTAGTTTCTTGGATGTATATTCTGGATACAACCAAATCCCCATGGCCGCATCTGACATGAACAAGACCGCCTTCATCACGGATGATGCCAACTACTTTTACAGAGTTATGCCCTTTGGCCTTAAGAACGCTGGAGCAACCTACCAACGCCTGATGGACAAAGTCTTCATCCATCTAATGGGACAATGTGTCGAAGTATATGTTGATGACATGGTTGTCAAGTCTCCAAGCCACCACCAACATGCATAGGACCTCTCGGTGGTCTTCTCTGCGTTGCGCCAATACAACCTTCGCCTCAACCCTGACAAGTGTGTATTTGGCGTCGACCGTGGTAAATTTCTCGGATTTATGTTGACCCAACGTGGTATAGAGGCCAATCCCGAAAAATACAAGGCAATTATCAAGATGCACAGTCCCACTACCATCAAAGAGGTCCAACGCCTCATAGGCCGCCTTACAGCCATTTCCTGCTTCCTACCCAAACTTGCTGAACAAACCCAACCCATAGTCTAACTGCTCAAGAAATCCGCCCAGTTCGCGTGGACAGACGACTGCGAACAAATATTTCAGAAGCTAAAAACCATTCTCACCTCACCACCTATCCTCCACAAGTCGGACACTCGCTAACCCCTGCTAGTGTACATCACTGCTACCAACCACACCGTCAGCGCCGTGCTTGTCCAAGACATAGAGGGCACGCAGCATCCTGTGTACTTCGTTAGTAGGACGCTGCAAGATACTGAAACTAGGTATCAAATGGTGGAGAAATTAGCCTTGTCCTTAGTCCACGCAACTCGCCGTCTACGCCCATACTTCCTAAACCACAACATCATCGTCAAAACCGACTACCCAATCCAAAAAATATTGCAAAAACCAGACCTAGTAGGGCGGATGTCATCTTGGGCCGTCGAGCTGTCGGAATTCAGCATTCGTTACGAACCCCCTGGCCCCATCAAAGCCCAATGCCTCCTAGATTTTGTCAATGACCTCCAGCAAACACCCACAGAGGACCAGTGGACACTTCATGTAAATGGTTCCTCAAATCCGAAAGGTGCCGGTGCGGGGATCGTGTTAGAAGGGCCTAACGATATCCTCATTAAGAAATCCATCCATTTTGCCTTCAAAACATCCAACAACCAAGCCGAATACGAAGCCATCCTTGCCGGCCTCTCCCTAGCCCGCGAAGTTGGTGTCGAAACATTAACGTGCAAAACCGACTCTAAGCTTACTGTAGGACACCTAAATGACGAATTCCAGATTAAAGACTCCATCCTTCAACAATGTTACCATCTGGTCCACGCGGTTATTCAATCCGCCTTTGAACGAGTCCGCATCGAACACATCCCCAGGACCGACAACATCAGAGCCAACATCCTCTCCAAATTAGCCAGCACCAAATTAAAAAGCTGCCACCGATCCCTGTTACAACAAACATTATCTACACCCTCAATCACACATACCTGTCAAAACCTAACCCACTCCCCAGCCGACAATACCACCCCTCCCCAAAGCCACAATTGGACCATCCCCTATATCCAATATCTAAAAACCGGCAACCCCGCACAAGATGCGGACAAAACTTGGCTGGCTAAGGCCGCCAGGTATACCATGATAGGCGATGACCTTTATAAACGCGGATACGGCCAACCGCTTCTCAAATGTGTCACTGCAGAACAAGCGCAGTATATCATTAAATAACTACACAAAGGCATTTGCAGCTACCATTCTGGTGCCCGCACTATGGCCACTAGAATCCTTCGAGCCGGTTACTTCTGGCTGACTATAGAAGCAGACTGCCAGGACTAGGTTAGAAAGTGCAAACCATGCCAAAAACATGGCAACCTCATACACCAGAAACAAGAACAACTCCATTCCATACTATCCCCATGGCCCTTCGCTAAATGGGGAATGGATATGCTCGGTCCCTTCTCCCCTAGCTAGGGACAGGTGAAATTCCTGATTGTAGCCGTTGAGTATTTAACGAACTGGATAGAAGCCAAGCCGCTGACCACTATCACGGCTGATGTGACCCCAACAAGCCCAACCTCAAATGCATCAACAAGCCCAAGCCCACATCAAGGCCCAATAACTAGAAGCATGATGAGAAAAATTCACATGGGCCTCTCACAAGATGATCAAGTCAATCATGGGCTTTTTACATTATTTACATGGGCTAAAGAAATCTCTAAAATATGAGATGATGCATGAAGGAAGTAGTCTAGATTTAAATTGGGCCATTGTTTAGGCTTTGCTTTCAATAAAAGCTAGAACACTTTTTAGGATCAATTGGGTCGAGCCCAATGTACTACCTTTGGCCGAGAATTACTTGAGTGACTCTCCATTTGGATGCAAGCAAAGCATGAACTAAGCAAGGAGAATGTGATGGAAGCATGGTGCGTGTGACTTGGGCAAGTAGAGTGTGATACGCCACTTGGCATCATCAAGACTCATCTACTACATCACATGGTCTACAATCAAGCTTCTTCTCCAAGCTACTTGTGCATTTCATCTTTGTTGCATTTTCTCTTCATTTGGCCGACCATGTGCCTATAAATAGAGCCACTCAAATATTGTAATGGTTACTCTTGAATTGCTAATAGATGCTAGTGTTTGAGATCACTCCACACTTTTATTAATTTGAGAGCATAGATGGCTAACCTTCTCCTTCATCTCCTCTAGCCACCTTCCATACCATAACTCCACTTTTACTCTTCATCTTCACCAAATTTTCCATTTTGGAGAGCTACTTTCCTCTAATTCTCCAAATTTCGCTGCACTCCATCTCCTCCTCATCATTCTCCATGGATTTCCTTCCTCTCCTACTCCAAGGACGTCCATCAATTGGTATCTAGAGTCATCCAAGCCTTTGGTGCATCCATCCTCTTGGTTTGGGTAAGGTTCTTGGTCCATACTTGTCTCCTTTTTCAATTTCCGTTTTGTCTCTCTTCTCCACTGTTTTCTTCACTTTTGCTGCTATTTTTTTCATGTTTTTTATGTTCTCCACCGTTTGACATTGAGGCTACATGAATCTCCATTGATTCATCTTGTAGTACTCCTTGCTTCATTGGTGAAAATTTGTTTTTAGGTTCCATTTTCGTTTTTCCAGCACTTGTTCTTTAGTTCTTGAGTTTTCTGCATTTTTATTCGGTGAATTCAGTCCTTCTTTGCATTTTATCATTCCAGTTATGTTTAAGTCATGTTCTATGCTTTGTTTGTGCTTTAATTCATCTTTTCCACCGTTTAATTTCATTGCTTACAGTTTGATTGAGTTTCCGAGCCACATCTCACAGCCAAGACACTATGATCCTTCAAGGAAGTGTGTGGATGTTTAAGGCCTGAATCCTCACTGTTTTTCATCCATTTCACCGATTGGATTGTGCTTTTGTGTGTCTAAGATGTTCTTATATGATTCATGCTTGATTTCAGTTCATAATCATGTTCTTTAGCTATGCTTTCCATAGAACATCTCCTACAATTTCAGAGAGCAAATCTGCTCCAATTTTCTTCTGTTCTTTTCCAAATCACTGCACGCACAGTCTCTGTTTTTGATTTTTTTGTGAGTAACTCAGTGCACCAAAATTCAATTTGATTTTTGCCTCATTTAGTTAACATCCAGACGAAAAATACAAAAACAGAATCATTCAAAAATGTTGAGTACAAAAAAAATGAAAAATCACGCAAGTTGAGGCTCATATTTCTGTTTTCTGGCACTGTAGTTTCCGAAAGTTCACTGTTCCATTGCTGTTTTGTGCGTGTTTGTGTGTTTTTAGTGCTCGTTTTCACTATTCCATTCATTGTTTTTAATTGCTTTGGAAGTCAATTCATCACTTCATTTGCTACTGCTTTGCAATGAGTACTTCAGCCATATGATTGAGCACTTTTGTTTTGTTGTTTTTGCTGTTTTCATCTATTCTAGTGCCTATCTAGGTTCCTTTTTTGGTGCTTGTTTTTATTTTCCAGCCTTTAATTTTTTGCTTGTCACTTCTTGAACCTCTTTCTAGTCATGTTTCATTTCAATTCTCTTTTGGTTTAGCATTTCTAATTAGCTTTTCTTGCTTTCTCTTTTGTTTGGGTTCATCTACTTGTCTCTCGGTTTTGGTTAATTAATGATGCTATGGAGTTTAGAATGGTTTATATGATATAGTAGCATCTTAGGCGGTGGATATTGAAGTAGAATTTTAGCTTCTGTGTTTTCTATATGTTTGCCTTCTCCTCACCTTTGAAAGTTTGAGAGTTTTGAGCCTATTCATTTGAAAGAGTGTGTGCTAACTAGTTTGCTTGCCATAGTTTGTTTTGTTTCTTTCTTTCACTCTTTTGCAGATTTGGTTGCTCTTTTTGGATGCTGTAGTAGTGTGGTGCTGCAAAGGAAACTTTTACACACTTTGGTGCTTGAATGTGGTCATATACAAAGGCTACCAAAGCCTCTTTTGCTCTCAGGATAGTACATTTTCCAGCCTTTGGAGAGTTTGTTTTGGTGCTGTTTTGGAGTCTTTGGCTGCACATTTTGGACCTCATTTTAGCAACACCTTTTAGTTCTTTAATTGTGTATAATTTGGACACCTCCTTTTGGTACAATTGAAGCATTCTAAGGCATTTTATTGGTTCTCGAAAAAGCCTTAAAATCTTGTTTTCTAGCATCCAATTTGCTCTCGGTTTGCTTCACTTTGTACCAAAATTTGTGCATCAATTTCTTTTGCTTTGAACATTCCATTGTATCAATGGCCTACTTAGGTGTCTTGGGGAACCAAAGGTGTTCAATCCAATCTCCTAAGTAGAACCTTTTTCATATTCTAGTGCAACGTTTTAGTAAGTGAGTGTGTTGAAAGTTCTAAGTGCTTTCTCACCTTGCTTTTAGGCCGCATAGTTAGACGCTTAGTGGTTTAAATTTGTGTGACCAAAGTCTCTAAAATTTTTGCCATTTAGGGGTCCGTTTTTAGTGTTAGTCTTTTCTTTTCTTTGAGTCTTGTTTGCGTTTGTTAGTGCTTAGTGTCTTAAGTGATTCTATTTACTTAGCCTTAAACAATTGTGTGATCTTTGAAACCTTTTGCAAGTACATCTTGGCAAGGATTGGCTTTGGTACTTAAGAAGTCTTTTAGACTCACCTCGCCTAACCTGGAGGTGTACTTGTGCTTGGTTTCTTCTTTCACCATTTTGTTAAAGTTCTAAGTTCTTTCAATCACCATGAGCACTAGAAGGGCTACTCGTGCTAGTACCCAACATCCACAACATGATGAAAACAACCTCCACACAAGTGGTGATGAGGAGGTTGAGGTTGATCCTAGAGTCCTAAATAATCTCTCTCAAGAGGTTAGGGACCTTAAAATTCAAATGGCTTCCATACAAGCCAATCTTCAATTAATTGCCAATCAACTTACCCCTCCCAACCATAATACCCGTGCCTCTCCTAGGCCTTCTCGTGCCCCTTCAAGGCATGAGTATGATTTTGAAGAGGAGGAAGATGAGTGCATTAACCTTAGAAAATTGCCTCGTGTAAGAAGGCAAAGGCGCATACCTCCTCACCCAAAGGAAGTCAAAATTGATTTGCCTCATTTCTATGGAAAGGATAATGTTGAGGTTTTTCTTGATTGGGTTGCCAAAGTAGAACAATTGTTTGAGAGTCATGTTGTGGAGGAAGAGAGGCGTGTGTCTCTAGCTACTCTTAGCTTTCAAGGGCATGCTCTTAATTGGTGGACTTCCTTAGTCCTCCAAAGAAGGAGAAAAGGGCTATATGATATTGAGTATTGAAATGATCTTAAGGAAGCCCTTCATGCCCGCCATGTTCCCTCCTACTACAAAAGAGAGCTCTTGGACAAGCTCCAAAGGCTCCAACAAAGATCTATGTCTATAGAAGAGTATAGACAAAAGATGGAGCTCTACATCATGAGATCCGTAATTGAAGAAGAAGAGGAACTTACCATTGCTAGGTTCTTAAGTGGACTCAATTACAACATACGAGATAAAGTTGAGTTGCTCCCCTACCGCAATTTTAATGATCTTGTTCAAATGAGCATCAAGGTGGAGCAACAACTTTTGAGAGGTCCTTGTCGCAAGGATTCTCCCTCTTTTTCTAAAAGTGATTTTCCAAAGAAAGATTTTTCAAAAGAAAAAGAGTCCACTCTTAAGAGCCTTACAAAGGTAAGTGACAAGGGTGAATCCTCCACCAAAAAAAGAGGTAGTGACATCAAATGTTTCAAGTGTCTAGGTAGAGGTCATGTGGCTGCTCAATGCCCTACCAAACGCACCATTGTGCTTAAGGGCAAAGACCTCTACACTAGCCAAGAGGAGTCATCTTCAAGTGACTCCGACTCTTCTCATTCTAGTGATTCTCAAGAACATTCATATCCAAATGAAGTGAAACTTTTGATGATTAGGAGGCTTCTCAATAACCAACCTAGCATTCCTCTCAATGATCAAAGAGAAAATATTTTCCACACAAGATGTGAGGTTTTGAAAAACACTTGTTCTTTGATCATTGATAGTGGATCTTGTTGCAATTGTTGTAGCACAAGATTGGTTGAGAAGTTGAATTTGACTTTGTTACCCCATCCCAAACCTTACAAACTTCATTGGCTTGATGAAGATGGGGATCTCAAAGTTGAACATCAAGTGAAAGTCAAGTTCTCCAATGGGAAATTTAAAGATAAAGTTTTATGTGATGTAATTCCAATGGAAGCTTGCCATATTCTCTTGGGGAGGGCTTTGCAATTTGATCATAAAACCTTACACAATGGCTACACCAATGAGATCACCCTCCAACATTATTCAAAAACTTTTGTGTTGCATCCCCTCACTCCTAGCCAAGTTGCTAGTGATCAAGTTCAAATGCGAGCTAGGAGAGAGGAAGAGAGTTCCAAGAACTCTAATGCTTCTAAAGATTCTAAGGACAAGACAAAGGTAGAGGAAGTTTCTTCTTCTAAGGATGTTGCTCATGAAGTTCTTTTAACTCATAAAACTCTTTTGCACACTCTTCATAACGAGCAACCTCCATTCCTCTTACTTTGTCAAGCAATCCTTACTTGTCTTGAGCATCCTTCTCTTAAGGATCTACCTCCTTCCATTCGTGCTCTCCTTCATGAATTTCAAGATATTTTTCCAAAGGATGGCCCTCATGGTCTCCCACCTTTTAGAGGGATTGAGCACCAAATTGATTTTGTCCTAGGGGCAAGTCTTCCTAATAGACCTACCTATAGGACAAACCCAATTGAGACCAAGGAGATAGAAACTCAAGTGAATGAGTTGCTAGACAAGGGATGGGTTCAAAAAAGTTTAAGTCCTTGTGCTGTGGCTGTGTTGTTGATGCCCAAGAAAGATGGAAAGTGGCGTATGTGCTGTGATTGTAGGGCTATCAACAACATCACCATAAAATATAGGCATCCAATCCCAAGACTAGATGATATGTTGGATGAATTACATGGAGCACAAATATTTTCAAAAATAGACCTCAAAAGTGGTTATCACCAAATTCGTATTCAAAAAGGTGATGAGTGGAAAACTGCTTTCAAAACAAAATTTGGTCTATATGAATGGTTAGTCATGCCCTTTGGTCTAACCAATGCTCCTAGTACATTCATGCGCCTAATGAATCGTGTCTTGCGAGATTGTATAGGCAAGTTTGTTGTTGTCTATTTTCATGACATTTTGGTGTATAGTACAAGTTCTAAGCTTTATGTGGGTCATCTTAGAGTTGTGTTATCTCTTCTCCGAGACCACCAACTCTATGCTAACATTGACAAGTGCACTTTCTGTGTAGAGAGTGTCATCTTTTTGGGATTTGTGGTCAATAAGAGTGGGGTGCATGTTGACCCCGCAAAAATCAAGGCCATCCAAGAAATGGCATGTGCCAAAGAATGTTGGGGACATTAGAAGTTTTCATGGATTAGCAAGTTTTTATAGAAGATTTGTCCCCAACTTCTCCACCATTGCTTCACCCCTCAATGAACTTGTTAAGAAAGATATATCTTTTGAGTGGGGTGAAAGACAACAAAAGGCTTTTGATGATATCATGACTAGGCTCACCCAAGCTCCCATTCTTGCTTTTCCAAATTTTGAGAAAACTTTTGAGCTAGAATGTGATGCTTCTGGGGTGGGAATAGGTGCGGTTTTGTTACAAGAAGGCCATCCAATTGCCTATTTTAGTGAAAAACTAAATGGTCCTTCTCGTAACTATCCCACCTATTACAAAGAGCTATATGCTCTTGTGCGAGCTCTTCATACTTGGGAAGATTATCTTGTGACAAAAGAGTTTATTATCCATAATGATCATGAAACGCTCAAGTATTTGAAGAGCCAACACAAATTGAATAAAAGGCATGCAAAGTGGGTTGAGTACTTGGAACAATTCCCTTATGTTATCAAGTACAAGAAAGGGAAGGCTAATGTGGTGGCTGATGATGCACTATCAAGGAGATATACTCTCTTAGCCAAGCTTGGGTCCCAAATTCTTGGATTTGACAACATATGTGAATTGTGGTAGGGGACCGTTTTTCTAAAATGGCACATTTTATACCATGCCACAAAGTAGATGATGCTAGCAACATAGCAAGGTTGTTCTTTAGAGAAGTGGTTCGCCTCCATGGTTTACCCAAAACAATTGTGTCTGATAGGGATGCTAAATTCCTAAGCCATTTTTAGAGGACCTTGTGGTCTAGGCTAGGAACAAAACTTTCCTTTTCTACCTCTTGTCACCCACAAACTGATGGGCAAATCGAGGTAGTCAATAGATCCCTTTCCACATTGCTTAGGGTTTTGCTAAGGGGAATCATAAATCTTGGGATGAGTATCTTCCCCACATTGAAATTGCTTACAATAGAGTGGTCCATAGCACCACCAAACTCTCACCCTTTGAGGTAGTTTATGGTTTTAACCCTCTCACACCATTGGACTTCTTTTGGTTTTACCTCTTCCAACTTCTTTTGATTTTGTTTATAGTTTATGGTTTTACCTCTTCCAACTTCTTTTGATTTTGTTCATAAAGAAAGGGTTTCTAAGTCCAAGTTCATACAAGATTTTCATGAGAAGGTGAAACACCAAATTCAAGCCCATGTTGAAAAGATTGCTCATTCTAAAAACAAGGGCAAGAAAGTTTGGTCTTTTAATGAAGGAGATTTAGTTTGGTTGCACTTAAGGAAGGAAAGATTTCCTAATATAAGAAAATCCAAACTTAGTCCCCGAGGTGATGGTCCATTCCAAATCATCAAGAAGATCAATAATAATGCTTATCAATTGGATCTTCATCCGGAATATGGTGTGCATCCTACTTTCAACATTACTGATTTGGTACGTTTTGTAGGTATTTTTGATGAAGAGGGTGACCACCAAGATTTGAGGGCAAATCCTCTTCAAGGGGGAGGGGATGATGTGACCCCAACAAGCCCAACCTCAAATGCATCAACAAGCCCAAGCCCACATCAAGGCCCAATAACTAGAAGCATGATGAGAAAGATTCACATGGGCCTCTCACAAGATGATCAAGTCAATCATGGGCTTTTTACATTATTTACATGGGCTAAAGAAATCTCTAAAATATGAGATGATGCATGAAGGAAGTAGTCTAAATTTAAATTGGGCCATTGTTTAGGCCGAGCCCAATGTGCTACCTTTGGCTGAGAATTACTTGAGTGACTCTCCATTTGGATGCAAGCAAAGCATGAACTAAGCAAGGAGAATGTGATGGAAGCATGGTGCGTGTGAGTTGGGCAAGGAGAGTGTGATACGCCACTTGACATCATCAAGACTCATCTACTACATCACATGGTCTACAATCAAGCTTCTTCTCCAAGCTACATGTGCATTTCATCTTTGTTGCATTTTCTCTTCATTTGGCCGGCCATGTGCCTATAAATAGAGCCACTCAAATATTGTAATGGTTACTCTTGAATTGCTAATAGATAAGGAGCTAGCCAAGTTCTACACTGGCCTCGGCATCGAACACATCACAAGTTCTGTAGAGCATCCACAAACAAATGGACAAGCAGAGGTGACCAACAAGGTTATCCTAGTGGAATTGCACAAGAGATTAGATAATGCCAAAGGTCGATGGCTCGAGGAACTGGTAGAAGTGCTATGAGCCTACAGGTGCACCCCTCAATCATCAACAAACGAGTCCCCATTCAGCCTAGTTTACGGTGCAGACGCCATGATACCGGTTGAAATTGGTGAACCATCCCTACGCCGAGAACTATACGACCCAACCCGCAACCACCAAAACATGGCCACTCATCTCGACCTCCTACCCGAACTCAGAGAAAAAGCCCAGATACGCAACCTAGCCGCCAAACGAAGAGCTGCCAGAAAGTATAACGCAAACCTATGTCTACGATCGTTTGTAAGCGGGGACTTAGTGTGGAGAATGGCTAGCAGTGCAAGAAAGAAGGATGACAAGTTTTCCGCCAACTGGGACGACCCATAGCGCATACGTGAAGACGTAGGAGGAGGAGCTTATTGCCTTGAACATTATCTGGGGAAGAGATACCCAACACATGGAATGTGTCCCACCTCAAATTCTACTTTAGTTAAGTGTATACTGTATTGAACCGAAAACTTGTAACCCTGGGTGTACTCTTTTTCCTCACTTGGTCTTTTTTCCCTAAGGAGGGTTTTGGCCAGTGAGGTTTTAACGAGGCACCCCAAATTCAATGAATAAAACAAAGGGTTCTCAACTGTACGACTACTCTTTATTTAACTTTCGCATTTGTTGAAGTTCCCCACCCTTACCACAAGTAAGCGACCTGGGTCGAACACCCTTAACTCGTGGTTAATTCGTTTAAGTTCCCCACCCTTACCACAAGTAAGCGGCCTGGGTCGAACACCCCTAACTCGTGGTTAAGTCATTTAAGTTCCCCACCCTAACCACAAGTAAGCAGCCTGGGTCGAATACCCCTAACTCGTGGTTAATTCGTTTAAGTTCCCCACCCTTACCACAAATAAGCGGCCTGGGTCGAACACCCTTAACTCGTGGTTAATTCGTTTAAGTTCCCCACCCTTACCACAAGTAAGCGGCCTGGGTCGAACACCCCTAACTCGTGGTTAATTCGTTTAAGTTCCCCACCCTTACCACAAGTAAGCGGCTCGGGTCAAACACCCTTAACATACAATCGATTTCGCCAAACATAACATACATCACAAATCATCCTCATTCGATACACAAAGTAACAAACAAAAAATCAATCACATTAAACATAAACGCCAAAGCAATGTACCAGTTATTACAGACATAAGCTCAATAATATTTTCAAAGCATTAAAAATCAATGTCCTATTCTGTTGCATCATGGCATCATCCCCCTCCTTCTCCTCTTCGGCCGCCTCCTCGTCTGGAATGCTCTCATCCTCCTTCATAAGCTTCTCATCAACAACCTCTTTGTTCACATCAAATTTTGGGTCTGCAGCGTCAACATCTTGGTGAAAGAAGGCCGCTTGCCTCAAACCCTTCTGAAAGTCGTGGATAGGCTCTTGGATGATGCAATTCTTCAAGTCATCGAGTTCACCTACAGCACCATCATATTTTTCCTTCAGCTTATCGTAGTCAGCCTCCAAATCTTCTATCTTCTTTTTCAATTTTCCCTTTGAGTCTAGACAACGAACCTTCCATGTTCCCAGCCTTTTTCTCTCCTCCTCCCAACTCTACCTTTCTTTCTTCCACGCGACCCTCTCCTCCTCAAACTTGTCCACCTTTCCCTGCAACTCTTCCATTTTTTCCCTACCTCCCTCTTTTACTTCCCGATGATATAGAGACCCAACACGACGACTTAATATCAGTGCTTTGCTTCCAAACTTGACCATCGTCCTCACAATATGATCCGGCTCCATACCGTCAATGGAGTTGATGATGGTATCTGGGAGGTTGATCGCAATATCTTTTCTGACAGATATCTCCGATAACTCGATCAATCTGGACTCCGGTCCTTTTGCCACACTGACCGACCCCACCCCATAGCCGACCCGAGTAACGTTGCCCTCACTTTCTTTACATCCTTCCCCTTGCCGGGTCGATGCGACAACTCGGCTTTCCTCTTCGTCCCGCCGTGCACGTGTACCTTGACCACCGATTCCTACAGGTTGGGAACATTAGTCTTCCCAGCTGCCTTGGCTTTAACAACCATTTCTTTCCTCAGCGACTGGAAGAACGCCAAATTCTTCTTCCCCGATTGCGCTATGTGCCCTACAATAACATATTAAACCCCGGTTAGAACAACTTAGAATCATTAACACAATTTAAGTAACAAATAGATACCTTCAATATCAATAATTGGGTGCACGGAATTATAAACTCTAACTAGGCCCTTAGTGGACAACTTATCAACAAACTTCATCAAGGTCTCCACCACCTCCTTATCCCCCACCGACAACTCGTTGGTGCCCATATCCTTATACCGAGAAGGGGTGCCCGTCCAGCTAAACGGGAACTTCGTACTCCCATCTACGTTCAAGAAATAAGGCTTGCCCTCTTCTTTCACCACAACTTTGAAGTATCCGTCCTTAAAATGCTTGAAGGACTGGGAAAATGCGTCCAATCTGCTGATGTTGGGACGACTTATCAGAGACAGCCAAGTAGTCCGTTGGTAGGGCCTAGTATCATAGAAATACAGAAATGCGTAAGGAGAAGGCTGCAGATATAGTGACTGGCACAAGACGCGAAAGGCTTGCATGTAAGCCCAACTGTTTGGGTGCAGCTGCGTGGGTGCAATGTTCAGCACGCGCAACACACCCATAGTGAAATCGTCCAGCGGCAACTGCACATGTAGCTGTTACACCTTTTGCGATAACAGGTGTACAATTCAGCCAAGAATTGAATAGGCGAGACCACCGAAATAAGGATGATTGATTATGAACATCGGTAGCCACCCACCCGTAACCGCCCTTGGCTGGCAAGTTACTCTCCGCCATCTCCTCTAGGGGGTCTTCTCAGACCTCCCTCACCATTTCCATAGGGATTCCACCTACCATACCCTTAGAACTACTGCTCTCTTCTTCAACATGTCTACCTCTACTCCTACCAGACTCTATACTCTCGCTACTAGACGTAGACAATGACACGCTATCACTACTAGACATACCTTTTCTCGTGTTTCTGGAAATATGTCGGTTGGAATTGGGAACTAGTCGGACAAGAAAATGCACACAAGATATCTGACTGGAAATTCTCGCAAATGAACCAATAAATCCTTACTCGTTTTAAAATCCACATTTATAGGCCAGAATTGCAAACGGTAAAAACCCCTTCCCGCCAAAATAACAACTCATACTAATTGACACAATCATTCCAAAAGACATGACCCCTGACATCCCTTCACCTACCATCAACCCTTTATCGCCTTTAGCCTTAACACTGTTCATCACACTTAAAGGCTAGGGGACTGGTGTACCTCACCTAGCCGGCCTCGCTAACATATCAACACATATCACCCTTGACCGAAACCTATATCGGCCAAGGCTGGGGGGAGTGGTGTACCACACCAAGCCAACTCAACAAAATAATAATAAAACGATACCTATATACCAAAGCATTCAAGTAATCAGCCCAGGCTGGGCTGACCTGAGCCTAACCAGCCTAAACTGGTAACCTAAACATCTAGAGGAACAACCTGCATAAGACAGCACATGACCAACACAAACCGCCAAGGAAAGTAGTCGACTTAGGCCGATAACCCAATATACTTAGCAAAATCAAAGCCCCCCAAGTATTCAATGGGTCCACCTAAGGGCTTGGGTTAGGGCCCAGGCCCACTTACAGCCCAAACTAAGGCCCAAGCCAGGGCCCGGCCCATAGCATAACCAGACATAATAAATACTCTATAAATACACGTGGACCCCAGTAATTAAAGGTACACATTCATTACTCCATTAATCACCTGATTTGACCTTTTGAGAGCTTTGACTCACTTGAGCTTCGGAGTCCCTTATGCAGGTAACCCCTCCTGGGTCCAAGCCGACATGTATCAACCGGGAAGAGGCCAAGTGAGGAGATAGCGGACTACATGGGTAAGGTGATGCTTGTGCCTAACTTATCTTGTTTATTCTCTACAGGAATAGTTACTATTACTACATCTCTTAGTAGAATTTCATGGTTCTACCTCCATTGGATCTAGAATGGATTGTACTTCAATTCAAATAACCAATGCTCCAATTTTGCACAACAGCAACATTAGCAACAAGGTACAAATCAAAATTATATTTCTTTTTTTATGCTTTTCTCTTAATAGAAAAAGTACAAACATAGTACTTGAATATATTTTAGTCTTTTTATTAATTTTAGTTTTTCAAAGTCAAATTTAAGTTATTTTAGTTATTCAAATGTATAAATATATTTTAGTGATAAATTAAATTAATAACATAATTACAAAATCATATATATCAATAATATTTAATGTTTTTATAAATTTAGAATTCAGTTCATTAATTTATGGATGTACTTGCAGGTATTGTTCAATTTGATTGTCATATTGGAAGAAGGAAAACGAATTTGTTTAATACACAAGAACGGTTACATAAAGAAATTGTTGGTAGCAGCTCCAGTCATGCTTCACTAAATTGTTCTGCTATTTCTGAAGTTGTTAATCCTTTTTATGTTAAACAAAATTCATTTCATTACTTTAATTTCTTTAATTGTTACAAATTTAGGTTGCTAAATATTCATTTCAATCTATGTTGAAGGTGTACAATTCTGTCAGCCTTCTCGGGAGCAGGCTATTATATCTATTTCAAAGATATTGGATTTTGACAATAATTCTAACGAAGATGAAAATGATGGTAATCAATAATGGTTTATTTTAAATAATAAATACTTACTTTTACTTTATGTAAAATTGGTTTTTTCTTTTTCTTTCAGATAACATAATTGGACATTTCTCCTCTGATTTGTATTCAAAAGCTGAAATTCAAGGTGCAACAATACTTTTTAGTGTTTTTGTATTACTATATTGTACATATAAATATAAATGGTATTTAAGTAATGACATATATGTTGTTTATGTACTTAGCAAATGTTGATGTTGGGGAGTGTTCACTTGAGTGTCCCTATTGTCAAGCTCAACTGTGGTACAAAGAAAGATCTGATAAATTCAAAAGATTAAAACAAGTTGATTTCTCTCTTTGTTGTCAAAAGGGAAAAGTCCAACTTTCATTGTTGAATAAACATCCACAATTGCTTCAAAAGTTGTTCAAAGGTGAAGACACTACAAGCCAGCATTTCTTACATTACATAAGAAGTTACAACAACATGTTCTCATTTACATCCATTGGGGCTAATATCCATTCCTCAATCAATGATGGATCGGGTCCTCCTTAATTTATTCTTAGTGGTCAAAATTACCATAGCATTGGAAGTTTATTGCCTGAAAAAGGATCAAATCCAAAATTTGCACAACTATATATTTATGACACAGAAAATGAAACAACAAACAGAGTTAGTCACTTTGGGTATGTGTACATAGTTTATTTATGTTTTAGCGATCATTGCGCATATAATTATCTAATTTTTAATTTTACAGGTCTGATAGTCAACAATCCATATTTGATAAATCATTGATCGAAGAGTTGAAGAAAATGATTGACAAACACAATATATTTGCTCAAACATTCAGAAGAGTAAGAGATTTTATACATGATGATGAACAATCAAATTTTGGATTAAGGTTATTTAGACATCGCTTTAAGGATCCTAGAGTATACAATACACCAGTAACAGATGAAGTCGCAGCATTGATAGTTGGTGATTTGAGCACCTTAGATGTAGGAAGGGACATCATTGTCAAGAAAGTTTCTGGTCAGTTAACAAGACTACATGAAACACACACATGTTTCATTCCTCTTCAATATCCTTTGATTTTCCCATATGGAGAGGATGGTTATCAAGAGAATATTCCAATTAGAGATTGTCAAAAATATGGACAAAGTAGAAAGAGAATTCATATTTCTTTACGAGAATTCATTGCTTTCAGAATACAAGATAGAAAGGTTGAATTTGGTAAGGTTGTAAATTCATGTAGATTGTTTCAACAGTTTTTAGTGGATACATACACTATGATTGAACCAAAGGTTGTCTTTTATACGAAATAATCAAAAACTCATTCGTTCAGATATTCTGAATGGGTTACAAGAAGCTGTTAACAAAGGTGAAATTGATCCTTCTTCCATTAGTAAGCGTATTGTTCTTCCAGCTTAATTTACAAGTGGTATGAGATACATGTTCAATAATTTCCAAGATGCTATGGCAATTTGTAAGAGGTATGGCTATCCAAATTTGTTTATAACAATCACATGTAATGTAAATTGGCCTGAAATTCTTGATTTTGTCAAATCAAGAGGATTAACTACTTTAGATAGGCCAGACATTGTTTGCGGAGTTTTTAAAATGAAATTAGACCAAATGATGACATATTTCAAGAAGAATAATTTCTTTGGCAAAGACAATGCAGGTATACCATACTACTTTTCTTAATTTATTTTTCTTACTGGCAATTATTTTCTCGAATAATTATGTTCCAAATTTAGGTATGTATACAGTTGAATTTCAAAAGAGAGGTCTGCCACATGCTCATATATTATTATGGTTGAGTGACTCAAACAAGTTAGAAAATGCAAAGCACATAGATCAAGTCATCTCTGATGAACTTCCTCATCCAGATCTCTATCCTGAACTTTCAAAGGCTGTTCAAACATATATGATACATGGTCCATGCGGAGCCGCTAGATTCAACTCACCATGTATGAAAGAAGGTCGGTGTTCTAAATTTTTTCCTAAAAAATTTAGACATTCAACTACAATTGATGAAGATGGATATCCTGTATATAGACGTAGAGATTATGGTTTATTTGTGTTGAAAAATGGACATAAATTAGGTAATGCAAATGTCATGCCGTATAGTCCTCTTCTCTTAATGCATTATCAAGCTCATGTTAATACAAATTATTGCAACAAATCCAACTCAATCAAGTATTTGTTCAAATATGTCAACAAAGGTCCTGATAGAGCAACAATTAAAATTACAGACAAAGACAATGAATCTACAAAAATGCGTATTATTGATGAGATAAAAAGATATTATGATTGTAGATTCATTGTTGAATTTATGGCTTCGATATCCATCATAGATGGCCAGCTGTTCAACGTTTAACTTTTCACTTACAAAATCAACAACCAATTTTGTTCAAAGATGATGATCGAATTGATGATGTATTGCATAGGAATGAGAATATGAACACCATGTTTCTAGCTTGGTTTGAAGCTAACAAAAAATTTGAGGAAGGCAGAAACTTGACTGATGCTGAATTTCCAACAAAGTTTGTTTAGATGTCTCAACAAAAACAATGGAAACCAAGAAAGCAGGGTTATAGTATTGGTCAACTAACACATGTTCCTCTAGGATCAGGTGAATGCTACTACATGAGAATCTTACTAACAAAACAAAAAGGTTGTATTGATCATGATAGTATAAAGATAATTAACGGTAAAACATTCTCCACATACCAAGAGGCTTGCCAAGAATTAGGATTATTGGCAGATGACAAAGAATTCATTGATGCCATTAAAGAGGCTAGCCATCTTGCATATGGAAATCAACTTAGAAGGTTATTTGTTGCTTTGTTAATCATGAATACAATGTCAAAGCCAAATGTTGTTTGGGATGCAACTTGGACTTTACTTGCAGATGGTATCCTATATCAAAAAGGAAAAGACTTGAACATACCAGGTACTAAGTTGAATTAATCTCCACTGTTTTTTCCATAATTATTTATTCATTACATGTTTTATTTTGTAGATTTTCAAATTGAAGAGCATGATTTACACAATCTTTGTCTCCTATAAGTACAAGAATTTCTAAATTCAAATGGGTGAACTTTAACAGATTATAGTTGCCTTCCTCAACCTGATCTTTCAAATTCATTCAAATTTCACAACAGGTTCATTGTTGATGAAATGAATTATGATAAAGAACAAATGGAGAAGCTACACCAATCTCTATTGCAGTCAGTCACTAATGAGCAACTACATGTTTATAACAAAATTATGACAACAGTGAATTCAGAGGTATGGAATTTCTTTTGTCAGTTGCTATTAGAGCCAAGGGAATGATTGCCCTTAATGTAGCTTCAAGTGGAATTGCATCTTTATTGCTTCCTGGAGGAAAAGCTTCTCATTCTACTTTTTGCATACCATTAGCAATCAATGATGAATCAACCTGTAACATCAATCTCGTATTCGTTATATATATGTTGTTTTTCAATTGTTAATTGTTGCTTTACTGTATTGTCAAGAATAAATGTCTAGATACATGTGCTTGGGTGTTACTGAAAAAACAACATTCATTTAAATTTACATAATTGCATTTCATTTCTTTAATTGTATAAATGTTAAAGAATCATAATTCTATAATTTTGTTGTTACTTTTGCTATAACTTCTATACTTTATGTTTTTTGTTACTTTTTGTGTCAGTGAACAATAATAATTTTAAATTTGTTGTCACTGTTTGCACGTGATAATGTTTTCTATTCTGACTTAAACTTTCCCATTCAATTCACAACTTTCACTTTACCATTTCATCCACATCCTTCATCCACCACTACATTTGAACGTCCATTTCTCTGCAATTACAAAAATGGAAATGCAGCAAACCCAAAATCAGAGAACAATACTTTAGAATTTCAACACCATCTACATACTCTCTCAGGTATGTCTTCAATTTTAACACAAATACAAATTTAGATCTAATAGTATGCATTGAGATATTATGTTCTATGTGTTGTTTGTTGTGTTCTGTCTTCCAATTGTATCATCATGATCCCCACTTTACTAGTATTACAGAGGAACACAATCAAATATAGTTTGTTTTTTGGTAAATGAAATAAAATTTACTAACGTTCATTTAGCGTATGTACTGGACTTTCATATATATCTAAAGATTCATAGTTTCTTTATTTCAATCTTCTGAATTTTTACTTTATTTCAGTTTTATTTATTTATTTTTGTAAAGAATTATTAATTCTGGATTTTATTTTTATGAACGTCGATTTATATATAATATAATTCACCCTTCTAATTTATTATTTAATTATTTCACTATTTTTTCTTATTTAGAATATCAGATTTTGTGATTAGAATTTTAAAATAAGTTATATATAAGTATGTTCATAACTTATATATGTTTTGGTTTATGTTTCTGTTCTTGCAGACAAAAGATTGATAATGTCTTTATTGTTTGAAAATAATTTAGTGTCATTATTTTGTAGCCATTTTTATTTGTCGATCGACACTTTGCTGTTGGTTATGCACATGAATTAGGCCCACAGTGGCACTTGGTAGATGTAAATGGTAAGAGCAAAATAACTACCTATAACATGGATTCAGATAACCCAAGGATCAATGAAGGTTGGTTTAATATGAGAAATTTGTATCAAATTCAAAGTGATTCTCACATCCAATTTTAGTATTTGGGAAATTCTTTATTTCACCTAACAATGTTTAAAGGTGGATTTACAACAACAAGTTTGACAACATTTATGCACCGTATTAGTCATCAAAATACAAGATCTATATTTTCAGTGAAATTGACAAAGTATAAAGCAAAGCAAGTCACTTGGTATATTCCTTCTGATTTCTTCTTATGCTTATTAGTATAATTAAATTGAAATACTTATACTAATAATAAACTTATGAATCATGTAGGATTGCCATCAAAGTTTCCCAACTTCATTCGGGAGGAGAACGTAGAAGATGTCTTTCTTATAGGGCCTAAAACTATAGTGAATTTCAAAATACTAATATCGAACAAACAATGAACTTCAACAAAGATAGGTCAAGGTTGGAGGCTATTTTGTTCTGAAAATGAATTAAAAGAAGGAGATATTGTTGTCTTTTAAGCAGACAATGATTTCATCGAACCAAATGTTGAAGTCTTCATTAATGGTTGTTGTTGTGATTAGATTAAGCATAATTTTGTAATGTTGATCAATTATGGTCATTGAACTTTGTTATATGATAATATAGTTGAGTACTTGATCAATTATGGTCATTGAACTTTGTTATATGACAATATAGTTGTTTATAATAAATTTTTAACATTTTTTTATAATTTTATAATTTATAATCAATATTAAAAATAATCTCGTGCATTGCATGGGTCAAAAGACTAGTATATATATATATATATATATATATATATATATATATATATATATATATATTCAAGATATTCCAATATAAATTCAAATTCAAAGTTGTAGGCCCAATCCAATTCGAAAAATCTATAAATAAGGGGTCTGGCAAAGGTGAAAAGAACCACCCTTAAGGCAAAAAAGAAACACTTTGAAAAAAAACCCTTTAGGAGAGAGAGGAAAGAAGTTAGAGGCTCATTCTGAAGGCTGGAGGCATTCATCTTCACCATTATTCTAGTATTCAGAATGCTAAAGAGTAGCCAACTCCCTTATTCATGGGGGTTGGGTGTAATGTATTCTTAACTCTTTATGAATTTCAATATTCTATATAATTCTTTTCCATCACTCATGTGTTCTATTCTTGCTTTAATTGCATGGTATATATTGGTTGCATATTTGTGGGTCTCTAATTATTGGACACAATATTATAACCTATACTGGAGTAGACAACTAATTGATTATGCATCTAGACATTGAGTACATAATTGGTCATTCATAACATCAGAACTTTGATCATTGATGCGAACTTATAATAAAAATTGCTAAGACATTAGAGTTTTTATTATTCAAGTTTAGACTTATCGCTAAGACATTAGGGCTAGTTACAAGAGGTTTGAATGCTATAGTAAGAATTAGAAGAATATTGCTTAATGTTTTTGCTTCAAATTGGATCATGAAACCCAATCACAATGAAGCCTTTATCATATATTGTTGCACACCATATATTGATATAAATATAAAAGAACAAAAAAAGTTTTTTTTTTTTTTGTGAAATTTGGTGTCTAATCAAGTTATAAATTGCAAGAGTTGCAAGTGTTTCACAAGTCTCTTGAAAATAATACTTGTACTTTTCATTTTATTACGTGTACGATTTTGTGCACTTGCCAATCCCGTAACAATTATCACTTGTTCTTCCATTTCATAGTTTCCTTTTATGCTAAATTGATCATGAACAAGTTTTGATTGTTTAAGTATTCATTGATTCATAAAATTACTGGATTAGAATGGAAACAAGTTGAATGTCGGAGGATGCACAATCATCTAACTTTTATCAAAGGTCTTTTGATTAGAATTGAGTATGCTTAAGCAAGTAATTCTAGATTCATGAGCTCAATTATGCGAAACATATTCACACCGTTCCATTCAATCTTCTCTTCAATTTTTAGTTTCGTTTCTTTTTCACATTCATTTCTTGTTTCTAATTTATTTGTGATGCAATACATGATCTATTCACCTCGTTTCCATAGTGATTTCATAGCTCCTCGTGTTTAATTTTGTAATTGCGTGTTTGACCATTAATTTCGTTAAATTAGGGTTCGTGAATTGGGATTTTACATTTTACTCGATCATTTTGCATGATTTCAATTTCTAAACCTAATTGATGTTCTTCCGAACTCTTTTTGTATCTTTAAGTTGTTAATTCATCCATTTTATGTGTACATTCAAAACTGCCAAGCATTTCCATACATGAACACCATTGTGAAATTTTTATTTTTCCTAAGTTTAGGTTCTGATAGCTTACTTGGTGCTTGGTTTATTTTAGTTTAGTTTGTTTAAAGTGATAGATTTAGATTTCCCACACTTTATGGAGGGACACTTAAGAATCATTTGAAGTTAAGTTGCCATTCCTAGGATTGATCCTTAGTTAGTCACTACACTACATTAGTTATCATGTGCAAGTTAGATTTAGGATGTTGGAGAGTTAATTTGTGCAAATTTGTAGAATTTATTTCCTATTTTTTAGAAATTTTAGTATGTTTTTCGATAGTTTAGGACATTTGTATTCATTTGTGCATTATTGATCTAATTTCATCATGCATTATCTTGTTTCGGATCATACATTTAGTTTTGTGCATTATACGTGTAAATAGGTTTGGAGGAATTTAGTTAGATTGAAAATAACGTGTTCCATAGGTGGCTGGTAGATTTTTCCAAAACATTTGGATTTGGCTTCAAAAATGAAAGATTCAAAACAATGTGTTCCACAAGTGCCCGGTGGATTTTTCCACACCTATGGATTTGGCTTCAAAGATCAAGTCAAAATAGCAAGTTCCACAGGTGGCCTGTGGATTTTTTTCCATAACCTATGGATTTTTTAGAGAGATATCTTAAAATGACGTGGACTGACAAGGATTTAAAGCAAAAGGAAAATAAAATAAAGTGAAAAAGGGGAAACAATTAAGGGAGAGAAGTAACCACCTTAACAAAGGGAGAGAACGTGGAAAAGATAAAAGAGGAGGATTGTTCATGAAAAGTTTCTTCTTCTTTTTCTTCTTCATTTTCGTCATTCTCTTCTTCTATTCGTTTTAGTTTTTTTTTTTCATTATGCAGAACTAAGTTTTTTTTGTTGGACGGTTGATGTAAGACTCTAGATTTTAGTTTCTACCCTTACAATTGATGTTTTGTTAATGTTATTTATCTCAATGCTCTGTTTATAGTTTTATTGTTTATTTTATGAGTAATTTCATAATAGGGAAATTAGGATTGTTTGCATTATAAATAATACAAGTTAGGTTATGTCACAATATAGAAATTGGGCATATCTAATTAGTTTGCAATAAAGATGATAATTGATTTTTCATGATTATATTGAATTTTTCTAAACTGACCTAAGGAATTGGGGTTCAAATTCAATGAATAGATTTTACCTGCTAAGGGATTAGGGGTAAAACAACTTTGAGTAAACTCATGTGGATGATTACATTGCTGACATCAATTGAAAAGGAGTAGAATTCTAGAGGAAAGGGTACGAAATCAATCCTCTGATAGTTCTTATATTGATTGAAGTTTTTGTTATAATTTTATGCTTAGATTCCAGAGGACGATCTCTTTTCATCCTTTCCGGTGGCACTAATAGAAAGGAAGTACTTGCCAACGAACCTTGACTCTCTACTCTCTCCCAGCGAATCAAGAAATCTAGTGCGGTCAGTAAATGCATAATTTGGATTGGAATCCCGGGATTGAGAGACAGATATTCGCCAGGTCCGATATTTTATTACTACGATTGTCGAGGATTGGTTTTTCTGTTGATATTAGTGATCTAATTTGCTTAAGATTTGAGTTTTAAATTTTAGGTAGTCATGATTGTTTTGTTTTTAGTTTATTTTTTTCTGTTTTAATTATTTTGTTTGTTGTTAATTTCTTGTCATATGAATTTTTGTTGTTAGAATCTTGTGTCTCTAAGCTGTTTATGCGAGGTATAGTTGCAGAAAAAATCTTACTTTTTGACCCAAAAATTGAATGTACTACTATTGCTAGATGTAATAGGATAATCGCAAGAAAGAAAAAGCAAGAAAGAAAAACAGGATCATCAATTGACAAGAAAGAGCATATATCAACAATGGCTAAGGAACAACTTGTGAGGAGGACTCTGCTTGATTATTCGATGCCAAATATAAATAATTACCAATGGAGCATTATGAGACCTCTTATTCAAGCCAACAATTTTGAAATCAAGCCTGCACTATTACAAGTCATCTAGCGGAATCAATTTGGAGGTGCAGTTTTAGAGGATCGTAATTCTCATATGGAGAATTTTCTGGTCATTTTTGACATTTTGAAGATTAATGGAGTTTCAAATGATTTTATCCGCTTAAGGGTTTTTCCTTTTTCATTATTGGATAAAGCTAAAAGTTGGCTTCAAACACAACCTCAATGCAATATTTCTACGTGGGAAGATATGACTACAAAATTTGTAACAAAATACTTTTTCCATCCAACCAAATACTTTTGTGCAACAAAAACTCTATACGAGGCTTGGAAAAAGGTATAGGGAGCTATGGAGGAAATGTCCACATCATGCTTTACCAAATTAGTTGTAAGTCCAAATATTTTATAATGGTCTTGCACCCTCTTTTAAAGCAATTCTGGGTTCAACAAGTGGAGGATCATTTAATTTGAAAACACTAGAGGGAGCTTTTGAGACTCTTTAGCTAATGGAAAATAATACCGTGAATATGCAATTTGATCATCAAAATAGGAAAGGTGGAATATTAGAGATTAATATTTTGGATGTTATCCTAGCCCAAAACAAGTTGTTAACACAACAAATGACCAAGTTAACTCAAAAGTTGGGTAATATGCAAGCAAAAGCAGTTAACACAAAATCTTAACTATGTGATTTTTGTGGAGGAATGTGTAACGTCTCTATGAACCTTCTCGCTCGTAGTCCGGCCTCTACGAACCTCCCCGGCCGTAGTCCAACACACGTGATCCGTAACATGGTTTCCCGCACATGCTCTATTGGTTGTGGCTGATAGGTATGGCAGCAAGTCATCTTGAAGTAATCACTAGAAGATGTAGAACACGAATAACCTAGTTGTGGCCAAGTGGTATGAACTAAAAGGATGGAATTCATTTGGGATGATTGTATTGTTTATATTGATGTGTTGTATATGTGTATACAATTTTTGTATGCTTTATCTATTAAGCTCACCCTATCTTCTTGTCTTTGGTGATGATCGTGTGCGCGATACACGTGAGCAGATAATGTTGATGCAGGTGGTGCTAGTGAGACTTAGCCACGGAGCAGGGATAGCATGGGGAGCTTTTTATATATTTTATGTTTTTGGAAATAAGTTGTAAACTCTTATGAGATGTTTTTGGAATATTTCACATTTGTAATTATGGATTTTTGGTTTTATCTTTGAAATTTATAAAAGTTTAAATTTCCCGCATTTTTGGGAAATGAGGTATTATTATTAAATGCAATGTCTTTATTATTTTATCTATTTTATTTACTTAAATCCGCCATATCCTAACGGGATGCTACATTTGGTATCAGAGCAAAGGTTTTCAAAATGATTTTTGGGGTCTAAGGGGAGTGAGCTTATCGTGTTACGCTAGTGTGATTAATTGTTTGTATTTTGTACTAATTTTTGGATGTGAAATCCTAAGTTGAGCTGTGTGATGTGCACAGCTGAAATATGTGGCACGCGCAAGCTATGGCCAACAAGAGGAGAAGGAACACTGTTGGAGCTGATGACATAGCTCAACTGATTCATCGCATTGTGGACACGATGCAGCCCACAGCAACGCCATCCTAAGCCATAGTTGCACCTACTAGGCCAGTATCTATGGAGGATTTCATGAAACATAGGCCAACCAAGTTCTCTGGCAAGGCCACTACTAATGAGGCCGATGCCTGGCTACGGGAGTGCGAGAAGATTTGTAGAGTCCTGGAGTGCACAGATGCTCAACGACTATAGTTTGTCACATTCCTTCTAGTGGCAGACGCAAAGTACTGGTGGCAGGGGATGCAACAGTTGATGCAGACCCGTGATGAGGAGGTGACCTGGGCTGCCTTCAGGACGAGGTTCCTGGAGAAATATTTCCCCGACAACGTGAGGCACGAGCGGGAGGTAGAGTTCTTGACGCTCCAGCAGGGAACCATGACCGTGCAAGCTTACATCGAGAGATTTAAGTACCTTGCACGATTCTACTCGCCAGGTGTCACAGAAGAGTGGAGGTGCAGAAAGTTTGAGGGTGGGCTAAAACATGAGCTACGCCGATTCATCGTACCACTCCGGATCCTGGAGTTTCCCATCTTGGTGGAGCAGGCCAAGGCGGTCGAGCAGTTGGAGATGGGGCCTAGTAGAGTGGCCCGACAGTAGAAGACTGCTTCAGATTCCAGATCTTAGAAGAAACCTTACACCAGACTGTAGTCTTCAGCCAAGAAGCTACAATTCTATAATTGTGGCGGGGAACATTTCAGGAGGGACTGCTCTAAACCCTCTAGCAGTTCAGGCAGGAGCAGTAGCATTGGTAAGTCCTACGTTTGTTATCAGACTGGACATTTTGCATGACAGTTCCCTAACAAGAAACCAGTTGGAGGTGCACCAGCTAAGAAACCAGTCGGAGATCAACCTAGAGCACCGGGGCGCGTGTTTTCCCTTACGACCATTAAGGCTGCACAATCAGGTAACCTAGTACAACTTTCATGTTTGTTGTTTAACCATGAGGTTGTGGTGTTGTTTGATTCAGGAGCCATCTATTCATTCGTGTCTAATGAATGCGTGAGGAGGCTCGGACTTGTGATGCGAGAGCTGGGGTGCGAGCTAATAGTTACGACACTAGTCTCTGGCGAGATATCCACCTCTTCTGTAACATTCCTAGTGAATATTACTTGGTTTTATATTAAATATATATATATATATATGTATATGTATATATACATATATATACATATACATATATATATATATATATATATATATATATATATATATGTATATATATATATATAAAACAAACAAACGTTGCAATCTTATTAAGTCTCAAACTCGGAAACTACACAAATTTAATGTTTAATGCGACAAAGTTTTAAATGTAATTAAATCCATAGTCATTACAAGTTTCTATAAGACTAGAAACTCTAATAAAGTTCTAGCTGTATCCCAGCTAGCCCTCACTCTGTCGCCTGAGCACCCTCGGCATCACCTCTAACACCATTTGCTCCCGTGTAACGAATTACACGATCATTGCTAATCACAAACATAAAGGGTGAGCTCAAAAGAATATAAAACACATATCAAATACATAATATAAAACATAAACACCCAATTACATTCTCAGAATTTGACCCTATTCACACTTTTGGTACCCCCACTACTTTTAAAACCTCCAATTTACTCAACAAAGTTAGTCATGGACTCAGGATTCATGATGCTCACACGAACCTGCCCGCTCGTGGTCTTGCCTCTACGAACCTCCCCGCTCGTAGTCCTACTCTACGGACCTGCCCGCCCGTAGTCCAACACATGTGATCCACCAGCTACGTACCTTGATGAAGGATTATCTTGTTTCCTTTTAGAGTTATGAATATGGTGAAGTTGTTTAAGAAAGCTTTTTGAAAATTCCCACTGGACATTAAGATAGCATGCTATCTAGATGTGAAGGTTCATTTCTCAAGCTCATGAAAGGAAGAAGAGAGTTGGATTCAAGCTTAAACACACACGGCAATAACAACACTAAAGAGCAAAATGAAAGAAGAAACAATAAAAATGGAAAGCATAGAAGATGAAGAATGGAAGAAGCACGCCACTCATAGGGGGGGATCTAAGCCAACCAAGCCCTAGAGATGAGTGATGGTGTCGCCACTTGCAAGCAAGATAAGGCAAAGGTGAGTTCACTTCTAGGAAGGAGAGCTCACGAAAATTTGTGGTTGAATGCACAAAGTTTATAACAAAATGATCAACCCTTTTACATGTCTAGGAGCACCCCTTATATAGAAGAGTTTAGGGGCCTCTAAGCAAATAAAAGATACCTAAGGATGTCTCTACAAAAACCTAACCCTAGCTTCTAGAAACTAGGTCAAATAAGGTTACAAAAATGAGAGACAAAAGAGCCAACTATGGTGTGTGCAAGGCTAATTTCGTTCTAGCACAAAAGGAGACAAAGAATGTGTCTCATATGTCTCCAAAAAGTGGCTAAAGTGTGCTAAAAACAAAGGAGACCAAAGGTACATAGGTACACTTGTTTTATGCCTTTTACTTTATGCTTTATGTCTTTGCTTTACTCTCTCATCCACATCATTTATGCTCCCCAATCACCATGCGCCACCTATCATTGCTTGCTTACTCCTAATTAACTACAAAGCAAATAAACATAGATTAGCATGTTGGCTTAAGTCAAGTCAACTATAGTCAACAAGTCAAACCTAGTCAAAGGTCAACAAGTCAACTAAAGTTGATTCAACTAAGTCAACTTAGGGAATCAAAAATAACAAACACAAATGAAAGGGATGAAGGATTAGTGAACTTCCTTTCTAAACATGTTTAGTCTTCTTAAGCATGTGTCTTCATCCTTGGTTGGGGTCAATCCTTCATCATCCTCCCCTTCTTGGAGAGAATTTGACCACAAATTCTTTGAGCCTTTGTAGGTGGAGCTTGACTTGATTTGGGGGAGGATTTACGCCTCCCTTTTATGAGCTTTTGTTCCATCCTTTCTAAGGGTATTACCCCTAGCCTTAGTTAGCCCATTTTTGTTTTCTACACTACTCTTCCTCTCTTGCTTGTGCTTTGGGCCTTCCTTTTTGGCTTGGGAAGAGAAGGAAGGGTGATGCACATCTTGCTTTTGAAGAATTTTTTTGTAGGCAAGTAACACCTTAGTGAAAGCTTGCCCCTTTTGTTTTTCTTCTTTATCTTTTCTTATTATATTTCTATCCTTATTAACTTCTTGAGGTGATAGAGGTAGTAAAGTTGTCTTTTTCCCATTTTTGAAGAAAATGTATTGGTTGGTATGGCCATCATGTAAAGTTTGTTTATCAAATTGCCATGGCCTACCTAGTAAGATATGTGTGACTTCCATGGGAACAAAATCACATAGCACCTCATCTTTGTAGCTTCCTGTACCGTACCTAGCCAAACTCAACCAAGTAAACAAATATACACATCAAAACCGCCTAGCATCTAGTGCCCGGACACCACCAGCACAAGACATCTAGGCAAGTGGCCGGTCAAGGCCGACCACTTACCTAGAAAGTTAGCTAACATCGATGCTTCTCCTTCAATAGGTCCCCAGGGCCAGTTTTGGGGCCCAGGCCCACTCATGGCCCAAGCTAGGGCCCAGGTCAAAACCCAGCCCATGCAATGGTCAAACGTCATTAAATGTTCTATAAATACACGTGGACCCCATCATTTAAAGGTACGCATTCATTAATTGCTGATTTGACTCTTTGAGAGCTTTGACTTACTTGAGCTTCGGAGATTCTTCTGCAGGTAGCCCCCCCTGGGTTCAAGCCGACATGTATTGAATGGGAAGAGGCCAACTAAGGAGATAGCGGACTACATGGTAAGGTGACACTCGTGCCTAACTTATCTTATTTGTCCCTCTGCAGGAACACTTCCTATAGAGAAGTTAATTAGGACTTGTTTATTGACATCTATTTCTCCCTCTTTACTTATCCAAGCAAGCTTGTAAGGCTTAGCATGAGGAATGGTCTCTAAGCTAAGCTTTTCCCCCAACCTTGTGCCAGCTACATTGGTACTACTTCCTCCATCAATAATTAGAGAGCAAATCCATTTGTTAATTTTGCATCTAGATTGAAAAATGTTTTCTCTTTGTACCCGCTTTTCTCTGAAGATGGTTTCTACCCGCAGCAAAGCTGGAGCTAGCAAGCAAGTTGACGCTGGTCCCTCTGGACCTTCTCGCGTCACCCCTAATTTGGCCGCCATCCTAGACGGCCAGATGAAGATGCAACAGGAACTTGCAAACCTGAAGAAACGCAACGCAGAAGAGATAGAAGCGCTCAAACAAGAGAACTCCCGCCTCAGGAGGAAGATCGAGGCAGATGCCGACCTGAAAGGAAAAGCCAAAGAGACCTCTGAAGCTGTGAAGTCTCCGGCTTTCCAACCTACAGAGGAAGAAAGCGAATACAACCCTACCCCCCACACCTTCACCACCACCCAACAAACCCCTCTCACTACCACACACCCCCAACACTTCCCACTAGGTCACCTAGGACCTACCGCACCCTCAACAACCCACGTTCCCCACAACATACCCACTACGCTTCACACCGCGTACGTCCCACCCTACCACCCCCCATATCTTCCCACAACCCACATCCCCCCTCATAACATCACCTCCACCTTCCCTACCATGATCAACCACCCACTCCCACCCCACATTCTCCCCCCCCACCAGCCCAGACGCCGCCACCCATTCACAGACTTTATCGCTAACACCCCTCTCCCAACCTAGTGGGAACCATTCAACCTCGATCGCTACACTGGCGAAACCGACCCCGATGAACACCTGAAAGTTTACATCACACACGTTGCTCTGTATACGTCCCAGGACGCAGTCTTCTGCAAAGCTTTCCCCACAACACTCAAAGGCCCCGCCCTAGAGTGGTTCACCACCCTCCCACCCTACTCCATTGATAATTTCGACACCCTTTCCCACATGTTCTCCACACATTTTGCCGGCAGCCGCCCTCACCAAACCACCACCATGTCCTTACTAGGCATCAGACAGGAGCCCAATGAACCTCTCAGAACATTCATCGACCGCTTCAGTAAAGCAGCCCTTCGCACACCACACCTTAACCAGGAAATGATACTCCAATGCATGACCCTCACCCTGCAACCCGGACCCTTCGCTAACAACGTCTACCTTCACCCACCCACCTCCATGCACGAACTCAAGCTGCGTGCCGCTGACTACGTTCGCATGGAAGAAATGCAAACCCTTCATACTAAATTCTGCAACGACTATGTCGCCAACACCGCCACCCCCAATCCCAACCCCGTACCCAACCCCACCCCACAGCCTCACCCGCGCCCCGATACCCGTCCACGTGAACCCCGCCAACCACGTTTTACCAGATACGCCCCACTCACAGTAGCCTGCTCCCGCATCCTTGACGAAGCCCTCCAAGCTGACCTCCTCCCCCCACCACGCAAAACAACCACCCCTCCTAACGCTGACATGACCAAGTACTGTCGATACCATCGCAATCACGGTCATACTACAGAAGAGTGCAAAGCGCTACAGGATAAGATCGAAGAACTGGTACGTGCCGGCCACTTTCGCCGCTTCATCCGCAGAGATGACCACACCTCCTCTCGGACCCACCACCCCCCACGACACGACCACAGACGACAACCAAGCGGTGCCAACCACAATGACCAACCCGCCCAACCCAATGACCAACACTCACAACCCGCCCACACCAACATCACCCCTGCCGACCCCCCCTTGCGAGGTACTATTAACACCATCTCTGGTGGCTTCGCAAGCGGAGGCTCCACCTCATCTGCCAGAAAGAAACACCTCCGCCACATACAATCTATCAACCACATCACCCAAACCCACCACAGACGACGTATGCCCCCCATCGTTTTCACTGATGATGACTTTCACGGCCTCGACCACCAACAAGACGACCCCATGGTCATCACAGTTGAAATCGAAAACTATGCCGTTAAAAAAGCACTGGTAGATCAAGGCAGCTCAGTTGACATCCTCTACTGGGCCACTTACCAAAAATTGCAACTCCCTGACACCGCTATGATCCCATATGACGAGCCCATATACGGCTTTTCTGGCGAACAAGTCTCTACCCGGGGCTACATAGACCTCCATACCGTCTTTCGGGAAGGAACCCAAACAAAAACAATCCCAATCCGCTTCCTAATAGTCGACGCACCCACATCCTACAACATACTCTTGGGCCGTCCTTCCCTCAACACCCTCGGAGCAGTCGTCTCCACCCCGCATTTGGCCATGAAGTTCCCAGCACCATCCGGTGATATCCTAATCATCCACTGCGACCAACGTTTGGCACGCGAATGCTACATGGCAAGCTTAAGGCCCCAACTCCCAATCCAACAGAAACCACATCGAGCGACCACCTAATTCACGCATAACCTTATCCGGCGAAGACCTTGATCCCAGAATAGGCCGAGATGCCCGCCTCGAACCAGTCGAGGACACAACCCCCCTGGGACTCCCCAACGGCCATTCCATCAACTTGGGCACTGGTTTAAGTCTTGATGAGCGTGCCACAATTACACCCATCCTTATAAACAACACGGATCTCTTCGCTTGGTCAGCCGCCGACCTCCCAGGGGTAGACCCCAACGTCGCATCCCACAAGCTCTCGGTATATAAAGAAGCCCGCTACGTATCTCAGAAAAAACGCAAACTTGGTGAAGAACGCAGACAGGCAGCCAAAATAGAAGCCGACAAGTTGCTGAGCGCAGGATTCATAGATGAAGCGCATTACACCACCTGGCTCTCTAACGTTGTCTTGGTGAAGAAAGCCAATGGTAAATGGCGGATGTGCGTGGACTACACAGATCTAAACAAGGCATGCCCTCGCGACGCCTACCCCCTACCCAACATCGACCGCCTTGTAGACGGCGCGGCAGGAAATAAAGTACTTAGCTTTCTGGACGCATACTCAGGTTATAACCAAATACCCATGGCCACAGCAGACATGCACAAGACCGCCTTCATCACAGACGATGCCAACTACTTCTATAGAGTCATGCCCTTCGGCCTCAAAAACGCTGGGGCAACCTACCAGCGGCTAATGGACAAAGTCTTCAGCCACCTCACAAGTCACTGTGTCGAAGTCTACGTCGATGACATGGTCGTCAAATCCCCAAGCCATCATCAACACGCTATAGATTTGGAGGCGGTTTTCTCCGCATTGCGCCAGTACAACCTCCGCCTGAACCCTGAGAAGTGCGTATTCGGCGTGGACCGGGGTAAATTCCTCGGTTTCATGTTAACTCAGCGCGGCATAGAGGTCAACCCCGAAAAATGCAAGGCTATCATCGAGATGCGTAGCCCAACCACCATCAAAGAGGTACAGCGACTAATCGGCCGCCTCACAGCTATATCTCGTTTCCTACCAAAACTAGTAGAACAAATTCAACCCATAATTCAGCTCCCAAATTAAAGACCCCGTCCTCCAACAATATTACCATTTGGTCCGCACAATCATCCAATCCGCTTTCGAACTAGTCCGCATCGAACACATACCCAGAACCGACAACGTCAGAGCAGACATCCTTTCCAAGTTAGCCAGCACCAAACTCAAAAGCCGCAACCGGTCCTTGCTACAGCAAACACTATCCACACCCTCCGTCACACACACTTGCCAAACGCTAACCCACCCCCCGTTAGACAATCCCATCCCTACCCAAAACCCAAACTGGACCACCCCTTACATCCAGTACCTTAAAACTCGCAACCCCCCGGCCGACGCGGACAAAACTTGGCTGGCCAAGGCCGCCAGGTACACTATGGTAGGCGACGACCTCTACAAACGCGGATACGGCCAGCCCCTACTTAAATGTGTCACGCCAGAACAAGCCCAGTACGTCATTAAGGAACTACACGAAGGGATCTGCGGTTATCATTCAGGCGCTCGCACCATGGCCACAAGAATTCTCAGAGCCGGGTACTTCTGGCCTACAATAGAGGCAGACTGCCAAGACTACGTCAAAAAGTGCAAACCATGTCAGAAGCACGGCAACCTTATACATCAAAAACAAGAATAGCTACACCACATACTGTCCCCCTGGCCGTTCGCTAAATGGGGGATGGACATCCTAGGCCCATTCACACCCGGCAAAGGACAGGTTAAGTTCCTAATCGTAGCCGTTGACTACTTCACCAAGTGGATTGAAGCCAAACCGTTGACCACTATCACAGCCCAGCAAGTCCAGCAGTTTGTGTGGAAGGACATCATATGCAGATATGGCATACCGCATACCATCATAACAGATAACGGCCGACAATTCATTGACAAGGAACTAGCAAAATTCTATACCGGTTTGGGCATCAAACATATCACAAGCTCTGTTGAACACCCGCAGACCAATGGGCAGGCGGAAGCGGCAAACAAAGTTATCCTCGTGGAACTGCGCAAAAGATTGGATACCGCTAAAGGCCGATGGCCAGAAGAGTTAATTGAAGTACTATGGGCCTACAGATGCACCCCGCAATCGTCAACTAACGAATCCCCCTTCAGCCTGGTCTACAGCGCAGAGAACTATACGACCCAGCTAATAACCAACAAAACATGGCCTTGCATCTCAACCTCCTTCCCGAACTCAGAGAAAAAGCCCAAATACGCAATCTTGCCGCCAAACAACGAGCTGCCAGGAAATATAACGCAAACTTGCACCCGCGATCGTTTGTCATAGGAGACCTAGTATGGAGAATGGCCAGTAGTGCTAGAAAGAAGGATGGCAAGTTCTCCGCCAATTGGGACGGCCCATACCGCATACGAGAAGACACAGGAGGTGGGGCTTATCGCCTAGAACAACTATCCGGGGAAGAAATCCCCAACACATGGAATGTATCCCACCTCAAGTTTTATTTCAGTTGAACATACACCATAAGCAGATCCATACTTGTAACCACGGGTGTACTCTTTTTCCTCACTTGGTCTTTTTTCCCTAAGGAGGGTTTTGGCCAAGGAGGTTTTAACGAGGCACCCCCATTTCAATTAATAAAATGAGTGGTTCCCTACTTCATAACTCTGTACTACTTTACTTGTGCTTAATTCGTTTAAGTTCCCCACCCTTACCACAAGGAAGCGGCCTGGGTCGAACACCCTTTACTTGTGCTTAATTCGTTTAAGTTCCCCACCCTTACCACAAGTAAGCGGCCTGGGTCGAACACCCTTTACTTGTGCTTAATTCGTTTAAGTTCCCTACCCTTACCACAAGTAAGCGGCCTGGGTCGAACACCCTTTACTTGTGCTTAATTCGTTTAAGTTCCCCACTCTTACCACAAGTAAGCGGCCTGGGTCGAACACCCTTTACTTGTGCTTAATTCGTTTAAGTTCCCCACCCTTATCACAAGTAAGCGGCCTGGGTCGAACACCCTTTACTTGTGCTTAATTCGTTTAAGTTCCCCACCCTTACCACAAGTAAGCGGCCTGGGTCGAACACCCTTTACTTGTGCTTAATTCGTTTAAGTTCCCCACCCTTACCACAAGTAAGCGGCCTGGGTCGAACACCCTTTACTTGTGCTTAATTCGTTTAAGTTCCCCACCCTTACCACAAGTAAGCGGCCTGGGTCAAACACCCTTTACTTGTGCTTAATTCGTTTAAGTTCCCCACCCTTACCACAAGTAAGCGGCCTGGGTCAAACACCCTTTACTCGTGGTTAACATACAAACGCCAACAATGCTCCCCTACGCATACAACACAACATATCGCATATTCCTATCACATGCTATTATCAATAACCACAAACATATATATCCACAAGATGCATCACATTAAAAACAAATAAAAATATTGTACGAGTTATTACAGACTTAGGATTCATTGCGAAATAGAACAATAAAAAAAAAACTACATCCTAAGCTGCTTTGTCATCCTCCACGGGCGCATCCACATCTTTCTCCGCCTCGGCCGCCTCGTTCCCAACCTCCTCCCCACCCTCTTCATCCTCCCCTACCAGCTTTCCACCAACCACGTCTTTATCTACATCAAACCTTGAATCCAGGGCATCCACTTCCTTATAAAAGAAGGCCGCCTGCCGCAACCCCTTCTCAAAGCCATTTATATGCTCCTGAATAAAACTGTTCTTCAAGTCATCCAATTCACCAACAACCCCGTCATACTTGTCCTTTAAATCCTCATAGTCTTCCTCAAGCTCCCCTATACGCTTATTCAATTTCTCCTTAGAATCTAAACAACGAACCTTCCACGACACCAACCTCTTTCTCTCAGCCTCCCAACTTTCCTTCTCCTTCTCCAACGCTGCCTTCTCCTCCGCCAACTTGTCCACTTTATCCTGCAGCCCTCCCGCCTCCTTCACTTCCCTTTTGTAAAGGGACCCCACACGTCTACTCAACACCAATGCCTTACTCCCAAACTCAACCATGGTTCTCACAATATGATCAACCTCCATATTGTCGATGGAGTTCACAACAGTATCTGGCAAGTTAATTGAGATGTCCTTTCTCACGCATATCTCCGACAACTCAATTAGCCCGGCTTCCGGCAACTTCTCGCCACTGGCCGACCCCGCCCCATCACCTGACCCGAGAATAGCTGCCCTCACTTTCTTCACATCCTTACCCTTCCCGGGTCGAGGCGGAAGCTCAGTCTTCCTCTTCGTGCCGCCATGAACGTGTACTTCCACCACAGATTCCTGCAGATTGGGAACACCAGTTTTCCCAGCCTCCTTGGCCTTGGCGGCCATCTCCTTCCTCAGCGCTTGAAAGAGCGCCAAGTTCTTCTTGCCAGACTGTGCCATATGTCCTGCAATAACATATCACAACTCGGATCAAAACAACTTAGCATCATTAACACAGTTTAAGTAATAAACAGATACCTTCAATATCTATAATCGGATGCACCGAATTATAAACCCTAACTAAGCCCTTAGTGGGCAACTTATCCACAAATCTTAACAACATCCCCACCACCTCCTTATCTCCAGACGACAACTCCTCCACCCCCATATCCTTGTAACGCGAAGGGTTATTGGTCCAACTGAAAGGGAACTTTGTACTCCCATCCGCATTCAGGAAATGCGGCTCACCTCCCTCCTTCACCACAACCTTGAAGTATCCGTCCTTGAAGTGCTTGAAAGATTGGGAGAATGCATCCAACCTGCTAATGCTAGGACGACTTATCAATGACAACCAGGTAGCCGTCCTCCGGGGTCTAGTATCATAGAAATACAAAAACGCATAAGGTGAAGGCTCCAAGTACAGCGACTCGCACAGAATGCGGAAGGCCTGTAAGTAAGCCCAACTGTTAGGGTGTAGTTGAGTAGGCGCCACATTCAAAGCCCGCAGCACACCCATAGTAAAGTCGTCGAAAGGTAGTCGTATATGAAGTTGAGAAAAATGACACATGTACATGTAAAAGAATTTCTCGGTAGCCCCCTCTTGACCGTGGCATACCCGGTCGATGGCGCTCACTCTTTCCAGTGTAACAATATCTCCACTGACCCCTCTAGATATGACGGGCGTATAGTTAAGCCAAGAATTCAGTAGACGAGACCACCTAAACAGGGATGACTGTTCACGAACATCGGACGCAACCCACGCATAACCGCCCTTAGCCGGCTAGTTACTTTCCTCCAGCTCTTCAGGAGGATCTTCTCGGACCTCCCTCACTACTTCCATTGGCATCCCACTTGTGCCAACTCCAGCACTTATACCTTCTCCACGAAGCCGGTCATCTCTACTCTTATCCGACTCAGTACTCTGACTACTACTAGATGCAGATAACGATGAGCTATCGCTAATAGACATACCTGTTTTCGTGTTTACGGAAAGATGTCGGCGGAATTTGGGAACTAGTCGGACAATATTATGCGCACAAGGTCTCTGATTTCAAAACTCGCAAATGAACCAAGTAAACCCTCAGCTGCTTTCAAGCCCATAATTATAGTCCACGATCCCAAACGACTAAAAACTCTTCCCGCCAAAATGAAACCCCAGACCAATCGACACCATTATAAAGGATATGACACATAAAAAACGACGGCGCCAAAGTTTTAACGATGTGACCACCTGACGCCTTTTCACCTACCTTCTGACACTTCCAAGCCTTAACACTGTTCACCACACTTAAAGGCTGCGGGACTGGTGTATCACACCTAGCCGGTTTTGCTAGTTAACCAACACATATCATCCTTGACCGACAACCCATATCGGACAAGGCTGGGGGACTGGTGTACCGTACCTAGCCAAACTCAACCAAGTAAACAAATATACACATCAAAACCGCCTAGCATCTAGTGCCCGGACACCACCAGCACAAGACATCTAGGCAAGTGGCCGGTCAAGGCCGACCACTTACCTAGAAAGTTAGCTAACATCGATGCTTCTCCTTCAATAGGTCCCCAGGGCCAGTTTTGGGGCCCAGGCCCACTCATGGCCCAAGCTAGGGCCCAGGTCAAAACCCAGCCCATGCAATGGTTAAACGTCATTAAATGTTCTATAAATACACGTGGACCCCATCATTTAAAGGTACGCATTCATTAATTGCTGATTTGACTCTTTGAGAGCTTTGACTTACTTGAGCTTCGGAGATTCTTCTGCAGGTAGCCCCCCCTGGGTTCAAGCCGACATGTATTGAATGGGAAGAGGCCAACTAAGGAGATAGCGGACTACATGGTAAGGTGACACTCGTGCCTAACTTATCTTATTTGTCCCTCTGCAGGAACACTTCCTATAGAGAAGTTAATTAGGACTTGTTTATTGACATCTATTTCTCCCTCTTTACTTATCCAAGCAAGCTTGTAAGGCTTAGCATGAGGAATGGTCTCTAAGCTAAGCTTTTCCACCAACCTTGTGCCAGCTACATTGGTACTACTTCCTCCATCAATAATTAGAGAGCAAACCCATTTGTTAATTTTGCATCTAGATTGAAAAATGTTTTCTCTTTGAGTTGGCTCAAGCTCACTTTGATCTTGACCTATCATGCGCCTTAATAACATAGGGTCTTTCTCAAAAATTTTAGTTTTACTAGAGGAAGAAGATTCTTTTGAAAGAGAATGGGGAGATGAGTGTTCACTTTCAACATCATTACTCTTCTTTAAGATCATGGTCCTCTTGGTTGGGCAATTTAAAGCAATGTGATTATAACCCAAACATTTAAAACATTTAATGGAACTTGATCTTGAAGAAGTGGAATGGTGAATGTGATCACTTGGAGACTTACTTTTACTTGGTGGTTCTTGATGAGAGTTAGAAGGGAACTTATCATGTTTCTTTTTATCCTTTCCCTTCCATGAGTGACTAAAGTAGTGGTTGGGTGAGTAACTCTTCTTTGCCCTTCTTTTTCTTTTCAATTGAATTTCAATCCAAAGGGCAAGTGTGGAAACATTTTCAAGAGTGGAGTACTCATACAACTCTACTTGGTCTTTTATGTCTCTCCTAAGACCACTCATAAATCTTTTTATTTTCTCTTTGTTAGTTTCTTTTATTTCAACCCTACGCATTTGAGACTCTAATTCTTTAAAGTATTCACTCACACTCATAGGACCTTGGTGAAGCCTTTGGAGCTTCATAATGAGTTCCTTCCTATAGGAGGGAGGAACAAATCTAGCGCGCATAAGAGTTTTAATGTCCATCTAAGAAGCCGCGGGTGGCCCTTGGTCATAATTCTTACAAACTTTATGCCACCAAGTATTGGCATACTCCAAAAATCCTAAAACTACTAGATCAACTTGTGCTTGATCCTTTACATGATTTTCAATGAAAATTTGATCAACTTTAGCTTCCCAATCCAGGAAGATTTTGGGATCACTTCCACCATAGAACTTAGGAATCTTTGGAGTTTGCTTCTCTTGTGATGGGTTGCGCCTAGAATGCCCTTTTTTCCTAGGATCTCTTTCTTTCTCCCTAGCTTCAAGCCTCTGAATGTGCTCTTGGATTCTTAGGTCACTTTGCTCCTTGTCCTTTCTCAATTGTTCAAAGGCCTCCTTCCTAGACAACTCCAAATCCCGAAGCAATCTCATCAATGTATTGTTTTTGTTTGGTGTAGGTGCATTTGATGAACTTGCCATGATTCCTACAACAAAAACACTCAAATCTGAGACAAAATAAATGGATTAGGGGTTAGACAACATGAAAACCGAGACCAAATCCAACCCAAAATGTAACCCAAGTGTTTAGATCACTCTCCCAAAGTAACAAGGCAAGGCTAGCACTCAAAATCCACCAAAGGAGTGAAGCAAACACTTTTCAAAACTTGTTCAAAACCTTTCAAATGCAATACAAGTGATTCGGCCACAACATCCCAAGAGTTTCAAGAAAAGAAAACTACTAAGACAAAACAAAGAACACCTAGTGACAAGCAAGAAAAGCACAAAAACAAGGAAAGCTAAACTCTAAAGAAGAAAAGTTTGAGACAAAACTTTTAACAAGACTAAAACAATGAAAAGCACTTTTAAGGACTCTATGGAAAGCATTTGAACAAGCCAAGATTATACCTCAAATCATGCATACACCATGAAAGATCATAACCAAGTCAAAACATGGAACTAATTTGCCAATATCACCCAAAATCCAAGTATAAAATTTGGTAGCATAACACCTAGTAAAATTGGCCAAATGGATTCACCAAGCAACACATTAGCTCTCGGCCAAACTGTTTTTGGTCATGAAAATAATTTTTCTTTTCAAAACTAGGTACTTAAGATGATGAGAAGGATATTTTAGGGTGTCTTGAACACTTAGTTCCTTAAAAATTAGGTCAAAATCAATTTCAAGGAGCATGCTACAACAAAAGGCATAGATCTCATGCAATAGCTCAAATACTTAGAAACAAGAATAAGAAAACGCAAAGAAGCATATGACATGACTCAAGCAAAAGTTAGACACATTTAAAGACTCAACATGACATACACACAGACACAAACATGTAGCTATCATGCATTTAAACTCATGGATTTGAGGCTCAAAGAGTAAGCATCAAAAGATATGTTATCCAACCACATTTAGGAGCAAAAGAGTCACAAAACCGAAGCCAAAATTGCCACAACATAACCTGAAAACGTTGTTTTTCGTATTCTCGGCAGCTCTGACCTTTGCTCACTCATTTGATCATAACTCTCTCCACAGAACTCCAAATGCGTTAATTCTTTTTTTGTTGGAAACTAGACTCACAGAGCTTTCTTTTGATATAAAGAACGTAATTTTTGGACCACTGAGCAGGTGCAGTTTAATCTTTTAAAATCGTGAACAGTTTCTGCCAGCATTGTTTTTATGTGGACCATTCAAAGATAGCTACATAAGACAAGGTTAGAACATGAAAAACACCATATTCAAGATAACCTAGGCTCTAGATACCAAATGATGAAGGATTATCTTGTTTCCTTTTAGAGTTATGAATATGGTCAAGTTGTTTAAGAAAGCTTTTTGAAAATTCCCACTGGACATTAAGATAGCTTGCTATCTTAATGTCCAGTGGGGATTTCACTTAGCTTTCTTAATCAACGCACATCATATTCAATAATCTTGAAAAGGAACAAGATAATCCTTCATCATACCTCCCCGCACGCAACATCTCTCAACTGTGAGCACAGAACATACGAACCTACCTCGCTCGTATCCCCACAATAGAGTAATTGAGTATGAACCTCCCCTCTCATACCATCACATGTTAACCACCATCCATGAACCTACCCGCTCATGGTACAACATCTCCTGATCCACGTTTTCATCATTATGTATAAACAACACACACAAACTGCACTAAACACGCATGGGCTAGAAGCCTTAGCTTAAGCGACCAGGCTTGTCTCGCTTAGGCTAAACTTCCTCGCGTGAGCGAGCGTGCTAAACTGGTTTACTTGCGAGGTCTCGCTTAAGCTAGTCTCTCCTCGCCTGGGCGAGATCGCTCTTCGCCTAAAACCCAAACTCTTGCCGAGGCGGTGAGTTAACAAAACGCCAAGTTTAAACGCGAGGTCTCGCTTAAGCGAGAGACTCTCGCCTGGGCAAAAATCGTGTCGCCCAAAACATCAATCCCCTCGCCTGCGCGAGGTGCCCAACACAAATCTCACACCCTCGATTTCTCGCTTAGGCAAGAGGTATTCGCCTGAGCGAGTTAGCAGGTCGCCTAAAACCCTAACACTCCACCTGAGCAAGTAACCCGTGCAGAAAACACCACTTTCAACTTTGCAACTCTCGCTTAGGCGAGCCTGGCTCGCCCGAGCGAGATTATCAGTCTGGTTCACTATTACGCGCTCGCAAACACCCAAACCATGCCAACACCCCTTTCCTGAATTATGAACCTATTTTAGACCCCAAAATTTGATCCCAAACTAATGCAATTGAACCCTAGTCACATACAATACCCAAAAACTCTATTATTCCCAATATGCGCATACAAGAATGATTATGCGTAAAAGAGAGTAAAAGTTGGGTTACCAGGATTCGAACCCCTACCCTCACAATACAAGGTCAAACCACAACCAACAAACTAATTAACATCTTGTGATAATTCGTACAAATATAGTATAACATTATCACCTACCGTGCTCTTAGATGTGATATATAAAAAATAGAAATAAAACAAACATCACATAATTAGCATGCATAGGACTCGAACACAAGTCCTCTCACAAAATCAAAGTACTCTCAGCCATTTGAGCTAGCACTTTTCCACACCAAAGCATTCCGAATTAAATGCCTTAAAGGCATCCATTATCCGCATTAGTTAAATAATTATTTAATTAACTATTTCATTTTCTCGGGTCTTACATTACCCCCACCTTTCAAGATTTTCGTCCTCGAAAATAGAACTTACCAGGAAACAAGTGCGGGTAGGATTGCCCCATGCGATCTTTCATTTCCCAGGTCATCTCCTGAGTAGTCTCGTCCCAAAGCACTTTCACGGTTTTGATCTCCTTCCCTCTCAACTTCTTCACTTGCGAGTCGAGGATCCGCACGGGTCCAGTGTTCATCATCAAGTCTTCTCGGATCTGAATATCGTTTGACTCTAGTATGTGAGATGGATCTGCTATGTATTTCCTCAGCTGAGAGACATGAAACACATTGTGCAGATTTGCCAAGTGCGATGGCAAGGCGATCTCATAAGCTGCAGCGCCAATTCTTCTTAAAATCTGATAAGGCCTAACAAACCTCGGGGTTAACTTCCTTGATTTGATGGCCCTACCAATGCCTGTCGTCGGTGCCATACCTATACTGGAGTGGTAGCTGTTATTGTACGTGAACTCTACCAATGGAAGCACCTCACTCTAGCCCCCAATATGATCCAATACACAAGCTCTCAATAAATCCTCCAACAACTGGATCGTACTCTCTGACTGCCCATCAGTCTGTGGATGGTATGCAGAACGCATCGTCAATTGGGTCCCCAATGCCGCCTGTAAAGACTGCCAAAAGCGAGATGTGAATCTCGGATATCTGTCTGATATTATGCTAGCTGGCACACCATGCAACCTGACCACTTCTCGAAGATATAACTCTGCCAGCTTATCCAAGGACCACTTATGATTAATGGCGAGAAAATGGGCACACTTTGTCAACCTGTCCACTATTACCCAAATTGAGTCATACCCTTTCGCAAATCTCAGTAAGTGAGTCACGAAATCCATGGCAATATTGTCCCACTTCCACTGCGGAATATCCAACGTCCTCTGGCTTAACTAAGATCTAATGATATCCAGACCTCAAGTCGATCTTAGAGAACACACCTGCCCTTCTCAACTGATCAAGCAAATCATCAATCCTCGACAATGGGTACTTGTTCTTTATTGTTAATTTGTTCAACTGCCGGTAATCCACACAAAGCCGAGAACTTCCATCCTTCTTCTTCACTAACAATACCGGAGCTCCCCACGGTGATGCACTAGGTCGGATCAATTTCTTCTCTAGCAAATCCTCGATCAGCTTTTTCAACTTTGCTAGTTTTGTCGGTGCCATTCTGTATGGAGCTGTCGACACTAGACCCGCTCTAGGGATTAGATCAATTGAGAAGTCTATGTCCCTACTATGTGGCAACTCGGGTATCTCGTCTAGAAATACATCAACATATTCATCTACCACTAGTATTCGACTGATCTGCTCTTCAGTGCATATCTTCTTCTCTTGGGCCACTAACACAAAGCAAGTAGATCCTTGCTTCATCTATCTTATGACCTCTTGTAAGGTCACCAACACTAGCCCCTCAGTTTTTGGAAATACAATTCTATGCTGTCCACAATCAATCACCACATGGTTAATAGACAACCAGTTCATTCCGAGTATAACCTCCAATCCCTCCAAGGGTAAGCAAACGAGGTTCACCTTGAAGCGTCCGCCCTCTACCTACATCAAGCATCCAACACAGGCTGAATTTGTTCAAACCTGTCCAGATGCTGGTGTCAAGACTATCAACTCGCATCCCAGGTCACGAGTAGACAATCCCAGTTTCTTCACACAATCATGGGATATAAAGGACTGTGAAGCTCCTGAATCAAAAAGCACCAAAACACTGTTACCAAACAATAACCAGTAGTCTAAGATTAGATTACTTGACCGGATGGCCTCAGTGCTGGTCATAGCAAAAACTTGGCCTGCTACCCTCGACCTTTCAGACGAAGGAGGTTGAGATCGTGCTCCTGCAGTGGTCTTCTTATTAGGACATTTGTTAGCAAAATGTCCTGGCTGGTCACACGCATACCACTTGCGAGTGCTCATGCTACTGCCCCCACTACTAGCTGGTTTAGTGCAGTCTCTCCTAAAATGCTCTCCTCCACATTTATAGCACCTTAGTTTCTGTGAGGATGATGGTGGTCTACTGTAGGGCTTCTTCTATTGTCTGCCCTCATCGTTGCTCTTTTGTGTGAGGCTGACCCGGTTGGGCCCCATCTCCAGTTGTTCCACACTTTTGGCCTGCTCGACCAAAACTGGGAACTCACGTACCCTCAATGGTACAATAAAGCGCCTCGGTTCATGTTTGAGGCCACCTTCAAACTTCCTGTAGCGCCATTCTTCAGTCACTATCTGTGAGTAGAACCTTGAGAGATACTCAAACCTCTCTACATAGGCCTGTACTGATAAGTCCCCTTGCTGTAAGGTGAGGAACTCGGTCTCACGCTCATGTTTAGCGCTATCCGGGAAGTATTTCTCCCGGAATCTCGTCCTGAAACTGGTCCAAGTCACCTCCTCCTCCCTGTTCCGCATCTGTTGTTGCATCCCTATCCACCAATACTCTGCCTCAATCACCAACAAAAAAGGTGGCGAAGGTGAGCTTTTGTGCCTCCATACACTCTATCGCCCTAGGCTGTGCTGCTACTGGTTGCATTGCGTCCACTATTCGATGGATCACATTAGCTATCTCATCAGCCCTTGCGGTATTCCTATGTCTCTGATTTGCCATTGCCTATGCACGTCACATTGTTCAGCGGTTAACATTAAACAACTAGAAAAATTCAATTACAAGCAATAAGTTGCTAACAATCAATACACACAACCAAATTCACAAACAAGAAGCGGTCAGCTAACTCCCCATTTTCCCCAAACAAATCAAAACGTTGATCTGATACCAAATGTAACATGCCTAGTGAATATTACTTGGTTTTATAATATATATATATATATATATATATATAAAACAAACAAACGTCGCAATCTTATTAAGTCTCATACTAGGAAACTACATAAATTTAATATTTAATGCGACAAACTTTTAAATGTAATTAAATCCAATGTCATTACAAGTTCGAATAACACTCTAGAAACTCTAATAAAGTTCTAGCTCTATCCCAGCTAGCCCTCACTCCATCGCTTGAGCACCCTCGGCATCACTTGTAACACCATCTACTCCCGTGTAATGAATTACACGATCATTGTCAATCACAAACAGAAAGGGTGAGCTCAAAAGAATATTAAACACATATCAAATACATAATATAAAATATAAACACCCAATTACATTCTCAGAATTTGACCCTATTCACACTTTTGGTACCCCCACTACTTTTAAAACCTCCAATTTACTCAACAAAGTTAGCCATGGACTCAGGATTAATGATGCTCACACGAACCTGCCCGCTCGTGGTTCTGCCTCTACGAACCTCCCCGCTCGTAGTCCTACTCTACGGACCTGCCCGCCCGTAGTCCAACATAGGTGATCCACCAGCTACAAATAACACACACAAACTGCACTAAACATGCTTGGGCTCGAAGCCTTAACTTAAGCGACCAGGCTCGCAGGAGCGAGATTATCAGTCTGGTTCATTGTTACGCGCACATAAACACCCAAACCATGCCAACACCCCTTTCTAGAATTATGAACCTATTTTAGACCCCAAAATTTGATCCCAAACCAATGCAATTGAACCCTAGTCACATATAGTACCCAAAAACTCTATTATTCCCAATATGCGCATACAAGAATGATTATGCAACGTACATCAGCCAAGGTTCAATCCAATCACAGAGAGCATGAAAATTTCATGGCAAGGAGACATATAATCATGCGTAACACTGCAGCAACAGAATCAATACAATCACATAATTTCTCGCACAGAGGAGCTCCCCTAACCTGGAATTTTCGTGGCTTTTAATTGGAATTGTGCGTCTTCCCCTAGAGTACCAATGCTCTCTCTTTGGTTTTTCCCAATTCAGCTCTCAATTGCCCTAACACCCATTGTTCTCTCCAGAATTTTGCACCCCTCTGTCTATACCAAAATACAGCTGCCAAAACCCTTCCCTTCACCTCAATTTCACCTTATATAGGCATCCTAATAGTAGGTTTAAGTGACAAAATGAGAAACTTAACTTAATGGTGATTTATTTGTTATTCAAGGCCCATGATTTAATGATTTTTCAGCCCCTTTGGCTGGCTCTTCTACTAGGTTTCCTCCACCCTTCCGCATTCATACCATAATCCATTATTTAGCAAAAAGAGAGTTAAAGTTGGGTTACCAGGATTCGAACCCCTACCTTCACAATACAAGGTCAAACCACAACCAACAAACCAATTAATATCTTGTGATAATTCGTGCAAATATAGTATTACATTATCACATACCGTGCTCTCACATGTGATATATAAAAAATAGAAATAAAACAAACATCACATAATTAGCATACATAGGACTCAAACACAAGTCCTCTCACAAAATCAAAGTACTCTCAACCATTTGAGCTAGCACTTTTCCACACCAAAGCATTCTACATTAAATGCCTTAAAGGCATCCATTACCCGCATTAATTAAATAATTATTGAATTAACTATTTAATTTTCTCGGGTCTCACATCTTCTGTGTGCGTGGGATGTCCTATGGAGGTGGCAAGCCGAAAGTTCAAGGTGAATCTCATCTGCTTGCCAATGGAGGGTCTTGATGTAATTCTGGGGATGGACTGGCTGTCGGTCAACCATGTTAATATTGACTGCGGACGGTGCAACGTGGTATTCCTAGAGACAGTAGGGTTAGAGTTGATCTCAACTCAGAAGGCGATGAATGAGGAAGAAGTATGAGCTACTTGTTTCATGATAATGACTCAAATAAAGAAGAAGACCACTGCAAAGAAAATTAGTATGATTCTAGTGGTGGATGAGTACACATATGTCTTCCCTGATGAAATTCCATAATTGTCGCCTAGTAGGGATGTGGATTTCACCATTGATCTCATCCCTGTAGTTGGGCCAGTTTCTATGGCACCTTACAGGATGGCGCCGGTTGAGTTAGCTGAATTAAAGAAGTAGATTGAAGACCTGCTTGAGAAGAAGTTCATCCGACCGAGTGCATCACCATGGGGAGCACCGGTATTGCTAGTGAAAAAGAAGGATGACAGCTCCAGGTTGTGTGTTGACTAACGGCAGTTGAATAAGTGAACAATAAAGAATAAGTACCCGCTGCCAAGGATTGACGACCTGTTGGATTAGTTGAGGGGAGCCGCAATGTGCTCTTAAATAGACTTGAGGTTTGGATATCATAAAATCCTAGTCAAGCTAGAGGATGTTCAGAAGACAACTTTCAGGTCACGCTATGGGCACTACGAGTATGTGGTGATGCCGTTTGGGGTGACAAATGCTCCTGCTATATTCATGGATTACATGACAGGATATTCTGACCATACCTGGATTAGTTTGTCATTGAGTTTATTGACGACATATTGATACATTTTGAGAGTCGGGAGGAACACGCAATGCATCTAAGAGTGGTGCTAGGAATTCTCAAAGAGCATCATCTATATGAGAAGTTATCAAAATGCGAGTTCTGGTTGGATGAGGTACAATTCCTAGGCCATGTGATCTCAACCCAAGGAATAGCAATGGATCCACCTAAGATTGAAACGATGGTGAAGTGGGAGAGACTGCAAACAGTTACAGCGGTGCGGAGTTTTCTGGGTTTTACAGGATACTACAGGCGTTTTGTTGAAGAGTTCTCAAAAAGGGTGAGTCCATTGACATAGCTCACCCGGAAAGACCAGCCCTTCTCTTGGACCGATGAGTGTGAGGCTTGTTTTGAAGACATGAAAAAGAGGTTGACAACCGCACTTGTACTGGCTATTCCAGACACGACTAAGACATTTGAGGTGTATTGTGATGCTTCATACAAGGGTATGGGTTGTGTGTTGATGTAAGAAAAAAGACCAGTAGCTTATGCGTCGAGACAGTTGAAAGTTCATGAGAAAAATTATCTGACGCATGATTTAGAGCTTGCAACATTGGGTTTTGCCCTCAAGATATGAAGGCATTATTTGTATGGGGCATAGTTTCAGGTATTCACCGATCACAAAAAGTTTGAAATATTTGTTTGATCAGAAGGAGCTGAATATGAGGCAGAGGTAATGCATGAAGTACTTGAAGGACTACGACTTTGAGCTTTTGTACCATCCTGGCAAAGCTAATGTCGTTGTAGATGCTCTGAGCAGAAAGATGGTACATGTGTCTACTATGATGATAAAAGAGCTGGAGCTTATTGAGAAGCTGTAGGACATGAACTTGGGTTTACATACAGGCACTGGTCATATACGGTGCAACATGCTGCGAATCACTAATGAGTTCCTAGACGAGGTGCGGGTGGAACAGGGTAAGGATCAGGAGCTGTAGGAGATAATCAATGAATTGGGCACCGAGAAGAGAAAGGATTTCATGATGGGTAAAGATGGTATCCCGCGTTTTAGAGAGAGGGTGTGTGTACCCACGAGTCAGGTATTAAGGAAGCTGCTCTTGGAGGAAGGGCATAAGAGTCATCTTAGCATGCATCTAGATATGACTGAGATGTATAAAGATTTGAAAACTACCTTTTGGTCGACAGGCATGAAGACAGATGTGGCTGATTATGTTGCTTCTTGTTTGGTATGCCAAAAGGCGAAGATTGAACATCAGAGGTCAGGTGGCACGTTGAAGCCTCTGGATATTCCTTAGTGGAAATGGGATAACATTTCCATGGACTTCGTTACACACCTTGTGAGGTTTTTGAGGGGGCTGGATTCGATCTGGGTAATAGTAGACAAATTGATGAAGTGTGCTCACTTCCTGCTAATTAATCAAAAGATGTCTGTGGACAAATTGGCGGATTTATATGTCAGAGAAGTGGTTAGACTACATGGGGTGCCTGCGAGTATTGTGTCAGATAGAGATCCAAGATTCACATCGAGGTTTTCGCAATCGTTGCAGAAAGCACTGGGCACTCAGTTTAGGATGAGCTTAGCGTATCACACTCAGACAAACGGTCAGTCTAAGAGAACTATACAGTCATTGGAGGACTTGCTGAGGACCTTTGTATTGGATCATCTAGGGACGTGGAGTGATATGTTGTCACTGGTGGAGTTGACTTATAATAATAGTTATCACTCCAGCATTGGGATGGCACCATACGAGGCATTGTATGGTCGGAGATGCAAGACTCCATTATGTTGGTAGCAGGATGGGGAGTCAGTGGTTCTTTGGCTGGAGTTTTTATAGCAGACAACTAAGAAGGTGAAGATGATACACGATCAGATGCGTGCAACTAAAAGTCAGCAGAAATCCTACGCAGATAAGAGAAGGAGGCCACTTGGGTTTCAGGTGACCACGTGTTTCTTGGAGTGACGCCTATAACAGGCATTGGGAGAGCACTTAAGTCAAAGAAGTTGACTCCTTGATTCATCGGTCCATACCAGATCACGAGGAAGATTGGACCTGCAAAGTATGAGATTGCATTGCCACCACACTTGGCAAACCTACATAATGTCTTCCACGTATCGCAGTTGAGGAAGTAGATAGCGGATCCCACTCATGTACTGGAGGAGGATGATGTGCAGGTGCGGGAGGATCTAGCGATCAGAGTGAGACCAGTGAGAATCTTGGATTCTCAAGTTAAACAACTTAGAGGGAAGGATATCCGAACTGTGAAGGTTCTCTGGGACGAGGCAACCCAGGAAATGACGTGGGAAATGGAGGATCTCATGCTCACCTATTCCCTGGTAAGTTCTTTTTTTCGATGACGAAAAAATTTTAAAGGTGGGGGAATGTAAGACCCGCGGAATTTAATTAATTAAATAAATAATTAATTAATAAATGTAGGAAGTGGGAGCCTTTATAGCATTAAATTCTAACTTGTATGATGTGGAAAAGTACTAGCTCAAGTGGATGAGAGTACTTAATTGTGTGAAAGGACTTAGGTTTGAGTCCTATGCATGCCAATTGCGTGTTATTTAATTATTATTGTTTTAATAATATTGTCGCAACCAAAATCGCGACAGGATGACGAACCAAAAAATAAAATTTGAAAAAAACAGTGTTTGGAGTCGCCACCGTAGTTATTATAGGAAACTATGGAAAATCATAAAGAAAGAGCAAGGTCTGCGAAAAATCAGATTTTGGGTTCGGGAGTCGGTTACGCGTGGGGAATGTATTAGCACCCCACAACGTCCGTCCTAAGACGGTACCTTTAATTAAATGTGCAAAAGTTATGTGGTTTTTTCAAAATATTTAATTTTCTCCAAAAATATTAATAAAATAATGTACAAAAAACAACAAAACTATTTTTTTGATTTTTTGGGCCCGACGAGGATTTATCCTCGCTCCTACATATCTCCATGTGAATGGAGAATCAGGGTTACGTAGTTCTTTTTTTTTTTTTTGAAAAAGATAATTGGAAAAATATTTGAAAAAATGATTTAATTTTTTTTTTTAATAATTTTGAAAACTTTTTCATTCAAATTTTTAGCATTATTTTATTATTGGTGTCATGCGACGCGAGCGGCTGGACAAACACATGAAATAAATTCTTTTTTCTAATTTTTTATTTATTTTTTAATCATTTATAAATTTGTAATATATTTTTTTTAAAATTATTTTAAAGTAGGTGTGGATGTCATGACCGACAAGATAGATATAAAAAAGTAAACAAAGAAAGCTACTTTTTTTTTAGATCATCTATATATATTTTTTTATGAAAAAAAAAAGTTAAATTGGATGTCACGCGACGCGAGCGGCCGGGCAGACAATAAAGAAAGGGGAAAAATACTTTTTATGATTTAAAAAAAAATGAAAATTGAAAAAAACTAAATCAAGAGATGAAAGAACTAAAAGTGACGTACCTTTTCTCTTTTCTTTTTTCTGGCTTCCTTTTCTAATATTTTATGTTTGTTTTTCCAATAGAGATAAAAAATGAAAGGTGTCTACGTGGGTGGTAATGAGAGATAGAGAGAGTGTAGAGAATGTTTTCTTCTCTCTTTTTTTTCTACCTCCTTCAATATGAGATCAGAAAGGAGGTGTGTATGTGGGTGTGGTGATGGGAAAGAATTAGAGAAGTGTAGAGATTTTTTTTTCGGTCATGACAGAGTGCGTATTTATACTCATACATATCAATGCAATCTCAGCCTTAATTGTAACGAACAATATAAGGAAGAAAATGATAGTACCAAATTATGAGTATCAAATCGCAGCAATCAGAGCACAAAATCAATCATCATCAATAACAAATCAGAGCACAAAATTAATCTCAATTAATAATATTGATTCTTACCATTTGAAGAGATATTGCTTCTAATTATTATTATATAATTAATTTCTCCATCAGGAACAAAGGTAGAAAATATTTGAGTTATTGGGCTCATGATAACAAATTGGGTTCTTCCTCCTTTTTTTCTTTTTTTTTCAAAAATTAAAGTTTGAAAATATTTAAAGAAAATTTTGTTTCACCTTATTTTTTAATTTTATTTTTATTTTTTGAAAATAAATCTATTCACCCGGACGAAATTGGGTGTTGACAAATATGATTGAGCATGTTAATTAATGACATAATAATCAAATTATATTAGTTAGCAAGGAACATGAATTGGCTTGATGCTTATGCATGGATTTGGCATTGGCATGGTTGTGGGTTCAAGCCTTGGAGAACCCAAACTAAACTTTATTTTTGCTATTTTTGGGTTTGGCTTGAATTTGAAGGGTTAAAGGAAACCCTGGTAGACATGGCAACCAATGGTGGCTGAAAAACAGAATACATTAGGCCATTAATGCCATTTTGATTAACATTTGATTAATGCCATTTTCATTTTTGTGCAATTAAACCACATTAATTCCACATTAAAAAGTTGTCATTGTGGTTAGAGAAGAGAGGACGAGATTAAGTGTGTATTGTGAGAATTAAGTGAAGCAAAGGGTGAGTGGGGAGAGAAAGACAAAGAAGGCCATTGGTGATCAAGGGAGAGCTTTCAAGAGTCAAGGCTAAGCTAAGGAAATCAGGTTAGTGATGTGACCCCAACAAGCCCAAGCTCAAGTGCATCAACAAGCCCAAGCCCAATCACTAGAAGCATGATGAGAAAGATTCACATGGGCCTCTCACAAGATGATCAAGTCAATCATGGGCTTTTTACATTATTCACACGGGCTAAAGAAATATCTAAATTATGAGATTATGCATGAAGGAAGTAGTATAGATTTAAATTGGGCCATTGTTTAGGCCTTGTTTTTCTAGAATAATAAGTCAAACATTGTGTAGTTAAATTGATAAAATTGGGCTTGACTAAGCCCAATAGGAGATTTGGCCATCAGCTACCAAAGGTCAAAGGTGGACTAAGTGGAAGTCAACATTCCTTCCTACACCTCATGGATCATGCATCCCATGGAGCCAAGTCCACACTCCACCCATGTGCCTCCTTCATCCAAGGGCTAAGAGAGTGTCTTCTTTTCCAAGTCTTCATCCAAAGGCTAGGAAGATGCCTCCTTCTCCAAGCCACCATCCAAGGGTGATGATTAAAGCTTCTCCTCCAAGCTTGATCTAAGGCCAAGAATTAGTCTAGCTTTTAGGCTCACATATAAAAGCCAAAAGTAGACCATTTGTACATTTTAACTCTTGAAATTTCTAATAGAATGTTTATGTTGAGATCACTCCACTCTTCTATTATTTTGAGAGCACACATGGCTAACCTTCTCCTTCATCTCCTCTAGCCACCTTCCATACCATAGCTTCACTTCTACTCTTCATCTTCACCAAAAACCTCCATTGCCTAGAGCTCTTCTTGCTCTTATCTTCATTTCCGCTGCATTTCATCTTCTTTTTTGTGTTTTCCATGGATCTCCTTCCTCTCCTACACCAAGGACGTCCATCAATTGGTATCTAGAGCCATCTAAGCCTTTGGTGCATCCATCCTCTTGGTTTGGGTAAGGTTCTTGGTCCATACTTGTCTCTTGTTTTCAATTTCCGTTTTGTCTCTCTTCTCCACTATTTTGTTCACTTTTGCTGCTGTTTTTTTCATGTTCTTGTGCTCTCCACCGTTTGACATTGAGGCTACATGAATCTCCATTGATTCATCTTGTAGTACTCCTTGCTTCATTGGTGCAAATCTGTTTTAGGTTCCATTTTCGTTTTCCCGCACTTGTTATTTTCTTCCTTGCTGTTTTTCTTCATTTTAATCGGTGCATCTTTCAATTTTTAGTTCCTTATGTTGTGTTTTGTCTTAAGTCATGTTTTAGCACTTTAATTCATCTTAATTTTCGTTCATATGGCTGAAATCTGCACTTGCTTGATGAGAACCAAGTCCTACATCACACAAAATGAGCTATGAACTTCAAGTGATGCTTGTGGATGTGTAAGGCAATGGTCTCACTGTTTTTCATCAATTTCACCGATTGGATTGTGCTTTTGAGTGTTTAAGATGTTCTTCTATGATTCATACTTGATTTTAGATCATAATCAAGTTCATTCATCTTGAATTTTCATAGAACATCTTACAATTTCCGTGAGCAATTCTGCTCCAGTCTGTTTTTCCAGTTTTCACTGCACGCACACCTGTTGTTTGAGATTTTTCATGACTCACTGCCTGGTCCAAATTTTAATATGAATTTTTCCTCATTTAGCTAACATCCAGACGAAAAATACAAAAAACGAATCATTCAAAAATGTTGAGTACAAAAAAAAATGAAAAATCGGCGAAGTTGAGGCAAATTTTCATGTTTTCTGGCGCAATGGTCTGGGGAATTTTATGTTTTACTACTGTTTTGTGCAATTTGTGGTGCTTTTAAGTGCTCTTTGTTATTCTAATTGATTCCTTGATTGTGTACTCTATATTGGCTTGAGTTTGCCTTCAATAGAAGTGGAATTTATTCCCTCAATTTGGCATAAAATTGCAATGAGTACAGTGGATGTTTCTGAGCACTTTTTGTTCTCTGTTTTCAGTTTTTTTTTTCATCTATTCTAGTGCATTTCTAGGTTCCTTTTTGTGGTGCTTGCCTTTCTTTCCAACCTTTAATTTCTTGCTTGTCACTTCTTGAATCTCCTTCTAGTCATGTTTCATTTCAATTCTCTTTTGGTTTAACATTTCTAATTAGCTTTTCTTGCTTTCTCCTTTGTTTGGGTTCATATACTTGACTCTTGGTTATTGGTTGTGATTGATGATGCTATGAAGTTTAGAATGGTTTCTATGATTTGGTAGAATCTTTGGTGGTGGATATTGAAGTAGAATTTTAGCTTGTGTGCTTATCCTTTTCCTCACCTATTGAGAGTTTTGGACCTACTCATTTGAGAGTGTGTGTGTGCTAACTCAATTGCTTGGTATAGTTTTTTTTTTTTTTTGCTGTTTTGTTTTTTGGTGCAGGTTTGGTGGTTGTTTTGGCCTTAAAACCAAGACTATAGTTGTTGTTTTGCACTTCATTTTGGTGGCTTAAGGTGCTTACAAGTGCCTTACTTGGTGGTGGTCTTTGTTCAAATCAAAAGGAGGCTACAAGCCAAGCTCTTGGCTCTTGATTTTTTGCAAATTGGCAGCACTTTGGCAGCACATTTGGAGTTGCATTGTTTCTTATTTTTGGCTTTATTTCTTTGTACTTTGTACTTCTTTTTGGCACATCTTATTTGGTATCATTTTGAAGCCTCCTTGATTGTGAAATTGCATCTTTTGATCATCAAAATTTGAGATATTAAGTGGCCTGAGGTTGCTTCATTTTGAGTACCAAATTAGTGAACCAAAAATGCCTTCAAATTCTCATTTGTATCCATGGCCTACTTAGGTGTCTTGGGGAACCAAAGGTGTTCAATCCCATCTCCTAAGTAGAACCTTTTTCATATTATAGAGCAACGTTTTAGTAAGTGAGTGTGTTGAAAGTTCTCACCTTGCTTTTAGGCCGCATAGTTAGACGCTTAGTGGTTTAAATTTGTGAGACCAAAGTCTCTAAAATTTTTGCCATTTAGGGGTCCGTTTTTAGTGTTAGTCTTTTATTTTCTTTGAGTCTTGTTTGTGTTTGTTTGTGCTTAGTGTCTCAAGTGATTCTACTTACTTAACCTTAGACAATTGTGTGATCTTTGAAACCTTTTGCAAGTACATCTTGGCAAGGATTGGCCTTGGTACTTAAGAAGTCTTTTAGACTCACCTCGCCTAACCTGGAGGTCTACTTATGCTTGGTTTCTTCTTTCACCATTTTGTTAAAGTTCTAAGTTCTTTCAATCACCATGAGCACTAGAAGGGCTACTCGTGCTAGTACCCAACATCAACAACAACAAGTTGATGAAAACAACCTCCACACAAGTGGTGATGAGGAGGTTGAGGTTGATCCTAGAGTCCTAAATAATCTCTCTCAAGAGGTTAGGGACCTTAAAATTCAAATGGCTTCCATGCAAACCAATCTTCAATTAATTGCCAATCAACTTACCCCTGCCAACCATAATACTCGTGCCTCTCCTAGGCCTTCTCGTGCCCCTTCAAGGCATGAGTATGATTTTAAAGAGGAAGAAGATTAGCGCATTAACCTTAGACAATCGCCTCGTGTAAGAAGGTAAAGGCGCATACCTCCTCACCCAAAGGAAGTCAAAATTGATTTGCCTCATTTCTATGGAAAGGATAATGTTGAGGTTTTTCTTGATTGGGTTGCCAAAGTAGAACAATTGTTTAAGAGTCATGTTGTGGAGGAAGAGAGGCGTGTGTCTCTAGCTACTCTTAGCTTTTCAAGGGCATGCTCTTAATTGGTGGACTTCCTTAGTCCTCCAAAGAAGGAGAAAAGGGCTACATGATATTGAGTATTGAAATGATCTTAAGGAAGCCCTTCATGCCCGCCATGTTCCCTCCTACTACAAAAGGGAGTTCTTGGACAAGCTCCAAAGGCTCCAACAAAGATCTATGTCTATAGAAGAGTATAGACAAAAGATGGAGCTCTACATCATGAGAGCCGGAATTGAAGAAGAAGAGGAACTTACCATTGCTAGGTTCTTAAGTGGACTCAATTACAACATAAGAGATAAAGTTGAGTTGCTCCCCTACCGCAATTTTAATGATCTTGTTCAAATAAGCATCAAGGTGGAGTAACAACTTTTGAGACGTCCTTCTCGCAAGGATTCTCCCTCTTTTTCTAAAAGTGATTTTCAAAAGAAAGATTTTTCAAAAGAAAAAGAGTCCACTCATAAGAGCCTTACAAAGGTAAGTGACAAGGGTGAATCCTCCACCAACAAAAGAGGTAGTGACATCAAATGTTTCAAGTGTCTAGGTAGAGGTCATGTGGCCGCTCAATGCCCTACCAAACGCACCATTGTGCTTAAGGGCAAAGACCTCTACACTAGGCAAGAGGAGTCATCTTCAAGTGACTCCGACACTTCTCATTCTAGTGATTCTTAAGAACATTCATATCCAAATGAAGGGAAACTTTTGATGATTAGGAGGCTTCTCAATAACCAACCTAGCATTCCTCTCAATGATCAAAGAGAAAATATTTTCCACACAAGATGTGAGGTTTTGAAAAACACTTATTCTTTGATCATTGATAGTGGGTCTTGTTGCAATTGTTGTAGCACAAGATTGGTTGAGAAGTTGAATTTGACTTTGTTACCCCATCCCAAACCTTACAAACTTCACTGGCCTAATGAAGATGAGGATCTCAAAGTTGAACATCAAGTAAAAGTCAAGTTCTCCATTGGGAAATTTAAAGATAAAGTTTTATGTGATGTAATCCCAATGGAAGCTTGCCATATTCTCTTGGGGAGGCCTTGGCAATTTGATCATAAAATGTTACACAATGGCTACACCAATGAGATCACCCTCCAACATCATTCAAAAACTTTTGTGTTGCATCCCCTCACTCCTAGCCAAGTTGCTAGTGATCAAGTTCAAATGCGAGCTAGGAGAGAGGAAGAGAGTTCCAAGAACTCTAATGCTTCTAAAGATTCTAAGGACAAGACAAAGGTAGAGGAAGTTTCTTCTTCTAAGGATGTTGCTCATGAAGTTCTTTTAACTCATAAAACTCTTTTGCATACTCTTCATAATGAGCAACCTCCCTTCTTCTTACTTTGTCAAGCAATCCTTAGTTGTCTTGAACATCCTTCTCTTAAGGATCTACCTCTTTCCATTCGTGCTCTCCTTCATGAATTTCAAGATATTTTTCCAAAGGATGGCCCTCATGGTCTCCCACCTTTTAGAGGGATTGAGCACCAAATTGATTTTGTCCCAAGGGCAAGTCTTCCAAATAGACCCGCCTATAGGACAAATCCAATTGAGACCAAGGAGATAGAAACTCAAGTGAATGAGTTGCTAGACAAGGGATGAGTTCAAAAAAGTTTAAGTCCTTGTGTTGTGCCTGTGTTGTTGGTGCCCAAGAAAGATGGAAAGTGGCATATGTGTTGTGATTGTAGGGCTATCAACAACATCACCATAAAATATAGGCACCCAATCCCAAGACTAGATGATATGTTGGATGAATTACATGGAGCACAAATATTTTCAAAAATAGACCTCAAAAGTGGTTATCACCAAATTCGTATTCAAAAAGGTGATGAGTGGAAAACTGCTTTCAAAACAAAATTTGGTCTATATGAATGGTTAGTCATGCCTTTTGGTCTAACCAATGCTCCTAGTACATTCATGCGCCTAATGAATCATGTCTTGCGAGATTGTATAGGCAAGGTTGTTGTTGTCTATTTTGATGACATCTTGGTGTATAGTACAAGCTCTAAGCTTCATGTGGGTCATCTTAGAGTTGTGTTATCTCTTCTCCGAGACCACCAACTCTATGCTAACATTGACAAGTGCACTTTCTGTGTAGAGAGTGTTATCTTTTTGGGATTTGTGGTCAATAAGAGTGGGGTGCATGTTGACCCTGCAAAAATCAAGGCCATCCAAGAATGGTCTGTGCCAAAGAATGTTTGGGACATTAGAAGTTTTCATGGATTAACAAGTTTTTATAGAAGATTTGTCCCCAACTTCTCCACCATTGCTTCACCCCTCAATGAACTTGTTAAGTAAGACATATCTTTTGAGTGGGGTGAAAGACAACAAAAGGCTTTTGATGATATCAAGACTAGGCTCACCCAAGCTCCCATTCTTGCTCTTGCAAACTTTGAGAAAACTTTTGAGCTAGAATGTGATGCTTCTGGGTGGGAATAGGTGCGGTTTTGTTACAAGAAGGCCATCCAATTGCCTATTTTAGTGAAAAACTAAATGGTCCTTCTCGTAACTATCCAACCTATGACAAAGAGCTATATGCTCTTGTGCGAGCTCTTTATACTTGGGAACATTATCTTGTGACAAAAGAGTTTATTATCCATAATGATCATGAAACTCTCAAGTATTTGAAGTGCCAACACAAATTGAATAAAAGGCATGCAAAGTGGGTTGAGTACTTGGAACAATTCCCTTATGTTATCAAGTACAAGAAAAGGAAAGCTAATGTGGTGGCTGATGCACTATCAAGGAGATATACTCTCTTAGCCAAGCTTGGGTCCCAAATTCTTCGATTTGACAACATATGTGAATTGTATATTCATGATCCCTTCTTTGCTACCATTTATCATGATTGTCTCACTAAGTCCCAAGGCGACTTTTATCTCTCAAATGGATATCTTTTCAAAGAAGGCCGCCTATGTATTCCTCTAGGTTCTCATAGAAAACTTTTGATCAAAGAAATGCATGAGGGGGGACTTATGGGTCACTTTGGGGTCGCCAAAACTTTGGCCATGCTTAAAGAGAAATTCTTTTGGCCCCATATGAAAAGGGAAATACAAAACCATTGCGCTAGTTGTTTGAATTGTTTGCATGCTAAGTCTAGCGCAATGCCTGCAGGGATGTATACTCCTTTGCCTGTTGCTTCCACCCCTTGGGAGGATATAAGTATGGATTTTGTCCTAGGGCTTCCAAGGACTTCTAGGGGTGTTGACTCTATATTTGTTGTAGTGGACCGTTTTTCTAAAATGACACATTTTATACCATGCCACAAAGTAGATGATGCTAGCAACATAGCAAGGTTGTTCTTTAGAGAAGTGGTTCGCCTCCATGGTTTACCCTAAACAATTGTGTCTGATAGGGATGCTAAATTTCTTAGCCATTTTTGGAGGACCTTGTGGTCTAGGCTAGGAACAAAACTTTCTTTCTCTACCTCTTGTCACCTACAAACTGATGGGCAAACCGAGGTAGTCAATAGATCCCTTTCCACATTGCTTAGGGTTTTGCTTAAGGGGAATCATAAATTTTGGGATGAGTATCTTCCCCACATTGAATTTGCTTACAATAGAGTGGTCCATAGCACCACCAAACTCTCACCCTTTGAGGTAGTTTATGGTTTTAACCCTCTCACATCATTGGACTTATTACCTCTTCCAACTTCTTTTGATTTTGTTCATAAAGAAGGGGTTTCTAAGTCCAAGTTCATAAAAGATTTTCATGAGAAGGTTAAACACAAAATTCAAGCCCAAGTTGAAAAGATTGCTCATTCTAAAAACAAGGGCAAGAGAGTTCGAACTTTTAATGAAGGAGATTTAGTTTCGTTGCACTTAAGGAAGGAAAGATTTCCTAATATAAGAAAATCCAAACTTAGTTCCCGAGGTGATGGTCCATTCCAAATCATCAAGATCAATAATAATGCTTATCAATTGGATCTTCCTCCGGAATATGGTGTGCATCCTACTTTCAACATTACTGATTTGGTTCCTTTTGTAGGTATTTTTGATGAAGAGGGTGACCACCAAGATTTGAGGGCAAATCCTCTTCAAGGGGGAGGGGATGATGTGACCCCAACAAGCCCAAGCTCAAGTGCATCAACAATCCCAAGCCCACATCAAGGCCCAATCACTAGAAGCATGATGAGAAAGATTCACATGGGCCTCTCACAAGATGATCAAGTCAATCATGGGCTTTTTACATTATTCACATGGGCTAAAGAAATCTCTAAATTATGAGATTATGCATGAAGGAAGTAGTATAGATTTAAATTGGGCCATTGTTTAGGCCTTGTTTTTCTAGAATAATAAGTCAAACATTGTGTAGTTAAATTGATAAAATTGGGCTTGACTAAGCCCAATAGGAGATTTGGCCATGAGCTACCAAAGGTCAAAGGTGGACTAAGTGGAAGTCAACATTCCTTCCTACACCTCATGGATCATGCATCCCATGGAGCCAAGTCCACACTCCACCCATGTGCCTCCTTCATCCAAGGGCTAAGAGAGTGTCTTCTTTTCCAAGTCTTCATCCAAAGGCTAGGAAGATGCCTCCTTCTCCAAGCCACCATCCAAGGGTGATGATTAAAGCTTCTCGTCCAAGCTTGATCTAAGGGCCAAGAATTAGTCTAGCTTTTAGGCTTACATATAAAAGCCAAAAGTAGACCATTTATACATTTTAACTCTTGAAATTTCTAATAGAATGTTTGTGTTAAGATCACTCCACTCTTCTATTATTTTGAGAGCACACATGGCTAACCTTCTCCTTCATCTCCTCTGGCCACCTTCCATACCATAGCTTCACTTCTAATCTTCATCTTCACCAAAAACCTCCATTGCCTAGAGCTCTTCTTGCTCTTATCTTCATTTCCGCTGCATTTCATCTTCTTTTTGGTGTTTTCCATGGATCTCTTTCCTCTCCTACACCAAGAACGTCTATCAGTTAGGGGAGTTTTTCACGTAATTTTTATGTTTGAGTATGAATTGTATAAATGATGGTATAAATTACATGCATGTTTCTAGTTCTGGTTGCAATTTATGTAATTCTGGAAAATTTCCAAAAACCGCTTGGCGGGCTGTTCATAGCCGTCAGGCGGCACATGCTCATTAACATGGTTTTGGGGTTCCTGGGGAGGAACCGCCTGGTGGCACATTCTCGGCTGCCAGGCGACGCATAGTGTTTTTACCAATTTCTGGGTTTCTGGATGATGGGCCTGGCGGTATTCGGCTGAACCGCCAGGCGACACGACCTAAATGACTTGATTTTGTATTTTTAGGGTTTCTGGGTTATTTATGATCGAGAAAGGAGAAGTCCTGATTGATTGTGAATAACTAGAAGTGTTACTTTGATGGAATGTGTGTGTTTGGAGGTCAAATTGGATAAAATTGCCATAAACATTATTTTAGGGTTGAAAATCGGGAAATTAAATAAATTTGGAATAAGGGTGGGTAATTGAACGTGAATTGTTGTTAGGATTAGCTATAAATTGAATATAGTGTCACAGTGATCTTATTCGAGTGCAAGACAACTAAGGAATGCCAAGAAAAGTATCAGGGAAAATGAGCAAGGGTATTCACAGGTGACAAAATTCTGGGGAATTGGTCAGAAAAGTAGGCACCACCCTACGGCGTGGTTGTGAAGTGCAGTTTAAGGCTTGGGAGGTCTGGTGGATAATGGGTGTTGGAAAATTAATCTAGGATTGGTAGTTTATTACTTCGAGGGTGGAGAAAGTAAGAAGAGATGTGTCTAAGTGGGAATCCTAGTGTAACTATTACTAAAGCCTAAGCTTCATGTATTGGAAGATAGAGGAATAGTATGAACATGAGAGAGAGTAGTTAGAGGGAACCAAGAGTTTATTGTATGGGGCTGAGAATGATTGCTATTCAATATGTTTTGGTTATAGAGGTTTTTAAGACTTAGCTTAAGCTAAGGTGTGGTGCAATGGGAATCATGACTTTGGGTAAAAATGTGAGTGAAATTCAGATCATGGATAGTTACCTAAATGAGAGTAAAATATGCAATGAGGTATGGATGTACACTTAGGTGGTGAATGAAGTAAGGAACTAGGAAATACGAAAATCAGGTTGGATTAAAGATTGAACAAGAATACCATAAAGTTCAAGCTGCAATAATGAATTCGGATCCATATCAAAAGCCATAAGGTGAGAAATTAATTTTTATATGGAATTGGATGAGATAGTGAGATTCCTGAAATGACGATAATCAGTTAAGTTTTGAATCTGGTACTTGTGTGGGGTTAACATTAAAATTGGCAAAAAAAAGGTGCAAGTTGAACAAAACCGGTAAACGCATTGTTCTGGTATGGCACCTGGCAGTGTGGTACGAACCGCCAGGCGGAGGTTACAAAATTAGAGAGGCACAAAACGTGTGGCGCCTGGCAGCCATTGATGAAGGATTATCTTGTTCCTTTTCAAGATTATTGAATATGGTGTGAGTTGATTAAGAAAGCTAAGTGAAATCCCCACTGGACATTAAGATAGCAAGCTATCTAGATGTGAAGGTTCCTTTCACAAAGCTCAAGAGAAGAAGATGATGGATTGATTCAAAACAAAAAGGAAATGGAAAGCACATAAACCATAGAAAACCAAGAACAATTAAAGGAAGAAGAAAACATAAAATGGAAAGGAAAGAAATGGTAAAAATGTGAGAAGCACACCACTACAAGGCTAGGCTAGAAGCCATGGCAACCTTGAAGATGAGTGGATGTGTGCCACCACTTGCTGTGCAAGATAAGGCTTAAATGTATTCACTCCCAAGGGAGGAAACTCTCACAAATGGTTGAGACACAAGAGTGTTTTTACTTCAAAATGTTCAACCCTTTTACATATCTAGGAGCGCCCCTTATATAGAAGAGTTTAGGGGCCTCTAAGCAAATAAAAGATACCTAAGGATGTCTCTACAAAAACCTAACCCTAGCTTCTAGAAACTAGGTCAAATAAGGTTACAAAAATGAGAGACAAAAGAGCTAACTATGGTGTGTGCAAGGCTAATTTCGTTCTAGCACAAAAGGAGACAAAGAATGTGTCTCCTATGTCTCCAAAAAGTGGTCAAAGTGTGCTAAAAACAAAGGAGACCAAAGGTACATAGGTACACTTGCTTCATGCCTTTTACTTTATGCTTTATGCCTTTGTTTTACTCTCTCCTCCACATCATTTATGCTCCCCAATCACCATGCGCCACCTAGCATTGCTTTCTTACTCCTAATTAACCTACAAAGCAAATAAACAAACATTAGCATGTTGGCTTAAGTTAAGTCAACTATAGTCAACAAGTCAAACCTAGTCAAAGGTCAACAAGTCAACTAAAGTTGATTCAACTAAGTCAACTTAGGTTATCAAAAATAACAAACACAAATGAAAGGGATGAAGGATTAGTGAACTTCCTTTCTAAACATGTGCCTTCATCCTTGGTTAAGGTCAATCCTTCATCAGCCATGGGGGTTTCGCCAAGCGATACCTCCAGACAGAGCGAACCTTGGGTTGTTGAATTTGTAGGCGTGATCTACAAGGCTTTTGGTGATGCTTCAAAAGTGGGATTGCTGATGTTCCTTGAGTTGTGGCTCGGAACGTATCCCTTGAGTTGTGGCGCGGGATATGGGTTAAAGCACGTGGTATTCCTTGAGTTGTGACTCGGAATAACATCTCTTGAGTTGTGGCTCGAGATGGCGGATGAACACAAGGGACTCTTCAGTTGTGGCTCGGGTTGGCGAGTGTTGCCGATGTGAGTGTGCTAGTTGTGGCCAGTACGGATGGGTCCAGATAGATTGCCCTCCTTAGTAGTTGACTAACAAGTTTGGTAGTCTTAGGACGTTGCGAACTATGTTCGTATTTGGGAACTCCACCTAGCGTTACGGTGTATGATTTGTAACATGGTTTCCCGCATGTGCTCTATCGTTGTGGCCTATAGGTATGGCAGCAAGTCATCTTGAAGTAATCACTAGAAGATGTAGAACGTGAATAACCTAGTTGTGGCCAGGTGGTATGAATTAAAAGGATGGAATCCATTTGTGATGATTGTGTTGTTTATATTGATGTGTTGTATATGTGCATACAATTTTTGTATTCTTTATCTGTTAAGCTCACCTTATCTGCTTGTGTTTGGCGATGATCGTGTGCGCGGTACACATGAGCAGATAATATTGATGCAAGTGGTGCTGGTGAGACTTAGCCACGGAACGGGGATAGCATGGGGAGCGTTTTATATATTTTATGTTTTTGGAAATAAGTTGTAAACTCTTATGAGATATTTTTGGATTAATTCACTTCTGAAATTATGGATTTTTGGTTTCATCTTTGAAATTTATAAAAGTTTAAATTTCTCGCGCTTTTGGGAAATGAGGTATTATTATTAAATGTGATGTCTTTATTATTTTATCTATTTTATTTACTTAAATTCGTAATATCCTGATGGGATGTTACAGTATCCCTACACGAGAGTATCTGGATATGAACCTCTCCGCTCATATCATCACGTGTTCACTACCATCCATGAACCTACCAACTCGTGGCACAACATCTCCTGATCCATGTCTCGCATCACTGCGTACAACCAACACACACAAACCACTGCCTACAGCGCTATCGCCTGGTACTGCCTAAGCGCCGCCAGGCAAAAATGGTAAGAGCAAAACAACTACCTATAACATGGATTCAGATAACCCAAGGATCAATGAAGGTTGGTTGAATATGAGAAATTTGTATCAAATTCAAAGTGATTCTCACATCCAATTTTAGTATTTGGGAAATTCTTTATTTCACCTAACAATGTTTAAAGGTGGATTTACAACAACAAGTTTGACAACATTTATGCACCGTATTAGTCATCAAAATACAAGATCTATATTTTCAGTGAAATTGACAAAGTATCAAAGCAAAGCAAGTCTCTTGGTATATTCCTTCTGATTTCTTCTTATGCTTATTAGTATAATTAAATTGAAATACTTATACTAATAATAAACTTATGAATCATGTAGGATTTGCCATCAAAGTTTCCCAACTTCATTCGGGAGGAGAACGTAGAAGATATCTTTCTTATAGGGCTTAAAACTATAGTGAATTGCAAAATACTAATATCGAACAAACAATGAACTTCAACAAAGATAGGTCAAGGTTGAAGGCTATTTTGTTCTGAAAATCAATTAAAAGAAGGAGATATTGTTGTCTGTCAAGCAGACAATGATTTCATCGAACCAAATGTTGAAGTCTTCGTTAATGGTTGTTGTTGTGATTAGATTAAGCATAATTTTGTAATGTTGATCAATTATGGTCATTGAACTTTGTTATATGACAATATAGTTGTTTATAAAAAAATTTTAACATTTTTTTTTATAATTTTATAATTTATAATCAATATTAAAAATAATCTCGTGCATTGCATGGGTCAAAAAACTAGTATATACATATATATTCAAGATATTCCAATATAAATTCAAGTACAAAGTTGTAGGCCCAATCCAATTCGAAAAATCTATAAATAAGGGGTCTGGCAGAGGTGAAAGGAACCACCCTTAAGACAGAAAAGAAACACTTTGAAAAAAAAAACCCTTTAGGAGAGAGAGAAAAAGAAGTTAGAGGCGCATTCTGAAGGCTAGAGGCATTCATCTTCACCATTATTCTAGTATTCAGAATGCTAAGGAGTAGCCAACTCCCTTATTCATGGCGGTTGGGTGTAATGTATTCTTAACTCTTTATGAATTTCAATATTCAATATAATTCTTTTCCATCACTCATGTGTTCTATTCTTGCTTTAATTGCATGGTATATATTGGTTGCATATTTGTGGGTCTCTAATTATTGGACACAATATTATAACCTATACTGGAGTAGACAACTAATTAATTATGCATCTAGACATTGAGTACATAATTGGTCATTCATAACATCAGAACTTTGATCATTGATGCGAACTTATAATTAAAATTGCTAAGACATTAGAGTTTTTATTATTCAAGTTTAGACTTATCGCTAAGACATTAAGGCTAGTTACAAGAGGTTTGAATGCTAGAGTAAGAATTAGAAGAATATTGCTGAATGTTTTTGCTTCAAACTGGATCATGAAACCCAATCACAATGAAGCCTTTATCATATATTGTTGCACGCCATATATTGATAAAAATATAAAAGCACAAAAAAAGTTTTATTTTTTTTTGTGAAATTTGGTGTCTAATCAAGTTATAAATTGCAAGAGTTGCAAGTGTTTCACAAGTCTCTTGAAAACAATACTTGTACTTTTCATTTTATTACTTGTACGATTTGGTACACTTGCCAATCCCGTAACAATTATCACTTGTTCTTCCATTTCATAGTTTCCTTTTATGCTAAATTGATCATGAACAAGTTTTGATTGTTTAAGTATTCATTGATTCATAAAATTACTGGATTAGAATGGAAACAAGTTGAATGTCGGAGGATGCACAATCATCTAACTTTTATCAAAGGTCTTTTGATTAGAATTGAGTATGCTTAAGCAAGTAATTCTAGATTCATGAGCTCAATTATGCGAAACATACTCACACTGTTCCATTCAATCTTCTCTTCGATTTTTAGTTTCGTTTCTTTTTCACATTCATTTCTTGTTTCTAATTTATTTGTGATGCAATACATGATCTATTCACCTCGTTTACATAGTCATTTTATAGCTCCTCGTGTTTAATTTTGTAATTGCGTGTTTGACCATTAATTTCGTTAAATTAGGGTTCGTGAATTGGGATTTTACATTTTACTCGATCATTTTGCATGATTTCAATTTCTAAACCTAATTGATGTTCTTCCGAACTCTTTTTGTATCTTTAAGTTGTTAATTCATCCATTTTATGTGTACATTCAAAACTGCCAAGCATTTCCATACATGAACACCATTGTGAAATTTTTATTTTTCCTAAGTTTAGGTTCTGATAGCTTACTTGGTGCTTGGTTTATTTTAGTTTAGTTTGTTTAAAGTGATAGATTTAGATTTCCCACACTTTATGCAGGGACACTTAAGAATCATTTGAAGTTAAGTTGCCATTCCTAGGATTGATCCTTAGTTAGTCACTACACTACATTAGTTATCATGTGCAAGTTAGATTTAGGATGTTGGAGAGTTAATTTGTGCAAATTTGTAGAATTTATTTCCTATTTTTTAGAAATTTTAGTATGTTTTTCGATAGTTTAGGCCATTTGTATTCATTTGTGCATTATTGAACTAATTTCATCATGCATTATCTTTTTTCGGATCATACATTTAGTTTTGTGCATTGTATGTGTAAATAGGTCTGGAGGGATTTAGTTAGATTGAAAATAACGTGTTCCATAGGTGGCTGGTAGATTTTTCCAAAACATTTGGATTTGGCTTCAAAAATGAAAGATTCAAAACAATGTGTTCCACAAGTGCCCGGTGGATTTTTCCACAACCTATGGATTTGGCTTCAAAGATCAAGTGTAAAATAGCAAGTTCCATAGGTGGCCTGTGGATTTTTCCATAACCTATGGATTTTTTAGAGAGAAATCTTAAAATGACGTGGACTGACAAGGATTTAAAGCAAAAGGAAAATAAAATAAAGTGAAAAAGGGGAAACAGTTAAGGGAGAGAAGTAACCACCTCAACAAGGGGAGAGAACGTGGAAAAGATAAAAGAGGAGGATTGTTCATGAAAAGTTTCTTCTTCTTCTTCTTCTTCTTCTTCTTCTTCTTCATTTTCGTCATTCTCTTCTTCTATTCGTTTTAGTTTTATTTTCATTATGCAGAACTAAGTTTTTTTTGTTGGACGGTTGATGTAAGACTCTGGATTTTAGTTTCTACCCTTACAATTGATGTTTTGTTAATGTTATTTATCTCAATGCTCTTTTTATAGTTTTATTGTTTATTCTATGAGTAATTTCATAATATGGAAATTGGGATTGTTTGCATTATAAATAATACAAGTTAGGTTATGTCACAATATAGAAATTGGGCATATCTAATTAGTTTGCAATAAAGATGATAATTGATTTTTCATGATTATATTGAATTTTTCTAAACTGACCTAAGGAATTGGGGTTCAAATTCAATGAATAGATTTTACCTGCTAAGGGATTAGGGGTAAAACAGCTTTGAGTAAACTCATGTGGGTGATTACATTGCTGACATCAATTGAAAAGGAGTAGAATTCCAGAGGAAAGGGTACGAAATCAATCCTCTGATAGTTCTTATATTGATTGAAGTTTTTGTTATAATTTTATGCTTAGATTCCAGAGGACGATATTTTATTACTACGATTGTCGAGGATTGGTTTTTCTGTTGATATTAGTGATCTAATTTGCTTAAGATTTGAGTTTTAACTTTTAGGTAGTCAAGATTTTTTTGTTTTTAGTTTATTTTTTATGTTTTAATTATTTTGTTTGTTGTTAATTTCTTGTCATATGAATTTTTGTTGTTAGAATCTTGTGTCTCTAAGTTGTTTATGCGAGGTATAGTTGCAGAAAAAATCTTACTTTTTGACCCAAAAATTGAATGTACCGCTATTGCTAGACGTAATAGGATAATCGCAAGAAAGAAAAAGCAAGAAAGAAAAGCAGGATCATCAATTGATAAGAAAGAGCATATATCAATAATGGCTAAGGAACAACCTGTGAGGAAGACTCTGCTTGATTATTCGATGCCAAATACAAATAGTTACCAATGGAGCATTATTAGACCTCCTATTCAAGCCAACAATTTTGAAATCAAGCCTGCACTATTACAAGTCATCTAGCGGAATCAATTTGGAGGTGCAGTTTTAGAGGATCCCAATTCTCATATGGAGAATTTTCTGGTCATTTTTTACACTTTGAGATTAATGGAGTTTTAAATGATTTTATCCGCTTAAGGGTTTTTCCTTTCTCATTATTGGATAAAGCTAAAAGTTGGCTTCAAACACAACCTCAATGCAATATTTCTACGTGGGAAGATATGACTACAAAATTTGTAACAAAATACTTTTTCCATCCAACCAAATACTTTTGTGCAACAAAAAACTGAATCTCTATACGAGGCTTGGAAAAGGTATAGGGAGCTATGGAGGAAATGTCCACATCATGCTTTACCAAATTAGTTGCAAGTCCAAATATCCTATAATGGTCTTGCACCCTCTTTTAAAGCAATTCTGGGTGCAACAAGTGGAGGATCATTTAATTTGAAAACACTAGAGGGAGCTTTTGAGACTTTCGAGCTAATGGAAAATAATACCGTGAATATGCAATTTGATCATCAAAATAGGAAAGGTGGAATATTAGAGATTAATACTTTGGATGCTATCCTAGCCCAAAACAAGTTGTTAACACAACAAATGACCAAGTTGACTCAAAAGTTGGGTAATATGCAAGCAAAAGCATTTAACACAACGTCTTAACTATGTGATTTTTGTGGAGGAATGTGTAATGTCTCTATGAACCTCCTCGCTCGTAGTCCAGCCTCTACGAACCTCCCCGCTCGTAGTTCAACTCTACGGACCTCCCCGACCGTAGTCCAACACACGTGATCCGTAACATGGTTTTCCGTACATGCTCTATCAGTTGTGGCTGATAGGTATGGCAGCGAGTCATCTTGAAGTAATCACTAGAAGATGTAGAACACGAATAACCTAGATGTGGCCAAGTGGTATGAATTAAAAGGATGGAATTCATTTGGGATGATTGTATTGTTTATATTGATGTGTTGTATATGTGTATACAATTTTTGTATGCTTTATCTGTTAAGCTCACCCTATCTGCTTGTGTTTGGCGATGATCGTGTGCGTGATACACGTGAGCAGATAATGTTGATGCAGGTGGTGCTAGTGAGACTTAGCAACGGAGCGGGGATAACATGGGGAGCTTTTTATATATTTTATGTTTTTGGAAATAAGTTGTAAACTCTTTTGAGATGTTTTTGGATTATTTCACATTTGTAATTATGGATTTTTGGTTTTATCTTTGAAATTTATAAAAGTTTAAATTTCCCGCGCATTTGAGAAATGAGGTATTATTATTAAATGCAATGTCTTTATTATTTTATCTATTTTATTTACTTAAATCCGTAATATCCTAACGAGATGCTACATTTGGTATCAGAGCAAAGGTTTTCAAAATGATTTTTGGGGTCTAAAGGGAGTGAGCTTATCATGTTACGCTAGTGTGATTAATTGTTTGTATTTTATACTAATTTTTGGATGTGAAATCCTAAGATTAGCTGTGTGATGTGCACAGTTCAAATATGTGGCGCGCGCAAGCTATGGCCAACAAGAGGAGAAGGAACACTGTTGGAGCTGATGACATAGCTCAAGCGATTCATAGCATTGTGGACGCGATGCAGCCCATAGCAACGCCATCCCAAGCCATAGTTGCACCTACTAGGCCAGTATCTATGGAGGATTTCATGAAACATGGGCCAACCAAGTATCAAACTGGACATTTTGCATGCTAGTTCCCTAACAAGAAACCAGCTGGAGGTGCACCAGCTAAAAAACCAGTCGGAGATCAGCCTAGAGCACCAGGGCGCGTGTTTTCCCTAACGACCATTGAGGCTGCACAATCAGGTAACCTGGTACAACTTTCATGTTTATTGTTTAACCATGAGGTTGTGGTGTTGTTTGATTCTGGAGCCATCTATTCATTCGTGTCTAATGAATGCGTGAGGAGGCTCAAACTTGTGATGCGAGAGCTGGGGTGCGAGCTAATAGTTACGACACCAGCCTCTGGCGAGATATCCACCTCTTATGTAACATCCCTAGTGAATATTACTTGGTTTTATATTTAATATATATATACACACACACATATATATATATATATATATATATATATACATATATATATATATATGTACATATATATGTACATATATATATGTACATATATATACATACATATATATATATATATATATATATATATGTATATATACATATATGTGTATATATATATATATGTATGTATATATATGTACATATATATATATGTATATATATATGTATATATATATATATATATGTATATATACATATATATATATATATATATATATATATATATATATATATATATATATATATATATATAACAAACAAACGTCGCAATCTTATTAAGTCTCATACTCGGAAACTACACAAATTTAATGTTTAATGCAACAAAGTTTTAAATGTAATTAAATCCAAAGTCATTACAAGTTCTAATAACACTAGAAACTCTAATAAAGTTCTACCTCTATCCCAGCTAGCACTCATTCCGTCGCCTGAGCACCCTCGGCATCACCTGTAACACCATCTGCTCCTGTGTAATGAATTACACGATCATTGCCAATCACAAACAGAAAGGGTGAGCTCAAAAGAATATAAAACATATATCAAATACATAATATAAAACATAAACACCCAATTACATTCTTAGAATTTGACCCTATTCATACTTTTGGTACCCCCACTAATTTTAAAACCTCCAATTTACTCAACAAATTTAGTCATGGACTCAGGATTCATGATGCTCAAACGAACCTGCCCGCTCGTGGTCCTGCCTCTACGAACCTCCCCACTCGTAGTCCTACTCTACGGACCTGCCCGCCCGTAGTCCAACACATGTGATCCACCAGCTACGTACCTCCCCGCACGCAGCATCTCTCAACTGTGAGCACAGAACATACGAACCTACCTCGCTCGTATCCCCACAAGAGAGTAATTGAGTATGAACCTACCCGCTCATGGTACAACATCTCCTGATCCACGTTTTCATCATTGTGTACAAACAACACACACAAATTGCACTAAACACGCTTGGGCTAGAAGCATTAGCTTAAGTGACCAGGGTTGTCTCGCTTAGGCTAAACTTCCTCGCCTGAGCGAGCGTGCTAAACTGGTTTACCTGTGAGGTATCGCTTAAGCTAGTCTCTCCTCGCCTGGGCGAGATCGCTCTTCGCCTAAAACCCAAACTCTCGTCGAGGCGGTGAGTTAACAAAACACCAAGTTTAAACGCGAGGTCTCGCTTAAGCGAGAGCCTCTCGCCTGGGCGAAAATCGTGTCACCCAAAACATCAATCCCCTCGCCTGCGCGAGGTGCCCAACACAAAATCTCACACCCTCGATTTTTCGCTTAGGCGAGAGGTATTCGCCTGAGAGAGTTAGCAGGTCACCCAAAACCCTAACACTCCACCTGAGCAAGTAACTCGTGCAGAAAACACCACTTTCGACTTTGCAACTCTCGCTTAGGCGAGCCTGGCTCGCCCGAGCGAGATTATCAGTCTGGTTTACTGTTACGCGCACACAAACACCCAAACCATGCCAACACCCCTTTCTAGAATTACGAACCTATTTTAGACCCCAAAATTTGATCCCAAACCAATGCAATTGAACCCTAGTCACATACAGTACCCAAAAACTCTATTATTCCCAATATGCCCATACAAGAATGATTATGCAACGTACATCAGCCAAGGTTCAATCCAATCACAGAGACCATGAAAATTTCATGGCAAGGAGACATATAATCATGCGTAACACTGCAACAACATAATCAATACAATCACATAATTTCTCGCACAGAGGAGCTCCCCTAACCTGGAATTTTCGTGGCTTTTAATTGGAATTGTGTGTCTTTCGCTAGAGTACCAATGCTCTCTCTTTGGTTTTTCCCAATTCAGCTCTCAATTGCCCTAACACCCACTGTTCTCTCCAGATTTTCGCACCCTTCTGTCTATACCAAAATACAGCTGCCAAAACCCTTCCCTTTACCTCAATTTCACCTTATATAGGCATCCTAATAGTAGGTTTAAGTGACAAAACGAGAAACTTAACTTAATGGTGATTTATTTGTTATTCAAGGCCCATGATTTAATGATTTTTCAGCCCCTTTGGCTGGCTCTTCTACTAGGTTTCCTCCACCCTTCCACATTCATACCATAATCCACTATTTAGCAAAAAGAGAGTTAAAGTTGGGTTACTAGGATTCGAACCCCTACCCTCACAATACAAGGTCAAACCACAACCAACAAACCAATTAACATCTTGTGATAATTCGTGCAAATATAGTATTACATTATCACCTACCGTGCTCTCACATGTGATATATAAAAAATAGAAATAAAACAAACATCACATAATTAGCACACATAGGACTCGAACACAAGTCCTCTCACAAAATCAAAGTACTCTCAACCATTTGAGCTAGCACTTTTCCACACCAAAGCATTCTACATTAAATGCCTTAAAGGCATCCATTACCCGCATTAATTAAATAATTATTAAATTAACTATTTAATTTTCTCGGGTCTCACATCTTCTGTGTGCGTGGGATGTCCTATGGAGGTGGCAGGCCGAAAGTTCAAGGTGAATCTCATCTGCTTGCCAATGGAGGGTCTTGATGTAATTCTGGGGATGGACTGGCTGTCGATCAACCATGTTATTATTGACTGCAGACGGTGCAACGTGGTATTCCTAGAGACAGTAGGGTTAGAGTTGATCTCAGCTCAGAAGGTGATGAATGAGGAAGAAGTATGAGCTACTTGTTTCATGATAATGACTCAAACAAAGAAGAAGAGCACTATAAAGAAAATTAGTATGATTCTAGTGGTGGATGAGTACACATATGTCTTCCCTGATGAAATTCCACAATTGTCGCCTAGTAGGGATGTGGATTTCACCATTGATCTCATCCCTGTAGCTGGGCCAGTTTCTATGGCACCTTACAGGATGGCACCAGTTGAGTTAGCTGAATTAAAGAAGTAGATTGAAGACCTGCTTGAGAAGAAGTTCATCCGACCGAGTGCATCACCATGGGGAGCATCGGTATTGTTAGTGAAAAAGAAGGATGACAGCTCCAGGTTGTGTGTTGACTAATGGCAGCTGAATAAGTGAACAATAAAGAATAAGTACCTGCTGCCGAGGATTGATGACCTGTTGGATCAACTGAGGGGAGCCGCAATGTTCTCTTAAATAGACTTGAGGTTTGGATATCATAAAATCCTAGTCAAGCTAGAGGATGTTCAGAAGACAGCTTTCAGGTCACGCTTTGGGCACTACGATTATGTGGTGATGCTGTTTGCGATGACAAAATGCTCCTACTATATTCATGGATTACATGAACAGGATATTCTGACCATACCTGGATTAGTTTATCGTTGTGTTTATTGACGACATATTGATATATTTTGAGAGTCGGGAGGAACACGCAATGCATCTGAGAGTGGTGCTAGGAATTCTCAAAGAGCATCAACTATATGAGGTACAATTCCTGGGCCATGTGATATCAGCCCAAGGAATAATAGTTGCTCCACCTAAGATTGAAACGATAGTGAAGTGGGAGAGACCGTAAATAGTTACAGAGGTGCTGAGTTTTCTAGGTTTTGTAGGATACTACAGGCGTTTTGTTGAAGGGTTCTCAAAAAGGGTGAGTCCATTGACATAGCTCACCCGGAAAGACCAGCCCTTCTCTTGGACCGATGAGTGTGAGGCTTCTTTTGAAGACATGAAAAAGAGGTTGACAACCGCACTTGTACTGGCTATTCCAGACACGACTAAGACATTTGAGGTGTATTGTGACGCTTCATACCAGGGTCTGGGTTGTGTGTTGATGCAAGACAAAAGACCAGTAGCTTATGCATTGAGGCAGTTGAAAGTTCATGAGAAAAATTATTTGACGCATGATTTAGAGCTTGCAACATTGGTTTTTGCCCTCAAGATGTGAAGGCATTATTTATATGGGGCATAGTTTTAGGTATTCACCGATCACAAAAGTTTGAAATATTTGTTTGATCAAAAGGAGCTAAATATGAGGCAGAGGCGATGGATGAAGTACTTGAAGGACTACGACTTTGAGCTTTTGTACCATCCTGGCAAAGCTAATGTCGTTTTAGATGCTCTGAGCAGAAAGAGGGTACGTGTGTCTGCTATGATGATAAAGGAGCTGGAGCTTATTGAGAAGCTGTAGGACATGAACTTGGGTTTACATACAGGCGTTGATCATATACGATGCAACATGCTGCGAATCCCTAATGAGTTCCTAGACGAGGTGCGGGTGGAACAAGGTAAGGATTAGGAGCTGTAGGAGATAATCAATGAATTGGGCACCGAGAAGAGAAAGGATTTCATGATGGGTAAAGATGGTATCCTGCGTTTCAGAGAGAGGGTGTGTGTACCCAGGAGTCAGGTATTAAGGAAGCTTGGAGGAAGGGCATAAAAGTCGTCTTAGCATACATCTAGATATGACTAAGATGTATAAAGATTTGAAAACTACCTTTTGGCGGACAGGCATGAAGACAGATGTAGCTGATTATATTGCTTGTTGTTTGGTATGCCAAAAGGCAAAGATTGAACATCAGAGGTCGGGTGGCATGTTGGAGCCTCTGGATATTCCTTAGTGGAAATGGGACAACATTTCCATGGACTTCGTTCGTTACACACCTTGTGAGGTTTGTGAGGGGGCACGATTCGATCTGGGTAATAGTAGACAAATTGATGAAGTGTGCTCACTTTCTGCTAATTAATCAAAAGATGTTTGTGGACAAATTGGCAGATTTATATGTCAGAGAAGTGGTTGGACTACATAGGGTGCCTACGAGTATTGTGTCAGATAGATATCCAAGATTCACATCGAGGTTTTCGTAGTCGTTGCAGAAAGCACTGACACTCAGTTTAGGATGAGCTTAGCGTATCACACTCAGACAAACGGTCAGTTTGAGAGAACTATACAGTCATTGGAGGACTTGCTGAGGACCTGTGTACTGGATCACCTGGGGACGTGGAGTGATATGTTGTCGTTGGTGGAGTTGACTTATAATAATAGTTATCACTCCAGCATTGGGATGGCACCATACGAGGCATTGTATGGTCGGAGATGCAAGACTCTGTTATGTTGGTAGCAGGATGGGGAGTTAGTGGTTCTTTGGCTGGAGTTTTTACAGCAGACTACTGAGAAGGTGAAGATGATACACGATCAGATGCGTGCAACTAAAAGTCGGCAGAAATCCTACGCAGATAAGAGAAGTAGGCCAATTGAGTTTGATGTAGGTGACCACGTGTTTCTTAGAGTGACGCTTATAACAGGCATTGGGAGAGCACTTAAGTCAAAGAAGTTGACTCCTTGATTCATCGGTCCATACCAGATCACGAGGAAGATTGGACCTGCAAACTATGAGATTGCATTGCCACCACACTTGGCAAACCTACATAATGATGAAGGATTGACCCCAACCAAGGATGAAGGCACATGCTTAAGAAGACTAAGCATGTTTAGAAAGGAAGTTCACTAATCCTTCATCCCTTTCATTTATGTTTGTTATTTTTGATTCCCTAAGTTGACTTAGTTGAATCAACTTTAGTTGACTTGTTGACCTTTGACTAGGTTTGACTTGTTGACTATAGTTGACTTGATTTAAGCCAACATGCTAATCTATGTTTATTTGCTTTGTAGGTTAATTAGGAGTAAGAAAGCAATGCTAGGTGGCGCATGGTGATTGGGGAGCATAAATGATGTGGAAGAGAGAGTAAAGCAAAGGCATAAAGCATAAAGTAAAAGGCATGAAGCAAGTGTACCTATGTACCTTTGGTCTCCTTTGTTTTTAGCACTCTTTGGCCACTTTTTGGAGACATATGAGACACATTCTTTGTCTCCTTTTGTGCTAGAACGAAATTAGCCTTGCACACACCATAGCTAGCTCTTTTGTCTCTCATTTTTTGTAACCTTATTTGACCTAGTTTCTAGAAGCTAGGGTTAGGTTTTTGTAGAGACATCCTTAGGTATCTTTTATTTGCTTAGAGGCCCCTGAGCTCTTCTATATAAGGGGTGCTCCTAGACATGTAAAAGGGTTGAACATTTTGGAGAAATTATACACTTTGTGTTTCAACCTTTTGTGAGAGCATTCCTCCTTAGGGAGTGGAGTTCTTTCAAGCCTTATCTTGCCTTGGCAAGTGGCGGCATACACCACTCATCTTCAAGGTTGCCATGGCTTCTTCTAGCCTAGCCTTGTAGTGGCGTGAATCCTCCATTCCTCTCATTTCCCTTGCTTTTCATTTTATGTTTCTTTACTCTTCTTGGTTTATATTGTTTCTATTATATGTTTTTTCTTTTGATTTCTTACTCCCCATCAATCCATTCTCCTCCTCTCTAGAACCTTGGAAAGGAACCTTCACATCTAGATAGCTTGCTCTCTTAATGTCCAGTGGGGATTTCCTTGGTTTTCTTAATCAACTCACACCATATTCAATAATCTTAAAAAGGAACAAGATAATCCTTCATCACATAATGTCTTCCACGTATCGCAGCTGAGGAAGTACATAGCGGATCCCACTTATGTACTAGAGGAGGATGATGTGCAGGTGCGGGAGGATCTGACGATCGGAGTGAGACCAGTGAGAATCTTGGATTCTCAAGTTAAACAACTTAGAGGGAAGGAGATCCGAACTGTGAAGGTTCTTTAGGACGAGGCAACCCAGGAAATGACGTGGGAAATAGAGGATCTCATGAGGAAATCTTATCCTCACCTATTGCCTGGTAAGTTCTTTTTTTCGAGGACGAAAAATTTTTAAACGTGGGGGAATGTAAGACCCGCGAAAAATTAAATAAATAATTAATTAATAAATACAGGAAGTGGGAGCCTTTATAGCATTAAATTCTAACTTGTATGACGTGGAAAAGTACTAGCTCAAGTGGGTGAAAGTGTTTAATTGTGTGAAAGGACTTAGGTTCGAGTCCTATGCATGCCAATTGCGTGTTATTTAATTATTATTATTTTAATAATATGATTGAGCATGCTGATTAATGACATAATAATCAAATTATATTAGTTACCAAGAAACATCAATTTGCTTGATGGTTATGCATGGATTTGGCATTGGCATAGTTGTGGGTTCAAGCCTTGGAGAACCCAAACTAAACTTTATTTTTGCTATTTTTGGTTTTGGCTTGAATTTGAAGGGTTAAAGGAAACCCTAGTAGACATGGTAGCCAAGGGTGGCTGAAAAACAGAATACATTAGGCCATTAATGCCATTTTGATTAACATTTGATTAATGCCGTTTTCGTTTTTATGCAATTAAACCACATTAAGGCCACATTAAAAAGCTGTCATTGTGGTTAGAGCAGAGAGGACGAGATTAAGTGTGTATTGTGAGAATTGAGTGAAGCAAAGGGTGAGTGGGGAGAGAAAGACAAAGGAGGCCATTGGTGATCAAGGGAGAGCTTTCAAGAGTCAAGGCTAAGCTAAGGAAATCAGGTTAGGGGAGTTTTTCACGTAATTTTTATGTTTGAGTATGAATTGTATAAATGATGGTATAAATTACATGCATGTTTCTAGTTTTGGATGCAATTTATGTAATTCTGGAAATTTCCAAAAATCGCCTGGCGGGCTGTTTATAGCCGCCAGGCGGCACATGCTCATTAACATGGTTTTGGGGTTCATGGGGAGGAACCGCCTGGCGGCACATTCTCGGCTGCCAGGCGACGCATAGTGTTTTTACCCATTTTTGGGTTTCTGGATGATGGGTCCGGCGGTATTTGGCTGAACCGCCAGGCGACACGACCTAAATGACTTGATTTTGTATTTTTGGGGTTTCTAGGTTATTTATGATCGAGAAAGGAGAAGTCCTGATTGATTGTGAGTAACTAGAAGTGTTACTTTGATGGAGTGCGTGTGTTTGGAGGTCAAATTGGACAAAATTTCCATAAACATTATTTTAGGGTTGAAAATCTGGAAATTAAATAAATTGGGAATAAGGGTGGGTAATTGAATGTGAATTGTTGTTCGGATTAGCTATAAATTGAATGTAGTGTCACAATGATCTTATTCGAGTGCAAGACAACTAAGAAATGCCGAGAAAAGTATTAGGGAAAATGAGCAAGGGTATTCACAGGTGACAAAATTCTGGGGAATTGCCCAGAAAAGTAGGCACTGCCTTGCGGCACTAGGCATGCCGCCAGGCGCCAACGCAAGAAAATTCCTTTGCCTGGTTGCGAAGTGCAGTTTAAGGCTTGGGAGGTCTGGTGGATAATGGGTGTTGGAAAATTAATCTAGGACTGGTAGTTTATTACTTCGAGGGTGGAGAAAGTAAGAAGAGATGTGTCTAAGTGGCTCGTGCTAGGTGATTTTACTGCTGCAACCTTGGGTTGTTGAATTTGTAGGCGTGATCTACAAGGCTTTTGGTGATGCTTGAAAGGTGGGATTGTTGATGTTCCTTGAGTTGTGGCTCGGAACGTATCCCTTGAGTTGTGGCGCGGGATAGGGGTTAAAGCACGTGGTATTCCTTGAGTTGTGGCTCGGGATGGCGGATGAACACGAGGGACTCTTGAGTTGTGGCTCGGGTTGGCGAGTGTTGCCGGTGTGAGTGTGCTGGTTGTGGCCAGTACGAATGGGTCTAGATAGATTGCCCTCCTTAGTAGTTGACTAACGAGTTTGGTAGTCTTAGGATGTTGCGAACTATGTTCGTATTTGGGAACTCCACCTGACGTTACGGTGTATGATTTGTAACATGGTTTCCCGCATGTGCTCTATCGTTGTGGCCTATAGGTATGGCAGCAAGTCATCTTGAAGTAATCACTAGAAGATGTAGAACATGAATAACTCTTACGAGCATGTGGAGCTTTTTATATATTTTATGTTTTTAGAAATAAGTTGTAAACTCTTACGAGATATTTTTGGATTAATTCACTTATGAAATTATGGATTTTTGGTTTTATCTTTGAAATTTATAAAAGTTTAAATTTCCCACGCTTTTGGGAAATGAGGTATTATTATTAAATATGATGTCTTTATTATTTTATCTATTTTATTTACTTAAATATGTAATATCTTGATGGGATGTTACAGTATCCCTACACGAGAGTATCAGGATATGAACCTCTCCGCTCATATCATCACGTGTTCACCACCATCCATGAACCTACCAACTCATGGCACAACATCTCCTGATCCAAGTCTCGCATCATTGCGTACAACCAACACACACAAACCACTGCCTACAGCGCTATCGCCTGGTACTGCCTAAGCACCGCCAGGCAAAAATCCTACGCAGACCACTTGGCGGGACATCATCGTCACTAGGCGCTAGGCCCTAGGCTGCTTCCAGACCCACTGTCTTAGGGTCTATCGCTTAGTGGGTCACACTTCACCGCCAGGTGCCACGCGTTTGCAGGGACAACCCTGTTGGTGCTATCGCCTGGCGGACACTAGTAGGTCGTCAGGCACCACACTAGTAGCGCAGTTCTGCTGGTCTTTGGCACCCAAAATGGATTGTTCTTCAATCCAAATTACTTCCAAAGGCAAAAATGCACCCTCACATATTAGAATTTGATTCTAATTACCATACCACACTTGGTTAAATTACCTATAACTTATATTCACAATTTCACATATTCAAAACATGAGATTCACCAAATACCCTATCATTATAGAACGCCTTCGTTAAAACTTAGGAAACTGACGCCCTATCCATTATCTCAATTTGATCTGCACCATCATGATTTATACCCTGACTCACTACGGTATGATTATCCAATGTCCCATAAGTCCACACCTAAAGAAAACTATGTTTCCCCGACACCAGCTATCTCGAATAAACTTATCCTTTCTCCCTTTTAATTTACCATTTCCACATCACTACCAAAACTACACCTCCAAATAACTTATCCTCATGCACTCTTCATTACTCATTCTAAACCATCCAAAATTTAAGTGTCCTATTCTCGTCCACATGAATTTATTAATGCCCCAAAACTCACTCACGCGTCCAGCACAGCCAAAATGCACTACTGTAAGACTAAGGTATCTTCTAGTGGCAGGATACGTACTGCCAGGCGGTGTATCAATTTCTAGGAAATACCCAGTTTCCTCTTTTGTGCAAAATTTCCCCAAGCTTTCGGCTTCCCAGTTTTATCGTCCAATTAACTCGAGTTCATGATCATTCTAGGAGGTACAATGCTCCAATGACATTACTATGACTAATGGAAATTTACGCACGAAAATCAGGTTTCTATTTGTCCTTTTTCTAGTTCTCTCATGATCCCATGGCCATTCAGTCACAATTGCTCCAATTATTTATTATACAACCCAATTCCATTCAATGTATATCATTAATCATCAAGCACAATATACAACCAGTAAATTTCCAAAAGTCACGAGGACTCCTGCACCCAACAACCTAAAAATAGCATAAACGACATCACGCCGCCTGACGGTAGTTCATCGCCACTAGGCGATTCATACCGGAACCCAAAAAACTGGGTAGAAAAGATGCGTCGCCTGGCGGTCATGTGTATACCGCCAGGCAGTTTCTAGGCAGAAACCCCGACCTAAGAAAAATAGGGTAAAACATAAGGGAATTTCATGCATTCAATCATAGCATAATACAATCTATCAAATAAGAATTAAAAGCATGCAAGAATAACTCCCCTTACTTGGAAATCCTTGCTCCAATGAGAATTCACATTTCTTGCTTGGTTTCTAATAATCTTCGTTGACCTCCCAAACAATAGTTCTCAACCGTCTCTGCAAAGTGGCTCTAATCCTCTGGAAAATCTCTGCCCAAGACCCACACGAAAATGCAGTCCTGCAGTCTCCTTTAATTCCCTTCGCTCTCTAAGTTACTACCCCCTTAAACACCCTTTACTCCACCAAAACAAAATTAATTAGAAAGAAATTGCTTAATGGTTATTCAATGTATCAAACGCATCTTTGCATCTCTCTCCAAAGTCAAATGCTACATCCTTTTGCAACAAGTTGGAGAGAGGGTTGGCTATCTTGCTAAAGTCTTTGATAAATCTCCTGTAAAATCCTGTATGTCCAAGAAAAGATCGAACCTCTTTCATAGAAGAGGGGTAAGGCAATTGTGAAATAATATCAATTTTAGCAGGATCTACAGATATACTATTCTTGGAAACAACGTGACGTAAGACTATACCTTGTTCCACCATAAAATGACATTTTTCAAAATTTAGAACAAGGTTAGTTTCGTCACATCTCTCCAAGACTCTAGCAAGATTAGACAAGCAGAGATCAAAAGATGAACCATATACACTAAAATCATCCATAAAAACCTCAATACAATGCTCCAACAAATCTGTAAAAATACTCAACATACATCGCTGAAATGTTCCAGGAGCATTGCAAAGGCCAAATGGCATTTTCCTATAAGCATATGTACCGAATGGACAAGTAAAGGTAGTTTTATGTTGATCCTCTGGGGCAATACAAATCTAAAAATACCGAGAATCCATCAAGAAAACAGTAATGAGACTTACCTGCCAATCGATCTAACATCTGGTCCATGAATGGTAAAGGGAAGTGGTCCTTCCTGGTGGCCTGGTTTAGTCTTCTATAATCAATACAGACCCTCCAGCTATTCTGAATACGAGTAGGAATAAACTTGTTCTTCTCATTCTTGACCACGGTGATCCCAGATTTCTTGGGGACCACATGTACAGGACTCACCCAAGTGCTGTCAGAAATGGGATATATAATACCTGCTTGTAGCAACTTGGTGACTTCCTTCTTCACAACCTCCATCAGTTGAGGATTCAGTCTCCTCTGAGGTTGCCTCACTAGCTTAGCATCCTCCTCCAAGAGTATTCTGTGCATGCAGAAAGAAGGACTAATACCAGGAATATCTGCCAAAGTCCAGCCTATTGCTCGCTTGTGATCTTTGATAACCTGCAATAGCTTTTGTTCCTGCTCTTCAGTAAGCAAGGCAGATATAATAACAGGGAGTTTCCCATCCCTCTCAAGATAAACATATTTCAAATGAGATGGTAAAGGTTTCAACTCCAAAGTGGGTGGCTGTTCCACAGATGGCAACATTTTACTGCCTAAGGTAATTTCAGCCACCTCAGCATCACACTTGGACGCCACAAAGGTATCAAATAGTGACACCACGTCCTCGAAATCACCTGTTTTACAATTTTCTCTTTCGTCTAAAATTGAGCCCGAAATATTCGAAAGAGAAAAATCCAAAGAAGAAGAAAAAACAGATAAAACGTCCAAAAGTCCAAAAGCATAATTGTTCACTACATTACTCAATAAATCAATACAAAACAAAGAATGGTCTTCAATTGGGTGCTTCATGGCTTCTAGCACGTTGAACTGCACCTTCTCATCTCCTATCTCCATAGTCAAGGATCCTGCATGCACGTCTATCTTGGTACGTGCTGTCATCGTGAATGGTCTTCCCAAGATGATTGTGGTTGAACTCATTCCTTCATCATCCTTCATATCCTTGATGTAGAAATCTGCAGGAAAAATTAACTTGTCCACACGGACAAGCACATCTTCTAGCACACCTGCAGGGTTAACTGTGCTATGGTTGGCCAATTGAATGACCACACCAGTAGACTTAAGAGGTCCAAGATGAAGTGAAGTAAAAATAGATAAAGGCATTACATTAATAGAAGCTCCTAAATCTAACATAGCATTGTCAAACTTAGTACTTCCTATAATGCAAGGAACAGAAAACATACCTGGATCCTTACACTTTTGCAGCATTCTGACTGCAGGCTTCTTAATTAAGCTAGAGATGTTTCTTCCCATGTTTACTACCTCTTTGTCCATAATACGCCTTTTATGTGGACATAATTCTTTGAGAAACTTGGCGTATTTACGAATTTGTCTCACAGCATCCAACAAAGGAATGTTTATCTCCACTTTCTTGAAAGTATTCAGGATTTCTTTGTCTAACTCCTCCATCTTTTTAGTTTTTGGTTTCAAACGGTTTGGATAGGGAGGAGGAGGAGAATAAGGAGAAGGATTTTCAGAGGAAGTATTAGGGGATACCAACCTGGAGTTATCACTAGGTGCAGGCATTTCAGATGTTGCTTGTGTTGCTTCATCTGATCTTCCTCTTTCATCATTAGGTACAACTTCATTGTCCTTATCTTTATCTTCTTGGGCATCCCCAAGGCCTTGTATTTGCTTTCCCGATCTTAAAGTAATAGCACTTACATTTCGCGGGTTAATTACAGTTTGTGCAGGCAAATTGCTTGAGCCTTGTTGAGACTTCATCTGATTTAACTCATTTGCCATTTGTCCAATCTGATTTTGCAAATTTTGATTGGTTGCTTCCATTGTTTGTTTCAACTCATTGATTTGTCCCTTCATCATGTCAGCCATCATTTTCATCATTGCTTCCATGTTTGAATCACCAGAGGTTGCAGTTGGTTGTGCTTGTTGCCTCTGTTGAGGTGGAACATAGACTTGTTGGTGTTGAGGCTGTTGATTTCCCCATTTCTGGCTGGGATATTCCTTCCAATCTGGGTTGTACTTGTTGGAGGACAAATCATGGTTGTATTGCTGCCGAGGTGGTCTATTATTGCCATAGATGTTTGCAGCATATGCCTGAGGATGTTTATTGCCATAGATGTTTGTGTAATTGCTGCATCCGGTGAAGCCAACTCTCTTATTGTTCTTTCTTCCATTCTATCTTCTTGAATTTTTGGTTCAGGTGATGGATCAGAAGATATGTTAATCACCGGAGGTGATTCTAGCGGTACACTTTCAGTGGTAGGTTCAGATGATGATGGTGCTCCTTCAGTAGAACACCTGAGTTCAAGTCTCCTACGTGATTTACGCAAGTTCCTTTCAAGTTCTGAATCAAGTTGATAAAATTGACCCGTATTGGCCCGAGTCATGCACTATGCAGTCCACCTGAAAGTGTTTCCCTGTGTGTTTTTTTTTCTTCCTATTCTTGTTTTGGAGAAAGATTTCAAGAAAGAAATGAGTTAAGATGTCGTTGGGTCTACTCCCAAGAAAGAGAGGTGCGTCACAATGGAAAACTTAAATACCAAGTCTTTCCTAGACAGAGTTTTCCAAACTAGTCTCAAAAATTTCTTAAAAGAAATTCTTAATCAAAACAAAAATAGAACTTTGCTTGGAATATATTAACAGAAAACTAGATACTACAAAATAACAAACTATATCAAACGTATATGCGTAAAATAAATAAAAAAATAAAAATAAAAAATAAAAATAAAATAAAATAAATAAATAAAAACAGAATCAAAATAAAAGGAATACTATCCGTACTCCCCGGCAACGGCGCCAAATTTGATATCGCTGTCGTTAGGCGATCAAATTACCACTACTTTAGCAACTTCAGTATTGCCAGTTAGTAGTGAACAGAATAGTTAGGGTTAAGATAACCTTGAGTCGTCTCACAACGAATACGGAATTGATCTCAAATATTTGATTCTTAAAAATGCAATTAAAACTAGCAATTATAAAAATAGGGGGTTTTGATATGAAAAGAAAATGACACGGAAGATTATAAACACAATAATAGTAAATAGGTTAATTCCACTGCTTTTTCTAAATAAGATTCTTCATTGGTTATCTAGAGATTATTATAAATTAATTATTGTTGTTGTTTTACAAATCAATCAATGTAAAGACTCAATTCATTTGTTGGCATCCTCACTTTTAATCAAAGTACAGTCTCAATTAAAAGTGAGAATTGTTAGATTGTCCATAGTAAATTCAATCAAAGTACAGTCTCAATTAATTTTACTATGCCTAATCATGTCTATTCTTTTGTTTCTTTACCAAATAGAAAACCTAATTAATCAAAGTAAAGTCTTGACTAATTTTAGTTAAAGTAATTACCTCTAATCAAATTAAAGTCTCAATTATTGGCAAAAACTTATTTAATCAAATGAAAGTTTCTAAACAAAATCAAAGTAAAGTCTCAATTTAATTTAAAAACCTTTTAACTCATATGATTAGCATGCATGTAGATTTAAAATCATTATTTTCTATTCAATTAAGAAGCAAAGGACATAGATAAACAAAAACCACAACAATAATCAAAATAACAAAACATATAAATTCATCTAACCTCAGAATCCAGTTAAGAAATTACAGTGGAATCAACCCTAAAAGCTTAGCCCTCCATGGCTTTGATGGAATACATGATGATATGAAAGAAAGAAAATAAAAGAAAGAATGAGAGATGTGGTGGAGACGGTATCTGCCAAAACCAGAGAGTTCTAATTGTCTAAGCTGTAAGTTGTCAATTGTAAGTCCCCCTGCTTCTGCTCCCTTAAGTCTCTTTGTATAAGCTTCCACTGGACTTTGGGCTTTATCTGTCAGTTGCTAAAATCTTTTATTTTTATTTAATTAATTAGCAACTTAATTCCTGTCCAATTTCGAATTCTGCCCCTCTCATTTAACCATATTTGCAGTTTTGACCAGAGTTGACTGTTGACTTTGACCAGTTGACCAGAGTTGACCAGTTGACCAGTTTGACTGTCCTATCAGATGCTGACACGTGGCGCAGAGTACTTTCTCTCCAAATTAGGGTTTGCTGCTCCTTCCTCCTTCCTCCCTTGGTTGTGCAGGTGCAATGACGGCGGCTGCTGACGGCGCGGCTCCTCCTTCTCCGGCGAGGCTTGACGGTGGCGGAGAAATGGCTGCCATGGCTGCTGTGTGAAGGACTCGCACGGTGCAGGGCTGACTCGCTGTGTGCTCACGAATGGTGGCCGGGACTGGTTCGCATTCTGGTGCTGTTTTGCCTTCGCAAGTTAAGGTTTCCGCTGTTGTGGCGGTGCGGAGACGCTGCTGTGGCGGTACGGAGACGCTGCTGTGACGACGTGAGGAAGTGGTGCTCGTCGCGGTGCTGCACATTAAGTGTGGTGGTCAGAGGCACGCTCTGTGCGAGAAGATAGAGGTGTGCTGGTCTCATTGATGGTTGACGGAACTGTGGTGAGGACGACGGACTTGGTGCAGGCGGTGGTTGCGGAGGTTGCGGGAATCTGCGCGATCTGTGGTGGCACGAGTGAAGAAGATGCGCGGAACTGGTGCAGATTCGTGGTTGATGGAGATGGCGTGAAGCACGCGATCTGTGGTGGCCGGAAGAGGTGTTGCAATGGTGTGTGAAGGTTGCGCAAAGTTGCTGCTGTTTCCGTCGAGTTTTAGTGGTGGCCGGCGAGGAGATGGCGGCGGTGGATGCCATGGTGGGTGGAAGGGAAATTAGGGTTAGGGTTTCATGTGTGAGATGGAGGAGATGATGACGTGGCAAGATTTGAGTGGTCAATTTGGTGAGCGGAGGATTATGACACGTGCCAGCTTATGGTTGGCTAATTTTAAAAGGTGGGGATTGCCACATGGCATGATCTGGTTGAGTGGAGTTTAAGTGGTAGGAGGGGTGCAACTTAGTGAAAACTGGGGGTGCAGAACAGGTTTTTGTGGTCCACTTGAGGGAGGAGTGTGCAAATAAAATCTGGGGGTGCATTTAGCTCCTGATTTATTCTTTTCCAGAATTTCTTGATTTTGGACTTATTTTGTAACTTTGAATACTTCAAAATCACACTATTAATTGACCAAAAATAAATTCCAGCTGCATTAACAAACGTTAGAATATCCAATAATATTTTATGCAACTAAAATCAATTTTTATACCACTTTTACCAAACTTAATCAATAAATCCAATAATCACAAATCCTAATTAAATAAATCTTTAAGCACAGAAAATTCAATTAAATCCCCAAATTTAAATATTAAATGAGGGCAAAAATTTGAACTCATCAAAAGGATTTATCCTCTAATATGAAATTTCTACCTCATCATTTGTACCACCTGCAAAAGGTATTAAGTTAGCAACATTAAAGGTGGCATGTACATCATATTCCTTATGCAACTCTAGCTATATGCATTATCATTGACTCTTTTCAACACTTTAAAGGGACCATCACCTCTAGGGCTAAGTTTAGACTTCCTTTTCTTAGGAAATCCATCTTTTCTAAGGTGTAGCCACACCCAATCCCTTCTTCAAAAATATTCCCCTCTTCCCTTATTGTTGTACGTAGCATACCTCTAGGTTTGTTGTTGGATTTGTCATTTACTCCTCTCATGCATTTTCTTAACAAAATCAGATTTTTCCACCCTTCTTTATGAATGAAATCAAAAGATGTAGGAAGTGGTAACAAATCCATAGGAATCAGAGGATTAAAGCCATAAACAACTTCAAATGGAGAGATCTTAGTAGTCCTATGAACTACTTTGTTGTAGGCAAACTCAATATGGGGAAGGTATTCATCCCAAGATTTATGGTTTCCTTTCAAAATTGCCCTTAGCATATTAGACGTAGATCTATTAACAACTTCAATTTGCCCATCCATTTGTGGGTGACATGAAGTAGAGATATTAAGTTTAGTTCCTAGCCTTGACCAAAGAGTTTTCCAAAAATGGCTAAGGAACTTAGTATCTCTATCAGAAACTATGGTGCGGGGTATACCATGATGCTTGACCACATCTCTAAAGAAAAGCCTAGCATTGTTGCTAGCATCATCCACTTTGTGGCAGGGTATAAAGTGTGTCATTTTGCTAAAACGATCTACCACCACAAAAATGGAATCAAAATCCCTTTGTGTTCTTGGGAGTCGTAAGACAAAATCTATAATTATATCTTCCCAAGGGGCTGTAGCAACAGGCAAGGGGGTGTATAATCCATGAGGCATTGTTTTAGACTTAGATTGTAAGCATGAAATACATCTATTACAATGCCTTTGGACATCCTTCCTCATATGGGGCCAAAAGAATTTCTCTTTTAAAAGACCTGGGTTTTTTCTACCCAGAAATGACCCATTAAACCCCCTTTGTGTGTTTCTTGAACAAGGAGTTTTCTTTGTGAACCTTGGGAAATACAAATTTTTCCTTCTTTAAACAAATACCCCTCATTCATATAGAACCTCCTTGAGGTCTTTCCATACATTCAGCATAAGTAGAGGAAAACTCAAAATCTTGATTATCCATTTTTGGAATGTGATCAAATCCAAGAATTTGGGCTCCCAATTTTGAAAACAAGGTGTGCCTTCTAGACAAGGCATCAACCACCACATTACTTTTGCCCTTCTTGTATTTTATCACATAAGGAAATTGTTTCAAGAATTCCATCCACTTAGCATGTCTTTTATTCAGCTTGTGTTGGCCCTTCAAATATTTTAGCGACTCATGGTCATTATGAATGACAAACTCTTTGGACACAAGGTAGTGTTCCCAAGTTTAAAGGGCCCTAACTAAGGCATACAATTCTTTATCATAGGTGGGATAATTGAGGGAGGCACCATGAATTTTTTCAGTGAAATAAGCAATTGGGTGCCCTCCTTGCAATAACATAACACCTATTCCTACACCAGATGCATCACACTCTAGCTCAAAGGTTTTTGAAAAGTTTAGTAAAGCTAGAATGGGTGCATTGGTGAGCTTTTCCTTGAGTTGCTGAAAAGCAAACTCTTGTTTTTCACCCCAATTAAAAGATACAACTTTCTTGACATGTTCATTGAGGGGTGAAGCCAAAGTAGAGAAGTTAGGAACAAACCTCCTATAAAAGCTGGCCAAACCATGGAAGCTCCTAACCTCTCCAACATTTTTAGGAGTAGGCCATTCTTGGATGGCCTTTATTTTTGTAGGGTCAACATGGATTTCTCTTTATTTGCAAACAAACTATTTACCCTAAGGATGGTAAGGACAGACCTCAGATGGTCTATGTGCTCATGCAAGCTCTTGTCATAGATCAAAATGTCATCAAAGTAGACAACCACAAACTTTCCTATGCACTCTCTAAGAATGTGATTCATTAGCCTCATGAAAGTGCTAGGTGCATTAGTAAGCCCAAAGGGCATCACCAACCACTCATATAATCCAAATTTGGTCTTAAATGTGGTTTTCCACTCATCACCTTCTTTGATTCTTATTTGGTGATAACCACTCTTTAGATCAATCTTAGAAAACATGAGGGACCCATGCAATTCATCAAGCATGTCATCAAGCCTAGGAATGTGATGCCTATATTTAATGGTGATGCTATTTATGGCTTTACAATCAAAGCACATTCTCCATTTCCATCTTTTTTAGGTACTAACAAAACAGGCACAACACAAGGGCTAAGGCTCTTTTGAACCCAACCCTTCTCCAACAACTCTTGGACTTGGGACTCTATCTCCTTTGCTTCTTGAGGATTTGTCCTATAGGCTGGTCTATTTGGTAGACTAGCCCTAGACACTAAATCTATTTGATGTTCAATTCCTCTAAAGGGAGGAAGCCCAACAGGCCCTTCTTTAGGGAATATATCCTCAAACTCTTTTAAAAGATTTTCAACTTTAGTAGATAGATTCTTAAGCTCAAGAGATGTGGCAGTACATATGAGTGTTCCTTTACACAGCAGGAGGCATGAAGGTTGTTCAATATTGAGAACTTGATTTAAAGATTTCATAGTTAAAATGTTCTCATTTTGAATTACCTTGGGAGAAGGAACACCAATCTCTCCCGTCTCAGATTCATATTCATTTAACTTTTGGACTTTTTGAGGACTTTTTTTTTGTCCTCATCTTTCTCTTTTTTTTTCTCTTTTGTTCTTCATTTGAAGTTGATCCTCAACCACTTGTGATAGCTAAAGAGGATGAAGAACAAACTTTTTAGCCTTGTGAGTAAAGGTAATCTCGTTGGTGAGACCACTGTGCATGGTTTTTGATAACACTGTCGTTGACGCGATCAAATTAATACTACTTATCTATAACAACTTCAATATTGTTAAGAAAGTAGTCAACAAAATAGAAAGGGTAAAGTAACCCAAAGTCGTCTCCCAACGAACACGGAATTGATTTCTAACAAATTAGTTCTTATAAAAACTATACAAAAGAGTTAGTCAAATAAAATAATAAAAATATAGAGGATTAAGATAGACAAGAAAGAAATAGAAAAGATAAAAAGAGATAAAAACAATAGTAAAGAAAATAGATTGATTCCATTGCTTTTTCAAAATAGATTTATCATTGGTTATCTAAAGATTATTGCTCAATTAATTATTGTTGTAGATTTGCAAATTAATCAATGTAAAGTCTTAATTAATTTGTTGGCGTTCTCACTTTTAACCAAAGTACAGTCTCAATTAAAAGTGATAACTTTTACATTATCCACAGTAAATTCAACCAAAGTACAGTCTAAATTAAATTTTACTATGCCTAATCATGTCTATTCTTTTATCTCTTCACCAAATAAAAAGCTTAATTAATCAAAGTAAAGTCTCGATTAATTTTTGTTAGAGTAAATACCTTTAACCAAAGTAAAGTCTCAATTATTGGTAAAAACTCATTTAATCACATGAAAGTTTCTAAATAAAATCAAAGTAAAGTCTCAATTAAATTTAAAAACCCTTGGACTCATATGATCAACATGCATATAGATTTAAAATCATTACTTTTTACATGATTCTAAGATAAAAGACAAAGATGAATTAAAACCTCAACAATAATAAAAAGAACAAATCAAAGAAATTAATTGATCTAACCTAAAAATCCAATTAAGAAATTACAATGGAATCAACCCAAGAAGTTTAGCAATCCATGGAATACAAAATAAAAAAAAAGAATAGAGAGAAGAAAAAGGAAACGAAATTAGGCCCCCCCTAAGGGTTGCAAAATTTCGAAGTCCCGAGCTTGTCCTTTTTGCTTCTCCCTTGGTCTCTTTATATAGGAATTGGACTAGGCTTTTCTATTGCTAAAGTCTCTCAAATATCTTTTAAAATAAAGATAAAGATAAATATTTAAAAATATTTGGAGAGATATAGACTATTTGACAAATATAATTGGTTGATAATATCAATATCTAATATAATTAAATTAATTAATTAATTAAAGATATATGATAAATTATCACCAATTAGTATTTGTATTAATTTTCCAAATCAACCCTTTGCAATCTCCTTAAATTATCTTCTAAATAATCCAATATCTTCAAGATATATTTGTTTGTTGTGGAACTAAAAAGAATCAAGAAGATCTTGTCATATTTAAAAAGATTTGGTAGTTATTATCTTTTAATATTTTATGATATAATTAAATAAGATAATTATTTAAAAATATCAAATAAAATATCTAAAAATATATTTTTCCCAAATTATCTTCTATCATAAAGATAAAGAAAACCACAAGGTCCAATTTTTTTGTTCCTCTCTTCTTGGTTTAGCCAAACTTCTTCACTTTTTCAAGTTTTTCTTGTCATCTTCATGCAATGCTTGGCTTGGATTTTTGTGCTTTTGATAATTTCTTATTCTTGGATTTATCTTTAAGGTGTCATGAAGCTTTAATCAATTTATTTCCACACCTCCATGAGCTCAACTTAGCTACAGCTGCACTGACACACCTTAAAATATCCAAAGAACATTTATGCAACTAAAAAGCTATTTTTAAAATGTTTTTGTATCTCATGCTCAATAAACCCAATTATAGGAAATCCCAATTAAATCAATCTTTAAGCACATAAATTCAATTAAATACCCAGAATTAAACACTGAATGAGGGCAAAAATACGCACTCATCAGTTTTCTTATCAAATTGCCAAGGTCTCCCCAATAAGATATGACAAGCTTCCATAGGTACTACATCACAGAGCACATTATCTTCATATTTCCCTATGGAAAACTTGACCTTTACTTGATGATTAACTGCTAAATCCCCATCTTCATCAAGGCAATGAAGTTTGTAACGTTTAGGGTGAGGTAAGATAGTCAAAGACAACTTGTCAACCAACCTAGTACTACAGTAGTTACAACATGAGCCACTATCCACAATTAGAGAACAAGTGTTTTCCAAAATTTTACACCTTTTGTGAAATCTGTTCTCTCTTTATGTTAGTGCTTGTGGACTAGGTTGATTGTTGAGGATCCTTCTACCCATCAAAAGGTCCCCATCACAAGGGTGAGCATCTTCTATATTAGACTCATTGGATTCCTCACTTCCACTCTCACTTTCATTTTCATCCTAGCTACTATATCTATCAACACCCCAAAGAATCATGGTCGTTTTGGTGGGGCATTGAGATGCTATGTGACCTCTACCAAGACATTTGAAACATTTGATTTCACTTGTGCGACTGTGTGATGATGCACTCCCCTCTTTGTCTTTACCTTTTCCTAGATTCCTAGGTGGCTTATCCTTTTTCTCTTCTTTCTTAAAATCCTTCTTAACATAAGAGTTAGTTTGAGCTTGATTTCTTTTTGAAAAATATTTTCTCAAATTTTGTTGTTCTACCTTAATGCATATTTGCACGAAATCATTCAAATCTTGGTAAGGTAGAAGCTGAACTCTATTTCTTATATCAAGGTTTAAGCCACTTAAGAATCTCGAAATGGTAATGGACTCTTCCTCAATTATTCCCGCCCTTATCATAAGTAACTCCATTTTCTGTCTATATTCTTCCATAGACATATTTCTTTGTTAGAGTCTTTGGAGCTTGTTCATGAGCTCCCTATTGTAGTAGGAGGGAATGTGTCTCCTCCTAAGGGCTGACTTAAGATCATTCCAATATTCAATTGAAGGTCCATTACTTCTTAGCCTCTCTTGGACTATAGAAGTCCACCAATACATATCATACCCTTGAAAGCTTAGAGTAGCTAGAGGCACTTTCCTTTCTTCACTAACTTGATGGCAAGCAAAGAGTTGCTCAACCTTCATCTCCCAATCCAAATAAGCTTCAACATCATCCTTGCCTTCAAAGTGAGGCAAGTTTACTTTAACTTCTCTAGGAGTAGGGTCTTTTCTTTGTCTTCTAATGTGGGAAGGTTGTTGATAATATTCTCCTAATCTTAATCCTTCCTTTTCCCCATATATTGAAGCTCCACTTCTAGACCCTTTGCTAGAATTACTCCTTCTTTTTAGCTTATTTTGGATTTTCTCATCTCTTTTCTTTAAAGCTTTGATTTGTTCCTCCAAGAGAGCAATTTGGCCATCTCTATCCTCTCTCAAATGCGCTATCCCTCTTGTTGGGCCAATTTCAAGCCCAACTCTTCTTTGGTCCAATTCTCTTCAAAGCCCAAAAACCCTCCAAGGCCCAATACATGGCCCAAACAAAAACCCTATTCTACAAAGCCTAAAATACAAGGCCAAAAAATAAACCTTATTGTAATATTTATAAACAAAGAGTCCTAGGTTAGGTCTTCACATCTTCCTTGGCCCATGTAAAGTTCATCTTGGGCCTTGTTTGTGCATTGGAGGCCCATTCCTCTTGTATCCTCCTAGCCATTGCTCTTGTTGTAGTTCCCTTGGTTAGAGGCATCTCATCATCGGGAAAGACCTCAGACTGTGACTGAAGTAAAAAGTTTCTTAGGGTTTGTTGGACATTACAAGAGATTTATGGAAAGGTTCTCAAAAATGGTGAGTCCCCTAACCTAACTCACTAGAAAAGACCAACCTTTCTCTTGGACAGATAAATTTGAAGAGTGCTTTGAGGAGATAAAGAAGAGATTGACTACAGCTCTAGTACTAGCTATTCCAGACACCAGCCAGAAGTTCCAAGTATTTTTCAATGCATCTTATCAGGGTTTGGGGTGTGTACTTATGCATGAGAAGAGGCCATTGGCCTATGCTTCTAGACAATTGAAAGTTCATGAAAAGAACTACCCCACAAATGATTTAGAATTGGCTGTCGTAGTGTTTGATCTTAAGACATGGAGACACTATTTGTATGACTCTCAGTTCCAAGTTTTCAGAAGGAGCTGAATATGAGGCAGAGGGGATGGATGGAATACCTCAAGGATTATGATTTCGAGATAATTTACCATCCAGGCAAAGCAAATGTAGTGGCCAACGCCTTTAGTCGAAAGAGGATCCACATGTCGGCAATGATGGTGAAAGAGTTGGAGTTGATTGAGAAGCTTAGGGATCTGAATTTGGGTATACAATTGGGAGAGGATTCTATCACGTGCAGTGCACTAACATTGAACAGCGATATCTTGGGGATGATCCGAGATGAGCAGAAGAACGATGTTGAACTGCAGCAGTTTATGAGTTGGGTAGGTACCGAGAAAGGGAAGGATTACTGGATTGGTCAGATGGCATCCTACGATTTCGGGACAGAGTATGTGTACCTGGGAATTGGAGGTTGAGGAAACAAATTCTAACAGAGGGTCATAAAAGTCGTCTTAACATACATCCATGTATGACTAAGATGTATAAGGATCTGAAACAATCCTTCTGGTGGAACGGAATGAAAACTAATGTCGGTAACTTTATGGCATCATGCTTGGTGTGTCAAAAGGCAAACATTGAACACCAGAGACCAGGTGGTACCTTAGAGCCGCTAGATACCCTGTAGTGGAAATGGGATAGCATCTCCATGGATTTTGTAACACATTTGCCGAGATCTTTGAAAGGGCGTGATTCAATCTGGGTGATCATTGGCAAGTTGACTAAGTGTGCACATTTCTTAGCAATTAATCAGAAGATGTCAATCGACAAGCTGACTGAGTTATATGTTAGAGAAATAGTCAGATTGCATGGGGTGCCAACTAGCATCGTATCTGATAGAGACCTGAGATTCACTTCTTCTTTTTGGTAGTCCCTATAGGCAGCTTCGGAGACTCAATTGCGAATGAGCCTTGCGTATCATCCTCAGACGGATGGTCAGTCTGAGAGGACTATCCAATCATTGGAGGATCTACTACGAGCCTGTGTATTGGATCATATAGGGAGTTGGAGTGAAATGCTTTCCTTTGTGGAGTTCACGTACAACAACAACTATCACTCTAACATTGGGATGGCGCCATATGAGGCATTGTATGGGCAACAGTGTAGGACACCACTATGTTGGAATCATGATGGCGAGTCACTTGTTTTGGGTCCAGAATTCTTACAGTAGACCTCTGATAAGGTCAAGGCGATTCAGGAGCGAATGAGAGTGACTCATAGCAGATAAAAGTCCTATGTAGATAAGAGAAGGAGGCCTCTAGAATTTGAGGCAAGGGATCATGTGTTCCTCAAAGTAACACCTACTGTTGGCATTGGAAGGGCCATTAAATCAAGAAAGTTAACTCCGAGATTTGTTAAGCCATTGTCGCCCTTATGAGATTGCCTTGTCGCCGCATCTAGCGAACCTGCACAACATATTTCATGTTTCACAATTGAGGAAATATGTAGCAGAACCCTCACATGTGCTGGAATCAGATGACATCCAGATCAGGGAGGATCTGACTATGAATACAAGACTGGTAAGGATATTAGACTCTCAAGTAAAGAAGCTACGAGGAAAAGAGATACGGACGGTGAAAGTCCTCTGGGAGGAGACTACTAAGGAGATGACTTAGGAGATGGAGGATCGCATGAGGCAATCTTACCCACACTTGTTTCCTAGTAAGTCCAATTTTGGAGGACGAAAATCTTTTAAGGTGGGGGAATGTAAGACCCAAGAAATTTAAATAATTAAATAAATGTGGGTAGTAGAAGCCTTTATGGTATTTAATGTTAATTATTGTGACATGGAGAAATACTAGTTCAAATGGTTAAGTACTTTATTGTGTGAAAGGACTTGGGTTCGAGTCTCATATATGCCAATTGTATGATATTTTATTTTGTGCATTTTTTTAAAGGTATGATTGAATTTGAGTAGTGATAATGTAATCCTAAAATTATAGGAATTATCACGAAATATGATTGGTTGAATGGGTTGGGCACTTGCTTTGTGATTGAGTGGTTATGGGTTCAAACCTTGCTAAGAACGAAATTAACTTCTTTATTTTTGCTAATATAATTATGGCCTGAATGTGAAAGGGTAGGGAAACCCTACTGACAATGGGCAGCCAAGGAAGGTTGGGAAAAACAACCCATATTGATCTTTGAAGGGAAATTATGTTCATTTAAATGTCATTTTCGTTTTTTGCCATTCACCATAATTAAGGACCATATAAAATGTCATTTTCGTTTATGACAAGTGATCCATAAAATGTTGTTCTTTACTTTGAACGGTGAAGATTTGAATTCGATGTCTATAGCTAGAGCTATAGGTTACTCATGATTATTGGTTTGGAAGTCTTTAAAATACATGAATAATCTCTTGATAATTTCAAGTAACTACTAACGTGGCATGACAGTGGAGCATGATTGGGTTATATTATAAGTCTCTATGAATTTGAATGTTCCTTTGGATTAGTCACATGTTGAGAATTGCTCTATTAGTGAACGCATATGTATCAATACAAATTAAATAGATGCATAGAATCATGTGCTTAAGTTGTTAGAATGATGGTGTTTTATATTTGATTTGAGGATACCCTATTCATATGTTGGAATTGAATGCTAGCATGGATTAAAATGATGAAGTATATATATGAATATGTAGGGATTGATGCATATGACATGTGGGGATACAATTTTTGAGTCATGTTGATTGATATGAATGCAAATTGGCATGCTTAATTGGTAAAGTAAAATATGTAAGATAATTAAATAATTATGTGATGGTTGGGATTAAATGCGTGTAAGAGTAAGGTTTTGCCTTGACTGTGATAGTTTTAGGTGCATGTTTGGAGACTGTAATTATGTGCAAATTTCTCTGTTGGTTTAAGGTAAAGGTGTTAGTTTATATGGTAAAATAAAGAGTGTATAATGGACTGCATCATAATTGAATAGAGGCATGACCTCAGTTGTGAAACCATGAATGAGTGAATTGTGATCTAGTCATGTGATTATGAATGGATAATCGTTATTGTGATATAAATTGAATGTTAAGTTCTTGAGTTTCTTTAGGACCTATCCAAAATGCCAAAAAAAATCAATAGCACTTGCGCTACTGATATGGCGCCTAGTGATGCGGGACAAGCCGCTAGGCAATAGAGCCTCCAAACAGTGGCAGTGGCCACTTGAATCACGTGGTGCCTGGCGGAAGGGTGGGTCCCGCTAGACAAAAGTAGACTGGCAGAGGCACTAAAAGGCACGTGGCGACGTGAGGAGACCGCCAGGCGGTCTAGAACCAGATAGTGCCAGGCGACACGTGTGATGCGCCAGGCGATTTCTGGTATAGAGCAAGATCATGTGGAGGATTTTACACAGCTTTGGATGGAGGTCTTGATGCAATGTTTTGACAATGGGCTTGTTAAGAGTGCATCTTGTATTAGGGTAACACGCGACCACTTGAGGTTGTAGCGTTGTGGTTTTGGAAGTCTAGTGGAGTGTGTGAGATCGTGGCTTGTACGAATGGGTTTTGGAAGATTGCCCTCCTTGGTGTTATCCGATGAGTTTGGTAGTGTTGGTGATAAATATCGACTGTAGTTCATATTGGGAAACTCCACTTTGTGTTGCAGATTGTGGCCAGAACGAGTTTATTCCCACGTGTGGACTATAGGTGGTGGTTTGTAGTCAGAGGGGGAAGTAGACACTCGTGGCAACAAAGATCGATCAATGTAATCATCAAAGGGTGTAGAATCAAGAGACATCCAAAGGAAGTGTTGAAGATTGGGGTGTGAGACTTGAGAGTATTAGAAGTGTTAGGGAAAGGACATTATATTAAATGACGTTTTATTTATATTTATATTTTATTTCATTTTAATTAGTAATATTCGATCGGAATGTTACATCATGTATAGTTGGGTTGTAGGGGGTTACAAGTATTCATGCTTGCAGGTGTTGCATGCTTTCATTTAATTACAGGGAAAATTATGTTTTAACAAAGATTTTTTTGACAAACTTGACAAAGTTTCCATAAGTAGAATTAAAACAAATAAATCTTTTATTTTTCAATTAAAATAAATTAATAAAGTTGTACTTATTTACTCAAATTAGTAATTTGTCAAAGTTTGTAAAAAAAACTGTTTTAGAGTATCATTTTGCTAATTACAATTGTAATAGGGGTTCTACTGGTGCCTTCACATTTTCTTTTGGTTTTTCATTGGCCTAATCCTTTTCTTTATTCGAAAACGATACTTTAACAAAGTATATTTTTTACAATGTCAATGTGGACACCTATGTGGCGGCCATTAACTTAAATAATTTTATTTTTAAAATAATCCACTATGGTGGGAAGGCTTGACTTCTCATTTTTCATTATAGGGTATTATCTTCGACAAGCTACACTCCCACATTTGTTGTTTGTTTTTGGCGCCTTCATCGCTATTTGTGTTTAGGTGTGTCGCAGACTACATCCATTCTCTTGTGGTTGTGGTGCATTTTGGGTGTCGGCTGAGTGATTGGAAGGCATTTCGGTGTTTCAACGTTGGAAGTGGAATCCATGAAGTAGGAGGTAAGTTTTCATTTTGGGTTTAGGTTTTTGATTCATTGTAAGGAATTTGTTAGAGGTTTAGGGTTTCTGTTTGTTCTTGTGGATTCTCCATTGCGGGTATGAATAATGGTTTGAAAAATTTTATGTTTTTTGTTGCATTTCGGTTTTGGAATGTGCATTCTGAATCTACATTGTTTTAGTTTTTCGTCTTCTGTTGATGTGACAAAGGTTGTCAGTGTGTTCATTTACTGCCCAAGATGATCCTTGAACTTATAATTAAGTGGCAAACTCTAACTACTTATATGGCAAACGCAATAAGTGATTTTGAACAACATGTTTGCCACATTGAGGTGGGCATTTCATTTAGAACTCCATTTAAGTAAGGCCAAATGGCCACCTTCCTTATCCAAACATGACAGGGTATTGGGTCTCTGCAGGTTGTCGCATGGACATAATGTGCAAAAATAAGATTGTTGAAAAACATGTTTGAGGTTTTAGTGGCAAATAATGACTACTTAAGTGGCAAACCTAGTAAATAATTTTTGACAAAAGGTATCACATGTAAAACCCTAGAAATTGGCATTTTAAAATTGATAGTGGTTTAAAAATAGTGAGACTCGATTATTTTAATATTAAAAGGTTTTAGTATAAATAGTTTTTTTATAAATGAGTTTCATTATTTTAAAAACACACCATCTCTCTAGAAACCATTTTTCTAGAGTTCTCTGACTTCTCTCTAGAAGTTCTCACCTTTTGTTCACCTGTTTGAAGATCGGAGACCGCTAGGGTGATCCTCTTGGCGAGCTCTTCTTTTCTATCCGATCAGTTTCTTCAACCGTGTAGGTTGAACTTCTGCTCATTTTCTTATGGGTCTTCTTTGTTCTGGCTCGCATGTGACCCTGCTTTGGTTGCATGTGATGTTTTAATCATCAATATGAGTCTTGGTTGGTCAGTGATCATAACGGTAGGTCTTGATCCTTCTTGTGTTATTCCTATGTATAAATAGAGCATCCTATGGAGCAAAAGGGGTTTTGGTGTTCCTTGAGTTTGTTAAGTTGTTTGGGTCGATTGAGCCGCTTTGTCAGGTAAGGGAAGCTAGTATTGGTTTGCTTTGCAATGTTGTTCTAAATTAATGATTGTTTGTTGATGAATTTGATTTATGATGAGTATGGTTGTTTTGCTTGCATGTTTTGAAATATACTTCTTGTAGCTGAATCCACACGTTGTAGAAATATCCACTGGTTACCTATGGAATACACTGGTGTGAATTCTATATACTGAAGCCAAATCCATGGGTTATGGGAAAAGCCCCAAGTTACTCTTGGAACCTTCTGTTTGTTTCTTCACCTTTAACATGAACTGTCATTTCCCCTCTATCAAGTGTGACATTTATGTTTTTCTTTGTGTTATGAAGTTTTACTAGTTGTTCTTGAACATTTATGTTATAGAGTGGTTATTACATGAAATTATGAATTATGATATGTGAAAATGATAAATGAGTTGTGTATGATTAGTGGGTATGTTTTATGGAGAAGTGATGAAGTTATAAGTATGAAAGAGAATAAGTGGAATGAGATGGTTAAAGTTGGATTGCATCTTTGTTTTGAAATGTTGGATTTTGAGGAAATGTGATGATGGTAAGAGAGCTAAAGTGGATGTTAATGGAATGGAATGAGAAAGTTGATTTGAATTGTTTGTTGCATAAGGGTTGTGCTTCTATGGAAGAAATGTAGTCCTCACTAGTAGGTTGTTATGCATTGACTAGGGATATGTGTTGGTCAGAAGCTATCCTATACTCTACTAAGTTTACAAACTCATATAGAGTATCGTGGCATAGGTGGTGAGAGTCGAAGGAGGTTCTTATGGCGGGATTAGGGGTGGGACCACTAATCCGGCGATGCCATAAGTAACTTACCCTGTCTTGAGGAATTAAGAAATTAATTCATGTTGGTTAGGATAAGTGGAGTCAGGGCGTTTTCCGCAATCCACTTTTTGTTAGGCCAAGTGGAGCCAGGGTCTTTGCCACAATCCACTTTTATGACAGGTGCACAACTTCTATGTCTGAGTCAATGCATAAATCCAGATAATTGAGTCTAGAGAGTATGCAATTATATGTTTGGTATTTCTTTTTATGAATACTTGAAATATGCTATTTTATAATGTAACAAGTTTATCTGTTATATGATTATTTCTTTTATAAACTAGCTTACCTTTGCACTCTGTGTCTTTTGTTGTTTGTCTTTCTTTTGAGATGATCACCTATTCGGTGGGAGCAGATGAGGTTGCAAGTTTAGAGGCACCTTTGGAGAATGAGAAACCATTTGTTAGGTTAGTGGAAGGTTTTTGGGAGTTTTAGTACTTGGTTCACTTTCATATACTGCATTTTAAGTGTTTTAATTTGGTGGGGTACGACCTCTATCAAATTTGGCGTCGTTGCCAGGGACCAATTGATGAATATCACCCTACAGGGCTTTTCAGCTTGGGCCAATGGCCTGGACCATTTAGTGTTTCTTTGTCATTAAATAAATAATCATTTTGGGCCTTATACTTTTATTGGGCCATTCTTTTGTGCTATCTTTAATTGTCTTGATTTTTTTTATGGCTAGGAGAATACAAGAGGAATGGGCCTTAAATGCGCATGCAAGGCCCAAGATGAATTTCACATGGGCCAAGGAAGATGTGAAGACCTAGCCTAGGACACTTTGCTTGTAAATACTAGATTAGGATTTTATTTTGGGCTTTGTATTTTGGGCCCAGTAGAATAGGGTTTTCTTTGGGCCATGTATCTTAGAGGAAATTGGGCTTTAGACGTAATTTTGGACCAAAAAGGGCAATTGGGCCAAATGGGCCAAGAGTAGTGTGTCTACTCTAGAAAAGTCTAGAAGCTTCTCAAACTTGCTCTCCAAGGATGAGAGTTAGCTTCCCATGGTATATGTTGATTGTGGTAGTGTTTCTGTGTGTTTTCATGTAGTGTGGTGAATACTGTCACGACACGCATGAATAATGCAATTTCTAGTGTAGTGAATAGTGCATGAATGGTGTCCGAATCTAGCATTTAACTTCTAGATGTTTGTTCTGGTAGCTATGGTGCTTGTTTTGACTTGAAATTTTTTCTCCCTACTTCTACGACATTGAACTTGATGGGAAAAATAGTTGGAGCAGTTTGTATGGTCTGAGTTGAGAGATTCAAAAAAATTTTGGACTGATTTTTAGTGAAACTTCAGAGGACCATAACTTTTGCTCTGGCTATGCCTGATGAAGGATTATGTTGTTTCTTTTTAAGATTATTGAATATGGTGTAAGTTGATTAAGAAAGCTAAGTGAAATCCCCACTGAACATTAAGATAGCATGCTATCTAAATGTGAAGGTTCCTTTCACAAAGCTCAAGAGAAGTGAATGATGGATTGATTCAAAACAAAAAGGAAATGGAGGCATATAAACCATAGAAAACCAAGAACAATTAAAGGAAGAAGAAAACATAAAATGGATAGGAAAGAAATGGTAAAAATGTGAGAAGCACGCCACTACAAGGCTAGGCTAGAAGCCATGGCAACCTTGAAGATGAGTGGATGTGTGCCGCCACTTTCTAGTTTTAGTTTTTGTCTTAAAGTTTTAGACTTTTCAGTTTTTGTAGAGACATCCTTAGGTATCTTTTATTAGGTTAGAGGCCCCTAAACTCTTCTATATAAGGGGTGCTCCTAGACATGTAAAAAGGTTGAACATTTTGAAGTAAAAGCACTCTTGTGTCTCAACCATTTGTGAGAGTTTCCTCCCTAGGGAGTGAATACTTTTAAGCCTTATCTTGCATAGCAAGTGGCAACATACATCCACTCATGGCTTCTAGCCTAGCCCTGTAGTGGCGTGCTTCTCACATTTTTACCATTCATTTCCTTTCCATTTTTATGTTTTCTTCTTCCTTTAATTGTTCTTGGTTTTCTATGGTTTATGTGCTTTCCATTTCCTTTTTGTTTGCATCAATCCATCATCTTCTTCTCTTGAGCTTTGTGAAAGGAACCTTCACATCTAGATAGCATGCTATCTTAATGTCCAGTGGGGATTTCACTTAGCTTTCTTAATCAACTCACACCATATTCAATAATCTTAAAAGAAAACAACATAATCCTTCATCATTGCTGGCTTGCAAACTCAGATTCTCTAGAAAATGCCATTTTCTACATTTTAGCAATGTTTTTTGTGATTTTTCTTCATTTTTCCAATTTTGAAATTTTTTTAAAAATACTTGTACTTTGATTTTTGATCTGATTTTTTTTGTTGTTCTGTTTGAGCACTCAAAGGACAATCCTACCAATTTTCAAGTCATTTGGAGTTCGTCTGAGTATACTTGTAGTTATACCCTATGTTATGCCAATATCACTAGAATTAATGTATTTTGGTGCATGACTAGGGGAAACCCAAGTGAATTACGACCATTTGACCCTGAGATTGATAGGACATTCCACAGAGGATGTAGGCATCTTAGGAATCCATCTTTGCATGCTAAATATTCAGTGACTTTTCCTGACTGTTCTGATTCTCATCATACTCCTAGCACTCCTCATTCTTTGCATTCTGAGCATACTATTTATTCTGAGCATTTTGATTTTCATACTGATAACATGGCTCAACCTCCTCCACCTCATGAGAGAACCATGAGTGAGCTCACTGCACCTGAGTTCACTTATGATAATTTATGCATTCAATACCCTGAGGAGGAAGTTCCATATGTGTTAAAAACTGGTTTAATACACTTGTTGCCAAAGTTTCATGGTCTTGCAAGTGAGGACCTGTGTAGGACTTGTGGAATTTAATTAATTAAATAAATAAATAATTAATTAATAAAGGCAGGTGGGCAAATCATTTATGACATTAAATTATGGTTGGTATAACGTGGAAAAGTACTAGCTCAAGTGGTTGAGAGTACTTTGATTGTGTGTGAGGACTTGGGTTCGAGTCTTATGTATGCTAACTTTTGTGTTATTGTTTTTATTATTTAAATCTATGTAATCATGTTCGGGTATGAGATGATGTCTGAATTGGATTTGTTAAGCATGAAATATGATTAGTTGATTTGGTTGTGCTCTTGAATTGTGATTGAGTGGTCATGGATTCAAACCTTGGAGAACCCAAACTAAAACCTTATTTTTTTGGTATTTTGGCTTTGAATTGAATATGAAAGGTTGGGGAGAAAACCCTAGAGTGGGCAGCAGAGAGGTGGCTGGAAAATGGCTATAAGGAGGTGGTAAATTGCATTAACCACTCAATTAAGACATAATTTTCGTGTAGGTAAATAACCTAGTTTTTAGACACCCTTTAAAGAGAAGGATTTGGCTTATAGTTAGAGTTTTGCAAAACTGAGGTTATACCAGAAAGCTAGGCACGAAAAATCAGAGAGATTGGTGAGGTTTGAGTGAGGTTCTGAGGTCAAAGTGAGAGCACTTCAAAAAGGGGGGAGCGTTGGTGATCATTGGAGTTCTCCAAGCAAACCAATTGTTAGCAAAAGGATCCAGGTTAGGGGAGCTGGACTCCATTTTTCTGTTTGTTTTAAATATTTACATGAAAAGTATGATCACGTTAATGCATGTTTTCCACTCTTATCTGCGAAATTGTGAATTCTGGAAATGGACAAGTAAAGGTAGTCTTATGTTGATCCTCTGGGCAATATAAATCTGAAAATACCCAGAGAATCCATCAAGAAAACAGTAATGAGACTTACCTGCCAATCGATCTAACATCTGGTCCATGAATGGTAAAGGAAAGTGGTCCTTCCTGATGGCCTGGTTTAGTCTTCTATAATCAATACAGACCCTCCAGCTATTCTGAATACGAGTAGGAATCAACTCGTTCTTCTCATTCTTGACCACGGTGATCCCAGATTTCTTGGGGACCACATGTACAGGACTCACCCAAGTGCTGTCAGAAATGGGATATATAATACCTGCTTGTAGCAACTTGGTGACTTCTTTCTTCACAACCTCCATCAGCTGAGGATTCAGTCTCCTCTGAGGTTGCCTTACTGGCTTAGCATCCTCCTCCAAGAGTATTTTGTGCATGCAGAAAGAAGGACTAATACCAGGAATATCTGCCAAAGTCCAGCCTATTGCTCGCTTGTAATCTTTGATAACCTACAATAGCTTTTGTTCCTGCTCGTCAGTAAGCAAGGCAGATATAATAACAGGGAGTTTCCCATCCCTCTCAAGATAAACATATTTCAAATGAGATGGTAAAGGTTTCAACTCCAAAGTGGGTGGCTGTTCCACAGATGGCAACATTTTACTGCCTAAGGTAATTTCAGCCACCTCAACATCACATTTGGACGCCACAGAGGTATCAAATAGTGACACCGCGTCCTCAATATCACCTGTTTTACAATTTTCTCTTTCGTCTAAAATTGAGCCCGAAATATTCGAAAAAGAAAAATTGAAAGAAGATGAAAAATCAGATAAAACGTCCAAAAGTCCAAAAGCATAATTCTTCATTACATTACTCAATAAATCAATACAAAACAAAGAATGGTCTTCAATTGGGTGCTTCATGGCTTCTAGCACATTGAACTGCACCTTCTCATCTCCTATCTCCATAGTTAATGATCCTGCGTGCACGTCTATCTTGGTACGTGCTGTCATCATGAATGGTCTTCCCAAGATAATTGTGGTTGAAGTCATTCCTTCATCATCCTTCATGTCCAAGATGTAGAAATCTACAGGAAAAATTAACTTGTCCACACGGACAAGCACATCTTCTAGCACACCTGCAGGATTAACTGTGCTACGGTTTGCCAATTGAATAACCACACCATTAGACTTAAGAGGTCCAAGATGAAGTGAAGTAAAAACAGATAAAGGCATTACATTAATGGAAGCTCCTAAATCTAACATAGCATTATCAAACTTAGTACTTCCTATAATGCAGGGAACAGAAAACATACCTGGATCCTTACACTTTTGCGGCATTCTGACTGCAGGCTTCTTAATTAAGCTAGAGACGTTTCTTCCCATGTTCACTACCTCTTTGTCCATAATACGCCTTTTATGTGTACATAATTCTTTGAGAAACTTGGCGTATTTAGGAATTTGTCTTACAGCATCCAACAAAGGGATGTTTATCTCCACTTTCTTGAAAGTATTCAGGATTTCTTTGTCTAACTCCTCCATCTTTTTAGTTTTTGGTTTCAAACGGTTTGGATAGAGAGGAGGAGTAGAATAAGGAGAAGAATTTTCAGAGGAAGTATTAGGGGATACCAACTTGGAGTTATCACTGGGTGCAGGCATCTCAGATGTTGCTTGTGTTGCTTCATCTGATCTTCCTCTTTCATCATTAGGTACAACTTCATTGTCCTTATCTTCATCTTCTTGGGCATCCCCAAGGCCTTGTATTTGCTTACCCGATCTTAAAGTAATAGCACTTACATTTCGCGGGTTGATTATAGTTTGTGCAGGCAAATTGCTCGAGCCTTGTTGAGACTTCATCTGATTTAACTCATTTGCCATTTGTCCAATTTGGTTCTGCAAGTTTTGATTGGTTGTTTCCATCGTTTGTTTCAACTTATTGATTTGTCCCTTCATCATGTCAGCCATCATTTTCATCATTGCTTCCATGTTTGAATCACTAGAGGTTGCAGTTGGTTGTGGTTGTTGCCTCTGTTGAGGTGGAACATAGACTTGTTGGTGTTGAGGCTGTTTATCTCCCCATTTCTGGCTGGGATATTCCTTCTAATCTGGGTTGTACTTGTTGGAGGACAAATCATGGTTGTATTGTTGCCGAGGTGGTCTATTATTGCCATAAATGTTTGCAGCATATGCCTGAGGTTGTTCATTGTCTAACATCCCTGTCTCTTTTAACATAGAACAAGCCTCTGTAGGATGATTAGTAGAAGCACAAATTCCACATAAAGTAGAAGGGATAGGCTTTTTCTGTAAGTTTGTCAAGGTCCTTACCATGGCCGCTAAGTCATCCAACTTCCCTTCTAATTTCTTGTGATCTGCAATATATGAAGCTTCTACTCCATGGGTTCCCTTCAATAGAGTTATAGAATTACTCCTTGTGAAAAATTGTTGATGGTTCGACGCCATAGTTTCAATCAATTGTCTTGCATTTGTTGGCGTTTTGTCCACCAATGACCCTCCACTTGCAGCATCTATCATTTGTCTATCCATAATACTCAATCCCTCATAAAAGTATTGAATGAGGAGATGCTCATTTATTTGGTGATGAGGACAGGAAGCACATAACTTTTTGAATCTTTCCCAATACTCGTGAAGACTTTCTCTTTCTTGTTGCCTTATCCCATAAATATCTTTGCAAATAGCATCAACTCTAGATGCTGGAAAAAAATTTTCCAGAAGTAATCTTTTCAGAGTCTCCCAGGTATTGATGGATCCTGGTGGAAGGCAGTATAACCAATTCTTAGCGGCATCTTGCAATGAGAATGGAAAAGCCTTAAGCTTGATATGTTCCTCTGTCACTGTTGGAGGTCTTATGGATGAACAAACAACATGAAATTCCTTCAAATGATGGTACGGGTTTCCTCCTGCTAATCCATGGAATTTGGGTAAAAGATGGATTAACCCAGACTTAAGGTCACATTCTCCATCTGGATATTGGATGCACATGTTTTGTGTAATTGTTGCATCCGGTGAAGCCAACTCTCTTATTGTTCTTTCTTCCATTCCATCTTCTTGAATTTCTGGTTCAGGTGATGGATAAGAAGATATGTTAATCACCGGAGGTGATTGTAGTGGTACACTCTCAGTGGTAGGTTCAGATGATGATGGTGCTCCTTCAGTAGAACACTTGAGTTCAAGTCTCCTACGTGATTTATGTAAAATCCCTAGGGAATATTACTAAAAAAAAAATAAATATTAAAATAAATAATTGCATTAATAGCCATCTCGATAAAAATCCCAACGCGGGATAATTTCAATTTATTAAGATAGCGCGCCAAAACTCATAACTGAATTCATAATAGGTTACAAGTTACCAAAATTTGTATTTAAAACATAAAGTACAATTTAGCAAAACCCTAGCCCTACTCCCATGCTAGCCCTCACTCCGCCATCTGAGCATCCTCAGCACCACCTGTATCAACATCTGCTCCCGTGTAACGAATTACACGATCATCGCCACACACAAACAGAAAGGGTGAGCTGAGAAAATAAAATAACAAGCATGTAAAACACAAGATAGATCATTTACCCATCTTAATCATTATCTATAAATCTTGGCCAAGACCCTAACCCCAAGACTTAACAGTCTTCAAGTCATACAATTGGTTAGCCTTGGACTCGGAAATCTGATGCTCACACGAACCTGCCCGCTCGTGGTCCTGCCTCTACGAACCTCCCCGCTCGTAGTCCTGCTCTACGGACCTACCTGCCCGTAGTCCAACACATGTGATCCACCAGCCCCCGTACCTCCCCGCACGTGGCATCTCTCAACGTGAGCACGGAACATACGAACCTCCCCGCTCGTATCCCCACGTGAGAGTAACTTGATATGAACCTCCCCGCTCATATCATCACATGTCACACCATCCATGAACCTACCCGCTCATGGAACAGCACCTCCCGATCCAAGCAAAGCATCATTGTCAGTTAAAAACAACACACCAAAAGGCAAAGAATAACAGCGTTTCCGCCTGGCCCGGCCCACACGCCGCCAGGCGAAACTATTCCAGACCGCCTGGCGGTATTTACTCACCGCCAGGCGCCAGCGTCCCCAGACCCACTGTTTTCTCGTTACCGCCTGGCGGAGCACACCGTGCCGCCAGGCGCCAAACAATACAGGGACCCCTGGCGCTAGTCTCACCGCCTGGCGCACCTACCCGTGCCGCCAGGCGCTGTATCAGTAGCAGAACCCCTCTGGTTTTTAAAATCTCAATCAGTCTAATTTGCTACGTGACTCAATTCCAAGCGCTTAAATAAAGACTCCTCTATGGAACGTACATTATGGTTAGTTTCACAACTATCAGAAGTATCAAGCACCTAAACTTTACCATGGCCAAACCATCAATTCAAGTTTTCACAGTAACTGCGCATTAACATATTAAAGCAACTTCATTCATATCTACGAACACAGTCAAAAACTCAACACCTTCTTCCACGCTACCATGTACACTACACTGTAATAGCCAAAGCTTTACTCCCAGCATCATTAGAATACTTTCCCCATAATTTCTCATGCATAATCATCCCTAATCACATTTTTTTTTCTAGTGCCGATAACTCTAATCGCATGAAATTTATAGCCTGACCAATGGTCATCCCCTAGTACATGTATCCTCAATTGTTACCTAACATCAGTAAGTCATATTCAGTACCTATCCGGTTACACGTGAACGAATACTATGCTTCCAAAACAGAATCTCTTAACTAAAATTTTCCCTTCTCCCTTTCTTCCTTTGATAATCCATCCAACATCATAAACTACCATCCTCACGGTTATTCATCATAGTATTTCGTCCCTTCCTACATTACCAAATTATCGTAAACCTCACACACTCCAAATTCTCCCCTAGTTTCTATTTCCAAAATCTCGCAGAACTGCCCCTGACCGCGCTATCGCCTGGCGGCGCTTTGCTTGCCGCCAGGCGGAGCATCAGTACCTGCGCAAACCAGGCTTATTCATACCTACGACAGACTCCATCCTTTTTCCAGTACTCATTCCCATTACTTATATTCTCCAAGCTATAACAATACATATATAATTGACTAGTTTCCTGCCCTTAATTCAATTCATATAGGCCGCTTGATCTTTACCCTCTTGAATAACCTGATTCAATTCATGCACGAGTATACCTAGGACTTTACCATTCCCTCGAATTTCAACTGACTTCAGACCAACAAGGTATCCAATGAAAGCTATATGAATCAATTTCAGAACCCATAATAGTTCTCATACATACAGTATCAAAACCACGAAAATAGAACGCGAACAGTGTCACGCCGCCTGGCAGAAATTCATCGCCGCCAGGCGGATCATGCCAAAACAAGAACAGCACAACAAACCTGATGTGCCGCCTGGCGGTAGGGAATGAACCGCCAAGCGGTTTCTGGAAAAATCGAGAAAACTCCAATCAAACAGTGCAGAAACAAATGGCAAAAGTTGCAGTTCCAATCAAACAAGGCACAACGCAATATACATATATCTAAAACATCAATGACAACTCCCCTTACCTGGAATTTTCTTCAAGTTACGAATCAATGTGAGCACGCTCCAATCAAAATCTTATTGCCCTTGCTCACACTCCCACGTTAGTTCTTCTCCTTACTTTCCCTCTGTTTTCAATCCTAAACCCACCAAACCTTCTGTCCAAAGTCCCCCACGTACCACCGCACCTCTCTTTTCACTAATTCCCTCTCTCTCTAGGCTTATGGGTAACCTATTCACTCATTCACTTTCCAAAACGAAAATTACTTAAAAAGGGGTTTAATAACCATTGGGTGGATCATCCAATCTGATTTTTCAGTCCCTTAAACGACTAGGTTAAGCTGCCCCTTTCAAATTCCATGCATAAATAAAATTTGGCAAAAAGAAATTATTTAGTCCTCACCAAGGTTTGAACCCACTCTCATGCACATACCAAACCAAGGCCAAACCACTCAACCAACACATGTTTCATGATGACTCCCACAATTTTAAGGATTTATCATCATCCATACGAGTTCAATATATAAGCACACAAAAACACATAATTTAAATAACATCCAAGTGGCACACATAGGACTCGAACCCAAGTCCTCACACACAATAAAATACTCTCAACCACTTGAGCTAGTACTCTTCCATGTCATAGCTCCTCACATTTATTGCTTTAAATGTTCTCGCTACCCGTCCTAATTAAAGAATTAATTAAATAACTATTTAATTTTCCCGGGTCTTACATTACACCCACCTTTTAAGATTTTCGTCCTCGAAAATAAAACTTACCAGGGAATAAGTACGGATAGGATTGCTTCATGCGATCCTCCATCTCCCAGGTCATCTCCTGGGTAGTCTCATCCCACAACACCTTCACAGTTTTAATCTCCTTCCCCCGCAGCTGTTTCACCTGTGAGTCTAGAATTCGCACTGGCCCAGTGCTTACTGTCAAATCCTCCCGAATCTGAATATCATCCGACTCCAGTACGTGTGACGGATCTAAAACATATTTTCTCAACTGGGAAACGTGGAACACGTTATACAGATTCGTCAGGTGTAGTGGCAAGGCTATCTCATAAGCTGCAACGCCAATTCTCCTCAGAATTTGATAAGGCCCAACAAACCTCGGGGTTAACTTCCTCGATTTGATGGCCCTCCTAATACCAGCCGTTGGTGTCACCCTGAGGAATACATGATCCCCAGCCTCGAACTCTAGAGGTCGTCTCCTCTTGTCTGCATAGGACTTTTGTCTGCTCTGTGTAGCCCTCATTCTCTCCTGGATTGCCCTAACCTTCTCAGAGGTTTGCTGTAAAAACTCAGGACCCAACACCAATGATTCCCCATCCTAGTTCCAACACAGTGGCGTCCTACACCGCCGCCCATACAACGCCTCATATGGAGCCATACCGATGCTGGTATGATAACTGTTGTTGTATGTGAACTCCTCTAAGGGAAGCATCTCACTTCAACTACCCATGTGATCCAATACACAAGCCCTCAACAGATCCTCCAAGGACTGAATGGTACGCTCCGACTGCCCATCAGTCTGAGGGTGGTATGCAGAACTCATCCTCAACTGAGTCCCCAACGCTGCCTGTAATGACTGCCAAAAACGAGAAGTGAATCTCGGATCTCTATCTGACACTATACTGGCCGGCACACCATGCAACCTGACCACTTCCCTCACGTACAACTCAGCCAATCTGTCCATTGACCACTTTTGATTAATAGCAAGGAAGTGAGCACACTTTGTCAACCTGTCCACTATTACCCAGATTGAGTCGTGCCCCTTCACAGACTTTGGCAAGTGTGTGACGAAATCCATAGCTACACTGTCCCATTTCCACTGAGGAATATCCAATGACTCCAGTGTACCCCCTGGTCGCTGATGTTCAATCTTGGCCTTCTGACATACCAAGCACGATGCCACAAAGTCTGCAATGTCAGTCTTCATCCCGTTCCACCAGAAAGACTGTTTCAAGTCGTGATACATCTTAGTCATACCTGGATGTATGCTAAGACGACTTTTATGGCCCTCCTCTAGAATCTATTTCCTCAATCTCCAATCTCCAGGCACATAGACTCGATCTCTGAACCTCAGGATACCATCTGTCCCAATCCGGTAGTCTTTCCCCTTCTCAGTCCCTATCCAACTCACAAATTGCTGTAATTCAGTATCATCCTTCTGTCGATCTCGGATAACTCCCAATACATCACTGGTCAATGTAAGCACCCCACATTTGATGCAATCATCACTCAGTTGCATACCCAGATTCATATCCCTGAGCTTCTCGATTAACTCCAACTCCTTCACCATCATAGCTGAAATGTGCATCCGTTTCCGACTCAAGGCATCCGCAACCACATTAGCTTTACCAGGGTGGTAAAGTAACTCAAAATCGTAATCCTTGAGATATTCCATCCAGCGCCGCTGTCTCATATTTAGCTCCTTCTGATCGAACAGATATTTCAGGCTTTTATGATCACTAAATACCTGAAATTGGGAGCCATACAAATAATGTCTCCATGTTTTAAGAGCGAACACTACAGCAGCCAACTCTAGACCGTGGGTAGGGTAGTTTTTCTCGTGCACCTTTAACTGTCTAGAGGCATAAGCTACCGGCCTCTTCTCCTGCATTAGTACACAACCCAAACCCTGGTAGGATGCATCGCAGTATACCTCAAACATCTTAATGGTATCTAGAATAATTAAAATCGGAGCGGTAGTCAACCTCCTTTTCATCTCCTCAAAGCATTCGTCACATTTATCAGTCCATGAGAAGGGTTGATCCTTCCTAGTGAGTTGAGTTAATGGACTCACCATTTTAGAAAACCCTTCCACAAACCTCCTGTAATATCCAGCCAATCCCAAGAAGCTTATGACTTCTGTTACAGTTTGAGGTCTCTCCCATTTCAACACCGTCTCAATCTTACTCGGGTCCACTGATATACCACGTGAAGAAATCATGTGCCCCAGAAACTGCACCTCGTCCAACCAAAATTCACATTTGGACAGTTTACCGTACAGCTGATGTTCCCTCAATACCTCCAGCACAATTCTCAGATGATCGGCATGCTCCTCTCTGGTCCGTGAGTAGATGAGAATATCATCTATAAACACTACCACAAATCTGTCCAGATATGGTCTGAAGATGCGGTTCATATAATCCATAAAGACAGCTGGGGCGTTTGTCACTCCAAAGGGCATCACGACATATTCGTAATGTCCATATCTCGATCTAAAGGCTGTCTTCTGGACATCCTCCGGCTTGACTAAGATCTGATGATAGCCAGACCTCAAGTCAATCTTGGAGAATACTCCTGCCCCTCTGAGCTGATCAAGCAAATCATCGATTCTAGGCAGTGGGTACTTGTTCTTTATCGTCAACTTGTTCAACTGACGATAATCGACGCACAGCCGAGAACTACCGTCTTTCTTCTTCACTAATAACATCGGGGCTCCCCACGGTAAAGCGTTGGGTCGGATGAATTTCTTCTCTAGCAGGTCTTCTATCTGATTCTTCAACTCTGCTAATTCAGCCGGTGCCATTCTATATGGCGCTGCCGACACTGGACCCGCTCCAAGGATTAGATCAATTGAGAAATCTATATCCCAGCTGGGTGGTAACTCGGGTATCTCGTCTGGAAATACATCAGCATATTCGTCCACCACCGGTATCTTACTGATCTGCTCTTCTGTACTCATTCTCTTCTCTTGGGCCACTATCACAAAACACGTCGACCCTCTCTCCATCTCTTTCACTGCCTCTCCAGACGTTACCAACTCTATCCCTTATGTTTCTGGGAACACAATTCTGCGCCGTCCACAATCAAGCACCACATGGTTGATAGACAGCCAGTCCATTCCCAGTATGACCTCCAATCCCTCCAAGGGCAAACAAACTAGATTCACCTTGAAGCGTCTGCCCTCTACTTCCATCAAGCATCCAACACAGGCTACGTTCGTTGAAACCTGTCCAGATGCGGGTGTCGAGACTATCAACTCGCATCCAAGGTCACGAGTAGACAACCCCAATTTCTTCACACAATCATGGGATATGAAGGAGTGCGAAGCTCCTGAATCAAACAACACTAACACACTGTTACCATAAAGTAAGCAATGGTCCAGAATCAGATTACCTGACCGGGTGGCCTCTGTGCTAGTCATGGCAAAAACCCGGCCTGCGGCTCGCGGCCTGTCAGATGAGGATGGCTGAGGTCGTGATGCTGGGGTAGTCTTCCTATTAGGACACCTATCGGCAAAGTGTCCTGGCTGATCACAGGCATAGCACTTACGAGTGCCCATGCCACTACCTCCGCTGCGGGCGGGTCTAGTACAATTTCACTGCAGATGTTCACCCCCGCAGTTATAGCACCTCGGTTTCCATGAAGACGCAACTGGTCTACTATAGGGCTTCTTCTGAAGTCTGCCCTCAGCACTATTCCTCTGTGTACGATTAACCAGGCTGGGTCCCTTCTCCAGCTGCTCCACACTCTTGGCTTGCTCCACCAAGATAGGAAACTCTCGCACCCTCAGTGGCACTATGAAACGCCTCATTCATGCTTGAGGCCGCCCTCAAACTTTCTACAACGCCACTCCTCCGTCATTGTCTGGGAGTAGAATCTCGAGAGATACTCAAATCTCTCCACGTAGTCCTGCACTGACAGACTCCCTTGCTATAGAGTGAGAAACTCTGCCTCGCGCTCATGTTTAGCGCTATCAGGGAAGTATTTCTCCAGGAACCTCGTCCTGAAGTTAGTCCAAGTCACCTCTTCAGCTCGGTTTGTCATCTGTTGCTGCATACTCATCCACCAATACTCGGCTTCAGTCACTAACAGAAAAGTGGCAAAATTTAGCTTCTGCGCCTCTGTGCACTCTATCACTCTGAATATTTTCTCACATTCCCGCAGCCATGCGTCAGCCTCATCTGGGGTCGCTTTCCCAGTGAATTTAGCCGGCTTGTGACGCATAAAGTCTTCCATCGTCACTGGCCTGACAGGTGGAATCATAGCTCGCGGGGGTGCTGCCACAGGCTGCATAGCATCCACCATCCTGTGGATTGCGTTAGCAATCTCATCAACGCCAGCGGTATTTCTACGCCTCCTGTTTGCCATTGCCTGTGCACGCCACATATTTCAGCTGTTAAAATCAAAAAGCTAAAGATCAAATCATACTCCACCATATTTAACATTCAGCATACATCAATCAATTTCACACAACAAACGTCAGCTCACTCCCCAGTTTGCCCCAAAAGCATCAAAACGTTTGCTCTGATACCAAATGTAACATCCCTAGGGAATATTACTAAAAAAAATAAATAAATATTAAAATAAATAATTGCATTAATAGCCATCTCGATAAAAATCCCAACGCGGGATAATTTCAATTTATTAAGATAGCGCGCCAAAACTCATAACTGAATTCATAACAGGTTACAAGTTACCAAAATTTGTATTTAAAACATAAAGTACAATTTAGCAAAACCCTAGCACTACTCCCATGCTAGCCCTCACTCCGCCATCTGAGCATCCTCAGCACCACCTGTATCAACATCTGCTCCCGTGTAACGAATTACACGATCATCGCCACACACAAACAGAAAGGGTGAGCTGAGAAAATAAAATAACAAGCATGTAAACACAAGATAGATCATTTACCCATCTTAATCATTATCTATAAATCTTGGCCAAGACCCTAACCCCAAGACTTAACAGTCTTCAAGTCATACAATTGGTTAGCCTTGGACTCGAAAATCTGATGCTCACACGAACCTGCCCGCTCGTGGTCCTGCCTCTACGAACCTCCCCGCTCGTAGTCCTGCTCTACGGACCTACCCGCCCGTAGTCCAACACATGTGATCCACCAGCCCCCGTACCTCCCCGCACGTGGCATCTCTCAACGTGAGCACGGAACATACGAACCTCCCCGCTCGTATCCCCACGTGAGAGTAACTTGATATGAACCTCCCCGCTCATATCATCACATGTCACACCATCCATGAACCTACCCGCTCATGGCACAACACCTCCCGATCCAAGCAAAGCATCATTGTCAGTTAAAAACGACACACCAAAAGGCAAAGAATAACAGTGTTTCCGCCTGGCCCGGCCCACACGCCGCCAGGCGAAACTATTCCAGACCGCCTGGCGGTATTTACTCACCGCCAGGCGCCAGCGTCCCCAGACCCACTGTTTTCTCGTTACCGCCTGGCGGAGCACACCGTGCCGCCAGGCGCCAAACAATACAGGGACCCCTGGCGCTAGTCTCACCGCCTGGCGCACCTACCCGTGCCGCCAGGCGCTGTATCAGTAGCAGAACCCCTCTGGTTTTTAAAATCTCAATCAGTCTAATTTGCTACGTGACTCAATTCCAAGCGCTTAAATAAAGACTCCTCTATGGAACGTACATTATGGTTAGTTTCACAACTATCAGAAGTATCAAGCACCTAAACTTTACCATGGCCAAACCATCAATTCAAGTTTTCACAGTAACTGCGCATTAACATATTAAAGCAACTTCATTCATATCTACGAACACAGTCAAAAACTCAACACCTTCTTCCACGCTACCATGTACACTACACTGTAATAGCCAAAGCTTTACTCCCAGCATCATTAGAATACTTTCCCCATAATTTCTCATGCATAATCATCCCTAATCACATTTTTTTTTCTAGTGCCGATAACTCTAATCGCATGAAATTTATAGCCTGACCAATGGTCATCCCCTAGTACATGTATCCTCAATTGTTACCTAACATCAGTAAGTCATATTCAGTACCTATCCGGTTACACGTGAACGAATACTATGCTTCCAAAACAGAATCTCTTAACTAAAATTTTCCCTTCTCCCTTTCTTCCTTTGATAATCCATCCAACATCATAAACTACCATCCTCACGGTTATTCATCATAGTATTTCGTCCCTTCCTACATTACCAAATTATCGTAAACCTCACACACTCCAAATTCTCCCCCAGTTTCTATTTCCAAAATCTCGCAGAACTGCCCCTGACCGCGCTATCGCCTGGCGGCGCTTTGCTTGCCGCCAGGCGGAGCATCAGTACCTGCGCAAACCAGGCTTATTCATACCTACGACAGACTCCATCCTTTTTCCAGTACTCATTCCCATTACTTATATTCTCCAAGCTATAACAATACATATATAATTGACTAGTTTGCTGCCCTTAATTCAATTCATATAGGCCGCTTGATCTTTACCCTCTTGAATAACCTGATTCAATTCATGCACGAGTATACCTAGGACTTTACCATTCCCTCGAATTTCAACTGACTTCAGACCAACAAGGTATCCAATGAAAGCTATATGAATCAATTTCAGAACCCATAATAGTTCTCATACATACAGTATCAAAACCACGAAAATAGAACGCGAACAGTGTCACGCCGCCTGGCAGAAATTCATCGCCGCCAGGCGGATCATGCCAAAACAAGAACAGCACAACAAACCTGATGTGCCGCCTGGCGGTAGGGAATGAACCGCCAAGCGGTTTCTGGAAAAATCGAGAAAACTCCAATCAAACAGTGCAGAAACAAATGGCAAAAGTTGCAGTTCCAATCAAACAAGGCACAACGCAATATACATATATCTAAAACATCAATGACAACTCCCCTTACCTGGAATTTTCTTCAAGTTACGAATCAATGTGAGCACGCTCCAATCAAAATCTTATTGCCCTTGCTCACACTCCCACGTTAGTTCTTCTCCTTACTTTCCCTCTGTTTTCAATCCTAAACCCACCAAACCTTCTGTCCAAAGTCCCCCACGTACCACCGCACCTCTCTTTTCACTAATTCCCTCTCTCTCTAGGCTTATGGGTAACCTATTTACTCATTCACTTTCCAAAACGAAAATTACTTAAAAAGGGGTTTAATAACCATTGGGTGGATCATCCAATCTGATTTTTCAGTCCCTTAAACGACTAGGTTAAGCTGCCCCTTTCAAATTCCATGCATAAATAAAATTTGGCAAAAAGAAATTATTTAGTCCTCACCAAGGTTTGAACCCACTCTCATGCACATACCAAACCAAGGCCAAACCACTCAACCAACACATGTTTCATGATGACTCCCACAATTTTAAGGATTTATCATCATCCATACGAGTTCAATATATAAGCACACAAAAACACATAATTTAAATAACATCTAAGTGGCACATATAGGACTCGAACCCAAGTCCTCACACACAATAAAGTACTCTCAACCACTTGAGCTAGTACTCTTCCATGTCATAACTCCTCGCATTTATTGCTTTAAATGTTCTCGCTACCCGTCCTAATTAAATAATTAATTAAATAACTATTTAATTTTCCCGGGACTTACAATTTACGCAAGTTCCTTTCAAGTTCTGAATCAAGTTGATAAAATTGACCCGGATTGGCCCGAGTCATGCACTATGCAGTCCACCTGAAAGTGTTTCCCTGTGTGTTTTTTTTTTCTTCCTATTCTTGTTTTGGAGAAAGATTTCAAGAAAGAAATAAGTTAAGATGTCGTTGGGTCTACTCCCAGGAAAGAGAGGTGCGTCTCAATGGACAACTTAAATACCAAGTCTTTCCTAGACAGAGTTTTCCAAACTAGTCTAAAAAAATTTCTTAAAAGAAATTCTTAATCAAAACAAAAATAGAACTTTGCTTGGAATATATTAAAAGAAAACTAAAGACTACAAAATAACAAACTCTATTAAACGTATATGCGTAAAATAAATAAATAAATAAATAAATAAAAATAAATAAATAAATAAATAAAAACAGAATCAAAATAAAAGAAATACTAACCGTACACCCCGACAACGGCACCAAATTTGATAACGCTATCGTTGACGCATTCAAATTAATACTACTTATCTATAACAACTTCATATTGTTAAGAAAGTAGTCAACAAAATAGAAAGGGTAAAGTAACCCAAAGTCGTTTCCCAACGAACACGGAATTGATTTTTAACAAATTAGTTCTTATAAAACTATACAAAGTGGTTAGTCAAATAAAATAAAAAATATAGGGGATTAAGATAAACAAAGATAGAAATAAAATTTAAAAGATAAAAATAAATAAAAACAATAGTAAAGAAAATAGATTGATTCCATTGCTTTTTCAAAATAGATTCATCATCGGTTATCTAAAGATTATTGCTCAATTAATTATTGTTGTAGATTTGCAAATTAATCAATGTAAAGTCTCAATTAATTTGTTGGCGTTCTCACTTTTAACCAAAGTACAGTCTCAATTAAAAGTGAGAACTTTTAGATTATCCGTAGTAAATTCAATCAAAGTACAGTCTCAATCAAATTTTACTATGCCTAATCATGTCTATTCTTTTATCTCCTCACCAAATAAAAAGCTTAATTAATCAAAGTAAAGTCTCGATTAATTTTCATTAGAGTAAATACCTTTAACCAAAGTAAAGTCTCAATTATTGGTAAAAACTCATTTAATCACATGAAAGTTTCTAAATAAAATCAAAGTAAAGTCTCAATTAAATTTAAAAACCCTTGAACTCATATGATTAACATGCATATAGATTTAAAATCATTACTTTTTACGAGATTCAAAGATAAAAGACATAGATGAATTAAAACCTCAACAATAATAAAAAGAAAAAAGAAATTAATTCATTCTAACCTCAAAATCCATAATGAAATTACAATGGAATCAACCCAAGAAGTTTAGCAATCCATGGAATACAAAAGAAGAATAGAGAGCAGAAAAGAGAGAGAAAGGAAACGAAATTAGGTACCCCTAAAGGTTCTAAAACTCCGAAGTCCCGAGCTTGTTTTCTACTTCTCCCTTGGTCTCTTTATATAGGAATTGGACTGGGCTTTTCTGTTGCTAAAATCTCTCAAATATCTTTTAAAATAAAGATAAATATAAATATTTAAAAATATTTGGAGAGATATAGAGTATTTGACAAATATAGTTGGTTGATAATATCAATATCTAATATAATTAAATAAATTAATTACTTAAAGATATATGATAAATTATCACCAATTAATATTTGTTTTAATTTTCCAAATCAACCCTTTGCAATCTCCTTAAATTATCTTCTAAATAATCCAATATCTTCAAGATATATTTTTTTGTTGTGGATCTAAAAAGATTCTAGAAGATCTTGTCATATTTAAAAAGATTTGGTAGTTAATATCTTTTAATATTTTACGATATAATTAAATAAGATAATTATTTAAAAATATCAAATAAAATATCTAAAGATATATTTTCCCAAATTATCTTCTATCATAAAGATAAAGAAAACCGCAAGGTCCAATTTTTTGTTCCTCTCTTCTTGGTTTAGCCAAACTTCTTCACTCTTTCAAGCTTTTCTTGCCGTCTTCGTGCAATGCTTGGCTTGGATTTTTGTGCTTTTGATAATTTCTTATTCTTGGATTTATCTTTAAGGTGTCATGAAGCTTTAGTCAATTTATTTCCACACCTTCATGAGCTCAACTTAGCTGCAGCTGCACTAACACACCTCAAAATATCCAAAGAACATTTATGCAACTAAAAAGCTATTTTTAACATGTTTTTGTATCTCATGCTCAATAAACCCAATTATAGGAAATCCCAATTAAATCAATCTTTAAGCACACAAATTCAATTAAAATACCCAGAATTAAACATTAAATGAGGGCAAAAATACACACTCATTAGCGAGATGAGCAGAGACTCGCCTAGACCCCTTTCATGCGAGTGATCGCTCAGGTGACCAGCTTAGTTTTGAGCGATTGAACGTCTCACTCAAGAAAGGGGAGTCTCGCCTAAGAGAGAATACGCAGGAGCCACTATTTCTTGACTCGAGCTCTCGCCTAGGCAAAAGGAGCTCGCCTGAGCAAGAGACCCTCTCGCTTGACCGAGACCCTTCAGCCTGAGCGAAGAGCTAGGCGAGAGTGCATTCTGGTTTGGTGTTTTCCCTGTTCTTAGATGTTTGGCTTGCATTTGAATGAATTATTATATAATGGCATGGGGGGAATGTATACGCATGAGTGGGAGGGTGTATGAGTTGTGAATGACGAACCTAAATAATTCTTGGCATGTAATGAACATGAAATGGTTGGTTATAAAAGTGACATGGTAATGAGATGAGTTGAAATTCTATATTCACGGGTGGAGTATGATGAGTTGGTATGGGTTTGACCTGGAATGTGAAAGAGATTGGTTATAAAGGTTGACATTATATATATATATATATATATATATATATATATATATATATATATATATATATATATATATACATATATATATACATGCATGATAAATATTACTTGGTTGTTCGAATGTGGTTGGTCTGTGGTCAGTGCGTAATTCCTTGAAATCTCTAGGTGAGATTTCAGGGTCGTGCTTCAATGGTCGGGACGTAATTCCATGGCCCCTGTTAGTGGGTGTCCATGGTGGTGCCTCATCTATATAGTCTGGTAAGAATTCAAGGTAAGGTTGCATCCTAACACTCTAAGGAGTTAGTTAGTCTCACTTAGAGCGAACTGACTCTTGTGGTGAGAGTAGCAGGAGGCCAAAAACTCATTAAGGGCTAACCTTGTGTGTGGGGGATTGAAACATTGTAACACTTGTAACACTTAGCTCAGGGGTGAGTAGAGATATCCACCACAAGTGCAAGCATCCGCTGAATCCGACCAGATTATATGTATCCGGATGAGTTGAGTCGAGTCTTAGTGTATTGATTAAAAGGTCATAACATGCTTGAATGATGTATGTATATTGGACTGTGAAAGTATATATGATTGCATGATAAAACCACTTTTGGCTCTAGCTTACCCTTTGCTTGTTTGATTGCTTTGTATGTCGTTCCTCTACCTTTGCAATGATCATGAATTTATTGATGGGAGAAGATGCGAGAGGTACTCGTGGTCAACAGGGAAGAGATGATTCCGCTGCATAGTCTACTAGGGCTGGACTTCATGTTTTTGGGCTTTTCTTTAGGGCTACGACCCATGTACTAGTCTATCGTTAAAATTCCTATTTGTTTCTATTAAACCTTATATATGTTTCCTTTTTGGCAATGTGATGTGCCTTGGATAATTGTAATGAGTTAAGTTTAAACTCTAGGACTGCACTGCTATATTATTTTAGTGTGACGCTTCCTTTAATTTCGTTTATTAATTAAATGGGGTGTTACATTTATGGAATCAGAGCGGTCATTCCTTACGTCTGTGGACTTGGATGTCCGCTTAGCTTTCTTTGTGTCTTTCTTAGTGTTCATAGTTAAATTCTTATCTTATCAAGCCTAACCAAGTAATTTCCTGTGTGTTAGTGAATCATGGCACCTCCTCGCAGGAACTCTCAATCCTCTCAAGGTGATGCACCTGATATATTGCCAGGGCTATAGAAGTAATGGTGGCTGCCATGACGCAGCAGAGCACGACGATGATGCAGTAACATGAAGCATCATGCAGCGACAACAACTGGTGATGCAGCAAATGGAGGCTGCTAGGGTAGCTGCGGAGGACGCACACGGGCAGCATATGGAAGGCCTCCACCAGCTGGAGGAGAACAGGGCGGCTGCTCCAACCTTTGGCCCTGAGCCACGACCTACAGTCAGGGAGTGGAGCCTGGAGGACTTTCTGAAACACCACCCAGCGACGTTTGGAGGCAAGACGAGTCCTGATGCCGCGGACCAATGGCTAATGGACATGGAGAGGATTTTTAATGCAAAGATGTGCCCCGCGTAGAACATCTTGGCCTTCACGGTGTACATGCTTACTAGTGAAGCCGGGCACTGGTGGATCAACACCAAATCCATCATGGAGTAGAGGGGAGAACCAGTCACATGGGAGGCCTTCCGGTGGAAGTTCCTCTCAGAATATTTCCCCGACAGCGTCAGGTATGCCAAGGAGGTGGAGTTCCTCCAGTTGACGCAAGGAGGAAAATCACTGACTGAGTATGCGAAAAAGTTTAAGCATCTCAACTGCTTTTACACTCTACCACTCGATGAAGAATGGAGATGCCACAAGTTCGAGAATGGTCTCCGCGGTGATATCTGCTTGATGGTGGCTCCCTTATCCATCAAAGACTTCGCTACTCTAGTGGAGAAGGACAAAGTGATGGAGAAGATGAAGCGCGAAGGAGAAGGTCAGCGCCCCCAGCAGCCACAACAACAATAGAGAATCGGTGGACCATTAGGGTCCAAACCGAGACATGAGGCGCGGAGGAAGCCTTATAACAGACCTCACCATCAGTCTCAAGGGTCTAGGAGTTTTCCTCCCTTGTATGGTCGTGTGCAGTGCTACATGTGTGGCAAGGAAGGCTACCGAAGATGTAACAACTATGCAAGGAAGGCCACTTTGGGAAGAACTGTCCCACCTTCGCTAGGGTAGCGACACGCCCTCCAGTACAAACTCCCATGCAGAACCAGTAGAGGCACAAAGGCAACAGGCCTCATGCGGCGAGCAGATTCTACGCTATGATAGGAGCGGAGGCTACAAGCTCAGGTAACCTTGTTATAGGTGATTGTATGATAGCTGGAAAATCATGTTGTGTTTTATATGATTTTGGAGCGACGCACTCCTTTGTGTCAAACGCTTGTGTTGAACGTTTGGGTTTGCTAGTGCGCGAGTTGTAGTGTGAGCTTGCAGTATCTACTCTGGCGCCAGGCTTGGTCAGGACATCATCCTTGTGTGCTAGTGATGAGTTCAAATTTTTGCCCTCATTTAATATTTAAATTTGGGGATTTAATTGAATTTTCTGTGCTTAAAGATTGATTTAATTAGGATTTGTGATTATTGGATTTATTAAGTAAGTTTGGTAAAAGTGGCGTAAAAATTGATTTTAGTTGCATAAAATATTATTGGATATTCTAACGTTTGTTAATGCAGCTGGAATTTATTTTTGGTTAATTAATAGTGTGATTTTGAAATATTCAAAGTTACAAAATAAGTTCAAAATCAAGAAATTCTGGAAAAGAATAAATCAGGAGCTAAATGCACCCCCAGATTTTATTTGCACACTCCTCCCTCAAGTGGACCACAAAAACCTGTTCTGCACCCCCAATTTTCACTAAGTTGTACCCCTCCTACCACTTAAACTCCACTCAACCAGATCATGCCATGTGGCAATCCCCACCTTTTAAAATTAGGCAACCATAAGCTGCCACGTGTCATAATCCTCCACTCACCAAATTGACCACTCAGATCTTGCCACGTCACCATCTCCTCCATCTCACACATGAAACCCTAACCCTAATTTCCCTTCCACCCTCCACGGCAGCCACCGCCGCCATCTCCGTCAGCCACCATGAAGCTTGTTTTCCGACCACCATCGCGCCTTAGCCATGGCAGCCACCTTCACGCACCATCGCAGCATCTCTTCCGGCCACCACAACGCACCATCAACACCGTGACAGCGCCACCATCTTCCTCCATTCGCGCAGCTTCCATCTTCACCGGCCACCGCAGTCGCATCTCTTCCTTCACGCAACAGCGCCGTCAGCCATCGCGTATCAGCCCCCGCGTCGCACCTCTTCGTTCACGCCAGTAGCAGCATCACAACCTCCGCAAACCAGAACGCCACCGCGAGCACACAACAACCACCGCAACACCGTCGCACACCGCCAGCGCGAACAGCGCGCATCTTCTTCACTCGCCCCGCGCCACCGCACCTGCAACCATCATTCACGCAGCAGCAGACCGAGACCCTGTTCCAACAACTCCATACACAAATGCAGCAGCCACCGTAGTGTGCCTCCGGCCACCACAGTTTGCGCACCTGCAACCACCGCGCCCACCGGAGCAGCCGCCATTGCCGTCAGTCGCGCAGCCAAGGGAAGAAGGAGGAAGGGGCAGAAACCCTAATTCTGGAGAGAGAGTACTCTGCGCCACGTGTCAACATCTGATAGGACAGTCAAACTGGTCAACTCTGGTCAACTGGTCAAAGTCAGCAGTCAACTCTGGTCAAAACTGTAAATATGGTTAAATGAGAAGGGCAGAATTGGAAATTGGACAGGAATTAAGTTGCTAATTAATTAAATAAAAATAAAAGATTTTAGCAACTGACAGATAAAGCCCAAAGTCCAGTTGAAGCCTATATAAAGAGACTTAAGGGAGCAGAAACGGGGATGACACAACTGAGACAGCTTTAACACTTAGAACTCTCTCGTTTTGGCAGATACCGTCTCCACCACATCTCTCATTCTTTCTTTTATTTTCTTTCCTTCATATCATCATGTATTCCATCAAAGCCATGGAGGGCTAAGCTTTTAGGGTTGATTCCACTGTAATTTCTTAATTGGATTCTGAGGTTAGATGAATTTATATGTTTTGTTAATTTTATTATTGTTGTGGTTTTTGTTTATCTTTGTCCTTTGCTTCTTAATTGAATAGAAAATAATGATTTTAAATCTACATGCATGCTAATCATATGAGTTAAAAGGTTTTTAAATTAAATTGAGACTTTACTTTGATTTTGTTTAGAAACTTTCATTTGATTAAATAAGTTTTTGCCAATAATTGAGACTTTAATTTGATTAGAGGTAATTACTTTAACTAAAATTAGTCAAGACTTTACTTTGATTATTTAGGTTTTCTATTTGGTAAAGAAACAAAGGAATAGACATGATTAGGCATAGTAAAATTAATTGAGATTGTACTTTGATTGAATTTACTATGGACAATCTAACAATTCTCACTTTTAATTGAGACTGTACTTTGATTAAAAGTGAGGATGCCAACAAATGAATTGAGTCTTTACATTGATTGATTTGTAAAACAACAACAATAATTAATTTAACAATAATCTCTAGATAACCAATGAAGAATCGTATTTAGAAAAAGCAGTGGAATTGACCTATTTACTATTATTGTGTTTACAATCTTCCATGTCATTTTCTTTGCACATCAAAATCCCCCTATTTTCATAGTTGCTAGTTTTAATTGCATTTTTAAATCAAATACTTGAGATCAATTCCGTATTCGTTGTGAGACGACTCAAGGTTATCTTAACCCTAACTATTTTGTTCACTACTAACTGGCAATTCTGAAGTTGCTAAAGTAGTGGTAATTTGATCGCCTAACGACAGCGATATCAAATTTGGCGCCGCTGCCGGGGTCTAGTGGAGGTGGAGGGGTGCAAGTATAGAGTGAACCTGATATGCCTACCCTTGCAAGAGTTGGAAGTAATCTTAGGGATGAATTGGCTTCTACCAATCACATTATTATAGATTACCGGTAGAAGAAGTTACTATTCCTTGACTTAGTGGAACCTGTTTTGTTATCATCTCACGGAGTCATGAAGGAGCTACAAGGCGATGCACAATGTTTCATGATCTTCATATATTTAGAGGTGGAGAGAGGAGAGGCGACGTTAATGATACCGATTATGCAGGAATTTGAAGATGTATTCCCAGATGAAGTATCGGGGTTGCCTCCAAATAAAGAGGTGGAGTTTTCCATTGACTTGGTGCCAAGAACAGGTCCGATATGGATGACCCGATACCGTATGGCTCTAGCGGAACTGGTGGAGCTAAAGAATCAGATTGAGGAGCTATTGGGGAGCACCAGTGTTGTTAGTGAAGAAGAAGGATGGGAGTTCACGTTTGTGTGTGAACTACCGGCAACTAAATAAGATGACGATCCAGGACAAGTATCCCCTTTCGAGAATTGACGACTTGATGGATCAGTTGCATGGATTGTCGGTGTTCTCGAAGATTGATTTGAGGTCGGGATACCATCAGATCTTAGTGAAGGTAGATGATGTGCAGAAGACAACCTTTAGGTCCCGATACGGCCACTATGAGTATGTGGTTATGCCCTTCGGTGTGACCAATGCTTCGGCTGTGTTCATGGCCTACATGAACCGGATCTGCAGACCGTTCCTAGATAAGTTTTTCGTGGTCTTCATTGACGACATCCTTATTTATTCCAGAAACTAGGAGGAGCATGTTAAGCACTTGAGACTAATGCTTGGATTCTTGAGAGAGAAACAGTTGTATGCTAAATTGTCCAAGTGCGAGATCTGGATGGATGAAGTACAGTTCTTAGGACACGTGATATCCATTTAGGGGATAGCGGTGGATCCAGCGAAAGTTGATGTGGTGGTTCAGTGGGAGAGTCCCAAAATCTGCAAATGAGATCAGGAGCTTTGTGGGGCTAGCTGGCTACTATAGGAGATTCATAGAGGGATTCTCCAAGATAGTGGAGCCTCTAACACACCTTACTCGGAAGGATCAACCTTTCACTTGCACGGATAAGTGTGAGGAAAGCTTTCAAGAGCTGAAGCAGAGATTGACTAGTGCTTCGAAACTAGTGATTCCTGATGTTGGGAAGTCGTTCGAAGTATACTGTGATACCTCTCACAAGGTGCACGAGAGAAACTATCCCACTTATAACCTGGACTTGGCGGCCACAGTATTTGCCTTGAAGATCTGGAGGCATTATCTCTATGGTGCCCAGTTTCATGTGTTCAACGATCATAAGAGTCTCAAGTACGTGTTTGATCAGAAGGAGTTGAACATGAGGCAGAGAAGATGGATGGAATTCCTGAAGGATTATGATTTCGAGCTCCTATACACCCAGGGAAGGCCAATGTAGTGGTTTATTCCTTGAGTAATAAGACCGTTCATGCTGCACACCTTATGATCAAGGAGGTGGAACTATTGGTGAAGTTCATAGATATGAAGCTACAAGGGGAGTTGGGATCCGAGTCCATTAGGTGTAGTACTCTGACTATATCTAGTGACTTCTTGGACTTAATCATAGAGAGGCAGTTGTTGGATACCGGTATGAACAAAGTTAGAGAACAACTTGGGTGAGATGAGGCTAGAGACTTTGCCTTGGGAAATGATGGGATATTGAGATTTCAAGGCAGAGTGTGTGTACCAGATGATGCAGAGGCGAAAAGACTAATCCTTGAGGAAGGGCATAAGAGTCGTCTTAGCTTGCATCCTGTCATGATTATGATGTACCAAGATCTCAAGGAAAACTTCTGGTGGTAGGGGATGAAGAAAGATGTGGCCTAGTTTGTATCAGCCTGTCTGACCTGTCAGAAGGCAAAGGTGGAGCATGAGAGACTTGGTGGGATCTTACAGCCCTTGAAGATACTAGTGTGGAAATGGGACAACATCTCGATGGACTTTGTGACCCACTTGCTATGAACTTTTCGAGGGCATGACACCATCTGGGTTATAGTGGATCGACTAACCAAGAGTGCTCATTTCTTGGCAGTGAACTTGAGGATGTCCATGGCCAAGTTGGTCCAATTGTACATTAAGGAGATTGTGAGGTTACACGGAGTACCTTTGAGTATAGTCTCTGATAGAGATCCACGGTTCACTTCACGGTTCTGGCAGACGTTACATGATGCTTTGGGAAGCAAGTTGACTATGAGCTCAGCCTACCACCCCTAGACCGATGGTTAGTCTGAGAGGACGATTTAGTCACTTGAGGATTTGTTGCGGACGTGCCTATTGGATCACCTGGGGGCTTGGGATTAAGTGTTGCCTTTGATAGAGTTCACCTACAACAACAATTTTCGCGTGAGCATTGGCATGGTGCCATATGAGGCCCTTTACGGTAGGAAGTATAAGACTCCTTTATGTTGGTATCAGGAGGGGGAGGCATTGTTGGTTTGACCAGAGTTGTTGGAGCAAACCATTGAGAAAGTGAGGATGGTGAGAAACAAAATGCAGGCTTCTGAGAGTAGGCAGAAGGCCTATGTGGACCGCAGGAGGAGACCTTTGGAATTCGCGGCTAGAAATCATGTGTTCTTGAGGGTGACCCGAACCACTAGTGTGGGAAGGGCTCTCCGCTCAAGGAAGCTCTCTCCTAAGTTTCTTGGCCCTTATCAGATCTCGAGGAGGATTGGGCCAGTAGCTTACGAGATAGCTCTGCCTCCTTAGTTGGTAAATCTTCACATGGTGTTCCATGTGTCGCAATTGAGGAAGTATTTATTTGATCTGGCTTATGTTATGGAACTCGAGGATATACATATCAGAGAGGACCTCATTGTGGAAGTGTCACCCTTTGCATTAGAAGAGAGTCGCGTTGAGGAACATGGAGGAAAACCCGTTAGTCTAGTTAAAGTCATATAGGATCGGAGGACCGACGACACTACTTGGGAATTGAAGGAGGATATGAGGAAATAACACCCGCATCTTTTCACCTGGTAAGTTTTCCTTTTCGAGGTCGAAAATTTTTGTTGTTGGAGAGAAAGTAAAGCCCAGTTTTTGTAAGACCTGCGAAATTTAATTAATTAAAATAAATAATTAATTAATAAATGCGAGTAGTAGAAGCCTTTATGGCATTAAATTTTGATTGGTATGACGTGGAAAAGTACTAGCTTAAGTGGTTGAGAGTACTTTGATTTTGTGAGAGGACTTGGGTTCGAGTCTTATGTATGTTGTTTATGTGTTATTTAATTATTATTTTTTTAATCATATGATTAATCACGTTCTCATGATATAATGCTTGAACTGTATTAGTTAGCATGAAACATGAATGGGCATGATGGTTTAGCATTGACTTGGCATTGGTGAGGTCATGGGTTGAAACCTTGGAGAACCCAAATTAAACCTTATTTTTGGTATTTTTGGCTTTGGCTTGAATATGAAAAGTTGATGGAAATCCTAGATGAATAGGCAGCCATGGGTAGCTGAAAAACAGACTATAAAGGCCAAATAAATGGTAATTAACATCACTATTATGTCAATTTCGTTTTTGTGCAATTAAACCACCTTAAAGTCACATTTAAAAGGTAATTTGGAGAGGAGAAAAAAGTTTAGTTTGCTCTCTATTGGTACTGCACGTAAGGAGAGAAAAATCAAAGTGAAGAGAGTGAGTTAAGTGAATCATAGAGGTAGTTTGAGGAGGACTACGGGAGGCATTCGGAAGCAAGTGAGAATTTAGAGCAATTCAAGTTTTTCAGCGAAAGGATCCAGGTTAGGGGAGCTGGACTTCGATTTCTTATTTCGTCTTAATAATTATATGAAAAGTATGTTAATTTGAAGGCATAAGCTCTGTTCTGATCTGTGAAATTCCGATTTTTGGAAATTTTCCAGAAACCGCCAAGCGGCTCATACCATTTTTACGTGTTTTCTAGGTTTCTTGGAGAAACCGCTTGGCGGTGAATCCCTGTACTGCCAGGCAACGCAAGCTTGTACCCATTTTTGGGTTTCTCTGATGAACTGCCTGGCGGTGATGAATTTCTGTCAGGCGACGCGAGTCTATTTGGCTCGATTTTATGATTATGTGCATTTTGGGATGATTTCTAATCGTGGGAAAATCAGGGGTAGTGGTTACAAGTTGATTGATGTTGTGTTTTATTGAATGTAGTATAATTAACAGTCTAATTTGAATGGAACAGTGGTAAGGCTTGAATGACAATAGAGATTGGTGTACGGACTCATAAGCTCAACTTGTAGGAAGAATGGGCGACTTGGGGTAGTTGATCACTGATGTATAGGAATAAGTAGCATATTGGAGAATGATTTATAAGATGGGACCGGGGTGCGAATAGGAGTAGATCATAAGGGTTACTATGAGGAGACTATCAGCACTAATCCTAAGCCAGCATGAGATTTTGAAATTGGCATGGTTGATGTGTAGGTTTGAATCTTAAGTATACAAACCACGAGTATTCTAAAAATGAGGAACCTTAAGAGTGTAAGAACAATAGTATTATAAAAATGTATAAGTATGATATTAGGATTCAACCATTTGATGTATGGTAGCCAAGACTTGAGAGGTGGAACTTGGTAAAAATGTGCAAAAACCAGTGAATGTCGTTATACTGGTGTGGCGTCCGACGGCGGGGTTCAACCGCCAAGCGATAGTTGCATTACAAGGAGTCTGTATGGCGTGAGGCACCTGGCGATGAGATGGGTTCCATTGGAACTTATTCGCCTGGCGACAATGACAGTTTGCCAGGCGATGTCTGCAGCATGTGTGATTTCTGAGGCGCTTGGTGCCTAGCGGTACGCGTCCCCCGCCAGGCGGTTTGGAAGTGGGCAGTGCCTGGCGGTACGTGTCCCTCGCCAAGCGATCTTGTTGCTGTAGTTGTGAGTTGTTGGGTTCTAGATGCACAACCTACAAGGCGTTTGGTGATCCTCTAGATGAACGTATCCCTTAAGTTGAGCTTAGGATAGGGGTTAAGCACGTAGCATTCCTCGAGTTGAGCTCAGATGGCATCCCTCGAGTTGAGCTCGGGATGGCGGATGAACACGAGGAACCCGTTGAGTTGAGCTCAGATTGGTTAGTGTTACCGGTGTGAGTGTGCTGGTTGTGGCTAGTACAGATGGGTCCATATGGATTGCCCTCCTCAACCGATAGCTGACGAGTTTGGTAGTCTTGGGACGTTGCGAACTATGTTCGTATTTGGGAACTCCACCTAGCGTTACGGTGTATGATCCGTAGCAATGGTTTCCCGCACGTGCTCTATCGGTTGTGGCCGATAGGTATGGCAGCAAGTCACCTTGCGGTAATCACCAGAAGATGTAGAACACAAATAACCTGGTTGTGACCATGTGGTAAGAATTAAAAGAATGGAAGCCCTCTGGAATGATTGTGTTGTGTATACTGATCTACTGTATATGTGTATACCACATGATTTTTTTTATTATTGATAATAAATTATAAATGTGTAACAAATTGTTTTAAGAATTTAAGGAAATATAAATATATAAAATGTTAAACTTAGATAATGATATTATTGACATGATAATAAACATAAGTCATGAAATACACCATTTAGAACAACAACATTATAGAAATATGCTTAATCTAATCACAACAATAACCATTAACAAAGACTTCAATATTTGGTTCGATAAAATCATTGTATGCTTGAAAGACAACAATATCACCTTCTTTTAACTCATTTTCAGAACAAAATAACCTCCAACCTTGACCTATCTTTGTTGAACTTCTATTCTTATTCGATATTAGGATTTTGCAATTGACTATAGTTTTGGACCCTATAAGAAATACATCTTCTACATTCTCGTCCCGAATGAAGTTGGCAAACTTTGATGGCAAGTCCTATATGATTCAAATGTTATTGTTAGTGCATTAATTATTTTCATTTAATTATGTGTAAATTGATATTAAATAATACTTGAAATGATAAAAAGAACTCGTAAGGCATATACCAAGTGACTTGCTTTGCTTTGATACTTTGTCAATTTGACTGAAAATATAGATCTTGTTTCTTGATGACTGATACAACACATAAATGTTGACAAACTCCTTGGTGTACAACCACCTTTAAACACGATTACGTGAAATAAAGAATTTCCCAAATACTGAAACCGCATGTGAGAGTCACTTTTGATGTCATACAAATCTCTCATATTACTCCAACCTTCTATGATTTTTGGGTTATTTGAATCCATGTTATAGGTATCTGTCGTGCTCTTACCATTTACATCTACCAAGTGCCACTGTGGAACTAATTCGTGTTCATAAGCAATAGCAAAATGTCGATCGACAAATCCAAATGGCTACAAATTAATAAACACAGTAAAAACAGGAACAAATTTATCTCTGCAACGAAATGAAAACATAAACTAAAACAATTATATGAGGGGAAAATCTGAACATCTTAATGTGGTTGATACAGTATGAATTAGGATGATACAGTTGACACCAGAAAACACATACAACAACAAATATCAATGCTTTCCAAACATGTATTTCTGTGGTTAAATTTACAGCATACCTGAGAGCAAATGTAGATTGTGTTGAAGTTCCAAAGAATTGTTCTATTGTTTGCTCCATATGTACTGGTTTGCTCCATCTTCATTCATGTAATTGCAGAACAAAGTCAAGGTTTAAATATATGGGTAACTGAAAAGGAGTGTGAAGGAATGGTAAAGTTGAAGTTGGGAATGGAAGAGCAAATACTATGACGTGGAAAAGGAATCTTAGCAGAAAGTGGCAGCACAAATTCAGTTTCACGTACAACCACATGTACTGCAGTAACGAATAAAAAGATGTAGGTAGATATTTTTTCTTCACAATACATTAAAGCCACAAACAAAAATTAAAATAACAACAATTGAGAATCTTTATAACTGTTATAATATATGTACTGCAGCAACCATGGTGTTCAAAATATCAATCCATGACTGGACAACAAATAATGTAATTCAAACATGTATCAATGACCATGTACTTTTCAATATGGCTGCAGCTATGAAAAAGATCCTAAAAGTGTATAGTATACACTATGGCATATTATAATCTACAACAAAACAAAGGAATTACAGTTAAAGATACAATAACTGACAAATTATAATAATTTTTTAAGTAAGTTGTATACCTCTTTTCAAAGATTTTCAAATATTTCTTTGTAAACCACATTGGTAGTTGTATTGTTTACTTTTCCATCTTCATCCAAAATTAAAATTTTGAGTCGTTTCTTTGTTGTGACTCTAGAAATTGCTACGTACAATTGTCCATGAGTAAAAACTGGGCAAGGAAGATAAAGTCCAACTTTAGAAAGAGTTTGGTCTTTACTTTTGTTTATTGTCATTACAAAGCATAAGGATATTGGAAATTTCCTCCTTTGAAATTTAAATGGGATGCTGGAATCAGAAGATGTCAAGTTCATTCTTGGAATGAAAATTTTGTCACCAACATTTTTGCTTGTTATAACAGTAGCAGAGATAACATTCTTTCCCAAATCATTAACTTGCAACATTGTACCATTGCAAAGACCATTTGCTTGATCAATGTTTCTTAAAAGCATAATTGGTACGCCAACTTTCAATTTAATCCTATGATTTGGAATTCCTAAACATTTGATATCATTTAGAAACTCTTGAGTAAACCACTCACCTTGAATTTCTTGATCATCATCAGATTGGCAAGGAGTGTCTGAACTTAAATAAATTTGTTCTTCACCAGGAATCAAAGATAAAATGAAGTCATTTACTTGTTCAACACTATCAATTGTAGGGAAAAGTATAGCACCATCATCAAAGAAGCCAGGATTCATGATATTTTCAATTAGACCAACATAAACAAATTTCACTAAAGAAAGTAAAGGCGTTTCACTTTCTTGAATTAGAAGATCTGTTGGTATTGAAATGTTGGCTTCACCACTTTCATTGAAATTCATATTTCCATCTCCAATTTTATGAATCCAATCAGCAAATTCTTTTATATGTATTGCACTTTCATTTGAAACAGCACATTTTAACCTCATGTTTTGTGATAGCCTAAGAACTGTGCCATATTGCCACAAATCAGAGTAATTAATTGATGAGTTCCAATATCATACCTTGATCCCTTTCTTACTACTGGCAAGATTTGTCTAAAATCACCACCCAAGACAACAACCTTTCCACTAAATGGTTTGTCAGCATTATCTTCATTTGTAGCTCTCGTAATGTCTCTCAATGTTCTATCAAAAGCTTGGAAACATAACTTATTCATCATAGGAGCTTCATCCTATATGATAAGTTTGGTTCCATCAATAGTTTAGCACGAAGACTTCCTTGGTTGATGTTGCACGTTGATTCATCATTGATTGCTAGTGGTATGCAAAAAGTAGAATGAGCAGTTTTACCTCCAAGAAGCAATAAAGATGCAATGTCGCTTGAAGCTACATTAAGCGCAATCATTCTCTTTGCTCTAATAGCAGCTGACAAAAGTTTCCACAAATATGTTTTTCCAGTCCCACTATAACCATCTGAATTCACTGTTGTCATAATTCTATTATAAACATGTAGTTGCTCATTAGTGATTGACTACAATAGAGAGTGATGTATCTTCTCCATTTCTTCTTTATCATAATTCAGTTCATCAATAATGAACCTGTTATTAAATTTGAATGAATTAGAAAGATCAGGTTGAGGAAGGGAACTATAATCTGTTAAAGATCGTCCATTGGAATTTAGAAGTTCTTCTGCTTCTAGGAGACACAGATTGTGTAAATCATGTTCTTCCATTTGAAAACCTACAAAAAAAACATGTCATGAATAAAAAAATATGGAATAAAGAATGAAGATTATTTATATTTAGTACCTGGATTGTTCAACTGTTTCCTTTTTTTGATATAGGATATCAATTGCCAATAAATTCCAAGTTGCATCCCAAACAACTTTTGGCTTTGACATTGTATTCATGATTAACAAAGAAACAAATAACCTTCTAAATTGATTTCCAAATGCAAGATGGCTAGCCTCTTTAATAGCATCAATGAATTCTTTGTCATCTACCAATAATCCCAATTCCTGGCAAGCTTCTTGGTATGTAGAGAATGTTTTACCATTAATTGTCTTTATACTATCATGATTAATACAACCTTTTTGTTTTGTCATTAAGATTCTCATGTAATAGCATTCACCCGATCCTGGAGGAACATATGCCAGTCTTCCAATACTATAACCCTGCTTTCTTGGTTTCCATTGCCTTTGTTGAGACATCCAAACAAACTTTGTTGGAAATTCAGCATAGGTCAAGTTCCTTCCTTCCTCATATCTTTTGTTAGCTTCAAACCAAGCTAGAAACATGGTATTGATGTTGTCATTCCTCTCTAATACATCATCAATTCTATCATCATCTTTAAACAAAATTGTTTGTTGATCTTGTAGGTGAAAAGTTAAACGCTAAACAACAGGCCATCTATGATGGATATCAAATCCATAAATTCTCCAAACTGCTTCACATGGAGATGAATATCTACAATCATAATATCTTTTAATCTCATCAACAATACGCATTTCTGTAAAATCATTCTCTTTGTCTGTAATTTTCATTATGGCTCTATCAGGACCTTTGTTGACATATTTCAACAAATACTTGATTGGGTTTGATTTGTTGCAATATTTTGTATTAACATGAGCTTGATATCGCATTAAGAGAAGAAGACTATATGGCACAACATTTCCATTACGTAATTTATGTCCATTTTTCAACACAAATAAACCATCATCTCTACGCCTATATACAGGATATCCATCCTCATCAATTGTAGTTTTATGTCTAAATTCTTTAGGAAAAAATTTAGAACACCGACCTTCTTTCATGCATGGTGAGTTGAATCTAGCAGCTCATCATGGACCATGTATCATATATATTTTAACAACCTTTGAAAGTTTTGGATACAGATCTGGATGAGGAAGTTCAGCAGAGATTACTTCATCTATGTGCTTTGCATTTTCTAACTTGTTTGAGTCACTCAACCATAATAATATTTGAGCATGTGGCAGACCTCTCTTTTGAAATTCAATTGTATACATACCTATAATTTGAAGATAATTAGTATACAAAACAATTGGCGGTAAAAAATCAAAATGATGGAAATGTAGTTTGTGTACCTGCGTTGACTTTGCCAAAGAAATTTTTCTTCTTGAAATTTGTCATCATTTGGTCTAATTTCATTTTAAAAACTCTACAAACAATGTTTGGCCTATCTGAAGTAGTTAAACCTCTTGATTTTACAAAATCAAGAATTTCAGGCCAATTGACATTACATGTGATTGTTATAAACAAATCTGGATAGCCATACCTCTTACAAATGGCCATAGCATCTTGGCAATTATTGAACATGTAACTCATGCCACTTGTAAATGAAACTGGCAAAACTATACGCTTTCCAATGGAAGAAGGATCAGTTTCACCTTTGTTAACAACTTCTTGTAACCCATTTAGAATATCACAACGAATGAGTTTTTGATTATTTCTTATAAAAGACAACCTTTGGGCTTCAATCATTGTGTAGGTGTCCACTAAAAATTGTTGAAACAATCTACGTGAGTGTATAACGTTACCAAATTCAACCTTTCTATCTTGTATTCTGAAAGCAATGAATTCTCGTAAAGAAATCTGAATTCTCTTTCTACTTTGACCATATCTTTGACAATCTCTATGGAATATCCTCTTGATAACCATCCTCTCCATATGGAAAAATCAAAGGATATTGCAGAGGAAAGACACATGTATGAGTTTCATGTAGTCTCTTTAACTGACCACAAACTTTCTTGACAATGATGTTTCTTCCTACATCTAAAGTGCTCAAATCACCAACTATTAATGCTGCGACTTCATCTGCTATTCAGGTATTGTATACTCTAGGATCCTTAAAGCGATGTCTAAACAACCTCAATCCAAAATCTGATCGGTCATCATCATGTATAAAATCTCTTACTCTTTTGAATGATTGAGCAAGAACATTGTGTTTGTCAATCATGTTTTTCAACTCTTCTATCAATGATTTATCAAATATGGATTGTTGTATATTAGACCTATAAAATTACAAAAGGATAAATAATATACAAAATGATTCATAAAAAAAAGTATGTAGGCATACCCAAAGTGACTAACTCTGTTTGTTGTTTCATTTTCTGTGTCATAAATATATAGTTGTGCAAATTTTGGACTTGATCCTTTATCGGGCAATAAACTTCCAATGCGATGGTAATTTTGACCACTAAGAATAAACTGAGGAGGACCACATCCATCATTGATTGAGGAATGAATTTTCACACCAATTGATGTAAATGAGAACATGTTGTAACTTCTTATGTACTGTAAGAAATGTTGGCTTGTAGTGTCTTTCACCTTTCAATAACTTTTGAAGCAATTGAGGAGGTTTCTTCAACAATGGAAGTTGGACTTTTCCCTTTTGACAACAAAGAGAGAAATCAACTTGTTTTAATCTTTTGCATTTATCAGATCTTTCTTCGTACCACAATTGAGCTTGACAATAGGGACACTCAATGGAACAATCCCCTACATCAACATTTGCTAAGTACATAAAAAACAATATGTTATTAATTAAAAGATATATTTATATGTACAGTATAATAATATAAATTGGCTAAAAAGTAGTGTTCAACCTTGAACTTCAGCTCTTGAATACAAATTAGAGGAGAAAGGCCCAATTAGATAATCTAAAATAAAATAAAATAAACAATTATTAATAAAGGAAAATAAAAAAATATAAAATTATTTTTTATAATCAACCATTATTGATTACCATGATTCTAATCTTCATCAAGATTATTGTCAAAATCCAATATCTTTGAAATAGGTGTAATAACTTCCTGAAGAGAAGGCTGCCCAATTTTACAGCTTCTAAATATTGAGATGATTTACTTGATCTTGCACTGGTATAGCATGGCAGCTTACATATGTCTAAATATTGATTAAAACATTAACAGCATGAATTTGTAACAATAAAAGTAATTAAAGTATTCAAATTAATTTTGTTAATAATACAAATTACCACGACTTTGGTTCTCTTCAAGATAAAAAAGATTAACAACTTCGGAATAAGAAGAAGAATCCACAAAAGCAGGAATGAAGCTGCTACCAACAAATTCTTGATCTAACTTGTTAGTAAGTTTATCCAACAGTGGTTGTGTATTATGACAGTCACTTTGAACCATATCTACAAGTATAGACATGAAATATAAAATGATGATATATTAGTTTGTAACTGTTTTCTTATTTGCATATTCTATGAATTTGTTCTTATTTCACATTTAAGTACTGTGAAATAGAGACATAATTATAACTTGGATTGTTACCTTTGTTGTTAATGTTGGTTTTGTGCAAAATTGGACCATTGGTGATTTCAATTGAATTACCAACCATTCCAGATCCAATGGAGGTAGAACCATGAATTTTTTTACATGAAATGTTAGTAATTATTAGTAATAAAAAAACTATTAAAGGAATTGAAATAAAGATAAAATAATATTAGATTTATCAAGCATGATATTACTTTTTTCTGCAATCTTTTGATTCGTAATAACTTTCCTTCTTGTTTTTGCATTCTTATAATTAAGTTGGTCAATGTCTGCAAATTGAAATTAAACAAAATTAAATAAAAATGTATCCACTTTAAAATACAAAGATTACATTAAATATAAAGATGAATGAGACATTGTGCATTTCAATTTCATTATTGGGAATTTCAATGAAATTTAAATTCAGTGAATAAACTTACCACGACATGTCAACTCCAACAATGGCTTTCTATTTGAAGATTGAATTGCTTGATCATGTAGGTTTCTATCTTCACTGACAATAAAGGAGTTGATAGTTGAATTTAGGGTAATATTTTCATTCCATACTGCGAGAATGGTTCAAAAATAAGAAGAGAGCATAATAGATAAAGATCATTTGAAATAAAATTGTTAAACAATGTAATCCAAACTGTTAAACTTTAGCAGTAAAAACAATCTAAGTATGGAATCCAAGTAATAAAATAATTGCATGTGTTGCATTTTTTATATGAATACCTAAAAAAAAATTGGTATAATTAGTCGTATGGTACCCAGTTTGGTGCTAGGGTGTCAAATAGGTACCCTGTTTAAAAAAAGTGTCAATTGTATCCCAACTTTTGAAAAAGTGCTTCAATTAGGTCCCTTTCAGACAGAGTTGACAAATGCCGTTAGTCAACGTGCCACGTCTCAATCTGTGGTTTTTTTAAATTTTTTTAATTTTTTTTAAATTTTTTAATTTTTTTTTAAATTTTTTAATTTTTTTTTTAAATTTTTTGAAAAAAATAATAAAAATGCCATGTGTCACGTCCCTGTGTGACACGTGGCATTGTTAGTGCCACGTGTCAGTATCACTATCAGATGCCATTGTGTTGATTTCGATTTAGTCCCTATATATGTTTTTTTGTTTCAATTTAGTACCTAAGTGTGTGTATCTGAGTCAATTTTGTCCCAATTTTTTTTAATAATTAAAATCCATTTTTTTATAAAATTAAAAGTAATTAAGTATAAAAGTTTAACAAAAATTAAGTATTTGATATTTATATTAAAATTTATTGGTAAAAGTCATTCTATTAAGTCATTTTTAATGATAAAAAAAATTAGTATAACATTCAAACCAATAGATATTTTGGTTAAACATTAGTAAGAGACAATATTGTTCTATTTAAAAAAAATTAACAAAACATGAGTACTTAATAAAAAAGTAATTAATAAAGTAATATTTTAAAAATTCATTTTTAATAAAAAATATTAGTATATCATTTATATAAATAATAAATTTGGTCTGAAATTTAGAGGAACAATATAAATATTAGTACTTAATTATCTTTGTTCCTACAGAGAACAAACAAGATGAGTTAGGCACAAGCGTCACCTTACCATGTAGTCCGCTATCTCCTCAGTTGGCTTCTTCCCGGTTGGTATATGTCGGTTTGGACCCAGAAGGGGTTACCTGCAGAAAGGACTCCGAAGCTCAAGTGAGTCAAAGCTCTAAAAAAGGTCAACTCTGTGATTAATGAATGCGTACCTTTAATTATTGGGGTCCACGAGTATTTATAGAGTATTAATTATGTCTGGTTATTCTCTAGGTCGGGCCTTGGCTTGGGCTTTGGCTCTAAGTGGGCCTGGGCCCTCGCCCAGGCCCTTAGGACCTATTGAACGTTGGGGGCTTTAATCTTACTGAGTCTATTGGAGTAGTCGGCCTAGGCCGGTTACTTTCCTTAACGGCTTAGGTTGGTTATATGATATCTTGTGCAGGTTATTCCTCTAGATGTTTAGGTTAGATCTGATAAGATTTAGGCTAACTTGGCCTAGGCTGAATACTTGACTGTTTTGGTATATATGTATCGTTTACTTATTTGGTCGAGTTTGGCAAGGTGTGGTACACCAGTCCCCCAGCCTTGGCCGATATGGGTTGTCGGTTAAGGGTGATATGTGTTGGTATGCTAGCGAAACCGGCTAAGTGTGATACACCAGTCCCCCAGCCTTTAAGTGTGATGAATAGTGTTAAGGCTAAAAAGTGGTAACCGTTTGAAGGTAGGTGAAGGGGTGTCAATGGTCAAATCAGGAAGTTTTGGCGCCGTCGTTTTTAAGAATCATGTATTTTGTAATGATGGTGTTTATTGGTATGAGTTGTTGTTTTTTGGTGGGAAGGGGTTTTCGTCGTTTGGGATCCTGGCTTATAAATACAGATTTCAAAATGAGTAAGGGGTTACTTGGTTCATTTGCGAGAGTTTTGTATTCAAAGATCTTGTGTGCATTTTACTGTCCGACTAGTTCCCAATTTCAGCCGATATCTTTCCGTAAACACGAAAAAGGTATGTCTAGTAGCGATAGTATATCGTTGTCCACATCTATTAGTAAGAGTATGGGGTCGGAGAGGAGTAGAGATAGGCAAGTAGATGAAGAGGGTACTAGTTCCGGAGGAATGACGAGTAGGATTCCCATGGAGACGGTAAGGGAGGTTCGAGAAGATCCCCCTAAAGAATTGGCCGAGAGTGACTGGCCAGCCAAAGGCGGTTACGGGTGGGCAGCTGCCGATGTCCGTAATCAATCATCTTTGTTCCGGTGGTCTTGTTCATTGAACTCCTGACTGAACTGTACGCTCGTCATCTGGAAGGGGGTAAGTGGTGATATTGTTTCCCTGGAGAGGGTTAGCGCCGTTGACCGTGTGTGTCACGGGCAGGAGGGGCCGCGGAGAAATTCTTCTATATGTACATGTGTCACTTTTCGCAACTACATGTACGACTACCGTTTGATGATTTTACTATGGGTGTGTTTCTGATGAAGGATTATCTTGTTTCCTTTTAGAGTTATAAATATGGTGAAGTTGTTTAAGAAAGCTTTTTGAAAATTCCCACTGGACATTAAGATAGCAAGCTATCTAGATGTGAAGGTTCCTTTCACAAAGCTCAAGAGAAGAAGATGATGGATTGATTCAAAATGAAAAGGAAATGGAAAGCACATAAACCATAGAAAACCAAGAACAATTAAAGGAAGAAGAAAACATAAAATGGAAAGGAAAGAAATGGTAAAAATGTGAGAAGCACGCCACTACAAGGCTAGGCTAGAAGCCATGACAACCTTGAAGATGAGTGGGTGTGTGCCGCCACTTGCTATGCAAGATAAGGCTTAAAATTTTCACTCCCAAGGGAGGAAACTCTCACAAATGGTTGAGACACAAGAGTGTTTTTACTTCAAAATGTTCAACCCTTTTACATGTTTAGGAGCACCCCTTATATAGAAGAGTTTAGGGGCCTCTAAGTAAATAAAAGATACCTAAGGATGTCTCTACAAAAACCTAGCCCTAGCTTCTAGAAACTAGGTCAAATAAGGTTTCAAAAATGAGAGACAAAAGAGCCAACTATGGTGTGTGCAAGGCTAATTTCGTTCTAGCACAAAAGGAGACAAAGAATGTGTCTCATATGTGTCCAAAAAGTGGCTAAAGTGTGCTAAATTCAAAGGAGACCAAAGGTACATAGGTACACTCTCTTTATGCCTTTTTCTTTATGCTTTATGCCTTTGCTTTACTCTCTCCTCCACATCATTTATGCTCCCCAATCACCATGCGCCACCTAGCATTGCTTTCTTACTCCCAATTAACCTACAAAGCAAATAAACATAGATTAGCATGTTGGCTTAAGTCAAGTCAACTATAGTCAACAAGTCAAAGGTCAACAAGTCAACTAAAGTTGATTCAACTAAGTCAACTTAGGGAATAAAAAAATAACAAACACAAATGAAAGGGATGAAGGATTAGTGAACTTCCTTTCTAAACATGCTTAGTCTTCTTAAGCATGTGCCTCCATCCTTGGTTGGGGTCAATCCTTCATCATCCTCCCCTTCTTGGAGAGAATTTGACCACAAATTCTTTAAGCCTTTGTGGTTGGAACTTGACTTGATTTGGGGGAGGATTTGCGTCTCCCTTTTTTGAGCTCTTGTTCCATCCTTTCTAAGGATATTACCCTTAGCTTTGGTTAGGCCATCTTTATTTTCTAGAGTACTCTTCCTCTCTTGCTTGTGCTTTGGGCCTTCCTTTTTGAATTGGGAAGAGAACGAAGAGTGATGCACATCTTGCTTTGGAATAATTTTTTTGTAGGCAAGTAACACCTTAGTGAAAGCTTGCCCATTTTCTTTTTCTTCTTTATCTTTTCTTATTATATTTCTATCCTTATTAACTTCTTGAGGTGATAGAGGTTGTAAAGTGGTCTTTTTCCCATTTATGAAGAAAATGTATTGGTTGGTATGACCATCATGTAAAGATTGTTAATCAAATTGCCATGGCCTACCTAGTAAGATATGTGTGACTTCCATGGGAACAACATCACATAACACCTCATCTTTATAGCTTCCTATAAAGAAGTTAATTAGGACTTGTTTATTGACATCTATTTCTCCCTTTTTACTTATCCAAGCAAGCTTGTAGGGCTTAACATGAGGAATGGTCTCTAAGCTAAGCTTTTCCACCAACCTTGTGCTAGCTACATTGGTACAACTTCCTCCATCAATAATTAGAGAGCAAACCCATTTGTTAATTTTGCATCTAGATTGAAAAATGTTTTCTCTTTGAGTTGGCTTAAGCTCACTTTGATCTTGACCTATCATGCGCCTTAATAACATAGGGTCTTTCTCAAAAATTTTAGTTTTATTAGAGGAAGAAGATTCTTTTGAAAGAGAATGGGGAGATGAGTGTTCACTTTCAACATCATTACTCTTCTTTAAGACCATGGTCCTCTTGGTTGGGCAATTTAAAGCAATGTGATTATAACCCAAACATTTAAAACATTTAATGGAACTTGATCTTGAAGAAGTGGAATGGTGAATGTGATCACTTGGAGATTTACTTTTACTTGGTGGTTCTTGAATAGAGTTAGAAGGGAACTTATCATGTCTCTTTTTATCCTTTCCCTTCCATGAGTGACTAAAGTAGTGGTTGGGTGAGTAACTCTTCCTTGCCCTTCTTTTTCTTTTCAATTGAATTTCAATCCCAAGGGCAAGTGTGAAAACATTTTCAAGAGTGGAGTACTCATACAACTCTACTTGGTCTTGTATGTCTCTCCTAAGACCACTCACAAATCTTTTTATTTTCTCTTTGTTAGTTTCTTTTATTTCAACCCTATGCATTTGAGACTCTAATTCTTTAAAGTACTCACTCACACTCATAGAACCTTGGTGAAGCCTTTGGAGCTTCAAAAGAAGTTCCTTCCTACAGGAGGGAGGAACAAATCTAGCGCGCATAAGAGTTTTAATGTCCATCCAAGAAGCCGCGGGTGGCCCTTGGTCATAATTCTTACAAACTTTATGCCACCAAGTATTGGCATATTCCAAAAATCCTAAAACTACTAGATCAACTTGTGCTTGATCCTTTACATGATTTTCATTGAAAATTTGATCAACTTTAGCTTCCCAATCAAGGAAGATTTTGGGATCACTTCCTCCATAGAACTTAGGAATCTTTGGAGTTTGCTTCTCTTGTGATGGGTTGCGCCTAGAATGCCCTCTTTTCCTAGCCTCTCTTTCTTGCTCCCTAGCTTCAAGCCTTTGAATGTGCTCTTGGATTCTTAGGTCACTTTGCTCCTTGTCTTTTCTCAATTGTTCAAGGGCCTCCTTCCTAGACAACTCCAAATCCCGAAGTAATCTCATCAATGTATTGTTTTTGTTTAGAGTAGGTGCATTTGATGAACTTGCCATGGTTCCTACAACAAAAACACTCAAAGCCAAGACAAAATAAATGAATTAGGAGTTAGATAACATGAAAACCAAGACCAATTCCAACCCAAAATGTAACCCAAGTGTTTAGATCACTCTCCCAAAGTAATAAGGCAAGGTTACACTCAAAGCTCCTCCAAAGGAGTGAAGCAAACACTTTTAAAAACTTGTTCAAAACCTTTCAAATGCAAGGCAAGTGATTCGGCCACAACATCCCAAGAGTTTCAAGAAAAGAAAACTACTAAGACAAAACAAAGAACACCTAGTGACAAGCAAGAAAAGCACAAAAACAAGGAAAGCTAAACTCTGAAGAAGAAAAGTTTGAGACAAAACTTTTAACAAGACTAAAACAAGAAAAGCACATTTTAAAGACTCTATGGAAAGCGCTTAACAAGCATCTTCAAGTCTTAAATCATGCATACACCAAGAAAGATCATAACCAAGTTTAAGCATGGAACTAATTAGCCAATATCACCCAATTCTCAAGTATGAAAACTAGTAGCATAACACCTAGTGAAAAACACACTTTTAGTTCACCAAGGAGCAAGGTTGCTCTCGGTTTTTAGGCAAAAATTGGTGCAAATTTTTCTTCTTTCACAACTAGTTTCATAAAATGGTGAGAAAGAGTTTTAGGTGGCTTGGACACTTAGTTCCTCAAGTTTTAGGCCAAAATCAATTTCATGGAGCATACATCAAGCAAGACATAAAGTGAAAGCAAGATTCAAATACTTGGAAAAACAAGAATAAGAAAACTTCAAGCTAACATATGACATATGACTCAAGCAAAAGTTAGGCACATTTAAAGACTCAAACATGACATACACAAAGACACAAACATGTAGCTATCATGCATTTAAACTCATGGATTTGAGGCTCAAAGACTAAGCATCAAAAGACATGTTATCCAACCACATTTAGGAGCAAAAGAGTCACAAAACCGAAGTCAAAATTGCCACAACATAACCTGAAAACGTTGTTTTTCGTATTCTCGGCAGCTCTGACCTTTGCTCACTCATTTGATCATAACTCTCTCCACAGAACTCCAAATGCGTTAATTCTTTTTTTGTTGGAAACTAGACTCACAGAGCTTTCTTTTGAGATAAAGAACGTAATTTTTGGATCACTGAGCAGGTGCAGTTTAATCTTTTAAAATCGTGAACAGTTTCTGCCAGCATTGTTTTTGTGTGCAATGGAAATGGATTTGAACCATACAAAGATAGCTACAACAAGACAAGGTTAGCACATGAAAAACACCATATTCAAGATAACCTAGGCTCTAGATACCAAATGATGAAGGATTATCTTGTTCCTTTTTAAGATTATTGAATATGGTGTGAATTGATTAAGAAAGCTAAGTGAAATCCCCACTGGACATTAAGATAGCAAGCTATCTAGATGTGAAGGTTTCTTTCACAAAGCTCAAGAGAAGAAGATGATGGATTGATTCAAAACAGAAAGGAAATGGAAAGCACATAAACCATAGAAAACCAAGAACAATTAACGGAAGAAGAAAACATAAAATGGAAAGGAAAGGAATGGTAAAAATGTGAGAAGCACGCCACTACAAGGCTAGGCTAGAAGCCATGGCAACCTTGAAGATGAGTGGATGTGTGCCGCCACTTGCTATGCAAGATAAGGCTTAGAAGTATTCACTCCCAAGGGAGGAAACTCTCACAAATGGTTGAGACACAAGAGTGTTTTTACTTCAAAATGTTCAACCCTTTTACATGTCTAGGAGCAACCCTTATATAGAAGAGTTTAGGGGCCTCTAAGCAAATAAAAGATACCTAAGGATGTCTCTACAAAAACCTAACCCTAGCTTCTAGAAACTAGGTCAAATAAGGTTACAAAAATGAGAGACAAAAGAGCTAACTATGGTGTGTGCAAGGCTAATTTCGTTCTAGCACAAAAGGAGACCAAGAATGTGTCTCATATGTCTCTAGAAAGTGGCCATAGTGTGCTAAAAACAAAGGAGACCAAAGGTACATAGGTACACTTGCTTTATGCCTTTTCTTTATGCTTTATGCCTTTGCTTTACTCTCTCCTCCACATCATTTATGCTCCCCAATCACCATGTGCCACCTAGCATTGCTTTCTTACTCCTAATTAACCTACAAAGCAAATAAACATAGATTAGCATGTTGACTTAAGTCAAGTCAACTATAGTCAACAAGTCAAACCTAGTCAAAGGTCAACAAGTCAACTAAAGTTGATTCAACTAAGTCAACTTAGGGTATCAAAAATAACAAACATAAATGAAAGGGATGAAGGATTAGTGAACTTCCTTTCTAAACATGCTTAGTCTTCTTAAGCATGTGCCTCCATCCTTGGTTGGGGTCAATCCTTCATCATCCTCCCCTCCTTGGAGAGAATTTGACCACAAATTCTTTAAGCCTTTGTAGATGGAGCTTGACTTGATTTGGGGGAGGATTTGCGTCTCCCTTTTTTGAGCTCTTGTTCCATCCTTTCTAAGGATATTACCCTTAGCTTTGGTTAGGCCATCTTTATTTTCTAGAGTACTCTTCCTCTCTTGCTTGTGCTTTGGGCCTTCCTTTTTGGCTTGGGAAGAGAAGGAAGAGTGATGCACATCTTGCTTTGGAATAATTTTTTTGTAGGCAAGTAACACCTTAGTGAAAGCTTGCCCATTTTCTTTTTCTTCTTTATCTTTTCTTATTATATTTCTATCCTTATTGACTTCTTGAGGTGATAGAGGTTGTAAAGTGGTCTTTTTCCCATTTATGAAGAAAATGTATTGGTTGGTATGACCATCATGTAAAGATTGTTAATCAAATTGCCATGGCCTACCTAGTAAGATATGTGTGACTTCCATGGGAACAACATCACATAACACCTCATCTTTATAGCTTCCTATAGAGAAGTTAATTAGGACTTGTTTATTGACATCTATTTCTCCCTCTTTACTTATCCAAGCAAGCTTGTAGGGCTTAACATGAGGAATGGTCTCTAAGCTAAGCTTTTCCACCAACCTTGTGCTAGCTACATTGGTACAACTTCCTCCATCAATAATTAGAGAGCATACCCATTTGTTAATTTTGCATCTAGATTGAAAAATGTTTTCTCTTTGAGTTGTCTTAAGCTCACTTTGATCTTGACCTATCATGCGCCTTAATAACATAGGGTCTTTCTCAAAAATTTTAGTTTTATTAGAGGAAGAAGATTCTTTTGAAAGAGAATGGGGAGATGAGTGTTCACTTTCAACATCATTACTCTTCTTTAAGACCATGGTCCTCTTGGTTGGGCAATTTAAAGCAATGTGATTATAACCCAAACATTTAATGTGCCTCCATCCTTGGTTGGGGTCAATCCTTCATCATGATCATTTGCATTTTAATGGAAACAAAAAACACAAAGGAGAAGGAAACTTAAAGGAATCAAAAGAAGATCATGAAACACAATGAAACACAATGGAAATTGACTCTAAGACATTGCTAAGATCTAAATAGCAATCTGAACTCAAAAACGGAAATGAAAAAGCACCAAAGCACAATTATTTAAAAGGAAATTTAGTGTGGTTTATGGTGATGTTAAGCAAGCACAAGGAGAATTCCCACTGGACATTAAGATAACTAAGGTTGTTTAGATGTGAAGGTTCATTTCCAAGGCTCAAAGAGAGAAGAGATTGTTAATTTTTAAGGATTAAAAACTGCACTCAAATCTGAAACAAAATTCAGCAACACATCACCAATAAATTCAAAGAAAATTAAAAGCTAAACAAGGAATTAATGACATATATGGACTAAACATGACTCTAGACAAAACATATGGATCTTAAAATCAAAATAAACTCAAGAACAAGAGAATGAACTGAACAAAAAACAACAAATACTCAATTAAAATGAAAAGTAAACGGTAGAAACCAAATAGAACACCTAAAGCACACAAGGATGGTTCAAGATGAAGCAAATGAGGATGAACCAAAGTAAAAAGACATTAATACTCAAATTAAAATGAACAAAAACAGCAAGACAAGTAGGAGAAGTGATGAACAACACGGAATTGAAAGAAAAATCGAGAAGAAGCACTTAACTCACTAAAACCAAGGCTCATGATACCACATGATGGCTTCTTCTTGTCTCCATTGGAGCTTGCATGAAGAATGGAGGCTCCATGGATGGTGTTGGATGCGGAAGCATGAAGGAAAGAAGCTTAAGGTGTTTGGTTTGATATAGGTGAAAGGATTCTTAAGAGAGGTGAGGCCAACTCCTAAGGAAGAAGACTAGAGTAAACTAGAGAAGAGTTTACTCTAAGGTGAGCTCAAAAGATATTTGTGCACAAATTCGGGCAGCAATTCATTACTCAATTTCAAGCTGAAAAATACATCTCCTAAGCCTTCTATTTATAGGCTAAAATGAGACCAAGGAGTCTCCAAAAAGTGGAGGGAAAAAAGAGTCTAGAAAGTGTAATTTTGGAGCCAAAAAGGAGCATGTGGGAGGTGTGACTTGCCACCTAAGCAAGTCACACTTGTCTTGCCATGGGAAGCTAACTCTCATCCTTGGAGAGAAAGTTTGAGAAGCTTCTAGACTTTTCTAGAGTAGACACACTACTCTTGGCCCATTTGGCCCAATTCCCCTTTTTGGTCCAAAATTACTTCTAAAGCCCAATTTCCTCTAAGGCCCAATACATGGCCCAAAGAAAACCTTATTCTACCGGGCCCAAATTACAAAGCCCAAAATAAAATCCTAATCTAGTATTTACAAGCAAAATGTCCTAGGCTAGGTCTTCACATCTTCCTTGGCCCATGTGAAGTTCATCTTGGGCCTTGCATGCGCATTTAAGGCCCATTCCTCTTGTATTCTCCTAGCCATGGCTCTTATTGTAGGTCCCTTAGCTCGAGGCATCTCATCATGGCCACCACTACCACCACGACCACCACGACGGCCACCACCACGACCACCCAACAACCAACACAACCACAACCACCACCCCCACCACCACCACCACCACCACAACATCCACAACCACGACACCACAACAACCACCACCACTCCCACCACCATCCCAACCACGTCCACCACCACAACCACCATCATGGCCACTACTAGGCCCATCACCACCACTAGGCCCAAAATCACCACCACGACCACCACCCCCGCGGCTACCACCACGAACACCACAACCACCATCACGGCCACCACCACACCCACCACCACCATCACGAAAACCACCACCACTATCGCGACCACCACCACAGCCAAGAACAACACCATAACCACCACCACCATCACGACAACCACCACCACCATGGGCACCACCACCACAATCATAGCCATCACCACGGCAACCACCACCACCACCACCACTAATGGCACCACTACCACCACCGCGGCCACCAACACCACAACAATGACCACAACCACAGCCACCACCACAACCACTACCACCACCACCACAACCACTACAACCACCACCACCACCATGGCCACCCCCACCACGACCACCACCACCACCATCACCACCACCACAAAACCACCTCCACGACCGCCACCACATCCACCACCACCACCACCATCACTACCACCATGAAAACCACCACCACTACTGTGACCACCACCACCACCACGACCAGGAACACCCCACAACCACCACCACCACCATGGGCACCACCACTACAACCATAGCCACCACCATGGCAACCAACACGGCCACAACCACCATAACTACTACCACCACCACCACCACGGCCACCAACACCACAACACAAAACCACCACCAATGCCACCACCACCACGATGGCCACCACCACCACCATGATGGCCACCACCACCACCACGACCACCAAAACGGCCACTTCCACAACCGCCAGCACATCCACCACCATAACCACCACCACCTCACATCCACAACCACGACCACCATCTGTTCTAGGAAACTAGATGTTGTTGTGGGGTGAGAGGCCACGGAAAACCAAAGATTGATTATAATCATTATATGTGAAGAATTGAGAGGAATGTGATGCCATGTTTGGTTTGGCATGATTGATTGAATTTTGATTAAGTGTTACTTGAATGTGATGTTGAGTATGATTGGACATATTTTATTTATGAATTTATTTTATGAATATCATTGTTTATGGTTAGCTTACCCCTATTTGTTTGTTTGTGTGTTTGTTGTATATGTGATGATCGTATAACATGTGTGTTATACGAGAGCAGATGATAATGCAGATGTTTTTGGCGTGGAGTAGATCGACGAGAGGCTGGGGTGGACTCGGGAGTTTTTTATAAGTTATTTAGTTGTTATAAATTAGATACAAGAAATTATGTAATTTTCTTTTGTACGCAAGTGTTATTTGAATTTTTAGACAAAGTGATATTTTGAACTATGTAATTTAAATTAAAATTAAAAGTTTTTATTAGTAAATTTTCAATGTTTATTCCTTTTTTGCTAAACGCAAAAATTTTCTAATGTTCCGTGACATCCCAAATTTGGTATTTTTTTAGGCGCTTGGCGCCTGGCGGTATGTGTCCCCCGCCAGGCGGCCTGGAAGCTGGTTATGCCTAGCAGTACGTGTCCCCCGCTAGGCGATTTGGCTGTTGTGAGTCCTGGTTATAAGGCTTTTTGGAGATGCTTCAAAGGTAAGATTGTTGGATTCCTTGAGTTGAGCTAGGAATGTATCCCTTGAGTTGAGCAGAGTTTTCTGGGTCTAGCAGGATATTACCAATAATTTGTGGAGGATTTTTCCAAGATGGTGAGTCCACTAACACAGCTCACCAGAAAAGACCAGCCTTTCTCATGGACAAACGAGTGTAAGGCCTGTTTTGAGGATATGAAGAGAAGATTGACTACCGCTCCAATGTTGGCCATTCCTGATACCACGAAAATGTTTGAGGTGTACTGTGATGCCTCATATCAAGGTCTGGATTGTGTGCTGATGCAAGACAAAAGACCAGTGGCTTATGCATCGAGACAGTTGAAGGTGCATGAGAAAAACTATCTGACGCACAATTTGGAGTTAGCGACGGTGGTGTTTGCCCTCAAGACATGGAGGCATTATTTGTATGGGGCATAGTTCCAGGTATTAAGCGATCATAAAAGCTGAAAATACTTGTTTGATCAGAAGGAGCTAAATATGAGGCAGAGGCGTTGGATGGAATATTTGAAGGATTACGACTTTGAGATGTTATACCACCCTGGTAAAGCTAATGTTGTAGCAGATGCCTTGAGTAGGAAGAGAGTTCATGTGTCGGCCATGATGATTAAGGAGTTGGAGCTGATAGAGCAGCTAAGAGACATGAATCTGGGACTAGATATCGAGGCAGGTTAGATACGGTGCAGCATGCTGAGGATCAGTAATGAGTTCCTAGATAAGGTTCGGGTGGAATAGGGTAATGATCAGCAACTGCAGGAGATCATTAGTGAGTTGGGCACAAAGAAGAGGAAGGACTTCAGGATGGGCAAGGACGGTATTCTACGATTTAGGGAGAGGGTGTGTATTCCCAGTAGTAGAGTCTTGAGGAAGATGCTTTTACCTGAAGGGCATAAGAGTCGTCTTAGCATACACCCAGGTATGACTAAGATGTACAAAGATTTGAAAGCTACCTTCTGGTGGACGGGCATGAAGACAGACGTGCTGATTATGTCGCTTCTTGTTTGGTATGTCAGAAAGCGAAGATTGAGCATCAAAGGCCGGGTGGCATGTTGGAGCCTCTGGATATTCCGCAGTGGAAATGGGACAACATTTCCATGGACTTCGTTACACACCTGCCAAGATAGGTGAAAGGGCATGACTCGATCTGGGTAATAGTAGACAGATTGAGGAAGTGTGCTCATTTCCTGCCGATTAATTAGAAGATGTCTATGGACAAATTGGCGGGCTTGTTTGTCAGAGAGATCGTCAGGCTACATGGTGTGCCTGCGAGTATCATATCCGATAGAGACCCAAGGTTCACATCGAGGTTTTGGCAATCTTTACAGAAGGCCTTGGGCTGACTTAAGATCATTCCAATATTCAATTGAAGGTCCATTAGTTCTTAGCCTCTCTTGGACTATAGAAGTCCACCAATACATAGCATACCCTTGAAAGCTTAGAGTAGCTAGAGGCACTTTCCTTTCTTCACTAACTTGATGGCAAGCAAAGAGTTGCTCAACCTTCATCTCCCAATCCAAATAAGCTTCAACATCATCCTTGCCTTCAAAGTGAGGCAAGTTTACTTTAACTTCTCTAGGAGTAGGGTCTTTTCTTTGTCTTCTAATGTGGGAAGGTTGTTGATAATATTCTCTTAATCTTAATCCTTCCTCTTCCCCATATATTGAAGCTCCACTTCTAGACCCTTTGCTAGAATTACTCCTTCTTTTTAGCTTATTTTGGATTTTCTCATCTCTTTTCTTTAAAGCTTTGATTTGTTCCTCCAAGAGAGCAATTTGGCCATCTCTATCCTCTCTCAAATGCGCTATCCCTCTTGTTGGGCCAATTTCAAGCCCAACTCTTCTTTGGTCCAATTCTCTTCAAAGCCCAAAAACCCTCCAAGGCCCAATACATGGCCCAAACAAAAACCCTATTCTACAAAGCCTAAAATACAAGGCCAAAAAATAAACCTTATTGTAATATTTATAAACAAAGAGTCCTAGGTTAGGTCTTCACATCTTCCTTGGCCCATGTAAAGTTCATCTTGGGCCTTGTTTATGCATTGGAGGCCCATTCCTCTTGTATCCTCCTAGCCATTGCTCTTGTTGTAGGTCCCTTGGTTAGAGGCATCTCATCATCGGGAAAGACCTCAGACTGTGACTGAAGTAAAAAGTTTCTTAGGGTTTGTTAGACATTACAAGAGATTTATGGAAAGGTTCTCAAAAATGGTGAGTCCCCTAACCTAACTCACTAGAAAAGACCAACCTTTCTCTTGGACAGATAAATTTGAAGAGTGCTTTGAGGAGATAAAGAAGAGATTGACTACGGCTCTAGTACTAGCTATTCCAGACACCAGCCAGAAGTTTCAAGTATTTTTCAATGCATCTTATCAGGGTTTGGGGTGTGTACTGATGCATGAGAAGAGGCCATTGACCTATGCTTCTAGACAATTGAAAGTTCATGAAAAGAACTACCCCACAAATGATTTAGAATTGGCTGTCGTAGTGTTTGATCTTAAGACATGGAGACACTATTTGTATGACTCTCAGTTCCAAGTTTTCAGAAGGAGCTGAATATGAGGCAGAGGGGATGGGTGGAATACCTCAAGGATTATGATTTCGAGATAATTTACCATCTAGGCAAAGCAAATGTAGTGGCCAATGCCTTTAGTCGAAAGAGGATCCACATGTCGGCAATGATGGTGAAAGAGTTGGAGTTGATTGAGAAGCTTAGGGATCTGAATTTGGGTATACAATTGGGAGAGGATTCTATCACGTGCAGTGCACTAACATTGACCAGCGATATCTTGGGGATGATCCGAGATGAGCAGAAGAACGATGTTGAACTGCAGCAGTTTATGAGTTGGGTAGGTACCGAGAAAGGGAAGGATTACTGGATGTGGTCAGATGGCATCCTACGATTTCGGGACAGAGTATGTGTACCTGGGAATTGGAGGTTGAGGAAACAAATTCTAACAGAGGGTCATAAAAGTCGTCTTAACATACATCCATGTATGACTAAGATGTATAAAGATATGAAACAATCCTTCTGGTGGAACGGAATGAAAACTAATGTCGGTAACTTTATGGCATCATGCTTGGTGTGTCAAAAGGCAAACATTGAACACCAGAGACCAGGTGGTACCTTAGAGCCGCTAGATACCCCGTAGTGGAAATGGGATAGCATCTCCATGGATTTTGTAACACATTTGCCGAGATCTGTGAAAGGGCGTGATTCAATCTTGGTGATCATTGACAAGTTGACTAAGTGTGCACATTTCTTAGCAATTAATCAGAAGATGTCAATCGACAAGCTGACTGAGTTATATGTTAGAGAAATAGTCAGATCGCATGGGGTGCCAACTAGCATCGTATCTGATAGAGACCTGAGATTCACTTCTTGTTTTTGGTAGTCCCTATAGGCAGCTTTGGAGACTCAATTGCGAATGAGCCTTGCGTATCATCCTCAGACGGATGGTCAGTCTGAGAGGACTATCCAATCATTGGAGGATCTACTACGAGCCTGTGTATTGGATCATATAGGGAGTTGGAGTGAAATGCTTTCCTTTGTGGAGTTCACGTACAACAACAACTATCACTCTAACATTGGGATGGCGCCATATGAGGCATTGTATGGGCAACAGTGTAGGACACCACTATGTTGGAATCATGATGGCGAGTCACTTGTTTTGGGTCCAGAATTCTTACAGTAGACCTCTGATAAGGTCAAGGCGATTCAGGAGTGAATGAGAGTGACTCATAGCAGATAAAAGTCCTATGTAGATAAGAGAAGGAGGCCTCTAGAATTTGAGGCAAGGGATCATGTGTTCCTCAAAGTAACACCTACTGTTGGCATTGGAAGGGCCATGAAATCAAGAAAGTTAACTCTGAGATTTGTTAAGCCATTGTCGCCCTTATGAGATTGCCTTGTCGCCGCATCTGGCAAACCTGCACAACATATTTCATGTTTCACAATTGAGGAAATATGTAGCAGAACCCTCACATGTGCTGGAATCAGATGACATCCAGATCAGGGAGGATCTGACTATGAATACAAGACCGGTAAGGATATTAGACTCTCAAGTAAAGAAGCTACGAGGAAAAGAGATACGGACGGTGAAAGTCCTCTGGGAGGAGACTACTAAGGAGATGACTTAGGAGATGGAGGATCGCATGAGGCAATCTTACCCACACTTGTTTCCTAGTAAGTCCAATTTTGGAGGACGAAAATCTTTTAAGGTGGGGGAATGTAAGACCCAAGAAATTTAAATAATTAAATAAATGTGGGTAGTAGAAGCCTTTATGGTATTTAATGTTAATTATTGTGACATGGAGAAATACTAGTTCAAATGGTTAAGTACTTTATTGTGTGAAAGGACTTGGGTTCGAGTCTCATATATGCCAATTGTATGATATTTTATTTTGTGCATTTTTTTAAGGGTATGATTGAATTTGAGTAGTGATAATGTAATCCTAAAATTATAGGAATTATCACGAAATATGATTGGTTGAATTGGTTGGGCACTTGCTTTGTGATTGAGTGGTTATGGGTTCAAACCTTGCTAAGAACGAAATTAACTTCTTTATTTTTGCTAATATAATTATGGCCTGAATGTGAAAGGGTAGGGAAACCCTACTGACAATGGGCAGCCAAGGAAGGTTGGGAAAAACAACCCATATTGATCTTTGAAGGGAAATTATGTTCATTTAAATGTCATTTTCGTTTTTTGCCATTCACCATAATTAAGGACCATATAAAATGTCATTTTCGTTTATGACAAGTGATCCATAAAATGTTGTTCTTTACTTTGAACGGTGAAGATTTGAATTCGATGTCTATAGCTAGAGCTATAGGTTACTCATGATTATTGGTTTGGAAGTCTTTAAAATACATGAATAATCTCTTGATAATTTCAAGTAACTACTAATGTGGCATGAGAGTGGAACATGATTGGGTTATATTATAAGTCTCTATGAATTTGAATGTTCCTTTGGATTAGTCACATGTTGAGAATTGCTCTATTGGTGAATGCATATGTATCAATACAAATTAAATAGATGCATAGAATCATGTGCTTAAGTTGTTAGAATGATGGTGTTTTATATTTGATTTGAGGATACCTTATTCATATGTTGGAATTGAATGCTAGCATGGATTAAAATGATGGAGTATATATATGAATATGTAGGGATTGATGCATATGACATGTGGGGATACAATTTTTGAGTCATGTTGATTGATATGAATGCAAATTGGCATGCTTAATTGGTAAAGTAAAATATGTAAGATAATTAAATAATTATGTGATGGTTGGGATTAAATGCGTGTAAGAGTAAGGTTTTGCCTTGACTGTGATAGTTTTAGGTGCATGTTTGGAGACTGTAATTATGTGCAAATTTCTCTGTTGGTTTAAGTTAAAGGTGTTAGTTTATATGGTAAAATAAAGAGTGTATAATGGACTGCATCATAATTGAATAGAGGCATGACCTCAATTGTGAAACCATGAATAAGTGAATTGTGATCTAGTCATGTGATTATGAATGGATAATCGTTATTGTGATATAAATTGAATGTTATGTTCTTGAGTTTCTTTAGGACCTATCCAAAATGCCAAAAAAAATCAATAGCACGTGCGCTACTGATATGGCGCCTAGTGATGCGGGACAAGCCGCTAGGCAATAGAGCCTCCAAACAGTGGCAGTGGCCACTTGAATCACGTGGTGCCTGGCGGAAGGGTGGGTCCCGCTAGACGAAAGTAGACTGGCAGAGGCACTAGAAGGCACGTGGCGACGTGAGGAGACCGCCAGGAGCTCTAGAACCAGATAGTGCCAGGCGACACGTGTGATGCGCCAGGCGATTTCTGGTATAGAGCAAGATCATGTGGAGGATTTTACACAGCTTTGGATGGAGGTCTTGATGCGATGTTTTAACAATGGGCTTGTTAAGAGTGCATCTTGTATTAGGGTAACACGCGACCACTTGAGGTTGTAGCGTTGTGGTTTTGGAAGTCTAGTGGAGTGTGTGAGATCGTGGCTTGTACGAATGGGTTTTGGAAGATTGCCCTCCTTGGTGTTATCCGATGAGTTTGGTAGTGTTGGTGATAAATATCGACTGTAGTTCATATTGGGAAACTCCACTTTGTGTTGCAAATTGTGGCCAGAACGAGTTTATTCCCACGTGTGGACTATAGGTGGTGGTTTGTAGTCAGAGGGGGAAGTAGACACTCGTGGCAACAAAGATCGATCAATGTAATCATCAAAGGGTGTAGAATCAAGAGACATCCAAAGGAAGTGTTGAAGATTGGGGTGTGAGACTTGAGAGTATTAGAAGTGTTAGGGAAAGGACATTATATTAAATGACGTTTTATTTATATTTATATTTTATTTCATTTTAATTAGTAATATTCGATCGGAATGTTACATCATGTATAGTCGGGTTGTAGGGGGTTACAAGTATTCATGCTTGCAGGTTTTGCATGCTTTCATTTAATTACAGGGAAAATTATGTTTTAACAAAGATTTTTTTGACAAACTTGACAAAGTTTCCATAAGTAGAATTAAAACAAATAAATATTTTATTTTTCAATTAAAATAAATTAATAAAGTTGTACTTATTTACTCAAATTAGTAATTTGTCAAAGTTTGTAAAAAAAACTGTTTTAGAGTATCATTTCGCTAATTACAATTGTAGTAGGGGTTCTACTGGTGCCTTCACATTTTCTTTTGGTTTTTCATTGGCCTAATCCTTTTCTTTATTCGAAAACGATACTTTAACAAAGTATATTTTTTACAATGTCAATGTGGACACCTATGTGGCGGCCATTAACTTAAATAATTTTATTTTTAAAATAATCCACTATGGTGGGAAGGCTTGACTTCTCATTTTTCATTATAGGGTATTATCTTCGACAAGCTACACTCCCACATTTGTTGTTTGTTTTTGGCGCCTTCATTGCTATTTGTGTTTAGGTGTGTCGCAGACTACATCCATTCTCTTGTGGTTGTGGTGCATTTTGGGTGTCGGCTGAGTGATTGGAAGGCATTTCGGTGTTTCAACGTTGGAAGTGGAATCCATGAAGTAGGAGGTAAGTTTTCATTTTGGGTTTAGGTTTTTGATTCATTGTAAGGAATTTGTTAGAGGTTTAGGGTTTCTGTTTGTTCTTGTGGATTCTCCATTGCGGGTATGAATAATGGTTTGAAAAATTTTATGTTTTTTGTTGCATTTCGGTTTTGGAATGTGCATTCTGAATCTACATTGTTTTAGTTTTTCGTCTTCTGTTGATGTGACAAAGGTTGTCAGTGTGTTCATTTACTGCCCAAGATGATCCTTGAACTTATAATTAAGTGGCAAACACTAACTACTTATATGGCAAACGCAGTAAGTGATTTTGAACAACATGTTTACCACATTGAGGTGGGCATTTCATTTAGAACTCCATTTAAGTAAGGCCAAATGGCCACCTTCCTTATCCAAACATGACAGGGTATTGGGTCTCTGCAGGTTGTCGCATGGACATAATGTGCAAAAATAAGATTGTTGAAAAACATGTTTGAGGTTTTAGTGGCAAATAATGACTACTTAAGTGGCAAACCTAGTAAATAATTTTTGACAAAAGGTATCACATGTAAAACCCTAGAAATTGGCATTTTAAAATTGATAGTGGTTTAAAAATAGTGAGACTCGATTATTTTAATATTAAAAGGTTTTAGTATAAATAGTTTTTTTATAAATGAGTTTCATTATTTTAAAAACACACCATCTCTCTAGAAACCATTTTTCTAGAGTTCTCTAACTTCTCTCTAGAAGTTCTCACCTTTTGTTCACCTGTTTGAAGATCGGAGACCGCTAGGGTGATCCTCTTAGCGAGCTCTTCTTTTCTATCCGATCAGTTTCTTCAACCGTGTAGGTTGAACTTCTGCTCATTTTCTTATGGGTCTTCTTTGTTCTGGCTCGCATGTGACCCTGCTTTGGTTGCATGTGATGTTTTAATCATCAATATGAGTCTTGGTTGGTCAGTGATCATAACGGTAGGTCTTAATCCTTCTTGTGTTATTCCTATGTATAGATAGAGCATCCTATGGAGCAAAAGGGGTTTTGGTGTTCCTTGAGTTTGTTAAGTTGTTTGGGTCGATTGAGCTGCTTTGTTAGGTAAGGGAAGCTAGTATTGGTTTGCTTTGCAATGTTGTTCTAAATTAATGATTGTTTGTTGATGAATTTGATTTATGATGAGTATGGTTGTTTTGCTTGCATGGTTTGAAATATACTTCTCGTAGCTCAATCCACACGTTGTAGAAATATCCACTAGTTACCTATGGAATACACTGGTGTGAATTCTATATACTAAAGCCAAATCCATGGGTTATGGGAAAAGCCCCAAGTTACTCTTGGAACCTTCTGTTTATTTCTTCACCTTTAACATGAACTGTCATTTCCCCTCTATCAAGTGTGACATTTATGTTTTTCTTTGTGTTATGAAGTTTTACTAGTTGTTCTTGAACATTTATGTTATAGAGTGGCTATTACATGAAATTATGAATTATGATATGTGAAAATGATAAATGAGTTGTGTATGATTAGTGGGTATGTTTTATGGAGAAGTGATGAAGTTATAAGTATGAAAGAGAATAAGTGGAATGAGATGGTTAAAGTTGGATTGCATCTTTGTTTTGAAATGTTGGATTTTGAGGAAATGTGATGATGGTAAGAGAGCTAAAGTGGATGTTAATGGAATGGAATGAGAAAGTTGATTTGAATTGTTTGTTGCATAAGGGTTGTGCTTCTATGGAAGAAGTGTAGTCCTCACTAGTAGGTTGTTATGCATTGACTAGGGATATGTGTTGGTCAGAAGCTATCCTATACTCTACTAAGTTTACAAACTCATATAGAGTATCGTGGCATAGGTGGTGAGAGTCGAAGGAGGTTCTTATGGCGGGATTAGGGGTGGGACCACTAATCCGGCGATGCCATAAGTAACTTACCCTGTCTTGAGGAATTAAGAAATTAATTCATGTTGGTTAGGATAAGTGGAGTCAGGGCGTTTGCCGCAATCCACTTTTTGTTAGGCCAAGTGGAGCCAGGGTCTTTGCCACAATCCACTTTTATGACAGGTGCACAACTTCTATGTCTAAGTCAATGCATAAATCCGGATAATTGAGTCTAGAGAGTATGCAATTATATGTTTGGTATTTCTTTTTATGAATACTTGAAATATGCTATTTTATAATGTAACAAGTTTATCTGTTATATGATTATTTCTTTTATAAACTAGCTTACCTTTGCACTCTGTGTCTTTTGTTGTTTGTCTTTCTTTTGAGATGATCACCTATTCGGTGGGAGCAGATGAGGTTGCAAGTTTAGAGGCACCTTTGGAGAATGAGAAACCATTTGTTAGGTTAGTGGAAGGTTTTTGGGAGTTTTAGTACGTGGTTAATGTGTGTATAGAGCATTGATTTGTGTTAGCTGGTTTGTATAAATGATATATATTTTATAGTCCTATCTTTTGTAAGACTGTAATAACATATTATATACAATGGATATTTGTTTTGAATATTATGATGAAACATCCTAGTTTATTAATTTTAAGTTGCTGAAATTGGGATGTTACATCACACTTAAAGCTTGCCATTTGATTTGGAAATCCATTTGACCAATGCAACAATTACACGTTTCTTTTCAATAAATTATTTCATAGTTGGATCTCAATAGGTTGTGGCCTGCACATAATGTGAGAAAAAAGAATATGGTGTAAGTAAATGGCAAACCCGTACTACTTAAGTGGTAAACGTTGTAAGTAATTTTGGAAAAAAGGTATCCCACTTAGAGTTGGCCATTTCATTTGGAAATCCATATCACCAATGCAACAACTAAACCTTTATTTTGAATAAATTAGTGCGTAATTCGGTCTCAATAGGTCGTGGCTTGCACAAAATGTTAAGAAAGAAGTATTGTATAATAAAAACATGTTGGAGGATTAAATGGAAAACACTTACTACTTATCTGGCAAACACATTATTTTGAACAACATGTTTGTCACATAAAGGAGCCCATTTGATTTGGAACTGTTGCCACAAGCAAGCTTGAAGCAAAGAATTGATAAAGTCATGTGCATCAAGATCATAGGTGTTTGATGAAGATCCATTTGAAAATTATGTTTTAGTGTGTTAAATCTGTAAATAACATGTTAAATGTAATGTGTTAGTGTTATATCTTGTTGGTAGGCTATGACATAGGTTAGATGTCTTGTGTGCCTTGGTGTGTCTCTTTTAATTTGTTAAAATGGGTTTTAACAGGTTAAAAGGCTTGTTGTATATAGTTTCTAGTATGAATGCATTCAGTCAGTTGAATTACTGTTTGGAAAATTCAATCAACTGTTTTCACTTAAACCAGACTATATAAGCTACGTTTTCGTGAGTAGAGGTGCGAATATGAGTTTTTGAGCACGAAATTATGTCATTCATCTTTGGAAAGCTCTCTCTCTGCAATACAGAGCTGTAACTCGTGTTTTGAAGATCTTGGTTGATCTTGGAGGCCTTTTGGCTTATGAGTAGCTTGAAGAACACATGTATGGTTGGCTAGGGGCAACCACCATCAGGTTTGGATGTTCTTGTGCCTCTGGTTGGTTTGCCTGATGTGATTTCACGTCTGTAAGTGTGATTCTTATAGGCTGTGTGTCTAGACTTTTGTGTGAGTCAAAAATCTTATGACTTTTGTTGTTCAAAAGTGTAATCTTGGTGTGTGATTTGTAAAACTTTTGAATATAGTGGAAACTAGGCTCAGGTTATCCTGGTAAATTGGATGTAGCTTTGTGATTGAGTGAACCAGTATAAAAATAGTTGTGCATTTCTCTTTCCCTCATCTCACTCTCTCTGAAACTCTTTAAAAATTCAAGAAAACCAAGCAATTTGATATTTGGTGTGATTTAATGCGTTCTTGTGTAATCTGAGGCTTTATACTAGTTATTAATATTGATTGGAACAAGTCTTATATGTAAAAGATTGTTGTTTGAGTTAAATTTGCGAATTCTACATTCTACATAATTCTCTAGTATTTTAGCCGACTGATTTGTCTTTTTAATCGATTGTTTCATAGCATCAAGAACAATTTAGTCTGATGTTTCATATTTTAATCGACTGAAAGTATACTGGTTTACTGCATTTACATCCAAACTTTCCAGTCCATTAGATTCAATTTGAAAGAGGTTTAAGCTTTTGAAAATGTTTTATAAAGCCAATTCAACCCCCTCCCCTTCTTGGCTAAACTCACCATTTCAAAACTAACAATTGGTATCTAGAGCAGGTTCTTGAAAGGTATTCAAGTTTGATAAAAAATCTTGTGAAATGGCTGAAAGTAAACTGCCTTTTGTTGAAGGTGGATCTATTCATAGACCACCTATGTTTTGTGGCCTAAACTATCAGTTTTGGAAAATAAGGATGCAAATTTTCATTGAATCTATAGACAAGGGAATTTGGGATGTAATAGTTAATGGACCATATACTCCTAAATGTGTTGTTGAAAATAAGCAGGTGGACAAGCCTTGGAGTGAATGGACTGATGAAGAAAGGAAAAAAAGCTCAATATGATTGCAATGCCAAGAACATCATCACTTCATCTTTGAGTATGGATGAATTTTTTAGGGTCTCCCAATGTAAGAATGCAAAGGAAATGTGGGATGTCCTAGAGGTTACACATGAAAGAATGAATGAAGTGAAGAGAGCAAGGAAGCATACCTTGATTCAAGAGTGTGAGCTTTTCAAGATGCAAAAAGGAGAGTCCATAGCTGAAGTGCTAAAGAGGTTCACTCACATAGTCAACCATCTCATGTGTCCAGGCAAAGAATTTGACAAAGAGGAGCTAAACATCAAAGTGCTCAAGTGTCTTGATAGAAATTGGCAACCAAAGGTGACTGTCATATCTGAATCTAAGGATTTATCCATCATCATAATAGCTGCACTATTTGACAAGCTTAGAGAGCATGAGATTGAAATGCAAAGGCTAAGTGAATTTGAAACAAGTGAGAAAAAGGTAAGATCCATAGCCTTGAAGGCTAGCTCTAAGAAGAGTGATGAAACCGAGGAAGAGGTTGTTGAATCTAATGACAATGAGAACTTGAATCTACTAGTCAAGAAGTTTGGGAAGTATCTCAAGAGGAAAGGCAACAAAGGTAATCAAAGGAGGTACAATTCTAAACAAAATGATTCATTTAATTGTGGAAAGCAATGACATATCAAGATTGAATGTCCTAATGTTAACAAAGAGAAGGAGAAGGTTGATGATAGGAAAAAGGAGAAAAAGGGCAAGGAAAGACGTGCCTACATAGCTTGGGAGGACAATGATGATTCAACAAGAACTTCATCTCAAGAAGGAAGTGAGGAAGCAAATCCATGCCTCATGGCTAGATATCAATCATCCTTATTAAGCGAAGTAAGTTCCTTGTCATCCAAAGATAAGAATGACTATTACCAATTGTTGCATGACTTTGAAGAGTAGCATAATGAGGCAGACAAAATTGTTGTCATGAACAATCGGCTAAAAGGATAAAATAGCTGGCTGGAAAATAAAGTTAGCAAACTAGAATAAGAAACAGTCTACTTAAAAATTGATTTCGAACATTTGGAAATGATTTACAGTAATTCAGTCGATTGTTCAGAAAAATAGCAGGCTATAAAACCTTGTGAAAACTGCACTACTTTGAAAAATCAAGTGAAATATCTTTTGAAAACATGTGCAGAGTTCACAAGAGGAAAAGCAAACCTGGAAGTTGTTCTTGGCTCTCAAAATTGTGTTTTTGGGAAGGCTGGACTTGGTTATACACCTATCCATGAAAAGAAAGCCAAGAAGTTCTCTGGTTTATTTTCCAAGAGTGAGCCAAATGCTATGCCCTTCTTTTCTTGCAAGTACTATATGAAGAAAAGTCATGTTCTTAAGAATTTTCATGTTAGAAAGTATGTTGTACGTAAGGAATTTATGAATTGGATCCCAAAAGGATCTAGAAAGGCATAACCATGTTGGATCCAAACTATCATAGGGTACCATGTAATACTGTGTTGTATTGCAGGTCATAAAACATGAAAAGAAGGATCTATTGTACCTAGATAGTGGTTGCTCAAGGCATATTGACAGGAGATAAGACCAAATTTGCAAAGTTGGAATTGAAGGAAGAAGGATTTGTAACCTATGGTGACAACAACAAAGGAATAATCATTGGAAATGGAGTCATAGGCAATGGATCCTCCTTCAACATCAAGAATGTGTTGTTGATAGAAGGGCTAAATAGAAAATAATTGGTTGAAGGACTACCAAAACTCAAGTTTGAGAACGATAGAGTGTGTGAAGCATGTCAAAAAGGAAAACAAACCAAGGTATCTTTCAAACCAAAAAATGTTGTTTCAACTGAAAGACCTTTGGAGATGCTTCACATGGATGTATTTGGTCCATCTCGAATCATGAGCCTTGGTGGCAATCTTTATGCATTAGTCATACTTGATGACTTCTCTAGGTACACATGGACTTTGTTCTTAGCTGCCAAAAATGACACTTTTCATGCCTTTAAAAGACTTGCCAAGATGTTAGAAAATGAAAAGAGTTCCAAGGTAGTGTCTATTCGAAGTGAACATGGTGGGGAATTTCAAAATGAAAGGTTTGAACACTTTTGTGAAAAGCATGGCATTAAACATAATATTTCTACACCAAGAACCCGACAACAAAATGGTGTTGTTGAAAGGAAAAATAGGTCACTTGAGGAACTAGCTAGAACTATGTTAAATGAGAATTCACTACCTAAGTATTTTTGGGCTGATGCAGTCAACACAGCTTGCTATGTTTTAAATAGTGTTGATTAGGCCAATTTTGAAGAAAACACCCTATGAACTTTTCAAATGGAAGAGGCTTGTTTTAAGTCACCTAAAAGTATTTGGATGTAAGTGTTTCATCTTAAACAATGGCAAAGAAAGTCTTGGCAAATTTGATGCAAAAGGTGATGAAGGTGTTTTTCTAGGCTATGCTATACAAAGTCATCCATATAGAGTCTATAATAAGAGATTCATGACTGTTGAAGAGTCTATGCATGTTGTATTTGATGAAACTAACCCTAAATTGTAAGAGCATGTGTAATGAGTCATTATTTTCTTCCATTCCACTAGCCTTTGTGTACCTATTTGACAGTTGTTCAGTGCTTAATTGTTCATCTTTATATTGTTTTTCATTTGTTGGGCTTTATTGGGCCACTGTTCTGAATTTGGACTAATTTTCGTTTTTAATTATTTTTAGGTATTTGGGTGATGCAATTTTGGAGCTTGGACATCAATATTCAGTTGAAGAGAGTCGCCACATCATTTCCACGTCATTTGAGTGAATGGGCCAAAATTAGAGACCCAGAAGTGGCATTTTTGTAATTCTACAACTCATAATGGTAATTTTGTAAATAATGCTGGCAGACTTAAGGTGACCACGAGAATAGGGTTTCTTTTCCATGCATCAGCTACACACTTCATCTCCCACATTCTCTCCAACCTCCATTTTTGATGTTTTAAGCTTTGGAAGGTGACCCATGGAGGCACAAGCTAATTTTTCACGTTTTCCAATCATTTTTCACGTTTTATGAGTCTTGGACAACACATTGAACTTGTATTCGCGTTTTTTACACCTTGGGTAACATTTATATTGAAGTATTCTCATTTTTGGTTGCTGTTTTCGTTGTTGCCCCTTTCTTTCCTTGCACATTTTTTATTCTTGCACCAATTTAGGTTTTCTGCATTAATTTGCACTCATTTGGATGGTTGAATCAAAATTTATGTTGGACCCTAATTCAGATTCCATGAGGAATTAAGTTTATTTGTTGATTCTTTGCAGATAATGGATTGAAACCTTGAGATTAGTGTTTTGTTCGGTGAAGTTATGTTAATCACTCAATTCTGAATTTGTGTTTAGGTTTAAATGAAGAAACCATTCTATTTTTGCTTAATTTACAGAGTGGAATAATTGTGTGTTCATGCTTAGTGAACTGTAGCAGATTCATGGATGTGTGCTTTGCTTAATTGCACTTGAGTTCGAGTTAATTTGCGCTTAGTAGTTAATTCGGGTTCCATGAGAGTTAATACAACCATTTTGAGTTGTAATACGTGATTGGTGGATGTTCATTTGAAGCAAGGAATCGATGCTGCTTTTACATTGATTTTACACGTCTGCATTTAAGTTTTCAATTGTGTGTTGCATCTGTAAATCTGTCTGCCAACCCCCCCCCCTTGTGTTATTGTGTTTTATTGGTGTGTTGATCTGGAAATTGAAGCTTTGAACAAGAACATTGGTCGTTGGGAGATAACTTGGTTCACTTTCATATACTGCATTTTAAGTGTTTTAATTTGGTGAGGTACGACCTCTATCAAATTTGGCGTCGTTGCTAGGGACCAATTGATGAATATCACCCTACAGGGCTTTTCAGCTTGGGCCAATGGCCTGGACCATTTAGTGTTTCTTTGTCATTAAATAAATAATCATTTTGGGCCTTATACTTTTATTGGGCCATTCTTTTGTGCTATCTTTAATTGTCTTGATTTTTTTTATGGCTAGGAGAATACAAGAGGAATGGGCCTTAAATGCGCATGCAAGGCCCAAGATGAATTTCACATGGGCCAAGGAAGATGTGAAGACCTAGCCTAGGACACTTTGCCTGTAAATACTAGATTAGGATTTTATTTTGGGCTTTGTATTTTGGGCCCAGTAGAATAGGGTTTTCTTTGGGCCATGTATCTTAGAGGAAATTGGGCTTTAGACGTAATTTTGGACCAAAAAGGGCAATTGGGCCAAATGGGCCAAGAGTAGTGTGTCTACTCTAGAAAAGTCTAGAAGCTTCTCAAACTTTCTCTCCAAGGATGAGAGTTAGCTTCCCATGGTATATGTTGATTGTGGTAGTGTTTCTGTGTGTTTTCATGTAGTGTGGTGAATACTGTCACGACGTGCATGAATAATGCAATTTCTAGTGTAGTGAATAGTGCATGAATGGTGTCCGAATCTAGCATTTAACTTCTAGATGTTTGTTCTGGTAGCTATGGTGCTTGTTTTGACTTGAAATTTTTTCTCCCTACTTCTACGACATTGAACTTGATGGGAAAAATAGTTGGAGTAGTTTGTATGGTCTGAGTTGAGAAATTCAAAAAAATTTTGGACTGATTTTTAGTGAAACTTCAGAGGACCATAACTTTTGCTCTGGCTATGCCTGATGAAGGATTATGTTGTTTCTTTTTAAGATTATTGAATATGGTGTAAGTTGATTAAGAAAGCTAAGTGAAATCCCCACTGAACATTAAGATAGCATGCTATCTAAATGTGAAGGTTCCTTTCACAAAGCTCAAGAGAAGTGAATGATGGATTGATTCAAAACAAAAAGGAAATGGAGGCATATAAACCATAGAAAACCAAGAACAATTAAAGGAAGAAGAAAACATAAAATGGATAGGAAAGAAATGGTAAAAATGTGAGAAGCACGCCACTACAAGGCTAGGCTAGAAGCCATGGCAACCTTGAAGATGAGTGGATGTGTGCCGCCACTTTCTAGTTTTAGTTTTTGTCTTAAAGTTTTAGACTTTTCAATTTTTGTAGAGACATCCTTAGGTATCTTTTATTAGGTTAGAGGCCCCTAAACTCTTCTATATAAGGGGTGCTCCTAGACATGTAAAAAGGTTGAACATTTTGAAGTAAAAGCACTCTTGTGTCTCAACCATTTGTGAGAGTTTCCTCCCTAGGGAGTGAATACTTTTAAGCCTTATCTTGCATAGCAAGTGGCAACACACATCCACTCATGGCTTCTAGCCTAGCCCTGTAGTGGCGTGCTTCTCACATTTTTACCATTCATTTCCTTTCCATTTTTATGTTTTCTTCTTCCTTTAATTGTTCTTGGTTTTCTATGGTTTATGTGCTTTCCATTTCCTTTTTGTTTGCATCAATCCATCATCTTCTTCTCTTGAGCTTTGTGAAAGGAACCTTCACATCTAGATAGCATGCTATCTTAATGTCCAGTGGGGATTTCACTTAGCTTTCTTAAACAACTCACACCATATTCAATAATCTTAAAAGAAAACAACATAATCCTTCATCATTGCCGGCTTGCAAACTCAGATTCTCTAGAAAATGCCATTTTCTACATTTCAGCAATGTTTTTTGTGATTTTTCTTCATTTTTCCAATTTTGAAATTTTTTTAAAAATACTTGTACTTTGATTTTTGATCTGATTTTTGTTGTTGTTCTGTTTGAGCACTCAAAGGACAATCCTACCAAGTTTCAAGTCATTTGGAGTTCGTCTGAGTATACTTGTAGTTATACCCTATGTTATGCCAATATCACTAGAATTAATGTATTTTGGTGCATGACTAGGGCAAACCCAAGTGAATTACGACCATTTGACCCTGAGATTGATAGGACATTCCACAGAGGATGTAGGCATCTTAGGAATCCATCTTTGCATGCTAAATATTCAGTGACTTTTCCTGACTCTTCTGATTCTCATCATACTCCTAACACTCCTCATTCTTTGCATTCTGAGCATACTATTTATTCTGAGCATTTTGATTTTCATACTGATAACATGGCTCAACCTCCTCTACCTCATGAGAGAACCATGAGTGAGCTCACTGCACCTGAGTTCACTTATGATAGTTTATGCATTTAATACCCTGAGGAGGAAGTTCCATATGTGTTAAAAACTGGTTTAATACACTTGTTGCCAAAGTTTCATGGTCTTGCAAGTGAGGACCTGTGTAGGACTTGTGGAATTTAATTAATTAAATAAATAAATAATTAATTAATAAAGGCAGGTGGGCAAATCATTTATGACATTAAATTATGGTTGGTATAACGTGGAAAAGTACTAGCTCAAGTGGTTGAGAGTACTTTGATTGTGTGTGAGGACTTGGGTTCGAGTCTTATGTATGCTAACTTTTGTGTTATTGTTTTTATTATTTAAATCTATGTAATGATGTTCGGGTATGAGATGATGTCTGAATTGGATTTGTTAAGCATGAAATATGATTAGTTGATTTGGTTGTGCTCTTGAATTGTGATTGAATGGTCATGGATTCAAACCTTGGAGAACCTAAACTAAAACCTTATTTTTTTGGTATTTTGACTTTGAATTGAATATGAAAGGTTGGGGAGAAAACCCTAGAGTGGGCAGCAGAGAGGTGGCTGGAAAATGGCTATAAGGAGGTGGTAAATTACATTAACCACTCAATTAAGACATAATTTTCGTGTAGGTAAATAACCTAGTTTTTAGACACCCTTTAAAGAGAAGGATTTGGCTTATAGTTAGAGTTTTGCAAAACTGAGGTTATACCAGAAAGCTAGGCACGAAAAATCAGAGAGATTGGTGAGGTTTGAGTGAGGTTCTGAGGTCAAAGTGAGAGCACTTCAAAAAGGGGGGAGCGTTGGTGATCATTGGAGTTCTCCAAGCAAACCAATTGTTAGCAAAAGGATCCAGGTTAGGGGAGCTGGACTCCATTTTTCTGTTTGTTTTAAATATTTACATGAAAAGTATGATCACGTTAATGCATGTTTTCCACTCTTATCTGCGAAATTGTGAATTCTGGAAATGGACAAGTAAAGGTAGTCTTATGTTGATCCTCTGGGGCAATATAAATCTGAAAATACCCAGAGAATCCATCAAGAAAACAGTAATGAGACTTACCTGCCAATCGATCTAACATCTGGTCCATGAATGGTAAAGGAAAGTGGTCCTTCCTGATGGCCTGGTTTAGTCTTCTATAATCAATACAGACCCTCCAACTATTCTGAATACGAGTAGGAATCAACTCGTTCTTCTCATTCTTGACCACGGTGATCCCAGATTTCTTGGGGACCACATGTACAGGACTCACCCAAGTGCTGTCAGAAATGGGATATATAATACCTGCTTGTAGCAACTTGGTGACTTCTTTCTTCACAACCTCCATCAGCTGAGGATTCAGTCTCCTCTGAGGTTGCCTTACTGGCTTAGCATCCTCCTCCAAGAGTATTTTGTGCATGCAGAAAGAAGGACTAATACCAGGAATATCTGCCAAAGTCCAGCCTATTGCTCACTTGTGATCTTTGATAACCTACAATAGCTTTTGTTCCTGCTCGTCAGTAAGCAAGGCAAATATAATAACAGGGAGTTTCCCATCCCTCTCAAGATAAACATATTTCAAATGAGATGGTAAAGGTTTCAACTCCAAAGTGGGTGGCTGTTCCACAGATGGCAACATTTTACTGCCTAAGGTAATTTCAGCCACCTCAACATCACATTTGGACGCCACAAAGGTATCAAATAGTGACACCGCGTCCTCAATATCACCTGTTTTACAATTTTCTCTTTCGTCTAAAATTGAGCCCGAAATATTCGAAAAAGAAAAATCCAAAGAAGAAGAAAAACCAGATAAAATGTCCAAAAGTTCAAAAGCATAATTGTTCACTACATTACTCAATAAATCAATACAAAACAAAGAATGGTCTTCAATTGGGTGCTTCATGGCTTCTAGCACATTGAACTGCACCTTCTCATCTCCTATCTCCATAGTTAATGATCCTGCGTGCACGTCTATCTTGGTACGTGCTGTCATCATGAATGGTCTTCCCAAGATAATTGTGGTTGAAGTCATTCCTTCATCATCCTTCATGTCCAAGATGTAGAAATCTGCAGGAAAAATTAACTTGTCCACACGAACAAGCACATCTTCTAGCACACCTGCAGGGTTAACTGTGCTACGGTTTGCCAATTGAATAACCACACCATTAGACTTAAGAGGTCCAAGATGAAGTGAAGTAAAAACAGATAAAGGCATTACATTAATGGAAGCTCCTAAATCTAACATAGCATTATCAAACTTAGTACTTCCTATAATGCAGGGAACAGAAAACATACCTGGATCCTTACACTTTTGCGGCATTCTGACTGCAGGCTTCTTAATTAAGCTAGAGACGTTTCTTCCCATGTTCACTACCTCTTTGTCCATAATACGCCTTTTATGTGTACATAATTCTTTGAGAAACTTGGCGTATTTAGGAATTTGTCTTACAGCATCCAACAAAGGGATGTTTATCTCCACTTTCTTGAAAGTATTCAGGATTTCTTTGTCTAACTCCTCCATCTTTTTAGTTTTTGGTTTCAAACGGTTTGGATAGAGAGGAGGAGTAGAATAAGGAGAAGAATTTTCAGAGGAAGTATTAGGGGATACCAACTTGGAGTTATCACTGGGTGCAGGCATCTCAGATGTTGCTTGTGTTGCTTCATCTGATCTTCCTCTTTCATCATTAGGTACAACTTCATTGTCCTTATCTTCATCTTCTTGGGCATCCCCAAGGCCTTGTATTTGCTTACCCGATCTTAAAGTAATAGCACTTACATTTCGCGGGTTGATTATAGTTTGTGCAGGCAAATTGCTCGAGCCTTGTTGAGACTTCATCTGATTTAACTCATTTGCCATTTGTCCAATTTGGTTCTGCAAGTTTTGATTGGTTGTTTCCATCGTTTGTTTCAACTTATTGATTTGTCCGTTCATCATGTCAGCCATCATTTTCATCATTGCTTCCATGTTTGAATCACTAGAGGTTGCAGCTGGTTGTGGTTGTTGCCTCTGTTGAGGTGGAACATAGACTTGTTGGTGTTGAGGCTGTTTATTTCCCCATTTCTGGCTGGGATATTCCTTCTAATCTGGGTTGTACTTGTTGGAGGACAAATCATGGTTTTATTGCTGCCGAGGTGGTCTATTATTGCCATAAATGTTTGCAGCATATGCTTGAGGTTGTTCATTGTCTAACATCCCTGTCTCTTTTAACATAGAACAAGCCTCTGTAGGATGATTAGTAGAAGCACAAATTCCACATAAAGTAGAAGGGATAGGCTTTTTCTGTAAGTCTGTCAAGGTCCTTACCATGGCCGCTAAGTCATCCAACTTCCCTTCTAATTTCTTGTGATCTGCAATATATGAAGCTTCTACTCCATGGGTTCCCTTCAATAGAGTTATAGAATTACTCCTTGTGGAAAATTGTTGATGGTTCGACGCCATAGTTTCAATCAATTGTCTTGCATTTGTTGGCGTTTTGTCCACCAATGACCCTCCACTTGCAGCATCTATCATTTGTCTATCCATAATACTCAATCCCTCATAAAAGTATTGAATGAGGAGATGCTCATTTATTTGGTGATGAGGACAGGAAGCACATAACTTTTTGAATCTTTCCCAACACTCGTGAAGACTTTCTCTTTCTTGTTGCCTTATCCCATAAATATCTTTGTAAATAGCATCAACTCTAGATGCTGGAAAAAAATTTTCCAGAAGTACTCTTTTCAGAGTCTCCCAAGTATTGATGGATCCTGGTGGAAGTATAACCAATTCTTAGCGGCATCTTGCAATGAGAATGGAAAAGCCTTAAGCTTGATATGTTCCTCTGTCACTGTTGTAGGTCTTATGGATGAACAAACAACATGAAATTCCTTCAAATGATGGTACGGGTTTCCTCCTGCTAATCCATGGAATTTGGGTAAAAGATGGATTAACCCAGACTTAATGTCACATTCTCCATCTGGATATTGGATGCACATGTTTTGTGTAATTGCTGCATCCGGTGAAGCCAACTCTCTTATTGTTCTTTCTTCCATTCTATCTTCTTGAATTTCTGGTTCAGGTGATGGATAAGAAGATATGTTAATCACCGGAGGTGATTGTAGTGGTACACTCTCAGTGGTAGGTTCAGATGATGATGGTGCCCCTTCAGTAGAACACTTGAGTTCAAGTCTCCTACGTGATTTACGTAAGTTCCTTTTTCAAGTTCTGAATCAAGTTGATAAAATTGACCCGGATTGGCCCGAGTCATGCACTATGCAGTCCACCTGAAAGTGTTTCCCTGTGTGTTTTTTTTTCTTCCTATTCTTGTTTTGGAGAAAGATTTCAAGAAAGAAATAAGTTAAGATGTCGTTGGGTCTACTCCCAGGAAAGAGAGGTGCGTCTCAATGGACAACTTAAATACCAAGTCTTTCCTAGACAGAGTTTTCCAAACTAGTCTAAAAAAATTTCTTAAAAGAAATTCTTAATCAAAACAAAAATAGAACTTTGCTTGGAATATATTAAAAGAAAACTAAAGACTACAAAATAACAAACTCTATTAAACGTATATGCGTAAAATAAATAAATAAATAAATAAATAAAAATAAATAAATAAATAAATAAAAACAGAATCAAAATAAAAGAAATACTAACCGTACACCCCGACAACGGCACCAAATTTGATAACGCTATCGTTGACGCATTCAAATTAATACTACTTATCTATAACAACTTCAGTATTGTTAAGAAAGTAGTCAACAAAATAGAAAGGGTAAAGTAACCCAAAGTCGTTTCCCAACGAACACGGAATTGATTTTTAACAAATTAGTTCTTATAAAACTATACAAAGTGGTTAGTCAAATAAAATAAAAAATATAGGGGATTAAGATAAACAAAGATACAAATAAAATTTAAAAGATAAAAATAAATAAAAACAATAGTAAAGAAAATAGATTGATTCCATTGCTTTTTCAAAATAGATTCATCATCGGTTATCTAAAGATTATTGCTCAATTAATTATTGTTGTAGATTTGCAAATTAATCAATGTAAAGTCTCAATTAATTTGTTGGCGTTCTCACTTTTAACCAAAGTACAGTCTCAATTAAAAGTGAGAACTTTTAGATTATCCGTAGTAAATTCAATCAAAGTACAGTCTCAATCAAATTTTACTATGCCTAATCATGTCTATTCTTTTATCTCCTCACCAAATAAAAAGCTTAATTAATCAAAGTAAAGTCTCGATTAATTTTCATTAGAGTAAATACCTTTAACCAAAGTAAAGTCTCAATTATTGGTAAAAACTCATTTAATCACATGAAAGTTTCTAAATAAAATCAAAGTAAAGTCTCAATTAAATTTAAAAACCCTTGAACTCATATGATTAACATGCATATAGATTTAAAATCATTACTTTTTACGAGATTCAAAGATAAAAGACATAGATGAATTAAAACCTCAACAATAATAAAAAGAACAAAGAAATTAATTCATTCTAACCTCAAAATCCATAATGAAATTACAATGGAATCAACCCAAGAAGTTTAGCAATCCATGGAATACAAAAGAAGAATAGAGAGCAGAAAAGAGAGAGAAAGGAAACGAAATTAGGTACCCCTAAAGGTTCCAAAACTCCGAAGTCCCGAGCTTGTTTTCTACTTCTCCCTTGGTCTCTTTATATAGGAATTGGACTGGGCTTTTCTGTTGCTAAAATCTCTCAAATATCTTTTAAAATAAAGATAAATATAAATATTTAATAATATTTGGAGAGATATAGAGTATTTGACAAATATAGTTGGTTGATAATATCAATATCTAATATAATTAAATAAATTAATTACTTAAAGATATATGATAAATTATCACCAATTAATATTTGTTTTAATTTTCCAAATCAACCCTTTGCAATCTCCTCAAATTATCTTCTAAATAATCCAATATCTTCAAGATATATTTTTTTGTTGTGGATCTAAAAAGATTCTAGAAGATCTTGTCATATTTAAAAAGATTTGGTAGTTAATATCTTTTAATATTTTACGATATAATTAAATAAGATAATTATTTAAAAATATCAAATAAAATATCTAAAGATATATTTTCCCAAATTATCTTCTATCATAAAGATAAAGAAAACCGCAAGGTCCAATTTTTTGTTCCTCTCTTCTTGGTTTAGCCAAACTTCTTCACTCTTTCAAGCTTTTCTTGCCGTCTTCGTGCAATGCTTGGCTTGGATTTTTGTGCTTTTGATAATTTCTTATTCTTGGATTTATCTTTAAGGTGTCATGAAGCTTTAGTCAATTTATTTCCACACCTTCATGAGCTCAACTTAGCTGCAGCTGCACTAACACACCTCAAAATATCCAAAGAACATTTATGCAACTAAAAAGTTATTTTTAATATGTTTTTGTATCTCATGCTCAATAAACCCAATTATAGGAAATCCCAATTAAATCAATCTTTAAGCACACAAATTCAATTAAAATACCCAGAATTAAACATTAAATGAGGGCAAAAATACGCACTCATTAGCGAGATGAGCAGAGACTCGTCCAGACCCCTTTCACGCGAGTGATCGCTCAGGTGACCAGCTTAGTTTTGAGCGATTGAACGTCTCACTCAAGAAAGAGGAGTCTCGCCTAAGAGAGAATACGCAGGAGCCACTATTTCTTGACTCGAGCTCTCGCCTAGGCAAAAGGAGCTCGCCTGAGCAAGAGACCCTCTCGCTTGACCGAGACCCTTCAGCCTGAGCGAAGAGCTAGGCGAGAGTGCATTCTGGTTTGGTGTTTTCCCTGTTCTTAGATGTTTGGCTTGCATTTGAATGAATTATTATATAATGGCATGAGGGGAATGAATACGCATGAGTGGGAGGGTGTATGAGTTGTGAATGACGAACCTAAATAATTCTTGGCATGTAATGAACATGAAATGGTTGGTTATAAAAGTGACATGGTAATGAGATGAGTTGAAATTCTATATTCACGGGTGGAGTGTGATGAGTTGGTATGGGTTTGACCTGGAATGTGAAAGAGATTGGTTATAAAGGTTGACATTATATATATATATATATACACACATATATATACATGCATGATAAATATTACTTGGTTGTTCGAATGTGGTTGGTCTGTGGTCAGTGCGTAATTCCTTGAAATCTCTAGGTGAGATTTCAGAGTCGTGCTTCAATGGTCGGGACGTAATTCCATAGCCCCTGTTAGTGGGTGTCCATGGTGGTGCCTCATCTATATAGTCTGGTAAGAATTCAAGGTAAGGTTGCATCCTGACACTCTAAGGAGTCAGTTAGTCTCACTTAGAGCGGACTGACTCTTGTGGTGAGAGTAGCAGGAGGCCAGAAACTCATTAAGGGCTAACCTTGTGTGTGGGGGATTGAAACATTGTAACACTTGTAACACTTAGCTCGGGGGTGAGTAGAGATATCCACCACAAGTGCAAGCATCCGCTGAATCCGACCAGATTATATGTATCCGGATGAGTCGAGTCGAGTCTTAGTGTATTGATTAAAAGGTCATAACATGCTTGAATGATGTATGTATTTTGGACTGTGAAAGTATATATGATTGCATGATAAAACCACTTTTGGCTCTAGCTTACCCTTTGCTTGTTTGATTGCTTTGTATGTCGTTCCTCTACCTTTGCAATGATCATGAATTTATTGATGGGAGAAGATGCGAGAGGTACTCGTGGTCAACAGGGAAGAGATGATTCCGCTGCATAGTCTACCAAGGTTGGATTTCATGTTTTTGGGCTTTTCTTTAGGGCTACGACCCATGTACTAGTCTATCGTTAAAATTCCTATTTGTTTCTATTAAACCTTATATATGTTTCCTTTTTGGCAACGTGATGTGCCTTGGATAATTGTAATGAGTTAAGTTTAAACTCTAGGACTGCACTGCTATATTATTTTAGTGTGACGCTTCCTTTAATTTCGTTTATTAATTAAATGGGGTGTTACATTTATGGAATCAGAGCGGTCATTCCTTAGGTCTGTGGACTTGGATGTCCGCTTAGCTTTCTTTGTGTCTTTCTTAGTGTTCATAGTTAAATTCTTATCTTATCAAGCCTAACCAAGTAATTTCCTGTGTGTTAGTGAATCATGGCACCTCCTCGCAGGAACTCTCAATCCTCTCAAGGTGATGCACCTGATATATTGCCAGGGCTATAGAAGTAATGGTGGCTGCCATGATGCAGCAGAGCACGACGATGATGCAGTAACATGAAGCATCATGTAGCGACATCAACTGGTGATGCAGCAAATGGAGGCTGCTAGGGTAGCTGCGGAGGACGCACACGGGCAGCATATGGAAGGCCTCCACCAGCTAGAGGAGAACAGGGCGGCTGCTCCAACCTTTGGCCCTGAGCCACGACCTACAATCAGGAAGTGGAGCCTGGAGGACTTTCTGAAACACCACCCAGCGACGTTTGGAGGCAAGACGAGTCCTGATGCCGCGGACCAATGGCTAATGGACATGGAGAGGATTTTTAATGCAAAGATGTGCCCCGCGTAGAACATCTTGGCCTTCACGGTGTACATGCTTACTAGTGAAGCCGAGCACTGGTGGATCAACACCAAATCCATCATGGAGGAGAGGGGAGAACCAGTCACATGGGAGGCCTTCCGGTGGAAGTTCCTTTCAGAATATTTCCCCGACAGCGTCAGGTATGCCAAGGAGGTGGAGTTCCTCTAGTTGACGCAAGGAGGGAAATCACTGACTGAGTATGCGAAAAAGTTTAAGCATCTCAACTGCTTTTACACTCTACCACTCGATGAAGAATGGAGATGCCACAAGTTCGAGAATGGTCTCCGCGGTGATATCTGCTTGATGGTGGCTCCCTTATCCATCAAAGACTTCGCTACTCTAGTGGAGAAGGACAAAGTGATGGAGAAGATGAAGCGCGAAGGAGAAGGTCAGCGCCCCCAGCAGCCACAACAACAATAGAGGATCGGTGGACCATTAGGGTCCAAACTGAGACATGAGGCGCGGAGGAAGCCTTATAACAGACCTCACCATCAGTCTCAAGGGTCTAGGAGTTTTCCTCCCTTGTATGGTCGAGTGCAGTGCTACATGTGTGGCAAGGAAGGCTACCGCAGATGTAACAACTATGCAAGGAAGGCCACTTTGGGAAGAACTGTCCCACCCTCGCTAGGGTAGCGACACGCCCTCCAGTACAAACTCCCGTGCAGAACCAGCAGAGGCACAAAGGCAACAGGCCTCATGCGACGAGCAGATTCTACGCTATGACAGGAGCGGAGGCTACAAGCTCAGGTAACCTTGTTATAGGTGATTGTATGATAGCTGGAAAATCATGTTGTGTTTTATATGATTTTGGAGCGACGCACTCCTTTGTGTCAAACGCTTGTGTGGAACGTTTGGGTTTGCTGGTGCGCGAGTTGTAGTGTGAGCTTGCAGTATCTACTCTGGTGCCGGGCTTGGTCAGGACATCATCCTTGTGTGCTAGTGATGAGTTCAAATTTTTGCCCTCATTTAATATTTAAATTTGGGGATTTAATTGAATTTTCTGTGCTTAAAGATTGATTTAATTAGGATTTGTGATTATTGGATTTATTGAGTAAGTTTGGTAAAAGTGGCGTAAAAATTGATTTTAGTTGCATAAAATATTATTGGATATTCTAACGTTTGTTAATGCAGCTGGAATTTATTTTTGGTCAATTAGTAGTGTGATTTTGAAATATTCAGTTAAAAAATAAGTTCAAAATCAAGAAATTCTGGAAAAGAATAAATCAGGAGCTAAATGCACCCCCAGATTTTATTTGCACACTCCTCCCTCAAGTGGACCACAAAAACCTGTTCTGCACCCCCAGTTTTCACTAAGTTGCACCCCTCCTACCACTTAAAGTCCACTCAACCAGATCATGCCATGTGGCAATCCCCACCTTTTAAAATTAGCGAACCATAAGCTGCCACGTGTCATAATCCTCCACTCACCAAATTGACCACTCAGATCTTGCCACGTCATCATCTCCTCCATCTCACACATGAAACCCTAACCCTAATTTCTTTTCCACCCTCCACGGCAGCCGCCGCCGCCATCTCTGTCAGCCACCATGAAGCTTGTTTTCCGACCACCATCGCGCCTTAGCCATGGCAGCCACCTTCACGCACCATCGCAGCACCTCTTCCGGCCACCACGACGCACCATCAACACCGTGACAACGCCACCATCTTCCTCCATTCGCGCAGCTTCCATCTTCACCGGCCACCGCAGTCGCATCTCTTCCTTCACGCAACAGCACCGTCAGCCACCGCGCATCAGCCCCCGCGTCGCACCTCTTCGTTCACGCCAGTAGCAGCACCACAACCTCCGCAAACCAGAACGCCACCGCGAGCACACAACAACCACCGCAACACCGTCGCACACCGCCAGCGCGAACAGCGCGCATCTTCTTCACTCACCCCGCGCCACCGCACCTGCAACCATCATTCACGCAGCAGCAGACCGAGACCCTGTTCCAACAACTCCATACACAAATGCAGCAGCCACCGTAGTGCGCCTCCGGCCACCACAGTTTGCGCACCTGCAACCACCGTGCCCACCGGAGCAGCCGCCATTGCCTTCAGCCGCGCAGCCAAGGGAGGAAGGAGGAAGGGGCAAAAACCCTAATTCTGGAGAGAGAGTACTCTGCGCCACGTGTCAGCATCTGATAGGACAGTCAAACTGGTCAACTGGTCAACTTTGGTCAACTGGTCAAAGTCAATAGTCAACTCTGGTCAAAACTGCAAATATGGTTAAATGAGAGGGGCAGAATTGGAAATTGGACAGGAATTAAGTTGCTAATTAATTAAATAAAAATAAAAGATTTTAGCAACTGACAGATAAAGCCCAAAGTCCAGTTGAAGCCTATATAAAGAGACTTAAGGGAGCAGAAACAGGGATGACACAACTGAGACAGCTTTAACACTTAGAACTCTCTCGTTTTGGCAGTTACCGTCTCCACCACATCTCTCATTCTTTCTTTTATTTTCTTTCCTTCATATCATCATGTATTCCATCAAAGCCATGGAGGGCTAAGCTTTTAGGGTTGATTCCACTGTAATTTCTTAACTGGATTCTGAGGTTAGATGAATTTATATGTTTTGTTATTTTGATTATTGTTGTGGTTTTTGTTTATCTATGTCCTTTGCTTCTTAATTGAATAGAAAATAATGATTTTAAATCTACATGCATGCTAATCATATGAGTTAAAAGGTTTTTAAATTAAATTGAGACTTTACTTTGATTTTGTTTAGAAACTTTCATTTGATTAAACAAGTTTTTGCCAATAATTGAGACTTTAATTTGATTAGAGGTAATTACTTTAACTAAAATTAGTCAAGACTTTACTTTGATTAATTAGGTTTTTTATTTGGTAAAGAAACAAAGGAATAGACATGATTAGACATAGTAAAATTAATTGAGACTGTACTTTGATTGAATTTACTATGGACAATCTAACAATTCTCACTTTTAATTGAGACTGTACTTTGATTAAAAGTGAGGATGCCAACAAATGAATTGAGTCTTTACATTGATTGATTTGTAAAACAACAACAATAATTAATTTAACAATAATCTCTAGATAACCAATGAAGAATCTTATTTAGAAAAAGTAGTGGAATTGACCTATTTACTATTATTGTGTTTACAATCTTCCGTGTCATTTTCTTTGCACATCAAAATCCCCCTATTTTCATAGTTGCTAGTTTTAATTGCATTTTTAAATCAAATACTTGAGATCAATTCCGTATTCGTTATGAGACGACTCAAGCTTATCTTAACCCTAACTATTTTGTTCACTACTAACTGGCAATTCTGAAGTTGCTAAAGTAGTGGTAATTTGATCGCCTAACGACAGCGATATCAAATTTGGCGCCGCTGCCGGGGTCTAGTGGAGGTGGAGGGGTGCAAGTATAGAGTGAACCTGATATGCCTACCCTTGCAAGAGTTGGAAGTAATCTTAGGGATGAATTGGCTTCTACCAATCACATTATTATAGATTACCGGTAGAAGAAGTTACTATTCCTTGACTTAGTGGAACCTGTTTTGTTATCATCTCACGGAGTCATGAAGGAGCTACAAGGCGATGCACAATGTTTCATGATCTTCACATATTTGGAGGTGGAGAGAGGAGAGGCGACGTTAATGATACCGATTATGCAGGAATTTGAAGATGTATTCCCAGATGAAGTATCGGGGTTGCCTCCAAATAAAGAGGTGGAGTTTTCCATTGACTTGGTGCCAAGAACAGGTCCGATATGGATGACCCGATACCGTATGGCTCTAGCGGAACTGGTGGAGCTAAAGAGTCAGATTGAGGAGCTATTGGGGAGCACCAGTGTTGTTAGTGAAGAAGAAGGATGGGAGTTCACGTCTGTGTGTGAACTACCGGCAACTAAATAAGATGACGATCCAGGACAAGTATCCCCTTTCGAGAATTGACGACTTGATGGATCAGTTGCATGGATTGTCGGTGTTCTCGAAGATTGATTTGAGGTCGGGATACCATCAGATCTTAGTGAAGGTAGATGATGTGCAGAAGACAACCTTTAGGTCCCGATATGGCCACTATGAGTATGTGGTTATGCCCTTCGGTGTGACCAATGCTCTGGCTGTGTTCATGGCCTACATGAACCGGATCTTCAGACCGTTCCTAGATAAGTTTTTCGTGGTCTTCATTGACGACATCCTTATTTATTCCAGAAACTAGGAGGATCTGGATGGATGAAGTACAGTTCTTAGGACACGTGATATCCATTTAGGGGATAGCGGTGGATCCAGCGAAAGTTGATACGGTGGTTCAGTGGGAGAGTCCCAAAATCTGCAAATGAGATCAGGAGCTTTGTGGGGCTAGCTGGCTACTATAGGAGATTCATAGAGGGATTCTCCAAGATAGTGGAGCCTCTAACACACCTTACTCGGAAGGATCAACCTTTCACTTGCACGGATAAGTGTGAGGAAAGCTTTCAAGAGCTGAAGCAGAGATTGACTAGTGCTTCGAAACTAGTGATTCCTGATGTTGGGAAGTCGTTCGAAGTATACTGTGATGCCTCTCATAAGGTGCACGAGAGAAACTATCCCACTTATAACCTGGACTTAGCGGCCACAGTATTTGCCTTGAAGATCTGGAGGCATTATCTCTATGGTGCCCAGTTTCATGTGTTCAACGATCATAAGAGTCTCAAGTACGTGTTTGATCAGAAGGAGTTGAACATGAGGCAGAGAAGATGGATGGAATTCCTGAAGGATTATGATTTCGAGCTCCTATACACCTAGGGAAGGCCAATGTAGTGGTTTATGCCTTGAGTAATAAGACCGTTCATGCTGCACACCTTATGATCAAGGAGGTGGAACTATTGGTGAAGTTCAGAGATATGAAGCTACAAGGGGAGTTGGGATCCGAGTCCATTAGGTGTAGTACTCTGACTATATCTACTGACATCTTGGACTTAATCATAGAGAGGCAGTTGTTGGATACCAGTATGAACAAAGTTAGAGAACAACTTGGGTGAGATGAGGTTAGAGACTTTGCCTTGGGAAATGATGGGATATTGAGATTTCAAGGCAGAGTGTGTGTACCAGATGATGCAGAGGCGAAAAGACTAATCCTTGAGGAAGGGCATAAGAGTCGTCTTAGCTTGCATCCTGTCATGATTATGATGTACCAAGATCTCAAGGAAAACTTCTGGTGGTAGGGAATGAAGAAAGATGTGGCCTAGTTTGTATCAGCCTGTCTGACCTGTCAGAAGGCAAAGGTGGAGCATGAGAGACTTGGTGGGATCTTACAGCCCTTGGAGATACCAGTGTGGAAATGGGACAACATCTCGACGGACTTTGTGACCCACTTGCCACGAACTTTTCGAGGGCATGACACCATCTGGGTTATAGTGGATCGACTAACCAAGAGTGCTCATTTCTTGGCAGTGAACTTGAGGATGTCCATGGCCAAGTTGGCCTAGTTGTACATTAAGGAGATTGTGAGGTTGCACGGAGTACCTTTGAGTAGAGTCTCTGATAGAGATCCACGGTTCACTTCACGGTTCTGGCAGACGTTACATGATGCTTTGGGAAGCAAGTTGACTATGAGCTCAGCCTACCACCCCTAGACCGATGGTTAGTCTGAGAGGACGATTTAGTCACTTGAGGATTTGTTGCGGACGTGCCTATTGGATCACCTGGGGGCTTGGGATTAAGTGTTGCCTTTGATAGAGTTCACCTACAACAACAATTTTCGCGCGAGCATTGACATGGTGCCATATGAAGCCCTTTACGGTAGGAAGTATAAGACTCCTTTATGTTGGTATCAAGAGGGGGAGGCATTGTTGGTTTGACCAGAGTTGTTGGAGCAAACCATTGAGAAAGTGAGGATGGTGAGAAACAGAATGCAGGCTTTTGAGAGTAGGCAGAAGGCCTATGCGGATCGCAGGAGGAGACCTTTGGAATTCGCGGCTAGAAATCATGTGTTCTTGAGGGTGACCCGAACCACTAGTGTGGGAAGGGCTCTCCGCTCAAGGAAGCTCTCTCCTAAGTTTCTTGGCCCTTATCAGATCTCGAGGAGGATTGGGCCAGTAGCTTACGAGATAGCTCTGCCTCCTTAGTTGGTAAATCTTCACATGGTGTTCCATGTGTCGCAATTGAGGAAGTATTTATTTGATCTGGCTTATGTTATGGAACTCGAGGATATACATATCAGAGAGGACCTCATTGTGGAAGTGTCACCCTTTGCATTGGAAGAGAGTCGCGTTGAGGAACATGGAGGAAAACCCGTTAGTCTAGTTAAAGTCATATAGGATCGGAGGACCGACGACACTACTTGGGAATTGAAGGAGGATATGAGGAAATAACACCCGCATCTTTTCACCTGGTAAGTTTTCATTTTCGAGGTCGAAAATTTTTGTTGTTGGAGAGAAAGTAAAGCCCAGTTTTTGTAAGACCTGCGAAATTTAATTAATTAAAATAAATAATTAATTAATAAATGCGGGTAGTAGAAGCCTTTATGGCATTAAATTTTGATTGGTATGACGTGGAAAAGTACTAGCTTAAATGGTTGAGAGTACTTTGATTTTGTGAGAGGACTTGGGTTCGAGTCTTATGTATGTTGTTTATGTGTTATTTAATTATTATTTTTTTAATCATATGATTAATCACGTTCTCATGATATAATGCTTGAATTGTATTAGTTAGCATGAAACATGAATGGGCATGATGGTTTAGCATTGACTTGGCATTGGTGAGGTCATGGGTTGAAACCTTGGAGAACCCAAATTAAACCTTATTTTTGGTATTTTTGGCTTTGGCTTGAATATGAAAAGTTGATGGAAATCCTAGATGAATAGGCAGCCATGGGTAGCTGAAAAACAGACCATAAAGGCCAAATAAATGGTAATTAACATCACTATTATGTCAATTTCGTTTTTGTGCAATTAAACCACCTTAAAGTCACATTTAAAAGGTAATTTGGAGAGGAGAAAAAGGTTTAGTTTGCTCTCTATTGGTACTGCACGTAAGGAGAGAAAAATCAAAGTGAAGAGAGTGAGTTGAGTGAATCATAGAGGTAGTTTGAGGAGGACTACGGGAGGCATTCGGAAGCAAGTGAGAATTTAGAGCAATTCAAGTTTTTGAGCGAAAGGATCCAGGTTAGGGGAGCTGGACTTCGATTTCTTATTTCGTCTTAATAATTATATGAAAAGTATGTTAATTTGAAGGCATAAGCTCTGTTCTGATCTGTGAAATTCCATTTTTGGAAATTTTCCAGAAACCGCCAAGCGGCTCATACCATTTTTACCTGTTTTCTAGGTTTCTTGGAGAAACCGCTTGGCGGTGAATCCCTGTACTGCCAGGCAAATCAAGCCTGTACCCATTTTTGGGTTTCTCTGATCAACTGCCTGGCGGTGATGAATTTCTGTCAGGTGACGCGAGTCTGTTTGGCTCGATTTTGTGATTATGTGCATTCTGGGATGATTTCTAATCGTGGGAAAATCAGGGGCTAGTGGTTACAAGTTGATTGATGTTGTGTTTTATTGAATGTAGTATAATTAACAGTCTAATTTGAATGGAACAGTGGTAAGGCTTGAATGACGATAGAGATTGGTGTACGGACTCATAAGCTCAACTTGTAGGAAGAATGGGCGACTTGGGGTAGTTGATCACTGATGTATAGGAATAAGTAGCATATTGGAGAATGATTTATAAGATGGGACCGGGGTGCGAATAGGAGTAGATCATAAGGGTTACTATGAGGAGATTATCAGCACTAATCCTAAGCCAGCATGAGATTCTGAAATTGGCATGGTTGATGTGTAGGTTTGAATCTTAAGTATACAAACCACGAGTATTCTAAAAATGAGGAACCTTAAGAGTGTAAGAACAATAGTATTATAAAAATGTATAAGTATGATATTAGGATTCAACCATTTGATGTATGGTAGCCAAGACTTGAGAGGTGGAACTTGGTAAAAATGTGCAAAAACCAGTGAATGTCGTTGTACTGGTGTGGCGTCCGACGACGGGGTTCAACCGCCAAGCGATAGTTGCATTACAGGGAGTCTGTATGGCGTGAGGCACCTGGCGATGAGATGGGTTCCACTGGAACTTATTCGCCTGGCGACAATGACAGTTTTGCCAGGCGATGTCTGCAGCATGTGTGATTTCTGAGGCGCTTGGTGCCTAGCGGTACGCGTCCCCCGCCAGGCGGTTTGGAAGTGGGCAGTGCCTGGCGATACGTGTCCCCTGCCAAGCGATCTTGTTGCTGTAGTTGTGAGTTGTTGGGTTTTAGATGCACGACCTACAAGGCGTTTGGTGATCCTCATAAGGTGGGATTGTTAGGTTCCTTGAGTTGAGCTCAGAACGTATCCCTTAAGTTGAGCTTAGGATAGGGGTTAAACACGTAGCATTCCTCGAGTTGAGCTCAGATGGCATCCCTCGAGTTGAGCTCGGGATGGCGGATGAACACGAGGAACCCGTTGAGTTGAGCTCAGATTGGTTAGTGTTACCGGTGTGAGTGTGCTGGTTGTGGCTAGTACAGATGGGTCCATATGGATTGCCCTCCTCAACCGATAGCTGACGAGTTTGGTAGTCTTGGGACGTTGCGAACTATGTTCGTATTTGGGAACTCCACCTGGCGTTACGGTGTATGATCCGTAGCAATGGTTTCCCGCACGTGCTCTATCGGTTGTGGCCGATAGGTATGGCAGCAAGTCACCTTGCGGTAATCACCAGAAGATGTAGAACACGAATAACCTGGTTGTGACCATGTGGTAAGAATTAAAAGAATGGAAGCCCTCTGGAATGATTGTGTTGTGTATACTGATCTACTGTATATGTGTATACCACATGATTTTTTTTATTATTGATAATAAATTATAAATGTGTAACAAATTGTTTTAAGAATTTAAGGAAATATAAATATATAAAATGTTAAACTTAGATAATGATATTATTGACATGATAATAAACATAAGTCATGAAATACACCATTTAGAACAACAACATTATAGAAATATGCTTAATCTAATCACAACAATAACCATTAACAAAGACTTCAATATTTGGTTCGATAAAATCATTGTATGCTTGAAAGACAACAATATCACCTTCTTTTAACTCATTTTCAGAACAAAATAACCTCCAACCTTGACCTATCTTTGTTGAACTTCTATTCTTATTCGATATTAGGATTTTGCAATTGACTATAGTTTTGGACCCTATAAGAAATACATCTTCTACATTCTCGTCCCGAATGAAGTTGGCAAACTTTGATGGCAAGTCCTATATGATTCAAATGTTATTATTAGTGCATTAATTATTTTCATTTATGTGTAAATTGATATTAAATAATACTTGAAATGATAAAAAGAACTCGTAAGGCATATACCAAGTGACTTGCTTTGCTTTGATACTTTGTCAATTTGACTGAAAATATAGATCTTGTTTCTTGATGACTGATACAACACATAAATGTTGACAAACTCCTTGGTGTACAACCACCTTTAAACACGATTACGTGAAATAAAGAATTTCCCAAATACTGAAACCGCATGTGAGAGTCACTTTTGATGTCATACAAATCTCTCATATTACTCCAACCTTCTATGATTTTTGGGTTATTTGAATCCATGTTATAGGTAACTGTCGTGCTCTTACCATTTACATCTACCAAGTGCCACTGTGGAACTAATTCGTGTTCATAAGCAATAGCAAAATGTCGATCGACAAATCCAAATGGCTACAAATTAATAAACACAGTAAAAACAGGAACAAATTTATCTCTGCAACGAAATGAAAACATAAACTAAAACAATTATATGAGGGAAAAATCTGAACATCTTAATGTGGTTGATACAGTATGAATCAGGATGATACAGTTGACACCAGAAAACACATACAACAACAAATATCAATGCTTTCCAAACATGTATTTCTGTGGTTAAATTTACAGCATACCTGAGAGCAAATGTAGATTGTGTTGAAGTTCCAAAGAATTGTTCTATTGTTTGCTCCATATGTACTGGTTTGCTCCATCTTCATTCATGTAATTGCAGAACAAAGTCAAGGTTTAAATATATGGGTAACTGAAAAGGAGTGTGAAGGAATGGTAAAGTTGAAGTTGGGAATGGAAGAGCAAATACTATCACGTGGAAAAGGAATCTTAGCAGAAAGTGGCAGCACAAATTCAGTTTCACGTACAACCACCTGTACTGCAGTAACGAATAAAAAGATGTAGGTAGATATTTTTTCTTCACAATACATTAAAGCCACAAACAAAAATTAAAATAACAACAATTGAGAATCTTTATAACTGTTATAATATATGTACTGCAGCAACCATGGTGTTCAAAATATCAATCCATGACTGGACAACAAATAATGTAATTCAAACATGTATCAATGACCATGTACTTTTCAATATGGCTGCAGCTATGAAAAAGATCCTAAAAGTGTATGGTATACACTATGGCATATTATAATCTGCAACAAAACAATGGAATTACAGTTAAATATACAATAATTGACAAATTATAATAATTTTTTAAGTAAATTGTATACCTCTTTTCAAAGATTTTCAAATATTTCTTTGTAAACCACATTGGTAGTTGTATTGTTTACTTTTCCATCTTCATCCAAAATTAAAATTTTGAGTCCTTTCTTTGTTGTGACTCTAGAAATTGCTACGTACAATTGTCCATGAGTAAAAACTGGGCAAGGAAGATAAAGTCCAACTTTAGAAAAAGTTTGGCCTTTACTTTTGTTTATTGTCATTACAAAGCATAAGGATATTGGAAATTTCCTCCTTTGAAATTTAAATGGGATGCTGAAATCAGAAGGTGTCAAGTTCATTCTTAGAATGAAAATTTTGTCACCAACATTTTTGCTTGTTATAACAGTAGCAGAGATAACATTCTTTCCCAAATCATTAACTTGCAACATTGTACCATTGCAAAGACCATTTGCTTGATCAATGTTTCTTAAAAGCATAATTGGTACGCCAACTTTCAATTTAATCCTATGATTTGGAATTCCTGAACATTTGATATCATTTAGAAACTCTTGAGTAAACCACTCACCTTGAATTTCTTGATCATCATCAGATTGGCAAGGAGTGTCTGAACTTAAATAAATTTGTTCTTCACCAGGAATCAAAGATAAAATGAAGTCATTTACTTGTTCAACACTATCAATTGTAGGGAAAAGTATAGCACCGTCATCAAAGAAGCCAGGATTCATGATATTTTCAATTAGACCAACATAAACAAATTTCACTAAAGAAAGTAAAGGCGTTTCACTTTCTTGAATTAGAAGATCTGTTGGTATTGAAATGTTGGCTTCACCACTTTCATTGAAATTCATATTTCCATCTCCAATTTTATGAATCCAATCAGCAAATTCTTTTATATGTATTGCACTTTCATTTGAAACAGCACATTTTAACCTCATGTTTTGTGATAGCCTAAGAACTGTGCCATATTGCCACAAATCAGAGTAATTAATTGATGAGTTCCAATATCATACCTTGATCCCTTTCTTACTACTGGCAAGATTTGTCTAAAATCACCACCCAAGACAACAACCTTTCCACTAAATGGTTTGTCAGCATTATCTTCATTTGTAGCTCTCGTAATGTCTCTCAATGTTCTATCAAAAGCTTGGAAACATAACTTATTCATCATAGGAGCTTCATCCTATATGATAAGTTTGGTTCCATCAATAGTTTAGCACGAAGACTTCCTTGATTGATGTTGCACGTTGATTCATCATTGATTGCTAGTGGTATGCAAAAAGTAGAATGAGCAGTTTTACCTCCAAGAAGCAATAAAGATGCAATGCCGCTTGAAGCTACATTAAGCGCAATCATTCTCTTTGCTCTAATAGCAGCTGACAAAAGTTTCCACAAATATGTTTTTCCAGTCCCACTATAACCATCTGAATTCACTGTTGTCATAATTCTATTATAAACATGTAGTTGCTCATTAGTGATTGACTACAATAGAGAGTGATGTATCTTCTCCATTTCTTCTTTATCATAATTCAGTTCATCAATAATGAACCTGTTATTAAATTTGAATGAATTAGAAAGATCAGGTTGAGGAAGGGAACTATAATCTGTTAAAGATCGTCCATTGGAATTTAGAAGTTCTTCTGCTTCTAGGAGACACAGATTGTGTAAATCATGTTCTTCCATTTGAAAACCTACAAAAAAAACATGTCATGAATAAAAAAATATGGAATAAAGAATGAAGATTATTTATATTTAGTACCTGGATTGTTCAACTGTTTCCTTTTTTTGATATAGGATATCAATTGCTAATAAATTCCAAGTTGCATCCCAAACAACTTTTGGCTTTGACATTGTATTCATGATTAACAAAGAAACAAATAACCTTCTAAATTGATTTCCAAATGCAAGATGGCTAGCCTCTTTAATAGCATCAATGAATTCTTTGTCATCTACCAATAATCCCAATTCCTGGCAAGCTTCTTGGTATGTAGAGAATGTTTTACCATTAATTGTCTTTATACTATCATGATTAATACAACCTTTTTGTTTTGTCATTAAGATTCTCATGTAATAGCATTCACCTGATCCTGGAGGAACATATGCCAGTCTTCCAATACTATAACCCTGCTTTCTTGGTTTCCATTGCCTTTGTTGAGACATCCAAACAAACTTTGTTGGAAATTCAGCATAGGTCAAGTTCCTTCCTTCCTCATATCTTTTGTTAGCTTCAAACCAAGCTAGAAACATGGTATTGATGTTGTCATTCCTCTCTAATACATCATCAATTCTATCATCATCTTTAAACAAAATTGTTTGTTGATCCTGTAGGTGAAAAGTTAAACGCTAAACAACAGGCCATCTATGATGGATATCAAATCCATAAATTCTCCAAACTGCTTCACATGGAGATGAATATCTACAATCATAATATCTTTTAATCTCATCAACAATACGCATTTCTGTAAAATCATTCTCTTTGTCTGTAATTTTCATTATGGCTCTATCAGGACCTTTGTTGACATATTTCAAAATACTTGATTGGGTTTGATTTGTTGCAATATTTTGTATTAACATGAGCTTGATATCGCATTAAGAGAAGAGGACTATATGGCACAACATTTCCATTACGTAATTTATGTCCATTTTTCAACACAAATAAACCATCATCTCTATGCCTATATACAGGATATCCATCCTCATCAATTGTAGTTTTATGTCTAAATTCTTTAGGAAAAAATTTAGAACACCGACCTTCTTTCATGCATGGTGAGTTGAATCTAGCAGCTCCGCACGGACCATGTATCATATATGTTTTAACAACCTTTGAAAGTTTTGGATACAGATCTGGATGAGGAAGTTCAGCAGAGATTACTTCATCTATGTGCTTTGCATTTTCTAACTTGTTTGAGTCACTCAACCATAATAATATTTGAGCATGTGGCAGACCTCTCTTTTGAAATTCAATTGTATACATACCTATAATTTGAAGATAATTAGTATACAAAACAATTGGCGGTAAAAAATCAAAATGATGGAAATGTAGTTTGTGTACCTGCGTTGACTTTGCCAAAGAAATTTTTCTTCTTGAAATTTGTCATCATTTGGTCTAATTTCATTTTAAAAACTCTACAAACAATGTTTGGCCTATCTGAAGTAGTTAAACCTCTTGATTTTACAAAATCAAGAATTTCAGGCCAATTGACATTACATGTGATTGTTATAAACAAATCTGGATAGCCATACCTCTTACAAATGGCCATAGCATCTTGGCAATTATTGAACATGTAACTCATGCCACTTGTAAATGAAACTGGCAAAACTATACGCTTTCCAATGGAAGAAGGATCAGTTTCACCTTTGTTAACAACTTCTTGTAACCCATTTAGAATATCACAACGAATGAGTTTTTGATTATTTCTTATAAAAGACAACCTTTGGGCTTCAATCATTGTGTAGGTGTCCACTAAAAATTGTTGAAACAATCTACGTGAGTGTATAACGTTACCAAATTCAACCTTTCTATCTTGTATTCTGAAAGCAATGAATTCTCGTAAAGAAATCTGAATTCTCTTTCTACTTTGACCATATCTTTGACAATCTCTATGGAATATCCTCTTGATAACCATCCTCTCCATATGGAAAAATCAAAGGATATTGCAGAGGAAAGACACATGTATGAGTTTCATGTAGTCTCTTTAACTGACCACAAACTTTCTTGACAATGATGTCTCTTCCTACATCTAAAGTGCTCAAATCACCAACTATTAATGCTGCGACTTCATCTGCTATTCAGGTATTGTATACTCTAGGATCCTTAAAGCGATGTCTAAACAACCTCAATCCAAAATCTGATCGGTCATCATCATGTATAAAATCTCTTACTTTTTTGAATGATTGAGCAAGAACATTGTGTTTGTCAATCATGTTTTTCAACTCTTCTATCAATGATTTATCAAATATGGATTGTTGTATATTAGACCTATAAAATTACAAAAGGATAAATAATATACAAAATGATTCATAAAAAAAAGTATGTAGGCATACCCAAAGTGACTAACTCTGTTTGTTGTTTCATTTTCTGTGTCATAAATATATAGTTGTGCAAATTTTGGACTTGATCCTTTATCGGGCAATAAACTTCCAATGCGATGGTAATTTTGACCACTAAGAATAAACTGAGGAGGACCACATCCATCATTGATTGAGGAATGAATTTTCACACCAATTGATGTAAATGAGAACATGTTGTAACTTCTTATGTACTGTAAGAAATGTTGGCTTGTAGTGTCTTTCACCTTTCAATAACTTTTGAAGCAATTGAGGAGGTTTCTTCAACAATGGAAGTTGGACTTTTCCCTTTTGACAACAAAGAGAGAAATCAACTTGTTTTAATCTTTTGCATTTATCAGATCTTTCTTCGTACCACAATTGAGCTTGACAATAGGGACACTCAATGGAACAATCCCCTACATCAACATTTGCTAAGTACATAAAAAACAATATGTTATTAATTAAAAGATATATTTATATGTACAGTATAATAATATAAATTGGCTAAAAAGTAGTGTTCAACCTTGAACTTCAGCTCTTGAATACAAATTAGAGGAGAAAGGCCCAATTAGATAATCTAAAATAAAATAAAATAAACAATTATTAATAAAGGAAAATAAAAAAATATAAAATTATTTTTTATAATCAACCATTATTGATTACCATGATTCTAATCTTCATCAAGATTATTGTCAAAATCCAATATCTTTGAAATAGGTGTAATAACTTCCTGAAGAGAAGGCTGCCCAATTTTACAGCTTCTAAATATTGAGATGATTTACTTGATCTTGCACTGGTATAGCATGGCAGCTTACATATGTCTAAATATTGATTAAAACATTAACAGCATGAATTTGTAACAATAAAAGTAATTAAAGTATTCAAATTAATTTTGTTAATAATACAAATTACCACGACTTTGGTTCTCTTCAAGATAAAAAAGATTAACAACTTCAGAATAAGAAGAAGAATCCACAAAAGCAGGAATGAAGCTGCTACCAACAAATTCTTGATCTAACTTGTTAGTAAGTTTATCCAACAGTGGTTGTGTATTATGACAGTCACTTTGAACCATATCTACAAGTATAGACATGAAATATAAAATGATGATATATTAGTTTGTAATTGTTTTCTTATTTGCATATTCTCTGAATTTGTTCTTATTTCACATTTAAGTACTGTGAAATAGAGACATGATTATAACTTGGATTGTTACCTTTGTTGTTAATGTTGGTTTTGTGCAAAATTGGACCATTGGTGATTTCAATTGAATTACCAACCATTCCAGATCCAATGGAGGTAGAACCATGAATTTTTTTACATGAAATGTTAGTAATTATTAGTAATAAAAAAACTATTAAAGGAATTGAAATAAAGATAAAATAATATTAGATTTATCAAGCATGATATTACTTTTTTCTGCAATCTTTTGATTCGTAATAACTTTCCTTCTTGTTCTTGCATTCTTATAATTAAGTTGGTCAATGTCTGCAAATTGAAATTAAACAAAATTAAATAAAAATGTATCCACTTTAAAATACAAAGATTACATTAAATATAAAGATGAATGAGACATTGTGCATTTCAATTTCATTATTGGGAATTTCAATGAAATTTAAATTCAGTGAATAAACTTACCACGACATGTCAACTCCAACAATGGCTTTCTATTTGAAGATTGAATTGCTTGATCATGTAGGTTTCTATCTTCACTAACAGTAAAGGAGTTGTTGATAGTTGAATTTAGGGTAATATTTTCATTCCATACTGCGAGAATGGTTCAAAAATAAGAAGAGAGCATAATAGATAAAGATCATTTGAAATAAAATTGTTAAACAATGTAATCCAAACTGTTAAACTTTAGCAGTACAAACAATCTAAGTATGGAATCCAAGTAATAAAGTAATTGCATGTGTTGCATTTTTTATATGAATACCTAAAAAAAAATTGGTATAATTAGTCGTATGGTACCCAATTTGGGGCTAGGGTGTCAAATAGGTACCCTGTTTAAAAAAAGTGTCAATTGTATCCCAACTTTTGAAAAAGTGCTTCAATTAGGTCCCTTTCAGACAGAGTTGACAAACGCCGTTAGTCAACGTGCCACGTCTCAATCTGTGGTTTTTTTAAATTTTTTAATTTTTTTTAAAATTTTTTGAAAAAAATAATAAAAATGCCATGTGTCACGTCCCTGTGTGACACGGGGCATTGTTAGTGCCACGTGTCAGTATCACTATCAGATGCCATTGTGTTGATTTCGATTTAGTCCCTATATATGTTTTTTTGTTTCAATTTAGTACCTAAGTGTGTGTATCTAAGTCAATTTTGTCCCAATTTTTTTTAATAATTAAAATCCATTTTTTTATAAAATTAAAAGTAATTAAGTATAAAAGTTTAACAAAAATTAAGTATTTGATATTTATATTAAAATTTATTGGTAAAAGTCATTTTATTAAGTCACTTTTAATGATAAAAAAAATTAGTATAACATTCAAACCAATAGATATTTTGGTTAAACATTAGTAAGAGACAATATTGTTCTATTTAAAAAAAATTAACAAAACATGAGTACTTAATAAAAAAGTAATTAATAAAGTAATATTTTAAAAAGTCATTTTTAATAAAAAATATTAGTATATCATTTATATAAATAATAAATTTGGTCTGAAATTTAAAGGAACAATATAAATATTAGTACTTAATTATCTTTGTTCCTACAGAGAACAAACAAGATGAGTTAGGCACAAGCGTCACCTTACCATGTAGTCCGCTATCTCCTCAGTTGGCTTCTTCCCGGTTGGTATATGTCGGTTTGGACCCAGAAGGGGTTACCTGCAGAAAGGACTCCGAAGCTCAAGTGAGTCAAAGCTCTAAAAAAGGTCAACTCTGTGATTAATGAATGCGTACCTTTAATTATTGGGGTCCACGAGTATTTATAGAGTATTAATTATGTCTGGTTATTCTCTAGGTCGGGCCTTGGCTTGGGCTTTGGCTCTAAGTGGGCCTGGGCCCTCGCCCAGGCCCTTAGGACCTATTGAACGTTGGGGGCTTTAATCTTACTGAGTCTATTGGAGTAGTCGGCCTAGGCCGGTTACTTTCCTTGACGGCTTAGGTTGGTTATATGATATCTTGTGCAGGTTATTCCTCTAGATGTTTAGGTTAGATCTGATAAGATTTAGGCTAACTTGGCCTAGGCTGAATACTTAACTGTTTTGGTATATATGTATCGTTTACTTATTTGGTCGAGTTTGGCAAGGTGTGGTACACTACCCAGCCTTGGCCGATATAGGTTGTCGGTTAAGGGTGATATGTGTTGGTATGCTAGCGAAACCGGCTACGTGTGATACACCAGTCCCCCAGCCTTTAAGTGTGATGAATAGTGTTAAGGCTAAAAAGTGGTAACCGTTTGAAGGTAGGTGAAGGGGTGTCAACGGTCAAATCAGGAAGTTCTGGCGCCGTCGTTTTTAAGAATCATGTATTTTGTAATGATGGTGTTTATTGGTATGAGTTGTTGTTTTTTGGTGGGAAGGGGTTTTCGTCGTTTGGGATCCTGGCTTATAAATACAGATTTCAAAATGAGTAAGGGGTTACTTGGTTCATTTGCGAGAGTTTTGTATTCAAAGATCTTGTGTGCATTTTACTGTCCGACTAGTTCCCAATTTCAGCCGATATCTTTCCATAAACACGAAAAAGGTATGTCTAGTAGCGATAGTATATCGTTGTCACATCTATTAGTAAGAGTATGGGGTCGGAGAGGAGTAGAGATAGGCAAGTAGATGAAGAGGGTACTAGTTCCGGAGGAATGATGAGTAGGATTCCCATGGAGACGGTAAGGGAGGTTCGAGAAGATCCCCCTGAAGAATTGGCCGAGAGTGACTGGCCAGGCAAAGGCGGTTACGGGTGGGCAGCTGCCGATGTCCGTAATCAATCATCTTTGTTCTGGTGGTCTTGTTTATTGAACTCCTGGCTGAATTGTACGCTCGTCATCTGGAAGGGGGTAAGCGGTGATATTGTTTCCCTGGAGAGGGTTAGCGCCGTTGACCGTGTGTGTCACGGGCAGGAAGGGCCGCGGAGAAATTCTTCTATATGTACATGTGTCACTTTTCGCAACTACATGTACGACTACCGTTTGATGATTTTACTATGGGTGTGTTTCTGATGAAGGATTATCTTGTTTCCTTTTAGAGTTATGAATATGGTGAAGTTGTTTAAGAAAGCTTTTTGAAAATTCCCACTGGACATTAAGATAGCAAGCTATCTAGATGTGAAGGTTCCTTTCACAAAGCTCAAGAGAAGAAGATGATGGATTGATTCAAAATGAAAAGGAAATGGAAAGCACATAAACCATAGAAAACACAAAACAATTAAAGGAAGAAGAAAACATAAAATGGAAAGGAAAGAAATGGTAAAAATGTGAGAAGCACGCCACTACAAGGCTAGGCTAGAAGCCATGACAACCTTGAAGATGAGTGGATGTGTGCCGCCACTTGCTATGCAAGATAAGGCTTAAAAGTTTCACTCCCAAGGGAGGAAACTCTCACAAATGGTTGAGACACAAGAGTGTTTTTACTTCAAAATGTTCAACCCTTTTACATGTTTAGGAGCACCCCTTATATAGAAGAGTTTAGGGGCCTCTAAGCAAATAAAAGATACCTAAGGATGTCTCTACAAAAACCTAACCCTAGCTTCTAGAAACTAGGTCAAATAAGGTTTCAAAAATGAGAGACAAAAGAGCCAACTATGGTGTGTGCAAGGCTAATTTCGTTCTAGCACAAAAGGAGACAAAGAATGTGTCTCATATGTGTCCAAAAAGTGGCTAAAGTGTGCTAAATTCAAAGGAGACCAAAGGTACATAGGTGCACTCTCTTTATACCTTTTTCTTTATGCTTTATGCCTTTGCTTTACTCTCTCCTCCACATCATTTATGCTCCCCAATCACCATGCGCCACCTAGCATTGCTTTCTTACTCCTAATTAACCTACAAAGCAAATAAACATAGATTAGCATGTTGGCTTAAGTCAAGTCAACTATAGTCAACAAGTCAAAGGTCAACTATAGTCAACAAGTCAAAGGTCAACAAGTCAACTAAAGTTGATTCAACTAAGTCAACTTAGGGAATAAAAAAATAACAAACACAAATGAAAGGGATGAAGGATTAGTGAACTTCCTTTCTAAACATGCTTAGTCTTCTTAAGCATGTGCCTCCATCCTTGGTTGGGGTTAATCCTTCATCATCCTCCCCTTCTTGGAGAGAATTTGACCACAAATTCTTTAAGCCTTTGTGGTTGGAACTTGACTTGATTTGGGGGAGGATTTGCGCCTCCCTTTTATGAGCTTTTGTTCCATCCTTTCTAAGGGTATTACCCCTAGCTTTGGTTAGGCCATCTTTATTTTCTAGACTACTCTTCCTCTCTTGCTTATGCTTTGGGCCTTCCTTTTTGGCTTGGGAAGAGAAGGAAGAGTGATGCACATCTTGCTTTGGAAGAATTTTTTTGTAGGCAAGTAACACCTTGGTGAAAGCTTGCCCCTTTTCTTTTTCTTCTTTATCTTTTCTTATTTTATTTCTATCCTTATTAACTTCCTGAGGTGATAGAGGTAGCAAAGTTGTCTTTTTCCCATTTTTGAAGAAAATGTATTGGTTGGTATGGCCATCATGTAAAGTTTGTTTATCAAATTGCCATGGCCTACCTAGTAAGATATGTGTGACTTCCATGGGAACAACATCACATAGCACCTCATCTTTGTAGCTTCCTATAGAGAAGTTAATTAGGACTTGTTTATTGACATCTATTTCTCCCTCTTTACTTATCCAAGCAAGCTTGTAGGGCTTAGCATGAGGAATGGTCTCTAAGCTAAGCTTTTCCACCAACCTTGTGCTAGCTACATTGGTACTACTTCCTCCATCAATAATAAGAGAGCAAACCCATTTGTTAATTTTGCATCTAGATTGAAAAATGTTTTCTCTTTGAGTGGGCTCAAGCTCACTTTGATCTTGACCTATCATGCGCCTTAATAACATAGGGTCTTTCTCAAAAATTTTAGTTTTACTAGAGGAAGAAGATTCTTTTGAAAGAGAATGGAGAGATGAGTGTTCACTTTCAACATCATTACTCTTCTTTAAGATCATGGTCCTCTTGGTTGGGCAATTTAAAGCAATGTGATTATAACCCAAACATTTAAAACATTTAATGGAACTTGATCTTGAAGAAGTGGAATGGTGAATGTGATCACTTGGAGACTTACTTTTACTTGGTGGTTCTTGATGAGAGTTAGAAGGGACTTATCATGTTTCTTTTTATCTTTTCCCTTCCATGAGTGACTAAAGTAGTGGTTGGGTGAGTAACTCTTCTTTGCCCTTCTTTTTCTTTTCAATTGAATTTCAATCCCAAGGGCAAGTGTGAAAACATTTTCAAGAGTGGAGTACTCATACAACTCTACTTGGTCTTTTATGTCTCTCCTAAGACCACTCACAAATCCTTTTATTTTCTCTTTATTAGTTTCTTTTATTTCAACCCTACGCATTTGAGACTCTAATTCTTTAAAGTACTCACTCACACTCATAGAACCTTGGTGAAGCCTTTGGAGCTTCAAAAGAAGTTCCTTCCTATAGGAGGGAGGAACAAATCTAGCGCGCATAAGAGTTTTAATGTCCATCCAAGAAGCCGCGGGTGGCCCTTGGTCATAATTCTTACAAACTTTATGCCACCAAGTATTGGCATACTCCAAAAATCCTAAAACTACTAGATCAACTTGTGCTTGATCCTTTACATGATTTTCATTGAAAATTTGATCAACTTTAGCTTCCCAATCAAGGAAGATTTTTGGATCACTTCCACCATAGAACTTAGGAATCTTTGGAGTTTGCTTCTCTTGTGATGGGTTGCGCCTAGAATGCCCTCTTTTCCTAGCCTCTCTTTCTTGCTCTTTAGCTTCAAGCCTTTCAATGTGCTCTTGGATTCTTAGGTCACTTTGCTCCTTTTCTTTTCTCAATTGTTCAAAGGACTCCTTCCTAGAGAACTCCAAATCCCGAAGTAATCTCATCAATGTATTGTTTTTGTTTAGAGTAGATGCATTTGATGAACTTGCCATGATTCCTACAACAAAACACTCAAAGCCAAGAAAAAATAAATGAATTAGGAGTTAGATAACATGAAAACCGAGACCAATTCCAACCCAAAAAGTAACCCAAGTGTTTAGATCACTCTCCCAAAGTAATAAGGCAAGGCTACACTCAAAGCTCCTCCAAAGGAGTGAAGCAAACACTTTTAAAAACTTGTTCAAAACCTTTCAAATGCAAGGCAAGTGATTCGGCCACAACATCCCAAGAGTTTCAAGAAAAGAAAACTACTAAGACACAACAAAGAACACCTAGTGACAAGCAAGAAAAGCACAAAAACAAGAAAGTTTAACTTCTAAGGAAATTTTGTTTTAAAGACAAAACTTGAATAAGACTAAAGCAATGAAAAACACTTTTAAAGACTCTATGGAAAGCATTTGAACAAGCCAAGATTATACCTCAAATTATGCATACACCAAGAAAGATCATAACCAACTTAAAGCATGGAACTAATTTGCCAATATCACCCAAATTCCAAGTATAAAATTTGGTAGCATAACACCTAGTAAAAATGGCCAAATGGATTCACCAAGCAACACATTAGCTCTCGGTCAAACTGTTTTTGGTCATGAAAATAATTTTTCTTTTCAAAGCTAGGTACTTAAGATGATGAGAAGGATATTTTAGGGTGTCTTGAACACTTAGTTCCTTAAAAATTAGGTCAAAATCAATTTCAAGGAGCATGCTACAACAAAAGGCATAGATCTCATGCAATAGCTCAAATACTTAGAAACAAGAATAAGAAAACTCAAAGAAGCATATGACATATGACTCAAGCAAAAGTTAGACACATTTAAAGACTCAACATGACATACACAAAGACACAAACATGTAGCTATCATGCATTTAAACTCATGGATTTGAGGATCAAAGACTAAGCATCAAAAGGCATGTTATCCAACCACATTTAGGAGCAAAAGAGTCACAAAACCGAAGCCAAAATTGCCACAACATAACCTGAAAACGTTGTTTTTCGTATTCTCGGTAGCTCTGACCTTTGCTCACTCATTTGATCATAACTCTCTCCACAGAACTCCAAATGCATTAATTCTTTTTTTGTTGGAAACTAGACTCAAAGAGCTTTCTTTTGATATAAAGAACATTACTTTTGGACCACTAGCAGGTGCAGTTTAATCTTTTAAAATCGTGAACAGTTTCTGCCAGCATTGTTTTTGTGTGCAATGGAAGTGGATTTGAACCATACAAAGATAGCTACAACAAGACAAGGTTAGCACATGAAAAACACCATATTCAAGATAACCAGGCTCTGATACCAAATGATGAAGGATTATCTTGTTTCCTTTTAGAGTTATGAATATGGTGAAGTTGTTTAAGAAAGCTTTTTGAAAATTCCCACTGGACATTAAGATAGCAAGCTATCTAGATGTGAAGGTTCCTTTCACAAAGCTCAAGAGAAGAAGATGATGGATTGATTCAAAATGAAAAGGAAATGGAAAGCACATAAACCATAGAAAACCAAGAACAATTAAAGGAAGAAGAAAACATAAAAGGGAAAGGAAAGAAATGGTAAAAATGTGAGAAGCACGCCACTACAAGGCTAGGCTAGAAGCCATGACAACCTTGAAGATGAGTGGATGTGTGCCGCCACTTGCTATGCCAGATAAGGCTTAAAAGTTTCACTCCCAAGGGAGGAAACTCTCACAAATGGTTGAGACACAAGAGTGTTTTTACTTCAAAATGTTCAACCCTTTTACATGTTTAGGAGCACCCCTTATATAGAAGAGTTTAGGGGCCTCTAAGCAAATAAAAGATACCTAAGGATGTCTCTACAAAAACCTAACCCTAGCTTCTAGAAACTAGGTCAAATAAGGTTTCAAAAATTAGAGACAAAAGAGCCAACTATAGTGTGTGCAAGGCTAATTTCGTTCTAGCACAAAAGGAGACAAAGAATGTGTCTCATATGTCTCCAAAAAGTGGCTAAAGTGTGCTAAATTCAAAGGAGACCAAAGGTACATAGGTGCACTCTCTTTATACCTTTTTCTTTATGCTTTATGCCTTTGCTTTACTCTCTCCTCCACATCATTTATGCTCTCCAATCACCATGTGCCACCTAGCATTGCTTTCTTACTCCTAATTAACCTACAAAGCAAATAAACATAGATTAGCATGTTGGCTTAAGTCAAGTCAACTATAGTCAACAAGTCAAAGGTCAACAAGTCAACTAAAGTTGATTCAACTAAGTCAACTTAGGGAATAAAAAATAACAAACTCAAATGAAAAGGATGAAGGATTAGTGAACTTCCTTTCTAAACATGCTTAGTCTTCTTAAGCATGTGCCTCCATCCTTGGTTGGGGTTAATCCTTCATCAGTTTCGCGCATTGAACGTGGCACCTACACAGTTGCACCTGAATAGTTGGGCTTATTTGCAAGCTTTCCGCGTCTTGTGTCAATCTCTATATCTGGAGCCTTCTCCTTACGCTTTTTTGTACTTCTACGACACCAGACCCCGCCAGCCGACTACTTGGCTATCTCTGATAAGTCGTCCTAGTATCAGCAGGTTGGACGCATTTTCCCAGTCTTTCAAGCACTTCAAGGACGGGTATTTCAAGGATGTTGTGAAGAAAGAAGGCATACCTCATTTCTTGAACGCAAATGGGAGTACAAAATTCCTATTTAGCTGGACGGGTAGTCCTTCTCGGTACAAGGATATGGGGATGGATGAGTTATCGGCGGAGGATAAGGAGGTGGTGGGAATCTTAATGAAGTTTGTCGATAAGTTGCCCACTAAGGGCTTAGTTAGAGTTTTCGGTGCATCCGATTATAGATATTGAAGGTATCTGTTTTTTACTTAAACTATGTTAATGATTCTAAGTTGTTTTAATCCGGGTAATAATATATTATTGTAGGGCACATGGCGCAATCAGGGAAGAAAAACTTGGCGCTCTTCCAGTCGCTGAGGAAGGAGGTACATGTACACGGTGGGACGAAAAGCAAGGCCGAGTTGCCGCCTCGACCCGGCAAGGGGAAGGACGTGAAAAGAGCGAGGGCGGTCTTGCTCGGGACGGGGTCGGCCAGTAGGGCGGGGTTGGCCAGTGGGGAGAAAGGACCGGAGTCTGGTTTAATTGAATTGCCAGAAATATTCGTGAGAAAGGATATCGCAATCAACCTCCCAGATACCATTATAAATTCCATTGATAATATGGAGGCGAACCATATTGTGAGGACGATGGTGGAGTTTGGAAGTAAAGTCTTGATATTAAGCCGTTGTGTGGGGTCTTTATACCGGAGGGAGGTTGATGAGTTCAAATTTTTGTCCTCATTTAATATTTAAATTTGGGGATTTAATTGAATTTTCGGTGCTTAAAGATTGATTTAATTAGGATTTGTGATTATTGGATTTATTGAGTAAGTTTGGTAAAAGTGGCGTAAAAATTGATTTTAGTTGCATAAAATATTATTGGATATTCTAACGTTTGTTAATGCAGCTGGAATTTATTTTTGGTCAATTAATAGTGTGATTTTGAAGTATTCAAAGTTACAAAATAAGTCCAAAATCAAGAAATTCTGAAAAAGAATAAATCAGGAGCTAAATGCACCTCCAGTTTTTACTTGCACACTCCTTTTAAAGTGGACCACAAAAACCTGTTCTGCACCCCCAATTTTCACTAAGTTGCACCCCTCCTACCACTTAAACTCCACTCAACCAGATCATGCCATGTGGCAATCCCCACACTTTAAGATTAGCCAACCATAAGCCGCCACGTGTCATAATCCCCACCTCACCAAATTAACCAATCAGATTTTGCCACGTCATCATCTCCTCCATCTCACACATGAAACCCTAACCCTAGTTTCCCTTCCACCCTCCACGGCAGCCGCCGCCGCCAACCTCGCCGGCCACCACTAAAACTCGCCGGAAACTACAGAACCACCGCGACGCAGCACCTCCATTTTCTCTCCATCTTCTCTGTCGCGCTCACCATGACAATACCATCTTCACGCCTCCGCGAGGTTTGCTTCGCGACCACCACGATTCTGCAGCGCACAACCATGGAGCTCCTTCGCCTGGACCAGTTCCTCCACCATCGCGATCATCTTCTTCACTCGCGCCACCAGATCGCGCAGTCACCACCTGTTCTGCAGCACCATTTTTGCCTCCGCACCGCTGCAGCAACAACTCCACCATTGCAGCGCATCTCCATCTTCTCCATGGCAGCAGCGACCGTGAAGCAAACTGGCGCACCACCGCGCAACAGCAACGACGCCTTCTCGCCTCCGTACCGCAGCAGCATTACAGATCTTCGCGCGAACCAGTGCCGCCACTGCACCTGCAACCACCGCGCCCACCGGAGAAGCCACCACGCCGTCGCAGCAGCTTCCACACGAACCTTGCACTTCTCTGCAGCCAAAGGAGCAAGCGGAAACCCTAATTTGGGAGAGAGAAGGAGCTTCCACGTGTCATCCTCTCAATGGACACTGAAATGGTCAAAACTGGTCAACTCTGGTCAAACTGGTCAACCTCTGGTCAATTTTGTAAAAATGCTTAAATGAGAGGGACAGAATTGGAAATTGGACATGAATTAAGTTGCTAATTAATTAAATAAAAATAAAAGATTTTAGCAACTGACAGATAAAGCCCAAAGTCCAGTGGAAGCCTATATAAAGAGACTTAAGGGAGCAGAAGAGGGGACTGACAATTTTTACAGCTGACAGCTTAGACACTTAGAACTCTCTGGTTTTGGCAGATACCGTCTCCACCACATCTCTCATTCTTTATCTTTATTTTCTTTCCTTCATATCATCATGTATTCCATCAAAGCCATAGAGGGCTAAGCTTTTAGGGTTGATTCCACTGTAATTTCTTAAATGGATTCTGAGGTTAGATGAATTTATATGTTTTGTTATTTTGATTATTGTTGTGGTTTTTGTTTATCTATGTCCTTTGCTTCTTAATTGAATAGAAAATAATGATTTTAAATCTACATGCATGCTAATCATATGAGTTAAAAGGTTTTTAAATTAAATTGAGACTTTACTTTGATTTTGTTTAGAAACTTTCATTTAATTAAATAAGTTTTTGCCAATAATTGAGACTTTAATTTGATTAGAGGTAATTACTTTAACTAAAATTAGTCAAGACTTTACTTTGATTAATTAAGTTTTCTATTTGGTAAAGAAACAAAGGAATAGACATGATTAGGCATAGTAAAATTAATTGAGACTGTACTTTGGTTGAATTTACTATGGATAATCTAAAAGTTCTCACTTTTAATTGAGACTGTACTTTGGTTAAAAGTGAGAACGCCAACAAATTAATTGAGTCTTTACATTGATTGATTTGTAAATCAACAACAATAATTAATTTAACAATAATCTCTAGATAACCAATGAAGAATCTTATTTAGAAAAAGCAGTGGAATTGACCTATTTGCTATTACTGTGTTTACAATCTTCCGTGTCATTTTCTTTGCATATCAAAATCCCCCTATTTTTATAGTTGCTAGTTTTAATTGCATTTTTAAGAATCAAATATTTGAGATCAATTCCGTATTCGTTGTGAGACGACTCAGGGTTATCTTAACCCTAACTATTTTCTTCACTACAAATTGGCAATACTGAAGTTGCTAAAGTAGTGGTAATTTGATCGCCTAACGACAGCGATATCAGAGGTTAGGAAAAGGTGGAGGAGTTACAGGGAAAGGTGGACAAGCTTGAGGAAGAGAAGGCTGCGTTGGAGAAGGCGAAGGAGAGTTGGGAGGTAGAGAGAAAGAGGTTGGCAACATGGAGGGTTCGTTGTTTGGATTCAGAGGAAAAATTGAACAAGAGAATAAGGGAGTTGGAGGAAGATTATGAAGAATTGATAAGAAGTATGACTGTGTCGTGGGTGAGCTTGACGACTTGAAGAATTGTATTATACAAGAGTACATCACCGACTTTGAGAAGAGACTCCATCAAGCGACCTTTTTCCATCAGGATGTGGACATCACAAATGCAAAGTTCGATGTGAATAAGGACGTTGTTGACGGAAAGCTGGTTAAGGAGGACGAGAGCAGTGCAGATGAGGAGGTGGAGGAGAAGGCGGTAGAGGAGGAGAAAGGAGCGGGCAATGCCGTAGAGGTGGCATCTGCAGCAGAATAGGATCTCGATTTTAATTGATTTGAGCATATTATTTGAGCCTATGTCTATAATATTTGGTACATTACGTTACATTGGTACATTCTTGCACTTATGTTCAAATGCGATTAAGGTTCTTGTATGTTATTGTGTATTTCGGGTTTTTATGATATGTTGTGTATGTGTGATGCGATCGATTGTATGTTAAGGGTGTTCGACCCAGGCCGCTTACTTGTGGTAAGGGTGGGGAACTTAAACGAATTAACCATGAATTAAGGGTGTTCGACGCAGGCCGCTTACTTGTGGTAAGGGTGGGGAACTTAAAGGAATTAACCAACGAGTTAAGGGTGTTCAACCCAGGCTGCTTACTTGTGGTAAGGGTGGGGAACTTAAACGAATTAACCACGAATTAAGGGTGTTCGACCCAGGCCACTTACTTGTGGTAAGGGTGAGGAACTTAAACGAATTAACCAACGAGTTAAGGGTGTTCGACCCAGGCCGCTTACTTGTGGTAAGGGTAGGGAACTTAAACGAATTAACCACGAATTAAGGGTGTTCGACCCAGGCCGCTTACTTGTGGTAAGGGTGGGGAACTTAAACGAATATTAGAGTAAAAACGTAGGAAAGTTGTATAGTGGAGAACCCTTCATTTTATTTATTGAATATGGGGTGCCTGGTTAAAACCTCCCTAGCCAAAACCCTCATTAGGGAGAAAAGACTAGGTGAGGAAAAAGACTACACCCAGGGTTACAAGTGTTCGGCTTATTGCAGCATACATTTAACTGAAATAGAACTTGAGGTGCGATACATACCAAGTGTTAGGAATCTCTTCGCCAGATAAGTGTTCCTCTTGCGTCTTCGCGTATGCGGTATGGGGCGTCCCAATTGGCAGAGAACTTGCCATCCTTCTTTCTAGCACTGTTGGCCATTCTCCATACTAAATCCCCGATGGCGAATGATCGTGGACATAGGTTTGCATTATATTTCCTGGCAGCTCTTCGTTTGGCCACTAAGTTTCGTATCTGGGCTTTCTCTTTGAGTTTTGGTACGAGGTCGATGGTTGTGGGTTGGGTCGTATAGTTCTCGGCGCAGGGATGGTTCGCCAATTTCAATTGGTATCATGGCATCTACGCCGTAAACTAGGCTGAAAGGGGATTCGTTTGTTGTTGATTGAGGGGTGCACCTGTAAGCCCATAGTGTTTGCGGCAACATGGATCGGTGGCGGCCTTTTAATTTGGTGCTGGCTAATTTAGAGAGGATGTCGGCTCTGATGTTATCGGTTCTTGGGATGCGCTCGATGCGGACTCGCTCAAAGACGGATTGAATGAATGTTCGGACCAAATGGTAATATTGTAGAAGGATGGGGTCTTTAATCTGGAATTCGTCATTTAGGTGTCCTACAGTGAGTTTGGAGTCGGTTTTGCATGTCAGCGTCTTGACACCTACTTCGCGGGCAAGGGAAAGGCCGGCGAGGATAGCTTCATATTCGGCTTGATTGTTGGACGTTTTGAAGACAAAGTGAAGGGATTTTTCGATGAGGATGTCGTTGGCTCCTTCTAATACAATGCCAGCACTGACACCTTTTAGGTTTGAGGAACCATCTTCATGAAGTGTCCACTGGTCCTCTGTGGGGGTGTGCTGGAGGTCGTTGATAAAATCTAAGAGGCATTGAGCTTTGATGGGGCCATGGGGTTCGTACCGAATATTGAATTCTGACATCTCGACGGCCCAGGATGACATCCGTCTGGCTAGATCTAGTTTTTGCAAAATTTTTTGGATTGGGTAGTCGGTTTTGACGGTGATGCTGTGGTTTTGGAAGTATGGGTGTAAGCGGCGAGCTGCGTGGACTAAAGATAAAGCCAACCTCTCTACCATTTGATATCTGGTTTCGGGATCCTACAATGTCATGCTAACAAAGTAGACAGGATGTTGCGTGCCTTCTATCTCCTGGACGTGCGCGGCACTGACGGTGTAGTCGGTGGCTGTGATGTATACGAGTAGGGGTTGGTGGGTGTCCGGCTTGTGAATGATAAGTGGTGAGGTGAGGGTGGTTTTCAGTTTTTGGAAGGTTTGTTCACAATCATCAGTCCACGTGAACCGGGTGGATTTCTTTAAGAGTTGGACTATGGGTTGGGTTTGTTCGGCCAGTTTGGGTAGGAAACGGGAAATGGCTGAGGCGGCCTATGAGCCGTTAGACCTCCTTGATGGTAGCGGGGCTGCACATCTCGATGATGGCCTTGCATTTTTCTGGATTGGCTTCTATGCCGCGTTGGGTTAGCATAAAACCAAGGAACTTACCACGGTCGACGCTGAATACACACTTGTCTGGGTTGAGGCGAAGGTTGTATCGGTGTAGCGCAGAGAAGACTGCTGATAGGTCCTCAGTATGTTGGTAGTGACTTGGAGACTGTACAAACATGCCGTCAACATATACTTTGACATAGTGTCCCATTAGGTGACTGAAAACATTGTCCATCAGCCGTTGGTAGGTAGCTCCAGCATTTTTGAGACCAAAAGGCATTACTTTATAGAAGTAGTTGGCATCGTTCGTGATGAAGGCGATTTTGTGCATGTCAGATACAGCCATGGGGATTTGGTTGTATCCGAAATATGCATCCAAAAAGCTAAGTACCTTATTCCATACTGCACCGTCAACGAGTCGATCAATGTTGGGTAAGGGGTAGGCATCGCGAGGGCAAGGCTTGTTTAGATTCGTGTAGTCCACACACATTCGCCATTTGCCATTGGCTTTCTTCACCAAGACTACGTTAGAAAGCCAAGTGGTGTATTGAGCTTCTTCTATGAATCCTGTGTTCAGTAGTTTGTCGGTTTCAATATTAGCTACTAGCCGACGTTCTTCGCCAAGTTTGCGTTTTTTCTGGGATACGTAGCGGGCTTCTTTATAGATGGATAGTTTGTGGGATGCCACTAGAGGGTCCACCCCAGGGAGATCGACGACTGACCAGGCGAAAAGGTCTGTGTTGTTGGTGAGGATGGGTGTGATGATGGCACGCTCATCAGAGTTCAAATCGGTGCCTAGGTTGATAGAGTGGCCGTTGGGAAGCTCTAGAGGGGAGGTCTCCGCAATTGGCTCGAGACGAACATCCCGGCCTACTATGGGGTCGAGATCTTCGCCTGACAGGGCGATGCTGAAGCCAGGTGGTCGCTCAATTTGGTTGGTTTGTTGAATAGGGAGTTGTGGGCGCAGGCTGGCCATGTAGCATTCGCGTGCCAAGAGTTGGTCGCAGTGGATGGTGAGGATGTCACCAGAAAGAGAAGGGAAATTGATGGCCAAGTGGGGATGGAGACGACAACGCCAAGGGTGTTCAGGGAAGGATGACCCAGGAGGATATTGTAGGATATTGGCGAGTCGACGATAAGGAAGCAGATTGCGATGGTTTTGGTTTGGGTCCCCTCGCGAAAGACGGTGTGGAGGTCGATGTGGCCACGGGTGGATACTTGTTCGCCAGAGAAGCCATAGATCGGCTCGTCATACGGTACCATGGTGGTTTCCAGAAGTTGAAGCTTTTGGTAGGTGGCCCAGTAGAGGATGTCAATGAAGCTGCCCTGATCAACAAGGACTTTCTGAATGGCGTAGTTTTCGATTTCAATAGTGATGACCATGGGGTCATCTTATTGATGGTCGAGGCCATGAAAGTCGTCATCTGTGAAGATGATAGGAGGCATGCGGCGTCTGTGGTAGGAATGGGTGATATGGTTGATGGATTGGATATGGCGGAGGTGTCTCTTTCTGGCAGAAGAAGTGGATCCTCCACTAGCGAAGCCACCAGAGATGGTGTTGATGGTGCCACGTAGGGGAGGGTCGGCGGGGGTGATGTCGGTGCGGGCCGGTTCGGGTTCTTGGTTGGTGGGTTGGGCGGGGCGTTTGTCGTGACGGGAATCATGTGGAGGGCGTCTGTGGTCGGATCGAGGGGGGTGGCGGGATCGAGAGGAAGAGGAATGGTCATATCTGCGGATGAAATGGCGAAAGTGACCAGCACGGACCAGTTCTTCTATTTTATCCTGTAGTGCTTTGCATTCTTCTGTAGTGTCGCCATGGTTGCGGTGGTAGCGGTAATATCTGGTCATGTCCGCGTTAGGAGGGGTGGCTGTCTTGCGTGGTGGAGGGATTAGGTCAGCTTGTAGGGCCTCATCGAGAATGCGAGAGCGAGCTACTGTAAGGGGGGCATATCTGGTGAAGCGAGGTTTGCGAGGCTCGCGAGGGCGGGCATCAGGGCGGGGAGGCTGCGGGGTAGGGTTCGCGATGGTGGCTGCATAGTCATTGCAGAATTTGGTGTGGAGGTTTTGCATTTCCTCCATGTGGACGTAGTCGGCTGCACGTAGTTTGAGTTTGTGCATAGAGGTAGGTGGGTGGAGGTAGAGGTTGTTGGCGAAGGGGCCGGGTTGTAGGGTAAGTGCTTTGCATTGGAGGATCATCTCCTGGGTGAGGTATGGGGTGCGAAGAGCTGCCTTACTGAAGCGATCTATGAACGCTCTGAGTGGTTCGCCTTGTTCTTGTCTAATGCCCAGGAGGGAGATTGTGGTAGTTTGGTGTGGGTGGCTGCCAACAAAGTAGGTGGAGAACATGTGGGAAAGAACGTCGAAATTGTCGATGGAGTAAGGCGGAAGGGTTATGAACCATTCTAGGGCAGGGCCCTTGAGTGTGGTGGGGAAGGCTTTGCAGAAGACTGCATCTTGGGGCGTGTACAGGGCGACATGGGTGATGCAGACATTGAGGTGCTCGTTAGGGTCAGTTTCGCCAGTATAGCGATCCAGGGTGAAAAGTTCCCACTAGGCAGGAAGGGAGGTGTTGGCGATGAAGTCGGTGAAGGGGTGACGACGTCTGGGTTGGTGGGGAGGGAGCAGATGGGGTGGGACGGGATGGTTGATCATAGCGGGAACATGTGGCACGTTGACTAACGACGTTAGTCAACTCTGTCTGAAAGGGACCTAATTGAAGCACTTTTTCAAAAATTGGGATGCAATTGACACTTTTTTTAAACCGAGTACCTATTTGACACTCTAGCCTCAAACTGGGTACTATACGACTAATTATAACTAAAATATAATTACGCAAATTTCACACCTAAAATATTTTTACAGCCATTTGACACCTAAAATATTTTTACACCCATTTGACATCTAATTATTTTTACTCTCATTTGGCACCTACAATATTTTCACACCCATTTAACACCTATTATATTTTTACTCCAATATGACACCTAAAATATTTTTACACCCATTTGACACGTAACTTTTTTTTATTCCCATTGGACACCTAAAATCTTTTTGCACCTATTTGACTCCTGTAATATTTTTACTATCATTTGACACCTAAAATATTCTTACACCCACTTCACACCTATATTTTTTTTATACCCATTTCACACTTAATATATTTTTACACCCATTTGACACCTAAAATATTTTTACACTCATTTGACGCCTAAAATATTTTTACAACCTTTTCACACCTAAAATCTTTTTACACCCATTTGACACGTAAAATTTGTTTACACTTAATTGAGACGTAAAGTACTTTTATGCTAATTTCACACCTAAAATATTTTTGCACCCATTTGAGATATAAAATATTTTTACACCCATTTAACACCAAATTTTTTTTACTCCAATTTGAAAGCTAAAATATTTTTACACCTATTTAACACCTATAATATTTTTACTCCCATTTGACAACTAAAATATTTTTACACCTATTTGACACTTGAGTTTTTTTTACACCCATTTGATACCTAAAACATTTTTGTACCAATTTGACACCTGTAATATTTTTACTTCCATTTGACACCTAAAATTTTTTTACAACCAATTCAGACATAAAATATTTTAACAGCCAAATGAGACGTAAAATATTTTTCCACTAATTTCACACCTAAAATATTTTTACACCCATTTGACATCTAATTTTTTTACCTCCCATTTGACACCTAAATTATTTTCACACCTATTTGACACCTATTATATTTTTACTCTCAATTGACACCTAAAATATTTTTACACCCATTTGACACCTGATTATTTTTTACTCCCATTTCACACCTAAAACATTTTGGCACCTATAAGATACCTGTAATATTTTTACTACCATTTGACACATAAATTTTTTTTCCACCTAATTGAGACATAAAATATTTTTACGCTAATCTCAAACTCTAAAATATTTGTATACCCAATTGAGATAAAATATTTTTACCCTAATTTCATACATAAAATATTTTTACAGCCATTTGAGACGTAAAATCATTTTACACCCATTTGACATCTGATATTTTTTACTCTCATTTGACACCTAAAATATTTTCACACCTATTTGACACCTATTACATTTTTACTCCCACATGACACCTAAAAAATTTTTACACCCAATTGACACCTAACTACTTTTTACTCCCATTTGACACCTAAAATATTTTTGCACCTATTTGACACTTGTAACATATTTACTACCATTTGACACCTAAAATACTTTTACTCCCACTAGACACGTATATTTTTTTTACTCCCATTTCACACCTAATATATTTTTACACTCATTTGACACCTAAAATATTTTTACACGCATTTGAGAACTAAAATCATTTTCCACTCATTTGACGCCTAAAATATTTTTACAACCATTTCACGCCTAAAATCATTTTACACCCATTTGACACCTAAAATTTGTTTATACTCAATTGAGATGTAAACAATTTTTCTGCTAATTTCACACGTAAAATATTTTTACACCCATTTGAGATGTAAAATATTTTTACACCCATTTGACACCAAATTTTTTTTACTCCCATTTGACACCTAAAATATTTTTACACCTATTTGACACCAAAGTTTTTTTTACACCCATTTGATACCTAAAACATTTTTGCACCTATTTGACACCTGTAATATTTTTACTACCATTTGACACCTAAAATTTTTTACACTCAATTCAGACGAAAAATATTTTTACACTAATCTCACACATAAAATATTTTTACACCCAATTGAGACAAAATATTTTTAAGCTAATTTCACACCTAAAATATTTTTACACCCATTTGACATCTAATTTTTTTACTCCTATTTGACAGCTAAAATATTTTTACACCTATTTGACACCTATAATATTTTTACTCCCATTTGACACCTAAAATATTTTTACACCTATTTGACACTAGAGTTTTGTTTACACCCATTTGATACCTAAAATATTTTTGTACCTATTTGACACCTGTAATATTTTTACTAGCACTTGACAACTAAAATGTTTTTACACCCAATTGAGACGTAAAATATTTTTATGCTAATCTCACACCTAAAATATTTTTATAACCATTTGAGGCGTAAAATATTTTACACCTATTTGACATCTGATATTTTTTACTCTCATTTGACACCTAAAATATTTTCACACCTATTTGACACCTATTACATTTTTACTCCCACATGACACCTAAAATATTTTTAATCTATTTGACACCTACCTTTTTTTTACTCCCATTTGACACCTAAAACATTTTTGTACCTATTTGACACCTGTAACATATTTACTACCATTTGACACCTAAAATACTTTTACACCCATTAGACACGTATATTTGTTTTACTCCCATTTCACACTTAATATATTTTTACACCCATTTGACACCTAAAGTATTTTTACACGCATTTGACAACTAAAATTTTTTTACACTCATTTGACGCGTAAAATATTTTTACAACCATTTCACGCCTAAAATCATTTTAGACCCATTTGACACCTAAAATTTGTTTATACTCAATTGAGATGTAAAATATCTTTATGCTAATTTCACACCTAAAATATTTTTACACCCATTTGAGATGTAAAATACTTTTACACTGATGAAGGATTGACCCCAACCAAGGATGAAGGCACATGCTTAAGAAGACTAAGCATGTTTAGAAAGGAAGTTCACTAATCCTTCATCCCTTTTCATTTGTGTTTATTATTTTTGATTCCCAAAGTTGACTTAGTTGAATCAACTTTAGTTGACTTGTTGACCTTTGACTAGGTTTGACTTATTGACTATAGTTGACTTGACTTAAGCCAACATGCTAATCTATGCTTATTTGCTTTGTAGGTTAATTAGGAGTAAGAAAGCAATGCTAGGTGGCGCATGGTGATTGGGGAGCATAAATGATGTGGAAGAGAAAGTAAAGCAAAGGCATAAAGCATAAAGTAAAAGGCATGAAGCAAGTGTACCTATGTACCTTTGGTCTCCTTTGTTTTTAGCACTCTTTGGCCACTTTTTAGAGACATATGAGACACATTCTTTGTCTCCTTTTGTGCTAGAACGAAATTAGCTTTGCACACACCATAGCTAGCTCTTTTGTCTCTCATTTTTTGTAACCTTATTTGACCTAGTTTCTAGAAGCTAGGGTTAGGTTTTTGTAGAGACATCCTTAGGTATCTTTTATTTGCTTAGAGGCCCCTAAACTCTTCTATATAAGGGGTGCTCCTAGACATGTAAAAGGGTTGAACATTTTGAAGTAAAAACACTCTTGTGTCTCAACCATTTGTGAGAGTTTCCTCCCTAGGGAGTGAATACTTTTAAGCCTTATCTTGCATAGCAAGTGGCGGCACACATCCACTCATCTTCAAGGTTGCCATGGCTTCTAGCCTAGCCTTGTAGTGGCGTGCTTCTCACATTTTTACCATTTCTTCCCTTTCCATCTTATGTTTTCTTCTTCCTTTAATTGTTCTTGGTATTCTATGATTTATGTGCTTTCCATTGCCTTTTCATTTTGAATCAATCCATCATCTTCTTCTTTTGAGCTTTGTGAAAGGAACCTTCACATCTAGATAGCTTGCTATCTTAATGTCCAGTGGGGATTTCGCTTAGCTTTCTTAATCAACTCACACCATATTCAATAATCTTAAAAAGGAACAAGATAATCCTTCATCATTTGGTATCTAGAGCCTAGGTTATCTTGAATATGGTGTTTTTCATGTTCTAACCTTGTCTTGTGTAGCTATCTTTGAATGGTCCACATAAAAACAATGTTGGCAGAAACTATTCACGATTTTACGTTCTTGATGTCAAAAGAAAGCTCTGTTAGTCTAGTTTTTAACAAAAAAAGAACCAATGCATTTGGAGGTCTGTGGAGAGAGTTATGATTGAAATAGTGAGCAAAGGTCAGAGCTGCCAAGATCACCGCGAATCAACGTTTTTCAGGTTATGTTGGGCAGTTTTGGCTACTGTTTTTGTTACTCTTCTTACTCCTAAATGTTGTTGGATAATATGTCTTTGTGTGCTTAATCATTGACCTTCATTTCCAAAAGTTTAAATGCATGATAGCTACATGTTTAAGTCTTTAAATGCGCCTAACTTTTGCTTGAGTCATATGTCATATGTTAGCTTGAAGTTTTCTTATTCTTGTTTTTCCAAGTATTTGAATCTTGCTTTCACTTTATGTCTTGCTTGATGTATGCTCCATGAAATTGATTTTGGCTAAAACTTGAGGAACTAAGTGTTCAAGCCACCTAAAACTCTTTCTCACCATTTTATGAAACTAGTTGTGAAAAGAAGAAAATTTTTGCACCAAATATTGTCTAAAAACCAAGATCAATCTTGCTCATTGGTGAACTAAAAGTGTATTTTTCACTAAGTGTTATGCAACTAGTTTCATGCTTGAGAAGTGGGTGATATTGGCAAATTAGTTCCATGCTTTAACTTGGTTATGATCTTTCTTGGTGTATGCATGATTTAAGACTTGAAGATGCTTGTCAAGTGCTTTCCATAGAGTCTTTAAAATGTGCTTTTCTTGTTTTAGTCTTGTTAAAAGTTTTGTCTCAAACTTTTCTTCTTTAGAGTTTAGCTTTCCTTGTTTTTGTGCTTTTCTTGCTTGTCACTAGGTGTTCTTTGTTTTGTCTTAGTAGTTTTCTTTTCTTGAAACTCTTGGGATGTTGTGGCCGAATCACTTGTCTTGCATTTGAAAGGTTTTGAACAAGTTTTTAAAAGTGTTTGCTTCACTCCTTTGGTGGATTTTGAGTGCTAGCCTTGCCTTGTTACTTTGGGAGAGTGATCTAAACACTTGGGTTACATTTTGGGTTGGATTTGGTCTCAGTTTTCATGTTGTCTAACCTCTAATCCATTTATTTTGTCTCGGATTTGAGTGTTTTTGTTGTAGGAATCATGGCAAGTTCATCAAATGCACCTACACTAAACAAAAATAATACATTGATGAGATTGCTTCGGGATTTGGAGTTGTCTAGGAAGGAGGCCTTTGAACAATTAAGAAAAGACAAGGAGCAAAGTGACCTAAGAATCCAAGAGCACATTCAAAGGCTTGAAGCTAAAGAGCAAGAAAGAGAGGCTAGGAAAAGTGGGCATTCTAGGTGCAACCCATCACAAGAGAAGCAAACTCCAAAGATTCCTAAGTTCTATGGAGGAAGTGATCCCAAAGTCTTCCTTGATTGGGAAGCTAAAGTTGATCAAATTTTCAATGAAAATCATGTAAAGGATCAAACACAAGTTGATCTAGTAGTTTTCGAATTTTTGGAGTATGCCAATACTTGGTGGCATAAAGTTTGTAAGAATTATGACCAAGGGCCACCCGCGGCTTCTTGGATGGACATTAAAACTCTTATGCGCGCTAGATTTGTTCCTCCCTCCTATACGAAGGAACTTCTTTTGAAGCTCCAAAGGCTTCACCAAGGTTCTATGAGTGTGAGTGAGTACTTTAAAGAATTAGAGTCTCAAATGCGTAGGGTTGAAATAAAAGAGACTAACAAAGAGAAAATAAAAATTTTTGTGAGTGGTCTTAGGAGGGACATACAAGACCAAGTAGAGTTGTATGAGTACTCCACTCTTGAAAATGTTTTCACACTTGCCCTTAGGATTGAAATTCAATTGAAAAGAAAAAGAAGGGCAAGGAAGAGTTACTCACCCAACCACTACTTTAGTCACTCATGGAAGGGAAAGGATAAAAAGAAACATGATAAGTTCCCTTCTAACTCTCATCAAGAACCACCAAGTAAAAGTAAGTCACCAAGTGATCGCATTCACCATTCCACTTCTCAAAGATCAAGTTCCATTAAATGTTTTAAATGTTTGGGTTATAATCACCTTGCTTTAAATTGCTGATAACGCTGTCGTTGACGCGATCAAATTAATACTACTTATCTTATAACAACTTCAGTATTGTTAAGAAAGTAGTCAACAAAATAGTAAGGGTAAAGTAACCCAAAGTCGTCTCCCAACGAACACAGAATTGATTTTTAACAAATTAGTTCTTATAAAACTATACAAATGAGTTAGTCAAATAAAATAAAAAATATAGGGGATTAAGATAAACAAAGATAGAAATAAAATTTAAATGATAAAAAGAAATAAAAACAATAGTAAAGAAAATAGATTGATTCCATTGCTTTTTCAAAATAGATTCATCCTCGGTTATCTAAAGATTATTGCTCAATTAATTATTGTTATAGATTTACAAATTAATCAATGTAAAGTCTTAATTAATTTGTTGGCGTTCTCACTTTTAACCAAAGTACAGTCTCAATTAAAAGTGAGAACTTTTAGATTATCCACAATAAATTCAACCAAAGTACAGTCTCAATTAATCAAATTTACTATGCCTAATCATGTCTATTCTTTTATCTCCTCACCAAATAAAAAGCTTAATTAATCAAAGTAAAGTCTCAATTAATTGTAGTTAGAGTAAATACCTTTAACCAAAGTAAAGTCTCAATTATTGGTAAAAACTCATTTAATCATATGAAAGTTTCTAAATAAAATCAAAGTAAAGTCTCAATTAAATTTAAAAACCCTTGAACTCATATGATCAACATGCATATAGATTTAAAATCATTACTTGTTACGTGATTCAAAGATAAAAGACATAGATGACTTAAAACCTCAACAATAATAAAAAGAACAAAGAAATTATTTCATTCTAACCTCAGAATCCATAATGAAATTACAATGGAATCAACCCAAGAAGTTTAGCAATCCATGGAATACAAAATAAGAATAAAAGAAGAATAAAGAGAAGAAAAGAGAGAGAAAGGAAACGAAATTAGGCCCCCCTAAGGGTTCCAGAACTCCGAAGTCCCGATCTTCTCTTTTCTGCTTCTCCCTTGGTCTCTTTATATAGGAATTGGACTGAGCTTTTCTGTTGCTAAAATCTCTCAAATATCTTTTAAAATAAAGATAAATATAAATATTTAAAAATATTTAGAGAGATATATACTATTTGACAAATATAGTTGGTTGATAATATCAATATCTAATATAATTAAATTAATTAATTACTTAAAGATATATGATAAATTATCACCAATTAGTATTTGTATTAATTTTCCAAATTAACCCTTTGCAATCTCCTTAAATTATCTTCTAAATAATCCAATATCTTCAAGATATATTTGTTTGTTGTGGAACTAAAAAGATTCAAGAAGATCTTGTCATATTTAAAAAGATTTGGTAGTTATTATCTTTTAATATTTTATGATATAATTAAATAAGATAATTATTTAAAAATATCAAATAAAATATCTAAAGATATATTTTCCCAAATTATCTTCTATCATAAAGATAAAGAAAACCACAAAGTCCAATTTTTCTTTCCTCTCTTCTTGGTTTAACCAAACTTCTTCACTTTTTCAAGCTTTTCTTGCCGTCTTCATGTAATGCTTGGCCTGAATTTTTGTGCTTTTGATAATTTCTTATTCTTTGATTTATCTTTAAGGTGTCATGAAGCTTTAATCAATTTATTTCCACACCTCTAAATGAGCTTAAAACTTAACTTCAGCTGCATCAATAAACGTTAAAATATCCAAAAATAATTTATGCAGCTAAAAATCACTTTTTAAGACATTTTTATCACACAAGCTCAAACAACCTAATTATCAGAATTATCAATTAAATCACTCTTTAGGCACACAAATTCAATTAAATACCCAGAATTAAACATTAAATGAGGGCAAAAATACGTACTCATCATACCCACACACTTATCCTTTTGCACTCCTGGGCAAAATCAAACAATTTCAAAACTTAATCTGAGGTATTTTATTTCACATCAACACTGGATCAAAGGAATGAACATCACTGGAGACAAATCAATACTCTAGAGATCAAATTATCATGTATATACAAACAGAAAGGTTCTAATTTTCACACATGAGTTAATCTTTTGAATTCACAAGACAATCAATTATGAAAGAAAGCACTCAAGTTAAATGTGTATTTTCTCACCAAAATTCTCTCAAGTGTTTTGGCTTGTGTTTTCACTCAAAATACTCATGTAAGTAAACTCTCATAATACTTAACAAGACTCTAATATTCATAAACTTTCAGAAAATATGCATTCAAAGATCATGAGGACTTTTCACAGGTTATAATGGGGCTAAGGCAAAGGTAGGAAAAAATTTAAGATTTTTGGGATATAGAAAGATAATGGAGCATAATTTCAAAAACAACTCCTTTTCGTTTATTGCTTTGTTGCTCTCTCTTTTTTTTAGAAAGCAATTATTTCAACACTTTTTCATCAACAATTTTTCCTTTTGCCATTTTTATTAATTTGTGGGTGAGGTACTCACCCACACACTTTATTCCTCAACCATTCCTGAACATAATCCATTAGCTCCTTCTTTCTTCCTAAGGTAGAATATGGTCTTTTTCTTTTCAAGGTTATGCAATAGGCTTAAAACAAGAAAAAAAGGTTTAAAGCTCAAAGGGGCTACCAATGGATTAATATCAAGGCGGGCTTATTTGGCCAAGTAGCTTAAAACAAGAAATGCCTCAGTCATATCAAATTATGCATATTCACCTAAGATGCAAAACAAAAGAATCAAGCTAAATATTTGAGTATAAACAAACATGAGCAAGTCACTCAAGAAAAAATAGGAATGACACATGACAATTCATCCTTTACATTAAGGCTCAAGACTCACAAGGTCAAATTCTTTCACAAAAGATTTAATCAAGAAATTCTCAAATCAACTCATTTAGCAAATCATAGAAACAATCCACTCATATCAACATGACTTTTATTTTTCAAGAATTATGATCATCCCAATTACTGAATCAAATCCTAAAAATCCAATGTCAATATGTTTTATTGAAAGAAGGGAAATATTTTTGGTGGATTTCTTATGAGACATATTGTTTAAAAGTTTCACTTAGTAAAAAGTTAATACTTTCACAATTTTCTCAAAAAGAAATCACAATTTTTTTTAATGAAAACAAAAATTGAAAAACATAAAAAAATAATATATAATAAAATAATAAAAATAATAATAATAAAAAATCCTACCTACAGTTTGTCTCCCCCACACTTATTTCAAAAAAAAATGTCCTTGATGGACTTATTTTGGGGAGGAAATGAAAAATTTATGACTCTTGGCTCAATCTGGCCATATGTCAAAATTTATTTTCTTTAACTTTATAAAGTACAAGTCAGCTTGTACAATTTTATTAAAGAAAACAAAAACACATATTTTTGAAATTTTTTTAATATTTTTAAAATTAAAAACAGAAACAGAAAACAAACATGCATGCAAATTAACTTTTCTATCAACAGTGATTTCAAAAGAATTTGAATCTAAGCTTTTTACCTGTTGTAGCAACCTTTCTTCTTTTTCTGCAGCCATGTCAACAAAGACAACCATTGAAAACTTATTTGCATCATTCACATCAACAAACTTGATGTGTGGAGTGTGTGACTTCAACTCAACTTGAGTATCATCAGGTGCATTCGAATGGTTAAACAGATCATCAGTAATCCTCATAATCTCATCTTCTGAGTAAATATTTTCACCTAATGTTGTTGACTCCGCTGCTTCATCATTAACCAAGTTAGTTGCAATAGTAGATGCTTCAGCTGCATCTTCGAATATTGTTGGCTCTTCAACTGCACTTGGTTTCTCTATTGTATTATCCTCACAATTTTGCTCTTGAAAATGATCATTTGTACTCATATCCTCATCAACGGGTACAACTTTATATTCACATTGAGCATCGTCAACATATCCATTAGTAGATATGTTTGTGTGAGAATCTTTAATTTCTACATCAACTTCAGCAAAATCCTTAATATGTCCATCAGTAGACATATTACTATGAGCATCATTATATCTATCAGTAGATATATCAGTGTGACGTGATTCCGCTATCAATTTTTCAAATTGATTCTGCAAGCTTTGTGTGGCGGTATTCATCATACCTTTCTGATCTGTCTGATTCATCTTCATCATTTCAGTCATCATATTCATCATATTTTCCAAAGTGACCTTTCTAACTGTATCATTCATTAGCTGACTTAAATCTTCAGACATTTGTTCAGCTCTGATGGCCAACTTCAGAAGCACATCTTTGATTTCATGACGAAGTTCGTTAAAATATGGATTTTCAGGAAATCTCTGATGGGGTTGAGGGGTGGTATTAACAGTTACAAGTAATTCTATGAAGTTGTTCTTACTTGCATCCCTCAACATATCAGACAATATTTGCTTATTTTCATACCACTCTTGCTCAATATCTCTGCATCGTTGATCAACTCGCAACCTTTCATCCATGGAATCTAATTTCTCTATAACTTCACCCATTAGTATCATAACTTCTCTGTAGGATGGTCCATTGGTTGCTTCAACTTGTTGTGGCGGTACATATTGTTGCTGAAAACCATTTGGAACATATGGTTGCTGAGGTGAACACTTAGAATATGAATGTTGCTCATATCCCAAAAACAATGATCTAGGATATAGATCATTAAATTGTCGTAAAGTTAACCCACTTATATCAGGTGCAGAAGTAGGTGTGACAATTTGTTCTTGAAAATCACGTGGTTGCTGTGGATAGCAATTGTAATCCATTTGAAAACTACAATGTTGATTACTTTCGTATGAAAAATTATTTTGCATTTTTTAAAGAGGTTTTCTGAAAAGAAATAAGTTGAAAGCTTGTTGAGTAGACTTCCAGGAAAGAGAGGTGTGTCTCAATGGACAACTTAAGTACCTTGTCTTTCCTTAGCCAAAGTGTTTCCCAACTAGTTTCACAAATTTCGCAACAAAAATCCTCAAACAAAAATTATGCTTAAAAAAAAAATAACTAAAGAAAATAATAATAAAAAATTAGAATAAAAATTTAGAAAAGAAAATGTTAGTGATAAACAAAAAAGAAAAATAAAAAATAAAAAAATAAAATCAAAAGAATAAAAATAAAAATAAGAACTAAAATGATAAAAATTTTAACCGTGTTCCCCGGCAACGGCGCCAAATTTGATAACGTTGTCGTTGACGCGATCAAATTAATACTACTTATCTTATAACAACTTCAGTATTGTTAAGAAAGTAGTCAACAAAATAGTAAGGGTAAAGTAACCCAAAGTCGTCTCCCAACGAACACAGAATTGATTTTTAACAAATTAGTTCTTATAAAACTATACAAATGAGTTAGTCAAATAAAATAAAAAATATAGGGGATTAAGATAAACAAAGATAGAAATAAAATTTAAATGATAAAAAGAAATAAAAACAATAGTAAAGAAAATAGATTGATTCCATTGCTTTTTCAAAATAGATTCATCCTCGGTTATCTAAAGATTATTGCTCAATTAATTATTGTTATAGATTTACAAATTAATCAATGTAAAGTCTTAATTAATTTGTTGGCGTTCTCACTTTTAACCAAAGTACAGTCTCAATTAAAAGTGAGAACTTTTAGATTATCCACAATAAATTCAACCAAAGTACAGTCTCAATTAATCAAATTTACTATGCCTAATCATGTCTATTCTTTTATCTCCTCACCAAATAAAAAGCTTAATTAATCAAAGTAAAGTCTCAATTAATTGTAGTTAGAGTAAATACCTTTAACCAAAGTAAAGTCTCAATTATTGGTAAAAACTCATTTAATCATATGAAAGTTTCTAAATAAAATCAAAGTAAAGTCTCAATTAAATTTAAAAACCCTTGAACTCATATGATCAACATGCATATAGATTTAAAATCATTACTTGTTACGTGATTCAAAGATAAAAGACATAGATGACTTAAAACCTCAACAATAATAAAAAGAACAAAGAAATTATTTCATTCTAACCTCAGAATCCATAATGAAATTACAATGGAATCAACCCAAGAAGTTTAGCAATCCATGGAATACAAAATAAGAATAAAAGAAGAATAAAGAGAAGAAAAGAGAGAGAAAGGAAACGAAATTAGGCCCCCCTAAGGGTTCCAGAACTCCGAAGTCCCGATCTTCTCTTTTCTGCTTCTCCCTTGGTCTCTTTATATAGGAATTGGACTGAGCTTTTCTGTTGCTAAAATCTCTCAAATATCTTTTAAAAAATAAAGATAAATATAAATATTTAAAAATATTTAGAGAGATATATACTATTTGACAAATATAGTTGGTTGATAATATCAATATCTAATATAATTAAATTAATTAATTACTTAAAGATATATGATAAATTATCACCAATTAGTATTTGTATTAATTTTCCAAATTAACCCTTTGCAATCTCCTTAAATTATCTTCTAAATAATCCAATATCTTCAAGATATATTTGTTTGTTGTGGAACTAAAAAGATTCAAGAAGATCTTGTCATATTTAAAAAGATTTGGTAGTTATTATCTTTTAATATTTTATGATATAATTAAATAAGATAATTATTTAAAAATATCAAATAAAATATCTAAAGATATATTTTCCCAAATTATCTTCTATCATAAAGATAAAGAAAACCGCAAAGTCCAATTTTTCTTTCCTCTCTTCTTGGTTTAACCAAACTTCTTCACTTTTTCAAGCTTTTCTTGCCGTCTTCATGTAATGCTTGGCCTGAATTTTTGTGCTTTTGATAATTTCTTATTCTTTGATTTATCTTTAAGGTGTCATGAAGCTTTAATCAATTTATTTCCACACCTCTAAATGAGCTTAAAACTTAACTTCAGCTGCATCAATAAACGTTAAAATATCCAAAAATAATTTATGCAGCTAAAAATCACTTTTTAAGACATTTTTATCACACAAGCTCAAACAACCTAATTATCAGAATTATCAATTAAATCACTCTTTAGGCACACAAATTCAATTAAATACCCAGAATTAAACATTAAATGAGGGCAAAAATACGTACTCATCATACCCACACACTTATCCTTTTGCACTCCTGGGCAAAATCAAACAATTTCAAAACTTAATCTGAGGTATTTTATTTCACATCAACACTGGATCAAAGGAATGAACATCACTGGAGACAAATCAATACTCTAGAGATCAAATTATCATGTATATACAAACAGAAAGGTTCTAATTTTCACACATGAGTTAATCTTTTGAATTCACAAGACAATCAATTATGAAAGAAAGCACTCAAGTTAAATGTGTATTTTCTCACCAAAATTCTCTCAAGTGTTTTGGCTTGTGTTTTCACTCAAAATACTCATGTAAGTAAACTCTCATAATACTTAACAAGACTCTAATATTCATAAACTTTCAGAAAATATGCATTCAAAGATCATGAGGACTTTTCACAGGTTATAATGGGGCTAAGGCAAAGGTAGGAAAAAATTTAAGATTTTTGGGATATAGAAAGATAATGGAGCATAATTTCAAAAACAACTCCTTTTCGTTTATTGCTTTGTTGCTCTCTCTTTTTTTTAGAAAGCAATTATTTCAACACTTTTTCATCAACAATTTTTCCTTTTGCCATTTTTATTAATTTGTGGGTGAGGTACTCACCCACACACTTTATTCCTCAACCATTCCTGAACATAATCCATTAGCTCCTTCTTTCTTCCTAAGGTAGAATATGGTCTTTTTCTTTTCAAGGTTATGCAATAGGCTTAAAACAAGAAAAAAAGGTTTAAAGCTCAAAGGGGCTACCAATGGATTAATATCAAGGCGGGCTTATTTGGCCAAGTAGCTTAAAACAAGAAATGCCTCAGTCATATCAAATTATGCATATTCACCTAAGATGCAAAACAAAAGAATCAAGCTAAATATTTGAGTATAAACAAACATGAGCAAGTCACTCAAGAAAAAATAGGAATGACACATGACAATTCATCCTTTACATTAAGGCTCAAGACTCACAAGGTCAAATTCTTTCACAAAAGATTTAATCAAGAAATTCTCAAATCAACTCATTTAGCAAATCATAGAAACAATCCACTCATATCAACATGACTTTTATTTTTCAAGAATTATGATCATCCCAATTACTGAATCAAATCCTAAAAATCCAATGTCAATATGTTTTATTGAAAGAAGGGAAATATTTTTGGTGGATTTCTTATGAGACATATTGTTTAAAAGTTTCACTTAGTAAAAAGTTAATACTTTCACAATTTTCTCAAAAAGAAATCACAATTTTTTTTAATGAAAACAAAAATTGAAAAACATAAAAAAATAATATATAATAAAATAATAAAAATAATAATAATAAAAAATCCTACCTACAGTTTGTCTCCCCCACACTTATTTCAAAAAAAAATGTCCTTGATGGACTTATTTTGGGGAGGAAATGAAAAATTTATGACTCTTGGCTCAATCTGGCCATATGTCAAAATTTATTTTCTTTAACTTTATAAAGTACAAGTCAGCTTGTACAATTTTATTAAAGAAAACAAAAACACATATTTTTGAAATTTTTTTAATATTTTTAAAATTAAAAACAGAAACAGAAAACAAACATGCATGCAAATTAACTTTTCTATCAACAGTGATTTCAAAAGAATTTGAATCTAAGCTTTTTACCTGTTGTAGCAACCTTTCTTCTTTTTCTGCAGCCATGTCAACAAAGACAACCATTGAAAACTTATTTGCATCATTCACATCAACAAACTTGATGTGTGGAGTGTGTGACTTCAACTCAACTTGAGTATCATCAGGTGCATTCGAATGGTTAAACAGATCATCAGTAATCCTCATAATCTCATCTTCTGAGTAAATATTTTCACCTAATGTTGTTGACTCCGCTGCTTCATCATTAACCAAGTTAGTTGCAATAGTAGATGCTTCAGCTGCATCTTCGAATATTGTTGGCTCTTCAACTGCACTTGGTTTCTCTATTGTATTATCCTCACAATTTTGCTCTTGAAGAGCACGTGCGGGAATACATGCTACGGATCATACACCGCAACGCCAGGTAGAGTTCCCACATACAAACAAAGTCCGTATCGTCCCAAGACTACCAAACTCGTCAGCCAACAACTGAGGAGGGCAATCTATCTGGACCCATCCGTACTGGCCACAACCAGCACACTCATACCGGCAACACTCGCCAACCCGAGCCACAACTCAAGGTTCCTCGTGTTCGTCCGCCATCCCGAGCCACAACTCAAGAGATGCTATTCCGAGCAACAACTCAAGGAATACCACGTGCTTAACCCCTATCCCGAGCCACAACTCAAGGGATACGTTCCGAGCCACAACTCAAGGAACTCCAACAACCTCACCTCTAAAGCACTACCAGAAGCCTTGTAGAACACCCTATGAAGTCCAACAACTGGGACTTACAGCAGCTAAACCGCCTGGCGGGAGACACGTACCGCTAGGCGCCACAGCTTCCAGACCGCTTGGAAGCTATGATGAGTCGAACCTTGGCTCACATTCAATAATTAACTTTTGGGGAATTTAATATTATTTTTGCGCTTACAAATTTGATATTAGTTGCATCAAATTTATTATTAGATATTCTTGAGTTTAATAATGCAAGTGTAATTTAATTTAGGTCCTTAAGGGTGTAAATAATGAATCTTTTAATTCATAAATTAAGTCCCAAAATAGGAATTTTGGAGAGAAATAGTTCAGGTACTAAATGCACCCCCAATTCTCATGTTTACACCCCTTTTTCGAAATGGAATATCTATTATTAAAATAAAATATTTCTAGAGCTAGCTGCACCCCCTGTTTTCAGGTTTACACCCCCTTCTGTAATTTAACTTTAAATTTCTGCTTTGCACCCCTCCTTTTTACTAAGCTGCACCCTTAATGTTACTTAAGATCTAATCCATCAGATTTCGCCACGTGGCAATCCTCCACTTACTAAATTAACCATTCACAGTTTGCCACATCATCAATCTTCCATTAACTCACATCACTAATCGAAACATGCCACATCATCACTCTCTCTCTCTCCTTCAAACAACCAAAACCCTAACCCTAACTCTTTCTCTCCTTCCATCTCCATTCCATTAAGCAGCCGCCACCTCCATTGCCGCCATGACCTCGTCCGACCACCGCAGCTCACGCCGGAATGCAGCCAACCGCTGCACTCCCGCCGGACTGCTGCCCCCACCGTCGCGCTCCAACATCTCGAACCTGCCACTCCCGCGCCGCCATGACTCCAGCCGCAGCGTCGTCTTCCTCGTGTCTCCATCGCACCTCCATCTTCTGCAACTCTCGGCCACCATCACGACACCATCGCGCCACCATCGCGCCTTCATTGCTGCACCATACTCGAGGTCCTCCATGCTTCCTCGCGTCAGAACAACGTGCTCCTTCATTCACGTCGTCGGCAACCACCATTGTTGCAGCACTAGCGAGTCCTGCAGCAGCAAACGTGAGCTCCGCTACATCATTCTCGCGCCACCATCAAAGCTATGGAAACCACCACGAGTTCGCCATGGAAGCCACCGCGAGTTTGCGCCTGCACCTGCGCCCTCGTCGCGCTCACGTAAGAACTGTGTCGACCCCGTTCACTCCCGCGCCGTTGTCGACAGCATCGCTTCCATGGCAGCCACCACATCGCACTCGAGCCTCCTGCTTCCTCCACCATCCAGCCCCACCGTGTCGCCACTTCCCCCCCCCCCCCTTGACAGCCGCAGACCCCACAACACCTTCGCGACAATTTCGCAGCCACCGCGACAACCACCATAATCTCGCCTGAACCACTCACGGCAGCCAAACCCTAATAGGGAGAGAGACTTCCCTGACACGTGGCAGTCTCTCAATGGGCTGTCAAAAGTCAAGACTGGTCAACCAGTCAACTCTGGGCAAGGATTTGGTCAACAGTGGTCAAATTATCTATTTTAGGCTATATCTGGCAAGTGGTTCCTCTATAGGAACCCTAAATTGGCCTAGGAAGGAAAAGATAGTCTGGCGGCAGTTCACCACCAACCAGACTAATTATGGAAATTTTCCCAGAATCACAATCTTTAAAAATGAAATATACAAATCCTACATAATCATACCAAATTCAGCATACCAATCAGAATTAAATTAATCAGCGCATGAATTACCCTATTTAGCATGCCATTCAAATTAAAAATAAAGTTAACGCGTAAAAGCTCCCCTAACCTCGTTCCTTAGCTTAAATTAGAACAATTGATGAAGCTCTCCCTTGATCACCAATGGCCACCCTTGGTTTCCCTCAATTCTGCCTTCAACTCCCTCACGTCAGCCCCTCTCACTCACCCTTGCCTCTGTTTTTCTAAGTCTAGGTTCAGCCTTGCCAAAACCTTGCCTAAACTCCAACTTTTTCCTTTTAAACTAGTACTTTAGGTTACTTAAAAATATTAAAACGAATTTAATTTCATTTACCTTTTAATAACCCTTCATCTCTCATCATGAATGGGAATGCAGCCCCCCCTTGGCCGTACTGCTTCCCATTGCCTCTGTTAACCTTTCCCATTTCCCTCTAAAGTCACCATTAGCAAAATAAAAACAAGCATAATTTCCATTTAGCCTTTCTAAGGTTTGAACCCATGACCCCTTTGTTACCACTCAAGTGCATAACCATTTCAACCAATCATGTTTCATGCTAACCTTCACAATTCAAGTATCATAACATACAAGAACATGTTTTCATAAATTTAAATAACAAAACCATAACATCAAAAGTTAGCATACATAGGACTCGAACCCAAGTCCTCTCGCACAATCAAAGTGCTCTCAACCATATGAGCTAGCACTCTTCCACGTCATACCAACCATAATTTAATGTCATAATTATTACCCCTCCTGTATTTATTAATTAATTATTTATTTAATTAATTAAATTCTACGGGTCTTACAATACTCCCCCCTTTTTAAATTTTTCGTCCTCGAAAAAGAGAACTTACCAGTGAAGAGATGAGGATAGGATCGCCTCATGACATCGTCCATCTCCCATGTCATTTCTTGAGTTGCCTCATCCCATAGGACTTTCACGGTTTTGATTTCCTTCCCTCTGAGCTGTTTCGTTTGAGAATCCAAGATTCTCACTGGTCCGGCTCCAATAGTTAAGTCCTCCCGTATCTGCACATCATCATACTCCAGAATGTGTGTAGGATCGGCTATATATTTTCTCAACTGTGACACATGGAAAACATTATGCAAGTTTCCCAAGTGTGGTGGCAATGCCATCTCGTACGCTGCAGGACCAATCCTCCTCATGATCTGATATGGTCCGATGAATCGAGGTGTCAGCTTCCTCGATTTAAGTGCCCTGCCAATACCTGCAGTAGGGGTAACTCTGAGAAATACGTGGTCCCGTGCCTCAAACTCAAGCGGCCTCCTCCTCTTGTCCGCGTACGACTTCTGCCTGCTCTGAGTCGCGCGCATCCGATCCTGAATCACCCTCACCTTCTCGGTGGTCTGCTGTAAGAACTTTGGCCCAAGAACCACTGCCTCACCATCTTGTTGCCAACACAATGGCGTCCTACATCTCCTACCATACAAGGCCTCGTAGGGAGCCATTCCAATACTGGTATGGTAACTGTTATTATACGTGAATTCTACCAATGGCAACACATCACTCCATGTACCCAGATGGTCTAAAACACATGTCCTCAACAGGTCCTCCAACGACTGTATAGTCCGCTCAGACTGTCCATCTGTCTGAGGATGATAGGCGGAGCTCATCCTGAGCTAAGTACCCAAAGCATTCTGCAGCGACTGCCAGAACCTCGATGTGAACCTCGGGTCTCTATCTGACACAATACTCGCTGGCACTCCATGTAATCTAACAATCTCTCGCACATACAAATCCGCCAGCCTATCCATATTCATCTTCTGGTTAATCGGCAGAAAATGAGCACACTTCGTCAACCTGTCTACTATCACCCAGATTGAGTCGTGTCCTCTCACTGATCTCGGCAGGTGAGTGATGAAATCCATGGAAATACTGTCCCATTTCCACTGTGGAATATCTAGAGGTTCTAACATACCACCCGGTCGCTGGTGTTCTATCTTCGCTTTCTGACATACCAAGCAAGAAGCGACGTAATCAGCCACATCCGTCTTCATACCCGTCCACCAGAAAGAGGCTTTCAAATCTTTGTACATCTTAGTCATACCCGGATGTATGCTAAGACGACTCTTATGCCCCTCATCTAGGAGCATCTTCCTCAGAACCCTGCTGTTTGGAACACACACTCTCTCCCTGAACCGTAGGATCCCGTCGCTGCCCATTCGGAAATCCTTCCTCTTCTCAGTGCCCAACTCTCCAATTATCATCTGCAGTTCCTAATCCTTCCCCTGTTCCACCCGAAGCTCATCTAGGAACTCATTCGTGATCCTCAGCATGCTGCATCGTATCTGTCCAGGCCCCATATCCAACCCCAGATTCATGTCCCTCAACTGTTCTATCAGCTCTAACTCCCTAATCATCATAGCTGATACATGAATTCTCTTCCTACTCAAGGCATCCGCTACGACATTAGCTTTACCAGGGTGGTACAATAGCTCAAAGTCGTAGTCCTTTAAGTATTCCATCCAACGCCTCTGTCTCATATTCAGCTCTTTCTGATCAAACAAGTATTTCAAGCTTTTATGATCGCTGAATACCTGGAACTGCGCTCCATACAGGTAGTGTCTCCATGTCTTGAGGGCAAACACGACTGCCGCTAACTCCAAGTCGTGTGTCGGGTAATTCTTCTCATGCACCTTCAACTGTCTCGATGCATAAGCTACCGACCGTTTATCCTGCATCAGCACACAGCCTAACCCCTGATACGAGGCATCACAGTACACCTCAAATGTTTTAGTCGTGTCAGGGATTGCCAATATCAGTGCGGTGGTCAGTCTCCTCTTCATATCCTCGAAGCAAGCTTCACACTCGTCTGTCCACGAGAAAGGCTGGTCCTTTCTCGTAAGCTGTGTAAGAGGACTCACCATCTTGGAGAAACCCTCCACAAACCGTCGATAATACCCTGCCAAACCCACAAAACTTCGCACCTCTGAAACTGTTTGGGGCCTCTCCCACTTCACCACAGTCTCTATCTTCGCCGGATCAACGGCTATTCCTTGGGCTGAGATCACATGGCCCAGGAATTGTACCTCTTCCAACCAGAATTCACATTTCGACAACTTCCCATACAACTGGTGCTCTCTGAGAATCCCCAATACTACTCTTAGATGCTCTGCGTGTTCTTCTCTGCTCTCGGAGTAGATCAGAATGTCATCGATAAACACTACTACAAACTGATCTAAATATGGCCTGAAAATCCTATTCATGTAATCCATGAATATAGCCGGCGCATTGGTCACCCCAAAAGGCATCACTACATACTCGTAGTGACCATACCGTGATCGAAAAGCTGTCTTCTGGACATCCTCCGGCCTGACAAGGATCTGATGATACCCAGATCTCAGGTCTATTTTTGAGAACACCGCAGCTCCCCTCAACTGATCCAACAGATCATCAATCCTCGGCAATGGGTACTTATTCTTTATCGTTAGCTTATTCAGCTGCCGGTAATCAACACACAACCGGGAGCTACCATCTTTCTTTTTCACTAACAGAACTGGTGCTCCCCACAGTGATGCACTCGGTCGGATGAACTTCTTCTCAAGCAGATCCTCAATCTGTTTCTTTAGCTCAGCTAACTCAGCAGGCGCCATTCTGTACGGTGCCATAGAAACTGGCCCAGCGCCAGGGATGAGGTCAATGGAGAAATCTACATCCCTGCTAGGCGGTAGTTCTGGAATCTCATCCGGAAATACATCTGCATATGCATCCACTACCGGGATCCTGTTGATCTGCTCAACCGTGCTCATCTTCTCTGCCTGGGCCACAATCATGTAACAGGTAGCTCCAGCCTCAATCTCTCTCGCCGCCTGATTAGACGAGATCAGTTCTAGCCCCACCGTCTCAGGAAACACTATCTGACGCTGCCCGCAATCAATGACGACATAGTTGCTCGACAACCAATCCATGCCCAGAATCACGTCTAGACCCTCCATCGGCAAACAAATGAGGTTCAACCTGAACCTACGGCCTGCCACCTCCATAGGACACCCCACGCACATAGAAGTGGTGGATACCTCTCCAGACGCTGGCGTCGCCACTAAAAGCTCGCACCCCAGCTCTCGCATCGTGAGCCCGAGCCTCCTCACACATTCATTAGACACAAACGAATGAGTGGCTCCTGAGTCGAACAACACCACTACCTCGTGGTCACACAACAAACATAGAAACTGCAAAAGATTACCTGACTGTTTCGCCTCTGTGGTCGTCAAGGCGAACACACGCCCCGGTGCTCTAGGTCGGTCTCCTACTGGTCTCGTAGCTGGCGCACCACCAGCTTGTCTTCTGTTAGGACACTGACGTGCAAAGTGCCCTGTCTGCTGGCATGCGTAGCACCTACCAGTACTACTGCCTCCACCTGTACTGCTGGCAGGTTTAGTACAATCCCTCCTCAAGTGTTCCCCGCCACAGTTAAAACACCGTAATCTTCCCCAGGTAGTCGGCGGTCTGCTATAAGGTTTCCTCTGAGGTCTGACATCTGAGGTAGTCCTCTACTGTTTCCCCCCACTACTCGACCCAGTCTCCAACTGCTCCACGGTTTTGGCCTGCTCGACCAAAACTGGAAACTCTCTAATCCGAAGTGGCACAATGAAGCGGCGTATCTCATGTTTTAATCCGCCCTCGAACCTCCTACACCTCCACTCCTCAGTAACCTCTGGAGTGTAGAAACGCGCCAGGTATTCGAACCTCTCTATATAAGCCGCCACGGTCATAGTCCCCTGCTGAAGAGTAAGGAACTCTGCCTCCCGTTCGTGCCTCGCACTGTCGAGAAAGTACTTCTCCAGGAACCTCGTCCTGAAGACAGTCCACGTCACCTGCTCCCCACGGGTCTGCATCAACTGCTGCATCCCCTGCCACCAATACTCTGCGTCTGCCACCAGAAGAAACGTGACAAACAACAGCCTCTGCTCATCTGTGCATCCCAGCACTCTACAGATCTTCTCACACTCCCGCATCCAAGCATCTGCCTCGTCAGGAGTGGCTTTGCCAGAGAACTTGGCCGGCCGGTGTTTCATGAAATCTTCCATAGCTACTGGCCGGGTAGGTGCCACTACAGCTCTGGGTGGCGCCGCTATGGGCTGCATCGCGTCCACCATACGATGGATCGCTTGAGCTATGTCATCAGCTCCAGCGGTGTTCCTCCTCCTCCTGTTAGCCATAGCTCATGCACGCCACATATTATAGCTGGTTCACACACACAGCCCATATTAGGATTTCATATCCAAAAATAAACTAATAACACAGCAATTAGTTACACAAACGTAACGCGGTATGCTCACTCACCATAGACCCCAAAATCATTTTGAAAACCATTGCTCTGATACCAAATGTAACATCCCGTCAGGATATTACTAATTTATAAATAAATAATTGGAATAATTAAGACAACATGTTTAATAATACCTCATTTTCCCCAAAACGCGGGAAAATTTAAAACTTTATTAATTGCTGATAAAAACTTAGAACGTCCATCACATAATTAAAATCCAATGTTATTAAGTCACCCATCCGGGTTTACAAATATTTCCAAAACAAGTAATACAAGTAAAAAGTCTCCCCAACTCAATCCCCTCTCCGCGCCTAAGCTGCACCTAAGCCACCTACATCACCAGCATCTGCTCCCGTGTACCGCGTACACGATCATCGCCACACACACACAGATAGGGTGAGCTTAGCAGATAAAACACATATATATTCGAAGCTATAAACATATATATATATATATATATATATATATATATATATATATATATATATATATATATATATATATATATATAAATCAGTATACATACACATAACATCACTTAAATTTAACTTTCCACATTGCCCTATATTTTTTTATTCCCTCGATTCAATCTCCAATACGTTTATTCGTGTTCTACCTCGTCTGCTAATTACTTCAAGGTGACTTGCTGCCATACCTATCGGCCGCAACTGATAGAGCACGTACGGGAATACATGCTACGGATCATACACCGCAACGCCAGGTAGAGTTCCCACATACAAACAAAGTCCGTATCGTCCCAAGACTACCAAACTCGTCAGCCAACAACTGAGGAGGGCAATCTATCTGGACCCATCCGTACTGGCCACAACCAGCACACTCATACCGGCCACACTCGCCAACCCGAGCCACAACTCAAGGTTCCTCGTGTTCGTCCGCCATCCCGAGCCACAACTCAAGAGATGCTATTCCGAGCAACAACTCAAGGAATACCACGTGCTTAACCCCTATCCCGAGCCACAACTCAAGGGATACGTTCCGAGCCACAACTCAAGGAACTCCAACAACCTCACCTCTAAAGCACTACCAGAAGCCTTGTAGAACACCCTATGAAGTCCAACAACTAGGACTTACAGCAGCTAAACCGCCTGGCGGGAGACACGTACCGCTAGGCGCCACAGCTTCCAGACCGCTTGGAAGCTATGATGAGTCGAACCTTGGCTCACATTCAATAATTAACTTTTGGGGAATTTAATATTATTTTTGCGCTTACAAATTTGATATTAGTTGCATCAAATTTATTATTAGATATTCTTGAGTTTAATAATGCAAGTGTAATTTAATTTAGGTCCTTAAGGGTGTAAATAATGAATCTTTTAATTCATAAATTAAGTCCCAAAATAGGAATTTTGGAGAGAAATAGTTCAGGTACTAAATGCACCCCCAATTCTCATGTTTACACCCCTTTTTCGAAATGGAATATCTATTATTAAAATAAAATATTTCTAGAGCTAGCTGCACCCCCTGTTTTCAGGTTTACACCCCCTTCTGTAATTTAACTTTAAATTTCTGCTTTGCACCCCTCCTTTTTACTAAGCTGCACCCTTAATGTTACTTAAGATCTAATCCATCAGATTTCGCCACGTGGCAATCCTCCACTTACTAAATTAACCATTCACAGTTTGCCACATCATCAATCTTCCATTAACTCACATCACTAATCGAAACATGCCACATCATCACTCTCTCTCTCTCCTTCAAACAACCAAAACCCTAACCCTAACTCTTTCTCTCCTTCCATCTCCATTCCATTAAGCAGCCGCCACCTTCATTGCCGCCATGACCTCGTCCGACCACCGCAGCTCACGCCGGAATGCAGCCAACCGCTGCACTCCCGCCGGACTGCTGCCCCCACCGTCGCGCTCCAACATCTCGAACCTGCCACTCCCGCGCCGCCATGACTCCAGCCGCAACGTCGTCTTCCTCGTGTCTCCATCGCACCTCCATCTTCTGCAACTCTCGGCCACCATCACGACACCATCGCGCCACCATCGCGCCTTCATTGCTGCACCATACTCGAGGTCCTCCATGCTTCCTCGCGTCAGAACAACGTGCTCCTTCATTCACGTCGTCGGCAACCACCATTGTTGCAGCACTAGCGAGTCCTGCAGCAGCAAACGTGAGCTCCGCTACATCATTCTCGCGCCACCATCAAAGCTATGGAAACCACCACGAGTTCGCCATGGAAGCCACCGCGAGTTTGCGCCTGCACCTGCGCCCTCGTCGCGCTCACGTAAGAACTGTGTCGACCCCGTTCACTCCCGCGCCGTTGTCGACAACATCGCTTCCATGGCAGCCACCACATCGCACTCGAGCCTCCTGCTTCCTCCACCATCCAGCCCCACCGTGACGCCACTTCCCCCCCCCCCCCCCTTGACAGTCGCAGACCCCACAACACCTTCGCGACAATTTCGCAGCCACCGCGACAACCACCATAATCTCGCCTGAACCACTCACGGCAGCCAAACCCTAATAGGGAGAGAGACTTCCCTGACACGTGGCAGTCTCTCAATGGGCTGTCAAAAGTCAAGACTGGTCAACCAGTCAACTCTGGGCAAGGATTTGGTCAACAGTGGTCAAATTATCTATTTTAGGCTATATCTGGCAGGTGGTTCCTCTATAGGAACCCTAAATTGGCCTAGGAAGGAAAAGATAGTCTGGCGGCAGTTCACCACCAACCAGACTAATTCTGGAAAATTTCCCAGAATTACAATCTTTAAAAATGAAATATACAAATCCTACATAATCATACCAAATTCAGCATACCAATCAAAATTAAATTAATCAGCGCATGAATTACCCTATTTAGCATGCCATTCAAATTAAAAATAAAGTTAACGCGTAAAAGCTCCCCTAACCTGGTTCCTTAGCTTAAATTAGAACAATTGATGAAGCTCTCCCTTGATCACCAATGGCCACCCTTGGTTTCCCTCAATTCTACCTTCAACTCCCTCACGTCAGCCCCTCTCACTCACCCTTGCCTCTGTTTTTCTAAGTCTAGGTTCAGCCTTGCCAAAACCTTGCCTAAACTCCAACTTTTTCCTTTTAAACTAGTACTTTAGGTTACTTAAAAATATTAAAACGAATTTAATTTCATTTACCTTTTAATAACCCTCCATCTCTCATCATGAATGGGAATGCAACCCCCCCTTGGCCGTACTGCTTCCCATTGCCTCTGTTAACCTTTCCCATTTCCCTCTAAAGTCACCATTAGCAAAATAAAAACAAGCATAATTTCCATTTAGCCTTTCTAAGGTTTGAACCCATGACCCCTTTGTTACCACTCAAGTGCATAACCATTTCAACCAATCATGTTTCATGCTAACCTTCACAATTCAAGTATCATAACATACAAGAACATGTTTTCATAAATTTAAATAACAAAACCATAACATCAAAAGTTAGCATACATAGGACTCGAACCCAAGTCCTCTCGAACAATCAAAGTGCTCTCAACCATATGAGCTAGCACTCTTCCACGTCATACCAACCATAATTTAATGTCATAATTATTACCCCTCCCGTATTTATTAATTAATTATTTATTTAATTAATTAAATTCTACGGGTCTTACAGCGCATGGTGATTGGGGAGCATAAATGATGTGGAAGAGAGAGTAAAGCAAAGGCATAAAGCATAAAGTAAAAGGCATGAAGCAAGTGTACCTATGTACCTTTGGTCTCCTTTGTTTTTAGCACTCTTTGGCCACTTTTTGGAGACATATGAGACACATTCTTTGTCTCCTTTTGTGCTAGAACGAAATTAGCTTTGCACACACCATAGCTAGCTCTTTTGTCTCTCATTTTTTGTAACCTTATTTGACCTAGTTTCTAGAAGCTAGGGTTTGGTTTTTGTAGAGACATCCTTAGGTATCTTTTATTTGCTTAGAGGCCCCTAAACTCTTCTATATAAGGGGTGCTCCTAGACATGTAAAAGGGTTGAACATTTTGAAGTAAAAACACTCTTGTGTCTCAACCATTTGTGAGAGTTTCCTCCCTAGGGAGTGAATACTTTTAAGCCTTATCTTGCATAGCAATGGCGGCACACATCCACTCATCTTCAAGGTTGTCATGGCTTCTAGCCTAGCCTTGTAGTGGCGTGCTTCTCACATTTTTACCATTTCTTCCCTTTCCATTTTATGTTTTCTTCTTCCTTTAATTGTTCTTGGTATTCTATGATTTATGTGCTTTCCATTGCCTTTTCATTTTGAATCAATCCATCATCTTTTTCTTTTGAGCTTTGTGAAAGGAACCTTCACATCTAGATAGCTTGCTATCTTAATGTCCAGTGGGGATTTCACTCAGCTTTCTTAATCAACTCACACCATATTCAATAATCTTAAAAAGGAACAAGATAATCCTTCATCATACACCCATTTGACACCAAATTTTTTTTACTCCCATTTGACACCTAAAATATCTTTACACCTATTTATAATATATTTACTCCCATTTGACACCTAAAATATATTTACGACCATCACCACAACCACCACCACCACCACCACGACAACCACCACCACGACAACCATTACTAACTCGGGCACAACCCCGACCACCACCACGACAACCACCACAACCCAAACCACCACCACCACCACCACCACCACCACCATCATTATGACCCCCACCACTACCACCACGACAACCACCACCAACTCGGGCACAACCACGACCACCACCACAACAACCACCATCAACAAAAACACCACAACAATGGTCGCCATCACTGCTAGCACCACGACCACCACCACCACTACAACCACCACCACCACCACCACCACGACGGCCACCAACACCACCACCACCACCACCACCCAACCACCACCACCACCACAACCACAACCATCACCACCACCATCACCACGACCACTACCATGGCCAGCAGCACCACCACCACCACGGCTACCAGCATGGCCACCACCAGGGCAATCACCACTACCACCACCACCACCACCCCGACCACCACCACCACAACCATCACCATTACGACCAGCAACACTACCACCCCCACGACCACGACCACCAGGGCACCACCACCACCACCACGCCAACCACCACCACCACCACCACCACCACCACTACCACCCTAACCACCACCACCACCACAACCATCATCACTACCACTACCACGGCCACCACCATGGCAACCAATAGGGCCATCACCACCACCACTACTACCACCACTGCGACTACCACCACGAGCATCGAAACCACTATCACGACCACCATCACATCCACCACCACCACAACCGCGACCACCAACACCACCAACACCATGGCCAGGAACCCCACCATAACCACCATCACCACCACCACGACTACCAACACTACAAATTTGACAACCATACTGACAACGACCGCCACCACCATCACAACCACCACCACCACCACCACAACAACAACCACTATGACCAACACCACCACCACCACAACCCCAGAACAACCACCACCACTACCACAACCACAACCACCACCATAGCCACCACCCCCACCACCACCATAGCCACTACCACAACAACGACCAACACCACCACCACCATCACAACCACCACAACCACTACCACCACGACCACCACCACAACGCCGACCACCACCACAACGACAACGACGACCACCACCACCACGTCGAAAGACCACCACCACGATGGAGGAGCCTCATCAAGTGGTATTCAGAACCACTCGATTCTCAAATATCGTGAAAGCTAAGTATTCGAGCATTATCTCTACTGTTTTTCTCTTTATATGTTCGATTTTGTCTTGTTCTATATTCATTTGAGTCATTTTTGCTTCTCTGGTGTTGATTTTGTGCTCTTGATATGTTTTCCTTGCTGAAATTGATTCAAATTTTGTTGATCTAATTTTCTGAATCAATACCGTGATTCATTGTCATAGCTCTCTGAATCTGCTGCTCAAATGCATGTCTTAGGTTTGATTTCATTTTTTTTACTTTGGTTTAAAATTTTATGATCTCTGTTTTGTCTTGGGAAGTGTTTAATTTGTTTTATATGTTATTGATTCCATAGATGTGTGCCTACAATGTGTTTTGTTCACTATTTCGCATCTCATTCAGTTCCTGTTTGGTGTTTGACTCATTAGTTTCTGTTCTGGTATGTGTTATGGAGTTCTAATATTGTTAGTAGATCAATGGAAATATTCTACAGTGCTTCATTTTTTCACTACTCGTGTTTAATTTCTACTTAAAGTGCTCTTGTTTCAATTTGTGTGCATCTATCTTTGCATTTCACTTTGAATCTATTGCTTTACTGAAATTGAAACTATTAGCCAAGTTGTGACTGAAGCCTTTCATGCGCATTCCATCACATTGTACTCTAATTCATATCAGAATCTATGTGTGGAAATGCAAGCTTGGTCCGTGAAAGCATAGGTATTATAAGTACCTTGTTTACTACAGTCTTCTATTCCTTCACAGATGATTAAATCTTGGTTTTGTGCTCAAATATTGTTGATGGACTAGTATATTTGTTTAAGTTTGAGTGTTGTATCAATATATTTGAGCATTCACGGGTTTCATGTTCTTTCTGCAATTTAGATTTGCTTTGATCAATTCATATCCAGATTTTGGACATCTTGCTTGGTCGTTGGAATCTGAATGGAAACTGCATTTGCTTTACTTGTGTGTCTACTTAATCACATGTTATTGTTTCTGTGGTTAGCTTAGTTATTTGTCTTGAATGTTGATTAATCTTTTTTTGCTTTACATCTTATGTTTCCGCAGATTATGTGCATTAAAAATTGTTGCAGTATAGTTCATTCATTCAGTCTGTGACAAACATTTGTCTGCTATTATAACTTATTTCCTTTGCTGCAACTATGTGCACTAGTTTAGAGTTATCCACGTCTCTCAGTTGCATATGTGCTTATATTCTGTAATACCATGTTCGATCTGTGAACATTCTGTTTGCTAAATCTTCAATGGTATTTCTTGTGAGTGAAGTTGTTCAGCCATTTCTATTTCATTGCATCAGCATTAGTTCTGTTGATTAATTGCCTACTATTGTTCTCTTCATGTTTTATGAAATTTGGTGCCTCAACTTGGTTTTTTTCATATCCTAAGTCTTCATCCCATACTGGTTCATGTTGCTTTATTTTGCACTGTCAAATTGTTTGAGTCAAACTAGTGCTTTAATCTGATGATTCCAGCATATTTCGATGTTTTTCTTTGACTGAAATTATGTGTTTTCTTTTACAGTTTCACTACACTATTTACTTGTGTTTTTCCAAATATTTTTGTTAGTTGAATCAATTTTTTAATCTGTCACATGCCATTGACCACTTGAATGGAATTGGAAAACTGCCATCGAAGTGAACTATGCTTTCAAAGATTAATTGCATATGTGATTTATGTGAGTTGAAAAGAAAATTTGTGGACAAGAATATGATGTGAAAATCTGCATTGATGGATAATCTTTAACTCACTTGAGTGAAAAGAAAGAGTGAATTAAAAACAAAAAAACGGTTCACACTTAGTATTGACCATTCCTTTCCAATACAATGTGCATGTGCTCTTGATTCAACTGGTTTGAGTCTTGTTTGATTTTAGTTTTATTCATCATATTCTAGATACATTCCTTAGGTTCCTTTTGTGTGCCTTCTTTATTGGTTAGCTTGTATTCTTGCTTGTCTTCATTGGCTCTCCATTGAGTTTGTCATTAAATCTATCACTTGATGTTCTCCTTGCCTCAAATTTAAACTTTTATTGTTTCCTGCTTTTTACTCTCAAAAGTGGCTGACTGCTCATTTGCTCTTGGTCACCACCACATCCACCACCATTGTCACCACCACCACCACCACCATGGCCACCAACATCACCACCACCACCACCACATCTACAGCCACCACCACCACCACAACCACAACCACGGCCACCATGACGGCCGCCAATACCATCACCACCAACACAATGGCCACCTTCACGGACGCCACGACCACCACCATCACCACCACCACAAACACAACCACTGCCACCACCAACACCACCACCACCACCACAAATACCATAACCACGACAACCACCGCCATCATCGTCGCCACCACCACCACCCTCACAGCCACCACCACCACCACCAGCACATGCACCACTACCACCACCATCACTACTTCACGACGCTTGTTCTTTCATAGCGTTAGTTTAGGATCTCGCCGTTAGGATTATTAGAACGACATTCTCTTCTCCTTTTTCTGTTCAGTCCCTCATGGTGGTCTTCTTCTCACTATAAAAGGCCAGCTAGCTATTGTAATCACAACTTTGATGAATGTTGATTTGGTTGAGAACACTCCCACCGTTCATCTTAGCTCACCCTTCACCTTTAGATGAGGATTTCTCCTCCTAGGGTTCCAAATACCATGTATGTGTTTCCAGCGAGAAACCAGAGAGCTTAGTTGCATGTTTTGAGATTCCACGATTGAAGCTATTTTCCGGTGATTCCACGATGGAGTGTCGTCATCAACCACGACCACCATCACTACCACGACCATCACTACCACTGCCACCACCCCAACCACCACCACCACATGCACCACCACCATCACCACCACCACCACGACCACCACCACCATCATAACAACCACAACCATCACCACCACCACAACCACATCCACCACCACCACCATCGCCATCATAACAGCCAGAACCACGACGACCACGACCACCACGACCACCACAACCACCACCACCACAACAACAACAACCACCATCAAAACCACCACCACGGCCACTACCACCACTACCACCACCACCACCACAACCACCACCAACACCACCACCTCCACCACCACTACGACCATCACAGTCACCACCACCACCACTACCACCACAACCACAACCATCACCACCACCATCACTACGACCATGGCCAGCACCACCAGCACCACCACGGCTACCAGCATGGCCACCACCAAGGCAATCACCACTACCACCACCACCACCACCACCACCACAACCATCACCATTACGACCAGCAACACCACCACCCCCACAACCACGACCACCAGGGCACCACCACCACCACCAAGCCAACCACCGCCAGCACTACCACCACCACCACTACCACCCTAACCACCACCACCACCACAACCATCATCACTACCACTACCACGGCCACCACCATGGTAACCAACAGGGCCATCACCACCACTACCACTGCCACCACCACCGCGACTACCACCATGAGCATCGAAACCACTATCACGACCACCATCACATCCACCACCACCACCACCACCACCAACACCATTGTCAGGAATCCCACCATAACCACCACCACCACCACCACGACTACCAACACTACAAATTTGACAACCATGCTGACGACGACCGCCACCACCATCACAACCACCACCACCACCACCACCACCACCATAACAACCACTATGACCAACACCACCACCACCACAACCCCATAACAACCACCACCACCATGGCCACCACCACCACCACTACCACAACCACAACCACCACCACAGCCACCACCCCCACCACCACCATAGCAACCACCACAACAACGACCAGCACCACCACCACCACCACAACCACCACAACCACCACCACCACGACCACCACCACCACCACCACGGCCACCACCACCACCACCACCACGTCTAAAGACCACCACCACGACTTGCAACATGAACCACTATCTACAATGAGAGAACAAGTGTTTTCTAAAATTTTACATCTTGTATGAAAGATGTTCTCTCTTTGTGTTGGCTCTTTTGGAATGGGTTGGTTGCTAAGAAGTCTTCTAATCATTAGAAGGTCTCCTTCACAAGGATAGGCAATTTCCTTAGACATCATTAAACTCCTCACTAGAAGTCTCACTCTCACTTTCTTGCTCATCTTGGCTACTATAGTGGTCAACACCCCTTAAGATCATGGTCTTTTTGGTGGGGCATTGAGATGCAACATGACCTCTACCAAGACACTTGAAACATTTGATTTCACACAAGAAAAATAGGAATGACACATGGTAGTTCATCCTTACAATAAAGCTCAAAACTCACAAGGTCAAAAACTCTTTCACAAAAGATTTATTCCAGAAACTCTCAAATCAACTCAATCAAGTAAATCACAGAAAACAATCCACTCATAGCACATGACTTTTATTTTCCCAGAATTATGACCGTTCCAATTAGTAAATCAAATCCAAAAATCCAATGTCAATATGTGTTATTGAAAGCAGAAACTTTTTTTTTTTAAATAAAAACAAACAGAAAACAAAATTAGAAAAGGAAAAACAAAACAAATAGAAAACAAAAACAGAAAAGGGGGAAATCTCCCCACACCCCCACACTTTATCCATGCATTGTCCTCAATGTATTCAATATGTATAAAATGCAAAGAAAAAGTATGAAGTGTACTTACCTCCTCAAGGTGGAAGGTATGAGGGAGACGTCAAGTTCATCCCATCCATCGTCTTGTTCAGCATATCTTGATTTTCATTGAATATCCGAAGATGATGCCCATTAACTTTAAAAGTTCTTGCTGAGGATTCTTCCTTGATCTCCATTGCTCCATAAGGGAAGACTTCTGTAACAATGTATGGTCCTTCCCAAGTAGAACGCAACTTACCAGTCATGTGACCAAGCTTGGATTTGTATAGTAACACCTTCTGGCCTACCTTGAAATCCTTTCTAGCCACAAGCTTTTGGTCATGGAACTTCTTGGTTTTCTCTTTGTAGAACTTTGAATTTTCATAGGCTGCAAGCCTAATCTACTCTAGTTCTTGCAACTGAAGCTTTCGCTCATTTCCTGCTTCTTCCAAATCCAAGTTGCATGCTTTCACGGCCCAATAGGCCCGATGTTCAATCTCCACAGGTAGATGACAAGCCTTTCCAAAAACCACCCTGAAAGGTGACATACCTATAGGTGTTTTGTAGGCTGTCCTGTGTGCCCAAAGTGCTTCATCCAATCTTGTTGCCCAATCCTTTCGACTAGGCTTCACTACTTTCTCTAGTATCTTTTTAATCTCTCTGTTAGAGATCTCTGCTTGTCCATTGGTTTGGGGGTGATATGGTGTAGCAATGCGATGTGTCACCCCATACTTCTTCAACATGTTCTCAAGTAGCCTATTACAGAAATGAGTCCCCTGGTCACTGATGATGGCTCGTGGTATCCCAAATCTGCAGAAAATGTTAGACCTGACAAAACTCATAACAACTCGAGAATCATTAGTCCTTGTAGCTATGGCTTCCACCCATTTGGAGACATAGTCTACAACAAGCAAAATATAAGAAAACCCAAAAGAAGGAGGAAAAGGACCCATAAAATCAATACCCCAAATATCAAATACCTCACAATATAGCATGGGTTGTTGAGGCATTTCATCCCTTCTTGTAATGGATCTGGCTGCCCTTTGGCACTGCTCACAATTTTCATATACCCTCTGTGCATCTTTAAAAATAGTAGGCCAATATAATCCACAATCCAACACCTTCCTACCTGTTCTTTGTGTGCCATAATGTCCACCAAAAGGAGACGAATGACAGAACTCAAGCACATGAGGTATCTCGATATCTGGAACACACCTCCTTATGACTTGGTCACTACCGATGCGCCATAAGATTGGGTCTTCCCAGATATAGTACTTTGCCTCACTTTTTAGCTTGATTCTTTCATATTTGGAGAAGGAAGGAGGAATAGCAGAAACAACCAAATAATTAACAATGTCAGCAAACCAAGGTTCAGGAAACATACCTTTCACAGTAGTCAATGCTAGGAGGACTTCATCAAGAAAGTCATCCTTAATAGGAATGTTATCTTCTCCATTTTCAATCCTGCTAAGATGATCAGCTACCAAGTTATGTGCTCCACTTCTGTCTAGAATCTCAATGTCAAACTCTTGGAGCAGTAGCATCCATTTGATCAACCTTGGTTTCGAATCTGCTTTCTTCAGAAGGAATTTTAATGCTGCATGATCAGTATAAACAATTACCTTGGAACCAAGTATATACGGTCTGAATTTGTCCAAGGCAAACACAACAGCCAATAATTCCTTCTCAGTCGTGGTGTAGTTAGCCTGCGCTGTGTCCAATGTTCTGGAAGCATAATATATCACATGTGATAGCTTCCCATCTTTTTGTGCAAGCACCGCTCCTACTGCAAAGTTTGATGCATCACACATCAACTCGAATGGTAAGGTCCAATCAGGTGGCTGGATGATAGGAGTGGTGGTAAGCGCCTTTTTCAATATATCAAATGCATCTTTGCACCTCTCTCCAAAGTCAAATACTACATCCTTTTGCAACAAGTTGGAGAGAGGGTTGGCTATCTTGCTGAAGTCTTTGATAAACCTCCTGTAAAATCCTGCATGTCCAAGAAAAGATCGAACCTCTTTCACAGAAGAGGGGTAAGGCAATTGTGAAATAATATCAATTTTAGCAGGATCTACAGATATACCATTCTTAGAAACAACGTGACCTAAAACTATACCTTGTTCCACCATAAAATGACATTTTTCAAAATTTAAAACAAGGTTAGTTTCTTCACATCTCTCCAAGACTCTAGCAAGATTAGACAAGCAATGATCAAAAGATGAACCATATACACTAAAATCATCCATAAAAACCTCAATACAATGCTCCAACAAATCTGTAAAAATACTCATCATACATCGCTGAAATGTTCCAGGAGCATTGCAAAGGCCAAATGGCATTTTTCTATAAGCATATTTACCGAATGGACAAGTAAAAGTAGTCTTATGTTGATCCTCTGGGGCAATACAAATCTGAAAATACCCAGAGAATCCATCAAGAAAACAGTAATGAGACTTACCTGCCAATCGATCTAACATCTGGTCCATGAATGGTAAAGGAAAGTGGTCCTTCCTGGTGGCCTGGTTTAGTCTTCTATAATCAATACAGACCCTCCAGCTATTCTGAATACGAGTAGGAATCAACTCGTTCTTCTCATTCTTGACCACGGTGATCCCAGATTTCTTGGGGACCACATGTACAGGACTCACCCAAGTGCTGTCAGAAATGGGATATATAATACCTGCTTGTAGCAACTTGGTGACTTCTTTCTTCACAACCTCCATCAGCTGAGGATTCAGTCTCCTCTGAGGTTGCCTCACTGGCTTAGCATCCTCCTCCAAGAGTATTCTGTGCATGCAGAAAGAAGGACTAATACCAGGAATATCTGCCAAAGTCCAGCCTATTGCTCGCTTGTGATCTTTGATAACCTGCAATAGCTTTTGTTCCTGCTCGTCAGTAAGCAAGGCAGATATAATAACAAGGAGTTTCCCATCCCTTTCAAGATAAACATATTTCAAATGAGATGGTAAAGGTTTCAACTCCAAAGTGGGTGGCTGTTCCACAGATGGCAACATTTTATTGCCTAAGGTAATTTCAGCCACCTCAGCATTACACTTGGACGCCACAGAGGTATCAAATAGTGACATCGCGTCCTCAACATCACCTGTTTTACAATTTTCTCTTTCGTCTAAAATTGAGCCCGAAATATTCAAAAAAGAAAAATCCAAAGAAGAAGAAAAACCAGATAAAACATCGAAAAGTCCAAAAGCATAATTATTCACTACATTACTCAATAAATCAATACAAAACAAAGAATGGTCTTCAATTGGGTGCTTCATGGCTTCTAGCACGTTGAACTGCACCTTCTCATCTCCTATCTCCATAGTCAAGGATCCTGCATGCACGTCTATCTTGGTATGTGCTGTCATCATGAATGGTCTTCCCAAGATGATTGTGGTTGAACTCATTCCTTCATCATCCTTCATGTCTAAGATATAGAAATCTGCAGGAAAAATTAACTTGTCCACACGGACAAGCACATCTTCTAGCACACCTGCAGGGTTAACTGTGCTACGGTTGGCCAATTGAATGACCACACCAGTAGACTTAAGAGGTCCAAGATGAAGTGAAGTAAAAACAGATAAAGGCATTACATTAATAGAAGCTCCTAAATCTAACATAGCATTGTCAAACTTAGTACTACCTATAATGCAGGGAACAGAAAACATACCTTGATCCTTACACTTTTGCGGCATTCTGACTGCAGGCTTCTTAATTAAGCTAGAGACGTTTCTTCCCATGTTCACTACCTCTTTGTCCATAATACGCCTTTTATGTGTACATAATTCTTTGAGAAACTTGGCGTATTTAGGAATTTGTCTAACAGCATCCAACAAAGGAATGTTTATCTCCATTTTCTTGAAAGTATTCAGGATTTCTTTGTCTAACTCCTCCATCTTTTTAGTTTTTGGTTTCAAACGGTTTGGATAGGGAGGAGGAGGAGAATAAGGAGAAGGATTTTCAGAGGAAGTATTAGGGGATACCAACCTGGAGTTATCACTGGGTCCAGGCATTTCAGATGTTGCTTGTGTTGCTTCATTTGATCTTCCTCTTTCATCATTAGGTACAACTTCATTGTCCTTATCTTCATCTTCTTGGGCATCCCCAAGACCTTGTATTTGCTTACCCGATCTTAAAGTAATAGCACTTACATTTCTCGGGTTGATTACAGTTTGTGCAGGCAAATTGCTCGAGCCTTGTTGAGACTTCATCTGATTTAACTCATTTGCCATTTGTCCAATCTGATTTTGCAAATTCTGATTGGTTGCTTCCATCGTCTGTTTCAACTCATTGATTTGTCCCTTCATCATGTCAGCCATCATTTTCATCATTGCCTCAATGTTTGAATCACCAGAGGTTGCCGCTGGTTGTGGTTGTTGCCTCTGTTGAGGTGGAACATAGACTTGTTGGTGTTGAGGCTGTTGATTTCCCCATTTCTGGCTGGGATATTCCTTCCAATCTAGGTTGTACTTGTTGGAGGACAAATCATGGTTGTATTGCTGCCGAGGTGGTCTATTATTGCCATAGATGTTTGCAGCATATGCCTGAGGTTGTTTATTGTCTAACGTCCCTGTCTCTTTTAACATAGAACAAGCCTTTGTAGGATGATTAGTAGAAGCACAAATTCCACATAAAGTAGAAGGGATAGGCTTTTTCTGTAAGTCTGTCAAGGTCCTTACCATGGCTGCTAAGTCATCCAACTTCCCTTCTAATTTCTTGTGATCTGCAACATATGAAGCTTCTACTCCATGGGTTCCCTTCAATAAAGTTATAGAATTACTCCTTGTGGAAAATTGTTGATGGTTTGACGCCATAGTTTCAATCAATTGTCTTGCATTTGTTGGCGTTTTATCCACCAATGACCCTCCACTTGCAGCATCTATCATTTGTCTATCCATGATACTCAATCCCTCATAAAAGTATTGAATGAGGAGATGCTCGTTTATTTGGTGATGAGGACATGAAGCACATAACTTTTTGAATCTTTCCCAATACTCGTGAAGACTTTCTCTTTCTTGTTGCCTTATCCCATAAATATCTTTGCGAATAGCAACAACTCTAGATGCTGGAAAAAACTTCTCCAGAAATAATCTTTTCAGAGTCTCCCAGGTATTGATGGATCCTGGCGGAAGGCAGTATAACCAATTCTTAGCGGCATCTTGCAATGAGAATGGAAAAGCCTTAAGCTTGATATGTTCCTCTGTCACTGTTGTAGGTCTCATGGATGAACAAACAACATGAAATTCCTTCAAGTGATGGTATGGGTCTTCTCCTGCTAATCCATGGAATTTGGGTAAAAGATGGATTAACCCAGACTTAAGCTCACATTCTCCATCTGGATATTGGATGCACATGTTTTGTGTAATTGCTGCATCTGGTGAAGCCAACTCTCTTATTGTTCTTTCTTCCATTCTATCTTCTTGAATTTCTGGTTCAGGTGATGGATCAGAAGATATGTTAATCACCGGAGGTGATTCTAGTGGTACACTTTCAGTGGTAGGTTCAGATGATGATGGTGCTCCTTCAGTAGAACACCTGAGTTCAAGTCTCCTACGTGATTTACGCAAGTTCCTTTCAAGTTCTGAATCAAGTTGATAAAATTGACCCGGATTGGCCCGAGTCATGCACTATGCAGTCCACCTGAAAGTGTTTCCCTGTGTGTTTTTTTTTTCCTATTCTTGTTTTGGAGAAAGATTTCAAGAAAGAAATGAATTAAGATGTCGTTGGGTCTACTCCCAGGAAAGAGAGGTGCGTCACAGTGGACAACTTAAATACCAAGTCTTTCCTAAAGAGAGTTTTCCAAACTAGTCTCAAAAAATTTCTTAAAAGAAATTCTTAATCAAAACAAAAATAGAACTTTGCTTGAAATATATTAACAGAAAACTAGATACTACAAAATAACAAACTATATTAAACGTATATGCGTAAAATAAATAAAAATAAATAAAAATAATAAATAAAATAAAATAAAATAAAATAAAATAAAATAAAATAAAATAAAAACAGAATCAAAATAAAAGAAATACTAATCGTATTCCCCGGCAACGACGCCAAATTTGATATCGCTGTCGTTAAGCGATCAAATTACCACTACTTTAGCAACTTCAGTATTGCCAGTTTGTAGTGAAAAAAATAGTTAGGGTTAAGATAACCCTTAGTCGTCTCACAACGAATACGGAATTGATCTCAAATATTTGATTCTCAAAAATGCAATTTAAAACTAGCAACTATAAAAATAGGGAGGTTTTGATATGCAAAGAAAATGACACGGAAGATTGTAAACACAGTAATAGTAAATAGGTCAATTCCACTGCTTTTTCTAAATAAGATTCTTCATTGGTTATCTAGAGATTATTGTTAAATTAATTATTGTTGTTGTTTTACAAATCAATCAATGTAAAGACTCAATTCATTTGTTGGCATCCTCACTTTTAATCAAAGTACAGTCTCAATTAAAAGTGAGAATTATTAGATTGTCCATAGTAAATTCAATCAAAGTACAGTCTCAATTAATTTTACTATGTCTAATCATGTCTATTCCTTTGTTTCTTTACCAAATAGAAAACTTAATTAATCAAAGTAAAGTCTTGACTAATTTTAGTTAAAGTAATTACCTCTAATCAAATTAAAGTCTCAATTATTGGCAAAAACTTATTTAATCAAATGAAAGTTTCTAAACAAAATCAAAGTAAAGTCTCAATTTAATTTAAAAACCTTTTAACTCATATGATTAGCATGCATGTAGATTTAAAATCATTATTTTCTATTCGATTAAGAAGCAAAGGACATAGATAAACAAAAAAACCACAACAATAATCAATATAACAAAACATATAAATTCATCTAACCTCAGAATCCATTTAAGAAATTACAGTGGAATCAACCCTAAAAGCTTAGCCCTCCATGGCTTTGATGGAATACATGATAATATGATGAAAAGAAAATAAAAGAAAGAATGAGAGATGTGGTGGAGACGGTATCTGCCAAAACCAGAGAGTTCTAAGTGTCTAAGCTGTCAACTGTGTAAAAATTGTAAGTCCCCCTTTCTGCTCCCTTAAGTCTCTTTATATAGGCTTCCACTGGACTTTGGGCTTTATCTGTCAGTTGCTAAAATCTTTTATTTTTATTTAATTAATTAGCAACTTAATTCCTGTCCAATTTCCAATTCTGCCCCTCTTATTTAACCATATTTGCAGTTTTGACCAGAGTTGACTGCTGACTTTGACCAGTTGACCAGAGTTGACCAGTTGACCAGTTTGACTGTCCTATCAGATGCTGACACGTGGCGCAGAGTGCACTTTCTCTCTCCAGACTAGGGTTTGCTGCGTTTAGGGTTTCATGGAGGCTTGTGGATGACGGCGCGGCTGCTCCTCCTTCTCCGACGACGAAGGCGTGGTGGTGAAGGTTTGTGGACGCTGCTGGTGCGAAAATGGTGGCTGCCATGGTTCGTTCTCGTTCATGGTGGCGTGGACGGCGCTGCAATGCGTGAAGGAAGAAGATGCGCGGTGGTCGTGAATCCGAAGGTGGCTTCGAGGCTAATGCAGTGGTGACGGAACTGCGCTGCCGTGACGACGAAGAAGATGATGGAGAGAAAATGGAAGTGCTGCATCGCGGTGGTTCTGCAGTGTTTTCCGGCGTGGTGGCGCGGCGCGGTGGTGTCTGCGGGAGAAGATGGAGGCGCGTGGAGCTGCGATGGTTGTCGGAAACGGCGCGCGCGTTGCAGTTCTTGTGTGGAGATGGTGGTGGCGCGCGCGTTGCAGGTGCAGTTCCGGCGAGGACAGGTGCGTTGGAGATGGAGGTTGAAGATGGTTGCTGCCGTGGTTGTTGGTGCGTCGCCGGCAATGGTGTGGAGGTGCGGCGGCAGCTGCCATGGTGGTGGAAGAAAAAGAAAATTAGGGTTTCATGAGTGAGATGAAGATGATGACGTGGCAGCCTTCCATTGGTTAATTTGGTGAGGGTAGGATTATGACACGTGGCTTGTTCTGGTTGGCTAATTTTAAGAGGTGGGGATTGCCACATGGCACGATCTGGTTGAGTGGAGTTTAAGTGGTAGGAGGGGTGCAACTTAGTGAAAACTGGGGGTGCAGAACAGGTTTTTGTGGTCCACTTGAGGGAGGAGTGTGCAAATAAAATATGGGGGTGCATTTAGCTCCTGATTTATTCTTTTTCAGAATTTCTTGATTTTGGACTTATTTTGTAACTTTGAATATTTTAAAATCACACTATTAATTGACCAAAAATAAATTCCAGCTGCATTAACAAACGTTAGAATATCCAATAATATTTTATGCAACTAAAATCAATTTTTACGCCACTTTTACCAAACTTACTCAATAAATCCAATAATCACAAATCCTAATTAAATCAATCTTTAAGCACAGAAAATTCAATTAAATCCCCAAATTTAAATATTAAATGAGGGCAAAAATTTGAACTCATCACTCATCATTAGACTCCTCACTAGAAGTCTCACTCTCACTTTCTTGCTCATCTTGGCTACTACAGTGGTCAACACCCCTTAAGATCATGGTCTTTTTGGTGGGGCATTGAGATGCAACATGACCTCTACCAAGACACTTGAAACATTTGATTTCACTAGTGCGAGTGTGTGAAGATGTGCCTTCCCTTGGTTTCTCCTTTTCCTTGAAACTTTTGGAAGGTTCCTCTTTGACTTGCTTACCCTCCCTCTTGAATTCTTTCTTGGTATAAGAGTTAGAGTAGTCATTTCGAAAATTTTTCCTTAGAATTTGTTGCTCTACCTTTATGCAAAGTTGAACCAAGTCATTTAAGTCTTGGTAGGGCAACAATTCTACTCTATCTCTTATCTCAAGACTTAAGCCACTAAGAAACCTTGCAATGGTGGTATCCTCAGACTCCCTAATCCCAACCCTCATCATATATAACTTCATCTTTTGTCTATATTCTTCCACTTTCATTTTATGTTGATGGAGTCTTTGGAGCTTATCCATTAGCTCTCTATGATAGTAGGAGGGAATATGTCTTCTCCTAAGGGCTCCTTTGAGGTCATTCCAATATTTGACCTCGGGACTTTGATTGATTCTCCTATCTCTTTCGAGAGCAGTCCACCAATACATAGCATTGCCCTTAAAGCTAAGGGTAGCTAAAGGTACTTTCCTCTCCTCACTTATTTGATGGCAAGCAAAGAGTTGCTCAACCTTCATTTCCCAATTAAGATAAGCTTCAACATCATCTTTCCCATAAAAGTGAGGGAGGTCTATTCTAATGGCTCTTGGTTCCCTAGGCTCTCTTCTTTCTCTTCTTAGAGGAGGAGGAGGTTGATAGAAGTTGTCAACCTATTACTCATCATAGTGTGTGGCTAGTGTTGGAGTGTGGGAGTACAAATGTTGACTCCTATTACTCATCCTCTCATGCAACCTTTCCATATTTCTTATTCCCCTCCTCTCTTCATCTAAAAGTTGATGAAACCTATCTCTTTCTTGTTTTTCCCTTTCCCTTGCAATTATTTCATCTTCCTTCCAACGTAGTAGTGCTCTCAAATCAAAGGCAATTTGTTTCAAACTTATTTCTTCTTCATTTGAAGCACTCATACATTGAGAAGGAGGTTGAGACATTTTTTTTTAGAAGACTTTGGTCTTTAAAAGAAAATTTCAAAGAAGAAGTAGATAGCAAAAGCTTTTAGTTCTCCTCCAGGAAAGAGAGATGAATCACTTGGATTGCTTACATACCAAGTCTTTCCTAGCCAAGGGAACTTGAAACTTTTGTACAAAACTTCTTAAATGAAATTAATTCAAAGACTAAGTTGACACACACTAAACTATCAAACAAGAAAATTAAAAACAAGAAAGATTATAAGCTATATGCAGCCTAAGTTTTAGTAGAAGTAGAAGGCACTTGGAACCTTCAAACTTCACCACTAAAAGCGCTTCACTAATGTATAGAAGAGGTTCTAGTTAGGAGATGGGATTGAGTACCTCAGACTCCCCCAAGACACCTAACTAGGCCATGAACACAAGAACGAAAGCATTACAATTTTACAACTCAATTCTAATACAATCAAAGTGCACAACATGTAAAAGGTCTTCTTGGTTTTGTCTTCTTGGCTTGGTCCTCACAAGTGTTTCACTCTTGCACTTCCTCTTGATCTCACCAAAGAGGATTCTCTTTCGGGACTAGGTACTCCACCTCCTAGGATGCTACCTTAGGAAAATTAGATCACCTCCAAAAAGAAGTATGCACCAAATATAGAAACCAAACCAAAAGAGGTCAAGAAATAAAGCAAGAAAAGCAAAAAATTATAATTGCTAAACCAAAAGTGAATAATGCCATGACAAACTCAAAGGATTACCAAAGAAATGACAAACTAGAAATAAGGTAAAGAAACAAGATAAGCACTCAAATGAATTACCTAATGAATGACACTATAATGGATGAAAAACAACCAAAATAAGCTAGAAAACTGCACTGAAATTTGATTTTTCACTCACTGCTAGTCCAAAAACGTGAATTCAGGCCTCTGCTTCAGCTATTTTTCATTTTTTCATTTCTCAACATTTTTCAATGATTCTTTTTTTCACTTTTTCGTCTATGTCTTAGCTAAAGGAGGAAAAAATTCGATTTGGATTTGCACCGGAAAAGTTTTTATGATAAATCAAATACAAACAGTGTGCAGTCAACAGAAACTGGAACAGCAGTAAAATGCAACAAAATAATGCTCTCAAACTCAAGTGATGGTAGTGATTGTAGTGTACTTCTTTTGCCACTTTCTTTTGATATTTTCTTTTTGGCACTTGCTTGTATTATTTTTGTGCTCTTTTTCTTTCTTTTCATAGATCTTACAACAGCTAGTTTCCACCACAAAACAGAATCACCACCACACTATGCTTGATCTGATGAAGGATTATCATGTTCCTTTTTAAGATTATTGAATAGGGTGTGAATTGATTAAGAAAGCTAAGTGAAATCCCCACTGGACATTAAGATAGCAAGCTATCTAGATGTGAAGGTTCCTTTCACAAACCTCAGGAGAAGAAGATGATGGATTGATTCAAAACAAAAAGGAAATGGAAAGCACATAAACCATAGAAAACCAAGAACAATTAGAGGAAGAAGAAAACATAAAATGGAAAGGAAAGGAATGGTAAAAATGTGAGAAGCACGCCACTACAAGGCTAGGCTAGAAGCCATGGCAACCTTGAAGATGAGTGGATGTGTGCCGCCACTTGCTATGCAAGATAAGGCTTAGAAGTATTCACTCCCAAGGGAGGAAACTCTCACAAATGGTTGAGACACAAGAGTGTTTTTACTTCAAAATGTTCAACCCTTTTACATGTCTAGGAGCAACCCTTATATAGAAGAGTTTAGGGGCCTCTAAGCAAATAAAAGATACCTAAGGATGTCTCTACAAAAACCTAACCCTAGCTTCTAGAAACTAGGTCAAATAAGGTTACAAAAATGAGAGACAAAAGAGCTAACTATGGTGTGTGCAAGGCTAATTTCGTTCTAGCACAAAAGGAGACCAAGAATGTGTCTCATATGTCTCTAGAAAGTGGCCATAGTGTGCTAAAAACAAAGGAGACCAAAGGTACATAGGTACACTTGCTTTATGCCTTTTCTTTATGCTTTATGCCTTTGCTTTACTCTCTCCTCCACATCATTTATGCTCCCCAATCACCATGTGCCACCTAGCATTGCTTTCTTACTCCTAATTAACCTACAAAGCAAATAAACATAGATTAGCATGTTTGCTTAAGTCAAGTCAACTATAGTCAACAAGTCAAACCTAGTCAAAGGTCAACAAGTCAACTAAAGTTGATTCAACTAAGTCAACTTAGGGTATCAAAAATAACAAACATAAATGAAAGGGATGAAGGATTAGTGAACTTCCTTTCTAAACATGCTTAGTCTTCTTAAGCATGTGCCTCCATCCTTGGTTGGGGTCAATCCTTCATCATGATCATTTGCATTTTAATGGAAACAAAAAGCACAAAGGAGAAGGAAACTTAAAGGAATCAAAAGAAGATCATGAAACACAATGAAACACAATGGAAATTGACTCTAAGACATTACTAAGATCTAAATAGCAATCTGAACTCAAAAACGGAAATGAAAAAGCACCAAAGCACAATTAATTGAAAGGAAATTTAGTGTGGTTTATGGTGATGTTAAGCAAGCACAAGGAAAATTCCCACTGGACATTAAGATAACTAAGGTTGTCTAGATGTGAAGGTTCATTTCCAAGGCTCAAAGAGAGAAGAGAGTGTTAATTTTTAAGGATTAAAAACTGCACTCAAATCTGAAACAGAATTCAGCAACACATCACCAACAAATTCAAAGAAAATTAAAAGCTAAACAAGGAATTAATGACATATATGGACTAAACATGACTCTAGACAAAACATATGGATCTTAAAATCAAAATAAACTCAAGAACAAGAGAATGAACTGAACAAAAAACAACAAATACTCAATTAAAATGAAAAGTAAACGGTAGAAACCAAATAGAACACCTAAAGCACACAAGGATGGTTCAAGATGAAGCAAATGAGGATGAACCAAAGTAAAAAGACATTAATACTCAAATTAAAATGAACAAAAACAGCAAGACAAGTAGGAGAAGTGATGAACAACACGGAATTAAAAGAAAAATCGAGAAGAAGCACTTAACTCACTAAAACCAAGGCTCATGATACCACATGATGGCTTCTTCTTGTCTCCATTGGAGCTTGCATGAAGAATGGAGGCTCCATGGATGGTGTTGGATGCGGAAGCATGAAGGAAAGAAGCTTAAGGTGTTTGGTTGGATATAGGTGAAAGGATTCTTAAGAGAGGTGAGGCCAACTCCTAAGGAAGAAGACTAGAGTAAACTAGAGAAGAGTTTACTCTAAGGTGAGCTCAAAAGATATTTGTGCACAAATTTGGGCAGCAATTCATTCCTCAATTTCAAGCTGAAAAATACATCTCCTAAGCCTTCTATTTATAGGCTAAAATGAGACCAAGGAGTCTCCAAAAAGTGGAGGGAAAAAGGAGTCTAGAAAGTGTAATTTTGGAGCCAAAAAGGAGCATGTGGGAGGTGTGACTTGCCACCTAAGCAAGTCACACTTGTCTTGCCATGGGAAGCTAACTCTCATCCTTGGAGAGCAAGTTTGAGAAGCTTCTAGACTTTTCTAGAGTAGACACACTACTCTTGGCCCATTTGGCCCAATTACCCTTTTTGGTCCAAAATTACTTCTAAAGCCCAATTTCCTCTAAGGCCCAATACATGGCCCAAAAAAAACCCTATTCTACCGGGCCCAAATTACAAAGCCTAAAATAAAATCCTAATCTAGTATTTACAAGCAAAATGTCCTAGGCTAGGTCTTCACATCTTCCTTGGCCCATGTGAAGTTCATCTTGGGCCTTGCATGCGCATTTAAGGCCCATTCCTCTTGTATTCTCCTAGCCATGGCTTTTGTTGTAGGTCCCTTAGCTCGAGGCATCTCATCATGGCCACAACTACCACCACGACCACCACGACGGCCACAACCACGACCACCCAACAACAAACACAACCACAACCACCACCCCCACCACCACCACCACCACAACATCCACAACCACGACACCACAACAACCACCACCACTCCCACCACCATCCCAACCACGTCCACCACCACAACCACCATCATGGCCACTACTAGGCCCATCACCACCACTAGGCCCAAAACCACCACTACGACCACCACCCCCTCGGCTACCACCACGAACACCACAACCACCATCACGGCCACCACCACATCCACCACCACCATCACGAAAACCACCACCACTATCGCGACCACCACCACAGCCAAGAACAACACCATAACTACCACCACCATCACGACAACCACCACCACCATGGGCACCACCACCACAATCATAGCCATCACCACGGCAACCACCACCACCACCACCACTACTGGCACCACCACCACCACCGCGGCCACCAACACCACAACAATGACCACAACCACAGCCACCACCACAACCACTACCACCACCACCACAACCACTACAACCACCACCACCACCATGGCCACCCCCACCACGACCACCACCACCACCATCACCACCACCACAACAACCACCTCCAGGACCGCCACCACATCCACTACCACCACCACCATCACTACCACCATGAAAACCACCACCACCACCACGACCAGGAACACCCCACAACCACCACCACCATCACGATAACCACCACCACCATGGGCACCACCACCATAACCATAGCCACCACCATGGCAACCAACACAGCCACAACCACCATAACCACTACCACCACCACCACCACGGCACCAACACCACAACACAAAACCACCACCAGTGCCACCACCAAGCCACCACCACCACCACGATGGCCACCACCACCACCATGATGGCCACCACGACCACCAAAACGGCCACTTCCACGGCCGCCAGCACATCCACCACCATAACCACCACCACCTCACATCCACAACCACGACCACCATCTGTTCTAGGAAACTAGATGTTGTTGTGGGGTGAGAGGCCGCGAAAAACCAAAGATTGATTATAATCATTATATGTGAAGAATTGAGAGGAATGTGATGCCATGTTTGGTTTGGCATGATTGATTGAATTTTGATTAAGTGTTACTTGAATGTGATATTGAGTATGATTGGACATATTTTATTTATGAATTTATTTTATGAATATCATTGTTTATGGTTAGCTTACCCCTATTTGTTTGTTTGTGTGTTTGTTGTATATGTGATGATCGTATAACATGTGTGTTATACGGGAGCAGATGATAATGCAGATGTTTTTGGCGTGGAGTAGATCGACGAGAGGCTGGGGTGGACTCGGGAGTTTTTTATAAGTTATTTAGTTGTTATAAATTAGATACAAGAAATTATGTAATTTTCTTTTGTACGCAAGTGTTATTTGAATTTTTAGACAAAGTGATATTTTGAACTATGTAATTTAAATTAAAATTAAAAGTTTTTATTAGTAAATTTTCAATGTTTATTCCTTTTTTGCTAAACGCAAAAATTTTCTAATGTTCCGTGACATCCCAAATTTGGTATTTTTTTAGGCGCTTGGCGCCTGGCGGTATGTGTCCCCCGCCAGGCGGCCTGGAAGCTGGTTATGCCTAGCGGTACGTGTCCCCCGCTAGGCGATTTGGCTGTTGTGAGTCCTGGTTATAAGGCTTTTTGGAGATGCTTCAAAGGTAAGATTGTTGGATTCCTTGAGTTGAGCTAGGACCGTATCCCTTGAGTTGAGCAGAGTTTTCTGGGTCTAGCAGGATATTACCAATAATTTGTGGAGGATTTTTCCAAGATGGTGAGTCCACTAACACAGCTCACCAGAAAAGACCAGCCTTTCTCATGGACAAACGAGTGTAAGGCCTGTTTTGAGGATATGAAGAGAAGATTGACTACCGCTCCAATGTTGGCCATTCCTGATACCACGAAAATGTTTGAGGTGTACTGTGATGCCTCATATCAAGGTCTGGGTTGTGTGCTGATGTAGGACAAAAGACCAGTGGCTTATGCATCGAGACAGTTGAAGGTGCATGAGAAAAACTATCTGACGCACAATTTGGAGTTAGCGACGGTGGTGTTTGCCCTCAAGACATGGAGGCATTATTTGTATGGGGCATAGTTCCAGGTATTCAACGATCATAAAAGCTGAAAATACTTGTTTGATCAGAAGGAGCTAAATATGAGGCAGAGGCGTTGGATGGAATATCTGAAGGATTATGACTTTGAGATGTTATACCACCCTGGTAAAGCTAATGTTGTAGCAGATGCCTTGAGTAGGAAGAGAGTTCATGTGTCGGCCATGATGATTAAGGAGTTGGAGCTGATAGAGCAGCTAAGAGACATGAATCTGGGACTGGATATCGAGGCAAGTTAGATACGGTGCAGCATGCTGAGGATCAGTAATGAGTTCCTAGATAAGGTTCGGGTGGAATAGGGTAATGATTAGCAACTGCAGGAGATCATTAGTGAGTTAGGCACAAAGAAGAGGAAGGACTTCAGGATGGGCAAGGACGGTATTCTACGATTTAAGGAGAGGGTGTGTATTCCCAGTAGTAGAGTCTTGAGGAAGATGCTCTTACATGAAGGGCATAAGAGTCGTCTTAGCATACACCCAGGTATGACTAAGATGTACAAAGATTTGAAAGCTACCTTCTGATGGACGGGCATGAAGACAGACGTGGCTGATTATGTCGCTTCTTGTTTGGTATGTCAGAAAGCGAAGATTGAGCATCAGAGGCCGGGTGGCATGTTGGAGCCTCTGGATATTCCGCAGTGGAAATGGGACAGCATTTCCATGGACTTCGTTACACACCTGCCAAGATAGGTGAAAGGGCATGACTCGATCTGGGTAATAGTAGACAGATTGACGAAGTGTGCTCATTTCCTGCCGATTAATCAGAAGATGTCTATGGACAAATTGGCGGGCTTGTATGTCAGAGAGATCGTCAGGCTACATGGTGTGCCTGCGAGTATCATATCCGATAGAGACCCAAGGTTCACATCGAGGTTTTGGCAGTCTTTACAAAGGGCCTTGGGTACTCAGCTGAGAATGAGCTCAGCGTATCACCCTCAGATCGATGGGCAGTCTGAGAGGACTATACAGTCATTGGAGGATCTGCTGAGGACTTGCGTGTTAGATCATCTAGGCACTTAGAGTGATATGCTGCCATTGGTAGTGTTCACATATAATAACAGTTACCATTCTAGCATTGAAATGGCACCATATGAGGCATTGTACAGTAGGAGATATCGGACACCATTGTGTTGGCAGCAAGATGGAGAGTTTGTGGTTCTTGGGCTAGAATTCTTGCAGCAGACTACTGAGAAGGTGAGAGTGATACAGGATCAGATGTGTGCGACTTAGAGCAGGCAGAAATCTTATGCAGATAAGAGGAGGAGACCGCTTGAGTTTGAGGCAGGTGAGCATGTATTTCTCAGAGTGACGCCTACAACAGGTATTGGGAGAGCACTAAAGTCGAGGAAGTTGACTCCTCAATTCATCGGCCTATACCAGATTACGAGGAGAATTGGACCTGCAACATACGAGATGGCTTTGCCACCACACTTGGCAAACCTACATAATGTCTTCCACGTATCACAACTGAGGAAGTACATAGCAGATCCCACACATGTAATGGAGGAGGATGATGTCCAAGTGCGCGAGGACCTGACGATTGGAGTTGGACTAGTGAGAATCCTGGATTCTCAAATCAAGCAACTCAGAGGGAAGGAGATCCGAACAATGAAGGTTCTCTAGGATGAAGCAACTCAAGAGATGACGTGGGAGATGGAGGATCTTATGAGGAAATTTTATCCTCACCTATTCACTGGTAAGTTCTCTTTTTCGAGGACGAAAAATTTTAAGGGTGGAGGAATGAAAGACTTGCAAAATTTAATTAATTAATTAATTAATAAATGCGGGTGGGAAGATCATTTATGACATTAATTTTTGATTGGTATGACGTGAAAAAGTACTAGCTCAAGTGGTTGAGAGTACTTTAATTGTGTGAGAGGACTTGGGTTCGAATCCTATGTTTTGCTATTACCATGTAATTTATGATAAATTGGATAAATGTACTCTATTAATTGATGAAATTCTGCGTTTCTAGAATTTTTCCAGAAACCGCCTGGCGGGTGATCAATCACTGTCGGGCGAGACTTTGATTTTATGCTGGTTTTGGGTTCTGGAAAAAGAATTGCCTAGCAGTACTTTCCCGACCGCCAAGCGATGCGTGAATTATTCCCAGTCCTGGGATTTTTTTTTGAACTGCCTGGTGGGGATAAATTTCCGCCAGGCGACATGAACATTTTGGCTCTATTTGATTATTTTGGGGTTCTGGGAGATTTTGATGGGGGGAAAACCAGGGTAATTCGTTGGAGGATGGTTTCATGTTGAATTGCCTTCAGATATCATGTTATGGATAGTTAATTCAAATGAAACAATGTTAAGTTGAGAAACGTTGAGGGTTTTGCTAATAAGTGAATTAAGGACGAACTTTTAAGGAAAATTATGGGGATTACTTGAACGAATATGTGCGACAAGATTCACATGCTTGGGGACTGTGTAATGGAACAAAAACCATAGTTATGTACAAGACTTAAAGGTCTCAGGGCTTACGAGAATGAGAGTTCTTGGAGATTTCAGGAACCATTTGATGGTTCGTAGGACGCCGCTAGGCGTCGTATCATAGGGGCACGATTGAGTGTTTGATGAGTGGTGAGAGTCATGTGAGGTTAGATGTGAAATAATGGTATGATCGGGAATTGAGTGGAAATGGTCTAAGATGGAAAATTGTGGTTAAAAGTTTATACAGTTTAGAATATTGCATATGAGTGATTAGGACATAAGTGATGGTAAAATAGTATTGTGGAAGGATAGCTAAATATACAGTATTAGACACTAAATTGTAAAGAATATTTGAGATGAGTATTAGGTATTCCAACACATGTTTATGTGCAAGTTACTTGGGCAAATTTGGGTTGTTAGTTGTGGAAAGGAACAAGGCATTGAGACACATGATTAGTAATGTTAGTTCTGGACTGTGAAAAGGACTCTATAATAGTGGTAATAGGCTTGGCAACAACTTACTGATAAGGAATCAAAGAGCAATCATAAGATGAGAAGGAATAAGCTTAATTTCGTACTTGATTAGGTACGGTTGTAAAATTAGGGAGTGATGATTGAGCCTTATTGTTGTTGGTAGCCGTGAAGTTATAAGATGATGGGAAGATAATCAGATAAATGTAATGTAAGCAAATGTGCTTGGACTGTAGTAGAAACCAGAATTTTCGCAAACACTGTCATGGTGCCAGGCGGTGATGTGTGAACCGCTAGGCGATAGTGTTGATCCAGTGGGGTGATTAGACTTGAGGCACCTGACGGCAGAGAGTTTCCGCCAGGCAATATCCGCTACAACAGTCACACCAGAAACTCGTGTGCCTGGCAGTAGGGGTAGTCCGCCAGGCGGTATCTACAGCATTGGTATTTTTTTTAAGCGCTTGGTGCCTTGCGGTACGTGTCCCCTGCCAGGCGGCCTGGAAGCTGATTGCACCTAACGGTATGTGTCCCCCGCTAGGTGATTTGGCTGCTATGAGTCCTAGTTGTTAGGATCTGCAGGTGTGATCTACAAGGCTTTTTGGAGATGCTTCAAAGGGAAGATTGTTGGGTTCCTTGAGTTGAGCTCGGAACGTATCCCTTGAGTTGAGCTCGGGATAAGGGTTAAGCACATAACATTCCTTAAGTTGAGCTCAGAATGGCATCCTTCGAGTTGAGCTCGGGATGGCGGATGAACACGAGGAACCCTTGAGTTGAGCTCGGGTTGGCGAGTGTTGCCGATGTGAGTGTGCTGGTTATGGCCAGTATGGATGGGTCAAGATAGATTGCCCTCCTCAGTAAATAGCTGACGAGTTTGGTAGTCTTGGGACAATACGACTTATGTTGTATTTGAGAACTCCACCTAGCATTGCGGTGTATGATCCGTAGCAATGGTTTCCCGCACGTGTTCTGTCGGTTGTGGCCGATAGGTTTGGCAGCAAATTACCTTGGGGTAATCTCTAAAAGAGGTAGAACACGAATAATCTAGTGGTGGCCAGGTGATGAGAATTAATAGAATTGAAACTCTCTGGGATGATTGTGTTGTTTATATATATCTACTGTATATGTGTGTACAAATTTTGTATGTTTTAATTATTAAGCTCACCCTACTTGCTTGTCTTTGGCGATGATCGTGTATGCGGTACACGTGAGCATATGTTGTTGATGCAGGTGGTGATGGTGAGGCTTAGCCGCGAAGCGGGGATATCATGGGATTTTTATGTTTATGGTTCTATCTTTGATTTGAAATAAGTTGTAAAGGCTCATGGCCTATTTTAACTAAACTTTCAGTTTTGTAATTATGGATGTTTAGTTAATTAATAAAGTTTTAAATTTGCCGTGTTTTGGGAAATGGGGATTATTCATAAATTCGAGATATTATAATTTTATATTTCTTTATTATATTAAAAATCCATAATATCCTGACGAGATGTTACAATACATGTGTTTAATCACACCATAGAAATCATCTTCACCTCCTTCTATAAACCCCGTTACATGAACCCCACTATTTATCGTTCTCTTGCCTTGACTCCATGCATGAGTATGGAATTTGTATCCATTCGCAAAGAAGTTGTGCCATTCCTTTACACATCTTAAAGGACTAAGTGATAAATCTCTAAGATGTTGGTTCCTCACACTTAAGGGTTCTTTATGAACCTACAAACATAAAATGTATGAACCTATTGAAGGAATGATTAAAGAAGTCATGTAGAAAGTATTTTGAAGAAAATGATGATACATACTTGTTCCCTGAACCACAAAAGGAAATTTGAATGTATATGAGTCGAAGCATTTGGCTCAGAAATTTGATTGGATTGTAAGAAGGAGCTGTCCACACATGTGATGATATTGGTCAATGAAAATTTAATAAAAATAATGAAGTATTTTGAAAAATAATAATGTGAGTGGCTTACTCAATGTAAGGTTGAACTTCATTGCAATTGATTTATACATGAACATGAGCTAAGGTCAATTCTTCATCATTTAACCAATGAGTTGATTCCTTCCCAGAATGACGGCCAAGTTGGTCAAATACTGATAATGTTGTCGAAAGCCTTCCACTTTCAATTTCAATTTCATTTCTACTACTATGTGGTCTTAACATAAAGTTATTGAAGTAGTGGGAACAAAAATGAGTTGTCTCAATATGCAAATATTATGCACAAATAGATCCTTCAACCCTAGCTTTATTCTTAACTGATGGTTTAGCATATCTCATGAACCTACAATTATGAAAGTGGTATGTTAGGATTGATAATTATGTCCAAATCTGAAGACTAAGAGACATATTATTACCTTTCAAATGGGTACATCCACCTATACTGGACTGGTCTACCAAGTCTTGTCTAATATGCTAGATGGATAGGGAGATGTTCCACAGAATCAAAGAATGATGGAGGAAATATTCTTTCCAACTTGCAAAGAATGATTGGAAAGTTTTGTTCCATCACATTAAGGTCGTCCTTCTTCACTGTTTTACAACACAAATCTTTGAAAAATTGACTTACCTAGGTAATGGGATTTAGAACATGAGTTGGTAAAGAACTAAATGCTATAGGAAGTAAGCATTCCATGAATACATGACAACCATGACTTTTCATCCCAATCACCTTTCCCCTGTTGATATCAGCACACCTTGACAAGTTGGAGGAATATCCGTCAGGCATCCTAAGATCTTTTAGCCTCTATTGCTCTACAGAGTCATTTGCTAATGGGTTTCAGCCTACCACACACAAGGTTAGTCCATGCCATTATCCTACCAAAGACTAGAAGCTCCTGATACACTCATGAACTAGTCTACTTTGTGTGAGTCTGACTGATCATGTAGAGTGTCAGATTGTAACTTTACTTGAATCCACAAGTCATTACATACACTACTTGACCACCAAAGGAATTTCTCCATGAAACCCTCACATACTCCACATGTTATCTAGTAATAATTACCATCCCAAGCTAAACTCATCAATTCAAAATATCCCATAATACATGCATAGTCACATACTTTATGCTTTTAAAGGTAAATCAGCCAACCATATATGCAATCAAAGGATTGACACCAATATGCCATATTCTTGTTTAGGCTAAAAGGTTTGCTCAAGCGAAAGGGTCCTCTCGTTCAAGCTAGAACATTCTCGCCTGAGTGAGAACTCAAGCAGCAAGCATAGTAAATTGCGTGTTCTCGCTTAAGCTACGCTTTCTCGCTTAGGCGAGACTACTCTCGCTTGGGCAAAAATTCTCGCTAGAGTGACAACTCGCATAGAAGCAAAAGTGAGTTTTTTGCTATTCTCGCTTGGGCTAGAAGTGCCTCGCCTGAGCGAAAACATAGATTCTCACCTATTCAGCATGCATAACCAAAAATCCAAACCAAACAACACGTAGTTCATTTCCATACAATCACAAACATCACACTAGCATTTTAAACACCATTTTAAGACACTTCAAAAGTTTTAAAAACACTAGCTTCCCTTACCTCGAAACGGATATGACTCTTGAGGGGAAGAAAGCCCTAGGTGATAATGAGCACCACAACCTCGAAACAGCCTAAGAAAATGAAATACCAGAGTATAGAGAGATGAAAAATGAGACTCTAAATAGGAACAACACGGAACCATTGTTTTATAATTAGAAAAAGAGATAAGACGAAGGTTCGAAGTTAAACTTATGCGGAGGAAGGAAGTGTTTGATATGTTCTATAGGGAACTCCGCAATGGTTTCAATTCCAGCCTCAATTTCAAGAAAGGTGAAGGTTCAAAGACAGAAGGTGGAGATTAAGGTAGAGCTGAAGTGGGAAAGGGAAATGTATTTCAGAGAAAAAGAAAGATGCAAGCTTTATGAAGTGGAAAGGGTTGCTGACTATTATTAAAATAAAGTGGGTCTCACAAACATAATTAACAAATTAAGGTCTATAAATTGCATATTGAACCTTGTGCAAATGAGATAAAATTCAAAATGTTCTAGTTAGAAAACCTATACTTCACATTAATGTCTTTTTTAACCTGTGTGAGGCTGGATTTAACAGTTCCCAATATCCTATTCTTTAACCAACACCAACACCATATCCCCCCTCCCCTCCTCCCCCAAATCATCTTCGAAGTTATGCATAACTCGAAACAAAATTTTTCCATTCCACTAAACCCGTCTAGAAAACACAATTATGAACCTCCTTTTCATCATGAAATGTCTCTACCTCCTAAGGAAATAACCTTATTTGTCAAATATTCAATATCCAAATGTGCTCATTACTGGAACGAGTTTCGTTATCTTATACTCATCTGAATTGAAAAAATTCATCCACATCCGCATACCCAAATCTAACAGGTATCAAACTTTTGTCTTATCCTAATCCCTACCGGATAACAGGTATATACTCGTACCCATACTTGTACCCCTCATGGTTTCAATTTAATTTTTATAAAATAAAAAAAATAATAGTAAAGGAAACATAATATTATCAATTATTCAATACTAAGCGGAGGGTTGCTTTTTCTATATGAAATATTTAGAAAGAAATTAAAATTGTATACATTTCAAATTAGAATACCAAATAAAATTTTATGACAATAAAAACATTTATTAAATTGGAAAGCATTAGTAAAACCTAGTTGATAAAATTAAAAATATTCTTAAAAAATATAAAAGTAAAAAAATATTCAAATTAAAATATATTTTAAAGGTCTGTTTACCTCAATTTTTTAAATTCTAATGAATCTCTTTTTTATATACTAATAAAAGTTACAATACATCACTTGATCAAAATCACGCAAAGAATTGAGATTAAACTAATAATACTAAAATTCTAACACAGATCTTGTATCTTTTAAACTTCAATATATGTTAGATAGTGATAAAAAGAAATTCATGGCAATTACATTAAATTTTTATATTACATTAAATAAAATTTAATTTATACAATTATAATGACAAAATTATAGTATAATAATGAGTTATAAAATAAAAAATAGTTATGTAAAATATATAAAAATAGTATTCTACATGATAAAAATAAACAACAAATAAAAATATTAAAAAAATATCAAACGTGTATTTTAGAAATAATTTGAGAGACTATATTGAATGAAATCACACAAATGAAAAATACTTTAGAGATTGATAACTCAATTTCTATACCTTCATATTGAAGCTTATTACCTATGATGCACGGATACAATACATGTATCAGATACGACACGTATTCGATACGTTTATTTTGAAAATAATAGGATACGATACATGATAGATACGTGATATATAAATATTGAAAAGTGCACAATAATTCTTAAAAACATAATAAATATATGATTGCTACTGTGTGAAATCCAAAATAAAATTATATGTACTTAAGTTGTCAACATACAAAATATAAATTATTGTCCCTATAAAAGTACCATTAAAAGAAAACTCTTAAATAATGACCAATTTTAGTAATAAAAAATATGTTAGAGACCAATTGTCGAATTAGAGACCAATTATTTTGGTAGTCAAAACCTTTGTAGCTAATGATCGTGACCAATTTAAAAACTAATTATTTTGGTAGCCAAAACCTTGGTAGCTAATGTTAGTGACCAATTTAAAAACTAATTATTTTGGTAGCCAAAACCTTGGTAGCTAATGTTAGTGACCAATTTAAAAACTAATTATTTTGGTAATCAAAACCTTGGTAGCTAATGTTAGTGACTAATTTAGAAATCAATCCATAATAAAAGCTATTTGAATTATTAACTTAAAGACCAATTATAATTTTTTTGGAACTATTTTAGTTGCCAATAATTTTTAGTTTTTAAATTGGCACATTAACTGGTCACTATATAATGCCTAATTATTTTTTGTCACTAAAATTGATCATTATTCAAACAGTTTCTTATAGTGTATTACGACTTTATAAATTAGATACTTCATTGATAAGTATCGATAAAGTATCCTAAAGTATCGGACACAGATACGTGTCGGACAAGGATATGTGACCCAAGTTGAAGTATCAGTGAATTATTACACTCACTTGGCGTTTTTGTTTCTTTTATCTTTCAATCTTAGCTTAGATATGTGATATTTTAGGTAGTTTTTAGCAGCTGCAACATTGCTCGTGTAACATCCCAACCGGATATTACGGGTTTAATTAATATCAAAAAGAAATTATGCATAACTTCATTTAATAACTCATCATTTCCCAAAAAACTCAAGTCTGATAATTTAATAGATTACAACTAATTCCAAAACATATTAAAAATCTAATAAATTCCCACGCTAGCCCATGCTCTGAGCCTATGCCTCACTAGAACCACCTGCAATATCATCTGCTCCCGTGTACCGCGTACACGATCATCGCCAAATACAAGCAGATAGGGTGAGCTAATATCAAGCAATCATATATATATATATAAAACAAATATATATCCAATTAATTATACTATATAAAATTCCCTTCCTTCATCCCACATGGCCACAACCATGTTTTGATAATATAAGCACATCAAAGAAAAACCACCCTTTGATCATACATTCCACAACCATGATTTGATATCCATAAATAACAAAGGAATCTTATCCTTTCCTTCCACATGGCCACAACCATGTTGACCGTGTTCTACATCATCTTGTGAGTACCTCTAGATGTCTTACTGCCATACCTATCGGTCACAACCGATAGAGCACGTGCGGGAAACCATGCTACGGATCACACACCGTAACGCCAGGTGGAGTTCACAATACGAACATAGTCCGTAACGTCCCAAGACTACCAAACTTGTCAGCTATTTACTGAGGAGGGCAATCTATCTGGACCCATCCGTACTGGCCACGACTAGCACACTCACACCGACAACACTCATCAACCCAAGCCACAACTCAAGAGTTCCTCGTGTTCATCTGCTATCCCAAGTAACAACTCATGGGATTTCATTCCAAGCCACAACTCAGAGAATGCCACATGCTTAACCCCTATCCTGAGCCATAACTCAAGGGATATGTTCCGAGCCACAACTCAAGGAACACTATCACACCCACCTTTGAGATATCTTAGAAGCCTTATAGACCATGCATCACAATTCAAACACCAACCGATCCCATACAGCATAAACGATTGCCTTGAAACACACAATTGCTCCATCATTCGCTTAAGCTTGAAGCCTTCGCCTAAGCACCCAAGCGTACCTTGCTTAAGCTAGGTTACCTCGCTTGAGCGAGCACCTTGCATAAAATAAACCTCGAACTCTCGCTTGGGCGAGCCTTACTCGCCGAAGCGAGACCACCTTTTTCTTAAAATTCAATTCTCCCAACCAACTCTAAATTGCCCCAATCCTCACTATACATTCTAAATTTCCGCACACATTCCAAAGCTCTCAATAAAATAGCCTCCAAAACCTCTATTCTTTCTCACAATTTGCCTTTTAAAGGGCCTTAATGCTAGGTTAATGTGCTAAAACGAAAAATGAGTTTTAATGGTCAAGTTAATTGCTATTCAAGGCCCTTATTAGTTGTCTTTTAGCCTACCCCTTCTGGTAGGGTTTTCTCCACCTTTTCATATTCATGCCACACTAATGTTTAGCAAAAATAAAGTTAAATTTGGTTCACCAAGGTTTGAAACCATGACCATACCAATGCCGAATTCAATGCACAAGCACTCAACCATATCATGTTTCGTGACAATTCCTATAATTCTATAATTATGTTATCACTTAGCACATAATTGGCATACATAGGACTCGAACCCAAGTCCCCTCATAACAATCAAGTACTCTCAACCACTTGAGCTAGTACTTTTTCACGTCATACAAGTCTGAATTTAATGCTATAAAGGCTTCCACTACCAGCATTTATTAATTAATTATTTATTAAAATAATAAATTTCTGCGTCAGACCTACCGTCAGGCGCCTACTCCTTATTTTGGTATCGTCCGATGCTATTTATTGTTGCTCGACGCATCTTAAAGGAGAATTTTCCATTGTCATGTTGTCCCTCGGCACTAGCGAAAAAACGCTATTTTTTTCAACACTGACCTTTGTTGATTGTTTTGATCATAAATTTCTCTACAGGTGTCCAAATGAGTTGGTTCTTGTTGCATTTGATTCTACACTCAAATAGCTTTAATTAAAGTGGTAGAACACTATTTTTGGAGATTTCTACGAGATACAATGTAATCTGGAAGTTTTAAAGTGGCACTTTTGGTGCATTTACCAAGGCCTTGGAGCAGATCCTCCCTTCACCTAATGGGCTTCTTGACTGCACATGAAATAGCCTAAATGGAGCAGAGCTAGGGTTAGGCATTAATGCCACATCACCAGACATAACAAAAGAGGGCCTAGCAGCACACACTTTAATAACACAAAAAAGGGAGAGAAAACAACTTTTGGACGTGTGGCAGCAACTTTTTAAAAGGATTTTCTCAGTTTTTGTTAGGAAAAGAACGTTTTTTATTTTTATTTTTTGGAGAAAGGAAATAGAAAAACGGAGGTGCAAAATAAGAGAACATGTATTGGGGAGGAATGGGGTTTTTTTCTTCTAAAAATGGAGAGCAGAAAGAAGAGGTCTCAAGCTCTTCTCTTGGATCAATGTAATTTCAGCAAAGTGATACACTATTGACATTCTTGGGTTAGTTTCAATTCACTGCAATTCTAAGTTTTGTCCACTATTCTCATGGTTTTCTTTAGTGTTAGTTCCACTTAGTTCTTTGCTTTTCAAATTTGCATGATAATGTGTTTTAAGGTTTGATTACTATGTTGTTAGATGACACTAGTTCTGAATTAAGAAGCTTTGGTTAGTGTTATTTTTTTCTAGCTTTCGAATTAGAGTAGTTTTCACATGATATTTGTTATTTAGTGATCCTAAGCATTATTTCATTGGTCTTGCAAGCATCAATCAAAGAAATGGATGTTTAGTCGTTGTTTCATTTTAACTATTATTTTATCTTAGTTAAGCATGCATTTTACTTAAGTTGGACTTTTACTATTTTAACGATGCTTTTCTTTTAATACCTTTCTTGTATACTTTATTTTGATCCTGCATTTTATCTAATTAGTGTTGCATTTTACAATCCACTTTTGCATCTTAATTTTGCCAACTTTAGTGAAAGTAGTACCCATGTTGTTATCTGTAACATCCCGGTAGGATATTACTTAAAGTAAAATAAAATACAATAGAATAAAATGAAGTGAAATAATTTCCTCATTTATTTATTAAACCATTTCCCAAAAATGCGGGAAATTTTAAACTTTAAACATTCACAATAAAATATTAATACTCAAAACCCTTGTTCTAAAATCATCCATAACCATTCCATACCAAAACCCTCGTTCTCAAATCCAGTAAAGCATATAAAGGGTGTTGCAACCAACAACAACCAAACCAATTCTTACTCTCATCATGCATACACTGAACTCACAACACTCATAATTCAACTGGAAAGGCAATGACACAGAATCATACTCATCTCATGAAATTTACAAGCACAAAGGATAGCTCCCCTAACCTGGAATTCTTGATTAAAATTTGAGAAGAAAAGAGTGCCTCTCCTCAAGCCTTCTCCCAATTCAACGTCTTGTGCACCCAAGACTCACCACTCCCTCTCCAATTTTCTTTCTCCTCTCAAGGAAAAACAAAACAACTACAAAAACCCTTCCTTCCACCTAAAATTTTCCTATTATAGGTGTCTAAATGTTGGGTTAAAGAGCTGAAACAAAAAATGGGTTTTATGGTGTGTTTAATTCTCATTCAAAGGTAATTATTCGATGGTTTTTCAGCCTCCTCCTTGGTTGCTCCTTACACTAGGTTTTCCTTTGCCTTCTCACATTCCCTCCAAAACTAGACTTATCAAAAATAAAAGTTAATTAATGTCTATCAAGGTTTGAACTCGTGGCCCTCCCCTCATAAGGCCAAAGCACAACCATTATGTCGATTCATGTTTCATGTTAATTCACATCAGTATAGGGTTACATTACCACTTCAACGCCCATACATATTGTTAAAAATTAATAATAACACAACACATATAAATGGCATACATAGGACTCGAACCCAAGTCCTTTCAAACAATTCAAAGTACTCTCAACCACTTAAGCTAGTACTTTTCCATGTCACATCAACAATATTTAATGTAATAAAGCATCCTTCTACCTGCATTTATTAATTAATTAATTATTTAATTAATTAATTTTCACGGGTCTTACATTCCCCCCACCTTGAAAAGTTTTCGTCCACGAAAATAAGACTTACCAGTAAACAGGTGAGGATAAGACTTCCTCATTAGATCCTCCATCTCCCAAGTCATTTCCTGGGTTGCCTCGTCCTAGAGAACCTTCACAGATATTCACCGATCCAACTCCCAAAGTCAAATCGTCACGCACCTAGACATCATCCTGCTCCAGCACATGAGTAGGATTTGTCACGTACTTCCTGAGTTGTGATACATGGAAGACGTTGTGCAGATTTCCCAAGTGAGGTGGCAAGGCAATCTCGTACGCTGTTGGTCCGATTCTCCTCGTAATCTGGTATGGTCCAATGAATTTAGGAGTTAGCTTCCCCGACTTGAGAGCTCTCCCTATACCTGTTGTCGGGGTAACCCTGAGAAATACATGATCGCCTACCTCAAACTCTAGAGGCCTCCTCCTCTTATCTGCATAAGACTTTTGTCGACTATGAGTCACACGCATACGATCCTATATCACCTTCACTTTCTCAATGGTTTGCTGCAAGAATTCTGGCCCAAGCACCACAGACTCCCCATCCTGCTGCCAACATAACGGAGTTCTGCATCTCCTACCATACAATGCCTCGTATGGTGCCATCTCGATGCTGGAATGGTAGCTATTATTGTACGTGAACTCCACCAATGGCAACATGTTACTCCACGTACCCAGGTGATCTAACACACAAGTCCTCAGCAAGTCTTCCAGCGACTGTATGGTTCGCTCAGACTGCCCATCCGTCTGAGGGTGATAAGTTGAGCTCATTCTCAATTGTGTGCCTAGTGCTGCCTGTAGGGATTGATAGAACCTCGATGTAAATCTCGGATCTCTATTTGATATGATACTCGTAGGCACACCATGTAACTTGACTATCTCCCTGACATACAACTCTGCCAGTTTATCTAGAGACATCTTCTGATTAATTGGTAGAAAGTGTGCGCACTTCGTTAATCTATTCATTATTACCTAGATGGAATCATGCCCTCTCACTGACCTTGGCAGGTGTGTAACAAAATCCATAGAAATGCTCTTCCATTTCCATTGAGGAATATCAAGAGGCTCGAACGTACCACCCAGCCTCTAATGCTCGATCTTCGCTTTTTGGCACACTAAGCAGGATGCTACATAATCTGCCACATCGGTTTTCATGCCTGTCCACTAGAAGGTCACCTTCAAGTCTTTATACATCTTAGTCATACCTGGGTGTATGCTAAGACGACTCTTATGCCCTTCATCCAAGAGCATCTTCCTCAATACTCGACTCCTGGGTACACACACCCTCTCTCTAAAATGTAGGATGTCGTATTTACCCATCCAAAAGTCCTAGATTCATGTCTCGCAGCCTCTCTATCAACTCCAACTCCTTAATCATCATGGCCCACACATGGATCATCTTCCTGCTCAGGGCGTCTGCTACGACATTAGCTTTACCAGGATGGTATAACAGCTCAAAGTCGTAATCCTTTAAGTACTTCATCCATCGCCTTTGACTCATATTCAACTGTTTCTGATCGAACAAATATTTCAAACTTTTGTGATCACTGAATACTTGAAACTGTGCCCTATACAAATAATGCCTCCAAGTCTTGAGGGCAAAGACTACCGCTGCTAGCTCCAAGTCATGCGTAGGGTAGTTCTTCTCATGCATCTTCAGCTAACGAGATGCATATTCGACTGGCCGTTTTTCTTGCATTAGCACGCAACCCAGCCCCTGATATGAGGCATGACAATGTACCTCAAACATCTTAGTCAGGTCTGGAATAACGAACATCGTTGCAGTCGTCAACCTTTTCTTCATGTCCTCGAAACAAGCTTCACATTCATCGGTCCAAGCGAAAGGATGATCCTTTCTAGTGAGGTATGTTAATGGGTTCACCCTCTTGGAGAAACCCTCCACAAATCTCTTGTCGTAGCCTACTAGACTCAAGAAGCTCCTCACCTCTGTAACGGTCTGCGGTCTCTCCCACTACATCACCGTTTCAATCTTGGTCGGATCCACTACTATCCCCTGGGATGATATTACATGACCCAAGAATTGTACCTCCTCCAGCCAAAATTCACACTTTGACAATTTCCCATACAGTTGATGCTCTTTGAGAATTTCCAGCACCACTCTCAAGTGCTTTGCGTGTTCCTCCCGACTCTCAGAACGACAAACTGATCCAAGTACGGCTGAAAAATTCTGTTCATGTAATCCATAAAGATCGCATGAGCATTCGTCACCCCAAACGGCATCACCACATACTTATAATGCCCGTAGCGTGACCTGAAAGTCGTCTTCTGCACATCCTCTAGCTTGACCAAGAACTGATGATACCCAGATCTCAAGTCAATTTTTGAGAACATTGCGTTTCCCTTTAGCTGATCCAATAAATCATCAATCCTCGGCAATGGATACTTATTCTTTATGGTCAGCTTATTCAATTGCCAATAATCAACACACAATCTAGAACTGTCATCCTTTTTCTTCACTAGTAATACCGGTGCTCCCCACAGTGATGCACTCGGTCTGATGAACTTCTTTTCAAGCAAGTCTTCAATCTGCTTCTTTAGTTCAGCTAACTCGGTTGGCGCCATCCTGTATGGTGCCATAGAAACTGGTCCAGCTCCAGGGATGAGGTCAATAGTTAAATCCACATCCCTACTCGGTGGCAAATCTGGAATCTCGTCTGGGAAGACATCAACATACTCATCCACCACAAGTATGTTTCTGATCTGCTTAACGATGCTCTTCTTCTCTCCTTGAGTCACTATCATGAAGCAAGCAGCTCCAGCTTCTACCTTCTTAATTGCCTTTTGAGCTGATATCAACTGCAGCGCCAAGGTCTCTGAGAAAATCACACTACGTCATCCGTAATCTACAACAATATGATTGCCTGACAACCAATCCATTCCTAGAATTACATCCAAACCCTCCATTGGCAAGTAGATGAGATTCACTTTGAACCTACGGCCCGCCACTTCCATTAAACACCCTACACAGACCAAACTGGTAACCACCTAACCCGAAGATGGAGTTGAAACCAGCAACTCAAGTCCAAGTCATGTTTCTCCAAGCTCACTTTTGACACACTTGCATTAGAAAGAAAGGAATGTGTTGCTCTAGAATCAAACAACACCAGCACTGATCCACCCATCACGAACTCCTTTCTCGCGACTCAATCCGAGCACATCCCAAATCCTATGGACTTAGTTATTCAAGTCCAACCACATCACACACACGCATATAATACCTCTAATTTAAGAATTAACAATCAACCAATCCCAAACAACACACACAATCATAGAATACATAACACACTCGCTTAAGCCAAGGACCTTCACCCAGGCTAGTCCATCAGCCTCGCTTAAGCTAGCCCACTTCGCCTGAGCGAGTGTGAAATAGTAGCTGCAATACATCATCTCATTTAAGCGAGCCCTGCTCGCCTGAGCGAGACTTGGTTCGCTCAACACACAAAACTCCTTGCCTGGACGAGGATTCACGCTCAGCACACGCAGGCCTCATCGCGATTTCGCTTAGGTGAACCACTCTCGCCAAAGCGAGAGACCAGGTCGCTCAACCATGATCCTGGTCGCCTAAGTGAATTGCGCAAGCCAAAAGCTATTACTTGATTCTACAACTTTCGCTTAGGCGAGATGGAATCGCTTGGGCAAAAATTGTAGTGCTTCGTCTCTGTTTCACGCACACAAATGACCACAACCAGACCAAAACCCAATTCACACATTACTAAGCATAAAATAATGGCCATCAAACATCAAAACATGTTATATTGTTCATCTAAGCTACCCCATACTCGAGATTGAATCATCCCTAACCATTCCATACCAAAACCCTCGTTCTCAAATCCAATAAAGCATATAAAGGGTGTTGCAACCAACAACAACCAAACCAATTTGTACTTTCATCATGCACACACCGAATTCACAACACTCATAATTCAATTGCAAAGGCAATGACACAGAATCATACTTATCTCATAAATTTACAAGCACAAAGGATAGCTCCCCTAACCTGGAATTCTTGATTAAAATTTGAGAAGAAAAGAGTGCCTCTCCTCAAGCCTTCTCCCAATTCAACCTCTTGTGCACCCAAGACTCACCACTCCCTCTCTAATTTTCGTTCTCCTCTCAAGGAAAAACAAAACAACTGCATAAACCCTTCCTTCCACCTAAAATTTTCCTTTTATAGGTCTAAATGTTGGGTTAAAGAGCACATTCCCTCCAAAACTAGACTTATCAAAAATAAAAGTTAATTCATGTCTATCAAGGTTTGAACTCGTGACCCTCTCCTCATAAGGCCAAAAGCATAACCATTATGCCAATTCATGTTTCATGTTAATTCACATCAGTATAAGGTTACATTACAACTTCCACACCTATACATATTGTTTGAAATTAATAATAACACAACACACATAAATGGCATACATAGAACTCAAACCCAATTCCTTTCACACAATTCAAAGTACTCTCAACCACTTGAGCTAGTACTTTTCCACGTCATATCAACAATATTTAATGCCATAAAGGCTCTTTTACCCGCATTTATTAATTAATTTTCACGAGTCTTAAATTATCTAATCGTTGTTTCATTTAACTATTGTTTTATCTCTTAGTTAAGCATGCATTTTATTTAAGTTGGAGCTTTTACTATTTTAACGATGCTTTTCTTTTAACATCTTTTTCGTATACTTTATTTTGATCATGCATTTTATCTAATCAGTGTTGCACTTTACAATCCACTTTTGCATCTTAATTTTCCCAACTTTAGTGAAAGTAGTACCCATGTTGTTTTCTTGTTCACTATTAGAAATTTATCTCTTTGGTTAAATTATGTTTTCATGTTGCATTTATCAATTTGTCAAGTTGGAATGCGATTTTATAATCTCTTCAAGCATCATATTAGCTTTAGGTTGCATAGTAGTTGGTCAATTAATGTTATGTTTCTCTTAAGCATGTTGTTTTCTTGTTCACTATTAGAAATTTATCTCTTTGGTTAAATTATGTTTTCATGTTGCATTTATCAATTTGTCAAGTTGGAATGCGATTTTATAATCTCTTCAGGCATCATATTAGCTTTAGGTTGCATAGTAGTTGGTCAATTAATGTTATGTTTCTCTTAAGTCTATTCACAACCATAGTTTTCTGCATAATTTTTCATTTATAGCCTTATAATATGTTTAGGGTGTCAAATAGGTACCCTGTTTAAAAAAAGTGTCAATTGTATCCCAACTTTTGAAAAAGTGCTTCAATTAGGTCCCTTTCAGACAGAGTTGACTAACGCCGTTAGTCAACGTGCCACGTCTCAATCTGTGGTTTTAGTAAATTTTTTAAAATTTCTTTTAAAATTTTTTAATTTTTTTTAAAATTTTTTGAAAAAAATAATAAAAATGCCACGTGTCACGTCCTTGTGTGACACGTGGCATTGTTAGTGCCACGTGTCAGTATCACTATCAGATGCCATTGTGTTGATTTCGATTTAGTCCCCATATATGTTTTTTTGTTTCAATTTAGTACCTAAGTGTGTGTATCTGAGTCAATTTGGTCCCAATTTTTTTTAATAATTAAAATCCATTTTTTTATAAAATTAAAAGTAATTAAGTATAAAAGTTTAACAAAAATTAAGTATTTGATATTTATATTAAAATTTATTGGTAAAAGTCATTTTATTACGTCATTTTTAATGAAAAAAAATTAGTATAACAATAGATATTTTGGTTAAACATTAGTAAGAGACAATATTGTTCTATTTAAAAAAAAATAACAAAACATGAGTACTTAATAAAAAAGTTATTAATAAAGTAATATTTTAAAAAGTCATTTTTAATAAAAAATATTAGTATATCATTTATAAAAATAATAAATTTGGTCTGAAATTGAGAGGAACAATATAAATATTAGTACTTAATTTTATAAAAATATTTATACTTAATTATCTTTGTTCCTACAAAGAACAAACAAGATGAGTTAGGCACAAGCGCCACCTTACCATGTAGTCAGCTATCTCCTCAGTTGGCTTCTTCCCGGATGGTATATGTCGGTTTGGACCCAGAAGGGGTTACCTGTAGAAAGGACTCCGAAGCTCAAGTGAGTCAAAACTCTCAAAAAGGTCAACTCTGTGATTAATGAATGCGTACCTTTAATTATTGGGGTCCATGAGTATTTATAGAGCATTAATTATGTCTGGTTATTCTCTGGGTCGGTCCTTGGCTTGGGCTTTGGCTGTAAGTGGGCCTGGGCCCTAGCCCAAGCCCTTAGGACCTATTGAACGTTGGGGGCTTTAATCTTACTGAGTCTATTGGAGTAGTCGGCCTAGGCCAGTTACTTTCCTTGACGACTTAGGTTGGTTATATGATATCTTGTGCAGGTTATTCCTCTAGATGTTTATGTTAGATCTTATAAGATTTAGGCTAACTTGGCCTAGGCTGAATACTTGACTGTTTTGGTATATATGTATCGTTTACTTATTTGGTCGAGTTTGGCAAGGTGTTGTACACCAGTCCCCCAGCCTTGGCCGATATGGGTTGTCGGTTAAGGGTGATATATGTTGGAATGCTAGCGGAATCGGCTAGGTGTGATACACCAGTCCCCCAGCCTTTAAGTGTGATGAATAGTGTTAAGGCTAAAAAGTGGTAACCGTTTGAAGGTAGGTGAAGGGGTGTCAAGGGTCAAATCAGGAAGTTCTGGTGCCGTCGTTTTTAAGAATCATGTATTTTGTAATGATGGTGTCTATTGGTATGAGTTGCTGTTTTTTGGCGGGAAAGGGTTTTCGTCGTTTGGGATCTTGGCTTATAAATACAGATTTCAAAACGAGTAAGGGGTTACTTGGTTCATTTGCGAGAGTTTTGTATTCAGAGATTTTGTGTGCATTTTACTATTGGACTAGTTCCCAATTTCAGCCGACATCTTTCCGTAAACACGAAAAAGGTATGTCTAGTAGCGATAGTATATCGTTGTCCACATCTAGTAGTGAGAGTATGGGGTCGGAGAGGAGTAGAGATAGGCAAGTAGATGAAGAGGGTACTAGTTCCGGAGGTATGACGAGTAGGATTCCCATGGAGACGGTAAGGGAGGTTCAAGAAGATCCCCCTAAAGAATTGGCCGAGAGTGACTGGCCAGCCAAAGGCGGTTACGGGTGGGCGGCTGTCGATGTGCGTAATCAATCATCTTTGTTCCGGTGGTCTCGTTTATTGAACTCCTGGGTGAACTGTACGCTCGTCATCTCGAAGGGGGTAAGCGGTGATATTGTTTCCCTGGAGAGGGTTAGCGCCGTTGACTGTGTGTGTCACGGGCAGGAGGAGCCGCGGAGAAATTCTTCTATATGTACATGTGTCACTTTTCGAAACTACATGTACGGCTACCGTTTGATGATTTTACTATGGGTGTGTTGCGCGCATTCAACGTGGCACCTACATAGTTGCACCCGAATAGTTGGGCTTATTTGCAAGCTTTCCGCGTCTTGTGTCAATCTCTATATCTGGAGCCTTCTCCTTACGCTTTTTTGTACTTCTACGACACCAGACCCCGCCAGCCGACTACTTGGCTGTCTCTGATAAGTCGTCCTAGTATCAGCAGCTTGGACGCATTTTCCTAGTCTTTCAAGCACTTCAAGGATAGGTACTTCAAGGATGTTATGAAGAAAGAAGGCAAACCTCATTTCTTGAACGTAGATGGGAGTACAAAATTCCCATTTAGCTGGACGAGTAGTCCTTCTCGGTACAAGGATATGGGGATGGATGAGTTATCGGCGGGGGATAAGGAGGTGGTGGGAATCTTAATGAAGTTTGTCAATAAGTTGCCCACTAAGGGCTTAGTTAGAGTTTATAATTCGGTGCATCCGATTATAGATATTGAAGGTATCTATTTGTTACTTAAAGTATGTTAATGATTCTAAGTTGTTTTAATCCGGGTAATAATATATTATTGTAGGGCACATGGCGCAATCAGGGAAGAAAAACTTGGCGCTCTTCCAGTCGCTGAGGAAGGAGATGGCCGCTAAGGCTAAGGCAGCTGGGAAGACTGATGTTCCCAACCTGCAGGAGTCCGTGGTGGAGGTACATGTACATGGTGGGACGAAGAGGAAGGCCGAGTTGCCGCCTCGACCTGGCAAGGGGAAGGACGTGAAAAGAGCGAGGGAGGTCTTGCTCGGGACGGGGTCGGCCAGCGGGGCGGGGTTGGCCAGTGAGGAGAAAGGACCGGAGTCTGGTTTAATTGAATTGCCGGAAATATCCGTGAGAAAGGATATCGCGATCAACCTCCCAGATACCATTATAAATTCCATTGATAATATGGAGGCGGACCATATTGTGAGGACGATAGTGGAGTTTGGAAGTAAAGTCCTGATTTTAAGCCGTCGTGTGGGGTCTTTATACCGAAGGGAGGTGAAGGAGGGAGGTCAGGAAAAGGTGGAGGAGTTACAAGGAAAGGTGAACAAGCTTGAGGAAGAGAAGGCTGCGTTGGAGAAGGCGAAGGAGAGTTGGGAGGTAGAGAGAAAGAGGTTGGCAACGTGGAGGGTTCGTTGTTTGGATTCAGAGGAAAAATTGAACAAGAGAATAAGGGAGTTGGAGGAAGTTTATGAAGAATTGAAAGAGAAGTATGACGGTGCCGTGGGTGAGCTTGACGACTTGAAGAATTGTATTATACAAGAGTACATCACCGACTCTGAGAAGGGACTCCGTCAAGCGGCCTTTTTCCATCAGGATGTGGACATCACAAATGCAAAGTTCGATGTGAATAAGGACGTTGTTGACGGAAAGCTGGTTAAGGAGGACGAGAGCAGTGCAGATGAGGAGGTAGAGGAGAAGGCGGTAGAGGAGGAGAAAGGAGCGGGCAATGCCGTAGAGGTGGCACCTGCAGCAGAATAGGATCTCGATTTTAATTGATTTGAGCATATTATTTGAGCCTATGTCTATAATATTTGGTACATTACGTTACATTGGTACATTCTTGCACTTATGTTAAAATGTGATTAAGGTTCTTGTATGTTATTGTGTATTTCGGGTTTTTATGATATGTTGTGTATATGTGATGCGATCGATTGTATGTTAAGGGTGTTCGACCCAGGCCGCTTACTTGTGGTAAGGGTGGGGAACTTAAACGAATTAACCATGAATTAAGGGTGTTCGACCCAGGCCGCTTACTTGTGGTAAGGGTGGGGAACTTAAACGAATTAACCAATGAGTTAAGGGCGTTCGACCCAGGTCGCTTACTTATGGTAAGGGTGGGGAACTTAAACGAATTAACCACGAATTAAGGGTGTACGACCCAGGCCGCTTACTTGTGGTAAGGGTGGGGAACTTAAACGAATTAACCAACGAGTTAAGGGTGTTCGACCCAGGCCACTTACTTGTGGTAAGGGTGGGGAACTTAAACGAATTAACCACGAATTAAGGGTGTTCGACCCAGGCCGCTTACTTGTGGTAAGGGTGGGGCACTTAAACGAATTAACCATGAAGTAAGGGTGTTCGACCTAGGCCGCTTACATGTGGTAAGAGTGGGGAACTTAAACGAATATTAGAGTAAAAACGTAGGAAAGTTGTATAGTGGAGAACCCTTCATTTTATTTATTGAAAATGGGGTGCCTAGTTAAAACCTCCCTAGCCAAAACCCTCCTTAGGGAGAAAAGACCAGGTAAGGAAAAAGACTACACCTAGGGTTACAAGTGTTCGGCTTATTGCAGCATACATTTAACTGAAATAGAATTTGAGGTGCGATACATACCAAGTGTTAGGAATCTCTTCCCCAGATAAGTGTTCCAGGCGATAAGCTCTTCCTCCTACGTCTTCACGTATGCGGTATAGGGCGTCCCAATTGGCAGAGAACTTGTCATCCTTCTTTCTAGCACTGTTGGCCATTCTCCATACTAAATCCCCGATGACGAATGATCGTGGACATAGGTTTCCATTATATTTCCTGGCAGCTCTTCGTTTGCCAGCTAAGTTTCGTATCTGAGCTTTCTCTCTAAGTTCTGGTAGGAGGTCGAGGTGAGTGGCCATGTTTTGATGGTTGTGGGTTGGGTCGTATAGTTCTCGGCGCAGGGATGGTTCGCCAATTTCAACTGGTATCATGGCGTCTACGCCGTAAACTAGGCTGAAAGGGGATTCGTTTGTTGTTGATTGAGGGGTGCACCTGTAAGCCCATAGTGTTTGCGGCAACATGGATCGGTGGCGGCCTTTTAATTTGGTGCTGGCTAATTTAGAGAGGATGTCGGCTCTAATGTTGTCGGTTCTTGGGATGTGTTCGATGCGAACTCGCTCAAAGGCGGATTGAATGAATGTTCGGACCAAATGGTAATATTGTAGAAGGATGGGGTCTTTAATCTGGAATTTGTCATTTAGGTGTCCTACAGTGAGTTTGGAGTCGATTTTGCATGTCAGCGTCTTGACACCTACTTCGCGGGCAAGGGAAAGGCCGACGAGGATAGCTTCGTATTCGGCTTGATTGTTGGACGTTTTGAAGGCAAAGTGAAAGGATTTTTCGATGAGGATGTCGTTGGGTCCTTCTAATACAATGCCAACACCGACACCTTTTAGGTTTGAGGAACCATCTACATGAAGTGTCCACTAGTCCTCTGTGGGGGTGTGCTGGAGGTCGTTGATAAAATCTAAGAGGCATTGAGCTTTGATAGGGCCATGGGGTTCGTAGCGAATATTGAATTCTGACAGCTCGACGGCCCAGGATGACATCCGTCCGGCTAGATCTGGTTTTTGCAAATTTTTTTTGATTGGGTAGTCGGTTTTGACGGTGATGCTGTGGTTTTGGAAGTATGGGTGTAAGCGGTGAGATGCGTGGACTAAAGATAAAGTCAACCTCTCTACCATTTGATATCTGGTTTCGGGATCCTACAGTGTCCTGCTAACAAAGTAGACAGGATGTTGCGTGCCTTCTATCTCCTGGACGTGCACGACGCTGACGGTGTAGTCGGTGGTTGTGATGTATACGAGTAGGGGTTGGTGGGTGTCCGGCTTGTGGAGGATAGGTGGTGAGGTGAGGGTGGTTTTCAGTTTTTGGAAGGTTTGTTCACAATCATCAGTCCACGTGAACCGGGTGGATTTCTTTAAGAGTTGGACTATGGGTTGGGTTTGTTCGGCTAGTTTGGGTAGGAAACGGGAAATGGCTGTGAGGCAGCCTATGAGCCGTTAGACCTCCTTGATGGTAGCGGGGCTGCACATCTCGATGATGGCCTTGCATTTTTCTGGATTGGCTTCTATGCCGCGTTGGGCAGCATAAAACCAAGGAACTTACCCCGGTCGACGCTAAATACACACTTGTCTGGGTTGAGGTGAAGGTTGTATTGGTGTAGCGTAGAGAAGACTGCTGATAGGTCCTCAGTATGTTGGTGGTGACTTGGAGACTGTACAACCATGTCGTCAACATATACTTCGACATAGTGTCCCATTAGGTGACTGAAAACATTGTCCATCAGCCGTTGGTAGGTAGCTCCAGCGTTTTTGAGACCAAAAGGCATTACTTTATAGAAGTAGTTGGCATCGTCCGTGATGAAGGCGGTTTGTGCATGTCAGATACGGCCATGGGTAAGTGGTAGGCATCGCGAGGGCAAGGCTTGTTTAGATTCGTGTAGTCCACACACATTCGCCATTTGCCATTGGCTTTCTTCACCAAGACTACGTTAGAAAGCCAAGTGGTGTATTGAGCTTCTTCTATGAATCCTGCGTTCAGTAGTTTGTCGGCTTCAACATTAGCTACTAGCCGACGTTCTTCGCCAAGTTTGCGTTTTTTCTGGGATACGTAGCGGGCTTCTTTATAGATGGATAGTTTGTGGGATGCCACTAGAGGGTCCTCCCCAGGAAGATCGACGACTAACTAGGCGAAAAGGTCTGTGTTGTTGGTGAGGATGGGTGTGATGATGGCACGCTCATCAGAGTTCAAACCGGTGCCTAGGTTGATAGAGTGGCCGTTGGGAAGCTCTAGAGGGGAAGTCTCCTCAACTGGCTCGAGACGAACATCCTGGCCTACTCTAGGGTCGAGATCTTCGCCTGACAGGGCGATGCCGAAGCCAGGTGGTGGCTCAATTTGATTGGTTTGTTGAATAGGGAGTTGTGGGCACAGGCTGGCCATGTAGCATTCGCGTGCCAAGTGTTGGTCGCAGTGGATGGTGAGGATGTCACCAGAAGGAGAAGGGAACTTTATGGCCAAGTGGGGGTGGAGATGATAGCGCCAAAGGTGTTCAGGGAAGGACAACCCAGGAGGATATTGTAGGATGTTGGCGCGTCGACGATAAGGAAGCGAATTGCGATGGTTTTGGTTTGGGTCCCCTCGTGAAAGACAGTGTGGAGGTCGATGTAGCCACGGGTGGATACTTGTTCGCCAGAGAAGCCATAGATCGGCTCGTCATACGGGACCATGGCGGTTTCCAGAAGTTGAAGCTTTTGGTAGGTGGCCTAGTAGAGGATGTCAACGAAGCTGCCCTGATCAACAAGGACTTTCTGAACGGCGTAGTTTTCGATTTCAACAGTGATGACCATGGGGTCATCTTGTTGATGGTCGAGGCCATGAAAGTCGTCATCTGTGAAGATGATAGGAGGCATGCGGCGTTTGTGGTGGGAATGGGTGATATGGTTGATGGATTGGATATGGCGGAGGTGTCTCTTTCTGGCAGAAGAAGTGGATCCTCCACTAGCGAAGCCACCAGAGATGGTGTTGATGGTGCCACGTAGGGGAGGGTCGGCGGGGGTGATGTAGGTGCGGGCCGGTTCGGGTTCTTGGTTGGTGGGTTAGGCGGGGCGTTTGTCGTGACGGGAATCATGTGGAGGGCGTCTGTGGTTGGATCGAGGGGGGTGGTGGGATTGAGAGGAAGAGGAATGGTCATCTCTGCGGATGAAATGGCGAAAGTGGCCAGCACGGACCAGTTCTTCTATTTTATCCTGGAGTGCTTTGCATTCTTCTGTAGTGTCGCCATGGTTGCGGTGGTAGCGGTAATATTTGGTCATGTCCGCGTTAGGAGGGGTGGTTGTCTTGAGTGGTGGAGGGATTAGGTTAGCTTGTAGGGCCTCATCGAGAATGCGAGAGCGAGCTACGGTAAGGGGGGCATATCTGGTGAAGCGAGGTTGGCGAGTCTCGCGAGGGCGAGCATCAGGGCGGGGATGCTGCGGGGTAGGATTCGCGGTGGTGGCTGCATAGTCATTACAGAATTTGGTGTGGAGGGTTTGCATTTCCTCCATGCAGACGTAGTCGACTGCACGTAGTTTGAGTTCGTGCATAGAGGCAGGTGGGTGGAGGTAGAGGTTGTTGGCGAAAGGGCCGGGTTATAGGGTAAGTGCCTTGCACTGGAGGATCATCTCCTGGTTGAGGTGTGGGGTGCGAAGAGCTCCCTTACTGAAGCGATCTATGAACGCTCTGAGTGGTTCGCCTTGTTCTTGTCTAATGCCCATGAGGGAGATTGTGGTAGTTTGGTGTGGGTGGCTGCCAGCAAAGTGGGTGGAGAACATGTGGGAAAGAACGTCGAAACTGTCGATGGAGTAAGGCGAAAGGGTTATGAACCATTCTAGGGCAGGGCCCTTGAGGGTGGTGGGGAAGGCTTTGCAGAAGACTGCATCTTGGGACGTGTACAGGGCGACATGGGTGATGTAGACTTTGAGGTGCTCGTTAGGGTCAGTTTCGCCAGTATAGCGATCCAAGGTGAAAAGTTCCCACTGGGCAGGAAGGCGGGTGTTGGCGATGAAGTCGGTGAAGGGGTGACGACGTCTCGGTTGGTGGGGAGGGAGCAGATGGGGTGGGAAGGGATGGTTGATCATAGCGGGAACATGTGGCACGTTGACTAACGGCGTTAGTCAACTCTGTCTGAAAGGGACCTAATTGAAGCACTTTTTCAAAAATTGGGATGCAATTGACACCTTTTTAAAACCGAGTACCTATTTGACACTCTAGCCCCAAACTGGGTACTATACGACTAATTATAACTAAAATATAATTATGCAAATTTCACACCTAAAATATTTTTACAGCCATTTGACACCTAAAATATTTTTACACCCATTTGACATCTAATTATTTTTACTCTCATTTGGCACCTACAATATTTTCACACCCATTTAACACCTATTATATTTTTACTCCAATATGACACCTAAAATATTTTTACACCCATTTGACACCTAACTTTTTTTTATTCCCATTGGACACCTAAAATCTGTTTGCACCTATTTGACTCCTGTAATATTTTTACTATCATTTGACACCTAAAATATTCTTACACCCACTTCACACCTATATTTTTTTTATACCCATTTCACACCTAATATATTTTTACACCCATTTGACACCTAAAATATTATTACACTCATTTGACGCCTGTAATATTTTTACTACCATTTGATACCTAAAACATTTTTGTACCTATTTGACACCTATAATATTTTTACGACCATTTGACACCTAAATTTTTTTACAACCAATTCAGACATAAAATATTTTAACAGCCAAATGAGACGTAAAATATTTTTCCACTAATTTCACACCTAAAATATTTTTACACCCATTTGACATCTAATTTTTTTACCTCCCATTTGACACCTAAATTATTTTCACACCTATTTGACACATATTATATTTTTACTCTCAATTGACACCTAAAATATTTTTACACCCATTTGACACCTGATTATTTTTTACTCCCATTTCACACCTAAAACATTTTGGCACCTATACGATACCTGTAATATTTTTACTACCATTTGACATGAAATTTTTTTCCACCCAATTGAGACGTAAAATATTTTTACGCTAATCTCAAACTCTAAAATATTTGTATACCCAATTGAGACATAAAATATTTTTACCCTAATTTCATACATAAAATATTTTTACAGCCATTTGAGACGTAAAATATTTTTACACCCATTTGACATCTGATATTTTTTACTCTCATTTGACACCTAAAATATTTTCACACCTATTTGACACCTATTACATTTTTACTCCCACATGACACCTAAAACATTTTTACACCCATTTGACACCTAACTACTTTTTACTCCCATTTGACACCTAAAACATTTTTGCACCTATTTTACACTTGTAACATATTGACTACCATTTGACACCTAAAATACTTTTACGCCCACTAGACACGTATATTTTTTTTACTCCCATTTCACACCTAATATATTTTTACACTCATTTGACACCTAAAATATTTTTACACGAATTTGAGAACTAAAATCATTTTCCACTCATTTGACGCCTAAAATATTTTTACAACCATTTCACGCCTAAAATCATTTTACACCCATTTGACACCTAAAATTTGTTTATACTCAATTGAGATGTAAACTATTTTTATGCTAATTTCACACCTAAAATATTTTTACACCCATTTGAGATGTAAAATATTTTTACACCCATTTGACACCAAATTTTTTTTACTCCCATTTGACACCTAAAATACTTTTACACCTATTTGACACCAAAGTTTTTTTTCCACCCATTTGATACCTAAAACATTTTTGCACCTATTTGACACATGTAATATTTTTACTACCATTTGACACCTAAAATTTTTTACACTCAATTCAGACGAAAAATATTTTTACACTAATCTCACACATAAAATATTTTTACACCCAATTGAGACAAAATATTTTTATGCTAATTTCACACCTAAAATATTTTTACACCCATTTGACATCTAATTTTTTTACTCCTATTTGACAGCTAAAATATTTTTACACCTATTTGACACCTATAATATTTTTACTCCCATTTGACACCTAAAATATTTTTACACCTATTTGACACTAGAGTTTTTTTTACACCCATTTGGTACCTAAAATATTTTTGTACCTATTTGAAACCTGTAATATTTTTACTACCACTTGACAACTAAAATTTTTTTACACCCAATTGAGACATAAAATATTTTTATGCTAATCTCACACCTAAAATATTTTTACAACCATTTGAGGCGTAAAATATTTTACACCTATTTGACATCTGATAACATATTTACTACCATTTGACACCTAAAATACTTTTACACCCATTAGACACGTATATTTGTTTTACTCCCATTTCACACTTAATATATTTTTACACCCATTTGACACCTAAAATATTTTTACACGCATTTGACAACTAAAATTTTTTTACACTCATTTGACGCGTAAAATACTTTTACGACCATTTCACGCCTAAAATCATTTTACACCCATTTGATACCTAAAATTTGTTTATACTCAATTGAGATGTAAAATATTTTTATGCTAATTTCACACCTAAAATATTTTTACACCCATTTGAGATGTAAAATACTTTTACACCCATTTGACACCAAATTTTTTTTACTCCCATTTGACACCTAAAATATTTTTACACCTATTTATAATATATTTACTCCCATTTGACACCTAAAATATATTTACGACCATCACCACAACCACCACTACCACCACCACGACAACCACCATCATGACCACCACCACCACCACGACAACCACTACCAACTCGGGCACAACCACAACCACCACCACGACAACCACCACAACCCAAACCACCACCACCACCACCACCATCATCATGACCACCACCACCACCACCATGACAACCACCACCAACTCGGGCACAACCACGACCACCACCACGACAACCACCATCAACAAAAACACCACAACAATGGTCGCCATCACTGCTAGCACCACGACCACCACCACCACTACAACCACCACCACCACCACGACAACCACCAACACTACCACCACCACCACCACCCAACCACCACCACCACCACAACCACCACCATCACCACTACCACTACCACCACCACCCCGACCACCACCACAACAACCATCACCATTACGACCAGCAACACCACCACCCCCACGACCACGACCACTAGGGCACCACCACCACCACCACGCCAACCACCGCCACCACCACCACCACCACCACTACCACCCTAACCACCACCACCACCACAACCATCATCACTACCACTACCACGACCACCACCATGGCAACCAACAAGGCCATCACCACCACCACTACCACCACCACCACGACTACCACGACGAGTATCGAAACCACTATCACGACCACCATCTCATCCACCTCCACCACCACCGCGGCCACCACCACCACCAATACCATGGCCAGGAACCCCACCATAACCACCACCACCTCCACCATGGCTACCAACACTACAAATTTGACAACTATGCTGACGACGACCGCCACCATCCTCACAGCCACAACCACCACCACCACCACAACAACCACTATGACCAACACCACCACCACCACAACCCCATAACAACCACCACCACCATGGCCACCACCACCACCACTACCACAACCACAACCACCACCACAGCCACCACCCCCACCACCACCATAGCCACCACCACCACCACCACCACCACAGCCATCACAACGACAACCACCACCACAACCACCACATCCACCACCACCACCACCACCACCACCACCATTGCCATCATAACAGCCAGAACCACGGCGACCACGACCACCACAACCACCACCACGGCCACCACCACCACCACAACAACAACAACCACCATCAAAACCACCACCACGGCCACTACCACCACTGCCACCACCACCACCACAACCACCACCAACACCACCACCTCCACCACCACTACGACCATCACAGTCACCACCACTACCACCACTACCATATCCACCACCACCACCACCACCAACACCACAACCACGACCATCACAACAACCTCCACCACTACCACGACCACTACCACATCTACCACCACCACGACCATCACAACGACCACCACCACCACTAGCACCACAACCACAAACACACCACCACCACGACCACGACCACCACTGATGAGTTCAACTTTTTGCCCTCATTCAATATTTAAATTTGGGGATTTAATTGAATTTTCTGTGCTTAAAGATTGATTTAATTAGGATTTGTGATTATTGGATTTATTGAGTAAGTTTGGTAAAAGTGGCGTAAAAATTGATTTTAGTTGCATAAAATATTATTGGATATTTTAACGTTTGTTAATGCAGCTGGAATTTATTTTTGGTCAATTAATAGTGTGATTTTGAAATATTCAAAGTTACAAAATAAGTCCAAAATCAAGAAATTCTGGAAAAGAATAAATCAGGAGCTAAATGCACCCCCAGATTTTATTTGCACACTCCTCCCTAAAGTGGACCACAAAAACCTGTTCTGCACCCCAGTTTTCACTAAGTTGCACCCTTCCTACCACTTAAACTCCACTCAACCAGATCATGCCATGTGGCAATCCCCACCTTTTAAAATTATCCAACCATAAGCTGCCACGTGTCATAATCCTCCACTCACCAAATTGACCACTCAGATCTTGCCACGTCATCATCTCCTCCATCTCACACATGAAACCCTAACCCTAATTTTCCTTCCATCACCATGGCAGCCGCCACCCTAGCCACCAATCTCGCCGCCGGCCACCGCGACGCACCAGCAGCGACAACACCACCGCAACAGCTACGCGCGCCACCACCATCTTCCTCCATTCGCGCCGTCATCTCCATCAACCACCATGAGCACCGCGCCTCCATCTTGTTTCGCGTCAGCCACCGCGCACGAGTTCCCGCGCCACCGTTCTCGCCACCACCACGAATCTGCACCTTGCGCCACCATTGTTTTCCATCTTCACAGCAGCTCTGCACGCCGGAAACATCACCGCAGTTCCGTCATCACCGTTCCCGCTGCAATAGAGCACAATCACCACCTGCGAGCCAGATTTGAACCACCATCTTCGTTCACGGTGCGACAGCAACAACGAGAACAACAACACCTTCATCTTCACAGATCTGCGCTTGCGAGAATCACCGTGAGCCACCTTCGCTTGAACCACCGCAGACCTGCCACAACTTCGCAGCTCCGCAACGCCACCTCCATTCTTCGTCGCAGATCTGAAACTCCGGCGAACTCGAGCCAACGAAGCTTCCCTCCATTGCACCTGTCCTCACCGGAACTGCACCTGCAACGCGCACGCTCGCCGGAGAAGAAGCCGGAGCAGCCGCCGTCAGCCGCGCAGCCAAGGAGAAGAGTGTGAGAGTGAAACCCTAATTTCTGGAGAGAGAATCTGCACTGCCACGTGTCAGCATCTGATAGGCAGTCAACTGGTCAAACTCTGGTCAAACTGGTCAAATTCTGGTCAAATTCTGGTCAATTTTGCAAATATGGTTAAATGAGAGGGGCAGAATTGGAAATTGGACAGGAATTAAGTTGCTAATTAATTAAATAAAAATAAAAGATTTTAGCAACTGACAGATAAAGCCCAAAGTCCAGTGGAAGCCTATATAAAGAGACTAAAGGGAGCAGAATGGGACTGACAATTTGACGACTAACAATTTTAGAACTCACAGCTTAGACACTTATCACTCTCTGGTTTTGGCAGATACCGTCTCCACCACATCTCTCATTCTCTTCTTTTATTTTCTTTCCTTCATCATATTATCATGTATTCCATCAAAGCCATGGAGGGCTAAGCTTTTCAGGGTTGATTCCACTGTAATTTCTTAAATGGATTCTGAGGTTAGATGAATTTATATGTTTTGTTATTTTGATTATTGTTGTGGTTTTTGTTTATCTATGTCCTTTGCTTCTTAATCGAATAGAAAATAATGATTTTAAATCTACATGCATGCTAATCATATGAGTTAAAAGGTTTTTAAATTAAATTGAGACTTTACTTTGATTTTGTTTAGAAACTTTCATTTGATTAAATAAGTTTTTGCCAATAATTGAGACTTTAATTTGATTAGAGGTAATTACTTTAACTAAAATTAGTCAAGACTTTACTTTGATTAATTAAGTTTTCTATTTGTAAAGAAACAAAGGAATAGACATGATTAGGCATAGTAAAATTAATTGAGACTGTACTTTGATTGAATTTACTATGGACAATCTAATAATTCTCACTTTTAATTGAGACTGTACTTTGATTAAAAGTGAGGATGCCAACAAATGAATTGAGTCTTTACATTGATTTATTTGTAAATCAACAACAATGATTAATTTAACAATAATCTCTAGATAACCAATGAAGAATCTTATTTAGAAAAAGCAGTGGAATTGACCTATTTACTATTACTGTGTTTACAATCTTCCGTGTCATTTTCTTTGCATATCAAAACCCCCCTATTTTTATAGTTGCTAGTTTTAAATTGCATTTTTGAGAATCAAATATTTGAGATCAATTCCGTATTCGTTGTGAGACGACTCAGGGTTATCTTAACCCTAACTATTTTCTTCACTACAAACTGGCAATACTGAAGTTGCTAAAGTAGTGGTAATTTGATCGCCTAACGACAGCGATATCAAATTTGGCGCCGTTGCCGGGGAGTACGGTTAGTATTTCTTTTATTTTGATTCTGTTTTTTTTATTTTATTTTATTTTTATTTTTATTTCATTTTTATTTTTATTTTTTATTTATTTTACGCATATACGTTTGATATAGTTTGTTATTTTGTAGTATCTAGTTTTCTGTTAATATATTCCAAGCAAAGTTCTATTTTTGTTTTGATTAAGAATTTCTTTTAAGAAATTTTTTGAGACTAGTTTGGAAAACTCTGTCTAGGAAAGACTTGGTATTTAAGTTGTCCACTGTGACGCACCTCTCTTTCCTGGGAGTAGACCCAACGACATCTTAACTCATTTCTTTCTTGAAATCTTTCTCCAAAACAAGAATAGGAAAAAAAAACACACAGGGAAACACTTTCAGGTGGACTTGCATAGTGCATGACTCGGGCCAATCCGGGTCAATTTTATCAACTTGATTCAGAACTTGAAAGGAACTTGCGTAAATCACGTAGGAGACTTCATCTCAGGTGTTCTACTGAAGGAGCACCATCATCATCTGAACCTACCACTGAAAGTGTACCGCTAGAATCACCTCCGGTGATTAACATATCTTCTGATCCATCACCTGAACCAGAAATTCAAGAAGATAGAATGGAAGAAAGAACAATAAGAGAGTTGGCTTCACCGGATGCAGCAATTACACAAAACATGTGCATCCAATATCCAGATGGAGAATGTGAGCTTAAGTCTGGGTTAATCCATCTTTTACCCAAATTCCATGGATTAGCAGGAGAAGACCCGTACCATCATCTAAAGGAATTTCATGTTGTTTGTTCATCCATGAGACCTACAACAGTGACAGAGGAACATATCAAGCTTAAGGCTTTTCCATTCTCATCGCAAGATGCCGCTAAGAATTGGTTATATTGCCTTCCGCCAGGATCCATTAATACCTGGGAGACTCTGAAAAGATTATTTCTGGAAAAGTTTTTTCCAGCATCTAGAGTTGCTGCTATTCGCAAAGATATTTATGGGATAAGGCAACAAGAAAGAGAAAGTCTTCACGAGTATTGGGAAAGATTCAAAAAGTTGTGTGCTTCCTGTCCTCATCACCAGATAAACGAGCATCTCCTCATTCAATACTTTTATGAGGGATTGAGTATCATGGATAGACAAATGATAGATGCTGCAAGTGGAGGGTCATTGATGGACAAAATGCCAACAAATGCAAGACAATTGATTGAAACTATGGCATCGAACCATCAACAATTTTCCACAAGGAGTAATTCTATAACTCTATTGAAGGGAACCCATGGAGTAGAAGCTTCATATGTTGCAGATCACAAGAAATTAGAAAAAGTCTATCCCTTCTACTTTATGTGGAATTTGTGCTTCTACTAATCATCCTACAGAGGCTTGTTCTATGTTAAAAGAGACAGGGACGTTAGACAATGAACAACCTCAGGCATATGCTGCAAACATCTATGGCAATAATAGACCACCTCGGCAGCAATACAACCATGATTTGTCCTCCAACAAGTACAACCCAGATTGGAAGGAATATCCCAGCCAGAAATGGGGAAATCAACAGCCTCAACACCAACAAGTATATGTTCCACCTCAACAGAGGCAACAACCACAACCAGCGGCAACCTCTGGTGATTCAAACATGGAAGCAATGATGAAAATGATGGCTGACATGATGAAGGGACAAATCAATGAGTTGAAACAGACGATGGAAGCAACCAATCAGAATTTGCAAAATCAGATTGGACAAATGGCAAATGAGTTAAATCAGATGAAGTCTCAACAAGGCTCAAGCAATTTGCCTGCACAAACTGTAATCAACCCGAGAAATGTAAGTGCTATTACTTTAAGATCGGGTAAGCAAATACAAGGTCTTGGGGATGCCCAAGAAGATGAAGATAAGGACAATGAAGTTATACCTAATGATGAAAGAGGAAGATCAGATGAAGCAACACAAGCAACATCTGAGATGCCTGCACCCAGTGATAACTCCAGGTTGGTATCCCCTAATACTTCCTTTGAAAATCCTTCTCCTTATTCTCCTCCTCCTCCCTATCCAAACCGTTTGAAACCAAAAACTAAAAAGATGGAGGAGTTAGACAAAGAAATCCTGAATACCTTCAAGAAAGTGGAGATAAACATTCCTTTGTTGGATGCTGTGAGACAAATTCCTAAATACGCCAAGTTTCTCAAAGAATTATGTACACATAAAAGGCGTATTATGGACAAAGAGGTAGTGAACATGGGAAGAAATGTCTCTAGCTTAATTAAGAAGCCTGCAGTCAGAATGCCACAAAAGTGTAAGGATCCATGTATGTTTTCTGTTCCCTGCATTATAGGAAGTACTAAGTTTGACAATGCTATGTTAGATTTAGGAGCTTCTATTAATGTAATGCCTTTATCTGTTTTTACTTCACTTCATCTTGGACCTCTTAAGTCTACTGGTGTGGTCATTCAGTTGGCCAACCGTAGCACAGTTAACCCTGCAGGTGTGCTAGAAGATGTGCTTGTCCGTGTGGACAAGTTAATTTTTCCTGCAGATTTCTATATCTTGGACATGAAGGATGATGAAGGAATGAGTTCAACAACAATCATCTTGGGAAGACCATTCATGATTACAGCACGTACCAAGATAGACGTGCATGCAGGATCCTTGACTATGGAGATAGGAGATGAGAAGGTGCAGTTCAACGTGCTAGAAGCCATGAAGCACCCAATTGAAGACCATTCTTTGTTTTGTATTGATTTATTGAGTAATGTAGTAAACAATTATGCTTTTGGACTTTTGGACACTTTATCTGGTTTTTCTTCTTCTTTGGATTTTTCTCTTTCGAATATTTCGGGTTCAATTTTAGACGAAAGAGAAAATTTTAAAACAGGTGATGTTGAGGACGCGGTGTCACTATTTGATACCTCTGTGGCGTCCAAGTGTGATGCTGAGGTGGCTGAAATTACCTTAGGCAATAAAATGTTGCCATCTGTGGAACAGCCACCTACTTTGGAGTTGAAACCTTTACCATCTCATTTGAAATATGTTTATCTTGAGAGGGATGGGAAACTCCCTGTTATTATATATGCCTTGCTTACTAACGAGCAGGAACAAAAGCTATTGCAGGTTATCAAAGATCACAAGCGAGCAATAGGCTGGACTTTGGCAGATATTCCTGGTATTAGTCCTTCTTTCTGCATTCACAGAATACTCTTGGAGGAGGATGCTAAGCCAGTGAGGCAACCTCAGAGGAGACTGAATCCTCAGCTGATGGAGGTTGTGAAGAAAGAAGTCACCAAGTTGCTACAAGCAGGTATTATATATCCCATTTCTGACAGCACTTGGGTGAGTCCTGTACATGTGGTTCCCAAGAAATCTGGGATCACCGTGGTCAAGAATGAGAAGAACGAGTTGATTCCTACTCGTATTCAGAATAGCTGGAGGGTCTGTATTGATTATAGAAGACTAAACCAGGCCACCAGGAAAGACCACTTTCCTTTACCATTCATGGACCAGATGTTAGATCGATTGGCAGGTAAGTCTCATTACTGTTTTCTTGATGGATTCTCTGGGTATTTTCAGATTTGTATTGCCCCAGAGGATCAACATAAGACTACTTTTACTTGTCCATTCGGTACATATGCTTATAGGAAAATGCCATTTGGCCTTTGCAATGCTCCCGGAACATTTCAGCGATGTATGATGAGTATTTTTACAAATTTGTTGGAGCATTGTATTGAGGTTTTTATGGATGATTTTAGTGTATATGGTTCATCTTTTGATCACTGCTTGTCTAATCTTGCTAGAGTCTTGGAGAGATGTGAAGAAACTAACCTTGTTCTAAATTTTGAAAAATGTCATTTTATGGTGGAACAAGGTATAGTTTTAGGTCACGTTGTTTCCAAGAATGGTATATCTGTAGATCCTGCTAAAATTGATATTATTTCACAATTGCCTTACCCCTCTTCTGTGAAAGAGGTTCGATCTTTTCTTGGACATGCAGGATTTTACAGGAGGTTTATCAAGGACTTCAACAAGATACCCAACCCTCTCTCCAACTTGTTGCAAAAGGATATAGTATTTGACTTTGGAGAGAGGTGCAAAGATGCATTTGATACATTGAAAAAGGCGCTTACCACCACTCCTATCATCCAACCACCTGACTGGACATTACCGTTCGAGTTGATGTGTGATGCATCAAACTTTGCAGTAGGAGCGATGCTTGCACAAAAAGATGGGAAGCTATCACATGTGATATATTATGCTTCCAGAACGTTGGACACAGCGCAGGCTAACTACACCACGACTGAGAAGGAATTATTGGCTGTTGTGTTTGCCTTGGACAAATTCAGACCGTATATACTTGGTTCCAAGGTAATTGTTTATACTGATCATGCAGCATTAAAATTCCTTCTGAAGAAAGCAGATTCGAAACCGAGGTTGATCAGATGGATGCTACTGCTCCAAGAGTTTGACATTGAGATTCTAGACAGAAGTGGAGCACATAACTTGGTAGCCGATCATCTTAGCAGGATTGAAAATGGAGAAGATAACATTCCTATTAAGGATGACTTTCCTGATGAAGTCCTCCTAGCATTGACTGTTGTGAAAGGTATGTTTCCTGAACCTTGGTTTGATGACATTATTAATTATTTGGTTGTTTCTGCTATTCCTCCTTCCTTCTCCAAATATGAAAGAATCAAGCTAAAAAGTGAGGCAAAGTACTATATCTGGGAAGACCCAATCTTATGGCGCATTGGTAGTGACCAAGTCATAAGGAGGTGTGTTCCAGATATCGAGATACCTCATGTGCTTGAGTTCTGTCATTCATCTCCTTTTGGTGGACATTATGGCACACAAAGAACAGGTAGGAAGGTGTTGGATTGTGGATTATATTGGCCTACTATTTTTAAAGATGCACAGAGGGTATATGAAAATTGTGAGCAGTGCCAAAGGGCAGCCAGATCCATTACAAGAAGGGATGAAATGCCTCAACAACCCATGCTTTATTGTGAGGTATTTGATATTTGGGGTATTGATTTTATGGGTCCTTTTCCTCCTTCTTTTGGGTTTTCTTATATTTTGCTTGCTGTAGACTATGTCTCCAAATGGGTGGAAGCCATAACTACAAGGACTAATGATTCTCGAGTTGTTATGAGTTTTGTCATGTCTAACATTTTCTGCAGATTTGGGATACCACGAGCCATCATCAGTGACCAGGGGACTCATTTCTGTAATAGGCTACTTGAGAACATGTTGAAGAAGTATGGGGTGACACATCGCATTGCTACACCATATCACCCCCAAACCAATGGACAAGCAGAGATCTCTAACAGAGAGATTAAAAAGATACTAGAGAAAGTAGTGAAGCCTAGTCGAAAGGATTGGGCAACAAGATTGGATGATGCACTTTGGGCACACAGGACAGCCTACAAAACACCTATAGGTATGTCACCTTTCAGGGTGGTTTTTGGAAAGGCTTGTCATCTACTTGTGGAGATTGAACATCGGGCCTATTGGGCTGTGAAAGCATGCAACTTGGATTTGGAAGAAGCAGGAAATAAGCGAAAGCTTCAGTTGCAAGAACTAGAGGAGATTAGGCTAGCAGCCTATGAAAATTCAAAGTTCTACAAAGAGAAAACCAAGAAGTTCCATGACCAAAAGCTTGTGGCTAGAAAGGATTTCAAGGTAGGCCAAAAGGTGTTACTATACAAATCCAAGCTTGGTCACATGAGTGGTAAGTTGCGTTCTACTTGGGAAGGACCATACATTGTTACAAAAGTCTTCCCTTATGGAGCAGTGGAGATCAAGGAAGAATCTTAAGCAAGAACTTTTAAAGTTAATGGGCATCGTCTTCGGATATTCAATGAAAATCAAGATATGCTGAATAAGACGATGGATGGGATGAACTTGACTTCTCCCTCATACCTTCCACCTTGAGGAGGTAAGTACACTTCATACTTTTTCTTTGCATTTTATACATATTGAATACATTGAGGACAATGCATGGATAAAGTGTGGGGGTGTGGGGAGATTTCCCCCTTTTCTGTTTTTGTTTTCTATTTGTTTTGTTTTTCTTTTTCTAATTTTGTTTTCTGTTTGTTTTTATTTAAAAAAAAAAGAAAAAAAAAAGTTTCTGTTTTCAATAAAACATATTGACATTGGATTTTTGGATTTGATTTACTAATTGGAACGGTCATAATTCTGGGAAAATAAAAGTCATGTGCTATGAGTGGATTGTTTTCTGTGATTTACTTGATTGAGTTGATTTGAGAGTTTCTGGAATAAATCTTTTGTGAAAGAGTTTTTGACCTTGTGAGTTTTGAGCTTTATTGTAAGGATGAACTGCCATGTGTCATTCCTATTTTTCTTGTGTGATTTGCTCATGTCTTGTTGGTACTCAAATGTTTAGCTTGATTCTGTTGTTTTGCATCTTAGGTGAACATGCATGATTTGATATGACTGAGGCATTTCTTGTTTTAGCTACTTGGCCAAATAAGCTAACCATGACATTGATCCATTGGTAGCCCCTTGAGCTTAAACCTCTTTTTCTTGTTTTGAGCATATTGTTAAACCTTAAAAAGAAAAAGACCATGTTTGTCCTTAGGGAGAAAGAAGGAGCTAGTGGATTATGTTGAGATTGGTTGAGGAATAAAGTGTGGGGGTGAGTATTTCCCCCACAAAGTTGTAAAAATGGCAAAAAGGAAAATAAATGTTGATGACAGAGTGTTGTAATGAAAAATAATTGTTGTCTGAAAAAGAGCAACAAAGGATAGAAGAAAAAAAAAAACAAAGAAAAAAGGATTGTTTTTGAAACTATGCTCCATAACTCTTTCTTCCTTACTATTTCAAAAACACACAAATCCTAAAGTTTTTCCTACCTTTGCCTTGGCCTCATTATAACCTGTTAAAAGTCCTCATGATTTTTGAATGCATGTTTTCTGAAAGCTGTGAATATTAGAGTCTTGCTAAGCATTGAGAGTGTTTACTTGCATGGGTATTTTGAGTGAAAACACAAGCCAAAACACTTGAGCGAATCTTGGTGAGAAAATATATATTTGACTTGAGTGTTTCTCTTTCATATTTGATTATCTTGTAAACTCAAAAGATTAACTCATGTGTGAAAAACAGAATTTCATCCATTTGTTTGTGCATGATAACATGATTTCTAGAAGATTGATCTGTTTCCATTGGTATTCATTTCTTTAATCCACTGAAAATATGGAATAGAAGACCTCAGAAAAAAGTTTTGAAATTGTTAAATTTTGCCCAGGAGTGCAAAAGGATAAGTGTGGGTGTGTGATGAGTTCAAATTTTTGCCCTCATTCAATATTTAAATTTGGGGATTTAATTGAATTTTCTGTGCTTAAAGATTGATTTAATTAGGATTTGTGATTATTGGATTTATTGAGTAAGTTTGGTAAAAGTGGCGTAAAAATTGATTCTAGTTGCATAAAATATTATTGGATATTTTAACGTTTGTTAATGCAGCTGGAATTTATTTTTTGTCAATTAATAGTGTGATTTTGAAATATTCAAAGTTACAAAATAAGTCCAAAATCAAGAAATTCTGGAAAAGAATAAATCAGGAGCTAAATGCACCCCCAGATTTTATTTGCACACTCCTCCCTAAAGTGGACCACAAAAACCTGTTCTGCACCCCAGTTTTCACTAAGTTGCACCCTTCCTACCACTTAAACTCCACTCAACCAGATCATGCCATGTGGCAATCCCCACCTTTTAAAATTATCCAACCATAAGCTGCCACGTGTCATAATCCTCCACTCACCAAATTGACCACTCAGATCTTGCCACGTCATCATCTCCTCCATCTCACACATGAAACCCTAACCCTAATTTTCCTTCCATCACCATGGCAGCCGCCACCCTAGCCACCAATCTCGCCGCCGGCCACCGCGACGCACCAACAGCGACATCACCACCGCAACAGCTACGCGCGCCACCACCATCTTCCTCCATTCGCGCCGTCATCTCCATCAACCACCATGAGCACCGCGCCTCCATCTTGTTTCGCGTCAGCCACCGCGCACGAGTTCCCGCGCCACCGTTCTCGCCACCACCACGAATCTGCACCTTGCGCCACCATTGTTTTCCATCTTCACAGCAGCTCTGCACGCCGGAAACAGCACCGCAGTTCCGTCATCACCGTTCCCACTGCAATAGAGCACAATCACCACCTGCGAGCCAGATTTGAACCACCATCTTCGTTCACGGTGCGACAGCAACAACCAGAACAACAACACCTTCATCTTCACAGATCTGCGCTTGCGAGAATCACCGTGAGCCACCTTCGCTTGAACCACCGCAGACCTGCCACAACTTCACAGCTCCGCAATGCCACCTCCATTCTTCATCGCAGATCTGAAACTCCGGCGAACTCGAGCCAACGAAGCTTCCCTCCAACGCACCTGTCCTCGCCGGAACTGCACCTGCAACGCGCACGCTCGCCGGAGAAGAAGCCGAAGCAGCCGCCGTCAGCCGCGCAGCCAAGGAGAAGAGTGTGAGAGTGAAACCCTAATTTCTGGAGAGAGAATCTGCACTGCCACGTGTCAGCATCTGATAGGCAGTCAACTGGTCAAACTCTGGTCAAACTGGTCAAATTCTGGTCAAATTCTGGTCAATTTTGCAAATATGGTTAAATGAGAGGGGCAGAATTGGAAATTGGACAGGAATTAAGTTGCTAATTAATTAAATAAAAATAAAAGATTTTAGCAACTGACAGATAAAGCCCAAAGTCCAGTGGAAGCCTATATAAAGAGACTAAAGGGAGCAGAATGGGACTGACAATTTGACGACTAACAATTTTAGAACTCACAGCTTAGACACTTAGAACTCTCTGGTTTTGGCAGATACCGTCTCCACCACATCTCTCATTCTCTTCTTTTATTTTCTTTCCTTCATCATATTATCATGTATTCCATCAAAGCCATGGAGGGCTAAGCTTTTAAGGGTTGATTTCACTGTAATTTCTTAAATGGATTCTGAGGTTAGATGAATTTATATGTTTTGTTATTTTGATTATTGTTGTGGTTTTTGTTTATCTATGTCCTTTGCTTCTTAATCGAATAGAAAATAATGATTTTAAATCTACATGCATGCTAATCATATGAGTTAAAAGGTTTTTAAATTAAATTGAGACTTTACTTTGATTTTGTTTAGAAACTTTCATTTGATTAAATAAGTTTTTGCCAATAATTGAGACTTTAATTTGATTAGAGGTAATTACTTTAACTAAAATTAGTCAAGACTTTACTTTGATTAATTAAGTTTTCTATTTGTAAAGAAACAAAGGAATAGACATGATTAGGCATAGTAAAATTAATTGAGACTGTACTTTGATTGAATTTACTATGGACAATCTAATAATTCTCACTTTTAATTGAGACTGTACTTTGATTAAAAGTGAGGATGCCAACAAATGAATTGAGTCTTTACATTGATTTATTTGTAAATCAACAACAATGATTAATTTAACAATAATCTCTAGATAACCAATGAAGAATCTTATTTAGAAAAAGCAGTGGAATTGACCTATTTACTATTACTGTGTTTACAATCTTCCGTGTCATTTTCTTTGCATATCAAAACCCCCCTATTTTTATAGTTGCTAGTTTTAAATTGCATTTTTGAGAATCAAATATTTGAGATCAATTCCGTATTCGTTGTGAGACGACTCAGGGTTATCTTAACCCTAACTATTTTCTTCACTACAAACTGGCAATACTGAAGTTGCTAAAGTAGTGGTAATTTGATCGCCTAACGACAGCGATATCAACCACCAATACCAATACCATGGCCTGATGGCTTCTTCTTCTCTCCATTGAAGCTTGCATGAAGAATGGAGGCTCCATGGATGGTGTTGGATGGGGAAGCATGAAGGAAAGAAGCTTAAGGTGTTTGGTTTGGTAGAGGTGAAAGGATTCTTAAGAGAGGTGAGGCCAACTCTTAAGGAAGAAGACTAGAGTAAACTAGAGAAGAGTTTACTCTAAGGTGAGCGCAAAAGAGATTTGTGCACAAATTTGGGTAGCAATTTATTACTCAATTTCAAGCTGAAAAATACATCTCCTAAGCCTTCTATTTATAGGCTAAAATGAGACCAAGGAGTCTCCAAAAAGTGGAGGGAAAAAGGAGTGTAGAAAGTTGAATTTTGGAGCCAAAAAGGAGCATGTGGGAGGTGTGACTTGCCACCTAAGCAAGTCACACTTGTCTTGCCATGGGAAGCTAACTCTCATCCTTGGAGAGCAATATGAGAAGCTTCTAGGCTTTTCTAGAGTAGACACACTAGTCTTGGCCCATTTGGCCCAATTCCCCCTTTTGGTCCAAAATTACTTCTAAAGCCCAATTTCCTCTAAGGCCCAATACATGGCCCAAAGAAAACCCTATTCTACTGGGCCCAAAATACAAAGCCCAAAATAAAATCCTAATCTAGTATTTACAAGCAAAATGTCCTAGGCTAGGTCTTCACATCTTCCTTGGCCCATGTGAAGTTCATCTTGGGCCTTGTGTGCGCATTTAAGGCCCATTCCTCTTGTATTCTCCTAGCCATGGCTCTTGTTGTAGGTCCCTTAGCTCGGGGCATCTCATCATCCCCTCCCTCTTGAGAAGGATTTGTCCTCAAATCTGTAGTCTCTGTCTCATCATCTGTACCACCTGCAAAAGGTATTAAGTCAACAACATTAAAGGTGGCTTGCACATCATAGCCTTCAGGCAACTCTAGCCTATACGCATTATCATTTACTCTTTTCAGCACTTTAAAGGGACCATCACCTCAAGGACTAAGTTTATACTTCCTTTGCTTAGGAAATTTGTCTTTTCTAAGGTGTACCCACACCCAATCCCCTTCTTCAAAAATCATTTCCCTCTTTCCCTTATTATTGTACTTAGCATACCTCTCTGTTTGTTACTAGATTTGGCTTTTAATCTTTTCATGCCTTTTTTTAACAAAATCAGATTTTGCCACCCCTTCTTTATGAATAAAATCAAAAGATGTAGGAAGTGGTAGCAAGTCCATGGGAGTGAGAGGATTAAAGCCATAAACAACTTCAAATGGAGAGATTTTAGTAGTCCTACGAACTACTCTATTGTAGGTAAACTCAATATGGGGAAGGCATTCATCCCAAGATTTATGGTCCCCTTTCAAAATTGCCCTTAACATAGTAGACATAAACCTATTAACAACTTCAGTTTGCCCATCAGTTTGTGGGTGACATGAAGTAGAGAAATTAAGCTTAATTCCTAACCTTGACCAAAGTGTTTTCCAAAAGTGGCTAAGGAACTTGGTATCTCTATCAGAAACTATGGTGCGGGGTATACCATGAAGGTTGACCACATCTCTAAAGAAAAGCCTAGCAATGTTGCTAGCATCATCCACTTTGTGGCAGGGTATAAAGTGTGTCATTTTGCTAAAATGATCTACCACCACAAAAATGGAATCAAAACCCCTTTGTGTTCTTGGGAGTCCTAAGACAAAATCCATACTTATATCTTCCCAAGGGGTTGAAGCAACAGGCAAGGGGGTGTATAATCCATGAGGCATTGTTTTAGATTGTAAGCATGAAATACATCTATTACAATGCCTATGGACATCCTTCCTCATATGGGGCCAAAATAATTTCTCTTTTAAAAGACCTAGGGTTTTTTCTACCCCAAAATGACCTATTAATCCCCCTTCATGTGTTTCTTGAACAAGGAGTTTTCTTTGTGAACCTTGGGGAATACAAATTTTTCCTTCTTTAAACAAATACCCGTCATTCACATAGAAACCTCCTTGAGGTCTTTCCATACATTCAGCATAAGTAGAGGAAAACTTAGAATCTTGATTATACATTTCTGGAATGTGATCAAATCCAAGAATTTGGGCTCCCAATTTTAAAAACAAGGTGTGCCTTCTAGACAAGGCATCAACCACCACATTACTTTTGCCCTTCTTGTACTTTATCAAATAAGGAAATTGTTTCAAGAATTCCATCCACTTAGCATGTCTTTTATTCAGCTTATGTTGGCCCTTCAAATATTTTAGCGACTCATGGTCACTATGAATGACAAACTCTTTGGACACAAGGTAGTGTTCCCAAGTTTGAAGGCTCTAACTAAGGCATACAATTCCTTATCATATGTGGGATAGTTGAGGGAGGCACCATGAAGTTTTTCACTAAAATAAGCAATTGGGTGCCCTCCTTGCAACAACACAGCACCTATTCCTACACCGGATGCATCACACTCTAGCTCAAAGGTTTTTGAAAAGTTTGGTAAAGCTAGAATGGGTGCATTGATGAGCTTTTCCTTGAGTTGCTGAAAAGCAGACTCTTGTTTTTCACCCCAATTAAAAGATACATCTTTCTTGACAAGTTTATTAAGAGGTGAAGCCAAAGTAGAGAAGTTAGGAACAAACCTCCTATAAAAGCTTGCCAAACCATGGAAGCTCCTAACCTCTCCAACATTTTTAGGAGTAGGCCATTCTTGGATGGCCTTTATTTTTGTAGGGTCAACATGGACCCCATTTTTATTTACTACTTCATATTTCCCTATGGATAACTTGACCTTCACTTGATGTTGGACTGTCAAATCCCCACTTTCATTAAGCCAATGCAATTTGTAAGGTTTTGGATGGGGAATGATAGTCAAAGCCAACTTATCAACCAACCTTGTACTACAACAGTTGCAACATGAACCACTATCAATAATGAGAGAACAAGTGTTTTCTAAAATTTTACATCTTGTATGAAAGATGTTCTCTCTTTGTGTTGGCTCTTTTGGAATGGGTTGGTTGCTAAGAAGTCTTCTAATCATTAGAAGGTCTCCTTCACAAGGATAGGCAATTTCCGTAGACTCATCATTAGACTCCTCACTAGAAGTCTCACTCTCACTTTCTTGCTCATCTTGGCTACTGTAGTGGTCAACACCCCATAAGATCATGGTCTTTTTGGTGGGGCATTGAGATGCAACATGACCTCTACCAAGACACTTGAAACATTTGATTTCACTAGTGCGAGTGTGTGAAGATGTGCCTTCCTTGGTTTCTCCTTTTCCTTGAAACTTTTGGAGGGTTCCTATTTGACTTGCTTACCCTCCCTCTTGAATTCTTTCTTGGTATAAGAGTTAGAGTAGTCATTTCGAAAATTTTTCCTTAGAATTTGTTGCTCTACCTTTATGCAAAGTTGAACCAAGTCATTTAAGTCTTGATAGGTGATGAAGGATTATCTTGTTCCTTTTTAAGATTATTGAATATGGTGTGAGTTGATTAAGAAAGCTAAGCGAAATCCCCACTGGACATTAAGATAGCAAGCTATCTAGATGTGAAGGTTCCTTTCACAAAGCTCAAGAGAAGAAGATGATGGGTTGATTCAAAACAAAAAGGAAATGGAAAGCACATAAACCATAGAAAACCAAGAACAATTAAAGGAAGAAGAAAACATAAAATGGAAAGGAAAGAAATGGTAAAAATGTGAGAAGCACGCCACTACAAGGCTAGGCTAGAAGCCATGGCATCCTTGAAGATGAGTGGATGTGTGCCGCCACTTGCTGTGCAAGATAAGGCTTAAAAGTATTCACTCCCAAGGGAGGAAACTCTCACAAATGGTTGAGACACAAGAGTGTTTTAACTTTAAAATGTTCAACCCTTTTACATGTCTAGGAGCACCCCTTATATAGAAGAGTTTAGGGGCCTCTAAGCAAATAAAAGATACCTAAGGATGTCTCTACAAAAACCTAACCCTAGCTTCTAGAAACTAGGTCAAATAAGGTTACAAAAATGAGAGACAAAAGAGCCAACTATGGTGTGTGCAAGGCTAATTTCGTTCTAGCACAAAAGGAGACAAAGAATGTGGCTCATATGTCTCCAAAAAGTGGCCAAAGTGTGCTAAAAACAAAGGAGACCAAAGGTACATAGGTACACTTGTTTTATGCCTTTTACTTTATGTTTTATGCCTTTGCTTTACTCTCTCCTCCACATCATTTATGCTCCCCAATCACCATGCACCACCTAGCATTGCTTTCTTACTCCTAATTAACCTACAAAGCAAATAAACATAGATTAGCATGTTGGCTTAAGTCAAGTCAACTATAGTCAACAAGTCAAACCTAGTCAAAGGTCAACAAGTCAACTAAAGTTGATTAAACTAAGCCAACTTAGGGAATCAAAAAATAACAAACACAAATGAAAGGGATGAAGGATTAGTGAACTTCCTTTCTAAACATGCTTAGTCTTCTTAAGCATGTGCCTCCATCCTTGGTTGGGGTTAATCCTTCATCATCCTCCCTTTCTTGGAGAGAATTTGACCACAAATTCTTTAAGCCTTTGTGGATGGAACTTGACTTGATTTGGGGGAGGATTTGCGCCTCCCTTTTATGAGCTTTTGTTCCATCCTTTCTAAGGGTATTACCCTTAGCTTTGGTTAGGCCATCTTTATTTTCTAGACTACTCTTCCTCTCTTGCTTATGCTTTGGGCCTTCCTTTTTGGCTTGGGAAGAGAAGGAAGAGTGATGCACATCTTGCTTTGGAAGAATTTTTTTGTAGGCAAGTAACACCTTGGTGAAAGCTTGCCCTTTTTCTTTTTCTTCTTTACCTTTTCTTATTTTATTTCTATCCTTATTAACTTCTTGAGGTGATAGAGGTAGTAAAGTTGTCTTTTTCCCATTTTTGAAGAAAATGTATTGGTTGGTATGACCATCATGTAAAGTTTGTTTATCAAATTGCCATGGCCTACCTAGTAAGATATGTGTGACTTCCATGGGGACAACATCACATAGCACCTCATCTTTGTAGCTTCCTATAGAGAAGTTAATTAGGACTTGTTTATTGACATCTATTTCTCCCCCTTTACTTATCCAAGCAAGCTTGTAGGGCTTAGCATGAGGAATGGTCTCTAAGCTAAGCTTTTCCACCAACCTTGTGCTAGCTACATTGGTACTACTTCCTCCATCAATAATTAGAGAGCAAACCCATTTGTTAATTTTGCATCTAGATTGAAAAATGTTTTCTCTTTGAGTTGGCTCAAGCTCACTTTGATCTTGACCTATCATGCGCCTTAATATCATAGGGTCTTTCTCAAAAATTTTAGTTTTACTAGAGGAAGAAGATTCTTTTGAAAGAGAATGGGGAGATGAGTGTTCACTTTCAACATCATTACTCTTCTTTAAGATCATGGTCCTTTTGGTTGGGCAATTTAAAGCAATGTGATTATAACCCAAACATTTAACACATTTAATGGAACTTGATCTTTGAGAAGTGGAATGGTGAATGTGATCACTTGGTGACTTACTTTTACTTGGTGGTTCTTGATGAGAGTTAGAAGGGAACTTATCATGTTTCTTTTTATCCTTTCCCTTCCATGAGTGACTAAAGTAGTGATTGGGTGAGTAACTCTTCCTTGCCCTTCTTTTTCTTTTCAATTGAATTTCAATCCCAATGGCAAGTGTGAAAACATTTTCAAGAGTGGAGTACTCATACAACTCTACTTGGTCTTGTATGTCTCTCCTAAGACCACTCATAAATCTTTTTATTTTCTCTTTGTTAGTCTCTTTTATTTCAACCATACGCATTTGAGACTCTAATTCTTTAAAGTACTCACTCACACTCATAGAACCTTGGTGAAGCCTTTGGAGCTTCAAAAGAAGTTCCTTCCTATAGGAGGGAGGAACAAATCTAGCACGCATAAGAGTTTTAATGTCCATCCAAGAAGCCGCGGGTGGCCCTTGGTCATAATTCTTACAAACTTTATGCCACCAAGTATTGGCATACTCCAAAAATCCTAAAACTACTAGATCAACTTGTGTTTGATCCTTTACATGATTTTCATTGAAAATTTGATCAACTTTAGCTTCCCAATCAAGGAAGACTTTGGGATCACTTCCTCCATAGAACTTAGGAATCTTTGGAGTTTGCTTTTCTTGTGATGGGTTACGCCTAGAATGCCCTCTTTTCCTAGCCTCTCTTTCTTGCTCTTTAGCTTCAAGCCTTTGAATGTACTCTTGGATTCTTAGGTCACTTTGCTTCTTGTCTTTTCTTAATTGTTCAAAGGCCTCCTTCCTAGACAACTCCAAATCCCGAAGCAATCTCATCAATGTATTGTTTTTGTTTGGTGTAGGTGCATTTGATGAACTTGCCATGATTCCTACAACAAAAACACTCAAATCCGAGACAAAATAAATGGATTAGAGGTTAGACAACATGAAAACCGAGACCAAATCCAACTCAAATTGTAACCCAAGTGTTTAGATCACTCTCCCAAAGTAACAAGGCAAGGCTAGCACTCAAAATCCACCAAAGGAGTGAAGCAAACACTTTTCAAAACTTGTTCAAAACCTTTCAAATGCAATACAAGTGATTCGGCCACAACATCCCAAGAGTTTCAAGAAAAGAAAACTACTAAGACAAAACAAAGAACACCTAGTGACAAGCAAGTAAAGCACAAAAACAAGGAAAGCTAAACTCTAAAGAAGAAAAGTTTGAGACAAAACTTTTAACAAGACTAAAACAATGAAAAGCACTTTTAAGGACTCTATGGAAAGCATTTGAACAAGCCAAGATTATACCTCAAATTATGCATACACCAAGAAAGATCATAACCAAGTTAAAACATGGAACTAATTTGCCAATATCACCCAAAATCCAAGTATAAAATTTGGTAGCATAACACCTAGTAAAAATGGCCAAATGGATTCACCAAGCAACACATTAGCTCTCGGCCAAACTGTTTTTGGTCTTGAAAATACTTTTTCTTTTCAAAACTAGGTACTTAAAATGATGAGAAGGATGTTTTAGGGTGTCTTGAACACTTAGTTCCTTAAAATTAGGTCAAAATCAATTTCAAGGAGCATGCTACAACAAAAGGCATAGATCTCATGCAATAGCTCAACTACTTAGAAACAAGAATAAGAAAACTCAAAGAAGCATATGACATATGACTAAAGCAAAAGTTAGACACATTTAAAGACTCAACATGACATACACAAAGACACAAATATGTAGCTATCATGCATTTAAACTCATGGATTTGAGCCTCAAAGACTAAGCATCAAAAGACATGTTATCCAACCAGATTTAGGAGTAAAAGAATCACAAAACCGAAGCAAAAATTGTCACAACATAACCTGAAAACGTTGTTTTTCGTATTCTCGGCAGCTCTGCCCTTCGCTCACTCATTTGATCATAACTCTCTCCACAGAACTCCAAAGGCATTGGTTCTTTTTTTGTTAGAAACTAGACTAACAAAGCTTTCTTTTGATATCAAGAACGTAATTTTTGGATCACTGAGCAGGTGCAGTTTAATCTTTTAAAATCGTGAACAATTTCTGCCAGCATTGTTTTTGTGTGCAATGGAAGTGGATTTGAACCATACAAAGATAGCTACAAGAAGACAAGATTAGCACATGAAAAAACACCATATTCAAGATAACCTAGGCTCTAGATACTAAATGATGAAGGATTATCTTGTTCCTTTTTAAGATTATTGAATATGGTGTGAAATGATTAAGAAAGCAAAGCGAAATCCCCACTAGACATTAAGATAGCAAGCTATCTAGATGTGAAGGTTCCTTTCACAAAGCTCAAGAGAAGAAGATGATGGGTTGATTCAAAACAAAAAGGAAATGGAAAGCACATAAACCATAGAAAACCAAGAACAATTAAAGGAAGAAGAAAACATAAAATGGAAAGGAAAGAAATGGTAAAAATGTGAGAAGCACGCCACTACAAGGCTAGGCTAGAAGCCATGGCATCCTTGAAGATGAGTGGATGTATGCCGCCACTTGTTGTGCAAGATAAGGCTTAAAAGTATTCACTCCCAAGGGAGGAAACTCTCACAAATGGTTGAGACACAAGAATGTTTTAACTTCAAAATGTTCAACCCTTTTACATGTCTAGGAGCACCGCTTATATAGAAGAGTTTAGGGGCCTCTAAGCAAATAAAAGATACCTAAGGATGTCTCTACAAAAACCTAACCCTAGCTTCTAGAAACTAGGTCAAATAAGGTTACAAAAATGAGAGACAAAAGAGCCAACTATGGTGTGTGCAAGGCTAATTTCGTTCTAGCACAAAAGGAGACAAAGAATGTGGCTCATATGTCTCCAAAAAGTGGCCAAAGTGTGCTAAAAACAAAGGAGACCAAAGGTACATAGGTACACTTGTTTTATGCCTTTTACTTTATGTTTTATGCCTTTGCTTTACTCTCTCCTCCACATCATTTATGCTCCCCAATCACCATGCGCCACCTAGCATTGCTTTCTTACTCCTAATTAACCTACAAAGCAAATAAACATAGATTAGCATGTTGGCTTAAGTCAAGTCAACTATAGTCAACAAGTCAAACCTAGTCAAAGGTCAACAAGTCAACTAAAGTTGATTAAACTAAGCCAACTTAGGGAATCAAAAAATAACAAACACAAATGAAAGGGATGAAGGATTAGTGAACTTCCTTTCTAAACATGCTTAGTCTTCTTAAGCATGTGCCTCCCTCCTTGGTTGGGGTTAATCCTTCATCAGTAGGGCAACAATTCTACTCTATCTCTTATCTCAAGACTTAAGCCACTAAGAAACCTTACAATGGTGGTATCCTCGGACTCCTTAATCCCAACCCTCATCATATATAACTCCATCTTTTGTCTATATTCTTCCACTTTCATTTTATGTTGATGGAGTCTTTGGAGCTTATCGATTAGCTCTCTATGATAGTAGGAGGGAATATGTCTTCTCCTAAGGGCTCCTTTGAGGTCATTCCAATATTTGACCTCGGGACTTTGATTGATTCTCCTATCTCTTTTGAGAGCACTCCACCAATACATAGCATTGCCCTTAAAGCTAAGGGTAGTTAAAGGTACCTTCCTCTCCTCACTTATTTGATGGCAAGCAAAGAGTTGCTCAACCTTCATTTCCCAATCAAGATAAGCTTCAACATCATCTTTCCCATAAAAGTGAGGGAGGTCTATTCTAATGGCTCTTGGTTCCCTAGGCTCTCTTCTTTCTCTTCTTAGAGGAGGAGGAGGTTGATAGAAGTTGTCAACTAGTCTACTATCTTCTTCATAGTGTGTGGCTAGTGTTGGAGTGTGGGAGTACAAATGTTGACTCCTATTACTCATCCTCTCATGCAACCTTTCCATATTTCTTGTTCCCTTCCTCTCTTCATCTAAAAGTTGATGAAACCTATCTCTTTCTTGTTTTTCCCTTTCCCTTGCAATTATTTCATCTTCCTTCCAATGTAGTAGTGCTCTCAAATCAAAGGAAATTTGTTTCAAACTTATTTCTTCTTCATTTGAAGCACTCATACATTGAGAAGGAGGTTGAGACATTTTTTTTAGAAGACTTTGGTCTTTAAAAGAAAATTTCAAAGAAGAAGTAGATAGCAAAATCTTTTAGTTCTCCTCCAGGAAAGAAAGGTGAATCACTTGGATTGCTTAGATACCAAGTCTTTCCTAGCCAAGGGAACTTGAAACTTTTGTACAAAACTTCTTAAATGAAATTAATTCAAAGACTAAGTTGACACACACTAAACTATCAAACAAGAAAATTAAAAACAAGAAAGATTATAAGCTATATGCGGCCTAAGTTTTGGTAGAAGTAGAAGGCACTTGGAACCTTCAAACTTCACCACTAAAAGCGCTTCACTAATGTATAAAAGAGGTTCTAGTTAGGAGATGGGATTGAGTACCTAAGACTCCCCAAGACACCTAACTAGGCCATGAACACAAGAAGGAAAGCATTACAATTTTACAACTCAATTTTAATAGAATCAAAGTGCACAACATGTAAAAGGTCTTCTTGGTTTTGTCTTCTTAGCTTGGTCCTCACAAGTGTTTCACTCTTGCACTTCCTCTTGATCTCACCAAAGAGGATTCTCTTTCGGGACTAGGTACTCCACCTCCTAGGATGCTACCTTAGGAAAATTAGATCACCTCCAAAAAGAAGTATGCACCAAATATAGAAACCAAACCAAAAGAGGTCAAGAAATAAAGCAAGAAAAGCAAAAAATTATAATTGCTAAACCAAAAGTGAATAATGCCATGACAAACTCAAAGGATTACCAAAGAAATGACAAACTAGAAATAAGGTAAAGAAACAAGATAAGTACTCAAATGAATTACCTAATGAATGGCACTAGAATGGATGAAAAACAACAAAAATAAGCTAGAAAACTGTACTGAAATTTGATTTTTCACTCACTGCCAGTCCAAAAACGTGAATTCAGGCCTCTGCTTCAGCTATCTTTCTTTTGATCTTTTCTTTTGATTCTTTTTGGCACTTGCTTGTATTCTTTTTGTGCTCTTTTTCTTTCTTTTTATAGATCTTACAACAGCTAGTTTCCACCACAAAACAGAATCACCACCACACTATGCTTGATCATTTGCATTTTAATGGAAACAAAAAGCACAAAGGAGAAGGAAACTTAAAGGAATCAAAAGAAGATCATGAAACACAATGGAAATTGACTCTAAGACATTGCTAAGATCTAAATAGCAATCTGAACTCAAGAACATAAATGAAAAAGCACCAAAGCACAATTAATTGAAAGGAAATTTAGTGTGGTTTATGGTGATGTTAAGCAAGCACAAGGAAAATTCCCACTAGACATTAAGATAACTAAGGTTATCTAGATGTGAAGGTTCATTTCCAAGGCTCAAAGAGAAAAGAGAGTGTTAATTTTTAAGGATTAAAAACTGCACTCAAATCTGAAACAGAATTCAGCAACACATCACCAACAAATTCAAAGAAAATTAAAAGCTAAACAAGGAATTAATGACATATATGGACTAAACATGACTCTAGACAAAACATATGGATCTTAAAATCAAAATAAACTCAAGAACAAGAGAATGAACTGAACAAAAAACAACAAATACTCAATTAAAATGAAAAGTAAATGGTAGAAACCAAATAGAACACCTAAAGCACACAAGGATGGTTCAAGATGAAGCAAATGAAGATGAACCAAAGTAAAAAGACATTAATACTCAAAATAAAATGAACAAAAACAGCAAGACAAGTAGGAGAAGTGATGAACAACATGGAATTGAAAGAAAAATGGAGAAGAAGCACTTAACTCACTAAAACCAAGGCTCATGATACCACATGATGGCTTCTTCTTGTCTCCATTGAAGCTTGCATGAAGAATGAAGGCTCCATCGATGGTGTTGGATGCGGAAGCATGAAGGAAAGAAGCTTAAGGTGTTTGGTTTGGTATAGGTGAAAGGATTCTTAAGAGAGGTGAGGCCAACTCCTAAGGAAGAAGACTAGAGTAAACTAGAGAAGAGTTTACTCTAAGGTAAGCTCAATAGAGATTTGTGCACAAATTTGGGCAGCAATTCATTACTCAATTTCAAGCTGAAAAATACATCTCCTAAGCCTTCTATTTATAGGCTAAAATGAGACCAAGGAGTCTCCAAAAAGTGGAGGGAAAAAGGAGTGTAGAAAGTTGAATTTTGGAGCCAAAAAGGAGCATGTGGGAGGTGTGCCTTGCCACCTAAGCAAGTCACACTTGTCTTGCCATGGGAAGCTAACCTCATCCTTGGCCCAATTCCCCTTTTTGGTCCAAAATTACTTCTAAAGCCCAATTTCCTCTAAGGCCCAATACATGGCCCAAAGAAAACCCTATTCTACTGGGCCCAAAATACAAAGCCCAAAATAAAATCCTAATCTAGTATTTACAAACAAAATGTCCTCGGCTAGGTCTTCACATCTTCCTTGGCCCATGTGAAGTTCATCTTGGGCCTTGCATGAGCATTTAAGGCCCATTCCTCTTGTATTCTCCTAACCATGGCTCTTGTTGTAGGTCCCTTAGCTCGAGGCATCTCATCATGGCCACCACTACCACCACGACCACCACCACGGCCACCACCATGACCACCCAACAACCAACACAACCACAACCACCACCCCCACCACCACCACCACCACCACAACATCCACAACCACGGCACCACAACAACCACCACCACTCCCACCACTATCCCAACCACGTCCACCACCACAACCACCACCATGGCCACTACTAGGCCCATCACCACCACTAGGCCCATAACCACCACCACGACCACCACCCCCTCGGCTACCACCACGACCACCACTACCACCATCACGGCCACCACCACACCCACCACCACCATCACAAAAACACACTTAGTGAAAAACACACTTTTAGTTCACCAATGAGCAAGATTGCTCTTGGTTTTTAGACAATATTTGATGCAAAAATTTTCTTCTTTTCACAACTAGTTTCATAAAATGGTGAGAAAGAGTTTTAGGTGGCTTGAACACTTAGTTCCTCAAGTTTTAGGCCAAATTCAATTTCATGGAACATACATCAAGCAAGACATAAAGTGAAAGCAAGATTCAAATACTTGGAAAAACAAGAATAAGAAAACTTCAAGCTAACATATGACATATGACTCAAACAAAAGTTAGGCGCATTTAAAGACTCAAACATGTAGCTATCATGCATTTAAACTTTTCGAAATGAAGGTCAATGATTAAGCACACAAAGACATGTTATCTAACAACATTTAGGAGTAAGAAGAGTAACAAAAACAGTAGCCAAAACTGCCCAACATAACCTGAAAAATGTTGATTCGCGGTGATCTCGGCAGCTCTGACCTTTGCTCACTATTTCAATCATAACTCTCTCCACAGAACTCCAAATGCATTGGTTCTTTTTTTGTTAAAAACTAGACTAACAGAGCTTTGTTTGGACATCAAGAACGTAATTTTTGGACCACTGAGCAAGTGCAGTTTAATCTTTTAAAATCGTGAACAGTTTCTACCAGCATTGTTTTTATGTGGACCATTTAAAGATAGCTACACAAGACAAGGTTAGAACATGAAAACACCATATTCAAGCACAACCAAAGCTCTAGATACCAAATGATGAAGGATTATCTTGTTCCTTTTTAAGATTATTGAATATGGTGTGAGTTGATTAAGAAAGCTAAGTGAAATCCCCACTGTATATTAAGATAGCAAGCTATCTAGATGTGAAGGTTCCTTTCACAAAACTCAAGAGAAGAAGATAATGGATTGATTCAAAAGAAAAAGGAAATGGAAAGCACATAAACCATAGAAAACCAAGAACAATTAAAGGAAGAAGAAAACATAAAATGGAAAGGAAAGAAATGGTAAAAATGTGAGAAGCACGCCACTACAAGGCTAGGCTAGAAGCCATGGCAACCTTGAAGATGAGTGAATGTGTGCCGCCACTTGCTATGCAAGATAAGGCTTAAAAGTTTCACTCCCAAGGGAGGAAACTCTCACAAATGGTTGAGACACAAGAGTGTTTTTACTTCAAAATGTTCAACCCTTTTACATGTCTAGGACACTAATACAAAAAAGGCTTTTAACATATGATATTTTCGGTCTTTGACGTTTGTCCAAAACCGACGTCGTATTGGGTGACGTCAAAATTGACGTCGGAAAGCAGAGCAGACGTTAATTAACGTCGGGGCCAGGACAATCAGACGTTAATTAAAGTCGGGGCCAGGAGAGTCAGACGTTAATTAACGTCAGGTCCAAGAGAGTCAGACGTCAAATAACGTCTGTCAAGGTTCTACCAGACGTCAAACAGTGCTGTTTTTTTTAAGTTTTGTTGTTTTTACAACATTCTCACACCTGAAAATCAGAAAAAATCCATAATAGTTTCTAAACGCTTTTCTTAAGAGTATTAACTTCTATATTCCAGAACTACTAGTTAATCAATAACTAGAAAAAGCCATTGAATCAAATGCTTTGTAGTTTAAAAAAAATGAGTACAACAATATTGCATAGCTATGATAGTTTATACTACATAAATCTGTTAGGTATTTGTTATCCTCACGCCATCACCTTAATCTTATGTCGAGAGAAGAAAATAACTCTAGCAGATTACAAGAGATGTCTCATAACAAAATCAGACCAAAGAGAAACAAAAGACATGAAAAAGAACATTACCTCAGTTACTTGCTGGTTTTGAGGTCCTTGATTTAACCTTACCTCACTCACCCCTCTTAATGGAGAATTAAAGATCAAGGAGTGACCACCTAAATATTACTCCAAGGCAACTTAGAGGTCAGTTTAAAGAAATGTAAACACTTCAACATTATTCATAAAAAAGAAAAATACTAAGAACTCTCATGTAATGAAAACATAAACTTTATAGTTCATGGAATGAGTCATCCTTCATTATTCACTCCACCCTAAATTCATTATGACTCATTTTCGTATGGAGTTCACAACATTGATCAGCACATCACGCTCATTTACCCTCCAAATTAGATACACGGGTTATTAATTCAATTTCAAACGGCATGCATAATTAAAAGTCTAAAAGGAGGCAATCCACATGAGAGTGTTTGGTACACTTCTTATAATCATACACATATGAAAAGAATTACCTACAGTATGCATCATGCCATTGTAATCACAATTAACGCTCAATTTAGTAATAACCCTAAATTTAGAAATGGAAAACTAACCCTTTTTAGCAAATGAAAGACGAACTTGGAGAGGGTGGCTTTAAGGTCTCTGCATGCTGTTAGCCAAATGGGGATGAAGAGCAAGTGGGACGAATCTCAAAACGCTGCAAATGGGAATGAAAACGCAAAATATTCGGTTCAAAATGCCTAAAATCAATTCATAATCAAATCCCAACAAGTTTGGTGGTGAAAAACGTTCGAAACTCACCTAGATAAAGTCGAAATGGGAGTCGCCGGTGGAAAACGCTCGCGGAAACAGTGAAACAACGTAGGGTTTCTGCGTTTCGCGTAGAGATAAGTAAAACTTAACGTCGGTGGTGAAGGAGTCCGACGTTAAGTGACGTCGGGGGAACAACAGTCTGACGTCCTTTTTTAAATGACGTCGGGGTTTTTTTGGCAGACGTTAAATTACGTCTGATCTGAAACGGACAGACGTTAAATTACGTCTGACCTGGAATAAACAGACGTTAAAAAAGATCGATAATTTACAAAAATGTCACCGGTCATTTTTAACGTTGAACTTTGATTGGACAAACGTTATAGGGGTGACGTTATAACGATTTTTTGTGTTAGTGGGAGCACCCCTTATATAGAAGAGTTTAGGGGCCTCTAAGCAAATAAAAGATACCTAAGGATGTCTCTACAAAAACTTAACCTTAGCTTCTAGAAACTAGGTCAAATAAGGTTACAAAAATGAGAGACAAAAGAGCTAACTATGGTGTGTGCAAGGCTAATTTCGTTCTAGCACAAAAGGAGACAAAGAATGTGTCTCATATGTCTCCAAAACGTGGCCAAAGTGTGCTAAAAACAAAGGAGACCAAAGGTACATAGGTACACTTGTTTTATGCCTTTTACTTTATACTTTATGCCTTTGCTTTACTCTCTCCTCCACATCATTTATGCTCCCCAATCACCATGCGCCACCTAGCATTGCTTTCTTACTCCTAATTAACCTACAAAGCAAATAAACATAGATTAACATGTTGGCTTAAGTCAAGTCAACTATAGTCAACAAGTCAAACCTAGTCAAAGGTCAACAAGTCAACTAAAGTTGATTCAACTAAGTCAACTTAGGGAATCAAAAATAACAAACACAAATGAAAGGGATGAAGGATTAGTGAACTTCCTTTCTAAACATGCTTATTTTTCTTAAGCATGTGCCTTCATCCTTGGTTGGGGTCAATCCTTCATCAACACCCACCACCACCATCACAAAAACCACCACCACTATCGCGACCACCACCACAGCCAAGAACACCACCATAATCACCACCACCATCACGATAACCACCACCACCATGGGCACCACCACCACAACCATAGCCACCACCACGGCAACCACCACCACCACCACCACCACCACTACTGGCACCACCACACCACCGCGGCCACCAACACCACAACAATGACCACAACCACAGCCACCACCACAACCACTACCACGACCACCACAACCACTACAACCACCACCATGGCCACCCCTACCACGACCACGACCACCACCATCACCACCACCACAACAACCACCTCCATGACCGCCACCACATCCACCACCACCACCACCATCACTACCACCATGAAAACCACCACCACTACCGCGACCACCACTACCACCACGACCAGGAACACCCCACAACCACCACCACCATCACGATAACCACCACCACCATTGATGAAGGATTATCTTGTTCCTTTTTAAGATTATTGAATATGGTGTGAGTTGATTAAGAAAACCAAGGAAATCCCCACTGGACATTAAGATAGCAAGCTATCTAGATGTGAAGGTTCCTTTCCAAGGTTCTAGAGAGGAGGAGAATGGATTGATAGGGAGTAAGAAATCAAAAGAAAAAACATATAATAGAAACAATATAAACCAAAAAGAGTAAAAAAAACATAAAATGAAAAGCAAGGGAAATGGGAGGAATGGAGGATTCACGCCACTACAAGGCTAGGCTAGAAGAAGCCATGGAAACCTTGAAGATGAGTGGTGTATGCCGCCACTTGCCAAGGTAAGATAAGGCTTGAAAGAACTCCACTCCCTAAGGAGGAATACTCTCACAAAAGGTTGAAACACAAAGTGTATAATTTCTCCAAAATGTTCAACCTTTGTACAAGTGTTAGAGGTCCCCTTAAATAGACAAGTCTAGGGGCCCCTTAGCAAAACAACTAAGTTAAAGGATTACAAAAGAAACCTAGCATGTTCTAGAAAGTAGGTCATCCTAGGGTGCACATGGGTGAATTTTCGTCCAAGCCATCTATGTGGCAAGTCTTCATGGCCAAGGCTCCCAAAGGAAGGTTCTAGAACATTCTAGAAGACTTGGTGTCCAAGGCATGTGGGCCTCCTCTTTCTAGATGCTTCTAGAAAGTCTTATTCCTTCTCTTTCTTCCTTAGGACGCCAAGTGTCTCCTATGTGGTCCTCCTCCTTTCTTTTTCCTACAAAAGCAAATTAAGGAATTTATTAGCATGTTGGTTTAAGGTTAAGCTAATCTTTTAAGTCAACAAGTCAACCCAAAGTCAAGGTCAACAAGTCAACTCAAAAATAGTCAACCAAGCCAACTTAAAGGAATTTTAAACTAAAGAAAATAAAAGCAAAGGAAGGGATCAAGGAACTCCCGTTCTTCTAAGCATGTGCCATGGGCCATCATCCTTGGTAGGGATCAATCCTTTATCATTCTCCCCTTGTTGGAGAGAATTTGACCTCAAATTCTTGAAGTCTTTGTTGATGGAGCTTGACTTGAGTTGATGAGAACTTTCTTCATCTTTAATGATTTGATCCCTAGTCTTGGAGATGCCCTCTTTCTTTTTAATGCCACTCTCCTTTTCTTTCTTGTGTTTTTGTTCATCTCTCTTTGTTTGGGAAGAGAATGAAGAGTGGTGTTGCACCTCTTGCTTTGAAAAACTCTTTTTGTAGGCAAGTAACTCCTTGGTGAAAGCTTGCCCCTTTTCTTTTTCTTTTTCATCTTTTATTTTATTTTTGTCCTCATTTTCTTGTGGAGGTGGGAGAGGTAGGATTGTGAACTTCTTTCCTAGGGAGGAGAAAACATAAGTGTTTGCATGGCCATCATAAACAACTTTTCTATCAAATTGCCATGGCCTACCTAGCAAAATATGGTTGGCTTCCATAGGCACAATGTCACATAATACCTCATCCTTAAAATTGCCAATTGAAAAGTTAATGAGGACTTGTTTAGTTACTTTTATTTCTTCTTTCATAAGCCATGATAGGTTGTAGGGTTTGACATGAGGAATGGCTTTCAAGCCAAACTTGTCCTCCACCCTTGGGCTAGCCATATTTACACAACTTCCACTATCTATGATGAAGTGACATATCTTGTCATTAATAAGGCACCCTCTATGAAAAAGGTTTTGTCTTTGAGAAGGATCAAGTTCTTTAGGAACTTGCCCTAGTTGGCGCCTTACCATTAAAAATCCACTTTCAAAGGGTTTAGTCCTTTCAATTGAAGAAGAAGTGTGGGAAGAAGTATTTTGGGGGGAAGGGGAAGAAAAATGTTCACTCTCATCATCACTCTTCTTTAAGATCATTGTCCTCTTGATTGGGCAATTCAAAGCAATGTGTTTATACCCCAAACATTTAAAACATTTAATGGAACTTGATCTTTGAGAAGTGGAATGGTGAGTTTGACCACTTGGTAACTTATTTTTACTTGATGGTGCTTGGTGAGACTTAGAAGGAAATTTATCATGTTTCTCTTTAGCTTTTCCCTTCCATGAGTGACTATAGTAGTGGTTGGGTGAGTAACTCTTCCTTGCCCTATTCTTTCTTTTCAAACGAGTTTCAATCCTAAGAGCAAGTGTGAAAACATTTTGAAGAGTGGAGTACTCATACAACTCTACTTGGTCTTGTATGTCTCTCCTAAGACCATTCACAAACCTTTTCATTTTTTCTTTGTTAGTTTCTCTTATTCCAACCCTAAACATTTGAGACTCTAATTCTTTAAAGTACTCACTCACACACACAGGACCTTGGTGAAGCCTTTGGAGCTTCAAAAGAAGTTCCTTCCTATAGGAGGGAGGAACAAATCTAGCGCGCATAAGAGTTTTAATGTCCATCCAAGAAGCCGCGGGTGGCCCTTGGTCATAATTTTTACAAACTTTATGCCACCAAGTTTTGGCATACTCAAAAAATCCTAACACTACTAGATCAACTTGTGTTTGATCCTTTACATGATTTTCATTGAAAATTTGATCAACTTTAGCTTCCCAATCAAGGAAGATTTTGGGATCACTTCTTCCATAGAACTTAGGAATCTTTGGAGTTTGCTTCTCTTGTGATGGGTTGCGCCTAAAATGCCCTCTTTTCCTAGCCCCTCTTTCTTGCTCTTTAGCTTCAAGCCTTTGAATGTGCTCTTGGATTCTTAGGTCACTTTGCTCCTTGTCTTTTCTCAATTGTTCAAAGGCCTCCTTCCTAGACAACTCCAAATCCCGAAGCAATCTCATCAATGTATTGTTTTTGTTTGGTGTAGGTGCATTTGATGAACTTGCCATGATTCCTACAATAAAAACACTCAAATCCGAGACAAAATAAATGAATTAGGGGTTAGACAACATGAAAATCGAGACCAATTCCAACCCAAAATGTGAACCAAGTGTTTACATCACTCTCCCAAAGTAACAAGGCAAGGCTACACTCAAAGCTCCTCCAAGGAGTGAAGAAAAAACTTTGTTCAAAAATCCTTTTCTTGCATACAAGTGGCTCGGTTCAAACACTCAAGAATTTCAAGAAGACAAACTTACTATGACAAAACCAAGAGCACCTAAAGACAAGCAAGAAAAGCACAAAAACAAGAAATGCTAAACTCTAAAGAAGAAAAGTTTGAGACAAACTTTTAACAAGACTAAAACAAGAAAAGCACATTATAAGAATGACATGGAAAATACTTGAACATGCATTCCTAGTCCTAAATCATGCATACACCAAGAAAGATCATAACCAAGTCAAAGAATGGAACTAATTTGCCAATATCACCCATTTCTCAAGCATGAAAACTAGTAGCATAACACTTAGTGACAAACACACTTTTGGTTCATCAAAGAGCCATCTTGCTCTTAGTAAGATTGTAAAAGTGTACCAAAATTTTTCTTCTTTCAAAAACTAGTTTCACAAAATGATGAGAAAGGTGTTTTGGGTGGCTTGGACACTTAGTTCCCAAATTTTAGGCCAAAATCAAGTCCAAGGAGCATACATCAAACAAGACATAAGGTGAATGCAATATTCAAATACTTGGAATAACAAGAACAAGAAAACTTCAAGCTAGCGTATGACATATGACTCAAGCAAAAGTTAGGCACATATAAAGACTCAAACATGTAGTTATCATGCATTTAAACTTTTGGAAATGAAGGTCAATGATTAAGGACACAAAGACATGTTATCCAACAACATTTAGGAGTAAGAAGAGTAACAAAAACAGTAGCCAAACTGCCCAACATAACCTGAAAAACGTTGATTCGCGGTGATCTCGGCAGCTTTGACCTTTGCTTACTATTTTAATCATAACTCTCTCCACAGAACTCCAAATGCATTGGCTCTTTTTTTGTTAAAAACTAGACTAACAGAGATTTCTTTTGACATCAAGAACGTAATTTTTGGACAACTGAGGAGGTGCAGTTTAATCTTTTAAAATCGTGAACAGTTTCTGCCAGCATTGTTTTTATGTGGACCATTCAAAGATAGCTACACAAGACAAGGTTAGAACATGAAAACACCATATTCAAGGACAACCAAAGCTCTAGATACCAAATGATGAAGGATTATCTTGTTCCTTTTTAAGATTATTGAATATGGTGTGAGTTGATTAAGAAAACCAAGGAAATCCCCACTGGACATTAAGATAACAAGCTATCTAGATGTGAAGGTTCCTTTCCAAGGTTCTAGAGAGGAGGAGAATGGATTGATGGGGAGTAAGAAATCAAAAGAAAAAACATATAATAGAAACAATATAAACCAAGAAGAGTAAAGAAACATAAAATGAAAAGCAAGAGAAATGGGAGGAATGGAGGATTCACGCCACTACAAGGCTAGGCTAGAAGAAGTCATGGCAACCTTGAAAATGAGTGATGTATGTCGCCACTTGCCAAGGCAAGATAAGGCTTGAAAGAACTCCACTCCCTAAGGAGGAATACTCTCACAAAAGGTTGAAACACAAAGTGTATAATTTCTCCAAAATGTTCAACCTTTGTACAAGTGTTAGAGGTCCCCTTAAATAGACAAGTCTAGGGGCCCCTTAGCAAAACAACTAAGTTAAAGGATTACAAAAGAAACCTAGCATGTTCTAGAAAGTAGGTCATCCTAGGGTGCACATGGTATAAATTAGATACAAGAAATTATGTAATTTTCTTTTGTACGCAAGTGTTATTTGAATTTTTAGACAAAGTGATATTTTGAACTATGTAATTTAAATTAAAATTAAAAGTTTTTATTAGTAAATTTTCAATGTTTATTCCTTTTTTGCTAAACGCAAAAATTTTCTAATGTTCCGTGACATCCCAAAATTGGTATTTTTTTAGGCGCTTGGCGCCTGGGGGTATGTGTCCCCCGCCAGGCGGCCTGGAAGCTGGTTATGCCTAGCGATACGTGTCCCCCGCTAGGCGATTTGGCTGTTGTGAGTCCTAGTTGTTAGGATCTGCAGGTGTGATCTACAAGGCTTTTGGAGATGCTTCAAAGGTAAGATTGTTGGATTCCTTGAGTTGAGCTAGGAACATATCCCTTAAATTGAGCAGAGTTTTCTGGGTCTAGCAGGATATTACCAATAATTTGTGGAGGGTTTTTCCAAGATGGTGAGTCCACTAACACAGCTCACCAAAAAGGACTAGCCTTTCTCATGGACAAACGAGTGTAAGGCCTGTTTTGAGGATATGAAGAGAAGATTGACTACCGCTCCAATGTTGGCCATTCCTGATACCACAAAAATGTTTGAGATGTACTGTGATGCCTCATATCAAGGTCTGGGTTTTGTGTTGATGCAGGACAAAAGACCAGTGGCTTATGCATCGAGACAGTTGAAGGTGCATGAGAAAAACTATATGACGCACGATTTGGAGTTAGCGACGGTGGTGTTTGCCCTCAAGACATGGAGGCATTATTTCTATAGGGCATAGTTCCAGGTATTCAGCGATCATAAAAGCTGAAAATACTTGTTTGATTAGAAGGAGCTAAATATGAGGTAGAGGCGTTGGATGGAATATTTGAAGGATTACGACTTTGAGATGTTATACCACCCTAGTAAAGCTAATGTTGTAGTAGATGCCTTGAGTAGAAAGAGAGTTCATGTGTCGGCCATGATGATTAAGGAGTTGGAGCTGATAAAACAGCTAAGAGACATGAATCTGGGACTTGATATCGAGGCAGGTCAGATACAGTGTAGCATGTTGAGGATCACTAATGAGTTCCTAGATGAGGTTCGGGTGGAATAGGGTAATGATCAGGAACTGGAGCAGATCATTAGTGAGTTGGGCACAGAGAAGAGGAAGGACTTCAGGATGGGCAGGGACGGTATTCTATGATTTAGGGAGAGGGTGTGTATTCCCAATAGTAGAGTCTTGAGGAAGATGCTCTTAGATGAAGGGCATAAGAGTCGTCTTAGCATACATCCAGGTATGACTAAGATGTACAAAGATTTGAAAGCTACCTTCTGGTGGACGGGCATGAAGACAGACGTGGCTGATTATGTCACTTCTTGTTTGGTATGTCAGAAAGTGAAGATTGAGCATCAGAGGCTGGGTGGCATGTTGGAGCCTCTGGATATTCCACAGTGGAAATGGGACAACATTTCCATGGACTTCGTTACACACTTGCCGAGATAGGTGAAAGGGCATGACTCGATCTGGGTAATAGTAGACAAACTGACGAAGTGTGCCCATTTCCTGCCGATTAATTAGAAGATGTCTATGGACAAATTGGCGGGTTTGTATGTCAGAGAGATCGTCAGGCTACATGGTGTGTCTGGGAGTATCATATCCGATAGAGACCCAAGGTTCACATCGAGGTTTTAGTAGTCTTTACAGAAGGCCTTGGGTACTCAGCTGAGAATGAGCTCAGCGTATCACCCTCAGACCGATGGGCAGTCTGAGAGGACTATACAGTCATTGGAGGATCTGCTGAGGACTATGCTGCCATTGGTAGTGTTCACATATAATAACAGTTACCATTCTAGCATTGGAATGGCACGATATGAGGCATTGTACAGTAGGAGATGTGGGACACCATTGTGTTGGCAGCATGATGGAGAGTTTGTGGTTCTTGGGCTAGAATTCTTGCAGCAGACTACTGAGAAGGTGAGAGTGATACAGGATCGGATGTGTGTGACTCAGAGCAGGCATAAATCTTATGCAGATAAGAGGAGGAGATCGCTTGAGTTTGAGGCAGGTGAGCATGTATTTCTCAGAGTGACGCCTACAACAAGAATTGGGAGAGCACTAAAGTCAAGGAATTTGACTCCTCAATTCATCGGCCCATACCAGATTACGAGGAGAATTGGACCTGCAACATACGAGATGGCTTTGCCACCACACTTGGCAAACCTACATAATGTCTTCCACGTATCACAGCTGAGGAAGTACATAGCAGATCCCACACATGTAATGGAGGAGGATGATGTCCAAGTGCGCGAGGACCTGACGATTGGAGTTGGACTAGTGAGAATCCTGGATTATCAAATCAAGCAACTCAAAGGGAAGGAGATCCGAACAATGAAGGTTCTCTAGGATGAAGCAACTCAAGAGATGGGGTGAGAGATGGAGGATCTTATGAGGAAATTTTATCCTCACCTATTCACTGGTAAGTTCTCTTTTTCGAGGACGGAAAATTTAAAGGTGGAGGAATGAAAGACCTGCAGAATTTAATTAATTAATTAATTAATTAATTAATTAATAAATGCGGGTGGGAAGATCATTTATGACATTAATTTTTGATTGGTATAATGTGAAAAAGTACTAGCTCAAGTGGTTGAGAGTACTTTAATTGTGTTAGAGGACTTGGGTTCGAATCCTATGTTTTGCTATTACCATGTAATTTATGATAAATTGGATAAATGTACTCTATTAATTGATGAAATTCTGCGTTTCTATAATTTTTCCAGAAACCGCCTGGCGGGTGATTAAGCACTGTCGGGCGAGACTTTGATTTTATGCTGGTTTTGGGTTCTGGAAAAAGAATTGCCTAGCGGTACTTTCCCGACCGCCAAGCGATGCGTGAATTATGCCCAGTCCTAGATTTTCTTTTTGAACTGCCTGGTGGGGATAAATTTCCGCCAGGCGACATGAACATTTTGGCTCTATTTGATTATTTTAGGGTTCTGGGAGATTTTGATGGGGGGAAAACCAGGGTAATTCGTTGGAGGATGGTTTCATGTTGAATTGCCTTCAGATCTCATGTTATGGATAGTTAATTCAAATGAAACAATGTTAAGTTGGGAAACGTTGAGGGTTTTGCTAATAAGTGAATTAAGGACGAACTTTTAAGGAAAATTGTGGGGATTACTTGAACGAATATGTGCGACGAGATTCACATGCTTGGGGACTGTGTAATGGAACAAAAACCATAGTTATGTACAAGACTTAAAGGTCTCAGAGCTTACGAGAATGAGAGTTCTTGGAGATTACAGGAACCATCTGGTGGTTCGTAGGACGCCGCTAGGCGTCGTATCATAGGGGTACAATTGAGTGTTTGATGAGTGGTGAGAGTCATGTGAGGTTAGATGTGAAATAATGGTATGATCGGGGATTGAGTGGAAATGGTCTAAAATGGAAAATCGTGGTTAAAAGTTTATACAGTTTAGAATATTGCATATGAGTGATTAGGACATAAGTGATGGTAAAATAGTATTGTGGAAGGATAGCTAAATATACAGTATTAGACACTAAATTGTAAAGAATATTTGAGATGAGTATTAGGTATTCCAGCACATGTTTATGTGCAAGTTACTTGGGCAAATTTGGGTTGTTAGTTGTGGAAAGGAACAAGGCATTGAGACACATGATTAGTAATGTTAGTTCTGGATTGTGAAAAGGACTCTATAATAGTGGTAATAGGCTTGGCAACAACTTACTGATAAGGAATCAAAGAGCAATCATAAGATGAGAAGGAAGAAGCTTAATTTCGTACTTGATTAGGTACGGTTGTAAAGTTAGGGAGTAATGATTGAGCCTTATTGTTGTTGGTAGCCGCAAAGTTATAAGATGATGGGAAGATAATCAGATAAATGTAGTGTAAGCAAATGTGCTTGGACTGTAGTAGAAACCAGAATTTTTGCAAACACTGTCATGGCGCCAGGCGATGATGTGTGAACCGTCAGGCGATAGCGTTGATCCAGTGGGTGATTAGACTTGAGGCACCTGACGATAGAGAGTTTCCGCCAAGCAATATCCGCTACAACAGTCACACCTGAAACCCGTGCGCCTGGCGGTAGGGGTAGTCCGGCAGGCGGTATCTACAGTATTGGTATTTTTTTTAAGCGCTTGGTGCCTTGCGGTACGTGTCCCCCGCCAGGTGACCTGGAAGCTGATTGCGCCTAACGGTATGTGTCCCCCGCTAGGTTATTTGGCTGCTATGAGTCCTGGTTGTTAGGATCTGCAGGTGTGATCTACAAGGCTTTTTGGAGATGCTTCAAAGGTAAGATTGTTGGGTTCCTTGAGTTGACCTCGGAACGTATCCCTTGAGTTGAGCTCGGGATAAGGGTTAAGCACATAGCATTCCTCAAGTTGAGCTCGGAATGGCATCCTTCGAGTTGAGCTCAAGATGGCGGATGAACACGAGGAACCCTTGAGTTGAGCTCGGGTTGGCGAGTGTTGCCGGTGTGAGTGTGCTGGTTGTGGCCAGTATAGATGGGTTAAGATAGATTGCCCTCCTCAGTAAATAGCTGACGAGTTTGGTAGTCTTGGGACAATACGACTTATGTTGTATTTGGGAACTCCACCTAGCATTGCGATGTATGATCCGTAGCTATAAAAAAGATCCTAAAAGTGTATAGTATACACTATGGCATATTATAATCTGCAACAAAACAAAGGAATTACAGTTAAAGATATAATAATTGACAAATTATAATAATTTTTTTAAGTAAGTTGTATATCTCTTTTCAAAGATTTTCAAATATTTCTTTGTAAACCACATTGGTAGTTGTATTGCTTACTTTTCCATCTTCATCCAAAATTAAAATTTTGAGTTCTTTCTTTGTTGTGACTCTAGAAATTTCTACGTACAATTGTCCATGAGTAAAAACTGGACAAGGAAGATAAAGTCCAACTTTAGAAAGAGTTTGGCCTTTACTTTTGTTTATTGTCATTGCAAAGCATAAGGATATTGGAAATTTCCTCCTTTGAAATTTAAATGGGATGCTGGAATCAGAAGGTGTCAAGTTTATTCTTGGAATGAAAATTTTGTCACCAACATTTTTGCTTGTTATGACATAGCAGAGATCACATTCTTTCTCAAATCATTAACTTGCAACATTGTACCATTGCAAAGACCATTTGCTTGATCAATGTTTCTTAAAAGCATAATTGGTACGCCAACTTTCAATTTAATCCTATGATTTGGAATTCCTGAATATTTGATATCATTTAGAAACTCTTGAGTAAACCACTCACCTTGAATTTCTTGATCATCATAAATTTGTTCTTCACCAGGAATCAAAGATAAAATGAAGTCATTTACTTGTTCAACACTATCAATTGTAGGGAAAAGTATAGCACCGTCATCAAAGAAGTCAGGATTCATGATAATTTCAATTTAATTATTATTTTTTTAATCATATGATTAATCACGTTCTCATGATATAATGCTTGAATTGTATTAATTAGCATGAAACATGAATGGGCATGATGGTTTAGCATTGACTTGGCATTGGTGAGGTCATGGGTTCAAACCTTGGAGAACCTAAATTAAACCTTATTTTTGGTATTTTTGGCTTTGGCTTGAATATGAAAAGTTGATGGAAATCCTAGATGAATAGGCAGCCATGGGTAGCTGAAAAACAGACCATAAAGGCCAAATAAATGGTAATTAACATCACTATTATGTCAATTTCGTTTTTGTGCAATTAAACCACCTTAAAGTCACATTTAAAAGGTAATTTGGAGAGGAGAAAAAGGTTTGGTTTGCTCTCTATTGGTACTGCACGTAAGGAGAGAAAAATCAGAGTGAAGAGAGTGAGTTGAGTGAATCTAGCAGCTCCGCACAGACCATGTATCATATATGTTTTAACAACCTTTGAAAGTTTTGGATACAGATCTGGATGAGGAAGTTCAGCAGAGATTACTTCATCTATGTGCTTTGCATTTTCTAACTTGTTTGAGTCACTCAACCATAATAATATTTGAGCATGTGGCAAACCTCTCTTTTGAAATTCAATTGTATACATACCTATAATTTGAAGATAATTAGTATACAAAACAATTGGCGGTAAAAAATCAAAATGATGGAAATGTAGTTTGTGTACCTGCATTGACTTTGCCAAAGAAATTATTCTTCTTGAAATTTGTCATCATTTGGTCTAATTTCATTTTAAAAACTTTACAAACAATGTTTGGCCTATCTGAAGTAGTTAAACCTCTTGATTTTACAAAATCAAGAATTTCAGGCCAATTGACATTACATGTGATTGTTATAAACAAATCTGGATAGCCATACCTCTTACAAATGGCCATAGCATCTTGGCAATTATTTAACATGTAACTCATGCCACTTGTAAATGAAGCTGGCAAAACTATACGTTTTCCAATGGAAGAAGGTTCAGTTTCACCTTTGTTAACAACTTCTTGTAACCCATTTAGAATATCACAACGAATGAGTTTTTGATTATTTCTTATAAAAGACAACCTTTGGGCTTCAATCATTGTGTAGGTGTCCACTAAAAATTGTTGAAACAATCTATGTGAGTGTATAACGTTACCAAATTCAACCTTTCTATCTTGTATTCTGAAAGCAATGAATTCTCGTAAAGAAATCTGAATTCTCTTTCTACTTTGACCATATCTTTGACAATCTCTATGGAGTATCCTCTGGATAACCATCCTCTCCATATGGAAAAATCAAAGGATATTGCAGAGGAAAGACAAATTGTATGAGTTTCATGTAGTCTCTTTAACTGACCACAAACTTTCTTGACAATGATGTCTCTTCCTACATCTAAAGTGCTCAAATCACCAACTATCAATGCTGCGACTTCATCTGCTATTCGGGTATTGTATACTCTAAGATCCTTAAAGCGATGTCTAAATAACCTCAATCCAAAATCTGATCGGTCATCATCATGTATAAAATCTCTTACTCTTTTGAATGATTGAGCAAGAACATTGTGTTTGTCAGTCATGTTTTTCAACTCTTCTATCAATGATTTATCAAATATGGATTGTTGTATATTAGACCTATAAAATTACAAAAGGATAAATAATATACAGAATGATTCATAAAAAAAAAAGTATGTAGGCATACCAAAAGTGACTAACTTTGTTTGTTGTTTCATTTTCTGTGTCATAAATATATAGTTGTGCAAATTTTGGACTTGATCCTTTATCGGGCAATAAACTTCCAATGCGATGGTAATTTTGACCACTAAGAATAAACTGAGGAGGACCACATCCATCATTGATTGAGGAATGAATTTTCACACCAATGTTGGTATCGCACAGCGGAATGTTTAAGCATTTGGACAAAAACCAAGAGGAAGGTGAATTAGGTTCTTAATAAAAATTGTGCTTTTAATATTTTCCCTTTTAATATCAAAGATCAATTAAAATTCTTTCCTTTATTTTAATAAACACAATAAAATAAAAAGAGTAGAGAAGAGAAAATTGCACAAAGTAGTTATACTGGTTCAGATCAAAAGACCCTACGTCCAGTTGTTAATCTTTCAAAAACGAGATTAACTAAATCACTAAAATAAACCAAACTTACAATCAATGATAAGAAAGATTAGGGTTTAGAAAACACCTCTCTTGAATCACACAAGAGATGAAGACACCTCCCTTGAAATCCACAAGGGATGAAAACACCTTCCTTGAATCACACAAGGAATGAACACCTCCTTTGAATCCCACAAAGGATGATCGGCTTCTCCTAGCAACAGCAGCAGCACTCAATCACTCAAGATCCCACTTGATGAAAGTTATCGCTCTACCCACACTAGGTTTTTCAAAGCCTTCCCACAGAGAGTTCTCAAGTACTCAAACTTCTCTAACTTCTGTTTTTTTAATGAAAGCCTACCACTCTATTTATAGAAGCCTATTTAGAAATTAGGTTAAGGATATGAAAAGTTAAGTCACAACTGCCATAGATAATCGATTATCATAAGTGATAATCGATTACCACAGAAACTTTTATGAAAATATTTTTCTTGCTGTGATAATCTATTATCAGTCAGGATAATCTATTATCAGCAGGTTATAATCGATTATCAGCAGTGATAATCGATTATTCCAGAGGCTTTTCTCAAAAATCAGTTTTAATTGAGATGATCGATTATTACTAAGAATAATCGATTATTCTAGTGAGTTTTGCAAATAAATAAAATTCTCTTAATGCTCTACTACATGGGTTTTGCCTTTTGACTCTTGACATACTAATTTAACTATTTCAAATAACATACACATATTACAAAACCTAAATAACTAAACCCATAAGTCTTCAATGTATCTCTTGAATCGAAGCATTCTTTTAAGTCTTCAACATTTTTCCATGCATCATCACCAAGTCTTCCATATTTCTTCATAAGTCATCATCATCATCAAAACTCTTTATTGGAGGAAGATGCTCATCTTCTTCTTTTTGTCAACAACTAATTGATGTAAATGAGAACATGTTGTTGTAACTTCTTATGTACTGTAAGAAATATTGGCTTGTAGTGTCTTTCACCTTTCAACAACTTTTGAAGCAATTGAGGAGGTTTCTTCAACAATGGAAGTTGGACTTTTCCCTTTTGACAACAAAGAGAGAAATCAACTTGTTTTAATCTTTTGCATTTATCAGATCTTTCTTCGTACCACAATTGAGCTTGACAATAGGGACACTCAATGGAACAGTCCCCTACATCAACATTTGCTAAGTACATAAAAAACAATATGTTATTAATTAAAAGATATTTATATTTATATGTACAGTATAATAATATAAATTGGCTAAAAAGTAGTGTTCAACCTTGAACTTCAGCTCTTGAATATAAATCAGAGGAGAAAGACCCAATTAGATAATCTAAAATAAAATGAAAAAAACAATTATTAATAAAGGAAAATAAAAAATAAAAAATAATTTTTTATAATCAACCATTATTGATTACCATGATTCTAATCTTCATCAAGATTATTGTCAAAATCCAATATCTTTGAAATAAGTGTAATAACTTCCTGAAGAGAAGGCTGCCCAATTTTACAGCTTCTAAATATTGAGATGATTTACTTGATCTTGCACTGGTATAGCATGGCAGCTTACATATGTCTAAATATTGATTTAAACATTAGCAGCATGAATTTGTAACAATAAGAGTAATTAAAGTATTCAAATTAATTTTGTTAATAGTACAAATTACTACGACTTTGGTTCTCTTCAACATAAAAAAGATTAACAACTTCAGAATAAGAAGAAGAATCCACAAAAGCAGGAATGAAGCTGCTACCAACAAATTCTTGATCTAACTTGTTAGTAAGTTTATCCAACAGTGGTTGTGTATTATGACAGTCACTTTGAACCATATCTACAAGTATAGACATGAAATATAAAATGATGATATATTAATTTGTAACTGTTTTCTTATTTGATATTCTATGAATTTGTTCTTATTTCACATTTAAGTACTGTGAAATAGAGACATGATTATAACTTGGATTGTTACTTTTGTTGTTAATGTTGGTTTTGTGCAAAATTGGACCATTGGTGATTTCAATTGAATTACCAACCATTCCAGACCCAATGGAGGTAGAACCATGAATTTTTTTACATGAAATGTTAGTAATTATTAGTAATACAAAAACTATTAAAGGAATTAAAATAAAGATAAAATAATATTAGATTTATCAGGCATGATATTACTTTTTTCTGCAATCTTTTGATTCGTAATAACTTTCCTTCTTGTTCTTGCATTCTTAGAATTAAGTTGGTCAATGTCTGCAAATTGAAATTAAACAAAATTAAATAAAAATGTATCCACTTTAAAATACAAAGATTACATTAAATATAAAGATGAATGAGACATTTTGCATTTCAATTTCATTATTGGGAATTTCAATGAAATTTAAATTCAGTGAACAAACTTACCACGACATGTCAACTCCAACAATGGCTTTCTATTTGAAGATTGAATTGCTTGATCATGTAGGTTTCTATCTTCACTGACAGTAAAGGAGTTGTTGATAGTTGAATTTAGGGTAATATTTTCATTCCATACTGCGAGAATGGTTCAAAAATAAGAAGAGAGCATAATAGATAAAGATCATTTGAAATAAAATTGTTAAACAATGTAATCCAAACTGTTAAACTTTAGCAGTAAAAACAATCTTAGTATGGAATCCAAGTAATAAAGTAATTGCATGTGTTGCATTTTTTATATGAATACCTAAAAAAAATAGGTATAATTAGTCATATGGTACCCAGTTTGGGGCTAGGGTGTCAAATAGGTACCTTGTTTAAAAAAAGTGTGAATTGTATCCCAAGTTTTGAAAAAGTGCTTCAATTAGGTCCCTTTTAGACAGAGTTGACTAACACCGTTAGTCAACGTGCCACGTCTTAGTCTGTGGTTTTTTTTAATTTTTTTAGATTTTTTTTAAAATTTTAAAATTTTTTTTAAAATTTTTTGAAAAAAATAATAAAAATGCCACGTGTCACGTCCCTGTGCCACGTGGCATTTGTTAGTGCCACGTGTCAGTATCACTATCAGATGCCATTGTGTTGATTTCGATTTAGTCCCCATATATGTTTTTTTGTTTCAATTTAGTACCTAAGTGTGTGTATCTGAGTCAATTTTGTCCCAATTTTTTTTAATAATTAAAATCCATTTTTTTATAAAATTAAAAGTAATTAAGTATAAAAGTTTAACAAAAATTAAGTATTTGATATTTATATTAAAATTTATTGGTAAAAGTCATTTTATTAAGTCATTTTTAATGATAAAAAAAATTAGTATAACATTCAAACCAATAGATATTTTGGTTAAACATTAGTAAGAGACAATATTGTTCTATTTAAAAAAAATTAAAAAAACATGAGTACTTAATAAAAAATTAATTAATAAAGTAATATTTTAAAAAGTCATTTTTAATAAAAAATATTAGTATATCATTTATATAAATTTGGTCTGAAATTGAGAGGAACAATATAAATATTAGTACTTAATTTTATAAAAATATTTATACTTAATTATCTTTGTTCCTACAGAGAACAAAGAAGATGAGTTAGGCACAAGCGTCACCTTACCATGTAGTCCGCTATCTCCTCAGTTGGCTTCTTCCCGGTTGGTATATGTCGGTTTGGACCCAGAAGGGGTTACCTGCAGAAAGGACTCTGAAGCTCAAGTGAGTCAAAACTCTCAAAAAGGTCAACTCTGTGATTAATGAATGCGTACCTTTAATTATTGGGGTCCACGAGTATTTATAGAGCATTAATTATGTCTGGTTATTCTCTGGGTCGGGCCTTGGCTTGGGCTTTGGCTTTGCGAGAGTTTTGTATTCAGAGATCTTGTGTGCATTTTACTGTCTGACTAGTTCCCAATTTCAGCCGACATCTTTCCGTAAACACGAAAAAGGTATGTCTAGTAGCGATAGTATATCGTTGTCCACATCTAGTAGTGAGAGTATGGGGTCGGAGAGGAGTAGAGATAGGCAAGTAGATGAAGAGGGTACTAGTTCCGGAGGTATGACGAGTAGGATTCCCATGGAGACGGTAAGGGAGGTTCGAGAAGATCCCCCTGAAGAATTGGCTGAGAGTGACTGGCCAGCCAAAGGCGGTTACGGGTGGGCGGCTGCCAATGTCCGTAATCAATCATCTTTGTTCTGGTGGTCTCGTTTATTGAACTCCTGGTTGAACTGTACGCTCGTCATCTCGAAGGGGGTAAGCGGTGATATTGTTTCCCTGGAGAGGGTTAGCACCGTTGACCGTGTGTGTCACGGGCAGGAGGGGCTGTGGAGAAATTCTTTTATATGTACATGTGTCACTTTTCGCAACTACATGTACGACTACCGTTTGATGATTTTACTATGGGTGTGTTGCGCGCATTGAACGTGGCACCTACACAGTTGCACCCGAATAATTGGGCTTATTTGCAAGCTTTCCACGTCTTGTGTCAATCTCTATATCTGGAGCCTTCTCCTTACGCTTTTTTGTACTTCTACGACACCAAACCCCGTCAGCCGACTACTTGCCTGTCTCTGATAAGTCGTCCTAGTATCAGTAGGTTGGATGCATTTTCCCAGTCTTTCAAGCACTTCAAGGACGGGTACTTCAACGATGTTGTGAAGAAAGAAAGCAAACCTCATTTCTTGAATGCAAATGGGAGTACAAAATTCCCATTTAGCTGGACAGGTAGTCCTTCTCAATACAAGGATATGGGGATGGATGAGTTATCGGCGGGGGATAAGGAGGTGGTGGGAATCTTAATGAAGTGTGTAGTTCACAGCGCAGGGATGGTTCGCCAATTTCAACTGGTATCATGGCGTTTGCGCCGTAAACTAGGCTAAAAAGGGATTCGTTTGTTGCTGATTGAGGGGTGCACCTGTAAGCCCATAGCACTTCTACTAACTCTTCGGGCCATCGACCTTTGGCGTTGTCTAGCCGTTTGCGCAGTTCCATTAGGATAACCTTGTTGGCCGCCTTTGCTTGTCCATTAGTTTGTGGGTGTTCCACAGAACTTGTGATGTGTTTTATGTCCAGGCCAGTGTAGAATTTTGATAGCTCCTTATCTATAAATTGTTGGCCATTGTCAGTAATGATGGTGTGTGGGACGCCATATCTGCATACGATGTCCTTCCAAACAAACTGTTGAACCTGCTGGGCCGTGATAGTGGTTAATGGTTTGGCTTCTATCCATTTGGTGAAGTAGTCGACGGCTACAATCAGAAATTTTACTTGTCCCTTGCCAGGTGAGAAGGGACCAAGTATATCCATTGCCCATTTTGCGAAGGGCCATGGGGATATTATGTGATGGAGTTATTCCTGCTTTTGGTGGATGAGGTTGCCATGTTTTTGGCATGGTTTGCACTTTCTGACATAGTCCTGGCAGTCTACTTCTATGGTTGGCCAGAAGTACCCGACTCTAAGTACTCTAGTGGCCATGGTACGTGCACCGGAATGGTAGCCGCAAATGCCTTCGTGTAGTTCTTTAATGATATACTATGCTTGCTCTACCGTGACACATTTGAGGAGGGGTTGGCCGTATCCGCGTTTGTAAAGGTCATCGCCTGTCATGGTATACCTGGCGGCCTTAGCCAGCCAAGTTTTGTCCGCATCTTGTGGGGGGTTGCCAGTTTTTAGGTATTGGATATAGGGGGTGGTCTAGCTGTGGTTTTAGGGAGGAGCGGTGCTATCCGTTGGGGAGTGGATTAGGTTTTGACAGGTATGTGTTATGGAGGGTATAGATAGTGTTTGCGGCAACATGGATCGGTGGCGAACTTTTAATTTGGTGTTGGCTAATTTAGAGAGGATGTCGGCTCTGATGTTGTCGGTTCTTGGGATGTGTTCGATGCGGACTCACTCAAAGGCGGATTGAATGAATGTTCGGACCAAATGGTAATATTGTAGAAGGATGGGGTGTTTAATCTGGAATTCGACATTTAGGTTTCCTATAGTGAGTTTGGAGTCGGTTTTGCATGTCAGCGTCTTGACACCTACTTCACGGGCAAGGGAAAGGCCGGCGAGGATAGCTTCGTATTCGGCTTGATTGTTGGACGTTTTGAAGGCAAAGTGAAGGGATTTTTCGATGAGGATGTCGTTGGGTTCTTCTAATACAATGCCAGCACCGACACCTTTTAGGTTTGAGGAACCATCTACATGAAGTGTCCATTGGTCCTATGTGGGGGTGTGCTGGAGGTCGTTAATAAAATCTAAGAGGCATTGAGCTTCGATGGGGCCATGGGGTTCGTAGCGAATATTGAATTCTGACAGCTCGACGGCCCAGGATAACATTCGTCCGGCTATATCTGGTTTTTGCAAATTTTTTTAGATTGGGTAGTCGGTTTTGACGGTGATGCTGTGGTTTTGGAAGTATGGGTGTAAGCGGCGAGCTGCGTGGACTAAAGATAAAGCCAACCTCTCTACCATTTGATATCTGGTTTCGGGATCCTACAGTGTCCTGCTAACAAAGTAGACAGGATGTTGCGTGCCTTCTATCTCTTGGACGTGCGCGACGCTGACGGTGTAGTCGGTGGCTGTGATGTATACGAGTAAGGGTTGGTGGGTGTCCGGCTTGTGGAGGATAGGTGGTGAGGTGAGGGTGGTTTTCAGTTTTTGGAAGGTTTGTTCACAATCATCAGTCCACGTGAACCGGGTGGATTTCTTTAAGAGTTGGACTGTGGGTTGGGTTTGTTCGGCCAGCTTGGGTAGGAAACGGAAAATGGCTGTGAGGCGGCCTTTGAGCCATTAGACCTCCTTGATGGTAGCGGGGCTGCGCATCTCGATGATGGCCTTGCATTTTTCTGGATTGGCTTCTATGCCGTGCTGGGTCAGCATAAAACCAAGGAACTTACCCCGGTCGACGCTGAATACACACTTGTCTCGGTTAAGGCGAAGGTTGTATTGGTGTAGTGCAGAGAAGATTGCTAATAGGTCCTCAGTATGTTGGTGGTGACTTGGAGACTGTACAACCATGTCGTCAACATATACTTCGACATAGTGTCCCATTAGGTGACTGAAAACATTGTCCATCAGCCGTTGGTAGGTAGCTCCAGCGTTTTTGAGACCAAAAGGCATTACTTTATAGAAGTAGTTGGCATCGTCCGTGATGAAGGTGGTTTTGTGCATGTCAGATACGGCCATGGGGATTTGGTTGTATCCGGAATATGCATCTAAAAAGCTAAGTACCTTATTCCATACCGCATCGTCAACGAGTCGATCAATGTTGGGTATGGGGTAGGCATTGCGAGGGCAAAGCTTGTTTAGATTCGTGTAGTCCACACACATTCGCCATTTGCCATTAGCTTTCTTCACCAAGACTACATTAGAAAGCCAAGTGGTGTATTGAGCTTCTTCTATGAATCCTGCGTTCAATAGTTTATCGGCTTCAACATTAGCTACTAGCCGACGTTCTTCGCCAAGTTTGCGTTTTTTCTGGGATACGTAGCGGGCTTCTTTATAGATGGATAGTTTGTGGGATGCCACTAGAGGGTCCACCCCAAGGAGATCGACGACTGACCAAGCGAAAAGGTCTGTGTTGTTGGTGAGGATGGGTGTGATGATGGCACGCTCAGCAGAGTTCAAATCGGTGCCTAGGTTGATAGAGTGGCCGTTGGGAAGCTCTAGAGGGGAGGTCTCCTCAACTGGCTCGAGACGAACATCCCGGCCTACTCTAGGGTCGAGATCTTCGCCTGACAGGGCGATGCCGAAGTCAGGTGGTCGCTCAATTTGGTTGGTTTGTTGATTAGGGAGTTGTGGGCGCACGCTGGCCATGTAACATTCGCGTGCCAAGCGTTGGTCGCAATGGATGGTGAGGATGTCACCAGAAGGAGAAGGGAACTTCATGGCCAAGTGGGGGTGGAGACGACAACGCCAAGGGTGTTCAGGGAAGGACGACCCAGGAGGATATTGTAGGATGTTGGCGCGTCGACGATAAGGAAGCGAATTGCGATGGTTTTGGTTTGGGTCCCCTCGTGAAAGACGGTGTGGAGGTCGATGTAGCCACGGATGGATACTTGTTCGCCAGAGAAGCCATAGATCGGCTCGTCATACGGGACCATGGCGGTTTCCGGAAGTTAAAGCTTTTGGTAGGTGGCTTAGTAGAGGATGTCAACGAAGCTGCCCTGATCAACAAGGACTTTCTGAACGGCGTAGTTTTCGATTTCAACAGTGATGACCATGGGGTCATCTTGTTGATGTTCAAGGCCATGAAAGTCGTCATCTGTGAAGATGATAGGAGGCATGCGGCGTCTGTGGTGGGAATGGGTGATATGGTTGATGGATTGGATATGGCAGAGGTGTCTCTTTCTGGCAGAAGAAGTGGATCCTCCACTAGCGAAGCCACCAGAGATGGTGTTGATGGTGCCACGTAGGGGAGGGTCGGCGAGGGTGATGTCGGTGCGGGCCGGTTCGGGTTCTTGGTTGGTGGGTTGGGCGGGGCGTCTGTCGTGACGGGAATCATGTGGAGGGCGTCTATGGTCGGATCGAGGGGGGTAGCGAGATCGAGAGGAAGAGGAATGGTCATCTCTGCAGATGAAATGGCGAAAGTGGCCAGCACGGACCAGTTCTTCTATTTTATTCTGGAGTGCTTTGCATTCTTCTGTAGTGCCACCATGGTTGCGGTGGTAGCGGTAATATTTTGTCATGTCTGCCTTAGGAGGGGTGGTTGTCTTGCAAGGTGGAGGGATTAGGTTAGCTTGTAGGGCCTCATCGAGAATGTGAGAGCGAGCTACGGTAAGGGGGGCATATCTGGTGAAGCGAGGTTGGTGAGGCTCGCGAGGGCGGGCATCAGGGCGGGGAGGCTGCGGGGTAGGGTTCGCGGTGGTGGCTGCATAGTCATTGCAGAATTTGGTGTGGAGGGTTTGCATTTCCTCCATGCGGACGTAGTGGGCTGCACGTAGTTTGAGTTCGTGCATAGAGACAGGTGGGTGGAGGTAGAGGTTGTTGGCGAAGGGGCCGGGTTGTAGGGTAAGTGCCTTGCACTAGAGGATCATCTCCTGGTTTAGGTGTGGGGTGCGAAGAGCTGCCTTACTGAAGTGATCTATGAACGCTCTGAGTGGTTCGCCTTGTTCTTGTCTAATGCCCAGGAGGGAGATTGTGGTAGTTTGGTGTAGGTGGCTGCCAGCAAGGTGGGTCGAGAACATATGGGAAAGAACGTCGAAACTGTCGATGGAGTAAGGCGGAAGGGTTATGAACCATTCTAGGGCAGGGCCTTTGAGGGTGGTGGGGAAGGCTTTGCAGAAGACTACATCTTGGGACGTGTACAGGGCGACATGGGTGATGTAGACTTTGAGGTGCTCGTTAGGGTCAGTTTCGCCAGTATAGCGATCCAAGGTGAAAGGTTCCCACTGGGTAGGAAGGGGGGTGTTGGCGATGAAGTCGGTGAAGGGGTGACGACATCTGGGTTGGTGGGGAGGTAGCAGATGGGGTGGGACGGGATGGTTGATCATAGCGGGAACATGTGGCACGTTGACTAACGGCGTTAGTCAACTCTGTCTGAAAGGGACCTAATTGAAGCACTTTTTCAAAAATTGGGATGCAATTGAACTTTTTTTAAACCGAGTACCTATTTGACACTCTAGCCCCAAACTGGGTACTATACGACTAATTATAACCAAAATATAATTACGCAAATTTCACACCTAAAATATTTTTACAGCCATTTGACACCTAAAATATTTTTACACCCATTTGACATCTATTTATTTTTACTCTCATTTGGCACCTACAATATTTTCACACCCATTTAACACCTATTATATTTTTACTCCAATATGACACGTAAAATATTTTTACACCCATTTGACACCGAACTTTTTTTTATTCCCATTGGACACCTAAAATCTTTTTGCACCTATTTGACTCCTCTAATATTTTTACTATCATTTGACACCTAAAATATTCTTACACCCACTTGACACCTATATTTTTTTTACACCCATTTCACACCTAATATATTTTTACACCCATTTGACACCTAAAATATTATTACACTCATTTGACGCCTGTAATATTTTTACTACCATTTGACACCTAAAATATTTTTACACCCATTTGACATCTAATTTTTTTACCCCCCATTTGACACCTAAATTATTTTCACACCTATTTGACACCTATTATATTTTTACTCTCAATTGACACCTAAAATATTTTTACACCCATTTGACACTTGATTATTTTTTACTACCATTTTCACAACTAAAACATTTTGGCACCTATACGATACCTGCAATATTTTTACTACCATTTGACACATAAAATTTTTTTCCACCCAATTGAGACGTAAAATATTTTTACGCTAATCTCAAACTCTAAAATATTTGTATACCCAATTGAGACATAAAATATTTTTACCCTAATTTCATACATAAAATATTTTTACAGCCATTTGAGACGTAAAATATTTTCACACCCATTTGACATCTGATATTTTTTACTCTCATTTGACACCTAAAATATTTTCACACCTATTTGACACCTATTACATTTTTACTCCCACATGATACCTAAAACATTTTTACACCCATTTGACACCTAACTACTTTTTACTCCCATTTCACACCTAAAACATTTTTGCACCTATTTGACACTTGTAACATATTTACTACCATTTGACACCTAAAATACTTTTACACCCACTAGACACGTATATTTTTTTTACTCCCATTTCACACCTAATATATTTTTACACTCATTTGACAACTAAAATATTTTTACACCTATTTGACACCTCAGTTTTTTTTACACCCATTTGATACCTAAAACATTTTTGTACCTATTTGACACCTGTAATACTTTTACTACCATTTGACACCTAAAATTTTTTTACAACCAATTCAGACATAAAATATTTTAACAGCCAAATTAGACGTAAAATATTTTTCCACTAATTTCACACCTAAAATATTTTTACACCCATTTGACATCTAATTTTTTTACCTCCCATTTGACACCTAAATTATTTTCACACCTATTTGACACCTATTATATTTTTACTCTCAATTGACACCTAAAATATTTTTCCACCGATTTGACACCTGATTATTTTTTACTCTCATTTCACACCTAAAATATTTTTTACCCAATTGAGACATAAAATATTTTTACCCTAATTTCATACATAAAATATTTTTACAGCCATTTGACACCTAAAATATTTTCACACCTATTTGACACCTATTACATTTTTACTCCCGCATGACACCTAAAACATTTTTACACCCATTTGACACCTAACTACTTTTTACTCCCATTTGACACCTAAAATATTTTTGCACCTATTTGACACTTGTAACATATTTACTACCATTTGACACCTAAAATACTTATACACCCACTAGACACGTATATTTTTTTTACTCCCATTTCACACCTAATATATTCTTACACTCATTTGACACCTAAAATATTTTTACACGCATTTGAGAACTAAAATCATTTTCCACTCATTTGACGCCTAAAATATTTTTACAACCATTTCACGCCTAAAATCATTTTACACCCATTTGACACCTAAAATTTGTTTATACTTAATTGAGATGTAAACTATTTTTATGCTAATTTCACACCTAAAATATTTTTACACCCATTTGAGATGTAAAATATTTTTACACCCATTTGACACCAAATTTTTTTTACTCCCATTTGACACCTAATATATTTTTACACCTATTTGATACCAAAGTTTTTTTTACACCCATTTGATACCTAAAACATTTTTGCACCTATTTGACACCTGTAATATTTTTACTATCATTTGACACCTAAAATTTTATACACCCAATTCAGACGAAAAATATTTTTACACTAATCTCACACAAAATATTTTTACACCCAATTGAGACAAAATATTTTTACGCTAATTTCACACCTAAAAAATATTTTTACACCCATTTGACATCTAATTTTTTTACTCCTATTTGACAGCTAAAATATTTTTACACCTATTTGACACCTATAATATTTTTACTCCCATTTGACACCTAAAATATTTTTACACCTATTTGACACTAGAGTTTTTTTTACACCCATTTGATACCTAAAATATTTTTGTACCTATTTGACACCTGTAATATTTTTACTACCACTTGACAACTAAAATTTTTTTACACCCAATTGAGACGTAAAATATTTTTATGCTAATCTCACACCTAAAATATTTTTACAACCATTTGAGGCGTAAAATATTTTACACCTATTTGACATCTGATATTTTTTCCTCTCATTTGACACCTAAAATATTTTCACACCTATTTGACACCTATTACATTTTTAGTCCCACATGACACCTAAATTATTTTTACACCTATTTGACCCCTACCTTTTTTTTTACTCCCATTTGACACCTAAAACATTTTTGTACCTATTTGACACCTCTAACATATTTACTACCATTTGACACCTAAAATACTTTTACACCCATTAGACACGTATATTTGTTTTACTCCCATTTCACACTTAATATATTTTTACACCCATTTGACACTTAAAATATTTTTACACGCATTTGAAAACTAAAATTCTTTTACACTCATTTGACACGTAAAATATTTTTATCACCATTTCACGCCTAAAATCATTTTACACCCATTTGACACCTAAAATTTGTTTATACTCAATTGAGATGTAAAATATTTTTATGCTAATTTCACACCTAAAATATTTTTACACTCATTTGAGATGTAAAATACTTTTACACCCATTTGACACCAAATTTTTTTTACTCCCATTTGACACCTAAAATATTTTTACACCTATTTATAATATATTTACTCCCATTTGACACCTAAAATATATTTACGACCATCACCACAACCACCACCACCACCACGACAACCACCATCATGACCAACACCACCACCACGACAACCACTACCAACTCGGGCACAACCACGACCACTACCACGACCACCACCACCACCATAACCACCACCACCACCACTACGACAGCCACCAACACCACCACCACCACCACCACCCAACCACCACCACCACCACAACCACAACAATCACCACCACCATCACCACGACCACCACCATGGCTAGCACCACCACCACCACCACGGCTACCAGCATGGCAACCACCAGGGCAATCACCACTACCACCACCACCACCACCCCGACCACCACCAGGGCAATCACCACTACCACCACCACCACCACCCCGACCACCACCACCACAACCATCACCATTACGACCAGCAACACCACCACCCCCACGACCACGACCACCTGGGCACCACCACCACCACCACGCCAACCACCGCCAGCACCACCACCACCACCACCACCACTACCACCCTAACCACCACCACCACCACAACCATCATCACTACCACTACCACGACCACCACCATGGCAACAAACAGGGCCATCACCACCACCACTACCACCACCACCGCGACTACCACCACGAGCATCGAAACCACTATCACAACCACCATCACATCCACCACCACCACCACCGCGGCTTCCACCATCACCAACACCATGGCCAGGAACCCCACCATAACCACCACCACCACCATGGCTACCAACACTACAAATTTGACAACCACGTTGACGACGACCGCCACCACCATCACAGCCACCACCACAACAACCACTATGACCAACACCACCACCACCACTACCACAACCACAACCACCACCACAGCCACCACCCCCACCACCACCATAGCCACCACCAGAACAACGACCAACACCACCACAACCACCACCACCACCACCACGTCGAAATACCATCACCACCACTGTAACTACCACGGCCACCACAACCACCACCACCACGTCGAAAGACCACCACCACCACCACGGTAACTACCACGGCCACCACCACCACTACCACAACCATAACCATCGCCACTAACACAGCCACCACCACCATCACCCCCATAAATACCACGACCGGAGAGATTCAAAATTAAACACCATAACCTCGCCTTCCGTTGTGTTTTCCCTGGCCTTCCGCGAGTTTTAATCGGTGGAACACCGATTGGAGAGGTTTTTCGGTGAGTACCACGACGGAGGAGCCTCATCAAGTGGTATTCAGAACCACTCGATTCTCAAATATCGTGAAAGCTAAGTATTCGAGCATTATCTTTACTGTTTTTCTCTTTATATGTTCGATTTTGTCTTGTTCTATATTCGTTTGAGTCATTTTTGCTTCTCTGGTGTTGATTTTGTGCTCTTGATATGTTTTCCTTGCTAAAATTGATTCAAATTTTGTTGATCTAATTTTCTGAATCAATACCGTGATACATTGTCATAGCTCTCTAAATCTGCTGCTCAAATGCATGTCTTAGGTTTGATTTCATTTTTTTTTACGTAGGTTTAAAATTTTATGATCTCTGTTTTGTCTTGGGAATGTTTAATTTGTTTTATATGTTGTTGATTCCATAGATGTGTGCCTACAATGTGTTTTGTTCACTATTTCGCATCTTATTCAGTTCATGTTTTGTGTTTGACTCATTAGTTTCTGTTCTGGTATGTGTTATGGAGTTCTAATATTGCTAGTAGATCAATGGAAATATTCTGCAGTGCTTCATCTTTTCACTGCTCGTGTTTAATTTCTACTTAAAGTGCTCTTGTTTCAATTTGTGTGCATATATCTTTGCATTTCACTTTGAATATGTTGCTTTACTGAAATTGAAACTATTGGCCAAGTTGTGACTGAAGCCTTTCATGCGCATTCCATCACATTGTACTCTAATTCATATCAGAATCTATGTGTGGAAATGCAAGCTTGGTCCGTGAAAGCATAGGCATTATAAGTACTTTGTTTACTACAGTCTTTTATTCCTTCACAGATGATTAAATCTTGGTTTTGTGCTCAAATGTTGTTGCTGGACTAGTATATTTGTTTAAGTTTGAGTGTTGTATCAATATATTTGAGCATTCACGGGTTTCATGTTCTTTCTGCAATTTAGATTTGCTTTGATCAATTCATATCCAGATTTTGGACATCTTGCTTGGTCGTTGGAATCTAAATGGAAACTGCATTTGCTTTACTTGTGTGTCTGCTTAATCACATGTTATTGTTTCTGTGGTTAGCCTAGTTATCTGTCTTGAATGTTGATTAATCTTTTGTTGCTTTACAGCTTATGTTTCCGCAGATTATGTGCATTAAAAATTGTTGCAGTATAGTTCATTCATTCAGTCTGTGACAAACATTTGTCTGCTATTGTAACTTATTTCCTTTGCTGCAACTATGTGCACTAGTTTAGAGTTATCCATGTCTCTCAATTGCATATGTGCTTATATTCTGTAATACCAAGTTCAATCTGTGAACATTCTGTTTGCTACATCTTCAATGGTCTTTCTTGTGAGTGAAGTTGTTCGGCCATTTCTATTTCATTGCATCAGCATTAGTTCTGTTGATTAATTGCTTGTTGTTGTTCTCTTCGTGTTTTATGAAATTTGGTGCCTCAACTTGGTTTTTTCAGATTCTAAGTCTTCATCCCATACTGGTTCCTGTTGCTTTATTTTGCACTGTCAAATTGTTTGAGTCAAATTGGTGCTTTAATCTGATGATTCCAGCATATTTCGATGTTTTTCTTTGACTGAAATTATGTGTTTTCTTTTACAGTTTCACTACACTATTTACTTGTTGTGTTTTTCAAAATATTTTTGTTAGTTGAATCAATTTTTTAATCTGTCACATGCCATTGACCACTTGAATGGAATTGGAAAACTGCCATCGAAGTGAACTGTGCTTTAAAAGATTAGTTGCATATGTGATCTATGTGAGTTGAAAAGAAAATCTGTGGACAAGAATATGATGTGAAAATCTGCATTGATGGATAATCTTTAACTCATTTGAGTGAAAAGAAAGAGTGAATTAAAAACAAAAAAACGGTTCACACTTAGTATTGACCATTCCTTTCCAATGCAATGTGCATGTGCTCTTGATTCAACTGGTTTGAGTCTTGTTTGATTTTAGTTTTTTTCATCATATTCTAGATACATTCCTTAGGTTCCTTTTGTGTGCCTTCTTTATTGGTTAGCTTGTATTCTTGCTTGTCTTTATTGGCTCTCCATTGAGTTTGTCATTAAATCTATCACTTGATGTTCTCCTTGCCTCAAATTTAAACTTTTATTGTTTTCTGCTTTTTACTCTCAAAAGTGGTTGACTGCTCATTTGCTCTTGGTCACCACCACATCCACCACCATTGTCACCACCACCAACACCACCATGGCCACCAACATCACCACCACCACCAACACAATGGCCAACTTCACGGACGCCACGACCACCACCACCACCACCACCACAAACACAACCACTGCCACCACCAACACCACCACCACCACCACAAATACCATAACCACGACGACCACCGCCATCATCGTCACCACCACCACCACCCTCACAGCCACCACCACCACCACCAGCACATGCACCACTACCACCACCATCACTACTTCACGACGCTTGTTCTTTCATAGCGTTAGTTTAGGATCTCGCCGTTAGGATTATTAGAACGACATTCTCTTCTCCTTTTTCCTGTTCAGTCTCTCATGGTGGTCTTCTTCTCACTATAAAAGGCTAGCTAGCTATTGTAATCACAACTTTGATGAATGTTGATTTGGTTGAGAACACTCCCACCGTTCATCTTAGCTCACCCTTCACCTTTAGATGAGGATTTCTCCTCCTAGGGTTCCAAATACCGTGTGTGTGTGTTTCCAACGAGAAACCAGAAAGCTTAGTTGCATGTTTTGAGATTCCACGATTGAAGCTATTTTCCGGTGATTCCACGATGGAGTGTCGTCATCAACCACGACCACCATCACTACCACGACCATCACCACCACTGCCACCACCCCAACCACCACCACCACATGCACCACCACCATCACCACCACCACCATGGCCACCACCACCATCACAACAACCATAACCACCACCACCACCACAACCACATCCACCACTACCACCACCACCACCACGGCCATCACAATGACAACCACCACCACCACCACCACCACATCCACCACCACCACCACAACCACCATTGCCATCATAACAGCCAGAACCACGGCGACCACGACCACCACAACGGCCACCACCACCACCACAACCACCACCACCACCACCACCACCACAACAACAACAACCACAACCACCACCACCACCACAACAACAACAACCACCATCAAAACCACCACCACGGCCAGAACAACAACAACCACCATCAAAACCACCACCACGGCCACTACCACCACTGCCACTACCACCACCACAACCACCACCAAGACCACCACCTCCACCACCACTACGACCATCACAGTCACCACCACTACCACCACCACCATATCCACCACCACCACCACTACCACAACCACATCCACTACCACCACCACCAACACCACACCCACGACCATCACAACAGCCTCCATCACTACCACGACCACTACCACATCCACCACCACGACCACGACCACCACCACCACCATCAACACCACCACCATGGCCTGATGGCTTATTCTTGTCTCCATTGAAGCTTGCATGAAGAATGGAGGCTCCATGGATGGTGTTGGATGCGGAAGCATGAAGGAAAGAACCTAAAGGTGTTTGGTTTGGTATATGTGATTCCACTCATAATTAATGTCATAATTAATTCTCCTACCCGCATTTATTAATTATTTATTTAATTAATTAATTAAATTTCACGGGTCTTACAGCCACCCCCACCACGGTCACCAGCTTCACGACTGCCACCACCACCACCACCACCACTACGACCACCACCTTGGCCATCATGACCACCATCACCACCACCACTACAAACCACCACAACCACCATGGCCACCCCCACCACGGCCACCACCTCCACGACCGCCACCACATCCACCACCACCACCACATCCACCATTACCACCACCACCACCTCCACTAGCACGACCACCATCAACACCACCACCACCCCAAGCACCACCACCACAACCACCACCACCATCACTACCACCACAACCACCACCACCACCACGACCGCCACAAGGGCCACCACCACCAGCACCACGACCACCATCACCAGCACTACGATCACCAACACCACCACAATGACCACCACCACAGCCACCACCACTAGTACACCCACCACCACAACCACCACCACCACAAACACAACCACGACCGCCATCACGGCCAGTACCACAACGGCCTCCACCACCACAACCATCACCACCACCACAACCACAACCACAACCACGGCCACCACCACGACCACCAGTACCACCACTAGCAACACAACACCACCACATCCACCACCACCACCACTACCACCACGACAACCACCACACCACCACCACCACCACCACGGCCTCCACCACCACCACCACCACCACCACCATGGCCTACCTCGACCACCACGACCACCACCACCACCACCACCGCGACCACTATGCCTCAAACCACGACCACCACTACCACCACCACCACCACTACCACTACCACTGCTACCACCACAACAACCACCACCACCATTGCCACAACCACCACCACCATTGCCACCACCACCGCCACCACCACCACCACCACCACCACCATTGCCACCACCACCACCACCATTGCCACGACCACCACCACCAATAACAACGCGACGACTATGCCTCAAACCACGGCCACCATCTTGGCCACCACTACCACTACCACTACCACTGCCACCACAACAACAACCACCACCACCACCATTGCCACCACCACCACCTCCACTAGCACGACCACCATCAACACCACCACCACCCCAAGCACCACCACCACAACCACCACCACCATCACTACCACCACAACCACCACCACCACCACGACCACCATCACCAGCACTACGACCACCAACACCACCACAATGACCACCACCACGGCCACCACCACTAATACACCCACCACCACAACCACCACAACCACAAACACAACCACGACCGCCACCACGACCAGTACCACAACGGCCTCCACCACCACAGCCATCACCACCACCACAACCACAACCACAACCACGGCCACCACCACGACCACCAGTACCACCACTAGCAACACAACACCACCACATCCACCACCACCACCACTACCACCACGACAACCACCACACCACCACCACCACCACCACGGCCTCCACCACCACAACCACCACCACCACCACGGCCTACCTCGACCACCACGACCACCACCACCGCGACCACTATGCCTCAAACCACGACCACCACTACCACCACCACCACCACTACCACTACCACTGCTACCACCACAACAACCACCACCACCATTGCCACCACCACCGCCACCACCACCACCACCACCACCACCACCATTGCCACGACCACCACCACCAACAACAACGCGACGACTATGCCTCAAACCACGGCCACCATCACGGCCACCACTACCACTACCACTGCCACCACCACAACAACCACCACCACCATTGCCACCACTACCACGACCAATGCCACTACCACCACCCTACAGCCACCACCACTACCCCCAGCACATCCACTGATGAAGGATTATCTTGTTCCTTTTTAAAATTATTGAATATGGTTTGAGTTGATTAAGAAAGCTAAGTAAAATCCCTACTGGAAATTAAGATAGCAAGCTATCTAGATGTGAAGGTTCCTTTCACAAAGCTCAAGAGAAGAAGATGATGGATTGATTCAAAACAAAAAGGAAATGGAAAGCACATAAACCATAGAAAACCAGGAACAATTAAAGGAAGAAGAAAACATAAAACGGAAAGGAAAGAAATGGTAAAAATGTGAGAAGCACGCCACAACAAGGCTAGGCTAGAAGCCATGGCAACCTTGAAGATGAGTGGATGTGTGCCGCCACTTGCTATGCAAGATAAGGCTTAAAAGTATTCACTCCTAAGGGAGGAAACTCGAACAAATGGTTGAGACACAAGAGTGTTTTTACTTCAAAATGTTCAACCCTTTTACATGTCTAGGAGCACCCCTTATATGGAAGAGTTTAGGGGCCTCTAAGCAAATAAAAGATACCTAAGGATGTCTTTACAAAAACCTAACCCTAGCTTCTAGAAACTAGGTCAAATAAGGTTTCAAAAATGAGAGACAAAAGAGCTAATAACTATGGTGTGTGCAAGGCTAATTTCTTTCTAGCACAAAAGGAGACAAAGAATGTGTCTCATATGTCTCCAAAAAGTGGCCAAAGTGTGCTAAAATCAAAGGAGACCAAAGGTACATAGGTACACTTGCTTTATGCCTTTTTATTTATGCTTTATGCGTTTGCTTTACTCTCTCCTCCACATCATTTATGCTCCCCAATCACCATGCGCCACCTAGCATTGATTTCTTACTCCTAATTAACCTACAAAGCACATTAACATAGATTAGCATGTTGGCTTAAGTCAAGTCAACTATAGTCAAAATATCAAACCTAGTCAAAGGTCAACAAGTCAACTAAAGTTTATTCAACTAAATCAACTTTGGGAATCAAAAATAACAAACAGAAATGAAAGGGATGAAGGATTAGTGAACTTCCTTTCTAAACATGCTTAGTCTTTTTAAACATGTGCCTCCATCCTTGGTTTGGGTCAATCCTTCATCATCCACCACCTCCACCACCATCACCACCGACACCACCACCACCCTCACAGCAACCACCACCACTAGCACATCCACCATCCCCACCGCCACCACAACCTTCACAACGGCCACCACCACCACCACCATGGCCACTACCACCACCACAACCAGAACCACCACAGCCACCACCACGACCACCACCAGGGCCATTACCACCACCACTACGGCCATCACCACCACAACCACCATGATGAATGTCACCCTAAGGTTTCATGGCTTGGGCTATTGACTAGGCCCATTGATAACGTTGTCGTTAAGCGATCAAATTACCACTACTTAACTTTAGCAACTTCAGTATTGCAAATTAGTAGTGAACAAAATAGTTAGGGTTAAGATAACCTTGAGTCGTCTCACAACGAATGTAGAATTGATCTCAAATATTTGATTCTTATAAAAATGAAATTAAAACTAGCAACTATAAAAGTAGGGGGTTTTGATATGCAAAGAAAATGACACGGAAGATTGTAAACATAGTAATAGTAAATAGGTCAATTCCACTGCTTTTTCTAAAGAAGATTCTTCATTGGTTATCTAGAGATTATTGTTAAATTAATTATTGTTGTTGATTTACAAATTAATCAATGTAAAGACTCAATTCATTTGTTGGCATTCTCACTTTTAATCAAAGTACAGTCTCAATTAAAAGTGATAATTATTAGATTATCCATAGTAAATTCAATCAAAGTACAGTCTCAATTAAATTTTACTATGCCTAATCATGTCTATTCCTTTGTTTCTTCACCAAATAGAAAACTTAATTAATCAAAGTAAAGTCTTGACTAATTTTAGTTAAAGTAATTACCTCTAATCAAAGTAGAGTCTCAATTATTGGAAAAAACTTATTTAATTAAATGAAAGTTTCTAAATAAAATCAAAGTAAAGTCTCAATTTAATTTAAAAACCTTTTAACTCATATGATTAGCATGCATGTAGATTTAAAATCAATATTTTCTATTCGAGATTAAGAAGCAAAGGACATAGATAAACAAAAACCACAACAATAATCAAAATAACAAACATATAAATTCATCTAACCTCAGAATCCAGTTAAGAAATTACAGTGGAATCAACCCTTAATGCTTAGCCCTCCATGGCTTTGATGGAATACATGATAATATGATAAAGGAAAGAAAATAAAAGAAAAGAGAGAATGAGAGATGTGATGGATGACGGTGTCTACCAAAACCAGAGAGTTCTAAGTTGTAAGTTGTCTCCCTTCTACTCCCTTAAGTCTCTTTATATAGGCTTCAATTGGACTTTGGGCTTTATCTATCGGTTGCTAAAATATTTTATTTTTATTTAATTAATTAGCAACTTAATTTCTGTCCAATTTCCAATTCTGCCTCTCTTATTTAATCATTTTTACAAAATTGACCAGAGTTTGACCAGTTGACCAACTTTGACCCGTTGACTGTCCAATAGCAGCCTAACACGTGGCAAAGTGTTTTCTCTCTCAAGACTAGGGTTTCTCTCACACTTTGGCTGCGAAAAGGTGGTGCTACTGCGATGGTTGTTCCACTGCTGCAGGTGGTGCAGTCTGGTTCGTGTGATGAAGATGGTGGCACTGCCATAGAGGTCCATCAATGGTGAATCTACTGCCTCATGACACAGGGGTAGTGAAGGATGCCATGGTTGTGCGCGTTGCGCGGTGGCTGCCAGCGAGGGGTGTAGTGGTGTGAACGGATTCTGGTTGCTCTCCGTGCCAACGGTGATGTGATGCAGGTTTGCGTTGGTGGAAGGTGCAACAAATTCTGGTTGCAGATCTGCGGTGACCATGGTGGTACGCGAAAAGAAAGTTCACGAATCTGGTGTTGTCGTTGACGGTGGCGTGACGATGTAGGTGCTGCTTCGGTTGTTGGCTGTGTGCTCGCGAAGGAGTGGAGATGGAGTTTCAGATCTGCATTGGAAATATGGTGGTGTTGGCAGTGAGATGAAGTTATTCCAGGTAATGCACTACGAGAAGATGAAGATCAAAAATGGTGGATGCGGCTCAGATTCGTGAAGGTTGATGAGATGATGAAGGTTGTAGGTGCGATGGAGATGGAGAAGCGTGGTGATGATGGTGCGCGGTGCCTCGCGGTGGTTGGAAAGTTTGTTACCGGTAAGGGTGGTGACTGCCATGGTGATGGAAGGAGATGATGAAAATTAGGGTTAGGGTTTCATGTGTGAGATGGAGGAGATGATGACGTGGTAGTGTCTAATTGGTCATTTTGGTGAGTGGAGGATTATGACACGTGTCAGCATATGGTTGGCCTAATTTGAAAGGTCAGGATTGCCATATCGCAGTATCTGGTTGAGTGGAGTTTAAGTAGTAGGAGGGGTGCAACTTAATAAAGATTGGGGGTACAGAACATGTTTTTGTGGTCCACTTGCAGGAGGAATGTGCAAATAAAATCTGGGGGTGCATTTAGCTCTTGATTTATTCTTTTCCAGAATTTCTTGATTTTGAACTTATTTTATAACTTTGAATATTTCAAATCCACACTAGTAATGACCAAAAATAAATTCCAGCTGCATTAACAAACGGTAGAATATCCAATAATATTTTATGCAACTAAAATCAATTTTTACTCCATTTTTACCAAACTTACTAAATGAATCTGATAATCACAAATCCTAATTGAATCAATCTTTAAGCACAGAAAATTCAATTAAATTCCCAAATTTAAATATTAAATGAGGGCCAAAATTTGAATTCATCACCCATTCTTTTTAATTTCTTTTATTTTTATTTAAATAAATGTGTTCTAATTGGGTTTGTTGTGTTAGATTGCAACCTATATTTCCAAGGTACCAATTTGTATTGGGCCTGCGACCCAACTATTCTCCATACCAACCCATAATGATCCCGTTCCTGAACTCCAATCAAACTGCAGCATGTGCCAATTTAATTATGTCCATGATTGTTGTTTTCATGCTGAAAGAATCTGTCACGTGCTAGTTGGGCCTGCATCAATTCTGGAAGCCACCTGCGATCTAATGTTTGATTAGCATCACAACCATTTCTTCAAGTTGCAACGTATAATAATGTGTGGAATGGAGTAGAAATGCGTATATTGGGCCAGCTGCGGCCAACACTTGTTTTTCCTACACGCATCACTTTATTGGGCCTGAATCAAATTGCTCCAAGCCTCGTCACTTGGTTATTTTGTAAATGAACCAAAGTCCGCATCCAACCCACACTTTCATTTCCTTTAACGCGCTACTCATTTTCCAAAAGCCAACCCTCTATTAGGGTTCGTTCCAGCTTGTTTCACATGAAGGAGTGGCTCAATTGGGGCTAGGGTTTCCTTCGGCAGATGAACATCACCTATGCAGCCCATTCTCTCACACGCGCTCCAACCTTTCATGCGTTCAGGGTTCAGTTCTTGATATATCCTTTCACGTGTATTACACCTTAGATTAGGGTTTACTTCTTTTCTTTGTTTAATCTTCTCGGTTGCCCTTGATCTATAAAAGGTGCAGGCCAACTCGTTGTAAACAGCTTTGATGAATAAGAGTGACAAATTTCCCCTTTCGTCTTAGCTCCCCTTCTAGAGAGGTATTTACCTCTTAGGTTCCGATTGAGTGAGAGTTCCCCACTAGAACTCGTGTAAGTGCCGATTTGATGACTTCCGCTGCGTAGATCGGCATCTCTGGAGTGTTCGCGAGCCGATTTGCGCGAGTATTCGCTGAGGTTCGCTCATCATGTGGTATTCAATGCTCAGGTTGCGAGCTGAAGGTCTTCAAAGATGAGTATCTCTATTCATTTTCTTCTTCATTGTTTGTTTCTTTCTTGTTCATTGTATGATTGAGTGATTTTCTACGTTTTAATCAGTGATGTTGTGTTTTTCCTTGTTGAAATTGATTCAAAATGCGTTGATCTAATTTTTTGAATCAATATCTGATGCATTGTCATAGATCTCTAATTATGTCGTTGAATCCATGTCCGTTAGGGTTTAATTTCAGTTTTGCTTCCTTAGCTTTAAAATTTTATAATCTCGTGTTTTGTCTTCGGTAATGTTTCGTTGCTTGATATGTTATTGATTCCATAGAGTTGTCCCTAATTTTTGTGTGCTGTTTCAATTTCAATTGTAAAATGTGTGTCTAGTATCTGAATTTGTGTTTTGTGGTGTTCTTTAATTGCTATTAGATCATTGGCAATTGTTCTACAGTGTATGCTTCTAGCTGTTCCGGGTTTTACTCGTGCCTGATTTCTTTTTCATTGTTCCTGTGTTGTTTCTGCCATTCATGTGCTTGCCCATGATTGTGCTGGCCAAAACTGTAATGTTTCCACTACTTTGATGATATATTTGATTCTATTCAGATTGTTTCAGTGGAACTTGAGTTGGTTTTGGTCCACACATAGGCTGCGTCTTTGCTCCTTTGATTGTTTTGTTGTTGTTTGAACTCCATGCATCTGTTTAGGTACAATATTCTTTTGCTGATTAGACCGCCAAGCTTGTTGATTGCATGAATGGATTCCCGTTTGAATTTGAACTCACTTAACCTTGGTCGTGTGTTTTGGATTTGAACTTGTTTTGTATCCTTAGTTCTTCCAGTACTGGTTTCGTATTTTGCTATTCTTTAATATCTGAAGATGTTGATGGCCATGGTATTTGTGTTGTTTTCTGCCTGGTCCGTTATGTTCAGTTGGTGCAGTTTGGATAATATTTCTAAAGTGTATTCTAGTCAGTTTGTGTTTGATGCAATAATCTTGGTCTTGTTACTTCCAGTTTTGTTGTTGCTTGTTTTGGCTGTGTTTATTGGCTAAACTAAACTGCACTTTGTTTCTTCCGTGTTGGTTTAGTTTCTCTTTATTTCTAACCATCTGCAGATGTTCACTTGGCCATGTGTACTTGCTTTTGCTGGAACTTGTATCGTCTACATTGATATCTCATCATTGATGAATGGTTGCATATCAATTTTACTTTTTCTATATACCACTGTAACTGTTTCATTATCAATTTGTGGCACGTTGTTGTGGTGCTCTGCACTGGCTAAGCATTTCTGTGATTGAGCTTCCTTTGTTTCTTTGTTTGTCTTTCAAAATTTTTAGTTGGATCACTTGTCTCTGTCATATGCGTTGATTACTGAATTGGAAGTAGCCTTTCCAAACTGTTGTGCGTTGTTGATTAAGATATTTGAGAATTAAAATCCAAAGAAAGAAGTCCAGTGAAATTGAAATATGATGAAAAATACATGAAAAGTACTTTTGGTCTGCAAAGTAATGTTTGAACCTTTGATTTGAGTAAAACAGTGTGCACATGGTCCCATATTTGCTACTGTCCTCTTAAATTTCAATTTCCATGTGTTCCTGATTCAACTTGTTTTGTGTCTTCTGGATTTTAGTTTTGTTAATCTTGTTCTAGACACATTCCTTAGGTTCTCTTTTGTGTGCTATCCTTTATTGCTTAGCCTTTTTCTTACTTGTCTTGTTTGCTTATTCCATTAAGTTTGTCATTCAATCCTTCACTTGATGTTGTCCAATTCTTCCATTTGAGCTTTTCTTGATTTTCTGCTTTGTTATTCTTATGTGGAAGACCGTGAGTGATCTTGTTTCAGTTGGCATACAACTCACTGCTTTGGCAACTTTGTAGGTGATTACCTTTCTCTTGAAGGTAGAATTGTAGGATGAATTGTGGGAAAAGACATTGAGATAGCATTTCGAGATGACTTGTGGAGTGAGCTAGGACTTAAAGAAGGAGTGAAAACACGTGAGAGCACCCATTCTGTGGCTGGACCAAGAGAAACAGAGAAAAAAATTTGGGCTTGAGTGAGAGTGCTACATTAAGACAACACACCAGCCACACTAGTTTTAGTTTCTGTTTGTTTGTGTATCACGAACTTTGTGTATTTTTTCAGTTTCATTTGGCTTAGGTGGGAAAATGCTTTAGAGCAATCCTAACCTTAACTTGGTGTGTAATAGCTTCTTAACGTGTAGTGTGAGGTCATCAAGGGATTCCAAGTGCCACTTGATTCTTCACTTAGGAAAACTTTTCATCTAGTTTATGTTTTCTTGTTTTTATGTTTTCTTGTTTTTATGTTTTCTTGTTCTTTATGTTTTCTATGTCTAGGTTATGTGTGTGCTATGCATGTTGAAATTTATGTTTTATGTCTCTGTGATATCTAGGTGCAAATCTTTAAACACTTAGTTGACCTTTCTTTGGTCATAAAATTTCACACACTTTGAAAGTTTTTTTTCACAATTAAGATCTGTCTTGCTGGGAAATTTTATTGGGAATTTTTGTGAAAGAAATTTAGAGATTTCTGGCTAGAAAAGGTCTGGTTTCTAAGACTGTACATGAGACTCACCTCCTTTTCCTGGGAACATCTCTAGAAATCTTTTCCTTTATATTCTCTTTAGAAATTCCTAAAGTTTCTTTGTGAAAAATTGTTTGATAAGTGTTTTTGGCAAAATGAGTTTTCATTTGTACAGTGAATTGCATTTAGGTAGTCATAGTGAGGATAAAATGCATCATACACATGAGAGTACATTCCCTTTCTTTGGTGAGGACATAAGTGCATTATCATACATATCTTGGGAGAGGGAAATATATGATTTGGTGCATCCATTCCATCTTAGACATAGTAAATACTATTTTCTTACTTTGTGCATTTCTAGTTTTGTAGGACATGCAAAAGAGTGGTAGGATTATAGGCAATCTAGTGTGGAAAAAGGAAGAAAATCTCCCATTCAAAATTGGAGTGAGTTGAGAGCATGCATGAGAAGAACATCCATACCACCTTTCTTTGATTTTCATCGTGAGATAGAGAAAAAGAAAATTGAGATAGCAAGGAGGAAGGAGGAAAAACTCACAATACTCTTGAATAAGAATAAGAATTCAAAGAAGAGAGCAGAAAGAAAGAGAGAAATTTGAACAAGAATTGAGAGAAGAAGAGGAGCAACTGAGAAAAGAGAAGGAGGAAAAAGAGAGAAAAGAATTTGAAGAGAGAGTAAGACAAGAGAAAAAGTTTAAAAGAAAAGAGAAAGAGATTGAGAGAAAAGAAATAATGCTTAGGGAAGTAGAGATACAACATCCTACAACTCCTTCCATAGACCTCAAGGGAGTAATTTCATCTTTCAACTCTTCTTTATTTGTCGTTAATACTTTTGTCTTAGTTCTCCCTAAAATTGTTTTTCCACCTTCATCATTCATTTTAAACACTTCAAAAGAATTTCCAAAAATCTTCTTTGACTTAGAGTTACCTTTTAGGTATTGATTAAGTAAAAGTGACAAGCAGCATTTTTGTGAAGTAGGCTATGTACCAAATCCTTCCAAAATTAAAAGGCCTTCTTCATATAGCCCTTACAAATATATTCTACTTCCATTTCAAAAATTAACAGAAAAATTGTTTAATGATTATTGCATACATATTTTTGATCTTGGAGGAATTCATCTTCTAATGTTGTGAGCCTTAAAAGAAACCTCTTGATCTAAGGACAGATCCTCTTCAAGAAGGAGGGGATGATGAATATCACCCTAAGGCTTCATGGCTTGGGCTATTGACTAGGCCCATTCTTTTTAATTTCTTTTATTTTTAATTAAATAAATGTGTTCTAATTAGGTTTGTTGAGTTAAATTGCAACCTATATTTCCAAGGTACCAATTTGTATTGGGCCTGCGGCCCAATTATTCTCCATACCAACCCATAATGATTTTGTTCCTGCACTCCAATTAAATTGCAGCATGTGCCAATTTAATTATGTCTATGATTGCTATTTTCATGCTGAAAGAATCTGTCACGTGCTAGTTGGGCCTGCCTTAATTCTAGAAGCCACCTGCGGCCCAATGTTTGATCAGCGTCACAGCCATTTCTTCAAGTTGCAACGTATAATAATGTTTGGAGTGGAGTAGAAATGCGTATATTGGGCCAGCTGCAGCCAACACTTGTTTTTCCTACACGCATCACTTTATTGGGACTGAATCAAATTGCTCCAAGCCTCGTCACTTGGTTATTTTGTAGATTAACCAAAGTCCACATCCAACCCACACTTTCATTTCCTTTAACGCGCTACTCATTTTCCAAAAGCCAACCCTCTATTAGGGTTCGTTCCAGCTTGTTTCACATAAAGGAGTGGCTCAATTAGGGCTAGGGTTTCCTTCGGCAGATGAACATCACCTATGCAGCCCATTCTCTCACGCGCACTCCAACCTTTCATGCGTTCAGGGTTCAGTTCTTGATATCTCCCTTCACGTGTATCACACCTTAGATTAGGGTTTACTTCTTTTCTTTGTTTAATCTTCTCGGCTGACCTTGATCTATAAAAGGTGTAGGCCAACTCATTGTAAACAGCTTTGATGAATGAGAGTGATAAATTTCCCCTTTCGTCTTAGTTCACCTTCTAGAGAGGTATTCACCTCTTAGGTTCCGATTGAGGGAGAGTTCCCTACTAGAACTCTTGTAAGTGCCGATTTGATAACTTCCGCTGCGTAGATCGGCATCTGTGGAGTGTTCGCGTGCCGATTCGCGAGAGTATTCGCTGAGGTTCGCTCATAACACCACCACCTTGGCCACCACCATTAGGTGTCAAAAGATTGTAAAAATATTTTAGGTGTCAAATGAGAGTAAAAAAAGTACACATGTCAAATGGGTGTAAAAAATTTTAGGTGTCAATTGGGAGTAAAAAATTTTAAGTGTCAAATGGGTGTAAAAAAATTTTATGCCTCAAATGGGTGTAAAAATATTTTAGGTGTCAAATGAGAGTAAAAATACTTTAGGTGTCAAATGGGAGTAAAAATATTACAGGTGTCAAATGGGTGTAAACAAATTTTAGGTTTCAAATGAGTCTAAAAATATTTTAGGTGTCAAATGGGAGTAAAAAAATAATAGGTGTCAAATGGGTGTAAAACTATATTAGGTGTCAAATGAGTGTAAAAATATTTTAGGTTTCAAATGGGAGTTAAAAATAATAAGTGTCAAATGGGTATAAAACTATTTTAGGTGACAATTGGATGTACAAATATTTTAGATGTCAAATGGGTGTAAAAATATTTTATGTGTCAAATGGGAGTAAAAATATTACAGGTGTCAAATGGGTGTAAACAAATTTTAGGTTTCAAATGAGTCTAAAAATATTTTAGGTGTCAAATGGGAGTAAAAAAATAATAGGTGTCAAATGGGTGTAAAACTATATTAGGTGTCAAATGAGTGTAAAAATATTTTAGGTTTCAAATGGGAGTTAAAAATAATAGGTTTCAAATGGGTATAAAACTATTTTAGGTGACAATTGGATGTACAAATATTTTAGATGTCAAATGGGTGTAAAAAAATTTAAGGTGTCAAATGAGTGGACAAATATTTTAGCTATAGAAAAGGAGTAAAATAATTATAGGTGTAAAATAGGAGTAAAAATAATTTTGTTGTCAAATGAGTGTAAAATTTTTTTTTGTGTCAAAACGGAGTAAAAATATTATAACCGTCAAATGGGTGTAAAAAATTTTTAGGTGTTAAATGGGACTAAAAAAATAGTAGGTGTGAAAACGGAGTAAAAAAATTATAAGTGTGAAATGGGTGTAAAAATATTTTAGGTGTCGAATGGGAGTAAAAAAAATTTCGGTGTCAAATAGAAGTAAAAAAACTATAGGTGTCAAATGGGTGTAAAAATATTTTATGTGTCAAATGAGTGTAAAAATATTTTAGGTGGCAAATGGGAGTAAAATAAGTATAGGTGTGAACTAGGTGTAAACATATTTTACGTCTGAAATGGTTGTAAAAATATTTTGGGTGTTAAATGGGTGAAAAAAAATATTTTAGCTGACAAATGGGAGTAAAAATATTTTAGGTTTCAAATGGGTGTAAAACAATTTTCTGTGTCAAACGAGTGTAAAAATATCTTAGGTGCCAAATGAGTGTAAAACTATTTTCGGTTTGAAATGGGAGTAAAAAAATAACAGGTGTCAAATGGTTGTTAAAATATTTTTGGTGTCGTATAAGTGTAAAAGTATTTTAGGTTTCAAATGGGGGTAGAACAATAATAGGTGTCAAATAGGTGTAAAAATATTTTAGGTGTAAAATGGGTGTTAAAAAATTTTTTGTGTCGAATGAGTGTAAAAATATCTTAGCAGTCAAATGGGAGTAAAAAAATTATTGGTGTAAAATGGGTGTAAAACTATTTTAGGTGTCAAGTAATTGTAAAAATATCTTAGGTGTCAAAAGGGAGTAAAAGAATTATAGATGTCAAATGGGTGTAAAAATATTTTATGCGTCAAATGGGAGTAAAAAAATTGTAGCTTTCAAATTAGTGTAAAATTATTTTAGGTTTCAAATTAGTGTAAATAGGTGTCAAATGGGGTAAAAGAATTGTAGGTGTGAAATTAGTATAAAAATATTTTTAGGTTTCAAATGGGAGGAAAGAAATAATAGGTGTCAATTTGGTATAAAAATAGTTTACATGTCAAATGAGTGTAAAACTATTTTAGGTGTCAAATAGAGGTAAAAGAATTGTAGTTGTGAAATTAGTATAAAAATATTTTAGGTTTCAAATGAGTGTAAAAATATTTTAGGTGACAAGTGGGAGTAAAAAAATAACAACTGTCAAATGGGTGTAAAAATATTTTAGGTGTCAAATGAGTGTAAAAATATTTTAAGTGTTAAATAGGTGTAAAAAATTATGAGGTGTCAAGTGTGTGTAAAAATATTTTATGTGTCAAATGAGTGTAAATAATATCTTCGTTGTCAAATGGGAGTAAAAAAATTATAAGTGTAATATGAGAGTAAAAATATTTTAAGTGTCAAATGATTGTAAAAATATCTTAGGTGTCAAAAGGGAGTAAAAACATTATACGTGTCAAATGGATGTAAAAATATTTTACGTGTCAAATGGGAGTAAAAAAATTGTAGGTTTCAAATTGGTGTAAAATTATTTTAGAGGCTTAAGTGTGAGACCAAAGTCTCTAATCTTTTGCCATTTAGGGGTCTATTTTTAGTGTTAAATTTCTTTGAGTCTTGTTTGCTTGTTTTGAGCTTAGTGACTCAAGTGATTCTATTTACTCAGCACTTAGACAATTGTGTGATATTTGACACCTTTTACAAGTGTATCTTGGCAAGGATTAGCCTTGGTATTTAAGAAGTCTTAAAGACTCACCTCGCCTAACCTGGAGGTCCACTTGTAATTGATTTCCTCTACCACACTTTGTTCAAGTTGCATAAGTTCATTCAATCACCATGAGTACATATTCTACATATAGTCCTAGGTTGCATAAGCATGGTAGTCATGAGTTGCATCATACATTTCATAGTGACATTCCATTCTTTGGGGAGGATATAGGACCAATATCATTTAAAGATTGGATGTGGGATACAGAAAAATTGGTGCAACCATTGTTTAGTAAATATAGTCAATTTGACATTCTTAGGCATGTTACTTCTAGGTTTATAGGACATGCATCCGAGTGGTGGCAAGAGAGGCAGTATAGAGTGAAAAAGGGGAGAAAATCATGCATTAACACATTTTCTGAATTAAAAGCATGCATGTGGAAACATTTCATTCTCCCTTCATTTAGGATCACTAAAGAGCAACAGTTTAGGATAGAAGACTTCATTGATATAGGTGATGCATTCATCCAAAATCTTGCTTAGTTTTCTAGACTCGAAAAAGATTTTAAGAACAATTTGGACTTACTCCTGAGTGAACAAAGAGAAAGAGAAAAACAAAAGAGAGAACGAGAGAAGCTTAAAAGGTTTCACGAGTTTGATATGCAAAGAGTAAAAGAAAAGCTTGAGAAGCTTCGTGCCGAGAAAGAGAAAAAAGAGCAAGAGGAACTGAGAAAATTGAGAAGTTGAGAAAAGAGAAGGAGGAAAAAGAAAGAAAAAAGTATGAAGAAAAAGAGAGAATAAGACCAGAGGAAGAATTAAAAAGAAAAGAGTAAGAGTTAAACAGAAAAGAGGCAGATATTAAAAGGAAAGAAGCAAAGGAACTATTGTCTAGGGCAGTAATGATACAACATCCTTGCATAAACCTCAAGATCAAGATTCCAAAGGGAGTGCTTCCATCTTTACACTCTACCTTATCTTCCATTAATTATTTTGTCTTGTTTCTTTCTAAAAATGTTTTTCCACCATCATTCATTATTTCAAACTGCTCAAAAGATTTTTCAAAACCAAACTTTGACTTAGAGTTACCTTTTAAGTTTCAATTAAGTCAAAATGAAAATCACAATTTTTTTGAAATGGGTCGAATCTCACATTTTTCAAAACTTAAAAGCCCATCTTCACACATTTTCTGTCAATATCTACTGCATGCTCTTTATGATTTTATTGAAATTATGTTTGATGATTGTTGCAGATATGTTTTTGATCCTGGTGGAACCCAGTTGTAGTTGTTGTGAGGTCAGATCCTCTTCAAGTGGGATGGGATGATGTGATCCCAACAAGGCTTATAGCTTCGGCCAACGCCTAGGCCCAAATCATGCTCAAGGCCCAATCCATGGCCCACATGCACCTCCAAGCCCAAGCCCATCATAAGGCCTAATAACAAGGGGCATGCTCAAAAAGATCCAATTGGGCTTCATTCAAGATGGTTCATACCCACATAGGTTTCTCACACTCTTCACATGGGCCAAAGAAGATGTGAAGATTTGAAGAGGTGTATCAAAGAGCAATAGAATAGCAATAAGATTGGCCCATTGTTTAGGCCTTGTTTTCTAGAATAATAAGTCAAACAATGTGTAGTTGAATTGATAAAATTGGTCTTGACTAAGCCCAATAGGAGATGTGGCCACGAGCTATCAAAAGAGCCAAGGTGGACTAAGTGGAAGTCAACACTTCTTCCTACACCTCATGGATCCAAAGCATTCAAGGGTTAGGAATGCTTCCTCATTTTCCAAGGCATCATCCAATGGCCAAGATCAAGCCTTTTTCTCCAAGCTAGCATCAAAGGCCAAGATGCTTTCTCCTTCTCATCCAAGGGTCAAGATTCCTCATGTGTAATGGCTTAAGTATAAAAGCCTTAATTTTTCAGCATTGTACTCACTCTTGAATTTTTGTGCAATGGACACTTTGAGTTGAGAACACTCCTCACTATTGCTACTTGAGAGTCATCTTTTAGAGAGCTTACTCTCTTTACCTCTAGCCCTCTTCCTAAGCTAGAGCTACCTCTAAATAATTCACCCTTTCACCTATCCATTGCAAGCAAGAGCCTACAAACTTGCCTTCCACTCTTCCATGTGAGCTTCATGTCTCCACCAAGCTCCATCAATTGGGATGAAAACGATGTAGATTATAGGCTCAAGTTTCGGCAACCACCGATTCAGAAGTTTTGAAATTTCGTACTGTCGTAGATTACTGGTGTAGCGCCTAGTGGTATAGCAGCATCCGCCAGGCGATAGCAAGGAAAACAGTGGGGTCTGATGTATGTGGCGCCTGGCAACGGAGGTGATCCCAATAAGCAATGGTCGTTACGTTAGTGGGCTTTGGAACACTTGCACCTGGCGGTAGGAGTATACTTGCCAGACAGGATCTGCAGCGTGGGTTACTTCAGAGGCGCTAAGCGCTTGGCTGTACTCGTCACTAGCCAGGCAGTTTGGAAGCTGGCAGCACCTAGCGGTACGTGTCCCCCGCCAGGCGATATGGCTGCTACAGCATTGTGTTCTAGATTTCTGATTCTATGATCTACAAGGCTTTTGGTGGTGCTTCAAAGGTGGGATTATTGGTGTTCCTTGAGTTGAGCTCGGAACGTGTCCCTTGAGTTGTGCTCGAGATAAGGGTTAAACATGTGGCATTCCTCGAGATGAGCTCGGAATGGCATCCCTCGAGTTGAGCTCGGGATGGCGGATGAACACGAGGAACCCTTGAGTTGAGCTCGGGTTGTGGCCAGTATGGATGGGTCTAGAGAGATTCCCATCCTCAGTAGTTAACTGACAAGTTTGGTAGTCTTGGACGTTGCGAACTATGTTCGTATTTGGGAACTCCACCTGGCGCTGTGGTGTTTGATCCGTAGCAATGGTTTCCCGCACGTGCTCTATCGGTTGTGGTTGATAGGTATAGTAGCAAATCACCTAAAGGTTATCACTAGAAGAAGTAGAACATGAAAGCCATGGTTGTGGTCATGTCATAAGGACTATATTGAAGGAATTCATTCAGTGTTTGCATGAAATAAATATAAATGATTTATTTATGTATGTAAATGTAGTTATATGCTTTATCTGTTAAGCTCACCCTATCTGTTTGTGATTGGCGATGATCGTGTGCGCGGTACATGTGAGCAGATGACGTTGATGCAGGTGGTGTTGGTGAGACTTAGCCACGAAGCGAGGATAGCATGGGAGTCTTTTTATTTATTATGTTTTGGAAATAAATTGTAAACTCTCATGAGACATTTTAGTTATTATTCCAGTTTTAAACACTATGGCTGGTTTTATATTATTTTGAGTTTTATACATTATAGAATTTTGGACTATTCATAGATTTAATAAAGTTTTAAATCTCCCACGTTTTGGGAAATGAGGTATTATTAAATGAAAATTTTTAGTATTTCTTTATTTATTATTAAAAATCTGTAATATCCTGACGGGATGTTACAAAGATTGTGATCACATTAGGTCCAACTTGTGAAGACCCTGTCATTTTTCAATCTCCTTAATTGGGAAAAACTAAACATGCCTTTGCACCCTAAGACCATCCTAGGCTCTCACACTATGGGTAATTTTTTAAAGTCCCCATAATTTCCTTCATACCATCAAGAATTGGGGAAAGTCCAAACACATTTTATGCCCCAAGTCCAATTCAAATTGGGGTAACTCCCTAGTTAATCTTCATCACCTCATCCAAACCTTTTCAAGCCCTTGGCAATTTCATGCAAGTCATTCAAATAGTGTTTCAAAAGAAATGATTAAAAAAATTATTTGTTAGTAAACTGATTAGACCAAAGAAATGATTTGGAAAAGTAAAAAAAAAAAATCAAAGTTGAATGATTCCATGAATTCGAAATAACAATGAAATGGGGATCAATTCGAATTTGTTTTCAAAATAAATGCAAAAGAAAAATTCATACATAAGGTAATTCATACATCAAACCAAGTCATGCATACATGAGTCATTCATCTATTTGAATAAAACAGTTTCCAATCAAAACTCTTTTCACTCATATGAATGGTTATTGAATCCTTTCGTTTTAGAAGGAAGAAAATTAAAAAAATACAAAAATTTGTTTCTATGATGTTTCTCAAATTTATGGTCCTCTTCATTCTTATGAATGACAAATATACCATAAGCCCAGTTTCCAATTTGGTCCCTAAGCCTAGTTCCCATACTGGCCCCCAAGCCTAGTTTCCACACTAGTCCCTAAACCTAGTTTTGTCTGGCCTCACAACTTTTTTTCTATCCTTTAAGCCTATTTTTCCTTGCTCTGAAATTAAAATAAAGGAAAAATGAAAAATGAAAAAAAGCAAATTCCACCCATGCATCCACACATCCATGTATGCATCATCATATAGGTTCAAAAAGAAATCATAACATATCATGCATCATCAAATCAGCCATCATACTCCACAAAATCATTGAAAATCATTTAAAAAAAATAAAGAAATTTGAAAACAAAAGTCAACAATGACATTTTTTAGTGTAAGTCTCACAAATGTTAGGCATTCACGAGGTGTTTGTCGACACTTCAAGAGTAAAATCCAGGTTCACCGTTTATACATCAAGACCTCATGCGAGGCAATGGTCATTAATTTTCTTATGTATACATCAAGACCCTCTACGATGCAATGGTCATTGATTTCCTTATGTTTAAATCAAGACCATTTGCGACGCAATGGTCATTGATTCCTTTACGTTTACATCAAGGCCCTCTACGACGCAATGGTCATTGATTTTCTTATGTTTACATCAAGACCCTTTGTAAAGCAATGGTCATGGATTTTCTCATCACCAAGACCCTCTACGAGGCAATGGTCATCGATCTCTTTACATCAAGACCCTCTACGAGGCAATGGTTATCAATCTCTTTACATCAAGACCCACTACGAGGTATTGGTCATTGGTCACTAAGTGTATCTGTAATGTTTTTTATGATGTCCATAATAACATGAGAATGATTGGAATTAGAACAAGACATAAATATATGTATGTGTGATGAAGGATTGACCCCAACCAAGGATGGAGGCACATGCTTAAGAAAACTAAGCATGTTTAGAAAGGAAGTTCATTAATCCTTCATCCCTTTCATTTGTGTTTGTTATTTTTGATTCCTTAAGTTGACTTAGTTAAATCAACTTTAGTTGACTTGTTGACCTTTGACTAGGTTTGACTTGTTGACTATAGTTGACTTGACTTAAGCCAACATGCTAATCTATGTTTATTTGCTTTGTAGGTTAATTAGGAGTAAGAAAGCAATGCTAGGTGGTGCATGGTGATTGGGGAGCATAAATGATGTGGAGGAGAGAGTAAAGCAAAAGCATAAAGCATAAAGTAAAAGCCATAAAACAAGTGTACCTATGTACCTTTGGTCTCCTTTGTTTTTAGCACACTTTGGCCACATTTTGGAGACATATGAGACACATTCTTTGTCTCCTTTTGTGCTAGAACGAAATTAGCCTTGCATACACCATAGTTAGCTCTTTTGTCTCTCATTTTTTGTAACCTTATTTGTCCTAGTTTCTAGAAGCTAGGGTTAGGTTTTTGTAGAGACATCCTTAGGTATCTTTTATTTGCTTAGAGGCCCCTAAACTCTTCTATATAAGGGGTGCTCCTAGACATGTAAAAGGGTTGAAGATTTTGAAGTAAAAACACTCTTGTGTCTCAACCATTTGTGAGAGTTTCCTCCCTTGGGAGTGAATACTTTTAAGCCTTATCTTGCATAGCAAGTGGCGGCACACATCCACTCATCTTCAAGGTTGCCATGGCTTCTAGCCTAGCCTTGTAGTGGCGTGCTTCTCACATTTTTACCATTTCTTTCCTTTCCATTTTATGTTTTCTTCTTCCTTTAATTGTTCTTGGTTTTCTATGGTTTATGTGCTTTCCATTTCCTTTTTGTTTTGAATACATCCATCATCTTCTTCTCTTGAGCTTTGTGAAAGGAACCTTCACATCTAGATAGCTTGCTATCTTAATGTCCAGTGGGGATTTCACTTAGCTTTCTTAATAACTCACACCATATTCAATAATCTTAAAAAGGAACAAGATAATCCTTCATCATTTGGTATCTAGAGCTTTGGTTGTCCTTGAATATGGTGTTTTCATGTTCTAACCATGTCTTGTGTAGCTATCTTTTAATGGTTCACATAAAAACAATGCTGGCAGAAACTGTTCACGATTTTAAAAGATTAAACTGAACCTGCTCAGTGGTCCAAAAATTACGTTCTTGATGTCCAAAGAAAGCTCTGTTAGTCTAGTTTTTAACAAAAAAAGAACCAATGCATTTGGAGTTTTTTGGAGAGAGTTATGATTGAAATAGTGAGCAAAGGTCAGTGCTGCCGAGATCACCGCGAATCAACGTTTTTCAGGTTATGTTGGACAGTTTTGGCTACTGTTTTTGTTACTCTTCTTACTCCTAAATGTTGTTGGATAACATGTCTTTGTGTGCTTAATCATTGACCTTCATTTCCAAAATTTTAAATGCATGATAGCTACATGTTTGAGTCTTTAAATGTGCCTAACTTTTGCTTGAGTCATATGTCATATGTTAGCTTGAAGTTTTCTTATTCTTGTTTTTCCAAGTATTTGAATCTTGCTTTCACTTTATGTCTTGCTTGATGTATGCTCCATGAAATTGATTTTGGCCTAAAACTTGAGGAACTAAGTGTCCAAGCCACCTAAAACTCTTTCTCACCATTTTATTAAACTAGTTGTGAAAGAAGAAAAATTTGCACCAATTTTTGCCTGAAAACCGAGAGCAACCTTGCTCCTTGGTGAACTAAAAGTGTGTTTTTCACTAGGTGTTATGCTACTAGTTTTCATACTTGAGAATTGGGTGATATTGGCTAATTAGTTCAATGCTTTAACTTGGTTATGATCTTTCTTGGTGTATACATGATTTAAGACTTGAAGATGCTTGTTAAGTGCTTTCCATAGAGTCTTTAAAATGTGCTTTTCTTGTTTTAGTCTTGTTAAAAGTTTTGTCTCAAACTTTTGTTCTTTAGAGTTTAGCTTTCCTTGTTTTTGTGCTTTTCTTGCTTGTCACTAGGTGTTCTTTGTTTTGTCTTAGTAGTTTTCTTTTCTTGAAACTCTTGGGATGTTGTGGCCGAATCACTTGCCTTGCATTTGAAAGGTTTTGAACAAGTTTTTAAAAGTGTTTGCTTCACTCCTTTGGAGGAGCTTTGAGTGTAGCCTTGCCTTATTACTTGGGTTACTTTTTGGGTTGGAATTGGTCTCGGTTTTCATGTTATCTAACTCCTAATTCATTTATTTTGTCTTGGCTTTGAGTGTTTTGTTGTAGGAATCATGGCAAGTTCATCAAATGCATCTACTCTAAACAAAAACAATACATTGATGAGATTACTTCGGGATTTGGAGTTCTCTAGGAAGGAGTCCTTTGAACAATTGAGAAAAGAAAAGGAGCAAAGTGACCTAAGAATCCAAGAGCACATTGAAAGGCTTGAAGCTAAAGAGCAAGAAAGAGAGGCTAGGAAAAGAGGGCATTCTAGGCGCAACCCATCACAAGAGAAGCAAACTCCAAAGATTCCTAAGTTCTATGGTGGAAGTGATCCAAAAATCTTCCTTGATTGGGAAGCTAAAGTTGATCAAATTTTCAATGAAAATCATGTAAAGGATCAAGCACAAGTTGATCTAGTAGTTTTAGGATTTTTGGAGTATGCCAATACTTGGTGGCATAAAGTTTGTAAGAATTATGACCAAGGCCCACCCGCGGCTTCTTGGATGGACATTAAAACTCTTATGCGCGCTAGATTTGTTCCTCCCTCCTATAGGAAGGAACTTCTTTTGAAGCTCCAAAGGCTTCACCAAGGTTCTATGAGTGTGAGTGAGTACTTTAAAGAATTAGAGTCTCAAATGCGTAGGGTTGAAATAAAAGAAACTAATAAAGAGAAAATAAAAAGATTTGTGAGTGGTCTTAGGAGAGACATAAAAGACCAAGTAGAGTTGTATGAGTACTCCACTCTTGAAAATGTTTTCACATTAAATGTTTTAAATGTTTGGGTTATAATCACATTGCTTTAAATTGCCCAACCAAGAGGACCATGATCTTAAAGAAGAATAATGATGTTGAAAGTGAACACTCATCTCCCCATTCTCTTTCAAAAGAATCTTCTTCCTCTAGTAAAACTAAAATTTATGAGAAAGACCCTATGTTATTAAGGCGCATGATAGGTCAAGATCAAAGTGAGCTTGAGCCAACTCAAAGAGAAAACATTTTTCAATCTAGATGCAAAATTAACAAATGGGTTTGCTCTCTAATTGTTGATGGAGGAAGTAGTACCAATGTAGCTAGCACAAGGTTGGTGGAAAAGCTTAGCTTAGAGACCATTCCTCATGCTAAGCCCTACAAGCTTGCTTGGATAAGTAAAGAGGTAGAAATAGATGTCAATAAACAAGTCCTAATTAACTTCTCTATAGGAAGCTACAAAGATGAGGTGCTATGTGATGTTGTTCCCATGGAAGTCACACATATCTTACTACGTAGGCCATGGCAATTTGATAAACAAACTTTACATGATGGCCATACCAACCAATACATTTTCTTCAAAAATGGGAAAAAGACAACTTTACTACCTCTATCACCTCAAGAAGTTAATAAGGATAGAAATATAATAAGAAAAGATAAAGAAGAAAAACAAAAGGGGCAAGCTTTCACCAAGGTGTTACTTGCCTACAAAAAAATTCTTCCAAAGCAAGATGGAAATCACCCTTCCTTCCCTTCCCAAGCCAAAAAGGAAGGCCCAAAGCACAAGAAAGATAGGAAGAGTAGTCTAGAAAAAAAAGATGGCCTAACCAAAGCTAGGGGTAATACCCTTAGAAAGGATGGAACAAGATCTCATAAAAGGGAGGTGCAAATCCTCCCCCAAATCAAGTCAAGCTCCATCTACAAAGGCTTAAAGAATTTGTGCTCAAATTCTCTCCAAGGAGGGGAGGATGATGAAGGATTGACCCCAACCAAGGATGGAGGCACATGCTTAAGAAAACTAAGCATGTTTAGAAAGGAAGTTCATTAATCCTTCATCCCTTTCATTTGTGTTTGTTATTTTTGATTCCTTAAGTTGACTTAGTTAAATCAACTTTAGTGACTTGTTGACCTTTGACTAGGTTTGACTTGTTGACTATAGTTGACTTGACTTAAGCCAACATGCTAATCTATGTTTATTTGCTTTGTAGGTTAATTAGGAGTAAGAAAGCAATGCTAGGTGGTGCATGGTGATTGGGGAGCATAAATGATGTGGACGAGAGAGTAAAGCAAAGGCATAAAGCATAAAGTAAAAGCCATAAAACAAGTGTACCTATGTACCTTTGGTCTCCTTTGTTTTTAGCACACTTTGGCCACATTTTGGAGACATATGAGACACATTCTTTGCCTCCTTTTGTGCTAGAACGAAATTAGCCTTGCATACACCATAGTTAGCTCTTTTGTCTCTCATTTTTTGTAACCTTTTTTGTCCTAGTTTCTAGAAGCGTAGGTTAGGTTTTTGTAGAGACATCCTTAGGTTAGTTAATCTGAAAATGTTAATATGTTGTCCTGATAGTCGACTAGGCTACTAATCTAGTTAACTAGGTTAGTTTTGGAACTTGGATTTGGGCCCTGTCATAATGTAGTCGACTAGCCAACTAATGTAGTCGACTAGGCTCGTCTTGACAGCAGCAGTTAAAATAAAAACAAAATTTGCACCTTCCAAAAAAGAGTTTTTGCAACCAGAAAGAAAGTTAAAAGAGAGTTGGAAATCTTCTTGGACAATATACTACTGCAAGGGTTTATGTGTTCATCAAGATTGATCATCAAGATCAAGTGAAGAGAGTGTAATATTGACACAAAAACAATGTACAAAATCAGGTGTTATTGTTTCATTACTGTCACTATTTTGTATCAAATTTTGTATTAGTTTTTTTGTATCAATTTCTTGTAGGTTTTTGAATCTGAAATTTTGTGTGTTATCACTGTGATTGTGGTAATTATGTGTAATTGCTTGGAGCATTACAGTTTGCACTATTCTTGAAGGGGTGTTTTTAAGAAAGTGTGGTTTTAGAGTTTAGGAATTGTATAGGTATTTCTTGTATTCCTTCTTTTTAGAATCCATTGACATGGGTGTTTGGTGTAAAACCCGAGAAAAATTAAATAGTTAATTAAATAATTATTTAATAAATGCGGGTAAAGAGAACATTTAAGGTAATAAATACGGAATGTTATGATGTGGAAAAGTACTAGCTCAATTGGTTGAGAGTACTTTGATTGTGTGAGAGGACTTGGGTTCGAGTCCTATGTATGTTATTTTTGTGTGTTATTAAATTAGTATTATTTTTATATATATTTATCTTGCTGTGGAGTGATATAATAATTGAATCATATTGGTTAGCATAAAATTAGAATTGGTTGAATGGTTTGGCATTGGCTTGGTATGTGCATGAGTGTGGGTTCAAACCTTGGAGGACCCAAATGAAACTCTATTTTTGCCATTTTTAGTCTTGATTTGAAGTTGAAGGGTTAAAGGGAACCTTAGCAGACATAGCAGTCAAGGGTAGTTGGAAAATAATCTAATTAAGTGTGCTTGAATGGCAATTACACCACTCCTTAATGAAATTTTCGATTTAGGGCCTTAAACCACCATTAAAACATCACTAAAAAGCTAATTGTGAGAGGGGAGAAAGGTTTCTACAGAGGTTATTGTGGGATAGGCAGAAGAGTGTGAATTTCAGTGAGAAATTGAGAGTGTGAGTGGATTTTTGGGGGCTGAATTGAGAGAAGCCAAGGAAGGTCATTTTGGAGTCAAAGGAAAACGTTAATCCAGGTTAGGGGAGTTAATTTTGCGTGTTATATATCATGTATATGTTTTCTTGTTGTTCTGGATGTGTTGGAATGTGTAAATTGGAGTTTCATTGAATTTTGTCGTGTTTTCTGGAAATTTCCAGAAACCGCCTGGCGGCGTTGAAGGCCCGCCAAGCGGCTCATGCCTCCAGAGCCTATTTTTCTGGGTTTCTTCTATCCACAAACTGGCTTGTCCAGTCTTCTCAAATTTTTGGATTTTTAGTGATGTTGGGAAGTTTGGAGTAGTTTTTATGATTTATGAATAATTGGTATACTGAATTGTTATAAAAAAATGCTTAATTGGTGGAAAATTGGGTGAACCTTCACTAGAGTTAGGGGTTTAGGGTTCATGTGAGATTGGGATAGAAAAACATGGATGAGCTTTGTTATTGGTGCAATGTTTTCGTGGAATCGACCTTGACATGATTAGATTAGGAAATCTGGATGTTGTGTGCACGTGAAAGCCTGTTAGTTTGAGTGTGGATTGAAATTGTAGTGTCAGTGAATCATTATAGTTGCGGGAAAATGTGGCAGAACTCAAAATGAGTATGAACCGCCTAGCGGCACCTAGAACGTCGTCGGGCGGCACATCAGAGCAGAGGGTGATTTGTGATGTTTTCTACGAGTTGTGTTCTTGGGAAGTCGCAGGTGTTTTGTGTGCGAATTTGGATTAATGGTCAGGGTTTTTCCTCTTTAGAATTGGGTGAGGGTGGACATTTTAGCGTGTGTGTGCACTAAGGATCATTTGCGGTATAACTTAGGTGTAAATGATAAGTTGAGAAAGGTACTGTAAACTGTAAAATTGTGTTGGGGCAAATGGGAAGGGTTACAACATTGATATTGTGTGAATTGTTCTAAATTGGTGGGTAAAGTAAAGTATGCTAAGGGAAGAAATTACTTGGTTTGGACGTGAAATAATTGTATATATATGTAGTAATGGTTGTCGTATTATGTTCTAAATGCTTTGATACATGTGTGAATGATGCATCGCAAGTTTGATGCCCTTAAGACCTGTAAAAAGTGCCAAAATCAGTAGCATTGCGCTACTGGTATGGCGCCTGGCGGCGCGGGGCGAGCCGCCAGGCGGTAGGGTGTGAAACAGTGGCAGTGGCCACTGTCAGCGCTAGGCGCCTGGCGGCAGGGTTGTGTCCGCCAGGCAGTGACGGAGCTGTGTGGTTTCTGTTTTTTCAGCGGCACCTGGCGGTGGGGGTGTGATCGCTGGGCAGTTTTCTGCCAGTATTCGCCTAGCGGTGTCTAGGCGGTGTAATTGGTTATTGCTTTTATCAGTGGACTTGAAGGACTAAGTTCACTTACCTTTGTGCTTGGGTTTGATGGACTAAGTCCAATAGGGGTCTGGGATGTGCTTGGTAGTGGGACGCATGATGGGCATGGAACTGGTTAGTTCTCGTCGGCTACTATTGGGCGAGGAGTCCTTAGTATGGTGATTACATGCGTCGATGGGCAAGGAATAGTTTTATTCCCGTTGGCTGCTATTGGGCGAGAAGTCCATAGTATGGTGATTGCGTGCGTGATAGAGTCCAAGCTGGGAAGGCTTGGATGTTTTACCACAGACGAGGAGTCTGTGGGGTTGGACTATGAGCAAGATTGTCTCGTAGGGTTAGACCACGAAAGGGATAGTTTCGTGGGAGCAAAGTAAAGTCCCAAGACCTAGTTTCATGCATATGACTCATGAAGGAATATGAGATCAGGGGTGGGAAATTTGCAGTTAAAATATACCAGAAAAATTTATTTCTTGGGATGGGTGTCATACTTATTTTACATTCTTATGTGCATAGCTCACCCTATCTGTTTGTGTGTGGCGATGATCGGATAATTTATTAGCCAGGAGCAGATGATTTGACAAGTGAGCTAGGAGACGCTTGAGTTTGGAGAGCGGGATTATATGGGCATTTGAAGACTTTGAATTTTATGATATTTTCATGTTTTTGGACATTAGCTATTTTAGCTTTTATAATTGTAATAAATTTGGGTTACGAACAGTTTTAATGTAAGCGACATTGTGATTTTTATTTTTCCCGAATTTTGAAAACATGTGATTATAAATGAGGTATTATCATTATTATCGCGTCTTATTTTATTTTCTTTTGATTCGCTTATATTATTTTAAAAGTAATATTCCTTAGGGATGTTACATTTGGGATGCTATTGTAAATAGACCATTTATTCCTATGCATACCATTAATAATGTGCAGGTTGAGAAAGACTTCAATTTGTGGACTGTAGATGAGATCAAGAAAGTGTAGTATGATGCTAGAGCTAGATACATCATCTCCTCAGCACTCACCATGGAAGAATTCTACAAAGTTTCTACATGTAAGAATGCAAAAGAAATGTGGGAAGCCTTGGAGAAAGCTCAAGGGAGCATTGAAGAACTTGACCACAACAATTCAGAAAGCAACAACAATAGTAAAGATATCAACACATGCTTCATGATTGATGTTGAGTCCCAAGAAAGCAAGATAAGTACTTCTAATTCTAATATTCAAGAAAAGTATGATGAACTTCTTGATACATTTGAGGAATTGCATAAAGATGCAAATGAACTTAATTGTTTTAACAAAAAGCTTAAGATGGACTATCAAGAGTTGGAAAATAGATTGGATCAATTAGAAGAGGCAAATAAGAATTTCGATTTAGATTTTGAAAATTTGGACATCGTTCATCAAATGTCCGCTTGTAATTGTAATTCAACCTTCCAAGTTGAAAATTTTTATTGTAAAGATTGCAAGAACTTTAAAAACAGAGTTGAATTTCTTAAGGAAACTCTTGCAAAGTTTACAGTAGAAAAATCTAACTTGGATACTCTTTTTTATTCTCAAAAGTGTGTAATGGATGAATATGGATATTCCTTTTCAAAGAAACAAAAGTCTTTCAAAAATCTTTTCTTTCATCCTAAAAAGGCATTCAATACAAATTTTGTATCTTGCTTTTATTGTTTAAAGAATGGTCATACATAAAATTCTTGTTATTTCAAAAATGTTGGTGTTCCAAGTGGAAAATATCTTTGGTTGCCTTAAAACACCATCTATGTTGCTAACGTGAAAGGACCCAAATACAAAGTGGGTACCTAGATGTATTTTACCTATTTTTCAGGGTTTGTGAAAAGTCTAATAATTAATGTAGTATTATTTTTTGGGCTGCACAAGTAAAGATAAGTTTGAATCATTCCCTACTTCAATTATGATGTGAGTAAAACAACTTTTAACACTTTTTGATGATGTTTCTTAGGACATAAAAATTAATCTTTTAGTACCAAAAATGTTTCTACAAATACAAATTGTGTTGTTACATCTATGTTGCTATCCTTCAACATTTTAATGAATTAGGCATACTTGATTTCGCATTTACAACATAAAAATCAGCATCAGATTTTACCATTCTGCACTAAAATAGTTGACTTACGAATCAACTAGCACCTAAAAATTGCAACAGATTTTGTCATTTCTGCATCAGGTTTTCTCATTCTGCATACAATAGTTGACTTGCTAGTTAACTAGCCACATATTTTTATGTGCTCCTGTGTCCAACTTCGCACCTATTCGACTAGATTAATAACCTAGTTAACTATGTCTACAACAAACTTGGTTTGGTAAAGTTTTCCAGATAACTTTCAAATTAATTCCAAAAGCCATAAACAACACGACCAAATCCCTAAATAAGATCAGAACCCTAAATCCCCATTCTCTAATTGTTTTCAAAATTCTCAATCTCTTTAAAACCCTAATCTTGAGAAGTTGTAGTAAGTTACCTATATTCCCTTTTCATTGTGCCATTTGAATTGTGTTGTTTTTGTTCATCCTTCCCACAACCTTCATATGCGTTTGAGGAAGAATGATGAAGGAGTATCTTGTTTTCTTTTAGAGTTATGAATATGGTTAAGTTGTTTAAGAAAGCTTTTTGAAAATTCCCACTTGACATTAAGATAGCAATCTATCCAAATGTGAAGGTTCATTTCTCAAGCTCATCAAAGGAAGAAGAGAGTTGGATTCAAACTTAAAACTCACACGGCATTAACAACACTTAAAGAGCAAAATGAAAGAAGAAACAATGAAAATGGAAAGCAAAGCAGATGATAAATGGAAGAAGCACGCCACTCATAGGGGGGATCTAAGCCAACCAAACCCTAGAGATGAGTGATGGTGCCACCACTTGCAAGCAAGATAAGGCAAAGGTGAGTTCACTTCTAGGAAGGAGAGCACACGAAAATTTGATGGTTGAATGCACAAGTTTAAAACAAAATGATCAACCCTTTTACAAGACAAGGAGCACCCTTTAAATAGGAGTTCATAGGGGTCCTTTAGCAAATACAAAAACATGAAAAGGATGAGCTAACAAACCCTAAACCTAGGTGAAAGTAATTCTCGGCCAAAATGAGTAAAGGTGATTGGTGGATGCATTCCCATGAGGATTCTAGGCCAAAAGAGGAAGGAGACCAAGTAGCCTTCAATGGAATAACCTAAAAAGGCAAAAAGAGACAAGGTACATGTCTACTTTTGCTTTCACTTTATGCTTTTTGTTTTCCTCTCTCTTCCACTTCATCCATGTGCTCCAACCACCATAAGCCACCTAGCCATGCTCTACTTTCTCTTAATTACCTACAAAACAAGACAAACAAGGATTAGCATGTTGGTTTAAGTTAATCTAATCTTGGTCAAAAGGTCAACTTTGGGTCAAAGTCAACAAGTCAACCAAAATATAAAAACTAAAGTAATACAAAACAAAGATAAAGATGATGGAATAGAAGACTCCCCTCTAGACATGCTTCTAGTGATCCTTCTTGAGGGAGCTTCTAAGGAGGTGGTCACGCCTTCATCATCCTCCCTTTCTTGGAGAGAATTCGACCACGATTTCTTAAACCCTACATCAAAAGGAGAAAGGTCACAAACATTGAATGAGTTACTTATGTTGTAGCTTGGGGGTAAGTCTAACTCATAAGCATTGTTGTTAATTCTCCTAATGACTTGAAAGGGGCCATCCCCTCTAGGGAGGAGTTTAGACTTCCTTTGAGTAGGGAATCTCTCCTTTCTCAAGTGAAGCCAAACCCAATCTCCCTCTTGGAAGATGAATTCCTTTCTTCCCTTATTACCATCCTCTTGTTGTTTCTTAACTCTCCTCTCAATGGTTCCCTTGACTTGCGAGTGCAAGTCTTGAATGTACTTGGCTTTGGCCTCACCATCTTGGCAAGTCCATGCCTCATGAGTGGGTAGGGGAAGGAGGTCTAAGGGAGTTAGGGGATTGAACCCATACACAACCTCAAAAGGGAAATGAGAAGTAGTGGAATGCACAACCCTATTGTAGGCAAACTCTATGTGGGGAAGAAGTTCCTCCCACTCTCTAATGTTTTGCACTATCATACATCTCAACATTTGCCCTAGGGTTCTATTAACCACCTCAGTTTGGCCATCACTTTTGGGATGGCAAGTGATGGAGAAAAGAAGTTTGGTGTCAAGTTTACCCTACAAAGTTCTCCAAAAATGGCTTAGGAACTTGGAGTCCCTATCACTCACAATGGACCTAGGTAGGCCATGTAGTCTCACCACTTCCTTAAAGAAAAGATTTGCAATATAAGTTGCATCATCAATCTTATGGCAAGGAATGAAATGGGCCATTTTAGAGAACCTATCCACCACTACAAAAATAGAATCCCTACCTTTTTTTGTCCTTGGGAGACCTAAGACAAAATCCATAGAAATGTCAACCCAAGGTTTGGAAGGGATGGGCAAGGGAGTATAAAGACCATGGGGTTGGACTCTAGACTTGGCTTTCATGCATGTTATGCAACTCTTGCAATACCTATCTACATGCTTCCTCATGTGAGGCCAACAGAAGTGTTCCTTTAAGACTTCCAAAGTCTTGTTTGGCCGAAAATGCCCCATTAGTCCTCCCTCATGTGCCTCTCTAATGAGTGAGGCTCTTAAGGAACCTTGGGGAATGCAAAGTCTCTTACCTTTGAAAAGATATTGATTAAGAAGGTAAAAGTCTTTGTAAGCACCTTAGTGGCACTCACTAAGAATGGGGGAGAAATCAACATCCTTTGGAAACAATTCCTTAATATGATCAAAACTAAGAAACTTAGTTTCAAGAATGAAAAGAAGGGAATGCCTTCTTGAAAGTGCATCTGCCACAATGTTAGCCTTTCCTTGCTTATGGTTGATCACATATGGGAATTGCTCTAAGAACTCTACCCACCTAGCATGTCTCTTGTTTAACTTGCCTTGGCTTTTCAAAAATTTGAGTGACTCATGGTCATTATGTATCACAAACTCCTTTGAAAGAAGATAGTGTTGCCAAGTTTGCAAAGTCCTCACAAGAGCATAAAGCTCTTTGTCATAGGTGGAGTAGTTGATGTGACTCCCCTTGAGTTTCTCACTAAAATAGACTATGGGGTGTCCTTCTTAGAGAAGCACAGCCCCAATACCTACATTGGATGCATCACACTCAATTTCAAAAGTTTTGGAGAAGTTAGGGAGCGCTAAGAATGGTGCATTGATCAATTTTTGTTTTAAAGTTTCAAAAGCCTTTTCTTGATCTTTGCCCCACTTATAGACCACAACTTTCTTGACCAATTCATTGAGAGGGGTGGCTATGGTGCTAAAGTTTGGCACAAATCTCCTATAAAAACTAGCCAACCCATGGAAGGACCTAAGCTCACTCACATTCTTTGGGGGAGGCCAATCCTTGATGGCCATCACCTTTTCTTGGTCCATATGGACCCCATGTTGATTTATTTTGAAACCTAGGAAGATCACATGATCCATCCCAAACACACATTTCTCCATGTTAGCATATAAGGATTCCTTCCTCAAGGTCTCTAACACACTCCTTAAATGATGCAAGTGGTCATCTTGAGACATACTATAAATGAGAATGTCATCAAAGTACACCACAACAAACTTCCCTAAGAACTCTCTAAGAACATGGTGCATGAGTCTCATGAATGTACTAGGTGCATTGGTCAAGCCAAAAGGAATGACTAACCACTCATATAATCCAAACTTAGTCTTGAAAGAGGTTTTCCATTCATCACCTTCTTTGATTCTAATTTGATTGTATCCACTCTTCAAGTCTATTTTGGAAAATATGGTTGCATCATGTAATTCATCAATCAAATCATCTAGTCTAGGGATGGGATGCCTATACTTGATGGTTATGTTGTTGATAGCCCTACAATCTATGCACATTCTCCATGTTCCATCCTTTTTTGGGACAAGAATCATAGGCATTGCACAAGGACTCATGCTATGTTGCACCCACCCCTTTTCTAACAACTCATTCACTTGTTTTTGAATTTCTTTAGCCTCCTCGGGACTAGTCCTATAGGCTGGCCTATTATGCAAAGATGAGCCTTGTATGAAATCAATTTGGTGTTCTATACCTCTTAGGGGTGGGAGACCCTTGGGGGGTTCTTGAAAAACATCTTTGAACTCATCTAAGACTAGTGACAAGTCTAAGGGACATCTAGAGTGAGGGTTTTGGAAGGAGGGGGAAGATTCAGTGGGATAAGCTAGGAAGATGGGTTTTTGGGCAAGCATTACCTTCTTCACCCCTTTGAGGGTGATCATGCTCTTCTTGGACTCATTGTCATGTCCTTGTGCCTTCTTTTGCGCCTTCTTATCTTTTCTTTTCTTTAGCATTTGCATTTGATCCTCATTGACTTCTCTTGGTGAAAGAGGTAGTAATGTGATCTTTTTGCCTTGGAAGCTAAAGGTAAACTTGTTGGCATGGCCATCATGAAAAGCTATTCTATCAAATTGTCATGGCCTTCCTAGTAAAATGTGAGTTGCTTCCATAGGCACTAAGTCACATAACACCTCATCCTTGTAGTTTCCAATGGAGAAGTTAATAAGGACTTGTTTGTCCACTTTGATCTCACCTTCCTCACTAAGCCAAGAAAGCTTATAGGGCTTGGCATGAGGGATGGTTTTCAAGTCAAGCTTGTCCACAACCCTTATGCTAGCCACTTTAACACAACTTCCACTATCAATTATGAGGGAGCAAGTTTTGTTGTTGATTTGGCACCTTGAGTGAAAAATATTTTCTCTTTGGTTTTCAAATTCTTTAGGCACTTAGCCTAGCATGCGCCTAACCACCAACAAACCTCCTTCCTTAGGTTTGATTTCATCCTCACTTAAAGATTGGGAAGAAGTGTGGAGGGAAGAACTTTTTAGGGAGGGGGGAGAAGAATGTTCACTTTCAACCTCTCCTTTAGGGTTCAAGATCATGTTCCTTTTTGTTGGGCAATTTGAAGCAATGTGACCATAGCCCAAACACTTAAAACAATTTATGGAACTAGTTCTTGAACCTTAGGAAGAGTTTGCACTTTCATGGGAGGTCCTAGAGCAATTGGTCCTAGGTGGGTGGTCTTTGGATAGAGGTTTCTCATCCTTTCTTTATTTTCCTTTCCAAGTTCTAGAGTAGTATTCCTTGTATGAAGTATTCCTCTTGGCCTCTTGTTTCTTTTTCAATTGACTTTCAACTTTTAAGGCCAAGTGTAAACTTTTGTCAAGTGTAAGATTATTGAATATGGTGTGAGTTGATTAAGAAAGCTAAGTGAAATCCCCACTGGACATTAAGATAGCAAGCTATCTAGATGTGAAGGTTCCTTTCACAAAGCTCAAGAGAAGAAGATTATCGATTGATTCAAAAGAAAAAGGAAATGGAAAGCACATAAACCATAGAAAACCAAGAACAATTAAAGGAAGAAGAAAACATAAAATGGAAAGGAAAGAAATGGTAAAAATGTGAGACGCACGCAACTACAAGGTTTTTACATGTCTAGGAACACCCTTTATATAGAAGAGTTTAGGGGTCTCTAAGCAAATAAAAGATACCTAAGGATGTCTCTACAAAAACCTAACCCTAGCTTTTAGAAACTAGGTCAAATAAGGTTACAAAAATAAGAGACAAAAGAGCTAACTATGGTGTGTGCAAGGCTAATTTCGTTCTAGCATAAAAGGAGACAAAGAATGTGTCTCATATGTCACCAAAAAGTGACCAAAGTGTGCTAAAAACAAAGGAGACCAAAGGTACATAGGTACACTTGCTTTATGCCTTTTTCTTTATGCTTTATGCCTTTGTTATACTCTCTCCTCCACATCATTTATGTTCCCCAATCACCATGCGCCACCTAGCATTGCTTTCTTACTCCTAATTAACCTACAAAGCAAATAAACATAGATTAGCATGTTGGCTTAAGTCAAGTCAACTATAGTCAACAAGTCAAACCTAGTCAAAGGTCAACAAGTCAACTAAAGTTGATTCAACTAAGTCAACTTTGGGAATCAAAAATAACAAACACAAATTAAAGGGATGAAGGATTAGTGAACTGCCTTTCTAAACATGCTTAGTCTTCTTAAGCATGTGCCTTCATCCTTGGTTGGGGTCAATCCTTCATCATCCTCCCCTCCTTGGAGAGAATTTGACCATAAATTCTTTAAGCCTTTGTAGATGGAGCTTGACTTGATTTGGGGGTGGATTTGCGCCTCCCTTTTATGAGCTCTTGTTCCATCCTTTCTAAGGGTATTACCCTTAGCTTTGGTTAGGCCGTCTTTATTTTCTAGATTACTCTTCCTCCCTTGCTTGTGCTTTGGGCCTTCTTTTTTGGCTTGGGAAGAGAAGGAAGGGTGATGCACATCTTGCTTTGGAAGATTTTTTTGTAGGCAAGTAAACTTTGGTGAAAGCTTGCCCCTTTTGTTTTTCTTCTTTATCTTTTCTTATTATATTTCTATCCTTATTAACTTCTTGAGGTGATAGAGGTTGTAAAGTGGTCTTTTTCCCATTTTTGAAGAAAATGTATTGGTTGGTATGACCATCATGTAAAGTTTGTTTATCAAATTGCTATGGCCTACCTAGTAAGATATGTGTGACTTCCATGGGAACAACATCACATAACACCTCATCTTTGTAGCTTCCTATAGAGAAGTTAATTAGGACTTGTTTATTGACATCTATTTCTCCCTATTTACTTATCCAAGCAAGCTTGTAGGGCTTAGCATGAGGAATGGTCTCTAAGCTAAGCTTTTCCACCAATCTTGTTCTAGCTACATTGGTACTACTTCCTCCATCAATAATTAGATAGCAAACCCATTTGTTAATTTTGCATCTAGATTGAAAAATGTTTTCTCTTTGAGTTGGCTAAATCTCACTTTGATCTTGACCTATCATGCGCCTTAGTAACATAGGGTCTTTCTCAAAAATTTTAGTTTTACTAGAGGAAGAAGATTCTTTTGAAAGAGAATGGGGAGATGAGTGTTCACTTTCAACATCATTACTCTTCTTTAAGATCATGGTCCTTTTGGTTGGGCAATTTAAAGCAATGTGATTAAAACCCAAACATTTAAAACATTTAATGGAACTTGATCTTTGAGAAGTGGAATGGTGAATGTGATCACTTGGTGACTTACTTTTACTTGGTGGTTCTTGATGAGAGTTAGAAGGGAACTTGTCATGTTTCTTTTTATCTTTTCCCTTCCATGAGTGACTAAAGTAGTGGTTGGGTGAGTAACTCTTCTCTGCCCTTCTTTTTCTTTTTAATTGAATTTCAATCCTAAGGGCAAGTGTGAAAACATTTTCAAGAGTGGAGTACTCATACAACTGTACTTGGTCTTGTATGTCTCTCCTAAGACCACTCACAAATCTTTTTATGTTCTCCTTGTTAGTTTCTTTTATTTGAACTCTACGCATTTGAGACTCTAATTCTTTAAAGTACTCACTCACACTCATAGAACCTTGGTGAAGCCTTTGGAGCTTCAAAAGAAGTTCCTTCCTATAGGAGGGAGGAACAAATCTAGTGCGCATAAGAGTTTTAATGTCCATCCAAGAAGCCGCGAGAGGCCCTTGCTCATAATTCTTACAAACTTTATGCCACCAAGTATTGGCATACTCCAAAAATCCTAAAACTACTAGATCAACTTGTGCTTGATCTTTTACATGATTTTCATTGAAAATTTGATCAACTTTAGCTTCCCAATCAAGGAAGATTTTGGGATCACTTCCACCATAGAACTTAGGAATCTTTGGAGTTTGCTTCTCTTGTGATGGGTTGCGCCTAGAATGCCCTCTTTTCCTAGCCTCTCTTTCTTTCTCCCTAGCTTCAAGCTTTTGAATGTGCTCTTAGATTCTTTGGTCACTTTGCTCCTTGTCTTTTCTCAATTGTTCAAAGGCCTCCTTCCTAGACAACTCCAAATCACGAAGCAATCTCATCAATGTATTGTTTTTGTTTGGTGTAGGTGCATTTGATGAACTTGCCATGATTCCTACAACAAAAACACTCAAATCCGAGACAAAATAAATGGATTAGAGGTTAGGCAACATGAAAACCGAGACCAAATCCAACCCAAAATGTAACCCAAGTGTTTAGATCACTCTCCCAAAGTAACAAGGCAAGGCTAGCACTCAAAATCCACCAAAGGAGTGAAGCAAACACTTTTAAAAACTTGTTCAAAACCTTTCAAATGCAAGACAAGTGATTCGGCCACAACATCCCAAGAGTTTCAAGAAAAGAAAACTACTAAGACAAAACAAAGAACACCAAGTGACAAGCAAGAAAATCACAAAAACAAGGAAAGCTAAACTCTAAAGAAGAAAAGTTTGAGAAAAACTTTTAACAAGACTAAAACAAGAAAAGCACATTTTAAAGACTCTAAGGAAAGCACTTGACAAGCATCTTCAAGTCTTAAATCATGCATACACCAAGAAAGATCATAACCAAATTAAAGCATGGAACTAATTAGCCAATATCACCCAATTCTCAAGTATGAAAACTAGTAGCATAACACCTAGTGAAAAAACACACTTTTAGTTCACCAAGGAGTAAGGTTGCTCTCTGTTTTTAGGCAAAAATTGGTGCAAAATTTTCTTCTTTCCACAACTAGTTTCATAAAATGGTGAGGAAGAGTTTTACGTGGCTTGGACACTTAGTTCTTCAAGTTTTAGGCCAAAATCAATTTCATGGAGCATATATCAAGCAAGACATAAAGTGAATGCAAGATTCAAATACTTGGAAAAACAAGAATAAGAAAACTTAAAGTTAACATATGACATATGACTCAAGCAAAAGTTAGGTACATTTAAAGACTCAACATGACATACACAAAGACACAAACATGTAGCTATCATGCATTTAAACTCATGGATTTGAGACTCAAAGACTAAGCATCCAAAGACATGTTATCCAACAATATTTAGGAGCTTAAATAGGTGCAAAAACCATAGCCAAACTGCCATAACAGAACCTGAAAACGCCGATTCACGTATTCTTGGCAGATCTGACCTTTGCTCACTAATTTGATCATAACTTTCGCCACAGAACTCCAAATGCTTTGGTTCATTTTTTTCTGGAAACTAGACTCAAAGAGCTTTCTGTTGACACCAAAAACGTAATTTTTGGACCACTGAGCTGGTACAGTTATTATTTTAAAATCGTCACGTTTTCTGCCAGCACTGTTTTTGTGTGTAATGGAAGTGGATTCGAACCATACAAAGATAGATGCAACAAGACAAGGTTAGCACATGAAAAACACCATATTCAAGATAACCTAGGCTCTAGATACCAAATGATGAAGCATTATCTTGTTCCTTTTTAAGATTATTGAATATGGTGTGAGTTGATTAAGAAAGCTAAGTGAAATCCCCACTGGACATTAAGATAGCAAGCTATCTAGATGTGAAGGTTCCTTTCACAAAGCTCAAGAGAAGAAGATTATGGATTGATTCAAAACAAAAAGGAATAGGAAAGCACACAAATCATAGAAAACCAAGAACAATTAAAGGAAGAAGAAAACATAAAATGGATAGGAAAGAAATGGTAAAAATGTGAGAAGCACGCCACTACAAGGCTAGGCTAGAAGCCATGACAACCTTGAAGATCAGTGGATGTGTGCCGCCACTTGCAATGCAAGATAAGGCTTAAAAGTATTCACTCCCTAGGGAGGAAACTCTCACAAATGGTTGAGACACAAGAGTGTTTTTACTTCAAAATGTTCAACCCTTTTACATGTCTAGGAACACCCCTTATATAGAAGAGTTTATGGGCCTCTAAGCAAATAAAAGATACCTAAGGATGTCTCTACAAAAACCTAACCCTAGCTTTTAGAAACTAGGTCAAATAAGGTTACAAAAATGAGAGACAAAAGAGCTAACTATGGTGTGTGCAAGGCTAATTTCGTTCTAGCATACAAGGAGACAAAGAATGTGTCTCATATGTCACCAAAAAGTGGCCAAAGTGTGCTAAAAACAAAGGAGACCAAAGGTACATAGGTACACTTGCTTTATGCCTTTTTCTTTATGCTTTATGCCTTTGCTTTACTCTCTCATCCACATCATTTATGTTCCCCAATCACCATGCGCCACCTAGCATTGCTTTCTTACTCCTAATTAACCTACAAAGCAAATAAACATATATTAGCATGTTGGCTTAAGTCAAGTCAACTATAGTCAACAAGTCAAACCTAGTCAAAGGTCAACAAGTCAACTAAAGTTGATTCAACTAAGTCAACTTAAAGGGATGAAGGATTAGTGAACTTCCTTTCTAAACATGCTTAGTCTTCTTAAGCATGTGCCTCCATTCTTGGTTTGGGTCAATCCTTCATCAGAAAACAAGGAAATGAAAACAACTGAGACAAAACAAAGATTACCTAAAGGCAAGCAAGCATAGCTCAAAAAAAAGAAAGTTTAACTTCTAAGAAAATTTGTTTTAAAGACAAAATTGGAACAAGAGTAAAGCAATGAAAAGCACTTTCAAAGACTCTATGGAAAGCATTTGAACAAGCCAAGATTATACCTCAAATTATGCATACACCAAGAAAGATCATAACCAAGTTAAAGCATGGAATTAATTTGCCAATATCACCCAAAATCCAAGTATAAAATTTGGTAGCATAACACTTAGTAAAAATGGCCTAATGGATTCACCAAGCAATCAATAGCTCTCGGCCAAACTGTTTTTGGTCATGAAAACAATTTTTCTTTTCAAAACTAGGTACTTAAGATGATGAGAATGATGTTTTAGGGTGTCTTGAACACTTAGTTCCTTAAAAATTAGGTCAAAATCAATTTCAAGGAGCATATAACAACACAAGGTATAGATCCCATGCAATCGCTCAAAACTTAGAAATAAGAAAAAGAAAACTCAAAGAAGCATATGACAAGATACTCAAAAGTAGCTAGGAACATTTTAAGAAGACTTTCAACATGTGAAGAAAATTTTTGGCATGGTAACATCTTAGCAAGCTCTCGGCCAAAGGAAACATAAGCACCAAATTTTCAAGTTTTCACTTAACCAAACAACATATATCAAGAGATAGGGTTTTTAGATACTTTAACCTCAAGTGAAGTGGAAAATTTATGTGCACACCATCTTGAACACCAAAAATCGAGAGGTCTCCAGCCAAACAAGCCACCAAAACAAAGGTTAGCACAAGAAAAACACCATATTCAAGATAACCTAGGCTCTAGATACCAAATGATGAAGGATTATCTTGTTTTCTTTTAGAGTTATGAATATGGTGAAGTTGTTTAAGAAAGCTTTTTGAAAATTTCCACTGGACATTAAGATAGCAAGCTATCTAGATGTGAAGGTTCATTTCTCAAGCTCATGAAAGGAAGAAGAGAGTTGGATTCAAACTTAAAACTCACACGGCATTAACAACACTTAAAGAGCAAAATGAAAGAAGAAACAATGAAAATGGAAAACAAAGGAGATGATAAATGGAAGAAGCACGCCACTCATAGGGGGGATCTAAGCCAACCAAACCCTAGAGATGAGTGATGGTGCCGCCACTTGCAAGCAAGATAAGGCAAAGGTGAGTTCACTTCTAGGAAGGAAAGCTCACGAAAATTTGATGGTTGAATGCACAAGTTTATAACAAAATGATCAACCTTTTTACAAGACAAGGAGCACCCTTTAAAAAGGAGTTCATAGGGGTCCTTTAGCAAATACAAAAACATGAAAAGGATGAGGTAGCAAACCCTAAATCTAGGTGAAAGTAATTCTCGGCCAAAATGAGGGAAGGTGATTGGTGGATGCATTCCCATGAGGATTCTAGGCCAAAAGAGGAAGGAGACCAAGTAACCTTCAATGGAATAACCTAAAAAGGCAAAAGGAGACAAGGTACATGTCTACTTTTTCTTTTACTTTATGCTTTTTGCTTTCCTCTCTCTTCCACTTCATCCATGTGCTCTAACCACCATAAGCCACCTAGCCATGCTCTACTTTCTCTTAATTACCTACAAAACAAGACAAACAAGGATTAGCATGTTGGTTTAAGTTAATCTAATCTTGGTCAAAAGGTCAACTTTGGGTCAAAGTCAACAAGTCAACCAAAATAAGTCAACTAGAAACCAACTTAGGGAATTCAAACTAAAGTAATGCAAAACAAAGATAAAGATGATGGAATAGAGGACTCCCCTCTAGACATGCTTATAGTGATCCTTCTTGAGGGAGCTTCTAAGGAGGTGGTCACACCTTCATCAAAGAAGAAGAGAAATTTGCCGTTGCCATTGTTGATGATGAGGAAGGATTTCCACAAGCTGAAATATCTAATTTAATGGGGTTGTAATCTTGCTATCCTTCTTCTTTTGCTTTCATTTTTCGCTTAATTTGGTTTGAATTTGTACAATGCCCAATGTAAGTTGACAACTGATAGGGCACATCTTTTGTTTCTTTGTTGTATGTGTTGTTTGCCACTTCTTTGTCTGATTCACATTTATGAAATTGGTATTGGATATTTCTTCTTTCATACCCTTATTTTGCTAATGCCCAAAAAGGGGGAGTTTCACACCACTTTGTTAAATAGTTGCTAAAGACATATGGTGAATATAACTTGTTTAGTATCATTCATTATGCTTTTGACAACTCATCTATTGGATTTATTGCATGCTTGTTCACTAAAAAGGAAGAACCATGACTTTGACATACTAAACATAACTTGTTTGAAGTAAAATGTGCATTTTTTTCATATTTTTCTGCATAAAATGATGAAGGATTATCTTGTTCCTTTTTAAGATTATTGAATATGGTGTGAGTTGATTAAGAAAGCTAAGTGAAATCCCCACTGGACATTAAGATAACAAGCTATCTAGATGTGAAGGTTCCTTTCACAAAGCTCAAGAGAAGAAGATGATGGATTGATTCAAAACAAAAAGGAAATGGAAAGCACATAAACAATAGAAAACCAAGAACAATTAAAGGAATAAGAAAACATAAAATGGATAGGAAAGAAATGGTAAAAATGTGAGAAGCACGCCACTACAAGGCTAGGCTAGAAGCCATGGCAACCTTAAAGATGAGTGGATGTGTGCCGCCACTTGCTGTGCAAGATAAGGCTTAAAAGTATTCACTCCCTAGGGAGGAAACTCTCACAAATGGTTGAGACACAAGAGTGTTTTTACTTCAAAATGTTCAACCCTTTTACATGTCTAGGAGCACCCCTTATATAGAAGAGTTTAGGGGCCTCTAAGCGAATAAAAGATACCTAAGGATGTCTCTACAAAAACCTAACCCTAGCTTCTAGAAACTAGGTCAAATAAGGTTACAAAAATGAGAGACAAAAGAGCCAACTATGGTGTGTGCAAGGCTAATTTCGTTCTAGCACAAAAGGAGACAAAGAATGTGTCTCATATGTCTCCAAAAAGTGGCCAAAGTGTGCTAAAAACAAAGGAGACCAAAGGTACATAGGTACACTTGCTTCATGCCTTTTACTTTATGATTTATGCCCTTTGCTTTACTCTCTCCTCCACATCAATTATAATCCCCAATCACCATGCGCCGCCTACCGTTGCTTTCTTACTCTTAATTAACCTACAAAGCAAATAAACATAGATTAGGATGTTCGCTTAAGTCAAGTCAACTATAGTTAACAAGTCAAACCTAGTCAAAGGTCAACAAGTCAACTAAAGTTGATTCAACTAAGTCAACTTAGGGAATGAAAAATAACAAACACAAATGAAAGGGATGAAGGATTAGTGAACTTCCTTTCTAAACATGCTTAGTCTTTTTAAGCATGTGCCTTCATCCTTGGTTGGGATCAATCCTTCATCATAAAATAATCAACTAGATAATCAATTAAAAGATTATTTTCTCTACATTGTTGTGCTTATGTTTTTGCTCTATGATATTCGTTTATGCTAAGATCCGAATCAATTAATCTTCTGCAAAAATGATTACATGATGTTGTGATAATCCATCTCTCATCAACATTTTTTTTCATTTTAATCTTTGAAAATCTATGATAAGAAAGTACCTATAGGTGTTGGGTGTTTGTTCCTAGGGGGAGAAATCATGCTTCTAGATTTTGAGATCAGGATTGTTCTTTTGTGATTGATTGTACTTTGAGCTCATATGTTAAAATTTGTTGTATTTGGTTTGCCCATTAAGTCCATGTTGCTCTTTTCTTGGTACTTGATTTGACAATGTTGCTTGTACTTTGATATTCCAATTTCTCTTATCCGCATCTACTGCATTTTACTTTGATACCATATTATATAATGACATGCATTCCATAGTTATGACATTCTATGATTTCATTGGCTTATTCATCATATAGGGGGTTTGAAGTTAGGGGGAGCAAAGGTAGCCCATGGTTTTGAATGCTTTTAGCTATATACTTCATTAAGATTGGCTATTTTCTGCATTGTTTTCTTCTTTTTTATCCTTGTTTTTTATGATGTCCAAAGGGGGAGAAAGGTTTGTTGTTATGCAAGTTTGTCCATCATCAAAAAAAGGGGAGATTGTTGCTGATTAAGTGTATCTATAATGTTTTTGATATGATGTCCATAATAACATGAGAATTATTGGAATTAGAACAAGACATAAATGTATGTATGTGATAATCTGAAAATGTTAATATGTTGTCCTGATAGTCGACTAGGCTGCTAATCTAGTTTACTAGGTTAGTTCTGGAACTTGGATTTAGGCCCTGTAATAATGTAGTCGACTAACCAACTAATGTAGTCGACTAGGCCCGTCTTGACAATAGCAGTTAAAATAAAAACAAAATATGCACCTTCAAAAAAAAAGAGTTTTTTCAACCAGAAAGAAAGTGAAAAGAGAGCTGCAAATCTTCTTGGAGAATATACTACAACAAGGGCTTATGTGTTCATCAACATTGATCATGAAGATCAAGTGAAGAGAGTGTAACATTGCCCTAAAACATTGTACAAAATCAGGTGTTATTGTTTCATTACTGTCATTGTTTTGTATCAAATTCTATATTAGTTTTTTTGTATCAATTTGTTGTAGGTTTTTTAATCTGAAATTTTGTGTGTTATCACTGTGATTCTGGTAATTGTGTGTAATTGCTTGGAGCATTAAAGTTTGCACTATTCTTGAAGGGGTGTTTTCAAGAAAGTGTGGTTTTAGAGTTTAGGAATTGCATAGGTGTTTCTTGTATTCCTTCTCTTGTTGATATAGTGAAATTTCTAGTAGGAAAGCTAGAGAGTGGATGTAGATTCATTTGAATCGAACCAGTATATATCTTGTTGTCTCTTGTGCACTATTTCATTCTCTTTTAATTTTTACTAGGTATAAATGTCGAACAATATGCATTCTTAAACTCCTTTTATGAATTGGTTAAAGATTTCATAAAAGTCATTTTTCAAGTGTAAGAACAATTGGTGCATCAAATCTAACATTTTTCAAATTTCATAACACCAATCCCCTTAAAGTATTGGCCAACGGGTCTCTTGTGAAATTTGTAGAATTTTTATATATAAAATTTGAATTATTTAAATTTTAAATAGTAAAAAATAGTAATAAAAAAATTAAATTTGTGTTACAAAAAGATGAAATTTTTTAAATTTCATAACACCAATCCCCTCGTAGTTTATGCCAACGGGTTTCGTGTGAAATTTTAAACAATTTTTATACATAAAATCTGAATTATTGAAATTATAAATAGTAAAAAGCAGCAAAAAAAATAGAAAATTACAAAAGATGCAATTTTTCAAATTTTAAAAGACCATTCACCTCAGAGTATTAGTCAACAGGTTTCTTGTTAAATTTTGAGCAATTTATATATATATAAATGAAATTTTTTTTATTGCAAATAGTAAAAAATACCAAAAAGAAAATAAAAACGTGTTACAAAAAGATGAAAATTTTAAAATTTTATAACACTAATATGCTAAGAGTATTAACCAATGGGTTTCATGTGAAATTTTATAACACTAATCTGCTAAGAGTATTATTGAAATTATAAATAGTACAAAGCATGAAAAAAAATTACAAAAGTGTTACAAAATATGGAATTTTTCAAATTTCATAACACGATTCATGTCGGAGTGTTAGCCAACATGTTTCTTGTTAAATTTTGAGTAGTTTATGTATATAAAATAGGAATTATTAAAATTATAAATAGTAAAACGCATTAAAACAAATTAGAAAAGTGTTACAAAAGATAGAAATTTTCAAATTTCATAACACCATTCACCTCGGAGTATTAGTCAACGGGTTTCTTGTTAAATTTTCAGGAATTTATATATATATATATATATATATATATATATATATATATATATATATATATATATATATAAATGAATTTTTTTTTATTGCAAATAGTAAAAAATACTAAAAACAAATTTAAAAAGTGTTACCAAAAATGAAATTTTTCAAATTTCAGAACACCAATCCGCTAAGAGTATAAGCCAACGGGTTTCTTGTAAAATTTGAGTAATTTTTATATAGAAATAAGAATTATTTAAATTGCAAATAGTAAAAAATAGTAGAAAAAGAATAAAAATTTGTTACAAAAAGCTAATATTGAGCATTTTTTATATGTAAATTATTTAAATTTTAAATAGTAAAAACTAGTAACAAAAGAATTAAAAAAGTGATACAAAAAATGTAATTTTCCAAATTTCATAACACCAATCCCCTTAAAGTATTGGCCAATGAGTTTCTTGTGAAATTTGAGGAATTTTTATATATAAAATTTGAATTATTTAAATTGTTAATAATAAAAAATAGTAGAAAAAACATATAATAAATAGTTACAAAATGATGACATTTTGTTAATTTTAAAAGACTAATCCCTTTTGAGTGTGGGCCAAAGGATTTCTCGAGAAATACTAAAAACTTTTTATATATAAAATATGAATTGTTTAAATTTTAAATAGTAAAAAATAGTAACAAAAAAATTAAATTTGTGTTCAAAACGATGAAATTTTTCAAATGGCATAACACCAATCCCCTAAGAGTATTAGCCAAAGGGTTTCTTGTGAAATTTGACCAATTTTTATATGTAAAATATGAATTATTTAAATTTTATATACTAAAATATAGTAGAAATTTCATAATACCAATCCTATTAGAGTATTGGCGAACGGGTTTCGTGTGATATTTTGAGCAATTTTTATATATAAAATATGAATTATTGAAATTATAAATAGTAAAAAGCAGAAAAAAGAATTAAAAAAGTGTTACAAAATATGGAATTTTTCAAATTTCATAACACGATTCACGTCTAAGTGTTATCCAACACGTTTCTTGTTAAATTTTGAGCACTTTATGTATATAAAATATGAATTATTAAAATTATAAATAGTAAAAAGCATTAAAAAAATTAGAAAAGTGTTAGAAAAGATGGAATTTTTCAAATTTCATAACACCATTCATCTTGGAGTTTTAGCAAACATGTTTCCAGTTAAATTTTGAGCAATTATGTATAGAAAAATGAATTTTTGAAATTGTAAATAGCAAAAAATGGTAGAAAATAATTATAAATGTGTTACAAAAAAATGGACTTTTTCAAATTTCATAATACCGATCCTATTAGAGTATTGGCGAACGGGTTTCGTGTGATATTTTGAGCAATTTTTATATATAAAATATGAATTATTGAAATTATAAATAGTAAAAAGCAGAAAAAAGAATTAAAAAAGTGTTACAAAATATGGAATTTTTCAAATTTCATAACACGATTCACGTCTAAGTGTTATCCAACACGTTTCTTGTTAAATTTTGAGCACTTTATGTATATAAAATATGAATTATTAAAATTATAAATAGTAAAAAGCATTAAAAAAATTAGAAAAGTGTTAGAAAAGATGGAATTTTTCAAATTTCATAACACCATTCATCTTGGAGTTTTAGCAAACATGTTTCCAGTTAAATTTTGAGCAATTATGTATAGAAAAATGAATTTTTGAAATTGTAAATAGCAAAAAATGGTAAAACATAATTATAAATGTGTTACAAAAAAATGGACTTTTTCAAATTTCATAATACCAATCCTATTAGAGTATTGGCGAACGGGTTTCGTGTGATATTTTGAGCAATTTTTATATATAAAATATGAATTATTGAAATTATAAATAGTAAAAAGCAGAAAAAAGAATTAAAAAAGTGTTACAAAATATGGAATTTTTCAAATTTCATAACACGATTCACGTCTAAGTGTTATCCAACACGTTTCTTGTTAAATTTTGAGCACTTTATGTATATAAAATATGAATTATTAAAATTATAAATAGTAAAAAGCATTAAAAAAATTAGAAAAGTGTTAGAAAAGATGGAATTTTTCAAATTTCATAACACCATTCATCTTGGAGTTTTAGCAAACATGTTTCCAGTTAAATTTTGAGCAATTATGTATAGAAAAATGAATTTTTGAAATTGTAAATAGCAAAAAATGGTAAAACATAATTATAAATGTGTTACAAAAAAATGGACTTTTTCAAATTTCATAATACCAATCCTATTAGAGTATTGGCGAACGGGTTTCGTGTGATATTTTGAGCAATTTTTATATATAAAATATGAATTATTGAAATTATAAATAGTAAAAAGCAGAAAAAAGAATTAAAAAAGTGTTACAAAATATGGAATTTTTCAAATTTCATAACACGATTCACGTCTAAGTGTTATCCAACACGTTTCTTGTTAAATTTTGAGCACTTTATGTATATAAAATATGAATTATTAAAATTATAAATAGTAAAAAGCATTAAAAAAATTAGAAAAGTGTTAGAAAAGATGGAATTTTTCAAATTTCATAACACCATTCATCTTGGAGTTTTAGCAAACATGTTTCCAGTTAAATTTTGAGCAATTATGTATAGAAAAATGAATTTTTGAAATTGTAAATAGCAAAAAATGGTAAAAAATAATTATAAATGTGTTACAAAAAAATGGACTTTTTCAAATTTCATAATACCAATCCTATTAGAGTATTGGCGAACGGGTTTCGTGTGAAATTTTGAGCAATTTTTATATATAAAATGTGAATTATTGAAATTATAAATAGTAAAAAGCAGAAAAAAGAATTAAAAAAGTGTTACAAAATATGGAATTTTTCAAATTTCATAACACGATTCACGTCTAAGTGTTATCCAACACGTTTCTTGTTAAATTTTGAGCAGTTTATGTATATAAAATATGAATTATTAAAATTATAAATAGTAAAAAGCATTAAAAAAATTAGAAAAGTGTTAGAAAAGATGGAATTTTTCAAATTTCATAACACCATTCATCTTGGAGTTTTAGCAAACATGTTTCCAGTTAAATTTTGAGCAATTATGTATAGAAAAATGAATTTTTGAAATTGTAAATAGCAAAAAATGGTAAAAAATAATTATAAATGTGTTACAAAAAAATGGACTTTTTCAAATTTCATAATACCAATCCTATTAGAGTATTGGCGAACGGGTTTCGTGTGAAATTTTGAGCAATTTTTATATATAAAATATGAATTATTGAAATTATAAATAGTAAAAAGCAGAAAAAAGAATTAAAAAAGTGTTACAAAATATGGAATTTTTCAAATTTCATAACACGATTCACGTCTAAGTGTTATCCAACACGTTTCTTGTTAAATTTTGAGCAGTTTATGTATATAAAATATGAATTATTAAAATTATAAATAGTAAAAAGCATTAAAAAAATTAGAAAAGTGTTAGAAAAGATGGAATTTTTCAAATTTCATAACACCATTCATCTTGGAGTTTTAGCAAACATGTTTCCAGTTAAATTTTGGGCAATTATGTATATAAAAATGAATTTTTTAAATTGTAAATAGCAAAAGATGGTAAAAAATAATTATAAATGTGTTACAAAAACATGGACTTTTTCAAATTTCATAATACCAATCCTATTAGAGTATTGGCGAACGGGTTTCGTGTGAAATTTTGAGAAATTTTTATATATAAAATATGAATTATTGAAATTATAAATAATAAAAAGCAGAAAAAAGAATTAAAAAAGTGTTACAAAATATGGAAATTTTCAAATTTCATAACACGATTCACGTCTAAGTGTTACCCAACAGGTTTCTTGTTAAATTTTGAGCAGTTTATGTATATAAAATATGAATTATTAAAATTATAAATAGTAAAAAGTATTAAAAACAATTAGAAAAGTGTTACAAAAGATGGAATTTTTCAAATTTCATAACACCATTCAACTCGGAGTATTAGCCAATGGGTTTCTTATTAAATTTTCAGGAATTTATATATATATAAATGAAGTTTATTTTATTTCAAATAGTAAAAAATACTAAAATCAAATTAAAAAAGTGTTACAAAAAGATGAAATTTTTCAAATTTCATAACACCAATCCGCTAAGAATATTAGCCAACGGGTTTCTTGTGAAATTTGAGTAATTTTTATATAGCAATATGAATTATTTAAATTGCAAATAGTAAAAAATAGTAGAAAAAGAATAAAAATTGTTTACAGAAAGCTAATATTTTTATTTTAATTTTAAAATTTCAATCCCTTTTAAGTATTAGCTTGTGGGTTTCAAGTGAAATATTGAGTATTTTTTATAAAGTAAATTATTTAAATTTTAAATAGTAAAAAATAATAACAAAAGAATTAAAAAAGTGATACAAAAAATGGAAATTTTCAAATTTCATAACACCAATCCCCTTAAGGTATTGGCGAATGGGTTTCTTGTGAAATTTGCGGAATTTTTTTATATAAAATATGAATTATTTAAAATGTTAATCATAAAAAATAGTAGAAAAAAAATATAATAAATAGTTACAAAATGATGACATTTTTTTAAAATTTTAAAAGACCAATCCCTTTTGAGTGTGGGCCAACGAATTTCTTGAGAAATACTGAGAACTTTTTATATATAAAATATGAATTGTTTAAATTTTAAATAGTAAAAAATAGTAACAAAAATATTTTTCAAATTGCATAACATCAATCCCCTAAAAGTATTAGCCAAAGGGTTTCTTGTGAAATTTGACCAATTTTTATATGTAAAATATGAATTATTTAAATTTTATATAGTAAAATATACTAGAAAAAAAATAATAAATAGTTACAAAACGATGACATTTTTTTAAAATCTTATAAGACCAATCTCTTTTGAGTGTTAGACAACGGATTTCTCGTGAAATATTGAGAACTTTTTATATATAAAATATTAATTATTTTATTTTTAAATAGTAAAAAGTAGTAAACAAAAAATTAAATTTGTGTTACAAAAATATGGAATTTTTTAAATTTGATAACACCATTCCCCTCGTAGTTTAGGCCAACAGATTTCGTGTGAAATTTTGACTAATTTTTATATATAAAATATGAATTATTTAAATTATAAATAGTAAAAACTAGTAAAAAAAATTAGAAAAATGTTAGAAAAGATGGAATTTTTCAAATTTCATAACACCATTCATCTTGGAGTTTTAGCAAACATATTTCCGGTTAAATTTTGAGCAATTTATGTATATAAAAATGAATTTTTGAAATTGTAAATAGCAAAAAATGGTAAAAAATAATTACAAATGTGTTACAAAAAGATGGACTTTTTCAAATTTCAGAACACCAATCCTATTAGAGTATTGGCGAACGAGTTTCGTGTGAAATTTTGAGCAATTTTTATATATAAAATATGGATTATTGAAATTATAAATAGTAAAAAGCAGAAGAAAGAATTACAAAAGTGTTACAAAATATGGAATTTTTCAAATTTCATAACACGATTTACGTCTGAGTCTTAGCCAACAGGTTTCTTGTTAAATTTTGAGCAGTTTGTGTATATAAAATATGAATTATTAAAAATATAAATAGTAAAAAGCATAAAAAATTAGAAAAGTGTTAGAAAAGATGGAATTTTTCAAATTTCATAACACCATTCACCTAGGAGTATTAGCCAAATAAAATATGAATTATTAAAAATATAAATAGTAAAAAGCATAAAAAAATTAGAAAAGTGTTAGAAAAGATGGAATTTTTCAAATTTCATAACACCATTCACCTAGGAGTATTAGCCAACGGGTTTCTTGTTAAATTTTCAGGAATTTATATATATAAAAATGAAGTTTTTTTTATTGCAAATAGTAAAAAATACTAAAAATAAATTAAAAATGTGTTACAAAAAGATGAAAATTTTCAAATTTTATAGCACCAATCCACTAATAGTATTAGCCAATTGGTTTCTTGTGAAATTTGAGTAATTTTTATATAGAAATATGAATAATTTAAATTGTAAATAGTAAAAAATAGTAGAAAAAAATAAAAATTTGTTACAGAAAGCTAATATTTTTATTTTAATTCTAAAATTTCAATCCCTTTTGAGTATTAGCTTGTGGATTTCAGTGAATTATTGAGCATTTTTTATATATAAAATATAAATTATTTAAATTTTAAATAGTAAAAAATAGTAACCAAATAATTAAAAAAGTGATACAAAAAATAGAAATTTTCAAATTTCATAACACTAATCCCCTTAAAGTATTGGCCAATGGGTTTCTTGTGAAATTTGAGGAATTTTTATATTTAAAATTTGAATTATCTAAATTTTTAATAATAAAAAAGTAGAAAAAAAATATAATAAATACTTACAAAATGATGACATTTTTTAAAAATTTTAAAAGACAAGTCCTTTTTGAGTGTGGGCCAAATCCTTCATGAGTGTGGGCCAACGGATTTCTAGATATATACTGAGAACTTTCTATATATAAAATATGAATTGTTTAAATTTTAAATAGTAAAAAATAGTAACAAAAAATTAAATTTGTGTTCAAAAAGATGAAAATTTTCAAATTGCATAACACCAATCCCCTAAGAGTATTAGCCAAAGGGTTTCTTGTGAAATTTGACCAATTTTTATATGTAAAATATGAATTATTTAAATTTTATGTAGTAAAATATAGTAGAAAAAAATAATAAATAGTTACAAAACGATGACATTTTTTTAAAATCTTAAAAGACCAATTTCTTTTGAGTGTTGGACAACAAATTTCTTGTGAAATATTGAGAACTTTTTATATATAAAATATTAATTATTTTATTTTCAAATAATAAAAAATAGTAAACAAAAAATTAAATTTGTGTTACAAAAATATGGAATTTTTTAAATTTGATGACACCATTCACCCTGTTAGTTTAGGCCAACAGATTTCGTGTGAAATTTTGACTAATTTTTATATATAAAATTTGAATTATTTAAATTATAAATATTCAAAACCAGTAAAAAAATAAGAAAAGTGTTGGCCAACAAATTTCTGGAGAAATATTGAAATATTTTTATGTATAAAATATGAATTATTTAAATTTTAAATAGTAAAAAATAGTTAAAGAAAAATTAAAAATGTGTTACAAAAAGATAGATTTTTTCAAATTTCATAACACCAATCCTCTTAGAGTATTGGCAAACGGATTTCTAGTGAAATTTGAGCAATTCTTATATATATAATACGAATTATTTAAATTTTAAATAGTAAAAAAAAGTAGAAAAAAATAATAAATAGTTACAAAAAACGATGACAATTTTTTAAAATTTTAAAAGACTAATCCCTTTTGATTGTTGGCCAATGGATTTCTCGCTAAATATTGAGAGATTTTATATATAAAATAAGAATTGTTTAAATTTTAAATAGTAAAAATAGTAACAAAAAAATTAAATTTGTGTTACAAAAAGATGGAATTTTTCAAATTTCATAACACCAATCCCTTAGAGTATTGACCAACGGGTTTCTCGTGAAATATTGAGCACTTTTATATATAAAATATGAATTATTTAAATTTTAAAAAGTAAAAAATAGTAACAAAAAAATTAAGAATGTGTTACGGAAAGATGGATTTTTTCATACTTTATAACACCAATCCCCTTAGAGTATTGGCCAATGAGTTTCTTGTGAAATTTTGAGCAATTTTAATATATAAAATATGAATTACTTAAATTTTAAACAATAAAAAATAGTAGAAACAATAAATAATTTTTTTTTTACAAAAAGATGACATTTTTCTAAAATTTTAAAAGACCAATCCCTTATGAGTATTAATGAACGAGTTTCTCGTGAAATATTGAGCATATTTTATATATAAAATATGAATTATTTAAATTATAAATAATAAATAATAGTAACAAAAAAATAAAAAATGTGTTACAAAAATATCAAATTTTTCAAAATTCATAAAACCAATCACCTAAAGTATTGGGCAACGGGTTTCTTGTGAAATTTTAAGCAATTTTTATATATAAAATATGAATTCATTTAAATTGAAACATTAAAAAATAGTAAAAAAAATATAATTGTTTTTCAAAAGATCAATTTTTAAAAAAGAATTTAAAAGACCAAACTCTTTTGAGTATTGGCCAAAGGGTTTTTCGTGAAATATTGAGCATTTTATTATATAAAATATGAATTCTTTAAATTTTAAATAGTCAAAAATAGTAATGAAAAAATTAAAAATGTGTTACCAAAAGATGGAAATTTTCAAATTGCATAACACCAATCCCCTTGGGATTTTGGCCAACGGGTTTTGTGTGAAATTTTGAGCATTTTTTATATACAAAATATGAATTATTTAAATTATAAACAGTAAAAAACAGTTAAAAGAATTAAAAAAAGTGTTAGAAAAGATGGACTTTTTCAAATTTCATAACACCATTCACCTCGGAGTATTGGCCAATAGGTTTCTTTGCAAATTTGGAACAATTTATGCATATAAAAATGAATTATTAAAATTCTAAATAGTAAAGAATAGTAAAAAAATGAAAAAAGTGTTAGAAAAAGATGAAAATTTTCAAATTTCATAACACCAATCCCCATAGAATATTAGCCAACAAGTTTCTAGTGAAATTTGAACAATTTTTATAAATAAAATATGAATAATTTAAATTGTAAATAGTAAAAATAAGTTAAAAAAAATTAAAAAAGTGTTACAAAAAGATGGAAATTTCCAAATTTCATAACACCAATCCCTTTAGAGTATTGGCCAACTGGGTTCTTGTGAAATTTGAGCAATTTTTATACATAAAATATGAATTATTTAAATTGTAAATTGTACAAAATAGTAGAAAAAATAAATAAATAATTGTTACAAAAAAATTTCATTTTTTAAAATTTTAAAACACCAACCCCTTCTAAGTATTGGCCAACGGGGTTCTCCTGAAATATTGAGCACTTTTTATATATAAAATATGAGTTACTTAAATTGTAAATAGTAAAAAATAGTAACAAAAAAAATAAAAATGTGTTCCAAAAAGATGGACTTTTTCAAATTTCATAACATCAATCCCCTTAGAGAATTGGGCAACCAGTTTCTTGTGAAATTTTGAGCAATTTTTGTATATGAAATATGAATTATTTAAATTGTAAACAGTAAAAACTAGTATAAAAAAATAAAAAATTGTTACAAAAAGATGAAATTTTTTAAAATTTTTAAATACCTAATTCTTCTTAGTATTGGCCAACAAGTTTCTCATGAAATTTTGAGGAATTTTTATATATAATATATGAATTATTTAAATTTTAAATAGTAAAAAATAGTAAAAAAAATCTAAAAATTTGTTACAAAAAAGGTGGACTGTTTTAAATTTCATAACAACAATCCCCTTGTACTATTGGCCAACGGGTTTCTTGTGAAATTTGAGCAATTTTTATATATAAAATATGAATTATTTATATTGAAAGCAGTAAAAAATAGTAACAAAAAATAAAAATTGTTACAAAAAGATGACATTGTTGAAATTTGATAACACCAATCTCCTCAGAGTTTTGGCCAAATGGTTTCGTGTGAAATTTTAAGTAATTTTTATATATAAAATATGAATTATTTAAATTTTTAAATAGTAAAAACCAGTTAAAAAAATAAAAAATGTGTCAAATTTTGAGCAATTTCATAACACAATTCACCTTGTAGTATTGGCCATCAGGTTTTGTGTCAAATTTTGAGCAATTTAGGTACATAAAAACAAATTATTGAAATTATAAGTAGCAAAAAAGTAAAACAAAAAATTAAAAATTAAAAAAGTGTTACACAAAGATGGAATTTTTCAAATTTCATAGCACCAATTCCCTTACAGTATCGCCCAACGGGTTTATTGTGAAATGTTAGAAATTTTTATATATAAAATATGAATTATTTATGTTGAAAATAGAAAAAAATTGTAGAAAAAATTTAAAAATTGTTAAAATTTTTTATATTGAGCACTTTTTATTTATAAAATATCAAATGTTTAAATTATAAATAGTAAAAAATAGTAACAAAAAATTTAAGTATGTGTTACCAAAAGATGAAAATTTTCAATTTTCAAAATATAAATTATTTTCATATTTTAGACAATATTTATAAATAAAACATGAATTATTTAAACTATAAATTGTAAAAAATAGTAAAACAATAAGAAAGTGTTACCAAAAGATGGAAATTTTCAAATCGCAAAACACGAATCCCTTGTGAGTATTGGCCAACAACTTTCTTGTGAAATTTTGAGCAATTTTGATATATAAAATATGAAATATTTAAACTCTAAATAGTAAAAAATGGTAAGAAATTTTTAAAAAAGTGTTACCAAAATAAGGAAATTTTCAAATTTCATAACAGCAATCTCCTAAAAGTATTGACCAATGGGTTTCTAGACAAATTTTAAACAGTTTTATATATAAAATATGAATTATTTAAATTGTAAATATTCAAAAAATTGTACAAAAATAATAAATTGTTACTAAAAGATGAAAATTTTCAAAATTTGAAACACCAATCCATTATGAGTATTGGTCAACGAGTTCCTTCTGAAATTTTAGCAATTTCTATATATAAATATGAAATATTTAAACTGTAAATTGTAAAAAATCGGAAAAAATAAATAAAAGTGTTACCAAATGAAGGAATTTTTAAAATTTCTTAACATCCTCTCCTAGTATTGACCAACAAGTTTCTTGTGAAGTTTTTTAAATAGATTTTATATAAAAAATACAAATTATTTAAATTTTAAATATTAAAAAATAGTACAAAACTAATAAATTGTTCAAAAAGATGAAACTTTTTAAAACACCAATTCCCTTTGAACGAGTTCCTTCTGAAATTTTAACAATTTTTATATATAAAATATGAATTATTTCAACTATAAATAGTAAAAAATAGTAAAAAAAATAAAAAAGTGTTACCAAAAGATGATTGTAAAAAATATGAATTATTTAAACTATGGATTGTAAAAAAAAAGGTAAAAAAATATTAAAAAAATGCTACAAATAGAAAATATTTTTAAGTTTTGATGACAACAATCCCTTTTGAGTATTGGCCAATAGGTTTCTCGTGAAATTTTGAGCAAGTTTTATATATAAAATATGAATTATTTAAATTGGTAATAGAAAAAGTAGTAAAAAAGAAAAAGAAAAGTTACAAAAAGATTAAATTATTCATTTGTAAAAAAACTAATCCTCTTTTAGTGTTGGCCAACGTGGTTCCTTTGAAATTTTGAACTTTTTTTATATATAAAATATGAATTACTTAAATTGTAAATTGTAAAAAATATTAAAAAAAGTGATACCAAAAGATAGAATTTTTCAAATTTTAGAACACCAATCCCACATGAGTATTGACCAATGAGTTTCTTGTAAAATTTTAAGCAGTTTTTATATATAAAATATGAATTATTTAAATTGTAAAATTTAAAAAATAATAGAAAAAAATTGTTACAAAAAGTTGAAACTTTTAAAATTTTTGAACACCAACGTTTTCTGAGTATTGGCCAACGAGTTCCTTCTTATATTTTGAGAATTTTTTATATACAAAATAATAATTATTTAAACTATAAATATCAAAAAATAGAAAAAAAAAGTGCTACCAAAAGATGAAAATTTTCAAATTTCAGAACACCAATCTCTTCTAAGTATTGACCAACATTTTTCTTTTGACATTTTGAACGATATCTATATATAAAATAAGAACCACTTAAACTATAAATAGTAAAAAATAGTAAAAAAATAAGAAATTGTTACCAAAAGATTTAAATTTTCAAATTGCAAAACACGAATTTCTTGTGAGCATTGGCCAACAACTTTCTTATAAAACTATGAGCAATTTTTAAATATAAAATATGAAATATTTAAACTCTATATAGTACAAAAAAATAAAAAAGTATTACCAAAAGAATAAATTTTTCGAATTTCATAATGGCAATCCCCTCAAATTATTGACCAATGGATTTCTGGTGAAATTTTAAGTAGCTTTTATATATAAAATAAGAATTATATAAATTATAAATATTAAAAAATAGTAAAAAAATGATAAACTATTACTAAAAGATGAAACTTTTCAAATTTTAATATACCAATAACTTTTGAGTGTTGGCCTAGAGGTTCCTTTTGAAACTTTGAGCAATTTTTATATATAAAATATGAATGATTTCAACTATAAATAGTAAAAAATAGTAAAAAGAAATAAAAGTGTTACCAAAAGAAGAAATTATTCAAATTTCATAACAATAATCCTCTCTAAGTATTGACCAACGGGTTTCTTGTGAAATTTTAAGCAATTTTTAAATATAAAATATGAATTATTTAATTATAAATTTTAAAAAATGGTAGAAAAATAAAAAATTGTTACAAAAAGTTGAAAATTTTCAAATTTTCGAACACTAATCCTTTATGAATATTGGCCAACGAGTTCCATTTGAAATTTTAAGAAATTTTTATATATAAAATAAGAATTATTTAAACTATAAATAGTAAAAAAGGTAAAAAAAATTGTTGCCAAAAGATTGAATTTTTTATATTTTAGAACACTAATCCCCTCTGAGTATTGGGCAACGTTTTTCTTTTGAAATTTTGAACAATATTTATATATAAAATAAGAATTATTTAAACTATAAATAGTAAAATATAGTAAAGAAATGAGAAAGTGTTACCAAAAGATGGAAAATTTTAAATTCCAAAACACGAATCCCTCATGAGTACTGTGGTCAACAACTTTCTTGTGAAATTTTGAACAATTTTTACATATAAAATATGAAATATTTAAACTCTAAATGGTAAGAAATAGTAAAAAAAAAGTGTTAGCGAAAGAAGGAATGTTTCAAATTTCATACCAGCAATAGCCTCAAATAGTTTACCAATGGGTTTCTAGTGAAATTTGAAGCAGTTCTTATATATAAAATATTAACTATCTAAATTGTAAATATTAAAAAATAGTACAAAAATAATAAATTGTTACTAAAAGATGAAAGTTTTCAAATTTTAAAGCACTAATCCCTTCTGAGTATTGGCCCACAAGTTCTTTTTGAAACTTTGAACAATTTTTATATATAAAATATGAATTATTTCAACTATAAATAGCAAAAAATAGTAAAAAGAAATAAAAGTGTTACCAAAAGAAGGAATTATTCAAATTTCATAACAATAATCCTCTCTAAGTATTGACCAATGGGTTTCTTGTGAAATTTTAAGCAATTTTTAAATATAAAATATGAATTATTTAATTATAAATTTTAAAAAATGGTAGAAAAATAAAAAATTGTTACAAAAAGTTGAAAATTTTCAAATTTTCGAACACTAATCCTTTCCGAGTTTTGGCCAACGAGTTCCCTATGAAATTTTGAGAAAATTTTATTTTGAGAAATATGAAATGATTACCAAAAGATGGAAATTTTCAAATTTCAAAACACGAATCCCTTATGAATATTGGCCAACAACTTTCTTGTGAAATTTTGAACAATTTTTATATATAATAAAAAAAAGTAAAATTTTATGAAAAGAAGGAACTTTTTCAATTTCATAACAACAATGCCCTCAAAATATTGACGAACGGGTTTTTTCTTTTTAAAATTTTAAGCTGTTTTTATATCTAAAGTATGAATTTCTTAAATTGTAATTATTAAAAAATAGTACAAAAAAATTGTTACAAAAAGACGAAATTTTTCAAAGTTTCAAAGACCAATCCCTTTGCAGTATTGGCAAACAAGTTCCATTTGAAATTTTCAGCAAATTTTATATATAAATATGAATTATTTAAACTATAAAAAGCAAAAAATAGTAAACAAATAAAAAAGTGTTACCAAAATATGAAATTTTCCTATTTTCAGAAAACTATTCTTCTTTATGCATTGACTAACGTGTTTCTTTTGAAACTTTGAACTATTTTTATATATAAAATGTGAATTATTTAAACTAAACATAGTAAAAAAAATACAAGTGTTACCAAAAGATGGAATTTTTCAATTTTCAAAACACCAATCCCCTTTGAGTATTGGCCAACAAGAATCCTTTGAAATTTTGAGCGATATTTATATATAAATATGAAATATTTAAATTGTAACTAGTGAGAAATAGTAAAAAAATAAAAAAGTTTTACTAAAAGAAGAAAATTTTCAAATTGTAAATACGAAATCCCCTTTGAGTATTGACCAAAGGTTTTTTGTGAAATTTTAAGCAATTCTTATGAAATTTTGAACAATTTTTATAAATAAAATATGCAATATGTAAATTGTAAATACTAAAAAAATATTTAAAAATATAATAGAAAAGTGTTACCAAAAGAAGGAATTATTCAAATTTCATAACAGCATCCGCCTTTGAGTATTGACCAACGGGTTTCTTGTAAAATTTAAGTAGTTTTTTTATATAAAATATGAGCTTTTTAAATTATGGATATTAAAAAATAGTACCAAAATAATAAATTGTGACAAAATGATAAAAAATTACAAATTTTAAAACACCCCATCTGAGTATTGGCCAACGAGTTCCTTTGGAAAATTTGAACAATTTTTATATATAAAATATGAATTATTTAATCTAGAAATAGTGAAAAATAGTAAAAAAAAAAGTGTTACAAAAAGATGAAAATTTTCAAATTTCAAAATATCAATCATCTCTAAGTATTGGACAACGTGATTGTTTTGATATTTTTAACAATATTTATACATAAAATAATATTTATTTAAACTACAAATAATAAAAAATAGTAAAACAAAATTGTCACAAAAAGATACAATTTTTCAAATTTCAAACTATCAATCGCCTTTGAATATTGGCTAAAAGGTTTCTTATGAAAGTTTGAACAATTTTTATATATAAAATATGAAATATCTAATATCTAATATGTTAATAGTAAAAAATATTAAAAAATAAAATAGAAAAGTGTTACCAAAAGAAGGATTTATTCAAATTTCATAAGAGCATCCGCCTTTGAGTATTGACAACCGAATTTCTAGTAAAATTGTAAGTAGTTTTTTTTATATAAATTATGAACTTTTTAAATTATGGATATTAAAAATTAGTACCAAAATAATAAATTATGACAAATTGATAAAAATTTTCAAATTTTAAAACACCCCATCTGAGTATTGGCCAACAAGTTCCTTTGAAAAATTTGAGCATTTTTTATATATAAAAAAATGAATTAGTTAAACTAGAAATAGTAAAGAAGAGTAAAAACAACAAAAAAGTGTTACATAACGATGAAAATTTTCAAATTTCAAAACACCAATCCTCTCTAGGTATTGCACAACGCGATTCTTTTGATATTTTTAACAATATTTATGTATAAAATACGAATTATTTAAACTATAAATAGTAAAAAATAGTAACAAAATAAATTGTCACAAAATGATACAATTTTTCAAATTTCAAAACATCAATCGCATTTGAATATTGGTTAATAAGTTTCTTATGAAATTTTGAACATTTTTTATATATAAAATATGAAATATGTAAATTGTAAATAGTAAAAAATATTAAAAAATAAAATAGAAAAGTGTTACCAAAAGAAGGAATTATTCAAATTTCATAACAGCATCTGTCATCGTGTATTGACCAACGGGTTTCTACTAAAATTTTAAGTAGTTTTTTTATATAAAATATGACCTTTTTAAATTATTGATATTAAAAAATAGTACCAAAATAATAAATTGTGACAAAATGATAAAACTTTACAAATTATAAAACACCCATTTGAGTATTGGCCTACGATGTAAGGCCCACTTTTATTCTACCCTAAGTTTAAAAGGGTTTCCCAAATCAATTGGGCCTAAGGTTGGCCCACGGGGAGCCAAAGACCCTAATCTGCCCTAACCTCACTCATTTGTCTCTTTTTCAGAAAAACAGTTCCATTATTCTCTCCTAGAGCAACTGCGAATTCTCTGCTAGGATTTAACCCCTCAATCTTAGTCAAGGTTACTCAAGCTCGATCTAATTTTCCACTCCATGTAAGTGATTTTCCAACTCTTTACGTATCCTCTATAAGTCACATTTTCGTACTTTCAGTTAGGGTTCCATAGTAACCCCATTCCTTTACTGTTCCGCTATCTTTTTCAGCTTCTAAGTTTGTTCCTTGAGCTGTGGTGCTCTGCTGTTGGTGTCGAGGCCTTGTACTAGCTCATTCCAGGTAAGGGAAGCTAGGGTTCTTCACTTTTTTTCGTATGTTGGTTGTTTCACTTCTGTTTTATGATTGTTGTGCCTGGAAAATGCTTGTCTTGAAATAAGAATGAACAGGTTATCGTTGGGATTGTGTGTATGTCTCTGTCGCGTGAAGCAGGAGATGGCGAACTGATATTCTCGCCCAGGCGAGCTCATCTCGCCTAGGCGAGAGATGCATAAACTCGCCCAGGAGTATTGCGCGAGTACTTGCTGATGAGTTCAAATTTTTGCCCTCATTTAATATTTAAATTTGGGGATTTAATTGAATTTTCGGTGCTTAAAGATTGATTTAATTAGGATTTGTGATTATTGGATTTATTGAGTAAGTTTGGTAAAAGTGGCGTAAAAATTGATTTTAGTTGCATAAAATATTATTGGATATTTTAACGTTTGTTAATGCAGCTGGAATTTATTTTTGGTCAATTAATACTGTGATTTTGAAATATTCAAAGTTACAAAATAAGTCCAAAATCAAGAAATTCTGAAAAAGAATAAATCAGGAGCTAAATGCACCCCCAGATTTTATTTGCACACCCCTTTTAAAGTGGACCACAAAAACCTGTTCTGCACCCTTAGTTTTCACTAAGTTGCACCCCTCCTACCACTTAAACTCTACTCAACCAGATTATGCCATGTGGCAATCCTCACCTTTTAAGATTAGCCAACCATAAGCCGCCACGTGTCATAATCCCCACCTCACCAAATTAACCAATCAGATTCTGCCACGTCATCATCTTTATCTCCCAAAACCCTAACCCTAATTTTCTCCTCTCCTTCCACCCTCCACAGCCACCGCCGCCAACCTCGCCGGCGACGCACCAGAAACCACGGCAGCCACCATCTTCGTCCGCGACCACCATGATTCTGCAGCACACACCATCTTCTCGCCTCCGCACCACGAACAGCAACGCCATCTTCTTCTCGCGTCCAATCTCGCCGGCCACCGCACCACCATCTCGCCTCAGCCATCGCCGGCCACCATCGTTTTCTCGTCCGCAGCGCCACCATCGCGACGCCATTTCCTTCTTCCCGCGAGCGTTCAGCCACGACCTCCGCACCAGATCTACGGCCTTCGCACGCCACAGTTGCAGCACACACATCTCCTCGCCGCGCCACCACCATCTTCCTCCATTCGCGGCCGTCACAGAACCTCGCGCTCACTACGAATCGTGCAGCCACCTTCACCTGCAAGAACGCCATCGCAGCCACCGCAGCAGCACTCTTCGCCGGAATCTGCACCATTTCCGCAGCGCACGCGAACCAGAACGCGCGAACGAGAACGAACTATGGCAGCCACCATTTTCGCACCAGCAGCGAAAACCATCCACGCGCACCAGCAGCGTCCACAAACCTCCACCACCACGCCTTCGTCGCCGGAGAAGGAGGAGCAGCCGCGCCGTCATCCACAAGCCTCCATGAAACCCTAAACGCAGCAAACCCTAGTCTGGAGAGAGAAAGTGCACTCTGCGCCACGTGTCAGTCTCTCAATGGACACTGAAATGGTCAAAACTGGTCAACTGGTCAAAGTCAACAGTCAACTCTGGTCAAAACTGCAAATATGGTTAAATGAGAAGGGCAGAATTGGAAATTTGACAGCAATTAAGTTGCTAATTAATTAAATAAAAATAAAAGATTTTAGCAACTGACAGATAAAGCCCAAAGTCCAGTGGAAGCCTATATAAAGAGACTTAAGGGAGCAGAGGACGGGAGACTGACAATTTACAGCTGACAGCTTAAACACTTAGAACTCTCTGGGTTTGGCAGATACCGTCTCCACCACATCTCTCATTCTTTCTTTTATTTTCTTTTCATCATATTATCATGTATTCCATCAAAGCCATGGAGGGCTAAGCTTTAAGGGTTGATTCCACTGTAATTTCTTAAATGGATTCTGAGGTTAGATGAATTTATATGTTTTGTTATTTTGATTATTGTTGTGGTTTTTGTTTATCTATGTCCTTTGCTTCTTAATTGAATAGAAAATAATGGTTTTAAATCTACATGCATGCTAATCATATGAGTTAAAAGGTTTTTAAATTAAATTGAGACTTTACTTTGATTTTGTTTAGAAACTTTCATTTGATTAAATAAGTTTTTGCCAATAATTGAGACTTTAATTTGATTAGAGGTAATTACTTTAACTAAAATTAGTCAAGACTTTACTTTGATTAATTAAGTTTTCTATTTGGTAAAGAAACAAAGGAATAGACATGATTAGGCATAGTAAAATTAATTGAGACTGTACTTTGATTGAATTTACTATGGATAATCTAAAAGTTCTAACTTTTAATTGAGACTGTACTTTGGTTAAAAGTGAGAACGCCAACAAATTAATTGAGTCTTTACATTGATTGATTTGTAAATCAACAACAATAATTAATTTAACAATAATCTCTAGATAACCAATGAAGAATCTTATTTAGAAAAAGCAGTGGAATTGACCTATTTACTATTATTGTGTTTACAATCTTCCGTGTCATTTTCTTTGCATATCAAAACCCCCTATTTTTATAGTTGCTAGTTTTAAATTGCATTTTTGAGAATCAAATATTTGAGATCAATTCCGTATTCGTTGTGAGACGACTCAGGGTTATCTTAACCCTAACTATTTTCTTCACTACAAACTGGCAATACTGAAGTTGCTAAAGTAGTGGTAATTTGATCGCCTAACGACAGCGATATCACTCGCTCAGGCGAGTGAATTGATTTTTGAGCGAGATGGCCCCACCTAAGCGAGCGCCCGCAAACTCTCGCCTGGGTGTGGGTGTGTGATGTGTGATGTGGGTGTGTAATGAGTTCAATTTTGCCCAGGAGTGCAAAAGGATAAGTGTGAGTGTGTGATGAGTTCAAATTTTTGCCCTCATTTACTATTTAAATTTGGGGATTTAATTGAATTTTCTATGCTTAAAGATTAATTTAATTAAGATTTGTGATTATTGGATTTATTGAGTAAGTTTGGTAAAAGTGGCGTAAAAATTGATTTTAGTTGCATAAAATATTATTGGATATTCTAATGTTTGTTAATGCAGCTGAAATTTATTTTTGGTCATTAATAGTGTGGATTTGAAATATTCAAAGTTACAAAATGAGTCCAAAATCAGGAAATTCTGGAAAACAATAAATCAGGAGCTAAATACACCCCCGGATTTTATTTGCACACTCCTTCTAAAGTGGACCACCAAAAACCTGTTCTGCACCCCCAATTTTCACTAAGTTGCACCCTTCCTACCACTTAAACTCCACTCAACCAGATCATGCCATGTGGCAATCCTTAACTTTTAAAATTAGCCAACCAGAACAAGCCATGTGGCAACAATCCTTGCACTAACAAGTTGTCCAATGGAAGGCTGTCACGTCATCATCTTCATCCCAAAACAGAAACCCTAATTTTCCTCAAACTTTAGTCGCCACCATTGCTGGCAGCAAACTTTTCGACCACCGCCGGCCACCATTCACGGCCATTCATGGCTGCCACCATCAACACCACCGCACCTCTTCGTTCACGCTGCAGTAGCGCCACCATCTTCAATCTTCTCCACCATCTTGCCGGAAAACAGCAGCGCCGTGAGCCACCATCTCCGTCCGCAACTGCAGCGCGACTCCGACCACCACACTTTATGGCAGCACCATCTTCCCCGCAGCGACACCAGCACCGTGACCAACTCAGTTTTCATCATCTTCAACCAACACAAATTTGTAGCGGAATCAACCAATTTCGCGAACATCATGGGCCACCACCACAGATCTGCACATGCAACGCTCTATCACTGCGGCTCGCACCTGCATCATCACGCACCTGTTCGAACCTGAAAATGCAGCAGCCATGTCGTCGGAAAATGCGAAGCAGCAGCGAACACAACCTCCACGTTCAACACTTGTTCGTCCGCACACCATTTTAGCCATGGAAAGCACTCACCACGACGAAGCTTCCTCGCGCAACACCATCACAACAGCAATCACAAACCATCGCTGCAACGCACAAGCGGCCACAGCGGAAAACGCAGCAGCTCCACACGCATCTGCACCTCGCCGGAGTTCGCGCAGCACCACAGCAGAAGAACGTCGCCAAAGAAGGAGGAGCGACCATCCTTCATTTCACATCAGCCGCGCAGCCAAGGGAGGGAGAAGAGTGTGAGAGCTAACCCTAATTCTGGAGAGAGAACACTTTGCCACGTGTCAGGCTACTATTGGACAGTCAAACTGGTCAATTGGTCAACACTAGTCAACTGGTCAAAGCTAGTAGTCAACTCTGGTCAAAACTACAAAATTGGTTAAATAAGAGGGGCATAATTGGAAATTGGATAGGAATTAAGTTGCTAATTAATTAAATAAAAATAAAAGATTTTAGCAACCGACAGATAAAGCCTAAAGTCCAGCTGAAGCCTATATAAAGAGAGTTAAGGAAGCAGGGACAACTTACAACTTAGACACTTAGAACTCTCTGGTTTTGGCAGACACCGTCTTCACCACATCTCTCATTCTTTCTTTTCCTTTCTTTTCTTTCCTTCATCATATTATCATGTATTCCATCAAAGCCATGGAGGGCTAAGCTTTAAGGGTTGATTCCACTGTAATTTCTTAACTGGATTCTGAGGTTAGATGAATTTATGTGTTTGTTATTTTGATTATTGTTGTGGTTTTTGTTTATCTATGTCATTTGCTTCTTAATCGAATAGAAAATAATGATTTTAAATCTACATGCATGCTAATCATATGAGTTAAAAGGTTTTTAAATTAAATTGAGACTTTACTTTGATTTTATTTAGAAACTTTCATTTGATTAAATAAGTTTTTGCCAATAATTGAGACTTTACTTTGATTAGAGGTAATTACTTTAACTAAAATTAATCAAGACTTTACTTTGATTAATTAAGTTTTCTATTTGGTGAAGAAACAAAGGAATAGACATGATTAGGCATAGTAAAATTAATTGAGACTGTACTTTGATTGAATTTACTATGGACAATCTAACAATTCTCACTTTTAATTGAGACTGTACTTTGATTAAAAGTGAGAATGCCAACAAATGAATTGAGTATTTACATTGATTGATTTATAAATCAACAACAATAATTAATTTAACAATAATCTCTAGATAACCAATGAAGAATCTTATTTAGAAAAAGCAGTGGAATTGACCTATTTACTATTACTGTGTTTATAATCTTCCGTGTCATTTTCTTTGCATATCAAAATCCCCTATTTTTATAGTTGCTAGTTTTAATTGCATTTTTAAGAATCAAATATTTGAGATCAATTCCGTATTCGTTGTGAGACGACTCAGGGTTATCTTAACCCTAACTATTTTGTTCCTTACTAACTTGGCAATACTGAAGTTGCTAAAGTTAAGTAGTGGTAATTTGATTGGCTAACGACAGCGATATCAAATTTGGCGCCGTTACCGGGCAATACGGTTAGTATTTCTTATATTTTGATTTTATTTATTTATTTATTTTATTTATTTATTTATTATTTTTATTTATCTTTTTTACGCATATACGTTTAATAGAGTTTGTGTTTTTTGTAGTCTTTTGTTTTCTTTTAATATATTTTCAAGCAAAGTTCTATTTTTGTTTTGATTAAGAATTTCTTTTAAGAAATTTTTGAGACTAGTTTGGAAAACTCTGTCTAGGAAAGATTTGGTATTTAAGTTGTCCATTGTGACGCACCTCTCTTTCCTGGGAGTAGACCCAACGACATCTTAACTTATTTCTTGCTTGAAATCTTTCTCCAAAACAAGAATAGGAAGAAAAAAAGAAGAAGAAAACTTTTAGGTGGACAACATAGTGCATGACTCAGGCCAATCCGGGTCAATTTTATCAACTTGATTCAGAACTTGAAAGGAACTTGCGTAAATCACGCAGGAGACTTGAACTCAGGTGTTCTACTGAAGGAGCACCGTCATCATCTGAACCTACTACTGAAAGTGTACTGCTAGAATCACCTTCGGTGATTAACATATCTTCTGATCCATCACCTGAACCAGAAATTCAAGAAGATAGAATGGAAGAAAGAACAATAAGAGAGTTGGCTTCACCGGATGCAGTAATTACACAAAACATGTGCATCCAATATCCAAATGGAGAATGTGAGCTTAAGTCTGGGTTAATCCATCTTCTACCCAAATTTCATGGATTAGCAGAAAGAAGACTCGTACCATCATTTGAAGGAATTTCATGTTGTTTGTTCATCCATGAGGCCTACAATAGTGACATAGGAACATATTAAGCTTAAGGCTTTTCCATTCTCATTGCAAGATGCCGCTAAGAATTGGTTATACTGCCTTCCACCAGGATCCATCAATACTTGGGAGACTCTATAAAGATTATTTCTGGAAAAGTTTTTTCCAGCATCTAGAGTTATTGTTATTCGCAAAGATATTTATGGGATAAGGCAACAAGAAAGAGAAAATCTTCACGAGTATTGGGAAAGATTCAAAAAGTTATGTGCTTCCTGTCCTCATCATCAAATAAACGAGCATCTCCTCATTCAGTACTTTTATGAGGGATTGAGTATCATGGATAGACAAATGATAGATGCTGCAAGTGGAGGGTCATTGGTGGACAAAACGCCAACAAATGCAAGACAATTGATTGAAAATATGGCGTCGAACCATCAACAGTTTTCCACCAGGAGTAATTCTATAACTCTATTGAAGGGAACCCATGGAGTAGAAGCTTCATATGTTGCAGATCACAAGAAAATAGAAGGGAAGTTGGATGACTTAGCGGCAATGGTAAGGACCTCGACAGACTACAAAAAAAGCCTATCCCTTCTACCTTATGTGGAATTTGTGCTTCTACTAATCATCCTACCGAGGCTTGTTCTATGTTAAAAGAGACAGGGACGTTAGACGATGAACAACCTCAGGCATATGCTGCAAACATCTATGGCAATAATAGACAACCTTGGCAGCAATACAACCATGATTTGTCCTTCAACAAGTACAACCCAGATTGGAAGGAATATCCCAGTCAGAAATGGGGAAATCAACAGTCTCAACACCATCAAGTCTATGTTCCACCTCAATAGAGGCAACAACCACAACCAGCTGCAACCTCTGGTGATTCAAACATGGAAGCAATGATGAAAATGATGGCTAACATGATGAAGGGACAAATCAATGAGTTGAAACAGACGATGGAAGCAACCAATCAAAATTTGCAAAACCAGATTGGGCAAATGGCAAATGAGTTAAATCAGATGAAGTCTCAACAAGGCTCGAGTAATTTGCCTGCACAAACTGTAATCAACTCGCGAAATGTAAGTGCTATTACTTTAAGATCAGGTAAGCAAATACAAGGCCTTGGGGATGCCCAAGAAGATGAAGATAAGGACAATAAAGTTTTACCTGATAATGAAAGTGGAAGATCAGATGAAGTAACACAAGCAACATCTGAAATGCCTGCACCTAGTGATAACTCGAGGTTGGTATCCCCTAATACTTCCTCTGAAAATTCTTCTCCTTATTCTCCTCCTCCTCCCTATCCAAACTGTTTGAAACCAAAAACTAAAAAGATGGAGGAGTTAGACAAATTCCTTTGTTGGATGTTGTGAGACAAATTCCTAAATACGCCAAGTTTCTCAAAGAATTATATACATATAAAAGGCGTATTATGGACAAAGAGGTAGTGAACATGGGAAGAAACGTCTCTAGCTTAATTAAGAAGCCTGCAGTCAGAATGCCGCAAAAGTGTCAGGATCCAGGTATGTTTTTTGTTCCCTGCATTATAGGAAGTACTAAGTTTGATAATGCTATGTTAGATTTAGGAGCTTCCATTAATGTAATGCCTTTATCAGTTTTTACTTCACTTCATCTTGGACCTCTTAAGTCTACTGGTGTGGTCATTCAATTGGTCAACCGTAGCACAGTTAACCCTGCAGGTGTGTTAGAAGATGTGCTTGTCCGTGTGGACAAGTTAATTTTTCCTGCAGATTTCTACATCTTGGACATGAAGGATGATGAAGGAATGAGTTCAACCACAATTATCTTGGGAAGACCATTCATGATGACAACACGTACCAAGATAGATGTGCATGCATGATCCTTAACTATGGAGATAGGAGATGAGAAGGTGCAGTTCAATGTGCTAGAAGCCATGAAGCACCCAATTGAAGACCATTCTTTGTTTTGTATTGATTTATTGAGTAATGTAGTGAACAATTATGCTTTTGAACTTTTGGACGTTTTATCTGGTTTTTCTTCTTCTTTGGATTTTTCATTTTCCAATATTTCGGGCTCGATTTTAGACGAAAGAGAAAATTGTAAAATAGGTGATATTGAGGACGCGGTGTCACTATTTGATACCTCTGTGGCGTCCGAGTGTGATGCTGAGGTGACTGAAATTACCTTAGGCAGTAAAATGTTGCCATCTGTGGAACAACCACCCACTTTGGAGTTGAAACCTTTACCATCTCATTTGAAATATGTTTATCTTGAGAGGGATGGGAAACTCCCTGTTATTATATCTGCCTTGCTTACTGACGAGCAGGAACAAAAGCTATTGTAGGTTATCAAAGATCACAAGCGAGCAATAGGCTGGACTTTGGCAGATATTCCTGGTATTAGTCGTTCTTTCTGCATGCACGGAATACTCTTGGAGGAGGATGCTAAGCCAGTAATGCAACCTCAGAGGAGACTGAATCCTCAACTGATGGAGGTTATGAAGAAGGAAGTCATCAAATTGCTACAGGCAGGTATTATATATCCTATTTCTGACAACACTTGGGTGAGTCCTGTACATGTGGTCCCCAAGAAATCTGGGATCACCATGGTCAAGAATGAGAAGAACGAGTTGATTCCTACTCGTATTCAGAATAGTTTGAGGGTCTGTATTGATTATAGAAGACTAAACCAGGCCACCAGGAATGACCACTTTCCTTTACCATTCATGGACTAGATGTTAGACCGATTGGCAGGTAAGTCTCATTACTGTTTTCTTGATGGATTCTCTGGGTATTTTCAGATTTGTATTGCCCTAGAGGATCAACATAAGACTACCTTTACTTGTCCATTCGGTACATATGCTTATAGGAAAATGCCATTAGGCCTTTGCAATGCTTCTGGAACATTTCAGCGATGTATGATGAGTATTTTTACATATTTGTTGGACCATTGTATTGAGGTTTTTGTGTTTTAGTGTATATGGTTCATCTTTTGATCATTGCTTGTCTAATCTTGCTAGAGTCTTGGAGAGATGTGAAGAAACTAACCTTGTTTTAAATTTTGAAAAATGTCATTTTATGGTGGAACAATGTATAGTTTTAGGTCACGTTGTTTCCAAGAATGGTATATCTGTAGATCCTGCTAAAATTGATATTATTTCACAATTGCCTTACCCCTCTTCTGTGAAAGAGGTTCAATCTTTTCTTGGACATGCAGGATTTTACAGGAGGTTTATCAAGGACTTCAGCAAGATAGCCAACCCTCTCTCCAACTTGTTGCAAAAGGATATAGCATTTGACTTTGGAGAGAGGTGCAAAGATGCGTTTGATACATTGAAAAAGGCCCTTACCACCACTCCTATCATCCAGCCACCTGACTGGACATCACCATTCGAGTTTATGTGTGATGCATCAAACTTTACAGTAGGAGCGGTGCTTGCACAAAGAAATGGGAAGCTACCACATGTGATATATTATGCTTCCAGAACATTGGACACAGACCAAGTGATATCGCTATCGTTAGGCGATCAAATTATCACTACTTTAGCAACTTCAGTATTGCCAGTTAGTAGTGAACAAAATAGTTAGGGTTAAGATAACCCTGAGTCGTCTCAAAACGAATACGGAATTGATCTCAAATATTTGATTCTTAAAAATGCAATTAAAACTAGCAATTATAAAAATAGGGGGTTTTGATATGCAAAGAAAATGACACGGAAGATTGTAAACACAGTAATAGTAAATAGGTCAATTCCACTACTTTTTCTAAATAAGATTCTTCATTGGTTATCTAGAGATTATTGTTAAATTAATTATTGTTGTTGATTTACAGATAAATCAATGTAAAGACTCAATTCGTTTGTTGGCATCCTCACTTTTAATCAAAGTACAGTCTCAATTAAAAGTGAGAATTGTTAGATTGTCCATAGTAAATTTAATCAAAGTACAGTCTCAATTAATTTTACTATGCCTAATCATGTCTATTCCTTTGTTTCTTTACCAAATAGAAAACTTAATTAATCAAAGTAAAGTCTTGACTAATTTTAGTTAAAGTAATTACCTCTAATCAAATTAAAGTCTCAATTATTGGCAAAAACTTATTTAATCAAATGAAAGTTTCTAAACAAAATCAAAGTAAAGTCTCAATTTTATTTAAAAACCTCTTAACTCATATGATTAGCATGCATGTAGATTTAAAATCATTATTTTCTATTCAATTAAGAAGCAAAGGACATAGATAAACAAAAACCACAACAATAATCAAAATAACAAAACATATAAATTCATCTAACCTCAGAATCCATTTAAGAAATTACAGTGGAATCAACCCTAAAAGCTTAGCCCTCCATGGCTTTGATGGAATACATGATGATATGAAGGAAAGAAAATAAAAGAAAGAATGAGAGATGTGGTGGAGACGATATCTGCCAAAACCAAAGAGTTCTAAGTGTCTAAGCTGTAAGTTGTAAAATTGTAAGTCCCCCCGCTTCTGCTCCCTTAAGTCTCTTTATATAGGCTTCCACTGGACTTTGGGCTTTATCTGTCAGTTGCTAAAATCTTTTATTTTTATTTAATTAATTAGCAACTTAATTCCTGTCCAATTTCCAATTCTGCCCCTCTCATTTAACCATATTTGCAGTTTTGACCAGAGTTGACTGCTGACTTTGACCAGTTGACCAGAGTTTGACCAGTTGACTGCCTATCAGACACTGACACGTGGCGCAGAGTGCACTTTCCAGAATTAGGGTTTCACTCTCACACTCTTCTCCCTCCTTCGTGACGGCGCGGCTGCTCCGACGTGGTGGCTGCTCCAGCGAGGTCTGTGGATGCCGCTGGTGCGTGAATGGTTCGCTTCTCGTCTCCGCTGTTACAGATTCATGAAGGCTGCCATGGTTGCCGGTGCAGGTGCAGTGGAAACTCGATGGAGGTGGCGCGACTGTGTTTCACAGGTGCAGGCGTGAATGAAGATGGTGGAGTTGTTGCTGCAGCGGTGGCGTGCGAAGCTCGATGGAGATGCGCTGGTTGCTCGCGCGTTGCAGAGGTGCAGTGGTGATGGAACTGCGACAAGCTGATGGTGTTGCGCGAATCTGGTCTGTGTTCAGACATTGTTGCAGGTCTGCGAACAAGGAAGAAGAAGACTGAACTGTGGTGGTGTTGCGGAGGTTACGGGAATCTGCGCGATCTGTGGTGGCGCGAGTGAAGAAGATGCGCGGAACTGGTGTAGATTCGTGGTTGCTGGATGCGTGAACGGTGGTTGTCGTAGCTGCGCCGTGGTGTGCGGATTAAGCTTCACGGTGGCGAGGTGGTGGTTCATGTGCGGACGTCTTCGCTGGTGCGTCGCAGGTGAAGGTGGCGCCAAGGAGGAAGATGGTTGGTGGCTGCCATGGTTGAGGCGCGATGGTGGTCGGAAAACAAGCTTCCATGGTGGCTGACGGAGATGGCGGCGGCGGCTGCCGTGGAGGGTGGAAGGGAAACTAGGGTTAGGGTTTCATGTGTGAGATGGAGGAGATGATGACGTGGCAAGATCTGAGTGGTCAATTTGGTGAGTGGAGGATTATGACACGTGGCAGCTTATGGTTGGCTAATTTTAAAAGGTGGGGATTGCCACATGGCATGATCTGGTTGAGTGGAGTTTAAGTGGTAGGAGGGGTGCAACTTAGTGAAAACTGGGGGTGTAGAACATGGTTTTTGGTGGTCCACTTTGCAGGAGTGTGCAAATAAAATCTGGGGGTGCATTTAGCTCCTGATTTATTCTTTTTCAGAATTTCTTGATTTTGGACTTATTTTGTAACTTTGAATATTTTAAAATCACACTATTAATTGACCAAAAATAAATTCCAGCTGCATTAACAAACGTTAGAATATCCAATAATATTTTATGCAACTAAAATCAATTTTTACGCCACTTTTACCAAACTTACTCAATAAATCCAATAATCACAAATCCTAATTAAATCAATCTTTAAGCACAAAAAAATTCAATTAAATCCCCAAATTTAAATATTAAATGAGGGCAAAAATTTGAACTCATCACCAAGCTAACTACACCACAACTGAGAAGGAATTATTGGTTGTTGTGTTTGTCTTGGACAAATTCAGACCGTATATACTTGGTTCCAAGGTAATTGTTTACATTGATCATGCAGCATTAAAATTCCTTCTCAAGAAAGCAGATTCGAAACCAAGGTTGATAAGATGGATGCTACTGCTCCAAGAGTTTAAGATTGAGATTCTAGACAGAAGTGGGGCACATAACTTAGTAGCTGATCATCTTAGTAGGATTGAAAATGGAGAAGATAACATTCCTATTAAGGATGACTTTCTTGATGAAGTCCTCCTAGCATTGACTGTTGTGAAAGGTATGTTTCTTGAACCTTGGTTTGCTGACATTGTTAACTATTTGGTTGTTTATGTTATTCCTCCTTCCTTCTCCAAATATGAAAGAACCAAGCTAAAAAGTGAGGCAAAGTACTATATTTGGGAAGACCCAATCTTATGGCGCATTGGTAGTGACCAAGTCATAAGGAGGTGTGTTCCAGATATCGAGATACCTCATGTGCTTGAGTTCTGTCATTCATCTCCTTTTGGTGGACATTATGGCACACAAAGAACAGGTAGGAAGATGTTGGATTGTGGATTATATTGGCCTACTATCTTTAAAGATGCACAGAGGTTATATGAAATTTGTGAGCAGTGCCAAAGGGCAGCCAGATCCATTACAAGAAGGGATGAAATGGCTCAACAACCCATGCTATATTGTGAGGTATTTGATAATTGGGGTATTGATTTTATGGGTCCTTTACCTCCTTCTTTTGGGTTTTCTTATATTTTGCTTGCTGTAGACTATGTCTCCAAATGGGTGGAAGCCATAGCTATAAGGACTAATGATTCTCGAGTTGTTATGAGTTTTGTCAGGTCTAACATTTTCTGTAGGTTTAGGATACCACGAGCCATACTCAGTAACCAGGGGACTCATTTCTGTAATAAGCTACTTGAGAACATGTTGAAGAAGTATGGGGTGACACATCGCATTGCGACACCATATCACCCCCAAACTAATGGGCAAGCAGAGATCTCTAACAGGGAGATTAAAAAGATACTAGAGAAAGTAGTGAAGCCTAGTCGAAAGGATTGGGCCACAAGATTAGATTATGCACTTTGGGCACACAGGACAGCCTACAAAACACCTATAGGTATGTCACCTTTTATGGTGGTTTTTGGAAAGGCTTGTCATCTACCTGTGGAAATTGAACATCGGGCCTATTGGGCCGTGAAAGCATGCAACTTGGATTTGGAAGAAGCAGAAAATGAGCGAAAACTTCAGTTGCAAGAACTAGAGGAGATTAGGCTTGCAGCCTATGAAAACTCAAAGTTCTACAAAGAGAAAACCAAGAAGTTCCATGACCAAAAGCTTGTGGCTAGAAAGGATTTCAAGGTAGGCCAGAAGGTGTTACTATACAAATCCAAGCTTGGTCACATGAGTGGTAAGTTGCGCTCTACTTGGGAAGGACCATACATTGTTACAGAAGTCTTCCCTTATGGAGCAGTGGAGATCAAGGAAGAATCCTCAGAAAGAACTTTTAAAGTTAATGGACATCGTCTTCAGATATTCAATGAAAATCAAGATATGTTGGATAAGACGATGGATGGGATGAACTTGACTTCTCCCACACATCTTCCACCTTGAGGAGGTAAGTACCCTTCATACTTTTTCTTTGCATTTTATACATATTGAATACATTAAGGACAATGCATGGGTAAAGTGTGGGGGTGTGGGGAGATTTCTCCCTTTTCTGATTTTGTTTTCTATTTGTTTTGTTTTTTCTTTTCAGATTTTGTTTTCTATTTGTTTTGTTTTTTCTTTTCTGATTTTGTTTTCTATTTGTTTTGTTTTGTCTTTTCTAATTTTGTTTTCTGTTTGTTTTTATTAAAAAAAAAGAAAAAAAAAGTTTCTGCTTTCAATAAAACATATTGACATTGGATTTTGGGATTTGATTCACTAATTGGAACGATCATAATTCTGGGAAAATAAGAGTCATGTGCTATGAATGGATTGTTTCTGTGATTTACTAATTGAGTTGATTTGAGAGTTTCTGGAATAAATCTTTTGTGAAAGAGTTTTTGACCTTGTGAGTTTTGAGCTTTATTGTAAGGATGAATTACCATGTGTCATTCCTTTTTTTTTGTGACTTGCTCATGTCTTGTTGATACTCAAAATGTTTAGCTTGATTCTATTTTTTTGCATCTTAGGTGAACATGCATGATTTGATATGACTGAGGCATTTCTTGTTTTAAGCTACTTGGCCAAATAAGCTAACCATGACATTGATCCATTAGTAGCCCCTTGAGCTTAAACCGCTTTTTCTTGTTTTGAGCATATTGCTAAACCTTAAAAAGAAAAAGACCATTTTTTCCTTACCTTAGGGAGAAAGAAGGAGCTAGTGGATTATGTTGAGATTGGTTGAGGAATAAAGTGTGGGGGTGAGTATTTCCCCCACAAAGTTATAAAAATGGCAAAAGGAAAATAATTGTTGATGATAGAGTGTTGAAATGAAAAATGATTGTTGTCTAAAAAAGAACAACAAAGGATAAAAGAGAAAAAAAAACAAAGAAAAAAAGTAAGGATTGTTTTTGAAACTATGCTCCATAACTCTTTCTTCCTTACTATATCAAAAACACACAAATCCTAAAGTTTTTCCTACCTTTGCCTTGGCCTCATTATGACCTGTGAAAAGTCCTCATGATTTTTGAATGCATGTTTTCTGAAAGCTGTGAATATTAGAGTCTTGCTAAGCATTGAGAGTGTTTACTTGCATGGGTGTTTTGAGTGAAAACACAAGCCAAAACACTTGAGCGAATTTTGGTGAGAAAATATACATTTAACTTGAGTGTTTCTCTTTCATATTTGATTATCTTGTAAACTCAAAAGATTAACTCATGTGTCAAAAACAGAATTTTTTTATCCATTTGTATGTGCATGACAACATGATATCTAGAAGATTGATCTGTTTCCATTTGTATTCATTTCTTTAAATCCACTGAAAATATGGAATAAAAGACCTCAGAATAAAGTTTTGAAATTGTTGAATTTTGCCCAGGAGTGCAAAAGGATAAGTGTGGGTGTGTGATGAGTTCAAATTTTTGCCCTCATTTAATATTTAAATTTGGGGATTTAATTGAATTTTCTATGCTTAAAGATTGATTTAATTAGGATTTGTGATTATTGAATTTATTGAGTAAGTTTGGTAAAAGTGGCGTAAAAATTTATTTTAGTTGCATAAAATATTATTGGATATTTTAGTTGCATAAAACAACTGGAATTTATTTTTGGTCATTAATAGTGTGGATTTGAAATATTCAGAGTTACAAAATGAGTCCAAAATCAGGAAATTCTGGAAAACAATAAATCACGAGCTAAATACACCCCCATATTTTATTTGCACACTTCTTCTAAAGTGGACCACCAAAAACCTGTTCTACACCCCCAGTTTTCACTAAGTTGCACCCCTCCTACCACTTAAACTCCACTCAACCAGATCATGCCATGTGGCAATCCTCAACTTTTAAAATTGGTCAACCAGAACAAGCCATGTGGCAACAATCCTTGCACTAACAAGTTGTCCAATGGAAGGCTGCCACGTCATCATCTTCATCCCAAAATAGAAACCCTAATTTTCCTCAAACCCTAGTCGTCACCATTGCCGGCAGCAAACTTTTCGACCACCGTCGGCCACCATTCATGGCCATTCATGGCTGCCACCATCAACACCACTGCACCTCTTCGTTCACGCTGCAGTAGCGCCACCATCTTCAATCTTCTCCACCATCTTGCTGGAAAACAACAGCGCCGTGAGCCACCATCTCCGTCCGCAACTGCAGCGCGACTTCGACCACCACACTTCAGAGCAGCACCATCTTCTCCGCAACGACACCAGCACCGTGACCAGCTCAGTTTTCATCATCTTCAACCAACACAAATCTGCAGAGGAATCAACCACCTTCGCGAACACCATTGGCCACCACCACAAATCTGCACAGGCAACGCTTTATCACTGCGGCTCGCACCTGCGTCATCATGTCAGCCGCGCAGCCAAGGGATGGAGAAGAGTGTGACCCTAATTCTGGAGAGAGAACACTCTGCCACGTGTCAGGCTGCTATTGGACAATCAAACTGGTCAACTGGTCAACACTAGTCAACTGGTCAAGGCTAGCAGTCAACTCTGGTCAAAACTACAAAACTAGTTAAATAAGAGGGGCAGAATTGGAAATCGGACAGGAATTAAGTTGCTAATTAATTAAATAAAAATAAAAGATTTTAGCAACCAACAGATAAAGCCCAAAGTCCAGTTGAAGCCTATATAAAGAGACTTAAGGGAGCAGGGACAACTTACAACTTAGACACTTAGAACTCTCTGGTTTTGGCAGACACCGTCTCCACCACATCTCTCATTCTTTCTTTTCCTTTATTTTCTTTCCTTCATCATATTATCATGTATTCCATCAAAGCCATGGAGGGCTAAGCTTTAAGGGTTGATTCCACTGTAATTTCTTAACTGGATTCTAAGGTTAGATGAATTTATGTGTTTGTTATTTTGATTATTGTTGTGGTTTTTGTTTATCTATGTCATTTGCTTCTTAATCGAATAGAAAATAATGATTTTAAATCTACATGCATGCTAATCATGAGTTAAAAGGTTTTTAAATTAAATTGAGACTTTACTTTGATTTTATTTAGAAACTTTCATTTGATTAAATAAGTTTTTGCCAATAATTAAGACTTTACTTTGATTAGAGGTAATTACTTTAACTAAAATTAGTCAAGACTTTACTTTGATTAATTAATTTTTCTATTTGGTGAAGAAACAAAGGAATAAACATGATTAGGCATAGTAAAATTAATTGAGACTGTACTTTGATTGAATTTACTATGGTCAATCTAACAATTCTCACTTTTAATTGAGACTGTACTTTGATTAAAAGTGAGAATGCCAACAAATGAATTGAGTCTTTACATTGATTGATTTGTAAATCAACAACAATAATTGATTTAACAATAATCTCTAGATAACCAATGAAGAATATTATTTAGAAAAAGCAGTGAAATTGACCTATTTACTATTACTGTGTTTACATTCTTCCGTGTCATTTTCTTTGCATATCAAAATCTTCTGTATTCGTTGTGAGACGACTCAGGGTTATCTTAACCCTAACTATTTTGTTCACTACTAACTTAGCAATACTGAAGTTGCTAAAGTTAAGTAGTGGTAATTTGATCGCCTAACGACAACGATATCAAATTGACCAGGGGACTCATGGATGGAGTATGAGGAGTTGGTATGAGTTTGACCTGGAATATAAAAGGGGTTGATTATAAAGGTTGACATGAGATATATATGTGTGATGAACATATTACTTACTTGTTTGATTATGTTTGGTCCATGGTCAGTGCGTAATTTCTTAAAATCTCTAGGTGGGGTTTTAGGGTCGTGCTTCAGTGGTCGAGACGTAATTCCATGGCCCCTGTTAGTGGGTGTCCATGGTGGTGCCCCATCTATATAACTTAGTAAGGATTCAAGGTAAGGACTGCATCCTGACACTCTAAGGAGTCAGTTAGTCACACTTAGAGCAGACTGACTCCTGTGGTGAGAGTAGCAGGAGGCCTGAAACTCATTAAGGTCTAACCTTGTATGTGAGGGAAATTGATTCATTGTAACACTTGTAACACTTAGCTCGGGGGTGAGTAGAGGTATCCACCACAAGTGCAATCGTCTGCTGAATCCGACCAGGTTATATGTATCTGGATGAGTCGAGTCGAGTCTTAGTGTATTGTTTGAGAAGTCATAACATGCTTGGTTGATATGTGTATATTGGACCGTGAAAATGTATTTGATTGTATTGATGAAAATCTTTGTGGCTCTAGCTTACCCTTGCTTGTTTGATTGTTTTGTATGTTGTTCTTCTACTTTTGCGATGATCATCAATTTATTGATGGGAGCAGATGTGAGAGGTACTCGAGGTCAACAGGGAAGGGATTGGTTCCGCTGCATGGTCTACCTAGGTTGGACTTCATGTTTCATTGGGCTTTTCTTTAGGGCTATGGCCCATGTACTACTTTGTTCTTTAGTACTCTATTAACTATTGTGAAGTCCTTGGATTTCGATTGTATATGACATCGTGGTGTACCTTGGTTTCTCCTAGCATCCTCTGGATATTGTCAAGAGTAGCGTTTATACTCCAGGACTTGTCACTAAATTTGTATCTGTGTGGCATTTCATTTAAATTAAAGTTATTATTTAAATGGGGTGTTACATACGAGTTCCTTTAAAAAATTTGAGCAATTTTTATATATAAAATACGAATTATTTAATCTACAAATAGTAAAAAATAGTAAAAAAAACAAAAAAGTGTTACAAAAAGATGAAAATTTTCAAATTTCAAAACACCAATTCTCTCTAAGTATTGGACAACGTGATTATTTTGATATTTTTAACAATATTTATATATAAAATAGAAATTATTTAAACTACAAATAGTAAAAAACAATTATCACAAAACGATACAATTTTTCAAGTTTCTTATGAAATTTTGAATAATTTTTATCTACGAAATATGAAATATGTAATATGTAATATGTAAATAGTAAAAAATATTAAAAAATAAAATAGAAAAGTGTTACCAAAAGAAGGAATTATTCAAATTTCATAAGAGCATTCGTCTTTAAGTATCGACATATGGGTTTCTAGTAAAATTTTAAGTAGTTTTTTCATATAAAATATGAATTTTTTAAATTATGGATCTTAAAAATTAGTACCAAAACAATAAATTGTGACAAATTGATAAAACTTTTTAAATTTTAAAACACCCCATCTGCGTATTGGCCAACGTGTGCCTTTGGAAAATTTGAGCATTTTTTATATATAAAAAAATGTATTATTTAACCTAGAAATAGTAAAAAATAGTAAAAAAAAACAAAAAAGTGTTACATAAAGATGAAAATTTTCAAATTTCAAAACACCAAACCTCTCTAAGTATTGGGCAACGCGATTCTTTTGATAATTTTAACAATATTTATATATAAAATACGAATTATTTAAACTATAAATAGTAAAAAATAGTAAAAAAATAAATTATCACAAAATGATACAAGTTTTCAAATTTCAAAACATTAATCGCCTTTGAATATTGGCTAACAAATTTCTTATGAAATTTTAAACAATTTTTATAAATAAAATATGTAAATTGTAAATTGTAAATAGTAAAAAATATTAAAGAATAAAATAGAAAAGTGTTACCAAAAGAAAGAATTATTCAAATTTCATAACAGCATCCGCCTTTGAGTATTGACCAACGAGTTTCATGTGAAATTTTAAGTAATTCTTTTATATAAAATATGAATTTTTTAAATTATAAATATTAAAAAATAGTAAGTAATAAATTGTGACAAAATGATAAAACTTTTCAAATTTTAAGACACCCATCTGAGTATTGGCCAACGAGTTCCTTTGAAAATTTTGAGCAATTTTTATATATAAAATTTGAATTACTTTAACTAGATATAGTAAAAAAATAGTAAAAACAAAAACAAAAAAGTGTTATCAAAAGATGAAAATTTTCAAATTTCAAAACACCAATCCTCTCTATTAATTGAGCAATGTGATTCTTTGGAAATTTTTAACAATATTTATATATCAAACATGAATTATTCAAACTATAAATAGGAAAATATAGTAAAAAAATAAATTGTCACAAAATGATAAAAATTTTTAGATTTCAAAACATCAATCGCCTTTGAATATTGGCTAACAAGTTTGTTATGAAATTTTGAACAATTTTTATATATAAAATATGAAATATGTAAATTGTAAATATCAAAAAATATTAAAAAATAAAATAGACAAGTGTTACCTAAAGAATGAATTATTCAAATTTCATAACAGCATTCACCTTTGAGTATTGACCAACGGGTTTCTTGTGAAATTTTAAATAGTTTTTTTTATAAAAAATATGAATTTTTAAATTAGAAATATTAAAAAAATAGCACCAAAATAATAAATAGTGACAAAATGATAAAACTTTTTAAATTTAAAAACCCCCAATCTAAGTATTGGCCAACGCGTTCCTTTGAAAATTTTGAGCAATTTTTATATATAAAATATCAATTATTTAAAATATAAATAGTAAAAAATAGTAAAAAAAACAAAAAGGTTTTACCAAAAGATGAAAATTTTCAAATTTCAAAACACTTACCCTCTCTAACTAATGGGCAATGTGATTGTTTTGAATTTTTGAACAATATTTATGTGTAAATTACGAATTATGTAAACCATATACAGGACAAAATAGTAAAAAAATAAATTGTCACAAAATGATACAATTTTTCAAACTTCAAAACATCAATCGCCTTTTAATATTGGCTAAAAAGTTTCTTGTGAAATTTTGAGTATTGGCCAACGAGTTCCTTTGGAAATTTTGAGCAATTTTTTATATATAAAATTTGAATTACTTTAACTAGATATAGTAAAAAATAGTAAAAATGAAAACAAAAAAGTTTTATCAAAAAATGAAAATTTTCAAATTTCAGAACACCAATCTTCTCTATGAATTGAGCAATGTGATTCTTTGGAAATTTTTAACAATATTTATATATAAAACACGAATTATTCAAACTATAAATAGGAAAATATAGTGAAAAAATAAATTGTCACAAAATGATAAAATTTTTCAGATTTCAAAACATCAATCGCCTTTGAATATTGGCTAACAAGTTTGTTATGAAATTTTGAACAATTTTTATATATAAAATATGAAATATGTAAATTGTAAATATCAAAAAATATTAAAAAATAAAATAGACAAGTGTTACCTAAAGAATGAATTATTTAAATTTCATAACAGCATTCGCTTTTGAGTATTGACCAACGGGTTTCTTTTGAAATTTTAAATAGTTTTTTTTATAAAAAAATATGAATTTTTAAATTATAAATATTAAAAAAATAGCACCAAAATATTAAATAGTGACAAAATGATAAAACTTTTTAAATTTTAAAACCCCCAATCTAAGTATTGGCCAACGCGTTCCTTTGAAAATTTTGAGCAATTTTTATATATAAAATATCAATTATTTAAACTATAAATAGTAAAAAATAGTAAAAAAAACAAAAAGGTGTTACCAAAAGATGAAAATTTTCAAATTTCAAAACACTAACCCTCTCTAACTAATGGGCAATGTGATTGTTTTCAATTTTTGAACAATATTTATGTACAAAATACGAATTATTTAAACCATATATAGTACAAAATAGTAAAATAAATTGTCACAAAATGATACAATTTTTCAAACTTCAAAACATCAATCGCCTTTTAATATTAGCTAACAAGTTTCTTGTGAAATTTTGAGTATTGGCCAACGAGTTGCTTTAGAAATTTTCAGACATTTTTATTTATAAAACATGAATTATTTAAACTAGAAATAGTAAAAAATAGTAAAAAAAACAAACAAGTGTTACCAAAAGATGAAAATTTTCAAATTTCAGAACACCAATCCTCTCTATGAATTGAGCAATGTGATTCTTTGGAAATTTTTAACAATATTTATATATAAAACACGAATTATTCAAATTATAAATAGGAAAATATAGTAAAAAAATAAATTGTCACAAAATGATACAATTTTTCAGATTTCAAAACATCAATCGCCTTTAAATATTGGCTAACAAGTTTGTTATGAAATTTTGAACAATTTTTATATATAAAATATGAAATATGTAAATTGTAAATATAAAAAAATATTAAAAAATAAAATAGACAAGTGTTACCTAAAGAATGAATTATTCAAATTTCATAACAGCATTCGCCTTTAAGTATTGACCAACGGGTTTCTTGTGAAATTTTATGTAGTTTTTTTATACAAAATATGAATGTTTTAAATTATAAATATTAAAAAATAGTACCAAAATAATAAATTGAGACAAAATGATAAAACTTTTTAAATTTTAAAATACCCAAGTATTGGCCAATGAGTTCCTTTGGAAATTTTGAGCAATTTTTATACATAAAATATAAATTATTTACACTAGAAAAAGTAAAAAAATAGTAAAAAAAAACAAAAAGGTGTTACCAAAAGGTGAAAATTTTCAAATTTCAGAACACTAACCCTCTCTAAGTATTAGGCAATGTGATTCTTTTGAATATTTTAACAATATTTATATATAAAATACAAATTATTTAAACCATAAGTAGTAAAAAATAGTAAAAAAATAAATTGTCACAATGATACAATTTTTCATATTTGAAAACATCAATTGCCTTTTAATATTGACTAACAAGTTTCTTATGAAAATTTGAGTATTGGCCAACGAGTTCCTTCAGAAATTTTAAGCAATTTAAATATATAAACATTAATTATTTAAACTAGAAATAGTAAAAAATAGTAAAAAAACTAAAGGTGTTAACAAAAGATGAAAATTTTCAAATTTCAGAACATCAATCCTCTCTAAGTATTGGGCAATGTGATTTGTTGGAAATTTTTAACAATATTTATATATAAAATACGAATTATTCAAACTATAAATAGTAAAATACAGTAAAAAAATAAATTGTCACAAAATGTTTCAGTTTTTCAAATTTCTAAACATCAATCGCCTTTGAATATTGCCTAACAAGTTTCTTATTAAATTTTGAACTATTTTAATATATAAAATATGAAATATGTAAGTTGTAAGTTGTAAATTGTAAATAGTAAAAAATATTAAAAAATAAAATAGAAAAGTGTTACCAAAAGAAGGAATTATTCAAATTTCATAACAACATTATAATAAATAGTGATAAAATGATTAAACTTTTTAAATTTTAAAACCCCCCATCTAAGTATTGGCCAACGAGTTCCTTTGAAAATTTCGAGCAATTTTTATATATAAAATATCAATTATTGAAACTATAAATAGTAAAAAATAGTAAAAAAAAACATAAAGGTGTTACCAAAAGATGAAAATTTTCAAATTTCAGTACACTAACCCTCTCTCTAAGTATTGGGCAATGTGATTCTATTGAAATTTTTAACAATATTTATATACAAAATATGAATAATTTAAACAATAAATAGCAAAAAATAGTAAAAAAATCAATTGTCACAAAATGATACTTTTTTTCAAATTTCAAATCATCAATCGCCTTTTAATATTGGCTAACAAGTTTCTTATGATTTTTTTCAATATTGGCCAACGAGTTCCGTTTAGAAATTTTAAGCAATTTTTATATATAAGACATCAATTATTTACACTAGAAATAGTAAATAATAATAATAAAGAAAACAAAAAAGTGTTACTAAAAGATGAAAATTTTCAAATTTCTAAACATCAATCCTCTCTAAGAATTGGTCAATGTGATTCTTTGGAAATTTTTAACAATATTTATATATAAAATACGAATAATTTAAACCATAAATAGTAAAAAATAGTAAAAAATTAATTGTCACAAAATGATACAAATTTTCAAATTTCAAAACATCAATCGCCTTTGAATATTGGCTAACAAGTTTCTTACAAAATTTTGAACAATTTTTATATATAAAATATGAAATACGTAAATTGTAAATAGTAAAAAATATTAAAAAACAAAAATAGAAAATTGTTAACAAAATAAGGAATTATTCAAATTTCATAACAACATACCGCTTTGAGTAATGATCGACGGGTTTCTTGTGAATTTTTAAGTAGGTTTTTTATATAAAATATTAATTTTTTAAATTATAAATACTAAAAAATAATACTAAAATACGAAATTGTGACAAAATGATTAAACTTTTTAAATTTTAAAACACCTCCATCTGAGTATTGGCCAACGAGTTCCTTTGGAAAATTTGAGCAATTTTTATATATAAATTATCAATTATTTAAACTAGAAATAGTAAAAAATAGTAACAAAAAAAACAAAAAACTGTTACTAAAAGATGAAAATTTTTAAATTTCAGAACACCAATCCTCTCCAACTATTTGGCAACGTGATTCTTTTGAAATTTTGAAAAATATTTATATATAAAATTCAAATTATTTAAACCATAAATACTAAAAACTAGTAAAAAAATAAGTTGTCACAAAATGGTACAATTTTTCAAATTTCAAAACATCAATCGCCTTTGAATATTGGCTAACAAGTTTGATATTGAATTTTGAACAAGTTTTATATATAAAATATGAAATATTTATATTGTAAATAGTAAAAAATATTAGAAAATAAAATAGAAAATTGTTACTAAAAGAACGAATTATTCAAATTTCATAACAACATTCCCCTTTGAGTATTGACCAACAGGTTTGTTGTGAAATTTTAAGTAGCTTTTTTATATAAAATTTGAATTTTTTAAATTATAAATATTAAAAAATAATATTAAAATAAGAAATTGTGACAAAATGATAAAACTTTTCAAAATTTAAAACACCCCGATCTGAGTATTGGCCAACGAGTTCCTTTGGAAAATTTGAATAATTTTTATATATAAAATAAGAATTATTTAATCTTGAAATAGTAAAAAATAGTAAAAAAAAGTGTTACTAAAAGATGAAAATTTCCAAATTTCAGAACACCAATCCTCTCTAAGTATTGGGCAATGTGATTCTTTTAAAATTTATAACAATATTTATATATAAAATACGAATTATTTAAATTATAAATAGTAAACAAATAAATTGTCACAAAATGATACAATCTTTCAAATTTCAAGACATCAATCGCCTTTGAATATTGGCTAACAAGTTTCTTATGAAATTTTGAACAATTTTTATATATAAAATATGAAATATATAAATTGTAAATAGTAAAAAATATTAAAAAATAAAATTTAAAAGTGTAACCTAAAGAAGTAATTATTCAAATTTCATAACACCATTCGCCTTTGAGTATTTCTCATTGGCTTTCTTGTGAAATTTTAAGTAGTGTTTTTTATATAAAATATTAATTTTTTAAATTATAAATATTAAAAAATAGTACCAAATTATACATTGTGACAAAATGATAAAACTTTTCAAATTTTAAAACACCCCATCTAAGTATTGGCCAACGAGTTCCTTTGAAAATTTTGAACAATTTTTATATATACAATATCAATTATTTAAACTAGAAATCGTAAAAAATAGTAAAAAAAAACAAAAAGGTGTTACCAAAAGATGAAAATTTTCAAATTTCAGAACATTAATCCTCTCTAAGTATTGGGCAATGTGATTCTTTTGAAATTTTTAACAATATTTATATATAAAATACGAATAATTTAAACCATTAATAGTAAAAAAATAAATTGTCACAAAATGATACATTTTTTCAAATTTCAAAACATCAATCGCCTTTGAATATTGGCTAACAAGTTTCTTATTAAATTTTGAACAATTTTTATATAAAATATGAAATACGTAAATTGTAAATAGAAAAAAAATATTAAAAAATAAAATAGAAAATTGTTAACAAAATAAGGAATTATTCAAATTTCATAACAACATACCGCTTTGAGTAATGATCGACGGGTTTCTTGTGAATTTTTAAGTAGGTTTTTTATATAAAATATTAATTTTTTAAATTATAAATACAAAAAAATAATACTAAAATAAGAAATTGTGACAAAATGATAAAACCTTTCAAATTTTAAAACACCCCTATGTAAGTATTGGCCAACGAGTTCCTTTGGAAAATTTGAGCAATTTTTATATATAAAATATTAATTATTTAAGCTAGAAATAGTACAAAATAGTAAAAAAAAACAAAAAAGTGTTACTAAAAGATGAAAATTTTCAAATTTCAGAACACCAATCCTTTCTAAGTATTGGGCAACGTGATTCTTTTGAAATTTTTAACAATATTTATATATAAAATGCGAATTATTTAAACTATAAATAGTAAAATATAGTAAAAAAAATAAATTGTCACAAAATGATACAATTTTTCAAATTTTAAAACATCAATCACCTTTGAATATTGGCTAACAAGTTTCTTATGAAATTTTGAACAATTTTTATATATAAAATATAAAATATGTCAATTGTAAATAGTAAAACATATTAAAAAATAAAATAGAATTTTTTTACCAAAAGAAGGAATTATTCAAATTTCATAACAGCATCCGCCTTTGACTATTGACCAACGGGTTTCTTATGAAATATTAAGTAATTTTTTATATAGAATATGAAGTTTTTAAATTATAAATAGTAAAAAATAGTACCAAAATAATAAATTGTGACAAAATGATAAAACTTTTCAAATTTTAAAACACCCCATCTGAGTATTGGTGAACAAGTTCCTTTGGAAATGATGAAGGATTATCTTGTTTTCTTTTAAGATTATTGAATATGGTGAGTTGATTAAGAAAGCTAAGTGAAATCCCCACGGGACATTAAGATAGCAAGTTATCTAGATGTGAAGGTTCCTTTCACAAAGCTCAAGAGAAGAAGATGATGGATTGATTCAAAACAAAAAGGAAATGGAAGGCACATAAACCATAGAAAACCAAGAACAATTAAAGGAAGAAGAAAACATAAAATGAAAAGGAAAGAAATGGTAAAAATGTGAGAAGCACGCCACTACAAGGCTAGGCTAGAAGCCATGGCAACCTTGAAGATGAGTGGATGTGTGCCGCCACTTGCTATGCAAGATAAGGCTTAAAAGTATTCACTCCCTAGGGAGGAAACTCTCACAAATGGTTGAGACACAAGAGTGTTTTTACTTCAAAATCTTCAACCCTTTTACATGTCTAGGAGCACCCTTTATATAGAAGAGTTTAGGATCCTCTATGCAAATAAAAGATACCTAAGGATGTCTCTACAAAAACCTAACCCTAGCTTCTAGAAACTAGGTCAAATAAGGTTACAAAAATAAGAGACAAAAGAGCTAACTATGGTGTGTGCAAGGCTAATTTCGTTCTAGCACAAAAGGAGACAAAGAATGTGTCTCATATGTCTCTAAAAAGTGGCCATAGTGTGCTAAAAACAAAGGAGACCAAAGGTACATAGGTACAATTGCTTTATGCCTTTTTCTTTATACTTTATGCCTTTGCTTTACTCTTTCCTCCACATCATTTATGCTCCCCAATCACCATGCGCCACCTAGCACTGCTTTCTTGCTCCTAATTAACCTACAAAGCAAATAAACATAGATTAATATTTGGCTTAAGTCAAGTCAACTATAGTTAACAAGGCAAACCTAGTCAAAGGTCAACAAGTCAACTAAAGTTGATTCAACTAAGTCAACTTAGGGAATAAAAAATAATAAACACAAATGAAAGGGATGAAGGATTAGTGAACTTCCTTTCTAAACATGCTTAGTCTTCTTAAGCATGTGCCTCCATCCTTGGTTGGGGTCAATCCTTCATCAAATTTTGAGCAATTTTTATATATAAAACATGAATTATTTAAACTAAAAATAGTAAAACAACAAAAAAGTGTTACCAAAAGATGAAAATTTTCAAATTTAAGAACATTAATCTCATTTGAGTATTAGTCAATGTGTTTCTTTCGATATTTTGAACGATATTTATATATAAAATATGAATTATTGAAACTATAAATAGTTAAAAATAGTAAAAAAAATAAAAAAAAAAGTGTTAAAAAGATAGAATTTTTCAAATTTCAAAACACCAATCCCCGGTAAGTATTGGCCAACAAGTTTCTTTTGGAATTTTGAACAAGTTTTTTATATAAAATATAAGATATTAAAATTGTAAATAACAAAAAGTGGTAAAAAAAGTGCTACCAAAAGAAGGAATTTTTCAAATTTCATAACTTCCATAAGCTTTTAGTATTGACCAACGCATTTTTTGTAAAAGTTTAAGCAATTTTTATATATAAAGTATGAATTATTTAAATTGTAATTATTAAAAAAATAGTACAAAAATAAAAAATTGTTGCAAAAAGATGAAACTTTTCAAACTTTAAAACACCAATCCCTTTCATTCATTCTAAAATTTTCAGCAATTTTTATATATAAATATGAATTATTTAAACTATAAATAGTGAACACTACTAAAAAAAGGTATAATTATTGATTTGGTACCCCAATTTTTTGGTTAAATTCAATTTGATCCCCATATTTTTTATTTGTTCAATTTAGTAACCCAATTATCTAAAAAGATTCAATTTGGTCATCTTCGTTAAGTTGAAGTTAACATCGTGTCCGTACAAGACATGTGTCAAGCCGTGAAATTTATAAATTTTTTTAAATTCTTTTTAAACTTTTTTAAGTTTTTAATTTTTTGTAAAAATTTATAAACTACCATGTGTCAGTTAACCTTCGTGCCATGTGGCAGCTTACAATCATGACACGTGGCAGTGGTAATAGTTGTTTTCAATTTAGTCCTCTATTTAAATTTTTGGTTCAATTTAGTATCACAATTCTTTAAAATGATCAAATTTGGTCCTCTCCAAATTGAGACCAAATTATTAAATAAGCTTAATTACAACTTATATACACATGTTACAATAACTTTTTTTAATATATATACATCAAATCATTTCACCTAAATACTTAAATTATTTTATTTTTTACAATTTTTACCTTTGTAATTTTTTACACCTGAAATTTTTTACAGTTGTAAAAAATAAAATAATTTAAATATTTAGGTGTAGTGATTTGATGTATAAATTCAAAATAATTATTTTAACATGTAAATTGACACGATGGTAAATTGACACGTGACAGTTTTTTAATTTTTTTTTAAATTAAAAAAATTTAAAATGTCATGGCTTGACACATGTCCTATACGGACACGATGTTAACTCCAACCTAACAGGGAGGATCAAATTGAATCCTTTTAAATAATTGGGGTACTAAATTGAACAAACCAAAACATGGAAACTAAATTGAACTTAACCAAAAAATTGGATACTAAATCAATAATTATACCTAAAAAAATAAAAGAACGAGCTACAACAACCATGGATGATTGGTTAAAAGTGTTACCTGGTCAAAAAGAGTAAGAATTGACTTCAACCAACATAACAAAGACAAAAAAGTACAACAAAAAAGTAATTACATGTTTTAAGGACAAGTGGTATAAAGTTGACTTAGTGGTAAAAATTGAAAGGGAGAATAGAGAGGTTTGTATAAAAAATGATAGTTTTAAGGGCACAAAGCAATTTGATTATATCCTATAGTTCTTAACAAATACAAAATATATTTAAAGATCATTCATGTAAGAGTGTAAATCTCATTATTTTTTTCTTGTGAGACAAGGTACCAAACACTTACAATTTGCAGGTTGAAAACAAAAATATGGCAGGCATCACAACATGGGAAGGGTAAAGAACAAGAATCTACTCTGGCAAGATCCAAAGAAGCACCGAATCCGAATTAAGGTAAAAGCTCATCGAGAACAACAAGAAAGACCTTGCTTTGATCCTGCACCATTAACCAAGCTTACTCGATTCACAGACAACTCAGCCTTGTAAGAATCAGAGTTCAATGTTTTACGGCTGATATTGTTGTAAATTTCACGGATAACAATCTCGAAGGCTGTTTGGACATTCGTAGAATCCAGTGCAGATGTCTCCATAAAGAACAGGCCCTCTTCTTCTGCAAGGTTTTTGCCCTCTTCTGTGCTCACCTCTCTAATATTCTCCAAGTCGCATTTATTTCCCACCAACATTCTTGCTACTGTGCTGTCATTTTGAGCTGCACGTTAATTTAAGAAAGAATCAAACTCTCCGTTACGAAATTTCATCAAAAAATGAAGCCTAAGAATTCAAGTGCTTCAAGGCATTTAGCTGATGGACGATAGTATATAGCAAAGATCACAATGCAAGTTCTAAAAGTACATACTTTCCATATGCTTTTGACTAACTCAAAAAGGACCAGCAGACCTGATATATGCAATAAAAAAGGCACGCTTTTGCCTTCCAAAAATACGAGCGCTATCATTTTGGCACTCTAAGAATTTTATCTTCAGTTTTAAGGCTTTACTGATAAATGTCATCAATTATGCAAAGTATCAGCAAATTAGTCTCTTAATAATGGTTTAATTACATTCGTTTTCTCCTAGACAAAGGGCCAACTTTCTGACACTTTTTGTTTGCATAATTGAGGGGACAAACTTAATGACTACATTTTTGAGAATTAAGCTGATGACAATCTGATATTTGGAGGGTGAACTCTTATCAGACTCCATACTACAGCGAAATTAAACAGTTACAAAACAAAATAATATACTAAGTTGATGCTCTGATATTTCATATTTCTCTATAATATATCTATATGATATTATGAGATAGGCTTGTTCTTACAATTTGACAAAGTGCAAAATATCGCCGAAAAGTGTCAGAAATAAACATTAGATCACGAAAATAGCTGTTTATTTTAGTAATTTATACAGTAGAGTAAATAATATGCAAGGGTAGCATTTCATCTTCACGGAATACGAACCTCTGCAGTTGTGATATAAATGTAGGGTTATGCAGTTCCAATTTTTTCCGTTTAAAATTTATAAACTAGCCTTTTAGCTTTATAATTTGATCAGTAAAGTATATTTTGAAAGATGAAGATTTGTGCAGTTGAAATTTCAACTGCATAGAATCAGATTCATCATCTTTAAAATAAAGTCAGAACTCCAACAAAAGACATGATGCCTAGCAGCTTTTAATCATCACATGCATAATCGAATACTACATAAAAACCAAAAAAAAGACACGCCAACATATTTTTTACTACATTTTTTCAGAAACACTTTGTACAATTAGAAATTTATTAAAATAAATAAATGTGCGACTCTCTGAAACTCAGTCCTTATTTACTATGTCAAACTCGTAATGTTATCATTCTTAATAAATTTTAATATATTCCAACACTTATCTTACATAGCATTGTTCATATCAGTCCCCAATGCACAAAAATTATAATAGTAGTTCTCAAATATTGAAATTAACCGTGAAATCAGTCCCCAAATATGCATTTTTCGGTCAAATTAGGACATAACAGAATCTTCACACTTTGAGGGACGTTAAAAGTAATTTCCATATACAGAAACTACCTAGACCCATCCTGTATATTTTTTCGAAATCAATTATAGTTAACTAAAATTTAAAAAACTAACAAACCCCCAACATGATCTCTCAAAAACTACTTTATCCTAAATAGTTCTAAAGTTATAAAACTATATGAGTATTGCTGAGGCTGTTTAAATTAGTGATAGAAAATTTTAATACATTGAATTATAATGGAATGAAATGAATGGGATAAAGTTTGGGAGTTTTACAATGAAAAGAATCAAAGATGTTAACCATTTGGAAAAACAATGAAACAACATAAGTTATCATTTTTTTATTCTTACAAAATACTCATTTTAAATATTATCCAAAAAACATATCCAGTGCTCCATCCATCTCACTTAAATTTTAGTAAACCAACCAATTTTCTCCGCAATTAAAAATTTTATCAACAAATCACTTATGAGATAATATGAAATGTTGAAGATATCAACTAAAGGCTGTGTTTGAATTATCATTCTAACAATGCTTCATACTCTTGAAGATGACAGAAGAAAGTCAACAGATTGAGATGACTGCGACTTCTACAAAAAATAAAACACATACCAAGTAACTCTCTCAAATATTGAGTAACCAAAAATCACATGTAATTTTGTTAAACTCGGTATAAACGCTTAAAGATGCTGAAAATAGGGATAATACAATGGAATGAATAATGTCCGTATATTTTAAACTCGGAGGATCATGCAGCATAATTTCTATTACTTGAACGTCACTCATATGTCACTAATATAATCACAGTGTTTAGAGAATAATTTAGGAGAAGAAAAAAAAGCATAAACACAGACCACATCCAGCATTTCCAAATTCAAATTCCAAAGGAAGCAACAAGCACTCACTAGTGAGCTCTTCGAGCCAGCGCTTGATGCTGTCAAAGGTGCCTCTCCTGCTGATATCGTAGACGACAAGCGCTCCAACGGCGCCTCTGTAGTAAGCAGAAGTGACAGCTCGGAAGCGCTCCTGGCCTGCAGTGTCCCAGATCTGCGCCTTGACCTCCTTGCCGTCGATCTCAACCACCTGCGTCTGGAACTCCACTCCAATCGTGGCCTTGGAGTTGCTGTCGAACTCGTTCCGCGCGAACCGCGACAGTAGGTTGGACTTGCCGACCGCGGAGTCCCCAATTAGCACCACCTTGAAGAGGTACTCCTCGGCGCCGTCGCCGTTCTCCGCCATGAGCGAGGAAGGGAATGAGTGAGGGTTGTTATGTGGTGAAAGGAGGGGTGAGTGGGTGTCACGTAGTTGGCGTGTCTGAAGGGAAGATAAAAGGAGAAGAACGTGAAGCTAGTAATGTAGTGAAATGGGTTTTGCTTTTTTGGGATTTTATTTTCGATTTTTGGCGTGATTGGTGGCGGGGTTTTAGGGATAGTGCTGGAATTTCACTTCAGACTTTGTGGGGTTGACCTCTTTACACTGCTTTATTGACTCAGAGATAAATAAATAAGCTTTTAATTAAAGGAAATTTTGAAAAATATGTTTCAAAGTGTCAAAATTTAAAGTTATCTTTAGGAATATTTTTTGTCGACAACTAATAGTATATAATATTTTTTATAATTGATTGAGTTATAGAGTGTTGTTAATACATGAATTGTTGACATTTTGAGGCGTTTGAATTGAATTAGTTGTAATTTTTCTTCATTAGTTTTAAACAAGGTTTTTGGTTTGGATAGCCAATTTAAAGTTATAATTGTTATGGTGCTTCGGTGATAAAAAAAAATGTTATGGTACATGAACTTTGCATTTATGTACTTAAAAACATTGTAAACTTGATGAAATAAATTTTTTGCATATTTATACATTAATATATAAATAAAAATAATTTAGCTTAATTTTAATGTATTTTAAATATTTGATACCCACAAATTTTTGTATATTAATCTTAGTTCTAACATAATATTTCTTAAAAATGTATCCCATATTAGTAAATGACATCACATATTAAGGAACCTAGTTATTGTAATGCCTCATTTAATAATTAAACTCAATTAAATGAAAACGTCACACAATATAATATGATGAGCGAAGATTCGGAGTATGACGTTCCTCCACATAATTATCCCAAAAATACTCAAGGGAAACCAAGGCACACCAAGATGCCAATACAAAACCAAGTGCAAGAATTGACAGTAAACACTTTATATTCAAAAACAAGGTAATACATGGGTCATGGCCCTATATAAAACTCGGAGAAATGGAGACCATCCCAAAGGAGCTAAGCAGCGGAATCATCGCTTCCCTGTCAACCTCGGGTACCTCTCGCATATGCTCACATCAATAAATTGATGATCATCGCAAAAAGAGAAAGACCACACACACAACAACCAAACAAGCAAAAGGGTAAGCTAGAGCGAAAACAGTTTATCATACAGTTACATGCTATTTCACAGCCCAAGGAATATATGTCAACCAAACATGTTGTGACTCTTCAAATAATACACTGAGACTCAGACACGACTCATTCGGATACATATACCGAGCTGCTCTCCCTTGAGCTAAATGTTACAGTGTTTCATCCCACACACACAAGGTTAGCCCTTAATAAGTTTCATGCCTCCTACTACTCTCACTACTAGAGTCAGTACGCTCTATGTGGGACTAACTAACTCTATAGAGTGTCAGGATGCAACCTTACCTTGAATCCTTACTAAATTATATAGATGGGACACCACCATGAACTCCCACTAACAGGGATCATGAAATTACGTCCCGACCAACTAAGGCACCACCATGAGGTCTCATGTCAAATCCATACCAACTCATCATTCTCAATCCATGAAACCATCCATACAGGCAACATACCCAAAACATGTTAAACTCATCCATCACAGACTATAGATTATCTCATTCATACATAATCACCCAATTCATAATTTAAAAGCAAGATCAATACAAACATATAGCCAACATTTGAGAACAGAGAAACAACAGAACAAGCCGCATTCGCGCCCAGCTTCTCGCTTAGGCAGAAAGGTCTCGCTCAGGCGAGCTCCTTTCGCCTTGACGAGAGCTCGACAAACAGAAACAATGGCCTTCTGCTCATTCTCGCCTAGGCGAGACTCCCCTTTCCTGAGCGAGACATCCACTTGCTTAAAACAGGGTTGGTCGCCTAAGCGACAACTCGCGTAAAAGAGTCTGGGCGAGCCTTTGTTAATCTCGCTTAGGCGAGACACGCTTGTTTGGGCAAGAAAACCAGTGCTCACAATTGTTCTCTCGTGCAACAGTCCAACAACACAACCCAAACCGTGCAATAAGACATTTCATAAGCTCACAACAACATACAATCCATAAAATCATGAAATATCATCAAAGCAAGCATAAAAATCGAAGATTTAGCAAAATCCTAACTTCTCTTAGTTGGAAAGTGTTAGCTAAGAGTTTCGACACCCAAGCTGTGAAGCACCGTAGCTTAAGGAGTAGCTCTAAGAGCTGAAAAATAGTGGAACTAATTCACTAAGACAAACCTTAGTTGGAACCATGAAGAATGAACTGAATGGAGAAAGAGCATGAGTTAGAACTGACTTATGTGGAGTAGAAAATCTGGTTTGAGCTAGCTTGAATAGGGCTAAGGGCTAAACCCTAACAGAGGTTCTGTGAGAGAACAAAAGAGAGAAGTGAGGCACTGCTTTTGCAGGAAAGACAAGAGTGAGAGGAGTTTAACTGTCTTAGAGGTCTTGAACACCCTATAGGCTAGCCCTTAGGTCCATTAGACTTTGGGAAAATCCTGCCCAACCAAAATTGTAAAAGTTAATAAAATAAAGTTTTAAATAATATGTTAACTCTCTTCGCGTGTTTGGATATGTAGTTATAATTATTTTAATTATATAATTTGATAAAGGTACTTAGTCATATTTGTATATACGATTTCTTTAATATTTATAAAAATCTAATTACAATTTGGAAAAGTACAATTTTATATTGAAAGAAATTAAAAGCAAAATGATATTCCAAAACACTTTTTATTCTATGAAGTGGTATTTTAAAAATAATAAGTTATCGTAGATGGTGCAGCGAATAATGGATGGATAGAGTTGGAGACAAAGTTGTGTGAAATGCACAACAAAGTTAGAACAGCGGCCGAAATACGTGTTTTCTTTCACAACTAAAAAAAAATCCCCAAACTCAGCAGTTTGTTGGAATTTTATTTTATTACAAGAATCTATTTACTTTATCTTTATCAAGATTTAATCAGTAAGATACATGATATGATGTATTATTCACTTTTCTCTATCATTTAACCTCTCTTTTTGCTTCATGAAATCAATTGTTACTGAAAACAATATTATTAAATAAAATTTTGACATTTTTAAATATTATTAAACCTAGTCTCTAACCTAAATTTCAGTTTCAGATTTTTTATTATGTTTAGCTTCTTTTTAAGTTTTAAAATTTAAATGACATTTATGAAATATTTTAACTTCTTAAAGTAATAAGTTGTGTTTAAAAAAATATTTTTACCTTGTAAAAATGTATTGAAAAATTATATGGAATTTTTTATTAAATTACTATAATTATTATTATTGTTGTTATATATAATAAATTATTTAAATTATCTTTATAACTGTTTGATATGAATTAAAATGACTTTTTATATTTTTAAAAGTAAAAGTTATAAAAGCATACATGTTATTAAATATGTACTTTTGATATTTGCATACATGTTATTTTTATAAATGCTCTTATTGAAAGAGACAATTATAAATACGTATACTTTTGTTAAACCAAACTTATAGCTTAAAAAAGACCTTTAAAACTCAAAATAAACAATCAACCTTACACTTTGTTTTTAAACTTTTTATTTTAAAATTGAACTTTCAAATGGTTATAAGTAAAAGAAAATAGAAAGGGTTATATAGAGCCTAAATTTTGGTGTAATAGTTTGGAGTTATACGTTTGTCAACCTAAAACTATATCACAGTAGACTTTCTGATTAAGTTTTCAAACTAAGTTTACTCCTTTAGAAAAAAATTCTATGCAAATATACCAAGTTCAAGCCTTGAATTTAGGAAATGATTGAAACCTATTTCCACCTTTAACTTCGGTTCATGTAAGCCCCACCAATTTCTTAATGGCTAATGCCATCTCACCTAAAATGTTGACCACAAAAAATAAGAGGATATGGTGTAAACTTCCGTTTAAAATACTCATTGTAGCCGAAGAAGAATCCAGGAATCACCAATAACAGTATATATTTACTGCAGCATTAAAAGCAGAGTAAGAAAAAAAGATTAATCTTTCACCCAATGTTGCACAGAACAACTTTACAAGTGTAACTTTTCAAGCTTAAGCCAAACAAAAAAGAAATTAAGCAGAAAAGAAAACTTTAGGGGTGTTGAACCATTGGCTAAAACTTAGTTTGCTAAGTAGGCCAAAATTATTGACATTTATGTATTCACAAGAAAATGGGCAACTTGTGCTCTCCTGAAGCATAGGAAATGATACCTTTTTTGAGTGGTGATATATAGTTTGCCCCATGGAAAGCAGCAGCTCGCAGAATATTAAAAGGTCCAAAGTCAACAGAATAGGCCTTTTGGAAGCCATCAAGGATCGTCATCATCATAATATTGGCTGATCTCCTCTCTGTTTCATACTTCTTTAATAAATTTACCTGCAGCAGAATAAACAAAGAAATAACCATATCAAATTTGTATGTACAAAATGATTAGTAGTTCCAAAGTTACTCAAATTTTGGTAAACTTACACATTTACAAAAATATTACATTTTACTAATATAATTGTTGAATAGTGTATTATTATTTTAATAATCTTGTATACCAAATTTTAGATAGTTTAGACATTCATAGATGTAAAAAGGGGTGACAGTAGAAATTACTAATACTTTAACACTTCAAATAAAGGGGTGAGCAAAAGTCTCAATTTAGTTTTAAAATTTTGTGAAAGAAGAAATTTAAGTTGATAAAATTTAATGTGTACATATAAAGATGTAATTTGCTAGAGCTATATATGAATGGGATAATCTAGGAAGCCTTTTGGATTCCAACCAGCAATTAATCATACGACCCAGGAACACACAATGCACACATATGACATAACATACCTCTCCAATATCAGTTCCCAAAACAATCCCCTCTGCAATAATTCTTGAAAGAGAAAATGCATCTCCAAAACCCAAATTAACTCCTTGACCAGCAAGAGGGTGGACAGTGTGGGCTGCATCTCCAATAAGAACCACACGTTTTGATGCATAGGAATTGGCATGCCTTAAAGTCAAAGGGAACACCATCCTTTCAGATGCCAACTTGATCACTTTTGGAGGAATTTCAAAGAATTCATTAGTTGATATTGTTGCATCCATTTTAAACCAAGAGAACATGTCTCGAGTTCCTAATAAGCCTGATGTAGGACGAGGTCCATAACCATAATCTAGAGCATAATTCACATCCTTTAAAAATTCTTCCTCAGTAATTGATTTGCGACTGTTTGACTCTGCTGGGCTCATGGTCCAAACAATATTGCTAAACTTATCACCGATGGGTAAAAGAGCAATTGGACCGGTGGGTAGAAAACGTTGCCATGCACATACATTTTCAGAGGCATGCTCTACTGTGCAGATTATTGCATTCTGTGAGTAATTCCATCCAGTCGTTTTGATTCCTGCTAATTCCCTAACATGTGATTTTCCACCATCAGCGCCAACCTTCAAAACAAGCATCTTTATTAATATACATTAACTTATAACAATAATAAGGGGTTGGTAATTGTCCTCCAGAAACCAGTTAAGCAAAATTTGTTACTGTTTACCACCAACTTTGCATATAAACTACTTCCATCACTAAGTTGCAGCTTTGCACCATGCCCTTGAGCAGATGGTGGTTCTACGGATTTTGTATTCTCCTCCACTACAGACATAGAGCTCGTATTCAAAGTCATTGAACTTAATCTCAAAGGATAGATTGTTGTCTTGAAATCAGAATCCTGTCAAGAAGGTTGTCGTTCTCAATGTAATGTAAGTATATGCCCCAAAATGACAAATTTTACTCATACATAATGAAATATACGCCATGTTCTTAATGGGGAAAAAATGGAAGCAGCCCAAACATAGCTAGATTTACTGACTTAATGGTCCTAACATTAAAACATATATCTGAACCAGCAAAACATCCACGAATATGACAGTATTTCATCCCATTAGAAAAACAGCCAAAACACAATTATTAGTAATATTGAGAGATTATTCTAGCACTCTGAACTGAAATACAAGTTACAGCAAAATAATAAAAGTTCAGACGTTGTAGTTGATGAAGTTCCTAGCAGTTATAAATGAACTGGTCCTATTTCAACCCCGAAAGCTAGATCAATAGAATTTTCCAAGTCTTGTTAGGTTTATTTTGGTAATGTTCCTAGCCAGCCTAGGACATCTTAACATCATTTAGACAAAAAAAATATCATTTTTGTACAATAGAATAACGTGTCAGGAGAGAAGAGAATTGAAGAACAGGAGCGTGATTGAGAAATCCTATCGGCTTTAATTATGAATGACGAACAGACCCCCCAATTTCGAACTTTGTCCAAGTGGCTAAATGCTTCATAAAATTACTAACCAAGTAAATTCCATAGTGCGCAACATAGACAGAAAATGCAAATTCATACCTTTACACATGACAGTAAGGCATTGTGGAGCACTTTATTCTCGGCCACACACCAAAGTGATCAAGTTTGCCAATTAGAAATGGAATAGCTGCTTTTGCAAAAGGGGTTTACTTAATGACAGCATGTCCACACTTACCCTAAATATGGTATAAAGGACGTTAGGTGCTTAAATAAGAAAAGGGAATAAAATGTTACATTCGGTGTTATATATCATTAAGATATTGTTAGTTACAATATCTTATTTTAGTTACAATATTAAGTGTATATGGACTTAGCCCATATTTTCTTCATTATTCTTCACTATAAATATATCACCCTATGTTATGTGTATTTTCTACACAAGGGGAATTAACCATATACCTAGTTTTCACTATTTTAACATGGTTAAAGCTTATCCTAGTAAGAATTGTTGTTTGTTCGGCCTATTGTGTCATCCGCTATTGAACCGCTATTGAACCATCCATTAATGTCTAGTTCCACAGTCGAGATGTATATATGTCGACATGACGGAGTGTGTTAGAGATCTCACATGGATTAGAGATAAGGCGATGTCATAGTATATAAGTGGGTGAAACCACACCTTACAAGCCAATTTTGTAAGGTTGAGTTAGATTTAAATAACATAGTATCTAAAGCCTAGCTTCTATAGTAATTCTATATATACAATTTCTTTTCGCCGCCCTAACAACCACTATCACTGCCACAACCGATGTCATTCGTCGTCGCAACCACCACTAGAGCCGCCTTTCAAATCGATCATCACACCACTCAAATCGTCTTGCATAAGCGACCACAACGCTGCCAAAATCACCTTGATCGGAGCTTTCACAAGCCACTTCAACCTTGCGACTGCGAGAGCGTTTCATTCGTGTGTGGCAGTGCATGTCAGACCCTCTCTAGCAGTGACTACCTGCGTTTGAGTCGCCATCCTCTACTCACTTGGATATGGGATTATTGGCTTGATTTGAGAACTTTGTTTTTTTAGGGTTTTTCTTTCCTTTTCATCTATGGCTTCCACGACTTCTACCTCTGTTGTTACCCATGCTTTCGCTGATGATGATTCTTCTCCTTTAGTTTCTCAATGTGGTGAGCGTAATTGCTCTCGCAAGTCGAGCAAAGGGCGTCACAAGTGTGAACATTGTCACAAGCCCGATCATAAGATTGTTAGTTGTTATGCTTTACTTGGTCAGCCACCTGGATCTGATGCAATAGTCAAAACCATGGTTATCAAACCCGCGGGGTTGACTCGCACACCTGGACGAGTCTACGAGTTTGGGCAGTGGTCACGAGTTTACTCATTTGTAAACTCGTTTATGACTAGAATCTGTTGACTCGTAACAGACTCACAAGTTTAAGAAAGGACAACAAAATTTGTCGTTCGTTTAAATCCAAATGAAAACCCCAAACCTAAATCGAAGAAAGGAGATCTAAAAGCCCAATTCACAAATCCAATACGCTAATCGAAGAACAAAGCAAAAGAGAAGGTGAAAATACCTCTATTTCACATTTCGCCACCTCTTGTTACAACTTTACCACAGTTCATATGTCATCCCGCCGTCGTCCGTCGCGTCACAATCCTCCGGTGAGTGGGTGATCTGTCACGTCATAGTTCGCTAGTCCATTCATCTTCTTTGTTTCGCATGGAGCTCACTCACTCTCTCATATTTTTCTGTCTCCCTCCATGTATTATCTCCATTTAACTTACTATCTATCATTCGTCTCACTCATTCCCTTGATTGTGTTATTTCTTAATCACCACCACCAAATCCTTATCCTACTATGTGGACTTAGTTACTCTTTTCAACTTATACTTGAATTTAGAGAATAAAACTAAGGTTGACAATATGTCTATAATAGTACATGGTCAGTATATATTAGTGTGCTGGAATTAATTGCAAGGATTCAATCTCAGATGCAATAATCTTAAGTTCGTAGCTGATTATCCTACTACCACAATCTCTTATAACTTCTCTAAATTTTTTATTTTTAACTTGTAAATGGAATAATTTTAGTTTATGGAAAAACCCATTAGTTTTTTCTTCATATTTTTAGGTTAGAAGTCCTTATGGAGAAGCTTGTCCAAACATCCAAACATACCCTTTATGGAGAAGCTATCTTAGTATAAGACATTCTCCCAAACAAAAAGACAATCAATCTCAATGATTTTAGTCCTTTCATGAATAATAGGATTTGAAAATGCAGTGCCGCCTGGCTATCTCACACACACACACAATCTTGGTGCTCCTAGTGTGAGTCCATATGTGCAAGAGAAGTTCTTGTTGTGTTTGTTTCTCGTGTGATTCAAGAAGGTTGTATTTTCTTTTTCAAGAAATTATTTGTAATGATCTTGTAATCTCTTCAAATAATGGAAAGTCAAGTTCAGGTTGTCTTCACTAACTGGATGTAGCTCCTTGCGAGTGAACCAGTATAAAATTCGTGCCTATTGGCATCAAGAAAGTTTGTATGTTGTATCTCTCATGGCAAATTTGATGTAATTGTGTAATCAATTAACAAATCTATGTGTTGATCGATATCTTGCTTGGTCTTTAACATCAAATCACTTAAATCTTATATGTAAAGTCTATGTGATATGTATTAAGATATACTATCAGATTTTTAATCTATTGATTTCTCATTTTAATCAGTTAAAATGAATGACCAGGAGTGGTGCGTGATTAAGTTCCTTGGTCAATTAACCCCACGCCCTTTTGGCCTTGATACACTTAGTATTTACAGTCCTTACAACATATTATGTCATTAACTAGATGTCATCATCTATCATTAATGACCAGGTACCCCGCTCTATCCATTTTCATTCCCCTCCCTCTATGTTTATACCTCACATCTATGTTCATTAACTAGATGTCATCATCTATCGTTAATGACCAGGAACCCCACTTTATCCATTTCATTCTAAAAAAGGGTAACCATAATTCTCTCATGATCTTCATAGCTATTTTGTGTTTGTTTACAATTCTTTCTTCAAGTTTGTTCCTTCTAATGATGACATGTAATCACTTTCCAACCATTATCAATCTACCTTCATCACTGCCAAATGACTACCATAACTCGAGATGTTTCTCTAGCATCTTTTCAGGTGTATCATCTTCATATATGACCTATTGAAAATCTAGTACAAGACTCATCTTCAACAAATAATAACACAATGGAGGCCATGGCTAATCCTTCCCTGACACTATCATGTACTGAATCCAATCTCTTGAAAATTATTGGCCTTATCCTATATAAAAAGGTACATGTTCTACTTGTAACCCTTCTCCCCACTATACAAACCTTAATTATCACCGACATTCCACCATATATTGCACTTGTTTGTCCTTATTATATTATAAGTCTAAATCAGCTTTCTTATTTAAAGTGGCCACAAAAGAAGATTGATGAGATGTTACCTTCAAAATAGTGCTACTTGAGAGTTGGTTCCTCTCCAGCTTGAAAATCAATCATTGGGTATTTATGGTTGTACATTCTTAAGACTAAATGGTAATATTGACCAGTATAAAGTTCAGCTACCTCCCAATGGTTATAAAATTGGGCCACGCTTTAGCTAGACAAAAGAAAAAGGAATTTCTACATGGTGATTGTTAAGATATATCATTAGATATCTTCTCTCTATCTTATTTTCAGTTTCTATTATTACTATTCTTCATGAGAATTTTGGGATTAGCCCATATTTTCTTTATTATAAATACAAGCCCTATGTGTATTTTCTACACAAGAGAGATTAATCTCATGCCTAGTTTCACTATATTTAATATGATATCTGGAGCCTAAGGGTCTTTAAGGAAAATTTTCGTCACCTCTGTCACTAGATCCACTGTCAGAGCTACCGTCCGCCGCCAACGATGGCGACCAACTGTGGGGACTGGTGGCAGCAACAGCTAGCGGTGGTGGCTGGCAGTGACTGCAGTACCGTGGTGAAAGAATAACATGCTTTGCTCTTTTGGGTTAAAGAAAAGTAAGAAAATTTTAGGGTAAAGAAATTTTACTATTGTTGCTGTAGTAACTTAGGTGAAATAATAAAATCGAGTAAAAGAATGAGAGTGAGTGAAGAGAAATCTGCACAGATTTGTTTAAATAAATATTTTAACGGGCCAGGCCAAATTTTTTAAACACTAGAAGAAGGGTCAATTTAGGGTTTCAAGTTATCTTCTTCGTCCGATAATGTTGCCGCTACAATTGTTCACTTCTATTCTCTTTTGTTCATGATCATGATTTTTGTTTTTGGGTCCGATTTTTTTGCCACAACCGCTATGCCGCCGAAACCCGCCGTGCCAAAAGCGGCCGCCATGAAAAAACTGATTCGCCTCCGCCTTGATGTGGTAGAAGGCTGGGAAACTATTACTAGTTTTCGCCATAGCCGAAATTTAACAACACTGCTCTCGGAAAAGGGTTGTTGCATGGTTCCAATAACCATACCGGAATGGTTTGTTATTCAGATGCTGATCGAGCAAGGTCTCCTTCTGATAGAAGATCTACATCTGGATATTGTGTCTCCATTGGTGGTAACTTGATCTCTTGGAAAAGCAAGAAACAAAGTGTTGTGGTAAGATCTAGTGCAAAAGCGGAATATAGACCTACGACCTCAGCCACTTGTGACCTTGTTTGGCTTAAGCAATTGCTTAGAGAGTTACAATTTGGAGACGTTACTCAAATGACACTTGTATGTGACAATCAAGTTGCGCTTCATATCAGTTATAATCCTATCTTTCATGAGAGGACTAAACACATCGATATTGACTGTCATTTCATTCGAGAAAAGATTGTATCTGGAGACATAAAGACAGAGTTTGTTAACTCAAGTGATCAGTTAGCAGATATTTTCACTAAGTCTTTACGGGGACCGAGAATTGGTTATATTTGTAACAAGCTTGGTACAAACGATTTGTATGCACCAGCTTCAGGGGGAGGGTTAAGATAGATCATTAATATCTTATCTCTATCTTATTTTCAATTTCTATTATTATTATTCTTCATGTGTATTTTGGACTTAGCCCATATTTTCTTTATTATAAATACAACCCTTATGTGTATTTTCTACACAAGGGAGATTAATCTCATTCTTAGTTTCACTATATTTAATAGTGATCATGGTGAAGTCTAAAGCAACCTCTTAATTTTATTGCTCAAGGGGATTTGTCTAATATGTTATGTCATTTATGTTGGTCCCTACATTTTGGACGCTTTTGGACTATTATCGGTAATTTGAGATGTACGAGGTGATGATAATCATCCTCCCCAAAGATGTATCTATCTCATTGTATATATGGATGGTGTTGTTACCACAGATAGAGATAATTAGGGTATTGTACAACTAAAACAATATCTTGCTCAAAAGTTCCAAACAAAAAATCTTGGAGAACTGAGGTATTCCTTTGTCCATAAGTTGCAAAATTCAAGGATGGTTTGGCCATATTCAAGTATTTCCCACTTCTTATTTGATTTTAAGATTCTTGAACGAGAATAAAGGATCACTTATTAGGATGTTGACCTCCGAGGAGTGCCAATCTAGTCAATTTAGAGATGGAGGCTTGTAGAAAATTTGATATTGGAAAAATATTTTGAATTGCATGAGGGGTATATTTAGAAGAAATGGTTATTGCTAAAAAGAAGATACAAAGTTTTTTCAGTAGAATTAATAAAATAATATCTAATTACCTCTCACTTATAATTGATTTTCAAATTTATTTTTTAGTTATAAACTTTGTTTGGAGATCTAACTAGGCTACCCTCCCCTTTAGGAAATCATTGATCAAAGATGGAGCAACTAATTGCATAGGCCATTGCATGTTGTAGCTATTATCTTAATCTCATATTGCATTATAATGCTAAATTTAAAGTTGATTATATGGAATGTATGATCTCATATGCTAAATTATGGAATGTATGATCGTTTGGATAGGTTGGTGGGAGACATTGATGAGATCAACAAGATTGATGTTCAAATTGAGAGTTTCAAGAAAAAATAGGGATTTTTTGGCAGTCTAAGACCTGCGATTAAACCAAATTCTAGCACAGTGCTTGGCATCATATGGTGATGAATATCCAGAATTACAAACATTTGCTATCAAAGTATTGAGTTTGACTTATACATCATCTAGTTGTTAGTGTAATTGGAGTGCTTGAGAGGATAAGAATTAAATTTATGAAATTAATGTTATGACTATTTACCTATGCCACCTAGTAGTAGTCTGTATGATTTTATAACATGGATGATGAATGGACTATGGAGGAGAATGAGGCAAATTCAACTTTGGATGGGAAAGAATAATGATAATGGCTTCTCTTTGAATTCTGTTTATTGCTGTCCACTTCGGTATAGAAGGATTTAGTAGGCATGTTATATTATTGGTTCATATGTGTGTATGTATGTATGTATGCATGCATACACACACAAATATGTAAGCTTTTAAATGTGTAAATATATCTCATCTTTCACATTTACTTATGTCCTTTTTCTCTAATACAAGTTTTTCCATTTTTAACAAACAAACAAGATAAAAAAATAAAGAATTAGATTTTCAAACGACAACGATAGTGATTATTGACTAACAAACCTAAGACATAATACCTCGGAGAGAAGATATGGAAGCAGGGGTTACTGTACTGACTCTTGGATCAGGGGGATCTTCCTTCTTCATGTGCAAGCCACTACTTAGAGCCGGATTACTATCAACAATTGCAACGTTCAACTGCTTTGTCATTGGCATACTTGCTGGAAGAACAAAATAATTGACCAGATTTTAAGTTATAACACATTATTCTCCAGTATCATCATCATCATCATCATCAATAACATAACTATTTGGTGTCTCACTTGTCTTAATGAGTGTTTGGATAAAAGTTTATTTTAAGGAAATAGTCACTTTTCTGGACAGCTTCTAGAGAGAGCTTTTAAAAGGAAAAAAGAAAATTCTAATAGTGTTCCTGACATCACCTTCTATTTTACTATTTCCACCTCTCACTCTCCGGATTCTCACACTCATTATTTAATACTTCCCTTCATCGCTATTATCATTCTTAGCCCACTTCATGGCAATATAAAGAATACAAATTAGAGACAAATAGATGAAAACAAGGATAGTAGGATACAATATTGAAGTGTAAGAACAAAAACACAATTTGTCACAAATATATGCAAACTGTAAATGCAAGCTTCAAATCTAATAGGCAGTCTTTTGAATGACAACAAGTGAACAACGTAGAGCCATATTCTTTGTAAACACAAATAAATGGACTATCGGATAAATACATGCTATAATGCTCTCTTTGATAAAACTGGAGTTACCAAATACCAAACCGGGCTAACAAATGACCAAGGATGGATCCAAGTAGGCAGAATTCTAATTAAAGCATATATCAATAATGTAACAGATTGCCAAATATTTTATGGATCCGGATCAGAATCAGTTCAATATGTTAGGAGAAAGAGGCTCTAGAATGGAAAACTTATTCAATTTGCATTGTGTTTATTCATGCCATAAGCAATACAATTTATAGGCTTACAATTTTCGTCCGTTGTAATCCCAACGGCTATAAACGACTAGTACATTAACTATCCAATGGCTAGTACATTAACTATTCAACGGCTAGTACATTAACCACCCAACGGCTAGTACATTAACCACCCAACGGCTAATACATTTAAGTTTATTAAAATAAAAACCCAACAAAACTCCCCCAAACTTAAATGTTTCTTTTATCCTCCATCCCGATCAGTTTCTTGCAGTTATTGAACAACACAGTCGGTAGTGGCTTTGTAAACAAATCTACAACTTGATCTCGGCTTCCCACGTGCATCGGCTCCACATTGCCTTCCTTTACCTGTTCTCGGATGAAATGAAAACGCACATCAATATGCTTGCTCCTTTCATGGTTGACCGGATTCTTTGCCAACTCAATGGCCGACTTGTTGTCCACTCGTATCACAGTACCTTCTTCTTGTTTCATCCCTAGTTTGCTTAGAAGATTTCTAAGCCATACCGCATGACATACACACCATGATGCTGCAACATACTCAACTTCACATGTTGATAATGTTACTATGGGTTGCTTCTTTGAAAGCAAAGTGAACGCCGTGTGGCCCATGAAAAATACATACCCGGATGTGCTTTTCCGGTCGTCTACATCTCCGCACCAATCACTATCTGAGTACCCTACTAGTTCGTAGTTGTCCGACATAGTATAGTATAGTCCGAGTGATATTGTTCCTCGAATATACCTAAGTATTCGCTTCAGAACCTTCCAATGATTGTAGCTCAGCTCCTCCATATACTGACTTACTATACCAACACTTAGTAGTAAGTCTGGCCTTGTACTCGTCAGATAGCGAAGGCTTCCAACCAAGCTTCGGTACTTGTTGGCATCAACTCGGTCTCCTCCATCAAACTTCGAGAGTTTTGTACCCGGTTCCATTGGAGTCGAAACCGGGTTGCAGTTTGTCATCTTGATCTTGTTCAAGATCTCCTCGGCATACCTTTCTTGGGACACAAAAATGCCTTTCTCACCCTGTTTGACTTCCAAGCCAAGGAAGTACTCCATCAATCCCATGTCTGTCATCTCAAACTCCTTTGTCATTATGTCCTTGAATTCTTGAATCATCTCAGCATTGTTCCCCATGAATATAAGGTCATCTACATAAAGAGCAACAAACATTACATCACCTTTACTTTTCTTTATGTATATAGCATGTTCATATGGACATTGCTCATATCCTTTCTACTTGAAGTACTTGTCAATGCGGTAATTCCATGCCCGAGGAGCTTGCTTCAACCCATAAAGCGCTTTCTTCAATCTTAGTACTTTCTTCTCTTCTCCTCTTCTCATGTATCCCAGTGGTTGTTCAACATAAACTTCTTCCTCTAGGATTCCATTCAGAAATGCTGACTTCACGTCCATCTGATAGATCGACCATTTGTGCTGAGCTGCCATTGAAATTAGCAGCCGAACTGTCTCCATTCTAGTGACTGGCGCAAACACCTCAGCATAGTCAATTCCCTCTTGTTTATAGCCCTTGCAACAAGTTAGGCTTTGTAATGCTCTATTTCACCTTGAGCATTCATCTTCTTCTTATATACCCATTTCACACCAATGGGCCGAGCTCCTGTTGGGGGATTGGACAACTCCCACGTGTTATTGCGCTCAATTGCATCGATCTCCTCAGCCATTGCAAGTCTCCAATTCTCATCTTGCACCGCCTCCTCAAAGGTTATGTTCTCAGAACCTACCAAAAGACAAACAACATGTACCTGTTCAGTAGACTCATACAATTCTTGTATGGTTCGTATTCTGGGTCGTCGGGGTTCATCTTCATCGTCAGTGGTTTCAAAATTTCCTGTAGCCGGTGGTATAGCAATTGACGAGCTAGTATCTCAACTCATCTCTTCAACTGAGTTGTTCCAACTCCACTCATTGGCTTCATCTACTCGAACATCACGACTTACTATCACTTTTTGGTTTATTGGGTCTAACAATTTGTAGGCTTTTGTCATCTCATCATACCCAATAAACACATACTTCTTGCACCTATCCTCGAGTTTCGTTCTTTGCTGACTTGGTACGTGGGCATATGCTACACTGCCAAACACCTTGAGATGAGACACACTCGGCTTTTGTCCACTCCATACTTCTTGTGGTGTCTTTTCATTCAACCTTGCATGTGGACACCTATTTTGTATATAAATGGCACATTGTACGGCTTCTGCCCAAAACTCCTTTGGCATATTCTTACTCTTCATCATGGACCGAACCATATCAAGAATAGTTCGGTTTTTCCTCTCAGCTACACCATTTTGTTGTGGTGAGTATGAGGTTGTCAAAAATCTTCTTATGTCGTGCTCATTACAGTACTTCATGAACTCTGTTGATGTGAACTCGCCTCCCCTATCAGACCGAACAACCTTAATGTGTTTGTCTGTCTCCTTCTCCACCATCACTCTAAACTTCTTGAACACCTCAGACTTTTCCTTCAAGAAGTAGACCCATGTCTTTCGTGAAAAATCATCTACAAAAGAAATAAAGTATCTCTTACCACTGAAGGATTCAGGAGTAATTGGTCCACACACGTCGGTATGAATTAGGCCCAGTTGTTCCTTTGCTTGGTACTTGGCATTTCTCGGAAACGAAGTCCTCAATTTTTTGCCGAGTATACATTCTTCACACAATTTACTTTTGAACTCCATGCTTGGCAATCCATGCACCATACCTTTTTTCACCAGTTCCATCAGCCCGTCAAAATGTAAGTGACCAAACCGGAAGTGCCACATCATTGTCTCATCCTGGACATCAAGTTTCAAACACTTTTCTTGTATGATTTTTAATTCCAACTTATACATTCGGTTTTTCTTCATCTCTACACGAGCAATCAAACGTCCAAGTTTGTCCTTCAAGTCTAGTACTCGGTCTTTCATTAAAACCGAGTAACCCTTTTCTATCAACTGTCCCATGCTCAAAATGTTACTTTTGAGATCAGGTACATAGTACACATCTCGAATTTCCCCAACTCGACCATCCTTCTGCAAGTACCAGATCGTTCCTCGACCTTTTACCGCAACCTTTGAATCATCTCCGAAAGACACATCTCCAGCTTCTACTTTTGCTAAGTCTTTAAAGAAGTGCTCATCTCCGCACATGTGGTTGCTTGCACCTGTGTCAAGGTACCACACCGAGTTGGTTGAACTGCTTTGTTCTCCAGTCGAGTTGTTCAATTGCATATCCTCGACTATTGACATCATCAACAACCCTCCATTCTCTTCAACATCTTCTGTGAGAAAATTAGTCGTCACTTCCTTCTTACTTTCAGATCGAGACTCTTTTGCAAAGTGCCCAACTTTACCATAATTGCAACACCTATCCGAGTTACAATCCTTTGCATAGTGACCGTACTTGCCACATTTGTAGCACTCAACATTTGAGTTGCTCACCCAACCTCCTCTCCATGAACCGCGTCCTCTTTCGCGCCAATTTTGGTTGTTGGTATGTTCTCTCTCTCCTTCCTGTCCGCCTCGACCTCGGCCACTGCGACTGTTTCCTCTACCTCCCCGGCCTCTTCCTCTGCTTTGAGTGTTCTGAGTATAAAACGCCTTTTTCTCCTGGAAATTTGTCTTTGCTGGGAGTGCTTGGCCAAAGTACTCTTCCTTCGTCTTTCTTCTTCTTTGTTCATACGCTTCCAAGGACCCAGCAAGCTCCTCCACCGTGTGTTTTGAGAGATCTTTGGATTCCTCTATGGCACACACAATGTTGTCAAAGTCAATTGTGAATGACCTCAAAATTTTCTCCACAACTCGATTTGTAGGCAACGGCTCCCCATTCTTGCCGAGTTGGTTTGCTACCGTCTCCACCCGAGATATGAACTCGGTTACCCCTTCGTTCTCCTTCATCAGCAACCTCTCAAACTCTCCTCTGAGAGCTTGAAGACGAACCTGTTTCACACGGTCATCTCCCTTATATGTTTTCTCCAGGATCTCCCACGCCTCTTTTGAAGTCGTAGCGTTTGCTAACTTCTCAAGGCCTGCATCGTCCACAGCTTGGTACAATGCATACATAGCTTTCCTATCTTTGACTCGTGTTTTTCTCAATGCAGCAATTTGGGCGACTGTCTGTTCATCAGAATCCTCTAGCTCTTCGAAGCCACTTTCAACTACATCCCATACGTCTTGGGATCCGAGGTAGGCCTTCATCTGCATGCTCCACTTATCGTAGTTGGCTTTTTGTGTCAACTGGGGTAAGGACATATTGTTGGCCATCACTCTCTCACTATTTGTTTCACTCAGACACTCGGGCAACTGACTCTCTCTAACACTCAAGAACAACCCAGCTTTCTCTAGCTCTCTAGCTGTCTACCTAGCTCTTGATACCAATTTGTTAGGAGAAAGAGGCTCTAGAATGGAAAACTTATTCATGCCATAAGCAATACAATTTATAGGCTTACAATTTTCGTCCGTTGTACTCCCAACGGCTATAAACGACTAGTACATTAACTACTCAACGGCTAGTGCATTAACTATTCAACGGCTAGTACATTAACCACCCAACGGCTAGTACATTAACCACCCAACGGCTAATACATTTAAGTTTATTAAAATAAAAACCCAACACAATAGTCACCACAAATTTAGATAGAAAAAATATGTTGAACTTTTATTCCAGTCAATTCACCTAAGATAAGGGGTTAAATAGGTGCAGATTGACAAAATAATTAAACTCAGTAAAGACATGATTAAATGACGAATTATGTTAAAGCTTATCTATCGTCAGACATCAAATCAACAAAAACTATGACTTAGACACACCCAACTCCATGCAGATTATTACCGACCTAAGAAACAAGCAAGAGCCATGCCAACCATCCCTCTTCCAACAATAGCAATATCATACTGTGGAATAATTTTGCTAATAGTTTGCTTCTTCTCATGCTCCTGCAAATTTTCAAGAATATGAATAAGGCATTTTCATTTGATATTCCATAGTGGAAATGATTATCTTTCAATATAAACTAATATAATAATGTGAAAATGCATAAAGGTGTGAGTACGGGATATGTGATGATAATTGACAAAGATTACAAAGAAGTTGAGGACTGAGTAATCACAGTCATTACTTTAATCAATGTAACAAGAATAAACTACTAAAAGTAAAGGTAAAATAAATAAATTAAAGATATGATGCTACTCATCTACAATCCTCATCAACTTAATAAAAGAAAAGAATCATGTCACAATTTCTCCTTGTTGTGCTTGATTTAGCCAGAGAGCTTGTTGTTCAAGGAAGAAAGGACAAGTTGCCCAACACAAAAATGATTCCAGTCAGAGTTAATTCATAGAGTTTATTGATCACATCAATGAGGATAGTTGCCCAACTTAATAATGATAAAGATCGGTGTTAATGCAGAGAGCTCCTCGCATGGGGGAGCGACAATACGTTGCCCAACTTTAGGGTTTCCTTCTGGTTTGCAATTGATTTGGCTTCAAAAGAGTTGGAGCAAACACGGTGGTTGGAAAGATAACTGATTAACATCATAGGTTGTAACCAAATAGTCATGAATATAGCAAGATTCAACCTAGTGAATACCTATGTGGAAAAATCCAAATGGCTGTTTCCTCAGAGAAAATGGGGCAGCCTAGATTTTGAAGAACAATGGGAATTCTCCAAATCTATTCTACAGCAAACAGAATTTCTTGGATAAGCAAATTCTTTTAGCTTTTATGTTGACAAGTATTTATTCTAGGTGTGGGACTCCCAGAACATATCTAATAATATTATCAATGTTAATATATAAATGGTGATAACACTTCAGCGTTAACATACTTCAAAACTATCATTCCCACATGCAAATCAATTTGTTTAGCCTAATCAATCATCTCAAAATCAATTCTTTCCGCATCATTTCTCTCAAAATCAGTGCTACCAATACCTAAATAAACATTCCCTGAGTTGGTAAGGGGTCATTGCCCAGAAATTTGGTAGAGAGATCTTGCTTTTAGTTGTGATTTGAAGACTTAGAGTACTAGTAGAGAATCTTTGGTTGGGTTTCTGGGTATTACAATGATGTGAATTGGAGACCAGCTTAGGAGCTGCGGTGACCAATGATGAGAAAGGCCAAAGACATTTGAATCTGTCTCAAGTGCTTGAAATGTTCATGGTCAGGATTGAAAGGTTTTCATGGTCAAGTGGAGTACTAGTTGCCAGATATGCTTGTAGAAGGAGATGGGAAGAACTTTCATATCTTGCTGTTTTTCCTTTCTGTTCGTAAATTTGCTTCTTGAAACAAGAGCTTGCAGCATAAATGAGAGGATTAAAGGAATGTTGAATGCTGTCTTTCTATTTTATTACCCAAACCAAAGGGTATTGCGTCTTTATGGTATTTATAATTAACAATACAACAGCAAGCAACAGTAAGATAGAGAAAAGTGAGATGACCTCTATTTTAAACATTTAAATAAAAACTAAAATTTAGACTACACATATAAGTCACAGTTCACCGAGACATCACTTTCCATCTAGGAACATGTAATTTAGTCAAAAGAATGAAAGATAACAAACAAAAACGAACACCACAAATTAAATTAAAATGAGAAGAATGTGAACTGGGAAGTTTAGAGAAATAAAATGGATCAGAACAGAGGAAAAAAATGTTATATACAGTGTATTGCAAAAATTATATTGCTAAAATTTGTAGTTTCCAAAATCTATTGCAAAAATAACTATCCCCGTATTGTTCTAACACTATGTAAATGAATTCAATTTCGTACACACACACACACACTATAAAAACTAGAAAAATATAATTATTCATAATGCTATGTTGTATGCTTACATTGGACGCCTCCCCAATAGCGGAACCACCAACTTTCACACCCTCAGTAGAAAAATACTTTCTTGGAATTTTGAGGGCACAGACGTTTGAAATAGTCTTCTTCATCACCCTATTACATCAGTTACAGAGTCACAGCCCCAACACAGAAGCTCAAATAGGAAGATAGAAAAGCACAATAAACACTATAAACCACATTCTCATGCTGGCATACGAAGAAACAAGAGTGATTGAAATATCCGAAAAAATCATTCATACCTATTTTCATTATGTGAAGAGGGAAATGGTGGAATACAAGAAGAAGGAAGAAGTGTTTGGTATTTACGGAACTGGATTTCAGACCATGGGAGGGGCTATGCTGTGCTTTCAAATCGAACACACGTGGGATACAATGCAAAATCGTGTTAAAGAAGAATAATGTGAAGCGCTTAATTGCGTTGCTGCAAATAAAACGTGATTTTGCTTTTCTCTTTTATTGGTTAAGAACTTTTTGTTAATTTTACGCTTCATCTCTCACTAATCCTCTTTTGACGAATTTTGTTACCTAAATTTTTTTAACATTTTATTAATAATTTGTAATAATTTTTACATCATGTTATCTATATGTTAAATTTCTACCATAACAATGATTTTTGTCGAAAAAAAAAAACTAAAAAAACGGCATTATTTTATTACCAATTTTTGTAAAATAATAATAATGTATTAATCTTATTTTATTCTTATTTATTTTCGTAACACTTTATTAGAAAGTTAATAAATTAGTTAAATACATAAATGACACTTTATGGTAAAATACACGAAAATTTGTGTTATAAAAAATTATGAAAGAATGGTGGTAGTCTAGTGAAACAAATTATGTAATTTAGACTGTGATTAGTAAAGAAAACGAAAAACTTGTTGGAAATTAAAAATTAAAAATTTGGTAGCCAGTATAATTGAGATAACGCATACCAAGTTGATAACTTTGAGTATTTTTACTGATAAGAGGAAATAAATAACTTTGCATTACATTATAGAAAGAGAGTAAACTAATTGTTGAGATCATATAAAATAAATAACAAATCAAATTATAATTGAATTTGAAAAATGTGCAAATTTACAAATTGAAATCGTTAACGATGATGATTTGTTTTATTAATATAATTAATATAATTATAATGCTAATTTGATACAAAAAATTATTGATTCGTTTTAAAAATATTAATAAAAAAAATCAAATTGCATTAAATTTTTAAAAATCAAAATCAAAATAAAACTTAAAAAAGTTAGAGAATCAATTTTACGCTTTTAAAAAAAATAAATAAACCTAAAAAGAAAAAAAATGAGAACGAGAATTTGAGAATGAAATTTTTATAATAGTGCAAAACTTTATCACCGTGGACAACGTAATTAAGCATTCACGTTTATAAATAAACTTTGCAATGTTTAATACCAAAGTTTGATACTCAATTTAAATCACAACAAATGTGGTAAAAAAAACTACTTTTTTATAGGTTATCGTAGAAGAACAAAATATCCACACCGAAAATTAAAATTACAAATTTTAATAGTTAAAAATCATTATAAATGAAAATTTTAGTAATTAAAAGGTTTAATTCCCTCAAGTTCATTATCGCTTAACTTTTTGTTTTCAATTATATTTTAATTTTTGAAAAATTGTCTCAAATAGGTTATTTAAAAAAAATTACTAACGACGTTAACGGCATGTCATGTGATAATGTGGACTTTATTATTTTTTATTCTTAGTTATTATTTTTTATTTATTTTTTTAACTTCTTTTTTTGAATTTTGGTTGTAGATGTGTCAAGTCTTTAGTGTGATAAGTGGAACCAGTGTCATGACGTGATAAGATAATGTCACTTATCAATGTCAAGTTTCATGATCTTTATTTCAATTTATTTGATTCAATTTAGTCCAAACTTTTTTTAAAATAAAGCAATATTATTTATCTCCAAATTAAGATCAAATTTATTATTTCTATAAATATTATAATGATATTTTTTATAAAAAATACTTTTTAACATATTACATTATTTTATATTATTAACGACATACTGATATTGTAATACCCCATTTAATTAATAAATGGAATTAAAGGAAGCGTCACACTAAAATAATATAGCAGCGCAGTCCTAGAGTTTAAACTTAACTCATTACAATTATCCAAGGCATACCACGTTGTTGATATCGCTGTCGTTGGGCGATCAAATTACCACTACTTAACTTTAGCAACTTCAGTATTGCCAAGTTAGTAATGAACAAACTAGTTAGGGTTAAGATAACCCTGAGTCGTCTCACAACGAATACGAAATTGATCTTAAATATTTGATTCTTATAAAAAAATGCAATTAAAACTAGTAACTATAAAAATGTGGGGTTTTGATAAGCAAAGAATAAATGACACGCAAATAAAAGATTGTAAACACAGTAATAGTAAATAGGTCAATTCCACTACTCTTTCAAAATTAGATTCATTATTGGTTTTCTAAAGATTATTGTTATTGATTTCTTGTTTAAGGTTTCAAATAATCAATGTAACTTCTTAATTAATTTTTTGGCGTCCTCACTTTTAACCAAAGTAACTTCTCAATTAAAAGCAAGAACTTTGTAGATTAGTCCTAGTAAATTTAACCAAAGTAACTTCTCAATTAAACATTACTAGTCTTAATCATGTCTATTCTTTTAGACCTTATATCTAGTAAAAAGTTAATTAATCAAAGTAACTTCTTGATTAATTCTAATCTAAGTTTCTACCTCTAATCAAAGTAACTTCTCAATTATTAGGAAAAACTCATGCAATCATTTGAAAGTTTCTAAAAATTAATCAAAGTAACTTCTTAATTAAAATTTAAAAACCCTAAGATTCATTTAATTGTTATGTTATTTAGATTTAACACTATGATAACTTACTATAATGTAAAATTCATTACTTTAACTAGATTAAGAACTAAAAGACATATATGAAAAATAAATCTCAACAAGAATCAAAAGAACAAATAAATTAATTCATCTAACCTCGGAATCCAGTTAAGAAATTACAGTGGAATCAACCCTAAAAGCTTAGCCCTCCATGACTTTGATGGAATACATGATAATATGATGAAGGAAAGAAAATAAAAAGAGAGGAAGAATGAGAGATGTGGTGGATGACGATATTTGCCAAAACCAGAGAGTTGCTAAGTATCCCTCTTCTGCTCCCTTAGGTCTCTTTATATAGGCTTCAATCGGACTTGGACTTTATCTGTTCGGTTGCTAAATTTTATCTTTATTTAATTAATTAGCAACTTAATTTCTGTCCAATTTCCAATTCTGCCCCTCTTATTTGACCATTTGACCAGTGTTGACCAGTTTTGACAAGTTGACCAGTTTAACTGCCCTATTAGATGCTGACACATGGCAGTGCATTTTCTCTCTCCAGAATTAGGTTTTTTGCCTTCTTTCTCCTTCTTCCACTATGGTTTCTACTGCAGGGACGTGAATGACGACTACTGCACTTCCGATGAGATGGCGAACGGTGATGACGCATTGATGGCTCATGGTGATGACGCATTGCTGGCTCACGATGCATCGTTCTTCCTCTCTGGCGAAGGCTCGAACAGGCTCGCAGGTTGCTCGTTTGCTGGTGTCGCGACTGGTGCTAGGTGAAGGAGCTGCCATCGCTGCTGCTCCGTTGTGGTTTCATGGTGGCAAGAAGATGGAGGTGGTCGAAGCTGTAACGTGAAGGTTGGTCGCGCAAATCTGGCGCAGGTTCAGGTGGTGAAACTACATTGGCCGATAATGGTGGAGCGTGAATTGTCATGGAGTTGAAGGTGGGAGAGAAGGATGGAGGTCGCAGGTACGGTGGCTCACGGTGGAAGAGCGACGGCTGCTGGCATAGTTGGTCATTGATGAAGGATTATGTTGTTCCTTTTTAAGATTATTGAATATGGTGTGAGTTGATTAAGAAAGCTAAGTGAAATCCCCACTAGACATTAAGATAGCAAGCTATCTAGATGTGAAAGTTCCTTTCACAAAGCTCAAGAGAAGAAGATGATGAATTGATTCAAAATGAAAAGGAAATGGAAAGCACATAAATCATAGAAAACCAATAATAATTAAAGGAAGAAGAAAACATAAAATGGAAAGAAAAGAAATGGTAAAAATGTGAGAAGCACACCACTACAAGGCTAGGCTAGAAGCCATGGCAACCTTGAAGATCAGTGGATGTGTGCCTGCACTTGCTATGCAAGATAAGGCTTAAAAGTATTCACTCCCAAGGGAGGAAACTCTCACAAATGGTTGAGACACAAGATTGTTTTTGCTTCAAAATGTTCAACCCTTTTACATGTCTACGAGCACCCCTTATATAGAAGAGTTTAGGGGCCTCTAAGCAAATAAAAGATACCTAAGGATGTCTCTACAAAAACCTAACCCTAGCTTCTAGAAACTAGGTCAAATAAGGTTACAAAAATGGGAGACAAAAGACCTAACTATGATGTGTGCAAGGCTAATTTCGTTCTAGCACAAAAGGAGACAAAGAATGTGTCTCATATGTCTCCAAAAAGTGGCCAAAGTGTGCTAAAAACAAAGGAGACCAAAGGTACATAGGTACACTTGCTTCATGCCTTTTACTTTATGCTTTATGCCTTTGCTTTGCTCTCTCCTCCACATCATTTATGCTCCCCAATCACCATGTGCCACCTAGCATTGCTTTCTTACTCCTAATTAACCTACAAAACAAATAAACATAGATTAGCATGTTGGCTTAAGTCAAGTCAACTATAGTCAACAAGTCAAACCTAGTCAAAGGTCAATAAGTCAACTAAAGTTGATTCAACTAAGTCAACTTAGGGAATCAAAAATAACAAACACAAATGAAAGGGATGAAGGATTAGTGAACTTTCTTTCTAAACATGCTTAGTCTTCTTAAGCATGTGCCTCCATCCTTGGTTGGGGTGAATCATTCATCATCCTCCCCTTCTTGGAGAGAATTTGACCACAAATTCTTTAAGCCTTTGTAGATGGAACTTGACTTGATTTGGGGGAGGTTTTGCGCCTCCCTTTTATGAGCTCTTGTTCCATCCTTTCTAAGGGTACTACCCCTAGCTTTGGTTAGGCCATCCCTCTTTTCTAGACCACTCTTCCTCTCATGCTTATGCATTGGGTCTTCCTTTTGAGCCTTGCAAGAGAAGGAAGAATGGTGATGTCCAACTTACTTTGGAAATATTTTTTTGGAGGCAAGTAACACTTTGGAGGTAACTTGCTCTTTTTCTTTTTCATCTTTTCTCTTATCTTTCACTTTATTTTGGTCCTCATTTGCTTGTGTACCACACCTAGCCGGTTCCGCTAGCATATTAACACATATCACCCTTGACCGACAACTCATATCGGACAAGGCTGGGGGACTAGTGTACCACACCTAGCCAAACTAGACCAAATAAGTAAACAATGTGCATATCAAGGCAGCTAAGTATCCAGCCTAGGTCGGCTTAGCCTAACCTACACCAACGTAAGCCATCAAGACAAATAGCCGGCCTTGACTGACTACTCCAGCATATCCGCTAAGTTTAAAACCTAGGCCGACCACTCTAAAGAACTCAACATAATGGAAACGTCCACATCCAATAAACCTTAAGGGCCTGGGTTTGGGCCCTGGCCCACTCACAAGCCCCACCTAGAGCCTAAGTCAAGGCCCAGCCCATGAAATGGTCAAACGTCATTAATGCTCTATAAATACACGTGGACCCCATCATTTAAAGGTATGCATTCATTAATCACTGATTTGACTTTCGGAGAACTTTGACTTACTTGAGCTTTAGAGACTCTTCTGCAGGTAACCCCTCCTGGGTCCAAGCTAACATGTATCGACCGGGAAGAGGCCAACTGAGGAGATAGCGGACTACATGGTAAGGTGACGCTTGTGCCTAACTTATCTTATTTGTTCTTCTGCAGGAACAATTGGCGCCCACCGTGGGGCACGAGACGAACACCTTGAGTACCCGTTTTTCTCTGAAGATGGTTTCTACCCGCAGCAGAGCTGGAGCGAACAAGCAAGCGGATGCTGGTCCCTCTGAAACCCCCCAGCATCACCCCTGACTTGGCCGCCATCCTGGACGACCAAGCAAAGATGCAACAAGAATTCACAGACCTGAAGAAGCGCAGTGCTGAAGAGATGGAGGCGCTGAGACAAGAGAACTCTCGCCTCAGGCGAAGGATCGAGGCGGATCCCAACCTGAAGGGAAAAGCCAAAGAAACCTCTGAAGCTATGAAGTCTCTGGCTTTCCAGCTTACAGAGGAAGAAAGTGAATACAATCCCACCCCCCACACCTTCACCACCACCCAACAGACACCCGTCACCTCTACCCATCCCCATCACTTTCCATCCGGTCAACCGGGGCTCACTGCACCCCTAACTCCCGCCCCCACCCTCCCTACCACCCATATCCCCTATAACATACCCACCGTCCTCCATACCACACATATCCCACCCTACAACCCACAATATCTTCCCACAACCCACATCCCTTCGCCAACAACGTCTACCTCCACCCACCTGCCTCCATGCACGAACTCAAGCTACGTGCAGCCGACTACGTCCGCATGGAGGAAATGCAAACCCTTCACACCAAATTCTGCAACGACTATGCCCCCAACACCTCTAACCCCACCCCGCAACCTCACCCACGCCCGGATACCCGCCCACGTGAACCCCGCCAACCTCGCTTCACCAGATATGCCCCCCTCACAGTAGCCCGCTCCCGCATCCTAGACGAAGCCCTCCAAGCCGATCTCATCCCCCCACCACGTAAGACAACCACACCTCCCAACGCTGACATGACCAAATATTGCCGGTACCACCGCAACCATGGTCACACCACGGAAGAATGCAAAGCACTCCAGGATAAAATAGAAGAACTAGTTCGTGCTGGCCACTTTCGCCGCTTCATCCGTAGGGATGACCATTCCTCCTCCTCTCGATCCTGCCACCCCCCGCGACCTGACCATAGACGTCAACCAAACGACGCCCATCACAATAGCCACCCCACCCAACCCAACAATCAACAGCCAGAGCCCGCCCGCACCGACATCACCCCTGCCGACCCCCCCTTACGAGGCACCATTAACACCATCTTTGGTGGCTTCGCAAGTGGAGGCTCCACCTCGTCTGCCAAAAAGAGACACCTCCGCCATATACAATCCATAAACCATATCACTCATTCCCACCACAGACGCCGTATACCCCCCATCGTATTCACAGATGACGACTTCCACGGCCTCGACCACCAATAGGATGACCCCATGGTCATCACCATAGAAATCAAAAATTATGTTGTTAAAAAAGTCCTTGTGGATCAAGGAAGCTCAGTTGACATCCTCTACTGGGCCACCTACCAAAAATTACAACTTCCTGACACCGCCATGATCCCATATGATGAGCCCATATACGGCTTTTTTCGGCGAACAAGTATCCACCCGAGGCTACATAGACCTCCACACCGTCTTTCAGGAAGGAACCCAAACCAAAACCATCCCAATCCGCTTCCTTATAGTCGATGCGCCAACATCTTACAACATACTCCTAGGCCGTCCTTCCCTCAATACACTTGGCGCAGTCGTCTCTACCCCTCACTTGGCCATGAAGTTCCCTGCCCCATCCGGCGACATCCTGACCATACACTGTGACCAGCGCTTGGCACGCGAGTGCTACATGGCAAGCTTACGACCACAACTCCCAATCCAACAAACCAACCATATGGAACGACCCCCTGGTTCCCGCATAGCCCTATCCGGCGAGGACCTTGACCCCAGAATAGGCCGGGATGTCCGCCTCGAACCAGTCGAGGACACCACTCCTCTAGAGCTCCCCAATGGCCACTCCATTAACTTAGGCATCGGTTTAAACTCTGACACACGTGCCACAATCACACCCATCCTCATCAACAATACAGATCTTTTCGCCTGGTCGGCCGCCGATCTCCCTGGAGTAGACCCCCAGGTGGCATCCCACAAGCTGTCCATATATAAAGAAGCCCGCTACGTATCCCAGAAAAAGCGCAAGCTTAGGGAAGAACGCCGACAAGCAGCCAAGGTGGAGGCCGACAAGTTATTGAGCGCAGAATTTATAGAAGAAGCTCAATACACCACTTGGCTTTCTAACGTTGTCTTGGTGAAGAAAGCCAATGGCAAATGGCGAATGTGCGTAGACTACACAGACTTGAATAAGGCTTGCCCTCGCGACGCCTACCCCTTACCCAACATCGATTGACTCGTAGACGGAGCGGTAGGAAACAAGGTGCTTAGCTTTTTAGATGCATATTCAGGTTATAACCAAATCCCCATGGCCACAGCAGATATGCATAAGACCGCCTTCATCACAGACGATGCCAACTACTTCTATAGGGTCATGCCCTTTGGCCTCAAAAATGCTGGGGCAACTTACCAGCGACTAATGGAAAAAGTCTTCAGCCACCTAGCAGGACACTGTGTCGAAGTATACGTCGATGACATGGTTGTCAAGTCCCCAAGCCATCATCAACACGCTGAAGACCTGGCGGCAGTGTTCCCCGCGCTGCGTCAATATAACCTCCGCCTAAATCTCGACAAATGCGTATTTGGCGTCGACCGGGGAAAATTCCTTGGTTTCATGCTAACCCAACGCGGCATAGAAGCTAACCCTGAAAAGTGCAAGGTTATCATCGAAATGCGCAGCCCCACTACCGTCAAAGAAGTCCAACGCCTCATTGGCCGCCGCACAGCCATCTCTCGCTTCCTACCCAAACTAGCTGAACAAACTCAACCCATAATCCAACTCCTAAAGAAATCTGCCTGGTTCACGTGGACTGATGATTGTGAACAGATCTTCCAAAAACTCAAAACAACCCTAACCTCACCGCCTATCCTCCACAAACCAGACACCAGCCAACCCCTGCTGGTATACATCACGACCACCGACTATAGCGTCAGCGCAACGCTTGTTCAAGAAGTAGAAGGCACACAACATCCTGTGTATTTTGTGAGCAGAACACTTCAAGATCCTGAAACCAGGTATCAGATGGTAGAAAAACTAGCCCTATCCTTGGTCTACACAGCACGTCGCCTCCGCCCATATTTCCAAAATCATACCATCACCGTCAAGACCGACTACCCAATCCAAAAAATATTACAAAAGTCGGATCTAGCCGGACGCATGTCATCATGGGCCATGGAACTGTCAGAATTCAACATCCGCTATGAACCCCATGGCCCCATCAAAGCCCAGTGTCTTTTAGACTTCGTCAACGACCTACAACAAACACCCATTGAGGACTAGTGGACGCTTCATGTAGATGGCTCCTCAAACCCAAGGGGTGCCGGCGCTGGCATCGTCTTAGAAGGCCCCAACGACATCCTCATCGAGAAATCCCTCCACTTTGCTTTCAAAACGTCAAATAACCAAGCTGAGTAGGAAGCCATCCTCGCCGGCCTTTCCCTAGCCCGTGAAGTCGGCGTCAAGAAGCTAACATGCAAAACTGACTCCAAACTCACCGTAGGTCATCTAAATGATGAATTCCAAATCAAAGACCCCATCCTCCTATAGTATTACCATCTGGTTCGTGTGATTATTCAATCCGCTTTCGAACAAGTCCGTGTCGAACACATCCTGAGAACCGACAACGTTAGGGCCGACATCCTTTCCAAATTAGCCAGCACCAAACTCAGAAACCGTAATCGATCCCTACTACAGCAAACACTCTCCACACCTTCCATCACACACACTTGCCAAATATTAACCCATAACCCATCAAGCAATGCCACCCCCTCCCAAATCCAAAACTAGACCACCCCCTACATTCAAAACGTCAAAACCGGCAACCCCCCCTCAACACGGACAAAACTTGGCTGGCTAAAGCCGCCAGGTACACTATGGTAGGCGATGACCTCTACAAACGCGAATACGGCCAACCCCTACTCAAATGTGTCACGGCAGAGCAAGCCCAATATATCATCAAAGAACTACACGAAGGAATTTGTGGTTATCATTCAGGCGCACGCACCATGGCTACAAGAGTTCTGATAACGCTGTCGTTGACGCGATCAAATTAATACTACTTATCTATAACAACTTCAGTATTGTTAAGAAAGTAGTCAACAAAATAGTAAGGGTAAAGTAACCCAAAGTCGTCTCCCAACGAACACAGAATTGATTTTTAACAAGTTAGTTCTTATAAAACTATACAAGAGTTAGTCAAATAAAATTATAAAAATATGAAGGATAAAGATAAGAAGATAAAATAAGATATAAACAATAGTAAAGAAAATAGATTGATTCCATTGCTTTTCCAAAATAGATTCATCATCGGTTATCTAAAGATTATTGCTCAATTAATTATTGTTGTAGATTTACAAATTAATCAATGTAAAGTCTCAATGAATTTGTTGGCGTTCTCACTTTTAACCAAAGTACAGTCTCAATTAAAAGTGAGAACTTTTAGATTATCCACAGTAAATTCAACCAAAGTACAGTCTCAATCAAATTTTACTATGCCTAATCATGTCTATTCTTTTATCTCCTCACCAAATAAAAAGCTTAATTAATCAAAGTAAAGTCTCAATTAATTTTCGTTAGAGTAAATACCTTTAATCAAAGTAAAGTCTCAATTATTGGTAAAAACTCATTTAATCACATGAAAGTTTCTAAATAAAATCAAAGTAAAGTCTCAATTCAATTTAAAAACCCTTGAACTCATATGACCAACATGCATATAGATTTAAAATCATTACTTTTTATGTGATTCAAAGATAAAAGACATAGATAAATTAAAACCTCAACAATAATAAAAAGAACAAAGAAATTAATTCATTCTAACCTCAGAATCCATAATGAAATTACAATGGAATCAACCCAAGAAGTTTAGAACTCCATGAATGCAAAATAAAGATAAAAGAAGAATAGAGAGAAGAAAAGAGAGAGAAAGAAATTAGGCCCCCCTAAGGGTTCCTAAATTCCGACGTGCCGAGCTTGTTTTCTGCTTCTCCCTTGGTCTCTTTATATAGGAATTGGACTGGGCTTTTCTGGTGCTAAAATCTCTCAAATATCTTTTAAAATAAAGATAAATATAAATATTTAAAAATATTTAGAGAGATATATACTATTTGACAAATATAGTTGGTTGATAATATCAATATCTAATATAATTAAATTAATTAATTACTTAAAGATATATGATAAATTATCACCAATTAATATTTGAATTAATTTTCCAAATCAACCCTTTGCAATCTCCTCAAATTATCTTCTAAATAATCCAATATCTTCAAGATATATTTGTTTGTTGTGGATCTAAAAAGATTCCAGAAGATCTTGTCATATTTAAAAAGATTTGGTAGTTAATATCTTTTAATATTTTATGATATAATTAAATAAGATAATTATTTAAAAATATCAAATAAAATATCTAAAGATATCTTTTTCCCAAATTATCTCTATCATAAAGATAAAGAAAACCGCAAGGTCCAATTTTTTTGTTCCTCTCTTCTTGGTTTAGCCAAACTTCTTCACTTTTTCAAGTTTTTCTTGCCGTCTTCATGCAATGCTTGGCTTGAATTTTTGTGCTTTTGATAATTCCTTATTCTTGGATTTATCTTTAAGGTGTCATAAAGCTTTAATCAATATATTTCCACACCTCCATGAGCTCAACTTAGCTGCAGCTGCACTAACACACCTCAAAATTTCCAACGAACATTTATGCAACTAAAAAGCTATTTTTAACATGTTTTTGTATCTCAAGCTCAATAAACCCAATTATAGGAAATCCCAATTAAATCAATCTTTAAGCACACAAATTCAATTAAATACCTATAATTAGACATTAAATGAGGGCAAAAATACGCACTCATCAAGTTCTCAGAGCCGGATACTTCTGGCCCACTATAGAAGTAGACTGCCAGGATCATGTCAGGAAGTGCAAGCCATGTCAGAAGCACGACAACCTTATTCATTAGAAACAGGAACAACTACACCACATACTATCCCCATGGCCATTCGCTAAGTGGGGAATGGACATCCTCGACCCCTTCTCACCTTGCAAGGGGCAAGTGAAATTCCTAATTGTAGCCGTTGATTATTTTACCAAATGGATCGAGGCCAAGCCGCTAACCACCATCACGACCCAGCAAGTCCAGCAGTTCGTGTGGAAGGACATTATATGCAAATATGGTGTACCACATACCATTATAACAGACAATGGCCGACAATTCATTGACAAGCACATCACAAGCTCTGTAGAACATCCATAAACCAATGGGCAAGCAGAGGCAGCAAATAAAGTTATCCTCGTAGAGCTGCGCAAGAGGTTGGATACCGCCAAAGGCCGATGGCCTGAAGAGTTAATAGAAGTACTATGGGCTTACAGATGCACCCCCCAATCATTAACAAACGAATCCCCATTCAGCTTAGTCTACGGCACAGACGCCATGATACCAGTAGAAATTGGCGAACCATCCCTGCGCCGAGAACTATACGACCCAACCCACAACCACCAAAACATGGCCTTACATCTTGACCTCCTACCCGAACTCAGAGAAAAAGCCCAAATACGCAATCTAGCTGCCAAACAACGAGCTGCCAGGAAATATAATGCAAATCTACACCCACAATCATTTGTCGTCGGGGACCTAGTATGGAGAATGACCAGCAGTGCTAGAAAGAAGGATGGCAAGTTCTCCGCCAATTGGGACGACCCGTACCGCATACGAGAAGATGTAGGAGGAGGAGCTTATCGCCTAGAACAATTATCTGGGGAAGAAATTCCCAACACATGGAATGTATCCCACCTCAAGTTCTACTTCAGCTAAATGTGTATTGTAATCGAACCAATACTTGTAACTCCGGGTGTACTCTTTTTCCTCACTTGGTCTTTTTTCCCTAAGGAGGGTTTTGGCCAAGGAGGTTTTAACGAGGCACCCCTATTCAATAAATAAAAAGAAGGGTTCCCTACTTTATGACTCTATGTTTTTATTCTTGCTTAATTCGTTTAAGTTCCCCACCCTTACCCCAAGTAAGCGGCCTGGGTCGAACACCCTTTACTCGTTGGTTAATTCGTTTAAGTTCCCCACCCTTACCCCAAGTAAGCGGCCTGGGTCGAACACCCTTTACTCGTTGGTTAATTCATTTAAGTTCCCCACCCTTACCCCAAGTAAGCGGCCTGGGTCGAACACCCTTTACTCGTTAGTTAATTCGTTTAAGTTCCCCACTCTTACCCCAAGTAAGCGGCCTGGGTCGAACACCCTTTACTCGTTGGTTAATTCGTTTAAGTTCCCCACTCTTACCCCAAGTAAGCGGCCTGGGTCGAACACCCTTTACTCGTTGGTTAATTCGTTTAAGTTCCCCACTCTTACCCCAAGTAAGCGGCCTGGGTCGAACACCCTTTACTCGTTGGTTAATTCGTTTAAGTTCCCCACTCTTACCCCAAGTAAGCGGCCTGGGTCGAACACCCTTTACTCGTTGGTTAATTCGTTTAAGTTCCCCACCTTTACCCCAAGTAAGCGGCCTGGGTCAAACACCCTTTACTCGTTGGTTAATTCGTTTAAGTTCCCCACCCTTACCCCAAGTAAGCGGCCTGGGTCGAACACCCTTAACATACAATTGCTTACGCCGTACATAACATACACCACAAATCGTCAAAATTCGATATACACAATAACATACAGAAACTAATTGCATTAAGCATAAACGCAAATAAATGTACCAACGCAACGAACATATTGTACCAGCTAATACAGACATACGCTCAATAATACTTTTACAAATTTAAGAAATCAATGTCCTACTCTGCTAAATCATGGGCCACCTCTGCAACCTCATCCGCTTTCCTCTCCTCCTCTGCCGCCTTCTCCTCCACCTCCCCAACATCCTCCTCATCCTCCCTCACCAACTTACCATCAACTATGTCCTTATCCACATCGAACCTTGAATCTGAGACGTCCACATCTGGATGGAAGAAGGCCGCCTGCCGCAACCCCTTCTCAAAACCATTGACATGCTCCTGGATGATGATGTTCTTCAGATCATCAAGTTCCCCAACAGCCCCATCATACTTATCCTTCAAGTCCTCATAATCTTCCCGCCAAAATAATACCCCAGACCAATCGACACCATCATTACGAAGGATATGACACTTCAAAATGACGGCGCCAAAACTTTTTCGATTTGACCAACTGACACCCCTTCACCTACCTTCTGACGGTTACAACTTCTTAGCCTTAACATTGTTCACCACACTTAAAGGCTGGGGGACTGGTGTACCACACCTAGCCGGTTCTGCTAGCATATTAACACATATGACCCTTGACCGACAACTCATATCGGACAAGGCTGGGGGACTAGTGTACCACACCTAGCCAAACTAGACCAAATAAGTAAACAATGTGCATATCAAGGCAGCCAAGTATCCAGCCTAGGCCGGCTTAGCCTAACCTACACCAACGTAAGCCATCAAGACAAATAGTCGGCCTTGACTGACTACTCCAACATATCTGCTAAGTTTAAAACCTAGGCCGAGCACTCTAAAGAACTCAACATAATGGAAGCGTCCACGTCTAATAAACCTTAAGGGCCTGGGTTTGGGCCCTGGCCCACTCACAAGCCCCACCTAGAGCCCAAGTCAAGGCCCAGCCCATGAAATGGTCAAACGTCATTAATGCTTTATAAATACACGTGGACCCCATCATTTAAAGGTACGCATTCATTAATCACTGATTTGACTTTCAGAGAACTTTGACTTACTTGAGCTTCAGAGACTCTTCTGCAGGTAACCCCTCCTGGGTCCAAGCTAACATGTATCGACCGGGAAGAGGCCAACTGAGGAGATAGCGGACTACATGGTAAGGTGACGCTTGTGCCTAACTTATCTTATTTGTTCTTCTGCAGGAACAACTTGATTGGGTGAGAGAGGTAGGAGTGTGAACTTCTTGCCTTGGAAGGAGAAAGCATAGGTGTTAGCATGGCCATCATAAAAGACTTTTCTATCAAATTGCCATGGCCTACCTAGCAAAATATGAGTTGCTTCCAAAGGCACAACATCACATAACACCTCATCTTTAAAATTTCCAATTGAAAAGTTAATGAGGACTTGTTGAATTACTTTAATGTCTTCTTCCTTAAACCATGATAACTTGTAGGGCTTGGCATGAGGGATAATTTTCAAGCCAAGCTTGTCCACAACCCTTGTGCTAGCCATATTTACACAACTTCCATTATCTATGATAAGGGGACATAGTTTGTCATTGATATGGCACCTTGAATGAAAAAGGTTTTGTCTTTGAGAAGGGTCAAGTTCCTTGGAAACTTCTCTTAGTTGGTGCTTTATCATTAACAATCCACATTCAAGGGGTTTAATTCTTTTGTTAACATGAAAAGCCAAGGTAGTTTGCTTCTTGAAGATTTGATGAAGACGGAATGAAGCTCTTTTGAACTATCTTGAAGCCATAAACATTGGAATGAAGCCTACATTGAGGAAGGAAAGGAGATTTGATGATATCCATGGTATCAAGGCTGGAATATGTGCTCTCCATGTAGTTACATCATTAAGAAAGTGTACTCATAGTTTGTAATTCATGTTGTAGACCTTAAAGCATTAATTAGATGTAGTTTGGTCTTTGTTGTGTTTTTAATCTGTTGAATGGTTTTTCAACAGGTTAAAATGTCTCTTTTAATCTGTTGAATGGCTTTTTAACAGGTTAAACGGTTGGCTGCAGTACTCTTAAACTGCAACAAATTCAATCAGTTGATTTAGTTGTTAATCGACTGATTTCACTTAAGTCAAGTGAAATCAACCGATTGATTTGAAAATCAACCTATTGAATTTCGTAACAGTTTGATTATAAAAGTTGTGATTTTTGAAAGAAAGGTCTGTTGATCATTTTAGAGCACGAATTGGTTCTGGAAATTTATGGAAACTCTCTCCTTCATGATCATAGGTGTTGCAGCTGTTGAAGATTGATCTTGGATCAATTCTTGAAGCTTTTGGCTTGGTTTGAAGCTTGGAGAAAGTGGTTTGTGGTAGGCAAGGCTGTGCTATCACTAAGGTTTGATCTTTCTCAAGCTTTGTGTGTGTGCCTGGTGGTTTTCCAGGTCTGCAAGAGGGTTCTTGTTGTGCTGGTGTGATTCTTGTGTGATTGAAGAGTCTTTTGTGGTGTTTTTGCATATTTTGGAAGTGTAAGGGTGGATTCTTTGTAAAACTTTTGAAATAGTGCAAAGTCAAGCTCAAGTTGCCTTGACAAACTGGATGTAGCTCAAGTTTGAGTGAACCAATATAAAAATTCATGGTGTCCTCTCTTCTCTAACCTTTCTCTCTTGCATTTTCATTTTAAAGTTTCAAGAACTTGTGCTTGAATCATCTTTTTCATGTTCTTGCATGTTTTCATAGCATCTGAAGCATTGAGCATGTTTGTATAATCATTTGGAACTGATCTTGATCATTCTTGAGCATTATTTTTGGTTTAAAATTCAAATTCACATTTCTGCATTTTTCCCAGTATTTCAGTCGACTGTTTTTCAGTTTCAATCGATTGATTATACTATAACAGAATCTGTCTAGTAAAATCAATCTGTTAGCTCTGTTTTTGATCGACTGAAAGTGTATAGTTCAGTACTGTTTGCATCCTAACTTGGTGATCTATTTGATTCAATTAAAGGACATTTTTAGTTTGCAAAAGTAGCCTAAAGTTTTAACTAGCCAATTCAACCCCCCCTTCTTGGCTTTTCAACCATTTCAAAACTAACAATTGGTATCTAGAGCAAGGTTCTTGAAATTTGATCAAGTAAGGTCCTAAATCTGTTTTGAACTTCTTGAAATGGCTGAAAACAAGTTACCCTTTGGTGAAGGTGTCTCAATTCATAGTCCCCCTATGTTTAGTGGCATTAATTACCAATTTTGGAAAATTAAGATGAAAATCTTTATTGAGTCAATAGATAAAGGGATATGGGATGTAATAATAAATGGACCATATACTCCTAAGCATATTGTTGATGATGTGCAGGTTAATAAGCCATGGACTCAATGGAATAAGGAAGAAAGGAGGAGAGCCCAATATGATTGCAATGCAAAGAATATCCTCACTTCATCTCGCAACATGGATGAGTTTTTTCGTGTTTCACAATGCAAGAGTGCCAAGGAAATGTGGGAGGTTCTTGAAGTGACTCATGAAGGAACCAATGATGTTAATAGAGCTAGAAAGCATGCCTTGATTCAAGAATATGAGCTATTCAAGATGAAACAAGGAGAATCCATAGTTGATGTGCAAAAGAGATTCACTCACATAGTCAACCATCTCATAGGCTTGGGTAAGAATTTTGACAAGGAAGAGTTAAACATCAAGGTGCTAAAGTGTCTTGATAGATCTTGGCAACCAAAGGTCACGACTATCTCAGAAACAAGAGATCTATCCACTTTGACTATAGTCGCATTGTTTGGTAAGCTTAGGGAGCATGAGATTGATATGCAAAGGCTTAATGAGCTTGAGTCAAGCGAGAAAAAGGTCAAGAACATAGCCTTGAAGACTAGCACCAAGAAAAATGAGGAAATTGAGGATGAGGTGGCTGAATCATGTGAAAGTGAGAACTTGAATCTCTTTGTCAAGAGGTTTGGTAAGTATCTCAAAAGGAAAGGTATCAAAGGTAATCCCAAGAGGTATACTTCCAAACACAATGAATCAAACTCTTCTAATTTTACATGTTATAACTGTGGAAAACAAGGACATATCAAGATTAAATGTCCAAATGCTAACAAAGAAAATGAGAAGAGTGTTGATAGGAAAAAGGAGAAGAAGCCAAAGGAGAAACGTGCATACATTGCATGGGTGGACAATGATGATTCAACAACAAGTAGCTCCTCACAAGATGAGAGTGAAGAAGCCAACTTGTGTCTCATGGCTGGTTATGAGTCATCTTCCTCAAGCCAAGTAAGTTCTATAGACTTAAATGACTATAATCAATTGTTGCATGATTTTGAAGAGTTGTATAATGAAGCAAACAAGATTTCTACATTAAACAATCGGTTGAAAGGCTTAAACAATTGGCTGGAAAACAAAGTTAGTCAACTGGAAAAAGAAACAGTTGATTTAAAAACTGATTTGGAACATTTGGAAATCATTTACAGTAATTCAACCGACTATTTTAGAAATCAGTTAACTGAAAGATCCTGTGAAAACTGCACAGTTTTGAAAAATCAAGTGAAATACCTTATAAAAACCTGTGCAAGGTTCACAAGAGGAGAAGCAAACTTAGAGGCTATTCTTGGTTCACAGAATTGTGTGTTTGGCAAAGCTGGACTTGGTTTCAATCCCTCTTTTCAAAAGAAAACCAAGAAGTTCTCTAGTTTCTTTTCTAAAAGCATGCCAAGTGACATGCCATTCATCTCATGCAACCATTGTATGCAAAAAGGTCATGTTATTAAGAACTGTCATGCTAGAAAATATGATGTTCCTAAAGGGATTATGAAATGGATCCCAAAAGGATCTAGAAAGGCATAACCATGATGGACCCAACCTATCAAAGGGTACCAAATAATCCAAATCTGTTTTGCAGGTCATGAAAGGTGATAAGAAAGATTTGTGGTACCTTGATAGTGGCTGTTCAAGACATATGACAGGAGATAAAACCAAATTTGCAAAGTTGGAGTTGAAGGAGGAAAGGTTTGTAACCTATGGAGACAACAACAAAGGAAGAATCCTTGGAAATGGAGTCATAGGCAATGGATCCTCTTTCAACATCAAGAATGTGCTGTTGGTTGAAGGACTCAAACACAATTTGATAAGTATAAGTCAACTATGTGATAAAGGCTTTAAAGTCATGTTTGAACCAAATAGTTGTTTGATATATGATGCACATGGTAGTATTGCTTTGATAGGCAAGAGAGTCAATAATATATATCTACTTGACTTGCATAATGCATCATTTAACATCCATTGTTTGCTTACAAAAGAAGATGATACTTGGTTATGGCATAGAAGACTTTGTCACATACACATGCAGCATTTCAATCGGCTGAATAGAAAATAGTTGGTTGAAGGACTACCAAAACTCAAGTTTGAGAAGGATAGAGTGTGTGAAGCATGTCAAAAAGAAAAACAAACTAATGTCTCTTTTAAATCCAAAAATGTTGTTTTAACTGAAAGACCTTTAGAGATGTTTCACATGGATCTATTTGGTCCATCTCGAACCATGAGTCTTGGTGGCAATCTTTATGCATTAGTCATTGTTGATGATTTCTCTAGGTACACATGGACTTTGTTCTTAGCTGCCAAAAATGACACATTTGATGCTTTCAAAAGACTTGCCAAGATGCTTGAAAATGAAAAGAGTTCCAAGATAGTGTCTATTCGAGGTGATCATGGTGGGGAATTTCAAAATGAAAAGTTTGAACACTTTTGTGAAAAGCATGGTATCAACCATAATTTTTCTGCACCAAGAACACCACAACAAAATGGTGTTGTTGAGAGGAAAAATAGATCACTTGAGGAGCTAGCTAGAACCATGTTGAATGAAAACTCACTACCTAAGTACTTTTGGGCTGATGCAGTCAACACTGCTTGCTATGTCTTAAATAGAGTGTTGATTAGGCCAATTTTGAAGAAAACCCGTTATGAGCTTTTCAAAGGGAGAAGGCCTATTTTAAGTCACCTAAAAGTATTTGGATGTAAGTGCTTCATCTTAAATAATGGCAAAGAAAGTCTTGGCAAATTTGATGCAAAAGCAGATGAAGGTGTTTTTCTAGGCTATGCTACACAAAGTCATGCATATAGAGTCTATAATAAGAGATTGATGACTGTTGAAGAGTCTATGCATGTTGTATTTGATGAAACTAACCCAAAATTGCAAGATCAAGTGTCAAAGAATGCAGATGAGGAAGATATACTGCAAGAGCAGATTTCTGCTGCAGAAAAGTCCACTACTGCAGGAAATCAGTTGGCTGAAAAGGAAAAACAGTCGACTGAAAAAGCTGCAGACAGCAAATTGCCCAAGGATTGGATCCAGCCTAGAGGTTTATCAAAGGACAACATCATAAGTGATATCAAACAGGGAGTATCTACTAGACGTAGGATTGTATTTTGTGAACATGTTGCATTTGTATCTCAAATTGAACCTAAGAATGTGAATGATGCTTTGAATGATAGTAATTGGATTGTGGCTATGCAATTTGAACTCAATCAATTCACAAGAAATGATTTGTGGTCTCTAGTGCCTAAAACTAATGACATGAATATAATTGGAACCAAATGGGTTTTTAGAAACAAAATGGATGAAGATGGTAATATAGTAAGAAACAAAGCTAGACTAGTTGCTAAAGGGTATAATCAAGAAGAAGGCATTGATTTTGATGAAACTTATGCACCTGTAGCTAGGCTAGAAGCTGTGAGATTACTCTTAGCATATGCTTGCATGTGTAACTTTAAATTGCATCAAATGGATGTGAAAAGTGCATTCTTGAATGGTTTCCTAAATGAAGAAGTGTATGTATCACAACCTCCTGGATTTGACGATCATCTCTATCCTAACCATGTTTTCAAATTGAAAAAGGCCTTATATGGTTTGAAACAAGCACTAAGGCAATGGTATGAAAGGCTAAGCAATTTTCTCTTATCAAAAGGTTATGCTAGAGGTGCAGTGGATAAAACACTCTTCATTAGAAAACATGATAATGATGTTATACTTGTTCAAGTGTATGTTGATGATATCATCTTTGGTTCAAATAATAACACATTGTGTGAAGAGTTTGTTGCAGCAATGCAGGGAGAGTTTGACATGTCCATGATAGGTGAGCTTGCCTACTTTCAAGGGCTGCAAGTCAAGCAACTCAAGCATGGAACATTTTTAAATCAATCAAAATACTGTTTTGACTTGTTGAAAAAGTTCAAAATGAAGGATTGCAAGGAAGCTGCCACTCCAATTGCAACAAATTGCCTTATGGATGCAGATGAGGCTGGCCAACCAGTAGATTCAACCAAATATAGAGGGTTGATTGGGTCTTTGCTCTATCTTACAACAAGTAGGCCAGACATTCAGTTTGGAGTATGCTTATGTGCTAGATTTCAAGCAAATCCTAAGGAATCACAATTTAAGGCTGCAAAAAGGATTCTAAAGTACCTCAAAGGAACAACCAATGTTGGTTTATGGTATCCATGTGATTCTAACATATCTCTTAGTGGTTTTTCAGATTCAGACTATGCAGGGTGCAAATTGGATAGTAAAAGCACAAGTGGTACTTGCCATTTGCTTGGATCAAGTCTAATCTCATGGAATAGCAAAAAGCAAGCTTGTGTGGCACTTTCCACAGCTGAAGCTGAATATATTGCTGCTGGACATGGTTGTGCACAAATCATATGGTTGAAACATCAACTTTTGGACTATGGTGTAAGGCTAAGCAAGGTACCTTTGTATTGTGATAATACTAGTGCAATCAACTTAACCAAGAATCCAATACAACATTCTAAAACCAAGCATATAGAGATTAGGCATCATTTCATTCGTGATCATGTTCAAAAGGGAGATTATGAAATCAAGTTTGTTAAAACTGAAAATCAATTGACGGATTTGTTTACAAAACCATTGGCTAGAGATAGGTTTAACAAGCTAAGAACTGAACTAGGCATTTTAGACATCAAGAATGTGGTCTGATGTGTTTGTAGCATGTTAATCTTATGTACTAATGCATTGGTTTCATAAAAAATCTGCTGCTGTATGCAAAAGCTAAAAACTGTCATAGTCAACCTGTTGATTTTGCATTTCAACGTGTTGATTTCACTTAAATCTGCCTCTGTTTGCAAAATTCATGATCTGTCAATTTGCTGTTTTTGTATTTCAACATGTTTATTTCACTTAAACTGCCACTAGATGATGAAAAATTGATCTGCTATGATTTTTGATCTACTGTTTTCATAATTCAGTATGTTGATTTCATTAAAACTGAATCTAGAAAAATGAAGTTCAATTTTACGATTTTCAATCGATTGATTTTCAAAATCAGTCAGCTGATTTCACTTAACCAGATTCTGCTTTTAATCTCTGATGCTCTGATGCTGTTTTAGTCGACTGATTCTATTTTCAACGTGTTGATTTTACTTAAACTGTGCTTTTATTCACGAATTGAATTGTTAAGCTGACTCAGTCAAAGAAAGCATCTTTTTGTCAGGTACTATCTACTATTAACTGCCCATTTCACCAGCCATGTGTTACTTTTACTGAATTGTTTGACCAAAAAGCATTCTAGTGTACAATTCCAATGTGCATGCAGCTCACATGATCTGAACTGATTGATTCTCTCATAAAAACACATTGAAAACATTTTGAATGCACGAGATACTGTTTTGGACATTATTAAATTAATTTGGGTAACATAAAACGAATTAATTAGAAAATTTTGCACCATTTAATCAACTATTTCTGAAAATCAGTTTGTTGAATTATAAATACTACACTTGTGTTGCTGCACTTTCATCATACATCTCTTAGAAACAGCCATACCAACACTCATCATGCCTCGTCGTTCCCAAAGAGCTACCCAATCTGATGATGAACACTCCACTCCTCCTACTCCAAGGTTTCCAAATCATGAAAGCCATGGGAGAATTGAAGCATGGTTTGAGGATCATGAGGACAACATTCAAGTGTTCCTCATTGAGATGAACAGGAAGCAGATCAACATTCCTAAGGTGCTGAGGTTCTCACGGCTAAGAGCTGAAGGCTTTGAGAGCCTATTCCAACAACTAAAGCATCAAAAGTTGAAGTCTTTCCTTGAACTTTCAGGGAAAATATATCCAGACTTGGTGAAAGTGTTTTTTACCAACTTGGAGTTCAAAAATGATGTCCTATTGTCCAGCATCAAGGGTGTTCAAATGGAGATCAACAAGAGAGCTTGGAAAGATGTGGTTGGACTCAAACCAAGGGGTGTGCAAGTGAGAAAATGTGAAACTGGGGCTATTCCAGAATTCAACAAGATGCAATACTATGGCCAATGCTTGAGAAATCCTATTGCTGAAATCAAACACTTCCATGTTGGTGGTCTCAAGGTGGATCAAAGGTTACTTGGTATGATTGTCACAAAAATCCTTGTTCCACATGGTAGCAACCATTCAACATTGAATGAGGGAGATTTGATACTCATGTACTGCATTCAACACAACATTCAAGTGGATTGGATCTATGTGTTTCGTGATCACATGCTCAAGGCCAAGAGGCTCACAGATTTTAGGCTTCCATATATGGTTTTGGTGTCTAAATTCATTGAATACTTTGGTATTGATGTAGAGGATGAGCTAGAGGAGTCAACTGGACTATTAAACCATACCTCCAACCAAAATCTGCACAAAATGGGCTTTATCAAGGTGGGAAATGGATGGACAGTTGCTGGAGCTGTTGTTGGTGGTGCACATGACCATGAAGCCGGTCCAAGTGGTGCAAATCAGGAGGAAGAACCAACTGCTGGACCCATGGACTTGATTCCCTACAATCCTCCAGAGGATAGAGGCCCTGTGTACTCACATTTTGAAAGGATGGTGTTGAACCAGCTACATGAGCTCAATGTGTCTCAACATGAACATCACAACTATTGCAATGAGAGGTTCAATGCATTGGATGGCCAAATCCATGATATCCAGGATATGCTCCACTCATTCTAGACTAGAAATGACCCTCATGATGACTGAGTGTGGTGGTTGTTTAAGATCATGCATTGCATTCTTGTGTTTGTGATTTTTCAATTTGAGTTTTGTCAATTTCAGTTGGTTGTTTTTTCATTTCAGTCGGCTGATTGTATCAGCTTTATGCATCTGTTTTCTGTTTTCAGTTTCTGTTGGCTGTATTTCCTTCCAGTATTAATCAAATGATATGCAATGCTTGTTATCTTTATGCATTTGTTCTGTTTGATGAATCCAAAGGGGGAGAAAAATTTGAAAATGGATAATTGATCACATTAAACTAAGCATTAAAAATTGGAATCAATAATCAAATATGTATTTGAACCCATATTATTGATAAGGGGAGCTTGATCACAGTTGTATACTTGCTAGCTTGTGTGTATTGCTGCTGTAAAATGTGTTTCAGGTTCACAAGCTTCAAGCTAAGGTGTTACTTCATCAATTGGTTTCCAACAAATGGAAGAAGCATTTTGCAAAGGAAGATAGAAGAAGATAGATGGAATAAAGGTTGGCTTCATCAAATCAGGGGGAGATTGTTGACATGAGAAGCCAAGGTGGTTTGCTTCTTGAAGATTTGATGAAGATTGAATGAAGCTCTTTTGAACTATCTTGAAGCCATAAACATTGGAATGAAGCCTACATTGATGAAGGAAAGGAGATTTGATGATATCCATGGTGATCAAGGCTGAAATGTGTGCTCTCCATGTAGTTACATCATTAAGAAAGTGTACTCATAGTTTGTAATTCATGTTGTAGACCTTAAAGCATTAATTAGATGTAGTTTGGCCTTTATTGTGTTTTTAATCTCATGAATGGTTTTTCAACAGGTTAAAATGTCTCTTTTAATCTGTTGAATGGCTTTTTAACAGGTTAAAAGGTTGGCTGCAGTACTCTTAAACTGTAACAAATTGAATCAGTTGATTTAGTTGTTAATCGACAGATTTCACTTAAGTCAAGTGAAATCAACCGATTGATTTGAAAATCAACCTATTGAATTTCGTAACAGTTTGATTATAAAAGTTGTGATTTTTGAAAGAAAGGTCTGTTGATCATTTTAGAGCACGAATTGGTTCTGGAAATTTATGGAAACTCTCTCCTTCATGATCATAGGTGTTGCAGCTGTTGAAGATTGATCTTGGATCAATTCTTGAAGCTTTTGGCTTGGTTTGAAGCTTGGAGAAAGTGGTTTGTGGTAGGCAAGGCTGTGCTATCACTAAGGTTTGATCTTTCTCAAGCTTTGTGTGTGTGCCTGGTGGTTTTCCAGGTCTGCAAGAGGGTTCTTGTTGTGCTGGTGTGATTCTTGTGTGATTGAAGAGTCTTTTGTGGTGTTTTTGCATATTTTGGAAGTGTAAGGGTGGATTCTTTGTAAAACATTTGAAATAGTGCAAAGTCAAGCTCAAGTTGCCTTGACAAACTGGATGTAGCTCAAGTTTGAGTGAACCAGTATAAAAATTCGTGGCGTCCTCTCTTCTCTAACCTTTCTCTCTTGCATTTTCATTTTAAAGTTTCAAGAACTTGTGCTTTAATCATCTTTTTCATGTTCTTGCATGTTTTCATAGCATCTGAAGCATTGAGCATGTTTGTATAATCATTTGGAACTGATCTTGATCATTCTTGAGCATTGTTTCTGGTTTAAAATTCAAATTCACGTTTCTGCATTTTTCCCAGTATTTCAGTCGACTGTTTTTCAGTTTCAATCAATTGATTATACCAGAACAGAATCTGTCTAGTAAAATCAATCTGTTAACTCTGTTTTTGATCGACTGAAAGTGTATAGTTCAGTACTGTTTGCATCCTAACTTGGTGATCTATTTGATTCAATTAAAGGACATTTTTAGTTTGCAAAAGTAGCCTAAAGTTTTAACTAGCCAATTTAACCCCCCCTTCTAGGCTTTTCAACCATTTCAAAACTAACACCTTTCACTTGAAGAAGAAGTGTGGGAAGAAGTACTTTTGGGGGAAGGAGGAGAAGAATGTTCACTCTCTACTTCTCTTTTAAGGTTTAAGGCCGTGGTTCTTTTGGTAGAACAATTTGAAGTTATGTGCCCATATCCCAAACACTTAAAACATTTTATAGAACTTGTCCTTGTACCTTGAGAATAATTAGGAGTTTCATTAGGAGGCCTAGACGAATTAGTCCTAGGAGGTGGGTCTTGGGAACTCTTAGGTGGTGATTTATCATGTTTTCTCTCTTTACCTTTCCAAGTACTAGAATAGTAGTCATTGTATGAACCACTCCTCTTGGCCTCTTTTTTTCTTTTGCAATTGAGTTTCAACTTTCACGGCCAAATGTAAAACTTTGTCAAGAAAGGAGTACTCATATAACTCTACTAAATCTTCTATGTCCCTCCTTAACCCACTCACAAATCTAGCTACCTTTTCCTCTTCACTTTTAAATTGGAGTCCTACCTTTAGAAGCATGGACTCATTAACTTGTAATATTCATATACACACATGGACCCTTGTTGAAGCCTTTGGAGCTTCAAAAGAGTCTCCCTCCTATAATAGAAAGGAACAAATCTAGCGCGCATCAAATTTTTAAGGTCCCTCCAAGAAGTCGCGAGTGACTCTTGGTTAATATTGTCCATACATAATTGATGCCACCAAGTCATGGCATAATCCTCAAACTCTAAGACTACCAAATCTACTTGCTTTTAATCACTAACTACATGAATGGTAAAATTTTGGTCCACTTTTTGTTCCCACTCAATGTAGATGTTTGGGTCATTTTCTCCTTTGAACTTAGGAATCTTTGGAGTTTGCTTCTCTTGTGATGGGTTGCGCCTAGAATGCCCTCTTTTCCTAGCCACTCTTTCCTGCTACCTAGCTTCAAGCCTTTGAATGTGCTCTTGGATTCTTAGGTCACTTTGCTCCTTGTCTTTTCTCAATTGTTCAAAGGCCTCCTTCCTAGACAACTCCAAATCCCGAAGCAATCTCATCAATGTATTGTTTTTGTTTGGTGTAGGTGCATTTGATGAACTTGCCATGATTCCTACAACAAAAGCACTCAAATCCGAGACAAAATAAATGGCTTAGGGGTTAGACAAAAAATCGAGACCAAATCCAACCCAAAATGCAACCCAAGTGTTTAGATCACACTCCCAAAGTAACAAGGCAAGGCTAGCATTCAAAATCCACCAAAGGAGTGAAGCAAATACTTTTAAAAACTTGTTCTAAACCTTTCAAATGCAAGACAAGTGATTCAACCACAACATCCCAAGAGTTTCAAGAAAAGAAAACTACTAAGACAAAACAGAGAACACCTAGTGGCAAGCAAGAAAAGCACAAAAACAAGGAAAGCTAAACTCTAAAGAACAAAAGTTTGAGACAAAACTTTTAACAAGACTAAAACAAGAAAAGCACATTTTAAAGACTCTATGGAAAGTACTTGACAAGCATCTTCAAGTCTTAAATCATGCACACACCAAGAAATATCATAACCAAGTTAAAACATGGAACTAATTAGCCAATATCACCCAATTCTCAAATATGAAAACTAGTAGCATAACACCTAGTGAAAAACACACTTTTATTTCACCAAGGAGCAAGGTTGCTCTCGGTTTTTAGGCAAAAATTGGTGCAAATTTTTCTTCTTTCACAACTAGTTTCATAAAATGGTGAGAAAGAGTTTTAGGTGGCTTGGACACTTAGTTCCTCAAGTTTTAGGCCAAAATCAATTTCATGGAGCATACATCAAGCAAGACATAAAGTGAAAACAAGATTCAAATACTTGAAAAAACAAGAATAAGAAAACTTCAAGTTAACATATGACATATGACTCAAGCAAAAGTTAGGAACATTTAAAGACTCAACATGACATACACAAGGATACAAACATGTAGTTATCATGCATTTAAACTCATGGATTTGAGGCTCAAAGACTAAGCATCCAAAGACATGTTATCCAACCACATTTAGGAGCTTAAAGAGGTGCAAAAACCGTAGTCAAACTGCCACAACAAAACTTGAAAACGCTGATTCACGTATTCTTGGCAGATCTGACCTTTGCTCACTAATTTGATCATAACATTCTCCATAGAACTCCAAATGCGTTGGTTCTTTTTTTTCTGGAAACTAGACTCAAAGAGCTTTCTTTTGACACTGAAAACGTAATTTTTGAACCGCTGAGCTGGTGCAGTTTAATATTTTAAAATTGTCACGTTTTTCTGCCAGCACTGTTTTTGTGTGTCATGGAAGTGGATTTGAACCATACCAAGATAGCTACAAGAAGACAAGGTTAGCACATGAAAAACACCATATTCAAGATAACCTAGGCTCTAGATACCAAATGATGAAGGATTATGTTGTTCCTTTTTAAGATTATTGAATATGGTGTGAGTTGATTAAGAAAGCAAAGTGAAATCCCCACTGGACATTAAGATAGCAAGCTAGCTAGATGTGAAGGTTCCTTTCACAAAGCTCAAAATAAAAAAGATGATGAATTGATTCAAAATGAAAAGGAAATGGAAAGCACATAAATCATAGAAAACCAAGAACAATTAAAGGAAGAAGAAAACATAAAATGGAAAGGAAAGAAATGGTAAAAATGTGAGAAACACGCCACTACAAGGCTAGACTAGAAGCCATGGCAACCTTGAAGATGAGTGGATGTGTGCCGCCACTTGCTATGCAAGATAAGGCTTAGAAGTATTCACTCCCAAGGGAGGAAACTCTCACAAATGGTTGAGACACAAGAGTGTTTTTACTTCAAAATGTTCAACCCTTTTACATGTCTAGGAGCACCCCTTATATAGAAGAGTTTAGGGGCCTCTAAGAAAATAAAAGATACCTAAGGATGTCTATACAAAAACCTAACCCTAGCTTCTAGAAACTAGGTCAAATAAGGTTACAAAAATGAGAGACAAAAGACCTAACTATGGTGTATGCAAGGCTAATTTCGTTCTAGCACAAAAGGAGACAAAGAATGTGTCTCATATATCTCCAAAAAGTGCCCAAAATGTGCTAAGAACAAAGGAGACCAAAGGTACATAGGTACACTTGCTTCATGCCTTTTACTTTATGCTTTATGCCTTTGCTTTACTCTCTCCTCCACATCATTTATGCTTCCCAATCACCATGCGCCACCTAGCATTGCTTTCTTACTCCTAATTAACCTACAAAGCAAATAAACATAGATTAACATGTTGGCTTAAGTCAAGTCAACTATAGTCAACAAGTCAAACCTAGTCAAAGGTCAACAAGTCAACTAAAGTTGATTCAACTAAGTCAACTTAGGGAATGAAAAATAACAAACACAAATGAAAGGGATGAAGGATTAGTGAACTTCCTTTCTAAACATGCTTAGTCTTCTTAAGCATGTGCCTCCATCCTTGGTTGGGGTCAATCCTTCATCAGTCATGGTGGCTGAAATAAGGGTTAGGGTTTCATGTGTGAGATGGAGGAGATGATGACGTGGTAGTGTATAATTGGTGGAGATGTGTTTGTAAGGATAATGACACGTGTCAGCACATGGTTGGCCTGATTTGAAAGATGAGGATTGCCACATGGCATAATCTGGTTGAGATGGGTTTAAGTGGTAGGAGGGGTGCAACTTAGTAAAAGCTGGCACTCCACTTGCAGGAGGAGTGTGTAAATAAAAATTGGGGGTGCATTTAGCTCCTGAATTATTCTTTTCCAAAATTTTCTGATTTTGGACTTATTTTGTAACTTTGATTATTTCAAATCCAAACTTTTAATGACCCAAATTAAATTCCATCTGCGTTAACAAACGTTAGAATATCTAATAATATTTTATGCAACTAAAATCAATTTTTACACCATTTTTACCTTACATACTCAATAAATTCAATAATCACAAATACTAATTAAATCAATCCTTAAGCACAAAAATTCTATTAAATCTCCAAATTTAAACATTAAATGAGGGTAAAAATTTGAACTCATCAGTTGCCAAAAAGGAACCATATATAAAGTTTAATAGAAACAGATAGGAATTTTAACGACACACTAGTACATGGGCCGTAGCCCTAAAGAAAAGCCCCATAAACATGAAGTCCAACCCTGGTAAACTATGCAGCGGGATCATCTCTTCCTTGTTGACCACGAGTACCTCTCGCATATGCTCACATCAATAAATTGATTATCATTGCAAAGGTAGAGGAACGACATACAAAGCAATCAAACAAGCAAAGGGTAAGCTAGAGCCAAAAATGGTTTTATCATGCAATCAAATATACTTTCACAATCCAATATACATACATCATTCAAGCATGTTATGACCTTTCAATCAATACACTAAGACTCGACTCATCCGGATACATATAATCTGGTCAGATTCAGCGGATGCTTGCAGTTGTGGTGGATATCTCTGCTCACCCCCGAGTTGCTCACCCCCGAGCTAAGTGTTACAAGTGTTATAATGTTTCAATCCCCCACACACAAGGTTAGCCCTTAATGAGTTTCAGGCCTCCTACTACTCTCACCACAAGAGTTAGTCCGCTCTAAGTGAGACTAACTGACTCCTTAGAGTGTCAGGATGCAACCTTACCTTGAATCTTACTAGACTATATAGATGGGGCACCACCATGGACACCCACTAACAAGGGCCATGAAATTACGTCCCGACCACTGAAGCATGACCCTGAAATCTCACCTAGAGATTTCAAGGAATTACGCACTGACCACAGACCAACCACATTCGGACAACCAAGTAATATTTATCATGCATGTATATATATATATATATATATATATATATATATATATATATATATATGTGTGTGTGTGTGTGTGTGTGTATATATATATATATATATATGTGTGTGTGTGTGTGTATATATATATATATATATATATATATATATATATATATATAATGTCAACCTTTATAACCAACCTCTTTCACATTCCAGGTCAAACCCATACCAACTCATCATACTCCATCCATGAATATAGAATTTCAACTCATCTCATTACCATGTCACTTTCATAACCAACCATTTCATGTTCATTACATGCCAAGAATTATTTAGGTTCTTCATTCACAACTCATACACCCTCCCACTCATGCATATTCATTCCCCTCATGCCATTATATAATAATTCAATCAAATGCAAGCCAAACATCTAAGAACAGGGAAAACACCAAACTAGAACGCACTCTTGCCCAACTCTTCGCTCAGGTTGAAGGGTCTCGCTCAAGCGAGAGGGTCTCTCGCTCAGGCGAGCTCCCTTCGCCTAGGCGAGAGCTCGACTCAAGAAATAGTGGCTCTTGCGCATTCTCGCTTAGGCGAGACTCCCCTTGCCTGAGCGAGACGTTCGCTCGCTCAAAAGTAAGCTGGTCGCTAGAGCGATCACTCGTGTGAAAGGAGTCTGAGCGAGTCTCTACTCATCTCGCCTAGGCAAGACAGGCTCGCTTGGGCGAGATTATCAGATCTCGCCACTGTTTCCCTACACACCCCCTCATACCAATCCAAATCAACAGATCAAAACATCCCATGCATTCACAACAGTACACCAACCATAGACTCGTAAAATAATAGCAGAACAACAAGAAAAACGAAATACATGAGTAAGCCCTAGCTTCCCTTACCTGGAAAAGGGTGAGCAAAGGACTTTAACCCCAACTACGGAGTGCAATAGCTCCAGGAACAAACTTGGAAACTGGAAGAACAGCGGGACAGTAAAAGAACGAGGTTATTATGGAACCCTAAATGGAAGAATACGAAAATAAGCTTTAGGGAGTAAAGGTACGAGCTTGAGAATCACCTACACGGAGTGGAAAAACAAGACTAAGCTTGAGCAACCTTGACCAAGATCGGGGTTAAACCCTAGCAGAGCGTTCTATTGAGAAAATGAGAGTGTGAGAGAACCGTGTCTGCGAGAATGAGGGCTGAATGGAAGACCTTGGCAGCTTTAGGGGCCTTAGCACCCTATGGGCCAGCCCTTAGGCCCAACAGATTAAGGCCAACCCTTAAAACATTAGGGCAGAAAAGAAAACTGTAGCATCCCGACTGGATATTACTGATTTGAAGTAAATAAAGAAAATGTAAGATTATAAAGACATCACATTTATGAATAATTCCTCATTTCCCAAAACATGGGAAATTTAAAACTTCATTTTTTTAATAAAGCATCCATAATCCATAATTACAAAATCTGAAAGTCTAATCAAAATAGGCCATGAGCCTTTACAATTTATTTCAATTCAAAGATAGAAAACATAAATATAAAAATCCCATGATATCCCCGCTCCGCGGCTAAGCCTCACTAGCACCACCTGCATCAACATCATTTGCTCACGTGTACCGCGTACACGATCATCGCCACACACAAGCAGATAGGGTGAGCTTAACAATTAAAGCATATAAAATCTATTAATAATACAATTCAAGGTAGCACAAAAGGCAAGTTTTTAAATAACCCACAAAAAGCAAAACACAAAAAATTAAATCAAAATAGCATTTTCTAACAATCTATTTCTTTGACAAGTGGCAAAGCTTCGTGATGACACATGTCACTCAAATTCTAAACCCTAATTCCTTCACACTCCACTCTTCTCTCACTCTCTACCGTCAACACTCTTTTCTCACCCTCTACTGTAACACCCCCGGATCCTCTTGGGCTTACCAGGCATCCCACCTGCCACCCTCAAACCGGTTGTGTTAGGTCTGCAGCCCAATACACCCCAACCCATCACCCTTCTCCGTCCATTCATACTGGGTGGGTTGTTGCCAGTGGGAATCGAACCCCCAACCTGACCTTTAACACCTCTGGCTCACCAGCAGATGCTACCAGTAACTGGTAGCATCTGCTGGTGAGCCAGAGGTGTTAAAGGTCAGGTTGGGGGTTCGATTCCCACTGGCAACAACCCACCCAGTATGAATGGACGGAGAAGGGTGAGGGGTTGGGGTGCATTGGGCTGTAGTAACCTGACAGCCTCTGGGGCCCGAGGAGGGGTAGCCAGGGATGTTACAAAAAAGTGCACTTTTTTGTAACACCCCCGGATCCTCTTGGGCTTACCAGGCATCCCACCTGCCACCCTCAAACCGGTTGTGTTAGGTCTGCAGCCCAATACATCTGCCATCACCCTACTTCTTTCACTCTCTTCACACTCAATTTCTTTCACTCTCTTCACGCTCAACTCTTCTTAACCACACCACATTCATCTCCGATCATGTTTTTACATTCTGATTTCACATTTTTTAGGATTTTTCCGATCATTTTTTGGTTTTGCCTTCACCATTTACTCTTTATGTTTTTTCTATCATCTCCGATCATGTTTTCGTTTTGTTTTTATGGTTTTTTTTAGGTTTTTTCCGATCAGTTTTTGGTTTTGCCTTCAGCGTTTACTCTTTATGTTTTTTCTATCATCTCCGATCATGTTTTCATTTTGTTTTTATGGTTTTTTTAGGTTTTTTCCGATCAGTTTTTGGTTTTCCATCATTTTCGACCACTACTTCGTAAGTTTTTGTTGTTTTATGTTTCAATGATAATTTCTTTGTTTTTACAGGCTGATTTCACATTTTTTAGGGTTTCTCCGATCAAGTTTTGGTTTTGCCTTTACCGTTTACCATTTATTTATTTTTCTCTAATCTCCGATCAAGTTTTGGTTATTGTTTTTAGGGTTTATTTGTATCTTTTTATGTTTTCCATCATATTCGACCACTAATTCTTAATTTTTTGTTATAATATTTGTATCCATGCTAATTTCTTTGTTTTGACAGGCTGATTTCACATTTTTTAGCGTTTCTCCGATCAGGTTTTGGTTTTGCCTTTACCGTTTACCCTTGATGTTTTTACTATCATCTCTGATCATCTCCGATCAGGTTTTGGTTTTAGTTTTTATGGTTTATTTTTCTATTTTTCTATTTTCCATCATATTCGACCACCACTTCTTAATTTTTTGTTGTTTTATGTTTCCATGCTAATTTCTTTGTTTTTACATGATTATTTAACATTTTTAGTGATTACCTATTTTGTAGGTTTTGAAGATTGATATACAGGATGTCTCAAAATGACAGTCATTAGTTTAGTCTGAAGTTGGAACTCATTGGAACTCATTGAGTTCTGTTAAAGTTCATTTAGTCGAAGTTAGAACAATGATTATTCCTTTTAATTTTGATATGCATTGATATTATTTACATCTCAATTTATTCTGTTCATCTTTTATTGTCAGTGTTTGTTGATTTCTTGGTTGTTGATGTTGTTGTATTGTATCAGATGTAACGGTATTAATACATAATTAGTTTTTAAGTGTATGTTTGGTTTTTGTTTTTTCATTTTTTTAAAAGGACTTGCTCAGTTTTCTTCATTGCAACCCAAGGTGGATCTGTTTTCTCAGGCAGTGTTGGAATTCAATGAAGAGGAAGTAATGTTTTTTATGAAAAAGATATCATTTTAGTTTTGATAACTAATAATGTAGAAGTTTTGAAACCAGTATTAGATATCATCTTAATTTTGAAACCAATATTGGATCTCTTAATTATTTTATTCAACCTTATAATTTATTTGTAACCTTATGATGGATTTTTTTTGTGTAGGTTTACCCATATTTTATGTTGAGTCCTTAGTTAATTAACATAAGGTCTTTTCTTTCCTTTATCTTCGATGTAGCTACATCACTGCATCAAGTTACTTCTTTCCTTTTTCAGCTTTCTAATCTCTTCATAGTTTTGTTTTTCTTCTTTGTTGTCTTCATATTTCCTTTTCTTGAAACCTTCAAACAATATCTTTATTTCCTTTTAAATGTCCTGCAGCTTTTATTTTTCTTTTGCTCTCTGCCATATTTTCCTTTTATTCCACAACATTGAGCCATTGGAAAAAGAGCTTTTGTTTTTTTCTCTGGTCTTGATATGTTTGCCCAGTTGCTTTTCCCACATTTTACTCACTTTGGGAAACCAAAACCAGAGTATGCGTATGGTTTTGGTTTGAATGAACCATAGTAGCCATTTTATAAAAGTTGTTTTTCTTTCTTCTGTCCTCTTCATATGTTTGACAGTTGCTTATCCCCATTTTTACTGAATTTGTGTAACCAAAACCACAACATGCATACGGTTTTATTATTGATGTATTATCTCTACAAATACATCAGACTATTCTTTTGTTTTTATGTTCTCTACAAATACATCTATCCACAACTTCCTTTCTTCACTATTTTCTATTTTCCATTTTCTTTACACCATGTCTGCTTTGCAAAAACAAACCTAGTCATTACAAGAACTGAACCTGGAGAAGGAAAGCTGGAATATTGTTACAAGAGTGGTAAGGTTATGGTTTGTAGAAGATTACACAAGGAAAATCTCCATTTTCCATGGAGATTGTTCTTCAAGACAAAGAGGTACTACACCATACTATAAACGTCCGTCATTTGTTTACTTTTCTTTATTTTTTTAGTTTCCATGTTATATTATAATGTGATATATAAAACTGTTTGTGCAGGGTGTCCTAATCCATGCGTCTATTAGACGCACACTAATATACAAATTTCAATATGAAATCAAAGAGGATAAGGTTTACTCCATTCAGTCTTTTAGTGTTTCATGTAATGGTGGTTCTTATAGAACTACAAATCACGCCTATAAGATCAACTTCCAATTCGGAACCAAGGTCAATTTGATAGAATCTACCTTAGTTCCCAAAACTAGTACTACATACACCCTTTTTTCAACCATCAAAGCACCTGGTTTTGACGTAGATTACTTAGTTAGTAAGTATATTAATTTTTTTTCTTTCCGTTTAAATTTTTATTCATGTTTTATTTTTTTATTGTTTTTTTTTGTTTAGATGTCATTGGAATGTTTACTGGTGTTGGAACAGAGAGAGAGTTAGAGAAAGGTGGTAAGAAGACCAAGATGAATGTCATCCTTATTGAATCTGATGGGTAAGAGTATTGTTCTTCTTTTATTTGATGTTTAACATTAGTCTTATTTAACCAAGTTTTACATCATGCAATAGTTATCGACTGGAGTGTACTTTATTTGGTCAATATGTTGATATGTTAAATGCATTTCTTGCCTCTGGAGAGGATCAATATGTTGTCATTGCTTTACATTATTGCAATGTCAAGATCTTCCAAAGTAACTAACTTTTTGACATTTTGTACACTTGTAGTAATTTTTTAAAAAGTGTTTGACATCTTTATATATTTTATAGATAAAGTTTCTATTCAAAATTGTATGAACTGTACGAGGATAATTTTTAACTGTTATGGTGAAGATGCTACGAAGTTGAAAAAAATGTGAGTACATTTTGCATTTTTTTTATTTTCATTTATTATTTTCGTTTAATTTGCATGTTTGTTTTTGTAGGATGTGGGATAGTATTGAATCTCCTTCTCAACCTCTTACCCAACTTGGTCAGTCTTCAAAAGTTAGCTTAGAAGAAGATTTCATTAAGCTACATCCTAGATGCTCAATTGAACGTCTCAAAGATTTTTAACAGGTTGAATTCTTTTCCTCTCCCTTTCATTTAAATTGTTTAGTTTGAATGTTGTGCTTTATAATGTTGCATTATTTATGTTCCAGGAAAGTACTTTTGTAGTGAAGGCTACTATCAAACATGTTCTAGATCATGATGATTGGTGGTACACAACATGTATCTGCAACAAAGTTGTGTATCCTGATTCCAATTTTTTTTTTTGTGAAAAATGTAACAAACATTTCATTAAGGTTACACCTAGGTAATATTATTAATCTTCATAATTCTTATTTTTCTAATTTTACTAATTTGAGTAATAGACAAATTTGAATAAATGAATAATGTTATATTTTTTTTGTTAGGTTTAAACTTAGACTTCGTGTAATTGATGCTACTGATTCTACAACTTTTGTTGTATTTGATCGTGATGCAAGTGCAATGTTGAAGAAATCATGCTCTGATATTCTTGACTTACAAGACAAGGTTAAGTATCCTATATAGTCAAAGAAATCATGCTCCGATTATTATATACACAAATTTTTGATGAAGTTAAATCATTTGAATTTCTATTTCTTTTTATAGAACACTGCTGCTGGTAACTTGCCTAAAGAGTTTGAAGTCCTCATTGATAAAACCTATTTGTTCAAAGTTGAGTGCAAGAATGATTATAATAGCAAATTTGAGCAATCATCCAGAGTTAAAAAAGTCTGCATGGATGAAAAATATCATTGAAAGCTTTAGTGATGTTGAAGTTAAGTCTTTGGTAAGATCTGATTTATTTCTTTTTAGGTCTTTTCATATATATAATTTTAATTATACTCTTTTTTTACTTATAATATATTTGTTAGGATGTATACTTTGGAAATGAAGAAGAAAGTAAACTTAAGAAGATTACAAATGAGATGGCATCTGATACCATTGTAGAGGTATGTTAATATTACAACTATACTTCTTTTTCTAAAAGTTTTTATATGCTAACTTTTTCAAGTTTATTTTTAGGATTTACTGATCAAATTCACTGAAGAATCAAATGATGTTGAGGCTCTAAGTGATCATTTGAACACTATAGGATCAAGCCTTGTTTCTACAGAGGAGGTGTTGGTCAATAAACCAGTAACTGATGTTGAAAATGATGAGTTAACCCAGAAAGAATCATCTCATCTGGAGAATCTTAGCTTTGATTTGGCTACCAAAGCACGTGTCCCAACAATTAAAAGGCAAAATTAATATGTGGTTCGAGAAAACAAGAAGATCCCAATGAAGATATTGAAGAAGAACATCAAGATTGAAAAGTGAATTGTGTTAATTCAATCTGGAAATTGTACTAGACTTTATTTGTGTTTTTATCTTGGTTATGTTATTTTTTTTGGAAAACATTTGCTGATACTCATGACCAATATGTTTTGTTGTTCTTAAGTTGTTATCATTTTGAAAACATTCACTTGAAGTTTCTGTTTATTTATTTATGAACTATATTACTTATTGTTGAACAAGAATCCCTATTTATTTTTGCTTTCACAATTTGCTAGCAGAGTCAAACTGTGTTGATATTATTTTGTATTATCAACACCATAATCATGCTAGCTACATCAAAGGAAGTGTATTGTATTTGTATTTTGTTTTAAAATATTTTAGTCTTTCAACATTTGTTTACATTTCAATTTTATCAATCAATTATTCGTAAAAATATATTTCAGGTTACATACATATAGTATTTATCTTTTGTTATCAGTTGATTTGTAAACATCGTTATATGTTACTAGCTGAATTTGAATGTGTTGATATTATTTATTTTGTTAACTACACTATCATGCTAGCTACAATATGTTTTGTTGTTCTTTAGTTGTTGTAATTTTTAAAACTTTCATTTCAAATTTCTTTTTATTTATTTATGAAGTATTTTACTTATTGCTCAACTTCAATCCCTAATTATTTTTGCAGTGACAATTTGCTAGGAAAGTGTAAGTGTGTTGATATTATTTTATATTGTCAACACCATAATCGTGCTAGCTTTATGAAAGCAAGTTTATTGTATGTGTATTCTTTTTAAATGATTTATGTTGCCTGCTGAATATTAGTGTGTTGATATTATTTTTTTTGTCAACTACACTATCATGCTAGCTACATCAAAGAGATTAAGTTTTGATCTATCGTACATGTTTGACTATATTTTTTTGTTGCACAACATATATAACTTATTTCATGTTTTCAAAACCATGATAGTTATATATTGTAACTCATATATAACTTATTCTTTTTATTAATGATAACGCTGTCGTCAAGCGATCAAATTAATACTACTTATCTATAACAACTTCAGTATTATTAAGAAAGTAGCCAAAAAATTAGTATGGGTTAAGTTAACCCTAAGCCGTCTCCCAACGAACACGGAATTGATTTTTAACTAGTTAGTTCTTATAATATCTATACAAAAGAGTTATTCAAATAAAATAATAAAAATATGAAAGATAAAGATAAAAAGATAAAATAAGATAGAAACAATAGTAAAGAAAAATAGGTCGATTCGACCGCTTTTTCAAAATAGGATTCATCATTGGTTTTTTAAATATTATTGTTATTGATTTATTGTTTAAGACTTCAAATTAATCAATGTAACTTCTCAATTAATTTGTTGGCATCCTTACTTTTTACCAAAGTAACTTCTCAATCAAAAGCAAGAACTTTGTAGATTAATCATAGTAAATTTAACCAAAGTAACTTCTCAATTAAATATTACTAATCCTAATCATGTCCATTATTTTACCTCTTATATCTAGTAAAAAGCTAATTAACCACCATAACTTCTTGATTACTTCTAATCTAAGTTTTCACCTCTAATCAATGTAACTTCTCAATTATTAGCAAAAATTCATTCAATCATATGAAAGTTTCTAAAATTAATCAAAGTAACTTCTCAATTAAAATTTAAAAACCCTTGGACTCATACGATTGTTATGTTATGTAGATTTAACACCGTGCTAACTTGCTACAATGTAAAAATAATTACTTTTACTAAATTAAGAACTAAAAGACATAGATGAAAATAAATCTCCACAAGAATCAAAAGAACAAACAAATTTATTCAAACCTCAGAATCCAATTAAGAAATTATAGTGGAACTAACCCTTGAAGCTTATCCTTCAATAGAATGCAAAATAAAAATAGAAGAAGAATAGAGAAAGAAAAAGGAAACGAAATTAGGCCCCCCTAAGGGTTCCAAAACTCCAAAGTCTCGAGCTTGTACTTTTCTTCTACTCCCTTGGTCTCTTTATATAGGACATAGACTGAGCTTTTCGGTTGCTAAAACCTCTCAAATATCTTTTAAAATAAAGATAAAGATAAATATTCAAAGATATTTGGAGAGATCTAAACTAATTGACAAATATAGTTTGATTAATAATTTATGATATAATTAAATAAATTAATTATTTAAAGATATCTAATAAATTTTTAACAAATAATATTTGCATTAATTTTCTCAATAAGCCATTTTTAATCCTATAGTCCAAATTTGCTGGAAAATCCAAAAAGATAAGTATTTGCACTTAAGTCCCTCTCCTTTGACCAGATTTGAATATTTGACCAGAGTTTGACTAGTTTAATTGTGCAATGAGAAGCTGACACGTGGCAATGCACTTTCTCTATCCAGAATTAGGGTTTATGCAGATTGGAGATGCAATGACGGTTGCTCCTATGCTGCCGGCGCTGGCTTGTGGTTGCCATGGCTGCACTTTCATTTTCTTCTTTGGTGAGGTGAGTGAATGCTACGAGGTGCTGCCTTCTTCTTCTTCGATCTAGTGTAGGTTCGTGACTGTTGTGGTGTTGTTGCTGGATGTGTGGGGCGAAGTTTGAAGATGGTAAAATGGTGGTTCGAATCTGGCTCGTGTTTCTGCTAGTGCGTCTGGGAACTGACGGTGGATGGTAGTGGCGGAGCAGTAGCTGCCGTGATGGTTTCCGCAAGGTGCAGGGGTGGTCTAATGCGTTTTTCGGCAAGGATGAAGCTCGCTGCAGTGGAGGCTCGTGTGCAAACCTGCAGGCGCTACGATGGTGATGGAGATGTAGTGGTGGTTGGCGAGATCCATGGTTGACGGTGGTCCGACGACGGAAACATGGTGAAGATGGAGGCTAGGGTTTCTGGTTGTGTGGAGATGAAGATGATGACATGGCAACATGTTATTGGCTCAGATTCTTTAGTGCAGATTAAGCCCACATGCCTTGTACTGGTTGGCCAATTTTAAAAGTTGAGGATCGCCACATGGCTGCATCTGAGTGCATCTATTTTATGAGTGGAAAAAGGGGTGCAAATTGACAAAGGCAAGGGTGCAGAAGTAGGTTTTGTGAGACCCATTTTGAAAGCGGGGAGTGTATAAGTAATGTATGGGGTACAAAAGTGATTTTTCTAGAACTTGCTAATTTTAGCCTTATTTAAAGGTGTTTTGTAATTTCAATCAATTTATGTTCCCACCTTTAAATAAGATTAATCTTAACTTCAATTGCATCAACAAACGTTAAAGTATCCAAAAATAATTTATGCAGCTAAAAATCACTTTTTAAGATATTTTTATCACACAAGCTCAAATAGCTTAATTATTAGAACTGTCAATTAAATCACTCTTTAAGCACACAAATTCAATTAAATACCCATAATTAAACACTGAATGAGGGCAAAAATACGCACTCATCATAACCACATACTTATCCTTTTGCACTCCTAGGCAAAATTGAGCAACTCCAAAACTTGTTCTGGGGTATTTTATTTCACATTAACACTGAATCAAAGGAATGAACATCAGTGGAGACAAATCAATACTCTAGAAATCAAGTTATCATGCATATACAAACGAAAAAGTTCTATTTTTCACACTTGAGTTAATCTTTTGAATTCACAAGACAATCAATTATGAAAGAAAGCACTCAAGTTAAGTGTGTATTTCCTCACCAAAATTCTCTCAAGTGTTTTGGCTTGTGTTTTCACTCAAAATACCCATGCAAGTAAACATTCCTAATACTTAACAAGACTCTAATATTCACAAACTTTCAGAAAATATGCAATCAAAGATCATGAGGACTTTCCTCAGGTTATAATGGGGCCATGGCAAAGGTAGGAAAAACTTTAGGATTTTTGGGTTTTTGAAATAGTAATGTTGGAAGAATAATGGAGCATAATTTCAAAAACAACTCTTTTTCGTCTATTGCTTTGTTGCTCTCTTTTTTTCAGAAAGCAATTATTTTTTTCATTTCAACACATTTTCATCAACAATTTTTCCTTTTGCCATTTTTATTAATTTATGGGTGAGGTACTCACACACACATACACACACACACACACACACTTTATTCCTCAACCAATCCTAACATAATCCATTAGCTCCTTTTTTTCTTCCTAAGGTAAGGAAAAACATGGTCTTTTTTCTTTTTAAGGATATGCAATAGGCTTAAAACAAGAAAAAGAGGTATAAAAGCTCAAAGGGGCTACCAATGGATTAATATCAAGGTGGACTTATTTGGCCAAGTAGCTAGAAACAAGAATTGCCTCAATCATATCAAATCATGCATATTTACCTAAAATGCAAAACAAAAGAATCAAGCTAAATATTTGAGTATAAACAAGCATGAGCAAGTCACTAAGGAAAAATAGGAATGACATAAGGCAGACCATCCTTTACATTAAGGCTCAAGACTCACAAGGTCAAACTCTTTCACTAAAGATTTAATCAAGAAATTCTTAAATCAACTCAATTAGCAAATCATAGAAACAAGATGCTCATATCAACATTACTTTTATTTTTCCAGAATTGTGATCATCCCAATTATTGAATTAAATCCTAAAAATCCAATGTCAATATGTTTTATTGAAAGCAGAAAAATATTTTTTGTAGATTTCTTAAGAGACATATTGTTTAAAAGAAATATCCTACCTACAGTTTGTCTCCCCCACACTTATTTCAAAAATTGTCCTTGATGGACTTATTTTGGGGAGAAGATGAAAAATTTATGATTTTTGGCTCAATCTGGCCATATGTCAAAATTTTGTTTTCTTTAATTTTATAAAGTACAAGTCAGCTTGAACAATTTTATTAAAGAAAACAAAAAAACATATTTTTGAATTTTTTTTAATATTTTTAAAATTAAAAACAGAAACAAAAAACAAACAGGCATGCATTTTTAATTTTTGATCAACAATGTTTTCAAAATTTAAATATAAGCTTTTTACCTATTGTAGCAACCTCTCTTCTTTCTCCGCAGCCAAGTCAACAAAAATCACCGAAAACTTATTTGCATCATTCACATCAATAAACTTGATGTGTGGAGTGTGTGGCTTCAACTCAATTTGAGCATCATCAGGTGCATTCAGATGGTTAACCGGATCATCAGTAATCCTTGTAATCTCATCTTGTGAGCAAAAATTTACACTTGAAGTAGTTAAATCTGCTGCTTCACTAACCAAGTCAGTTGCAATAGTTGATGCTTTAGCTGCATCTTCGAATATCGTTAGCTCTTCAATTGCACTTGGTTCCTCCATTGTATGTTCTCATAACTTTGCTCCTCAAAAAGATCATCTATACTCATATCATCATCAATAGATAAAACTTTATATTCACATTGAGCATCATCAACATATCCATTAGTAAATATATATGTGTGAGAATCTTCAATTTCATCAGTAACATTTTTAGCAAAATTGATATGTCCATCAGTAGACATATTACTATGAGCATCATTATATCTATTAGTAGATATATCAGTGTGATGTGATTCTGATGTTGGTTTATCTAACATTTGAATTGTGTACTCATTCACATCAGTGCTCAATTGTTCCATCCTTTGATTCATGCTCCTTAACATTATCATTTCATCCCTTTGCTCAACTATCGTCTTCATAAGTTTTTCTAAGGTGGCCTCCATAACTTTGTCTTTCATTAGCTGACTTAAATCTTCTGACATTTGTTCAGCTCTAATGGCCAACTTTAGAAACATATCTTTTATTTCTTGACGAAGTGCCCTAAATTCTAGGATTTCAACAAATCTCGGATGGCATTGGAGGGTGGTATTAATAGTACAAAGTAATTATACAAAGTTGTTGTTACTGGCATCCTCCATCATGTCATACAATACTTTATCATTTCCATACCATTTTTTCTCAATATCTTTGCATCGTTGATCAGCTCGCAACCTTTCATCTATGGTGTCTAATTTCTCTCTCAATCCATTCATTAATAACTCAATGTCCTTATAGGATGGTCCATTGATTGTTGCAACTTGTTGTGATGGTGCATGTTGTTGTTGTTGAGAACTAAATGGAACATATGATGGTTGAGGTGGACACTCAGAATATGGTTGTTGCTCATGGTATGATGGTTGCTCACATTCCACAAAAGATGATCTAGGATATAGATCAATAAATTGCCATAAAGTTAACCTACTTATATCAGGTGCAGAAGTAGGTGTAACAATTTGTTGTTCATAATCGTATGGATAATATGGTTGTTGTGGATTATAATTCAGTTGAAAATCACACTGTTGATTATTTTCATATGAAAAAAGATTTTACAATTTTGAAAGAGGTTTTCTGAAAAGAAATAAGTTGAAAGCTTGTTGAGTAGACTTCCAGGAAAGAGAGGTGCGTCTCAATGGACAACTTAAGTACCTTGTCTTTCCTTAGCAAAAGTATTCCCCAACTAGTTTCACAAATTTTCCAACAAAATTCCTCAAACAAAAATTATGCTTAAAAAAGAATAAAGTAACAAAAATAAATAACTAAAGAAAATAAAATAAATGTTAGAAAAAAAATTGAGATAAAAAAAATGTTAGTGATAAAAAAAAATAAAATCAAAAGAATAAAAGAAATAATAAAAAAAAGAACTAAAATGATAAAAATTCTAACCGCGTTCCCCAGCAACGACGCCAAATTTGATAGCGTCGTCATCAAGCGATCAAATTAATACTACTTATCTATAACAACTTCAGTATTGTTAAGAAAGTAGCCAAAAAATTAGTATGGGTTAAGTTAACCCTAAGTCGTCTCCCAACGAACACGGAATTGATTTTTAACAAGTTAATTGTTATAATATCTATACAAAAGAGTTATTCAAATAAAATAATAAAAATATGAAAGATAAAGATAAAAAGATAAAATAAGACAGAAACAATAGTAAAGAAAAATAGGTCGATTCCACTACTTTTTCAAAATAGGATTCATCATTGGTTTCTTAAAGATTATTGTTATTGATTTCTTGTTTAAGACTTCAAATTAATCAATGTAACTTCTCAATTAATTTGTTGGCGTCCTTACTTTTAACCAAAGTAACTTCTCAATCAAAAGCAAGAACTTTGTAGATTAATCATAGTAAATTTAACCAAAGTAACTTCTCAATGAAATATTACTAATCCTAATCATGTCCATTATTTTACCTCTTATATCTAGTAAAAAGCTAATTAACCACAGTAACTTCTTGATTAATTCTAATCTAAGTTTTCACCTCTAATCAAAGTAACTTCTCAATTATTAGCAAAAATTCATTCAATCATATGAAAGTTTCTAAAATTAATCAATGTAACTTCTCAATTAAAATTTAAAAACCCTTGGACTCATACGATTGTTATGTTATGTAGATTTAACACCGTGCTAACTTGCTACAATGTAAAAATAATTACTTTAACTAAATTAAGAACCAAAAGAACAAACAAATTTATTCAAACCTCAGAATCCAATTAAGAAATTATAGTGGAACTAACCCTTGAAGCTTATCCTTCCATAGAATGCAAAATAAAAATAGAAGAAGAATAGAGAGAGAAAAAGGAAACGAAATTAGGCCCCCCTAAGGGTTCCAAAACTCCGAAGTCCCAAGCTTGTACTTTTCTTCTATTCTCTTGGTCTCTTTATATAGGACTTGGACTGGGCTTTTCGGTTGCTAAAACCTCTCAAATATCTTTTAAAATAAAGATAAAGATAAATATTCAAAGATATTTGGAGAGATCTAAACTAATTGACAAATATAGTTTGATTAATAATTTATGATATAATTAAATAAATTAATTATTTAAAGATATCTAATAAATTATTAACAAATAATATTTGCATTAATTTTCTTAATAAGCCATTCTTAATCCTATAGTCCAAATTTACTAGAAAATTCAAAAAGTTGTGGTTGCCATGGCTGCACTTTCGTTTTCTTCTTCGGCGAGCTGAGTGAACGTGTCGAGGTGCTGCCTTCTTCTTCTTCGATCTGGTGCAGGTTAGTGACTGTTGTGGTGTTGTTGCTGGATGCCTGGAGCGAAGTTTGTAGATGGTAAAATGGTGGTTCAAATCTGGCTCGTGTTTCTGCTGGTGCATTTGCGAACTGACGGTGGATGGTGGTGGCGAAGCAGTAGCTGTCGTGATGGTTTTCGCAAGGTGCAGGGGGTGGTCTGATGCGTTTTCTAGTAAGGATGAAGCTTGCTGCAGTGTTAGCTCGTGTGCAAACCTGTAGGCGTTGTGATGGTGATGGAGATGCAGTGGTGGCCGGCGAGATCCATGGTTGATGGTGGTTCGACGACGGAAGCATGGTGAAGATGGAGGCTAGGGTTTCTGGTTGTGTGGAGATGAAGATGATGACATGGCAACATGTTATTGGCTTAGGTTCTTTAGTGAAGATTAAGCCCACGTGGCTTATGCTGGTTGGCCAATTTTAAAAGTTGAGGATCGCCACATGGCAGCATCTAAGTGCATCTATTTTATGGGTGGAAAAATGGGTGCAAATAGACAAAGGCAGGGGTGCAGAAGTAGGTTTTGTGAGACCGATTTTGAAAGCGGGGATTGTATAAGTAATGTATGGGGTACAAAAGTGATTTTTCTAGAACTTGTTGATTTTAGCGTTATTTAAAGGTGTTTTGTAATTTCAATCAATTTATGTTCCCACCTTTAAATAAGCTTAATCTTAACTTCAGCTGCATCAATAAACGTTAAAATATCCAAAAATAATTTATGCAGCTAAAAATCACTTTTTAAGAATTTTTATCACACGAGCTCAAATAGCTTAATTATCAGAGCTGCCAATTAAATCACTCTTTAAGCATACAAATTCAATTAAATACCCATAATTTAACACAGAATGAGAGCAAAACTACGCACTCATCAATTAACATTGTAATAAAATGATAATTTTTTGAATTTATCTTTTAGTATTTAAAAATAATTTATTGAACACAAATAATTTTTGAATTCTAATTAACCAAAACAAAAACCGACATTCATTGAAAATTTACACCATCAATTAATTTATTTCATGTTTTGAAAGGAATTTATTTGTAATAATTTTTTTTAATCAATTAAGACAAAAACTGACATTCATTTTCATTTATTGATTATTTTCTATTGTTGTTTGAACTTCTAATTTTTACTTTTGTTTCCAATTTTGAATTTCAATTTTGATTCTAGAATTTTTAATTAACTTGGACAAAATTTTTACTTTTGTTTCTATTTTTATTAATTTTTAATTTACATTTTATAATTATTTTAATTGTATAAATATTTTGTATATTTTGTATTAGTCGTTGAATTTCTATTTTGTATTTTTTTTTATGATTTGTATTATTTGTAATTTTAAAAAAAAAATATTTTACATTTTTAATAATCTGTAATATTTGTAATTTGTAATAAATATAAATTTTTTTATTATTTTATGCGTTTAAATTTTTTGTATTAGTCTTTCAACTATTAATTTGAATTTTTATTTCTATTAATTTTTAATATTGGTAATGTTTTTATTTTTTAAAAAATTTACATTATATTATTTGATTATTTTATTTTTATAATTTTTTTTAATTTCTTACTTTTAATAAACATATAATTTTGTATTTTTTTTATTAATTCCTAATTCTTAATTTAAAATTTTTGTAATGTTTTTAATTTGTAAGAAATATATACAAAAGTATTAAAGAAATATATACATATATTTTATTGGTAAAGTAATTAGAAATTGAAATAGTGTTTTCATATGTATAAAACTGTTGAGTATCCATCAAGTTTTGTTTATTATCCATCAACAAAACAGAACGGTCACTTCCCTTCACCCTCTATGGATACCTCTGTCCCTGTGCCTGCCAGAATAACCTTAGGAAGGTTCATTACAATGCATTTTGTTCATAATCAGGTATGTTTTCTTTACAAAAAGTTGAAATATATGTTCTTTCTTCATTAATTTGTGTCTATTAACTTAATATTAGCCGTTCAAATGTACTGTAAATGTTCTTTCTTCCTTCAGCCATTCATTTTTGAAAACATTGTTCGAACCCTTATTTATTATTATTTTTTTACATAAAAATCAAAACTTTATTTTGTAATGGTTTAAATCTATGGTTTTACTTTTTGTTCTGTAATTTTCATCTATGTCTAACTGTTTCTTCTTTCATCAGACATGCATCTCTTAATATGTTTTTTAATTTTAAAAATCTTATATTTCTTCAACAATCATTTAAATATACGACATTTGGATCATTTCAATTTTTTTTTTCATTTGTTCTTCATCTTATTTTTTTTTTCGATCACCCATTCATTCTTTTGTTCCTGGTTACAAATCTTTGTTTTCTTAGAAAAATGTTAACTTTCCAATAATAGTTTAAAATTACAAAATTTTGCTTTCGTAACCAAAGATTTTTTTTTTTTTAGTTTGCTGTATATCTGACATATTAATTTACTTTGCTTCCAATGTCAACTTTCTTCAATAATCCATAAAATCTTTTTGTTTACATGACACATGCATGTTTTTATTACTTTGGATTATATCTTATTTATTCTCTATCTTTCTTTCATGATTAGTTTAATATTTGCTTACATTCAGTTTATTATAGTCATTTTTTGAAATTTTATTGACCTTGTTTTTTGTTTGTTGACCACTGGAATTTTAGGAGTTTGGTCATGTTGATCGAATGTTTGTTGCTATATTTGCTCAAGAATTAGGACCTATTCGGCAGTTGGAAGATATTAAAGGAAATCTCCATCAATTAACTTTTAATATGGATGTCAATAATCCATTGTTGACTGATGGTTAGTCTAGCCTAAGAGTTTTTTATAAATTGCAGCATATCCATCAAATCTTATTCAGATATGTTGGAAACTCAATATTCCAGATTACTGTATTCTCGGGCATGACTGCAATATCAACTGCGACCAAATTTCTCACAAACATACATCGATTGCGAACAAAACATCTTTTGCAGCTCATGTTCAGAAACGTAGATTCAAGAGGTTGGAATTGTAGGGATCGACCAACACATGCATGGTTCAGTGTAAGCTTTTGGTGCGTAATTCACCTAAGAAGTCAACTAAGATTGGGAAGGGATGGAAGGACTTTTGCATATTCAATCGGTTGAAAGAAGTGGATGTTATTTGCTTGCAGCTCACAACTAAATGAGAAAGAAGAAGATAAAATTCTACGTCAAAAAAGAATTTAGCTTTTAATATTTTACTTTTCTTTTATTTACTTTAGATGGTAGTTATGGTTTTGTTTTGACTTTCAAGCAAGTTTGCTTTTCTTTGGTTTGTAATGGTAATTTTGTTGCTTCTAATAAGTAGAAGCCATATCTAAAAGTATTATCCGTAAGTTAATTTTGGTCAACTTTAATATTTTACTTAATTTGATTTTACTTATTTTCATGTTTCAAATTATGTATTATAGTTATATATTACTTTTATATATATATTTCTTAAAAAAAAAATCAACAGAACTAAGATTTATTTTAATATTAATTTTATACAAACAATATTCAATTGTGATAAGAAAAATTATTAAAAATTTTAATTCTTTATCAAAAATTTTAACACAGGATTGAAGTTGTAAATATTGCTAACTTGATAATTATGTTATCTTTGTATTCTAATACTATCACAGAACATTATTTGTCTTATAAAAAGAGTGCAATAAAAAAAATTTATTTGTTACTCTCAAACACACGTGTATTAAAAGTTTTAGTGTATTTATGTTTTAAAAAGTTAAACAGCACGTGTATTAATTTTTTATCAAAGGACAATTAAAATTACATTGGGCTGTCATTCTTTTTGTTTGACCTCATTTTTTAAAAATTATTTCCATTAGTTTCATGGTACACTAAATGTAGAAACAAATTTCTACTTTCATGGTTGACTATTATCAAGCATAGTACTTATGTGTTGGCCGAAAAAGGGATTATAACACAGATGCAAATTCTGAATAGAAGCATATCAGTGTCTGCAAATCATGAATTTGGACATTGCATATCAAAAGGTACGCTGTTCCATATATTAATCAAAAGGTACAGTTTCCATATTAATGACTTGGTTGTTCTTTTTTATAAAAAGATTGTACTTACATTATCTACCTTAGGAATATTCAGTGTGGAAAACTGACTATGTCCCTTTATATTCAACACATCCTCCAACAAAATGTTTATTTTATTGAACTTCTCTTCAATGTGTAAACAAACAAAACAGCAAGTGTATGTATAAACTTCTGGAAATATAACACCAAGTGTATGCATAACTGCAAGTGTATGCATAAACAAACATAAACAAATGGCTACAAATCTATCAACAAATGCAAGAACAAAAAGGAAGAGCATTGTGTTAACAATATTGTTCTATTTGTTACTTTTTATTAAGTACTCATGTTTTGTTAATTTTTTTTAAATAGAACAATATTGTCTCTTACTAATGTTAAACCAAAATTTCTATTGGTTTGAATGTTATACTAATTTTTTTTATTATTAAAAAAGACTTAATAAAATGACTTTTACCACTAAATTTTAATATAAATATCAAATACTTAATTTTTGTTAAACTTTTATACTTAATTACTTTTAATTTTATAAAAAAATTGATTTTAATTATTAAAAAAAATTGGGACAAAATTGACTCAGATACACATACTTAAGTACTAAATTGAAACAAAAAAACATATATGGGGACTAAATCGAAATCAACACAATGGCATCTGATAGTGATACTGACACGTGGCACTGAAAATGCCACGTGTCACACACAGGGACGTGACACGTGGCATTTTTATTATTATTTTTTCAAAAAATTTAAAAAAAAAATTTAAAAATTTAAAAAAAAATTTAAAAATTTTAAAAAATTTTAAAAAATTTTAAAAAAACCACAGACTGACACATGGCACATTGACTAACGGCGTTAGTCAACTCTGTCTGAAAGGGACCTAATTGAAGCACTTTTTCAAAAGTTGGGATACAATTGACACTTTTTTAAACTGGGTACCTAGTTGACACCCTAGCCCCAAACTGGGTACTATACGACTAATTATACCAATATTTTACGTCTCAATTGGATGTCAAAATATTTTAGGTGTCAAATGGGAGTTAAAATATTACAAGTGTCAAATGTAAGGCCCTATATTTTATACTACTTTTAACAAAAAGGGCTGCCCCAAAATCTAATGGGCCTAAGGGCTGGCCCAAAGGATAAAACCGAGTCCTAAGTCTGCCCTAACGCTCTCACTTTCACTCATTCAAAGAATCAGCCGTCACTCGTAATTGTTCCAAAAGAGCTCTGCTAGGGTTCAACCATTGTTTCTCATCAAGTGAGCTCAGACCAGTTTTCCGCTTCTTGTAAGTCTCTTCCAACTCATACTCATGCTCTCTTCTGTTCTTTCTTCGTGGTTCCAACTAGGGTCTGTCTTACGAAGTTCGTTTCTGAACTGGTTTCACAGTTTTCAGCTCTCGAAGCTACTACTTAAGTTGTTGTTCGTCGCGGTTCGGGTGTCGAAGTGTTTAGCCAACACTTTTCAGGTAAGGGAAGCTAGGGTTTCGGGTTTTTAAGTTATGTTTGGCTTATTCTTGAATATGCTTAGTGTTTGTATGGATTATTCGTGGTTGTTGATGTGTGTAATGTTTTATATGATTGTTTGGACACGAAAATGCATCTGCTGTAGGTGAGATCAGGGGCGAGAACTGGTAATCTCGCCCAGGTGAGTCAGGCTCGCCTAAGCGAGGCTGGCAGAGGCTCGCCTAGACCTTCTGTGCGAGTTGTCGCTCAGGCGGGTGGTTCTTGTTTTGAGCGAGAGAATGCCTCGCTCAGGCCAGTTGGAGAACTTGCCTAAGCGAGCTAGCGTGTTGGTCTTGCCCCAGATTTGTCGAGCTCTCGCCAAGGCGAAGGGGAGCTCGCCTGAGTGAGAGTCCGTCTCGCTTGAGCGACACCCTTCATCCTAAGTGAAGAGCAGGGCGAGGGTGTGTTCTAGTTTGGTGTTTCCTTTCCTGTTCTTGAATGTTTGGCATGTAATTGATGGGGTTATTGTATGATGGCATGAATGGTATAAATATGCATGAGTGGGAGGGTGTATGAGTTGTGAATCACGAACTTGAATTAATTCTTGGCATGCAATGAACATGAAATGGTTGGTTGCGAAAATGGCATGGTAATGAGATGCGTTGAGATTCTAATTCATGGATGGAGCATGATGAGTTGGTATTGGTTTGACTTGGAATATGAAAGAGGATGGTTATAAGGGTTGACAAACACACACACACACACACACACACACACACACACACACACACATATATATATATATATATATATATATATATATATATATATATATATATATATATGCGTGATAAATATTAATTGGTTTTTTGAATATGTTTGGTCTGTGGTCAGTTTTTAATTCCTTGGAATCTCTAGGTGAGTTTTCAAGGGGATCGTGCTTCAGTGGTCGGGACGTAATTCCACGGCCCCTATTAGTGGGTGTCCATGGTGGTGCCCCATCTATATAATTCGGTAAGGATTCAAGGTAAGGATTGCATCCTGACACTATAAGGAGTCAGTTAGTCTCACTTAGAGCAGACTGACTCTTGTGGTGAAAGTAGCAAGAGGCTTGAAACTCATTAAGGGCTAACCTTGTGTGTGGGGGATTGATTCATTGTGACACTTGTAACACATAGCTCGGGGGTGAGCAGAGGTATCCACCACAAGTGCAAGCATCCGCTGAATCCAACCAGATTATATGTATCTGGATGAGTCAAGTCGAGTCTTAGTGTATTTATTGGAAGGTGATAACGTGCTTGTATGATATATTTATATTGGACTATGAAGGCATATCTGATTGCTTGATAAAATGTGTTTGACTGTAGCTTACCCTTTGCTTTTTGATTGCTCTGTATGTTGTTCTTCTACTCTTGCGATGATCATCAATTTATTGATGGGAGCAGATGCGAGAGGTACTCGTGGTCAACAAAGGATAGATGATTCCGCTGCATAGTCTACACGGGCTGAACTTCATGTTCTTAATGGGTTTTTCTTTTGGGCTATTGCCCATGTACCTATCCGTCTTTTTGATTTCTATATGTTTTGTTAAACTTTATAACTTGTTTTCTTTCGGGCATCATGGTGTGCCTTGGGTTGTAAGGAGTTAAGTTTTAAACTCTAGGACTGCACTGTTATATTATCTTTATGTGACACTTCCTTTAATTTCGTTTATTAAATTAAATGGGGTGTTACATTTCTGGTATCAGAGCGGTCATTCCTTAGGTTTGTGGACTTAGATGTCCGCTTAACTTTCTATGTGTTTCTCTGAGTGTTTTTAGTTAAAATCATGTCTTATCAAGTGATTTTATGTGTGCTAGTGAACTATGGCACCTCATCGTAGGACTTCCTAATCCTCTTAAGGCGACGTACCCGATATCGCTAGAGCGATAGAAACGATTGTACCTGCTATGACCCAATAGAGCACAACTATGATGTAGCAGCACGAGGCATGAATGCAGCGACAAGCAACATCGCTTGAGCAACAACAACTGCTGATGCAATAGATGGAGGCTGCTAAGGGAAGCTAGGGTTTCGGGTTTTTAAGTTATGTTTGGCTTGTTCTTGAGTATGCTTAGTGTTTGTATGGATTATTCATTGTTATTGATGTGTGGAATTTTTTATATTATTCTTTGGACACAAAAATTTATGAAGGATTGACCCCAACCAAGGATGGAGGCACATGCTTAAGAAGACTAAGCATGTTTAGAAAGGAAGTTCACTAATCCTTCATCCCTTTCATTTATGTTTGTTATTTTTGATTCCCTAAGTTGACTTAGTTGAATCAACTTTAGTTGACTTGTTGACCTTTGACTAGGTTTGACTTGTTGACTATAGTTGACTTGACTTAAGCCAACATGCTAATCTATGTTTATTTGCTTTGTAGGTTAATTAGAAGTAAGAAAGCAATGCTAGGTGGCACATGGTGATTGGGGAGCATAAATGATGTGGAGGAGAGAGTAAAGCAAAGGCATAAAGCATAAAGAAAAAGGCATAAAGCAAGTGTACCTATGTACCTTTGGTCTCCTTTGTTTTTAGCACACTATGGCCACTTTCTAGAGACATATGAGACACATTCTTGGTCTCCTTTTGTGCTAGAACGAAATTAGCCTTGCACACACCATAGTTAGCTCTTTTGTCTCTCATTTTTGTAACCTTATTTGACCTAGTTTCTAGAAGCTAGGGTTAGGTTTTTGTAGAGACATCCTTAGGTATCTTTTATTTGCTTAGAGGCCCCTAAACTCTTCTATATAAGGGGTGCTCCTAGACATGTAAAAGGGTTGAACATTTTGAAGTAAAAACACTCTTGTGTCTCAACCATTTGTGAGAGTTTCCTCCCTTGGGAGTGAATACTTTTAAGCCTTATCTTGCATAGCAAGTGGCGGCACACATCCACTCATCTTCAAGGTTGCCATTGGCTTCTAGCCTAGCCTTGTAGTGGCGTGCTTCTCACATTTTTACCATTTCTTTCCTTTCCATTTTATGTTTTCTTCTTCCTTTAATTGTTCTTGGTTTTCTATGGTTTATGTGCTTTCCATTTCCTTTTTGTTTTGAATCAATCCATCATCTTCTTCTCTTGAGCTTTGTGAAAGGAACCTTCACATCTAGATAGCTTGCTATCTTAATGTCCAGTGGGGATTTCACTTAGCTTTCTTAATCAACTCACACCATATTCAATAATCTTAAAAAGGAACAAGATAATCCTTCATCATTTGGTATCTAGAGCTTTGGTTGTCCTTGAATATGGTGTTTTCATGTTCTAACCTTGTCTTGTGTAGCTATCTTGAGTGGTCCACATAAAAAACAGTGCTGGCAGCAACGTGTGCGTTTTTGAAAAAAATACTGCAGCTAGCTCAGTGGTCCAAAAGTAACGTTCTTTATATCAAAAGAAAGCTCTGTGAGTCTAGTTTCCAACAAAAAAAGAATTAACGCATTTGGAGTTCCGTGGAGAGAGTTATGATCAAATGAGTGAGCAAAGGTCAGAGCTGCCGAGAATACGAAAAACAACGTTTTCAGGTTATGTTGTGGCAATTTTGGCTTCGGTTTTGTGACTCTTTTGCTCCTAAATGTGGTTGGATAATGCTCGCCCAGACCTTCTGCGTGAGTTGTCGCTCAGGCGGGTGGTTCTGGTTTTGAGCGAGAGAATGCCTCGCTCAGGCAAGGAGAACTCGCCTAAGCGAGCTAGTGCATTGGTCCTGCCCTAGATTTGTCGAGCTCTCGCCTAGGCGAAGGGGAGCTCGCCTGAGCGAGACCCTTCATCCTGAGCGAAGAGTTGGGCGAGGGTGCGTTCTAGTTTGGTGTTTCCTTTCCTATTCTTGAATGTTTGGCATGTAATTGATGGGGTTATTGTATGATGGCATGAAGGGGATAAATATGCATGAGTGGGAGGGTGTATGAGTTGTTAATGACGAACTTGAATTAATTCTTGGCATTAAATGAACATGAAATGGTTGGTTGTGAAAGTGGCATGGTAATGAGATGGGTTGAGATTCTAATTCATGGATGGAGCATGATGAGTTGGTATTGGTTTGACCTGAAATATGAAAGAGATTGGTTATAAGGGTTGACATATATATATATATATATATATATATATATATATATATATATATATATATATATATATATATATATATATATATATATATGTGTGTGTGTGTGTCTGCGTGATAAATATTAATTTGTTGTTTGAATATGTTTGGTCTGTGGTCAGTGCGTAATTCCTTAGAATCTCTAGGTAAGGTTTCAGAGTCGTGCTTCATTGGTCGCGATGTAATTCCATGGCCCCTGTTAGTGGGTGTCCATGGTGGTGCCCCATCTATATAATTCGGTAAGGATTCAAGGTAAGGATTGCATCCTGACACTCTAAGGAGTCAGTTAGTCTCACTTAGAGCGGACTGACTCTTGTGGTGAGAGTAGTAGGAGGCCTTAAACTTGTTAAGGGCTAACCTTGTGTGTGGGGGATTGATTCATTGTAACACTTGTAACACATAGCTCGAGGGTGAGCAACTTAGGGGTGAGCAGAGGTATCCACCACAAGTGCAAGCATCCGTTGAATCCGACCAGATTATATGTATCCGGATGAGTCGAGTCGAGTCTTAGTGTATTGATTAGAAGCTCATAACGTGCTGGGATGATATATGTATATTGTACTGTGAAGGCATATTTGATTGCTTGATAAAATGTGTTTGACTGTAGCTTACCCTTTGCTTGTTTGATTGCTCTGTATGTTGTTCTTCTACTCTTGTGATGATTATCAATTTATTGATGGGAGCAGATGTGAGAGATACTCGTGGTCAACAAAGGAGAGATGATTCCGCGGCATAGTCTACATGGGTTGGACTTCATGTTCTTAATGGGCTTTTCTTTAGGGCTATGGCCCATGTACCTGTCCGTATTTTTGATTTCTATATGTTATGTTAAACTTTATAACTTGTTTCCTTTCGGGCATCGTGGTGTGTCGTGGGTTGTAAGGAGTTAAGTTTTAAACTCCAGGACTGCGTTGTTATATTATGTTTATGTGACGCTTCCTTTAATTTCGTTTATTAAATTAAATGGGCTGTTACATCAAATAGTGCAAAAATATTTTAGGTGTCAAGTGGGTGTAAAAATATTATAGGTGTCAAATAGGTGTGTGATGAGTGCGTATTTTTGCCCTCATTTAATGTTTAATTATGGGTATTTAATTAAATTTAGGTACTTAAAGATTGATTTAATTAGGATTTCCTATAATTGGGTTTATTGAGCATGAGATTCAAAACAAATGTTACAAATAGCTTTCTAGTTGCATAAATGTTCTTTGGATATTTTGAGGTGTGTTAGTGCAGCTGCAGCTAAGTTGAGCTCATGGAGATGTGGAAATAAATTACTTAAAGCTTCATGACACCTTTAAGATAAATCCAAGAATAAGAAATTATCAAAATCACGAAAATCCAAGCCAAGCATTGCATGAACATGACAAGAAAAGCTTGAAAAAGTTAAGAAGTTTGTCTAAACCAAGAAGAGAGGAACAAAAAATTGGACCTTGTGGTTTTCTTTATCTTTATGATAGAAAGTAATTTGGGTTAAATATATCTTTAGATATTTTATTTGATATTTTTAAATAATTATCTTATTTAATTATATCGTAAAATATTAAAAGATAATAACTACCAAATCTTTTTAAATATTACAAGATCATTTTGAATTTTTTTACTTCCACAACAAACAAATATATCTTGAAGATATTAGATTATTTAGAAGATAATTTAAGGAGATTGCAAAGGGTTGATTTGGAAAATTAATACAAATACTAATTGGTGATAATTTATCATATATCTTTAATTAATTAATTAATTTAATTATATTAGATATTGATATTATCAACCAATTATATTTGTCAAATAGTTTATATCTCTCCAAATATTTTTAAATCTTTATCTTTATCTTTATTTTAAAAGATATTTGAGAGATTTTAGCAACAGAAAAGCCCAGTCCAAGTCCTACATAAAGAGACCAAGGGAGTAGAAGGGAAAGAAGCTCGGGAGTTCAGGATTTAGGAACCCTTAGGAGGGGCCTAATTTCTTTCTCTCTCCTTTCTTCTTCTATTTTTATTTTATTTTGTATTTCATGGAGTGTTGAACTTCTTGGGTTGATTCCATTGTAATTTCATTATGGATTCTGTGGTTATAATGAAATAATTTCTTTGTTCTTTTTATTATTGTTGAGGTTTTAATTCATCTATGTCTTTTATCTTTGAATCACATGAAAAGTAATGGTTTTTACATCATAGCTAATTAGGGAGATGTTTTAATCTATATGCATATCAATCATATCAGTTCAAAGGTTTTTAATTTTAATTGAAAATTTACTTTGATTAAATTTAGAAACTTTCATGTGATTGAATGAGTTTTTACCAATAATTGAGAATGTACTTTTTTTTAGAGGTGAAAACTTTAACTAGAATTAATCAAGAATGTACTTTTAAGATGAAATTTTTCAAATTTGAAAACAATAATCCCCTCTGAGTATTGCCCAACGTATTTCTTTTGAAATTTTGAAAAATTTTCTTGTATAAAATATGAATTATTTAAATTGTAAAAGGTGAAAAAGGTAAAAAAGAAAGAGAAAAGCGTTTCCAAACGATGAATAATTTTTATATATAACTTGAGTAATTTGAATTGTAAACGGTGAAAAGGGTAAAAAAACAATTAAAAAACTGATACCATGATGAAGGATTAACTTGTTCCTTTTTAAGATTATTGAATATGGTGTGAGTTGATTAAGAAAGCTAAGTGAAATCCCCACTGGACATTAAGATAGCAAGCTATCTAGATGTGAAGGTTCCTTTCACAAAGCTCAAGAGAAGAAGATGATGGATGTATTCAAAACAAAAAGGAAATGGAAAGCACATAAACCATAGAAAACCAAGAACAATTAAAGGAAGAAGAAAACATAAAATGGAAAGGAAAGAAATGGTAAAAATGTGAGAAGCACGCCACTACAAGGCTAGGCTAGAAGCCATGGCAACCTTGAAGATGAGTGGATGTGTGCCGCCACTTGCTATGCAAGATAAGGCTTAAAAGTATTCACTCCCAAGGGAGGAAACTCTCACAAATGGTTGAGACACAAGAGTGTTTTTACTTCAAAATCTTCAACCCTTTTACATGTCTAGGAGCACCCCTTATATAGAAGAGTTTAGGGGCCTCTAAGCAAATAAAAGATACCTAAGGATGTCTCTACAAAAACCTAACCCTAGCTTCTAGAAACTAGGTCAAATAAGGTTACAAAAAATGAGAGACAAAAGAGCTAGCTATGGTGTGTGCAAGGCTAATTTCGTTCTAGCACAAAAGGAGACAAAGAATGTGTCTCATATGTCTCCAAAAAGTGGCCAAAGAGTGCTAAAAACAAAGGAGACCAAAGGTACATAGGTACACTTGCTTCATGCCTTTTACTTTATGCTTTTTGCCTTTGCTTTACTCTCTCTTCCACATCATTTATGCTCCCCAATCACCATGCGCCACCTAGCATTGCTTTCTTACTCCTAATTAACCTACAAAGCAAATAAACATAGATTAGCATGTTGGCTTAAGTCAAGTCAACTATAGTCAATAAGTCAAACCTAGTCAAAGGTCAACAAGTCAACTAAAGTTGATTCAACTAAGTCAACTTTGAGAATCAAAAATAATAAACACAAATGAAAAGGGATGAAGGATTAGTGAACTTCCTTTCTAAACATGCTTAGTCTTCTTAAGCATGTGCCTTCATCCTTGGTTGGGGTCAATCCTTCATCATCCTCCCCTTCTTGGAGAGAATTTGACCACAAATTCTTGAAGCCTTTGTGGATGGAACTTGACATGATTTGGGAGAGGATTTGCGCCTCCCTTTTATGAGCTTTTGTTCCATCCTTTCTAAGGGTATTACCCCTAGCTTTGGTTAGGCCATCTTTATTTTCTAGACTACTCTTCCTCTCTTGCTTATGCTTTGGGCCTTCCTTTTTGGCTTGGGAAGAGAAGGAAGAGTGATGCACATCTTGCTTTGGAAGAATTTTTTTGTAGGCAAGTAAAACCTTGGTGAAAGCTTGCCCCTTTTCTTTTTCTTCTTTATCTTTTCTTATTATATTTCTATCCTTATTAACTGCTTGAGGTGATAGAGGTAGTAAAGTTGTCTTTTTCCCATTTTTGAAGAAAATGTATTGGTTGGTATGGCCATCATGTAAAGTTTGTTTATCAAATTGCCATGGCCTACCTAGTAAGATGTGTGTGACTTCCATGGGAACAACATCACATAGCACCTCATCTTTGTAGCTTCCTATAGAGAAGTTAATTAGGACTTGTTTATTGACATCTATTTCTCCCTCTTTACTTATCCAAGCAAGCTTGTAGGGCTTAGCATGAGGAATGGTCTCTAAGCTAAGCTTTTCCACCAACCTTGTGCTAGCTACATTGGTACTACTTCCTCCATAAATAATTAGAGAGCAAACCCATTTGTTAATTTTGCATCTAGATTGAAAAATGTTTTCTCTTTGAGTTGGCTCAAGTTCACTTTGATCTTGACCTATCATGCGCGTTAATAACATAGGGTCTTTCTCAAAAATTTTTGTTTTACTAGAGGAAGAAGGTTCTTTTGAAAGAGAATGGGGAGATGGGTGTTCACTTTCAACATCATTACTCTTCTTTAAGATCATGGTCCTCTTGGTTGGGCAATTTAAAGCAATGTGATTATAACCCAAACATTTAAAACATTTAATAGAACTTGATCTTGGAGAAGTGGAATGGTGAATGTGATCACTTGGTGACTTACTTTTACTTGGTGGTTCTTGATGAGAGTTAGAAGGGAACTTATCATGTTTCATTTTATTCTTTCCCTTCCATGAGTGACTAAAGTAGTGGTTGGGTGAGTAACTCTTCCTTGCCCTTCTTTTTCTTTTCAATTGAATTTCAATCCCAAGGGCAAGTGTGAAAACATTTTCAAGAGTGGAGTACTCATACAACTCTACTTGGTCTTGTATGTCTCTCCTAAGACCACTCACAAATCTTTTTATTTTTTCTTTGTTAGTTTCTTTTATTTCAACCCTACGCATTTGAGACTCTAATTCTTTAAAGTACTCACTCACACTCATAGAACCTTGGTGAAGCCTTTGGAGCTTCAAAAGAAGTTCCTTCCTATAGGAGGGAGGAACAAATCTAGGGCGCATAAGAGTTTTAATGTCCATCCAAGAAGCCGCGGGTGGCCCTTGGTCATAATTCTTACAAAGTTTATGCCACCAAGTATTGGCTTACTCCAAAAATCCTAAAACTACTAGATCAACTTGTGCTTGATCCTTTACATTTTCAATGAAAATTTGATCAACTTTAGCTTCCCAATCAAGGAAGATTTTGGGATCACTTCCACCATAGAACTTAGGAATCTTTGGAGTTTGCTTCTCTTGTGATGGGTTGTGCCTAGAATGCCCTCTTTTCCTAGGATCTCTTTCTTTCTCCCTAGCTTCAAGCCTTTGAATGTGCTCTTGGATTCTTAGGTCACTTTGCTCCTTGTCTTTTCTCAATTTTTCAAAGGCCTCCTTCCTTGACAACTCCAAATCCCGAAGCAATCTCATGAATGTATTATTTTTGTTTGGTGTAGGTGCATTTGATGAACTTGCCATGATTCCTACAACAAAAACACTTAAATCCGAGACAAAATAAATGGATTAGAGGTTAGACAACATGAAAACCGAGACCAAATCCAACCCAAATTGTAACCCAAGTGTTTAGATCACTCTCCCAAAGTAACAAGGCAAGGCTAGCACTCAAAATCCACCAAAGGAGTGAAGCAAACACTTTTAAAAACTTGTTCAAAACCTTTCAAATGCAAGACAAGTGATTCGGCCACAACATCCCAAGAGTTTCAAGAAAAGAAAACTACTAAGACACAACAAAGAACACCTAGTGACAAGCAAGAAAAGCACAAAAACAAGAAAGTTTAACTTCTAAGGAAATTTTTTTTTAAAGACAAAACTTGAACAAGACTAAAGCAGTGAAAAACACTTTTAAAGACTCTATGGAAAGCATTTAAGCAAGCCAAGATTATACCTCAAATTATGCATACACCAAGAAAGATCATAACCAAGTTAAAGCATGGAACTAATTTGCCAATATCACCCAAAATCCAAGTATAAAATTTGGTAGCATAACACCTAGTAAAAATGGCCAAATGGATTCACCAAGCAACACATTAGCTCTCTTCCAAACTGTTTTTGGTCATGAAAATAATTTTTCTTTTCAAAACTAGGTACTTAAGATGATGAGAAGGATATTTTAGGGTGTCTTGAACACTTAGTTCCTTAAAAATTAGGTCAAAATCAATTTCAAGGAGCATGCTACAACAAAAGGCATAGATCTCATGCAATAGCTCAAATACTTAGAAACAAGAATAAGAAAACTCAAAGAAGCATATGACATATGACTCAAGCAAAAGTTAGACACATTTAAAGACTCAACATGACATACACAAAGACACAAACATGTAGCTATCATGCATATAAACTCATGGATTTGAGGCTCAAAGACTAAGCATCCAAAGACATGTTATCCAACCACATTTAGGAGCAAAAGAGTCACAAAACCGAAGCCAAAATTGCCACAACATAACCTGAAAACGTTGTTTTTCCTATTCTCGGCAGCTCTGACCTTTGCTCACTCATTTTATCATAACTCTCTCCACAGACCTCTAAATGCGTTAATTCTTTTTTTGTTGGAAACTAGACTCACAGAGCTTTCTTTGGATATAAAGAAAGTTACTTTTGGACCACTGAGCTAGTTGCAGTAATTTTTTCAAAAACGCACACGTTGCTGCCAGTACTGTTTTTATGTGGACCATTCAAAGATAGCTACACAAGACAAGGTTAGAACATGAAAACACCATATTCAAGGACAACCAAAGCTCTAGATACCAAATGATGAAGGATTAACTTGTTCCTTTTTAAGATTATTGAATATGGTGTGAATTGATTAAGAAAGCTAAGTGAAATCCCCACTGGACATTAAGATAGCAAGCTATCTAGATGTGAAGGTTCCTTTCACAAAGCTCAAGAGAAGAAGATGATGGATTGATGCAAAACAAAAAGGAAATGGAAAGCACATAAACCATAGAAAACCAAGAACAATTAAAGGAAGAAGAAAACATAAAATGGAAAGGAAAGAAATGGTAAAAATGTGAGAAGCACGCCACTACAAGGCTAGGCTAGAAGCCATGACAACCTTGAAGATGAGTGGATGTGTGCCGCCACTTGCTATGCAAGATAAGGCTTAGAAGTATTCACTCCCAAGGGAGGAAACTCTCACAAATGGTTGAGACACAAGAGTGTTTTTACTTCAAAATGTTCAACCCTTTTACATGTCTAGGAGCACCCCTTATATAGAAGAGTTTAGGGACCTCTAAGCAAATAAAAGATACCTAAGGATGTCTCTACAAAAGAGCTAGCTATGGTGTGTGCAAGGCTAATTTCGTTCTAGCACAAAAGGAGACAAAGAATGTGTCTCATATGTCTCCAAAAAGTGGCCAAAGAGTGCTAAAAACAAAGGAGACCAAAGGTACATAGGTACACTTGCTTCATGCCTTTTACTTTATGCTTTATGCCTTTGCTTTACTCTCTCTTCCACATCATTTATGCTCCCCAATCACCATGCGCCACCTAGCATTGCTTTCTTACTCCTAATTAACCTACAAAGCAAATAAACATAGATTAGCATGTTGGCTTAAGTCAAGTCAACTATAGTCAATAAGTCAAACCTAGTCAAAGGTCAACAAGTCAACTAAAGTTGATTCAACTAAGTCAATTTTGGGAATCAAAAATAATAAACACAAATGAAAAGGGATGAAGGATTAGTGAACTTCCTTTCTAAACATGCTTAGTCTTCTTAAGCATGTGCCTTCATCCTTGGTTGGGGTCAATCCTTCATCATACCAAAAGATTAAAATTTTCAAATTATAATACACATATTCCCTTTGAATAATGACCAAAGTGTTTCTTTAAAAACTTTGAACAATTATGTAAAATATGAATTATGTAAATTGTAAACAATGGAAACGGTAAAAAAAATGAAAAAAAAACATTATCAAAAATATGAAAATTTTCAAATTTAAAAACACCAATTCCCTCTGAGTGTTGCCCAACGTGTTTCTTTTGAAATGATGAACAATTTTTATTTATGAAATATAAATTATTTAAATTTTAAAAGGTGAAAATGGTAAAAGAAATGAAAAAAAAAGTTACCAAAACATAAAATATTTCATATTTGAAAACACTTATTCCCACTCAGTATTACCCAATGTGTTTCTTTTGAATTTTTGAACGATTTTCATATATAAAATATGAATTATATAAATTGTAAACGGTGAAAACGGTAAAAAAGAAATGAAAAGAGCGTGGCCAGAAGATGAAAGTTTTCAAATTTAAAAACACCAATCCTCTTTGACTATTGCCCAACGTGTTTCCTTTGAAATGTTGAATAAAAGATGTTTCATTTAAATTGTAAACGGTGAAAAGGGTAAAAAAAATAAAAAAGTAATACCAAAAGTTGACAATTTTGAAATAGTAATATACCAATTCCCTTTGAGTAACGACTAAAGTGTTTATTCGGAAATGTTGATAAATTTTTATATATAACATATGAATAATTTAAATTGTAAACGACGAAAAGGGTTACCAAAACATGCAAAATTTCAAATTGTAATACACGAATTCCCTTTCAGTATTGGCAAAAGTGGTTCTATTGAAATTTTCAACAAATTTCAATATAAAATATGAATTATTTAAATTTTACACGGTTAAAAGGGCAAAAAAAAAATGAAAAAGCCGTTACCAAAAGATGAAATTTTTCAAATTTGAAAATAATAATGTCCTCTGAGTATTGCCGAACGTGTTTCTTTTGAAATGTTGATCAATTTTTATATGTAAAATATGAATTATTTTAATTGTAAACGATGAAAACGGTAAAAAAAATGAAAAAAGCTTTAGCAAAAGATGAAAATTTTCAACTTTAAAAATACTAATCCCCTCTGAGTATTGCCCAGCGCGTTTCTTTTGAAATTTTGAACAATTTTTATATATAAAATTTGAATTATTTAAATTGTAAACGGTGAAAATAGTAAAAAATAAAAACAAATTGGTACCAAAAGATAAAATTTTTCAAATTTAAATACCCCAATCTTCTCTCAGTATTGCCCAATGTGTTTTTTATTTAAATATTGAAAAAAATTTATATATAACATGAGTAATTTAAATTGTAAACGGTAAAAAGGGTAAAAAAAAAATGAAAAAAGTGATACTAAAATATTAAAAATTTCAAATTGTAATACACCTATTCCCTTTGAGTAACGGAAACAATGTTTCTTTTGAAATATTGAACAATTTTCATAAATAAAATATGAATTGTGTAAATAGTAAACGGTAAAAACAGTAAAAAACTTGAAAAAACGTTACCAAAAATTTGATATTTTTCAAATTTAAAAACACCAATCCCCTCTGAGTATTGGCCAACATGTTTCTTTTGAAATGTTGAACAATTTTTATATATAACATGAGTCATTTAAATTTTAAACGGTGAAGAGGGGAAAAAAAATAAAAAAGTGTTACCAAAGATGCAAAATTTCAAATTGTAATACACCAATTCCCTTTGAGTATTGGCCAAAATGTTTTGTTTGAAATGTTGAGAAATATTTATATATATAATATGAATTATTTAAATTGTAAACAGTGAAAACCGTAAAAAAATGAAAAAAGTGACACCAAAAGATGAAAATTTTAAAATTTGAAAACACCAATCCCCTTTGAGTATTGTCCAACGTGTTTCTTTTGAAATTTTGAACAATTTTCTTGTATACAATATGAATTATTTAAATTGTAAACAGTGAAAACGGTAAAAAAAGTGAAAAAAAGTGTTTCCAAAGGATGAAATTTTCAAATTTAAAAACACCAATTCCTTTTGAGTAATGGCCAAAGTGGTTTTGTTGACATTTTGAAGAAATTTCATATATAAAATATCAATTATTTAAATTGTAACGGTGAAAACGTCACAAAAAATGAAAAAAAGTTTTACTAAAAAATGAAAAATTTCTAATTTGAAAACACCAATCCCCTTTGAGTTTTTCACAATGTGTTTCTTTTGAAATGATGAACAATTTTTATTTATAAAATATAAATTATTTATATTCTAAAATGTGAAAAGGGTTAAAAAAATGAGAAAAGCGTTACCAAAAGCTAAAATTTTTCGAATTTCAAAACACCAATCCCCTATGATTAATGACCAAAGTGGTTCTATTGAAATTTTTAACAAATTTCACGTATAAACATGAATTATTTCAATTGTAAACGGTGAAAAGCATAAAAAAATGAAAAAAACGTTACCAGAAGATAAAATATTTCAAATTTGAAAACACCAATTCCCACTGAGTATTACCCAATGTGTTTGTTTTGAAATTTTGAACAATTTCCTTGTATATAATATGAATTATTTAAATTCTAAACGGTGAAAACAGTAAAAAAATGAAAAAAACATTTCCAAAAGATGGAAATTTTCCAATTTGAAAACACCAATCCCCTTTGAGTATTGCCCAACGTGTTTCTTTTGAAATGATGAACAATTTTTATTTATAAAATATAAATTATTTAAATTGTAAAATGTGAAAATGGTTAATAAAACGAAAAAAGTGTTTCCAAAAGATGAAATTTTTCAAATTTGAAAATACAAATCCCCTCTGAGTATTGCCCAACGTGTTTTTGTTGCAATGTTGAACAATTGTTATATATAACATGAGTCATTTAAATTGTAAACAGTGAAAAGGGTATAAAAAATAAAAAATGCGTTACCAAATGATTAAAATTTTCAAATTTGAAAACACCAATCTATCTGAGTATTGCCCAACGTGTTTGTTTTGAAATTTTGAACAATTTTCTCATATAGAATATGAATTATTTAAATTGTAAACGTTGAAAATGATAAGAAAATTTAAAAAAACGTTTGCAAAAGATGAAAAATTTCTAATTTAAAAACACCAATCCCCTCTAAATATTGCTCAACGTGTTTCTTTTGAAATGTTGAGCATATTTTATATATAACATATCAGTAATTTAAATTGTAAACGGTGAAAAGGGTAAAACACCATATCCCTTGGCGGAACGACCAAAGTGGTTCTGTTGAAATTTTGAACAAATTTCACATATACAACATGAATTATTTCAATTGTAAATGATGAAAAGCGTAAAAAAAAAAAACGTTACCAAAAGTTGAAATATTTCAAATTTGAAAACACCAATTCCCACTCAGTATTGCCGAACATGTTTCTTTTGAAATTTTGAACAATTTTCATATATAAAATATGAATTATATATTTTTATAAATGGTGAAAACGGTAAAAAAAATGAATCAAGCATTGCCAAAAGATGAAATTTTTCAAATTTAAAAACACCAATACCCTCTAACTATTGCCCAACTTGTTTCTTTTGAAATGCTTAACAACTTTTATATATAATGTTTGAGTCATTTAAATTCTAGAAGGTGAAAAGGGTAAAAAAACATATATAAAATACCAATTGTAATATACCAATTCACTTTTACACCCATTTGACACCTAAAATATTTTTACACTCATTTGACACCTAAACAATTTTACAACCATTTAACACCTAAAATCTTTTTATACCCATTTGACACCTAATTTTTTTTTACTCCCATTTCACTTGACACCTAATTTTTTTCACTCCAATTTCACACCTAAAATATTCTTACACCCATTTGATAACTAAAATACTTTTACACCCATTTGACACCTAAAATTATTTTACTCCAATTCAATGTAAGACATGTAGAAATTAATTAATTAATATAATACTTCTTTCACACATTGTCTTGCACTGAAGTTGATCTTTGCTTGATTCGGATGAAAGCTTGTTGGTAACTTGAGTTTCTCCACCAATCTTTGGCTTACAACATTGTTGTCGCTTTCGTAAACGAATGCAACTAAACATGGATGGCTTTTGATTAAACACCTTGTTCCCTACTACCTTTTCCATAATCTTTTTCTTTCCTTCCTTTTCTTTTTCTTCAATTTCCCTTCCTTCTGCAGTTTATATTTCTTCTTTTTCTATTCTTTCTTTTTCTATTTTCTCCTTCAACGTATGTTGATCATTCTTGGCTTGTCTTGGTGTCATAAATTTCAACTTCATTTCATGTCCCTCATGCCTCAAATAATGGGAACGTTCATCAAGATTGAGCGTTTTAAAATGAAGCCATGCCCATCTCCAAAGAAGATGACAAGAGTTCGTGGGAGCAATATCACACAATACTTCTTTCACAAAATGTCATGTACTGAATTTGATCCTTGCTTAATTCGGGTGAAAGCTTGTTGGTAGCTGTAGTTTCTGCACCAATCTTTGGCTTACAACATTGTTGTCGCTTTCGTAAAAGAATGCAACTAAACATGGGTGGCCTTCGGTTAAACACCTTGTTCTCTACTACCTTTTCCATAATCTTTTTCTTTACTTCCTTTTCTTTTTCTTCAATTTCCCTTCCTTCTACAGTTTATATTTCTTCTTTTTCTATTCTTTCTTTTTCTATTTTCTCCTTCAACGTATGTTGATCCTTCTTGGCTTGTCTTGGTGTCATAAATTTCAACTTCATTTCATGTCCCTCATGCCTCAAATAATGGGAACGTTCATCAAGATTGAGCGTTTTAAAAAAAAGCCATGCCCATCTCAAAAGAAGATGACAAGAGTTCGTAGGAGCAATATCACATAATACTTCTTTCACAAAATGTCATGTACTGAATTTGATCCTTGCTTGATTCGGGTGAAAGCTTGTTGGTAGCTGTAGTTTCTCCACCAATCTTTGGCTTACAACATTGTTGTCGCGTTCGTAAAAGAATGCAACTAAACATGGGTGGCCTTCGGTTAAACACCTTGTTCTCTACTACCTTTTCCATAATCTTTTTCTTTACTTCCTTTTTTTTTCTTCAATTTCCCTTCCTTCTACAGTTTATATTTCTTCTTTTTCTATTCTTTCTTTTTCTATTTTCTCCTTCAACGTATGTTGATCCTTCTTGGCTTGTCTTGGTGTCATAAATTTCAACTTCATTTGATGTCCCTCATGCCTCAAATAATGGGAACGTTCATCAAGATTGAGCGTTTTAAAATGAAGCCATGCCCATCTCAAAAGAAGATGACAAGAGTTCGTAGGAGCAATATCACATAATACTTCTTTCACAAAATGTCATGTACTGAATTTGATCCTTGCTTGATTAGGGTGAAAGCTTGTTGGTAGCTATAGTTTCTCCACCAATCTTTGACTTACAACTTTGTTGTCGCGTTCGTAAAAGAATGCAACTAAACATCGGTCGCCTTCGGTTAAACACCCTGTTCTCTACTACCTTTTCCATAATCTTTTTCTTTACTTCCTTTTCTTTTTCTTCAATTTCCCTTCGTTCTACAGTTTATATTTCTTCTTTTTCTATTCTTTCTTTTTCTATTTTCTCCTTCAACGTATGTTGATCCTTCTTGGCTTGTGTTGGTGTGATGAATTTCAAATTCATTTCATGTCCCTCATGCGTCAAATAAAGGGAAGGTTCATCAAGATTGAGCGTTTTAAAATGAACCCATGCCCATCTCAAAAGGAGATGACAAGAGTTCGTGGGAGCAATATCACATAATACTTCTTTCACACATTGTCCTGTACTGAATTTGATCCTTGCTTGATTCGGATGAAAGCTTGTTGGTGACTTGAGTTTCTCCACCAATCTTTGGGTTACAACATTGTTGTCACTTTCGTAAACGAATGCAACTAAACATGGGTGGCCTTCGATTAAACACCTTGTTCTCTACTATCTTTTCCATAATCTTTTTCTTTACTTCCTTTTCTTTTTCTTCAATTTCCCTTCCTTCGACAGTTTATATTTCTTCTTTTTCTATTCTTTCTTTTTCTATTTTCTCCTTCAACATATGTTGATCCTTCTTGGCTTGTCTTGGTGTCATGAATTTCAAATTTATTTCATGTCCCTCATGCGTCAAATAAAGGGAAGGTTCATCAAGATTGAGCGTTTTAAAATGAAGCCATGCCCATCTCAAAAGAAGATGACAAGAGTTCGTGGGAGCAATATCACATAATACTTCTTTCACACATTGTCCTGTACTGAATTTGATCCTTGCTTGATTCGGATGAAAGCTTGTTGGTGACTTGAGTTTCTCCACCAATCTTTGGGTTACAACATTGTTGTCACTTTCGTAAACGAATGCAACTAAACATGGGTGGCCTTCGATAAAACACCTTGTTCTCTACTATCTTTTCCATAATCTTTTTCTTTACTTCCTTTTCTTTTTCTTCAATTTCCCTTCCTTCGATAGTTTATATTTCTTCTTTTTCTATTCTTTCTTTTTCTATTTTCTCCTTCAACGTATGTTGATCCTTCTTGGCTTGTCTTGGTGTCATGAATTTCAAATTTATTTCATGTCCCTCATGCGTCAAATAAAGGGAAGGTTCATCAAGATTGAGCGTTTTAAAATGAAGCCATGCCCATCTCAAGAGAAGATGACAAGAGTTCGTGGGAGCAATATCACATAATACTTCTTTCACACATTGTCCTGTACTGAATTTGATCCTTGCTTGATTCGGATGAAAGCTTGTTGGTAACTTGAGTTTCTCCACCAATCTTTGGCTTACAACATTGTTGTCGCTTTCGTAAAAGAATGCAACTAAACAGGTGGCCTTCAGTTAAACACCTTGTTCTCTACTACCTTTTCCATAATCTTTTTCTTTACTTCCTTTTCTTTTTCTTCAATTTCCCTTCCTTCTACAGTTTATATTTCTTCTTTTTCTATGCCTTCTTTTTCTATTTTCTCCTTCAACGTATGTTGATCCTTCTTGGCTTGTCTTGGTGTCATGAATTTCAAATTCATTTCATGTCCCTCATTCGTCAAATAAAGGGAAGGTTCATCAAGATTGAGCGTTTTAAAATGAAGCCATGCCCATCTCAAAAGAAGATGACAAGAGTTCGTGGGAGCAATATCACATAATACTTCTTTCACACATTGTCCTGTACTGAATTTGATCCTTGCTTGATTCGGATGAAAGCTTGTTGGTAACTTGAGTTTCTCCACCAATCTTTGGCTTACAACATTGTTGTCGCTTTCGTAAAAGAATGCAACTAAACAGGGGTGGCCTTCAGTTAAACACCTTGTTGTCTACTACCTTTTCCATAATCTTTTTCTTTACTTCCTTTTCTTTTTCTTCAATTTCCCTTCCTTCTCCAGTTTATGTTTCTTCTTTTTCTATTTTCTCCTTCAACGTATGTTGATCCTTCTTGGCTTGTCTTGGTGTCATGAATTTCAAATTCATTTCATGTCCCTCATGCCTCAAATAAAGGGAACGTTCATCAAGATTGAGCGTTCTAAAATGAACCCATGCCCATCTCAAAAGAAGATGACAAGAGTTCGTGGGAGCAATATCACATAATACTTCTTTCACACATTGTCCTGTACTGAATTTGATCCTTTCTTGATTCGGATGAAAGCTTGTTGGTAACTTGAGTTTCTCCACCAATCTTTGGCTTACAACATTGTTGTCGCTTTCGTAAACGAATGCAACTAAACATGGGTGGCTTTCGATTAAACACCTTGTTGTCTACTACCTTTTCCATAATCTTTTTCTTTACTTTCTTTTCTTTTTCTTCAATTTCCCTTCCTTCTGCAGTTTATTTTTCTTCCTTTTCTATTCTTTCTTTTTCTATTTTCTCCTTCAACGTATGTTGATCCTTCTTGGCTTGTCTTGGTGTCATAAATTTCAACTTCATTTCATGTCCCTCATGCCTCAAATAAAGGGAACGTTCATCAAGATTGAGCATTGTAAAATGAAGCCATGCCCATCTCAAAAGAAGATGACAAGGGTTCGTGGGAGCAATATCAAATAATACTTCTTTCACACATTGTCTTGCACTGAAGTTGATATTTGCTTGATTCGGATGAAAGGTTGTTGGTAACTTGAGTTTCTCCACCAATCTTTGGCTTACAACATTGTTGTCGCGTTCGTAAAAGAATGCAACTAAACATGGGTGGCCCTCGGTTAAACACCTTGTTCTCTACTACCTTTTCCATAATCTTTTTCTATACTTCCTTTTCTTTTTCTTCAATTTCCCTTCCTTCTACAGTTTATATTTCTTCTTTTTCTATTCTTTCTTTTTCTATTTTCTCCTTCAACGTATGTTGATCCTTCTTGGCTTGTCTTGGTGTCATAAATTTCAACTTCATTTCATGTCCCTCATGCCTCAAATAATGGGAACGTTCATCAAGATTGAGCGTTTTAAAATGAAGCCATGCCCATCTCAAAAGAAGATGACAAGGGTTCGTGGGAGCGATATCACATAATACTTCTTTCACACATTGTCTTGTACTGAATTTGATCTGTGCTTGATTCGGATGAAAGCTTATTGGTAACTTGAGTTTCTCCACCAATCTTTGGCTTACAACATTGTTGTTGCTTTCGTAAAAGAATGCAACTAAACAGGGGTGGCCTTCGGTTAAACACCTTGTTCTCTACTACCTTTTCCATAATCTTTTTCTTTACTTCCTTTTCTTTTTCTTTAATTTCCCTTCCTTCTACAGTTTATATTTCTTCTTTTTCTATATTCTCCTTCAATGTATGTTGATCCTTCTTGGCTTGTCTTGGTGTCATGAATTTCAAATTCATTTCATGTCCCTCATGCCTCAAATAAAGGGAACGTTCATTAAGATTGAGCGTTTTAAAATGAAGCCGTGCCCATCTCAAAAGAAGATGACAAGAGTTCGTGAGAGCAATATCACATAATACGTTTTTCAACACATTGTCCTGTACTGAATTTGATCCTTGCTCTATTCGGATGAAAGCTTGTTGGTAACTTGAGTTTCTCCACCAATCTTTGGCTTACAACATTGTTGTCGCTTTCGTAAACGAATGCAACTAAACATGGGTGGCCTTCGGTTAAACACCTTGTTCTCTACTACCTTTTCCATAATCTTTTTCTTTACTTCCTTTTCTTTTTCTTCAATTTCCCTTCCTTCTGCAATTTATTTTTCTTCTTTTTCTACTCTTTCTTTTTCTATTTTCTCCTTCAACGTATGTTGATCCTTCTTGGCTTGTCTTGGTGTCATGAATTTCAAATTCATTTCATGTCCCTCATGCCTCAAATAAAGGGAACGTTCATCAAGATTGACCGTTTTAAAATGAAGCCTTGCCCATCTCAAAAGAAGATGACAGGAGTTCGTGGGAGCAATATCACATAATACTTCATTCACAAATTGTCACGTACTGAATTTGATCCTTGCTTGATTCGATTGAAAGCTTGTTGGTAACTGTAGTTTCTCCACCAATCTTTGGCTTACAACATTGTTGTGGCTTTCGTAAACGAATGCAACTAAAGATGGGTGGCTTTCGATTAAACACCTTGTTCTCTACTACCTTTTCCATAATCTTTTTCTTTACTTCCTTTTCTTTTTCTTCAATTTCCCTTCCTTCTACAGTTTATATTTCTTCTTTTTCTATTTTCTCCTTCAATGGATGTTGATACTTCTTGGCTTGTCTTGGTGTCATGAATTTCAAATTCATTTCATGTCCCTCATGCCTCAAATAAAGGGAACGTTCATTAAGACTGAGCGTTTTAAAATGAAGCCATGCCCATCTCAAAAGAAGATGACAAGAGTTCGTGGGAGCAATATCACATAATACGTTTTTTAACACATTGTCCTGTACTGAATTTGATCCTTGCTTGATTCGGATGAAAGCTTGTTGGTAACTGGAGTTTCTCCACCAATCTTTAGCTTACACCATTGTTGTCGCTTTCGTAAACGAATGCAACTAAACATGGGTGGCCTTCGGTTAAACACTTTGTTCTCTACTACCTTTTCCTTAATCTTTTTCTTTACTTCCTTTTCTTTTTCTTCAATTTTCCTTCCTTCTGCAATTTATTTTTCTTCTTTTTCTATTCTTTCTTTTTCTATTTTCTCCTTCAACGTATGTTGATCCTTCTTCGCTTGTCTTGGTGTCATGAATTTCAAATTCATTTCATGTCCCTCATTCGTCAAATAAAGGGAAGGTTCATCAAGATTGAGCGTTTTAAAATGAAGCCATGCCCATCTCAAAAGAAGATGACAAGAGTTCGTGGGAGCAATATCACATAATACTTCTTTCACACATTGTCCTGTACTGAATTTGATCCTTGCTTGATTCGGATGAAAGCTTGTTGGTAACTTGAGTTTCTCCACCAATCTTTGGCTTACAACATTGTTGTCGCTTTCGTAAAAGAATGCAACTAAACAGGGGTGGCCTTCAGTTAAACACCTTGTTGTCTACTACCTTTTCCATAATCTTTTTCTTTACTTCCTTTTCTTTTTCTTCAATTTCCCTTCCTTCTCCAGTTTATGTTTCTTCTTTTTCTATTTTCTCCCTCAACGTATGTTGATCCTTCTTGGCTTGTCTTGGTGTCATGAATTTCAAATTCATTTCATGTCCCTCATGCCTCAAATAAAGGGAACGTTCATCAAGATTGAGCGTTCTAAAATGAACCCATGCCCATCTCAAAAGAAGATGACAAGAGTTCGTGGGAGCAATATCACATAATACTTCTTTCACACATTGTCCTGTACTGAATTTGATCCTTGCTTGATTCGGATGAAAGCTTGTTGGTAACTTGAGTTTCTCCACCAATCTTTGGCTTACAACATTGTTGTCGCTTTTGTAAACGAATGCAACTAAACATGGGTGGCTTTCGATTAAACACCTTGTTGTCTACTACCTTTTCCATAATCTTTTTCTTTACTTTCTTTTCTTTTTCTTCAATTTCCCTTCCTTCTGCAGTTTATTTTTCTTCCTTTTCTATTCTTTCTTTTTCTATTTTCTCCTTCAACGTATGTTGATCCTTCTTGGCTTGTCTTGGTGTCATAAATTTCAACTTCATTTCATGTCCCTCATGCCTCAAATAAAGGGAACGTTCATCAAGATTGAGCATTGTAAAATGAAGACATGCCCATCTCAAAAGAAGATGACAAGGGTTCGTGGGAGCAATATCAAATAATACTTCTTTCACACATTGTCTTGCACTGAAGTTGATATTTGCTTGATTCGGATGAAAGGCTGTTGGTAACTTGAGTTTCTCCACCAATCTTTGGCTTACAACATTGTTGTCGCGTTCGTAAAAGAATGCAACTAAACATGGGTGGCCCTCGGTTAAACACCTTGTTCTCTACTACCTTTTCCATAATCTTTTTCTATACTTCCTTTTCTTTTTCTTCAATTTCCCTTCCTTCTACAGTTTATATTTCTTCTTTTTCTATTCTTTCTTTTTCTATTTTCTCCTTCAACGTATGTTAATCCTTCTTGGCTTGTCTTGGTGTCATGAATTTCAAATTTATTTCATGTCCCTCATGCGTCAAATAAAGGGAAGGTTCATCAAGATTAAGCGTTTTAAAATGAAGCCATGCCCATCTCAAAAGAAGATGACAAGAGTTCGTGAGAGCAATATCACATAATACGTTTTTCAACACATTGTCCTGTACTGAATTTGATCCTTGCTCTATTCGGATGAAAGCTTGTTGGTAACTTGAGTTTCTCCACCAATCTTTGGCTTACAACATTGTTGTCGCTTTCGTAAACGAATGCAACTAAACATGGGTGGCCTTCGGTTAAACACCTTGTTCTCTACTACCTTTTCCATAATCTTTTTCTTTACTTCCTTTTCTTTTTCTTCAATTTCCCTTCCTTCTGCAATTTATTTTTCTTCTTTTTCTACTCTTTCTTTTTCTATTTTCTCCTTCAACGTATGTTGATCCTTCTTGGCTTGTCTTGGTGTCATGAATTTCAAATTCATTTCATGTCCCTCATGCCTCAAATAAAGGGAACGTTCATCAAGATTGACCGTTTTAAAATGAAGCCTTGCCCATCTCAAAAGAAGATGACAGGAGTTCGTGGGAGCAATATCACATAATACGTTTTTTAACACATTGTCCTGTACTGAATTTGATCCTTGCTTGATTCGGATGAAAGCTTGTTGGTAACTGGAGTTTCTCCACCAATCTTTAGCTTACACCATTGTTGTCGCTTTCGTAAACGAATGCAACTAAACATGGGTGGCCTTCGGTTAAACACTTTGTTCTCTACTACCTTTTCCTTAATCTTTTTCTTTACTTCCTTTTCTTTTTCTTCAATTTTCCTTCCTTCTGCAATTTATTTTTCTTCTTTTTCTATTCTTTCTTTTTCTATTTTCTCCTTCAACGTATGTTGATCCTTCTTCGCTTGTCTTGGTGTCATGAATTTCAAATTCATTTCATGTCCCTCATTCGTCAAATAAAGGGAAGGTTCATCAAGATTGAGCGTTTTAAAATGAAGCCATGCCCATCTCAAAAGAAGATGACAAGACTTCGTGGGAGCAATATCACATAATACTTCTTTCACACATTGTCCTGTACTGAATTTGATCCTTGCTTGATTCGGATGAAAGGCTGTTGGTAACTTGAGTTTCTCCACCAATCTTTGGCTTACAACATTGTTGTCGCGTTCGTAAAAGAATGCAACTAAACATGGGTGGCCCTCGGTTAAACACCTTGTTCTCTACTACCTTTTCCATAATCTTTTTCTATACTTCCTTTTCTTTTTCTTCAATTTCCCTTCCTTCTACAGTTTATATTTCTTCTTTTTCTATTCTTTCTTTTTCTATTTTCTCCTTCAACGTATGTTAATCCTTCTTGGCTTGTCTTGGTGTCATGAATTTCAAATTTATTTCATGTCCCTCATGCGTCAAATAAAGGGAAGGTTCATCAAGATTAAGCGTTTTAAAATGAAGCCATGCCCATCTCAAAAGAAGATGACAAGAGTTCGTGAGAGCAATATCACATAATACGTTTTTCAACACATTGTCCTGTACTGAATTTGATCCTTGCTCTATTCGGATGAAAGCTTGTTGGTAACTTGAGTTTCTCCACCAATCTTTGGCTTACAACATTGTTGTCGCTTTCGTAAACGAATGCAACTAAACATGGGTGGCCTTCGGTTAAACACCTTGTTCTCTACTACCTTTTCCATAATCTTTTTCTTTACTTCCTTTTCTTTTTCTTCAATTTTCCTTCCTTCTGCAATTTATTTTTATTCTTTTTCTATTCTTTCTTTTTCTATTTTCTCCTTCAACGTATGTTAATCCTTCTTGGCTTGTCTTGGTGTCATGAATTTCAAATTTATTTCATGTCCCTCATGCGTCAAATAAAGGGAAGGTTCATCAAGATTAAGCGTTTTAAAATGAAGCCATGCCCATCTCAAAAGAAGATGACAAGAGTTCGTGAGAGCAATATCACATAATACGTTTTTCAACACATTGTCCTGTACTGAATTTGATCCTTGCTCTATTCGGATGAAAGCTTGTTGGTAACTTGAGTTTCTCCACCAATCTTTGGCTTACAACATTGTTGTCGCTTTCGTAAACGAATGCAACTAAACATGGGTGGCCTTCGGTTAAACACCTTGTTCTCTACTACCTTTTCCATAATCTTTTTCTTTACTTCCTTTTCTTTTTCTTCAATTTCCCTTCCTTCTGCAATTTATTTTTCTTATTTTTCTACTCTTTCTTTTTCTATTTTCTCCTTCAACGTGTGTTGATCCTTCTTGGCTTGTCTTGGTGTCATGAATTTCAAATTCATTTCATGTCCCTCATGCCTCAAATAAAGGGAACGTTCATCAAGATTGACCGTTTTAAAATGAAGCCTTGCCCATCTCAAAAGAAGATGACAGGAGTTCGTGGGAGCAATATCACATAATACTTCATTCACAAATTGTCACGTACTGAATTTGATCCTTGCTTGATTCGGTTGAAAGCTTGTTGGTAACTTGAGTTTCTCCACCAATCTTTGGCTTACAACATTGTTGTGGCTTTCGTAAACGAATGCAACTAAAGATGGGTGGCTTTCGATTAAACACCTTGTTCTCTACTACCTTTTCCATAATCTTTTTCTTTACTTCCTTTTCTTTTTCTTCAATTTCCCTTCCTTCTACAGTTTATATTTCTTCTTTTTCTATTTTCTCCTTCGATGGATGTTGATCCTTCTTGGCTTGTCTTGGTGTCATGAATTTCAAATTCATTTCATGTCCCTGATGCCTCAAATAAAGGGAACGTTCATTAAGATTGAGCGTTTTAAAATGAAGCCATGCCCATCTCAAAAGAAGATGACAAGAGTTCGTGGGAGCAATATCACATAATACGTTTTTTAACACATTGTCCTGTACTGAATTTGATCCTTTCTTGATTCGGATGAAAGCTTGTTGGTAACTGGAGTTTCTCCACCAATCTTTAGCTTACACCATTGTTGTCGCTTTCGTAAACGAATGCAACTAAACATGGGTGGCCTTCGGTTAAACACTTTGTTCTCTACTACCTTTTCCTTAATCTTTTTCTTTACTTCCTTTTCTTTTTCTTCAATTTTCCTTCCTTCTGCAATTTATTTTTATTCTTTTTCTATTCTTTCTTTTTCTATTTTCTCCTTCAACGTATGTTGATCCTTCTTCGCTTGTCTTGGTGTCATGAATTTCAAATTCATTTCATGTCCCTCATTCTTCAAATAAAGGGAAGGTTCATCAAGATTGAGCGTTTTAAAACGAAGCCATGCCCATCTCAAAAGAAGATGACAAGAGTTCGTGGCAGCAATATCACATAATACTTCTTTCACACATTGTCATGTACTGAATTTGATCCTTGCTTGATTCGGATGAAAGCTTGTTGGTAACTTGAGTTTCTCCACCAATCTTTGGCTTACAACATTGTTGTCGCTTTCGTAAAAGAATGCAACTAAACAGGGGTGGCCTTAAGTTAAACACCTTGTTGTCTACTACCTTTTCCATAATCTTTTTCTTTACTTCCTTTTCTTTTTCTTCAATTTCCCTTCCTTCTCCAGTTTATATTTCTTCTTTTTCTATTTTCTCCTTCAACGTATGTTGATCCTTCTTGGCTTGTCTTGGTGTCATGAATTTCAAATTCATTTCATGTCCCTCATGCCTCAAATAAAGGGAACGTTCATCAAGATTGAGCGTTCTAAAATGAACCCATGCCCATCTCAAAAGAAGATGACAAGAGTTCGTGGGAGCAATATCACATAATACTTCTTTCACACATTGTCCTGTACTGAATTTGATCCTTGCTTGATTCGGATGAAAGCTTGTTGGAAACTTGAGTTTCTCCACCAATCTTTGGCTTACAACATTGTTGTCGCTTTCGTAAACGAATGCAACTAAACATGGGTGGCTTTCGATTAAACACCTTGTTGTCTACTACCTTTTCCATAATCTTTTTCTTTACTTTCTTTTCTTTTTCTTCAATTTCCCTTCCTTCTGCAGTTTATTTTTCTTCCTTTTCTATTCTTTCTTTTTCTATTTTCTCCTTCAACGTATGTTGATCCTTCTTGGCTTGTCTTGGTGTCATAAATTTCAACTTCATTTCATGTCCCTCATGCCTCAAATAAAGGGAACGTTCATCAAGATTGAGCATTGTAAAATGAAGCCATGCCCATCTCAAAAGAAGATGACAAGGGTTCGTGGGAGCAATATCAAATAATACTTTTTTCACACATTGTCTTGCACTGAAGTTGATATTTGCTTGATTCGGATGAAAGGCTGTTGGTAACTTGAGTTTCTCCACCAATCTTTGGCTTACAACATTGTTGTCTTGTTCGTAAAAGAATGCAACTAAACATGGGTGGCCCTCGGTTAAACACCTTGTTCTCTACTACCTTTTCCATAATCTTTTTCTATACTTCCTTTTCTTTTTCTTCAATTTCCCTTCCTTCTACAGTTTATATTTCTTCTTTTTCTATTCTTTCTTTTTCTATTTTCTCCTTCAACGTATGTTGATCCTTCTTGGCTTGTGTTGGTGTCATGAATTTCAAATTTATTTCATGTCCCTCATGCGTCAAATAAAGGGAAGGTTCATCAAGATTGAGCGTTTTAAAATGAAGCCATGCCCATCTCAAAAGAAGATGACAAGGGTTCGTGGGAGCGATATCACATAATACTTCTTTCACACATTGTCTTGTACTGAATTTGATCCGTGCTTGATTCGGATGAAAGCTTATTGGTAACTTGAGTTTCTCCACCAATCTTTGGCTTACAACATTGTTGTTGCTTTCGTAAAAGAATGCAACTAAACATGGGTGGCCTTCGGTTAATCACCTTGTTCTCTACTACCTTTTCCATAATCTTTTTCTTTACTTCCTTTTCTTTTTCTTTAATTTCCCTTCCTTCTACAGTTTATATTTCTTCTTTTTCTATATTCTCCTTCAATGTATGTTGGTCCTTCTTGGCTTGTCTTGGTGTCATGAATTTCAAATTCATTTCATGTCCCTCATGCCTCAAATAAAGGGAACGTTCATTAAGATTGAGCGTTTTAAAATGAACCCGTGCCCATCTCAAAAGAAGATGACAAGAGTTCGTGAGAGCAATATCACATAATACGTTTTTCAACACATTGTCCTGTACTGAATTTGATCCTTGCTTGATTCGGATGAAAGCTTGTTGGTAACTTGAGTTTCTCCACCAATCTTTGGCTTACAACATTGTTGTCGCTTTCGTAAACGAAGGCAACTAAACATGGGTGGCCTTCGGTTAAACACCTTGTTCTCTACTACCTTTTCCATAATCTTTTTCTTTACTTCCTTTTCTTTTTCTTCAATTTCCCTTCCTTCTGCAATTTATTTTTCTTCTTTTTCTATTCTTTCTTTTTCTATTTTCTCCTTCAACGTATGTTGATCCTTCTTCGCTTGTCTTGGTGTCATGAATTTCAAATTCATTTCATGTCCCTCATGCCTCAAATAAAGGGAACGTTCATCAAGATTGACCGTTTTAAAATGAAGCCATGCCCATCTCAAAAGAAGATGACAGGAGTTCGTGGGAGCAATATCACATAATACTTCATTCACAAATTGTCACGTACTGAATTTGATCCTTGCTTGATTCGGATGAAAGCTTGTTGGTAACTGTAGTTTCTCCACCAATCTTTGGCTTACAACATTGTTGTGGCTTTCGTAAACGAATGCAACTAAAGATGGGTGGCTTTCGATTAAACACCTTGTTCTCTACTACCTTTTCCATAATCTTTTTCTTTACTTCCTTTTCTTTTTCTTCAATTTCCCCTCCTTCTACAGTTTATATTTCTTCTTTTTTCTATTCTTTATTTTTCTATTTTCTCCTTCAATGTATGTTGATCCTTCTTGGCTTGTCTTGGTGTCATAAATTTCAAATTCATTTCATATCCCCCATGCCTCAAATAAAGGGAACGTTCATCAAGATAGAGCATTTTAAAAAGAAGCCATGCCCATCTCAAAAGAAGATGACAAGAGTTCATGTGAGCAATATCACATAATACTTCTTTCACACATTGTCCTGTACTGAATTTGATCCTTGCTTGATTCGGATGAAAGCTTGTTGGTAACTTGAGTTTCTCCACCAATCTTTGGCTTACATCATTGTTGTGGCTTTCGTAAACGAATGCAACTAAACATGGGTGGCTTTCGATTAAACACCTTGTTCTCTACTACATTTTCCATAATCTTTTTCTTTACTTCCTTTTCTTTTTCTTCAATTTCCCTTCCTTCTACAGTTTATATTTCTTCTTTTTCTATTCTTTCTTTTTCTATTTTCTCCTTCAACGTATGTTGATCCTTCTTGGCTTGTCTTGGTGTCATGAATTTCAAATTCATTTCATGTCCCTCATGCATCAAATAAAGGGAAGGTTCATCAAGATTGAGCGTTTTAAAATGAAGCCATGCCCATCTCAAAAGAAGATGACAAGAGTTCGTGGGAGCAATATCACATAATACTCCTTTCACACATTGTCCTGTACTGAATTTCATCCTTCCTTGGTTCGTATGAAAGCTTGTTGGTAACTTGAGTTTCTCCACCAATCTTTGGCTTACAACATTGTTGTCGCTTTCGTAAATGAATGGAACTAAACGTGGTTGGCTTTCGATTAAACACCTTGTTCTCTACTACCTTTTCCATAATCTTTTTCTTTACTTCCTTTTCTTTTTCTTCAATTTCCCTTCCTTCTGCAGTTTCTTTTTCTTCTTTTTCTATTTTCTCCTTCAACGTATGTTGATCCTTCTTGGCTTGTCTTGGTGTCATGAATTTTAAATTCATTTCAATTTCCTCATGCCTCAAATAAAGGGAACGTTCATCAAGATTGAGAGTTTTAAAATGAACCCATGCCCATCTGAAAAGAAGATGACAAGAGTTCGTGGGAGCAATAACACATAATACTTTTTTCACACATTTTCCTGTACTGAATTTGATCCTTGCTTGATTCGGATGAAAGCTTGTTGGTAACTTGAGTTTCACCACCAATCTTTGGCTTACAACATTGTTGTTGCTTTCGTAAACGAATGCAACTAAACATGGGTGGCTTTCGATTAAACACCTTGTTGTCTACTACCTTTTCCATAATCTTTTTCTTTACGTCCTTTTCTTTTTCTTCAATTTCCCTTCCTTCTGCAGTTTATTTTTCTTCTTTTTCTATTGTTTCTTTTTCTATTTTCTCCTTCAACGTATGTTGATGCTTCTTGGCTTGTCTTGGTGTCATAAATTTCAACTTCAATTCATGTCCCTCATGCCTCAAATAAAGGGAACGTTCATCAAGATTGAGCATTGTAAAATGAAGCCATGCCCATCTCAAAAGAAGATGACAAGGGTTCATGGGAGCAATATCACATAAGACTTCTTTCACACATTGTCTTGTACTGAATTTGATCCTTGCTTGATTCGGATGAAAGGTTGTTGGTAACTTGAGTTTCTCCACCAATCTTTGGCTTACAACATTGTTGTCGCTTTCGTAAACGAATGCAACTAAACATGGGTGGCCTTCGATTAAACACCTTGTTCTCTACTACCTTTTCAATAATATTTTTCTTTACTTCCTTTTCTTTTTCTTCAATTTCCCTTCCTTCTGCAGTTTATTTTTCTTCTTTTTCTATTCTTTCTTTTTCTATTTTCTCCTTCAACGTATGTTGATCCTTCTTGGCTTGTCTTGGTGTCATGAATTTCAATTTCATTTCATTTTCCTCATGCCTCAAATAAAGGGAAAGTTCATCAAGATTGAGTGTTTTAAAATGATTCCATGCCCATCTGAAAAGAAGATGATAAGAGTTCATGGGAGCAATATCACATAATACTTTTTTCACACATTGTCCTGTACTGAATTTGATCCTTGCTTGATTCGGATGAAAGCTTGTTGGTAACTTGAGTTTCACCACCAATCTTTGGCTTACAACATTGTTGTTGCTTTCGTAAACGAATGCAACTAAACATGGGTGGCATTCGATTAAACACCTTGTTCTCTACTACCTTTTCCATAATCTTTTTCTTTACGTCCTTTTCTTTTTCTTCAATTTCCCTTCCTTCTGCAGTTTATTTTTCTTCTTTTTCTATTGTTTCTTTTTCTATTTTCTCCTTCAACGTATGTTGATGCTTCTTGGCTTGTCTTGGTGTCATAAATTTCAACTTCAATTCATGTCCCTTATGCCTCAAATAAAGGGAACGTTCATCAAGATTGAGCATTGTAAAATGAACCCATGCCCATTTGAAAAGAAGATGACAAGGGTTCGTGGGAGCAATATCACATAATACTTCTCTCACACATTGTCTTTTACTGAATTTGATCCTTGCTTGATTCGGATGAAAGCTTGTTGGTAACTTGAGTTTCACCACCAATCTTTGGCTTACAACATTGTTGTTGCTTTCGTAAACGAATGCAACTAAACATGGGTGGCCTTTGATTAAACACCTTGTTCTCTACTACCTTTTCCATAATCTTTTTCTTTACTTCCTTTTCTTTTTCTTCAATTTCCCTTCCTTCTACAGTTTATATTTCTTCTTTTTCTATTCTTTCTTTTTCTATTTTCTCCTTCAACGTATGTTGATGCTTCTTGGCTTGTCTTGGTGTCATAAATTTCAACTTCAATTCATGTCCCTCATGCCTCAAATAAAGGGAACGTTCATCAAGATTGAGCATTGTAAAATGAAGCCATGCCCATCTCAAAAGAAGATGACAAGGGTTCATGGGAGCAATATCACATAAGACTTCTTTCACACATTGTCTTGTACTGAATTTGATCCTTGCTTGATTCGGATGAAAGGTTGTTGGTAACTTGAGTTTCTCCACCAATCTTTGGCTTACAACATTGTTGTCGCTTTCGTAAACGAATGCAACTAAACATGGGTGGCCTTCGATTAAACACCTTGTTCTCTACTACCTTTACAATAATCTTTTTCTTTACTTCCTTTTCTTTTTCTTCAATTTCCCTTCCTTCTACAGTTTATTTTTCTTCTTTTTCTATTCTTTCTTTTTCTATTTTCTCCTTCAACGTATGTTGATCCTTCTTGGCTTGTCTTGGTGTCATGAATTTCAATTTCATTTCATTTTCCTCATGCCTCAAATAAAGGGAAAGTTCATCAAGATTGAGTGTTTTAAAATGATTCCATGCCCATCTGAAAAGAAGATGATAAGAGTTCATGGGAGCAATATCACATAATACTTTTTTCACACATTGTCCTGTACTGAATTTGATCCTTTGTTGATTCGGATGAAAGCTTGTTGGTAACTTGAGTTTCACCACCAATCTTTGGCTTACAACATTGTTGTTGCTTTCGTAAACGAATGCAACTAAACATGGGTGGCATTCGATTAAACACCTTGTTCTCTACTACCTTTTCCATAATCTTTTTCTTTACGTCCTTTTCTTTTTCTTCAATTTCCCTTCCTTCTGCAGTTTATTTTTCTTCTTTTTCTATTGTTTCTTTTTCTATTTTCTCCTTCAACGTATGTTGATGCTTCTTGGCTTGTCTTGGTGTCATAAATTTCAACTTCAATTCATGTCCCTTATGCCTCAAATAAAGGGAACGTTCATCAAGATTGAGCATTGTAAAATGAAGTCATGCCCATCTCAAAAGAAGATGACAAGGGTTCGTGGGAGCAATATCACATAATACTTCTCTCACACATTGTCTTTTACTGAATTTGATCCTTGCTTGATTCGGATGAAAGCTTGTTGGTAACTTGAGTTTCACCACCAATCTTTGGCTTACAACATTGTTGTTGCTTTCGTAAACGAATGCAACTAAACATGGGTGGCCTTTGATTAAACACCTTGTTCTCTACTACCTTTTCCATAATCTTTTTCTTTACTTCCTTTTCTTTTTCTTCAATTTCCCTTCCTTCTACAGTTTATATTTCTTCTTTTTCTATTCTTTCTTTTTCTATTTTCTCCTTCAACGTATGTTGATCCTTCATGGCTTGTCTTGGTGTCATCAATTTCAAATTCATTTCATTTTCCTCAAGCCTCAAATAAAGGGAACGTTCATCAAGATTGAGCGTTTTAAAATGAACCCATGCCCATCTGAAAAGAGGATGACAAGAGTTCGTGGGAGCAATATCACATAATACTTTTTTCACACATTGTCCTGTACTGAATTTGATGCTTGCCTGATTCGGATGAAAGCTTGTTGGTAACTTGAGTTTCTCCACCAATGTGTGGCTTACAACATTGTTGTTGCTTTCGTAAACGAATGCAACTAAACATGGGTGGCCTTTGATTAAACACCTTGTTCTCTACTACCTTTTCCATAATCTTTTTCTTTACTTCCTTTTCTTTTTCTTAAATTTCCCTTCCTTCTACAGTTTATATTTCTTCTTTTTCTATTCTTTCTTTTTCTATTTTCTCCTTCAACGTATGTTGATCCTTCATGGCTTGTCTTGGTGTCATCAATTTCAAATTCATTTCATTTTCCTCATGCCTCAAATAAAGGGAACGTTCATCAAGATTGAGCGTTTTAAAATGAAGTCATGCCCATCTCAAAAGAAGATGACAAGGGTTCGTGGGAGCAATATCACATAATACTTCTCTCACACATTGTCTTTTACTGAATTTGATCCTTGCTTGATTCGGATGAAAGCTTGTTGGTAACTTGAGTTTCACCACCAATCTTTGGCTTACAACATTGTTGTTGCTTTCGTAAACGAATGCAACTAAACATGGGTGGCCTTTGATTAAACACCTTGTTCTCTACTACCTTTTCCATAATCTTTTTCTTTACTTCCTTTTCTTTTTCTTAAATTTCCCTTCCTTCTACAGTTTATATTTCTTCTTTTTCTATTCTTTCTTTTTCTATTTTCTCCTTCAACGTATGTTGATCCTTCATGGCTTGTCTTGGTGTCATCAATTTCAAATTCATTTCATTTTCCTCATGCCTCAAATAAAGGGAACGTTCATCAAGATTGAGCGTTTTAAAATGAACCCATGCCCATCTGAAAAGAGGATGACAAGAGTTCGTGGGAGCAATATCACATAATACTTTTTTCACACATTGTCCTGTACTGAATTTGATGCTTGCCTGATTCTGATGAAAGCTTGTTGGTAACTTGTGTTTCTCCACCAATGTTTGGCTTACAACATTGTTGTTGCTTTCGTAAACGAATGGAACTAAACATGGGTGGCTTTCGATTAAACACCTTGTTCTCTACTACCTTTTCCATAATCTTTTTCTTTACTTCCTTTTCTTTTTCTTCAATTTCCCTTCCTTCTGCAGTTTATTTTTCTTCTTTTTCTATTCTTTCTTTTTCTATTTTCTCCTTCAACGTATGTTGATCCTTCATGGCTTGTCTTGGTGTCATCAATTTCAAATTCATTTTATTTTCCTCATGCCTCAAATAAAGGGAACGTTCATCAAGATTAAGCGTTTTAAAATGAACCCATGCCCATCTAAAAAGAGGATGACAAGAGTTCGTGGGAGCAATATCACATAATACTTTTTTCACACATTGTCCTGTACTGAATTTGATGCTTGCCTGATTCGGATGAAAGCTTGTTGGTAACTTGAGTTTCTCCACCAATGTTTGGCTTACAACATTGTTGTTGCTTTCGTAAACGAATGGAACTAAACATGGGTGGCTTTCGATTAAACACCTTGTTCTCTACTACCTTTTCCATAATCTTTTTCTTTACTTCCTTTTCTTTTGCTTCAATTTCCCTTCCTTCTGCAGTTTATTCTTCTTCTTTTTCTATTCTTTCTTTTTCTATTTTCTCCTTCAACGTATATTGATCCTTCTTGGCTTGTCTTGGTGTCATCAATTTCAAATTCATTTTATTTTCCTCATGCCTCAAATAAAGGGAACGTTCATCAAGATTGAGCGTTTTAAAATGAACCCATGCCCATCTGAAAAGAGGATGACAAGAGTTCGTGGGAGCAATATCACATAATACTTTTTTCACACATTGTCCTGTACTGAATTTGATGCTTGCCTGATTCTGATGAAAGCTTGTTGGTAACTTGTGTTTCTCCACCAATGTTTGGCTTACAACATTGTTGTTGCTTTCGTAAACGAATGGAACTAAACATGGGTGGCTTTCGATTAAACACCTTGTTCTCTACTACCTTTTCCATAATCTTTTTCTTTACGTCCTTTTCTTTTTCTTCAATTTCCCTTCCTTCTGCAGTTTATTTTTCTTCTTTTTCTATTCTTTCTTTTTCTATTTTCTCCTTCAACGTATGTTGATCCTTCTTGGCTTGTCTTGGTGTCATGAATTTCAAATTCATTTCATTTTCCTCATGCCTCAAATAAAGGGAACGCTCATCAAGATTGAGCACTGTAAAATGACGCCATGCCCATCTCAAAAGAAGATGACAAGGGTTCGTGGGAGCAATATCACATCATACTTCTTTCACACATTGTCTTGTACTGAATTTGATCCTTGCTTGATTCAGATGAAAGCTTGTTGGTAACTTGATTTTCTCCACTAATCTTTGGCATACAACATTATTGTCGCTTTCGTAAACGAATGCAACTAAACATGGGTGGCCTTTGATTAACACCTTGTTCTCTACTACCTTTTCCATAATCTTTTTCTTTACTTCCTTTTCTTTTTCTTTAATTTCCCTTCCTTCTGCAGTTTATTTTTCTTCTTTTTCTATTCTTTCTTTTTCTATTTTCTCCTTCAACGTATGTTGATCCTTCTTGGCTTGTCTTGGTGTCACAAATTTCAACTTCATTTCGTATCCCTCATGCCCTAAATAAAGGGAACGTTCATCAAGATTGAGCATTGTAAAATGAAGCCATGCCCATCTCAAAAGAAGATGACAAGGGTTCGTGGGAGCAATATCACATCATACTTCTTTCACACATTGTCTTGTACTGAATTTGATCCTTGGTTGATTCGGATGAAAGCTTGTTGGTAACTTAAGTTTCTCCACCAATATTTGGCTTACAACATTGTTGTCGCTTTCGTAAACGAATGCAACTAAACACGGGAGGTCTTCGATTAAACACCTTGTTCTCTACTATCTTTTCCATAATCTTTTTCTTTACTTCCTTTTCTTTTTCTTTAATTTCCCTTCCTTCTGCAGTTTATATTTCTTCTTTTTATATTCTTTTTCTTTCTATTTTCTCCTTCAACGTATGTTGGCCCTTCTTGGCTTGTCTTGGTGTCATAAATTTCAACTTCATTTCATGTCCCTCATGCCTCAAATAAAGGGAACGTTCATCAAGATTAAACGTTTTAAAATGAAGCCATGCCCATCTCAAAAGAAGATGACAGGAGTTCGTGGGAGCAATATCACATAATACTTCTTTCATAATTTGTCACGTACTGAATTTGATCCTTGCTTGATTCGGTTGAAAGCTTCTTGGTAACTTTAGTTTCTCCACCAATCTTTGGCTTACAATATTGTTGTCGCTTTCGTAAACGAATGCAACTAAACATGGGTGGCTTTCGATTAAACACCTTGTTCTTTACTACCTTTTCAATAATCTTTTTCTTTACTTCCTTTTCTTTTTCTTCAATTTCCCTTCCTTCTGCAGTTTATTTTTCTTCTTTTTCTATTCTTTCTTTTTCTATTTTCTCCTTCAACGTATGTTGATCCTTCTTGGCTTGTCTTGGTGTCATGAATTTCAAATTCATTTCATTTTCCTCATGCCTCAAATAAAGGGAACGTTCATCAAGATTGAGCGTTTTAAAATGAACCCATGCCCATCTGAAAAGAAGATGACAAGAGTTCGTGGGAGCAATATCACATAATACTTTTTTCACACATTGTCCTGTACTGAAATTGATCCTTGCTTGATTCGGATGAAAGCTTGTTGGTAACTTGAGTTTCACCACCAATCTTTGGCTTACAACATTGTTGTTGCTTTCGTAAACGAATGCAACTAAACATGGGTGGCATTCGATTAAACACCTTGTTCTCTACTACCTTTTCCATAATCTTTTTCTTTACGTCCTTTTCTTTTTCTTCAATTTCCCTTCCTTCTGCAGTTTATTTTTCTTCTTTTTCTATTGTTTCTTTTTCTATTTTCTCCTTCAACGTATGTTGATGCTTCTTGGCTTGTCTTGGTGTCATAAAATTCAACTTCAATTCATGTCCCTCATGCCTCAAATAAAGGGAACGTTCATCAAGATTGAGCATTGTAAAATGAAGTCATGCCCATCTCAAAAGAAGATGACAAGGGTTCGTGGGAGCAATATCACATAATACTTCTCTCACACATTGTCTTTTACTGAATTTGATCCTTGCTTGATTCGGATGAAAGCTTGTTGGTAACTTGAGTTTCACCACCAATCTTTGGCTTACAACATTGTTGTTGCTTTCGTAAACGAATGCAACTAAACATGGGTGGCCTTTGATTAAACACCTTGTTCTCTACTACCTTTTCCATAATCTTTTTCTTTACTTCCTTTTCTTTTTCTTCAATTTCCCTTCCTTCTACAGTTTATACTTCTTCTTTTTTCTATTCTTTCTTTTTCTATTTTCTCCTTCAACGTATGTTGATCCTTCATGGCTTGTCTTGGTGTCATCAATTTCAAATTCATTTCGTTTTCCTCATGCCTCAATTAAAGGGAACGTTCATCAAGATTGAGCGTTTTAAAATGAACCCATGCCCATCTGAAAAGAGGATGACAAGAGTTCGTGGGAGCAATATCACATAATACTTTTTTCACACATTGTCCTGTACTGAATTTTATGCTTGCCTGATTCGGATGAAAGCTTGTTGGTAACTTGACTTTCTCCACCAATGTTTGGCTTACAACATTGTTGTTGCTTTCGTAAACGAATGGAACTAAACATGGGTGGCTTTCGATTAAACACCTTGTTCTCTACTACCTTTTCCATAATCTTTTTCTTTACGTCCTTTTCTTTTTCTTCAATTTCCCTTCCTTCTGCAGTTTATTTTTCTTCTTTTTCTATTGTTTCTTTTTCTATTTTCTCCTTCAACGTATGTTGGTGCTTCTTGGCTTGTCTTGGTGTCATAAATTTCAACTTCAATTCATGTCCCTCATGCCTCAAATAAAGGGAACGTTCATCAAGATTGAGCATTGTAAAATGAAGTCATGCCCATCTCAAAAGAAGATGACAAGGGTTCGTGGGAGCAATATCACATAATACTTCTCTCACACATTGTCATTTACTGAATTTGATCCTTGCTTGATTCGGATGAAAGCTTGTTGGTAACTTGAGTTTCACCACCAATCTTTGGCTTACAACATTGTTGTTGCTTTCGTAAACGAATGCAACTAAACATGGGTGGCCTTTGATTAAACACCTTGTTCTCTACTACCTTTTCCATAATCTTTTTCTTTACTTCCTTTTCTTTTTCTTCAATTTCCCTTCCTTCTACAGTTTATATTTCTTCTTTTTCTATTCTTTCTTTTTCTATTTTCTCCTTCAACGTATGTTTATCCTTCATGGCTTGTCTTGGTGTCATCAATTTCAAATTCATTTCATTTTCCTCATGCCTCAATTAAAGGGAACGTTCATCAAGATTGAGCGTTTTAAAATGAACCCATGCCCATCTGAAAAGAGGATGACAAGAGTTCGTGGGAGCAATATCACATAATACTTTTTTCACACATTGTCCTGTACTGAATTTGATGCTTGCCTGATTCGGATGAAAGCTTGTTGGTAACTTGAGTTTCTCCACCAATGTTTGGCTTACAACATTGTTGTTGCTTTCGTAAACGAATGGAACTAAACATGGGTGGCTTTCGATTAAACACCTTGTTCTCTACTACCTTTTCCATAATCTTTTTCTTTACGTCCTTTTCTTTTTCTTCAATTTCCCTTCCTTCTGCAGTTTATTTTTCTTCTTTTTCTATTGTTTCTTTTTCTATTTTCTCCTTCAACGTATGTTGATGCTTCTTGGCTTGTCTTGGTGTCATAAATTTCAACTTCAATTCATGTCCCTCATGCCTCAAATAAAGGGAACGTTCATCAAGATTGAGCATTGTAAAATGAAGTCATGCCCATCTCAAAAGAAGATGACAAGGGTTCGTGGGAGCAATATCACATAATACTTCTCTCACACATTGTCTTTTACTGAATTTGATCCTTGCTTGATTCGGATGAAAGCTTGTTGGTAACTTGAGTTTCACCACCAATCTTTGGCTTACAACATTGTTGTTGCTTTCGTAAACGAATGCAACTAAACATGGGTGGCCTTTGATTAAACACCTTGTTCTCTACTACCTTTTCCATAATCTTTTTCTTTACTTCCTTTTCTTTTTCTTCAATTTCCCTTCCTTCTACAGTTTATATTTCTTCTTTTTCTATTCTTTCTTTTTCTATTTTCTCCTTCAACGTATGTTGATCCTTCATGGCTTGTCTTGGTGTCATCAATTTCAAATTCATTTTATTTTCCTCATGCCTCAAATAAAGGGAACGTTCATCAAGATTGAGCGTTTTAAAATGAACCCATGCCCATCTGAAAAGAGGATGACAAGAGTTCGTGGGAGCAATATCACATAATACTTTTTTCACACATTGTCCTGTACTGAATTTGATGCTTGCCTGATTCGGATGAAAGCTTGTTGGTAACTTGAGTTTCTCCACCAATGTTTGGCTTACAACATTGTTGTTGCTTTCGTAAACGAATGGAACTAAACATGGGTGGCTTTCGATTAAACACCTTGTTCTCTACTACCTTTTCCATAATCTTTTTCTTTACTTCCTTTTCTTTTGCTTCAATTTCCCTTCCTTCTGCAGTTTATTTTTCTTCTTTTTCTATTCTTTCTTTTTCTATTTTCTCCTTCAACGTATGTTGATCCTTCTTGGCTTGTCTTGGTGTCATAAATTTCAACTTCATTTCATATCCCTCATGCCTCAAATAAAGGGAACGCTCATCAAGATTGAGCACTGTAAAATGACGCCATGCCCATCTCAAAAGAAGATGACAAGGGTTCGTGGGAGCAATATCACATCATACTTCTTTCACACATTGTCTTGTACTGAATTTGATCCTTGCTTGATTCAGATGAAAGCTTGTTGGTAACTTGATTTTCTCCACTAATCTTTGGCATACAACATTGTTGTCGCTTTCGTAAACGAATGCAACTAAACATGGGTGGCCTTTGATTAACACCTTGTTCTCTACTACCTTTTCCATAATCTTTTTCTTTACTTCCTTTTCTTTTTCTTTAATTTCCCTTCCTTCTGCAGTTTATTTTTCTTCTTTTTCTATTCTTTCTTTTTCTATTTTCTCCTTCAACGTATGTGGATCCTTCTTGGCTTGTCTTGGTGTCACAAATTTCAACTTCATTTCATATCCCTCATGCCTTAAATAAAGGGAACGTTCATCAAGATTGAGCATTGTAAAATGAAGCCATGCCCATCCCCAAAGAAGATGACAAGGGTTCGTGGGAGCAATATCACATCATACTTCTTTCACACATTGTCTTGTACTGAATTTGATCCTTGGTTGATTCGGATGAAAGCTTGTTGGTAACTTAAGTTTCTCCACCAATATTTGGCTTACAACATTGTTGTCGCTTTCGTAAACGAATGCAACTAAACACGGGAGGTCTTCGATTAAACACCTTGTTCTCTACTATCTTTTCCATAATCTTTTTCTTTACTTCCTTTTCTTTTTCTTTAATTTCCCTTCCTTCTGCAGTTTATATTTCTTCTTTTTATATTCTTTTTCTTTCTATGTTCTCCTTCAACGTATGTTGGTCCTTCTTGGCTTGTCTTGGTGTCATAAATTTCAACTTCATTTCATGTCCCTCATGCCTCAAATAAAGGGAACGTTCATCAAGATTGAACGTTTTAAAATGAAGCCATGCCCATCTCAAAAGAAGATGACAGGAGTTCGTGGGAGCAATATCACACAATACTTCTTTCACAATTTGTCACGTACTGAATTTGATCCTTGCTTGATTCGGTTGAAAGCTTGTTGGTAACTTTAGTTTCTCCACCAATCTTTGGCTTACAATATTGTTGTCGCTTTCGTAAACGAATGCAACTAAACATGGGTGGCTTTCGATTAAACACCTTGTTCTTTACTACCTTTTCAATAATCTTTTTCTTTACTTCCTTTTCTTTTTCTTCAATTTCCCTTCCTTCTGCAGTTTATTTTTCTTCTTTTTCTATTCTTTCTTTTTCTATTTTCTCCTTCAACGTATGTTGATCCTTCTTGGCTTGTCTTGGTGTCATGAATTTCAAATTCATTTCATTTTCCTCATGCCTCAAATAAAGGGAACGTTCATCAAGATTGAGCGTTTTAAAATGAACCCATGCCCATCTGAAAAGAAGATGACAAGAGTTCGTGGGAGCAATATCACATAATACTTTTTTCACACATTGTCTTGTACTGAATTTGATCCTTGCTTTATTCAGATGAAAGCTTGTTGGTAACTTGAGTTTCTCCACCAATGTTTGGCTTACAACATTGTTGTTGCTTTCGTAAACGAATGCAACTGAACATGGGTGGCTTTCGATTAAACACCTTGTTCTCTACTACCTTTTCCATAATCTTTTTCTTTACTAACTTTTCTTTTTCTTCAATTTCCCTTCCTTCTACAGTTTATATTTCTTTTTTTTCTATTCTTTCTTTTTCTATTTTCTCCTTCAACGTATGTTGATCCTTCATGGCTTGTCTTGGCGTCATGAATTTCAAATTCATTTCATTTTCCTCATGCCTCAAATAAAGGGAACGTTCATCAAGATTGAGCGTTTTAAAATGAACCCATGCCCATTTGAAAAGAAGATGACAAGAGTTCGTGGGAGCAATATCACATAATACTTTTTTCACACATTGTCTTGTACTGAATTTGGTCCTTGCTTGATTCGGATGAAAGCTTGTTGGTAACTTGAGTTTCTCCACCAATGTTTGGCTTACAACATTGTTGTTGCTTTCGTAAACGAATGCAACTGAACATGGGTGGCTTTCGATTAAACACCTTGTTCTCTACTACCTTTTCCATAATCTTTTTCTTTACTTCCTTTTCTTTTTCTTCAATTTCCCTTCCTTCTGCAGTTTATTTTTCTTCTTTTTCTATTCTTTCTTTTTCTATTTTCTCCTGCAACGTATGTTGATCCTTCTTGGTTTCTCTTGGTGTCATAAATTTCAACTTCATTTCATATCCCTCATGCCTCAAATAAAGGGAACGTTCATTAAGATTGAGCGTTTTAACATGAAGCCATGCCCATCTCAAAAGAAGATGACAAGAGTTCGTGGGAGCAATATCACATAATACGTTTTTTAACACATTGTCCTGTACTGAATTTGATCCTTGCTTGATTCGGATGAAAGCTTGTTGGTAACTAGAGTTTCTCCACCAATCTTTGGCTTACAACATTGTTGTCGCTTTCGTAAACGAATGCAACTAAACATGGGTGGCCTTCGGTTAAACACCTTGTTCTCTACTACCTTTTCCATAATCTTTTTCTTTACTTCCTTTTCTTTTTCTTCAATTTCCCTTCCTTCTGCAATTTATTTTTCTTCTTTTTCTATTCTTTCTTTTTCTATTTTCTCCTTCAACGTATGTTGATCCTTCTTCGCTTGTCTTGGTGTCATGAATTTCAAATTCATTTCATGTCCCTCATTCGTCAAATAAAGGGAAGGTTCATCAAGATTGAGCGTTTTAAAATGAAGCCATGCCTATCTCAAAAGAAGATGACAAGAGTTCGTGGGAGCAATATCACATAATACTTCTTTCACACATTGTCCTGTACTGAATTTGATCCTTGCTTGATTCAGATGAAAGCTTGTTGGTAACTTGAGTTTCTCCACCAATCTTTGGCTTACAACATTGTTGTCGCTTTCGTAAATGAATGCAACTAAACATTGGTGGCCTTCGGTTAAACATGTTGTTCTCTACTACCTTTTCCATAATCTTTTTCTTTACTTCCTTTTCTTTTTCTTCATTTTCCCTTCCTTCTGCAGTTTATTTTTCTTCTTTTTCTATTCTTTCTTTTTCTATTTTCTCCTTCAACGTGTGTTGATCCTTCTTCGCTTGTCTTGGTGTCATGAATTTCAAATTCATTTCATGTCCCTCATTCGTCAAATAAAGGGATGGTTCATCAAGATTGAGCGTTCTAAAATGAACCCATGCCCATCTCAAAAGAAGATGACAAGAGTTCGTGGGAGCAATATCACATAATACTTCTTTCACACATTGTCCTGTACTGAATTTGATCCTTGCTTGATTTGGATGAAAGCTTGTTGGTAACTTGAGTTTCTCCACCAATCTTTGGCTTACAACATTGTTGTCGCTTTCGTAAACAAATGCAACTAAACATGGGTGGCTTTCGATTAAACACCTTGTTGTCTACTACCGTTTCCATAATCTTTTTCTTTACTTTCTTTTCTTTTTCTTCAATTTCCCTTCCTTCTGCAGTTTATTTTTCTTCCTTTTCTATTCTTTCTTTATCTATTTTCCCCTTCAACATATGTTGATCCTTCTTGGTTGTCTTGGTGTCATAAATTTCAACTTCATTTCATGTCCCTCATGCCTCAAATAAAGGGAACGTTCATCAAGATTGAGCATTGTAAAATGAAGCCATGCCCATCTCAAAAGAAGATGACAAGGGTTCGTGGGAGCAATATCAAATAATACTTCTTTCACAGATTGTCTTGCACTGAAGTTGATATTTGCTTGATTCGGATGAATGGCTGTTGGTAACTTGAGTTTCTCCACCAATCTTTGGCTTACAACATTGTTGTCTCGTTCGTAAAAGAATGCAACTAAACATGGGTGGCCTTCGGTTAAACACCTTGTTCTCTACTACCTTTTCCAAAATCTTTTTCTTTACTTCCTTTTCTTTTTCTTTAATTTCCCTTCCTTCTACAGTTTATATTTCTTTTTTTTCTATTTTCTCCTTCAATGGATGTTGATCCTTCTTGGCTTGTCTTGGTGTCATGAATTTCAAATTCATTTCATGTCCCTCATGCCTCAAATAAAGGGAACGTTCATTAAGATTGAGCGTTTTAAAATGAACCCGTGCCCATCTCAAAAGAAGATGACAACAGTTCGTCGGAGCAATATCACATAATACGTTTTTTAACACATTGTCCTGTACTGAATTTGATCCTTGCTTGATTCGGATGAAAGCTTGTTGGTAACTTGAGTTTCTCCACCAATCTTTGGCTTACAACATTGTTGTCGCTTTCGTAAACGAAAGCAACTAAACATGGGTGGCCTTCGGTTAAACACCTTGTTCTCTTCTACCTTTTCCATAATCTTTTTCTTGACTTCCTTTTCTTTTTCTTCAATTTCCCTTCCTTCTACAGTTTATATTTCTTCTTTTTTCTATTCTTAATTTTTCTATTTTCTCCTTCAACGTATGTTGATCCTTCTTGGCTTGTCTTGGTGTCATAAATTTCAACTTCATTTCATGTCCCTCATGCCTCAAATAAAGGGAACGTTCATCAAGATTGACCGTTTTAAAATGAAGTCATGCCCATCTCAAAAGAAGATGACAGGAGTTCGTGGGAGCAATATCACATAATACTTCTTTCACAAATTGTCACGTACTGAATTTGATCCTTGCTTGATTCGGTTGAAAGCTTGTTGCTAACTGTAGTTTCTCCACCAATCTTTGGCTTACAACATTGTTGTGGCTTTCGTAAACGAATGCAACTAAAGATGGGTGGCTTTCGATTAAACACCTTGTTCTCTACTACCTTTTCCATAATCTTTTTCTTTACTTCCTTTTCTTTTCCTTCAATTTCCCTTCCTTCTACAGGTTATATTTCTTCTTTTTCTATTCTTTCTTCTTCTATTTTCTCATTCAACGTATGTTGATCCTTCTTGGCTTGTCTTGGTGTCATGAACTTCAAATTCATTTCATGTCCCTCATGCATCAAATAAAGGGAAGGTTCATCAAGATTGAGCGTTTTAAAATGAAGCCATGCCCATCTCAAAAGAAGATGACAAGAGTTCGTGGGAGCAATATCACATAATACTTCTTTCACACATTGTCTTGCACTAAAGTTGATCTTTGCTTGATTCGGATGAAAGCTTGTTGCTAACTTGAGTTTCTCCACCAATCTTTGGCTTACAACATTGTTGTCGCTTTCGTAAAAGAATGCAACTAAAGATGGGTTGCCTTCGGTTAAACACCTTGTTCTCTACTACCTTTTCCATAATCTTTTTCTTTACTTCCTTTTCTTTTTCTTCAATTTCCCTTACTTCTACAATTTATATTTCTTCTTTTTCTATTTTCTCCTTCAATGGATGTTGATCCTTCTTGGCTTGTCTTGGTGCCATGAATTTCAAATTCATTTCATGTCCCTCATGCCTCAAATAAAGGGAACGTTCATTAAGATTGAGCGTTTTAAAATGAAGCCATGCCCATCTCAAAAGAAGATGACAAGAGTTCGTGGGAGCAATATCACATAATACGTTTTTTAACACATTGTCCTGTACTGAATTTGATCCTTGCTTGATTCGGATCAAAGCTTGTTGGTAACTTGAGTTTCTCCACCAATCTTTGGCTTACAACATTGTTGTCTCGTTCGTAAAAGAATGCAACTAAACATGGGTGGCCTTCGGTTAAACACCTTGTTCTCTACTACCTTTTCCATAATCTTTTTCTTTACTTCCTTTTCTTTTTCTTTAATTTCCCTTCCTTCTACAGTTTATATTTCTTTTTTTTTCTATTTTCTCCTTCAATGTATGTTGATCCTTCTTGGCTTGTCTTGGTGTCATGAATTTCAAATTCATTTCATGTCCCTCATGCCTCAAATAAAGGGAACGTTCATTAAGATTGAGCGTTTTAAAATGAACCCGTGCCCATCTCAGAAGAAGATGACAAGAGTTCGTGGGAGCAATATCACATAATACGTTTTTTAACACATTGTCCTGTACTGAATTTGATCCTTGCTTGATTCGGATGAAAGCTTGTTGGTAACTTGAGTTTCTCCACCAATGTTTGGCTTACAACATTGTTGTTGCTTTCGTAAACGAATGCAACTGAACATGGGTGGCTTTCGATTAAACACCTTGTTCTCTAATACCTTTTCCATAATCTTTTTCTTTACTTCCTTTTCTTTTTCTTCAATTTCCCTTCCTTCTGCAGTTTATTTTTCTTCTTTTTCTATTCTTTCTTTTTCTATTTTCTCCTGCAACGTATGTTGATCCTTCTTGGTTTCTCTTGGTGTCATAAATTTCAACTTCATTTCATATCCCTCATGCCTCAAATAAAGGGAACGTTCATTAAGATTGAGCGTTTTAAAATGAACCCGTGCCCATCTCAGAAGAAGATGACAAGAGTTCGTGGGAGCAATATCACATAATACGTTTTTTAACACATTGTCCTGTACTGAATTTGATCCTTGCTTGATTCGGATGAAAGCTTGTTGGTAACTTGAGTTTCTCCACCAATGTTTGGCTTACAACATTGTTGTTGCTTTCGTAAACGAATGCAACTGAACATGGGTGGCTTTCGATTAAACACCTTGTTCTCTAATACCTTTTCCATAATCTTTTTCTTTACTTCCTTTTCTTTTTCTTCAATTTCCCTTCCTTCTGCAGTTTATTTTTCTTCTTTTTCTATTCTTTCTTTTTCTATTTTCTCCTGCAACGTATGTTGATCCTTCTTGGTTTCTCTTGGTGTCATAAATTTCAACTTCATTTCATATCCCTCATGCCTCAAATAAAGGGAACGTTCATCAAGATTGACCGTTTTAAAATGAAGCCATGCCCATCTCAAAAGAAGATGACAGGAGTTCGTGGGAGCAATATCACATAATACTTCTTTCACAAATTGTCACGTACTGAATTTGATCCTTGCTTGATTCGGTTGAAAGCTTGTTGGTAACTGTAGTTTCTCCACCAATCTTTGGCTTACAACATTGTTGTGGCTTTCGTAAACGAATGCAACTAAAGATGGGTGGCTTTCGATTAAACACCTTGTTCTCTACTACCTTTTCCATAATCTTTTTCTTTACTTCCTTTTCTTTTCGTTCAATTTCCCTTCCTTCTACAGTTTATATTTCTTCTTTTTCTATTCTTTCTTTTTCTATTTTCTCATTCAACGTATGTTGATCCTTCTTGGCTTGTCTTGGTGTCATGAACTTCAAATTCATTTCATGTCCCTCATGCATCAAATAAAGGGAAGGTTCATCAAGATTGAGCGTTTTAAAATGAAGCCATGCCCATCTCAAAAGAAGATGACAAGAGTTCGTGGGAGCAATATCACATAATACTTCTTTCACACATTGTCCTGTACTGAATTTCATCCTTCCTTGATTCGTATGAAAGCTTGTTGGTAACTTGAGTTTCTCCACCAATCTTTGGCATACAACATTGTTGTCGCTTTCGTAAACGAATGCAACTAAACATGGGTGGGCTTCGATTAAACACCTTGTTCTCTACTATCTTTTCCATAATCTTTTTCTTTACTTCCTTTTCTTTTTCTTCAATTTCCCTTCCTTCTACAGTTTATATTTCTTCTTTTTATATTCTTTCTTTTTCTATTTTCTCCTTCAACGTATGTTGATCGTTCTTGGCTTGTCTTGGTGTCATGAATTTCAAATTCATTTCATGTCCCTTATGCGTCAAATAAAGGGAAGGTTCATCAAGATTGAGCACTTTAAAATGAAGCCATGCTCATCTCAAAAGAAGATGACAAGAGTTCGTGGGAGCAATATCACATAATACTTCTTTCACACATTGTCTTGCACTAAAGTTGATCTTTGCTTGATTCGGATGAAAGCTTGTTGCTAACTTGAGTTTCTCCACCAATCTTTGGCTTACAACATTGTTGTCGCTTTCGTAAAAGAATGCAACTAAAGATGGGTGGCCTTCGGTTAAACACCTTGTTCTCTACTACCTTTTCCATAATCTTTTTCATTACTTCCTTTTCTTTTTCTTCAATTTCCCTTCCTTCTACAGTTTATATTTCTTCTTTTTCTATTTTCTCCTTCAATGGATGTTGATCCTTCTTGGCTTGTCTTGGTGCCATGAATTTCAAATTCATTTCATGTCCCTCATGCCTCAAATAAAGGGAATGTTCATTAAGATTGAGCGTTTTAAAATGAAGCCATGCCCATCTCAAAAGAAGATGACAAGAGTTCGTGGGAGCAATATCACATAATACGTTTTTTAACACATTGTCCTGTACTGAATTTGATCCTTGCTTGATTCGGATCAAAGCTTGTTGGTAACTTGAGTTTCTCCACCAATCTTTGGCTTACAACATTGTTGTCGCTTTCGTAAACGGATGCAACTAAACATGGGTGGCCTTCGGTTCAACACCTTGTTCTCTACTACCTTTTCCATAATCTTTTTCTTTACTTGCTTTTCTTTTTCTTCAATTACCCCTCCTTCTACAGTTTATATTTCTTCTTTTTTCTATTCTTTATTTTTCTATTTTCTCCTTCAATGTATGTTGATCCTTCTTGGCTTGTCTTGGTGTCATAAATTTCAACTTCATTTCATATCCCCCATGCCTCAAATAAAGGGAACGTTCATCAAGATTGAGCATTTTAAAAAGAAGCCATGCCCATCTCAAAAGAAGATGACAAGAGTTCATGTGAGCAATATCACATATTACTTCTTTCACACATTGTCTTGTACTGAATTTGATCCTTGCTTGATTCGGATGAAAGCTTGTTGGTAACTGGAGTTTCTCCACCAATCTTTGGCTTACAACATTGTTGTCGCTTTCGTAAACGAATGCAACTAAACATGGGTGGCTTTCGATTAAACACCTTGTTCTCTACTACCTTTTCCATACTCTTTTTCTTTACTTCCTTTTCTTTTTCTTCAATTTCCCTTCCTTCTGCAGTTTATTTTTCTTCTTTTTCTATTCTTTCTTTTTCTATTTTCTCCTTCAACGTATGTTGATCCTTCTTGGCTTGTCTTGGTGTCATAAATTTCAACTTCAATTCATGTCCTTCATGCCTCAAATAAAGGGAACGTTCATCAAGATTGAGCATTGTAAAATGAAGCCATGCCCATCTCAAAAGAAGATGACAAGGGTTCATGGGAGCAATATCACATCATACTTCTTTCACACATTGTCTTGCACTGAATTTGATCCTTGCTTGATTCGGATGAAAGCTTGTTGGTAACTTGAGTTTCTCCACCAATCTTTGACTTACAACATTGTTGTCGCTTTCGTAAAAGAATGCAACTAAAGATGGGTGGCCTTCGGTTAAACACCTTTTTCTCTACTACCTTTTCCATAATCTTTTTCTTTACTTCCTTTTCTTTTTCTTCAATTTCCCTTCCTTCTATAGTTTATATTTCTTCTTTTCTATTTTCTCCTTCAATGGATGTTGATCCTTCTTGGCTTGTCTTGGTGTCATGAATTTCAAATTCATTTCATGTCCCTCATGCCTCAAATAAAGGGAACGTTCATTAAGATTGAGCGTTTTAAAATGAAGCCATGCCCATCTCAAAAGAAGATGACAAGAGTTCGTGGGAGCAATATCACATAATACGTTTTTAACACATTGTCCTGTACTGAATTTGATCCTTGCTTGATTCGGATCAAAGCTTGTTGGTAACTTGAGTTTCTCCACCAATCTTTGGCTTACAACATTGTTGTCTCGTTCGTAAAAGAATGCAACTAAACATGGGTGGCCTTCGGTTAAACACCTTGTTCTCTACTACCTTTTCCATAATCTTTTTCTTTACTTCCTTTTCTTTTTCTTTAATTTCCCTTCCTTCTACAGTTTATATTTCTTTTTTTTCTATTTTCTCCTTCAATGTATGTTGATCCTTCTTGGCTTGTCTTGGTGTCATGAATTTCAAATTCATTTCATGTCCCTCATGCCTCAAATAAAGGGAACGTTCATTAAGATTGAGCGTTTTAAAATGAACCCGTGCCCATCTCAAAAGAAGATGACAAGAGTTCGTGGGAGCAATATCACATAATACATTTTTTAACACATTGTCCTGTACTGAATTTGATCCTTGCTTGATTCGGATGAAAGCTTGTTGGTAACTTGAGTCTCTCCACCAATCTTTGGCCTACAACATTGTTGTCGCTTTCGTAAACGAATGCAACTAAACATGGGTGGCCTTCGGTTAAACACCTTGTTCTCTACTACCTTTTCCCTAATCTTTTTCTTGACTTCCTTTTCTTTTTCTTCAATTTCCCTTCCTTCTACAGTTTATATTTCTTCTTTTTTCTATTCTTAATTTTTCTATTTTCTCCTTCAACGTATGTTGATCTTTCTTGGCTTGTCTTGGTGTCATAAATTTCAACTTCATTTCATGTCCTTCATGCCTCAAATAAAGGGAACGTTCATCAAGATTGACCGTTTTAAAATGAAGCCATGCCCATATCAAAAGAAGATGACAGGAGTTCGTGGGAGCAATATCACATAATACTTCTTTCACAAATTGTCACGTACTGAATTTGATCCTTGCTTGATTCGGTTGAAAGCTTGTTGGTAACTGTAGTTTCTCCACCAATCTTTGGCTTACAACATTGTTGTGGCTTTCGTAAACGAATGCAACTAAAGATGGGTGGCTTTCGATTAAACACCTTGTTCTCTACTACCTTTTCCATAATCTTTTTCTTTACTTCCTTTTCTTTTCCTTCAATTTCCCTTCCTTCTACAGTTTATATTTCTTCTTTTTCTATTCTTTCTTTTTCTATTTTCTCATTCAACGTATGTTGATCCTTCTTGGCTTGTCTTGGTGTCATGAACTTCAAATTCATTTCATGTCCCTCATGCATCAAATAAAGGGAAGGTTCATCAAGATTGAGCGTTTTAAAATGAAGCCATGCCCATCTCAAAAGAAGATGACAAGAGTTCGTGGGAGCAATATCACATAATACTTCTTTCACACATTGTCCTGTACTGAATTTCATCCTTCCTTGATTCGTATGAAAGCTTGTTGGTAACTTGAGTTTCTCCACCAATCTTTGGCATACAACATTGTTGTCGCTTTCGTAAACGAATGCAACTAAACATGGGTGGGCTTCGATTAAACACCTTGTTCTCTACTATCTTTTCCATAATCTTTTTCTTTACTTCCTTTTCTTTTTCTTCAATTTCCCTTCCTTCTACAGTTTATATTTCTTCTTTTTATATTCTTTCTTTTTCTATTTTCTCCTTCAACGTATGTTGATCGTTCTTGGCTTGTCTTGGTGTCATGAATTTCAAATTCATTTCATGTCCCTCATGCGTCAAATAAAGGGAAGGTTCATCAAGATTGAGCACTTTAAAATGAAGCCATGCTCATCTCAAAAGAAGATGACAAGAGTTCGTGGGAGCAATATCACATAATACTTCTTTCACAGATTGTCTTGCACTAAAGTTGATCTTTGCTTGATTCGGATGAAAGCTTGTTGCTAACTTGAGTTTCTCCACCAATCTTTGGCTTACAACATTGTTGTCGCTTTCGTAAAAGAATGCAACTAAAGATGGGTGGCCTTCGGTTAAACACCTTGTTCTCTACTACCTTTTCCATAATCTTTTTCTTTACTTCCTTTTCTTTTTCTTCAATTTCCCTTCCTTCTACAGTTTATATTTCTTCTTTTTTCTATTCTTTATTTTTCTATTTTCTCCTTCAATGTATGTTGATCCTTCTTGGCTTGTCTTGGTGTCATAAATTTCAACTTCATTTCATATCCCCCATGCCTCAAATAAAGGGAACGTTCATCAAGATTGAGCATTTTAAAAAGAAGCCATGCCCATCTCAAAAGAAGATGACAAGAGTTCGTGGGAGCAATATCACATAATACGTTTTTTAACACATTGTCCTGTACTGAATTTGATCCTTGCTTGATTCGGATCAAAGCTTGTTGGTAACTTGAGTTTCTCCACCAATCTTTGGCTTACAACATTGTTGTCGCTTTCGTAAACGAATGCAACTAAACATGGGTGGCCTTCGGTTCAACACCTTGTTCTCTACTACCTTTTCCATAATCTTTTTCTTTACTTCCTTTTCTTTTTCTTCAATTTCCCCTCCTTCTACAGTTTATATTTCTTCTTTTTTCTATTCTTTATTTTTCTATTTTCTCCTTCAATGTATGTTGATGCTTCTTGGCTTGTCTTGGTGTCATAAATTTCAACTTCATTTCATATCCCCCATGCCTCAAATAAAGGGAACGTTCATCAAGATTGAGCATTTTAAAAAGAAGCCATGCCCATCTCAAAAGAAGATGACAAGAGTTCATGTGAGCAATATCACATAATACTTCTTTCACACATTGTCCTGTACTGAATTTGATCCTTGCTTGATTCGGATGAAAGCTTGTTGGTAACTTGAGTTTCTCCACCAATCTTTGGCTTACAACATTGTTGTCGCTTTCGTAAACGAATGCAACTAAACATGGGTGGCTTTCGATTAAACACCTTGTTCTCTACTACCTTTTCCATAATCTTTTTCTTTACTTCCTTTTCTTTTTCTTCAATTTCCCTTCCTTCTGCAGCTTATTTTTCTTCTTTTTCTATTCTTTCTTTTTCTATTTTCTCCTTCAACGTATGTTGATCCTTCTTGGCTTTTCTTGGTGTCATAAATTTCAACTTCAATTCATGTCCCTCATGCCTCAAATAAAGGGAACGTTCATCAAGATTGAGCATTGTAAAATGAAGCCATGCCCATCTCAAAAGAAGATGACAAGGGTTCATGGGAGCAATATCACATAATACTTCTTTCACACATTGTCTTGTACTGAATTTGATCCTTGCTTGCTTCGGATGAAAGCTTGTTGGTAACTTGAGTTTCTCCACCAATCTTTGGCTTACAACATTGTTGTCGCTTTCGTAAACGAATGCAACTAAACATGGGTGGCCTTCGATTAAACACCTTGTTCTCTACTATCTTTTCCATAATCTTTTTCTTTACTTCCTTTTCTTTTTCTTCAATTTCCCTTCCTTCTACAGTTTATATTTCTTCTTTTTATATTCTTTCTTTTTCTATTTTCTCCTTCAATGTATGTTGATCCTTCTTGGCTTGTCTTGGTGTCATAAATTTCAACTTCATTTCATGTCCCTCATGCCTCAAATAAAGGGAACGTTCATCAAGATTGACCGTTTTAAAATGAAGCCATGCCCATCTCAAAAGAAGATGACAGGAGTTCGTGGGAGCAATATCACATAATACTTCTTTCACAAATTGTCACGTACTGAATTTGATCCTTGCTTGATTCAGTTGAAAGCTTGTTGGTAACTGTAGTTTCTCCACCAATCTTTGGCTTACAACATTGTTGTGGCTTTCGTAAACGAATGCAACTAAACATGGGTGGCTTTCGATTAAACACCTTGTTCTCTACTACATTTTCCATAATCTTTTTCTTTACTTCCTTTTCTTTTTCTTCAATTTCCCTTCCTTCTACAGTTTATATTTCTTCTTTTTCTATTCTTTCTTTTTCTATTTTCTCCTTCAACGTATGTTGATCCTTCTTGGCTTGTCTTGGTGTCATGAATTTCAAATTCATTTCATGTCCCTCATGCATCAAATAAAGGGAAGGTTCATCAAGATTGAGCGTTTTAAAATGAAGCCATGCCCATCTCAAAAGAAGATGACAAGAGTTCGTGGGAGCAATATCACATAATACTCCTTTCACACATTGTCATGTACTGAATTTCATCCTTCCTTGGTTCGTATGAAAGCTTGTTGGTAACTTGAGTTTCTCCACCAATCTTTGGCTTACAACATTGTTGTCGCTTTCGTAAACGAATGCAACTAAACATGGGTGGCCTTCGATTAAACACCTTGTTCTCTACTATCTTTTCCATAATATTTTTCTTTACTTCCTTTTCTTTTTCTTCAATTTCCCTTCCTTCTACAGTTTATATTTCTTCTTTTTATATTCTTTATTTTTCTATTTTCTCCTTCAACGTATGTTGATCGTTCTTGGCTTGTCTTGGTGTCATGAATTTCAAATTCATTTCATGTCCCTCATGCGTCATATAAAGGGAAGGTTCATCAAGATTGAGCATTTTAAAATGAAGCCATGCTCATCTCAAAAGAAGATGACAAGAGTTTGTGGGTGCAATATCACATAATACTTCTTTCACACATTGTCCTGTACTGAATTTCATCCTTGCTTGATTCGGATGAAAGCTTGTTGGTAACTTGACTTTCTCCACCAATCTTTGGCTTACAACATTGTTGTTGCTTTCGTAAATGAATGGAACTAAACATGGTTGGCTTTCGATTAAACACCTTGTTCTCTACTACCTTTTCCATAATCTTTTTCTTTACTTCCTTTTCTTTTTCTTCAATTTCCCTTCCTTCTGCAGTTTCTTTTTCTTTCTTTTTCTATTTTCTCCATCAACGTATGTTGATCGTTCTTGGCGTGTCTTGGTGTCATGAATTTCAAATTCATTTCATGTCCCTCATGCGTCAAATAAAGGGAAGGTTCATCAAGATTGAGCATTTTAAAATGAAGCCATGCTCATCTCAAAAGAAGATGACAAGAGTTCGTGGGTGCAATATCACATAATACTTCTTTCACACATTGTCCTGTACTGAATTTCATCCTTGCTTGATTCGGATGAAAGCTTGTTGGTAACTTGACTTTCTCCACCAATCTTTGGCTTACAACATTGTTGTTGCTTTCGTAAATGAATGGAACTAAACATGGTTGGCTTTCGATTAAACACCTTGTTCTCTACTACCTTTTCCATAATCTTTTTCTTTACTTCCTTTTCTTTTTCTTCAATTTCCCTTCCTTCTGCAGTTTCTTTTCCTTTCTTTTTCTATTTTCTCCATCAACGTATGTTGATCCTTCTTGGCTTGTCTTGGTGTCATGAATTTCAATTTCATTTCATTTTCCTCATGCCTCAAATAAAGGGAAAGTTCATCAAGATTGAGCGTTTTAAAATGATTCCATGCCCATCTGAAAAGAAGATGATAAGAGTTCGTGGGAGCAATATCACATAATACTTTTTTCACACATTGTCCTGTACTGAATTTGATCCTTGCTTGATTCGGATGAAAGCTTGTTGGTAACTTGAGTTTCTCCACCAATGTTTGGCTTACAACATTGTTGTTGCTTTCGTAAACGAATGCAACTAAACATGGGTGGCTTTCGATTAAACACCTTGTTCTCTACTACCTTTTCCATAATCTTTTTCTTTACTTCCTTTTCTTTTTCTTCAATTTCCCTTCCTTCTGCAGTTTCTTTTTCTTCTTTTTTTATTCTTTCTTTTTCTATTTTCTCCTTCAACGTATGTTGATCCTTCTTGGCTTGTCTTGGTGTCATGAATTTCGAATTCCTTTCATGTCCCTCATGCCTCAAATAAAGGGAAGGTTCATCAAGATTGAGCGTTTTAAAATGAACCCATGCCCATCTCAAAAGAAGATGACAAGAGTTCGTGGGAGCAATATCACATAATACTTTTTTCACACATTGTCCTGTACTGAATTTGATCCTTGCTTGATTCGGATGAAAGGTTGTTGGTAACTTGAGTTTCTCCACCATTCTTTGGCTTACAACATTGTTGTCGCTTTCGTAAACGAATGCAACTAAACATGGGTGGCCTTCGATTAAACACCTTGTTCTCTACTACCTTTTCAATAATCTTTTTCTTTACTTCCTTTTCTTTTTCTTCAATTTCCCTTCCTTCTGCAGTTTATTTTTCTTCTTTTTCTATTCTTTCTTTTTCTATTTTCTCCTTCAACGTATGTTGATCCTTCTTGGCTTGTCTTGGTGTCATAAATTTCAACTTCATTTCATATCCCTCATGCCTCAAATAAAGGGAACGTTCATCAAGATTGAGCATTGTAAAATGACGCCATGCCCATCTCAAAAGAACATGACAAGGGTTCGTGGGAGCAATATCACATCATACTTCTTTCACACATTGTCTTGTACTGAATTTGATCCTTGCTTGATTCAGATGAAAGCTTGTTGGTAACTTGAGTTTCTCCACCAATCTTTGGCTTAGAACATTGTTGTCGCTTTCGTAAACGAATGCAACTAAACATGGGTGGCTTTCGATTAAACACCTTGTTCTCTACTACCTTTTCAATAATCTTTTTCTTTACTTCCTTTTCTTTTTCTTCAATTTCCCTTCCTTCTGCAGTTTATTTTTCTTCTTTTTCTATTCTTTCTTTTTCTATTTTCTCCTTCAACGTGTGTTGATCCTTCTTGGCTTGTCTTGGTGTCATAAATTTCAACTTCATTTCATATCCATCATGCCTCAAATAAAGGAAACGTTCATCAAGATTGAGCATTGTAAAATGACGCCATGCCCATCTCAAAAGAAGATGACAAGGGTTCGTGGGAGCAATATCACATCATACTTCTTTCACACATTGTCTTGTACTGAATTTGATCCTTGCTTGATTCAGATCAAAGCTTGTTGGTAACTTGAGTTTCTCCACTAATCTTTGGCATACAACATTCTTCTCGCTTTCGTAAACGAATGCAACTAAACATGGGTGGCCTTTGATTAAACACCTTGTTCTCTACTACCTTTTCCATAATCTTTTTCTTTACTTTCTTCTCTTTTTTTTTCAATTTCCCTTCCTTCTACAGTTTATATTTCTTCTTTTTCTATTCTTTCTTTTTCTATTTTCTCCTTCAACGTATGTTGATCCTTCTTGGCTTGTCTTGGTGTCAAAAATTTCAATTCATTTCATATCCCTCATGCCCTAAATAAAGGGAACGTTCATCAAGATTGAGCATTGTAAAATGAAGCCATGCTCATCTCAAAAGAAGATGACAAGGGTTCGTCGGAGCAATATCACATCATACTTCTTTCACACATTGTCATGTACTGAATTTGATCCTTGCTAGATTCTGATGAAAACTTGTTGGTAACTTGAGTTTCTCCACCAATCTTTGGCTTACAACATTGTTGTCGCTTTCGTAAACGAATGCAACTAAACATGGGTGGCCTTCGATTAAACACCTTGTTCTCTACTATCTTTTCCATAATATTTTTCTTTACTTCCTTTTCTTTTTCTTCAATTTCCCTTCCTTCTACAGTTTATATTTCTTCTTTTTATATTCTTTATTTTTCTATTTTCTCCTTCAACGTATGTTGATCCTTCTTGGCTTGTCTTGGTGTCATGAATTTCAAATTCATTTGATGTCCCTCATGCGTCATATAAAGGGAAGGTTCATCAAGATTGAGCATTTTAAAATGAAGCCATGCTCATCTCAAAAGAAGATGACAAGAGTTCGTGGGTGCAATATCACATAATACTTCTTTCACACATTGTCCTGTACTGAATTTCATCCTTGCTTGATTCGGTTGAAAGCTTGTTGGTAACTTGACTTTCTCCACCAATCTTTGGCTTACAACATTGTTGTTGCTTTCGTAAATGAATGGAACTAAACATGGTTGGCTTTCGATTAAACACCTTGTTCTCTACTACCTTTTCCATAATCTTTTTCTTTACTTCCTTTTCTTTTTCTTCAATTTCCCTTCCTTCTGCAGTTTCTTTTTCTTTCTTTTTCTATTTTCTCCATCAACGTATGTTGATCGTTCTTGGCGTGTCTTGGTGTCATGAATTTCAAATTCATTTCATGTCCCTCATGCGTCAAATAAAGGGAAGGTTCATCAAGATTGAGCATTTTAAAATGAAGCCATGCTCATCTCAAAAGAAGATGACAAGAGTTCGTGGGTGCAATATCACATAATACTTCTTTCACACATTGTCCTGTACTGAATTTCATCCTTGCTTGATTCGGATGAAAGCTTGTTGGTAACTTGACTTTCTCCACCAATCTTTGGCTTACAACATTGTTGTTGCTTTCGTAAATGAATGGAACTAAACATGGTTGGCTTTCGATTAAACACCTTGTTCTCTACTACCTTTTCCATAATCTTTTTCTTTACTTCCTTTTCTTTTTCTTCAATTTCCCTTCCTTCTGCAGTTTCTTTTTCTTTCTTTTTCTATTTTCTCCATCAACGTATGTTGATCCTTCTTGGCTTGTCTTGGTGTCATGAATTTCAATTTCATTTCATTTTCCTCATGCCTCAAATAAAGGGAAAGTTCATCAAGATTGAGCGTTTTAAAATGATTCCATGCCCATCTGAAAAGAAGATGATAAGAGTTCGTGGGAGCAATATCACATAATACTTTTTTCACACATTGTCCTGTACTGAATTTGATCCTTGCTTGATTCGGATGAAAGCTTGTTGGTAACTTGAGTTTCTCCACCAATGTTTGGCTTACAACATTGTTGTTGCTTTCGTAAACGAATGCAACTAAACATGGGTGGCTTTCGATTAAACACCATGTTCTCTACTACCTTTTCCATAATCTTTTTCTTTACTTCCTTTTCTTTTTCTTCAATTTCCCTTCCTTCTGCAGTTTCTTTTTCTTCTTTTTTTATTCTTTCTTTTTCTATTTTCTCCTTCAACGTATGTTGATCCTTCTTGGCTTGTCTTGGTGTCATGAATTTCGAATTCCTTTCATGTCCCTCATGCCTCAAATAAAGGGAAGGTTCATCAAGATTGAGCGTTTTAAAATGAACCCATGCCCATCTCAAAAGAAGATGACAAGAGTTCGTGGGAGCAATATCACATAATACTTTTTTCACACATTGTCCTGTACTGAATTTGATCCTTGCTTGATTCGGATGAAAGGTTGTTGGTAACTTGAGTTTCTCCACCATTCTTTGGCTTACAACATTGTTGTCGCTTTCGTAAACGAATGCAACTAAACATGGGTGGCTTTCGATTAAACACCTTGTTCTCTACTACCTTTTCAATAATCTTTTTCTTTACTTCCTTTTCTTTTTCTTCAATTTCCCTTCCTTCTGCAGTTTATTTTTCTTCTTTTTCTATTCTTTCTTTTTCTATTTTCTCCTTCAACGTGTGTTGATCCTTCTTGGCTTGTCTTGGTGTCATAAATTTCAACTTCATTTCATATCCATCATGCCTCAAATAAAGGGAACGTTCATCAAGATTGAGCATTGTAAAATGACGCCATGCCCATCTCAAAAGAAGATGACAAGGGTTCGTGGGAGCAATATCACATCATACTTCTTTCACACATTGTCTTGTACTGAATTTGATCCTTGCTTGATTCAGATCAAAGCTTGTTGGTAACTTGAGTTTCTCCACTAATCTTTGGCATACAACATTCTTCTCGCTTTCGTAAACGAATGCAACTAAACATGGGTGGCCTTTGATTAAACACCTTGTTCTCTACTACCTTTTCCATAATCTTTTTCTTTACTTTCTTCTCTTTTTTTTCAATTTCCCTTCCTTCTACAGTTTATATTTCTTCTTTTTCTATTCTTTCTTTTTCTATTTTCTCCTTCAACGTATGTTGATCCTTCTTGGCTTGTCTTGGTGTCACAAATTTCAACTTCATTTCATATCCCTCATGCCCTAAATAAAGGGAACGTTCATCAAGATTGAGCATTGTAAAATGAAGCCATGCTCATCTCAAAAGAAGATGACAAGGGTTCGTGGGAGCAATATCACATCATACTTCTTTCACACATTGTCATGTACTGAATTTGATCCTTGCTAGATTCTGATGAAAACTTGTTGGTAACTTAAGTTTCTCCACCAATGTTTGGCTTACAACATTGTTGTCGCTTTCGTAAACGAATGCAACTAAACACGGGTGGCCTTCGATTAAACACCTTGTTCTCTACTATCTTTTCCATAATCTTTTTCTTTACTTCCTTTTCTTTTTCTTTAATTTCCCTTCCTTCTGCAGTTTATATTTCTTCTTTTTATATTCTTTTTCTTTCTATTTGCTCCTTCAACGTATGTTGGTCCTTCTTGGCTTGTCTTGGTGTCATAAATTTCAACTTCATTTCATGTCCCTCATGCCTCAAATAAAGGGAACGTTCATCAAGATTGAGCGTTTTAAAATGAAGCCATGCCCATCTCAAAAGAAGATGACAGGAGTTCGTGGGAGCAATATCACAGAATACTTCTTTCACAATTTGTCACGTACTGAATTTGATCCTTGCTTGATTCGGTTGAAAGCTTGTTTGTAACTTTAGTTTCTCCACCAATGTTTGGCTTACAACATTGTCGTTGCTTTCGTAAACGAATGCAACTAAACATGGGTGGCTTTCGATTAAACACCTTGTTCTCTACTACCTTTTCCATAATCTTTTTCTTTACTTCCTTTTCTTTTTCTTCAATTTCCCTTCCTTCTGCAGTTTCTTTTTCTTCATTTTTTATTCTTTCTTTTTTTATTTTCTCCTTCAACGTATGTTGATCCTTCTTGGCTTGTCTTGGTGTCATAAATTTCAACTTCATTTCATATCCCTCATGCCTCAAATAAAGGGAACGTTCATCAAGATTGAGCGTTGTAAAATGACGCCATGCCCATCTCAAAAGAAGATGACAAGGGTTCGTGGGAGCAATATCACATAATACTTCTTTCACAATTTCTCACGTACTGAATTTGATCCTTGCTTGATTCGGTTGAAAGCTTGTTGGTAACTGTAGTTTCTCCACCAATCTTTGGCTTACAACATTGTTGTCGCTTTCGTAAACGAATGCAACTAAACATCGGTGGCTTTCGATTAAACACCTTGTTCTCTACTACCTTTTCCATAATCTTTTTCTTTACTTCCTTTTCTTTTTCTTCAATTTCCCTTCCTTCCGCAGTTTATATTTCTTCTTTTTCTATTCTTTCTTTTTCTATTTTCTCCTTCAACGTATGTTGATCCTTCTTGGCTTGTCTTGGTGTCATAAATTTCAACTTCATTTCATGTCCCTCATGCCTCAAATAAAGGGAACGTTCATCAAGATTGAGCGTTTTAAAAAGAGGCCATGCCTATCTCAAAAGAAGATGATAAGAGTTCGTGGGAGCAATATCACATAATACTTCTTTCACAAATTGTCATGTATTGAATTTGATCCTTGCTTGATTTTGGTGAAAGCTTGTTGGTAACTGTAGTTTCTTCACCAATCTTTGGCTTACAACATTGTTGTCGCTTTCGTAAACGAATGCAACTAAACATGGGTGGCCTTCGATTAAACACCTTGTTCTCTACTACCTTTTCCCTATTCTTTTTCTTTACCTCCTTTTCTTTTTCTTCAATTTCCCTTCCTTCTACAGTTTATATTTCTTCTTTTTCTATTCTTTCTTTTTCTATTTTGTCCTTCAACGTATGTTGATCCTTTTTGGCTTATCTTGGTGTCATAAATTTCAAATTCCTTTCATGTCCCTCATGCCTCAAATAAATGGAACGTTCATCAAGATTGAGCGTTTTAAAATGAAGCCATGCCCATCTCAAAAGAAGATGACAGGAGTTCGTGGGAGCAATATCACATAATACTTCTTTCACAATTTGTCACGTACTGAATTTGATCCTTGCTCGATTCGGATGAAAGCTTGTTGGTAACTTGAGTTTCTCCACCAATATTTGGCTTACAACATTGTCGTTGCTTTCGTAAATGAATGCAACTAAACATGGGTGGCCTTCGATTAAACACCTTGTTCTCTACTACTTTTTCCATAATCTTTTTCTTTACTTCCTTTTCTTTTTCTTCAATTTCCCTTCCTTCTGCAGTTTATATTTCTTCTTTTTCTATTCTTTCTTTTTCTATTTTCTCCTTCAACGTATGTTGATCCTTCTTGGCTTGTCTTGGTGTCATGAATTTCAAATTCCTTTCATGTCCCTCATGCCTCAAATAAAGGGAACGTTCATCAAGATTGATGAAGGATTATCTTGTTCCTTTTTAATATTATTGAATATGGTGTGAATTGATTAAGAAAGCTAAGCGAAATCCCCACTGGACATTAAGATAGCAAGCTATCTAGATGTGAAGGTTCCTTTCACAAAGCTCAAGAGAAGAAGATGATGGATTGATTCAAAACAAAAAGGAAATGGAAAGCACATAAACCATAGAAAACCAAGAACAATTAAAGGAAGAAGAAAACATAAAATGGAAAGGAAAGAAATGGTAAAAATGTGAGAAGCACGCCACTACAAGGCTAGGCTAGAAGCCATGGCAACCTTGAAGATGAGTGGATATGTGCCGCCACTTGCTATGCAAGATAAGGCTTAAAAGTATTCACTCCCTAGGGAGGAAACTCTCACAAATGGTTGAGACACAAGAGTGTTTTTACTTCAAAATGTTCAACCCTTTTACATGTCTAGGAGCACCCCTTATATAGAAGAGTTTAGGGGCCTCTAAGCAAATAAAAGATACCTAAGGATGTCTCTACAAAAACCTAACCCTAGCTTCTAGAACCTAGGTCAAATAAGGTTACAAAAATGAAAGACAAAAGAGCCAACTATGGTGTGTGCAAGGCTAATTTCGTTCTAGCACAAAAAGAGACAAAGAATGTGTCTCATATGTCTCCAAAAAGTGGCCAAAGTGTGCTAAAAACAAAGGAGACCAAAGGTACATAGGTATACTTGCTTCATGCCTTTTACTTTATGCTTTATGCCTTTGCTTTACTCTCTCCTCCACATCATTTATGCTCCCCAATCACCATGCGCCACCTAGCATTGCTTTCTTACTCCTAATTAACCTACAAAGCAAATAAACATAGGTTAGCATGTTGGCTTAAGTCAAGTCAACTATAGTCAACAAGTCAAACCTAGTCAAAGGTCAACAAGTCAACTAAAGTTGATTGAACTAAGCCAACTTAGGGAATCAAAAAATAACAAACACAAATGAAAGGGATGAAGGATTAGTGAACTTCCTTTCTAAACATGCTTAGTCTTCTTAAGCATGTGCCTCCATCCTTGGTTGGGGTCAATCCTTCATCAAAGATTGAGCGTTTTAAAATGAACCCATGCCCATCTCAAAAGAAGATGACAAGAGTTCGTGGGAGCAATATCACATAATACTTCTTTCACACACTGTCTTGTACTGAATTTGATCCTTGCTTGATTCGAATGAAAGCTTGTTGGTAACTTGAGTTTCTCCACCAATCTTTGGCTTACAACATTGCCGTGGCTTTCGTAAATGAATGCAACTAAACATGGGTGGCCTTCGATTAAACACCTTGTTCTCTACTACCTTTTCCATAATCTTTTTCTTTACTTCCTTTTCTTTTTCTTCAATTTCCCTTCCTTCTGCAGTTTATATTTCTTCTTTTTCTATTCTTTCTTTTTCTATTTTCTCCTTCAACGTATGTTGATCCTTCTAGGCTTGTCTTGGTGTCATAAATTTCAACTTCATTTCATGTCCCTCATGCCTCAAATAAAGGGAACGTTCATCAAGATTGAGCGTTTTAAAAAGAAGCCATGCCCATCTCAAAAGAAGATGACAAGAGTTCGTGGGAGCAATATCACATAATACTTCTTTCACAAATTGTCATGTACTGAATTTGATCCTTGCTTGATTTGGGTGAAAGCTTGTTGGTAACTGTAGTTTCTTCACCAATCTTTGGCTTACAACATTGTTGTCGCTTTCGTAAAAGAATGCAACTAAACATGGGTGGCCTTAGATTAAACACCTTGTTCTCTACTACCTTTTCCATAATCTTTTTCTTTACTTCCTTTTCTTTTTCTTCAATTCCCTTCCTTCTACAGTTTATATTTCTTCTTTTTCTATTCTTTCTTTTTCTATTTTCTCCTTCAACGTATGTTGATCCTTCTTGGCTTGTCTTGGTGTCATGAATTTCAAATTCCTTTCATATCCCTCATGCCTCAAATAAAGGGAACGTTCATCAAGATTGAGCGTTTTAAAATGAACCCATGCCCATCTCAAAAGAAGATGACAAGAATTCATGGGAGCAATATCACATAATACTTGTTTCACAAATTGTCATGTACTGAATTTGATCCTTGCTTGATTTGGGTGAAAGCTTGTTGGTAACTGTAGTTTCTTCACCAATCTTTGGCTTACAGCATTGTTGTCGCTTTCGTAAACGAATGCAACTAAACATGGGTGGCTTTTGATTAAACACCTTGTTCTCTATTACCTTTTCCATAATCTTTTTCTTTACTTCCTTTTCTTTTTCTTCAATTTCCCTTCCTTCTGCAGTTTATTTTTCTTCTTTTTCTATTCTTTCTTTTTCTATTTTCTCCTTCAACCTATGTTGATCCTTGTTGGCTTGTCTTGGTGTCATAAATTTCAACTTTATTTCATATCCCTCATGCTTCAAATAATGGGAACGTTCATCAAGATTGAGCATTGTAAAATGAAGCCATGCCCATCTCAAAAGAAGATGACAAGGGTTCGTGGGAGCAATATCACATCATACTTCTTTCACACATTGTCTTGTACTGAATTTGACCTTGCTTGATTCAGATGAAAGCTTGTTGGTAACTTGAGTTTCTCCCACTACAAGAAAGTTATGTATTAGAGAGGGAATAATCCCTAGCAAATCCTTCGCTAATCCCTCGCAAAACGATTTAGCGAAGGATTTGCGAAAAATTAGCGAAGACATTATGGCGTAGCTAAAATATAGGTAGCTAAGTAACTAGAGAACCACTTTGTCGCTAATCCCTAGCTAATCCTTAGCTAATCCCTAGCAAACTAGTTGTAGCTAATCCCTAACTAATCCCTAGCAAAATAATTGTAGCTAATCCTTAGCAAATCCCTAGCAAATCGGTTGTAGCTAATCCCTAGCAAAGTGGTTGTAACTAATCCCTAGCTAATCCCTAGCAAAGTAGGTGTAGCTAATATCTAGCTAATCCCTAGCAAAAAAGTTGTAGCTAATCCTTAGCTAATCCCTAGCAAATCAGTTGTAGCTAATCCCTATCTAATCCCTAGCAAATAGGTTGTAGCCAATCCCTAGCAAATAGTTTGTAGCTAATCCCTAGCAAATCCCTAGCAAATAGGTTGTAGCTAATCCCTAGCAAATCCCTAGCAAAAAAGTTGTAGCTAATCCTTAGCTAATCCCTAGCAAACTGCTTGTAGCTAATCCCTAGCAAATAGGTTGTAGCTAATCCCTCGCGAATTGAATAATTTATCTCTAGCTAATCCCTAGCAAAATCATAGCAAATTGCATCATTCCAAAATATTCCATACTTTTTTACTTGTACCTTATGAAATGCATTTTAACATAAATATAAAATAAAGTAATAAATCTTGCCAAACATTTTATATGAAACATGTCAAATGTTATCACATTCAAAATACTAAAAGTAATTAGCATAATAAAAGTAGTCCTTACAATTGTCAACATACATCATTAAGTTTAAAAACAAAACAAAACAAAACATCATCATCATCTTCATATTTTGTTCTCGCCATGTTTCTTGACAGACGGTGGTGATGATATCTTTAAAGCAGGAAATATTTGTGTCTTGAAAAACTCCATCTGTGTTTGCATCTGTGTATGCATTTGTTGTTGTAAAAGTTTTTGCATTTCTACTTGTGCTTGCATTTGTGCTTGTATTTGTGCTTGGAATTGTGCTTGAAATTGTGCATGCATATCTGCTTGTGCTTTCAACTGAGCTTGCACCTGTTGTGCATGTGCCTCTATTTGTGCTTGTAACTCTATCTGTAGTTGCTTTTGAGATTCAGTTTGTAAATCTAACTGTGTCTGCATCTGTTGTTGCATTTGAGACATTTGTGTAGCTATTGCAGTGATTTCTTCAGTTGGAGATGCATGAGTTGGATTTGTGGAAGGACCTACAACTGATGAAGATGAACCATTCACATTGATGATGGCAAGTTCCAAGCTACGAGCGATACCGTGAATTCTACCTTTCTTATTTTCACCTCCCATTTTCATCCATACTTCAGAATCAACTTTAGGATGCTTTGATACATCTTCTCCATATTTTTCTACCATAGCACTTTTATATGATTCCCATATAGTAAATCAATCATTTTGTAATATAAGATTAAATAAGTGAATAAATTCTTACACATGTAATAATACTTACAATGAAATTTTTTGCTTTATTGGAAACATATTGACCGTCTTTTTTTTTTATGAACTTTGTTGTATAGTTCACCATAAGAAACAGACCCATTACGCTCCGCCTCCTGTAAAATAATATGTAATCCTAGATAATGAATACTATCAAAATTTATAATAAGTATGTTTATATATATGTATATATATATATATATATATATATATATATATATATATATATGATTGATGCATTAATGATATCCACCAAATGTATAAAATATATAAGTATTATTATAAAGTCATAGATATTACTAGAAAATGAATACCATCTTTTTCAAGTGTTGTCCAAAGCTTATTGACCCTCCAGTGTGCACCATAGCCTCTGGCTTGGCAGCCCTATTGTTTTTACCAGCAATAGATTTCTTTTTCCAGTCTTGTGTCATCCATATGTCAATTAAAGCGTCCCACATCTCAGTCCTTATTCCTCTTGGCCCAAAACCTTTTAAGTCTTCTATATTATTTGAGTTTGCTCTTTCTCTTGCCTTTTTTCTTGCCTTAGCTAAAGAGTCGGAATAGCGATCCATGCATGTTAAATTCCAAACCTTTCTTGCCATGCTATGATCATAATCTGATGCAAATCGGTACTTATTCTACACCAATACAAATTTATCAAAATTAATGATAAGTAAATGTAATATAAAGATAAAAGACTATAGTAACTTGCCTTAAAATCATCGAATAATATTTCTTTCATATCAGCAGAATAAGTTTTCCATTTCTCAGCTGGATTAGGCATTCTCATCAATACTTCAGATATGATATCTCGAGTCACAGAATCAGGAACAAACCTTCTTCTGCATGTTCAAATAATCATTTTACAAACCAAAAATTAGCAACATTGAATTGAATATTTGATTGGATGTACTTACGGTTTGCTAACTTTCTGTACAGATATGACAAGTCTCCTATCAATTTCATTATGAGAATATACACTTGAAGGATCTTGAGTAGGTACGTCATTAGATGTTGAATTGACATTTGATTGACCATCATCAAACACTGAGGTGGTAGGTGGTGATTGATTACCATCAATTGAAGTAGCACCTAAAAAAACATTGAAACTATAAATTGTTGACAAAGCTAATTTATTGCCTTTTTTCTTCTTTTTTTTCTCTTAATCTAAACAAAATGAATTGTCATTTGTTTTTCATGAAGATAAATGTTGTTAAATACATACAAAAATTTAGAGTGCTTTCAACAATTATACCTGGTGATTGCAAAATAGGATCTAGTTCTGAAGGACCAACATGACATTGAATAGGCCTAAGTTGACTTAGAGTGTGACTACCTTGACCTCTACCTCTTCCTCGAATAGTCATTTCAGTTCCTGTCATGGAAATATAATTGTGACATTATTTATAGCTAAAGAATTGATCCACCTAGCCTGAAAACTTATCTACTTCTTATTGAATATATAAAATAAATTTTTATTGTCAACTAAATGATTAAATAAAATCACCATGAGTTCATTACCAACTTGCCTTCTTAAGTCTATATACACATTCATACACATAAAAGCAATCATTGAAGACCAACTTGTAAAATGCTGAATCGGTTAACTTGGTCCCTAATCTGTTTTCATGATTTAATTTGTGTTTCCATTGCATAATTCACATTTCAATTCAGAGTTCTCATTTGTTCATCATGGTGGGTAATATAGTTATGGTAGTTAATATAGTTGATCTTTTATTTTCAGATTTTATCACTGGTTCTGCATATTAGATTTCAATTTCTGAATTCATTTTACAGTTCTATGCATTGTTTAAGTTTAGTTTCATCATTTGAATCTTGTTCATAACTTTAATTCAGTTTTGATTGCATATTTCAGTTTTTACCCCATTTTAGAAAGTTAGGTTTATTAGTTTAGTTACTTTTCCCCATTTTAGAAATCTAATTTTGTACTTGTTCTTAGTATCAATTCTCGGTTTTAGTTTTCAATTAGTATGATTTTTGAATAAATTGCATGTTGTGTTCATGATTCAAACCATTTTATTGCATCTTAATTTAGTTTTGCATATCAATCTTCACAATGTCTATTTTTCAGTCACATACACTACTCACTAGTTTCATTTTAGTTTGCTGTCTAACTATGTTTACTGGTTTCAGTTTGTTGTTTAAGTTTAGATTTCTGATTCTGAAGTCGTTAATTACATTGATGTATTGATTCAAGTGTGTTCCAATTGTTGTCATAATCTATTTCATATCTTAGTTTCGCTTAGGAATTTTATCCTACAAATTTGTCAAGTTTTCATATTTTCACTCAGACATTCTATCAAAATTACTGATGAAAAATTTCCTCTACCAAATAGGATGTGCAGTATAAAATTAAGGCATACTATTTTGTGCACCAAGGAGTTGATTTAGAGTGTCAAGAAAAATCTTAAAGAGAGTGCAGAAAATGAGCAAAGCAGGTTTCTTGGACACAATGGCCAAACGACTTACAATTAGTTACTTTAGAAATATATATAATAGTAATTCCTTCAAAAGACAAATTACATGATGGCATTCACTACACCAATACTCTTTTCCTAATTTAATGCATTTTCAATATAGTACACTATTCCATTCCAAGGATCTATTTGAACAAGTTTCACCATATGTCCTCCCAGGAGAGAAAAATAAGAAGAAAAAAAATGAAATTAAGTTTTCCATAAGCTAAAATTAGCTCATGTACAAGTCAAAAATAATAATTAAAAGAAGCTAGAAAGAGCTTCTACAAATTAGCTTATGCATTTTAGCTTATGTAAAAGTTCGTCCAAAAGTAAATAAAGATAAGCATGCTCACTTATAAAATTATGGAACAAGTGTGCATTTAAGGAGGGTCAGTATGACAAAAAAAAGGAAATCTTAAGACAAACCTTGATTGTGGCTTTTCCTCTTCCTTCATGAGAGTGATCGACTTTAAGAACCTGATGAGGTTTGCATCACGAAAGAAAGTGTGGGATAACAAGATTGAATGGATCCTATTTGGCAATAAATTGATTGAGTAGTAATAGTATGTACCTCGTAAATGCGCCCTGGAAGCAAGCACGACCAACACAATAAGAATGCAAAATGAATCTGTTAGAAAGCATACATGTTGAATTGAAACCACAGTAAAATTCAATAACCCAAGAGCATAGGAACCTTGTTTTCCAATGATATTTCCCACTCTAATCTGCATCGCAAAAGACAGTGAAGAAGCAGCTATAAAAAACTTGACCAAAAGTCCAATAAAATAGTCAAAGTTAAAAGACGCATACATCAGAACCAGATACTTTGATTCCCCGACGTTGAGAGGAAGACCACGAAGATGTGAAGAAGTTGGTTGCGGTGGAGGAAGCACGAGACGATGTCAATAGTGAGATAAAATCCAATGGTGTACGAAATGTCTTAGTTTATCCCAAACATGTCTTAGTTTATCTATTTCACTTTTCTCACTACACAAGATGAAGATTTAAATTTAGGTAACTAACAAATGTTTCAAATTCGGGTTAAAATTGTGAATGGAAAAAAAGAGAGGATAAAAGCAATTGATAATCAAAGTCAAGTGTAACGTAACAAAATAAATGTCAAAATTAACAATGACTAATGAAAGAGTATAATTCCACAATCTTCTTACAAGGCTTGAAAAATATAAAAGAAATAAAGCAGGTTCCAGAATCTAAATTACTAGGAAGAATATTAAGGTAATGAAATGGAAAAGAATCAATCATAACCATTCTTCATCAGATTCATCTAACTCCATATTTGAATCATCTAAATCATCTAACTTCTCATCTTCATCCATGAACCCATCATCCTCATTGTGTTCATTGTTGACCTCATCATGATTTACATTTTCAATTGAACTTTGTATATCATCCATATTTACTTCTTCCATTGGAGCATGTGCGTCAAATAGTTGTATGATCTCATTGTCAATAAGAATAGTACTCATTCTCGTGGACTCTTCATCTTGAAAATAATCAATAGCAATGTGCTCATTTGAAAAATCTTCTTCATTATTCAGTGTCTCAACTATAAACAATTTTGCTCTAACCTTGCAAGCTGCCCACCAATCACTAGTATTTTTAGTCCCACTTTGAGGATATTTTGTATAATAGACTTGTTGAGCTTGTCCAGCTAATACAAATGGCTCATTTGTTTGAAGCTTTGATTTATGATTGATATCAACCAACCCATAGACATTATCAACTTTAACACCATTGACAGGGTCAAACCAGTGACAATGTAGAATAACCACTTTGTTTTCAAATCCAACATATGATAATTCTAGTATCTCCTCAACAATACCATAATAGTCCAAATCATTTTCACCATATATGTTTCCTCGAACACATATCCCACTATTCATGGTGGACTTATTATGTCCATAATCCTTTGTATGGAATCTATATCCATTAACAATCAAACCATTATAAGAAGTCACAACCTTCAATGGGCCATAACTAATCTCTCGAATCTTTTAATCTTGGACATGACCTGTACTAACCTATGAATTATTGGAAAAGTGAAAACACATAATTATATTATTATTATAATTAATAAATATTAAATTGTACATTATAAAGAGTATGGGAGAGACTACTTACTTGTTGTTTCAACCATCTACTAAAATCTCTATCTCGAGCTATGAGTATTTCATCCTCAGATATATTAGGATTTCTTTCCTTTAGTGAATCCTCGAATTGTCTAACAATACGATAATTAATAACATAACTAATATAATTATAAAATGCATAAACATATAAATGAAAAAGAAAACTTACTGAAGATAAGATTCTGATTCTTTACAATTCACCAAGATATATGTCTCAGCAATATGAAGTTCTTCATCTGTTAAGAATCTATGTTGACCTTTGCCAATAGGGCGACATGGATGTTTAAAAATAGACAATTTATCATCCAGTTTTTGTTCACCACCATCATCATTACGAGGAACATTAGTGTACCTTGTTTGAATGCTTGGATCAAAATATAAAGAAGCAAAGTTAGAAATTTCTTCCAAAATATATGCTTCACAAATAGATCCTTCAACTTTTGCCTTATTTCGAACCTTCCTTTTCAAGTACAACATACATCTCTCAAATGGATACATCCATCTATATTGCACAGGTCCTCCAACCTTAACTTCATATGGGAGATGTATTACCAAAATGTTCCATTGAGTCAAAAAATGCTGGTGGAAAAATCTTCTCAAGCTTGCAAATTGTTTCAATGATGGAAAATATGACATTGTCCATGACAGAAACACGTATTCCAATTGCACAAATCTCTTTGAAGAACAAACTCAGTTCAGTTAAAACTTTCCATATTGGCCTTGGCAACATGTCACGAAATGCCAAAGGAATAAGTCTTTGCATAAAAACATGGCAATCGTGACTCTTCATTCCGTATATTTTTCCTTCATCTAGATTAATGCAACGTGATAGGTTAGATGAGTACCCATCCGGAAACTTCAGTTGTTTTATCCATTCACACACCTTCTTTCTTTGATCCAAATTCAAGGCATATGTTGCCTTTGGTTTTTTACACTTTTCATTCTCAACTATTAACTCTAACTTAGGACGTTTGCATATCAACTTCAAATCTTGTCTTGCATTTGCATTGTCTTTTGTCTTGTCCTTTATGTCCATAACAGTGTTGAACACATTGTCAAACACATTCTTTTCAACATGCATAACATCCAAATTATGTCGAATTAGATTGGTGGACCAATAAGGAAATTCCCAAAATATGCTTTTCTTTACCCAGTTATGAGTTCTACCAAAGCCGGGCTGCTTTATCTTGGTTGATTTCAAGCCAAAGTTAATTTCTTGAAGTTGATTCACTTTGTTTAAGATATCTATACCACTCAAGTGTTCTGGAGGTAAAGAGTTTTCTACTACAGACTTCTTAAAGGAGTATCGATCATGACGAAAAGGATGATCAATAGGCAAATGTTGACGATGACAATCAAACCAACAAGGCTTTCTACCATACTTCAAACCAAATGATTTACTATTCTCCATACAATATGGACAAGCAAGTCTCCCATGAGTGCTCCACCCGGACAACATTGCATATGCTGGAAAATCACTTATTGTCCACAACAATGCTGCTTTCATAATGAAATTTTGTTTTTTCCATGTATCAAAAGTGTTTACCCCAATATCCCATAACATCTTTAATTCATCAACTAAAGGTCGGAGATACACATCTAAACTTTTACCAGGTGACTTTGGTCCAAGAATCACAAGTGTAAGAAATATGTATTCCTTTTTCATACACATACTTGGTGGAAGATTATACGATGTGACAAAAACAGGCCAACATGAATATGGGGTACCTGTATTGCTAAATGGATTAAAATCATCTGTGCAAAGCCCAAGCCTAACATTCCGAGAATCTTGTGAGAATGTAGGATGTGTACGATTAAATTGCTTCCAAGCCTCTGCATTAGATGGATGTGTCATCACTGATTCATCTTGACGTACTGCATCTGCATGCCAACGCATGTATTTTGAAGTATTCTTAGACATGTATAGGCGTTGAAGTCTTGGAACAAGGGGAAAATATCTCAATATCGAGCAAGGAACATCCTTCTTATTTGTAGATGTCTTAATCTTAAATCGTGGTTCTTTACAAATCGAACAAACCTTCTTGTCACTATTTTCCTTGTAATACAACATGCAATGATTAGGACATGCATCTATCTTCTCATATCCTAATCCCAACTCACTAACCATTTTCTTTGATCTATACAAATTTTCAGGCAACCTTTCTGACTCTGGAAGCATGCTTTTAATTATGGAAATCATTCGATCATAACAATTTACACTCATGTTAAACTCTGACTTCAAGTTTAGGAGTTGTGTTGTAGCTGACAATTTTGAATGTTTTTTGCAACCATCCCATAAAGGTTCATCAACATCCCTTAATAAGTTGTAAAACTTTGCAGCTGAAGGATTTGGATCTTCTTCCACTTCAGAATTGATTCTACCCAAAGAAGCATCAATAATCATATCTACATATGGCCTTTTGCTCTCATCAATAGAATCTTGGATGACAGATGTTGATGACTTATCTTCCCATTTCTTCTCACCATGAAGAGTCCAATTTACATAACCATCAACAAATCCATGATGATACAAATGTTTCTCCACATTAAATGATGTCTCCCAATAACGATTTCTACACCTTGTACAAGGACAAGGAATGCGTCCTGTTACATCTGGAATTGTTGGGTCTCTAGTAGCTATTTGAATGAAATCATCAACTCCATCTCTAAATTCTCCACTTATCATGCCAGATTGATCCTTTCTTTGTAACATCCATGTTCTATTAGGTCTCATGACTTGTCACTGGTGTGATACATTAAAACAATAATTATTTCAATTAAGCTAGCAATTAAAACAAATTGAATACCTAACCAAAATGGTACCACATTCTAGAAAAGATAAAGAAGAAGTGAAACTAACTATGGATGGAATACCATCAACCAAATCAGAAATATATAAATGTAGAGTATGCAGATTTTGGTACTAAAAACAACTTATTATGATTAACAATTCCTATGATGTACAAATATGATTATAAATGTGTTAACCGTGACAAAAAAAAAAGATCTTATTCTGCTGTGTATATTTTAATTATAAAAATATCAATAATTATGTTCTCGTTGTTTATTGATTAAATCAATTTGTTATTAATATATAAATTTTAAAAATATTAAATTTAAGAAAAATAGACAACTCGTTATTATTTTTTTATATAGAAATATTTTATATATTTATAATAGAGCATTTGAGATATCTTAAAATTAAAGTTTGTAGACAATTAAAATAAGTACTGTATATTTTATCAGAATAACTAGTCAACAATATAAAATATTTACACACAATAAATTCAAATTATTGTTTGTAGAGAATGAAAATAAATACTATATATATATATATATATATATATATATATATATATATTACCAAAACAACATAGATAAAACAGAGCATAAAAAATAAGTGAAGCATAATCAATAAAAAACAATAATTATTTATCACAGCAAAATATATAACTTAAATTTGTTATCATGTATACCATAATCAACTTTGTTAATAATTTTATTATTCCTATATCACCAACGAGTAGAATAAATTTGCTAACCTTGTACTTCAATCTTCCCCTAGATGAACAAGTATATATGGCCTCATATCAACAACCAATAGACACCGCAAGTTTCGAAACCTCTGTTGCAACAATATAATAAGGAAATCGAGAATAAGAAACTATAAAATTTAAATATGATTTGTATCACACAATAAAAAGAAAAAGGTGATGAGAAAGAAAAAGAAAAAGAAAAAACATCTTATAAACAATTATAAGGTTAACAACCACAATTATACCAATAACAATAACAAGCAAACGAAATTGAACCAGCAGAAGAAGAAACACAAGAAGGATTTCGACTTTTGTGTATGGATAACCATGCCTCGAACTCAAGCTGATTCTTTTTACCCAATAAGGCAAATTAAAGAAAACATACTTTTGGTAGATCCTCCTGGATCAACTTCATTGAGGAATGCAACAATGGAGGATCTTGCACAAAAATTGAGAGAATACCTCACAGGTAAGACATGCCTCATTGTGTTAGAATACCTCACAAAAATTTCAATATTTTCATTTTAAATATTATATATATATATATATATATATATATATATATATATATATATATTAACTACCTAAATTTTCATATTTTCAATTAAACTTTAATGTTTTCATTAATTAAGTGATATGATTGTTTCTATTATTATCTAAAGAATAATCATAAAACCTACTCGTCAATTTTATATTCATCATAATATCTTTTTTTTTATATTAACCGGTACATAATTATCACGTGAAAAGAGAGAAGTAAACAAGACGAGACAATATAAAAATTAAATAATAAAAACTTAATTAAAAATATAAAAAAATTGAATACCCAGTAAATTAAAAATTAATAAAATTTTAATTAAAAACATTCAAATTTATCATCGAATTAAACTATCTTGAGTGTGTACGTAACACTTCAAATATATAGTAATATTTACCCAAAACATTCAATAAAACTCAACAACAAATACAATCTCATCTCTTGCATGATCAACGTCATATTTTTTCTGGCAGCAGATGTTCCGTTCTATTATTTATTATCGAAAACGCTTTAGCCACTTGGTTCATAGTTAAGCACATGCGAATTCTATGTTATAGTGACAACTTTTATAAATAAATACATATACAAGTGTTGAATTTATGGATGTTGAATAAAGCCTATTAACGCAATTGTCACAAAAAATACACAATTATATTCAAACAGACACATGTACACGTAAGAGTATCACATAAAGAAACACGCCCCAACAATTTTAGATTACCAGTATTATAGAGGAACAGAACAGATTTCATAACTACGAAAAATAAGAGATGCAAAAAGAGACAGACACAATAGTTAGACAAAGATAAACAACTAAACTTAGACAAATCAAAACACAAAGAATAGAGACATCTAAGATTGACGATAATCAACAAGAAGAAATGATGCAAAACTAATCTTTAACCACTAACTCAACAATTTGATAAATATATAACATTATGCATTGAAGTACATAGTAAACTTCTAGTAAAATAATGAGAAAACTCGCCAAAATGTTTCAACAAATTTATAATGGAAAACAGTCTAGTACAATCATAAGAAATAAACACGCCATTCCAAACCGATTCAACAATTTAATAGAACCTAAAATTTGAGGCCACTTCTGATGAGGAAGGATCAAATATCATGATAATTCTCATAAAACTTATCAGTGAATGCAAATATCTAACCAAAAATAAGAAAAACAAGAATTAGCTACTGAAGAAAAAAAAATCCTAGAATCCTTCATGGAGCTTAGAAGGATTTATTGACCCTAAAGACCCCTCACCCACCCACCCCAAATATGATCGTAATGCAACTAGTGCACTGTCAAAAAATTAGCATTTTAGTGCAATTCAAACACAGATATCCATTCCCATAACAAACACATTCATCAGCTGAAATAGTTAACTAAATCAATGAAACTTAGAACAATTACTTTTCTGTTCAAATTACATGTAGTAAAAAAGAGTTACTTTTCACACTTCTTTGCAAGCAAAAGATCCAATCCACCAGTATTCTTAAATCTTAGGAAGAAGCACGTCAAACATGCTCAAGTGGTTCCCCTACTTAATATGATACAATTGTAAAGGACATGTAATGTGATTGAATTGCTTTCAATTATATAAATTTAAAAAATGGCATGAACTATAGAAATTCAGATGGCGAATTGGCATCAGGTTTTACATTATACCTAAACCAGCTCCATGATGCAAAACCTGAGGAGGCAATGCCCCTAATCCATTACTCAATCTATTATTTGGAGATGAATACCCGGCTGAACTAATTTGCAGAGGCTTGCTTCATGGTTCAAGACTTGATTTTGATGGAAGACCTAGAAGTTGTCACGTGTATAACCTCATGCACGAGACCATAGCTAGGATTTGTGAAGATCAGATGTTTTGTCATGTGATGGAAGATGCAAGCACACCAGTGAACTCCAACATGGATTTCCTTCATAGGCGTTTATCAGTTATAAGGAAGAATGATTCTGCTACCATGGAAAGAGACCATAAGTGTGGAAAAGTGAGGTCTTGTTTTGTTTTCGATGATGCTAAGAAGTTTCAGGTGAACAACCATTTTTTCTCTAGTTTTGAGTTTTTGATTCGATTAGACTTGTCTGATGCATGTCTATCTGTTGATGTTCTTCCTGAACAAGTTGGAAATCTATTCAACTTGAAATACTTGAGCCTAAGGAACACCAACATAAAGTCACTTCCGAAGTCCATTGGAAACCTAGAGAATCTGCAAACTCTAGACCTAAAACAAACTAAAGTGCATGAAGTGAAGATCAATAAGCTTGTCAAGTTACGCCATCTCCTAGCTTACTATGTCAGTGATCAAAGTTTAGAATTGTACTGTTTAGAAGGACTAAGGATAAGTGAAGGAGTTCAAAATCTAGAATCACTGCAGAATCTATCATATTTAGATGTAACTGGTGGTAGCATAATAAATGCACTGCAAAAATTAACCAAGTTAAGGAAGTTGGGAATTATAAAGCTAGAAGCACAACAGGGTGAAGCATTGTGCAATTCTATAGAGCACATGATGAATCTATCTATAATAGGTGAGGAAGATAGTTGTTTGTGGACCCTAGTGGATGGATTCCACAACCAGAGACTTTGACAACACTCCAAAATTATGAAACCCCTGCAGGAACCTCGGATTCGGACATCATAAGGTTTTGGGGGCAAAAAGTTGAGGTTTAATACAGCAGAAGCAGAGTCATCGTAAAGGGGTGCATTGAAGTCTATGGATCGGACTTCGGGAGCTGAAGGCTCGAAGAACACAAGTCTCTCTGTGCGTGTGGCAATTTGTTCAAAATGTGAGAGAAAAGTGTGAATCAGAGATCAGGGAGAGCCATGACTTACACACACACACACTTGAATCGAACAAGAGACTTCACCGGCAACCTTAACAAGATTTTAATGATCAATTCTTGTGGCAAATGTCATGTATTCTTTGTTCTACGACATTATGTCTTCATTTTAGTACACTTGATTCCCAAAACTCAGCGTATATATTTGTAGGACTGTGATACGAATTATTTCTTATGCCTTTTAAACGTATATGTAGCAAAGTGTAATTCAATGCTTGCAATTTTTGTTTTATACATCGTCATTTCTTTAACCTTTTAGCATAAGAATTTTGTAAAATCATAAAGAACAGCACCACTCAAATAGCTAAGAATAATTAATAGGCCCACAAAGGTATCATAGAAAAAAGGTATCATAGGAGATTCTCTCAAAGTTATTTAGTCAATATAATTAATATCAGTAGGAAAAGAAAACTATAATCACCATCATGTAAGTAGTGATGATAGGAATTGATTTCATAAGAGAGATAAAAATGAAGAAAAAGGTTGAGGGGTCCAGTGCTTGAAATGAAATAGAACAAACGAAAAAGCTAAGATGACAGTTTCTACAACAATTGTCTCTTAGCTACTTTTAGAACTCAAAAACATTATTTGGAGAGAGAAACAACATCTATGTATGACTACAATTGATGAAGGATTATCTTGTTTTCTTTTAAGATTATTGAATATCGTGTGAGTTGATTAAGAAAGCTAAGTGAAATCCCCACTGGACATTAAGATAGCAAGCTATCTAGATGTGAAGGTTCCTTTCACAAAGCTCAAGAGAAAAAGATGATGGATTGATTCAAAACAAAAAGGAAATGGAAAAACATAAACCATAGAAAACCAAGAACAATTAAAGGAAGAAGAAAACATAAAATGGAAAGAAAAGGAATGGTAAAAATGTGAGAAGCACGCCACTACAAGGCTAGGCTAGAAGCCATGGCAACCTTGAAGATGAGTGGATGTGTGCCGCCACTTGCTATGTAAGATAAGGTTTAAAAGTATTCACTCCCTAGGGAGGAAACTCTCACAAATGGTTGAGACACAAGAGTGTTTTTACTTCAAAATGTTCAACCCCTTTTACATGTTTAGGAGCACCCCTTATATAGAAGAGTTTAGGGGCCTCTAAGAAAATAAAAGATACCTAAGGATGTCTCTACAAAAACCTAACCCTAGCTTCTAGAAACTAGGTCAAATAAGGTTTCAAAAATGAGAGACAAAAGAGCCAACTATGGTGTGTGCAAGGCTAATTTCGTTCTAGCACAAAAGGAGACAAAGAATGTGTCTCATATGTCTCCAAAAAGTGGCTAAAGTGTGCTAAATTCAAAGGAGACCAAAGGTACATAGGTACACTCTCTTTATGCCTTTTTCTTTATGCTTTATGCCTTTGCTTTACTCTCTCCTCCACATCATTTATGCTCCCCAATCACCATGCGCCACCTAGCATTGCGTTCTTACTCCTAATTAACCTACAAAGCAAATAAACATAGATTAGCATGTTGGCTTAAGTCAAGTCAACTATAGTCAACAAGTCAAACCTAGTCAAAGGTCAACAAGTCAACTAAAGTTGATTCAACTAAGTCAACTTAGGGAATAAAAAAATAACAAACACAAATGAAAGGGATGAAGGATTAGTGAACTTCCTTTCTAAACATGCTTAGTCTTCTTAAGCATGTGCCTCCATCCTTGGTTGGGGTTAATCCTTCATCATCCTCCCCTTCTTGGAGAGAATTTGACCATAAATTCTTTAAGCCTTTGTGGATGGAACTTGACTTGATTTGGGGGAGGATTTTTGTCTCCCTTTTAAGAGCTTTTGTTCCATCCTTTCTAAGGCTATGACCCCTAGCTTTGGTTGGGCCATCTTTATTTTCTAGACTACTCTTCCTCTCTTGCTTATGCTTTGGGCCTTCCTTTTTGGCTTGGGAAGAGAAGGACGAGTGATGCTCATCTTGCTTTGGAAGAATTTTTTTGTAGGCAAGTAACACCTTGGTGAAAGCTTGCTCCTTTTCTTTTTCTTCTTTATCATTTCTTATTATATTTCTATCCTTATTAACTTCTTGAGGTGATAGAGGTAGTAAAGTTGTCTTTTTCCCATTTTTGAAGAAAATGTATTGGTTGGTATGGCCATCATGTAAAGTTTGTTTATCAAATTGCCATGGCCTACCTAGTAAGATATGTGTGACTTCCATGGGAACAACATCACATAGCACCTCATCTTTGTAGCTTCCTATAGAAAAGTTAATTAGGACTAGTTTATTGACATCTATTTCTCCCTCTTTACTTATCCAAGCAAGCTTGTAGGGCTTAGCATGAGGAATGGTCTCTAAGCTAAGCTTTTCCACCAACCTTGTGCTAGCTACATTGGTACTACTCCACCAAACCCATTTGTTAATTTTGCATCTAGATTGAAAAATATTTTCTCTTTGAGTTGGCTCAAGCTCACTTTGATCTTGACCTATCATGCACCTTAATAACATAGGGTCTTTCTCAAAAATTTTAGTTTTACTAGATGAAGAAGGTTCTTTTGAAAGAGAATGGGGAGATGAGTGTTCACTTTCAACATCATTACTCTTCTTTAAGATCATGGTCCTTTTCGTTGGGCAATTTAAAGCAATGTGATTATAACCCAAACATTTAAAACATTTAATGGAACTTGATCTTTGAGAAGTGGAATGGTGAATGTGATCACTTGGTGACTTACTTTTACTTGGTGGTTCTTAATGAGAGTTAGAAGGGAACTTATCATGTTTCTTTTTATCCTTTCCCTTCCATGAGTGACTAAAGTAGTGGTTGGGTGAGTAACTCTTCCTTGCCCTTCTTTTTCTTTTCAATTGAATTTCAATCCCAAGGGCAAGTGTGAAAACATTTTCAAGAGTGGAGTACTCATACAACTCTACTTGGTCTTGTATGTCTCTCCTAAGACCACTCACAAATCTTTTTATTTTCTCTTTGTTAGTTTCTTTATTTCAACCTACGCATTTGAGACTCTAATTCTATAAAGTACTCACTCACACTCATAGAACCTTGGTGAAGCCTTTGGAGCTTCAAAAGAAGTTCCTTCCTATAGGAGGGAGGAACAAATCTAGCGCGCATAAGAGTTTTAATGTCCATCCAAGAAGCCGCGGGTGGCCCTTGGTCATAATTCTTACAAAGTTTATGCCACCAAGTATTGGCATACTCCAAAAATCCTAAAACTACTAGATCAACTTGTGCTTGATCCTTTACATGATTTTCATTGAAAATTTGATCAACTTTAGCTTCCCAATCAAGGAAGACTTTGGGATCACTTCCTCCATAGAACTTAGGAATCTTTGGAGTTTCCTTCTCTTGTGATGGGTTGCGCCTAGAATGCCCTCTTTTCCTAGCCTCTCTTTCTTGCTCTTTAGCTTCAAGCCTTTGAATGTGCTCTTGGATTCTTAGGTCACTTTGCTCCTTGTCTTTTCTCAATTGTTCAAAGGACTCCTTCCTAGACAACTCCAAATCCCGAAGCAATCTTATCAATGTATTGTTTATGTTTGGAGTAGGTGCATTTGATGAACTTGCCGTGATTCCTACAACAAAAACACTCAAATCCGAGACAAAATAAATGGATTAGAGGTTAGAAAACATGAAAACCGAGACCAAATCCAACCCAAAATTGTAACCCAAGTGTTTAGATCACTCTCCCAAAGTAACAAGGCAAGGCTAGCACTCAAAATCCACCAAAGGAGTGAAGCAAACACTTTTAAAAACTTGTTCAAAACCTTTCAAATGCAAGACAAGTGATTCGGCCACAACATCCCAAGAGTTTCAAGAAAAGAAAACTACTAAGACACAACAAAGAATACCTAGTGACAAGCAAGAAAAGCACAAAAACAAGAAAGTTTAACTTCTAAGGAAATTTTGTTTTAAAGACAAAACTTGAACAAGACTAAAGCAATGAAAAACACTTTTAAAGACTCTATGGAAAGCATTTGAACAAGCCAAGATTATACCTCAAATTATGCATACACCAAGAAAGATCATAACCAAGTTAAAGCATGGAACTAATTTGCCAATATCACCCAAAATCCAAGTATAAAATTTGGTAGCATAACACCTAGTAAAAATGGCCAAATGGATTCACCAAGCAACACATTAGCTCTCGGCCAAACTGTTTTTGGTCATGAAAATAATTTTTCTTTTCAAAACTAGGTACTTAAGATGATGAGAAGGATATTTTAGGGTGTCTTGAACACTTAGTTCCTTAAAAATTAGGTCAAAATCAATTTCAAGGAGCATGCTACAACAAAAGGCATAGATCTCATGCAATAGCTCAAATACTTAGAAACAAGAATAAGAAAACTCAAAGAAGCATATGACATATGACTCAAGCAAAAGTTAGACACATTTAAAGACTCAACATGACATACACAAAGACACAAACATGTAGCTATCACGCATTTAAACTTATGGATTTGAGGATCAAAGACTAAGCATCAAAAGACATGTTATCCAACCACATTTAGGAGAAAAAGAGTCACAAAACCGAAGCCAAAATTGCCACAACATAACTTGAAAACGTTGTTTTTCGTATTCTCCGCAGCTCTGACCTTTGCTCACTCATTTGATCATAACTCTCTCCACAGAACTCCAAATGCATTAATTCTTTTTTTGTTGGAAACTAGACTCAAAGAGATTTCTTTTGATATAAAGAACGTTACTTTTGGACCACTGAGCTACCTGCAGTATTTTTTTCAAAAACGCACACGTTGCTGCCAGCACTGTTTTTATGTGGACCATTCCAAGATAGCTACACAAGACAAGGTTAGAACATAAAAACACTATATTCAAGGACAACCAAAGCTCTAGATACCAAATGATGAAGGATTATCTTGTTTTCTTTTAAGATTATTGAATATCGTGTGAGTTGATTAAGAAAGCTAAGTGAAATCCCCACTGGACATTAAGATAGCAAGCTATCTAGATGTGAAGGTTCCTTTCACAAAGCTCAAGAGAAAAAGATGATGGATTGATTCAAAACAAAAAGGAAATGGAAAAACATAAACCATAGAAAACCAAGAACAATTAAAGGAAGAAGAAAACATAAAATGGAAAGAAAAGAAATGGTAAAAATGTGAGAAGCACGCCACTACAAGGCTAGGCTAGAAGCCATGGCAACCTTGAAGATGAGTGGATGTGTGCCGCCACTTGCTATGCAAGATAAGGTTTAAAAGTATTCACTCCCTAGGGAGGAAACTCTCACAAATGGTTGAGACACAAGAGTGTTTTTACTTCAAAATGTTCAACCCCTTTTACATGTTTAGGAGCACCCCTTATATAGAAGAGTTTAGGGGCCTCTAAGAAAATAAAAGATACCTAAGGATGTCTCTACAAAAACCTAACCCTAGCTTCTAGAAACTAGGTCAAATAAGGTTTCAAAAATGAGAGACAAAAGAGCCAACTATGGTGTGTGCAAGGCTAATTTCGTTCTAGCACAAAAGGAGACAAAGAATGTGTCTCATATGTCTCCAAAAAGTGGCTAAAGTGTGCTAAATTCAAAGGAGACCAAAGGTACATAGGTACACTCTCTTTATGCCTTTTTCTTTATGCTTTATGCCTTTGCTTTACTCTCTCCTCCACATCATTTATGCTCCCCAATCACCATGCGCCACCTAGCATTGCGTTCTTACTCCTAATTAACCTACAAAGCAAATAAACATAGATTAGCATGTTGGCTTAAGTCAAGTCAACTATAGTCAACAAGTCAAACCTAGTCAAAGGTCAACAAGTCAACTAAAGTTGATTCAACTAAGTCAACTTAGGGAATAAAAAAATAACAAACACAAATGAAAGGGATGAAGGATTAGTGAACTTCCTTTCTAAACATGCTTAGTCTTCTTAAGCATGTGCCTCCATCCTTGGTTAGGGTTAATCCTTCATCAACAATTCAAGTACAACTCTGTGTTATATTGAGACAACGGGAGAGTCGGTCCTGGAACAAATTAAGGAGGGTAGACTAGTAGAGCGAGGATTTGGCAGATAAATCAGTGATTGAATATTATGATTCATGGTTACTCTAGATTGAATTTTCAGAAAATATAACCTTTTTCTTTTCCATCTTTTCTTTTGGGGTTCAGTTACTTCCTATAAATCTCAAACCACACCTTCATATCTGCTATATCAACAACCAAACCTTCATATCTGCCTCTCCCACTTAAGAATTTTCATGACTCCAATCAAACACCTTCCACAACCCTTTTAACTTGTGAGCCAACATCTGAATTTAGGTCCCGTTTGTCATTGCAACAGCAGCAACAACAACGACACCAACAACAGCAGTAGACTTTGGATTGGCAAAGGCATTTGAAATTGGACAGAACCAAGCAAATACAAAGCGAATAATGGGCACCTAGTGAGTCCTACTTATACCAAACATAACTTAAAAGTAGGACTTTTGAATGCTTATTTCAGAGTTTAATTATTGAAAAAAAGATGAAATTCCTTGTTATAAACTTGAAATAAGAGAAATTAACAAAGCTTTATTGACTTGCATCAATGGATACATGGCTCCTGAGTATGCTATGCAAGGATTCTTTTTAGTGAAATCTGATGTTTTCAGCTTTGGAGTTCTAGTTCTTGAAACCATTCGTGGAAGAAAAAATAATGGATTCTATGTGTCAGAACATGATGAAACTCTTCTTTTACATGTGAGTAATCCCTATGGTCTTATTAACAAATTATAATCAATACTTAGCAGAAGTATAACAGTATCATTCAATACATGAGTATAGGAACCAATCTCTCTACTTTTCAATCATTTTACTCTCAATGTGATATATAAATCAAAGTATGGTAAAAAGTAATTTGACAACATCAAAAATTAAAAACGCAAATAAGAAGACCAAGTCACATTTTAGGCTAATTCTATATTTGCATTTTGATAAAATAAGTAGTATTTTGTTGTGTCTGTAGTGCAGCAAATAACAGTTAGTGCTCTAACCTCTAACAGGTGAAGAAATGGCAAGCTGGTAGAGAACCAATCGATCAATCTATCACTCCAAATAATCGTTTTGAGCTCGATGACGTTGTTGTAACCTCCTAAACCTGGATCTCTTCAAAATAGTTAATACATTAGGAAACCTTATTCTCCAAACAAACTTTAAAGAAGGTGAACAAGAAATGATAGAGGTCAAGCTAATTAACCTGGTTTTAGGAATCGACGAACTCGACGATGCTGCCTTCCTGATATCGCTGTCGTTAGGCGATCAAATTACCACTACTTTAGCAACTTCAGTATTGCCAGTTTGTAGTGAAGAAAATAGTTAGGGTTAAGATAACCCTGAGTCGTCTCACAACGAATACGGAATTGATCTCAAATATTTGATTCTCAAAAATGCAATTTAAACTAGCAACTATAAAAATAGGGGGGTTTTGATATGCAAAGAAAATGACACGGAAGATTGTAAACACAGTAATAGTAAATAGGTCAATTCCACTGCTTTTTCTAAATAAGATTCTTCATTGGTTATCTAGAGATTATTGTTAAATTAATTATTGTTGTTGATTTACAAATCAATCAATGTAAAGACTCAATTCATTTGTTGGCATCCTCACTTTTAATCAAAGTACAGTCTCAATTAAAAGTGAGAATTGTTTAGATTGTCCATAGTAAATTTAATCAAAGTACTCACCCCCACACTTTATTTCTCAACCAATCTCAACATAATCCACTAGCTTCTTCTTTCTCCCTAAGGTAAGGAAAAACATGGTCTTTTTCTTTTTAAGGTTTAGTAATATGCTCAAAACAAGGAAAAAAGGTTTAAGCTGAAGGGGCTACCAATGGATCAATGTCATGGTTAGCTTATTTGGCCAAGTAGCTAAAAACAAGAAATGCCTCAGTCATATCAAATCATGCATGTTCACCTAAGATGCAAAACAACAGAATCAAGCTAAACATTTGAGTACCAACAAGACATGAGCAAATCACACAAGAAAAATAGGAATGACACATGGTAGTTCATCCTTACAATAAAGCTCAAAACTCACAAGGTCAAAAACTCTTTCACAAAAGATTTATTCCAGAAACTCTCAAATCAACTCAATCATGTAAATCACAGAAAACAATCCACTCATAGCACATGACTTTTATTTTCCCAGAATTATGACCGTTCCAATTAGTAAATCAAATCCAAAAATCCAATGTCAATATGTTTTATTGAAAACAGAAACAAATAGAAAACAAAAACAGAAAAGGGGGAAATCTCCCCACACCCCCACACTTTATCCATGCATTGTCCTCAATGTATTCAATATGTATAAAATGCAAAGAAAAAGTATGAAGTGTACTTACCTCCTCAAGGTGGAAGGTATGAGGGAGAAGTCAAGTTCATCCCATCCATCGTCTTGTTCAGCATATCTTGATTTTCATTGAATATCCGAAGACGATGCCCATTAACTTTAAAAGTTCTTGCTGAAGATTCTTCCTTGATCTCCACTGCTCCATAAGGGAAGACTTCTGTAACAATGTATGGTCCTTCCCAAGTAGAACGCAACTTACCACTCATGTGACCAAGCTTGGATTTGTATAGTAACACCTTCTGGCCTACCTTGAAATCCTTTCTAGCCACAAGCTTTTGGTCATGGAACTTCTTGGTTTTCTCTTTGTAGAACTTTGAATTTTCATAGGCTGCAAGCCTAATCTCCTCTAGTTCTTGCAATTGAAGTTTTCGCTCATTTCCTGCTTCTTCCAAATCCAAGTTGCATGCTTTCACGGCCCAATAGGCCCGATGTTCAATCTCCACAGGTAGATGACAAGCCTTTCCAAAAACCACCCTGAAAGGTGACATACCTATAGGTGTTTTGTAGGCTGTCCTGTGTGCCCAAAGTGCTTCATCCAATCTTGTGGCCCAATCCTTTCGACTAGGCTTCACTACTTTCTACTTTCTCTAGTATCTTTTTAATCTCTCTGTTAGAGATCTCTGCTTGCCCATTAGTGTGGGGGTGATATGGTGTAGCAATGCGATGTGTCACCCCATACTTCTTCAACATGTTCTCAAGTATCCTATTACAGAAATGAGTCCCCTGGTCACTGATGATGGCTCGTGGTATCCCAAATCTGCAGAAAATGTTAGACCTGACAAAACTCATATCGACTCGAGAATCATTAGTCCTTGTAGATATGGCTTCCACCTATTTGGAGACATAGTCTACAGCAAGCAAAATATAAGAAAACCCAAAAGAAGGAGGAAAAGGACCCATAAAATCAATACCCCAAATATCAAATACCTCACAATATAGCATGGGTTGTTGAGGCATTTCATCCCTTCTTGTAATGGATCTGGCTGCCCTTTGGCACTGCTCACAATTTTCATATACCCTCTGTGCATCTTTGAAAATAGTAGGCCAATATAATCCACAATCCAACACCTTCCTACCTGTTCTTTGTGTGCCATAATGTCCACCAAAAGGAGATGAATGACAGAACTCAAGCACATGAGGTATCTCGATATCTGGAACACACCTCCTTATGACTTGGTCACTACCAATGCGCCATAAAATTGGGTCTTCCCAGATATAGTACTTTGCCTCACTTTTTAGCTTGATTCTTTCATATTTGGAGAAGGAAGGAGGAATAGCAGAAACAACCAAATAATTAACAATGTCAGCAAACCAAGGTTCAGGAAACATACCTTTCACAGCAGTCAATGCTAGGAGGACTTCATCAGGAAAGTCATCCTTAATAGGAATGTTATCTTCTCCATTTTCAATCCTGCTAACATGATCGGCTACTAAGTTATGTGCTCCACTTCTGTCTAGAATCTCAATGTCAAACTCTTGGAGCAGTAGCATCAATCTGATCAACCTTGGTTTCGAATCTGCTTTCTTCAGAAGGAATTTTAATGCTGCATGATCAGTATAAACAATTACCTTGGAACCAAGTATATACGGTCTGAATTTGTCCAAGGCAAACACAACAGCCAATAATTCCTTCTCAGTCGTGGTGTAGTTAGCCTGCGCTGTGTCTAACGTTCTGGAAGCATAATATATCACATGTGATAGCTTCCCATCTTTTTTGTACAAGCACCGCTCCTACTGCAAAGTTTGATGCATCACACATCAACTCAAATGGTAATGTCCAGTCAGGTGGCTGGATGATAGGAGTGGTGGTAAGCGCCTTTTTCAATGTATCAAACGCATCTTTGCACCTCTCTCCAAAGTCAAATACTATATCCTTTTGCAACAAATTGGAGAGAGGGTTGGCTATCTTGTTGAAGTCCTTGATAAACCTCCTGTAAAATCCTGCATGTCCAAGAAAAGATCGAACCTCTTTCACAGAAGAGGGGTAAGGCAATTGTGAAATAATATCAATTTTAGCAGGATCTACAGATATACCATTCTTGGAAACAACGTGGCCTAAAACTATACCTTGTTCCACCATAAAATGACATTTTTCAAAATTTAGAACAAGGTTAGTTTCTTCACATCTCTCCAAGACTCTAGCAAGATTAGACAAGCAATGATCAAAAGATGAACCATATACACTAAAATCATCCATAAAAACCTCAATACAATGCTCCAACAAATCTGTAAAAATACTCATCATACATCGTTGAAAGGTTCCAGGAGCATTGCAAAGGCCAAATGGCATTTTCCTATAAGCATATGTACCGAATGGACAAGTAAAGGTAGTTTTATGTTGATCCTCTGGGGCAATACAAATCTGAAAATACCCAGAGAATCCATCAAGAAAACAGTAATGAGACTTACCTGCCAATCGATCTAGCATCTGGTCCATGAATGGTAAAGGAAAGTGGTCCTTCCTGGTGGCCTGGTTTAGTCTTCTATAATCAATACAGACCCTCAAGCTATTCTGAATACGAGTAGGAATCAACTCGTTCTTCTCATTCTTGACCACGGTGATCCCAGATTTCTTGGGGACCACATGTACAGGACTCACCCAAGTGCTGTCAGAAATAGGATATATAATACCTGCTTGTAGCAACTTGGTGACTTCTTTCTTCATAACCTCCATCAGTTGAGGATTCAGTCTCCTCTGAGGTTGCCTCACTGGCTTAGCATCCTCCTCCAAGAGTATTCTGTGCATGCAGAAAGAAAGACTAATACCAGGAATATCTGCTAAAGTCCAGCCTATTGCTCGCTTGTGATCTTTGATAACCTGCAATAGCTTTTGTTCCTACTCGTCAGTAAGCAAGGCAGATATAATAACAGGGAGTTTCCCATCCCTCTCAAGATAAACATATTTCAAATGAGATGGTAAAGGTTTCAACTCCAAAATGGGTGGCTGTTCCACAGATGGCAACATTTTATTGCCTAAGGTAATTTCAGCCACCTCAGCATCACACTTGGACGCCACAGAGGTATCAAATAGTGACACCGTGTCCTCAACATCACCTGTTTTAAAATTTTCTCTTTCGTCTAAAATTGAGCCCGAAACATTCGAAAAAGAAAAATCCAAAGAAGAAGAAAAACCAGATAAAACGTCCAAAAGTCCAAAAGCATAATTGTTCACTACATTACTCAATAAATCAATACAAAACAAAGAATGGTCTTCAATTGGGTGTTTCATGGCTTCTAGCACGTTGAACTGCACCTTCTCATCTTCTATCTCCATAGTCAAGGATCCTGCATGCACGTCTATCTTGGTACGTGCTGTCATCATGAATGGTCTTTCCAAGATGATTGTGGTTGAACTCATTCCTTCATCATCCTTCATGTCCAAGATATAGAAATCTGCAGGAAAAATTAACTTGTCCACACGGACAAGCACATCTTCTAGCACACCTGCAGGGTTAACTGTGCTACGGTTGGCCAATTGAATGACCACACCAGTAGACTTAAGAGGTCCAAGATGAAGTGAAGTAAAAATAGATAAAGGCATTACATTAATGGAAGCTCCTAAATCTAACATAGCATTATCAAACTTAGTACTTCCTATGATGCAGGGAACAGAAAACATACCTGGATCCTTACACTTTTGCGGCATTCTGACTGCAGGCTTCTTAATTAAGCTAGAGACGTTTCTTCCTATGTTCACTACCTCTTTGTCCATAATACGCCTTTTATGTGTACATAATTCTTTGAGAAACTTGGCGTATTTAGGAATTTGTCTCACAGCATCCAACAAAGGAATGTTTATCTCCACTTTCTTGAAAGTATTCAGGATTTCTTTGTCTAACTCCTCCATCTTTTTAGTTTTTGGTTTCAAACGGTTTGGATAGGGAGGAGGAGGAGAATAAGGAGAAGGATTTTCAGAGGAAGTATTAGGGGATACCAACCTTGAGTTATCACTGGGTGCAGGTATTTCTGATGTTGCTTGTGTTGCTTCATCTGATCTTCCTTTTTCATCATTAGGTACAACTTCATTGTCCTTATCTTCATCTTCTTGGGCATCCCCAAGGCCTTGTATTTGCTTACCCGATCTTAAAGTAATAGCACTTACATTTCGCGGGTTGATTACAGTTTGTGCAGGCAAATTGCTCGAGCCTTGTTGAGACTTCATCTGATTTAACTCATTTGCCATTTGTCCAATCTGATTTTGCAAATTTTGATTGGTTGCTTCCATCGTCTATTTCAACTCATTGATTTGTCCCTTCATCATGTCAGCCATCATTTTCATCATTGCCTCCATGTTTGAATCACCAGAGGTTGCCGCTGGTTGTGGTTGTTGCCTCTGTTGAGGTGGAACATAGACTTGTTGGTGTTGAGGCTGTTGATTTCCCCATTTCTGGCTGGGATATTCCTTCCAATCTGGGTTGTACTTGTTGGAGGACAAATCATGGTTGTATTGCTGCCGAGGTGGTCTATTATTGCCATAGATGTTTGCAGCATATGCCTGAGGTTGTTCATTGTCTAACGTCCCTGTCTCTTTTAACATAGAACAAGCCTCTGTAGGATGATTAGTAGAAGCACAAATTCCACATAAAGTAGAAGGGATAGGATTTTTCTGTAAGTCTGTCAAGGTCCTTAACATGGCTGCTAAGTCATCCAACTTCCCTTCTAATTTCTTGTGATCTGCAACATACGAAGCTTCTACTCCATGGGTTCCCTTCAATAGAGTTATAGAATTACTCCTTGTGGAAAATTGTTGATGGTTCGACGCCATAGTTTCAATCAATTGTCTTGCATTTGTTGGCGTTTTGTCCACCAATGACCCTCCACTTGCAGCATCTATCATTTGTCTATCCATGATACTCAATCCCTCATAAAAGTATTGAATGAGGAGATGCTCGTTTATTTGGTGATGAGGACAGGAAGCACACAACTTTTTGAATCTCTCCCAATACTCGTGAAGACTTTCTCTTTCTTGTTGCCTTATCCCATAAATATCTTTGCGAATAGCAGCAACTCTAGATGCTGGAAAAAACTTTTCCAGAAATAATCTTTTCAGAGTCTCCCAAGTATTGATGGATCCTGGCGGAAGGCAGTATAACCAATTCTTAGCGGCATCTTGCAATGAGAATGGAAAAGCCTTAAGCTTGATATGTTCCTCTGTCACTGTTGTAGGTCTCATGGATGAACAAACAACATGAAATTCCTTCAAATGATGGTACGGGTCTTCTCCTGCTAATCCATGGAATTTGGGTAAAAGATGGATTAACCCAGACTTAAGCTCACATTCTCCATCTGGATATTGGATGCACATGTTTTGTGTAATTGCTGCATCCGGTGAAGCCAATTCTCTTATTGTTCTTTCTTCCATTCTATCTTCTTGAATTTCTGGTTCAGGTGATGGATCAGAAGATATGTTAATCACCGGAGGTGATTCTAGCGGTACACTTTCAGTGGTAGGTTCAGATGATGATGGTGCTCCTTCAGTAGAACACCTGAGTTCAAGTCTCCTACGTGATTTACGCAAGTTCCTTTCAAGTTCTGAATCAAGTTGATAAAATTGACCCGGATTGGCCCGAGTCATGCACTATGCAGTCCACCTGAAAGTGAAAGTGTTTCCCTGTGTGTTTTTTTTTTCTTCCTATTCTTGTTTTGGAGAAAGATTTCAAGAAAGAAATGAGTTAATATGTCGTTAGGTCTACTCCCAAGAAAGAGAGGTGCGTCACAGTGGACAACTTAAATACCAAGTCTTTCCTAGACAGAGTTTTCCAAACTAGTCTCAAAAATTTCTTAAAAGAAATTCTTAATCAAAACAAAAATAGAACTTTGCTTGGAGTATATTAACAGAAAACTAGATACTACAAAATAACAAACTATATCAAACGTATATGCGTAAAATAAATAATAAATAAAAATAAAAATAAAAAATAAAATAAAATAAAATAAAATAAAATAAATAAAATAAATAAAAACAGAATCGAAATAAAAGAAATACTAACCGTATTCCCCGGCAATGGCGCCAAATTTGATATCGCTGTCGTTAGGCGATCAAATTACCACTACTTTAGCAACTTCAGTATTGCCAGTTTGTAGTGAAGAAAATAGTTAGGGTTAAGATAACCCTGAGTCGTCTCACAACGAATACGGAATTGATCTCAAATATTTGATTCTCAAAAATGCAATTTAAACTAGCAACTATAAAACTAGGGGGGTTTTGATATGCAAAGAAAATGACACGGAAGATTGTAAACACAGTAATAGTAAATAGGTAAATTCCACTACTTTTTCTAAATAAGATTCTTCATTGGTTATCTAGAGATTATTGTTAAATTAATTATTGTTGTTGATTTACAAATAAATCAATGTAAAGATTCAATTCATTTGTTGGCATCCTCACTTTTAATCAAAGTACAGTCTCAATTAAAAGTGAGAATTGTTTAGATTGTCCATAGTAAATTTAATCAAAGTACAGTCTCAATTAATTTTACTATGCCTAATCATGTCTATTCCTTTGTTTCTTTACCAAATAGAAAACTTAATTAATCAAAGTAAAGTCTTGACTAATTTTAGTTAAAGTAATTACCTCTAATCAAATTAAAGTCTCAATTATTGGCAAAATCTTATTTAATCAAATGAAAGTTTCTAAACAAAATCAAAGTAAAGTCTCAATTTAATTTAAAAACCTTTTAACTCATATGATTAGCATGCATGTAGATTTAAAATCATTATTTTCTATTCAATTAAGAAGCAAAGGACATAGATAAACAAAAACCACAACAATAATCAAAATAACAAAACATATAAATTCATCTAACCTCAGAATCCATTTAAGAAATTACAGTGGAATCAACCCTAAAAGCTTAGCCCTCCATGGCTTTGATGAAATACATGATGATATGAAGGAAATAAAATAAAAGAAAGAATGAGAGATGTGGTGGAGACGGTATCTGCCAAAACCAGAGAGTTCTAAGTGTCTAAGCTGTAAGCTGTCAGTCGTAAATTGTCAGTCCCCTTTCTGCTCCCTTAAGTCTCTTTATATAGGCTTCCACTGGACTTTGGGCTTTATCTGTTAGTTGCTAAAATCATTTATTTTTATTTAATTAATTAGCAACTTAATTCCTGTCCAATTTCCAATTCTGCCCCTCTTATTTAACCATATTTGCAGTTTTGACCAGAGTTGACTGCTGACTTGGACCAGTTGACCAGAGTTGACCAGTTGACCAATTTGACTGTCCTATCAGATGCTGACACGTGGCGCAGAGTACTCTCTCTCCAGAATTAGGGTTTCACTCTCACACTCTTCTCCCTCCCTCGTGACGGCGCGGCTGACAGCGCGGCGGTCAGATTTCCGGTGTGGTGGCTGCTCCGACGAGCTCTTCTCCTCCGATCTGGTGCGGAGGCCATGGTGGTGGAGCTTCTCCTCTCCTCTAGTTTTGCTAAACTCGTGGTGGTCGTGGCTGGTAGATGCTCGCGTTCGCTGCTACCATGGAGAAGATGGAGAGGCATGGTGGTTGCGGCGTGTCGGCGCTGCAATGCGTGAAGGAAGAAGATGCGCGGTGGTCGTGAATCCGAAGGTGGCTTCGAGGCTGGTGCAATGGTGACGGAACTGCGCTGCCGTGACGACGAAGAAGATGATGGAGAGAAAATGGAGGTCCTGCATCGCGGTGGTTCTGCAGTGTTTTCCTGCGAGGACAGGTGAGGAAGATGGTGGCGCAAGGTGCAGATTCGTGGTGGTGGCGAGAACGGTGGCGCCGCCGTTGCTGCGCGAATGGAGGAAGATGGTGGTCGGAAAAAGCTTCCATGGTGGCTGACGGAGATGGCGGCGGCGGCTGCCGTGGAGGGTGGTAGGGAAACTAGGGTTAGGGTTTCATGTGTGAGATGGAGGAGATGATGACGTGGCAAGATCTGAGTGGTCAATTGGGTGAGTGGAGGATTATGACACGTGGCGGCTTATGGTTGGCTAATTTTAAAAGGTGAGGATTGCCACATGGCATGATCTGGTTGAGTGGAGTTTAAATGGTAGGAGGGGTGCAACTTAGTGAAAACTGGGGGTGCAGAACAGGTTTTTGTGGTCCACTTGAGGAAGGAGTGTGCAAATAAAAACTGGGGGTGCATTTAGCTCCTGATTTATTCTTTTTCCAGAATTTCTTGATTTTGGACTTATTTTGTAACTTTGAATATTTCAAAATCACACTATTAATTGACCAAAAATAAATTCCAGCTGCATTAACAAACGTTAGAATATCCAATAATATTTTATGCAACTAAAATCAATTTTTACGCCACTTTTACCAAACTTACTCAATAAATCCAATAATCATAAATCCTAATTAAATCAATCTTTAAGCACAGAAAATTCAATTAAATCCCCAAATTTAAATATTAAATGAGGGCAAAAATTTGAACTCATCACTTCCCCACTTCACAGTACAGTTTCCGTGCTGATCAAAACCCTAATGGTCGCACTTCGTTACTATACACACTCCGACAACCTTTGTAGAGCGAGCTTCAGTGCCTGTGAGCTTCTCAGTACTGTTTCCGCGCTGATCAAAACCCTAACGGTCGCACTTTGCCACTGTACACACTCCGACAACCTTCGTAGAGCGAGCTTTAGTGCTTGTGAGCTTCTCAGTACTGTTTTCGCGCTGATCAAAACCCTAATGGTCGCACTTCGTCACTGTACGAACTCCGACAACCTCCGTAGAGCTTCAGTGCTTGTGAGTGTTGCGAACTCCGACAACCTCCGTAGAGCTTCAGTGCTTGTGAGTGTTGCGAGCTTCAGTGTCTATGAGCTTTAGTACTGTGAGGTGATCTTCGGAGCGAGCTTCAATGCTTGTGAGTCTTACAAGCTTCAATGTCTGTAAGCTTTAGTACTTTGAGGTGATCTTGGGAGGTTTTGTTCGAACTTAGAAAATTTTTGAAAAACAGTAACATGACTTTGTTGGAGCTTAGAAGGTTTTTGAAAAAACAGTAATGTTTCAAATAGTTTGATTATTTTAAGGTTTCAAAAGATTAAATTTTACATTTTATGTTTTTCATTTATTAATTTTTATATTACATTTAATATCATTCTCTTTCATTTACGGTATATATTATATTAATAATTATTTTAAAAAAATTAATTCTTCTAATATAAATATTTAAATTTTAAATGAATTTTAAGTGTATAATTAAATTAAATTAAATATTCATATTTTATAAATAAAATACATACATACAATTTATTTTTATATATAATGTATCAGAAATAATTTATTTCATATTTAAAATGTTTAAAAAAATGAAAAATATAAAAAAATTATACCATAAATATAATAATATATAACGATGTAAATTAATTAATAATCCTTTTATTTGAATAAATTAACATATAAAATAAAGAAAAGAAGCGTAAAAGATAGTAAATAATTATCAAAATAATAATTAATCATTTCAATTTAAATATAATTAATAAGAATATATATATAATTTATCAAAATATATTGTATTAGTTATTATGTTAATATATATATATATATATATATATATATATATATATATATATATATATATAATAATTAACAAATAAAAGATTAATTTATATAATAATAAAATATATTTTTATAATTTGTTAATACATTGATAGTTTTTAAAAATTTATTTAACAAATTTATATTTTGAAAAACAATTTTCATATTATTTTTTTTAATTAGAAATTCTATTTATTAACTTTGAATTAGTAACAAAATCATTAATCATAATTAATTAGCTACAACTTAGCTACCATATTATGTTGTGTTTAATTCCTAACTAATTAGCTACAACTTAGCTACAATATTTATGTTGTGTTTAATTCCAAACTAATTAGCTACAACTTAGCTACCCTATTATATTGTGTATAATTCATAACTAATTAGCTACAACTTAGCTCCAATATTTATGTTGTGTTTAATTCCTAACTAATTAGCTATAATTTAGCTACCATATTAGGTTGTGTCTAATCCCTAACTAATTAACTACAACTTAGCTACCATATATTGTGTTGTGCTTAATCCCTAACTAAATAGCTACAACTTAGCTACCATATTATGATTTGTATAATCCCTAACTAATTAGCTACAACTTAGCTACCATATTATATTGTGTATAATTCCTAACTAATTAGCTACAACTTAGCTACAATATTTATGTTGTGTTTAATCCTTAACTAATTAGCTATAATTTAGCTACCATAATAGGTTGTGTCTAATCTCTAACTAATGAACTACAACTTAGCTACCATATATTGTGTTGTGCTTAATCCCTAACTAATTAGCTACAACTTAGCTATCATATTATGTTTTGTATAATCCCTAACTAATTAGGTACAATTTAGCTACAATTTTACTTTCTCGCTAATCCTTCGCTAATTAGCGACAAATTAGCGAGCAAAAATTTTCCTCGCTAATTTCCCTCGCAAATTAGCAAATTTCTTGTAGTGTCCACCAATCTTTGGCATACAACATTGTTGTCGCTATCATAAACGAATGCAACTAAACATGGGTGGCCTTCGATTAAACACCTTGTTCTCTATTACCTTTTCCGTACTCTTTTTCTTTACCTCCTTTTCTTCTTCTTCAATTTCCCTTCCTTCTGCAGTTTATATTTCTTCTTTTTCTATTCTTTCTTTTTCTATTTTCTCCTTCAACGTATGTTGATCGTTCTTGGCTTGTCTTGGTGTCATAAATTTCAACTTCAATTCATGTCCCTCATGCCTCAAATAAAGGGAACGTTCATCAAGATCGAGCATTGTAAAATGAAGCCATGCCCATCCTTTAAAGAAGATGACAAGGGTTCATGGGAGCAATATCACATAATACTTCTTTCACACATTGTCTTGTACTGAATTTGATCCTTGCTTGATTCGGATGAAAGCTTGTTGGTAACTTGAGTTTCTCCACCAATCTTTGGCTTACAACATTGTTGTCGCTTTCATAAACGAATGCAACTAAACATGGGTGGCCTTCGATTAAACACCTTGTTCTCTACTACCTTTTCCATAATCTTTTTCTTTACTTCCTTTTCTTTTTCTTCAATTTCCCTTCCTTCTGCAGTTTATATTTCTTCTTTTTCTATTCTTTCTTTTTCTATTTTCTCCTTCAACGTATGTTGATCCTTCTTGGCTTGTCTTGGTATCATGAATTTCAAATTCATTTCATTTCCCTCATGCCTCAAATAAAGGGAACGTTCATCAAGATTGAGGGTTTTAAAATGAACCCATGCCCATCTCAAAAGAAGATGACAAGAGTTCGTGGGAGCAATATCACATAATACTTTTTTCACACATTCTCCTATACTGAATTTGATCCTTGCTTGATTCGGATGAAAGCTTGTTGGTAACTTGAGTTTCTCCACCAATCTTTGGCTTACAGCATTGTTGTCGATTTCGTAAACGAATGCAACTAAACATGGGTGGCTTTCGATTAAACACCTTGTTCTCTATTGCCTTTTCCATAATCTTTTTCTTTACTTCCTTTTCTTTTTCTTCAATTTCCCTTCCTTCTGCAGTTTATTTTTCTTCTTTTTCTATTCTTTCTTTTTCTATTTTCTCCTTCAACGTATGTTGATCCTTCTGGGCTTGTCTTGGTGTCATAAATTTCAACTTCATTTCATATCCCTCATGCCGCAAATAAAGGGAACGTTCATCAAGATTGAGCATTGCAAAATGAAGCCATGCCCATCTCAAAAGAAGATGACTAGGGTTCGTGGGAGCAATATCACATCATACTTCTTTCACACATTGTCTTGTACTGAATTTGATCCTTGCTTGATTCAGATGAAAGCTTGTTGGTAACTTGAGTTTCTCCACCAATCTTTGGCTTACAACATTGTTGTCGCTTTCATAAACGAATGCAACTAAACATGGGTGGCGTTCGATTAAACACCTTGTTCTCTACTACGTTTTCCATAATCTTTTTCTTTACTTCCTTTTCTTTTTCTTCAATTTCCCTTCCTTCTACAGTTTATATTTCTTCTTTTTCTATTCTTTCTTTTTCTATTTTCTCCTTCAACGTGTGTTGATCCTTCTTGGCTTGTCTTGGTGTCATGAATTTCAAATTCATTTCATGTCCCTCATGCGTCAAATAATAGGAAGGTTCATAAAGATTGAGCGTTTTAAAATGAACCCATGCCCATCTCAAAAGAAGATCACAAGAGTTCGTGGGAGCAATATCACATCATACTTCTTTCGCACATTGTCTTGTACTGAATTTGATCCTTGCTTGATTCAGATAAAAGCTTGTTGGTAACTTGAGTTTCTCCACCAATCTTTGGCTTACAACATTGTTGTCGCTTTCATAAACGAATGCAACTAAACATGGGTGGCCTTCGATTAAACACCTTGTTCTCTACTACCTTTTCCATAATCTTTTTCTTTACTTCCTTTTCTTTTTCTTCAATTTCCCTTCCTTCTGCACTTTATATTTCTTCTTTTTCTATTCTTTCTTTTTCTATTTTCTCCTTCAACGTATGTTGATCCTTCTTGACTTGTCTTGGTGTCATAAATTTCAACTTCATTTCATATCCCTCATGCCGCAAATAAAGGGAACGTTCATTAAGATTGAGCATTGTAAAATGAAGCCATGCCCATCTCAAAAGAAGATGACAAGGGTTCGTGGGAGCAATATCACATCATACTTCTTTCACACATTGTCTTGTACTGAATTTGATCCTTGCTTGATTCAGATGAAAGCTTGTTGGTAACTTGAGTTTCTCCACCAATCTTTGGCTTACAACATTGTTGTCGCTTTCATAAACGAATGCAACTAAACATGGGTGGCCTTCGATTAAACACCTTGTTCTCTACTACCTTTTCCATAATCTTTTTCTTTACTTCCTTTTCTTTTTCTTCAATTTCCCTTCCTTCTGCAGTTTATATTTCTTCTTTTTACATTCTTTCTTTTTCTATTTTCTCCTTCAACGTATGTTGATCCTTCTTGGCTTGTCTTGGTATCATAAATTTCAACTTCATTTCATGTCCCTCATGCCTCAAATAAAGGGAACGTTCATCAAGATTGAGCGTTTTAAAATGAAGCCGTGCCCATCTCAAAAGAAGATGACAAGAGTTCGTGGGAGCAATATCACATAATACTTCTTTCACAAATTGTCATGTATTGAATTTGATCCTTCCTTGATTCGGGTGAAAGCTTGTTGGTAACTGTAGTTTCTCCACTAATCTTTGGCTTACAACATTGTTGTCGCTTTCGTAAAAGAATGCAACTAAACATGGGTGGCCTTCGATTAAACACCTTGTTCTCTACTACCTTTTCCATAATCTTTTTCTTTACTTCCTTTTCTTTTTCTTCAATTTCCCTTCCTTCTACAGTTTATATTTCTTCTTTTTCTATTCTTTCTTTTTCTATTTTCTCCTTCAACGTATGTTGATCCTTCTTGGCTTGTCTTGGTGTCATGAATTTCAAATTCATTTCATGTGCGTTATAGCTCAAATAAAGGGAACGCTCATCAAGATTGAGCGTTTTAAAATGAACCCATGCCCATCTCAAAAGAAGATGACAAGAGTTTGTGGGAGCAATATCACATAATACTTTTTTCACACATTGTCCTGTACTGAATTTGATCCTTGCTTGATTCGGATAAAATCTTGTTGGTAACTTGAGTTTCTCCACCAATCTTTGGCTTACAACATTGTTGTCGCTTTCGTAAATGAATGCAACTAAACATGGGTGGCCTTCGATTAAACACCTTATTCTCTACTACCTTTTCCATAATCTTTTTCTTTACTTCCTTTTCTTCTTCTTCAATTTCCCTTCCTTCTACAGTTTGTATTTCTTCTTTTTCTATTCTTTCTTTTTCTATTTTCTCCTTCAACGTATGTTGATCCTTCTTGGCTTGTCTTGGTGTCATGAATTTCAAATTCATTTCATGTCCCTCATGCGTCAAATAATAGGAAGGTTCATAAAGATTGAGCGTTTTAAAATGATCCCATGCTCATCTCAAAAGAAGATCACAAGAGTTCGTGGGAGCAATATCACATAGTACTTTTTTCACACATTGTCCTGTACTGAATTTGATCCTTGCTTGATTCGGATGAAAGCTTGTTGGTAACTTGAGTTTCTCCACCAATCTTTGGCTTACAACATTGTTGTCGCTTTCGTAAACGAATGCAACCAAACATGGGTGGCTTTCGATTAAACACCTTGTTCTCTACTACCTTTTCCATAATCTTTTTCTTTACTTCCTTTTCTTTTTCTTCAATTTCCCTTCCTTCTGCAATTTATATTGCTTCTTTTTCTATTCTTTCTTTTTCTATTTTCTCCTTCAACGTATGTTGATCCTTCTTGACTTGTCTTGGTGTCATAAATTTCAACTTCATTTCATATCCCTCATGCCGCAAATAAAGGGAACGTTCATTAAGATTGAGCATTGTAAAATGAAGCCATGCCCATCTCAAAAGAAGATGACAAGGGTTCGTGGGAGCAATATCACATCATACTTCTTTCGCACATTGTCTTGTACTGAATTTGATCCTTGCTTGATTCAGATAAAAGCTTGTTGGTAACTTGAGTTTCTCCACCAATCTTTGGCTTACAACATTGTTGTCGCTTTCATAAACGAATGCAACTAAACATGGGTGGCCTTCGATTAAACACCTTGTTCTCTACTACCTTTTCCATAATCTTTTTCTTTACTTCCTTTTCTTTTTCTTCAATTTCCCTTCCTTCTGCACTTTATATTTCTTCTTTTTCTATTCTTTCTTTTTCTATTTTCTCCTTCAACGTATGTTGATCCTTCTTGACTTGTCTTGGTGTCATAAATTTCAACTTCATTTCATATCCCTCATGCCGCAAATAAAGGGAACGTTCATTAAGATTGAGCATTGTAAAATGAAGCCATGCCCATCTCAAAAGAAGATGACAAGGGTTCGTGGGAGCAATATCACATCATACTTCTTTCACACATTGTCTTGTACTGAATTTGATCCTTGCTTCATTCAGATGAAAGCTTGTTGGTAACTTGAGTTTCTCCACCAATCTTTGGCTTACAACATTGTTGTCGCTTTCATAAACGAATGCAACTAAACATGGGTGGCCTTCGATTAAACACCTTGTTCTCTACTACCTTTTCCATAATCTTTTTCTTTACTTCCTTTTCTTTTTCTTCAATTTCCCTTCCTTCTGCAGTTTATATTTCTTCTTTTTACATTCTTTCTTTTTCTATTTTCTCCTTCAACGTATGTTGATCCTTCTTGACTTGTCTTGGTGTCATAAATTTCAACTTCATTTCATATCCCTCATGCCGCAAATAAAGGGAACGTTCATTAAGATTGAGCATTGTAAAATGAAGCCATGCCCATCTCAAAAGAAGATGACAAGGGTTCGTGGGAGCAATATCACATCATACTTCTTTCACACATTGTCTTGTACTGAATTTGATCCTTGCTTGATTCAGATGAAAGCTTGTTGGTAACTTGAGTTTCTCCACCAATCTTTGGCTTACAACATTGTTGTCGCTTTCATAAACGAATGCAACTAAACATGGGTGGCCTTCGATTAAACACCTTGTTCTCTACTACCTTTTCCATAATCTTTTTCTTTACTTCCTTTTCTTTTTCTTCAATTTCCCTTCCTTCTGCAGTTTATATTTCTTCTTTTTACATTCTTTCTTTTTCTATTTTCTCCTTCAACGTATGTTGATCCTTCTTGACTTGTCTTGGTGTCATAAATTTCAACTTCATTTCATATCCCTCATGCCGCAAATAAAGGGAACGTTCATTAAGATTGAGCATTGTAAAATGAAGCCATGCCCATCTCAAAAGAAGATGACAAGGGTTCGTGGGAGCAATATCACATCATACTTCTTTCACACATTGTCTTGTACTGAATTTGATCCTTGCTTGATTCAGATGAAAGCTTGTTGGTAACTTGAGTTTCTCCACCAATCTTTGGCTTACAACATTGTTGTCGCTTTCATAAACGAATGCAACTAAACATGGGTGGCCTTCGATTAAACACCTTGTTCTCTACTACCTTTTCCATAATCTTTTTCTTTACTTCCTTTTCTTTTTCTTCAATTTCCCTTCCTTCTGCAGTTTATATTTCTTCTTTTTACATTCTTTCTTTTTCTATTTTCTCCTTCAACGTATGTTGATCCTTCTTGGCTTGTCTTGGTATCATAAATTTCAACTTCATTTCATGTCCCTCATGCCTCAAATAAAGGGAACGTTCATCAAGATTGAGCGTTTTAAAATGAAGCCGTGCCCATCTCAAAAGAAGATGACAAGAGTTCGTGGGAGCAATATCACATAATACTTCTTTCACAAATTGTCATGTATTGAATTTGATCCTTCCTTGATTCGGGTGAAAGCTTGTTGGTAACTTGAGTTTCTCCACCAATCTTTGGCTTACAACATTGTTGTCGCTTTCATAAACGAATGCAACTAAACATGGGTGGCCTTCGATTAAACACCTTGTTCTCTACTACCTTTTCCATAATCTTTTTCTTTACTTCCTTTTCTTTTTCTTCAATTTCCCTTCCTTCTGCAGTTTATATTTCTTCTTTTTACATTCTTTCTTTTTCTATTTTCTCCTTCAACGTATGTTGATCCTTCTTGGCTTGTCTTGGTATCATAAATTTCAACTTCATTTCATGTCCCTCATGCCTCAAATAAAGGGAACGTTCATCAAGATTGAGCGTTTTAAAATGAAGCCGTGCCCATCTCAAAAGAAGATGACAAGAGTTCGTGGGAGCAATATCACATAATACTTCTTTCACAAATTGTCATGTATTGAATTTGATCCTTCCTTGATTCGGGTGAAAGCTTGTTGGTAACTGTAGTTTCTCCACTAATCTTTGGCTTACAACATTGTTGTCGCTTTCGTAAAAGAATGCAACTAAACATGGGTGGCCTTCGATTAAACACCTTGTTCTCTACTACCTTTTCCATAATCTTTTTCTTTACTTCCTTTTCTTTTTCTTCAATTTCCCTTCCTTCTACAGTTTATATTTCTTCTTTTTCTATTCTTTCTTTTTCTATTTTCTCCTTCAACGTATGTTGATCCTTCTTGGCTTGTCTTGGTGTCATGAATTTCAAATTCATTTCATGTGCGTTATAGCTCAAATAAAGGGAACGCTCATCAAGATTGAGCGTTTTAAAATGAACCCATGCCCATCTCAAAAGAAGATGACAAGAGTTTGTGGGAGCAATATCACATAATACTTTTTTCACACATTGTCCTGTACTGAATTTGATCCTTGCTTGATTCGGATAAAATCTTGTTGGTAACTTGAGTTTCTCCACCAATCTTTGGCTTACAACATTGTTGTCGCTTTCGTAAATGAATGCAACTAAACATGGGTGGCCTTCGATTAAACACCTTATTCTCTACTACCTTTTCCATAATCTTTTTCTTTACTTCCTTTTCTTCTTCTTCAATTTCCCTTCCTTCTACAGTTTGTATTTCTTCTTTTTCTATTCTTTCTTTTTCTATTTTCTCCTTCAACGTACGTTGATCCTTCTTGGCTTGTCTTGGTGTCATGAATTTCAAATTCATTTCATGTCCCTCATGCGTCAAATAATAGGAAGGTTCATAAAGATTGAGCGTTTTAAAATGATCCCATGCTCATCTCAAAAGAAGATCACAAGAGTTCGTGGGAGCAATATCACATAGTACTTTTTTCACACATTGTCCTGTACTGAATTTGATCCTTGCTTGATTCGGATGAAAGCTTGTTGGTAAGTTGAGTTTCTCCACCAATCTTTGGCTTACAACATTGTTGTCGCTTTCGTAAACGAATGCAACCAAACATGGGTGGCTTTCGATTAAACACCTTGTTCTCTACTACCTTTTCCATAATCTATTTCTTTACTTCCTTTTCTTTTTCTTCAATTTCCCTTCCTTCTGCAGTTTATTTTTGTTCTTTTTCTATTCTTTCTTTTTCTATTTTCTCCTTCAACGTATGTTGATCCTTCTTGGCTTGTCTTGGTGTCATAAATTTCAAGTTCATTCCATATCCCTCATGCCGCAAATAAAGGGAACGTTCATTAAGATTGAGCATTGTAAAATGAAGCCATGCCCATCTCAAAAGAAGATGACAAGGGTTCGTGGGAGCAATATCACATCATACTTCTTTCACACATTGTCTTGTACTGAATTTGATCCTTGCTTGATTCAGATGAAAGCTTGTTGGTAACTTGAGTTTCTCCACCAATCTTTGGCTTACAACATTGTTGTCGCTTTCATAAACGAATGCAACTAAACATGGGTGGCCTTCGATTAAACACCTTGTTCTCTACTACCTTTTCCATAATCTTTTTCTTTACTTCCTTTTCTTTTTCTTCAATTTCCCTTCCTTCTGCAGTTTATATTTCTTCTTTTTACATTCTTTCTTTTTCTATTTTCTCCTTCAACGTATGTTGATCCTTCTTGGCTTGTCTTGGTATCATAAATTTCAACTTCATTTCATGTCCCTCATGCCTCAAATAAAGGGAACGTTCATCAAGATTGAGCGTTTTAAAATGAAGCCGTGCCCATCTCAAAAGAAGATGACAAGAGTTCGTGGGAGCAATATCACATAATACTTCTTTCACAAATTGTCATGTATTGAATTTGATCCTTCCTTGATTCGGGTGAAAGCTTGTTGGTAACTGTAGTTTCTCCACTAATCTTTGGCTTACAACATTGTTGTCGCTTTCGTAAAAGAATGCAACTAAACATGGGTGGCCTTCGATTAAACACCTTGTTCTCTACTACCTTTTCCATAATCTTTTTCTTTACTTCCTTTTCTTTTTCTTCAATTTCCCTTCCTTCTACAGTTTATATTTCTTCTTTTTCTATTCTTTCTTTTTCTATTTTCTCCTTCAACGTATGTTGATCCTTCTTGGCTTGTCTTGGTGTCATGAATTTCAAATTCATTTCATGTGCGTTATAGCTCAAATAAAGGGAACGCTCATCAAGATTGAGCGTTTTAAAATGAACCCATGCCCATCTCAAAAGAAGATGACAAGAGTTTGTGGGAGCAATATCACATAATACTTTTTTCACACATTGTCCTGTACTGAATTTGATCCTTGCTTGATTCGGATAAAATCTTGTTGGTAACTTGAGTTTCTCCACCAATCTTTGGCTTACAACATTGTTGTCGCTTTCGTAAATGAATGCAACTAAACATGGGTGGCCTTCGATTAAACACCTTATTCTCTACTACCTTTTCCATAATCTTTTTCTTTACTTCCTTTTCTTCTTCTTCAATTTCCCTTCCTTCTACAGTTTGTATTTCTTCTTTTTCTATTCTTTCTTTTTCTATTTTCTCCTTCAACGTACGTTGATCCTTCTTGGCTTGTCTTGGTGTCATGAATTTCAAATTCATTTCATGTCCCTCATGCGTCAAATAATAGGAAGGTTCATAAAGATTGAGCGTTTTAAAATGATCCCATGCTCATCTCAAAAGAAGATCACAAGAGTTCGTGGGAGCAATATCACATAGTACTTTTTTCACACATTGTCCTGTACTGAATTTGATCCTTGCTTGATTCGGATGAAAGCTTGTTGGTAACTTGAGTTTCTCCACCAATCTTTGGCTTACAACATTGTTGTCGCTTTCGTAAACGAATGCAACCAAACATGGGTTGCTTTCGATTAAACACCTTGTTCTCTACTACCTTTTCCATAATCTATTTCTTTACTTCCTTTTCTTTTTCTTCAATTTCCCTTCCTTCTGCAGTTTATTTTTGTTCTTTTTCTATTCTTTCTTTTTCTATTTTCTCCTTCAACGTATGTTGACCCTTATTGGCTTGTCTTGGTGTCATAAATTTCAACTTCATTTCATATCCCTCGTGCCTCAAATAAAGGGACCGTTCATCAAGATTGAGCATTGTAAAATGAAGCCATGCCCATCTCAAAAGAAGATGACAGGGGTTCGTGGGAGCAATATCACATAATAATTCTTTCACACATTGTCTTGTACTGAATTTGATCCTTGCTTGATGTGGATGAAAGCTTGTTGGTAACTTGAGTTTCTCCACCAATCTTTGGCTTACAACATTGTTGTCGCTTTCGTAAACGAATGAAACTAAACATGGGTGGACTTCGATTAAACACCTTGTTCTCTACTATCTTTTCCATAATCTTTTTCTTTACTTCCTTTTCTTTTTCTTCAATTTACCTTCCTTCTACAGTTTATATTTCTTCTTTTTATATTCTTTCTTTTTCTATTTTCTCCTTCAACGTATGTTGATCCTTCTTGGGTTGTCTTGGTGTCATGAATTTCAACTTCATTTCATGTCCCTCATGCCTGAAATAAAGGGAACGTTCATCAAGATTGACGTTTTAAAATGAAGCCATGCCCATCTCAAAAGAAGATGACAGGAGTTCGTGGGAGCAATATCACATAATACTTCTTTCACAAATTGTCACGTACTAAATTTGATCCTTGCTTGATTCGGTTGAAAGCTTGTTGGTAACTGTAGATTCTCTACCAATCTTTGGCTTACAACATTGTTGTCGCTTTCGTAAACGAATGCAACTAAACATGGGTGGCTTTCGATTAAACACCTTGTTCTCTACTACCTTTTCCATAATCTTTTTCTTTACTTCCTTTTCTTTTTCTTCAATTTCCTTTCCTGTTGCAGTTTATTTTTCTTCTTTTTCTATTCTTTCTTTTTTTATTTTCTCCTTGAACGTATGTTGATCCTTCTTGGCTTGTCTTGGTGTCATAAATTTCAACTTCATTTCATGTCCCTCATGCCTCAAATAAAGGGAATATTCATCAAGATTGAGCGTTTTAAAATGAAACCATGCCCATCTCAAAAGAAGATGACAAGCGTTCGTGGGAGCAATATCACATAATACTTCTTTCACACATTGTCCTGTACTGAATTTCATCCTTGCTTGATTCGGATGAAAGCCTGTTGGTAACTTGAGTTTCTCCACCAATCTTTGGCTTACAGCATTGTTGTCGCTTTCTTAAACGAATGCAACTAAACTTGGGTGGCTTTTGATTAAACACCTTGTTCCCTACTACCTTTTCCATAATCTTTTTCTTTACTTCCTTTTCTTTTTCTTCAATTTCCTTTCCTGCGGCAGTTTATTTTTCTTCTTTTTCTATTCTTTCTTTTTTTATTTTCTCCTTCAACGTATGTTGATCCTTCTTGGCTTGTCTTGGTGTCATAAATTTCAACTTCATTTCATGTCCCTCATGCCTCAAATAAAGGAAACGTTGATGAAGATTGAGCATTGTAAAATGAAGCCATGCCCATCTCAAAAGAAGATGACAAGGGTTCGTAGGAGCAATATCACATCATACTTCTTTCACACATTGTCTTGTACTGAATTTGATCCTTGCTTGATTCAGATGAAAGCTTATTGGTAACTTGAGTTTCTCTACCAATCTTTGGCTTACAACATTGTTGTCGCTTTCATAAACGAATGCAACTAAACATGGGTGGCCTTCGATTAAACACCTTGTTCTCTACTATCTTTTCCATAATCTTTTTCTTTACTTCCTTTTCTTTTTCTTCAATTTCCCTTCCTTCTACAGTTTATATTTCTTCTTTTTATATTCTTTCTTTTTCTATTTTCTCCTTCAACGTAAGTTGATCCTTCTTGGGTTGTCTTGGTGTCATGAATTTCAACTTCATTTCATGTCCCTCATGCCTGAAATAAAGGGAACGTTCATCAAGATTGACGTTTTAAAATGAAGCCATGCCCATCTAAAAAGAAGATGACAAGAGTTCGTGGGAGCAATATCACATAATACTTCTTTCACAAATTGTCACGTACTGAATTTGATCCTTGCTTGATTCGGTTGAAAGCTTGTTGGTAACTGTAGATTCTCTACCAATCTTTGGCTTACAACATTGTTGTCGCTTTCGTAAACGAATGCAACTAAACATGGGTGGCTTTCGATTAAACACCTTGTTCTCTACTACCTTTTCCATAATCTTTTTCTTTACTTCCTTTCCTTTTTCTTCAATTTCCCCTGCTTCTACAGTTTACATTTCTTCTTTTTCTGTTCTTTCTTTTTCTATTTTCTCCTTCAACGTATGTTGATCCTTCTTGGCTTGTCTTGGTGTCATGAATTTCAACTTCATTTCATGTCCCTCATGCCTCAAATAAAGGGAATATTCATCAAGATTGAGCGTTTTAAAATGAAACCATGCCCATCTCAAAAGAAGATGACAAGCGTTCGTGGGAGCAATATCACATAATACTACTTTCACACATTGTCCTATACTGAATTTGATCCTTGCTTGATTCGGATGAAAGCTTGTTGGTAACTTGAGTTTCTCCACCAATCTTTGGCTTACAGCATTGTTGTCGCTTTCTTAAACGAATGCAACTAAACTTGGGTGGCTTTTGATTAAACACCTTGTTCTCTACTACCTTTTCCATAATCTTTTTCTTTACTTCCTTTTCTTTTTCTTCAATTTCCTTTCCTGCTGCAGTTTATTTTTCTTCTTTTTCTATTCTTTCTTTTTTTATTTTCTCCTTCAACGTATGTTGATCCTTCTTGGCTTGTCTTGGTGTCATAAATTTCAACTTCATTTCATGTCCCTCATGCCTCAAATAAAGGGAACGTTCATGCAGATTGAGCATTGTAAAATGAAGCCATGCCCATCTCAAAAGAAGATGACAAGGGTTCGTAGGAGTAAGATCACATCATACTTCTTTCACACATTGTCCTGTACTGAATTTGATCCTTGCTTGATTCGGATGAAAGCTTGTTGGTAACTTGAGTTTCTCCACAATTCTTTGGCTTACAACATTATTATCGCTTTCTTAAACGAATGCAACTAAACTTGGGTGGCTTTTGATTAAACACCTTGTTCTCTACTACCTTTTCCATAATCTTTTTCTTTACTTCCTTTTTTTTTTCTTCAATTTCCTTTCCTTCTGCAGTTTATTTTTCTTCTTTTTCTACTTTCTCCTTCAACGAATATTGATCCTTCTTGGCTTGTCTTGGTGTCATAAATTTCATCTTCATTTCATGTCCCTCATGCCTCAAATAAAGGGAACATTCATCAAGATTGAGCATTGTAAAATGAAGCCATGCTGACTAATTTTAGTTAAAGTAATTACCTCTAATCAAATTAAAGTCTCAATTATTGGCAAAAACTTATTTAATCAAATGAAAGTTTCTAAACAAAATCAAAGTAAAGTCTCAATTTAATTTAAAAACCTTTTAACTCATATGATTAGCATGCATGTAGATTTAAAATCATTATTTTCTATTCAATTAAGAAGCAAAGGACATAGATAAACAAAAACCACAACAATAATCAAAATAACAAAACATATAAATTCATCTAACCTTAGAATCCATTTAAGAAATTACAGTGGAATCAACCCTTAAAGCTTAGCCCTCCATGGCTTTGATGGAATACATGATAATATGATGAAGGAAAATAAAAGAAAGAATGAGAGATGTGGTGGAGACGGTATCTGCCAAAACCAGAGAGTTCTATGTGTTTAAGCTGTCAGCTGTAAATTGTCAGTCCCCCGTTTCTGCTCCCTTAAGTCTCTTTATATAGGCTTCCACTGGACTTTGGGCTTTATCTGTCAGTTGCTAAAATCTTTTATTTTTATTTAATTAATTAGCAACTTAATTTCTGTCCAAGTTCCAATTTTTCCCCTCTTATTTAAGAATTTTTACCAAATTGACCAGAATTTGACCAGAGTTTGACCAGTTTGACCAGAGTTTGACCAGTTGATTGCCTATCAGATGCTGACACGTGGCAGTGCAGATTCTCTCTCCAGAATTAGGGTTTCACTCTCACACTCCTCTCCCTCCCTCGTGACAGCGCGGCTGACGGCGTGGTGGCACGACGCGGTGGTGCTGCTGCAGTGGTGGCTGACGCGCGTTTCACTGGTGCAGGTTCGTCTTCTTCTCCGGTGAAGAGTGCTGCTGCGGTGGCTGCGATGGCGTTCTTGCAGGTGAAGGTGGCTGCGCGATTCGTAGTGAGCGCGAGGTTCTGTGACGGCCGCGAATGGAGGAAGATGGTGGTGGCGCGGCGAGGAGATGTGTGTGCTGCAACTGTGGCGTGCGAAGGTCGTAGATCTGGTGCGGAGGTCGTGGCTGAACGCTCGCGGGAAGAAGGAAATGGCGTCGCGATGCTGTTGCGGTGGTGCTGTTCCGATCTGTTCCTCGCTGCTAGTGGTGGCGTGGTGGATGCTCGCGTTCGCTGCTGCCATGGAGAAGAAGGTGCGTTGCTGTTCGTGGTGCGGAGAAGGTGGCGGCGCTTCGCGGTGGTTCGTCGTGGTGGAGTTATGGTGCAGATTCCGGCGAGTGGACGGTGGAAGGGGCTGCCATGGCTGAAGCACGAGGAAGAAGAACTCGCTCCATGGCTGCTGCGTGATCTGTGGTGGCCGGAAAAGGTGATGGCGGCGGCGGCTGCCATGGTGGGTGGAAGGAGAGGAGAAAATTAGGGTTAGGGTTTTGGGAGATGAAGATGATGACGTGGCAGAATCTGATTGGTTAATTTGGTGAGGTGGGGATTTGATTGGTTAGCTCCTGATTTATTCTTTTTCAGAATTTCTTGATTTTGGACTTATTTTGTAACTTTGAATATTTTAAAATCATACTATTAATTGACCAAAAATAAATTCCAGCTGCATTAACAAACGTTAGAATATCCAATAATATTTTATGCAACTAAAATCAATTTTTACGCCACTTTTACCAAACTTACTCAATAAATCCAATAATCACAAATCCTAATTAAATCAATCTTTAAGCACAGAAAATTCAATTAAATCCCCAAATTTAAATATTAAATGAGGGCAAAAATTTGAACTCATCACACACCCACACTTATCCTTTTGCACTCCTGGGCAAAATTGAACAATTTCAAAACTTTATTCTGAGGTCTTTTATTCCATATTTTCAGTGGATTAAAGAAATGAATACCAATGGAAACAGATCAATCTTCTAGAAATCATGTTGTCACGCACAAACAAATGGATAAAATTCTATTTTTCACACATGAGTTAATCTTTTGAGTTTACAAGATAATCAAATATGAAAGAGAAACACTCAAGTCAAATGTATATTTTCTCACCAAGATTCGCTCAAGTGTTTTGGCTTGTGTTTTCACTCAAAATACCCATGCAAGTAAACACTCTCAATGCTTAGCAAGACTCTAATATCACAACTTTCAGAAAACATGCATTCAAAAATCATGAGGACTTTTCACAGGTTATAATGAGGCCAAGGCAAAGGTAGGAAAAACTTTAGGATTTGTGTGTTTTTGAAATAGAAAGGAAGAAAGAGTTATGGAGCATAGTTTCAAAAACAATCTCTCTTCTTTTCTTTTTTTTTTCTTTTACCCTTTGTTGCTCTTTTTCAGACAGCAATCATTTTTCATTTCAACACTCTGTCATCAACAATTATTTTCCTTTTGCCACTTTTACAACTTTGTGGGGGAAATACACACCCCCACACTTTATTCCTCAACCAATCTCAACATAATCCACTAGCTCCTTCTTTCTCCCTAAGGTAAGGAAAAACATGGTCTTTTTCTTTTTAAGGTTTAGTAATATGCTCAAAACAAGAAAAAGAGGTTTAAGCTCAAGGGGCTACCAATGGATCAATGTTATGGTTAGCTTATTTGGCCAAGTAGCTAAAAACAAGAAATGCCTCAGTCATATCAAATCATGCATGTTCACCTAAGATGCAAAACAGCAGAATCAAGCTAAACATCTGAGTATCAACAAGACATGAGCAAATCACACAAGAAAAATAGGAATGACACACAGTAGTTCATCCTTACAATAAAGCTCAAAACTCACAAGGTCAAAAACTCTTTCACAAAAGATTTATTCCAGAAACTCTCAAATCAACTCAATCAAGTAAATCACAGAATCAATCCATTCATAGCACATGACTCTTATTTTCCCAGAATTATGACCGTTCCAATTAGTAAATCAAATCCAAAAATCCAATGTCAATATGTTTTATTGAAAACAGAAACTTTTTTTTTATTTTTTAAATAAAAACAAACAGAAAACAAAATTAGAAAAGGAAAAACAAAACAAATAGAAAACAAAAACAGAAAGGGGGAAATCTCCCCACACCCCCACACTTTATCCATGCATTGTCCTCAATGTATTCAATATGTATAAAATGCAAAGAAAAAGTATGAAGTGTACTTACCTCCTCAAGGTGGAAGGTATGAGGGAGAAGTCAAGTTCATCCCATCCATCGTCTTATTCAGCATATCTTGATTTTCATTGAATATCCGAAGACGATGCCCATTAACTTTAAAAGTTCTTGCTGAAGATTCTTCATTGATCTCCACTACTCCATAAGGGAAGACTTCTGTAACAATGTATGGTCCTTCCCAAGTAGAACGTAACTTACCACTCATGTGACCAAGCTTGGATTTGTATAGTAACACCTTCTGGCCTACCTTGAAATCCTTTCTAGCCACAAGCTTTTGGTCATGGAACTTCTTGGTTTTCTCTTTGTAGAACTTTGAATTTTCGTAGGCTGCAAGCCTAATCTCCTCTAGTTCTTGCAATTGAAGCTTTCGCTCATTTCCTGCTTCTTCCAAATCCAAGTTGCATGCTTTCACGGCCCAATAGGCCCGATGTTCAATCTCCACAGGTAGATGACAAGCCTTTCCAAAAACCACCCTGAAAGGTGACATACCTATAGGTGTTTTGTAGGCTGTCCTGTGTGCCCAAAGTGCTTCATCCAATCTTGTGGCCCAATCCTTTCGACTAGGCTTCACTACTTTCTCTAGTATCTTTTTAATCTCTCTGTTAGAGATCTCTGCTTGCCCATTGGTTTGGGGGTGATATGGTGTAGCAATGCGATGTGTCACCCCATACTTCTTCAACATGTTCTCAAGTAGCCTATTACAGAAATGAGTCCCCTGGTCACTGATGATGGCTCGTGGTATCCCAAATCTGCAGAAAATGTTAGACCTGACAAAACTCATAACAACTCGAGAATCATTAGTCCTTGTAGCTATGGCTTCCACCCATTTGGAGACATAGTCTACAGCAAGCAAAATATAAGAAAACCCAAAAGAAGGAGGAAAAGGACCCATAAAATCAATACCCCAAATATCAAATACCTCACAATAAAGCATGGGTTGTTGAGGCATTTCATCCCTTCTTGTAATGGATCTGGCTGCCCTTTGGCACTGCTCACAATTTTCATATACCCTCTGTGCATCTTTAAAGATAGTAGGCCAATATAATCCACAATCCAACACCTTCCTACCTGTTCTTTGTGTGCCATAATGTCCACCAAAAGGAGACGAATGACAGAACTCAAGCACATGAGGTATCTCTATATCTGGAACACACCTCCTTATCACTTGGTCACTACCAATGCGCCATAAGATTGGATCTTCCCAGATATAGTATTTTGCCTCACTTTTTAGCTTGATTCTTTCATATTTGGAGAAGGAAGGAGGAATAGCAGAAACAACCAAATAATTAACAATGTCAGCAAACCAAGGTTCAGGAAACATACCTTTCATAGCAGTCAAAGCTAGGAGGACTTCATCAGGAAAGTCATCCTTAATAGGAATGTTATATTCTCCATTTTCAATCCTACTAAGATGATCGGCTACCAAGTTATGTGCTCCACTTCTGTCTAGAATCTCAATGTCAAACTCTTGGAGCAGTAGCATCCATCTGATCAACCTTGGTTTCCAATCTGCTTTCTTCAGAAGGAATTTTAATGCTGCATGATCAGTATAAACAATTACCTTGGAACCAAGTATATACGGTCTGAATTTGTCCAAGGCAAACACAACAGCCAATAATTCCTTCTCAGTCGTGGTGTAGTTGGCCTGCGCTGTATCCAATGTTCTGGAAGCATAATATATCACATGTGATAGCTTCCCATCTTTTTGTGCAAGCACCGCTCCTACTGCAAAGTTTGATGCATCACACATCAACTCGAACGGTAATGTCCAGTCAGGTGGCTGGATGATAGGAGTGGTGGTAAGCGCCTTTTTCAATGTATCAAATGCATCTTTGCACCTCTCTCCAAAGTCAAATACTATATCCTTTTGCAACAAGTTGGAGAGAGGGTTGGCTATCTTGCTGAAGTCCTTGATAAACCTCCTGTAAAATCCTGCATGTCCAAGAAAAGATCGAACCTCTTTCACAGAAGAGGGGTAAGGCAATTGTGAAATAATATCAATTTTAGCAGGATCTATAGATATACCATTCTTGGAAACAACGTGACCTAAAACTATACCTTGTTCCACCATAAAATGACATTTTTCAAAATTTAGAACAAGGTTAGTTTCTTCACATCTCTCCAAGACTCTAGCAAGATTAGACAAGCAATGATCAAAAGATGAACCATATACACTAAAATCATCCATAAAAACCTCAATACAATGCTCCAACAAATCTGTAAAAATACTCATCATACATCGCTGAAATGTTCCAGGAGCATTGCAAAGGCCAAATGGCATTTTCCTATAAGCATATGTACCAAATGGACAAGTAAAAGTAGTCTTATGTTGATCCTCTAGGGCAATACAAATCTGAAAATACCTAGAGAATCCATCAAGAAAACAGTAATGAGACTTACCTGCCAATCGATCTAACATCTGGTCCATGAATGGTAAAGGAAAGTGGTCCTTCCTGGTGGCCTGGTTTAGTCTTCTATAATCAATACAAACCCTCCAGCTATTCTGAATACGAGTAGGAATCAACTCGTTCTTCTCATTCTTGACCACGGTGATCCCAGATTTCTTGGGGACCACATGTACAGGACTCACCCAAGTGCTGTCAGAAATGGGATATATAATACCTGCTTATAGCAACTTGGTGACTTCTTTCTTCACAACCTCCATCAGCTGAGGATTCAGTCTCCTCTGAGGTTGCCTTACTGGCTTAGCATCCTCCTCCAAGAGTATTCTGTGCATGCAGAAAGAAGGACTAATACCAGGAATATCTGCCAAAGTCCAGCCTATTGCTCGCTTGTGATCTTTGATAACCTGCAATAGCTTTTGTTCCTGCTCGTCAGTAAGCAAGGCAGATATAATAACAGGGAGTTTCCCATCCCTCTCAAGATAAACATATTTCAAATGAGATGGTAAAGGTTTCAACTCCAAAGTGGGTGGCTGTTCCACAGATGGCAACATTTTATTGCCTAAGGTAATTTCAGCCACCTCAGCATCACACTTGGACGCCACAGAGGTATCAAATAGTGACACCGCGTCCTCAACATCACCTGTTTTAAAATTTTCTCTTTCGTCTAAAATTGAGCCCGAAACATTCGAAAAAGAAAAATCCAAAGAAGAAGAAAAACCAGATAAAACGTCCAAAAGTCCAAAAGCATAATTGTTCACTACATTACTCAATAAATCAATACAAAACAAAGAATGGTCTTCAATTGGGTGCTTCATGGCTTCTAGCACGTTGAACTGCACCTTCTCATCTCCTATCTCCATAGTCAAGGATCCTGCATGCACGTCTATCTTGGTACGTGCTGTCATCATGAATGGTCTTCCCAAGATGATTGTGGTTGAACTCATTCCTTCATCATCCTTCATATCCAAGATGTAGAAATCTGCAGGAAAAATTAACTTGTCCACACGGACAAGCACATCTTCTAGCACACCTGCAGGGTTAACTGTGCTACGGTTGGCCAACTGAATGACCACACCAGTAGACTTAAGAGGTCCAAGATGAAGTGAAGTAAAAACAGATAAAGGCATTACATTAATGGAAGCTCCTAAATCTAACATAGCATTGTCAAACTTAGTACTACCTATAATGCAGGGAACAGAAAACATACCTGGATCCTTACACTTTTGCGGCATTCTGACTGCAGGCTTCTTAATTAAGCTAGAGACGTTTCTTCCCATGTTCACTACCTCTTTGTCCATAATACACCTTTTATGTGTACATAATTCTTTGAGAAACCTGGCGTATTTAGGAATTTGTCTCACAGCATCCAACAAAGGAATGTTTATCTCCACTTTCTTGAAGGTATTCAGGATTTCTTTGTCTAACTCCTCCATCTTTTTAGTTTTTGGTTTCAAACGGTTTGGATAGGGAGGAGGAGGAGAATAAGGAGAAGAATTTTCAGAGGAAGTATTAGGGGATACCAACCTTGAGTTATCACTGGGTGCAGGTATTTCTGATGTTGCTTGTGTTGCTTCATTTGATCTTCCTCTTTCATCATTAGGTACAACTTCATTGTCCTTATCTTCATATTCTTGGGCATCCCCAAGACCTTGTATTTGCTTACCCGATCTTAAAGTAATAGCACTTACATTTCTCGGGTTGATTACAGTTTGTGCAGGCAAATTGCTTGAGCCTTGTTGAGACTTCATCTGATTTAACTCATTTGCCATTTGTCCAATCTGGTTCTGCAAGTTTTGATTGGTTGCTTCCATCGTCTGTTTCAACTCATTGATTTGTCCCTTCATCATGTCAGCCATCATTTTCATCATTGCCTCCATGTTTGAATCACCAGAGGTTGCCGCTGGTTGTGGTTGTTGCCTCTGTTGAGGTGGAACATAGACTTGTTGGTGTTGAGGCTGTTGATTTCCCCATTTCTGGCTGGGATATTCCTTCCAATCTGGGTTGTACTTGTTGGAGGACAAATCATGGTTGTATTGCTGCCGAGGTGGTCTATTATTGCCATAGATGTTTGCAGCATATGCCTGAGGTTGTTCATTGTCTAACGTCCCTGTCTCTTTTAACATAGAACAAGCCTCTGTAGGATGATTAGTAGAAGCACAAATTCCACATAAAGTAGAAGGGATAGGATTTTTCTGTAAGTCTGTCAAGGTCCTTAACATGGCTGCTAAGTCATCCAACTTCCCTTCTAATTTCTTGTGATCTGCAACATACGAAGCTTCTACTCCATGGGTTCCCTTCAATAGAGTTATAGAATTACTCCTTGTGGAAAATTGTTGATGGTTCGACGCCATAGTTTCAATCAATTGTCTTGCATTTGTTGGCGTTTTGTCCACCAATACAATGCTCTTGTAGCATCTATCATTTGTCTATCCATGATACTCAATCCCTCATAAAAGTATTGAATGAGGAGATGCTCGTTTATTTAGTGATGAGGACATGAAGCACATAACTTTTTGAATCTTTCCCAATACTCGTGAAGACTTTCTCTTTCTTGTTGCCTTATCCCATAAATATCTTTGCGAATAGCAGCAACTCTAGATGCTGGAAAAAACTTTTCCAGAAATAATCTTTTCAGAGTCTCCCAGGTATTGATGGATCCTGGCGGAAGGCAGTATAACCAATTCTTAGCGGCATCTTGCAATGAGAATGGAAAAGCCTTAAGCTTGATATGTTCCTCTGTCACTGTTGTAGGTCTCATGGATGAACAAACAACATGAAATTCCTTCAAGTGATGGTATGGGTCTTCTCCTGCTAATCCATGGAATTTGGGTAAAAGATGGATTAACCCAGACTTAAGCTCACATTCTCCATCTGGATATTGGATGCACATGTTTTGTGTAATTGCTGCATCCGGTGAAGCCAATTCTCTTATTGTTCTTTCTTCCATTCTATCTTCTTGAATTTCTGGTTCAGGTGATGGATCAGAAGATATGTTAATCACCGAAGGTGATTCTAGTGGTACACTTTCAATGGTAGGTTCAGATGATGATGGTGCTCCTTCAGTAGAACACCTGAGATCAAGTCTCCTACGTGATTTACGCAAGTTCCTTTCAAGTTCTGAATCAAGTTGATAAAATTGACCCGGATTGGCCCGAGTCATGCACTATGCAAGTCCACCTGAAAGTGTTTCCTTGTGTGTTTTTTTTTCTTCCTATTCTTGTTTTGGAGAAAGATTTCAAGAAAGAAATGAGTTAAGATGTCGTTGGGTCTACTCCCAGGAAAGAGAGGTGCGTCACAATGGACAACTTAAATACCAAGTCTTTCCTAGACAGAGTTTTCCAAACTAATCTCAAAAATTTCTTAAAAGAAATTCTTAATCAAAACAAGAATAGAACTTTGCTTGGAATATATTAACAGAAAACTAGATACTACAAAATAACAAACTATATCAAACGTATATGCGTAAAATAAATAAAAAATAAAAATAAAAATGAAATAAAAATAAAAATAAAATAAAATAAAATAAATAAATAAAAACAGAATCAAAATAAAAGAAATACTAACCGTATTCCCCGGCAACGGCGCCAAATTTGATATCGCTGTCGTTAGGCGATCAAATTACCACTACTTTAGCAACTTCAGTATTGCCAGTTTGTAGTGAAGAAAATAGTTAGGGTTAAGATAACCCTGAGTCGTCTCACAACGAATACGGAATTGATCTCAAATATTTGATTCTCAAAAATGCAATTTAAAACTAGCAACTATAAAAATAGGGGGGTTTTGATATGCAAAGAAAATGACACGGAAGATTGTAAATACAGTAATAGTAAATAGGTCAATTCCACTGCTTTTTCTAAATAAGATTCTTCATTGGTTATCTAGAGATTATTGTTAAATTAATTATTGTTGTTGATTTACAAATAAATCAATGTAAAGACTCAATTCATTTGTTGGCATCCTCACTTTTAATCAAAGTACAGTCTCAATTAAAAGTGAGAATTGTTAGATTGTCCATAGTAAATTCAATCAAAGTACAGTCTCAATTAATTTTACTATGCCTAATCATGTCTATTCCTTTGTTTCTTTACCAAATAGAAAACTTAATTAATCAAAGTAAAGTCTTGACTAATTTTAGTTAAAGTAATTACCTCTAATCAAATTAAAGTCTCAATTATTGGCAAAAACTTATTTAATCAAATGAAAGTTTCTAAACAAAATCAAAGTAAAGTCTCAATTTAATTTAAAAACCTTTTAACTCATATGATTAGCATGCATGTAGATTCAAAATCATTATTTTCTATTCGATTAAGAAGCAAAGGACATAGATAAACAAAAACCACAACAATAATCAAAATAACAAAACATATAAATTCATCTAACCTCAGAATCCATTTAAGAAATTACAGTGGAATCAACCCTAAAAGCTTAGCCCTCCATGGCTTTGATGGAATACATGATAATATGATGAAGGAAAGAAAATAAAAGAAGGAATGAGAGATGTGGTGGAGACGGTATCTGCCAAAACCAGAGAGTTCTAAGTGTCTAAGCTGTCAGCTGTAAATTGTCAGTCCCCCCTTCTGCTCCCTTAAGTCTCTTTATATAGGCTTCCACTGGACTTTGGGCTTTATCTGTCAGTTGCTAAAATCTTTTATTTTTATTTAACTAATTAGCAACTTAATTCCTGTCCAATTTCCAATTCTGCCCCTCTCATTTAGCCATATTTGCAAAATTGACCAAAGTTTGACCAGTTTGACCAGAGTTGACCAGTGTTGACCAGTTGACCAGTTTGACTGTCCTTTCAGATGCTGACAATTGGCAGTGCAGATTCTCTCTCCAGAATTAGGGTTTCACTCTCACACTCCTCTCCCTCCCTCGTGACGGCGCGGCTGACGGCGTGGTGGCACGACGCGGTGGTGCTGCTGCAGTGGTGGCTGACGCGCGTTTCACTGGTGCAGGTTCGTCTTCTTCTCCGGTGAAGAGTGCTGCTGCGGTGGCTGCGATGGCGTTCTTGCAGGTGAAGGTGGCTGCGCGATTCGTAGTGACTGCGAGGTTCTGTGACGGTCGCGAATGGAGGAAGATGGTGGTGGCGCGGCGAGGAGATGTGTGTGCTGCAACTGTGGCGTGCGAAGGTCGTAGATCTGGTGCGGAGGTCGTGGCTGAACGCTCGCGGGAAGAAGGAAATGGCGTCGCGATGCTGTTGCGGTGGTGCTGTTCCGATCTGTTCCTCGCTGCTAGTGGTGGCGTGGTGGATGCTCGCGTTCGCTGCTGCCATGGAGAAGAAGGTGTGTTGCTGTTCGTGGTGCGGAGAAGGTGGCGGCGCTTCGCGGTGGTTCGTCGTGGTGGAGTTATGGTGCAGATTCCAGCGAGTGGACGGTGGAAGGGGCTGCCATGGCTGAAGCACGAGGAAGAAGAACTCGCTCCATGGCTGCTGCGTGATCTGTGGTGGCCGGAAAAGGTGATGGCGGCGGCGGCTGCCATGGTGGGTGGAAGGAGAGGAGAAAATTAGGGTTAGGGTTTTGGGAGATGAAGATGATGACGTGGCAGAATCTGATTGGTTAATTTGGTGAGGTGGGGATTATGACACGTGGCGGCTTATGGTTGGCTAATCTTAAAAGGTGGGGATTGCCACATGGCATGATCTGGTTGAGTGGAGTTTAAGTGGTAGGAGGGGTGCAACTTAGTGAAAACTTGGGGTGCAGAACAGGTTTTTTGGTGGTCCACTTTAAAAGGAGTGTGCAAGTAAAAACTGGGGGTGCATTTAGCTCCTGATTTATTCTTTTTCAGAATTTCTTGATTTTGGACTTATTTTGTAACTTTGAATATTTTAAAATCATACTATTAATTGACCAAAAATAAATTCCAGCTGCATTAACAAACGTTAGAATATCCAATAATATTTTATGCAACTAAAATCAATTTTTACGCCACTTTTACCAAACTTACTCAATAAATCCAATAATCACAAATCCTAATTAAATCAATCTTTAAGCATAGAAAATTCAATTAAATCCCCAAATTTAAATATTAAATGAGGGCAAAAATTTGAACTCATCACATGCCCATCTCAAAAGAAGATGACAAGAGTTTGTGGGAGCAATATCACATAATACTTCTTTCACAAAAGAAGATGACCAGAGTACTCTCTCTCTAGAATTAGGGTTTTTGCCCCTTCCTCCTTCCTCCCTTGGCTGCGCGGCTGACGGCAATGGCGGCTGGCTTCTTCTTCTTCTCCGGCGACGATGCTTCGGCGAGCTCTTCTCCTCCGATCTGGTGCGGAGGCCATGGGTGTGGAGACGCAACGAAACTGCGGAGAAGATGGTCGCGATGGCTGCTGTAATGGAAACGGCGGAACTGGTGCAGCCATGGCTGCTGCGTGAGGAAGAAGATGGTTGCGGTGGTGATTACGAAAATGGGGCAGGTACTGTTGTGGTGGTGCTGTCGCTGCTGGTGCATCGCATCGCGGACCTTGCGCTACAGAGATTGGTTGCGCGTTGGTGGAGGCGCGAGAAGAAGATGGTGGCGCCGCGGTGAAGCTTGCGCGATCTGTGGTGGTGGCGAGAACGGTGGCGCCGCCGTTGCTGCGCGAATGGAGGAAGATGGTGGTGGCGCGCAGAGCGGCTGGACGCGAGAAGATGGCGTTGCTGTTCGTGGTGGACGGCGAGGAGATGGCGGCAGCGGCTGCCATGGTGGGTGGAAGGAGAGGAGAAAATTAGGGTTAGGGTTTTGGGAGATGAAGATGATGACGTGGCAGCCTTCCATTGGACAACTTGTTAGTGCAAGGATTGTTGCCACGTGGCTTGCTTTGGTTGGCTAATTTTAAGATATGGGGATTGCCACATGGCATGATCTGGTTTAGTGGAGTTTAAGTGGTAGGAAGGGTGCAACTTAGTGAAAACTGGGGGTGCAGAACAGGTTTTTGTGGTCCACTTGAGGAAGGAGTGTGCAAATAAAAACTGGGGGTGCATTTAGCTCCTGATTTATTCTTTTTCAGAATTTCTTGATTTTGGACTTATTTTGTAACTTTGAATATTTCAAAATCACATTATTAATTGACCAAAAATAAATTCCAGCTGCATCAACAAACGTTAGAATATCCAATAATATTTTATGCAACTAAAATCAATTTTTACGCCACTTTTACCAAACTTACTCAACAAATCCAATAATCACAAATCCTAATTAAATCAATCTTTAAGCACAGAAAATTCAATTAAATCCCCAAATTTAAATATTAAATGAGGGCAAAAATTTGAACTCATCACACATTTTCTTGTACTGAATTTGATCCTTGCTTGATTCGGATGAAAGCTTGTTGGTAACTTGAGTTTATCCACCAATCTTCGGCTTACAACATTGTTGTCGCTTTCTTAAACGAATGCAACTAAACTTGGGTGGCTTTCGATTAAACACATTGTTCTCTACTACCTTTTCCATAATCTTTTTCTTTACTTCCGTTTCTTTTTCTTCAATTTCCCTTCCTTCTGTAGTTTATTTTTCTTCTTTTTCTATTCTTTCTTTTTCTATTTTCTCCTTCAACGTATGTTGATCCTACTTGGCTTGTCTTGGTGTCATAAATTTCAACTTCATTTCATGTCCCTCATGCCTCAAATAAAGGGAACGTTCATCAAGATTGAGCATTGTAAAATGAACCCATGCCCATCTCAAAAGAACATGACAAGGGTTCGTGGGAGCAATATCACATAATACTTCTTTCACACATTGTCTTGTACTGAATTTGATCCTCGCTTGATTCGGATGAAAGCTTATTGGTAACTTGAGTTTCTCTACCAATCTTTGGCTTACAACATTGTTGTCGCTTTCATAAACGAATGCAACTAAACATGGGTGGCCTTCGATTAAACACCTTGTTCTCTACTACCTTTTCCATAATCTTTTTCTTTAGTCCTTTTCTTTTTCTTCAATTTCCCTTCCTTCTGCAGTTTATTTTTCATCTTTTTCTATTCTTTCTTTTTCTATTTTCTCATTCAACGTATGTTGATCCTTCTTGGCTTGTCTTGGTGTCATAAATTTCAACTTCATTTCATGTCCCTCATGCCTCAAATAAAGGGAACGTTCATCAAGATTGAGCATTGTAAAATGAATCCATGCCCAACTCAAAAGAAGATGACAAGAGTTCGTGGGAGCAATATCACATAATACATCTTTCACACATTGTCCTGTAATGAATTTGATCCTTGCTTGATTCGGATGAAAGCTTGTTGGTAACTTGAGTTTCTCCACCAATCTTTGGCTTACAACATTGTTGTCGCTTTCTTAAACGAATGCAACTAAACTTGGGAGGCCTTCGATTAAACACCTTGTTCTCTACTACCTTTTCCATAATCTTTTTCTTTACTTCATTTTCTTTTTCTTCAATTTCCTTTCGTTCTGCAGTTTATTTTTCTTCTTTTTCTATTCTTTCTTTTTCTATTTTCTCCTTCAACGTATGTTGATCCTTCTTGGCTTGTCTTGGTGTCATAAATTTCAACTTCATTTCATGTCCCTCATGCCTCAAATAAAGGGAACGTTCATCAAGATTGAGCATTGTAAAATGAAGCCATGCCCATCTCAAAAGAAGATGACAAGAGTTCGTGTGAGCAATATCACATAATACTTCTTTCACACATTGTCCTGTACTGAATTCGATCCTTGCTTGATTCGGATGAAAGCTTGTTGGTAACTTGAGTTTCTCCACCAATCTTTGGCTTACAACATTGTTGTCGCTTTCATAAACGAATGCAACTAAACATGGGTGGCCTTCGATTAAACACCTTGTTCTCTACTACCTTTTCCATAATCTTTTTCTTTACTTCCTTTTCTTTTTCTTCAATTTCCCTTCCTTCTGCAGTTTATTTTTCTTCTTTTTCTATTCTTTCTTTTTCTATTTTCTCCTTCAACGTATGTTGATGCTTCTTGGCTTGTCTTGGTGTCATAAATTTCAACTGCATTTCATGTCCCTCATGCCTCAAATAAAGGGAACGTTCATCAAGATTGAGCATTGTAAAATGAAGTCATGCCCATCTCAAAAGAAGATGACAAGGGTTAGTGGGAGCAATATCACATAACACTTCTTTCACACATTGTCTTGTACTGAATTTTATCCTTGCTTGATTCGGATGAAAGCTTGTTGGTAACTTGAGTTTCTCTACCAATCTTTGGCTTACAACATTGTTGTCGCTTTCATAATAGAATGCAACTAAACATGGGTGGCCTTCGATTAAGCACCTTGTTCTCTACTACCTTTTCCATAATCATTTTCTTTATTTCCTTTTCTTTTTCTTCAATTTCCCTTCCTTCTGCAGTTTATTTTTCTTCTTTTTCTATTCTTTCTTTTTCTATTTTCTCCTTCAACGTATGTTGATCCTTCTTGGCTTGTCTTGGTGTCATAAATTTCAACTTCATTTCATGTCCCTCATGCCTCAAATAAAGGGAACGTTCATCAAGATTGAGCATTGTAAATTGAAGCCATGCCCATATCAAAAGAACATGACAAGGGTTCGTGGGAGCAATATCACAAAATACTTCTTTCACACATTGTCTTGTACTGAATTTGATCCTTGCTTGATTCGGATGAGAGCTTGTTGGTAACTTGAGTTTCTCCACCAATCTTTGGCTTACAACATTGTTGTCGCTTTCATAAACGAATGCAACTAAACATGCGTGGCCTTCGATTAAACACCTTGTTCTCTACTACCTTTTCCATAATCTTTTTCTTTACTTCCTTTTCTTTTTCTTCAATTTCCTTTCCTTCTGCAGTTTATTTTTCTTCTTTTTCTATTCTTTCTTTTTCTATTTTCTCCTTCAACGTATGTTGATCCTTCTTGGCTTGTCTTGGTGTCATAAATTTCAACTTCATTTCATGTCCCTCATGCCTCAAATAAAGGGAACGTTCATCAATATTGAGCATTGTAAAATGAAGCCATGCCCATCTCAAAAGAAGATGACAAGCGTTCGTGGGAGCAACATCACATAATACTTCTTTCAAACATTATCTTGTACTGAATTTCATCCTTGCTTGATTCGGATGAAAGCTTGTTGGTAACTTGAGTTTCTCTACCAATCTTTGGCTTACAACATTGTTGTCGCTTTCATAAACGAATGCAACTAAACATGGGTGGCCTTCGATTAAACACCTTGTCTCTACTACCTTTTCCATAATCTTTTTCTTTACTTCTTTTTCTTTTTCTTCAATTTCCCTTCCTTCTGCAGTTTATTTTTCTTCTTTTTCTATTCTTTCTTTTTCTATTTTCTCCTTCAACGTATGTTGATCCTTCTTGGCTTGTCTTGGTGTCATGAATTTCAACTTCATTTCATGTCCCTCATGCCTCAAATAAAGGGAACGTTCATCAAGATTGAGCATTGTAAAATGAAGCCATGCCCATCTCAAAAGAACATGACAAGGGTTCGTGGGAGCAATATCACATAATACTTCTTTCACACATTGTCTTGTACTGAATTTGATCCTTGCTTGATTCGGATGAGAGCTTGTTGGTAACTTGAGTTTCTCCAGAAATCTTTGGCTTACAACATTGTTGTCGCTTTCATAAACGAATGCAACTAAACATGGGTGGCCTTCGATTAAACACCTTGTTCTCTACTACCTTTTCCATAATCTTTTTCTTTACGTCCTTTTCTTTTTCTTCAATTTCCCTTCCTTCTGCAGTTTATTTTTCTTCTTTTTCTATTCTTTCTTTTTCTATTTTCTCCTTCAACGTATGTTGATCCTTCTTGGCTTGTCTTGGTGTCATAAATTTCAACTTCATTTCATGTCCCTCATGCCTCAAATAAAGGGAACGTTCATCAAGATTGAGCATTGTAAAATGAAGCCATGCCCATCTCAAAAGAAGATGACAAGAGTTCGTGGGAGCAAAATCACCTAATACTTCTTTCACACATTGTCCTGTACTGAATTTGATCCTTGCTTGATTCGGATGAAAGCTTGTTGGTAACTTGAGTTTCTCCACCAATCTTTGGCTTACAACATTGTTGTCGCTTTCTTAAACGAATGCAACTAAACTTGGGAGGCCTTCAATTAAACACCTTGTTCTCTACTACCTTTTCCATAATCTTTTTCTTTACTTCCTTTTCTTTTTTTTCAATTTCCTTTCGTTCTGCAGTTTATTTTTCTTCTTTTTCTATTCTTTCTTTTTCTATTTTCTCCTTCAACGTATGTTGATCCTTCTTGGCTTGTCTTGGTGTCATAAATTTCAACTTCATTTCATGTCCCTCATGTCTCAAATAAAGGGAACGTTCATCAAGATTGAGCATTGTAAAATGAAGCCATGCCCATCTCAAAGGAAGATGACAAGAGTTCGTGGGAGCAATATCACATAATACTTCTTTCACACATTGTCCTGTACTGAATTTGATCCTTGCTTGATTCGGATGAAAGCTTGTTGGTAACTTGAGTTTCTCCACCAATCTTTGGCATACAACATTGTTCTCGCTTTCTTAAACGAATGCAACTAAACTTGGGAGGCTTTCGATTAAACACCTTGTTCTCTACTACCTTTTCCATAATCTTTTTCTTTACTTCCTTTTCTTTTTCTTCAATTTCCTTTCCTTCTGCAGTTTATTTTTCTTCTTTTTCTATTCTTTCTTTTTCTATTTTCTCCTTCAACGTATGTTGATCCTTCTTGGCTTATCATGGTGTCATAAATTTCAACTTCATTTCATGTCCCTCATGCCTCAAATAAAGGGAACGTTCATCAAGATTGAGCATTGTAAAATGAAGCCATGCCCATCTCAAAAGAACATGACAAGGGTTCGTGGGAGCAATATCACATAATACTTCTTTCACACATTGTCTTGTACTGAATTTCATCCTTGCTTGATTCGGATGAAAGCTTGTTGGTAACTTGAGTGTCTCTACCAATCTTTGGCTTACAACATTGTTGTCGCTTTCATAAACGAATGCAACTAAACATGGGTGGCCTTCGATTAAACACCTTGTTCTCTACTACCTTTTCCATAATCTTTTTCTTTACTTCCTTTTCTTTTTCTTCAATTTCCCTTCCTTCTGCAGTTTATTTTTCTTCTTTTTGTATTCTTTCTTTTTCTATTTTCTCCTTCAACGTATGTTGATTCTTCTTGGCTTGTCTTGGTGTCATAAATTTCAACTTCACTTCATGTCCCTCATGCCTCAAATAAAGGGAACGTTCATCAAGATTGAGCATTGTAAAATGAAGCCATGCCCATCTCAAAAGAACATGAAAAGGGTTCGTGGGAGCAATATCACATAATACTTCTTTCACACATTGTCTTGTACTGAATTTCATCCTTGCTTGATTCGGATGAAAGCTTGTTGGTAACTTGAGTTTCTCCACCAATCTTTGGCTTACAACATTGTTGTCGATTTCTTAAACGAATGCAACTAAACTTGGGAGGCCTTCAATTATACACCTTGTTCTCTACTACCTTTTCCATAATCTTTTTCTTTACTTCCTTTTCTTTTTTTTCAATTTCCTTTCGTTCTGCAGTTTATTTTTCTTCTTTTTCTATTCTTTCTTTTTCTATTTTCTCCTTCAACGTATGTTGATCCTTCTTGGCTTGTCTTGGTGTCATAAATTTCAACTTCATTTCATGTCCCTCATGCCTCAAATAAAGGGAACGTTCATCAAGATTGAGCATTGTAAAATGAAGCCATGCCCATCTCAAAAGAACATGACAAGGGTTCGTGGGAGCAATATCACATAATACTTCTTTCACACATTGTCTTGTACTGAATTTCATCCTTGCTTGATTCGGATGAAAGCTTGTTGGTAACTTGAGTTTCTCCACCAATCTTTGGCTTACAACATTGTTGTCGATTTCTTAAACGAATGCAACTAAACTTGGGAGGCCTTCAATTATACACCTTGTTCTCTACTACCTTTTCCATAATCTTTTTCTTTACTACCTTTTCTTTTTTTTCAATTTCCTTTCGTTCTGCAGTTTATTTTTCTTCTTTTTCTATTCTTTCTTTTTCTATTTTCTCCTTCAACGTATGTTGATCCTTCTTGGCTTGTCTTGGTGTCATAAATTTCAACTTCATTTCATGTCCCTCATGTCTCAAATAAAGGGAACGTTCATCAAGATTGAGCATTGTAAAATGAAGCCATGCCCATCTCAAAGGAAGATGACAAGAGTTCGTGGGAGCAATATCACATAATACTTCTTTCACACATTGTCCTGTACTGAATTTGATCCTTGCTTGATTCGGATGAAAGCTTATTGGTAACTTGAGTTTCTCCACCAATCTATTGGCATACAACATTGTTGTCGCTTTCTTAAACGAATGCAACTAAACTTGGGAGGCTTTCGATTAAACACCTTGTTCTCTACTACCTTTTCCATAATCTTTTTCTTTACTTCTTTTTCTTTTTCTTCAATTTCCTTTCCTTCTGCAGTTTATTTTTCTTCTTTTTCTATTTTCTCCTTCAACGTATGTTGATCCTTCTTGGCTTGTCTTGGTCTCATAAATTTCAACTTCATTTCATGTCCCTCATGCCTCAAATAAAGGGAACGTTCATCAATATTGAGCATTGTAAAATGAAGCCATGCCCATCTCAAAAGAAGATGACAAACGTTCGTGGGAGCAACATCACATAATACTTCTTTCACACATTGTCTTGTACTGAATTTCATCCTTGCTTGATTCGGATGAAAGCTTGTTGGTAACTTGAGTTTCTCTACCAATCTTTGGCTTACAACATTGTTGTCGCTTTCATAAACGAATTCAACTAAACATGGGTGGCCTTCGATTAAACACCTTGTTCTCTACTACCTTTTCCATAATCTTTTTCTTTACTTCTTTTTCTTTTTCTTCAATTTCCCTTCCTTCTGCAGTTTATTTTTCTTCTTTTTCTATTCTTTCTTTTTCTATTTTCTCCTTCAACGTATGTTGATCCTTCTTGGCTTGTCTTGGTGTCATAAATTTCAACTTCATTTCATGTCCCTCATGCCTCAAATAAAGGGAACGTTCATCAAGATTGAGCATTGTAAAATGAAGCCATGCCCATCTCAAAAGAACATGACAAGGGTTCGTGGAAGCAATATCACATAATACTTCTTTCACACATTGTCTTGTACTGAATTTCATCCTTGCTTGATTCGGATGAAAGCTTGTTGGTAACTTGAGTTTCTCCACAAATCTTTGGCTTACAACATTGTTGTCGCTTTCATAAACGAATGCAACTAAACATGGCTGGCCTTCGATTAAACAACTTGTTCTCTACTACCTTTTCCATAATCTTTTTCTTTACGTCCTTTTCTTTTTCTTCAATTTCCCTTCCTTCTGCAGTTTATTTTTCTTCTTTTTCTATTCTTTCTTTTTCTATTTTCTCCTTCAACGTATGTTGATCCTTCTTGGCTTGTCTTGGTGTCATAAATTTAAACTTCATCTCATGTCCCTCATGCCTCAAATAAAGGGAACGTTCATCAAGATTGAGCATTGTAAAATGAAGCCATGCCCATCTCAAAGGAAGATGACAAGAGTTCGTGGGAGCAATATCACATAATACTTCTTTCACACATTGTCTTGTACTGAATTTGATCCTTGCTTGATTCGGATGAAAGCTTGTTGGTAACTTGAGTTTCTCCACCAATCTTTGGCATACAACATTGTTCTCGCTTTCTTAAACGAATGCAACTAAACTTGGGAGGCTTTCGATTAAACACCTTGTTCTCTACTACCTTTTCCATAATCTTTTTCTTTACTTCCTTTTCTTTTTCTTCAATTTCCTTTCCTTCTGCAGTTTATTTTTCTTCTTTTTCTATTCTTTCTTTTTCTATTTTCTCCTTCAACGTATGTTGATCCTTCTTGGCTTATCATGGTGTCATAAATTTCAACTTCATTTCATGTCCCTCATGCCTCAAATAAAGGGAACGTTCATCAAGATTGAGCATTGTAAAATGAAGCCATGCCCATCTCAAAAGAAGATGACAAGGGTTCGTGGGAGCAATATCACATAATACTTCTTTCACACATTGTCTTGTACTGAATTTCATCCTTGCTTGATTCGGATGAAAGCTTGTTGGTAACTTGAGTTTCTCTACCAATCTTTGGCTTACAACATTGTTGTCGCTTTCATAAACGAATGCAACTAAACATGGGTGGCCTTCGATTAAACACCTTGTTGTCTACTACCTTTTCCATAATCTTTTTCTTTACTTCCTTTTCTTTTTCTTCAATTTCCCTTCCTTCTGCAGTTTATTTTTCTTCTTTTTGTATTCTTTCTTTTTCTATTTTCTCCTTCAACGTATGTTGATCCTTCTTGGCTTGTCTTGGTGTCATAAATTTCAACTTCATTTCATGTCCCTCATGCCTCAAATAAAGGGAACGTTCATCAAGATTGAGCATTGTAAAATGAAGCCATGCCCATCTAAAAAGAAGATGACAAGAGTTCGTGGGAGCAATATCACATAATACTTCTTTCACACATTGTCTTGTACTGAATTTGATCCTTGCTTGATTCGGATGAAAGCTTGTTGGTAACTTGAGTTTCTCCACCAATCTTTGGCTTACAACATTGTTGTCGCTTTCTTAAAAGAATGCAACTAAACTTGGGAGGTTTTCGATTAAACACCTTGTTCTCTACTACCTTTTCCATAATCTTTTTCTTTACTTCCTTTTCTTTTTTTCAATTTCCTTTTCTTCTGCAGTTTATTTTTCTTCTTTTTCTATTCTTTCTTTTTCTATTTTCTCCTTCAACGTATGTTGATGATGAAGGATGGACCCCAACCAAGGGGTGAGGCACATGCTTAAAAAGACTAAGCATGTTTAGAAAGGAAGTTCACTAATCCTTCATCCCTTTCATTTGTGTTTGTTATTTTTGATTCCCTAAGTTGACTTAGTTGAATCAACTTTAGTTGACTTGTTGACCTTTGACTAGGTTTGACTTGTTGACTATAGTTGACTTGACTTAAGCCAACATGCTAATCTATGTTTATTTGCTTTGTAGGTTAATTAGGAGTAAGAAAGCAATGCTAGGTGGCATATGGTGATTGGGGAGCATAAATGATGTGGATGAGATAGTAAAGCAAAGGCATAATGCATAAAGCATAAAGTAAAAGGCATAAAACAAGTGTACCTATGTACCTTTGGTCTCCTTTGTTTTTAGCACACTTTGGCCTCTTTTTGGAGACATATGAGACACATTCTTTGTCTCCTTTTGTGCTAGAACGAAATTAGCCTTGCACACACCATAGTTGGCTCTTTTGTCTCTCATTTTTGTAACCTTATTTGACCTAGTTTCTAGAAGCTAGGATTAGGTTTTTATAGACACATCCTTAGGTATCTTTTATTTGCTTAGAGGCCCCTAAACTCTTCTATATAAGGGGTGCTCCTAGACATGTAAAAGGGTTGAACATTTTGAAGTAAAAACACTCTTGTGTCTCAACCATTTGTGAGAGTTTCCTCCCTTGGGAGTGAATACTTTTAAGCCTTATCTTGCATAGCAAGTGGCGGCACACATCCACTCATCTTCAAGGTTGCCATGGCTTCTAGCCTAGCCTTGTAGTGGCGTGCTTCTCACATTTTTACCATTTTTTTCCTTTCCATTTTATGTTTTCTTCGTGCTTTAATTGTTCTGGGTTTTCTATGGTTTATGTGCCTTCCATTTCCTTTTTATTTTGAATCAATCCATCATCTTCTTCTCTTGAGCTTTGTGAAAGGAACCTTCACATCTAGATAGCTTGCTATCTTAATGTCCAGTGGGGATTTCGCTTAGCTTTCTTAATCAACTCACACCATATTCAATAATCTTAAAAAGGAACAAGATAATCCTTCAACATTTGGTATCTAGAGCCTAGGTTATCTTGAATATGGTGTTTTTCATGTTCTAACCTTGTCTTGTTGTAGCTATCTTGGTATGGTTCAAATCCACTTCCATGACACACAAAAACAGTGCTGGCAGAGAACTTGACGATTTTAAAACATTAAACTGCACCAGCTCAGCGGTCCAAAAATTACGTGTTTGGTGTCAAAAGAAAGCTCTATGAGTCTAGTTTCCAGAAAAAAAAGAACCAACGCATTTGGAGTTCTGTGGGGAATGTTATGATCAAATTAGTGAGCAAAGGTCAGATCTGCCAAGAATACGTGAATAGCGTTTTCAGGTTTTGTTGTGGCAGTTTGGCTACGGTTTTTGCACCTCTTTAAGCTCCTAAATGTGGTTGGATAACATGCCTTTGGATGCTTAGTCTTTGAGCCTCAAATTCATGAGTTTAAATGCATGATAGCTACATGTTTGTGTCTTTGTGTATGTCATGTTGAGTCTTTAAATGTGTCTAACTTTTGCTTGAGTCATATGTCATATGCTTCTTTGAGTTTTCTTATTCTTGTTTCTAAGTATTTGAGCTATTGCATGAGATCTATGCCTTTGGTTGTAGCATGCTCCTTGAAATTGATTTTGACCTAATTTTTAAGGAACTAAGTGTTCAAGACACCCTAAAATATCCTTCTCATCATCTTAAGTACCTAGTTTTGAAAAGAAAAATTATTTTCATGACCAAAAACAGTTTGGCCAAGAGCTAATGTGTTGCTTGGTGAATTCATTTGGCCATTTTTACTAGGTGTTATGCTACCAAATTTTATACTTGGATTTTGGGTGATATTGGCAAATTAGTTCCATGCTTTAACTTGGTTTTGATCTTTCTTGGTGTATGCATAATTTGAGGTATAATCTTGGCTTGTTCAAATGCTTTCCATAGAGTCTTTAAAAGTGTTTTTCATTGCTTTAGTCTTGTTCAAGTTTTGTCTTTAAAACAAAATTTCCTTAGAAGTTAAACTTTCTTGTTTTTGTGCTTTTCTTGCTTGTCACTAGGTGTTCTTTGTTGTGTCTTAGTAGTTTTCTTTTCTTGAAACTCTTGGGATGTTGTGGTTGAATCACTTGTCTTGCATTTGAAAGGTTTTGAACAAGTTTTTAAAAGTGTTTGCTTCACTCCTTTGGTGGATTTTGAGTGCTAGCCTTGCCTTGTTACTTTGGGAGTGTGATCTAAACACTTGGGTTGCATTTTGGGTTGGATTTTGGTCTCGATTTTCATGTTGTCTAACCCCTAATCCATTTATTTTGTCTCGGATTTGAGTGTTTTTGTTGTAGGAATCATGGTAAGTTCATCAAATGCACCTACACCAAACAAAAACAATACATTGATGAGATTGCTTCGGGATTTGGAGTTGTCTAGGAAGGAGGCCTTTGAACAATTGAGAAAGGACAAGGAGCAAAGTGACCTAAGAATCCAAGAGCACATTCAAAGGCTTGAAGCTAAGGAGCAAGAAAGAGAGGCTAGGAAAAGAGGGCATTCTAGGCGCAAACCATCACAAGAGAAGCAAACTCCAAAGATTCCTAAGTTCAAAGGAGAAAATGACCCAAACATCTACATTGAGTGGGAACAAAAAGTGGACCAAATTTTTACCATTCATGTAGTTATTCATCAAAAGCAAGTAGATTTGGTAGTCTTAGAGTTTGAGGATTATGCCATGACTTGGTGGCATCAATTATGTATGGACAATATTAACCAAGAGTCACTCGCGACTTCTTGGAGGGACCTTAAAAATTTGATACGCGCTAGATTTGTTCCTTCCTACTATAGGAGGGAGACTCTTTTGAAGCTCCAAAGGCTTCAACAAGGGTCCATGTGTGTGGATGAATATTACAAGTTAATGGAGTCCATGCTTCTAAAAGTAGGACTCCAATTTGAAAGTGATGAGGAAAAGGTAGCTAGATTTGTGAGTGGGTTAAGGAGGGACATACAAGATTTAGTAGAGTTATATGAGTACTCCTCTCTTGACAAAGTTTTACATTTGGCCATCAAAGTTGAAACTCAATTGCAAAAGGAAAAAGAGGCCAAGAGGAGTGGTTCATACAATGACTACTATTCTAGTACTTGGAAAGATAAAGAAAGAAAACATGATAAATCACCGCTCAAGAGTTCCCAAGACCCACCTTCTAGGACTAATTCGTCTAGGCCTTCTAATGAAACTCCTAATTCTTCTCAAGGTACAAGGACAAGTTCTATATAATGTTTTAAGTGTTTGGGATATGGGCACATAGCTTCAAATTGTCCCACCAAAAGAACCATGGCCTTAAACCTTAGAAAAGAAGTAGAGAGTGAAAATTCTTCTCCTCCTTCCCCCAAAAGTACTTCTTCCCACACTTCTTCTTCAAGTGAAAGGATTAAACCCCTTGAAGGTGAATTGTTAATGATAAGGCACCAACTAAGACAAGTTTCCAAGGAACTTGACCCTTCTCAAAGACAAAACCTTTTTCATTCAAGGTGTCATATCAAAGATAAACTATGTCCCCTCCTCATAGATAATGGAAGTTGTGTAAATGTGGCTAGCACAAGGGTTGTGGACAAGCTTGGCTTGAAAACTATCCCTCATGCCAAGCCCTACAAGCTATCATGGCTTAAGAAAGAAGACATTAAAGTAACTCAACAAGTCCTCATTAACTTTTCAATTGGAAATTTTAAAGATGAGGTGTTATGTGATGTTGTGCCTATGGAAGAAACTCATATTTTGTTAGGTAGGCCATGGCAATTTGATAGAAAAGTCTTTTATGATGGCCATGCTAACACCTATGCTTTCTCCTTCCAAGGCAAGAAGTTCACACTCCTACCTCTCTCACCCAATCAAGCAAATGAGGACCAAAATAAAGTGAAAGATAAGAGAAAAGATGAAAAAGAAAAAGAGCAAGTTACCTCCAAAGTGTTACTTGCCTCTAAAAAAAGATTTCCAAAGCAAGATGAACATCACCATTCTTCCTTCTCTTGCAAGGCTCAAAAGGAAGACCCAATGCACAAGCATGAGAAGAAGAGTGGTCTAGAAAAAAGGGATGGCCTAACCAAAGCTAGGGGTAGTACCCTTAGAAAAGATGGAACAAGAGCTCATAAAAGGGAGGCGCAAAACCTCCCCCAAATCAAGTCAAGCTCCATCTACAAAGGCTTAAAGAATTTGTGGTCAAATTCTCTCCAAGGAGGGGACGATGATGAAGGATTGACCCCAACCAAGGATGGAGGCACATGCTTAAAAAGACTAAGCATGTTTAGAAAGGAAGTTCACTAATCCTTCATCCCTTTCATTTGTGTTTGTTATTTTTGATTCCCTAAGTTGACTTAGTTGAATCAACTTTAGTTGACTTGTTGACCTTTGACTAGGTTTGACTTGTTGACTATAGTTGACTTGACTTAAGCCAACATGCTAATCTATGTTTATTTGCTTTGTAGGTTAATTAGGAGTAAGAAAGCAATGCTAGGTGGCACATGGTGATTGGGGAGCATAAATGATGTGGATGAGATAGTAAAGCAAAGGCATAATGCATAAAACATAAAGTAAAAGGCATAAAACAAGTGTACCTATGTACCTTTGGTCTCCTTTGTTTTTAGCACACTTTGGCCTCTTTTTGGAGACATATGAGACACATTTTTTTCCTTTCCATTTTATGTTTTCTTCTTCCTTTAATTGTTCTTGGTTTTCTATGGTTTATGTGCCTTCCATTTCCTTTTTATTTTGAATCAATCCATCATCTTCTTCTCTTGAGCTTTGTGAAAGGAACCTTCACATCTAGATAGCTTACTATCTTAATGTCCAGTGGGGATTTCGCTTAGCTTTCTTAATCAACTCACACCATATTCAATAATCTTAAAAAGGAACAAGATAATCCTTCATCAGTTGATCCTTCTTGGCTTGTCTTGGTGTCATAAATTTCAACTTCATTTCATGTCCCTCATGCCTCAAATAAAGGGAACGTTCATCAAGATTGAGCAATGTAAAATGAACCCATGCTCATCTCAAAAGAAGATGACAAGAGTTCGTGGGACCAATATCACATAATACTACTTTCACACATTGTCCTATACTGAATTTGATCCTTGCTTGATTCGGATGAAAGCTTGTTGGTAACTTGAGTTTCTCCACCAATCTTTGGCTTACAACATTGTTGTCGCTTTCTTAAACGAATGCAACTAAAATTGGGAGGCTTATGATTAAACACCTTGTTCTCTACAACCTTTTCCATAATCTTTTTCTTTACTTCCTTTTCTTTTTCTTCAATATCCTTTCCTTCTGCAGTTTATTTTTCTTCTTTTTCTATTCTTTCTTTTTCTATTTTCTCCTTCAACGTATGTTGATCCTTCTTGGCTTCTCTTGGTGTCAAAAATTTTAATTTCATTTCATGTCCCTCATGCCTCAAATAAAGGGAACATTCATCAAGATTGAGCATTGTAAAATGAAGCCATGCCCATCTCAAAAGAAGATGACAAGGGTTAGTGGGATCAATATCACATAATACTTCTTTCACACATTCTCTTGTACTGAATTTGATCCTTGCTTGATTCGGATGAAAGCTTGTTGGTAACTTGAGTTTCTCTACCAATCTTTGGCTTACAACATTGTTGTTGCTTTCATAAACTAATGCAACTAAACATGGGTGGCCTTCGATTAAACACCTTGTTCTCTACTACCTTTTCCATAATCTTTTTCGTTACTTCCTTTTCTTTTTCTTCAATTTCCCTTCCTTCTGCAGTTTATTTTTCTTCTTTTTCTATTTTTTCTTTTCCTATTTTCTCCTTCAACGTATGTTGATCCTTCTTGGCTTGTCTTGGTGTCATAAATTTCAACTTCATTTCATGTCCCTCATGCCTCAAATAAAGGGAACGTTCATCAAGATTGAGGATTGTAAAATGAACCCATGCCCATCTCAAAAGAAGATGACAACAGTTCGTGGGAGCTATATCACATAATACTTCTTTCACACATTGTCCTGTACTGAATTTGATCCTTGCTTGATTCGGATGAAAGCTTGTTGGTAACTTGAGTTTCTCCACCAATCTTTGGCTTACAACATTGTTGTCGCTTTCTTAAACGAATGCAACTAAACTTAGGTGGCTTTGAATTAAACACCTTTTTCTCTACTACCTTTTCCATAATCTTTTTCTTTACTTCCTTTTCTTTTTCTTCAATTTCCTTTCCTTCTGCAGTTTATTTTTCTTCTTTTTCTATTCTTTCTTTTTCTATTTTCTCCTTCAACGTATGTTGATCCTTCTTGGCTTGTCTTGGTGTCATGAATTTCAACTTCATTTCATGTCCCTCATGCCTCAAATAAAGGGAACATTCGTCAAGATTGAGCGTTTTAAAATGAAACCATGCCCATCTCAAAAGAAAATGACAAGAGTTCGTGGGAACAATATCACATAATACTTCTTTCACACATTGTCCTGTACTAAATTTGATCCTTGCTTGATTTGGATGAAAGCTTGTTGGGAACTTGAGTTTCTCTACCAATCTTTGGCTTACAACATTCTTATCGCTTTCGTAAACGAATGCAACTAAACATGGGTGGCTTTCGATTAAACACCTTCTTCTCTACTACCTTTTCCATAATCTTTTTCTTTACTTCCTTTTCTTTTTCTTCAATTTCCCTTCCTTCTACAGTTTATATTTCTTCTTTTTCTATTCTTTCTTTTTCTATTTTCTCCTTCAACGTATGTTGATCCTTCTTGGCTTCTTTATGTGTCATAAATTTTAATTTCATTTCATGTCCCTCATGCCTCAAATAAAGGGAACATTCATCAAGATTGAGCATTGTAAAATGAAGCCATGCCCATCTCAAAAGAAGATGACAAGGGTTAGTGGGATCAATATCACATAATACTTCATTCACACATTCTCTTGTACTGAATTTGATCCTTGCTTGATTCGGATGAAAGCTTGTTGGTAACTTGAGTTTCTCTACCAATCTTTGGCTTACAACATTGTTGTCGCTTTCATAAACTAATGCAACTAAACATGGGTGGCCTTCGATTAAACACCTTGTTCTCTACTACCTTTTCCATAATCTTTTTCTTTACTTCCTTTTCTTTTTCTTCAATTTCCCTTCCTTCTGCAGTTTATTTTTCTTCTTTTTCTATTTTTTCTTTTCCTATTTTCTCCTTCAACGTATGTTGATCCTTCTTGGCTTGTCTTGGTGTCATAAATTTCAACTTCATTTCATGTCCCTCATGCCTCAAATAAAGGGAACGTTCATCAAGATTGAGGATTGTAAAATGAACCCATGCCCATCTCAAAAGAAGATGACAAGAGTTCGTGGGAGCTATATCACATAATACTTCTTTCACACATTGTCCTGTACTGAATTTGATCCTTGCTTGATTCGGATGAAAGCTTGTTGGTAACTTGCGTTTCTCCACCAATCTTTGGCTTACAACATTGTTGTCGCTTTCTTAAACGAATGCAACTAAACTTAGGTGGCTTTGAATTAAACACCTTTTTCTCTACTACCTTTTCCATAATCTTTTTCTTTACTTCCTTTTCTTTTTCTTCAATTTCCTTTCCTTCTGCAGTTAATTTTTCTTCTTTTTCTATTCTTTCTTTTTCTATTTTCTCCTTCAACGTATGTTTGATCCTTCTTGGCTTGTCTTGGTGTCATGAATTTCAACTTCATTTCATGTCCCTCATGCCTCAAATAAAGGGAACGTTCATCAAGATTGAGGATTGTAAAATGAAGCCATGCCCATCTAAAAAGAAGATGACAAGAGTTCGTGGGAGCTATATCACATAATACTTCTTTCACACATTGTCCTGTACTGAATTTCATCCTTGCTTGATTCGGATGAAAGCTTGTCGGTAACTTGAGTTTCTCCACCAATCTTTGGCTTACAACATTGTTGTCGCTTTCTTAAACGAATGCAACTAAACTTAGGTGGCTTTGAATTAAACACCTTTTTCTCTACTACCTTTTCCATAATCTTTTTCTTTACTTCCTTTTCTTTTTCTTCAATTTCCTTTCCTTCTGCAGTTTAGTTTTCTTCTTTTTCTATTCTTTCTTTTTCTATTTTCTCCTTCAACGTATGTTTGATCCTTCTTGGCTTGTCTTGGTGTCATGAATTTCAACTTCATTTCATGTCCCTCATGCCTCAAATAAAGGGAACGTTCATCAAGATTGAGGATTGTAAAATGAACCCATGCCCATCTAAAAAGAAGATGACAAGAGTTCGTGGGAGCTATATCACATAATACTTCTTTCACACATTGTCCTGTACTGAATTTTATCCTTGCTTGATTCGGATGAAAGCTTGTTGGTAACTTGCGTTTCTCCACCAATCTTTGGCTTACAACATTGTTGTCGCTTTCTTAAACGAATGCAACTAAACTTAGGTGGCTTTGAATTAAACACCTTTTTCTCTACTACCTTTTGCATAATCTTTTTCTTTACTTCCTTTTCTTTTTCTTCAATTTCCTTTCCTTCTGCAGTTTATTTTTCTTCTTTTTCTATTCTTTCTTTTTCTATTTTCTCCTTCAACGTATGTTTGATCCTTCTTGGCTTGTCTTGGTGTCATGAATTTCAACTTCATTTCATGTCCCTCATGCCTCAAATAAAGGGAACATTCGTCAAGATTGAGCGTTTTAAAATGAAACCATGCCCATCTCAAAAGAAAATGACAAGAGTTCGTGGGAACAATATCACATAATACTTCTTTCACACATTGTCCTGTACTAAATTTGATCCTTGCTTGATTTGGATGAAAGCTTGTTGGGAACTTGAGTTTCTCTACCAATCTTTGGCTTACAACATTCTTATCGCTTTCGTAAACGAATGCAACTAAACATGGGTGGCTTTCGATTAAACACCTTGTTCTCTACTACCTTTTCCATAATCTTTTTCTTTACTTCCTTTTCTTTTTCTTCAATTTCCCTTCCTGCTACAGTTTATATTTCTTCTTTTTCTATTCTTTCTTTTTCTATTTTCTCCTTCAACGTATGTTGATCCTTCTTGGCTTGTCTTGGTGTCATGAATTTCAACTTCATTTCATGTCCCTCATGCCTCAAATAAAGGGAACATTCATCAAGATTGAGCGTTTTAAAATGAAACCATGCCCATCGTAAAAGAAGATGACAAGAGTTCGTGGGAACAATATCACATAATACTTCTTTTACACATTGTTCTGTACTGAATTTCATCCTTGCTTGATTCGGATGAAAGCTTGTTGGTAACTTGAGTTTCTCCACCAATCTTTGGCTTACAACATTCTTGTCGCTTTCGTAAACGAATGCACCTAAACATGGGTGGCTTTCGATTAACCACCTTGTTCTCTACTACCTTTTCCATTTCCATAATCTTTTTCTTTACTTCCTTTTCTTTTTCTTCAATTTCCCTTCCTTCTGCAGTTTATTTTTCTTCTTTTTCTATTCTCTCTTTTTCTATTTTCTCCTTTAGTGTATGTTGATCCTTCTTGGCTTGTCTTGGTGTCATAAGTTTCAACTTCATTTCATGTCCCTCATGCCTCAAATAAAGGGAAAGTTCATCAAGATTGAGCATTGTAAAATGAACCCATGCCCATCGCAAAAGAAGATGACAACAGTTCGTGGGAGCAATATCACATATTACTTCTTTCACACATTGTCCTGTACTAAATTTGATCCTTGCTTGATTTGGATGAAAGCTTGTTGGGAACTCGAGTTTCTCTACCAATCTTTGGCTTACAACATTCTTGTCGCTTTCGTAAACGAATGCAACTAAACATGGGTGGCTTTCGATTAAACACCTTCTTCTCTACTACCTTTTCCATAATCTTTTTCTTTACTTCCTTTTCTTTTTCTTCAATTTCCCTTCCTTCTGCAGTTTATTTTTCTTCTTTTTCTATTCTTTTTTTTCTATTTTCTCCTTCAACCTATGTTGATCCTTCTTGGCTTGTCTTGGTGTCATAAATTTCAACTTCATTTCATGTCCCTCATGCCTCCAATAAAGGGAACGTTCATCAAGATTGAGCATTGTAAAATGAAGCCATGCCCATCTCAAAAGAAGATGACAAGGGCTAGTGGGAGCAATATCACATAATACTTCTTTCACACATTGTCCTGTACTGAATTTGATCCTTGCTTGATTCGGATGAAAGCTTGTTGGTAACTTGTGTTTCTCCACCAATCTTTAGCTTACAACATTCTTGTCGCTTTCGTAAACGAATGCAACTAAACATGGGTGGCTTTCAATTAAACACCTTGTTCTCTACAACCTTTTCCATAATCTTTTTCTTTACTTCCTTTTCTTTTTCTTCAATTTCCCTTCCTTCTGCAGTTTATTTTTCTTCTTTTTCTATTCTTTCTTTTAGTATTTTCTCCTTTAACGTATGTTGATCCTTCTTGGCTTGTCTTGGTGTCATGAATTTCAACTTCATTTCATGTCCCTCATGCCTCAAATAAAGGGAACGTTCATCAAGATTGAGCATTGTAAAATGAACCCATGGCCATCTCAAAAGAAGATGACAAGGGTTCGTGGGAGCAATATCACATAATACTTCTTTCACACATTGTCCTGTACTGAATTTGATCCTTGCTTGATTCGGATGAAAGCTTGTTGGTAACTTGTGTTTCTCCACCAATCTTTAGCTTACAACATTCTTGTCGCTTTCGTAAACGAATGCAACTAAACATGGGTGGCTTTCAATTAAACACCTTGTTCTCTACTACCTTTTCCATAATCTTTTTCTTTACTTCCCTTTCTTTTTCTTCAATTTCCCTTCCTTCTGCAGTTTATTTTTCTTCTTTTTCTATTCTTTCTTTTAGTATTTTCTCCTTTAGCGTATATTGGTCCTTCTTGGCTTGTCTTGGTGTCATAAGTTTCAACTTCATTTCATGTCCCTCATGCCTCAAATAAAGGGAACATTCGTCAAGATTGAGCATTGTAAAATGAACCCATGCCCATCTCAAAAGAAGAGGACAACAGTTCGTGGGAGCAATATCACATATTACTTCTTTCACACATTGTCCTGTACTGAATTTGATCCTTGCTTGATTCGGATGAAAACTTGTTGGTAACTTGAGTTTCTCCACCAATCTTTGGCTTACAACATTGTTGTCGCTTTCATAAACGAATGCAACTAAAAATTGGTGGCTTTCGATTAAACACCTTGTTCTCTACTACCTTTTCCATAATCTTTTTCTTTTTCTTCAATTTCCCTTCCTTCTGCAGTTTATTTTTCTTCTTTTTCTATTCTTTCTTTTAGTATTTTCTCCTTTAACGTATGTTGATCCTTCTTGGCTTGTCTTGGTGTCATGAATTTCAACTTCATTTCATGTCCCTCATGCCTCAAATAAAGGGAAAGTTCATCAAGATTGAGCATTGTAAAATGAACCCATGCCCATCTCAAAAGAAGATGACAACAGTTCGTGGGAGCAATATCACATATTACTTCTTTCACACGTTGTCCTGTACTGAATTTGATCCTTGCTTGATTCGGATGAAAACTTGTTGGTAACTTGAGTTTCTCCACCAATCTTTGGCTTACAACATTGTTGTCGCTTTCATAAACGAATGGAACTAAAAATGGGTGGCTTTCCATTAAACACCTTGTTCTCTACTACCTTTTCCATAATCTTTTTCTTTACTTCCTTTTGTTTTTCTTCAATTTCCCTTCCTTCTGCAGTTTATTTTTCTTCTTTTTCTATTCTTTCTTTTAGTATTTTCTCCTTTAACGTATGTTGATCCTTCTTGGCTTGTCTTGGTGTCATGAATTTCAACTTCATTTCATGTCCCTCATGCCTCAAATAAAGGGAACGTTCATCAAGATTGAGCATTGTAAAATGAACCCATGGCCATCTCAAAAGAAGATGACAAGGGTTCGTGGGAGCAATATCACATAATACTTCTTTCACACATTGTCCTGTACTGAATTTGATCCTTGCTTGATTCGGATGAAAGCTTGTTGGTAACTTGTGTTTCTCCACCAATCTTTAGCTTACAACATTCTTGTCGCCTTCGTAAACGAATGCAACTAAACATGGGTGGCTTTCAATTAAACACCTTGTTCTCTACTACCTTTTCCATAATCTTTTTCTTTACTTCCCTTTCTTTTTCTTCAATTTCCCTTCCTTCTGCAGTTTATTTTTCTTCTTTTTCTATTCTTTCTTTTAGTATTTTCTCCTTTAACGTATGTTGATCCTTCTTGGCTTGTCTTGGTGTCATAAATTTCAACTTCATTTCATGTCCCTCATGCCTCAAATAAAGGGAACGTTCATCAAGATTGAGCATTGTAAAATGAAGCCATGCCCATCTAAAAAGAAGATGACAAGAGTTCGTGGGAGCAATATCACATAATACTTCTTTCACACATTGTCTTGTACTGAATTTGATCCTTGCTTGATTCGGATGAAAGCTTGTTGGTAACTTGAGTTTCTCCACCAATCTTTGGCTTACAACATTGTTGTCGCTTTCTTAAAAGAATGCAACTAAACTTGGGAGGCTTTCGATTAAACACCTTGTTCTCTACTACCTTTTCCATAATCTTTTTCTTTACTTCCTTTTCTTTTTTTCAATTTCCTTTTCTTCTGCAGTTTATTTTTCTTCTTTTTCTATTCTTTCTTTTTATATTTTCTCCTTCAACGTATGTTGATGATGAAGGATGGACCCCAACCAAGGATGGAGGCACATGCTTAAAAAGTCTAAGCATGTTTAGAAAGGAAGTTCACTAATCCTTCATCCCTTTCATTTGTGTTTGTTATTTTTGATTCCCTAAGTTGACTTAGTTGAATCAACTTTAGTTGACTTGTTGACCTTTGACTAGGTTTGACTTGTTGACTATAGTTGACTTGACTTAAGCCAACATGCTAATCTATGTTTATTTGCTTTGTAGGTTAATTAGGAGTAAGAAAGCAATGCTAGGTGGCACATGGTGATTGGGGAGCATAAATGATGTGGATGAGATAGTAAAGCAAAGGCATAATGCATAAAGCATAAAGTAAAAGGCATAAAACAAGTGTACCTATGTACCTTTGGTCTCCTTTGTTTTTAGCACACTTTGGCCTCTTTTTGGAGACATATGAGACACATTCTTTGTCTCCTTTTGTGCTAGAACGAAATTAGCCTTGCACACACCATAGTTGGCTCTTTTGTCTCTCATTTTTGTAACCTTATTTGACCTAGTTTCTAGAAGCTAGGATTAGGTTTTTATAGACACATCCTTAGGTATTTTTTATTTGCTTAGAGGCCCCTAAACTCTTCTATATAAGGGGTGCTCCTAGACATGTAAAAGGGTTGAACATTTTGAAGTAAAACACTCTTGTGTCTCAACCATTTGTGAGAGTTTCCTCCCTTGGGAGTGAATACTTTTAAGCCTTATCTTGCCTAGCAAGTGGCGGCACACATCCACTCATCTTCAAGGTTGCCATGGCTTCTAGCCTAGCCTTGTAGTGGCGTGCTTCTCACATTTTTACCATTTCTTTCCTTTCCATTTTATGTTTTCTTCTTCCTTTAATTGTTCTTGGTTTTCTATGGTTTATGTGCCTTCCATTTCCTTTTTATTTTGAATCAATCCATCATCTTCTTCTCTTGAGCTTTGTGAAAGGAACCTTCACATCTAGATAGCTTACTATCTTAATGTCCAGTGGGGATTTCGCTTAGCTTTCTTAATCAACTCACACCATATTCAATAATCTTAAAAAGGAACAAGATAATCCTTCATCAGTTGATCCTTCTTGGCTTGTCTTGGTGTCATAAATTTCAACTTCATTTCATGTCCCTCATGCCTCAAATAAAGGGAACGTTCATCAAGATTGAGCAATGTAAAATGAACCCATGCTCATCTCAAAAGAAGATGACAACAGTTCGTGGGACCAATATCACATAATACTACTTTCACACATTGTCCTATACTGAATTTGATCCTTGCTTGATTCGGATGAAAGCTTGTTGGTAACTTGAGTTTCTCCACCAATCTTTGGCTTACAACATTGTTGTCGCTCTCTTAAACGAATGCAACTAAACTTAGGTGGCTTTGAATTAAACACCTTTTTCTCTACTACCTTTTCCATAATCTTTTTCTTTACTTCCTTTTCTTTTTCTTCAATTTCCTTTCCTTCTGCAGTTTATTTTTCTTCTTTTTCTATTTTCTCCTTCAACGTATGTTGATCCTTCTTGGCTTGTCTTGGTGTCATGAATTTCAACTTCATTTCATGTCCCTCATGCCTCAAATAAAGGGAACATTCGTCAAGATTGAGCGTTTTAAAATGAAACCATGCCCATCTCAAAAGAAAATGACAAGAGTTCGTGGGAACAATATCACATAATACTTCTTTCACACATTGTCCTGTACTAAATTTGATCCTTGCTTGATTTGGATGAAAGCTTGTTGGGAACTTGAGTTTCTCTACCAATCTTTGGCTTACAACATTCTTAACGCTTTCGTAAACGAATGCAACTAAACATGGGTGGCTTTCGATTAAACACCTTGTTCTCTACTACCTTTTCCATAATCTTTTTCTTTACTTCCTTTTCTTTTTCTTCAATTTCCCTTCCTTCTACAGTTTATATTTCTTCTTTTTCTATTCTTTCTTTTTCTATTTTCTCCTTCAACGTATGTTGATCCTTCTTGGCTTGTGTTAGTGTCATGAATTTCAACTTCATTTCATGTCCCTCATGCCTCAAATAAAGGGAATGTTCATCAAGATTGAGCGTTGTAAAATGAACCCATGGCCATCTCAAAAGAAGATGACAAGGGTTCGTGGGAGCAATGTCACATAATACTTCTTTCACACGTTTTCCTGTACTGAATTTGATCCTTGCTTGATTCGGATGAAAGCTTGTTGGTAACTTGAGCTTGTCCACCAATCTTTGGCTTACATCATTCTTGTTGCTTTCGTAAACGAATGCAACTAAACATGGGTGGCTTTCGATTCAACACCTTCTTCTCTACTACCTTTTCCATAATCTTTTTCTTTACTTCCTTTTCTTTTTCTTCAATTTCCCTTCCTTCTACAGTTTATATTTCTTCTTTTTCTATTCTTTCTTTTTCTATTTTCTCCTTCAACGTATGTTGATCCTTCTTGGCTTGTCTTGGTGTCATGAATTTCAACTTCATTTCATGTCCCTCATGCCTCAAATAAAGGGAACGTTCATCAAGATTGAGCGTTGTAAAATGAACCCATGGCCATCTCAAAAGAAGATGACAAGGGTTCGTGGGAGCAATATCACATAATACTTCTTTCACACGTTGTCCTGTACTGAATTTGATCCTTGCTTGATTCGGATGAAAGCTTGTTGGTAACTTGAGTTTCTCCACCAATCTTTGGCTTACAACATTGTTGTCGCTTTCTTAAACGAATGCAACTAAACTTGGGAGGCTTACGATTAAACACCTTGTTCTCTACAACCTTTTCCATAATCTTTTTCTTTACTTCCTTTTCTTTTTCTTCAATATCCTTTCCTTCTGTAGTTTGTTTTTCTTCTTTTTCTATTCTTTCTTTTTCTATTTTCTCCTTCAACGTATGTTGATCCTTCTTGGCTTCTCTTGGTGTCATAAATTTTAATTTCATTTCATGTCCCTCATGCCTCAAATAAAGGGAACATTCATCAAGATTGAGCATTGTAAAATGAAGCCATGCCCATCTCAAAAGAAGATGACAAGGGTTAGAGGGATCAATATCACATAATACTTCTTTCACACATTGTCTTGTACTGAATTTGATCCTTGCTTGATTCGGATGAAAGCTTGTTGGTAACTTGAGTTTCTCCACCAATCTTTGGCTTACAACATTGTTATCGCTTTCATAAACGAATGCAACTAAAATTGGGTGGCTTTCGATTAAACACCTTCTTCTCTACTACCTTTTCCATAATCTTTTTCTTTACTTCCTTTTCTTTTTCTTCAATTTCCCTTCCTTCTACAGTTTATATTTCTTCTTTTTCTATTCTTTCTTTTTCTATTTTCTCCTTCAACGTATGTTGATCCTTCTTGGCTTGTCTTGGTGTCATGAATTTCAACTTCATTTCATGTCCCTCATGCCTCAAATAAAGGGAACATTCATCAAGATTGAGCGTTTTAAAATGAAACCATGCCCATCGCAAAAGAAGATGACAAGAGTTCGTGGGAACAATATCACATAATACTTCTTTTACACATTGTTCTGTACTGAATTTCATCCTTGCTTGATTCGGATGAAAGCTTGTTGGTAACTTGAGTTTCTCCATCAATCTTTCGCTTACAACATTCTTGTCGCTTTCGTAAACGAATGCAACTAAACATGGGTGGCTTTCGATTAACCACCTTGTTCTCTACTACCTTTTCCATAATCTTTTTCTTTACTTCCTTTTCTTTTTCTTCAATTTCCCTTCCTTCTGCAGTTTATTTTTCTTCTTTTTCTATTCTCTCTTTTTCTATTTTCTCCTTTAGTGTATGTTGATCCTTCTTGGCTTGTCTTGGTGTCATAAGTTTCAACTTCATTTCATGTCCCTCATGCCTCAAATAAAGGGAAAGTTCATTAAGATTGAGCATTGTAAAATGAACCCATGCCCATCGCAAAAGAAGATGACAACAGTTCGTGGGAGCAATATCACATAATACTTCTTTCACACATTGTCCTGTACTAAATTTGATCCTTGCTTGATTTGGATGAAAGCTTGTTGGGAACTTGAGTTTCTCTACCAATCTTTGGCTTACAACATTCTTGTCACTTTCGTAAACGAATGCAACTAAACATGGGTGGCTTTCGATTAAACACTTTCTTCTCTACTACCTTTTCCATAATCTTTTTCTTTACTTCCTTTTCTTTTTCTTCAATTTCCCTTCCTTCTACATTTTATATTTCTTCTTTTTCTATTCTTTCTTTTTCTATTTCTCCTTCAACGTATGTTGATCCTTCTTGGCTTGTCTTGGTGTCATGAATTTCAACTTCATTTCATGTCCCTCATGCCTCAAATAAAGGGAACATTCGTCAAGATTGAGCGTTTTAAAATGAAACCATGCCCATCTCAAAAGAAAATGACAAGAGTTCGTGGGAACAATATCACATAATACTTCTTTCACACATTGTCCTGTACTAAATTTGATCCTTGCTTGATTTGGATGAAAGCTTGTTGGGAACTTGAGTTTCTCTACCAATCTTTGGCTTACAACATTCTTATCGCTTTCGTAAACGAATGCAACTAAAAATGGGTGGCTTTCGATTAAACACCTTGTTCTCTACTACCTTTTCCATAATCTTTTTCTTTACTTCCTTTTCTTTTTCTTCAATTTCCCTTCCTTCTATAGTTTATATTTCTTCTTTTTCTATTCTTTCTTTTTCTATTTTCTCCTTCAACGTATGTTGATCCTTCTTGGCTTGTCTAGGTGTCATGAATTTCAACTTCATTTCATGTCCCTCATGCCTCAAATAAAGGGAACATTCATCAAGATTGAGCGTTTTAAAATGAAACCATGCCCATCTCAAAAGAAGATGACAAGAGTTCGTGGGAACAATATCACATAATACTTCTTTTACACCTTGTTCTGTACTGAATTTCATCCTTGCTTGATTCGGATGAAAGCTTGTTGGTAACTTGAGTTTCTCCACCAATCTATGGCTTACAACATTGTTGTCGCTTTCATAAACGAATGCAACTAAACATGGGTGGCCTTCGATTAAACACCTTGTTCTCTACTACCTTTTCCATAATCTTTTTCTTTATTTCCTTTTCTTTTTCTTCAATTTCCCTTCCTTCTGCAGTTTATTTTTCTTCTTTTTCTATTTTCTCCTTCAACGTATGTTGATCCTTCTTGGCTTATCTTGGTGTCATAAATTTCAACTTCATTTTATGTCCCTCATTCCTCAAATAAAGGGAACGTTGATCAAGATTGAGCATTGTAAAATGAACCCATGCCCATCTCAAAAGAAGATGACAAGAGTTCGTGGGAGCAATATCACATAATACTTCTTTCACACATTGTCCTGTACTAAATTTGATCCTTGCTTGATTCGGATGAAAGCTTGTTGGTAACTTAAGTTTCTCTACCAATCTTTGGCTTACAACATTCTTGTCGCTTTCATAAACGAAAGCCACTAAACATGGGTGGCTTTCGATTAAACACCTTGTTCTCTACTACCTTTTCCATAATCTTTTTCTTTACTTGCTTTTCTTTTTCTTCAATTTCCCTTCCTTCTACATTTTATATTTCTTCTTTTTCTATTCTTTCTTTTTCTATTTTCTCCCTCAACGTATGTTGATCCTTCTTGGCTTGTCTTGGTGTCATGAATTTCAACTTTATTTCATGTCCCTCATTCCTCAAATAAAGGGAACGTTCATCAAGATTTAGCGTTGTAAAATGAACCCATGGCCATCTCAAAAGAAGATGACAAGTGTTCGTGGGAGCAATATCACATAATACTTCTTTCACACATTGTCTTGTACTGAATTTGATCCTTGCTTGATTCGGATGAAAGCTTGTTGGTAACTTGAGTTTCTCTACCAATCTTTGGCTTACAACATTCTTGTCGCTTTCATTAACGAAAGCAACTAAACATGGGTGGCTTTCGATTAAACACCTTGTTCTCTACTACCTTTTCCATAATCTTTTTCTTTACTTCCTTTTCTTTTTCTTCAATTTCCCTTCCTTCTACATTTTATATTTCTTCTTTTTCTATTCTTTCTTTTTCTATTTTCTCCTTCAACGTATGTTGATCCTTCTTGGCTTGTCTTGGTGTCATAAATTTCAACTTCATTTCATGTCCGTCATGCCTCAAATAAAGGGAACGTTCATCAAGATTGAGCATTGTAAAATGAACCCATGCCCATCTCAAAATTAGATGACAAGAGTTTGTTGGAACAATATCACATAATACTTCTTTCACACATTGTCCTGTACTGAATTTGATCCCTTCTTGATTCGGATGAAAGCTTGTTGGTAACTTGAGTTTCTCCACCAATCTGTGGCTTACAACGTTGTTGTCGCTTTCGTAAACTAATGCAACTAAACATGGGTGGCTTTCGATTAAACACCTTGTTCTCTACTACCTTTTCCATAATCTTTTTCTTTATTTCCTTTTCTTTTTCTTCAATTTCCCTTCCTTCTGCAGTTTATTTTTCTTCTTTTTCTATTTTCTCCTTCAACGTATGTTGATCCTTCTTGGCTTATCTTGGTGTCATAAATTTCAACTTCATTTTATGTCCCTCATTCCTCAAATAAAGGGAACGTTCATCAAGATTGAGCATTGTAAAATGAACCCATGCCCATCTCAAAAGAAGATGACAAGAGTTCGTGGGAGCAATATCACATAATACTTCTTTCACACATTGTCCTGTACTAAATTTGATCCTTGCTTGATTCGGATGAAAGCTTGTTGGTAACTTAAGTTTCTCTACCAATCTTTGGCTTACAACATTCTTGTCACTTTCATAAACGAAAGCAAGTAAACATGGATGACTTTCGATTAAACACCTTGTTCTCTACTACCTTTTCCATAATCTTTTTCTTTAATTGCTTTTCTTTTTCTTAAATTTCCCTTCCTTCTACATTTTATATTTCTTCTTTTTCTATTTTCTACTTCAACGTATGTTGATCCTTCTTGGCTTGTCTTGGTGTCATGAATTTCAACTTCATTTCATGTCCCTCATTCCTCAAATAAAGGGAACGTTCATCAAGATTTAGCATTGTAAAATGAACCCATGGCCATCTCAAAAGAAGATGACAAGGGTTGGTGGGAGCAATATCACATAATACTTCTTTCACACATTGTCTTGTACTGAATTTGATCCTTGCTTGATTCGGATGAAAGCTTGTTGGTAACTTGAGTTTCTCCACCAATCTTTGGCTTACAACATTGTTGTCGCTTTCATAAACGAATGCAACTAAAAATGGGGGGCTTTCGATTAAACACCTTGCTCTCTACTACCTTTTCCATAATCTTTTTCTTTACTTCCTTTTCTTTTTCTTCAATTTCCCTTCCTTCTACAGTTTATGTTTCTTCATTTTCTATTCTTTCTTTTTCTATTTTCTCCTTCAACATATGTTGATCCTTCTTGGCTTGTCTCGGTGTCATGAATTTCAACTTTATTTCATGTCCCTCATGCCTCAAATAAAGGGAACGTTCATCAAGATTGAGCATTGTAAAATGAACACATGCCCATCTCAAAAGAAGATGACAAGAGTTCGTGGGAGCAATATCACATAATACTTCTTTCACACATTGTCCTGTACTGAATTTGATCCTTGCTTGATTCGGATGAAAGCTTGTTGGTAACTTGAGGGTGTCCACCAATCTTTGGCTAACAACATTGTTGTCGCTTTCTTAAACGAATGCAACTAAACTTGGGTGGCTTTCGATTAAACACCTTGTTCTCTACCACCTTTTCCATAATCTTTTTCTTTACTTCCTTTTTTTTTTCTTCAATTTCCTTTCCTTCTGCAGTTTATTTTTCTTCTTTTTCTATATTATCCTTCAACGTATGTTGATCCTTCTTCGCTTGTCTTGGTGTCATAAATTTCAACTTCTTTTCATATCCCTCATGCCTCAAATAAAGGGAACGTTCATCAAGATTGAGCATTGTAAAATGAACACATGCCCATCTCAAAAGAAGATGACAAGAGTTCGTGGGAGCAATATCACATAATACTTCTTTAACACATTGTCCTGTACTGAATTTGATCCTTGCTTGACTCGGATGAAAGCTTGTTGGTAACTTGAGTTTCTCCACCAATCTTTGGCTTACAACATTGTTGTCGCTTTCGTAAATGAATGCAACTAAACATGAGTGGCCTTCGATTAAACACCTTGTTCTCTACTACCTTTTCCATAATCTTTTTGTTTACTTCCTTTTCGTTTTCTTCAATTTCCTTTCCTTCTGCAGTTTATATTTCTTCTTTTTCTATTCTTTCTTTTTCTATTTTCTCCTTCGACGTATGTTGATCCTTCTTGGCTTGTCTTGGTGTCACGAATTTCAAATTCATTTCATGTCCCTCATGCCTCAAATAAGGGGAACATTCATCAAGATTGAGCGTTTTAAAATGAAGCCATGCCCATCTCAATAGAAGATGACAAAAGTTCGTGGGAACAATACCACATAATACTTCTTTCACACATTGTCCTGTATTGAATTTGATCCTTGCTTGATTTGGATGAAAGCTTGTTGGTAACTTGAGTTTCTCCACCAATCTTTGGCTTACAACATTGTTGTCGCTTTCCTAAACGAATGCAACTAAACATGGGTGGCTTTCGATTAAACACCTTGTTCTCTACTACCTTTTCCATAATCTTTTTCTTTACTTCCTTTTCTTTTTCGTCAATTTCCCTTCCTTCTGCAGTTTATTTTTCTTCTTTTTCTATTCTTTCTTTTTCTATTTTCTCCTTCAACCTATGTTGATCCTTCTTGGCTTCTCTTGGTGTCATAAATTTCAACTTCATTTCATGTCCCTCATGCCTCAAATAAAGGGAACGTTCATTAAGATTGAGCGTTTTAAAATGAACCCATGCCCATCTCAAAAGAAGATGACAAGAGTTTTTGGGAACAATATCACATAATACTTCTTTCACACATTGTCCTGTACTGAATTTGATCCTTGCTTGATTCGGATGAAAGCTTGTTGGTAACTTAACTTTCTCTACCAATCTTTGGCTTACAACATTCTTGTTGCTTTCATAAACGAAAGCAACTAAACATGGGTGGCTTTCGATTAAACACCTTGTTCTCTACTACCTTTTCCTTAATCTTTTTGTTAACTTCCTTTTCTTTTTCTTCAATTTCCCTTCCTTCTACAGTTTATATTTCTTCTTTTTCTATTCTTTCTTTTTCTATTTTCTCCTTCAACCTATGTTGATCCTTCTTGGCTTGTCTTGGTGTAATGAATTTCAACTTCATTTCATGTCCCTCATTCCTCAAATAAAGGGAACGTTCATCAAGATTTAGCATTGTAAAATGAACCCATGGCCATCTCAAAAGAAGATGACAAGGGTTCGTGGGAGCAATATCACATAATACTTCTTTCACACATTGTCCTGTACTGAATTTGATCCTTGCTTGATTCGGATGAAAGCTTGTTGGTAACTTAAGTTTCTCCACGAATCTTTAGCTTACAACATTGTTGTCACTTTCGTAAACGAATGCAACTAAACATGGGTGGCCTTCGATTAAACACCTTGTTCTCTACTACCTTTTCCATAATCTTTTTCTTTACTTCCTTTTCTTTTTCTTCAATTTCCCTTCCTTCTGCAGTTTATTTTTCTTCTTTTTCTATTCTTTCTTTTTCTATTTTCTCCTTCAACGTATGTTGATCCTTCTTGGCTTGCCTTGGTGTCAAAAATTTCAACTTCATTTCATGTCCCTCATGCCTCAAATAAAGGGAACGTTCATCAAGATTGAGCATTATAAAATGAACACATGCCCATCTCAAAAGAAGATGACAAGAGTTCGTGGGAGCAATATCACATAATACTTCTTTCACACATTGTCCTGTACTGAATTTGATCCTTGCTTGATTCGGATGAAAGCTTGTTGGTAACTTGAGGGTCTCCACCAATCTTTGGCTAACAACATTGTTGTCGCTTTCTTAAACGAGTGCAACTAAACTTGGGTGGCTTTCGATTAAACACCTTGTTCTCTACCACCTTTTCCATAATCTTTTTCTTTACTTCCTTTTTTTTTTCTTCAATTTCCTTTCCTTCTGCAGTTTATTTTTCTTCTTTTTCTATTTTCTCCTTCAACGTATGTTGATCCTTCTTGGCTTCTCTTGGTGTCATAAATTTCAACTTCATTTCATGTCCCTCATGCCTCAAATAAAGGGAACGTTCATTAAGATTCAGCGTTTTAAAATGAACCCATGCCCATCTCAAAAGAAGATGACAAGAGTTTTTGGGAACAATATCACATAATACTTCTTTCACACATTGTCCTGTACTGAATTTGATCCTTGCTTGATTCGGATGAAAGCTTGTTGGTAACTTGAGTTTCTCCACCAATCTTTGGCTTACAACATTGTTGTCGCTTTCATAAATGAATGCAACTAAACATGGGTGGCCTTCGATTAAACACCTTGTTCTCTACTACCTTTTCCATAATCTTTTTCTTTACTTCCTTTTCTTTTTCTTCAATTTCCCTTCCTTCTGCAGTTTATTTTTCTTCTTTTTCTATTTTCTCCTTCAACGTATGTTGATCCTTCTTGGCTTGTCTTGGTGTCATAAATTTCAACTTCATTTTATGTCCCTCACTCCTCAAATAAAGGGAACGTTCATCAAGATTGAGCATTGTAAAATGAACCCATGCCCATCTCAAAAGAAGATGACAAGAGTTCGTGGGAGCAATATCACATAATACTTCTTTCACACATTGTCCTGTACTGAATTTGATCCTTGCTTGATTCGAATGAAAGCTTGTTGGTAACTTGAGTTTCTCCACCAATCTTTGGCTTACAACATTGTTGTCGCTTTCATAAACGAATGCAACTAAACATGGGTGGCCTTCGATTAAACACCTTGTTCTCGACTACCTTTTCCATAATCTTTTTCTTTACTTCCTTTTCTTTTTCGACAATTTCCCTTCCTTCTGCAGTTTATTTTTCTTCTTTTTCTATTATTTCTTTTTCTATTTTCTCCTTCAACCTATGTTGATCCTTCTTGGCTGCTCTTGGTGTCATAAATTTCAACTTCATTTCATGTCCCTCATGCCTCAAATAAAGGGAACGTTCATTAAGATTAAGGGTTTTAAAATGAACCCATACCCATCTCAAAAGAAGATGACAAGAGTTTTTGGGAGCAATATCACATAATACTTCTTTCACACATTGTCCTGTACTGAATTTGATCCTTGCTTGATTCGGATGAAAGCTTGTTGGTAACTTGAGTTTCTCCACCAATCTTTGGCTTACAACATTCTTGTCGCTTTCGTAAACGAATGCAACTAAACATGGGTGGCTTTCGATTAAACACCTTGTTCTCTACTACCTTTTCCATAATCTTTTTCTTTACTTCCTTTTCTTTTTCTTCAATTTCCCTTCCTTCTACAGTTTATATTTCTTCTTTTTCTATTCTTTCTTTTCCTATTTTCTCCTTCAACGTATGTTGATCCTTCTTGGCTTGTCTTGGTGTCATAAATTTCAACTTCATTTCATGTCCCTGATGCCTCAAATAAAGGGAACTTTCATCAAGATTGAGCATTGTAAAATAAACCCATGCCCATCTCAAAAGAAGATGACAAGAGTTCGTGGGAGCAATATCACATGATACTTCTTTCACACATTGTCCTGTACTGAATTTGATCCTTGCTTGATTCGGATGAAAGCTTGTTGGTAACTTGAGTTTCTCCACCAGTCTTTGGCTTACAGCATTGTTGTCGCTTTCATAAACGAATGCAACTAAACATGGGTGGCCTTCGATTAAACACCTTGTTCTCTACCACCTTTTCCATAATCTTTTTCTTTACTTCCTTTTTTTTTTCTTCAATTTCCTTTCCTTCTGCAGTTTATTTTTCTTCTTTTTCTATTTTCTCCTTCAACGTATGTTGATCCTTCTTGGCTTCTCTTGGTGTCATAAATTTCAACTTCATTTCATGTCCCTCATGCCTCAAATAAAGGGAACGTTCATTAAGATTCAGCGTTTTAAAATGAACCCATGCCCATCTCAAAAGAAGATGACAAGAGTTTTTGGGAACAATATCACATAATACTTCTTTCACACATTGTCCTGTACTGAATTTGATCCTTGCTTGATTCGGATGAAAGCTTGTTGGTAACTTGAGTTTCTCCACCAATCTTTGGCTTACAACATTGTTGTCGCTTTCATAAATGAATGCAACTAAACATGGGTGGCCTTCGATTAAACACCTTGTTCTCTACTACCTTTTCCATAATCTTTTTCTTTACTTCCTTTTCTTTTTCTTCAATTTCCCTTCCTTCTGCAGTTTATTTTTCTTCTTTTTCTATTTTCTCCTTCAACGTATGTTGATCCTTCTTGGCTTGTCTTGGTGTCATAAATTTCAACTTCATTTTATGTCCCTCACTCCTCAAATAAAGGGAACGTTCATCAAGATTGAGCATTGTAAAATGAACCCATGCCCATCTCAAAAGAAGATGACAAGAGTTCGTGGGAGCAATATCACATAATACTTCTTTCACACATTGTCCTGTACTGAATTTGATCCTTGCTTGATTCGAATGAAAGCTTGTTGGTAACTTGAGTTTCTCCACCAATCTTTGGCTTACAACATTGTTGTCGCTTTCATAAACGAATGCAACTAAACATGGGTGGCCTTCGATTAAACACCTTGTTCTCGACTACCTTTTCCATAATCTTTTTCTTTACTTCCTTTTCTTTTTCGACAATTTCCCTTCCTTCTGCAGTTTATTTTTCTTCTTTTTCTATTATTTCTTTTTCTATTTTCTCCTTCAACCTATGTTGATCCTTCTTGGCTGCTCTTGGTGTCATAAATTTCAACTTCATTTCATGTCCCTCATGCCTCAAATAAAGGGAACGTTCATTAAGATTAAGGGTTTTAAAATGAACCCATACCCATCTCAAAAGAAGATGACAAGAGTTTTTGGGAGCAATATCACATAATACTTCTTTCACACATTGTCCTGTACTGAATTTGATCCTTGCTTGATTCGGATGAAAGCTTGTTGGTAACTTGAGTTTCTCCACCAATCTTTGGCTTACAACATTCTTGTCGCTTTCGTAAACGAATGCAACTAAACATGGGTGGCTTTCGATTAAACACCTTGTTCTCTACTACCTTTTCCATAATCTTTTTCTTTACTTCCTTTTCTTTTTCTTCAATTTCCCTTCCTTCTACAGTTTATATTTCTTCTTTTTCTATTCTTTCTTTTCCTATTTTCTCCTTCAACGTATGTTGATCCTTCTTGGCTTGTCTTGGTGTCATAAATTTCAACTTCATTTCATGTCCCTGATGCCTCAAATAAAGGGAACTTTCATCAAGATTGAGCATTGTAAAATAAACCCATGCCCATCTCAAAAGAAGATGACAAGAGTTCGTGGGAGCAATATCACATGATACTTCTTTCACACATTGTCCTGTACTGAATTTGATCCTTGCTTGATTCGGATGAAAGCTTGTTGGTAACTTGAGTTTCTCCACCAGTCTTTGGCTTACAGCATTGTTGTCGCTTTCATAAACGAATGCAACTAAACATGGGTGGCCTTCGATTAAACACCTTGTTCTCTACTACCTTTTCCATAATCTTTTTCTTTACTTGCTTTTCTTTTTCTTCAATTTCCCTTCCTTCTACAGTTTATATTTCTTCTTTTTCTATTCTTTCTTTTCCTATTTTCTCCTTCAACGTATGTTGATCCTTCTTGGCTTGTCTTGGTGTCATGAATTTCAAATTCATTTCATGTCCCTCATGCCTCAAATAAAGGGAACATTCACCAAGATTTAGCGCTTGAAAATGAAGCCATGCCCATCTCAAAAGAAGATGACAAGAGTTCATGGGAACAATATCACATAATATTTCTTTCACACATTGTCCTGTACTGAATTTGATCCTTGCTTGATTCAAATGAAAGCTTGTTGGTAACTTGAGTTTGTCCACCAATCTTTGGCTTACAACATTGTTGTTGCTTTCTTAAACGAATGCAACTAAACTTGGGTGGCTTTCGATTAAACACCTTGTTCTCTACTACCTTTTCCATAATCTTTTTCTTTACTTCCTTTTCTTTTTCTTCAATTTCCCTTCCTTCTGCACTTTATTTTTCTTCTTTTTCTATTCTTTCTTTTTCTATTTTCTCCTTCAACGTATGTTGATCCTTCTTGGCTTGTCTTAGTGTCACAAATTTCAACTTCATTTCATGTCCCTCATGCCTCAAATAAAGGGAACGTTCATAAAGATTCAGCATTGTAAAATGAAGCCATGCCCATCTCAAAAGAAGATGACAAGGGTTCGTGGGAGCAATATCACATAATACTTCTTTCACACATTGTCCTGTACTGAATTTGATCCTTGCTTGATTCGAATGAAAGCTTGTTGGTAACTTGAGTTTCTCCACCAATCTTTGGCTTACAACATTGTTGTTGCTTTCTTAAACGAATGTAACTAAACTTGGGTGGCTTTCGATTAAACACCTTGTTCTCTACTACCTTTTCCATAATTTTTTTCTTTACTTCCTTTTCTTTTTCATCAAATTCCCTTCCTTCTGCAGTTTATTTTTCTTCTTTTTCTATTCTTTCTGTTTCTATTTTCTCCTTCAACGTATGTTAATCCTTCTTGGCTTGTCTTGGTGTCATAAATTTCAACTTGATTTCATGTCCCTCATACATCAAATAAAGGGAACGTTCATCAAGATTGAGCATTGTAAAATGAAGCCATGCCCATCTCAATAGAAGATGACAAGGGTTCGTGGTAGCAATATCACATAATACTTCTTTCACACATTGTCTTGTACTGAATTTGATCCTTGCCTGATTCGGATGAAAGCTTGTTGGTAACTTGAGTTTCTCCACCAATCTTTGGCTTACAACATTGTTGTCGCTTTCGTAAACGAATGCAACTAAACATGGGTGGCTTTCGATCAAACACCTTGTTCTCTACTACTTTTTCCATAATCTTTTTCTTTACTTCCTTTTCTTTTTCTTCAATTTCCCTTCCTTCTGCAGTTTATTTTTCTTCTTTTTCTATTCTTTCTTTTTATATTTTCTCCTTCAACGTATGTTGATCCTTCTTGGCTTGTCTTGGTGTCATGAATTTCAACTTGATTTCATGTCCCTCATGCCTCAAATAAAGGGAACATCCATCAAGATTGAGCGTTTTAAAATGAAACCATGTCCATCTCAAAAGAAGATGACAAGAGTTCATGGGAACAATATCACATAATACTTCTTTCACACATTGTCCTGTACTGAATTTGATCCTTGCTTGATTCGAATGAAAGCTTGTTGGTAACTTGAATTTCTCCACCAATCTTTAGCTTACAACATTGTTGTCGCTTTCTTAAACGAATGCAACTAAACTTGGGTCGCTTTCGATTAAACACCTTGTTCTCTACTACCTTTTGCATAATCTTTTTCTTTACTTCCTTTTCTTTTTCTTCAATTTCCCTTCCTTCTGCAGTTTATTTTTCTTCTTTTTCTATTCTTTCTTTTTTTATTTTCTCTTTCAACGTATGTTGATCCTTCTTGGCTTGTCTTGGTGTCATAAATTTCAACTTCATTTCATGTCCCTCATGCCTCAAATAAACGGAACATTCATCAAGATTGAGCGTTTTAAAATGAAACCATGCCCATCTCAAAAGAAGATGACAAGAGTTCATGGGAACAATATCACATAATACTTCTTTCACACATTGTCCTGTACCGAATTTGATCCTTGCTTTATTCGAATGAAAGCTTGTTGGTAACTTGAGTTTCTCCACCAATCTTTGGCTTACAACATTGTTGTCGCTTTCTTAAACGAATGCAACTAAACTTGGGTCGCTTTCGATTAAACACCTTGTTCTCTACTACCTTTTCCATAATCTTTTTCTTTACTTCCTTTTCTTTTTCTTCAATTTCCCTTCCTTCTGCAGTTTATTTTTCTTCTGTTTCTATTCTTTCTTTTTCTATTTTCTCTTTCAACGTATGTTGATCCTTCTTTGCTTGTCTTGGTGTCATGAATTTCAACTTCATTTCATGTCCCTCATGCCTCAAATAAAGGGAACATTCATCAAGATTGAGCGTTTTAAAATGAAACCATGCCCATCTAAAAAAAAGAAGATGACAAGAGTTCATGGGAACAATATCACATAATACTTCTTTCACACATTGTCCTGTACTGAATTTGATCCTTGCTTGATTCGAATGAAAGCTTGTTGGTAACTTGAGTTTCTCCACCAATCTTTGGCTTACAACATTCTTGTTGCTTTCTTAAACGAATGTAACTAAACTTGGGTGGCTTTCGATTAAACACCTTGTTCTCTACTACCTTTTCCATAATTTTTTTCTTTACTTCCTTTTCTTTTTCATCAATTTCCCTTCCTTCTGCAGTTTATTTTTCTTCTTTTTTTATTCTTTCTGTTTCTATTTTCTCCTTCAACGTATGTTAATCCTTCTTGGCTTGTCTTGGTGTCATAAATTTCAACTTGATTTCATGTCCCTCATACATCAAATAAAGGGAACGTTCATCAAGATTGAGCATTGTAAAATGAAGCCATGCCCATCTCAAAAGAAGATGACAAGGGTTCGTGGTAGCAATATCGCATAATACTTCTTTCACACATTGTCTTGTACTGAATTTGATCCTTGCCTGATTCGGATGAAAGCTTGTTGGTAACTTGAGTTTCTCCACCAATCTTTGGCTTACAACATTGTTGTCGCTTTCGTACACGAATGCAACTAAACATGGGTGGCTTTCGATCAAACACCTTGTTCTCTACTACTTCTTCCATAATCTTTTTCTTTACTTCTTTTTCTTTTTCTTCAATTTCCCTTCCTTCTGCAGTTTATTTTTCTTCTTTTTCTATTCTTTCTTTTTATATTTTCTCCTTCAACGTATGTTGATCCTTCTTGGCTTGTCTTGGTGTCATGAATTTCAACTTGATTTCATGTCCCTCATGCCTCAAATAAAGGGAACATCCATCAAGATTGAGCGTTTTAAAATGTAACCATGTCCATCTCAAAAGAAGATGACAAGAGTTCATGGGAACAATATCACATAATACTTCTTTCACACATTGTCCTGTACTGAATTTGATCCTTTTTTGATTCGAATGAAAGCTTGTTGGTAACTTGAGTTTCTCCACCAATCTTTGGCTTACAACATTTTTGTTGCTTTCTTAATCGAATGCAACTAAACTTGGGTGGCTTTCGATTAAACACCTTGTTCTCTACTACCTTTTCCATAATCTTTTTCTTTACTTCCTTTTCTTTTTCTTCAATTTCCCTTCCTTCTACAGTTTATATTTCTTCCTTTTCTATTCTTTCTTTTTCTTTACTTCCTTTTCTTTTTCTTCAATTTCCCTTCCTTCTACAGTTTATATTTCTTCCTTTTCTATTCTTTCTTTTTCTATTTTCTCTTTCAACGTATGTTGATCCTTCTTTGCTTGTCTTGGTGTCATGAATTTCAACTTCATTTCATGTCCCTCATGCCTCAAATAAAGGGAACATTCATCAAGATTGAGCGTTTTAAAATGAAACCATGCCCATCTAAAAAAAAGAAGATGACAAGAGTTCATGGGAACAATATCACATAATACTTCTTTCACACATTGTCCTGTACTGAATTTGATCCTTGCTTGATTCGAATGAAAGCTTGTTGGTAACTTGAGTTTCTCCACCAATCTTTGGCTTACAACATTGTTGTTGCTTTCTTAAACGAATGTAACTAAACTTGGGTGGCTTTCGATTAAACACCTTGTTCTCTACTACCTTTTCCATAATTTTTTTCTTTACTTCCTTTTCTTTTTCATCAATTTCCCTTCCTTCTGCAGTTTATTTTTCTTCTTTTTCTATTCTTTCTGTTTCTATTTTCTCCTTCAACGTATGTTAATCCTTCTTGGCTTGTCTTGGTGTCATAAATTTCAACTTGATTTCATGTCCCTCATACATCAAATAAAGGGAACGTTCATCAAGATTGAGCATTGTAAAATGAAGCCATGCCCATCTCAATAGAAGATGACAAGGGTTCGTGGTAGCAATATCACATAATACTTCTTTCACACATTGTCTTGTACTGAATTTGATCCTTGCCTGATTCGGATGAAAGCTTGTTGGTAACTTGAGTTTCTCCACCAATCTTTGGCTTACAACATTGTTGTCGCTTTCGTAAACGAATGCAACTAAACATGGGTGGCTTTCGATCAAACACCTTGTTCTCTACTACTTTTTCCATAATCTTTTTCTTTACTTCCTTTTCTTTTTCTTCAATTTCCCTTCCTTCTGCAGTTTATTTTTCTTCTTTTTCTATTCTTTCTTTTTATATTTTCTCCTTCAACGTATGTTGATCCTTCTTGGCTTGTCTTGGTGTCATGAATTTCAACTTGATTTCATGTCCCTCATGCCTCAAATAAAGGGAACATCCATCAAGATTGAGCGTTTTAAAATGAAACCATGTCCATCTCAAAAGAAGATGACAAGAGTTCATGGGAACAATATCACATAATACTTCTTTCACACATTGTCCTGTACTGAATTTGATCCTTGCTTGATTCGAATGAAAGCTTGTTGGTAACTTGAATTTCTCCACCAATCTTTAGCTTACAACATTGTTGTCGCTTTCTTAAACGAATGCAACTAAACTTGGGTCGCTTTCGATTAAACACCTTGTTCTCTACTACCTTTTGCATAATCTTTTTCTTTACTTCCTTTTCTTTTTCTTCAATTTCCCTTCCTTCTGCAGTTTATTTTTCTTCTTTTTCTATTCTTTCTTTTTTTATTTTCTCTTTCAACGTATGTTGATCCTTCTTGGCTTGTCTTGGTGTCATAAATTTCAACTTCATTTCATGTCCCTCATGCCTCAAATAAACGGAACATTCATCAAGATTGAGCGTTTTAAAATGAAACCATGCCCATCTCAAAAGAAGATGACAAGAGTTCATGGGAACAATATCACATAATACTTCTTTCACACATTGTCCTGTACCGAATTTGATCCTTGCTTTATTCGAATGAAAGCTTGTTGGTAACTTGAGTTTCTCCACCAATCTTTGGCTTACAACATTGTTGTCGCTTTCTTAAACGAATGCAACTAAACTTGGGTCGCTTTCGATTAAACACCTTGTTCTCTACTACCTCTTCCATAATCTTTTTCTTTACTTCCTTTTCTTTTTCTTCAATTTCCCTTCCTTCTGCAGTTTATTTTTCTTCTGTTTCTATTCTTTCTTTTTCTATTTTCTCTTTCAACGTATGTTGATCCTTCTTTGCTTGTCTTGGTGTCATGAATTTCAACTTCATTTCATGTCCCTCATGCCTCAAATAAAGGGAACATTCATCAAGATTGAGCGTTTTAAAATGAAACCATGCCCATCTAAAAAAAAGAAGATGACAAGAGTTCATGGGAACAATATCACATAATACTTCTTTCACTCATTGTCCTGTACTGAATTTGATCCTTGCTTGATTCGAATGAAAGCTTGTTGGTAACTTGAGTTTCTCCACCAATCTTTGGCTTACAACATTGTTGTTGCTTTCTTAAACGAATGTAACTAAACTTGGGTGGCTTTCGATTAAACACCTTGTTCTCTACTACCTTTTCCATAATTTTTTTCTTTACTTCCTTTTCTTTTTCATCAATTTCCCTTCCTTCTGCAGTTTATTTTTCTTCTTTTTTTATTCTTTCTGTTTCTATTTTCTCCTTCAACGTATGTTAATCCTTCTTGGCTTGTCTTGGTGTCATAAATTTCAACTTGATTTCATGTCCCTCATACATCAAATAAAGGGAACGTTCATCAAGATTGAGCATTGTAAAATGAAGCCATGCACATCTCAAAAGAAGATGACAAGGGTTCGTGGTAGCAATATCACATAATACTTCTTTCACACATTGTCTTGTACTGAATTTGATCCTTGCCTAATTCGGATGAAAGCTTGTTGGTAACTTGAGTTTCTCCACCAATCTTTGGCTTACAACATTGTTGTCGCTTTCGTAAACGAATGCAACTAAACATGGGTGGCTTTCGATCAAACACCTTGTTCTCTACTACTTCTTCCATAATCTTTTTCTTTACTTCCTTTTCTTTTTCTTCAATTTCCCTTCCTTCTGCAGTTTATTTTTCTTCTTTTTCTATTCTTTCTGTTTCTATTTTCTCCTTCAACGTATGTTGATCCTTCTTGGCTTGTCTTGGTGTCATGAATTTCAACTTGATTTCATGTCCCTCATGCCTCAAATAAAGGGAACGTTCATCAAGATTGAGCATTGTAAAATGAAGCCATGCCCATCTCAATAGAAGATGACAAGGGTTCGTGGTAGCAATATCACATAATACTTCTTTCACACATTGTCTTGTACTGAATTTGATCCTTGCCTGATTCGGATGAAAGCTTGTTGGTAACTTGAGTTTCTCCACCAATCTTTGGCTTACAACATTGTTGTCGCTTTCGTAAACGAATGCAACTAAACATGGGTGGCTTTCGATCAAACACCTTGTTCTCTACTACTTTTTCCATAATCTTTTTCTTTACTTCCTTTTCTTTTTCTTCAATTTCCCTTCCTTCTGCAGTTTATTTTTCTTCTTTTTCTATTCTTTCTTTTTATATTTTCTCCTTCAACGTATGTTGATCCTTCTTGGCTTGTCTTGGTGTCATGAATTTCAACTTGATTTCATGTCCCTCATGCCTCAAATAAAGGGAACATCCATCAAGATTGAGCGTTTTAAAATGAAACCATGTCCATCTCAAAAGAAGATGACAAGAGTTCATGGGAACAATATCACATAATACTTCTTTCACACATTGTCCTGTACTGAATTTGATCCTTACTTGATTCGAATGAAAGCTTGTTGGTAACTTGAGTTTCTCCACCAATCTTTGGCTTACAACATTTTTGTTGCTTTCTTAATCGAATGCAACTAAACTTGGGTGGCTTTCGATTAAACACCTTGTTCTCTACTACCTTTTCCATAATCTTTTTCTTTACTTCCTTTTCTTTTTCTTCAATTTCCCTTCCTTCTACAGTTTATATTTCTTCCTTTTCTATTCTTTCTTTTTCTTTACTTCCTTTTCTTTTTCTTCAATTTCCCTTCCTTCTACAGTTTATATTTCTTCCTTTTCTATTCTTTCTTTTTCTATTTTCTCTTTCAACGTATGTTGATCCTTCTTTGCTTGTCTTGGTGTCATGAATTTCAACTTCATTTCATGTCCCTCATGCCTCAAATAAAGGGAACATTCATCAAGGTTGAGCGTTTTAAAATGAAACCATGCCCATCTAAAAAAAAGAAGATGACAAGAGTTCATGGGAACAATATCACATAATACTTCTTTCACACATTGTCCTGTACTGAATTTGATCCTTGCTTGATTCGAATGAAAGCTTGTTGGTAACTTGAGTTTCTCCACCAATCTTTGGCTTACAACATTGTTGTTGCTTTCTTAAACGAATGTAACTAAACTTGGGTGGCTTTCGATTAAACACCTTGTTCTCTACTACCTTTTCCATAATTTTTTTCTTTACTTCCTTTTCTTTTTCATCAAATTCCCTTCCTTCTGCAGTTTATTTTTCTTCTTTTTCTATTCTTTCTGTTTCTATTTTCTCCTTCAACGTATGTTGATCCTTCTTGGCTTGTCTTGGTGTCATGAATTTCAACTTGATTTCATGTCCCTCATGCCTCAAATAAAGGGAACGTTCATCAAGATTGAGCATTGTAAAATGAAGCCATGCCCATCTCAATAGAAGATGACAAGGGTTCGTGGTAGCAATATCACATAATACTTCTTTCACACATTGTCTTGTACTGAATTTGATCCTTGCCTGATTCGGATGAAAGCTTGTTGGTAACTTGAGTTTCTCCACCAATCTTTGGCTTACAACATTGTTGTCGCTTTCGTAAACGAATGCAACTAAACATGGGTGGCTTTCGATCAAACACCTTGTTCTCTACTACTTTTTCCATAATCTTTTTCTTTACTTCCTTTTCTTTTTCTTCAATTTCCCTTCCTTCTGCAGTTTATTTTTCTTCTTTTTCTATTCTTTCTGTTTCTATTTTCTCCTTCAACGTATGTTGATCCTTCTTGGCTTGTCTTGGTGTCATGAATTTCAACTTGATTTCATGTCCCTCATGCCTCAAATAAAGGGAACGTTCATCAAGATTGAGCATTGTAAAATGAAGCCATGCCCATCTCAATAGAAGATGACAAGGGTTCGTGGTAGCAATATCACATAATACTTCTTTCACACATTGTCTTGTACTGAATTTGATCCTTGCCTGATTCGGATGAAAGCTTGTTGGTAACTTGAGTTTCTCCACCAATCTTTGGCTTACAACATTGTTGTCGCTTTCGTAAACGAATGCAACTAAACATGGGTGGCTTTCGATCAAACACCTTGTTCTCTACTACTTTTTCCATAATCTTTTTCTTTACTTCCTTTTCTTTTTCTTCAATTTCCCTTCCTTCTGCAGTTTATTTTTCTTCTTTTTCTATTCTTTCTTTTTATATTTTCTCCTTCAACGTATGTTGATCCTTCTTGGCTTGTCTTGGTGTCATGAATTTCAACTTGATTTCATGTCCCTCATGCCTCAAATAAAGGGAACATCCATCAAGATTGAGCGTTTTAAAATGAAACCATGTCCATCTCAAAAGAAGATGACAAGAGTTCATGGGAACAATATCACATAATACTTCTTTCACACATTGTCCTGTACTGAATTTGATCCTTACTTGATTCGAATGAAAGCTTGTTGGTAACTTGAGTTTCTCCACCAATCTTTGGCTTACAACATTTTTGTTGCTTTCTTAATCGAATGCAACTAAACTTGGGTGGCTTTCGATTAAACACCTTGTTCTCTACTACCTTTTCCATAATCTTTTTCTTTACTTCCTTTTCTTTTTCTTCAATTTCCCTTCCTTCTACAGTTTATATTTCTTCCTTTTCTATTCTTTCTTTTTCTTTACTTCCTTTTCTTTTTCTTCAATTTCCCTTCCTTCTACAGTTTATATTTCTTCCTTTTCTATTCTTTCTTTTTCTATTTTCTCTTTCAACGTATGTTGATCCTTCTTTGCTTGTCTTGGTGTCATGAATTTCAACTTCATTTCATGTCCCTCATGCCTCAAATAAAGGGAACATTCATCAAGGTTGAGCGTTTTAAAATGAAACCATGCCCATCTAAAAAAAAGAAGATGACAAGAGTTCATGGGAACAATATCACATAATACTTCTTTCACACATTGTCCTGTACTGAATTTGATCCTTGCTTGATTCGAATGAAAGCTTGTTGGTAACTTGAGTTTCTCCACCAATCTTTGGCTTACAACATTGTTGTTGCTTTCTTAAACGAATGTAACTAAACTTGGGTGGCTTTCGATTAAACACCTTGTTCTCTACTACCTTTTCCATAATTTTTTTCTTTACTTCCTTTTCTTTTTCATCAAATTCCCTTCCTTCTGCAGTTTATTTTTCTTCTTTTTCTATTCTTTCTGTTTCTATTTTCTCCTTCAACGTATGTTAATCCTTCTTGGCTTGTCTTGGTGTCATAAATTTCAACTTGATTTCATGTCCCTCATACATCAAATAAAGGGAACGTTCATCAAGATTGAGCATTGTAAAATGAAGCCATGCCCATCTCAATAGAAGATGACAAGGGTTCGTGGTAGCAATATCACATAATACTTCTTTCACACATTGTCTTGTACTGAATTTGATCCTTGCCTGATTCGGATGAAAGCTTGTTGGTAACTTGAGTTTCTCCACCAATCTTTGGCTTACAACATTGTTGTCGCTTTCGTAAACGAATGCAACTAAACATGGGTGGCTTTCGATCAAACACCTTGTTCTCTACTACTTTTTCCATAATCTTTTTCTTTACTTCCTTTTCTTTTTCTTCAATTTCCCTTCCTTCTGCAGTTTATTTTTCTTCTTTTTCTATTCTTTCTTTTTATATTTTCTCCTTCAACGTATGTTGATCCTTCTTGGCTTGTCTTGGTGTCATGAATTTCAACTTGATTTCATGTCCCTCATGCCTCAAATAAAGGGAACATCCATCAAGATTGAGCGTTTTAAAATGAAACCATGTCCATCTCAAAAGAAGATGACAAGAGTTCATGGGAACAATATCACATAATACTTCTTTCACACATTGTCCTGTACTGAATTTGATCCTTGCTTGATTCGAATGAAAGCTTGTTGGTAACTTGAATTTCTCCACCAATCTTTAGCTTACAACATTGTTGTCGCTTTCTTAAACGAATGCAACTAAACTTGGGTCGCTTTCGATTAAACACCTTGTTCTCTACTACCTTTTGCATAATCTTTTTCTTTACTTCCTTTTCTTTTTCTTCAATTTCCCTTCCTTCTGCAGTTTATTTTTCTTCTTTTTCTATTCTTTCTTTTTTTATTTTCTCTTTCAACGTATGTTGATCCTTCTTGGCTTGTCTTGGTGTCATAAATTTCAACTTCATTTCATGTCCCTCATGCCTCAAATAAACGGAACATTCATCAAGATTGAGCGTTTTAAAATGAAACCATGCCCATCTCAAAAGAAGATGACAAGAGTTCATGGGAACAATATCACATAATACTTCTTTCACACATTGTCCTGTACCGAATTTGATACTTGCTTTATTCGAATGAAAGCTTGTTGGTAACTTGAGTTTCTCCACCAATCTTTGGCTTACAACATTGTTGTCGCTTTCTTAAACGAATGCAACTAAACTTGGGTCGCTTTCGATTAAACACCTTGTTCTCTACTACCTTTTCCATAATCTTTTTCTTTACTTCCTTTTCTTTTTCTTCAATTTCCCTTCCTTCTGCAGTTTATTTTTCTTCTGTTTCTATTCTTTCTTTTTCTATTTTCTCTTTCAACGTATGTTGATCCTTCTTTGCTTGTCTTGGTGTCATGAATTTCAACTTCATTTCATGTCCCTCATGCCTCAAATAAAGGGAACATTCATCAAGATTGAGCGTTTTAAAATGAAACCATGCCCATCTAAAAAAAAGAAGATGACAAGAGTTCATGGGAACAATATCACATAATACTTCTTTCACACATTGTCCTGTACTGAATTTGATCCTTGCTTGATTCGAATGAAAGCTTGTTGGTAACTTGAGTTTCTCCACCAATCTTTGGCTTACAACATTGTTGTTGCTTTCTTAAACGAATGTAACTAAACTTGGGTGGCTTTCGATTAAACACCTTGTTCTCTACTACCTTTTCCATAATTTTTTTCTTTACTTCCTTTTCTTTTTCATCAATTTCCCTTCCTTCTGCAGTTTATTTTTCTTCTTTTTTTATTCTTTCTATTTCTATTTTCTCCTTCAACGTATGTTAATCCTTCTTGGCTTGTCTTGGTGTCATAAATTTCAACTTGATTTCATGTCCCTCATACATCAAATAAAGGGAACGTTCATCAAGATTGAGCATTGTAAAATGAAGCCATGCCCATCTCAAAAGAAGATGACAAGGGTTCGTGGTAGCAATATCGCATAATACTTCTTTCACACATTGTCTTGTACTGAATTTGATCATTGCCTGATTCGGATGAAAGCTTGTTGGTAACTTGAGTTTCTCCACCAATCTTTGGCTTACAACATTGTTGTCGCTTTCGTACACGAATGCAACTAAACATGGGTGGCTTTCGATCAAACACCTTGTTCTCTACTACTTCTTCCATAATCTTTTTCTTTACTTCCTTTTCTTTTTCTTCAATTTCCCTTCCTTCTGCAGTTTATTTTTCTTCTTTTTCTATTCTTTCTTTTTATATTTTCTCCTTCAACGTATGTTGATCCTTCTTGGCTTGTCTTGGTGTCATGAATTTCAACTTGATTTCATGTCCCTCATGCCTCAAATAAAGGGAACATCCATCAAGATTGAGCGTTTTAAAATGTAACCATGTCCATCTCAAAAGAAGATGACAAGAGTTCATGGGAACAATACCACATAATACTTCTTTCACACATTGTCCTGTACTGAATTTGATCCTTTTTTGATTCGAATGAAAGCTTGTTGGTAACTTGAGTTTCTCCACCAATCTTTGGCTTACAACATTTTTGTTGCTTTCTTAATCGAATGCAACTAAACTTGGGTGGCTTTCGATTAAACACCTTGTTCTCTACTACCTTTTCCATAATCTTTTTCTTTACTTCCTTTTCTTTTTCTTCAATTTCCCTTCCTTCTACAGTTTATATTTCTTCCTTTTCTATTCTTTCTTTTTCTTTACTTCCTTTTCTTTTTCTTCAATTTCCCTTCCTTCTACAGTTTATATTTCTTCCTTTTCTATTCTTTCTTTTTCTATTTTCTCTTTCAACGTATGTTGATCCTTCTTTGCTTGTCTTGGTGTCATGAATTTCAACTTCATTTCATGTCCCTCATGCCTCAAATAAAGGGAACATTCATCAAGATTGAGCGTTTTAAAATGAAACCATGCCCATCTAAAAAAAAGAAGATGACAAGAGTTCATGGGAACAATATCACATAATACTTCTTTCACACATTGTCCTGTACTGAATTTGATCCTTGCTTGATTCGAATGAAAGCTTGTTGGTAACTTGAGTTTCTCCACCAATCTTTGGCTTACAACATTGTTGTTGCTTTCTTAAACGAATGTAACTAAACTTGGGTGGCTTTCGATTAAACACCTTGTTCTCTACTACCTTTTCCATAATTTTTTTCTTTACTTCCTTTTCTTTTTCATCAATTTCCCTTCCTTCTGCAGTTTATTTTTCTTCTTTTTCTATTCTTTCTGTTTCTATTTTCTCCTTCAACGTATGTTAATCCTTCTTGGCTTGTCTTGGTGTCATAAATTTCAACTTGATTTCATGTCCCTCATACATCAAATAAAGGGAACGTTCATCAAGATTGAGCATTGTAAAATGAAGCCATGCCCATCTCAATAGAAGATGACAAGGGTTCGTGGTAGCAATATCACATAATACTTCTTTCACACATTGTCTTGTACTGAATTTGATCCTTGCCTGATTCGGATGAAAGCTTGTTGGTAACTTGAGTTTCTCCACCAATCTTTGGCTTACAACATTGTTGTCGCTTTCGTAAACGAATGCAACTAAACATGGGTGGCTTTCGATCAAACACCTTGTTCTCTACTACTTTTTCCATAATCTTTTTCTTTACTTCCTTTTCTTTTTCTTCAATTTCCCTTCCTTCTGCAGTTTATTTTTCTTCTTTTTCTATTCTTTCTTTTTATATTTTCTCCTTCAACGTATGTTGATCCTTCTTGGCTTGTCTTGGTGTCATGAATTTCAACTTGATTTCATGTCCCTCATGCCTCAAATAAAGGGAACATCCATCAAGATTGAGCGTTTTAAAATGAAACCATGTCCATCTCAAAAGAAGATGACAAGAGTTCATAGGAACAATATCACATAATACTTCTTTCACACATTGTCCTGTACTGAATTTGATCCTTGCTTGATTCGAATGAAAGCTTGTTGGTAACTTGAATTTCTCCACCAATCTTTAGCTTACAACATTGTTGTCGCTTTCTTAAACGAATGCAACTAAACTTGGGTCGCTTTCGATTAAACACCTTGTTCTCTACTACCTTTTGCATAATCTTTTTCTTTACTTCCTTTTCTTTTTCTTCAATTTCCCTTCCTTCTGCAGTTTATTTTTCTTCTTTTTCTATTCTTTCTTTTTTTATTTTCTCTTTCAACGTATGTTGATCCTTCTTGGCTTGTCTTGGTGTCATAAATTTCAACTTCATTTCATGTCCCTCATGCCTCAAATAAACGGAACATTCATCAAGATTGAGCGTTTTAAAATGAAACCATGCCCATCTCAAAAGAAGATGACAAGAGTTCATGGGAACAATATCACATAATACTTCTTTCACACATTGTCCTGTACCGAATTTGATCCTTGCTTTATTCGAATGAAAGCTTGTTGGTAACTTGAGTTTCTCCACCAATCTTTGGCTTACAACATTGTTGTCGCTTTCTTAAACGAATGCAACTAAACTTGGGTCGCTTTCGATTAAACACCTTGTTCTCTACTACCTTTTCCATAATCTTTTTCTTTACTTTCTTTTCTTTTTCTTCAATTTCCCTTCCTTCTGCAGTTTATTTTTCTTCTGTTTCTATTCTTTCTTTTTCTATTTTCTCTTTCAACGTATGTTGATCCTTCTTTGCTTGTCTTGGTGTCATGAATTTCAACTTCATTTCATGTCCCTCATGCCTCAAATAAAGGGAACATTCATCAAGATTGAGCGTTTTAAAATGAAACCATGCCCATCTAAAAAAAAGAAGATGACAAGAGTTCATGGGAACAATATCACATAATACTTCTTTCACACATTGTCCTGTACTGAATTTGATCCTTGCTTGATTCGAATGAAAGCTTGTTGGTAACTTGAGTTTCTCCACCAATCTTTGGCTTACAACATTGTTGTTGCTTTCTTAAACGAATGTAACTAAACTTGGGTGGCTTTCGATTAAACACCTTGTTCTCTACTACCATTTCCATAATTTTTTTCTTTACTTCCTTTTCTTTTTCATCAATTTCCCTTCCTTCTGCAGTTTATTTTTCTTCTTTTTTTATTCTTTCTGTTTCTATTTTCTCCTTCAACGTATGTTAATCCTTCTTGGCTTGTCTTGGTGTCATAAATTTCAACTTGATTTCATGTCCCTCATACATCAAATAAAGGGAACGTTCATCAAGATTGAGCATTGTAAAATGAAGCCATGCACATCTCAAAAGAAGATGACAAGGGTTCGTGGTAGCAATATCACATAATACTTCTTTCACACATTGTCTTGTACTGAATTTGATCCTTGCCTAATTCGGATGAAAGCTTGTTGGTAACTTGAGTTTCTCCACCAATCTTTGGCTTACAACATTGTTGTCGCTTTCGTAAACGAATGCAACTAAACATGGGTGGCTTTCGATCAAACACCTTGTTCTCTACTACTTCTTCCATAATCTTTTTCTTTACTTCCTTTTCTTTTTCTTCAATTTCCCTTCCTTCTGCAGTTTATTTTTCTTCTTTTTCTATTCTTTCTTTTTATATTTTCTCCTTCAACGTATGTTGATCCTTCTTGGCTTGTCTTGGTGTCATGAATTTCAACTTGATTTCATGTCCCTCATGCCTCAAATAAAGGGAACATCCATCAAGATTGAGCGTTTTAAAATGAAACCATGTCCATCTCAAAAGAAGATGACAAGAGTTCATGGGAACAATATCACATAATACTTCTTTCACACATTGTCCAGTACTGAATTTGATCCTTGCTTGATTCGAATGAAAGCTTGTTGGTAACTTGAGTTTCTCCACCAATCTTTAGCTTACAACATTGTTGTCGCTTTCTTAAACGAATGCAACTAAACTTGGGTCGCTTTCGATTAAACACCTTGTTCTCTACTACCTTTTGCATAATCTTTTTCTTTACTTCCTTTTCTTTTTCTTCAATTTCCCTTCCTTCTGCAGTTTATTTTTCTTCTTTTTCTATTCTTTCTTTTTTTATTTTCTCTTTCAACGTATGTTGATCCTTCTTGGCTTGTCTTGGTGTCATAAATTTCAACTTCATTTCATGTCCCTCATGCCTCAAATAAACGGAACATTCATCAAGATTGAGCGTTTTAAAATGAAACCATGCCCATCTCAAAAGAAGATGACAAGAGTTCATGGGAACAATATCACATAATACTTCTTTCACACATTGTCCTGTACCGAATTTGATCATTGCTTTATTCGAATGAAAGCTTGTTGGTAACTTGAGTTTCTCCACCAATCTTTGGCTTACAACATTGTTGTCACTTTCTTAAACGAATGCAACTAAACTTGGGTCGCTTTCGATTAAACACCTTGTTCTCTACTACCTTTTCCATAATCTTTTTCTTTACTTCCTTTTCTTTTTCTTCAATTTCCCCTCCTTCTGCAGTTTATTTTTCTTCTGTTTCTATTCTTTCTTTTTCTATTTTCTCTTTCAACGTGTGTTGATCCTTCTTGGCTTGTCTTGGTGTCATAAATTTCAACTTCATTTCATGTCCCTCATGCCTCAAATAAACGGAACATTCATCAAGATTGAGCGTTTTAAAATGAAACCATGCCCATCTCAAAAGAAGATGACAAGAGTTCGTGGGAGCAATATCACATAATACTTCTTTCACACATTGTCCTGTACTGAATTTGATCCTTGCTTCATTCGGATGAAACTTTGTTGGTAACTTGAGTTTCTCCGCCAATCTTTGGCTTACAACATTCTTTTCGCTTTTGTAAACGAATGCAACTAAACATGGGTGGCTTTTGATTAAACACCTTGTTCTCTACTTCCTTTTCCATAATCTTTTTCTTTACCTCCTTTTCTTTTTCTTAAATTTCCCTTCCTTCTGCAGTTTATTTTTCTTCTTTTTCTATTCTTTCTTTTTCTATTTTCTCTTTCAACGTGTGTTGATCCTTCTTGGCTTGTCTTGGTGTCATAAATTTCAACTTCATTTCATGTCCCTCATGCCTCAAATAAACGGAACATTCATCAAGATTGTGCGTTTTAAAATGAAACCATGCCCATCTCAAAAGAAGATGACAAGAGTTCGTGGGAGCAATATCACATAATACTTCTTTCACACATTGTCCTGTACTGAATTTGATCCTTGCTTGATTCGGATGAAACTTTGTTGGTAACTTGAGTTTCTCCGCCAATCTTTGGCTTACAACATTCTTGTCGCTTTTGTAAACGAGTGCAACTAAACATGGGTGGGTTTCGATTAAACACCTTGTTCTCTACTTCCTTTTCCATAATCTTTTTCTTTACCTCCTTTTCTTTTTCTTAAATTTCCCTTCCTTCTGCAGTTTATTTTTCTTCTTTTTCTATTCTTTCTTTTTCTATTTTCTCTTTCAACGTATGTTGATCCTTCTTGGCTTGTCTTGGTGTCATAAATTTCAACTTCATTTCATGTCCCTCATGCCTTAAATAAACGGAACATTCTTCAAGATTGAGCGTTTTAAAATGAAACCATGCCCATCTCAAAAGAAGATGACAAGAGTTCATGGGAACAATATCACATAATACTTCTTTCACACATTGTCCTGTACTGAATTTGATCCGTGCTTGATTCGAATGAAAGCTTGTTGGTAACTTGAGTTTCTCCACCATTCTTTGGCTTACAACATTGTTGTCGCTTTCTTAAACGAATGCAACTAAACATGGGTGGCTTTCGATTAAACACCTTGTTCTCTACTACCTTTTCCATAATCTTTTTCTTTACTTCCTTTTCTTTTTCTTCAATTTCCCTTCCTTCTGCAGTTTATTTTTCTTCTTTTTCTATTCTTTCTTTTTCTATTTTCTCTTTCAACGTGTGTTGATCCTTCTTGGCTTGTCTTGGTGTCTTAACTTCAACTTCATTTCATGTCCCTCATGCCTCAAATAAACGGAACATTCATCAAGATTGAGCGTTTTAAAATGAAACCATGCCCATCTCAAAAGAAGATGACAAGAGTTCATGGGAACAATATCACATAATACTTCTTTCACACATTGTCCTGTACTGAATTTGATACTTCCTTGATTCGAATGAAAGCTTGTTGGTAACTTGAATTTCTCCAGCAATCTTTGGCTTACAACATTGTTGTCGCTTTCTTAAACGATTGCAATTAAACTTGGGTCGCTTTCGATTAAACACCTTGTTCTCTACTACCTTTTCCATAATCTTTTTCTTTTCTTCCTTTTCTTTTTCTTCAATTTCCCTTCCTTCTGCAGTTTATTTTTCTTCTTTTTCTATTCTTTCTTTTTCTATTTTCTCCTTCAACGTATGTTAATCCTTCTTGGCTTGTCTTGGTGTCATAAATTTCAACTTGATTTCATGTCCCTCATAATCAAATAAAGGGAACGTTCATCAAGATTGAGCATTGTAAAATGAAGCCATGCCCATCTCAAAAGAAGATGACAAGGGTTCGTGGTAGCAATATCACATAATACTTCTTTCACACATTGTCTTGTACTGAATTTGATCCTTGCCTGATTCGGATGAAAGCTTGTTGGTAACTTGAGTTTCTCCACCAATCTTTGGCTTACAACATTGTTGTCGCTTTCGTAAATGAATGCAACTAAACATGGGTGGCTTTCGATCAAACACCTTGTTCTCTACTACTTTTTCCATAATCTTTTTCTTTACTTCCTTTTCTTTTTCTTCAATTTCCCTTCCTTCTACAGTTTATATTTCTTCCTTTTCTATTCTTTCTTTTTCTTTACTTCCTTTTCTTTTTCTTCAATTTCCCTTCCTTCTACAGTTTATATTTCTTCCTTTTCTATTCTTTCTTTTTCTATTTTCTCTTTCAACGTATGTTGATACTTCTTTGCTTGTCTTGGTGTCATGAATTTCAACTTCATTTCATGTCCCTCATGCCTCAAATAAAGGGAACATTCATCAAGATTGAGCGTTTTAAAATGAAACCATGCCCATCTAAAAAAAAAGAAGATGACAAGAGTTCATGGGAACAATATCACATAATACTTCTTTCACACATTGTCCTGTACTGAATTTGATACTTCCTTGATTCGAATGAAAGCTTGTTGGTAACTTGAGTTTCTCCACCAATCTTTGGCTTACAACATTGTTGTCGCTTTCTTGAACGAATGCAATTAAACTTGGGTCGCTTTCGATTAAACACCTTGTTCTCTACTACCTTTTCCATAATCTTTTTCTTTTCTTCCTTTTCTTTTTCTTCAATTTCCCTTCCTTCTGCAGTTTATTTTTCTTCTTTTTCTATTCTTTCTTTTTCTATTTTCTCCTTCAACGTATGTTAATCCTTCTTGGCTTGTCTTGGTGTCATAAATTTCAACTTGATTTCATGTCCCTCATACATCAAATAAAGGGAACGTTCATCAAGATTGAGCATTGTAAAATGAAGCCATGCCCATCTCAAAAGAAGATGACAAGGGTTCGTGGTAGCAATATCACACAATACTTCTTTCACACATTGTCTTGTACTGAATTTGATCCTTGCCTGATTCGGATGAAAGTTTGTTGGTAACTTGAGTTTCTCCACCAATCTTTGGCTTACAACATTGTTGTCGCTTTCGTAAATGAATACAACTAAACATGGGTGGCTTTCGATCAAACACCTTGTTCTCTACTACTTTTTCCATAATCTTTTTCTTTACTTCCTTTTCTTTTTCTTCAATTTCCCTTCCTTCTACAGTTTATATTTCTTCCTTTTCTATTCTTTCTTTTTCTTTACTTCCTTTTCTTTTTCTTCAATTTCCCTTCCTTCTACAGTTTATATTTCTTCCTTTTCTATTCTTTCTTTTTCTATTTTCTCTTTCAACGTATGTTGATCCTTCTTTGCTTGTCTTGGTGTCATGAATTTCAACTTCATTTCATGTCCCTCATGCCTCAAATAAAGGGAACATTCATCAAGATTGAGCGTTTTAAAATGAAACCATGCCCATCTAAAAAAAAAGAAGATGACAAGAGTTCATGGGAACAATATCACATAATACTTCTTTCACACATTGTCCTGTACTGAATTTGATCCTTGCTTGATTCGAATGAAAGCTTGTTGGTAACTTGAGTTTCTCCACCAATCTTTGGCTTACAACATTGTTGTTGCTTTCTTAAACGAATGTAACTAAACTTGGGTGGCTTTCGATTAAACACCTTGTTCTCTACTACCTTTTCCATAATTTTTTTCTTTACTTCCTTTTCTTTTTCATCAATTTCCCTTCCTTCTGCAGTTTATTTTTCTTCTTTTTCTATTCTTTCTGTTTCTATTTTCTCCTTCAACGTATGTTAATCCTTCTTGGCTTGTCTTGGTGTCATAAATTTCAACTTGATTTCATGTCCCTCATACATCAAATAAAGGGAACGTTCATCAAGATTGAGCATTGTAAAATGAAGCCATGCCCATCTCAAAAGAAGATGACAAGGGTTCGTGGTAGCAATATCACATAATACTTCTTTCACACATTGTCTTGTACTGAATTTGATCCTTGCCTGATTCGGATGAAAGCTTGTTGGTAACTTGAGTTTCTCCACCAATCTTTGGCTTACAACATTGTTGTCGCTTTCGTAAATGAATGCAACTAAACATGGGTGGCTTTCGATCAAACACCTTGTTCTCTACTACTTTTTCCATAATCTTTTTCTTTACTTCCTTTTCTTTTTCTTCAATTTCCCTTCCTTCTGCAGTTTATTTTTCTTCTTTTTCTATTCTTTCTTTTTATATTTTCTCCTTCAACGTATGTTGATCCTTCTTGGCTTGTCTTGGTGTAATTAATTTCAACTTGATTTCATGTCCCTCATGCCTCAAATAAAGGGAACATCCATCAAGATTGAGCGTTTTAAAATGAAACCATGTCCATCTCAAAAGAAGATGACAAGAGTTCATGGGAACAATATCACATAATACTTCTTTCACACATTGTCCTGTACTGAATTTGATCCTTGCTTGATTCGGATGAAACTTTGTTGGTAACTTGAGTTTCTCCGCCAATCTTTGGCTTACAACATTCTTGTCGCTTTTGTAAACGAGTGCAACTAAACATGGGTGGCTTTCGATTAAACACCTTGTTCTCTACTTCCTTTTCCATAATCTTTTTCTTTACCTCCTTTTCTTTTTCTTAAATTTCCCTTCCTTCTGCAGTTTATTTTTCTTCTTTTTCTATTCTTTCTTTTTTTATTTTCTCTTTCAACGTATGTTGATCCTTCTTGGCTTGTCTTGGTGTCATCAATTTCAACTTCATTTCATGTCCCTCATGCCTCAAATAAAGGGAACATTCATCAAGATTGAGCGTTTTAAAATGAAACCATGCCCATCTAAAAAAAAGAAGATGACAAGAGTTCATGGGAACAATATCACATAATACTTCTTTCACACATTGTCCTGTACTGAATTTGATCCTTGCTTGATTCGAATGAAAGCTTGTTGGTAACTTGAGTTTCTCCACCAATCTTTGGCTTACAACATTGTTGTTGCTTTCTTAAACGAATGTAACTAAACTTGGGTGGCTTTCGATTAAACACCTTGTTCTCTACTACCTTTTCCATAATCTTTTTCTTTACTTCCTTTTCTTTTTCTTCAATTTCCCTTCCTTCTACAGTTTATATTTCTTCCTTTTCTATTCTTTCTTTTTTTATTTTCTCTTTCAACGTATGTTGATCCTTCTTGGCTTGTCTTGGTGTCATAAATTTCAACTTCATTTCATGTCCCTCATGCCTCAAATAAAGGGAACATTCATCAAGATTGAGCGTTTTAAAATGAAACCATGCCCATCTAAAAAAAAGAAGATGACAAGAGTTCATGGGAACAATATCACATAATACTTCTTTCACACATTGTCCTGTACTGAATTTGATCCTTGCTTGATTCGAATGAAAGCTTGTTGGTAACTTGAGTTTCTCCACCAATCTTTGGCTTACAACATTGTTGTTGCTTTCTTAAACGAATGTAACTAAACTTGGGTGGCTTTCGATTAAACACCTTGTTCTCTAATACCTTTTCCATTATTTTTTTCTTTACTTCCTTTTCTTTTTCATCAATTTCCCTTCCTTCTGCAGTTTATTTTTCTTCTTTTTCTATTCTTTCTGTTTCTATTTTCTCCTTCAACGTATGTTAATCCTTCTTGGCTTGTCTTGGTGTCATAAATTTCAACTTGATTTCATGTCCCTCATACATCAAATAAAGGGAACGTTCATCAAGATTGAGCATTGTAAAATGAAGCCATGCCCATCTCAAAAGAAGATGACAAGAGTTCATGGGAACAATATCACATAATACTTCTTTCACACATTGTCCTGTACCGAATTTGATCCTTGCTTTATTCGAATGAAAGCTTGTTGGTAACTTGAGTTTCTCCACCAATCTTTGGCTTACAACATTGTTGTCGCTTTCTTAAACGAATGCAACTAAACTTGGGTCGCTTTCGATTAAACACCTTGTTCTCTACTACCTTTTCCATAATCTTTTTCTTTACTTCCTTTTCTTTTTCTTCAATTTCCCTTCCTTCTGCAGTTTATTTTTCTTCTGTTTCTATTCTTTCTTTTTCTATTTTCTCTTTCAACATGTGTTGATCCTTCTTGGCTTGTCTTGGTGTCATAAATTTCAACTTCATTTCATGTCCCTCATGCCTCAAATAAACGGAACATTCATCAAGATTGAGCGTTTTAAAATGAAACCATGCCCATCTCAAAAGAAGATGACAAGAGTTCGTGGGAGCAATATCACATAATACTTCTTTCACACATTGTCCTGTACTGAATTTGATCCTTGCTTGATTCGGATGAAACTTTGTTGGTAACTTGAGTTTCTCCGCCAATCTTTGGCTTACAACATTCTTGTCGCTTTTGTAAACGAGTGCAACTAAACATGGGTGGCTTTCGATTAAACACATTGTTCTCTACTTCCTTTTCCATAATCTTTTTCTTTACCTCCTTTTCTTTTTCTTAAATTTCCCTTCCTTCTGCAGTTTATTTTTCTTCTTTTTCTATTCTTTCTTTTTCTATTTTCTCTTTCAACGTATGTTGATCCTTCTTGGCTTGTCTTGGTGTCATAAATTTCAACTTCATTTCATGTCCCTCATGCCTCAAATAAACGGAACATTCATCAAGATTGAGCGTTTTAAAATGAAACCATGCCCATCTCAAAAGAAGATGACAAGAGTTCATGGGAACAATATCACATAATACTTCTTTCACACATTGTCCTGTACTGAATTTGATCCGTGCTTGATTCGAATGAAAGCTTGTTGGTAACTTGAGTTTCTCTACCATTCTTTGGCTTACAACATTGTTGTCGCTTTCTTAAACGAATGCAACTAAACATGGGTGGCTTTCGATTAAACACCTTGTTCTCTACTACCTTTTCCATAATCTTTTTCTTTACTTCCTTTTCTTTTTCTTCAATTTCCCTTCCTTCTGCAGTTTATTTTTCTTCTTTTTCTATTCTTTCTTTTTCTATTTTCTCTTTCAACGTGTGTTGATCCTTCTTGGCTCGTCTTGGTGTCTTAACTTCAACTTCATTTCATGTCCCTCATGCCTCAAATAAACGGAACATTCATCAAGATTGAGCGTTTTAAAATGAAACCATGCCCATCTCAAAAGAAGATGACAAGAGTTCATGGGAACAATATCACATAATACTTCTTTCACACATTGTCCTGTACTGAATTTGATACTTCCTTGATTCGAATGAAAGCTTGTTGGTAACTTGAATTTCTCCAGCAATCTTTGGCTTACAACATTGTTGTCGCTTTCTTAAACGAATGCAATTAAACTTGGGTTGCTTTCGATTAAACAACTTGTTCTCTACTACCTTTTCCATAATCTTTTTCTTTTCTTCCTTTTCTTTTCTTCAATTTCCCTTCCTTCTGCAGTTTATTTTTCTTCTTTTTCTATTCTTTCTTTTTCTATTTTCCCTTTCAACGTGTGTTGATCCTCCTTGGCTTGTCTTGGTGTCATAAATTTCAACTTCATTTCATGTCCCTCATGCCTCAAATAAACGGAACATTCATCAAGATTGAGCATTTTAAAATGAAACCATGCCCATCTCAAAAGAAGATGATAAGAGTTCGTGGGAGCAATATCACATAATACTTCTTTCACACATTGTTCTGTACTGAATTTGATCCTTGGTTGATTCGGATGAAACTTTGTTGGTAACTTGAGTTTCTCCGCCAATCTTTGGCTTACAACATTCTTGTCGCTTTTGTAAACGAATGCAACTAAACATGGGTGGCTTTCGATTAAACACCTTGTTCTCTACTTCCTTTTCCATAATCTTTTTCTTTACCTCCTTTTCTTTTTCTTAAATTTCCCTTCCTTCTGCAGTTTATTTTTCTTCTTTTTCTATTCTTTCTTTTTCTATTTTCTCTTTCAACGTATGTTGATCCTTCTTGGCTTGTCTTGGTGTCATAAATTTCAACTTCATTTCATGTCCCTCATGCCTCAAATAAACGGAACATTCATCAAGATTGAGCGTTTTAAAATGAAACCATGCCCATCTCAAAAGAAGATGACAAGAGTTCGTGGGAGCAATATCACATAATACTTCTTTCACACATTGTCCTGTACTGAATTTGATCCTTGCTTGATTCGGATGAAACTTTGTTGGTAACTTGAGTTTCTCCTCCAATCTTTAGCTTACAACATTCTTGTCGCTTTTCTAAACGAATGCAACTAAACATGGGTTGCTTTCGATTAAACACCTTGTTCTCTACTTCCTTTTCCATAATCTTTTTCTTTACCTCCTTTTCTTTTTCTTAAATTTCCCTTCCTTCTGCAGTTTATTTTTCTTCTTTTTCTATTCTTTCTTTTTCTATTTTCTCTTTCAACGTATGTTGATCCTTCTTGGCTTGTCTTGGTGTCATAAATTTCAACTTCATTTCATGTCCCTCATGCCTCAAATAAACGGAACATTCATCAAGATTGAGCGTTTTAAAATGAAACCTTGCCCATCTCAAAAGAAGATGACAAGAGTTCATGGGAACAATATCACATAATACTTCTTTCACACATTGTCCTGTACTGAATTTGATCCTTGCTTGATTCGAATGAAAGCTTGTTGGTAACTTGAGTTTCTCCGCCAATCTTTGGCTTACAACATTCTTGTCGCTTTTGTAAACGAATGCAACTAAACATGGGTGGCTTTCGATTAAACACCTTGTTCTCTACTTCCTTTTCCATAATCTTTTTCTTTACCTCCTTTTCTTTTTCTTAAATTTCCCTTCCTTCTGCAGTTTATTTTTCTTCTTTTTCTATTCTTTCTTTTTGTATTTTCTCTTTCAACGTATGTTGATCCTTCTTGGCTTGTCTTGGTGTCATAAATTTCAACTTCATTTCATGTCCCTCATGCCTCAAATAAACGGAACATTCATCAAGATTGAGCGTTTTAAAATGAAACCATGCCCATCTCAAAAGAAGATGACAAGAGTTCGTGGGAGCAATATCACATAATACTTCTTTCACACATTGTCCTGTACTGAATTTGATCCTTGCTTGATTCGGATGAAACTTTGTTGGTAACTTGAGTTTCTCCGCCAATCTTTGGCTTACAACATTCTTGTCGCTTTTCTAAACGAATGCAACTAAACATGGGTGGCTTTCGATTAAACACCTTGTTCTCTACTTCCTTTTCCATAATCTTTTTCTTTACCTCCTTTTCTTTTTCTTAAATTTCCCTTCCTTCTGCAGTTTATTTTTCTTCTTTTTCTATTCTTTCTTTTTCTATTTTCTCTTTCAACGTATGTTGATCCTTCTTGGCTTGTCTTGGTGTCATAAATTTCAACTTCATTTCATGTCCCTCATGCCTCAAATAAACGGAACATTCATCAAGATTGAGCGTTTTAAAATGAAATCATGCCCATCTCAAAAGAAGATGACAAGAGTTCATGGGAACAATATCACATAATACTTCTTTCACACATTGTCCTGTACTGAATTTGATCCTTGCTTGATTCAGATGAAACTTTGTTGGTAACTTGAGTTTCTCCGCCAATCTTTGGCTTACAACATTCTTGTCGCTTTTGTAAACGAATGCAACTAAACATGGGTGGCTTTCGATTAAACACCTTGTTCTCTACTTCCTTTTCCATAATCTTTTTCTTTACCTCCTTTTCTTTTTCTTAAATTTCCCTTCCTTCTGCAGTTTATTTTTCTTCTTTTTCTATTCTTTCTTTTTGTATTTTCTCTTTCAACGTATGTTGATCCTTCTTGGCTTGTCTTGGTGTCATAAATTTCAACTTCATTTCATGTCCCTCATGCCTCAAATAAACGGAACATTCATCAAGATTGAGCATTTTAAAATGAAACCATGCCCATCTCAAAAGAAGATGACAAGAGTTCATGGGAACAATATCACATAATACTTCTTTCACACATTGTCCTGTACTGAATTTGATCCTTGCTTGATTCGAATGAAAGCTTGTTGGTAACTTGAGTTTCTCCACCATTCTTTGGCTTACAACATTGTTGTCGCTTTCTTAAACGAATGCAACTAAACTTGGGTCGCTTTCGATTAAACACCTTGTTCTCTACTACCTTTTCCATAATCTTTTTCTTTACTTCCTTTTCTTTTTCTTCAATTTCCCTTCCTGCTGCAGTTTATTTTTCTTCTTTTTCTATTCTTTCTTTTTCTATTTTCTCTTTCAACGTGTGTTGATCCTTCTTGGCTTGTCTTGGTGTCATAAATTTCAACTTCATTTCATGTCCCTCATGCCTCAAATAAACGGAACATTCATCAAGATTGAGCATTTTAAAATGAAACCATGCCCATCTCAAAAGAAGATGACAAGAGTTCATGGGAACAATATCACATAATACTTCTTTCACACATTGTCCCGTACTGAATTTGATCCTTGCTTGATTCGAATGAAAGCTGTTGGTAACTTGAGTTTCTCCACCATTGTTTGGCTTACAACATTGTTGTCGCTTTCTTAAACGAATGCAACAAAACTTGGGTCGCTTTCGATTAAACACCTTGTTCTCTACTACCTTTTCCATAATCTTTTTCTTTACTTCCTTTTCTTTTTCTTCAATTTCCCTTCCTTCTGCAGTTTATTTTTCTTCTTTTTCTATTCTTTCTTTTTCTATTTTCTCTTTCAACGTATGTTGATCCTTCTTGGCTTGTCTTGGTGTCATAAATTTCAACTTCATTTCATGTCCCTCATGCCTCAAATAAACGGAAAATTCATCAAGATTGAGCGTTTTAAAATGAAACCATGCCCATCTCAAAAGAAGATGACAAGAGTTCGTGGGAGCAATATCACATAATACTTCTTTCACACATTGTCCTGTACTGAATTTGATCCTTGGTTGATTCGGATGAAACTTTGTTGGTAACTTGAGTTTCTCCGCCAATCTTTGGCTTACAACATTCTTGTCGCTTTTGTAAACGAATGCAACTAAACATGGGTGGCTTTCGATTAAACACCTTGTTCTCTACTTCCTTTTCCATAATCTTTTTCTTTACCTCCTTTTCTTTTTCTTAAATTTCCCTTCCTTCTGCAGTTTATTTTTCTTCTTTTTCTATTTACTCTTTCAACGTATGTTGATCCTTCTTGGCTTGTCTTGGTGTCATAAATTTCAACTTCATTTCATGTCCCTCATGCCTCAAATAAACGGAACATTCGTCAAGATTCAGCGTTTTAAAATGAAACCATGCCCATCTCAAAAGAAGATGACAAGAGTTCATGGGAACAATATCACATAATACTTCTTTCACACATTGTCCTGTACTGAATTTGATCCTTGCTTGATTCGAATGAAAGCTTGTTGGTAACTTGAGTTTCTCCACCAATCTTTGGCTTACAACATTGTTGTCGCTTTCATAAACGAATGCAACTAAACATGGGTGGCCTTTGATTAAACACCTTGTTCTCTACTTCCTTTTCCATAATCTTTTTCTTTACCTCCTTTTCTTTTTATTAAATTTCCCTTCCTTCTGTAGTTTATTTTTATTCTTTTTCTATTCTTTCTTTTTCTATTTTCTCTTTCAACGTGTGTTGATCCTTCTTGGCTTGTCTTGGTGTCATAAATTTCAACTTCATTTCATGTCCCTCATGCCTCAAATAAACGGAACATTCATCAAGATTGAGCATTTTAAAATGAAACCATGCCCATCTCAAAAGAAGATGACAAGAGCTCATGGGAACAATATCACATAATACTTCTTTCACACATTGTCTTGTACTGAATTTGATCCTTGCTTGATTCGAATGAAAGCTTGTTGGTAACTTGAGTTTCTCCACCATTCATTGGCTTACAACATTGTTGTCGCTTTCTTAAACGAATGCAACTAAACTTGGGTCGCTTTCGATTAAAGACCTTGTTCTCTACTACCTTTTCCATAATCTTTTTCTTTACTTCCTTTTCTTTTTCTTCAATTTCCCTTCCTTCTGCAGTTTATTTTTCTTCTTTTTCTATTCTTTCTTTTTCTATTTTCTCTTTCAACGTGTGTTGATCCTTCTTGGCTTGTCTTGGTGTCTTAACTTCAACTTCATTTCATGTCCTTCATGCCTCAAATAAACGGAACATTCATCAAGATTGAGCGTTTTAAAATGAAACCATGCCCATCTCAAAAGAAGATGACAAGAGTTCATGGGAACAATATCACATAATACTTCTTTCACACATTGTCCTGTACTGAATTTGATCCTTGCTTGATTCGGATGAAACTTTGTTGGTAACTTGAGTTTCTCCGCCAATCTTTGGCTTACAACATTCTTGTCGCTTTTGTAAACGAATGCAACTAAACATGGGTGGCTTTCGATTAAACACCTTGTTCTCTACTACCTTTTCCATAATCTTTTTCTTTACCTCCTTTTCTTTTTCTTCAATTTCCCTTCCTTCTGCAGTTTATTTTTCTTCTTTTTCTATTCTTTCTTTTTCTATTTTCTCTTTCAACGTATGTTGATCCTTCTTTGCTTGTCTTGGTGTCATAAATTTCAACTTCATTTCATGTCCCTCATGCCTCAAATAAACGGAACATTCATCAAGATTGAGCGTTTTAAAATGAAACCTTGCCCATCTCAAAAGAAGATGACAAGAGTTCATGGGAACAATATCACATAATACTTCTTTCACACATTGTCCTGTACTGAATTTGATCCTTGCTTGATTCGAATGAAAGCTTGTTGGTAACTTGAGTTTCTCCACCAATCTTTGGCTTACAACATTGTTGTCGCTTTCATAAACGAATGCAACTAAACATGGGTGGCCTTCGATTAAACACCTTGTTCTCTACTACCTTTTCCATAATCTTTTTCTTTACTTCCTTTTCTTTTTCTTCAATTTCCCTTCCTTCTGCAGTTTATTTTTCTTCTGTTTCTATTCTTTCTTTTTCTTTTTTCTCTTTCAACGTGTGTTGATCCTTCTTGGCTTGTCTTGGTGTCATAAATTTCAACTTCATTTCATGTCACTCATGCCTCAAATAAACGGAACATTCATCAAGATTGAGCGTTTTAAAATGAAACCATGCCCATCTTAAAAGAAGATGACAAGAGTTTGTGGGAGCAATATCACATAATACTTCTTTCACACATTGTCCTGTACTGAATTTGATCCTTGCTTGATTCGGATGAAACTTTGTTGGTAACTTGAGTTTCTCCGCCAATCTTTGGCTTACAACATTCTTGTCGCTTTTGTAAACGAATGCAACTAAACATGGGTGCCTTTCGATTAAACACCTTGTTCTCTACTTCCTTTTCCATAATCTTTTTCTTTACCTCCTTTTCTTTTTCTTAAATTTCCCTTCCTTCTGCAGTTTATTTTTCTTCTTTTTCTATTCTTTCTTTTTCTATTTTCTCTTTCAACGTATGTTGATCCTTCTTGGCTTGTCTTGGTGTCATAAATTTCAACTTCATTTCATGTCCCTCATGCCTCAAATAAACGGAACATTCATCAAGATTGAGCATTTTAAAATGAAACCATGCCCATCTCAAAAGAAGATGACAAGAGTTCATGGGAACAATATCACATAATACTTCTTTCACACATTGTCCTGTACTGAATTTGATCCTTGCTTGATTCGAATGAAAGCTTGTTGGTAACTTGAGTTTCTCCACCATTCTTTGGCTTACAACATTGTTGTCGCTTTCTTAAACGAATGCAACTAAACTTGGGTCGCTTTCGATTAAACACCTTGTTCTCTACTACCTTTTCCATAATCTTTTTCTTTACTTCCTTTTCTTTTTCTTCAATTTCCCTTCCTTCTGCAGTTTATTTTTCTTCTTTTTCTATTCTTTCTTTTTCTATTTTCTCTTTCAACGTGTGTTGATCCTTCTTGGCTTGTCTTGGTGTCTTAACTTCAACTTCATTTCATGTCCCTCATGCCTCAAATAAACGGAACATTCATCAAGATTGAGCGTTTTAAAATGAAACCATGTCCATCTCAAAAGAAGATGACAAGAGTTCATGGGAACAATATCACATAATACTTCTTTCACACATTGTCCTGTACTGAATTTGATCCTTGCTTGATTCGAATGAAAGCTTGTTGGTAACTTGAGTTTCTCCACCAATCTTTGGCTTACAACATTGTTGTCGATTTCATAAACGAATGCAACTAAACATGGGTGGCCTTCGATTAAACACCTTGTTCTCTACTTCCTTTTCCATAATCTTTTTCTTTACCTCCTTTTCTTTTTATTAAATTTCCCTTCCTTCTGTAGTTTATTTTTCTTCTTTTTCTATTCTTTCTTTTTCTATTTTCTCTTTCAACGTGTGTTGATCCTTCTTGGCTTGTCTTGGTGTCATAAATTTCAACTTCATTTCATGTCCCTCATGCCTCAAATAAACGGAACATTCATCAAGATTGAGCGTTTTAAAATGAAACCATGCCCATCTCAAAAGAAGATGACAAGAGTTCTTGGGAGCAATATCACATAATACTTCTTTCACACATTGTCCTGTACTGAATTTGATCCTTGCTAGATTCGGATGAAACTTTGTTGGTAACTTGAGTTTCTCCGCCAATCTTTGGCTTACAACATTCTTGTCGCTTTTGTAAACGAATGCAACTAAACATGGGTGGCTTTCGATTAAACACCTTGTTCTCTACTTCCTTTTCCATAATCTTTTTCTTTACCTCCTTTTCTTTTTCTTAAATTTCCCTTCCTTCTGCAGTTTATTTTTCTTCTTTTTCTATTCTTTCTTTTTCTATTTTCTCTTTGAACGTATGTTGATCCTTCTTGGCTTGTCTTGGTGTCATAAATTTCAACTTCATTTCATGTCCCTCATGCCTCAAATAAACGGAACATTCATCAAGATTGAGCATTTTAAAATGAAACCATGCCCATCTCAAAAGAAGATGACAAGAGCTCATGGGAACAATATCACATAATACTTCTTTCACACATTGTCTTGTACTGAATTTGATCCTTGCTTGATTCGAATGAAAGCTTGTTGGTAACTTGAGTTTCTCCACCATTCATTGGCTTACAACATTGTTGTCGCTTTCTTAAACGAATGCAACTAAACTTGGGTCGCTTTCGATTAAAGACCTTGTTCTCTACTACCTTTTCCATAATCTTTTTCTTTACTTCCTTTTCTTTTTCTTCAATTTCCCTTCCTTCTGCAGTTTATTTTTCTTCTTTTTCTATTCTTTCTTTTTCTATTTTCTCTTTCAACGTGTGTTGATCCTTCTTGGCTTGTCTTGGTGTCTTAACTTCAACTTCATTTCATGTCCTTCATGCCTCAAATAAACGGAACATTCATCAAGATTGAGCGTTTTAAAATGAAACCATGCCCATCTCAAAAGAAGATGACAAGAGTTCATGGGAACAATATCGCATAATACTTCTTTCACACATTGTCCTGTACTGAATTTGATCCTTGCTTGATTCGGATGAAACTTTGTTGGTAACTTGAGTTTCTCCGCCAATCTTTGGCTTACAACATTCTTGTCGCTTTTGTAAACGAATGCAACTAAACATGGGTGGCTTTCGATTAAACACCTTGTTCTCTACTACCTTTTCCATAATCTTTTTCTTTACCTCCTTTTCTTTTTCTTCAATTTCCCTTCCTTCTGCAGTTTATTTTTCTTCTTTTTCTATTCTTTCTTTTTCTATTTTCTCTTTCAACTTATGTTGATCCTTCTTTGCTTGTCTTGGTGTCATAAATTTCAACTTCATTTCATGTCCCTCATGCCTCAAATAAACGGAACATTCATCAAGATTGAGCGTTTTAAAATGAAACCTTGCCCATCTCAAAAGAAGATGACAAGAGTTCATGGGAACAATATCACATAATACTTCTTTCACACATTGTCCTGTACTGAATTTGATCCTTGCTTGATTCGAATGAAAGCTTGTTGGTAACTTGAGTTTCTCCACCAATCTTTGGCTTACAACATTGTTGTCGCTTTCATAAACGAATGCAACTAAACATGGGTGGCCTTCGATTAAACACCTTGTTCTCTACTACCTTTTCCATAATCTTTTTCTTTACTTCCTTTTCTTTTTCTTCAATTTCCCTTCCTTCTGCAGTTTATTTTTCTTCTGTTTCTATTCTTTCTTTTTCTTTTTTCTCTTTCAACGTGTGTTGATCCTTCTTGGCTTGTCTTGGTGTCATAAATTTCAACTTCATTTCATGTCACTCATGCCTCAAATAAACGGAACATTCATCAAGATTGAGCGTTTTAAAATGAAACCATGCCCATCTTAAAAGAAGATGACAAGAGTTTGTGGGAGCAATATCACATAATACTTCTTTCACACATTGTCCTGTACTGAATTTGATCCTTGCTTGATTCGGATGAAACTTTGTTGGTAACTTGAGTTTCTCCGCCAATCTTTGGCTTACAACATTCTTGTCGCTTTTGTAAACGAATGCAACTAAACATGGGTGCCTTTCGATTAAACACCTTGTTCTCTACTTCCTTTTCCATAATCTTTTTCTTTACCTCCTTTTCTTTTTCTTAAATTTCCCTTCCTTCTGCAGTTTATTTTTCTTCTTTTTCTATTCTTTCTTTTTCTATTTTCTCTTTCAACGTATGTTGATCCTTCTTGGCTTGTCTTGGTGTCATAAATTTCAACTTCATTTCATGTCCCTCATGCCTCAAATAAACGGAACATTCATCAAGATTGAGCATTTTAAAATGAAACCATGCCCATCTCAAAAGAAGATGACAAGAGTTCATGGGAACAATATCACATAATACTTCTTTCACACATTGTCCTGTACTGAATTTGATCCTTGCTTGATTCGAATGAAAGCTTGTTGGTAACTTGAGTTTCTCCACCATTCTTTGGCTTACAACATTGTTGTCGCTTTCTTAAACGAATGCAACTAAACTTGGGTCGCTTTCGATTAAACACCTTGTTCTCTACTACCTTTTCCATAATCTTTTTCTTTACTTCCTTTTCTTTTTCTTCAATTTCCCTTCCTTCTGCAGTTTATTTTTCTTCTTTTTCTATTCTTTCTTTTTCTATTTTCTCTTTCAACGTGTGTTGATCCTTCTTGGCTTGTCTTGGTGTCTTAACTTCAACTTCATTTCATGTCCCTCATGCCTCAAATAAACGGAACATTCATCAAGATTGAGCGTTTTAAAATGAAACCATGTCCATCTCAAAAGAAGATGACAAGAGTTCATGGGAACAATATCACATAATACTTCTTTCACACATTGTCCTGTACTGAATTTGATCCTTGCTTGATTCGAATGAAAGCTTGTTGGTAACTTGAGTTTCTCCACCAATCTTTGGCTTACAACATTGTTGTCGATTTCATAAACGAATGCAACTAAACATGGGTGGCCTTCGATTAAACACCTTGTTCTCTACTTCCTTTTCCATAATCTTTTTCTTTACCTCCTTTTCTTTTTATTAAATTTCCCTTCCTTCTGTAGTTTATTTTTCTTCTTTTTCTATTCTTTCTTTTTCTATTTTCTCTTTCAACGTGTGTTGATCCTTCTTGGCTTGTCTTGGTGTCATAAATTTCAACTTCATTTCATGTCCCTCATGCCTCAAATAAACGGAACATTCATCAAGATTGAGCGTTTTAAAATGAAACCATGCCCATCTCAAAAGAAGATGACAAGAGTTCTTGGGAGCAATATCACATAATACTTCTTTCACACATTGTCCTGTACTGAATTTGATCCTTGCTAGATTCGGATGAAACTTTGTTGGTAACTTGAGTTTCTCCGCCAATCTTTGGCTTACAACATTCTTGTCGCTTTTGTAAACGAATGCAACTAAACATGGGTGGCTTTCGATTAAACACCTTGTTCTCTACTTCCTTTTCCATAATCTTTTTCTTTACCTCCTTTTCTTTTTCTTAAATTTCCCTTCCTTCTGCAGTTTATTTTTCTTCTTTTTCTATTCTTTCTTTTTCTATTTTCTCTTTGAACGTATGTTGATCCTTCTTGGCTTGTCTTGGTGTCATAAATTTCAACTTCATTTCATGTCCCTCGTGCCTCAAATAAACGGAACATTCATCAAGATTGAGCGTTTTAAAATGAAACCTTGCCCATCTCAAAAGAAGATGACAAGAGTTCATGGGAACAATATCACATAATACTTCTTTCACACATTGTCCTGTACTGAATTTGATCCTTGCTTGATTCGAATGAAAGCTTGTTGGTAACTTGAGTTTCTCCACCAATCTTTGGCTTACAACATTGTTGTCGCTTTCGTAAACGAATGCAACTAAACATGGGTGGCTTTCGATTAAACACCTTGTTCTCTACTACCTTTTCCATAATATTTTTCTTTACTTCCTTTTCTTTTTCTTCAATTTCCCTTCCTTCTGCAGTTTATTTTTCTTCTTTTTCTATTCTTTCTTTTTCTATTTTCTCCATCTACGTATGTTGATCCTTCTTGGCTTGTCTTGGTGTCATAAATTTCAACTTCATTTCATGTCCCTCATGCCTCAAATAAACGGAACATTCAACAAGATTGAGCGTTTTAAAATGAAACCATGCCCATCTCAAAAGAAGCTGACAAGAGTTCGTGGGAGCAATATCACATAATACTTCTTTCACACATTGTCCTGTACTGAATTTGATCCTTGCTAGATTCGGATGAAACTTTGTTGGTAACTTGAGTTTCTCCGCCAATCTTTGGCTTACAACATTCTTGTCGCTTTTGTAAACGAATGCAACTAAACATGGGTGGCTTTCGATTAAACACCTTGTTCTCTACTTCCTTTTCCATAATCTTTTTCTTTACCTCCTTTTCTTTTTCTTAAATTTCCCTTCCTTCTGCAGTTTATTTTTCTTCTGGTTCTATTCTTTCTTTTTCTATTTTCTCTTTCAACGTGTGTTGATCCTTCTTGGCTTGTCTTGGTGTCATAAATTTCAACTTCATTTCATGTCCCTCATGCCTCAAATAAACGGAACATTCATCAAGATTGAGCGTTTTAAAATGAAACCATGCCCATCTCAAAAGAAGCTGACAAGAGTTCGTGGGAGCAATATCACATAATACTTCTTTCACACATTGTCCTGTACTGAATTTGATCCTTGCTTGATTCGGATGAAACTTTGTTGGTAACTTGAGTTTCTCCGCCAATCTTTGGCTTACAACATTCTTGTCGTTTTTGTAAACGAATGCAACTAAACATGGGTGGCTTTCGATTAAACACCTTGTTCTCTACTTCCTTTTCCATAATCTTTTTCTTTACCTCCTTTTCTTTTTCTTAAATTTCCCTTCCTTCTGCAATTTATTTTTCTTCTTTTTCTATTCTTTCTTTTTCTATTTTCTCTTTCAACGTATGTTGATCCTTCTTGGCTTGTCTTGGTGTCATAAATTTCAACTTCATTTCATGTCCCTCATGCCTCAAATAAACGGAACATTCATCAAGATTGAGCATTTTAAAATGAAACCATGCCCATCTCAAAAGAAGATGACAAGAGTTCATGTGAACAATATCACATAATACTTCTTTCACACATTGTCCTGTACTGAATTTGATCCTTGCTTGATTCGAATGAAAGCTTGTTGGTAACTTGAGTTTCTCCACCATTCTTTGGCTTACAACATTGTTGTCGCTTTCTTAAACGAATGCAACTAAACTTGGGTCGCTTTCGATTAAACACCTTGTTCTCTACTACCTTTTCCATAATCTTTTTCTTTACTTCCTTTTCTTTTTCTTCAATTTCCCTTCCTTCTGCAGTTTATTTTTCTTCTTTTTCTATTCTTTCTTTTTCTATTTTCTCTTTCAACGTGTGTTGATCCTTCTTGGCTTGTCTTGGTGTCTTAACTTCAACTTCATTTCATGTCCTTCATGCCTCAAATAAACGGAACATTCATCAAGATTGAGCGTTTTAAAATGAAACCATGCCCATCTCAAAAGAAGATGACAAGAGTTCATGGGAACAATATCACATAATACTTCTTTCACACATTGTCCTGTACTGAATTTGATACTTCCTTGATTGGAATGAAAGCTTGTTGGTAACTTGAATTTCTCCAGGAATCTTTGGCTTACAACATTGTTGTCGCTTTCTTAAACGAATGCAATTAAACTTGGGTCGCTTTCGTTTAAACACCTTGTTCTCTACTACCTTTTCCATAATCTTTTTCTTTTCTTCCTTTTCTTTTTCTTCAATTTCCCTTCCTTCTGCAGTTTATTTTTCTTCTTTTTCTATTCTTTCTTTTTCTATTTTCTCTTTCAACGTGTGTTGATCCTTCTTGGCTTGTCTTGGTGTCATAAATTTCAACTTCATTTCATGTCCCTCATGCCTCAAATAAACGGAACATTCATCAAGATTGAGCGTTTTAAAATGAAACCATGCCCATCTCAAAAGAAGATGAGAAGAGTTCGTGGGAGCAATATCACATAATACTTCTTTCACACATTGTCCTGTACTGAATTTGATCCTTGCTTGATTCGGATGAAACTTTGTTGGTAACTTGAGTTTCTCCGCCAATCTAGCTTAAACCATTCTTGTCGCTTTTGTAAACGAATGCAACTAAACATGGGTGGCTTTCGATTAAACACCTTGTTCTCTACTTCCTTTTCCATAATCTTTTTCTTTACCTCCTTTTCTTTTTCTTAAATTTCCCTTCCTTCTGCAGTTTATTTTTCTTCTTTTTCTATTCTTTCTTTTTCTATTTTCTCTTTCAACGTATGTTGATCCTTCTTAGCTTGTCTTGGTGTCATAAATTTGAACTTCATTTCATGTCCCTCATGCCTCAAATAAACGGAACATTCATCAAGATTGAGCGTTTTAAAATGAAACCTTGCCCATCTCAAAAGAAGATGACAAGAGTTCATGGGAACAATATCACATAATACTTCTTTCACACATTGTCCTGTACTGAATTTGATCCTTGCCTAATTCGGATGAAAGCTTGTTGGTAACTTGAGTTTCTCCACCAATCTTTGGCTTACAACATTCTTGTCGCTTTCGCAATCGAATGCAACTAAACATGGGTGGCCTTCGATTAAACACCTTGTTCTCTACTACTTTTTCCATAATCTTTTTCTTTACTTCCTTTTCTTTTTCTTCAATTTCCTTTCCTTTTGCAGTTTATTTTTCTTCTTTTTCTATTCTTTCTTTTTCTATTTTCTCCTTCAACGTATGTTGATCCTTCTTGGCTTGTCTTGGTGTCATAAATATCAACTTCATTTCATGTCCCTCATGCCTCAAATAAAGGGAACGTTCATCAAGATTGAGCATTGTAAAATGAACCCATGCCCATCTCAAAAGAAAATGACAAGAGTTCGTGGGAGCAATATCACATAATACTTCTTTCACACATTGTCCTGTACTGAATTTGATCCTTGCTTGATTCGGATGAAAGCTTGTTGGTAACTTGAGTTTCTCCACCAATCTTTGGCTTACAACATTGTTGTCGCTTTCGTAAACGAATGCAACTAAACATGGGTGGCTTTCGATTAAACACCTTGTTCTCTACTACCTTTTCCATAATATTTTTCTTTACCTCCTTTTCTTTTTCTTAAATTTCCCTTCCTTCTGCAGTTTATTTTTCTTCTTTTTCTATTCTTTCTTTTTCTATTTTCTCTTTCAACGTATGTTGATCCTTCTTGGCTTGTCTTGGTGTCATAAATTTCAACTTCATTTCATGTCCCTCATGCCTCAAATAAACGGAACATTTATCAAGATTGAGCGTTTTAAAATGAAACCATGCCCATCTCAAAAGAAGATGACAAGAGTTCATGGGAACAATATCACATAATACTTCTTTCACACATTGTCCTGTACTGAATTTAATCCTTGCTTGATTCGAATGAAAGCTTGTAGGTAACTTCAGTTTCTCCACCAATCTTTGGCTTACAACATTGTTGTCGCTTTCTTAAACGAATACAACAAAACTTGGGTCGCTTTCGATTAAACACCTTGTTCTCTACTACCTTTTCCATAATCTTTTTCTTTACTTCCTTTTCTTTTTCTTCAATTTCCCTTCCTTCTGCAGTTTATTTTTCTTCTTTTTCTACTCTTTCTTTTTCTATTTTCTCCTTCAACGTATGTTGATCCTTCTTAGCTTGTCTTGGTGTCATAAATTTCAACTTCATTTCATGTCCCTCATTCCTCAAATAAAGGGAACGTTCATCAAGATTGAGCATTGTAAAATGAAGCCATGCCCAACTCAAAAGAAGATGACAAGAGTTCGTGGGAGCAATATCACATAACACTTCTTTCACACATTGTCTTGTACTGAATTTGATCCATGCCTGATTCGGATGAAAGCTTGTTGGTAACTTGAGTTTCTCCACCAATCTTTGGCTTACAACATTCTTGTCGCTTTCGCAATCGAAAGCAACTAAACATGGGTGGCCTTCGATTAAACACCTTGTTCTCTACTACTTTTTCCATAATCTTTTTCTTTACTTCCTTTTCTTTTTCTTCAATTTCCTTTCCTTTTGCAGTTTATTTTTCTTCTTTTTCTATTCTTTCTTTTTCTATTTTCTCCTTCAACGTATGTTGATCCTTCTTGGCTTGTCTTGGTGTCATAAATATCAACTTCATTTCATGTCCCTCATGCCTCAAATAAAGGGAACGTTCATCAAGATTGGGCATTGTAAAATGAACCCATGCCCATCTCAAAAGAAGATGACAAGAGTTCATGGGAACAATATCACATAATACTTCTTTCACACATTGTCCTGTACTGAATTTGATCCTTGCTTGATTCGGATGAAAGCTTGTTGGTAACTTGAGTTTCTCCACCAATCTTTGGCTTACAACATTGTTGTCGCTTTCGTAAACGAATGCACCTAAACATGGGTGGCCTTCGATTAAACACCTTATTCTCTACTACCTTTTCCATAATATTTTTCATTACTTCCTTTTCTTTTTCTTCAATTTCCCTTCCTTCTGCAGTTTATTTTTCTTCTTTTTCTATTCTTTCTTTTTCTATTTTCTCCTTCAACGTATGTGTATCCTTCTTGGCTTGTCTTGGTGTCATAAATTTCAACTTCATTTCATGTCCCTCATGCCTCAACTAAACGGAACATTCATCAAGATAGAGCGTTTTAAAATGAAACCATGCCGATCTCAAAAGAAGATGACAAGAGTTCATGGGAACAATATCACATAATACTTCTTTCACACATTGTCCTATATTGAATATTATCCTTGCTTGATTCGAATGAAAGCTTGTTGGTAACTTGAGTTTCTCCACCAATCTTTGGCTTACAACATTGTTGTTGCTTTCTTAAACGAATGCAACTAAACTTGGGTGGCTTTCGATTAAACACCTTGTTCTCTACTACCTTTTCCATAATCTTTTTCTTTACTTCCTTTTCTTCTTCTTCAATTTCCCTTCCTTCTACAGTTTATTTTTCTTCTTTTTCTATTCTTTCTTTTTCTATTTTCTCTTTCAACGTTTGTTGATCCTTCTTGGCTTGTCTTGGTGTCATAAATTTCAACTTCATTTCATGTCCCTCATGCCTCAAATAAACGGAACATTCATCAAGATTGAGCGTTTTAAAATGAAACCATGCCCATCTCAAAAGAAGATGACAAGAGTTCGTGGGAGCAATATCACATAATTTTTCTTTCACACATTGTCCTGTACTAAATTTGATCCTTGCTTGATTCGAATGAAAGCTTGTTGGTAACTTGAGTTTCTCCACCAATCTTTGGCTTACAACATTCTTGTCGCTTTTGTAAACGAATGCAACTAAACATGGGTGGCTTTCGATTAAACACCTTGTTCTCTACTACCTTTTCCATAATCTTTTTCTTTACTTCCTTTTCTTTTTCTTCAATTTCCCTTCCTTCTGCAGTTTATTTTTCTTCTTTTTCTATTCTTTCTTTTTCTATTTTCTCTTTCAACGTATGTGTATCATTCTTGGCTTGTCTTGGTGTCATAAATTTCAACTTCATTTCATGTCCCTCATGCCTCAACTAAACGGAACATTCATCAAGATTGAGCATTGTAAAATGAAGCCATGCCCATCTCAAAAGAAGATGACAAGAGTTCGTGGGAGCAATATCACATAATACTTCTTTCACACATTGTCTTGTACTGAATTTGATCCTTGCTTGATTCGGATGAAAGCTTGTTGGTAACTTGAGTTTCTCCACCATTCTTTGGCTTACAACATTGTTGTCGCTTTCTTAAACGAATGCAACTAAACTTGGGTCGCTTTCAATTAAACACCTTGTTCTCTACTAGCTTTTCCATAATCTTTTTCTTTACTTCCTTTTCTTTTTCTTCAATTTCCCTTCCTTCTGCAGTTTATTTTTCTTCTTTTTCTATTCTTTCTTTTTCTATTTTCTCTTTCAACGTATGTTGATCCTTCTTGGCTTGTCTTGGTGTCATAAATTTCAACTTCATTTCATGTCCCTCTTGCCTCAAATAAAGGGAACGTTCATCAAGATTGAGCATTGTAAAATGAAGCCATGCCCATCTCAAAAGAAGATGACAAGAGTTCGTCGAAGCAATATCACATAATACTTCTTTCACACATTGTCTTGTACTGAATTTGATCCATGCCTGATTCGGATGAAAGCTTGTTGGTAACTTGAGTTTCTCCACCAATCTTTGGCTTACAACATTCTTGTCGCTTTCGCAAACGATTGCAACTAAACATGGGTGGCCTTCGATTAAACACCTTGTTCTCTACTACTTTTTCCATAATCTTTTTCTTCACTTCCTTTTCTTTTTCTTCAATTTCCCTTCCTTTTGCAGTGTATTTTTCTTCTTTTTCTATTCTTTCTTTTTCTATTTTCTCCTTCAACGTATGTTGATCCTTCTTGGCTTGTCTTGGTGTCATAAATATCAACTTCATTTCATGTCCCTCATGCCTCAAATAAAGGGAACGTTCATCAAGATTGAGCATTGTAAATTGAACCCATGCCCATCTCAAAAGAAGATGACAAGAGTTCGTGGGACCAATATCACATAATACTTCTTTCCAACATTGTCTTGTACCGAATTTGATCCTTGCTTGATTCGGATGAAAGCTTATTGGTAACTTGAGTTTCTCCACCAATCTTTGGCTTACAACATTCTTGTCACTTTAATAAACGAATGCAACTAAACCTGGGTGGCCTTCGATTAAACACCTTGTTCTCTACTACCTTGTCCATAATCTTTTTGTTTACTTCCTTTTCTTTTTCTTCAATTTCCCTTCCTTCTACAATTTATATTTCTTCTTTTTCTATTGTTTCTTTTTATATTTTCTCCTTCAACGTCTGTTAATCCTTCTTGGCTTGTCTTGGTGTCATCAATTTCAACTTCATTTCATGTCCCTCATGCCTCAAATAAAGGGAACATTCATCAAGATTGAGCGTTTTAAAATGAAACCATGCCCATCTCAAAAGAAGATGACAAGAGTTCATGGGAACAATATCACATAATACTTCTTTCACACATTGTCCTTTACTGAATTTGATCCTTGCTTGATTCGAATGAAAGCCTGTTGGTAACTTGAGTTTCTCCACCAATCTTTGGCTTACAACATTGTTGTTGCTTTCTTAAACGAATGCAACTAAACTTGGGTGGTTGCGATTAAACACCTTGTTCTCTACTACCTTTTCCATAAGCTTTTTCTTTACTTCCTTTTCTTTTTCTTCAATTTTCCTTCCTTCTACAGTTTATTTTTCTTCTTTTTCTATTCTTTCTTTTTCAATTTTCTCTGTCAACGTTTGTTGATCCTTCTTGGCTTGTCTTGGTGTCATAAATTTCAACTTCATTTCATGTCCCTCATGCCTCAAATAAACGGAACATTCATCAAGATTGAGCGTTTTAAAATGAAACCATGCCCATCTCAAAAGAAGATGACAAGAGTTCGTGGGAGCAATATCACATAATACTTCTTTCACACATTGTCCTGTACTAAATTTGATCCTTGCTTGATTCGAATGAAAGCTTGTTGGTAACTTGAGTTTCTCCACCAATCTTTGGCTTACAACATTCTTGTCGCTTTTGTAAACGAATGCAACTAAACATGGGTGGCTTTCGATTAAACACCTTGTTCTCTACTACCTTTTCCATAATCTTTTTCTTTACTTCCTTTTCTGTTTCTTCAATTTCCCTTCCTTCTGGAGTTTATTTTTCTTCTTTTTCTACTCTTTCTTTTTCTATTTTCTCCTTCAACGTATGTTGATCCTTCTTAGCTTGTCTTGGTGTCATAAATTTCAACTTCATTTCATGTCCCTCATGCCTCAAATAAAGGGAACGTTCATCAAGATTGAGCATTGTAAAATGAAGTCATGCCCATCTCAAAAGAAGATTACAAGAGTTCGTGGGAGCAATATCACATAATACTTCTTTCACACATTGTCTTGTACTGAATTTGATCCATGCCTGATTCGGAAGAAAGCTTGTTGGTAACTTGAGTTTCTCCACCAATCTTTGGCTTACAACATTCTTGTCGCTTTCACAAACGAATGCAACTAAACATGGGTGGCCTTTGATTAAACACCTTGTTCTCTACTACTTTTTCCATAATCTTTTTCTTTACTTCTTTTTCTTTTTCTTCAATTTCCCTTCCTTTTGCAGTTTATTTTTCTTCTTTTTCTATTCTTTCTTTTTCTATTTTCTCCTTCAACGTATGTTGATCCTTCTTGGCTTGTCTTGGTGTCATAAATATCAACTTCATTTCATGTCCCTCATGCCTCAAATAAAGGGAACGTTCATCAAGATTGAGCATTGAAAAATGAACCCATGCCCATCTCAAAAGAAGATGACAAGAGTTCGTGGGAGCAATATCACATAATACTTCTTTCACACATTGTCCTGTACTGAATTTGATCCTTGCTTGATTCGGATGAAAGCTTGTTCGTAACTTGAGTTTCTCCACCAATCTTTGGCTTAACACATTGTTGTCGCTTTCGTAAACGAATGCAACTAAACATGGGTGGCTTTCGATTAAACACCTTGTTCTCTACTACCTTTTCCATAATCTTTTTCTTTACTTCCTTTTCTTTTTCTTCAATTTCCCTTCCTTCTGCAGTTTATTTTTCTTCTTTTTCTATTTTTTCTTTTTCTATTTTCTCCTTCAACGTATGTTGATCCTTCTTGGCTTGTCTTCGTGTAATAAATTTCAACTTCATTTGATGTCCCTCATGCCTCAAATAAACGGAACATTCATCAAGATAGAGCGTTTTAAAATAAAGACATGCCCATCTCAAAGGAAGATGACAAGAGTTCGTGGGAGCAATATCACATAATACTTCTTTCACACATTGTCTTGTACTGAATTTGATCCGTGCTTGATTCGGATGAAAGCTTATTGGTAACTTGAGTTTCTCCACCAATCTTTGGCTTACAACATTCTTGTCGCTTTCATAAACGAATGCAACTAAACATGGGTGGCCTTCGATTAAACACCTTGTTCTCTACTACCTTGTGCATAATCTTTTTGTTTACTTCCTTTTCTTTTTCTTCAATTTCCCTTCCTTCTGCAGTTTATTTTTCTTCTTTTTCTATTGTTTCTTTTTCTATTTTCTCCTTCAACGTATGTTGATCCTTCTTGGCTTGTCTTGGTGTCATAAATTTCAACTTGATTTCATGTCCCTCATGCCTCAAATAAAGGGAACGTTCATCAAGATTGAGCGTTTTAAAATGAAACCATGCCGATCTCAAAAGAAGATGACAAGAGTTCATGGGAACAATATCACATAATACTTCTTTCACACATTGTCCTATATTGAATATTATCCTTGCTTGATTCGAATGAAAGCTTGTTGGTAACTTGAGTTTCTCCACCAATCTTTGGCTTACAACATTTTTGTTGCTTTCTTAAACGAATGCAACTAAACTTGGGTGGCTTTCGATTAAACACCTTGTTCTCTACTACCTTTTCCATAATCTTTTTCTTTACTTCCTTTTCTTTTTCTTCAATTTCCCTTCCTTCTGCAGTTTATTTTTCTTCTTTTTCTATTCTTTCTTTTTCTATTTTCTCCTTCAACATATGTTGATCCTTCTTGGCTTGTCTTGGTGTCATAAATTTCAACTTGATTTCATGTCCCTCATGCCTCAAATAAAGGGAACGTTCATCAAGATTGAGCATTGTAAAATGAAGCCATGCCCATCTCAAAAGAAGATGACAAGAGTTCGTCGAAGCAATATCACATAATACTTCTTTCACACATTGTCTTGTACTGAATTTGATCCATGCCTGATTCGGATGAAAGCTTGTTGGTAACTTGAGTTTCTCCACCAATCTTTGGCTTACAACATTCTTGTCGCTTTCGCAAACGATTGCAACTAAACATGGGTGGCCTTCGATTAAACACCTTGTTCTCTACTACTTTTTCCATAATCTTTTTCTTCACTTCCTTTTCTTTTTCTTCAATTTCCCTTCCTTTTGCAGTTTATTTTTCTTCTTTTTCTATTCTTTCTTTTTCTATTTTCTCCTTCAACGTATGTTGATCCTTCTTGGCTTGTCTTGGTGTCATAAATTTCAACTTGATTTCATGTCCCTCATGCCTCAAATAAAGGGAACGTTCATCAAGATTGAGCATTGTAAAATGAAGCCATGCCCATCTCAAAAGAAGATGACAAGGGTTCGTGGGAGCAATATCACATAATACTTCTTTCACACATTGTCTTGTACTGAATTTGATCCGTGCTTGATTCGGATGAAAGCTTATTGGTAACTTGAGTTTCTCCACCAATCTTTGGCTTACAACATTCTTGTCACTTTAATAAACGAATGCAACTAAACATGGGTGGCCTTCGATTAAACACCTTGTTCTCTACTACCTTGTCCATAATCTTTTTGTTTACTTCCTTTTCTTTTTCTTCAATTTCCCTTCCTTCTACAGTTTATATTTCTTCTTTTTCTATTCTTTCTTTTTATATTTTCTCCTTCAATGTCTGTTAATCCTTCTTGGCTTGTCTTGGTGTCATCAATTTCAACTTCATTTCATGTCCCTCATGCCTCAAATAAAGGGAACATTCATCAAGATTGAGCGTTTTAAAATGAAACCATGCCGATCTCAAAAGAAGATGACAAGAGTTCATGGGAACAATATCACATAATACTTCTTTCACACATTGTCCTATATTGAATATTATCCTTGCTTGATTCGAATGAAAGCTTGTTGGTAACTTGAGTTTCTCCACCAATCTTTGGCTTACAACATTTTTGTTGCTTTCTTAAACGAATGCAACTAAACTTGGGTGGCTTTCGATTAAACACCTTGTTCTCTACTACCTTTTCCATAATCTTTTTCTTTACTTCCTTTTCTTTTTCTTCAATTTCCCTTCCTTCTGCAGTTTATTTTTCTTCTTTTTCTATTCTTTCTTTTTCTATTTTCTCCTTCAACATATGTTGATCCTTCTTGGCTTGTCTTGGTGTCATAAATTTCAACTTGATTTCATGTCCCTCATGCCTCAAATAAGGGGAACGTTCATCAAGATTGAGCATTGTAAAATGAAGCCATGCCCATCTCAAAAGAAGATGACAAGAGTTCGTCGAAGCAATATCACATAATACTTCTTTCACACATTGTCTTGTACTGAATTTGATCCATGCCTGATTCGGATGAAAGCTTGTTGGTAACTTGAGTTTCTCCACCAATCTTTGGCTTACAACATTCTTGTCGCTTTCGCAAACGATTGCAACTAAACATGGGTGGCCTTCGATTAAACACCTTGTTCTCTACTACTTTTTCCATAATCTTTTTCTTCACTTCCTTTTCTTTTTCTTCAATTTCCCTTCCTTTTGCAGTTTATTTTTCTTCTTTTTCTATTCTTTCTTTTTCTATTTTCTCCTTCAACGTATGTTGATCCTTCTTGGCTTGTCTTGGTGTCATAAATTTCAACTTGATTTCATGTCCCTCATGCCTCAAATAAAGGGAACGTTCATCAAGATTGAGCATTGTAAAATGAAGCCATGCCCATCTCAAAAGAAGATGACAAGGGTTCGTGGGAGCAATATCACATAATACTTCTTTCACACATTGTCTTGTACTGAATTTGATCCGTGCTTGATTCGGATGAAAGCTTATTGGTAACTTGAGTTTCTCCACCAATCTTTGGCTTACAACATTGTTGTCACTTTAATAAACGAATGCAACTAAACATGGGTGGCCTTCGATTAAACACCTTGTTCTCTACTACCTTGTCCATAATCTTTTTGTTTACTTCCTTTTCTTTTTCTTCAATTTCCCTTCCTTCTACAGTTTATATTTCTTCTTTTTCTATTCTTTCTTTTTATATTTTCTCCTTCAACGTCTGTTAATCCTTCTTGGCTTGTCTTGGTGTCATCAATTTCAACTTCATTTCATGTCCCTCATGCCTCAAATAAAGGGAATATTCATCAAGATTGAGCGTTTTAAAATGAAACCATGCCGATCTCAAAAGAAGATGACAAGAGTTCATGGGAACAATATCACATAATACTTCTTTCACACATTGTCCTATATTGAATATTATCCTTGCTTGATTCGAATGAAAGCTTGTTGGTAACTTGAGTTTCTCCACCAATCTTTGGCTTACAACATTTTTGTTGCTTTCTTAAACGAATGCAACTAAACTTGGGTGGCTTTCGATTAAACACCTTGTTCTCTACTACCTTTTCCATAATCTTTTTCTTTACTTCCTTTTCTTTTTCTTCAATTTCCCTTCCTTCTGCAGTTTATTTTTCTTCTTTTTCTATTCTTTCTTTTTCTATTTTCTCCTTCAACATATGTTGATCCTTCTTGGCTTGTCTTGGTGTCATAAATTTCAACTTGATTTCATGTCCCTCATGCCTCAAATAAGGGGAACGTTCATCAAGATTGATCATTGTAAAATGAAGCCATGCCCATCTCAAAAGAAGATGACAAGAGTTCGTCGAAGCAATATCACATAATACTTCTTTCACACATTGTCTTGTACTGAATTTGATCCATGCCTGATTCGGATGAAAGCTTGTTGGTAACTTGAGTTTCTCCACCAATCTTTGGCTTACAACATTCTTGTCGCTTTCGCAAACGATTGCAACTAAACATGGGTGGCCTTCGATTAAACACCTTGTTCTCTACTACTTTTTCCATAATCTTTTTCTTCACTTCCTTTTCTTTTTCTTCAATTTCCCTTCCTTTTGCAGTTTATTTTTCTTCTTTTTCTATTCTTTCTTTTTCTATTTTCTCCTTCAACGTATGTTGATCCTTCTTGGCTTGTCTTGGTGTCATAAATTTCAACTTGATTTCATGTCCCTCATGCCTCAAATAAAGGGAACGTTCATCAAGATTGAGCATTGTAAAATGAAGCCATGCCCATCTCAAAAGAAGATGACAAGGGTTCGTGGGAGCAATATCACATAATACTTCTTTCACACATTGTCTTGTACTGAATTTGATCCGTGCTTCATTCGGATGAAAGCTTATTGGTAACTTGAGTTTCTCCACCAATCTTTGGCTTACAACATTCTTGTCACTTTAATAAACGAATGCAACTAAACATGGGTGGCCTTCGATTAAACACCTTGTTCTCTACTACCTTGTCCATAATCTTTTTGTTTACTTCCTTTTCTTTTTCTTCAATTTCCCTTCCTTCTACAGTTTATATTTCTTCTTTTTCTATTCTTTCTTTTTATATTTTCTCCTTCAACGTCTGTTAATCCTTCTTGGCTTGTCTTGGTGTCATCAATTTCAACTTCATTTCATGTCCCTCATGCCTCAAATAAAGGGAACATTCATCAAGATTGAGCGTTTTAAAATGAAACCATGCCGATCTCAAAAGAAGATGACAAGAGTTCATGGGAACAATATCACATAATACTTCTTTCACACATTGTCCTATATTGAATATTATCCTTGCTTGATTCGAATGAAAGCTTGTTGGTAACTTGAGTTTCTCCACCAATCTTTGGCTTACAACATTCTTGTCGCTTTTGTAAACGAATGCAACTAAACATGGGTGGCTTTCGATTAAACACCTTGTTCTCTACTACCTTTTCCATAATCTTTTTCTTTACTTCCTTTTCTTTTTCTTCAATTTCCCTTCCTTCTGCAGTTTATTTTTCTTCTTTTTCTATTCTTTCTTTTTCTATTTTCTCCTTCAACGTATGTTGATCCTTCTTGGCTTGTCTTGGTGTCATAAATATCAACTTCATTTCATGTCCCTCATGCCTCAAATAAAGGGAACGTTCATCAAAATTGAGCATTGTAAATTGAAGCCATGCCCATCTCAAAAGAAGATGACAAGAGTTCGTGGGAGCAATATCACATAATACTTCTTTCACACATTGTCTTGTACTGAATTTGATCCTTGCTTGATTCGGATGAAAGCTTGTTGGTAACTTGAGTTTCTCCACCATTCTTTGGCTTACAACATTGTTGTCGCTTTCTTAAATGAATGCAACTAAACTTGGGTCGCTTTCGATTAAACACCTTGTTCTCTACTACCTTTTCCATAATCTTTTTCTTTACTTCCTTTTCTTTTTCTTCAATTTCCCTTCCTTCTGCAGTTTATTTTTCTTCTTTTTCTATTCTTTCTTTTTCTATTTTCTCTTTCAACGTATGTTGATCCTTCTTGGCTTGTCTTGGTGTCATAAATTTCAACTTCATTTCATGTCCCTCTTGCCTCAAATAAAGGGAACGTTCATCAAGATTGAGCATTGTAAAATGAAGCCATGCCCATCTCAAAAGAAGATGACAAGAGTTCGTCGAAGCAATATCACATAATACTTCTTTCACACATTGTCTTGTACTGAATTTGATCCATGCCTGATTCGGATGAAAGCTTGTTGGTAACTTGAGTTTCTCCACCAATCTTTGGCTTACAACATTCTTGTCGCTTTCGCAAACGATTGCAACTAAACATGGGTGGCCTTCGATTAAACACCTTGTTCTCTACTACTTTTTCCATAATCTTTTTCTTCACTTCCTTTTCTTTTTCTTCAATTTCCCTTCCTTTTGCAGTTTATTTTTCTTCTTTTTCTATTCTTTCTTTTTCTATTTTCTCCTTCAACGTATGTTGATCCTTCTTGGCTTGTCTTGGTGTCATAAATTTCAACTTGATTTCATGTCCCTCATGCCTCAAATAAAGGGAACGTCCATCAAGATTGAGCATTGTAAAATGAAGCCATGCTCATCTCAAAAGAAGATGACAAGGGTTCGTGGGAGCAATATCACATAATACTTCTTTCACACATTGTCTTGTACTGAATTTGATCCGTGCTTGATTCGGATGAAAGCTTATTGGTAACTTGAGTTTCTCCACCAATCTTTGGCTTACAACATTCTTGTCACTTTAATAAACGAATGCAACTAAACATGGGTGGCCTTCGATTAAACACCTTGTTCTCTACTACCTTGTCCATAATCTTTTTCTTCACTTCCTTTTCTTTTTCTTCAATTTTCCTTCCTTCTACAGTTTATATTTCTTCTTTTTCTATTCTTTCTTTTTATATTTTCTCCTTCAACGTCTGTTAATCCTTCTTGGCTTGTCTTGGTGTCATCAATTTCAACTTCATTTCATGTCCCTCATGCCTCAAATAAAGGGAACATGCATCAAGATTGAGCGTTTTAAAATGAAACCATGCCGATCTCAAAAGAAGATGACAAGAGTTCATGGGAACAATATCACATAATACTTCTTTCACACATTGTCCTGTACTGAATTTGATCCTTGCTTGATTCGAATGAAAGCTTGTTGGTAACTTGAGTTTCTCCACCAATCTTTGGCTTACAACATTGTTGTTGCTTTCTTAAACGAATGCAACTAAACTTGGGTGGCTTTCGATTAAACACCTTGTTCTCTACTACCTTTTCCATAATCTTTTTCTTTACTTCCTTTTCTTCTTCTTCAATTTCCCTTCCTTCTACAGTTTATTTTTCTTCTTTTTCTATTCTTTCTTTTTCTATTTTCTCTTTCAATGTTTGTTGATCCTTCTTGGCTTGTCTTGGTGTCATAAATTTCAACTTCATTTCATGTCCCTCATGCCTCAAATAAACGGAAAATTCATCAAGATTGAGCGTTTTAAAATGAAACCATGCCCATCTCAAAAGAAGATGACAAGAGTTCGTGGGAGCAATATCACATAATTTTTCTTTCACACATTGTCCTGTACTAAATTTGATCCTTGCTTGATTCGAATGAAAGCTTGTTGGTAACTTGAGTTTCTCCACCAATCTTTGGCTTACAACATTCTTGTCGCTTTTGTAAACGAATGCAACTAAACATGGGTGGCTTTCGATTAAACACCTTGTTCTCTACTACCTTTTCCATAATCTTTTTCTTTACTTCCTTTTCTTTTTCTTCAATTTCCCTTCCTTCTGCAGTTTATTTTTCTTCTTTTTCTATTCTTTCTTTTTCTATTTTCTCTTTCAACGTATGTTGATCCTTCTTGGCTTGTCTTGGGGTCATAAATTTCAACTTCATTTCATGTCCCTCTTGCCTCAAATAAAAGGAACGTTCATCAAGATTGAGCATTGTAAAATGAAGCCATGCCCATCTCAAAAGAAGATGACAAGAGTTCGTGGGAGCAATATCACATAATACTTCTTTCACACATTGTCTTGTACTGAATTTGATCCTTGGTTGATTCGGATGAAAGCTTGTTGGTAACTTGAGTTTCTCCACCATTCTTTGGCTTACAACATTGTTGTCGCTTTCTTAAACGAATGCAACTAAACATGGGTGGCCTTCGATTAAACACCTTGTTCTCTACTACCTTGTCCATAATCTTTTTGTTTACTTCCTTTTCTTTTTCTTCAATTTCCCTTCCTTCTACAGTTTATATTTCTTCTTTTTCTATTCTTTCTTTTTATATTTTCTCCTTCAATGTCTGTTAATCCTTCTTGGCTTGTCTTGGTGTTATCAATTTCAACTTCATTTCATGTCCCTCATGCCTCAAATAAAGGGAACATTCATCAAGATTGAGCGTTTTAAAATGAAACCATGCCGATCTCAAAAGAAGATGACAAGAGTTCATGGGAACAATATCACATAATACTTCTTTCACACATTGTCCTATATTGAATATTATCCTTGCTTGATTCGAATGAAAGCTTGTTGGTAACTTGAGTTTCTCCACCAATCTTTGGCTTACAACATTTTTGTTGCTTTCTTAAACGAATGCAACTAAACTTGGGTGGCTTTCGATTAAACACCTTGTTCTCTACTACCTTTTCCATAATCTTTTTCTTTACTTCCTTTTCTTTTTCTTCAATTTCCCTTCCTTCTGCAGTTTATTTTTCTTCTTTTTCTATTCTTTCTTTTTCTATTTTCTCCTTCAACATATGTTGATCCTTCTTGGCTTGTCTTGGTGTCATAAATTTCAACTTGATTTCATGTCCCTCATGCCTCAAATAAGGGGAACGTTCATCAAGATTGATCATTGTAAAATGAAGCCATGCCCATCTCAAAAGAAGATGACAAGAGTTCGTCGAAGCAATATCACATAATACTTCTTTCACACATTGTCTTGTACTGAATTTGATCCATGCCTGATTCGGATGAAAGCTTGTTGGTAACTTGAGTTTCTCCACCAATCTTTGGCTTACAACATTCTTGTCGCTTTCGCAAACGATTGCAACTAAACATGGGTGGCCTTCGATTAAACACCTTGTTCTCTACTACTTTTTCCATAATCTTTTTCTTCACTTCCTTTTCTTTTTCTTCAATTTCCCTTCCTTTTGCAGTTTATTTTTCTTCTTTTTCTATTCTTTCTTTTTCTATTTTCTCCTTCAACGTATGTTGATCCTTCTTGGCTTGTCTTGGTGTCATAAATTTCAACTTGATTTCATGTCCCTCATGCCTCAAATAAAGGGAACGTTCATCAAGATTGAGCATTGTAAAATGAAGCCATGCCCATCTCAAAAGAAGATGACAAGGGTTCGTGGGAGCAATATCACATAATACTTCTTTCACACATTGTCTTGTACTGAATTTGATCCGTGCTTGATTCGGATGAAAGCTTATTGGTAACTTGAGTTTCTCCACCAATCTTTGGCTTACAACATTCTTGTCACTTTAATAAACGAATGCAACTAAACATGGGTGGCCTTCGATTAAACACCTTGTTCTCTACTACCTTGTCCATAATCTTTTTGTTTACTTCCTTTTCTTTTTCTTCAATTTCCCTTCCTTCTACAGTTTATATTTCTTCTTTTTCTATTCTTTCTTTTTATATTTTCTCCTTCAACGTCTGTTAATCCTTCTTGGCTTGTCTTGGTGTCATCAATTTCAACTTCATTTCATGTCCCTCATGCCTCAAATAAAGGGAACATTCATCAAGATTGAGCGTTTTAAAATGAAACCATGCCGATCTCAAAAGAAGATGACAAGAGTTCATGGGAACAATATCACATAATACTTCTTTCACACATTGTCCTATATTGAATATTATCCTTGCTTGATTCGAATGAAAGCTTGTTGGTAACTTGAGTTTCTCCACCAATCTTTGGCTTACAACATTCTTGTCGCTTTTGTAAACGAATGCAACTAAACATGGGTGGCTTTCGATTAAACACCTTGTTCTCTACTACCTTTTCCATAATCTTTTTCTTTACTTCCTTTTCTTTTTCTTCAATTTCCCTTCCTTCTGCAGTTTATTTTTCTTCTTTTTCTATTCTTTCTTTTTCTATTTTCTCTTTCAACGTATGTTGATCCTTCTTGGCTTGTCTTGGTGTCATAAATTTCAACTTCATTTCATGTCCCTCTTGCCTCAAATAAAAGGAACGTTCATCAAGATTGAGCATTGTAAAATGAAGCCATGCCCATCTCAAAAGAAGATGACAAGAGTTCGTGGGAGCAATATCACATAATACTTCTTTCACACATTGTCTTGTACTGAATTTGATCCTTGCTTGATTCGGATGAAAGCTTGTTGGTAACTTGAGTTTCTCCACCATTCTTTGGCTTACAACATTGTTGTCGCTTTCTTAAACGAATGCAACTAAACTTGGGTCGCTTTCGATTAAACATCTTGTTCTCTACTACCTTTTCCATAATCTTTTTCTTTACTTCCTTTTCTTTTTCTTCAATTTCCCTTCCTTCTGCAGTTTATTTTTCTTCTTTTTCTATTCTTTCTTTTTCTATTCTTTCTTTTTCTATTTTCTCTTTCAACGTATGTTGATCCTTCTTGGCTTGTCTTGGTGTCATAAATTTCAACTTCATTTCATGTCCCTCTTGCCTCAAATAAAGGGAACGTTCATCAAGATTGAGCATTGTAAAATGAAGCCATGCCCATCTCAAAAGAAGATGACAAGAGTTCGTCGAAGCAATATCACATAATACTTCTTTCACACATTGTCTTGTACTGAATTTGATCCATGCCTGATTCGGATGAAAGCTTGTTGGTAACTTGAGTTTCTCCACCAATCTTTGGCTTACAACATTCTTGTCGCTTTCGCAAACGATTGCAACTAAACATGGGTGGCCTTCGATTAAACACCTTGTTCTCTACTACTTTTTCCATAATCTTTTTCTTCACTTCCTTTTCTTTTTCTTCAATTTCCCTTCCTTTTGCAGTTTATTTTTCTTCTTTTTCTATTCTTTCTTTTTCTATTTTCCCCTTCAACGTATGTTGATCCTTCTTGGCTTGTCTTGGTGTCATAAATTTCAACTTGATTTCATGTCCCTCATGCCTCAAATAAAGGGAACGTTCATCAAGATTGAGCATTGTAAAATGAAGCCATGCTCATCTCAAAAGAAGATGACAAGGGTTCATGGGAGCAATATCACATAATACTTCTTTCACACATTGTCTTGTACTGAATTTGATCCGTGCTTGATTCGGATGAAAGCTTATTGGTAACTTGAGTTTCTCCACCAATCTTTGGCTTACAACATTCTTGTCACTTTAATAAACGAATGCAACTAAACATGGGTGGCCTTCGATTAAACACCTTGTTCTCTACTACCTTGTCCATAATCTTTTTCTTCACTTCCTTTTCTTTTTCTTCAATTTTCCTTCCTTCTACAGTTTATATTTCTTCTTTTTCTATTCTTTCTTTTTATATTTTCTCCTTCAACGTCTGTTAATCCTTCTTGGCTTGTCTTGGTGTCATCAATTTCAACTTCATTTCATGTCCCTCATGCCTCAAATAAAGGGAACATGCATCAAGATTGAGCGTTTTAAAATGAAACCATGCCGATCTCAAAAGAAGATGACAAGAGTTTATGGGAACAATATCACATAATACTTCTTTCACACATTGTCCTGTACTGAATTTGATCCTTGCTTGATTCGAATGAAAGCTTGTTGGTAACTTGAGTTTCTCCACCAATCTTTGGCTTACAACATTGTTGTTGCTTTCTTAAACGAATGCAACTAAACTTGGGTGGCTTTCGATTAAACACCTTGTTCTCTACTACCTTTTCCATAATCTTTTTCTTTACTTCCTTTTCTTCTTCTTCAATTTCCCTTCCTTCTACAGTTTATTTTTCTTCTTTTTCTATTCTTTCTTTTTCTATTTTCTCTTTCAATGTTTGTTGATCCTTCTTGGCTTGTCTTGGTGTCATAAATTTCAACTTCATTTCATGTCCCTCATGCCTCAAATAAACGGAAAATTCATCAAGATTGAGCGTTTTAAAATGAAACCATGCCCATCTCAAAAGAAGATGACAAGAGTTCGTGGGAGCAATATCACATAATTTTTCTTTCACACATTGTCCTGTACTAAATTTGATCCTTGCTTGATTCGAATGAAAGCTTGTTGGTAACTTGAGTTTCTCCACCAATCTTTGGCTTACAACATTCTTGTCGCTTTTGTAAACGAATGCAACTAAACATGGGTGGCTTTCGATTAAACACCTTGTTCTCTACTACCTTTTCCATAATCTTTTTCTTTACTTCCTTTTCTTTTTCTTCAATTTCCCTTCCTTCTGCAGTTTATTTTTCTTCTTTTTCTATTCTTTCTTTTTCTATTTTCTCTTTCAACGTATGTTGATCCTTCTTGGCTTGTCTTGGTGTCATAAATTTCAACTTCATTTCATGTCCCTCTTGCCTCAAATAAAAGGAACGTTCATCAAGATTGAGCATTGTAAAATGAAGCCATGCCCATCTCAAAAGAAGATGACAAGAGTTCGTGGGAGCAATATCACATAATACTTCTTTCACACATTGTCTTGTACTGAATTTGATCCTTGGTTGATTCGGATGAAAGCTTGTTGGTAACTTGAGTTTCTCCACCATTCTTTGGCTTACAACATTGTTGTCGCTTTCTTAAACGAATGCAACTAAACTTGGGTCGCTTTCGATTAAACACCTTGTTCTCTACTACCTTTTCCATAATCTTTTTCTTTACTTCCTTTTCTTTTTCTTCAATTTCCCTTCCTTCTGCAGTTTATTTTTCTTCTTTTTCTATTCTTTCTTTTTCTATTTTCTCTTTCAACGTATGTTGATCCTTCTTGGCTTGTCTTGGTGTCATAAATTTCAACTTCATTTCATGTCCCTCTTGCCTCAAATAAAGGGAACGTTCATCAAGATTGAGCATTGTAAAATGAAGCCATGCCCATCTCAAAAGAAGATGACAAGAGTTCGTCGAAGCAATATCACATAATACTTCTTTCACACATTGTCTTGTACTGAATTTGATCCATGCCTGATTCGGATGAAAGCTTGTTGGTAACTTGAGTTTCTCCACCAATCTTTGGCTTACAACATTCTTGTCGCTTTCGCAAACGATTGCAACTAAACATGGGTGGCCTTCGATTAAACACCTTGTTCTCTACTACTTTTTCCATAATCTTTTTCTTCACTTCCTTTTCTTTTTCTTCAATTTCCCTTCCTTTTGCAGTTTATTTTTCTTCTTTTTCTATTCTTTCTTTTTCTATTTTCTCCTTCAACGTATGTTGATCCTTCTTGGCTTGTCTTGGTGTCATAAATATCAACTTCATTTCATGTCCCTCATGCCTCAAATAAAGGAAACGTTCATCAAGATTGAGCATTGTAAATTGAACCCATGCCCATCTCAAAAGAAGATGACAAGAGTTCGTGGGACCAATATCACATAATACTTCTTTCACACATTGTCTTGTACCGAATTTGATCCTTGCTTGATTCGGATGAAAGCTTGTTGGTAACTTGAGTTTCTCCACCAATCTTTGGCTTACAACATTGTTGTCGCTTTCGTAAACGAATGCAACTAAACATGGGTGGCTTTCGATTAAACACCTTGTTCTCTACTACCTTTTCCATAATCTTTTTCTTTACTTCCTTTTCTTTTTCTTCAATTTCCCTTCCTTCTGCAGTTTATTTTTCTTCTTTTTCTATTCTTTCTTTTTCTATTTTCTCCTTCAACGTATGTTGATCCTTCTTGGCTTGTCTTGGTGTCATAAATTTCAACCTCATTTCATGTCCCTCATGCCTCAAATAAATGGAACATTCATCAAGATAGAGCATTTTAAAATGAAGACATGCCCATCTCAAAAGAAGATGACAAGAGTTCATGGGAGCAATATCACATAATACTTCTTTCACACATTGTCCTGTACTGAATTTGATCCTTGCTTGATTCGGATGAAAGCTTGTTGGTAACATGAGTTTCTCCACCAATCTTTGGCTTACAACATTGTTGTCGCTTTCGTAAACGAATGCAACTAAACATGGGTGGCTTTCGATTAAACACCCTGTTCTCTACTACCTCTTCCATAATCTTTTTCTTTACTTCCTTTTCTTTTTCTTCAATTTCCCTTCCTTCTGCAGTTTATTTTTCTTCTTTTTCTATTCTTTCTTTTTCTATTTTCTCTTTCAACGTATGTTGATCCTTCTTGGCTTGTCTTGGTGTCATAAATTTCAACTTCATTTCATGTCCCACTTGCCTCAAATAAAAGGAACGTTCATCAAGATTGAGCATTGTAAAATGAAGCCATGCCCATCTCAAAAGAAGATGACAAGAGTTCGTGGGAGCAATATCACATAATACTTCTTTCACACATTGTCTTGTACTGAATTTGATCATTGGTTGATTCGGATGAAAGCTTGTTGGTAACTTGAGTTTCTCCACCATTCTTTGGCTTACAACATTGTTGTCGCTTTCTTAAACGAATGCAACTAAACTTGGGTCGCTTTCGATTAAACACCTTGTTCTCTACTACCTTTTCCATAATCTTTTTCTTTACTTCCTTTTCTTTTTCTTCAATTTCCCTTCCTTCTGCAGTTTATTTTTCTTCTTTTTCTATTCTTTCTTTTTCTATTTTCTCTTTCAACGTATGTTGATCCTTCTTGGCTTGTCTTGGTGTCATAAATTTCAACTTCATTTCATGTCCCTCTTGCCTCAAATAAAGGGAACGTTCATCAAGATTGAGCATTGTAAAATGAAGCCATGCCCATCTCAAAAGAAGATGACAAGAGTTCGTCGAAGCAATATCACATAATTTTTCTTTCACACATTGTCCTGTACTAAATTTGATCCTTGCTTGATTCGAATGAAAGCTTGTTGGTAACTGGAGTTTCTCCACCAATCTTTGGCTTACAACATTCTTGTCGCTTTTGTAAACGAATGCAACTAAACATGGGTGGCTTTCGATTAAACACCTTGTTCTCTACTACCTTTTCCATAATCTTTTTCTTTACTTCCTTTTCTTTTTCTTCAATTTCCCTTCCTTTTGCAGTTTATTTTTCTTCTTTTTCTATTTTTCTTTTTCTATTTTCTCCTTCAACGTATGTTGATCCTTCTTGGCTTGTCTTGGTGTCATAAATATCAACTTCATTTCATGTCCCTCATGCCTCAAATAAAGGGAACGTTCATCAAGATTGAGCATTGTAAATTGAACCCATGCCCATCTCAAAAGAAGATGACAAGAGTTCGTGGGACCAATATCACATAATACTTCTTTCACACATTGTCTTGTACCGAATTTGATCCTTGCTTGATTCGGATGAAAGCTTGTTGGTAACTTGAGTTTCTCCACCAATCTTTGGCTTACAACATTGTTGTCGCTTTCGTAAACGAATGCAACTAAACATGGGTGGCTTTCGATTAAACACCTTGTTCTCTACTACCTTTTCCATAATCTTTTTCTTTACTTCCTTTTCTTTTTCTTCCACTTCCCTTCCTTCTGCAGTTTATTTTTCTTCTTTTTCTATTTTCTCGTTCAACGTATGTTGATCCTTCTTGGCTTGTCTTGGTGTCATAAATTTCAACTTCATTTCATGTCCCTCATGCCTTAAATAAATGGAACATTCATCAAGATAGAGCATTTTAAAATGAAGACATGCCCATCTCAAAAGAAGATGACAAGAGTTCGTGGGAGCAATATCACATAATACTTCTTTCACACATTGTCCTGTACTGAATTTGATCCTTGCTTGATTCGAATGAAAGCTTGTTGGTAACTTGAGTTTCTCCATCAATCTTTGGCTTACAACATTGTTGTTGCTTTCTTAAACGAATGCAACTAAACTTGGGTCGCTTTCGATTAAACACCTTGTTCTCTACTACCTTTTCCATAATCTTTTTCTTTACTTCCTTTTCTTTTTCTTCAATTTCCCTTCCTTCTGCAGTTTATTTTTCTTCTTTTTCTATTCTTTCTTTTTCTATTTTCTCTTTCAACGTATGTTGATCCTTCTTGGCTTGTCTTGGTGTCATAAATTTCAACTTCATTTCATGTCCCTCTTGCCTCAAATAAAGGGAACGTTCATCAAGATTGAGCATTGTAAAATGAAGCCATGCCCATCTCAAAAGAAGATGACAAGAGTTCGTCGAAGCAATATCACATAATACTTCTTTCACACATTGTCTTGTACTGAATTTGATCCATGCCTGATTCGGATGAAAGCTTGTTGGTAACTTGAGTTTCTCCACCAATCTTTGGCTTACAACATTCTTGTCGCTTTCGCAAACGATTGCAACTAAACATGGGTGGCCTTCGATTAAACACCTTGTTCTCTACTACTTTTTCCATAATCTTTTTCTTCACTTCCTTTTCTTTTTCTTCAATTTCCCTTCCTTTTGCAGTTTATTTTTCTTCTTTTTCTATTCTTTCTTTTTCTATTTTCTCCTTCAACGTATGTTGATCCTTCTTGGCTTGTCTTGGTGTCATAAATATCAACTTCATTTCATGTCCCTCATGCCTCAAATAAAGGGAACGTTCATCAAAATTGAGCATTGTAAATTGAACCCATGCCCATCTCAAAAGAAGATGACAAGAGTTCGTGGGACCAATATCACATAATACTTCTTTCACACATTGTCTTGTACCGAATTTGATCCTTGCTTGATTCGGATGAAAGCTTGTTGGTAACTTGAGTTTCTCCACCAATCTTTGGCTTACAACATTGTTGTTGCTTTCGTAAACGAATGCAACTAAACATGGGTGGCTTTCGATTAAACACCTTGTTCTCTACTACCTTTTCCATAATCTTTTTCTTTACTTCCTTTTCTTTTTCTTCAATTTCCCTTCCTTCTGCAGTTTATTTTTCTTCTTTTTCTATTCTTTCTTTTTCTATTTTCTCCTTCAACGTATGTTGATCCTTCTTGGCTTGTCTTGGTGTCATAAATTTCAACCTCATTTCATGTCCCTCATGCCTCAAATAAATGGAACATTCATCAAGATAGAGCATTTTAAAATGAAGACATGCCCATCTCAAAAGAAGATGACAAGAGTTCATGGGAGCAATATCACATAATACTTCTTTCACACATTGTCCTGTACTGAATTTGATCCTTGCTTGATTCGGATGAAAGCTTGTTGGTAACATGAGTTTCTCCACCAATCTTTGGCTTACAACATTGTTGTCGCTTTCGTAAACGAATGCAACTAAACATGGGTGGCTTTCGATTAAACACCTTGTTCTCTACTACCTTTTCCATAATCTTTTTCTTTACTTCCTTTTCTTTTTCTTCCACTTCCCTTCCTTCTGCAGTTTATTTTTCTTCTTTTTCTATTTTCTCGTTCAACGTATGTTGATCCTTCTTGGCTTGTCTTGGTGTCATAAATTTCAACTTCATTTCATGTCCCTCATGCCTCAAATAAATGGAACATTCATCAAGATAGAGCATTTTAAAATGAAGACATGCCCATCTCAAAAGAAGATGACAAGAGTTCGTGGGAGCAATATCACATAATACTTCTTTCACACATTGTCCTGTACTGAATTTGATCCTTGCTTGATTCGAATGAAAGCTTGTTGGTAACTTGAGTTTCTCCACCAATCTTTGGCTTACAACATTGTTGTTGCTTTCTTAAACGAATGCAACTAAACTTGGGTGGCTTTCGATTAAACACCTTGTTCTCTACTACCTTTTCCATAATCTTTTTCTTTACTTCCTTTTCTTCTTCTTCAATTTCCCTTCCTTCTACAGTTTATTTTTCTTCTTTTTCTATTCTTTCTTTTTCTATTTTCTCTTTCAACGTTTGTTGATCCTTCTTGGCTTGTCTTGGTGTCATAAATTTCAACTTCATTTCATGTCCCTCATGCCTCAAATAAACGGAACATTCATCAAGATTGAGCGTTTTAAAATGAAACCATGCCCATCTCAAAAGAAGATGACAAGAGTTTGTGGGAGCAATATCACATAATTTTTCTTTCACACATTGTCCTGTACTAAATTTGATCCTTGCTTGATTCGAATGAAAGCTTGTTGGTAACTTGAGTTTCTCCACCAATCTTTGGCTTACAACATTCTTGTCGCTTTTGTAAACGAATGCAACTAAACATGGGTGGCTTTCGATTAAACACCTTGTTCTCTACTACCTTTTCCATAATCTTTTTCTTTACTTCCTTTTCTTTTTCTTCAATTTCCCTTCCTTCTGCAGTTTATTTTTCTTCTTTTTCTATTCTTTCTTTTTCTATTTTCTCTTTCAACGTATGTTGATCCTTCTTGGCTTGTCTTGGTGTCATAAATTTCAACTTCATTTCATGTCCCTCTTGCCTCAAATAAAGGGAACGTTCATCAAGATTGAGCATTATAAAATGAAGACATGCCCATCTCAAAAGAAGATGACAAGAGTTCGTCGAAGCAATATCACATAATACTTCTTTCACACATTGTCTTGTACTGAATTTGATCCATGCCTGATTCGGATGAAAGCTTGTTGGTAACTTGAGTTTCTCCACCAATCTTTGGCTTACAACATTCTTGTCGCTTTCGCAAACGATTGCAACTAAACATGGGTGGCCTTCGATTAAACACCTTGTTCTCTACTACTTTTTCCATAATCTTTTTCTTCACTTCCTTTTCTTTTTCTTCAATTTCCCTTCCTTTTGCAGTTTATTTTTCTTCTTTTTCTATTCTTTCTTTTTCTATTTTCTCCTTCAACGTATGTTGATCCTTCTTGGCTTGTCTTGGTGTCATAAATATCAACTTCATTTCATGTCCCTCATGCCTCAAATAAAGGAAACGTTCATCAAGATTGAGCATTGTAAATTGAACCCATGCCCATCTCAAAAGAAGATGACAAGAGTTCGTGGGACCAATATCACATAATACTTCTTTCACACATTGTCTTGTACCGAATTTGATCCTTGCTTGATTCGGATGAAAGCTTGTTGGTAACTTGAGTTTCTCCACCAATCTTTGGCTTACAACATTGTTGTCGCTTTCGTAAACGAATGCAACTAAACATGGGTGGCTTTCGATTAAACACCTTGTTCTCTACTACCTTTTCCATAATCTTTTTCTTTACTTCCTTTTCTTTTTCTTCAATTTCCCTTCCTTCTGCAGTTTATTTTTCTTCTTTTTCTATTCTTTCTTTTTCTATTTTCTCCTTCAACGTATGTTGATCCTTCTTGGCTTGTCTTGGTGTCATAAATTTCAACCTCATTTCATGTCCCTCATGCCTCAAATAAATGGAACATTCATCAAGATAGAGCATTTTAAAATGAAGACATGCCCATCTCAAAAGAAGATGACAAGAGTTCATGGGAGCAATATCACATAATACTTCTTTCACACATTGTCCTGTACTGAATTTGATCCTTGCTTGATTCGGATGAAAGCTTGTTGGTAACATGAGTTTCTCCACCAATCTTTGGCTTACAACATTGTTGTCGCTTTCGTAAACGAATGCAACTAAACATGGGTGGCTTTCGATTAAACACCTTGTTCTCTACTACCTTTTCCATAATCTTTTTCTTTACTTCCTTTTCTTTTTCTTCAATTTCCCTTCCTTCTGCAGTTTATTTTTCTTCTTTTTCTATTCTTTCTTTTTCTATTTTCTCTTTCAACGTATGTTGATCCTTCTTGGCTTGTCTTGGTGTCATAAATTTCAACTTCATTTCATGTCCCTCTTGCCTCAAATAAAAGGAACGTTCATCAAGATTGAGCATTGTAAAATGAAGCCATGCCCATCTCAAAAGAAGATGACAAGAGTTCGTGGGAGCAATATCACATAATACTTCTTTCACACATTGTCTTGTACTGAATTTGATCCTTGGTTGATTCGGATGAAAGCTTGTTGGTAACTTGAGTTTCTCCACCATTCTTTGGCTTACAACATTGTTGTCGCTTTCTTAAACGAATGCAACTAAACTTGGGTCGCTTTCGATTAAACACCTTGTTCTCTACTACCTTTTCCATAATCTTTTTCTTTACTTCCTTTTCTTTTTCTTCAATTTCCCTTCCTTCTGCAGTTTATTTTTCTTCTTTTTCTATTCTTTCTTTTTCTATTTTCTCTTTCAACGTATGTTGATCCTTCTTGGCTTGTCTTGGTGTCATAAATTTCAACTTCATTTCATGTCCCTCTTGCCTCAAATAAAGGGAACGTTCATCAAGATTGAGCATTGTAAAATGAAGCCATCCCATCTCAAAAGAAGATGACAAGAGTTCGTCGAAGCAATATCACATAATACTTCTTTCACACATTGTCTTGTACTGAATTTGATCCATGCCTGATTCGGATGAAAGCTTGTTGGTAACTTGAGTTTCTCCACCAATCTTTGGCTTACAACATTGTTGTCGCTTTCGTAAACGAATGCAACTAAACATGGGTGGCGTTCGATTAAACACCTTGTTCTCTACTACCTTTTCCATAATCTTTTTCTTTACTTCCTTTTCTTTTTCTTCAATTTCCCTTCCTTCTGCAGTTTATTTTTCTTCTTTTTCTATTCTTTCTTTTTCTATTTTCTCCTTCAACGTATGTTGATCCTTCTTGGCTTGTCTTGGTGTCATAAATTTCAACCTCATTTCATGTCCCTCATGCCTCAAATAAATGGAACATTCATCAAGATAGAGCATTTTAAAATGAAGACATGCCCATCTCAAAAGAAGATGACAAGAGTTCATGGGAGCAATATCACATAATACTTCTTTCACACATTGTCCTGTACTGAATTTGATCCTTGCTTGATTCGGATGAAAGCTTGTTGGTAACATGAGTTTCTCCACCAATCTTTGGCTTACAACATTGTTGTCGCTTTCGTAAACGAATGCAACTAAACATGGGTGGCTTTCGATTAAACACCTTGTTCTCTACTACCTTTTCCATAATCTTTTTCTTTACTTCCTTTTCTTTTTCTTCCACTTCCCTTCCTTCTGCAGTTTATTTTTCTTCTTTTTCTATTTTCTCGTTCAACGTATGTTGATCCTTCTTGGCTTGTCTTGGTGTCATAAATTTCAACTTCATTTCATGTCCCTCATGCCTCAAATAAATGGAACATTCATCAAGATAGAGCATTTTAAAATGAAGACATGCCCATCTCAAAAGAAGATGACAAGAGTTCGTGGGAGCAATATCACATAATACTTCTTTCACACATTGTCCTGTACTGAATTTGATCCTTGCTTGATTCGAATGAAAGCTTGTTGGTAACTTGAGTTTCTCCACCAATCTTTGGCTTACAACATTGTTGTTGCTTTCTTAAACGAATGCAACTAAACTTGGGTGGCTTTCGATTAAACACCTTGTTCTCTACTACCTTTTCCATAATCTTTTTCTTTACTTCCTTTTCTTCTTCTTCAATTTCCCTTCCTTCTACAGTTTATTTTTCTTCTTTTTCTATTCTTTCTTTTTCTATTTTCTCTTTCAACGTTTGTTGATCCTTCTTGGCTTGTCTTGGTGTCATAAATTTCAACTTCATTTCATGTCCCTCATGCCTCAAATAAACGGAACATTCATCAAGATTGAGCGTTTTAGAATGAAACCATGCCCATCTCAAAAGAAGATGACAAGAGTTTGTGGGAGCAATATCACATAATTTTTCTTTCACACATTGTCCTGTACTAAATTTGATCCTTGCTTGATTCGAATGAAAGCTTGTTGGTAACTTGAGTTTCTCCACCAATCTTTGGCTTACAACATTCTTGTCGCTTTTGTAAACGAATGCAACTAAACATGGGTGGCTTTCGATTAAACACCTTGTTCTCTACTACCTTTTCCATAATCTTTTTCTTTACTTCCTTTTCTTTTTCTTCAATTTCCCTTCCTTTTGCAGTTTATTTTTCTTCTTTTTCTATTTTTCTTTTTCTATTTTCTCCTTCAACGTATGTTGATCCTTCTTGGCTTGTCTTGGTGTCATAAATATCAACTTCATTTCATGTCCCTCATGCCTCAAATAAAGGGAACGTTCATCAAGATTGAGCATTGTAAATTGAACCCATGCCCATCTCAAAAGAAGATGACAAGAGTTCGTGGGACCAATATCACATAATACTTCTTTCACACATTGTCTTGTACCGAATTTGATCCTTGCTTGATTCGGATGAAAGCTTGTTGGTAACTTGAGTTTCTCCACCAATCTTTGGCTTACAACATTGTTGTCGCTTTCGTAAACGAATGCAACTAAACATGGGTGGCTTTCGATTAAACACCTTGTTCTCTACTACCTTTTCCATAATCTTTTTCTTTACTTCCTTTTCTTTTTCTTCAATTTCCCTTCCTTCTGCAGTTTATTTTTCTTCTTTTTCTATTCTTTCTTTTTCTATTTTCTCCTTCAACGTATGTTGATCCTTCTTGGCTTGTCTTGGTGTCATAAATTTCAACCTCATTTCATGTCCCTCATGCCTCAAATAAATGGAACATTCATCAAGATAGAGCATTTTAAAATGAAGACATGCCCATCTCAAAAGAAGATGACAAGAGTTCATGGGAGCAATATCACATAATACTTCTTTCACACATTGTCCTGTACTGAATTTGATCCTTGCTTGATTCGGATGAAAGCTTGTTGGTAACATGAGTTTCTCCACCAATCTTTGGCTTACAACATTGTTGTCGCTTTCGTAAACGAATGCAACTAAACATGGGTGGCTTTCGATTAAACACCTTGTTCTCTACTACCTTTTCCATAATCTTTTTCTTTACTTCCTTTTCTTTTTCTTCCACTTCCCTTCCTTCTGCAGTTTATTTTTCTTCTTTTTCTATTTTCTCGTTCAACGTATGTTGATCCTTCTTGGCTTGTCTTGGTGTCATAAATTTCAACTTCATTTCATGTCCCTCATGCCTCAAATAAATGGAACATTCATCAAGATAGAGCATTTTAAAATGAAGACATGCCCATCTCAAAAGAAGATGACAAGAGTTTGTGGGAGCAATATCACATAATACTTCTTTCACACATTGTCCTGTACTGAATTTGATCCTTGCTTGATTCGGATGAAAGCTTGTTGGTAAGATGAGTTTCTCCACCAATCTTTGGCTTACAACATCTTTGTCGCTTTCGTAAACGAATGCAACTAAACTTGGGTGGCTTTCGATTAAACACCTTGTTCTCTACTACCTTTTCTATAATCTTTTTCTTTACTTCCTTTTCTTTTTCTTCAATTTCCCTTCCTTCTGCAGTTTATTTTTCTTCTTTTTCTATTTTCTCCTTCAACGTATGTTGATCCTTCTTGGCTTGTCTTGGTGTCATAACTTTCAACTTGATTTCATGTCCCTCATGCCTCAAATAAAGGGAACGTTCATCAGGATTGAGCATTGTAAAATGAAGCCATGCCCATCTCAAAAGAAGATGACAAGGGTTCGTGGGAGCAATATCACATAAGACTTCCTTCACACATTGTCTTGTACTGAACTTGATCCTTGCTTGATTAGGATGAAAGCTTGTTGGTAACTTGAGTTTCTCCACCAATCTTTGGCTTACAACATTGTTGTCGCTTTCGTAAACGAATGCAACTAAACATGGGTGGCTTTCGATTAAACACCTTGTTCTCTACTACCTTTTCCATAATCTTTTTCTTTACTTCCTTTTCTTTTTCTTCAATTTCCCTTCCTTCTGCAGTTTATTTTTCTTCTTTTTCTATTATTTCTTTTTCTATTTTCTCCTTCAACGTATGTTGATCCTTCTTGGCTTGTCTTGGTGTCATAACTTTCAACTTGATTTCATCTCCCTCATGCCTCAAATAAAGGGAACGTTCTTCAAGATTGAGCATTGTAAAATGAAGCCATGCCCATCTCAAAAGAAGATGACAAGGGTTCGTGGGAGCAATAACACATAAGACTTCCTTCACACATTGTCTTGTACTGAATTTGATCCTTGCTTGATTCGAATGAAAGCTTGTTGGTAACTTGAGTTTCTCCACCAATCTTTGGCTTACAACATTGTTGTTGCTTTCTTAAACGAATGCAACTAAACTTGGGTGGCTTTCGATTAAACACCTTGTTCTCTACTACCTTTTCCATAATCTTTTTCTTTACTTCCTTTTCTTTTTCTTCAATTTCCCTTCCTTCTGCAGTTTATTTTTCTTCTTTTTCTATTCTTTCTTTTTCGATTTTCTCCTTCAACGTATGTTGATCCTTCTTGGCTTGTCTTGGTGTCATAAATTTCAACTTGATTTCATGTCCCTCATGCCTCAAATAAAGGGAACGTTCATCAAGATTGAGCATTGTAAAATGAAGCCATGCCCATCTCAAAAGAAGATGACAAGGGTTCGTGGGAGCAATATCACATAATACTTCTTTCACACATTGTCTTATACTGAATTTGATCCGTGCTTGATTCGGATGAAAGCTTGTTGGTAACTTGAGTTTCTCCACCAATCTTTGGCTTAAAACATTGTTGTTGCTTTCTTAAACGAATGCAACTAAACATGGGTGGCTTTCGATTAAACACCTTGTTCTCTACTACCTTTTCCATAATCTTTTTTTGCTTCCTTTTCTTTTTCTTCAATTTCCCTTCCTTCTGCAGTTTATTTTTCTTCTTTTTCTATTCTTTCTTTTTCTATTTTCTCCTTCAACGTATGTTGATCCTTCTTGGCTTGTCTTGGTGTCATAAATTTCAACTTGATTTCATGTCCCTCATGCCTCAAATAAAGGGAACGTTCATCAAGATTGAGCATTGTAAAATGAAGCCATGCCCATCTCAAAAGAAGATGACAAGGGTTCGTGGGAGCAATATCACACAATACTTCTTTCACACATTGTCTTGTACTGAATTTGATCCGTGCTTGATTCGGATGAAAGCTTGTTGGTAACTTGAGTTTCTCCACCAATCTTTGGCTTACAACATTGTTGTCGCTTTCATAAACGAATGCAACTAAACATGGGTGGCCTTCGATTAAACACCTTGTTCTCTACTACCTTGTCCATAATCTTTTTTTTTACTTCCTTCTCTTTTTCATCAATTTCCCTTCCTTCTACAATTTATATTTCTTCTTTTTCTATTCTTTCTTTTCCTATTTTCTCCTTCAACGTATGTTGATCCTTCTTGGCTTGTCTTGGTGTCATAAATTTCAACTTGATTTCATGTCCCTCATGCCTGAAATAAAGGGACGTTCATCAGGATTGAGCATTGTAAAATGAAGCCATGCCCATCTCAAAAAAGATGACAAGGGTTCGTGGGAGCAATATCACATAAGACTTGTTTCACACATTGTCTTGTACTGAACTTGATCCTTGCTTGATTCGGATGAAAGCTTGTTGGTAACTTGAGTTTCTCCACCAATCTTTGGCTTACAACATTGTTCTCGCTTTCATAAACGAATGCAACTAAACATGGGTGGCCTTCGATTAAACACCTTGTTCTCTACTACCTTTTCTATAATCTTTTTCTTTACTTGCTTTTCTTTTTCTTCAATTTCCCTTCCTTCTACAGTTTATATTTCTTCCTTTTCTATTCTTTCTTTTTCTTTACTTCCTTTTCTTTTTCTTCAATTTCCCTTCCTTCTAAAGTTTATATTTCTTCCTTTTCTATTCTTTCTTTTTCTATTTTCTCCTTCAACGTATGTTGATCCTTCTTTGCTTGTCTTGGTGTCATGAATTTCAACTTCATTTCATGTCCCTCATGCCTCAAATAAAGGGAACATTCATCAAGATTGAGCGTTTTAAAATGAAACCATGCCCATCTCAAAAGAAGATGACAAGAGTTCATGGGAACAATATCACATAATACTTCTTTCACACATTGTCCTGTACTGAATTTGATCCTTGCTTGATTCGAATGAAAGCTTGTTGGTAACTTGAGTTTCTCCACCAATCTTTGGCTTACAACATTTTTGTTGCTTTCTTAAACGAATGCAATTAAACTAGGGTGGCTTTCGATTAAACACCTTGTTCTCTACTACCTTTTCCATAATCTTTTTCTTTACTTCCTTTTCTTTTTCTTCAATTTCCCTTCCTTCTGCAGTTTATTATTCTTCTTTTTCTATTCTTTCTTTTTATATTTTCTCCTTCAACGTCTGTTAATCCTTCTTGGCTTGTCTTGGTGTCATCAATTTCAACTTGATTTCATGTCCCTCATGCCTCAAATAAAGGGAACAGTCATCAAGATTGAGCGTTTTAAAATGAAACCATGCCCATCTCAAAAGAAGATGACAAGAGTTCATGGGAACAATATCACATAATACTTCTTTCACACATTGTCCTATACTGAATATTATCCTTGCTTGATTCAAATGGAAGCTTGTTGGTAACTTCAGTTTCTCCACCAATCTTTGGCTTACAACATTGTTGTTGCTTTCTTAAACGAATGCAACTAAACTTGGGTGGCTTTCGATTAAACACCTTGTTCTCTACTACCTCTTCCATAATCTTTTTCTTTACTTCCTTTTCTTTTTCTTCAATTTCGCTTCCTTCTGCAGTTTATTTTTCTTCTTTTTCTATTCTTTCTTTTTGTATTTTCTCCTTCAACGTATGTTGATCCTTCTTGGCTTGTCTTGGTGTCATAAATTTCAACTTGATTTCATGTCCCTCATGCCTCAAATAAAGGGAACGTTCATCAAGATTGAGATTTGTAAAATGAAGCCATGCCCATCTCAAAAGAAGATGACAAGGGTTCATGGGAGCAATATCACATAATACTTCTTTCACACATTGTCTTGTACTGAATTTGATCCGTGCTTGATTCGGATGAAAGCTTATTGGTAACTTGAGTTTCTCCACCAATCTTTGGATTACAACATTGTTGTTGCTTTCTTAAACGAATGCAACTAAACTTGGGTGGCTTTCGATTAAACACCTTGTTCTCTACTACCTTTTCCATAATCTTTTTCTTTACCTCCTTTTCTTTTTCTTCAATTTCCCTTCCTTCTACAGTTTATATTTCTTCCTTTCCTATTCTTTCTTTTTCTTTACTTCCTTTTCTTTTTCTTCAATTTCCCTTCCTTCTTCCTTTTCTATTCTTTCTTTTTCTATTTTCTCCTTCAACGTATGTTGATCCTTCTTTGCTTGTCTTGGTGTCATGAATTTCAACTTCATTTCATGTCCCTCATGCCTCAAATAAAGGGAACATTCATCAAGATTGAGCGTTTTAATATGAAACCATGCCCATCTCAAAAGAAGATGACAAGAGTTCATGGGAACAATATCACATAATACTTCTTTCACACATTGTCCTGTACTGAATTTGATCCTTGCTTGATTCGAATGAAAGCTTGTTGGTAACTTCAGTTTCTCTACCAATCTTTGGCTTACAACATTGTTGTCGCTTTCTTAAACGAATGCAACAAAACTTGGGTCGCTTTCGATTAAACACCTTGTTCTCTACTACCTTTTCCATAATCTTTTTCTTTACTTCCTTTTCTTTTTCTTCAATTTCCCTTCCTTCTGCAGTTTATTTTTCTTCTTTTTCTATTCTTTCTTTTTCTATTTTCTCCTTCAACGTATGTTGATCCTTCTTGGCTTGTCTTGGTGTCATAAATTTCAACTTGATTTCATGTCCCTCATGCCTCAAATAAAGGGAACGTTCATCAAGATTGAGCATTGTAAAATGAAGCCATGCCCATCTCAAAAGAAGATGACAAGGGTTCGTGGGAGCAATATCACATAATACTTCTTTCACACATTGTCTTGTACTGAATTTGATCCGTGCTTGATTCGGATGAAAGCTTATTGGTAACTTGAGTTTCTCCACCAATCTTTGGCTTACAACATTGTTGTTGCTTTCTTAAACGAATGCAACTAAACTTCGGTGGCTTTCGATTAAACACCTTGTTCTCTACTACCTTTGCCATAATCTTTTTCTTTACTTCCTTTTCTTTTTCTTCAATTTCCCTTCCTTCTGCAGTTTATTTTTCTTCTTTTTCTATTCTTTCTTTTTCTATTTTCTCCTTCAACGTATGTTGATCCTTCTTGGCTTGTCTTGGTGTCATCAATTTCAACTTGTTTTCATGTCCCTCATGCCTCAAATAAAGGGAACGTTCATCAAGATTGAGATTTGTAAAATGAAGCCATGCCCATCTCAAAAGAAGATGACAAGGGTTCGTGGGAGCAATATCACATAATACTTCTTTCACACATTGTCTTGTACTGAATTTGATCCGTGCTTGATTCGGATGAAAGCTTATTGGTAACTTGAGTTTCTCCACCAATCTTTGGCTTACAACATTCTGGTCGCTTTCATAAACGAATGCAACTAAACATGGGTGGCCTTCGATTAAACACCTTGTTCTCTACAACCTTGTCCATAATCTTTTTGTTTACTTCCTTTTCTTTTTCTTCAATTTCCCTTCCTTCTACAGTTTATATTTCTTCCTTTTCTATTCTTTCTTTTTCTATTTTCTCCTTCAACGTATGTTGATCCTTCTTTGCTTGTCTTGGTGTCATGAATTTCAACTTCATTTCATGTCCCTCATGCCTCAAATAAAGGGAACATTCATCAAGATTGAGCGTTTTAAAATGAAACCATGCCCATCTCAAAAGAAGATGACAAGAGTTCATGGGAACAATATCACATAATACTTCTTTCACACATTGTCCTGTACTGAATTTGATCCTTGCTTGATTCGAATGAAAGCTTGTTGGTAACTTCAGTTTCTCTACCAATCTTTGGCTTACAACATTGTTGTCGCTTTCTTAAACGAATGCAACAAAACTTGGGTCGCTTTCGATTAAACACCTTGTTCTCTACTACCTTTTCCATAATCTTTTTCTTTACTTCCTTTTCTTTTTCTTCAATTTCCCTTCCTTCTGCAGTTTATTTTTCTTCTTTTTCTATTCTTTCTTTTTCTATTTTCTCCTTCAACGTATGTTGATCCTTCTTGGCTTGTCTTGGTGTCATAAATTTCAACTTGATTTCATGTCCCTCATGCCTCAAATAAAAAGAACGTTCATCAAGATTTAGCATTGTAAAATGAAGCCATGCCCATCTCAAAAGAAGATGACAAGAGTTCGTGGGAGCAATATCACATAATACTTCTTTCACACATTGTCTTGTACTGAATTTGATCCGTGCTTGATTCGGATGAAAGCTTATTGGTAACTTAAGTTTCTCCACCAATCTTTGGCTTACAACATTGTTGTTGCTTTCTTAAACGAATGCAACTAAACTTGGGTGGCTTTCGATTAAACACCTTGTTCTCTACTACCTTTTCCATAATCTTTTTCTTTACTTCCTTTTCTTTTTCTTCAATTTCCCTTCCTTCTGCAGTTTATTTTTCATCTTTTTCTATTCTTTCTTTTTCTATTTTCTCCTTCAACGTATGTTGATCCTTCTTGGCTTGTCTTGGTGTCATAAATTTCAACTTCATTTCATGTCCCTCATGCCTCAAATAAACGGAACATTCATCAAGATTGAGCGTTTTAAAATGAAACCATGCCCATCTCAAAAGAAGATGACAAGAGTTCATGGGAACAATATCACATAATACTTCTTTCACACATTGTCTTGTACTGAACATGATCCTTGCTTGTTTCGGATGAAAGCTTGTTGGTAACTTGAGTTTCTCCACCAATCTTTGGCTTACAACATTGTTCTCGCTTTCTTAAACGAATGCAACTAAACATGGGTGGCCTTCGATTAAACACCTTGTTCTCTGCTACCTTTTCCATAATCTTTTTCTTTACTTCCTTTTCTTTTTCTTCAATTTCCCTTCCTTCTACAGTTTATGTTTCTTCCTCTTCTATTCTTTCTTTTTCCTTACTTCCTTTTCTTTTTCTTCAATTTCCCTTCCTTCTACAGTTTATATTTCTTCCTTTTCTATTCTTTCTTTTTCTATTTTCTCCTTCAACGTATGTTGATCCTTCTTTGCTTGTCTTGGTGTCATGAATTTCAACTTCATTTCATGTCCCTCATGCCTCAAATAAAGGGAACATTCATCAAGATTGAGCGTTTTAAAATGAAACCATGCCCATCTCAAAAGAAGATGACAAGAGTTCATGGGAATAATATCACATAATACTTCTTTCACACATTGTCCTGTACTGAATTTGATCCTTGCTTGATTCGAATGAAAGCTTGTTGGTAACTTCAGTTTCTCTACCAATCTTTGGCTTACAACATTGTTGTCGCTTTCTTAAACGAATGCAACAAAACTTGGGTCGCTTTCGATTAAACACCTTGTTCTCTACTACCTTTTCCATAATCTTTTTCTTTACTTCCTTTTCTTTTTCTTCAATTTCCCTTCCTTCTGCAGTTTATTTTTCTTCTTTTTCTATTCTTTCTTTTTCTATTTTCTCCTTCAACGTATGTTGATCCTTCTTGGCTTGTCTTGGTGTCATAAATTTCAACTTGATTTCATGTCCCTCATACCTCAAATAAAGGGAACGTTCATCAAGATTGAGCATTGTAAAATGAAGCCATGCCCATCTCAAAAGAAGATGACAAGGGTTCGTGGGAGCAATATCACATAATACTTCTTTCACACATTGTCTTGTACTGAATTTGATCCGTGCTTGATTCGGATGAAAGCTTATTGGTAACTTAAGTTTCTCCACCAATCTTTGGCTTACAACATTGTTGTTGCTTTCTTAAACGAATGCAACTAAACTTGGGTGGCTTTCGATTAAACACCTTGTTCTCTACTACCTTTTCCATAATCTTTTTCTTTACTTCCTTTTCTTTTTCTTCAATTTCCCTTCCTTCTGCAGTTTATTTTTCATCTTTTTCTATTCTTTCTTTTTCTATTTTCTCCTTCAACGTATGTTGATCCTTCTTGGTTGTCTTGGTGTCATAAATTTCAACTTCATTTCATGTCCCTCATGCCTCAAATAAAGGGAACGTTCATCAAGATTGAGCATTGTAAAATGAACCCATGCCCATCTCAAAAGAAGATGACAAGGGTTCGTGGGAGCAATATCACATAATACTTCTTTCACACATTGTCCTGTACTGAATTTGATCCTTGCTTGATTCAGATGAAAGCTTGTTGGTAACTTGAGTTTCTCCACCAATCTTTGGCTTACAACATTGTTGTCGCTTTCATAAACGAATGCAACTAATCATGGGTGGCCTTCGATTAAACACCTTGTTATCCACTACCTTTTCCATAATATTTTTCTTTACTTCCTTTTCTTTTTCTTCAATTTCTCCTCCTTCTGCAGTTTATCTTTCTTCTTTTTCTATTCTTTCTTTTTCTATTTTCTCCTTCAACGTATGTTGATCCTTCTTGGCTTGTCTTGGTGTCATAAATTTCAACTTCATTTCATGTCTCTCATGCCTCAAATAAAGGGAACGTTCATCAAGATTAGGCATTGTAAAATGAACCCATGCCCATCTCAAAAGAAGATGACAAGAGTTCGTGGGAGCAATATCACATAATACTTCTTTCAAACATTGTCCTGTACTGAATTTGATACTTGCTTGATTCGAATGAAAGCTTGTTGGTAACTTGAGTTTCTCCACCAATCTTTGGCTTACAATATTGTTGTTGCTTTCCTAAACGAATGCAACTAAACTTGGGTGGCTTTCGATTAAACACCTTGTTCTCTACTACCTTTTCCATAATCTTTTTCTTTACTTCCTTTTCCTTTTCTTCAATTTCCCTTCCTTCTGCAGTTTATTTTTCTTCTTTTTCTATTCCTTCTTTTTCCTATTTTCTCTTTCAACGTATGTTGATCCTTCTTGGCTTGTCTTGGTGTCATAAATTTCAACTTGCTTTCATGTCTCTCATGCCTCAAATAAAGGGAACATTCATCAAGATTGAGCGTTTTAAAATGAAACCATGCCCATCTCAAAAGAAGATGACAAGAGTTCATGGGAACAATATCACATAATACTTCTTTCACACATTGTCTTGTACTGAACATGATCCTTGCTTGATTCGGATGAAAGCTTGTTGGTAACTTGAGTTTCTCCACCAATCTTTGGCTTACAACATTGTTCTCGCTTTCTTAAACGAATGCAACTAAACATGGGTGGCCTTCGATTAAACACCTTGTTATCTGTTACCTTTTCCATAATCTTTTTCTTTACTTCCTTTTCTTTTTCTTCAATTTCCCTTCCTTCTACAGTTTATGTTTCTTCCTCTTCTATTCTTTCTTTTTCTTTACTTCCTTTTCTTTTTCTTCAATTTCCCTTCCTTCTACAGTTTATATTTCTTCCTTTTCTATTCTTTCTTTTTCTATTTCTCCTTCAACGTATGTTGATCCTTCTTTGCTTGTCTTGGTGTCATGAATTTCAACTTCATTTCATGTCCCTCATGCCTCAAATAAAGGGAACATTCATCAAGATTGAGCATTTTAAAATGAAACCATGCCCATCTCAAAAGAAGATGACAAGAGTTCATGGGAACAATATCACATAATACTTCTTTCACACATTGTCCTGTACTGAATTTGATCCTTGCTTGATTCGAATGAAAGCTTGTTGGTAACTTCAGTTTCTCTACCAATCTTTGGCTTACAACATTGTTGTCGCTTTCTTAAACGAATGCAACAAAACTTGGGTCGCTTTCGATTAAACACCTTGTTCTCTACTACCTTTTCCATAATCTTTTTCTTTACTTCCTTTTCTTTTTCTTCAATTTCCCTTCCTTCTGCAGTTTATTTTTCTTCTTTTTCTATTCTTTCTTTTTCTATTTTCTCCTTCAACGTATGTTGATCCTTCTTGGCTTGTCTTGGTGTCATAAATTTCAACTTGATTTCATGTCCCTCATGCCTCAAATAAAGGGAACGTTCATCAAGATTGAGCATTGTAAAATGAAGCCATGCCCATCTCAAAAGAAGATGACAAGGGTTCGTGGGAGCAATATCACATACTACTTCTTTCACACATTGTCTTGTACTGAATTTGATCCGTGCTTGATTCGGATGAAAGCTTATTGGTAACTTGAGTTTCTCCACCAATCTTTGGCTTACAACATTGTTGTTGCTTTCTTAAACGAATGCAACTAAACTTGGGTGGCTTTCGATTAAACACCTTGTTCTCTACTACCTTTTCCATAATCTTTTTCTTTACTTCCTTTTCTTTTTCTTCAATTTCCCTTCCTTCTGCAGTTTATTTTTCTTCTTTTTCTATTCTTTCTTTTTCTATTTTCTCCTTCAACGTATGTTGATCCTTCTTGGCTTGTCTTGGTGTCATAAATTTCAACTTGATTTCGTGTCCCTCATGCCTCAAATAAAGGGAACGTTCATCAAGATTGAGCATTGTAAAATGAACCCATGCCCATCTCAAAAGAAGATGACAAGGGTTCGTGGGAGCAATATCACATAATACTTCTTTCACACATTGTCCTGTACTGAATTTGATCCTTGCTTGATTCGGATGAAAGCTTATTGGTAACTTGAGTTTGTCCACCAATCTTTGGCTTACAACATTGTTGTCGCTTTCATAAACGAATGCAACTAATCATGGGTGGCCTTCGATTAAACACCTTGTTATCCACTACCTTTTCCATAATATTTTTCTTTACTTCCTTTTCTTTTTCTTCAATTTCTCCTCCTTCTGCAGTTTATCTTTCTTCTTTTTCTATTCTTTCTTTTTCTATTTTCTCCTTCAACGTATGTTGATCCTTCTTGGCTTGTCTTGGTGTCATAAATTTCAACTTGATTTCATGTCCCTCATGCCTCAAATAAAGGGAACGTTCATCAAGATTGAGCATTGTAAAATGAAGCCATGCCCATCTCAAAAGAAGATGACAAGAGTTCATGGGAACAATATCACATAATACTTCTTTCACACATTGTCCTGTACTGAATTTGATCCTTGCTTGATTCGAATGAAAGCTTGTTGGTAACTTCAGTTTCTCTACCAATCTTTGGCTTACAACATTGTTGTCGCTTTCTTAAACGAATGCAACAAAACTTGGGTCGCTTTCGATTAAACACCTTGTTCTCTACTACCTTTTCCATAATCTTTTTCTTTACTTCCTTTTCTTTTTCTTCAATTTCCCTTCCTTCTGCAGTTTATTTTTCTTCTTTTTCTATTCTTTCTTTTTCTATTTTCTCCTTCAACGTATGTTGATCCTTCTTGGCTTGTCTTGGTGTCATAAATTTCAACTTGATTTCATGTCCCTCATGCCTCAAATAAAGGGAACGTTCATCAAGATTGAGCATTGTAAAATGAACCCATGCCCATCTCAAAAGAAGATGACAAGGGTTCGTGGGAGCAATATCACATAATACTTCTTTCACACATTGTCCTGTACTGAATTTGATCCTTGCTTGATTCGGATGAAAGCTTATTGGTAACTTGAGTTTCTCCACCAATCTTTGGCTTACAACATTGTTGTCGCTTTCATAAACGAATGCAACTAATCATGGGTGGCCTTCGATTAAACACCTTGTTATCCACTACCTTTTCCATAATATTTTTCTTTACTTCCCTTTCTTTTTCTTCAATTTCTCCTCCTTCTGCAGTTTATCTTTCTTCTTTTTCTATTCTTTCTTTTTCTATTTTCTCCTTCAACGTATGTTGATCCTTCTTGGCTTGTCTTGGTGTCATAAATTTCAACTTCATTTCATGTCTCTCATGCCTCAAATAAAGGGAACGTTCATCAAGATTGAGCATTGTAAAATGAACCCATGCCCATCTCAAAAGAAGATGACAAGAGTTCGTGGGAGCAATATCACATAATACTTCTTTCAAACATTGTCCTATACTGAATTTGATACTTGCTTGATTCGAATGAAACCTTGTTGGTAACTTGAGTTTCTCCACCAATCTATGGCTTACAATATTGTTGTTGCTTTCCTAAACGAATGCAACTAAACTTGGGTGGCTTTCGATTAAACACCTTGTTCTCTACTACCTTTTCCATAATCTTTTTCTTTACTTCCTTTTCCTTTTCTTCAATTTCCCTTCCTTCTGCAGTTTATTTTTCTTCTTTTTCTATTCCTTCTTTTTCCTATTTTCTCCTTCAACGTATGTTGATCCTTCTTGGCTTGTCTGGGTGTCATGAATTTCAATTTCATTTCATGTCCCTCATGCCTCAAATAAGGAGAACGTTCATCAAGATTGACCATTGTAAAATGAACCCATGCCCATCTCAAAAGAAGATGACAAGAGTTCGTGGGAGCAATATCACATAATACTTCTTTCACACATTGTCCTGTACTGAATTTGATCCTTGCTTGATTCGGATGAAAGCTTGTTGGTAACTTGAGTTTCTCCACCAATCTTTGGCTTACAACATTGTTGTCGCTTTCTTAAACGAATGCAACTAAACATGGGTGGCTTTCGATTAAACACCTTGTTCTCTACTACCTTTTCCATAATCTTTTTCTTTACTTCCTTTTCTTTTTCTTCAATTTCCCTTCCTTCTGCAGTTTATTTTTCTTCTCTTTCTATTCTTTCTTTTTCTATTTTCTCCTTCAACGTATGTTGATCCTTCTTGGCTTCTCTTGGAGTCATAAATTTCAACTTCATTTCATGTCCCTCATGCCTCAAATAAAGGGAACGTTCATCAAGATTGAGCATTGTAAAATGAACCCATGCCCATCTCAAAAGAAGATGACAAGAGTTCGTGGGAGCAATATCACATAATACTTCTTTCAAACATTGTCCTAAACTGAATTTGATACTTGCGTGATTCGAATGAAAGCTTGTTGGTAACTTGAGTTTCTCCACCAATCTTTGGCTTACAATATTGTTGTTGCTTTCCAAAACGAATGCAACTAAACTTGGGTGGCTTTCGATTAAACACCTTGTTCTCTACTACCTTTTCCATAATCTTTTTCTTTACTTCCTTTTCCTTTTCTTCAATTTCCCTTCCTTCTGCAGTTTATTTTTCTTCTTTTTCTATTCCTTCTTTTTCCTATTTTCTCCTTCAACGTATGTTGATCCTTCTTGGCTTGTCTTGGTGTCATAAATTTCAACTTGCTTTCATGTCTCTCATGCCTCAAATAAAGGGAACATTCATCAAGATTGAGCGTTTTAAAATGAAACCATGCCCATCTCAAAAGAAGATGACAAGAGTTCATGGGAACAATATCACATAATACTTCTTTCACACATTGTCTTGTACTGAACATGATCCTTGCTTGATTCGGATGAAAGCTTGTTGGTAACCTGAGTTTCTCCACCAATCTTTGGCTTACAACATTGTTCTCGCTTTCTTAAACGAATGCAACTAAACATGGGTGGCCTTCGATTAAACACCTTGTTCTCTGCTACCTTTTCCATAATCTTTTTCTTTACTTCCTTTTCTTTTTCTTCAATTTCCCTTCCTTCTACAGTTTATGTTTCTTCCTCTTCTATTCTTTCTTTTTCTTTACTTCCTTTTCTTTTTCTTCAATTTCCCTTCCTTCTACAGTTTATATTTCTTCCTTTTCTATTCTTTCTTTTTCTATTTTCTCCTTCAACGTATGTTGATCCTTCTTTGCTTGTCTTGGTGTCATGAATTTCAACTTCATTTCATGTCCCTCATGCCTCAAATAAAGGGAACATTCATCAAGATTGAGCGTTTTAAAATGAAACCATGCCCATCTCAAAAGAAGATGACAAGAGTTCATGGGAACAATATCACATAATACTTCTTTCACACATTGTCCTGTACTGAATTTGATCCTTGCTTGATTTGAATGAAAGCTTGTTGGTAACTTCAGTTTCTCTACCAATCTTTGGCTTACAACATTGTTGTCGCTTTCTTAAACGAATGCAACAAAACTTGGGTCGCTTTCGATTAAACACCTTGTTCTCTACTACCTTTTCCATAATCTTTTTCTTTACTTCCTTTTCTTTTTCTTCAATTTCCCATCCTTCTGCAGTTTATTTTTCTTCTTTTTCTATTCTTTCTTTTTCTATTTTCTCCTTCAACGTATGTTGATCCTTCTTGGCTTGTCTTGGTGTCATAAATTTCAACTTGATTTCATGTCCCTCATGCCTCAAATAAAGGGAACGTTCATCAAGATTGAGCATTGTAAAATGAAGCCATGCCCATCTCAAAAGAAGATGACAAGGGTTCGTGGGAGCAATATCACATAATACTTCATTCACACATTGTCTTGTACTGAATTTGATCCGTGCTTGATTCGGATGAAAGCTTATTGGTAACTTGAGTTTCTCCACCAATCTTTGGCTTACAACATTGTTGTTGCTTTCTTAAACGAATGCAACTAAACTTGGGTGGCTTCCGATTAAACACCTTGTTCTCTACTACCTTTTCCATAATCTTTTTCTTTACTTCCTTTTCTTTTTCTTCAATTTCCCTTCCTTCTGCAGTTTATTTTTCTTCTTTTTCTATTCTTTCTTTTTCTATTTTCTCCTTCAATGTATGTTGATCCTTCTTGGCTTGTCTTGGTGTCATAAATTTCAACTTCATTTCATGTCCCTCATGCCTCAAATAAAGGGAACGTTCATCAAGATTGAGCATTGTAAAATGAAGCCATGCCCATCTCAAAGGAAGATGACAAGAGTTCGTGGGAGCAATATCACATAATACTTCTTTCACGCATTGTCCTGTACTGAATTTGATCCTTGCTTGATTCGGATGAAAGCTTATTGGTAACTTGAGTTTCTCCACCAATCTTTGGCTTACAACATTGTTGTCGCTTTCATAAACGAATGCAACTAATCATGGGTGGCCTTCGATTAAACACCTTGTTATCCACTACCTTTTCCATAATATTTTTCTTTACTTCCTTTTCTTTTTCTTCAATTTCTCCTCCTTCTGCAGTTTATCTCTCTTCTTTTTCTATTCTTTCTTTTTCTATTTTCACCTTGAACGTATGTTGATCCTTCTTGGCTTGTCTTGGTGTCATAAATTTCAACTTCATTTCATGTCTTTCATGCCTCAAATAAAGGGAACGTTCATCAAGATTGAGCATTGTAAAATGAACCCATGCCCATCTCAAAAGAAGATGACAAGAGTTCGTGGGAGCAATATCACATAATACTTCTTTCAAACATTGTCCTATACTGAATTTGATCCTTGCTTGATTCGAATGAAAGCTTGTTGGTAACTTGAGTTTCTCCACCAATCTTTGGCTTACAACATTGTTGTTGCTTTCTTAAACGAATGCAACTAAACTTGGGTGGCTTTCGATTAAACACCTTGTTCTCTACTACCTTTTCCATAATCTTTTTCTTTACTTCCTTTTCTTTTTCTTCAATTTCCCTTCCTTCTGCAGTTTATTTTTCTTCTTTTTCTATTCCTTCTTTTTTCTATTTTCTCCTTCAACGTATGTTGATCCTTCTTGGCTTGTCTTGGTGTCATAAATTTCAACTTGATTTCATGTCTCTCATGCCTCAAATAAAGGGAACATTCATCAAGATTGAGCGTTTTAAAATGAAACCATGCCCATCTCAAAAGAAGATGACAAGAGTTCATGGGAACAATATCACATAATACCTCTTTCACACATTGTCCTGTACTGAATTTGATCCTTGCTTGATTCGAATGAAAGCTTGTTGGTAACTTGCGTCTCTCCACCATTCTTTGGCTTACAACATTGTTGTTGCTTTCGTAAACGAATGCAACTAAACATGGGTGGCCTTCGATTAAACACCTTGTTCTCTACTACCTTTTTCATAATCTTTTTCTTCAATTTTCCTTCCTTTTGCAGTTTATTTTTCTTCTTTTTCTATTTTCTCCTTTAACGTATGTTAATCCTTCTTGGCTTGTCTTGGTGTCATAAATTTCAACTTCATTTCATGTCCCTCATGCCTCAAATAAAGGGAACGTTCATCAAGATTGAGCGTTTTAAAATGAACCCATGCCCATCTCAAAAGATGATAACAAGAGTTCGTGGGAGCAATATCACATAATACCTCTTTCACAAATTGTCATGTACTGAATTTGATCCTTGCTTGATTCAGGTGAAAGCTTGTTGGTAACTATAGTTTCTCTACAAATCTTTGGCTTACAACATTGTTGTCACTTTCATAAACGAATGCAACTAAACATGGGTGGCCTTCGATTAAACACCTTGTTCTCTACTACCTTTTTCATAATCTTTTTCTTTACTTCCTTTTCTTTTTCTTCAATTTCCCTTCCTTCTGCAGTTTATTTTTCTTCTTTTTCTATTCTTTCTTTTTTCTATTTTCTCCTTCAACGTGTGTTGATCCTTCTTGGCTTGTCTTGGTGTCATAAATTTCAACTTGATTTCATGTCTCTCATGCCTCAAATAAAGGGAACATTCATCAAGATTGAGCGTTTTAAAATGAAACGATGCCCATCTCAAAAGAAGATGACAAGAGTTCATGGGAACAATATCACATAATACTTGTTTCATACATTATCCTGTACTGAATTTGATCCTTGCTTGATTTGAATGAAAGCTTGTTGGTAACTTCAGTTTCTCCACCAATCTTTGGCTTACAACATTGTTGTTGCTTTCTTAAACGAATGCAACTAAACTTGGGTGGCTTTCGATTAAACACCTTGTTCTCTACTACCTTTTCCATAATCTTTTTCTTTACTTCCTTTTCTTTTTCTTCAATTTCCCTTCCTTCTGCAGTTTATTTTTCTTCTTTTTCTATTCCTTCTTTTTTCTATTTTCTCCTTCAACGTATGTTGATCCTTCTTGGCTTGTCTTGGTGTCATAAATTTCAACTTGATTTCATGTCTCTCATGCCTCAAATAAAGGGAACATTCATCAAGATTGAGCGTTTTAAAATGAAACCATGCCCATCTCAAAAGAAGATGACAAGAGTTCATGGGAACAATATCACATAATACCTCTTTCACACATTGTCCTGTACTGAATTTGATCCTTGCTTGATTCGAATGAAAGCTTGTTGGTAACTTGCGTCTCTCCACCATTCTTTGGCTTACAACATTGTTGTTGCTTTCGTAAACGAATGCAACTAAACATGGGTGGCCTTCGATTAAACACCTTGTTCTCTACTACCTTTTTCATAATCTTTTTCTTCAATTTTCCTTCCTTTTGCAGTTTATTTTTCTTCTTTTTCTATTTTCTCCTTTAACGTATGTTAATCCTTCTTGGCTTGTCTTGGTGTCATAAATTTCAACTTCATTTCATGTCCCTCATGCCTCAAATAAAGGGAACGTTCATCAAGATTGAGCGTTTTAAAATGAACCCATGCCCATCTCAAAAGATGATAACAAGAGTTCGTGGGAGCAATATCACATAATACCTCTTTCACAAATTGTCATGTACTGAATTTGATCCTTGCTTGATTCAGGTGAAAGCTTGTTGGTAACTATAGTTTCTCTACAAATCTTTGGCTTACAACATTGTTGTCACTTTCATAAACGAATGCAACTAAACATGGGTGGCCTTCGATTAAACACCTTGTTCTCTACTACCTTTTTCATAATCTTTTTCTTTACTTCCTTTTCTTTTTCTTCAATTTCCCTTCCTTCTGCAGTTTATTTTTCTTCTTTTTCTATTCTTTCTTTTTTCTATTTTCTCCTTCAACGTGTGTTGATCCTTCTTGGCTTGTCTTGGTGTCATAAATTTCAACTTGATTTCATGTCTCTCATGCCTCAAATAAAGGGAACATTCATCAAGATTGAGCGTTTTAAAATGAAACGATGCCCATCTCAAAAGAAGATGACAAGAGTTCATGGGAACAATATCACATAATACTTGTTTCATACATTATCCTGTACTGAATTTGATCCTTGCTTGATTTGAATGAAAGCTTGTTGGTAACTTCAGTTTCTCCACCAATCTTTGGCTTACAACATTGTTGTTGCTTTCTTAAACGAATGCAACTAAACTTGGGTGGCTTTCGATTAAACACCTTGTTCTCTACTACCTTTTCCATAATCTTTTTCTTTACTTCCTTTTCTTTTTCTTCAATTTCCCTTCCTTCTGCAGTTTATTTTTCTTCTTTTTCTATTCTTTCTTTTTCTATTTTCTCCTTCAACGTATGTTGATCCTTCTTGGCTTGTCTTGGTGTCATAAATTTCAACTTGATTTCATGTCTCTCATGCCTCAAATAAAGGGAACATTCATCAAGATTGAGCGTTTTAAAATGAAACCATGCCCATCTCAAAAGAAGATGACAAGAGTTCATGGGAACAATATCAAATAATACTTCTTTCACACATTATCCTATACTGAATATTATCCTTGCTTGATTCAAATGAAAGCTTGTTGGTAACTTGAGTTTCTCCACCAATCTTTGGCTTACAACATTGTTGTTGCTTTCTTAAACGAATGCAACTAAACTTGGGTGGCTTTCGATTAAACACCTTGTTCTCTACTACCTTTTCCATAATCTTTTTCTTTACTTCCTTTTCTTTTTCTTCAATTTCCCTTCCTTCTACAGTTTATATTTCTTCCTTTTCTATTCTTTCTTTTTATATTTTCTCCTTCAACGTATGTTGATCCTTCTTGGCTTGTCTTGGTGTCATCAATTTTAACTTCATTTCATGCACCTCATGCCTCAAATAAAGGGAACATTCATCAAGATTGAGAGTTTTAAAATGAAACCATGCCCATCTCAAAAGAAGCTGACAAGAGTTCATGGGAACAGTATCACATAATACTTCTTTCAAACATTGTGATAACGCTGTCGTTGACGCGATCAAATTAATACTACTTATCTATAACAACTTCAGTATTGTTAAGAAAGTAGTCAACAAAATAGTAAGGGTAAAGTAACCCAAAGTCGTCTCCCAACGAACACGGAATTGATTTTTAACAAATTAGTTCTTATAAACTATACAAATGAGTTAGTCAAATAAAATAAAAAATATAGGGGATTAAGATAAACAAAGATAGAAATAAAATTTAAATGGTAAAAAGAAATAAAAACAATAGTAAAGAAAATAGATTGATTCCATTGCTTTTTCAAAATAGATTCATCATCGGTTATCTAAAGATTATTGCTCAATTAATTATTGTTATAGTTTTACAAATTAATCAATGTAAAGTCTCAATTAATTTGTTGGTGTTCTCACTTTAAACCAAAGTACAGTCTCAATTAAAAGTTAGAACTTTTAGATTATCCATAGTAAATTCAATCAAAGTACAGTCTCAATCAAATTTTACTATGCCTAATCATGTCTATTCTTTTATCTCCTCACCAAATAAAAAGCTTAATTAATCAAAGTAAAGTCTCGATTAATTTTCATTAGAGTAAATACCTTTAACCAAAGTAAAGTCTCAATTATTGGTAAAAACTCATTTAATCACATGAAAGTTTCTAAATAAAATCAAAGTAAAGTCTCAATTAAATTTAAAAACCCTTCAACTCATATGATCAACATGCATATAGATTTAAAATCATTACTTTTTACGAGATTCAAAGATAAAAGACATAGATGAATTAAAACCTCAACAATAATAAAAAGAACAAAGAAATTAATTCATTCTAACCTCAAAATCCATAATGAAATTACAATGGAATCAACCCAAGAAGTTTAGCAATCCATGGAATACAAAAGAAGAATAGAGAGAAGAAAAGAGAGAGAAAGGAAACGAAATTAGGCACCCCTAAGGGTTCCAAAACTCCGAAGTCCCGAGCTTATTTTCTACTTCTCCCTTGGTCTCTTTATATAGGAATTGGACTAGGCTTTTCTGTTGCTAAAATCTCTCAAATATCTTTTGAAATAAAGATAAATATAAATATTTAAAAATACTTGGAGAGATATAGACTATTTGACAAATATAATTGGTTGATAATATCAATATCTAATATATTTAAATTAATTAATTACTTAAAGATATATGATAAATTATCACCAATTAATATTTGTATTAATTTTCCAAATCAACCCTTTGCAATCTCCTCAAATTATCTTCTAAATAATCCAATATCTTCAAGATATATTTGTTTGTTGTGGATCTAAAAAGATTCCAGAAGATCTTGTCATATTTAAAAAGATTTGGTAGTTATTATCTTTTAATATTTTATGATATAATTAAATAAGATAATTATTTAAAAATATCAAATAAAATATCTAAGATATATTTTTCTCAAATTATCTTCTATCATAAAGATAAAGAAAATCGCAAGGTCCAATTTTTCTTTCCTCTCTTCTTGGTTTAGCCAAACTTCTTCACTTTTTCAAGCTTTTCTTGCCGTCTTCATGTAATGCTTGGCCTGAATTTTTGTGCTTTTGATCATTTCTTATTCTTTGATTTATCTTTAAGGTGTCATGAAGCTTTAATCAATTTATTTCCACACCTCTAAATGAGCTTAAAACTTAACTTCAGCTGCATCAACAAACGTTAAAATATCCAAAAATAATTTATGCAGCTAAAAATCACTTTTTAAGACATTTTTATAACACAAGCTCAAACAACCTAATTATCAAAATTATCAATTAAATCACTCTTTAGGCACATAAATTCAATTAAATACCCAGAATTAAACATTAAATGAGGGCAAAAATACGTACTCATCACATTGTCCTGTACTGAATTTGATCCTTGCTTGATTCGAATGAAAGCTTGTTGGTAACTTGAGTTTCTCCACCAATCTTTGGCTTACAACATTGTTGTTGCTTTCTTAAACGAATGCAACTAAACTTGGGTGGCTTTCGATTAAACACCTTGTTCTCTACTACCTTTTCCATAATCTTTTTCTTTACTTCCTTTTCTTTTTCTTCAATTTCCCTTCCTTCTACAGTTTATATTTCTTCTTTTTCTATTCTTTCTTTTCATATTTTCTCCTTCAACGTATGTTGATCCTTCTTGGCTTGTTTTGGTGTCATCAATTTTAACTTCATTTCATGTCCCTCATGCCTCAAATAAAGGGAACATTCATCAAGATTGAGCGTTTTAAAATGAAACCATGCCCATCTCAAAAGAAGATGACAAGAGTTCATGGGAACAATATCACATAGTACTTCTTTCACACATTGTCCTATACTGAATATTAGCCTTGCTTGATTCAAATGAAAGCTTGTTGGTAACTTGAGTTTCTCCACCAATCTTTGGGTTACAACATTGTTGTTGCTTTCATAAACGAATGCAACTAAACTTGGGTGGCTTTCGATTAAACACCTTGTTCTCTACTACCTTTTCCATAATCTTTTTCTTTACTTCCTTTTCTTTTTCTTCAATTTCCCTTCCTTCTACAGTTTATATTTCTTCTTTTTCTATTCTTTCTTTTTATATTATCTCCTTCAACGTATGTTGATCCTTCTTGGCATGTCTTGGTCTCATCAATTTTAACTTCATTTCATGTCCCTCATGCCTCAAATAAAGGGAACATTCATCAAGATTGAGCGTTTTAAAATGAACCCATGTCCATCTCAAAAGATGATGACAAGAGTTCGTGGGAGCAATATCACATAATACCTCTTTCACAAATTCTCATGTACTGAATTTGATCCTTGCTTGATTCAGGTGAAAGCTTGTTGGTAACTTGAGTTTCTCCACCAATCTTTGGCTTACAACATTGTTGTTGCTTTCTTAAACGAATGCAACTAAACTTGGGTGGCTTTCGATTAAACACCTTGTTCTCTACTACCTTTTCCATAATCTTTTTCTTTACTTCCTTTTCTTTTTCTTCATTTTCCCTTCCTTTTGCAGTTTATTTTTCTTCTTTTTCTATTCTTTCTTTTTCTATTTTCTCCTTCAACGTATGTTGATCCTTCTTGGCTTGTCTTGGTGTCATAAATTTCAACTTGATTTCATGTCCCTCATGCCTCAAATAAAGGGAACGTTCATCAAGATTGAGCATTGTAAAATGAACCCATGCCCATCTCAAAAGAAGATGACAAGGGTTCGTGGGAGCAATATCACATAATACTTCTTTCACACATTGTCTTGTACTGAATTTGATCCGTGCTTGATTCGGATGAAAGCTTATTGGTAACTTGAGTTTCTCCACCAATCTTTAGCTTACAACATTCTTGTCGCTTTCATAAACGAATGCAACTAAACATGGGTGGCCTTCGATTAAACACCTTGTTCTCTACTACCTTGTCCATAATCTTTTTGTTTACTTCCTTTTCTTTTTCTTCAATTTCCCTTCCTTCTGCAGTTTATTTTTCTTCTCTTTCTATTCTTTCTTTTTCTATTTTCTCCTTCAACGTATGTTAATCCTTCTTGGCTTCTCTTGGAGTCATAAATTTCAACTTCATTCCATGTCCCTCATGCCTCAAATAAAGGGAACATTCATCAAGATTGAGCGTTTTAAAATGAAACCATGCCCATCTCAAAAGAAGATGACAAGAGTTCATGGGAACAATATCACATAGTACTTCTTTCACACATTGTCCTATACTGAATATTATCCTTGCTTGATTCGAATGAAAGCTTGTTGGTAACTTGAGTTTCTCCACCAATCTTTGGCTTACAACATTGTTGTTGCTTTCTTAAACGAATGCAACTAAACTTGGGCGGGCTTTCGATTAAACACCTTGTTCTTTACTACCTTTTCCATAATCTATTTCTTTACTTCCTTTTCTTTTTCTTCAATTTCCCTTCCTTCTACAGTTTATATTTCTTCCATTTCTATTCTTTCTTTTTCTATTTTCTCCTTCAACGTATGTTGATCCTTCTTGGCTTGTCTTGGTGTCATGAATTTCAACTTCATTTCATGTCCCTCATGCCTCAAATAATGGGAACATTCATCAAGATTGAGCGTTTTAAAATGAACCCATGCCCATCTCAAAAGAAGTTGACAAGGGTTCGTGGGAGCAATATCACATAATACTTCTTTCACAGATTGTCTTGTACTGAATTTGATCCGTGCTTGATTCAGATGAAAGCTTATTGGTAACTTGAGTTTCTCCACCAATCTTTGGCTTACAACATTCTTGTCGCTTTCTTAAACGAATGCAACTAAACTTCGGTCGCTTTCGATTAAACACGTTGTTCTCTACTACCTTGTCCATAATCTTTTTGTTTACTTCCTTTTCTTTTTCTTCAATTTCCCTTCCTTCTGCAGTTTATTTTTCTTCTCTTTCTATTCTTTCTTTTTCTATTTTCTCCTTCAACGTATGTTGATCCTTCCTTGCTTCTCTTGGAGTCATAAATTTCAACTTCATTTCATGTCCCTCATGCCTCAAATAAAGGGAACGTTCATCAAGATTGAGCGTTTTAAAATGAACCCATGCCCATCTCAAAAGATGATGACAAGAGTTCGTGGGAGCAACATCACATAATACCTCTTTCACAAATTCTCATGTACTGAATTTGATCCTTGCTTGATTCAGTTGAAAGCTTGTTGGTAACTATAGTTTCTCCACCAACCTTTGGCTTACAACATTGTTGTCGCTTTCGTAAACGAGTGCAACTAAACATGGGTGGCCTTCGATTAAACACCTTGTTCTCTACTACCTTCTTCATAATCTTTTTCTTTACTTCCTTTTCTTTTTCTTCAATTTACCTTCCTTCTGCAGGTTATTTTTCTTCTTTTTCTATTCTTTCTGTTTCTATTTTCTCCTTCAACGTATGTTGATCCTTCTTGGCTTGTCTTGGTGTCATAAATTTCAACCTGATTTCATGTCCCTCATGCCTCAAATAAAGGGAACGTTCATCAAGATTGAGCATTGTAAAATGAAGCCATGCCTATCTCAAAAGAAGATGACAAGGGTTCGTGGGAGCAATATCGCATAATACTTCTTTCACAGATTGTCTTGTACTGAATTTGATCCGTGCTTGATTCAGATGAAAGCTTATTGGTAACTTGAGTTTCTCCACCAATCTTTGGCTTACAACATTCTTGTCGCTTTCATAAACGAATGCAACTAAACATGGGTGGCCTTCGATTAAACACCTTGTTCTCTACTACCTTGTCCATAATCTTTTTGTTTACTTCCTTTTCTTTTTCTTCAATTTCCCTTCCTTCTACAGTTTATATTTCTTCTTTTTCTATTCTTTCTTTTTATATTTTCTCCTTCAACGTCTGTTAATCCTTCTTGGCTTGTCTTGGTGTCATCAATTTCAACTTCATTTCATGTCCCTCATGCCTCAAATAAAGGGAACATTCATCAAGATTGAGCGTTTTAAAATGAAACCATGCCCATCTCAAAAGAAGATGACAAGAGTTCATGGGAACAATATCACATAATACTTCTTTCACACATTGTCCTATGCTGAATATTATCCTTGCTTGATTCGAATGAAAACTTGTTGGTAACTTGAGTTTCTCCACCAATCTTTGGCTTACAACATTGTTGTTGCTTTCTTAAACGAATGCAACTAAACTTGGGTGGCTTTCGATTAAACACCTTGTTCTCTACTACCTTTTCCATAATCTTTTTCTTTACTTCCTTTTCTTTTTCTTCAATTTCCCTTCCTTCTACAATTTATATTTCTTCTTTTTCTATTCTTTCTTTTTATATTTTCTCCTTCAACGTATGTTGATCCTTCTTGGCTTGTCTTGGTGTCATCAATTTTAACTTCATTTCATGTCCCTCATGCCTCAAATAAAGGGAACATTCATCAAGATTGAGCGTTTTAAAATGAAACCATGCCCATCTCAAAAGAAGATGACAAGAGCTCATGGGAACAATATCACATAATACTTCTTTCAAACATTGTCCTATACTGAATTTGATCCTTGCTTGATTCAGATGAAAGCTTGTTGGTAACTTGAGTCTCTCCACCAATCTTTGGCTTACAACATTGTTGTCGCTTTCTTAAACGAATGCAACTAAACATGGGTGGCTTTCGATTAAACACCTTGTTCTCTACTTCCTTTTCCATAATCTTTTTCTTTACCTCCTTTTCTTTTTCTTCAATTTCCCTTCCTTCTGCAGTTTATTTTTCTTCTTTTTCTATTCTTTCTTTTTCTATTTTCTCCTTCAACGTATGTTGATCCTTCTTGGCTTGTCTTGGTGTCATGAATTTCAACTTCATTTCATGTCCCCCATGCCTAAAATAAAGGGAACGTTCATCAAGATTGAGCATTGTAAACTGAACCCATGCCCATCTCAAAAGAAGATGACAAGAGTTCGTGGGAGCAATATCACATAATACTTCTTTCACATATTGTCCTGTACTGAATTTGATCCTTGCTTGATTCGGATGAAAGCTTGTTGGTAACTTGAGTTTCTCCACCAATCCTTGGCTTACAATATTGTTGTCGCTTTCATAAACGAATGCAACTAATCATGGGTGGCCTTCGATTAAACACCTTGTTATCTACTACCTTTTCCATAATATTTTTCTTTACTTCCTTTTCTTTTTCTTCAATTTCTCCTCCTTCTGCAGTTTATCTTTCTTCTTTTTCTATTCTTTCTTTTTTTATTTTCTCCTTCAACGTATGTTGATCCTTCTTGGCTTGTCTTGGTGTAATAAATTTCAACTTCATTTCATGTCCCTCATGCCTCAAATAAAGGGAACGTTCATCAAGATTGAGCATTGTAAAATGAACCCATGCCCATCTCAAAAGAAGATGACAAGAGTTCGTGGCAGCAATATCACATAATACTTCTTTCACACATTGTCCTGTACTGAATTTGATCCTTCCTTGATTCGGATGAAACTTTGTTGGTAACTTGAGTTTCTCCACCAATCTTTGGCTTACAACATTCTTGTCGCTTTCATAAACGAATGCAACTAAACATGGGTGGCTTTCGATTAAACACCTTGTTCTCTACTTCCTTTCCATAATCTTTTTCTTTACTTCCTTTTCTTTTTCTTCAATTTCCCTTCCTTCTGCAGTTTATTTTTCTTCTTTTACTATTCTTTCTTTTTCTATTTTCTCTTTTAAAATATGTGGTTCCTTCTTGGCTTGTCTTGGTGTCATAAATTTTCACTTCATTTCATGTCCCTCATGCCTCAAATAAAGGGAACGTTCATCAAGATTGAGCATTGTAAAATGAACCCATGCCCATGTCAAAAGAAAATGACAAGACTTCGTGGGAGCAATATCACATAATACTTCTTTCACACATTGTCCTGTTCTGAATTTGATCCTTGCTTGATTCGGATGAAAGCCTGTTGGTAAATTGAGTTTCTCCACCAATCTTTGGCTTACAACATTGTTGTCGCTTTCGTAAACGAATGCAACTAAACATGGGTGGCTTTCGATTAAACACCTTGTTCTCTACTACCTTTTTCATAATCTTTTTCTTTACTTCCTTTTCTTTTTCTTCAATTTCCCTTCCTTCTGCAATTTATTTTTCTTCTTTTTCTATTCTTTCTTTTTCTATTTTCTCCTTTAACGTATGTTGATCCTTCTTGGCTTGTCTTGGTGTCATAAATTTCAACTTCATTTCATGTCCCTCATGCCTCAAATAAAGGGAACGTTCATCAAGATTGAGCATTGTAAAATGAACCCATGCCCATCTCAAAAGAAGATGACAAGAGTTCGTGGGAGCAATATCACATAATACTTCTTTCACACATTGTCCTGTACTGAATTTGATCCTTGCTTGATTCGGATGAAAGCTTGTTGGTAACTTGAGTTTCTCCACCAATCTTTGGCTTACAACATTGTTGTCGCTTTCTTAAACGAATGCAACTAAACATGGGTGGCTTTCGATTAAACACCTTGTTCTCTACTACCTTTTCCATAATCTTTTTCTTTACTTCCTTTTCTTTTTCTTCAATTTCCCTTCCTTCTGCAGTTTATTTTTCTTCTCTTTCTATTCTTTCTTTTTCTATTTTCTCCTTCAACGTATGTTGATCCTTCCTGGCTTCTCTTGGAGTCATAAATTTCAACTTCATTTCATGTCCCTCATGCCTCAAATAAAGGGAACGTTCATCAAGATTGAGCGTTTTAAAATGAACCCATGCCCATCTCAAAAGATGATGACAAGAGTTCGTGGGAGCAATATCACAAAATACCTCTTTCACAAATTGTCATGTACTGAATTTGATCCTTGCTTGATTCAGGTGAAAGCTTGTTGGTAACTATAGTTTCTCCACCAACCTTTGGCTTACAACATTGTTGTCGCTTTCGTAAACGAATGCAACTAAACATGGGTGGCCTTCAATTAAACACGTTGTTCTCTACTACCTTTTTCATAATCTTTTTCTTTACTTCCATTTCTTTTTCTTCAATTTCCCTTCCTTCTGCAGTTTATTTTTCTTCTTTTTCTATTCGTTCTTTTTCTATTTTCTCCTTCAACGTATGTTGATCCTTCTTGGCTTCTCTTGGTGTCATAAATTTCAACTTCATTTCATGTCCCTCATGCCTCAAGTAAAGGGAACGTTCATCAAGATGGAGCGTTTTAAAATGAACCCATGCCCATCTCAAAAGATGATGACAAGAATTCGTAGGAGCAATATCACATAATACCTCTTTCACAAATTGTCATGTACTGATTTTAATCCTTGCTTGATTCTGGTGAAATCTTGTTGGTAACTATAGTTTCTCCACCAATCTTTGGCTTACAACATTGTTGTCGCTTTCGTAAACGAATGCAACTAAACATGGGTGGCCTTCGATTAAACACCTTGTTCTCTACTACCTTTTCCATAATCTTTTTCTTTACTTCCTTTTCTTTTTCTTCAATTTCCCTTCCTTCTGCAGTTTATATTTCTTCTTTTTCTATTTTCTCCTTCAACGTATGTTGATCCTTCTTAGCTTGTCTTGGTGTCATAAATTTCAACTTGATTTCATGTCCCTCATGCCTCAACTAAAGGGAACGTTCATCAAGATTGAGCATTGTAAAATGAAGCCATGCCCATCTCAAAAGAAGATGACTAGGGTTCGTGGGAGCAATATGATAACGCTGTCGTTGACGTGATCAAATTAATACTACTAAACTATAGCAGCATCAGTATTGCTAAGATAGTAGTCAAAAAATAGAAAGGGTAAAGTAACCCAAAGTTGTCTCCCAACGAACACGGAATTGATTTTTAACAAATTAGTTCTTATAAAACTATACAAAGCGGTTAGTCAAATAAAATAAAAAATATAGGGGATTAAGATAAACAAAGATAGAAATAAAATTTAAAAGATAAAAAGAAATAAAAACAATAGTGAAGAAAATAGATTGATTCCATTGCTTTTTCAAAATATATTCATCATCGGTTATCTAAAGATTATTGCTCAATTAACTATTGTTATAGATTTACAAATTAATCAATGTAGAGTCTCAATTAATTTGTTGGCGTTCTCACTTTTAACCAAAGTACAGTCTCAATTAAAAGTGAGAACTTTTAGATTATCCACAGTAAATTCAACCAAAGTACAGTCTCAATCAAATTTACTATGCCTAATCATGTCTATTCTTTTATCTCCTTACCAAATAAAAAGCTTAATTAATCAAAGTAAAGTCTCAATTAATTATAGTTAGAGTAAATACCTTTAACTAAAGTAAAGTCTCAATTATTGGTAAAAACTCATTTAATCATATGAAATTTTCTAAATAAAATCAATGTAAAGTCTCAATTCAATTTAAAAACCCTTCAACTCATATGATTAACATGCATATAGATTTTAAATCATTACTTTTTACGTGATTTAAAGATAAAAGACATAGATGAATTAAAACCTCAACAATAATAAAAAGAACAAAGAAATTAATTAATTCTAACCTCAAAATCCATAATGAAATTACAATGGAATCAACCCAAGAAGTTTAGCAATCCATGGAATACAAAAGAAGAATAGAGAGAAGAAAAGAGAGAGAAAGGAAGAAATTAGGCCCCCCTAAGGGTTCTTAATTTTCGAAGTGCCGAGCTTGTTTTCTACTTCTCCCTTGGTCTCTTTATATAGGAATTGGACTGGGCTTTTCTGTTGCTAAAATCTCTCAAATATATTTTGAAATAAAGATAAATATAAATATTTAAAAATACTTGGAGAGATATAGACTATTTGACAAATATAATTGGTTGATAATATCAATATCTAATATAATTAAATTAATTAATTACTTAAAGATATATGATAAATTATCACCAATTAATATTTGTATTAATTTTCCAAATCAACCCTTTGCAATCTCCTTAAATTATCTTCTAAATAATCCAATATCTTCAAGATATATTTGTTTGTTGTGGAACTAAAAAGATTCAAGAAGATCTTGTCATATTTAAAAAGATTTGGTAGTTATTATCTTTTAATATTTTATGATATAATTAAATAAGATAATTATTTAAAAATATCAAATAAAATATCTAAAGATTTATTTTCCCAAATTATCTTCTATCATAAAGATAAAGAAAACCGCAAGGTCCAATTTTTCTTTCCTCTCTTCTTGGTTTAGCCAAACTTCTTCACTTTTTCAAGCTTTTCTTGCCATCTTCATGTAATGCTTGGCCTGAATTTTTGTGCTTTTAATAATTTCTTATTCTTTGATTTATCTTTAAGGTGTCATGAAGCTTTAATCAATTTATTTCCACACCTCTAAATGAACTTAAAACTTAACTTCAGCTGCATCAACAAACGTTAAAATATCCAAAAATAATTTATGCAGCTAAAAATCACTTTTTAAGACATTTTTATCACACAAGCTCAAACAACCTAATTATCAAAATTATCAATTAAATCACTCTTCAGGCACACAAATTCAATTAAATACCCAGAATTAAACATTAAATGAGGGCAAAAATACGTACTCATCACAATATCACATAATACTTCTTTCACACATTGTCTTGTACTGAACTTGATCCTTGCTTGATTCGGATGAAAGCTTGTTGGTAACTTGAGTTTCTCCACCAATCTTTGGCTTACAACATTGTTCTCGCTTTCATAAACGAATGCAACTAAACATGGGTGGCCTTCGATTAAACACCTTGTTCTCTACTACATTTTCCATAATCTTTTTCTTTACTTCCTTTTCTTTTTCTTCAATTTCCCTTCCTTCTACAGTTTATATTTCTTCCTTTTCTATTCTTTCTTTTTCTTTACTTCCTTTTCTTTTTCTTCAATTTTCCTTCCTTCTACAGTTTATATTTCTTCCTTTTCTATTCTTTCTTTTTCTATTTTCTCCTTCAACGTATGTTGATCCTTCTTGGCTTGTCTTGGTGTCATAAGTTTCAACTTCATTTCATGTCCCTCATGCCTCAAATAAAGGGAACGTTCATCAAGATTGAGCATTGTAAAATGAACCCATGCCTATCTCAAAAGAAGATGACAAGAGTTTGTGGGAGCAATATCACATAATACTTCTTTCACACATTGTCCTGTACTGAATTTGATCCTTGCTTGATTCGGATGAAAGCTTGTTGGTAACTTGAGTTTCTCCACCAATCTTTGGCTTACAACATTGTTGTCGCTTTCATAAATGAATGCAACTAAACATGGGTGGCCTTCGAATAAACACCTTGTTATCTACTACCTTTTCCATAATATTTTTCTTTACTTCCTTTTTTTTTCTTCAATTTCTCTTCCTACTGCAGTTTATTTTTCTTCTTTTTCTATTCTTTCATTTTCTACTTTCTCCTTCAACGTACGTTGATCGTTCTTGGCTTGTCTTGGTGTCATAAATTTCAACTTCATTTCATGTCCCTCATGCCTCAAATAAAGAGAACGTTCATCAAGATTGAGCATTGTAAAGTGAATCCATGCCCATCTCAAAAGAAGATGACAAGAGTTCGTGGGAGCAATATCACATAATACTTCTTTCACACATTTTGTTGTACTGAATTTGATCCTTGCTTAATTCAGATGAAAGCTTGTTGGTAACTTGAGTTTCTCCACCAATCTTTGGCTTACAACATTGTTGTCGCTTTCGTAAACGAATGCAACTAAACATGGGTGGCCTTCGATTAAACACCATGTTCTCTACTACCTTTTCCATAATATTTTTCTTTACTTCCTTTTCTTTTTCTTCAATTTCCCTTCCTTCTGCAGTTTATTTTTCTTCTTTTTCTATTCTTTCTTTTTCTACTTTCTCCTTTAATGTTTGTTGATCCTTCTTGGCTTCTCTTGGTGTCATAAATTTCAACTTCATTTCATGTCCCTCATGCCTCAAATAAAGGGAACGTTCATCAAGATTGAGCGTTTTAAAATGAACCCATGCCCATCTCAAAAGATGATGACAAGAGTTCGTGGGAGCAATATCACATAATACCTCTTTCACAAATTGTCACGTACTGAATTTGATCCTTGCTTGATTCAGGTGAAAGCTTGTTGGTAACTATAGTTTCTCCACCAATCTTTGGCTTACAACATTGTTGTCACTTTCGTAAACAAATGCAACTAAACATGGGTGGCCTTCGATTAAACACCTTGTTCTCTACTATCTTTTCTATAATCTTTTTCTTTACTTCCTTTTCTTTTTCTTCAATTTCCCTTCCTTCTACAGTTTATATTTCTTCCTTTTCTATTCTTTCTTTTTCTTTACTTCCATTTCTTTTTCATCAATTTCCCTTCCTTCTGCAGTTTATTTTTCTTCTTTTTCTATTCTTTCTTTTTCTATTTTCTCCTTCAACGTATGTTGATCCTTCTTGGCTTGTCTTGGTGTCATAAATTTCAACTTCATTTCATGTCCCTCATGCCTCAAATAAAGGGAACGTTCAACAAGATTGTGCATTGTAAAATGAAGCCATGCCCATCTCAAAAGAAGATGACAAGGGTTCGGGGGAGTAATATCACATAATACTTCTTTCACACATTATCTTGTACTGAATTTGATTCGTGCTTGATTCGGATGAAAGCTTGTTGGTAACTTGAGTTTCTCCACCAATCTTTGGCTTACAACATTGTTCTCGCTTTCATAAACGAATGCAACTAAACATGGGTGGCCTTCGATTAAACACCTTGTTCTCTACTACCTTGTCCATAATCTTTTTGTTTACTTCCTTTTCTTTTTCTTCAATTTCCCTTCCTTCTACTGTTTATATTTCTTCTTTTTCTATTCTTTCTTTTTATATTTTCTCCTTCAACGTATGTTGATCCTTCTTGGCTTGTCTTAGTGTCATCAATTTCAACTTCATTTCATGTCCCTCATGCCTCAAATAAAGGGAACATTCATCAAGATTGAGCGTTTTAAAATGAAACCATGCCCATCTCAAAAGAAGATGACAAGAGTTCATGGGAACAATATCACATAATACTTCTTTCACACACTGTCCTGTACTGAATTTGATCCTTGCTTGATTCGAATAAAAGCTTGTTGGTAACTTGAGTTTCTCCACCAATCTTTCTCTTACAACATTGTTGTTGCTTTCTTAAACGAATGCAACTAAACTTGGGTGGCTTTCGATTAAACACCTTGTTCTCTACTACCTTTTCCATAATGTTTTTCTTTACTTCCTTTTCTTTTTCATCAATTTCCCTTCCTTCTGCAGTTTATTTTTCTTCTTTTTCTATTCTTTCTTTTTCTATTTTCTCCTTCAACGTATGTTGATCCTTCTTGGCTTGTCTTGGTGTCATAAATTTCAACTTGATTTCATGTCCCTCATGCCTCAAATAAAGGGAACGTTCATCAAGATTGTGCATTGTAAAATGAAGCCATGCCCATCTCAAAAGATGATGACAAGGGGTCGGGGGAGCAATATCACATAATACTTCTTTCACACATTGTCTTGTACTGAATTTGATTCGTGCTTGATTCGGATGAAAGCTTGTTGGTAACTATAGTTTCTCCACCAATCTTTGGCTTACAACATTGTTCTCGCTTTCATAAATGAATGCAACTAAACATGGGTGGCCTTCGATTAAACACCTTGTTCTCTACTACCTTGTCCATAATCTTTTTGTTTACTTCCTTTTCTTTTTCTTTAATTTCCCTTCCTTCTACAGTTTCTATTTCTTCTTTTTCTATTCTTTCTTTTTATATTTTCTCCTTCAACGTATGTTGATCCTTCTTGGCTTGTCTTGGTGTCATCAATTTCAACTTCATTTCATGTCCCTCATGCCTCAAATAAAGGGAACGTTGATCAAGATTGAGCGTTTTAAAATGAAACCATGCCCATCTCAAAAGAAGATGACAAGAGTTCATGGGAACAATATCACATAATACTTCTTTCACACATTGTCCTGTACTGAATTTGATCCTTTCTTGATTCGAATGAAAGCATGTTGGTAACTTGAGTTTCTCCACCAATCTTTGGCTTACAACATTGTTGTTGCTTTCTTAAACGAATGCAACTAAACTTGGGTGGCTTTCGATTAAACACCTTGTTCTCTACTATCTTTTCCATAATTTTTTTATTTACTTCCTTTTCTTTTTCATCAATTTCCCTTCCTTCTGCAGTTTATTTTTCTTCTTTTTCTATTCTTTCTTTTTCTATTTTCTCCTTCAACGTATGTTGATCCTTCTTGGCTTGTCTTGGTGTCATAAATTTCAACTTGATTTCATGTCCCTCATGCCTCAAATAAAGGAAACATTCATCAAGATTGAGCATTTTAAAATGAAACCATGCCCATCTCAATAGAGGATGACAAGAGTTCATGGGAAGAATATCACATAATACTTCTTTCACACATTGTCATGTACTGAATTTGATCCTTGCTTGATTCGAATGAAAGCTTGTCGCTAACTTGAGTTTCTCCACCATTCTTTGGCTTACAAGATTGTTGTCGCTTTCGTAAACGAATGCAAATAAACTTGGGTGGCTTGCGATTAAACACCTTGTTCTCTACTACCTTTTTCATAATCTTTTTCTTTACTTCCTTTTCTTTTTCTTCAATTTCCCTTCCTTCTGCAGTTTATTTTTCTTCTGTTTCTATTCTTTCTTTTTCTATTTTCTCCTTCAACGTATGTTGATCCTTCTTGGCTTGTCTTGGTGTCATAAATTTCAACTTCATTTCATGTCCCTCATGCCTCAAATAAAAGGAACGTTCATCAAGATTGAGCGTTTTAAAATGAACCCATGCCCATCTCAAAAGATGATGACAAGAGTTCGTGGGAGCAATATCACATAATACCTCTTTCACAAATTGTCATGTACTGAATTTGATCCTTGCTTGATTCAGGTGAAAGCTTGTTGGTAACAATAGTTTTTCCACCAATCTTTGGCTTACAACATTGTTGTCGCTTTCGTAAACGAATGCAACTAAACATGGGTCGCCTTCGATTAAACACCTTGTTCTCTACTACCTTTTTCATAATCTTTTTCTTTACTTCCTTTTCTTTTTCTTCAATTTCCCTTCCTTCTGCAGTTTATTTTTCTTCTTTTTCTATTCTTTCTTTTTCTATTTTCTCCTTCAACGTATGTTGATCCTTCTTGGCTTGTCTTGGTGTCATAAATTTCAACTTGATTTCATGTCCCTCATGCCTCAAATAAAGGGAACGTTCATCAAGATTGTGCATTGTAAAATGAAGCCATGCCCATCTCAAAAGATGATGACAAGGGGTCGGGGGAGCAATATCACATAATACTTCTTTCACACATTGTCTTGTACTGAATTTGATTCGCGCTTGATTCGGATGAAAGCTTGTTGGTAACTTGAGTTTCTCCACCAATCTTTGGCTTACAACATTGTTCTCGCTTTCATAAACGAATGCAACTAAACATGGGTGGCCTTCGATTAAACACCTTGTTCTCTACTACCTTGTCCATAATCTTTTTGTTTACTTCCTGTTCTTTTTCTTTAATTTCCCTTCCTTCTACAGTTTCTATTTCTTCTTTTTCTATTCTTTCTTTTTATATTTTCTCCTTCAACGTATGTTGATCCTTCTTGGCTTGTCTTGGTGTCATCAATTTCAACTTCATTTCATGTCCCTCATGCCTCAAATAAAGGGAACGTTGATCAAGATTGAGCGTTTTAAAATGAAACCATGCCCATCTCAAAAGAAGATGACAAGAGTTCATGGGAACAATATCACATAATACTTCTTTCACACATTGTCCTGTACTGAATTTGATCCTTGCTTGATTGGAATGAAAGCATGTTGGTAACTTGAGTTTCTCCACCAATCTTTGGCTTACAACATTGTTGTTGCTTTCTTAAACGAATGCAACTAAACTTGGGTGGCTTTCGATTAAACACCTTGTTCTCTACTATCTTTTCCATAATTTTTTTCTTTACTTCCTTTTCTTTTTCATCAATTTCCCTTCCTTCTGCAGTTTATTTTTCTTCTTTTTCTATTCTTTCTTTTTCTATTTTCTCCTTCAACGTATGTTGATCCTTCTTGGCTTGTCTTGGTGTCATAAATTTCAACTTGATTCCATGTCACTCATGCCTCAAATAAAGGAAACATTCATCAAGATTGAGCGTTTTAAAATGAAACCATGCCCATCTCAAAAGAGGATGACAAGAGTTCATGGGAAGAATATCACATAATACTTCTTTCACACATTGTCATGTACTGAATTTGATCCTTGCTTGATTCGAATGAAAGCATGTTGGTAACTTGAGTTTCTCCACCAATCTTTGGCTTACAACATTGTTGTTGCTTTCTTAAACGAATGCAACTAAACTTGGGTGGCTTTCGATTAAACACCTTGTTCTCTACTATCTTTTCCATAATTTTTTTCTTTACTTCCTTTTCTTTTTCATCAATTTCCCTTCCTTCTGCAGTTTATTTTTCTTCTTTTTCTATTCTTTCTTTTTCTATTTTCTCCTTCAACGTATGTTGATCCTTCTTGGCTTGTCTTGGTGTCATAAATTTCAACTTGATTCCATGTCCCTCATGCCTCAAATAAAGGAAACATTCATCAAGATTGAGCGTTTTAAAATGAAACCATGCCCATCTCAAAAGAGGATGACAAGAGTTCATGGGAAGAATATCACATAATACTTCTTTCACACATTGTCATGTACTGAATTTGATCCTTGCTTGATTCGAATGAAAGCTTGTCGCTAACTTGAGTTTCTCCACCATTCTTTGGCTTACAAGATTGTGGTCGCCTTCGTAAACGAATGCAAATAAACTTGGGTGGCTTGCGATTAAACACCTTGTTCTCTACTACCTTTTTCATAATCTTTTTCTTTACTTCCTTTTCTTTTTCTTCAATTTCCCTTCCTTCTGCAGTTTATTTTTCTTCTGTTTCTATTCTTTCTTTTTCTATTTTCTCCTTCAACGTATGTTGATCCTTCTTGGCTTGTCTTGGTGTCATAAATTTCAACTTCATTTCATGTCCCTCATGCCTCAAATAAAAGGAACGTTCATCAAGATTGAGCATTTTAAAATGAACCCATGCCCATCTCAAAAGATGATGACAAGAGTTCGTGGGAGCAATATCACATAATACCTCTTTCACAAATTGTCATGTACTGAATTTGATCCTTGCTTGATTCAGGTGAAAGCTTGTTGGTAACAATAGTTTTTCCACCAATCTTTGGCTTACAACATTGTTGTCGCTTTCGTAAACGAATGCAACTAAACATGGGTGGCCTTCGATTAAACACCTTGTTCTCTACTACCTTTTTCATAATCTTTTTCTTTACTTCCTTTTCTTTTTCTTCAATTTCCCTTTCTTCTACAGTTTATTTTTCTTCTGTTTCTATTCTTTCTTTTTCTATTTTCTCCTTCAACGTATGTTGATCCTTCTTGGCTTGTCTTGGTGTCATAAGTTTCAACTTCATTTCATGTCCCTCATGCCTCAAATAAAGGGAACGTTCATCAAGATTGAGCATTGTAAAATGAACCCATGCCTATCTCAAAAGAAGATGACAAGAGTTTGTGGGAGCAATATCACATAATACTTCTTTCACACATTGTCCTGTACTGAATTTGATCCTTGCTTGATTCGGATGAAAGCTTGTTGGTAACTTGAGTTTCTCCACCAATCTTTGGCTTACAACATTGTTGTCGCTTTCATAAATTAATGCAACTAAACATGGGTGGCCTTCGATTAAACACCTTGTTATCTACTACCTTTTCCATAATATTTTTCTTTACTTCCTTTTTTTTTTCTTCAATTTCTCTTCCTTCTGCAGTTTATTTTTCTTCTTTTTCTATTCTTTCTTTTTCTACTTTCTCCTTCAACGTACGTTGATCGTTCTTGGCTTGTCTTGGTGTCATAAATTTCAACTTCATTTCATGCCCCTCATGCCTCAAATAAAGAGAACGTTCATCAAGATTGAGCATTGTAAAGTGAATCCATGCCCATCTCAAAAGAAGATGACAAGAGTTCGTGGGAGCAATATCACATAATACTTCTTTCACACATTGTCTTGTACTGAATTTGATCCTTGCTTAATTCAGATGAAAGCTTGTTGGTAACTTGAGTTTCTCCACCAATCTTTGGCTTACAACATTGTTGTCGCTTTCGTAAACGAATGCAACTAAACATGGGTGGCCTTCGATTAAACACCATGTTCTCTACTACCTTTTCCATAATATTTTTCTTTACTTCCTTTTCTTTTTCTTCAATTTCCCTTCCTTCTGCAGTTTATTTTTCTTCTTTTTCTATTCTTTCTTTTTCTATTTTCTCCTTTAATGTTTGTTGATCCTTCTTGGCTTGTCTTGGTGTCATAAATTTCAACTTCATTTCATGTGCCCCATGCCTAAAATAAAGGGAACATTCATCAAGATTGAGCATTGTAAAATGAACCCATGCCCATCTCAAAAGAAGCTGACAAGAGTTCGTGGGAGCAATATCACATAATACTTCTTTCACACATTGTCCTGTACTGAATTTGATCCTTGCTTGATTCGGATGAAACTTTGTTGGTAACTTGAGTTTCTCCACCAATCTTTGGCTTACAACATTCTTGTCGCTTTCGTAAACGAATGCAACTAAACATGGGTGGCTTTCGATTAAACACCTTGTTCTCTACTTCCTTTTCCATAATCTTTTTCTTTACCTCCTTTTCTTTTTCTTAAATTTCCCTTCCTTCTGCAGTTTATTTTTATTCTTTTTGTATTCTTTCTTTTTCTATTTTCTCCTTCAACGTATGTTGATCCTTCTTGGCTTGTCTTGGAGTCATAAATTTCAACTTCATTTCATGTCCCTCATTACTCAAATAAAGGGAACGTTCATCAAGATTGAGCGCTTTAAAATGAACCCATAACCATCTCAAAAGATGATGACAAGAGTTCGTGGGAGCAATATCACATAATACCTCTTTCACAAATTGTCCTGTACTGAATTTGATCGTTGCTTGATTCAGGTGAAAGCTTGTTGGTAACAATAGTTTTTCCACCAATCTTTGGTTTACAACATTGTTGTCGCTTTCGTAAACGAATGCAACTAAACATGGGTGGCCTTCGATTAAACACCTTGTTCTCTACTACCTTTTTCATAATCTTTTTCTTTACTTCCTTTTCTTTTTCTTCAATTTCCCTTCCTTCTACAGTTTATTTTTCTTCTTTTTCTATTCTTTCTTTTTCTATTTTCTCCTTCAACGTTTGTTGATCCTTCTTGGCTTGTCTTGGTGTCATAAATTTCAACTTCATTTCATGTCCCTCATGCCTCAAATAAAAGGAACGTTCATCAAGATTGAGCATTGTAAAATGAACCCATGCCTATCTCAAAAGAAGATGACAAGAGTTTGTGGGAGCAATATCACATAATACTTCTTTCACACATTGTCTTGTACTGAATTTGATCGTTGCTTGATTCGGATGAAAGCTTGTTGGTAACTATAGTTTCTCCACCAATCTTTGGCTTACAACATTGTTGTCGCTTTCGTAAACGAATGCAACTAAACATGGGTGGCCTTCGATTAAACACCTTGTTCTCTACTACCTTTTTCATAATCTTTTTCTTTACTTCCTTTTCTTTTCCGTCAATTTCCCTTCCTTCTGCAGTTTATTTTTCTTCTTTTTCTATTCTTTCTTGTTCTATTTTCTCCTTCAACGTATGTTGATCCTTCTTAGCTTGTCTTGGTGTCATGAATTTCAACTTCATTTCATGTCCCTCATGGCTCAAATAAAGGGAACATTCATCAAGATTGAGCGTTTTAAAATGAAACCATGCCCATCTCAACAGAAGATGATAAGAGTTCATGGGAACAATATCACATAATACTTCTTTCACACATTGTCTTGTACTGAATTTGATCCTTGCTTGATTCGAATGAAAGCTTCTTGGTAACTTGAGTTTCTCCACCACTCTTTGGCTTACAACATTGTTGTCGCTTTCTTAAACGAATGCAACTAAACCTGGGTCGCTTTCGATTAAACACGTTGTTCTCTACTACCTTTTCCATAATCTTTTTCTTTACTTCCTTTTCTTTTTCTTCAATTTCCCTTCCTTCTGCAGTTTATTTTTCTTCTTTTTCTATTCTTTCTTTTTCTATTTTCTCTTTGAACGTATGTTGATCCTCCTTGGCTTGTCTTGGTGTCATAAATTTCAACTTCATTTCATGTCCCTCATGCCTCAAATAAAGGGAACGTTCATCAAGATTGAGCATTGCAAAATGAAGCCATGCCGATCTCAAAAGAAGATGACAAGGGTTCGTGGTAGCAATATCACATAATACTTCTTTCACACATTCTCTTGTACTGAATTTGATCCTTGCCTGATTCGGATGAAAGCTTGTTGGTAACTTGAGTTGCTCCACCAATCTTTGGCTTACAAAATTCTTGTCGCTTTCGTAAACGAATGCAACTAAACATGGGTGGCTTTCGATCAAACACCTTGTTCTCTACTACTTTTTCCATAATCTTTTTCTTTACTTCCTTTTCTTTTTCTTCAATTTCCCTTCCTTCTGCAGTTTATTTTTCTTCTTTTTGTATTATTTCTTTTTCTATTTTCTCCTTCAACGTATGTTGATCCTTCTTGGCTTCTCTTGGTGTCATAAATTTCAACTTCATTTCATGTCCCTCATGCCTCAAATAAAGGGAACGTTCATCAAGATTGAGCGTTTTAAAATGAACCCATGCCCATCTCAAAAGATGATGACAAGAGTTCGTGGGAGCAATATCACATAATACCTCTTTCACAAATTGTCACGTACTGAATTTGATCCTTGCTTGATTCAGGTGAAAGCTTGTTGGTAACTATAGTTTCTCCACCAATCTTTGGCTTACAACATTGTTGTCGCTTTCGTAAACGAATGCAACTAAACATGGGTGGCCTTCGATTAAACACCTTGTTCTCTACTACCTTTTTTCATAATCTTTTTCTTTACTTCCTTTTCTTTTCCTTCAATTTCCCTTCATTCTGCAGTTTATTTTTCTACTTTTTCTATTCTTTCTTGTTCTATTTTCTCCTTCAACGTATGTTGATCCTTCTTGGCTTGTCTTGGTGTCATGAATTTCAACTTCATTTCATGTCCCTCATGGCTCAAATAAAGGGAACATTCATCAAGATTGAGCGTTTTAAAATGAAACCATGCCCATCTCAAGAGAAGATGATAAGAGTTCATGGGAACAATATCACATAATACTTCTTTCACACATTGTCTTGTACTGAATTTGATCCTTGCTTGATTCGAATGAAAGCTTGTTGGTAACTTGAGTTTCTCCACCACTCTTTGGCTTACAACATTGTTGTCGCTTTCTTAAATGAATGCAACTAAACTTGGGTCGCTTTCGATTAAACACGTTGTTCTCTACTACCTTTTCCATAATCTTTTTCTTTACTTCCTTTTCTTTTTCTTAAATTTCCCTTCCTTCTGCAGTTTATTTTTCTTCTTTTTCTATTCTTTCTTTTTCTATTTTTTCTTTGAACGTATGTTGATCCTCCTTCGCTTGTGATAACGCTGTTGTTGACGCGATCAAATTAATACTACTTATCTTATAACAACTTCAGTATTGTTAAGAAAGTAGTCAACAAAATAGTAAGGGTAAAGTAACCCAAAGTCGTCTCCCAACGAACACGGAATTGATTTTTAACAAATTAGTTCTTATAAACTATACAAATGAGTTAGTCAAATAAAATAAAAAATATAGGGGATTAAGATAAACAAAGATAGAAATAAAATTTAAATGATAAAAAGAAATAAAAACAATAGTAAAGAAAGTAGATTGATTCCATTGCTTTTTAAAAATAGATTCATCCTCGGTTATCTAAAGATTATTGCTCAATTAACTATTGTTATAGATTTACAAATTAATCAATGTAAAGTCTCAATTAATTTGTTGGTGTTCTCACTTTTAACCAAAGTACAGTCTCAATTAAAAGTGAGAACTTTTAGATTATCCACAGTAAATTCAACCAAAGTACAGTCTCAATCAAATTTACTATGCCTAATCATGTCTATTCTTTTATCTCCTTACCAAATAAAAAGCTTAATTAATCAAAGTAAAGTCTCAATTAATTTTCGTTAGAGTAAATACCTTTAATCAAAGTAAAGTCTCAATTATTGGTAAAAACTCATTTAATCATATGAAAGTTTCTAAATAAAATCAAAGTAAAGTCTCAATTAAATTTAAAAACCCTTGACTCATATGATCAATATGCATATAGATCTAAAATCATTATTTTTTATGAGATTCAAAGATAAAAGACATAGATGAAGGAAAACCTCAACAATAATAAAAAGAACAAAGAAATTAATTGATCTAACCTCAGAATCCAATTAAGAAATTACAATGGAATCAACCCGAGAAGTTTAACAATTCATGGAATACAGAATAAAAATGGAAGAATGGAGAGAGAGAAAGGAAACGAAATTAGGCCCCCCTAAGGGTTCCAAAACTCCGAAGTCCCGAGCTTATTCTTTCTGCTTCTCCCTTGGTCTCTTTATATAGGAATTGGACTAGGCTTTTATGTTGCTAAAATCTCTCAAATATCTTTTAAAATAAAGATAAAGATAAATATTTAAAAATATTTGGAGAGATATAGACTATTTGACAAATATAATTGGTTGATAATATCAATATCTAATATAATTAAATTAATTAATTAATTAAAGATATATGATAAATTATCACCAATTAGTATTTGTATTAATTTTCCAAATCAACCTTTTGCAATCTCCTTAAATTATCTTCTAAATAATCAAATATCTTCAAGATATTTTTGTTTGTTGTGGAACTAAAAAGATTCAAGAAGATCTTGTCATATTTAAAAAGATTTGGTAGTTATTATCTTTTAATATTTTATGATATAATTAAATAAGATAATTATTTAAAAATATCAAATAAAATATCTAAGTTATATTTTTCCCAAATTATCTTCTATCATAAAGATAAAGAAAATCGTAAGGTCCAATTTTTTGTTGCTCTCTTCTTGGCTTAGCCAAACTTCTTCACTTTTTCAAGCTTTTCTTGTCGTCTTCATGGAATGCTTGGCTTGGATTTTTGTGATTTTGATAATTTCCTATTCTTGGATTTATCTTTAAGGTATCATGAAGCTTTAATCAATTTATTTCCACATCTCCATGAGCTCAACTTAGCTGCAACTGCACTAACACACTTCAAAATATCCAAAGAAAATTTATGCAACTAAAAAACTATTTTTAACATGCTTTTGTACCTCATGCTCAATAAACCGAATTATAGGAAATTCCAATTAAATCAATCTTTAAACACACAAATTCAATTAAATACCCAGAATTAAACATTAAATGAGGGCAAAAATACGCACTCATCATACCCACACACTTATCCTTTTGCACTCCTGGGCAAAATCAAACAATTTCAAAACTTAATCTGAGGTATTTTATTTCACATCAACACTGGATCAAAGGAATGAACATCACTGGAGATAAATCAATACTCTAGAGATCAAATTATCATGTAAATACAAACAGAAAGGTTCTATTTTTCACACATGAGTTAATCTTTTGAATTCACAAGACAATCAATTATGAAAGAAAGCACTCAAGTTAAATGTGTATTTTTCTCACCAAAATTCTCTCAAGTGTTTTGGCTTGTGTTTTCACTCAAAATACTCATGTAAGTAAACTCTCATAATACTTAACAAGACTTTAATATTCACAAACTTTCAGAAAATATGCATTCAAAGATCATGAGGACTTTTCACAGGTTATAATGAGGCTAAGGCAAAGGTAGGAAAAAATTTAAGATTTTTGGGATTTTGAAATTAAAATACAGAAAGATAATGGAGCATAATTTCAAAAACAACTCCTTTTCGTTTATTGCTTTGTTGTTCTCTCTTATTTTTAGAAAGCAATTATTTCAACACTTTTTCATCAACAATTTTTCCTTTTGCCATTTTTATTAATTTGTGGGTGAGGTACTCACCCACACACTTTATTCCTCAACCATTCCTGAACACAATCCATTAGCTCCTTCTTTCTTCCTAAGGTAGAATATAGTCTTTTTCTTTTCAAGGTTATGCAATAGGCTTAAAACAAGAAAAAGAGGTTTAAAGCTCAAAGGGGCTACCAATGGATTAATATCAAGGTGGGCTTATTTGGCCAAGTAGCTAAAAATAAGAAATGCCTCAGTCATATCAAATCATGCATATTCACCTAAGATGCAAAACAAAAGACTCAAGCTAAACATTTGAGTATAAACAAACATGAGCAAGTCACTCAAGAAAAAAATAGGAATGACATATGGCAGTTCATCCTTTACATTAAGGCTCAAGACTCACAAGGTTAAATTCTTTCACAAAAGATTTAATCAAGAAATTCTCAAATCAACTCAATTAGCAAATCATAGAAACAGTCCACTCATACCAACATGACTTTTATTTTTCTATAATCATGATCATCCCAATTATTGAATCAAATCCCAAAATCCAATGTCAATATGTTTTATTGAAAGCAGGGAAATATTTTTGGTGGATTTCTTATGAGACATATTGTTTAAAAGTTTCACTTAGTAAAAAGTTAATACTTTCACAATTTTCTCAAAAAGAAATCACAATTTTTTTTAAATCAAAAAAAACACAAAAAACACAAAAAACAAAAAACAAAAAACATAAAAAGGAAAATCCTACCTACAGTTTGTCTCCCCCACACTTATTTCAAAAAAAATGTCCTTGATGGACTTATTTTGGGGAGGAAACAAAAATTTTTTGATTTCTGGCTCAATCTGGCCATATGTCAAAATTTATTTTCTTTAATTTTATAAAGTACAAGTCAGCTTGTACCATTTTTTTAATTTTTACTTTTTGAAGTTTATGAAAACTAAAAACAAAAAAACATATTTTTGAAATTTTTTTATATTTTTTATTAAAATCAAAAACAAAAAACTAATATGCATGCAATTTAAATTTTTTATCAACAATGCTTTCAAAAGAATTTGAATCTAACCTGTTTACTTGTTGCAACAACCTTTCTTCTTTTTCTGCAGCCATGTCAACAAAGATAACCACTGAAAACTTATTTGCATCATTCACATCAATAAACTTGATGTGTGGAGTGTGTGGCTTCAACTCAACTTGAGCATCATCAGGTGCATTCGAATGGTTAAGCGGATCATCAGTAATCCTCATAATCTCATCTTCTGAGCAAAAATTTTCACCTGGTGTTGTTGACTCTACTGCTTCATCATTAACCAAGTCAGTTGCAATAGTAGATGCTTCAGTTGCATCTTCGAATATTGTTGGCTCTTCAACTGCACTTGGTTCCTCCATTGTACTGTTCTCACAACTTTGCTCTTGAAAATGATCATTTGTACTCATAACATCATCAACAGGTACAACTTTATATTCACATGGAGCATCGTCAACATATCCATCAGTAGATATGTTTATGGGAGAATCTTTAATTTCTTCATCAGCAACATCTTTAGCAAAATTGATATGTCCATCAGTAGACATATTACTATGAGCATCATTATATCCATCAGTAGATATATCAATGTGATGTGATTCCGCTATTGGTTTTTCAGACTGACTCTGCAAGCTTTGTGTGGCGGCATTCATCATCTCTTTCTGATCTGTCTGATTCATCTTCATCATTTCAGTCATCATTTTCATCATATCTTCCAAAGTGACCTTTGTCATTGCATCATTCATTAGCTGACTCAAATCTTCAGACATTTGTTCAGCTCTGATGGCCAACTTCAGAAGCACATCTTTGATTTCATGACGAAGTTTGTTAAAATCTGGATTTTCAGGAAATCTCTGATGGGGTTGAGGGGTGGTATTAACAGTTACAAGTAATTCTATGAAGTTGTTCTTACTTGCATCCCTCAACATATCAGACAATATTTGCTTATTTTCATACCACTCTTGCTCAATATCTCTGCATCGTTGATCAACTCGCAACCTTTCATCCATGGACTCTAATTTCTCTATAACTTCACCCATTAATATCATAACGTCCCTGTAGGATGGTCCATTGGTTGCTTCAACTTGCTGTGGTGGTACATATTGTTGATGAAAACTATTTGGAATATATGGTTGCTGAGGTGGACACTCAGAATATGGTTGTTGCTCATATCCCAAAAAAGATGATCTAGGATATAGATCATTAAATTGTCGTAAAGTTAACCCACTTATATCAGGTGCAGAAGTAGGTGTGACAATTTGTTGCTGAAAATCACGTGGTTGTTGTGGATAGTAATCATAATTCACTTGAAAATCACACAGTTGATTATTTTCATATGAAAAACTATTTTGCATTTTTGAAAGAGGTTTTCTGAAAAGAAATAAGTTGAAAGCTTGTTGAGTAGACTTCCAGGAAAGAGAGGTGCGTCTCAATGGACAACTTAAGTACCTTGTCTTTCCTTAGCCAAAGTTTTTCCGAACTAGTTTCACAAATTTCCCAACAAAATTCCTCAAACAAAAACTATGCTTAAAAAAATAACTAAATAAAATAAAATAAAATAACTAAAGAAAATTAAAAAAATGTTAGAACAAAAATTGAGAAAAGAAAATGTTAGTGATAAAAAAAATAAAAATAAAAATAAAAAATAAAATCAAAAGAATAAAAATAAAAATAAGAACTAAAATGATAAAAATTCTAACCGTGTTCCCCGGCAACGGCGCCAAATTTGATAACGCTGTCGTTGACGCGATCAAATTAATACTACTTATCTTATAACAACTTCAGTATTGTTAAGAAAGTAGTCAACAAAATAGTAAGGGTAAAGTAACCCAAAGTCGTCTCCCAACGAACACGGAATTGATTTTTAACAAATTAGTTCTTATAAACTATACAAATGAGTTAGTCAAATAAAATAAAAAATATAGGGGATTAAGATAAACAAAGATAGAAATAAAATTTAAATGATAAAAAGAAATAAAAACAATAGTAAAGAAAATAGATTGATTCCATTGCTTTTTAAAAATAGATTCATCCTCGGTTATCTAAAGATTATTGCTCAATTAACTATTGTTATAGATTTACAAATTAATCAATGTAAAGTCTCAATTAATTTGTTGGTGTTCTCACTTTTAACCAAAGTACAGTCTCAATTAAAAGTGAGAACTTTTAGATTATCCACAGTAAATTCAACCAAAGTACAGTCTCAATCAAATTTACTATGCCTAATCATGTCTATTCTTTTATCTCCTTACCAAATAAAAAGCTTAATTAATCAAAGTAAAGTCTCAATTAATTTTCGTTAGAGTAAATACCTTTAATCAAAGTAAAGTTTCAATTATTGGTAAAAACTCATTTAATCATATGAAAGTTTCTAAATAAAATCAAAGTAAAGTCTCAATTAAATTTAAAAACCCTTGACTCATATGATCAATATGCATATAGATCTAAAATCATTATTTTTTATGAGATTCAAAGATAAAAGACATAGATGAAGGAAAACCTCAACAATAATAAAAAGAACAAAGAAATTAATTGATCTAAGCTCAGAATCCAATTAAGAAATTACAATGGAATCAACCCGAGAAGTTTAACAATTCATGGAATACAGAATAAAAATGGAAGAATGGAGAGAGAGAAAGGAAACGAAATTAGGCCCCCCTAAGGGTTCCAAAACTCCGAAGTCCCGAGCTTATTCTTTCTGCTTCTCCCTTGGTCTCTTTATATAGGAATTGGACTAGGCTTTTATGTTGCTAAAATCTCTCAAATATCTTTTAAAATAAAGATAAAGATAAATATTTAAAAATATTTGGAGAGATATAGACTATTTGACAAATATAATTGGTTGATAATATCAATATCTAATATAATTAAATTAATTAATTAATTAAAGATATATGATAAATTATCACCAATTAGTATTTGTATTAATTTTCCAAATCAACCTTTTGCAATCTCCTTAAATTATCTTCTAAATAATCAAATATCTTCAAGATATTTTTGTTTGTTGTGGAACTAAAAAGATTCAAGAAGATCTTGTCATATTTAAAAAGATTTGGTAGTTATTATCTTTTAATATTTTATGATATAATTAAATAAGATAATTATTTAAAAATATCAAATAAAATATCTAAGTTATATTTTTCCCAAATTATCTTCTATCATAAAGATAAAGAAAATCGTAAGGTCCAATTTTTTGTTGCTCTCTTCTTGGCTTAGCCAAACTTCTTCACTTTTTCAAGCTTTTCTTGTCGTCTTCATGGAATGCTTGGCTTGGATTTTTGTGATTTTGATAATTTCCTATTCTTGGATTTATCTTTAAGGTATCATGAAGCTTTAATCAATTTATTTCCACATCTCCATGAGCTCAACTTAGCTGCAACTACACTAACACACTTCAAAATATCCAAAGAAAATTTATGCAACTAAAAAACTATTTTTAACATGCTTTTGTACCTCATGCTCAATAAACCGAATTATAGGAAATTCCAATTAAATCAATCTTTAAACACACAAATTCAATTAAATACCCAGAATTAAACATTAAATGAGGGCAAAAATACGCACTCATCAGCTTGTCTTGGTGTCATAAATTTCAACTTCATTTCATGTCCCTCATGCCTCAAATAAAGGGAACGTTCATCAAGATTGAGCATTGTAAAATGAAGCCATGCCCATCTCAAAAGAAGATGACAAGGGTTCGTGGTAGCAATATCACATAATACTTCTTTCACACATTGTCTTGTACTGAATTTGATCCTTGCCTGATTCTGATGAAAGCTTGTTGGTAACTGTAGTTTCTCGACCAATCTTTTGCTTACAACATTGTTGTCGCTTTCGTAAACGAATGCAACTAAACATGGGTGGCCTTCAATTAAACACCTTGTTCTCTACTACCTTTTTCATAATCTTTTTCTTTACTTCCTTTTCTTTTTCTTCAATTTCCCTTCCTTCTGCAGTTTATTTTTCCTCGTTTTCTATTCTTTCTTGTTCTATTTTCTCCTTCAACGTATGTTGATCCTTCTTGGCTTGTCTTGGTGTCATGAATTTCAACTTCATTTCATGTCCCTCATGGCTCAAATAAAGGGAACATTCATCAAGATTGTGCTTTTTAAAATGAAACCATGACCATCTGAAGGGAAGATGATAAGAGTTCATGGGAACAATATCACATAATACTTCTTTCACACATTGTCTTGTACTGAATTTGATCCTTGCTTTATTCGAATGAAAGCTTCTTGGTAACTTGAGTTTCTCCACCACTCTTTGGCTTACAACATTGTTGTCGCTTTCTTAAACGAATGCAACTAAACTTGGGTCGCTTTCGATTAAACACGTTGTTCTCTACTACCTTTTCCATAATCTTTTTCTTTACTTGCTTTTCTTTTTCTTCAATTTCCCTTCCTTCTGCAGTTTATTTTTCTTCTTTTTCTATTCTTTCTTTTTCTATTTTCTCTTTGAACGCATGTTGATCCTCCTTGGCTTGTCTTGGTGTCATAAATTTCAACTTCATTTCATGTCCCTCATGCCTCAAATAAAGGGAACGTTCATCAAGATTGAGCATTGCAAAATGAAGCCATGCCCATCTCAAAAGAAGATGACAAGGGTTCGTGGTAGCAATATCACATAATACTTCTTTCACACATTCTCTTGTACTGAATTTGATCCTTGCCTGATTCGGATGAAAGCTTGTTGGTAACTTGAGTTGCTCCACCAATCTTTGGCTTACAACATTCTTGTCGCTTTCGTAAACGAATGCAACTAAACATGGGTGGCTTTCGATCAAACACCTTGTTCTCTACTACTTTTTCCATAATCTTTTTCTTTACTTCCTTTTCTTTTTCTTCAATTTCCCTTCCTTTTGCAGTTTATTTTTCTTCTTCTTGTATTATTTCTTTTTCTATTTTCTCCTTCAACGTATGTTGATCCTTCTTGGCTTCTCTCGGTGTCATAAATTTCAACTTCATTTCATGTCCCTCATGCCTCAAATAAGGGGAACGTTCATCAAGATTGAGCGTTTTAAAATGAACCCATGCCCATCTCAAAAGATGATGACAAGAGTTCGTGGGCGCAATATCACCTAATACCTCTTTCACAAATTGTCACGTACTGAATGTGATCCTTGCTTGATTCAGGTGAAAGCTTGTTGGTAACTATAGTTTCTCCACCAATCTTTCGCTTACAACATTGTTGTCGCTTTCGTAAACGAATGCAACTAAACATGGGTGGCCTTCGATTAAACACCTTATTCTCAACTACCTTTTTCATAATCTTTTTCTTTACTTCCTTTTCTTTTTCTTCAATTTCCCTTCCTTCTGCAGTTTATTTTTCTTCTTTTTCTATTCTTTTTGTTTCTATTTTCTCCTTCAGCGTATGTTGATCCTTCTTGGCTTGTCTTGGTGTCATGAATTTCAACTTCATTTCATGTCCCTCATGGCTCAAATAAAGGGAACATTCATCAAGATTGAGCGTTTTAAAATGAAACCATGCCCATCTCAAAAGAAGATGACAAGAGTTCATGGGAACAATATCACATAATACTTCTTTCAAACATTGTCCTGTACTAAATTTGATCCTTGCTTGATTCGGATGAAATTGTTGTTGGTAACTTGAGTTTCTCCACCATTCTTTGGCTTACAACATTGTTGTCGCTTTCGTAAACGAATGCAACTAAACATGGGTGGCCTTCGATTAAACACCTTGTTCTCTACTACCTTTTTCATAATCTTTTTCTTTACTTCCTTTTCTTTTCCTTCAATTTCCCTTCCTTCTGCAGTTTATTTTTCTTCTTTTTCTATTCTTTCTTGTTCTATTTTGTCCTTCAACGTATGTTGATCCTTCTTGGCTTGTCTTGGTGTCATGAATTTCAACTTCATTTCATGTCCCTCATGCCTCAAATAAAGGGAACATTCATCAAGATTGAGCGTTTTAAAATGAAACCATGCCCATCTCAAGAGAAGATGATAAGAGTTCATAGGAACAATATCACATAATACTTCTTTCACACATTGTCCTGTACTGAATTTGATCCTTGCTTGATTCGGATGAAAGCTTGTTGGTAACTTGAGTTTCTCCACCAATCTTTGGCTTACAACATTGTTGTCGCTTTCGTAAACGAATGCAACTAAACATGGGTGGCCTTCGATTAAACACCCTGTTCTCTACTACCTTTTGCATAACCTTTTTCTTTGCTTCCTTTTCTTTTTCTTCAATTTCCCTTCCTTCTGCAGTTTATTTTTCTTCTTTTTCTATTTTCTCCTTTAACGTATGTTGATCTTTCTTGGCTTGTCTTGGTGTCATAAATTTCAACTTCATTTCATGTCCCTCATCGCTTAAATAAAGGGAACATTCATCAAGATTGAGCGTTTTAAAATGAAACCATGCCCATCTCAAGAGAAGATGATAAGAGTTCATAGGAACAATATCACATAATACTTCTTTCACACATTGTCCTGTACTGAATTTGATCCTTGCTTGATTCGGATGAAAGCTTGTTGGTAACTTGAGTTTCTCCACCAATCTTTGGCTTACAACATTGTTGTCGCTTTCGTAAACGAATGCAACTTAACATGGGTGGCTTTCGATTAAACACCCTGTTCTCTACTACCTTTTGCATAATCTTTTTCTTTACTTCCTTTTCTTTTTCTTCAATTTCCCTTCCTTCCGCAGTTTATTTTTCTTCTATCTCTATTCTTTCTTTTTCTATTTTCTCCTTTAACGTATGTTGATCCTTCTTGGCTTCTCTTGGTGTCATCAATTTCAACTTCATTTCATGTCCCTCATGCCTCAAATAAAGGGAACGTTCATCAAGATTGAGCGTTTTAAAATGAACCCATGCCCATCTCAACGGAAGATGATAAGAGTTCATGGGAACAATATCACATAATACTTCTTTCACACATTGTCTTGTACTGAATTTGATCCTTGCTTTATTCGAATGAAAGCTTCTTGGTAACTTGAGTTTCTCCACCACTCTTTGGCTTACAACATTGTTGTCGCTTTCTTAAACGAATGCAACTAAACTTGGGTCGCTTTCGATTAAACACGTTGTTCTCTACTACCTTTTCCATAATCTTTTTCTTTACTTCCTTTTCTTTTTCTTCAATTTCCCTTCCTTCTGCAGTTTATTTTTCTTCTTTTTCTATTCTTTCTTTTTCTATTTTCTCTTTGAACGTATGTTGATCCTCCTTGGCTTGTCTTGGTGTCATAAATTTCAACTTCATTTCATGTCCCTCATGCCTCAAATAAAGGGAACGTTCATCAAGATTGAGCATTGTAAAATGAAGTCTTGCCCATCTCAAAAGAAGATGACAAGGGTTCGTGGTAGCTATATCACATAATACTTCTTTCACACATTGTCTTGTACTGAATTTGATCCTTGCCTGATTCGGATGAAAGCTTGTTGGTAACTTGAGTTTCTCCACCAATCTTTGGCTTACAACATTCTTGTCGCTTTCGTAAACGAATGCAACTAAACATGGGTGGCTTTCGATCAAACACCTTGTTCTCTACTACTTTTTCCATAATCTTTTTCTTTACTTCCTTTTCTTTTTCTTCAATTTCCCTTCCTTCCGCAGTTTATTTTTCTTCTTGTATTATTTCTTTTTCTATTTTCTCCTTCAACGTATGTTGATCCTTCTTGGCTTCTCTTGGTGTCATCAATTTCAACTTCATTTCATGTCCCTCATGCCTCAAATAAAGGGAACGTTCATCAAGATTGAGCGTTTTAAAATGAACCCATGCCCATCTCAAAAGATGATGACAAGAGTTCGTGGGCGCAATATCACATAATACCTCTTTCACAAATTGTCACGTACTGAATGTGATCCTTGCTTGATTCAGGTGAAAGCTTGTTGGTAACTATAGTTTCTCCACCAATCTTTCGCTTACAACATTGTTGTCGCTTTCGTAAACGAATGCAACTAAACATGGGTGGCCTTCGATTAAACACCTTGTTCTCTACTACCTTTTTCTTTACTTCCTTTTCTTTTTCTTCAATTTCCCTTCCTTCTGCAGTTTATTTTTCTTCTTTTTCTATTCTTTTTGTTTCTATTTTCTCCTTCAGCGTATGTTGATCCTTCTTGGCTTGTCTTGGTGTCATGAATTTCAACTTCATTTCATGTCCCTCATGGCTCAAATAAAGGGAACATTCATCAAGATTGAGCGTTTTAAAATGAAACCATGCCCATCTCAAAAGAAGATGACAAGAGTTCATGGGAACAATATCACATAATACTTCTTTCAAACATTGTCCTGTACTGAATTTGATCCTTGCTTGATTCGGATGAAACTTTGTTGGTAACTTGAGTTTCTCCACCATTCTTTGGCTTACAACATTGTTGTCGCTTTCGTAAACGAATGCAACTAAACATGGGTGGCCTTCGATTAAACACCCTGTTCTCTACTACCTTTTGCATAACCTTTTTCTTTTCTTCCTTTTCTTTTTCTTCAATTTCCCTTCCTTCTGCAGTTTATTTTTCTTCTTTTTCTATTCTTTCTTTTTCTATTTTCTCCTTTAACGTATGTTGATCCTTCTTGGCTTGTCTTGGTGTCATAAATTTCAACTTCATTTCATGTCCCTCATGCCTCAAATAAAGGGAACGTTCATCAAGATTGAGCATTGTAAAATGAACTCATGCCCATCTCAAAAGAAGATGACAAGAGTTTGTGGGAGCAATATCACATAATACTTCTTTCACACATTGTCCTGTACTGAATTTGATACTTGCTTGATTCGGATGAAAGCTTGTTGGTAACTTGAGTTTCTCCACCAATCTTTGTTTACAACATTGTTGTCGCTTTCGTAAACGAATGCAACTAAACATGGGTGGCTTTCGATTAAACACCCTGTTCTCTACTACCTTTTGCATAACGTTTTTCTTTACTTCCTTTTCTTTTTCTTCAATTTCCCTTCCTTCTGCAGTTTATTTTTCTTCTTTTTGTATTATTTCTTTTTCTATTTTCTCCTTCAACGTATGTTAATCCTTCTTGGCTTGTCTTGGCGTCATGAATTTCAATTTCATTTCATGTCCCTCATGCCTCAAACAAAGGGAACATTCATCCAGATTGAGCGTTTTAAAATGAAACCATGTCCATCTCAAAAGAAGATGACAAGAGTTCATGGGAACAATATCACATAATACTTCTTTCACACATTGTCCTGTACTGAATTTGATCCTTGCTTGATTCGAATGAAAGCTTGTTGGTAACTTGAGTTTCTCCCCCAATCTTTGGCTTACAACATTGTTGTCGCTTTCTTAAACGAATGCAACTAAACTTGGGTCGCTTTCGATTAAACACGTTGTTCTCTACTACCTTTTCCATAATCTTTTTCTTTACTTCCTTTTCTTTTTCTTCAATTTCCCTTCCTTCTGCAATTTATTTTTCTTCTTTTTCTATTCTTTCTTTTTCTATTTTCTCCTTTAACGTATGTTGATCCTTCTTGGCTTGTCTTGGTGTCATAAATTTCAACTTCATTTCATGTCCCTCATGCCTCAAATAAAGGGAACGTTCATCAAGATTGAGCATTGTAAAATGAAGCCATGCCCATCTCAAAAGAAGATGACAAGGGTTCGTGGTAGCAATATCACATAATACTTCTTTCACACATTGTCTTGTACTGAATTTGATCCTTGCCTGATTCGGATGAAAGCTTGTTGGTAACTTGAGTTTCTCCACCAATCTTTGGCTTACAACATTCTTGTCGCTTTCGTAAACGAATGCAACTAAACATGGGTGGCCTTCGATTCAACACCTTGTTCTCTACTACCTTTTCCATAATCTTTTTCTTTACTTCCTTTTCTTTTTCTTCAATTTCCCTTCCTTCTGCAGTTTATTTTTCTTCTTTTTCTATTCTCTCTTTTTCTATTTTCTCTTTGAACGTATGTTGATCCTCCTAGGCTTGTCTTGGTGTCATAAATTTCAACTTCATTTCATGTCCCTCATGCCTCAAATAAAGGGAACGTACATCAAGATTGAGCATTGTAAAATGAAGCCATGCCCATCTCAAAAAAAGATGACATGGGTTCGTGGTAGCAATATCACATAATACTTCTTTCACACATTGTCTTGTACTGAATTTGATCCTTGCCTGATTCGGATGAAAGCTTGTTGGTAACTTGAGTTTCTCCACCAATCTTTGGCTTACAACATTCTTGTCGCTTTCGTAAACGAATGCAGCTAAACATGGGTGGCTTTCGATCAAACACCTTGTTCTCTACTACTTTTTCCATAATCTTTTTCTTTACTTCCTTTTCTTTTTCTTCAATTTCCCTTCCTTCTGCAGTTTATTTTTCTTCTTCTTGTATTATTTCTTTTTCTATTTTCTCCTTCAACGTATGTTGATCCTTCTTGGCTTCTCTTGGTGTCATAAATTTCAACTTCATTTCATGTCCCTCATGCCTCAAATAAAGCGAACGTTCATCAAGATTGAGCGTTTTAAAATGAACCCATGCCCATCTCAAAAGATGATGACAAGAGTTCGTGGGAGCAATATCACATAATACCTCTTTCACATATTGTCACGTATTGAATTTGATCCTTGCATGATTCAGGTGAAAGCTTGTTGGTAACTATAGTTTCTCCACCAATCTTTGGCTTACAACATTGTTGTCGCTTTCGTAAACGAATGCAACTAAACATGGGTGGCTTTCGATCAAACACCTTGTTCTCTACTACTTTTTCCATAATCTTTTTCTTTACTTCCTTTTCTTTTTCTTCAATTTCCTTTCCTTCTGCAGTTTATTTTTCTTCTTTTTCTATTCTTTCTTTTTGTATTTTCTCCTTAAACGTATGTTAATCCTTCTTGGCTTGTCTTGGCGTCATGAATTTCAATTTCATTTCATGTCCCTCATGCCTCAAACAAAGGGAACATTCATCAAGATTGAGCGTTTTAAAATGAAACCATGTCCATCTCAAAAGAAGATGACAAGAGTTCATGGGAACAATATCACATAATACTTCTTTCACACATTGTCCTGTACTGAATTTGATCCTTCCTTGATTCGAATGAAAGCTTGTTGGTAACTTGAGTTTCTCCACCAATCTTTGGCTTACAACATTGTTGTCGCTTTCTTAAACGAATGCAACTAAACTTGTGTCGCTTTCGATTAAACACGTTGTTCTCTACTACCTTTTCCATAATCTTTTTCTTTACTTGCTTTTCTTTTTCTTCAATTTCCCTTCCTTCTGCAGTTTATTTTTCTTCTTTTTCTATTCTTTCTTTTTCTATTTTCTCCTTTAACGTATGTTGATCCTTCTTGGCTTGTCTTGGTGTCATAAATTTCAACTTCATTTCATGTCCCTCATGCCTTAAATAAAGGGAACGTTCATCAAGATTGAGCATTGTAAAATGAACCCATGCCCATCTCAAAAGAAGATGACAAGAGTTTGTGGGAGCAATATCACATAATACTTCTTTCACACATTGTCCTGTACTGAATTTGATCCTTGCTTGATTCGGATGAAAGCTTGTTGGTAACTTGAGTTTCTCCACCAATCTTTGGCGTACAACATTGTTGTCGCTTTCGTAAACGAATGCAACTAAACATGGGTGGCCTTCGATTAAACACCCTGTTCTCTACTACCTTTTGCATAACCTTTTTCTTTGCTTCCTTTTCTTTTTCTTCAATTTCCCTTCCTTCTACAGTTTATTTTTCTTCTTTTTCTATTCTTTCTTTTTCTATTTTCTCCTTTAACGTATGTTGATCCTTCTTGGCTTGTCTTGGTGTCATAAATTTCAACTTCATTTCATGTCCCTCATGCGTCAAATAAAGGGAACGTTCATCAAGATTGAGCATTGTAAAATGAACCCATGCCAATCTCAAAAGAAGATGACAAGAGTTTGTGGGAGCAATATCACATAATACTTCTTTCACACATTATCTTGTACTGAATTTGATCCTTGCTTGATTCGAATGAAAGCTTGTTCGTAACTTGAGTTTCTCCACCAATCTTTGGCTTACAACATTGTTGTCGCTTTATTAAACGAATGCAACTAAACTTGGGTCGCTTTCGATTAAACACGTTGTTCTCTACTACCTTTTCCATAATCTTTTTCTTTACTTCCTTTTCTTTTTCTTCAATTTCCCTTCCTTCTGCAGTTTATTTTTCTTCTTTTTCTATTCTTTCTTTTTCTATTTTCTCTTTGAACGTATGTTGATCCTCCTTGGCTTGTCTTGGTGTCATAAATTTCAACTTCATTTCATGTCCCTCATGCCTCAAATAAAGGGAACGTTCATCAATATTAAGCATTGTAAAATGAAGCCATGCCCATCTCAAAAGAAGATGACAAGGGTTCGTGGTAGCAATATCACATAATACTTCTTTCACACATTGTCTTGTACTGAATTTGATCCTTGCCTGATTCGGATGAAAGCTTGTTGGTAACTTGAGTTTCTCCACCAATCTTTGGTTTACAACATTCTTGTCGCTTTCGTAAACGAATGCAACTAAACATGGGTGGCTTTCGATCAAACACCCTGTTCTCTACTACTTTTTCCATAATCTTTTTCTTTACTTCCTTTTCTTTTTCTTCAATTTCCTTTCCTTCTGCAGTTTATTTTTCTTCTTTTTCTATTCTTTCTTTTTATATTTTCTCCTTCAACGTATGTTAATCCTTCTTGGCTTGTCTTGGCGTCATGAATTTCAACTTCATTACATGTCCCTCATGCCTCAAATAAAGGGAACATTCATCAAGATTGAGCGTTTTAAAATGAAACCATGTCCATCTCAAAAGAAGATGACAAGAGTTCATGGGAACAATATCACATAATACTTCTTTCACACATTGTCCTGTACTGAATTTGATCCTTGCTTGATTCGAATGAAAGCTTGTTGGTAACTTGAGTTTCTCCACCAATCTTTGGCTTACAACATTGTTGTCGCTTTCTTAAACGAATGCAACTAACTTGGGTCGCTTTCGATTAAACACGTTGTTCTCTACTACCTTTTCCATAATCTTTTTCTTTACTTCCTTTTCTTTTTCTTCAATTTCCCTTCCTTCTGCAGTTTATTTTTCTTCTTTTTCTATTCTTTCTTGTTCTATTTTCTCCTTCAACGTATGTTGATCCTTCTTGGCTTGTCTTGGTGTCATGAATTTCAACTTCATTTCATGTCACTCATGGCTCAAATAAAGGGAACATTCATCAAGATTGAGCGTTTTAAAATGAAACCATGCCCATCTCAAGAGATGATGACAAGAGTTCGTGGGAGCAATATCACATAATACCTCTTTCACAAATTGTCACGTACTGAATTTGATCCTTGCTTGATTCAGGTGAAAGCTTGTTGGTAACTATAGTTTCTCCACCAATCTTTGGCTTACAACATTGTTGTCGCTTTCGTAAACGAATGCAACTAAACATGGGTGGCCTTCGATTAAACACATTATTCTCTACTACCTTTTTCATAATCTTTTTCTTTACTTCCTTTTCTTTTCCTTCAATTTCCCTTCCTTCTGCAGTTTATTTTTGTTCTTTTTCTATTCTTTCTTGTTCTATTTTCTCCTTCAACGTATGTTGATCCTTCTTCGCTTGTCTTGGTGTCATGAATTTCAACTTCATTTCATGTCCCTCATGGCTCAAATAAAGGAAACATTCATCAAGATTGAGCGGTTTAAATTGAAACCATGCCCATCTCAAGAGAAGATGATAAGAGTTCGTGGGAACAATATCACATAATACTTCTTTCACACATTGTCTTGTACTGAATTTGATCCTTGCTTGATTCGAATGAAAGCTTGTTGGTAACTTGAGTTTCTCCACCAATCTTTGGCTTACAACATTGTTGTCGCTTTCTTAAACGAATGCAACTAAACTTGGGTCGCTTTCGATTAAACACGTTGTTCTCTACTACCTTTTCCATAATCTTTTTCTTTACTTCCTTTTCTTTTTCTTCAATTTCCCTTCCTTCTGCAGTTTATTTTTCTTCTTTTTCTATTCTTTCTTTTTCTATTTTCTCCTTTAACGTATGTTGATCCTTCTTGGCTTGTCTTGGTGTCATAAATTTCAACTTCATTTCATGTCCCTCATGCCTCAAATAAAGGGAACGTTCATCATGATTGAGCATTGTAAAATGAAGCGATGCCCATCTCAAAAGAAGATGACAAGAGTTTGTGGGAGCAATATCACATAATACTTCTTTCACACATTGTCCTGTACTGAATTTGATCCTTGCTTGATTCGGATGAAAGCTTGTTGGTAACTTGAGTTTCTCCACCAATCTTTGGCTTACAACATTGTTGTCGCTTTCGTAAACGAATGCAACTAAACATGGGTGGCCTTCGATTAAACACCCTGTTCTCTACTACCTTTTGCATAACCTTTTTCTTTGCTTCCTTTTCTTTTTCTTCAATTTCCCTTCCTTCTGCAGTTTATTTTTCTTCTTTTTCTATTCTTTCTTTTTCTATTTTCTCCTTTAACGTATGTTGATCCTTCTTGGCTTGTCTTGGTGTCATGAATTTCAACTTCATTTCATGTCACTCATGGCTCAAATAAAGGGAACATTCATCAAGATTGAGCGTTTTAAAATGAAACCATGCCCATCTCAAGAGATGATGACAAGAGTTCGTGGGAGCAATATCACATAATACCTCTTTCACAAATTGTCACGTACTGAATTTGATCCTTGCTTGATTCAGGTGAAAGCTTGTTGGTAACTATAGTTTCTCCACCAATCTTTGGCTTACAACATTGTTGTCGCTTTCGTAAACGAATGCAACTAAACATGGGTGGCCTTCGATTAAACACATTATTCTCTACTACTTTTTTCATAATCTTTTTCTTTACTTCCTTTTCTTTTCCTTCAATTTCCCTTCCTTCTGCAGTTTATTTTTGTTCTTTTTCTATTCTTTCTTGTTCTATTCTCTCCTTCAACGTATGTTGATCCTTCTTCGCTTGTCTTGGTGTCATGAATTTCAACTTCATTTCATGTCCCTCATGGCTCAAATAAAGGAAACATTCATCAAGATTGAGCGGTTTAAATTGAAACCATGCCCATCTCAAGAGAAGATGATAAGAGTTCGTGGGAACAATATCACATAATACTTCTTTCACACATTGTCCTGTACTGAATTTGATCCTTGCTTTATTCGGATGAAAGCTTGTTGGTACCTTGAGTTTCTCCACCAATCTTTGGCTTACAACATTGTTGTCGCTTTCGTAAACGAATGCAGCTAAACATGGGTGGCTTTCGATCAAACACCTTGTTCTCTACTACTTTTTCCATAATCTTTTTCTTTACTTCCTTTTCTTTTTCTTCAATTTCCCTTCCTTCTGCAGTTTATTTTTCTTCTTCTTGTATTATTTCTTTTTCTATTTTCTCCTTCAACGTATGTTGATCCTTCTTGGCTTCTCTTGGTGTCATAAATTTCAACTTCATTTCATGTCCCTCATGCCTCAAATAAAGCGAACGTTCATCAAGATTGAGCGTTTTAAAATGAACCCATGCCCATCTCAAAAGATGATGACAAGAGTTCGTGGGAGCAATATCACATAATACCTCTTTCACAAATTGTCACGTATTGAATTTGATCCTTGCATGATTCAGGTGAAAGCTTGTTGGTAACTATAGTTTCTCCACCAATCTTTGGCTTACAACATTGTTGTCGCTTTCGTAAACGAATGCAACTAAACATGGGTGGCTTTCGATCAAACACCTTGTTCTCTACTACTTTTTCCATAATCTTTTTCTTTACTTCCTTTTCTTTTTCTTCAATTTCCTTTCCTTCTGCAGTTTATTTTTCTTCTTTTTCTATTCTTTCTTTTTATATTTTCTCCTTAAACGTATGTTAATCCTTCTTGGCTTGTCTTGGCGTCATGAATTTCAATTTCATTTCATGTCCCTCATGCCTCAAACAAAGGGAACATTCATCAAGATTGAGCGTTTTAAAATGAAACCATGTCCATCTCAAAAGAAGATGACAAGAGTTCATGGGAACAATATCACATAATACTTCTTTCACACATTGTCCTGTACTGAATTAGATTCTTGCTTGATTCGAATGAAAGCTTGTTGGTAACTTGAGTTTCTCCACCAATCTTTGGCTTACAACATTGTTGTCGCTTTCTTAAACGAATGCAACTAAACTTGTGTCGCTTTCGATTAAACACGTTGTTCTCTACTACCTTTTCCATAATCTTTTTCTTTACTTGCTTTTCTTTTTCTTCAATTTCCCTTCCTTCTGCAGTTTATTTTTCTTCTTTTTCTATTCTTTCTTTTTCTATTTTCTCCTTTAACGTATGTTGATCCTTCTTGGCTTGTCTTGGTGTCATAAATTTCAACTTCATTTCATGTCCCTCATGCCTTAAATAAAGGGAACGTTCATCAAGATTGAGCATTGTAAAATGAACCCATGCCCATCTCAAAAGAAGATGACAAGAGTTTGTGGGAGCAATATCACATAATACTTCTTTCACACATTGTCCTGTACTGAATTTGATCCTTGCTTGATTCGGATGAAAGCTTGTTGGTAACTTGAGTTTCTCCACCAATCTTTGGCTTACAACATTGTTGTCGCTTTCGTAAACGAATGCAACTAAACATGGGTGGCCTTCGATTAAACACCCTGTTCTCTACTACCTTTTGCATAACCTTTTTCTTTGCTTCCTTTTCTTTTTCTTCAATTTCCCTTCCTTCTGCAGTTTATTTTTCTTCTTTTTCTATTCTTTCTTTTTCTATTTTCTCCTTTAACGTATGTTGATCCTTCTTGGCTTGTCTTGGTGTCATAAATTTCAACTTCATTTCATGTCCCTCATGCCTCAAATAAAGGGAACGTTCATCAAGATTGAGCATTGTAAAATGAAACCATGCCCATCTCAAGAGAAGATGATAAGAGTTCATAGGAACAATATCACATAATACTTCTTTCACACATTGTCCTGTACTGAATTTGATCCTTGCTTGATTCGGATGAAAGCTTGTTGGTAACTTGAGTTTCTCCACCAATCTTTGGCTTACAACATTGTTGTCGCTTTCGTAAACGAATGCAACTAAACATGGGTGGCCTTCGATTAAACACCTTGTTCTCTACTACCTTTTTCATAATCTTTTTCTTTACTTCCTTTTCTTTTCCTTCAATTTCCCTTCCTTCTGCAGTTTATTTTTCTTCTTTTTCTATTCTTTCTTGTTCTATTTTCTCCTTCAACGTGTGTTGATCCTTCTTGGCTTGTCTTGGTGTCATGAATTTCAACTTCATTTCATGTCCCTCATGGCTCAAATAAAGGAAACATTCATCAAGATTGAGCGGTTTAAAATGAAACCATGCCCATCTCAAGAGAAGATGATAAGAGTTCGTGGGAACAATATCACATAATACTTCTTTCACACATTATCTTGTACTGAATTTGATCCTTGCTTGATTCGAATGAAAGCTTGTTCGTAACTTGAGTTTCTCCACCAATCTTTGGCTTACAACATTGTTGTCGCTTTCTTAAACGAATGCAACTAAACTTGGGTCGCTTTCGATTAAACACGTTGTTCTCTACTACCTTTTCCATAATCTTTTTCTTTACTTCCTTTTCTTTTTCTTCAATTTCCCTTCCTTCTGCAGTCTATTTTTCTTCTTTTTCTATTCTTTCTTTTTCTATTTTCTCTTTGAACGTATGTTGATCCTCCTTCGCTTGTCTTGGTGTCATAAATTTCAACTTCATTTCATGTCCCTCATGCCTCAAATAAAGGGAACGTTCATCAATATTAAGCATTGTAAAATGAATCCATGCCCATCTCAAAAGAAGATGACAAGGGTTCGTGGTAGCAATATCACATAATACTTCTTTCACACATTGTCTTGTACTGAATTTGATCCTTGCCTGATTCGGATGAAAGCTTGTTGGTAACTTGAGTTTCTCCACCAATCTTTGGTTTACAACATTCTTGTCGCTTTCGTAAACGAATGCAACTAAACATGGGTGGCTTTCGATCAAACACCTTGTTCTCTACTACTTTTTCCATAATCTTTTTCTTTACTTCCTTTTCTTTTTCTTCAATTTCCTTTCCTTCTGCAGTTTATTTTTCTTCTTTTTCTATTCTTTCTTTTTATATTTTCTCCTTCAACGTATGTTAATCCTTCTTGGCTTGTCTTGGCGTCATGAATTTCAATTTCATTACATGTCCCTCATGCCTTAAACAAAGGGAACATTCATCAAGATTGAGCGTTTTAAAATGAAACCATGTCCATCTCAAAAGAAGATGACAAGAGTTCATGGGAACAATATCACATAATACTTCTTTCACACATTGTCCTGTACTGAATTTGATCCTTGCTTGATTCGAATGAAAGCTTGTTGGTAACTTGAGTTTCTACACCAATCTTTGGCTTACAACATTGTTGTCGCTTTCTTAAACGAATGCAACTAAGTTGGGTCGCTTTCGATTAAACACGTTGTTCTCTACTACCTTTTCCATAATCTTTTTCTTTACTTCCTTTTCTTTTTCTTCAATTTCCCTTCCTTCTGCAGTTTATTTTTCTTCTTTTTCTATTCTTTCTTTTTCTATTTTCTCCTTTAACGTATGTTGATCCTTCTTGGCTTGTCTTGGTGTCATAAATTTCAACTTCATTTCATGTCCCTCATGCCTTAAATAAAGGGAACGTTCATCAAGATTGAGCATTGTAAAATGAACCCATGCCCATCTCAAAAGAAGATGACAAGAGTTTGTGGGAGCAATATCACATAATACTTCTTTCACACATTGTCCTGTACTGAATTTGATCCTTGCTTGATTCGGATGAAAGCTTGTTGGTAACTTGAGTTTCTCCACCAATCTTTGGCTTACAACATTGTTGTCGCTTTCGTAAACGAATGCAACTAAACATGGGTGGCCTTCGATTAAACACCCTGTTCTCTACTACCTTTTGCATAACCTTTTTCTTTGCTTCCTTTTCTTTTTCTTCAATTTCCCTTCCTTCTGCAGTTTATTTTTCTTCTTTTTCTATTCTTTCTTTTTCTATTTTCTCCTTTAACGTATGTTGATCCTTCTTGGCTTGTCTTCGTGTCATAAATTTCAACTTCATTTCATGTCCCTCATGCCTCAAATAAAGGGAACGTTCATCAAGATTGAGCATTGTAAAATGAAACCATGCCCATCTCAAGAGAAGATGATAAGAGTTCATAGGAACAATATCACATAATACTTCTTTCACACATTGTCCTGTACTGAATTTGATCCTTGCTTGATTCGGATGAAAGCTTGTTGGTAACTTGAGTTTCTCCACCAATCTTTGGCTTACAACATTGTTGTCGCTTTCGTAAACGAATGCAACTAAACATGGGTGGCCTTCGATTAAACACCTTGTTCTCTACTACCTTTTTCATAATCTTTTTCTTTACTTCCTTTTCTTTTCCTTCAATTTCCCTTCCTTCTGCAGTTTATTTTTCTTCTTTTTCTATTCTTTCTTGTTCTATTTTCTCCTTCAACGTATGTTGATCCTTCTTGGCTTGTCTTGGTGTCATGAATTTCAACTTCATTTCATGTCCCTCATGGCTCAAATAAAGGAAACATTCATCAAGATTGAGCGGTTTAAAATGAAACCATGCCCATCTCAAGAGAAGATGATAAGAGTTCGTGGGAACAATATCACATAATACTTCTTTCACACATTATCTTGTACTGAATTTGATCCTTGCTTGATTCGAATGAAAGCTTGTTCGTAACTTGAGTTTCTCCACCAATCTTTGGCTTACAACATTGTTGTCGCTTTCTTAAACGAATGCAACTAAACTTGGGTCGCTTTCGATTAAACACGTTGTTCTCTACTACCTTTTCCATCATCTTTTTCTTTACTTCCTTTTCTTTTTCTTCAATTTCCCTTCCTTCTGCAGTTTATTTTTCTTCTTTTTCTATTCTTTCTTTTTCTATTTTCTCTTTGAACGTATGTTGATCCTCCTTCGCTTGTCTTGGTGTCATAAATTTCAACTTCATTTCATGTCCCTCATGCCTCAAATAAAGGGAACGTTCATCAATATTAAGCATTGTAAAATGAATCCATGCCCATCTCAAAAGAAGATGACAAGGGTTCGTGGTAGCAATATCACATAATACTTCTTTCACACATTGTCTTGTACTGAATTTGATCCTTGCCTGATTCGGATGAAAGCTTGTTGGTAACTTGAGTTTCTCCACCAATCTTTGGTTTACAACATTCTTGTCGCTTTCGTAAACGAATGCAACTAAACATGGGTGGCTTTCGATCAAACACCTTGTTCTCTACTACTTTTTCCATAATCTTTTTCTTTACTTCCTTTTCTTTTTCTTCAATTTCCTTTCCTTCTGCAGTTTATTTTTCTTCTTTTTCTATTCTTTCTTTTTATATTTTCTCCTTCAACGTATGTTAATCCTTCTTGGCTTGTCTTGGCGTCATGAATTTCAATTTCATTACATGTCCCTCATGCCTTAAACAAAGGGAACATTCATCAAGATTGAGCATTTTAAAATGAAACCATGTCCATCTCAAAAGAAGATGACAAGAGTTCATGGGAACAATATCACATAATACTTCTTTCACACATTGTCCTGTACTGAATTTGATCCTTGCTTGATTCGAATGAAAGCTTGTTGGTAACTTGAGTTTCTACACCAATCTTTGGCTTACAACATTGTTGTCGCTTTCTTAAACGAATGCAACTAAGTTGGGTCGCTTTCGATTAAACACGTTGTTCTCTACTACCTTTTCCATAATCTTTTTCTTTACTTCCTTTTCTTTTTCTTCAATTTCCCTTCCTTCTGCAGTTTATTTTTCTTCTTTTTCTATTCTTTCTTTTTCTATTTTCTCCTTTAACGTATGTTGATCCTTCTTGGCTTGTCTTGGTGTCATAAATTTCAACTTCATTTCATGTCCCTCATGCCTTAAATAAAGGGAACGTTCATCAAGATTGAGCATTGTAAAATGAACCCATGCCCATCTCAAAAGAAGATGACAAGAGTTTGTGGGAGCAATATCACATAATACTTCTTTCACACATTGTCCTGTACTGAATTTGATCCTTGCTTGATTCGGATGAAAGCTTGTTGGTAACTTGAGTTTCTCCACCAATCTTTGGCTTACAACATTGTTGTCGCTTTCGTAAACGAATGCAACTAAACATGGGTGGCCTTCGATTAAACACCCTGTTCTCTACTACCTTTTGCATAACCTTTTTCTTTGCTTCCTTTTCTTTTTCTTCAATTTCCCTTCCTTCTGCAGTTTATTTTTCTTCTTTTTCTATTCTTTCTTTTTCTATTTTCTCCTTTAACGTATGTTGATCCTTCTTGGCTTGTCTTGGTGTCATAAATTTCAACTTCATTTCATGTCCCTCATGCCTCAAATAAAGGGAACGTTCATCAAGATTGAGCATTGTAAAATGAAACCATGCCCATCTCAAGAGAAGATGATAAGAGTTCATAGGAACAATATCACATAATACTTCTTTCACACATTGTCCTGTACTGAATTTGATCCTTGCTTGATTCGGATGAAAGCTTGTTGGTAACTTGAGTTTCTCCACCAATCTTTGGCTTACAACATTGTTGTCGCTTTCGTAAACGAATGCAACTAAACATGGGTGGCCTTCGATTAAACACCTTGTTCTCTACTACCTTTTTCATAATCTTTTTCTTTACTTCCTTTTCTTTTCCTTCAATTTCCCTTCCTTCTGCAGTGTATTTTTCTTCTTTTTCTATTCTTTCTTGTTCTATTTTCTCCTTCAACGTATGTTGATCCTTCTTGGCTTGTCTTGGTGTCATGAATTTCAACTTCATTTCATGTCCCTCATGGCTCAAATAAAGGAAACATTCATCAAGATTGAGCGGTTTAAAATGAAACCATGCCCATCTCAAGAGAAGATGATAAGAGTTCGTGGGAACAATATCACATAATACTTCTTTCACACATTATCTTGTACTGAATTTGATCCTTGCTTGATTCGAATGAAAGCTTGTTCGTAACTTGAGTTTCTCCACCAATCTTTGGCTTACAACATTGTTGTCGCTTTCTTAAACGAATGCAACTAAACTTGGGTCGCTTTCGATTAAACACGTTGTTCTCTACTACCTTTTCCATAATCTTTTTCTTTACTTCCTTTTCTTTTTCTTCAATTTCCCTTCCTTCTGCAGTTTATTTTTCTTCTTTTTCTATTCTTTCTTTTTCTATTTTCTCTTTGAACGTATGTTGATCCTCCTTCGCTTGTCTTGGTGTCATAAATTTCAACTTCATTTCATGTCCCTCATGCCTCAAATAAAGGGAACGTTCATCAATATTAAGCATTGTAAAATGAATCCATGCCCATCTCAAAAGAAGATGACAAGGGTTCGTGGTAGCAATATCACATAATACTTCTTTCACACATTGTCTTGTACTGAATTTGATCCTTGCCTGATTCGGATGAAAGCTTGTTGGTAACTTGAGTTTCTCCACCAATCTTTGGTTTACAACATTCTTGTCGCTTTCGTAAACGAATGCAACTAAACATGGGTGGCTTTCGATCAAACACCTTGTTCTCTACTACTTTTTCCATAATCTTTTTCTTTACTTCCTTTTCTTTTTCTTCAATTTCCTTTCCTTCTGCAGTTTATTTTTCTTCTTTTTCTATTCTTTCTTTTTATATTTTCTCCTTCAACGTATGTTAATCCTTCTTGGCTTGTCTTGGCGTCATGAATTTCAATTTCATTACATGTCCCTCATGCCTTAAACAAAGGGAACATTCATCAAGATTGAGCGTTTTAAAATGAAACCATGTCCATCTCAAAAGAAGATGACAAGAGTTCATGGGAACAATATCACATAATACTTCTTTCACACATTGTCCTGTACTGAATTTGATCCTTGCTTGATTCGAATGAAAGCTTGTTGGTAACTTGAGTTTCTACACCAATCTTTGGCTTACAACATTGTTGTCGCTTTCTTAAACGAATGCAACTAAGTTGGGTCGCTTTCGATTAAACACGTTGTTCTCTACTACCTTTTCCATAATCTTTTTCTTTACTTCCTTTTCTTTTTCTTCAATTTCCCTTCCTTCTGCAGTTTATTTTTCTTCTTTTTCTATTCTTTCTTTTTCTATTTTCTCCTTTAACGTATGTTGATCCTTCTTGGCTTGTCTTGGTGTCATAAATTTGAACTTCATTTCATGTCCCTCATGCCTCAAATAAAGGGAACGTTCATCAAGATTGAGCATTGTAAAATGAAGCGATGCCCATCTCAAAAGAAGATGACAAGAGTTTGTGGGAGCAATATCACATAATACTTCTTTCACACATTGTCCTGTACTGAATTTGATCCTTGCTTGATTCGGATGAAAGCTTGTTGGTAACTTGAGTTTCTCCACCAATCTTTGGCTTACAACATTGTTGTCGCTTTCGTAAACGAATGCAACTAAACATGGGTGGCTTTCGATTAAACACCCTGTTCTCTACTACCTTTTGCATAACCTTTTTCTTTACTTCCTTATCTTTTTCTTCAATTTCCCTTCCTTCTGCAGTTTATTTTTCTTCTTTTTCTATTCTTTCTTTTTATATTTTCTCCTTAAACGTATGTTAATCCTTCTTGGCTTGTCTTGGCGTCATGAATTTCAATTTCATTTCATGTCCCTCATGCCTCAAACAAAGGGAACATTCATCAAGATTGAGCGTTTTAAAATGAAACCATGTCCATCTCAAAAGAAGATGACAAGAGTTCATGGGAACAATATCACATAATACTTCTTTCACACATTGTCCTGTACTGAATTTGATCCTTGCTTGATTCGAATGAAGGCTTGTTGGTAACTTGAGTTTCTCCACCAATCTTTGGCTTACAACATTGTTGTCGCTTTCTTAAACGAATGCAACTAAACTTGGGTCGCTTTCGATTAAACACGTTGTTCTCTACTACCTTTTCCATAATCTTTTTCTTTACTTCCTTTTCTTTTTCTTCAATTTCCCTTCCTTCTGCAGTTTATTTTTCTTCTTTTTCTATTCTTTCTTTTTCTATTTTCTCCTTTAACGTATGTTGATCCTTCTTGGCTTGTCTTGGTGTCATAAATTTCAACTTCATTTCATGTCCCTCATGCCTCAAATAAAGGGAACGTTCATCAAGATTGAGCATTGTAAAATGAAGCGATGCCCATCTCAAAAGAAGATGACAAGAGTTTGTGGGAGCAATATCACATAATACTTCTTTCACACATTGTCCTGTACTGAATTTGATCCTTGCTTGATTCGGATGAAAGCTTGTTGGTAACTTGAGTTTCTCCACCAATCTTTGGCTTACAACATTGTTGTCGCTTTCGTAAACGAATGCAACTAAACATGGGTGGCTTTCGATTAAACACCCTGTTCTCTACTACCTTTTGCATAACCTTTTTCTTTACTTCCTTATCTTTTTCTTCAATTTCCCTTCCTTCTGCAGTTTATTTTTCTTCTTTTTCTATTCTTTCTTTTTATATTTTCTCCTTAAACGTATGTTAATCCTTCTTGGCTTGTCTTGGCGTCATGAATTTCAATTTCATTTCATGTCCCTCATGCCTCAAACAAAGGGAACATTCATCAAGATTGAGCGTTTTAAAATGAAACCATGTCCATCTCAAAAGAAGATGACAAGAGTTCATGGGAACAATATCACATAATACTTCTTTCACACATTGTCCTGTACTGAATTTGATCCTTGCTTGATTCGAATGAAAGCTTGTTGGTAACTTGAGTTTCTCCACCAATCTTTGGCTTACAACATTGTTGTCGCTTTCTTAAACGAATGCAACTAAACTTGTGTCGCTTTCGATTAAACACGTTGTTCTCTACTACCTTTTCCATAATCTTTTTCTTTACTTCCTTTTCTTTTTCTTCAATTTCCCTTCCTTCTGCAGTTTATTTTTCTTCTTTTTCTATTCTTTCTTTTTCTATTTTCTCCTTTAACGTATGTTGATCCTTCTTGGCTTGTCTTGGTGTCATAAATTTCAACTTCATTTCATGTCCCTCATGCCTTAAATAAAGGGAACGTTCATCAAGATTGAGCATTGTAAAATAAACCCATGCCCATCTCAAAAGAAGATGACAAGAGTTTGTGGGAGCAATATCACATAATACTTCTTTCACACATTGTCCTGTACTGAATTTGATCCTTGCTTGATTCGTATGAAAGCTTGTTGGTAACTTGAGTTTCTCCACCAATCTTTGGCTTACAACATTGTTGTCGCTTTCGTAAACGAATGCAACTAAACATGGGTGGCCTTCGATTAAACACCCTGTTCTCTACTACCTTTTGCATAACCTTTTTCTTTGCTTCCTTTTCTTTTTCTTCAATTTCCCTTCCTTCTGCAGTTTATTTTTCTTCTTTTTCTATTCTTTCTTTTTCTATTTTCTCCTTTAACGTATGTTGATCCTTCTTGGCTTGTCTTGGTGTCATAAATTTCAACTTCATTTCATGTCCCTCATGCCTCAAATAAAGGGAACGTTCATCAAGATTGAGCATTGTAAAATGAAGCGATGCCCATCTCAAAAGAAGATGACAAGAGTTTGTGGGAGCAATATCACATAATACTTCTTTCACACATTGTCCTGTACTGAATTTGATCCTTGCTTGATTCGGATGAAAGCTTGTTGGTAACTATAGTTTCTCCACCAATCTTTGGCTTACAACATTGTTGTCGCTTTCGTAAACGAATGCAACTAAACATGGGTGGCCTTCCATTAAACACATTGTTCGCTACTACCTTTTTCATAATCTTTTTCTTTACTTCCTTTTCATTTCCTTCAATTTCCCTTCCTTCTGCAGTTTATTTTTGTTCTTTTTCTATTCTTTCTTGTTCTATTTTCTCCTTCAACGTATGTTGATCCTTCTTCGCTTGTCTTGGTGTCATGAATTTCAAATTCATTTCATGTCCCTCATGGCTCAAATAAAGGAAACATTCATCAAGATTGAATGGTTTAAATTGAAACCATGCCCATCTCAAGAGAAGATGATAAGAGTTCGTGGGAACAATATCACATAATACTTCTTTCACACATTGTCTTGTACTGAATTTGATCCTTGCTTGATTCGAATGAAAGCTTGTTGGTAACTTGAGTTTCTCCACCAATCTTTGGCTTACAACATTGTTGTCGCTTTCGTAAACGAATGCAACTAAACATGGGTGGCTTTCGATTAAACACCTTGTTCTCTACTACCTTTTTCATAATCTTTTTCTTTACTTCCTTTTCTTTTTCTTCAATTTCCCTTCCTTCTGCAGTTTATTTTTCTTCTTTTTCTATTCTTTCTTTTTCTATTTTCTCTTTGAACGTATGTTGATCCTCCTTGGCTTGTCTTGGTGTCATAAATTTCAACTTCATTTCATGTCCCTCATGCCTCAAATAAAGGGAACGTTCATCAAGATTGAGCATTGTAAAATGAAGCGATGCCCATCTCAAAAGAAGATGACAAGAGTTTGTGGGACCAATATCACATAATACTTCTTTCACACATTGTCCTGTACTGAATTTGATCCTTGCTTGATTCGGATGAAAGCTTGTTGGTAACTTGAGTTTCTCCACTAATCTTTGGCTTACAACATTGTTGTCGCTTTCGTAAACGAATGCAACTAAACATGGGTCGCTTTCGATTAAACACCTTGTTCTCTACTACCTTTTTCATAATCTTTTTCTTTACTTCCTTTTCTTTTCCTTCAATTTCCCTTCCTTCTACTGTTTATTTTTCTTCTTTTTCTATTCTTTCTTGTTCTATTTTCTCCTTCAACGTATGTTGATCCTTCTTGGCTTGTCTTGGTGTCATGAATTTCAACTTCATTTCATGTCACTCATGGCTCAAATAAAGGGAACATTCATCAAGATTGAGCGTTTTAAAATGAAACCATGCCCATCTCAAAAGATGATGACAAGAGTTCGTGGGAGCAATATCACATAATACCTCTTTCACAAATTGTCACGTACTGAATTTGATCCTTGCTTGATTCAGGTGAAAGCTTGTTGGTAACTATAGTTTCTCCACCAATCTTTGGCTTACAACATTGTTGTCGCTTTCGTAAACGAATGCAACTAAACATGGGTGGCCTTCGATTAAACACATTGTTCTCTACTACCTTTTTCATAATCTTTTTCTTTACTTCCTTTTCTTTTCCTTCAATTTCCCTTCCTTCTGCAGTTTATTTTTGTTCTTTTTCTATTCTTTCTTGTTCTATTTTCTCCTTCAATGTATGTTGATCCTTCTTCGCTTGTCTTGGTGTCATGAATTTCAACTTCATTTCATGTCCCTAATGGCTCAAATAAAGGAAACATTCATCAAGATTGAGCGGTTTAAATTGAAACCATGCCCATCTCAAGAGAAGATGATAAGAGTTCGTGGGAACAATATCACATAATACTTCTTTCACACATTGTCTTGTACTGAATTTGATCCTTGCTTGATTCGAATGAAAGCTTGTTGGTAACTTGAGTTTCTCCACCAATCTTTGGCTTACAACATTGTTGTCGCTTTCTTAAACGAATGCAACTAAACTTGGGTCGCTTTCGATTAAACACGTTGTTCTCTACTACCTTTTCCATAATCTTTTTCTTTACTTCCTTTTCTTTTTCTTCAATTTCCCTTCCTTCTGCAGTTTATTTTTCTTCTTTTTCTATTCTTTCTTTTTCTATTTTCTCTTTGAACGTATGTTGATCCTCCTTGGCTTGTCTTGGTGTCATAAATTTCAACTTCATTTCATGTCCCTCATGCCTCAAATAAAGGGAACGTTCATCAATATTGAGCATTGTAAAATGAAGCCATGCCCATCTCAAAAGAAGATGACAAGGGTTCGTGGTAGCAATATCACATAATACTTCTTTCACACATTGTCTTGTACTGAATTTGATCCTTGCCTGATTCGGATGAAAGCTTGTTGGTAACTTGAGTTTCTCCACCAATCTTTGGTTTACAACATTCTTGTCGCTTTCGTAAACGAATGCAACTAAACATGGGTGGCTTTCGATCAAACACCTTGTTCTCTACTACTTTTTCCATAATCTTTTTCTTTACTTCCTTTTCTTTTTCTTCAATTTCCCTTCCTTCTGCAGTTTATTTTTCTTCTTTTTCTATTCTTTCTTTTTATATTTTCTCCTTCAACGTATGTTAATCCTGCTTGGCTTGTCTTGGCGTCATGAATTTCAATTTCATTACATGTCCCTCATGCCTCAAACAAAGGGAACATTCATCAAGATTGAGCGTTTTAAAATGAAACCATGTCCATCTCAAAAGAAGATGACAAGAGTTCATGGGAACAATATCACATAATACTTCTTTCACACATTGTCCTGTACTGAATTTGATCCTTGCTTGATTCGAATGAAGGCTTGTTGGTAACTTGAGTTTCTCCACCAAACTTTGGCTTACAACATTGTTGTCGCTTTCTTAAACGAATGCAACTAAACTTGGGTCGCTTTCGATTAAACACGTTGTTCTCTACTACCTTTTCCATAATCTTTTTCTTTACTTCCTTTTCTTTTTCTTCAATTTCCCTTCCTTCTGCAGTTTATTTTTCTTCTTTTTCTATTCTTTCTTTTTCTATTTTCTCCTTTAACGTATGTTGATCCTTCTTGGCTTGTCTTGGTGTCATAAATTTCAACTTCATTTCATGTCCCTCATGCCTCAAATAAAGGGAACGTTCATCAAGATTGAGCATTGTAAAATGAAGCGATGCCCATCTCAAAAGAAGATGACAAGAGTTTGTGGGAGCAATATCACATAATACTTCTTTCACACATTGTCCTGTACTGAATTTGATCCTTGCTTGATTCGGATGAAAGCTTGTTGGTAACTTGAGTTTCTCCACCAATCTTTTGCTTATAACATTGTTGTCGCTTTCGTAAACGAATGCAACTAAACATGGGTTGCTTTCGATTAAACACCCTGTTCTCTACTACCTTTTGCATAACCTTTTTCTTTACTTCCTTTTCTTTTTCTTCAATTTCCCTTCCTTCTGCATTTTATTTTTCTTCTTTTTGTATTATTTCTTTTTCTATTTTCTCCTTCAACGTATGTTGATCCTTCTTGGCTTGTCTTGGTGTCATAAATTTCAACTTCATTTCATGTCCCTCATGCCTCAAATAAAGGGAACGTTCAGCAAGATTGAGCGTTTTAAAATGAACCTATACCCATCTCAAAAGATGATGACAAGAGTTCGTGGGAGCGATATCACATAATACCTCTTTCACAAATTGTCACGTACTGAATTTGATCCTTGCTTGATTCAGGTGAAAGCTTGTTGGTAACTATAGTTTCTCCACCAATCTTTGGCTTACAACATTGTTGTCGCTTTCGTAAACGAATGCAACTAAACATGGGTGGCCTTCGATTAAACACCTTGTTCTCTACTACCTTTTTCATAATCTTTTTCTTTACTTCCTTTTCTTTTCCTTCAATTTCCCTTCCTTCTGCAGTTTATTTTTCTTCTTTTTCTATTCTTTCTTGTTCTATTTTCTCCTTCAACGTATGTTGATCCTTCTGGCTTGTCTTGGTGTCATGAATTTCAACTTCATTTCATGTCACTCATGGCTCAAATAAAGGGAACATTCATCAAGATTGAGCGTTTTAAAATGAAACCATGCCCATCTCAAGAGAAGATGATAAGAGTTCATGGGAACAATATCACATAATACTTCTTTCACACATTGTCTTGTACTGAATTTGATCCTTGCTTGATTCGAATGAAAGCTTGTTGGGAACTTGAGTTTCTCCACCAATCTTTGGCTTACAACATTGTTGTCGCTTTCTTAAACGAATGCAACTAAACTTGGGTCGCTTTCGATTAAACACGTTGTTCTCTACTACCTTTTCCATAACCTTTTTCTTTACTTCCTTTTCTTTTTCTTCAATTTCCCTTCCTTCTGCATTTTATTTTTCTTCTTTTTGTATTATTTCTTTTTCTATTTTCTCCTTCAACGTATGTTGATCCTTCTTGGCTTGTCTTGGTGTCATAAATTTCAACTTCATTTCATGTCCCTCATGCCTCAAATAAAGGGAACGTTCAGCAAGATTGAGCGTTTTAAAATGAACCCATACCCATCTCAAAAGATGATGACAAGAGTTCATGGGAGCGATATCACATAATACCTCTTTCACAAATTGTCACGTACTGAATTTGATCCTTGCTTGATTCAGGTGAAAGCTTGTTGGTAACTATAGTTTCTCCACCAATCTTTGGCTTACAACATTGTTGTCGCTTTCGTAAACGAATGCAACTAAACTTGGGTCGCTTTCGATTAAACACGTTGTTCTCTACTACCTTTTCCATAATCTTTTTCTTTACTTCCTTTTCTTTTTCTTCAATTTCCCTTCCTTCTGCAGTTTATTTTTCTTCTTTTTCTATTTTCTCTTTGAACGTATGTTGATCCTCCTTGGCTTGTCTTGGTGTCATAAATTTCAACTTAATTTCATGTCCCTCATGCCTCAAATAAAGGGAACGTTCATCAAGATTGAGCATTGTAAACTGAAGCCATGCCCATCTCAAAAGAAGATGACAAGGGTTCGTGGTAGCAATATCACATAATACTTCTTTCACACATTGTCCTGTACTGAATTTGATCCTTGCTTGATTCGAATGAAAGCTTGTTGGTAACTTGAGTTTCTCCACCAATCTTTGGCTTACAACATTGTTGTCGCTTTCTTAAACGAATGCAACTAAACTTGGGTCGCTTTCGATTAAACACGTTGTTCTCTACTACCTTTTCCATAATCTTTTTCTTTACTTCCTTTTCTTTTTCTTCAATTTCCCTTCCTTCTGCAGTTTATTTTTCTTCTTTTTCTATTCTTTCTTTTTCTATTTTCTCCTTTAACGTATGTTGATCCTTCTTGGCTTGTCTTGGTGTCATAAATTTCAACTCCATTTCATGTCCCTCATGCCTCAAATAAAAGGAACGTTCATCAAGATTAAGCATTGTAAAATGAACCCATGCCCATCTCAAAAGAAGATGACAAGAGTTTGTGGGAGCAATATCACATAATACTTCTTTCACACATTGTCCTGTATTGAATTTGATACTTGCTTGATTCGGATGAAAGCTTGTTGGTAACTTGAGTTTCTCCACCAATCTTTGGCTTACAACATTGTTGTCGCTTTCGTAAACGAATGCAACTAAACATGGGTGGCTTTCGATTAAACACCATGTTCTCTACTACCTTTTGCATAACCTTTTTCTTTACTTCCTTTTCTTTTTCTTCAATTTCCCTTCCTTCTGCAGTTTATTTTTCTTCTTTTTCTATTCTTTCTTTTTCTATTTTCTCTTTGAACGTATGTTGATCCTCCTTGGCTTGTCTTGGTGTCATAAATTTCAACTTCATTACATGTCCCTCATGCCTCAAATAAAGGGAACGTTCATCAAGATTGAGCATTGTAAAATGAAGCGATGCCCATCTCAAAAGAAGATGACAAGAGTTTGTGGGAGCAACATCACATAATACTTCTTTCACACATTGTCCTGTACTGAATTTGATCCTTGCTTGATTCGGATGAAAGCTTGTTGGTAACTTGAGTTTCTCCACCAATCTTTGGCTTACAACATTGTTGTCGCTTTCGTAAACGAATGCAACTAAACATGGGTGGCTTTCGATTAAACACCTTGTTCTCTACTACCTTTTGCATAACCTTTTTCTTTACTTCCTTATCTTTTTCTTCAATTTCCCTTCCTTCTGCAGTTTATTTTTCTTCTTTTTCTATTCTTTCTTTTTATATTTTCTCCTTAAACGTATGTTAATCCTTCTTGGCTTGTCTTGGCGTCATGAATTTCAATTTCATTTCATGTCCCTCATGCCTCAAACAAAGGGAACATTCATCAAGATTGAGCGTTTTAAAATGAAACCATGCCCATCTCAAAAGAGGATGACAAGAGTTCATGGGAAGAATATCACATAATACTTCTTTCACACATTGTCATGTACTGAATTTGATCCTTGCTTGATTCGAATGAAAGCTTGTCGCTAACTTGAGTTTCTCCACCATTCTTTGGCTTACAAGATTGTTGTCGCCTTCGTAAACGAATGCAAATAAACTTGGGTGGCTTGCGATTAAACACCTTGTTCTCTACTACCTTTTTCATAATCTTTTTCTTTACTTCCTTTTCTTTTTCTTCAATTTCCCTTCCTTCTGCAGTTTATTTTTCTTCTGTTTCTATTCTTTCTTTTTCTATTTTCTCCTTCAACGTATGTTGATCCTTCTTGGCTTGTCTTGGTGTCATAAATTTCAACTTCATTTCATGTCCCTCATGCCTCAAATAAAAGGAACGTTCATCAAGATTGAGCGTTTTAAAATGAACCCATGCCCATCTCAAAAGATGATGACAAGAGTTCGTGGGAGCAATATCACATAATACCTCTTTCACAAATTGTCATGTACTGAATTTGATCCTTGCTTGATTCGGATGAAAGCTTGTTGGTAACTTGAGTTTCTCCACCAATCTTTGGCTTACAACATTGTTGTCGCTTTCGTAAACGAATGCAACTAAACGTGGGTGGCCTTCGATTAAACACCCTGTTCTCTACTACCTTTTGCATAACCTTTTTCTTTGCTTCCTTTTCTTTTTCTTCAATTTCCCTTCCTTCTGCAGTTTATTTTTCGTCTTTTTCTATTCTTTCTTTTTCTATTTTCTCCTTTAACGTATGTTGATCCTTCTTGGCTTGTCTTGGTGTCATAAATTTCAACTTCATTTCATGTCCCTCATGCCTCAAATAAAGGGAACGTTCATCAAGATTGAGCATTGTAAAATGATCCCATGCCCATCTCAAAAGAAGATGACAAGAGTTTGTGGGAGCAATATCACATAATACTTCTTTCACACATTGTCCTGTACTGAATTTGATCCTTGCTTGATTCGGATGAAAGCTTGTTGGTAACTTGAGTTTCTCCACCAATCTTTGGCTTACAACATTGTTGTCGCTTTCGTAAACGAATGCAACTAAACATGGGTGGCTTTCGATTAAACACCCTGTTCTCTACTACCTTTTCCATAATCTTTTTCTTTACTTCCTTTTCTTTTTCTTCAATTTCCCTTCCTTTTGCAGTTTATTTTTCTTCTTTTTCTATTCTTTCTTTTTCTATTTTCTCCTTTAACGTATGTTGATCCTTCTTGGCTTGTCTTGGTGTCATAAATTTCAACTTCATTTCATGTCCCTCATGCCTCAAATAAAGGGAACGTTCATCAAGATTGAGCATTGTAAAATGAAGCGATGCCCATCTCAAAAGAAGATGACAAGAGTTTGTGGGAGCAATATCACATAATACTTCTTTCACACATTGTCCTGTACTGAATTTGATCCTTGCTTGATTCGGATGAAAGCTTGTTGGTAACTTGAGTTTCTCCACCAATCTTTGGCTTACAACATTGTTGTCGCTTTCGTAAACGAATGCAACTAAACATGGGTGGCTTTCGATTAAACACCTTGTTCTCTACTACCTTTTTCATAATCTTTTTCTTTACTTCCTTTTCTTTTCCTTCAATTTCCCTTCCTTCTACAATTTATTTTTCTTCTTTTTCTATTCTTTCTTGTTCTATTTTCTCCTTCAACGTATGTTGATCCTTCTTGGCTTGTCTTGGTGTCATGAATTTCAACTTAATTTCATGTCACTCATGGCTCAAATAAAGGGAACATTCATCAAGATTGAGCGTTTTAAAATGAAACCATGCCCATCTCAAGAGATGATGACAAGAGTTCGTGGGAGCAATATCACATAATACCTCTTTCACAAATTGTCACGTACTGAATTTGATCCTTGCTTGATTCAGGTGAAAGCTTGTTGGTAACTATAGTTTCTCCACCAATCTTTGGCTTACATCATTGTTGTCGCTTTCGTAAACGAATGCAACTAAACATGGGTGGCCTTCGATTAAACACCTTGTTCTCTACTACCTTTTTCATAATCTTTTTCTTTACTTCCTTTTCTTTTCCTTCAATTTCCCTTCCTTCTGCAGTTTATTTTTGTTCTTTTTCTATTCTTTCTTGTTCTATTTTCTCCTTCAACGTATGTTGATCCTTCTTCGCTTGTCTTGGTGTCATGAATTTCAACTTCATTTCATGTCCCTCATGGCTCAAATAAAGGAAACATTCATCAAGATTGAGCGGTTTAAATTGAAACCATGCCCATCTCAAGAGAAGATGATAAGAGTTCGTGGGAACAATATCACATAATACTTCTTTCACACATTGTCTTGTACTGAATTTGATCCTTGCTTGATTCGAATGAAAGCTTGTTGGTAACTTGAGTTTCTCCACCAATCTTTGGCTTACAACATTGTTGTCGCTTTCTTAAACGAATGCAACTAAACTTGGGTCGCTTTCGATTAAACACGTTGTTCTCTACTACCTTTTCCATAATCTTTTTCTTTACTTCCTTTTCTTTTTCTTCAATTTCCCTTCCTTCTGCAGTTTATTTTTCTTCTTTTTCTATTCTTTCTTTTTCTATTTTCTCTTTGAACGTATGTTGATCCTCCTTGGCTTGTCTTGGTGTCATAAATTTCAACTTCATTTCATGTCCCTCATGCCTCAAATAAAGGGAACGTTCATCAATATTGAGCATTGTAAAATGAAGCCATGCCCATCTCAAAAGAAGATGACAAGGGTTCGTGGTAGCAATATCACATAATACTTCTTTCACACATTGTCTTGTACTGAATTTGATCCTTGCCTGATTCGGATGAAAGCTTGTTGGTAACTTGAGTTTCTCCACCAATCTTTGGTTTACAACATTCTTGTCGCTTTCGTAAATGAATGCAACTAAACATGGGTGGATTTCGATCAAACACCTTGTTCTCTACTACTTTTTCCATAATCTTTTTCTTTACTTCCTTTTCTTTTTCTTCAATTTCCCTTCCTTCTGCAGTTTATTTTTCTTCTTTTTCTATTCTTTCTTTTTATATTTTCTCCTTCAACGTATGTTAATCCTTCTCGGCTTGTCTTGGCGTCATGAATTTCAATTTCATTACATGTCCCTCATGCCTCAAACAAAGGGAACATTCATCAAGATTGAGCGTTTCAAAATGAAACCATGTCCATCTCAAAAGAAGATGACAAGAGTTCATGGGAACAATATCACATAATACTTCTTTCACACATTGTCCTGTACTGAATTTGATCCTTGCTTGATTCGAGTGAAAGCTTGTTGGTAACTTGAGTTTCTCCACCAATCTTTGGCTTACAACATTGTTGTCGCTTTCTTAAACGAATGCAACTAAACTTGGGTCGCTTTCGATTAAACACGTTGTTCTCTACTACCTTTTCCATAATCTTTTTCTTTACTTCCTTTTCTTTTTCTTCAATTTCCCTTCCTTCTGCAGTTTATTTTTCTTCTTTTTCTATTCTTTCTTTTTCTATTTTCTCTTTGAACGTATGTTGATCCTCCTTGGCTTGTCTTGGTGTCATAAATTTCAACTTAATTTCATGTCCCTCATGCCTCAAATAAAGGGAACGTTCATCAAGATTGAGCATTGTAGACTGAAGCCATGCCCATCTCAAAAGAAGATGACAAGGGTTCGTGGTAGCAATATCACATAATACTTCTTTCACACATTGTCCTGTACTGAATTTGATCCTTGCTTGATTCGAATGAAAGCTTGTTGGTAACTTGAGTTTCTCCACCAATCTTTGGCTTACAACATTGTTGTCGCTTTCTTAAACGAATGCAACTAAACTTGGGTCGCTTTCGATTAAACACGTTGTTCTCTACTACCTTTTCCATAATCTTTTTCTTTACTTCCTTTTCTTTTTCTTCAATTTCCCTTCCTTCTGCAGTTTATTTTTCTTCTTTTTCTATTCTTTCTTTTTCTATTTTCTCCTTTAACGTATGTTGATCCTTCTTGGCTTGTCTTGGTGTCATAAATTTCAACTCCATTTCATGTCCCTCATGCCTCAAATAAAGGGAACGTTCATCAAGATTAAGCATTGTAAAATGAACCCATGCCCATCTCAAAAGAAGATGACAAGAGTTTGTGGGAGCAATATCACATAATACTTCTTTCACACATTGTCCTGTATTGAATTTGATACTTGCTTGATTCGGATGAAAGCTTGTTGGTAACTTGAGTTTCTCCACGAATCTTTGGCTTACAACATTGTTGTCGCTTTCGTAAACGAATGCAACTAAACATGGGAGGCTTTCGATTAAACACCATGTTCTCTACTACCTTTTGCATAACCTTTTTCTTTACTTCCTTTTCTTTTTCTTCAATTTCCCTTCCTTCTGCAGTTTATTTTTCTTCTTTTTCTATTCTTTCTTTTTCTATTTTCTCTTTGAACGTATGTTGATCCTCCTTGGCTTGTCTTGGTGTCATAAATTTCAACTTCATTTCATGTCCCTCATGCCTCAAATAAAGGGAACGTTCATCAAGATTGAGCATTGTAAAATGAAGCGATGCCCATCTCAAAAGAAGATGACAAGAGTTTGTGGGAGCAATATCACATAATACTTCTTTCACACATTGTCCTGTACTGAATTTGATCCTTGCTTGATTCGGATGAAAGCTTGTTGGTAACTTGAGTTTCTCCACCAATCTTTGGCTTACAACATTGTTGTCGCTTTCGTAAACGAATGCAACTAAACATGGGTGGCTTTCGATTAAACACCCTGTTCTCTACTACCTTTTGCATAACCTTTTTCTTTACTTCCTTATCTTTTTCTTCAATTTCCCTTCCTTCTGCAGTTTATTTTTCTTCTTTTTCTATTCTTTCTTTTTATATTTTCTCCTTAAACGTATGTTAATCCTTCTTGGCTTGTCTTGGCGTCATGAATTTCAATTTCATTTCATGTCCCTCATGCCTCAAACAAAGGGAACATTCATCAAGATTGAGCGTTTTAAAATGAAACCATGTCCATCTCAAAAGAAGATGACAAGAGTTCATGGGAACAATATCACATAATACTTCTTTCACACATTGTCCTGTACTGAATTTGATCCTTGCTTGATTCGAATGAAAGCTTGTTGGTAACTTGAGTTTCTCCACCAATCTTTGGCTTACAACATTGTTGTCGCTTTCTTAAACGAATGCAACTAAACTTGTGTCGCTTTCGATTAAACACGTTGTTCTCTACTACCTTTTCCATAATCTTTTTCTTTACTTCCTTTTCTTTTTCTTCAATTTCCCTTCCTTCTGCAGTTTATTTTTCTTCTTTTTCTATTCTTTCTTTTTCTATTTTCTCCTTTAACGTATGTTGATCCTTCTTGGCTTGTCTTGGTGTCATAAATTTCAACTTCATTTCATGTCCCTCATGCCTTAAATAAAGGGAACGTTCATCAAGATTGAGCATTGTAAAATGAACCCATGCCCATCTCAAAAGAAGATGACAAGAGTTTGTGGGAGCAATATCACATAATACTTCTTTCACACATTGTCCTGTACTGAATTTGATCCTTGCTTGATTCGGATGAAAGCTTGTTGGTAACTTGAGTTTCTCCACCAATCTTTGGCTTACAACATTGTTGTCGCTTTCGTAAACGAATGCAACTAAACATGGGTGGCCTTCGATTAAACACCCTGTTCTCTACTACCTTTTGCATAACCTTTTTCTTTGCTTCCTTTTCTTTTTCTTCAATTTCCCTTCCTTCTGCAGTTTATTTTTCTTCTTTTTCTATTCTTTCTTTTTCTATTTTCTCCTTTAACGTATGTTGATCCTTCTTGGCTTGTCTTGGTGTCATAAATTTCAACTTCATTTCATGTCCCTCATGCCTCAAATAAAGGGAACGTTCATCAAGATTGAGCATTGTAAAATGAACCCATGCCCATCTCAAAAGAAGATGACAAGAGTTTGTGGGAGCAATATCACATAATACTTCTTTCACACATTGTCCTGTACTGAATTTGATCCTTGCTTGATTCGGATGAAAGCTTGTTGGTAACTTGAGTTTCTCCACCAATCTTTGGCTTACAACATTGTTGTCGCTTTCGTAAACGAATGCAACTAAACATGGGTGGCTTTCGATTAAACACCCTGTTCTCTACTACCTTTTCCATAATCTTTTTCTTTACTTCCTTTTCTTTTTCTTCAATTTCCCTTCCTTCTGCAGTTGATATTTCTTACTTTTCTATTCTTTCTTTTTCTTTCCTTCCTTTTCTTTTTCTTCAATTTCCCTTCCTTCTATAGTTTATATTTCTTCCTTTTCTATTCTTTCTTTTTTCTATTTTCTCCTTCAACATATGTTGATCCTTCTTTGCTTGTCTTATTCTCATGAATTTCAACTTCATTTCATGTCCCTCATGCCTCAAATAAAGGGAACATTCATCAAGATTGAGCATTGTAAAATGAACCCATGCCCATCTCAAAAGAAGATGACAAGAGTTCATAGGAGCAATATCACATAATACTTCTTTCACACATTGTCCTGTACTGAATTTGATCCTTGCTTGATTCGGATGAAAGCTTGTTGGTAAGTTGAGTTTCTCCACCAATATTTAGCTTACAACATTATTGTCGCTTTCGTAAACGAATGCAACTAAACATGGGTGGCTTTCGATTAAACACCTTGTTCTCTACTACCTTTTCCATAATCTTTTTCTTTACTTCCTTTTCTTTTTCTTCAATTTCCCTTCCTTCTGCAGTTTATTTTTCTTCTTTTCCTATTCTTTCTTTTTCTATTTTCTCCTTCAACGTATGTTGATCCTTCTTGGCTTGTCTTGGTGTCATAAATTTCAACTTGATTTCATGTCCCTCATGCCTCAAATAAAGGGAACGTTCATCAAGATTGAGCACTGTAAAATGAAGCCATGCCCATCTCAAAAGAAGATGACAAGGGTTCGTGAGAGCAATATCACATAATACTTCTTTCACACATTGTCTTGTACTGAATTTGATCCGTGCTTGATTCGGATGAAAGCTTATTGGTAACTTGAGTTTCTCCACCAATCTTTGGCTTACAACATTGTTGTCGCTTTCGTAAACGAATGCAACTAAACATGGGTGGCCTTCGATTAAACACCTTGTTGTCTACTACCTTGTCCATAATCTTTTTGTTTACTTCCTTTTCTTTTTCTTCAATTTCCCTTCCTTCTACAGTTTATATTTCTTCTTTTTCTATTCTTTCTTTTTATATTTTCTCCTTCAACGTCTGTTAATCCTTCTTAGCTTGTCTTGGTGTCATAAATTTCAACTTCATTTCATGTCCCTCATGCCTCAAATAAAGGGAACATTCATCAAGATTGAGCATTGTAAAATGAACCCATGCTCATCTCAAAAGAAGATGACAAGGGTTCGTGGGAGCAATATCACATAATACTTCTTTCACACATTGTCTTGTACTGAATTTGATCCGTGCTTCATTCGGATGAAAGCTTATTGGTAACTTGAGTTTCTCCACCAATCTTTGGCTTACAACATTGTTGTCGCTTTCGTAAACGAATGCAACTAAACATGGGTGGCCTTCGATTAAACACCTTGTTGTCTACTACCTTGTCCATAATCTTTTTGTTTACTTCCTTTTCTTTTTCTTCAATTTCCCTTCCTTCTACAGTTTATATTTCTTCTTTTTCTATTCTTTCTTTTTATATTTTCTCCTTCAACGTCTGTTAATCCTTCTTGGCTTGTCTTGGTGTCATAAATTTCAACTTCATTTCATGTCCCTCATGCCTCAAATAAAGGGAACATTCATCAAGATTGAGCATTGTAAAATGAACCCATGCTCATCTCAAAAGAAGATGACAAGAGTTCGTGGGAGCAATATCACATAATACTTCTTTCACACATTGTCCTGTACTGAATTTGATCCTTCCTTGATTCGGATGAAACTTTGTGGGTAACTTGAGTTTCTCCACCAATCTTTGGCTTACAACATTCTTGTCGCTTTCGTAAACGAATGCAACTAAACATGGGTGGCTTTCGATTAAACACTTTGTTCTCTACTTCCTTTTCCATAATCTTTTTCTTTACTTCCTTTTCTTTTTCTTCAATTTCCCTTCCTTCTGCAGTTTATTTTTCTTCTTTTTCTATTCTTTCTTTTTCTATTTTCTCCTTCAACGTATGTTGATCCTCCTTGGCTTGTCTTGGTGTCATAAATTTCAACTTCATTTCATGTCCCTCATGCCTCGAATAACGGGAACGTTCATCAAGATTGAGCATTGTAAAATGAAGCCATGCCCATCTCAAAAGAAGATGACAAGGGTTCGTGGTAGCAATATCACATAATACTTCTTTCACACATTGTCTTGTACTGAATTTGATCCTTGCCTGATTCGGATGAAAGCTTGTTGGTAACTTGAGTTTCTCCACCATTCTTTGGCTTACAACATTGTTGTCGCGTTCGTAAACGAATGCAACTAAACATGGGTGGCTTTCGATTAAACACCTTGTTCTCTACTACCTTTTCCATAATCTTTTTCTTTACTTCCTTTTCTTTTTCTTCAATTTCCCTTCCTTCTGCAGTTTATTTTTCTTCTTTTTCTATTCTTTCTTTTTCTATTTTCTCTTTCAACGTATGTTGATCCTTCTTGGCTTGTCTTGGTGTCATAAATTTCAACTTGATTTCATGTCCCTCATGCCTCAAATAAACGGAACATTCATCAAGATAGAGCGTTTTAAAATGAAGACATGCCCATCTCAAAAGAAGATGACAATAGTTCGTGGGAGCAATATCACATAATACTTCTTTCACACATTGTCCTGTAGTCAATTTGATCCTTGCTTGATTCGGATGAAAGCTTGTTGGTAACATGAGTTTCTCCACCAATCTTTGGCTTACAACATTCTTGTCGCTTTCGTAAACGAATGCAACTAAACATGGGTGGCTTTCGATTAACACCTTGTTCTCTACTCCCTTTTCCATAATCTTTTTCTTTACTTCCTTTTCTTTTTATTCAATTTCCCTTCCTTCTGCAGTTTATTTTTCTTCTTTTTCTATTCTTTCTTTTTCTATTTTCTCCTTCAACGTATATTGATCCTTCTTAGCTTGTCTTGGTGTCATAAATTTCAACTTCATTTTATGTCCCTCATGCCTCAAATAAAGGGAACGTTCATCAAGATTGAGCATTGTAAAATGAAGCCATGCCCATCTCAAAAGAAGATGACAAGGGTTCGTGGGAGCAATACCACATAATACTTCTTTCACACATTGTCTTATACTGAACTTGATCCTTGCTTGATTCCGATGAAAGCTTGTTGGTAATTTGAGTTTCTCCACCAATCTTTGGCTTACAACATTGTTCTCGCTTTCATAAACGAATGCAACTAAACATGGGTGGCCTTCGATTAAACACCTTGTTCTCTACTACCTTTTCCATAATCTTTTTCTTTACTTCCTTTTCTTTTTCTTCAATTTCCCTTCCTTCTACAGTTGATATTTCTTCCTTTTCTATTCTTTCTTTTTCTTTACTTCCTTTTCTTTTTCTTCAATTTCCCTTCCTTCTATAGTTTATATTTCTTCCTTTTCTATTCTTTCTTTTTTCTATTTTCTCCTTCAACATATGTTGATCCTTCTTTGCTTGTCTTCTTCTCATGAATTTCAACTTCATTTCATGTCCCTCATGCCTCAAATAAAGGGAACATTCATCAAGATTGAGCATTGTAAAATGAACCCATGCCCATCTCAAAAGAAGATGACAAGAGTTCGTAGGAGCAATATCACATAATACTTCTTTCACACATTGTCCTGTACTGAATTTGATCCTTGCTTGATTCGGATGAAAGCTTGTTGGTAACTTGAGTTTCTCCACCAATATTTAGCTTACAACATTATTGTCGCTTTCGTAAACGAATGCAACTAAACATGGGTGGCTTTCGATTAAACACCTTGTTCTCTACTACCTTTTCCATAATCTTTTTCTTTACTTCCTTTTCTTTTTCTTCAATTTCCCTTCCTTCTGCAGTTTATTTTTCTTCTTTTTTCTATTCTTTCTTTTTCTATTTCCTCCTTCAACGTATGTTGATCCTTCTTGGCTTGTCTTGGTGTCATAAATTTCAACTTGATTTCATGTCCCTCATGCCTCAAATAAAGGGAACGTTCATCAAGATTGAGCATTGTAAAATGAAGCCATGCCCATCTCAAAAGAAGATGACAAGGGTTCGTGGGAGCAATATCACATAATACTTCTTTCACACATTGTCTTGTACTGAATTTGATCCGTGCTTGATTCGGATGAAAGCTTATTGGTAAATTGAGTTTCTCCACCAATCTTTGGCTTACAACATTGTTGTGGCTTTCGTAAACGAATGCAACTAAACATGGGTGGCCTTCGATTAAACACCTTGTTGTCTACTACCTTGTCCATAATCTTTTTGTTTACTTCCCTTTCTTTTTCTTCAATTTCCCTTCCTTCTACAGTTTATATTTCTTCTTTTTCTATTCTTTCTTTTTATATTTTCTCCTTCAACGTCTGTTAATCCTTCTTGGCTTGTCTTCGTGTCATCAATTTCAACTTCATTTCATGTCCCGCATGCCTCAAATAAAGGGAACATTCATCAAGATTGAGCGTTTTAAAATGAAACCATGCCCATCTCAAAAGAAGATGACAAGAGTTCATGGGAACAATATCACATAATACTTCTTTCACACAATGTCCTATACTGAATTTGATCCTTGCTTGATTCGAATGAAAGCTTGTTGGTAACTTGAGTTTCTCCACCAATCTTTGGCTTACAACATTGTTGTCGCTTTCTTAATCGAATGCAACTAAATTTGGGTGGCTTACGATTAAACACCTTGTTCTCTACTACCTTTTCCATAATCTTTTTCTTTACTTCCGTTTCTTTTTCTTCAATTTCCCTTCCTTCTACAGTTTATATTTCTTCCTTTTCTATTCTTTCTTTTTCTATTTTCTCCTTCAACGTATGTTGATCCTTCTTGGCTTGTCTTGGTGTCATAAATTTCAACTTGATTTCACGTCCCTCATGCCTCAAATAAAGGGAACGTTCATCAAGATTGAGCATTGTAAAATGAAGCCATGCCCATCTCAAAAGAAGATGACAAGGGTTCGTGGGAGCAATATCACATAATACTTCTTTCACACATTGTCTTGTACTGAATTTGATCCGTGCTTGATTCGGATGAAAGCTTATTTGTAACTTGAGTTTCTCCACCAATCTTTGGCTTACAACATTGTTGTGGCTTTCGTAAACGAATGCAACTAAACATGGGTGGCCTTCGATTAAACACCTTGTTGTCTACTACCTTGTCCATAATCTTTTTGTTTACTTCCTTTTCTTTTTCTTCAATTTCCCTTCCTTCTACAGTTTATATTTCTTCTTTTTCTATTCTTTCTTTTTATATTTTCTCCTTCAACGTCTGTTAATCCTTCTTGGCTTGTCTTGGTGTCATCAATTTCAACTTCATTTCATGTCCCGCATGCCTCAAATAAAGGGAACATTCATCAAGATTGAGCGTTTTAAAATGAAACCATGCCCATCTCAAAAGAAGATGACAAGAGTTCATGGGAACAATATCACATAATACTTCTTTCACACAATGTCCTATACTGAATTTGATCCTTGCTTGATTCGAATGAAAGCTTGTTGGTAACTTGAGTTTCTCCACCAATCTTTGGCTTACAACATTGTTGTTGCTTTCTTAATCGAATGCAACTAAATTTGGGTGGCTTTCGATTAAACACCTTGTTCTCTACTACCTTTTCCATAATCTTTTTCTTTACTTCCGTTTCTTTTTCTTCAATTTCCCTTCCTTCTACAGTTTACATTTCTTCCTTTTCTATTCTTTCTTTTTCTATTTTCTCCTTCAACGTATGTTGATCCTTCTTGGCTTGTCTTGGTGTCATAAATTTCAACTTGATTTCACGTCCCTCATGCCTCAAATAAAGGGAACGTTCATCAAGATTGAGCATTGTAAAATGAAGCCATGCCCATCTCAAAAGAAGATGACAAGGGTTTGTGGGAGCAATATCACATAATACTTCTTTCACACATTGTCTTGTACTGAATTTGATCCGTGCTTGATTCGGATGAAAGCTTATTGGTAACTTGAGTTTCTCCACCAATCTTTGGCTTACAACATTGTTGTTGCTCTCTTAAACGAATGCAACTAAACTTGGGTGGCTTTCGATTAAACACCTTGTTCTCTACTACCTTTTCCATAATCTTTTTCTTCACTTCCTTATTTTTTTCTTCAATTTCCCTTCCTTCTGCGGTTTATTTTTCTTCTTTTTCTATTCTTTCATTTTCTATTTTCTCCTTCAACGTATGTTGATCCTTCTTGGCTTGTCTTGGTGTCATAAATTTCAACTTGATTTCATGTCCCTCATGCCTCAAATAAAGGGAACGTTCATCAAGATTGAGCATTGTAAAATGAAGCCATGCCCATCTCAAAAGAAGATGACAAGGGTTCGTGGGAGCAATATCACATAATACTTCTTTCACACATTGTCTTGTACTGAATTTGATCCGTGCTTGATTCGGATGAAAGCTTATTGGTAACTTGAGCTTCTCCACCAATCTTTGGCTTACAACATTGTTGTGGCTTTCGTAAACGAATGCAACTAAACATGGGTGGCCTTCGATTAAACACCTTGTTGTCTACTACCTTGTCCATAATCTTTTTGTTTACTTCCTTTTCTTTTTCTTCAATTTCCCTTCCTTCTACAGTTTATATTTCTTCTTTTTCTATTCTTTCTTTTTATATTTTCTCCTTCAACGTCTGTTAATCCTTCTTGGCTTGTCTTGGTGTCATCAATTTCAACTTCATTTCATGTCCCGCATGCCTCAAATAAAGGGAACATTCATCAAGATTGAGCGTTTTAAAATGAAACCATGCCCATCTCAAAAGAAGATGACAAGAGTTCATGGGAACAATATCACATAATACTTCTTTCACACAATGTCCTATACTGAATTTGATCCTTGCTTGATTCGAATGAAAGCTTGTTGGTAACTTGAGTTTCTCCACCAATCTTTGGCTTACAACATTGTTGTTGCTTTCTTAATCGAATGCAACTAAATTTGGGTGGCTTTCGATTAAACACCTTGTTCTCTACTACCTTTTCCATAATCTTTTTCTTTACTTCCGTTTCTTTTTGTTCAATTTCCCTTCCTTCTACAGTTTATATTTCTTCCTTTTCTATTCTTTCTTTTTCTATTTTCTCCTTCAACGTATGTTGATCCTTCTTGGCTTGTCTTGGTGTCATAAATTTCAACTTGATTTCACGTCCCTCATGCCTCAAATAAAGGGAACGTTCATCAAGATTGAGCATTGTAAAATGAAGCCATGCCCATCTCAAAAGAAGATGACAAGGGTTCGTGGGAGCAATATCACATAATACTTCTTTCACACATTGTCTTGTACTGAATTTGATCGGTGCTTGATTCGGATGAAAGCTTATTGGTAACTTGAGTTTCTCCACCAATCTTTGGCTTACAACATTGTTGTTGCTCTCTTAAACGAATGCAACTAAACTTGGGTGGCTTTCGATTAAACACCTTGTTCTCTACTACCTTTTCCATAATCTTTTTCTTTACTTCCTTATCTTTTTCTTCAATTTCCCTTCCTTCTGCGGTTTATTTTTCTTCTTTTTCTATTCTTTCATTTTCTATTTTCTCCTTCAACGTATGTTGATCCTTCTTGGCTTGTCTTGGTGTCATAAATTTCCACTTGATTTCATGTCCCTCATGCCTCAAATAAAGGGAACGTTCATCAAGATTGAGCATTGTAAAATGAAGCCATGCCCATCTCAAAAGAAGATGACAAGGCTTCGTGGGAGCAATATCACATAATACTTCTTTCACACATTGTCTTGTACTGAACATGATCCTTGCTTGATTCGGATGAAAGCTTGTTGGTAACTTGAGTTTCTCCACCAATCTTTGGCTTACAACATTGTTGTCGCTTTCATAAACGAATGCAACTAAACATTGGTGGCTTTCGATTAAACACCTTGTTCTCTACTACCTTTTCCATAATATTTTTCTTTACTTCCTTTTCTTTTTCTTCAATTTCTCTTCCTTCTGCAGTTTATTTTTCTTCTTTTTCTATTTTCTCCTTCAACGTATGTTGATCCTTCTTAGCTTGTCTTGGTGTCATAAATTTCAACTTCATTTCATGTCCCTCATGCCTCAAATAAAGGGAACATTCATCAAGATTGAGCATTGTAAAATGAACCCATGCTCATCTCAAAAGAAGATGACAAGAGTTCGTGGGAGCAATATCACATAATACTTCTTTCACACATTGTCCTGTACTGAATTTGATCCTTCCTTGATTCGGATGAAACTTTGTTGGTAACTTGAGTTTCTCCACCAATCTTTGGCTTACAACATTCTTGTCGCTTTCGTAAACGAATGCAACTAAACATGGGTGGCTTTCGATTAAACACCTTGTTCTCTACTTCCTTTTCCATAATCTTTTTCTTTACTTCCTTTTCTTTTTCTTCAATTTCCCTTCCTTCTGCAGTTTATTTTTCTTCTTTTTCTATTCTTTCTTTTTCTATTTTCTCCTTCAACGTATGTTGATCCTTCTTGGCTTGTCTTGGTGTCATAAATTTCAACTTGATTTCATGACCCTCATGCCTCAAATAAAGGGAACGTTCCTCAAGATTGAGCATTGTAACATGAAGCCATGCCCATCTCAAAAGAAGATGACAAGGGTTCGTGGGAGCAATATCACATAATACTTCTTTCACACATTGTCTTGTACTGAATTTGATTTGTGCTTGATTCGGATGAAAGCTTGTTGGTAACTTGAGTTTCTCCACCAATCTTTGGCTTACAACATTGTTGTTGCTCTCTTAAACGAATGCAACTAAACTTGGGTGGCTTTCGATTAAACACCTTGTTCTCTACTACCTTTTCCATAATCTTTTTCTTTACTTTCGTTTCTTTTTCTTCAATTTCCCTTCCTTCTACAGTTTATATTTCTTCCTTTTCTATTCTTTCTTTTTCTATTTTCTCCTTCAACGTATGTTGATCCTTCTTGGCTTGTCTTGGTGTCATAAATTTCAACTTGATTTCACGTCCCTCATGCCTCAAATAAAGGGAACGTTCATCAAGATTGAGCATTGTAAAATGAAGCCATGCCCATCTCAAAAGAAGATGACAAGGGTTCGTGGGAGCAATATCACATAATACTTCTTTCACACATTGTCTTGTACTGAATTTGATCCGTGCTTGATTCGGATGAAAGCTTATTGGTAACTTGAGTTTCTCCACCAATCTTTGGCTTACAACATTGTTGTTGCTCTCTTAAACGAATGCAACTAAACTTGGGTGGCTTTCGATTAAACTCCTTGTTCTCTACTACCTTTTCCATAATCTTTTTCTTTACTTCCTTATCTTTTTCTTCAATTTCCCTTCCTTCTGCAGTTTATTTTTCTTCTTTTTCTATTCTTGCATTTTCTATTTTCTCCTTCAACGTATGTTGATCCTTCTTGGCTTGTCTTGGTGTCATAAATTTCAACTTGATTTCATGTCCCTCATGCCTCAAATAAAAGGAACGTTCATCAAGATTGAGCATTGTAAAATGAAGCCATGCCCATCTCAAAAGAAGATGACAAGGCTTCGTGGGAGCAATATCACATAATACTTCTTTCACACATTGTCTTGTACTGAACATGATCCTTGCTTGATTCGGATGAAAGCTTGTTGGTAACTTGAGTTTCTCCACCAATCTTTGGCTTACAACATTGTTGTCGCTTTCATAAACGAATGCAACTAAACATGGGTGGCTTTCGATTAAACACCTTGTTCTCTACTACCTTTTCCATAATATTTTTCTTTACTTCCTTTTCTTTTTCTTCAATTTCTCTTCCTTCTGCAGTTTATTTTTCTTCTTTTTCTATTTTCTCCTTCAACGTATGTTGATCCTTCTTAGCTTGTCTTGGTGTCATAAATTTCAACTTCATTTCATGTCCCTCATGCCTCAAATAAAGGGAACATTCATCAAGATTGAGCATTGTAAAATGAACCCATGCTCATCTCAAAAGAAGATGACAAGAGTTCGTGGGAGCAATATCACATAATACTTCTTTCACACATTGTCCTGTACTGAATTTGATCCTTCCTTGATTCGGATGAAACTTTGTTGGTAACTTGAGTTTCTCCACCAATCTTTGGCTTACAACATTCTTGTCGCTTTCGTAAACGAATGCAACTAAACATGGGTGGCTTTCGATTAAACACCTTGTTCTCTACTTCCTTTTCCATAATCTTTTTCTTTACTTCCTTTTCTTTTTCTTCAATTTCCCTTCCTTCTGCAGTTTATTTTTCTTCTTTTTCTATTCTTTCTTTTTCTATTTTCTCCTTCAACGTATGTTGATCCTTCTTGGCTTGTCTTGGTGTCATAAATTTCAACTTGATTTCATGACCCTCATGCCTCAAATAAAGGGAACGTTCCTCAAGATTGAGCATTGTAAAATGAAGCCATGCCCATCTCAAAAGAAGATGACAAGGGTTCGTGGGAGCAATATCACCTAATACTTCTTTCACACATTGTCTTGTACTGAATTTGATTCGTGCTTGATTCGGATGAAAGCTTGTTGGTAACTTGAGTTTCTCCACCAATCTTTGGCTTACAACATTGTTGTCGCTTTCATAAACGAATGCAACTAAACATGGGTGGCCTTCGATTAAACACCTTGTTCTCTACTACCTTGTCCATAATCTTTTTGTTTACTTCCTTTTCCTTTTCTTCAATTTCCCTTCCTTCTACAGTTTATATTTCTTCTTTTTCTATCCTTTCTTTTTATATTTTCTCCTTCAACGTATGTTGATCCTTCTTGGCTTGTCTTGGTGTCATCAATTTTAACTTCATTTCATGCCCCTCATCCCTCAAATAAAGGGAACATTCATCAAGATTGAGCGTTTTAAAATGAAACCATGCCCATCTCAAAAGAAGATGACAAGAGTTCATGGGAACAATATCACATAATACTTCTTTCACACATTGTCTTGTACTGAATTTGATCCGTGCTTGATTCGGATGAAAGCTTGTTGGTAACTTGAGTTTCTCCACCAATCTTTGGCTTACAACATTGTTGTTGCTTTCTTAAACGAATGCAACTAAACTTGGGTGGCTTTCGATTAAACACCTTGTTCTCTACTTCCTTTTTCATAATCTTTTTCTTTACTTCCTTTTCTTTTTCTTCAATTTCCCTTCCTTCTGCAGTTTATTTTTCTTCTTTCTCTATTCTTTCTTTTTCTGTTTTCTCCTTCAACGTATGTTGATCCTCCATGGCTTGTCTTGGTGTCATAAATTTTCACTTCATTTCATGTCCCTCATGCCTCAAATAAAGGGAACGTTCATCAAGATTGAGCATTTTAAAATGAAACCATGCCCATCTCAAAAGAAGATGACAAGAGTTCATGTGAACAATATCACATAATACTTCTTTCACACATTGTCTTGTACTGAATTTGATCCGTGCTTGATTCGGATGAAAGCTTGTTGGTAACTTGAGTTTCTCCACCAATCTTTGGCTTACAACATTGTTGTTGCTTTCTTAAACGAATGCAACTAAACTTGGGTGGCTTTCGATTAAACACCTTGTTCTCTACTACCTTTTCCATAATCTTTTTCTTTACTTCCTTTACTTTTTCTTCAATTTACCTTCCTTCTGCAGTTTATTTTTCTTCTTTTTCTATTTTCTCTTTTAACGTATGTTGATCCTTCTTGGCCTGTCTTGGTGTCATAAATTTTCACTTCATTTCATGTCCCTCATGCCTCAAATAAAGGGAACGTTCATCAAGATTGAGCATTGTAAAATGAACCCATGCCCATCTCAAAAGAAGATGACAAGAGTTCGTGAGAGCAATATCGCATAATACTTCTTTCACACATTGTCCTGTACTGAATTTGATCCTTGCTTGATCCGGATGAAAGCTTGTTGGTAACTTGAGTTTCTCCACCAATCTTTGGCTTACAACATTGTTGTCGCTTTCGTAATCGAATGCAACTAAACATGTGTGGCTTTCGATTAAACACCTTTTTCTCTACTACCTTTTCCATAATCTTTTTCTTTACTTCCTTTTCTTTTTCTTCAATTTCCCTTCCTTCTGTAGTTTATTTTTCTTCTTTTTCTATTCTTTCTTTTTCTATTTTCTCCTTCAACGTATGTTGATCCTTCTTGGCTTGTCTTGGTGACAAAAATTTCAACTTCATTTCATGTCCCTCATGCCTCAAATAAAGGGAACGTTCATCAAGATTGAGCATTGTAAAATGAACCCATGCCCACCTCAAAAGAGGATGACAAGAGTTCGTGGGTGCACTATCACATAATACCTCTTTCACAAATTGTCATCTACTGAATTTGATCCTTGCTTGATTCAGGTGAAAGCTTGTTGGTAACTATAGTCTCTCCACCAATCTTTGGCTTACAACATTGTTGTCGCTTTCGTAAACGAATGCAACTAAACACGGGTGGCTTTCGATTAAACACCTTGTTCTCTACTTCCTTTTCCATAATCTTTTTCTTTACTTCCTTTTCTTTTTCTTCAATTTCTCTTCCTTCTGCAGTTTATCTTTCTTCTTTTTCTATTCTTTCTTTTTCTATTTTCTCCTTCAACGTATGTTGGTCCTTCTTGGCTTGTCTTGGTGTTATAAATTTTCACTTCATTTCATGTCCCTCATGCCTCAAATAAAGGGAACGTTCATCAAGATTGAGCATTGTAAAATGAACCCATGCCCATCTCAAAAGAAGATGACAAGAGTTCGTGAGAGCAATATCACATAATACTTCTTTCACACATTGTCCTATACTGAATTTGATCCTTGCTTGATTCGGATGAAAGCTTGTTGGTAAGTTGAGTTTCTCCACCAATCTTTGGCTTACAACATTGTTGTCGCTTTCATAAACGAATGCAACTAAACATGGGTGGCCTTCGATTAAACACCTTGTTCTCTACTACCTTGTCCATAATCTTTTTGTTTACTTCCTTTTCCTTTTCTTCAATTTCCCTTCCTTCTACAGTTTATATTTCTTCTTTTTCTATTCTTTCTTTTTATATTTTCTCCTTCAACGTATGTTGATCCTTCTTGGCTTGTCTTGGTGTCATCAATTTTAACTTCATTTCATGCCCCTCATCCCTCAAATAAAGGGAACATTCATCAAGATTGAGCGTTTTAAAATGAAACCATGCCCATCTCAAAAGAAGATGACAAGAGTTCATGGGAACAATATCACATAATACTTCTTTCACACATTGTCCTATACTGAATTTGATCCTTGCTTTATTCAAATGAAAGCTTGTTGGTAACTTGAGTTTCTCCACCAATCTTTGGCTTACAACATTGTTGTTGCTTTCTTAAACGAATGCAGCTAAATTTGGGTGGCTTTCGATTAAACACCTTGTTCTCTACTACCTTTTCCATAATCTTTTTCTTTACTTCCTTTTCTTTTTCTTCAATTTCCCTTCCTTCTGCAGTTTATTTTTCTTCTTTTTCTATTTTTTCTTTTTCTATTTTCTCTTTTAACGTATGTTGATCCTTCTTGGCTTGTCTTGGTGTCATAAATTTTCACTTCATTTCATGTCCCTCATGCCTCAAATAAAGGGAACGTTCATCAAGATTGAGCATTGTAAAATGAAGCCATGCCGATCTCAAAAGAAGATGACAAGGGTTCGTGGGAGCAATATCACATAATACTTCTTTCACACATTGTCTTGTACTGAATTTGATCCGTGCTTGATTCGGATGAAAGCTTGTTGGTAACTTGAGTTTCTCCACCAATCTTTGGCTTACAACATTGTTGTTGCTTTCTTAAACGAATGCAACTAAACTTGGGTGGCTTTCGATTAAACACCTTGTTCTCTACTACCTTTTCCATAATCTTTTTCTTTACTACCTTTACTTTTTCTTCAATTTACCTTCCTTCTGCAGTTTATTTTTCTTTCTTTTTCTATTTTCTCTTTTAACGTATGTTGATCCTTCTTGGCCTGTCTTGGTGTCATAAATTTTCACTTCATTTCATGTCCCTCATGCCTCAAATAAAGGGAACGTTCATCAAGATTGAGCATTGTAAAATGAACCCATGCCCATCTCAAAAGAAGATGACAAGAGTTCGTGAGAGCAATATCGCATAATACTTCTTTCACACATTGTCCTGTACTGAATTTGATCCTTGCTTGATTCGGATGAAAGCTTGTTGGTAACTTGAGTTTCTCCACCAATCTTTGGCTTACAACATTGTTGTCGCTTTCGTAATCGAATGCAACTAAACATGGGTGGCTTTCGATTAAACACCTTTTTCTCTACTACCTTTTGCATAACCTTTTTCTTTACTTCCTTTTCTTTTTCTTCAATTTCCCTTCCTTCTGCAGTTTATTTTTCTTCTTTTTCTATTCTTTCTTTTTCTATTTTCTCCTTCAACGTATGTTGATCCTTCTTGGCTTGTCTTGGTGACAAAAATTTCAACTTCATTTCATGTCCCTCATGCCTCAAATAAAGGGAACGTTCATCAAGATTGAGCATTGTAAAATGAACCCATGCCCACCTCAAAAGAGGATGACAGGAGTTCGTGGGTGCACTATCACATAATACCTCTTTCACAAATTGTCATCTACTGAATTTGATCCTTGCTTGATTCAGGTGAAAGCTTGTTGGTAACTATAGTCTCTCCACCAATCTTTGGCTTACAACATTGTTGTCGCTTTCGTAAACGAATGCAACTAAACACGGGTGGCTTTCGATTAAACACCTTGTTCTCTACTTCCTTTTCCATAATCTTTTTCTTTACTTCCTTTTCTTTTTCTTCAATTTCTCTTCCTTCTGCAGTTTATCTTTCTTCTTTTTCTATTCTTTCTTTTTCTATTTTCTCCTTCAACGCATGTTGGTCCTTCTTGGCTTGTCTTGGTGTCATAAATTTTCACTTCATTTCATGTCCCTCATGCCTCAAATAAAGGGAACGTTCATCAAGATTGAGCATTGTAAAATGAACCCATGCCCATCTCAAAAGAAGATGACAAGAGTTCGTGAGAGCAATATCACATAATACTTCTTTCACACATTGTCCTATACTGAATTTGATCCTTGCTTGATTCGGATGAAAGCTTGTTGGTAAGTTGAGTTTCTCCACCAATCTTTGGCTTACAACATTGTTGTCGCTTTCGTAATCGAATGCAACTAATCATGGGTGGCTTTCGATTAAACACCTTGTTCTCTACTACCTTTTCCATAATCTTTTTCTTTACTTCCTGTTCTTTTTCTTCAATTTCCCTTCTTTCTGCAGTTTATTTTTCTTCTTTTTCTATTCTTTCTTTTTCTATTTTCTCTTTCAACGTATGTTGATCCTTCTTGGCTTGTCTTGGTGTCATGAATTTCAATTTCATTTCATGTCCCTCATGCCTCAAATAAAGAGAACGTTCATCAAGATTGAGCATTGTAAAATGAACCCATGCCCATCTCAAAAGAAGATGACAAGAGTTCGTGGGAGCAATATCACATAATACTTCTTTCACACATTGTCCCGTACTAAATTTGATCCTTGCTTGATTCATATGAAAGCTTGTTGGTAACTTGAGTTTCTCCACCATTCTTTGGCTTACAACATTGTTGTCGCTTTCATAAACGAATGCAACTAAACATGGGTGGCCTTCGATTAAACACCTTGTTATCTACTACCTTTTCCATAATATTTTTCTTTACTTCCTTTTCTTTTTCTTCAATTTCTCTTCCTTCTGCAGTTTATTTTTCTTCTTTTTCTATTCTTTCTTTTTCTATTTTCTCCTTCAACGTATGTTGATACTTCTTGGCTTGTTTTAGTGTCATAAATTTCAACTTCATTTCATGTCCCCCATGCCTAAAATAAAGGGAACGTTCATCAAGATTGAGCATTGTAAAATGAACCCATGCCCATCTCAAAAGAAGATGACAAGAGTTCGTGGGAGCAATATCACATAATACTTCTTTCACACATTGTCCTGTACTGAATTTGATCCTTGCTTGATTCGGATGAAAGCTTGTTGGTAACTTGAGTTTCTCCACCAATCTTTGGCTTACAACATTGTTGTCGCTTTCGTAAACGAATGCAACTAAACATGAGTGGCTTTCGATTAAACACCTTGTTCTCTACTACCTTTTCCATAATCTTTTTCTTTACTTCCTTTTCTTTTCCTTCAATTTCCCTTCCTTCTGCAGCTTATTTTTCTTCTTTTTCTATTCTTTCTTTTTCTATTTTCTCCTTCAAGGTATGTTGATCCTTCTTGGCTTCTCTTGGTGTCATAAATTTCAACTTCATTTCATGTCCCTCATGCCTTAAATAAAGGGAACGTTCATCAAGATTGAGCGTTTTAAAATGAACCCATTCTCATCTCAAAAGATGATGACAAGAGTTCGTAGGAGCAATATCACATAATACCTCTTTCACAAATTGTCATGTACTGATTTTGATCCTTGCTTGATTCAGGTGAAAGCTTGTTGGTAACTATAGTTTCTCCACCAACCTTTGGCTTACAACATTGTTGTCGCTTTCGTAAACGAATGCAACTAAACATGGGTGGCCTTCGATTAAACACCTTGTTCTCTACTACCTTTTACATAATCTTTTTCTTTACTTCCTTTTCTTTTTCTTCAATTTGCCTTCCTTCTGCAGTTTATTTTTCTTCTTTTTCTATTCTTTCTTTTTCTATTTTCTCCTTCAACGTATGTTGATCCTTCTTGGCTTCTCTTGGTGTCATAAATTTCAACTTCATTTGATGTCCCTCATGCCTCAAATAAAGGGAACGTTCATCAAGATTGAGCGTTTTAAAATGAACCCGTGCCCATCTCAAAAGATGATGACAAGAGTTCGTAGGAGCAATATCACATAATACCTCTTTCACAAATTGTCATGTACTGAATTTGATCCTTGCTTGATTCAGGTGAAAGTTTGTTGGTAACTATAGTTCCTCCACCAACCTTTGGCTTACAACATTGTTGTCGCTTTCGTAAACGAATGCAACTAAACATGGGTGGCCTTCGATTAAACACCTTGTTCTCTACTACCTTTTACATAATCTTTTTCTTTACTTCCTTTTCTTTTTCTTCAATTTGCCTTCCTTCTGCAGTTTATTTTTCTTCTTTTTCTATTCTTTCTTTTTCTATTTTCTCCTTCAACGTATGTTGATCCTTCTTGGCTTCTCTTGGTGTCATAAATTTCAACTTCATTTCATGTCCCTCATGCCTCAAATAAAGGGAACGTTCATCAAGATTGAGCGTTTTAAAATGAACCCATGCCCATCTCAAAAGAAGATGACAAGAGTTCATGGGAACAATATCACATAATACTTCTTTCACACATTGTCCTGTACTGAATTTGATCTTTGCTTGATTCGGATGAAACTTTGTTGGTAACTTGAGTTTCTCCACCAATCTTTGGCTTACAACATTCTTGTCGCTTTCGTAAACGAATGCAACTAAACATGGGTGGCTTTCGATTAAACACCTTGTTCTCTACTACCTTTTCCATAATCTTTTTCTTTACTTCCTTTTCTTTTTCTTCAATTTCCCTTCCTTCTGCAGTTTATTTTTCTTCTTTTTCTATTCTTTCTTTTTCTATTTTGTCCTTTAACGTATGTTGATCCTTCTTGGCTTGTCTTGGCGTCATAAATTTCAACTTTATTTCATGTCCCTCATGCCTCAAATAAAGGGAACGTTCATCAAGAATGAGCATTGTAAAATGAACCCATGCCCATCTCAAAAGAAGATGACAAGAGTTCGTGGGAGCAATATCACATAATACTTCTTTCACACATTGTCCTGTACTAAATTTGATCCTTGCTTGATTCGGATGAAAGCTTGTTGGTAACTTGAGTTTCTCCACCAATCTTTGGCTTACAACATTGTTGTTGCTTTCGTAAATGAATGGAACTAAACATGGCTGGCTTTCGATTAAACACCTTGTTCTCTACTACCTTTTGCATAATCTTTTTCTTTACTTCCTTTTCTTTTTCTTCAATTTCCCTTCCTTCTGCAGTTTATTTTTCTTCTTTTTCTATTATTTCTTTTTCTATTTTCTCCTTCAACGTATGTTGATCCTTCTTGGCTTCTCTTGGTGTCATAAATTTCAACATCATTTCATGTCCCTCATGCCTCAAATAAAGGGAACGTTCATCAAGATTGAGCGTTTTAAAATGAACCCATGCCCATCTCAAAAGATGATGACAAGAGTTCGTGGGAGCAATATCACATAATACCTCTTTCACAAATTGTCACGTACTGAATTTGATCTTTGCTTGATTCACTTTAAAGCTTGTTGGTAACTATAGTTTCTCCACCAATCTTTGGCTTACAACATTGTTGTCGCTTTCATAAACGAATGCAACTAAACATGGGTGGCCTTCGATTAAACACCTTGTTCTCTACTACCTTTTTCATAATCTTTTTCTTTACTTCCTTTTCTTTTTCTTCAATTTCCCTTCCTTCTACAGTTTATTTTTCTTCTTTTTCTATTCTTTCTTTTTCTATTTTCTCCTTCAACGTATGTTGATCCGTCTTGGCTTGTCTTGGTGTCATAAATTTCAACTTCATTTCATGTCCCTCATGCCTCAAATAAAGGGAACGTTCATCAAGATTGAGCGTTTTAAAATGAACCCGTGCCCATCTCAAAAGATGATGACAAGAGTTCGTAGGAGCAATATCACATAATACCTCTTTCACAAATTGTCATGTACTGAATTTGATCCTTGCTGGATTCAGGTGAAAGTTTGTTGGTAACTATAGTTCCTCCACCAACCTTTGGCTTACAACATTGTTGTCGCTCTCGTAAACGAATGCAACTAAACATGGGTGGCCTTCGATTAAACACCTTGTTCTCTACTACCTTTTACATAATCTTTTTCTTTACTTCCTTTTCTTTTTCTTCAATTTGCCTTCCTTCTGCAGTTTATTTTTCTTCTTTTTCTATTTTCTCCTTCAACGTATGTTGATCCTTCTTGGCTTCTCTTGGTGTCATAAATTTCAACTTCATTTCATGTCCCTCATGCCTCAAATAAAGGGAACGTTCATCAAGATTGAGCGTTTTAAAATGAACCCATGCCCATCTCAAAAGAAGATGACAAGAGTTCATGGGAACAATATCACATAATACTTCTTTCACACATTGTCCTGTACTGAATTTGATCTTTGCTTGATTCGGATGAAACTTTGTTGGTAACTTGAGTTTCTCCACCAATCTTTGGCTTACAACATTCTTGTCGCTTTCGTAAACGAATGCAACTAAACATGGGTGGCTTTCGATTAAACACCTTGTTCTCTACTACCTTTTCCATAATCTTTTTCTTTACTTCCTTTTCTTTTTCTTCAATTTCCCTTCCTTCTGCAGTTTATTTTTCTTCTTTTTCTATTCTTTCTTTTTCTATTTTTTCCTTTAACGTATGTTGATCCTTCTTGGCTTGTCTTGGCGTCATAAATTTCAACTTTATTTTATGTCCCTCATGCCTCAAATAAAGGGAACGTTCATCAAGATTGAGCATTGTAAAATGAAGCCATGCCCATCTCAAAAGAAGATGACAAGGGTTCGTGGGAGCAATATCACATAATACTTCTTTCACACATTGTCTTGTACTGAATTTGATCCGTGCTTGATTCGGATGAAAGCTTATTGGTAACTTGAGTTTCTCCACCAATCTTTGGCTTACAACATTGTTGTTGCTTTCGTAAATGAATGGAACTAAACATGGCTGGCTTTCGATTAAACACCTTGTTCTCTACTACCTTTTGCATAATCTTTTTCTTTACTTCCTTTTCTTTTTCTTCAATTTCCCTTCCTTCTGCAGTTTATTTTTCTTCTTTTTCTATTATTTCTTTTTCTATTTTCTCCTTCAACGTATGTTGATCCTTCTTGGCTTCTCTTGGTGTCATAAATTTCAACATCATTTCATGTCCCCCATGCCTCAAATAAAGGGAACGTTCATCAAGATTGAGCGTTTTAAAATGAACCCATGCCAGTCTCAAAAGAAGATGACAAGAGTTCGTGGGAGCAATATCAAATAATACTTCTTTCACACATTGTCCTGTACTGAATTTGATCCTTGCTTGATTCGGATGAAAGCTTGTTGGTAACTTGAGTTTCTCCACCAATCTTTGGCTTACAACATTGTTGTCGCTTTCGCAAACGAATGCAACTATACATGGGTGGCCTTCGATTAAACACCTTATTCTCTACTACTTTTTCCATAATCTTTTTCTTTACTTCCTTTTCTTTTTCTTCAATTTCCCTTCCTTCTGCAGTTTATTTTTCTTCTTTTCCTATTCTTTTTTTTTATATTTTCTCCTTCAACGTATGTTAATCCTTCTTGGCTTGTCTTGGTGTCATGAATTTCAATTTCATTTCATGTCCCTCATGCCTCAAACAAAGGGAACATTCATCAAGATTGAGCGTTTTAAAATGAAACCATGCCCATCTCAAAAGAAGATGACAAGAGTTCATGGGAACAATATCACATAATACTTCTTTCACACATTGTCCTGTACTGAATTTGATCCTTGCTTGATTCGAATGAAAGCTTGTTGGTAACTTGAGTTTCTCCTCCAATCTTTGCCTTACAACATTGTTGTCGCTTTCTTAAACGAATGCAACTAAACTTGGGTCGCTTTCGATTAAACACCTTGTTCTCTACTACCTTTTCCGTAATCTTTTTCTTTACTTCCTTTTCTTTTTCTTCAATTTCCCTTCCTTCTTGATAAGTTCAAATTTTTGCCCTCATTTAATATTTAAATTTGGGGATTTAATTGAATTTTCTGTGCTTAAAGATTGATTTAATTAGGATTTGTGATTATTGGATTTATTGAGTAAGTTTGGTAAAAGTGGCGTAAAAATTGATTTTAGTTGCATAAAATATTATTGGATATTTTAACATTTGTTAATGCAGCTGGAATTTATTTTTGGTCAATTAATAATGTGATTTTGAAATATTCAAAGTTACAAAATAAGTCCAAAATCAAGAAATTCTGAAAAAGAATAAATCAGGAGCTAAATGCACCCGCAGATTTTATTTGCACACTCCTTCCTCAAGTGGACCACAAAAACCTGTTCTGCACCCCCAGTTTTCACTAAGTTGCACCCCTCCTACCACTTAAACTCCACTAAACCAGATCATGCCATGTGGCAATCCCCATCTCTTAAAATTAGCCAACCAAAGCAAGCCACGTGGCAACAATCCTTGCACTAACAAGCTGTCCAATGGAAGGCTGCCACGTCATCATCTTCATCTCCTCCATCTCACTCATGAAACCCTAACCCTAATTTCAGCCACCATGACCACCCTCCACGGCAGCCGCCGCCGCCATCTCCGTCAGCCACCATGGAAGTTTGTTTTCCGACCACCATCGCACCTGCAGTGACGCGCAATCTTCGTCAATCACAGAACCTCCATTTTCTCTCCATCATCTTCTTCGTTCACGCCGGAAACAACCTCTTCAGAACGCGCGAACCAGAACGCCATCGCAGCACCTCTTTTAGCCACCATTGACGTTCCGCACACCACGGCGCAGCTACCACAACCACCTCCATCTCCATCGCAGTTCCCGCAGCACCATCTTCTCGCCTCCGCATCCGCAGCGCGCCTCCACCATCTCCACACAAGAACTGCAGCAGTGCCGCCACCACGAATCGCGCACAGCCACGACAACCGCAGCTTCACCACCATCTTCGAACAAGAGCCGCGTCGGAATCCATTTTCGCTGGAAAAGAAGCACCTCGCTGGAGCAGCCGCGCCGTCACAGGGGAGGGAGAAGAGTGTGAGAGTGAAACCCTAATTCTGGAGAGAGAGTACTCTGCGCCACGTGTCAGCATCTGATAGGCAGTCAACTGGTCAAACTCTGGTCAAACTGGTCAAACTCTGGTCAATTCTGTAAAAATGCTTAAATGCGAGGGGCAGAATTGGAAATTGGGGAGGAATTAAGTTGCTAATTAATTAAATAAAAATAAAAGATTTTAGCAACTGACAAATAAAGCCCAAAGTCCAGTTGAAGCCTATACAAAGAGACTTAAGGGAGCAGAGGAACTGACATTTTACAACTTACAGCTTAGACACTTAGAACTCTCTGGTTTTGGCAGATACCATCTCCACCACATCTCTCATTCTTTCTTTTATTTTCTTTCCTTCATCATATTATCATGTATTCCATCAAAGCCATGGAGGGCTAAGCTTTTAGGGTTGATTCCACTGTAATTTCTTAAATGGATTCTGAGGTTAGATGAATTTATATGTTTTGTTATTTTGATTATTGTTGTGGTTTTTGTTTATCTATGTCCTTTGCTTCTTAATCGAATAGAAAATAATGATTTTAAATCTACATGCATGCTAATCATATGAGTTAAAAGGTTTTTAAATTAAATTGAGACTTTACTTTGATTTTGTTTAGAAACTTTCATTTGATTAAATAAGTTTTTGCCAATAATTGAGACTTTAATTTGATTAGAGGTAATTACTTTAACTAAAATTAGTCAAGACTTTACTTTGATTAATTAAGTTTTCTATTTGGTAAAGAAACAAAGGAATAGACATGATTAGGCATAGTAAAATTAATTGAGACTGTACTTTGATTAAATTTACTATGGACAATCTAAACAATTCTCACTTTTAATTGAGACTGTACTTTGATTAAAAGTGAGAACGCCAACAAATTAATTGAGTCTTTACATTGATTGATTTGTAAATCAACAACAATAATTAATTTAACAATAATCTCTAGATAACCAATGAAGAATATTATTTAGAAAAAGCAGTGGAATTGACCTATTTACTATTATTGTGTTTACAATCTTCCGTGTCATTTTATTTGCATATCAAAACCCCCTATTTTTATAATTGCTAGTTTTAATTGCATTTTTAAGAATCAAATATTTGAGATCAATTCCGTATTCGTTGTGAGACGACTCAGGGTTATTTTAACCCTAACTATTTTCTTCACTACAAACTGGCAATACTGAAGTTGCTAAAGTAGTGGTAATTTGATCGCCTAACGACAGCGATATCAAATTTGGCGCCGTTGCCGGGGAATACGGTTAGTATTTCTTTTATTTTGATTCTGTTTTTATTTATTTATTTTATTTTATTTTATTTTTATTTTTATTTCATTTTTATTTTTATTTTTTATTTATTTTACGCATATACGTTTGATATAGTTTGTTATTTTGTAGTATCTAGTTTTCTGTTAATATATTCCAAGCAAAGTTCTATTTTTGTTTTGATTAAGAATTTCTTTTAAGAAATTTTTGAGACTAGATTGGAAAACTCTGTCTAGGAAAGACTTGGTATTTAAGTTGTCCACTGTGACGCACCTCTCTTTCCTGGGAGTAGACCGAACGACATCTTAACTTATTTCTTTCTTGAAATCTTTCTCCAAAACAAGAATAGGAAGAAAAAAACACACAGGGAAACACTTTTCAGGTGGACTGCATAGTGCATGACTCGGGCCAATCCGGGTCAATTTTATCAACTTGATTCAGAACTTGAAAGGAACTTGCGTAAATCACGTAGGAGACTTGATCTCAGGTGTTCTACTGAAGGAGCACCATCATCATCTGAACCTACCACTGAAAGTGTACCACTAGAATCACCACCGGTGATTAACATATCTTCTGATCAATCACCTGAACCAGAAATTCAAGAAGATAGAATGGAAGAAAGAACAATAAGAGAATTGGCTTCACCGGATGCAGCAATTACACAAAACATGTGCATCCAATATCCAGATGGAGAATGTGAGCTTAAGTCTGGGTTAATCCATCTTTTACCCAAATTCCATGGATTAGCAGGAGAAGACCCATACCATCACTTGAAGGAATTTCATGTTGTTTGTTCATCCATGAGACCAACAACAGTGACAGAGGAACATATCAAGCTTAAGGCTTTTCCATTCTCATTGCAAGATGCCGCTAAGAATTGGTTATACTGCCTTCCGCCAGGATCCATCAATACCTGGGAGACTCTGAAAAGATTATTTCTGGAAAAGTTTTTTCCAGTATCTAGAGTTGCTGCTATTCGCAAAGATATTTATGGGATAAGGCAACAAGAAAGAGAAAGTCTTCACGAGTATTGGGAAAGATTCAAAAAGTTGTGTGCTTCCTGTCCTCATCACCAAATAAACGAGCATCTCCTCATTCAATACTTTTATGAGGGATTGAGTATCATGGATAGACAAATAATAGATGCTGCAAGTGGAGGGTCATTGGTGGACAAAACGCCAACAAATGCAAGACAATTAATTGAAACTATGGCATCGAACCATCAACAATTTTCCACAAGGAGTAATTCTATAACTCTATTGAAGGGAACCCATGGAGTAGAAGCTTCGTATGTTGCAGATCACAAGAAATTAGAAGGGAAGTTGGATGACTTAGCAGCCATGGTAAGGACCTTGACAGACTTACAGAAAAAGCCTATCCCTTCTACTTTATGTGGAATTTGTGCTTCTACTAATCATCCTACAGAGGCTTGTTCTATGTTAAAAGAGACCGGGACGTTAGACAATGAACAACCTCAGGCATATGCTACAAATATCTATGGCAATAATAGACCACCTTGGCAGCAATACAACCATGATTTGTCCTCCAACAAGTACAACCCAGATTGGAAGGAATATCCCAGCCAGAAATGGGGAAATCAACAGCCTCAACACCAACAAGTCTATGTTCCACCTCAACAGAGGCAACAACCACAACCAGCGGCAACCTCTGGTGATTCAAACATGGAGGCAATGATGAAAATGATGGCTGACATGATGAAGGGACAAATCAATGAGTTGAAACAGACGATGGAAGCAACCAATCAAAATTTGCAAAATCAGATTGGACAAATGGCGAATGAGTTAAATCAGATGAAGTCTCAACAAGGCTCGAGCAATTTGCCTGCACAAACTGTAATCAACCCGAGAAATGTAAGTGCTATTACTTTAAGATCGGGTAAGCAAATACAAGGTCTTGGGGATGCCCAAGAAGATGAAGATAAGGACAATGAAGTTGTACCTAATGATGAAAGAGGAAGATCAGATGAAGCAACACAAGCAACATCTGAGATGCCTGCACCCAGTGCTAACTCTAGGTTGGTATCCCCTAATACTTCCTCTGAAAATCCTTCTCCTTATTCTCCTCCTCCTCCCTATCCAAACCGTTTGAAACCAAAAACTAAAAAGATGGAGGAGTTAGACAAAGAAATCCTAAATACTTTCAAGAAAGTGGAGATAAACATTCCTTTGTTGGATGCTATTAGACAAATTCCTAAATACGCCAAGTTTCTCAAAGAATTATGTACACATAAAAGGCGTATTATGGACAAAGAGGTAGTGAACATGGGAAGAAATGTCTCTAGCTTAATTAAGAAGCCTGCAATCAGAATGCCGCAAAAGTGTAAGGATCCAGGTATGTTTTCTGTTCCCTGCAATATAGGAAGTACTAAGTTTGACAATGCTATGTTAGATTTAGGAGCTTCTATTAATGTAATGCCTTTATCTGTTTTTACTTCACTTCATCTTGGACCTCTTAAGTCTACTAGTGTGGTCATTCAGTTGGCCAACCGTAGCACAGTTAACCCTGCAGGTGTGCTAGAAGATGTGCTTGTCCGTGTGGACAAGTTAATTTTTCCTGCAGATTTCTATATCTTAGACATGAAGGATGATGAAGGAATGAGTTCAACCACAATCATCTTGGGAAGACCATTCATGATGACAGCACGTACCAAGATAGACGTGCATGCAGGATCCTTGACTATGGAGATAGGAGATGAGAAGGTGCAGTTCAACGTGCTAGAAGCCATGAAGCACCCAATTGAAGACCATTCTTTGTTTTGTATTGATTTATTGAGTAATGTAGTGAACAATTATGCTTTTGGACTTTTGGACGTTTTATCTGGTTTTTCTTCTTCTTTGGGTTTTTCTTTTTCGAATGTTTCAGGCTCAATTTTAGACGAAAGAGAAAATTTTAAAACAGGTGATGTTGAGGACGCGGTGTCACTATTTGATACCTCTGTGGCATCCAAGTGTGATGCTGAGGTGGCTGAAATTACCTTAGGCAATAAAATGTTGCCATCTGTGGAACAGCCACCCACTTTGGAGTTGAAACCTTTACCATCTCATTTGAAATATGTTTATCTTGAGAGGGATGGGAAACTCCCTGTTATTATATCTGCCTTGCTTACTGATGAGCAGGAACAAAAGCTATTGCAGGTTATCAAAGATCACAAGCGAGCAATAGGCTGGACTTTGGCAGATATTCCTGGTATTAGTCCTTCTTTCTGCATGCACAGAATACTCTTGGAGGAGGATGCTAAGCCAGTGAGGCAACCTCAGAGGAGACTGAATCCTCAACTGATGGAGGTTGTGAAGAAAGAAGTCACCAAGTTGCTACAAGCAGGTATTATATATCCCATTTCTGACAGCACTTGGGTGAGTCCTGTACATGTGGTCCCCAAGAAATCTGGGATCACCGTGGTCAAGAATGAGAAGAACGAGTTGATTCCTACTCGTATTCAGAATAGCTGGAGGGTCTGTATTGATTATAGAAGACTAAACCAGGCCACCAGGAAGGACCACTTTCCTTTACCATTCATGGACCAGATGTTAGATCGATTGGCAGGTAAGTCTCATTACTGTTTTCTTGATGGATTCTCTGGGTATTTTCAGATTTGTATTGCCCCAGAGGATCAACATAAGACTACTTTTACTTGTCCATTCGGTACATATGCTTATAGGAAAATGCCATTTGGCCTTTGCAATGCTCCTGGAACATTTCAACGATGTATGATGAGTATTTTTACAGATTTGTTGGAGCATTGTATTGAGGTTTTTATGGATGATTTTAGTGTATATGGTTCATCTTTTGATCACTGCTTGTCTAATCTTGCTAGAGTCTTGGAGAGATGTGAAGAAACTAACCTTGTTCTAAATTTTGAAAAATGTCATTTTATGGTGGAACAAGGTATAGTTTTAGGTCACGTTGTTTCCAAGAATGGTATATCTGTAGATCCTGCTAAAATTGATATTATTTCACAATTGCCTTACCCCTCTTCTGTGAAAGAGGTTCGATCTTTTCTTGGACATGCAGGATTTTACAGGAGGTTTATCAAGGACTTCAGCAAGATAGCCAACCCTCTCTCCAATTTGTTGCAAAAGGATATAGTATTTGACTTTGGAGAGAGGTGCAAAGATGCGTTTGATACATTGAAAAAGGCGCTTACCACCACTCCTATCATCCAGCCACCTGACTGGACATTACCGTTCGAGTTGATGTGTGATGCATCAAACTTTGCAGTAGGAGCGGTGCTTGCACAAAAAGATGGGAAGCTATCACATGTGATATATTATGCTTCCAGAACATTTGATACAGCGCAGGCCAACTACACCACGACTAAGAAGGAATTATTGGCTGTTGTGTTTACCTTGGACAAATTCAGACCGTATATACTTGGTTCCAAGGTAATTGTTTATACTGATCATGCAGCATTAAAATTCCTTCTGAAGAAAGCAGATTCGAAACCAAGGTTGATCAGATGGATGCTACTGCTCCAAGAGTTTGACATTGAGATTCTAGACAGAAGTGGAGCACATAACTTGGTAGCCGATCATCTTAGCAGGATTGAAAATGGAGAAGATAACATTCCTATTAAGGATGACTTTCCTGATGAAGTCCTCCTAGCATTGACTGCTGTGAAAGGTATGTTTCCTGAACCTTGGTTTGCTGACATTATTAATTATTTGGTTGTTTCTGCTATTCCTCCTTCCTTCTCCAAATATGAAAGAATCAAGCTAAAAAGTAAGGCAAAGTACTATATCTGGGAAGACCCAATTTTATGGCGCATTGGTAGTGACCAAGTCATAAGGAGGTGTGTTCCAGATATCGAGATACCTCATGTGCTTGAGTTCTGTCATTCATCTCCTTTTGGTGGACATTATGGCACACAAAGAACAGGTAGGAAGGTGTTGGATTGTGGATTATATTGGCCTACTATTTTTAAAGATGCACAGAGGGTATATGAAAATTGTGAGCAGTGCCAAAGGGCGGCCAGATCCATTACAAGAAGGGATGAAATGCCTCAACAACCCATGCTATATTGTGAGGTATTTGATATTTGGGGTATTGATTTTATGGGTCCTTTTCCTCCTTCTTTTGGGTTTTCTTATATTTTGCTTGTAGTAGACTATGTCTCCAAATGGGTGGGTGACACATCGCATTGCTACACCATATCACCCCCAAACCAATGGACAAGCAGAGATCTCTAACAGAGAGATTAAAAAGATACTAGAGAAAGTAGTGAAGCCTAGTCGAAAGGATTGGGCCACAAGATTGGATGAAGCACTTTGGGCCACAGGACAGCCTACAAAACACCTATAGGTATGTCACCTTTCAGGGTGGTTTTTGGAAAGGCTTGTCATCTACCTGTGGAGATTGAACATCGGGCCTATTGGGCCGTGAAAGCATGCAACTTGGATTTGGAAGAAGCAGGAAATGAGCGAAAGCTTCAGTTGCAAGAACTAGAGGAGATTAGGCTAGCAGCCTATGAAAATTCAAAGTTCTACAAAGAGAAAACCAAGAAGTTCCATGACCAAAAGCTTGTGGCTAGAAAGGATTTCAAGGTAGGCCAAAAGGTGTTACTATACAAATCCAAGCTTGGTCACATGAGTGGTAAGTTGCGTTCTACTTGGGAAGGACCATACATTGTTACAGAAGTCTTCCCTTATGGAGCAGTGGAGATCAAGGAAGAATCTTCAGCAAGAACTTTTAAAGTTAATGGGCATTGTCTTCGGATATTCAATGAAAATCAAGATATGTTGAACAAGACGATGGATGGGATGAACTTGACTTCTCCCTCATACCTTCCACCTTGAGGAGGTAAGTACACTTCATACTTTTTCTTTGCATTTTATACATATTGAATACATTGAGGACAATGCATGGATAAAGTGTGGGGGTGTGGGGAGATTTTCCCCCTTTTCTGTTTTCGTTTTCTATTTGTTTTGTTTTTCCTTTTCTAATTTTGTTTTCTGTTTGTTTTTATAAAAAAAAAAAAGTTTCTGCTTTCAATAAAACATATTGACATTGGATTTTTGGATTTGATTTACTAATTGGAACGATCATAATTCTGGGAAAATGAAAGTCATGTGCTATGAATGGATTGTTTCTGTGGTTTACTGATTGAGTTGATTTGAGAGTTTCTGGAATAAATCTTTTGTGAAAGAGTTTTTGACCTTGTGAGTTTTGAGCTTTATTGTAAGGATGAACTACCATGTGTCATTCCTATTTTTCTTGTGTGATTTGCTCATGTCTTGTTGGTACTCAAATGTTTAGCTTGATTATGTTGTTTTGCATCTTAGGTGAACATGCATGATTTGATATGACTGAGGCATTTCTTGTTTTTAGCTACTTGGCCAAATAAGCTAACCATGACATTGATCCATTGGTAGCCCCTTGAGCTTAAACCTTTTTTTCTTGTTTTGAGCATATTGTTAAACCTTAAAAAGAAAAAGACCATGTTTGTCCTTACCTTAGGGAGAAAGAAGGAGCTAGTGGATTATGTTGAGATTGGTTGAGGAATAAAGTGTGGGGGTGAGTATTTCCCCCACAAAGTTGTAAAAATGGCAAAAAGGAAAATAATTGTGGATGACAGAGTGTTGTAATGAAAAATGATTGCTGTCTGAAAAAGAGCAACAAAGGATAAAAGAAAAAAAGAAAAAAAAAACTAAGAAAAAAAGGGATTGTTTTTGAAACTATGCTCCATAACTCTTTCTTCCTTACTATTTCAAAAACACACAAATCCTAAAGTTTTATTTCCTACCTTTGCCTTGGCCTCATTATAACCTGTGAAAAGTCCTCATGATTTTTGAATGCATGTTTTCTGAAAGCTGTGAATATTAGAGTCTTGCTAAGCATTGAGAGTGTTTACTTGCATGGGTATTTTGAGTGAAAACACAAGCCAAAACACTTGAGCGAATCTTGGTGAGAAAATATATATTTAACTTGAGTGTTTCTCTTTCATAGTTGATTATCTGGTAAACTCAAAAGATTAACTCATGTGTGAAAAACATAATTTTATCCATTTGTTTGTGCATGACAATATGATTTCTAGAAGATTGATCTGTTTTCATTTGTATTCATTTCTTTAATCCACTGAAAATATGGAATTAAAGACCTCAGAATAGAGTTTTGAAATTGTTCAATTTTGCCCAGGAGTGCAAAAGGATAAGTGTGGGTGTGTGATAAGTTTAAATTTTTGCCCTCATTTAATATTTAAATTTGGGGATTTAATTGAATTTTTTGTGCTTAAAGATTGATTTAATTAGTGATGAGTGCGTATTTTTGCCCTCATTTAATGTTTAATTCTGGGTATTTAATTGAATTTGTGTGCTTAAAGAGTGATTTAATTGATAATTCTGATAATTAGGTTGTTTGAGCTTGTGTGATAAAAATGTCTTAAAAAGTGATTTTTAGCTGCATAAATTATTTTTGGATATTTTAACGTTTGTTGATGCAGCTGAAGTTAAGTTTTAAGCTCATTTAGAGGTGTGGAAATAAATTGATTAAAGCTTCATGATACCTTAAAGATAAATCAAAGAATAAGAAATTATCAAAAGCACAAAAATTCAGGCCAAGCATTACATGAAGACGGCAAGAAAAGCTTGAAAAAGTGAAGAAGTTTGGCTAAACCAAGAAGAGAGGAAAGAAAAATTGGACCTTGCGGTTTTCTTTATCTTTATGATAGAAGATAATTTGGTAAAATATATCTTTAGATATTTTTAAATAATTATTTTATTTAATTATATCATAAAATATTAAAAGATAATAACTACCAAATCTTTTTAAATATGACAAGATCTTTTTGAATCTTTTTAGTTCCACAACAAACAAATATATCTTGAAGATATTGGATTATTTAGAAGATAATTTAAGGAGATTGCAAAGGGTTGATTTGGAAAATTAATACAAATATTAATTGGTGATAATTTATCATATATCTTTAAGTAATTAATTAATTTAATTATATTAGATATTGATATTATCAACCAATTATATTTGTCAAATAGTCTATATCTCTCCAAGTATTTTTAAATATTTATATTTATCTTTATTTCAAAAGATATTTGAGAGATTTTAGCAACAGAAAAGCCCAGTCCAATTCCTATATAAAGAGACCAAGGGAGAAGTAGAAAACAAGCTCGGGACTTCGGAGTTTTGGAACCCTTAGGGGTGCCTAATTTCGTTTCCTTTCTCTCTCTTTTCTTCTCTCTATTCTTCTTTTTATTTTGTATTCCATGAATTGCTAAACTTCTTGGGGTGATTCCATTGTAATTTCATTATGGATTCTGAGGTTAGAATGAATTAATTTCTTTGTTCTTTTTATTATTGTTGAGGTTTTAATTTATCTATGTTTTTTATCTTTGAATCACATAAAAAGTAATGATTTTAGATCTATATGCATATTGATCATATGAGTCAAGGGTTTTTAAATTTAATTGAGACTTTACTTTGATTTTATTTAGAAACTTTCATATGATTAAATGAGTTTTTACCAATAATTGAGACTTTACTTTGATTAAAGGTATTTACTCTAACGAAAATTAATTGAGACTTTACTTTGATTAATTAAGCTTTTTATTTGGTGAGGAGATAAAAGAATAGACATGATTAGGCATAGTAAAATTTGATTGAGACTGTACTTTGATTGAATTTACTATGGATAATCTAAAAGTTCTCACTTTTAATTGAGACTGTACTTTGGTTAAAAGTGAGAATGCCAACAAATTAATTGAGACTTTACATTGATTAATTTGTAAATCTATAACAATAATTAATTGAGCAATAGTCTTTAGATAGCCGATGATGAATCTATTTTGAAAAAGCAATGGAATCAATCTATTTTCTTTACTATTGTTTTTATTTCTTTTTATCTTTTAAATTTTATTTCTATCTGCGTTTATCTTAATCCCCATATTTTTATTATTTTATTTGACTAACTCTTTTGTATAGAATTTATAAGAACTAATTTGTTAAAAATCAATTCCGTGTTCGTTGGGAGACGACTTTGGGTTACTTTACCCTTACTATTTTGTTGACTATTTTCTTAACAATACTGAAGTTGTTATAGATAAGTAGTATTAATTTGATCGCGTCAACGACAGCGTTATCAAATTTGAAAATGTGTATTTTCTCACCAAAATTCTCTCAAGTGTTTTGGCTTGTGTTTTCACTCAAAATACTCATGTAAGCAAACTCTCATAATACTTAACAAGACTCTAATATTCACAAAGTTTCAGAAAATATGCATTCAAAGATCTTGAGGACTTTTCACAGGTTATAACAGGGCCAAGGCAAAGGTAGGAAAATTTTTAAGACTCTTGGGTTTTTGAAATAGTAATGTAGGAAGAATAATGGAGCATAATTTCAAAAACAAGTCTTTTTCGTTTATTGCTTTGTTGCTCTCTTTTTTTTTATAGAAAGCAATTATTTCAACACTTTTTCATCAACAATTTTTCCTTTTGCCATTTTTATTAATTTGTGGGTGAGGTACTCACCCACACACTTTATTCCTCAACCATTCCTGAACATAATCCATTAGCTCCTTCTTTCTTCCTAAGGTAGAATATGGTCTTTTTCTTTTCAAGGTTATGCAATAGGCTTAAAACAAGAAAAAGAGGTTTAAAGCTCAAAGGGGCTACCAATGGATTAATATCAAGGTGGGCTTATTTGGCCAAGTAGCTAAAACAAAAAAAATGCCTCAGTCATATCAAATCATGCATATTCACCTAAGATGCAGAACAAAAGAGTCAAGTTAAACATTTGAGTATAAACAAACATGAGCAAGTCACTCAAGAAAAAATATAGGAATGGCACATGGTGGTCCATCCTTTGCATTAAGGCTCAAGACTCACAAGGTCAAATTCTTTCACAAAAGATTTAATCAAGAAATTCTCAAATCAACTCATTTAGCAAATCATAGAAACAGTCCACTCATACCAACATGACTTTTATTTTTCTAGAATTATGATCATCCCAATTATTGAATCAAATCCCAAAATCCAATGTCAATATGTTTTATTGAAAGCAGGGAAATATTTTTGGTGGATTTCTTATGAGACATTGTTTAAAAGTTTCACTTAGTAAAAAGTTAATACTTTCACAATTTTCTCAAAAATAAATCACAATTTTTTTAATGAAAACAAAAACAAAAAATTGAAAAACACAAAAAAGAAAAAGCCTACCTACAGTTTGTCTCCCCCACACTTATTTCAAAAAAAATGTCCTTGATGGACTTATTTTGGGGAGGAAATGGAAATTTTTTTTGATTTCTGGCTCAATCTGGCCATATGTCAAAATTTATTTTCTTTAATTTTATAAAGTACAAGTCATCTTGTACAATTTTATTAAAGAAAACAAAAACACATATTTTTGAAATTTTTTTAATATTTTTAAAATTAAAAACAAAAACAAAAAACAAACATGCATGCAAATTAACTTTTCTATCAACAATGATTTCAAAAGAATTTGAATATAAGCTTTTTACCTGTTGTAGCAACCTTTCTTCTTTTTCTGGTGTTGTTGACTCTGTTGCTTCATCATTAACCAAGTCAGTTGCAATAGTAGATGCTTCAGCTGCATCTTCTAATACTGTTGGCTCTTCAACTGCACTTGGACATGGAGCATCATCAACATATCCATCAGTAGATATGTTTGTGTGAGAATCTTTAATTTCTTCATCAACTTCAGCAAAATCCTTAATATGTCCATCAGTAGACATATTATTATGAAAATCATTATATCCATCAGTAGATATATCAATGTGATGTGATTCCGCTATTGGTTTTTCCGACTGATTTTGCAAGCTTTGTGTGGCGGCATTTATCATCTCTTTCTGATCTGTCTGATTCATCTTCATCATTTCAGTCATCATATTCATCATATCTTCCAAAGTGACCTTTCTATCTGTATCATTCATTAGCTGACTCAAATCTTCAGACATTTGTTCAGCTCTGATGGCCAACTTCAGAAGCACATCTTTGATTTCATGACGAAGTTTGTTAAAATCTGGATTTTCAGGAAATCTTTGATGGGGTTGAGGGGTAGTATTAACAGTTACAAGTAATTCTATGAAGTTGTTCTTACTTGCATCCCTCAACATATCAGACAATATTTGCTTATTTTCATACCACTCTTGCTCAATATCTCTGCATCGTTGATCAACTCGCAACCTTTCATCCATGGACTCTTATTTCTCTATAACTTCACCCATTAGTATCATAACTTCTTTGTAGGATGGTCCATTCGTTGCTTCAAATTGCTGTGGTGGTACATATTGTTGCTGAAAACTATTTGGAACATATGATTGCTGAGGTGGACACTCAGAATATGGTTGTTGCTCATATCCCAAAAAAGATGATCTAGGATATAGATCATTAAATTGTCGTAAAGTTAACCCACTTGTATCAGGTGCAGAAGTAGGTGTGACAATTTGTTGCTGATAATCATATGAATCACGTGGTTGCTGTGGATAGTAATCATAATTCACTTGAAAATCACACTGTTGATTATTTTCATATGAAAAACTATTTTGCATTTTTGAAAGAGGTTTTCTGAAAAGAAATAAGTTGAAAGCTTGTTGAGTAGACTTCCAAGAAAGAGAGGTGCGTCTCAATGGACAACTTAAGTACCTTGTCTTTCCTTAGCCAAAGTGTTTCCCAACTAGTTTCACAAATTTCCCAACAAAAATCCTCAAACAAAAATGATGCTTAAAAAAAAATAATAAAGTAACTAAAAAAATAACTAAAGAAAATAAAATAAATGTTAGAAAAAAAATTTGAGAAAAGAAAATGTTAGTGATAAACAAAAAATAAAAATAAAAATAAAAATAAAATCAAAAGAATAAAAATAAAACTAAGAACTAAAATGATAAAAATTCTAACCGTGTTCCCCGGCAACGGCGCCAAATTTGATAACGCTGTCGTTGACGCGATCAAATTAATACTACTTATCTATAACAACTTCAGTATTGTTAAGAAAATAGTCAACAAAATAGTAAGGGTAAAGTAACCCAAAGTCGTCTCCCAACGAACACGGAATTGATTTTTAACAAATTAGTTCTTATAAATTCTATACAAAAGAGTTAGTCAAATAAAATAATAAAAATATGGGGATTAAGATAAACGCAGATAGAAATAAAATTTAAAAGATAAAAAGAAATAAAAACAATAGTAAAGAAAATAGATTGATTCCATTGCTTTTTCAAAATAGATTCATCATCGGCTATCTAAAGACTATTGCTCAATTAATTATTGTTATAGATTTACAAATTAATCAATGTAAAGTCTCAATTAAGTTGTTGGCGTTCTCACTTTTAACCAAAGTACAGTCTCAATTAAAAGTGAGAACTTTTAGATTATCCATAGTAAATTCAATCAAAGTACAGTCTCAATCAAATTTTACTATGCCTAATCATGTCTATTCTTTTATCTCCTCACCAAATAAAAAGCTTAATTAATCAAAGTAAAGTCTCAATTAATTTTCGTTAGAGTAAATACCTTTAATCAAAGTAAAGTCTCAATTATTGGTAAAAACTCATTTAATCATATGAAAGTTTCTAAATAAAATCAAAGTAAAGTCTCAATTAAATTTAAAAACCCTTGACTCATATGATCAATATGCATATAGATCTAAAATCATTACTTTTTATGTGATTCAAAGATAAAAAACATAGATAAATTAAAACCTCAACAATAATAAAAAGAACAAAGAAATTAATTCATTCTAACCTCAGAATCCATAATGAAATTACAATGGAATCACCCCAAGAAGTTTAGCAATTCATGGAATACAAAATAAAAAGAAGAATAGAGAGAAGAAAAGAGAGAGAAAGGAAACGAAATTAGGCACCCCTAAGGGTTCCAAAACTCCGAAGTCCCGAGCTTGTTTTCTACTTCTCCCTTGGTCTCTTTATATAGGAATTGGACTGGGCTTTTCTGTTGCTAAAATCTCTCAAATATCTTTTGAAATAAAGATAAATATAAATATTTAAAAATACTTGGAGAGATATAGACTATTTGACAAATATAATTGGTTGATAATATCAATATCTAATATAATTAAATTAATTAATTACTTAAAGATATATGATAAATTATCACCAATTAATATTTGTATTAATTTTCCAAATCAACCCTTTGCAATCTCCTTAAATTATCTTCTAAATAATCCAATATCTTCAAGATATATTTGTTTGTTGTGGAACTAAAAAGATTCAAAAAGATCTTGTCATATTTAAAAAGATTTGGTAGTTATTATCTTTTAATATTTTATGATATAATTAAATAAAATAATTATTTAAAAATATCAAATAAAATATCTAAAGATATATTTTACCAAATTATCTTCTATCATAAAGATAAAGAAAACCGCAAGGTCCAATTTTTCTTTCCTCTCTTCTTGGTTTAGCCAAACTTCTTCACTTTTTCAAGCTTTTCTTGCCGTCTTCATGTAATGCTTGGCCTGAATTTTTGTGCTTTTGATAATTTCTTATTCTTTGATTTATCTTTAAGGTATCATGAAGCTTTAATCAATTTATTTCCACACCTCTAAATGAGCTTAAAACTTAACTTCAGCTGCATCAACAAACGTTAAAATATCCAAAAATAATTTATGCAGCTAAAAATCACTTTTTAAGACATTTTTATCACACAAGCTCAAACAACCTAATTATCAGAATTATCAATTAAATCACTCTTTAAGCACACAAATTCAATTAAATACCCAGAATTAAACATTAAATGAGGGCAAAAATACGCACTCATCAATTAGGATTTGTGATTATTGGATTTATTGAGTAAGTTTGGTAAAAGTGGCGTAAAAATTAATTTTAGTTGCATAAAATATTATTGGATATTTTAACGTTTGTTAATGCAGCTGGAATTTATTTTTGGTCAATTAATAATGTGATTTTGAAATATTCAAAGTTACAAAATAAGTCCAAAATCAAGAAATTCTGAAAAAGAATAAATCAGGAGCTAAATGCACCCCCAGATTTTATTTGCACACTCCTTCCTCAAGTGGACCACAAAAACCTGTTCTGCACCCCTAGTTTTCACTAAGTTGCACCCCTCCTACCACTTAAACTCCACTAAACCAGATCATGCCATGTGGCAATCCCCATCTCTTAAAATTAGCCAACCAAAGCAAGCCACGTGGCAACAATCCTTGCATTAACAAGCTGTCCAATGGAAGGCTGCCACGTCATCATTTTCATCTCCTCCATCTCACTCATGAAACCCTAACCCTAATTTCAGCCACCATGACCACCCTCCACGGCAGCCGCCGCCGCCATCTCCGTCAGCCACCATGGAAGTTTGTTTTCTGACCACCATCGCACCTGCAGCGACGCGCAATCTTCGTCAATCACAACACCTCCATTTTCTTTCCATCATCTTCTTCGTTCATGCCGGAAACAGCCTCTTCAGAACGCGCGAACCAGAACGCCATCGCAGCACCTCTTTTAGCCACCATTGACGTTCCGCACACCACGGTGCAGCTACCACAACCACCTCCATCTCAATCGCAGTTCCCGCAGCACCATCTTCTCGCCTCCGCATCTGCAGCGTGCCTCCACCATCTCCACATAAGAACTGCAGTAGTGCCGCCACCACGAATCGTGCATAGCCACGACAACCGCAGCTTCACCACCATCTTCGAACAAGAGCCGCGTCGGAATCCATTTTCGCCGGAAAAGAAGCACCTCACCGGAGCAGCCGCGCCGTCACAAGGGAGGGAGAAGAGTGTGAGAGTGAAACCCTAATTCTGGAGAGAGAGTACTCTGCGCCACGTGTCAGTATCTGATAGGCAGTCAACTGGTCAAACTCTGGTCAAACTGGTCAAACTCTGGTCAATTCTGTAAAAATGCTTAAATGCGAGGGGCAGAATTGGAAATTGGACAGGAATTAAGTTGCTAATTAATTAAATAAAAATAAAAGATTTTAGCAACTGACAGATAAAGCCCAAAGTCCAGTTGAAGCCTATATAAAGAGACTTAAGGGAGCAGAGGAACTGACATTTTACAACTTACAGCTTAGACACTTAGAACTCTCTAGTTTTGGCAGATACCATCTCCACCACATCTCTCATTCTTTCTTTTATTTTCTTTCCTTCATCATATTATCATGTATTCCATCAAAGCCATGGAGGGCTAAGCTTTTAGGGTTGATTCCACTGTAATTTCTTAAATGGATTCTGAGGTTAGATGAATTTATATGTTTTGTTATTTTGATTATTGTTGTGGTTTTTGTTTATCTATGTCCTTTGCTTCTTAATCGAATAGAAAATAATGATTTTAAATCTACATGCATGCTAATCATATGAGTTAAAAGGTTTTTAAATTAAATTGAGACTTTACTTTGATTTTGTTTAGAAACTTTCATTTGATTAAATAAGTTTTTGCTAATAATTGAGACTTTAATTTGATTAGAGGTAATTACTTTAACTAAAATTAGTCAAGACTTTACTTTGATTAATTAAGTTTTCTATTTGGTAAAGAAACAAAGGAATAGACATGATTAGGCATAGTAAAATTAATTGAGACTGTACTTTGATTAAATTTACTATGGACAATCTAAACAATTCTCACTTTTAATTGAGACTGTACTTTGATTAAAAGTGAGAACGCCAACAAATTAATTGAGTCTTTACATTGATTGATTTGTAAATCAACAACAATAATTAATTTAACAATAATCTCTAGATAACCAATGAAGAATCTTATTTAGAAAAAGCAGTGGAATTGACCTATTTACTATTATTGTGTTTACAATCTTCCGTGTCATTTTATTTGCATATCAAAACCCCCTATTTTTATAATTGCTAGTTTTAAATGCATTTTTAAGAATCAAATATTTGAGATCAATTTCGTATTCGTTGTGAGACGACTCAGGGTTATCTTAACCCTAACTATTTTCTTCACTACAAACTGGCAATACTGAAGTTGCTAAAGTAGTGGTAATTTGATCGCCTAACGACAGCGATATCAAATTTGCTGCAGTTTATTTTTCTTCTTTTTCTATTATTTCTTTTTATATTTTCTCTTTCAACGTATGTTGATCCTTCTTGGCTTGTCTTGGTGTCATAAATTTCAACTTCATTTCATGTCCCTCATGCCTCAAATAAAGGGAACGTTCATCAAGATTGAGCTTTGTAAAATGAAGCCATGCCCATCTCAAAAGAAGATGACAAGGGTTCGTGGGAGCAATATCACATTATACTTCTTTCACACATTGTATTGTACTGAATTTGATCCTTGCCTGATTCGGATGAAAGCTTGTTGGTAACTTGAGTTTCTCCACCAATCTTTGGCTTACAACATTCTTGTCGCTTTCGTAAACGAATGCAACTAAACATGGGTGGCTTTCGATTAAACACCTTGTTCTCTACTACTTCTTCCATAATCTTTTTCTTTACTTCTTTTTCTTTTTCTTCAATTTCCCTTCCTTCTGCAATTTATTTTTCTTCTTTTTCTATTCTTTCTTTTTATATTTTCTCCTTCAACGTATGTTAATCCTTCTTGGCTTGGCTTGGTGTCATGAATTTCAATTTCATTTCATATCCCTCATGCCTCAAACAAAGGGAACATTCATCAAGATTGAGCTTTTTAAAATGAAACCATGCCCATCTCAAAAGAAGATGACAAGAGTTCATGGGAACAATATCACATAATACTTCTTTAAAACATTGTCCTGTACTGAATTTGATCCTTGCTTGATTCGGATGAAACTTTGTTGGTAACTTGAGTTTCTCCACCAATCTTTGGCTTACAACATTCTTGTCGCTTTCGTAAACGAATGCAACTAAACATGGGTGGCTTTCGATTAAACACCTTGTTCTCTACTTCCTTTTCCATAATGTTTTTCTTTACTTCCTTTTCTTTTTCTTCAATTTCCCTTCCTTCTGCAGTTTATTTTTCTTCTTTTTCTATTCTTTTTTTTTCTATTTTCTCCTTTAACATATGTTGATCCTTCTTGGCTTGTCTTGGTGGCATAAATTTCAACTTCATTTCATGTCCCTCATGCCTCAAATAAAGGGAACGTTCATCAAGAATGAGCGTTTTAAAATGAACCCATGCCCATCTCAAAAGATGATGACAAGAGTTCGTGGGAGCAATATCACATAATACCTCTTTCACAAATTGTCATGTACTGAATTTGATCATTGCTTGATTCAGGTGAAAGCTTGTTGGTAACTATAGGTTCTCCACCAACCTTTGGCTTACAACATTGTTGTCGCTTTCGTAAACGAATGCAACTAAACATGGGTGGCCTTCGATTAAACACCTTGTTCTCTACTACCTTTTCCATAATCTTTTTCTTTACTTCCTTTTCTTTTTCTTCAATTTCCCTTCCTTCTGCAGTTTATTTTTCTTCTTTTTCTATTCTTTCTTTTTATATTTTCTCCTTCAACGTATGTTAATCCTTCTTGGCTTGTCTTGGTGTCATGAATTTCAATTTCATTTCATGTCCCTCATGCCTCAAACAAAGGGAACATTCATCAAGATTGAGCGTTTTAAAATGAAACCATGCCCATCTCAAAAGAAGATGACAAGAGTTCATGGGAACAATATCACATAATACTTCTTTCAAACATTGTCCTGTACTGAATTTGATCCTTGCTTGATTCGGATGAAACTTTGTTGGTAACTTGAGTTTCTCCACCAATCTTTGGCTTACAACATTCTTGTCGCTTTCGTAAACGAATGCAACTAAACATGGGTGGCTTTCGATTAAACACCTTGTTCTCTACTTCCTTTTCCATAATGTTTTTCTTTACTTCCTTTTCTTTTTCTTCAATTTCCCTTCCTTCTGCAGTTTATTTTTCTTCTTTCTCTATTCTTTCTTTTTCTATTTTCTCCTTTAACGTATGTTGATCCTTCTTGGCTTGTCTTGGTGTCATAAATTTCAACTTCATTTCATGTCCCTCATGCCTCAAATAAAGGGAACGTTCATCAAGATTGAGCGTTTTAAAATGAACCCATGCCCATCTCAAAAGATGATGACAAGAGTTCGTGGGAGCAATATCACATAATACCTCTTTCACAAATTGTCATGTACTGAATTTGATCCTTGCTTGATTCAGGTGAAAGCTTGTTGGTAACTATAGTTTCTCCACCAACCTTTGGCTTACAACATTCTTGTCGCTTTCGTAAACGAATGCAACTAAACATGGGTGGCTTTCGATTAAACACCTTGTTCTCTACTACTTTTTCCATAATCTTTTTCTTTACTTTTTTTTCTTTTTCTTCAATTTCCCTTCCTTCTGCAATTTATTTTTCTTCTTTTTCTATTCTTTCTTTTTATATTTTCTCCTTCAACGTATGTTAATCCTTCTTGGCTTGTCTTGGTGTCATGAATTTCAATTTCATTTCATGTCCCTCATGCCTCAAACAAAGGGAACATTCATCAAGATTGAGCGTTTTAAAATGAAATCATGCCCATCTCAAAAGAAGATGACAAGACTTCATGGGAACAATATCACATAATACTTCGTTCAAACATTGTCCTGTACTGAATTTGATCCTTGCTTGATTCGGATGAAACTTTGTTGGTAACTTGAGTTTCTCCACCAATCTTTGGCTTACAACATTCTTGTCGCTTTCGTAAATGAATGCAACTAAACATGGGTGGCTTTCGATTAAACACCTTGTTCTCTACTTCCTTTTCCATAATGTTTTTCTTTACTTCATTTTCTTTTTCTTCAATTTCCCTTCCTTCTGCAGTTTATTTTTCTTCTTTCTCTATTCTTTCTTTTTCTATTTTCTCCTTTAACGTATGTTGATCCTTCTTGGCTTGTCTTGGTGTCATTAATTTCAACTTCATTTCATGTCCCTCATGCCTCAAATAAAGGGAACGTTCATCAAGATTGAGCTTTGTAAAATGAAGCCATGCCCATCTCAAAAGAAGATGACAAGGGTTCGTGGGAGCAATATCACATTATACTTCTTTCACACATTGTATTGTACTGAATGTGATCCTTGCCTGATTCGGATGAAAGCTTGTTGGTAACTTGAGTTTCTCCACCAATCTTTGGCTTACAACATTCTTGTCGCTTTCGTAAACGAATGCAACTAAACATGGGTGGCTTTCGATTAAACACCTTGATCTCTACTACCTTTTACGTAATCTTTTTCTTTACTTCCTTTTCTTTTTCTTCAATTTCCCTTCCTTCTGCAGTTTATTTTTCTTCTTTTTCTATTTTCTCTTTCAACGTATGTTGATCCTTCTTGGCTTGTCTTCGTGTCATAAATTTCAACTTCATTTCATGTCCCTCATGCCTCAAATAAAGGGAACGTTCATCAAAATTGAGCGTTTTAAAATGAAACCATGCCCATCTCAAAAGAAGATGACAAGAGTTCATGGGAACAATATCACATAGTACTTCTTTCACACATTGTCCTGTACTGAATTTGATCCTTGCTTGATTCGAATGAAAGCTTGTTGGTAACTTGAGTTTCTCTACCAATCTTTGGCTTACAACATTGTTGTCGCTTTCTTAAATGAATGCAACTAAACTTGGGTCGCTTTCGATTAAACACCTTGTTCTCTACTACCTTTTCCATAATCTTTTTCTTTACTTCCTTTTCTTTTTCTTCAATTTCCCTTCCTTCTGTAGTTTATTTTTCTTCTTTTTCTATTCTTTCTTTTTCTATTTTCTCTTTCAACATATGTTGATCCTTCTTGGCTTGTCTTGGTGTCATAAATTTCAACTTCATTTCATGTCCCTCATGCCTCAAATAAAGGGAACGTTCATCAAGATTGAGCATTGTAAAATGAAGCCATGCCCATCTCAAAAGAAGATGGCAAGGGTTCGTGGGAGCAATATCACATAATACTTCTTTCACACATTGTCCTGTACTGAATTTGATCCTTGCTTCATTCGAATGAAAGCTTGTTGGTAACTATAGTTTCTCCACCAACCTTTGGCTTACAACATTGTTGTCGCTTTCGTAAACGAATGCAACTAAACATGGGTGGCCTTCGATTAAACACCTTGTTCTCTACTACCTTTTCCATAATCTTTTTCTTTACTTCCTTTTCTTTTTCTTCAATTTCCCTTCCTTCTGCAGTTTATTTTTCTTCTTTTTCTATTCTTTCTTTTTATATTTTCTCCTTCAACGTATGTTAATCCTTCTTGGCTTGTCTTGGTGTCATGAATTTCAATTTCATTTCATGTCCCTCATGCCTCAAACAAAGGGAACATTCATCAAGATTGAGCGTTTTAAAATGAAACCATGCCCATCTCAAAAGAAGATGACAAGAGTTCATGGGAACAATATCACATAATACTTCTTTCAAACATTGTCCTGTACTGAATTTGATCCTTGCTTGATTCGGATGAAACTTTGTTGGTAACTTGAGTTTCTCCACCAATCTTTGGCTTACAACATTCTTGTCGCTTTCGTTAACGAATGCAACTAAACATGGGTGGCTTTCGATTAAACACCTTGTTCTCTACTTCCTTTTCCATAATGTTTTTCTTTACTTCTTTTTCTTTTTCTTCAATTTCCCTTCCTTCTGCAGTTTATTTTTCTTCTTTCTCTATTCTTTCTTTTTCTATTTTCTCCTTTAACGTATGTTGATCCTTCTTGGCTTGTCTTGGTGTCATAAATTTCAACTTCATTTCATGTCCCTCATGCCTCAAATAAAGGGAACGTTCATCAAGATTGAGCGTTTTAAAATGAACCCATGCCCATCTCAAAAGATGATGACAAGAGTTCGTGGGAGCAATATCACATAATACCTCTTTCACAAATTGTCATGTACTGAATTTGATCCTTGCTTGATTCAGGTGAAAGCTTGTTGGTAACTATAGTTTCTCCACCAACCTTTGGCTTACAACATTGTTGTCGCTTTCGTAAACGAATGCAACTAAACATGGGTGGCTTTCGATTAAACACCTTGTTCTCTACTTCCTTTTCCATAATGTTTTTCTTTACTTCCTTTTCTTTTTCTTCAATTTCCCTTCCTTCTGCAGTTTATTTTTCTTCTTTCTCTATTCTTTCTTTTTCTATTTTCTCCTTTAACGTATGTTGATCCTTCTTGGCTTGTCTTGGTGTCATAAATTTCAACTTCATTTCATGTCCCTCATGCCTCAAATAAAGGGAACGTTCATCAAGATTGAGCTTTGTAAAATGAAGCCATGCCCATCTCAAAAGAAGATGACAAGGGTTCGTGGGAGCAATATCACATTATACTTCTTTCACACATTGTATTGTACTGAATTTGATCCTTGCCTGATTCGGATGAAAGCTTGTTGGTAACTTGAGTTTCTCCACCAATCTTTGGCTTACAACATTCTTGTCGCTTTCGTAAACGAATGCAACTAAACATGGATGGCTTTCGATTAAACACCTTGTTCTCTACTACCTTTTACGTAATCTTTTTCTTTACTTCCTTTTCTTTTTCTTCAATTTCCCTTCCTTCTGCAGTTTATTTTTCTTCTTTTTCTATTTTCTCTTTCAACGTATGTTGATCCTTCTTGGCTTGTCTTCGTGTCATAAATTTCAACTTCATTTCATGTCCCTCATGCCTCAAATAAAGAGAACGTTCATCAAAATTGAGCGTTTTAAAATGAAACCATGCCCATCTCAAAAGAAGATGACAAGAGTTCATGGGAACAATATCACATAGTACTTCTTTCACACATTGTCCTGTACTGAATTTGATCCTTGCTTGATTCGAATGAAAGCTTGTTGGTAACTTGAGTTTCTCTACCAATCTTTGGCTTACAACATTGTTGTCGCTTTCTTAAATGAATGCAACTAAACTTGGGTCGCTTTCGATTAAACACCTTGTTCTCTACTACCTTTTCCATAATCTTTTTCTTTACTTCCTTTTCTTTTTCTTCAATTTCCCTTCCTTCTGTAGTTTATTTTTCTTCTTTTTCTATTCTTTCTTTTTCTATTTTCTCTTTCAACATATGTTGATCCTTCTTGGCTTGTCTTGGTGTCATAAATTTCAACTTCATTTCATGTCCCTCATGCCTCAAATAAAGGGAACGTTCATCAAGATTGAGCATTGTAAAATGAAGCCATGCCCATCTCAAAAGAAGATGGCAAGGGTTCGTGGGAGCAATATCACATAATACTTCTTTCACACATTGTCCTGTACTGAATTTGATCCTTGCTTCATTCGAATGAAAGCTTGTTGGTAACTATAGTTTCTCCACCAACCTTTGGCTTACAACATTGTTGTCGCTTTCGTAAACGAATGCAACTAAACATGGGTGGCCTTCGATTAAACACCTTGTTCTCTACTACCTTTTCCATAATCTTTTTCTTTACTTCCTTTTCTTTTTCTTCAATTTCCCTTCCTTCTGCAATTTATTTTTCTTCTTTTTCTATTCTTTCTATTTATATTTTCTCCTTCAACGTATGTTAATCCTTCTTGGCTTGGCTTGGTGTCATGAATTTCAATTTCATTTCATATCCCTCATGCCTCAAACAAAGGGAACATTCATCAAGATTGAGCGTTTTAAAATGAAACCATGCCCATCTCAAAAGAAGATGACAAGAGTTCATGGGAACAATATCACATAATACTTCTTTCAAACATTGTCCTGTACTGAATTTGATCCTTAGTTGATTCGGATGAAACTTTGTTGGTAACTTGAGTTTCTCCACCAATCTTTGGCTTACAACATTCTTGTCGCTTTCGTAAACGAATGCAACTAAACATGGGTGGCTTTCGATTAAACACCTTGTTCTCTACTTCCTTTTCCATAATGTTTTTCTTTACTTCCTTTTCTTTTTCTTCAATTTCCCTTCCTTCTGCAGTTTATCTTTCTTCTTTCTCTATTCTTTCTTTTTCTATTTTCTCCTTTAACGTATGTTGATCCTTCTTGGCTTGTCTTGGTGTCATAAATTTCAACTTCATTTCATGTCCCTCATGCCTCAAATAAAGGGAACGTTCATCAAGATTGAGCGTTTTAAAATGAACCCATGCCCATCTCAAAAGATGATGACAAGAGTTCGTGGGAGCAATATCACATAATACCTCTTTCACAAATTGTCATGTACTGAATTTGATCCTTGCTTGATTCAGGTGAAAGCTTGTTGGTAACTATAGTTTCTCCACCAACCTTTGGCTTACAACATTGTTGTCGCTTTCGTAAACGAATGCAACTAAACATGGGTGGCCTTCGATTAAACACCTTGTTCTCTACTTCCTTTTCCATAATGTTTTTCTTTACTTCCTTTTCTTTTTCTTCAATTTCCCTTCCTTCTGCAGTTTATCTTTCTTCTTTCTCTATTCTTTCTTTTTCTATTTTCTCCTTTAACGTATGTTGATCCTTCTTGGCTTGTCTTGGTGTCATAAATTTCAACTTCATTTCATGTCCCTCATGCCTCAAATAAAGGGAACGTTCATCAAGATTGAGCATTGTAAAATGAAGCCATGCCCATCTCAAAAGAAGATGACAAGGGTTCGTGGGAGCAATATCACATAATACTTCTTTCACACATTGTCTTGTACTGAATTTGATCTTTGCCTGATTCGGATGAAAGCTTGTTGGTAACTTGAGGTTCTCCACCAATCTTTGGCTTACAACATTCTTGTCGCTTTCGTAAACGAATGCAACTAAACATGGGTGGCTTTCGATTAAACACATTGTTCTCTACTACTTTTTCCATAATCTTTTTCTTTACTTCCTTTTCTTTTTCTTCAATTTCCCTTCCTTCTGCAGTTTATTTTTCTTCTTTTTCTATTCTTTCGTTTTATATTTTCTCCTTCAACGTATGTTAATCCTTCTATGCTTGTCTTGGTGTCATGAATTTCAATTTCATTTCATATCCCTCATGCCTCAAACAAAGGGAACATTCATCAAGATTGAGCGTTTATAAATGAAACCATGCCCATCTCAAAAGAAGATGACAAGAGTTCATGGGAACAATATCACATAATACTTCTTTCAAACATTGTCCTGTACTGAATTTGATCCTTAGTTGATTCGGATGAAACTTTGTTGGTAACTTGAGTTTCTCCACCAATCTTTGGCTTACAACATTCTTGTCGCTTTCGTAAACGAATGCAACTAAACATGGGTGGCTTTCGATTAAACACCTTGTTCTCTACTTCCTTTTCCATAATGTTTTTCTTTACTTCCTTTTCTTTTTCTTCAATTTCCCTTCCTTCTGCAGTTTATTTTTCTTCTTTCTCTATTCTTTCTTTTTCTATTTTCTCCTTTAACGTATGTTGATCCTTCTTGGCTTGTCTTGGTGTCATAAATTTCAACTTCATTTCATGTCCCTCATGCCTCAAATAAAGGGAACGTTCATTAAGATTGAGCGTTTTAAAATGAACCCATGCCCATCTCAAAAGATGATGACAAGAGTTCGTGGGAGCAATATCACATAATACCTCTTTCACAAATTGTCATGTACTGAATTTGATCCTTGCTTGATTCAGGTGAAAGCTTGTTGGTAACTATAGTTTCTCCACCAACCTTTGGCTTACAACATTGTTGTCGCTTTCGTAAACGAATGCAACTAAACATGGGTGGCCTTCGATTAAACACCTTGTTCTCTACTACCTTTTCCATAATCTTTTTCTTTACTTCCTTTTCTTTTTCTTCAATTTCCCTTCCTTCTGCAGTTTATTTTTCTTCTTTTTCTATTCTTTCTTTTTCTATTTTCTCTTTCAACGTATGTTGATCCTTCTTGGCTTGTCTTGGTGTCATAAATTTCAACTTCATTTCATGTCCCTCATGCCTCAAATAAAGGGAACGTTCATCAAGATTGAGCATTGTAAAATGAAGCCATGCCCATCTCAAAAGAAGATGACAAGGGTTCATGGGAGCAATATCACATAATACTTCTTTCACACATTGTCCTGTGCTGAATTTGATCCTTGCTTGATTCGAATGAAAGCTTGTTGGTAACTTGAGTTTCTCCACCAATCTTTGGCTTACAACATTGTTGTCGCTTTCTTAAACGAATGCAACTAAACTTGGGTCGCTTTCGATTAAACACCTTGTTCTCTACTACCTTTTCCATAATCTTTTTCTTTACTTCCTTTTCTTTTTCTTCAATTTCCCTTCCTTCTGCAGTTTATTTTTCTTCTTTTTCTATTTTCTCTTTCAACGTATGTTGATCCTTCTTGGCTTGTCTTGGTATCATAAATTTGAACTTCATTTCATGTCCCTCATGCCTCAAATAAAGGGAACGTTCATCAAGATTGAGCATTGTAAAATGAAGCCATGCCCATCTCAAAAGAAGAATACAAGGGTTCGTGGGACCAATATCACATAATACTTCTTTCACACATTGTATTGTACTGGATTTGATTCTTGCCTGATTCGAATGAAAGCTTGTTGGTAACTTGAGTTTCTCCACCAATCTTTGGCTTACAACATTGTTGTCGCTTTCGTAAACGAATGCAACTAAACATGGGTGGCTTTCGATTAAACACCTTGTTCTCTACTACTTTTTCCATAATCTTTTTCTTTACTTCCTTTTCTTTTTCTTCAATTTCCCTTCCTTCTGCAGTTTTTTTTTCTTCTTTTTCTATTTTTTCTTTTTATATTTTCTCCTTCAACGTATGTTAATCCTTCTTGGCTTGTCTTGGTGTCATGAATTTCAATTTCATTTCATATCCCTCATGCCTCAAACAAAGGGAACATCCATCAAGATTGAGCGTTTTAAAATGAAACCATGATCATCTCAAAAGAAGATGACAAGAGTTCCTGGGAACAATATCACATAATACTTCTTTCACACATTGTCCTGTACTGAATTTGATCCTTGCTTGATTCGAATGAAAGCTTGTTGGTAACTTGAGTTTCTCCACCAATCTTTGGCTTACAACATTGTTGTCGCTTTCTTAAACGAATGCAACTAAACTTGGGTCGCTTTCGATTAAACACCTTGTTCTCTACTACCTTTTCCATAATCTTTTTCTTTACTTCCTTTTCTTTTTCTTCAATTTCCCTTCCTTCTGCAGTTTATTTTTCTTCTTTTTCTATTCTTTCTTTTTCTATTTTCACTTTCAACATATGTTAATCCTTCTTGGCTTGTCTTGGTGTCATGAATTTCAATTTCATTTCATATCCCTCATGCCTCAAACAAAGGGAACATTCATCAAGATTGAGCGTTTTAAAATGAAACCATGCCCATCTCAAAAGAAGATGACAATAGTTCATGGGAACAATATCACATAATACTTCTTTCACACATTGTCGTGTACTGAATTTGATCCTTGCTTGATTCGAATGAAAGCTTGTTGGTAACTTGAGTTTCTCCACCAATCTTTGGCTTACAACATTGTTGTCGCTTACTTAAACGAATGCAACAAAACTTGGGTCGCTTTCGATTAAACACCTTGTTCTCTACTACCTTTTCCATAATCTTTTTCTTTACTTCCTTTTCTTTTTCTTCAATTTCCCTTCCTTCTGCAGTTTATTTTTCTTCTTTTTCTATTTTCTCTTTCAACGTATGTTGATCCTTCTTGGCTTGTCTTGGTGTCATAAATTTCAACTTCATTTCATGTCCCTCATGCCTCAAATAAAGGGAACGTTCATCAAGATTGAGCATTGTAAAATGAAGCCATGCCCATCTCAAAAGAAGATGACAAGGGTTCGTGGGACCAATATCACATAATACTTCTTTCGAACATTGTATTGTACTGAATTTGATTCTTGCCTGATTCGAATGAAAGCTTGTTGGTAACTTGAGTTTCTCCACCAATCTTTGGCTTACAACATTGTTGTCGCTTTCGTAAACGAATGCAACTAAACATGGGTGGCTTTCGATTAAACACCTTGTTCTCTACTACCTTTTCCATAATCTTTTTCTTTACTTCCTTTTCTTTTTCTTCAATTTCCCTTCCTGCTGCAGTTTACATTTCTTCTTTTTCTCTTTTCTCCTTCAACGTATGTTGAACCTTCTTGGCTTGTCTTGGTGTCATGAATTTCCACTTCATTTCATGTCCCTCATGCCTCAAATAAAGGGAACATTCATCAAGATTGAGTGTTTTAAAATGAACCCATGCCCATCTCAAAAGATGATGACAAGAGTTCGTGGGAGCAATATCACATAATATCTCTTTCACAAATTGTCATGTACTGAATTTGATCTTTGCTTGATTCGGGTGAAAGCTTGTTGGTAACTATAGTTTCTCCACCAATCTTTAGCTTACAACATTGTTGTCGCTTTCGTAAACGAATGCAACTAAACATGGGTGGCCTTCGATTAAACACCTTGTTCTCTACTACTTTTTCAATAATCTTTTTGTTTACTTCCTTTTCTTTTTCTTCAATTTCCCTTCCTTCTGCAGTTTATATTGCTTCTTTTTCTATTCTTTCTTTTTCTATTTTCTCCTTCAACGTTTGTTGATCCTTCTTGGCTTGTCTTGGTGTCATAAATTTCAACTTCAGCTCATGTTCCTCATGCCTCAAATAAAGGGAACGTTCATCAAGATTGAGCATTTTAAAATGAACCCATGCCCATCCCAAAAGAAGATCACAAGAGTTCGTGGGAGCAATATCACATAATACTTCTTTCACACGTTGTCCTGTACTGAATTTGATCCTTGCTTGATTCGAATGAAAGCTTGTTGGTAACTTGAGTTTCTCCACCAATCTTTGGCTTACAACATTGTTGTCGCTTTCTTAAACAAATGCAACTAAACTTGGGTCGCTTTCGATTAAACACCTTCTTCTCTACTACCTTTTCCATAATCTTTTTCTTTACTTCCTTTTCTTTTTCTTCAATTTCCCTTCCTTTTGCAGTTTCTTTTTCTTCTTTTTCTATTCTTTCTTTTTCTATTTTCTCTTTCAACATATGTTGATCCTTCTTGGCTTGTCTTGGTGTCATAAATTTCAACTTCATTTCATGTGCCTCATGCCTCAAATAAAGGGAACGTTCATCAAGATTGAGCATTGTAAAATGAAGCCATGCCTATCTCAAAAGAAGATGACAAGGGTTCGTGGGAGCAATATCACATAATACTTCTTTCACATATTGTATTGTACTGAATTTGATCCTTGCCTGATTCGGATGAAAGCTTGTTGGTAACTTGAGTTTCTCCACCAATCTTTGGCTTACAACATTCTTGTCGCTTTCGTAAATGAATGCAACTAAACATGGGTGGCTTTCGATTAAACACCTTGTTCTCTACTACTTTTTCCATAATCTTTTTCTTTACTCCCTTTTGTTTTTCTTCAATTTCCCTTCCTTCTGCAGTTTATTTTTCTTCTTTTTCTATTCTCTCTTTTTATATTTTCTCCTTCAACGTATGTTAATCCTTCTTGGCTTGTCTTGGTGTCATGAATTTCAATTTCATTTCATATCCCTCATGCCTCAAACAAAGGGAACATTCATCAAGATTGAGCGTTTTAAAATGAAACCATGATCATCTCAAAAGAAGATGACAAGAGTTCATGGGAACAATATCACATAATACTTCTTTCACACATTGTCCTGTGCTGAATTTGATCCTTGCTTGATTCGAATGAAAGCTTGTTGGTAACTTGAGTTTCTCCACCAATCTTTGGCTTACAACATTGTTGTCGCTTTCTTAAACGAATGCAACTAAACTTGGGTCGCTTTCGATTAAACACCTTGTTCTCTACTACCTTTTCCATAATCTTTTTCTTTACTTCCTTTTCTTTTTCTTCAATTTCCCTTCCTTCTGCAGTTTATTTTTCTTCTTTTTCTATTCTTTCTTTTTCTATTTTCACTTTCAACATATGTTAATCCTTCTTGGCTTGTCTTGGTGTCATGAATTTCAATTTCATTTCATATCCCTCATGCCTCAAACAAAGGGAACATTCATCAAGATTGAGCGTTTTAAAATGAAACCATGCCCATCTCAAAAGAAGATGACAAGAGTTCATGGGAACAATATCACATAATACTTCTTTCACACATTGTCTTGTACTGAATTTGATCCTTGCTTGATTCGAATGAAAGCTTGCTGGTAACTTGAGTTTCTCAACCAATCTTTGGCTTACAACATTGTTGTCGCTTTCTTAAACGAATGCAACTAAACTTGGGTCGCTTTCGATTAAACACCTTGTTCTCTACTACCTTTTCCATAATCTTTTTCTTTACTTCCTTTTCTTTTTCTTCAATTTCCCTTCCTTCTGCAGTTTATTTTTCTTCTTTTTCTATTCTTTCTTTTTCTATTTTCACTTTCAATATATGTTAATCCTTCTTGGCTTGTCTTGGTGTCATGAATTTCAATTTCATTTCATATCCCTCATGCCTCAAACAAAGGGAACATTCATCAAGATTGAGCGTTTTAAAATGAAACCATGCCCATCTCAAAAGAAGATGACAAGAGTTCATGGGAACAATATCACATAATACTTCTTTCACACATTGTCCTGTACTGAATTTGATCCTTGCTTGATTCGAATGAAAGCTTGTTGGTAACTTGAGGTTCTCCACCAATCTTTGGCTTACAACATTGTTGTCGCTTTCTTAAACGAATGCAACTAAACTTGGGTCGCTTTCGATTAAACACCTTGTTCTCTACTACCTTTTCCATAATCTTTTTCTTTACTTCCTTTTCTTTTTTCTTCAATTTCCCTTCCTTCTGCAGTTTATTTTTCTTCTTTTTCTATTTTCTCCTTCAACGTATGTTGATCCTTCTTGGCTTGTCTTGGTGTCATAAATTTCAACTTCATTTCATGTCCCTCATGCCTCAAATAAAGGGAACGTTCATCAAGATTGAGCATTGTATAATGAAGCCATGCCCATCTCAAAAGAAGATGACAAGGGTTCGTGGGAGCAATATCACATAATATCTCTTTCACAAATTGTCATGTAATGAATTTGATCCTTGCTTGATTCAGGTGAAAGCTTGTTGGTAACTATAGTTTCTCCACCAATCTTTAGCTTACAACATTGTTGTCGCTTTCGTAAACGAATGCAACTAAACATGGGTGGCCTTCGATTAAACACCTTGTTGTCTACTACTTTTTCCATAATCTTTTTGTTTACATCCTTTTCTTTTTCTTCAATTTCCCTTCCTTCTGCAGTTTATATTGCTTCTTTTTCTATTTTCTCCTTCAACGTATGTTGATCCTTCTTGGCTTGTCTTGGTGTCATAAATTTCAACTTCAGCTCATGTCCCTCATGCCTCAAATAAAGGGAACGTTCATCAAGATTGAGCATTTTAAAATGAACCCATGCCCATCTCAAAAGAAGATGACAAGAGTTCATGGGAGCAATATCACATAATACTTCTTTCACACGTTGTCCTGTACTGAATTTGATCCTTGCTTGATTCGAATGAAAGCTTGTTGGTAACTTGAGTTTCTCCACCAATCTTTGGCTTAGAACATTGTTGTCGCTTTCTTAAACGAATGCAACTAAACTTGGGTCGCTTTCGATTAAACACCTTCTTCTGTACTACCTTTTCCATAATCTTTTTCTTTATTTCCTTTTCTTTTTCTTCAATTTCCCTTCCTTCTGCAGCTTCTTTTTCTTCTTTTTCTATACTTTCTTTTTCTATTTTCTCCTTCAACATATGTTAATCATTCTTGGCTTGTCCTGGTGTCATGAATTTCAATTTCATTTCATATCCCTCATGCCTCAAACAAAGGGAAAATTCATCAAGATTGAGCGTTTTAAAATGAAACCATGCCCATCTCAAAAGAAGATGACAAGAGTTCATGGGAACAATATCACATAATACTTCTTTCACACATTGTCCTGTACTGAATTTGATCCTTGCTTGATTCGAATGAAAGCTTGTTGGTAACTTGAGTTTCTCCACCAATCTTTGGCTTACAACATTGTTGTCGCTTTCTTAAACGAATGCAACTAAACTTGGGTCGCTTTCGATTAAACACCTTGTTCTCTACTACCTTTTCCATAATCTTTTTCTTTACTTCCTTTTCTTTTTCTTCAATTTCCCTTCCTTCTGCAGTTTATTTTTCTTCTTTTTCTATTTTCTCTTGCAACGTATGTTGATCCTTCTTGGCTTGTCTTGGTGTCATAAATTTCAACTTCATTTCATGTCCCTTATGCCTCAAATAAAGGGAACGTTCATCAAGATTGAGCATTGTAAAATGAAGCCATGCCCATCTCAAAAGAAGATGACAAGGGTTCGTTGGACCAATATCACATAATACTTCTTTCACACATTGTATTGTACTGAATTTGATTCTTGCCTGATTCGAATGAAAGCTTGTTGGTAACTTGAGTTTCTCCACCAATCTTTGGCTTACAACATTGTTGTCACTTTCTTAAACGAATGCAACTAAACTTGGGTCGCTTTCGATTAAACACCTTCTTCTCTATTACCTTTTCCATAATCTTTTTCTTTACTTCCTTTTCTTTTTCTTCAATTTCCCTTCCTTCTGCAGTTTATTTTTCTTCTTTTTCTATTTTCTCCTTCAATGTATGTTGATCCTTCTTGGCTTGTCTTGGTGTCATGAATTTCAACTTCATTTCATGTCCCTCATGCCTCAAATAAAGGGAACATTCATCAAGATTGAGCGTTTTAAAATGAACCCATGCCCATCTCAAAAGATGATGACAAGAGTTCGTGGGAGCAATATCACATAATATCTCTTTCACAAATTGTCATGTACTGAATTTGATCCTTGCTTGATTCAGGTGAAAGCTTGTTGGTAACTATAGTTTCTCCACCAATCTTTAGCTTACAAAATTGTTGTCGCTTTCGTAAACGAATGCAACTAAACATGGGTGGCCTTCGATTAAACACCTTGTTCTCTACTACTTTTTCAATAATCTTTTTGTTTACTTCCTTTTGTTTTTCTTCAATTTCCCTTCCTTCTGCAGTTTATATTGCTTTTTTTTCTATTCTTTCTTTTTCTATTTTCTCCTTCAACGTATGTTGATCCTTCTTGGCTTGTATTGGTGTCATAAATTTCAACTTCAGCTCATGTCCCTCATGCCTCAAATAAAGGGAACGTTCATCAAGATTGAGCATTTTAAAATGAACCCATGCCCATCTCAAAAGAAGATGACAAGAGTTCATGGGAACAATATCACATAATACTTCTTTCACACATTGTCCTGTACTGAATTTGATCCTTGCTTGATTCGAATGAAAGCTTGTTGGTAACTTGAGGTTCTCCACCAATCTTTGGCTTACAACATTGTTGTCGCTTTCTTAAACGAATGCAACTAAACTTGGGTCGCTTACGATTAAACACCTTGTTCTCTACTACCTTTTCCATAATCTTTTTCTTTACTTCCTTTTCTTTTTTCTTCAATTTCCCTTCCTTCTGCAGTTTATTTTTCTTCTTTTTTGTATTTTCTCTTTCAACGTATGTTGATCCTTCTTGGCTTGTCTTGGTGTCATCAATTTCAACTTCATTTCATGTCCCTCATGCCTCAAATAAAGGGAACGTTCATCAAGATTGAGCATTGTATAATGAAGCCATGCCATCTCAAAAGAAGATGACAAGGGTCCGTGGGACCAATATCACATAATACTTCTTTCACACATTGTATTGTACTGAATTTGATTCTTGCCTGATTCGAATGAAAGCTTGTTGGTAACTTGAGTTTCTCTACCAATCTTTGGCTTACAACATTGTTGTCGGTTTCGTAAACGAATGCAACTAAACATGGGTGGCTTTCGATTAAACACCTTGTTCTCTACTACCTTTTCCATAATCTTTTTCTTTACTTCCTTTTCTTTTTCTTCAATTTCCCTTCGTTCTGCAGTTTATTTTTCTTCTTTTTCTATTTTCTCCTTCAACGTATGTTGATCCTTCTTGGCTTGTCTTGGTGTCATGAATTTCAACTTCATTTCATGTCCCTCATGCCTCAAATAAAGGGAACATTCATCAAGATTGAGCGTTTTAAAATGAACCCATGCCCATCTCAAAAGATGATGACAAGAGTTCGTGGGAGCAATATCACATAATATCTCTTTCACAAATTGTCATGTACTGAATTTGATCCTTGCTTGATTCAGGTGAAAGCTTGTTGGTAACTATAGTTTCTCCACCAATCTTTAGCTTACAACATTGTTGTCGCTTTCGTAAACGAATGCAACTAAACATGGGTGGCCTTCGATTAAACACCTTGTTGTCTACTACTTTTTCCATAATCTTTTTGTTTACATCCTTTTCTTTTTCTTCAATTTCCCTTCCTTTTGCAGTTTATATTGCTTCTTTTTCTATTTTCTCCTTCAACGTATGTTGATCCTTCTTGGCTTGTCTTGGTGTCATAAATTTCAACTTCAGCTCATGTCCCTCATGCCTCAAATAAAGGGAACGTTCATCAAGATTGAGCATTTTAAAATGAACCCATGCCCATCTCAAAAGAAGATGACAAGAGTTCATGGGAGCAATATCACATAATACTTCTTTCACACGTTGTCCTGTACTGAATTTGATCCTTGCTTGATTCGAATGAAAGCTTGTTGGTAACTTGAGTTTCTCCACCAATCTTTGTCTTAGAACATTGTTGTCGCTTTCTTAAACGAATGCAACTAAACTTGGGTCGCTTTCGATTAAACACCTTCTTCTGTACTACCTTTTCCATAATCTTTTTCTTTATTTCCTTTTCTTTTTCTTCAATTTCCCTTCCTTCTGCAGCTTCTTTTTCTTCTTTTTCTATTCTTTCTTTTTCTATTTTCTCCTTCAACATATGTTTATCCTTCTTGGCTTGTCTTGGTGTCATAAATTTCAACTTCATTTCATGTGCCTCATGCCTCAAATAAAGGGAACGTTCATCAAGATTGAGCATTGTAAAATGAAGCCATGCCCATCTCAAAAGAAGATGACAAGGGTTCGTGGGAGCAATATCACATAATACTTCTTTCACATATTGTATTGTACTGAATTTGATCCTTGCCTGATTCGGATGAAAGCTTGTTGGTAACTTGAGTTTCTCCACCAATCTTTGGCTTACAACATTCTTGTCGCTTTCTTAAACGAATGCAACTAAACTTGGGTCGCTTTCGATTAAACACCTTGTTCTCTACTACCTTTTCCATAATCTTTTTCTTTACTTCCTTTTCTTTTTCTTCAATTTCCCTTCCTTCTGCAGTTTATTTTTCTTCTTTTTCTATTTTCACTTTCAACATATGTTAATCATTCTTGGCTTGTCTTGGTGTCATGAATTTCAATTTCATTTCATATCCCTCATGCCTCAAACAAAGGGAACATTCATCAAGATTGAGCGTTTTAAAATGAAACCATGCCCATCTCAAAAGAAGATGACAAGAGTTCATGGGAACAATATCACATAATACTTCTTTCACACATTGTCCTGTACTGAATTTGATCCTTGCTTGATTCGAATGAAAGCTTGTTGGTAACTTGAGTTTCTCCACCAATCTTTGGCTTACAACATTGTTGTCGCTTTCTTAAACGAATGCAACTAAACTTGGGTCGCTTACGATTAAACACCTTGTTCTCTACTACCTTTTCCATAATCTTTTTCTTTACTTCCTTTTCTTTTTCTTCAATTTCCCTTCCTTCTGCAGTTTATTTTTCTTCTTTTTCTATTTTCTCTTGCAACGTATGTTGATCCTTCTTAGCTTGTCTTGGTGTCATAAATTTCAACTTCATTTCATGTCCCTTATGCCTCAAATAAAGGGAACGTTCATCAAGATTGAGCATTGTAAAATGAAGCCATGCCCATCTCAAAAGAAGATGACAAGGGTTCGTGGGACCAATATCACATAATACTTCTTTCACACATTGTATTGTACTGAATTTGATTCTTGCCTGATTCGAATGAAAGCTTGTTGGTAACTTGAGTTTCTCCACCAATCTTTGGCTTACAACATTGTTGTCGCTTTCTTAAACGAATGCAACTAAACTTGGGTCGCTTTCGATTAAACACCTTCTTCTCTATTACCTTTTCCATAATCTTTTTCTTTACTTCCTTTTCTTTTTCTTCAATTTCCCTTCCTTCTGCAGTTTATTTTTCTTCTTTTTCTATTTTCTCCTTCAACGTATGTTGATCCTTCTTGGCTTGTCTTGGTGTCATGAATTTCAACTTCATTTCATGTCCCTCATGCCTCAAATAAAGGGAACATTCATCAAGATTGAGCGTTTTAAAATGAACCCATGCCCATCTCAAAAGATGATGACAAGAGTTCGTGGGAGCAATATCACATAATATCTCTTTCACAAATTGTCATGTACTGAATTTGATCCTTGCTTGATTCAGGTGAAAGCTTGTTGGTAACTTGAGGTTCTCCACCAATCTTTGGCTTACAACATTGTTGTCGCTTTCTTAAACGAATGCAACTAAACTTGGGTCGCTTACGATTAAACACCTTGTTCTCTACTACCTTTTCCATAATCTTTTTCTTTACTTCCTTTTCTTTTTTCTTCAATTTCCCTTCCTTCTGCAGTTTATTTTTCTTCTTTTTTGTATTTTCTCTTTCAACGTATGTTGATCCTTCTTGGCTTGTCTTGGTGTCATCAATTTCAACTTCATTTCATGTCCCTCATGCCTCAAATAAAGGGAACGTTCATCAAGATTGAGCATTGTATAATGAAGCCATCCCATCTCAAAAGAAGATGACAAGGGTCCGTGGGACCAATATCACATAATACTTCTTTCACACATTGTATTGTACTGAATTTGATTCTTGCCTGATTCGAATGAAAGCTTGTTGGTAACTTGAGTTTCTCTACCAATCTTTGGCTTACAACATTGTTGTCGCTTTCGTAAACGAATGCAACTAAACATGGGTGGCTTTCGATTAAACACCTTGTTCTCTACTACCTTTTCCATAATCTTTTTCTTTACTTCCTTTTCTTTTTCTTCAATTTCCCTTCGTTCTGCAGTTTATTTTTCTTCTTTTTCTATTTTCTCCTTCAACGTATGTTGATCCTACTTGGCTTGTCTTGGTGTCATGAATTTCAACTTCATTTCATGTCCCTCATGCCTCAAATAAAGGGAACATTCATCAAGATTGAGCGTTTTAAAATGAACCCATGCCCATCTCAAAAGATGATGACAAGAGTTCGTGCGAGCAATATCACATAATATCTCTTTCACAAATTGTCATGTACTGAATTTGATCCTTGCTTGATTCAGGTGAAAGCTTGTTGGTAACTTGAGGTTCTCCACCAATCTTTGGCTTACAACATTGTTGTCGCTTTCTTAAACGAATGCAACTAAACTTGGGTCGCTTACGATTAAACACCTTGTTCTCTACTACCTTTTCCATAATCTTTTTCTTTACTTCCTTTTCTTTTTTCTTCAATTTCCCTTCCTTCTGCAGTTTATTTTTCTTCTTTTTTGTATTTTCTCTTTCAACGTATGTTGATCCTTCTTGGCTTGTCTTGGTGTCATCAATTTCAACTTCATTTCATGTCCCTCATGCCTCAAATAAAGGGAACGTTCATCAAGATTGAGCATTGTATAATGAAGCCATCCCATCTCAAAAGAAGATGACAAGGGTCCGTGGGACCAATATCACATAATACTTCTTTCACACATTGTATTGTACTGAATTTGATTCTTGCCTGATTCGAATGAAAGCTTGTTGGTAACTTGAGTTTCTCTACCAATCTTTGGCTTACAACATTGTTGTCGCTTTCGTAAACGAATGCAACTAAACATGGGTGGCTTTCGATTAAACACCTTGTTCTCTACTACCTTTTCCATAATCTTTTTCTTTACTTCCTTTTCTTTTTCTTCAATTTCCCTTCGTTCTGCAGTTTATTTTTCTTCTTTTTCTATTTTCTCCTTCAACGTATGTTGATCCTACTTGGCTTGTCTTGGTGTCATGAATTTCAACTTCATTTCATGTCCCTCATGCCTCAAATAAAGGGAACATTCATCAAGATTGAGCGTTTTAAAATGAACCCATGCCCATCTCAAAAGATGATGACAAGAGTTCGTGGGAGCAATATCACATAATATCTCTTTCACAAATTGTCATGTACTGAATTTGATCCTTGCTTGATTCAGGTGAAAGCTTGTTGGTAACTATAGTTTCTCCACCAATCTTTAGCTTACAACATTGTTGTCGCTTTCGTAAACGAATGCAACTAAACATGGGTGGCCTTCGATTAAACACCTTGTTGTCTACTACTTTTTCCATAATCTTTTTGTTTACATCCTTTTCTTTTTCTTCAATTTCCCTTCCTTCTGCAGTTTATATTGCTTCTTTTTCTATTTTCTCCTTCAACGTATGTTGATCCTTCTTGGCTTGTCTTGGTGTCATAAATTTCAACTTCAGCTCATGCCCCTCATGCCTCAAATAAAGGGAACGTTCATCAAGATTGAGCATTTTAAAATGAACCCATGCCCATCTCAAAAGAAGATGACAAGAGTTCATGGGAGCAATATCACATAATACTTCTTTCACACGTTGTCCTGTACTGAATTTGATCCTTGCTTGATTCGAATGAAAGCTTGTTGGTAACTTGAGTTTCTCCACCAATCTTTGGCTTACAACATTGTTGTCGCTTTCTTAAACGAATGCAACTAAACTTGGGTCGCTTTCGATTAAACACCTTCTTCTCTACTACCTTTTCCATAATCTTTTTCTTTATTTCCTTTTCTTTTTCTTCAATTTCCCTTCCTTCTGCAGTTTCTTTTTCTTCTTTTTCTATTCTTTCTTTTTCTATTTTCTCCTTCAACATATGTTGATCCTTCTTGGCTTGTCTTGGTGTCATAAATTTCAACTTCATTTCATGTGCCTCATGCCTCAAATAAAGGGAACGTTCATCAAGATTGAGCATTGTAAAATGAAGCCATGCCCATCTCAAAAGAAGATGACAAGGGTTCGTGGGAGCAATATCACATAATACTTCTTTCACATATTGTATTGTACTGAATTTGATCCTTGCCTGATTCGGATGAAAGCTTGTTGGTAACTTGAGTTTCTCCACCAATCTTTGGCTTACAACATTCTTGTCGCTTTCTTAAACTAATGCAACTAAACTTGGGTCGCTTTCGATTAAACACCTTGTTCTCTACTACCTTTTCCATAATCTTTTTCTTTACTTCCTTTTCTTTTTCTTCAATTTCCCTTCCTTCTGCAGTTTATTTTTCTTCTTTTTCTATTCTTTCTTTTTCTATTTTCACTTTCAACATATGTTAATCATTCTTGGCTTGTCTTGGTGTCATGAATTTCAATTTCATTTCATATCCCTCATGCCTCAAACAAAGGGAACATTCATCAAGATTGAGCGTTTTAAAATGAAACCATGCCCATCTCAAAAGAAGATGACAAGAGTTCATGGGAACAATATCACATAATACTTCTTTCACACATTGTCCTGTACTGAATTTGATCCTTGCTTGATTCGAATGAAAGCTTGTTGGTAACTTGAGTTTCTCCACCAATCTTTGGCTTACAACATTGTTGTCGCTTTCTTAAACGAATGCAACTAAACTTGGGTCGCTTTCGATTAAACACCTTGTTCTCTACTACCTTTTCCATAATCTTTTTCTTTACTTCCTTTTCTTTTTCTTCAATTTCCCTTCCTTCTGCAGTTTATTTTTCTTCTTTTTCTATTTTCTCTTGCAACGTATGTTGATCCTTCTTGGCTTGTCTTGGTGTCATAAATTTCAACTTCATTTCATGTCCCTTATGCCTCAAATAAAGGGAACGTTCATCAAGATTGAGCATTGTAAAATGAAGCCATGCCCATCTCAAAAGAAGATGACAAGGGTTCGTGGGACCAATATCACATAATACTTCTTTCACACATTGTATTGTACTGAATTTGATTATTGCCTGATTCGAATGAAAGCTTGTTGGTAACTTGAGTTTCTCCACCAATCTTTGGCTTACAACATTGTTGTCGCTTTCTTAAACGAATGCAACTAAACTTGGGTCGCTTTCGATTAAACACCTTGTTACTACCTTTTCCATAAACTTTTTCTTTACTTCCTTTTCTTTTTCTTCAATTTCCCTTCCTTCTGCAGTTTTCTTTTCTGCTTTTTCTATTCTTTCTTTTCTATTTTCTCCTTCAACGTATGTTGATCCTTCTTGGCTTGTCTTGGTGTCATGAATTTCAACTTCATTTTATGTCCCTCATGCCTCAAATAAAGGGAACATTCATCAAGATTGAGCGTTTTAAAATGAACCCATGCCCATCTCAAAAGATGATGACAAGAGTTCGTGGGAGCAATATCACATAATATCTCTTTCACAAATTGTCATGTACTGAATTTGATCCTTGCTTGATTCAGGTGAAAGCTTGTTGGTAACTATAGTTTCTCCACCAATCTTTAGCTTACAACATTGTTGTCGCTTTCGTAAACGAATGCAACTAAACATGGGTGGCCTTCGATTAAACACCTTGTTCTCTACTACTTTTTCAATAATCTTTTTGTTTACTTCCTTTTGTTTTTCTTCAATTTCCCTTCCTTCTGCAGTTTATATTGCTTTTTTTTCTATTCTTTCTTTTTCTATTTTCTCCTTCAACGTATGTTGATCTTTCTTGGCTTGTATTGGTGTCATAAATTTCAACTTCAGCTCATGTCCCTCATGCCTCAAATAAAGGGAACGTTCATCAAGATTGAGCATTTTAAAATGAACCCATGCCCATCTCAAAAGAAGATGACAAGAGTTCGTGGGAGCAATATCACATAATACTTCTTTCACACGTTGTCTTGTACTGAATTTGATCCTTGCTTGATTCGAATGAAAGCTTGTTGGTAACTTGAGTTTCTCCACCACTCTTTGGCTTACAACATTGTTGTCGCTTTCGTAAATGAATGCAACTAAACATGGGTGGCTTACGATTAAACACCTTGTTCTCTACTACCTTTTCCATAATCTTTTTCTTTACTTCCTTTTCTTTTTCTTCAATTTCCCTTCCTTCTGCAATTTATTTTTCTTCTTTTTCTATTCTTTCTTTTTCTGTTTTCTCCTTCAACGAATGTTGATCCTTCTTGGCTTGTCTTGGTGTCCTGAATTTCAACTTCATTTCATGTCCCTCATGCCTCAAATAAAGGGAACGTTCATCAAGATTGAGCATTGTAAAATGAAGCCATGCCCATCTCAAAAGAAGATGACTAGGGTCCGTGGGACCAATATCACATAATACTTCTTTCACACATTGTATTGTACTGAATTTGATTCTTGCCTGATTCGAATGAAAGCTTGTTGGTAACTTGAGTTTCTCCACCAATCTTTGGCTTACAACATTGTTGTCGCTTTCTTAAACGAATGCAACTAAACTTGGGTCGCTTTCGATTAAACACCTTCTTCTCTATTACCTTTTCCATAATCTTTTTGTTTACTTCCTTTTCTTTTTCTTCAATTTCCCTTCCTTCTGCAGTTTATTTTTCTTCTTTTTCTATTTTCTCCTTCAACGTATGTTGATCCTTCTTGGCTTGTCTTGGTGTCATGAATTTCAACTTCATTTCATGTCCCTCGTGCCTCAAATAAAGGGAACATTCATCAAGATTGAGCGTTTTAAAATGAACCCATGCCCATCTCAAAAGATGATGACAAGAGTTCGTGGGAGCAATATCACATAATATCTCTTTCACAAATTGTCATGTACTGAATTTGATCCTTGCTTGATTCAGGTGAAAGCTTGTTGGTAACTATAGTTTCTCCACCAATCTTTAGCTTACAACATTGTTGTCGCTTTCGTAAACGAATGCAACTAAACATGGGTGGCCTTCGATTAAACACCTTGTTCTCTACTACTTTTTCAATAATCTTTTTGTTTACTTCCTTTTGTTTTTCTTCAATTTCCCTTCCTTCTGCAGTTTATATTGCTTTTTTTTCTATTCTTTCTTTTTCTATTTTCTCCTTCAACGTATGTTGATCTTTCTTGGCTTGTATTGGTGTCATAAATTTCAACTTCAGCTCATGTCCCTCATGCCTCAAATAAAGGGAACGTTCATCAAGATTGAGCATTTTAAAATGAACCCATGCCCATCTCAAAAGAAGATGACAAGAGTTCGTGGGAGCAATATCACATAATACTTCTTTCACACGTTGTCTTGTACTGAATTTGATCCTTGCTTGATTCGAATGAAAGCTTGTTGGTAACTTGAGTTTCTCCACCACTCTTTGGCTTACAACATTGTTGTCGCTTTCGTAAATGAATGCAACTAAACATGGGTGGCTTACGATTAAACACCTTGTTCTCTACTACCTTTTCCATAATCTTTTTCTTTACTTCCTTTTCTTTTTCTTCAATTTCCCTTCCTTCTGTAATTTATTTTCTTCTTTTTCTATTCTTTCTTTTTCTGTTTTCTCCTTCAACGAATGTTGATCCTTCTTGGCTTGTCTTGGTGTCATGAATTTCAACTTCATTTCATGTCCCTCATGCCTCAAATAAAGGGAACGTTCATCAAGATTGAGCATTGTAAAATGAAGCCATGCCCATCTCAAAAGAAGATGACTAGGGTCCGTGGGACCAATATCACATAATACTTCTTTCACACATTGTATTGTACTGAATTTGATTCTTGCCTGATTCGAATGAAAGCTTGTTGGTAACTTGAGTTTCTCCACCAATCTTTGGCTTACAACATTGTTGTCGCTTTCGTAAACGAATGCAACTAAAGATGGGTGGCTTTCGATTAAACACCTTGTTCTCTACTACCTTTTCCATAATCTTTTTCTTTACTTCCTTTTCTTTTTCTTCAATTTCCCTTCGTTCTGCAGTTTATTTTTTTTCTTTTTCTATTTTCTCCTTCAACGTATGTTGATCCTACTTGGCTTGTCTTGGTGTCATGAATTTCAACTTCATTTCATGTCCCTCATGCCTCAAATAAAGGGAACATTCATCAAGATTGAGCGTTTTAAAATGAACCCATGCCCATCTCAAAAGATGATGACAAGAGTTCGTGGGAGCAATATCACATAATATCTCTTTCACAAATTGTCATGTACTGAATTTGATCCTTGCTTGATTCAGGTGAAAGCTTGTTGGTAACTATAGTTTCTCCACCAATCTTTAGCTTACAACATTGTTGTCGCTTTCGTAAACGAATGCAACTAAACATGGGTGGCCTTCGATTAAACACCTTGTTGTCTACTACTTTTTCCATAATCTTTTGGTTTACATCCTTTTCTTTTTCTTCAATTTCCCTTCCTTCTGCAGTTTATATTGCTTCTTTTTCTATTTTCTCCTTCAACGTATGTTGATCCTTCTTGGCTTGTCTTGGTGTCATAAATTTAAACTTCAGCTCATGCCCCTCATGCCTCAAATAAAGGGAACGTTCATCAAGATTGAGCATTTTAAAATGAACCCATGCCCATCTCAAAAGAAGATGACAAGAGTTCATGGGAGCAATATCACATAATACTTCTTTCACACGTTGTCCTGTACTGAATTTGATCCTTGCTTGATTCGAATGAAAGCTTGTTGGTAACTTGAGTTTCTCCACCAATCTTTGGCTTACAACATTGTTGTCGCTTTCTTAAACGAATGCAACTAAACTTGGGTCGCTTTCGATTAAACACCTTCTTCTCTACTACCTTTTCCATAATCTTTTTCTTTATTTCCTTTTCTTTTTCTTCAATATCCCTTCCTTCTGCAGTTTCTTTTTCTTCTTTTTCTATTCTTTCTTTTTCTATTTTCTCCTTCAACATATGTTTATCCTTCTTGGCTTGTCTTGGTGTCATAAATTTCAACTTCATTTCATGTGCCTCATGCCTCAAATAAAGGGAACGTTCATCAAGATTGAGCATTGTAAAATGAAGCCATGCCCATCTCAAAAGAAGATGACAAGGGTTCGTGGGAGCAATATCACATAATACTTCTTTCACATATTGTATTGTACTGAATTTGATCCTTGCCTGATTCGGATGAAAGCTTGTTGGTAACTTGAGTTTCTCCACCAATCTTTGGCTTACAACATTCTTGTCGCTTTCTTAAACGAATGCAACTAAACTTGGGTCGCTTTCGATTAAACACCTTGTTCTCTACTACCTTTTCCATAATCTTTTTCTTTACTTCCTTTTCTTTTTCTTCAATTTCCCTTCCTTCTGCAGTTTATTTTTCTTCTTTTTCTATTCTTTCTTTTTCTATTTTCACTTTCAACATATGTTAATCATTCTTGGCTTGTCTTGGTGTCATGAATTTCAATTTCATTTCATATCCCTCATGCCTCAAACAAAGGGAACATTCATCAAGATTGAGCGTTTTAAAATGAAACCATGCCCATCTCAAAAGAAGATGACAAGAGTTCATGGGAACAATATCACATAATACTTCTTTCACACATTGTCCTGTACTGAATTTGATCCTTGCTTGATTCGAATGAAAGCTTGTTGGTAACTTGAGTTTCTCCACCAATCTTTGGCTTACAACATTGTTGTCACTTTCTTAAACGAATGCAACTAAACTTGGGTCGCTTTCGATTAAACACCTTGTTCTCTACTACCTTTTCCATAATCTTTTTCTTTACTTCCTTTTCTTTTTCTTCAATTTCCCTTCCTTCTGCAGTTTATTTTTCTTCTTTTTCTATTTTCTCTTGCAACGTATGTTGATCCTTCTTGGCTTGTCTTGGTGTCATAAATTTCAACTTCATTTCATGTCCCTTATGCCTCAAATAAAGGGAACGTTCATCAAGATTGAGCATTGTAAAATGAAGCCATGCCCATCTCAAAAGAAGATGACAAGGGTTCGTGGGACCAATATCACATAATACTTCTTTCACACATTGTATTGTACTGAATTTGATTCTTGCCTGATTCGAATGAAAGCTTTTTGGTAACTTGAGTTTCTCCACGAATCTTTGGCTTACAACATTGTTGTCGCTTTCTTAAACGAATGCAACTAAACTTGGGTCGCTTTCGATTAAACACCTTCTTCTCTATTACCTTTTCCATAATCTTTTTCTTTACTTCCTTTTCTTTTTCTTCAATTTCCCTTCCTTCTGCAGTTTATTTTTCTTCTTTTTCTATTTTCTCCTTCAACGTATGTTGATCCTTCTTGGCTTGTCTTGGTGTCATGAATTTCAACTTCATTTCATGTCCCTCATGCCTCAAATAAAGGGAACATTCATCAAGATTGAGCGTTTTAAAATGAACCCATGCCCATCTCAAAAGATGATGACAAGAGTTCGTGGGAGCAATATCACATAATATCTCTTTCACAAATTGTCATGTACTGAATTTGATCCTTGCTTGATTCAGGTGAAAGCTTGTTGGTAACTATAGTTTCTCCACCAATCTTTAGCTTACAACATTGTTGTCGCTTTCGTAAACGAATGCAACTAAACATGGGTGGCCTTCGATTAAACACCTTGTTCTCTACTACTTTTTCAATAATCTTTTTGTTTACTTCCTTTTGTTTTTCTTCAATTTCCCTTCCTTCTGCAGTTTATATTGCTTTTTTTTCTATTCTTTCTTTTTCTATTTTCTCCTTCAACGTATGTTGATCCTTCTTGGCTTGTATTGGTGTCATAAATTTCAACTTCAGCTCATGTCCCTCATGCCTCAAATAAAGGGAACGTTCATCAAGATTGAGCATTTTAAAATGAACCCATGCCCATCTCAAAAGATGATGACAAGAGTTCATGGGAACAATATCACATAATACTTCTTTCACACATTGTCCTGTACTGAATTTGATCCTTGCTTGATTCGAATGAAAGCTTGTTGGTAACTTGAGGTTCTCCACCAATCTTTGGCTTACAACATTGTTGTCGCTTTCTTAAACGAATGCAACGAAACTTGGGTCGCTTACGATTAAACACCTTGTTCTCTACTACCTTTTCCATAATCTTTTTCTTTACTTCCTTTTCTTTTTTCTTCAATTTCCCTTCCTTCTGCAGTTTATTTTTCTTCTTTTTTGTATTTTCTCTTTCAACGTATGTTGATCCTTCTTGGCTTGTCTTGGTGTCATCAATTTCAACTTCATTTCATGTCCCTCATGCCTCAAATAAAGGGAACGTTCATCAAGATTGAGCATTGTATAATGAAGCCATGCCATCTCAAAAGAAGATGACAAGGGTCCGTGGGACCAATATCACATAATACTTCTTTCACACATTGTATTGTACTGAATTTGATTCTTGCCTGATTCGAATGAAAGCTTGTTGGTAACTTGAGTTTCTCTACCAATCTTTGGCTTACAACATTGTTGTCGCTTTCGTAAACGAATGCAACTAAACATGGGTGGCTTTCGATTAAACACCTTGTTCTCTACTACCTTTTCCATAATCTTTTTCTTTACTTCCTTTTCTTTTTCTTCAATTTCCCTTCGTTCTGCAGTTTATTTTTCTTCTTTTTCTATTTTCTCCTTCAACGTATGTTGATCCTTCTTGGCTTGTCTTGGTGTCATGAATTTCAACTTCATTTCATGTCCCTCATGCCTCAAATAAAGGGAACATTCATCAAGATTGAGCGTTTTAAAATGAACCCATGCCCATCTCAAAAGATGATGACAAGAGTTCGTGGGAGCAATATCACATAATATCTCTTTCACAAATTGTCATGTACTGAATTTGATCCTTGCTTGATTCAGGTGAAAGCTTGTTGGTAACTATAGTTTCTCCACCAATCTTTAGCTTACAACATTGTTGTCGCTTTCGTAAACGAATGCAACTAAACATGGGTGGCCTTCGATTAAACACCTTGTTGTCTACTACTTTTTCCATAATCTTTTTGTTTACATCCTTTTCTTTTTCTTCAATTTCCCTTCCTTCTGCAGTTTATATTGCTTCTTTTTCTATTTTCTCCTTCAACGTATGTTGATCCTTCTTGGCTTGTCTTGGTGTCATAAATTTCAACTTCAGCTCATGTCCCTCATGCCTCAAATAAAGGGAACGTTCATCAAGATTGAGCATTTTAAAATGAACCCATGCCCATCTCAAAAGAAGATGACAAGAGTTCATGGGAGCAATATCACATAATACTTCTTTCACACGTTGTCCTGTACTGAATTTGATCCTTGCTTGATTCGAATGAAAGCTTGTTGGTAACTTGAGTTTCTCCACCAATCTTTGGCTTAGAACATTGTTGTCGCTTTCTTAAACGAATGCAACTAAACTTGGGTCGCTTTCGATTAAACACCTTCTTCTGTACTACCTTTTCCATAATCTTTTTCTTTATTTCCTTTTCTTTTTCTTCAATTTCCCTTCCTTCTGCAGCTTCTTTTTCTTCTTTTTCTATACTTTCTTTTTCTATTTTCTCCTTCAACATATGTTGATCCTTCTTGGCTTGTCTTGGTGTCATAAATTTCAACTTCATTTCATGTGCCTCATGCCTCAAATAAAGGGAACGTTCATCAAGATTGAGCATTGTAAAATGAACCCATGCCCATCTCAAAATTAGATGACAAGAATTCGTGGGAACAATATCACATAATACTTCTTTCACACATTGTCCTGTACTGAATTTGATCCTTGCTTGATTCGAATGAAAGCTTGTTGGTAACTTGAGTTTCTCCACCAATATTTGGCTTACAACATTGTTGACGTTTTCTTAAACGAATGCAACTAAACTTGGGTCGCTTTCGATTAAACACTTTGTTCTCTACTTCCTTTTCCATAATCTTTTTCTTTACTTCCTTTTCTTTTTCTTCAATTTCCCTTCCTTCTGCAGTTTATTTTTCTTCTTTTTCTATTCTTTCTTTTTCTATTTTCTCCTTAAACGTATGTTGATCCTTCTTGGCTTCTCTTGGTGTCATAAATTTCAACTTCATTTCATGTCCCTCATGCCTCAAATAAAGGGAACGTTCATCAAGATTGAGCGTTTTAAAATGAACCCATGACCATCTCCAAAGATGATGACAAGAGTTCGTGGGAGCAATATCACATAATACCTCTTTCACAAATTGTCATGTATTGAATTTGATCCTTGCTTGATTCAGGTGAAAGGTTGTTGGTAACTATAGTTTCTCCACCAATCTTTGGCTTACAACATTGTTGTCGCTTTCGTAAACGAATGCAACTAAACATGGGTGGCCTTCGATTAAACACCTTGTTCTCTACTACCTTTTTCATAATCTTTTTCTTTACTTCCTTTTCTTTTTCTTCAATTTCCCTTCCTTCTGCAGTTTATTTTTCTTTTTTTTCTATTCTTTCTTTTTCTATTTTCTCTTTCAGCGTATGTTGATCCTTCTTGGCTTGTCTTGGTGTCATAAATTTCAATTTCATTTCATGTCCCTCATGCCTCAAATAAAGGGAACGTTCATCAAGATTGAGTGTTTTAAAATGAACCCATGCCCATCTCAAAAGATGATGACAAGAGTTCGTGGGAGTAATATCACATAATACTTCTTTCATAGATTGTCATGTACTGAATTTGATCCCTGCTTCATTCGGGTGAAAGCTTGTTGTTAACTATAGTTTCTCCACCAATCTTTGGCTTACAACGTTGTTGTCGCTTTCGTAAACGAATGCAACTAAACATGGGTGGCCTTTGATTAAACACCTTGTTCTCTACTACCTTTTTCATAATCTTTTTCTTTACTTCCTTTTCTTTTTCTTCAATTTCCCTTCCTTCTGCAGTTTATTTTTCTTTTTTTTCTATTCTTTCTTTTTCAATTTTCTCCTTCAACGTATGTTGATCTTTCTTGGCTTGTCTTGGTGTCATGAATTTCAACTTCATTTCATGTCCCTCATGCCTCAAATAAAGGGAACGTTCATCAAGATTGAGCGTTTTAAAATGAACCCATGCCCATCTCAAAAGAAGATGACAAGAGTTCATGGGAACAATATCACATAATACTTCTTTCACACATTGTCCTGTACTGAATTTGATCCTTGCTTGATTCGAATGAAAGCTTGTTGGTAACTTGAGTTTCTCCACCAATCTTTGGCTTACAACATTGTTGACGTTTTCTTAAACGAATGCAACTAAACTTGGGTCGCTTTCGATTAAACATTTTGTTCTCTACTTCCTTTTCCATAATCTTTTTCTTTACTTCCTTTTCTTTTTCTTCAATTTCCCTTCCTTCTGCAGTTTATTTTTCTTCTTTTTCTATTCTTTCTTTTTCTATTTTCTCCTTAAACGTATGTTGATCCTTCTTGGCTTCTCTTGGTGTCATAAATTTCAACTTCATTTCATGTCCCTCATGCCTCAAATAAAGGGAACGTTCATCAAGATTGAGCGTTTTAAAATGAACCCATGACCATCTCCAAAGATGATGACAAGAGTTCGTGGGAGCAATATCACATAATACCTCTTTCACAAATTGTCATGTATTGAATTTGATCCTTGCTTGATTCAGGTGAAAGCTTGTTGGTAACTATAGTTTCTCCACCAATCTTTGGCTTACAACATTGTTGTCGCTTTCGTAAACGAATGCAACTAAACATGGGTGGCCTTCGATTAAACACCTTGTTCTCTACTACCTTTTTCATAATCTTTTTCTTTACTTCCTTTTCTTTTTCTTCAATTTCCCTTCCTTCTGCAGTTTATTTTTCTTTTTTTTCTATTCTTTCTTTTTCTATTTTCTCTTTCAGCGTATGTTGATCCTTCTTGGCTTGTCTTGGTGTCATAAATTTCAATTTCATTTCATGTCCCTCATGCCTCAAATAAAGGGAACGTTCATCAAGATTGAGTGTTTTAAAATGAACCCATGCCCATCTTAAAAGATGATGACAAGAGTTCGTGGGAGTAATATCACATAATACTTCTTTCATAGATTGTCATGTACTGAATTTGATCCCTGCTTCATTCGGGTGAAAGCTTGTTGTTAACTATAGTTTCTCCACCAATCTTTGGCTTACAACATTGTTGTCGCTTTCGTAAACGAATGCAACTAAACATGGGTGGCCTTTGATTAAACATCTTGTTCTCTACTACCTTTTTCATAATCTTTTTCTTTACTTCCTTTTCTTTTTCTTCAATTTCCCTTCCTTCTGCAGTTTAATTTTCTTCTTTTTCTATTCTTTCTTTTTCTATTTTCTCCTTCAACGTATGTTGATCCTTCTTGGCTTGTCTTGGTGTCATGAATTTCAACTTCATTTCATGTCCCTCATGCCTCAAATAAAGGGAACATTCATCAAGATTGAGCGTTTTAAAATGAAACCATGCCCATCTCAAAAGAAGATGACAAGAGTTCATGGGAAAAATATCACATAATACTTCTTTCACACATGGTCCTGTACTGAATTTGATCCTTGCTTGATTCGGATGAAACTTTGTTGGTAACTTGAGTTTCTCCAACAATCTTTGGCTTACAACATTCTTGTCGCTTTCGTAAACGAATGCAACTAAACAAGGGTGGCTTACGATTAAACACTTTGTTCTCTACTTCCTTTTCCATAATCTTTTTCTTTACTTCCTTTTCTTTTTCATCAATTTCCCTTCCTTCTGTAGTTTATCTTTCTTCTTTTTCTATTCTTTCTTTTTCTATTTTCTCCTTAAACGTATGTTGATCCTTCTTGGCTTCTCTTGGTGTCATAAATTTCAACTTCATTTCATGTCCCTCATGCCTCAAATAAAGGGAACGTTCATCAAGATTGAGCGTTTTAAAATGAACCCATGACCATCTCCAAAGATGATGACAAGAGTTCGTGGGAGCAATATCACATAATACCTCTTTCACAAATTGTCATGTATTGAATTTGATCCTTGCTTGATTCAGGTGAAAGCTTGTTGGTAACTATAGTTTCTCCACCAATCTTTGGCTTACAACATTGTTGTCGCTTTCGTAAACGAATGCAACTAAACATGGGTGGCCTTCGATTAAACACCTTGTTCTCTACTACCTTTTTCATAATCTTTTTCTTTACTTCCTTTTCTTTTTCTTCAATTTCCCTTCCTTCTGCAGTTTATTTTTCTTTTTTTTCTATTCTTTCTTTTTCTATTTTCTCTTTCAGCGTATGTTGATCCTTCTTGGCTTGTCTTGGTGTCATAAATTTCAATTTCATTTCATGTCCCTCATGCCTCAAATAAAGGGAACGTTCATCGAGATTGAGTGTTTTAAAATGAACCCATGCCCATCTCAAAAGATGATGACAAGAGTACGTGGGAGTAATATCACATAATACTTCTTTCATAGATTGTCATGTACTGAATTTGATCCCTGCTTCATTCGGGTGAAAGCTTGTTGTTAACTATAGTTTCTCCACCAATCTTTGGCTTACAACATTGTTGTCGCTTTCGTAAACGAATGCAACTAAACATGGGTGGCCTTTGATTAAACACCTTGTTCTCTACTACCTTTTTCATAATCTTTTTCTTTACTTCCCTTTCTTTTTCTTCAATTTCCCTCCCTTCTGCAGTTTAATTTTCTTCTTTTTCTATTCTTTCTTTTTCTATTTTCTCCTTCAACGTATGTTGATCCTTCTTGGCTTGTCTTGGTGTCATGAATTTCAACTTCATTTCATGTCCCTCATGCCTCAAATAAAGGGAACATTCATCAAGATTGAGCGTTTTAAATGAAACCATGCCCATCTCAAAAGAAGATGACAAGAGTTCATGGGAACAATATCACATAATACTTCTTTCACACATTGTCCTGTACTGAATTTGATCCTTGCTTGATTCAGGTGAAAGCTTGTTGGTAACTATAGTTTCTCCACCAATCTTTGGCTTACAACATTGTTGTCGCTTTCGTAAACGAATGCGGTGGCCTTCGATTTAACACCTTGTTCTCTACTACCTTTTTCATAATCTTTTTCTTTACTTCCTTTTCTCTTTCTTCAGTTTCCCTTCCTTCTACAGTTTATTTTTCTTTTTTTTCTATTCTTCCTTTTTCTATTTTCTCCTTCAACGTATGTTGATCCTTCTTGGCTTGTCTTGGTGTCATAAATTTCAACTTCATTTCATGTCCCTCATGCCTCAAATAAAGGGAACGTTCATCAAGATTGAGCGTTTTAAAATGAACCCATGACCATCTCCAAAGATGATGACAAGAGTTCGTGGGAGCAATATCACATAATACCTCTTTCACAAATTGTCATGTATTGAATTTGATCCTTGCTTGATTCAGGTGAAAGCTTGTTGGTAACTATAGTTTCTCCACCAATCTTTGGCTTACAACATTGTTGTCGCTTTCGTAAACGAATGCAACTAAACATGGGTGGCCTTGGATTAAACACCTTGTTCTCTACTACCTTTTTCATAATCTTTTTCTTTACTTCCTTTTTCTTTTTCTTCAATTTCCCTTCCTTCTGCAGTTTATTTTTCTTTTTTTTCTATTCTTTCTTTTTCTATTTTCTCTTTCAGCGTATGTTGATCCTTCTTGGCTTGTCTTGGTGTCATAAATTTCAATTTCATTTCATGTCCCTCATGCCTCAAATAAAGGGAACGTTCATCGAGATTGAGTGTTTTAAAATGAACCCATGCCCATCTCAAAAGATGATGACAAGAGTACGTGGGAGTAATATCACATAATACTTCTTTCATAGATTGTCATGTACTGAATTTGATCCCTGCTTCATTCGGGTGAAAGCTTGTTGTTAACTATAGTTTCTCCACCAATCTTTGGCTTACAACATTGTTGTCGCTTTCGTAAACGAATGCAACTAAACATGGGTGGCCTTTGATTAAACACCTTGTTCTCTACTACCTTTTTCATAATCTTTTTCTTTACTTCCCTTTCTTTTTCTTCAATTTCCCTCCCTTCTGCAGTTTAATTTTCTTCTTTTTCTATTCTTTCTTTTTCTATTTTCTCCTTCAACGTATGTTGATCCTTCTTGGCTTGTCTTGGTGTCATGAATTTCAACTTCATTTCATGTCCCTCATGCCTCAAATAAAGGGAACATTCATCAAGATTGAGCGTTTTAAATGAAACCATGCCCATCTCAAAAGAAGATGACAAGAGTTCATGGGAACAATATCACATAATACTTCTTTCACACATTGTCCTGTACTGAATTTGATCCTTGCTTGATTCAGGTGAAAGCTTGTTGGTAACTATAGTTTCTCCACCAATCTTTGGCTTACAACATTGTTGTCGCTTTCGTAAACGAATGCGGTGGCCTTCGATTTAACACCTTGTTCTCTACTACCTTTTTCATAATCTTTTTCTTTACTTCCTTTTCTCTTTCTTCAGTTTCCCTTCCTTCTACAGTTTATTTTTCTTTTTTTTCTATTCTTCCTTTTTCTATTTTCTCCTTCAACGTATGTTGATCCTTCTTGGCTTGTCTTGGTGTCATAAATTTCAACTTCATTTCATGTCCCTCATGCCTCAAATAAAGGGAACGTTCATCAAGATTGAGCGTTTTAAAATGAACCCATGCCCATCTCAAAAGATGATGACAAGAGTTCGTGGGAGCAATATCACATGATACCTCTTTCACAAATTGTCATGTACTGAATTTGATCCTTGCTTGATTAAGGTGAAAGCTTGTTGGTAACTATAGTTTCTCCACCAATCTTTGGCTTACAACATTGTTGTCGCTTTCGTAAACGAATGCAACTAAACATGAGTGGCCTTTGATTAAACATCTTGTTCTCTACTACCTTTTTCATAATCTTTTTCTTTACTTCCTTTTCTTTTTCTTCAATTTCCCTTCCTTCTGCAGTTTATTTTTCTTCTTTTTCTGTTCTTTCTTTTTCTATTTTCTCCTTCAACGTATGTTGATCCTTCTTGGCTTGTCTTGGTGTCATGAATTTCAACTTCATTTCATGTCCCTCATGCCTCAATTAAAGGGAACATTCATCAAGATTGAGCGTTTTAAAATGAAACCATGCCCATCTCAAAAGAAGATAACAAGAGTTCATGGGAACAATATCACATAATACTTCTTTCACACATTGTCCTGTACTGAATTTGATCTTTGCTTGATTCGAATGAAAGCTTGTTGGTAACTTGAGTTTCGCCACCAATCTTTAGCTTACAACATTGTTGTCGCTTTCTTAAACGAATGCAACTAAACTTGGGTCGCTTTCGATTAAACACCTTGTTCTCTACTACCTTTTCCATAATCTTTTTCTTTACTTCCTTTTCTTTTTCTTCAATTTCCCTTCCTTCTGCAGTTTATTTTTCTTCTTTTTCTATTCTTTCTTTTTCTATTTTCTCCTTCAACGTATGTTGATCCTTCTTGGCTTGTCTTGGTGTCATAAATTTCAACTTCATTTCAAGTCCCTCATGACTCAAATAAAGGGAACGTTCATCAAGATTGAGCATTGTAAAATGAACCCATGCCCATCTCAAAAGAAGATGACAAGAGTTCGTGGGAGGAATATCACATAATACTTCTTTCACACATTGTCCTGTACTGAATTTGATCCTTGCTTGATTCGGATGAAAGCTTGTTGGTAACTTGAGTTTCTCCACCAATCTTTGGCTTACAACATTGTTGTCGCTTTCGTAAATGAATGCAACTAAACATGGGTGGCTTTCGATTAAACACCTTGTTCTCTACTACCTTTTCCATAAGCTTTTTCTTTACTTCCTTTTCTTTTTCTTCAATTTCCCTTCCTTCTGTAGTTTATTTTTCTTCTTTTTCTATTCTTTCTTTTTCTATTTTCTCCTTCAACGTATGTTGATCCTTCTTGGCTTCTCTTGGTGTCATCAATTTCAACTTCATTTCATGTCCGTCATGCCTCAAATAAAGGGAACGTTCATCAAGATTAAGCATTTTAAAATGAACCCATGCCCATCTCAAAAGATGATGACAAGAGTTCGTGGGAGCAATATCACATAATACCTCTTTCACAAATTGTCATGTACTGAATTGGATCCTTGCTTGATTCAGGCGAAAGCTTGTTGGTAACTATAGTTTCTCCACCAATCTTTGGCTTACAACATTGTTGTCGCTTTCGTAAATGAATGCAACTAAACATGGGTGGCATTCGATTAAACACCTTCTTCTCTACTACCTTTTTCATAATCTTTTTCTTTACTTCCTTTTCTTTTTCTTCAATTCCCCTTCCTTCTGCAGTTTATTTTTCTTCTTTTTCTATTCTTTCTTTTTCCATTTTCTCCTTCAACGTATGTTGATCCTTCTTGGCTTGTCTTGGTGTCATGAATTTCAACTTCATTTCATGTCCCTCATGCCTCAAATAAAGGGAACATTCATCAAGATTGAGCGTTTTAAAATGGAACCATGCCCATCTCAAAAGAAGATGACAAAAGTTCATGGGAACAATATCACATAATACTTCTTTCACACATTGTCCTGTACTGAATTTGATCCTTGCTTGATTCGAATGAAAGCTTGTTGGTAACTATAGTTTCTCCACCAATCTTTGGCTTACAACATTGTTGACGTTTTCTTAAACGAATGCAACTAAACTTGGGTCGCTTTCGATTAAACACCTTGTTCTCTACTACCTTTTCCATAATCTTTTTCTTTACTTCCTTTTCTTTTTCTTCAATTTCCCTTCCTTCTGCAGTGTATTTTTCTTCTTTTTCTATTCTTTCTTTTTCTATTTTCTCCTTCAACGTATGTTGATCCTTCTTGGCTTGTCTTGGTGTCAAAAATTTCAACTTCATTTCATGTCCCTCATGCCTCAAATAAAGGGAACGTTCATCAAGATTGAGCATTGTAAAATGAAGCCATTCCCATCTCAAAAGAAGATGACAAGGGTTCTTGGTGAGCAATATCACAAAAGAACATATTGTCTTGTACTGAATTTGATACTTGCTTGATACCGCTGTCGTTGATGCGATCAGATTAATACTACTTATCTATAACAACTTCAGTATTGTTAAGAAGTAGTCAACAAAATAGTAAGGGTAAAGTAACCCAAAGTCGTCTCCCAACGAACACGGAATTGATTTTTAACAAGGTAGTTCTTATAAAATCTATACAAAATGGTTAGTCAAATAAAATAAAAAAAAATATGGGAGGATTAAGATAAAAAGATAAAATAAGATATAAACAATAATAAAGTAAATAGATTGATTCCATTGCTTTTTCAAAATAGATTCATCATCGGTTATCTGAAGATTATTGCTCAATTAATTATTGTTATAGATTTACAAATGAATCAATGTAAAGTCTCAATTAATTTGGCGCCGTTGCCGAGGAATACGGTTAGAATTTTTATCATTTTAGTTCTTATTTTTATTTTTATTCTTTTGATTTTATTTTTTATTTTTATTTTTTGTTTTTTGTTTATCACTAACATTTTTTTCTCTCAATTTTTTTTTTCTAACATTTATTTTATTTTATTTTATTTAGTTATTTTTTTTAAGTATAATTTTTGTTTGAGGAATTTTGTTGAGAAGTTTTTGAAACTAGTTGGGAAACACTTTGGCTAAGGAAAGATAAGGTACTTAAGTTGTCCGTTGAGACGCACCTCTCTTTCTTGGAAGTCTACTCAACAAGCTTCCAAATTATTTCTTTTCAGAAAACCTCTTTCAAAAATGCAAAATAATTTTTCATATGAAAATAATCAACAGTGTGATTTTCAAGTGAATTATGATTACTATCCACAGCAACCACGTGATTCATATGATTATCAGCAACAAATTGTCACACCTACTTCTGCACCTGATACAAGTGGGTTAACTTTACGACAATTTAATGATCTATATCCTAGATCATCTTTTTTGGGATATGAGCAACAACCATATTCTGAGTGTCCACCTCAGCAACCATATGTTCCAAATAGTGTTCAGCTACAATATATACCACCACAGCAAGTTGAAGCAACCAATGGACCATCCTACAAAGAAGTTATGATACTAATGGGCGAAGTTATAGAGAAATTAGAGTCCATGGATGAAAGGTTGCGAGTTGATCAAAGATGCAGAAATATTGAGCAAGAGTGGTACGAAAATAAGCAAATACTGTCTGATATGTTGAGGGATGCAAGTAAGAACAACTTCATAGAATTACTTGTAACTGTTAATACCACCCCTCAACCCCATCAGAGATTTCCTGAAAATCCAGATTTTAACGAACTTCGTCATAAAATCAAAGATGTGCTTCTGAAGTTGGCCATCAGAGCTGAACAAATGTCTGAAGATTTGAGTCAGCTAATGAATGTTGCAGTGAGAAAGGTCACTTTGGAAGATATGATGAATATGATGACTGAAATGATGAAGATGAATCAGACAGATCAGAAAGAGATGATGAATGCCGCCACACAAAGCTTGCAGAATCAATCTAAAAAATTGATAGCGGAATCACATCACACTGATATATCTACTGATAGATATAATGATTGTCATAGTAATATGTCTACTGATGGACATATCAATTTTTTTAAAGATGTTGCTGATGAAGAAATTAAAGATTCTCACATAAACATATCTACTGATGGATATGTTGATGATGCTCAATGTGAATATAAAGTTGTACCCGTTGATGAGGATATGAGTACAAATGATCATTTTCAAGAGCAAAGTTGTGAGAACAATACAATGGAGGAACCAACTGCAGTTGAAGAGCCAACAATTTTCGAAGATGCAGCTGAAGCATCTACTATTGCAACTGACTTGGTTAATGATGAAGCAGCAGAGTCAACAACATTAGGTGAAAATATTTACTCAGAAGATGAGATTATGAGGATTACTGATGATCTGCTTAACCATCTGAATGCACCTGATGATGCTCAAGTTGAGTTGAAGCCACACACTCCACACATCAAGTTTGTTGATGTGAAATATGCAAATAAGTTTTCAGTGGTTATCTTTGTTGACATGGCTGCAGAAAAAGAAGAAAGGTTGCTTCAACAGGTAAAAAACTTATATTCAAATTCTTTTGAAATCATTGTTGATAGAAAAGTTAATTTGCATGCATGTCTATTTTTTGTTTCTATTTTTAATTTTAAAAATATTAAAAAAATTTCAAAAATATTTGTTTTTGTTTTCTTTAATAAAATTGTACAAGCTGACTTGTACTTTATAAAATTAAAAAAAATAAATTTTGACATATGGCTAGATTGAGCCAAAAGTCACAATTTTTCTTTTCCTCCCCAAAATAAGTCCATCAAGGACATTTTTTTTTTGAAATAAGTGTGGGGGAAACAAACTGTAGGTAGAATTTTTGTGATTTCTTTTTGAGAAAATTGTGAAAGTATTAACTTTTTACTAAGTGAAACTTTTAAACAATATGTCTCATAAGAAATCCACCAAAAATATTTTCGTGCTTTCAATAAAACATATTGACATTGGATTTTGGGATTTGATTCAATAATTGTGATCATCATAATTTTGGAAAATAAAAGTCATGTTGGTATGAGTGGACTGTTTCTATGATTTGCTAATTGAGTTGATTTGAGAATTTCTTGATTAAATCTTTTGTGAAAGAATTTGACCTTGTGAGTCTTGAGCCTTAATGTAAAGGATGAATTGTCATGTGTCATTCCTATTTTTTTTCTTGAGTGACTTGCTCATGTTTGTTTATACTCAAATATTTAGCTTAATTCTTTTGTTTTGCAACTTAGGTGAATATGCATGATTTGATATGACTGAGGCATTTCTTGTTTTTAGCTACTTGGCCAAATAAGCCACCTTGATATTAATCCATTGGTAGCCCCTTTGAGCTTTATACCTCTTTTTCTTGTTTTAAGCCTATTGCATAACCTTGAAAAGAAAAAGACCATATTCTACCTTAGGAAGAAAGAAGGAGCTAATGGATTATGTTCAGGAATGGTTGAGGAATAAAGTGTGTGGGTGAGTACCTCACCCACAAATTAATAAAAATGGCAAAAGGAAAAATTGTTGATGAAAAAGTGTTGAAATAATTGCTTTCTAAAAAAAAGAGAGAGCAACAAAGCAATAAACAAAAAAGAGTTGTTTTTGAAATTATGCTCCATTATTCTTTCTATATTTTAATTTCAAAAAGCCAAAAATCTTAAAATTTTTCCTACCTTTGCCTTAGCCCCATTATAACCTGTGAAAAGTCCTCATTATCTTTGAATGCATATTTTCTGAAAGTTTGTGAATATTAGAGTCTTGTTAAGTATTATGAGAGTTTACTTACATGAGTATTTTGAGTGAAAACAAAAGCCAAAACACTTGAGCGAATTTTGGTGATGAAATACACATTTAACGTGAGTGTTTTCTTTCATAATTGATTATCTTGTGAATTCAAAAGATTAACTCATGTGTGAAAAATAGAATCTTTTCGTTTGTATATGCATGGTAACTTAATTTCTAGAATATTGATTTGTCTCAAGTAAGGTTCATTCCTTTGATCCAGTGTTGATGTGAAATAAAATACCTCAGAAGAAGTTTTGAAATTGCTTGATTTTGCCCAGGAGTGCAAAAGGATAAGTGTGTGGGTATGATGAGTGCATATTTTTGCCCTCATTCAGTATTTAATTCTGGGTAATTAATTGAATTTATGTGCTTAAAGAGTGATTTAATTGATAATTCTGATAATTAAGCTATTTGAGCGTGTGTGATAAAAATGTATTAAAAAGTAATTTTTAGCTGCATAAATTATTTTTGGATATTTTAACGTTTGTTGATGCAGCTGAAGTTAAGATTAAGCTCATTAAAGGTGGGAAAATAAATTGATTGAAATTACAAACACCTTTTAATAAAGCTGAAATTAGCAAGTTCTGGAAAAATCACTTCTGCACCCCAGTTTTTACTTATACACTCCCATCTTTCTAAATGGGTCTCACAAAAAAAAAACCTATTATGCACCCCCTAATATGTCTATTTACACCCCCTCCTACCACTTAAATTAGATGTAACCAGATATTGCCATGTGGCAATCCTTAACTTTTAAAATTGGCCAACCAGAACAAGCCACGTGGCATTAATCCTTGCAAACACATCTACACCAATGAAACACTGACACATCATCATCTTCTCCTGAAACCCTAATCTCTCCTCTTGCACCATGGCCGGCAGCCACTGCTCCGCACCATCATCTTCACCATGTTTCCATCGCCGGACCACTGTCAGCCATGGATCTCGCCGGAGTAGCACCCATTCGGAAGTAGATCTGCGTCAGCCACCACAGTTTCCTCATCATCTCCACGCAGATCGTGTCCTCTTCTTCACGCATTTGTTGCCTCTCCGTTTCGCATCTGCACATCACAACAACATCACGCATCCAATCACCATTGCAGACGCGAGACCAGCGCATCCGCAACTACAGCGCACCTCCGACCACCTGATGAAGGATTGACCCCAACAAAGGATGAAGGCCCATGCTTAAGAAGACTAAGCATGTTTAGAAAGGAAGTTCATTAATCCTTCATCTCTTTCATTTGTGTTTGTTATTTTTGATTCCCTAAGTTGACTTACTTGAATCAACTTTAGTTGACTTGTTGACCTTTGACTAGGTTTGACTTGTTGACTATAGTTGACTTGACTTAAGCCAACATGCTAATCTATGTTTATTTGCTTTGTAGGTTAATTAGGAGTAAGAAAGCAATGCTAGGTGGCGCATGGTGATTAGGGAGCATAAATGATGTGGAGGAGAGAGTAAAGCAAAGGCATAAAGCATAAAGTAAAAGGCATAAAACAAGTGTACCTATGTACCTTTCGTCTCCTTTGTTTTTAGCACACTTTGGACACTTTTTGGAGACATATGAGACACATTCTTTGTCTCCTTTTGTGCTAGAACGAAATTAGCCTTGCACACACCATAGTTGGCTCTTTTGTCTCTCATTTTTGTAACCTTAGTTGACCTAGGTTCTAGAAGCTAGGGTTAGATTTTTGTAGAGACATCCTTAGGTATCTTTTATTTGCTTAGAGGCCCCTAAACTCTTCTATATAAGGGGTGCTCCTAAACATGTAAAAGGGTTGAACATTTTGAAGTAAAAACACTCTTGTGTCTCAACCATTTGTGAGAGTTTCCTCCTTTGGGAGTGAATACTTTTAAGCCTTATCTTGCATAGCAAGTGGCGGCACACATCCACTCATCTTCAAGATTGCCATGACTTCTAGCCTAGCCTTGTAGTGGCGTGCTTCTCACTTTTTTACCATTTCTTTCCTTTCCATTTTATGTTTTCTTCTTCCTTTAATTGTTCTTGGTTTTCTATGGTTTATGTGCCTTCCATTTCCTTTTTGTTTTGAATCAATCCATCATCTTCTTCTCTTGAGCTTTGTGAAAGGAACCTTCACATCTAGATAGCTTGCTATCTTAATGTCTAGTGGGGATTTCACTTAGCTTTCTTAATCAACTCACACCATATTCAATATTCTTAAAAAGGAACAAGATAATCCTTCATCACCACCACACTTAACGTGCAGCACCGCGACGAGCACCATTTCCTCACATCGTCACAACAGCGTCTCCGCACCGCCATAGCAGCGGAAACCTCAACCTGCAAAGGCGAAACAACACCAGAACGTGAACCAGAGAAGCTTCCTCGCGCACCACCGTGGCCACCGCAGACCTGCAACCAAAGTGTGCAACCATGGCCACCGCGAACCTGCACCACCACCTGTAACCAGAACGCACTAGTGGCAGTTCGAACCTTCGAACAGATTGGGAACGCAGCAAAACACGAGCCAGAATCCACGAACCAGCGCGCATCTGAACCAGCAGCCGTTCATCACTTCCACCACCGCGCCTTCGTCGTCGGAAAACGGCAGCCGCAGCCATCATCAAGTAGTAGCTTTGTTGGAGAAGAGTAAGAGAGTGAAACCCTAATTCTGGAGAGAGAAGGAGCTGCCACGTGTTAGTTTGCTATTGCACGGTCAAATGGTCAAATCTGGTCAAGCATTCAAAAGTTGGTCAAACAGTTAACTCTGGTCAAAGACTGGTCAAAGGAGAGGGGTTTAACTACAAATATTGATATTTTTGGATGCCTCTGCAAAATTGGACTACAAAATTGAAAATAGGCTATTTAGAAAATTAATACAAATATTATTTGGTGATAATTTATAAGATATCTTTAAATAATTAATTTATTTAATTATATCATAAATTATTAACCAACTATATTTGTTAAATAGTCTATATCTCTCCAAATATATTTGAATATTTATCTTTATCTTTATTTTAAAAGATATTTGAGAGGTTTTAGCAACAGAAAAGCCTAGTCCAATTCCTATATAAAGAGACCAAGGGAGAAGTAGAAGAAAACAAGCTCGGGACTTCGGAGTTTTGGAACCCTTAGGGGGGCCTAATTTCGTTTCCTTTCTCTCTCTCCATTCTTCTATTTTTATTATGTATTCCATAAATTGTTAAACTTCTCGGGTTGATTCCATTGTAATTTCTTAATTGGATTCTGAGGTTAGATCAATTAATTTCTTTGTTCTTTTTATTATTGTTGAGGTTTTCCTTCATCTATGTCTTTTATCTTTAAATCACGTAAGAAGTAATGATTTTAAATCTATATGCATGTTGGTCATATGAGTACAAGGGTTTTTAAATTGAATTGAGACTTTACTTTGATTTTATTTAGAAACTTTCATATGATTAAATGAGTTTTTACCAATAATTGAGACTTTACTTTGGTTAAAGGTATTTACTCTAACTACAATTAATTGAGACTTTACTTTGATTAATTAAGCTTTTTATTTGGTGAGAAGATAAAAGAATAGACATGATTAGGCATAGTAAATTTGATTGAGACTGTACTTCGGTTGAATTTACTGTGGATAATCTAAAAGTTCTCACTTTTAATTGAGACTGTACTTTGGTTAAAAGTGAGAACGCCAACAAATTAATTGAGACTTTACATTGATTCATTTGTAAATCTATAACAATAATTAATTGAGCAATAATCTTCAGATAACTGATGATGAATCTATTTTGAAAAAACAATGGAATCAATCTATTTACTTTATTATTGTTTATATCTTATTTTATCTTTTTATCTTAATCCTCCCATATTTTTTTTATTTTATTTGACTAACCATTTTGTATAGATTTTATAAGAACTAACTTGTTAAAAATCAATTCCGTGTTCGTTGGGAGACGACTTTGGGTTACTTTACCCTTACTATTTTGTTGACTACTTCTTAACAATACTGAAGTTGTTATAGATAAGTAGTATTAATTTGATCGCGTCAACGACAGCGTTATCAAATTTGTACTCATAACATCATCAACAGGTACAACTTTATATTCACATGGAGCATCGTCAATATATCCATCAGTAGATATGTTTGTGTGAGAATCTTTAATTTCTTCATCAACTTCAGCAACATCCTTAATATGTCCATCAGTAGACATATTACTGTGACAATCATTATATCCATCAGTAGATATATCAATGTGATGTGATTCCGCTATTGATTTTTCAGACTGACTCTGCAAGCTTTGTGTGGTGGCATTCATCATCTCTTTCTGATCTGCCTGATTCATCTTCATCATTTCAGTCATCATATTCATCATATCTTCCAAAGTGACCTTTCTCACTACAACATTCATTAGCTGACTCAAATCTTCAAACATTTGTTCAGCTCTGATGGCCAACTTCAGAAGCACATCTTTGATTTTATGACGAAGTTCGTTAAAATCTGGATTTTCAGGAAATCTCTGATGGGGTTGAGGGGTGGTATTAACAGTTACAAGTAATTCTATGAAGTTGTTCTTACTTGCATCCCTCAACATATCAGACAATATTTGCTTATTTTCGTACCACTCTTGCTCAAGATTTCTGCATCTTTGATCAACTCGCAACCTTTCATCCATGGACTCTAATTTCTCTATAACTTCGCCCATTAGTATCATAACTTCTTTATAGGATGGTCCATTGGTTGCTTCAACTTGCTGTGGTGGTATATATTGTTGCTGAACACTATTTGGAACATATGGTTGCTAAGGTGGACACTCAAAATATGGTTGTTGCTCATATCCCAAAAAAGATGATCTAGGATATAGATCATTAAATTGTCGTAAAGTTAACCCACTTGTATCAGGTGCAGAAGTAGGTGTGACAATTTGTTGCTAATAATCATATGAATCACGTGGTTGCTGTGGATAGTAATCATAATTCACTTGAAAATCACACTGTTGATTATTTTCATATGAAAAACTATTTTGCATTTTTGAAAGAGGTTTTCTGAAAAGAAATAAGTTGAAAGCTTGTTGAGTAGACTTCCAGGAAAGAGAGGTGCGTCTCAATGGACAACTTAAGTACCTTGTCTTTCCTTAGCCAAAGTTTTTCCCAACTAGTTTCACAAATTTCCCAACAAATTTCCTCAAACAAAAACTATGCTTAAAAAAAATAACTAAATAAAATAAAATAAAATAACTAAAGAAAAAAATGTTAGTACAAAAATTGAGAGGAAAAAAATGTTAGTGATAAAACAAAATCAAAATCAAAATCAAAATCAAAATCAAAAATCAAAATCAAAAGAATAAAAATAAGAACTAAAATGATAAAAATTCTAACCGTGTTCCCCGGCAACGGCGCCAAATTTGATAACGCTGTCGTCAAGCGATCAAATTAATACTACTTATCTATAACAACTTCAGTATTGTTACGAAAGTAGTCAACAAAATAGAAAGGGTAAAGTAACCCAAAGTCGTCTCCCAACGAACACAAAATTGATTTTTAACAAATTAGTTCTTATAAAACTATACAAAGCGGTTAGTCAAATAAAATAAAAAATATAGGGGATTAAGATAAACAAAGATAGAAATAAAATTTAAAAGATAAAAAGAAATAAAAACAATAGTAAAGAAAATAGATTGATTCCATTGCTTTTTCAAAATAGATTCATCATCGGTTATCTAAAGATTATTGCTCAATTAATTATTGTTATAGTTTTACAAATTAATCAATGTAAAGTCTCAATTAATTTGTTGACGTTCTCACTTTTAACCAAAATACAGTCTCAATTAAAAGTGAAAACTTTTAGATTATCCACAGTAAATTCAACCAAAGTACAGTCTCAATCAAATTTAGTATGCCTAATCATGTCTATTCTTTTATCTCCTCACCAAATAAAAAGCTTAATTAATCAAAGTAAAGTCTCAATTAATTGTAGTTAGAGTAAATACCTTTAACCAAAGTAAAGTCTCAATTAAATTTAAAAACCCTTGAACTCATATGATCAACATGCATATAGATTTAAAATCATTACTTGTTACGTGATTCAAAGATAAAAGACATAGATGAATTAAAACCTCAACAATAATAAAAAGAACAAAGAAATTATTTCATTCTAACCTCAGAATCCATAATGAAATTACAATAGAATCAACCCAAGAAGTTTAGCAATTCATGGAATACAAAATAAAAAGAAGAATAGAGAGAAGAAAAGAGAGAGAAAGGAAACGAAATTAGGCACCCCTAAGGGTTCCAAAACTCCGAAGTCCCGAGCTTGTTTTCTGCTTCTCCCTTGGTCTCTTTATATAGGAATTGGATTGGGCCTTTCTGGTGCTAAAATCTCTCAAATATCTTTTAAAATAAAGATAAATATAAATATTTAAAAATATTTAGAGAGATATATACTATTTGACAAATATAGTTGGTTGATAATATCAATATCTAATATAATTAAATTAATTAATTACTTAAAGATATATTATAAATTATCACCAATTAATATTTGAATTAATTTTCCAAATCAACCCTTTGCAATCTCCTCAAATTATCTTCTAAATAATCCAATATCTTCAAGATATATTTGTTTGTTGTGGATCTAAAAAGATTCCAGAAGATCTTGTCATATTTAAAAAGATTTGGTAGTTAATATCTTTTAATATTTTATGATATAATTAAATAAGATAATTATTTAAAAATATCAAATAAAATATCTAAAGATATATTTTTCCCAAATTATCTTCTATCATAAAGATAAAGAAAACCGCAAGGTCCAATTTTTTTGTTCCTCTCTTCTTGGTTTAGCCAAACTTCTTCACTTTTTCAAGTTTTTCTTGCCATCTTCATGCAATGCTTGGCTTGAATTTTTTTGCTTTTGATAATTCCTTATTCTTGGATTTATCTTTAAGGTGTCATGAAGCTTTAATCAATATATTTCCACATCTCCATGAGCTCAACTTAGCTGCAGCTGCACTAACACACCTCAAAATATCCAACGAACATTTATGCAACTAAAAAGCTATTTTTAACATGTTTTTGTATCTCAAGCTCAATTAACCCAATTATAGGACATCCCAATTAAATCAATCTTTAAGCACACAAATTCAATTAAATATCTATAATTAAACATTAAATGAGGGCAAAAATATGCACTCATCAGCTTGTCCTGGTGTCATCAATTTCAACTTCATTTCACGTCCCTCATGCCTCAAATAAAGGGAACGTTCATCAAGATTGAGCATTGTAAAATGAACCCATGCCCATCTCAAAATTAGATGACAAGAGTTCGTGGGAACAATATCACATAATACTTCTTTCACACATTGTCCTGTACTGAATTTGATCCTTGCTTGATTCGGATGAAAGCTTGTTGGTAACTTGAGTTTCTCCACCAATCTTTGGCTTACAACATTGTTGTCGCTTTCATAAACGAATGCAACTAAACATGGGTGGCTTTCGATTAAACACCTTGTTCTCTACTACCTTTTCTATTATCTTTTTCTTTACTTCCTTTTCTTTTTCTTCAATTTCCCTTCCTTCTGCAGTTTATTTTTTTTCTTTTTCTATTCTTTCTTTTTGTATTTTCTCCTTCAACGTATGTTGATCCTTCTTGGCTTATCTTGGTGTCATAAATTTCAACTTCATTTCATGTCCCTCATGCCTCAAATAAAGGGAACGTTCATGAAGATTGAGCATTGTAAAATGAACCCATGCCCATCTCAAAAGAAGATGACAAGAGTTCGTGGGAGCAATATCACATAATACTTCTTTCACACATTGTCCTGTACCGAATTTGATCCCTTCTTGATTCGGATGAAAGCTTGTTGGTAACTTGAGTTTCTCCACCAATCTGTGGCTTACAACGTTGTTGTCGCTTTCGTAAACGAATGCAACTAAACATGGGTGGCGTTCGATTAAACACCTTGTTCTCTATTACCTTTTTCATAATGTTTTTCTTTACTTCCTTTTCTTTTTCTTCAATTTCCCTTCCTTCTGCAGTTTATGTTTCTTCTTTTTCTATTGTTTCTTTTTCTATTTTCTCCTTCAACGTATGTTGATCCTTCTTGGCTTGTCTTGGTGTCATAAATTTCAAATTCATTTCATGTCCCTCATGCCTCAAATAAAGGGAACGTTCATCAAGATTGAGCATTGTAAAATAAACCCATGCCCATCTCAAAATTAGATGACAAGAGTTCGTGGGAACAATATCACATAATACTTCTTTCACACATTGTCCTGTACTGAATTTGATCCCTTCTTGATTCGGATGAAAGCTTGTTGGCAACTTGAGTTTCTCCACCAATCTGTGGCTTACAACGTTGTTGTCGCTTTCGTAAACGAATGCAACTAAACATGGGTGGCGTTCGATTAAACACCTTGTGCTCTATTACCTTTTTCATAATCTTTTTCTTTACTTCCTTTTCTTTTTCTTCAATTTCCCTTCCTTCTGCAGTTTATGTTTCTTCTTTTTCTATTCTTTCTTTTTCTATTTTCTCCTTCAACGTATGTTGATCCTTCTTGGCTTGTCGTGGTGTCATAAATTTCAACTTCATTTCATGTCCCTCATGCCTCAAATAAAGGGAACGTTCATCAAGATTCGGCATTGTAAAATTATGCCATGCCCATCGCAAAAGAAGATGACAAGAGTTCGTGGGAGGAATATCACATAATACTTCTTTCACACATTTTCATGTACTGAATTTGATCCTTGCTTGATTCGGATGAAAGCTTGTTGGTAACTTGAGTTTCTCCACCAATCTTTGGCTTACATCATTGTTGTCGCTTTCGTAAACGAATGCAACTAAACATGGGTAGCCTTCGATTAAACACCTTGTTCTCTATTACCTTTTTCATAATGTTTTTCTTTACTTCCTTTTCTTTTTCTTCAATTTCCCTTCCTTCTGCAGTTTATGTTTCTTCTTTTTCTATTGTTTCTTTTTCTATTTTCTCCTTCAACGTATGTTGATCCTTCTTGGCTTGTCTTGGTGTCATAAATTTCAACTTCATTTCATGTCCCTCACGCCTCAAATAAAGGGAACGTTCATCAAGATTGAGCATTGTAAAATGAACCCATGCCCATCTCAAAAGTAGATGACAAGAGTTCGTGGGAACAATATCACATAATACTTCTTTCACACATTGTCCTGTACTGAATTTGATCCCTTCTTGATTCGGATGAAAGCTTGTTGGTAACTTAAGTTTCTCCACCAATCTGTGGCTTACAACGTTGTTGTCGCTTTCGTAAACGAATGCAACTAAACATGGGTGGCGTTCGATTAAACACCTTGTGCTCTATTACCTTTTTCATAATCTTTTTCTTTACTTCCTTTTCTTTTTCTTCAATTTCCCTTCCTTCTGCAGTTTATGTTTCTTCTTTTTCTATTCTTTCTTTTTCTATTTTCTCCTTCAACGTATGTTGATCCTTCTTGGCTTGTCGTGGTGTCATAAATTTCAACTTCATTTCATGTCCCTCATGCCTCAAATAAAGGGAACGTTCATCAACATTCAGCATTGTAAAATTAAGCCATGCCCATCGCAAAAGAAGATGACAAGAGTTCGTGGGAGGAATATCACATAATACTTCTTTCACACATTGTCCTGTACTGAATTTGATCCTTGCTTGATTCGGATGAAAGCTTGTTGGTAACTTGAGTTTCACCACCAATCTTTGGCTTACAACGTTGTTGTCGCTTTCGTAAACGAATGCAACTAAACATGGGTGGCGTTCGATTAAACACCTTGTTCTCTATTACCTTTTTCATAATGTTTTTCTTTACTTCCTTTTCTTTTTCTTCAATTTCCCTTCCTTCTGCAGTTTATGTTTCTTCTTTTTCTATTGTTTCTTTTTCTATTTTCTCCTTCAACGTATGTTGATCCTTCTTGGCTTGTCTTGGTGTCATAAATTTCAACTTCATTTCATGTCCCTCATGCCTCAAATAAAGGGAACGTTCATCAAGATTGAGCATTGTAAAATGAACCCATGCCCATCTCAAAATTAGATGACAAGAGTTCGTGGGAACAATATCACATAATACTTCTTTCACACATTGTCCTGTACTGAATTTGATCCTTGCTTGATTCGGATGAAAGCTTGTTGGTAACTTGAGTTTGTCCACCAATCTTTGGCTTACAACATTGTTGTCGCTTTCGTAAACAAATGCAACTTAACATGGGTGGTTTTCGATTAAACACCTTGTTCTCTACTACCTTTTCCATAATCTTTTTCTTTACTTCCTTTTCGTTTTCTTCAATTTCCCTTCCTTCTGCAGTTTATTTTTCTTCTTTTTCTAATCTTTCTTTTTCTATTTTCTCCTTCAACGTATGTTGATCCTTCTTGGCTTGTCTTGGTGTCATAAATTTCAACTTCATTTCATGTCCCTCATGCCTCAATTAAACAGAGCGTTCATCAAGATAGAGCGTTTTAAAATGAACCCATGCCCATCTCAAAAGAAGATGACAAGGGTTCGTGGGAGCAATATCACATAATACTTCTTTCATACATTGTCCTGTACTGAATTTGATCCTTGCTTGATTCGGATGAAAGCTTGTTGGTAACTTGAGTTTCTCTACCAATCTTTGGCTTACAACATTGTTGTCGCTTTCGTAAACGAATGCAACTAAACATGGGTGGCTTTCGATTAAACACCTTGTTCTCTACTACCTTTTCCATAATCTTTTTCTTTACTTCCTTTTCTTTTTCTTCAATTTCCCTTCCTTCTGCAGTTTATTTTTCTTCTTTTTCTATTCTTTCTTTTTCTATTTTCTCCTTCAACGTATGTTGATCCTTCTTGGCTTGTCTTGGTGTCATAAATTTCAACTTCTTTTCATGTCCGTCATGCCTCAAATAAAGGGAACGTTCATCAAGATTGAGCATTGTAAAATGAACCCATGCCCATCTCAAAAGAAGATGACAAGAGTTCGTGGGAACAATATCACATAATACTTCTTTCACGCATTGTCTTGTACTGAATTTGATCCTTGCTTGATTCGGATGAAAGCTTGTTGGTAACTTGAGTTTCTCTACCAATCTTTGGCTTACAACATTGTTGTCGCTTTCGTAAACGAATGCAACTAAACATGGGTGGCTTTCGATTAAACACCTTGTTCTCTACTACCTTTTCCATAACCTTTTTCTTTACTTCCTTTTCTTTTTCTTCAATTTCCCTTCCTTCTGCAGTTTATTTTTCTTCTTTTTCTATTCTTTCTTTTTCTATTTTCTCCTTCAACGTGTGTTGATCCTTCTTGGCTTGTCTTGGTGTCATAAATTTCAACTTCATTTCATGTCCGTCATGCCTCAAATAAAGGGAACGTTCATCAAGATTGAGCATTGTAAAATGAATCCATGCCCATCTCAAAATTAGATGACAAGAGTTCGTGGGAACAATATCACATAATACTTCTTTCACACATTGTCTTGTACTGAATTTGATCCTTGCTTGATTCGGATGAAAGCTTGTTGGTAACTTGAGTTTGTCCACCAATCTTTGGCTTACAAAATTTTTGTCGCTTTCGTAAACAAATGCAACTAAACATGGGTGGTTTTCCATTAAACACCTTGTTCTCTACTACCTTTTCCATAATCTTTTTCTTTACTTCCTTTTCTTTTTCTTCAATTTCCCTTCCTTCTGCAGTTTATTTTTCTTCTTTTTCTATTCTTTCTTTTTCTATTTTCTCCTTCAACGTATGTTGATCCTTCTTGGCTTGTCTTGGTGTCATAAATTTCAACTTCATTTCATGTCCCTCATGCCTCAAATAAAGGGAACGTTCATCAAGATTGAGCATTGTAAAATGAACCCAAGCCCATCTCAAAATTAGATGACAAGAGTACGTGGGAACAATATCACATAATACTTCTTTCACACATTGTCCTGTACTGAATTTGATCCTTGCTTGATTCGGATGAAAGCTTGTTGGTAACTTGAGTTTCTCCACCAATCTTTGGCTTACAACATTGTTGTCGCTTTCGTAAACAAATGCAACTAAACGTGGGTGGTTTTCGATTAAACACCTTGTTCTCTACTACCTTTTCCATAATCTTTTTCTTTACTTCCTTTTCGTTTTCTTCAATTTCCCTTCCTTCTGCAGTTTATGTTTCTTCTTTTTCTATTCTTTCTTTTTCTATTTTCTCCTTCAACGTATGTTGATCCTTCTTGGCTTGTCATGGTGTCATAAATTTCAACTTCATCTCATGTCCCTCATGCCTCAAATAAACAGAACATTCATCAAGATAGAGCGTTTTAAAATAAAGTCATGCCCATCTCAAAAGAAGATGACAAGAGTTCGTAGGAGGAATATCACATAATACTTCTTTCACACATTGTCCTGTACTGAATTTGATCCTTGCTTGATTCGGATGAAAGCTTGTTGGTAACTTGAGTTACTCCACCAATCTTTGGCTTACAACATTGTTGTCGCTTTCGTAAACGAATTCAACTAAACATGGGTGGCTCTTGATTAAATACCTTGTTCTCTACTACCTTTTCCATAACCTTTTTCTTTACTTCCTTTTCTTTTTCTTCAATTTCCCTTCCTTCTGCAGTTTATGTTTCTTCTTTTTCTATTCTTTCTTTTTCTATTTTCTCCTTCAACGTATGTTGATCCTTCTTGGCTTGTCTTGCTGTCATAAATTTCAACTTCATTTCATGTCCCTCATGCCTCAAATAAAGGGAACGTTCATCAAGATTGAGCATTGTAAAATGAACCCATGCCCATCTCAAAATTAGATGACAAGAGTACGTGGGAACAATATCACATAATACTTCTTTCACACATTGTCCTGTACTGAATTTGATCCTTGCTTGATTCGGATGAAAGCTTGTTGCTAACTTGAGTTTGTCCACCAATCTTTGGCTTACAACATTGTTGTCGCTTTCGTAAACAAATGCAACTAAACATGGGTGGTTTTCGATTAAACACCTTGTTCTCTACTCCCTTTTCCATAATCTTTTTCTTTACTTCCTTTTCGTTTTCTTCAATTTCCCTTCCTTCTGCAGTTTATTTTTCTTCTTTTTCTAATCTTTCTTTTTCTATTTTCTCCTTCAACGTATGTTGATCCTTCTTGGCTTGTCTTGGTGTCATAAATTTCAACTTCATTTCATGTCCCTCATGCCTCAAATAAACAGAGCGTTCATCAAGATAGAGCGTTTTAAAATGAACCCATGCCCATCTCAAAAGAAGATGACAAGGGTTCGTGGCAGCAATATCACATAATACTTCTTTCATACATTGTCCTGTACTGAATTTGATCCTTGCTTGATTCGGATGAAAGCTTGTTGGTAACTTGAGTTTCTCTACCAATCTTTGGCTTACAACATTGTTGTCGCTTTCGTAAACGAATGCAACTAAACATGGGTGGTTTTCGATTAAACACCTTGTTCTCTACTACCTTTTCCATAATCTTTTTCTTTACTTCCTTTTCGTTTTCTTCAATTTCCCTTCCTTCTGCAGTTTATGTTTCTTCTTTTTCTATTCTTTCTTTTTCTATATTCTCCTTCAACGTATGTTGATCCTTCTTGGCTTGTCATGGTGTCATAAATTTCAACTTCATTTCATGTCCCTCATGCCTCAAATAAAGGGAACGTTCATCAAGATTGAGCATTGTAAAATGAACCCATGCCCATCTCAAAAGAAGATGACAAGAGTTCGTGGGAACAATATCACATAATACTTCTTTCACACATTGTCTTGTACTGAATTTGATCCTTGCTTGATTCGGATGAAAGCTTGTTGGTAACTTGAGTTTCTCTACCAATCTTTGGCTTACAACATTGTTGTCGCTTTCGTAAACGAATGCAACTAAACATGGGTGGCTTTCGATTAAACACCTTGTTCTCTACTACCTTTTCCATAACCTTTTTCTTTACTTCCTTTTCTTTTTCTTCAATTTCCCTTCCTTCTGCAGTTTATTTTTCTTCTTTTTCTATTCTTTCTTTTTCTATTTTCTCCTTCAACGTGTGTTGATCCTTCTTGGCTTGTCTTGGTGTCATAAATTTCAACTTCATTTCATGTCCGTCATGCCTCAAATAAAGGGAACGTTCATCAAGATTGAGCATTGTAAAATGAACCCAAGCCCATCTCAAAATTAGATGACAAGAGTACGTGGGAACAATATCACATAATACTTCTTTCACACATTGTCCTGTACTGAATTTGATCCTTGCTTGATTCGGATGAAAGCTTGTTGGTAACTTGAGTTTGTCCACCAATCTTTGGCTTACAACATTGTTGTCGCTTTCGTAAACAAATGCAACTAAACATGGGTGGTTTTCGATTAAACACCTTGTTCTCTACTACCTTTTCCATAATCTTTTTCTTTACTTCCTTTTCGTTTTCTTCAATTTCCCTTCCTTCTGCAGTTTATTTTTCTTCTTTTTCTAATCTTTCTTTTTCTATTTTCTCCTTCAACGTATGTTGATCCTTCTTGGCTTGTCTTGGTGTCATAAATTTCAACTTCATTTCATGTCCCTCATGCCTCAAATAAACAGAGCGTTCATCAAGATAGAGCGTTTTAAAATGAACCCATGCCCATCTCAAAAGAAGATGACAAGGGTTCGTGGGAGCAATATCACATAATACTTCTTTCATACATTGTCCTGTACTGAATTTGATCCTTGCTTGATTCGGATGAAAGCTTGTTGGTAACTTGAGTTTCTCTACCAATCTTTGGCTTACAACATTGTTGTCGCTTTCGTAAACGAATGCAACTAAACATGGGTGGCTTTCGATTAAACACCTTGTTCTCTACTACCTTTTCCATAATCTTTTTCTTTACTTCCTTTTCTTTTTCTTCAATTTCCCTTCCTTCTGCAGTTTATTTTTCTTCTTTTTCTATTCTTTCTTTTTCTATTTTCTCCTTCAACGTGTGTTGATCCTTCTTGGCTTGTCTTGGTGTCATAAATTTCAACTTCATTTCATGTCCGTCATGCCTCAAATAAAGGGAACGTTCATCAAGATTGAGCATTGTAAAATGAACCCAAGCCCATCTCAAAATTAGATGACAAGAGTACGTGGGAACAATATCACATAATACTTCTTTCACACATTGTCCTGTACTGAATTTGATCCTTGCTTGATTCGGATGAAAGCTTGTTGGTAACTTGAGTTTGTCCACCAATCTTTGGCTTACAACATTGTTGTCGCTTTCGTAAACAAATGCAACTAAACATGGGTGGTTTTCGATTAAACACCTTGTTCTCTACTACCTTTTCCATAATCTTTTTCTTTACTTCCTTTTCGTTTTCTTCAATTTCCCTTCCTTCTGCAGTTTATTTTTCTTCTTTTTCTAATCTTTCTTTTTCTATTTTCTCCTTCAACGTATGTTGATCCTTCTTGGCTTGTCTTGGTGTCATAAATTTCAACTTCATTTCATGTCCCTCATGCCTCAAATAAACAGAGCGTTCATCAAGATAGAGCGTTTTAAAATGAACCCATGCCCATCTCAAAAGAAGATGACAAGGGTTCGTGGGAGCAATATCACATAATACTTCTTTCATACATTGTCCTGTACTGAATTTGATCCTTGCTTGATTCGGATGAAAGCTTGTTGGTAACTTGAGTTTCTCTACCAATCTTTGGCTTACAACATTGTTGTCGCTTTCGTAAACGAATGCAACTAAACATGGGTGGCTTTCGATTAAACACCTTGTTCTCTACTACCTTTTCCATAATCTTTTTCTTTACTTCCTTTTCTTTTTCTTCAATTTCCCTTCCTTCTGCAGTTTATTTTTCTTCTTTTTCTATTCTTTCTTTTTCTATTTTCTCCTTCAACGTATGTTGATCCTTCTTGGCTTGTCTTGGTGTCATAAATTTCAACTTCATTTCATGTCCGTCATGCCTCAAATAAAGGGAACGTTCATCAAGATTGAGCATTGTAAAATGAACCCATGCCCATCTCAAAAGAAGATGACAAGAGTTCGTGGGAACAATATCACATAATACTTCTTTCACACATTGTCTTGTACTGAATTTGATCCTTGCTTGATTCGGATGAAAGCTTGTTGGTAACTTGAGTTTCTCTACCAATCTTTGGCTTACAACATTGTTGTCGCTTTCGTAAACGAATGCAACTAAACATGGGTGGCTTTCGATTAAACACCTTGTTCTCTACTACCTTTTCCATAACCTTTTTCTTTACTTCCTTTTCTTTTTCTTCAATTTCCCTTCCTTCTGCAGTTTATTTTTCTTCTTTTTCTATTCTTTCTTTTTCTATTTTCTCCTTCAACGTGTGTTGATCCTTCTTGGCTTGTCTTGGTGTCATAAATTTCAACTTCATTTCATGTCCGTCATGCCTCAAATAAAGGGAACGTTCATCAAGATTGAGCATTGTAAAATGAATCCATGCCCATCTCAAAATTAGATGACAAGAGTTCGTGGGAACAATATCACATAATACTTCTTTCACACATTGTCTTGTACTGAATTTGATCCTTGCTTGATTCGGATGAAAGCTTGTTGGTAACTTGAGTTTGTCCACCAATCTTTGGCTTACAAAATTGTTGTCGCTTTCGTAAACAAATGCAACTAAACATGGGTGGTTTTCGATTAAACACCTTGTTCTCAACTACCTTTTCCATAATCTTTTTCTTTACTTCCTTTTCTTTTTCTTCAATTTCCCTTCCTTCTGCAGTTTATTTTTCTTCTTTTTCTATTCTTTCTTTTTCTATTTTCTCCTTCAACGTATGTTGATCCTTCTTGGCTTGTCTTGGTGTCATAAATTTCAACTTCATTTCATGTCCCTCATGCCTCAAATAAACAGAACGTTCATCAAGATAGAGCGTTTTAAAATGAACCCATGCCCATCTCAAAAGAAGATGACAAGGGTTCGTGGGAGCAATATCACATAATACTTCTTTCACACATTGTCCTGTACTGAATTTGATCCTTGCTTGATTTGTATGAAAGCTTGTTGGTAACTTAAGTTTCTCCACCAATCCTTGGCTTACAACATTGTTGTCGCTTTCATAAATGAATGCAACTAAACATGGGTGGCTTTCGATTAAACACCTTGTTCTCTACTACCTTTTCCATAATCTTTTTCTTTACTTCCTTTTCTTTTTCTTCAATTTCCCTTCCTTCTGCAGTTTATGTTGCTTGTTTTTCTATTCTTTCTTTTTCTATTTTCTCCTTCAACGTATGTTGATCCTTCTTGGCTTGTCTTGGTGTGATAAATTTCAACTTCATTTCATGTCCCTCATGCCTCAAATAAACGGAACATTCATCAAGATAGAGCGTTTTAAAATAAAGTCATGCCCATCTCAAAAGAAGATGACAAGAGTTCGTAGGAGCAATATCACATAATACTTCTTTCACACATTGTCCTGTACTGAATTTGATCCTTGCTTGATTCGGATGAAAGCTTGTTGGTAACTTGAGTTTCTCCACCAATCTTTGGCTTACAACATTGTTGTCGCTTTCGTAAACGAATCCAACTAAACATGGGTGGCCTTCGATTAAACACCTTGTTCTATATTACCTTTTTCGTAATCTTCTTCTTTACTTCCTTCTCTTTTTCTTCAATTTCCCTTCCTTCTGCAGTTTATTTTTCTTCTTTTTCTATTTTCTCCTTCAACGTATGTTGATCCTTCTTGGCTTGTCTTGGTGTCATAAATTTCAACTTCATTTCATGTCCGTCATGCCTCAAATAAAAGGAACGTTCATCAAGATTGAGCATTGTAAAATGAACCCATGCCCATCTCAAAATTAGATGACAAGAGTTCGTGGGAACAATATCACATAATACTTCTTTCACACATTGTCCTGTACTGAATTTGATCCTAGCTTGATTCGGATGAAAGCTTGTTGCTAACTTGAGTTTCTCCATCAATCTTTCGCTTACAACATTGTTGTCGCTTTCGTAAACAAATGCATCTAAATATGGGTCGTTTTCGATTAAACACCTTGTTCTCTATTACCTTTTTCATAATCTTTTCTTGTACTTCCTTTTCTTTTTCTTCAATTTCCCTTCCTTCTGCAGTTTATTTTTCTTCTTTTTCTATTCTTTCTTTTTCTATTTTCTCCTTCAACGTATGTTGATCCTTCTTGGCTTGTCTTGGTGTCATAAATTTCAACTTCATTTCATGTCCGTCATGCCTCAAATAAAAGGAACGTTCATCAACATTGAGCATTGTAAAATGAACCCATGCCCATCTCAAAATTAGATGACAAGAGTTCTTGGGAACAATATCACATAATACTTCTTTCACAAATTGTCCTGTACTAAATTTGATCCTAGCTTGATTCGGATGAAAGCTTGTTGCTAACTTGAGTTTCTCCACCAATCTTTGGCTTACAACATTGTTGTCGCTTTCGTAAACAAATGCATCTAAACATGGGTCGTTTTCGATTAAACACCTTGTTCTCTATTACCTTTTTCATAATCTTTTTTTGTACTTCCTTTTCTTTTTCTTCAATTTCCCTTCCTTCTGCAGTTTATTTTTCTTCTTTTTCTATTCTTTCTTTTTCTATTTTCTCCTTCAACGTATGTTGATCCTTCTTGGCTTGTCTTGGTGTCATAAATTTCAACTTCATTTCATGTCCGTCATGCCTCAAATAAAAGGAACGTTCATCAAGATTGAGCATTGTAAAATGAACCCATGCCCATCTCAAAATTAGATGACAAGAGTTCTTGGGAACAATATCACATAATACTTCTTTCACACATTGTCCTGTACTAAATTTGATCCTAGCTTGATTCGGATGAAAGCTTGTTGCTAACTTGAGTTTCTCCACCAATCTTTGCTTACAACATTGTTGTCGCTTTCGTAAACAAATGCAACTAAACATGGGTCGTTTTCGATTAAACACCTTGTTCTCTACTACCTTTTCCATAATCTTTTTCTTTACTTCCTTTTCTTTTTCTTCAATTTCCCTTCCTTCTGTAGTTTATTTTTCTTCTTTTTCTATTCTTTCTTTTTCTATTTTCTCCTTCAACGTATGTTGATCCTTCTTGGCTTGTCTTGGTGTCATAAATTTCAACTTCATTTCATGTCCTTCATGCCTCAAATAAACAGAACATTCATCAAGATTGAGCGTTTTAAAATGAACCCATGCCCATCTCTAAAGAAGATGACAAGGGTTCGTGGGAGCAATATCACATAATACTTCTTTCACACATTGTCCTGTACTGAATTTCATCCTTGCTTGATTCGGATGAAAGCTTGTTGGTAACTTGAGTTTCTCTACCAATCTTTGGCTTACAACATTGTTGTCGCTTTCGTAAACGAATGCAACTAAACATGGGTGGCTTTCGATTAAACACCTTGTTCTCTTCTACCTTTTCCATAATCTTTTTCTTTACTTCCTTTTCTTTTTCTTCAATTTCCCTTCGTTCTGCAGTTTATTTTTCTTCTTTTTCTATTCTTTCTTTTTCTATTTTCTCCTTCAACGTATGTTGATCCTTCTAGGCTTGTCTTGCTGTCATAAATTTCAACTTCATTTCATGTTCCTCATGCCTCAAATAAACAGAACATTCATCAAGATTGAGAGTTTTAAAATGAACCCATGCCCATCTTAAAATTAGATGATAAGAGTTCGTGGGAACAATATCACATAATCCTTCTTTCACACATTGTCCTGTACTGAATTTGATCCTTGCTTGATTCGGATGAAAGCTTGTTGGTAACTTGAGTTTCTCCACCAATCTTTGGCTTACAACATTGTTGTCGCTTTCGTAAACGAATGCAACTAAACATGGGTGGCCTTCGATTAAACACCTAGTTCTCTATTACCTTTTTCATAATCTTTTTCTTTACTTCCTTTTCTTTTTTTTCAATTTCCCTTCCTTCTGCAGTTTATTTTTCTTCTTTTTCTATTCTTTCTTTTTCTATTTTCTCCTTCAACGTATGTTGATCCTTCTTGGCTTGTCTTGGTGTCATAAATTTCAACTTCATTTCATGTCCGTCATGCATCAAATAAAGGGAACGTTTATCAAGATTGAGCATTGTAAAATGAACCCATGCCCATCTTAAAATTTCATGACAAGAGTTCGTGGGAACAATATCACATAATACTTCTTTCACACATTGTCCTGTACTGAATTTGATCCTAGCTTGATTCGGATGAAAGCTTGTTGCTAACTTGAGTTTCTCCACCAATCTTTGGCTTACAACATTGTTGTCGCTTTCGTAAACAAATGCATCTAAACATGGGTCGTTTTCGATTAAACACCTTGTTCTCTATTACCTTTTTCATAATCTTTTTTTGTACTTCCTTTTCTTTTTCTTCAATTTCCCTTCCTTCTGCAGTTTATTTTTCTTCTTTTTCTATTCTTTCTTTTTCTATTTTCTCCTTCAACGTATGTTGATCCTTCTTGGCTTGTCTTGGTGTCATAAATTTCAACTTCATTTCATGTCCGTCATGCCTCAAATAAAAGGAACGTTCATCAAGATTGAGCATTGTAAAATGAACCCATGCCCATCTCAAAATTAGATGACAAGAGTTCTTGGGAACAATATCACATAATACTTCTTTCACACATTGTCCTGTACTAAATTTGATCCTAGCTTGATTCGGATGAAAGCTTGTTGCTAACTTGAGTTTCTCCACCAATATTTGCTTACAACATTGTTGTCGCTTTCGTAAACAAATGCAACTAAACATGGGTGGCTTTCGATTAAACACCTTGTTCTCTACTACCTTTTCCATAATCTTTTTCTTTACTTCCTTTTCTTTTTCTTCAATTTCCCTTCGTTCTGTAGTTTATTTTTCTTCTTTTTCTATTCTTTCTTTTTCTATTTTCTCCTTCAACGTATGTTGATCCTTCTTGGTTGTCTTGGTGTCATAAATTTCAACTTCATTTCATGTCCCTCATGCCTCAAATAAACGGAACATTCATCAAGATAGAGCGTTTTAAAATAAAGTCATGCCCATCTCAAAAGAAGATGACAAAAGTTCGTAGGAGCAATATCACATAATACTTCTTTCACACATTGTCCTGTACTGAATTTGATCCTTGCTTGATTCGGATGAAAGCTTGTTGGTAACTTGAGTTTCTCCACCAATCTTTGGCTTACAACATTGTTGTCGCTTTCGTAAACGAATCCAACTAAACATGGGTGGCCTTCGATTAAACACCTTATTCTCTATTACCTTTTTCGTAATCTTCTTCTTTACTTCCTTCTCTTTTTCTTCAATTTCCCTTCCTTCTACAGTTTATATTTCTTCTTTTTCTATTTTCTCCTTCAACGTATGTTGATCCTTCTTGGCTTGTCTTGGTGTCATAAATTTCAACTTCATTTCATGTCCGTCATGCCTCAAATAAAAGGAACGTTCATCAAGATTGAGCATTGTAAAATGAACCCATGCCCATCTCAAAATTAGATGACAAGAGTTCGTGGGAACAATATCACATAATACTTCTTTCACACATTGTCCTGTACTGAATTTGATCCTAGCTTGATTCAGATGAAAGCTTGTTGCTAACTTGAGTTTCTCCACCAATCTTTGGCTTACAACATTGTTGTCGCTTTCGTAAACAAATGCATCTAAACATGGGTCGTTTTCGATTAAACACCTTGTTCTCTATTACCTTTTTCATAATCTTTTTTTGTACTTCCTTTTCTTTTTCTTCAATTTCCCTTCCTTCTGCAGTTTATTTTTCTTCTTTTTCTATTCTTTCTTTTTCTATTTTCTCCTTCAACGTATGTTGGTCCTTCTTGGCTTGTCTTGGTGTCATAAATTTCAACTTCATTTCATGTCCGTCATGCCTTAAATAAAAGGAACGTTCATCAAGATTGAGCATTGTAAAATGAACCCATGCCCATCTCAAAATTAGATGACAAGAGTTCTTGGGAACAATATCACATAATACTTCTTTCACACATTGTCCTGTACTAAATTTGATCCTAGCTTGATTCGGATGAAAGCTTGTTGCTAACTTGAGTTTCTCCACCAATCTTTGCTTACAACATTGTTGTCGTTTTCGTAAACAAATGCAACTAAACATGGGTCGTTTTCGATTAAACACCTTGTTCTCTACTACCTTTTCCATAATCTTTTTCTTTACTTCCTTTTCTTTTTCTTAAATTTCCCTTCGTTCTGTAGTTTATTTTTCTTCTTTTTCTATTCTTTCTTTTTCTATTTTCTCCTTCAACGTATGTTGATCCTTCTTGGCTTGTCTTGGTGTCATAAATTTCAACTTCATTTCATGTCCCTCATGCCTCAAATAAACAGAACATTCATCAAGATTGAGCGTTTTAAAATGAACCCATGCCCATCTCTAAAGAAGATGACAAGGGTTCGTGGGAGCAATATCACATAATACTTCTTTCACACATTGTCCTGTACTGAATTTCATCCTTGCTTGATTCGGATGAAAGCTTGTTGGTAACTTGAGTTTCTCTACCAATCTTTGGCTTACAACATTGTTGTCGCTTTCGTAAACGAATGCAACTAAACATGGGTGGCTTTCGATTAAACACCTTGCTCTCTACTACCTTTTCCATAATCTTTTTCTTTACTTCCTTTTCTTTTTCTTCAATTTCCCTTCGTTCTGCAGTTTATTTTTCTTCTTTTTCTATTCTTTCTTTTTCTATTTTCTCCTTCAACGTATGTTGATCCTTCTTGGCTTGTCTTGCTGTCATAAATTTCAACTTCATTTCATGTTCCTCATGCCTCAAATAAACAGAACATTCATCAAGATTGAGCGTTTTAAAATGAACCCATGCCCATCTTAAAATTAGATGACAAGAGTTCGTGGGAACAATATCACATAATCCTTCTTTCACACATTGTCCTGTACTGAATTTGATCCTTGCTTGATTCGGATGAAAGCTTGTTGGTAACTTGAGTTTCTCCACCAATCTTTGGCTTACAACATTGTTGTCGCTTTCGTAAACGAATGCAACTAAACATGGGTGGCCTTCGATTAAACACCAAGTTCTCTATTACCTTTTTCATAATCTTTTTCTTTACTTCCTTTTCTTTTTTTTCAATTTCCCTTCCTTCTGCAGTTTATTTTTCTTCTTTTTCTATTCTTTCTTTTTCTATTTTCTCCTTCAACGTATGTTGATCCTTCTTGGCTTGTCTTGGTGTCATAAATTTCAACTTCATTTCATGTCCGTCATGCCTCAAATAAAGGGAACGTTCATCAAGATTGAGCATTGTAAAATGAACCCATGCCCATCTTAAAATTAGATGACAAGAGTTCGTGGGAACAATATCACATAATACTTCTTTCACACATTATCCTGTACTGAATTTGATCCTTGCTTGATTCGGATAAAAGCTGGTTGGTAACTTGAGTTTGTCCACTAATCTTTGGCTTACAACATTGTTGTCGCTTTCGTAAACAAATGCAACTAAACATGGGTGGTTTTCGATTAAACACCTTGTTTTCTACTACCTTTTCCATAATCTTTTTCTTTACTTCCTTTTCTTTATCTTCAATTTCCCTTCCTTCTGCAATTTATTTTTCTTCTTTTTCTATTCTTTCTTTTTCTATTTTCTCCTTCAACGTATGTTGATCCTTCTTGGGTTGTCTTGGTGTCATAAATTTCAACTTCATTTCATGTCCCTCATGCCTCAAATAAACAGAATGTTCATCAAGATTGAGCGTTTTAAAATGAAGCCATGCCCATCTCAAAAGAAGATGACAAGAGTTCGTGGGAGCAATATCACATAATACTTCTTTCACACATTGTCCTGTACTGAATTTGATCCTTGCTTGATTTGTATGAAAGCTTGTTGGTAACTTGAGTTTCTCCACCAATCTTTGGCTTACAACATTGTTGTCGCTTTCATAAATGAATGCAACTAAACATGGGTGGCTTTCGATTAAACACCTTGTTCTCTACTACCTTTTCCATAATCTTTTTCTTTACTTCCTTTTCTTTTTCTTCAATTTCCCTTCCTTCTGCAGTTTATGTTGCTTGTTTTTCTATTCTTTCTTTTTCTATTTTCTCCTTCAACGTATGTTGATCCTTCTTGGCTTGTCTTGGTGTCAAAAATTTCAACTTCATTTCATGTCCCTCATGCCTCGAATAAACGGAACATTCATCAAGATAGAGCGTTTTAAAATAAAGTCATGCCCATCTCAAAAGAAGATGACAAGAGTTCGTAGGAGCAATATCACATAATACTTCTTTCACACATTGTCCTGTACTGAATTTGATCCTTGCTTGATTCGGATGAAAGCTTGTTGGTAACTTGAGTTTCTCCACCAATCTTTGGCTTACAACATAGTTGTCGCTTTCGTAAACGAATGCAACTAAACTTGGGTGGCCTTCGATTAAACACCTTGTTCTCTACTACCTTTTTCATAATCTTTTTCTTTACTTCCTTTTCTTTTTCTTCAGTTTCCCTTCCTTCTACAGTTTATATTTCTTCTTTTCTATTCTTTCTTTTTCTATTTTCTCCTTCAACGTATGTTGATCCTTCTTGGCTTGTCTTGGTGTCATAAATTTCAACTTCATTTCATGTCTGTCATGCCTCAAATAAACAGAACGTTCATCAAGATTGAGCATTGTAAAATGAACCCATGCCCATCTCAAAATTAGATGAGAAGAGTTCGTGGGAACAATATCACATAATACTTCTTTCACACATTGTCCTGTACTAAATTTGATCCCAGCTTGATTTGGATGAGAGCTTGTTGCTGACTTGAGTTTCTCCACCAATCTTTGGCTTACAACATTGCTGTCGCTTTCGTAAACAAATGCAACTAAACATGGGTCGTTTTCGATTAAACACCTTGTTCTCTACTACCTTTTCCATAATCTTTTTCTTTACTTCCTTTTCTTTTTCTTCAATTTCCCTTCCTTCTGCAGTTTATTTTTCTTCTTTTTCTATTCTTTCTTTTTCTATTTTCTCCTTCAACGTATGTTGATCCTTCTTGGCTTGTCTTGGTGTCATAAATTTCAACTTCATTTCATGTCCCTCATGCCTCAAATAAACAGAACATTCATCAAGATTGAGCGTTTTAAAATGAACCCATGCCCATCTCAAAAGAAGATGACAAGGGTTCGTGGGAGCAATATCACATAATACTTCTTTCACACATTGTCCTGTACTGAATTTGATCGTTGCTTGATTCGGATGAAAGCTTGTTGGTAACTTGAGTTTCTCTACTAATCTTTGGCTTACATCATTGTTGTCGCTTTCGTAAACGAATGCAACTAAACATGGGTGGCTTTCGATTAAACACATTGTTTTCTACTACCTTTTCCATAATCTTTTTCTTTACTTCCTTTTCTTTTTCTTCAATTTCCCTTCCTTCTGCAGTTTATTTTTCTTCTTTTTCTATTCTTTCTTTTTCTATTTTCTCCTTCAACGTATGTTGATCCTTCTTGGCTTGTCTTGGTGTCATAAATTTCAACTTCATTTCATGTCCCTCATGCCTCAAAGAAACAGAACATTAATCAAGATTGAGCGTTTTAAAATGAACCCATGCCCATCTCAAAAGAAGATGACAAGGGTTCGTGGGAGCAATATCACATAATACTTCTTTCACACATTGTCCTGTACTGAATTTGATCCTTTCTTGATTCAGATGAAAGCTTGTTGGTAACTTGAGTTTCTCTACCAATCTTTGGCTTACATCATTGTTGTCGCTTTCGTAAACGAATGCAACTAAACATGGGTGGCTTTCGATTAAACACCTTGTTCTCTACTACCTTTTCCATAATCTTTTTCTTTACTTCCTTTTCTTTTTCTTCAATTTCCCTTCCTTCTGCAGTTTATTTTTCTTCTTTTTCTATTCTTTCTTTTTCTATTTTCTCCTTCAACGTATGTTGATCCTTCTTGGCTTGTCTTGGTGTCATAAATTTCAACTTCATTTCATGTCCCTCATGCCTCAAAGAAATAGAACATTAATCAAGATTGAGCGTTTTAAAATGAACCCATGCCCATCTCAAAAGAAGATGACAAGGGTTCGTGGGAGCAATATCACATAATACTTCTTTCACACATTGTCCTGTACTGAATTTGATCCTTGCTTGATTCGGATGAAAGCTTGTTGGTAACTTGAGTTTCTCTACCAATCTTTGGCTTACATCATTGTTGTCGCTTTGGTAAACGAATGCAACTAAACATGGGTGGCTTTCGATTAAACACCTTGTTCTCTACTACCTTTTCCATAATCTTTTTCTTTACTTCCTTTTCTTTTTCTTCAATTTCCCTTCCTTCTGCAGTTTATTTTTCTTCTTTTTCTATTCTTTCTTTTTCTATTTTCTCCTTCAACGTATGTTGATCCTTCTTGGCTTGTCTTGGTGTCATAAATTTCAACTTCATTTCATGTCCGTCATGCCTCAAATAAAGGGAACGTTTATCAAGATTGAGCATTGTAAAATGAACCCATGCCCATCTTAAAATTAGATGACAAGAGTTCGTGGGAACAATATCACATAATACTTCTTTCACACATTATCCTGTACTGAATTTGATCCTTGCTTGATTCGAATGAAAGCTGGTTGGTAACTTGAGTTTGTCCACCAATCTTTGGTTTACAACATTGTTGTCGCTTTCGTAAACAAATGCAACTAAACATGGGTGGTTTTCGATTAAACACCTTGTTCTCTACTACCTTTTCCATAATCTTTTTCTTTACTTCCTTTTCTTTTTCTTCAATTTCCCTTCCTTCTGCAGTTTATTTTTCTTCTTTTTCTATTCTTTCTTGATGGCTTCTTCTTGTCTCCATTGAAGCTTGCATGAAGAATGGAGGCTCCATGGATGGTGTTGGATGCGGAAGCATGAAGGAAAGGAGCTTAAGGTGTTTGGTTTGGTGTAGGTGAAAGGATTCTTAAGAGAGGTGAGGCCAATTCCTAAGGAAGAAGACTAGAGTAAACTAGAGAAGAGTTTACTCTAAGGTGAGCTCAAAAGAGATTTGTGCACAAATTTGGGCAGTAATTCATTACTCAATTTCAAGCTGAAAAATACATCTCCTAAGCCTTCTATTTATAGTCTAAAATGAGACCAAGGGGTCTCCAAAAAGTGGAGGGAAAAAGGAGTCTAGAAAGTTGAATTTTGGAGCCAAAAAGGAGCATGTGGGAGGTGTGACTTGCCACCTAAGCAAGTCACACTTGTCTTGCCATGGGAAGCTAACTCTCATCCTTGGAGAGCAAGTTTGAGAAGCTTCTAGGCTTTTCTAGAGTAGACACACTACTCTTGGCCCATTTGGCCCAATTCCCCTTTTTGGTCCAAAATTACTTCTAAAGCCCAATTTCCTCTAAGGCCCAATACATGGCCCAAAGAAAAATCCTATTCTACTGGGCCCAAAATACAAAGCCCAAAATAAAATCCTAATCTAGTATTTACAAACAAAATGTCCTAGGCTAGGTCTTGACATCTTCCTTGGCCCATGTGAAGTTCATCTTGGGCCTTGCATGCGCATTTAAGGCCCATTCCTCTTGTATTCTCCTAGCCATGGCTCTTGTTGTAGGTCCCTTGGCCCGAGGCTTCTCATCATCCCCTCCCTCTTGAGAAGGATTTGTCCTCAAATCTGTATTCTCTGCCTCATCATCTGTACCACCTGCAAAAGGTATTAAGTCAGCAACATTAAAGGTGGCATGCACATCATAGCCTTCAGGCAACTCTAGCCTATACGCATTATCATTTACTCTTTTCAGCACTTTAAAGGGACCATCACCTCGAGGACTAAGTTTAGACTTCCTTTGCTTAGGAAATCTATCTTTTCTAAGGTGTAGCCACACCCAATCCCCTTCTTCAAAAATCATTTCCCTCTTCCCCTTATTGTTGTACTTAGCATACCTCTCTGTTTGTTGCTGGATTTGGCTTTTAATCTTTTCATGCATTTTCTTAACAAAATCAGATTTTGCCACCCCTTCTTTATGAATAAAATCAAAAGATGTAGGAAGTGGTAGCAAGTCCATGGGAGTGAGAGGATTAAAGCCATAAACAGCTTCAAATGGAGAGATTTTAGTAGTCCTATGAACTACTCTATTGTAGGCAAACTCAATATGGGGAAGGCATTCATCCCAAGATTTGTGGTTCCCTTTCAAAATTGCCCTTAACATAGTAGACAGAGACCTATTAACAACTTCAGTTTGCCCATCAGTTTGTGGGTGACATGAAGTAGAGAAATTAAGCTTAGTTCCTAACCTTGACCAAAGTGTTTTCCAAAAGTGGCTAAGGAACTTGGTGTCTCTATCAGAAACTATGGTGCGGGGTATACCATGAAGCTTGACCACATCTCTAAAGAAAAGCCTAGCAATGTTGCTAGCATCATCCACTTTGTGGCAGGGTATAAAGTGTGTCATTTTGCTAAAACGATCTACCACCACAAAAATGGAATCAAAACCCCTTTGTGTTCTTGGGAGTCCTAAGACAAAATCCATACTTATATCTTCCCAAGGGGCTGAAGCAACAGGCAAGGGGGTGTATAATCCATGAGGCATTATTTTAGACTTAGATTGTAAGCATGAAATACATCTATTACAATGCCTTTGGACATCCTTCCTCATATGGGGCCAAAAGAATTTCTCTTTTAAAAGACCTAGGGTTTTTTCTACCCCAAAATGACCCATTAATCCCCCTTCATGTGTTTCTTGAACAAGGAGTTTTCTTTGTGAACATTGGGGAATACAAATTTTTCCTTCTTTAAACAAATACCCCTCATTCACATAGAAACCTCCTTGAGGTCTTTCCATACATTCAGCATAAGTAGAGGAAAACTCAGAATCTTGATTATACATTTCTGGAATGTGATCAAATCCAAGAATTTGGGCTCCCAATTTTGAAAACAATGTGTGCCTTCTAGACAAGGCATCAGCCACCACATTACTTTTGCCCTTCTTGTACTTTATCACATAAGGAAATTGTTCCAAGAATTCCATCCACTTAGCATGTATTTTATTCAGCTTATGTTGGCCCTTCAAATATTTTAGCGACTCATGGTCACTATGAATGACAAACTCTTTGGACACAAGGTAGTGTTCCCAAGTTTGAAGGGCCCTAACTAAGGCATACAATTCCTTATCATAGGTGGGATAGTTGAGGGAGGCACCATGAAGTTTTTCACTGAAATAAGCAATTGGGTGCCCTCCTTGCAACAACACAGCACCTATTCCTACACCGGATGCATCACACTCTAGCTCAAAGGTTTTTGAAAAGTTTGGTAAAGCTAGAATGGGTGCATTGGTGAGATTTTCCTTGAGTTGTTGAAAAGCAGACTCTTGTTTTTCACCCCAATTAAAAGATACATCTTTCTTGACAAGTTCATTGAGGGGTGAAGCCAAAGTAGAGAAGTTAGGAACAAACCTCCTATAAAAGCTTGCCAAACCATGGAAGCTCCTAACCTCTCCAACATTTTTAGGAGTAGGCCATTCTTGGATGGCCTTTATTTTTGTAGGGTCAACATGGACCCCATTTTTGTTCACAACAAAACCTAAGAAAACTACACTATCTACACAGAAAGTACATTTCTCTTTATTAGCAAACAAACTATTTACCCTAAGGATGGTAAGGACAGACCTTAGATGGTCTATGTGCTCATGCAAGCTCTTGCTATAAATCAAGATATCATCAAAATAGACAACCACAAACTTTCCTATGCACTCTCTAAGAACGTGATTCATTAGTCTCATGAATGTGCTAGGTGCATTAGTAAGCCCAAAGGGCATCACTAACCACTCATATAGTCCAAATTTGGTCTTAAAAGCGGTTTTCCACTCATCACCTTCTTTGATTCTTATTTGGTGATAACCACTCTTTAGATCAATTTTAGAAAACATGAGGGACCCATGCAACTCATCAAGCATGTCATCAAGCCTAGGGATTGGATGCCTATATTTAATGGTGATGTTATTTATGGCTCTACAATCACAGCACATTCTCCATTTCCCATCCTTTTTAGGTACTAACAAAACAGGCACAGCACAAGGGCTAAGGCTCTTTTAAACCCAACCCTTCTCCAACAACTCTTGGACTTGAGACTCTATCTCCTTTGTTTCTTGAGGATTTGTCCTATAGGCTGGTCTATTTGGTAGACTAGCCCCAGGCACTAAATCTATTTGATGTTCAATTCCTCTAAAGGGAGGAAGCCCAATAGGCCCTTCCTTAGGGAATATATCCTCAAACTCTTTCAAAAGATTTTCAATTTTAGGAGGTAGATTCTTACGTTCAAGAGTTGTGGCAGTACATGTGAGTGTTCCTTTACACAACAAGAGGCATGAAGGTTGTTCATCATTGAGAACTTGATTCAAAGATTTTATAGTCAAAATGTTCTCATGTTGAATGACCTTGGGAGAAGGAACACCAATCTCTCCCACCTCAGATTCATCTTTAGTTACTTTTTTTGGGAGAGAGGGAGGACTTTTTTTTTATCCTCTTTTCTCTCCTTTTCCAACTTCTTTCTCATTTGGATTTGATCCTCTACCACTTGGGATGGTGATAAAGGATGCAAGACAAATTTTCTATCCTTGTGAGTGAAGGTGATTTCATTGGTAAGACCATTATGCATGGTTTTCTTGTCAAATTGCCAAGGTCTTCCCAATAAAACATGGCAAGCTTCCATAGGTACTACATCACATAGCACACTATCTTCATATTTCCCTATGGATAACTTGACCTTCACTTGATGTTGGACTATCAAATCCCCACTTTCATTAAGCCAATGCAATTTGTAAGGTTTTGGATGGGGAATGATAGTCAAAGCCAACTTATCAACCAACCTTGTACTACAACAATTGCAACATGAACCACTATCAACAATGAGAGAACAAGTGTTTTCTAAAATTTTACATCTTGTATGAAAGATGTTCTCTCTTTGTGTTGGCTCTTTTGGAATGGGTTGGTTGCTAAGAAGTCTTCTAATCATTAGAAGGTCTCCTTCACAAGGATAGGCAATTTCCTTAGCCTCATCATTAGACTCCTCACTAGAAGTCTCACTCTCACTTTCTTGCTCATCTTGGCTACTATAGTGGTCAACACCCCTTAAGATCATGGTCTTTTTGGTGGGGCATTGAGATGCAACATGACCTCTACCAAGACACTTGAAACATTTGATTTCACTAGTGCGAGTGTGTGAAGATGTGCCTTCCCTTGGTTTCTCCTTTTCCTTGAAACTTTTGGAGGGTTCTTCTTTGACTTGCTTACCCTCCCTCTTGAATTCTTTCTTGGTATAAGAGTTAGAGTAGTCATTTCGAAAATTTTTACTTAGAATTTGTTGCTCTACCTTTATGCAAAGTTGAACCAAGTCATTTAAGTCTTGGTAGGGCAACAATTCTACTCTATCTCTTATCTCAAGACTTAAACCACTAAGAAACCTTGCAATGGTGGTATCCTCGGACTCCCTAATCCCAGCCCTCATCATATATAACTCCATCTTTTGTCTATATTCTTCCACTTTCATTTTATTTTGATGGAGTCTTTGAAGCTTATCCATTAGCTCTCTATGATAATAGGAGGGAATATGTCTTCTCCTAAGGGCTCCTTTGAGGTCATTCCAATATTTGACCTCGGGACTTTGATTGATTCTCCTATCTCTTTCGAGGGCAGTCCACCAATACATAGCATTGCCCTGGAAGCTAAGGGTAGCTAAGGGTACTTTCCTCTCCTCACTTATTTGATGGCAAGCAAAGAGTTGCTCAACCTTCATTTCCCAATCAAGATAAGCTTCAACATCATCTTTCCCATAAAAGTGAGGGAGGTCTATTCTAATGGCTCTAGGTTCCCTAGGCTCTCTTCTTTCTCTTCTTAGAGGAGGAGGAGGTTGATAGAAGTTGTCAACTAGTCTACTATCTTCTTCATAGTGTGTGACTAGTGTTGGAGTGTGGGAGTACAAATGTTGACTCCTATTACTCATCCTCTCATGCAACCTTTCCATATTTCTTGTTCCCCTCCTCTCTTCATCTAAAAGTTGATGAAATCTATCTCTTTCTTGTTTTTCCCTTTCCCTTGCAATTATTTCATCTTCCTTCCAACGTAGTAGTGCTCTCAAATCAAAGGCAATTTGTTTCAAACTTATTTCTTCTTCATTTGAAGCACTCATACATTGAGAAGGAGGTTGAGACATTTTTTTTTTAAGATTTTGGTCTTTAAAAGAAAATTTCAAAGAAGAAGTAGATAGCAAAAGCTTTTAGTTCTCCTCCAGGAAAGAGAGGTGAATCACTTGGATTGCTTACATACCAAGTCTTTCCTAGCCAAGGGAACTTGAAACTTTTGTACAAAACTTCTTAAATGAAATTAATTCAAAGACTAATTTGACACACACTAAACTATCAAACAAGAAAATTAAAAACAAGAAAGATTATAAGCTATATGCGGCCTAAGTTTTGGTAAAAGTAGAAGGCACTTGGAACCTTCAAACTTCACCACTAAAAGCGCTTCACTAATGTATAGAAGAGGTTCTAGTTAGGAGATGGGATTGAGTACCTAAGACTCCCCCAAGACACCTAACTAGGCCATGAACACAAGAAGGAAAGCATTACAATTTTACAACTCAATTTGAATACAATCAAAGTGCACAAAATGTAAAAGGTCTTCTTGGCTTTGTCTTCTTGGCTTGGTCCTCACAAGTGTTTCACTCTTGCACTTCCTCTTGATCTCACCAAAGAGGATTCTCTTTCGGGACTAGGTACTCCACCTCCTAGGATGCTACCTTAGGAAAATTAGATCACCTCCAAAAAGAAGTATGCACCAAATATAGAAACCAAACCAAAAGAGGTCAAGAAATAAAGCAAGAAAAGCACAAAATTATAATTGCTAAACCAAAAGTGAATAATGCCATGACAAACTCAAAGGATCACCAAAGAAATGACAAACTAGAAATAAGGTAAAGAAACAAGATAAGCACTCAAATGAATTACCTAATGAATGGCACTAGAATGGATGAAAAACAACCAAAATAAGCTAGAAAACTGCACTGAATTTGATTTTTCACTCACTGCCAGTCCAAAAACGTGAATTCAGGCCTCTGCTTCAGATATTTTTCATTTTTTCATTTCTCAACATTTTTCAATGATTCTTTTTTTCACTTTTTCGTCTATGTCTTAGCTAAAAGAGGCAAAAATTAGATTTGGATTTGCACCGGCCAATTTTTTATGATAAATCAAATACAAACAGTGTGCAGTCAGACAGAAACTGGAACAGCAGTAAAATACAACAAAATAATGCTCTCAAACTCAAGTGATGGTAGTGATTCTAGTGTACTTCTTTTGCCACTTTCTTTTGATCTTTTCTTTTGATTCTTTTTGGCACTTGCTTGTATTCTTTTTGTGCTCTTTTTCTTTCTTTTTATAGCTCTTACAGCAGCTAGTTTCCACCACAAAACAGAATCACCACCACACTATGCTTGATCATTTGCATTTTAATGGAAACAAAAAGCACAAAGGAGAAGGAAACTTAAAGGAATCAAAAGAAGATCATGAAACACAATGAAACACAATGGAAATTGACTCTAAGACATTGCTAAGATCTAAATAGCAATCTGAACTCAAAAACAGAAATGAAAAAGCACCAAAGCACAATTAATTGAAAGGAAATTTAGTGTGGTTTATGGTGATTTTAAGCAAGCACAAGGAAAATTCCCACTGGACATTAAGATAACTAAGGTTATCTAGATGTGAAGGTTCATTTCCAAGGCTCAAAGAGAGAAGAGAGTGTTAATTTTTAAGGATTAAAAACTGCACTCAAATCTGAAAAAAATTCAGCAACACATCACCAACAAATTCAAAGAAAATTAAAAGCTAAACAAGGAATTAATGACATATATGGACTAAACATGACTCTAGACAAAACATATAGATCTTAAAATCAAAATAAACTCAAGAATCAAGAGAATGAACTGAACAAAAAAAAACAAATACACAATTAAAATGAAAAGTAAATGGTAGAAACCAAATAGAACACCTAAAGCACACAAGGATGGTTCAAGATGAAGCAAATGAAGATGAACCAAAGTAAAAAGACATTAATACTCAAAATAAAATGAACAAAAACAGCAAGACAAGTAGGAGAAGTGATGAACAACACGGAATTGAAAAAAAAATGGAGAAGAAGCACTTAACTCACTAAAACCAAGGCTCATGATACCACATGATGGCTTCTTCTTGTCTCCATTGAAGCTTGCATGAAGAATGGAGGCTCCATGGATGGTGTTGGATGCGGAAGCATGAAGGAAAGGAGCTTAAGATGTTTGGTTTGGTGTAGGTGAAAGGATTCTTAAGAGAGGTGAGGCCAACTCCTAAGGAAGAAGACTAGAGTAAACTAGAGAAGAGTTTACTCTAAGGTGAGCTCAAAAGAGATTTGTGCACAAATTTGGGCAGCAATTCATTACTCAATTTCAAGCTGAAAAATACATCTCCTAAGCCTTCTATTTATAGTCTAAAATGAGACCAAGGGGTCTCCAAAAAGTGGAGGGAAAAAGGAGTCTAGAAAGTTGAATTTTGGAGCCAAAAAGGAGCATGTGGGAGGTGTGACTTGCCACCTAAGCAAGTCACACTTGTCTTGCCATGGGAAGCTAACTCTCATCCTTGGAGAGCAAGTTTGAGAAGCTTCTAGGCTTTTCTAGAGTAGACACACTACTCTTGGCCCATTTGGCCCAATTCCCCTTTTTGGTCCAAAATTACTTCTAAAGCCCAATTTCCTCTAAGGCCCAATACATGGCCCAAAGAAAAATCCTATTCTACTGGGCCCAAAATACAAAGCCCAAAATAAAATCCTAATCTAGTATTTACAAACAAAATGTCCTAGGCTAGGTCTTGACATCTTCCTTGGCCCATGTGAAGTTCATCTTGGGCCTTGCATGCGCATTTAAGGCCCATTCCTCTTGTATTCTCCTAGCCATGGCTCTTGTTGTAGGTCCCTTGGCCCGAGGCTTCTCATCATTTCTTTTTCTATTTTCTCCTTCAACGTATGTTGATCCTTCTTGGCTTGTCTTGGTGTCATAAATTTCAACTTCATTTCATGTCCCTCATGCCTCAAAGAAACAGAACATTAATCAAGATTGAGCGTTTTAAAATGAACCCATGCCCATCTCAAAAGAAGATGACAAGGGTTCGTGGGAGCAATATCACATAATACTTCTTTCACACATTGTCCTGTACTGAATTTGATCCTTGCTTGATTCGGATGAAAGCTTGTTGCTGACTTGAGTTTGTCCACCAATCTTTGGCTTACAACATTGTTGTCGCTTTCGTAAACAAATGCAACTAAACATGGGTGGTTTTCGATTAAACACCTTGTTCTCTACTACCTTTTCCATAATCTTTTTCTTTACTTCCTTTTCTTTTTCTTCAATTTCCCTTCCTTCTGCAGTTTATTTTTCTTCTTGTTCTATTCTTTCTTTTTCTACTTTCTCCTTCAACGTATGTTGATCCTTCTTGGCTTGTCTTGGTGTCACAAATTTCAACTTCATTTCATGTCCCTCATGCCTCAAATAAACAGAACGTTCATCAAGATAGAGCGTTTTAAAATAAAGTCATGCCCATCTCAAAAGAAGGTGACAAGAGTTCGTCGGAGCAATATCACATAATACTTCTTTCCCACATTGTCCTGTACTGAATTTGATCCTTGCTTGATTCGGATGAAAGCTTGTTGGTAACTTGAGTTTCTCCACCAATCTTTGGCTTACAACATTGTTGTCGCGTTCGTAAACGAATGCAACTAAACATGGGTGGCCTTCGATTAAACACCTTGTTCTCTATTACCTTTTTCATAATCTTCTTCTTTACTTCCTTTTCTTTTTCTTCAATTTCCCTTCCTTCTGCAGTTTATTTTTCTTCTTTTTCTATTCTTTCTTTTTCTATTTTCTCCTACAACGTATGTTGATCCTTCTTGGCTTGTCTTGGTGTCATAAATTTCAACTTCATTTCATGTCCGTCATGCCTCAAATAAAAGGAACGTTCATCAAGATTGAGCATTGTAAAATGAACCCATGCCCATCTCAAAATTAGATGACAAGAGTTCGTGGGAACAATATCACATAATACTTCTTTCACACATTATCCTGTACTGAATTTGATCCCTGCTTGATTCAGATGAAAGCTTGTTGCTGACTTGAGTTTGTCCACCAATCTTTGGCTTACAACATTGTTGTCGCTTTCGTAAACAAATGCAACTAAACATGGGTCGTTTTCGATTAAACACCTTGTTCTCTACTACCTTTTCCATAATCTTTTTCTTTACTTCCTTTTCTTTTTCTTCAATTTCCCTTCCTTCTGCAGTTTATTTTTCTTCTTGTTCTATTCTTTTTTTTTCTATTTTCTCCTTCAACGTATGTTGATCCTTCTTGACTTGTCTTGGTGTCATAAATTTCAACTTCATTTCATGTCCCTCATGCCTCAAATAAACAGAACGTTCATCAAGATAGAGCGTTTTAAAATGAACCCATGCCCGTCTCAAAAGAAGATGACAAGGGTTCGTGGGAGCAATATCACATAATACTTCTTTCACACATTGTCCTGTACTGAATTTGATCCTTGCTTGATTCGGATGAAAGCTTGTTGGTAACTTGAATTTCTCCACCAATCTTTGGCTTACAACATTGTTGTCGCTTTCGTAAACGAATGCAACTAAACATGGGTGGCCTTCGATTAAACACCTTGTTCTTTATTACATTTTTCATAATCTTCTTCTTTACTTCCTTTTCTTTTTCTTCAATTTCCCTTCCTTCTGCAGTTTATTTTTCTTCTTTTTCTATTTTCTCCTTCAGCGTATGTTGATCCTTCTTGGCTTGTCTTGGTGTCATAAATTTCAACTTCATTTCATGTCCGTCATGCCTCAAATAAAAGGAACGTTCATCAAGATTGAGCATTGTAAATTGAACCCATGCCCATCTCAAAATTAGATGACAAGAGTTCGTGGGAACAATATCACATAATACTTCTTTCACACATTATCCTGTACTGAATTTGATCCTTGCTTGATTCAGATGAAAGCTTGTTGCTGACTTGAGTTTGTCCACCAATCTTTGGCTTACAACATTGTTGTCGCTTTCGTAAACAAATGCCACTAAACATGGGTGGTTTTCGATTAAACACCTTGTTCTCTACTACCTTTTCCATAATCTTTTTCTTTACTTCCTTATCTTTTTCTTCAATTTCCCTTCCTTCTGCAGTTTATTTTTCTTCTTGTTCTATTCTTTCTTTTTCTATTTTCTCCTTCAACGTATGTTGATCCTTCTTGACTTGTCTTGGTGTCATAAATTTCAACTTCATTTCATGTCCCTCATGCCTCAAATAAACAGAACGATCATCAAGATAGAGCGTTTTAAAATAAAGTCATGCCCATCTCAAAAGAAGGTGACAAGAGTTCGTAGGAGCAATATCACATAATACTTCTTTCCCACATTGTCCTGTACTGAATTTGATTCTTGCTTGATTCGGATGAAAGCTTGTTGGTAACTTGAGTTTCTCCACCAATCTTTGGCTTACAACATTGTTGTCGCTTTCGTAAACGAATGCAACTAAACATGGGTGGCCTTGGATTAAACACCTTGTTCTCTATTACCTTTTTCATAATCTTCTTCTTTACTTCCTTTTCTTTTTCTTCAATTTCCCTTCCTTCTGCAGTTTATTTTTCTTCTTTTTCTATTCTTTCTTTTTCTATTTTCTCCTTCAACGTATGTTGATCCTTCTTGGCTTGTCTTGGTGTCATAAATTTCAACTTCATTTCATGTCCATCATGCCTCAAATAAAAGGAACGTTCATCAAGATTGAGCATTGTAAAATGAACCCATGCCCATCTCAAAATTAGATGACAAGAGTTCGTGGGAACAATATCACATAATACTTCTTTCACACATTATCCTGTAGTGAATTTGATCCTTGCTTGATTCGGATGAAAGCTTGTTGCTGACTTGAGTTTGTCCACCAATCTTTGGCTTACAACATTGTTGTCGCTTTCGTAAACAAATGCAACTAAACATGGGTCGTTTTCGATTAAACACCTTGTTCTCTACTACCTTTTCCATAATCTTTTTCTTTACTTCCTTTTCTTTTTCTTCAATTTCACTTCCTTTTGCAGTTTATTTTTCTTCTTGTTCTATTCTTTTTTTTTCTATTTTCTCCTTCAACGTATGTTGATCCTTCTTGGCTTGTCTTGGTGTCATAAATTTCAACTTCATTTCATGTCCCTCATGCCTCAAATAAACAGAACGCTCATCAAAGATAGAGCGTTTTAAAATGAACCCATGCCCGTCTCAAAAGAAGATGAGAAGGGTTCGTGGGAGCAATATCACATAATACTTCTTTCACACATTGTCCTGTACTGAATTTGATCCTTGCTTGATTCGGATGAAAGCTTGTTGGTAACTTGAATTTCTCCACCAATCTTTGGCTTACAACATTGTTGTCGCTTTCGTAAACGAATGCAACTAAACATGGGTGGCCTTCGATTAAACACCTTGTTCTCTATTACCTTTTTCATAATCTTCTTCTTTACTTCCTTTTCTTTTTCTTCAATTTCCCTTCCTTCTGCAGTTTAGTTTTCTTCTTTTTCTATTCTTTCTTTTTCTATTTTCTCCTTCAACGTATGTTGATCCTTCTTGGCTTGTCTTGGTGTCATAAATTTCAACTTCATTTCATGTCCGTCATGCCTCAAATAAAAGGAACGTTCATCAAGATTGAGCATTGTAAAATGAACCAATGCCCATCTCAAAATTAGATGACAAGAGTTCGTGGGAACAATATCACATAATACTTCTTTCACACATTATCTTGTACTGAATTTGATCCTTGCTTGATTCGGATGAAAGCTTGTTGCTGACTTGAGTTTGTCCACCAATCTTTGGCTTACAACATTGTTGTCGCTTTCGTAAACAAATGCAACTAAACATGGGTCGTTTTCGATTAAACACCTTGTTCTCTACTACCTTTTCCATAATCTTTTTCTTTACTTCCTTTTCTTTTTCTTCAATTTCCCTTCCTTCTGCAGTTTATTTTTCTTCTTTTTCTATTCTTTCTTTTTCTATTTTCTCCTTCAACGTATGTTGATCCTTCTTGGCTTGTCTTGGTGTCATAAATTTCAACTTCATTTCATGTCCCTCATGCCTCAAATAAACAGAACGTTCATCAAGATAGAGCGTTTTAAACGGAACCCATGCCCGTCTCAAAAGAAGATGACAAGGGTTCGTGGGAGCAATATCACATAATACTTCTTTCACACATTGTCCTGTACTGAATTTGATCCTTGCTTGATTCGGATGAAAGCTTGATGGTAACTTGAATTTCTCCACCAATCTTTGGCTTACAACATTGTTGTCGCTTTCGTAAACGAATGCAACTAAACATGGGTGGCCTTCGATTAAACACCTTGTTCTCTATTACCTTTTTCATAATCTTCTTCTTTACTTCCTTTTCTTTTTCTTCAATTTCCCTTCCTTCTGCAGTTTATTTTTCTTCTTTTTCGATTCTTTCTTTTTCTATTTTCTCCTTCAACGTATGTTGATCCTTCTTGGCTTGTCTTGGTGTCATAAATTTCAACTTCATTTCATGTCCCTCATGCCTCAAATAAACAGAACGTTCATCAAGATAGAGCGTTTTAAAATAAAGTCATGCCCATCTCAAAAGAAGGTGACAAGAGTTCGTAGGAGCAATATCACATAATACTTCTTTCCCACATTGTCCTGTACTGAATTTGATTCTTGCTTGATTCGGATGAAAGCTTGTTGGTAACTTGAGTTTCTCCACCAATCTTTGGCTTACAACATTGTTGTCGCTTTCGTAAACGAATGCAACTAAACATGGGTGGCCTTGGATTAAACACCTTGTTCTCTATTACCTTTTTCATAATCTTCTTCTTTACTTCCTTTTCTTTTTCTTCAATTTCCCTTCCTTCTGCAGTTTATTTTTCTTCTTTTTCTATTCTTTCTTTTTCTATTTTCTCCTTCAACGTATGTTGATCCTTCTTGGCTTGTCTTGGTGTCATAAATTTCAACTTCATTTCATGTCCGTCATGCCTCAAATAAAAGGAACGTTCATCAAGATTGAGCATTGTAAAATGAACCCATGCCCATCTCAAAATTAGATGACAAGAGTTCGTGGGAACAATATCACATAATACTTCTTTCACACATTATCCTGTACTGAATTTGATCCTTGCTTGATTCGGATGAAAGCTTGTTGCTGACTTGAGTTTGTCCACCAATCTTTGGCTTACAACATTGTTGTCGCTTTCGTAAACAAATGCAACTAAACATGGGTCGTTTTCGATTAAACACCTTGTTCTCTACTACCTTTTCCATAATCTTCTTCTTTACTTCCTTTTCTTTTTCTTCAATTTCACTTCCTTTTGCAGTTTATTTTTCTTCTTGTTCTATTCTTTTTTTTCTATTTTCTCCTTCAACGTATGTTGATCCTTCTTGGCTTGTCTTGGTGTCATAAATTTCAACTTCATTTCATGTCCCTCATGCCTCAAATAAACAGAACGTTCATCAAAGATAGAGCGTTTTAAAATGAACCCATGCCCGTCTCAAAAGAAGATGACAAGGGTTCGTGGGAGCAATATCACATAATACTTCTTTCACACATTGTCCTGTACTGAATTTGATCCTTGCTTGATTCGGATGAAAGCTTGATGGTAACTTGAATTTCTCCACCAATCTTTGGCTTACAACATTGTTGTCGCTTTCGTAAACGAATGCAACTAAACATGGGTGGCCTTCGATTAAACACCTTGTTCTCTATTACCTTTTTCATAATCTTCTTCTTTACTTCCTTTTCTTTTTCTTCAATTTCCCTTCCTTCTGCAGTTTAGTTTTCTTCTTTTTCTATTCTTTCTTTTTCTATTTTCTCCTTCAACGTATGTTGATCCTTCTTGGCTTGTCTTGGTGTCATAAATTTCAACTTCATTTCATGTCCGTCATGCCTCAAATAAAAGGAACGTTCATCAAGATTGAGCATTGTAAAATGAACCCATGCCCATCTCAAAATTAGATGACAAGAGTTCGTAGGAACAATATCACATAATACTTCTTTCACACATTATCCTGTACTGAATTTGATCCTTGCTTGATTCGGATGAAAGCTTGTTGCTGACTTGAGTTTGTCCACCAATCTTTGGCTTACAACATTGTTGTCGCTTTCGTAAACAAATGCAACTAAACATGGGTCGTTTTCGATTAAACACCTTGTTCTCTACTACCTTTTCCATAATCTTTTTCTTTACTTCCTTTTCTTTTTCTTCAATTTCCCTTCCTTCTGCAGTTTATTTTTCTTCTTTTTCTATTCTTTCTTTTTCTATTTTCTCCTTCAACGTATGTTGATCCTTCTTGGCTTGTCTTGGTGTCATAAATTTCAACTTCATTTCATGTCCCTCATGCCTCAAATAAACAGAACGTTCATCAAGATAGAGCGTTTTAAAAGGAACCCATGCCCGTCTCAAAAGAAGATGACAAGGGTTCGTGGGAGCAATATCACATAATACTTCTTTCACACATTGTCCTGTACTGAATTTGATCCTTGCTTGATTCGGATGAAAGCTTGATGGTAACTTGAATTTCTCCACCAATCTTTGGCTTACAACATTGTTGTCGCTTTCGTAAACGAATGCAACTAAACATGGGTGGCCTTCGATTAAACACCTTGTTCTCTATTACCTTTTTCATAATCTTCTTCTTTACTTCCTTTTCTTTTTCTTCAATTTCCCTTCCTTCTGCAGTTTATTTTTCTTCTTTTTCTATTCTTTCTTTTTATATTTTCTCCTTCAACGTATGTTGATCCTTCTTGGCTTGTCTTGGTGTCATAAATTTCAACTTCATTTCATGTCCCTCATGCCTCAAATAAACAGAACATTCATCAAGATAGAGCGTTTTAAAATGAACCCATGCCCGTCTCAAAAGAAGATGACAAGGGTTCGTGGGAGCAATATCACATAATACTTCTTTCACACATTGTCCTGTACTGAATTTGATCCTTGCTTGATTCGGATGAAAGCTTGTTGGTAACTTGAATTTCTCCACCAATCTTTGGCTTACAACATTGTTGTCGCTTTCGTAAACGAATGCAACTAAACATGGGTGGCCTTCGATTAAACACCTTGTTCTCTATTACCTTTTTCATAATCTTCTTCTTTACTTCCTTTTCTTTTTCTTCAATTTCCCTTCCTTCTGCAGTTTATTTTTCTTCTTTTTCTATTCTTTCTTTTTCTATTTTCTCCTTCAACGTATGTTGATCCTTCTTGACTTGTCTTGGTGTCATAAATTTCAACTTCAGTTCATGTCCGTCATGCCTCAAATAAAGGGAACGTTCATCAAGATTGAGCATTGTAAAATGAACCCATGCCCATCTTAAAATTAGATGACAAGAGTTCGTGGGAACAATATCACATAATACTTCTTTCACACATTATCCTGTACTAAATTTGATCCTTGCTTGATTCGGATGAAAGCTTGTTGGTAACTTGAATTTCTCCACCAATCTTTGGCTTACAACATTGTTGTCGCTTTCGTAAACGAATGCAACTAAACATGGGTGGCCTTCGATTAAACACCTTGTTCTCTATTACCTTTTTCATAATCTTCTTCTTTACTTCCTTTTCTTTTTCTTCAATTTCCCTTCCTTCTGCAGTTTATTTTTCTTCTTTTTCTATTCTTTCTTTTTCTATTTTCTCCTTCAACGTATGTTGATCCTTCTTGACTTGTCTTGGTGTCATAAATTTCAACTTCAGTTCATGTCCGTCATGCCTCAAATAAAGGGAACGTTCATCAAGATTGAGCATTGTAAAATGAACCCATGCCCATCTTAAAATTAGATGACAAGAGTTCGTGGGAACAATATCACATAATACTTCTTTCACACATTATCCTGTACTGAATTTGATCCTTGCTTGATTCGGATGAAAGCTGGTTGGTAACTTTAGTTTGTCCACCAATCTTTGGCTTACAACATTGTTGTCGCTTTCGTAAACAAATGCAACCAAACATGAGTGGTATTCGATTAAACACCTTGTTCTCTACTACCTTTTCCATAATCTTTTTCTTTACTTCCTTTTCTTTTTCTTCAATTTCCCTTCCTTCTGCAGTTTATTTTTCTTCTTTTTCTATTCTTTCTTTTTCTATTTTCTCCTTCAACGTATGTTGGTCCTTCTTGGCTTGTCTTGGTGTCATAAATTTCAACTTCATTTCATGTCCCTCATGCCTCAAATAAAAAGAACGTTCATCAAGATAGAGCGTTTTAAAATGAACCCATGCCCATCTCAAAGGAAGATGACAAGGGTTCGTGGGAGCAATATCACATAATACTTCTTTCACACATTGTCCTGTACTGAATTTGATCCTTGCTTGATTCGGATGAAAGCTTGTTGGTAACTTGAGTTTCTCTACCAATCTTTGGCTTACAACATTGTTGTCGCTTTCATAAACGAATGCAACTAAACATGGGTGGCTTTCGATTAAACACCTTGTTCTCTACTACCTTTTCCATAATCTTTTTCTTTACTTCCTTTTCTTTTTCTTCAATTTCCCTTCCTTCTGCAGTTTATTTTTCTTCTTTTTCTATTCTTTCTTTTTCTATTTTCTCCTTCAACGTATGTTGATCCTTCTTGGCTTGTCTTGGTGTCATAAATTTCAACTTCATTTCATGTCCCTCATGCCTCAAATAAAGGGAACGTTCATCAAGATTGAGCGTTTTAAAATGAAGCCATGCCCGTCTCAAAATAAGATGACAAGATTTCGTGGGAGCAATATCACATAATACTTCTTTCACACATTGTCCTGTACTGAATTTGATCCTTGCTTGATTTGTATGAAAGCTTTTTGGTAACTTGAGTTTCTCCACCAATCTTTGGCTTACAACATTGTTGTCGCTTTCGTAAACGAATGCAACTAAACATGGGTGGCCTTCGATTAAACACCTTGTTCTCTATTACCTTTTTCATAATCTTCTTCTTTACTTCCTTTTCTTTTTCTTCAATTTCCCTTCCTTCTGCAGTTTATTTTTCTTCTTTTTCTATTTTCTCCTTCAACGTATGTTGATCCTTCTTGGCTTGTCTTGGTGTCATAAATTTCAACTTCATTCATGTCTGTCATGCCTCAAATAAAAGGAACGTTCATCAAGATTGAGCATTGTAAAATGAACCCATGCCCATCTCAAAATTAGATGACAAGAGTTCGTGGGAACAATATCACATAATACTTCTTTCACACATTGTCCTGTACTGAATTTGATCCTTGCTTGATTCGGATGAAAGCTGGTTGGTAACTTGAGTTTGTCCACCAATCTTTGGCTTACAACATTGTTGTCGCTTTCGTAAACAAATGCAACTAAACATGGGTCGTTTTCGATTAAACACTTTGTTCTCTACTACCTTTTCCATAATCTTTTTCTTTACTTCCTTTTCTTTTTCTTCAATTTCCCTTCCTTCTGCAGTTTATTTTTCTTCTTGTTCTATTCTTTTTTTTTTCTATTTTCTCCTTCAACGTATGTTGATCCTTCTTGGCTTGTCTTGGTGTCATAAATTTCAACTTCATTTCATGTCCCTCATGCCTCAAATAAACAGAACGTTCATCAAGATAGAGCGTTTTAAAATGAACCCATGCCCGTCTCAAAAGAAGATGACAAGGGTTCGTGGGAGCAATATCACATAATACTTCTTTCACACATTATCCTGTACTGAATTTGATCCTTGCTTGATTCGGATGAAAGCTTGTTGCTGACTTGAGTTTGTCCACCAATCTTTGGCTTACAACATTGTTGTCGCTTTCGTAAACAAATGCAACTAAACATGGGTGGTTTTCGATTAAACACCTTGTTCTCTACTACCTTTTCCATAATCTTTTTCTTTACTTCCTTATCTTTTTCTTCAATTTCCCTTCCTTCTGCAGTTTATTTTTCTTCTTGTTCTATTCTTTCTTTTTCTACTTTCTCCTTCAATGTATGTTGATCCTTCTTGGCTTGTCTTGGTGTCATAAATTTCAACTTCATTTCATGTCCCTCATGCCTCAAATAAACAGAACGTTCATCAAGATAGAGCGTTTTAAAATGAACCCATGCCCGTCTCAAAAGAAGATGACAAGGGTTCGTGGGAGCAATATCACATAATACTTCTTTCACACATTGTCCTGTACTGAATTTGATCCTTGCTTGATTCGGATGAAAGCTTGTTGGTAACTTGAATTTCTCCACCAATCTTTGGCTTACAACATTGTTGTCGCTTTCGTAAACAAATGCAACTAAACATGGGTCGTTTTCGATTAAACACCTTGTTCTCTACTACCTTTTCCATAATCTTTTTCTTTACTTCCTTTTCTTTTTCTTCAATTTCCCTTCCTTCTGCAGTTTATTTTTCTTCTTTTTCTATTCTTTCTTTTTCTATTTTCTCCTTCAACGTATGTTGATCCTTCTTGGCTTGTCTTGGTGTCATAAATTTCAACTTCATTTCATGTCCCTCATGCCTCAAATAAACAGAACGTTCATCAAGATAGAGTGTTTTAAAATGAACCCATGCCCGTCTCAAAAGAAGATGACAAGGGTTCGTGGGAGCAATATCACATAATACTTCTTTCACACATTGTCCTGTACTGAATTTGATCCTTGCTTGATTCGGATGAAAGCTTGTTGGTAACTTGAATTTCTCCACCAATCTTTGGCTTACAACATTGTTGTCGCTTTCGTAAACGAATGCAACTAAACATGGGTGGCCTTCGATTAAACACCTTGTTCTCTATTACCTTTTTCATAATCTTCTTCTTTACTTCCTTTTCTTTTTCTTCAATTTCCCTTCCTTCTGCAGTTTATTTTTCTTCTTTTTCTATTCTTTCTTTTTCTATTTTCTCCTTCAACGTATGTTGATCCTTCTTGGCTTGTCTTGGTGTCATAAATTTCAACTTCATTTCATGTCCCTCATGCCTCAAATAAACAGAACGTTCATCAAGATAGAGCGTTTTAAAATGAACCCATGCTCGTCTCAAAAGAAGATGACAAGGGTTCGTGGGAGCAATATCACATAATACTTCTTTCACACATTGTCCTGTACTGAATTTGATCCTTGCTTGATTCGGATGAAAGCTTGTTGGTAACTTGAATTTCTCCACCAATCTTTGGCTTACAACATTGTTGTCGCTTTCATAAATGAATGCAACTAAACATGGGTGGCATTCGATTAAACACCTTGTTCTCTACTACCTTTTCCATAATCTTTTTCTTTACTTCCTTTTCTTTTTCTTCAATTTCCCTTCCTTCTGCAGTTTATGTTGCTTGTTTTTCTATTCTTTCTTTTTCTATTTTCTCCTTCAACGTATGTTGATCCTTCTTGGCTTGTCTTGGTGTCATAAATTTCAACTTCATTTCATGTCCCTCATGCCTCAAATAAACGGAACATTCATCAAGATAGAGCGTTTTAAAGTAAAGTCATGCCCATCTCAAAAGAAGGTGACAAGAGTTCGTAGGAGCAATATCATATAATACTTCTTTCACACATTGTCCTGTACTGAATTTGATCCTTGCTTGATTCGGATGAAAGCTTGTTGGTAACTTGAATTTCTCCACCAATCTTGTGCTTACAACATTGTTGTCGCTTTCGTAAACGAATGCAACTAAACATCGGTGGCCTTCGATTAAACACCTTGTTCTCTATTACCTTTTTCATAATCTTCTTCTTTACTTCCTTTTCTTTTTCTTCAATTTCCCTTCCTTCTGCAGTTTATGTTGCTTGTTTTTCTATTCTTTCTTTTTCTATTTTCTCCTTCAACGTATGTTGATCCTTCTTAGCTTGTCTTGGTGTCATAAATTTCAACTTCATTTCATGTCCCTCATGCCTCAAATAAACGGAACATTCATCAAGATAGAGCGTTTTAAAATAAAGTCATGCCCATCTCAAAAGAAGGTGACAAGAGTTCGTAGGAGCAATATCACATAATACTTCTTTCACACATTGTACTGAATTTGATCCTTGCTTGATTCGGATGAAAGCTTGTTGGTAACTTGAGTTTCTCCACCAATCTTTGGCTTACAACATTGTTGTCGCTTTCGTAAACGAATGCAACTAAACATGGGTGGCCTTCGATTAAACACCTTGTTCTCTATTACCTTTTTCATAATCTTCTTCTTTACTTCCTTTTCTTTTTCTTCAATTTCCCTTCCTTCTGTAGTTTATTTTTCTTCTTTTTCTATTCTTTCTTTTTCTATTTTCTCCTTCAACGTATGTTGATCCTTCTTGGCTTGTCTTGGTGTCATAAATTTCAACTTCATTTCATGTCCGTCATGCCTCAAATAAAAGGAACGTTCATCAAGATTGAGCATTGTATTATGAACCCATGCCTATCCTAAAATTAGATGACAAGAGTTCGTGGGAACAATATCACATAATACTTCTTTCACACATTGTCCTGTACTAAATTTGATCCTAGCTTGATTCGGATGAAAGCTTGTTGCTGACTTGAGTTTCTCCACCAATCTTGGGCTTACAACATTGTTGTTGCTTTCGTAAACAAACGCAACTAAACATGGGTGGTTTTCGATTAAACACCTTGTTCTCTACTACCTTTTCCATAATCTTTTTCTTTACTTCCTTTTCTTTTTCTTCAATTTCCCTTCCTTCTGCAGTTTATTTTTCTTCTTTTTCTATTTTCTCCTTCAACGTATGTTGATCCTTCTTGGCTTGTCTTGGTGTCATAAATTTCAACTTCATTTCATGTCCCTCATGCCTCAAATAAACAGAACGTTCATCAAGATAGAGCGTTTTAAAATGAACCCATGCCCATCTCAAAAGAAGATGACAAGGGTTCGTGGGAGCAATATCACATAATACTTCTTTCCACACATTGTCCTGTACTGAATTTGATCCTTGCTTGATTCGGATGAAAGCTTGTTGGTAACTTGAGTTTCTCTACCAATCTTTGGCTTACAACATTGTTGTCGCTTTCATAAACGAATGCAACTAAACATGGGTGGCTTTCGATTAAACACCTTGTTCTCTACTACCTTTTCCATAATCTTTTTCTTTACTTCCTTTTCTTTTTCTTCAATTTCCCTTCCTTCTGCAGTTTATTTTTCTTCTTTTTCTATTCTTTCTTTTTCTATTTTCTCCTTCAACGTATGTTGATCCTTCTTGGCTTGTCTTGGTGTCATAAATTTCAACTTCATTTCATGTCCCTCATGCCTCAAATAAAGGGAACGTTCATCAAGATTGAGCGTTTTAAAATGAAGCCATGCCCATCTCAAAAGAAGATGACAAGGGTTCGTGGGAGCAATATCACATAATACTTCTTTCACACATTGTCTTGTACTGAATTTGATCCTTGCTTGATTTGTATGAAAGCTTTTTGGTAACTTGAGTTTCTCCACCAATCTTTGGCTTACAACATTGTTGTCGCTTTCATAAATGAATGCAACTAAACATGGGTGGCATTCGATTAAACACCTTGTTCTCTACTACCTTTTCCATAATCTTTTTCTTTACTTCCTTTTCTTTTTCTTCAATTTCCCTTCCTTCTGCAGTTTATGTTGCTTGTTTCTCTATTCTTTCTTTTTCTATTTTCTCCTTCAACGTATGTTGATCCTTCTTGGCTTGTCTTGGTGTCATAAATTTCAACTTCATTTCATGTCCCTCATGCCTCAAATAAAGGGAACGTTCATCAAGATTGAGCATTGTATTATGAACCCATGCCTATCCTAAAATTAGATGACAAGAGTTCGTGGGAACAATATCACATAATACTTCTTTCACACATTGTCTTGTACTGAATTTGATCCTTGCTTGATTTGTATGAAAGCTTTTTGGTAACTTGAGTTTCTCCACCAATTTTTGGCTTACAACATTCTTGTCGCTTTCGTAAATGAATGCAACTAAACATGGGTGGCATTCGATTAAACACCTTGTTCTCTACTACCTTTTCCATAATCTTTTTCTTTACTTCCTTTTCTTTTTCTTCAATTTCCCTTCCTTCTGCAGTTTATGTTGCTTGTTTTTCTATTCTTTCTTTTTCTATTTTCTCCTTCAACGTATGTTGATCCTTCTTAGCTTGTCTTGGTGTCATAAATTTCAACTTCATTTCATGTCCCTCATGCCTCAAATAAACAGAACGTTCATCAAGATAGAGCGTTTTAAAATTAACCCATGCCCATCTCAAAAGAAGATGACAAGGGTTCGTGGGAGCAATATCACATAATACTTCTTTCACACATTGTCCTGTACTGAATTTGATCCTTGCTTGATTCGGATGAAAGCTTGTTGGTAACTTGAGTTTCTCTACCAATCTTTGGCTTACAACATTGTTGTCGCTTTCATAAACGAATGCAACTAAACATGGGTGGCTTTCGACTAAACACCTTGTTCTCTACTACCTTTTCCATAATCTTTTTCTTTACTTCCTTTTCTTTTTCTTCAATTTCCCTTCCTTCTGCAGTTTATTTTTCTTCTTTTTCTATTCTTTCTTTTTCTATTTTCTCCTTCAACGTATGTTGATCCTTCTTGGCTTGTCTTGGTGTCATAAATTTCAACTTCATTTCATGTCCCTCATGCCTCAAATAAAGGGAACGTTCATCAAGATTGAGCGTTTTATAAATGAATGCAACTAAACATGGGTGGCATTCGATTAAACACCTTGTTCTCTACTACCTTTTCAATAATCTTTTTCTTTACTTCCTTTTCTTTTTCTTCAATTTCCCTTCCTTCTGCAGTTTATGTTGCTTGTTTTTCTATTCTTTCTTTTTCTATTTTCTCCTTCAACGTATGTTGATCCTTCTTGGCTTGTCTTGGTGTCATAAATTTCAACTTCATTTCATGTCCCTCATGCCTCAAATAAACGGAACATTCATCAAGATAGAGCGTTTTAAAATAAAGTCATGCCCATCTCAAAAGAAGGTGACAAGAGTTCGTAGGAGCAATATCACATAATACTTCTTTCACACATTGTCCTGTACTGAATTTGATCCTTGCTTGATTCAAATGAAAGCTTGTTGGTAACTTGAGTTTCTCCACCAATCTTTGGCTTACAACATTGTTTCGCTTTCGTAAACAAATGCAACTAAACATGGGTGGCCTTCGATTAAACACCTTGTTCTCTATTACCTTTTTCATAATCTTCTTCTTTACTTCCTTTTCTTTTTCTTCAATTTCCCTTCCTTCTGTAGTTTATTTTTCTTCTTTTTCTATTCTTTCTTTTTCTATTTTCTCCTTCAACGTATGTTGATCCTTCTTGGCTTGTCTTGGTGTCATAAATTTCAACTTCATTTCATGTCCGTCATGCCTCAAATAAAAGGAACGTTCATCAAGATTGAGCATTGTAAAATGAACCCATGCCTATCCTAAAATTAGATGACAAGAGTTCGTGGGAACAATATCACATAATACTTCTTTCACACATTGTCCTGTACTAAATTTGATCCTAGCTTGATTCGGATGAAAGCTTGTTGCTGACTTGAGTTTCTCCACCAATCTTTGGCTTACAACATTGTTGTCGCTTTCGTAAACAAATGCAACTAAACATGGGTGGTTTTCGATTAAACACCTTGTTCTCTACTACCTTTTCCATAATCTTTTTCTTTACTTCCTTTTCTTTTTCTTCAATTTCCCTTCCTTCTGCAGTTTATTTTTCTTCTTTTTCTATTCTTTCTTTTTCTATTTTCTCCTTCAACGTATGTTGATCCTTCTTGGCTTGTCTTGGTGTCATAAATTTCAACTTCATTTCATGTCCCTCATGCCTTAAATAAACAGAACGTTCATCAAGATAGAGCGTTTTAAAATGAACCCATGCTCATCTCAAAAGAAGATGACAAGGGTTCGTGGGAGCAATATCACATAATACTTCTTTCACACATTGTCCTGTACTGAATTTGATCCTTGCTTGATTCGGATGAAAGCTTGTTGGTAACTTGAGTTTCTCTACCAATCTTTGGCTTACAACATTGTTGTCGCTTTCATAAACGAATGCAACTAAACATGGGTGGCTTTCGATTAAACACCTTGTTCTCTACTACCTTTTCCATAATCTTTTTCTTTACTTCCATTTCTTTTTCTTCAATTTCCCTTCCTTCTGCAGTTTATTTTTCTTCTTTTTCTATTCTTTCTTTTTCTATTTTCTCCTTCAACGTATGTTGATCCTTCTTGGCTTGTCTTGGTGTCATAAATTTCAACTTCATTTCATGTCCCTGATTCCTCAAATAAAGGGAATGTTCATCAAGATTGAGCGTTTTAAAATGAAGCCATGCCCATCTCAAAAGAAGATGACAAGAGTTCGTGGGAGCAATATCACATAATACTTCTTTCACACATTGTCTTGTACTGAATTTGATCCTTGCTTGATTTGTATGAAAGCTTGTTGGTAACTTGAGTTTCTCCACCAATCTTTGGCTTACAACATTGTTGTCGCTTTCATAAATGAATGCAACTAAACATGGGTGGCTTTCGATTAAACACCTTGTTCTCTACTACCTTTTCCATAATCTTTTTCTTTAGTTCCTTTTCTTTTTCTTCAATTTCCCTTCCTTCTGCAGTTTATTTTTCTTCTTTTTCTATTCTTTCTTTTTCTATTTTCTCCTTCAACGTATGTTGATCCTTCTTGGCTTGTCTTGGTGTCATAAATTTCAACTTCATTTCATGTCCCTCATGCCTCAAATAAACGGAACGTTCATCAAGATTGAGCATTGTAAAATGAAGCCATGCCCATCTCAAAAGAAGATGACAAGAGTTCGTGGGAGCAATATCACATAATACTTCTTTCACACATTGACCTGTACTGAATTTGATCCTTGCTTGATTCGGACGAAAGCTTGTTGGTAACTTGAGTTTCTCCACCAATCTTTGGCTTACAACATTGTTGTCGCTTTCGTAAACGAATGCAACTAAACATGGGTGGCCTTCGATTAAACACCTTGTTCTCTATTACCTTTTTCATAATCTTTTTCTTTACTTCCTTTTCTTTTTCTTCAATTTCCCTTCCTTCTGCAGTTTATTTTTCTTCTTTTTCTATTCTTTCTTTTTCTATTTTGTCCTTCAACGTATGTTGATCCTTCTTGGCTTGTCTTGGTGTCATAAATTTCAACTTCATTTCATGTCCGTCATGCCTCAAATAAAGGGAACGTTCATCAAGATTGAGCATTGTAAAATGAACCCATGACCATCTCAAAATTAGATGACAAGAGTTCGTGGGAACAATATCACATAATACTTCTTTCACACATTGTCCTGTACTGAATTTGATCCTTGCTTGATTCGGATGAAAGCTTGTTGGTAACTTGAGTTTGTCCACCAATATTTGGCTTACAACATTGTTGTCGCTTTCGTAAACAAATGCAACCAAACATGGGTGGTTTTCGATTAAACACCTTGTTCTCCACTACCTTTTCCATAATCTTTTTCTTTACTTCCTTTTCTTTTTCTTCAATTTCCCTTCCTTCTGCAGTTTATGTTGCTTGTTTTTCTATTCTTTCTTTTTCTATTTTCTCCTTCAACGTATGTTGATCCTTCTTGGCTTGTCTTGGTGTCATAAATTTCAACTTCATTTCATGTCCCTCATGCCTCAAATAAACGGAACATTCATCAAGATAGAGCGTTTTAAAATAAAGTCATGCCCATCTCAAAAGAAGGTGACAAGAGTTTGTAGGAGCAATATCACATAATACTTCTTTCACACATTGTATTGTACTGAATTTGATCCTTGCTTGATTTGTATGAAAGCTTTTTGGTAACTTGAGTTTCTCCACCAATCTTTGGCTTACAACATTGTTGTCGCTTTCATAAATGAATGCAACTAAACATGGGTGGCATTCGATTAAACACCTTGTTCTCTGCTACCTTTTCCATAATCTTTTTCTTTACTTCCTTTTCTTTTTCTTCAATTTCCCTTCCTTCTGCAGTTTATGTTGCTTGTTTTTCTATTCTTTCTTTTTCTATTTTCTCCTTCAACGTATGTTGATCCTTCTTGGCTTGTCTTGGTGTCATAAATTTCAACTTCATTTCATGTCCCTCATGCCTCAAATAAACGGAAGATTCATCAAGATAGAGCGTTTTAAAATAAAGTCATGCCCATCTCAAAAGAAGGTGACAAGAGTTCGTAGGAGCAATATCACATAATACTTTTTTCACACATTGTCCTGTACTGAATTTGATCCTTGCTTGATACGGATGAAAGCTTGTTGGTAACTTGAGTTTCTCCACCAATCTTTGGCTTACAACATTGTTGTCGCTTTCGTAAACGAATGCAACTAAACATGGGTGGCCTTCGATTAAACACCTTGTTCTCTATTACCTTTTTCATAATCTTCTTCTTTACTTCCTTTTCTTTTTCTTCAATTTCCCTTCCTTCTGTAGTTTATTTTTCTTCTTTTTCTATTCTTTCTTTTTCTATTTTCTCCTTCAACGTATGTTGATCCTTCTTGGCTTGTCTTGGTGTCATAAATTTCAACTTCATTTCATGTCCGTCATGCCTCAAATAAAAGGAACGTTCATCAAGATTGAGCATTGTAAAATGAACCCATGCCTATCCTAAAATTAGATGACAAGAGTTCGTGGGAACAATATCACATAATACTTCTTTCACACATTGTCATGTACTAAATTTGATCCTAGCTTGATTCGGATGAAAGCTTGTTGCTAACTTGAGTTTCTCCACCAATCTTTGGCTTACAACATTGTTGTCGCTTTCGTAAACAAATGCAACTAAACATGGGTGGTTTTCGATTAAACACCTTGTTCTCTACTACCTTTTCCATAATCTTTTTCTTTACTTCCTTTTCTTTTTCTTCAATTTCCCTTCCTTCTGCAGTTTATTTTTCTTCTTTTTCTATTCTTTCTTTTTCTATTTTCTCCTTCAACGTATGTTGATCCTTCTTGGCTTGTCTTGGTGTCATAAATTTCAACTTCATTTCATGTCCCTCATGCCTCAAACAAACAGAACGTTCATCAAGATAGAGCGTTTTAAAATGAACCCATGCCCATCTCAAAAGAAGATGACAAGGGTTCGTAGGAGCAATATCACATAATACTTCTTTCACACATTGTCCTGTACTGAATTTGATCCTTGCTTGATTCGGACGAAAGCTTGTTGGTAACTTGAGTTTCTCCACCAATCTTTGGCTTACAACATTGTTGTCGCTTTCGTAAACGAATGCAACTAAACATGGGTGGCCTTCGATTAAACACCTTGTTCTCTATTACCTTTTTCATAATCTTTTTCTTTACTTCCTTTTCTTTTTCTTCAATTTCCCTTCCTTCTGCAGTTTATTTTTCTTCTTTTTCTATTCTTTCTTTTTCTATTTTCTCCTTCAACGTATGTTGATCCTTCTTGGCTTGTCTTGGTGTCATAAATTTCAACTTCATTTCATGTCCGTCATGCCTCAAATAAAGGGAACGTTCATCAAGATTGAGCATTGTAAAATGAACCCATGACCATCTCAAAATTAGATGACAAGAGTTCGTGGGAAAAATATCACATAATACTTCTTTCACACATTGTCCTGTACTGAATTTGATCCTTGCTTGATTCGGATGAAAGCTTGTTGGTAACTTGAGTTTGTCCACCAATATTTGGCTTACAACATTGTTGTCGCTTTCGTAAACAAATGCAACCAAACATGGGTGGTTTTCGATTAAACACCTTGTTCTCCACTACCTTTTCCATAATCTTTTTCTTTACTTCCTTTTCTTTTTCTTCAATTTCCCTTCCTTCTGCAGTTTATGTTGCTTGTTTTTCTATTCTTTCTTTTTCTATTTTCTCCTTCAACGTATGTTGATCCTTCTTGGCTTGTCTTGGTGTCATAAATTTCAACTTCATTTCATGTCCCTCATGCCTCAAATAAACGGAACATTCATCAAGATAGAGCGTTTTAAAATAAAGTCATGCCCATCTCAAAAGAAGGTGACAAGAGTTCGTAGGAGCAATATCACATAATACTTCTTTCACACATTGTATTGTACTGAATTTGATCCTTGCTTGATTTGTATGAAAGCTTTTTGGTAACTTGAGTTTCTCCACCAATCTTTGGCTTACAACATTGTTGTCGCTTTCATAAATGAATGCAACTAAACATGGGTGGCATTCGATTAAACACCTTGTTCTCTGCTACCTTTTCCATAATCTTTTTCTTTACTTCCTTTTCTTTTTCTTCAATTTCCCTTCCTTCTGCAGTTTATGTTGCTTGTTTTTCTATTCTTTCTTTTTCTATTTTCTCCTTCAACGTATGTTGATCCTTCTTGGCTTGTCTTGGTGTCATAAATTTCAACTTCATTTCATGTCCCTCATGCCTCAAATAAACGGAAGATTCATCAAGATAGAGCGTTTTAAAATAAAGTCATGCCCATCTCAAAAGAAGGTGACAAGAGTTCGTAGGAGCAATATCACATAATACTTTTTTCACACATTGTCCTGTACTGAATTTGATCTTTGCTTGATACGGATGAAAGCTTGTTGGTAACTTGAGTTTCTCCACCAATCTTTGGCTTACAACATTGTTGTCGCTTTCGTAAACGAATGCAACTAAACATGGGTGGCCTTCGATTAAACACCTTGTTCTCTATTACCTTTTTCATAATCTTCTTCTTTACTTCCTTTTCTTTTTCTTCAATTTCCCTTCCTTCTGTAGTTTATTTTTCTTCTTTTTCTATTCTTTCTTTTTCTATTTTCTCCTTCAACGTATGTTGATCCTTCTTGGCTTGTCTTGGTGTCATAAATTTCAACTTCATTTCATGTCCCTCATGCCTCAAATAAAGGGAACGTTCATCAAGATTGAGCATTGTAAAATGAAGCCATGCCCATCTCAAAAGAAGGTGACAAGAGTTCGTGGGAACAATATCACATAATACTTCTTTCACACATTGTCCTGTACTAAATTTGATCCTAGCTTGATTCGGATGAAAGCTTGTTGCTGACTTGAGTTTCTCCACCAATCTTTGGCTTACAACATTGTTGTCGCTTTCGTAAACAAATGCAACTAAACATGGGTGGTTTTCGATTAAACACCTTGTTCTCTACTACCTTTTCCATAATCTTTTTCTTTACTTCCTTTTCTTTTTCTTCAATTTCCCTTCCTTCTGCAGTTTATTTTTCTTCTTTTTCTATTCTTTCTTTTTCTATTTTCTCCTTCAACGTATGTTGATCCTTCTTGGCTTGTCTTGGTGTCATAAATTTCAACTTCATTTCATGTCCCTCATGCCTTAAATAAACAGAACGTTCATCAAGATAGAGCGTTTTAAAATGAACCCATGCTCATCTCAAAAGAAGATGACAAGGGTTCGTGGGAGCAATATCACATAATACTTCTTTCACACATTGTCCTGTACTGAATTTGATCCTTGCTTGATTCGGATGAAAGCTTGTTGGTAACTTGAGTTTCTCTACCAATCTTTGGCTTACAACATTGTTGTCGCTTTCATAAACGAATGCAACTAAACATGGGTGGCTTTCGATTAAACACCTTGTTCTCTACTACCTTTTCCATAATCTTTTTCTTTACTTCCATTTCTTTTTCTTCAATTTCCCTTCCTTCTGCAGTTTATTTTTCTTCTTTTTCTATTCTTTCTTTTTCTATTTTCTCCTTCAACGTATGTTGATCCTTCTTGGCTTGTCTTGGTGTCATAAATTTCAACTTCATTTCATGTCCCTGATTCCTCAAATAAAGGGAATGTTCATCAAGATTGAGCGTTTTAAAATGAAGCCATGCCCATCTCAAAAGAAGATGACAAGAGTTCGTGGGAGCAATATCACATAATACTTCTTTCACACATTGTCTTGTACTGAATTTGATCCTTGCTTGATTTGTATGAAAGCTTGTTGGTAACTTGAGTTTCTCCACCAATCTTTGGCTTACAACATTGTTGTCGCTTTCATAAATGAATGCAACTAAACATGGGTGGCTTTCGATTAAACACCTTGTTCTCTACTACCTTTTCCATAATCTTTTTCTTTAGTTCCTTTTCTTTTTCTTCAATTTCCCTTCCTTCTGCAGTTTATTTTTCTTCTTTTTCTATTCTTTCTTTTTCTATTTTCTCCTTCAACGTATGTTGATCCTTCTTGGCTTGTCTTGGTGTCATAAATTTCAACTTCATTTCATGTCCCTCATGCCTCAAATAAACGGAACGTTCATCAAGATTGAGCATTGTAAAATGAAGCCATGCCCATCTCAAAAGAAGATGACAAGAGTTCGTGGGAGCAATATCACATAATACTTCTTTCACACATTGACCTGTACTGAATTTGATCCTTGCTTGATTCGGACGAAAGCTTGTTGGTAACTTGAGTTTCTCCACCAATCTTTGGCTTACAACATTGTTGTCGCTTTCGTAAACGAATGCAACTAAACATGGGTGGCCTTCGATTAAACACCTTGTTCTCTATTACCTTTTTCATAATCTTTTTCTTTACTTCCTTTTCTTTTTCTTCAATTTCCCTTCCTTCTGCAGTTTATTTTTCTTCTTTTTCTATTCTTTCTTTTTCTATTTTGTCCTTCAACGTATGTTGATCCTTCTTGGCTTGTCTTGGTGTCATAAATTTCAACTTCATTTCATGTCCGTCATGCCTCAAATAAAGGGAACGTTCATCAAGATTGAGCATTGTAAAATGAACCCATGACCATCTCAAAATTAGATGACAAGAGTTCGTGGGAACAATATCACATAATACTTCTTTCACACATTGTCCTGTACTGAATTTGATCCTTGCTTGATTCGGATGAAAGCTTGTTGGTAACTTGAGTTTGTCCACCAATATTTGGCTTACAACATTGTTGTCGCTTTCGTAAACAAATGCAACCAAACATGGGTGGTTTTCGATTAAACACCTTGTTCTCCACTACCTTTTCCATAATCTTTTTCTTTACTTCCTTTTCTTTTTCTTCAATTTCCCTTCCTTCTGCAGTTTATGTTGCTTGTTTTTCTATTCTTTCTTTTTCTATTTTCTCCTTCAACGTATGTTGATCCTTCTTGGCTTGTCTTGGTGTCATAAATTTCAACTTCATTTCATGTCCCTCATGCCTCAAATAAACGGAACATTCATCAAGATAGAGCGTTTTAAAATAAAGTCATGCCCATCTCAAAAGAAGGTGACAAGAGTTTGTAGGAGCAATATCACATAATACTTCTTTCACACATTGTATTGTACTGAATTTGATCCTTGCTTGATTTGTATGAAAGCTTTTTGGTAACTTGAGTTTCTCCACCAATCTTTGGCTTACAACATTTTTGTCGCTTTCATAAATGAATGCAACTAAACATGGGTGGCATTCGATTAAACACCTTGTTCTCTGCTACCTTTTCCATAATCTTTTTCTTTACTTCCTTTTCTTTTTCTTCAATTTCCCTTCCTTCTGCAGTTTATGTTGCTTGTTTTTCTATTCTTTCTTTTTCTATTTTCTCCTTCAACGTATGTTGATCCTTCTTGGCTTGTCTTGGTGTCATAAATTTCAACTTCATTTCATGTCCCTCATGCCTCAAATAAACGGAAGATTCATCAAGATAGAGCGTTTTAAAATAAAGTCATGCCCATCTCAAAAGAAGGTGACAAGAGTTCGTAGGAGCAATATCACATAATACTTTTTTCACACATTGTCCTGTACTGAATTTGATCCTTGCTTGATACGGATGAAAGCTTGTTGGTAACTTGAGTTTCTCCACCAATCTTTGGCTTACAACATTGTTGTCGCTTTCGTAAACGAATGCAACTAAACATGGGTGGCCTTCGATTAAACACCTTGTTCTCTATTACCTTTTTCATAATCTTCTTCTTTACTTCCTTTTCTTTTTCTTCAATTTCCCTTCCTTCTGTAGTTTATTTTTCTTCTTTTTCTATTCTTTCTTTTTCTATTTTCTCCTTCAACGTATGTTGATCCTTCTTGGCTTGTCTTGGTGTCATAAATTTCAACTTCATTTCATGTCCGTCATGCCTCAAATAAAAGGAACGTTCATCAAGATTGAGCATTGTAAAATGAACCCATGCCTATCCTAAAATTAGATGACAAGAGTTCGTGGGAACAATATCACATAATACTTCTTTCACACATTGTCATGTACTAAATTTGATCCTAGCTTGATTCGGATGAAAGCTTGTTGCTAACTTGAGTTTCTCCACCAATCTTTGGCTTACAACATTGTTGTCGCTTTCGTAAACAAATGCAACTAAACATGGGTGGTTTTCGATTAAACACCTTGTTCTCTACTACCTTTTCCATAATCTTTTTCTTTACTTCCTTTTCTTTTTCTTCAATTTCCCTTCCTTCTGCAGTTTATTTTTCTTCTTTTTCTATTCTTTCTTTTTCTATTTTCTCCTTCAACGTATGTTGATCCTTCTTGGCTTGTCTTGGTGTCATAAATTTCAACTTCATTTCATGTCCCTCATGCCTCAAACAAACAGAACGTTCATCAAGATAGAGCGTTTTAAAATGAACCCATGCCCATCTCAAAAGAAGATGACAAGGGTTCGTGGGAGCAATATCACATAATACTTCTTTCACACATTGTCCTGTACTGAATTTGATCCTTGCTTGATTCGGATGAAAGCTTGTTGGTAACTTCAGTTTCTCTACCAATCTTTGGCTTACAACATTGTTGTCGCTTTCATAAACGAATGCAACTAAACATGGGTGGCTTTCGATTAAACACCTTGTTCTCTACTACCTTTTCCATAATCTTTTTCTTTACTTCCATTTCTTTTTCTTCAATTTCCCTTCCTTCTACAGTTTATTTTTCTTCCTTTTCTATTCTTTCTTTTTCTATTTTCTCCTTCAACGTATGTTGATCCTTCTTGGCTTGTCTTGGTGTCATAAATTTCAACTTCATTTCATGTCCCTCATGCCTCAAATAAAGGGAACGTTCATCAAGATTGAGCATTGTAAAATGAAGCCATGCCCATCTCAAAAGAAGATGACAAGAGTTCGTGGGAGCAATATCACATAATACTTCTTTCACACATTGTCTTGTACTGAATTTGATACTTGCTTGATTCGGATGAAAGCTTGTTGGTAACTTGAGTTTCTCCACCAATCTTTGGCTTACAACATTGTTGTCGCTTTCGTAAACGAATGCAACTAAACATGGGTGGCCTTCGATTAAACACCTTGTTCTCTATTACCTTTTTCATAATCTTCTTCTTTACTTCCTTTTCTTTTTCTTCAATTTCCCTTCCTTCTGTAGTTTATTTTTCTTCTTTTTCTATTCTTTCTTTTTCTATTTTCTCCTTCAACGTATGTTGATCCTTCTTGGCTTGTCTTGGTGTCATAAATTTCAACTTCATTTCATGTCCGTCATGCCTCAAATAAAAGGAACGTTCATCAAGATTGAGCATTGTATTATGAACCCATGCCTATCCTAAAATTAGATGACAAGAGTTCGTGGGAACAATATCACATAATACTTCTTTCACACATTGTCCTGTACTAAATTTGATCCTAGCTTGATTCGGATGAAAGCTTGTTGCTAACTTGAGTTTCTCCACCAATCTTTGGCTTACAACATTGTTGTCGCTTTCGTAAACAAATGCAACTAAACGTGGGTGGTTTTCGATTAAACACCTTGTTCTCTATTACCTTTTCCATAATCTTTTTCTTTACTTCCTTTTCGTTTTCTTCAATTTCCCTTCCTTCTGCAGTTTATTTTTCTTCTTTTTCTATTCTTTCTTTTTCTATTTTCTCCTTCAACGTATGTTGATCCTTCTTGGCTTGTCTTGGTGTCATAAATTTCAACTTCATTTCATGTCCCTCATGCCTCAAATAAACAGAACGTTCATCAAGATAGAGCGTTTTAAAATGAACCCATGCCCATCTCAAAAGAAGATGACAAGGGTTCGTGGGAGCAATATCACATAATACTTCTTTCACACATTGTCCTGTACTGAATTTGATCCTTGCTTGATTCGGATGAAAGCTTGTTGGTAACTTGAGTTTCTCTACCAATCTTTGGCTTACAACATTGTTGTCGCTTTCATAAACGAATGCAACTAAACATGGGTGGCTTTCGATTAAACACCTTGTTCTCTACTACCTTTTCCATAATCTTTTTCTTTACTTCCATTTCTTTTTCTTCAATTTCCCTTCCTTCTACAGTTTATTTTTCTTCTTTTTCTATTCTTTCTTTTTCTATTTTCTCCTTCAACGTATGTTGATCCTTCTTGGCTTGTCTTGGTGTCATAAATTTCAAGTTCATTTCATGTCCCTCATGCCTCAAATAAAGGGAATGTTCATCAAGATTGAGCGTTTTAAAATGAAGCCATGCCCATCTCAAAAGAAGATGACAAGAGTTCGTGGGAGCAATATCACATAATACTTCTTTCACACATTGTCTTGTACTGAATTTGATCCTTGCTTGATTTGTATGAAAGCTTGTTGGTAACTTGAGTTTCTCCACCAATCTTTGGTTTACAACATTGTTGTCGCTTTCGTAAATGAATGCAACTAAACATGGGTGGCTTTCGATTAAACACCTTGTTCTCTACTACCTTTTCCATAATCTTTTTCTTTAGTTCCTTTTCTTTTTCTTCAATTTCCCTTCCTTCTGCAGTTTATTTTTCTTCTTTTTCTATTCTTTCTTTTTCTATTTTCTCCTTCAACGTATGTTGATCCTTCTTGGCTTGTCTTGGTGTCATAAATTTCAACTTCATTTCATGTCCCTCATGCCTCAAATAAAGGGAACGTTCATCAAGATTGAGCATTGTAAAATGAAGCCATGCCCATCTCAAAAGAAGATGACAAGAGTTCGTGGGAGCAATATCACATAATACTTCTTTCACACATTGTCTTGTACTGAATTTGATACTTGCTTGATTCGGATGAAAGCTTGTTGGTAACTTGAGTTTCTCCACCAATCTTTGGCTTACAACATTGTTGTCGCTTTCGTAAACGAATGCAACTAAACATGGGTGGCCTTCGATTAAACGCCTTGTTCTCTATTACCTTTTTCATAATCTTCTTCTTTACTTCCTTTTCTTTTTCTTCAATTTCCCTTCCTTCTGTAGTTTATTTTTCTTCTTTTTCTATTCTTTCTTTTTCTATTTTCTCCTTCAACGTATTTTGATCCTTCTTGGCTTGTCTTGGTGTCATAAATTTCAACTTCATTTCATGTCCGTCATGCCTCAAATAAAAGGAACGTTCATCAAGATTGAGCATTGTATTATGAACCCATGCCTATCCTAAAATTAGATGACAAGAGTTCGTGGGAACAATATCACATAATACTTCTTTCACACATTGTCCTGTACTAAATTTGATCCTAGCTTGATTCGGATGAAAGCTTGTTGCTGACTTGAGTTTCTCCACCAATCTTTGGCTTACAACATTGTTGTCGCTTTCGTAAACAAACGCAACTAAACATGGGTGGTTTTCGATTAAACCCCTTGTTCTCTACTACCTTTTCCATAATCTTTTTCTTTACTTCCTTTTCTTTTTCTTCAATTTCCCTTCCTTCTGCAGTTTATTTTTCTTCTTTTTCTATTTTCTCCTTCAACGTATGTTGATCCTTCTTGGCTTGTCTTGGTGTCATAAATTTCAACTTCATTTCATGTCCCTCATGCCTCAAATAAGCAGAACGTTCATCAAGATAGAGCGTTTTAAAATGAACCCATGCCCATCTCAAAAGAAGATGACAAGGGTTCGTGGGAGCAATATCACATAATAGTTCCTTCACACATTGTCCTGTACTGAATTTGATCCTTGCTTGATTCAAATGAAAGCTTGTTGGTAACTTGAGTTTCTCTACCAATCTTTGGCTTACAACATTGTTGTCGCTTTCATAAACGAATGCAACTAAACATGGGTGGCTTTCGATTAAACACCTTGTTCTCTACTACCTTTTCCATAATCTTTTTCTTTACTTCCTTTTCTTTTTCTTCAATTTCCCTTCCTTCTGCAGTTTATTTTTCTTCTTTTTCTATTCTTTCTTTTTCTATTTTCTCCTTCAACGTATGTTGATCCTTCTTGGCTTGTCTTGGTGTCATAAATTTCAACTTCATTTCATGTCCCTCATGCCTCAAATAAAGGGAACGTTCATCAAGATTGAGCGTTTTAAAATGAAGCCATGCCCATCTCAAAAGAAGATGACAAGAGTTTGTGGGAGCAATATCACATAATACTTCTTTCACACATTGTCTTGTACTGAATTTGATCCTTGCTTGATTTGTATGAAAGCTTTTTGGTAACTTGAGTTTCTCCACCAATCTTTGGCTTACAACATTGTTGTCGCTTTCATAAATGAATGCAACTAAACATGGGTGGCATTCGATTAAACACCTTGTTCTCTACTACGTTTTCCATAATCTTTTTCTTTACTTCCTTTTCTTTTTCTTCAATTTCCCTTCCTTCTGTAGTTTATGTTGCTTGTTTTTCTATTCTTTCTTTTTCTATTTTCTCCTTCAACGTATGTTGATCCTTCTTGGCTTGTCTTGGTGTCATAAATTTCAACTTCATTTCATGTCCCTCATGCCTCAAATAAACGGAACATTCATCAAGATAGAGCGTTTTAAAATAAAGTCATGCCCATCTCAAAAGAAGGTGACATGAGTTCGTAGGAGCAATATCACATAATACTTCTTTCACACATTGTCCTGTACTGAATTTGATCCTTGCTTGATTCGGATGAAAGCTTGTTGGTAACTTGAGTTTCTCCACCAATCTTTGGCTTACAACATTGTTGTCGCTTTCGTAAACGAATGCAACTAAACATGGGTGGCCTTCGATTAAACACCTTGTTCTCTATTACCTTTTTCATAATCTTCTTCTTTACTTCCTTTTCTTTTTCTTCAATTTCCCTTCCTTCTGTAGTTTATTTTTCTTCTTTTTCTATTCTTTCTTTTTCTATTTTCTCCTTCAACGTATGTTGATCCTTCTTGGCTTGTCTTGGTGTCATAAATTTCAACTTCATTTCATGTCCGTCATGCCTCAAATAAAAGGAACATTCATCAAGATTGAGCATTGTAAAATGAACCCATGCCTATCCTAAAATTAGATGACAAGAGTTCGTGGGAACAATATCACATAATACTTCTTTCACACATTGTCCTGTACTAAAATTGATCCTAGCTTGATTCGGATGAAAGCTTGTTGCTGACTTGAGTTTCTCCACCAATCTTTGGCTTACAACATTGTTGTCGCTTTCGTAAACAAATGCAACTAAACATGGGTGGTTTTCGATTAAACACCTTGTTCTCTACTACCTTTTCCATAATCTTTTTCTTTACTTCCTTTTCTTTTTCTTCAATTTCCCTTCCTTTTGCAGTTTATTTTTCTTGTTTTTCTATTCTTTCTTTTTCTATTTTCTCCTTCAACGTATGTTGATCCTTCTTGGCTTGTCTTGGTGTCATAAATTTCAACTTCATTTCATGTCCCTCATGCCTCAAATAAACAGAACGTTCATCAAGATAGAGCGTTTTAAAATGAACCCATGCCCATCTCAAAAGAAGATGACAAGGGTTCGTGGGAGCAATATCACATAATACTTCTTTCACACATTGTCTTGTACTGAATTTGATCCTTGCTTGATTCGGATGAAAGCTTGTTGGTAACTTGAGTTTCTCTACCAATCTTTGGCTTACAACATTGTTGTCGCTTTCGTAAACGAATGCAACTAAACATGGGTGGCTTTCGATTAAACACCTTGTTCTCTACTACCTTTTCCATAATCTTTTTCTTTACTTCCTTTTCTTTTTCTTCAATTTCCCTTCCTTCTGCAGTTTATTTTTCTTCTTTTTCTATTCTTTCTTTTTCTATTTTCTCCTTCAACGTATGTTGATCCTTCTTGGCTTGTCTTGGTGTCATAAATTTCAACTTCATTTCATGTCCCTCATGCCTCAAATAAAGGGAACGTTCATCAAGATTGAGCGTTTTAAAATGAAGCCATGCCCATCTCAAAAGAAGATGACAAGAGTTCGTGGGAGCAATATCACATAATACTTCTTTCACACATTGACCTGTACTGAATTTGATCCTTGCTTGATTCGGACGAAAGCTTGTTGATAACTTGAGTTTCTCCACCAATCTTTGGCTTACAACATTGTTGTCGCTTTCTTAAACGAATGCAACCAAACATGGGTGGTTTTCGATTAAACACCTTGTTCTCTACTACCTTTTCCATAATCTTTTTCTTTACTTCCTTTTCTTTTTCTTCAATTTCCCTTCCTTCTGCAGTTTATTTTTCTTCTTTTTATATTCTTTCTTTTTCTATTTTCTCCTTCAACGTATGTTGATCATTCTTGGCTTGTCTTGGTGTCATAAATTTCAACTTCATTTCATGTCCCTCATGCCTCAAATAAACAGAACGTTCATCAAGATAGAGCGTTTTAAAATGAACCCATGCCCATCTCAAAAGAAGATGACAAGAGTTCGTGGGAGCAATATCACATAATACTTCTTTCACACATTGTCTTGTACTGAATTTGATCCTTGCATGATTTGTATGAAAGCTTGTTGGTAACTTGAGTTTCTCCACCAATCTTTGGCTTACAACATTGTTGTCGCTTTCATAAATGAATGCAACTAAACATGGGTGGCATTCGATTAAACACCTTGTTCTCTACTACCTTTTCAATAATCTTTTTCTTTACTTCCTTTTCTTTTTCTTCAATTTCCCTTCCTTCTGCAGTTTATGTTGCTTGTTTTTCTATTCTTTCTTTTTCTATTTTCTCCTTCAACGTATGTTGATCCTTCTTGGCTTGTCTTGGTGTCATAAATTTCAACTTCATTTCATGTCCGTCATGCCTCAAATAAAAGGAACGTTCATCAAGATTGAGCATTGTAAAATGAACCCATGCCTATCCTAAAATTAGATGACAAGAGTTCGTGGGAACAATATCACATAATACTTCTTTCACACATTGTCATGTACTAAATTTGATCCTAGCTTGATTCGGATGAAAGCTTGTTGCTAACTTGAGTTTCTCCACCAATCTTTGGCTTACAACATTGTTGTCGCTTTCATAAACAAATGCAACTAAACATGGGTGGTTTTCGATTAAACACCTTGTTCTCTACTACCTTTTCCATAATCTTTTTCTTTACTTCCTTTTCTTTTTCTTCAATTTCCCTTCCTTCTGCAGTTTATTTTTCTTCTTTTTCTATTCTTTCTTTTTCTATTTTCTCCTTCAACGTATGTTGATCCTTCTTGGCTTGTCTTGGTGTCATAAATTTCAACTTCATTTCATGTCCCTCATGCCTCAAATAAACAGAACGTTCATCAAGATAGAGCGTTTTAAGATGAACCCATGCCCATCTCAAAAGAAGATGACAAGGGTTCGTGGGAGCAATATCACATAATACTTCTTTCACACATTGTCCTGTACTGAATTTGATCCTTGCTTGATTCGGATGAAAGCTTGTTGGTATCTTGAGTTTCTCTACCAATCTTTGGCTTACAACATTGTTGTCGCTTTCATAAACGAATGCAACTAAACATGGGTGGCTTTCGATTAAACACCTTGTTCTCTACTACCTTTTCCATAATCTTTTTCTTTACTTCCATTTCTTTTTCTTCAATTTCCCTTCCTTCTACAGTTTATTTTTCTTCTTTTTCTATTCTTTCTTTTTCTATTTTCTCCTTCAACGTATGTTGATCCTTCTTGGCTTGTCTTGGTGTCATAAATTTCAACTTCATTTCATGTCCCTCATGCCTCAAATAAAGGGAATGTTCATCAAGATTGAGCGTTTTAAAATGAAGCCATGCCCATCTCAAAAGAAGATGACAAGAGTTTGTGGGAGCAATATCACATAATACTTCTTTCACACATTGTCTTGTACTGAATTTGATCCTTGCTTGATTTGTATGAAAGCTTGTTGGTAACTTGAGTTTCTCCACCAATCTTTGGTTTACAACATTGTTGTCGCTTTCATAAATGAATGCAACTAAACATGGGTGGCTTTCGATTAAACACCTTGTTCTCTACTACCTTTTCCATAATCTTTTTCTTTACTTCCTTTTCTTTTTCTTCAATTTCCCTTCCTTCTGCAGTTTATTTTTCTTCTTTTTCTATTCTTTCTTTTTCTATTTTCTACTTCAACGTATGTTGATCCTTCTTGGCTTGTCTTGGTGTCATAAATTTCAACTTCATTTCTTGTCCCTCATGCCTGAAATAAAGGGAACGTTCATCACGATTGAGCGTTTTAAAATGAAGCCATGCCCATCTCAAAAGAAGATGACAAGAGTTCGTGGGAGCAATATCACATAATACTTCTTTCACACATTGTCTTGTACTGAATTTGATCCTTGCTTGATTCGGATGAAAGCTTGTTGGTAACTTGAGTTTCTCTACCAATCTTTGGCTTACAACATTGTTGTCGCTTTCGTAAATGAATGCAACTAAACATGGGTGGCTTTCGATTAAACACCTTCTTCTCTACTACCTTTTCCATAATCTTTTTCTTTACTTCCTTTTCTTTTTCTCCAATTTCCCTTCCTTCTGCAGTTTATGTTGCTTGTTTTTCTATTCTTTCTTTTTCTATTTTCTCCTTCAACGTATGTTGATCCTTCTTGGCTTGTCTTGGTGTCATAAATTTCAACTTCATTTCATGTCCCTCATGCCTCAAATAAACGGAACATACATCAAGATAGAGCGTTTTAAAATAAAGTCATGCCCATCTCAAAAGAAGGTGACAAGAGTTCGTAGGAGCAATATCACATAATACTTCTTTCACACATTGTATTGTACTGACTTTGATCCTTGCTTGATTTGTATGAAAGCTTTTTGGTAACTTGAGTTTCTCCACCAATCTTTGGCTTACAACATTGTTGTCGCTTTCATAAATGAATGCAACTAAACATGGGTGGCATTCGATTAAACACCTTGTTCTCTGCTACCTTTTCCATAATCTTTTTCTTTACTTCCTTTTCTTTTTCTTCAATTTCCCTTCCTTCTGCAGTTTATGTTGCTTGTTTTTCTATTCTTTCTTTTTCTATTTTCTCCTTCAACGTATGTTGATCCTTCTTGGCTTGTTTTGGTGTCATAAATTTCAACTTCATTTCATGTCCCTCATGCCTCAAATAAACGGAACATTCATCAAGATAGAGCGTTTTAAAATAAAGTCATGCCCATCTCAAAAGAAGGTGACAAGAGTTCGTAGGAGCAATATCACATAATACTTTTTTCACACATTGTCCTGTACTGAATTTGATCCTTGCTTGATTCGGATGAAAGCTTGTTGGTAACTTGAGTTTCTCCACCAATCTTTGGCTTACAACATTGTTGTCGCTTTCGTAAACGAATGCAACTAAACATGGGTGGCCTTCGATTAAACACCTTGTTCTCTATTACCTTTTTCATAATCTTCTTCTTTACTTCCTTTTCTTTTTGTTCAATTTCCCTTCCTTCTGTAGTTTATTTTTCTTCTTTTTCTATTCTTTCTTTTTCTATTTTCTCCTTCAACGTATGTTGATCCTTCTTGGCTTGTCTTGGTGTCATAAATTTCAACTTCATTTCATGTCCGTCATGCCTCAAATAAAAGGAACGTTCATCAAGATTGAGCATTGTAAAATGAACCCATGCCTATCCTAAAATTAGATGACAAGAGTTCGTGGGAACAATATCACATAATACTTCTTTCACACATTGTCATGTACTAAATTTGATCCTAGCTTGATTCGGATGAAAGCTTGTTGCTAACTTGAGTTTCTCCACCAATCTTTGGCTTACAACATTGTTGTCGCTTTCGTAAACAAATGCAACTAAACATGGGTGGTTTTCGATTAAACACCTTGTTCTCTACTACCTTTTCCATAATCTTTTTCTTTACTTCCTTTTCTTTTTCTTCAATTTCCCTTCCTTCTGCAGTTTATTTTTCTTCTTTTTCTATTCTTTCTTTTTCTATTTTCTCCTTCAACGTATGTTGATCCTTCTTGGCTTGTCTTGGTGTCATAAATTTCAACTTCATTTCATGTCCCTCATGCCTCAAATAAACAGAACGTTCATCAAGATAGAGCGTTTTAAAATGAACCCATGCCCATCTCAAAAGAAGATGACAAGGGTTCGTGGGAGCAATATCACATAATACTTCTTTCACACATTGTCCTGTACTGAATTTGATCCTTGCTTGATTCGGATGAAAGCTTGTTCGTAACTTGAGTTTCTCTACCAATCTTTGGCTTACAACATTGTTGTCGCTTTCGTAAACGAATGCAACTAAACATGGTTGGCTTTTGATTAAACACCTTGTTCTCTACTACCTTTTCCATAATCTTTTTCTATACTTCCTTTTCTTTTTCTTCAATTTCCCTTCCTTCTGCAGTTTATTTTTTCTTCTTTTTCTATTCTTTCTTTTTCTATTTTCTCCTTCAACGTATGTTGATCCTTCTTGGCTTGTCTTGGTGTCATAAATTTCAACTTCATTTCATGTCCCTCATGCCTCAAATAAAGGGAACGTTCATCAAGATTGAGCGTTTTAAAATGAAGCCATGCCCATCTCAAAAGAAGATGACAAGAGTTCGTGGGAGCAATATCACATAATACTTCTTTCACACATTGTCTTGTACTGAATTTGATCCTTGCTTGATTCGGATGAAAGCTTGTTGGTAACTTGAGTTTCTCTACCAATCTTTGGCTTACAACATTGTTGTCGCTTTCGTAAATGAATGCAACTAAACATGGGTGGCTTTCGATTAAACACCTTCTTCTCTACTACCTTTTCCATAATCTTTTTCTTTACTTCCTTTTCTTTTTCTTCAATTTCCCTTCCTTCTGCAGTTTATTTTTCTTCTTTTTCTATTCCTTCTTTTTCTATTTTCTCCTTCAACGTATGTTGATCCTTCTTGGCTTGTCTTGGTGTCATAAATTTCAACTTCATTTCATGTCCCTCATGCCTCAAATAAAGGGAACGTTCATCAAGATTGAGCGTTTTAAAATGAAGCCATGCCCATATCAAAAGAAGATGACAAGAGTTCGTGGGAGCAATATCACATAATACTTCTTTCACACATTGACCTGTACTGAATTTGATCCTTGCTTGATTCGGACGAAAGCTTGTTGGTAACTTGAGTTTCTCCACCAATCTTTGGCTTACAACATTGTTGTCGCTTTCGTAAACGAATGCAACTAAACATGGGTGGCCTTCGATTAAACACCTTGTTCTCTATTACCTTTTTCATAATCTTTTTCTTTACTTCCTTTTCTTTTTCTTCAATTTCCCTTCCTTCTGCAGTTTATTTTTCTTCTTTTTCTATTCTTTCTTTTTCTATTTTCTCCTTCAACGTATGTTGATCCTTCTTGGCTTGTCTTGGTGTCATAAATTTCAACTTCATTTCATGTCCGTCATGCCTCAAATAAAGGGAACGTTCATCAAGATTGAGCATTGTAAAATGAACCCATGACCATCTCAAAATTAGATGACAAGAGTTCGTGGGAACAATACCACATAATACTTCTTTCACACATTGTCCTGTACTGAATTTGATCCTTGCTTGATTCGGATGAAAGCTTGTTGGTAACTTGAGTTTGTCCACCAATATTTGGCTTACAACATTGTTGTCGCTTTCGTAAACAAATGCAACCAAACATGGGTGGTTTTCGATTAAACACCTTGTTCTCTACTACCTTTTCCATAATCTTTTTCTTTACTTCCGTTTCTTTTTCTTCAATTTCCCTTCCTTCTGCAGTTTATTTTTCTTCTTTTTCTATTCTTTCTTTTTCTATTTTCTCCTTCAACGTCTGTTGATCCTTCTTGGCTTGTCTTGGTGTCATAAATTTCAACTTCATTTCATGTCCCTCATTCCTCAAATAAACAGAACGTTCATCAAGATAGAGCGTTTTAAAATGAACCCATGCCCATCTCAAAAGAAGATGACAAGGGTTCGTGGGAGCAATATCACATAATACTTCTTTCACACATTGTCCTATACTGAATTTGATCCTTGCTTGATTCGGATGAAAGCTTGTTGGTAACTTGAGTTTCTCCACCAATCTTTGGCTTACAACATTGTTGTCGCTTTCGTAAACGAATGCAACTAAACATGGTTGGCTTTTGATTAAACACCTTGTTCTCTACTACCTTTTCCATAATCTTTTTCTATACTTCCTTTTCTTTTTCTTCAATTTCCCTTCCTTCTGCAGTTTATTTTTTCTTCTTTTTCTATTCTTTCTTTTTCTATTTTCTCCTTCAACGTATGTTGATCCTTCTTGGCTTGTCTTGGTGTCATAAATTTCAACTTCATTTCATGTCCCTCATGCCTCAAATAAAGGGAACGTTCATCAAGATTGAGCGTTTTAAAATGAAGCCATGCCCATCTCAAAAGAAGATGACAAGAGTTCGTAGGAGCAATATCACATAATACTTCTTTCACATATTGTCCTGTACTGAATTTGATCCTTGCTTGATCGGTATGAAAGCTTGTTGGTAACTTGAGTTTCTCGACCAATCTTTGGCTTATAACATTGTTGTCGCTTTCATAAATGAATGCAACTAAACATGGGTGGCTTTCGATTAAACACCTTGTTCTCTACTACCTTGTCCATAATCTTTTTCTTTACTTCCTTTTCTTTTTCTTCAATTTCCCTTCCTTCTGCAGTTTATTTTTCTTCTTTTTCTATTCTTTCTTTTTCTATTTTCTCCTTCAACGTATGTTGATCCTTCTTGGCTTGTCTTGGTGTCATAAATTTCAACTTCATTTCTTGTCCCTCATGCCTGAAATAAAGGGAACGTTCATCAAGATTGAGCGTTTTAAAATGAAGCCATGCCCATCTCAAAAGAAGATGACAAGAGTTCGTGGGAGCAATATCACATAATACTTCTTTCACACATTGTCTTGTACTGAATTTGATCCTTGCTTGATTTGTATGAAAGCTTGTTGGTAACTTGAGTTTCTCCACCAATCTTTGGCTTACAACATTGTTGTCGCTTACATAAATGAATGCAACTAAACATGGGTGGCTTTCGATTAAACACCTTGTTCTCTACTACCTTTTCCATAATCTTTTTCTTTACTTCCATTTCTTTTTCTTCAATTTCCCTTCCTTCTACAGTTTATTTTTCTTCTTTTTCTATTCCTTCTTTTTCTATTTTCTCCTTCAACGTATGTTGATCCTTCTTGGCTTGTCTTGGTGTCATAAATTTCAACTTCATTTCATGTCCCTCATGCCTCAAATAAAGGGAACGTTCATCAAGATTGAGCGTTTTAAAATGAAGCCATGCCCATCTCAAAAGAAGATGACAAGAGTTCGTGGGAGCAATATCACATAATACTTCTTTCACACATTGACCTGTACTGAATTTGATCCTTGCTTGATTCGGACGAAAGCTTGTTGGTAACTTGAGTTTCTCCACCAATCTTTGGCTTACAACATTGTTGTCGCTTTCGTAAACGAATGCAACTAAACATGGGTGGCCTTCGATTAAACACCTTGTTCTCTATTACCTTTTTCATAATCTTTTTCTTTACTTCCTTTTCTTTTTCTTCAATTTCCCTTCCTTCTGCAGTTTATTTTTCTTCTTTTTCTATTCTTTCTTTTTCTATTTTCTCCTTCAACGTATGTTGATCCTTCTTGGCTTGTCTTGGTGTCATAAATTTCAACTTCATTTCATGTCCGTCATGCCTCAAATAAAGGGAACGTTCATCAAGATTGAGCATTGTAAAATGAACCCATGACCATCTCAAAATTAGATGACAAGAGTTCGTGGGAACAATACCACATAATACTTCTTTCACACATTGTCCTGTACTGAATTTGATCCTTGCTTGATTCGGATGAAAGCTTGTTGGTAACTTGAGTTTGTCCACCAATATTTGGCTTACAACATTGTTGTCGCTTTCGTAAACAAATGCAACCAAACATGGGTGGTTTTCGATTAAACACCTTGTTCTCTACTACCTTTTCCATAATCTTTTTCTTTACTTCCTTTTCTTTTTCTTCAATTTCCCTTCCTTCTGCAGTTTATTTTTCTTCTTTTTCTATTCTTTCTTTTTCTATTTTCTCCTTCAACGTCTGTTGATCCTTCTTGGCTTGTCTTGGTGTCATAAATTTCAACTTCATTTCATGTCCCTAATTCCTCAAATAAACAGAACGTTCATCAAGATAGAGCGTTTTAAAATGAACCCATGCCCATCTCAAAAGAAGATGACAAGGGTTCGTGGGAGCAATATCACATAATACTTCTTTCACACATTGTCCTATACTGAATTTGATCCTTGCTTGATTCGGATGAAAGCTTGTTGGTAACTTGAGTTTCTCTACCAATCTTTGGCTTACAACATTGTTGTCGCTTTCGTAAACGAATGCAACTAAACATGGGTGGCTTTTGATTAAACACCTTGTTCTCTACTACCTTTTCCATAATCTTTTTCTATACTTCCTTTTCTTTTTCTTCACTTTCCCTTGCTTCTGCAGTTTATTTTTTCTTCTTTTTCTATTCTTTCTTTTTCTATTTTCTCCTTCAACGTATGTTGATCCTTCTTGGCTTGTCTTGGTGTCATAAATTTCAACTTCATTTCATGTCCCTCATGCCTCAGATAAAGGGAACGTTCATCAAGATTGAGCGTTTTAAAATGAAGCCATGCCCATCTCAAAAGAAGATGACAAGAGTTCGTAGGAGCAATATCACATAATACTTCTTTCACATATTGTCCTGTACTGAATTTGATCCTTGCTTGATCGGTATGAAAGCTTGTTGGTAACTTGAGTTTCTCGACCAATCTTTGGCTTACAACATTGTTGTCGCTTTCATAAATGAATGCAACTAAACATGGGTGGCTTTCGATTAAACACCTTGTTCTCTACTACCTTGTCCATAATCTTTTTCTTTACTTCCTTTTCTTTTTCTTCAATTTCCCTTCCTTCTGCAGTTTATTTTTCTTATTTTTCTATTCTTTCTTTTTCGATTTTCTCCTTCAACGTATGTTGATCGTTCTTGGCTTGTCTTGGTGTCATAAATTTCAACTTCATTTCATGTCCCTCATGCCTGAAATAAAGGGAACGTTCATCAAGATTGAGCGTTTTAAAATGAAGCCATGCCCATCTCAAAAGAAGATGACAAGAGTTCGTGGGAGCAATATCACATAATACTTCTTTCACACATTGTCTTGTACTGAATTTGATCCTTGCTTGATTTGTATGAAAGCTTGTTGGTAACTTGAGTTTCTTCACCAATCTTTGGCTTACAACATTGTTGTCGCTTTCATAAATGAATGCAACTAAACATGGGTGGCTTTCGATTAAACGCCTTGTTCTCTACTACCTTTTCCATAATCTTTTTCTTTACTTCCTTTTCTTTTTCTTCAATTTCCCTTCCTTCTGCAGTTTATTTTTCTTCTTTTTCTATTCTTTCTTTTTCTATTTTCTCCTTCAACGTATGTTGATCCTTCTTGGCTTGTCTTGGTGTCATAAATTTCAACTTCATTTCATGTCCCTCATGCCTGAAATAAAGGGAACGTTCATCAAGATTGAGCGTTTTAAAATGAAGCCATGCCCATCTCAAAAGAAGATGACAAGAGTTCGTGGGAGCAATATCACATAATACTTCTTTCACACATTGTCTTGTACTGAATTTGATTCTTGCTTGATTCGGATGAAAGCTTGTTGGTAACTTGAGTTTCTCTACCAATCTTTGGCTTACAACATTGTTGTCGCTTTCGTAAACGAATGCAACTAAACATGGGTGGCTTTCGATTAAACACCTTGTTCTCTACTACCTTTTCCATAATCTTTTTCTTTACTTCCTTTTCTTTTTCTTCAATTTCCCTTCCTTCTGCAGTTTATTTTTCTTCTTTTTCTATTCTTTCTTTTTCTATTTTCTCCTTCAACGTATGTTGATCCTTCTTGGCTTGTCTTGGTGTCATAAATTTCAACTTCATTTCATGTCCCTCATGCCTCAAATAAAGGGAACGTTCATCAAGATTGAGCGTTTTAAAATGAAGCCATGCCCATCTCAAAAGAAGATGACAAGAGTTCGTGGGAGCAATATCACATAATACTTCTTTCACACATTGACCTGTACTGAATTTGATCCTTGCTTGATTCGGACGAAAGCTTGTTGGTAACTTGAGTTTCTCCACCAATCTTTGGCTTACAACATTGTTGTCGCTTTCGTAAACGAATGCAACTAAACATGGGTGGCCTTCGATTAAACACCTTGTTCTCTATTACCTTTTTCATAATCTTTTTCTTTACTTCCTTTTCTTTTTCTTCAATTTCCCTTCCTTCTGCAGTTTATTTTTCTTCTTTTTCTATTCTTTCTTTTTCTATTTTCTCCTTCAACGTATGTTGATCCTTCTTGGCTTGTCTTGGTGTCATAAATTTCAACTTCATTTCATGTCCGTCATGCCTCAAATAAAGGGAACGTTCATCAAGATTGAGCATTGTAAAATGAACCCATGACCATCTCAAAATTAGATGACAAGAGTTCGTGGGAACAATACCACATAATACTTCTTTCACACATTGTCCTGTACTGAATTTGATCCTTGCTTGATTCGGATGAAAGCTTGTTGGTAACTTGAGTTTGTCCACCAATATTTGGCTTACAACATTGTTGTCGCTTTCGTAAACAAATGCAACCAAACATGGGTGGTTTTCGATTAAACACCTTGTTCTCTACTACCTTTTCCATAATCTTTTTCTTTACTTCCTTTTCTTTTTCTTCAATTTCCCTTCCTTCTGCAGTTTATTTTTCTTCTTTTTCTATTCTTTCTTTTTCTATTTTCTCCTTCAACGTCTGTTGATCCTTCTTGGCTTGTCTTGGTGTCATAAATTTCAACTTCATTTCATGTCCCTCATTCCTCAAATAAACAAAACGTTCATCAAGATAGAGCGTTTTAAAATGAACCCATGCCCATCTCAAAAGAAGATGACAAGGGTTCGTGGGAGCAATATCAAATAATACTTCTTTCACACATTGTCCTATACTGAATTTGATCCTTGCTTGATTCGGATAAAGCTTGTTGGTAACTTGAGTTTCTCTACCAATCTTTGGCTTACAACATTGTTGTCGCTTTCGTAAACGAATGCAACTAAACATGGGTGGCTTTTGATTAAACACCTTGTTCTCTACTACCTTTTCCATAATCTTTTTCTATACTTCCTTTTCTTTTTCTTCAATTTCCCTTCCTTCTGCAGTTTATTTTTTCTTCTTTTTCTATTCTTTCTTTTTCTATTTTCTCCTTCAACGTATGTTGATCCTTCTTGGCTTGTCTTGGTGTCATAAATTTCAACTTCATTTCATGTCCCTCATGCCTCAAATAAAGGGAACGTTCATCAAGATTGAGCGTTTTAAAATGAAGCCATGCCCATCTCAAAAGAAGATGACAAGAGTTCGTAGGAGCAATATCACATAATACTTCTTTCACATATTGTCCTGTACTGAATTTGATCCTTGCTTGATCGGTATGAAAGCTTGTTGGTAACTTGAGTTTCTCGACCAATCTTTGGCTTACAACATTGTTGTCGCTTTCATAAATGAATGCAACTAAACATGGGTGGCTTTCGATTAAACACCTTGTTCTCTACTACCTTGTCCATAATCTTTTTCTTTACTTCCTTTTCTTTTTCTTCAATTTCCCTTCCTTCTGCAGTTTATTTTTCTTCTTTTTCTATTCTTTCTTTTTCGATTTTCTCCTTCAACGTATGTTGATCGTTCTTGGCTTGTCTTGGTGTCATAAATTTCATCTTCATTTCATGTCCCTCATGCCTGAAATAAAGGGAACGTTCATCAAGATTGAGCGTTTTAAAATGAAGCCATGCCCATCTCAAAAGAAGATGACAAGAGTTCGTGGGAGCAATATCACATAATACTTCTTTCACACATTGTCTTGTACTGAATTTGATCCTTGCTTGATTTGTATGAAAGCTTGTTGGTAACTTGCGTTTCTCCACCAATCTTTGGCTTACAACATTGTTGTCGCTTTCATAAATGAATGCAACTAAACATGGGTGGCTTTCGATTAAACACCTTGTTCTCTACTACCTTTTCCATAATCTTTTTCTTTACTTCCTTTTCTTTTTCTTCAATTTCCCTTCCTTCTGCAGTTTATTTTTCTTCTTTTTCTATTCTTTCTTTTTCTATTTTCTCCTTCAACGTATGTTGATCCTTCTTGGCTTGTCTTGGTGTCATAAATTTCAACTTCATTTCATGTCCCTCATGCCTGAAATAAAGGGAACGTTCATCAAGATTGAGCGTTTTAAAATGAAGCCATGCCCATCTCAAAAGAAGATGACAAGAGTTCGTGGGAGCAATATCACATAATACTTCTTTCACACATTGTCATATACTGAATTTGATCCTTGCTTGATTCGGATGAAAGCTTGTAGGTAACTTGAGTTTCTCTACCAATCTTTAGCTTACAACATTGTTGTCGCTTTCGTAAACGAATGCAACTAAACATGGGTGGCTTTCGATTAAACACCTTGTTCTCTACTACCTTTTCCATAATCTTTTTCTTTACTTCCTTTTCTTTTTCTTCAATTTCCCTTCCTTCTGCAGTTTATTTTTCTTCTTTTTCTATTCTTTCTTTTTCTATTTTCTCCTTCAACGTATGTTGATCCTTCTTGGCTTGTCTTGGTGTCATAAATTTCAACTTCATTTCATGTCCCTCATGCCTCAAATAAAGGGAACGTTCATCAAGATTGAACGTTTTAAAATGAAGCCATGCCCATCTCAAAAGAAGATGACAAGAGTTCGTGGGAGCAATATCACATAATACTTCTTTCACACATTGACCTGTACTGAATTTGATCCTTGCTTGATTTGGACGAAAGCTTGTTGGTAACTTGAGTTTCTCCACCAATCTTTGGCTTACAACATTGTTGTCGCTTTCGTAAACGAATGCAACTAAACATGGGTGGCCTTCGATTAAACACCTTGTTCTCTATTACCTTTTTCATAATCTTTTTCTTTACTTCCTTTTCTTTTTCTTCAATTTCCCTTCCTTCTGCAGTTTATTTTTCTCCTTTTTCTATTCTTTCTTTTTCTATTTTCTCCTTCAACGTATGTTGATCCTTCTTGGCTTGTCTTGGTGTCATAAATTTCAACTTCATTTCATGTCCGTCATGCCTCAAATAAAGGGAACGTTCATCAAGATTGAGCATTGTAAAATGAACCCATGACCATCTCAAAATTAGATGACAACAGTTCGTGGGAACAATATCACATAATACTTCTTTCACACATTGTCCTGTACTGAATTTGATCCTTGCTTGATTCGGATGAAAGCTTGTTGGTAACTTGAGTTTGTCCACCAATATTTGGCTTACAACATTGTTGTCGCTTTCGTAAACAAATGCAACCAAACATGGGTGGTTTTCGATTAAACACCTTGTTCTCTACTACCTTTTCCATAATCTTTTTCTTTACTTCCTTTTCTTTTTCTTCAATTTCCCTTCCTTCTGCAGTTTATTTTTCATCTTTTTCTATTCTTTCTTTTTCGATTTTCTCCTTCAACGTATGTTGATCGTTCTTGGCTTGTCTTGGTGTCATAAATTTCAACTTCATTTCATGTCCCTCATGCCTGAAATAAAGGGAACGTTCATCAAGATAGAGCGTTTTAAAATAAAGTCATGCCCATCTCAAAAGAAGATGACAAGAGTTCGTAGGAGCAATATCACATAATACTTCTTTCACACATTGTCCTGTACTGAATTTGATCCTTGCTTGATTCGGATGAAAGCTTGTTGGTAACTTTAGTTTCTCCACCAATCTTTGGCTTACAACATTGTTGTCGCTTTCGTAAACGAATGCAACTAAACATGGGTGGCTTTCGATTAAACACCTTGTTCTCTACTACCTTTTCCATAATCTTTTTCTTTACTTCCTTTTCTTTTTCTTCAATTTCCCTTCCTTCTGCAGTTTATTTATCTTCTTTTTCTATTCTTTCTTTTTCTATTTTCTCCTTCAACGTATGTTGATCCTTCTTGGCTTGTCTTGGTGTCAAAAATTTCAACTTCATTTCATGTCCCTCATGCCTCAAATAAACGAAACATTCATCAAGATAGAGCGTTTTAAAATAAAGTCATGCCCATCTCAAAACAAGATGACAAGAGTTCGTAGGAGCAATATCACATAATACTTCTTTCACACATTGTCCTGTACTGAATTTGATCCTTGCTTGATTCGGATGAAAGCTTGTTGGTAACTTTAGTTTCTCCACCAATCTTTGGCTTACAACATTGTTCTCGCTTTCGTAAACGAATGCAACTAAACATGGGTGGCTTTCGATTAAACACCTTGTTCTCTACTACCTTTTCCATAATCTTTTTCTTTACTTCCTTTTCTTTTTCTTCAATTTCCCTTCCTTCTGCAGTTTATTTTTCTTCTTTTTCTATTCTTTCTTTTTCTATTTTCTCCTTCAACGTATGTTGATCGTTCTTGGCTTGTCTTGGTGTCATAAATTTCAACTTCATTTCATGTCCCTCATGCCTCAAATAAACGGAACATTCATCAAGATAGAGCGTTTTAAAATAAAGTCATCCCCATCTCAAAAGAAGATGACAAGAGTTCGTAGGAGCAATATCACATAATACTTCTTTCACACATTGTCTTGTACTGAACATGATCCTTGCTTGATTCGGATGAAAGCTTGTTGGTAACTTGAGTTTCTCCACCAATCTTTGGCTTACAACATTGTTGTCGCTTTCGTAAACGAATGCAACTAAACATGGGTGGCCTTCGATTAAACACCTTGTTCTCTATTACCTTTTTCATAATCTTTTTTTGTACTTCCTTTTCTTTTTCTTCAATTTCCCTTCCTTCTGCAGTTTATTTTTCTTCTTTTTCTATTCTTTCTTTTTCTATTTTCTCCTTCAACGTCTGTTGATCCTTCTTGGCTTGTCTTGGTGTCATAAATTTCAACTTCATTTCATGTCCCTCATTCCTCAAATAAAGGGAACGTTCATCAAGATAGAGCGTTTTAAAATGAACCCATGCCCATCTCAAAAGAAGATGACAAGGGTTCGTGGGAGCAATATCACATAATACTTCTTTCACACATTGTCCTATACTGAATTTGATCCTTGCTTGATTCGGATGAAAGCTTGTTGGTAACTTGAGTTTCTCTACCAATCTTTGGCTTACAACATTGTTGTCGCTTTCGTAAACAAATGCAACCAAACATGGGTGGTTTTCGATTAAACACCTTGTTCTCTACTACCTTTTCCATAATCTTTTTCTATACTTCCTTTTTCTTTTTCTTCAATTTCCCTTCCTTTTGCAGTTTATTTTTTCTTCTTTTTCTATTCTTTCTTTTTCTATTTTCTCCTTCAACGTATGTTGATCCTTCTTGGCTTGTCATGGTGTCATAAATTTCAACTTCATTTCATGTCCCTCATGCCTCAAATAAAGGGAACGTTCATCAAGATTGAGCGTTTTAAAATGAAGCCATGCCCGTCTCAAAATTAGATGACAACAGTTCGTGGGAACAATATCACATAATACTTCTTTCACACATTGTCCTGTACTGAATTTGATCCTTGCTTGATTCGGATGAAAGCTTGTTGGTAACTTGAGTTTGTCCACCAATATTTGGCTTACAACATTGTTGTCGCTTTCGTAAACAAATGCAACCAAACATGGGTGGTTTTGGATTAAACACCTTGTTCTCTACTACCTTTTCCATAATCTTTTTCTTTACTTCCTTTTCTTTTTCTTCAATTTCCTTTCCTTCTGCAGTTTATTTTTCTTCTTTTTCTATTCTTTCTTTTTCTATTTTCTCCTTCAACGTATGTTGATCGTTCTTGGCTTGTCTTGGTGTCATAAATTTCAACTTCATTTCATGTCCCTCATGCCTGAAATAAAGGGAACGTTCATCAAGATTGAGCGTTTTAAAATGAAGTCATGCCCATCTCAAAAGAAGATGACAAGAGTTCGTGGGAGCAATATCACATAATACTTCTTTCACACATTGTCTTGTACTGAATTTGATCCTTGCTTGATTTGTATGAAAGCTTGTTGGTAACTTGAGTTTCTCCACCAATCTTTGGCTTACAACATTGTTGTCGCTTTCATAAATGAATGCAACTAAACATGGGTGGCTTTCGATTAAACACCTTGTTCTCTACTACTTTTTCCATAATCTTTTTCTTTACTTCCTTTTCTTTTTCTTCAATTTCCCTTCCTTCTGCAGTTTATTTTTCTTCTTTTTCTATTCTTTCTTTTTCTATTTTCTCCTTCAACGTATGTTGATCCTTCATGGCTTGTCTTGGTGTCATAAATTTCAACTTCATTTCATGTCCCTCATGCCTGAAATAAAGGGAACGTTCATCAAGATTGAGCGTTTTAAAATGAAGCCATGCCCATCTCAAAAGAAGATGACAAGAGTTCGTGGGAGCAATATCACATAATACTTCTTTCACACATTGTCTTGCACTGAATTTGATCCTTGCTTGATTTGTATGAAAGCTTGTTGGTAACTTGAGTTTCTCCACCAATCTTTGGCTTACAACATTGTTGTCGCTTTCGTAAACGAATGCAACTAAACATGGGTGGCCTTCGATTAAACACCTTGTTCTCTATTACCTTTTTCATAATCTTTTTCTTTACTTCCTTTTCTTTTTCTTCAATTTCCCTTCCTTCTGCAGTTTATTTTTCTTCTTTTTCTATTCTTTCTTTTTCTATTTTCTCCTTCAACGTATGTTGATCCTTCTTGGCTTGTCTTGGTGTCATAAATTTCAACTTCATTTCCTGTCCGTCATGCCTCAAATAAAGGGAACGTTCATCAAGATTGAGCATTGTAAAATGAACCCATGACCATCTCAAAATTAGATGACAACAGTTCGTGGGAACAATATCACATAATACTTCTTTCACACATTGTCCTGTACTGAATTTGATCCTTGCTTGATTCGGATGAAAGCTTGTTGGTAACTTGAGTTTGTCCACCAATATTTGGCTTACAACATTGTTGTCGCTTTCGTAAACAAATGCAACCAAACATGGGTGGTTTTCGATTAAACACCTTGTTCTCTACTACCTTTTCCATAATCTTTTTCTTTACTTCCTTTTCTTTTTCTTCAATTTCCCTTCCTTCTGCAGTTTATTTTTCTTCTTTTTCTATTCTTTCTTTTTCTATTTTCTCCTTCAACGTATGTTGATCCTTCTTGGCTTGTCTTGGTGTCATAAATTTCAACTTCATTTCATGTCCGTCATGCCTCAAATAAAGGGAACGTTCATCAAGATTGAGCATTGTAAAATGAACCCATGACCATCTCAAAATTAGATGACAACAGTTCGTGGGAACAATATCACATAATACTTCTTTCACACATTGTCCTGTACTGAATTTGATCCTTGCTTGATTCGGATGAAAGCTTGTTGGTAACTTGAGTTTGTCCACCAATATTTGGCTTACAACATTGTTGTCGCTTTCGTAAACAAATGCAACCAAACATGGGTGGTTTTCGATTAAACACCTTGTTCTCTACTACCTTTTCCATAATCTTTTTCTTGACTTCCTTTTCTTTTTCTTCAATTTCCCTTCCTTCTGCAGTTTATTTTTCTTCTTTTTCTATTCTTTCTTTTTCTATTTTCTCCTTCAACGTATGTTGATCGTTCTTGGCTTGTCTTGGTGTCATAAATTTCAACTTCATTTCATGTCCCTCATGCCTGAAATAAAGGGAACGTTCATCAAGATTGAGCGTTTTAAAATGAAGCCATGCCCATCTCAAAAGAAGATGACAAGAGTTCGTGGGAGCAATATCACATAATACTTCTTTCACACATTGTCTTGTACTGAATTTGATTCTTGGTTGATTTATATGAAAGCTTGTTGGTAACTTGAGTTTCTCCACCAATCTTTGGCTTACAACATTGTTGTCGCTTTCATAAATGAATGCAACTAAACATGGGTGGCTTTCGATTAAACACCTTGTTCTCTACTACCTTTTCCATAATCTTTTTCTTTACTTCCTTTTCTTTTTCTTCAATTTCCCTTCCTTCTGCAGTTTATTTTTCTTCTTTTTCTATTCTTTCTTTTTCTATTTTCTCCTTCAACGTATGTTGATCCTTCTTGGCTTGTCTTGGTGTCATAAATTTCAACTTCATTTCATGTCCCTCATGCCTGAAATAAAGGGAACGTTCATCAAGATTGAGCGTTTTAAAATGAAGCCATGCCCATCTCAAAAGAAGATGACAAGAGTTCGTGGGAGCAATATCACATAATACTTCTTTCACACATTGTCTTGTACTGAATTTGATCCTTGCTTGATTTGTATGAAAGCTTGTTGGTAACTTGAGTTTCTCCACCAATCTTTGGCTTACAACATTGTTGTCGCTTTCGTAAACGAATGCAACTAAACATGGGTGGCCTTCGATTAAACACCTTGTTCTCTATTACCTTTTTCATAATCTTTTTCTTTACTTCCTTTTCTTTTTCTTCAATTTCCCTTCCTTCTGCAGTTTATTTTTCTTCTTTTTCTATTCTTTCTTTTTCTATTTTCTCCTTCAACATATGTTGATCCTTCTTGGCTTGTCTTGGTGTCATAAATTTCAACTTCATTTCATGTCCGTCATGCCTCAAATAAAGGGAACGTTCATCAAGATTGAGCATTGTAAAATGAACCCATGACCATCTCAAAATTAGATGACAACAGTTCGTGGGAACAATATCACATAATACTTCTTTCACACATTGTCCTGTACTGAATTTGATCCTTGCTTGATTCGGATGAAAGCTTGTTGGTAACTTGAGTTTGTCCACCAATATTTGGCTTACAACATTGTTGTCGCTTTCGTAAACAAATGCAACCAAACATGGGTGGTTTTCGATTAAACACCTTGTTCTCTACTACCTTTTCCATAATCTTTTTCTTTACTTCCTTTTCTTTTTCTTCAATTTCCCTTCCTTCTGCAGTTTATTTTTCTTCTTTTTCTATTCTTTCTTTTTCTATTTTCTCCTTCAACGTATGTTGATCCTTCTTGGCTTGTCTTGGTGTCATAAATTTCAACTTCATTTCATGTCCGTCATGCCTCAAATAAAGGGAACGTTCATCAAGATTGAGCATTGTAAAATGAACCCATGACCATCTCAAAATTAGATGACAACAGTTCGTGGGAACAATATCACATAATACTTCTTTCACACATTGTCCTGTACTGAATTTGATCCTTGCTTGATTCGGATGAAAGCTTGTTGGTAACTTGAGTTTGTCCACCAATATTTGGCTTACAACATTGTTGTCGCTTTCGTAAACAAATGCAACCAAACATGGGTGGTTTTCGATTAAACACCTTGTTCTCTACTACCTTTTCCATAATCTTTTTCTTTACTTCCTTTTCTTTTTCTTCAATTTCCCTTCCTTCTGCAGTTTATTTTTCTTCTTTTTCTATTCTTTCTTTTTCTATTTTCTCCTTCAACGTATGTTGATCGTTCTTGGCTTGTCTTGGTGTCATAAATTTCAACTTCATTTCATGTCCCTCATGCCTGAAATAAAGGGAACGTTCATCAAGATTGAGCGTTTTAAAATGAAGCCATGCCCATCTCAAAAGAAGATGACAAGAGTTCGTGGGAGCAATATCACATAATACTTCTTTCACACATTGTCTTGTACTGAATTTCATCCTTGCTTGATTTGTATGAAAGCTTGTTGGTAACTTGAGTTTCTCCACCAATCTTTGGCTTACAACATTGTTGTCGCTTTCATAAATGAATGCAACTAAACATGGGTGGCTTTCGATTAAACACCTTGTTCTCTACTACCTTTTCCATAATCTTTTTCTTTACTTCCTTTTCTTTTTCTTCAATTTCCCTTCCTTCTGCAGTTTATTTTTCTTCTTTTTCTATTCTTTCTTTTTCTATTTTTTCCTTCAACGTATGTTGATCCTTCTTGGCTTGTCTTGGTGTCATAAATTTCAACTTCATTTCATGTCCCTCATGCCTCAAATAAAGGGAACGTTCATCAAGATTGAGCGTTTTAAAATGAAGCCATGCCCATCTCAAAAGAAGATGACAAGAGTTCGTGGGAGCAATATCACATAATACTTCTTTCACACAATGTCTTGTACTGAATTTGATCCTTGCTTGATTCGGATGAAAGCTTGTTGGTAACTTGAGTTTCTCTACCAATCTTTGGCTTACAACATTGTTGTCGCTTTCGTAAACGAATGCAACTAAACATGGGTGGCTTTCGATTAAACACCTTGTTCTCTACTACCTTTTCCATAATCTTTTTCTTAACTTCCTTTTCTTTATCTTCAATTTCCCTTCCTTCTGCAGTTTATTTTTCTTCTTTTTCTATTCTTTCTTTTTCGATTTTCTCCTTCAACGTATGTTGATCGTTCTTGGCTTGTCTTGGTGTCATAAATTTCAACTTCATTTCATGTCCCTCATGCCTGAAATAAAGGGAACGTTCATCAAGATTGAGCGTTTTAAAATGAAGCCATGCCCATCTCAAAAGAAGATGACAAGAGTTCGTGGGAGCAATATCACATAATACTTCTTTTACACATTGTCTTGTACTGAATTTGATCCTTGCTTGATTTGTATGAAAGCTTGTTGGTAACTTGAGTTTCTCCACCAATCTTTGGCTTACAACATTGTTGTCGCTTTCGTAAACGAATGCAACTAAACATGGGTGGCCTTCGATTAAACACCTTGTTCTCTATTACCTTTTTCATAATCTTTTTCTTTACTTCCTTTTCTTTTTCTTCAATTTCCCTTCCTTCTGCAGTTTATTTTTCTTCTTTTTCTATTCTTTCTTTTTCTATTTTCTCCTTCAACGTATGTTGATCCTTCTTGGCTTGTCTTGGTGTCATAAATTTCAACTTCATTTCATGTCCGTCATGCCTCAAATAAAGGGAACGTTCATCAAGATTGAGCATTGTAAAATGAACCCATGACCATCTCAAAATTAGATGACAACAGTTCGTGGGAACAATATCACATAATACTTCTTTCACACATTGACCTGTACTGAATTTGATCCTTGCTTGATTTGGACGAAAGCTTGTTGGTAACTTGAGTTTCTCCACCAATCTTTGGCTTACAACATTGTTGTCGCTTTCGTAAACGAATGCAACTAAACATGGGTGGCCTTCGATTAAACACCTTGTTCTCTATTACCTTTTTCATAATCTTTTTCTTTACTTCCTTTTCTTTTTCTTCAATTTCCCTTCCTTCTGCAGTTTATTTTTCTTCTTTTTCTATTCTTTCTTTTTCTATTTTCTCCTTCAACGTATGTTGATCCTTCTTGGCTTGTCTTGGTGTCATAAATTTCAACTTCATTTCATGTCCGTCATGCCTCAAATAAAGGGAACGTTCATCAAGATTGAGCATTGTAAAATGAACCCATGACCATCTCAAAATTAGATGACAACAGTTCGTGGGAACAATATCACATAATACTTCTTTCACACATTGTCCTGTACTGAATTTGATCATTGCTTGATTCGGATGAAAGCTTGCTGGTAACTTGAGTTTCTCTACCAATCTTTGGCTTACAACATTGTTGTCGCTTTCGTAAACGAATGCAACTAAACATGGGTGGCTTTCGATTAAACACCTTGTTCTCTACTACCTTTTCCATAATCTTTTTCTTTACTTCCTTTTCTTTTTCTTCAATTTCCCTTCCTTCTGCAGTTTATTTTTCTTCTTTTTCTATTCTTTCTTTTTCTATTTTCTCCTTCAACGTATGTTGATCCTTCTTGGCTTGTCTTGGTGTCATAAATTTCAACTTCATTTCATGTCCCTCATGCCTGAAATAAAGGGAACGTTCATCAAGATTGAGCGTTTTAAAATGAAGCCATGCCCATCTCAAAAGAAGATGACAAGAGTTCGTGGGAGCAATATCACATAATACTTCTTTCACACATTGTCTTGTACTGAATTTGATCCTTGCTTGATTCGGATGAAAGCTTGTTGGTAACTTGAGTTTCTCTACCAATCTTTGGCTTACAACATTGTTGTCGCTTTCGTAAACGAATGCAACTAAACATGGGTGGCTTTCGATTAAACACCTTGTTCTCTACTACCTTTTCCATAATCTTTTTCTTTACTTCCTTTTCTTTTTCTTCAATTTCCCTTCCTTCTGCAGTTTATTTTTCTTCTTTTTCTATTCTTTCTTTTTCTATTTTCTCCTTCAACGTATGTTGATCCTTCTTGGCTTGTCTTGGTGTCATAAATTTCACCTTCATTTCATGTCCGTCATGCCTCAAATAAAGGGAACGTTCATCAAGATTGAGCATTGTAAAATGAACCCATGCCCATCTCAAAAGAAGATGACAAGGGTTCGTGGGAGCAATATCACATAATACTTCTTTCACACATTATCCTATACTGAATTTGATCCTTGCTTGATTCGAATGAAAGCTTGTTGGTAACTTGAGTTTCTCTACCAATCTTTGGCTTACAACATTGTTGTCGCTTTCGTAAACGAATGCAACTAAACATGGGTGGCTTTTGATTAAACACCTTGTTCTCTACTACCTTTTCCATAATCTTTTTCTATACTTCCTTTTCTTTTTCTTCAATTTCCCTTCCTTCTGCAGTTTATTTTTTCTTCTTTTTCTATTCTTTCTTTTTCTATTTTCTCCTTCAACGTATGTTGATCCTTCTTGGCTTGTCTTGGTGTCATAAATTTCAACTTCATTTCATGTCCCTCATGCCTCAAATAAAGGGAACGTTCATCAAGATTGAGCGTTTTAAAATGAAGCCATGCCCATCTCAAAAGAAGATGACAAGAGTTCGTAGGAGCAATATCACATAATACTTCTTTCACATATTGTCCTGTACTGAATTTGATCCTTGCTTGATCGGTATGAAAGCTTGTTGGTAACTTGAGTTTCTCGACCAATCTTTGGCTTACAACATTGTTGTCGCTTTCATAAATGAATGCAACTAAACATGGGTGGCTTTCGATTAAACACCTTGTTCTCTACTACCTTGTCCATAATCTTTTTCTCTACTTCCTTTTCTTTTTCTTCAATTTCCCTTCCTTCTGCAGTTTATTTTTCTTCTTTTTCTATTCTTTCTTTTTCGATTTTCTCCTTCAACGTATGTTGATCGTTCTTGGCTTGTCTTGGTGTCATAAATTTCAACTTCATTTCATGTCCGTCATGCCTCAAATAAAGGGAACGTTCATCAAGATTGAGCATTGTAAAATGAACCCATGACCATCTCAAAATTAGATGACAACAGTTCGTGGGAACAATATCACATAATACTTCTTTCACACATTGTCCTGTACTGAATTTGATCCTTGCTTGATTCGGATGAAAGCTTGTTGGTAACTTGAGTTTGTCCACCAATATTTGGCTTACAACATTGTTGTCGCTTTCGTAAACAAATGCAACCAAACATGGGTGGTTTTCGATTAAACACCTTGTTCTCTACTACCTTTTCCATAATATTTTTCTTTACTTCCTTTTCTTTTTCTTCAATTTCCCTTCCTTCTGCAGTTTATTTTTCTTCTTTTTCTATTCTTTCTTTTTCTATTTTCTCCTTCAACGTATGTTGATCCTTCTTGGCTTGTCTTGGTGTCATAAATTTCAACTTCATTTCATGTCCGTCATGCCTCAAATAAAGGGAACGTTCATCAAGATTGAGCATTGTAAAATGAACCCATGCCCATCTCAAAAGAAGATGACAAGGGTTCGTGGGAGCAATATCACATAATACTTCTTTCACACATTGTCCTATACTGAATTTGATCCTTGCTTGATTCGGATGAAAGCTTGTTGGTAACTTGAGTTTCTCTACCAATCTTTGGCTTACAACATTGTTGTCGCTTTCGTAAACGAATGCAACTAAACATGGGTGGCTTTTGATTAAACACCTTGTTCTCTACTACCTTTTCCATAATCTTTTTCTATACTTCCTTTTCTTTTTCTTCAATTTCCCTTCCTTCTGCAGTTTATTTTTTCTTCTTTTTCTATTCTTTCTTTTTCTATTTTCTCCTTCAACGTATGTTGATCCTTCTTGGCTTGTCTTGGTGTCATAAATTTCAACTTCATTTCATGTCCCTCATGCCTCAAATAAAGGGAACGTTCATCAAGATTGAGCGTTTTAAAATGAACCCATGCCCATCTCAAAAGAAGATGACAAGGGTTCGTGGGAGCAATATCACATAATACTTCTTTCACACAATGTCCTATACTGAATTTGATCCTTGCTTGATTCGGATGAAAGCTTGTTGGTAACTTGAGTTTCTCTACCAATCTTTGGCTTACAACATTGTTGTCGCTTTCGTAAACAAATGCAACTAAACATGGGTGGCTTTTGATTAAACACCTTGTTCTCTACTACCTTTTCCATAATCTTTTTCTATACTTCCTTTTCTTTTTCTTCAATTTCCCTTCCTTCTGCAGTTTATTTTTTCTTCTTTTTCTATTCTTTCTTTTTCTATTTTCTCCTTCAACGTATGTTGATCCTTCTTGGCTTGTCTTGGTGTCATAAATTTCAACTTCATTTCATGTCCCTCATGCCTCAAATAAACAGAACGTTCATCAAGATAGAGCGTTTTAAAATGAACCCATGCCCATCTCAAAAGAAGATGACAAGGGTTCGTGGGAGCAATATCACATAATACTTCTTTCACATATTGTCCTGTACTGAATTTGATCCTTGCTTGATCGGTATGAAAGCTTGTTGGTAACTTGAGTTTCTCGACCAATCTTTGGCTTACAACATTGTTGTCGCTTTCATAAATGAATGCAACTAAACATGGGTGGCTTTCGATTAAACACCTTGTTCTCTACTACCTTGTCCATAATCTTTTTCTTTACTTCCTTTTCTTTTTCTTCAATTTCCTTTCCTTCTGCAGTTTATTTTTCTTCTTTTTTCTATTCTTTCTTTTTCGATTTTCTCCTTCAACGTATGTTGATCCTTCTTGGCTTGTCTTGGTGTCATAAATTTCAACTTCATTTCATGTCCGTCATGCCTCAAATAAAGGGAACGTTCATCAAGATTGAGCATTGTAAAATGAACCCATGCCCATCTCAAAAGAAGATGACAAGGGTTCGTGGGAGCAATATCACATAATACTTCTTTCACACATTGTCCTATACTGAATTTGATCCTTGCTTGATTCGGATGAAAGCTTGTTGGTAACTTGAGTTTCTCTACCAATCTTTGGCTTACAACATTGTTGTCGCTTTCGTAAACGAATGCAACTAAACATGGGTGGCTTTTGATTAAACACCTTGTTCTCTACTACCTTTTCCATAATCTTTTTCTATACTTCCTTTTCTTTTTCTTCAATTTCCCTTCCTTCTGCAGTTTATTTTTTCTTCTTTTTCTATTCTTTCTTTTTCTATTTTCTCCTTCAACGTATGTTGATCCTTCTTGGCTTGTCTTGGTGTCATAAATTTCAACTTTATTTCATGTCCCTCATGCCTCAAATAAAGGGAACGTTCATCAAGATTGAGCGTTTTAAAATGAACCCATGCCCATCTCAAAAGAAGATGACAAGGGTTCGTGGGAGCAATATCACATAATACTTCTTTCACACATTGTCCTATACTGAATTTGATCCTTGCTTGATTCGGATGAAAGCTTGTTGGTAACTTGAGTTTCTCTACCAATCTTTGGCTTACAACATTGTTGTCGCTTTCGTAAACGAATGCAACTAAACATGGGTGGCTTTTGATTAAACACCTTGTTCTCTACTACCTTTTCCATAATCTTTTTCTATACTTCCTTTTCTTTTTCTTCAATTTCCCTTCCTTCTGCAGTTTATTTTTTCTTCTTTATCTATTCTTTCTTTTTCTATTTTCTCCTTCAACGTATGTTGATCCTTCTTGGCTTGTCTTGGTGTCATAAATTTCAACTTCATTTCATGTCCCTCATGCCTCAAATAAAGGGAACGTTCATCAAGATTGAGCGTTTTAAAATGAAGCCATGCCCATCTCAAAAGAAGATGACAAGAGTTCGTAGGAGCAATATCACATAATACTTCTTTCACATATTGTCCTGTACTGAATTTGATCCTTGCTTGATTGGTATGAAAGCTTGTTGGTAACTTGAGTTTCTCCACCAATCTTTGGCTTACAACATTGTTGTCGCTTTAATAAATGAATGCAACTAAACATGGGTGGCTTTCGATTAAATACCTTATCTCTACTACCTTGTCCATAACCTTTTTCTTTACTTCCTTTTCTTTTTCTTCAATTTCCCTTCCTTCTGCAGTTTATTTTTCTTCTTTTTCTATTCTTTCTTTTTCGATTTTCTCCTTCAACGTATGTTGATCGTTCTTGGCTTGTCTTGGTGTCATAAATTTCAACTTCATTTCATGTCCCTCATGCCTGAAATAAAGGGAACGTTCATCAAGATAGAGCGTTTTAAAATAAAGTCATGCCCATCTCAAAAGAAGATGACAAGAGTTCGTAGGAGCAATATCACATAATACTTCTTTCACACATTGTCCTGTACTGAATTTGATCCTTGCTTGATTCGGATGAAAGCTTGATGGTAACTTTAGTTTCTCCACCAATCTTTGGCTTACAACATTGTTGTCGCTTTCGTAAACGAATGCAACTAAACATGGGTGGCTTTCGATGAAACACCTTGTTCTCTACTACCTTTTCCATAATCTTTTTCTTTACTTCCTTTTCTTTTTCTTCAATTTCCCTTCCTTCTGCAGTTTATTTTTCTTCTTTTTCTATTCTTTCTTTTTCTATTTTCTCCTTCAACGTATGTTGATCCTGCTTGGCTTGTCTTGGTGTCAAAAATTTCAACTTCATTTCATGTCCCTCATGCCTCAAATAAACAAAACATTCATCAAGATAGAGCGTTTTAAAATAAAGTCATGCCCATCTCAAAACAAGATGACAAGAGTTCGTAGGAGCAATATCACATAATACTTCTTTCACACATTGTCCTGTACTGAATTTGATCCTTGCTTGATTCGGATGAAAGCTTGTTGGTAACTTTAGTTTCTCCACCAATCTTTGGCTTACAACATTGTTCTCGCTTTCGTAAACGAATGCAACTAAACATGGGTGGCTTTCGATTAAACACCTTGTTCTCTACTACCTTTTCCATAATCTTTTTCTTTACTTCCTTTTCTTTTTCTTCAATTTCCCTTCCTTCTGCAGTTTATTTTTCTTCTTTTTCTATTCTTTCTTTTTCTATTTTCTCCTTCAACGTATGTTGATCGTTCTTGGCTTGTCTTGGTGTCATAAATTTCAACTTCATTTCATGTCCCTCATGCCTCAAATAAACGGAACATTCATCAAGATAGAGCGTTTTAAAATAAAGTCATGCCCATCTCAAAAGAAGATGACAAGAGTTCGTAGGAGCAATATCACATAATACTTCTTTCACACATTGTCCTGTACTGAATTTGATCCTTGCTTGATTCGGATGAAAGCTTGTTGGTAACTTTAGTTTCTCCACCAATCTTTGGCTTACAACATTGTTGTCGCTTTCGTAAACGAATGCAACTAAACATGGGTCGCTTTCGATTAAACACCATGTTCTCTACTACCTTTTCCATAATCTTTTTCTTTACTTCCTTTTCTTTTTCTTCAATTTCCCTTCCTTCTGCAGTTTATTTTTCTTCTTTTTCTATTCTTTTTTTTTCTATTTTCTCCTTCAACGTATGTTGATCATTCTTGGGTTCTCTTAGTGTCATAAATTTCAACTTCATTTCATGTCCCTCATGCCTCAAATAAAGGGAACGTTCATCAAGATTGAACATTGTAAAATGAAGCCATGCCCATCTCAAAAGAAGATGACAAGGGTTCGTGGGAGCAATATCACATAATACTTCTTTCACACATTGTCCTGTACTGAATTTGATCCTTGCTTGATTCGGATGAAAGCTTGTTGGTAACTTTAGTTTCTCCACCAATCTTTGGCTTACAACATTGTTGTCGCTTTCGTAAACGAATGCAACTAAACATGGGTGGCTTTCGATTAAACACCTTGTTCTCTACTACCTTTTCCATAATCTTTTTCTTTACTTCCTTTTCTTTTTCTTCAATTTCCCTTCCTTCTGCAATTTATTTTTCTTCTTTTTCTATTCTTTCTTTTTCTATTTTCTCCTTCAACGTATGTTGATCCTTCTTGGCTTCTCTTGGTGTCATAAATTTCAACATCATTTCATGTCCCTCATGCCTCAAATAAAGGGAACGTTCAACAAGATTGAGCGTTTTAAAATGAACCCATGCCCATCTCAAAAGAAGACGACAAGAGTTCGTGGGAGCAATATCACATAATACTTCTTTCACAAATTGTCATGTACTGAATTTGATCCTTGCTTGATTCAGGTGAAAGCTTGTTGGTAACTATAGTTTCTCCACCAATCTTTGGCTTACAACATTGTTGTCGCTTTCGTAAACGAATGCAACTAAACATGGGTGGCCTTCGATTAAACACCTTGTTCTCTATTACCTTTTTCATAATCTTTTTCTGTACTTCCTTTTCTTTTTCTTCAATTTCCCTTCCTTCTGCAGTTTATTTTTCTTCTTTTTCTATTTTCTCCTTCAACGTATGTTGATCCTTCTTGGCTTGTCTTGGTGTCATAAATTTCAACTTCATTTCATGTCCCTCATGCCTCAAATAAAGGGAACGTTCATCAAGATTGAACATTGTAAAATGAAGCCATGCCCATCTCAAAAGAAGATGACAAGGGTTCGTAGGAGCAATATCACATAATACTTCTTTCACACATTGTCCTGTACTGAATTTGATCCTTGCTTGATTCAGGTGAAAGCTTGTTGGTAACTATAGTTTCTCCACCAATCTTGGGCTTACAACATTGTTGTGGCTTTCGTAAACGAATGCAACTAAACATGGGTGGCCTTCGATTAAACACCTTGTTCTCTATTACCTTTTTCATAATCTTTTTCTGTACTTCCTTTTCTTTTTCTTCAATTTCCCTTCCTTCTGCAGTTTATTTTTCTTCTTTTTCTATTTTCTCCTTCAACGTATGTTGATCCTTCTTGGCTTGTCTTGGTGTCATAAATTTCAACTTCATTTCATGTCCCTCATGCCTCAAATAAAGGGAACGTTCATCAAGATTGAACATTGTAAAATGAAGCCATGCCCATCTCAAAAGAAGATGACAAGGGTTCGTAGGAGCAATATCACATAATACTTCTTTCACACATTGTCCTGTACTGAATTTGATCCTTGCTTGATTCGGATGAAAGCTTGTTGGTAACTTGAGTTTGTCCACCAATATTTGGCTTACAACATTGTTGTCGCTTTCGTAAACAAATGCAACCAAACATGGGTGGTTTTCGATTAAACACCTTGTTCTCTACTACCTTTTCCATAATCTTTTTCTTTACTTCCTTTTCTTTTTCTTCAATTTCCCTTCCTTCTGCAGTTTATTTTTCTTCTTTTTCTATTCTTTCTTTTTCTATTTTCTCCTTCAACGTATGTTGATCCTTCTTGGCTTGTCTTGGTGTCATAAATTTCAACTTCATTTCATGTCCGTCATGCCTCAAATAAAGGGAACGTTCATCAAGATTGAGCATTGTAAAATGAACCCATGCCCATCTCAAAAGAAGATGACAAGGGTTCGTGGGAGCAATATCACATAATACTTCTTTCACACATTGTCCTATACTGAATTTGATCCTTGCTTGATTCGGATGAAAGCTTGTTGGTAACTTTAGTTTCTCCACCAATCTTTGGCTTACAACATTGTTGTCGCTTTCGTAAACGAATGCAACTAAACATGGGTGGCTTTCGATTAAACACCTTGTTCTCTACTACCTTTTCCATAATCTTTTTCTTTACTTCCTTTTCTTTTTCTTCAATTTCCCTTCCTTCTGCAATTTATTTTTCTTCTTTTTCTATTCTTTCTTTTTCTATTTTCTCCTTCAACGTATGTTGATCCTTCTTGGCTTCTCTTGGTGTCATAAATTTCAACATCATTTCATGTCCCTCATGCCTCAAATAAAGGGAACGTTCAACAAGATTGAGCGTTTTAAAATGAACCCATGCCCATCTCAAAAGAAGACGACAAGAGTTCGTGGGAGCAATATCACATAATACTTCTTTCACAAATTGTCATGTACTGAATTTGATCCTTGCTTGATTCAGGTGAAAGCTTGTTGGTAACTATAGTTTCTCCACCAATCTTTGGCTTACAACATTGTTGTCGCTTTCGTAAACGAATGCAACTAAACATGGGTGGCCTTCGATTAAACACCTTGTTCTCTATTACCTTTTTCATAATCTTTTTCTGTACTTCCTTTTCTTTTTCTTCAATTTCCCTTCCTTCTGCAGTTTATTTTTCTTCTTTTTCTATTTTCTCCTTCAACGTATGTTGATCCTTCTTGGCTTGTCTTGGTGTCATAAATTTCAACTTCATTTCATGTCCCTCATGCCTCAAATAAAGGGAACGTTCATCAAGATTGAACATTGTAAAATGAAGCCATGCCCATCTCAAAAGAAGATGACAAGGGTTCGTAGGAGCAATATCACATAATACTTCTTTCACACATTGTCCTGTACTGAATTTGATCCTTGCTTGATTCAGGTGAAAGCTTGTTGGTAACTATAGTTTCTCCACCAATCTTGGGCTTACAACATTGTTGTGGCTTTCGTAAACGAATGCAACTAAACATGGGTGGCCTTCGATTAAACACCTTGTTCTCTATTACCTTTTTCATAATCTTTTTCTGTACTTCCTTTTCTTTTTCTTCAATTTCCCTTCCTTCTGCAGTTTATTTTTCTTCTTTTTCTATTTTCTCCTTCAACGTATGTTGATCCTTCTTGGCTTGTCTTGGTGTCATAAATTTCAACTTCATTTCATGTCCCTCATGCCTCAAATAAAGGGAACGTTCATCAAGATTGAACATTGTAAAATGAAGCCATGCCCATCTCAAAAGAAGATGACAAGGGTTCGTAGGAGCAATATCACATAATACTTCTTTCACACATTGTCCTGTACTGAATTTGATCCTTGCTTGATTCGGATGAAAGCTTGTTGGTAACTTGAGTTTGTCCACCAATATTTGGCTTACAACATTGTTGTCGCTTTCGTAAACAAATGCAACCAAACATGGGTGGTTTTCGATTAAACACCTTGTTCTCTACTACCTTTTCCATAATCTTTTTCTTTACTTCCTTTTCTTTTTCTTCAATTTCCCTTCCTTCTGCAGTTTATTTTTCTTCTTTTTCTATTCTTTCTTTTTCTATTTTCTCCTTCAACGTATGTTGATCCTTCTTGGCTTGTCTTGGTGTCATAAATTTCAACTTCATTTCATGTCCCTCATGCCTCAAATAAAGGGAACGTTCATCAAGATTGAGCATTGTAAAATGAACCCATGCCCATCTCAAAAGAAGATGACAAGGGTTCGTGGGAGCAATATCACATAATACTTCTTTCACACATTGTCCTATACTGAATTTGATCCTTGCTTGATTCGGATGAAAGCTTGTTGGTAACTTTAGTTTCTCCACCAATCTTTGGCTTACAACATTGTTGTCGCTTTCGTAAACGAATGCAACTAAACATGGGTGGCTTTCGATTAAACACCTTGTTCTCTACTACCTTTTCCATAATCTTTTTCTTTACTTCCTTTTCTTTTTCTTCAATTTCCCTTCCTTCTGCAGTTTATTTTTCTTCTTTTTCTATTCTTTCTTTTTCTATTTTCTCCTTCAACGTATGTTGATCCTTCTTGGCTTCTCTTGGTGTCATAAATTTCAACATCATTTCATGTCCCTCATGCCTCAAATAAAGGGAACGTTCAACAAGATTGAGCGTTTTAAAATGAACCCATGCCCATCTCAAAAGAAGACGACAAGAGTTCGTGGGAGCAATATCACATAATACTTCTTTCACAAATTGTCATGTACTGAATTTGATCCTTGCTTGATTCAGGTGAAAGCTTGTTGGTAACTATAGTTTCTCCACCAATCTTGGGCTTACAACATTGTTGTGGCTTTCGTAAACGAATGCAACTAAACATGGGTGGCCTTCGATTAAACACCTTGTTCTCTATTACCTTTTCCATAATCTTTTTCTTTACTTCCTTTTCTTTTTCTTCAATTTCCCTTCCTTCTGCAGTTTATTTTTCTTCTTTTTCTATTCTTTCTTTTTCTATTATCTCCTTCAACGTATGTTGATCCTTCTTGGCTTGTCTTGGTGTCATAAATTTCAACCTCATTTCATGTCCCTCATGCCTCAAATAAAGGGAACGTTCATCAAGATTGAACATTATAAAATAAAGCCATGCCCATCTCAAAAGAAGATGACAAGGGTTCGTGGGAGCAATATCACATAATACTTCTTTCACACATTGTCCTATACTGAATTTGATCCTTGCTTGATTCAGGTGAAAGCTTGTTGGTAACTATAGTTTCTCCACCAATCTTGGGCTTACAACATTGTTGTGGCTTTCGTAAACGAATGCAACTAAACATGGGTGGCCTTCGATTAAACACCTTGTTCTCTATTACCTTTTCCATAATCTTTTTCTTTACTTCCTTTTCTTTTTCTTCAATTTCCCTTCCTTCTGCAGCTTATTTTTCTTCTTTTTCTATTCTTTCTTTTTCTATTTTCTCCTTCAACGTATGTTGAGCCTTCTTGGTTTGTCTTGGTGTCAAAAATTTCAACTTCATTTCATGTCCCTCATGCCTCAAATAAACGAAACATTCATCAAGATAGAGCGTTTTAAAATAAAGTCATGCCCATCTCAAAACAAGATGACAAGAGTTCGTAGGAGCACTATCACATAATACTTCTTTCACACATTGTCCTGTACTGAATTTGATCCTTGCTTGATTCGGATGAAAGCTTGTTGGTAACTTTAGTTTCTCCACCAATCTTTGGCTTACAACATTGTTCTCGCTTTCGTAAACGAATGCAACTAAACATGGGTGGCTTTCGATTAAACACCTTGTTCTCTACTACCTTTTCCATAATCTTTTTCTTTACTTCCTTTTCTTTTTCTTCAATTTCCCTTCCTTCTGCAGTTTATTTTTCTTCTTTTTCTATTCTTTCTTTTTCTATTTTCTCCTTCAACGTATGTTGATCCTTCTTGGCTTGTTTTGGTGTCATAAATTTCAACTTCATTTCATGTCCCTCATGCCTCAAATAAAGGGAACGTTCATCAAGATTGAGCATTGTAAAATGAAGCCATGCCCATCTCAAAAGAAGATGACAAGGGTTCGTGGGAGCAATATCACATAATACTTCTTTCACACATTGTCCTCTACTGAATTTGATCCTTGCTTGATATGGGTGAAAGCTTGTTGGTAACTTTAGTTTCTCCACCAATCTTTGGCTTACAACATTGTTGTCGCTTTCGTAACCGAATGCAACTAAACATGGGTGGCTTTCGATTAAACACCTTGTTCTCTACTACCTTTTCCATAATCTTTTTCTTTACTTCCTTTTCTTTTTCTTCAATTTCCCTTCCTTCTACAGTTTATTTTTCTTCTTTTTCTAATCTTTCTTTTTCTATTTTCTCCTTCAACATATGTTGATCCTTCCTGGCTTGTCTTGGTGTCATAAATTTCAACTTCATTTCATGTCCCTCATGCCTCAAATAAAGGGAACGTTCATCAAGATTGAGCGTTTTAAAATGAACCCATGCCCATCTCAAAAAAAGATGACAAGAGTTCGTGGGAGCAATATCACATAATACTTCTTTCACAAATTGTCCTGTACTGAATTTGATCCTTGCTTGATATGGGTGAAAGCTTGTTGGTAACTTTAGTTTCTCCACCAATCTTTGGCTTACAACATTATTGTCGCTTTCGTAACCGAATGCAACTAAACATGGGTGGCTTTCGATTAAACACCTTGTTCTCTACTACCTTTTCCATAATCTTTTTCTTTACTTCCTTTTCTTTTTCTTCAATTTACCTTCCTTCTGCAGTTTATTTTTCTTCTTTTTCTATTGTTTCTTTTTCTATTTTCTCCTTCAACGTATGTTGATCCTTCTTGGCTTGTCTTGGTGTCATAAATTTGGACTTCATTTCATGTCCCTCATGCCTCAAATAAAGGGAACGTTCATCAAGAGTGAGCATTGTAAAATGAATCCATGCCCATCTCAAAAGAAGATGACAAGGGTTCGTGGGAGCAATATCACATAATACTTCTTTCACAAATTGTCCTGTACTGATTTTGATCCTTGCTTGATTCGGATGAAAGCTTGTTGGTAACTTGAGTTTCTCCACCAATCTTTGGCTTACAACATTGTTGTCGCTTTCGTAAACCAATGCAACTAAACATGGGTGGCTTTCGATTAAACACTTTGTTGTCTACTATCTTTTCCATAATCTTTTTCTTTACTTCCTTTTCTTTTTCTTCAATTTCCCTTCCTTCTGCAGTTTATTTTTCTTCTTTTTCTATTCTTTCTTTTTCTATTTTCTCCTTCAACGTATGTTGATCCTTCTTGGCTTGTCTTGGTGTCATAAATTTCAACTTCATTTCATGTCCCTCATGCCTCAAATAAACGGAACATTCATCAAGATAGAGCGTTTTAAAATGAAGCCATGCCCATCTCAAAAGAAGATGACAAGGGTTCGTGGGAGCAATATCACATAATACTTCTTTCACACATTGTCCTCTACTGAATTTGATCCTTGCTTGATATGGGTGAAAGCTTGTTGGTAACTTTAGTTTCTCCACCAATCTTTGGCTTACAACATTGTTGTCGCTTTCGTAACCGAATGCAACTAAACATGGGTGGCTTTCGATTAAACACCTTGTTCTCTACTACCTTTTCCATAATCTTTTTCTTTACTTCCTTTTCTTTTTCTTCAATTTCCCTTCCTTCTACAGTTTATTTTTCTTCTTTTTCTAATCTTTCTTTTTCTATTTTCTCCTTCAACGTATGTTGATCCTTCTTGGCTTGTCTTGGTGTCATAAATTTCAACTTCATTTCATGTCCCTCATGCCTCAAATAAAGGGAACGTTCATCAAGATTGAGCGTTTTAAAATGAATACATTCCTATCTCAAAAGAAGATGACAAGGGTTCATGGGAGCATTATCACATAATACTTCTTTCACAAATTGTCCTGTACTGATTTTGATCCTTGCTTGATTCGGATGAAAGCTTGTTGGTAACTTGAGTTTCTCCACCAATCTTTGGCTTACAACATTGTTGTCGCTTTCTTCAACGAATGCAACTAAACATGGGTGGCTTTTGATTAAAGACCTTGTTCTCTACTACCTTTTCCATAATCTTTTTCTTAATTCGTTTTCTTTTTCTTCAATTTCCCTTCCTTCTGCAGTTTATTTTTCTTCTTTTTCTATTTTCTCCTTCAACGTATGTTGATCCTTCTTGGCTTGTCTTGGTGTCATAAATTTCAACTTCATTTCATGTCCCTCATGCCTCAAATAAAGGGAACGTTCATCAAGATTGAACATTGAAAAATGAAGCCATGCCCATCTCAAAAGAAGATGACAAGGGTTCGTAGGAGCAATATCACATAATACTTCTTTCACACATTGTCCTGTACTGAATTTGATCCTTGCTTGATTCAGGTGAAAGCTTGTTGGTAACTATAGTTTCTCCACCAATCTTGGGCTTACAACATTGTTGTGGCTTTCGTAAACGAATGCAACTAAACATGGGTGGCCTTCGATTAAACACCTTGTTCTCTATTACCTTTTCCATAATCTTTTTCTTTACTTCCTTTTCTTTTTCTTCAATTTCCCTTCCTTCTGCAGTTTATTTTTCTTCATTTTCTATTCTTTCTTTTTCTATTATCTCCTTCAACGTATGTTGATCCTTCTTGGCTTGTCTTGGTGTCATAAATTTCAACCTCATTTCATGTCCCTCATGCCTCAAATAAAGGGAACGTTCATCAAGATTGAACATTGTAAAATGAAGCCATGCCCATCTCAAAAGAAGATGACAAGGGTTCGTGGGAGCAATATCACATAATACTTCTTTCACACATTGTCCTATACTGAATTTGATCCTTGCTTGATTCAGGTGAAAGCTTGTTGGTAACTATAGTTTCTCCACCAATCTTGGGCTTACAACATTGTTGTGGCTTTCGTAAACGTTTGCAACTAAACATGGGTGGCCTTCGATTAAACACCTTGTTCTCTATTACCTTTTCCATAATCTTTTTCTTTACTTCCTTTTCTTTTTCTTCAATTTCCCTTCCTTCTGCAGTTTATTTTTCTTCTTTTTCTATTCTTTCTTTTTCTATTTTCTCCTTCAACGTATGTTGATCCTTCTTGGCTTGTTTTGGTGTCATAAATTTCAACTTCATTTCATGTCCCTCATGCCTCAAATAAGGGGAACGTTCATCAAGATTGAGCATTTTAAAATGAACCCATGCCCATCTCAAAAGAAGATGACAAGAGTTCGTTGGAGCAATATCACATAACACTTCTTTCACAAATTGTCATGTACTGAATTTGATCCTTGCTTGATTCAGGTGAAAGCTTGTTGGTAACTATAGTTTCTCCACCAATTTTTGGCTTACAACATTGTTGTCGCTTTCGTAACCGAATGCAACTAAACATGGGTGGCCTTCGATTAAACACCTTGTTCTCTATTACCTTTTTCATAATCTTTTTCTTTACTTCCTTTTCTTTTTCTTCAATTTCCCTTCCTTCTGCAGTTTATTTTTCTTCTTTTTCTATTCTTTCTTTTTCTATTTTCTCCTTCAACGTATGTTGATCCTTCTTGGCTTGTCTTGGTGTCATAAATTTCAACTTCATTTCATGTCCCTCATGCCTCAAATAAACGGAACATTCATCAAGATAGAGCGTTTTAAAATGAAGCCATGCCCATCTCAAAAGAAGATGACAAGGGTTCGTGGGAGCAATATCACATAATACTTCTTTCACACATTGTCCTCTACTGAATTTGATCCTTGCTTGATATGGGTGAAAGTTTGTTGGTAACTTTAGTTTCTCCACCAACCTTTGGCTTACAACATTGTTGTTGCTTTCGTAACCGAATGCAACTAAACATGGGTGGCTTTCGATTAAACACTTTGTTGTCTACTATCTTTTCCATAATCTTTTTCTTTACTTCCTTTTCTTTTTCTTCAATTTCCCTTCCTTCTGCAGTTTATTTTTCTTCTTTTTCTATTCTTTCTTTTTCTATTTTCTCCTTCAACGTATGTTGATCCTTCTTGGCTTGTCTTGGTGTCATAAATTTCAACTTCATTTCATGTCCCTCATGCCTCAAATAAACGGAACATTCATCAAGATAGAGCGTTTTAAAATGAAGCCATGCCCATCTCAAAAGAAGATGACAAGGGTTCGTGGGAGCAATATCACATAATACTTCTTTCACACATTGTCCGGTACTGAATTTGATCCTTGCTTGATTCGGATGAAAGCTTGTTGGTAACTTGAGTTTCTTCACCAATCTTTGGCTTACAACATTGTTGTCGCTTTCGTAAACGAATGCAACTAAACATGGGTGGCTTTCGATTAAACACCTTGTTCTCTACTACCTTTTCCATAATCTTTTTCTTAACTTCCTTTTCTTTATCTTCAATTTCCCTTCCTTCTGCAGTTTATTTTTCTTCTTTTTCTATTCTTTCTTTTTCTATTTTCTCCTTCAACGTATGTTGATCCTTGTTGGCTTCTCTTGGTGTCATAAATTTCAACTTCATTTCATGTCCCTCATGCCTCAAATAAACGGAACATTCATCAAGATAGAGCGTTTTAAAATGAAGCCATGCCCATCTCAAAAGAAGATGACAAGGGTTCGTGGGAGCAATATCACATAATACTTCTTTCACACATTGTCCTGTACTGAATTTGATCCTTGCTTGATTCGGATGAAAGCTTGTTGGTAACTTGAGTTTCTCCACCAATATTTGGCTTACAACATTGTTGTCGCTTTCGTAAACGAATGCAACTAAACATGGGTGGCTTTCGATTAAACACCTTGTTCTCTACTACCTTTTTCATAATCTTTTTCTTTACTTCCTTTTCTTTTTCTTCAATTTCCATTCCTTCTACAGTTTATTTTTCTTCTTTTTCTATTCTTTCTTTTTCTATTTTCTCCTTCAACGTATGTTGATCCTTCTTGGCTTGTCTTGGTGACATAAATTTCAACTTCATTTCATGTCCCTCATGCCTCAAATAAAGGGAACGTTCATCAAGATTGAGCGTTGTAAAATGAAGCCATGCCCATCTCAAAAGAAGATGAGAAGAGTTCGTGGGAGCAATATCACATAATTCTTCTTTCACACATTGTCCGATACTGAATTTGGTCCTTGCTTGATTCGGATGAAAGCTTGTTGGTAACTTGAGTTTCTTCACCAATCTTTGGCTTACAACATTGTTGTCGCTTTCGTAAACGAATGCAACTAAACATGGGTGGCTTTCGATTAAACACCTTGTTCTCTACTACCTTTTCCATAATCTTTTTCTTTACTTCCTTTTCTTTTTCTTCAATTTCCCTTCCTTCTGCAGTTTATTTTCCTTCTTTTTCTATTTTTTCTTTTTCTATTTTCTCCTTACACGTATGTGGATCCTTCTTGGCTTGTCTTGGTATCATAAATTTCAACTTCATTTCATGTCCCTCATGCCTCAAATAAACGGAACATTCATCAAGATACAGCGTTTTAAAATGAAGCCATGCCCATCTAAAAAGAAGATGACAAGAGTTCGTAGGAGCAATATCACATAATACTTCTTTCACACATTGTCCTGTACTGAATTTGATCCTTGCTTGATTCGGATGAAAGCTTATCGGTAACTTGAGTTTCTCCACCATTCTTTGGCTTACAACATTGTTGTGGCTTTCGTAAACGAATGCAACTAAACATGGGTGGCTTTCGATTAAACACCTTGTTCTCTACTACCTTTTCCATAATCTTTTTCTTTACTTCCTTTTCTATTTCTTCAATTTCCCTTCGTTCTGCAGTTTATTTTTCTTCTTTTTCTATTCTTTCTTTTTCTATTATCTCCTTCAACGTATGTTGATCCTTCTTGGCTTCTCTTGGTGCCGTAAATTTCAACTTCATTTCATGTCCCTCATGCCTCAAATAAAGGGAACGTTCATCAAGATTGAGCGTTTTAAAATGAACCCATGCCCATCTGAAAAGAAGATGACAAGAGTTCCTGGGAGCAATATCACATAATACTTCTTTCACAAATTGTCATGTACTGAATTTGATCCTTGCTTGAGTCAGGTGAAAGCTTGTTGGTAACTATAGTTTCTCCACCAATCTTTGGCTTACAACATTGTTGTTGCTTTCGTAACCGAATGCAACTAAACATGGGTGGCCTTCGATTAAACACCTTGCTCTCTATTACCTTTTACATAATCTTTTTCTTTACTTCCTTTTCTTTTTCTTCAATTTCCCTTCCTTCTGCAGTTTATTTTTCTTCTTTTTCTATTCTTTCTTTTTCTATTTTCTCCTTCAACGTATGTTGATCCTTCTTGGCTTGTCTTGGTGTCATAAATTTCAACTTCATTTCATGTCCCTCATGCCTCAAATAAACGGAACATTCATCAAGATAGAGCGTTTTAAAATTAAGCCATGCCCATCTAAAAAGAAGATGACAAGAGTTCGTAGGAGCAATATCACATAATACTTCTTTCACACATTGTCCTGTACTGAATTTGATCCTTGCTTGATTTGGATGAAATCTTGTTGGTAACTTGAGTTTCTCCACGAATCTTTGGCTTACAACATTGTTGTCGCTTTCGTAAACGAATGCAACTCAACATGGGTGGCTTTCGATTAAACACCTTGTTCTCTACTACCTTTTCCATAATCTTTTTCTTTACTTTTCTTTTTCTTCAATTTCCCTTCCTTCTACAGTTTATTTTTCTTCTTTTTCTATTCTTGCTATTTCTATTTACTCCTTCAACGTATGTTGATCCTTCTTGGCTTCTCTTGGTGTCATAAATTTCAACTTCATTTCATGTCCCTTATGCCTCAAATAAAGGGAACGTTCATCAAGATTGAGCGTTTTAAAATGAACCCATGCCCATCTCAAAAGAAGATGACAAGAGTTCGTGGGAGCAATATCACATAATACTTCTTTCACAAATTGTCACGTACTGAATTTGATCTTTCCTTGATTCAGATGAAAACTTTTTCGTAACTTGAGTTTCTCCACCAATCTTTGGCTTACAACATTGTTGTCGCTTTCTTCAACGAATGCAACTAAACATGGGTCGCTTTTGATTAAAGACCTTGTTCTCTACTACCTTTTCCATAATCTTTTTCTTAATTCGTTTTCTTTTTCTTCAATTTCCCTTCCTTCTGCAGTTTATTTTTCTTCTTTTTCTATTCTTTCTTTTTCTATTTTCTCCTTCAACGTATGTTGATCCTTCTTGGCTTCTCTTGGTGTCATAAATTTCAACTTCATTTCATGTCCCTCATGCCTCAAATAAAGGGAACGTTCATCAAGATTGAGCGTTTTAAAATGAACCCATGCCCATCTCAAAAGAAGATGACAAGAGTTCGTGGGAGCAATATCACATAATACTTCTTTCACAAATTGTCACGTACTAAATTTGATCCTTGCTTGATTCGGTTGAAAACTTTTTCGTAACTTGAGTTTCTCCACCAATCTTTGGCTTACAACATTGTTGTCGCTTTCGTAAACGAATGCAACTAAACATGGGTCGCTTTTGATTAAACACCTTATTCTCTACTACCTTTTCCATAATCTTTTTCTTTACTTCCTTTTCTTTTTCTTCAATTTCCCTTCCTTCTACAGTTTATTTTTCTTCTTTTTCTATTCTTGCTTTTTCTATTTACTCCTTCTACGTATGTTGATCCTTCTTGGCTTCTCTTGGTGTCATAAATTTCAACTTCATTTCATGTCCCTCATGCCTCAAATAAAGGGAACGTTCATCAAGATTGAGCGTTTTAAAATGAACCCATGCCCATCTCAAAAGAAGATGACAAGAGTTCGTGGGAGCAATATCACATAATACTTCTTTCACAAATTATCACGTACTGAATTTGATCTTTCCTTGATTCAGATGAAAACTTTTTCGTAACTTGAGTTTCTCCACCACTCTTTGGCTTACAACATTGTTGTCGCTTTCGTAAACGAATGCAACTCAACATGGGTGGCTTTCGATTAAACACCTTGTTCTCTACTACCTTTTCCATAATCTTTTTCTTTACTTTTCTTTTTCTTCAATTTCCCTTCCTTCTACAGTTTATTTTTCTTCTTTTTCTATTCTTGCTATTTCTATTTACTCCTTCAACGTATGTTGATCCTTCTTGGCTTCTCTTGGTGTCATAAATTTCAACTTCATTCCATGTCCCTTATGCCTCAAATAAAGGGAACGTTCATCAAGATTGAGCGTTTTAAAATGAACCCATGCCCATCTCAAAAGAAGATGACAAGAGTTGGTGGGAGCAATATCACATAATACTTCTTTCACAAATTGTCACGTACTGAATTTGATCTTTCCTTGATTCAGATGAAAACTTTTTCGTAACTTGAGTTTCTCCACCAATCTTTGGCTTACAACAGTGTTGTCGCTTTCTTCAACGAATGCAACTAAACATGGGTGGCTTTCGATTAAACACCTTGTTCTCTACTACCTTTTCCATAATCTTTTTCTTTACTTCCTTTTCTTTTTCTTCAATTTCCCTTCCTTCTGCAGTTTATTTTTCTTCTTTTTCTATTCTTTCTTTTTCTATTTTATCCTTCAACGTATGTTGATCCTTCTTGGCTTCTCTTGGTGTCGTAAATTTCAACTTCATTTCATGTCCCTCATGCCTCAAATAAAGGGAACGTTCGTCAAGATTGAGCGTTTTAAAATGAACCCATGCCCATCTGAAAAGAAGATGACAAGAGTTCGTGGGAGCAATTTCACATAATACTTCTTTCACAAATATTCATGTACTGAATTTGATCCTTGCTTGATTCGGATGAAAGCTTGATGGTAACTTGAGTTTCTCCACCAGTCTTTGGCTTACAACATTGTTGTCGCTTTCGTAAACGAATGCAACTAAACATGGGTGGCTTTCGATTAAACACCTTGTTCTCTACTACCTTTTCCATAATCTTTTTCTTTACTTCCTTTTCTTTTTCTTCAATTTCCCTTCCTTCTACAGTTTATTTTTCTTCTTTTTCTATTCTGGCTTTTTCTATTTACTCCTTCAACGTATGTTGATCCTTCTTGGCTTCTCTTGGTGTCATAAATTTCAACTTCATTTCATGTCCCTCATGCCTCAAATAAAGGGAACGTTCATCACGATTTAGTGTTTTAAAATGAACCCGTGCCCATCTCAAAAGAAGAGGACAAGAGTTCGTGGGAGCAATATCACATAATACTTCTTTCACAAATTGTCATGTACTGAATTTGATCCTTGCTTGATTCGGATGAAAACTTGATGGTAACTTGAGTTTCTCCACCAGTCTTTGGCTTACAACATTGTTGTCGCTTTCGTAAACGAATGCAACTAAACATGGGTGGCTTGCGATTAAACACCTTGTTCTCTACTACCTTTTCCATAATCTTTTTCTTTACTTCCTTTTCTTTTTCTTCAATTTCCCTTCCTTCTACAGTTTATTTTTCTTCTTTTTCTATTCTTGCTTTTTCTATTTACTCCTTCAACGTATGTTGATCCTTCTTGGCTTCTCTTGGTGTCATAAATTTCAACTTCATTTCATGTCCCTCATGCCTCAAATAAAGGGAACGTTCATAAAGATTTAGCGTTTTAAAATGAACCCATGCCCATCTCAAAAGAAGATGACAAGAGTTCGTGGGAGCAATATCACATAATACTTCTTTCACAAATTGTCATGTACTGAATTTGATCCTTGCTTGATTCGGATGAAAACTTTTTCGTAACTTGAGTTTCTCCACCAATCTTTGGCTTACAACATTGTTGTCGCTTTCTTCAACGAATGCAACTAAACATGGGTGGCTTTTGATTAAAGACCTTGTTCTCTACTACCTTTTCCATAATCTTTTTCTTAATTCGTTTTCTTTTTCTTCAATTTCCCTTCCTTCTGCAGTTTATTTTTCTTCTTTTTCTATACTTTCTTTTTCTATTTTCTCTTTCAACGTATGTTGATCCTTCTTGGCTTCTCTTGGTGTCATAAATTTCAACTTCATTTCATGTCCCTCATGCCTCAAATAAAGGGAACGTTCATCAAGATTGAGCATTTTAAAATGAACCCATGCCCATCTCAAATGAAGATGACAAGAGCTCGTGGGAGCAATATCACATAATACTTCTTTCACAAATTGTCATGTACAGAATTGATCCTTGCTTGATTCAGGTGAAAGCTTGTTAGTCACTATTGTTTCTCCACCAATCTTTGGCTTACAACATTGTTGTCGCTTTCGTAAACGAATGCAACTAAACATGGGTGGCCTTCGATTAAACACCTTGTTCTCTATTACCTTTTCCATAATCTTTTTCTTTACTTCCTTTTCTTTTTCTACAATTTCCCTTCCTTCTGCAGTTTATTTTTCCTCTTTTTCTATTTTCTCCTTCAACGAATGTTGACCCTTCTTTGCTTGTCTGGGTGTCATAAATTTCAACTTCATTTCATGTCCCTCATGCCTCAAATAAAGGGAACGTTCATCAAGATTGAGCATTGTAAAATGAACCCATGCCCATCTCAAAATTAGATGACAAGAGTTCGTGGGAACAATATCACATAATACTTCTTTCACACATTGTCTTGTACTAAATTTGATCCTTGCTTGGGTCGGATGAAAGCTTGTTGGTAACTTGAGTTTAGCCACCAATATTTAGCTTACAACATTGTTGTCGCTTTCGTAAACGAATGCAACTAAACATGGGTGGCTTTCGATTAAACACCTTGTTCTCTACTACCTTTTCCATCATCTTTTTCTTAATTCCTTTTCTTTTTCTTCAATTTCCCTTCCTTCTACAGTTTATTTTTGTTCTTTTTCTATTCTTTGTTTTTCTATTTTCTCCTTTAACGTATGTTGATCCTTTTTGGCATGCCTTGGTGTCATAAATATCAACTTCATTGCATGTCCCTCATGCCTCAAATAAACGGAACATTCATCAAGATTGAGCGTTTTAAAATGAAGCCATGCCCATCTCAAAAGAAGATGACAAGAGTTCGTGGGAGCAATATCACATAATACTTCTTTCACACATTGTCATGTACTGAATTTGATCCTTGCTTGATTTGGATGAAAGCTTGTTGGTAACTTGAGTTTAGCCACCAATATTTAGCTTACAACATTGTTGTCGCTTTCGTAAACGAATGCAACTAAACATGGGTGGCTTTCGATTAAACACCTTGTTCTCTACTACCTTTTCCATCATCTTTTTCTTAATTCCTTTTCTTTTTCTTCAATTTCCCTTCCTTCTACAGTTTATTTTTCTTCTTTTTCTATTTTCTCCTTCAACGAATGTGGACCCTTCTTTGCTTGTCTTGCTGTCATAAATTTCAACTTCATTTCATGTCCCTCATGCCTCAAATAAAGGGAACGTTCATCAAGATTGAGCATTGTAAAATGAACCCATGCCCATCTCAAAATTAGATGACAAGAGTTCGTGGGAACAATATCACATAATACTTCTTTCACACATTGTCCTGTACTGAATTTGATCCTTGCTTGATTCAGATGAAAGCTTGTTGGTAACTTGAGTTTCTCCACCAATATTTGGCTTATAACATTGTTGTCGCTTTCGTAAATGAATGCCACTAAACATGGGTGGCCTTCGATTAAAAACCTTGTTCTCTACTACCTTTTCTATAGTCTTTTTCTTTACTTCCTTTTCTTTTTCTTCAATTTCCCTTCCTTCTGCAGTTTATATTGCTTCCTTTTCTATTCTTTCTTTTTCTATTTTCTCCTTCAACGTATGTTGATCCTTCTTGGACTCTCTTGGTGTCATCAATTTCAACTTCATTTCATGTCCCTCATGCCTCAAATAAAGGGAACGTTCATCAAGATTGAGCGTTTTAAAATGAACCCATGCCCATCTCAAAAGAAGATGACAAGAGTTCGTGGGAGCAATATCACATAATACTTCTTTCACACATTGTCATGTACTGAATTTGATCCTTGCTTGATGTGGATGAAAGCTTGTTGGTAACTTGAGTTTAGCCACCAATATTTAGCTTACAACATTGTTGTCGCTTTCGTAAACGAATGCAACTAAACATGGGTGGCTTTTGATTAAACACCTTGTTCTCTACTACCTTTTCCATCATCTTTTTCTTAATTCCTTTTCTTTTTCTTCAATTTCCCTTCCTTCTACAGTTTATTTTTCTTCTTTTTCTATTCTTTGTTTTTCTATTTTCTCCTTTAACGTATGTTGATCCTTTTTGGCATGCCTTGGTGTCATAAATATCAACTTCATTGCATGTCCCTCATGCCTCAAATAAAGGGAACGTTCATCAAGATTGAGCATCATAAAATGAAGCCATGCCCATCTCAAAAGAAGATGACAAGGGTTCGTGGGAGCAATATCACATAATACTTCTTTCAGATATTGTCTTGTACTGAATTTGATCCTTGCTTGGGTCGGATGAAAGCTTGTTGGTAACTTGAGTTTCTCCACCAATCTTTGGCTTACAACATTGTTGTCGCTTTCATAAACGAATGCAACTAAACATGGGTGGCCTTCAATTAAACACCTTGTTCTCTACTACCTTTTCCATAATCTTTTTCTTTACTTCCTTTTCTTTTTCCTCAATTTCCCTTCCTTCTACAATTTATATTTCTTCTTTTTCTATTCTTGCTTTTTCTATTTTCTCCTTCAACGTATGTTGATCCTTCTTGGCTTCTCTTGGTGTCATAAATTTCAACTTCATTTCATGTCCCTCATGCCTCAAATAAAGGCAACGTTCATCAAGGTTGATCGTTTTAAAATGAACCCATGCCCATCTCAAAAGAAGATGACAAGAGTTCGTGGGAGCAATATCACATAATACTTCTTTCACAAATTGTCATGTACTGAATTTGATCCTTGCTTGATTCAGGTGAAAGCTTGGTTGTCACTATAGTTTCTCCACCAATCTTTGGCTTACAACATTGTTGTCGCTTTCGTAAACGAATGCAACTAAACATGGGTGGCCTTCGATTAAACACCTTGTTCTCTATTACCTTTTCCATAATCTTTTTCTTTACTTCCTTTTCTTTTTCTTCAATTTCCCTTCCTTCTGCAGTTTATTTTTCCTCGTTTTCTATTTTCTACTTCAACGAATGTGGACCCTTCTTTGCTTGTCTTGGTGTCATAAATTTCAACTTCATTTCATGTCCCTCATGCCTCAAATAAAGGGAACGTTCATCAAGATTGAGCATTATAAAATGAACCCATGCCCATCTCAAAATTAGATGACAAGAGTTCGTGGGAACAATATCACATAATACTTCTTTCACACATTGTCCTGTACTGAATTTGATCCTTGCTTGATTCAGATGAAAGCTTGTTGGTAAGTTGAGTTTCTCCACCAATATTTGGCTTATAACATTGTTGTCGCTTTCGTAAATGAATGCCACTAAACATGGGTGGCCTTCGATTAAAAACCTTGTTCTCTACTACCTTTTCTATAGTCTTTTTCTTTACTTCCTTTTCTTTTTCTTCAATTTCCCTTCCTTCTGCAGTTTATATTGCTTCTTTTTCTATTCTTTCTTTTTCTATTTTCTCCTTCAACGTATGTTGATCCTTCTTGGACTCTCTTGGTGTCATCAATTTCAACTTCATTTCATGTCCCTCATGCATCAAATAAAGGGAACGTTCATCAAGATTGAGCGTTTTAAAATGAACCCATGCCCATCTCAAAAGAAGATGACAAGAGTTCGTGGGAGCAATATCACATAATACTTCTTTCACACATTGTGCTGTACGGAATTTGATCCTTGCTTGATTCGGATGAAAGCTTGATGGTAACTTGAGTTTCTCCACCAGTCTTTGGCTTACAACATTGTTGTCGCTTTCGTAAACGAATGCAACTAAACATGGGTGGCTTTCGATTAAACACCTTGTTTTCTACTACCTTTTCCATAATCTTTTTCTTTACTTCCTTTTCTTTTTCTTCAATTTCCCTTCCTTCTGCGGTTTATTTTTCTTCTTTTTCTATTCTTTCTTTTTCTATTTTCTCCTTCAACGTATGTTGATCCTTTTTGGCTTGTCTTGGTGTCATAAATATCAACTTCATTTCATGTCCCTCATGCCTCAAATAAAGGGAACGTTCATCAAGATTGAGCATCATAAAATGAAGCCATGCCAATCTCAAAAGAAGATGACAAGGGTTCGTGGGAGCAATATCACATAATACTTCTTTCAGATATGGTCTTGTACTGAATTTGATCCTTGCTTGAGTCGGATGAAAGCTTGTTTGTAACTTGAGTTTCTCCACCAATCCTTGGCTTACAACATTGTTGTCGCTTTCATAAACGAAAGCAACTAAATATGGGTGGCCTTCAATTAAACACCTTGTTCTCTACTACCTTTTCCATAATCTTTTTCTTTACTTCCTTTTCTTTTTCCTCAATTTCCCTTCCTTCTACAGTTTATATTTCTTCTTTTTCTCTTCTTTCTTTTTCTATTTTCTCCTTGAACGTATGTTGATCCTTCTTGGCTTCTCTTGGTGTCATAAATTTCAACTTCATTTCATGTCCCTCATGCCTCAAATAAAGGGAACGTTCATCAAGGTTGATCGTTTTAAAATGAACCCATGCCCATCTCAAAAGAAGATGACAAGAGTTCGTGGGAGCAATATCACATAATACTTCTTTCACAAATTGTCATGTACTGAATTTGATCCTTGCTTGATTCAGGTGAAAGCTTGGTTGTCACTATAGTTTCTCCACCAATCTTTGGCTTACAACATTGTTGTCGCTTTCGTAAACGAATGCAACTAAACATGGGTGGCCTTCGATTAAACACCTTGATCTCTATTACCTTTTCCATAATCTTTTTCTTTACTTCCTTTTCTTTTTCTTCAATTTCCCTTCCTTCTGCAGTTTATTTTTCCTCGTTTTCTATTTTCTCCTTCAACGAATGTGGACTCTTCTTTGCTTGTCTTGGTGTCATAAATTTCAACTTCATTTCATGTCCCCCATGCCTCAAATAAAGGGAACGTTCATCAAGATTGAGCATTGTAAAATGAACCCATGCCCATCTCAAAATTAGATGACAAGAGTTCGTGGGAACAATATCACATAATACTGCATTCACACATTGTCCTGTACTGAATTTGATCCTTGCTTGATTCGGATGAAAGCTTGTTGGTAACTTGAGTTTCTCCACCAATATTTGGCTTATAACATTGTTGTCGCTTTCGTAAATGAATGCCACTAAACATGGGTGGCCTTCGATTAAACACCTTGTTCTCTAGTACCTTTTCTATAATCTTTTTCTTTACTTCCTTTTCTTTTTCTTCAATTTCCCTTCCTTCTGCAGTTTATATTGCTTCTTTTTCTATTCTTTCTTTTTCTATTTTCTCCTTCAACGTATGTTGATCCTTCTTGGCTTCTCTTGGTGTCATAAATTTCAACTTCATTTCATGTCCCTCATGCCTCAAATAAAGGGAACGTTCATCAAGATTGAGCGTTTTAAAATGAACCCATGCCCATCTCAAAAGAAGATGACAAGAGTTCGTGGGAGCAATATCACATAATACTTCTTTCACACATTGTCCTGTACTGAATTTGATCCTTGCTTGATTCGGATGAAAGCTTGTTGGTAACTTGAGTTTCTCCACCAATCTTTGGCTTACAACATTGTTGTCGCTTTCGTAAACGAATGCAACTAAACATGGGTGGCTTTCGATTAAACACCTTGTTTTCTACTACCTTTTCCATAATCTTTTTCTTTACTTCCTTTTCTTTTTCTTCAATTTCCCTTCCTTCTGTGGTTTATTTTTCTTCTTTTTCTATTCTTTCTTTTTCTATTTTCTCCTTCAACGTATGTTGATCCTTTTTGGCTTGTCTTGGTGTCATAAATATCAACTTCATTTCATGTCCCTCATGCCTCAAATAAAGGGAACGTTCATCAAGATTGAGCATCATAAAATGAAGCCATGCCAATCTCAAAAGAAGATGACAAGGGTTCGTGGGAGCAATATCACATAATACTTCTTTTAGATATGGTCTTGTACTGAATTTGGTCCTTGCTTGAGTCGGATGAAAGCTTGTTGGTAACTTGAGTTTCTCCACCAATCTTTGGCTTACAACATTGTTGTCACTTTCATAAACGAATGCAACTAAACATGGGTGGCCTTCAATTAAACACCTTGTTCTCTACTACCTTTTCCATAATCTTTTTCTTTACTTCCTTTTCTTTTTCCTCAATTTCCCTTCCTTCTACAGTTTATATTTCTTCTTTTTCTCTTCTTTCTTTTTCTATTTCCTCCTTCAACGTATGTTGATCCTTCTTGGCTTGTCTTGGTGTCCTGAATTTGAACTTCATTTCATGTCCCTCATGCCTCAAATAAAGGGAACGTTCATCAAGATTGAGGGTTTTAAAATGAACCCATGCCCATCTCAAAAGAAGATGACAAGAGTTTGTGGGAGCAATATCACATAATACTTCTTTCACACATTGTCCTGTACTGAATTTGATCCTTGCTTGATTCAGATGAAAGCTTGTTGGTAACTTGAGTTTCTCCACCAATCTTTGGCTTACAACATTGTTGTCGCTTTCGTAAACGAATGCAACTAAACATGGGTGGCTTTCGATTAAACACCTTGTTCTCTACTACCTTTTCCATAATCTTTTTCTTTACTTCCTTTTCTTTTTCTTCAATTTCCCTTCCTTCTGCAATTTATATTGCTTCTTTTTCTATTCTTTCTTTTTCTATTTTCTCCTTCAACGTATGTTGATCCTTCTTGGCTTGTCTTGGTGTCATAAATTTCAACTTCATTTCATGTCCCTCATGCCTCAAATAAAGGGAACGTTCATCAAGATTGAGCATTGTAAAACGAAGCCATGCCCATCTCAAAAGAAGATGACAAGGGTTCGTGGGAGCAATATCACATAATACTTCTTTCAGATATTGTCTTGTACTGAATTTGATCCTTGCTTGATTCGGATGAAAGCTTGTTGGTAACTTGAGTTTCTCCACCAATCTTTGGCTTACAACATTGTTGTCGCTTTCGTAAACGAATGCAACTAAACATGGGTGGCTTTCGATTAAACACCTTGTTCTGTACTACCTTTTCCATAATCTTTTTCTTTACTTCCTTTTCTTTTTCTTGAATTTCCCTTCCTTCTGCAATTTATATTGCTTCTTTTTCTATTTTCTCCTTCAACGTATGTTGATCCTTCTTGGCTTGTCTTGGTGTCATAAATTTCAACTTCATTTCATGTCCCTCATGCCTCAAATAAAGGGAACGTTCATCAAGATTGAGCATTTTAAAATGAACCCATGCCCATCTCAAAAGAAGATGACAAGAGTTCGTGGGAGCAATATCACATAATACTTCTTTCACACATTGTCCTGTACTGAATTTGATCCTTGCTTGATTCGGATGAAAGCTTGTTGGTAACTTGAGTTTCTCCACCAATCTTTGGCTTACAACATTGTTGTCGCTTTCGTAAACGATGCAACTAAACATGGGTGGCTTTCGATTAAACACCTTGTTCTCTACTACCTTTTCCATAATCTTTTTCTTTACTTCCTTTTCTTTTTCTTCAATTTCCCTTCCTTCTGCAGTTTATTTTTCTTCTTTTTCTATTCTTTCTTTTTCTTTTTTCTCCTTGAACGTATGATGATCCTTCTTGGCTTGTCTTGGTGTCATAAATTTCAACTTCATTTCATGTCCCTCATGCCTCAAATAAAGGGAACGTTCATCAAGATTGAGCGTTTTAAAATGAACCCATGCCCATCTCAAAAGAAGATGACAAGAGTTCGTGGGAGCAATATCACATAATACTTCTTTCAAATATTGTCTTGTACTGAATTTGATCCTTGCTTGAGTCGGATGAAAGTTTGTTTGTAACTTGAGTTTCTCCACCAATCTTTGGCTTATAACATTGTTGTCGCTTTCATAAACGAATGCAACTAAACATGGGTGGCCTTCAATTAAACACCTTGTTCTCTACTACCTTTTCCATAATCTTTTTCTTTACTTCCTTTTCTTTTTCCTCAATTTCCCTTCCTTCTACAGTTTATATTTCTTCTTTTTCTCTTCTTTCTTTTTCTATTTTCTCCTTCAACGTATTTTGATCCTTCTTGGCTTGTCTTGGTGTCATGAATTTCAACTTCATTTCGTGTCCCTCATGCCTCAAATAAAGGGAACGTTCATCAAGATTGAGCGTTTTAAAATGAAGCCATGCCCATCTCAAAAGAAGATGACAAGAGTTCGTGGGAGCAATATCACATAATACTTCTTTCACACATTGTCCTGTACTGAATTTGATCCTTGCTTGATTCGGATGAAAGCTTCTTGGTAACTTGAGTTTCTCCACCAATCTTTGGCTTACAACATTGTTGTCGCTTTCGTAAACGAATGCAACTAAACATGGGTGGCTTTCGATTAAACACCTTGTTCTCTACTACCTTTTCCATAATCTTTTTCTTTACTTCCTTTTCTTTTTCTTCAATTTCCCTTCCTTCTGCAATTTATATTGCTTCTTTTTCTCTTCTTTCTCTTTCTATTTTCTCCTTCAACGTATGTTGATCCTTCTTGGCTTGTCTTGGTGTCCTGAATTTGAACTTCATTTCATGTCCCTCATGCCTCAAATAAAGGGAACGTTCATCAAGATTGAGCGTTTTAAAATGAACCCATGCCCATCTCAAAAGAAGATGACAAGAGTTCGTGGGAGCAATATCACATAATACTTCTTTCACACATTGTCCTGTACTGAATTTTATCCTTGCTTGATTCGGATGAAAGCTTGTTGGTAACTTGAGTTTCTCCACCAATCTTTGGCTTACAACATTGTTGTCGCTTTCATAAACGAATGCAACTAAACATGGGTGGCCTTCGATTAAACACCTTGTTCTCTACTACCTCTTCCATAATCTTTTTCTTTTCTTCCTTTTCTTTTTCTTCAATTTCCCTTCCTTCTACAGGTTATATTTCTTCTTTTTCTCTTCTTTCTCTTTCTATTTTCTCCTTCAACGTATGTTGATCCTTCTTGGCTTGTCTTGGTGTCCTGAATTTGAACTTCATTTCATGTCCCTCATGCCTCAAATAAAGGGAACGTTCATCAAGATTGAGCATTTTAAAATGAACCCATGCCCATCTCAAAAGAAGATGACAAGAGTTCGTGGGAGCAATATCACATAATACTTCTTTCACACATTGTCCTGTACAGAATTTGATCCTTGCTTGATTCGGATGAAAGCTTGTTGGTAACTTGAGTTTCTCCACCAATCTTTGGCTTACAACATTGTTGTCGCTTTCGTAAACGAATGCAACTAAACATGGGTGGCTTTCGATTAAACACCTTGTTCTCTACTACCTTTTCCATAATCTTTTTCTTTACTTCCTTTTCTTTTTCTTCAATTTCCCTTCCTTCTGCAATTTATATTGCTTCTTTTTCTATTCTTTCTTTTTCTATTTTCTCCTTCAACGTATGTTGATCCTTCTTGGCTTGTCTTGGTGTCATAAATTTCAACTTCATTTCATGTCCCTCATGCCTCAAATAAAGGGAACGTTCATCAAGATTGAGTGTTTTAAAATGAACCCATGCCCATCTCAAAAGAAGATGACAAGAGTTCGTGGGAGCAATATCACATAATACTTCTTTCTCACATTGTCCTGTACTGAATTTGATCCTTGCTTGATTCGGGTGAAAGCTTGTTGGTAACTTGAGTTTCTCCAACAATCTTTGGCTTACAACATTTTTGTCGCTTTCATAAACGAATGCAACTAAACATGGGTGGCTTTCGATTAAACACCTTGTTCTCTACTATCTTTTCCATAATCTTTTTCTTTACTTCCTTTTCTTTTTCTTCAATTTCCCTTCCTTCTGCAGTTTATTTTTCTTCTTTTTCTATTCTTTCTTTTTCTATTTTCTCCTTCAACGTATGTTGATCCTTCTTGGCTTGTCTTGGTGTCATAAATTTCAACTTCATTTCATGTCCCTCATGCCTCAAATAAAGGGAACGTTCATCAAGATTGAGCGTTTTAAAATGAAGCCATGCCCATCTCAAAAGAAGATGACAAGAGTTCGTGGGAGCAATATCACATAATACTTCTTTCACACATTGTCCTGTACTGAATTTGATCCTTGCTTGATTCGGATGAAAGCTTGTTGGTAACTTGAGTTTCTCCACCAATCTTTGGCATACAACATTGTTGTCGCTTTCATAAACGAATGCAACTAAACATGGGTGGCCTTCGATTAAATACCTTGTTCTCTACTACCTTTTCCATAATCTTTTTCTTTACTTCCTTTTCTTTTTCCTCAATTTCCCTTCCTTCTACATATTATATTTCTTCTTTTTCTCTTCTTTCTCTTTCTATTTTCTCCTTCAACGTATGTTGATCCTTCTTGGCTTGTCTTGGTGTCATGAATTTCAACTTCATTTCATGTCCCTCATGCCTCAAATAAAGGGAACGTTCATCAAGATTGAGCGTTTTAAAATGAACCCATGCCCATCTCAAAAGAAGATCACAAGAGTTCGTGGGAGCAATATCACATAATACTTCTTTCACACATTCTCCTGTACTGAATTTGATCCTTGCATGATTCGGATGAGAGCTTGTTGGTAACTTGAGTTTCTCCACCAATCTTTGGCTTACAACATTGTTGTCGCTTTCGTAAACGAATGCAACTAAACATGGGTGGCTTTCGATTAAACACCTTGTTCTGTACTACCTTTTCCATAATCTTTTTCTTTACTTCCTTTTCTTTTTCTTCAATTTCCCTTCCTTCTGTAGTTTATTTTTCTTCTTTTTCTATTCTTTCTTTTTCTATTTTCTCCTTCAACGTATGTTGATCCTTCTTGGCTTGTCTTGGTGTCGTAAATTTCAACTTCATTTCATGTCCCTCATGCCTCAAATAAAGGGAACGTTCATCAAGATTGAGCATTGTAAAATGAAGCCATGCCCATCTCAAATGAAGATGACAAGAGTTCGTGGGAGCAATATCACATAATACTTCTTTCACACATTGTCCTGTACTGAATTTGATCCTTGCTTGATTCGGATGAAAGCTTGTTGGTAACTTGAGTTTCTCCACCAATCTTTGGCTTACAACATTGTTGTCGCTTTCATAAACGAATGCAACTAAACATGGGTGGCCTTCGATTAAATACCTTGTTCTCTACTACCTTTTCCATAATCTTTTTCTTTACTTCCTTTTCTTTTTCCTCAATTTCCCTTCCTTCTACATATTATATTTCTTCTTTTTCTCTTCTTTCTCTTTCTATTTTCTCCTTCAACGTATGTTGATCCTTCTTGGCTTGTCTTGGTGTCATGAATTTCAACTTCATTTCATGTCCCTCATGCCTCAAATAAAGGGCACGTTCATCAAGATTGAGTGTTTTAAAATGAACCCATGCCCATCTCAAAAGAAGATGACAAGAGTTCGTGGGAGCAATATCACATAATACTTCTTTCACACATTGTCCTGTACTGAATTTGATCTTTGCTTGATTCGGATGAAAGCTTGTTGGAAACTTGAGTTTCTCCACCAATCTTTGGCTTACAACATTGTTGTCGCTTTCGTAAACGAATGCAACTAAACATGGGTGGCTTTCGATTAAACACCTTGTTCTCTACTACATTTTCCATAATCTTTTTCTTTACTTCCTTTTCTTTTTCTTCAACTTCCCTTCCTTCTGCAATTTATATTGCTTCTTTTTCTATTCTTTATTTTTCTATTTTCTCCTTCAACGTATGTTGATCCTTCTTGGCTTGTCTTGGTGTCATAAATTTCAACTTCATTTCATGTCCCTCATGCCTCAAATAAAGGGAACGTTCATCAAGATTGAGCATTTTAAAATGAACCCATGCCCATCTCAAAAGAAGATGACAAGAGTTTGTGGGAGCAATATCACATAATACTTCTTTCACACATTGTCCTGTACTGAATTTGATCCTTGCTTGATTCGGGTGAAAGCTTGTTGGTAACTTGAGTTTCTCCAACAATCTTTGGCTTACAACATTTTTGTCGCTTTCATAAACGAATGCAACTAAACATGGGTGGCTTTCGATTAAACACCTTGTTCTCTACTATCTTTTCCATAATCTTTTTCTTTACTTCCTTTTCTTTTTCTTCAATTTCCCTTCCTTCTGCAGTTTATTTTTCTTCTTTTTCTATTCTTTCTTTTTCTATTTTCTCCTTCAACGTATGTTGATCCTTCTTGGCTTGTCTTGGTGTCATAAATTTCAACTTCATTTCATGTCCCTCATGCCTCAAATAAAGGGAACGTTCATCAAGATTGAGCGTTTTAAAATGAAGCCATGCCCATCTCAAAAGAAGATGACAAGAGTTCGTGGGAGCAATATCACATAATACTTCTTTCACACATTGTCCTGTACTGAATTTGATCCTTGCTTGATTCGGATGAAAGCTTGTTGGTAACTTGAGTTTCTCCACCAATCTTTGGCATACAACATTGTTGTCGCTTTCATAAACGAATGCAACTAAACATGGGTGGCCTTCGATTAAATACCTTGTTCTCTACTACCTTTTCCATAATCTTTTTCTTTACTTCCTTTTCTTTTTCCTCAATTTCCCTTCCTTCTACATATTATATTTCTTCTTTTTCTCTTCTTTCTCTTTCTATTTTCTCCTTCAACGTATGTTGATCCTTCTTGGCTTGTCTTGGTGTCATGAATTTCAACTTCATTTCATGTCCCTCATGCCTCAAACAAAGGGAACGTTCATCAAGATTGAGCGTTTTAAAATGAACCCATGCCCATCTCAAATGAAGATGACAAGAGTTCGTGGGAGCAATATCACATAATACTTCTTTCACACATTGTCCTGTACTGAATTTGATCCTTGCTTGATTCGGATGAAAGCTTGTTGGTAACTTGAGTTTCTCCACCAATCTTTGGCTTACAACATTGTTGTCGCTTTCATAAACGAATGCAACTAAACATGGGTGGCCTTCGATTAAATACCTTGTTCTCTACTACCTTTTCCATAATCTTTTTCTTTACTTCCTTTTCTTTTTCCTCAATTTCCCTTCCTTCTACATATTATATTTCTTCTTTTTCTCTTCTTTCTCTTTCTATTTTCTCCTTCAACGTATGTTGATCCTTCTTGGCTTGTCTTGGTGTCATGAATTTCAACTTCATTTCATGTCCCTCATGCCTCAAATAAAGGGCACGTTCATCAAGATTGAGTGTTTTAAAATGAACCCATGCCCATCTCAAAAGAAGATGACAAGAGTTCGTGGGAGCAATATCACATAATACTTCTTTCACACATTGTCCTGTACTGAATTTGATCTTTGCTTGATTCGGATGAAAGCTTGTTGGAAACTTGAGTTTCTCCACCAATCTTTGGCTTACAACATTGTTGTCGCTTTCGTAAACGAATGCAACTAAACATGGGTGGCTTTCGATTAAACACCTTGTTCTCTACTACATTTTCCATAATCTTTTTCTTTACTTCCTTTTCTTTTTCTTCAACTTCCCTTCCTTCTGCAATTTATATTGCTTCTTTTTCTATTCTTTATTTTTCTATTTTCTCCTTCAACGTATGTTGATCCTTCTTGGCTTGTCTTGGTGTCATAAATTTCAACTTCATTTCATGTCCCTCATGCCTCAAATAAAGGGAACGTTCATCAAGATTGAGCATTTTAAAATGAACCCATGCCCATCTCAAAAGAAGATGACAAGAGTTTGTGGGAGCAATATCACATAATACTTCTTTCACACATTGTCCTGTACTGAATTTGATCCTTGCTTGATTCGGGTGAAAGCTTGTTGGTAACTTGAGTTTCTCCAACAATCTTTGGCTTACAACATTTTTGTCGCTTTCATAAACGAATGCAACTAAACATGGGTGGCTTTCGATTAAACACCTTGTTCTCTACTATCTTTTCCATAATCTTTTTCTTTACTTCCTTTTCTTTTTCTTCAATTTCCCTTCCTTCTGCAGTTTATTTTTCTTCTTTTTCTATTCTTTCTTTTTCTATTTTCTCCTTCAACGTATGTTGATCCTTCTTGGCTTGTCTTGGTGTCATAAATTTCAACTTCATTTCATGTCCCTCATGCCTCAAATAAAGGGAACGTTCATCAAGATTGAGCGTTTTAAAATGAAGCCATGCCCATCTCAAAAGAAGATGACAAGAGTTCGTGGGAGCAATATCACATAATACTTCTTTCACACATTGTCCTGTACTGAATTTGATCCTTGCTTGATTCGGATGAAAGCTTGTTGGTAACTTGAGTTTCTCCACCAATCTTTGGCATACAACATTGTTGTCGCTTTCATAAACGAATGCAACTAAACATGGGTGGCCTTCGATTAAATACCTTGTTCTCTACTACCTTTTCCATAATCTTTTTCTTTACTTCCTTTTCTTTTTCCTCAATTTCCCTTCCTTCTACATATTATATTTCTTCTTTTTCTCTTCTTTCTCTTTCTATTTTCTCCTTCAACGTATGTTGATCCTTCTTGGCTTGTCTTGGTGTCATGAATTTCAACTTCATTTCATGTCCCTCATGCCTCAAACAAAGGGAACGTTCATCAAGATTGAGCGTTTTAAAATGAACCCATGCCCATCTCAAAAGAAGATGACAAGAGTTCGTGGGAGCAATATCACATAATACTTCTTTCACACATTGTCCTGTACTGAATTTGATCCTTGCTTGATTCGGATGAAAGCTTAATGGTAACTTGAGTTTCTCCACCAATCTTTGGCTTACAACATTGTTGTCGCTTTCGTAAACGAATGCAACTAAACATGGGTGGCTTTCGATTAAACACCTTGTTCTGTACTACCTTTTCCATAATCTTTTTCTTTACTTCCTTTTCTTTTTCTTCAATTTCCCTTCCTTCTGCAGTTTATTTTTCTTCTTTTTCTTCTTTTTCTTTTTCTATTTTCTCCTTCAACGTATGTTGATCATTCTTGGCTTGTCTTGGTGTCGTAAATTTCAACTTCATTTCATGTCCCTCATGCCTCAAATAAAGGGAACGTTCATCAAGATTGAGCATTTTAAAATGAACCTATGCCCATCTCAAAAGAAGATGACAAGAGTTCGTGGGAGCAATATCACATAATACTTCTTTCACACATTGTCCTGTACTGAATTTGATCCTTGCTTGATTCAGATGAAAGCTTGTTGGTAACTTGAGTTTCTCCACCAATCTTTGACTTACAACATTGTTGTCGCTTTCGTAAACGAATGCAACTAAACATGGGTGGCTTTCGATTAAACACCTTGTTCTCTACTACCTTTTCCATAATCTTTTTCTTTACTTCCTTTTCTTTTTCTTCAATTTCCCTTCCTTCTGCAATTTATATTGGTTCTTTTTCTATTCTTTCTTTTTCTATTTTCTCCTTCAACGTATGTTGATCCTTCTTGGCTTGTCTTGGTGTCATAAATTTCAACTTCATTTCATGTCCCTCATGCCTCAAATAAAGGGAACGTTCATCAAGATTGAGCATTTTAAAATGAACCCATGCCCATCTCAAAGGAAGATGACAAGAGTTCGTGGGAGCAATATCACATAATACTTCTTTCACACATTGTCCTGTACTGAATTTGATCCTTGCTTGATTCGGATGAAAGCTTGTTGGTAACTTGAGTTTCTCCACCAATCTTTGGCTTACAACATTGTTGTCGCTTTCGTAAACGAATGCAACTAAACATGGGTGGCTTTCGATTAAACACCTTGTTCTCTACTACCTTTTCCATAATCTTTTTCTTTACTTCCTTTTCTTTTTCTTCAATTTCCCTTCCTTCTGCAGTTTATTTTTCTTCTTTTTCTATTCTTTCTTTTTCTATTTTCTCCTTGAACGTATGATGATCCTTCTTGGCTTGTCTTGGTGTCGTAAATTTCAACTTCATTTCATGTCCCTCATGCCTCAAATAAAGGGAACGTTCATCAAGATTGAGCATTTTAAAATGAACCCATGCCCATCTCAAAAGAAGATGACAAGAGTTCGTGGGAGCAATATCACATAATACTTCTTTCACACATTGTCCTGTACTGAATTTGATCCTTGCTTGATTCGGATGAAAGGTTGTTGGTAACTTGAGTTTCTCCACCAATCTTTGGCTTACAACATTGTTGTCGCTTTCGTAAACGAATGCAACTAAACATGGGTGGCTTTCGATTAAACACCTTGTTCTCTACTACCTTTTCCATAATCTTTTTCTTTACTTCCTTTTCTTTTTCTTTAATTTCCCTTCCTTCTGCAATTTATATTGCTTCTTTTTCTATTCTTTCTTTTTCTATTTTCTCCTTCAACGTATGTTGATCCTTCTTGGCTTGTCTTGGTGTCATAAATTTCAACTTCATTTCATGTCCCTCATGCCTCAAATAAAGGGAACGTTCATCAAGATTGAGCATTTTAAAATGAACCCATGCCCATCTCAAAGGAAGATGACAAGAGTTTGTGGGAGCAATATCACATAATACTTCTTTCACACATTGTCCTGTACTGAATTTGATCCTTGCTTGATTCGGATGAAAGCTTGTTGGTAACTTGAGTTTCTCCACCAATCTTTGGCTTACAACATTGTTGTCGCTTTCGTAAACGAATGCAACTAAACATGGGTGGCTATCGATTAAACACCTTGTTCTCTACTACCTTTTCCATAATCTTTTTCTTTACTTCCTTTTCTTTTTCTTCAATTTCCCTTTCTTCTGCAGTTTATTTTTCTTCTTTTTCTATTCTTTCTTTTTCTATTTTCCCCTTGAACGTATGATGATCCTTCTTGGCTTGTCTTGGTGTCATAAATTTCAACTTCATTTCATGTCCCTCATGCCTCAAATAAAGGGAACGTTCATCAAGATTGAGCGTTTTAAAATGAACCCATGCCCATCTCAAAAGAAGATGACAAGAGTTTGTGGGAGCAATATCACATAATACTTCTTTCACACATTGTCCTGTACTGAATTTGATCCTTGCTTGATTCGGATGAAAGCTTGTTGATAACTTGAGTTTCTCCACCAATCTTTGGCTTACAACATTGTTGTCGCTTTCATAAACGAATGCAACTAAACATGGGTGGCCTTCGATTAAATACCTTGTTCTCTACTACCTTTTCCATAATCTTTTTCTTTACTTCCTTTTCTTTTTCCTCAATTTCCCTTCCTTCTACATATTATATTTCTTCTTTTTCTCTTCTTTCTCTTTCTATTTTCTCCTTCAACGTATGTTGATCCTTTTTGGCTTGTCTTGGTGTCATGAATTTCAACTTCATTTCATGTCCCCCATGCCTCAAATAAAGGGAACGTTCATCAAGATTGAGTGTTTTAAAATGAACCCATGCCCATCTCAAAAGAAGATGACAAGAGTTCGTGGGAGCAATATCACATAATACTTCTTTCACACATTGTCCTGTACTGAATTTGATCCTTGCTTGATTCGGATGAAAGCTTAATGGTAACTTGAGTTTCTCCACCAATCTTTGGCTTACAACATTGTTGTCGCTTTCGTAAACGAATGCAACTAAACATGGGTGGCTTTCGATTAAACACCTTGTTCTCTACTACATTTCCATAATCTTTTTCTTTACTTCCTTTTCTTTTTCTTCAATTTCCCTTCCTTCTGCAATTTATATTGCTTCTTTTTCTATTCTTTCTTTTTCTATTTTCTCCTTCAACGTATGTTGATACTTCTTGGCTTGTCTTGGTGTCATAAATTTCAACTTCATTTCATGTCCCTCATGCCTCAAATAAAGGGAACGTTCATCAAGATTGAGCATTTTAAAATGAACCAATGCCCATCTCAAAAGAAGATGACAAGAGTTCGTGGGAGCAATATCACATAATACTTCTTTCACACATTGTCCTGTACTGAATTTGATCCTTGCTTGATTCGGATGAAAGCTTAATGGTAACTTGAGTTTCTCCACCAATCTTTGGCTTACAACATTGTTGTCGCTTTCGTAAACGAATGCAACTAAACATGGGTGGCTTTCGATTAAACACCTTGTTCTCTACTACATTTCCATAATCTTTTTCTTTACTTCCTTTTCTTTTTCTTCAATTTCCCTTCCTTCTGCAATTTATATTGCTTCTTTTTCTATTCTTTCTTTTTCTATTTTCTCCTTCAACGTATGCTGATCCTTCTTGGCTTGTCTTGGTGTCATAAATTTCAACTTCATTTCATGTCCCTCATGCCTCAAATAAAGGGAACGTTCATCAAGATTGAGCATTTTAAAATGAACCAATGCCCATCTCAAAAGAAGATGACAAGAGTTCGTGGGAGCAATATCACATAATACTTCTTTCACACATTGTCCTGCACTGAATTTGATCCTTGCTTGATTCGGGTGAAAGCTTGTTGGTAACTTGAGTTTCTCCAACAATCTTTGGCTTACAACATTGTTGTCGCTTTCATAAACGAATGCAACTAAACATGGGTGGCCTTCGATTAAATACCTTGTTCTCTACTACCTTTTCCATCATCTTTTTCTTTACTTCCTTTTCTTTTTCTTCAATTTTCCTTCCTTTTGCAATTTATATTGCTTCTTTTTCTATTCCTTCTTTTTCTATTTTCTCCTTCAACGTATGTTGATCCTTCTTGGCTTGTCTTGGTGTCATAAATTTCAACTTCATTTCATGTCCCTCATGCCTCAAATAAAGGGAACGTTCATCAAGATTGAGCATTTTAAAATGAACCCATGCCCATCTCAAAAGAAGATGACAAGAGTTCGTGGGAGCAATATCACATAATACTTCTTTCACACATTGTCCTGTACTGAATTTGATCCTTGCTTGATTCGGAGGAAAGCTTGTTGGTAACTTGAGTTTCTCCAACAATCTTTGGCTTACAACATTGTTGTCGCTTTCATAAACGAATGCAACTAAACATGGGTGGCCTTCGATTAAATACCTTGTTCTCTACTACCTTTTCCATCATCATTTTCTTTACTTCCTTTTCTTTTTCTTCAATTTTCCTTCCTTCTGCAATTTATATTGCTTCTTTTTCTATTCCTTCTTTTTCTATTTTCTCCTTCAACGTATGTTGATCCTTCTTGGCTTGTCTTGGTGTCATAAATTTCAACTTCATTTCATGTCCCTCATGCCTCAAATAAAGGGAACGTTCATCAAGATTGAGCGTTTTAAAATGAACCCATGCCCATCTCAAAAGAAGATGACAAGAGTTCGTGGGAGCAATATCACATAATACTTCTTTCACACATTGTCCTGTACTGAATTTGATCCTTGCTTGATTCGGGTGAAAGCTTGTTGGTAACTTGAGTTTCTCCAACAATCTTTGGCTTACAACATTGTTGTCGCCTTCATAAACGAATGCAACTAAACATGGGTGGCCTTCGATTAAATACCTTGTTCTCTACTACCTTTTCCATCATCTTTTTCTTTACTTCCTTTTCTTTTTCTTCAATTTTCCTTCCTTTTGCAATTTATATTGCTTCTTTTTCTATTCCTTCTTTTTCTATTTTCTCCTTCAACGTATGTTGATCCTTCTTGGCTTGTCTTGGTGTCATAAATTTCAACTTCATTTCATGTCCCTCATGCCTCAAATAAAGGGAACGTTCATCAAGATTGAGCGTTTTAAAATGAACCCATGCCCATCTCAAAAGAAGATGACAAGAGTTCGTGGGAGCAATATCACATAATACTTCTTTCACACATTGTCCTGTACTGAATTTGATCCTTGCTTGATTCGGAGGAAAGCTTGTTGGTAACTTGAGTTTCTCCAACAATCTTTGGCTTACAACATTGTTGTCGCTTTCATAAACGAATGCAACTAAACATGGGTGGCCTTCGATTAAATACCTTGTTCTCTACTACCTTTTCTATCATCTTTTTCTTTACTTCCTTTTCTTTTTCTTCAATTTTCCTTCCTTCTGCAATTTATATTGCTTCTTTTTCTATTCCTTCCTTTTCTATTTTCTCCTACAACGTATGTTGATCCTTCTTGGCTTGTCTTGGTGTCATAAATTTCAACTTCATTTCATGTCCCTCATGCCTCAAATAAAGGGAACGTTCATCAAGATTGAGCGTTTTAAAATGAACCCATGCCCATCTCAAAAGAAGATGACAAGAGTTCGTGGGAGCAATATCACATAATACTTCTTTCACACATTGTCCTGTACTGAATTTGATACTTGCTTGATTCGGGTGAAAGCTTGTTGGTAACTTGAGTTTCTCCAACAATCTTTGGCTTACAACATTGTTGTCGCTTTCATAAACGAATGCAACTAAACATGGGTGGCCTTCGATTAAATACCTTGTTCTCTACTACCTTTTCCATAATCTTTTTCTTTACTGCCTTTCCTTTTTCTTCAATTTCTCTTCCTTCTGCAGTTTATTTTTCTTCTTTTTCTATTCTTTCTTTTTCTATTTTCTCCTTCAACGTATGTTGATCCTTCTTGGCTTGTCTTGGTGTCATAAATTTCAACTTCATTTCATGTCCCTCATGCCTCAAATAAAGGGAACGTTCATCAAGATTGAGCGTTTTAAAATGAACCCATGCCCATCTCAAAAGAAGATGACAAGAGTTCGTGGGAGCAATATCACATAATACTTCTTTCACACATTGTCCTGTACTGAATTTGATCCTTGCTTGATTCGGGTGAAAGCTTGTTGGTAACTTGAGTTTCTCCAACAATCTTTGGCTTACAACATTGTTGTCGCCTTCATAAACGAATGCAACTAAACATGGGTGGCCTTCGATTAAATACCTTGTTCTCTACTACCTTTTCCATCATCTTTTTCTTTACTTCCTTTTCTTTTTCTTCAATTTTCCTTCCTTTTGCAATTTATATTGCTTCTTTTTCTATTGCTTCTTTTTCTATTTTCTCCTTCAACGTATGTTGATCCTTCTTGGCTTGTCTTGGTGTCATAAATTTCAACTTCATTTCATGTCCCTCATGCCTCAAATAAAGGGAACGTTTATCAAGATTGAGCGTTTTAAAATGAACCCATGCCCATCTCAAAAGAAGATGACAAGAGTTCGTGTGAGCAATATCACATAATACTTCTTTCACACATTGTCCTGTACTGAATTTGATCCTTGCTTGATTCGGAGGAAAGCTTGTTGGTAACTTGAGTTTCTCCAACAATCTTTGGCTTACAACATTGTTGTCACTTTCATAAACGAATGCAACTAAACATGGGTGGCCTTCGATTAAATACCTTGTTCTCTACTACCTTTTCCATCATCTTTTTCTTTACTTCCTTTTCTTTTTCTTCAATTTTCCTTCCTTCTGCAATTTATATTGCTTCTTTTTCTATTCCTTCTTTTTCTATTTTCTCCTTCAACGTATGTTGATCCTTCTTGGCTTGTCTTGGTGTCATAAATTTCAACTTCATTTCATGTCCCTCATGCCTCAAATAAAGGGAACGTTCATCAAGATTGAGCGTTTTAAAATGAACCCATGCCCATCTCAAAAGAAGATGACAAGAGTTCGTGGGAGCAATATCACATAATACTTCTTTCACACATTGTCCTGTACTGAATTTGATACTTGCTTGATTCGGGTGAAAGCTTGTTGGTAACTTGAGTTTCTCCAACAATCTTTGGCTTACAACATTGTTGTCGCTTTCATAAACGAATGCAACTAAACATGGGTGGCCTTCGATTAAATACCTTGTTCTCTACTACCTTTTCCATAATCTTTTTCTTTTCTGCCTTTCCTTTTTCTTCAATTTCTCTTCCTTCTGCAGTTTATTTTTCTTCTTTTTCTATTCTTTCTTTTTCTATTTTCTCCTTCAACGTATGTTGATCCTTCTTGGCTTGTCTTGGTGTCATAAATTTCAACTTCATTTCATGTCCCTCATGCCTCAAATAAAGGGAACGTTCATCAAGATTGAGCGTTTTAAAATGAACCCATGCCCATCTCAAAAGAAGATGACAAGAGTTCGTGGGAGCAATATCACATAATACTTCTTTCACACATTGTCCTGTACTGAATTTGATCCTTGCTTGATTCGGGTGAAAGCTTGTTGGTAACCTGAGTTTCTCCAACAATCTTTGGCTTACAACATTGTTGTCGCCTTCATAAACGAATGCAACTAAACATGGGTGGCCTTCGATTAAATACCTTGTTCTCTACTACCTTTTCCATCATCTTTTTCTTTACTTCCTTTTCTTTTTCTTCAATTTTCCTTCCTTTTGCAATTTATATTGCTTCTTTTTCTATTCCTTCTTTTTCTATTTTCTCCTTCAACGTATGTTGATCCTTCTTGGCTTGTCTTGGTGTCATAAATTTCAACTTCATTTCATGTCCCTCATGCCTCAAATAAAGGGAACGTTCATCAAGATTGAGCGTTTTAAAATGAACCCATGCCCATCTCAAAAGAAGATGACAAGAGTTCGTGGGAGCAATATCACATAATACTTCTTTCACACATTGTCCTGTACTGAATTTGATCCTTGCTTGATTCGGAGGAAAGCTTGTTGGTAACTTGAGTTTCTCCAACAATCTTTGGCTTACAACATTGTTGTCGCTTTCATAAACGAATGCAACTAAACATGGGTGGCCTTCGATTAAATTCCTTGTTCTCTACTACCTTTTCCATCATCTTTTTCTTTACTTCCTTTTCTTTTTCTTCAATTTTCCTTCCTTCTGCAATTTATATTGCTTCTTTTTCTATTCCTTCTTTTTCTATTTTCTCCTTCAACGTATGTTGATCCTTCTTGGCTTGTCTTGGTGTCATAAATTTCAACTTCATTTCATGTCCCTCATGCCTCAAATAAAGGGAACGTTCATCAAGATTGAGCGTTTTAAAATGAACCCATGCCTATCTCAAAAGAAGATGACAAGAGTTCGTGGGAGCAATATCACATAATACTTCTTTCACACATTGTCCTGTACTGAATTTGATACTTGCTTGATTCGGGTGAAAGCTTGTTGGTAACTTGAGTTTCTCCAACAATCTTTGGCTTACAACATTGTTGTCGCTTTCATAAACGAATGCAACTAAACATGGGTGGCCTTCGATTAAATACCTTGTTCTCTACTACCTTTTCCATAATCTTTTTCTTTACTGCCTTTCCTTTTTCTTCAATTTCTCTTCCTTCTGCAGTTTATTTTTCTTCTTTTTCTATTCTTTCTTTTTCTATTTTCTCCTTCAACGTATGTTGATCCTTCTTGGCTTGTCTTGGTGTCATAAATTTCAACTTCATTTCATGTCCCTCATGCCTCAAATAAAGGGAACGTTCATCAAGATTGAGCATTGTAAAATGAGGCCATGCCCATCTCAAAAGAAGATGACAAGGGTTCGTGGGAGCAATATCACATAATACTTCTTTCACACATTGTCCTGTACTGAATTTGATCCTTGCTTGATTCGGATGAAAGCTTGTTGGTAACTTGAGTTTCTCCACCAATCTTTGGCTTACAACATTGTTGTCGCTTTCGTAAACGAATGCAACTAAACATGGGTGGCTTTCGATTAAACACATTGTTCTCTACTACCTTGTGCATAATCTTTTTCTTTACTTCCTTTTCTTTTTCTTCAATTTCCCATCCTTCTGCAGTTTATTTTTCTTCTTTTTCTATTCTTTCTTTTTCTATTTTCTCCTTCAACGTATGTTGATCCTTCTTGGCTTGTCTTGGTGTCATAAATTTCAACTTCATTTCATGTCCCTCATGCCTCAAATAAAGGGAACGTTCATCAAGATTGAGCGTTTTAAAATGAACCCATGCCCATCTCAAAAGAAGATGACAAGAGTTCGTGGGAGCAATATCACATAATACTTCTTTCACACATTGTCCTGTACTGAATTTGATCCTTGCTTGATTCGGATGAAAGCTTGTTGGTAACTTGAGTTTCTCCAACAATCTTTGGCTTACAACATTGTTGTCGCTTTCATAAACGAATGCAACTAAACATGGGTGGCCTTCGATTAAATACCTTGTTCTCTACTACCTTTTCCATAATCTTTTTCTTTACTTCCTTTTCTTTTTCTTCAATTTTCCTTCCTTTTGCAATTTATATTGCTTCTTTTTCTATTCTTTCTTTTTCTATTTTCTCCTTCAATGTATGTTGATCCTTCTTGGCTTGTCTTGGTGTCATAAATTTCAACTTCATTTCATGTCCCTCATGCCTCAAATAAAGGGAACGTTCATCAAGATTGAGCGTTTTAAAATGAACCCATGCCATCTCAAAAGAAGATGACAAGAGTTCGTGGGAGCAATATCACATAATACTTCTTTCACACATTGTCCTGTACTGAATTTGATCCTTGCTTGATTCAGATGAAAGCTTGTTGGTAACTTGAGTTTCTCCAACAATCTTTGGCTTACAACATTGTTGTCGCTTTCGTAAACGAATGCAACTAAACATGGGTGGCTTTCGATTAAACACCTTGTTCTCTACTACCTTTTCCATCATCTTTTTCTTTACTTCTTTTTTTTTTCTTCAATTTCCCATCCTTCTGCAATTTATATTGCTTCTTTTTCTATTCTTTCTTTTTCTATTTTCTCCTTCAACGTATGTTGATCCTTCTTGGCTTGTCTTGGTGTCATAAATTTCAACTTCATTTCATGTCCCTCATGCCTCAAAAAAAGGGAACGTTCATCAAGATTGAGCGTTTTAAAATGAACCCATGCCCATCTCAAAAGAAGATGACAAGAGTTTGTGGGAGCAATATCACATTATACTTCTTTCACACATTGTCCTGTACTGAAATGTATCCTTGCTTGATTCGGATGAAAGCTTGTTGGTAACTTGAGTTTCTCCACCAATCTTTGGCTTACAACATTGTTGTCGCTTTCGTAAACGAATGCAACTAAACATGGGTGGCTTTCGATTAAACACCTTGTTCTCTACTACCTTTTCCATAATCTTTTTCTTTACTGCCTTTCCTTTTTCTTCAATTTCTCTTCCTTCTGCAGTTTATTTTTCTTCTTTTTCTATTCTTTCTTTTTCTATTTTCTCCTTCAACGTATGTTGATCCTTCTTGGCTTGTCTTGGTGTCATAAATTTCAACTTCATTTCATGTCCCTCATGCCTCAAATAAAGGGAACGTTCATCAAGATTGAGCATTGTAAAATGAGGCCATGCCCATCTCAAAAGAAGATGACAAGGGTTCGTGGGAGCAATATCACATAATACTTCTTTCACACATTGTCCTGTACTGAATTTGATCCTTGCTTGATTCGGATGAAAGCTTGTTGGTAACTTGAGTTTCTCCACCAATCTTTGGCTTACAACATTGTTTTCGCTTTCGTAAACGAATGCAACTAAACATGGGTGGCTTTCGATTAAACACATTGTTCTCTACTACCTTGTGCATAATCTTTTTCTTTACTTCCTTTTCTTTTTCTTCAATTTCCCTTCCTTCTGCAGTTTATTTTTCTTCTTTTTCTATTCTTTCTTTTTCTATTTTCTCCTTCAACGTATGTTGATCCTTCTTGGCTTGTCTTGGTGTCATAAATTTCAACTTCATTTCATGTCCCTCATGCCTCAAATAAAGGGAACGTTCATCAAGATTGAGCATTGTAAAATGAGGCCATGCCCATCTCAAAAGAAGATGACAAGGGTTCGTGGGAGCAATATCACATAATACTTCTTTCACACATTGTCCTGTACTGAATTTGATCCTTGCTTGATTCGGATGAAAGCTTGTTGGTAACTTGAGTTTCTCCACCAATCTTTGGCTTACAACATTGTTGTCGCTTTCGTAAACGAATGCAACTAAACATGGGTGGCTTTCGATTAAACACATTGTTCTCTACTACCTTGTGCATAATCTTTTTCTTTACTTCGTTTTCTTTTTCTTCAATTTCCCTTCCTTCTGCAGTTTATTTTTCTTCTTTTTCTATTCTTTCTTTTTCTATTTTCTCCTTCAACGTATGTTGATCCTTCTTGGCTTGTCTTGGTGTCATAAATTTCAACTTCATTTCATGTCCCTCATGCCTCAAATAAAGGGAACGTTAATCAAGATTGAGTGTTTTAAAATGAACCCATGCCCATCTCAAAAGAAGATGACAAGAGTTCGTGGGAGCAATATCACATAATACTTCTTTCACACATTGTCCTGTACTGAATTTGATCCTTGCTTGATTCGGATGAAAGGTTGTTGGTAACTTGAGTTTCTCCAACAATCTTTGGCTTACAACATTGTTGTCGCTTTCGTAAACGAATGCAACTAAACATGGGTGGCTTTCGATTAAACACCTTGTTCTCTACTACCTTTTCCAACATCTTTTTCTTTACTTCTTTTTTTTTTCTTCAATTTCCCTTCCTTCTGCAATTTATATTGCTTCTTTTTCTATTCTTTCTTTTTCTATTTTCTCCTTCCACGTATGTTGATCCTTCTTGGCTTGTCTTGGTGTCATAAATTTCAACTTCATTTCATGTCCCTCATGCCTCAAATAAAGGGAACGTTAATCAAGATTGAGTGTTTTAAAATGAACCCATGCCCATCTCAAAAGAAGATGACAAGAGTTCGTGGGAGCAATATCACATAATACTTCTTTCACACATTGTCCTGTACTGAATTTGATCCTTGCTTGATTCGGAAGAAAGCTTGTTGGTAACTTGAGTTTCTCCACCAATCTTTGGCTTACAACATTGTTGTCGCTTTCGTAAACGAATGCAACTAAACATGGGTGGCTTTCGATTGAACACCTTGTTCTCTACTACCTTTTCCATAATCTTTTTCTTTACTACCTTTCCTTTTTCTTCAATTTCTCTTCCTTCTGCAGTTTATTTTTCTTCTTTTTCTATTCTTTCTTTTTCTATTTTCTCCTTCAACGTATGTTGATCCTTCTTGGCTTGTCTTGGTGTCATAAATTTCAACTTCATTTCATGTCCCTCATGCCTCAAATAAAGGGAACGTTAATCAAGATTGAGTGTTTTAAAATGAACCCATGCCCATCTCAAAAGAAGATGACAAGTGTTCGTGGGAGCAATATCACATAATACTTCTTTCACACATTGTCCTGTACTGAATTTGATCCTTGCTTGATTCGGATGAAAGCTTGTTGGTAACTTGAGTTTCTCCAACAATCTTTGGCCTACAACATTGTTGTCGCTTTCGTAAACGAATGCAACTAAACATGGGTGGCTTTCGATTAAACACCTTGTTCTCTACTACCTTTTCCATCATCTTTTTCTTTACTTCTTTTTTTTTTCTTCAATTTCCCTTCCTTCTGCAATTTATATTGCTTCTTTTTCTATTCTTTCTTTTTCTATTTTCTCCTTCAACGTATGTTGATCCTTCTTGGCTTGTCTTGGTGTCATAAATTTCAACTTCATTTCATGTCCCTCATGCCTCAAATAAAGGGAACGTTCATCAAGATTGAGCGTTTTAAAATGAACCCATGCCCATCTCAAAAGAAGATGACAAGAGTTTGTGGGACAATATCACATTATACTTCTTTCACACATTGTCCTGTACTGAAATGTATCCTTGCTTGATTCGGATGAAAGCTTGTTGGTAACTTGAGTTTCTCCACCAATCTTTGGCTTACAACATTGTTGTCGCTTTCGTAAACGAATGCAACTAAACATGGGTGGCTTTCAATTAAACACCTTGTTCTCTACTACCTTTTCCATAATCTTTTTCTTTACTGCCTTTTCTTTTTCTTCAATTTCCCTTCCTTCTGCAGTTTATTTTTCTTCTTTTTCTATTCTTTCTTTTTCTATTTTCTCCTTCAACGTATGTTGATCCTTCTTGGCTTGTCTTGGTGTCATAAATTTCAACTTCATTTCATGTCCCTCATGTCTCAAATAAAGGGAACGTTCATCAAGATTGAGCATTGTAAAATGAGGCCATGCCCATCTCAAAAGAAGATGACAAGGGTTCGTGGGAGCAATATCACATAATACTTCTTTCACACATTGTCCTGTACTGAATTTGATCCTTGCTTGATTCGGGTGAAAGCTTGTTGGTAACTTGAGTTTCTCCAACAATCTTTGGCTTACAACATTGTTTTCGCTTTCATAAACGAATGCAAATAAACATGGGTGGCCTTCGATATACCTTGTTCTCTACTACCTTTTCCATAATCTTTTTCTTTACTTCCTTTTCTTTTTCTTCAATTTTCCTTCCTTCTGCAATTTATATTGCTTCTTTTTCTATTCTTTCTTTTTCTATTTTCTCCTTCAGCGTATGTTGATCCTTCTTGGCTTGTCTTGGTGTCATAAATTTCAACTTCATTTCATGTCCCTCATGCCTCAAATAAAGGGAACGTTCATCAAGATTGAGTGTTTTAAAATGAACACATGCCCATTTCAAAAGAAGATGACAAGAGTTCGTGGGAGCAATATCACATAATACTTCTTTCACACATTGTCCTGTACTGAATTTGATCCTTGCTTGATTCGGATGAAAGCTTGTTGGTAACTTGAGTTTCTCCACCTATCTTTGGCTTACAACATTGTTGTCGCTTTCGTAAACAAATGCAACTAAACATGGGTGGCTTTCGATTAAACACCTTGTTCTCTACTACCTTTTCCATCATCTTTTTCTTTACTTCCTTTTCTTTTTCTTCAATTTCCCTTCCTTCTGCAATTTATATTGCTTCTTTTTCTATTCTTTCTTTTTCTATTTTCTCCTTCAACGTATGTTGATCCTTCTTGGCTTGTCTTGGTGTCATAAATTTCAACTTCATTTCATGTCCCTCATGCCTCAAATAAAGGGAACGTTCATCAAGATTGAGCGTTTTAAAATGAACCCATACCCATCTCAAAAGAAGTTGACAAGAGTTTGTGGGAGCAATATCACATTATACTTCTTTCACACATTGTCCTGTACTGAAAAGTATCCTTGCTTGATTCGGATGAAAGCTTGTTGGTAACTTGAGTTTCTCCACCAATCTTTGGCTTACAACATTGTTGTCGCTTTCGTAAACGAATGCAACAAAACATGGGTGGCTTTCGATTAAACACCTTGTTCTCTACTACCTTTTCCATCATCTTTTTCTTTACTTCCTTTTCTTTTTCTTCAATTTCCCTTCCTTCTGCAGTTTATTTTTCTTCTTTTTCTATTCTTTCTTTTTCTATTCTTTCTTTTTCTATTTTCTCCTTCAACGTATGTTGATCCTTCTTGGCTTGTCTTGGTGTCATAAATTTCAACTTCATTTCATGTCCCTCATGCCTCAAATAAAGGGAACGTTCATCAAGATTGAGCGTTTTAAAATGAACCCATGCCCATCTCAAAAGAAGATGACAAGAGTTCGTGGGAGCAATATCACATAATACTTCTTTCACACATTGTCCTGTACTGAATTTGATCCTTGCTTGATTCGGATGAAAGCTTGTTGGTAACTTGAGTTTCTCCACCAATCTTTGGCTTACAACATTGTTGTCGCTTTCGTAAACGAATGCAACTAAACATGGGTGGCTTTCGATTAAACACCTTGTTCTCTACTACCTTGTGCATAGTCTTTTTCTTTACTTCCTTTTCTTTTTCTTCAATTTCCCTTCCTTCTGCAGTTTATTTTTCTTCTTTTTCTATTCTTTCTTTTTCTATTTTCTCCTTCAACGTATGATGATCCTTCTTGGCTTGTCTTGGTGTCATAAATTTCAACTTCATTTCATGTCCCTCATGCCTCAAATAAAGGGAACGTTCATCAAGATTGAGTGTTTTAAAATGAACCCATGCCCATCTCAAAAGAAGATGACAAGAGTTCGTGGGAGCAATATCACATAATACTTCTTTCACACATTGTCCTGTACTGAATTTGATCCTTGCTTGATTCGGATGAAAGCTTGTTGGTAACTTGATTTTCTCCAACAATCTTTGGCTTACAACATTGTTGTCGCTTTCGTAAACGAATGAAACTACACATGGGTGGCTTTCGATTAAACACCTTGTTCTCTACTACCTTGTGCATAGTCTTTTTCTTTACTTCCTTTTCTTTTTCTTCAATTTCCCTTCCTTCTGCAGTTTATTTTTCTTCTTTTTCTATTCTTTCTTTTTCTATTTTCTCCTTCAACGTATGATGATCCTTCTTGGCTTGTCTTGGTGTCATAAATTTCAACTTCATTTCATGTCCCTCATGCCTCAAATAAAGGGAACGTTCATCAAGATTGAGTGTTTTAAAATGAACCCATGCCCATCTCAAAAGAAGATGACAAGAGTTCGTGGGAGCAATATCACATAATACTTCTTTCACACATTGTCCTGTACTGAATTTGATCCTTGCTTGATTCGGATGAAAGCTTGTTGGTAACTTGATTTTCTCCAACAATCTTTGGCTTACAACATTGTTGTCGCTTTCGTAAACGAATGAAACTACACATGGGTGGCTTTCGATTAAACACCTTGTTCTCTACTACCTTTTCCATAATCTTTTTCTTTACTTCCTTTTCTTTTTCTTCAATTTTCCTTCCTTCTGCAATTTATATTGCTTCTTTTTCTATTCTTTCTTTTTCTATTTTCTCTTTCAGCGTATGTTGATCCTTCTTGGCTTGTCTTGGTGTCATAAATTTCAACTTCATTTCATGTCCCTCATGCCTCAAATAAAGGGAACGTTCATCAAGATTGAGCGTTTTAAAATGAACACATGCCCATTTCAAAAGAAGATGACAAGAGTTCGTGGGAGCAATATCACATAATACTTCTTTCACACATTGTCCTGTACTGAATTTGATCCTTGCTTGATTCGGATGAAAGCTTGTTGGTAACTTGAGTTTCTCCACCAATCTTTGGCTTACAACATTGTTGTCGCTTTCGTAAACGAATGCAACTAAACATGGGTGGCTTTCGATTAAACACCTTGTTCTCTACTACCTTTTCCATCATCTTTTTCTTTACTTCCTTTTCTTTTTCTTCAATTTCCCTTCCTTCTGCAATTTATATTGCTTCTTTTTCTATTCTTTCTTTTTCTATTTTCTCCTTCAACGTATGTTGATCCTTCTTGGCTTGTCTTGGTGTCATAAATTTCAACTTCATTTCATGTCCCTCATGCCTCAAATAAAGGGAACGTTCATCAAGATTGAGCGTTTTAAAATGAACCCATGCCCATCTCAAAAGAAGTTGACAAGAGTTTGTGGGAGCAATATCACATTATACTTCTTTCACACATTGTCCTGTACTGAAAAGTATCCTTGCTTGATTCGGATGAAAGCTTGTTGGTAACTTGAGTTTCTCCACCAATCTTTGGCTTACAACATTGTTGTCGCTTTCGTAAACGAATGCAACTAAACATGGGTGGCTTTCGATTAAACACCTTGTTCTCTACTACCTTTTCCATCATCTTTTTCTTTACTTCCTTTTCTTTTTCTTCAATTTCCCTTCCTTCTGCAGTTTATTTTTCTTCTTTTTCTATTCTTTCTTTTTCTATTCTTTCTTTTTCTATTTTCTCCTTCAACGTATGTTGATCCTTCTTGGCTTGTCTTGGTGTCATAAATTTCGACTTCATTTCATGTCCCTCATGCCTCAAATAAAGGGAACGTTCATCAAGATTGAGCGTTTTAAAATGAACCCATGCCCATCTCAAAAGAAGATGACAAGAGTTCGTGGGAGCAATATCACATAATACTTCTTTCACACATTGTCCTGTACTGAATTTGATCCTTGCTTGATTCGGATGAAAGCTTGTTGGTAACTTGAGTTTCTCCACCAATCTTTGGCTTACAACATTGTTGTTGCTTTCGTAAACGAATGCAACTAAACATGGGTGGCTTTCGATTAAACACTTTGTTCTCTACTACCTTGTGCATAGTCTTTTTCTTTACTTCCTTTTCTTTTTCTTCAATTTCCCTTCCTTCTGCAGTTTATTTTTCTTCTTTTTCTATTCTTTCTTTTTCTATTTTCTCCTTCAACGTATGTTGATCCTTCTTGGCTTGTCTTGGTGTCATAAATTTCAACTTCATTTCATGTCCCTCATGCCTCAAATAAAGGGAACATTCATCAAGATTGAGCATTTTAAAATGAGGCCATGCCCATCTCAAAAGAAGATGACAAGGGTTCGTGGGAGCAATATCACATAATACTTCTTTCACACATTGTCCTGTACTGAATTTGATCCTTGCTTGATTCGGATGAAAGCTTGTTGGTAAATTGAGTTTCTCCACCAATCTTTGGCTTACAACATTGTTGTCGCTTTCGTAAACGAATGCAACTAAACATGGGTGGCTTTCGATTAAACACCTTGTTCTCTACTACCTTGTGCATAGTCTTTTTCTTTACTTCCTTTTCTTTTTCTTCAATTTCCCTTCCTTCTGCAGTTTATTTTTCTTCTTTTTCTATTTTCTCCTTCAACGTATGATGATCCTTCTTGGCTTGTCTTGGTGTCATAAATTTCAACTTCATTTCATGTCCCTCATGCCTCAAATAAAGGGAACGTTCATCAAGATTGAGTGTTTTAAAATGAACCCATGCCCATCTCAAAAGAAGATGACAAGAGTTCGTGGGAGCAATATCACATAATACTTCTTTCACACATTGTCCTGTACTGAATTTGATCCTTGCTTGATTCGGATGAAAGCTTGTTGGTAACTTGATTTTCTCCAACAATCTTTGGCTTACAACATTGTTGTCGCTTTCGTAAACGAATGAAACTACACATGGGTGGCTTTCGATTAAACACCTTGTTCTCTACTACCTTTTCCATAATCTTTTTCTTTACTTCCTTTTCTTTTTCTTCAATTTTCCTTCCTTCTGCAATTTATATTGCTTCTTTTTCTATTCTTTCTTTTTCTATTTTCTCCTTCAGCGTATGTTGATCCTTCTTGGCTTGTCTTGGTGTCATAAATTTCAACTTCATTTCATGTCCCTCATGCCTCAAATAAAGGGAACGTTCATCAAGATTGAGCGTTTTAAAATGAACACATGCCCATTTCAAAAGAAGATGACAAGAGTTCGTGGGAGCAATATCACATAATACTTCTTTCACACATTGTCCTGTACTGAATTTGATCCTTGCTTGATTCGGATGAAAGCTTGTTGGTAACTTGAGTTTCTCCACCAATCTTTGGTTTACAACATTGTTGTCGCTTTCGTAAACGAATGCAACTAAACATGGGTGGCTTTCGATTAAACACCTTGTTCTCTACTACCTTTTCCATCATCTTTTTCTTTACTTCCTTTTCTTTTTCTTCAATTTCCCTTCCTTCTGCAATTTATATTGCTTCTTTTTCTATTCTTTCTTTTTCTATTTTCTCCTTCAACGTATGTTGATCCTTCTTGGCTTGTCTTGGTGTCATAAATTTCAACTTCATTTCATGTCCCTCATGCCTCAAATAAAGGGAACGTTCATCAAGATTGAGCGTTTTAAAATGAACCCATGCCCATCTCAAAAGAAGTTGACAAGAGTTTGTGGGAGCAATATCACATTATACTTCTTTCACACATTGTCCTGTACTGAAAAGGATCCTTGCTTGATTCGGATGAAAGCTTGTTGGTAACTTGAGTTTCTCCACCAATCTTTGGTTTACAACATTGTTGTCGCTTTCGTAAACGAATGCAACTAAACCTGGGTGGCTTTCGATTAAACACCTTGTTCTCTACTACCTTTTCCATCATCTTTTTCTTTACTTCCTTTTCTTTTTCTTCAATTTCCCTTCCTTCTGCAATTTATATTGCTTCTTTTTCTATTCTTTCTTTTTCTATTTTCTCCTTCAACGTATGTTGATCCTTCTTGGCTTGTCTTGGTGTCATAAATTTCAACTTCATTTCATGTCCCTCATGCCTCAAATAAAGGGAACGTTCATCAAGATTGAGCGTTTTAAAATGAACCCATGCCCATCTCAAAAGAAGTTGACAAGAGTTTGTGGGAGCAATATCACATTATACTTCTTTCACACATTGTCCTGTACTGAAAAGTATCCTTGCTTGATTCGGATGAAAGCTTGTTGGTAACTTCAGTTTCTCCACCAATCTTTGGCTTACAACATTGTTGTCGCTTTCGTAAACGAATGCAACAAAACATGGGTGGCTTTCGATTAAACACCTTGTTCTCTACTACCTTTTCCATAATCTTTTTCTTTACTTCCTTTTCTTTTTCTTCAATTTCCCTTCCTTCTGCAGTTTATTTTTCTTCTTTTTCTATTCTTTCTTTTTCTATTTTCTCCTTCAACGTATGTTGATCCTTCTTGGCTTGTCTTGGTGTCATAAATTTCAACTTCATTTCATGTCCCTCATGCCTCAAATAAAGGGAACGTTCATCAAGATTGAGCGTTTTAAAATGAACCCATGCCCATCTCAAAAGAAGATGACAAGAGTTCGTGGGAGCAATATCACATAATACTTCTTTCACACATTGTCTTGTACTGAATTTGATCCTTGCTTGATTCGGATGAAAGCTTGTTGGTAACTTGAGTTTCTCCAACAATCTTTGGCTTACAACATTGTTGTCGCTTTCGTAAACGAAGGCAACTAAACATGGGTGGCTTTCGATTAAACACCTTGTTCTCTACTACCTTTTCCATAATCTTTTTCTTTACTTCCTTTTCTTTTTCTTCAATTTTCCTTCCTTCTGCAATTTAGATTGCTTCTTTTTCTATTCTTTCTTTTTCTATTTTCTCCTTCAACGTATGTTGATCCTTCTTGGCTTGTCTTGGTGTCATAAATTTCAACTTCATTTCATGTCCCTCATGCCTCAAATAAAGGGAACGTTCATCAAGATTGAGCGTTTTAAAATGAAGCCATGCCCATCTCAAAAGAAGATGACAAGAGTTCGTGGGAGCAATATCACATAATACTTCTTTCACAGATTGTCATCTACTGAATTGATCCTTGCTTGATTCGGGTGAAAGCTTGTAGGCAACTGTAGGTTCTCCACCAATCTTTGGCTTACAACATTGTTGTCGCTTTCGTAAACGAATGCAACTAAACATGGGCGGCCTTCGATTAAACACCTTGTTCTCTACTACCTTTTTCCTAATCTTTTTCTTTACTTCCTTTTCTTTATCTTCAATTTCCCTTCCTTCTGCAGTTTATTTTTCTTCTTTTTCTATTCTTTCTTTTTCTATTTTCTCCTTCAACGTATGTTGATCCTTCTTGGCTTGTCTTGGTGTCATAAATTTCAACTTCATTTCATGTCCCTCATGCCTCAAATAAAGGAAACGTTCATCAAGATTGAGCATTTTAAAATGATCCCATGCCCATCTCAAAAGAAGATGACAAGAGTTCGTGGGAGCAATATCACATAATACTTCTTTCACACATTGTCCTGTACTGAATTTGATCCTTGCTTGATTCAGATGAAAGCTTGTTGGTAACTTGAGTTTCTCCACCAATCTTTGGCTTACAACATTGTTGTCGCTTTCGTAAATGAATGCAACTAAACATGGGTGGCCTTCGATTAAACACCTTGTTCTCTACTACCTTTTTCCTAATTTTTTTCTTTACTTCCTTTTCTTTATCTTCAATTTCCCTTCCTTCTGCAGTTTATTTTTCTTCTTTTTCTATTCTTTCTTTTTCTATTTTCTCCTTCAACGTATGTTGATCCTTCTTGGCTTGTCTTGGTGTCATAAATTTCAACTTCATTTCATGTCCCTCATGCCTCAAATAAAGGGAACGTTCATCAAGATTGAGCGTTTTAAAATGATCCCATGCCCATCTCAAAAGAAGATGACAAGAGTTCGTGGGAGCAATATCACATAATACTTCTTTCACACATTGTCCTGTACTGAATTTGATCCTTGCTTGATTCAGATGAAAGCTTGTTGGTAACTTGAGTTTCTCCACCAATCTTTGGCTTACAACATTGTTGTCGCTTTCGTAAATGAATGCAACTAAACATGGGTGGCCTTCGATTAAACACCTTGTTCTCTACTACCTTTTTCCTAATCTTTTTCTTTACTTCCTTTTCTTTATCTTCAATTTCCCTTCCTTCTGCAGTTTATTTTTCTTCTTTTTCTATTCTTTCTTTTTCTATTTTCTCCTTCAACGTATGTTGATCCTTCTTGGCTTGTCTTGGTGTCATAAATTTCAACTTCATTTCATGTCCCTCATGCCTCAAATAAAGGGAACGTTCATCAAGATTGAGCGTTTTAAAATGAAGCCATGCCCATCTCAAAAGAAGATGACAAGAGTTCGTGGGAGCAATATCACATAATACTTCTTTCACACATTGTCCTGTACTGAATTTGATCCTTGCTTGATTCGGATGAAAGCTTGTTGGTAACTTGAGTTTCTCCACCAATCTTTGGCTTACAACATTGTTGTCACTTTCGTAAACGAATGCAACAAAACATGGGTGGCTTTCGATTAAACACCTTGTTCTCTACTACCTTTTCCATAATCTTTTTCTTTACTTCCTTTTCTTTTTCTTCAATTTCCCTTCCTTCTGCAATTTATATTGCTTCTTTTTCTATTCTTTCTTTTTCTATTTTCTCCTTCAACGTATGTTGATCCTTCTTGGCTTGTCTTGGTGTCATAAATTTCAACTTCATTTCATGTCCCTCATGCCTCAAATAAAGGGAACGTTCATCAAGATTGAGCGTTTTAAAATGAAGCCATGCCCATCTCAAAAGAAGATGACAAGAGTTCGTGGGAGCAATATCACATAATACTTCTTTCACAGATTGTCATCTACTGAATTTGATCCTTGCTTGATTCGGGTGAAAGCTTGTTGGTAACTGTAGGTTCTCCACCAATCTTTGGCTTACAACATTGTTGTCGCTTTCGTAAACGAATGCAACTAAACATGGGTGGCTTTCGATTAAACACCTTGTTCTCTACTACCTTTTCCATAATCTTTTTCTTTACTTCCTTTTCTTTATCTTCAATTTCCCTTCCTTCTGCAGTTTATTTTTCTTCTTTTTCTATTCTTTCTTTTTCTATTTTCTCCTTCAACGTATGTTGATCCTTCTTGGCTTGTCTTGGTGTCATAAATTTCAACTTCATTTCATGTCCCTCATGCCTCAAATAAAGGGAACGTTCATCAAGATTGAGCGTTTTAAAATGAAGCCATGCCCATCTCAAAAGAAGATGACAAGAGTTCGTGGGAGCAATATCACATAATACTTCTTTCACACATTGTCCTGTACTGAATTTGATCCTTGCTTGATTCGGATGAAAGCTTGTTGGTAACTTGAGTTTCTCCACCAATCTTTGGCTTACAACATTGTTGTCGCTTTCGTAAACGAATGCAACTAAACATGGGTGGCTTTCGATTAAACACCTTGTTCTCTACTACCTTTTCCATAATCTTTTTCTTTACTTCCTTTTCTTTATCTTCAATTTCCCTTCCTTCTGCAGTTTATTTTTCTTCTTTTTCTATTCTTTCTTTTTCTATTTTCTCCTTCAACGTATGTTGATCCTTCTTGGCTTGTCTTGGTGTCATAAATTTCAACTTCATTTCATGTCCCTCATGCCTCAAATAAAGGGAACGTTCATCAAGATTGAGCGTTTTAAAATGAAGCCATGCCCATCTCAAAAGAAGATGACAAGAGTTCGTGGGAGCAATATCACATAATACTTCTTTCACACATTGTCCTGTACTGAATTTGATCCTTGCTTGATTCGGATGAAAGCTTGTTGGTAACTTGAGTTTCTCCACCAATCTTTGGCTTACAACATTGTTGTCGCTTTCGTAAACGAATGCAACAAAACATGGGTGGCTTTCGATTAAACACCTTGTTCTCTACTACCTTTTCCATAATCTTTTTCTTTACTTCCTTTTCTTTTTCTTCAATTTCCCTTCCTTCTGCAATTTATATTGCTTCTTTTTCTATTCTTTCTTTTTCTATTTTCTCCTTCAACGTATGTTGATCCTTCTTGGCTTGTCTTGGTGTCATAAATTTCAACTTCATTTCATGTCCCTCATGCCTCAAATAAAGGGAACGTTCATCAAGATTGAGCGTTTTAAAATGAAGCCATGCCCATCTCAAAAGAAGATGACAAGAGTTCGTGGGAGCAATATCACATAATACTTCTTTCACACATTGTCCTGTACTGAATTTGATCCTTGCTTGATTCGGATGAAAGCTTGTTGGTAACTTGAGTTTCTCCACCAATCTTTGGCTTACAACATTGTTGTCGCTTTCGTAAACGAATGCAACTAAACATGGGTGGCTTTCGATTAAACACCTTGTTCTCAACTACCTTTTCCATAATCTTTTTCTTTACTTCCTTTTCTTTATGTTCAATTTCCCTTCCTTCTGCAGTTTATTTTTCTTCTTTTTCTATTCTTTCTTTTTCTATTTTCTCCTTCAACGTATGTTGATCCTTCTTGGCTTGTCTTGGTGTCATAAATTTCAACTTCATTTCATGTCCCTCATGCCTCAAATAAAGGGAACGTTCATCAAGATTGAGCATTTTAAAATGATCCCATGCCCATCTCAAAAGAAGATGACAAGAGTTCGTGGGAGCAATATCACATAATACTTCTTTCACACATTGTCCTGTACTGAATTTGATCCTTGCTTGATTCGGATGAAAGCTTGTTGGTAACTTGAGTTTCTCCACCAATCTTTGGCTTACAACATTGTTGTCGCTTTCGTAAACGAATGCAACTAAACATGGGTGGCCTTCGATTAAACACCTTGTTCTCTACTACCTTTTTCCTAATCTTTTTCTTTACTTCCTTTTCTTTATCTTCAATTTCCCTTCCTTCTGCAGTTTATTTTTCTTCTTTTTCTATTCTTTCTTTTTCTATTTTCTCCTTCAACGTATGTTGATCCTTCTTGGCTTGTCTTGGTGTCATAAATTTCAACTTCATTTCATGTCCCTCATGCCTCAAATAAAGGGAACGTTCATCAAGATTGAGCGTTTTAAAATGAAGCCATGCCCATCTCAAAAGAAGATGACAAGAGTTCGTGGGAGCAATATCACATAATACTTCTTTCACACATTGTCCTGTACTGAATTTGATCCTTGCTTGATTCGGATGAAAGCTTGTTGGTAACTTGAGTTTCTCCACCAATCTTTGGCTTACAACATTGTTGTCGCTTTCGTAAATGAATGCAACTAAACATGGGTGGCCTTCGATTAAACACCTTGTTCTCTACTACCTTTTTCCTAATCTTTTTCTTTACTTCCTTTTCTTTATCTTCAATTTCCCTTCCTTCTGCAGTTTATTTTTCTTCTTTTTCTATTCTTTCTTTTTCTATTTTCTCCTTCAACGTATGTTGATCCTTCTTGGCTTGTCTTGGTGTCATAAATTTCAACTTCATTTCATGTCCCTCATGCCTCAAATAAAGGGAACGTTCATCAAGATTGAGCGTTTTAAAATGAAGCCATGCCCATCTCAAAAGAAGATGACAAGAGTTCGTGGGAGCAATATCACATAATACTTCTTTCACACATTGTCCTGTACTGAATTTGATCCTTGCTTGATTCGGATGAAAGCTTGTTGGTAACTTGAGTTTCTCCACCAATCTTTGGCTTACAACATTGTTGTCGCTTTCGTAAACGAATGCAACTAAACATGGGTGGCTTTCGATTAAACAACTTGTTCTCTACTACCTTTTCCATAATCTTTTTCTTTACTTCCTTTTCTTTTTCTTCAATTTCCCTTCCTTCTGCAATTTATATTGCTTCTTTTTCTATTCTTTCTTTTTCTATTTTCTCCTTCAACGTATGTTGATCCTTCTTGGCTTGTCTTGGTGTCATAAATTTCAACTTCATTTCATGTCCCTCATGCCTCAAATAAAGGGAACGTTCATCAAGATTGAGCGTTTTAAAATGAAGCCATGCCCATCTCAAAAGAAGATGACAAGAGTTCGTGGGAGCAATATCACATAATACTTCTTTCACACATTGTCCTGTACTGAATTTGATCCTTGCTTGATTCGGATGAAAGCTTGTTGGTAACTTGAGTTTCTCCACCAATCTTTGGCTTACAACATTGTTGTCGCTTTCGTAAACGAATGCAACTAAACATGGGTGGCTTTCGATTAAACACCTTGTTCTCTACTACCTTTTCCATAATCTTTTTCTTTACTTCCTTTTCTTTTTCTTCAATTTCCCTTCCTTCTGCAATTTATATTGCTTCTTTTTCTATTCTTTCTTTTTCTATTTTCTCCTTCAACGTATGTTGATCCTTCTTGGCTTGTCTTGGTGTCATAAATTTCAACTTCATTTCATGTCCCTCATGCCTCAAATAAAGGGAACGTTCATCAAGATTGAGCGTTTTAAAATGAACCCATGCCCATCTCAAAAGAAGATGACAAGAGTTCGTCTGAGCAATATCACATAATACTTCTTTCACAGATTGTCATCTACTGAATTTGATCCTTGCTTGATTCGGGTGAAAGCTTGTTGGTAACTGTAGGTTCTCCACCAATCCTTGGCTTACAACATTGTTGTCGCTTTCGTAAACGAATGCAACTAAACATGGGTGGCCTCCGATTAAACACCTTGTTCTCTACTACCTTTTTCCTAATCTTTTTCTTTACTTCCTTTTCTTTATCTTCAATTTCCCTTCCTTGTGCAGTTTATTTTTCTTCTTTTTCTATTCTTTCTTTTTCTATTTTCTCCTTCAACGTATGTTGATCCTTCTTGGCTTGTCTTGGTGTCATAAATTTCAACTTCATTTCATGTCCCTCATGCCTCAAATAAAGGGAACGTTCATCAAGATTGAGCGTTTTAAAATGAAGCCATGCCCATCTCAAAAGAAGATGACAAGAGTTCGTGGGAGCAATATCACATAATACTTCTTTCACACATTGTCCTGTACTGAATTTGATCCTTGCTTGATTCGGATGAAAGCTTGTTGGTAACTTGAGTTTCTCCAACAATCTTTGGCTTACAACATTGTTGTCGCTTTCATAAACGAATGCAACTAAACATGGGTGGCCTTCGATTAAATACCTTGTTCTCTACTACCTTTTCCATAATCTTTTTCTTTACTTCCTTTTCTTTTTCTTCAATTTTCCTTCCTTTTGCAATTTATATTGCTTCTTTTTCTATTCTTTCTTTTTCTATTTTCTCCTTCAACGTATGTTGATCCTTCTTGGCTTGTCTTGGTGTCATAAATTTCAACTTCATTTCATGTCCCTCATGCCTCAAAAAAAGGGAACGTTCGTCAAGATTGAGCGTTTTAAAATGAACCCATGCCCATCTCAAAAGAAGATGACAAGAGTTTGTGGGAGCAATATCACATTACACTTCTTTCACACATTGTCCTGTACTGAAATGTATCCTTGCTTGATTCGGATGAAAGCTTGTTGGTAACTTAAGTTTCTCCACCAATCTTTGGCTTACAACATTGTTGTCGCTTTCGTAAACGAATGCAACTAAACATGGGTGGCTTTCGATTAAACACCTTGTTCTCCACTACCTTTTCCATAATCTTTTTCTTTACTGCCTTTCCTTTTTCTTCAATTTCTCTTCCTTCTGCAGTTTATTTTTCTTCTTTTTCTATTCTTTCTTTTTCTATTTTCTCCTTCAACGTATGTTGATCCTTCTTGGCTTGTCTTGGTGTCATAAATTTCAACTTCATTTCATGTCCCTCATGCCTCAAATAAAGGGAACGTTCATCAAGATTGAGCATTGTAAAATGAGGCCATGCCCATCTCAAAAGAAAATGACAAGGGTTCGTGGGAGCAATATCACATAATACTTCTTTCACACATTGTCCTGTACTGAATTTGATCCTTGCTTGATTCGGATGAAAGCTTGTTGGTAACTTGAGTTTCTCCACCAATCTTTGGCTTACAACATTGCTGTCGCTTTCGTAAACGAATGCAACTAAACATGGGTGGCTTTCGATTAAACACATTGTTCTCTACTACCTTGTGCATAATCTTTTTCTTTACTTCCTTTTCTTTTTCTTCAATTTCCCTTCCTTCTGCAGTTTATTTTTCTTCTTTTTCTATTCTTTCTTTTTCTATTTTCTCCTTCAACGTATGTTGATCCTTCTTGGCTTGTCTTGGTGTCATAAATTTCAACTTCATTTCATGTCCCTCATGCCTCAAATAAAGGGAACGTTCATCAAGATTGAGCATTGTAAAATGAGGCCATGCCCATCTCAAAAGAAGATGACAAGGGTTCGTGGGAGCAATATCACATAATACTTCTTTCACACATTGTCCTGTACTGAATTTGATCCTTGCTTGATTCGGATGAAAGCTTGTTGGTAACTTGAGTTTCTCCACCAATCTTTGGCTTACAACATTGCTGTCGCTTTCGTAAACGAATGCAACTAAACATGGGTGGCTTTCGATTAAACACATTGTTCTCTACTACCTTGTGCATAATCTTTTTCTTTACTTCCTTTTCTTTTTCTTCAATTTCCCTTCCTTCTGCAGTTTATTTTTCTTCTTTTTCTATTCTTTCTTTTTCTATTTTCTCCTTCAACGTATGTTGATCCTTCTTGGCTTGTCTTGGTGTCATAAATTTCAACTTCATTTCATGTCCCTTATGCCTCAAATAAAGGGAACGTTCATCAAGATTGAGCATTGTAAAATGAGGCCATGCCCATCTCAAAAGAAGATGACAAGGGTTCGTGGGAGCAATATCACATAATACTTCTTTCACACATTGTCCTGTACTGAATTTGATCCTTGCTTGATTCGGATGAAAGCTTGTTGGTAACTTGAGTTTCTCCACCAATCTTTGGCTTACAACATTGTTGTCGCTTTCGTAAACGAATGCAACTAAACATGGGTGGCTTTCGATTAAACACATTGTTCTCTACTACCTTGTGCATAATCTTTTTCTTTACTTCCTTTTCTTTTTCTTCAATTTCCCTTCCTTCTGCAGTTTATTTTTCTTCTTTTTCTATTCTTTCTTTTTCTATTTTCTCCTTCAACATATGTTGATCCTTCTTGGCTTGTCTTGGTGTCAGAAATTTCAACTTCATTTCATATCCCTCATGCCTCAAATAAAGGGAACGTTAATCAAGATTGAGTGTTTTAAAATGAACCCATGCCCATCTCAAAAGAAGATGACAAGAGTTCGTGGGAGCAATATCACATAATACTTCTTTCACACATTGTCCTGTACTGAATTTGATCCTTGCTTGATTCGGATGAAAGCTTGTTGGTAACTTGAGTTTCTCCAACAATCTTTGGCTTACAACATTGTTGTCGCTTTCGTAAACGAATGCAACTAAACATGGGTGGCTTTCGATTAAACACCTTGTTCTCTACTACCTTTTCCATCATCTTTTTCTTTACTTCTTTTTTTTTTCTTCAATTTCCCTTCCTTCTGCAATTTATATTGCTTCTTTTTCTATTCTTTCTTTTTCTATTTTCTCCTTCAACGTATGTTGATCCTTCTTGGCTTGTCTTGGTGTCATAAATTTCAACTTCATTTCATGTCCCTCATGCCTCAAAAAAAGGGAACGTTCATCAAGATTGAGCGTTTTAAAATGAACCCATGCCCATCTCAAAAGAAGATGACAAGAGTTTGTGGGAGCAATATCACATTATACTTCTTTCACACATTGTCCTGTACTGAAATGTATCCTTGCTTGATTCGGATGAAAGCTTGTTGGTAACTTGAGTTTCTCCACCAATCTTTGGCTTACAACATTGTTGTCGCTTTCGTAAACGAATGCAACTAAACATGGGTGGCTTTCGATTAAACACCTTGTTCTCTACTACCTTTTCCATAATCTTTTTCTTTACTGCCTTTCCTTTTTCTTCAATTTCTCTTCCTTCTGCAGTTTATTTTTCTTCTTTTTCTATTCTTTCTTTTTCTATTTTCTCCTTCAACGTATGTTGATCCTTCTTGGCTTGTCTTGGTGTCATAAATTTCAACTTCATTTCATGTCCCTCATGCCTCAAATAAAGGGAACGTTCATCAAGATTGAGCATTGTAAAATGAGGCCATGCCCATCTCAAAAGAAGATGACAAGGGTTCGTGGGAGCAATATCACATAATACTTCTTTCACACATTGTCCTGTACTGAATTTGATCCTTGCTTGATTCGGATGAAAGCTTGTTGGTAACTTGAGTTTCTCCACCAATCTTTGGCTTACAACATTGTTGTCGCTTTCGTAAACGAATGCAACTAAACATGGGTGGCTTTCGATTAAACACATTGTTCTCTACTACCTTGTGCATAATCTTTTTCTTTACTTCCTTTTCTTTTTCTTCAATTTCCCTTCCTTCTGCAGTTTATTTTTCTTCTTTTTCTATTCTTTCTTTTTCTATTTTCTCCTTCAACGTATGTTGATCCTTCTTGGCTTGTCTTGGTGTCAGAAATTTCAACTTCATTTCATATCCCTCATGCCTCAAATAAAGGGAACGTTAATCAAGATTGAGTGTTTTAAAATGAACCCATGCCCATCTCAAAAGAAGATGACAAGAGTTCGTGGGAGCAATATCACATAATACTTCTTTCACACATTGTCCTGTACTGAATTTGATCCTTGCTTGATTCGGATGAAAGCTTGTTGGTAACTTGAGTTTCTCCAACAATCTTTGGCTTACAACATTGTTGTCGCTTTCGTAAACGAATGCAACTAAACATGGGTGGCTTTCGATTAAACACATTGTTCTCTACTACCTTGTGCATAATCTTTTTCTTTACTTCCTTTTCTTTTTCTTCAATTTCCCATCCTTCTGCAGTTTATTTTTCTTCTTTTTCTATTCTTTCTTTTTCTATTTTCTCCTTCAACGTATGTTGATCCTTCTTGGCTTTTCTTGGTGTCATAAATTTCAACTTCATTTCATGTCCCCCATGCCTCAAATAAAGGGAACGTTCATCAAGATTGAGCATTGTAAAATGAGGCCATGCCCATCTCAAAAGAAGATGACAAGGGTTCGTGGGAGCAATATCACATAATACTTCTTTCACACATTGTCCTGTACTGAATTTGATCCTTGCTTGATTCGGATGAAAGCTTGTTGGTAACTTGAGTTTCTCCACCAATCTTTGGCTTACAACATTGTTGTCGCTTTCGTAAACGAATGCAACTAAACATGGGTGGCTTTCGATTAAACACATTGTTCTCTACTACCTTGTGCATAATCTTTTTCTTTACTTCCTTTTCTTTTTCTTCAATTTCCCTTCCTTCTGCAGTTTATTTTTCTTCTTTTTCTATTCTTTCTTTTTCTATTTTCTCCTTCAACGTATGTTGATCCTTCTTGGCTTGTCTTGGTGTCATAAATTTCAACTTCATTTCATGTCCCTCATGCCTCAAATAAAGGGAACGTTAATCAAGATTGAGTGTTTTAAAATGAACCCATGCCCATCTCAAAAGAAGATGACAAGAGTTCGTGGGAGCAATATCACATAATACTTCTTTCACACATTGTCCTGTACTGAATTTGATCCTTGCTTGATTCGGATGAAAGCTTGTTGGTAACTTGAGTTTCTCCACCAATCTTTGGCTTACAACATTGTTGTCGCTTTCGTAAACGAATGCAACTAAACATGGGTGGCTTTCGATTAAACACATTGTTCTCTACTACCTTGTGCATAATCTTTTTCTTTACTTCCTTTTCTTTTTCTTCAATTTCCCTTCCTTCTGCAGTTTATTTTTCTTCTTTTTCTATTCTTTCTTTTTCTATTTTCTCCTTCAACGTATGTTGATCCTTCTTGGCTTGTCTTGGTGTCATAAATTTCAACTTCATTTCATGTCCCTCATGCCTCAAATAAAGGGAACGTTAATCAAGATTGAGTGTTTTAAAATGAACCCATGCCCATCTCAAAAGAAGATGACAAGAGTTCGTGGGAGCAATATCACATAATACTTCTTTCACACATTGTCCTGTACTGAATTTGATCCTTGCTTGATTCGGATGAAAGCTTGTTGGTAACTTGAGTTTCTCCAACAATCTTTGGCTTACAACATTGTTGTCGCTTTCGTAAACGAATGCAACTAAACATGGGTGGCTTTCGATTAAACACCTTGTTCTCTACTACCTTTTCCATCATCTTTTTCTTTACTTCTTTTTTTTTTCTTCAATTTCCCTTCCTTCTGCAATTTATATTGCTTCTTTTTCTATTCTTTCTTTTTCTATTTTCTCCTTCAACGTATGTTGATCCTTCTTGGCTTGTCTTGGTGTCATAAATTTCAACTTCATTTCATGTCCCTCATGCCTCAAAAAAAGGGAACGTTCATCAAGATTGAGCGTTTTAAAATGAACCCATGCCCATCTCAAAAGAAGATGACAAGAGTTTGTGGGAGCAATATCACATTATACTTCTTTCACACATTGTCCTGTACTGAAATGTATCCTTGCTTGATTCGGATGAAAGCTTGTTGGTAACTTGAGTTTCTCCACCAATCTTTGGCTTACAACATTGTTGTCGCTTTCGTAAACGAATGCAACTAAACATGGGTGGCTTTCGATTAAACACCTTGTTCTCTACTACCTTTTCCATAATCTTTTTCTTTACTGCCTTTCCTTTTTCTTCAATTTCTCTTCCTTCTGCAGTTTATTTTTCTTCTTTTTCTATTCTTTCTTTTTCTATTTTCTCCTTCAACGTATGTTGATCCTTCTTGGCTTGTCTTGGTGTCATAAATTTCAACTTCATTTCATGTCCCTCATGCCTCAAATAAAGGGAACGTTCATCAAGATTGAGCATTGTAAAATGAGGCCATGCCCATCTCAAAAGAAGATGACAAGGGTTCGTGGGAGCAATATCACATAATACTTCTTTCACACATTGTCCTGTACTGAATTTGATCCTTGCTTGATTCGGATGAAAGCTTGTTGGTAACTTGAGTTTCTCCACCAATCTTTGGCTTACAACATTGTTGTCGCTTTCGTAAACGAATGCAACTAAACATGGGTGGCTTTCGATTAAACACATTGTTCTCTACTACCTTGTGCATAATCTTTTTCTTTACTTCCTTTTCTTTTTCTTCAATTTCCCTTCCTTCTGCAGTTTATTTTTCTTCTTTTTCTATTCTTTCTTTTTCTGTTTTCTCCTTCAACGTATGTTGATCCTTCTTGGCTTGTCTTGGTGTCATAAATTTCAACTTCATTTCATGTCCCTCATGCCTCAAAAAAAGGGAACGTTCATCAAGATTGAGCGTTTTAAAATGAACCCATGCCCATCTCAAAAGAAGATGACAAGAGTTTGTGGGAGCAATATCACATTATACTTCTTTCACACATTGTCCTGTACTGAAATGTATCCTTGCTTGATTCGGATGAAAGCTTGTTGGTAACTTGAGTTTCTCCACCAATCTTTGGCTTACAACATTGTTGTCGCTTTCGTAAACGAATGCAACTAAACATGGGTGGCTTTCGATTAAACACCTTGTTCTCTACTACCTTTTCCATAATCTTTTTCTTTACTGCCTTTCCTTTTTCTTCAATTTCTCTTCCTTCTGCAGTTTATTTTTCTTCTTTTTCTATTCTTTCTTTTTCTATTTTCTCCTTCAACGTATGTTGATCCTTCTTGGCTTGTCTTGGTGTCATAAATTTCAACTTCATTTCATGTCCCTCATGCCTCAAATAAAGGGAACGTTCATCAAGATTGAGCATTGTAAAATGAGGCCATGCCCATCTCAAAAGAAGATGACAAGGGTTCGTGGGAGCAATATCACATAATACTTCTTTCACACATTGTCCTGTACTGAATTTGATCCTTGCTTGATTCGGATGAAAGCTTGTTGGTAACTTGAGTTTCTCCACCAATCTTTGGCTTACAACATTGTTGTCGCTTTCGTAAACGAATGCAACTAAACATGGGTGGCTTTCGATTAAACACATTGTTCTCTACTACCTTGTGCATAATCTTTTTCTTTACTTCCTTTTCTTTTTCTTCAATTTCCCATCCTTCTGCAGTTTATTTTTCTTCTTTTTCTATTCTTTCTTTTTCTGTTTTCTCCTTCAACGTATGTTGATCCTTCTTGGCTTGTCTTGGTGTCATAAATTTCAACTTCATTTCATGTCCCCCATGCCTCAAATAAAGGGAACGTTCATCAAGATTGAGCATTGTAAAATGAGGCCATGCCCATCTCAAAAGAAGATGACAAGGGTTCGTGGGAGCAATATCACATAATACTTCTTTCACACATTGTCCTGTACTGAATTTGATCCTTGCTTGATTCGGATGAAAGCTTGTTGGTAACTTGAGTTTCTCCACCAATCTTTGGCTTACAACATTGTTGTCGCTTTCGTAAACGAATGCAACTAAACATGGGTGGCTTTCGATTAAACACATTGTTCTCTACTACCTTGTGCATAATCTTTTTCTTTACTTCCTTTTCTTTTTCTTCAATTTCCCTTCCTTCTGCAATTTATTTTTCTTCTTTTTCTATTCTTTCTTTTTCTATTTTCTCCTTCAACGTATGTTGATCCTTCTTGGCTTGTCTTGGTGTCATAAATTTCAACTTCATTTCATGTCCCCCATGCCTCAAATAAAGGGAACGTTCATCAAGATTGAGCATTGTAAAATGAGGCCATGCCCATCTCAAAAGAAGATGACAAGGGTTCGTGGGAGCAATATCACATAATACTTCTTTCACACATTGTCCTGTACTGAATTTGATCCTTGCTTGATTCGGATGAAAGCTTGTTGGTAACTTGAGTTTCTCCACCAATCTTTGGCTTACAACATTGTTGTCGCTTTCGTAAACGAATGCAACTAAACATGGGTGGCTTTCGATTAAACACATTGTTCTCTACTACCTTGTGCATAATCTTTTTCTTTACTTCCTTTTCTTTTTCTTCAATTTCCCATCCTTCTGCAGTTTATTTTTCTTCTTTTTCTATTCTTTCTTTTTCTATTTTCTCCTTCAACGTATGTTGATCCTTCTTGGCTTGTCTTGGTGTCATAAATTTCAACTTCATTTCATGTCCCTCATGCCTCAAATAAAGGGAACGTTAATCAAGATTGAGTGTTTTAAAATGAACCCATGCCCATCTCAAAAGAAGATGACAAGAGTTCGTGGGAGCAATATCACATAATACTTCTTTCACACATTGTCCTGTACTGAATTTGATCCTTGCTTGATTCGGGTGAAAGCTTGTTGGTAACTTGAGTTTCTCCACCAATCTTTGGCTTACAACATTGTTGTCGCTTTCGTAAACGAATGCAACTAAACATGGGTGGCTTTCGATTAAACACCTTGTTCTCTACTACCTTTTCCATAATCTTTTTCTTTACTGCCTTTTCTTTTTCTTCAATTTCCCTTCCTTCTGCAGTTTATTTTTCTTCTTTTTCTATTCTTTCTTTTTCTATTTTCTCCTTCAACGTATGTTGATCCTTCTTGGCTTGTCTTGGTGTCATAAATTTCAACTTCATTTCATGTCCCTCATGCCTCAAATAAAGGGAACGTTCATCAAGATTGAGCATTGTAAAATGAGGCCATGCCCATCTCAAAAGAAGATGACAAGGGTTCGTGGGAGCAATATCACATAATACTTCTTTCACACATTGTCCTGTACTGAATTTGATCCTTGCTTGATTCGGGTGAAAGCTTGTTGGTAACTTGAGTTTCTCCAACAATCTTTGGCTTACAACATTGTTGTCGCTTTCGTAAACGAATGCAACTAAACATGGGTGGCTTTCGATTAAACACATTGTTCTCTACTACCTTGTGCATAATCTTTTTCTTTACTTCCTTTTCTTTTTCTTCAATTTCCCATCCTTCTGCAGTTTATTTTTCTTCTTTTTCTATTCTTTCTTTTTCTGTTTTCTCCTTCAACGTATGTTGATCCTTCTTGGCTTGTCTTGGTGTCATAAATTTCAACTTCATTTCATGTCCCTCATGCCTCAAAAAAAGGGAACGTTCATCAAGATTGAGCGTTTTAAAATGAACCCATGCCCATCTCAAAAGAAGATGACAAGAGTTTGTGGGAGCAATATCACATTATACTTCTTTCACACATTGTCCTGTACTGAAATGTATCCTTGCTTGATTCGGATGAAAGCTTGTTGGTAACTTGAGTTTCTCCACCAATCTTTGGCTTACAACATTGTTGTCGCTTTCGTAAACGAATGCAACTAAACATGGGTGGCTTTCGATTAAACACCTTGTTCTCTACTACCTTTTCCATAATCTTTTTCTTTACTGCCTTTCCTTTTTCTTCAATTTCTCTTCCTTCTGCAGTTTATTTTTCTTTTTTTTCTATTCTTTCTTTTTCTATTTTCTCCTTCAACGTATGTTGATCCTTCTTGGCTTGTCTTGGTGTCATAAATTTCAACTTCATTTCATGTCCCTCATGCCTCAAATAAAGGGAACGTTCATCAAGATTGAGCATTGTAAAATGAGGCCATGCCCATCTCAAAAGAAGATGACAAGGGTTCGTGGGAGCAATATCACATAATACTTCTTTCACACATTGTCCTGTACTGAATTTGATCCTTGCTTGATTCGGATGAAAGCTTGTTGGTAACTTGAGTTTCTCCACCAATCTTTGGCTTACAACATTGTTGTCGCTTTCGTAAACGAATGCAACTAAACATGGGTGGCTTTCGATTAAACACATTGTTCTCTACTACCTTGTGCATAATCTTTTTCTTTACTTCCTTTTCTTTTTCTTCAATTTCCCATCCTTCTGCAGTTTATTTTTCTTCTTTTTCTATTCTTTCTTTTTCTGTTTTCTCCTTCAACGTATGTTGATCCTTCTTGGCTTGTCTTGGTGTCATAAATTTCAACTTCATTTCATGTCCCCCATGCCTCAAATAAAGGGAACGTTCATCAAGATTGAGCATTGTAAAATGAGGCCATGCCCATCTCAAAAGAAGATGACAAGGGTTCGTGGGAGCAATATCACATAATACTTCTTTCACACATTGTCCTGTACTGAATTTGATCCTTGCTTGATTCGGATGAAAGCTTGTTGGTAGCTTGAGTTTCTCCACCAATCTTTGGCTTACAACATTGTTGTCGCTTTCGTAAACGAATGCAACTAAACATGGGTGGCTTTCGATTAAACACATTGTTCTCTACTACCTTGTGCATAATCTTTTTCTTTACTTCCTTTTCTTTTTCTTCAATTTCCCTTCCTTCTGCAGTTTATTTTTCTTCTTTTTCTATTCTTTCTTTTTCTATTTTCTCCTTCAACGTATGTTGATCCTTCTTGGCTTGTCTTGGTGTCATAAATTTCAACTTCATTTCATGTCCCCCATGCCTCAAATAAAGGGAACGTTCATCAAGATTGAGCATTGTAAAATGAGGCCATGCCCATCTCAAAAGAAGATGACAAGGGTTCGTGGGAGCAATATCACATAATACTTCTTTCACACATTGTCCTGTACTGAATTTGATCCTTGCTTGATTCGGATGAAAGCTTGTTGGTAACTTGAGTTTCTCCACCAATCTTTGGCTTACAACATTGTTGTCGCTTTCGTAAACGAATGCAACTAAACATGGGTGGCTTTCGATTAAACACATTGTTCTCTACTACCTTGTGCATAATCTTTTTCTTTACTTCCTTTTCTTTTTCTTCAATTTCCCATCCTTCTGCAGTTTATTTTTCTTCTTTTTCTATTCTTTCTTTTTCTATTTTCTCCTTCAACGTATGTTGATCCTTCTTGGCTTGTCTTGGTGTCATAAATTTCAACTTCATTTCATGTCCCTCATGCCTCAAATAAAGGGAACGTTAATCAAGATTGAGTGTTTTAAAATGAACCCATGCCCATCTCAAAAAAAGATGACAAGAGTTCGTGGGAGCAATATCACATAATACTTCTTTCACACATTGTCCTGTACTGAATTTGATCCTTGCTTGATTCGGGTGAAAGCTTGTTGGTAACTTGAGTTTCTCCACCAATCTTTGGCTTACAACATTGTTGTCGCTTTCGTAAACGAATGCAACTAAACATGGGTGGCTTTCGATTAAACACCTTGTTCTCTACTACCTTGTGCATAGTCTTTTTCTTTACTTCCTTTTCTTTTTCTTCAATTTCCCTTCCTTCTGCAGTTTATTTTTCTTCTTTTTCTATTCTTTCTTTTTCTATTTTCTCCTTCAACGTATGATGATCCTTCTTGGCTTGTCTTGGTGTCATAAATTTCAACTTCATTTCTTGTCCCTCATGCCTCAAATAAAGGGAACCTTCATCAAGATTGAGTGTTTTAAAATGAACCCATGCCCATCTCAAAAGAAGATGACAAGAGTTCGTGGGAGCAATATCACATAATACTTCTTTCACACATTGTCCTGTACTGAATTTGATCCTTGCTTGATTCGGATGAAAGCTTGTTGGTAACTTGAGTTTCTCCAGCAATCTTTGGTTTACAACATTGTTGTCGCTTTCGTAAACGAATGCAACTAAACATGGGTGGCTTTCGATTAAACACCTTGTTCTCTACTACCTTTTCCATCATCTTTTTCTTTACTTCCTTTTCTTTTTCTTCAATTTCCCTTCCTTCTGCAATTTATATTGCTTCTTTTTCTATTCTTTCTTTTTCTATTTTCTCCTTCAACGTATGTTGATCCTTCTTGGCTTGTCTTGGTGTCATAAATTTCAACTTCATTTCATGTCCCTCATGCCTCAAATAAAGGGAACGTTCATCAAGATTGAGCGTTTTAAAATGAACCCATGCCCATCTCAAAAGAAGTTGACAAGAGTTTGTGGGAGCAATATCACATTATACTTCTTTCACACATTGTCCTGTACTGAAAAGTATCCTTGCTTGATTCGGATGAAAGCCTGTTGGTAACTTGAGTTTCTCCACCAATCTTTGGCTTACAACATTGTTGTCGCTTTCGTAAACGAATGCAACAAAACATGGGTGGCTTTCGATTAAACACCTTGTTCTCTACTACCTTTTCCATAATCTTTTTCTTTACTTCCTTTTCTTTTTCTTCAATTTCCCTTCCTTCTGCAGTTTATTTTTCTTCTTTTTCTATTCTTTCTTTTTCTATTTTTTCCTTCAACGTATGTTGATCCTTCTTGGCTTGTCTTGGTGTCATAAATTTCAACTTCATTTCATGTCCCCCATGCCTCAAATAAAGGGAACGTTCATCAAGATTGAGCATTGTAAAATGAGGCCATGCCCATCTCAAAAGAAGATGACAAGGGTTCGTGGGAGCAATATCACATAATACTTCTTTCACACATTGTCCTGTACTGAATTTGATCCTTGCTTGATTCGGATGAAAGCTTGTTGGTAACTTGAGTTTCTCCACCAATCTTTGGCTTACAACATTGTTGTCGCTTTCGTAAACGAATGCAACTAAACATGGGTGGCTTTCGATTAAACACATTGTTCTCTACTACCTTGTGCATAATCTTTTTCTTTACTTCCTTTTCTTTTTCTTCAATTTCCCATCCTTCTGCAGTTTATTTTTCTTCTTTTTCTATTCTTTCTTTTTCTATTTTCTCCTTCAACGTATGTTGATCCTTCTTGGCTTGTCTTGGTGTCATAAATTTCAACTTCATTTCATGTCCCTCATGCCTCAAATAAAGGGAACGTTAATCAAGATTGAGTGTTTTAAAATGAACCCATGCCCATCTCAAAAAAAGATGACAAGAGTTCGTGGGAGCAATATCACATAATACTTCTTTCACACATTGTCCTGTACTGAATTTGATCCTTGCTTGATTCGGGTGAAAGCTTGTTGGTAACTTGAGTTTCTCCACCAATCTTTGGCTTACAACATTGTTGTCGCTTTCGTAAACGAATGCAACTAAACATGGGTGGCTTTCGATTAAACACCTTGTTCTCTACTACCTTGTGCATAGTCTTTTTCTTTACTTCCTTTTCTTTTTCTTCAATTTCCCTTCCTTCTGCAGTTTATTTTTCTTCTTTTTCTATTCTTTCTTTTTCTATTTTCTCCTTCAACGTATGATGATCCTTCTTGGCTTGTCTTGGTGTCATAAATTTCAACTTCATTTCTTGTCCCTCATGCCTCAAATAAAGGGAACCTTCATCAAGATTGAGTGTTTTAAAATGAACCCATGCCCATCTCAAAAGAAGATGACAAGAGTTCGTGGGAGCAATATCACATAATACTTCTTTCACACATTGTCCTGTACTGAATTTGATCCTTGCTTGATTCGGATGAAAGCTTGTTGGTAACTTGAGTTTCTCCAGCAATCTTTGGTTTACAACATTGTTGTCGCTTTCGTAAACGAATGCAACTAAACATGGGTGGCTTTCGATTAAACACCTTGTTCTCTACTACCTTTTCCATCATCTTTTTCTTTACTTCCTTTTCTTTTTCTTCAATTTCCCTTCCTTCTGCAATTTATATTGCTTCTTTTTCTATTCTTTCTTTTTCTATTTTCTCCTTCAACGTATGTTGATCCTTCTTGGCTTGTCTTGGTGTCATAAATTTCAACTTCATTTCATGTCCCTCATGCCTCAAATAAAGGGAACGTTCATCAAGATTGAGCGTTTTAAAATGAACCCATGCCCATCTCAAAAGAAGTTGACAAGAGTTTGTGGGAGCAATATCACATTATACTTCTTTCACACATTGTCCTGTACTGAAAAGTATCCTTGCTTGATTCGGATGAAAGCCTGTTGGTAACTTGAGTTTCTCCACCAATCTTTGGCTTACAACATTGTTGTCGCTTTCGTAAACGAATGCAACAAAACATGGGTGGCTTTCGATTAAACACCTTGTTCTCTACTACCTTTTCCATAATCTTTTTCTTTACTTCCTTTTCTTTTTCTTCAATTTCCCTTCCTTCTGCAGTTTATTTTTCTTCTTTTTCTATTCTTTCTTTTTCTATTTTTTCCTTCAACGTATGTTGATCCTTCTTGGCTTGTCTTGGTGTCATAAATTTCAACTTCATTTCATGTCCCTCATGCCTCAAATAAAGGGAACGTTCATCAAGATTGAGCGTTTTAAAATGAACCCATGCCCATCTCAAAAGAAGATGACAAGAGTTCGTGGGAGCAATATCACATAATACTTCTTTCACACATTGTCTTGTACTGAATTTGATCCTTGCTTGATTCGGATGAAAGCTTGTTGGTAACTTGAGTTTCTCCAACAATCTTTGGCTTACAACATTGTTGTCGCTTTCGTAAACGAATGCAACTAAACATGGGTGGCTTTCGATTAAACACCTTGTTCTCTACTACCTTTTCCATAATCTTTTTCTTTACTTCCTTTTCTTTTTCTTCAATTTTCATTCCTTCTGCAATTTAGATTGCTTCTTTTTCTATTCTTTCTTTTTCTATTTTCTCCTTCAACGTATGTTGATCCTTCTTGGCTTGTCTTGGTGTCATAAATTTCAACTTCATTTCATGTCCCTCATGCCTCAATTAAAGGGAACGTTCATCAAGATTGAGCGTTTTAAAATGAAGCCATGCCCATCTCAAAAGAAGATGACAAGAGTTCGTGGGAGCAATATCACATAATACTTCTTTCACAGATTGTCATCTACTGAATTGATCCTTGCTTGATTCGGGTGAAAGCTTGTTGGCAACTGTAGGTTCTCCACCAATCTTTGGCTTACAACATTGTTGTCGCTTTCGTAAACGAATGCAACTAAACATGGGTGGCCTTCGATTAAACACCTTGTTCTCTACTACCTTTTTCCTAATCTTTTTCTTTACTTCCTTTTCTTTATCTTCAATTTCCCTTCCTTCTGCAGTTTATTTTTCTTCTTTTTCTATTCTTTCTTTTTCTATTTTCTCCTTCAACGTATGTTGATCCTTCTTGGCTTGTCTTGGTGTCATAAATTTCAACTTCATTTCATGTCCCTCATGCCTCAAATAAAGGGAACGTTCATCAAGATTGAGCGTTTTAAAATGAACCCATGCCCATCTCAAAAGAAGATGACAAGAGTTCGTGGGAGCAATATCACATAATACTTCTTTCACACATTGTCTTGTACTGAATTTGATCCTTGCTTGATTCGGATGAAAGCTTGTTGGTAACTTGAGTTTCTCCAACAATCCTTGGCTTACAACATTGTTGTCGCTTTCGTAAACGAATGCAACTAAACATGGGTGGCTTTCGATTAAACACCTTGTTCTCTACTACCTTTTCCATAATCTTTTTCTTTACTTCCTTTTCTTTTTCTTCAATTTTCCTTCCTTCTGCAATTTAGATTGCTTCTTTTTCTATTCTTTCTTTTTCTATTTTCTCCTTCAACGTATGTTGATCCTTCTTGGCTTGTCTTGGTGTCATAAATTTCAACTTCATTTCATGTCCCTCATGCCTCAATTAAAGGGAACGTTCATCAAGATTGAGCGTTTTAAAATGAAGCCATGCCCATCTCAAAAGAAGATGACAAGAGTTCGTGGGAGCAATATCACATAATACTTCTTTCACAGATTGTCATCTACTGAATTGATCCTTGCTTGATTCGGGTGAAAGCTTGTTGGCAACTGTAGGTTCTCCACCAATCTTTGGCTTACAACATTGTTGTCGCTTTCGTAAACGAATGCAACTAAACATGGGTGGCCTTCGATTAAACACCTTGTTCTCTACTACCTTTTTCCTAATCTTTTTCTTTACTTCCTTTTCTTTATCTTCAATTTCCCTTCCTTCTGCAGTTTATTTTTCTTCTTTTTCTATTCTTTCTTTTTCTATTTTCTCCTTCAACGTATGTTGATCCTTCTTGGCTTGTCTTGGTGTCATAAATTTCAACTTCATTTCATGTCCCTCATGCCTCAAATAAAGGGAATGTTCATCAAGATTGAGCGTTTTAAAATGAAGCCATGCCCATCTCAAAAGAAGATGACAAGAGTTCGTGGGAGCAATATCACATAATACTTCTTTCACACATTGTCCTGTACTGAATTTGATCCTTGCTTGATTCGGATGAAAGCTTGTTGGTAACTTGACTTTCTCCACCAATCTTTGGCTTACAACATTGTTGTCGCTTTCGTAAACGAATGCAACAAAACATGGGTGGCTTTCGATTAAACACCTTGTTCTCTACTACCTTTTCCATAATCTTTTTCTTTACTTCCTTTTCTTTTTCTTCAATTTCCCTTCCTTCTGCAATTTATATTGCTTCTTTTTCTATTCTTTCTTTTTCTATTTTCTCCTTCAACGTATGTTGATCCTTCTAGGCTTGTCTTGGTGTCATAAATTTCAACTTCATTTCATGTCCCTCATGCCTCAAATAAAGGGAACGTTCATCAAGATTGAGCGTTTTAAAATGAAGCCATGCCCATCTCAAAAGAAGATGACAAGAGTTCGTGGGAGCAATATCACATAATACTTCTTTCACAGATTGTCATCTACTGAATTTGATCCTTGCTTGATTCGGGTGAAAGCTTGTTGGTAACTGTAGGTTCTCCACCAATCTTTGGCTTACAACATTGTTGTCGCTTTCGTAAACGAATGCAACTAAACATGGGTGGCTTTCGATTAAACACCTTATTCTCTTCTACCTTTTCCATAATCTTTTTCTTTACTTCCTTTTCTTTATCTTCAATTTCCCTTCCTTCTGCAGTTTATTTTTCTTCTTTTTCTATTCTTTCTTTTTCTATTTTCTCCTTCAACGTATGTTGATCCTTCTTGGCTTGTCTTGGTGTCATAAATTTCAACTTCATTTCATGTCCCTCATGCCTCAAATAAAGGGAACGTTCATCAAGATTGAGCGTTTTAAAATGAAGCCATGCCCATCTCAAAAGAAGATGACAAGAATTCGTGGGAGCAATATCACATAATACTTCTTTCACAGATTGTCATCTACTGAATTTGATCCTTGCTTGATTCGGGTGAAAGCTTGTTGGTAACTGTAGGTTCTCCACCAATCTTTGGCTTACAACATTGTTGTCGCTTTCGTAAACGAATGCAACTAAACATGGGTGGCTTTCGATTAAACACCTTATTCTCTACTACCTTTTCCATAATCTTTTTCTTTACTTCCTTTTCTTTATCTTCAATTTCCCTTCCTTCTGCAGTTTATTTTTCTTCTTTTTCTATTCTTTCTTTTTCTATTTTCTCCTTCAACGTATGTTGATCCTTCTTGGCTTGTCTTGGTGTCATAAATTTCAACTTCATTTAATGTCCCTCATGCCTCAAATAAAGGGAACGTTCATCAAGATTGAGCGTTTTAAAATGAAGCCATGCCCATCTCAAAAGAAGATGACAAGAGTTCGTGGGAGCAATATCACATAATACTTCTTTCACACATTGTCCTGTACTGAATTTGATCCTTGCTTGATTCGGATGAAAGCTTGTTGGTAACTTGAGTTTCTCCACCAATCTTTGGCTTACAACATTGTTGTCGCTTTCGTAAACGAATACAACTAAACATGGGTGGCTTTCGATTAAACACCTTGTTCTCTACTACCTTTTCCATAATCTTTTTCTTTACTTCCTTTTCTTTATCTTCAATTTCCCTTCCTTCTACAGTTTATTTTTCTTCTTTTTCTATTCTTTCTTTTTCTATTTTCTCCTTCAACGTATGTTGATCCTTCTTGGCTTGTCTTGGTGTCATAAATTTCAACTTCATTTCATGTCCCTCATGCCTCAAATAAAGGGAACGTTCATCAAGATTGAGCGTTTTAAAATGAAGCCATGCCCATCTCAAAAGAAGATGACAAGAGTTCGTGGGAGCAATATCACATAATACTTCTTTCACAGATTGTCATCTACTGAATTTGATCCTTGCTTGATTCGGGTGAAAGCTTGTTGGTAACTGTAGGTTCTCCACCAATCTTTGGCTTACAACATTGTTGTCGCTTTCGTAAACGAATGCAACTAAACATGGGTGGCTTTCGACTAAACACCTTATTCTCTACTACCTTTTCCATAATCTTTTTCTTTACTTCCTTTTCTTTATCTTCAATTTCCCTTCCTTCTGCAGTTTATTTTTCTTCTTTTTCTATTCTTTCTTTTTCTATTTTCTCCTTCAACGTATGTTGATCCTTCTTGGCTTGTCTTGGTGTCATAAATTTCAACTTCATTTAATGTCCCTCATGCCTCAAATAAAGGGAACGTTCATCAAGATTGAGCGTTTTAAAATGAAGCCATGCCCATCTCAAAAGAAGATGACAAGAGTTCGTGGGAGCAATATCACATAATACTTCTTTCACACATTGTCCTGTACTGAATTTGATCCTTGCTTGATTCGGATGAAAGCTTGTTGGTAACTTGAGTTTCTCCACCAATCTTTGGCTTACAACATTGTTGTCGCTTTCGTAAACGAATACAACTAAACATGGGTGGCTTTCGATTAAACACCTTGTTCTCTACTACCTTTTCCATAATCTTTTTCTTTACTTCCTTTTCTTTATCTTCAATTTCCCTTCCTTCTGCAGTTTATTTTTCTTCTTTTTCTATTCTTTCTTTTTCTATTTTCTCCTTCAACGTATGTTGATCCATCTTGGCTTGTCTTGGTGTCATAAATTTCAACTTCATTTCATGTCCCTCATGCCTCAAATAAAGGGAACGTTCATCAAGATTGAGCGTTTTAAAATGAAGCCATGCCCATCTCAAAAGAAGATGACAAGAGTTCGTGGGAGCAATATCACATAATACTTCTTTCACACATTGTCCTGTACTGAATTTGATCATTGCTTGATTCGGATGAAAGCTTGTTGGTAACTTGAGTTTCTCCACCAATCTTTGGCTTACAACATTGTTGTCGCTTTCGTAAACGAATGCAACTAAACATGGGTGGCTTTCGATTAAACACCTTGTTCTCTACTACCTTTTCCATAATCTTTTTCTTTACTTCCTTTTCTTTTTCTTCAATTTCCCTTCCTTCTGCAGTTTATATTGCTTTTTTTTCTATTCTTTCTTTTTCTATTTTCTCCTTCAACGTATGTTGATCCTTCTTGGCTTCTCTTGGTGTCATAAATTTCAACTTCATTTCATGTCCCTTATGCCTCAAATAAAGGGAACGTTCATCAAGATTGAGCGTTTTAAAATGAAGCCATGCCCATCTCAAAAGAAGATGACAAGAGTTCGTGGGAGCAATATCATATAATACTTCTTTCACAGATTGTCATCTACTGAATTTGATCCTTGCTTGATTCGGGTGAAAGCTTGTTGGTAACTGTAGGTTCTCCACCAATCTTTGGCTTACAACATTGTTGTCGCTTTCGTAAACGAATGCAACTAAACATGGGTGGCTTTCGATTAAACACCTTGTTCTCTACTACCTTTTCCATAATCTTTTTCTTTACTTCCTTTTCTTTATCTTCAATTTCCCTTCCTTCTGCAGTTTATTTTTCTTCTTTTTCTATTCTTTCTTTTTCTATTTTCTCCTTCAACGTATGTTGATCCTTCTTGGCTTGTCTTGGTGTCATAAATTTCAACTTCATTTCATGTCCCTCATGCCTCAAATAAAGGGAACGTTCATCAAGATTGAGCGTTTTAAAATGAAGCCATGCCCATCTCAAAAGAAGATGACAAGAGTTCGTGGGAGCAATATCACATAATACTTCTTTCACACATTGTCCTGTACTGAATTTGATCCTTGCTTGATTCGGATGAAAGCTTGTTGGTAACTTGAGTTTCTCCACCAATCTTTGGCTTACAACATTGTTGTCGCTTTCGTAAACGAATGCAACTAAACATGGGTGGCTTTCGATTAAACACTTTGTTCTCTACTACCTTTTCCTAATCTTTTTCTTTACTTCCTTTTCTTTTTCTTCAATTTCCCTTCCTTTTGCAGTTTATATTGCTTCTTTTTCTATTCTTTCTTTTTCTATTTTCTCCTTCAACGTATGTTGATCCTTCTTGGCTTGTCTTGGTGTCATAAATTTCAACTTCATTTCATGTCCCTCATGCCTCAAATAAAGGGAACGTTCATCAAGATTGAGCGTTTTAAAATGAAGCCATGCCCATCTCAAAAGAAGATGACAAGAGTTCGTGGGAGCAATATCATATAATACTTCTTTCACAGATTGTCATCTACTGAATTTGATCCTTGCTTGATTCGGGTGAAAGCTTGTTGGTAACTGTAGGTTCTCCACCAATCTTTGGCTTACAACATTGTTGTCGCTTTCGTAAACGAATGCAACTAAACATGGGTGGCCTCCGATTAAACACCTTGTTCTCTACTACCTTTTTCCTAATCTTTTTCTTTACTTCCTTTTCTTTATCTTCAATTTCCCTTCCTTCTGCAGTTTATTTTTCTTCTTTTTCTATTTTCTCCTTCAACGTATGTTGATCCTTCTTGGCTTGTCATGGTGTCATAAATTTCAACTTCATTTCATGTCCCTCATGCCTCAAATAAAGGGAACGTTCATCAAGATTGAGCGTTTTAAAATGAACCCATGCCCATCTCAAAAGAAGATGACAAGAGTTCGTGGGAGCAATATCACATAATACTTCTTTCACACATTGTCCAGTACTGAATTTGATCCTTGCTTGATTCGGATGAAAGCTTGTTGGTAACTTGAGTTTCTCCACCAATCTTGGGCTTACAACATTGTTGCAACTAAACATGGGTGGCTTTCGATTAAACACCTTGTTCTCTACTACCTTTTCCATAATCTTTTTCTTTACATCCTTTTCTTTTTCTTCAATTCCCATTCCTTCTGCAATTTATATTGCTTCTTTTTCTATTCTTTCTTTTTCTATTTTCTCCTTCAACGTATGTTGATCTTTCTTGGCTTGTCTTGGTGTCATAAATTTCAACTTCATTTCATGTCCCTCATGCCTCAAATAAAGGGAACGTTCATCAGAATTGAGCGTTTTAAAATGAAGCCATGCCCATCTCAAAAGAAGATGACAAGAGTTCGTGGGAGCAATATCACATAATACTTCTTTCACACATTGTCCTGTACTGAATTTGATCCTTGCTTGATTCGGATGAAACCTTGTTGGTAACTTGAGTTTCTCCACCAATCTTTGGCTTACAACATTGTTGTCGCTTTCGTAAATGAATGCAACTAAATATGGGTGGCTTTCGATTAAACACCTTGTTCTCTACTACCTTTTCCATAATCTTTTTCTTTACTTCCTTTTCTTTTTCTTCAATTTCCCTTCCTTCTGCAGTTTATATTGCTTTTTTTCTATTCTTTCTTTTTCTATTTTCTCCTTCAACGTATGTTGATCCTTCTTGGCTTCTCTTGGTGTCATAAATTTCAACTTCATTTCATGTCCCTCATGCCTCAAATAAAGGGAACGTTCATCAAGATTGAGCGTTTTAAAATAAAGCCATGCCCATCTCAAAAGAAGATGACAAGAGTTCGTGGGAGCAATATCACATAATACTTCTTTCACAGATTGTCATCTACTGAATTTGATCCTTGCTTGATTCGGGTGAAAGCTTGTTGGTAACTGTAGGTTCTCCATCAATCTTTGGCTTACAACATTGTTGTCGCTTTCGTAAACGAATGCAACTAAACATGGGTGGCTTTCGATTAAACACCTTGTTCTCTACTACCTTTTCCATAATCTTTTTCTTTACTTCCTTTTCTTTATCTTCAATTTCCCTTCCTTCTGCAGTTTATTTTTCTTCTTTTTCTATTCTTTCTTTTTCTATTTTCTCCTTCAACGTATGTTGATCCTTCTTGGCTTGTCTTGGTGTCATAAATTTCAACTTCATTTCATGTCCCTCATGCCTCAAATAAAGGGAACGTTCATCAAGATTGAGCGTTTTAAAATGAACCCATGCCCATCTCAAAAGAAGATGACAAGAGTTCGTGGGAGCAATATCACATAATACTTCTTTCACACATTGTCATCTACTGAATTTGATCCTTGCTTGATTCGGGTGAAAGCTTGTTGGTAACTGTAGGTTCTCCACCAATCTTTGGCTTACAACATTGTTGTCGCTTTCGTAAACGAATGCAACTAAACATGGGTGGCCTCCGATTAAACACCTTGTTCTCTACTACCTTTTTCCTAATCTTTTTCTTTACTTCCTTTTCTTTATCTTCAATTTCCCTTCCTTCTGCAGTTTATTTTTCTTCTTTTTCTATTTTCTCCTTCAACGTATGTTGATCCTTCTTGGCTTGTCTTGGTGTCATAAATTTCAACTTCATTTCATGTCCCTCATGCCTCAAATAAAGGGAACGTTCATCAAGATTGAGCGTTTTAAAATGAAGCCATGCCCATCTCAAAAGAAGATGACAAGAGTTCGTGGGAGCAATATCACATAATACTTCTTTCACAGATTGTCATCTACTGAATTTGATCCTTGCTTGATTCGGGTGAAAGCTTGTTGGTAACTGTAGGTTCTCCACCAATCTTTGGCTTACAACATTGTTGTCGCTTTCGTAAACGAATGCAACTAAACATGGGTGGCCTCAGATTAAACACCTTGTTCTCTACTACCTTTTTCCTAATCTTTTTCTTTACTTCCTTTTCTTTATCTTCAATTTCCCTTCCTTCTGCAGTTTATTTTTCTTCTTTTTCTATTCTTTCTTTTTCTATTTTCTCCTTCAACGTATGTTGATCCTTCTTGGCTTGTCTTGGTGTCATAAATTTCAACTTCATTTCATGTCCCTCATGCCTCAAATAAAGGGAACGTTCATCAAGATTGAGCGTTTTAAAATGAACCCATGCCCATCTCAAAAGAAGATGACAAGAGTTCGTGGGAGCAATATCACATAATACTTCTTTCACACATTGTCCTGTACTGAATTTGATCCTTGCTTGATTCGGATGAAAGCTTGTTGGTAACTTGAGTTTCTCCACCAATCTTTGGCTTACAACATTGTTGTCGCTTTCGTAAACGAATGCAACTAAACATGGGTGGCTTTCGATTAAACACCTTGTTCTCTACTACCTTTTCCATAATCTTTTTCTTTACTTCCTTTTCTTTTTCTTCAATTTCCCTTCCTTCTGCAATTTATATTGCTTCTTTTTCTATTCTTTCTTTTTCTATTTTCTCCTTCAACGTATGTTGATCCTTCTTGGCTTGTCTTGGTGTCATAAATTTCAACTTCATTTCATGTCCCTCATGCCTCAAATAAAGGGAACGTTCATCAAGATTGAGCGTTTTAAAATGAAGCCATGCCCATCTCAAAAGAAGATGACAAGAGTTCGTGCGAGCAATGTCACATAATACTTCTTTCACAGATTGTCATCTACTGAATTTGATCCTTGCTTGATTCGGGTGAAAACTTGTTGGTAACTGTAGGTTCTCCACCAATCTTTGGCTTACAACATTGTTGTCGCTTTCGTAAACGAATGCAACTAAACATGGGTGGCCTCCGATTAAACACCTTGTTCTCTACTACCTTTTTCCTAATCTTTTTCTTTACTTCCTTTTCTTTATCTTCAATTTCCCTTCCTTCTGCAGTTTATTTTTCTTCTTTTTCTATTCTTTCTTTTTCTATTTTCTCCTTCAACGTATGTTGATCCTTCTTGGCTTGTCTTGGTGTCATAAATTTCAACTTCATTTCATGTCCCTCATGCCTCAAATAAAGGGAACGTTCATCAAGATTGAGCGTTTTAAAATGAAGCCATGCCCATCTCAAAAGAAGATGACAAGAGTTCGTGGGAGCAATATCACATAATACTTCTTTCACACATTGTCGTGTACTGAATTTTATCCTTGCTTGATTCGGATGAAAGCTTGTTGGTAACTTGAGTTTCTCCACCAATCTTTGGCTTACAACATTGTTGTCGCTTTTGTAAACGAATGCAACTAACCATGGGTGGCTTTCGATTAAACACCTTGTTCTCTACTACCTTTTCCATAATCTTTTTCTTTACTTCCTTTTCTTTTTCTTGAATTTCCCTTCCTTCTGCAATTTATATTGCTTCTTTTTCTATTCTTTCTTTTTCTATTTTCTCCTTCAACGTATGTTGATCCTTCTTGGCTTGTCTTGGTGTCATAAATTTCAACATCATTTCATGTCCCTCATGCCTCAAATAAAGGGAACGTTCATCAAGATTGAGCGTTTTAAAATGAACCCATGCTCATCTCAAAAGAAGATGACAAGAGTTCGTGGGAGCAATATCACATAATACTTCTTTCACACATTGTCGTGTACTGAATTTGATCCTTGCTTGATTCGGATGAAAGCTTGTTCGTAACTTGAGTTTCTCCACCAATCTTTGGCTTACAACATTGTTGTCGCTTTCGTAAACGAATGCAACTAAACATGGGTGGCTTTCGATTAAACACCTTGTTCTCTACTACCTTTTCCATAATCTTTTTCTTTACTTCCTTTTCTTTTTCTTGAATTTCCCTTCCTTCTGCAATTAATATTGCTTCTTTTTCTATTCTTTCTTTTTCTATTTTCTCCTTCAACGTATGTTGATCCTTCTTGGCTTGTCTTGGTGTCATAAATTTCAACTTCATTTCATGTCCCTCATGCCTCAAATAAAGGGAACGTTCATCAAGATTGAGCGTTTTAAAATGAAGCCATGCCCATCTCAAAAGAAGATGACAAGAGTTCGTGGGAGCAATATCACATAATACTTCTTTCACAGATTGTCATCTACTGAATTTGATCCTTGCTTGATTCGGGTGAAAGCTTGTTGGTAACTGTAGGTTCTCCACCAATCTTTGGCTTACAACATTGTTGTCGCTTTCGTAAACGAATGCAACTAAACTTGGGTGGCTTTCGATTAAACACCTTGTTCTCTACTACCTTTTCCATAATCTTTTTCTTTACTTCCTTTTCTTTATCTTCAATTTCCCTTCCTTCTGCAGTTTATTTTTCTTTTTTTTTCTATTCTTTCTTTTTCTATTTTCTCCTTCAACGTATGTTAATCCTTCTTGGCTTGTCTTGGTGTCATGAATTTCAATTTCACTTCATGTCCCTCATGCCTCAAACAAAAGGAACATTCATCAAGATTGAGCGTTTTAAAATGAAACCATGCCCATCTCAAAAGAAGATGACAAGAGTTCATGGGAACAATATCACATAATACTTCTTTCACACACTGTCCTGTACTGAATTTGATCCTTGCTTGATTCGAATGAAAGCTTGTTGGTAACTTGAGTTTCTCCACCAATCTTTGCCTTACAACATTGTTGTCGCTTTCTTAAACGAATGCAACTAAACATGGGTGGCCTTCGATTAAACACCTTGTTCTCTACTACCTTCTTCATAATCTTTTTCTTTACTTCCTTTTCTTTTTCTTCAACTTCCCTTCCTTCTACAGTTTATTTTTCTTCTTTTTCTATTCTTTCTTTTTCTATTTTCTCCTTCAACGTATGTTGATCCTTCTTGGCTTGTCTTGGTGTCATAAATTTCAACTTCATTTCATGTCCCTCATGCCTCAAATAGAGGGAACGTTCATCAAGATTGAGCGTTTTAAAATGAACCCATGCCCATCTCAAAAGAAGATGACAAGAGTTCGTGGGAGCAATATCACATAATACTTCTTTCACACATTGTCCTGTACTGAAAAGTATCCTTGCTTGATTCGGATGAAAGCTTGTTGGTAACTTGAGTTTCTCCACCAATCTTTGGCTTACAACATTGTTGTCGCTTTTGTAAACGAATGCAACTAAACATGGGTGGCTTTCGATTAAACACCTTGTTCTCTACTACCTTTTCCATAATCTTTTTCTTTACTTCATTTTCTTTTTCTTCAATTTCCCTTCCTTCTGCAGTTTATTTTTCTCTTTTTTTCTATTCTTTCTTTTTCTATTTTCTCCTTCAACGTATGTTAATCCTTCTTGGCTTGTCTTGGTGTCATGAATTTCAATTTCACTTCATGTCCCTCATGCCTCAAACAAAGGGAACATTCATCAAGATTGAGCGTTTTAAAATGAAACCATGCCCATCTCAAAAGAAGATGACAAGAGTTCATGGGAACAATATCACATAATACTTCTTTCACACACTGTCCTGTACTGAATTTGATCCTTGCTTGATTCGAATGAAAGCTTGTTCGTAACTTGAGTTTCTCCACCAATCTTTGCCTTACAACATTGTTGTCGCTTTCTTAAACGAATGCAACTAAACTTGGGTCGCTTTCGATTAAACACCTTGTGCTCTACTACCTTTTCCATAATCTTTTTCTTTACTTCCTTTTCTTTTTCTTCAATTTCCCTTCCTTCTGCAGTTTATTTTTCTTCTTTTTCTATTCTTTCTTTTTCTATTTTCTCCTTCAACGTATATTGATCCTTCTTGGCTTGTCTTGGTGTCATAAATTTCAACTTCATTTCATGTCCCTCATGCCTCAAATAGAGGGAACGTTCATCAAGATTGAGCATTTTAAAATGAACCTATGCCCATCTCAAAAGAAGATGACAAGAGTTCGTGGGAGCAATATCACATAATACTTCTTTCACACATTGTCCTGTACTGAAAAGTATCCTTGCTTGATTCGGATGAAAGCTTGTTGGTAACTTGAGTTTCTCCACCAATCTTTGGCTTACAACATTGTTGTCGCTTTTGTAAACGAATGCAACTAAACATGGGTGGCTTTCGATTAAACACCTTGTTCTCTACTACCTTTTCCATAATCTTTTTCTTTACTTCATTTTCTTTTTCTTCAATTTCCCTTCCTTCTGCAGTTTATTTTTCTCTTTTTTTCTATTCTTTCTTTTTCTATTTTCTCCTTCAACGTATGTTGATCCTTCTTGGCTTGTCTTGGTGTCATGAATTTCAATTTCATTTCATGTCCCTCATGCCTCAAATAAAGGGAACGTTCATCAAGATTGAGCGTGTTAAAATGAACCCATGCCCATCTCAAAAGATGATGACAAGAGTTCGTGGGAGCAATATCACATAATGCTTCTTTCACACATTGTCTTGTACTGAATTTGATCCTTGCTCGATTCTGATGAAAGCTTGTCTGTAACTTGAGTTTCTCCACCAATCTTTGGCTTACAACATTGTTGTCGCTTTCGCAAACGAATGCAACAATACATGGGTGGCCTTCGATTAAACACCTTATTCTCTACTACTTTTTCCATAATCTTTTTCTTTACTTCCTTTTCTTTTTCTTCAATTTTCCTTCCTTCTGCAGTTTATTTTTCTTCTTTTCCTATTCTTTTTTTTTATATTTTCTCCTTCAACGTATGTTAATCCTTCTCTGCTTGTCTTGGTGTCATGAATTTCAATTTCATTTCATGTCCCTCATGCCTCAAACAAAGGGAACATTCATCAAGATTGAGCGTTTTAAAATGAAACCATGCCCATCTCAAAAGAAGATGACAAGAGTTCATGGGAACAATATCACATAATACTTCTTTCACACACTGTCCTGTACTGAATTTGATCCTTGCTTGATTCGAATGAAAGCTTGTTCGTAACTTGAGTTTCTCCACCAATCTTTGCCTTAAAACATTGTTGTCGCTTTCGTAAACGAATGCAACTAAACATGGGTGGCTTTCGATTAAACACCTTGTTCTCTACTACCTTTTCCATAATCTTTTTCTTTACTTCCTTTTCTTTTTCTTCAATTTCCCTTCCTTCTGCAGTTTATTTTTCTTTTTTTTTCTATTCTTTCTTTTTCTATTTTCTCCTTCAACGTATGTTAATCCTTCTTGGCTTGTCTTGGTGTCATGAATTTCAATTTCACTTCATGTCCCTCATGCCTCAAACAAAGGGAACATTCATCAAGATTGAGCGTTTTAAAATGAAACCATGCCCATCTCAAAAGAAGATGACAAGAGTTCATGGGAACAATATCACATAATACTTCTTTCACACACTGTCCTGTACTGAATTTGATCCTTGCTTGATTCGAATGAAAGCTTGTTCGTAACTTGAGTTTCTCCACCAATCTTTGCCTTACAACATTGTTGTCGCTTTCTTAAACGAATGCAACTAAACTTGGGTCGCTTTCGATTAAACACCTTGTTCTCTACTACCTTTTCCATAATCTTTTTCTTTACTTCCTTTTCTTTTTCTTCAATTTCCCTTCCTTCTGCAGTTTATTTTTCTTCTTTTTCTATTATTTCTTTTTCTATTTTCTCCTTCAACGTATGTTGATCCTTCTTGGCTTCTCTTGGTGTCATAAATTTCAACTTCATTTCATGTCCCTCATGGCTCAAATAAAGGGAACGTTCATCAAGATTGAGCATTTTAAAATGAACCCATGCCCATCTCAAAAGATGATGACAAGAGTTCGTGGGAGCAATATGACATAATACCTCTTTCACAAATTGTCACGTACTGAATTTGATCCTTGCTTGATTCAGGTGAAAGCTTGTTGGGAACTATAGTTTCTCCACCAATCTTTGGCTTACAACATTGTTGTCGCTATCATAAACGAATGCAACTAAACATGGGTGGCCTTCGATTTAAACACCTTGTTCTCTACTACCTTCTTCATAATCTTTTTCTTTACTTCCTTTTCTTTTTCTTCAACTTCCCTTCCTTCTACAGTTTATTTTTCTTCTTTTTCTATTTTCTCCTTCAACGTATGTTGATCCTTCTTGGCTTGTCTTGGTGTCATGAATTTCAATTTCATTTCATGTCCCTCATGCCTCAAATAAAGGGAACGTTCATCAAGATTGAGCGTTTTAAAATGAACCCATGCCCATCTCAAAAGAAGATGACCAGAGTTCGTGGTAGCAATATCACATAATACCTCTTTCACACATTGTCCTGTACTGAATTTGATCCTTGCTTGATTCGGATGAAAGCTTGTTGGTAACTTGAGTTTCTCCACCAATCTTTGGCTTACAACATTGTTGTCGCTTTCGCAAACGAATGCAACTAAACATGGGTGGCCTTCGATTGAACACCTTATTCTCTACTACTTTTTCCATAATCTTTTTCTTTACTTCGTTTTCTTTTTCTTCAATTTCCCTTCCTTTTGCAGTTTATTTTTCTTCTTTTTCTATTCTTTTTTTTATATTTTCTCCTTCAACGTATGTTAATCCTTCTTGGCTTGTCTTGGTGTCATGAATTTCAATTTCATTTCATGTCCCTCATGCCTCAAACAAAGGGAACATTCATCAAGATTGAGCGTTTTAAAATGAAACCATGCCCATCTCAAAAGAAGATGACAAGAGTTCATGGGAACAATATCACATAATACTTCTTTCACACATTGTCTTGTACTGAATTTGATCCTTGCCTGATTCGGATGAAAGCTTGTTGGTAACTTGAGTTTCTCCACCAATCTTTGGCTTATAACATTCTTGTCGCTTTCGTAAACGAATGCAACTAAACATGGGTAGCTTTCGATTAAACACCTTGTTCTCTACTACTTTTTCCATAATCTTTTTCTTTACTTCCTTTTCTTTTTCTTCAATTTCCCTTCCTTCTACAGTTTATTTTTCTTCTTTTTCTATTCTTTCTTTTTCTATTTTCTCCTTCAACGTATGTTGATCCTTCTTGGCTTCTCTTGGTGTCATAAATTTCAACTTCATTTCATGTCCCTCATGCCTCAAATAAAGGGAACGTTCATCAAGATTGAGCGTTTTAAAATGAACCCATGCCCATCTCAAAAGATGATGACAAGAGTTCGTAGGAGCAATAGCACATAATACCTCTTTCACAAATTGTCATGTACTGATTTTGATCCTTGCTTGATTTAGGTGAAAGATTATTGGTAACTATAGTTTCTCCACCAATCTTTGGCTTACAACATTGTTGTCGCTTTCGTAAACGAATGCAACTAAACATGGGTGGCCTTCGATTAAACACCTTGTTCTGTACTACCTTTTTCATAATCTTTTTCTTTACCTCCTTTTCTTTTTCTTCAATTTCCCTTCCTTCTGCAGTTTATTTTTCTTCTTTTTTTATTCTTTTTGTTTCTATTTTCTCCTTCAACGTATGTTGATCCTTCTTGGCTTGTCTTGGTGTCATGAATTTCAACTTCATTTCATGTCCCTCATGCCTCAAATAAAGGGAACAGTCATCAAGATTGAGCGTTTTAAAATGAAACCATGCCCATCTCAAAAGAAGATGACAAGAGTTCACGGAAACAATATCACATAATACTTCTTTCAAACATTGTCCTGTACTGAATTTGATCCTTGCTTGATTCGGATGAAACTTTGTTGGTAACTTGAGTTTCTCCACCAATCTTTGGCTTACAACATTCTTGTCGCTTTTGTAACGAATGCAACTAAACATGGGTGGCTTTCTATTAAACACCTTGTTCTCTACTACCTTTTCCATAATCTTTTTCTTTACTTCCTTTTCTTTTTCTTCAATTTCCTTTCCTTCTATAGTTTATTTTTCTTCTTTTTCTATTCTTTCTTTTTCTATTTTCTCTTTCAACGTATGTTGATCCTTCTTGGCTTGTCTTGGTGTCATAAATTTCAACTTCATTTCATGTCCCTCATGCCTCAAATAAAGGGAACATTCATCAAGATTGAGCGTTTTAAAATGAAACCATGCCCAGCTCAAAAGAAGATGACAAGAGTTCATGGGAACAATATCACATAATACTTCTTTCACACATTGTCCTGTACTGAATTTGATCCTTGCTTGATTCGAATGAAAGCTTGTTGGTAACTTGAGTTTCTCCATCAGTCTTTGGCTTACAACATTGTTGTTGCTTTCTTAAACGAATGCAACTAAACTTGGGTCGCTTTCGATTAAACACCTTGTTCTCTACTACCTTTTCCATAATCTTTTTCTTTACTTCCTTTTCTTTTTCTTAAATTTCCCTTCCTTCTGCAGTTTATTTTTCTTCTTTTTCTATTATTTCTTTTTCTATTTTCTCCTTCAACGTATGTTGATCCTTCTTGGCTTGTCTTGGTGTCATAAATTTCAACTTCATTTCATGTCCCTCATGCCTCAAATAAAGGGAACGTTCATCAAGATTGAGCGTTTTAAAATGAACCCATGCCCATCTCAAAAGATGATGACAAGAGTTCGTGGGAGCAATGTCACATAATACCTCTTTCACACATTGTCACGTACTGAATTTGATCCTTGCTTGATTCAGGTGAAAGCTTGTTGGTAACTATAGTTTCTCCACCAACCTTTGGCTTACAACATTGTTGTCGCTTTCGTAAACGAATGCAACTAAACATGGGTGGCCTTCGATTAAACACCTTGTTCTCTACTACCTTTTCCATAATCTTTTTCTTTACTTCCTTTTCTTTTTCTTCAATTTCCTTTCCTTTTGCAGTTTATTTTTCTTCTTTTTCTATTCTTTCTTTTTCTATTTTCTCTTTCAACGTATGTTGATCCTTCTTGGCTTGTCTTGGTGTCATAAATTTCAACTTCATTTCATGTCCCTCATGCCTCAAATAAAGGGAACGTTCATCAAGATTGAGCATTGTAAAATGAACCCATGCCCATCTCAAAAGAAGATGACAAGAGTTCATGGGAACAATATCACATAAGACTTCTTTCACACATTGTCCTGTACTGAATTTGATCCTTGCTTGATTCGAATGAAAGCTTGTTGGTAACTTGAGTTTCTCCACCAGTCTTTGGCTTACAACATTGTTGTTGGTTTCTTAAACGAATGCAACTAAACTTGGGTCGCTTTCGATTAAACACCTTGTTCTCTACTACCTTTTCCATAATCTTTTTCTTTACTTCCTTTTCTTTTTCTTAAATTTCCCTTCCTTCTGCAGTTTATTTTTCTTCTTTTTCTATTCTTTCTTTTTCTATTTTCTCCTTCAACGTATGTTGATCCTTCTTCGCTTGTCTTGGTGTCATGAATTTCAATTTCATTTGATGTCCCTCATGCCTAAAATAAAGGGAACGTTCATCAAGATTGAGCGTGTTAAAATGAACCCATGCCCATCTCAAAAGATGATGAAAAGAGTTCGTGGGAGCAATATCACATAATGCTTCTTTCACACATTGTCATGTACTGAATTTGATCCTTGCTTGATTCTGATGAAAGCTTGTTGGTAACTTGAGTTTCTCCACCAATCTTTGGCTTACAACATTGTTGTCGCTTTCGCAAACGAATGCAACTAAACATGGGTGGCCTTCGATTAAACACCTTATTCTCTACTACTTTTTCCATAATCTTTTTCTTTACTTCCTTTTCTTTTTCTTCAATTTCCCTTCCTTCTACAGTTTATTTTTCTTCTTTTTCTATTCTTTCTTTTTCTATTGTCTCCTTCAACGTATGTTGATCCTTCTTGGCTTCTTTTGGTGTCATAAATTTCAACTTCATTTCATGTCCCTCATGCCTCAAATAAAGGGAACGTTCATCAAGATTGAGCGTTTTAAAATGAACCCATGCCCATCTCAAAAGATGATGACAAGAGTTCACGGAAACAATATCACATAATACTTCTTTCAAACATTGTCCTGTACTGAATTTGATCCTCGCTTGATTCGGATGAAACTTTGTTGGTAACTTGAGTTTCTCCACCAATCTTTGGCTTACAACATTCTTGTCGCTTTTGTAAGGAATGCAACTAAACATGGGTGGCTTTCGATTAAACACCTTGTTCTCTACTACCTTTTCCATAATCTTTTTCTTTACTTCCTTTTCTTTTTCTTCAATTTCCTTTCCTTCTGCAGTTTATTTTTCTTGTTTTTCTATTCTTTCTTTTTCTATTTTCTCTTTCAACGTATGTTGATCCTTCTTGGCTTGTCTTGGTGTCATAAATTTCAACTTCATTTCATGTCCCTCATGCCTCAAATAAAGGGAACATTCATCAAGATTGAGCATTTTAAAATGAACCCATGCCCATCTCAAAAGATGATGACAAGAGTTCGTGGGAGCAATGTCACATAATACCTCTTTCACACATTGTCACGTACTGAATTTGATACTTGCTTGATTCAGGTGAAAGCTTGTTGGTAACTTGAGTTTCTCCCCCAGTCTTTGGCTTACAACATTGTTGTTGGTTTCTTAAACGAATGCAACTAAACTTGGGTCGCTTTCGATTAAACACCTTGTTCTCTACTACCTTTTCCATAATCTTTTTCTTTACTTCCTTTTCTTTTTCTTAAATTTCCCTTCCTTCTGCAGTTTATTTTTCTTCTTTTTCTATTCTTTCTTTTTCTATTTTCTCTTTCAACGTATGTTGATCCTTCTTGGCTTGTCTTGGTGTCATAAATTTCAACTTCATTTCATGTCCCTCATGCCTCAAATAAAGGGAACGTTCATCAAGATTGAGCATTGTAAAATGAAGCCATGCCCATCTCAAAAGAAGATGACAAGGGTTCGTGGGAGCAATATCACATAATACTTCTTTCACACATTGTCGTGTACTGAATTTGATCCTTGCTTGATTCGAATGAAAGCTTGTTGGTAACTTGAGTTTCTCCACCAATCTTTGGCTTACAACATTGTTGTCGCTTTCTTAAACGAATGCAACTAAACTTGGGTCACTTTCGATTAAACACCTTGTTCTCTACTACCTTTTCCATAATCTTTTTCTTTACTTCCTTTTCTTTTTCTTAAATTTCCCTTCCTTCTGCAGTTTATTTTTCTTCTTTTTCTATTATTTCTTTTTCTATTTTCTCCTTCAACGTATGTTGATCCTTCTTGGCTTGTCTTGGTGTCATAAATTTCAACTTCATTTCATGTCCCTCATGCCTCAAATAAAGGGAACGTTCATCAAGATTGAGCGTTTTAAAATGAACCCATGCCCATCTCAAAAGATGATGACAAGAGTTCGTGGGAGCAATGTCACATAATACCTCTTTCACACATTGTCACGTACTGAATTTGATCCTTGCTTGATTCTGATGAAAGCTTGTTGGTAACTTGAGTTTCTCCACCAATCTTTGGCTTACAACATTGTTGTCGCTTTCGCAAACGAATGCAACTAAACATGGGTGGCCTTCGATTAAACACCTTATTCTCTACTACTTTTTCCATAATCTTTTTCTTTACTTCCTTTTCTTTTTCTTCAATTTCCCTTCCTTCTGCAGTTTATTTTTCTTCTTTTTCTATTCTTTCTTTTTATATTTTCTCTTTCAACGTATGTTGATCCTTCTTGGCTTGTCTTGGTGTCATAAATTTCAACTTCATTTCATGTCCCTCATGCCTCAAATAAAGGGAACATTCATCAAGATTGAGCGTTTTAAAATGAAACCATGCCCATCTCAAAAGAAGATGACAAGAGTTCATGGGAACAATATCCCATAATACTTCTTTCACACATTTTCCTGTACTGAATTTGATCCTTGCTTGATTCGAATGAAAGCTGGTTGGTAACTTGAGTTTCTCCACCAGTCTTTGGCTTACAACATTGTTGTTGCTTTCTTTAACGAATGCAACTAAACTTGGGTCGCTTTCGATTAAACACCTTGTTCTCTACTACCTTTTCCATAATCTTTTTCTTTACTTCCTTTTCTTTTTCTTAAATTTCCCTTCCTTCTGCAGTTTATTTTTCTTCTTTTTCTATTCTTTCTTTTTCTATTTTCTGCTTCAACGTATGTTAATCCTTCTTGTCTTGTCTTGGTGTCATGAATTTCAATTTCATTTCATGTCCCTCATGCCTCAAACAAAGGGAACATTCATCAAGATTGAGCGTTTTAAAATGAAACCATGCCCATCTCAAAAGAAGATGACAAGAGTTCATGGGAACAATATCACATAATACTTCTTTCACACATTGTCCTGTACTGAATTTGATCCTTGCTTGATTCGAATGAAAGCTTGTTGGTAACTAGAGTTTCTCCACCAATCTTTGGCTTACAACATTGTTGTCGCTTTCTTAAACGAATGCAACTAAACTTGGGTCGCTTTCGATTAAACACCTTGTTCTCTACTACCTTTTCCATAATCTTTTTCTTTACTTCCTTTTCTTTTTCTTCAATTTCCCTTCCTTCTGCAGTTTATTTTTCTTCTTTTTCTATTCTTTCTTTTTCTATTTTCTCTTTCAACGTATGTTGATCCTTCTTGGCTTGTCTTGGTGTCATAAATTTCAACCTCATTTCATGTCCCTCATGCCTCAAATAAAGGGACCGTTCATCAAGATTGAGCATTGTAAAATGAAGCCATGCCCATCTCAAAAGAAGATGACAAGGGTTCGTGGGACCAATATCACATAATACTTCTTTCACACATTGTATTGTACTGAATTTGATCCTTGCCTGATTCGGATGAAAGCTTGTTGGTAACTTGAGTCTCTCCACCAATCTTTGGCTTACAACATTGTTGTCGCTTTCGTAAACGAATGCAACTAAACATGGGTGGCCTTCGATTAAACACCTTGTTCTGTACTACCTTTTTCATAATCTTTTTCTTTACCTCCTTTTCTTTTTCTTCAATTTCCCTTCCTTCTGCAGTTTATTTTTCTTCTTTTTTTATTCTTTTTGTTTCTATTTTCTCCTTCAACGTATGTTGATCCTTCTTGGCTTGTCTTGGTGTCATGAATTTCAACTTCATTTCATGTCCCTCATGCCTCAAATAAAGGGAACATTCATCAAGATTGAGCGTTTTAAAATGAAACCATGCCCATCTCAAAAGAAGATGACAAGAGTTCACGGAAACAATATCACATAATACTTCTTTCAAACATTGTCCTGTACTGAATTTGATCCTTGCTTGATTCGGATTAAACTTTGTTGGTAACTTGAGTTTCTCCACCAATCTTTGGCTTACAACATTCTTGTCGCTTTTGTAACGAATGCAACTAAACATGGGTGGCTTTCGATTAAACACCTTGTTCTCTACTACCTTTTCCATAATCTTTTTCTTTACTTCCTTTTCTTTTTCTTCAATTTCCTTTCCTTCTGCAGTTTATTTTTCTTCTTTTTCTATTCTTTCTTTTTCTATTTTCTCTTTCAACGTATGTTGATCCTTCTTGGCTTGTCTTGGTGTCATAAATTTCAACTTCATTTCATGTCCCTCATGCCTCAAATAAAGGGAACATTCATCAAGATTGAGCGTTTTAAAATGAAACCATGCCCATCTCAAAAGAAGATGACAAGAGTTCATGGGAACAATATCACATAATACTTCTTTCACACATTGTCCTGTACTGAATTTGATCCTTGCTTGATTCGAATGAAAGCTTGTTGGTAACTTGAGTTTCTCCACCAGTCTTTGGCGTACAACATTGTTGTTGCTTTCTTAAACGAATGCAACTAAACTTGGGTCGCTTTCGATTAAACACCTTGTTCTCTACTACCTTTTCCATAATCTTTTTCTTTACTTCCTTTTCTTTTTCTTCAATTTCCCTTCCTTCTGCAGTTTATTTTTCTTCTTTTTCTATTATTTCTTTTTCTATTTTCTCCTTCAACGTATGTTGATCCTTCTTGGCTTGTCTTGGTGTCATAAATTTCAACTTCATTTCATGTCCCTCATGCCTCAAATAAAGGGAACGTTCATCAAGATTGAGCGTTTTAAAATGAACCCATGCCCATCTCAAAAGATGATGACAAGAGTTCGTGGGAGCAATGTCACATAATACCTCTTTCACACATTGTCACGTACTGAATTTGATCCTTGCTTGATTCAGGTGAAAGCTTGTTGGTAACTATAGTATCTCCACCAACCTTTGGCTTACAACATTGTTGTCGCTTTCGTAAACGAATGCAACTAAACATGGGTGGCCTTCGATTAAACACCTTGTTCTCTACTACCTTTTCCATAATCTTTTTCTTTACTTCCTTTTCTTTTTCTTCAATTTCCTTTCCTTCTGCAGTTTATTTTTCTTCTTTTTCTATTCTTTCTTTTTCTATTTTCTCTTTCAACGTATGTTGATCCTTCTTGGCTTGTCTTGGTGTCATAAATTTCAACTTCATTTCATGTCCCTCATGCCTCAAATAAAGGGAACGTTCATCAAGATTGAGCATTGTAAAATGAAGCCATGCCCATCTCAAAAGAAGATGACAAGGGTTCGTGGGAGCAATATCACATAATACTTCTTTCACACATTGTCTTGTACTGAATTTGATCTTTGCCTGATTCGGATGAAAGCTTGTTGGTAACTTGAGTTTCTCCACCAATCTTTTGCTTACAACATTCTTGTCGCTTTCGTAAACGAATGCAACTAAACATGGGTGGCTTTCGATTAAAAACCTTGTTCTCTACTACTTTTTCCATAATCTTTTTCTTTACTTCCTTTTCTTTTTCTTCAATTTCCTTTCCTTCTGCAGTTTATTTTTCTTCTTTTTCTATTCTTTCTTTTTATATTTTCTCCTTCAACGTATGTTAATCCTTCTTGGCTTGTCTTGGTGTCATGAATTTCAATTTCATTTCATGTCCCTCATGCCTCAAACAAAGGGAACATTCATCAAGATTGAGCGTTTTAAAATGAAACCATGCCCATCTCAAAAGAAGATGACAAGAGTTCATGGGAACAATATCACATAATACTTCTTTCACACATTGTCCTGTACTGAATTTGATCCTTGCTTGATTCGAATGAAAGCTTGTTGGGAACTTGAGTTTCTCCACCAATCTTTGGCTTACAACATTGTTGTCGCTTTCTTAAACGAATGCAACTAAACTTGGGTTGCTTTCGATTAAACACCTTGTTCTCTACTACCTTTTCCATAATCTTTTTCTTTACTTCCTTTTCTTTTTCTTCAATTTCCCTTCCTTCTGCAGTTTATTTTTCTTCTTTTTCTATTCTTTGTTTTTCTATTTTCTCTTTCAACGTATGTTGATCCTTCTTGGCTTGTCTTGGTGTCATAAATTTCAACCTCATTTCATGTCCCTCATGCCTCAAATAAAGGGACCGTTCATCAAGATTGAGCATTGTAAAATGAAGCCATGCCCATCTCAAAAGAAGATGACAAGGGTTCGTGGGACCAATATCACATAATACTTCTTTCACACATTGTATTGTACTGAATTTGATCCTTGCCTGATTCGGATGAAAGCTTGTTGGTAACTTGAGTCTCTCCACCAATCTTTGGCTTACAACATTGTTGTCGCTTTCGTAAACGAATGCAACTAAACATAGGTGGCCTTCGATTAAACACCTTGTTCTGTACTACCTTTTTCATAATCTTTTTCTTTACCTCCTTTTCTTTTTCTTCAATTTCCCTTCCTTCTGCAGTTTATTTTTCTTCTTTTTTTATTCTTTTTGTTTCTATTTTCTCCTTCAACGTATGTTGATCCTTCTTGGCTTGTCTTGGTGTCATGAATTTCAACTTCATTTCATGTCCCTCATGCCTCAAATAAAGGGAACATTCATCAAGATTGAGCGTTTTAAAATGAAACCATGCCCATCTCAAAAGAAGATGACAAGAGTTCACGGAAACAATATCACATAATACTTCTTTCAAACATTGTCCTGTACTGAATTTGATCCTTGCTTGGTTCGGATTAAACTTTGTTGGTAACTTGAGTTTCTCCACCAATCTTTGGCTTACAACATTCTTGTCGCTTTTGTAACGAATGCAACTAAACATGGGTGGCTTTCGATTAAACACCTTGTTCTCTACTACCTTTTCCATAATCTTTTTCTTTACTTCCTTTTCTTTTTCTTCAATTTCCTTTCCTTCTGCAGTTTATTTTTCTTCTTTTTCTATTCTTTCTTTTTCTATTTTCTCTTTCAACGTATGTTGATCCTTCTTGGCTTGTCTTGGTGTCATAAATTTCAACTTCATTTCATGTCCCTCATGCCTCAAATAAAGGGAACATTCATCAAGATTGAGCGTTTTAAAATGAAACCATGCCCATCTCAAAAGAAGATGACAAGAGTTCATGGGAACAATATCCAATAATACTTCTTTCACACATTGTCTTGTACTGAATTTGATCTTTGCCTGATTCGGATGAAAGCTTGTTGGTAACTTGAGTTTCTCCACCAATCTTTTGCTTACAACATTCTTGTCGCTTTCGTAAACGAATGCAACTAAACATGGGTGGCTTTCGATTAAAAACCTTGTTCTCTACTACTTTTTCCATAATCTTTTTCTTTACTTCCTTTTCTTTTTCTTCAATTTCCTTTCCTTCTGCAGTTTATTTTTCTTCTTTTTCTATTCTTTCTTTTTATATTTTCTCCTTCAACGTATGTTAATCCTTCTTGGCTTGTCTTGGTGTCATGAATTTCAATTTCATTTCATGTCCCTCATGCCTCAAACAAAGGGAACATTCATCAAGATTGAGCGTTTTAAAATGAAACCATGCCCATCTCAAAAGAAGATGACAAGAGTTCATGGGAACAATATCACATAATACTTCTTTCACACATTGTCCTGTACTGAATTTGATCCTTGCTTGATTCGAATGAAAGCTTGTTGGTAACTTGAGTTTCTCCACCAATCTTTGGCTTACAACATTGTTGTCGCTTTCTTAAACGAATGCAACTAAACTTGGGTTGCTTTCGATTAAACACCTTGTTCTCTACTACCTTTTCCATAATCTTTTTCTTTACTTCCTTTTCTTTTTCTTCAATTTCCCTTCCTTCTGCAGTTTATTTTTCTTCTTTTTCTATTCTTTCTTTTTCTATTTTCTCTTTCAACGTATGTTGATCCTTCTTGGCTTGTCTTGGTGTCATAAATTTCAACCTCATTTCATGTCCCTCATGCCTCAAATAAAGGGACCGTTCATCAAGATTGAGCATTGTAAAATGAAGCCATGCCCATCTCAAAAGAAGATGACAAGGGTTCGTGGGACCAATATCACATAATACTTCTTTCAAACATTGTCCTGTACTGAATTTGATCCTTGCTTGATTCGGATTAAACTTTGTTGGTAACTTGAGTTTCTCCACCAATCTTTGGCTTACAACATTCTTGTCGCTTTTGTAACGAATGCAACTAAACATGGGTGGCTTTCGATTAAACACCTTGTTCTCTACTACCTTTTCCATAATCTTTTTCTTTACTTCCTTTTCTTTTTCTTCAATTTCCTTTCCTTCTGCAGTTTATTTTTCTTCTTTTTCTATTCTTTCTTTTTCTATTTTCTCTTTCAACGTATGTTGATCCTTCTTGGCTTGTCTTGGTGTCATAAATTTCAACTTCATTTCATGTCCCTCATGCCTCAAATAAAGGGAACATTCATCAAGATTGAGCGTTTTAAAATGAAACCATGCCCATCTCAAAAGAAGATGACAAGAGTTCATGGGAACAATATCACATAATACTTCTTTCACACATTGTCCTGTACTGAATTTGATCCTTGCTTGATTCGAATGAAAGCTTGTTGGTAACTTGAGTTTCTCCACCAGTCTTTGGCTTACAACATTGTTGTTGCTTTCTTAAACGAATGCAACTAAACTTGGGTCGCTTTCCATTAAACACCTTGTTCTCTACTACCTTTTCCATAATCTTTTTCTTTACTTCCTTTTCTTTTTCTTCAATTTCCCTTCCTTCTGCAGTTTATTTTTCTTCTTTTTCTATTATTTCTTTTTCTATTTTCTCCTTCAACGTATGTTGATCCTTCTTGGCTTGTCTTGGTGTCATAAATTTCAACTTCATTTCATGTCCCTCATGCCTCAAATAAAGGGAACATTCATCAAGATTGAGCGTTTTAAAATGAAACCATGCCCATCTCAAAAGAAGATGACAAGAGTTCACGGAAACAATATCACATAATACTTCTTTCAAACATTGTCCTGTACTGAATTTGATCCTTGCTTGATTCGGATTAAACTTTGTTGGTAACTTGAGTTTCTCCACCAATCTTTGGCTTACAACATTCTTGTCGCTTTTGTAACGAATGCAACTAAACATGGGTGGCTTTCGATTAAACACCTTGTTCTCTACTACCTTTTCCATAATCTTTTTCTTTACTTCCTTTTCTTTTTCTTCAATTTCCTTTCCTTCTGCAGTTTATTTTTCTTCTTTTTCTATTCTTTCTTTTTCTATTTTCTCTTTCAACGTATGTTGATCCTTCTTGGCTTGTCTTGGTGTCATAAATTTCAACTTCATTTCATGTCCCTCATGCCTCAAATAAAGGGAACATTCATCAAGATTGAGCGTTTTAAAATGAAACCATGCCCATCTCAAAAGAAGATGACAAGAGTTCATGGGAACAATATCACATAATACTTCTTTCACACATTGTCCTGTACTGAATTTGATCCTTGCTTGATTCGAATGAAAGCTTGTTGGTAACTTGAGTTTCTCCACCAGTCTTTGGCTTACAACATTGTTGTTGCTTTCTTAAACGAATGCAACTAAACTTGGGTCGCTTTCCATTAAACACCTTGTTCTCTACTACCTTTTCCATAATCTTTTTCTTTACTTCCTTTTCTTTTTCTTCAATTTCCCTTCCTTCTGCAGTTTATTTTTCTTCTTTTTCTATTATTTCTTTTTCTATTTTCTCCTTCAACGTATGTTGATCCTTCTTGGCTTGTCTTGGTGTCATAAATTTCAACTTCATTTCATGTCCCTCATGCCTCAAATAAAGGGAACGTTCATCAAGATTGAGCGTTTTAAAATGAACCCATGCCCATCTCAAAAGATGATGACAAGAGTTCGTGGGAGCAATGTCACATAATACCTCTTTCACACATTGTCACGTACTGAATTTGATCCTTGCTTGATTCAGGTGAAAGCTTGTTGGTAACTATAGTATCTCCACCAACCTTTGGCTTACAACATTGTTGTCGCTTTCGTAAACGAATGCAACTAAACATGGGTGGCCTTCGTTTAAACACCTTGTTCTCTACTACCTTTTCCATAATCTTTTTCTTTACTTCCTTTTCTTTTTCTTCAATTTCCCTTCCTTCTGGAGTTTATTTTTGTTCTTTTTCTATTCTTTCTTTTTCTATTTTCTCTTTCAACGTATGTTGATCCTTCTTGACTTGTCTTGGTGTCATAAATTTCAACCTCATTTCATGTCCCTCATGCCTCAAATAAAGGGACCGTTCATCAAGATTGAGCATTGTAAAATGAAGCCATGCCCATCTCAAAAGAAGATGACAAGGGTTCGTGGGACCAATATCACATAATACTTCTTTCACACATTGTATTGTACTGAATTTGATCCTTGCCTGATTCGGATGAAAGCTTGTTGGTAACTTGAGTCTCTCCACCAATCTTTGGCTTACAACATTCTTGTCGCTTTCGTAAACGAATGCAACTAAACATGGGTGGCTTTCGATTAAACACCTTGTTCTCTACTACTTTTTCCATAATCTTTTTCTTTACTTCCTTTTCTTTTTGTTCAATTTCCCTTCCTTCTGCAGTTTATTTTTCTTCTTTTTCTATTCTTTCTTTTTATATTTTCTCCTTCAACGTATGTTAATCCTTCTTGGCTTGTCTTGGTGTCATGAATTTCAATTTCATTTCATATCCCTCATGCCTCAAACAAAGGGAACATTCATCAAGATTAAGCGTTTTAAAATGAAACCATGCCCATCTCAAAAGAAGATGACAAGAGTTCATGGGAACAATATCACATAATACTTCTTTCAAACATTGTCCTGTACTGAATTTGATCCTTGCTTGATTCGGATGAAACTTTATTGGTAACTTGAGTTTCTCCACCAATCTTTGGCTTACAACATTCTTGTCGCTTTCGTAAACGAATGCAACTAAACATGTGTGGCTTTCGATTAAACACCTTGTTCTCTACTTCCTTTTCCATAATGTTTTTCTTTACTTCCTTTTCTTTTACTTCAATTTCCCTTCCTTCAGCAGTTTATTTTTCTTCTTGTTCTATTCTTTCTTTTTCTATTTTGTCCTTTAACGTATGTTGATCCTTCTTGGCTTGTCTTGGTGTCATAAATTTCAACTTCATTTCATGTCCCTCATGCCTCAAATAAAGGGAACGTTCATCAAGATTGAGCGTTTTAAAATGAACCCATGCCCATCTCAAAAGATGATGACAAGAGTTCGTGGGAGCAATATCACATAATACCTCTTTCACAAATTGTCATGTACTGAATTTGATCCTTGCTTGATTCAGGTGAAAGCTTGTTGGTAACTATAGTTTCTCCACCAATCTTTAGCTTACAACATTGTTGTCGCTTTCGTAAACGAATGCAGCTAAACATGGGTGGCCTTCGATTAAACACCTTGTTCTCTACTACCTTTTCCATAATCTTTTTCTTTACTTCCTTTTCTTTTTCTTCAATTTCCTTTCCTTCTGCAGTTTATTTTTCTTCTTTTTCTATTCTTTCTTTTTCTATTTTCTCTTTCAACGTATGTTGATCCTTCTTGGCTTGTCTTGGTGTCATAAATTTCAACTTCATTTCATGTCCCTCATGCCTCAAATAAAGGGAACGTTCATCAAGATTGAGCATTGTAAAATGAAGCCATGCCCATCTCAAAAGAAGATGACAAGGGTTCGTGGGAGCAATATCACATAATACTTCTTTCACACATTGTCTTGTACTGAATTTGATCTTTGCCTGATTCGGATGAAAGCTTGTTGGTAACTTGAGTTTCTCCACCAATCTTTTGCTTACAACATTCTTGTCGCTTTCGTAAACGAATGCAACTAAACATGGGTGGCTTTCGATTAAAAACCTTGTTCTCTACTACTTTTTCCATAATCTTTTTCTTTACTTCCTTTTCTTTTTCTTCAATTTCCTTTCCTTCTGCAGTTTATTTTTCTTCTTTTTCTATTCTTTCTTTTTCTATTTTCTCTTTCAACGTATGTTGATCCTTCTTGGCTTGTCTTGGTGTCATAAATTTCAACTTCATTTCATGTCCCTCATGCCTCAAATAAAGGGAACATTCATCAAGATTGAGCGTTTTAAAATGAAACCATGCCCATCTCAAAAGAAGATGACAAGAGTTCATGGGAACAATATCACATAATACTTCTTTCACACATTGTCCTGTACTGAATTTGATCCTTGCTTGATTCGAATGAAAGCTTGTTGGTAACTTGAGTTTCTCCACCAGTCTTTGGCTTACAACATTGTTGTTGCTTTCTTAAACGAATGCAACTAAACTTGGGTCGCTTTCCATTAAACACCTTGTTCTCTACTACCTTTTCCATAATCTTTTTCTTTACTTCCTTTTCTTTTTCTTCAATTTCCCTTCCTTCTGCAGTTTATTTTTCTTCTTTTTCTATTATTTCTTTTTCTATTTTCTCCTTCAACGTATGTTGATCCTTCTTGGCTTGTCTTGGTGTCATAAATTTCAACTTCATTTCATGTCCCTCATGCCTCAAATAAAGGGAACATTCATCAAGATTGAGCGTTTTAAAATGAAACCATGCCCATCTCAAAAGAAGATGACAAGAGTTCACGGAAACAATATCACATAATACTTCTTTCAAACATTGTCCTGTACTGAATTTGATCCTTGCTTGATTCGGATTAAACTTTGTTGGTAACTTGAAATTCTCCACCAATCTTTGGCTTACAACATTCTTGTCGCTTTTGTAACGAATGCAACTAAACATGGGTGGCTTTCGATTAAACACCTTGTTCTCTACTACCTTTTCCATAATCTTTTTCTTTACTTCCTTTTCTTTTTCTTCAATTTCCTTTCCTTCTGCAGTTTATTTTTCTTCTTTTTCTATTCTTTCTTTTTCTATTTTCTCTTTCAACGTATGTTGATCCTTCTTGGCTTGTCTTGGTGTCATAAATTTCAACTTCATTTCATGTCCCTCATGCCTCAAATAAAGGGAACATTCATCAAGATTGAGCGTTTTAAAATGAAACCATGCCCATCTCAAAAGAAGATGACAAGAGTTCATGGGAACAATATCACATAATACTTCTTTCACACATTGTCCTGTACTGAATTTGATCCTTGCTTGATTCGAATGAAAGCTTGTTGGTAACTTGAGTTTCTCCACCAATCTTTGGCTTACAACATTGTTGTCGCTTTCTTAAACGAATGCAACTAAACTTGGGTCGCTTTCGATTAAACACCTTGTTCTCTACTACCTTTTCCATAATGTTTTTCTTTACTTCCTTTTCTTTTTCTTCAATTTCCCTTCCTTCTGGAGTTTATTTTTGTTCTTTTTCTATTCTTTCTTTTTCTATTTTCTCTTTCAACGTATGTTGATCCTTCTTGACTTGTCTTGGTGTCATAAATTTCAACCTCATTTCATGTCCCTCATGCCTCAAATAAAGGGACCGTTCATCAAGATTGAGCATTGTAAAATGAAGCCATGCCCATCTCAAAAGAAGATGACAAGGGTTCGTGGGACCAATATCACATAATACTTCTTTCACACATTGTATTGTACTGAATTTGATCCTTGCCTGATTCGGATGAAAGCTTGTTGGTAACTTGAGTCTCTCCACCAATCTTTGGCTTACAACATTCTTGTCGCTTTCGTAAACGAATGCAACTAAACATGGGTGGCTTTCGATTAAACACCTTGTTCTCTACTACTTTTTCCATAATCTTTTTCTTTACTTCCTTTTCTTTTTGTTCAATTTCCCTTCCTTCTGCAGTTTATTTTTCTTCTTTTTCTATTCTTTCTTTTTATATTTTCTCCTTCAACGTATGTTAATCCTTCTTGGCTTGTCTTGGTGTCATGAATTTCAATTTCATTTCATATCCCTCATGCCTCAAACAAAGGGAACATTCATCAAGATTAAGCGTTTTAAAATGAAACCATGCCCATCTCAAAAGAAGATGACAAGAGTTCATGGGAACAATATCACATAATTCTTCTTTCAAACATTGTCCTGTACTGAATTTGATCCTTGCTTGATTCGGATGAAACTTTATTGGTAACTTGAGTTTCTCCACCAATCTTTGGCTTACAACATTCTTGTCGCTTTCGTAAACGAATGCAACTAAACATGTGTGGCTTTCGATTAAACACCTTGTTCTCTACTTCCTTTTCCATAATGTTTTTCTTTACTTCCTTTTCTTTTACTTCAATTTCCCTTCCTTCAGCAGTTTATTTTTCTTCTTGTTCTATTCTTTCTTTTTCTATTTTGTCCTTTAACGTATGTTGATCCTTCTTGGCTTGTCTTGGTGTCATAAATTTCAACTTCATTTCATGTCCCTCATGCCTCAAATAAAGGGAACGTTCATCAAGATTGAGCGTTTTAAAATGAACCCATGCCCATCTCAAAAGATGATGACAAGAGTTCGTGGGAGCAATATCACATAATACCTCTTTCACAAATTGTCATGTACTGAATTTGATCCTTGCTTGATTCAGGTGAAAGCTTGTTGGTAACTATAGTTTCTCCACCAATCTTTAGCTTACAACATTGTTGTCGCTTTCGTAAACGAATGCAGCTAAACATGGGTGGCCTTCGATTAAACACCTTGTTCTCTACTACCTTTTCCATAATCTTTTTCTTTACTTCCTTTTCTTTTTCTTCAATTTCCTTTCCTTCTGCAGTTTATTTTTCTTCTTTTTCTATTCTTTCTTTTTCTATTTTCTCTTTCAACGTATGTTGATCCTTCTTGGCTTGTCTTGGTGTCATAAATTTCAACTTCATTTCATGTCCCTCATGCCTCAAATAAAGGGAACGTTCATCAAGATTGAGCATTGTAAAATGAAGCCATGCCCATCTCAAAAGAAGATGACAAGGGTTCGTGGGAGCAATATCACATAATACTTCTTTCACACATTGTCTTGTACTGAATTTGATCTTTGCCTGATTCGGATGAAAGCTTGTTGGTAACTTGAGTTTCTCCACCAATCTTTTGCTTACAACATTCTTGTCGCTTTCGTAAACGAATGCAACTAAACATGGGTGGCTTTCGATTAAAAACCTTGTTCTCTACTACTTTTTCCATAATCTTTTTCTTTACTTCCTTTTCTTTTTCTTCAATTTCCTTTCCTTCTGCAGTTTATTTTTCTTCTTTTTCTATTCTTTCTTTTTCTATTTTCTCTTTCAACGTATGTTGATCCTTCTTGGCTTGTCTTGGTGTCATAAATTTCAACTTCATTTCATGTCCCTCATGCCTCAAATAAAGGGAACATTCATCAAGATTGAGCGTTTTAAAATGAAACCATGCCCATCTCAAAAGAAGATGACAAGAGTTCATGGGAACAATATCACATAATACTTCTTTCACACATTGTCCTGTACTGAATTTGATCCTTGCTTGATTCGAATGAAAGCTTGTTGGTAACTTGAGTTTCTCCACCAGTCTTTGGCTTACAACATTGTTGTTGCTTTCTTAAACGAATGCAACTAAACTTGGGTCGCTTTCCATTAAACACCTTGTTCTCTACTACCTTTTCCATAATGTTTTTCTTTACTTCCTTTTCTTTTTCTTCAATTTCCCTTCCTTCTGCAGTTTATTTTTCTTCTTTTTCTATTATTTCTTTTTCTATTTTCTCCTTCAACGTATGTTGATCCTTCTTGGCTTGTCTTGGTGTCATAAATTTCAACTTCATTTCATGTCCCTCATGCCTCAAATAAAGGGAACATTCATCAAGATTGAGCGTTTTAAAATGAAACCATGCCCATCTCAAAAGAAGATGACAAGAGTTCACGGAAACAATATCACATAATACTTCTTTCAAACATTGTCCTGTACTGAATTTGATCCTTGCTTGATTCGGATTAAACTTTGTTGGTAACTTGAAATTCTCCACCAATCTTTGGCTTACAACATTCTTGTCGCTTTTGTAACGAATGCAACTAAACATGGGTGGCTTTCGATTAAACACCTTGTTCTCTACTACCTTTTCCATAATCTTTTTCTTTACTTCCTTTTCTTTTTCTTCAATTTCCTTTCCTTCTGCAGTTTATTTTTCTTCTTTTTCTATTCTTTCTTTTTCTATTTTCTCTTTCAACGTATGTTGATCCTTCTTGGCTTGTCTTGGTGTCATAAATATTAACTTCATTTCATGTCCCTCATGCCTCAAATAAAGGGAACATTCATCAAGATTGAGCGTTTTAAAATGAAACCATGCCCATCTCAAAAGAAGATGACAAGAGTTCATGGGAACAATATCACATAATACTTCTTTCACACATTGTCCTGTACTGAATTTGATCCTTGCTTGATTCGAATGAAAGCTTGTTGGTAACTTGAGTTTCTCCACCAGTCTTTGGCTTACAACATTGTTGTCGCTTTCTTAAACGAATGCAACTAAACTTGGGTCGCTTTCCATTAAACACCTTGTTCTCTACTACCTTTTCCATAATCTTTTTCTTTACTTCCTTTTCGTTTTCTTCAATTTCCCTTCCTTCTGCAGTTTATTTTTCTTCTTTTTCTATTATTTCTTTTTCTATTTTCTCCTTCAACGTATGTTGATCCTTCTTGGCTTGTCTTGGTGTCATAAATTTCAACTTCATTTCATGTCCCTCATGCCTCAAATAAAGGGAACGTTCATCAAGATTGAGCGTTTTAAAATGAACCCATGCCCATCTCAAAAGAAGATGACAAGAGTTCATGGGAACAATATCACATAATACTTCTTTCACACATTGTCCTGTACTGAATTTGATCCTTGCTTGATTCGAATGAAAGCTTGTTGGTAACTTGAGTTTCTCCACCAGTCTTTGGCTTACAACATTGTTGTTGCTTTCTTAAACGAATGCAACTAAACTTGGGTCGCTTTCCATTAAACACCTTGTTCTCTACTACCTTTTCCATAATCTTTTTCTTTACTTCCTTTTCTTTTTCTTCAATTTCCCTTCCTTCTGCAGTTTATTTTTCTTCTTTTTCTATTATTTCTTTTTCTATTTTCTCCTTCAACGTATGTTGATCCTTCTTGGCTTGTCTTGGTGTCATAAATTTCAACTTCATTTCATGTCCCTCATGCCTCAAATAAAGGGAACATTCATCAAGATTGAGCGTTTTAAAATGAAACCATGCCCATCTCAAAAGAAGATGACAAGAGTTCACGGAAACAATATCACATAATACTTCTTTCAAACATTGTCCTGTACTGAATTTGATCCTTGCTTGATTCGGATTAAACTTTGTTGGTAACTTGAAATTCTCCACCAATCTTTGGCTTACAACATTCTTGTCGCTTTTGTAACGAATGCAACTAAACATGGGTGGCTTTCGATTAAACACCTTGTTCTCTACTACCTTTTCCATAATCTTTTTCTTTACTTCCTTTTCTTTTTCTTCAATTTCCTTTCCTTCTGCAGTTTATTTTTCTTCTTTTTCTATTCTTTCTTTTTCTATTTTCTCTTTCAACGTATGTTGATCCTTCTTGGCTTGTCTTGGTGTCATAAATTTCAACTTCATTTCATGTCCCTCATGCCTCAAATAAAGGGAACATTCATCAAGATTGAGCGTTTTAAAATGAAACCATGCCCATCTCAAAAGAAGATGACAAGAGTTCATGGGAACAATATCACATAATACTTCTTTCACACATTGTCCTGTACTGAATTTGATCCTTGCTTGATTCGAATGAAAGCTTGTTGGTAACTTGAGTTTCTCCACCAGTCTTTGGCTTACAACATTGTTGTTGCTTTCTTAAACGAATGCAACTAAACTTGGGTCGCTTTCCATTAAACACCTTGTTCTCTACTACCTTTTCCATAATCTTTTTCTTTACTTCCTTTTCGTTTTCTTCAATTTCCCTTCCTTCTGCAGTTTATTTTTCTTCTTTTTCTATTATTTCTTTTTCTATTTTCTCCTTCAACGTATGTTGATCCTTCTTGGCTTGTCTTGGTGTCATAAATTTCAACTTCATTTCATGTCCCTCATGCCTCAAATAAAGGGAACGTTCATCAAGATTGAGCGTTTTAAAATGAACCCATGCCCATCTCAAAAGAAGATGACAAGAGTTCATGGGAACAATATCACATAATACTTCTTTCACACATTGTCCTGTACTGAATTTGATCCTTGCTTGATTCGAATGAAAGCTTGTTGGTAACTTGAGTTTCTCCACCAGTCTTTGGCTTACAACATTGTTGTTGCTTTCTTAAACGAATGCAACTAAACTTGGGTCGCTTTCCATTAAACACCTTGTTCTCTACTACCTTTTCCATAATCTTTTTCTTTACTTCCTTTTCTTTTTCTTCAATTTCCCTTCCTTCTGCAGTTTATTTTTCTTCTTTTTCTATTATTTCTTTTTCTATTTTCTCCTTCAACGTATGTTGATCCTTCTTGGCTTGTCTTGGTGTCATAAATTTCAACTTCATTTCATGTCCCTCATGCCTCAAATAAAGGGAACATTCATCAAGATTGAGCGTTTTAAAATGAAACCATGCCCATCTCAAAAGAAGATGACAAGAGTTCACGGAAACAAAATCACATAATACTTCTTTCAAACATTGTCCTGTACTGAATTTGATCCTTGCTTGATTCGGATTAAACTTTGTTGGTAACTTGAAATTCTCCACCAATCTTTGGCTTACAACATTCTTGTCGCTTTTGTAACGAATGCAACTAAACATGGGTGGCTTTCGATTAAACACCTTGTTCTCTACTACCTTTTCCATAATCTTTTTCTTTACTTCCTTTTCTTTTTCTTCAATTTCCTTTCCTTCTGCAGTTTATTTTTCTTCTTTTTCTATTCTTTCTTTTTCTATTTTCTCTTTCAACGTATGTTGATCCTTCTTGGCTTGTCTTGGTGTCATAAATTTCAACTTCATTTCATGTCCCTCATGCCTCAAATAAAGGGAACATTCATCAAGATTGAGCGTTTTAAAATGAAACCATGCCCATCTCAAAAGAAGATGACAAGAGTTCATGGGAACAATATCACATAATACTTCTTTCACACATTGTCCTGTACTGAATTTGATCCTTGCTTGATTCGAATGAAAGCTTGTTGGTAACTTGAGTTTCTCCACCAATCTTTGGCTTACAACATTGTTGTCGCTTTCTTAAACGAATGCAACTAAACTTGGGTCGCTTTCGATTAAACACCTTGTTCTCTACTACCTTTTCCATAATGTTTTTCTTTACTTCCTTTTCTTTTTCTTCAATTTCCCTTCCTTCTGGAGTTTATTTTTGTTCTTTTTCTATTCTTTCTTTTTCTATTTTCTCTTTCAACGTATGTTGATCCTTCTTGACTTGTCTTGGTGTCATAAATTTCAACCTCATTTCATGTCCCTCATGCCTCAAATAAAGGGACCGTTCATCAAGATTGAGCATTGTAAAATGAAGCCATGCCCATCTCAAAAGAAGATGACAAGGGTTCGTGGGACCAATATCACATAATACTTCTTTCACATATTGTATTGTACTGAATTTGATCCTTGCCTGATTCGGATGAAAGCTTGTTGGTAACTTAAGTTTCTCCACCAATCTTTGGCTTACAACATTCTTGTCGCTTTCGTAAACAAATGCAACTAAACATGGGTGGCTTTCGATTAAACACCTTGTTCTCTACTACTTTTTCCATAATCTTTTTCTTTACTTCCTTTTCTTTTTCTTCAATTTCCCTTCCTTCTGCAGTTTATTTTTCTTCTTTTTCCATTCTTTCTTTTTATATTTTCTCCTTCAACGTATGTTAATCCTTCTTGGCTTGTCTTGGTGTCATGAATTTCAATTTCATTTCATATCCCTCATGCCTCAAACAAAGGCAACATTCATCAAGATTGAGCGTTTTAAAATGAAACCATGATCATCTCAAAAGAAGATGACAAGAGTTCATGGGAACAATATCACATAATACTTCTTTCACACATTGTCCTGTACTGAATTTGATCCTTGCTTGATTCGAATGAAAGCTTGTTGGTAACTTGAGTTTCTCCACCAAACTTTGGCTTACAACATTGTTGTCGCTTTCTTAAACGAATGCAACTAAACTTGGGTCGCTTTCGATTAAACACCTTGTTCTCTACTACCTTTTCCATAATCTTTTTCTTTACTTCCTTTTCTTTTTCTTCAATTTCCCTTCCTTCTGCAGTTTATTTTTCTTCTTTTTCTATTCTTTATTTTTCTATTTTCTCTTTCAACATATTTTGATCCTTCTTGGCTTGTCTTGGTGTCATAAATTTCAACTTCATTTCATGTCCCTCATGCCTCAAATAAAGGGAACGTTCATCAAGATTGAGCATTGTAAAATGAAGCCATGCCCATCTCAAAAGAACATGACAAGGGTTCGTGGGAGCAATATCACATAATACTTCTTTCACATATTGTATTGTACTGAATTTGATCCTTGCCTGATTCGGATGAAAGCTTGTTGGTAACTTGAGTTTCTCCACCAATCTTTGGCTTACAACATTCTTGTCGCTTTCGTAAACGAATGCAACTAAACATGGGTGGCTTTCGATTAAACACCTTGTTCTGTACTACTTTTTCCATAATATTTTTCTTTACTTCCTTTTCTTTTTCTTCAATTTCCCTTCCTTCTGCAGTTTATTTTTCTTCTTTTTCTAGTCTTTCTTTTTATATTTTCTCCTTCAACGTATGTTAATCCTTCTTGGCTTGTCTTGGTGTCATGAATTTCAATTTCATTTCATATCCCTCATGCCTCAAACAAAGGGAACATTCATCAAGATTGAGCGTTTTAAAATGAAACCATGATCATCTCAAAAGAAGATGACAAGAGTTCATGGGAACAATATCACATAATACTTCTTTCACACATTGTCCTGTACTGAATTTGATCCTTGCTTGATTCGAATGAAAGCTTGTTGGTAACTTGAGTTTCTCCACCAAACTTTGGCTTACAACATTGTTGTCGCTTTCTTAAACGAATGCAACTAAACTTGGGTCGCTTTCGATTAAACACCTTGTTCTCTACTACCTTTTCCATAATCTTTTTCTTTACTTCCTTTTCTTTTTCTTCAATTTCCCTTCCTTCTGCAGTTTATTTTTCTTCTTTTTCTATTCTTTCTTTTTCTATTTTCTCTTTCAACATATGTTGATCCTTCTTGGCTTGTCTTGGTGTCATAAATTTCAACTTCATTTCATGTCCCTCATGCCTCAAATAAAGGGAACGTTCATCAAGATTGAGCATTGTAAAATGAAACCATGTCCATCTCAAAAGAAGATGACAAGAGTTCATGGGAACAATATCACATAATACTTCTTTCACACATTGTCCTGTACTGAATTTGATCCTTGCTTGATTCGAATGAAAGCTTGTTGGTAACTTGAGTTTCTCCACCAATCTTTGGCTTACAACATTCTTGTCGCTTTCGTAAACGAATGCAACTAAACATGGGTGGCTTTCGATTAAACACCTTGTTCTGTACTACTTTTTCCATAATCTTTTTCTTTACTTCCTTTTCTTTTTCAACAAATTCCCTTCCTTCTGCAGTTTATTTTTCTTCTTTTTCTAGTCTTTCTTTTTATATTTTCTCCTTCAACGTATGTTAATCCTTCTTGGCTTGTCTTGGTGTCATGAATTTCAATTTCATTTCATATCCCTCATGCCTCAAACAAAGGGAACATTCATCAAGATTGAGCGTTTTAAAATGAAACCATGATCATCTCAAAAGAAGATGACAAGAGTTCATGGGAACAATATCACATAATACTTCTTTCACACATTGTCCTGTACTGAATTTGATCCTTGCTTGATTCGAATCAAAGCTTGTTGGTAACTTGAGTTTCTCCACCAATCTTTGGCTTACAACATTGTTGTCGCTTTCTTAAACGAATGCAACTAAACTTGGGTCGCTTTCGATTAAACACCTTGTTCTCTACTACCTTTTCCATAATCTTTTTCTTTACTTCCTTTTCTTTTTCTTCAATTTCCCTTCCTTCTGCAGTTTATTTTTCTTCTTTTTCTATTCTTTCTTTTTCTATTTTCTCTTTCAACATATGTTGATCCTTCTTGGCTTGTCTTGGTGTCATAAATTTCAACTTCATTTCATGTCCCTCATGCCTCAAATAAAGGGAACGTTCATCAAGATTGAGCATTGTAAAATGAAGCCATGCCCATCTCAAAAGAAGATGACAAGGGTTCGTGGGACCAATATCACATAATACTTCTTTCACATATTGTATTGTACTGAATTTGATCCTTGCCTGATTCGGATGAAAGCTTGTTGGTAACTTAAGTTTCTCCACCAATCTTTGGCTTACAACATTCTTGTCGCTTTCGTAAACAAATGCAACTAAACATGGGTGGCTTTCGATTAAACACCTTGTTCTCTACTACTTTTTCCATAATCTTTTTCTTTACTTCCTTTTCTTTTTCTTCAATTTCCCTTCCTTCTGCAGTTTATTTTTCTTCTTTTTCCATTCTTTCTTTTTATATTTTCTCCTTCAACGTATGTTGATCCTTCTTGGCTTGTCTTGGTGTCATAAATTTCAACTTCATTTCATGTCCCTCATGCCTCAAATAAAGGGAACGTTCATCAAGATTGAGCATTGTAAAATGAAACCATGTCCATCTCAAAAGAAGATGACAAGAGTTCATGGGAACAATATCACATAATACTTCTTTCACACATTGTCCTGTACTGAATTTGATCCTTGCTTGATTCGAATGAAAGCTTGTTGGTAACTTGAGTTTCTCCACCAATCTTTGGCTTACAACATTCTTGTCGCTTTCGTAAACGAATGCAACTAAACATGGGTGGCTTTCGATTAAACACCTTGTTCTGTACTACTTTTTCCATAATCTTTTTCTTTACTTCCTTTTCTTTTTCAACAAATTCCCTTCCTTCTGCAGTTTATTTTTCTTCTTTTTCTATTCTTTCTTTTTCTATTTTCTCTTTCAACATATGTTGATCCTTCTTGGCTTGTCTTGGTGTCATAAATTTCAACTTCATTTCATGTCCCTCATGCCTCAAATAAAGGGAACGTTCATCAAGATTGAGCATTGTAAAATGAAACCATGTCCATCTCAAAAGAAGATGACAAGAGTTCATGGGAACAATATCACATAGTACTTCTTTCACACATTGTCCTGTACTGAATTTGATCCTTGCTTGATTCCAATGAAAGCTTGTTGGTAACTTGAGTTTCTCCACCAATCTTTGGCTTACAACATTGTTGTCGCTTTCTTAAACGAATGCAACTAAACTTGGGTCGCTTTCGATTAAACACCTTGTTCTCTACTACCTTTTCCATAATCTTTTTCTTTACTTCCTTTTCTTTTTCTTCAATTTCCCTTCCTTCTGCAGTTTATTTTTCTTCTTTTTCTATTCTTTCTTTTTCTATTTTCTCTTTCAACATATGTTGATCCTTCTTGGCTTGTCTTGGTGTCATAAATTTCAACTTCATTTCATGTCCCTCATGCCTCAAATAAAGGGAACGTTCATCAAGATTGAGCATTGTAAAATGAAGCCATGCCCATCTCAAAAGAAGATGACAAGGGTTCGTGGGAGCAATATCACATAATACTTCTTTCACACATTGTCTTGTACTGAATTTGATCCTTGCCTGATTCGAATGAAAGCTTGTTGGTAACTTAAGTTTCTCCACCAATCTTTGGCTTACAACATTCTTGTCGCTTTCGTAAACGAATGCAACTAAACATGGGTGGCTTTCGATTAAAAACCTTGTTCTCTACTACTTTTTCCATAATCTTTTTCTTTACTTCCTTTTCTTTTTCTTCAATTTCCCTTCCTTCTGCAGTTTATTTTTCTTCTTTTTCCATTCTTTCTTTTTATATTTTCTCCTTCAACGTATGTTAATCCTTCTTGGCTTGTCTTGGTGTCATGAATTTCAATTTCATTTCATATCCCTCATGCCTCAAACAAAGGCAACATTCATCAAGATTGAGCGTTTTAAAATGAAACCATGATCATCTCAAAAGAAGATGACAAGAGTTCATGGGAACAATATCACATAATACTTCTTTCACACATTGTCCTGTACTGAATTTGATCCTTGCTTGATTCGAGTGAAAGCTTGTTGGTAACTTGAGTTTCTCCACCAATCTTTGGCTTACAACATTCTTGTCGCTTTCGTAAACGAATGCAACTAAACATGGGTGGCTTTCGATTAAACACCTTGTTCTCTACTACCTTTTCCATAATCTTTTTCTTTACTTCCTTTTCTTTTTCTTCAATTTCCCTTCCTTCTACAGTTTATTTTTCTTCTTTTTCTATTCTTTCTTTTTCTATTTTCTCTTTCAACGTATGTTGATCCTTCTTGGCTTGTCTTGGTGTCATAAATTTCAACTTCATTTCATGTCCCTCATGCCTCAAATAAAGGGAACGTTCATCAAGATTGAGCGTTTTAAAATGAAACCATGTCCATCTCAAAAGAAGATGACAAGAGTTCATGGAAACAATATCACATAGTACTTCTTTCACACATTGTCCTGTACTGAATTTGATCCTTGCTTGATTCGAATGAAAGCTTGTTGGTAACTTGAGTTTCTCCACCAATCTTTGGCTTACAACATTGTTGTCGCTTTCTTAAACGAATGCAACTAAACTTGGGTCGCTTTCGATTAAACACCTTGTTCTCTACTACCTTTTCCATAATCTTTTTCTTTACTTCCTTTTCTTTTACTTCAATTTCCCTTCCTTCTGCAGTTTATTTTTCTTCTTTTTCTATTCTTTATTTTTCTATTTTCTCTTTCAACATATTTTGATCGTTCTTGGCTTGTCTTGGTGTCATAAATTTCAACTTCATTTCATGTCCCTCATGCCTCAAATAAAGGGAACGTTCATCAAGATTGAGCATTGTAAAATGAAGCCATGCCCATCTCAAAAGAAGATGACAAGGGTTCGTGGGAGCAATATCACATAATACTTCTTTCACATATTGTATTGTACTGAATTTGATCCTTGCCTGATTCGGATGAAAGCTTGTTGGTAACTTGAGTTTCTCCACCAATCTTTGGCTTACAACATTCTTGTCGCTTTCGTAAACGAATGCAACTAAACATGGGTGGCTTTCGATTAAACACCTTGTTCTCTACTACCTTTTCCATAATCTTTTTCTTTACTTCCTTTTCTTTTTCTTCAATTTCCCTTCCTTCTGCAGTTTATTTTTCTTCTTTTTCTGATTTCTCCTTCAACGTATGTTGATCCTTCTTGGCTTGTCTTGGTGTCATGAATTTCAACTTCATTTCATGTCCCTCATGCCTCAAATAAAGGGAACATTCATCAAGATTGAGCGTTTTAAAATGAACCCATGCCCATCTCAAAAGATGATGACAAGAGTTCGTGGGAGCAATATCACATAATACCTCTTTCACAAATTGTCATGTACTGAATTTGATCCTTGCTTGATGCAGGTGAAAGCTTGTTGGTAACTATAGTTTCTCCACCAATCTTTGGCTTACAACATTGTTGTCGCTTTCGTAAACGAATGCAACTAAACATGGGTGGCCTTCGATTAAACACCTTGTTCTCTACTACTTTTTCCATAATCTTTTTCTTTACTTCCTTTTCTTTTTCTTCAATTTCCCTTCCTTCTGCAGTTTATTTTTCTTCTTTTTCTATTCTTTCTTTTTCTATTTTCTCCTTCAACGTATGTTGATACTTCTTGGCTTGTCTTGGTGTCATGAATTTCAACTTCATTTCATGTCCGTCATGCCTCAAATAAAGGGAACGTTCATCAAGATTGAGCATTTTAAAATGAACCCATGCCCATCTCAAAAGAAGATGACAAGAGTTCGTGAGAGCAATATCACATAATACTTTTTTCACACGTTGTCATGTACTGAATTTGATCCTTGCTTGATTCGAATGAAAGCTTGTTGGTAACTTGAGTTTCTCCACCACTCTTTGGCTTACAACATTGTTGTCGCTTTCGTAAACGAATGCAACTAAACATGGGTGGCTTACGATTAAACACCTTGTTCTCCACTACCTTTTTCATAATCTTTTTCTTTACTTCCTTTTCTTTTTCTTCAATTTCCCTTCCTTCTGCAGTTTATTTTTCTTCTTTTTCTATTCTTTCTTTTTCTATTTTCTCCTTCAACGAATGTTGATCCTTCTTGGCTTGTCTTGGTGTCATAAATTTCAACTTCATTTCATGTCCCTCATGCCTCAAATAAAGGGAACGTTCATCAAGATTGAGCGTTTTAAAATGAACCCATGCCCATCTCAAAAGATGATGACAAGAGTTGGTGGGAGCAATATCACATAATACCTCTTTCACAAATATTCATGTACTGAATTTGATCCTTGCTTGATTCAGGTGAAAGCTTGTTGGTAACTATAGTTTCTCCACCAATCTTTGGCTTACAACATTGTTGTCGCTTTCGTAAACGAATGCAACTATACATGAGTGGCCTTTGATTAAACACCTTGTTCTCTACTACCTTTTTCATAATCTTTTTCTTTACTTCCTTTTCTTTTTCTTCAATTTCCCTTCCTTGTGCAGTTTATTTTTCTTCTTTTTCTATTCTTTCTTTTTCTATTTTCTCCTTCAACGTATGTTGATCCTTCTTGTCTTGTCTTGGTGTCATGAATTTCAACTTCATTTCATGTCCCTCATGCCTCAAATAAAGGGAACATTCATCAAGATTGAGCGTTGTAAAATGAACCCATGCCCATCTCAAAAGATGATGACAAGAGTTCGTGGGAGCAATGTCACATAATACCTCTTTCACAAATTGTCATGTACTGAATTTGATCCTTGCTTGATTCAGGTGAAAGCTTGTTGTTAACTATAGTTTCTCCACCAATCTTTGGCTTACAACATTGTTGTCGCTTTCGTAAACGAATGCAACTAAACATGGGTGGCTTACGATTAAACACCTTGTTCTCCACTACCTTTTTCATAATCTTTTTCTTTACTTTCTTTTCTTTTTCTTCAATTTCCCTTCCTTTTGCAGTTTATTTTTCTTCTTTTTCTATTCTTTCTTTTTCTATTTTCTCCTTCAACGAATGTTGATCCTTCTTGGCTTGTCTTGGTGTCATAAATTTCAACTTCATTTCATGTCCCTCATGCCTCAAATAAAGGGAACGTTCATCAAGATTGAGCGTTTTAAAATGAACCCATGCCCATCTCAAAAGATGATGACAAGAGTTGGTGGGAGCAATATCACATAATACCTCTTTCACAAATATTCATGTACTGAATTTGATCCTTGCTTGATTCAGGTGAAAGCTTGTTGGTAACTATAGTTTCTCCACCAATCTTTGGCTTACAACATTGTTGTCGCTTTCGTAAACGAATGCAACTATACATGAGTGGCCTTTGATTAAACACCTTGTTCTCTACTACCTTTTTCATAATCTTTTTCTTTACTTCCTTTTCTTTTTCTTCAATTTCCCTTCCTTGTGCAGTTTATTTTTCTTCTTTTTCTATTCTTTCTTTTTCTATTTTCTCCTTCAACGTACGTTGATCCTTCTTGTCTTGTCTTGGTGTCATGAATTTCAACTTCATTTCATGTCCCTCATGCCTCAAATAAAGGGAACATTCGTCAAGATTGAGCGTTGTAAAATGAACCCATGCCCATCTCAAAAGATGATGACAAGAGTTCGTGGGAGCAATGTCACATAATACCTCTTTCACAAATTGTCATGTACTGAATTTGATCCTTGCTTGATTCAGGTGAAAGCTTGTTGTTAACTATAGTTTCTCCACCAATCTTTGGCTTACAACATTGTTGTCGCTTTCGTAAATGAATGCAACTAAACATGGGTGGCCTTTGATTAAACACCTTGTTCTCTACTACCTTTTTCATAATCTTTTTCTTTACTTCCTTTTCTTTTTCTTCAATTTCCCTTCCTTCTGCAGTTTATTTTTCTTCTTTTTCTATTCTTTCTTTTTCTATTTTCTCCTTCAACGTATGTTGATCCTTCTTGGCTTGTCTTGGTGTCATGAATTTCAACTTCATTTCATGTCCCTCATGCCTCAAATAAAGGGAACATTCATCAAGATTGAGCGTTTTAAAATGAACCCATGCCCATCTCAAAAGATGATGACAAGAGTTCGTGGGAGCAATATCACATAATACCTCTTTCACAAATTGTCATGTACTGAATTTGATCCTTGCTTGATTCAGGTGAAAGCTAGTTGGTAACTATAGTTTCTCCACCAATCTTTGGCTTACAACATTGTTGTCGCTTTCGTAAACGAATGCAACTAAACATGAGTGGCCTTTGATTAAACACCTTGTTCTCTACTACCTTTTTCATAATCTTTTTCTTTACTTCCTTTTCTTTTTCTTCAATTTCCCTTCCTTGTGCAGTTTATTTTTCTTCTTTTTCTATTCTTTCTTTTTCTATTTTCTCCTTCAACGTATGTTGATCCTTCTTGGCTTGTCTTGGTGTCATAAATTTCAACTTGATTTCATGTCCCTCATGCCTCAAATAAAGGGAACGTTCATCAAGATTGAACGTTTTAAAATGAAACCATGCCCATCTCAAAAGAAGATGACAAGAGTTCATGGGAACAATATCATGATGTGATCCCAATAAGGCTTATAGCATTGGGCCAACGCCTAGGCTCAATCTTTTTAATTTCTTTTAATTTCTTTTATTTTAATTAAATAAAAGTTGTCTGATTGGGTTGATTTACTAATTGCAGCCAATCTATTGAAATTGAAGCATTTGATGATGTGTGGAATGGAACATGTTGGGCCAGCTACGTGGCAACATATTTTGGGCTGCCATTTCTTTCATACATCATCCACCATTGCTTCCAGCACTACCTCATAATTCTGCTACAACCGCTTGGTCACTTTCTTTGGGCTCAAACTAATTCTGCGAAGAGTGGCCCATTTCATTCAGCAACTGCGTACCTCATTTTTCACTATGCGAGCCCAATTACAGTAGCGAAGGCCCCACCTCCTTGACAGCAGCACACATTCAATTCAGCAAAACCCTTTCCTCCTGAATACACACGCGAGAGTTCTCCTCTACTAGGGTTTTTTTGCGCACACCTCCAACAACCTGCACTGCAGCCCATTTTGTGAGCAACAACCCTCACGTTTTACCTCACGCCAAACCCTTATGCTTCATACGTGCTGGTTTCTGACTCACGTTCTCCATCTTTAGCACCATTAGGGTTTTCTCTTGTCGTTAGGTTTGTGTTAGACGACATCCACCCTTTCCTCACTTACTGATTCGGTTGCCTTCATCTATAAAAGGCAAACCAACCATTGTACTGATCAGCTTTGATGAATGAGAATATTGGTTGAGAGTACTCCCACCGTTCGTCTTAGCTCCCCTTTCCCATTAGAAGAGGATTTCTCCTCCTAGGGTTCCAAATACAGTGTGCGTGTGAGTTCAGTGTGAGAACGAGAGTAAATCCAATCTTAAGAGTCTTCCACTGCGTTTCCTCGTCGATTCCACCGAACAATCGACGATTGGAGGCCATTCTCCAACGAACGGAGCACGTTTCCGCCGATCAATGGCGTTGTTGGCCTCATCATATCATATAATACTTCTTTCACACATTGTCCTGTACTGAATTTGATCCTTGCTTGATTCGGATAAAACTTTGTTGGTAACTTGAGTTTCTCCACCAATCTTTGGCTTACAACATTCTTGTCGCTTTCGTAAACGAATGCACCTAAACATGGGTGGCTTACGATTAAACACTTTGTTCTCTACTTCCTTTTCCATAATCTTTTTCTTTACTTCCTTTTCTTTTTCTTAAATTTCCCTTCCTTCTGCAGTTTATTTTTCTTCTTTTTCTATTCTTTCTTTTTCTATTTTCTCCTTCAACGTACGTTGATCCTTCTTGGCTTCTCTTGGAATCATAAATTTCAACTTCATTTCATGTTCCTCATGCCTCAAATAAAGGGAACGTTCATCAAGATTGAGCGTTTTAAAATGAACCCATGCCTATCTCAAAAGATGATGACAAGAGTTTGTGGGAGCAATATCACATAATACCTCTTTCACAAATTGTCATGTACTGAATTTGATCCTTGCTTGATTCAAGTGAAAGCTTGTTGGTAACTATAGTTTCTCCACCAATCTTTGGCTTACAACATTCTTGTCGCTTTCGTAAACGAATGCAACTAAACATGGGTGGCCTTCGATTAAACACCTTGTTTTCTACTACCTTTTTCATAATCTTTTTCCTTACTTCCTTTTCTTTTTCTTCAATTTCCCTTCCTTCTACAGTTTATTTTTCTTTTTTTTTCTATTCTTTCTTTTTCTATTTTCTCTTTCAACGTATGTTGATCCTTCTTGGTTTGTCTTGGTGTCATAAATTTCAATTTCATTTCATGTCCCTCATGCCTCAAATAAAGGGAACGTTCATCAAGATTGAGCGTTTTAAAATGAACCCATGCCCATCTCAAAAGATGATGACAAGAGTTAATGGGAGCAATATCACATAAAACCTCTTTCACAAATTGTCATGTACTGAATTTGATCCTTGCTTGATTCAGGTGACAGCTTGTTGTTAACTATAGTTTCTCCACCAATCTTTGGCTTACAACATTGTTGTCGCTTTCGTAAACGAATGCAACTAAACATGAGTGGCTATCGATTAAACACCTTGTTCTCTACTACCTTTTCCATAATCTTTTTCTTTACTTCCTTTTCTTTTTCTTCAATTTCCCTTCCTTCTGCAGTTTATTTTTCTTCTTTTTCTATTCTTTCTTTTTCTATTTTCTCCTTCAACGTATGTTGATCCTTCTTGGCTTGTCTTGGTGTCATGAATTTCAACTTCATTTCATGTCCGTCATGCCTCAATTAAAGGGAACATTCATCAAGATTGAGCGTTTTAAAATGAAACCATGCCCACCTCAAAAGAAGATAACAAGAGTTCATGGGACCAATATCACATAATACTACTTTCACACATTGTCCTGTACTGAATTTGATATTTGCTTGATTCGAATGAAAGCTTGTTGGTAACTTGAGTTTCTCCAACAATCTTTGGCTTACAACATTGTTGTCGCTTTCTTAAACGAATGCAACTAAACTTGGGTCGCTTTCGATTAAACACCTTGTTCTCTACTACCTTTTCCATAATCTTTTTCCTTACTTCCTTTTCTTTTTCTTCAATTTCCCTTCCTTCTGCAGTTTATTTTTCTTCTTTTCTATTCTTTCTTTTTCTATTTTCTCCTTCAACGTATGTTGATCCTTCTTGGCTTGTCTTGGTGTCATAAATTTCAACTTCATTTCAAGTCCCTCATGACTCAAATAAAGGGAACGTTCATCAAGATTGAGCACTGTAAAATGAACCCATGCCCATCTCAAAAGAAGATGACAAGAGTTCGTGGGAGCAATATCACATAATACTTCTTTCACACATTGTCCTGTACTGTATTTGATCCTTGCTTGATTCGGATGAAAGCTTGTTGGTAACTTGAGTTTCTCCACCAATCTTTGGCTTACAACATTGTTCTCGCTTTCGTAAACGAATGCAACTAAACATGGGTGGCTTTCGATTAAACACCTTGTTCTTTACTACCTTTTCCATAATCTTTTTCCTTACTTCCTTTTCTTTTTCTTCAATTTCCCTTACTTCTGCAGTTTATTTTTCTTCTTTTTCTATTCTTTCTTTTTCTATTTCCTCCTTCAACGTATGTTGATACTTCTTGGCTTCTCTTGGTGTCATCAATTTCAACTTCATTTCATGTCCGTCATGCCTCAAATAAAGGGAACGTTCATCAAGATTGAGCGTTTTAAAATGAACCCATGCCCATCTCAAAAGATGATGACAAGAGTTCGTGGGAGCAATATCACATAATACCTCTTTCACAAATTGTCCTGTACTGAATTTAATCCTTGCTTGATTCGGATGAAAGCTTGTTGGTAACTTGAGTTTCTCCACCAATCTTTGGCTTACAACATTGTTGTCGCTTTCGTAAACGAATGCAACTAAACATGGGTGGCTATCGATTAAACACCTTGTTCTCTACTACCTTTTCCATAATCTTTTTCTTTACTTCCTTTTCTTTTTCTTCAATTTCCCTTCCTTCTGCAGTTTATTTTTCTTTTTTTTCTATTCTTTCTTTTTCTATTTTCTCTTTCAACGTATGTTGATCCTTCTATGCTTGTCTTGGTGTCATAAATTTCAACTTCCTTTCATGTCCCTCATGCCTCAAATAAAGGGAACGTTCATCAAGATTGAGCGTTTTAAAATGAACCCATGCCTATCTCCAAAGATGATGACAAGAGTTCATGGGAGCAATATCATATAATACCTCTTTCACAAATTGTCATGTACTGAATTTGATCCTTGCTTGATTCATGTGAAAGCTTGTTGGTAACTATAGTTTCTCCACCAATCTTTGGCTTACAACATTGTTGTCGCTTTCGTAAACGAATGCAACTAAACATGGGTGGCCTTCGATTAAACACCTTGTTCTCTACTACCTTTTTCATAATCTTTTTCCTTACTTCCTTTTCTATTTCTTCAATTTCCCTTCCTTCTGCAGTTTATTTTTCTTTTTTTTCTATTCTTTCTTTTTCAATTTTCTCTTTCAACGTATGTTAATCCTTCTTGGCTTGTCTTGGTGTCATAAATTTCAATTTCATTTCATGTCCCTCATGCCTCAAATAAAGGGAACGTTCATCAAGATTGAGCGTTTTAAAATGAACCCATGCCCATCTCAAAAGATGATGACAAGAGTTCGTGGGAGCAATATCACATAAAACCTCTTTCACAAATTGTCATGTACTGAATTTGATCCTTGCTTGATTCAGGTGAAAGCTTGTTGCTAACTATAGTTTCTCCACCAATCTTTGGCTTACAACATTGTTGTCGCTTTCTTAAACGAATGCAACTAAACTTGGGTCGCTTTCGATTAAACACCTTGTTCTCTTCTACCTTTTCCATAATCTTTTTCCTTACTTCCTTTTCTTTTTCTTCAATTTCCCTTCCTTCTGCAGTTTATTTTTCTTCTTTTCTATTCTTTCTTTTTCTATTTTCTCCTTCAACGTATGTTGATCCTTCTTGGCTTGTCTTGGTGTCATAAATTTCAACTTCATTTCAAGTCCCTCATGACTCAAATAAAGGGAACGTTCATCAAGATTGAGCACTGTAAAATGAACCCATGCCCATCTCAAAAGAAGATGACAAGAGTTCGTGGGAGCAATATCACATAATACTTCTTTCACACATTGTCCTGTACTGTATTTGATCCTTGCTTGATTCGGATGAAAGCTTGTTGGTAACTTGAGTTTCTCCACCAATCTTTGGCTTACAACATTGTTCTCGCTTTCGTAAACGAATGCAACTAAACATGGGTGGCTTTCGATTAAACACCTTGTTCTTTACTACCTTTTCCATAATCTTTTTCCTTACTTCCTTTTCTTTTTCTTCAATTTCCCTTACTTCTGCAGTTTATTTTTCTTCTTTTTCTATTCTTTCTTTTTCTATTTCCTCCTTCAACGTATGTTGATACTTCTTGGCTTCTCTTGGTGTCATCAATTTCAACTTCATTTCATGTCCGTCATGCCTCAAATAAAGGGAACGTTCATCAAGATTGAGCGTTTTAAAATGAACCCATGCCCATCTCAAAAGATGATGACAAGAGTTCGTGGGAGCAATATCACATAATACCTCTTTCACAAATTGTCCTGTACTGAATTTAATCCTTGCTTGATTCGGATGAAAGCTTGTTGGTAACTTGAGTTTCTCCACCAATCTTTGGCTTACAACATTGTTGTCGCTTTCGTAAACGAATGCAACTAAACATGGGTGGCTATCGATTAAACACCTTGTTCTCTACTACCTTTTCCATAATCTTTTTCTTTACTTCCTTTTCTTTTTCTTCAATTTCCCTTCCTTCTGCAGTTTATTTTTCTTTTTTTTCTATTCTTTCTTTTTCTATTTTCTCTTTCAACGTATGTTGATCCTTCTATGCTTGTCTTGGTGTCATAAATTTCAACTTCCTTTCATGTCCCTCATGCCTCAAATAAAGGGAACGTTCATCAAGATTGAGCGTTTTAAAATGAACCCATGCCTATCTCCAAAGATGATGACAAGAGTTCATGGGAGCAATATCATATAATACCTCTTTCACAAATTGTCATGTACTGAATTTGATCCTTGCTTGATTCAGGTGAAAGCTTGTTGGTAACTATAGTTTCTCCACCAATCTTTGGCTTACAACATTGTTGTCGCTTTCGTAAACGAATGCAACTAAACATGGGTGGCCTTCGATTAAACACCTTGTTCTCTACTACCTTTTTCATAATCTTTTTCCTTACTTCCTTTTCTATTTCTTCAATTTCCCTTCCTTCTGCAGTTTATTTTTCTTTTTTTTCTATTCTTTCTTTTTCAATTTTCTCTTTCAACGTATGTTAATCCTTCTTGGCTTGTCTTGGTGTCATAAATTTCAATTTCATTTCATGTCCCTCATGCCTCAAATAAAGGGAACGTTCATCAAGATTGAGCGTTTTAAAATGAACCCATGCCCATCTCAAAAGATGATGACAAGAGTTCGTGGGAGCAATATCACATAAAACCTCTTTCACAAATTGTCATGTACTGAATTTGATCCTTGCTTGATTCAGGTGAAAGCTTGTTGCTAACTATAGTTTCTCCACCAATCTTTGGCTTACAACATTGTTGTCGCTTTCTTAAACGAATGCAACTAAACTTGGGTCGCTTTCGATTAAACACCTTGTTCTCTTCTACCTTTTCCATAATCTTTTTCCTTACTTCCTTTTCTTTTTCTTCAATTTCCCTTCCTTCTGCAGTTTATTTTTCTTCTTTTTCTATTCTTTCTTTTTCTATTTTCTCCTTCAACGTATGTTGATCCTTCTTGGCTTGTCTTGGTGTCATAAATTTCAACTTCATTTCAAATCCCTCATGACTCAAATAAAGGGAACGTTCATCAAGATTGAGCATTGTAAAATGAACCCATGCCCATCTCAAAAGAAGATGACAAGATTTCGTGGGAGCAATATCACATAATACCTCTTTCACACATTGTCCTGTACTGAATTTGATCCTTGCTTGATTCGGATGAAAGCTTGTTGGTAACTTGAGTTTCTCCACCAATCTTTGGCTTACAACATTGTTGTCGCTTTCGTAAACGAATGCAACTAAACATGGGTGGCTTTCAATTAAACACCTTGTTCTCTACTACCTTTTCCATAATCTTTTTCTTTACTTCCTTTTCTTTTTCTTCAATTTCCCTTCCTTTTGCAGTTTATTTTTCTTTTTTTTCTATTCTTTCTTTTTCTATTTTCTCTTTCAACGTATGTTGATCCTTCTTGGCTTGTCTTGGTGTCATAAATTTCAATTTCATTTCATGTCCGTCATGCCTCAAATAAAGGGAACGTTCATCAAGATTGAGCATTTTAAAATGAACCCATGCCCATCTCAAAAGATGATGACAAGAGTTCGTGGGAGCAATATCACATAAAACCTCTTTCACAAATTGTCATGTACTGAATTTGATCCTTGCTTGATTCAGGTGAAAGCTTGTTGTTAACTATAGTTTCTCCACCAATCTTTGGCTTACAACATTGTTGTCGCTTTCGTAAACGAATGCAACTAAACATGGGTGGCCTTTGATTAAACACCTTGTTCCCTACTACCTTTTTCATAATCTTTTTCTTTACTTCCTTTTCTTTTTCTTCAATTTCCCTTCCTTCTGCAGTTTATTTTTCTTCTTTTTCTATTCTTTTTTTTTCTATTTTCTCCTTCAACGTATGTTGATCCTTCTTGGCTTGTCTTGGTGTCATGAATTTCAACTGCATTTCATGTCCGTCATGCCTCAATTAAAGGGAACATTCATCAAGATTGAGCGTTTTAAAATGAAACCATGCCCATCTCAAAAGAAGATGACAAGAGTTCATGGGACCAATATCACATAATACTTCTTTCACACATTGTCTTGTACTGAATTTGATATTTGCTTGATTCGAATGAAAGCTTGTTGGTAACTTGAGTTTCTCCACCAATCTTTGGCTTACAACATTGTTGACGCTTTCTTAAACGAATGCAACTAAACTTGGGTCGCTTTCGATTAAACACCTTGTTCTCTACTACCTTTTCCATAATCTTTTTCCTTACTTCCTTTTCTTTTTCTTCAATTTCCCTTCCTTCTGCAGTTTATTTTTCTTCTTTTTCTATTCTTTCTTTTTCTATTTTCTCCTTCAACGTATGTTGATCCTTCTTGGCTTGTCTTGGTGTCATAAATTTCAACTTCATTTCAAGTCCCTCATGACTCAAATAAAGGGAACGTTCATCAAGATTGAGCATTGTAAAATGAACCCATGCCCATCTCAAAAGAAGATGACAAGAGTTCGTGGGAGCAATATCACATAATACTTCTTTCACACATTGTCCTGTACTGAATTTGATCCTTGCTTGATTCGGATGAAAGCTTGTTGGTAACTTGAGTTTCTCCACCAATCTTTGGCTTACAACATTGTTGTCGCTATCGTAAATGAATGCAACTAAACATGGGTGGCTTTCGATTAAACACCTTGTTCTCTACTACCTTTTCCATAATCTTTTTCTTTACTTCCTTTTCTTTTTCTTCAATTTCTCTTCCTTCTGTAGTTTATTTTTCTTCTTTTTCTATTCTTTCTTTTTCTATTTTCTCCTTCAACGTATGTTGATCCTTCTTGGCTTCTCTTGGTGTCATCAATTTCAACTTCATTTCATGTCCGTCATGCCTCAAATAAAGGGAACGTTCATCAAGATTGAGCGTTTTAAAATGAACCCATGCCCATCTCAAAAGATGATGACAAGAGTTCGTGGGAGCAATATCACATAATACCTCTTTCACAAATTGTCATGTACTGAATTTGATGCTTGCTTGATTCAGGCGAAAGCTTGTTGGTAACTATAGTTTCTCCACCAATCTTTGGCTTACAACATTGTTGTCGCTTTCGTAAACGAATGCAACTAAACATGGGTGGCCTTTGATTAAACACCTTCTTTTCTACTACCTTTTTCATAATCTTTTTCTTTACTTCCTTTTCTTTTTCTTCAATTTCCCTTCCTTCTGCAGTTTATTTTTCTTCTTTTTCTATTCTTTCTTTTTCTATTTTCTCCTTCAACGTATGTTGATCCTTCTTGGCTTGTCTTGGTGTCATGAATTTCAACTTCATTTCATGTCCCTCATGCCTCAATTAAAGGGAACATTCATCAAGATTGAGCGTTTTAAAATGAACCCATGCCCATCTCAAAAGATGATGACAAGAGTTCGTGCGAGCAATATCACATAATACCTCTTTCACAAATTGTCATGTACTAAATTGATCCTTGCTTGATTCAGGTGAAAGCTTGTTGGTAACTATAGTTTCTCCACCAATCTTTGGCTTACAACATTGTTGTCGCTTTCGTAAACGAATGCAACTAAACATGGGTGGCTTACGATTAAACACCATGTTCTCTACTACCTTTTCCATAATCTTTTTCTTTACTTCCTTTTCTTTTTCTTAAATTTCACTTCCTTCTGCAGTTTATTTTTCTTCTTTTTCTATTTTCTCCTTCAACGTATGTTGATCCTTCGTGGCTTGTCTTGGTGTCATAAATTTCAACTTCATTTCATGTCCCTCATGCCTCAAATAAAGGGAACGTTCATCAAGATTGAGCGTTTTAAAATGAACCCATGCCCATCTCAAAAGATGATGACAAGAGTTCGTGGGAGCAATATCACATCATACCTCTTTCACAAATTGTCATGTACTGAATTTGATCCTTGCTTGATTAAGGTGAAAGCTTGTTGGTAACTATAGTTTCTCCACCAATCTTTGGCTTACAACATTGTTGTCGCTTTCGTAAACGAATGCAACTAAACATGAGTGGCCTTTGATTAAACACCTTGTTCTCTACTACCTTTTTCATAATCTTTTTCTTTACTTCCTTTTCTTTTTCTTCAATTTCCCTTCCTTCTGCAGTTTATTTTTCTTCTTTTTCTATTCTTTCTTTTTCTATTTTCTCCTTCAACGTATGTTGATCCTTCTTGGCTTGTCTTGGTGTCATGAATTTCAACTTCATTTCATGTCCGTCATGCCTCAATTAAAGGGAACATTCATCAAGATTGAGCGTTTTAAAATGAAACCATGCCCACCTCAAAAGAAGATAACAAGAGTTCATGGGACCAATATCACATAATACTACTTTCACACATTGTCCTGTACTGAATTTGATATTTGCTTGATTCGAATGTAAGCTTGTTGGTAACTTGAGTTTCTCCACCAATCTTTGGCTTACAACATTGTTGTCGCTTTCTTAAACGAATGCAACTAAACTTGGGTCGCTTTCGATTAAACATCTTGTTCTCTACTACCTTTTCCATAATCTTTTTCCTTACTTCCTTTTCTTTTTCTTCAATTTCCCTTCCTTCTGCAGTTTATTTTTCTTCTTTTCTATTCTTTCTTTTTCTATTTTCTCCTTCAACGTATGTTGATCCTTCTTGGCTTGTCTTGGTGTCATAAATTTCAACTTCATTTCAAGTCCCTCATGACTCAAATAAAGGGAACGTTCATCAAGATTGAGCACTGTAAAATGAACCCATGCCCATCTCAAAAGAAGATGACAAGAGTTCGTGGAAGTAATATCACATAATACTTCTTTCACACATTGTCCTGTACTGTATTTGATCCTTGCTTGATTCGGATGAAAGCTTGTTGGTAACTTGAGTTTCTCCACCAATCTTTGGCTTACAACATTGTTGTCGCTATCGTAAATGAATGCAACTAAACATGGGTGGCTTTCCATTAAACACCTTGTTCTCTACTACCTTTTCCATAATCTTTTTCTTTACTTCCTTTTCTTTTTCTTCAATTTCTCTTCCTTCTGTAGTTTATTTTTCTTCTTTTTCTATTCTTTCTTTTTCTATTTTCTCCTTCAACGTATGTTGATCCTTCTTGGCTTCTCTTGGTGTCATCAATTTCAACTTCATTTCATGTCCGTCATGCCTCAAATAAAGGGAACGTTCATCAAGATTGAGCGTTTTAAAATGAACCCATGCCCATCTCAAAAGATGATGACAAGAGTTCGTGGGAGCAATATCACATAATACCTCTTTCACAAATTGTCATGTACTGAATTTGATCCTTGCTTGATTCAGGCGAAAGCTTGTTGGTAACTATAGTTTCTCCACCAATCTTTGGCTTACAACAATGTTGTCGCTTTCGTAAACGAATGCAACTAAACATGGGTGGCCTTTGATTAAACACCTTCTTTTCTACTACCTTTTTCATAATCTTTTTCTTTACTTCCTTTTCTTTTTCTTCAATTTCCCTTCCTTCTGCAGTTTATTTTTCTTCTTTTTCTATTCTTTCTTTTTCTATTTTCTCCTTCAACGTATGTTGATCCTTCTTGGCTTGTCTTGGTGTCATGAATTTCAACTTCATTTCATGTCCCTCATGCCTCAATTAAAGGGAACATTCATCAAGATTGAGCGTTTTAAAATGAAACCATGCCCATCTCAAAAGAAGATGACAAGAGTTTATTGGAACAATTTCACATAATACTTCTTTCACACATTGTCTTGTACAGAATTTGATCTTTGCTTGATTCGAATGAAAGCTTGTTGGTAACTTTAGTTTCTCCACCAATCTTTGGCTTACAACATTGTTGTCGCTTTCTTAAACGAATGCAACTAAACTTGGGTCGCTTTCGATTAAACACCTTGTTCTCTACTACCTTTTCCATAATCTTTTTCTTTACTTCCTTTTCTTTTTCTTCAATTTCCCTTCCTTCTGCAGTTTATTTTTCTTCTTTTTCTATTCTTTCTTTTTCTATTTTCTCCTTCAACGTATGTTGATCCTTCTTGGCTTGTCTTGGTGACATAAATTTCAACTTCATTTCAAGTCCCTCATGACTCAAATAAAGGGAACGTTCATCAAGATTGAGCATTGTAAAATGAACCCATGCCCATCTCAAAAGAAGATGACAAGAGTTCGTGGGAGCAATATCACATAATACTTCTTTCACACATTGTCCTGTACTGAATTTGATCCTTGCTTGATTCGGATGAAAGCTTGTTGGTAACTTGAGTTTCTCCACCAATCTTTGGCTTACAACATTGTTGTCGCTATCGTAAATGAATGCAACTAAACATGGGTGGCTTTCGATTAAACACCTTGTTCTCTACTACCTTTTCCATAATCTTTTTCTTTACTTCCTTTTCTTTTTCTTCAATTTCTCTTCCTTCTGTAGTTTATTTTTCTTCTTTTTCTATTCTTTCTTTTTCTATTTTCTCCTTCAACGTATGTTGATCCTTCTTGGCTTCTCTTGGTGTCATCAATTTCAACTTCATTTCATGTCCGTCATGCCTCAAATAAAGGGAACGTTCATCAAGATTGAGCGTTTTAAAATGAACCCATGCCCATCTCAAAAGATGATGACAAGAGTTCGTGGGAGCAATATCACATAATACCTCTTTCACAAATTGTCATGTACTGAATTTGATGCTTGCTTGATTCAGGCGAAAGCTTGTTGGTAACTATAGTTTCTCCACCAATCTTTGGCTTACAACATTGTTGTCGCTTTCGTAAACGAATGCAACTAAACATGGGTGGCCTTTGATTAAACACCTTCTTTTCTACTACCTTTTTCATAATCTTTTTCTTTACTTCCTTTTCTTTTTCTTCAATTTCCCTTCCTTCTGCAGTTTATTTTTCTTCTTTTTCTATTCTTTCTTTTTCTATTTTCTCCTTCAACGTATGTTGATCCTTCTTGGCTTGTCTTGGTGTCATGAATTTCAACTTCATTTCATGTCCCTCATGCCTCAATTAAAGGGAACATTCATCAAGATTGAGCGTTTTAAAATGAAACCATGCCCATCTCAAAAGAAGATGACAAGAGTTTATTGGAACAATTTCACATAATACTTCTTTCACACATTGTCCTGTACTGAATTTGATCTTTGCTTGATTCGAATGAAAGCTTGTTGGTAACTTGAGTTTCTCCACCAATCTTTGGCTTACAACATTGTTGTCGCTTTCTTAAACGAATGCAACTAAACTTGGGTCGCTTTCGATTAAACACCTTGTTCTCTACTACCTTTTCCATAATCTTTTTCTTTACTTCCTTTTCTTTTTCTTCAATTTCCCTTCCTTCTGCAGTTTATTTTTCTTCTTTTTCTATTCTTTCTTTTTCTATTTTCTCCTTCAACGTATGTTGATCCTTCTTGGCTTGTCTTGGTGACATAAATTTCAACTTCATTTCAAGTCCCTCATGACTCAAATAAAGGGAACGTTCATCAAGATTGAGCATTGTAAAATGAACCCATGCCCATCTCAAAAGAAGATGACAAGAGTTCGTGGGAGCAATATCACATAATACTTCTTTCACACATTGTCCTGTACTGAATTTGATCCTTGCTTGATTCGGATGAAAGCTTGTTGGTAACTTGAGTTTCTCCACCAATCTTTGGCTTACAACATTGTTGTCGCTATCGTAAATGAATGCAACTAAACATGGGTGGCTTTCCATTAAACACCTTGTTCTCTACTACCTTTTCCATAATCTTTTTCTTTACTTCCTTTTCTTTTTCTTCAATTTCTCTTCCTTCTGTAGTTTATTTTTCTTCTTTTTCTATTCTTTCTTTTTCTATTTTCTCCTTCAACGTATGTTGATCCTTCTTGGCTTCTCTTGGTGTCATCAATTTCAACTTCATTTCATGTCCGTCATGCCTCAAATAAAGGGAACGTTCATCAAGATTGAGCGTTTTAAAATGAACCCATGCCCATCTCAAAAGATGATGACAAGAGTTCGTGGGAGCAATATCACATAATACCTCTTTCACAAATTGTCATGTACTGAATTTGATGCTTGCTTGATTCAGGCGAAAGCTTGTTGGTAACTATAGTTTCTCCACCAATCTTTGGCTTACAACATTGTTGTCGCTTTCGTAAACGAATGCAACTAAACATGGGTGGCCTTTGATTAAACACCTTCTTTTCTACTACCTTTTTCATAATCTTTTTCTTTACTTCCTTTTCTTTTTCTTCAATTTCCCTTCCTTCTGCAGTTTATTTTTCTTCTTTTTCTATTCTTTCTTTTTCTATTTTCTCCTTCAACGTATGTTGATCCTTCTTGGCTTGTCTTGGTGTCATGAATTTCAACTTCATTTCATGTCCCTCATGCCTCAATTAAAGGGAACATTCATCAAGATTGAGCGTTTTAAAATGAAACCATGCCCATCTCAAAAGAAGATGACAAGAGTTTATTGGAACAATTTCACATAATACTTCTTTCACACATTGTCCTGTACTGAATTTGATATTTGCTTGATTCGAATGAAAGCTTGTTGGTAACTTGAGTTTCTCCACCAATCTTTGGCTTACAACATTGTTGTCGCTTTCTTAAACGAATGCAACTAAACTTGGGTCGCTTTCGATTAAACACCTTGTTCTCTACTACCTTTTCCATAATCTTTTTCTTTACTTCCTTTTCTTTTTCTTCAATTTCCCTTCCTTCTGCAGTTTATTTTTCTTCTTTTTCTATTCTTTCTTTTTCTATTTTCTCCTTCAACGTATGTTGATCCTTCTTGGCTTGTCTTGGTGTCATAAATTTCAACTTCATTTCATGTCCGTCATGCCTCAAATAAAAGGAACATTCATCAAGATTGAGCATTGTAAAATGAACCCATGCCTATCCTAAAATTAGATGACAAGAGTTCGTGGGAACAATATCACATAATACTTCTTTCACACATTGTCCTGTACTAAAATTGATCCTAGCTTGATTCGGATGAAAGCTTGTTGCTGACTTGAGTTTCTCCACCAATCTTTGGCTTACAACATTGTTGTCGCTTTCTTAAACGAATGCAACTAAACTTGGGTCGCTTTCGATTAAACACCTTGTTCTCTACTACCTTTTCCATAATCTTTTTCTTTACTTCCTTTTCTTTTTCTTCAATTTCCCTTCCTTCTGCAGTTTATTTTTCTTCTTTTTCTATTCTTTCTTTTTCTATTTTCTCCTTCAACGTATGTTGATCCTTCTTGGCTTGTCTTGGTGACATAAATTTCAACTTCATTTCAAGTCCCTCATGACTCAAATAAAGGGAACGTTCATCAAGATTGAGCATTGTAAAATGAACCCATGCCCATCTCAAAAGAAGATGACAAGAGTTCGTGGGAGCAATATCACATAATACTTCTTTCACACATTGTCCTGTACTGAATTTGATCCTTGCTTGATTCGGATGAAAGCTTGTTGGTAACTTGAGTTTCTCCACCAATCTTTGGCTTACAACATTGTTGTCGCTATCGTAAATGAATGCAACTAAACATGGGTGGCTTTCCATTAAACACCTTGTTCTCTACTACCTTTTCCATAATCTTTTTCTTTACTTCCTTTTCTTTTTCTTCAATTTCTCTTCCTTCTGTAGTTTATTTTTCTTCTTTTTCTATTCTTTCTTTTTCTATTTTCTCCTTCAACGTATGTTGATCCTTCTTGGCTTCTCTTGGTGTCATCAATTTCAACTTCATTTCATGTCCGTCATGCCTCAAATAAAGGGAACGTTCATCAAGATTGAGCGTTTTAAAATGAACCCATGCCCATCTCAAAAGATGATGACAAGAGTTCGTGGGAGCAATATCACATAATACCTCTTTCACAAATTGTCATGTACTGAATTTGATGCTTGCTTGATTCAGGCGAAAGCTTGTTGGTAACTATAGTTTCTCCACCAATCTTTGGCTTACAACATTGTTGTCGCTTTCGTAAACGAATGCAACTAAACATGGGTGGCCTTTGATTAAACACCTTCTTTTCTACTACCTTTTTCATAATCTTTTTCTTTACTTCCTTTTCTTTTTCTTCAATTTCCCTTCCTTCTGCAGTTTATTTTTCTTCTTTTTCTATTCTTTCTTTTTCTATTTTCTCCTTCAACGTATGTTGATCCTTCTTGGCTTGTCTTGGTGTCATGAATTTCAACTTCATTTCATGTCCCTCATGCCTCAATTAAAGGGAACATTCATCAAGATTGAGCGTTTTAAAATGAAACCATGCCCATCTCAAAAGAAGATGACAAGAGTTTATTGGAACAATTTCACATAATACTTCTTTCACACATTGTCCTGTACTGAATTTGATCTTTGCTTGATTCGAATGAAAGCTTGTTGGTAACTTGAGTTTCTCCACCAATCTTTGGCTTACAACATTGTTGTCGCTTTCTTAAACGAATGCAACTAAACTTGGGTCGCTTTCGATTAAACACCTTGTTCTCTACTACCTTTTCCATAATCTTTTTCTTTACTTCCTTTTCTTTTTCTTCAATTTCCCTTCCTTCTGCAGTTTATTTTTCTTCTTTTTCTATTCTTTCTTTTTCTATTTTCTCCTTCAACGTATGTTGATCCTTCTTGGCTTGTCTTGGTGACATAAATTTCAACTTCATTTCAAGTCCCTCATGACTCAAATAAAGGGAACGTTCATCAAGATTGAGCATTGTAAAATGAACCCATGCCCATCTCAAAAGAAGATGACAAGAGTTCGTGGGAGCAATATCACATAATACTTCTTTCACACATTGTCCTGTACTGAATTTGATCCTTGCTTGATTCGGATGAAAGCTTGTTGGTAACTTGAGTTTCTCCACCAATCTTTGGCTTACAACATTGTTGTCGCTATTGTAAATGAATGCAACTAAACATGGGTGGCTTTCCATTAAACACCTTGTTCTCTACTACCTTTTCCATAATCTTTTTCTTTACTTCCTTTTCTTTTTCTTCAATTTCTCTTCCTTCTGTAGTTTATTTTTCTTCTTTTTCTATTCTTTCTTTTTCTATTTTCTCCTTCAACGTATGTTGATCCTTCTTGGCTTCTCTTGGTGTCATCAATTTCAACTTCATTTCATGTCCGTCATGCCTCAAATAAAGGGAACGTTCATCAAGATTGAGCGTTTTAAAATGAACCCATGCCCATCTCAAAAGATGATGACAAGAGTTCGTGGGAGCAATATCACATAATACCTCTTTCACAAATTGTCATGTACTGAATTTGATGCTTGCTTGATTCAGGCGAAAGCTTGTTGGTAACTATAGTTTCTCCACCAATCTTTGGCTTACAACATTGTTGTCGCTTTCGTAAATGAATGCAACTAAACATGGGTGGCCTTCGATTAAACACCTTCTTCTCTACTACCTTTTCCATAATCTTTTTCTTTACTTCCTTTTCTTTTTCTTCAATTCCCCTTCCTTCTGCAGTTTATTTTTCTTCTTTTTCTATTCTTTCTTTTTCTATTTTCTCCTTCAACGTATGTTGATCCTTCTTGGCTTGTCTTGGTGTCATGAATTTCAACTTCATTTCATGTCCCTCATGCCTCAAATAAAGGGAACATTCATCAAGATTGAGCGTTTTAAAATGGAACCATGCCCATCTCAAAAGAAGATGACAAGAGTTCACGGGAACAATATCACATAATACTTCTTTCACACATTGTCCTGTACTGAATTTGATCCTTGCTTGATTCGAATGAAAGCTTGTTGGTAACTTGAGTTTCTCCACCAATCTTTGGCTTACAACATTGTTGACGCTTTCTTAAACGAATGCAACTAAACTTGGGTCGCTTTCGATTAAACACCTTGTTCTCTACTACCTTTTCCATAATCTTTTTCTTTACTTCCTTTTCTTTTTCTTCAATTTCCCTTCCTTCTGCAGTTTATTTTTCTTCTTTTTCTATTCTTTCTTTTTCTATTTTCTCCTTCAACGTATGTTGATCCGTCTTGGCTTGTCTTGGTGTCAAAAATTTCAACTTCATTTCATGTCCCTCATGCCTCAAATAAAGGGAACGTTCATCAAGATTGAGCATTGTAAAATGAAGCCATGCCCATCGCAAAAGAAGATGACAAGGGTTCGTGGGAGCAATATCACAAAAGAACATATTGTCTTGTACTGAATTTGATACTTGCTTGATAACGCTGTCGTTGGCGCGATCAAATTAATACTACTTATCTATAACAACTTCAGTATTGTTAAGAAGTAGTCAACAAAATAGTAAGGGTAAAGTAACCCAAAGTCGTCTCCCAACGAACACGGAATTGATTTTTAACAAGTTAGTTCTTATAAAATCTATACAAAATGGTTAGTCAAATAAAATAAAAAAAATATGGGAGGATTAAGATAAAAAGATAAAATAAGATATAAACAATAATAAAGTAAATAGATTGATTCCATTGCTTTTTCAAAATAGATTCATCATCGGTTATCTGAAGATTATTGCTCAATTAATTATTGTTATAGATTTACAAATGAATCAATGTAAAGTCTCAATTAATTTGGCGCCGTTGCCGGGGAATACGGTTAGAATTTTTATCATTTTAGTTCTTATTTTTATTTTTATTCTTTTGATTTTATTTTTTATTTTTATTTTTAGTTTTTTGTTTATCACTAACATTTTTTTTCTCTCAATTTTTTTTTCTAACATTTATTTTATTTTATTTTATTTAGTTATTTTTTTTAAGCATAATTTTTGTTTGAGGAATTTTGTTAAGAAGTTTTTGAAACTAGTTGGGAAACACTTTGGCTAAGGAAAGATAAGGTACTTAAGTTGTCCGTTGAGACGCACCTCTCTTTCTTGGAAGTCTACTCAACAAGCTTTCAAATTATTTCTTTTCAGAAAACCTCTTTCAAAAATGCAAAATAATTTTTCATATGAAAATAATCAACAATGTGATTTTCAAGTGAATTATGATTACTATCCACAGCAACCACGTGATTCATATGATTATCAGCAACAAATTGTCACACCTACTTCTGCACCTGATACAAGTGGGTTAACTTTACGACAATTTAATGATCTATATCCTAGATCATCTTTTTTGGGATATGAGCAACAACCATATTCTGAGTGTCCACCTCAGCAACCATATGTTCCAAATAGTGTTCAGCTACAATATATACCACCACAGCAAGTTGAAGCAACCAATGGACCATCCTACAAAGAAGTTATGATACTAATGGGCGAAGTTATAGAGAAATTAGAGTCCATGGATGAAAGGTTGCGAGTTAATCAAAGATGCAGAAATATTGAGCAAGAGTGGTACGAAAATAAGCAAATATTGTCTGATATGTTGAGGGATGCAAGTAAGAACAACTTCATAGAATTACTTGTAACTGTTAATACCACCCCTCAACCCCATCAGAGATTTCCTGAAAATCCAGATTTTAACGAACTTCGTCATAAAATCAAAGATGTGCTTCTGAAGTTGGCCATCAGAACTGAACAAATGTCTGAAGATTTGAGTCAGCTAATGAATGTTGCAGTGAGAAAGGTCACTTTGGAAGATATGATGAATATGATGACTGAAATGATGAAGATGAATCAGACAGATCAGAAAGAGATGATGAATGCCGCCACACAAAGCTTGCAGAATCAATCTGAAAAAATTGATAGCGGAATCACATCACACTGATATATCTACTGATAGATATAATGATTGTCATAGTAATATGTCTACTGATGGACATATCAATTTTTCTAAAGATGTTGCTGATGAAGAAATTAAAGATTCTCACATAAACATATCTACTGATGGATATGTTGATGATGCTCAATATGAATATAAAGTTGTACCCGTTGATGAGGATATGAGTACAAATGATCATTTTCAAGAGCAAAGTTGTGAGAACAATACAATGGAGGAACCAACTGCAGCTGAAGAGCCAACAATTTTCGAAGATGCAGCTGAAGCATCTACTATTGCAACTGACTTGGTTAATGATGAAGCAGCAGAGTCAACAACATTAGGTGAAAATATTTACTCAGAAGATGAGATTATGAGGATTATTGATGATCCGCTTAACCATCCGAATGCACCTGATGATGCTCAAGTTGAGTTGAAGCCACACACTCCACACATCAAGTTTGTTGATGTGAAATATGCAAATAAGTTTTCAGTGGTTATCTTTGTTGACATGGCTGCAGAAAAAGAAGAAAGGTTGCTTCAACAAGTAAAAAACTTATATTCAAATTCTTTTGAAATCATTGTTGATAGAAAAGTTAATTTTGCATGCATGTTTATTTTTTGTTTCTATTTTTAATTTTAAAAATATTAAAAAAATTTCAAAAATATTTGTTTTTGTTTTCTTTAATAAAATTGTACAAGCTGACTTGTACTTTATAAAATTAAAAAAAATAAATTTTGACATACGGCCAGATTGAGCCAAAAGTCACAATTTTTCTTTTCCTCCCTAAAATAAGTCCATCAAGGACATTTTTTTTTTGAAATAAGTGTGGGGGAAACAAACTGTAGGTAGAATTTTTCTTTTTTTTTTTGTTTTTCAATTTTTTGTTTTTGTTTTCATTTAAGAAGAAAAAAATTGTGATTTCTTTTTGAGAAAATTGTGAAAGTATTAACTTTTTACTAAGTGAAACTTTTAAACAATATGTCTCATAAGAAATCCACCAAAAATATTTTCGTGCTTTCAATAAAACATATTGACATTGGATTTTGGGATTTGATTCAATAATTGTGATCATCATAATTTTGGAAAATAAAAGTCATGTTGGTATGAGTGGACTGTTTCTATGATTTGCTAATTGAGTTGATTTGAGAATTTCTTGTTTAAATCTTTTGTGAAAGAATTTGACCTTGTGAGTCTTGAGCCTTAATGTAAAGGATGAATTGTCATGTGTCATTCCTATTTTTTTTCTTGAGTGACTTGCTCATGTTTGTTTATACTCAAATATTTAGCTTAATTCTTTTGTTTTGCAACTTAGGTGAATATGCATGATTTGATATGACTGAGGCATTTCTTGTTTCTAGCTACTTGGCCAAATAAGCCACCTTGATATTAATCCATTGGTAGCCCCTTTGAGCTTTATACCTCTTTTTCTTGTTTTAAGCCTATTGCATAACCTTGAAAAGAAAAAGACCATATTCTACCTTAGGAAGAAAGAAGGAGCTAATGGATTATGTTCAGGAATGGTTGAGGAATAAAGTGTGTAGGTGAATACCTCACCCACAAATTAATAAAAATGGCAAAAGGAAAAATTGTTGATGAAAAAGTGTTGAAATAATTGCTTTCTAAAAAAAAGAGAGAGCAACAAAGCAATAAACAAAAAAGAGTTGTTTTTGAAATTATGCTCCATTATTCTTTCTATATTTTAATTTCAAAAACCCAAAAATCTTAAAATTTTTCCTACCTTTGCCTTAGCCCCATTATAACCTGTGAAAAGTCCTCATTATCTTTGAATGCATATTTTCTGAAAGTTTGTGAATATTAGAGTCTTGTTAAGTATTATGAGAGTTTACTTACATGAGTATTTTGAGTGAAAACAAAAGCCAAAACACTTGAGCGAATTTTGGTGATGAAATACACATTTAACGTGAGTGTTTTCTTTCATAATTGATTATCTTGTGAATTCAAAAGATTAACTCATGTGTGAAAAATAGAATCTTTCCGTTTGTATATGCATGGTAACTTAATTTCTAGAATATTGATTTGTCTCAAGTAAGGTTCATTCCTTTGATCCAGTGTTGATGTGAAATAAAATACCTCAGAAGAAGTTTTGAAATTGCTTGATTTTGCCCAGGAGTGCAAAAGGATAAGTGTGTGGGTATGATGAGTGCGTATTTTTGCCCTCATTCAGTATTTAATTCTGGGTAATTAATTGAATTTATGTGCTTAAAGAGTGATTTAATTGATAATTTTGATAATTAAGCTATTTGAGCGTGTGTGATAAAAATGTATTAAAAAGTGATTTTTAGCTGCATAAATTGTTTTTGGATATTTTAACGTTTGTTGATGCAGCTGAAGTTAAGATTAAGCTCATTAAAGGTGGGAAAATAAATTGATTGAAATTACAAACACCTTTTAATAAAGCTGAAATTAGCAAGTTCTGGAAAAATCACTTCTGCACCCCAGTTTTTACTTATACACTCCCATCTTTCTAAATGGGTCTCACAAAAAAAAAACCTATTATGCACCCCCTAATATGTCTATTTACACCCCCTCCTACCACTTAAATTAGATGTAACCAGATATTGCCATGTGGCAATCCTTAACTTTTAAAATTGGCCAACCAGAACAAGCCACGTGGCATTAATCCTTGCAAACACATCTACACCAATGAAACACTGACACATCATCATCTTCTCCTGAAACCCTAATCTCTCCTCTTGCACCATGGCCGGCAGCCACTGCTCCGCACCACCATCTTCACCATGTTTCCGTCGCCGGACCATTGTCAACCATGGATCTCGCCGGAGTAGCACCCATTCGGAAGTAGATCTGTGTCAGCCACCACAGTTTCCTCATCATCTCCACGCAGATTGTGTCCTCTTCTTCACGCATTTGTTGCCTCTCCGTTTCGCATCTGCACATCACATCAACATCATGCATCCAATCACCATTGCAGACGCGAGACCAGCGCATCCGCAACTGCAGCGCGCCTCCGACCACCTGATGAAGGATTGACCCCAACCAAGGATGAAGGCACATGCTTAAGAAGACTAAGCATGTTTAGAAAGGAAGTTCATTAATCCTTTATCTCTTTCATTTGTGTTTGTTATTTTTGATTCCCTAAATTGACTTACTTGAATCAACTTTAGTTGACTTGTTGACCTTTGACTAGGTTTGACTTGTTGACTATAGTTGACTTGACTTAAGCCAACATGCTAATTTATGTTTATTTGCTTTGTAGGTTAATTAGGAGTAAGAAAGCAATGCTAGGTGGCGCATGGTGATTGGGGAGCATAAATGATGTGGAGGAGAGAGTAAAGCAAAGGCATAAAGCATAAAGTAAAAGGCATAAAACAAGTGTACCTATGTACCTTTGGTCTCCTTTGTTTTTAGCACACTTTGGACACTTTTTGGAGACATATGAGACACATTCTTTGTCTCCTTTTGTGCTAGAACGAAATTAGCCTTGCACACACCATAGTTGGCTCTTTTGTCTCTCATTTTTGTAACCTTATTTGACCTAGGTTCTAGAAGCTAGGGTTAGGTTTTTGTAGAGACATCCTTAGGTATCTTTTATTTGCTTAGAGGCCCCTAAACTCTTCTATATAAGGGGTGCTCCTAGACATGTAAAAGGGTTGAACATTTTGAAGTAAAAACACTCTTGTGTCTCAACCATTTGTGAGAGTTTCCTCCTTTGGGAGTGAATACTTTTAAGCCTTATCTTGCATAGCAAGTGGCGGCACACATCCACTCATCTTCAAGATTGCCATGACTTCTAGCCTAGCCTTGTAGTGGCGTGCTTCTCACTTTTTTACCATTTCTTTCCTTTCCATTTTATGTTTTCTTCTTCCTTTAATTGTTCTTGGTTTTCTATGGTTTCTGTGCCTTCCATTTCCTTTTTGTTTTGAATCAATCCATCATCTTCTTCTCTTGAGCTTTGTGAAAGGAACCTTCACATCTAGATAGCTTGCTATCTTAATGTCCAGTGGGGATTTCACTTAGCTTTCTTAATCAACTCACACCATATTCAATATTCTTAAAAAGGAACAAGATAATCCTTCATCACCACCACACTTAACGTGCAGCACCGCGACGAGCACCATTTCCTCACATCGTCACAACAGCGTCTCCGCACCGCCACAGCAGCGGAAACCTCAACCTGTAAAGGCGAAACAGCACCAGAACGTGAACCAGAGAAGCTTCCTCGCGCACCACCGTGGCCACCGCAGACCTGCAACCAAAGTGTGCAACCATGGCCACCGCGAACCTGCACCACCACCTGTAACCAGAACGCACCAGTGGCAGTTTGAACCTTCGAACAGATTGGGAACGCAGCAAAACGCGAGCCAGAATCCACGAACCAGCGCGCATCTGAACTAGCAGCCGTTCATCGCTTCCACCACCGCGCCTTCTTCGTCGGAAAACGGCAGCCGCAGCCATCATCAAGTAGTAGCTTTGTTGGAGAAGAGTAAGAGAGTGAAACCCTAATTCTGGAGAGAGAAGGAGCTGCCACGTGTCAGTTTGCTATTGCACGGTCAAATGGTCAAATCTGGTCAAGCATTCAAAAGCTGGTCAAACAGTTAACTCTGGTCAAAGACTGGTCAAAGGAGAGGGGTTTAACTACAAATATTGATATTTTTGGATGCCTTTGCAAAATTGGACTACAAAATTGAAAATAGGCTATTTAGAAAATTAATACAAATATTATTTGGTGATAATTTATAAGATATCTTTAAATAATTAATTTATTTAATTATATCATAAATTATTAACCAACTATATTTGTTAAATAGTCTATATCTCTCCAAATATATTTGAATATTTATCTTTATCTTTATTTTAAAAGATATTTGAGAGGTTTTAGCAATAGAAAAGCCTAGTCCAATTCCTATATAAAGAGACCAAGGGAGAAGTAGAAGAAAACAAGCTCGGGACTTTGGAGTTTTGGAACCCTTAGGGGGGCCTAATTTCGTTTCCTTTCTCTCTCTCCATTCTTCTATTTTTATTATGTATTCCATGAATTGTTAAACTTCTCGGGTTGATTCCATTGTAATTTCTTAATTGGATTCTGAGGTTAGATCAATTAATTTCTTTGTTCTTTTTATTATTGTTGAGGTTTTCCTTCATCTATGTCTTTTATCTTTAAATCACGTAAGAAGTAATGATTTTAAATCTATATGCATGTTGGTCATATGAGTACAAGGGTTTTTAAATTGAATTGAGACTTTACTTTGATTTTATTTAGAAACTTTCATATGATTAAATGAGTTTTTACCAATAATTGAGACTTTACTTTGGTTAAAGGTATTTACTCTAACTACAATTAATTGAGACTTTACTTTGATTAATTAAGCTTTTTATTTGGTGAGAAGATAAAAGAATAGACATGATTAGGCATAGTAAATTTGATTGAGACTGTACTTTAGTTGAATTTACTGTGGATAATCTAAAAGTTCTCACTTTTAATTGAGACTGTACTTTGGTTAAAAGTGAGAACGCCAACAAATTAATTGAGACTTTACATTGATTCATTTGTAAATCTATAACAATAATTAATTGAGCAATAATCTTCAGATAACTGATGATGAATCTATTTTGAAAAAACAATGGAATCAATCTATTTACTTTATTATTGTTTATATCTTATTTTATCTTTTTATCTTAATCCTCCCATATTTTTTTTATTTTATTTGACTAACCATTTTGTATAGATTTTATAAGAACTAACTTGTTAAAAATCAATTTCGTGTTCGTTGGGAGACGACTTTGGGTTACTTTACCCTTACTATTTTGTTGACTACTTCTTAACAATACTGAAGTTGTTATAGATAAGTAGTATTAATTTGATCGCGTCAACGACAACGTTATCAAATTTGTACTCATAACATCATCAACAGGTACAACTTTATATTCACATGGAGCATCGTCAACATATCCATCAGTAGATATGTTTGTGTGAGAATCTTTAATTTCTTCATCAACTTCAGCAACATCCTTAATATGTCCATCAGTAGACATATTACTGTGACAATCATTATATCCATCAGTAGATATATCAATGTGATGTGATTCCGCTATTGATTTTTCAGACTGACTCTGCAAGCTTTGTGTGGTGGCATTCATCATCTCTTTCTGATCTGCCTGATTCATCTTCATCATTTCAGTCATCATATTCATCATATCTTCCAAAGTGACCTTTCTCACTACAACATTCATTAGCTGACTCAAATCTTCAAACATTTGTTCAGCTCTGATGGCCAACTTCAGAAGCACATCTTTGATTTTATGACGAAGTTCGTTAAAATCTGGATTTTCAGGAAATCTCTGATGGGGTTGAGGGGTGGTATTAACAGTTACAAGTAATTCTATGAAGTTGTTCTTACTTGCATCCCTCAACATATCAGACAATATTTGCTTATTTTTGTACCACTCTTGCTCAAGATTTCTGCATCTTTGATCAACTCGCAACCTTTCATCCATGGACTCTAATTTCTCTATAACTTCGCCCATTAGTATCATAACTTCTTTGTAGGATGGTCCATTGGTTGCTTCAACTTGCTGTGGTGGTATATATTGTTGCTGAACACTATTTGGAACATATGGTTGCTGAGGTGGACACTCAGAATATGGTTGTTGCTCATATCCCAAAAAAGATGATCTAGGATATAGATCATTAAATTGTCGTAAAGTTAACCCACTTGTATCAGGTGCAGAAGTAGGTGTGACAATTTGTTGCTGATAATCATATGAATCACGTGGTTGCTGTGGATAGTAATCATAATTCACTTGAAAATCACACTGTTGATTATTTTCATATGAAAAACTATTTTGCATTTTTGAAAGAGGTTTTCTGAAAAGAAATAAGTTGAAAGCTTGTTGAGTAGACTTCCAGGAAAGAGAGGTGTGTCTCAATGTACAACTTAAGTACCTTGTCTTTCCTTAGCCAAAGTTTTTCCCAACTAGTTTCACAAATTTCCCAACAAAATTCCTCAAACAAAAACTATGCTTAAAAAAAATAACTAAATAAAATAAAATAAAATAACTAAAGAAAAAAATGTTAGTACAAAAATTGAGAGAAAAAAAATGTTAGTGATAAAACAAAATCAAAATCAAAATCAAAATCAAAATCAAAAATCAAAATCAAAAGAATAAAAATAAGAACTAAAATGATAAAAATTCTAACCGTGTTCCCCGGCAACGACGCCAAATTTGATAACGCTGTCGTCAAGCGATCAAATTAATACTACTTATCTATAACAACTTCAGTATTGTTAAGAAAGTAGTCAACAAAATAGAAAGGGTAAAGTAACCCAAAGTCGTCTCCCAACGAACACAGAATTGATTTTTAACAAATTAGTTCTTATAAAACTATACAAAGCGGTTAGTCAAATAAAATAAAAAGTATAGGGGATTAAGATAAACAAAGATAGAAATAAAATTTAAAAGATAAAAAGAAATAAAAACAATAGTAAAGAAAATAGATTGATTCCATTGCTTTTTCAAAATAGATTCATCATCGGTTATCTAAAGATTATTGCTCAATTAATTATTGTTATAGTTTTACAAATTATTCAATGTAAAGTCTCAATTAATTTGTTGGCGTTCTCACTTTTAACCAAAATACAGTCTCAATTAAAAGTGAAAACTTTTAGATTATCCACAGTAAATTCAACCAAAGTACAGTCTCAATCAAATTTAGTATGCCTAATCATGTCTATTCTTTTATCTCCTCACCAAATAAAAAGCTTAATTAATCAAAGTAAAGTCTCAATTAATTGTAGTTAGAGTAAATACCTTTAACCAAAGTAAAGTCTCAATTAAATTTAAAAACCCTTGAACTCAATTGATCAACATGCATATAGATTTAAAATCATTACTTGTTACGTGATTCAAAGATAAAAGACATAGATGAATTAAAACCTCAACAATAATAAAAAGAACAAAGAAATTATTTCATTCTAACCTCAGAATCCATAATGAAATTACAATAGAATCAACCCAAGAAGTTTAGCAATTCATGGAATACAAAATAAAAAGAAGAATAGAGAGAAGAAAAGAGAGAGAAAGGAAACGAAATTAGGCACCCCTAAGGGTTCCAAAACTCCGAAGTCCCGAGCTTGTTTTCTGCTTCTCCCTTGGTCTCTTTATATAGGAATTGGACTGGGCCTTTCTGGTGCTAAAATCTCTCAAATATCTTTTAAAATAAAGATAAATATAAATATTTAAAAATATTTAGAGAGATATATACTATTTGACAAATATTGTTGGTTGATAATATCAATATCTAATATAATTAAATTAATTAATTACTTAAAGATATATTATAAATTATCACCAATTAATATTTGAATTAATTTTCCAAATCAACCCTTTGCAATCTCCTCAAATTATCTTCTAAATAATCCAATATCTTCAAGATATATTTGTTTGTTGTGGATCTAAAAAGATTCCAGAAGATCTTGTCATATTTAAAAAGATTTGGTAGTTAATATCTTTTAATATTTTATGATATAATTAAATAAGATAATTATTTAAAAATATCAAATAAAATATCTAAAGATATATTTTTCCCAAATTTTCTTCTATCATAAAGATAAAGAAAACCGCAAGGTCCAATTTTTTTGTTCCTCTCTTCTTGGTTTAGCCAAACTTCTTCACTTTTTCAAGTTTTTCTTGCCATCTTCACGCAATGCTTGGCTTGAATTTTTTTGCTTTTGATAATTCCTTATTCTTGGATTTATCTTTAAGGTGTCATGAAGATTTAATCAATATATTTCCACACCTCCATGAGCTCAACTTAGCTGCAGCTGCACTAACACACCTCAAAATATCCAACGAACATTTATGCAACTAAAAAGCTATTTTTAACATGTTTTTGTATCTCAAGCTCAATAAACCCAATTATAGGACATCCCAATTAAATCAATCTTTAAGCACACAAATTCAATTAAATATCTATAATTAAACATTAAATGAGGGCAAAAATATGCACTCATCAGCTTGTCCTGGTGTCATCAATTTCAACTTCATTTCACGTCCCTCATGCCTCAAATAAAGGGAACGTTCATCAAGATTGAGCATTGTAAAATGAACCCATGCCCATCTCAAAATTAGATGACAAGAGTTCGTGGGAACAATATCACATAATACTTCTTTCACACATTGTCCTGTATTGAATTTGATCCTTGCTTGATTTGGATGAAAGCTTGTTGGTAACTTGAGTTTCTCCATCAATCTGTGGCTTACAACATTGTTGTCGCTTTCATAAACAAATGCAACTAAACATGGGTGGCCTTCGATTAAACACCTTGTTCTCTACTACAGTTTCCATAATCTTTGTCTTTACTTCCTTTTCTTTTTCTTTAATTTCCCTTCCTTCTGCAGTTTATTTTTTTTCTTTTTCTATTCTTTCTTTTTGTATTTTCTCCTTCAACGTATGTTGATCCTTCTTGGCTTATCTTGGTGTCATAAATATCAACTTCATTTCATGTCCCTCATGCCTCAAATAAAGGGAACGTTCATGAAGATTGAGCATTGTAAAATGAACCCATGCCCATCTCAAAAGAAGATGACAAGAGTTCGTCGGAGCAATATCACATAATACTTCTTTCATACATTGTCCTGTACTGAATTTGATCCCTTCTTGATTAGGATGAAAGCTTGATTGTAACTTGAGCTTCTCCACCAATCTTTGGCTTACAACATTGTTGTCGCTTTCGTAAACGAATGCAACTAAAAATGGGTGGCCTTCGATTAAACACCTTGTTCTCTACTACCTTTTCCATAATCTTTTTCTTTACTTCCTTTTCTTTTTCTTCAATTTCCCTTCATTCTGCAGTTTATATTTCTTCTTTTTCTATTTTTTCTTTTTCTATTTTCTCCTTCAACGTATGTTGATCCTTCTTGGCTTGTCTTGGTGTCATAAATTTCAACTTCATTTCTTGTCCCTCATGCCTTAAATAAAGGGAACGTTCATCAAGATTGAGCATTGTAAAACTAAGCCATGCCCATCGCAAAAGAAGATGACAAGAGTTCGTGGGAGGAATATCACATAATACTTCTTTCACACATTTTCATGTACTGAATTTGATCCTTGCTTGATTCGGATGAAAGCTTGTTGGTAACTTGAGTTTCTCCACCAATCTTTGGCTTACAACATTGTTGTCGCTTTTTCGTAAACGAATGCAACTAAACATGGGTGGCCTTCGATTAAACACCTTGTTCTCTATTACCTTTTTCATAATCTTTTTCTTTTCTTCCTTTTCTTTTTCTTCAATTTCCCTTCCTTCTGCAGTTTATGTTTCTTCTTTTTCTATTGTTTCTTTTTCTATTTTCTCCTTCAACGTATGTTGATCCTTCTTGGCTTGTCTTGGTGTCATAAATTTCAACTTCATTTCATGTCCCTCATGCCTCAAATAAAGGGAACGTTCATCAAGATTGAGCATTGTAAAATTAAGCCATGCCCATCGCAAAAGAAGATGACAAGAGTTCGTGGGAGGAATATCACATGATACTTCTTTCACACATTGTCCTGTACTGAATTTGATCCTTGCTTAATTCGGATGAAAGCTTGTTGGTAACTTGAGTTTCTCCACTAATCTTTGGCTTACAACATTGTTGTCGCTTTCGTAAACGAATGCAACTAAACATGGGTGGCCTTCGATTAAACACCTTGTTCTCTATTACCTTTTACATAATCTTTTTCTTTACTTCCTTTTCTTTTTCTTCAATTTCCCTTCCTTCTGCAGTTTATGTTTCTTCTTTTTCTATTCTTTCTTTTTCTATTTTCTCCTTCAACCTATGTTGATCCTTCTTGGCTTGTCTTGGTGTCATAAATTTCAACTTCATTTCATGTCCCTCATGCCTCCAATAAACAGAACATTCATCCAGATTGAGCATTGTAAAATGAACCCATGCCCATCGCAAAAGAAGATGACAAGAGTTCGTGGGAGGAATATCACATGATACTTCTTTCACACATTGTCCTGTACTGAATTTGATCCTTGCTTGATTCGGAAGAAAGCTTGTTGGTAACTTGAGTTTCTCCACCAATCTTTGGCTTACAACGTTGTTGTCGCTTTCGTAAACGAATGCAACTAAACATGGGTGACCTTCGATTAAACACCTTGTTCTCTATTACCTTTTTCATAATTTTTTCTTTACTTCCTTTTCTTTTTCTTCAATTTCCCTTCCTTCTGCAGTTTATGTTTCTTCTTTTTCTATTCTTTCTTTTTCTATTTTCTCCTTCAACGTATGTTGATCCTTCTTGGCTTGTCTTGGTGTCATAAATTTCAACTTCAGTTCATGTCCCTCATGCCTCAAATAAAGGGAACGTTCATCAAGATTGAGCATTGTAAAATGAAGCCATGCCCATCTCAAAAGAAGATGACAAGGGTTCATGGGAGCAATATCACATAATACTTCTTTCACACATTGTCTTTTACTGTATTTGATCCTTGCTTGATTCGGATGAAAGCTTGTTGGTAACTTGAGTTACTCCACCAATCTTTGGCTTACAACATTGTTGTCGCTTTCGTAAACAAATGCAACTAAACATGGGTGGCTTTCGATTAAACACCTTGTTCTCTTCTACCTTTTCCATAATCTTTTTCTTTACTTCCTTTTCTTTTTCTTCAATTTCCCTTCTTTCTGCAGTTTATTTTTCTTCTTTTTCTATTCTTTCTTTTTCTATTTTCTCCTTCAACGTATGTTGATCCTTCTTGGCTTGTTATGGTGTCATAAATTTCAACTTCATTTCATGTCCCTCCTGCCTCAAATAAACGAAACATTCATCAAGATAGAGCGTTTTAAAATAAAGTCATGCCATCTCAAAAGAAGATGACAAGAGTTCGTACGAGCAATATCACATAATACTTGATGAGTTCAAATTTTTGCCCTCATTTAATATTTAAATTTGGGGATTTAATTGAATTTTCTGTGCTTAAAGATTGATTTAATTAGGATTTGTGATTATTGGATTTATTGAGTAAGTTTGGTAAAAGTGGCGTAAAAATTGATTTTAGTTGCATAAAATATTATTGGATATTCTAACGTTTGTTGATGCAGCTGGAATTTATTTTTGGTCAATTAATAGTGTGATTTTAAAATATTCAAAGTTACAAAATAAGTCCAAAATCAAGAAATTCTGAAAAAGAATAAATCAGGAGCTAAATGCACCCCCAGATTTTATTTGCACACTCCTCCCTCAAGTGGACCACAAAAACCTGTTCTGCACCCCCAGTTTTCACTAAGTTGCACCCCTCCTACCACTTAAACTCCACTCAACCAGATCATGCCATGTGGCAATCCCCACCTCTTAAAATTAGCCAACCAGAACAAGCCACGTGTCATAATCCTACCCTCACCAAATTAACCAATCAGATTCTGCCACGTCATCATCTCCTCCATCTCACTCATGAAACCCTAACCCTAATTTTCTTCTCTCCTTCCACCCACCATGGTAGCCGCCGCCGCCATCTCCTCGCCGGCCACCACGAACAGCAACGCCATCTTCTTCTCGCGTACAATCTCGCCGGCCACCGCACCACCATCTCGCCTCAGCCATCGCCGGCCACCATCGCGACGCCATTTCCTTCTTCCCGCGAGCGTTCAGCCACGACCTCCGCACTAGATCTACGGCCTCCGCACCAGACCTGCAACCACCACGCACCACCACGACCAGCGCGCCTCCGCAACACCACCGGAGCAAAACCAGCGGCAGCAACAACCATGGAGCTTCCTCGCGCACACCACGCAGCTGCAGCAGCGCCGCCGTTTTCCACCACCATCTTCCTCCATCGCAACCACGAACCTGCACCACCGCGCAGCAGCAACGACGCCTTCTCGCCTCCGCACCACAGCAGCAACCAATGCGAACACCACCTTGCCGGAGAAGAAGCCGGAGCAGCCGCCGTCAGCCGCGCAGCCAGGGAGAGGAGTGTGAGAGTGAAACCCTAATTTCTGGAGAGAGAATCTGCACTGCCACGTGTCAGCATCTGATAGGACAGTCAAACTGGTCAACTGGTCAAAGTCAGCAGTCAACACTGGTCAAAATTGCAAATATGGTTAAATGAGAGGGGCAAAATTGGAAATTTGACAGCAATTAAGTTGCTAATTAATTAAATAAAAATAAAAGATTTTAGCAACTGACAGATAAAGCCCAAAGTCCAGTGGAAGCCTATATAAAGAGACTTAAGGGAGCAGAACGACTGACAATTTGACAGCTGACAACTTAGACACTTAGAACTCTCTGATTTTGGCAGATACCGTCTCCACCACATCTCTCATTCTTTCTTTTATTTTCTTTTCATCATATTATCATGTATTCCATCAAAGCCATGGAGGGCTAAGCTAAAAGGGTTGATTCCACTGTAATTTCTTAAATGGATTCTGAGGTTAGATGAATTTATATGTTTTGTTATTTTGATTATTGTTGTGGTTTTTGTTTATCTATGTCCTTTGCTTCTTAATCGAATAGAAAATAATGATTTTAAATCTACATACATGCTAATCATATGAGTTAAAAGGTTTTTAAATTAAATTGAGACTTTACTTTGATTTTGTTTAGAAACTTTCATTTGATTAAATAAGTTTTTGCCAATAATTGAGACTTTAATTTGATTAGAGGTAATTACTTTAACTAAAATTAGTCAAGACTTTACTTTGATTAATTAAGTTTTCTATTTGGTAAAGAAACAAAGGAATAGACATGATTAGGCATAGTAAAATTAATTGAGATTGTACTTTGATTGAATTTACTATGGATAATCTAAAAGTTCTCACTTTTAATTGAGACTGTACTTTGTTTAAAAGTGAGAACGCCAACAAATTAATTGAGTCATTACATTGATTGATTTGTAAATCAACAACAATAATTAATTTAACAATAATCTCTAGATAACCAATGAAGAATCTTATTTAGAAAAAGCAGTGGAATTGACCTATTTACTATTATTGTGTTTACAATCTTCCGTGTCATTTTATTTGCATATCAAAACCCCCTATTTTTATAATTGCTAGTTTTAATTGCATTTTTAAGAATCAAATATTTGAGATCAATTCCGTATTCGTTGTGAGACGACTCAGGGTTATCTTAACCCTAACTATTTTCTTCACTACAAACTGGCAATACTGAAGTTGCTAAAGTAGTGGTAATTTGATCGCCTAACGACAACGATATCAAATTTGGCGCCGTTGCCGGGGAATACGGTTAGTATTTCTTTTATTTTGATTCTGTTTTTATTTATTTATTTTATTTTATTTTATTTTTATTTTTATTTCATTTTTATTTTTATTTTTTATTTATTTTACGCATATACGTTTGATATAGTTTGTTATTTTGTAGTATCTAGTTTTCTGTTAATATATTCCAAGCAAATTTCTATTTTTGTTTTGATTAAGAATTTCTTTTCAGAAATTTTTTGAGACTAGTTTGGAAAACTCTGTCTAGGAAAGACTTGGTATTTAAGTTGTCCACTGTGACGCACCTCTCTTTCATGGGAGTAGACCCAACGACATCTTAACTCATTTCTTTCTTGAAATCTTTCTCCAAAACAAGAATAGGAAGAAAAAAAAAACACACAAGGAAACACTTTCAGGTGGACTTGCATAGTGCATGACTCGGGCCAATCCGGGTCAATTTTATCAACTTGATTCAGAACTTGAAAGGAACTTGCGTAAATCACGTAGGAGACTTGAACTCAGGTGTTCTACTGAAGGAGCACCATCATCATCTGAACCTACCACTGAAAGTGTACCACTAGAATCACCTCCGGTGATTAACATATCTTCTGATCCATCACCTGAACCAGAAATTCAAGAAGATAGAATGGAAGAAAGAACAATAAGAGAGTTGGCTTCACCGGATGCAACAATTACACAAAACATGTGCATCCAATATCCAGATGGAGAATGCGAGCTTAAGTCTGGGTTGATCCATCTTTTACCCAAATTCCATGGATTAGCAGGAGAAGACCCATACCATCACTTGAAGGAATTTCATGTTGTTTGTTCATCCATGAGACCTACAACAGTGACAGAGGAACATACCAAGCTTAAGGCTTTTCCATTCTCATTGCAAGATGCCGCTAAGAATTGGTTATACTGCCTTCTGTCAGGATCCATCAATACCTGGGAGACTCTGAAAAGATTATTTCTGGAAAAGTTTTTTCCAGCATCTAGAGTTGCTGCTATTCGCAAAGATATTTATGGGATAAGGCAACAAGAAAGAGAAAGTCTTCACGAGTATTGGGAAAGATTCAAAAAGTTGTGTGCTTCCTGTCCTCATCACCAAATAAACGAGCATCTCCTCATTCAATACTTTTATGAGGGATTGAGTATCATGGATAGACAAATGATAGATGCTGCAAGTGGAGGGTCATTGGTGGACAAAACGCCAACAAATGCAAGACAATTGATTGAAACTATGGCATCGAACCATCAATAATTTTCCACAAGGAGTAATTCTATAACTCTATTGAAGGGAACCCATGGAGTAGAAGCTTCATATGTTGTAGATCACAAGAAATTAGAAGGGAAGTTGGATGACTTAGCAGCCATGGTAAGGACCTTGACAGACTTACAGAAAAAGCCTATCCCTTCTACTTTATGTGGAATTTGTGCTTCTACTAATCATCCTACAGAGGCTTGTTCTATGTTAAAAGAGACAGGGACGTTGGATAATGAACAACCTCAGGCATATGCTGCAAACATCTATGGCAATAATAGACCACCTCGGCAGCAATACAACCATGATTTGTCCTCCAACAAGTACAACCCAGATTGGAAGGAATATCCCAGCCAGAAATGGGGAAATCAACAGCCTCAACACCAACAAGTCTATGTTCCACCTCAACAGAAGCAACAACCACAACCAGCGGCAACCTCTGGTGATTCAAACATGGAAGCAATGATGAAAATGATGGCTGACATGATGAAGGGACAAATCAATGAGTTGAAACAGACAATGGAAGCAACCAATCAGAATTTGCAAAATCAGATTGGACAAATGGCAAATGAGTTAAATCAGATGAAGTCTCAACAAGGCTCAAGCAATTTGCCTGCACAAACTGTAATCAACCCGAGAAATGTAAGTGCTATTACTTTAAGATCGGGTAAGCAAATACAAGGTCTTGGGGATGCCCAAGAAGATGAAGATAAGGACAATGAAGTTGTACCTAATGATGAAAGAGGAAGATCAGATGAAGCAACACAAGCAACATCTGAGATGCCTGCACCCAGTGATAACTCCAGGTTGGTATCCCCTAATACTTCCTCTGAAAATCCTTCTCCTTATTCTCCTCCTCCTCCCTATCCAAACCGTTTGAAACCAAAAACTAAAAAGATGGAGGAGTTAGACAAAGAAATCATGAATACTTTCAAGAAAGTGGAGATAAACATTCCTTTGTTGGATGCTGTGAGACAAATTCCTAAATACGCCAAGTTTCTCAAAGAATTATGTACACATAAAAGGCGTATTATGGACAAAGAGGTAGTGAACATGGGAAGAAACGTCTCTAGCTTAATTAAGAAGCCTGCAGTCAGAATGCCGCAAAAGTGTAAGGATCCAGGTATGTTTTCTGTTCCCTGCATTATAGGAAGTACTAAGTTTGACAATGCTATGTTAGATTTAGGAGCTTCTATTAATGTAATGCCTTTATCTGTTTTTACTTCACTTCATCTTGGACCTCTTAAGTCTACTGGTGTGGTCATTCAGTTGGCCAACCGTAGCACAGTTAACCCTGCAGGTGTGCTAGAAGATGTGCTTGTCCGTGTGGACAAGTTAATTTTTCCTGCAGATTTCTATATCTTAGACATGAAGGATGATGAAGGAATGAGTTCAACCACAATCATCTTGGGAAGACCATTCATGATGACAGCACGTACCAAGATAGACGTGCATGCAGGATCCTTGACTATGGAGATAGGAGATGAGAAGGTGCAGTTCAACGTGCTAGAAGCCATGAAGCACCCAATTGAAGACCATTCTTTGTTTTGCATTGATTTATTGAGTAATGTAGTGAACAATTATGCTTTTGGACTTTTGGACGTTTTATCTGGTTTTTCTTCTTCTTTGGATTTTTCTCTTTCGAATATTTCGGGCTCAATTTTAGACGAAAGAGAAAATTGTAAAACAGGTGATGTTGAGGACGCGGTGTCACTATTTGATACCTCTGTGGCGTCCAAGTGTGATGCTGAGGTGGCTGAAATTACCTTAGGCAATAAAATGTTGCCATCTGTGGAACAGCCACCCACTTTGGAGTTGAAACCTTTACCATCTCATTTGAAATATGTTTATCTTGAGAGGGATGGGAAACTCCCTGTTATTATATCTGCCTTGCTTACTGACGAGCAGGAACAAAAGCTATTGCAGGTTATCAAAGATCACAAGCGAGCAATAGGCTGGACTTTGGCAGATATTCCTGGTATTAGTCCTTCTTTCTGCATGCACAGAATACTCTTGGAGGAGGATGCTAAGCCAGTGAGGCAACCTCAGAGGAGACTGAATCCTCAACTGATGGAGGTTGTGAAGAAAGAAGTCACCAAGTTGCTACAAGCAGGTATTATATATCCCATTTCTGACAGCACTTGGGTGAGTCCTATACATGTGGTCCCCAAGAAATCTGGGATCACCGTGGTCAAGAATGAGAAGAACGAGTTGATTCCTACTCGTATTCAGAATAGCTGGAGGGTCTGTATTGATTATAGAAGACTAAACCAGGCCACTAGGAAGGACCACTTTCCTTTACCATTCATGGACCAGATGTTAGATCGATTGACAGGTAAGTCTCATTACTGTTTTCTTGATGGATTCTCTGGGTATTTTCAGATTTGTATTGCCCCAAAGGATCAACATAAGACTACTTTTACTTGTCCATTTGGTACATATGCTTATAGGAAAATGCCATTTGGCCTTTGCAATGCTCCTGGAACATTTCAGCGATGTATGATGAGTATTTTTACAGATTTGTTGGACCATTGTATTGAGGTTTTTATGGATGATTTTAGTGTATATGGTTCATCTTTTGATCACTGCTTGTCTAATCTTGCTAGAGTCTTGGAGAGATGTGAAGAAACTAACCTTGTTCTAAATTTTGAAAAATGTCATTTTATGGTGGAACAAGGTATAGTTTTAGGTCACGTTGTTTCCAAGAATGGTATATCTGTAGATCCTGCTAAAATTGATATTATTTCACAATTGCCTTACCCCTCTTCTATGAAAGAGGTTCGATCTTTTCTTGGACATGCAGGATTTTACAGGAGGTTTATCAAGGACTTCAGCAAGATAGCCAACCCTTTCTCCAACTTGTTGCAAAAGGATGTAGTATTTGACTTTGGAGAGAGGTGCAAAGATGCGTTTGATACATTGAAAAAGGCGCTTACCACCACTCCTATCATCCAGCCACCTGACTGGACATTACCGTTCGAGTTGATGTGTGATGCATCAAACTTTGTAGTATGAGCGGTGCTTGCACAAAAAGATGGGAAGCTATCACATGTGATATATTATGCTTCCAGAACGTTGGACACAGCACAGGCTAACTACACCACGACTGAGAAGGAATTATTGGCTGTTGTGTTTGCCTTGGACAAATTCAGACCGTATATACTTGGTTCCAAGGTAATTGTTTATACTGATCATGCAGCATTAAAATTCCTTCTGAAGAAAGCAGATTCGAAACCAAGGTTGATCAGATGGATGCTACTGCTCCAAGAGTTTGACATTGAGATTCTAGACAGAAGTGGAGCACATAACTTGGTAGCAGGATTGAAAATGGAGAAGATAACATTCCTATTAAGGATGACTTTCCTAATGAAGTCCTCCTAGCATTGACTGCTGTGAAAGGTATGTTTCCTGAACCTTGGTTTGCTGACATTGTTAATTATTTGGTTGTTTCTGCTATTCCTCCTTCCTTCTCCAAATATGAAAGAATCAAGCTAAAAAGTGAGGCAAAGTACTATATCTGGGAAGACCCAATCTTATGGCGCATTGGTAGTGACCAAGTCATAAGGAGGTGTGTTCCAGATATCGAGATACCTCATGTGCTTGAGTTCTGTCATTCGTCTCCTTTTGGTGGACATTATGGCACACAACGAACAGGTAGGAAGGTGTTGGATTGTGGATTATATTGGCCTACTATTTTTAAAGATGCACAGAGGGTATATGAAAATTGTGAGCAGTGCCAAAGGGCAGCCAGATCCATTACAAGAAGGGATGAAATGCCTCAACAACCCATGCTATATTGTGAGGTATTTGATATTTGGGGTATTGATTTTATGGGTCCTTTTCCTCCTTCTTTTGGGTTTTCTTATATTTTGCTTGCTGTAGACTATGTCTCCAAATGGGTGGAAGCCGTAGCTACAAGGACTAATGATTCTCGAGTTGTTATGAGTTTTGTCAGGTCTAATATTTTCTGCAGATTTGGGATACCACGAGCCATCATCAGTGACCAGGGGACTCATTTCTGTAATAGGCTACTTGAGAACATGTTGAAGAAGTATGGGGTGACACATCGCATTGCTACACCATATCACCCCCAAACCAATGGACAAGCAGAGATCTCTAACAGAGAGATTAAAAAGATACTAGAGAAAGTAGTGAAGCCTAGTCGAAAGGATTGGGCCACAAGATTGGATGAAGCACTTTGGGCACACAGGACAGCCTACAAAACACCTATAGGTATGTCACCTTTCAAGGTGGTTTTTTGAAAGGCTTGTCATCTACCTGTGGAGATTGAACATCGGGCCTATTGGGCCGTGAAAGCATGCAACTTGGATTTGGAAGAAGCAGGAAATGAGCGAAAGCTTCAGTTGCAAGAACTAGAGGAGATTAGGCTAGCAGCCTATGAAAATTCAAAGTTCTACAAAGAGAAAACCAAGAAGTTCCATGACCAAAAGCTTGTGGCTAGAAAGGATTTCAAGGTAGGCCAGAAGGTGTTACTATACAAATCCAAGCTTGGTCACATGAGTGGTAAGTTGCGTTCTACTTGGGAAGGACCATACATTGTTACAGAAGTCTTCCCTTATGGAGCAGTGGAGATCAAGGAAGAATCTTCAGCAAGAACTTTTAAAGTTAATGGGCATCGTCTTCGGATATTCAATGAAAATCAAGATATGCTGAATAAGACGATGGATGGGATGAACTTGACTTCTCCCTCATCCCTTCCACCTTGAGGAGGTAAGTACACTTCATACTTTTTCTTTGCATTTTATACATATTGAATACATTGAGGACAATGCATGGATAAAGTGTGGGGGTGTGGGGAGATTTCCCCCTTTTCTGTTTTTGTTTTCTATTTGTTTTGTTTTTCCTTTTCTAATTTTGTTTTCTGTTTGTTTTTATTTAAAAAAAAAAGTTTCTGCTTTCAATAAAACATATTGACATTGGATTTTTGGATTTGATTTACTAATTGGAACGGTCATAATTCTGGGAAAATAAAAGTCATGTGCTATGAGAGGATTGTTTTCTGTGATTTACTTGATTGAGTTGATTTGAGAGTTTCTGGAATAAATCTTTTGTGAAAGAGTTTTTGACCTTGTGAGTTTTGAGCTTTATTGTAAGGATGAACTACCATGTGTCATTCCTATTTTTCTTGTGTGATTTGCTCATGTCTTGTTGATACTCAAATGTTTAGCTTGATTCTGTTGTTTTGCATCTTAGGTGAACATGCATGATTTGATATGACTGAGGCATTTCTTGTTTTTAGCTACTTGGCCAAATAAGCTAACCATGACATTGATCCATTGGTAGCCCCTTGAGCTTAAACCTCTTTTTCTTGTTTTGAGCATAGTGTTAAACCTTAAAAAGAAAAAGACCATGTTTTTCCTTACCTTAGGGAGAAAGAAGGAGCTAGTGGATTATGTTGAGATTGGTTGAGGAATAAAGTGTGGGGGTGAGTATTTCCCCCACAAAGTTGTAAAAATGGCAAAAAGGAAAATAATTGTTGATGACAGAGTGTTGAAATGAAAAATGATTGAAAAAGAGAAACAAAGGATAGAAGAGAAAAAAAGAAGAAGAAGAAGTAAAGATTGTTTTTGAAACTGTGCTCCATAACTCTTTCTTCCTTACTATTTCAAAAACACACAAATCCTAAAGTTTTTCCTACCTTTGCCTTGGCCTCATTATAACCTGTGAAAAGTCCTCATGATTTTTGAATGCATGTTTTCTGAAAGCTGTGAATATTAGAGTCTTGCTAAGCATTGAGAGTGTTTACTTGCATGGGTATTTTGAGTGAAAACACAAGCCAAAACACTTGAGCGAATCTTGGTGAGAAAATATATATTTAACTTGAGTGTTTCTCTTTCATAGTTGATTATCTTGTAAACTCAAAAGATTAACTCATGTGTGAAAAACAGAATTTTATCTATTTGTTTGTGCATGACAACATGATTTCTAGAAGATTGATCTGTTTCCATTGGTATTCATTTCTTTAATCCACTGAAAATATGGAATAAAAGACCTCAAAAAAAAAGTTTTGAAATTATTCAATTTTGCCCAGGAGTGCAAAAGGATAAGTGTGGGTGTGTGATGAGTTCAAATTTTTGCCCTCATTTAATATTTAAATTTGGGGATTTAATTGAATTTTCTGTGCTTAAAGATTGATTTAATTAGGATTTGTGATTATTGGATTTATTGAGTAAGTTTGGTAAAAGTGGCGTAAAAATTGATTTTAGTTGCATAAAATATTATTGGATATTCTAACGTTTGTTGATGCAGTTGGAATTTATTTTTGGTCAATTAATAGTGTGATTTTAAAATATTCAAAGTTACAAAATAAGTCCAAAATCAAGAAATTCTGAAAAAGAATAAATCAGGAGCTAAATGCACCCCCAGATTTTATTTGCACACTCCTCCCTCAAGTGGACCACAAAAACCTGTTCTGCACCCCCAGTTTTCACTAAGTTGCACCCCTCCTACCACTTAAACTCCACTCAACCAGATCATGCCATGTGGCAATCCCCACCTCTTAAAATTAGCCAACCAGAACAAGCCACGTGTCATAATCCTACCCTCACCAAATTAACCAATCAGATTCTGCCACGTCATCATCTCCTCCATCTCACTCATGAAACCCTAACCCTAATTTTCTTCTCTCCTTCCACCCACCATGGCAGCCGCCGCCGCCATCTCCTCGCCGGCCACCACGAACAACAACGCCATCTTCTTCTCGCGTCCAATCTCGCCGGCCACCGCATCACCATCTCGCCTCAGCCATCGCCGGCCACCATCGCGACGCCATTTCCTTCTTCCCGCGAGCGTTCAGCCACGACCTCCGCACTAGATCTACGGCCTCCGCACCAGACCTGCAACCACCACGCACCACCACGACCAGCGCGCCTCCGCAACACCACCGGAGCAAAACCAGCGGCAGCAACAACCATGGAGCTTCCTCGCGCACACCACGCAGCTGCAGCAGCGCTGCCGTTTTCCGCCACCATCTTCCTCCACCGCAACCACGAACCTGCACCACCGCGCAGCAGCAACGACGCCTTCTCGCCTCCGCACCACAGCAGCAACCAATGCGAACACCACCTCGCCGGAGAAGAAGCCGGAGCAGCCGCCGTCAGCCGCGCAGCCAGGGAGAGGAGTGTGAGAGTGAAACCCTAATTTCTGGAGAGAGAATCTGCACTGCCACGTGTCAGCATCTGATAGGACAGTCAAGACTTTACTTTGATTAATTAAGTTTTCTATTTGGTAAAGAAACAAAGGAATAGACATGATTAGGCATAGTAAAATTAATTGAGATTGTACTTTGATTGAATTTACTATGGATAATCTAAAAGTTCTCACTTTTAATTGAGACTGTACTTTGGTTAAAAGTGAGAACGCCAACAAATTAATTGAGTCTTTACATTGATTGATTTGTAAATCAACAACAATAATTAATTTAACAATAATCTCTAGATAACCAATGAAGAATCTTATTTAGAAAAAGCAGTGGAATTGACCTATTTACTATTATTGTGTTTACAATCTTCCGTGTCATTTTATTTACATATCAAAACCCCCTATTTTTATAATTGCTAGTTTTAATTGCATTTTTAAGAATCAAATATTTGAGATCAATTCCGTATTCGTTGTGAGACGACTCAGGGTTATCTTAACCCTAACTATTTTCTTCACTACAAACTGGCAATACTGAAGTTGCTAAAGTAGTGGTAATTTGATCGCCTAACGACAGCGATATCAACACTTCTTTCACACATTGTCTTGTACTGAATTTGATCCTTGCTTGATTCGGATGAAAGCTTGTTGGTAACATGAGTTACTCCACCAATCTTTGGCTTACAACATTGTTATCGCTTTCGTAAACGAATTCAACTAAACATGGGTGACTTTTGATTAAATACCTTGTTCTCTACTACCTTTTCCATAATCTTTTTCTTTACTTCCTTTTCTTTTTCTTCAATTTCCCTTCCTTCTGCAGTTTATTTTTCTTCTTTTTCTATTTTCTCCTTCAACGTATGTTGATCCTTCTTGGCTTGTCTTGGTGTCATAAATTTCAACTTCATTTCATGTCCCTCATGCCTCAAATAAACAGAACGTTCATCAAGATAGAGCGTTTTAAAATGAGCCCATGCCCATCTCAAAATTAGATGACAAGAGTTCGTGGGAACAATATCACATAATACTTCTTTCACACATTGTCCTGTACTGAATTTGATCCTTGCTTGATTCGGATGAAAGCTTGTTGGTAACTTGAGTTTGTCCACCAATCTTTGGCTTACAACATTTTTGTCGCTTTCGTAAACAAATGCAACTAAACATGGGTGGCTTTCGATTAAACACCTTGTTCTCTACTACCTTTTCCATAATCTTTTTCTTTACTTCCTTTTCTTTTTCTTCAATTTCCCTTCCTTCTGCAGTTTATTTTTCTTCTTTTTCTATTTTCTCCTTCAACGTATGTTGATCCTTCTTGGCTTGTCTTGGTGTCATAAATTTCAACTTCATTTCATGTCCCTCATGCCTCAAATAAACAGAACGTTCATCAAGATAGAGCGTTTTAAAATTAGCCCATGCCCATCTCAAAAGAAGATGACAAGGGTTCGTAGGAGCAATATCACATAATACTTCTTTCACACATTGTCCTGTACTGAATTTGATCCTTGCTTGATTCGGATGAAAGCTTGTTGGTAACTTGAGTTTCTCTACCAATCTTTGGCTTACAACATTGTTGTCGCTTTCGTAAACGAATGCATCTAAACATGGGTGGCTTTCGATTAAACACCTTGTTCTCTACTACCTTTTCCATAATCTTTTTCTTTACTTCTTTTTCTTTTTCTTCAATTTCCCTTCCTTCTGCAGTTTATTTTTCTTCTTTTTCTATTCTTTCTTTTTCTATTTTCTCCTTCAACGTATGTTGATCCTTCTTGCCTTGTCTTGGTGTCATAAATTTCAACTTCATTTCATGTCCCTCATGCCTCAAATAAAGGGAACGTTCATCAAGATTGAGCGTTTTAAAATGAACCCATGCCCATCTCAAAAGAAGATGACAAGAGTTCGTGGGAACAATATCACATAATACTTCTTTCACACATTGTCTTGTACTGAATTTGATCCTTGCTTGATTCGGATGAAAGCTTGTTGGTAACTTAAGTTTCTCCACCAATCTTTGGCTTACAGCATTGTTGTCGCTTTCGTAAACGAATGCAACTGAACATGGGTGGCTTTCGATTAAACACCTTGTTCTCTACTACCTTTTCCATAACCTTTTTCTTTACTTCCTTTTCTTTTTCTTCAATTTCCCTTCCTTCTGCAGTTTATTTTTCTTCTTTTTCTATTCTTTCTTTTTCTATTCTCTCCTTCAACGTATGTTGATCCTTCTTGGCTTGTCTTGGTGTCATAAATTTCAACTTCATTTCATGTCCCTCATGCCTCAAATAAAGGGAACGTTCATCAAGATTGAGCGTTTTAAAATGAAGCCATGCCCATCTCAAAAGAAGATGACAAGAGTTCGTGGGAGCAATATCACATAATACTTCTTTCACACATTGTCCTGTACTGAATTTGATCCTTGCTTGATTTGTATGAAAGCTTGTTGGTAACTTGAGTTTCTCCACCAATCTTTGGCTTACAACATTGTTGTCGCTTTCATAAATGAATGCAACTAAACATGGGTGGCTTTCGATCAAACACCTTGTTCTCTACTACCTTTTCCATAATCTTTTTCTTTACTTCCTTTTCTTTTTCTTCAATGTCCCTTCCTTCTGCAGTGTATTTTTCTTGTTTTTCTATTCTTTCTTTTTCTATTTTCTCCTTCAACGTATGTTGATCCTTCTTGGCTTGTCTTGGTGTCATAAATTTCAACTTCATTTCATCTCCGTCATGCCTCAAATAAAGGGAACGTTCATCAAGATTGAGCATTGTAAAATGAACCCATGCCCATCTCAAAATTAGATGACAAGAGTTCGTGGGAACAATATCACATAATACTTCTTTCACACATTGTCTTGTACTGAATTTGATCCTTGCTTGATTCGGATGAAAGCTTGTTGGTAACTTGAGTTTGTCCACCAATCTTTGGCTTACAACATTGTTGTCGCTTTTGTAAACAAATGCAACTAAACATGGGTGGTTTTCGATTAAACACCTTGTTCTCTACTACCTTTTCCATAATCTTTTTCTTTACTTCCTTTTCTTTTTCTTCAATGTCCCTTCCTTCTGCAGTTTATTTTTCTTCTTTTTCTATTCTTTCTTTTTCTATTTTCTCCTTCAACGTATGTTGATCCTTCTTGGCTTGTCTTGGTGTCATAAATTTCAACTTCATTTCATGTCCCTCATGCCTCAAATAAACAGAACGTTCATCAAGATAGAGCGTTTTAAAATGAACCCATGCCCATCTCAAAAGAAGATGACAAGGGTTCGTGGGAGCAATATCACATAATACTTCTTTCACACATTGTCCTGTACTGAATTTGATCCTTGCTTGATTCAGATGAAAGCTTGTTGGTAACTTGAGTTTCTCTACCAATCTTTGGCTTCCAACATTGTTGTCGCTTTCGTAAACGAATGCAACTAAACATGGGTGGCTTTCGATTAAACACCTTGTTCTCTACTACCTTTTCCATAATCTTTTTCTTTACTTCCTTTTCTTTTTCTTCAATTTCCATTCCTTCTGCAGTTTATTTTTCTTATTTTTCTATTCTTTCTTTTTCTATTTTCTCCTTCAACGTATGTTGATCCTTCTTGGCTTGTCTTGGTGTCATAAATTTCAACTTCATTTCATGTCCCTCATGCCTCAAATAAACAAAACATTCATCAAGATTGAGCGTTTTAAAATGAACCCATGCCCATCTCAAAATTAGATGACAAGAGTTCGTGGGAACAATATCACATAATCCTTCTTTCACACATTGTCCTGTACTGAATTTGATCCTTGCTTGATTCGGATGAAAGCTTGTTGGTAACTTGAGTTTCTCCACCAATCTTTGGCTTACAACATTGTTGTCGCTTTCGTAAACGAATGCAACTAAACATGGGTGGCTTTCGATTAAACACCTTGTTCTCTACTACCTTTTCCATAACCTTTTTCATTACTTCCTTTTCTTTTTCTTCAATTTCCCTTCCTTCTACAGTTTATTTTTCTTCTTTTTCTATTCTTTCTTTTTCTATTTTCTCCTTCAACGTATGGTGATCCTTCTTGGCTTGTCTTGGTGTCATAAATTTCAACTTTATTTCATGTCCCTCATGCCTCAAATAAAGGGAACGTTCATCAAGATTGAGCGTTTTAAAATGAACCCATGCCCATCTCAAAAGAAGATGACAAGAGTTCGTGGGAGCAATATCACATAATACTTCTTTCACACATTGTCCTGTACTGAATTTGATCCTTGCTTGATTTGTATGAAAGCTTGTTGGTAACTTGAGTTTCTCCACCAATCTTTGGCTTACAACATTGTTGTCGCTTTCATAAATGAATGCAACTAAACATGGGTGGCTTTCGATTAAACACCTTGTTCTCTACTACCTTTTCCATAATCTTTTTCTTTACTTCCTTTTCTTTTTCTTCAATTTCCCTTCCTTCTGCAGTTTATGTTGCTTGTTTTTCTATTCTTTCTTTTTCTATTTTCTCCTTCAACGTATGTTGATCCTTCTTGGCTTGTCTTGGTGTCATAAATTTCAACTTCATTTCATGTCCCTCATGCCCCAAATAAATAGAACGTTCATCAAGATAGAGCGTTTTAAAATGAACCCATGCCCATCTCAAAAGAAGATGACAAGGGTTCGTGGGAGCAATATCACATAATACTTCTTTCACACATTGTCCTGTACTGAATTTGATCCTTGCTTGATTCGGATGAAAGCTTGTTGGTAACTTGAGTTTCTCTACCAATCTTTGGCTTACAACATTGTTGTCGCTTTCGTAAACGAATGCAACTAAACATGGGTGGCTTTCGATTAAACACCTTGTTCTCTACTACCTTTCCCATAACCTTTTTCTTTACTTCCTTTTCTTTTTCTTCAATTTCCCTTCCTTCTGCAGTTTATTTTTATTCTTTTTCTATTCTCTCTTTTTCTATTTTCTCCTTCAACGTATCTTGATCCTTCTTGGCTTGTCTTGGTGTCATAAATTTCAACTTCATTCCATGTCCCTCATGCCTCAAATAAAGGGAACGTTCATCAAGATTGAGCGTTTTAAAATGAAGCCATGCCCATATCAAAAGAAGATGACAAGAGTTCGTGGGAGCAATATCACATAATACTTCTTTCACACATTGTCCTGTACTGAATTTGATCCTTGCTTGATTTGTATGAAAGCTTGTTGGTAACTTGAGTTTCTCCACAAATCTTTGGCTTACAACATTGTTGTCGCTTTCATAAATGAATGCAACTAAACATGGGTGGCTTTCGATTAAACACCTTGTTCTCTACTACCTTTTCCATAATCTTTTTCTTTACTCCCTTTACTTTTTCTTGAATTTCCCTTCCTTCTGCAGTTTATGTTGCTTGTTTTTCTATTCTTTCTTTTTCTATTTTCTGCTTTAACGTATGTTGATCCTTCTTGGCTTGTCTTGGTGTCATAAATTTCAACTTCATTTCATGTCCGTCATGCCTCAAATAAAGGGAACGTTCATCAAGATTGAGCATTGTAAAATGAACCCATGCCCATCTCAAAATTAGATGACAAGAGTTCGTGGGAACAATATCACATAATACTTCTTTCACACATTGTCTTGTACTGAATTTGATCCTTGCTTGATTCGGATGAAAGCTTGTTGGTAACTTGAGTTTGTCCACCAATCTTTGGCTTACAACATTGTTGTCGCTTTCATAAATGAATGCAACTAAACATGGGTGGCTTTCGTTTAAACACCTTGTTCTCTACTACCTTTTCCATAATCTTTTTCTTTACTCCCTTTACTTTTTCTTGAATTTCCCTTCCTTCTGCAGTTTATTTTTCTTGTTTTTCTATTCTTTCTTTTTCTATTTTCTCCTTCAACGTATGTTGATCCTTCTTGGCTTGTCTTGGTGTCATAAATTTCAACTTCATTTCATGTCCCTCATGCCTCAAATAAACAGAACGTTCATCAAGATAGAGCGTTTTAAAATGAACCCATGCCCATCTCAAAAGAAGATGACAAGGGTTCGTGGGAGCAATATCACATAATACTTCTTTCACACATTGTCCTGTACTGAATTTGATCCTTGCTTGATTTGTATGAAAGCTTGTTGGTAACTTGAGTTTCTCTACCAATCTTTGGCTTCCAACATTGTTGTCGCTTTCGTAAACGAATGCAACTAAACATGGGTGGCTTTCGATTAAACACCTTGTTCTCTACTACCTTTTCCATAATCTTTTTCTTTACTTCCTTTTCTTTTTCTTCAATTTCCCTTCCTTCTGTAGTTTATTTTTCTTCTTTTTCTATTCTTTCTTTTTCTATTTTCTCCTTCAATGTATGTTGATCCTTCTTGGCTTGTCTTGGTGTCATAAATTTCAACTTCATTTCATGTCCCTCATGCCTCAAATAAACAGAACATTCATCAAGATAGAGCGTTTTAAAATGAACCCATGCCCATCTCAAAATTAGATGACAAGAGTTCGTGGGAACAATATCACATAATCCTTCTTTCACACATTGTCCTGTACTAAATTTGATCCTTGCTTGATTCGGATGAAAGCTTGTTGGTAACTTGAGTTTCTCCACCAAACTTTGGCTTACAACATTGTTGTCGCTTTCGTAAATGAATGCAACTAAACATGGGTGGCTTTCGATTAAACACCTTGTTCTCTACTACCTTTTCCATAACCTTTTTCTTTACTTCCTTTTCTTTTTCTTCAATTTCCCTTCCTTCTACAGTTTATTTTTCTTCTTTTTCTATTCTTTCTTTTTCTATTTTCTCCTTCAACGTATGGTGATCCTTCTTGGCTTGTCTTGGTGTCATAAATTTCAACTTTATTTCATGTCCCTCATGCCTCAAATAAAGGGAACGTTCATCAAGATTGAGCGTTTTAAAATGAACCCATGCCCATCTCAAAAGAAGATGACAAGAGTTCGTGGGAGCTATATCACATAATACTTCTTTCACACATTGTCCTGTACTGAATTTGATCCTTGCTTGATTTGTATGAAAGCTTGTTGGTAACTTGAGTTTCTCCACCAATCTTTGGCTTACAACATTGTTGTCGCTTTCATAAATGAATGCAACTAAACATGGGTGGCTTTCGATTAAACACCTTGTTCTCTACTACCTTTTCCATAATCTTTTTCTTTACTTCCTTTTCTTTTTCTTCAATTTCCCTTCCTTCTGCAGTTTATGTTGCTTGTTTTTCTATTCTTTCTTTTTCTATTTGCTCCTTCAACGTATGTTGATCCTTCTTGGCTTGTCTTGGTGTCATAAATTTCAACTTCATTTCATGTCCCTCATGCCTCAAATAAACAGAACGTTCATCAAGATAGAGCGTTTTAAAATGAACCCATGCCCATCTCAAAAGAAGATGACAAGGGTTCGTGGGAGCAATATCACATAATACTTCTTTCACACATTGTCCTGTACTGAATTTGATCCTTGCTTGATTTGGATGAAAGCTTGTTGGTAACTTGAGTTTCTCTACCAATCTTTGGCTTACAACATTGTTGTCGCTTTCGTAAACGAATGCAACTAAACATGGGTGGCTTTCGATTAAACACCTTGTTCTCTACTACCTTTTCCATAACCTTTTTCTTTACTTCCTTTTCTTTTTCTTCAATTTCCCTTCCTTCTGTAGTTTATTTTTATTCTTTTTCTATTTTCTCCTTTAACGTATGTTGATCCTTCTTGGCTTGTCTTGGTGTCATAAATTTCAACTTTATTCCATGTCCCTCATGCCTCAAATAAAGGGAACGTTCATCAAGATTGAGCGTTTTAAAATGAAGCCATGCCCATCTCAAAAAAAGATGACAAGAGTTCGTGGGAGCAATATCACATAATACTTCTTTCACACATTGTCCTGTACTGAATTTGATCCTTGCTTGATTTGTATGAAAGCTTGTTGGTAACTTGAGTTTCTCCACCAATCTTTGGCTTACAACATTGTTGTCGCTTTCATAAATGAATGCAACTAAACATGGGTGGCTTTCGATTAAACACCTTGTTCTCTACTACCTTTTCCATAATCTTTTTCTTTACTTCCTTTACTTTTTGTTCAATTTCCCTTCCTTCTGCAGTTTATGTTGCTTGTTTTTCTATTCTTTCTTTTTCTATTTTGTCCTTTAACGTATGTTGATCCTTCTTGGCTTGTCTTGGTGTCATAAATTTCAACTTCATTTCATGTCCGTCATGCCTCAAATAAAGGGAACGTTCATCAAGATTGAGCATTGTAAAATGAACCCATGCCCATCTCAAAATTAGATGACAAGAGTTCGTGGGAACAATATCACATAATACTTCTTCACACATTGTCTTGTACTGAATTTGATCCTTGCTTGATTGGGATGAAAGCTTGTTGGTAACTTGAGTTTGTCCACCAATCTTTGGCTTACAACATTGTTGTCGCTTTCGTAAACAAATGCAACTAAACATGGGTGGCTTTCGATTAAACACCTTGTTCTCTACTACCTTTTCCATAATCTTTTTCTTTACTTCCTTTTCTTTTTCTTCAATGTCCCTTCCTTCTGCAGTTTATTTTTCTTCTTTTTCTATTCTTTCTTTTTCTATTTTCTCCTTCAACGTATGTTGATCCTTCTTGGCTTGTCTTGGTGTCATAAATTTCAACTTCATTTCATGTCCCTCATGCCTCAAATAAACAGAACGTTCATCAAGATAGAGCGTTTTAAAATGAACCCATGCCCATCTCAAAAGAAGATGACAAGAGTTCGTGGGAGCAATATCACATAATACTTCTTTCACACATTGTCCTATACTGAATTTGATCCTTGCTTGATTTGTATGAAAGCTTGTTGGTAACTTGAGTTTCTCCACCAATCTTTGGCTTACAACATTGTTGTCGCTTTCATAAATGAATGCAACTAAACATGGGTGGCTTTCGATTAAACACCTTGTTCTCTACTACCTTTTCCATAATCTTTTTCTTTACTTCCTTTACTTTTTCTTCAATTTCCCTTCCTTCTGCAGTTTATGTTGCTTGTTTTTCTATTCTTTCTTTTTCTATTTTCTCCTTTAACGTATGTTGATCCTTCTTGGCTTGTCTTGGTATCATAAATTTCAACTTCATTTCATGTCCGTCATGCCTCAAATAAAGGGAACGTTCATCAAGATTGAGCATTGTAAAATGAACCCATGCCCATCTCAAAATTAGATGACAAGAGTTCGTGGGAACAATATCACATAATACTTCTTTCACACATTGTCTTGTACTGAATTTGATCCTTGCTTGATTCGGATGAAAGCTTGTTGGTAAATTGAGTTTGTCCACCAATCTTTGGCTTACAACATTGTTGTCGCTTTCGTAAACAAATGCAACTAAACATGGGTGGCTTTCGATTAAACACCTTGTTCTCTACTACCTTTTCCATAATCTTTTTCTTTACTTCCTTTTCTTTTTCTTCAATGTCCCTTCCTTCTGCAGTTTATTTTTCTTCTTTTTCTATTCTTTCTTTTTCTATTTTCTTCTTCAACGTATGTTGATCCTTCTTGGCTTGTCTTGGTGTCATAAATTTCAACTTCATTTCATGTCCCTCATGCCTCAAATAAACAGAACGTTCATCAAGATAGAGCGTTTTAAAATGAACGCATGCCCATCTCAAAAGAAGATGACAAGAGTTCGTGGGAGAAATATCACATAATACTTCTTTCACACATTGTCCTGTACTGAATTTGATCCTTGCTTGATTTGTATGAAAGGTTGTTGGTAACTTGAGTTTCTCCACCAATCTTTGGCTTACAGCATTGTTGTCGCTTTCGTAAACGAATGCAACTGAACATGGGTGGCTTTCGATTAAACACCTTGTTCTATACTACCTTTTCCATAACCTTTTTCTTTACTTCCTTTTCTTTTTCTTCAATTTCCCTTCCTTCTGCAGTTTATTTTTCTTCTTTTTCTATTCTTTCTTTTTCTATTCTCTCCTTCAACGTATGTTGATCCTTCTTGGCTTGTCTTGGTGTCATAAATTTCAACTTCATTTCATGTCCCTCATGCCTCAAATAAAGGGAACGTTCATCAATATTGAGCGTTTTAAAATGAAGCCATGCCCATCTCAAAAGAAGATGACAAGAGTTCGTGGGAGAAATATCACATAATACTTCTTTCACACATTGTCCTGTACTGAATTTGATCCTTGCTTGATTTGTATGAAAGCATGTTGGTAACTTGAGTTTCTCCACCAATCTTTGGCTTACAACATTGTTGTCGCTTTCATAAATGAATGCAACTAAACATGGGTGGCTTTCGATTAAACACCTTGTTCTCTACTACCTTTTCCATAATCTTTTTCTTTACTTCCTTTACTTTTTCTTCAATTTCCCTTCCTTCTGCAGTTTATGTTGCTTGTTTTTCTATTCTTTCTTTTTCTATTTTCTCCTTTAACGTATGTTGATCCTTCTTGGCTTGTCTTGGTGTCATAAATTTCAACTTCATTTCATGTCCGTCATGCCTCAAATAAAGGGAACGTTCATCAAGATTGAGCGTTTTAAAATGAAGCCATACCCATCTCAAAAGAAGATGACAAGAGTTCGTGGGAGCAATATCACATAATACTTCTTTCACACATTGTCCTGTACTGAATTTGATCCTTGCTTGATTTGTATGAAAGCTTGTTGGTAACTTGAGTTTCTCCACCAATCTTTGGCTTACAACATTGTTGTCGCTTTCATAAATGAATGCAACTAAACATGGGTGGCTTTCGATTAAACACCTTGTTCTCTACTACCTTTTCCATAATCTTTTTCTTTACTTCCTTTACTTTTTGTTCAATTTCCCTTCCTTCTGCAGTTTATGTTGCTTGTTTTTCTATTCTTTCTTTTTCTATTTTCTCCTTTAACGTATGTTGATCCTTCTTGGCTTGTCTTGGTGTCATAAATTTCAACTTCATTTCATGTCCGTCATGCCTCAAATAAAGGGAACGTTCATCAAGATTGAGCATTGTAAAATGAACCCATGCCCATCTCAAAATTAGATGACAAGAGTTCGTGGGAACAATATCACATAATACTTCTTCACACATTGTCTTGTACTGAATTTGATCCTTGCTTGATTGGGATGAAAGCTTGTTGGTAACTTGAGTTTGTCCACCAATCTTTGGCTTACAACATTGTTGTCGCTTTCGTAAACAAATGCAACTAAACATGGGTGGCTTTCGATTAAACACCTTGTTCTCTACTACCTTTTCCATAATCTTTTTCTTTACTTCCTTTTCTTTTTCTTCAATGTCCCTTCCTTCTGCAGTTTATTTTTCTTCTTTTTCTATTCTTTCTTTTTCTATTTTCTCCTTCAACGTATGTTGATCCTTCTTGGCTTGTCTTGGTGTCATAAATTTCAACTTCATTTCATGTCCCTCATGCCTCAAATAAACAGAACGTTCATCAAGATAGAGCGTTTTAAAATGAACCCATGCCCATCTCAAAAGAAGATGACAAGAGTTCGTGGGAGCAATATCACATAATACTTCTTTCACACATTGTCCTATACTGAATTTGATCCTTGCTTGATTTGTATGAAAGCTTGTTGGTAACTTGAGTTTCTCCACCAATCTTTGGCTTACAACATTGTTGTCGCTTTCATAAATGAATGCAACTAAACATGGGTGGCTTTCGATTAAACACCTTGTTCTCTACTACCTTTTCCATAATCTTTTTCTTTACTTCCTTTACTTTTTCTTCAATTTCCCTTCCTTCTGCAGTTTATGTTGCTTGTTTTTCTATTCTTTCTTTTTCTATTTTCTCCTTTAACGTATGTTGATCCTTCTTGGCTTGTCTTGGTGTCATAAATTTCAACTTCATTTCATGTCCCTCATGCCTCAAATAAAGGGAACGTTCATCAAGATTGAGCATTGTAAAATGAACCCATGCCCATCTCAAAATTAGATGACAAGAGTTCGTGGGAACAATATCACATAATACTTCTTTCACACATTGTCCTGTACTGAATTTGATCCTTGCTTGATTTGTATGAAAGCTTGTTGGTAACTTGAGTTTGTCCACCAATCTTTGGCTTACAACATTGTTGTCGCTTTCGTAAACAAATGCAACTAAACATGGGTGGCTTTCGATTAAACACCTTGTTCTCTACTACCTTTTCCATAATCTTTTTCTTTACTTCCTTTTCTTTTTCTTCAATGTCCCTTCCTTCTGCAGTTTATTTTTCTTCTTTTTCTATTCTTTCTTTTTCTATTTTCTTCATCAACGTATGTTGATCCTTCTTGGCTTGTCTTGGTGTCATAAATTTCAACTTCATTTCATGTCCCTCATGCCTCAAATAAACAGAACGTTCATCAAGATAGAGCGTTTTAAAATGAACGCATGCCCATCTCAAAAGAAGATGACAAGAGTTCGTGGGAGAAATATCACATAATACTTCTTTCACACATTGTCCTGTACTGAATTTGATCCTTGCTTGATTTGTATGAAAGCTTGTTGGTAACTTGAGTTTCTCCACCAATCTTTGGCTTACAGCATTGTTGTCGCTTTCGTAAACGAATGCAACTGAACATGGGTGGCTTTCGATTAAACACCTTGTTCTCTACTACCTTTTCCATAACCTTTTTCTTTACTTCCTTTTCTTTTTCTTCAATTTCCCTTCCTTCTGCAGTTTATTTTTCTTCTTTTTCTATTCTTTCTTTTTCTATTCTCTCCTTCAACGTATGTTGATCCTTCTTGGCTTGTCTTGGTGTCATAAATTTCAACTTCATTTCATGTCCCTCATGCCTCAAATAAAGGGAACGTTCATCAATATTGAGCGTTTTAAAATGAAGCCATGCCCATCTCAAAAGAAGATGACAAGAGTTCGTGGGAGAAATATCACATAATACTTCTTTCACACATTGTCCTGTACTGAATTTGATCCTTGCTTGATTTGTATGAAAGCTTGTTGGTAACTTGAGTTTCTCCACCAATCTTTGGCTTACAACATTGTTGTCGCTTTCATAAATGAATGCAACTAAACATGGGTGGCTTTCGATTAAACACCTTGTTCTCTACTACCTTTTCCATAATCTTTTTCTTTACTTCCTTTACTTTTTCTTCAATTTCCCTTCCTTCTGCAGTTTATGTTGCTTGTTTTTCTATTCTTTCTTTTTCTATTTTCTCCTTTAACGTATGTTGATCCTTCTTGGCTTGTCTTGGTGTCATAAATTTCAACTTCATTTCATGTCCGTCATGCCTCAAATAAAGGGAACGTTCATCAAGATTGAGCATTGTAAAATGAACCCATGCCCATCTCAAAATTAGATGACAAGAGTTCGTGGGAACAATATCACATAATACTTCTTTCACACATTGTCTTGTACTGAATTTGATCCTTGCTTGATTCGGATGAAAGCTTGTTGGTAACTTGAGTTTGTCCACCAATCTTTGGCTTACAACATTGTTGTCGCTTTCGTAAACAAATGCAACTAAACATGGGTGGCTTTCGATTAAACACCTTGTTCTCTACTACCTTTTCCATAATCTTTTTCTTTACTTCCTTTTCTTTTTCTTCAATGTCCCTTCCTTCTGCAGTTTATTTTTCTTCTTTTTCTATTCTTTCTTTTTCTATTTTCTTCTTCAACGTATGTTGATTCTTCTTGGCTTGTCTTGGTGTCATAAATTTCAACTTCATTTCATGTCCCTCATGCCTCAAATAAACAGAACGTTCATCAAGATAGAGCGTTTTAAAATGAACCCATGCCCATCTCAAAAGAAGATGACAAGAGTTCGTGGGAGAAATATCACATAATACTTCTTTCACACATTGTCCTGTACTGAATTTGATCCTTGCTTGATTTGTATGAAAGCTTGTTGGTAACTTGAGTTTCTCCACCAATCTTTGGCTTACAGCATTGTTGTCGCTTTCGTAAACGAATGCAACTGAACATGGGTGGCTTTCGATTAAACACCTTGTTCTCTACTACCTTTTCCATAACCTTTTTCTTTACTTCCTTTTCTTTTTCTTCAATTTCCCTTCCTTCTGCAGTTTATTTTTCTTCTTTTTCTATTCTTTCTTTTTCTATTTTCTCCTTCAACGTATGTTGATCCTTCTTGGCTTGTCTTGGTGTCATAAATTTCAACTTCATTTCATGTCCCTCATGCCTCAAATAAACAGAACGTTCATCAAGATAGAGCGTTTTAAAATGAACCCATGCCCATCTCAAATGAAGATGACAAGAGTTCGTGGGAGCAATATCACATAATACTTCTTTCACACATTGTCCTATACTGAATTTGATCCTTGCTTGATTTGTATGAAAGCTTGTTGGTAACTTGAGTTTCTCCACCAATCTTTGGCTTACAACATTGTTGTCGCTTTCATAAATGAATGCAACTAAACATGGGTGGCTTTCGATTAAACACCTTGTTCTCTACTACCTTTTCCATAATCTTTTTCTTTACTTCCTTTACTTTTTCTTCAATTTCCCTTCCTTCTGCAGTTTATGTTGCTTGTTTTTCTATTCTTTCTTTTTCTATTTTCTCCTTTAACGTATGTTGATCCTTCTTGGCTTGTCTTGGTGTCATAAATTTCAACTTCATTTCATGTCCGTCATGCCTCAAATAAAGGGAACGTTCATCAAGATTGAGCATTGTAAAATGAACCCATGCCCATCTCAAAATTAGATGACAAGAGTTCGTGGGAACAATATCACATAATACTTCTTTCACACATTGTCTTGTACTGAATTTGATCCTTGCTTGATTCGGATGAAAGCTTGTTGGTAACTTGAGTTTGTCCACCAATCTTTGGCTTACAACATTGTTGTCGCTTTCGTAAACAAATGCAACTAAACATGGGTGGCTTTCGATTAAACACCTTGTTCTCTACTACCTTTTCCATAATCTTTTTCTTTACTTCCTTTTCTTTTTCTTCAATGTCCCTTCCTTCTGCAGTTTATTTTTCTTCTTTTTCTATTCTTTCTTTTTCTATTTTCTTCTTCAACGTATGTTGATCCTTCTTGGCTTGTCTTGGTGTCATAAATTTCAACTTCATTTCATGTCCCTCATGCCTCAAATAAACAGAACGTTCATCAAGATAGAGCGTTTTAAAATGAACGCATGCCCATCTCAAAAGAAGATGACAAGAGTTCGTGGGAGAAATATCACATAATACTTCTTTCACACATTGTCCTGTACTGAATTTGATCCTTGCTTGATTTGTATGAAAGCTTGTTGGTAACTTGAGTTTCTCCACCAATCTTTGGCTTACAGCATTGTTGTCGCTTTCGTAAACGAATGCAACTGAACATGGGTGGCTTTCGATTAAACACCTTGTTCTCTACTACCTTTTCCATAACCTTTTTCTTTACTTCCTTTTCTTTTTCTTCAATTTCCCTTCCTTCTGCAGTTTATTTTTCTTCTTTTTCTATTCTTTCTTTTTCTATTCTCTCCTTCAACGTATGTTGATCCTTCTTGGCTTGTCTTGGTGTCATAAATTTCAACTTCATTTCATGTCCCTCATGCCTCAAATAAAGGGAACGTTCATCAATATTGAGCGTTTTAAAATGAAGCCATGCCCATCTCAAAAGAAGATGACAAGAGTTCGTGGGAGAAATATCACATAATACTTCTTTCACACATTGTCCTGTACTGAATTTGATCCTTGCTTGATTTGTATGAAAGCTTGTTGGTAACTTGAGTTTCTCCACCAATCTTTGGCTTACAACATTGTTGTCGCTTTCATAAATGAATGCAACTAAACATGGGTGGCTTTCGATTAAACACCTTGTTCTCTACTACCTTTTCCATAATCTTTTTCTTTACTTCCTTTACTTTTTCTTCAATTTCCCTTCCTTCTGCAGTTTATGTTGCTTGTTTTTCTATTCTTTCTTTTTCTATTTTCTCCTTTAACGTATGTTGATCCTTCTTGGCTTGTCTTGGTGTCATAAATTTCAACTTCATTTCATGTCCCTCATGCCTCAAATAAAGGGAACGTTCATCAAGATTGAGCATTGTAAAATGAACCCATGCCCATCTCAAAATTAGATGACAAGAGTTCGTGGGAACAATATCACATAATACTTCTTTCACACATTGTCTTGTACTGAATTTGATCCTTGCTTGATTCGGATGAAAGCTTGTTGGTAACTTGAGTTTGTCCACCAATCTTTGGCTTACAACATTGTTGTCGCTTTCGTAAACAAATGCAACTAAACATGGGTGGCTTTCGATTAAACACCTTGTTCTCTACTACCTTTTCCATAATCTTTTTCTTTACTTCCTTTTCTTTTTCTTCAATGTCCCTTCCTTCTGCAGTTTATTTTTCTTCTTTTTCTATTCTTTCTTTTTCTATTTTCTTCTTCAACGTATGTTGATTCTTCTTGGCTTGTCTTGGTGTCATAAATTTCAACTTCATTTCATGTCCCTCATGCCTCAAATAAACAGAACGTTCATCAAGATAGAGCGTTTTAAAATGAACGCATGCCCATCTCAAAAGAAGATGACAAGAGTTCGTGGGAGAAATATCACATAATACTTCTTTCACACATTGTCCTGTACTGAATTTGATCCTTGCTTGATTTGTATGAAAGCTTGTTGGTAACTTGAGTTTCTCCACCAATCTTTGGCTTACAGCATTGTTGTCGCTTTCGTAAACGAATGCAACTGAACATGGGTGGCTTTCGATTAAACACCTTGTTCTCTACTACCTTTTCCATAACCTTTTTCTTTACTTCCTTTTCTTTTTCTTCAATTTCCCTTCCTTCTGCAGTTTATTTTTCTTCTTTTTCTATTCTTTCTTTTTCTATTCTCTCCTTCAACGTATGTTGATCCTTCTTGGCTTGTCTTGGTGTCATAAATTTCAACTTCATTTCATGTCCCTCATGCCTCAAATAAAGGGAACGTTCATCAATATTGAGCGTTTTAAAATGAAGCCATGCCCATCTCAAAAGAAGATGACAAGAGTTCGTGGGAGAAATATCACATAATACTTCTTTCACACATTGTCCTGTACTGAATTTGATCCTTGCTTGATTTGTATGAAAGCTTGTTGGTAACTTGAGTTTCTCCACCAATCTTTGGCTTACAACATTGTTGTCGCTTTCATAAATGAATGCAACTAAACATGGGTGGCTTTCGATTAAACACCTTGTTCTCTACTACCTTTTCCATAATCTTTTTCTTTACTTCCTTTACTTTTTCTTCAATTTCCCTTCCTTCTGCAGTTTATGTTGCTTGTTTTTCTATTCTTTCTGTTTCTATTTTCTCCTTTAACGTATGTTGATCCTTCTTGGCTTGTCTTGGTGTCATAAATTTCAACTTCATTTCATGTCCGTCATGCCTCAAATAAAGGGAACGTTCATCAAGATTGAGCATTGTAAAATGAACCCATGCCCATCTCAAAATTAGATGACAAGAGTTCGTGGGAACAATATCACATAATACTTCTTTCACACATTGTCTTGTACTGAATTTGATCCTTGCTTGATTCGGATGAAAGCTTGTTGGTAACTTGAGTTTGTCCACCAATCTTTGGCTTACAACATTGTTGTCGCTTTCGTAAACAAATGCAACTAAACATGGGTGGCTTTCGATTAAACACCTTGTTCTCTACTACCTTTTCCATAATCTTTTTCTTTACTTCCTTTTCTTTTTCTTCAATGTCCCTTCCTTCTGCAGTTTATTTTTCTTCTTTTTCTATTCTTTCTTTTTCTATTTTCTTCTTCAACGTATGTTGATTCTTCTTGGCTTGTCTTGGTGTCATAAATTTCAACTTCATTTCATGTCCCTCATGCCTCAAATAAACAGAACGTTCATCAAGATAGAGCGTTTTAAAATGAACCCATGCCCATCTCAAAAGAAGATGACAAGAGTTCGTGGGAGAAATATCACATAATACTTCTTTCACACATTGTCCTGTACTGAATTTGATCCTTGCTTGATTTGTATGAAAGCTTGTTGGTAACTTGAGTTTCTCCACCAATCTTTGGCTTACAGCATTGTTGTCGCTTTCGTAAACGAATGCAACTGAACATGGGTGGCTTTCGATTAAACACCTTGTTCTCTACTACCTTTTCCATAACCTTTTTCTTTACTTCCTTTTCTTTTTCTTCAATTTCCCTTCCTTCTGCAGTTTATTTTTCTTCTTTTTCTATTCTTTCTTTTTCTATTTTCTCCTTCAACGTATGTTGATCCTTCTTGGCTTGTCTTGGTGTCATAAATTTCAACTTCATTTCATGTCCCTCATGCCTCAAATAAACAGAACGTTCATCAAGATAGAGCGTTTTAAAATGAACCCATGCCCATCTCAAATGAAGATGACAAGAGTTCGTGGGAGCAATATCACATAATACTTCTTTCACACATTGTCCTATACTGAATTTGATCCTTGCTTGATTTGTATGAAAGCTTGTTGGTAACTTGAGTTTCTCCACCAATCTTTGGCTTACAACATTGTTGTCGCTTTCATAAATGAATGCAACTAAACATGGGTGGCTTTCGATTAAACACCTTGTTCTCTACTACCTTTTCCATAATCTTTTTCTTTACTTCCTTTACTTTTTCTTCAATTTCCCTTCCTTCTGCAGTTTATGTTGCTTGTTTTTCTATTCTTTCTTTTTCTATTTTCTCCTTTAACGTATGTTGATCCTTCTTGGCTTGTCTTGGTGTCATAAATTTCAACTTCATTTCATGTCCGTCATGCCTCAAATAAAGGGAACGTTCATCAAGATTGAGCATTGTAAAATGAACCCATGCCCATCTCAAAATTAGATGACAAGAGTTCGTGGGAACAATATCACATAATACTTCTTTCACACATTGTCTTGTACTGAATTTGATCCTTGCTTGATTCGGATGAAAGCTTGTTGGTAACTTGAGTTTGTCCACCAATCTTTGGCTTACAACATTGTTGTCGCTTTCGTAAACAAATGCAACTAAACATGGGTGGCTTTCGATTAAACACCTTGTTCTCTACTACCTTTTCCATAATCTTTTTCTTTACTTCCTTTTCTTTTTCTTCAATGTCCCTTCCTTCTGCAGTTTATTTTTCTTCTTTTTCTATTCTTTCTTTTTCTATTTTCTTCTTCAACGTATGTTGATCCTTCTTGGCTTGTCTTGGTGTCATAAATTTCAACTTCATTTCATGTCCCTCATGCCTCAAATAAACAGAACGTTCATCAAGATAGAGCGTTTTAAAATGAACGCATGCCCATCTCAAAAGAAGATGACAAGAGTTCGTGGGAGAAATATCACATAATACTTCTTTCACACATTGTCCTGTACTGAATTTGATCCTTGCTTGATTTGTATGAAAGCTTGTTGGTAACTTGAGTTTCTCCACCAATCTTTGGCTTACAGCATTGTTGTCGCTTTCGTAAACGAATGCAACTGAACATGGGTGGCTTTCGATTAAACACCTTGTTCTCTACTACCTTTTCCATAACCTTTTTCTTTACTTCCTTTTCTTTTTCTTCAATTTCCCTTCCTTCTGCAGTTTATTTTTCTTCTTTTTCTATTCTTTCTTTTTCTATTCTCTCCTTCAACGTATGTTGATCCTTCTTGGCTTGTCTTGGTGTCATAAATTTCAACTTCATTTCATGTCCCTCATGCCTCAAATAAAGGGAACGTTCATCAATATTGAGCGTTTTAAAATGAAGCCATGCCCATCTCAAAAGAAGATGACAAGAGTTCGTGGGAGAAATATCACATAATACTTCTTTCACACATTGTCCTGTACTGAATTTGATCCTTGCTTGATTTGTATGAAAGCTTGTTGGTAACTTGAGTTTCTCCACCAATCTTTGGCTTACAACATTGTTGTCGCTTTCATAAATGAATGCAACTAAACATGGGTGGCTTTCGATTAAACACCTTGTTCTCTACTACCTTTTCCATAATCTTTTTCTTTACTTCCTTTACTTTTTCTTCAATTTCCCTTCCTTCTGCAGTTTATGTTGCTTGTTTTTCTATTCTTTCTTTTTCTATTTTCTCCTTTAACGTATGTTGATCCTTCTTGGCTTGTCTTGGTGTCATAAATTTCAACTTCATTTCATGTCCGTCATGCCTCAAATAAAGGGAACGTTCATCAAGATTGAGCATTGTAAAATGAACCCATGCCCATCTCAAAATTAGATGACAAGAGTTCGTGGGAACAATATCACATAATACTTCTTTCACACATTGTCTTGTACTGAATTTGATCCTTGCTTGATTCGGATGAAAGCTTGTTGGTAACTTGAGTTTGTCCACCAATCTTTGGCTAACAACATTGTTGTCGCTTTCGTAAACAAATGCAACTAAACATGGGTGGCTTTCGATTAAACACCTTGTTCTCTACTACCTTTTCCATAATCTTTTTCTTTACTTCCTTTTCTTTTTCTTCAATGTCCCTTCCTTCTGCAGTTTATTTTTCTTCTTTTTCTATTCTTTCTTTTTCTATTTTCTTCTTCAACGTATGTTGATTCTTCTTGGCTTGTCTTGGTGTCATAAATTTCAACTTCATTTCATGTCCCTCATGCCTCAAATAAACAGAACGTTCATCAAGATAGAGCGTTTTAAAATGAACCCATGCCCATCTCAAAAGAAGATGACAAGAGTTCGTGGGAGAAATATCACATAATACTTCTTTCACACATTGTCCTGTACTGAATTTGATCCTTGCTTGATTTGTATGAAAGCTTGTTGGTAACTTGAGTTTCTCCACCAATCTTTGGCTTACAGCATTGTTGTCGCTTTCGTAAACGAATGCAACTGAACATGGGTGGCTTTCGATTAAACACCTTGTTCTCTACTACCTTTTCCATAACCTTTTTCTTTACTTCCTTTTCTTTTTCTTCAATTTCCCTTCCTTCTGCAGTTTATTTTTCTTCTTTTTCTATTCTTTCTTTTTCTATTCTCTCCTTCAACGTATGTTGATCCTTCTTGGCTTGTCTTGGTGTCATAAATTTCAACTTCATTTTATGTCCCTCATGCCTCAAATAAAGGGAACGTTCATCAAGATTGAGCGTTTTAAAATGAAGCCATGCCCATCTCAAAAGAAGATGACAAGAGTTCGTGGGAGCAATATCAAATAATACTTCTTTCACACATTGTCCTGTACTGAATTTGATCCTTGCTTGATTTGTATGAAAGCTTGTTGGTAACTTGAGTTTCTCCACCAATCTTTGGCTTACAACATTGTTGTCGCTTTCATAAATGAATGCAACTAAACATGGGTGGCTTTCGATTAAACACCTTGTTCTCTACTACCTTTTCCATAATCTTTTTCTTTACTTCCTTTACTTTTTCTTGAATTTCCCTTCCTTCTGCAGTTTATGTTGCTTGTTTTTTTATTCTTTCTTTTTCTATTTTCTCCTTTAACGTATGTTGATCCTTCTTGGCTTGTCTTGGTGTCATAAATTTCAACTTCATTTCATGTCCGTCATGCCTCAAATAAAGGGAACGTTCATCAAGATTGAGCATTGTAAAATGAACCCATGCCCATCTCAAAATTAGATGACAAGAGTTCGTGGGAACAATATCACATAATACTTCTTTCACACATTGTCTTGTACTGAATTTGATCCTTGCTTGATTTGTATGAAAGCTTGTTGGTAACTTGAGTTTCTCCACCAATCTTTGGCTTACAGCATTGTTGTCGCTTTCGTAAACGAATGCAACTGAACATGGGTGGCTTTCGATTAAACACCTTGTTCTCTACTACCTTTTCCATAACCTTTTTCTTTACTTCCTTTTCTTTTTCTTCAATTTCCCTTCCTTCTGCAGTTTATTTTTCTTCTTTTTCTATTCTTTCTTTTTCTATTCTCTCCTTCAACGTATGTTGATCCTTCTTGGCTTGTCTTGGTGTCATAAATTTCAACTTCATTTCATGTCCCTCATGCCTCAAATAAAGGGAACGTTCATCAAGATTGAGCGTTTTAAAATGAAGCCATGCCCATCTCAAAAGAAGATGACAAGAGTTCGTGGGAGCAATATCACATAATACTTCTTTCACACATTGTCCTGTACTGAATTTGATCCTTGCTTGATTTGTATGAAAGCTTGTTGGTAACTTGAGTTTCGCCACCAATCTTTGGCTTACAACATTGTTGTCGCTTTCATAAATGAATGCAACTAAACATGGGTGGCTTTCGATTAAACACCTTGTTCTCTACTACCTTTTCCATAATCTTTTTCTTTACTTCCTTTACTTTTTCTTGAATTTCCCTTCCTTCTGCAGTTTATGTTGCTTGTTTTTTTATTCTTTCTTTTTCTATTTTCTCCTTTAACGTATGTTGATCCTTCTTGGCTTGTCTTGGTGTCATAAATTTCAACTTCATTTCATGTCCGTCATGCCTCAAATAAAGGGAACGTTCATCAAGATTGAGCATTGTAAAATGAACCCATGCCCATCTCAAAATTAGATGACAAGAGTTCGTGGGAACAATATCACATAATACTTCTTTCACACATTGTCTTGTACTGAATTTGATCCTTGCTTGATTTGTATGAAAGCTTGTTGGTAACTTGAGTTTCTCCACCAATCTTTGGCTTACAGCATTGTTGTCGCTTTCGTAAACGAATGCAACTGAACATGGGTGGCTTTCGATTAAACACCTTGTTCTCTACTACCTTTTCCATAACCTTTTTCTTTACTTCCTTTTCTTTTTCTTCAATTTCCCTTCCTTCTGCAGTTTATTTTTCTTCTTTTTCTATTCTTTCTTTTTCTATTCTCTCCTTCAACGTATGTTGATCCTTCTTGGCTTGTCTTGGTGTCATAAATTTCAACTTCATTTCATGTCCCTCATGCCTCAAATAAAGGGAACGTTCATCAAGATTGAGCGTTTTAAAATGAAGCCATGCCCATCTCAAAAGAAGATGACAAGAGTTCGTGGGAGCAATATCACATAATACTTCTTTCACACATTGTCCTGTACTGAATTTGATCCTTGCTTGATTTGTATGAAAGCTTGTTGGTAACTTGAGTTTCGCCACCAATCTTTGGCTTACAACATTGTTGTCGCTTTCATAAATGAATGCAACTAAACATGGGTGGCTTTCGATTAAACACCTTGTTCTCTACTACCTTTTCCATAATCTTTTTCTTTACTTCCTTTACTTTTTCTTGAATTTCCCTTCCTTCTGCAGTTTATGTTGCTTGTTTTTTTATTCTTTCTTTTTCTATTTTCTCCTTTAACGTATGTTGATCCTTCTTGGCTTGTCTTGGTGTCATAAATTTCAACTTCATTTCATGTCCGTCATGCCTCAAATAAAGGGAACGTTCATCAAGATTGAGCATTGTAAAATGAACCCATGCCCATCTCAAAATTAGATGACAAGAGTTCGTGGGAACAATATCACATAATACTTCTTTCACACATTGTCTTGTACTGAATTTGATCCTTGCTTGATTCGGATGAAAGCTTGTTGGTAACTTGAGTTTCTCTACCAATCTTTGGCTTCCAACATTGTTGTCGCTTTCATAAATGAATGCAACTAAACATGGGTGGCTTTCGATTAAACACCTTGTTCTCTACTACCTTTTCCATAATCTTTTTCTTTATTTCCTTTTCTTTTTCTTCAATTTCCCTTCCTTCTGCAGTTTATGTTGCTTGTTTTTCTATTCTTTCTTTTTCTATTTTCTCCTTCAACGTATGTTGATCCTTCTTGGCTTGTCTTGGTGTCATAAATTTCAACTTCATTTCATGTCCCTCATGCCTCAAATAAACAGAACGTTCATCAAGATAGAGCGTTTTAAAATGAACCCATGCCCATCTCAAAAGAAGATGACAAGAGTTCGTGGGAGCAATATCACATAATACTTCTTTCACACATTGTCCTGTACTGAATTTGATCCTTGCTTGATTTGTATGAAAGCTTGTTGGTAACTTGAGTTTCTCCACCAATCTTTGGCTTACAACATTGTTGTCGCTTTCATAAATGAATGCAACTAAACATGGGTGGCTTTCGATTAAACACCTTGTTCTCTACTACCTTTTCCATAATCTTTTTCTTTACTTCCTTTACTTTTTCTTCAATTTCCCTTCCTTCTGCAGTTTATGTTGCTTGTTTTTCTATTCTTTCTTTTTCTATTTTCTCCTTTAACGTATGTTGATCCTTCTTGGCTTGTCTTGGTGTCATAAATTTCAAGTTCATTTCATGTCCGTCATGCCTCAAATAAAGGGAACGTTCATCAAGATTGAGCATTGTAAAATGAACCCATGCCCATCTCAAAATTAGATGACAAGAGTTCGTGGGAACAATATCACATAATACTTCTTTCACACATTGTCTTGTACTGAATTTGATCCTTGCTTGATTCGGATGAAAGCTTGTTGGTAACTTGAGTTTGTCCACCAATCTTTGGCTTACAACATTGTTGTCGCTTTCGTAAACAAATGCAACTAAACATGGGTGGCTTTCGATTAAACACCTTGTTCTCTACTACCTTTTCCATAATCTTTTTCTTTACTTCCTTTTCTTTTTCTTCAATGTCCCTTCCTTCTGCAGTTTATTTTTCTTCTTTTTCTATTCTTTCTTTTTCTATTTTCTCCTTCAACGTATGTTGATCCTTCTTGGCTTGTCTTGGTGTCATAAATTTCAACTTCATTTCATGTCCCTCATGCCTCAAATAAACAGAACGTTCATCAAGATAGAGCGTTTTAAAATGAACCCATGCCCATCTCAAAAGAAGATGACAAGAGTTCGTGGGAGAAATATCACATAATACTTCTTTCACACATTGTCCTGTACTGAATTTGATCCTTGCTTGATTTGTATGAAAGCTTGTTGGTAACTTGAGTTTCTCCACCAATCTTTGGCTTATAGCATTGTTGTCGCTTTCGTAAACGAATGCAACTAAACATGGGTGGCTTTCGATTAAACACCTTGTTCTCTACTACCTTTTCCATAACCTTTTTCTTTACTTCCTTTTCTTTTTCTTCAATTTCCCTTCCTTCTGCAGTTTATTTTTCTTCTTTTTCTATTCTTTCTTTCTCTATTCTCTCCTTCAACGTATGTTGATCCTTCTTGGCTTGTCTTGGTGTCATAAATTTCAACTTCATTTCATGTCCCTCATGCCTCAAATAAAGGGAACGTTCATCAAGATTGAGCGTTTTATAATGAACCCATGCCCATCTCAAAAGAAGATGACAAGGGTTCGTGGGAGCAATATCACATAATACTTCTTTCACACATTGTCCTGTACTGAATTTGATCCTTGCTTGATTTGTATGAAAGCTTGTTGGTAACTTGAGTTTCTCCACCAATCTTTGGCTTACAACATTGTTGTCGCTTTCATAAATGAATGCAACTAAACATGGGTGGCTTTCGATTAAACACCTTGTTCTCTACTACCTTTTCCATAATCTTTTTCTTTACTTCCTTTACTTTTTCTTCAATTTCCCTTTCTTCTGCAGTTTATGTTGCTTGTTTTTTTATTCTTTCTTTTTCTATTTTCTCCTTTAACGTATGTTGATCCTTCTTGGCTTGTCTTGGTGTCATAAATTTCAACTTCATTTCATGTCCGTCATGCCTCAAATAAAGGGAACGTTCATCAAGATTGAGCATTGTAAAATGAACCCATGCCCATCTCAAAATTAGATGACAAGAGTTCGTGGGAACAATATCACATAATACTTCTTTCACACATTGTCTTGTACTGAATTTGATCCTTGCTTGATTCGGATGAAAGCTTGTTGGTAACTTGAGTTTGTCCACCAATCTTTGGCTTATAACATTGTTGTCGCTTTCGTAAACAAATGCAACTAAACATGGGTGGTTTTCGATTAAACACCTTGTTCTCTACTACCTTTTCCATAATCTTTTTCTTTACTTCCTTTTCTTTTTCTTCAATGTCCCTTCCTTCTGCAGTGTATTTTTCTTCTTTTTCTATTCTTTCTTTTTCTATTTTCTCCTTCAACGTTTGTTGATCCTTCTTGGCTTGTGTTGGTGTCATAAATTTCAACTTCATTTCATGTCCCTCATGCCTCAAATAAACAGAACGTTCATCAAGATAGAGCGTTTTAAAATGAACCCATGCCCATCTCAAAAGAAGATGACAAGGGTTCGTGGGAGCAATATCACATAATACTTCTTTCACACATTGTCCTGTACTGAATTTGATCCTTGCTTGATTCGGATGAAAGCTTGTTGGTAACTTGAGTTTCTCTACCAATCTTTGGCTTCCAACATTGTTGTCGCTTTCATAAATGAATGCAACTAAACATGGGTGGCTTTCGATTAAACACCTTGTTCTCTACTACCTTTTCCATAATCTTTTTCTTTACTTCCTTTTCTTTTTCTTCAATTTCCCTTCCTTCTGCAGTTTATGTTGCTTGTTTTTCTATTCTTTCTTTTTCTATTTTCTCCTTCAACGTATGTTGATCCTTCTTGGCTTGTCTTGGTGTCATAAATTTCAACTTCATTTCATGTCCCTCATGCCTCAAATAAACAGAACGTTCATCAAGATAGAGCGTTTTAAAATGAACCCATGCCCATCTCAAAAGAAGATGACAAGGGTTCGTGGGAGCAATATCACATAATACTTCTTTCACACATTGTCCTGTACTGAATTTGATCCTTGCTTGATTCGGATGAAAGCTTGTTGGTAACTTGAGTTTCTCTACCAATCTTTGGCTTACAACATTGTTGTCGCTTTCGTAAACGAATGCAACTAAACATGGGTGGCTTTCGATTAAACACCTTGTTCTCTACTACCTTTTCCATAACCTTTTTCTTTACTTCCTTTTCTTTTTCTTCAATTTCCCTTCCTTCTGCAGTTTATTTTTATTCTTTTTCTATTCTTTCTTTTTCTATTTTCTCCTTCAACGTATGTTGATCCTTCTTGGCTTGTCTTGGTGTCATAAATTTCAACTTCATTCCATGTCCCTCATGCCTCAAATAAAGGGAACGTTCATCAAGATTGAGCGTTTTAAAATGAAGCCATGCCCATCTCAAAAGAAGATGACAAGGGTTCGTGGGAGCAATATCATATAATACTTCTTTCACACATTGTCCTGTACTGAATTTGATCCTTGCTTGATTTGTATGAAAGCTTGTTGGTAACTTGAGTTTCTCCACCAATCTTTGGCTTACAACATTGTTGTCGCTTTCATAAATGAATGCAACTAAACATGGGTGGCTTTCGATTAAACACCTTGTTCTCTACTACCTTTTCCATAATCTTTTTCTTTACTTCCTTTACTTTTTCTTCAATTTCCCTTCCTTCTGCAGTTTATGTTGCTTGTTTTTTTATTCTTTCTTTTTCTATTTTCTCCTTTAACGTATGTTGATCCTTCTTGGCTTGTCTTGGTGTCATAAATTTCAACTTCATTTCATGTCCGTCATGCCTCAAATAAAGGGAACGTTCATCAAGATTGAGCATTGTAAAATGAACCCATGCCCATCTCAAAATTAGATGACAAGAGTTCGTGGGAACAATATCACATAATACTTCTTTCACACATTGTCTTGTACTGAATTTGATCCTTGCTTGATTCGGATGAAAGCTTGTTGGTAACTTGAGTTTGTCCACCAATCTTTGGCTTACAACATTGTTGTCGCTTTCGTAAACAAATGCAACTAAACATGGGTGGTTTTCGATTAAACACCTTGTTCTCTACTACCTTTTCCATAATCTTTTTCTTTACTTCCTTTTCTTTTTCTTCAATGTCCCTTCCTTCTGCAGTGTATTTTTCTTCTTTTTCTATTCTTTCTTTTTCTATTTTCTCCTTCAACGTTTGTTGATCCTTCTTGGCTTGTGTTGGTGTCATAAATTTCAACTTCATTTCATGTCCCTCATGCCTCAAATAAACAGAACGTTCATCAAGATAGAGCGTTTTAAAATGAACCCATGCCCATCTCAAAAGAAGATGACAAGGGTTCGTGGGAGCAATATCACATAATACTTCTTTCACACATAATCCTGTGCTGAATTTGATCCTTGCTTGATTCGGATGAGAGCTTGTTGGTAACTTGAGTTTCTCTACCAATTTTTGGCTTACAACATTGTTGTCGCTTTCGTAAACGAATGCAACTAAACATGGGTGGCTTTCGATTAACACCTTGTTCTCTACTACCTTTTCCATAATCTTTTTCTTTACTTCCTTTTCTTTTTCTTCAATTTCCCTTCCTTCTGTAGTTTATTTTTCTTCTTTTTCTATTCTTTCTTTTTCTATTTTCTCCTTCAACGTATGTTGATCCTTCTTGGCTTGTCTTGGTGTCATAAATTTCAACTTCATTTCATGTCCGTCATGCCTCAAATAAAGGGAACATTCATCAAGATTGAGCATTGTAAAATGAACCCATGCCCATCTCAAAATTAGATGACAAGAGTTCGTGGGAACAATATCACATAATACTTCTTCACACATTCTCTTGTACTGAATTTGATCCTTGCTTGATTGGGATGAAAGCTTGTTGGTAACTTGAGTTTGTCCACCAATCTTTGGCTTACAACATTGTTGTCGCTTTCGTAAACAAATGCAACTAAACATGGGTGGCTTTCTATTAAACACCTTGTTCTCTACTACCTTTTCCATAATCTTTTTCTTTACTTCCTTTTCTTTTTCTTCAATGTCCCTTCCTTCTGCAGTTTATTTTTCTTCTTTTTCTATTCTTTCTTTTTCTATTTTCTCCTTCAACGTATGTTGATCCTTCTTGGCTTGTCTTGGTGTCATAAATTTCAACTTCATTTCATGTCCCTCATGCCTCAAATAAACAGAACGTTCATCAAGATAGAGCGTTTTAAAATGAACCCATGCCCATCTCAAAAGAAGATGACAAGAGTTCGTGGGAGCAATATCACATAATACTTCTTTCACACATTGTCCTGTACTGAATTTGATCCTTGCTTGATTTGTATGAAAGCTTGTTGGTAACTTGAGTTTCTCCACCAATCTTTGGCTTACAACATTGTTGTCGCCTTCATAAATGAATGCAACTAAACATGGGTGGCTTTCGATTAAACACCTTGTTCTCTACTACCTTTTCCATAATCTTTTTCTTTACTTCCTTTACTTTTTCTTCAATTTCCCTTCCTTCTGCAGTTTATGTTGCTTGTTTTTCTATTCTTTCTTTTTCTATTTTCTCCATTAACGTATGTTGATCCTTCTTGGCTTGTCTGGGTGTCATAAATTTCAACTTCATTTCATGTCCGTCATGCCTCAAATAAAGGGAACGTTCATCAAGATTGAGCATTGTAAAATGAACCCATGCCCATCTCAAAATTAGATGACAAGAGTTCGTGGGTACAATATCACATAATACTTCTTTCACACATTGTCTTGTACTGAATTTGATCCTTGCTTGATTCGGATGAAAGCTTGTTGGTAACTTGAGTTTGTCCACCAATCTTTGGCTTACAACATTGTTGTCGCTTTCGTAAACAAATGCAAGTAAACATGGGTGGCTTTCGATTAAACACCTTATTCTCTACTACCTTTTCCATAATCTTTTTCTTTACTTCCTTTTCTTTTTCTTCAATGTCCCTTCCTTCTGCAGTTTATTTTTCTTCTTTTTCTATTCTTTCTTTTTCTATTTTCTCCTTCAACGTATGTTGATCCTTCTTGGCTTGTCTTGGTGTCATAAATTTCAACTTCATTTCATGTCCCTCATGCCTCAAATAAACAGAACGTTCATCAAGATAGAGCGTTTTAAAATGAACCCATGCCCATCTCAAAAGAAGATGACAAGAGTTCGTGGGAGCAATATCACATAATACTTCTTTCACACATTGTCCTGTACTGAATTTGATCCTTGCTTGATTTGTATGAAAGCTTGTTGGTAACTTGAGTTTCTCCACCAATCTTTGGCTTACAGCATTGTTGTCGCTTTCGTAAACGAATGCAACTGAACATGGGTGGCTTTCGATTAAACACCTTGTTCTCTACTACCTTTTCCATAACCTTTTTCTTTACTTCCTTTTCTTTTTCTTCAATTTCCCTTCCTTCTGCAGTTTATTTTTCTTCTTTTTCTATTCTTTCTTTTTCTATTCTCTCCTTCAACGTATGTTGATCCTTCTTGGCTTGTCTTGGTGTCATAAATTTCAACTTCATTTCATGTCCGTCATGCCTCAAATAAAGGGAACGTTCATCAAGATTGAGCATTATAAAATGAACCCATGCCCATCTCAAAATTAGATGACAAGAGTTCGTGGGAACAATATCACATAATACTTCTTTCACACATTGTCTTGTACTGAATTTGATCCTTGCTTGATTCGGATGAAAGCTTGTTGGTAACTTGAGTTTGTCCACCAATCTTTGGCTTACAACATTGTTGTCGCTTTCGTAAACAAATGCAACTAAACATGGGTGGTTTTCGATTAAACACCTTGTTCTCTACTACCTTTTCCATAATCTTTTTCTTTACTTCCTTTTCTTTTTCTTCAATGTCCCTTCCTTCTGCAGTGTATTTTTCTTCTTTTTCTATTCTTTCTTTTTCTATTTTCTCCTACAACGTTTGTTGATCCTTCTTGGCTTGTGTTGGTGTCATAAATTTCAACTTCATTTCATGTCCCTCATGCATCAAATAAACAGAACGTTCATCAAGATAGAGCGTTTTAAAATGAACCCATGCCCATCTCAAAAGAAGATGACAAGGGTTCGTGGGACCAATATCACATAATACTTCTTTCACACATTGTCCTGTACTGAATTTGATCCTTGCTTGATTCGGATGAAAGCTTGTTGGTAACTTGAGTTTCTCTACCAATCTTTGGCTTACAACATTGTTGTCGCTTTCATAAATGAATGCAACTAAACATGGGTGGCTTTCGATTAAACACCTTGTTCTCTACTACCTTTTCCATAATCTTTTTGTTTACTTCCTTTTCTTTTTCTTTAATTTCCCTTCCTTCTGCAGTTTATGTTGCTTGTTTTTCTATTCTTTCTTTTTCTATTTTCTCCTTCAACGTATGTTGATCCTTCTTGGCTTGTCTTGGTGTCATAAATTTCAACTTCATTTCATGTCCCTCATGCCTCAAATAAACAGAACGTTCATCAAGATAGAGCGTTTTAAAATGAACCCATGCCCATCTCAAAAGAAGATGACAAGGGTTCGTGGGAGCAATATCACATAATACTTCTTTCACACATTGTCCTGTACTGAATTTGATCCTTGCTTGATTCGGATGAAAGCTTGTTGGTAACTTGAGTTTCTCTACCAATCTTTGGCTTACAACATTGTTGTCGCTTTCGTAAACGAATGCAACTAAACATGGGTGGCTTTCGATTAAACACCTTGTTCTCTACTACCTTTTCCATAACCTTTTTCTTTACTTCCTTTTCTTTTTCTTCAATTTCCCTTCCTTCTGCAGTTTATTTTTATTCTTTTTCTATTCTTTCTTTTTCTATTTTCTCCTTCAACGTATGTTGATCCTTCTTGGCTTGTCTTGGTGTCATAAATTTCAACTTCATTCCATGTCCCTCATGCCTCAAATAAAGGGAACGTTCATCAAGATTGAGCGTTTTAAAATGAAGCCATGCCCATCTCAAAAGAAGATGACAAGAGTTCGTGGGAGCAATATCACATAATACTTCTTTCACACATTGTCCTGTACTGAATTTGATCCTTGCTTGATTTGTATGAAAGCTTGTTGGTAACTTGAGTTTCTCCACCAATCTTTGGCTTACAACATTGTTGTCGCTTTCATAAATGAATGCAACTAAACATTGGTGGCTTTCGATTAAACACCTTGTTCTCTACTACCTTTTCCATATTCTTTTTCTTTACTTCCTTTTCTTTTTCTTCAATTTCCCTTCCTTCTGCAGTTTATGTTGCTTGTTTTTCTATTCTTTCTTTTTCTATTTTCTCCTTCAACGTATGTTGATCCTTCTTGGCTTGTCTTGGTGTCATAAATTTCAACTTCATTTCATGTCCGTCATGCCTCAAATAAAGGGAACGTTCATCAAGATTGAGCATTGTAAAATGAACCCATGCCCATCTCAAAATTAGATGACAAGAGTTCGTAGGAACAAAATCATATAATACTTCTTTCACACATTGTCTTGTACTGAATTTGATCCTTGCTTGATTCAGATGAAAGCTTGTTGGTAACTTGAGTTTGTCCACCAATCTTTGGCTTACAACATTGTTGTCGCTCTCGTAAACAAATGCAACTAAACATGGGTGGTTTTCGATTAAACACCTTGTTCTCTACTACCTTTTCCATAATATTTTTCTTTACTTCCTTTTCTTTTTCTTCAATTTCCCTTCCTTCTGCAGTTTATTTTTCTTCTTTTTCTATTCTTTCTTTTTCTATTTTCTCCTTCAACGTATGTTGATCCTTCTTGGCTTGTCTTGGTGTCATAAATTTCAACTTCATTTCATGTCCCTCATGGCTCAAATAAACAGAACGTTCATCAAGATAGAGCGTTTTAAGATGAACCCATGCCCATCTCAAAAGAAGATGACAAGGGTTCGTGGGAGCAATATCACATAATACTTCTTTCACACATTGTCCTGTACTGAATTTGATCCTTGCTTGATTCGGATGAGAGCTTGTTGGTAACTTGAGTTTCTCAACCAATTTTTGGCTTACAACATTGTTGTCGCTTTCGTAAACGAATGCAACTAAACATGGGTGGCTTTCGATTAAACACCTTGTTCTCTACTACCTTTTCCATAATCTTTTTCTTTACTTCCTTTTCTTTTTCTTCAATTTCCCTTCCTTCTGTAGTTTATTTTTCTTCTTTTTCTATTCTTTCTTTTTCTATTTTCTCCTTCAACGTATGTTGATCCTTCTTGGCTTGTCATGGTGTCATAAATTTCAACTTCATTTCATGTCCCTCATGGCTCAAATAAAGGGAACGTTCATCAAAATTGAGCATTTTAAAATGAAGCCATGCCCATCTCAAAAGAAGATGACAAGAGTTCGTGGGAGCAATATCACATAATACTTCTTTCACACATTGTCTGTACTGAATTTGATCCTTGCTTGATTTTTATGAAAGCTTGTTTGTAACTTGAGTTTCTCCACCAATCTTTGGCTTACAACATTGTTGTCGCTTTCATAAATGAATGCAACTAAACATGGGTGGCTTTCGATTAAACACCATGTTCTCTACTACCTTTTCCATAATCTTTTTCTTTACTTCCTTTTATTTTTCTTCAATTTCCCTTCCTTCTGCAGTTTATGTTGCTTGTTTTTCTATTCTTTCTTTTTCTATTTTCTCCTTCAGCGTATGTTGATCCTTCTTGGCTTGTCTTGGTGTCATAAATTTCAACTTCATTTCATGTCCCTCATGCCTCAAATAAACGGAACATTCATCAAGATAGAGCATTTTAAAATAAAGTCATGCCCATCTCAAAAGAAGATTACAAGAGTTCGTAGGAGCAATATCACATCATACTTCTTTCACACATTGTCCTGTACTGAATTTGATCCTTGCTTGATTCAGATGAAAGCTTGTTGGTAACTTGAGTTTCTCCACCAATCTTTGGCTTACAACACTGTTGTCGCTTTCGTAAACGAATGCAACTAAACATAGGTGGCCTTCGATTAAACACCTTGTTCTCTATTACCTTTTTCGTAATCTTCTTCTTTACTTCCTTTTCTTTTTCTTCAATTTCCCTTCCTTCTGCAGTTTATTTTTCTTCTTTTTCTATTCTTTCTTTTTCTATTTTCTCCTTCAATGTATGTTGATCCTTCTTGGCTTGTCATGGTGTCATAAATTTCAATTTCATTTCATGTCCCTCATGGCTCAAATAAAGGGAACGTTCATCAAAATTGAGCATTTTAAAATGAAGCCATGCCCATCTCAAAAGAAGATGACAAGAGTTCGTGGGAGCAATATCACATAATACTTCTTTCACACATTGTCTGTACTGAATTTGATCCTTGCTTGATTTGTATGAAAGCTTGTTTGTAACTTGAGTTTCTCCACCAATCTTTGGCTTACAACACTGTTGTCGCTTTCGTAAACGAATGCAACTAAACATAGGTGGCCTTCGATTAAACACCTTGTTCTCTATTACCTTTTTCGTAATCTTCTTCTTTACTTCCTTTTCTTTTTCTTCAATTTCCCTTCCTTCTGCAGTTTATTTTTCTTCTTTTTCTATTCTTTCTTTTTTCTATTTTCTCCTTCAACGTATGTTGATCCTTCTTGGCTTGTCTTGGTGTCATAAATTTCAACTTCATTTCATGTCCCTCATGCCTCAAATAAAAGGAACGTTCATCAAGATTGAGACTTGGAAAGTGAACCCATGCCCATCTCAAAATTAGATGACAAGAGTTCGTGGGAACAATATCACATAATACTTCTTTCACACATTGTCCTGTACTGAATTTGATCCTAGCTTGATTCGGATGAAAGCTTGTTGCTAACTTGAGTTTCTCCACCAATCTTTGGCTTACAACATTGTTGTCGCTTTCGTAAACAAATGCATCTAAACATGGGTCGTTTTCGATTAAACACCTTGTTCTCTACTACCTTTTCCATAATCTTTTTCTTTACTTCCTTTTCTTTTTCTTCAATTTCCCTTCGTTCTGCAGTTTATTTTTCTTCTTTTTCTATTCTTTCTTTTTCTATTTTCTCCTTCAACGTATGTTGATCCTTCTTGGCTTGTCTTGGTGTCATAAATTTCAACTTCATTTCATGTCCCTCATGTCTCAAATAAACAGAACATTCATCAAGATTGAGCGTTTTAAAATGAACCCATGCCCATCTCAAAATTAGATGACAAGAGTTGGTGGGAACAATATCACATAATCCTTCTTTCACACATTGTCTTGTACTGAATTTGATCCTTGCTTGATTTGTATGAAAGCTTGTTGGTAACTTGAGTTTCTCCACCAATCTTTGGCTTACAACATTGTTGTCGGTTTCATAAATGAATGCAACTAAATATGGGTGGCTTTCGATTAAACACCTTGTTCTCTACTACCTTTTCCATAATCTTTTTCTTTACTTCCTTTTCTTTTTCTTCAATTTCCCTTCCTTCTGCAGTTTATGTTGCTTGTTTTTCTATTCTTTCTTTTTCTATTTTCTCCTTCAACGTATGTTGATCCTTCTTGGCTTGTCTTGGTGTCCTAAATTTCAACTTCATTTCATGTCCCTCATGCCTCAAATAAACGGAACATTCATCAAGATAGAGCGTTTTAAAATAAAGTCATGCCCATCTCAAAAGAAGATGACAAGAGTTCGTAGGAGCAATATCACATAATACTTCTTTCACACATTGTCCTGTACTGAATTTGATCCTTGCTTGATTCGGATGAAAGCTTGTTGGTAACTTGAGTTTCTCCACCAATCTTTGGCTTACAACATTGTTGTCGCTTTCGTAAACGAATGCAACTAAACATGGGTGGCCTTCGATTAAACACCTTGTTCTCTATTACCTTTTTCATAATCTTCTTCTTTACTTCCTTTTCTTTTTCTTCAATTTCCCTTCCTTCTGCAGTTTATTTTTCTTCTTTTTCTATTCTTTCTTTTTCTATTTTCTCCTTCAACGTATGTTGATCCTTCTTGGCTTGTCTTGGTGTCATAAATTTCAACTTCATTTCATGTCCCTCATGCCTCAAATAAAAGGAACGTTCATCAAGATTGAGCATTGTAAAATGAACCCATGCCCATCTCAAAATTAGATGACAAGAGTTCGTGGGAACAATATCACATAATACTTCTTTCACACATTGTCCTGTACTAAATTTGATCCTAGCTTGATTCGGATGAAAGCTTCTTGCTGACTTGAGTTTCTCCACCAATCTTTGGCTTACAACATTGTTGTCGCATTCGTAAACAAATGCAACTAAACATGGGTCGTTTTCGATTAAACACCTTGTTCTCTACTACCTTTTCCATAATCTTTTTCTTTACTTCCTTTTCTTTTTCTTCAATTTCCCTTCCTTCTGCAGTTTATGTTGCTTGTTTTTCTATTCTTTCTTTTTCTATTTTCTCCTTCAACGTATGTTGATCCTTCTTGGCTTGTCTTGGTGTCCTAAATTTCAACTTCATTTCATGTCCCTCATGCCTCAAATAAACGGAAAATTCATCAAGATAGAGCGTTTTAAAATAAAGTCATGCCCATCTCAAAAGAAGATGACAAGAGTTCGTAGGAGCAATATCACATAATACTTCTTTCACACATTGTCCTGTACTGAATTTGATCCTTGCTTGATTCGAATGAAAGCTTGTTGGTAACTTGAGTTTCTCCACCAATCTTTGGCTTACAACATTGTTGTCGCTTTCGTAAACGAATGCAACTACACATGGGTGGCCTTCGATTAAACACCTTGTTCTCTATTACCTTTTTCATAATCTTCTTCTTTACTTCCTTTTCTTTTTCTTCAATTTCCATTTCTTCTGCAGTTTATTTTTCTTCTTTTTCTATTCTTTCTTTTTCTATTTTCTCCTTCAACGTATGTTGATCCTTCTTGGCTTTTCTTGGTGTCATAAATTTCAACTTCATTTCATGTCCCTCATGCCTCAAATAAAAGGAACGTTCATCAAGATTGAGCATTGTAAAATGAACCCATGCCCATCTCAAAATTAGATGACAAGAGTTCGTGGGAACAATATCACATAATAGTTCTTTCACACATTGTCCTGTACTAAATTTGATCCTAGCTTGATTCGGATGAAAGCTTCTTGCTGACTTGAGTTTCTCCACCAATCTTTGGCTTACAACATTGTTGTCGCTTTCGTAAACAAATGCAACTAAACATGGGTCGTTTTCGATTAAACACCTTGTTCTCTACTACCTTTTCCATAATCTTTTTCTTTACTTCCTTTACTTTTTCTTCAATTTCCCTTCCTTCTGCAGTTTATGTTGCTTGTTTTTCTATTCTTTCTTTTTCTATTTTCTCCTTCAACGTATGTTGATCCTTCTTGGCTTGTCTTGGTGTCATAAATTTCAACTTCATTTCATGTCCCTCATGCCTCAAATAAACAGAACATTCATCAAGATTGAGCGTTTTAAAATGAACCCATGCCCATCTCAAAAGAAGATGACAAGGGTTCGTGGGAGCAATATCACATAATACTTCTTTCACACATTGTCCTGTACTGAATTTGATCCTTGCTTGATTCGGATGAAAGCTTGTTGGTAACTTGAGTTTCTCTACCAATCTTTGGCTTACAACATTGTTGTCGCTTTCGTAAACGAATGCAACTAAACATGGGTGGCTTTCGATTAAACACCTTGTTCTCTACTACCTTTTCCATAATCTTTTTCTTTACTTCCTTTTCTTTTTCTTCAATTTCCCTTCCATCTGCAGTTTATTTTTCTTCTTTTTCTATTCTTTCTTTTTCTATTTTCTCCTTCAACGTATGTTGATCCTTCTTGGCTTGTCTTGGTGTCACAAATTTCAACTTCATTTCGTGTCCCTCATGCCTCAAATAAACAGAACATTCATCAAGATTGAGCGTTTTAAAATGAACCCATGACCATCTCAAAAGAAGATGACAAGGGTTCGTGGGAGCAATATCACATAATACTTATTTCACACATTGTCCTGTACTGAATTTGATCCTTGCTTGATTCGGATGAAAGCTTGTTGGTAACTTGAGTTTCTCCACCAATCTTTGGCTTACAACATTGTTGTCGCTTTCGTAAACGAATGCAACTAAACATGGGTGGCTTTCGATTAAACACCTTGTTCTCTACTACCTTTTCCATAATCTTTTTCTTTACTTCCTTTTCTTTTTCTTCAATTTCCCTTCCTTTTGCAATTTATATTGCTTCTTTTTCTATTCTTTCTTTTTCTATTTTCTCCTTCAACGTATGTTGATCCTTCTTGGCTTGTCTTGGTGTCATAAATTTCAACTTCATTTCATGTCCCTCATGCCTCAAATAAACAGAACATTCATCAAGATTGAGCGTTTTAAAATGAACCCATGCCCATCTCAAAAGAAGATGACAAGGGTTCGTGGGAGCAATATCACATAATACTTCTTTCACACATTGTCCTGTACTGAATTTGATCCTTGCTTGATTCGGATGAAAGCTTGTTGGTAACTTGAGTTTCTCTACCAATCTTTGGCTTACAACATTGTTGTCGCTTTCGTAAACGAATGCAACTAAACATGGGTGGCTTTCGATTAAACACCTTGTTCTCTACTACCTTTTCCATAATCTTTTTCTTTACTTCCTTTTCTTTTTCTTCAATTTCCCTTCCTTCTGCAGTTTATTTTTCTTCTTTTTCTATTCTTTCTTTTTCTATTTTCTCCTTCAACGTATGTTGATCCTTCTTGGCTTGTCTTGGTGTCATAAATTTCAACTTCATTTCATGTCCCTCATGCCTCAAATAAACAGAACATTCATCAAGATTGAGCGTTTTAAAATGAACCCATGACCATCTCAAAAGAAGATGACAAGGGTTCGTGGGAGCAATATCACATAATACTTCTTTCACACATTGTCCTGTACTGAATTTGATCCTTGCTTGATTCGGATGAAAGCTTGTTGGTAACTTGAGTTTCTCTACCAATCTTTGGCTTACAACATTGTTGTCGCTTTCGTAAACGAATGCAACTAAACATGGGTGGCTTTCGATTAAACACCTTGTTCTCTGCTACCTTTTCCATAATCTTTTTCTTTACTTCCTTTACTTTTTCTTCAATTTCCCTTCCTTCTGCAGTTTATGTTGCTTGTTTTTCTATTCTTTCTTTTTCTATTTTCTCCTTCAACGTATGTTGATCCTTCTTGGCTTGTCTTGGTGTCATAAATTTCAACTTCATTCCATGTCCCTCATGCCTCAAATAAAGGGAACGTTCATCAAGATTGAGCGTTTTAAAATGAAGCCATGCCCATCTCAAAAGAAGATGACAAGAGTTCGTGGGAGCAATATCACATAATACTTCTTTCACACATTGTCCTGTACTGAATTTGATCCTTGCTTGATTTGTATGAAAGCTTGTTGGTAACTTGAGTTTCTCCACCAATCTTTGGCTTACAACATTGGTGTCGCTTTCATAAATGAATGCAACTAAACATTGGTGGCTTTCGATTAAACACCTTGTTCTCTACTACCTTTTCCATATTCTTTTTCTTTACTTCCTTTTCTTTTTCTTCAATTTCCCTTCCTTCTGCAGTTTATGTTGCTTGTTTTTCTATTCTTTCTTTTTCTATTTTCTCCTTCAACGTATGTTGATCCTTCTTGGCTTGTCTTGGTGTCATAAATTTCAACTTCATTTCATGTCCCTCATGCCTCAAATAAAGGGAACGTTCATCAAGATTGAGCATTGTAAAATGAACCCATGCCCATCTCAAAATTAGATGACAAGAGTTCGTAGGAACAAAATCATATAATACTTCTTTCACACATTGTCTTGTACTGAATTTGATCCTTGCTTGATTCAGATGAAAGCTTGTTGGTAACTTGAGTTTGTTCACCAATCTTTGGCTTACAACATTATTGTCGCTCTCGTAAACAAATGCAACTAAACATGGGTGGTTTTCGATTAAACACCTTGTTCTCTACTACCTTTTCCATAATCTTTTTCTTTACTTCCTTTTCTTTTTCTTCAATTTCCCTTCCTTCTGCAGTTTATTTTTCTTCTTTTTCTATTCTTTCTTTTTCTATTTTCTCCTTCAACGTATGTTGATCCTTCTTGGCTTGTCTTGGTGTCATAAATTTCAACTTCATTTGATGTCCCTCATGGCTCAAATAAACAGAACTTTCATCAAGATAGAGCATTTTAAGATGAACCCATGCCCATCTCAAGAGAAGATGACAAGGGTTCGTGGGAGCAATATCACATAATACTTCTTTCACACATTGTCCTGTACTGAATTTGATCCTTGCTTGATTCGGATGAGAGCTTGTTGGTAACTTGAGTTTCTCTACCAATTTTTGGCTTACAACATTGTTGTCGCTTTCGTAAACGAATGCAACTAAACATGGGTGGCTTTCGATTAAACACCTTGTTCTCTACTACCTTTTCCATAATCTTTTTCTTTACTTCCTTTTCTTTTTCTTCAATTTCCCTTCCTTCTGTAGTTTATTTTTCTTCTTTTTCTATTCTTTCTTTTTCTATTTTCTCCTTCAACGTATGTTGATCCTTCTTGGCTTGTCATGGTGTCATAAATTTCAACTTCATTTCATGTCCCTCATGGCTCAAATAAAGGGAACGTTCATCAAAATTGAGCATTTTAAAATGAAGCCATGCCCATCTCAAAAGAAGATGACAAGAGTTCGTGGGAGCAATATCACATAATACTTCTTTCACACATTGTCTGTACTGAATTTGATCCTTGCTTGATTTGTATGAAAGCTTGTTGGTAACTTGAGTTTCTCCACCAATCTTTGGCTTACAACATTGTTGTCGCTTTCATAAATGAATGCAACTAAACATGGGTGGCTTTCGATTAAACACCATGTTCTCTACTACCTTTTCCATATTCTTTTTCTTTACTTCCTTTACTTTTTCTTCAATTTCCCTTCCTTCTGCAGTTTATGTTGCTTGTTTTTCTATTCTTTCTTTTTCTATTTTCTCCTTCAACGTATGTTGATCCTTCTTGGCTTGTCTTGGTGTCATAAATTTCAACTTCATTTCATGTCCCTCATGCCTCAAATAAAGGGAACGTTCATCAAGATTGAGCATTGTAAAATGAACCCATGCCCATCCCAAAATTAGATGACAAGAGTTCGTAGGAACAAAATCATATAATACTTCTTTCACACATTGTCTTGTAATGAATTTGATCCTTGCTTGATTCAGATGAAAGCTTGTTGGTAACTTGAGTTTGTTCACCAATCTTTGGCTTACAACATTGTTGTCGCTCTCGTAAACAAATGCAACTAAACATGGGTGGTTTTCGTTTAAACACCTTGTTCTCTACTACCTTTTCCATAATCTTTTTCTTTACTTCCTTTTCTTTTTCTTCAATTTCCCTTCCTTCTGCAGTTTATGTTGCTTGTTTTTCTATTCTTTCTTTTTCTATTTTCTCCTTCAGCGTATGTTGATCCTTCTTGGCTTGTCTTGGTGTCATAAATTTCAACTTCATTTCATGTCCCTCATGCCTCAAATAAACGGAACATTCATCAAGATAGAGCATTTTAAAATAAAGTCATGCCCATCTCAAAAGAAGATGACAAGAGTTCGTAGGAGCAATATCACATCATACTTCTTTCACACATTGTCCTGTACTGAATTTGATCCTTGCTTGATTCGGATGAAAGCTTGTTGGTAACTGGAGTTTCTCCACCAATCTTTGGCTTACAACACTGTTGTCGCTTTCGTAAACGAATGCAACTAAACATGGGTGGCCTTCGATTAAACACCTTGTTCTCTATTACCTTTTTCGTAATCTTCTTCTTTACTTCCTTTTCATTTTCTTCAATTTCCCTTCCTTCTGCAGTTTATTTTTCTTCTTTTTCTATTCTTTCTTTTTTCTATTTTCTCCTTCAACGTATGTTGATCCTTCTTGGCTTGTCTTGGTGTCATAAATTTCAACTTCATTTCATGTCCCTCATGCCTCAAATAAAAGGAACGTTCATCAAGATTGAGCCTTGGAAAATGAACCCATGCCCATCTCAAAATTAGATGACAAGAGTTCGTGGGAACAATATCACATAATACTTCTTTCACACATTGTCCTGTACTGAATTTGATCCTAGCTTGATTCGGATGAAAGCTTGGTGCTAACTTGAGTTTCTCCACCAATCTTTGGCTTACAACATTGTTGTCGCTTTCGTAAACAAATGCATCTAAACATGGGTCGTTTTCGATTAAACACCTTGTTCTCTACTACCTTTTCCATAATCTTTTTCTTTACTTCCTTTTCTTTTTCTTCAATTTCCCTTCGTTCTGCAGTTTATTTTTCTTCTTTTTCTATTCTTTCTTTTTCTATTTTCTCCTTCAACGTATGTTGATCCTTCTTGGCTTGTCTTGGTGTCATAAATTTCAACTTCATTTAATGTCCCTCATGTCTCAAATAAACAGAACATTCATCAAGATTGAGCGTTTTAAAATGAACCCATGCCCATCTCAAAATTAGATGACAAGAGTTGGTGGGAACAATATCACATAATCCTTCTTTCACACATTGTCTTGTACTGAATTTGATCCTTGCTTGATTTGTATGAAAGCTTGTTGGTAACTTGAGTTTCTCCACCAATCTTTGGCTTACAACATTGTTGTCGGTTTCATAAATGAATGCAACTAAACATGGGTGGCTTTCGATTAAACACCTTGTTCTCTACTACCTTTTCCATAATCTTTTTCTTTACTTCCTTTTCTTTTTCTTCAATTTCCCTTCCTTCTGCAGTTTATGTTGCTTGTTTTTCTATTCTTTCTTTTTCTATTTTCTCCTTCAACGTATGTTGATCCTTCTTGGCTTGTCTTGGTGTCCTAAATTTCAACTTCATTTCATGTCCCTCATGCCTCAAATAAACGGAACATTCATCAAGATAGAGCGTTTTAAAATAAAGTCATGCCCATCTCAAAAGAAGATGACAAGAGTTCGTAGGAGCAATATCACATAATACTTCTTTCACACATTGTCCTGTACTGAATTTGATCCTTGCTTGATTCGGATGAAAGCTTGTTGGTAACTTGAGTTTCTCCACCAATCTTTGGCTTACAACATTGTTGTCGCTTTCGTAAACGAATGCAACTAAACATGGGTGGCCTTCGATTAAACACCTTGTTCTCTATTACCTTTTTCATAATCTTCTTCTTTACTTCCTTTTCTTTTTCTTCAATTTCCATTCCTTCTGCAGTTTATTTTTCTTCTTTTTCTATTCTTTCTTTTTCTATTTTCTCCTTCAACGTATGTTGATCATTCTTGGCTTTTCTTGGTGTCATAAATTTCAACTTCATTTCATGTCCCTCATGCCTCAAATAAAAGGAACGTTCATCAAGATTGAGCATTGTAAAATGAACCCATGCCCATCTCAAAATTAGATGACAAGAGTTCGTGGGAACAATATCACATAATACTTCTTTCACACATTGTCCTGTACTAAATTTGATCCTAGCTTGATTCGGATGAAAGCTTCTTGCTGACTTGAGTTTCTCCACCAATCTTTGGCTTACAACATTGTTGTCGATTTCGTAAACAAATGCAACTAAACATGGGTCGTTTTCGATTAAACACCTTGTTCTCTACTACCTTTTCCATAATCTTTTTCTTTACTTCCTTTTCTTTTTCTTCAATTTCCCTTCGTTCTGCAGTTTATTTTTCTTCTTTTTCTATTCTTTCTTTTTCTATTTTCTCCTTCAACGTATGTTGATCCTTCTTGGCTTGTCTTGGTGTCATAAATTTCAACTTCATTTCATGTCCCTCATGCCTCAAATAAACAGAACATTCATCAAGATTGAGCGTTTTAAAATGAACCCATGCCCATCTCAAAAGAAGATGACAAGGGTTCGTGCGAGCAATATCACATAATACTTCTTTCACACATTGTCCTGTACTGAATTTGATCCTTGCTTGATTCGGATGAAAGCTTGTTGGTAACTTGAGTTTCTCTACCAATCTTTGGCTTACAACATTGTTGTCGCTTTCGTAAACGAATGCAACTAAACATGGGTGGCTTTCGATTAAACACCTTGTTCTCTACTACCTTTTCCATAATCTTTTTCTTTACTTCCTTTTCTTTTTCTTCAATTTCCCTTCCTTCTGCAGTTTATTTTTCTTCTTTTTCTATTCTTTCTTTTTCTATTTTCTCCTTCAACGTATGTTGATCCTTCTTGGCTTGTCTTGGTGTCATAAATTTCAACTTCATTTCATGTCCCTCATGCCTCAAATAAACAGAACATTCATCAAGATTGAGCGTTTTAAAATGAACCCATGACCATCTCAAAAGAAGATGACAAGGGTTCGTGGGAGCAATATCACATAATACTTCTTTCACACATTGTCCTGTACTGAATTTGATCCTTGCTTGATTCGGATGAAAGCTTGTTGGTAACTTGAGTTTCTCTACCAATCTTTGGCTTACAACATTGTTGTCGCTTTCGTAAACGAATGCAACTAAATATAGGTGGCTTTCGATTAAACACCTTGTTCTCTGCTACCTTTTCCATAATCTTTTTCTTTACTTCCTTTTCTTTTTCTTCAATTTCCCTTCCTTCTGCAGTTTATGTTGCTTGTTTTTCTATTCTTTCTTTTTCTATTTTCTCCTTCAACGTATGTTGATCCTTCTTGGCTTGTCTTGGTGTCATAAATTTGAACTTCATTCCATGTCCCTCATGCCTCAAATAAAGGGAACGTTCATCAAGATTGAGCGTTTTAAAATGAAGCCATGCCCATCTCAAAAGAAGATGACAAGAGTTCGTGGGAGCAATATCACATAATACTTCTTTCACACATTGTCCTGTACTGAATTTGATCCTTGCTTGATTTGTATGAAAGCTTGTTGGTAACTTGAGTTTCTCCACCAATCTTTGGCTTACAACATTGTTGTCGCTTTCATAAATGAATGCAACTAAACATTGGTGGCTTTCGATTAAACACCTTGTTCTCTACTACCTTTTCCATATTCTTTTTCTTTACTTCCTTTTCTTTTTCTTCAATTTCCCTTCCTTCTGCAGTTTATGTTGCTTGTTTTTCTATTCTTTCTTTTTCTATTTTCTCCTTCAACGTATGTTGATCCTTCTTGGCTTGTCTTGGTGTCATAAATTTCAACTTCATTTCATGTCCCTCATGCCTCAAATAAAGGGAACGTTCATCAAGATTGAGCATTGTAAAATGAACCCATGCCCATCTCAAAATTAGATGACAAGAGTTCGTAGGAACAAAATCATATAATACTTCTTTCACACATTGTCTTGTACTGAATTTGATCCTTGCTTGATTCAGATGAAAGCTTGTTGGTAACTTGAGTTTGTTCACCAATCTTTGGCTTACAACATTGTTGTCGCTCTCGTAAACAAATGCAACTAAACATGGGTGGTTTTCGATTAAACACCTTGTTCTCTACTACCTTTTCCATAATCTTTTTCTTTACTTCCTTTTCTTTTTCTTCAATTTCCCTTCCTTCTGCAGTTTATTTTTCTTCTTTTTCTATTCTTTCTTTTTCTATTTTCTCCTTCAACGTATGTTGATCCTTCTTGGCTTGTCTTGGTGTCATAAATTCAACTTCATTTGATGTCCCTCATGGCTCAAATAAACAGAACTTTCATCAAGATAGAGCGTTTTAAGATGAACCCATGCCCATCTCAAAAGAAGATGACAAGGGTTCGTGGGAGCAATATCACATAATACTTCTTTCACACATTGTCCTGTACTGAATTTGATCCTTGCTTGATTCGGATGAGAGCTTGTTGGTAACTTGAGTTTCTCTACCAATTTTTGGCTTACAACATTGTTGTCGCTTTCGTAAACGAATGCAACTAAACATGGGTGGCTTTCGATTAAACACCTTGTTCTCTACTACCTTTTCCATAATCTTTTTCTTTACTTCCTTTTCTTTTTCTTCAATTTCCCTTCCTTCTGTAGTTTATTTTTCTTCTTTTTCTATTCTTTCTTTTTCTATTTTCTCCTTCAACGTATGTTGATCCTTCTTGGCTTGTCATGGTGTCATAAATTTCAACTTCATTTCATGTCCCTCATGGCTCAAATAAAGGGAACGTTCATCAAAATTGAGCATTTTAAAATGAAGCCATGCCCATCTCAAAAGAAGATGACAAGAGTTCGTGGGAGCAATATCACATAATACTTCTTTCACACATTGTCTGTACTGAATTTGATCCTTGCTTGATTTGTATGAAAGCTTGTTGGTAACTTGAGTTTCTCCACCAATCTTTGGCTTACAACATTGTTGTCGCTTTCATAAATGAATGCAACTAAACATGGGTGGCTTTCGATTAAACACCATGTTCTCTACTACCTTTTCCATATTCTTTTTCTTTACTTCCTTTTCTTTTTCTTCAATTTCCCTTCCTTCTGCAGTTTATGTTGCTTGTTTTTCTATTCTTTCTTTTTCTATTTTCTCCTTCAACGTATGTTGATCCTTCTTGGCTTGTCTTGGTGTCATAAATTTCAACTTCATTTCATGTCCCTCATGCCTCAAATAAAGGGAACGTTCATCAAGATTGAGCATTGTAAAATGAACCCATGCCCATCTCAAAATTAGATGACAAGAGTTCGTAGGAACAAAATCATATAATACTTCTTTCACACATTGTCTTGTACTGAATTTGATCCTTGCTTGATTCAGATGAAAGCTTGTTGGTAACTTGAGTTTGTTCACCAATCTTTGGCTTACAACATTGTTGTCGCTCTCGTAAACAAATGCAACTAAACATGGGTGGTTTTCGATTAAACACCTTGTTCTCTACTACCTTTTCCATAATCTTTTTCTTTACTTCCTTTTCTTTTTCTTCAATTTCCCTTCCTTCTGCAGTTTATGTTGCTTGTTTTTCTATTCTTTCTTTTTCTATTTTCTCCTTCAGCGTATGTTGATCCTTCTTGGCTTGTCTTGGTGTCATAAATTTCAACTTCATTTCATGTCCCTCATGCCTCAAATAAACGGAACATTCATCAAGATAGAGCATTTTAAAATAAAGTCATGCCCATCTCAAAAGAAGATGAGAAGAGTTCGTAGGAGCAATATCACATCATACTTCTTTCACACATTGTCCTGTACTGAATTTGATCCTTGCTTGATTCGGATGAAAGCTTGTTGGTAACTTGAGTTTCTCCACCAATCTTTGGCTTACAACACTGTTGTCGCTTTCGTAAACGAATGCAACTAAACATGGGTGGCCTTCGATTAAACACCTTGTTCTCTATTACCTTTTTCGTAATCTTCTTCTTTACTTCCTTTTCATTTTCTTCAATTTCCCTTCCTTCGGCAGTTGATTTTTCTTCTTTTTCTATTCTTTCTTTTTTCTATTTTCTCCTTCAACGTATGTTGATCCTTCTTGGCTTGTCTTGGTGTCATAAATTTCAACTTCATTTCATGTCCCTCATGCCTCAAATAAAAGGAACGTTCATCAAGATTGAGCCTTGGAAAATGAACCCATGCCCATCTCAAAATTAGATGACAAGAGTTCGTGGGAACAATATCACATAATACTTCTTTCACACATTGTCCTGTACTGAATTTGATCCTAGCTTGATTCGGATGAAAGCTTGTTGCTAACTTGAGTTTCTCCACCAATCTTTGGCTTACAACATTGTTGTCGCTTTCGTAAACAAATGCATCTAAACATGGGTCGTTTTCGATTAAACACCTTGTTCTCTACTACCTTTTCCATAATCTTTTTCTTTACTTCCTTTTCTTTTTCTTCAATTTCCCTTCGTTCTGCAGTTTATTTTTCTTCTTTTTCTATTCTTTCTTTTTCTATTTTCTCCTTCAACGTATGTTGATCCTTCTTGGCTTGTCTTGGTGTCATAAATTTCAACTTCATTTAATGTCCCTCATGTCTCAAATAAACAAAACATTCATCAAGATTGAGCGTTTTAAAATGAACCCATGCCCATCTCAAAATTAGATGACAAGAGTTGGTGGGAACAATATCACATAATCCTTCTTTCACACATTGTCCTGTACTGAATTTGATCCTTGCTTGATTCGGATGAAAGCTTGTTGGTAACTTGAGTTTCTCCACCAATCTTTGGCTTACAACATTGTTGTCGGTTTCATAAATGAATGCAACTAAACATGGGTGGCTTTCGATTAAACACCTTGTTCTCTACTACCTTTTCTATAATCTTTTTCTTTACTTCCTTTTCTTTTTCTTCAATTTCCCTTCCTTCTGCAGTTTATGTTGCTTGTTTTTCTATTCTTTCTTTTTCTATTTTCTCCTTCAACGTATGTTGATCCTTCTTGGCTTGTCTTGGTGTCCTAAATTTCAACTTCATTTCATGTCCCTCATGCCTCAAATAAACGGAACATTCATCAAGATAGAGCGTTTTAAAATAAAGTCATGCCCATCTCAAAAGAAGATGACAAGAGTTCGTAGGAGCAATATCACATAATACTTCTTTCACACATTGTCCTGTACTGAATTTGATCATTGCTTGATTCGGATGAAAGCTTGTTGGTAACTTGAGTTTCTCCACCAATCTTTGGCTTACAACATTGTTGTCGCTTTCGTAAACAAATGCAACTAAACATGGGTGGCCTTCGATTAAACACCTTGTTCTCTATTACCTTTTTCATAATCTTCTTCTTTACTTCCTTTTCTTTTTCTTCAATTTCCCTTCCTTCTGCAGTTTATTTTTCTTCTTTTTCTATTCTTTCTTTTTCTATTTTCTCCTTCAACGTATGTTGATCCTTCTTGGCTTGTCTTGGTGTCATAAATTTCAACTTCATTTCATGTCCCTCATGCCTCAAATAAACAGAACATTCATCAAGATTGAGCGTTTTAAAATGAACCCATGACCATCTCAAAAGAAGATGACAAGGGTTCGTGGGAGCAATATCACATAATACTTATTTCACACATTGTCCTGTACTGAATTTGATCCTTGCTTGATTCGGATGAAAGCTTGTTGGTAACTTGAGTTTCTCCACCAATCTTTGGCTTACAACATTGTTGTCGCTTTCGTAAACGAATGCAACTAAACTGGGTGGCTTTCGATTAAACACCTTGTTCTCTACTACCTTTTCCATAATCTTTTTCTTTACTTCCTTTTCTTTTTCTTCAATTTCCCTTCCTTCTGCAGTTTATTTTTCTTCTTTTTCTATTCTTTCTTTTTCTATTTTCTCCTTCAACGTATGTTGATCCTTCTTGGCTTGTCTTGGTGTCATAAATTTCAACTTCATTTCATGTCCCTCATTGATGTGACCCCAATAAGGCTTATGGCATTGGGCCAACGCCTGGGCCCAATCTTTTTAATTTCTTTTATTTTCTTTATTTTCAATTAAATACATATTGTTTTAATTGACTTGTTTCTTTTTGCTTATTATAGCCCATTTTTTTTTCAAGATGCCAATTATTCAAAGTGTTGGCATTGGACCTGCGGCCCAACTCTCTTCCACACATTTCACGTTTGCTTCCTGCACCAACCTGCTACAATCAATATTTTGTCTTCTTTGGGCCGAGACTTATGTCACGTGTGCAGCCCAATTATCTCTGGGCACCTCACTTTTCACGCATTCCATTAGGAGCCGGTTCTTCATTCCATCACCAGCACTTATTGGGCCGAGATGTTGCCTTTTCCAGCAATTGAAACTTGCCCAGTCTCATCAACCAACACACATACCCTTCTCCTGGTGCGCCGTTAGGGTTCGTTCTTCTCATCACGCACCTTGCGTGTCGCTGTTAGGGTTTCAGCAACAATCCTCACGTTTTACCTCCTGCGTGGTGGTTTCTAACTTCACACCAACCAATCCAACTTCACATGTTTCTCGTCGCCAGGGTCAGATGAAGGAGCTACTCTCCTTTTGCTCCTTCCTTTCACGTGTTCCAGCTCTAGGGTTCGTTAGGGTTTCCTTTTCGCCGTTAGGACATTTTATTTTGTTAGACGGCAACCATAGTTTTCTTTCGTTTTTTTTTACCGGCTGTCTTCATCTATAAAAGACAGGCCATTGTTTGTAATCTTCAGCTTTGATGAATGAGAATATTGGTTGAGAGTACTCCCACCTTTCATCTCTGCTCAAACCCTAAACCCTAGATTAGGTTTCACCTCGTCGGGTTTACCATTCCAGTGAGAAGCTTGAGAGAATCGAGTGTTAACCTTAAGAGTCTTCCGCTGCGTCTCTTAGTCGATTCCACCGAACAATCGACGTTTGGAGGCCGTTCTCCAGCGAACGGAGCACGTTTCCGCCAATCAATGGCACCGATGGCCTCATCACTCATGCCTCAAATAAACGGAACATTCATCAAGATAGAGCGTTCTAATATAAAGTCATGCCCATCTCAAAAGAAGATGACAAGAGTTCATGGGAACAATATCACATAATACTTCTTTCACACATTGTCATGTACTAAATTTGATCCTAGCTTGATTCGGATGAAAGCTTGTTGCTGACTTGAGTTTCTCCACCAATCTTTGGCTTAAAACATTGTTGTCGGTTTCATAATGAATGCAGCTAAACATGGGTGGCTTTCGATTAAACACCTTGTTCTCTACTACCTTTTCCATAATCTTTTTCTTTACTTCCTTTTCTTTTTCTTCAATTTCCCTTCCTTCTGCAGTTTATGTTGCTTGTTTTTCTATTCTTTATTTTTCTATTTTCTTCTTCAACGTATGTTGATCCTTCTTGGCTTGTCTTGGTGTCCTAAATTTCAACTTCATTTCATGTCCCTCATGCCTCAAATAAACGGAACATTCATCAAGATAGAGCGTTTTAAAATAAAGTCATGCCCATCTCAAAAGAAGATGACAAGAGTTCGTAGGAGCAATATCACATAATACTTCTTTCACACATTGTCCTGTACTGAATTTGATCCTTGCTTGATTCGGATGAAAGCTTGTTGGTAACTTGAGTTTCTCCACCAATCTTTGGCTTACAACATTGTTGTCGCTTTCGTAAACGAATGCAACTAAACATGGGTGGCCTTCGATTAAACACCTTGTTCTCTATTACCTTTTTCATAATCTTCTTCTTTACTTCCTTTTCTTTTTCTTCAATTTCCCTTCCTTCTGCAGTTTATTTTTCTTCTTTTTCTATTCTTTCTTTTTCTATTTTCTCCTTCAACGTATGTTGATCCTTCTTGGCTTGTCTTGGTGTCATAAATTTCAACTTCATTTCATGTCCCTCATGCCTCAAATAAAAGGAACGTTCATCAAGATTAAGCATTGTAAAATGAACCCATGCCCATCTCAAAATTAGATGACAAGAGTTCGTGGGAACAATATCACATAATACTTCTTTCACACATTGACCTGTACTAAATTTGATCCTAGCTTGCTTCGGATGAAAGCTTCTTGCTGACTTGAGTTTCTCCACCAATCTTTGGCTTACAACATTGTTGTCGCTTTCGTAAACAAATGCAACTAAACATGGGTCGTTTTAGATTAAAAAGCTTGTTCTCTACTACCTTTTCCATAATCTTTTTCTTTACTTCCTTTTCTTTTTCTTCAATTTCCCTTCGTTCTGCAGTTTATTTTTCTTCTTTTTCTATTCTTTCTTTTTCTATTTTCTCCTTCAACGTATGTTGATCCTTCTTGGCTTGTCTTGGTGTCATAAATTTCAACTTCATTTCATGTCCCTTATGCCTCAAATAAACAGAACATTCATCAAGATTGAGCGTTTTAAAATGAACCCATGCCCATCTCAAAAGAAGATGACAAGGGTTCGTGGGAGCAATATCACATAATACTTCTTTCACACATTGTCCTGTACTGAATTTGATCCTTGCTTGATTCGGATGAAAGCTTGTTGGTAACTTGAGTTTCTCTACCAATCTTTGGCTTACAACATTGTTGTCGCTTTCGTAAACGAATGCAACTAAACATGGGTGGCTTTCGATTAAACACCTTGTTCTCTACTACCTTTTCCATAATCTTTTTCTTTACTTCCTTTTCTTTTTCTTCAATTTCCCTTCCTTCTGCAGTTTATTTTTCTTCTTTTTCTATTCTTTCTTTTTCTATTTTCTCCTTCAACGTATGTTGATCCTTCTTGGCTTGTCTTGGTGTCATAAATTTCAACTTCATTTCATGTCCCTCATGCCTCAAATAAACAGAACATTCATCAAGATTGAGCGTTTTAAAATGAACCCATGACCATCTCAAAAGAAGATGACAAGGGTTCGTGGGAGCAATATCACATAATACTTATTTCACACATTGTCCTGTACTGAATTTGATCCTTGCTTGATTCGGATGAAAGCTTGTTGGTAACTTGAGTTTCTCCACCAATCTTTGACTTACAACATTGTTGTCGCTTTCGTAAACGAATGCAACTAAACATGGGTGGCTTTCGATTAAACACCTTGTTCTCTACTACCTTTTCCATAATCTTTTTCTTTACTTCCTTTTCTTTTTCTTCAATTTCCCTTCCTTCTGCAATTTATATTGCTTCTTTTTCTATTCTTTCTTTTTCTATTTTCTCCTTAAACGTATGTTGATCCTTCTTGGCTTGTCTTGGTGTCATAAATTTCAACTTCATTTCATGTCCCTCATGCCTCAAATAAACAGAACATTCATCAAGATTGAGCGTTTTAAAATGAACCCATGCCCATCTCAAAAGAAGATGACAAGGGTTCGTGGGAGCAATATCACATAATACTTCTTTCACACATTGTCCTGTACTAAATTTGATCCTTGCTTGATTCGGATGAAAGCTTGTTGGTAACTTGAGTTTCTCTACCAATCTTTGGCTTACAACATTGTTGTCGCTTTCGTAAACGAATGCAACTAAACATGGGTGGCTTTCGATTAAACACCTTGTTCTCTACTACCTTTTCCATAATCTTTTTCTTTACTTCCTTTTTGTTTTTCTTCAATTTCCCTTCCTTCTACAGTTTATTTTTCTTCTTTTTCTATTCTTTCTTTTTCTATTTTCTCCTTCAACGTATGTTGATCCTTCTTGGCTTGTCTTGGTGTCATAAATTTCAACTTCATTTCATGTCCCTCATTCCTCAAATAAACAGAACATTCATCAAGATTGAGCGTTTTAAAATGAACCCATGACCATCTCAAAAGAAGATGACAAGGGTTCGTGGGAGCAATATCACATAATACTTATTTCACACATTGTCCTGTACTGAATTTGATCCTTGCTTGATTCGGATGAAAGCTTGTTGGTAACTTGAGTTTCTCCACCAATCTTTGGCTTACAACATTGTTGTCGCTTTCGTAAACGAATGCAACTAAACCTGGGTGGCTTTCGATTAAACACCTTGTTCTCTACTACCTTTTCCATAATCTTTTTCTTTACTTCCTTTTCTTTTTCTTCAATTTCCCTTCCTTCTGCAGTTTATTTTTCTTCTTTTTCTATTCTTTCTTTTTCTATTTTCTCCTTCAACGTATGTTGATCCTTCTTGGCTTGTCTTGGTGTCATAAATTTCAACTTCATTTCATGTCCCTCATGCCTCAAATAAACGGAACATTCATCAAGATAGAGCGTTCTAATATAAAGTCATGCCCATCTCAAAAGAAGATGACAAGAGTTCGTGGGAACAATATCACATAATCCTTCTTTCACACATTGTCCTGTACTGAATTTGATCCTTGCTTGATTTGTATGAAAGCTTGTTGGTAACTTGAGTTTCTCCACCAATCTTTGGCTTACAACATTGTTGTCGGTTTCATAAATGAATGCAACTAAACATGGGTGGCTTTCGATTAAACACCTTGTTCTCTACTACCTATTCCATTATCTTTTTCTTTACTTCCTTTTCTTTTTCTTCAATTTCCCTTCCTTCTGCAGTTTATGTTGCTTGTTTTTCTATTCTTTCTTTTTCTATTTTCTCCTTCAACGTATGTTGATCCTTCTTGGCTTGTCTTGGTGTCCTAAATTTCAACTTCATTTCATGTCCCTCATGCCTCAAATAAACGGAACATTCATCAAGATAGAGCGTTTTAAAATAAAGTCATGCCCATCTCAAAAGAAGATGACAAGAGTTCGTAGGAGCAATATCACATAATACTTCTTTCACACATTGTCCTGTACTAAATTTGAACCTAGCTTGATTCGGATGAAAGCTTGTTGCTGACTTGAGTTTCTCCACCAATCTTTGGCTTACAACATTGTTGTCGCTTTCGTAAACAAATGCAACTAAACATGGGTGGTTTTCGATTAAACACCTTGTTATCTACTACCTTTTCCATAATCTTTTTCTTTACTTCCTTTTCTTTTTCTTCAATTTCCCTTCGTTCTGCAGTTTATTTTTCTTCTTTTTCTATTTTCTCCTTCAACGTATGTTGATCCTTCTTGGCTTGTCTTGGTGTCATAAATTTCAACTTCATTTCATGTCCCTGATGCCTCAAATAAACAGAACATTCATCAAGATTGAGCGTTTTAAAATGAACCCATGCCCATCTCAAAAGAAGATGACAAGGGTTCGTGGGAGCAATATCACATAATACTTCTTTCACACATTGTCCTGTACTGAATTTGATCCTTGCTTGATTCGGATGAAAGCTTGTTGGTAACTTGAGTTTCTCTACCAATCTTTGGCTTACAACATTGTTGTCGCTTTCGTAAACGAATGCAAATAAACATGGGTGGCTTTCGATTAAACACCTTGTTCTCTACTACCCTTTCCATAATCTTTTTCTTTACTTCCTTTTCTTTTTCTTCAATTTCCCTTCCTTCTGCAGTTTATTTTTCTTCTTTTTCTATTCTTTCTTTTTCTATTTTCTCCTTCAACATATGTTGATCCTTCTTGGCTTGTCTTGGTGTCATAAATTTCAACTTCATTTCATGTCCCTCATGCCTCAAATAAACAGAACATTCATCAAGATTGAGCGTTTTAAAATGAACCCATGACCATCTCAAAAGAAGATGACAAGGGTTCGTGGGAGCAATATCACATAATACTTATTTCACACATTGTCCTGTACTGAATTTGATCCTTGCTTGATTCGGATGAAAGCTTGTTGGTAACTTGAGTTTCTCCACCAATCTTTGGCTTACAACATTGTTGTCGCTTTCGTAAACGAATGCAACTAAACATGGGTGGCTTTCGATTAAACACCTTGTTCTCTACTACCTTTTCCATAATCTTTTTCTTTACTTCCTTTTCTTTTTCTTCAATTTCCCTTCCTTCTGCAGTTTATTTTTCTTCTTTTTCTATTCTTTCTTTTTCTATTTTCTCCTTCAACGTATGTTGATCCTTCTTGGCTTGTCTTGGTGTCATAAATTTCAACTTCATTTCATGTCCCTCATGCCTCAAATAAAGGGAACGTTCATCAAGATTGAGTGTTTTAAAATGAAGCCATGCCCATCTCAAAAGAAGATGACAAGAGTTCGTGCGAGCAATATCACATAATACTTCTTTCACACATTGTCCTGTACTGAATTTGATCCTTGCTTGATTCGGATGAAAGCTTGTTGGTAACTTGAGTTTCTCCACCAATCTTTGGCTTACAACATTGTTGTCGCTTTCGTAAACGAATGCAACTAAACATGGGTGGTTTTCGATTAAACACGTTGTTCTCTACTACCTTTTCCATAATCTTTTTCTTTACTTCCTTTTCTTTTTCTTCAATTTCCCTTCCTTCTGCAGTTTATTTTTCTTCTTTTTCTATTCTTTCTTTTTCTATTTTCTCCTTCAACGTATGTTGATCCTTCTTGGCTTGTCTTGGTGTCATAAATTTCAACTTCATTTCATGTCCGTCATGCCTCAAATAAAGGGAACGTTCATCAAGATTGAGCATTGTAAAATGAACCCATGGCCATCTCAAAATTAGATGACAAGAGTTCGTGGGAACAATATCACATAATACTTCTTTCACACATTGTCCTGTACTGAATTTGATCCTTGCTTGATTCGGATGAAAGCTTGTTGGTAACTTGAGTTTGTCCACCAATATTTGGCTTACAACATTGTTGTCGCTTTCGTAAACGAATGCAACTAAACATGGGTGGCTTTCGATTAAACACCTTGTTCTCTACTACCTTTTCCATAATCTTTTTCTTTACTTCCTTTTCTTTTTCTTCAATTTCCCTTCCTTCTGCAGTTTATTTTTCTTCTTTTTCTATTCTTTCTTTTTCTATTTTCTCCTTCAACGTATGTTGATCCTTCTTGGCTTGTCTTGGTGTCATAAATTTCAACTTCATTTCATGTCCCTTATGCCTCAAATAAACAGAACATTCATCAAGATTGAGCGTTTTAAAATGAACCCATGCCCATCTCAAAAGAAGATGACAAGGGTTCGTGGGAGCAATATCACATAATACTTCTTTCACACATTGTCCTGTACTGAATTTGATCCTTGCTTGATTCGGATGAAAGCTTGTTGGTAACTTGAGTTTCTCTACCAATCTTTGGCTTACAACATTGTTGTCGCTTTCGTAAACGAATGCAACTAAACATGGGTGGCTTTCAATTAAACACCTTGTTCTCTACTACCTTTTCCATAATCTTTTTCTTTACTTCCTTTTCTTTTTCTTCAATTTCCCTTCCTTCTGCAGTTTATTTTTCTTCTTTTTCTATTCTTTCTTTTTCTATTTTCTCCTTCAACGTATGTTGATCCTTCTTGGCTTGTCTTGGTGTCATAAATTTCAACTTCATTTCATGTCCCTCATGCCTCAAATAAACAGAACATTCATCAAGATTGAGCGTTTTAAAATGAACCCATGACCATCTCAAAAGAAGATGACAAGGGTTCGTGGGAGCAATATCACATAATACTTATTTCACACATTGTCCTGTACTGAATTTGATCCTTGCTTGATTCGGATGAAAGCTTGTTGGTAACTTGAGTTTCTCCACCAATCTTTGGCTTACAACATTGTTGTCGCTTTCGTAAACGAATGCAACTAAACATGGGTGGCTTTCGATTAAACACCTTGTTCTCTACTACCTTTTCCATAATCTTTTTCTTTACTTCCTTTTCTTTTTCTTCAATTTCCCTTCCTTCTGCAATTTATATTGCTTCTTTTTCTATTCTTTCTTTTTCTATTTTCTCCTTAAACGTATGTTGATCCTTCTTGGCTTGTCTTGGTGTCATAAATTTCAACTTCATTTCATGTCCCTCATGCCTCAAATAAACAGAACATTCATCAAGATTGAGCGTTTTAAAATGAACCCATGCCCATCTCAAAAGAAGATGACAAGGGTTCGTGGGAGCAATATCACATAATACTTCTTTCACACATTGTCCTGTACTAAATTTGATCCTTGCTTGATTCGGATGAAAGCTTGTTGGTAACTTGAGTTTCTCTACCAATCTTTGGCTTACAACATTGTTGTCGCTTTCGTAAACGAATGCAACTAAACATGGGTGGCTTTCGATTAAACACCTTGTTCTCTACTACCTTTTCCATAATCTTTTTCTTTACTTCCTTTTCTTTTTCTTCAATTTTCCTTCCTTCTGCAGTTTATTTTTCTTCTTTTTCTATTCTTTCTTTTTCTATTTTCTCCTTCAACGTATGTTGATCCTTCTTGGCTTGTCTTGGTGTCATAAATTTCAACTTTATTTCATGTCCCTCATGCCTCAAATAAACAGAACATTCATCAAGATTGAGCGTTTTAAAATGAACCCATGACCATCTCAAAAGAAGATGACAAGGGTTCGTGGGAGCAATATCACATAATACTTATTTCACACATTGTCCTGTACTGAATTTGATCCTTGCTTGATTCGGATGAAAGCTTGTTGGTAACTTGAGTTTCTCCACCAATCTTTGGCTTACAACATTGTTGTCGCTTTCGTAAACGAATGCAACTAAACATGGGTGGCTTTCGATTAAACACCTTGTTCTCTACTACCTTTTCCATAATCTTTTTCTTTACTTCCTTTTCTTTTTCTTCAATTTCCCTTCCTTCTGCAGTTTATTTTTCTTCTTTTTCTATTCTTTCTTTTTCTATTTTCTCCTTCAACGTATGTTGATCCTTCTTGGCTTGTCTTGGTGTCATAAATTTCAACTTCATTTCATGTCCCTCATGCCTCAAATAAACGGAACATTCATCAAGATAGAGCGTTCTAATATAAAGTCATGCCCATCTCAAAAGAAGATGACAAGAGTTCGTGGGAACAATATCACATAATCCTTCTTTCACACATTGTGTTGTACTGAATTTGATCCTTGCTTGATTTGTATGAAAGCTTGTTGGTAACTTGAGTTTCTCCACCAATCTTTGGCTTACAACATTGTTGTCGGTTTCATAAATGAATGCAACTAAACATGGGTGGCTTTCGATTAAACACCTTGTTCTCTACTACCTATTCCATTATCTTTTTCTTTACTTCCTTTTCTTTTTCTTCAATTTCCCTTCCTTCTGCAGTTTATGTTGCTTGTTTTTCTATTCTTTCTTTTTCTATTTTCTCCTTCAACGTATGTTGATCCTTCTTGGCTTGTCTTGGTGTCCTAAATTTCAACTTCATTTCATGTCCCTCATGCCTCAAATAAACGGAACATTCATCAAGATAGAGCGTTTTAAAATAAAGTCATGCCCATCTCAAAAGAAGATGACAAGAGTTCGTAGGAGCAATATCACATAATACTTCTTTCACACATTGTCCTGTACTAAATTTGATCCTTGCTTGATTCGGATGAAAGCTTGTTGGTAACTTGAGTTTCTCCACCAATCTTTGGCTTACAACATTGTTGTCGCTTTCGTAAACGAATGCAACTAAACATGAGTGGCCTTCGATTAAACACCTTGTTCTCTATTACCTTTTTCATAATCTTCTTCTTTACTTCCTTTTCTTTTTCTTCAATTTCCCTTCCTTCTGCAGTTTATTTTTCTTCTTTTTCTATTCTTTCTTTTTCTATTTTCTCCTTCAACGTATGTTGATCCTTCTTGGCTTGTCTTGGTGTCATAAATTTCAACTTCATTTCATGTCCGTCATGCCTCAAATAAAAGGAACGTTCATCAAGATTGAGCTTTGTAAAATGAACCCATGCCCATCTCAAAATTAGATGACAAGAGTTCGTGGGAACAATATCACATAATACTTCTTTCACACATTGTCCTGTACTAAATTTGATCCTAGCTTGATTCGGATGAAAGCTTGTTGCTGACTTGAGTTTCTCCACCAATCTTTGGCTTACAACATTGTTGTCGCTTTCGTAAACAAATGCAACTAAACATGGGTGGTTTTCGATTAAACACCTTGTTCTCTACTACCTTTTCCATAATCTTTTTCTTTACTTCCTTTTCTTTTTCTTCAATTTCCCTTCGTTCTGCAGTTTATTTTTCTTCTTTTTCTATTTTCTCCTTCAACGTATGTTGATCCTTCTTGGCTTGTCTTGGTGTCATAAATTTCAACTTCATTTCATGTCCCTCATGCCTCAAATAAACAGAACATTCATCAAGATTGAGCGTTTTAAAATGAACCCATGCCCATCTCAAAAGAAGATGACAAGGGTTCGTGGGAGCAATATCACATAATACTTCTTTCACACATTGTCCTGTACTGAATTTGATCCTTGCTTGATTCGGATGAAAGCTTGTTGGTAACTTGAGTTTCTCTACCAATCTTTGGCTTACAACATTGTTGTCGCTTTCGTAAACGAATGCAAATAAACATGGGTGTCTTTCGATTAAACACCTTGTTCTCTACTACCCTTTCCATAATCTTTTTCTTTACTTCCTTTTCTTTTTCTTCAATTTCCCTTCCTTCTGCAGTTTATTTTTCTTCTTTTTCTATTCTTTCTTTTTCTATTTTCTCCTTCAACATATGTTGATCCTTCTTGGCTTGTCTTGGTGTCATAAATTTCAACTTCATTTCATGTCCCTCATGCCTCAAATAAACAGAACATTCATCAAGATTGAGCGTTTTAAAATGAACCCATGACCATCTCAAAAGAAGATGACAAGGGTTCGTGGGAGCAATATCACATAATACTTATTTCACACATTGTCCTGTACTGAATTTGATCCTTGCTTGATTCGGATGAAAGCTTGTTGGTAACTTGAGTTTCTCCACCAATCTTTGGCTTACAACATTGTTGTCGCTTTCGTAAACGAATGCAACTAAACATGGGTGGCTTTCGATTAAACACCTTGTTCTCTACTACCTTTTCCATAATCTTTTTCTTTACTTCCTTTTCTTTTTCTTCAATTTCCCTTCCTTCTGCAGTTTATTTTTCTTCTTTTTCTATTCTTTCTTTTTCTATTTTCTCCTTCAACGTATGTTGATCCTTCTTGGCTTGTCTTGGTGTCATAAATTTCAACTTCATTTCATGTCCCTCATGCCTCAAATAAAGGGAACGTTCATCAAGATTGAGTGTTTTAAAATGAAGCCATGCCCATCTCAAAAGAAGATGACAAGAGTTCGTGCGAGCAATATCACATAATACTTCTTTCACACATTGTCCTGTACTGAATTTGATCCTTGCTTGATTCGGATGAAAGCTTGTTGGTAACTTGAGTTTCTCCACCAATCTTTGGCTTACAACATTGTTGTCGCTTTCGTAAACGAATGCAGCTAAACATGGGTGGTTTTCGATTAAACACCTTGTTCTCTACTACCTTTTCCATAATCTTTTTCTTTACTTCCTTTTCTTTTTCTTCAATTTCCCTTCCTTCTGCAGTTTATTTTTCTTCTTTTTCTATTCTTTCTTTTTCTATTTTCTCCTTCAACGTATGTTGATCCTTCTTGGCTTGTCTTGGTGTCATAAATTTCAACTTCATTTCATGTCCGTCATGCCTCAAATAAAGGGAACGTTCATCAAGATTGAGCATTGTAAAATGAACCCATGGCCATCTCAAAATTAGATGACAAGAGTTCGTGGGAACAATCTCACATAATACTTCTTTCACACATTGTCCTGTACTGAATTTGATCCTTGCTTGATTCGGATGAAAGCTTGTTGGTAACTTGAGTTTGTCCACCAATATTTGGCTTACAACATTGTTGTCGCTTTAGTAAACAAATGCAACTAAACATGGGTGGTTTTCGATTAAACAGCTTGTTCTCTACTACCTTTTCCATAATCTTTTTCTTTACTTCCTTTTCTTTTTCTTCAATTTCCCTTCCTTCTGCAGTTTATTTTTCTTCTTTTTCTATTCTTTCTTTTTCTATTTTCTCCTTCAACGTATGTTGATCCTTCTTGGCTTGTCTTGGTGTCATAAATTTCAACTTCATTTCATGTCCCTCATGCCTCAAATAAACAGAACGTTCATCAAGATAGAGCGTTTTAAAATGAACCCATGCCCATCTCAAAAGAAGATGACAAGGGTTCGTGGGAGCAATATCACATAATACTTCTTTCACACATTGTCCTGTACTGAATTTGATCGTTGCTTGATTCGGATGAAAGCTTGTTGGTAACTTGAGTTTCTCCACCAATCTTTGGCTTACAACATTGTTGTCGCTTTCGTAAACGAATGCAACTAAACATGGGTGGCTTTCGATTAAACACCTTGTTCTCTACTACCTTTTCCATAATCTTTTTCTTTACTTCCTTTTCTTTTTCTTCAATTTCCCTTCCTTCTGCAGTTTATTTTTCTTCTTTTTCTATTCTTTCTTTTTCTATTTTCTCCTTCAACGTATGTTGATCCTTCTTGGCTTGTCTTGGTGTCATAAATTTCAACTTCATTTCATGTCCCTCATGCCTCAATCAAACAGAACGTTTATATAGATAGAGCGTTTTAAAATGATCCCATGCCCATCTCAAAAGAAGATGACAAGGGTTCGTGGGAGCAATATCACATAATACTTCTTTCACACATTGTCATGTACTGAATTTGATCCTTGCTTGATTCGGATGAAAGCTTGTTGGTAACTTGAGTTTCTCTACCAATCTTTGGCTTACAACATTGTTGTCGCTTTCGTAAACGAATGCAACTAAACATGGGTGGCTTTCGATTAAACACCTTGTTCTCTACTACTGATGAGTTCAAATTTTTGCCCTCATTTAATATTTAAATTTGGGGATTTAATTGATTTTTCTGTGCTTAAAGATTGTTTTCTGTGAGTTACTGATTGAGTTGATTTGAGAGTTTCTGGAATAAATCTTTTGTGAAAGAGTTTTTGACCTTGTGAGTTTTGAGCTTTATTGTAAGGATGAACTACCAGGTGTCATTCCTATTTTTCTTGTGTGATTTGCTCATGTCTTGTTGGTACTCAAATGTTTAGCTTGATTCTGTTATTTTGCATCTTAGGTGAACATGCATGATTTGATATGACTGAGGCATTTCTTGTTTTTAGCTACTTGGCCAAATAAGCTAACCATGACATTGATCCATTGGTAGCCCCTTGAGCTTAAACCTCTTTTTCTTGTTTTGAGCATATTGCTAAACCTTAAAAAGAAAAAGACCATGTTTTTCCTTACCTTAGGGAGAAAGAAGGAGCTAGTGGATTATGTTGAGATTGGTTGAGGAATAAAGTGTGGGGGTGAGTATTTCCCCCACAAAGTTGTAAAAATGGCAAAAAGGAAAATAAATGTTGATGACAAAGTGTTGTAATGAAAAATAATTGTTGTCTGAAAAAGAGCAACAAAGGATAGAAGAAAAAAAAACAAAGAAAAAAGGATTGTTTTTGAAACTATGCTCCATAACTCTTTCTTCCTTACTATTTCAAAAACACACAAATCCTAAAGTTTTTCCTACCTTTGCCTTGGCCTCATTATAACCTTGAAAAGTCCTCATGATTTTTGAATGCATGTTTTCTGAAAGCTGTGAATATTAGAGTCTTGCTAAGCATCGAGAGTGTTTACTTGCATGGGTATTTTGAGTGAAAACACAAGCCAAAACACTTGAGCGAATGATGAGTTCAAATTTTTGCCCTCATTTAATATTTAAATTTGGGGATTTAATTGATTTTTCTGTGCTTAAAGATTGATTTAATTAGGATTTGTGATTATTGGATTTATTGAGTAAGTTTGGTAAAAGTGGCATAAAAATTGATTTTAGTTGCATAAAATATTATTGGATATTCTAACGTTTGTTAATGCAGCTGAAATTTATTTTTGGTCAATTAATAGTGTGATTTTAAATATTCAAAGTTACAAAATAAGTCCAAAATCAAGAAATTCTGAAAAAGAATAAATCAGGAGCTAAATGCACCCTCAGATTTTATTTGCACACTCCTTGCTCAAGTGGACCACAAAAACCTGTTCTGCACCCCCAGTTTTCACTAAGTTGCACCCCTCCTACCACTTAAACTCCACTCAACCAGATCATGCCATGTGGCAATCCCCACCTCTTAAAATTAGCCAACCAGAACAAGCCACGTGTCATAATCCTACCCTCACCAAATTAACCAATCAGATTCTGCCACGTCATCATCTTCATCTCCCAAAACCCTAACCCTAATTTTCTCCTCTCCTTCCACCCTCCACGGCAGCCGCCGCCGCCTCGCCGGAATCTGCACCGTGACAGCGCCACCATCTTCCTTCACTTCGCCAGAGCACCACCGCAACAGCAACGCCATCTTCTTCTTGCGTCCAGCAGCTCCGCGCGCCACCACCATCTTCCTCCATTCGCGCCGCCGTTTCCGACAACCACCGCGAGCACACCGTCGCGCGAACCTGCGCAGCGCACACGATCTACCACCATGGCCTCCGCACCAGATCTACGACGCCCGCTTGCACCAAGTTCGTCGTCCTCACTACAGCTCTGTCAACTTCTTCACGCCACCACTGAACTCCCGCAGCGCCACCATCATCGCGGCACCATCTTCTCACCTCTGCAACGCGCGAGACGAGCACACCACCACGACCACCACGCCGCTGCAACAGAACTGCCACACCTCCGCTCGTCTGACCACCGCGCAGTTCACCACCTGTTCTGCAGCCACCGCGAGCTCGCTGGAGCAGCCACACGTCGGAGCAGCCGCCGTCACGAGGGAGGGAGAAGAGTGTGAGAGTGAAACCCTAATTCTGGAGAGAGAATCTGCACTGCCACGTGTCAGCGTCTGATAGGACAGTCAAACTGGTCAACTGGTCAACTAGTCAAAGTCAGCAGTCAATTCTGGTCAAATTCTGGTCAATTTGGTAAAAATGCTTAAATAAGAGGGGCAGAATTAGAAATTGGACAGAAATTAAGTTGCTAATTAATTAAATAAAAATAAAAGATTTTAGCAACTGACAGATAAAGCCCAAAGTCCAGTGGAAGCCTATATAAAGAGACTTAAGGGAGTAGAAGCGGGACACAATTCACGACTGAAATTTAGAGCTTACAGCTTAGACACTTAGAACTCTCTGGTTTTGGCAGATACCGTCTCCACCACATCTCTCATTCTTTCTTTTATTTTCTTTCCTTCATATCATCATGTATTCCATCAAAGCCATGGAGGGCTAAGCTTTTAAGGGTTGATTCCACTGTAATTTCTTAAATGGATTCTGAGGTTAGATGAATTTATATGTTTTGTTATTTTGATTATTGTTGTGGTTTTTGTTTATCTATGTCCTTTGCTTCTTAATCCAATAGAAAATAATGATTTAAAATCTACATACATGCTAATCATATGAGTTAAAAGGTTTTTAAATTAAATTGAGACTTTACTTTGATTTTGTTTAGAAACTTTCATTTGATTAAATAAGTTTTTGCCAATAATTGAGACTTTAATTTGATTAGAGGTAATTACTTTAACTAAAATTAGTCAAGACTTTACTTTGATTAATTAAGCTTTCTATTTGGTAAAGAAACAAAGGAATAGACATGATTAGGCATAGTAAAATTAATTGAGACTGTACTTTGATTAAATTTACTATGGACAATCTAAACAATTCTCACTTTTAATTGAGACTGTACTTTGATTAAAAGTGAGGATGCCAACAAATGAATTGAGTCTTTACATTGATTTATTTGTAAATCAACAACAATAATTAATTTAACAATAATCTCTAGATAACCAATGAAGAATCTTATTTAGAAAAAGCAGTGGAATTGACCTATTTACTATTACTGTGTTTACAATCTTCCGTGTCATTTTCTTTGCATATCAAAACCCCCTATTTTTATAGTTGCTAGTTTTAAATTACATTTTTGAGAATCAAATATTTGAGATCAATTCCGTATTCGTTGTGAGACGACTCAGGGTTATCTTAACCCTAACTATTTTCTTCACTACAAACTGGCAATACTGAAGTTGCTAAAGTAGTGGTAATTTGATCGCCTAACGACAGCGATATCAAATTTGGCGCCGTTGCCGGGGAATACGGTTAGTATTTCTTTTATTTTGATTCTGTTTTTATTTATTTATTTTATTTTATTTTTATTTTATTTTTTATTTTTATTTATTCTTATTTATTTTTACGCATATACGTTTGATATAGTTTGTTATTTTGTAGTATCTAGTTTTCTGTTAATATATTCCAAGCAAAGTTCTATTTTTATTTTGATTAAGAATTTCTTTTAAGAAATTTTTTGAGACTAGTTTGGAAAACTCTGTCTAGGAAAGACTTGGTATTTAAGTTGTCCATTGTGACGCACCTCTCTTTCCTGGGAGTAGACCCAACGACATCTTAACTCATTTCTTTCTTGAAATCTTTCTCCAAAACAAGAATAGGAAGAAAAAAAAACACACACAGGGAAACACTTTCAGGTGGACTTGCACAGTGCATGACTCGGGCCAATCCGGGTCATTTTTATCAACTTGATTCAGAACTTGAAAGGAACTTACGTAAATCACGTAGGAGACTTGATCTCAAGTGTTCTACTGAAGGAGCACCATCATCATCTGAACCTACCACTGAAAGTGTACCACTAGAATCACCACCGGTGATTAACATATCTTCTGATCCATCACCTGAACCAGAAATTCAAGAAGATAGAATGGAAGAAAGAACAATAAGAGAGTTGGCTTCACCGGATGCAGCAATTACACAAAACATGTGCATCCAATATCCAGATGGAGAATGTGAGCTTAAGTCTGGGTTAATCCATCTTTTACCCAAATTCCATGGATTAGCAGGAGAAGACCCGTACCATCACTTGAAGGAATTTCATGTTGTTTGTTCATCCATGAGACCTACAACAGTGACAGAGGAACATATCAAGCTTAAGGCTTTTCCATTCTCATTGCAAGATGCCGCTAAGAATTGGTTATACTGCCTTCCGCCAGGATCCATCAATACTTGGGAGACTCTGAAAAGATTATTTCTGGAAAAGTTTTTTCCAGCATCTAGAGTTGCTGCTATTCGCAAAGATATTTATGGGATAAGGCAACAAGAAAGAGAAAGTCTTCACGAGTATTGGGAAAGATTCAAAAAGTTATGTGCTTCCTGTCCTCATCACCAAATAAACGAGCATCTCCTCATTCAATACTTTTATGAGGGATTGAGTATCATGGATAGACAAATGATAGATGCTGCAAGTGGAGGGTCATTGGTGGATAAAACGCCAACAAATGCAAGACAATTGATTGAAACTATGGCTTCGAACCATCAACAATTTTCCACAAGGAGTAATTCTATAACTCTATTGAAGGGAACCCATGGAGTAGAAGCTTCATATGTTGCAGATCACAAGAAATTAGAAGGGAAGTTGGATGACTTAGCAGCCATGGTAAGGACCTTGACAGACTTACAGAAAAAGCCTATCCCTTCTACTTTATGTGGAATTTGTGCTTCTACTAATCATCCTACAGAGGCTTGTTCTATGTTAAAAGAGACAGGGACGTTAGACAATGAACAACCTCAAGCATATGCTGCAAACATCTATGGCAATAATAGACCACCTCGGCAGCAATACAACCATGATTTGTCCTCCAACAAGTACAACCCAGATTGGAAGGAATATCCCAGCCAGAAATGGGGAAATCAACAGCCTCAACACCAACAAGTCTATGTTCCACCTCAACAGAGGCAACAACCACAACCAGCGACAACCTCTGGTGATTCAAACATGGAGGCAATGATGAAAATGATGGCTGACATGATGAAGGGACAAATCAATGAGTTGAAACAGACAATGGAAGCAACCAATCAGAACTTGCAAAATCAGATTGGACAAATGGCAAATGAGTTAAATCAGATGAAGTCTCAACAAGGCTCGAGCAATTTGCCTGCACAAACTGTAATCAACCCGAGAAATGTAAGTGCTATTACTTTAAGATCGGGTAAGCAAATACAAGGTCTTGGGGATGCCCAAGAAGTTGAAGATAAGGACAATGAAGTTGTACCTAATGATGAAAGAGGAAGATCAGATGAAGCAACACAAGCAACATCTGAGATGCCTACACCCAGTGATAACTCCAGGTTGGTATCCCCTAATACTTCCTCTGAAAATCCTTCTCCTTATTCTCCTCCTCCTCCCTATCCAAACCGTTTGAAACCAAAAACTAAAAAGATGGAGGAGTTAGACAAAGAAATCCTGAATACTTTCAAGAAAGTGGAGATAAACATTCCTTTGTTGGATGCTGTGAGACAAATTCCTAAATACGCCAAGTTTCTCAAAGAATTATGTACACATAAAAGGCGTATTATGGACAAAGAGGTAGTGAACATGGGAAGAAATGTCTCTAGCTTAATTAAGAAGCCTGCAGTCAGAATGCCGCAAAAGTGTAAGGATCCAGGTATGTTTTCTGTTCCCTGCATTATAGGAAGTACTAAGTTTGACAATGCTATGTTAGATTTAGGAGCTTCTATTAATGTAATGTCTTTATCTATTTTTACTTCACTTCATCTTGGACCTCTTAAGTCTACTGGTGTGGTCATTCAATTGGCCAACTGTAGCACAGTTAACCCTGCAGGTGTGCTAGAAGATGTGCTTGTCCGTGTGGACAAGTTAATTTTTCCTGCAGATTTCTATATCTTGGACATGAAGGATGATGAAGGAATGAGTTCAACCACAATCATCTTGGGAAGACCATTCATGATGACAGCACGTACCAAGATAGACGTGCATGCAGGATCCTTAACTATGGAGATAGGAGATGAGAAGGTGCAGTTCAACGTACTAGAAGCCATGAAGCACCCAATTGAAGACCATTCTTTGTTTTGTATTGATTTATTGAGTAATGTAGTGAACAATTATGCTTTTGGACTTTTGGACGTTTTATCTGGTTTTTCTTCTTCTTTGGATTTTTCTTTTTCGAATATTTCGGGCTCAATTTTAGACGAAGGAGAAAATTGTAAAACAGGTGATGTTGAGGACGCGGTTTCACTATTTGATACCTCTGTGGCGTCCAAGTGTGATGCTGAGGTGGCTGAAATTACCTTAGGCAGTAAAATGTTGCCATCTGTGGAACAGCCACCCACTTTGGAGTTGAAACCTTTACCATCTCATTTGAAATATGTTTATCTTGAAAGGGATGGGAAACTCCCTGTTATTATATCTGCCTTGCTTACTGATGAGCAGGAACAAAAGCTATTGTAGGTTATCAAAGATCACAAGCGAGCAATAGGCTGGACTTTGGCAGATATTCCTGGTATTAGTCCTTCTTTCTGCATGCACAGAATACTCTTGGAGGAGGATGCTAAGCCAGTGAGGCAACCTCAGAGGAGACTGAATCCTCAGCTGATGGAGGTTGTGAAGAAAGAAGTCACCAAGTTGCTACAAGCAGGTATTATATATCCTATTTCTGACAGCACTTAGGTGAGTCCTGTACATGTGGTCCCCAAGAAATCTGGGATCACCGTGGTCAAGAATGAGAAGAACGAGTTGATTCCTACTCGTATTCAGAATAGCTGGAGGGTATGTATTGATTATAGAAGACTAAACCAGGCCACCAGGAAGGACCACTTTCCTTTACCATTCATGGACCAGATGTTAGACCGATTGGCAGGTAAGTCTCATTACTGTTTTCTTGATGGATTCTCTAGGTATTTTCAGATTTGTATTGCCCCAGAGGATCAACATAAGACTACTTTTACTTGTCCATTCGGTACATATGCTTATAGGAAAATGCCATTTGGCCTTTGCAATGCTCCTGGAACATTTCAGCGATGTATGATGAGTATTTTTACAGATTTGTTGGAGCATTGTATTGAGGTTTTTATGGATGATTTTAGTGTATATGGTTCATCTTTTGATCACTGCTTGTCTAATCTTGCTAGAGTCTTGGAGAGATGTGAAGAAACTAACCTTGTTCTAAATTTTGAAAAATGTCATTTTATGGTGGAACAAGGTATAGTTTTAGGTCACGTTGTTTCCAAGAATGGTATATTTGTAGATCCTGCTAAAATAGATATTATTTCACAATTGCCTTACCCCTCTTCTGTGAAAGAGGTTCGATCTTTTCTTGGACATGCAGGATTTTACAGGAGGTTTATCAAGGACTTCAGCAAGATAGCCAACCCTCTCTCCAACTTGTTGCAAAAGGATGTAATATTTGACTTTGGAGAGAGGTGCAAAGATGCGTTTGATACATTGAAAAAGGCGCTTACCACCACTCCTATCATCCAGCCACCTGACTGGACATTACCATTCGAGTTGATGTGTGATGCATCAAACTTTGCAGTAGGAGCGGTGCTTGCACAAAAAGATGGGAAGCTATCACATGTGATATATTATGCTTCCAGAACGTTGGACATAGCGCAGGCTAACTACACCACGACTGAGAAGGAATTATTGGCTGTTGTGTTTGCCTTGGACAAATTCAGACCGTATATACTAGGTTCCAAGGTAATTGTTTATACTGATCATGCAACATTAAAATTCCTTCTGAAGAAAGCAGATTCAAAACCAAGGTTGATCAGATGGATGCTACTGCTCCAAGAGTTTGACATTGAGATTTTAGACAGAAGTGGAGCACATAACTTGGTAGCTGATCATCTTAGCAGGATTGAAAATGGAGAAGATAACATTCCTATTAAGGATGACTTTCCTGATGAAGTCCTCCTAGCATTGACTGCTGTGAAAGGTATGTTTCCTGAACCTTGGTTTGCTGACATTGTTAATTATTTGGTTGTTTCTGCTATTCCTCCTTCCTTCTCCAAATATGAAAGAATCAAGCTAAAAAGTGAGGCAAAATACTATATCTGGGAAGATCCAATCTTATGGCGCATTGGTAGTGACCAAGTCATAAGGAGGTGTGTTCCAGATATCGAGATACCTGATGTGCTTGAGTTCTGTCATTCGTCTCCTTTTGGTGGACATTATGGCACACAAAGAACAGGTAGGAAGGTGTTGGATTGTGGATTATATTGGCCTACCATTTTTAAAGATGCACAGAGGGTATATGAAAATTGTGAGCAGTGCCAAAGGGCAGCCAGATCCATTACAAGAAGGGATGAAATGCCTCAACAACCCATGCTATATTGTGAGGTATTTGATATTTGGGGTATTGATATTATGGGTCCTTTTCCTCCTTCTTTTGGGTTTTCTTATATTTTGCTTGCTGTAGACTATGTCTCCAAATGGGTGGAAGCCATAGCTACAAGGACTAATGATTCTCGAGTTGTTATGAGTTTTGTCAGGTCTAACATTTTCTGCAGATTTGGGATACCACGAGCCATCATCAGTGACCAGGGGACTCATTTCTGTGATAGGCTACTTGAGAACATGTTGAAGAAGTATGGGGTGACACATCGCATTGCTACACCATATCACCCCCAAACTAATGGGCAAGCAGAGATCTCTAACAGAGAGATTAAAAAGATACTAGAGAAAGTAGTGAAGCCTAGTCGAAAGGATTGGGCCACAAGATTGGATGAAGCACTTTAGGCACACAGGACAGCCTACAAAACACCTATAGGTATGTCACCTTTCAGGGTGGTTTTTGGAAAGGCTTGTCATCTACCTGTGGAGATTGAACATCGGGCCTATTGGGCCGTGAAAGCATGCAACATGGATTTGGAAGAAGCAGGAAATGAGCGAAAGCTTCAGTTGCAAGAACTAGAGGAGATTAGGCTAGCAGCCTATGAAAATTCAAAGTTCTACAAAGAGAAAACCAAGAAGTTCCATGACCAAAAGCTTGTGGCTAGAAAGGATTTCAAGGTAGGCCAGAAGGTGTTACTATACAAATCCAAGCTTGGTCACATGAGTGGTAAGTTGCGTTCTACTTGGGAAGGACCATACATTGTTATAGAAGTCTTCCCTTATGGAGCAGTGGAGATCAAGGAAGAATCTTCAGCAAGAACTTTTAAAGTTAATGGGCATCGTCTTCGGATATTCAATGAAAATCAAGATATGCTGAATAAGACGATGGATGGGATGAACTTGACTTCTCCCTCAGACCTTCCACCTTGAGGAGGTAAGTACACTTCATACTTTTTCTTTGCATTTTATACATATTGAATACATTGAGGACAATGCATGGATAAAGTGTGGGGGTGTGGGGAGATTTCCCCCTTTTCTGTTTTTGTTTTCTATTTGTTTTGTTTTTTTTCCTTTTCTAATTTTGTTTTCTGCTTGTTTTTATTTAAAAAAAAAAAGTTTCTGTTTTCAATAAAACATATTGACATTGGATTTTTGGATTTGATTTACTAATTGGAACGATCATAATTCTGGGAAAATAAAAGTCATGTGCTATGAATGGATTGTTTCTGTGATTTACTAATTGAGTTGATTTGAGAGTTTTTGGAATAAATCTTTTGTGAAAGAGTTTTTTGACCTTGTGAGTTTTGAGCTTTATTGTAAGGATGAACTACCATGTGTTATTCCTATTTTTCTTGTGTGATTTGCTCATGTCTTGTTGGTACTCAAATGTTTAGCTTGATTCTGTTGTTTTGCATCTTAGGTGAACATGCATGATTTGATATGACTGAGGCATTTCTTGTTTTTAGCTACTTGGCCAAATAAGCTAACCATAACATTGATCCATTGGTAGCCCCTTGAGCTTAAACCTCTTTTTCTTGTTTTGAGCATACTGTTAAACCTTAAAAAGAAAAAGACCATTTTTTTCCTTACCTTAGGGAGAAAGAAGGAGCTAGTGGATTATGTTGAGATTGGTTGAGGAATAAAGTGTGGGGTGAGTATTTCCCCCACAAAGTTGTAAAAATGGCAAAAAGGAAAATAATTGTTGATGACAGAGTGTTGAAATGAAAAATAATTGCTGTCTGAAAAAGAGAAACAAAGGATAAAAGAGAAAAAAAGAAGAAGAAGAAGTAAAGATTGTTTTTGAAACTGTGCTCCATAACTCTTTCTTCCTTACTATTTCAAAAACACACAAATCCTAAAGTTTTTCCTACCTTTGCCTTGGCCTCATTATAACCTGTTAAAAGTCCTCATGATTTTTGAATGCATGTTTTCTGAAAGCTGTGAATATTAGAGTCTTGCTAAGCATTGAGAGTGTTTACTTGCATGGGTAATTTGAGTGAAAACACAAGCCAAAACACTTGAGCGAATCTTGGTGAGAAAATATATATTTAACTTGAGTGTTTCTCTTTCATATTTGACTAACTTGTAAACTCAAAAGATTAACTCATGTGTGAAAAACAGAATTTTATCCATTTGTTTGTGCATGACAACATGATTTCTAGAAGATTGATCTGTTTCCATTGGTATTCATTTCTTTAATCCACTAAAAATATGGAATAAAAGACCTCAGAAAAAAGTTTTGAAATTCTTCAATTTTGCCCAGGAGTGCAAAAGGATAAGTGTGGGTGTGTGATGAGTTCAAATTTTTGCCCTCATTTAATATTTAAATTTGGGGATTTAATTGATTTTTCTGTGCTTAAAGATTGATTTAATTAGGATTTGTGATTATTGGATTTATTGAGTAAGTTTGGTAAAAGTGGCGTAAAAATTGATTTTAGTTGCATAAAATATTATTGGATATTCTAACGTTTGTTAATGCAGCTGAAATTTATTTTTGGTCAATTAATAGTGTGATTTTAAATATTCAAAGTTACAAAATAAGTTCAAAATCAAGAAATTCTGAAAAACAATAAATCAGGAGCTAAATGCACCCCCAGATTTTATTTGCACACTCCTTGCTCAAGTGGACCACAAAAACCTGTTCTGCACCCCCAGTTTTCACTAAGTTGCACCCCTCCTACCACTTAAACTCCACTCAACCAGATCATGCCATGTGGCAATCCCCACCTCTTAAAATTAGCCAACCAGAACAATCCACGTGTCATAATCCTACCCTCACCAAATTAACCAATCAGATTCTGCCACGTCATCATCTTCATCTCCCAAAACCCTAACCCTAATTTTCTCCTCTCCTTCCACCCTCCACGGCAGCCGCCGCCGCCTCGCCGGAATCTGCACCGTGACAGCGCCACCATCTTCCTTCACTTCGCCGGAGCACCACCGCAACAGCAACGCCATCTTCTTCTCGCGTCCAGCAGCTCCGCGCGCCACCACCATCTTCCTCCATTCGCGCCGCCGTTTCCGAAAACCACCGCGAGCACACCGTCGCGCGAACCTGCGCAGCGCACACGATCTACCACCATGGCCTCCGCACCAGATCTACGACGCCCGCTTGCACCAAGTTCGTCGTCCTCACTACAGCTCCGTCAACTTCTTCACGCCACCACTGAACTCCCGCAGCGCCACCATCATCGCGGCACCATCTTCTCACCTCTGCAACGCGCGAGACGAGCACACCACCACGACCACCACGCCGCTGCAACAGAACTGCCACACCTCCGCTCGTCGGACCACCGCGCAGTTCACCACCTGTTCTGCAGCCACCGAAAGCTCGCCGAAGCAGCCACACGTCGGAGCAGCCGCCGTCACGAGGGAGGGAGAAGAGTTAGAGAGTGAAACCCTAATTCTGGAGAGAGAATCTGCACTGCCACGTGTCAGCGTCTGATAGGACAGTCAAACTGGTCAACTGGTCAACTAGTCAAAGTCAGCAGTCAATTCTGGTCAAATTCTGGTCAATTTGGTAAAAATGCTTAAATAAGAGGGGCAGAATTGGAAATTGGACAGAAATTAAGTTGCTAATTAATTAAATAAAAATAAAAGATTTTAGCAACTGACAGATAAAGCCCAAAGTCCAGTGGAAGCCTATATAAAGAGACTTAAGGGAGTAGAAGCGGGACACAATTCACGACTGAAATTTAGAGCTTACAGCTTAGACACTTAGAACTCTCTGGTTTTGGCAGATACCGTCTCCACCACATCTCTCATTCTTTCTTTTATTTTCATTCCTTCATATCATCATGTATTCCATCAAAGCCATGGAGGGCTAAGCTTTTAAGGGTTGATTCCACTGTAATTTCTTAAATGGATTCTGAGGTTAGATGAATTTATATGTTTTGTTATTTTGATTATTGTTGTGGTTTTTGTTTATCTATGTCCTTTGCTTCTTAATCGAATAGAAAATAATGATTTAAAATCTACATACATGCTAATCATATGAGTTAAAAGGTTTTTAAATTAAATTGAGACTTTACTTTGATTTTGTTTAGAAACTTTCATTTGATTAAATAAGTTTTTGCCAATAATTGAGACTTTAATTTGATTAGAGGTAATTACTTTAACTAAAATTAGTCAAGACTTTACTTTGATTAATTAAGTTTTCTATTTGGTAAAGAAACAAAGGAATAGACATGATTAGGCATAGTAAAATTAATTGAGACTGTACTTTGATTAAATTTACTATGGACAATCTAAACAATTCTCACTTTTAATTGAGACTGTACTTTGATTAAAAGTGAGGATGCCAACAAATGAATTGAGTCTTTACATTGATTTATTTGTAAATCAACAACAATAATTAATTTAACAATAATCTCTAGATAACCAATGAAGAATCTTATTTAGAAAAAGCAGTGGAATTGACCTATTTACTATTACTGTGTTTACAATCTTCCGTGTCATTTTCTTTGCATATCAAAACCCCCTATTTTTATAGTTGCTAGTTTTAAATTACATTTTTGAGAATCAAATATTTGAGATCAATTCCGTATTCGTTGTGAGACGACTCAGGGTTATCTTAACCCTAACTATTTTCTTCACTACAAACTGGCAATACTGAAGTTGCTAAAGTAGTGGTAATTTGATCGCCTAACGACAGCGATATCAGCGAATCTTGGTGAGAAAATATATATTTAACTTGAGTGTTTCTCTTTCATATTTGATTATCTTGTAAACTCAAAAGGTTAACTCATGTGTGAAAAACAGAATTTTATCCATTTGTTTGTGCATGACAACATGATTTCTAGAAGTTTGATCTGTTTCCATTTGTAATCATTTCTTTAATCCACTGAAAATATGGAATAAAAGACCTCAGAAAAAAGTTTTGAAATTATTCAATTTTGCCCAGGAATGCAAAAGGATAAGTGTGGGTGTGTGATGAGTTCAAATTTTTGCCCTCATTTAATATTTAAATTTGGGGATTTAATTGATTTTTCTGTGCTTAAAGATTGATTTAATTAGGATTTGTAATTATTGGATTTATTGAGTAAGTTTGGTAAAAGTGGCGTAAAAATTGATTTTAGTTGCATAAAATATTATTGGATATTCTAACGTTTGTTGATGCAGCTGGAATTTATTTTTGGTCAATTAATAGTGTGATTTTAAAATATTCAAAGTTACAAAATAAGTCCAAAATCAAGAAATTCTGAAAAAGAATAAATCAGGAGCTAAATGCACCCCCAGTTTTTATTTGCACACTCCTTGATCAAGTGGACCACAAAAACCTGTTCTGCACCCCCAGTTTTCACTAAGTTGCACCCCTCCTACCACTTAAACTCCACTAAACCAGATCATGCCATGTGGCAATCCCCACCTCTTAAAATTAGCCAACCAGAACAAGCCACGTGTCATAATCCTACCCTCACCAAATTAACCAATCAGATTCTGCCACGTCATGATCTTCATCTCCCAAAACCCTAACCCTAATTTTCTCCTCTCCTTCCACCACCATGGCAGCCGCCGCCGCACCTCCTCACCTCTTCCGGCCACCGCGACGCACCAGCAGCCATGGCAGCCACCAGCCACCTCCATCACATAATCTTCTCCGTGAGCTTTTTCGCAACACCACCGCGTCCCAACTTACTCCTCCATCTCTCCCGCAACTCACCTCGCCGGCCACCAAAGCACGAGTTCCGCCACCATCAACAGCAGCCACGAACCTGCAACATTTCGCCAGAACCAACAGCCACGCACCTGCAACCACCATGGCCACCACTGAAACTCGCCTGAAACGCATCTCCCGTTCCATAACCATCGCGCAACACCATCTTCTCGCGAGCACCGCAGACCTGCAACCAAGACGTCCGACCACCGCGAGCCACCAGCGCCTGCACCTGCATCTGCGCGAATTAGTTCCGTCACCACCAGTCACGGTCGCGCTTCATCCCTACACCATCTCCGCACCAGATCGGAGGAGAAGAGCTCGCCGGAGCATCGTCGTGGGAGAAGAAGAAGAAGCCAGTCGCCATTGCCGTTAGCCGCGCAGCCAAGGGAGGAAGGAGGAAGGGGCAGAAACCCTAATTCTGGAGAGAGAGTACTCTGCGCCACGTGTCAGCGTCTGATAGGACAGTCAAACTGGTCAACTGGTCAACTCTGGTCAACTGGTCAAAGTCAGTAGTCAATTCTGGTCAATTTTGTAAAAATGCTTAAATAAGAGGGGCAGAATTGGAAATTGGACAGGAATTAAGTTGCTAATTAATTAAATAAAAAATAAAAGATTTTAGCAACTGACAGATAAAGCCCAAAGTCCAGTTGAAGCCTATATAAAGAGACTTAAGGGAGCAGAAGGGACGGACACAATTGACAGCTTACAGCTTAGACACTTAGAACTCTCTGGTTTTGGCAGATACCATCTCCACCACATCTCTCATTCTTTCTTTTATTTTCCTTCATCATATCATCATGTATTCCATCAACGCCATGGAGGGCTAAGCTTTTAGGGTTGATTCCACTGTAATTTCTTAAATGGATTCTGAGGTTAGATGAATTTATGTGTTTGTTATTTTGATTATTGTTGTGGTTTTTGTTTATCTATGTCCTTTGCTTCTTAATCGAATAAAAAATAATGATTTTAAATCTACATACATGCTAATCATATGAGTTAAAAGGTTTTTAAATTAAATTGAGACTTTACTTTGATTTTGTTTAGAAACTTTCATTTGATTAAATAAGTTTTTGCCAATAATTGAGACTTTAATTTGATTAGAGGTAATTACTTTAACTAAAATTAGTCAAGACTTTACTTTGATTAATTAAGTTTTCTATTTGGTAAAGAAACAAAGGAATAGACATGATTAGGCATAGTAAAATTAATTGAGACTGTACTTTGATTAAATTTACTATGGACAATCTAAACAATTCTCACTTTTAATTGAGACTGTACTTTGATTAAAAGTGAGGATGCCAACAAATGAATTGCGTCTTTACATTGATTTATTTGTAAATCAACAACAATAATTAATTTAACAATAATCTCTAGATAACCAATGAAGAATCTTATTTAGAAAAAGCAGTGGAATTGACCTATTTACTATTACTGTGTTTACAATCTTCCGTGTCATTTTCTTTGCATATCAAAACCCCCCTATTTTTATAGTTGCTAGTTTTAAATTGCATTTTTGAGAATCAAATATTTGAGATCAATTCCGTATTCGTTGTGAGACGACTCAGGGTTATCTTAACCCTAACTATTTTGTTCACTACAGTAGTTGCTAAAGTAGTGGTAATTTGATCGCCTAACGACAGCGATATCAACTACCTTTTCCATAATCTTTTTCTTTACTTCCTTTTCTTTTTCTTCAATTTCCCTTCCTTCTGCAGTTTATTTTTCTTCTTTTTCTATTCTTTCTTTTTCTATTTTCTCCTTCAACGTATGTTGATCCTTCTTGGCTTGTCTTGGTGTCATAAATTTCAACTTCATTTCATGTCCCTCATGCCTCAAATAAAGGGAACGTTCATCAAGATTGAGCATTTTAAAATGAAGCCATGCCCATCTCAAAAGAAGATGACAAGAGTTCGTAGCAGCAATATCACATAATACTTCTTTCACACATTGTCCTGTACTGAATTTGATCCTTGCTTGATTGGTACGAAAGCTTGTTGGTAACTTGAGTTTCTCCACCAATCTTTGGCTTACAACATTGTTGTCGCTTTCATAAATGAATGCAACTAAACATGGGTGGCTTTCGATTAAACACCTTGTTCTCTACTACCTTTTCCATAATCTTTTTCTTTACTTCCTTTTCTTTTTCTTCAATTTCCCTTCCTTCTGCAGTTTATTTTTCTTCTTTTTCTATTCTTTCTTTTTCTATTTTCTCCTTCAACGTATGTTGATCGTTCTTGGCTTGTCTTGGTGTCATAAATTTCAACTTCATTTCATGTCCCTCATGCCTCAAATAAACGGAACATTCATCAAGATAGAGCGTTTTAAAATAAAGTCATGCCCATCTCAAAAGAAGATGACAAGAGTTCGTAGGAGCAATATCACATAATACTTCTTTCACACATTGTCCTGTACTGAATTTGATCCTTGCTTGATTCGGATGAAAGCTTGTTGGTAACTTGAGTTTCTCTACCAATCTTTGGCTTACAACATTGTTGTCGCTTTGGTAAACGAATGCAACTAAACATGGGTGGCCTTCGATTAAACACCTTGTTCTCTATTACCTTTTTCATAATCTTCTTCTTTACTTCCTTTTCTTTTTCTTCAATTTCGCTTTCTTCTACAGTTTATTTTTCTTCTTTTTCTATTGTTTCTTTTTCTATTTTCTCCTTCAACGTATGTTGATCCTTCTTGGCTTGTCTTGGTGTCATAAATTTCAACTTCATTTCATGTCCGTCATGCCTCAAATAAAGGGAACGTTCATCAAGATTGAGCATTGTAAAATGAACCCATGCCCATCTCAAAATTAGAGGACAAGAGTTCGTGGGAACAATATCACATAATACTTCTTTCACACATTGTCATAGACTGAATTTGATCCTAGCTTGATTCGGATGAAAGCTTGTTGCTAACTTGAGTTTCTCCACCAATCTTTGGCTTACAACATTGTTGTCACTTTCGTAAACAAATGCAACTAAACATGGGTGGTTTTCGATTAAACACCTTGTTCTCTACTACCTTTTCCATAATCTTTTTCTTTACTTTCTTTTCTTTTTCTTCAATTTCCCTTCCTTCTGCAGTTTATTTTTCTTCTTTTTCTATTCTTTCTTTTTCTATTTTCTCCTTCAACGTATGTTGATCCTTCTTGGCTTGTCTTGGTGTCATAAATTTCAACTTCATTTCATGTCCCTCATGCCTCAAATAAACAGAACGTTCATCAAGATAGAGCATTTTAAAATGAACCCATGCCCATCTCAAAAGAAGATGACAAGGGTTCGTGGGAGCAATATCACATAATACTTCTTTCACACATTGTCCTGTACTGAATTTGATCCTTGCTTGATTCGGATGAAAGCTTGTTGGTAACTTGAGTTTCTCTACCAATCTTTGGCTTACAACATTGTTGTCGCTTTCGTAAACGAATGCAACTAAACATGCGTGGCTTTCGATTAAATACCTTGTTCTCTACTACCTTTTCCATAATCTTTTTCTTTACTTCCTTTTCTTTTTCTTCAATTTCCCTTCCTTCTGCAGTTTATTTTTCTTCTTTTTCTATTCTTTCTTTTTCTATTTTCTCCTTCAACGTATGTTGATCCTTCTTGGCTTGTCTTGGTGTCATAAATTTCAACTTCATTTCATGTCCCTCATGCCTCAAATAAACAGAACATTCATCAAGATTGAGCGTTTTAAAATGAAGCCATGCCCATCTCAAAAGAAGATGACAAGGGTTCGTGGGAGCAATATCACATAATACTTCTTTCACACATTGTCCTGTACTGAATTTGATCCTTGCTTGATTCGGATGAAGGCTTGTTGGTAACTTGAGTTTCTCCACCAATCTTTGGCTTACAACATTGTTGTCGCTTTCGTAAACGAATCCAACTAAACATGGGTGGCTTTCGATTAAACACCTTCTTCTCTATTACCTTTTTCATAATCTTCTTCTTTACTTCCTTTTCTTTTTCTTCAATTTCCCTTCCTTCTGCAGTTTATTTTTCTTCTTTTTCTATTCTTTCTTTTTCTATTTTCTCCTTCAACGTATGTTGATCGTTCTTGGCTTGTCTTGGTGTCATAAATTTCAACTTCATTTCATGTCCCTCATGCCTCAAATAAACGGAACATTCATCAAGATAGAGCGTTTTAAAATAAAGTCATGCCCATCTCAAAAGAAGATGACAAGAGTTCGTAGGAGCAATATCACATAATACTTCTTTCACACATTGTCCTGTACTGAATTTGATCCTTGCTTGATTCGGATGAAAGCTTGTTGGTAACTTGAGTTTCTCCACCAATCTTTGGCTTACAACATTGTTGTCGCTTTCGTAAACGAATGCAACTAAACATGGGTGGCCTTTGATTAAACACCTTGTTCTCTATTACCTTTTTCATAATCTTCTTCTTTACTTCCTTTTCTTTTTCTTCAATTTTGCTTTCTTCTACAGTTTATTTTTCTTCTTTTTCTATTGTTTCTTTTTCTATTTTCTCCTTCAACGTATGTTGATCCTTCTTGGCTTGTCTTGGTGTCTTAAATTTCAACTTTATTTCATGTCCGTCATGCCTCAAATAAAGGGAACGTTCATCAAGATTGAGCATTGTAAAATGAACCCATGCCCATCTCAAAATTAGAGGACAAGAGTTCGTGGGAACAATATCACATAATACTTCTTTCACACATTGTCATGTACTGAATTTGATCCTAGCTTGATTCGGATGAAAGCTTGTTGCTAACTTGAGTTTCTCCACCAATCTTTGGCTTACAACATTGTTGTCGCTTTCGTAAACAAATGCAACTAAACATGGGACGTTTTCGATTAAACACCTTATTCTCTACTACCTTTTCCATAATCTTTTTCTTTACTTCCTTTTCTTTTTCTTCAATTTCCCTTCCTTCTGCAGTTTATTTTTCTTCTTTTTCTATTCTTTCTTTTTCTATTTTCTCCTTCAACGTATGTTGATCCTTCTTGGCTTGTCTTGGTGTCATAAATTTCAACTTCATTTCATGTCCCTGTTATTATATCTGCCTTGCTTACTAACGAGCAGGAACAAAAGCTATTGCAGGTTATCAAAGATCACAAGCGAGCAATAGGCTGGACTTTGGCAGATATTCCTGGTATTAGTCCTTCTTTCTGCATTCACAGAATACTCTTGGAGGAGGATGCTAAGCCAATGAGGCAACCTCAGAGGAGACTGAATCCTCAGCTGATGGAGGTTATGAAGAAAGAAGTCACCAAGTTGCTACAAGCAGGTATTATATATCCTATTTCTGACAGCACTTGGGTGAGTCCTGTACATGTGCTCCCCAAGAAATCTGGGATCACCGTGGTCAAGAATGAGAAGAACGAGTTGATTCCTACTCGTATTCAGAATAGCTGGAGGGTCTGTATTGATTATAGAAGACTAAACCAGGCCACCAGGAAGGACCACTTCCCTTTACCATTCATGGACCAGATGTTAGATCGATTGGCAGGTAAGTCTCATTACTGTTTTCTTGATGGATACTCTGGGTATTTTCAGATCTGTATTGCCCCAGAGGATCAACATAAGACTACTTTTACTTGTCCATTCGGTACATATGCTTATAGAAAAATGCCATTTGGCCTTTGCAATGCTCCTGGAACATTTCAGCGATGTATGATGAGTATTTTTACAGATTTGTTGGACCATTGTATTGAGGTTTTTATGGATGATTTTAGTGTATATGGTTCATCTTTTGATCACTGCTTGTCTAATCTTGCTAGAGTGTTGGAGAGATGTGAAGAAACTAACCTTGTTCTAAATTTTGAAAAATGTCATTTTATGGTGGAACAAGGTATAGTTTTAGGTCACGTTGTTTCCAAGAATGGTATATCTGTAGATCCTGCTAAAATTGATATTATTTCACAATTGCCTTACCCCTCTTCTGTGAAAGAGGTTCGATCTTTTCTTGGACATGCAGGATTTTACAGGAGGTTTATCAAGGACTTCAACAAGATAGCCAACCCTCTCTCCAATTTGTTGCAAAAGGATATAGTATTTGAGTTTGGAGAGAGGTGCAAAGATGCGTTTGATACATTGAAAAAGGCGCTTACCACCACTCCTATCATCCAGCCACCTAACTGGGCATTACCATTTGTGTTGATGTGTGATCCATCAAACTTTGCAGTAGGAGCGGTGCTTGCACAAAAAGATGGGAAGCTATCACATGTGATATATTATGCTTCCAGAACATTGGATACAGCGCAGGCTAACTACACCACGACTGAGAAGGAATTATTGGCTGTTGTGTTTGCCTTGGACAAATTCAGACCGTATATACTTGGTTCCAAGGTAATTGTTTATACTGATCATGCAGCATTAAAATTCCTTCTGAAGAAAGCAGATTCGAAACCAAGGTTGATCAGATGGATGCTACTGCTCCAAGAGTTTGACATTGAGATTCTAGACAGAAGTGGAGCACATAACTTAGTAGCTGATCATCTTAGCAGGATTGAAAATGGAGAAGATAACATTCCTATTAAGGATGACTTTCCTGATGAAGTCCTCCTAGCATTGACTGCTGTGAAAGGTATGTTTCCTGAACCTTGGTTTGCTGACATTGTTAATTATTTGGTTATTTCTGCTATTCCTCCTTCCTTCTCCAAATATGAAAGAATCAAGCTAAAAAGTGAGGCAAAGTACTATATCTGGGAAGACCCAATTTTATGGCGCATTGGTAGTGACCAAGTCATAAGGAGGTGTGTTCCAGATATCGAGATACCTCATGTGCTTGAGTTTTGCCATTCGTCTCCTTTTGGTGGACATTATGGCACACAAAGAACAGGTAGGAAGGTGTTGGATTGTGGATTATATTGGCCTACTATTTTTAAAGATGCACAGAGGGTATATGAAAATTGTGAGCAGTGCCAAAGGGCAGCCAGATCCATTACAAGAAGGGATGAAATGCCTCAACAACCCATGCTATATTGTGAGGTATTTGATATTTGGGGTATTGATTTTATGGGTCCTTTTCCTCCTTCTTTTGGGTTTTCTTATATTTTGCTTGCTGTAGACTATGTCTCCAAATGGGTGGAAGCCATAGCTACAAGGACTAATGATTCTCGAGTTGTTATGAGTTTTGTCAGGTCTAACATTTTCTGCAGATTTGGGATACCACGAGCCATCATCAGTGACCAGGGGACTCATTTCTGTAATAGGCTACTTGAGAACATGTTGAAGAAGTATGGGGTGACACATCGCATTGCTACACCATATCACCCCCAAACCAATGGACAAGCAGAGATCTCTAACAGAGAGATTAAACAGATACTAGAGAAAGTAGTGAAGCCTAGTCGAAAGGATTGGGCCACAAGATTGGATGAAGCACTTTGGGCACACAGGACAGCCTACAAAACACCTATAGGTATGTCACCTTTCAGGGTGGTTTTTGGAAAGGCTTGTCATCTACCTGTGGAGATTGAACATCGGGCCTATTGGGCCGTGAAAGCATGCAACTTGGATTTGGAAGAAGCAGGAAATGAGCGAAAGCTTCAGTTGCAAGAACTAGAGGAGATTAGGCTAGCAGCCTATGAAAATTCAAAGTTCTACAAAGAGAAAACCAAGAAGTTCCATGACCAAAAGCTTGTGGCTAGAAAGGATTTCAAGGTAGGCCAGAAGGTGTTACTATACAAATCCAAGCTTGGTCACATGAGTGGTAAGTTGCGCTCTACTTGGGAAGGACCATACATTGTTACAGAAGTCTTCCCTTATGGAGCAGTGGAGATCAAGGAAGAATCTTCAGCAAGAACTTTTAAAGTTAATGGGCATCGTCTTCGGATATTCAATGAAAATCAAGATATGCTGAATAAGACGATGGATGGGATGAACTTGACTTCTCCCTCATACCTTCCACCTTGAGGAGGTAAGTACACTTCATACTTTTTCTTTGCATTTTATACATATTGAATACATTGAGGACAATGCATGGATAAAGTGTGGGGGTGTGGGGAGATTTTCCCCCTTTTCTGTTTTCAATATAAGAGTCATGTGCTATGAATGGATTGTTTCTGTGATTTACTGATTGAGTTGATTTGAGAGTTTCTGGAATAAATCTTTTGTGAAAGAGTTTTTGACCTTGTGAGTTTTGAGCTTTATTGTAAGGATGAACTGCCATGTGTCATTCCTATTTTTCTTGTGTGATTTGTTCATGTCTTGTTGGTACTCAAATGTTTAGCTTGATTCTGTTGTTTTGCATCTTAGGTGAACATGCATGATTTGATATGACTGAGGCATTTCTTGTTTTTAGCTACTTGGCCAAATAAGCTAACCATGACATTGATCCATTGGTAGCCCCTTGAGCTTAAACCTCTTTTTCTTGTTTTGAGCATATTGCTAAACCTTAAAAAGAAAAAGACCATGTTTTTCCTTACCTTAGGGAGAAAGAAGGAGCTAGTGGATTATGTTGAGATTGGTTGAGGAATAAAGTGTGGGGGTGAGTATTTCCCCCACAAAGTTGTAAAAATGGCAAAAAGGAAAATAATTGTTGATGACAGAGTGTTGTAATGAAAAATGATTGCTGTCTGAAAAAGAGAAACAAAGGATAAAAGAGAAAAAAAAAAGAAGAAGAAGAAGTAAAGATTGTTTTTGAAACTGTGCTCCATAACTCTTTCTTCCTTACTATTTCAAAAACACACAAATCCTAAAGTTTTTCCTACCTTTGCCTTGGCCTCATTATAACCTGTGAAAAGTCCTCATGATTTTTGAATGCATGTTTTCTGAAAGCTGTGAATATTAGAGTCTTGCTAAGCATTGAGAGTGTTTACTTGCATGGGTATTTTGAGTGAAAACACAAGCCAAAACACTTGAGCGAATCTTGGTGAGAAAATATATATTTAACTTGAGTGTTTTTCTTTCATATTTGATTATCTTGTAAACTCAAAAGATTAACTCATGTGTGAAAAACAGAATTTTGTCCATTTGTTTGTGCATGACAACATGATTTCTAGAAGATTGATCTGTTTCCATTTGTAATCATTTCTTTAATCCACTGAAAATATGGAATAAAAGACCTCAGAATAAAGTTTTGAAATTGTTTAATTTTGCCTAGGAGTGCAAAAGGATAAGTGTGGGTGTGTGATGAAATTACCACTACTTTAGCAACTTCAGTATTGCCAGTTTGTAGTGAAGAAAATAGTTAGGGTTAAGATAACCCTGAGTCGTCTCACAACGAATACGGAATTGATCTCAAATATTTGATTCTTAAAAATGCAATTAAAACTAGCAATTATAAAAATAGGGGGTTTTGATATGCAAATAAAATGACACGGAAGATTGTAAACACAATAATAGTAAATAGGTCAATTCCACTACTTTTTCTAAATAAGATTCTTTATTGGTTATCTAGAGATTATTGTTAAATTAATTATTGTTGTTGATTTACAAATCAATCAATGTAAAGACTCAATTAATTTGTTGGCGTTCTCACTTTTAACCAAAGTACAGTCTCAATTAAAAGTTAGAACTTTTAGATTATCCATAGTAAATTCAATCAAAGTACAGTCTCAATTAATTTTACTATGCCTAATCATGTCTATTCCTTTGTTTCTTTACCAAATAGAAAACTTAATTAATTAAAGTAAAGTCTTGACTAATTTTAGTTAAAGTAATTACCTCTAATCAAATTAAAGTCTCAATTATTGGCAAAAACTTATTTAATCAAATGAAAGTTTCTAAACAAAATCAAAGTAAAGTCTCAATTTAATTTAAAAACCTTTTAACTCATATGATTAGCATGTATGTAGATTTAAAATCATTATTTTCTATTCGATTAAGAAGCAAAGGACATAGATAAACAAAAAACCACAACAATAATCAAAATAACAAAACATATAAATTCATCTAACCTCAGAATCCATTTAAGAAATTACAGTGGAATCAACCCTTAAAGCTTAGCCCTCCATGGCTTTGATGGAATACATGATGATATGAAAGAAAGAAAATAAAAGAAAGAATGAGAGATGTGGTGGAGACGGTATCTGTCAAAACCAGAGAGTTCTAAGTGTCTAAGCTGTCAGCTGTAAAATTATCAGTCCCCCTGCTCCCTTAAGTCTCTTTATATAGGCTTCTACTGGACTTTGGGCTTTATCTGTTAGTTGCTAAAATCTTTTATTTTTATTTAATTAATTAGCAACTTAATTCCTGTCCGATTTCCAATTCTGCCCCTCGCATTTAAGCATTTTTACAAAATTGACCAGAATTTGACCAGAGTTTGACCAGTGTTGACCAGTTGACCAAATTTGACCAATTTGACTGTGCAATCAGAGGCTGACACGTGGCGCGGAGACTTTCTCTCCAGAATTAGGGTTTCTGCCCCTTCCTCCTTCCTTGGCTGCGCGGAGCTGCGGCAATGGCGGCTGCTCCGGTGGGCGCGACGCGGTGGCGTTCTGGTTCGCGGAGGTTGTGGTGCTGCTGCTGTAATGGAGGCGAGAACGATGCTGCAGAGGTGGCTGTGCAAACGGTGGAGGCGAGAAGTTGCGCTGCTGCGACGTGAAGATTGCTGTGCTGTTGATGGTAGCGGAACTGGTGCAGCCATGGCTGCTGCATGAGGTGCAGAGAACGTGAAGATCTCACGTCAGCCGTGAACCTGAAGGTGGATTCGAGCTGGTGCAGGTGCGGACGGAAATGGTTGTGCGTCGCTGCAGGTGCGGAGGCGAGAAGATGGTGGTGCGGGAACTCATGCGCCGTGGTTGTTGCTGTTCTGGTTTATGGTCGTGCGCGAAGGATGGTGGAGTGGAGCTTGCGCGATGGCGGCAGCGGGACTCACGGTGGTTGACGGAGATGACGGCGCGAATGGAGGAAGATGGTGGTGGTGCGCGGAGCTGCTGTTGATGGTGGCTGCGGAGAAGCTCGATGGAGATGGTGGTGGCGTGGTGAGGTTGGCGGCGGCGGCTGCCGTGGAGGGTGGAAGGAGAGGAGAAAATTAGGGTTAGGGTTTTGGGAGACGAAGATGATGACGTGGCAGAATCTGATTGGTTAATTTGGTGAGGTAGGGATTATGACACGTGGCGGCTTATGGTTGGCTAATCTTAAAAGGTGGGGATTGCCACATGGCATGATCTGGTTGAGTGGAGTTTAAGTGGTAGGAGGGGTGCAACTTAGTGAAAACTGGGGGTGCAGAACAGGTTTTTGTGGTCCACTTGAAGGAGGAGTGTGCAAATAAAAACTAGGGGTGCATTTAGCTCCTGATTTATTCTTTTTCAGAATTTCTTGATTTTGGACTTATTTTGTAACTTTGAATATTTCAAAATCACATTATTAATTGACTAAAAATAAATTCCAGCTGCATTAACAAACGTTAGAATATCCAATAATATTTTATGCAACTAAAATCAATTTTTACGCCACTTTTACCAAACTTACTCAATAAATCCAATAATCACAAATCCTAATTAAATCAATCTTTAAGCACAGAAAATTCAATTAAATCCCCAAATTTAAATATTAAATGAGGGCAAAAATTTGAACTCATCAGTCCCTCATGCCTCAAATAAACGGAACATTCATAAAGATAGAGCGTTTTAAAATAAAGTCATGCCCATCTCAAAAGAAGATGACAAGAGTTCGTAGAAGCAATATCACATAATACTTCTTTCACACATTGTCCTGTACTGAATTTGATCCTTGCTTGATTCGGATGAAAGCTTGTTGGTAACTTGAGTTTGTCCACCAATATTTGGCTTACAACATTGTTGTCGCTTTCGTAAACAAATGCAACTAAACATGGGTGGTTTTCGATTAAACACCTTGTTCTCTACTACCTTTTCCATAATCTTTTTCTTTACTTCCTTTTCTTTTTCTTCAATTTCCCTTCCTTCTGCAGTTTATTTTTCTTCTTTTTCTATTCTTTCTTTTTCTATTTTCTCCTTCAACGTATGTTGATCCTTCTTGGCTTGTCTTGGTGTCATAAATTTTAACTTCATTTCATGTCCCTCATGCCTCAAATAAACAGAACGTTCATCAAGATAGAGCGTTTTAAAATGAACCCATGCCCATCTCAAAAGAAGATGACAAGGGTTCGTGGGAGCAATATCACATAATACTTCTTTCACACATTGTAATGTACTGAATTTGATCCTTGCTTGATTCAGATGAAAGCTTGTTGGTAACTTGAGTTTCTCCACCAATCTTTGGCTTACAACATTGTTGTCGCTTTCGTAAACGAATGCAACTAAACATGGGTGGCTTTCGATTAAACACCTTGTTCTCTACTACCTTTTCCATAATCTTTTTCTTTACTTCCTTTTCTTTTTCTTCAATTTCCCTTCCTTCTGCAGTTTATTTTTCTTCTTTTTCTATTCTTTCTTTTTCTATTTTCTCCTTCAACGTATGTTGATCCTTCTTGGCTTGTCTTGGTGTCATAAATTTCAACTTCATTTCATGTCCCTCATGCCTCAAATAAACAGAACATTCATCAAGATTGAGCGTTTTAAAATGAACCCATGACCATCTCAAAAGAAGATGACAAGGGTTCGTGGGAGCAATATCACATAATACTTCTTTCACACATTGTCCTGTACTGAATTTGATCCTTGCTTGATTCGGATGAAAGCTTGTTGGTAACTTGAGTTTCTCCACCAATCTTTGGCTTACAACATTGTTGTCGCTTTCGTAAACGAATGCAACTAAACATGGGTGGTTTTCGATTAAACACCTTGTTCTCTACTACCTTTTCCATATTCTTTTTCTTTACTTCCTTTTCTTTTTCTTCAATTTCCCTTCCTGCTGCAGTTTATTTTTCTTCTTTTTCTATTCTTTCTTTTTCTATTTTCTCCTTCAACGTATGTTGATCGTTCTTGGCTTGTCTTGGTGTCATAAATTTCAACTTCATTTCATGTCCCTCATGCCTCAAACAAACGGAACGTTCATCAAGATAGAGCGTTTTAAAATAAAGTTATGCCCATCTCAAAAGAAGATGACAAGAGTTCGTAGGAGCAATATCACATAATACTTCTTTCACACATTGTCATGTACTGAATTTGATCCTTGCTTGATTCGGATGAAAGCTTGTTGGTAACTTGAGTTTGTCCACCAATATTTGGCTTACAACATTGTTGTCGCTTTCGTAAACAAATGCAACTAAACATGGGTGGTTTTCGATTAAACACCTTGTTCTCTACTACCTTTTCCATAATCTTTTTCTTTACTTCCTTTTCTTTTTCTTCAATTTCCCTTCCTTCTGCAGTTTATTTTTCTTCTTTTTCTATTCTTTCTTTTTCTATTTTCTCCTTCAACGTATGTTGATCCTTCTTGGCTTGTCTTGGTGTCATAAATTTCAACTTCATTTCATGTCCCTCATGCCTCAAATAAACAGAACGTTCATCAAGATAGAGCGTTTTAAAATGAACCCATGCCCATCTCAAAAGAAGATGACAAGGGTTCGTGGGAGCAATATCACATAATACTTCTTTCACACATTGTCCTGTACTGAATTTGATCCTTGCTTGATTCGGATGAAAGCTTGTTGGTAACTTGAGTTTCTCGACCAATATTTGGCTTACAACATTGTTGTCGCTTTCGTAAACGAATGCAACTAAACATGGGTGGCTTTCGATTAAACACCTTGTTCTCTACTACCTTTTCCATATTCTTTTTCTTTACTTCCTTTTCTTTTTCTTCAATTTCCCTTCCTTCTGCAGTTTATTTTTCTTCTTTTTCTATTCTTTCTTTTTCTATTTTCTCCTTCAACGTATGTTGATCGTTCTTGGCTTGTCTTGGTGTCATAAATTTCAACTTCATTTCATATCCCTCATGCCTCAAATAAACGGAACATTCATCAAGATAGAGCGTTTTAAAATAAAGCCATGCCCATCTCAAAAGAAGATGACAAGAGTTCGTAGGAGCAATATCACATAATACTTCTTTCACACATTGTCCTGTACTGAATTTGATCATTGCTTGATTCGGATGAAAGCTTGTTGGTAACTTGAGTTTGTCCACCAATATTTGGCTTACAACATTGTTGTCGCTTTCGTAAACAAATGCAACTAAACATGGGTGGTTTTCGATTAAACACCTTGTTCTCTACTACCTTTTCCATAATCTTTTTCTTTACTTCCTTTTCTTTTTCTTCAATTTCCCTTCCTTCTGCAGTTTATTTTTCTTCTTTTTCTATTCTTTCTTTTTCTATTTTCTCCTTCAACGTATGTTGATCCTTCTTGGCTTGTCTTGGTGTCATAAATTTCAACTTCATTTCATGTCCCTCATGCCTCAAATAAACAGAACGTTCATCAACATAGAGCGTTTTAAAATGAACCCATGCCCATCTCAAAAGAAGATGACAAGGGTTCGTGGGAGCAATATCACATAATACTTCTTTCACACATTGTCCTGTACTGAATTTGATCCTTGCTTGATTCGGATGAAAGCTTGTTGGTAACTTGAGTTTCTCGACCAATATTTGGCTTACAACATTGTTGTCGCTTTCGTAAACGAATGCAACTAAACATGGGTGGCTTTCGATTAAACACCTTGTTCTCTACTACCTTTTCCATAATCTTTTTCTTTACTTCCTTTTCTTTTTCTTCAATTTCCCTTCCTTCTACAGTTTATTTTTCTTCTTTTTCTATTCTTTCTTTTTCTATTTTCTCCTTCAACGTATGTTGATCCTTCTTGGCTTGTCTTGGTGTCATAAATTTCAACTTCATTTCATGTCCCTCATGCCTCAAATAAACAGAACATTCATCAAGATTGAGCGTTTTAAAATGAACCCATGACCATCTCAAAAGAAGATGACAAGGGTTCGTGGGAGCAATATCACATAATACTTCTTTCACACATTGTCCTGTACTGAATTTGATCCTTGCTTGATTCGGATGAAAGCTTGTTGGTAACTTAAGTTTCTCCACCAATCTTTGGCTTACAACATTGTTGTTGCTTTCGTAAACGAATCCAACTAAACATGGGTGGCTTCCGATTAAACACCTTCTTCTCTACTACCTTTTCCATAATCTTTTTCTTTACTTCCTTTTCTTTTTCTTCAATTTCCCTTCCTTCTGCAGTTTATTTTTCTTCTTTTTCTATTCATTCTTTTTCTATTTTCTCCTTCAACGTATGTTGATCCTTCTTGGCTTGTCTTGGTGTCATAAATTTCAACTTCATTTCATGTCCCTCATGCCTCAAATAAACGGAACATTCATCAAGATAGAGCGTTTTAAAATAAAGCCATGCCCATCTCAAAAGAAGATGACAAGGGTTCGTGGGAGCAATATCACATAATACTTCTTTCACACATTGTCCTGTACTGAATTTGATCCTTGCTTGATTCGGATGAAAGCTTGTTGGTAACTTGAGTTTCTCCACCAATCTTTGGCTTACAACATTGTTGTCGCTTTCGTAAACGAATGCAACTAAACATGGGTGGCTTTCGATTAAACACCTTGTTCTGTACTACCTTTTCCATATTCTTTTTCTTTACTTCCTTTTCTTTTTCTTCAATTTCCCTTCCTTCTGCAGTTTATTTTTCTTCTTTTTCTATTCTTTCTTTTTCTATTTTCTCCTTCAACGTATGTTGATCGTTCTTGGCTTGTCTTGGTGTCATAAATTTCAACTTCATTTCATATCCCTCATGCCTCAAATAAACGGAACATTCATCAAGATAGAGCGTTTTAAAATAAAGCCATGCCCATCTCAAAAGAAGATGACAAGAGTTCGTAGGAGCAATATCACATAATACTTCTTTCACACATTGTCCTGTACTGAATTTGATCATTGCTTGATTCGGATGAAAGCTTGTTGGTAACTTGAGTTTCTCCACCAATCTTTGGCTTACAACATTGTTGTCGCTTTCGTAAACGAATGCAACTAAACATGGGTGGCCTTCGATTAAACACCTTGTTCTCTATTACCTTTTTCATAATCTTCTTCTTTACTTCCTTTTCTTTTTCTTCAATTTCGCTTTCTTCTAGAGTTTATTTTTCTTCTTTTTCTATTCTTTCTTTTTCTATTTTCTCCTTCAACGTATGTTGATCCTTCTTGGCTTGTCTTGGTGTCATAAATTTCAACTTCATTTCATGTCCGTCATGCCTCAAATAAAAGGAACGTTCATCAAGATTGAGCATTGTAAAATGAACCCATGCCCATCTCAAAATTAGAGGACAAGAGTTCGTGGGAACAATATCACATAATACTTCTTTCACACATTGTCCTGTACTGAATTTGATCCTAGCTTGATTCGGATGAAAGCTTGTTGCTAACTTGAGTTTCTCCACCAATCTTTGGCTTACAACATTGTTGTCACTTTCATAAACAAATGCAACTAAACATGGGACGTTTTCGATTAAACACCTTGTTCTCTACTACGTTTTCCATAATCTTTTTCTTTACTTCCTTTTCTTTTTCTTCAATTTCCCTTCCTGCTGCAGTTTACTTTTCTTCTTTTTCTATTCTTTCTTTTTCTATTTTCTCCTTCAACGTATGTTGATCGTTCTTGGCTTGTCTTGGTGTCATAAATTTCAACTTCATTTCATGTCCCTCATGCCTCAAACAAACGGAACATTCATCAAGATAGAGCGTTTTAAAATAAAGTCATGCCCATCTCAAAAGAAGATGACAAGAGTTCGTAGGAGCAATATCACATAATACTTCTTTCACACATTGTCATGTACTGAATTTGATCCTTGCTTGATTCGGATGAAAGCTTGTTGGTAACTTGAGTTTGTCCACCAATATTTGGCTTACAACATTGTTGTCGCTTTCGTAAACAAATGCAACTAAACATGGGTGGTTTTCGATTAAACACCTTGTTCTCTACTACCTTTTCCATAATCTTTTTCTTTACTTCCTTTTCTTTTTCTTCAATTTCCCTTCCTTCTGCAGTTTATTTTTCTTCTTTTTCTATTCTTTCTTTTTCTATTTTCTCCTTCAACGTATGTTGATCCTTCTTGGCTTGTCTTGGTGTCATAAATTTCAACTTCATTTCATGTCCCTCATGCCTCAAATAAACAGAACATTCATCAAGATTGAGCGTTTTAAAATGAACCCATGACCATCTCAAAAGAAGATGACAAGGGTTCGTGGGAGCAATATCACATAATACTTCTTTCACACATTGTCCTGTACTGAATTTGATCCTTGCTTGATTCGGATGAAAGCTTGTTGGTAACTTGAGTTTCTCCACCAATCTTTGGCTTACAACATTGTTGTCGCTTTCGTAAACGAATGCAACTAAACATGGGTGGCTTTCGATTAAACACCTTGTTCTCTACTACCTTTTCCATATTCTTTTTCTTTACTTCCTTTTCTTTTTCTTCAATTTCCCTTCCTTCTGCAGTTTATTTTTCTTCTTTTTCTATTCTTTCTTTTTCTATTTTCTCCTTCAACGTATGTTGATCGTTCTTGGCTTGTCTTGGTGTCATAAATTTCAACTTCATTTCATATCCCTCATGCCTCAAATAAACGGAACATTCATCAAGATAGAGCGTTTTAAAATAAAGCCATGCCCATCTCAAAAGAAGATGACAAGAGTTCGTAGGAGCAATATCACATAATACTTCTTTCACACATTGTCCTGTACTGAATTTGATCATTGCTTGATTCGGATGAAAGCTTGTTGGTAACTTGAGTTTCTCGACCAATATTTGGCTTACAACATTGTTGTCGCTTTCGTAAACGAATGCAACTAAACATGGGTGGCTTTCGATTAAACACCTTGTTCTCTACTACCTTTTCCATAATCTTTTTCTTTACTTCCTTTTCTTTTTCTTCAATTTCCCTTCCTTCTACAGTTTATTTTTCTTCTTTTTCTATTCTTTCTTTTTCTATTTTCTCCTTCAACGTATGTTGATCCTTCTTGGCTTGTCTTGGTGTCATAAATTTCAACTTCATTTCATGTCCCTCATGCCTCAAATAAACAGAACATTCATCAAGATTGAGCGTTTTAAAATGAACCCATGACCATCTCAAAAGAAGATGACAAGGGTTCGTGGGAGCAATATCACATAATACTTCTTTCACACATTGTCCTGTACTGAATTTGATCCTTGCTTGATTCGGATGAAAGCTTGTTGGTAACTTGAGTTTCTCCACCAATCTTTGGCTTACAACATTGTTGTTGCTTTCGTAAACGAATCCAACTAAACATGGGTGGCTTCCGATTAAACACCTTCTTCTCTACTACCTTTTCCATAATCTTTTTCTTTACTTCCTTTTCTTTTTCTTCAATTTCCCTTCCTTCTGCAGTTTATTTTTCTTCTTTTTCTATTCATTCTTTTTCTATTTTCTCCTTCAACGTATGTTGATCCTTCTTGGCTTGTCTTGGTGTCATAAATTTCAACTTCATTTCATGTCCCTCATGCCTCAAATAAACGGAACATTCATCAAGATAGAGCGTTTTAAAATAAAGCCATGCCCATCTCAAAAGAAGATGACAAGGGTTCGTGGGAGCAATATCACATAATACTTCTTTCACACATTGTCCTGTACTGAATTTGATCCTTGCTTGATTCGGATGAAAGCTTGTTGGTAACTTGAGTTTCTCCACCAATCTTTGGCTTACAACATTGTTGTCGCTTTCGTAAACGAATGCAACTAAACATGGGTGGCTTTCGATTAAACACCTTGTTCTGTACTACCTTTTCCATATTCTTTTTCTTTACTTCCTTTTCTTTTTCTTCAATTTCCCTTCCTTCTGCAGTTTATTTTTCTTCTTTTTCTATTCTTTCTTTTTCTATTTTCTCCTTCAACGTATGTTGATCGTTCTTGGCTTGTCTTGGTGTCATAAATTTCAACTTCATTTCATATCCCTCATGCCTCAAATAAACGGAACATTCATCAAGATAGAGCGTTTTAAAATAAAGCCATGCCCATCTCAAAAGAAGATGACAAGAGTTCGTAGGAGCAATATCACATAATACTTCTTTCACACATTGTCCTGTACTGAATTTGATCATTGCTTGATTCGGATGAAAGCTTGTTGGTAACTTGAGTTTGTCCACCAATATTTGGCTTACAACATTGTTGTCGCTTTCGTAAACAAATGCAACTAAACATGGGTGGTTTTCGATTAAACACCTTGTTCTCTACTACCTTTTCCATAATCTTTTTCTTTACTTCCTTTTCTTTTTCTTCAATTTCCCTTCCTTCTGCAGTTTATTTTTCTTCTTTTTCTATTCTTTCTTTTTCTATTTTCTCCTTCAACGTATGTTGATCCTTCTTGGCTTGTCTTGGTGTCATAAATTTCAACTTCATTTCATGTCCCTCATGCCTCAAATAAACAGAACATTCATCAAGATTGAGCGTTTTAAAATGAACCCATGACCATCTCAAAAGAAGATGACAAGGGTTCGTGGGAGCAATATCACATAATACTTCTTTCACACATTGTCCTGTACTGAATTTGATCCTTGCTTGATTCGGATGAAAGCTTGTTGGTAACTTGAGTTTCTCCACCAATCTTTGGCTTACAACATTGTTGTCGCTTTCGTAAACGAATGCAACTAAACATGGGTGGCTTTCGATTAAACACCTTGTTCTCTACTACCTTTTCCATATTCTTTTTCTTTACTTCCTTTTCTTTTTCTTCAATTTCCCTTCCTTCTGCAGTTTATTTTTCTTCTTTTTCTATTCTTTCTTTTTCTATTTTCTCCTTCAACGTATGTTGATCGTTCTTGGCTTGTCTTGGTGTCATAAATTTCAACTTCATTTCATATCCCTCATGCCTCAAATAAACGGAACATTCATCAAGATAGAGCGTTTTAAAATAAAGCCATGCCCATCTCAAAAGAAGATGACAAGAGTTCGTAGGAGCAATATCACATAATACTTCTTTCACACATTGTCCTGTACTGAATTTGATCATTGCTTGATTCGGATGAAAGCTTGTTGGTAACTTGAGTTTCTCCACCAATCTTTGGCTTACAACATTGTTGTCGCTTTCGTAAACGAATGCAACTAAACATGGGTGGCCTTCGATTAAACACCTTGTTCTCTATTACCTTTTTCATAATCTTCTTCTTTACTTCCTTTTCTTTTTCTTCAATTTCGCTTTCTTCTAGAGTTTATTTTTCTTCTTTTTCTATTCTTTCTTTTTCTATTTTCTCCTTCAACGTATGTTGATCCTTCTTGGCTTGTCTTGGTGTCATAAATTTCAACTTCATTTCATGTCCGTCATGCCTCAAATAAAAGGAACGTTCATCAAGATTGAGCATTGTAAAATGAACCCATGCCCATCTCAAAATTAGAGGACAAGAGTTCGTGGGAACAATATCACATAATACTTCTTTCACACATTGTCCTGTACTGAATTTGATCCTAGCTTGATTCGGATGAAAGCTTGTTGCTAACTTGAGTTTCTCCACCAATCTTTGGCTTACAACATTGTTGTCACTTTCGTAAACAAATGCAACTAAACATGGGACGTTTTGGATTAAACACCTTGTTCTCTACTACCTTTTCCATAATCTTTTTCTTTACTTCCTTTTCTTTTTCTTCAATTTCCCTTCCTTTTGCAGTTTATTTTTCTTCTTGTTCTATTCTTTCTTTTTCTATTTTCTCCTTCAACGTATGTTGATCCTTCTTGGCTTGTCTTGGTGTCATAAATTTCAACTTCATTTCATGTCCCTCATGCCTCAAATAAACAGAACATTCATCAAGATTGAGCGTTTTAAAATGAACCCATGACCATCTCAAAAGAAGATGACAAGGGTTCGTGGGAGCAATATCACATAATACTTCTTTCACACATTGTCCTGTACTGAATTTGATCCTTGCTTGATTCGGATGAAAGCTTGTTGGTAACTTGAGTTTCTCCACCAATCTTTGGCTTACAACATTGTTGTCGCTTTCGTAAACGAATGCAACTAAACATGGGTGGTTTTCGATTAAACACCTTGTTTTCTACTACCTTTTCCATATTCTTTTTCTTTACTTCCTTTTCTTTTTCTTCAATTTCCCTTCCTGCTGCAGTTTACTTTTCTTCTTTTTCTATTCTTTCTTTTTCTATTTTCTCCTTCAACGTATGTTGATCGTTCTTCGCTTGTCTTGGTGTCATAAATTTCAACTTCATTTCATGTCCCTCATGCCTCAAACAAACGGAACATTCATCAAGATAGAGCGTTTTAAAATAAAGTCATGCCCATCTCAAAAGAAGATGACAAGAGTTCGTAGGAGCAATATCACATAATACTTCTTTCACACATTGTCATGTACTGAATTTGATCCTTGCTTGATTCGGATGAAAGCTTGTTGGTAACTTGAGTTTGTCCACCAATATTTGGCTTACAACATTGTTGTCGCTTTCGTAAACAAATGCAACTAAACATGGGTGGTTTTCGATTAAACACCTTGTTCTCTACTACCTTTTCCATAATCTTTTTCTTTACTTCCTTTTCTTTTTCTTCAATTTCCCTTCCTTCTGCAGTTTATTTTTCTTCTTTTTCTATTCTTTCTTTTTCTATTTTCTCCTTCAACGTATGTTGATCCTTCTTGGCTTGTCTTGGTGTCATAAATTTCAACTTCATTTCATGTCCCTCATGCCTCAAATAAACAGAACGTTCATCAAGATAGAGCGTTTTAAAATGAACCCATGCCCATCTCAAAAGAAGATGACAAGGGTTCGTGGGAGCAATATCACATAATACTTCTTTCACACATTGTCCTGTACTGAATTTGATCCTTGCTTGATTCGGATGAAAGCTTGTTGGTAACTTGAGTTTCTCGACCAATATTTGGCTTACAACATTGTTGTCGCTTTCGTAAACGAATGCAACTAAACATGGGTGGCTTTCGATTAAACACCTTGTTCTCTACTACCTTTTCCATAATCTTTTTCTTTACTTCCTTTTCTTTTTCTTCAATTTCCCTTCCTTCTGCAGTTTATTTTTCTTCTTTTTCTATTCTTTCTTTTTCTATTTTCTCCTTCAACGTATGTTGATCCTTCTTGGCTTGTCTTGGTGTCATAAATTTCAACTTCATTTCATGTCCCTCATGCCTCAAATAAACAGAACATTCATCAAGATTGAGCGTTTTAAAATGAACCCATGACCATCTCAAAAGAAGATGACAAGGGTTCGTGGGAGCAATATCACATAATACTTCTTTCACACATTGTCCTGTACTGAATTTGATCGTTGCTTGATTCGGATGAAAGCTTGTTGGTAACTTGAGTTTCTCCACCAATCTTTGGCTTACAACATTGTTGTTGCTTTCGTAAACGAATCCAACTAAACATGGGTGGCTTCCGATTAAACACCTTCTTCTCTACTACCTTTTCCATAATCTTTTTCTTTACTTCCTTTTCTTTTTCTTCAATTTCCCTTCCTTCTGCAGTTTATTTTTCTTCTTTTTCTATTCATTCTTTTTCTATTTTCTCCTTCAACGTATGTTGATCCTTCTTGGCTTGTCTTGGTGTCATAAATTTCAACTTCATTTCATGTCCCTCATGCCTCAAATAAACGGAACATTCATCAAGATAGAGCGTTTTAAAATAAAGCCATGCCCATCTCAAAAGAAGATGACAAGGGTTCGTGGGAGCAATATCACATAATACTTCTTTCACACATTGTCCTGTACTGAATTTGATCCTTGCTTGATTCGGATGAAAGCTTGTTGGTAACTTGAGTTTCTCCACCAATCTTTGGCTTACAACATTGTTGTCGCTTTCGTAAACGAATGCAACTAAACATGGGTGGCTTTCGATTAAACACCTTGTTCTGTACTACCTTTTCCATATTCTTTTTCTTTACTTCCTTTTCTTTTTCTTCAATTTCCCTTCCTTCTGCAGTTTATTTTTCTTCTTTTTCTATTCTTTCTTTTTCTATTTTCTCCTTCAACGTATGTTGATCGTTCTTGGCTTGTCTTGGTGTCATAAATTTCAACTTCATTTCATATCCCTCATGCCTCAAATAAACGGAACATTCATCAAGATAGAGCGTTTTAAAATAAAGCCATGCCCATCTCAAAAGAAGATGACAAGAGTTCGTAGGAGCAATATCACATAATACTTCTTTCACACATTGTCCTGTACTGAATTTGATCCATGCTTGATTCGGATGAAAGCTTGTTGGTAACTTGAGTTTCTCCACCAATCTTTGGCTTACAACATTGTTGTCGCTTTCGTAAACGAATGCAACTAAACATGGGTGGCCTTCGATTAAACACCTTGTTCTCTATTACCTTTTTCATAATCTTCTTCTTTACTTCCTTTTCTTTTTCTTCAATTTCGCTTTCTTCTAGAGTTTATTTTTCTTCTTTTTCTATTCTTTCTTTTTCTATTTTCTCCTTCAACGTATGTTTATCCTTCTTGGCTTGTCTTGGTGTCATAAATTTCAACTTCATTTCATGTCCGTCATGCCTCAAATAAAAGGAACGTTCATCAAGATTGAGCATTGTAAAATGAACCCATGCCCATCTCAAAATTAGAGGACAAGAGTTCGTGGGAACAATATCACATAATACTTCTTTCACACATTGTCCTGTACTGAATTTGATCCTAGCTTGATTCGGATGAAAGCTTGTTGCTAACTTGAGTTTCTCCACCAATCTTTGGCTTACAACATTGTTGTCACTTTCGTAAACAAATGCAACTAAACATGGGACGTTTTCGATTAAACACCTTGTTCTCTACTACCTTTTCCATAATCTTTTTCTTTACTTCCTTTTCTTTTTCTTCAATTTCCCTTCCTTCTGCAGTTTATTTTTCTTCTTTTTCTATTCTTTCTTTTTCTATTTTCTCCTTCAATGTATGTTGATCCTTCTTGGCTTGTCTTGGTGCCATAAATTTCAACTTCATTTCATGTCCCTCATGCCTCAAATAAACAGAACATTCATCAAGATTGAGCGTTTTAAAATGAACCCATGACCATCTCAAAAGAAGATGACAAGGGTTTGTGGGAGCAATATCACATAATACTTCTTTCACACATTGTCCTGTACTGAATTTGATCCTTGCTTGATTCGGATGAAAGCTTGTTGGTAACTTGAGTTTCTCCACCAATCTTTGGCTTACAACATTGTTGTCGCTTTCGTAAACGAATGCAACTAAACATGGGTGGCTTTCGATTAAACACCTTGTTCTCTACTACCTTTTCCATAATCTTTTTCTTTACTTCCTTTTCTTTTTCTTCAATTTCCCTTCCTTTTGCAGTTTATTTTTCTTCTTTTTCTATTCTTTCTTTTTCTATTTTCTCCTTCAACGTATGTTGATCCTTCTTGGCTTGTCTTGGTGTCATAAATTTCAACTTCATTTCATGTCCCTCATGCCTCAAATAAACGGAACATTCATCAAGATAGAGCGTTTTAAAATAAAGCCATGCCCATCTCAAAAGAAGATGACAAGGGTTCGTGGGAGCAATATCACATAATACTTCTTTCACACATTGTCCTGTACTGAATTTGATCCTTGCTTGATTCGGATGAAAGCTTGTTGGTAACTTGAGTTTCTCCACCAATCTTTGGCTTACAACATTGTTGTCGCTTTCGTAAACGAATGCAACTAAACATGGGTGGCTTTCGATTAAACACCTTGTTCTCTACTACCTTTTCCATAATCTTTTTCTTTACTTCCTTTTCTTTTTCTTCAATTTCCCTTCCTTCTGCAGTTTATTTTTCTTCTTTTTCTATTCTTTCTTTTTCTATTTTCTCCTTCAACGTATGTTGATCCTTCTTGGCTTGTCTTGGTGTCATAAATTTCAACTTCATTTCATGTCCCTCATGCCTCAAATAAACGGAACATTCATCAAGATAGAGCGTTTTAAAATGAACCCATGACCATCTCAAAAGAAGATGACAAGGGTTTGTGGGAGCAATATCACATAATACTTCTTTCACACATTGTCCTGTACTGAATTTGATCCTTGCTTGATTCGGATGAAAGCTTGTTGGTAACTTGAGTTTCTCCACCAATCTTTGGCTTACAACATTGTTGTCGCTTTCGTAAACGAATGCAACTAAACATGGGTGGCTTTCGATTAAACACCTTGTTCTCTACTACCTTTTCCATAATCTTTTTCTTTACTTCCTTTTCTTTTTCTTCAATTTCCCTTCCTTCTGCAGTTTATTTTTCTTCTTTTTCTATTCTTTCTTTTTCTATTTTCTCCTTCAACGTATGTTGATCCTTCTTGGCTTGTCTTGGTGTCATAAATTTCAACTTCATTTCATGTCCCTCATGCCTCAAATAAACGGAACATTCATCAAGATAGAGCGTTTTAAAATAAAGCCATGCCCATCTCAAAAGAAGATGACAAGGGTTCGTGGGAGCAATATCACATAGTACTTCTTTCACACATTGTCCTGTACTGAATTTGATCCTTGCTTGATTCGGATGAAAGCTTGTTGGTAACTTGAGTTTCTCCACCAATCTTTGGCTTACAACATTGTTGTCGCTTTCGTAAACGAATGCAACTAAACATGGGTGGCTTTCGATTAAACACCTTGTTCTCTACTACCTTTTCCATATTCTTTTTCTTTACTTCCTTTTCTTTTTCTTCAATTTCTCTTCCTTCTGCAGTTTATTTTTCTTCTTTTTCTATTCTTTCTTTTTCTATTTTCTCCTTCAACGTATGTTGATCGTTCTTGGCTTGTCTTGGTGTCATAAATTTCAACTTCATTTCATGTCCCTCATGCCTCAAATAAACGAAACATTCATCAAGATAGAGCGTTTTAAAATAAAGCCATGCCCATCTCAAAAGAAGATGACAAGGGTTCGTGGGAGCAATATCACATAGTACTTCTTTCACACATTGTCCTGTACTGAATTTGATCCTTGCTTGATTCGGATGAAAGCTTGTTGGTAACTTGAGTTTCTCCACCAATCTTTGGCTTACAACATTGTTGTCGCTTTCGTAAACGAATGCAACTAAACATGGGTGGCTTTCGATTAAACACCTTGTTCTCTACTACCTTTTCCATAATCTTTTTCTTTACTTCCTTTTCTTTTTCTTCAATTTCCCTTCCTTCTGCAGTTTATTTTTCTTCTTTTTCTATTCATTCTTTTTCTATTTTCTCCTTCAACGTATGTTGATCCTTCTTGGCTTGTCTTGGTGTCATAAATTTCAACTTCATTTCATGTCCCTCATGCCTCAAATAAACGGAACATTCATCAAGATAGAGCGTTTTAAAATAAAGCCATGCCCATCTCAAAAGAAGATGACAAGAGTTCGTAGGAGCAATATCACATAATACTTCTTTCACACATTGTCCTGTACTGAATTTGATCCTTGCTTGATTCGGATGAAAGCTTGTTGGTAACTTGAGTTTCTCCACCAATCTTTGGCTTACAACATTGTTGTCGCTTTCGTAAACGAAAGCAACTAAAAATGGGTGGCCTTCGATTAAACACCTTGTTCTCTATTACCTTTTTCATAATCTTCTTGTTTACTTCCTTTTCTTTTTCTTCAATTTCGCTTTCTTCTACAGTTTATTTTTCTTCTTTTTCTATTCTTTCTTTTTCTATTTTCTCCTTCAACGTATGTTGATCCTTCTTGGCTTGTCTTGGTGTCATAAATTTCAACTTCATTTCATGTCCGTCATGCCTCAAATAAAGGGAACGTTCATCAAGATTGAGCATTGTAAAATGAACCCATGCCCATCTCAAAATTAGAGGACAAGAGTTCGTGGGAACAATATCACATAATACTTCTTTCACACATTGTCCTGTACTGAATTTGATCCTAGCTTGATTCGGATGAAAGCTTGTTGCTAACTTGAGTTTCTCCACCAATCTTTGGCTTACAACATTGTTGTCGCTTTCGTAAACAAATGCAACTAAACATGGGACGTTTTCGATTAAACACGTTGTTCTCTACTACCTTTTCCATACTCTTTTTCTTTACTTCCTTTTCTTTTTCTTCAATTTCCCTTCCTTCTGCAGTTTATTTTTCTTCTTTTTCTATTCTTTCTTTTTCTATTTTCTCCTTCAACGTATGTTGATCCTTCTTGGCTTGTCTTGGTGTCATAAATTTCAACTTCATTTCATGTCCCTCATGCCTCAAATAAACAGAACATTCATCAAGATTGAGCGTTTTAAAATGAACCCATGACCATCTCAAAAGAAGATGACAAGGGTTCGTGGGAGCAATATCACATAATACTTATTTCACACATTGTCTTGTACTGAATTTGATCCTTGCTTGATTCGGATGAAAGCTTGTTGGTAACTTGAGTTTCTCCACCAATCTTTGGCTTACAACATTGTTGTCGCTTTCGTAAATGAATGCAACTAAACATGGGTGGCTTTTGATTAAACACCTTGTTCTCTACTACCTTTTCCATAATCTTTTTCTTTACTTCCTTTTCTTTTTCTTCAATTTCCCTTCCTTCTGCAGTTTATTTTTCTTCTTTTTCTATTCTTTCTTTTTCTATTTTCTCCTTCAACGTATGTTGATCCTTCTTGGCTTGTCTTGGTGTCATAAATTTCAACTTCATTTCATGTCCCTCATGCCTCAAATAAACGGAACATTCATCAAGATAGAGCGTTCTAAAATAAAGTCATGCCCATCTCAAAAGAAGATGACAAGAGTTCGTAGCAGCAATATCACATAATACTTCTTTCACACATTGTCCTGTACTGAATTTGATCCTTGCTTGATTCGGATGAAAGCTTGTTGGTAACTTTAGTTTCTCCACCAATCTTTGGCTTACAACATTGTTGTCGCTTTCAAAAACAAATGCAACTAAACATGGGTCGCTTTCGATTAAACACCATGTTCTCTACTACCTTTTCCATAATCTTTTTCTTTACTTCCTTTTCTTTTTCTTCAATTTCCCTTCCTTCTGCAGTTTATTTTTCTTCTTTTTCTATTCTTTCTTTTTCTATTTTATCCTTCAACGTATGTTGATAATTCTTGGGTTCTCTTGGTGTCATAAATTTCAACTTCATTTCATGTCCCTCATGCCTCAAATAAAGGGAACGTTCATCAAGATTGAGCGTTGTAAAATGAACCCATTCCCATCTCAAAAGAAGATGATAAGAGTTCGTGGCAGCAATATCACATAATACTTCTTTCACAAATTGTCCTGTACTGAATTTGATCCTTGCTTGATTCGGATGAAAGCTTGTTGGTAACTTGAGTTTCTCCACCAATCTTTGGCTTACAACATTGTTGTCGCTATCGTAAACGAATGCAACTAAACATGGGTGGCTTTCGATTAAACACCTTGTTCTCTACTACCTTTTCCATAATCTTTTTCTTTAGTTCCTTTTCTTTTTCTTCAATTTCCCTTCCTTCTGCAGTTTATTTTTCTTCTTTTTCTATTCTTTCTTTTTCTATTTTCTCCTTCAACGTATGTTGATCCTTCTTGGCTTGTCTTGGTGTCATAAATTTCAACTTCATTTCATGTCCCTCATGCCTCAAATAAACGGAACATTCATCAAGATAGAGCGTTTTAAAATAAAGTCATGCCCATCTCAAAAGAAGATGACAAGAGTTCGTAGGAGCAATATCACATAATACTTCTTTCACACATTGTTCTGTACTGAATTTGATCCTTGCTTGATTCGGATGAAAGCTTGTTGGTAACTTTAGTTTCTCCACCAATCTTTGGCTTACAACATTGTTGTCGCTTTCGTAAACAAATGCAACTAAACATGGGTCGCTTTCGATTAAACACCATGTTCTCTACTACCTTTTCCATAATCTTTTTCTTTACTTCCTTTTCTTTTCCTTCAATTTCCCTTCCTTCTGCAGTTTATTTTTCTTCTTTTTCTATTCTTTCTTTTTCTATTTTCTCCTTCAACGTATGTTGATCCTTCTTGGCTTGTCTTGGTGTCATAAATTTCAACTTCATTTCATGTCCCTCATGCCTCAAATAAAGGGAACGTTCATCAAGATTGAACATTGTAAAATGAAGCCATGCCCATCTCAAAAGAAGATGACAAGGGTTCGTGGGAGCAATATCACATAGTACTTCTTTCACACATTGTCCTGTACTGAATTTGATCCTTGCTTGATTCGGATGAAAGCTTGTTGGTAACTTGAGTTTCTCCACCAATCTTTGGTTTACAACATTGTTGTCGCTTTCGTAAACGAATACAACTAAACATGGGTGGCTTTCGATTAAACACCTTGTTCTCTACTACCTTTTCCATAATCTATTTCTTTACTTCCTTTTCTTTTTCTTCAATTTCCCTTCCTTCTGCAGTTTATTTTTCTTCTTTTTCTATTCTTTCTTTTTCTATTTTCTCCTTCAACGTATGTTGATCCTTCTTGGCTTGTCTTGGTGTCATAAATTTCAACTTCATTTCATGTCCCTCATGCCTCAAATAAACGGAACACTCATCAAGATAGAGCGTTTTAAAATAAAGTCATGCCCATCTCAAAAGAAGATGACAAGAGTTCGTAGGAGCAATATCACATAATACTTCTTTCACACATTGTCCTGTACTGAATTTGATCCTTGCTTGATTCGGATGAAAGCTTGTTGGGAACTTTAGTTTCTCCACCAATCTTTGGCTTACAACATTGTTGTCGCTTTCGTAAACAAATGCAACTAAACATGGGTCGCTTTCGATTAAACACCATGTTCTCTACTACCTTTTCCATAATCTTTTTCTTTACTTCCTTTTCTTTTCCTTCAATTTCCCTTCCTTCTGCAGTTTATTTTTCTTCTTTTTCTATTCTTTCTTTTTCTATTTTCTCCTTCAACGTATGTTGATCCTTCTTGGCTTGTCTTGGTGTCATAAATTTCAACTTCATTTCATGTCCCTCATGCCTCAAATAAAGGGAACGTTCATCAAGATTGAACATTGTAAAATGAAGCCATGCCCATCTCAAAAGAAGATGACAAGGGTTCGTGGGACCAATATCACATAATACTTCTTTCACACATTGTCCTGTACTGAATTTGATCCTTGCTTGATTCGGATGAAAGCTTGTTGGTAACTTGAGTTTCTCCACCAATCTTTGGCTTACAACATTGTTGTCGCTTTCGTAAACGAATGCAACTAAACATGGGTGGCTTTCGATTAAACACCTTGTTCTCTACTACCTTTTCCATAATCTTTTTCTTTAGTTCCTTTTCTTTTTCTTCAATTTCCCTTCCTTTTGCAGTTTATTTTTCTTCTTTTTCTATTCTTTCGTTTTCCTTTTTTCTCCTTCAACGTATGTTGATCCTTCTTGGCTTGTCTTGGTGTCATAAATTTCAACTTCATTTCATGTCCCTCACGCCTCAAATAAACAGAACATTCATCAAGATAGAGCGTTTTAAAATAAAGTCATGCCCATCTCAAAAGAAGATGACAAGAGTTCGTAGGAGCAATATCACATAATACTTCTTTCACACATTGTCCTGTACTGAATTTGATCCTTGCTTGATTCGGATGAAAGCTTGTTGGGAACTTTAGTTTCTCCACCAATCTTTGGCTTACAACATTGTTGTCGCTTTTGTAAACAAATGCAACTAAACATGGGTCGCTTTCGATTAAACACCTTGTTCTCTACTACCTTTTCCATAATCTTTTTCTTTACTTCCTTTTCTTTTTCTTCAATTTCCCTTCCTTCTGCAGTTTATTTTTCTTCCTTTTCTATTCTTTCTTTTTCTATTTTCTCCTTCAACGTATGTTGATAATTCTTGGCTTGTCTTGGTGTCATAAATTTCAACTTCATTTCATGTCCCTCATGCCTCAAATAAAGGGAACGTTCATCAAGATTGAGCGTTTTAAAATGAACCCATGCCCATCTCAAAAGAAGATGACAAGAGTTCGTGGCAGCAATATCACATAATACTTCTTTCACAAATTGTCATGTACTGAATTTGATCCTTGCTTGATTCGGGTGAAAGCTTGTTGGTAACTTGAGTTTCTCCACCAATCTTTGGCTTACAACATTGTTGTCGCTTTCGTAAACGAATGCAACTAAAAATGGGCGGCCTTCGATTAAACACCTTGTTCTCTATTACCGTTTTCATAATCTTCTTGTTTACTTCCTTTTCTTTTTCTTCAATTTCGCTTTCTTCTACAGTTTATTTTTCTTCTTTTTCTATTCTTTCTTTTTCTATTTTCTCCTTCAACGTATGTTGATCCTTCTTGGCTTGTCTTGGTGTCATAAATTTCAACTTCATTTCATGTCCCTCATGCCTCAAATAAACAGAACATTCATCAAGATTGAGCGTTTTAAAATTAACCCATGACCATCTCAAAAGAAGATGACAAGGGTTCGTGGGAGCAATATCACATAATACTTCTTTCACACATTGTCCTGTACTGAATTTGATCCTTGCTTGATTCGGATGAAATCTTGTTGGTAACTTGAGTTTCTCCACCAATCTTTGGCTTAGACCATTGTTGTCGCTTTCGTAAACGAATCCAACTAAACATGGGTGGCTTTCGATTAAACACCTTCTTCTCTACTACCTTTTCCATAATCTTTTTCTTTACTTCCTTTTCTTTTTCTTCAATTTCCCTTCCTTCTGCAGTTTAGTTTTCTTCTTTTTCTATTCTTTCTTTTTCTATTTTCTCCTTCAACGTATGTTGATCCTTCTTGGCTTGTCTTGGTGTCTTAAATTTCAACTTCATTTCATGTCCCTCATGCCTCAAATAAACGGAACATTCATCAAGATAGAGCGTTTTAAAATAAAGCCATGCCCATCTCAAAAGAAGATGACAAGGGTTCGTGGGAGCAATATCACATAGTACTTCTTTCACACATTGTCCTGTACTGAATTTGATCCTTGCTTGATTCGGATGAAAGCTTGTTGGTAACTTGAGTTTCTCCACCAATCTTTGGCTTACAACATTGTTGTCGCTTTCGTAAACGAATGCAACTAAACATGGGTGGCTTTCGATTAAACACCTTGTTCTCTACTAACTTTTCCATATTCTTTTTCTTTACTTCCTTTTCTTTTTCTTCAATTTTCCTTCCTTCTGCAGTTTATTTTTCTTCTTTTTCTATTCTTTCTTTTTCTATTTTCTCCTTCAACGTATGTTGATCCTTCTTGGCTTGTCTTGGTGTCATAAATTTCAACTTCATTTCATGTCCCTCATGCCTCAAATAAACGGAACATTCATCAAGATAGAGCGTTTTAAAATAAAGCCATGCCCATCTCAAAAGAAGATGACAAGAGTTCGTAGGAGCAATATCACATAATACTTCTTTCACACATTGTCCTGTACTGAATTTGATCCTTGCTTGATTCGGATGAAAGCTTGTTGGTAACTTGAGTTTCTCCACCAATCTTTGGCTTACAACATTGTTGTCGCTTTCGTAAACGAATGCAACTAAAAATGGGTGGCCTTCGATTAAACACCTTGTTCTCTATTACCTTTTTCATAATCTTCTTGTTTACTTCCTTTTCTTTTTCTTCAATTTCGCTTTCTTCTACAGTTTATTTTTCTTCTTTTTCTAATCTTTCTTTTTCTATTTTCTCCTTCAACGTATGTTGATCCTTCTTGGCTTGTCTTGGTGTCATAAATTTCAACTTCATTTCATGTCCGTCATGCCTCAAATAAAGGGAACGTTCATCAAGATTGAGCATTGTAAAATGAACCCATGCCCATCTCAAAATTAGAGGACAAGAGTTCGTGGGAACAATATCACATAATACTTCTTTCACACATTGTCCTGTACTGAATTTGATCCTAGCTTGATTCGGATGAAAGCTTGTTGCTAACTTGAGTTTCTCCACCAATCTTTGGCTTACAACATTGTTGTCGCTTTCGTAAACAAATGCAACTAAACATGGGACGTTTTCGATTAAACACGTTGTTCTCTACTACCTTTTCCATAATCTTTTTCTTTACTTCCTTTTCTTTTTCTTCAATTTCCCTTCCTTCTGCAGTTTATTTTTCTTCTTTTTCTATTCTTTCTTTTTCTATTTTCTCCTTCAACGTATGTTGATCCTTCTTGGCTTGTCTTGGTGTCATAAATTTCAACTTCATTTCATGTCCCTCATGCCTCAAATAAACAGAACATTCATCAAGATTGAGCGTTTTAAAATGAACCCATGACCATCTCAAAAGAAGATGACAAGGGTTCGTGGGAGCAATATCACATAATACTTATTTCACACATTGTCTTGTACTGAATTTGATCCTTTCTTGATTCGGATGAAAGCTTGTTGGTAACTTGAGTTTCTCCACCAATCTTTGGCTTACAACATTGTTGTCGATTTCGTAAACGAATGCAACTAAACATGGGTGGCTTTTGATTAAACACCTTGTTCTCTACTACCTTTTCCATAATCTTTTTCTTTACTTCCTTTTCTTTTTCTTCAATTTCCCTTCTTTCTGCAGTTTATTTTTCTTCTTTTTCTATTCTTTCTTTTTCTATTTTCTCCTTCAACGTATGTTGATCCTTCTTGGCTTGTCTTGGTGTCATAAATTTCAACTTCATTTCATGTCCCTCATGCCTCAAATAAACGGAACATTCATCAAGATAGAGCGTTCTAAAATAAAGTCATGCCCATCTCAAAAGAAGATGACAAGAGTTCGTAGCAGCAATATCACATAATACTTCTTTCACACATTGTCCTGTACTGAATTTGATCCTTGCTTGATTCGGATGAAAGCTTGTTGGTAACTTTAGTTTCTCCACCAATCTTTGGCTTACAACATTGTTGTCGCTTTCAAAAACAAATGCAACTAAACATGGGTCGCTTTCGATTAAACACCATGTTCTCTACTACCTTTTCCATAATCTTTTTCTTTACTTCCTTTTCTTTTTCTTCAATTTCCCTTCCTTCTACAGTTTATTTTTCTTCTTTTTCTATTCTTTCTTTTTCTATTTTCTCCTTCAACGTATGTTGATAATTCTTGGGTTCTCTTGGTGTCATAAATTTCAACTTCATTTAATGTCCCTCATGCCTCAAATAAAGGGAACGTTCATCAAGATTGAGCGTTTTAAAATGAACCCATTCCCATCTCAAAAGAAGATGATAAGAGTTCGTGGCAGCAATATCACATAATACTTCTTTCACAAATTGTCCTGTACTGAATTTGATCCTTGCTTGATTCGGATGAAAGCTTGTTGGTAACTTGAGTTTCTCCACCAATCTTTGGCTTACAACATTGTTGTCGCTTTCGTAAACGAATGCAACTAAACATGGGTGGCTTTCGATTAAACACCTTGTTCTCTACTACCTTTTCCATAATCTTTTTCTTTAGTTCCTTTTCTTTTTCTTCAATTTCCCTTCCTTCTGCAGTTTATTTTTCTTCTTTTTCTATTCTTTCTTTTTCTATTTTCTCCTTCAACGTATGTTGATCCTTCTTGGCTTGTCTTGGTGTCATAAATTTCAACTTCATTTCATGTCCCTCATGCCTCAAATAAACGGAACATTCAATAAGATAGAGCGTTTTAAAATAAAGTCATGCCCATCTCAAAAGAAGATGACAAGAGTTCGTAGGAGCAATATCACATAATACTTCTTTCACACATTGTCCTGTACTGAATTTGATCCTTGCTTGATTCGGATGAAAGCTTGTTGGTAACTTTAGTTTCTCCACCAATCTTTGGCTTACAACATTGTTGTCGCTTTCGTAAACAAATGCAACTAAACATGGGTCGCTTTCGATTAAACACCATGTTCTCTACTACCTTTTCCATAATCTTTTTCTTTACTTCCTTTTCTTTTCCTTCAATTTCCCTTCCTTCTGCAGTTTATTTTTCTTCTTTTTCTATTCTTTCTTTTTCTATTTTCTCCTTCAACGTATGTTGATCCTTCTTGGCTTGTCTTGGTGTCATAAATTTCAACTTCATTTCATGTCCCTCATGCCTCAAATAAAGGGAACGTTCATCAAGATTGAACATTGTAAAATGAAGCCATGCCCATCTCAAAAGAAGATGACAAGGGTTCGTGGGAGCAATATCACATAGTACTTCTTTCACACATTGTCCTGTACTGAATTTGATCCTTGCTTGATTCAGATGAAAGCTTGTTGGTAACTTGAGTTTCTCCACCAATCTTTGGCTTACAACATTGTTGTCGCTTTCGTAAACGAATACAACTAAACATGGGTGGCTTTCGATTAAACACCTTGTTCTCTACTACCTTTTCCATAATCTTTTTCTTTACTTCCTTTTCTTTTTCTTCAATTTCCCTTCCTTCTGCAGTTTATTTTTCTTCTTTTTCTATTCTTTCTTTTTCTATTTTCTCCTTCAACGTATGTTGATCCTTCTTGGCTTGTCTTGGTGTCATAAATTTCAACTTCATTTCATGTCCCTCATGCCTCAAATAAACGGAACATTCATCAAGATAGAGCGTTTTAAAATAAAGTCATGCCCATCTCAAAAGAAGATGACAAGAGTTCGTAGGAGCAATATCACATAATACTTCTTTCACACATTGTCCTGTACTGAATTTGATCCTTGCCTGATTCGGATGAAAGCTTGTTGGGAACTTTAGTTTCTCCACCAATCTTTGGCTTACAACATTGTTGTCGCTTTCGTAAACAAATGCAACTAAACATGGGTCGCTTTCGATTAAACACCATGTTCTCTACTACCTTTTCCATAATCTTTTTCTTTACTTCCTTTTCTTTTTCTTCAATTTCCCTTCCTTCTGCAGTTTATTTTTCTTCTTTTTCTATTCTTTCTTTTTCTATTTTCTTCTTCAACGTATGTTGATCCTTCTTGGCTTGTCTTGGTGTCATAAATTTCAACTTCATTTCATGTCCCTCATGCCTCAAATAAACGGAACATTCATCAAGATAGAGCGTTTTAAAATAAAGCCATGCCCATTTCAAAAGAAGATGACAAGAGTTCGTAGGAGCAATATCACATAATACTTCTTTCACACATTGTCCTGTACTGAATTTGATCCTTGCTTGATTCGGATGAAAGCTTGTTGGTAACTTAAGTTTCTCCACCAATCTTTGGCTTACAACATTATTGTCGCTTTCGTAAACGAATGCAACTAAAATGGGTCGCTTTCGATTAAACACCATGTTCTCTACTCCCTTTTCCATAATCTTTTTCTTTACTTCCTTTTCTTTTTCTTCAATTTCCCTTCCTTCTGCAGTTTATTTTTCTTCTTTTTCTATTCTTTCTTTTTCTATTTTCTCCTTCAACGTATGTTGATCATTCTTGGGTTCTCTTGGTGTCATAAATTTCAACTTCATTTCATGTCCCTCATGCCTCAAATAAAGGGAACGTTCATCAAGATTGAGCGTTTTAAAATGAACCCATGCCCATCTCAAAAGAAGATGACAAGAGTTCGTAGGAGCAATATCACATAATACTTCTTTCACACATTGTCCTGTACTGAATTTGATCCTTGCTTGATTCGGATGAAAGCTTGTTGGTAACTTTAGTTTCTCCACCAATCTTTGGCTTACAACATTGTTGTCGCTTTCGTAAACAAATGCAACTAAACATGGGTCGCTTTCGATTAAACACCATGTTCTCTACTACCTTTTCCATAATCTTTTTCTTTACTTCCTTTTCTTTTCCTTCAATTTCCCTTCCTTCTGCAGTTTATTTTTCTTCTTTTTCTATTCTTTCTTTTTCTATTTTCTCCTTCAACGTATGTTGATCCTTCTTGGCTTGTCTTGGTGTCATAAATTTCAACTTCATTTCATGTCCCTCATGCCTCAAATAAAGGGAACGTTCATCAAGATTGAACATTGTAAAATGAAGCCATGCCCATCTCAAAAGAAGATGACAAGGGTTCGTGGGAGCAATATCACATAATACTTCTTTCACACATTGTCCTGTACTGAATTTGATCCTTGCTTGATTCGGATGAAAGCTTGTTGGTAACTTGAGTTTCTCCACCAATCTTTGGCTTACAACATTGTTGTCGCTTTCGTAAACGAATACAACTAAACATGGGTGGCTTTCGATTAAACACCTTGTTCTCTACTACCTTTTCCATAATCTTTTTCTTTACTTCCTTTTCTTTTTCTTCAATTTCCCTTCCTTCTGCAGTTTATTTTTCTTCTTTTTCTATTCTTTCTTTTTCTATTTTCTCCTTCAACGTATGTTGATCCTTCTTGGCTTGTCTTGGTGTCATAAATTTCAACTTCATTTCATGTCCCTCATGCCTCAAATAAAGGGAACGTTCATCAAGATTGAACATTGTAAAATGAAGCCATGCCCATCTCAAAAGAAGATGACAAGGGTTTGTGGGAGCAATATCACATAATACTTCTTTCACACATTGTCCTGTACTGAATTTGATCCTTGCTTGATTCGGATGAAAGCTTGTTGGAAACTTTAGTTTCTCCACCAATCTTGGGCTTACAACATTGTTGTCGCTTTCGTAAACAAATGCAACTAAACATGGGTCGCTTTCGATTAAACACCATGTTCTCTACTACCTTTTCCATAATCTTTTTCTTTACTTCCTTTTCTTTTCCTTCAATTTCCCTTCCTTCTGCAGTTTATTTTTCTTCTTTTTCTATTCTTTCTTTTTCTATTTTCTCCTTCAACGTATGTTGATCCTTCTTGGCTTGTGTTGGTGTCATAAATTTCAACTTCATTTCATGTCCCTCATGCCTCAAATAAAGGGAACGTTCATCAAGATTGAACATTGTAAAATGAAGCCATGCCCATCTCAAAAGAAGATGACAAGGGTTCGTGGGAGCAATATCACATAATACTTCTTTCACACATTGTCCTGTACTGAATTTGATCCTTGCTTGATTCGGATGAAAGCTTGTTGGTAACTTGAGTTTCTCCACCAATCTTTGGCTTACAACATTGTTGTCGCTTTCGTAAACGAATACAACTAAACATGAGTGGCTTTCGATTAAACACCTTGTTCTCTACTACCTTTTCCATAATCTTTTTCTTTACTTCCTTTTCTTTTTCTTCAATTTCCCTTCCTTCTGCAGTTTATTTTTCTTCTTTTTCTATTCTTTCTTTTTCTATTTTCTCCTTCAACGTATGTTGATCCTTCTTGGCTTGTCTTGGTGTCATAAATTTCAACTTCATTTCATGTCCCTCATGCCTCAAATAAAGGGAACGTTCATCAAGATTGAACATTGTAAAATGAAGCCATGCCCATCTCAAAAGAAGATGACAAGGGTTTGTGGGAGCAATATCACATAATACTTCTTTCACACATTGTCCTGTACTGAATTTGATCCTTGCTTGATTCGGATGAAAGCTTGTTGGTAACTTGAGTTTCTCCACCAATCTTTGGCTTACAACATTGTTGTCGCTTTCGTAAACGAATACAACTAAACATGGGTGGCTTTCGATTAAACACCTTGTTCTCTACTACCTTTTCCATAATCTTTTTCTTTACTTCCTTTTCTTTTTCTTCAATTTCCCTTCCTTCTGCAGTTTATTTTTCTTCTTTTTCTATTCTTTCTTTTTCTATTTTCTCCTTCAACGTATGTTGATCCTTCTTTGCTTGTCTTGGTGTCATAAATTTCAACTTCATTTCATGTCCCTCATACCTCAAATAAACGGAACATTCATCAAGATAGAGCGTTTTAAAATAAAGTCATGCCCATCTCAAAAGAAGATGACAAGAGTTCGTAGGAGCAATATCACATAATACTTCTTTCACACATTGTCCTATACTGAATTTGATCCTTGCTTGATTCGGATGAAAGCTTGTTGGGAACTTTAGTTTCTCCACCAATCTTTGGCTTACAACATTGTTGTCGCTTTCGTAAACAAATGCAACTAAACATGGGTCGCTTTCGATTAAACACCATGTTCTCTACTACCTTTTCCATAATCTTTTTCTTTACTTCCTTTTCTTTTTCTTCAATTTCCCTTCCTTCTGCAGTTTATTTTTCTTCTTTTTCAATTTTCTCCTTCAACGTATGTTGATCCTTCTTGGCTTCTCTTGGTGTCATAAATTTCAACTTCATTTCATGTCCCTCCTGCTTCAAATAAAGGGAACGTTCATCAAGATTGAGCGTTTTAAAATGAACCCATGCCCATCTCAAAAGAAGTTGACAGGAGTTCGTGGGAGCAATATCACATAATACTTCTTTCACACATAGTCCTGTACTGAATTTGATCCTTGCTTGATTCGGATGAAAGCTTGTTAGAAACTTGAGTTTCTTCACCAATCTTTGGCTAACAACATTGTTGTCGCTTTCGTAAACGAATGCAACTAAACATGGGTGGCCTTCGATTCAACACCTTGTTCTCTACTACCTTTTCCATAATCCTTTTCTTTACTTCCTTTTCTTTTTCTTCAATTTCCCTTCCTTCTGCAGTTTATATTTCTTCTTTTTCTATTCTTTCTTTTTCTATTTTCTCCTTCAACGTATGTTATTCCTTCTTGGCTTGTCTTGGTGTCATGAATTTCAACTTCATTTCATGTCCCTCATGCCTCAAATAAATGGAACATTCATCAAGATTGAGCGTTTTAAAATGAAGCCATGCCCATCTCAAAAGAAGATGACCAGAGTTCGTGGGAACAAGATCACATAATACTTCTTTCACACATTGTCCTGTACTGAATTTGATCCTTGCTTGATTCGGATGAAAGCTTGTTGGTAACTTGAGTTTCTCCACCAATCTTTGGCTTACAACATTGTTGTCGCTTTCGTAAACGAATGCAACTAAACATGGGTGGCGTTCGATTAAACACCTTGTTCTCTACTACCTTTTCCATAATCTTTTTCTTTACTTCCTTTTCTTTTTCTTCAATTTCCCTTCCTTCTGCAGCTTATATTTCTTCATTTTCTATTCTTTCTTTTTCTATTTTCTCCTTCAACGTATGTTGATCCTTCTTGACTTGTCTTGGTGTCATAAATTTCAAATTCATTTCATGTCCCTCATGCCTCAAATAAAGGGAACGTTCATCAAGATTGAGCGTTTTAAAATGAAGCCATGCCCATCTCAAAAGAAGATGACAAGAGTTTGTGGGAGCAATATCACATAATACTTCTTTCACACATTGTCCTGTACTGAATTTTATCCTTGCTTGATTCGGATGATAGCTTGTTGGTAACTTGAGTTTCTCCAGCAATCTTTGGCTAACAACATTGTTGTCGCTTTCGTAAACAAATGCAACTAAACACGGGTGGCCTTCGATTAAACACCTTGTTCTCTACTACCTTTTCCATAATCTTTTTCTTTTTCTTCAATTTCCCTTCGTTCAGTTTATATTTCTTCTTTTTCTGTTCTTTCTTTTTCTATTTTCTCCTTCAACGTATGTTGATCTTTCTGGGCTTGTCTTGGTGTCATAAATTTCAACTTCATTTCATGTCCCTCATGCCTCAAATAAAGGGAACGTTCATCAAGATTGAGCGTTTTAAAATGAAGCCATGCCCATCTCAAAAGAAGATGACAAGAGTTTGTGGGAACAATATCACATAATACTTCTTTCACACATTGTCCTGTACCGAATTTGATCCTTGCTTGATTCGGATGAAAGCTTGTTGGAAACTTGAGTTTGTCCACCAATCTTTGGCTTACAACATTGTTGTCGCTTTCGTAAACGAATGCAACTAAACATGGGTGGCCTTCGATTCAACACCTTGTTCTCTACTACCTTTTCCATAATCCTTTTCTTTACTTCCTTTTCTTTTTCTTCAATTTCCCTTCCTTCTGCAGTTTATATTTCTTCTTTTTCTATTGTTTCTTTTTCTATTTTCTCCTTCAACGTATGTTGATCCTTCTTGGCTTGTCTTGGTGTCATGAATTTCAACTTCATTTCATGTCCCTCATGCCTCAAATAAATGGAACATTCATCAAGATTGAGCGTTTTAAAATGAAGCCATGCCCATCTCAAAAGAAGATGACAAGAGTTCGTGGGAGCAATATCACATAATACTTCTTTCACAAATTGTCAGGTACTGAATTTGATCCTTGCTTGATTACGGTGAAAGCGTGTTGGTAACTATAGTTTCTCCACCAATCTTTGGCTTACAACATCGTTGTCGCTTTCGTAAACGAATGCAACTAAACATGGGTGGCCTTCGATTAAACACTTTGTTCTCTACTACCTTTTTCATAATCTTTTTCTTTACTTCCTTTTCTTTTTCTTCAATTTCCCTTCCTTCTACAGTTTATTTTTCTTCTTTTTCTATTTTTTCTTTTTCTATTTTCTCCTTCAACATATGATGATCCTTCTTGGCTTGTCTTGGTGTCATAAATTTCAAATTCATTTCATGTCCCTCATGCCTCAAATAATGGGAACATTCATCAAGATTGAGCGTTTTAAAATGAAGCCATGCCCATCTCAAAAGAAGATGACAAGAGTTCGTGGGAACAAGATCACATAATACTTCTTTCACACATTGTCCTGTACTGAATTTGATCCTTGCTTGATTCGGATGAAAGCTTGTTGGTAACTTGAGTTTCTCCACCAATCTTTGGCTTACAACATTGTTGTCGCTTTCGTAAACGAATGCAACTAAACATGGGTGGCGTTCGATTAAACACCTTGTTCTCTACTACCTTTTCCATAATCTTTTTCTTTACTTCCTTTTCTTTTTCTTCAATTTCCCTTCCTTCTGCAGCTTATATTTCTTCATTTTCTATTCTTTCTTTTTCTATTTTCTCCTTCAACGTATGTTGATCCTTCTTGACTTGTCTTGGTGTCATAAATTTCAACTTCATTTCATGTCCCTCATGCCTCAAATAAAGGGAACGTTCATCAAGATTGAGCGTTTTAAAATGAAGCCATGCCCATCTCAAAAGAAGATGACAAGAGTTTGTGGGAGCAATATCACATAATACTTCTTTCACACATTGTCCTGTACTGAATTTTATCCTTGCTTGATTCGGATGATAGCTTGTTGGTAACTTGAGTTTCTCCAGCAATCTTTGGCTTACAACATTGTTGTCCCTTTCGTAAACAAATGCAACTAAACATGGGTGGCCTTCGATTAAACACCTTGTTCTCTACTACCTTTTCCATAATCTTTTTCTTTTTCTTCAATTTCCCTTCGTTCAGTTTATATTTCTTCATTTTCTATTCTTTCTTTTTCTATTTTCTCCTTCAACGTATGTTGATCTTTCTGGGCTTGTCTTGGTGTCATAAATTTCAACTTCATTTCATGTCCCTCATGCCTCAAATAAAGGGAACGTTCATCAAGATTGAGCGTTTTAAAATGAAGCCATGCCCATCTCAAAAGAAGATGACAAGAGTTTGTGGGAACAATATCACATAATACTTCTTTCACACATTGTCCTGTACCGAATTTGATCCTTGCTTGATTCGGATGAAAGCTTGTTGGGAACTTGAGTTTCTCCACCAATCTTTGGCTTACAACATTGTTGTCGCTTTCGTAAACGAATGCAACTAAACATGGGTGGCCTTCGATTCAACACCTTGTTCTCTTCTACCTTTTCCATAATCCTTTTCTTTACTTCCTTTTCTTTTTCTTCAATTTCCCTTCCTTCTGCAGTTTATATTTCTTCTTTTTCTATTCATTCTTGTTCTATTTTCTCCTTCAACGTATGTTGATCCTTCTAGGCTTGTCTTGGTGTCATGAATTTCAACTTCATTTCATGTCCCCCATGCCTCAAATAAATGGAACATTCATCAAGATTGGGCGTTTTAAAATGAAGCCATGCCCATCTCAAAAGAAGATGACAAGAGTTCGTGGGAGCAATATCACATAATACTTCTTTCACAAATTGTCAGGTACTGAATTTGATCCTTGCTTGATTCGGGTGAAAGCTTGTTGGTAACTATAGTTTCTCCACCAATCTTTGGCTTACAACATTGTGGTCGCTTTCATAAACAAATGCAACTAAACATGGGTGGCCTTCGATTAAACACCTTGTTCTCTACTATCTTTTCCATAATCTTTTTCTTTACTTCCTTTTGTTTTTCTTCAATTTCCCTTCCTTCTGCAGTTTATTTTTCTTCTTTTTCTATTCTTTCTTTTTCTATTTTCTCCTTCAACGTATGATGATCCTTCTTGGCTTGTCTTGGTGTCATAAATTTCATATTCATTTCATGTCCCTCATGCCTCAAATAAAGGGAACGTTCGTCAAGATTGAGCGTTTTAAAATGAAGCCATGCCCATCGCAAAAGAAGATGACAAGTGTTCGTGGGAGCAATATCACATAATACTTCTTTCACACATAGTCCTGTACTGAATTTGATCCTTGCTTGATTCGGATGAAAGCTTGTTAGGAACTTGAGTTTCTCCACCAATCTTTGGCTAACAACATTGTTGTCGCTTTCGTAAACGAATGCAACTAAACATGGGTGGCCTTCGATTCAACACCTTGTTCTCTACTACCTTTTCCATAATCCTTTTCTTTACTTCCTTTTCTTTTTCTTCAATTTCCCTTCCTTCTACAGTTTATTTTTCTTCTTTTTCTATTTTTGCTTTTTCTATTTTCTCCTTCAACATATGATGATCCTTCTTGGCTTGTCTTGGTGTCATAAATTTCAATTCATTTCATGTCCCTCATGCCTTAAATCATGGGAACATTCATCAAGATTGAGCGTTTTAAAATGAAGCCATGCCCATCTCAAAAGCAGATGACAAGAGTTCGTGGGAGCAATATCACATAATACTTCTTTCACACATTGTCCTGTACTGAATTTGATCTTTGCTTGATTCGGATGAAAGCTTGTTGGTAAGTTGAGTTTCTCCACCAATCTTTGGCTTACAACATTGTTGTCGCTTTCGTAAACGAATGCAGCTAAACATGGGTGGCCTTCGATTAAACACCTTGTTCTCTACTACCGTTTTCATAATCTTTTTCTTTACTTCCTTTTCTTTTTCCTCAATTGCCCTTCCTTCTGCAGTTTATTTTTCTTCTTTTTCTGTTCTTTCCTTTTCTATTTTCTCCTTTAACGTATGATGATCCTTTTTGGCTTGTCTTGGTGTCATAAATTTCAAATTCATTTCATGTCCCTCATACCTCAAATAAAATGAACATTCATCAAGATTGAGCATTTTAAAATGAAGCCATGCCCATCTCAAAAGAAGATGACAAGAGTTCGTGGGAACAATATCACATAATACTTCTTTCACCCATTGTCCTGTACTGAATTTGATCCTTGTTGATTCGGATGAAAGCTTGTTGGTAACTTGAGTTTCTCCACCAATCTTTGGCTTACAACATTGTTGTCGCTTTCGTAAACGAATGCAGCTAAACATGGGTGGCCTTCGATTAAACACCTTGTTCTCTACTACCGTTTTCATAATCTTTTTCTTTACTTCCTTTTCTTTTTCCTCAATTGCCCTTCCTTCTGCAGTTTATTTTTCTGCTTTTTCTGTTCTTTCCTTTTCTATTTTCTCCTTCAACGTATGTTGATCCTTCTTCGCTTGTCTTGGTGTCATGAATTTCAAATTCATTTGATGTCCCTCATGCCTCAAATAAAGGCAACATTCATCAAGATTGAGCGTTTTAAAATGAAGTCATCCCCATCTCAAAAGAAGATGACAAGAGTTCGTGGGAACAATATCACATAATACTTCTTTCACACATTGTCCTGTACTGAATTTGATCCTTGCTTGATTCGGATGAAAGCTTGTTGGTAACTTGAGTTTCTCCACCAATCTTTGGCTTACAACATTGTTGTCGCTTTCGTAAACGAATGCAACTAAACATGGGTGGCCTTCGATTAAACACCTTGTTGTCTACTACCTTTTCCATAATATTTTTCTTTACTTCCTTTTCTTTTTCTTCAATTTCCCTTCCTTCTGTAGTTTATATTTCTTCTTTTTCTATTCTTTCTTTTGCTATTTTCTCCTTCAACGTATGTTGATTCTTCTTGGATTGTTTTGGTGTCACAAATTTCAACTTCATTTCATGTCCCTCATTCCTTAAATAAAGGGAACATTCATCAAGATTGAGCGTTTTATAATGAACCCATGCCCGTCTCAAAAGAAGATGACAAGAGTTCGTGGGAGCAATATCACATAATACTTCTTTCACACATTGTCCTGTACTGAATTTGATCCTTGCTTGATTCGGATGAAAGCTTGTTTGTAACTTGAGTTTCTCCACCAATCTTTGGCTTACAACATTTTTGTCGCTTTCGTGAATGAATGCAACTAAACATGGGTGGCCTTCGATGAAACACCCTGTTCTCTACTACCTTTTCCATAATCTTTTTCTTTACTTCCTTTTCTTTTTCTTCAATTTCCATTCCTTCTGCAGTTTATATTTCTTCTTTTTCTATTCTTTCTTTTTCTATTTTCTCCTTCAACGTATGTTGATCCTTCTTGGCTTGTCTTGGTGTCATGAATTTCAAATTCATTTGATGTCCCTCATGCCTCAAATAAAGGGAACGTTCATCAAGATTGAGCGTTTTAAAATGAAGCCATGCCCATCTCAAAAGAAGATGACAAGAGTTGGTGGGAACAATATCACATAATACTTCTTTCACACATTGTCCTGTACTGAATTTGATCCTTGCTTGATTCGGATGAAAGCTTGTTTGTAACTTGAGTTTCTCCACCAATCTTTGGCTTACAACATTGTTGTCGCTTTCGTAAACGAATGCAGCTAAACATGGGTGGCCTTCGATTAAACACCTTGTTCTCTACTACCGTTTTCATAATCTTTTTCTTTACTTCCTTTTCTTTTTCTTCAATTGCCCTTCCTTCTGCAGTTTATTTTTCTTCTTTTTCTATTCTTTCCTTTTCTATTTTCTCCTTCAACGTATGATGATCCTTTTTGGCTTGTCTTGGTGTCATAAATTTCAAATTCATTTCATGTCCCTCATACCTCAAATAAAGGGAACATTCATCAAGATTGAGCATTTTAAAATGAAGCCATGCCCATCTCAAAACAAGATGACAAGAGTTCGTGGGAACAATATCACATAATACTTCTTTCACACATTGTCCTGTACTGAATTTGATCCTTGCTTGATTCGGATGAAAGCTTGTTGGTAACTTGAGTTTCTCCACCAATCTTTGGCTTACAACATTGTTGTCGCTTTCGTAAACGAATGCAACTAAACATGGGTGGCCTTCGATTAAACACCTTGTTCTCTACTACCTTTTCCATAATCTTTTTCTTTATTTCCTTTTCTTTTTCTTCAATTTCCCTTCCTTCTGCAGTTTATATTTCTTCTTTCTCTATTCTTTATTTTTCTATTTTCTCCTGCAACATGTGTTGATCCTTCTTGGCTTGTCTTGGTGTCATAAATTTCAACTTCATTTCATGTCCCTCATGCCTCAAATAAAGGGAACGTTCATCAAGATTGAGCGTTTTAAAATGAAGCCATGCCCATCTCAAAAGAAGATGACAAGAGTTCGTGGTAGCAATATCACATAATACTTCTTTCACACATTGTCCTGTACTGAATTTGATCTTTGCTTGATTCGGATGAAAGCTTTTTTGTAACTTGAGTTTCTCCACCAGTCTTTGGCTTACAACATTTTTGATGCTTTCGTAAATGAATGCAACTAAACATGGGTGGCCTTCGATGAAACACCCTGTTCTCTACCACCTTTTCCATAATCTTTTTCTTTACTTCCTTTTCTTTTTCTTCAATTTCCCTTCCTTCTGCAGTTTATATTTCTTCTTTTTCTATTCTTTCTTTTTCTATTTTCTCCTTCAACGTATGTTGATCCTTCTTGGCTTGTCTTGGTGTCATGAATTTCAAATTCATTTGATGTCCCTCATGCCTCCAATAAAGGAAACATTCATCAAGATTGAGCGTTTTAAAATGAACCCATGCCCATCTCAAAACAAGATGACAAGAGTTCGTGGGAACAATATCACATAATACTTCTTTCACACATTGTCCTGTACTGAATTTGATCCTTGCTTGATTCGGATGAAAGCTTGTTGGTAACTTGAGTTTCTCCACCAATCATTGGCTTACAACATTGTTGTCGCTTTCGTAAACGAATGCAACTAAACATGGGTGGCGTTCGATTAAACACCTTGTTCACTACTACCTTTTCCATAATCTTTTTCTTTACTTCCTTTTCTTTTTCTTCAATTTCCCTTCCTTCTGCAGTTTATATTTCTTCTTTTTCTATTTTCTCCTTCAACTTATGTTGATCCTTCTTGGCTTGTCTTAGTGTCATAAATTTCAACTTCATTTCATGTCCCTCATGCCTCAAATAAAGGGAACGTTCATCAAGATTGAGCGTTTTAAAATGAAGCCATGCCCATCTCAAAAGAAGATGACAAGAGTTCGTGGGAGCAATATCACACAATACTTCTTTCACAGATTATCATCTACTCAATTTGATCCTTGCTTGATTCGGGTGAAAGCTTGTTGGTAACTGTAGTTTCTCCACCAATCTTTGGCTTATAACATTGTTGTCGCTTTCGTAAACGAATGCAACTAAACATGGGTGGCCTTCGATTAAACACCTTGTTCTCTACTACCTTTTCCATAATCTTTTTCTTTACTTCCTTTTCTTTTTCTTCAATTTCCCTTCTTCTGCAGTTTATTTTTCTTCTTTTTCTATTCTTTCTTTTTCTATTTTCTCCTTCAACGTATGTTGATCCTTCTTGGCTTGTCTTGGTGTCATAAATTTCAACTTCATTTCATGTCCCTCATGCCTCAAATAAAGGGAACCTTTATCAAGATTGAGCGTTTTAAAATGATGCCATGCTCATCTCAAAAGAAGATGACAAGAGTTCGTGGGAGCAATATCACATAATACTACTTTCACACATTGTCGTGTACTGAATTAGATCCTTGCTTGATTCGGAAGAAAGCTTGTTGGTAACTTGAGTTTCTCCACCAATCTTTGGCTTACAACATTGTTGTCGCTTTCGGAAACGAATGCAACTAAAAATGGGTGGCCTTCGATTAAACACTTTGTTCTCTACTACCTTTTCCATAATCCTTTTCTTTACTTCCTTTTCTTTTTCTTCAATTTCCCTTCCTTCTGCAGTTTATATTTCTTCTTTTTCTATTCTTTCTTTTTCTATTTTCTCCTTCAACGTATGTTGATCCTTCTTGGCTTGTCTTGGTGTCATAAATTTCAACTTCATTTCATGTCCCTCATGCCTCAAATAAAGGGAACGTTCATCAAGATTGAGCGTTTTAAAATGATGCCATGCCCATCTCAAAAGAAGATGACAAGAGTTCGTGGGAGCAATATCACATAATACTACTTTCACACATTGTCGTGTACTGAATTAGATCCTTGCTTGATTCGGAAGAAAGCTTGTTGGTAACTTGAGTTTCTCCACCAATCTTTGGCTTACAACATTGTTGTCGCTTTCGGAAACGAATGCAACTAAACATGGGTGGCCTTCGATTAAACACTTTGTTCTCTACTACCTTCTCCATAATCCTTTTCTTTACTTCCTTTTCTTTTTCTTCAATTTCCCTTCCTTCTGCAGTTTATATTTCTTCTTTTTCTATTCTTTCTTTTTCTATTTTCTCCTTCAACGTATGTTGATCCTTCTTGGCTTGTCTTGGTGTCATAAATTTCAACTTCATTTCATGTCCCTCATGCCTCAAATAAAGGGAACGTTCATCAAGATTGAGCGTTTTAAAATGAAGCCATGCCCATCTCAAAAGAAGATGACAAGAGTTCGTGGGAGCAATATCACATAATACTTCTTTCACAAATTGTCATCTACTGAATTTGATCCTTGCTTGATTCGAGTGAAAGCTTGTTGGTAACTGTAGTTTCTCCACCAATCTTTGGCTTACAACATTGTTGTCGCTTTCGTAAACGAATGCAACTAAACATGGGTGGCCTTTGATGAAAGACCTTGTTCTCTATTACCTTTTCCATAATCTTTTTCTTTACTTCCTTTTCTTTTTCTTCAATTTCCCTTTCTTCTGCAGTTTATTTGTCTGCTTTTTCTATGCTTTCTCTTTCTATTTTCTCCTTCAACGTATGTTGATCCTTCTTGGCTTGTCTTGGTGTCATAAATTTCAACTTCATTTCATGTCCCTCATGTCTCAAATACATCTCAAAAGAAGATGACAAGTGTTCGTGGGAACAATATCACATAATACTTATTTCACACATTGTCTTGTACTGAATTTGATCCTTGCTTGATCAGGATGAAAGCTTGTTGGTAACTTGAGTTCCTCCACCAATCTTTGGCTTATAACATTGTTGTCGCTTTCATAAACGAATGCAACTAAACATGGGTGGCCTTCGATTAAACACCTTGTTCTCTACTACCTTTTCCATAATCTTTTTCTTTACTTCCTTTTCTTTTTCTTCCATTTCCCTTCCTACTACAGTTTATATTTCTTCTTTTTCTATTCTTTCTTTTTCTATTTTCTCCTTCAACGTATGTTGATCCTTCTTGGCTTGTCTTGGTGTCATAAATTTCAACTTCATTTCATGTCCCTCATGCCTCAAATAAAGGGAACATTCATCAAGATTGAGCGTTTTAAAATGAAGCCATGCCCATCTCAAAAGAAGATGACAAGTGTTCATGGGAACAATATCACATAATACTTCTTTCACACATTGTCCTGTACTGAATTTGATCTTTGCTTTATTCGGATGAAAGCTTGTTGGTAACTTGAGTTTCTCCACCAATCTTTGGCTTACAACGTTGTTGTCGCATTCGTAAACGAATGCAACTAAAAATGGGGGGCCTTCGATTAAACACCTTGTTCTCTACTACCTTTTCCATAATCTTTTTATTTACTTCCTTTTCTTTTTCTTAAATTTCCCTTCCTTCTGCAGTTTATATTTCTTCTTTTTCTATGTTCTCCTTCAACGTATGTTGATCCTTCTTGGCTTGTCTTGGTGTCATAAATTTCAACTTCATTTCATGTCCCTCATGCCTCAAATAAAGGGAACATTCATCAAGACTGAGTGTTTTAAAATGAAGGCATGCCCATCTCAAAAGAAGATGACAAGAGTTCGTGGGAGCAATATCACATAATATCGCTGTCGTTAGGCGATCAAATTACCACTACTTTAGCAACTTCAGTATTGCCAGTTAGTAGTGAACAAAATAGTTAGGGTTAAGATAACCATGAGTCGTCTCACAACGAATACGGAATTGATCTCAAATATTTGATTCTTAAAAATCCAAATAGCAATTATAAAAATAGGGGGTTTTGATATGCAAAGAAGATTGTAAACACAGTCATAGTAAATAGGCCAATTCCACTGCTTTTTCTAAATAAGATTCTTCATTGGTTATCTAGAGATTATTGTTAAATTAATTATTGTTGTTGTTTTACAAATCAATCAATGTAAAGACTCAATTCACTTGTTGGCATCCTCACTTTTAATCAAAGTACAGTCTCAATTAAAAGTGAGAATTGTTAGATTGTCCATAGTAAATTTAATCAAAGTACAGTCTCAATTAATTTTACTATGCCTAATCATGTCTATTCCTTTGTTTCTTTACCAAATAGAAAACTTAATTAATCAAAGTAAAGTCTTGACTAATTTTAGTTAAAGTAATTACCTCTAATCAAATTAAAGTCTCAATTATTGGCAAAAACTTATTTAATCAAATGAAAGTTTCTAAACAAAATCAAAGTAAAGTCTCAATTTAATTTAAAAACCTTTTAACTCATATGATTAGCATGCATGTAGATTAAAAATCATTATTTTCTATTCAATTAAGAAGCAAAGGACATAGATAAACAAAAACCACAACAATAATCAAAATAACAAAACATATAAATTCATCTAACCTCAGAATCCATTTAAGAAATTACAGTGGAATCAACCCTAAAAGCTTAGCCCTCCATGGCTTTGATGAAATACATGATGATATGAAGGAAAGAAAATAAAAGAAAGAATGAGAGATGTGGTGGAGACGGTATTTGCCAAAACCAGAGAGTTCTAAGTGTCTAAGCTGTAAGCTGTCAGTCGTCCCCTCTTCTGCTCCCTTAAGTCTCTTTATATAGGCTTCCACTGGACTTTGGGCTTTATCTGTCAGTTGCTAAAATCTTTTACTTTTATTTAATTAATTAGCAACTTAATTCCTGTCCAATTTCCAATTCTGCCCCTCTCATTTAAGCATTTTTACAAAATTGACCAGAATTTGACCAGAGTTTGACCAGTTTGACCAGAGTTTACCAGAGTTGACAAGTTTTGACCATTTCAGTGTCCATTGAGAGACTGCCACGTGTCAGCTCTTCCAAATCAGATTTCTCTCCTTCCTTAGGGTTTGTTCCTCCTTTGACGGCTGAAAACGTGATGGTGGCAGCTGCCGTTTTCTGGTGTGGTGGCGCGACGCGGTGGTGCTACTACAATGGTGGCTGACGCGCTCACGGGAAGAAGAACTCGCGGTGGTGGTGTTCGGAAACGTTGTTGGTCACAGTGGGTGCTGCTGCGAGCAATGGCTACCATGGCTGCTTGTTCGAGATGCAGGTTTTCGTTGACGATGACGCGATTTCAAGAGATGCGCGAGGTGCAGAGAACGTGAAGATCTCGCGGTGGCCGTGAATCTGAAGGTGGACTCGAGGTTTCAGATCTTCTCTTCTTCGGCGTGGTATGCAATGGCGGCAGCGGGACTCACGGTAGTTGCAGCTTCTCTTCTCCTCTGGTGGTGCGTGGTTGCTGGTTAGTTCGTCGTGGCTGAAAACGGCGGCGCGAAGGCGAGAAGATGGTGGTGGCGCGCGGAGGTTGTTGCTGTTCTGGTTGTTGCTGCCGCTGGTTTTGCTCCTGCGTTTTCCGGCGTGAAGGTGGTGACGGAACAGTGGCGGCACTGCTGCAGCGTCGTGGTGCTGCAGAACAGGTGGTGAACTGCGCGGCGAGTTGACGGTGGAAGGGGATTCCATGGCTGAGGTGCGAGGAATAACTCACGGTCTGCTGCAGATTGGTGGTGGCCGGCGAGGTTGGCGGCGGCAGCTGCCGTGGAGGATGGAAGGGAAACTAGGGTTAGGGTTTCATGTGTGAGATGGAGGAGATGATGACGTGGCAGAATCTGAGTGGTCAATTTGGTGAGTGAAGGATTATGACACGTGGCGGCTTATGGTTGGCTAATTTTAAAAGGTGGGGATTGCCACATGGCATGATCTGGTTGAGTGGAGTTTAAGTGGTAGGAGGGGTGCAACTTAGTGAAAACTGGGGTGCAGAACAGGTTTTTGGTGGTCCACTTTGTAGGAGTGTGCAAATAAAATCTAGGGGTGCATTTAGCTCCTGATCTATTCTTTTTCAGAATTTCTTGATTTTGGACTTATTTTGTAACTTTGAATATTTCAAAATCACACTATTAATTGACCAAAAATAAATTCCAACTGCATTAACAAATGTTAGAATATCCAATAATATTTTATGCAACTAAAATCAATTTTTACGCCACTTTTACCAAACTTACTCAATAAATCCAATAATCACAAATCCTAATTAAATCAATCTTTAAGCACAGAAAAATCAATTAAATCCCCAAATTTAAATATTAAATGAGGGCAAAAATTTGAACTCATCACACACCCACACTTATCCTTTTGCACTCTTGGGCAAAATTGAATAATTTCAAAACTTTTTTCTGAAGTCTTTTATTCCATATTTTCAGTGGATTAAAGAAATGATTACAAATGGAAACAGATCAATCTTCTAGAAATCATGTTGTCATGCACAAACAAATGGATAAAATTCTGTTTTTCACACATGAGTTAATCTTTTGAGTTTACAAGATAATCAACTATGAAAGAGAAACACTCAAGTTAAATATATATTTTCTCACCAAGATTCGCTCAAGTGTTTTGGCTTGTGTTTTCACTCAAAATACCCATGCAAGTAAACACTCTCAATGCTTAGCAAGACTCTAATATTCACAGCTTTCAGAAAACATGCATTCAAAAATCATGAGGACTTTTAACAGGTTATAATGAGGCCAAGGCAAAGGTAGCAAAAACTTTAGGATTTGTGTGTTCTTGAAATAGTAGGGAAGAAAGAGTTATGGAGCATAGTTTCAAAAACAATCCTTACTTCTCTCTTTTTTCTCTTTTTTGTCCTTTGTTGCTCTTTTTCAAACAGCAATCACTTTTCATTTCAACACTCTGTCGTCAACAATTATTTTCCTTTTTGCCATTTTTATAACTTTGTGGGGGAAATACTCACCCCCACACTTTATTCCTCAACCAATCTCAACATAATCCACTAGCTCCTTCTTTCTCCCTAAGGTAAGGAAAAACATGGTCTTTTTCTTTTTAAGGTTTAGCAATATGCTCAAAACAAGAAAAAGAAGTTTAAGCTCAAGGGGTTACAAATGGATCAATGTTATGGTTAGCTTATTTGGCCAAGTAGCTAAAACCAAGAAATGCCTCAGTCATATCAAATCATGCATGTTCACCTAAGATGCAAAACAACAGAATCAAGCTAAACATTTGAGTACCAACAAGACATGAGCAAATCACACAAGAAAAATAGGCATGACACACGGTAGTTCATCCTTACAATAAAGCTCAAAACTCACAAGGTCAAAATCTCTTTCACAAAAGATTTATTCCAGAAACTCTCAAATCAACTCAATCAAGTAAATCACAGAATCAATCCATTCATAGCACATGACTCTTATTTTCCCAGAATTATGACTGTTCCAATTAGTAAATCAAATCCAAAAATCCAATGTCAATATGTTTTAATGAAAACAGAAACTTTTTTTTTTAATAAAAACAAACAGAAAACAAAATTAGAAAAGGAAAAACAAAACAAATAGAAAACAAAAACAGAAAAGGGGGAAAATCTCCCCACACCCTCACACTTTATCCATGCATTGTCCTCAATGTATTCAATATGTATAAAATGCAAAGAAAAAGTATGAAGTGTACTTACCTCCTCAAGGTGGAAGGTATGAGGGAGAAGTCAAGTTCATCCCATCCATCGTCTTATTCAGCATATCTTGATTTTCATAATCCGAAGACGATGCCCATTAACTTTAAAAGTTCTTGCTGAAGATTCTTCCTTGATCTCCACTGCTCCATACGGGAAGACTTCTGTAACAATGTATGGTCCTTCCCAAGTAGAACGCAACTTACCACTCATGTGACCAAGCTTGGATTTGTATAGTAACATCTTCTGGCCTACCTTGAAATCCTTTCTAGCCACAAGCTTTTGGTCATGGAACTTCTTGGTTTTCTCCTTGTAAAACTTTGAATTTTCATAGGCTGCAAGCCTAATCTCCTCTAGTTCTTATAACTGAAGCTTTCGCTCATTTCCTGCTTCTTCCAAATCCAAGTTGCATGCTTTCACGGCCCAATAGGCCCGATGTTCAATCTCCACAGGTAGATGACAAGCCTTTCCAAAAACCACCCTGAAAGGTGACATACCTATAGGTGTTTTGTAGGCTGTCCTGTGTGCCCAAAGTGCTTCATCCAATCTTGTGGCCCAATCCTTTCGACTAGGCTTCACTACTTTCTCTAGTATCTTTTTAATCTCTCTGTTAGAGATCTCTGCTTGTCCATTGGTTTGGGGGTGATATGGTGTAGCAATGCGATGTGTCACCCCATACTTCTTCAACATGTTCTCAAGTAGCCTATTACAGAAATGAGTCCCCTGATCACTGATGATGGCTCGTGGTATCCCAAATCTGCAGAAAATGTTAGACCTGACAAAACTCATAACAACTCGAGAATCATTAGTCCTTATAGCTATGGCTTCCACCCATTTGGAGACATAGTCTACAGCAAGCAAAATATAAGAAAACCCAAAAGAAGGAGGAAAAGGACCCATAAAATCAATACCCCAAATATCAAATACCTCACAATATAGCATGGGTTGTTGAGGCATTTCATCCCTTCTTGTAATGGATCTGGCTGCCCTTTGGCACTGCTCACAATTTTCATATACCCTCTGTGCATCTTTAAAGATAGTAGGCCAATATAATCCACAATCCAACACCTTCCTACCTGTTCTTTGTGTGCCATAATGTCCACCAAAAGGAGATGAATGACAGAACTCAAGCACATGAGGTATCTCGATATCTGGAACACACCTCCTTATGACTTGGTCACTACCAATGCGCCATAAGATTGGGTTTTCCCAGATATAGTACTTTGCCTCACTTTTTAGCTTGATTCTTTCATATTTGGAGAAGGAAGGAGGAATAGCAGAAACAACCAAATAATTAACAATGTCAGCAAACCAAGGTTCAGGAAACATACCTTTCACAGCAGTCAATGCTAGGAGGACTTCATCAGGAAAGTCATCCTTAATAGGAATGTTATCTTCTCCATTTTCAATCCTGCTAAGATGATCGGCTACTAAGTTATGTGCTCCACTTCTGTCTAGAATCTCAATGTCAAACTCTTGGAGCAGTAGCATCCATCTAATCAACCTTGGTTTCGAATCTGCTTTCTTCAGAAGGAATTTTAATGCTGCATGATCAGTATAAACAATTACCTTGGAACCAAGTATATACGGTTTGAATTTGTCCAAGGCAAACACAACAGCCAATAATTCCTTCTCAGTCGTGGTGTAGTTAGCCTGCGCTGTGTCCAATGTTCTGGAAGCATAATATATCACATGTGATAGCTTCCCATCTTTTTGTGCAAGCACCGCTCCTACTGCAAAGTTTGATGCATCACACATCAACTCGAATGGTAATGTCCAATCAGGTGGCTGGATGATAGGAGTGGTGGTAAGCGCCTTTTTCAATGTATCAAACGCATCTTTGCACCTCTCTCCAAAGTCAAATACTATATCCTTTTGCAACAAATTGGAGAGAGGGTTGGCTATCTTGCTGAAGTCCTTGATAAACCTCCTGTAAAATCCTGCATGTCCAAGAAAAGATCGAACCTCTTTCACAGAAGAGGGGTAAGGCAATTGTGAAATAATATCAATTTTAGTAGGATCTACAGATATACCATTCTTGGAAACAACGTGACCTAAAACTATACCTTGTTCCACCATAAAATGACATTTTTCAAAATTTAGAACAAGGTTAGTTTCTTCACATCTCTCCAAGACTCTAGCAAGATTAGACAAGCAATGATCAAAAGATGAACCATATACACTAAAATCATCCATAAAAACCTCAATACAATGCTCCAACAAATCTGTAAAAATACTCATCATACATCGCTAAAATGTTCCAGGAGCATTGCAAAGGCCAAATGGCATTTTCCTATAAGCATATGTACTGAATGGACAAGTAAAAGTAGTCTTATGTTGATCCTCTGGGACAATACAGATCTGAAAATACCCAGAGAATCCATTAAGAAAACAGTAATGAGACTTACCTGCCAATCGATCTAACATCTGGTCCATGAATGGTAAAGGAAAGTGGTCCTTCCTGGTGGCCTGGTTTAGTCTTCTATAATCAATACAGACCCTCCAGCTATTCTGAATACGAGTAGGAATCAACTCGTTCTTCTCATTCTTCACCACGGTGATCCCAGATTGGGGACCACATGTACAGGACTTACCCAAGTGCTGTCAGAAATAGGATATATAATACCTGCTTGTAGCAACTTGGTGACTTCTTTCTTCACAACCTCCATCAGCTGAGGATTCAGTCTCCTCTGAGGTTGCCGCACTGGCTTAGCATCCTCCTCCAAGAGTATTCTGTGCATGCAGAAAGAAGGACTAATACTAGGAATATCTGCCAAAGTCCAGCCTATTGCTCGCTTGTGATCTTTGATAACCTGCAATAGCTTTTGTTCCTGCTCGTCAGTAAGCAAGGCAGATATAATAATAGGGAGTTTCCCATCCCTCTCAAGATAAACATATTTCAAATGAGATGGTAAAGGTTTCAACTCCAAAATGGGTGGCTGTTCCACAGATGGCAACATTTTACTGCCTAAGGTAATTTCAGCCACCTCAGCATCACACTTGGACGCCACAGAGGTATCAAATAGTGACACCGCGTCCTCAACATCACCTGTTTTATAATTTTCTCTTTCGTCTAAAATTGAGCCCGAAATATTCGAAAGAGAAAAATCCAAAGAAGAAGAAAAACCAGATAAAACGTCCAAAAGTCCAAAAGCATAATTGTTCACTACATTACTCAATAAATCAATACAAAACAATGGTCTTCAATTGGGTGCTTCATGGCTTCTAGCACATTGAACTGCACCTTCTCATCTCCTATCTCCATAGTCAAGGATCCTGCATGCACGTCTATCTTGGTACGTGCTGTCATCATGAATGGTCTTCCCAAGATGATTGTGGTTGAACTCATTCCTTCATCATCCTTCATGTCTAAGATATAGAAATCTGCAGGAAAAATTAACTTGTCCACACGGACAAGCACATCTTCTAGCACACCTGCAGGGTTAACTGTGCTACGGTTGGCCAACTGAATGACCACACCAGTAGACTTAAGAGGTCCAAGATGAAGTGAAGTAAAAACAGATAAAGGCATTACATTAATAGAAGCTCCTAAATCTAACATAGCATTGTCAAACTTAGTACTACCTATAATGCAGGGAACAGAAAACATACCTGGATCCTTACACTTTTGCGGCATTCTGACTGCAGGCTTCTTAATTAAGCTAGAGACGTTTCTTCCCATGTTCACTACCTCTTTGTCCATAATACGCCTTTTATGTGTACATAATTCTTTGAGAAACTTGGCGTATTTAGGAATTTGTCTCACAGCATCCAACAAAGGAATGTTTATCTCCACTTTCTTGAAAGTATTCGGGATTTCTTTGTCTAACTCCTCCATCTTTTTAGTTTTTGGTTTCAAACGGTTTGGATAGGGAGGAGGAGGAGAATAAGGAGAAGGATTTTCAGAGGAAGTATTAGGGGATACCAACCTGGAGTTATCACTGGGTGCAGGCATCTCAGATGTTGCTTATGTTGCTTCATCTGATCTTCCTCTTTCATCATTAGGTACAACTTCATTGTCCTTATCTTCATCTTCTTGGGCATCCCCAAGACCTTGTATTTGCTTACCCGATCTTAAAGTAATAGCACTTACATTTCTCGGGTTGATTACAGTTTGTGCAGGCAAATTGCTTGAGCCTTGTTGAGACTTCATCTGATTTAACTCATTTGCATTTGTCCAATCTGATTTTGCAAATTCTGATTGGTTGCTTCCATCGTCTGTTTCAACTCATTGATTTGTCCCTTCATCATGTCAGCCATCATTTTCATCATTGCCTCCATGTTTGAATCACCAGAGGTTGCCGCTGGTTGTGGTTGTTGCCTCTATTGAGGTGGAACATAGACTTGTTGGTGTTGAGGCTGTTGATTTCCCCATTTCTGGCTGGGATATTCCTTCCAATCTGGGTTGTACTTGTTGGAGGACAAATCATGGTTGTATTGCTGCCGAGGTGGTCTATTATTGCCATAGATGTTTGCAGCATATGCCTGAGGTTGTTCATTGTCTAACGTCCCTGTCTCTTTTAACATAGAACAAGCCTCTGTAGGATGATTAGTAGAAGCACAAATTCCACATAAAGTAGAAGGGATAGGCTTTTTCTGTAAGTCTGTCAAGGTCCTTACCATGGCTGCTAAGTCATCCAACTTCCCTTCTAATTTCTTGTGATCTGCAACATATGAAGCTTCTACTCCATGGGTTCCTTTCAATAGAGTTATAGAATTACTCCTTGTGGAAAATTGTTGATGGTTTGACGCCATAGTTTCAATCAATTGTCTTGCATTTGTTGGCGTTTTGTCCACCAATGACCCTCCACTTGCAGCATCTATCATTTGTCTATCCATGATACTCAATCCCTCATAAAAGTATTGAATGAGGAGATGCTCGTTTATTTGGTGATGAGGACAGGAAGCACACAACTTTTTGAATCTTTCCCAATACTCGTGAAGACTTTCTCTTTCTTGTTGCCTTATCCCATAAATATCTTTGCGAATAGCAGCAACTCTAGATGCTGGAAAAAACTTTTCCAGAAATAATCTTTTCAGAGTCTCCCAGGTATTGATGGATCCTAGCGGAAGGTAGTATAACCAATTCTTAGCGGCATCTTGCAATGAGAATGGAAAAGCCTTAAGCTTGATATGTTCCTCTGTCACTGTTGTAGGTCTCATGGATGAACAAACAACATGAAATTCCTTCAAATGATGGTACGGGTCTTCTCCTGTTAATCCATGGAATTTGGGTAAAAGATGGATTAACCCAGACTTAAGCTCACATTCTCCATCTGGATATTGGATGCACATGTTTTGTGTAATTGCTGCATCCGGTGAAGCCAACTCTCTGATTGTTCTTTCTTCCATTCTATCTTCTTGAATTTCTGGTTCAGGTGATGGATCAGAAGATATGTTAATCACCGGAGGTGATTCTAGTGGTACACTTTCAGTGGTAGGTTCAGATGATGATGGTGCTCCTTCAGTAGAACACCTGAGATCAAGTCTCTTACGTGATTTACGCAAGTTCCTTTCAAGTTCTGAATCAAGTTGATAAAATTGACCCGGATTGGCCCGAGTCATGCACTATGCAATCCACCTGAAAAGTGTTTCCCTGTGTGTTTTTTTCTTCCTATTCTTGTTTTGGAGAAAGATTTCAAGAAAGAAATAAGTTAAGATGTCGTTGGGTCTACTCCCAGGAAAGAGAGGTGCGTCACAGTGGACAACTTAAATACCAAGTCTTTCCTAGACAGAGTTTTCCAAACTAGTCTCAAAAATTTCTTAAAAGAAATTCTTAATCAAAACAAAAATAGAACTTTGCTTGAAATATATTAACAGAAAACTAGATACTACAAAATAACAAACTATATCAAACGTATATGCGTAAAATAAATAAAAAAATAAAAATAAAAAAATAAAATAAAATAAAAAATAAAATAAAATAAAATAAATAAATAAAAACAGAATCAAAATAAAAGAAATACTAACCGTACTCCCCGGCAACGGCGCCAAATTTGATATCGCTGTCGTTAGGCGATCAAATTACCACTACTTTAGCAACTTCAGTATTGCCAGTTAGTAGTGAACAAAATAGCTAGGGTTAAGATAACCCTGAGTCGTCTCACAACGAATACGGAATTGATCTCAAATATTTGATTCTTAAAAATCCAATTAGCAATTATAAAAATAGGGGGTTTTGATATGCAAAGCAGATTGTAAACACAGTAATAGTAAATAGGCCAATTCCACTGCTTTTTCTAAATAAGATTCTTCATTGGTTATCTAAAGATTATTGTTAAATTAATTATTGTTGTTGTTTTACAAATCAATCAATGTAAAGACTCAATTCACTTGTTGGCATCCTCACTTTTAATCAAAGTACAGTCTCAATTAAAAGTGAGAATTGTTAGATTGTCCATAGTAAATTTAATCAAAGTACAGTCTCAATTAAATTTACTATGCCTAATCATGTCTATTCCTTTGTTTCTTTACCAAATAGAAAACTTAATTAATCAAAGTAAAGTCTTGACTAATTTTAGTTAAAGTAATTACCTCTAATCAAATTAAAGTCTCAATTATTGGCAAAAACTTATTTAATGAAATGAAAGTTTCTAAACAAAATCAAAGTAAAGTCTCAATTTAATTTAAAAACCTTTTAACTCATATGATTAGCATGCATGTAGATTAAAAATCATTATTTTCTATTCAATTAAGAAGCAAAGGACATAGATAAACAAAAACCACAACAATAATCAAAATAACAAAACATATAAATTCATCTAACCTCAGAATCCATTTAAGAAATTACAGTGGAATCAACCCTAAAAGCTTAGCCCTCCATGGCTTTGATGAAATACATGATGATATGAAGGAAAGAAAATAAAAGAAAGAATGAGAGATGTGGTGGAGACGGTATTTGCCAAAACCAGAGAGTTCTAAGTGTCTAAGCTGTAAGCTTCAGTCGTCCCCTCTTCTGCTCCCTTAAGTCTCTTTATATAGGCTTCCACTGGACTTTGGGCTTTATCTGTCAGTTGCTAAAATCTTTTACTTTTATTTAATTAATTAGCAACTTAATTCCTGTCCAATTTCCAATTCTGCCCCTCTCATTTAAGCATTTTTACAAAATTGACCAGAATTTGACCAGAGTTTGACCAGTTTGACCAGAGTTTACCAGAGTTGACCAGTTTTGACCATTTCAGTGTCCATTGAGAGACTGCCACGTGTCAGCTCTTCCAAATCAGATTTCTCTCCTTCCTTAGGGTTTGTTCCTCCTTTGACGGCTGAAAACGTGATGGTGGCAGCTGCCGTTTTCCGGCGTGGTGGCGCGACGCGTTGGTGCTGCTGCAGTGGTGGCTGACGCGCTCACGGGAAGAAGAACTCGCGGTGGTGGTGTTCGGAAACGTTGTTGGTCACAGTGGGTGCTGCTGCGAGCAGTGGCTACCATGGCTGCTTGTTCGAGATGCAGGTTTTCGTTGACGATGACGCGATTTCAAGAGATGCGCGAGGTGCAGAGAACGTGAAGAACTCGCGGTGGCCGTGAATCTGAAGGTGGACTTGAGGTTTCAGATCTTCTCTTCTTCGGCGTGGTATGCAATGGCGGCAGCGGGACTCACGGTGGTTGCAGCTTCTCTTCTCCTCTGGTGGTGCGTGGTTGCTAGTTGGTTCGTCGTGGCTAAAAATGGCGGCGCGAAGGCGAGAAGATGGTGGTGGCGCGCGGAGGTTGTTGCTGTTCTGGTTGTTGCTGCCGCTGGTTTTGCTCCTGCGTTTTCCGGCGTGAAGGTGGTGACGGAACAGTGGCGGCACTGCTGCAGCGGCGTGGTGCTGCAGAACAGGTGGTGAACTGCGCGGCGAGTTGACGGTGGAAGGGGATGCCATGGCTGAGGCGCGAGGAATAACTCACGGTCTGCTGCAGATTGGTGGTGGCCGGCGAGGTTGGCGGCGGCGGCTGCCGTGGAGGATGGAAGGGAAACTAGGGTTAGGGTTTCATGTGTGAGATGGAGGAGATGATGACGTGGCAGAATCTGAGTGGTCAATTTGGTGAGTGGAGGATTATGACACGTGGCGGCTTATGGTTGGCTAATTTTAAAAGGTGGGGATTGCCACATGGCATGATCTGGTTGAGTGGAGTTTAAGTGGTAGGAGGGGTGCAACTTAGTGAAAACTGGGGTGCAGAACAGGTTTTTGGTGGTCCACTTAGTAGGAGTGTGCAAATAAAATCTGGGGGTGCATTTAGCTCCTGATCTATTCTTTTTCAGACTTTCTTGATTTTGGACTTATTTTGTAACTTTGAATATTTCAAAATCACACTATTAATTGACCAAAAATAAATTCCAGCTGCATTAACAAACGTTAGAATATCCAATAATATTTTATGCAACTAAAATCAATTTTTACGCCACTTTTACCAAACTTACTCAATAAATCCAATAATCACAAATCCTAATTAAATCAATCTTTAAGCACAGAAAAATCAATTAAATCCCCAAATTTAAATATTAAATGAGGACAAAATTTGAACTCATCAGTCGTGTACTGAATTTGATCCTTGCTTGATTCGGGTGAAAGCTTGTTGGTAACTTGAGTTTCTTGACCAATCTTTTGCTTACAACATTGTTGTCGAATGCAACTAAACATGGGTGGCCTTCGATTAAACACTTTGTTCTCTACTACCTTTTCCATAATCCTTTTCTTTACTTCCTTTTCTTTTTCTTCAATTTCCCTTCCTTCTACACTTTGTATTTCTTCTTTTTCTATTCTTTCTTTTTCTATTTTCTCCTACAACGTATGTTGATCCTTCTTGGCTTGTCTTGGTGTCATAAATTTCAACTTCATTTCATGTCCCTCATGCCTCAAATAAGGGGAACGTTCATCAAGGTTGAGCGTTTTAAAATGAAGCCATGCCCATCTCAAAAGAAGATGACAAGAGTTCGTGGGAGCAATATCACATAATACTTCTTTCACATATTGTCATCTGCTGAATTTGATCCTTGCTTGATTCGGGTGAAAGCTTGTTGGTAACTGTAGTTTCTCCACCAATCTTTGGCTTACAACATTGTTGTCGCTGTCGTAAACGAATGCAACTAAACATGAGGCCCTTTTGAATCTTTTTCATCATTGATCTTGTAATTGGGCCTTTTGATGAAGGATTGACCCCAACCAAGGATGGAGGCACATGCTTAAAAAGACTAAGCATGTTTAGAAAGGAAGTTCACTAATCCTCCATCCCTTTCATTTGTGTTTGTTATTTTTGATTCCCTAAGTTGACTTAGTTGAATCAATTTTAGTTGACTTGTTGACCTTTGACTAGGTTTGACTTATTGACTATAGTTGACTTGACTTAAGCCAACATGCTAATCTATGTTTATTTGCTTTGTAGGTTAATTAGGAGTAAGAAAGCAATGCTAGGTGGCGCATGGTGATTGGGGAGCATAAATGATGTGGAGGAGAGAGTAAAGCAAAGGCATAAAGCATAAAGTAAAAGGCATGAAGCAAGTGTACCTATGTACCTTTGGTCTCCTGATGGAGGCGTGGTTCGAGACCGTCAAGAGATTAGAAAATAGTTGATGGAATCATGTCCAAGACCTTAAAAGAGATCTCAGATTAGCTTCAGATTGTAGAACAAGAACTCTTTTATAATTTTTGTAATGTTTTTGTTTGGGCTTTATCGGACCTTTAGTTGTGTTTGGCCTTTTGGTGTGTCGACCCATAATATATAAGCTCTAGTGACACACATTTGTAGTCAGATTTGAGTTATATGAAAATTTGAGTTTTCTCTCAAGTCTCAAGGTTCTCCTCAAAACCACCGATCCTTATCTTTGAATCTCCGATTCAAAGTGGCGGATCTTCCTCACTTATCTTGGAACTTCCTCCAAGTGGCGTGATTTCCTCCCGTTCTGAAAACCCCCAAATCGACGTCTTCCATTTTCCCCCTTTTCTTTTTAGGGTTCATACCCATTTTCGTTCCAAACGATTTTTTCTCCCAAATCTGAGACGAATCTTCATCATATGGTAATCAGAGCTCGGTTGACTCTCGTTTGATTCGTTTCTCATTCGATTCGTTTTGGAATTTCGTTCTCTTAGTTGTTTCTCGTTTTGGGTTCTGGTGCTATGGGACATTCAGCGTATGCGCTCTTTCTTATTCACTAAAACAACTTGGTGTTGGGATTTCTCTTCCCTGTCTCGTTCAACTTGCTTGTCCAAGCGTTCGAGAATTTTATGCATTGAATGGTTTTCCCTCAAGATTTGATGCGATGATGAGAGGTAAAGCGTGGTGCATTGATGAGGTAATTTATTTCAACTGAGGGGTAAACGTCAAAGCTGGTCTTCAACGAGGTAGTGGTGCGTGCGTTGGCAGCAATCCCATTCGGTGCAGTGGTAATCAAATTTGGTTGATTGAAGTGGTTTGCTTTAGCAAAGCGGTGGAAAGTGTTTGTGTTGAATTGGTTGCAGCAACTCATTCAAGCAAAGCTGTGGAGATTGGTGCGGTTGACGTGCATTTGTTGGTGTTGGTGTTGTGCCATTTTGGGAATCACTTCCGGCTTGAGGAGGCTATTGTGGTGTAGTGCAAAAAAAAAATTGATTGTTGCTATACTTTTGTGAGGGCCGTTTGAAGTGTGTTGGTGCAGTGATGGGTCATCTAGAAGCAACTGGTACTGTTGTGGTGCACTCAAAGTGGTATGGTTTGATTTTTAAGCAGTGATTCAATTGACACAAGAGGGAAGCCCATTTCCTTTTGACAGCAAGTGTTCTAGTCCAAGCGGTGGACCAGCCTTGCCACTTTAATTTAGTGAATTTGCTGCAATGAATTTTTGGTTATATCGGTGGCATATTTCTAGTTTCACTGGTGCAACCTTTGTTCAAGCACGTTTTGGCAGCCACCACTCCCTTTGCAGCAGCCAATTCATTAACTTCCCAAGAAATATGTGAAAGAGTGGATGAAGGGAAAAGTGGTTCAATCATTAGGTTAGTGGTGTGCACAATTGTGGCTGTGTGATCCATGTCATGCCAACCATAAGACCATTTTTTGAAGGGTGCAGCTGGTGCGGATAATCCTTCCAATTTGGCAGCTTTGGCTTGTTCCACATAGTTAGCATATTCCAACATTTGGGGCCTTTTTTGGTGCAGCAAGCGTGTGTTGTAGCTAGAACTGATTCATCTAAGCGGTGCAATGGTTTTTGTTGTCTCATGATTGGCCCCATCATCCAAGTGGCAGCAACGAGAACCATCTTGAAGCAGTATAGGTCTTGATGAAGTGGTGTTTGAGAGTGGATGATTTGTTGTGTGTTAATTGGCGCATCAGATTTCTCTAAAGGTTGTGGCAGTTTTCGTCATTGTGGTTAGCTCCTTGTTCCACTTGGTGCAGTTTTTGAAGCGTGGCAGCAGAAAACGTCACACAAATGCTGAATGAGTGTAGGATTGTTAATTGACACAACTACAGAGCTTGATGCTTCAAGCTTGGTTTAGTCCGCTCGGTGCAGTGAAATTTTTGGATGCATGATTCTTTGATTCACTTTCCTCGTGAACCTTCAATCCTGTTTTGGTGCAACAAGTGGAGTGAATTTTTTTTAAGCAGCCCAACACGTCGTGCACGAACAAGGAAAATTGGTGCTTCAATCTGAGTTGGAAGTGGCTGGAACCATCATGCAAGCTTGCTATGGGCGTGATTGGATGTGTCCACCTTTGGTGCTCCTTATCATTCAGTGGCTGCAAATGGGATCCAGCAGTGTCTTCATGCGGTGCATACTTGTGATGCTTCATCACTTTTGCTGGTTCAATTCCTAGTGCCTTCTTGCATTTAACTTTGATATTCTCACCACTTGGCAGCCCCATTCAGTGTAGATTTTTGCTTGTTTTTGGGTCGTGCTTTTGGCTGTTTTGACATATTGTTTTGAGCTGTTTTGGATGTTGTTATGATGGCTATACATGGTGCCTATTGTGCTTATTTCTGGGTTAATATTCTTGTGAGTATAAGTCTCTTTTCTTGAACTTCTAGCTTTGCTTGAGTCCATTGTCTATCACTTTTCCTTTTGAGTTTAATTTTCCTTGGATTCTTGTGTTGGGGACAATGTACATTGGGCTAAGTTGTTGAAAGCATTGCTTGTGGGAGTTTGAATTATTCATCACAATTTAGCTTGAGTATTTTGTTTCACACTTCCAGTAGTAATTCTAAATACTTTGTTTAGATTACTCTTGTCTTTTAAAGTGCTTTTCTCGTTGTCAGGGTCTTAGTTTGTCACATATTCACTCTCTTTGGTTTAACGCTTTCTTGCTTTTGGTGCTTTTTAGTTTGTCTTTAAATTTCTTTGGTTTTGTCTTGGAGTCATCCTTTCCTTGGCCTCCTGAGTTGAGCTTAGATTCGTTACATCTTTCACTTTGATGTTGAATTCTTGATGGGTTGATTGGAGGTTCTTTGAAGAACTGAACAGGAACTTGAGAGCGAGTGAATAGACTTTGAGAGTGAAACACGAGTGGAATTGAGTGTAAACACGTAAGGAGTGGTGAGGCCCATTTGATAATTTTATCTACATTACTTTTGCTAATCACTTACTGTGTTTTGTGTTAGTTCTTGTTTCCTCTCTTTCATTGCAGGAATTAATAATTTTGAGCACTCCATAATGTTCCATACACGTTCGACCTTGATAGAGGATATCAACTTCATTGTGTCCAGAATCATCAAGCTGAATAGCAAACTTGTGGAACATAGAAAGGAGCACAAACATGATAGAAGATCATTGCCAAGCAACAAAACAAGTGCTATTAAGTGCACCAAGTGTGAAGGATATGGACACGAAAATTATCAATGTCCTAATTGGAACGCAAAGTACATGACTCTTCAAGAACTCCAGGATTACATTGTATACTTGAAAGAGGTGAAGAGGAGTGTTAGGCAAGAGCTCGAAGTTAGACAAGAGCAACAAGCAAAAAGGGAGCGTGAAAAGGCACGACAAGAGAGAGAGCTAAAAGAGAGAAAGGAGCAAGAGATAAAAGAGCGAGAAGAGAAAGAACAAAGAGCAAAGGAAGAAGAAGAAGAACAAAGAGAGAAACACAAGAATAAGTCTCGCCTCACACCTTTGAAATTCATGGTTGAGATGAAATCCTTAAAGGGGGATGATAATACGTTAAATCGTTGTTCCCATTCACATCATGATTTTGCATTTTCATTAGGAACACTTACTAAACCCTCTCTTTTTGTCTTAATGCCTAGGGAAGACTTATACATTAAGAAGCAATGGCATAGGCAATGGGGTGAGGAAAAGAGGATGGAAAAGGCAACCACAACATGGGCCAAACATGAACCTGACTTTAATCATTTGATTATGTGTTTGGCCTCTCATGAAAATCCTGAAGGATTTCAACGACACTCTTTTTCTATTCTGATTATTATGGGTTGTTCTCCTTTTTGTTTCACAGTGAATAGTATACTTATGGTTAAACTCTTTGACGTGTTCTGCAGGTTTATCTTTGATCCTGGAGGACAATCTCTAAGCACCTTGATAATAACACATTGGCCTCTCCCATGATCCCAAACTCATCTTTTTTCAATAACATTTTATTTCTGTTTTTAGACTATTCTGGTTTTGTGTGCTCCTCAGCACTTATGTTTGTGTGTTTGTTTGTAGGTAATGAAGTGCTAAAATTCGAGGTCGAATTTTCTCCAACCCGAAGGCAATGATGGAGGCGTGGTTCGAGACCGTCAAGAGATTAGAAAATAGTTGATGGAATCATGTCCAAGACCTTAAAAGAGATCTCAGATTAGCTTCAGATTGTAGAACAAGAACTCTTTTATAATTTTTGTAATGTTTTTGTTTGGGCTTTATCGGACCTTTAGTTGTGTTTGGCCTTTTGGTGTGTCGACCCATAATATATAAGCTCTAGTGACACACATTTGTAGTCAGATTTGAGTTATATGAAAATTTGAGTTTTCTCTCAAGTCTCAAGGTTCTCCTCAAAACCACCGATCCTTATCTTTGAATCTCCGATTCAAAGTGGCGGATCTTCCTCACTTATCTTGGAACTTCCTCCAAGTGGCGTGATTTCCTCCCGTTCTGAAAACCCCCAAATCGACGTCTTCCATTTTCCCCCTTTTCTTTTTAGGGTTCATACCCATTTTCGTTCCAAACGATTTTTTCTCCCAAATCTGAGACGAATCTTCATCATCTCATTTGTTTTTAGCACACTTTGGCCACTTTTTGGAGACATATGAGACACATTCTTTGTCTCCTTTTGTGCTAGAACGAAATTAGCCTTGCACACACCATAGTTAGGTCTTTTGTCTCTCATTTTTGTAATCTTATTTGACCTAGTTTCTAGAAGCTAGGGTTAGCTTTTTGTAGAGACATCTTTAGGTATCTTTTATTTGCTTAGAGGTCCCTAAACTCTTCTATATAAGGGGTGCTCCTAGACATGTAAAAGGGTTGAACAATTTGAAGTAAAAACACTCTTGTGTCTCAACCATTTGTGAGAGTTTCCTCCCTTGGGAGTGAAAACTTTTAAGCCTTATCTTGCATAGCAAGTGGCGGCACACATCCACTCATCTTCAAGGTTGTCATGGCTTCTAGCCTAGCCTTGTAGTGGCGTGCTTCTCACATTTTTACCATTTCTTTCCTTTCCATTTTATGTTTTCTTCTTCCTTTAATTGTTCTTGGTTTTCTATGGTTTATGTGCTTTCCATTTCCCTTTTGTTTTGAATCAATCCATCATCTTCTTCTCTTGAGCTTTGTGAAAGGAACCTTCACATCTAGATAGCTTGCTATCTTAATGTCCAGTGGGGATTTCACTTAGCTTTCTTAATCAACTCACACCATATTCAATAATATTAAAAAGGAACAAGATAATCCTTCATCACCTTTTAATGGGCTTGGGCTTGGGCTTGAAGGTGCAATTGGGCTTGGTGGGGTCACATCATCATGCCTTCAATAAAGGGAACATTCATCAAGATTGAGCGTTTTAAAATGAACCCATGCCCATCTCAAAAGAAGATGACAAGAGTTCATGGGAACAATATCACATAATACTTCTTTCACACATTGTCCTGTACTGAATTTGATCCTTGCTTGATTCGGATGAAAGCTTGTTGGTAACTTGAGTTTCTCCACCAATCATTGGCTTACAACATTGTTGTCGCTTTCGTAAACGAATGCAACTAAACATGGGTGGCCTTCGATTAAACACTTTGTTCTCTACTACCTTTTCCATAATCCTTTTCTTTACTTCCTTTTCTTTTTCTTCAATTTCCCTTCCTTCTTTTTCTATTCTTTCTTTTTCTATTTTCTCCTTCAACGTATGTTGATCCTTCTTGGCTTGTCTTGGTGTCATAAATTTCAACTTCATTTCATGTCCCTCATGCCTCAAATAAAGGGAACGTTCATCAAGGTTGAGCGTTTTAAAATGAAGCCATGCCCATCTCAAAAGAAGATGACAAGAGTTCGTGGAAACAATATCACATAATACTTCTTTCACAGATTGTCATTACTAAATTTGATCCTTGCTTGATTCGGGTGAAAGCTAGTTGGTAACTGTAGTTTCTCCACCAATCTTTGGCTTACAACATTGTTGTCGCTTTCGTAAACGAATGCAACTAAACATGGGTGCCTTCGATTAAACACCTTGTTCTCTACTACCTTTTCCATAATCTTTTTATTTACTTCCTTTTCTTTTTCTTCAATTTCCCTTCCTTCTGCAGTTTATATTTCTTATTTTTCTATTTTCTCCTTCAACGTATGTTGATCCTTCTTGGCATGCCTTGGTGTCATAAATTTCAACTTCATTTCATGTCCCTCATGCCTCAAATAAAGACAACGGTCATCAAGATTGAGTGTTTTAAAATGAACCTATGCCCATCTCACAAGAAGATGACAAGAGTTCGTGGGAGCAATATCACATAATACTACTTTCACACATTTTCGTGTACTGAATTTGATCCTTGTTTGATTCGGAAGAAAGCTTGTTGGTAATTTGAGTTTCTCCACCAATCTTTGGCTTACAACATTGTTGTCGCTTTCGTAAACGAATGCAACAAAACATGGGTGGCCTTCGATTAAACACTTTGTTCTCTACTACCTTTTCCATAATCCTTTTCTTTACTTCCTTTTCTTTTTCTTCAATTTCCCTTCCTTCCGCAGTTTATATTTCTTCTTTTTCTATTCTTTCTTTTTCTATTTTCTCCTTCAACGTATGTTGATCCTTCTTGGCTTGTCTTGGTGTCATAAATTTCAACTTCATTTCATGTCCCTCATGCCTCAAATAAAGGGAACGTTCATCAAGGTTGAGCGTTTTAAAATGAAGCCATGCCCATCTCAAAAGAAGATGACAAGAGTTCGTGGGAGCAATATCACATAATACTTCTTTCACAGATTGTCATTACTTTATTTGATCCTTGCTTGATTCGGGTGAAAGCTTGTTGGTAACTGTAGTTTCTCCACCAATCTTTGGCTTACAACATTGTTGTCGCTTTCGGTAACGAATGCAACTTGATGAGTTCAAATTTTTGCCCTCATTTAATATTTAAATTTGGGGATTTAATTGAATTTTCTGTGCTAAAAGATTGATTTAATTAGGATTTGTGATTATTGGATTTATTGAGTAAGTTTGGTAAAAGTGGCGTAAAAATTGATTTTAGTTGCATAAAATATTATTGGATATTCTAACGTTTGTTGATGCAGCTGGAATTTATTTTTGGTCAATTAATAATGTGATTTTGAAATATTCAAAGTTACAAAATAAGTCCAAAATCAAGAAATTCTGAAAAAGAATAAATCAGGAGCTAAATGCACCCCCAGATTTTATTTGCACACTCTTCCCTCAAGTGGACCACAAAAACCTGTTCTGCACCCCCAGTTTTCACTAAGTTACACCCCTCCTACCACTTAAACTCCACTCAACCAGATCATGCCATGTGGCAATCCCCACCTCTTAAAATTAGCCAACCAGAACAAGCCACGTGTCATAATCATACCCTCACCAAATTAACCAATCAGATTCTACCACGTCATCATCTTCATCTCCCAAAACCCTAACCCTAATTTTCTCCTCTCCTTCCACCCTCCACGGCAACCGCCGCTGCCGTTCTCGCCACCAGCACGAATCTGCACCTTGCGCCACCATCTTCCTCACCGTCTCGCCTCCACACCTCCATCTTCTCGAGCAGAACGCCACCGTGAGCACACAGCCACGAACCTGCAACACTTCGCCGGAATCTGCGTCACCACCATCTCTACACCTTGCGCCACCGCGAGTTCTTCTTCCTCACGCAGTAGCCACGGAAAATGCAGGAGCAAAACCAGAACAGCAAAGCCATCTTCTTCTCGCGTCCAACAGCTCCGTTCACGCTCCGCAATCACCGTTCGCGCATCTGCAGCAACATCGCGAACACAGCCGCCGTCGCACCACGCAGCCACCATGAACGAGAACGAACCAAGGCAGCCACCATTTTCGCACCAGCAGCGAACACCGTCCACGCGCAGCCAAGGAGAAGAGTGTGAGAGTGAAACCCTAATTTCTGGAGAGAGAATCTGCACTGCCACGTGTCAGCATCTGATAGGAAGTCAACTGGTCAAACTCTGGTCAAACTGGTCAAACTCTGGTCAAATTCTGGTCAATTTGGTAAAAATGCATAAGAGGGGCAAAATTGGAAATTGGACAGAAATTAAGTTGCTAATTAATTAAATAAAAATAAAAGATTTTAGCAACTGACAGATAAAGCCCAAAGTCCAGTGGAAACCTATATAAAGAGACTTAAGGGAGCAGAAACGGGGGATTCCTTCATATCGTCATGTATTCCATCAAAGCCATGGAGGGCAAAGCTTTTAGGGTTGATTCCACTGTAATTTCTTAAATGGATTCTGAGGTTAGATGAATTTATTTGTTTTGTTATTTTGATTATTGTTGTGGTTTTTGTTTATCTATGTCCTTTGCTTCTTAATCGAATAGAAAATAATGATTTTAAATCTACATACATGCTAATCATATGAGTTAAAAGGTTTTTAAATTAAATTGAGACTTTACTTTGATTTTGTTTAGAAACTTTCATTTGATTAAATAAGTTTTTGCCAATAATTGAGACTTTAATTTGATTAGAGGTAATTACTTTAACTAAAATTAGTCAAGACTTTACTTTGATTAATTAAGTTTTCTATTTGGTAAAGAAACAAAGGAATAGACATGATTAGGCATAGTAAAATTAATTGAGACTATACTTTGATTGAATTTACTATGGATAATCTAACAATTCTCACTTTTAATTGAGACTGTACTTTGATTAAAAGTGAGGATGCCAACAAATGAATTGAGTCTTTACATTGATTGATTTGTAAATCAACAACAATAATTAATTTAACAATAATCTCTAGATAACCAATGAAGAATCTTATTTAGAAAAAGCAGTGGAATTGACCTATTTACTATTATTGTGTTTACAATCTTCCGTGTCATTTTCTTTGCATATCAAAACCCCCTATTTTTATAGTTGCTAGTTTTAAATTGCATTTTTGAGAATCAAATATTTGAGATCAATTCCGTATTCGTTGTGAGACCACTCAGGGTTATCTTAACCCTAACTATTTTCTTCACTACAAACTGGCAATACTGAAGTTGCTAAAGTAGTGGTAATTTGATCGCCTAACGACAGCGATATCAAATTTGGCGCCGTTGCCGAGGAATACGGTTAGTATTTCTTTTATTTTGATTCTATTTTTATTTATTTATTTTATTTTATTTTATTTTTATTTTTATTTCATTTTTATTTTTATTTATTTTTTATTTATTTTACGCATATACGTTTGATATAGTTTGTTATTTTGTAGTATCTAGTTTTCTGTTAATATATTCCAAGCAAAGTTCTATTTTTGTTTTGATTAAGAATTTCTTTTAAGAAATTTTTGAGACTAGTTTGGAAAACTCTGTCTAGGAAAGACTTGGTATTTAAGTTGTCCATTGTGACGCACCTCTCTTTCCTGGGAGTAGACCCAACGACATCTTAACTCATTTCTTTCTTGAAATCTTTCTCCAAAACAAGAATAGGAAGAGAAAAAAAACACACAGGGAAACACTTTCAGGTGGACTTGCATAGTGCATGACTCGGGCCAATCCGAGTCAATTTTATCAACTTGATTCAGAACTTGAAAGGAACTTGCGTAAATCACGTAGGAGACTTGAACTCAGGTGTTCTACTGAAGGAGCACCATCATCATCTGAACCTACCACTGAAAGTGTACCACTAGAATCACCTCCGGTGATTAACATATCTTCTGATCCATCACCTGAACCAGAAATTCAAGAAGATAGAATGGAAGAAAGAACAATAAGAGAGTTGGCTTCACCGGATGCAGCAATTACACAAAACATGTGCATCCAATATCCAGATGGAGAATGCGAGCTTAAGTCTAGGTTAATCCATCACTTACCAAAATTCCATGGATTAGCAGGAGAAGACCCATACCATCACTTGAAGGAATTTCATGTTGTTTGTTCATCCATGAGACCTACAACAGTGACAGAGGAACATATCAAGCTTAAGGCTTTACCATTCTCATTGCAAGATGCCGCTAAGAATTGGTTATACTGCCTTCCGCCAGGATCCATCAATACCTGGGAGACTCTGAAAAGATTATTTCTGGAAAAGTTTTTTCCAGCATCTAGAGTTGCTGCTATTCGCAAAGATATTTATGGGATAAGGCAACAAGAAAGAGAAAGTCTTCACGAGTATTGGGAAAGATTCAAAAAGTTGTGTGCTTCCTGTCCTCATCACCAAATAAACGAGCATCTCCTAATTCAATACTTTTATGAGGGATTGAGTATCATGGATAGACAAATGATAGATGCTGCAAGTGGAGGGTCATTGGTGGACAAAACGCCAACAAATGCAAGACAATTGATTGAAACTATGGCGTCGAACCATCAACAATTTTCCACAAGGAGTAATTCTATAACTATATTGAAGGGAACCCATGGAGTAGAAGCTTCATATGTTGCAGATCACAAGAAATTAGAAGGGAAGTTGGATGACTTAGCAGCCATGGTAAGGACCTTGACAGACTTACAGAAAAAGCCTATCCCTTCTACTTTATGTGGAATTTGTGCTTCTACTAATCACCCTACAGAGGCTTGTTCTATGTTAAAAGAGACAGGGACGTTAGACAATGAACAACCTCAGGCATATGCTGTAAACATCTATGGCAATAATAGACCACCTCGGCAGCAATACAACCATGATTTGTCCTCCAACAAGTACAACCCAGATTGGAAGGAATATCCCAGCCAGAAATGGGGAAATCAACAGCCTCAACACCAACAAGTCTATGTTCCACCTCAACAGAGGCAACAACCACAACCAGCGGCAACCTCTAGTGAGTCAAACATGGAGGCAATGATGAAAATGATGGTTGACATGATGAAGGGACAAATCAATGAGTTGAAACAGACGATGGAAGCAACCAATCAGAATTTGCAAAATCAGATTGGACAAATGGCAAATGAGTTAAATCAGATGAAGTCTCAACAAGGCTCAAGCAATTTGCCTGCACAAACTGTAATCAACCCGAGAAATGTAAGTGCTATTACTTTAAGATCGGGTAAGCAAATACAAGGTCTTGGGGATGCCCAAGAAGATGAAGATAAGGACAATGAAGTTGTACCTAATGATGAAAGAGGAAGATTAGATGAAGCAACACAAGCAACATCTGAGATGCCTGCACCTAGTGATAACTCCAGGTTGGTATCCCCTAATACTTCCTCTGAAAATCCTTCTCCTTATTCTCCTCCTCCTCCCTATCCAAACCGTTTGAAACCAAAAACTAAAAAGATGGAGGAGTTAGACAAAGAAATCCTGAATACCTTCAAGAAAGTGGAGATAAACATTCCTTTGTTGGATGCTGTGAGACAAATTCCTAAATACGCCAAGTTTCTCAAAGAATTATGTACACATAAAAGGCGTATTATGGACAAAGAGGTAGTGAACATGGGAAGAAATGTCTCTAGCTTAATCAAGAAGCTTGCAGTCAGAATGCCGCAAAAGTGTAAGGATCCAGGTATGTTTTCTGTTCCCTGCATTATAGGAAGTACTAAGTTTGACAATGCTATGTTAGATTTAGGAGCTTCCATTAATGTAATGCCTTTATCTGTTTTTACTTCACTTCATCTTGGACCTCTTAAGTCTACTGGTGTGGTCATTCAATTGGCCAACCGTAGCACAGTTAACCCTGCAGGTGTGCTAGAAGATGTGCTTGTCCGTGTGGACAAGTTAATTTTTCTTGCAGATTTCTATATCTTGGACATGAAGGATGATGAAGGAATGAGTTCAACCACAATCATCTTGGGAAGACCATTCATGATGACAGCACGTACCAAGATAGACGTGCATGCAGGATCCTTGACTATGGAGATAGGAGATGAGAAGGTGCAGTTCAACGTGCTAGAAGCCATAAAGCACCCAAATGAAGACCATTCTTTGTTTTGTATTGATTTATTGAGTAATGTAGTGAACAATTATGCTTTTGGACTTTTGGACGTTTTATCTGGTTTTTCTTCTTCTTTGGATTTTTCTTTTTCGAATGTTTCGGGCTCAATTTTAGACGAAAGAGACAATTTTAAAACAGGTGATGTTGAGGACTCGGTGTCACTATTTGATACCTCTGTAGCGTCCAAGTGTGATGCTGAGGTGGCTGAAATTACCTTAGGCAATAAAATGTTGCCATCTGTGGAACAGCCACCTACTTTGGAGTTGAAACCTTTACCATCTCATTTGAAATATGTTTATCTTGAGAGGGATGGGAAACTCCCTGTTATTATATCTACCTTGCTTACTGATGAGCAGGAACAAAAGCTATTGCAGGTTATCAAAGATCACAAGCGAGCAATAGGCTGGACTTTGGCAGATATTCCTGGTATTAGTCCTTCTTTCTGCATGCACAGAATACTCTTGGAGGAGGATGCTAAGCCAGTGAGGCAACCTCAGAGGAGACTGAATCCTCAGCTGATGGAGGTTGTGAAGAAAGAAGTCACCATGTTGCTACAAGCAGGTATTATATATCCCATTTCTGACAGCACTTGGGTGAGTCCTGTACATGTGGTCCCCAAGAAATCTGGGATCACCGTGGTCAAGAATGAGAAAAACGAGTTGATTCCTACTCGTATTCAGAATAGCTGGAGGGTCTGTATTGATTATAGAAGACTAAACCAGGCCACCAGGAAGGACCACTTTCCTTTACCATTCATGGACCAGATGTTAGATCGATTGGCAGGTAAGTCTCATTACTATTTTCTTGATGGATTCTCTGGGTATTTTCAGATTTGTATTGCCCCAGAGGATCAACATAAGACTACTTTTACTTGTCCATTCGGTACATATGCTTATAGGAAAATGCCATTTGGCCTTTGCAATGCTCCTGGAACATTTCAGCGATGTATGATGAGTATTTTTACAGATTTGTTGGAGCATTGTATTGAGGTTTTTATGGATGATTTTAGTGTATATGGTTCATCTTTTGATCATTGCTTGTCTAATCTTGCTAGAGTCTTGGAGAGATGTGAAGAAACTAACCTTGTTCTAAATTTTGAAAAATGTCATTTTATGGTGGAACAAGGTATAGTTTTAGGTCACGTTGTTTCCAAGAATGGTATATCTGTAGATCCTGCTAAAATTGATATTATTTCACAATTGCCTTACCCCTCTTCTGTGAAAGAGGTTCGATCTTTTCTTGGACATGCAGGATTTTACAGGAGGTTTTTCAAGGACTTCAGCAAGATAGCCAACCCTCTCTCCAACTTGTTGCAAAAGGATGTAGTATTTGACTTTGGAGAGAGGTGCAAAGATGCATTTGATACATTGAAAAAGGCGCTTACCACCACTCCTATCATCCAGCCACCTGATTGGACATTACCGTTCGAGTTGATGTGTGATGCATCAAACTTTGCAGTAGGAGCGGTGCTTGCACAAAAAGATGGGAAGCTATCACATGTGATATATTATGCTTCCAGAACATTGGACACAGCGCAGGCCAACTACACCACGACTGAGAAGGAATTATTGGCTGTTGTGTTTGCCTTGGACAAATTCAGACCGTATATACTTGGTTCCAAGGTAATTGTTTATACTGATCATGCAGCATTAAAATTCCTTCTGAAGAAAGCAGATTCGAAACCAAGGTTGATCAGATGGATGCTACTGCTCCAAGAGTTTGACATTGAGATTCTAGACAGAAGTGGAGCACATAACTTGGTAGCCGATCATCTTAGCAGGATTGAAAATGGAGAAGATAACATTCCTATTAAGGATGACTTTCCTGATGAAGTCCTCCTAGCATTGACTACTGTGAAAGGTATGTTTCCTGAACCTTGGTTTGCTGACATTGTTAATTATTTGGTTGTTTCTGCTATTCCTCCTTCCTTCTCCAAATATGAAAGAATCAAGCTAAAAAGTGAGGCAAAGTACTATATATGGGAAGACCCAATCTTATGGCACATTGGTAGTGACCAAGTCATAAGGAGGTGTGTTCCAGATATCGAGATACCTCATGTGCTTGAGTTCTGTCATTCATCTCCTTTTGGTGGACATTATGGCACACAAAGAACAGGTAGGAAGGTGTTGGATTGTGGATTATATTGGCCTACCATTTTTAAAGATGCACAGAGGGTATATGAAAATTGTGAGCAGTGCCAAAGGGCAGCCAGATCCATTACAAGAAGGGATGAAATGCCTCAACAACCCATGCTTAATTGTGAGGTATTTGATATTTGGGGTATTGATTTTATGGGTCCTTTTCCTCCTTCTTTTGGGTTTTCTTATATTTTGCTTGCTGTAGACTATGTCTCCAAATGGGTGGAAGCCATAGCTACAAGGACTAATGATTCTCGAGTTGTTATGAGTTTTGTCAGGTCTAACATTTTCTGCAGATTTGGGATACCACGAGCCATCATCAGTGACCAGGGGACTCATTTCTGTAATAGGCTACTTGAGAACATGTTGAAGAAGTATGGGGTGACACATCGCATTGCTACACCATATCACCCCCAAACCAATGGGCAAGCAGAGATCTCTAACAGAGAGATTAAAAAGATACTAGAGAAAGTAGTGAAGCCTAGTCGAAAGGATTGGGCCACAAGATTGGATGAAGCACTTTGGGCGCACAGGACAGCCTACAAAACACCTATAGGTATGTCACCTTTCAGGGTGGTTTTTGGAAAGGCTTGTCATCTACCTGTGGAGATTGAACATCGGGCCTATTGGGCCGTGAAGGCATGTAACTTGGATTTAGAAGAAGCAGGAAATGAGCGAAAGCTTCAGTTGCAAGAACTAGAGGAGATTAGGCTTGCAGCCTATGAAAATTCAAAGTTCTACAAAGAGAAAACCAAGAAGTTCCATGACCAAAAGCTTGTGGCTAGAAAGGATTTCAAGGTAGGCCAGAAGGTGTTACTATACAAATCCAAGCTTGGTCACATGAGTGGTAAGTTGCGTTCTACTTGGGAAGGACCATACATTGTTACAGAAGTCTTCCCTTATGGAGCAGTGGAGATCAAGGAAGAATCTTCAGCAAGAACTTTTAAAGTTAATGGGCATCGTCTTCGGATATTCAATGAAAATCAAGATATGCTGAATAAGACGATGGATGGGATGAACTTGACTTTCTCCTTCATACCTTCCACCTTGAGGAGGTAAGTACACTTCATACTTTTTCTTTGTATTTTATACATATTGAATACATTGAGGACAATGCATGGATAAAGTGTGGGGGTGTGGGGAGATTTCCCCCTTTTCTGTTTTCGTTTTCTATTTGTTTTGTTTTTTCTTTTCTAATTTTCTTTTCTGCTTGTTTTTATTTAAAAAAAAAAAGTTTCTGTTTTCAATAAAACATATTGACATTGGATTTTTGGATTTGATTTACTAATTGGAACGGTCATAATTCTGGGAAAATAAAAGTCATGTGCTATGAGTGGATTGTTTTCTGTGATTTACTTGATTGAATTGATTTGAGAGTTTCTGGAATAAATCTTTTGTGAAAGAGTTTTTGACCTTGTGAGTTTTGAGCTTTATTGTAAGGATGAACTGCCATGTGTCATTCCTATTTTTCTTGTGTGATTTGCTCATGTCTTGTTGGTACTCAAATGTTTAGCTTGATTCTGTTGTTTTGCATCTTAGGTGAACATGCATGATTTGATATGACTGAGGCATTTCTTGTTTTTAGCTACTTGGCCAAATAAGCTAACCATAACATTGATCCATTGGTAGCCCCTTGAGCTTAAACCTCTTTTTCTTGTTTTGAGCATACTGTTAAACCTTAAAAAGAAAAAGACCATGTTTGTCCTTAGGGAGAAAGAAGGAGCTAGTGGATTATGTTGAGATTGGTTGAGGAATAAAGTGTGGGGGTGTGTATTTCCCCCACAAAGTTGTAAAAATGGCAAAAAGGAAAATAATTGTTGATGACAGAGTGTTGTAATGAAAAATGATTGTTGTCTGAAAAAGAGCAACAAAGGATAAAAGAAAAAAAAATTGTTTTTGAAACTGTGCTCCATAACTCTTTCTTCCTTACTATTTCAAAAACACACAAATCCTAAAGTTTTTCCTACCTTTGCCTTGGCCTCATTATAACCTGTGAAAAGTCCTCATGATTTTTGAATGCATGTTTTCTGAACGTTGTGAATATTAGAGTCTTGCTAAGCATTGAGAGTATTTACTTGCATGGGTATTTTGAGTGAAAACACAAGCCAAAACACTTGAGCGAATCTTGGTGAGAAAATATACAATTGACTTGAGTGTTTCTCTTTCATATTTGATTATCTTGTAAACTCAAAAGATTAACTCATGTGTGAAAAACAGAATTTTATCCATTTGTTTGTGCATGACAACATGATTTCTAGAAGTTTGATCTGTTTCCATTGGTATTCATTTCTTTAATCCACTAAAAATATGGAATAAAAGACCTCAGAAAAAAATTTTAAAATTATTCAATTTTGCCCAGGAGTGCAAAAGGATAAGTGTGGGTGTGTGATGAGTTCAAATTTTTGCACTCATTTAATATTTAAATTTGGGGATTTAATTGAATTTTCTGTGCTAAAAGATTGATTTAATTAGGATTTGTGATTATTGGATTTATTGAGTAAGTTTGGTAAAAGTGGCGTAAAAATTGATTTTAGTTGCATAAAATATTATTGGATATTCTAACGTTTGTTGATGCAGTTGGAATTTATTTTTGGTCAATTAATAATGTGATTTTGAAATATTCAAAGTTACAAAATAAGTCCAAAATCAAGAAATTCTGAAAAAGAATAAATCAGGAGCTAAATGCACCCCCAGATTTTATTTGCACACTCTTCCCTCAAGTGGACCACAAAAACCTGTTCTGCACCCCCAGTTTTCACTAAGTTACACCCCTCCTACCACTTAAACTCCACTCAACCAGATCATGCCATGTGGCAATCCCCACCTCTTAAAATTAGCCAACCAGAACAAGCCACGTGTCATAATCATACCCTCACCAAATTAACCAATCAGATTCTGCCACGTCATCATCTTCATCTCCCAAAACCCTAACCCTAATTTTCTCCTCTCCTTCCACCCTCCACGGCAGCCGCCGCTGCCGTTCTCGCCACCACCACGAATCTGCACCTTGCGCCACCATCTTCCTCACCGTCTCGCCTCCACACCTCCATCTTCTCGAGCAGAACGCCACCGTGAGCACACAGCCACGAACCTGCAACACTTCGCCGAAATCTGCGCCACCACCATCTCTACACCTTGCGCCACCGCGAGTTCTTCTTCCTCACGCAGTAGCCACGGAAAACGCAGGAGCAAAACCAGAACAGCAAAGCCATCTTCTTCTCGCGTCCAGCAGCTCCGTTCACGCTCCGCAATCACCGTTCGCGCATCTGCAGCAACATCGCGAACACAGCAGCCGCCGCACCACGCAGCCACCATGAACGAGAACGAACCAAGGCAGCCACCATTTTCGCACCAGTAGCGAACACCGTCCACGCATAGCCAAGGAGAAGAGTGTGAGAGTGAAACCCTAATTTCTGGAGAGAGAATCTGCACTGCCACGTGTCAGCATCCGATAGGAAGTCAACTGGTCAAACTCTGGTCAAACTGGTCAAACTCTGGTCAAATTCTGGTCAATTTGGTAAAAATGCTTAAATAAGAGGGGCAAAATTGGAAATTGGACAGAAATTAAGTTGCTAATTAATTAAATAAAAATAAAAGATTTTAGCAACTGACAGATAAAGCCCAAAGTCCAGTGGAAACCTATATAAAGAGACTTAAGGGAGCAGAAACGGGGGACTTACAATTTTACAGCTGATAGCCTAGACACTTAGAACTCTCTGGTTTTGGCAGATACCGTCTCCACCACATCTCTCATTCTTTCTTTTATTTTCTTTCCTTCATATCGTCATGTATTCCATCAAAGCCATGGAGGGCTAAGCTTTTAGGGTTGATTCCACTGTAATTTCTTAAATGGATTTTGAGGTTAGATGAATTTATATGTTTTGTTATTTTGATTATTGTTGTGGTTTTTGTTTATCTATGTCCTTTGCTTCTTAATCGAATAGAAAATAATGATTTTAAATCTACATACATGCTAATCATATGAGTTAAAAGGTTTTTAAATTAAATTGATACTTTACTTTGATTTTGTTTAGAAACTTTCATTTGATTAAATAAGTTTTTGCCAATAATTGAGACTTTAATTTGATTAGAGGTAATTACTTTAACTAAAATTAGTCAAGACTTTACTTTGATTAATTAAGTTTTCTATTTGGTAAAGAAACAAAGGAATAGACATGATTAGGCATAGTAAAATTAATTGAGACTATACTTTGATTGAATTTACTATGGATAATCTAACAATTCTCACTTTTAATTGAGACTGTACTTTGATTAAAAGTGAGGATGCCAACAAATGAATTGAGTCTTTACATTGATTGATTTGTAAATCAACAACAATAATTAATTTAACAATAATCTCTAGATAACCAATGAAGAATCTTATTTAGAAAAAGCAGTGGAATTGACCTATTTACTATTATTGTGTTTACAATCTTCCGTGTCATTTTCTTTGCATATCAAAACCCCCTATTTTTATAGTTGCTAGTTTTAAATTGCATTTTTGAGAATCAAATATTTGAGATCAATTCCGTATTCGTTGTGAGACCACTCAGGGTTATCTTAACCCTAACTATTTTCTTCACTACAAACTGGCAATACTGAAGTTGCTAAAGTAGTGGTAATTTGATCGTCTAACGACAGCGATATCACAACTAAACATGGGTGCCTTCGATTAAACACCTTGTTCTCTACTACCTTTTCCATAATCTTTTTCTTTACTTCCTTTTCTTTTTCTTCAATTTCCCTTCCTTCTGCAGTTTATTTTTCTTCTTTTTCTATTATTTCTTTTCTATTTTCTCCTTCAACGTATGTTGATCCTTCTTGGCTTGTCTTGGTGTCATGAATTTCAACTTCATTTCATGTCCCTCATGCCTCAAATAAAGGGAACATTCATCAAGATTAAGCGTTTTAAAATGAAGCCATCCCCATCTCAAAAGAAGATGACAAGAGTTTATGGGAACAATATCACATAATACTTCTTTCACACATTGTCCTGTACTGAATTTGATCCTTGCTTGATTCGGATGAAAGCTTGTTGGTAACTTGAGTTTCTCCACCAATCTTTGGCTTACAACATTGTTGTCGCTTTCGTAAACGAATGCAACTAAACGTGGGTGGCCTTCGATTAAACACCTTGTTCCCTACTACCTTTTTCATAATCTTTTTCTTTACTTCCTTTGCTTTTTCTTCAATTTCCCTTCCTTCCGCAGTTTATATTTCTTCTTTTTCTATTCTTTCTTTTTCTATTTTCTCCTTCAACGTATGTTGATCCTTCTTGGCTTGTCTTGGTGTCATAAATTTCAACTTCATTTCATGTCCCTCATGCGTTAAATAAAGGGAACGTTCATCAAGATTGACCGTTTCAAAATGAACACATGCCCATCTCAAAAGAAGATGACAAGAGTTCGTGGGAGCAATATCACATAATACTTCTTTAACACATTGTCCTGTACAGAATTTTATCCTTGCTTGATTGGAATGAAAGCTTGTTGGTAAGTTAGTTTCTCCACCAATCTTTGGCTTACAACATTGTTGTCACATTCGTAAACGAATGCAACTAAACATGGGTGGCCTTCGATTAAACACCTTGTTCTCTACTACCTTTTTTGTAATCTTTTTCTTTACTTCCTTTTCTTTTTCTTCAATTTCCCTTCCTTCTGCAGTTTATAGTTCTTCTTTTTCTATTTTCTCCTTCAACTTATGTTGATCCTTCTTGGCTTGTCTTGGTGTCATGAATTTCAACTTCTTTTCATGTCCCTCATGCCTCAAATAAAGAGAACATTCATCAAGATTGAGCTTTATAAAATGAAGCCATGCCCATCTCAAAAGAAGATGACAAGAGTTCGTGGGAACAATATCACATAATACTTCTTTCACACATTGTCCTGTACTGAATTTGATCCTTGCTTGATTCGGGTGAAAGCTTGTTGGTAACTGTAGTTTCTCCACCAATCTTTTGCTTACAACATTGTTGTCGCTTTCGTAAACGAATGCAACTAAATATGGGTGGCCTTCGATTAAACACCTTGTTCACTACTACGTTTTCCATAATCTTTATCTTTACTTCCTTTTCTTTTTCTTGAATTTCCCTTCCTTCTGTATTTTATATTTCTTCTTTTTCTATTCTTTCTTTTTCTATTTTCTCCTTCAACGTATGTTGATCCTTCTTGGCTTGTGTTGGTGTCATAAATTTCAACTTCATTTCATGTCCCTCATGACTCAAATAAAGGGAACGTTCATCAAGATTGATCGTTTTAAAGTGAAGCCATGCCCATCTCAAAAGAAGATGACAAGAGTTCGTGGGAGCAATATCACATAATACTTCTTTTACAGATTGTCATGTATTGAATATGATCCTTGCTTGATTTGGGTGAAAGCTTGTTGGTAACTATAGTTTCTCCACCAATCTTTTGCTTAAAACATTGTTGTCGCTTTCGTAAACGAATGCAACTAAACAAGGGTGGCGTTCGATTAAACACCTTGTTCTCTACTACCTTTTTCATAATCTTTTTCTTTACTTCCTTTTCTTTTTCTTCAATTTCCCTTCCTTCTGCAATTTATTTTTCTTCTTTTTCTATTCTTTCTTTTCTATTTTCTCCTTCAATGTATGTTGATCCTTCTTGGCTTGTCTTGGTGTCATGAATTTCAACTTCATTTCATGTCCCTCATGCCTCAAATAAAGGGAACATTCATCAAGATTGAGCGTTTTAAAATGAAGCCATGCCCATCTAAAAGCAAGATGACAAGAGTTCGTGGGAACAATATCACATAATACTTCTTTCACCTATTGTCCTCTACTGAATTTGATCCTTGCTTGATTCGGATGAAAGCTTGTTGGTAACTTGAGTTTCTCCACCAATCTTTGGCTTACAACATTGTTGTCGCTTTCGTAAACGAATGCAACTAAACATGGGTGGCCTTCGATTAAACACCTTGTTCACTACTACCTTTTCCATAATATTTTTCTTTACTTCCTTGTCTTTTTCTTCAATTTCCCTTCCTTCTGCAGTTTATATTTCTTCTTTTTTTATTCTTTCTTTTTCTATTTTCTCCTTCAACGTATGTTGATCCTTCTTGGCTTGTCTTGGTGTCATAAATTTCAACTTCATTTCATGTCCCTCATCACTCAAATAAAGGTAACGTTCATCAAGATTGATCGTTTTAAAATGAAGCCATGCCCATCTCGAAAGAACATGACAAGAGTTCGTGGGAGCAATATCACATAATACTTCTTTCACACATTGTCATGTACTGAATTTTATCCTTGCTTGATTCGGGTGAAAGCTTGTTGGTAACTGTAGTTTCTCCACCAATCTTTTGCTTATAACATTGTTGTCGCTTTCGTAAACGAATGCAACTAAACATGGGTGGCCTTCGATTAAACACCTTGTTCTCTACTACCTTTTTAATAATCATTTTCTTTACTTCCTTTTCTTTATCTTCAATTTCCCTTCCTTCTGTAGTTTATATTTCTTCTTTTTCTATTCTTTCTTTTTCTATTTTCTCCTTCAACGTATGTTGATCCTTCTTGGCTTGTCTTGGTGTCATAAATATCGACTTCATTTCATGTCCCTCATGACTCAAATAAAGGGAACGTTCATCAAGATTGATCGTTTTAAAGTGAAGCCATGCCCATCTCAAAAGAAGATGACAAGTGTTCGTGGGAGCAATATCCCATAATACTTCTTTCACAGATTGTCATGTACTGAATTTGATCCTTGCTTGATTCGGATGAAAGCTTGTTGGTAACTTGAGTTTCTCCACCAATCTTTGGCTTACAACATTGTTGTCGCTTTCGTAAACGAATGCAACTAAACATGGGTGACCTTCGATTAAACACCTTGTTCTCTACTATCTTTTTCATAATCTTTTTCTTTACTTCCTTTTCTTTTTCTTCAATTTCCCTTCCTTCTGCAGTTTATTTTTCTTCTTTTTCTATTCTTTCTTTTCTATTTTCTCCTTCAACGTATGTTGATCCTTCTTGGCTTGTCTTGGTGTCATAAATTTCAACTTCATTTCATGTCCCTCATGCCTCAAATAAAGGGAACGTTCATCAAGATTGAGCATTTTAAAATGAAGCCATGCCCATCTCAAAAGAAGATGACAAGAGTTCGTGCGACCAATATCACATAATACTTCTGTCACACATTGTCTTGTACTGAATTTGATCCTTTCTTGATTCGGATGAAAGCTTGTTGGTAACTTGAGTTTCTCCACCAATCTTTGGCTTACAACATTGTTGTCGCTTTCGTAAACGAATGCAACTAAACATGGGTGGCGTTCGATTAAACACCTTGTTCTGTACTACCTTTTCCATAATATGTGTCTTTACTTCCTTTTCTTTTTCTTCAATTTCCCTTCCTTCTACAGTTTATAGTTCTTCTTTTTCTATTTTATCCTTCAACTTATGTTGATCCTTCTTGGCTTGTCTTGGTGTCATGAATTTCAACTTCGTTTCATGTCCCTCATGCCTCAAATAAAGGGAACATCCATCAAGATTGAGCATTTTAAAATGAAGCCATGCCCATCTCAAAAGAAGATGACAAGAGTTTGTGGGAACAATATCACATAATACTTCTTTCACACATTGTCCTGCACTGAAGTTGATCCTTGCTTGATTCGGATGAAAGCTTGTTGGTAACTTGAGTTTCTCCACCAATCTTTGGCTTACAACATTGTTGTCGCTTTCGTAAACGAATGCAACTAAACATGGGTGACCTTCGATTAAACACCTTGTTCTCTACTACCTTTTTCATAATCTTTTTCTTTACTTCCTTTTCTTTTTCTTCAATTTCCCTTCCTTCTGCAGTTTATATTTCTTCTTTTTCTATTCTTTCTTTTTCTATTTTCTCCTTCAACGTATGTTGATTCTTCTTGGCTTGTCTTGGTGTCATAAATTTCAACTTCATTTCATGTCCCTCATGCCTCAAATAAAGGGAACGTTCATCAAGATTGATCGTTTTAAAGTGAAGCCATGCCCATCTCAAAAGAAGATGACAAGTGTTCGTGGGAGCAATATCCCATAATACTTCTTTCACAGATTGTCATGTACTGAATTTGATCCTTGCTTGATTCGGGTGAACGCTTTTCGGTAACTGTAGTTTCTCCACCAATCTTTGGCTTACAACATTGTTGTCGCTTTCGTAAACGAATGCAACTAAACATGGGTGACCTTCGATTAAACACCTTGTTCTCTACTACCTTTTTCATAATCTTTTTCTTTACTTCCTTTTCTTTTTCTTCAATTTCCCTTCCTTCTGCAGTTTATTTTTCTTCTTTTTCTATTCTTTCTTTTCTATTTTCTCCTTCAACGTATGTTGATCCTTCTTGGCTTGTCTTGGTGTCATAAATTTCGACTTCATTTCATGTCCCTCATGCCTCAAATAAAGGGAACGTTCATCAAGATTGAGCATTTTAAAATGAAGCCATGCCCATCTCAAAAGAAGATGACAAGAGTTCGTGCGACCAATATCACATAATACTTCTTTCACACATTGTCTTGTACTGAATTTGATCCTTTCTTGATTCGGATGAAAGCTTGTTGGTAACTTGAGTTTCTCCACCAATCTTTGGCTTACAACATTGTTGTCACTTTCGTAAACGAATGCAACTAAACATGGGTGGCGTTCGATTAAACACCTTGTTCTGTACTACCTTTTCCATAATATGTGTCTTTACTTCCTTTTCTTTTTCTTCAATTTCCCTTCCTTCTACAGTTTATAGTTCTTCTTTTTCTATTTTATCCTTCAACTTATGTTGATCCTTCTTGGCTTGTCTTGGTGTCATGAATTTCAACTTCGTTTCATGTCCCTCATGCCTCAAATAAAGGGAACATCCATCAAGATTGACCGTTTTAAAATGAAGCCATGCCCATCTCAAAAGATGACAAGAGTTTGTGGGAACAATATCACATAATACTTCTTTCACACATTGTCCTGCACTGAAGTTGATCCTTGCTTGATTCGGATGAAAGCTTATTGGTAACTTGAGTTTCTCCACCAATCTTTGGCTTACAACATTGTTGTCGCTTTCGTAAACGAATGCAACTAAACATGGGTGACCTTCGATTAAACAACTTGTTCTCTACTACCTTTTTCATAATCTTTTTCTTTACTTCCTTTTCTTTTTCTTCAATTTCCCTTCCTTCTGCAGTTTATATTTCTTCTTTTTCTATTTTCTCCTTCAACGTATGTTGATTCTTCTTGGCTTGTCTTGGTGTCTTAAATTTCAACTTCATTTCATGTCCCTCATGCCTCAAATAAAGGGAACGTTCATCAAGATTGAGCGTTTCAAAATGAACCCAAGCCCATCTCAAAAGAATATGACAAGAGTTCGTGGGAGCAATATCACATAATACTTCTTTCACACATTCTCCTGTACAAAATTTTATCCTTGCTTGATTCGGATGAAAGCTTGTTGGTAACTTAAGTTTCTCCACCAATCTTTGGCTTACAACATTGTTGTCGCTTTCGTAAACGAATGCAACTAAACATAGGTGGCCTTCGATTAAACACCTTGTTCTCTACTACCTTTTCTACAATCTTTTTCTTTACTTCCTTTTCTTTTTCTTCAATTTCCCTTCCTTCTGCAGTTTATTTTTCTTCCATTTCTATTCTTTCTTTTCTATTTTCTCCTTCAACTGATGTTGATCCTTCATTGCTTGTCTTGGTGATGAGTTCAAATTTTTGCCCTCATTTAATATTTAAATTTGGGGATTTAATTGAATTTTCTGTGCTAAAAGATTGATTTAATTAGGATTTGTGATTATTGGATTTATTGAGTAAGTTTGGTAAAAGTGGCGTAAAAATTGATTTTAGTTGCATAAAATATTATTGGATATTCTAACGTTTGTTAATGCAGCTGGAATTTATTTTTGGTCAATTAATAGTGTGATTTTAAAATATTCAAAGTTACAAAATAAGTCCAAGATCAAGAAATTCTGAAAAAGAATAAATCAGGAGCTAAATGCACCCCCAGTTTTTACTTGCACACTCCTTTTAAAGTGGACCACAAAAACCTGTTCTGCACCCCCAGTTTTCACTAAGTTGCACCCCTCCTACCACTTAAACTCCATTCAACCAGATCATGCCATGTGGCAATCCCCACCTTTTAAAATTAGCCAACCATAAGCCGCCACGTGTCATAATCCTCCACTCACCAAATTGACCACTCAGATTCTGCCACGTCATCATCTTCATCTCCCAAAACCCTAACCCTAATTTTCTTCTCTCCTTCCACCACCATGGCAACCGTCGCCGCCGCCATCTCCACCTTCAGATTCACGGCCACCGCGAGATCTTCACGTTCTCTACACCAGTTCCGCCACCATCAACAACGCGACTTCTCGCCGGAATCTGCACCACGAACACCATCTTCTTCGTCATTCACTCGCGCCACCACAGATCGCGCAACCTCCTCCGCACCACGCACCACCATGAGTTCATCTTCGCTGCAGATCGAACCAGAACGCGCGAACCAGAATGCCATCGCAGCACCACCGCGTCGCGCCACCACGCCGGAAAACGGCAGCAGCCGCCGTCAGCCGCGCAGCCAAGGAGAAGAGTGTGAGAGTGAAACCCTAATTCTGGAGAGAGAATCTGCACTGCCACGTGTCAGCATCTGATAGGCAGTCAACTGGTCAAACTCTGGTCAAACTCTGGTCAAACTGGTCAAAGTCTGGTCAAATTCTGGTCAATTTTGTAAAAATGCTTAAATAAGAGGGGCAGAATTGGAAATTAGACAGAAATTGAGTTGCTAATTAATTAAATAAAAATGAAAGAATTTAGCAACTGACAGATAAAGCCCAAAGTCCAGTTGAAGCCTATATAAAGAGACTTAAGGGAGCAGAAACGGAGACTGACAATTTTACAGCTGACAGCTTAAACACTTAGAACTCTCTGGTTTTGGCAGATACCGTCTCCACCACATCTCTCATTCTTTCTTTTATTTTCTTTTCATCATATTATCATGTATTCCATCAAAGCCATGGAGGGCTAAGCTTTAAGGGTTGATTCCACTGTAATTTCTTAAATGGATTCTGAGGTTAGATGAATTTATATGTTTTGTTATTTTGATTATTGTTGTGGTTTTTGTTTATCTATGTCCTTTGCTTCTTAATTGAATAGAAAATAATGATTTTAAATCTACATGCATGCTAATCATATGAGTTAAAAGGTTTTTAAATTAAATTGATACTTTACTTCGATTTTGTTTAGAAACTTTCATTTGATTAAATAAGTTTTTGCCAATAATTGAGACTTTAATTTGATTAGAGGTAATTACTTTAACTAAAATTAGTCAAGACTTTACTTTGATTAATTAAGTTTTCTATTTGGTAAAGAAACAAAGGAATAGACATGATTAGGCATAGTAAAATTAATTGAGACTGTACTTTGATTGAATTTACTATGGATAATCTAAAAGTTCTAACTTTTAATTGAGACTGTACTTTGGTTAAAAGTGAGAACGCCAACAAATTAATTGAGTCTTTACATTGATTGATTTGTAAATCAACAACAATAATTAATTTAACAATAATCTCTAGATAACCAATGAAGAATCTTATTTAGGAAAAGCAGTGGAATTGACCTATTTACTATTATTGTGTTTACAATCTTCCGTGTCATTTTATTTGCATATCAAAACCCCCTATTTTTATAATTGCTAGTTTTAAGAATCAAATATTTGAGATCAATTCCGTATTCGTTGTGAGACGACTCAGGGTTATCTTAACCCTAACTATTTTCTTCACTACAAACTGGCAATACTGAAGTTGCTAAAGTAGTGGTAATTTGATCGCCTAACGACAGCGATATCAAATTTGGCGCCGTTGCCGGGGAATACGGTTAGTATTTCTTTTATTTTGATTCTGTTTTTATTTATTTTATTTTATTTTATTTTATTTTATTTCATTTTATTTTATTTATTATTTTTATTTATTTTTATTTATTTTACGCATATACGTTTAATATAGTTTGTTATTTTGTAGTATCTAGTTTTCTGTTAATATATTTCAAGCAAAGTTCTATTTTTGTTTTGATTAAGAATTTCTTTTAAGAAATTTTTTGAGACTAGTTTGGAAAACTCTGTCTAGGAAAGACTTGGTATTTAAGTTGTCCACTGTGACGCACCTCTCTTTCCTGGGAGTAGACCCAACGACATCTTAATTCATTTCTTTCTTGAAATCTTTCTCCAAAACAAGAATAGGAAAAAAAAAAAAAAACACACACACACAGGGAAACACTTTCAGGTGGACTGCATAGTGCATGACTCGGGCCAATCCGGGTCAATTTTATCAACTTGATTCAGAACTTGAAAGGAACTTGCGTAAATCACGTAGGAGACTTGAACTCAGGTGTTCTACTGAAGGAGCACCATCATCATCTGAACCTACCACTGAAAGTGTACCACTAGAATCACCTGAACCAGAAATTCAAGAAGATAGAATGGAAGAAAGAACAATCAGAGAGTTGGCTTCACCGGATGCAGCAATTACACAAAACATGTGCATCCAATATCCAGATGGAGAATGTGAGCTTAAGTCTGGGTTAATCCATCTTTTACCCAAATTCCATGGATTAGCAGGAGAAGACCCGTACCATCATTTGAAGGAATTTCATGTTGTTTGTTCATCCATGAGACCTACAACAGTGACAGAGGAACATATCAAGCTTAAGGCTTTTCCATTCTCATTGCAAGATGCCGCTAAGAATTGGTTATACTGCCTTCCGCCAGGATCCATCAATACCTGGGAGACTCTAAAAAGATTATTTCTGGAAAAGTTTTTTCCAGCATCTAGAGTTGCTGCTATTCGCAAAGATATTTATGGGATAAGGCAACAAGAAAGAGAAAGTCTTCACGAGTATTGGGAGAGATTCAAAAAGTTGTGTGCTTCCTGTCCTCATCACCAAATAAACGAGCATCTCCTCATTCAATACTTTTATGAGGGATTGAGTATCATGGATAGACAAATGATAGATGCTGCAAGTGGAGGGTCATTGGTGGACAAAACGCCAACAAATGCAAGACAATTGATTGAAACTATGGCGTCAAACCATCAACAATTTTCCACAAGGAGTAATTCTATAACTCTATTGAAGGGAACCCATGGAGTAGAAGCTTCATATGTTGCAGATCACAAGAAATTAGAAGGGAAGTTGGATGACTTAGCAGCCATGGTAAGGACCTTGACAGACTTACAGAAAAAGCCTATCCCTTCTACTTTATGTGGAATTTGTGCTTCTACTAATCACCCTACAGAGGCTTGTTCTATGTTAAAAGAGACATGGACGTTAGACAATGAACAACCTCAGGCATATGCTGCAAACATCTATGGCAATAATAGACCACCTCGGCAGCAATACAACCATGATTTGTCCTCCATCAAGTACAACCCAGATTGGAAGGAATATCCCAGCCAGAAATGGGGAAATCAACAGCCTCAACACCAACAAGTCTATGTTCCACCTCAACAGAGGCAACAACCACAACCAGCGGCAACCTCTAGTGATTCAAACATGGAGGCAATGATGAAAATGATGGCTGACATGATGAAGGGACAAATCAATGAGTTGAAACAGACGATGGAAGCAACCAATCAGAATTTGCAAAATCAGATTGGACAAATGGCAAATGAGTTAAATCAGATGAAGTCTCAACAAGGCTCAAGCAATTTGCCTGCACAAACTGTAATCAACCCGAGAAATGTAAGTGCTATTACTTTAAGATCGGGTAAGCAAATACAAGGTCTTGGGGATGCCCAAGAAGATGAAGATAAGGACAATGAAGTTGTACCTAATGATGAAAGAGGAAGATCAGATGAAGCAACACAAGCAACATCTGAGATGCCTGCACCCAGTGATAACTCCAGGTTGGTATCCCCTAATACTTCCTCTGAAAATCCTTCGCCTTATTCTCCTCCTCCTCCCTATCCAAACCGTTTGAAACCAAAAACTAAAAAGATGGAGGAGTTAGACAAAGAAATCCTGAATACCTTCAAGAAAGTGGAGATAAACATTCCTTTGTTGGATGCTGTGAGACAAATTCCTAAATACGCCAAGTTTCTAAAAGAATTATGTACACATAAAAGGCGTATTATGGACAAAGAGGTAGTGAACATGGGAAGAAACGTCTCTAGCTTAATTAAGAAGCCTGCAGTCAGAATGCCGCAAAAGTGTAAGGATCCAGGTATGTTTTCTGTTCCCTGCATTATAGGAAGTACTAAGTTTGACAATGCTATGTTAGATTTAGGAGCTTCTATTAATGTAATGCCTTTATCTGTTTTTACTTCACTTCATCTTGGACCTCTTAAGTCTACTGGTGTGGTCATTCAATTGGCCAACCGTAGCACAGTTAACCCTACAGGTGTGCTAGAAGATGTGCTTGTCCGTGTGGACAAGTTAATTTTTCCTGCAGATTTCTACATCTTGGACATGAAGGATGATGAAGGAATGAGTTCAACCACAATTATCTTGGGAAGACCATTCATGATGACAGCACGTACTAAGATAGACGTGCATGCAGGATCCTTGACTATGGAGATAGGAGATGAGAAGGTGCAGTTCAATGTGCTAGAAGCCATGAAGCACCCAATTGAAGACCATTCTTTGTTTTGTATTGATTTATTGAGTAATGTAGTAAACAATTATGCTTTTGGACTTTTGGACGTTTTATCTGGTTTTTCTTCTTCTTTGGATTTTTCTCTTTCGAATATTTCGGGCTCAATTTTAGACGAAAGAGAAAATTATAAAACAGGTGATGTTGAGGACGCGGTGTCACTATTTGATACCTCTGTGGCGTCCAAGTGTGATGCTGAGGTGGCTGAAATTACCTTAGGCAGTAAAATGTTGCCATCTGTGGAACAGCCACCCACTTTGGAGTTGAAACCTTTACCATCTCATTTGAAATATGTTTATCTTGAGAGGGATGGGAAACTCCCTGTTATTATATCTGCCTTCCTTACTGATGAGCAGGAACAAAAGCTATTGCAGGTTATCAAAGATCACAAGCGAGCAATAGGCTGGACTTTGGCAGATATTCCTGGTATTAGTCCTTCTTTCTGCATGCACAGAATACTCTTGGAGGAGGATGCTAAGCCAGTGAGGCAACCTCAGAGGAGACTGAATCCTCAGCTGATGGAGGTTGTGAAGAAAGAAGTCACCAAGTTGCTACAAGAAGGTATTATATATCCCATTTCTGACAGCACTTGGGTGAGTCCTGTACATGTGGTCCCCAAGAAATCTGGGATCACCGTGGTCAAGAATGAGAAGAACGAGTTGATTCCTACTCGTATTCAGAATAGCTGGAGGGTCTGTATTGATTATAGAAGACTAAACCAGGCCACCAAGAAGGACCACTTTCCTTTACCATTCATGGACCAGATGTTAGATCGATTGGCAGGTAAGTCTCATTACTGTTTTCTTGATGGATTCTCTGGGTATTTTCAGATTTGTATTGCCCCAGAGGATCAACATAAGACTAATTTTACTTGTCCATTCGGTACATATGCTTATAGGAAAATGCCATTTGGCCTTTGCAATGCTCCTGGAACATATCGGCGATGTATGATGAGTATTTTTACAGATTTGTTGGAGCATTGTATTGAGGTTTTTATGAATGATTTTAGTGTATATGGTTCATCTTTTGATCATTGCTTGTCTAATCTTGCTAGAGTCTTAGAGAGATGTGAAGAAACTAACCTTGTTCTAAATTTTGAAAAATGTCATTTTATGGTGGAACAAGGTATAGTTTTAGGTCACGTTGTTTCCAAGAATGGTATATCTGTAGATCCTGCTAAAATTGATATTATTTCACAATTGCCTTACCCCTCTTCTGTGAAAGAGGTTCGATCTTTTCTTGGACATGCAGGATTTTACAGGAGGTTTATCAAGGACTTCAGCAAGATAGCCAACCCTCTCTCCAATTTGTTGCAAAAGGATGTAGTATTTGACTTTGGAGAGAGGTGCAAAGATGCGTTTGATACATTGAAAAAGGCGCTTACCACCACTCCTATCATCCAGCCACCTGACTGGACATTACCGTTCGAGTTTATGTGTGATGCATCAAACTTTGCAGTAGGAGCGGTGCTTGCACAAAAAGATGGGAAGCTATCACATGTGATATATTATGCTTCCAGAACGTTGGACACAGCGCAAGCTAACTACACCACGACTGAGAAGGAATTATTGGCTGTTGTGTTTGCCTTGGACAAATTCAGACCGTATATACTTGGTTCCAAGGTAATTGTTTATACTGATCATGCAGCATTAAAATTCCTTCTGAAGAAAGTAGATTCGAAACCAAGGTTGATCAGATGGATGCTACTGCTCCAAGAGTTTGACATTGAGATTCTAGACAGAAGTGGAGCACATAACTTAGTAGCCGATCATCTTAGCAGGATTGAAAATGGAGAAGATAACATTCCTATTAAGGATGACTTTCCTGATGAAGTCCTCCTAGCATTGACTACTGTGAAAGGTATGTTTCCTGAACCTTGGTTTGCTGACATTGTTAATTATTTGGTTGTTTCTGCTATTCCTCCTTCCTTCTCCAAATATGAAAGAATCAAGCTAAAAAGTGAGGCAAGATACTATATCTGGGAAGACCCAATCTTATGGCGCATTGTTAGTGACCAAGTCATAAGGAGGTGTGTTCCAGATATCGAGATACCTCATGTGCTTGAGTTCTATCATTCGTCTCCTTTTGGTGGACATTATGGCACACAAAGAATAGGTAGGAAGGTGTTGGATTGTGGATTATATTGGCCTACTATCTTTAAAGATGCACAGAGGGTATATGAAAATTGTGAGCAGTGCCAAAGGGCAGCCAGATCCATTACAAGAAGGGATGAAATGCCTCAACAACCCATGCTATATTGTGAGGTATTTGATATTTGGGGTATTGATTTTATGGGTCCTTTTCCTCCTTCTTTTGGGTTTTCTTATATTTTGCTTACTGTAGACTATGTCTCCAAATGGGTGGAAGCCATAGCTACAAGGACTAATGATTCTCGAGTTGTTATGAGTTTTGTCAGGTCTAACATTTTCTGCAGATTTGGAATACCACGAGCCATCATCAGTGACCAGGGGACTCATTTCTGTAATAGGCTACTTGAGAACATGTTGAAGAAGTATGGGGTGACACATCGCATTGCTACACCATATCACCCCCAAACCAATGGACAAGCAGAGATCTCTAACAGAGAGATTAAAAAGATACTAGAGAAAGTAGTGAAGCCTAGTCGAAAGGATTGGGCCACAAGATTGGATGAAGCACTTTAGGCGCACAGGACAACCTACAAAACACCTATAGGTATGTCACCTTTCAGGGTGGTTTTTGGAAAGGCTTGTCATCTACCTGTGGAGATTGAACATCGGGCCTATTGGGCCGTGAAAGCATGCAACTTGGATTTGGAAGAAGCAGGAAATGAGCGAAAGCTTCAGTTGCAAGAACTAGAGGAGATTAGGCTAGCAGCCTATGAAAATTCAAAGTTCTACAAAGAGAAAACCAAGAAGTTCCATGACCAAAAGCTTGTGGCTAGAAAGGATTTCAAGGTAGGCCAGAAGGTGTTACTATACAAATCCAAGCTTGGTCACATGAGTGGTAAGTTGCGTTCTACTTGGGAAGGACCATACATTGTTACAGAAGTCTTCCCTTATGGAGCAGTGGAGATCAAGGAAGAATCTTCAGCAAGAACTTTTAAAGTTAATGGGCATCGTCTTCGGATATTCAATGAAAATCAAGATATGCTGAATAAGACGATGGATGGGATGAACTTGACTTCTCCCTCATACCTTCCACCTTGAGGAGGTAAGTACACTTCATACTTTTTCTTTGCATTTTATACATATTGAATACATTGAGGACAATGCATGGATAAAGTGTGGGGGTGTGGGGAGATTTCCCCCTTTTTCTGTTTTTGTTTTCTATTTGTTTTGTTTTGTTTTTTTTTTCTTTTCTAATTTTGTTTTTTTTTTGTTTTTATTATAAAAAAAAAGTTTCTGCTTTCAATAAAACATATTGACATTGGATTTTTGGATTTGATTTACTAATTGGAACGGTCATAATTCTGGGAAAATAAAAGTCATGTGCTATGAGTGGATTGTTTTCTGTGATTTACTTGATTGAATTGATTTGAGAGTTTCTGGAATAAATCTTTTGTGAAAGAGTTTTTGACCTTGTGAGTTTTGAGCTTTATTGTAAGGATGAACTACTGTGTGTCATTCCTATTTTTCTTGTGTGATTTGCTCATGTCTTGTTGATACTCAAATGTTTAGCTTGATTCTGCTGTTTTGCATCTTAGGTGAACATGCATGATTTGATATGACTGAGGCATTTCTTGTTTTTAGCTACTTGGCCAAATAAGCTAACCATAACATTGATCCATTGGTAGCCCCTTGAGCTTAAACCTCTTTTTCTTGTTTTGAGCATATTACTAAACCTTAAAAAGAAAAAGACCATGTTTTTCCTTACCTTAGGGAGAAAGAAGGAGCTAGTGGATTATGTTGAGATTGGTTGAGGAATAAAGTCTGGGGGTGAGTATTTCCCCCACAAAGTTGTAAAAATGGCAAAAAGGAAAATAATAGTTGATGACAGAGTGTTGAAATGAAAAATGATTGCTGTCTAAAAAAAGAGCAACAAAGGATAAAAAAAAAAAAAAACAAAGAAAAAAAGGGATTGTTTTTGAAACTATGCTCCATAACTCTTTCTTCCTTACTATTTCAAAAACACACAAATCCTAAAGTTTTTCCTACCTTTGCCTTGGCCTCATTATAACCTGTGAAAAGTCCTCATGATTTTTGAATGCATATTTTCTGAAAGCTGTGAATATTAGAGTCTTGCTAAGCATTGAGAGTGTTACTTGCATGGGTATTTTGAGTGAAAACACAAGCGAAAACACTTGAGCGAATCTTGGTGAGAAAATATATATTTAACTTGAGTGTTTCTCTTTCATATTTGATTATCTTGTAAACTCAAAAGATTAACTCATGTGTGAAAAACAGAATTTTATCCATTTGTTTGTGCATGACAACATGATTTCTAGAAGTTTGATCTGTTTCCATTGGTATTCATTGCTTTAATCCACTGAAAATATGGAATAAAAGACTTCAGAAAAAAAAGTTTTGAAATTATTCAATTTTGCCCAGGAGTGCAAAAGGATAAGTGTGGGTGTGTAATGAGTTCAAATTTTTGCCCTCATTTAATATTTAAATTTGGGGATTTAATTGAATTTTCTGTGCTAAAAGATTGATTTAATTAGGATTTGTGATTATTGGATTTATTGAGTAAGTTTGGTAAAAGTGGCGTAAAAATTGATTTTAGTTGCATAAAATATTATTGGATATTCTAATGTTTGTTAATACAGCTGGAATTTATTTTTGGTCAATTAATAGTGTGATTTTAAAATATTCAAAGTTACAAAATAAGTCCAAGATCAAGAAATTCTGAAAAAGAATAAATCAGGAGCTAAATGCACCCCCAGTTTTTACTTGCACACTCCTTTTAAAGTGGACCACAAAAACCTGTTCTGCACCCCCAGTTTTCACTAAGTTGCACCCCTCCTACCACTTAAACTCCATTCAACCAGATCATGCCATGTGGCAATCCCCACCTTTTAAAATTAGCCAACCATAAGCCGCCACGTGTCATAATCCTCCACTCACCAAATTGACCACTCAGATTCTGCCACATCATCATCTTCATCTCCCAAAACCCTAACCCTAATTTTCTTCTCTCCTTCCACCACCATGGCAGCCGCCGCCGCCGCCATCTCCACCTTCAGATTCACGGCCACCGCGAGATCTTCACGTTCTCTGCACCAGTTCCGCCACCATCAACAACGCGACTTCTCGCCGGAATCTGCACCACGAACACCATCTTCTTCGTCATTCACTCGCGCCACCACAGATCGCGTATCCTCCGCCGCACCACGCACCACCATGAGTTCATCTTCGCTGCAGATCGAACCAGAACGCGTGAACCAGAATGCCATCGCAGCACCATCGCGTCGCTCCACCACGCCGGAAAACGGCAGCAGCCGCCGTCAGCCGTGCAGCCAAGGAGAAGAGTGTGAGAGTGAAACCCTAATTCTGGAGAGAGAATCTGCACTGCCACGTGTCAGCATCTGATAGGCAGTCAACTGGTCAAACTCTGGTCAAACTGGTCAAACTCTGGTCAAATTCTGGTCAATTTTGTAAAAATGCTTAAATAAGAGGGGCAGAATTGGAAATTGGACAGAAATTGAGTTGCTAATTAATTAAATAAAAATGAAAGAATTTAGCAACTGACAGATAAAGCCCAAAGTCCAGTTGAAGCCTATATAAAGAGACTTAAGGGAGCAGAAACGGAGACTGACAATTTTACAGCTGACAGCTTAAACACTTAGAACTCTCTGGTTTTGGCAGATACCGTCTCCACCACATCTCTCATTCTTTCTTTTATTTTCTTTTCATCATATTATCATGTATTCCATCAAAGCCATGGAGGGCTAAGCTTTAAGGGTTGATTCCACTGTAATTTCTTAAATGGATTCTGAGGTTAGATGAATTTATATGTTTTGTTATTTTGATTATTGTTGTGGTTTTTGTTTATCTATGTCCTTTGCTTCTTAATTGAATAGAAAATAATGATTTTAAATCTACATGCATGTTAATCATATGAGTTAAAAGGTTTTTAAATTAAATTGAGACTTTACTTTGATTTTGTTTAGAAACTTTCATTTGATTAAATAAGTTTTTGCCAATAATTGAGACTTTAATTTGATTAGAGGTAATTACTTTAACTAAAATTAGTCAAGACTTTACTTTGATTAATTAAGTTTTCTATTTGGTAAAGAAACAAAGGAATAGACATGATTAGGCATAGTAAAATTAATTGAGACTGTACTTTGATTGAATTTACTATGGATAATCTAAAAGTTCTAACTTTTAATTGAGACTGTACTTTGGTTAAAAGTAAGAACGCCAACAAATTAATTGAGTCTTTACATTGATTGATTTGTAAATCAACAACAATAATTAATTTAACAATAATCTCTAGATAACCAATGAAGAATCTTATTTAGGAAAAGCAGTGGAATTGACCTATTTACTATTATTGTGTTTACAATCTTCCGTATCATTTTATTTGCATATCAAAACCCCCTATTTTTATAATTGCTAGTTTTAATTGCATTTTTAAGAATCAAATATTTGAGATCAATTCCGTATTCGTTGTGAGACGACTCAGGGTTATCTTAACCCTAACTATTTTCTTCACTACAAACTGGCAATACTGAAGTTGCTAAAGTAGTGGTAATTTGATCGCCTAACGACAGCGATATCACTTGGTGTCATGAATTTCAACTTCATTTCATGTCCCTCATGCCTCAAATAAAGGGAACATTCATCAAGATTGAGCGTTTTAAAATGAAGCCATGCCCATCTCAAAAGAAGATGACAAGAGTTTGTGGGAATAATATCACATAATACTTCTTTCACACATTGTCCTGTACTGAATTTGATCCTTGCTTGATTCGGATGAAAGCTTGTTGGTAACTTGAGTTTCTCCACCAATCTTTGGCTTACACCATTGTTGTCGCTTTCGTAAACGAATGCAACTAAACATGGGTGGCCTTCGATTAAACACCTTGTTCTCTACTACCTTTTCCATAATCTTTTTCTTTACTTCCTTTTCTTTTTCTTCAATTTCCCTTCCTTCTATAGTTTATATTTCTTCTTTTTCTATTTTCTCCTTCAACGTATGTTGATCCTTCTTGGCTTTTCTTGGTTTCATAAATTTTAACTTCATTTCATGTCCGTCATAACTCAAATAAAGGGAACGTTCATCAAGATTGATCGTTTTAAAATGAAGCCATGCCCCATCTCAAAAGAAGATGACAAGAGTTCGTGGGAGCAATATCACATAATACTTCCTTCACAGATTGTCATGTACTGAATTTGATCCTTGCTTGATTCGGGTGAAAGCTTGTTGGTAACTGTAGTTTCTCCACCAATCTTTTGCTTACAACATTGTTGTCGCTTTCGTAAACGAATGCAACTAAACATGGGTGGCCTTCAATTAAACACCTTGTTCTCTACTACCTTTTTCATAATCTTTTTCTTTACTTCCTTTTCTTTTTGTTCAATTTCCCTTCCTTCTGCAGTTTATTTTTCTTCTTTTTCCATTCTTTCTTTTCTATTTTTCTCCTTCAACTGATGTTGATCCTTCTTGGCTTGTCTTGGTGTCATGAATTTCAACTTCATTTCATGTCCCTCATGCCTCAAACAAAGGGAACATTCATCAAGATTGAGCGTTTTCAAATGAAGCCATGCCCATCTCAAAAGAAGATGACAAGAGTTTATGGAAACAATATCACATAATACTTCTTTCACACATTGTCCGGTACTGAATTTGATCCTTGCTTGATTCGGATGAAAGCTTGTTGGTAACTTGAGTTTCTCCACCAATCTTTGGCTTACAACATTGTTGTCGCTTTCGTAAATGAATGCAACTAAACATGGGTGGCCTTCGATTAAACACCTTGTTCTCTACTACCTTTTTCATAATCTTTTTCTTTACTTCCTTTTCTTTTTCTTCAATTTCCCTTCCTTCTGCAGTTTATAGTTCTTCTTTTTCTATTTTCTCCTTCAACTTACGTTGATCCTTCTTGGCTTGTCTTGGTGTCATGAATTTCAACTTCATTTCATGTCCCTCATGCCTCAAATAAAGGGAACATTCATCAAGATTGAGCGTTTTAAAATGAAGCCATGCCCATCTAAAAAGAAGAGGACAAGAGTTTGTGGGAACAATATCACATAATACTTCTTGCACACATTGTCCTGTACTGAATTTGATCCTTGCTTGATTCGGATGAAAGCTTGTTGGTAACTTGAGTTTCTCCACCAATCTTTGGCTTACAACATTGTTGTCGCTTTCGTAAACGAATGCAACTAAACATGGGATGCCTTCGATGAAACACCTTCTTTCTCTACTTCCTTTTCCATAATCTTTTTATACACTTCCTTTTCTTTTTCTTCAATTTCCCTTCCTTCTGCAGTTTATATTTCTTCTTTTTCTATTCTTTCTTTTTCTATTTTCTCCTTCAGCCTATGTTGATCCTTCTTGGCTTGTCTTGGTGTCATAAATTTCAACTTCATTTCGTGTCCCTCAGACCTCAAATAAAGGGAACATTTATCAAGATTGACCTTTTTAAAATGAAGCCATGCCCATCTCAAAAGAAGATGACAAGAGTTCGTGGGAGCAATATCACATAATACTTCTTTCATACATTGTCCTGTACTGAATTTCATCGTTGCTTGATTTGGATGAAAGCTTGTTGGTAACTTGAGTTTCTCCACCAATCTTTGGCTTCCAACATTGTTGTCGCATTCGTAAACGAATGCAAGTAAACATGGGTGGCTTTCGATTAAACACCTTCTTTCTCTACTTCCTTTTCCTTCATCTTTATCTTTTCTTCCTTTTCTTTTTCTTCAATTTCCCTTCCTTCTGCAATTTATATTTCTTCTTTTTCTATTTTCTCCTTCAGCCTAGGTTGATCCTTACTAGCTTGTCTTGGTGTCATAAATTTCAACTTCATTTCATGTCCCTCATGCGTCAAATAAAGGGAACGTTCATTAAGATTGAGCGTTTTAAAATGAAGCCATGCCAATCTCAAAAGAAGATGACAAGAGTTCGTGGGAGCAATATCACATAATACTTCTTTCACACATTGTCCTGTACTGAATTTGATCCTTGCTTGATTCAGATGAAAGCTTGGTGGTAACTAGAGTTTCTCCACCAATCTTTGGCTAACAACATTGTTGTCGCTTTCGTAAAAAGAATGCAACTAAACATGGGTGGCGTTCGATTAAACACCTTGTTTCTCTACTACCTTTTTCCATCATCTTTTTCTTTACTTCCTTTTCTTTTTCTTCAATTTCCCTTCCTTCTGCAGTTTATATTTCTTCTTTTTCTATTCTTTCTTTTTCTATTTTCTCCTTCAGCCTATGTTAATCCTTACTGGCTTGTCTTGGTGTCATAAATATCGACTTCATTTCATGTCCCTCATGCATCAAATAAAGGGAACGTTCATCAAGATTGAGCGTTATTAACTGAAGCCATGCCCATCTCAAAAGAGGATGACAAGAGTTTTTGGGAGCAATATCACATAATACTTCTTTCACACATTGTCCTGTACTGAATTTAATCATTGTTTGATTCGGATGAATGCTTGGTGGTAACTAGAGTTTCTCCACCAATCTTTGGCTTCCAACATTATTGTCGCTTTCGTAAACGAATGCAACTAAACATGGGTGGCTTTCGATTAAACACCTTCTTTCTCTACTTCCTTTTCCATCATCTTTATCTTTTCTTCCTTTTCTTTTTCTTCAATTTCCCTTCCTTCTGCAGTTTATATTTCTTCTTTTTCTATTGTTTCTTTTTCTATTTGCTCCTTCAGCCTATGTTGATCCTTACTGGCTTGTCTTGGTGTCATAAATTTCAACTTCATTTCATGTCCCCCATGCCTCAAATAAAGGGAACATTCATCAAGATTGAGCGTTTTTAAATAAAACCATGTCCATCTCAAAAGAAGATGACAAGAGTTCGTGGGAGCAATATCACATAATACTTCTTTCACACATTGTCCTGTACTGAATTTGATCCTTGCTTGATTCAGATGAAAGCTTGGTGGTAACTAGAGTTTCTCCACCAATCTTTGGCTTACAACATTGTTGTCGCTTTCGTCAAAGGAATGCAACTAAACATGGGTGGCGTTCGATTAAACACCTTGTTTCTCTACTACCTTTTCCATCATCTTTTTCTTTGCTTCCTTTTCTTTTTCTTCAATTTCCCTTCCTTCTGCAGTTTATATTTCTTCTTTTGGTATTCTTTCTTTTTCTATTTTCTCCTTCAACCTATGTTGGTCCTTACTGGCTTGTCCTTGTGTCATAAATATCGACTTCATTTCATGTCCCTCATGCCTCAAATAAAGGGAACGTTCATCAAGATTGAGCGTTTTTAAATGAAGCCATGCCCATCTCAAATGAAGATGACAAGAGTTCGTGGGAGCAATATCACATAATACTTCTTTCACACATTGTCTTGTACTGAATTTGATCCCTGCTTGATTCGGATGAAAGCTTGGTGGTAACAAGAGTTTCTCCACCAATCTTTGGCTTACAACATTGTTGTTGCTTTCGTAAACAAATGCAACTAAATATGGGTGGCCTTCGATTAAACACCTTCTTTCTCTACTTCCTTTTCCTTCATCTTTATCTTTTCTTCCTTTTCTTTTTCTTCAATTTCCCTTCCTTCTGCAATTTATATTTCTTCTTTTTCTATTTTCTCCTTCAGCCTAGGTTGATCCTTACTAGCTTGTCTTGGTGTCATAAATTTCAACTTCATTTCATGTCCCTCATGCGTCAAATAAAGGGAACGTTCATTAAGATTGAGCGTTTTAAAATGAAGCCATGCCAATCCCAAAAGAAGATGACAAGAGTTCGTGGGAGCAATATCACATAATACTTCTTTCACACATTGTCCTGTACTGAATTTGATCCTTGCTTGATTCAGATGAATGCTTGGTGGTAACTAGAGTTTCTCCACCAATCTTTGGCTAACAACATTGTTGTCGCTTTCGTAAAAAGAATGCAACTAAACATGGGTGGCGTTCGATTAAACACCTTGTTTCTCTACTACCTTTTTCCATCATCTTTTTCTTTACTTCCTTTTCTTTTTCTTCAATTTCCCTTCCTTCTGCAGTTTATATTTCTTCTTTTTCTATTCTTTCTTTTTCTATTTTCTCCTTCAGCCTATGTTAATCCTTACTGGCTTGTCTTGGTGTCATAAATATCGACTTCATTTCATGTCCCTCATGCATCAAATAAAGGGAACGTTCATCAAGATTGAGCGTTTTAAAATGAAGTCATGCAAATCTCAAAAGAAGATGACAAGAGTTCGTGGGAGCAATATCACATAATACTTCTTTCACACATTGTCCTGTACTGAATTTGATCCTTGCTTGATTCAGATGAAAGCTTGGTGGTAACTAGAGTTTCTCCACCAATCTTTGGCTAACAACATTGTTGTCGCTTTCGTAAAAAGAATGCAACTAAACATGGGTGGCGTTCGATTATACACCTTGTTTCTCTACTACCTTTTTCCATCATCTTTTTCTTTACTTCCTTTTCTTTTTCTTCAATTTCCCTTCCTTCTGCAGTTTATATTTCTTCTTTTTCTATTCTTTCTTTTTCTATTTTCTCCTTCAACCTATGTTGATCCTTACTGGCTTGTCTTGGTGTCATAAATTTCCACTTCATTTCATGTCCCTCATGCCTCAAATAAAGGGAACATTCATCAAGATTGAGCGTTATTAACTGAAGCCATGCCCAACTCAAAAGATGATGACAAGAGTTCGTGGGAGCAATATCACATAATACTTCTTTCACACATTGTCCTGTACTGAATTTGATCCTTGCTTGATTCGAATGAATGCTTGTTGGTAACTAGAGTTTCTCCACCAATCTTTGGCTTACAACATTGTTATCGCTTTCGTAAACGAATGCAACTAAACATGGGTGGCCTTCGATTAAACACCTTCTTTCTCTACTTCTTTTTCCATCATCTTTTTCTTTACTTCCTTTTCTTTTTCTTCAATTTCCCTTCCTTCTGCAGTTTATATTTCTTCATTTTCTATTCTTTCTTTTTCTATTTTCTCCTTCAGCCTATGTTGATCCTTACCGGGTTGTCTTGGTGTCATAAATATCGACTTCATTTCATGTCCCTCATGCCTTAAATAAAGGGAACGTTCATCAAGATTGAGCGTTTTAAATTGAAGCCATGCCCATCTCAAAAGAAGATGACAAGAGTTCGTGGGAGCAATATCACATAATACTTCTTTCACACATTGTCCTGTACTGAATTTGATCCTTGCTTGATTCGAATGAAAGCTTGTCGGTAACTAGAGTTTCTCCACCAATCTTTTGCTTACAACATTGTTGTTGCTTTCGTAAACGAATGCAACTAAACATGGGTGGCGTTTGATTAAACACCTTGTTTCTCTACTACTTTTTCCATCATCTTTTTCTTTGCTTCCTTTTCTTTTTCTTCAATTTCCCTTCCTTCTGCAGTTTATATTTCTTCTTTTTGCATTCTTTCTTTTTCTATTTTCTCCTTCAAGCTATGTTGATCCTTACTGGCTTGTCTTGGTGTCATAAATTTCAACTTCATTTCATGTCCCTCATGCGTCAAATAAAGGGAACGTTCATCAAGATTGAGCGTTATTAACTGAAGCCATGCCCATCTCAAAAGAGGATGACAAGAGTTTGTGGGAGCAATATCACATAATACTTCTTTCACACATTGTCCTATACTGATTTTAATCATCGCTTGATTCGAATGAAAGCTTGTTGGTAACTAGAGTTTCTCCACCAATCATTGGCTTACAATATTGTTGTCGCTTTCGTAAACGAATGCAACTAAACATGGGTGGCCTTCGATTAAACACCTTGTTCTCTACTACCTTTTCCATAATCTTTTTCTTTACTTCCTTTTCTTTTTCTTCAATTTCCCTTCCTTCTACTGTTTATATTTCTTCTTTTTCTATTCTTTCTTTTTTTATTTTCTCCTTCAACGTATGTTGATCCTTCTTGGCTTGTCCTGGTGTCATGAATTTCAAATTCATTGCATGTCCCTCATGCCTCAAATAAAGGGAACGTTCATCAAGATTGAGCGTTTTAAAATGGAGCCATGCCCATCTCAAAAGAAAATGACAAGAGTTCGTGGGAACAATATCACATAATGCTTCTTTCACACATTGTCATGTACTGAAATTGATCCTTGCTTGATTCGGATCAAAGCTTGTTGGTAACTTGAGTTTCTCCACCAATCTTTGGCTTACAACATTGTTGTCGCTTTGATAAACGAATGCAACTAAACATGGGTGGCCTTCGATTAAACACCTTGTTCTCTACTACCTTTTCCATAATCTTTTTCTTTACTTCCTTTTCTTTTTCTTCAATTTCCCATCCTTCTATTGTTTATATTTCTTCTTTTTCTATTCTTTCTTTTTCTATTTTCTCCTTCAACGTATGTTGATCCTTCTTGGCTTGTCTTGGTGTCATGAATTTCAAATTCATTGCATGTCCCTCATGCGTCAAATAAAGGGAACGTTCATCAAGATTGAGCGTTATTAACTGAAGCCATGCCCATCTCAAAAGAGGATGACAAGAGTTTGTGGGAGCAATATCACATAATACTTCTTTAACACATTGTCCTGTACTGAATTTAATCATCGCTTGATTCGAATGAAAGCATGTTGGTAACTAGAGTTTCTCCACCAATCATTGGCTTACAATATTGTTGTCGCTTTCGTAAACAAATGCAACTAAACATGGGTGGCCTTCGATTAAGCACCTTGTTCTCTACTACCTTTTCCATAATCTTTTTCTTTACTTCCTTTTCTTTTACTTCAATTTCCCTTCCTCCTGCAATTTATTTTTCTTCTTTTTCTATTCTTTCTTTTTCTATTTTCTCCTTCAACGTATGTTGATCCTTCTTCGCTTGTCTTGGTGTCATAAATTTCGACTTCATTTCATGTCCCTCATGCCTCAAATAAAGGGAACGTTCATCAAGATTGAGCGTTTTAAAATGAAGCCATGCCCATCTCAAAAGAAAATGACAAGAGTTCGTGGGAACAATATCACATAATGCTTCTTTCACACATTGTCCTGTACTGAATTTGATCCTTGCTTGATTCGGATCAAAGCTTGTTGGTAACTTGAGTTTCGCCACCAATCTTTGGCTTACAACATTGTTGTCGCTTTCATAAACGAATGAAACTAAACATGGGTGGCCTTCGATTAAACACCTTGTTCTCTCCTACCTTTTCCATAATCTTTTTCTTTACTTCCTTTTCTTTTTCTTCAATTTCCCTTCCTTCTGCAATTTATTTTTCTTCTTTTTCTATTTTCTCCTTCAACGTATGTTGATCCTTCTTCGCTTGTCTTGGTGTCATAAATTTCAACTTCATTTCATGTCCCTCATGCCTCAAATAAAGGGAACGTTCATCAAGATTGAGCGTTTTAAAATAAAGCATGCCCATCTCAAAAGAAAATGACAAGAGTTCGTGGGAACAATATCACATAATGCTTCTTTCACACATTGCCCTGTACTGAATTTGATCCTTGCTTGATTCGGATCAAAGCTTATTGGTAACTTGAGTTTGTCCACCAATCTTTGGCTCAGACCATTGTTGTCGCTTTCGTAAAGGAATGCAACTAAACATGGGTGGCCTTCGTTAAACACCTAGTTCTCTACTACCTTTTCCATAATCTTTTTCTTTACTTCATTTTCTTTTTCTTCAATTTGCCTTCCTTCTGCAGTTTATATTTCTTCTTTTTCTATTCTTTCTTTTTCTATTTCCTCCTTCAACGTATGTTGATCCTTCTTGGCTTGTCTTGGTGTCATGAATTTCAACTTCATTTCATGTCCCTCATGCCTTAAATAAATGGAACATTCATCAAGGTTAAGCGTTTTAAAATGAAGCCATGCCCATCTCAAACGAAGATGACAAGGGTTCGTGGGAGGAATATCACATGATACTTCTTTCACACATTGTCTTGTACTGAATTTGATCTTTGCTTGATTCGGATGAAAGCTTGTTGGTAACTTGAGTTTCTCCACCAATCTTTGGCTTACAACTTTGTTGTCGCTTTCGTAAACGAATGCAACTAAACACGGGTGGCCTTCGATTAAACACCTTGTTCTCTACTACCTTGTCCATAATCTTTTTCTTTACTTCCTTTTCTTTTTCTTCAATTTCCCTTCCTTCTATTGTTTATATTTCTTCTTTTTCTATTCTTTCTTTTTCTATTTTCTCCTTCAACGTATGTTGATCCTTCTTGGCTTGTCTTGGTGTCATGAATTTCAAATTCATTGCATGTCCCTCATGCCTCAAATAAAGGGAACGTTCATCAAGATTGAGCATTTTAAAATGAAGCCATGCCCATCTCAAAAGAAAATGACAAGAGTTCGTGGGAACAATATCACATAATGCTTCTTTCACACATTGTCCTTTACTGAATTTGATCCTTGCTTGATTCGGATCAAAGCTTGTTGGTAACTTGAGTTTCTCCACCAATCTTTGGCTTACAACATTGTTGTCGCTTTGATAAACGAATGCAACTAAACATGGGTGGCTTTCGATTAAACACCTTCTTCTCTCCTACCTTTTCCATAATCTTTTTCTTTACATCCTTTTCTTTTTCTTCAATTTCCCTTCCTTCTGCAGTTTATATTTTTTCTTTTTCTATTCTTTCCTTTTCTATTTTCTCCTTCAACGTATGTTGATCCTTCCTCGCTTGTCTTGGTGTCATAAATTTCAACTTCATTTCATGTCCCTCATGCCTCAAATAAAGGGAACGTTCATCAAGATTGAGCGTTTTAAAATGAAGCCATGCCCATCTCAAAAGAAAATGATAAGAGTTCGTGGGAACAATATCACATAATGCTTCTTTCACACATTGTCCTGTACTGAATTTGATCCTTGCTTGATTCGGGTGAAAGCTTGTTGGTAAGTATAGTTTCTCCACCAATCTTTGGCTTACAGCATTGTTGTCACTTTGATAAATGAATGCAACTAAACATGGGTGGCCTTCGATTAAACACCTTGTTCTCTACTACCATTTTGCATAATCTTTTTCTTTACTTCCTTTTCTTTTTCTTCAATTTCCCTTCCTTCTGCAATTTATTTTTCTTCTTTTTCTATTCTTTCTTTTTCTATTTTCTCCTTCAACGTATGTTGATCCTTCTTGACTTGTTTTGGTGTCATAAATTTCAACTTCATTTCATGTCCCTCATGCCTCAAATAAATGGAACATTCATCAAGGTTGAGCGTTTTAAAATGAACCCATGCCCATCTCAAACGGAGATAATAAGAGTTCGTGGGAACAATATCACATAATACTTCTTTCACACATTGTCCTGTACTGAATTTGATCCTTGCTTGATTCGGATGAAAGCTTGTTGGTAGCTTGAGTTTGTCCACCAATCTTTGGCTTACAACATTGTTGTCACTTTCGTAAAGGAATGCAACTAAACATGGGTGTCCTTCGATTAAACACCTTGTTCTCTACTACCTTTTTCATAATTTTTTTTTTACTTCCTTTTCTTTTTCTTCAATTTCCCTTCCTTCTGCAGTTTATATTTCTTCTTTTTCTATTCTTTCCTTTTCTATTTTCTCCTTCAACGTATGTTGATCCTTCTTGGCTTGTCTTGGTGTCATAAATTTCAACTTAATTTCATGTCCCTCATGCCTCAAATAAAGGGAACGTTCATCAAGATTGAGCATTGTAAAATGAAGTCATGCCCATCTCAAAAAAGATGACAAGGGTTCGTGGGAGGAATATCACATAATACTTCTTTCACACATTGTCTTGTACTGAATTTGATCTTTGCTTGATTCGGATGAAAGCTTGTTGGTAACTTTAGTTTCTCCACCAATCTTTTGCTTACAACATTGTTGTCACTTTCGTCAACGAATGCAACTAAACATGGGTGGCTTTCGATTAAATACCTTCTTCTTTGCTACCTTTTCCATAATTTTTTTCTTTACTTCCTTTTCTTTTTCTTCAATTTCCCTTCCTTCTGCAGTTTATATTTCTTCTTTTTCTATTCTTTCCTTTTCTATTTCCTCCTTCAACGTATGTTTATCCTTCTTGGCTTGTCTTGGTGTCATAAATTTCAACTTCATTTCATGTCCTTCATGCCTCAAATAAAGGGAACATTCATCAAGATTGAGCGTTTTAAAATGAAGCCATGCCCATCTCAAAAGAAGATGACAAGAGTTCGTGGGTGCAATATCACATAATACTTCTTTCACAAATTGTCATGTACTGAATTTGATCCTTGCTTGATTCGGGTGAAAGCTTGTTGGTAACTGTAGTTTCTCCACCAATCATTGGCTTACAATATTGTTGTCGCTTTCGTAAACGAATGCAACTAAACATGGGTGGCTTTCGATTAAACACCTTGTTCTCTACTACCTTTTCCATAATTTTTTTTTACTTCCTTTTCTTTTTCTTCAATTTCCCTTCCTTCTGCAGTTTATATTTCTTCTTTTTCTATTTTCTCCTTCAACGTATGTTGATCCTTCCTAGCTTGTCTTGGTGTTATAAATTTCAACTTCAATTCATGTTCGTCATGCCTCAAATAAAGGGAACGTTCTTCAGGATTAAGCGTTTTAAAATGAAGCCATGCCCATCTCAAAAGAAGATGACAAGAGTTCGTGGGAGCAATATCACATAATACTTCTTTCACACATTGTCCGGTACTGAATTTGATCCTTGCATGATTCGGATGAAAACTTGTTGGTAACTTGAGTTTCTCCACCAATCTTTGGCTTACAACATTGGTGTCGCTTTCGTAAATGAATGCGACTAAACATGGGTGGCCTTTGATTAAACACCTTGTTCTCTACTACCTTTTCCATAATCTTTTTCTTTACTTCCTTTTCTTTTTCTTCAATTTCCCTGCCTTCTGCAGTTTATATTTCTTCTTTTTCTATTTTCTCCTTCAACGTATGTTGATCCTTCTTGGCTTGTCTTGGTGTCATATATTTCAACTTCATTTCATGTCCCTCATGCCTCAAATAAAGGGAACATTCATCAAGATTGAGCGTTTTAAAATGAACCCATGCCCATCTCAAAAGAAGATGACAAGAGTTCGTGGGAGCAATATCACATAATACTTCTTTCACAGATTGTCATTACTGAATTTGATCCTTGCTTAATTCAGGTGAACGCTTGTTGGTAACTGTAGTTTCTCCACCAATCTTTGGCTTACAACATTGTTGTCACTTTCGTAAACGAATGTAACTAAACATGGGTGGCCTTCGATTAAACACCTTGTTACTACCTTTTCCATAAACTTTTTCTTTACTTCCTTTTCTTTTTCTTCAATTTCCCTTCCTTCTGCAGTTTAGTTTTCTTCTTTTTCTATTCTTTCTTTTCTATTTTCTCCTTCAACGTATGTTGATCCTTCTTGGCTTGTCTTGGTGTCATGAATTTCAACTTCATTTCATGTCCCTCATGCCTCAAATAAAGGGAACATTCTTCAAGATTAAGCGTTTTAAATGAACCCATGCCCATCTCAAAAGAAGATGACAAGAGTTCGTGGGAGAAATAACACATAATACTTCTTTCACACATTGTCTTGTACTGAATTTGATCCTTGCATGATTTGGATGAAAGCTTGTTGGTAACTTGAGTTTCTCCACCAATCTTTGGCTTACAACTTTGGTGTCGCTTTCGTAAACGAATGCGACTAAACATGGGTGGCATTCGATTAAACACCTTGTTCTCTACTACCTTTTCCATAATCTTTTTCTTTACATCCTTTTCTTTTTCTTCAATTTCCCTTCCTTCTGCAGTTTATATTTCTTCTTTTTCTATTTTCTCCTTCAACGTATGTTGATCCTTCTTGGCTTGTCTTGGTGTCATAAATTTCAACTTCATTTCATGTCCCTCATGCCTCAAATAAAGGGAACATTCATCAAGATTGAGCGTTTTAAAATGAACCCATGCCCATCTCAAAAGAAGATGACAAGAGTTCGTGGGAGCAATATCACATAATACTTCTTTCACAGATTGTCATTACTGAATTTGATCCTTGCTTGATTCGGGTGAACGCTTGTTGGTAACTGTAGTTTCTCCACCAATCTTTGCCTTACGACATTGTTGTCGCTTTCGTAAACGAATGTAACTAAACATGGGTGGCCTTCGATTAAACACCTGGTTACTACCTTTTGAATAAACTTTTTCTTTACTTCCTTTTCTTTTTCTTCAATTTCCCTTCCTTCTGGAGTTTACTTTTCTTCTTTTTCTGTTCTTTCTTTTCTATTTTCCCCTTCAACGTATGTTGATCCTTCTTGGCTTGTCTTGGTGTCATATATTTCAACTTCATTTCATGTCCCTCATGCCTCAAATAAAGGGAACATTCATAGAGATTGAACGTTTTAAAATGAACCCATGCCCATCTCAAAAGAACATGACAAGAGTTCGTGGGAGCAATATCACATAATACTTCTTTCACAGATTGTCATTACTGAATTTGATCCTTGCTTGATTCGGGTGAACGCTTGTTGGTAACTGTAGTTTCTCCACCAATCTTTGGCTTACAACATTGTTGTCGCTTTCGTAAACGAATGTAACTAAACATGGGTGGCCTTCGATTAAACACCTTGTTACTACCTTTTCCATAAACTTTTTCTTTACTTCCTTTTCTTTTCTTCAATTTCCCTTCCTTCTGCAGTTTACTTTTCTTCTTTTTCTATTCTTTATTTTCTATTTTCTCCTTCAACGTATGTTGATCCTTCTTGGCTTGTCTTGGTGTCATGAATTTCAACTTCATTTCATGTCCCTCATGCCTCAAATAAAGGGAACATTCTCCAAGATTAAGCGTTTTAAAATGAACCCGTGCCCATCTCAAAAGAAGATGACAAGAGTTCGTGGGAGCAATATCACATAATACTTCTTTCACACATTGTCTTGTACTGAATTTGATCCTTGCATGATTTGGATGAAAGCTTGTTGGTAACTTGAGTTTCTCCACCAATCTTTGGCTTACAACATTGGTGTCGCTTTCGTAAACGAATGCGACTAAACATGGGTGGCCTTCGATTAAACACCTTGTTCTCTACTACCTTTTCCATAATCTTTTTCTTTACTTCCTTTTCTTTTTCTTCAATTTCCCTTCCTTCTGCAATTTATATTTCTTCGTTTTCTATTTTCTCCTTCAACGTATGTTGATCCTTCTTGGCTTGTCTTGGTGTCATAAATTTCAACTTCAATTCATGTTCGTCATGCCTCAAATAAATGGAACGTTCTTCAGGATTAAGCTTTTTAAAATGAAGCCATGCCCATCTCAAAAGAAGATGACAAGAGTTCGTGGGAGCAATATCACATAATACTTCTTAAACACATTGTCCTGTACTGAATTTGATCCTTGCATGATTCGGATGAAAGCTTGTTGGTAACTTGAGTTTCTCCACCAATCTTTGGCTTACAACATTGGTGTCGCTTTCGTAAACGAATGCGACTAAACATGGGTGGCCTTCGATTAAACACCTTGCTCTCTACTACCTTTTCCATAATCTTTTTCTTTACATCCTTTTCTTTTTCTTCAATTTCCCTTCCTTCTGTAGTTTATATTTCTTCTTTTTCTATTTTCTCCTTCAACGTATGTTTATCCTTCTTGGCTTCTCTTGGTGTCATATATTTCAACTTCATTTCATGTCCCTCATGCCTCAAATAAAGGGAACATTCTTCAAGATTAAGCTTTTTAAAATGAACCCATACCCATCTCAAAAGAAGATGACAAGAGTTCGTGGGAGCTATATCACATAATACTTCTTTCACACATTGTCTTGTACTGAATTTGATCCTTGCATGATTCAGATGAAACCTTGTTGGTAACTTGAGTTTCTCCACCAATCTTTGGCTTACAACATTGGTGTCGCTTTCGTAAATGAATGCGACTAAACATGGGTGGCCTTCGATTAAACACCTTGTTCTCTACTACCTTTTCCATAATCTTTTTCTTTACTTCCTTTTCTTTTTCTTCAATTTCCCTTCCTTCTGCAGTTTATATTTCTTCTTTTTCTATTTTCTCCTTCAACGTATGTTGATCCTTCTTGGCTTGTCTTGGTGTCATATATTTCAACTTCATTTCATGTCCCTCATGCCTCAAATAAAGGGAACATTCATCAAAATTGAGCGTTTTAAAATGAACCCATGCCCATCTCAAAAGAACATGACAAGAGTTCGTGGGAGCAATATCACATAATACTTCTTTCACAGATTGTCATTACTGAATTTGATCCTTGCTTGATTCGGGTGAACGCTTGTTGGTAACTGTAGTTTCTCCACCAATCTTTGGCTTACAACATTGTTGTCGCTTTCGTAAACGAATGTAACTAAACATGGGTGGCCTTCGATTAAACACCTTGTTACTGCCTTTTCCATAAACTTTTTCTTTACTTCCTTTTCTTTTTCTTCAATTTCCCTTCCTTCTGCAGTTTAGTTTTCTTCTTTTTCTATTCTTTCTTTTCTATTTTCTCCTTCAACGTATGTTGATCCTTCTTGGCTTGTCTTGCTGTCATGAATTTCAACATCATTTCATGTCCCTCATGCCTCAAATAAAGGGAACATTGATAAAGGATTGATCACTACCAAGGATGATGGCCCATGGCACATGCTTAGAAGAAAGGGAGTTCCTTGATCCCTTCCTTTGCTTTTATTTTCTTTAGTTTAAAATTCCTTTAAGTTGGCTTGGTTGACTATTTTTGAGTTGACTTGTTGACCTTGACTTTTGGTTGACTTGTTGACTCAAAAGATTAGCTTAACCTTAAACCAACATGCTAATAAATTCCTTAAATTGCTTTTGTAGGAATAAGAAAGGAGGAGGACCACATAGGAGACACTTGGCGTCCTAAGGAAGAGAGAGAAGGAATAAGACTTTCTAGAAGCATCTAGAAAGAGGAGGCCCACATGCCTTGGACACCAAGTCTTCTAGAATGTTCTAGAACCTTCCTTTGGGAGCCTTGGCCATGAAGACTTGCCACCTAGATGGCTTGGACGAAAATTCACCCATGTGCACCCTAGGATGACCTACTTTCTAGAACATGCTAGGTTTCTTTTGTAATCCTTTAACTTAGTTGTTTTGCTAAGGGGCCCCTAGACTTGTCTATTTAAGGGGACCTCTAACACTTATACAAGGGTTGAACATTTTGGAGAAATTATACACTTTGTGTTTCAACCTTTTGTGAGAGCATTCCTCCTTAGGGAGTGGAGTTCTTTCAAGCCTTATCTTGCCTTGGCAAGTGGCGGTATACACCACTCATCTTCAAGGTTCCCATGGCTTCTTCTAGCCTAGCCTTGTAGTGGCGTGAATCCTCCATTCCTCCCATTTCCCTTGCTTTTCATTTTATGTTTCTTTACTCTTCTTGGTTTATATTGTTTCTATTATATGTTTTTCCTTTTGATTTCTTACTCCCCATCAATCCATTCTCCCCCTCTCTAGAACCTTGGAAAGGAACCTTCACATCTAGATAGTTTGCTATCTTAATGTCCAGTGGGGATTTCCTTGGTTTTCTTAATCAACTCACACCATATTCAATAATCTTAAAAAGGAACCAGATAATCCTTCATCATTTGGTATCTAGAGCTTTGGTTGTCCTTGAATATGGTGTTTTCATGTTTTAACCTTGTCTTGTGTAGCTATCTTTGAATGGTCCACATAAAAAGAATGCTGGCAGAAACTGTTCACGATTTTAAAAGATTAAACTGCACCTGCTCAGTGGTCCAAAATTTACGTTCTTGATGTCCAAAGAAAGCTCTGTTAGTCTAGTTTTTAACAAAAAAAGAACCAATGCATTTGGAGTTCTGTGGAGAGAGTTATGATTGAAATAGTGAGCAAAGGTCAGAGCTGCCGAGATCACCGCGAATCAACGTTTTTCAGGTTATGTTGGGCAGTTTTGGCTACTGTTTTTGTTACTCTTCTTACTCCTAAATGTTGTTGGATAACATGTCTTTGTGTGCTTAATCATTGACCTCCATTTCCAAAAGTTTAAATGCATGATAGCTAAATGTTTGAGTCTTTAAATGTGCCTAACTTTTGCTTGAGTCATATGTCATATGTTAGCTTGAAGTTTTCTTATGCTTGTTATTCTAAGTATTTGAATATTGCATTCACCTTATGTCTTGTTTGATGTATGCTCCTTGGACTTGATTTTGGCCTAAAATTTGGGAACTAAGTGTCCAAGCCACCCAAAACACCTTTCTCATCATTTTGTGAAACTAGTTTTTGAAAGAAGAAAAATTTTGGTACACTTTTACAATCTTACCGAGAGAAATATGGCTCTTTGATGAACCAAAATTGTGTTTCTACTAAGTGTTATGGTACTAGTTTTCATATTTGGGTGTTGGGTGATATTGGCTAATTAGTTTCATGCTTAAAACTTGGTTATGATCTTTCTTGGTGTATGCACGATTTGAGACTTAGTGATGCATAGTTCAAGTATTTTTCCAATAGAGTCTTTTCATGTGCTTTTCTTGCTTGTTTTGATTTAAAGTTTTGTCACCTTGATATCCTTTCCTTAGAGTTTAGCTTTCTTGGCTTTAAGTACTTTTATTGCTTGTCTTTAGGTTCTTTGTTTTGTCTTAGTAGTTTTCTTCCTTTGCTTTCTTTTGAGTGTAGTGGCCAAGCCACTTGAACTTGTCTTGAAAAGGTTTCCAAAAACTTTGAAAGCATTTCACTCCTTGGAGGAGCTTTGAGTGTAGCCTTGCCTTGTTACTTTGGGAGAGTGATGTAAACACTTGGGTCACATTTTGGGTTGGAATTGGTCTCGATTTTCATGTTGTCTAACCCCTAATTCATTTATTTTGTCTCGGATTTGAGTGTTTTTGTTGTAGGAATCATGGCAAGTTCATCAAATGCACCTACACCAAACAAAAACAATACATTGATGAGATTGCTTCGGGATTTGGAGTTGTCTAGGAAGGAGGCCTTTGAACAATTGAGAAAAGACAAGGAGCAAAGTGACCTAAGAATCCAAGAGCACATTCAAAGGCTTGAAGCTAAAGAGCAAGAAAGAGGGGCTAGGAAAAGAGGGCATTTTAGGCGCAACCCATCACAAGAGAAGCAAACTCCAAAGATTCCTAAGTTCTATGGAGGAAGTGATCCCAAAATCTTCCTTGATTGGGAAGCTAAAGTTGATCAAATTTTCAATGAAAATCATGTAAAGGATCAAACACAAGTTGATCTAGTAGTGTTAGGATTTTTTGAGTATGCCAAAACTTGGTGGCATAAAGTTTGTAAAAATTATGACCAAGGGCCACCCGCGGCTTCTTGGATGGACATTAAAACTCTTATGCGCGCTAGATTTGTTCCTCCCTCCTATAGGAAGGAACTTCTTTTGAAGCTCCAAAGGCTTCACCAAGGTCCTATGTGTGTGAGTGAGTACTTTAAAGAATTAGAGTCTCAAATGTTTAGGGTTGGAATAAGAGAAACTAACAAAGAAAAAATGAAGAGGTTTGTTAATGGTCTTAGGAGAGACATACAAGACCAAGTAGAGTTGTATGAGTACTCCACTCTTCAAAATGTTTTCACACTTGCTCTTAGGATTGAAACTCATTTGAAAAGAAAGAATAGGGCAAGGAAGAGTTACTCACCCAACCACTACTATAGTCACTCATGGAAGGGAAAAGCTAAAGAGAAACATGATAAATTTCCTTCTAAGTCTCACCAAGTACCATCAAGTAAAAATAAGTTACCAAGTGGTCACACTCACCATTCCACTTCTCAAAGATCAAGTTCCATTAAATGTTTTAAATGTTTGGGGTATAAACACATTGCTTTGAATTGCCCAATGAAGAGGACAATGATCTTAAAGAAGAGTGATGATGAGAGTGAACATTTTTCTTCCCCTTCCCCCCAAAATACTTCTTCCCATACTTCTTCTTCAATTGAAAGGACTAAACCCTTTGAAAGTGGATTGTTAATGGTAAGGCGCCAACTAGGGCAAGTTCCCAAAGAACTTGATCCTTCTCAAAGACAAAACCTTTTTCATGGAGGGTGCCTTATCAATGACAAGATATGTCACTTCATCATAGATAGTGGAAGTTGTGTAAATATGGCTAGCCCAAGAGTGGTGGACAAGTTTGGCTTGAAAACAATTCCTCATGTCAAACCCTACAACCTATCATGGCTTAAGGAAGAAGAAATAAAAGTAACTAAACAAGTCCTCATTAACTTTTCAATTGGCAATTTTAAGGATGAGGTATTATGTGACATTGTGCCTATGGAAGCCAACCATATTTTGCTAGGTAGGCCATGGCAATTTGATAGAAAAGTTGTTTATGATGGCCATGCAAACACTTATGTTTTCTCCTCCCTAGGAAAGAAGTTCACAATCCTACCTCTCCCACCTCCACAAGAAAATGAGGACAAAAATAAAATAAAAGATGAAAAAGAAAAAGAAAAGGGGCAAGCTTTCACCAAGGAGTTACCTGCCTACAAAAAGAGTTTTTCAAAGCAAGAGGTGCAACACCACTCTTCATTCTCTTCCCAAACAAAGAGAGATGAACAAAAACACAAGCAAGAAAAGGAGAGTGGCATTAAAAAGAAAGAGGGCATCTCCAAGACTAGGGATCAAATCATTAAAGATGAAGAAAGTTCTCATCAACTCAAGTCAAGCTCCATCAACAAAGACTTCAAGAATTTGAGGTCAAATTCTCTCCAACAAGGGGAGAATGATAAAGGATTGATCACTACCAAGGATGATGGCCCATGGCACATGCTTAGAAGAAAGGGAGTTCCTTGATCCCTTCCTTTGCTTTTATTTTCTTTAGTTTAAAATTCCTTTAAGTTGGCTTGGTTGACTATTTTTGAGTTGACTTGTTGACCTTGACTTTGGGTTGACTTGTTGACTCAAAAGATTAGCTTAACCTTAAACCAACATGCTAATAAATTCCTTAAATTGCTTTTGTAGGAATAAGAAAGGAGGAGGACCACATAGGAGACACTTGGCGTCCTAAGGAAGAGAGAGAAGGAATAAGACTTTCTAGAAGCATCTAGAAAGAGGAGGCCCACATGCCTTGGACACCAAGTCTTCTAGAATGTTCTAGAACCTTCCTTTGGGAGCCTTGGCCATGAAGACTTGCCACCTAGATGGCTTGGACGAAAATTCACCCATGTGCACCCTAGGATGACCTACTTTCTAGAACATGCTAGGTTTCTTTTGTAATCCTTTAACTTAGTTGTTTTGCTATGGGGCCCCTAGACTTGTCTATTTAAGGGGACCTCTAACACTTATACAAGGGTTGAACATTTTGGAGAAATTATACACTTTGTGTTTCAACCTTTTGTGAGAGCATTCCTCCTTAGGGAGTGGAGTTCTTTCAAGCCTTATCTTGCCTTGGCAAGTGGCGGCATACACCACTCATCTTCAAGGTTGCCATGGCTTCTTCTAGCCTAGCCTTGTAGTGGTGTGAATCCTCCATTCCTCCCATTTCCCTTGCTTTTCATTTTATGTTTCTATACTCTTCTTGGTTTATATTGTTTCTATTATATGTTTTTCCTTTTGATTTCTTACTCCCCATCAATCCATTCTCCCCCTCTCTAGAACCTTGGAAAGGAACCATCACATCTAGATAGTTTGCTATCTTAATGTCCAAGGGGGATTTCCTTGGTTTTCTTAATCAACTCACACCATATTCAATAATCTTAAAAAGGAACAAGATAATCCTTCATCAAACATTCTCCAAGATTAAGCGTTTTAAAATGAACCCATACCCATCTCAAAAGAAGATGACAAGAGTTCGTGGGAGCTATATCACATAATACTTCTTTCACACATTGTCTTGTACTGAATTTGATCCTTGCATGATTCGGATGAAACCTTGTTGGTCACTTGAGTTTCTCCACCAATCTTTGGCTTACAACATTGGTGTCGCTTTCGTAAACGAATGCGACTAAACATGGGTGGCCTTCGATTAAACACCTTGTTCTCTACTACCTTTTCCATAATCTTTTTCTTTACTTCCTTTTCTTTTTCTTCAATTTCCCTTCCTTCTGCAGTTTATATTTCTTCTTTTTCTATTTTCTCCTTCAACGTATGTTGATCCTTCTTGGCTTGTTTTGGTGTCATAAATTTCAACTTCAATTCATGTTCGTCATGCCTCAAATAAAGGGAACGTTCTTCAGGATTAAGCGTTTTAAAATGAAGCCATGCCCATCTCAAAAGAAGATGACAAGAGTTCGTGGGAGCAATATCACATAATACTTCTTTCACACATTGTCCTATACTGAATTTGATCCTTGCATGATTCGGATGAAAGCTTGTTGGTAACTTGAGTTTCTTCACCAATCTTTGGCTTACAACATTGTTGTCGCTTTCGTAAACGAATGCGACTAAACATGGGTGGCTTTCGATTAAACACCTTGTTCTCTACTACCTTTTCCATAATTTTTTTTACTTCCTTTTCTTTTTCTTCAATTTCCCTTCCTTCTGCAATTTATATTTCTTCTTTTTCTATTCTTTCCTTTTCTATTTTCTCCTTCAACGTATGTTGATCCTTCTTGGCTTGTCTTGGTGTCATAAATTTCAACTTAATTTCGTGTCCCTCATGCCTCAAATAAAGGGAACGTTCATCAAGATTGAGCATTGTAAAATAAAGTCATGCCCATCTCAAAAAAAGATGACAAGGGTTCGTGGGAGGAATATCACATAATACTTCTTTCACACATTGTCTTGTACTGAATTTGATCTTTGCTTGATTCGGATGAAAGCTTGTTGGTAACTTGAGTTTCTCCACCAATCTTTGGCTTACAACATTGTTGTCACTTTCGTCAGCGAATGCAACTAAACATGGGTGGCTTTCGATTAAATACCTTCTTCTCTGCTACCTTTTCCATAATTTTTTTCTTTACTTCCTTTTCTTTTTCTTCAATTTCCCTTCCTTCTGCAGTTTATATTTCTTCTTTTTCTATTCTTTCCTTTTCTATTTTCTCCTTCAACGTATGTTGATCCTTCTTGGCTTGTCTTGGTGTCATAAATTTCAACTACAATTCATGTCCCTCATGCTTCAAATAAAGGGAACATTCATCAAGATTGAGCGTTTTAACATGAAGCCATGCCCATCTCAAAAGAAGATGACAAGAGTTCGTGGGAACAATATCACATAATACTTCTTTCACAAATTGTCATGTACTGAATTTGATCCTTGCTTGATTCGGGTGAAAGCTTGTTGGTAACTGTAGTTTCTCCACCAATCATTGGCTTACAATATTGTTGTCGCTTTCGTAAACGAATGCAACTAAACATGGGTGGCCTTCGATTAAACACCTTTTTCTCTACTACCTTTTCTATAATCTTTTTCTTTACTTCCTTTTCTTTTTCTTCAATTTCCCTTCCTTCTGCAGTTTATATTTCTTCTTTTTCTATTTTCTCCTTCAACGTATGTTGATCCTTCTTGGCTTGTCTTGGTGTCATAAATTTCAACTTCATTTCATGTCCCTCATGCCTCAAATAAAGGGAACATTCATCAAGATTGAGCGTCTTAAAATGAACCCATGCCCATCTCAAAAGAAGATGACAAGAGTTCGTGGGAGCAATATCACATAATACTTCTTTCACAGATTGTCATTACTGAATTTGATCATTGCTTGATTCGGGTGAACGCTTGTTGGTAACTGTAGTTTCTCCACCAATCTTTGGCTTACAACATTGTTGTCGCTTTCGTAAACGAATGTAACTAAACATGGGTGGCCTTCGATTAAACACCGTGTTACTACCTTTTCCATAAACTTTTTCTTTACTTCCTTTTCTTTTTCTTCAATTTCCCTTCCTTCTGCAGTTTACTTTTCTGCTTTTTCTATTCTTTCTTTTCTATTTTCTCCTTCAACGTATGTTGATCCTTCTTGGCTTGTCTTGGTATCATGAATTTCAACTTCATTTCATGTCCCTCATGCCTCAAATAAAGGGAACATTCATCAAGAATAAGCGTTTTAAAATGAAGCCATGCCCATCTCAAAAGAAGATGACAAGATTTCGTGGGAACAATATCACATAATACTTCTTTCACAGATTGTCATTACTGAATTTGATCCTTGCTTGATTCGGGTGAACGCTTTTCGGTAACTGTAGTTTCTCCACCAATCTTTGGCTTACAACATTGTTGTCGCTTTCGTAAACGAATGCAACTAAACATGGGTGGCCTTCGATTAAACACCTTGTTCTCTACTACCTTTTTCATAATATTTTTCTTTACTTCCTTTTCTTTTTCTTCAATTTCCCTTCCTTCTGCAGTTTATTTTTCTTCTTTTTCTATTTTCTCCTTCAACGTATGTTGATCCTTCCTAGCTTGTCTTGGTGTCATAAATTTCAACTTCAATTCATGTTCGTCATGCCTCAAATAAAGGGAACGTTCTTCAGGATTAAGCGTTTTAAAATGAAGCCATGCCCATCTCAAAAGAACATGACAAGAGTTCGTGGGAGCAATATCACATAATACTTCTTTCACACATTGTTCTGTACTGAATTTGATCCTTGCTTGATTCGGATCAAAGCTTGTTGGTAACTTGAGTTTCTCCACCAATCTTTGGCTTACAACATTGTTGTCGCTTTGATAAACGAATGAAACTAAACATGGGTGGCCTTCGATTAAACACCTTGTTCTCTCCTACCTTTTCCATAATCTTTTTCTTTACTTCCTTTTCTTTTTCTTCAATTTCCCTTCCTTGTGCAGTTTATATTTCTTCTTTTTCTATTTTCTCCTTCAACGTATGTTGATCCTTCTTGGCTTGTCTTGGTGTCATGAATTTCAACTTCATTTCATGTCCCTCATGCCTCAAATAAAGGGAACATTCATCAAGAATAAGCGTTTTAAAATGAAGCCATGCCCATCTCAAAAGAAGATGACAAGATTTCGTGGGAACAATATCACATAATACTTCTTTCACAGATTGTCATTACTGAATTTGATCCTTGCTTGATTCGGGTGAACGCTTTTCGGTAACTGTAGTTTCTCCACCAATCTTTGGCTTACAACATTGTTGTCGCTTTCGTAAACGAATGCAACTAAACATGGGTGGCCTTCGATTAAACACCTTGTTCTCTACTACCTTTTTCATAATCTTTTTCTTTACTTCCTTTTCTTTTTCTTCAATTTCCCTTCCTTCTGCAGTTTATTTTTCTTCTTTTTCTATTTTCTCCTTCAACGTATGTTGATCCTTCCTAGCTTGTCTTGGTGTCATAAATTTCAACTTCAATTCATGTTCGTCATGCCTCAAATAAAGGGAACGTTCTTCAGGATTAAGCGTTTTAAAATGAAGCCATGCCCATCTCAAAAGAAGATGACAAGAGTTCGTGGGAGCAATATCACATAATACTTCTTTCACACATTGTCCGGTACTGAATTTGATCCTTGCATGATTCGGATGAAAACTTGTTGGTAACTTGAGTTTCTCCACCAATCTTTGGCTTACAACATTGGTGTCGCTTTCGTAAACGAATGCGACTAAACATGGGTGGCCTTCGATTAAACACCTTGTTCTCTACTACCTTTTCCATAATCTTTTTCTTTACTTCCTTTTCTTTTTCTTCAATTTCCCTTCCTTCTGCAGTTTATATTTCTTCTTTTTCTATTTTCTCCTTCAACGTATGTTGATCCTTCTTAGCTTGTCTTGGTGTCATAAATTTCAACTTCATTTCATGTCCCTTATGCCTCAAATAAAGGGAACATTCATCAAGATTGAGCGTTTTAAAATGAACCCATGCCCATCTCAAAAGAAGATGACAAGAGTTCGTGGGAGCAATATCACATAATACTTCTTTCACAGATTGTCATTACTGAATTTGATCCTTGCTTGATTCGGGTGAACGCTTGTTGGTAACTGTAGTTTCTCCACCAATCTTTGCCTTACGACATTGTTGTCGCTTTCGTACACGAATGTAACTAAACATGGGTGGCCTTCGATTAAACACCTTGTTACTACCTTTTCAATAAACTTTTTCTTTACTTCCTTTTCTTTTTCTTCAATTTCCCTTCCTTCTGCAGTTTACTTTTCTTCTTTTTCTGTTCTTTCTTTTCTATTTTCCCCTTCAACGTATGTTGATCCTTCTTGGCTTGTCTTGGTGTCATATATTTCAACTTCATTTCATGTCCCTCATGCCTCAAATAAAGGGAACATTCATCAAGATTGAACGTTTTAAAATGAACCCATGCCCATCTCAAAAGAACATGACAAGAGTTCGTGGGAGAAATAACACATAATACTTCTTTCACACATTGTCTTGTACTGAATTTGATCCTTGCATGATTTGGATGAAAGCTTGTTGGTAACTTGAGTTTCTCCACCAATCTTTGGCTTGCAACATTGGTGTCGCTTTCGTAAACGAATGCGACTAAACATGGGTGGCCTTCGATTAAACACCTTGTTCTCTACTACCTTTTCCATAATCTTTTTCTTTACATCCTTTTCTTTTTCTTCCATTTCCCTTCCTTTTGCAGTTTATATTTCTTCTTTTTCTATTTTCTCCTTCAACGTATGTTGATCCTTCTTAGCTTGTCTTGGTGTCATAAATTTCAACTTCATTTCATGTCCCTTATGCCTCAAATAAAGGGAACATTCATCAAGATTGAGCGTTTTAAAATGAACCCATGCCCATCTCAAAAGAAGATGACAAGAGTTCGTGGGAGCAATATCACATAATACTTCTTTCACAGATTGTCATTACTGAATTTGATCCTTGCTTGATTCGGGTGAACGCTTGTTGGTAACTGTAGTTTCTCCACCAATCTTTGCCTTACGACATTGTTGTCGCTTTCGTAAACGAATGTAACTAAACATGGGTGGCCTTCGATTAAACACCTTGTTACTACCTTTTCCATAAACTTTTTCTTTACTTCCTTTTCTTTTTCTTCAATTTCCCTTCCTTCTGCAGTTTACTTTTCTGCTTTTTCTATTCTTTCTTTTCTATTTTCTCCTTCAACGTATGTTGATCCTTCTTGGCTTGTCTTGGTGTCATGAATTTCAACTTCATTTCATGTCCCTCATGCCTCAAATAAAGGGAACATTCATCAAGAATAAGCGTTTTAAAATGAACCCATGCCCATCTCAAAAGAAGATGACAAGATTTCGTGGGAACAATATCACATAATACTTCTTTCACAGATTGTCATTACTGAATTTGATCCTTGCTTGATTCGGGTGAACGCTTTTCGGTAACTGTAGTTTCTCCACCAATCTTTGGCTTACAACATTGTTGTCGCTTTCGTAAACGAATGCAACTAAACATGGGTGGCCTTCGATTAAACACCTTGTTCTCTACTACCTTTTTCATAATCTTTTTCTTTACTTCCTTTTCTTTTTCTTCAATTTCCCTTCCTTCTGCAGTTTATTTTTCTTCTTTTTCTATTTTCTCCTTCAACGTATGTTGATCCTTCCTAGCTTGTCTTGGTGTCATAAATTTCAACTTCAATTCATGTTCGTCATGCCTTAAATAAAGGGAACGTTCTTCAGGATTAAGCGTTTTAAAATGAAGCCATGCCCATCTCAAAAGAACATGACAAGAGTTCGTGGGAGCAATATCACATAATACTTCTTTCACACATTGTTCTGTACTGAATTTGATCCTTGCTTGATTCGGATCAAAGCTTGTTGGTAACTTGAGTTTCTCCACCAATCTTTGGCTTACAACATTGTTGTCGCTTTGATAAACGAATGAAACTAAACATGGGTGGCCTTCGATTAAACACCTTGTTCTCTCCTACCTTTTCCATAATCTTTTTCTTTACTTCCTTTTCTTTTTCTTCAATTTCCCTTCCTTGTGCAGTTTATATTTCTTCTTTTTCTATTTTCTCCTTCAACGTATGTTGATCCTTCTTGGCTTGTCTTGGTGTCATGAATTTCAACTTCATTTCATGTCCCTCATGCCTCAAATAAAGGGAACATTCATCAAGAATAAGCGTTTTAAAATGAAGCCATGCCCATCTCAAAAGAAGATGACAAGATTTCGTGGGAACAATATCACATAATACTTCTTTCACAGATTGTCATTACTGAATTTGATCCTTGCTTGATTCGGGTGAACGCTTTTCGGTAACTGTAGTTTCTCCACCAATCTTTGGCTTACAACATTGTTGTCGCTTTCGTAAACGAATGCAACTAAACATGGGTGGCCTTCGATTAAACACCTTGTTCTCTACTACCTTTTTCATAATCTTTTTCTTTACTTCCTTTTCTTTTTCTTCAATTTCCCTTCCTTCTGCAGTTTATTTTTCTTCTTTTTCTATTTTCTCCTTCAACGTATGTTGATCCTTCCTAGCTTGTCTTGGTGTCATAAATTTCAACTTCAATTCATGTTCGTCATGCCTCAAATAAAGGGAACGTTCTTCAGGATTAAGCGTTTTAAAATGAAGCCATGCCCATCTCAAAAGAAGATGACAAGAGTTCGTGGGAGCAATATCACATAATACTTCTTTCACACATTGTCCGGTACTGAATTTGATCCTTGCATGATTCGGATGAAAACTTGTTGGTAACTTGAGTTTCTCCACCAATCTTTGGCTTACAACATTGGTGTCGCTTTCGTAAACGAATGCGACTAAACATGGGTGGCCTTCGATTAAACACCTTGTTCTCTACTACCTTTTCCATAATCTTTTTCTTTACTTCCTTTTCTTTTTCTTCAATTTCCCTTCCTTCTGCAGTTTATATTTCTTCTTTTTCTATTTTCTCCTTCAACGTATGTTGATCCTTCTTAGCTTGTCTTGGTGTCATAAATTTCAACTTCATTTCATGTCCCTTATGCCTCAAATAAAGGGAACATTCATCAAGATTGAGCGTTTTAAAATGAACCCATGCCCATCTCAAAAGAAGATGACAAGAGTTCGTGGGAGCAATATCACATAATACTTCTTTCACAGATTGTCATTACTGAATTTGATCCTTGCTTGATTCGGGTGAACGCTTGTTGGTAACTGTAGTTTCTCCACCAATCTTTGCCTTACGACATTGTTGTCGCTTTCGTACACGAATGTAACTAAACATGGGTGGCCTTCGATTAAACACCTTGTTACTACCTTTTCAATAAACTTTTTCTTTACTTCCTTTTCTTTTTCTTCAATTTCCCTTCCTTCTGCAGTTTACTTTTCTTCTTTTTCTGTTCTTTCTTTTCTATTTTCCCCTTCAACGTATGTTGATCCTTCTTGGCTTGTCTTGGTGTCATATATTTCAACTTCATTTCATGTCCCTCATGCCTCAAATAAAGGGAACATTCATCAAGATTGAACGTTTTAAAATGAACCCATGCCCATCTCAAAAGAACATGACAAGAGTTCGTGGGAGAAATAACACATAATACTTCTTTCACACATTGTCTTGTACTGAATTTGATCCTTGCATGATTTGGATGAAAGCTTGTTGGTAACTTGAGTTTCTCCACCAATCTTTGGCTTGCAACATTGGTGTCGCTTTCGTAAACGAATGCGACTAAACATGGGTGGCCTTCGATTAAACACCTTGTTCTCTACTACCTTTTCCATAATCTTTTTCTTTACATCCTTTTCTTTTTCTTCCATTTCCCTTCCTTTTGCAGTTTATATTTCTTCTTTTTCTATTTTCTCCTTCAACGTATGTTGATCCTTCTTAGCTTGTCTTGGTGTCATAAATTTCAACTTCATTTCATGTCCCTTATGCCTCAAATAAAGGGAACATTCATCAAGATTGAGCGTTTTAAAATGAACCCATGCCCATCTCAAAAGAAGATGACAAGAGTTCGTGGGAGCAATATCACATAATACTTCTTTCACAGATTGTCATTACTGAATTTGATCCTTGCTTGATTCGGGTGAACGCTTGTTGGTAACTGTAGTTTCTCCACCAATCTTTGCCTTACGACATTGTTGTCGCTTTCGTAAACGAATGTAACTAAACATGGGTGGCCTTCGATTAAACACCTTGTTACTACCTTTTCCATAAACTTTTTCTTTACTTTCTTTTCTTTTTCTTCAATTTCCCTTCCTTCTGCAGTTTACTTTTCTGCTTTTTCTATTCTTTCTTTTCTATTTTCTCCTTCAACGTATGTTGATCCTTCTTGGCTTGTCTTGGTGTCATGAATTTCAACTTCATTTCATGTCCCTCATGCCTCAAATAAAGGGAACATTCATCAAGAATAAGCGTTTTAAAATGAACCCATGCCCATCTCAAAAGAAGATGACAAGATTTCGTGGGAACAATATCACATAATACTTCTTTCACAGATTGTCATTACTGAATTTGATCCTTGCTTGATTCGGGTGAACGCTTTTCGGTAACTGTAGTTTCTCCACCAATCTTTGGCTTACAACATTGTTGTCGCTTTCGTAAACGAATGCAACTAAACATGGGTGGCCTTCGATTAAACACCTTGTTCTCTACTACCTTTTTCATAATCTTTTTCTTTACTTCCTTTTCTTTTTCTTCAATTTCCCTTCCTTCTGCAGTTTATTTTTCTTCTTTTTCTATTTTCTCCTTCAACGTATGTTGATCCTTCCTAGCTTGTCTTGGTGTCATAAATTTCAACTTCAATTCATGTTCGTCATGCCTCAAATAAAGGGAACGTTCTTCAGGATTAAGCGTTTTAAAATGAAGCCATGCCCATCTCAAAAGAACATGACAAGAGTTCGTGGGAGCAATATCACATAATACTTCTTTCACACATTGTTCTGTACTGAATTTGATCCTTGCTTGATTCGGATCAAAGCTTGTTGGTAACTTGAGTTTCTCCACCAATCTTTGGCTTACAACATTGTTGTCGCTTTGATAAACGAATGAAACTAAACATGGGTGGCCTTCGATTAAACACCTTGTTCTCTCCTACCTTTTCCATAATCTTTTTCTTTACTTCCTTTTCTTTTTCTTCAATTTCCCTTCCTTGTGCAGTTTATATTTCTTCTTTTTCTATTTTCTCCTTCAACGTATGTTGATCCTTCTTGGCTTGTCTTGGTGTCATGAATTTCAACTTCATTTCATGTCCCTCATGCCTCAAATAAAGGGAACATTCATCAAGAATAAGCGTTTTAAAATGAAGCCATGCCCATCTCAAAAGAAGATGACAAGATTTCGTGGGAACAATATCACATAATACTTCTTTCACAGATTGTCATTACTGAATTTGATCCTTGCTTGATTCGGGTGAACGCTTTTCGGTAACTGTAGTTTCTCCACCAATCTTTGGCTTACAACATTGTTGTCGCTTTCGTAAACGAATGCAACTAAACATGGGTGGCCTTCGATTAAACACCTTGTTCTCTACTACCTTTTTCATAATCTTTTTCTTTACTTCCTTTTCTTTTTCTTCAATTTCCCTTCCTTCTGCAGTTTATTTTTCTTCTTTTTCTATTTTCTCCTTCAACGTATGTTGATCCTTCCTAGCTTGTCTTGGTGTCATAAATTTCAACTTCAATTCATGTTCGTCATGCCTCAAATAAAGGGAACGTTCTTCAGGATTAAGCGTTTTAAAATGAAGCCATGCCCATCTCAAAAGAAGATGACAAGAGTTCGTGGGAGCAATATCACATAATACTTCTTTCACACATTGTCCGGTACTGAATTTGATCCTTGCATGATTCGGATGAAAACTTGTTGGTAACTTGAGTTTCTCCACCAATCTTTGGCTTACAACATTGGTGTCGCTTTCGTAAACGAATGCGACTAAACATGGGTGGCCTTCGATTAAACACCTTGTTCTCTACTACCTTTTCCATAATCTTTTTCTTTACTTCCTTTTCTTTTTCTTCAATTTCCCTTCCTTCTGCAGTTTATATTTCTTCTTTTTCTATTTTCTCCTTCAACGTATGTTGATCCTTCTTAGCTTGTCTTGGTGTCATAAATTTCAACTTCATTTCATGTCCCTTATGCCTCAAATAAAGGGAACATTCATCAAGATTGAGCGTTTTAAAATGAACCCATGCCCATCTCAAAAGAAAATGACAAGAGTTCGTGGGAGCAATATCACATAATACTTCTTTCACAGATTGTCATTACTGAATTTGATCCTTGCTTGATTCGGGTGAACGCTTGTTGGTAACTGTAGTTTCTCCACCAATCTTTGCCTTACGACATTGTTGTCGCTTTCGTACACGAATGTAACTAAACATGGGTGGCCTTCGATTAAACACCTTGTTACTACCTTTTCAATAAACTTTTTCTTTACTTCCTTTTCTTTTTCTTCAATTTCCCTTCCTTCTGCAGTTTACTTTTCTTCTTTTTCTGTTCTTTCTTTTCTATTTTCCCCTTCAACGTATGTTGATCCTTCTTGGCTTGTCTTGGTGTCATATATTTCAACTTCATTTCATGTCCCTCATGCCTCAAATAAAGGGAACATTCATCAAGATTGAACGTTTTAAAATGAACCCATGCCCATCTCAAAAGAACATGACAAGAGTTCGTGGGAGAAATAACACATAATACTTCTTTCACACATTGTCTTGTACTGAATTTGATCCTTGCATGATTTGGATGAAAGCTTGTTGGTAACTTGAGTTTCTCCACCAATCTTTGGCTTGCAACATTGGTGTCGCTTTCGTAAACGAATGCGACTAAACATGGGTGGCCTTCGATTAAACACCTTGTTCTCTACTACCTTTTCCATAATCTTTTTCTTTACATCCTTTTCTTTTTCTTCCATTTCCCTTCCTTTTGCAGTTTATATTTCTTCTTTTTCTATTTTCTCCTTCAACGTATGTTGATCCTTCTTAGCTTGTCTTGGTGTCATAAATTTCAACTTCATTTCATGTCCCTTATGCCTCAAATAAAGGGAACATTCATCAAGATTGAGCGTTTTAAAATGAACCCATGCCCATCTCAAAAGAAGATGACAAGAGTTCGTGGGAGCAATATCACATAATACTTCTTTCACAGATTGTCATTACTGAATTTGATCCTTGCTTGATTCGGGTGAACGCTTGTTGGTAACTGTAGTTTCTCCACCAATCTTTGCCTTACGACATTGTTGTCGCTTTCGTACACGAATGTAACTAAACATGGGTGGCCTTCGATTAAACACCTTGTTACTACCTTTTCAATAAACTTTTTCTTTACTTCCTTTTCTTTTTCTTCAATTTCCCTTCCTTCTGCAGTTTACTTTTCTTCTTTTTCTGTTCTTTCTTTTCTATTTTCCCCTTCAACGTATGTTGATCCTTCTTGGCTTGTCTTGGTGTCATATATTTCAACTTCATTTCATGTCCCTCATGCCTCAAATAAAGGGAACATTCATCAAGATTGAGCGTTTTAAAATGAACCCATGCCCATCTCAAAAGAAGATGACAAGAGTTCGTGGGAGCAATATCACATAATACTTCTTTCACAGATTGTCATTACTGAATTTGATCCTTGCTTGATTCGGGTGAACGCTTGTTGGTAACTGTAGTTTCTCCACCAATCTTTGCCTTACGACATTGTTGTCGCTTTCGTACACGAATGTAACTAAACATGGGTGGCCTTCGATTAAACACCTTGTTACTACCTTTTCAATAAACTTTTTCTTTACTTCCTTTTCTTTTTCTTCAATTTCCCTTCCTTCTGCAGTTTACTTTTCTTCTTTTTCTGTTCTTTCTTTTCTATTTTCCCCTTCAACGTATGTTGATCCTTCTTGGCTTGTCTTGGTGTCATATATTTCAACTTCATTTCATGTCCCTCATGCCTCAAATAAAGGGAACATTCATCAAGATTGAACGTTTTAAAATGAACCCATGCCCATCTCAAAAGAACATGACAAGAGTTCGTGGGAGAAATAACACATAATACTTCTTTCACACATTGTCTTGTACTGAATTTGATCCTTGCATGATTTGGATGAAAGCTTGTTGGTAACTTGAGTTTCTCCACCAATCTTTGGCTTGCAACATTGGTGTCGCTTTCGTAAACGAATGCGACTAAACATGGGTGGCCTTCGATTAAACACCTTGTTCTCTACTACCTTTTCCATAATCTTTTTCTTTACATCCTTTTCTTTTTCTTCCATTTCCCTTCCTTTTGCAGTTTATATTTCTTCTTTTTCTATTTTCTCCTTCAACGTATGTTGATCCTTCTTAGCTTGTCTTGGTGTCATAAATTTCAACTTCATTTCATGTCCCTTATGCCTCAAATAAAGGGAACATTCATCAAGATTGAGCGTTTTAAAATGAACCCATGCCCATCTCAAAAGAAGATGACAAGAGTTCGTGGGAGCAATATCACATAATACTTCTTTCACAGATTGTCATTACTGAATTTGATCCTTGCTTGATTCGGGTGAACGCTTGTTGGTAACTGTAGTTTCTCCACCAATCTTTGCCTTACGACATTGTTGTCGCTTTCGTACACGAATGTAACTAAACATGGGTGGCCTTCGATTAAACACCTTGTTACTACCTTTTCAATAAACTTTTTCTTTACTTCCTTTTCTTTTTCTTCAATTTCCCTTCCTTCTGCAGTTTACTTTTCTTCTTTTTCTGTTCTTTCTTTTCTATTTTCCCCTTCAACGTATGTTGATCCTTCTTGGCTTGTCTTGGTGTCATATATTTCAACTTCATTTCATGTCCCTCATGCCTCAAATAAAGGGAACATTCATCAAGATTGAACGTTTTAAAATGAACCCATGCCCATCTCAAAAGAACATGACAAGAGTTCGTGGGAGCAATATCACATAATACTTCTTTCACAGATTGTCATTACTGAATTTGATCCTTGCTTGATTCGGGTGAACGCTTGTTGGTAACTGTAGTTTCTCCACCAATCTTTGGCTTACAACATTGTTGTCGCTTTCGTAAACGAATGTAACTAAACATGGGTGGCCTTCGATTAAACACCTTGTCACTACCTTTTCCATAAACTTTTTCTTTACTTCCTTTTCTTTTCTTCAATTTCCCTTCCTTCTGCAGTTTACTTTTCTTCTTTTTCTATTCTTTATTTTCTATTTTCTCCTTCAACGTATGTTGATCCTTCTTGGCTTGTCTTGGTGTCATGAATTTCAACTTCATTTCATGTCCCTCATGCCTCAAATAAAGGGAACATTCTCCAAGATTAAGCGTTTTAAAATGAACCCATGCCCATCTCAAAAGAAGATGACAAGAGTTCGTGGGAGCAATATCACATAATACTTCTTTCACACATTGTCTTATACTGAATTTGATCCTTGCATGATTTGGATGAAAGCTTGTTGGTAACTTGAGTTTCTCCACCAATCTTTGGCTTACAACATTGGTGTCGCTTTCGTAAACGAATGCGACTAAACATGGGTGGCCTTCGATTAAACACCTTGTTCTCTACTACCTTTTCCATAATCTTTTTCTTTACTTCCTTTTCTTTTTCTTCAATTTCCCTTCCTTCTGCAGTTTATATTTCTTCGTTTTCTATTTTCTCCTTCAACGTATGTTGATCCTTCCTGGCTTGTCTTGGTGTCATAAATTTCAACTTCAATTCATGTTCGTCATGCCTCAAATAAATGGAACGTTCTTCAGGATTAAGCTTTTTAAAATGAAGCCATGCCCATCTCAAAAGAAGATGACAAGAGTTTGTGGGAGCAATATCACATAATACTTCTTTCACACATTGTCCTGTACTGAATTTGATCCTTGCATGATTCGGATGAAAACTTGTTGGTAACTTGAATTTCTCCACCAATCTTTGGCTTACAACATTGGTGTCGCTTTCGTAAACGAATGTGACTAAACATGGGTGGCCTTCGATTAAACACCTTGTTCTCTACTACCTTTTCCATAATCTTTTTCTTTACTTCCTTTTCTTTTTCTTCAATTTCCCTTCCTTCTGCAGTTTATATTTCTTCTTTTTCTATTTTCTCCTTCAACGTATGTTGATCCTTCTTGGCTTGTCTTGGTGTCATATATTTCAACTTCATTTCATGTCCCTCATGCCTCAAATAAAGGGAACATTCATCAAGATTGAGCGTTTTAAAATGAACCCATGCCCATCTCAAAAGAAGATGACAAGAGTTCGTGGGAGCAATATCACATAATACTTCTTTCACAGATTGTCATTACTGAATTTGATCCTTGCTTGATTCGGGTGAACGCTTGTTGGTAACTGTAATTTCTCCACCAATCTTTGGCTTACAACATTGTTGTCGCTTTCGTAAACGAATGTAACTAAACATGGGTGGCCTTCGATTAAACACCTTGTTACTACCTTTTCCATAAACTTTTTCTTTACTTCCTTTTCTTTTTCTTCAATTTCCCTTCCTTCTGCAGTTTAGTTTTCTTCTTTTTCTATTCTTTCTTTTCTATTTTCTCCTTCAACGTATGTTGATCCTTCTTGGCTTGTCTTGCTGTCATGAATTTCAACTTCATTTCATGTCCCTCATGCCTCAAATAAAGGGAACATTCTCCAAGAATTAAGCGTTTTAAAATGAACCCATACCCATCTCAGAAGAAGATGACAAGAGTTCGTGGGAGCTATATCACATAATACTTCTTTCACACATATTCTTGTACTAAATTTGATCCTTGCATGATTCGGATGAAACCTTGTTGGTAACTTGAGTTTCTCCACCAATCTTTGGCTTACAACATTGGTGTCGCTTTCGTAAACGAATGCGACTAAACATGGGTGGCCTTCGATTAAACACCTTGTTCTCTACTACCTTTTCCATAATCTTTTTCTTTACTTCCTTTTCTTTTTCTTCAATTTCCCTTCCTTCTGCAGTTTATATTTCTTCTTTTTCTATTTTCTCCTTCAACGTATGTTGATCTTTCTTGGCTTGTCTTGGTGTCATAAATTTCAACTTCATTTCATGTCCCTCATGCCTCAAATAAAGGGAACATTCATCAAGATTAAGCGTTTTAAAATGAAGCCATGCCCATCTCAAAAGAAGATGACAAGAGTTCGTGGGAGCAATATCACATAATACTTCTTTCACAGATTGTCATTACTGAATTTGATCCTTGCTTGATTCGGGTGAACGCTTGTCGGTAACTGTAGTTTCTCCACCAATCTTTGGCTTACAACATTGTTGTCGCTTTCGTAAACGAATGCAACCAAACATGGGTGGCCTTCGATTAAACACCTTGTTCTCTACTACCTTTTTCATAATCTTTATCTTTACTTCCTTTTCTTTTTCTTCAATTTCCCTTCCTTCTGTAGTTTATATTTCTTCATTTTCTATTTTCTCCTTCAACGTATGTTGATCCTTCTTGGCTTGTTTTGGTGTCATAAATTTCAACTTCAATTCATGTTCGTCAAGCCTCAAATAAAGGGAACGTTCTTCAGGATTAAGCGTTTTAAAATAAAGCCATGCCCATCTAAAAAGAAGATGACAAGAGTTCGTGGGAGCAATATCACATAATACTTCTTTCACACATTGTCCTATACTGAATTTGATCCTTGCATGATTCGGATGAAAGCTTGTTGGTAACTTGAGTTTCTTCACCAATCTTTGGCTTACAACATTGTTGTCGCTTTCGTAAACGAATGCAACTAAACATGGGTGGCCTTCGATTAAACACCTTGTTCTCTACTACCTTTTTCATAATCTTTTTCTTTACTTCCTTTTCTTTTTCTTCAATTTCCCTTCCTTCTGCAGTTTATATTTCTTCTTTTTCTATTTTCTCCTTCAACGTATGTTGATCCTTCTTGGCTTGTTTTGGTATCATAAATTTCAACTTCAATTCCTGTTCGTCATGCCTCAAATAAAGGGAACGTTCTTCAGGATTAAGCATTTTAAAATGAACCCATGCCCATCTCAAAAGAAGATGACAAGAGTTCGTGAGAGCAATATCACATAATACTTCTTTCACACATTGTCCTGTACTGAATTTGATCCTTGCATGATTCGGATGAAAGCTTGTTGGTAACTGTAGTTTCTCCACCAATCTTTGGCTTACAACATTGTTGTCGCTTTCGTAAACGAATGTAACTAAACATGGGTGGCCTTCGATTAAACACCTTGTTACTACCTTTTCCATAAACTTTTTCTTTACTTCGTTTTCTTTTTCATCAATTTCCCTTCCTTCTGCAGTTTACTTTTCTTCTTTTTTTATTCTTTCTTTTCTATTTTCTTCTTCAACGTATGTTGATCCTTCTTGGCTTGTTTTGGTGTCATAAATTTCAACTTCAATTCATGTTCGTCATGCCTCAAATAAAGGGAACGTTCTTCAGGATTAATCGTTTTAAAATGAAGCCATGCCCATCTCAAAAGAAGATGACAAGAGTTCGTGGGAGCAATATCACATAATACTTCTTTCACACATTGTCCTATACTGAATTTGATCCTTGCATGATTCGGATGAAAGCTTTTTGGTAACTTGAGTTTCTTCACCAATCTTTGGCTTACAACATTGTTGTCGCTTTCGTAAACGAATGCGACTAAACATGGGTGGCCTTCGATTAAACACAGTGTTCTCTACTACCTTTTTCATAATCTTTTTCTTTACTTCCTTTTCTTTTTCTTCAATTTCCCTTCCTTCTACAGTTTATATTTCTTCTTTTTCTATTTTCTCCTTCAACGTATGTTGATCCTTCTTGGCTTGTTTTGGTATCATAAATTTCAACTTCAATTCATGTTCGTCATGCCTCAAATAAAGGGAACGTTCTTCATGATTAAGCATTTTAAAATGAACCCATGCCCATCTCAAAAGAAGATGACAAGAGTTCGTGAGAGCAATATCACATAATACTTCTTTCACACATTGTCCTGTACTGAATTTGATCCTTGCATGATTCGGATGAAAGCTTGTTGGTAACTGTAGTTTCTCCACCAATCTTTGGCTTACAACATTGTTGTCGCTTTCGTAAACGAATGTAACTAAACATGGGTGGCCTTCGATTAAACACCTTGTTACTACCTTTTCCATAAACTTTTTCTTTACTTCGTTTTCTTTTTCATCAATTTCCCTTCCTTCTGCAGTTTACTTTTCTTCTTTTTTTATTCTTTCTTTTCTATTTTCTTCTTCAACGTATGTTGATCCTTCTTGGCTTGTCTTGGTGTCATGAATTTCACTTTCATTTCATGTCCCTCATGCCTCAAATAAAGGGAACATTCATCAAGATTGAGCGTTTTAAAATGAACCCATGCCCATCTCAAAAGAAGATGACAAGAGTTCGTGGGAGCAATATCACATAATACTTCTTTCACAGATTGTCATTCCCGAATTTGATCCTTGCTTGATTCGGGTGAACGCTTGTTTGTAACTTGAGTTTCTCCACCAATCTTTGGCTTACAACATTGTTGTCGCTTTCGTAAACGAATGCAACTAAACATGGGTGGCTTTCGATTAAACACCTTGTTCTCTACTACCTTTTTCATAATCTTTTTCTTTACTTCCCTTTCTTTTTCTTCAATTTCCCTTCCTTCTGCAGTTTATTTTTCTTCTTTTTCTATTTTCTCCTTCAATGTATGTTGATCCTTCTTGGCTTGTTTTGGTGTCATAAATTTGAACTTCAATTCATGTCCGTCATGCCTCAAATAAAGGGAATGTTCTTCAGGATTAAGCGTTTGAAAATGAAGCCATGCCCATCTCAAAAGAAGATGACAAGAGTTCGTGGGAGCAATATCACATAATACTTCTTTCACACATTGTCCTGTACTGAAATTGATCCTTGCATGATTCGGATGAAAGCTTGTTGGTAACTTGAGTTTCTCCACCAATCTTTGGCTTACAACATTGTTGTCACTTTCGTAAACCAATGCGATTAAACATTGGTGGCCTTCGATTAAACACCTTGTTCTCTACTACCTTTTCCATAATCTTTTTCTTTACATCCTTTTCTTTTTCTTCAATTTCCCTTCCTTCTACAGTTTATATTTCTTCTTTTTCTATTTTCTCCTTCAACGTATGTTGATCCTTCTTGGCTTGTCTTGGTGTCATAAATTTCAACTTCATTTCATGTCCCTCATGCCTCAAATATAGGGAACATTCATCAAGATTGAGCGTTTTAAAATGAACCCATGCCCATCTCAGAAGAAGATCACAAGAGTTCGTGGGAGCAATATCACATAATACTTCTTTCACAGATTGTCATTACTGAATTTGATCCTTGCTTGATTCGGGTGAATGCTTGTTGGTAACTGTAGTTTCTCCACCAATCTTTGCCTTACGACATTGTTGTCGCTTTCGTAAACGAATGTAACTAAACATGGGTGGCCTTCGATTAAACACCTTGTTACTACCTTTTCAATAAACTTTTTCTTTACTTCCTTTTCTTTTTCTTCAATTTCCCTTCCTTCTGCAGTTTACTTTTCTTCTTTTTCTATTCTTTCTTTTCTATTTCCCCCTTCAACGTATGTTGATCCTTCTTGGCTTGTCTTGGTGTCATGAATTTCAACTTCATTTCATGTCCGTCATGCCTCAAATAAAGGGAACATTCATCAAGATTGAGCATTGTAAAATGAAGCCATGATGGTTATCTCAAAAGAAGATGACAAGAGTTCGTGGGAACAATATCACATAATACTTCTTTCACAGATTGTCATTACTGAATTTGATCCTTGCTTGACTCGGGTGAACGCTTGTCGGTAACTGTAGTTTCTCCACCAATCTTTGGCTTACAACATTATTGTCGCTTTCGTAAACGAATGCAACTAAACATGGGTGGCCTTCGATTAAACACCTTGTTCTCTACTACCTTTTCCATAATCTTTTTCTTTACTTCCTTTTCTTTTTCTTCAATTTCCCTTCCTTCTGCAGCTTATATTTCTTCTTTTTCTATTTTCTCCTTCAATGTATGTTAATCCTTCTTGGCTTGTTTTGGTGTCATAAATTTGAACTTCAATTCATGTCCGTCATGCCTCAAATAAAGGGAACATTCATCAAGATTGAGCATTGTAAAATGAAGCCATGATGGTTATCTCAAAAGAAGATGACAAGAGTTCGTGGGAACAATATCACATAATACTTCTTTCACACATTGTCTTGTACTGAATTTGATCCTTGCTTGATTCGGGTGAACGCTTGTCGGTAACTGTAGTTTCTCCACCAATCTTTGGCTTACAACATTGTTGTCGCTTTCGTAAACGAATGCAACTAAACATGGGTGACCTTCGATTAAACACCTTGTTCTCTACTACCTTTTTCATAATCTTTTTCTTTACTTCCTTTTCTTTTTCTTCAATTACCCTTCCTTCTGCAGTTTATTTTTCTTCTTTTTCTATTCTTTGTTTTTCTATTTTCTCCTTCAACGTATGTTGATCCTTCTTGGCTTGTTTTGGTGTCATAAATTTGAACTTCAATTCATGTCCGTCATGCCTCAAATAAAGGGAACGTTCTTCATGATTAAGCGTTTTAAAATGAAGCCATGCCCATCTCAAAAGAAGATGACAAGAGTTCGTGGGAGCAATATCACATAATACTTCTTAAACACATTGTCCTGTACTGAATTTGATCCTTGCTTGATTCGGATGAAAGCTTGTTGATAACTTGAGTTTCTCCACCAATCTTTGGCTTACAAAATTGTTGTCGCTTTCGTAAACCAATGCGATTAAACATGGGTGGCCTTCGATTAAACACCTTGTTCTATACTACCTTTTCCATAATCTTTTTCTTTACATCCTTTTCTTTTTCTTCAATTTCCCTTCCTTCTGTAGTTTATATTTCTTCTTTTTCTATTTTCTCCTTCAACGTATGTTGATCCTTCTTGGCTTGTCTTGGTGTCATAAATTTCAACTTCATTTCATGTACCTCATGCCTCAAATAAAGGGAACATTCATCAAGATTGAGCGTTTTAAAATGAACCCATGCCCATCTCAAAAGAAGATGACAAGAGTTCGTGGGAGCAATATCACATAATACTTCTTTCACACATTGTCTTGTACTGAATTTGATCCTTGCATGATTCGGATGAAAGCTTGTTGGTAACTTGAGTTTCTCCACCAATCTTTGGCTTACAACATTGGTGTGGCTTTCGTAAACGAATGCGACTAAACATGGGTGGCCTTCGATTAAACACCTTGTTCTCTACTACCTTTTCCATAATCTTTTTCTTTACTTCCTTTTCTTTTTCTTCAATTTCCCTTCCTTCTGCAGTTTATATTTCTTCGTTTTCTATTTTCTCCTTCAACGTATGTTGATCCTTCCTGGCTTGTCTTGGCGTCATAAATTTCAACTTCAATTCATGTTCGTCATGCCTCAAATAAATGGAACGTTCTTCAGGATTAAGCTTTTTAAAATGAAGCCATGCCCATCTCAAAAGAAGATGACAAGAGTTCGTGGGAGCAATATCACATAATACTTCTTTCACACATTGTCCTGTATTGAATTTGATCCTTGCATGATTCGGATGAAAACTTGTTGGTAACTTGAGTTTCTCCACCAATCTTTGGCTTACAACATTGGTGTCGCTTTCGTAAACGAATGCGACTAAACATGGGTGGCCTTCGATTAAACACCTTGTTCTCTACTACCTTTTCCATAATCTTTTTCTTTACTTCCTTTTCTTTTTCTTCAATTTCCCTTCCTTCTGCAGTTTATATTTCTTCTTTTTCTATTTTCTCCTTCAACGTATGTTGATCCTTCTTGGCTTGTCTTGGTGTCATATATTTCAACTTCATTTCATGTCCCTCATGCCTCAAATAAAGGGAACATTCTTCAAGATTAAGCGTTTTAAAATGAACCCATGCCCATCTCAAAAGAAGATGACAAGAGTTCGTGGGAGAAATATCACATAATACTTCTTTCACACATTGTGTTGTACTGAATTTGATCCTTGCATGATTCGGATGAAATCTTGTTGGTAACTTGAGTTTCTCCACCAATCTTTGGCTTACAACATTGGTGTCGCTTTCGTAAACGAATGCGACTAAACATGGGTGGCCTTCGATTAAACACCTTGTTCTCTACTACCTTTTCCATAATCTTTTTCTTTACTTCCTTTTCTTTTTCTTCAATTTCCCTTCCTTCTGCAGTTTATATTTCTTCGTTTTCTATTTTCTCCTTCAACGTATGTTGATCCTTCTTGGCTTGTCTTGGTGTCATAAATTTCAACTTCAATTCATGTTCGTCATGCCTCAAATAAAGGGAACGTTCTTCAGGATTAAGCGTTTTAAAATGAAGCCATGCCCATCTCAAAAGAAGATGACAAGAGTTCGTGGGAGCAATATCACATAATACTTCTTTCACACATTGTCCTGTACTAAATTTGATCCTTGCATGATTCGGATGAAAGCTTGTTGGAAACTTGAGTTTCTCCACCAATCTTTGGCTTCCAACATTGGTGTCGCTTTCGTAAACGAATGCGACTAAACATGGGTGGCCTTCGATTAAACACCTTGTTCTCTACTACCTTTTCCATAATCTTTTTCTTTACTTCCTTTTATTTTTCTTCAATTTCCCCTCCTTCTGCAGTTTATATTTCTTCTTTTTCTATTTTCTCCTTCAACGTATGTTGATCCTTCTTGGCTTGTCTTGGTGTCATATATTTCAACTTCATTTCATGTCCCTCATGCCTCAAATAAAGGGAACATTCATTAAGATTGAGCGTTTTCAAATGAACCGATGCCCATCTCAAAAGAAGATGACAAGAGTTCGTGGGAGCAATATCACATAATACTTCTTTCACAGATTGTCATTACTGAATTTGATCCTTGCTTGATTTGGGTGAACGCTTGTTGGTAACTGTAGTTTCTCCACCAATTTTTGGCTTACAACATTGTTGTCGCTTTCGTAAACGAATGTAACTAAACATGGGTGGCCTTCGATTAAACACCTTGTTACTACCTTTTCCATAAACTTTTTCTTTACTTCCTTTTCTTTTTCTTCAATTTCCATTCCTTCTGCAGTTTAGTTTTCTTCTTTTTCTATTCTTTCTTTTCTATTTACTCCTTCAACGTATGTTGATCCTTCTTGGCTTGTCTTGCTGTCACGAATTTCAACTTCATTTCATGTCCCTCATGCCTCAAATAAAGGGAACATTCTCCAAGATTAAGCGTTTTAAAATGAACCCATACCCATCTCAAAAGAAGATGACAAGAGTTCGTGGGAGCTATATCACATAATACTTCTTTCACACATTGTCTTGTACTGAATTTGATCCTTGCATGATTCGGATGAAACCTTGTTGGTAACTTGAGTTTCTCCACCAATCTTTGGCTTACAACATTGGTGTCGCTTTCGTAAACGAATGCGACTAAACATGGGTGGCCTTCGATTAAACACCTTGTTCTCTACTACCTTTTCCATAATCTTTTTCTTTACTTCCTTTTCTTTTTCTTCAATTTCCCTTCCTTCTGCAGTTTATATTTCTTCTTTTTCTATTTTCTCCTTCAACGTATGTTGATCCTTCTTGGCTTGTTTTGGTGTCATAAATTTGAACTTCAATTCATGTCCCTCATGCCTCAAATATAGGGAACATTCATCAAGATTGAGCGTTTTAAAATGAACCCATGCCCATCTCAGAAGAAGATGACAAGAGTTCGTGGGAGCAATATCACATAATACTTCTTTCACAGATTGTCATTACTGAATTTGATCCTTGCTTGATTCGGGTGAACGCTTGTTGGTAACTGTAGTTTCTCCACCAATCTTTGCCTTACGACATTGTTGTCGCTTTCGTAAACGAATGTAACTAAACATGGGTGGCCTTCGATTAAACACCTTGTTACTACCTTTTCAATAAACTTTTTCTTTACTTCCTTTTCTTTTTCTTCAATTTTCCTTCCTTCTGCAGTTTACTTTTCTTCTTTTTCTGTTCTTTCTTTTCTATTTTCCCCTTCAACGTATGTTGATCCTTCTTGGCTTGTCTTGGTATTATGAATTTCAACTTCATTTCATGTCCGTCGTGCCTCAAATAAAGGAAACATTCATCAAGATTGAGCATTGTAAAATGAAGCCATGATGGTTATCTCAAAAGAAGAAGACAAGAGTTCGTGGGAACAATATCACATAATACTTCTTTCACAGATTGTCAATACTGAATTTGATCCTTGCTTGACTCGGGTGAACGCTTGTCGGTAACTGTAGTTTCTCCACCAATCTTTGGCTTACAACATTGTTGTCGCTTTCGTAAACGAATGCAACTAAACATGGGTGGCCTTCGATTAAACACCTTGTTCTCAACTACCTTTTTCATAATCTTTTTCTTTACTTCCTTTTCTTTTTCTTCAATTTCCCTTCCTTCTGCAGTTTATTTTTCTTCTTTTTCTATTCTTTCTTTTTCTATTTCCTCCTTCAATGTATGTTCATCCTTCTTGGCTTGTTTTGGTGTCATAAATTTGAACTTCAATTCATGTCCGTCATGCCACAAATAAAGGGAACGTTCTTCAGGATTAAGCGTTTGAAAATGAAGCCATGCCCATCTCAAAAGAAGATGACAAGAGTTCGTGGGAGCAATATCACATAATACTTATTTCACACATTGTCCTGTACTGAATTTGATCCTTGCATGATTCGGATGAAAGCTTGTTGGTAACTTGAGTTTCTCCACCAATCTTTGGCTTACAACATTGTTGTCGCTTTCGTAAACCAATGCGATTAAACATGGGTGGCCTTCGATTAAACACCTTATTCTCTACTACTTTTTCCATAATCTTTTTCTTTACATCCTTTTCTTTTTCTTCAATTTCCCTTCCTTCTGTAGTTTATATTTCTTCTTTTTCTATTTTCTCCTTCAACGTATGTTGATCCTTCTTGGCTTGTCTTGGTGTCATAAATTTCAACTTCATTTCATGTCCCTCATGCCTCAAATAAAGGGAACATTCATCAAGATTGAGTGTTTTAAAATGAACCCGTGCCCATCTCAAAAGAAGATGACAAGAGTTTGTGGGAGCAATATCACATAATACTGCTTTCACAGATTGTCATTACTGAATTTGATCCTTGCTTGATTCGGGTGAACGCTTGTTGGTAACTGTAGTTTCTCCACCAATCTTTGCCTTACGACATTGTTGTCGCTTTCGTAAACGAATGTAACTAAACATGGGTGGCCTTCGATTAAACACCTTGTTACTACCTTTTCAATAAACTTTTTCTTTACTTCCTTTTCTTTTTCTTCAATTTCCCTTCCTTCTGCAGTTTACTTTTCTTCTTTTTCTATTCTTTCTTTTCTATTTTCCCCTTCAACGTATGTTGATCCTTCTTGGCTTGTCTTGGTGTCATGAATTTCAACTTCATTTCATGTCTGTCATGCCTCAAATAAAGGGAACATTCATCAAGATTGAGCATTGTAAAATGAAGCCATGATGGTTATCTCAAAAGAAGATGACAAGAGTTCGTGGGAACAATATCACATAATACTTCTTTCACATATTGTCATTACTGAATTTGATCCTTGCTTGACTCGGGTGAACGCTTGTCGGTAACTGTAGTTTCTGCACCAATCTTTGGCTTACAACATTGTTGTCGCTTTCGTAAACGAATGCAACTAAACATAGGTGGCCTTCGATTAAACACCTTGTTCTCTACTACCTTTTCCATAATCTTTTTCTTTACTTCCTTTTCTTTTTCTTCAATTACCCTTCCTTCTGCAGTTTATTTTTCTTCTTTTTCTATTCTTTCTTTTTCTATTTTCTCCTTCAACGTATGTTGATCCTTCTTGGCTTGTTTTGGTGTCATAAATTTGAACTTCAATTCATGTCCGTCATGCCTCAAATAAAGGGAACGTTCTTCATGATTAAGCGTTTTAAAATGAAGTCATGCCCATCTCAAAAGAAGATGACAAGAGTTCGTGGGAGCAATATCACATAATACTTCTTAAACACATTGTCCTGTACTGAATTTGATCCTTGCATGATTCGGATGAAAGCTTGTTGGTAACTTGAGTTTCTCCACCAATCTTTGGCTTACAAAATTGTTGTCGCTTTCGTAAACCAATGGGATTAAAAATGGGTGGCCTTCGATTAAACACCTTGTTCTCTACTACCTTTTCCATAATCTTTTTCTTTACATCCTTTTCTTTTTCTTCAATTTCCCTTCCTTCTGTAGTTTATATTTCTTCTTTTTCTATTTTCTCCTTCAACATATGTTGATCCTTCTTGGCTTGTCTTGGTGTCATAAATTTCAACTTCATTTCATGTACCTCATGCCTCAAATAAAGGGAACATTCACCAAGATTGAGCGTTTTAAAATGAACCCATGCCCATCTCAAAAGAAGATGACAAGAGTTCGTGGGAGCAATATCACATAATACTTCTTTCACACATTGTCCTGTACTGAATTTGATCCTTGCATGATTCGGATGAAAGCTTGTTGGTAACTTGAGTTTCTCCACCAATCTTTGGCTTATAACATTGTTGTCGCTTTCGTAAACGAATGCGACTAAACATGGGTGGCCATCGATTAAACACCTTGTTCTCTACTACCTTTTCCATAATCTTTTTCTTTACTTCCTTTTCTTTTTCTTCAATTTCTCTTCCTTCTGCAGTTTATATTTCTTCTTTTTCTATTTGCTCCTTCAACGTATGTTGATCCTTCTTGGCTTGTCTTGATGTCATAAATTTCAACTTCATTTCATGTCCCTGATGCCTCAAATAAAGGGAACACTCATCAAAATTGAGCATTTTAAAATGAACCCATGCCCATCTCAAAAGAAGATGACAAGAGTTCGTGGGAGCAATATCACATAATACTTCTTTCACAGATTGTCATTACTGAATTTGATCCTTGCTTGATTCGGGTGAACGCTTGATGGTAACTGTAGTTTCTCCACCAATCTTTGGCTTACAACATTGTTGTCGCTTTCGTAATCGAATGTAACTAAACATGGGTGGCCTTCGATTAAACACCTTGTTACTACCTTTTCCATAAACTTTTTCATTACTTCCTTTTCTTTTTCTTCAATTTCCCTTCCTTCTGCAGTTTACTTTTCTTCCTTTTTTATTCTTTCTTTTCTATTTTCTCCTTCAACGTATGTTGATCCTTCTTGGCTTGTCTTGGTGTCATGAATTTCAACTTCATTTCATGTTCCTCACGCCTCAAATAAAGGGAACATTCATCAAGATTAAGCGTTTTAAAATGAAGCCATGCCCATCTCAAAAGAAGATGACAAGAGTTCGTGGGAACAATATCACATAATACTTCTTTCACACATTGTCTTGTATTGAATTTGATCCTTGCTTGATTCGGGTGAACGCTTGTCGGTAACTGTAGTTTCTCCACCAATCTTTGGCTTACAACATTGTTGTCGCTTTCGTAAACGAATGCAACTAAACATGGGTGGCCTTCGATTAAACACCTTGTTCTCTACTACCTTTTTCATAATCTTTTTCTTTACTTCCTTTTCTTTTTCTTCAATTTCCCTTCCTTCTGCAGTTTATTTTTCTTCTTTTTCTATTTTCTCCTTCAATGTATGTTGATCCTTCTTGGCTTGTTTTGGTGTCATAAATTTGAACTTCAATTCATGTCCGTGATGCCTCAAATAAAGGGAATGTTCTTCAGAATTAAGCGTTTGAAAATGAAGTCATGCCCATCCCAAAAGAAGATGACAAGAGTTCGTGGGAGCAATATCACATCATACTTCTTTCACACATTGTCCTGTACTGAATTTGATCCTTGCATGATTCGGATGAAAGCTTGTTGGTAACTTCAGTTTCTCCACCAATCTTTGGCTTACAACATTGTTGTCGCTTTCGTAATCGAATGTAACTAAACATGGGTGGCCTTCGATTAAACACCTTGTTACTATCTTTTCAATAAACTTTTCCTTTACTTCCTTTTCTTTTTCTTCAATTTCCCTTCCTTCTATAGTTTACTTTTCTTGTTTTTCTATTCTTTCTTTTCTATTTTCCCCTTCAACGTATGTTGATCCTTCTTGGCTTGTCTTGGTGTCATGAATTTCAACTTCATTTCAGCTCTGTCATGCCTCAAATAAAGGGAACATTCATCAAGATTGAGCATTGTAAAATGAAGCCATGATGGTTATCTCAAAAGAAGATGACAAGAGTTCGTGGGAACAATATCACATAATACTTCTTTCACAGATTGTCATTACTGAATTTGATCCTTGCTTGACTCGGGTGAACGCTTGTCGGTAACTGTAGTTTCTCCACCAATCTTTGGCTTACAACATTGTTGTCGCTTTCGTAAACAAATGCAACTAAACATGGGTGGCCTTCGATTAAACACCTTCTTCTCTACTACCTTTTTCATAATCTTTTTCTTTACTTCCTTTTCTTTTTCTTCAATTACCCTTCCTTCTGCAGTTTATTTTTCTTCTTTTTCTATTCTTTCTTTTTCTATTTTCTCCTTCAACGTATGTTGATCCTTCTTGGCTTGTTTTGGTGTCATAAATTTGAACTTCAATTCATGTCCGTCATGCCTCAAATAAAGGGAACGTTCTTCATGATTAAGCGTTTTAAAATGAAGTCATGCCCATCTCAAAAGAAGATGACAAGAGTTCGTGGGAGCAATATCACATAATACTTCTTAAACACATTGTCCTGTACTGAATTTGATCCTTGCATGATTCGGATGAAAGCTTGTTGGGAACTTGAGTTTCTCCACCAATCTTTGGCTTACAAAATTGTTGTCGCTTTCGTAAACCAATGCGATTAAACATGGGTGGCCTTCGATTAAACACCTTGCTCTCTCCTACCTTTTCCATAATCTTTTTCTTTACATCCTTTTCTTTTTCTTCAATTTCCCTTCCTTCTGTAGTTTATATTTCTTCTTTTTCTATTTTCTCCTTCAACGTATGTTGATCCTTCTTGGCTTGTCTTGGTGTCATAAATTTCAACTTCATTTCATGTACCTCATGCCTCAAATAAAGGGAACATTCACCAAGATTGAGCGTTTTAAAATGAACCCATGCCCATCTCAAAAGAAGATGACAAGAGTTCGTGGGAGCAATATCACATAATACTTCTTTCACACATTGTCCTGTACTGAATTTGATCCTTGCATGATTCGGATGAAAGCTTGTTGGTAACTTGAGTTTCTCCACCAATCTTTGACTTACAACATTGTTGTCGCTTTCGTAAACGAATGCAACTAAACATGGGTGGCCTTCGATTAAACACCTTGTTCTCTACTACCTTTTTCATAATCTTTTTCTTTACATCCTTTTCTTTTTCTTCAATTTCTCTTCCTTCTGCAGTTTATATTTCTTCTTTTTCTATTCTTTCTTTTCTATTTTCTCCTTCAACGTATGTTGATCCTTCTTGGCTTGTCTTGGTGTCATGAATTTCAACTTCATTTCGTGTCCCTCATGCCTCTAATAATGGGAACGTTCATCAAGATTGAGCATTGTAAAATGAACCCACGCCCATCTCAAAAGAAGATGACAAGAGTTCGTGGGAGCAATATCACATAATACTTCTTTCACACATTGTCCTGTACTGAATTTGATCCTTGCTTGATTCGGATGAAAGCTTGTTGGTAACTTGAGTTTCTCCACCAATCTTTGGCTTACAACATTGTTGTCGCTTTCGTAAACGAATGCGATTAAACATGGGTGGCCTTCGATTAAACACCTTGTTCTCTACTACCTTTTCCATAATCTTTTTCTTTACATCCTTTTCTTTTTCTTCAATTTCTCTTCCTTCTGCAGTTTATATTTCTTCTTTTTCTATTCTTTCTTTTCTATTTTCTCCTTCAACGTATGTTGATCCTTCTTGGCTTGTCTTGGTGTCATGAATTTCAACTTCATTTCATGTCCCTCATGCCTCAAATAAAGGGAACATTCATCAAGATTGAGCGTTTTAAAATGAAGCCATGCCCATCTGAAAAGAAGATGACAAGAGTTCGTGGGAACAATATCACATAATACTTCAGTCACAGATTGTCATTACTGAATTTGATCCTTGCTTGATTCGGGTGAACGCTTGTCGGTAACTGTAATTTCTCCACCAATCTTTGGCTTACAACATTGTTGTCGCTTTCGTAAACGAATGCGATTAAACATGGGTGGCCTTCGATTAAACACCTTGTTCTCTACTACCTTTTCCATAATCTTTTTCTTTACTTTCTTTTCTTTTTCTTTAATTTCCCTTCGTTCTGCAGTTTATATTTCTTCTTTTTCTATTTTCTCCTTCAACGTATGTTGATCCTTCTTGGCTTGTCTTGGTGTCATGAATTTCAACTTTATTTCATGTTCCTCATGCCTCAAATAAAGGGAACATTCATCAAGATTCAACGTTTTAAAATGAAGCCATGCCCATCTCAAAAGAAGATGACAAGAGTTCGTGGGAGCAATATCACATAATACTTCTTTCACACATTGTCCTGTACTGAATTTGATCCTTGCTTGATTCGGATGTAAGCTTGTTGGTAACTTTAGTTTCTCCACCCATCTTTGGCTTACAACATTTTTGTCGCTTTCGTAAACGAATGCAACAAAACATGGGTGGCCTTCGATTAAACACCTTGTTCTCTACTACCTTTTCCATAATCTTTTTCTTTACTTCCTTTTCTTTTTCTTCAATTTCCCTTCCTTATGCAGTTTATATTTCTTCTTTTTCTATTCTTTCTTTTTCTATTTTCTCCTTCAACGTATGTTGATCCTTCTTGACTTGTCTTGGTGTCATAAATTTCAACTTCATTTCATGTCCCTCATGCCTCTAATAAAGGGAACGTTCATCAAGATTGAGCATTGTAAAATGAACCCACGCCCATCTCAAAAGAAGATGACAAGAGTTCGTGGGAGCAATATCACATAATACTTCTTTCACACATTGTCCTGTACTGAATTTGATCCTTGCTTGATTCAGATGAAAGCTTGTTGTTAACTTGAGTTTCTCCACCAATCTTTGGCTTAAGACATTGTTGTCGCTTTCGTAAATGAATGCAACTAAACATTGATGGCCTTCGATTAAACACCTTGTTCTCTACTACCTTTTCCATAATCTTTTCCTTTACTTCCTTTTCTTTTTCTTCAATTTCCCTTCCTTCTGCAGGTTATTTTTCTTCTTTTTCTATTCTTTCTTTTTCTATTTTCTCCATCAATGTATGTTGATCCTTCTTGGCTTGTTTTGGTGTCATAAATTTCAACTTCAATTCATGTCCGTCAAGCCTCAAATAAAGGGAACGTTCTTCAGAATTAAGCGTTTTAAAATGAAGCGATGCCCATCTCAAAAGAAGATGGCAAGAGTTCGTAGCAGCAATATCACATAATACTTCTTTCACACATTGTCCTGTACTGAATTTGATCCTTGCATGATTCAGATGAAAGCTTGTTGGTAACTTGAGTTTCTCCACCAATCTTTGGCTTACCACATTGTTGTCGCTTTTGTAAACGAATGCGACTAAACATGGGTGGCCTTCGATTAAACACCTTGTTCTCTACTGCCTTTTCCGTAATCTTTTTCTTTACTTCCTTTTCTTTTTCTTCAATTTCCCTTAGTTCTGCAGTTTATATTTCTTCTTTTTCTATTCTTTCTTTTTCTTTTTTCTTCTTCAACGTATGTTGATCCTTCTTGGCTTGTCTTGGTGTCATAAATTTCAACTTCATCTCATGTCCCTCATGCCTCAAATAAAGGGAACGTTCATCAAGATTGAGCGTTTTAAAATGAACCGATGCCCATCTCAAAAGAAGATGACAAGAGTTCGTGGGAGCAATATCACATAATACTTCTTTCACACATTGTCCTGTACTGAATTTGATCCTTGCTTGATTCGGATTCTTGGCTTGTTGGTAACTTTAGTTTCTCCACCCATCTTTGGCTTACAACATTTTTGTCGCTTTCGTAAACGAATGCAACAAAACATGGGTGGCCTTCGACTAAACACCCTGTTCTCTACTACCTTTTCCATAATCTTATTCTTTACTTCCTTTTCTTTTTCTTCAATTTCCCTTAGTTCTGCAGTTTATATTTCTTCTTTTTCTATTCTTTCTTTTTCTATTTTCTCCTTCAACGTATGTTGATCCTTCTTGGCTTGTCTTGGTGTCATAAATTTCAACTTCTTTTCATGTCCCTCATATCTCAAATAAAGGGAACGTTCATCAAGATTGAGCGTTTTAAAATGAAGCCATGCCCATCTCAAAAGAAGATGACAATAGTTCGTGGGAGCAATATCATATAATACTTCTTTCACAAATTGTCATGTACTGAATTTGATCCTTGCTTGATTCGGGTGAAAGCTTGTTGGTAACTGTAGTTTCTCCACCAATCTTTGGCTTACAACATTGTTGTCGCTTTAGTAAACGAATGCAATTAAACATGGGTGGCCTTCGATTAAACACCTTGTTCTCTACTACCTTTTTCATAATCTTTTTCTTTACTTCCTTTTCTTTTTCTTCAATTTCCCTTCCTTCTGCAGGTTATTTTTCTTCTTTTTCTATTCTTTCTTTTTCTATTTTCTCCATCAATGTATGTTGATCCTTCTTGGCTTGTTTTGGTGTCATAAATTTCAACTTCAATTCATGTCCGTCATGCCTCAAATAAAGGGAACGTTCTTCAGGATTAAGTGTTTTAAAATGAAGCCATGCCCATCTCAAAAGAAGATGACAAGAGTTCGTAGCAGCAATATCACATAATACTTCTTTCACACATTGTCCTGTACTGAATTTGATCCTTGCATGATTCGGATGAAAGCTTGTTGGTAACTTGAGTTTCTCCACCAATCTTTGGCTTACAACATTGTTGTCGCTTTCGTAAACGAATGCGACTAAACATGGGTGGCCTTCGATTAAACACCTTGTTCTCTACTACCTTTTCCGTAATCTTTTTCTTTACTTCCTTTTCTTTTTCTTCAATTTCCCTTAGTTCTGCAGTTTATATTTCTTCTTTTTCTATTCTTTCTTTTCTATTTTCTCCTTCAACGTATGTTGATCCTTCTTGGCTTGTCTTTGTTTCATAAATTTCAACTTCATCTCTTGTCCCTCATGTCTCAAATAAAGGGAACGTTCATCAAGATTGAGCGTTTTAAAATGAAGCCATGCCCATCTCAAAAGAAGATGACAAGAGTTCGTGGGAGCAATATCACATAATACTTCTTTCCCAGATTGTCATTACTGAATTTGATCCTTGCTTGATTCGGGTGAACACTTGTCTGTAACTGTAGTTTCTCCACGAATCTTTGGCTTACAACATTGTTGTCGCTTTCGTAAACGAATGCAACTAAACATTGGTGGCCTTCGATTAAACACCTTGTGCTCTACTACCTTTTTCATAATCTTTTTCTTTACTTCATTTTCTTTTTCTTCAATTTCCCTTCCTTCTGTAGTTTACTTTTCTTCTTTTTCTATTCTTTCTTTTCTATTTTCTCCTTCAACGTCTGTTGATCCTTCTTGGCTTGTCTTGGTGTCATAAATTTCAACTTCATTTCATGTACCTCATGCCTCAAATAAAGGGAACATTCACCAAGATTGAGCGTTTTAAAATGAACCCATGCCCATCTCAAAAGAAGATGACAAGAGTTCGTGGGAGCAATATCACATAATACTTCTTTCACACATTGTCCTGTACTGAATTTGATCCTTGCATGATTCGGATGAAAGCTTGTTGGTAACTTGAGTTTCTCCACCAATCTTTGACTTACAACATTGTTGTCGCTTTCGTAAACGAATGCAACTAAACATGGGTGGCCTTCGATTAAACACCTTGTTCTCTACTACCTTTTTCATAATCTTTTTCTTTACATCCTTTTCTTTTTCTTCAATTTCTCTTCCTTCTGCAGTTTATATTTCTTCTTTTTCTATTCTTTCTTTTCTATTTTCTCCTTCAACGTATGTTGATCCTTCTTGGCTTGTCTTGGTGTCATGAATTTCAACTTCATTTCGTGTCCCTCATGCCTCTAATAATGGGAACGTTCATCAAGATTGAGCATTGTAAAATGAAGCCATGCCCATCTCAAAAGAAGATGACAAGAGTTCGTGGGAACAATATCACATAATACTTCAGTCACAGATTGTCATTACTGAATTTGATCCTTGCTTGATTCGGGTGAACGCTTGTCGGTAACTGTAGTCTCTCCACCAATCTTTGGCTTACAACATTGTTGTCGCTTTCGTAAACGAATGCAACTAAACATGGGTAGCCTTCGATTAAACACCTTGTGCTCTACTACCTTTTTCATAATCTTTTTCTTTACTTCATTTTCTTTTTCTTCAATTTCCCTTCCTTCTGTAGTTTACTTTTCTTCTTTTTCTATTCTTTCTTTTCTATTTTCTCCTTCAACGTCTGTTGATCCTTCTTGGCTTGTCTTGGTGTTATGAATTTCAACTTCATTTCATGTCCCTCATGCCTCAAATAAAGGGAACATTCATCATGATTAAGCGTTTTCAAATGAAGCCATGCCCATCTCAAAAGAAGATGACAAGAGTTCGTGGGAACAATATCACATAATACTTCAGTCACAGATTGTCATTACTGAATTTGATCCTTGCTTGATTCGGGTGAACGCTTGTCGGTAACTGTAGTCTCTCCACCAATCTTTGGCTTACAACATTTTTGTCGCTTTCGTAAACGAATGCAACAAAACATGGGTGGCCTTCGATTAAACACCTTGTTCTCTACTACCTTTTCCATAATCTTTTTCTTTACTTCCTTTTCTTTTTCTTCAATTTCCCTTCCTTATGCAGTTTATATTTCTTCTTTTTCTATTCTTTCTTTTTTCTATTTTCTCCTTCAACGTATGTTGATCCTTCTTGACTTGTCTTGGTGTCATAAATTTCAACTTCATTTCATGTCCCTCATGCCTCTAATAAAGGGAACGTTCATCAAGATTGAGCATTGTAAAATGAACCCATGCCCATCTCAAAAGAAGATGACAAGAGTTCGTGGGAGCAATATCACATAATACTTCTTTCACACATTGTCCTGTACTGAATTTGATCCTTGCTTGATTCGGATGAAAGCTTGTTGTTAACTTGAGTTTCTCCACCAATCTTTGGCTTAAGACATTGTTGTCGCTTTCGTAAATGAATGCAACTAAACATTGATGGCCTTCGATTAAACACCTTGTTCTCTACTACCTTTTCCATAATCTTTTCCTTTACTTCCTTTTCTTTTTCTTCAATTTCCCTTCCTTCTGCAGGTTATTTTTCTTCTTTTTCTATTCTTTCTTTTTCTATTTTCTCCATCAATGTATGTTGATCCTTCTTGGCTTGTTTTGGTGTCATAAATTTCAACTTCAATTCATGTCCGTCATGCCTCAAATAAAGGGAACGTTCTTCACGATTAAGCGTTTTAAAATGAAGCCATGCCCATCTCAAAAGAAGATGACAAGAGTTCGTAGCAGCAATATCACATAATACTTCTTTCACACATTGTCCTGTACTGAATTTGATCCTTGCTTGATTCGGATGAAAGCTTGTTGGTAAATTGAGTTTCTCCACCAATCTCTGGCTTACAACATTGTTGTCGCTTTCGTAAACGAATGCAACTAAACATGCGTGGCCTTCGATTAAACACTTTGTTCACTACTACCTTTTCCATAATCTTTTTCTTTATTTCCTTTTCTTTTTCTTCAATTTCCCTTCCTTCTGCAGTTTATATTTCTTCTTTTTCTATTTTTCCTTCAACGTATGTTGATCCTTCTTGGCTTGTCTTGGTGTCATAAATTTCAACTTCATTTCATGTCCCTCATGCCTCAGATAAAGGGAACGTTCATCAAGATTGAGCGTTTTAAAATGAAGTCATGCCCATCTCAAAAGAAGATGACAAGAGTTTGTGGGAGCAATATCACATAATACTTCTTTCACAGATTGTAATGTACTGAATTTGATCCTTGCTTGATTCGGGTGAAAGCTTGTTGGTAACTGTTGTTTCTCCACCAACCTTTGGCTTACAACATTGTTGTCGCTTTCGTAAAAGAATGCAATTAAACATGGGTGGCCTTCGATTAAACACCTTGTTCTCTACTACCTTTTTCATAATCTTTTTCTTTACTTCCTTTTCTTTTTCTTCAATTTCCCTTCCTTCTGCAGGTTATTTTTCTTCTTTTTCTATTCTTTCTTTTTCTATTTTCTCCATCAATGTATGTTGATCCTTCTTGGCTTGTTTTGGTGTCATAAATTTCAACTTCAATTCATGTCCGTCATGCCTCAAATAAAGGGAACGTTCTTCAGGATTAAGCGTTTTAAAATGAAGCCATGCCCATCTCAAAAGAAGATGACAAGAGTTCGTAGCAGCAATATCACATAATACTTCTTTCACACATTGTCCTGTACTGAATTTGATCCTTGCATGATTCGGATGAAAGCTTGTTGGTAACTTGAGTTTCTCCACCAATCTTTGGCTTACAACATTGTTGTCGCTTTCGTAAACGAATGCGACTAAACATGGGTGGCCTTCGATTAAACACCTTGTTCTCTACTACCTTTTCCGTAATCTTTTTCTTTACTTCCTTTTCTTTTTCTTCAATTTCCCTTCCTTCTGCAGGTCATTTTTCTTCTTTTTCTATTCTTTCTTTTTCTATTTTCTCCATCAATGTATGTTGATCCTTCTTGGCTTGTTTTGGTGTCATAAATTTCAACTTCAATTCATGTCCGTCATGCCTCAAATAAAGGGAACGTTCTTCAGGATTAAGCGTTTTAAAATGAAGCCATGCCCATCTCAAAAGAAGATGACAAGAGTTCGTAGCAGCAATATCACATAATACTTCTTTCACACATTGTCCTGTACTGAATTTGATCCTTGCATGATTCGGATGAAAGCTTGTTGGTAACTTGAGTTTCTCCACCAATCTTTGGCTTACAACATTGTTGTCGCTTTCGTAAACGAATGCGACTAAACATGGGTGGCCTTCGATTAAACACCTTGTTCTCTACTACCTTTTCCGTAATCTTTTTCTTTACTTCCTTTTCTTTTTCTTCAATTTCCCTTAGTTCTGCAGTTTATATTTCTTCTTTTTCTATTCTTTCTTTTTCTATTTTCTCCTTCAACGTATGTTGATCCTTCTTGGCTTGTCTTTGTTTCATAAATTTCAACTTCATCTCTTGTCCCTCATGTCTCAAATAAAGGGAACGTTCATCAAGATTGAGCGTTTTAAAATGAAGCCATGCCCATCTCAAAAGAAGATGACAAGAGTTCGTGGGAGCAATATCACATAATACTTCTTTCCCAGATTGTCATTACTGAATTTGATCCTTGCTTGATTCGGGTGAACACTTGTCTGTAACTGTAGTTTCTCCACGAATCTTTGGCTTACAACATTGTTGTCGCTTTCGTAAACGAATGCAACTAAACATTGGTGGCCTTCGATTAAACACCTTGTGCTCTACTACCTTTTTCATAATCTTTTTCTTTACTTCATTTTCTTTTTCTTCAATTTCCCTTCCTTCTGTAGTTTACTTTTCTTCTTTTTCTATTCTTTCTTTTCTATTTTCTCCTTCAACGTCTGTTGATCCTTCTTGGCTTGTCTTGGTGTCATGAATTTCAACTTCATTTCATGTCCCTCATGCCTCAAATAAAGGGAACATTCATCATGATTAAGCGTTTTCAAATGAAGCCATGCTCATCTCAAAAGAAGATGACAAGAGTTCGTGGGAACAATATCACATAATACTTCAGTCACAGATTGTCATTACTGAATTTGATCCTTGCTTGATTCGGGTGAACGCTTGTCGGTAACTGTAGTTTCTCCACCAATCTTTGGCTTACAACATTGTTGTCGCTTTCGTAAACGAATGCAACTAAACATGGGTAGCCTTCGATTAAACACCTTGTTCTCTACTACCTTTTTCATAATCTTTTTCTTTACTTCCTTTTCTTTTTCTTCAATTTCCCTTCCTTCTGCAGGTTATTTTTCTTCTTTTTCTATTCTTTCTTTTTCTATTTTCTCCTTCAATGTATGTTGATCCTTCTTGGCTTGTTTTGGTGTCATAAATTTCAACTTCAATTCATGTCCGTCATGCCTCAAATAAAGGGAACGTTCATCAAGATTGAGCGTTTTAAAATGAACCGATGCCCATCTCAAAAGAAGATGACAAGAGTTCGTGGGAGCAATATCACATAATACTTCTTTCACACATTGTCCTGTACTGAATTTGATCCTTGCTTGATTCGGATTCTTGGCTTGTTGGTAACTTTAGTTTCTCCACCCATCTTTGGCTTACAACATTTTTGTCGCTTTCGTAAACGAATGCAACAAAACATGGGTGGCCTTCGACTAAACACCCTGTTCTCTACTACCTTTTCCATAATCTTATTCTTTACTTCCTTTTCTTTTTCTTCAATTTCCCTTCCTTCTGCAGGTTATTTTTCTTCTTTTTCTATTCTTTCTTTTTCTATTTTCTCCTTCAACGTATGTTGATCCTTCTTGGCTTGTCTTGGTGTCATAAATTTCAACTTCTTTTCATGTCCCTCATATCTCAAATAAAGGGAACGTTCATCAAGATTGAGCGTTTTAAAATGAAGCCATGCCCATCTCAAAAGAAGATGACAATAGTTCGTGGGAGCAATATCATATAATACTTCTTTCACAAATTGTCATGTACTGAATTTGATCCTTGCTTGATTCGGGTGAAAGCTTGTTGGTAACTGTAGTTTCTCCACCAATCTTTGGCTTACAACATTGTTGTCGCTTTCGTAAACGAATGCAATTAAACATGGGTGGCCTTCGATTAAACACCTTGTTCTCTACTACCTTTTTCATAATCTTTTTCTTTACTTCCTTTTCTTTTTCTTCAATTTCCCTTCCTTCTGCAGGTTATTTTTCTTCTTTTTCTATTCTTTCTTTTTCTATTTTCTCCATCAATGTATGTTGATCCTTCTTGGCTTGTTTTGGTGTCATAAATTTCAACTTCAATTCATGTCCGTCATGCCTCAAATAAAGGGAACGTTCTTCAGGATTAAGTGTTTTAAAATGAAGCCATGCCCATCTCAAAAGAAGATGACAAGAGTTCGTAGCAGCAATATCACATAATACTTCTTTCACACATTGTCCTGTACTGAATTTGATCCTTGCATGATTCGGATGAAAGCTTGTTGGTAACTTGAGTTTCTCCACCAATCTTTGGCTTACAACATTGTTGTCGCTTTCGTAAACGAATGCGACTAAACATGGGTGGCCTTCGATTAAACACCTTGTTCTCTACTACCTTTTCCGTAATCTTTTTCTTTACTTCCTTTTCTTTTTCTTCAATTTCCCTTAGTTCTGCAGTTTATATTTCTTCTTTTTCTATTCTTTCTTTTTCTATTTTCTCCTTCAACGTATGTTGATCCTTCTTGGCTTGTCTTTGTTTCATAAATTTCAACTTCATCTCTTGTCCCTCATGTCTCAAATAAAGGGAACGTTCATCAAGATTGAGCGTTTTAAAATGAAGCCATGCCCATCTCAAAAGAAGATGACAAGAGTTCGTGGGAGCAATATCACATAATACTTCTTTCCCAGATTGTCATTACTGAATTTGATCCTTGCTTGATTCGGGTGAACACTTGTCTGTAACTGTAGTTTCTCCACGAATCTTTGGCTTACAACATTGTTGTCGCTTTCGTAAACGAATGCAACTAAACATTGGTGGCCTTCGATTAAACACCTTGTGCTCTACTACCTTTTTCATAATCTTTTTCTTTACTTCATTTTCTTTTTCTTCAATTTCCCTTCCTTCTGTAGTTTACTTTTCTTCTTTTTCTATTCTTTCTTTTCTATTTTCTCCTTCAACGTCTGTTGATCCTTCTTGGCTTGTCTTGGTGTCATGAATTTCAACTTCATTTCATGTCCCTCATGCCTCAAATAAAGGGAACATTCATCATGATTAAGCGTTTTCAAATGAAGCCATGCCCATCTCAAAAGAAGATGACAAGAGTTCGTGGGAACAATATCACATAATACTTCAGTCACAGATTGTCATTACTGAATTTGATCCTTGCTTGATTCGGGTGAACGCTTGTCGGTAACTGTAGTTTCTCCACCAATCTTTGGCTTACAACATTGTTGTCGCTTTCGTAAACGAATGCAACTAAACATGGGTAGCCTTCGATTAAACACCTTGTTCTCTACTACCTTTTTCATAATCTTTTTCTTTACTTCCTTTTCTTTTTCTTCAATTTCCCTTCCTTCTGCAGGTTATTTTTCTTCTTTTTCTATTCTTTCTTTTTCTATTTTCTCCTTCAATGTATGTTGATCCTTCTTGGCTTGTTTTGGTGTCATAAATTTCAACTTCAATTCATGTCCATCATGCCTCAAATAAAGGGAACGTTCTTCAAGATTAAGCGTTTTAAAATGAAGCCATGCCCATCTCAAAAGAAGATGACAAGAGTTCGTGGGAGCAATATCACATAATACTTCTTTCACACATTGTCCTGTACTGAATTTGATCCTTGCTTGATTTGGATATAAGCTTGTTGGTAACTTTAGTTTCTCCACCCATCTTTGGCTTACAACATTTTTGTCGCTTTCGTAAACGAATGCAACAAAACATGGGTGGCCTTCGATTAAACACCTTGTTCTCTACTACCTTTTCCATAATCTTTTTCTTTACTTCCTTTTCTTTTTCTTCAATTTCCCTTCCTTATGCAGTTTATATTTCTTCTTTTTCTATTCTTTCTTTTTTCTATTTTCTCCTTCAACGTATGTTGATCCTTCTTGACTTGTCTTGGTGTCATAAATTTCAACTTCATTTCATGTCCCTCATGCCTCTAATAAAGGGAACGTTCATCAAGATTGAGCATTGTAAAATGAACCCATGCCCATCTCAAAAGAAGATGACAAGAGTTCGTGGGAGCAATATCACACAATACTTCTTTCACACATTGTCCTGTACTGAATTTGATCCTTGCTTGATTCGGATGAAAGCTTGTTGTTAACTTGAGTTTCTCCACCAATCTTTGGCTTAAGACATTGTTGTCGCTTTCGTAAATGAATGCAACTAAACATTGATGGCCTTCGATTAAACACCTTGTTCTCTACTACCTTTTCCATAATCTTTTCCTTTACTTCCTTTTCTTTTTCTTCAATTTCCCTTCCTTCTGCAGGTTATTTTTCTTCTTTTTCTATTCTTTCTTTTTCTATTTTCTCCATCAATGTATGTTGATCCTTCTTGGCTTGTTTTGGTGTCATAAATTTCAACTTCAATTCATGTCCGTCATGCCTCAAATAAATGGAACGTTCTTCACGATTAAGCGTTTTAAAATGAAGCCATGCCCATCTCAAAAGAAGATGACAAGAGTTCGTAGCAGCAATATCACATAATACTTCTTTCACACATTGTCCTGTACTGAATTTGATCCTTGCTTGATTCGGATGAAAGCTTGTTGGTAAATTGAGTTTCTCCACCAATCTCTGGCTTACAACATTGTTGTCGCTTTCGTAAACGAATGCAACTAAACATGCGTGGCCTTCGATTAAACACCTTGTTCACTACTACCTTTTCCATAATCTTTTTCTTTATTTCCTTTTCTTTTTCTTCAATTTCCCTTCCTTCTGCAGTTTATATTTCTTCTTTTTCTATTTTCTCCATCAACGTATGTTGATCCTTCTTGGCTTGTCTTGGTGTCATAAATTTCAAGTTCATTTCATGTCCCTCATGCCTCAGATAAAGGGAACGTTCATCAAGATTGAGCGTTTTAAAATGAAGTCATGCCCATCTCAAAAGAAGATGACAAGAGTTTGTGGGAGCAATATCACATAATACTTCTTTCACAGATTGTAATGTACTGAATTTGATCCTTGCTTGATTCGGGTGAAAGCTTGTTGGTAACTGTTGTTTCTCCACCAACCTTTGGCTTACAACATTGTTGTCGCTTTCGTCAACGAATGCAACAAAACATGGGTGGCCTTCGATTAAACACCTTGTTCACTACTACCTTTTTCATAATCCTTTTCTTTACTTCCTTTTCTTTTTCTTCAATTTCCCTTCCTTCTGGAGTTTATTTTTCTTCTTTTTCTATTCTTTCTTTTCTATTTTCTCCTTCAACGTATGTTGATCCTTCTTGCCTTGTCTTGGTGTCATGAATTTCAACTTCATTTCATGTCCCACATGCCTCAAATAAAGGGAACATTCATCAAGATTGAGCGTTTTAAAATGAAGCCATGCCCATCTCAAAAAAAAAATGACAAGAGTTTGTGGGAACAATATCACATAATACTTCTTTCACACATTGTCCTGTACTGAATTTGATCCTTGCTTGATTCGGATGAGAGCATTTTGGTAAATTGGGTTTCTCCACCAATATCTGGCTTACAACAATGTTGTCGCTTTCATAAACGAATGCAATTAAACATGCGTGGCCTTCGATTAAACTCCTTCTTCTCTACTACCTTTTTCATAATCTTTTTCTTTACTTCCTTTTCTTTTTCTTCAATTTCCCTTCCTTCTGCATTTTATTTTTCTTCTTTTTCTATTCTTTCTTTTCTATTTTCTCCTTCAACGTATGTTGATCCTTCTTGGCTTGTCTTGGTGTCATGAAATTCAACTTCATTTCATGTCCCACATGCCTCAAATAAAGGAAACATTCATCAAGATTGAGCGTTTTAAAGTGAAGCCATGCCCATCTCAAAAGAAGATGATAAGAGTTCGTGGGAACAATATCACATAATACTTCTTTCACAGATTGTCATGTACTGAATTTGATCCTTGGTTCATTCGGGTGAAAGCTTGTTGTTAACTGTAGTTTCTCCACCAATCTTTTTCTTACAACATTGTTGTCACTTTCGTAAACGAATGCAACTAAACATGGGCGGCCTTCGATTAAACACCTTGTTCTCTACTACCTTTTTCATAATCTTTTTCTTTACTTCCTTTTCTTTTTCTTCAATTTCCCTTACTTCTGCAGTTTATTTTTCTTCTTTTTCTATTCTTTCTTTTCTATTTTCTCCTTCAACGTATGTTGATCCTTCTTGGCTTGTCTTGGTGTCATCAATTTCAACTTCATTTCATGTCCCTCATGACTCAAATAAAGGGAACGTTCTTCAGGATTAAGCGTTTTAAAATGAAGCCATGCCCATCTCAAAAGAAGATGACAAGAGTTCGTAGCAGCAATATCACATAATACTTCTTTCACACATTGTCCTGTACTGAATTTGATCCTTGCATGATTCGGATGAAAGCTTGTTGGTAACTTGAGTTTCTCCACCAATCTTTGGCTTACAACATTGTTGTCGCTTTCGTAAACGAATGCGACTAAACATGGGTGGCCTTCGATTAAACACCTTGTTCTCTACTACCTTTTCCGTAATCTTTTTCTTTACTTCCTTTTCTTTTTCTTCAATTTCCCTTAGTTCTGCAGTTTATATTTCTTCTTTTTCTATTCTTTCTTTTTCTATTTTCTCCTTCAACGTATGTTGATCCTTCTTGGCTTGTCTTGGTTTCATAAATTTCAACTTCATCTCATGTCCCTCATGTCTCAAATAAAGGGAATGTTCATCAAGATTGAGCGTTTTAAAATGAAGCCATGCCCATCTCAAAAGAAGATGACAAGAGTTCGTGGGAGCAATATCATATAATACTTCTTTCACAAATTGTCATGTACTGAATTTGATCCTTGCTTGATTCGGGTGAAAGCTTGTTGGTAACTGTAGTTTCTCCACCAATCTTTTGCTTACAACATTGTTGTCGCTTTCGTAAACGAATGCAACTAAACATGGGTGGCCTTCGATTAAACACCTTGTTCTCTACTACCTTTTTCATAATCTTTTTCTTTACTTCCTTTTCTTTTTCTTCAATTTCCCTTCCTTCTGCAGTTTATATTTCTTCTTTTTCTATTTTCTCCATCAATGTATGTTGATCCTTCTTGGCTTGTTTTGGTGTCATAAATTTCACTTCAATTCATGTCCGTCATGCCTCAAATAAAGGGAACGTTCTTCAGGATTAAGCGTTTTAAAATGAAGCCATGCCCATCTCAAAAGAAGATGACAAGAGTTTGTGGGAACAATATCACATAATACTTCTTTCACACATTGTCCTGTACTGAATTTGATCCTTGCTTGATTCGGATGAGAGCTTGTTGGTAAATTGAGTTTCTCCACCAATCTCTGGCTTACAACAATGTTGTCGCTTTCGTAAACGAATGCAATTAAACATGCGTGGCCTTCGATTAAACTCCTTCTTCTCTACTACCTTTTTCATAATCTTTTTCTTTACTTCCTTTTCTTTTTCTTCAATTTCCCTTCCTTCTGCATTTTATTTTTCTTCTTTTTCTATTCTTTCTTTTCTATTTTCTCCTTCAACGTATGTTGATCCTTCTTGGCTTGTCTTGGTGTCATGAATTTCAACTTCATTTCATGTCCCACATGCATCAAATAAAGGGAACATTCATCAAGATTGAGCGTTTTAAAGTGAAGTCATGCCCATCTCAAAAGAAGATGATAAGAGTTCGTGGGAACAATATCACATAATACTTCTTTCACAGATTGTCATGTACTGAATTTGATCCTTGGTTCATTCGGGTGAAAGCTTGTTGTTAACTGTAGTTTCTCCACCAATCTTTTTCTTACAACATTGTTGTCGCTTTCGTAGACGAATGCAACTAAACATGGGCGGCCTTCGATTAAACACCTTGTTCTCTACTACCTTTTTCATAATCTTTTTCTTTACTTCCTTTTCTTTTTCTTCAATTTCCCTTGCTTCTGCAGTTTATTTTTCTTCTTTTTCTATTCTTTCTTTTCTATTTTCTCCTTCAACGTATGTTGATCCTTCTTGGCTTGTCTTGGTGTCATAAATTTCAACTTCATTTCATGTCCCTCATGACTCAAATAAAGGGAACGTTCTTCATGATTAAGCGTTTTAAAATGAAGCCATGCCCATCTCAAAAGAAGATGACAAGAGTTCGTGGGACCAATATCACATAATACTTCTTTCACACATTGTCCTGTACTGAATTTGATCCTTGCACGATTCGGATGAAAGCTTGTTGGTAACTTGAGTTTCTCCACCAATCTTTGGCTTACAACATTGTTGTCGCTTTCGTAAACGAATGCGACTAAACATGGGTGGCCTTCGATTAAACACCTTGTTCTCTACTACCTTTTTCGTAATCTTTTTCTTTACTTCCTTTTCTTTTTCTTCAATTTCCCTTAGTTCTGCAGTTTATATTTCTTCTTTTTCTATTCTTTCTTTTTCTATTTTCTCCTTCAACGTATGTTGATCCTTCTTGGCTTGTCTTGGTTTCATAAATTTCAACTTCATCTCATGTCCCTCATGTCTCAAATAAAGGGAACGTTCATCAAGATTGAGCGTTTTAAAATGAAGCCATGCCCATCTCAAAAGAAGATGACAAGAGTTCGTGGGAGCAATATCATATAATACTTCTTTCACAAATTGTCATGTACTGAATTTGATCCTTGCTTGATTCGGGTGAAAGCTTGTTGGTAACTGTAGTTTCTCCACCAATCTTTTGCTGACAACATTGTTGTCGCTTTCGTAAACGAATGCAACTAAACATGGGTGGCCTTCGATTAAACACCTTGTTCTCTACTACCTTTTTCATAATCTTTTTCTTTACTTCCTTTTCTTTTTCTTCAATTTCCCTTCCTTCCGCAGTTTATATTTCTTCTTTTTCTATTTTCTCCATCAATGTATGTTGATCCTTCTTGGCTTGTTTTGGTGTCATAAATTTCAACTTCAATTCATGTCCGTCATGCCTCAAATAAAGGGAACGTTCTTCAGGATTAAGCGTTTTAAAATGAAGCCATGCCCATCTCAAAAGAAGATGACAAGAGTTTGTGGGAACAATATCACATAATACTTCTTTCACACATTGTCCTGTACTGAATTTGATCCTTGCTTGATTCGGATGAGAGCTTGTTGGTAAATTGAGTTTCTCCACCAATCTCTGGCTTACAAGAATGTTGTCGCTTTCGTAAACGAATGCAATTAAACATGCGTGGCCTTCGATTAAACTCCTTCTTCTCTACTACCTTTCTCATAATCTTTTTCTTTACTTCCTTTTCTTTTTCTTCAATTTCCCTTCCTTCTGCATTTTATTTTTCTTCTTTTTCTATTCTTTCTTTTCTATTTTCTCCTTCAACGTATGTTGATCCTTCTTGGCTTGTCTTGGTGTCATGAATTTCAACTTCATTTCATGTCCCACATGCCTCAAATAAAGGGAACATTCATCAAGATTGAGCGTTTTAAAGTGAAGCCATGCCCATCTCAAAAGAAGATGATAAGAGTTCGTGGGAACAATATCACATAATACTTCTTTCACAGATTGTCATGTACTGAATTTGATCCTTGGTTCATTCGGGTGAAAGCTTGTTGTTAACTGTACTTTCTCCACCAATCTTTTTCTCACAACATTGTTGTCGCTTTCGTAAACGAATGCAACTAAATATGGGCGGCCTTCGATTAAACACCTTGTTCTCTACTACCTTTTTCATAATCTTTTTCTTTACTTCCTTTTCTTTTTCTTCAATTTCCCTTCCTTCTGCAGTTTATTTTTCTTCTTTTTCTATTCTTTCTTTTCTATTTTCTCCTTCAACGTACGTTGATCCTTCTTGGCTTGTCTTGGAGTCATAAATTTGAACTTCATTTCATGTCCCTCATGACTCAAATAAAGGGAACGTTCATCAAGATTTATCGTTCTAAAATGAAGCCATGCCAATCTCAAAAGAAGATGACAAGAATTCGTGGGAGCAATATCACATTATACTTCTTTCACAGATTGTCATGTACTGAATTTGATCCTTGCTTCATTCGGGTGAAAGCTTGTTGGTAAATGTAGTTTCTCCACCAATCTTTTGCTTACAACATTGTTGTCGCTTTCGTAAACTAATGCAACTAAACATGGGCGGCCTTCGATTAAACACCTTGTTCTCTACTACCTTTTTCATAATCTTTTTCTTTACTTCCTTTTCTTTTTCTTCAATTTCGCTTCCTTCTGCAGTTTATAGTTCTTCTTTTTCTATTTTCTCCTTCAACGTATGTTGATCCTTCTTGGCTTGTCTTGGTGTCATGAATTTCAACTTCATTTCAACCAAGGATAAAGGCACATGCTTAAGAAGACTAAGCATGTTTAGAAAGGAAGTTCACTAATCCTTCATCCCTTTTCATTTGTGTTTATTATTTTTGATTCCCAAAGTTGACTTAGTTGAATCAACTTTAGTTGACTTGTTGACCTTTGACTTATTGACTATAGTTGACTTGACTTAAGCCAACATGCTAATCTATGTTTATTTGCTTTGTAGGTTAATTAGGAGTAAGAAAGCAATGCTAGGTGGCGCATGGTGATTGGGGAGCATAAATGATGTGGAAGAGAGAGTAAAGCAAAGGCATAAAGCATAAAGTAAAAGGCATGAAGCAAGTGTACCTATGTACCTTTGGTCTCCTTTGTTTTTAGCACTCTTTGGCCACTTTTTGGAGACATATGAGACACATTCTTTGTCTCCTTTTGTGCTAGAACGAAATTAGCCTTGCACACACCATAGCTAGCTCTTTTGTCTCTCATTTTTTGTAACCTTATTTGACCTAGTTTCTAGAAGCTAGGGTTAGGTTTTTGTAGAGACATCCTTAGGTATCTTTTATTTGCTTAGAGGCCCCTAAACTCTTCTATATAAGGGGTGCTCCTAGACATGTAAAAGGGTTGAACATTTTGAAGTAAAAACACTCTTGTGTCTCAACCATTTGTGAGAGTTTCCTCCCTTGGGAGTGAATACTTTTAAGCCTTATCTTGCATAGCAAGTGGCGGCACACATCCACTCATCTTCAAGGTTGCCATGGCTTCTAGCCTAGCCTTGTAGTGGCGTGCTTCTCACATTTTTACCATTTCTTTCCTTTCCATTTTATGTTTTCTTCTTCCTTTAATTGTTCTTAGTTTTCTATGGTTTATGTGCTTTCCATTTCTTTTTTGTTTTGAATCAATCCATCATCTTCTTCTCTTGAGCTTTGTGAAAGGAACCTTCACATCTAGATAGCTTGCTATCTTAATGTCCAGTGGGGATTTCACTTAGCTTTCTTAATCAACTCTCACAATATTCAATATTCTTAAAAGAAAACAACATAATCCTTCATCATTTGGTATCTAGAGCTTTGGTTGTCCTTGAATATGGTGTTTTCATGTTCTAACCTTGTCTTGTGTAGCTATCTTTGAATGGTCCACATAAAAACAGTGCTGGCAGCAACGTGTGCGTTTTTGCAAAAAATACTGCAGCTAGCTCAGTGGTCCAAAAGTAACATTCTTTATATCAAAAGAAAGCTCCGTGAGTCTAGTTTCCAACAAAAAAAGAATTAACGCATTTGGAGTTCTGTGGAGAGAGTTATGATCAAATGAGTGAGCAAAGGTCAGAGCTGCCGAGAATACGAAAAAGAACGTTTTCAGGTTATGTTGTGGCAATTTTGGCTTCGGCTTTGTGACTTTTTTGCTCCTAAATGTGGTTGGATAACATGTCTTTTGATGCTTACTCTTTGAGACTCAAATCCATGAGTTTAAATGCATGATAGCTACATGTTTGTGTCTTTGTGTATGTCATGTTTGAGTCTTTAAATGTGCCTAACTTTTGCTTGAGTCATATGTCATATGTTAGCTTGAAGTTTTCTTATTCTTGTTTTTCCAAGTATTTGAATCTTTCTTTCACTTTATGTCTTGCTTGATGTATGCTCCATGAAATTGATTTTGGCCTAAAACTTGAGGAACTAAGTGTCCAAGCCACCTAAAACTCTTTCTCACCATTTTATGAAACTAGTTGTGAAAGAAGAAAAATTTGCACCAATTTTTGCCTAAAAACCGAGAGCAACCTTGCTCCTTGGTGAACTAAAAGTGTGTTTTTCACTAGGTGTTATGCTACTAGTTTTCATACTTGAGAATTGGGTGATATTGGCTAATTAGTTCCATGCTTTAACTTGGTTATGATCTTTCTTGGTGTATGCATGATTTAAGACTTGAAGATGCTTGTTAAGTGCTTTCCATAGAGTCTTTCAAATGTGCTTTTCTTGTTTTAGTCTTGTTAAAAGTTTTGTCTCAAACTTTTCTTCTTTAGAGTTTAGCTTTCCTTGTTTTTGTGCTTTTCTTGCTTGTCACTAGGTGTTCTTTGTTTTGTCTTAGTAGTTTTCTTTTCTTGAAACTCTTGGGATGTTGTGGCCGAATCACTTGCCTTGCATTTGAAAGGTTTTGAACAAGTTTTTAAAAGTGTTTGCTTCACTCCTTTGGAGGAGCTTTGAGTGTAGCCTTGCCTTATTACTTTGGGAGAGTGATCTAAACACTTGGGTTACATTTTGGGTTGGAATTGGTCTCGGTTTTCATGTTGTCTAACTCCTAATTCATTTATTTTGTCTTGGCTTTGAGTGTTTTGTTGTAGGAACCATGGCAAGTTCATCAAATGCACCTACTCTAAACAAAAACAATACATTGATGATATTACTTCGGGATTTGGAGTTGTCTAGGAAGGAGGCCCTTGAACAATTGAGAAAAGACAAGGAGCAAAGTGACCTAAGAATCCAAGAGCACATTCAAAGGCTTGAAGCTAGGGAGCAAGAAAGAGAGGCTAGGAAAAGAGGGCATTCTAGGCGCAACCCATCACAAGAGAAGCAAACTCCAAAGATTCCTAAGTTCTATGGAGGAAGTGATCCCAAAATCTTCCTTGATTGGGAAGCTAAAGTTGATCAAATTTTCAATGAAAATCATGTAAAGGATCAAGCACAAGTTGATCTAGTAGTTTTAGGATTTTTGGAATATGCCAATACTTGGTGGCATAAAGTTTGTAAGAATTATGACCAAGGGCCACCCGCGGCTTCTTGGATGGACATTAAAACTCTTATGCGCGCTAGATTTGTTCCTCCCTCCTATAGGAAGGAACATCTTTTGAAGCTCCAAAGGCTTCACCAAGGTTCTATGAGTGTGAGTGAGTACTTTAAAGAATTAGAGTCTCAAATGCGTAGGGTTGAAATAAAAGAGACTAACAAAGAGAAAATAAAAAGATTTGTGAGTGGTCTTAGGAGAGACATACAAGACCAAGTAGAGTTGTATGAGTACTCCACTCTTGAAAATGTTTTCACACTTGCCCTTGGGATTGAAATTCAATTGAAAAGAAAAAGAAAGGCAAGGAAGAGTTACTCACCCAACCACTACTTTAGTCACTCATGGAAGGGAAAGGATAAAAAGAAACATGATAAGTTCCCTTCTAACTCTCATCAAGAACCACCAAGTAAAAGTAAGTCACCAAGTGATCACATTCACCATTCCACTTCTCAAAGATCAAGTTCCATTAAATGTTTTAAATGTTTGGCTAATAATCACATTGCTTTAAATTGCCCAACCAAAAGGACCATGATCTTAAAGAAGAGTAATGATGTTGAAAGTGAACACTCATCTCCCCATTCTCTTTCAAAAGAATCTTCTTCCTCTAGTAAAACTAAAATTTTTGAGAAAGACCCTATGTTATTAAGGCGCATGATAGGTCAAGATCAAAGTGAGCTTGAGCCAACTCAAAGAGAAAACATTTTTCAATCTAGGTGCAAAATTAACAAATGGGTTTGCTCTCTAATTATTGATGGAGGAAGTAGTACCAATATAGCTAGCACAAGGTTGCTTGGATAAGTAAAGAGGGAGAAATAGATGTCAATAAACAAGTCCTAATTAACTTCTCTATAGGAAGCTACAAAATTGAGGTGCTATGTGATGTTGTTCCCATGGAAGTCACACATATCTTACTAGGTAGGCCATGGCAATTTGATAAACAAACTTTACATGATGGCTATACCAACCAATACATTTTCTTCAAAAATGGGAAAAAGACAACTTTACTACCTCTATCACCTCAAGAAGTTAATAAGGATAGAAATATAATAAGAAAAGATAAAGAAGAAAAAGAAAAGGGGCAAGCTTTCACCAAGGTTTTACTTGCCTACAAAAAAATTCTTCCAAAGCAAGATGTGCATCACTCTTCCTTCTCTTCCCTAGCCAAAAAGGAAGGCCCAAAGCATAAGCAAGAGAGGAAGAGTAGTCTAGAAAATAAATATGGCCTAACCAAAGCTAGGGGTAATACCCTTAGAAAGGATGGAGCAAAAGCTCATAAAAGGGAGGCGCAAATCCTCTCCCAAATCAAGTCAAGTTCCATCCACAAAGGCTTCAAGAATTTGTGGTCAAATTCTCTCCAAGAAGGGGAGGATGATGAAGGATTGACCCCAACCAAGGATGAAGGCACATGCTTAAGAAGACTAAGCATGTTTAGAAAGGAAGTTCACTAATCCTTCATCCCTTTTCATTTGTGTTTATTATTTTTGATTCCCAAAGTTGACTTAGTTGAATCAACTTTAGTTGACTTGTTGACCTTTGACTAGGTTTGACTTATTGACTATAGTTGACTTGACTTAAGCCAACATGCTAATCTATGTTTATTTGCTTTGTAGGTTAATTAGGAGTAAGAAAGCAATGCTAGGTGGCGCATGGTGATTGGGGAGCATAAATGATGTGGAAGAGAGAGTAAAGCAAAGGCATAAAGCATAAAGTAAAAGGCATGAAGCAAGTGTACCTATGTACCTTTGGTCTCCTTTGTTTTTAGCACTCTTTGGCCACTTTTTGGAGACATATGAGACACATTCTTTGTCTCCTTTTGTGCTAGAACGAAATTAGCCTTGCACACACCATAGCTAGCTCTTTTGTCTCTCATTTTTTGTAACCTTATTTAACCTAGTTTCTAGAAGCTAGGGTTTGGTTTTTGTAGAGACATCCTTAGGTATCTTTTATTTGCTTAGAGGCCCCTAAACTCTTCTATATAAGGGGTGCTCCTAGACATGTAAAACGGTTGAACATTTTGAAGTAAAAACACTCTTGTGTCTCAACCATTTGTGAGAGTTTCCTCCCTTGGGAGTGAATACTTTTAAGCCTTATCTTGCATAGCAAGTGGTGTGCTTCTCACATTTTTACCATTTCTTTCCTTTCCATTTTATGTTTTCTTCTTCCTTTAATTGTTCTTGGTTTTCTATGGTTTATGTGCCTTCCATTTTCTTTTTGTTTTGAATCAATCCATCATCTTCTTCTCTTGAGCTTTGTGAAAGGAACCTTCACATCTAGATAGCTTGCTATCTTAATGTCCAGTGGGGATTTCACTTAGCTTTCTTAATCAACTCACACCATATTCAATAATCTTAAAAAGGAACAAGATAATCCTTCATCAATCCTTCTTGGCTTGTCTTGGTGTCATGAATTTCAACCTCATTTCATGTCCCTCATGCCTCAAATAAAGGGAACATTCATCAAGATTGAGCGTTTTAAATTGAAGCCATGCCCATCTCAAAAGAAGATGATAAGAGTTCGTGGGAACAATATCACATAATACTTCTTTCACACATTGTCCTGTACTGAATTTGATCCTTGCTTGATTCGGATGAAAGCTTGTTGGTAACTTGAGTTTCTCCACCAATCTTTGGCTTACAACATTTTTGTCGCTTTCGTAAACGAATGCAACTAAACATGGGTGGCCTTCGATTAAACACCTTGTTCTCTACTACCTTTTTCATAATGTTTTTCTTTACTTCCTTTTCTTTTTCTTCAATTTCAATTCCTTCTGCAGTTTATTTTTCTTCTTTTTCTATTCTTTCTTTTTCTATTTGCTCCTTCAACATGTGTTGATCCTTCTTGGCTTGTCTTTGTGTCATAAATTTCAACTTCATTTCATGTCCCTCATGCCTCAAATAAAGGGAACGTTCATCGAGATTGAGCGTTTTAAAATGAAGCCATGCCCATCTCAAAAGAAGATGACAAGAGTTCGTGGAAGCAATATCACATAATACTTCTTTCACACATTGTCCTGTACTGAATTTGATCCTTGCTTGATTCGGATGAAAGCTTGTTGGTGACTTGAGTTTCTCCAACAATCTTTGGCTTACAACATTGTTGTCGCTTTCGTAAACGAATGCAACTAAAGATGGGTGGCCTTCGATTAAACACCTTGTTGTCTACTACCTTTTCCATAATCTTTTTCTTTACTTCCTTTTCTTTTTCTTCAATTTCCCTTCCTTCTGCAGTTTATTTTTCTTCTTTTTCTATTCTTTCTTTTTCTATTTTCTCCTTCAATGTATGTTTATCCTTCTTGGCTTGTTTTCGTGTCATAAATTTCAACTTCATTTCATGTCCATCATGCCTTAAATAAAGGGAATGTTCATCAAGATTGAGCGTTTTAAAATGAACCGATGCCCATCTCAAAAGAAGATGACAAGAGTTCGCGGAAGCAATATCACATAATACTTCTTTCACACATTGTCCTGTACTGAATATGATCCTTGCTTGATTCGGATGTAAGTTTGTTGGTAACTTTAGTTTCTCCACCCATCTTTGGCTTACAACATTTTTGTCGCTTTCGTAAACTAATGCAACAAAACATGGGTGGCCTTCGATTAAACACCCTGTTCTCTACTACCTTTTCCATAATCTTATTCTTTACTTCCTTTTCTTTTTCTTCAATTTCCCTTCCTTCTGCATTATATATTTCTTCTTTTTCTAATCTTTCTTTTTCTATTTTCACCTTCAACGTATGTTGATCCTTCTTGGCTTGTCTTGGTGTCTTGAATTTCTACTTCATTTCATGTCCCTCATCCTCAAACAAAGGGAACATTCATCAAGATTGAGCGTCTTAAAATGAAGCCATGCCAATCTCAAAAGAAGATGACAAGATTTTGTGGGAACAGTATCACATAATACTTCTTTCACACCTTGTCTTGTACTGAATTTGATCCTTGCTTGATTCGGATGAAAGCTTGTTGGTAAATTGAGTTTCTCCACCAATCTCTGGCTTACAACAATGTTGTCGCTTTTGTAAACGAATGCAACTAAACATGCGTGGCCTTCGATTAAACACCTTGTTCACTACTACCTTTTCCATAATTTTTTTCTTTACTTCCTTTTCTTTTTCTTCAATTTCCCTTCCTTCTGCAGTTTATATTTCTTCTTTTTCTATTTTCTCCTTCAACGTATGTTGATCCTTCTCGGCTTGTCTTGGTGTCATAAATTTCAACTTCATTTCATGTCCCTCATGCCTCAAATAAAGGGAACGTTCATCAAGATTGAGCGTTTTAAAATGAAGTCATGCCCATATCAAAAGAAGATGACAAGAGTTCGTGGGAGCAATATCACATAATACTTCTTTCACAGATTGTAATGTAATGAATTTGGTCCTCGATTGATACGGGTGAAAGCTTGTTGGTAACTGTAGTTTCTCCACCAATCTTTGGCTTACAACATTGTTGTCGCTTTCGTAAACGAATGCAACTAAACATGGGTGGCCTTCGATTAAACTCCTTCTTCTCTACTACCTTTTTCAGAATCTTTTTCTTTACTTCCTTTTCTTTTTCTTCAATTTCCCTTCCTTCTGCAGTTTATTTTTCTTCTTTTTCTATTCTTTCTTTTCTATTTTCTCCTTCAACGTATGTTGATCCTTCTTGGCTTGTCTTGGTGCCATGAATTTCAACTTCATTTCATGTCCCTGATGCCTCAAATAAAGGGAACATTCATCAACATTGAGCGTTTTAAAATGAAGCCATGCCCATCTCAAAAGAAGATGATAAGAGTTCGTGGGAACAATATCACATAATACTTCTTTCACAGATTGTCATGTACTAAATTTGATCCTTGGTTCATTCGGGTGAAAGCTTGTTGTTAATTGTAGTTTCTCCACCAATCTTTTGCTTACAACATTGTTGTCGCTTTCGTAAACGAATGCAACTAAACATGGGCGGCCTTCGATTAAACACCTTGTTCTCTACTACCTTTTTAATAATCTTTTAATTTACTTCCTTTTATTTTTCTTCAATTTCCCTTCCTTCTGAAGTTTATTTTTCTTCTTTTTCTATTCTTTCTTTTCTATTTTCTCCTTCAACGTATGTTGATCCTTCTTGGGTTGTCTTGGTGTCATAAATTTCAACTTCATTTTATGTCCCTCATGACTCAAATAAAGGGAACGTTCATCAAGATTGATCGTTCTAAAATGAAGCCATGCCAATCTCAAAAGAAGATGACAAGAGTTCGTGGGAGCAATATCACATAATACTTCTTTCACAGATTGTCATGTACTGAATTTGATCCGTGCTTCATTCGGGTGAAAGCTTGTTGGTAACTGTAGTTTCTCCACCAATCTTTTGCTTACAACATTGTTGTCGCTTTCGTAAACTAATGCAACTAAACATGGGTGGCCTTCGATTAAACACCTTGTTCTCTACTACCTTTTTCATAATCTTTTTCTTTACTTCCTTTTCTTTTTCTTCAATTTCCCTTCCTTCTGCAGTTTATTTTTCTTCTTTTTCTATTCTTTCTTTTCTATTTTCTCCTTCAACGTATGTTGATCCTTCTTGGCTTGTCTTGGTGTCATGAATTTCAATTTCATTTCATGTCCCTCATGCCTCAAATAAAGGGAACATTCATCAAGATTGAGCGTTTTAAAATGAAGCCATGCCCATCTCAAAAGAAGATGATAAGAGTTCGTGGGAACAATATCACATAATATTTCTTTCACACATTGTGCTGTACTGAATTTGATCCTTGCTTGATTCGGATGAAAGCTTGTTGGTAACTTGAGTTTCTCCACCAATCTTTTGCTTACAACATTGTTGTCGCTTTCGTAAACGAATGCAACTAAACATGGGTGGCCTTCGATTAAATACTTTGTTGTCTACTACCTTTTCCATAATCATTTTCTTTACTTCCTTTTCTTTTTCTTCAATTTCCCTTCCTTCTGCAGTTTATATTTCTTCTTTTTCTATTCTTTCTTTTTCTATTTTCTCCTTCAACGTATGTTGATCCTTCTTGGTTTGTGTTGGTGTCATGAATTTCAACTTCATTTCATGTCCCTCATGCCTCAAATAAACGGAACATTCATCAAGATTGAGCGTTTTAAAATGAAGCCATGCCCATCTCAAAAGAAGATGACAAGAGTTCGTGGGAACAATATCACATGATGCTTCTTTCACGCATTGTAATGTACTGAATTTGATCCTTGCTTGATTCGGATGAAAGCTTGTTGGTAACTTGAGTTTCTCCACCAATCTTTGGCTTACAACATTGTTGTCGTTTTCGTAAACGAATGCAACTAAACATGGGTGGCCTTCGATTAAACACCTTGTTGTCTACTACCTTTTCCATAATCTTTTTCTTTACTTCCTTTTCTTTTTCTTCAATTTCCCTTCCTTCTGCAGTTTATATTTCTTCTTTTTCTATTTTCTCCTTCAACGTATGTTGATCCTTCTTGGCTTGTCTTGGTGTCATAAATTTCAACTTCATTTCATGTCCCTCATGCCTCAAATAAAGGAAACATTCATCAAGATTGAGCGTTTTAAAATGCAGCTATGCCCATATCAAAAGAAGATGACAAGAGTTCGTGGGTGTAATATCACATAATACTTCTTTCACAGATTGTCATCTACTGAATTTGATCCTTGCTTGATTCGGGTGAAAGCTTGTTGGTACCTGTAGGTTCCCCACCAATCTTTGGCTTACAACATTGTTGTCGCTTTCGTAAACGAATGCAACTAAACATGGGTGGCCTTCGATTAAACACCTTTTTCTCTACTACCTTTTTCCTAATCTTTTTCTTTACTTCCTTTTCTTTTTCTTCAATTTTCCTTCCTTCTGCAGTTTATTTTTCTTCTTTTTCTATTTTTCCTTTTTCTATTTTCTCCTTCAACATATGTTGATCCTTCTTGCTTTTCTTGGTGTCATAAATTTCAACTTCATTTCATGTCCCTCATGCCTCAAATAAAGGGAACGTTCATCAAGATTGAGCGTTTTAAAATGAAGCCATGCCCATCTCAAAAGAAGATGACAAGAGTTCATGGGAAGAATATCACATAATACTTCTTTCACGCATTGTCCTGTACTGAATTTGATCCTTGCTTGATTCGGGTGAAAGCTTGTTGGTAACTTTAGTTTGTCCACCAGTCTTTGGCTTACAACATTGTTGTCGCTTTCGTAAACGAATGCAACTAAACATGGGTGGCCTTCGATTAAACACCTTGTTCTCTACTACCTTTTTCATAATGTTTTTCTTTACTTCCTTTTCTTTTTCTTCAATTTCAATTCCTTCTGCAGTTTATTTTTCTTCTTTTTCTATTCTTTCTTTTTCTATTTTCTCCTTCAACGTATGTTGATCCTTCTTGGCTTGTGTTGGTATCATGAATTTCAACTTCATTTCATGTCCCTCATGCCTCAAATAAACGGAACATTCATCAAGATTGAGCGTTTTAAAATGAAGCCATGCCCATCTCAAAAGAAGGTGACAAGAGTTCGTGGGAACAATATCACATAGTACTTCTTTCACACATTGTCCTGTACTGAATTTGATCCTTCCTTGATTCGGATTAAAGCTTGTTTGTAACTTGAGTTTCTCCACCAATCTTTGGCTTACAACATTGTTGTCGCTTTCGTAAACGAATGCAACTAAACATGGGCGGCCTTCGATTAAACACCTTGTTCTCTACTACCTTTTTCATAATCTTTTTCTTTACTTCCTTTTCTTTTTCTTCAATTTCCCTTCCTTCTGCAGTTTATTTTTCTTCTTCTTCTATTCTTTCTTTTCTATTTTCTCCTTCAACGTATGTTGATCCTTCTTGGCTTGTCTTGGTGTCATAAATTTCAACTTCATTTCATGTCCCTCATGCCTCAAATAAAGGAAACGTTCATCAAGATTGAGCGTTTTAAAATGCAGCTATGCCCATATCAAAAGAAGATGACAAGAGTTCGTGGGTGCAATATCACATAATACTTCTTTCACAGATTGTCATCTACTGAATTTGATCCTTGCTTGATTCGGGTGAAAGCTTGTTGGTACCTGTAGGTTCCCCACCAATCTTTGGCTTACAACATTGTTGTCGCTTTCGTAAACGAATGCAACTAAACATGGGTGGCCTTCGATTAAACACCTTTTTCTCTACTACCTTTTTCCTAATCTTTTTCTTTACTTCCTTTTCTTTTTCTTCAATTTTCCTTCCTTCTGCAGTTTATTTTTCTTCTTTTTCTATTTTTCCTTTTTCTATTTTCTCCTTCAACATATGTTGATCCTTCTTGCTTTTCTTGGTGTCATAAATTTCAACTTCATTTCATGTCCCTCATGCCTCAAATAAAGGGAACGTTCATCAAGATTGAGCGTTTTAAAATGAAGCCATGCCCATCTCAAAAGAAGATGACAAGAGTTCATGGGAAGAATATCACATAATACTTCTATCACGCATTGTCCTGTACTGAATTTGATCCTTGCTTGATTCGGGTGAAAGCTTGTTGGTAACTTTAGTTTGTCCACCAGTCTTTGGCTTACAACATTGTTGTCGCTTTCGTAAACGAATGCAACTAAACGTGGGTGGCCTTCGATTAAACACCTTGTTCTCTACTACCTTTTTCATAATGTTTTTCTCTACTTCCTTTTCTTTTTCTTCAATTTCAATTCCTTCTGCAGTTTATTTTTCTTCTTTTTCTATTCTTTCTTTTTCTATTTGCTCCTTCAACGTATGTTGATCCTTCTTGGCTTGTCTTGTTATCATAAATTTCAACTTCATTTCAAGTCCCTCATGCCTCAAATAAAGGGAACGTTCATCAAGATTGAGCGTTTTAAAATGAAGTCATGCCCATCTCAAAAGAAGATGACAAGAGTTCGTGGGAGCAATATCACATAATACTTCTTTCACACATTGTCCTGTACTGAATTTTATCCTTGCTTGATTCGGATGAAAGCTTGCTGGTAACTTGAGTTTCTCCACCAATCTTTGGCTTAGAACATTGTTGTCACTTTCGTAAACGAATGCAACTAAACATGGGTGGCCTTCGATTAAACACCTTGTTGTCTACTACCTTTTCCATAATCTTTTTCTTTACTTCCTTTTCTTTTTCTTCAATTTCCCTTCGTTCTGCACTTTATATTTCTTCTTTTTCTATTCTATCTTTTTCTATTTTCTCCTTCAACGTATGTTGATCCTTCTTGGCTTGTGTTGGTATCATGAATTTCAACTTCATTTCATGTCCCTCATGATTCAAATAAAGGGAACGTTCATCAAGATTGATCGTTCTAAAATGAAGCCATGCCCATCTCAAAAGATGATGACAAGAGTTCGTGGGTGCAATATCACATAATACTTCTTTCACAGATTGTCATCTACTGAATTTGATCCTTGCTTGATTCGGGTGAAAGCTTGTTGGTACCTGTAGGTTCCCCACCAATCTTTGGCTTACAACATTGTTGTCGCTTTCGTAAACGAATGCAACTAAACATGGGTGGCCTTCGATTAAACACCTTTTTCTCTACTACCTTTTTCCTAATCTTTTTCTTTACTTCCTTTTCTTTTTCTTCAATTTTCCTTCCTTCTGCAGTTTATTTTTCTTCTTTTTCTATTTTTCCTTTTTCTATTTTCTCCTTCAACATATGTTGATCCTTCTTGCTTTTCTTGGTGTCATAAATTTCAACTTCATTTCATGTCCCTCATGCCTCAAATAAAGGGAACGTTCATCAAGATTGAGCGTTTTAAAATGAAGCCATGCCCATCTCAAAAGAAGATGACAAGAGTTCATGGGAAGAATATCACATAATACTTCTTTCACGCATTGTCCTGTACTGAATTTGATCCTTGCTTGATTCGGGTGAAAGCTTGTTGGTAACTTTAGTTTGTCCACCAGTCTTTGGCTTACAACATTGTTGTCGCTTTCGTAAACGAATGCAACTAAACGTGGGTGGCCTTCGATTAAACACCTTGTTCTCTACTACCTTTTTCATAATGTTTTTCTCTACTTCCTTTTCTTTTTCTTCAATTTCAATTCCTTCTGCAGTTTATTTTTCTTCTTTTTCTATTCTTTCTTTTTCTATTTGCTCCTTCAACGTATGTTGATCCTTCTTGGCTTGTCTTGTTATCATAAATTTCAACTTCATTTCAAGTCCCTCATGCCTCAAATAAAGGGAACGTTCATCAAGATTGAGCGTTTTAAAATGAAGTCATGCCCATCTCAAAAGAAGATGACAAGAGTTCGTGGGAGCAATATCACATAATACTTCTTTCACACATTGTCCTGTACTGAATTTGATCCTTCCTTGATTCGGATTAAAGCTTGTTTGTAACTTGAGTTTCTCCACCAATCTTTGGCTTACAACATTGTTGTCGCTTTCGTAAACGAATCCGACTAAACATGGGTGGCCTTCGATTAAACACCTTGTTCTCTACTACCTTTTTCATAATGTTTTTCTTTACTTCCTTTTCTTTTTCTTCAATTTCCCTTCCTTCTGCAGTTTATTTTTCTTCTTTTTCTATTCTTTCTTTTCTATTTTCTCCTTCAACGTATATTGATCCTTCTTGGCTTGTCTTGGTGTCATGAATTTCAACTTCATTTCATGTCCCTCATGCCTGAAATAAAGGGAACATTCATCAAGATTGAGTGTTTTAAAATGACGCCATGCCCATCTCAAAAGAAGATGACAAGAGTTCGTGGGAACAATATCACATAATACTTCTTTCACAGATTGTCATGTACTGAATTTGATACTTGGTTCATTCGGGTGAAAGCTTCTTGGTAACTGTAGTTTCTCCACCAATCTTTTCCTTACAACATTGTTGTCGCTTTCGTAAACTAATGGAACTAAACATGGGCGGCCTTCGATTAAACACCTTGTTCTCTACTACCTTTTTCATAATCTTTTTCTTTACTTCCTTTTCTTTTTCTTCAATTTCCCTTCCTTCTGCAGTTTATATTTCTTGTTTTTCTATTCTTTCTTTTTCTATTTGCTCCTTCAACGTATGTTGATCCTTCTTGGCTTGTCTTGGTGTCATAAATTTCAACTTCATTTCATGTCCCTCATGCCTCAAATAAAGGGCACGTTCATCGAGATTGAGCGTTTTAAAATGAAGCCATGCCCATCTCAAAAGAAGATGACAAGAGTTCGTGGGAGCAATATCACATAATACTTCTTTCACACATTGTCCTGTACTGAATTTGATCCTTGCTTGATTCGGATGAAAGCTTGTTGGTAACTTGAGTTTCTCCACCAATCTTTGGCTTACAACATTGTTGTCGCTTTCGTAAACGAATGCAACTAAACATGGGTGGCCTTCGATTAAACACCTTGTTGTCTACTACCTTTTCCATAATCTTTTTCTTTACTTCCTTTTCTTTTTCTTCATTTTCCCTTCCTTCTGTAGTTTATATTTTTTCTTTTTCTATTCTTTCTTTTTCTATTTTCTCCTTCAACGTATGTTGATCCTTCTTGGCTTGTGTTGGTGTCATGAATTTCAATTTCATTTCATGTCCCTCATGCCTCAAATAAATGGAACATTCATCAAGATTGAGCGTTTTAAAATGAAGCCATGCCCATCTCAAAAGAAGATGACAAGAGTTCGTGGGAACAATATCACATAATACTTCTTTCACAGATTGTCATGTACTGAATTTGATCCTTGGTTCATTCGGGTGAAAGCTTGTTGGTAATTGTAGTTTCTCCACCAATCTTTTGCTTACAACATTGTTGTCGCTTTCGTAAACGAATGCAACTAAACATGGGTGGCCTTCGATTAAACACCTTGTTCTCTACTACCTTTTTCATAATCTTTTTCTTTACTTCCTTTTCTTTTTCTTCAATTTCCCTTCCTTCTGCAGTTCATTTTTCTTCTTTTTCTATTCTTTCTTTTCTATTTTCTCCTTCAACGTATGTTGACCCTTCTTGGCTTGTCGTGGTGTCATAAATTTCAACTTCATTTCATGTCCCTCATGCCTCAAATAAAGCGAACGTTCATCAAGATTGAGCTTTTTAAAATGAAGCCATGCCCATCTCAAAAGAAGATGACAAGAGTTCGTGGGAACAATATCACATAATACTTCTTTCACACATTGTCCTGTACTGAATTTGATCCTTGCTTGATTCGGATGAAAGCTTGTTGGTAACTTGAGTTTCTACACAAATCTTTGGCTTACAACATTGTTGTCGCTTTCGTAAACGAATGCAACTAAACATGGGTGGCTTCGATTAAACACCTTGTTCTCTACTAACTTTTCCATAACCTTTTTCTTTACTCCCTTTTCTTTTTCTTCAATTTCCCTTGCTTCTGTAGTTTATATTTCGTCTTTTTCTATTCTTTGTTTTTCTATTTTCTCCTTCAACGTATGTTGATCCTTCTTGGCTTGTCTTGGTCTCATAAATTTCAACTTCATTTCATGTCCCTCATGACTCAAATAAAGGGAACGTTCATCAAGATTGAGCGTTTTAAAATGAAGCCATGCCCATCTCAAAAGAAGATGACAAGAGTTCGTGGGAACAATATCACATAATACTTCTTTCACACATTGTCCTGTACTGAATTTGATCCTTGCTTGATTCGGATGAAAGCTTGTTGGTAACTTGAGTTTCTCCACAAATCTTTGGCTTACAACATTGTTGTCGCTTTCGTAAACGAATGCAACTAAACATGGGTGGCTTCGATTAAACACCTTGTTCTCTACTAACTTTTCCATAATCTTTTTCTTTACTCCCTTTTCTTTTTCTTCAATTTCCCTTGCTTCTGTAGTTTATATTTCTTCTTTTTCTATTCTTTGTTTTTCTATTTTCTCCTTCAACGTATGTTGATCCTTCTTGGCTTGTCTTGGTCTCATAAATTTCAACTTCATTTCATGTCCCTCATGATTCAAATAAAGGGAACGTTCATCAAGATTGATCGTTCTAAAATGAAGCCATGCCCATCTCAAAAGATGATGACAAGAGTTCGTGGGAGCAATATCACATAATACTTCTTTCACAGATTGTCATGTACTGAATTTGATACTTGCTTGATTCGGGTGAAAGCTTGTTGGTAACTGTAGTTTCTCCACCAATCTTTTGCTTACAACATTGTTGTCGCTTTCGTAAATGAATGCAACTAAACATGGGTGGCCTTCGATTAAACACCTTGTTCTCTACTACCTTGTTCATAATCTTTTTCTTTACTTCCTTTTCTTTTTCTTCAATTTCCCTTCCTTCTGCAGTTTATATTTCTTCTTTTTCTATTCTTTCTTTTTCTATTTTCTCCTTCAACGTATGTTGATCCTTCTTGGCTTGTCTTGGTGTCATAAATTTCAACTTCATTTCATGTCCCTCATGCCTCAAATAAAGGGAACCTTCATCAAGATTGACCGTTTCAAAATGAACCCGTGCCCATCTCAAAAGAAGATGACAAGAGTTCGTGGGAACAATATCACATAATACTTCTTTCACACATTGTCCTGTACTGAATTTGATCCTTGCTTGATTCGGATGAAAGCTTGTTGGTAACTTGAGTTTCTACACAAATCTTTGGCTTACAACATTGTTGTCGCTTTCGTAAACGAATGCAACTAAACATGGGTGGCCTTCGATTAAACACCTTGTTCTCTACTACCTTTTCCGTAATCTTTTTCTTTACTTCCTTTTCTTTTTCTTCAATTTCCGTTCCTTCTGCAGTTTATAGTTCTTCTTTTTCTATTTTCTCCTTCAACTTATGTTGATCCTTCTTGGCCTGTCTTGGTGTCATGAATTTCAACTTCATTTCATGTCCCTCATGCCTCAAATAAAGGGAACATTCACCAAGATTGAGCGTTTTAAAATGAAGCCATGCCCATCTCAAAAGAAGATGACAAGAGTTGGTGGGAGCAATATCACATAATAATTCTTTCACAGATTGTCCTGTACTGAATTTGATCCTTGCTTGATTCGGGTGAAAGCTTGTTGGTAACTGTAGTTTCTCCACCAATCTTTTGCTTACACCATTGTTGTCGCTTTCGTAAACGAATGCAACTAAACATGGGTGGCCTTCGATTAAACACCTTGTTCTCTACTACCTTTTTCATAATCTTTTTCTTTACTTCCTTTTCTTTTTCTTCAATTTCCCTTCCTTCTGCAGTTCATTTTTCTTCTTTTTCTATTCTTTCTTTTCTATTTTCTCCTTCAACGTATGTTGATCCTTCTTGGCTTGTCTTGGTGTCATGAATTTGAACTTCATTTCATGTCCCTCATGCCTCAAATAAAGGGAACATTCATCAAGCTTGAGCGTTTTAAAATGAAGCCATCCCCATCTCAAAAGAAGATGACAAGAGTTCGTGGGAACAATATCACATAATACTTCTTTCACACATTGTCTTGTACTGAATTTGATCCTTGCTTGATTCGGATGAAAGCTTGTTGGTTACTTGAGTTTCTCCACAAATCTTTGGCTTACAACATTGTTGTTGCTTTCGTAAACGAATGCAACTAAACATGGGTGGCTTCGATTAAACACCTTGTTCTCTACTAACTTTTCCATAATCTTTTTCTTTACTCCCTTTTCTTTTTCTTCAATTTCCCTTGCTTCTGTAGTTTTTATTTCTTCTTTTTCTATTCTTTGTTTTTCTATTTTCTCCTTGAACGTATGTTGATCCTTCTTGGCTTGTCTTGGTCTCATAAATTTGAACTTCATTTCATGTCCCTCATGATTCAAATAAAGGGAACTTTCATCAAGATTGATCGTTCTAAAATGAAGCCATGCCCATCTCAAAAGAAGAGGACAAGAGTTCGTGGGAGCAATATCACATAATACTTCTTTCACAGATTGTCATGTACTGAATTTGATCCTTGCTTGATTCGGGTGAAAGCTTGATGGTAACTGTAGTTTCTCCACCAATCTTTTGCTTACAATATTGTTGTCGCTTTCGTAAACGAATGCAACTAAACATGGGTGGCCTTCGATTAAACACCTTGTTCTCTACTACCTTTTTCATAATCTTTTTCTTTACTTCCTTTTCTTTTTCTTCAATTTCCCTTCCTTCTGCAGTTTATTTTTCTTCTTTTTCTATTCTTTCTTTTCTATTTTCTCCTTCAACGTATGTTGATCCTTCTTGGCTTGTCTTGGTGTCATGAATTTGAACTTCATTTCATGTCCCTCATGCCTCAAATAAAGGGAACATTCATCAAGATTGAGCGTTTTAAAATGAAGCCATGCCCATCTCAAAAGAAGATGACAAGAGTTCGTGGGAACAATATCACATAATACTTCTTTCACACATTGTCCTGTACTGAATTTGATCCTTGCTTGATTCGGATGAAAGCTTGTTGGTAACTTGAGTTTCTCCACAAATCTTTGGCTTACAACATTGTTGTCGCTTTCATAAACGAATGCAACTAAACATGGGTGGCTTCGATTAAACACCTTGTTCTCTACTAACTTTTCCATAATCTTTTTCTCTACTCCCTTTTCTTTTTCTTCAATTTCCCTTGCTTCTGTAGTTTATATTTCTTCTTTTTCTATTCTTTGTTTTTCTATTTTCTCTTTCAACGTATGTTGATCCTTCTTGGCTTGTCTTGGTCTCACAAATTTCAACTTCATTTCATGTCCCTCATGATTCAAAGAAAGGGAACTTTCATCAAGATTGATCGTTCTAAAATGAAGCCATGCCCATCTCAAAAGAAGATGACAAGAGTTCGTGGGAGCAATATCACATAATACTTCTTTCACAGATTGTCATGTACTGAATTTGATCCTTGCTTGATTCGGATGAAAGCTTGTTGGTAACTTGAGTTTCTCCACAAATCTTTGGCTTACAACATTGTTGTCGCTTTCATAAACGAATGCAACTAAACATGGGTGGCCTTCGATTAAACACCTTGTTCTCTACTACCTTTTTCATAATCTTTTTCTTTACTTCCTTTTCTTTTTCTTCAATTTCCCTTCCTTCTGCAGTTTATTTTTCTTCTTTTTCTATTCTTTCTTTTCTATTTTCTCCTTCAACGTATGTTGATCCTTCTTGGCTTGTCGTGGTGTCATGAATTTGAATTTCATTTCATGCCCCTCATGCCTCAAATAAAGGGAACATTCATCAAGATTGAGCATTTTAAAATGAAGCCATCCCCATCTCAAAAGAAGATGACAAGAGTTTGTGGGAACAATATCACATAATACTTCTTTCACACATTGTCCTGTACAGAATTTGATCCTTGCTTGATTCGGATGAAAGCTTCTTGGTAAGTTGAGTTTCTCCACCAATCTTTGGCTTACAACATTGTTGTCGCTTTCGTAAACGAATGCAACTAAACATGGGTGGCCTTCGATTAAACACCTTGTTCTCTACTACCTTTTCCATAATCTTTTTCTTTACTTCCTTTTCTTTTTCTTCAATTTCCCTTCCTTCAGCAGTTTATAGTTCTTCTTTTTCTATTTTCTCCTTCAACTTATGTTGATCCTTCTTGGCTTGTATTGGTGTCATGAATTTCAACTTCATTTCATGTCCCTCATGCCTCAAATAAAGGGAACATTCATCAAGATTGAGCGTTTTAAAATGAAGCCATGCCCATCTCAAAAGAAGATGACAAGAGTTCGTGGGAACAATATCCAATAATACTTCTTTCAAACATTGTCCTGTAAAGAATTTTATCCTTGCTTGATTCGGATGAAAGCTTGTTGGTAAGTTGAGTTTCTCCACCAATCTTTGGCTTACAACATTGTTGTCGCATTCGTAAACGAATGCAACTACACATGGCTGGCCTTCGATTAAACACCTTGTTGTCTACTACCTTTTCCGTAATCTTTTTCTTTACTTCCTTTTCTTTTTCTTCAATTTCCCTTCCTTCTGCAGTTTATAGTTCTTCTTTTTCTATTTTCTCCTTCAACTTATGTTGATCCTTCTTGGCTTGTCTTGGTGTCATGAATTTCAACTTCATTTCATGTCCCTCATGCCTCAAATAAAGGGAACATTCATCAAGATTGAGCGTTTTAAAATGAAGCCATGCCCATCTCAAAAGAAGATGACAAGAGTTCGTGGGAACAATATCACATAATACTTCTTTCACACATTGTCCTGTACTGAATTTGATCCTTGCTTGATTTGGATGAAAGCTTGTTGGTTACTTGAGTTTCTCCACAAATCTTTCGCTTACAACATTGTTGTTGCTTTCGTAAACGAATGCAACTAAACATGGGTGGCTTCGATTAAACACCTTGTTCTCTACTAACTTTTGCATAATCTTTTTCTTTACTCCCTTTTCTTTTTCTTCAATTTCCCTTGCTTCTGTAGTTTTTATTTCTTCTTTTTCTATTCTTTGTTTTTCTATTTTCTGCTTCAACGTATGTTGATCCTTCTTGGCTTGTCTTGGTCTCATAAATTTCAACTTCATTTCATGTCCCTCATGATTCAAATAAAGGGAACTTTCATCAAGATTGATCGTTCTAAAATGAAGCCATGCCCATCTCAAAAGAAGAGGACAAGAGTTCGTGGGAGCAATATCACATAATACTTCTTTCACAGATTGTCATGTACTGAATTTGATCCTTGCTTGATTCGGGTGAAAGCTTGTTGGTAACTGTAGTTTCTCCACCAATCTTTTGCTTACAACATTGTTGTCGCTTTCGTAAACGAATGCAACTAAACATGGGTGGCCTTCGATTAAACACCTTGTTCTCTACTACCTTTTTCATAATCTTTTTCTTTACTTCCTTTTCTTTTTCTTCAATTTCCCTTCCTTCTGCAGTTTATTTTTCTTCTTTTTCTATTCTTTCTTTTCTATTTTCTCCTTCAACGTATGTTGATCCTTCTTGGCTTATCTTGGTGTCATGAATTTGAACTTCATTTCATGTCCCTCATGCCTCAAATAAAGGGAACATTCATCAAGATTGAGCGTTTTAAAATGAAGCCATGCCCATCTCAAAAGAAGATGACAAGAGTTCGTGGGAGCAATATCACATAATACTTCTTTCACAGATTGTCATGTACTGAATTTGATCCTTGCTTGCTTCGGGTGAAAGCTTGTTGGTAACTGTAGTTTCTCCACCAATCTTTTGCTTACAACATTGTTGTCGCTTTCGTAAACGAATGCAACTAAACATGGGTGGCCTTCGATTAAACACCTTGTTCTCTACTACCTTTTTCATAATCTTTTTCTTTACTTCCATTTCTTTTTCTTCAATTTCCCTTCCTTCTGCAGTTTATTTTTCTTCTTTTTCTATTCTTTCTTTTCTATTTTCTCCTTCAACGTATGTTGATCCTTCTTGGCTTATCTTGGTGTCATGAATTTGAACTTCATTTCATGTCCCTCATGCCTCAAATAAAGGGAACATTCATCAAGATTGAGCGTTTTAAAATGAAGCCATGCCCATCTCAAAAGAAGATGACAAGAGTTCGTGGGAACAATATCACATAATACTTCTTTCACACATTGTCCTGTACTGAATTTGATCCTTGCTTGATTCGGATGAAATCTTGTTGGTAACTGTAGTTTCTCCACCAAACTTTTGCTTACAACATTGTTGTCGCTTTCGTAAACGAATGCAACTAAACATGGGTGGCCTTCGATTAAACACCTTGTTCACTACTACCTTTTCCATAATCTTTTTCTTTACTTCCTTTTCTTTTTCGTCAATTTCCCTTCCTTCTGCAGTTTATTTTTCTTCTTTTTCTATTCTTTCTTTTCTATTTTCTCCTTCAACGTATGTTGATCCTTCTTGGCTTGTCTTGGTGTCATGAATTTGAACTTCATTTCATGTCCCTCATGCCTCAAATAAAGGGAACATTCATCAAGATTTAGCGTTTTAAAATGAAGCCATGCCCATCTCAAAAGAAGATGACAAGAGTTCGTGGGAACAATATCACATAATACTTCTTTCACACATTGTCCTGTACTGAATTTGATCCTTGCTTGATTCAGATGAAAGCTTGTTGGTAACTTGAGTTTCTCCACAAATCTTTGGCTTACAACATTGTTGTCGCTTTAATAAACGAATGCAACTAAACATGGGTGGCTTCGATTAAACACCTTCTTCTCTACTAACTTTTCCATAATCTTTTTCTTTACTCCCTTTTCTTTTTCTTCAATTTCCCTTGCTTCTGTAGTTTATATTTCTTCTTTTTCTATTCTTTGTTTTTCTATTTTCTCCTTCAACGTATGTTGATCCTTCTTGGCTTGTCTTGGTGTCATGAATTTGAACTTCATTTCATGTCCCTCATGCCTCAAATAAAGGGAACATTCATCAAGATTGAGCGTTTTAAAATGAAGCCATGCCCATCTCAAAAGAAGATGACAAGAGTTAGTGGGAACAATATCACATAATACTTCTTTCACACATTGTCCTGTACTGAATTTGATCCTTGCTTGATTCGGATGAAAGCTTGTTGGTAACTTGAGTTTCTCCACCAATCTTTGGCTTACAACATTGTTGTCGCTTTCGGAAACGAATGCAACTAAACATGGGTGGCCTTCGATTAAACACCTTGTTCACTACTACCTTTTCCATAATCTTTTTCTTTACTTCCCTTTCTTTTTCTTCAATTTCCCTTCCTTCTGTAGTTTATATTTCTTCTTTTTCTATTCTTTCTTTTTCTATTTTCTCCTTCAACGTATGTTGATCCTTCTTGGCTTGTCTTGGTTTCATAAATTTCAACTTCATTTCATGTCCCTCATGACTCAAATAAAGGGAACGTTCATCAAGATTGATCGTTTTAAAATGAAGCCATGCCCATCTCAAAAGAAGATGACAAGAGTTCGTGGGAGCAATATCACATAATACTTCTTTCACAGATTGTCATGTACTGAATTTGATCCTTGCTTGATTCGGGTGAAAGCTTGTTGGTAACTGTAGTTTCTCCACCAATCTTTTGCTTACAACATTGTTGTCGCTTTCGTAAACGAATGCAACTAAACATGGGTGGCCTTCGATTAAACACCTTGTTCACTACTACCTTTTCCATATTCTTTTTCTTTACTTCCTTTTCTTTTTCTTCAATTTCCCTTCCTTCTGTAGTTTATATTTCTTCTTTTTCGATTCTTTCTTTTTCTATTTTCTCCTTCAATGTAAGTTGATCCTTCTTGGCTTGTCTTGGTTTCATAAATTTCAACTTCATTTCATGTCCCTCATGACTCAAATAAAGGGAACATTCATCAAGATTTATCGTTTTAAAATGAAGTCATGCCCATCTCAAAAGAAGATGACAAGAGTTCGTGGGAGTAATATCACATAATACTTTTTTCACAGATTGTCATGTATCGAATTTGATCCTTGCTTGATTAGGGTGAAAGCTTGTTGGTAACTGTAGTTTCTACACCAATTTTTTGCTTACAACATTGTTGTCGCTTTCGTAAACGAATGCAACTAAACATGGGTGGCCTTCGATTAAACACCTTGTTCTCTACTACCTTTTTCATAATCTTTTTCTTTACTTCCTTTTCTTTTTCTTCAATTTCCCTTCCTTCTGTAGTTTATATTTCTTCTTTTTCGATTCTTTCTTTTTCTATTTTCTCCTTCAACGTATGTTGATCCTTCTTGGCTTGTCTTGGTTTCATAAATTTCAACTTCATTTCATGTCCCTCATGCCTCAAATAAAGGGAACATTCATCAAGATTGAGCGTTTTAAAATGAAGCCATCCCCATCTCAAAAGAAGATGACAAGAGTTTGTGGGAACAATATCACATAATACTTCTTTCACACATTGTCTTGTACTGAATTTGATCCTTGCTTGATTCGGATGAAAGCTTGTTGGTAACTTGAGTTTCTCCACCAATCTTTGGCTTACAACATTGTTGTCGCTTTCGTAAACGAATGCAACTAAACATGGGTGGCCTTCGATTAAACACCTTGTTCTCTACTACCTTTTCCATAATTTTTTTCTTCACTTCCTTTTCTTTTTCTTCAATTTCCCTTCCTTCTGCAGTTTATAGTTCTTCTTTTTATATTTTCTCCTTCAACTTATGTTGATCCTTCTTGGCTTGTCTTGGTGTCATGAATTTCAACTTCATTTCATGTCCCTCATGCCTCAAATAAAGGGAACATTCATCAAGATTGAGCGTTTTAAAATGAAGCCATGCCCATCTCAAAAGAAGATGACAAGAGTTCGTGGGAACAATATCCAATAATACTTCTTTCAAACATTGTCCTGTACTGAATTTGATCCCTGCTTGATTCGGATGAAAGCTTGTTGGTAACTTGAGTTTCTCCACCAATCTTTTGCTTACAACATTGTTGTCGCTTTCGTAAACGAATGCAACTAAACATGGGTGGCCTTCGATTAAACACCTTGTTCTCTACTACCTTTTTCATAATCTTTTTCTTTACTTCCTTTTCTTTTTCTTCGATTTCCCTTCCTTCTGTAGTTTATATTTCTTCTTTTTCGATTCTTTCTTTTTCTATTTTCTCCTTCAACGTATGTTGATCCTTCTTGGCTTGTCTTGGTTTCATAAATTTCAACTTCATTTCATGTCCCTCATGACTCAAATAAAGGGAACGTTCATCAGGATTGATCGTTTTAAAATGAAGCCATGCCCATCTCAAAAGAAGATGACAAGAGTTCGTGGGAGCAATATCACATAATACTTCTTTCACAGATTGTCATGTACTGAATTTGATCCTTGCTTCATTTGGGTGAAAGCTTGTTGGTAACTGTAGTTTCTCCACCAATCTTTTGCTTACAACATTGTTGTCGCTTTCATAAACGAATGTAACTAAACATGGGTGGCCTTCGATTAAACACCTTGTTTTCTACTACCTTTTTCATAATCTTTTTCTTTACTTCCTTTTCTTTTTCTTCAATTTCCCTTCCTTCTGCAGTTTATTTTTCTTCTTTTTCTATTCTTTCTTTTCTATTTTCTCCTTCAAGTGATGTTGATCCTTCTTTGCTTGTCTTGGTGTCATGAATTTCAACTTCATTTCATGTCCCTCATGCCTCAAATAAAGGGAACATTCATCAGGATTGAGCGTTTTAAAATGAAGCCATGCCCATCTCAAAAGAAGATGACAAGAGTTTATGGGAATAATATCACATAATACTTCTTTCACACATTGTCCTGTACTGAATTTGATCCTTGCTTGATTCGGATGAAAGCTTATCGGTAACTTGAGTTTCTCCACCAATCTTTTGCTTACAACATTGCTGTCGCTTTCGTAAACGAATGCAACTAAACGTGGGTGGCCTTCGATTAAACACCTTGTTCTCTACTACCCTTTTCATAATCTTTTTCTTTACTTGCTTTTCTTTTTCTTCAATTTCCCTTCCTTCTGCAGTTTATTTTTCTTCTTTTTCTATTCTTTCTTTTCTATTTTCTCCTTCAACGTATGTTGATCCTTCTTGGCTTGTCTTGGTGTCATGAATTTGAACTTCATTTCATGTCCCTCATGCCTCAAATAAAGGGAACATTCATCAAGATTGAGCGTTTTAAAATGAAGCCATCCCCATCTCAAAAGAAGATGACAAGAGTTTGTGGGAACAATATCACATAATACTTCTTTCACACATTGTCTTGTACTGAATTTGATCCTTGCTTGATTCGGATGAAAGCTTGTTGGTAACTTGAGTTTCTCCACCAATCTTTGGCTTACAACATTGTTGTCGCTTTCGTAAACGAATGCAACTAAACATGGGTGGCCTTCGATTAAACACCTTGTTCTCTACTACCTTTTCCATAATTTTTTTCTTCACTTCCTTTTCTTTTTCTTCAATTTCCCTTCCTTCTGCAGTTTATAGTTCTTCTTTTTATATTTTCTCCTTCAACTTATGTTGATCCTTCTTGGCTTGTCTTGGTGTCATGAATTTCAACTTCATTTCATGTCCCTCATGCCTCAAATAAAGGGAACATTCATCAAGATTGAGCGTTTTAAAATGAAGCCATGCCCATCTCAAAAGAAGATGACAAGAGTTCGTGGGAACAATATCCAATAATACTTCTTTCAAACATTGTCCTGTACTGAATTTGATCCCTTCTTGATTCGGATGAAAGCTTGTTGGTAACTTGAGTTTCTCCACCAATCTTTTGCTTACAACATTGTTGTCGCTTTCGTAAACGAATGCAACTAAACATGGGTGGCCTTCGATTAAACACCTTGTTCTCTACTACCTTTTTCATAATCTTTTTCTTTACTTCCTTTTCTTTTTCTTCAATTTCCCTTCCTTCTGTAGTTTATATTTCTTCTTTTTCGATTCTTTCTTTTTCTATTTTCTCCTTCAACATATGTTGATCCTTCTTGGCTTGTCTTGGTTTCATAAATTTCAACTTCATTTCATGTCCCTCATGACTCAAATAAAGGGAACGTTCATCAGGATTGATCGTTTTAAAATGAAGCCATGCCCATCTCAAAAGAAGATGACAAGAGTTCGTGGGAGCAATATCACATAATACTTCTTTCACAGATTGTCATGTACTGAATTTGATCCTTGCTTCATTTGGGTGAAAGCTTGTTGGTAACTGTAGTTTCTCCACCAATCTTTTGCTTACAACATTGTTGTCGCTTTCATAAACGAATGTAACTAAACATGGGTGGCCTTCGATTAAACACCTTGTTCTCTACTACCTTTTTCATAATCTTTTTCTTTACTTCCTTTTCTTTTTCTTCAATTTCCCTTCCTTCTGCAGTTTATTTTTCTTCTTTTTCTATTCTTTCTTTTCTATTTTCTCCTTCAAGTGATGTTGATCCTTCTTTGCTTGTCTTGGTGTCATGAATTTCAACTTCATTTCATGTCCCTCATGCCTCAAATAAAGGGAACATTCATCAGGATTGAGCATTTTAAAATGAAGCCATGCCCATCTCAAAAGAAGATGACAAGAGTTTATGGGAATAATATCACATAATACTTCTTTCACACATTGTCCTGTACTGAATTTGATCCTTGCTTGATTCGGATGAAAGCTTATCGGTAACTTGAGTTTCTCCACCAATCTTTTGCTTACAACATTGCTGTCGCTTTCGTAAACGAATGCAACTAAACGTGGGTGGCCTTCGATTAAACACCTTGTTCTCTACTACCTTTTTCATAATCTTTTAATTTACTTCCTTTTCTTTTTCTTCAATTTCCCTTCCTTCTGCAGTTTATTTTTCTTCTTTTTCTATTCTTTCTTTTCTATTTTCTCCTTCAACGTATGTTGATCCTTCTTGGCTTGTCTTGGTGTCATGAATTTGAACTTCATTTCATGTCCCTCATGCCTCAAATAAAGGGAACATTCATCAAGATTGAGCGTTTTAAAATGAAGCCATCCCCATCTCAAAAGAAGATGACAAGAGTTTGTGGGAACAATATCACATAATACTTCTTTCACACATTGTCTTGTACTGAATTTGATCCTTGCTTGATTCGGATGAAAGCTTGTTGGTAACTTGAGTTTCTCCACCAATCTTTGGCTTACAACATTGTTGTCGCTTTCGTAAACGAATGCAACTAAACATGGGTGGCCTTCGATTAAACACCTTGTTCTCTACTACCTTTTCCATAATTTTTTTCTTCACTTCCTTTTCTTTTTCTTCAATTTCCCTTCCTTCTGCAGTTTATAGTTCTTCTTTTTATATTTTCTCCTTCAACTTATGTTGATCCTTCTTGGCTTGTCTTGGTGTCATGAATTTCAACTTCATTTCATGTCCCTCATGCCTCAAATAAAGGGAACATTCATCAAGATTGAGCGTTTTAAAATGAAGCCATGCCCATCTCAAAAGAAGATGACAAGAGTTCGTGGGAACAATATCCAATAATACTTCTTTCAAACATTGTCCTGTACTGAATTTGATCCCTGCTTGATTCGGATGAAAGCTTGTTGGTAACTTGAGTTTCTCCACCAATCTTTTGCTTACAACATTGTTGTCGCTTTCGTAAACGAATGCAACTAAACATGGGTGGCCTTCGATTAAACACCTTGTTCTCTACTACCTTTTTCATAATCTTTTTCTTTACTTCCTTTTCTTTTTCTTCGATTTCCCTTCCTTCTGTAGTTTATATTTCTTCTTTTTCGATTCTTTCTTTTTCTATTTTCTCCTTCAACGTATGTTGATCCTTCTTGGCTTGTCTTGGTTTCATAAATTTCAACTTCATTTCATGTCCCTCATGACTCAAATAAAGGGAACGTTCATCAGGATTGATCGTTTTAAAATGAAGCCATGCCCATCTCAAAAGAAGATGACAAGAGTTCGTGGGAGCAATATCACATAATACTTCTTTCACAGATTGTCATGTACTGAATTTGATCCTTGCTTCATTTGGGTGAAAGCTTGTTGGTAACTGTAGTTTCTCCACCAATCTTTTGCTTACAACATTGTTGTCGCTTTCATAAACGAATGTAACTAAACATGGGTGGCCTTCGATTAAACACCTTGTTCTCTACTACCTTTTTCATAATCTTTTTCTTTACTTCCTTTTCTTTTTCTTCAATTTCCCTTCCTTCTGCAGTTTATTTTTCTTCTTTTTCTATTCTTTCTTTTCTATTTTCTCCTTCAAGTGATGTTGATCCTTCTTTGCTTGTCTTGGTGTCATGAATTTCAACTTCATTTCATGTCCCTCATGCCTCAAATAAAGGGAACATTCATCAGGATTGAGCGTTTTAAAATGAAGCCATGCCCATCTCAAAAGAAGATGACAAGAGTTTATGGGAATAATATCACATAATACTTCTTTCACACATTGTCCTGTACTGAATTTGATCCTTGCTTGATTCGGATGAAAGCTTATCGGTAACTTGAGTTTCTCCACCAATCTTTTGCTTACAACATTGCTGTCGCTTTCGTAAACGAATGCAACTAAACGTGGGTGGCCTTCGATTAAACACCTTGTTCTCTACTACCCTTTTCATAATCTTTTTCTTTACTTGCTTTTCTTTTTCTTCAATTTCCCTTCCTTCTGCAGTTTATTTTTCTTCTTTTTCTATTCTTTCTTTTCTATTTTCTCCTTCAACGTATGTTGATCCTTCTTGGCTTGTCTTGGTGTCATGAATTTGAACTTCATTTCATGTCCCTCATGCCTCAAATAAAGGGAACATTCATCAAGATTGAGCGTTTTAAAATGAAGCCATCCCCATCTCAAAAGAAGATGACAAGAGTTTGTGGGAACAATATCACATAATACTTCTTTCACACATTGTCTTGTACTGAATTTGATCCTTGCTTGATTCGGATGAAAGCTTGTTGGTAACTTGAGTTTCTCCACCAATCTTTGGCTTACAACATTGTTGTCGCTTTCGTAAACGAATGCAACTAAACATGGGTGGCCTTCGATTAAACACCTTGTTCTCTACTACCTTTTCCATAATTTTTTTCTTCACTTCCTTTTCTTTTTCTTCAATTTCCCTTCCTTCTGCAGTTTATAGTTCTTCTTTTTATATTTTCTCCTTCAACTTATGTTGATCCTTCTTGGCTTGTCTTGGTGTCATGAATTTCAACTTCATTTCATGTCCCTCATGCCTCAAATAAAGGGAACATTCATCAAGATTGAGCGTTTTAAAATGAAGCCATGCCCATCTCAAAAGAAGATGACAAGAGTTCGTGGGAACAATATCCAATAATACTTCTTTCAAACATTGTCCTGTACTGAATTTGATCCCTGCTTGATTCGGATGAAAGCTTGTTGGTAACTTGAGTTTCTCCACCAATCTTTTGCTTACAACATTGTTGTCGCTTTCGTAAACGAATGCAACTAAACATGGGTGGCCTTCGATTAAACACCTTGTTCTCTACTACCTTTTTCATAATCTTTTTCTTTACTTCCTTTTCTTTTTCTTCGATTTCCCTTCCTTTTGTAGTTTATATTTCTTCTTTTTCGATTCTTTCTTTTTCTATTTTCTCCTTCAACGTATGTTGATCCTTCTTGGCTTGTCTTGGTTTCATAAATTTCAACTTCATTTCATGTCCCTCATGACTCAAATAAAGGGAACGTTCATCAGGATTGATCGTTTTAAAATGAAGCCATGCCCATCTCAAAAGAAGATGACAAGAGTTCGTGGGAGCAATATCACATAATACTTCTTTCACAGATTGTCATGTACTGAATTTGATCCTTGCTTCATTTGGGTGAAAGCTTGTTGGTAACTGTAGTTTCTCCACCAATCTTTTGCTTACAACATTGTTGTCGCTTTCATAAACGAATGTAACTAAACATGGGTGGCCTTCGATTAAACACCTTGTTCTCTACTACCTTTTTCATAATCTTTTTCTTTACTTCCTTTTCTTTTTCTTCAATTTCCCTTCCTTCTGCAGTTTATTTTTCTTCTTTTTCTATTCTTTCTTTTCTATTTTCTCCTTCAAGTGATGTTGATCCTTCTTTGCTTGTCTTGGTGTCATGAATTTCAACTTCATTTCATGTCCCTCATGCCTCAAATAAAGGGAACATTCATCAGGATTGAGCGTTTTAAAATGAAGCCATGCCCATCTCAAAAGAAGATGACAAGAGTTTATGGGAATAATATCACATAATACTTCTTTCACACATTGTCCTGTACTGAATTTGATCCTTGCTTGATTCGGATGAAAGCTTATCGGTAACTTGAGTTTCTCCACCAATCTTTTGCTTACAACATTGCTGTCGCTTTCGTAAACGAATGCAACTAAACGTGGGTGGCCTTCGATTAAACACCTTGTTCTCTACTACCCTTTTCATAATCTTTTTCTTTACTTGCTTTTCTTTTTCTTCAATTTCCCTTCCTTCTGCAGTTTATTTTTCTTCTTTTTCTATTCTTTCTTTTCTATTTTCTCCTTCAACGTATGTTGATCCTTCTTGGCTTGTCTTGGTGTCATGAATTTGAACTTCATTTCATGTCCCTCATGCCTCAAATAAAGGGAACATTCATCAAGATTGAGCGTTTTAAAATGAAGCCATCCCCATCTCAAAAGAAGATGACAAGAGTTTGTGGGAACAATATCACATAATACTTCTTTCACACATTGTCTTGTACTGAATTTGATCCTTGCTTGATTCGGATGAAAGCTTGTTGGTAACTTGAGTTTCTCCACCAATCTTTGGCTTACAACATTGTTGTCGCTTTCGTAAACGAATGCAACTAAACATGGGTGGCCTTCGATTAAACACCTTGTTCTCTACTACCTTTTCCATAATTTTTTTCTTCACTTCCTTTTCTTTTTCTTCAATTTCCCTTCCTTCTGCAGTTTATAGTTCTTCTTTTTATATTTTCTCCTTCAACTTATGTTGATCCTTCTTGGCTTGTCTTGGTGTCATGAATTTCAACTTCATTTCATGTCCCTCATGCCTCAAATAAAGGGAACATTCATCAAGATTGAGCGTTTTAAAATGAAGCCATGCCCATCTCAAAAGAAGATGACAAGAGTTCGTGGGAACAATATCCAATAATACTTCTTTCAAACATTGTCCTGTACTGAATTTGATCCCTTCTTGATTCGGATGAAAGCTTGTTGGTAACTTGAGTTTCTCCACCAATCTTTTGCTTACAACATTGTTGTCGCTTTCGTAAACGAATGCAACTAAACATGGGTGGCCTTCGATTAAACACCTTGTTCTCTACTACCTTTTTCATAATCTTTTTCTTTACTTCCTTTTCTTTTTCTTCAATTTCCCTTCCTTCTGTAGTTTATATTTCTTCTTTTTCGATTCTTTCTTTTTCTATTTTCTCCTTCAACGTATGTTGATCCTTCTTGGCTTGTCTTGGTTTCATAAATTTCAACTTCATTTCATGTCCCTCATGACTCAAATAAAGGGAACGTTCATCAGGATTGATCGTTTTAAAATGAAGCCATGCCCATCTCAAAAGAAGATGACAAGAGTTCGTGGGAGCAATATCACATAATACTTCTTTCACAGATTGTCATGTACTGAATTTGATCCTTGCTTCATTTGGGTGAAAGCTTGTTGGTAACTGTAGTTTCTCCACCAATCTTTTGCTTACAACATTGTTGTCGCTTTCATAAACGAATGCAACTAAACATGGGTGGCCTTCGATTAAACACCTTGTTCTCTACTACCTTTTTCATAATCTTTTTCTTTACTTCCTTTTCTTTTTCTTCAATTTCCCTTCCTTCTGCAGTTTATTTTTCTTCTTTTTCTATTCTTTCTTTTCTATTTTCTCCTTCAAGTGATGTTGATCCTTCTTTGCTTGTCTTGGTGTCATGAATTTCAACTTCATTTCATGTCCCTCATGCCTCAAATAAAGGGAACATTCATCAGGATTGAGCATTTTAAAATGAAGCCATGCCCATCTCAAAAGAAGATGACAAGAGTTTATGGGAATAATATCACATAATACTTCCTTCACACATTGTCCTGTACTGAATTTGATCCTTGCTTGATTCGGATGAAAGCTTATCGGTAACTTGAGTTTCTCCACCAATCTTTTGCTTACAACATTGCTGTCGCTTTCGTAAACGAATGCAACTAAACGTGGGTGGCCTTCGATTAAACACCTTGTTCTCTACTACCTTTTTCATAATCTTTTTCTTTACTTCCTTTTCTTTTTCTTCAATTTCCCTTCCTTCTGCAATTTATTTTTCTTCTTTTTCTATTCTTTCTTTTCTATTTTCTCCTTCAACGTATGTTGATCCTTCTTGGCTTGTCTTGGTGTCATGAATTTGAACTTCATTTCATGTCCCTCATGCCTCAAATAAAGGGAACATTCATCAAGATTGAGCGTTTTAAAATGAAGCCATCCCCATCTCAAAAGAAGATGACAAGAGTTTGTGGGAACAATATCACATAATACTTCTTTCACACATTGTCTTGTACTGAATTTGATCCTTGCTTGATTCGGATGAAAGCTTGTTGGTAACTTGAGTTTCTCCACCAATCTTTGGCTTACAACATTGTTGTCGCTTTCGTAAACGAATGCAACTAAACATGGGTGGCCTTCGATTAAACACCTTGTTCTCTACTACCTTTTCCATAATTTTTTTCTTCACTTCCTTTTCTTTTTCTTCAATTTCCCTTCCTTCTGCAGTTTATAGTTCTTCTTTTTATATTTTCTCCTTCAACTTATGTTGATCCTTCTTGGCTTGTCTTGGTGTCATGAATTTCAACTTCATTTCATGTCCCTCATGCCTCAAATAAAGGGAACATTCATCAAGATTGAGCGTTTTAAAATGAAGCCATGCCCATCTCAAAAGAAGATGACAAGAGTTCGTGGGAACAATATCCAATAATACTTCTTTCAAACATTGTCCTGTACTGAATTTGATCCCTGCTTGATTCGGATGAAAGCTTGTTGGTAACTTGAGTTTCTCCACCAATCTTTTGCTTACAACATTGTTGTCGCTTTCGTAAACGAATGCAACTAAACATGGGTGGCCTTCGATTAAACACCTTGTTCTCTACTACCTTTTTCATAATCTTTTTCTTTACTTCCTTTTCTTTTTCTTCAATTTCCCTTCCTTCTGTAGTTTATATTTCTTCTTTTTCGATTCTTTCTTTTTCTATTTTCTCCTTCAACGTATGTTGATCCTTCTTGGCTTGTCTTGGTTTCATAAATTTCAACTTCATTTCATGTCCCTCATGACTCAAATAAAGGGAACGTTCATCAGGATTGATCGTTTTAAAATGAAGCCATGCCCATCTCAAAAGAAGATGACAAGAGTTCGTGGGAGCAATATCACATAATACTTCTTTCACACATTGTCCTGTACTGAATTTGATCCTTGCTTGATTCGGATGAAAGCTTATCGGTAACTTGAGTTTCTCCACCAATCTTTTGCTTACAACATTGCTGTCGCTTTCGTAAACGAATGCAACTAAACGTGGGTGGCCTTCGATTAAACACCTTGTTCTCTACTACCCTTTTCATAATCTTTTTCTTTACTTGCTTTTCTTTTTCTTCAATTTCCCTTCCTTCTGCAGTTTATTTTTCTTCTTTTTCTATTCTTTCTTTTCTATTTTCTCCTTCAACGTATGTTGATCCTTCTTGGCTTGTCTTGGTGTCATGAATTTGAACTTCATTTCATGTCCCTCATGCCTCAAATAAAGGGAACATTCATCAAGATTGAGCGTTTTAAAATGAAACCATCCCCATCTCAAAAGAAGATGACAAGAGTTTGTGGGAACAATATCACATAATACTTCTTTCACACATTGTCTTGTACTGAATTTGATCCTTGCTTGATTCGGATGAAAGCTTGTTGGTAACTTGAGTTTCTCCACCAATCTTTGGCTTACAACATTGTTGTCGCTTTCGTAAACGAATGCAACTAAACATGGGTGGCCTTCGATTAAACACCTTGTTCTCTACTACCTTTTCCATAATTTTTTTCTTCACTTCCTTTTCTTTTTCTTCAATTTCCCTTCCTTCTGCAGTTTATAGTTCTTCTCTTTATATTTTCTCCTTCAACTTATGTTGATCCTTCTTGGCTTGTCTTGGTGTCATGAATTTCAACTTCATTTCATGTCCCTCATGCTTCAAATAAAGGGAACATTCATCAAGATTGAGCGTTTTAAAATGAAGCCATGCCCATCTCAAAAGAAGATGACAAGAGTTCGTGGGAACAATATCCAATAATACTTCTTTCAAACATTGTCCTGTACTGAATTTGATCCCTGCTTGATTCGGATGAAAGCTTGTTGGTAACTTGAGTTTCTCCACCAATCTTTTGCTTACAACATTGTTGTCGCTTTCGTAAACGAATGCAACTAAACATGGGTGGCCTTCGATTAAACACCTTGTTCTCTACTACCTTTTTCATAATCTTTTTCTTTACTTCCTTTTCTTTTTCTTCAATTTCCCTTCCTTCTGTAGTTTATATTTCTTCTTTTTCGATTCTTTCTTTTTCTATTTTCTCCTTCAACGTATGTTGATCCTTCTTGGCTTGTCTTGGTTTCATAAATTTCAACTTCATTTCATGTCCCTCATGACTCAAATAAAGGGAATGTTCATCAGGATTGATCGTTTTAAAATGAAGCCATGCCCATCTCAAAAGAAGATGACAAGAGTTCGTGGGAGCAATATCACATAATACTTCTTTCACAGATTGTCATGTACTGAATTTGATCCTTGCTTCATTTGGGTGAAAGCTTGTTGGTAACTGTAGTTTCTCCACCAATCTTTTGCTTACAACATTGTTGTCGCTTTCATAAACGAATGTAACTAAACATGGGTGGCCTTCGATTAAACACCTTGTTCTCTACTACCTTTTTCATAATCTTTTTCTTTACTTCCTTTTCTTTTTCTTCAATTTCCCTTCCTTCTGCAGTTTATTTTTCTTCTTTTTCTATTCTTTCTTTTCTATTTTCTCCTTCAAGTGATGTTGATCCTTCTTTGCTTGTCTTGGTGTCATGAATTTCAACTTCATTTCATGTCCCTCATGCCTCAAACAAAGGGAACATTCATCAGGATTGAGCGTTTTAAAATGAAGCCATGCCCATCTCAAAAGAAGATGACAAGAGTTTATGGGAATAATATCACATAATACTTCTTTCACACATTGTCCTGTACTGAATTTGATCCTTGCTTGATTCGGATGAAAGCTTATCGGTAACTTGAGTTTCTCCACCAATCTTTTGCTTACAACATTGCTGTCGCTTTCGTAAACGAATGCAACTAAACGTGGGTGGCCATCGATTAAACACCTTGTTCTCTACTACCCTTTTCATAATCTTTTTCTTTACTTGCTTTTCTTTTTCTTCAATTTCCCTTCCTTCTGCAGTTTATTTTTCTTCTTTTTCTATTCTTTCTTTTCTATTTTCTCCTTCAACGTATGTTGATCCTTCTTGGCTTGTCTTGGTGTCATGAATTTGAACTTCATTTCATGTTCCTCATGCCTCAAATAAAGGGAACATTCATCAAGATTGAGCGTTTTAAAATGAAGCCATCCCCATCTCAAAAGAAGATGACAAGAGTTTGTGGGAACAATATCACATAATACTTCTTTCACACATTGTCTTGTACTGAATTTGATCCTTGCTTGATTCGGATGAAAGCTTGTTGGTAACTTGAGTTTCTCCACCAATCTTTGGCTTACAACATTGTTGTCGCTTTCGTAAACGAATGCAACTAAACATGGGTGGCCTTCGATTAAACACCTTGTTCTCTACTACCTTTTCCATAATTTTTTTCTTCACTTCCTTTTCTTTTTCTTCAATTTCCCTTCCTTCTGCAGTTTATAGTTCTTCTTTTTATATTTTCTCCTTCAACTTATGTTGATCCTTCTTGGCTTGTCTTGGTGTCATGAATTTCAACTTCATTTCATGTCCCTCATGCCTCAAATAAAGGGAACATTCATCAAGATTGAGCGTTTTAAAATGAAGCCATGCCCATCTCAAAAGAAGATGACAAGAGTTCGTGGGAACAATATCCAATAATACTTCTTTCAAACATTGTCCTGTACTGAATTTGATCCCTTCTTGATTCGGATGAAAGCTTGTTGGTAACTTGAGTTTCTCCACCAATCTTTTGCTTACAACATTGTTGTCGCTTTCGTAAACGAATGCAACTAAACATGGGTGGCCTTCGATTAAACACCTTGTTCTCTACTACCTTTTTCATAATCTTTTTCTTTACTTCCTTTTCTTTTTCTTCAATTTCCCTTCCTTCTGTAGTTTATATTTCTTCTTTTTCGATTCTTTCTTTTTCTATTTTCTCCTTCAACGTATGTTGATCCTTCTTGGCTTGTCTTGGTTTCATAAATTTCAACTTCATTTCATGTCCCTCATGACTCAAATAAAGGGAACGTTCATCAGGATTGATCGTTTTAAAATGAAGCCATGCCCATCTCAAAAGAAGATGACAAGAGTTCGTGGGAGCAATATCACATAATACTTCTTTCACAGATTGTCATGTACTGAATTTGATCCTTGCTTCATTTGGGTGAAAGCTTGTTGGTAACTGTAGTTTCTCCACCAATCTTTTGCTTACAACATTGTTGTCGCTTTCATAAACGAATGCAACTAAACATGGGTGGCCTTCGATTAAACACCTTGTTCTCTACTACCTTTTTCATAATCTTTTTCTTTACTTCCTTTTCTTTTTCTTCAATTTCCCTTCCTTCTGCAGTTTATTTTTCTTCTTTTTCTATTCTTTCTTTTCTATTTTCTCCTTCAAGTGATGTTGATCCTTCTTTGCTTGTCTTGGTGTCATGAATTTCAACTTCATTTCATGTCCCTCATGCCTCAAATAAAGGGAACATTCATCAGGATTGAGCATTTTAAAATGAAGCCATGCCCATCTCAAAAGAAGATGACAAGAGTTTATGGGAATAATATCACATAATACTTCTTTCACACATTGTCCTGTACTGAATTTGATCCTTGCTTGATTCGGATGAAAGCTTATCGGTAACTTGAGTTTCTCCACCAATCTTTTGCTTACAACATTGCTGTCGCTTTCGTAAACGAATGCAACTAAACGTGGGTGGCCTTCGATTAAACACCTTGTTCTCTACTACCTTTTTCATAATCTTTTTCTTTACTTGCTTTTCTTTTTCTTCAATTTCCCTTCCTTCTGCAGTTTATTTTTCTTCTTTTTCTATTCTTTCTTTTCTATTTTCTCCTTCAACGTATGTTGATCCTTCTTGGCTTGTCTTGGTGTCATGAATTTGAACTTCATTTCATGTCCCTCATGCCTCAAATAAAGGGAACATTCATCAAGATTGAGCGTTTTAAAATGAAGCCATCCCCATCTCAAAAGAAGATGACAAGAGTTTGTGGGAACAATATCACATAATACTTCTTTCACACATTGTCTTGTACTGAATTTGATCCTTGCTTGATTCGGATGAAAGCTTGTTGGTAACTTGAGTTTCTCCACCAATCTTTGGCTTACAACATTGTTGTCGCTTTCGTAAACGAATGCAACTAAACATGGGTGGCCTTCGATTAAACACCTTGTTCTCTACTACCTTTTCCATAATTTTTTTCTTCACTTCCTTTTCTTTTTCTTCTTTTTATATTTTCTCCTTCAACTTATGTTGATCCTTCTTGGCTTGTCTTGGTGTCATGAATTTCAACTTCATTTCATGTCCCTCATGCCTCAAATAAAGGGAACATTCATCAAGATTGAGCGTTTTAAAATGAAGCCATGCCCATCTCAAAAGAAGATGACAAGAGTTTGTGGGAACAATATCACATAATACTTCTTTCACACATTGTCCTGTACTGAATTTGATCCTTGCTTGATTCGGATGAAAGCTTGTTGGTAACTGTAGTTTCTCCACCAAACTTTTGCTTACAACATTGTTGTCGCTTTCGTAAACGAATGCAACTAAACATGGGTGGCCTTCGATTAAACACCTTGTTCTCTACTACCTTTTTCATAATCTTTTTCTTTACTTCCTTTTCTTTTTCTTCAATTTCCCTTCCTTCTGCAGTTTATTCTTCTTCTTTTTCTATTCTTTCTTTTCTATTTTCTAGTTCAAGTGATGTTGATCCTTCTTTGCTTGTCTTGGTGTCATGAATTTCAACTTCATTTCATGTCCCTCATGCCTCAAATAAAGGGAACATTCATCAGGATTGAGCGTTTTAAAATGAAGCCATGCCCATCTCAAAAGAAGATGACAAGAGTTCGTGGGAACAATATCGCATAATACTTCTTTCACACATTGTCCTGTACTGAATTTGATCCTTGCTTGATTCGAATGAAAGCTTGTTGGTAACTTGGGTTTCTCCCCCAATCTTTGGCTTACAACATTGTTATCGCTTTCGTAAACGAATGCAACTAAACGTGGGTGGCCTTCGATTAAACACCTTGTTCTCTACTACCTTTTTCATAATCTTTTTCTTTACTTCCTTTCCTTTTTCTTTAATTTCCCTTCCTTCTGCAGTTTATATTTCTTCTTTTTCTATTCTTTCTTTTTCTATTTTCTCCTTCAACGTATGTTGATCCTTCTTGGCTTGTCTTGGTGTCATAAATTTCAACTTCATTTCATGTCCCTCATGCCTCAAATAAAGGGAACGTTCATCAAGATTGACCGTTTCAAAATGAACCCATGCCCATCTTTAAAGAAGATGACAAGAGTTCATGGGAGCAATATCACATAATACTTTTTTCACACATTGTCATGTACTGAATTTGATCCTTGCTTGATTCGGGTGAAAGCTTGTTGGTAACTGTAGTTTCTCCACCAATCTTTTGCTTACAACATTGTTGTCGCTTTCGTAAACGAATGCAACTAAACATGGGTGGCCTTCGATTAAACACCTTGTTCTCTACTACCTTTTTCATAATCTTTTTCTTTACTTCCTTTTCTTTTTCTTCAATTTCTCTTCCTTCTGTAGTTTATATTTCTTCTTTTTCTATTCTTTCTTTTTCTATTTTCTCCTTCAACGTATGTTGATCCTTCTTGGCTTGTCTTGGTGTCATAAATTTATACTTCGTTTCATGTCCCTCATGACTCAAATAAAGGGAACGTTCATCAAGACTTATCGTTTTGAAATGAAGTCATGCCCATCTCAAAAGAAGATGACAAGAGTTTGTGGGAACAATATCACATAATACTTCTTTCACACATTGTCCTGTACTGAATTTGATCCTTGCTTGATTCGGATGAAAGCTTGTTGGTAACATGAGTTTCTCCACCAATCTTTGGCTTACAACATTGTTGTCGCTTTCGTAAATGAATGCAACTAAACATGGGTGGCCTTCGATTAAACACCTTGTTCTCTACCACCTTTTCCATAATCTTTTTCTTTACTTCCTTTTCTTTTTCTTCAACTTCCCTTCCTTCTGCAGTTTATAGTTCTTCTTTTTCTATTTTCTCCTTCAACTTATGTTGATCCTTCTTGGCTTGTCTTGGTGTCATGAATTTCAACTTCATTTCATGTCCCTCATGCCTCAAATAAAGGGAACATTCATCAAGATTGAGCGTTTTAAAATGAAGCCATGCCCATCTCAAAAGAAGATGACAAGAGTTCGTGGGACCAATATCCAATAACACTTCTTTCAAACATTGTCCTGTACTGAATTTGATCCTTGCTTGATTCGGATGAAAGTTTGTTGGTAACTTGAGTTTCTCCACCAATCTTTTGCTTATAACATTGTTGTCGCTTTCGTAAACGAATGCAACTAAACATGGGTGGCCTTCGATTAAACACCTTGTTCTCTACTAACTTTTCCATAATCTTTTTCTTTACTCCCTTTTCTTTTTCTTCAATTTCCCTTGCTTCTGTAGTTTATATTTCTTATTTTTCGATTCTCTGTTTTTCTATTTTCTCCTTCAACGTATGTTGATCCTTCTTGGCTTGTCTTGGTCTCATAAATTTCAACTTCATTTCATGTCCCTCATGATTCAAGTAAAGGGAATTTTCATCAAGATTGATCGTTCTAAAATGAAGCCATGCCCATCTCAAAAGAAGATGACAAGAGTTTGTGGGAACAATATCACATAATACTTCTTTCACACATTGTCCTGTACTGAATTTGATCCTTGCTTGATTCGGATGAAAGCTTGTTGGTAACATGAGTTTCTCCACCAATCTTTGGCTTACAACATTGTTGTCGCTTTCGTAAACGAATGCAACTAAACATGGGTGGCCTTCGATTAAACACCTTGTTCTCTACCACCTTTTCCATAATCTTTTTCTTTACTTCCTTTTCTTTTTCTTCAACTTCCCTTCCTTCTGCAGTTTATAGTTCTTCTTTTTCTATTTTCTCCTTCAACTTATGTTGATCCTTCTTGGCTTGTCTTGGTGTCATGAATTTCAACTTCATTTCATGTCCCTCATGCCTCAAATAAAGGGAACGTTCATCAAGATTGACCGTTTCAAAATGAACCCATGCCTATCTCAAAAGAAGATGACAAGAGTTCGTGGGAGCAATATCACATAATACTTCTTTCACACATTGTCCTGTAAAGAATTTTATCCTTGCTTGATTCGGATGAAAGCTTGTTGGTAAGTTGAGTTTCTCCACCAATCTTTGGCTTACAACATTGTTGTCGCATTCGTAAACGAATGCAACTAAACATGGGTGGCCTTCGATTAAACACCTTGTTCTCTACTACCTTTTTCATAATCTTTTTCTTTACTTCCTTTTCTTTTTCTTCAATTTCCCTTCCTTCTGCAGTTTATTTTTCTTCTTTTTCTATTCTTTCTTTTCTATTTTCTCCTTCAACGTATGTTGATCCTTCTTGGCTTGTCTTGGTGTCATAAATTTCAACTTCATTTCATGTCCCTCATGCCTCAAATATAGGGAACGTTCATCAAGATTGACCGTTTCAAAATGAACCCATGCCCATCTCAAAAGAAGATGACAAGAGTTCGTGGGAGCAATATCACATAATACTTCTTTCACACATTGTCCTGTAAAGAATTTTATCCTTGCTTGATTCGGATGAAAGCTTGTTGGTAAGTTGAGTTTCTCCACCAATCTTTGGCTTACAACATTGTTGTCGCATTCGTAAACGAATGCAACTAAACATGGGTGGCCTTCGATTAAACACCTTGTTCTCTACTACCTTTTCCGTAATCTTTTTCTTTACTTCCTTTTCTTTTTCTTCAATTTCCGTTCCTTCTGCAGTTTATAGTTCTTCTTTTTCTATTTTCTCCTTCAACTTATGTTGATCCTTCTTAGCTTGTCTTGGTGTCATGAATTTCAACTTCATTTCATGTCCCTCATGCCTCAAATAAAGGGAACATTCATCAAGATTGAGCGTTTTAAAATGAAGCCATGCCCATCTCAAAGAAGATGACAAGAGTTTGGGGGAACAATATCACATAATACTTCTTTCACACATTGTCCTGTACTGAATTTGATCCTTGCTTGATTCGGATGAAAGCTTGTTGGTAACTTGAGTTTCTCCACCTATCTTTGGCTTACAACATTGTTCTCGCTTTCGTAAACGAATGCAACTAAACATGGGTGGCTTCGATTAAACACCTTGTTCTCTACTAACTTTTCCATAATCTTTTTCTTTATTTCCTTTTCTTTTTCTTTAATTTCCCTTCCTTCTGTAGTTTATATTTCCTATTTTTCTATTCTTTGTTTTTCTATTTTCTCCTTCAACGTATGTTGATCCTTCTTGGCTTGTCTTGGTCTCATAAATTTCAAGTTCATTTCATGTCCCTCATGATTCAAATAAAGGGAACGTTCATCAAGATTGATCGTTCTAAAATGAAGCCATGCCCATCTCAAAAGAAGATGACAAGAGTTCGTGGGAGCAATATCACATAATACTTCTTTCACAGATTGTCATGTACTGAATTTGATCCTTGATTGATTCAGGTGAAAGCTTGTTGGTAACTGTAGTTTCTCCACCAATCTTTTGCTTACAACATTGTTGTCGCTTTCGTAAACAAATGCAACTAAACATGGATGGCCTTCGATTAAACACCTTGTTCACTACTACCTTTTCCATAATCTTTATCTTTACTTCCTTTTCTTTTTTTTTCAATTTCCCTTCCTTCTGTAGTTTATATTTCTTCTTTTTTTATTCTTTCTTTTTCTATTTTCTCCTTCAACGTATGTTGATCCTTCTTGGCTTGTCTTGGTGTCATAAATTTCAACTTCATTTCATGTCCTTCATGACTCAAATATAGGGAACGTTCATTAAGATTGATCGTTTTAAAGTGAAGCCATGCCCATCTCAAAATAAGATGACAAGAGTTCGTGGGAGCAATATCACATAATACTTCTTTTACAGATTGTCATGTACTGAATTTGATCCTTGCTTGATTCGGGTGAAAGCTTGTTGGTAACTTGAGTTTCTCCACCAATCTTTGGCTTACAATATTGTTGTCGCTTTCGTAAACGAATGCAACTAAACATGGGTGGCCTTCGATTAAACACCTTGTTCACTACTACCTTTTCCATAATATTTTTCTTTACTTCCTTTTCTTTTTCTTCAATTTCCCTTCCTTCTGCAGTTTATATTTCTTCTTTTTCTCTTCTTTCTTTTTTTATTTTCTCCTTCAACGTATGTTGATCCTTCTTGGCTTGTCTTGGTGTCATAAATTTCAACTTCATTTCATGTCCCTCATGCCTCAAATAAAGAGAACGTTCATCAAGATTGACCGTTTCAAAATGAAGCCATGCCCATCTCAAAAGAAGATGACAAGAGTTCGTGGGAGCAATATCACATAATACTTCTTTCACACATTGTCCTGTACAGAATTTTATCCTTGCTTGATTCGGATGAAAGCTTGTTGGTAAGTTGAGTTTCTCCACCAATCTTTGGCTTACAACATTGTTGTCGCTTTCGTAAACGAATGCAACTAAACATGGGTGGCCTTCGATTAAACACCTTGTTCTCTACTACCTTTTCCATAATTTTTTTCTTCACTTCCTTTTCTTTTTCTTCAATTTCCCTTCCTTATGCAGTTTATAGTTCTTCTTTTTATATTTTCTCCTTCAACTTATGTTGATCCTTCTGGGCTTGTCTTGGTGTCATGAATTTCAACTTCATTTCATGTCCCTCATGCCTCAAATAAAGGGAACATTCATCAAGATTGAGCGTTTTAAAATGAAGCCATGCCCATCTCAAAAGAAGATGACAAGAGTTCGTGGGAACAATATCCAATAATACTTCTTTCAAACATTGTCCTGTACTGAATTTGATCCCTGCTTGATTCGGATGAAAGCTTGTTGGTAACTTGAGTTTCTCCACCAATCTTTTGCTTACAACATTGCTGTCGCTTTCGTAAACGAATGCAACTAAACATGGGTGGCCTTCGATTAAACACCTTGTTCTCTACTACCTTTTTCATAATCTTTTTCTTTACTTCCTTTTCTTTTTCTTCAATTTCCCTTCCTTCTGTAGTTTATATTTCTTCTTTTTCTATTCTTTCTTTTCTATTTTCTCCTTCAACGTATGTTGATCCTTCTTGGCTTGTCTTGGTGTCATGAATTTGAACTTCATTTCATGTCCCTCATGCCTCAAATAAAGGGAACATTCATCAAGATTGAGCGTTTTAAAATGAAGCCATGCCCATCTCAAAAGAAGATGACAAGAGTTTATGGGAACAATATCACATAATACTTCTTTCACACATTGTCCTGTACTGAATTTGGTCCTTGCTTGATTCGGATGAAAGCTTGTTGGTAACTTGAGTTTCTCCACCAATCTTTGGCTTACAACATTGTTGTCGCTTTCGTAAACGAATGCAACTAAACATGGGTGGCCTTCGATTAAACACCTTGTTCTCTACTACCTTTTTCATAATCTTTTTCTTTACTTCCTTTTCTTTTTCTTCAATTTCCCTTCCTTCTGCAGTTTATTTTTCTTCTTTTTCTATTCTTTCTTTTCTATTTTCTCCTTCAACGTATGTTGATGCTTCTTGGCTTGTCTTGGTGTCATTAATTTCAACTTCATTTCATGTCCCTCATGCCTCAAATAAAGGGAACATTCATCAAGATTGAGCGTTTTAAAATGAAGCCATCCCCATCTCAAAAGAAGATGACAAGAGTTCGTGGGAGCAATATCACACAATACTTCTTTCACCCATTGTCTTGTACTTTATTTGATCCTTTCTTGATTCGGATGAAAGCTTGTTGGTAACTTGAGTTTCTCCACCAATCTTTGGCTTACAACATTGTTGTCACTTTCGTAAACGAATGCAACTAAACATGGGTGGCCTTCGATTAATCAACTTGCTCTCTACTACCTTTTCCATAATCTTTTTCTTTACTTCCTTTTCTTTTTCTTCAATTTCCCTTCCTTCTGCAGTTTATAGTTCTTCTTTTTCTATTTTCACCTTCAACTTATGTTGATCCTTCTTGGCTTGTGTTGGTGTCATGAATTTCAACTTCATTTCATGCCCCTCATGCCTCAAATAAAGGGAACATTCATCAAGATTGAGCATTTTAAAATGAAGCCATGCCCATCTCAAAAGAAGATAACAAGAGTTTGTGGGAACAATATCACATAATACTTCTTTCACACATTGTCCTGTACTGAATTTGATCCTTGCTTGATTCGGGTGAAAGCTTGTTCGTAACTTGAGTTTCTCCACCAATCTTTGGCTTACAATATTGTTGTTGCTTTCGTAAACGAATGCAACTAAACATGGGTGGCCTTCGATTAAACACCTTGTTCTCTACTACATTTTTCATAATCTTTTTCTTTACTTCCTTTTCTTTTTCTTCAATTTCCCTTCCTTCTGTAGTTTATATTTCTTCTTTTTCTATTCTTTCTTTTTCTATTTTCTCCTTCAACTTATGTTGATCCTTCTTGGCTTGTCTTGGTGTCATAAATTTCAACTTCATTTCATGTCCGTTCATGACTCAAATAAAGGGAACGTTCATCAAGATTGATCGTTTTAAAGTGAAGCCATGCCCATCTCAAAAGAAGATGACAAGAGTTCGTGGGAGAAATATCACATAATACTTCTTTTACAGATTGTCATGTACTGAATTTGATCCTTGCTTGATTCGGGTAAAAGCTTGTTGGTAACTTGAGTTTCTCCACCAATCTTTGGCTTACAACATTGTTGTCGCTTTCGTAAACGAATGCAACTAAACATGGGTGGCCTTCGATTAAACACCTTGTTCACTACTACCTTTTCCATAATATTTTTCTTTACTTCCTTTTCTTTTTCTTCAATTTCCCTTCCTTTTTGTAGTTTATATTTCTTCTTTTTCTATTCTTTCTTTTTCTATTTTCTCCTTCAACGTATGTTGATCCTTCTTTGCTTGTCTTGGTGTCATAAATTTCAACTTCATTTCATGTCCCTCATGACTCAAATAAAGGGAACGTTCATCAAGACTTATCGTTTTGAAATGAAGTCATGCCCATCTCAAAAGAAGATGACAAGAGTTCGTGGGAGCAATATCAAATAATACTTTTTTCACAGATTGTCATGTATTGAATTTGATCCTTGCTTGATTAGGGTGAAAGCTTGTTGGTAACTGTAGTTTCTCCACCAATCTTTGGCTTACAACATTGTTCTCGCTTTCGTAAACGAATGCAACTAACGTGGGTGGCCTTCGATTAAACACCTTGTTCTCTACTACCTTTTTCATAATCTTTTTCTTTTCTTCCTTTTCTTTTTCTTCAATTTCCCTTCCTTCTGCAGTTTATATTTGTTCTTTTTCTCTTCTTTCTTTTTTTTATTTTCTCCTTCAACGTATGTTGATCCTTCTTTGCTTGTCTTGGTGTCATAAATTTCAACTTCATTTCATGTCCCTCATGACTCAAATAAAGGGAACGTTCATCAAGATTTTGATCGTTCTAAAATGAAGCCATGCCCATCTCAAAAGAAGATGACAAGAGTTTGTGGGAGCAATATCACATAATACTTCTTTAACACATTGTCATCTACTGAATTTGATCCTTGCTTGATTCGGGTGAAAGCTTGTTGGTAACTGTAGTTTCTCCACCAATCTTTTGCTTACAACATTGTTGTCGCTTTCGTAAACGAATGCAACTAAACATGGGTGGCCTTCGATTAAACACCTTGTTCTCTACTACCTTTTTCATAATCTTTTTCTTTACTTCCTTTTCTTTTTCTTCAATTTCCCTTCCTTCTGTAGTTTATATTTCTTCTTTTTCTATTCTTTCTTTTTCTATTTTCTCCTTCAACGTATGTTGATCCTTCTTGGCTTGTCTTGGTGTCATAAATTTTAACTTCATTTCATGTCCCTCATGACTCAAATAAAGGGAACGTTCATCAAGACTTATCGTTTTGAAATGAAGTCATGCCCATCTCAAAAGAAGATGACAAGAGTTCGTGGGAGCAATATCACATAATACTTTTTTCACAGATTGTCATGTATTGAATTTGATCCTTGCTTGATTAGGGTGAAAGCTTGTTGGTAACTGTAGTTTCTCCACCAATCTTTTGCTTACAACATTGCTGTCGCTTTCGTAAACGAATATAACTAAACATGGGTGGCCTTCGATTAAACACCTTGTTCTCTACTACCTTTTCCATATTCTTTTTCTTTACTTCCTTTTCTTTTTCTTCAATTTCCCTTCCTTCTGCAGTTTATTTTTCTTCTTTTTCTATTCTTTCTTTTCTATTTTCTCCTATAACGTATGTTGATCCTTCTTGGCTTGTCTTGGTGTCATGAATTTGAACTTCATTTCATGTCCCTCATGCCTCAAATAAAGGGAACATTCATCAAGATTGAGCGTTTTAAAATGAAGCCATCCCCATCTCAAAAGAAGATGACAAGAGTTTGTGGGAACAATATCACATAATACTTCTTTCACACATTGTCCTGTACTGAATTTGATCCTTGCTTGATTCGGATGAAAGCTTGTTGGTAACTTGAGTTTCTCCACCAATCTTTGGCTTACAACATTGTTCTCGCTTTCGTAAACGAATGCAACTAACGTGGGTGGCCTTCGATTAAACACCTTGTTCTCTATTACCTTTTTCATAATCTTTTTCTTTTCTTCCTTTTCTTTTTCTTCAATTTCCCTTCCTTCTGCAGTTTATATTTCTTCTTTTTCTCTTCTTTCTTTTTTTATTTTCTCCTTCAACGTATGTTGATCCTTCTGGGCTTGTCTTGGTGTCATAAATTTCAACTTCATTTCATGTCCCTCATGCCTCAAATAAAGGGAACGTTCATCAAGATTGACCGTTTCAAAATGAAGCCATGCCCATCTCAAAAGAAGATGACAAGAGTTCGTGGGAGCAATATCACATAATACTTCTTTCACACATTGTCCTGTACATAATTTTATCCTTGCTTGATTTGGATGAAAGCTTGTTGGTAAGTTGAGTTTCTCCACCGATCTTTGGCCTACAACATTGTTGTCGCTTTCGTAAACGAATGCAACTAAACATGGGTGGCCTTTGATTAAACACCTTGTTCTCTACTACCTTTTCCATAATCTTTTTCTTTACTTCCTTTTCTTTTTCTTCAATTTCCCTTCCTTCTGTAGTTTATAGTTCTTCTTTTTCTATTTTCTCCTTCAACTTATGTTGATCCTTCTTGGCTTGTGTTGGTGTCATGAATTTCAACTTCATTTCATGTCCCTCATGCCTCAAATAAAGGGAACATTCATCAAGATTGACCATTTTAAAATGAAGCCATGCCCATCTCAAAAGAAGATGACAAGAGTTTGTGGGAACAATATCACATAATACTTCTTTCACACATTGTCCTGTACTGAATTTGATCCTTGCTTGATTCGGGTGAAAGCTTGTTCGTAACTTGAGTTTCTCCACCAATCTTTGGCTTACAATATTGTTGTCGCTTTCATAAACGAATGCAACTAAACATGGGTGGCCTTCGATTAAACACCTTGTTCACTACTACCTTTTCCATAATATTTTTCTTTACTTCCTTTTCTTTTTCTTCAATTTCCCTTCCTTCTGTAGTTTATATTTCTTCTTTTTCTATTCTTTCTTTTTCTATTTTCTCCTTCAACGTATGTTGATCCTTCTTAGCTTGTCTTGGTGTCATAAATTTCAACTTCATTTCATGTCCCTCATGACTCAAATAAAGGGAACGTTCATCAAGATTGATCGTTTTAAAATGAAGCTATGCCCATCTCAAAAGAAGATGACAAGAGTTCGTGGGAGCAATATCACATAATACTTTTTTCACAGATTGTCATGTATTGAATTTGGTCCTTGCTTGATTAGGGTGAAAGCTTGTTGGCAACTGTAGTTTCTCCACCAATCTTTTGCTTACAACATTGTTGTCGCTTTCGTAAACGAATGCAACTAAACATGGGTGGCCTTCGATTAAACACCTTGTTCTCTATTACCTTTTCGATATTCTTTTTCTTTACTTCCTTTTCTTTTTCTTCAATTTCCCTTCCTTCTGCAGTTTATTTTTCTTCTTTTTCTATTCTTTCTTTTCTATTTTCTCCTTCAACGTATGTTGATGCTTCTTGGCTTGTCTTGGTGTCATTAATTTCAACTTCATTTCATGTCCCTCATGCCTCAAATAAAGGGAACATTCATCAAGATTGAGCGTTTTAAAATGAAGCCATCCCCATCTCAAAAGAAGATGACAAGAGTTCGTGGGAGCAATATCACATAATACTTTTTTCACAGATTGTCATGTATTGAATTTGATCCTTGCTTGATTAGGGTGAAAGCTTGTTGGTAACTGTAGTTTCTCCACCAATCTTTTGCTTACAACATTGTTGTCACTTTCGTAAACGAATGCAACTAAACATGGGTGGCCTTCTATTAAACACCTTGTTCTCTACTACCTTATCCATAATCTTTTTCTTTACTTCCTTTTCTTTATCTTCAATTTCCCTTCCTTCTACAGTTTATTTTTCTTCTTTTTGTATTTTCTCCTTCAACGTATGTTGATCCTTCTTGGCTTGTCTTGGTGTCATGAATTTCAACTTCATTTCATGTCCCTCATGACTCAAATAAAGGGAACGTTCATCAAGATTGATCGTTCTAAAATGAAGCCATGCCCATCTCAAAAGAAGATGACAAGAGTTCGTGGGAGCAATATCACATAATATTTCTTTCCAAGATTGTCATGTACTGAATTTGATCCTTGCTTGATTAGGGTGAAAGCTTGTTGGTAACTGTAGTTTCTCCACCAATCTTTTGCTTACAACATTGTTGTCACTTTCGTCAACGAATGCAACTAAACATGGGTGGCCTTCTATTAAACACCTTGTTCTCTACTACCTTATCCATAATCTTTTTCTTTACTTCCTTTTCTTTATCTTCAATTTCCCTTCCTTCTGCAGTTTATTTTTCTTCTTTTTCTATTTTCTCCTTCAACTTATGTTGATCCTTCTTGGCTTGTCTTGGTGTCATGAATTTCAACTTCATTTCATGTCCCTCATGCCTCAAATAAAGGGAACATTCATCAAGATTGAGTGTTTTTAAATGAAGCCATGCCCATCTCAAAAGAAGATGACAAGAGTTCGTGGGAACAATATCACATAATACTTCTTTCACACGTTGTCCTGTACTGAATTTGATCATTGCTTGATTCGGATGAAAGTTTGTTGGTAACTTGAGTTTCTCTACCAATCTTTAGCTTACGACATTGTTGTCGCTTTCGTAAACGAATGCAACTAAACATGGGTGGCCTTCGATTAAACACCTTGTTCTCTACTACCTTTTCCATATTCTTTTTCTTTACTTCCTTTTCTTTTTCTTCAATTTCCCTTCCTTCTGTAGTTTATATTTCTTCTTTTTCTATTCTTTCTTTTTCTATTTTCTCCTTTAACGTATGTTGATCCTTCTTGGCTTGTCTTGGTTTCATAAATTTCAACTTCATTTCATGTCCCTCATGACTCAAATAAAGGGAACGTTCGTCAAGATTGATCGTTTTAAAATGAAGCCATGCCCATCTCAAAAGAAGATGACAAGAGTTCGTGGGAGCAATATCACATAATACTTCTTTCACAGATTGTCATGTACTGAATTTGATCCTTGCTTGATTCGGATGAAAGCTTGTTGGTAACTGTAGTTTCTCCACCAATCTTTTGCTTACAACATTGTTGTCGCTTTCGTAAACGAATGCAACTAAACATGGGTGGCCTTCGATTAAACACCTTGTTCACTACTACCTTTTCCATATTCTTTTTCTTTACTTCCTTTTCTTTTTCTTCAATTTCCCTTCCTTCTGTAGTTTATATTTCTTCTTTTTCGATTCTTTCTTTTTCTATTTTCTCCTTCAACGTATGTTGATCCTTCTTGGCTTGTCTTGGTTTCATAAATTTCAACTTCATTTCATGTCCCTCATGACTCAAATAAAGGGAACATTCATCAAGATTTATCGTTTTAAAATGAAGTCATGCCCATCTCAAAAGAAGATGACAAGAGTTCGTGGGAGCAATATCACATAATACTTTTTTCACAGATTGTCATGTACTGAATTTGATCCTTGCTTCATTTGGGTGAAAGCTTGTTGGTAACTGTAGTTTCTCCACCAATCATTTGCTTACAACATTGTTGTCGCTTTCATAAACGAATGCAACTAAACATGGGTGGCCTTCGATTAAACACCTTGTTCTCTACTACCTTTTTCATAATCTTTTTCTTTACTTCCTTTTCTTTTTCTTCAATTTCCCTTCCTTCTGCAGTTTATTTTTCTTCTTTTTCTATTCTTTCTTTTCTATTTTCTCCTTCAACGTATGTTGATGCTTCTTGGCTTGTCTTGGTGTCATGAATTTCAACTTCATTTCATGTCCCTCATGCCTCAAATAAAGGGAACATTCATCAAGATTGAGCGTTTTAAAATGAAGCCATCCCCATCTCAAAAGAAGATGACAAGAGTTTGTGGGAACAATATCACATAATACTTCTTTCACACATTGTCCTGTACTGAATTTGATCCTTGCTTGATTCGGATGAAAGCTTGTTGGCAACTTGAGTTTCTCCACCAATCTTTGGCTTACAACATTGTTCTCGCTTTCGTAAACGAATGCAACTAAACGTGGGTGGCCTTCGATTAAACACCTTGTTCTCTACTACCTTTTTCATAATCTTTTTCTTTACTTCCTTTTCTTTTTCTTCAATTTCCCTTCCTTCTGCAGTTTATATTTCTTCTTTTTCTCTTCTTTCTTTTTTTATTTTCTCCTTCAACGTATGTTGATCCTTCTTTGCTTGTCTTGGTGTCATAAATTTCAACTTCATTTCATGTCCCTCATGCCTCAAATAAAGGGAACGTTCATCAAGATTGACCGTTTGAAAATGAAGCCATGCCCATCTCAAAAGAAGATGACAAGAGTTCGTGGGAGTAATATCACATAATACTTCTTTCACACATTGTTCTGTACAGAATTTTATCCTTGCTTGATTCGGATGAAAGCTTGTTGGTAAGTTGAGTTTCTCCACCAATCTTTGGCTTACAACATTGTTGTCGCTTTCGTAAACGAATGCAACTAAACATGGGTGGCCTTCGATTAAACACCTTGTTCTCTACTACCTTTTCCATAATCTTTTTCTTTACTTCCTTTTCTTTTTCTTCAATTTCCCTTCCTTCTGCAGTTTATAGTTCTTCTTATTTTCTCCTTCAACTTATGTTGATCCTTCTTGGCTTGTCTTGGTGTCATAAATTTCAACTTCATTTCATGTCCCTCATGCCTCAAACAAAGGGAACATTCATCAAGATTGAGCGTTTTAAAATGAAGCCATGCCCATCTCAAAAGAAGATGACAATAGTTCGTGGGAACAATATCCAATAATACTTCTTTCAAACATTGTCCTGTACTGAATTTGATCCTTGCTTGATTCGGATGAAAGCTTGTTGGTAACTTGAGTTTCTCCACCAATCTTTGGCTTACAACATTGTTGTCGCTTTCGTAAACGAATGCAACTAAACATGGGTGGCCTTCGATTAAACACCTTGTTCACTACTACCTTTTCCATAATCTTTTTCTTTACTTCCTCTTCTTTATCTTCAATTTCCCTTCCTTCTGCAGTTTAATTTTCTTCTTTTTCTATTCTTTCTTTTTCTATTTTCTCCTTGAACGTATGTTGATCCTTCTTGGCTTGTCCAGGTGTCATAAATTTCAACTTCATTTCATGTCCCTCATGCCTCAAATAAAGGGAACGTTCATCAAGATTGAGCTTTTTTAAATGAAGCCATGCCCATCTCAAAAGAAGATGACAAGAGTTCGTGGGAGCAATATCACACAATACTTCTTTCACCCATTGTCTTGTACTGAATTTGATCCTTTCTTGATTCGGATGAAAGCTTGTTGGTAACTTGAGTTTCTCCACCAATCTTTGGCTTACAACATTGTTGTCGCTTTCGTAAACGAATGCAACTAAATATGGGTGGCCTTCGATTAAACACCTTGTTCTCTACTACCTTTTTCATAATCTTTTTCTTTACTTCCTTTTCTTTATCTTCAATTTCCCTTCCTTCTGCAGTTTATTTTTCTTCTTTTTCTATTTTCTCCTTCAACTTATGTTGATCCTTGTTGGCTTGTCTTGGTGTCATGAATTTCAACTTCATTTCATGTCCCTCATGCCTCAAATAAAGGGAACATTCATCAAGATTGAGCGTTTTAAAATGAAGCCATGCCCATCTCAAAAGAAGGTGACAAGAGTTCGTGGGAACAATATCACATAATACTTCTTTCACACATTGTCCTGTACTGAATTTGATCCTTGCTTGATTCGGATGAAAGTTTGTTGGTAACTTGAGTTTCTCTACCAATCTTTGGCTTACAACATTGTTGTCGCTTTCGTAAATGAATGCAACTAAACATGGGTGGCCTTCGATTAAACACCTTGTTCTCTACTACCTTTTCCATATTCTTTTTCTTTACTTCCTTTTCTTTATCTTCAATTTCCCTTCCTTCTGCAGTTTATTTTTCTTCTTTTTGTATTTTCTCCTTCAACGTATGTTGATCCTTCTTGGCTTGTCTTGGTGTCATGAATTTCAACTTCATTTCATGTCCCGCATGACTCAAATAAAGGGAACGTTCATCAAGATTGATCGTTCTAAAATGAAGCCATGCGCATCTCAAAAGAAGATGACAAGAGTTCGTGGGAGCAATATCACATAATATTTCTTTCCAAGATTGTCATGTACTGAATTTGATCCTTGCTTGATTAGGGTGAAAGCTTGTTGGTAACTGTAGTTTCTCCACCAATATTTTGCTTACAACATTGTTGTCACTTTCGTAAACGAATGCAACTAAACATGGGTGGCCTTCTATTAAACACCTTGTTCTCTACTACCTTTTTCATAATCTTTTTCTTTACTTCCTTTTCTTTTCCTTCAATTTCGCTTCCTTCTGCAGTTTATTTTTCTTCTTTTTCTATTCTTTCTTTTCTATTTTCTCCTTCAACGTATGTTGATCCCTCTTGGCTTGTCTTGGTGTCATAAATTTCAACTTCATTTCATATCCCTCATGCCTCAAATAAAGGGAACGTTCATCAAGATTGAGCGTTTTAAAATGAAGTCATGCCCATCTCACAAGAAGATGACAAGAGTTCGTGGGAGCAATATCACATAATACTTTTTTCACAGATTGTCATGTATTGAATTTGATCCTTGCTTGATTAGGGTGAAAGCTTGTTGGTAACTGTAGTTTCTCCACCAATCTTTTGCTTACAACATTGTTGTCACTTTCGTAAACGAATGCAACTAAACATGGGTGGCCTTCTATTAAACACCTTGTTCTCTACTACCTTATCCATAATATTTTTCTTTACTTCCTTTTTTTTATCTTCAATTTCCCTTCCTTCTACAGTTTATTTTTCTTCTTTTTGTATTTTCTCCTTCAACGTATGTTGATCCTTCTTGGCTTGTCTTGGTGTCATGAATTTCAACTTCATTTCATGTCCCTCATGAATTAAATAAAGGGAACGTTCATCAAGATTGATCGTTCTAAAATGAAGCCATGCCCATCTCAAAAGAAGATGACAAGAGTTCGTGGGAGCAATATCACATAATATTTCTTTCCAAGATTGTCATGTACTGAATTTGATCCTTGCTTGATTAGGGTGAAAGCTTGTTGGTAACTGTAGTTTCTCCACCAATCTTTTGCTTACAACATTGTTGTCACTTTCGTCAACGAATGCAACTAAACATGGGTGGCCTTCTATTAAACACCTTGTTCTCTACTACCTTATCCATAATCTTTTTCTTTACTTCCTTTTCTTTATCTTCAATTTCCCTTCCTTCTGCAGTTTATTTTTCTTCTTTTTCTATTTTCTCCTTCAACGTATGTTGATCCTTCTTGGCTTATCTTGGTGTCATAAATTTCAACTTCATTTCATGTCCCTCATGCCTTAAATAAAGGGAACGTTCTTCAAGATTGAGCATTTTAAAATGAAGCCATGCCCATCTCAAAAGAAGATGACAAGAGTTCGTGGGGCCAATATCACATAATACTTCTCTCACAGATTGTCATCTACTGAATTTGATCCTTGCTTGATTCGGGTGAAAGCTTGTTTGTAACTGTAGGTTCTCCACCAATCTTTGGCTTACAACATTGTTGTCGCTTTCGTAAACGAATGCAACTAAACATGGGTGGCCTTCGATTAAAGACCTTGTTCTCTACTACCTTTTTTCTAATCTTTTTCTTTACTTCCTTTTCTTTATCTTCAATTTCCCTTCCTTCTGCAGTTTATCTTTCTTCTTTTTCTATTCTTTCTTTTTCTATTTTCTCCTTCAACTTATGTTGATCCTTCTTGGCTTGTCTTGGTGTCATAAATTTCAACTTCATTTCATGTCCCTCATGCCTTAAATAAAGGGAACGTTCATCAAGATTGAGCTTTTTTAAATGAAGCCATGCCAATCTCAAAAGAAGATGACAAGAGTTCGTGGGAGCAATATCACACAATACTTCTTTCACCCATTGTCTTGTACTGAATTTGGTCCTTTCTTGATTCGGATGAAAGCTTTTTGGTAACTTGAGTTTCTCCACCAATCTTTGGCTTACAACATTGTTGTCACTTTCGTAAATGAATTCAACTAAACATGGGTGGCCTTCGATTAAACACCTTGCTCTGTACTACCTTTTCCATAATCTTTTTCTTTACTTCCTTTTCTTTTTCTTCAATTTCCCTTCTTTCTGCAGTTTATAGTTCTTCTTTTTCTATTTTCTCCTTCAACTTATGTTGATCCTTCTTGGCTTGTGTTGGTGTCATGAATTTCAACTTCATTTCATGTCCCTCATGCCTCAAATAAAGGGAACATTCATCAAGATTGAGCATTTTAAAATGATGCCATGCCCATCTCAAAAGAAGATGACAAGAGTTTGTGGGAACAATATCACATAATACTTCTTTCACACATTGTCCTGTACTGAATTTGATCCTTGCTTGATTCGGATGAAAGCTTGTTGGTAACTTGAGTTTCTCCACCAATCTTTACCTTACAACATTGTTGTCGCTTTCGTAAACGAATGCAACTAAATATCGGTGGCCTTCGATTAAACACCTTGTTCTCTACTACCTTTTTCATAATCTTTTTCTTTACTTCCTTTTCTTTATCTTCAATTTCCCTTCCTTTTGCAGTTTATTTTTCTTCTTTTTGTATTTTCTCCTTCAACGTATGTTGATCCTTCTTGGCTTGTCTTGGTGTCATGAATTTCAACTTCATTTCATGTCCCTCATGACTCAAATAAAGGGAACGTTCATCAAGATTGATCGTTCTAAAATGAAGCCATGCCCATCTCAAAAGAAGATGACAAGTGTTCGTGGGAGCAATATCACATAATATTTCTTTCCAAGATTGTCATGTACTGAATTTGATCCTTGCTTGATTAGGGTGAAAGCTTGTTGGTAACTGTAGTTTCTCCACCAATCTTTTGCTTACAACATTGTTGTCGCTTTCGTAAACGAATGCAACTAAACATGGGTGGCCTTCTATTAAACACCTTGTTCTCTACTACCTTTTTCATAATCCTTTTCTTTACTTCCTTTTCTTTTTCTTCAATTTCGCCTCCTTCTGCAGTTTATTTTTCTTCTTTTTCTATTTTCTCCTTCAACGTATGTTGATCCTTCTTGGCTTGTCTTGGTGTCATAAATTTCAACTTCATTTCATATCCCTCATGGCCCAAATAAAGGGAACGTTCATCAAGATTGAGTGTTTTAAAATGAAGCCATGCCCATCTCAAAAGAAGATTACAAGAGTTCGTGGGAGCAATATCACACAATACTTCTTTCACACATTGTCTTGTACTGAATTTGATCCTTTCTTGATTCAGATGAAAGCTTGTTGGTAACTTGAGTTTCTCCACCAATCTTTGGCTTAAAACATTGTTGTCGCTTTCGTAAACGAATGCAACTAAACATGGGTGGCCTTCGATTAAACACCTTGCTCTCTAATACCTTTTACATAATCTTTTTCTTAACTTCCTTTTCTTTTTCTTCAATTTCCCTTCCTACTGCAGTTTATAGGTCTTCTTTTTCTATTTTCTCCTTCAACTTATGTTGATCCTTCTTGGCTTGTCTTGGTGTCATGAATTTCAACTTCATTTCATGTCCCTCATGCCTCAAATAAAGGGAACATTCATCAAGATTGAGTGTTTTAAAATGAAGCCATGCCTATCTCAAAAGAAGATGACAAGAGTTTGTGGGAACAATATCACATAATACTTCTTTCACACATTGTCCTGTACTAAATTTGATCCTTGCTTGATTCGGATGAAAGCTTGTTGGTAACTTGAGTTTGTCCACCAATCTTTGGCTTACAACATTGTTGTCGCTTTCGTAAACGAATGCAACTAAACATGGGTGGCCTTCGATTAAACACCTTGCTCTCTACTACCTTTTCCATAATCTTTTTCTTTACTTCCTTCTCTTTTTCTTCAATTTCCCTTCCTTCTGCAGTTTATAGTTCTTCTTTTTCTACTTTCTCCTTCAAATTATGTTGATCCTTCTTTGATGAGGGATTATCTTGTTCCTTTTTAAGATTATTGAATATGGTGTGAGTTGATTAAGAAAGCTAAGTGAAATCCCCACTGGACATTAAGATAGCAAGCTATCTAGATGTGAAGGTTCCTTTCACAAAGCTCAAGAGAAGAAGATGATGAATTGATTCAAAATGAAAAGGAAATGGAAAGCACATAAATCATAGAAAACCAAGAACAATTAAAGGAAGAAGAAAACATAAAATGGAAAGGAAAGAAATGGTAAAAATATGAGAAGCACGCCACTACAAGGCTAGGCTAGAAGCCATGGCAACCTTGAAGATGAGTGGATGTGTGCCGCCACTTGCTATGCAAGATAAGGCTTAAAAGTTTCACTCCCAAGGGAGGAAACTCTCACAAATGGTTGAGACACAAGAGTGTTTTTACTTCAAAATCTTCAACCCTTTTACATGTCTAGGAGCACCCCTTATATAGAAGAGTTTAGGGGCCTCTAAGCAAATAAAAGATACCTAAGGATGTCTCTACAAAAACCTAACCCTAGCTTCTAGAAACTAGGTCAAATAAGGTTACAAAAATGAGAGACAAAAGAGCTAACTATGGTGTGTGCAAGGCTAATTTCGTTCTAGGACAAAAGGAGACCAAGAATGTGTCTCATATGTCTCTAGAAAGTGGCCATAGTGTGCTAAAAACAAAGGAGACCAAAGGTACATAGGTACACTTGCTTTATGCCTTTTTCTTTATGCTTTATGCCTTTGCTTTACTCTCTCCTCCACATCATTTATGCTCCCCAATCACCATGTGCCACCTAGCATTGCTTTCTTACTCCTAATTAACCTACAAAGCAAATAAACATAGATTAGCATGTTGGCTTAAGTCAAGTCAACTATAGTCAACAAGTCAAACCTAGTCAAAGGTCAACAAGTCAACTAAAGTTGATTCAACTAAGTCAACTTAGGGAATCAAAAATAACAAGCATAAATGAAAGGGATGAAGGATTAGTGAACTTCCTTTCTAAACATGCTTAGTCTTCTTAAGCATGTGCCTCCATCCTTGATTGAGGTCAATCCTTCATCATCCTCCCCTTCTTGGAGAGAATTTGACCACAAATTCTTTAAGCCTTTGTGGATGGAACTTGAATTGATTTGGGGGAGGATTTGCGCCTCCCTTTTATGAGCTTTTGTTCCATCCTTTCTAAGGGTATTACCCCTAGCTTTGGTTAGGCCATCTTTATTTTCTAGACTACTCTTCCTCTCTTGCTTATGCTTTGGGCCTTCCTTTTTGGCTTGGGAAGAGAAGGAAGAGTGATGCACATCTTGCTTTGGAAGAATTTTTTTGTAGGCAAGTAACACCTTGGTGAAAGCTTGCCCCTTTTCTTTTTCTTCTTTATCTTTTCTTATTTTATTTCTATCCTTATTAACTTCTTGAGGTGATAGAGGTTGTAAAGTTGTCTTTTTCCCATTTTTGAAGAAAATGTATTGGTTGGTATAGCCATCATGTAAAGTTTGTTTATCAAATTGCCATGGCCTACCTAGTAAGATATGTGTGACTTCCATGGGAACAACATCACATAACACCTCATCTTTATAGCTTCCTATAGAGAAGTTAATTAGGACTTGTTTATTGACATCTATTTCTCCCTCTTTACTTATCCAAGAAAGCTTATAGGGCTTAGCATGAGGAATGGTCTCTAAGCTAAGCTTTTCCACCAACCTTGTGCTAGCTATATTGGTACTACTTCCTCCATCAATAATTAGAGAGCAAACCCATTTGTTAATTTTGCATCTAGATTGAAAAATGTTTTCCCTTTGAGTTGGCTCAAGCTCACTTTGATCTTGACCTATCATGCGCCTTAATAACATAGGGTCTTTCTCAAAAATTTTAGTTTTACTAGAGGAAGAAGATTCTTTTGAAAGAGAATGGGGAGATGAGTGTTCACTTTCAACATTATTCCTCTTCTTTAAGATCATGGTCCTTTTGGTTGGGCAATTTAAAGCAATGTGATTATAACCCAAACATTTAAAACATTTAATGGAACTTGATCTTTGAGAAGTGGAATGGTGAATGTGATTACTTGGTGACTTACTTTTACTTGGTGGTTCTTGATGAGAGTTAGAAGGGAACTTATCATGTTTCTTTTTATCCTTTCCCTTCCATGAGTGACTAAAGTAGTGGTTGGGTGAGTAACTCTTCCTTGCCCTTCTTTTTCTTTTCAATTGAATTTCAATCCCAAGGGCAAGTGTGAAAACATTTTCAAGAGTGGAGTACTCATACAACTCTACTTGGTTTTTTATGTCTCTCCTAAGACCACTCACAAATCTTTTTATTTTCTCTTTGTTAGTTTCTTTTATTTCAACCCTACGCATTTGAGACTCTAATTCTTTAAAGTACTCACTCACACTCATAGAACCTTGGTGAAGCCTTTGGAGCTTCAAAAGAAGTTCCTTCCTATAGGAGGGAGGAACAAATCTAGCGTGCATAAGAGTTTTAATGTCCATCCAAGAAGCCGCGGGTGGCCCTTGGTCATAATTCTTACAAACTTTATGCCACCAAGTATTGGCATACTCCAAAAATCCTAAAACTACTAGATCAACTTGTGTTTGATCCTTTATATGATTTTCATTGAAAATTTGATCAACTTTAGCTTCCCAATCAAGGAAGATTTTTGGATCACTTCCTCCATAGAACTTAGGAATCTTTGGAGTTTGCTTTTCTTGTGATGGGTTGCGCCTAGAATGCCCTCTTTCCCTAGCCTCTCTTTCTTGCTCTTTAGGTTCAAGCCTTTGAATGTGCTCTTGGATTCTTAGGTCACTTTGCTCCTTGTCTTTTCTTAATTGTTCAAAGACCTCCTTCCTAGACAACTCCAAATCCCGAAGCAATCTCATCAATGTATTGTTTTTGTTTGGTGTAGGTGCATTTGATGAACTTGCCATGATTCCTACAACAAAAACACTCAAATCCGAGACAAAATAAATGGATTAGAGGTTAGACAACATGAAAACCGAGACCAAATCCAACCCAAATTGTAACCCAAGTGTTTAGATCACTCTCCCAAAGTAACAAGGCAAGGCTAGCGCTCAAAATCCACCAAAGGAGTGAAGCAAACACTTTTAAACACTTGTTCAAAACCTTTCAAATGCAAGACAAGTGATTCGGCCACAACATCCCAAGAGTTTCAAGAAAAGAAAACTACTAAGACACAACAAAGAACACCTAGTGACAAGCAAGAAAAGCACAAAAACAAGAAAGTTTAACTTCTAAGGAATTTTTTTTTTAAAGACAAAACTTGAATGAGACTAAAACAATGAAAAACACTTTTAAAGACTCTATGGAAAGCATTTGAACAAGCCAAGATTATACCTCAAATTATGCATACACCAAGAAAGATCATAACCAAGTTAAAGCATGAAACTAATTTGCCAATATCACCCAAAATCCAAGTATAAAATTTGGTAGCATAACACCTAGTAAAAATGGTCAAATGGATTCACCAAGCAACACATTAGCTCTCGGCCAAACTGTTTTTGGTCATGAAAATAATTTTTCTTTTCAAAACTAGGTACTTAAGATGATGAGAAGGATATTTTAGGGTGTCTTGAACACTTAGTTCCTTAAAAATTAGGTCAAAATCAATTTCAAGGAGCATGCTACAACAAAAGGCATAGATCTCATGCAATAGCTCAAATACTTAGAAACAAGAATAAGAAAACTTCAAGTTAACATATGACATATGACTCAAGCAAAAGTTAGGCACATTTAAAGACTCAACATGACATACACAAAGACACAAACATGTAGCTATCATGCATTTAAACTCATGGATTTGAGGCTCAAAGACTAAGCATCCAAAGACATGTTATCCAACCACATTTAGGAGCTTAAAGAGGTGCAAAAACCGTAGCCAAACTGCCACAACAAAACCTGAAAACGTTGATTCACGTATTCTTGGCAGATCTGACCTTTGCTCACTAATTTGATCATAACTTTCTCCACATAACTCCAAATGCGTTGGTTCTTTTTTTTCTGGAAACTAGACTCATAGAGCTTTCTTTTGACACCAAAAACGTAATTTTTGGACCGCTGAGCTGGTGCAGTTTAATGTTTTAAAATCGTCAAGTTTTCTGCCAGCACTGTTTTTGTGTGTCATGGAAGTGGATTTGAACCATACCAAGATAGCTACAACAAGACAAGGTTAGAACATGAAACACACCATATTCAAGATAACCTAGGCTCTAGATACCAAATGATGAGGGATTATCTTGTTCCTTTTTAAGATTATTGAATATGGTGTGAGTTGATTAAGAAAGCTAAGTGAAATCCCCACTGGACATTAAGATAGCAAGCTATCTAGATGTGAAGGTTCCTTTCACAAAGCTCAAGAGAAGAAGATGATGAATTGATTCAAAATGAAAAGGAAATGGAAAGCACATAAATCATAGAAAACCAAGAACAATTAAAGGAAGAAGAAAACATAAAATGGAAAGGAAAGAAATGGTAAAAATGTGAGAAGCACGCCACTACAAGGCTAGGCTAGAAGCCATGGCAACCTTGAAGATGAGTGGATGTGTGCCGCCACTTGCTATGCAAGATAAGGCTTAAAAGTTTCACTCCCAAAGGAGGAAACTCTCACAAATGGTTGAGACACAAGAGTGTTTTTACTTCAAAATCTTCAACCCTTTTAAATGTCTAGGAGCACCCCTTATATAGAAGAGTTTAGGGGCCTCTAAGCAAATAAAAGATACCTAAGGATGTCTCTACAAAAACCTAACCCTAGCTTCTAGAAACTAGGTCAAATAAGGTTACAAAAATGAGAGACAAAAGAGCTAACTGTGGTGTGTGCAAGGCTAATTTCGTTCTAGGACAAAAGGAGACCAAGAATGTGTCTCATATGTCTCTAGAAAGTGGCCATAGTGTGCTAAAAACAAAGGAGACCAAAGGTACATAGGTACACTTGCTTTATGCCTTTTTCTTTATGCTTTATGCCTTTGCTTTACTCTCTCCTCCACATCATTTATGCTCCCCAATCACCATGTGCCACCTAGCATTGCTTTCTTACTCCTAATTAACCTACAAAGCAAATAAACATAGATTAGCATGTTGGCTTAAGTCAAGTCAACTATAGTCAACAAGTCAAACCTAGTCAAAGGTCAACAAGTCAACTAAAGTTGATTCAACTAAGTCAACTTAGGGAATCAAAAATAACAAGCATAAATGAAAGGGATGAAGGATTAGTGAACTTCCTTTCTAAACATGCTTAGTCTTCTTAAGCATGTGCCTCCATCCTTGATTGAGGTCAATCCTTCATCATCCTTGGCTTGTCTTGGTGTCATGAATTTCAACTTCATTTCATGTCCCTCATGCCTCAAATAAAGGGAACGTTCATCAAGATTGGTCGTTCTAAAATGAAGCCATGCCCATCTCAAAAGAAGATGACAAGAGTTCGTGGGAGCAATATCACATAATATTTCTTTCACTGATTGTCATGTACTGAATTTGATCCTTGCTTGATTAGGGTGAACGCTTGTTGGTAATTGTAGTTTCTCCACCAATCTTTTGCTTACAACATTGTTGTCGCTTTCGTAAACGAATGCAACTAAACATGGGTGGCCTTCGATTAAACACCTTGTTCTCTACTACCTTTTTCATAATCTTTTTCTTTACTTCCTTTTCTTTTTCTTCAATTTCACTTCCTTCTGCAGTTTATTTTTCTTCCTTTTCTATTCTTTCTTTTCTATTTTCTCCTTCAACGTATGTTGATCTATCTTGGCTTGTCTTGGTGTCATAAATTTCAACTTCATTTCATGTCCCTCATGCCTAAAATATAGGGAACGTTCATCAAGATTGAGCCTTTTAAAATGAAGCCATGCCCATCTCAAAAGAAGATGACAAGAGTTCGTGGGAGCAATATCACACAATACTTCTTTCACACATTGTCTTGTACTTAATTTGATCCTTTCTTGATTCGGATGAAAGCTTGTTGGTAACTTGAGTTTCTCCACCAATCTTTGGCTTACAACATTGTTGTCGCTTTCGTAAACGAAAGCAACTAAACATGGGTGGCCTTCGATTAAACACCTTGTTCTCTACTACCTTTTCCATAATCTTTTTCTTTACTTCCTTTTCTTTTTCTTCAATTTCCCTTCCTTCTACAGTTTATAGTTCTTCTTTTTCTATTTTCTCCTTCAAATTATGTTGATCCTTTTGGCTTGTGTTGGTGTCATGAATTTCAACTTCATTTCATGTCCCTCATGCCTCAAATAAAGGGAACATTCATCAAGATTGAGCATTTTAAAATGAAGCCATGCCCATCTCAAAAGAAGATGACAAGAGTTCGTGGGAGCAATATCACACAATACTTCTTTCACAAATTATCTTGTACTGAATTTGATCCTTTCTTGATTCGGATGAAAGCTTGTTGGTAACTTGAGTTTCTCCACCAATCTTTGGCTTACAACATTGTTGTCGCTTTCGTAATCGAACGCAACTAAACATGGGTGGCCTTCGATTAAACACCTTCTTCTCTACTACCTTTTTCATAATCTTTTTCTTTACTTCCTTTTCTTTATCTTCAATTTCCCTTCCTTCTGCAGTTTATATTTCTTCTTTTTCTATTCTTTCTTTTTCTATTTTCTCCTTCAACGTATGTTGATCCTTCTTGGCTTGTCTTGGTGTCATGAATTTCAACTTCATTTCATGTCCCTCATGCCTCAAATAAACGAAACATTCATCAAGATTGACCGTTTTAAAATGCAGTCATGCCCATCTCAAAAGAAGAAGACTAGAGTTCGTGGGAGCAATATCACATAATACTTCTTTCACTGATTGTCATCTACTGAATTTGATCCTTGCTTGATTCGGGTGAAAGCTTGTTGGTAACTGTAGGTTCTCCACCAATCTTTGGCTTACAATATTGTTGTCGCTTTCGTAAACGAATGCAACTAAACATGGGTGGCCTTCGATTAAACACCTTGTTCTCTACTACCTTTTTTCTAATCTTTTTCTTTACTTCCTTTTCTTTATCTTCAATTTCCCTTCCTTCTGCAGTTTATCTTTCTTCTTTTTCTATTCTTTCTTTTTCTATTTTCTCCTTCAACGTATGTTGATCCTTCTTGGCTTGTCTTGGTGTCATAAATTTCAACTTCATTTCATGTCCCTCATGCCTCAAATAAAGGGAACGTTCATCAAGATTGAGCGTTTCAAAATGAACTCATGCCCATCTCAAAAGAAGATGACAAGAGTTTGTGGGAGCAATATCACATAATTTTCTGTCATACATTGTCCTGTACTGAATTTGATCCTTGCTTGATTCGGATGAAATCTTGTTGGTAACTTGAGTTTCTCCACCAATCTTTGGCTTACAACATTGTTGTCGCTTTCGTAAACGAATGCAACTAAACATGGGTGGCCTTCGATTAAACACCTTGTTCTCTACTACCTTTTTGATAATCTTTTTCTTTACTTCCTTTTCTTTTTGTTCAATTTCCCTTCCTTCTGCATTTTATTTTTCTTCCTTTTCTATTCTTTCTTTTCTATTTTCTCCTTCAACGTATGTTGATCTATCTTGGCTTGTCTTGGTGTCATAAATTTCAACTTCATTTCATGTCCCTCATGCCTAAAATATAGGGAACGTTCATCAAGATTGAGCGTTTTAAAATGAAGCCATGCCCATCTCAAAAGAAGATGACAAGAGTTCGTGGGAGCAATATCACACAATACTTCTTTCACACATTGTCTTGTACTGAATTTGATCCTTTCTTGATTCGGATGAAAGCTTGTTGGTAACTTGAGTTTCTCCACCAATCTTTGGCTTACAACATTGTTGTCGCTTTCGTAAACGAAAGCAACTAAACATGGGTGGCCTTCGATTAAACACCTTGTTCTCTACTACCTTTTCCATAATCTTTTTCTTTACTTCCTTTTCTTTTTCTTCAATTTCCCTTCCTTCTACAGTTTATAGTTCTTCTTTTTCTATTTTCTCCTTCAAATTATGTTGATCCTTTTGGCTTGTGTTGGTGTCATGAATTTCAACTTCATTTCATGTCCCTCATGCCTCAAATAAAGGGAACATTCATCAAGATTGAGCATTTTAAAATGAAGCCATGCCCATCTCAAAAGAAGATGACAAGAGTTCGTGGGAGCAATATCACACAATACTTCTTTCACAAATTATCTTGTACTGAATTTGATCCTTTCTTGATTCGGATGAAAGCTTGTTGGTAACTTGAGTTTCTCCACCAATCTTTGGCTTACAACATTGTTGTCGCTTTCGTAAACGAATGCAACTAAACATGGGTGGCCTTCGATTAAACACCTTCTTCTCTACTACCTTTTTCATAATCTTTTTCTTTACTTCCTTTTCTTTATCTTCAATTTCCCTTCCTTCTGCAGTTTATATTTCTTCTTTTTCTATTCTTTCTTTTTCTATTTTCTCCTTCAACGTATGTTGATCCTTCTTGGCTTGTCTTGGTGTCATGAATTTCAACTTCATTTCATGTCCCTCATGCCTCAAATAAACGAAACATTCATCAAGATTGAGCGTTTTAAAATGAAGTCATGCCCATCTCAAAAGAAGATGACTAGAGTTCGTGGGAGCAATATCACATAATACTTCTTTCACTGATTGTCATCTACTGAATTTGATCCTTGCTTGTTTCGGGTGAAAGCTTGTTGGTAACTGTAGGTTCTCCACCAATCTTTGGCTTACAATATTGTTGTTGCTTTCGTAAACGAATGCAACTAAACTTGGGTGGCCTTCGATTAAACACCTTGTTCTCGACTACCTTTTTTCTAATCTTTTTCTTTACTTCCTTTTCTTTATCTTCAATTTCCCTTCCTTCTGCAGTTTATCTTTCTTCTTTTTCTATTCTTTCTTTTTCTATTTTCTCCTTCAACATATGTTGATCCTTCTTGGCTTGTCTTGGTGTCATAAATTTCAACTTCATTTCATGTCCCTCATGCCTCAAATAAAGGGAACGTTCATCAAGATTGAGCGTTTTACAATGAAGCCATGCCCATCTCAAAAGAAGATGACAAGAGTTCGTGGGAGCAATATCACATAATCTTCTGTCATACATTGTCATGTACTGAATTTGATCCTTGCTTGATTCGGATGAAAGCTTGTTGGTAACTTGAGTTTCTCCACCAATCTTTGGCTTACAACATTGTTGTCGCTTTCGTAAACGAATGCAACTAAACATGGGTGGCCTTCGATTAAACACTTTGTTCTCTACTACCTTTTTCATAATCTTTTTCTTTACTTCCTTTTCTTTTTCTTCAATTTCCCTTCCTTCTGTAGTTTATTTTTCTTCTTTTTCTATTTTCTCCTTCAACGTATGTTGATCCTTCTTGGCTTGTCTTGGTGTCATGAATTTCAACTTCATTTCATGTCCCTCATGCCTCAAATAAACGAAACATTTATCAAGATTGAGCGTTTTAAAATGAAGTCATGCCCATCTCAAAAGAAGATGACTAGAGTTCGTGGGAGCAATATCACATAATACTTCTTTCACTGATTGTCATCTACTGAATTTGATCCTTGCTTGTTTCGGGTGAAAGCTTGTTGGTAACTGTAGGTTCTCCACCAATCTTTGGCTTACAATATTGTTGTTGCTTTCGTAAACGAATGCAACTAAACTTGGGTGGCCTTCGATTAAACACCTTGTTCTCGACTACCTTTTTTCTAATCTTTTTCTTTACTTCCTTTTCTTTATCTTCAATTTCCCTTCCTTCTGCAGTTTATCTTTCTTCTTTTTCTATTCTTTCTTTTTCTATTTTCTCCTTCAACATATGTTGATCCTTCTTGGCTTGTCTTGGTGTCATAAATTTCAACTTCATTTCATGTCCCTCATGCCTCAAATAAAGGGAACGTTCATCAAGATTGAGCGTTTTACAATGAAGCCATGCCCATCTCAAAAGAAGATGACAAGAGTTCGTGGGAGCAATATCACATAATCTTCTGTCATACATTGTCATGTACTGAATTTGATCCTTGCTTGATTCGGATGAAAGCTTGTTGGTAACTTGAGTTTCTCCACCAATCTTTGGCTTACAACATTGTTGTCGCTTTCGTAAACGAATGCAACTAAACATGGGTGGCCTTCGATTAAACACCTTGTTCTCTACTACCTTTTTGATAATCTTTTTCTTTACTTCCTTTTCTTTTTCTTCAATTTCCCTTCCTTCTGCATTTTATTTTTCTTCTTTTTCTATTCTTTCTTTTCTATTTTCTCCTTCAACGTATGTTGATCCTTCTTGGCTTGTCTTGGTGTCATAAATTTCAACTTCATTTCATGTCCCTCATGCCTCAAATAAAGGGAACGTTCATCAAGATTGAGCGTTTTAAAATGAAGCCATGCCCATCTCAAAAGAAGATGACAAGAGTTCGTGGGAGCAATATCACACAATACTTCTTTCATACATTGTCTTGTACTGAATTTGATCCTTTCTTGATTCGGATGAAAGCTTGTTGGTAACTTGAGTTTCTCCACCAATATTTGGCTTACAACATTGTTGTCGCTTTCGTAAACGAATGCAACTAAACATGGGTGGCCTTCGATTAAACACCTTGTTCTCTACTACCTTTTCCATAATCTTTTTCTTTACTTCCTTTTCTTTTTCTTCAATTTCCCTTCCTTCTGCAGTTTATAGTTCTTCTTTTTCTATTTTCTCCTTCAAATTATGTTGATCCTTCTTGGCTTGTCTTGGTGTCATGAATTTCAACTTCATTTCAAGTCCCTCATGCCTCAAATAAAGAGAACATTCATCAGGATTGAGCATTTTAAAATGAAGCCATGCCCATCTTAAAAGAAGATGACAAGAGTTCGTGGGAGCAATATCACATAATACTTCTTTCACACATTGTCCTGTACTCAATTTGGTCCTTGCTTGATTCGGATGAAAGCTTGTTGGTAACTTGAGTTTCTCCACCAATCTTTTGCTTACAACATTGTTGTCGCTTTCGTAAACGAATGCAACTAAACATGGGTGGCCTTCGATTAAACACCTTGTTCTCTACTACCTTTTTTCTAATCTTTTTCTTTACTTCCTTTTCTTTATCTTCAATTTCCCTTCCTTCTGCAGTTTATCTTTCTTCTTTTTCTATTCTTTCTTTTTCTATTTTATCCTTCAACGTATGTTGATCCTTCTTGGCTTGTCTTGGTGTCATAAATTTCAACTTCATTTCATGTCCCTCATGCCTCAAATAAAGGGAACGTTCATCAAGATTGAGCGTTTCAAAATGAACTCATGCCCATCTCAAAAGAAGATGACAAGAGTTCGTGGGAGCAATATCACATAATCTTCTGTCACACATTGTCATGTACTGAATTTGATCCTTGCTTGATTCGGATGAAAGCTTGTTGGTAACTTGAGTTTCTCCACCAATCTTTGGCTTACAACATTGTTGTCGCTTTCGTAAACGAATGCAACTAAACATGGGTGGCCTTCGATTAAACACCTTGTTCTCTACTACCTTTTTGATAATCTTTTTCTTTACTTCCTTTTCTTTTTCTTCAATTTCCCTTCCTTCTGCATTTTATTTTTCTTCTTTTTCTATTCTTTCTTTTCTATTTTCTCCTTCAACGTATGTTGATCCTTCTTGGCTTGTCTTGGTGTCATAAATTTCAACTTCATTTCATGTCCCTCATGCCTCAAATAAAGGGAACGTTCATCAAGATTGAGCGTTTTAAAATGAAGCCATGCCCATCTCAAAAGAAGATGACAAGAGTTCGTGGGAGCAATATCACACAATACTTCTTTCATACATTGTCTTGTACTGAATTTGATCCTTTCTTGATTCGGATGAAAGCTTGTTGGTAACTTGAGTTTCTCCACCAATCTTTGGCTTACAACATTGTTGTCGCTTTCGTAAACGAATGCAATTAAACATGGGTGGCCTTCGATTAAACACCTTGTTCTCTACTACCTTTTTCATAATCTTTTTCTTTACTTCCTTTTCTTTTTCTTCAATTTCCCTTCCTTCTGCATTTTATTTTTCTTTTTTTCTATTCTTTCTTTTCTATTTTCTCCTTCAACGTATGTTGATCCTTCTTGGCTTGTCTTGGTGTCATAAATTTCAACTTCATTTCATGTCCCTCATGCCTCAAATAAAGGGAACGTTCATCAAGATTGAGCGTTTTAAAATGAAGCCATGCCCATCTCAAAAGAAGATGACAAGAGTTCGTGGGAGCAATATCACACAATACTTCTTTCATACATTGTCTTGTACTGAATTTGATCCTTTCTTGATTCGGATGAAAGCTTGTTGGTAACTTGAGTTTCTCCACCAATCTTTGGCTTACAACATTGTTGTCGCTTTCGTAAACGAATGCAACTAAACATGGGTGGCCTTCGATTAAACACCTTGTTCTCTACTACCTTTTCCATAATCTTTTTCTTTACTTCCTTTTCTTTTTCTTCAATTTCCCTTCCTTCTGCAGTTTATAGTTCTTCTTTTTCTATTTTCTCCTTCAAATTATGTTGATCCTTCTTGGCTTGTCTTGGTGTCATGAATTTCAACTTCATTTCAAGTCCCTCATGCCTCAAATAAAGAGAACATTCATCAGGATTGAGCATTTTAAAATGAAGCCATGCCCATCTTAAAAGAAGATGACAAGAGTTCGTGGGAGCAATATCACATAATACTTCTTTCACACATTGTCCTGTACTCAATTTGGTCCTTGCTTGATTCGGATGAAAGCTTGTTGGTAACTTGAGTTTCTCCACCAATCTTTTGCTTACAACATTGTTGTCGCTTTCGTAAACGAATGCAACTAAACATGGGTGGCCTTCGATTAAACACCTTGTTCTCTACTACCTTTTTTCTAATCTTTTTCTTTACTTCCTTTTCTTTATCTTCAATTTCCCTTCCTTCTGCAGTTTATCTTTCTTCTTTTTCTATTCTTTCTTTTTCTATTTTATCCTTCAACGTATGTTGATCCTTCTTGGCTTGTCTTGGTGTCATAAATTTCAACTTCATTTCATGTCCCTCATGCCTCAAATAAAGGGAACGTTCATCAAGATTGAGCGTTTCAAAATGAACTCATGCCCATCTCAAAAGAAGATGACAAGAGTTCGTGGGAGCAATATCACATAATCTTCTGTCACACATTGTCATGTACTGAATTTGATCCTTGCTTGATTCGGATGAAAGCTTGTTGGTAACTTGAGTTTCTCCACCAATCTTTGGCTTACAACATTGTTGTCGCTTTCGTAAACGAATGCAACTAAACATGGGTGGCCTTCGATTAAACACCTTGTTCTCTACTACCTTTTTGATAATCTTTTTCTTTACTTCCTTTTCTTTTTCTTCAATTTCCCTTCCTTCTGCATTTTATTTTTCTTCTTTTTCTATTCTTTCTTTTCTATTTTCTCCTTCAACGTATGTTGATCCTTCTTGGCTTGTCTTGGTGTCATAAATTTCAACTTCATTTCATGTCCCTCATGCCTCAAATAAAGGGAACGTTCATCAAGATTGAGCGTTTTAAAATGAAGCCATGCCCATCTCAAAAGAAGATGACAAGAGTTCGTGGGAGCAATATCACACAATACTTCTTTCATACATTGTCTTGTACTGAATTTGATCCTTTCTTGATTCGGATGAAAGCTTGTTGGTAACTTGAGTTTCTCCACCAATCTTTGGCTTACAACATTGTTGTCGCTTTCGTAAACGAATGCAATTAAACATGGGTGGCCTTCGATTAAACACCTTGTTCTCTACTACCTTTTTCATAATCTTTTTCTTTACTTCCTTTTCTTTTTCTTCAATTTCCCTTCCTTCTGCATTTTATTTTTCTTTTTTTCTATTCTTTCTTTTCTATTTTCTCCTTCAACGTATGTTGATCCTTCTTGGCTTGTCTTGGTGTCATAAATTTCAACTTCATTTCATGTCCCTCATGCCTCAAATAAAGGGAACGTTCATCAAGATTGAGCGTTTTAAAATGAAGCCATGCCCATCTCAAAAGAAGATGACAAGAGTTCGTGGGAGCAATATCACACAATACTTCTTTCATACATTGTCTTGTACTGAATTTGATCCTTTCTTGATTCGGATGAAAGCTTGTTGGTAACTTGAGTTTCTCCACCAATCTTTGGCTTACAACATTGTTGTCGCTTTCGTAAACGAATGCAACTAAACATGGGTGGCCTTCGATTAAACACCTTGTTCTCTACTACCTTTTCCATAATCTTTTTCTTTACTTCCTTTTCTTTTTCTTCAATTTCCCTTCCTTCTGCAGTTTATAGTTCTTCTTTTTCTATTTTCTCCTTCAAATTATGTTTATTCTTCTTGGCTTGTGTTGGTGTCATGAATTTCAACTTCATTTCATGTCCCTCATGCCTCAAATAAAGGGAACATTCATCAAGATTGAGCATTTTAAAATGAAGCCATGCCCATCTCAAAAGAAGATGACAAGAGTTCGTGGGAGCAATATCACACAATACTTCTTTCACACATTATCTTGTACTGAATTTGATCCTTTCTTGATTCGGATGAAAGCTTGTTGGTAACTTGAGTTTCTCCACCAATCTTTGGCTTACAATATTGTTGTCGCTTTCGTAAACGAATGCAACTAAACATGGGTGGCCTTCGATTAAACACCTTGTTCTCTACTACCTTTTCCATAATCTTTTTCTTTACTTCCTTTTCTTTTTCTTCAATTTCCCTTCCTTCTGCAGTTTATAGTTCTTCTTTTGTCTATTTTCTCCGTCAACTTATGTTGATCCTTCTTGGCTTGTCTTGGTGTCATGAATTTCAACTTTATTTCATGTCCCTCATGCCTCAAATAAAGGGAACATTCATCAAGATTGAGCGTTTTAAATTGAAGCCATGCCCATCTCAAAAGAAGATGACAAGAGTTTGTGGGAACAATATCACATAATACTTCTTTCACACATTGTCCTGAACTGAATTTGATCCTTGCTTGATTCAGATGAAAGCTTGTTGGTAACTTGAGTTTCTCCACCAATCTTTGGCTTACAACATTGTTGTCGCTTTCGTAAACGAATGCAACTAAACATGGGTGGCCTTCGATTAAACACCTTGTTCTCTAATACCTTTTTCATAATCTTTTTCTTTACTTCCTTTTCTTTTTCTTCAATTTCCCTTCCTTCTGCATTTTATTTTTCTTCTTTTTCTATTCTTTCTTTTCTATTTTCTCCTTCAACGTATGTTGATCCTTCTTGGCTTGTCCTGGTGTCATAAATTTCAACTTCATTTCATGTCCCTCATGCCTCAAATAAAGGGAACGTTCATCAAGATTGAGCGTTTTAAAATGAAGCCATGCCCATCTCAAAAGAAGATGACAAGAGTTCGTGGGAGCAATATCACATAATCTTCTGTCACACATTGTCCTGTACTGAATTTGATCCTTGCTTGATTCGGATGAAAGCTTGTTGGTAACTTGAGTTTCTCCACCAATCTTTGGCTTACAACATTGTTGTCGCTTTCGTAAACGAATGCAACTAAACATGGGTGGCCTTCGATTAAACACCTTGTTCTGTACTACCTTTTTCATAATCTTTTTCTTTACTTCCTTTTCTTTTTCTTCAATTTCCCTTCCTTCTGCATTTTATTTTTCTTCTTTTTCTATTCTTTCTTTTCTATTTTCTCCTTCAACGTATGTTGATCCTTCTTGGCTTGTCTTGGTGTCATAAATTTCAACTTCATTTCATGTCCCTGATGCCTCAAATAAAGGGAACGTTCAGCAAGATTGAGCGTTTCAAAATGAACTCATGCCCATCTCAAAAGAAGATGACAAGAGTTCGTGGGAGCAATATCACATAATATTCTGTCACACATTGTCCTGTACTGAATTTGATCCTTGCTTGATTCGGATGAAAGCTTGTTGGTAACTTGAGTTTCTCCACCAATCTTTGGCTTACAATATTGTTGTCGCTTTATGGGTGGCCTTCGATTAAACACCTTGTTCTCTACTACCTTTTTCATAATCTTTTTCTTTACTTCCTTTTCTTTTTCTTCAATTTCCCTTCCTTCTGCATTTTATTTTTCTTCTTTTTCTATTCTTTCTTTTCTATTTTCTCCTTCAACGTATGTTGATCCTTCTTGGCTTGTCTTGGTGTCATAAATTTCAACTTCATTTCATGTCCCTCATGCCTCAAATAAAGGGAACGTTCATCAAGATTGAGCGTTTTAAAATGAAGCCATGCCCATTTCAAAAGAAGTTGACAAGAGTTCGTGGGAGCAATATCACACAATACTTCTTTCACACATTGTCTTGTACTGAATTTGATCCTTTCTTGATTCGGATGAAAGCTTGTTGGTAACTTGAGTTTCTCCACCAATCTTTGGCTTACAACATTGTTGTCGCTTTCGTAAACGAATGCAACTAAACATGGGTGGTCTTCGATTAAACAACTTGTTCTCTACTACCTTTTCCATAATCTTTTTCTTTACTTCCTTTTCTTTTTCTTCAATTTCCCTTCCTTCTGCAGTTTATAGTTCTTCTTTTTCTATTTTCTCCTTCAAATTATGTTGATCCTTCTAGGCTTGAGTTGGTGTCATGAATTTCAACTTCATTTCATGTCCCTCATGCCTCAAATAAAGGGAACATTCATCAAGATTGAGCATTTTAAAATGAAGCCATGCCCATCTCAAAAGAAGATGACAAGAGTTCGTGGGAGCAATATCACACAATACTTCTTTCACACATTATCTTGTACTGAATTTGATCCTTTCTTGATTCGGATGAAAGCTTGTTGGTAACTTGAGTTTCTCCACCAATCTTTGGCTTACAATATTGTTGTCGCTTTCGTAAACGAATGCAACTAAACATGGGTGGCCTTCGATTAAACACCTTGTTCTCTACTACCTTTTCCATAATCTTTTTCTTTACTTCCTTTTCTTTTTCTTCAATTTCCCTTCCTTCTGCAGTTTATAGTTCTTCTTTTGTCTATTTTCTCCGTCAACTTATGTTGATCCTTCTTGGCTTGTCTTGGTGTCATGAATTTCAACTTTATTTCATGTCCCTCATGCCTCAAATAAAGGGAACATTCATCAAGATTGAGCGTTTTAAATTGAAGCCATGCCCATCTCAAAAGAAGATGACAAGAGTTTGTGGGAACAATATCACATAATACTTCTTTCACACATTGTCCTGAACTGAATTTGATCCTTGCTTGATTCAGATGAAAGCTTGTTGGTAACTTGAGTTTCTCCACCAATCTTTGGCTTACTACATTGTTGTCGCTTTCGTAAACGAATGCAACTAAACATGGGTGGCCTTCGATTAAACACCTTGTTCTCTAATACCTTTTTCATAATCTTTTTCTTTACTTCCTTTTCTTTTTCTTCAATTTCCCTTCCTTCTGCATTTTATTTTTCTTCTTTTTCTATTCTTTCTTTTCTATTTTCTCCTTCAACGTATGTTGATCCTTCTTGGCTTGTCTTGGTGTCATAAATTTCAACTTCATTTCATGTCCCTCATGCCTCAAATAAAGGGAACGTTCATCAAGATTGAGCGTTTTAAAATGAAGCCATGCCCATCTCAAAAGAAGATGACAAGAGTTCGTGGGAGCAATATCACATAATCTTCTGTCACACATTGTCCTGTACTGAATTTGATCCTTGCTTGATTCGGATGAAAGCTTGTTGGTAACTTGAGTTTCTCCACCAATCTTTGGCTTACAACATTGTTGTCGCTTTCGTAAACGAATGCAACTAAACATGGGTGGCCTTCGATTAAACACCTTGTTCTGTACTACCTTTTTCATAATCTTTTTCTTTACTTCCTTTTCTTTTTCTTCAATTTCCCTTCCTTCTGCATTTTATTTTTCTTCTTTTTCTATTCTTTCTTTTCTATTTTCTCCTTCAACGTATGTTGATCCTTCTTGGCTTGTCTTGGTGTCATAAATTTCAACTTCATTTCATGTCCCTGATGCCTCAAATAAAGGGAACGTTCAGCAAGATTGAGCGTTTCAAAATGAACTCATGCCCATCTCAAAAGAAGATGACAAGAGTTCGTGGGAGCAATATCACATAATCTTCTGTCACACATTGTCCTGTACTGAATTTGATCCTTGCTTGATTCGGATGAAAGCTTGTTGGTAACTTGAGTTTCTCCACCAATCTTTGGCTTACAATATTGTTGTCGCTTTATGGGTGGCCTTCGATTAAACACCTTGTTCTCTACTACCTTTTTCATAATCTTTTTCTTTACTTCCTTTTCTTTTTCTTCAATTTCCCTTCCTTCTGCATTTTATTTTTCTTCTTTTTCTATTCTTTCTTTTCTATTTTCTCCTTCAACGTATGTTGATCCTTCTTGGCTTGTCTTGGTGTCATAAATTTCAACTTCATTTCATGTCCCTCATGCCTCAAATAAAGGGAACGTTCATCAAGATTGAGCGTTTTAAAATGAAGCCATGCCCATTTCAAAAGAAGTTGACACGAGTTCGTGGGAGCAATATCACACAATACTTCTTTCACACATTGTCTTGTACTGAATTTGATCCTTTCTTGATTCGGATGAAAGCTTGTTGGTAACTTGAGTTTCTCCACCAATCTTTGGCTTACAACATTGTTGTCGCTTTCGTAAACAAATGCAACTAAACATGGGTGGTCTTCGATTAAACACCTTGTTCTCTACTACCTTTTCCATAATCTTTTTCTTTACTTCCTTTTCTTTTTCTTCAATTTCCCTTCCTTCTGCAGTTTATAGTTCTTCTTTTTCTATTTTCTCCTTCAAATTATGTTGATCCTTCTAGGCTTGAGTTGGTGTCATGAATTTCAACTTCATTTCATGTCCCTCATGCCTCAAATAAAGGGAACATTCATCAAGATTGAGCATTTTAAAATGAAGCCATGCCCATCTCAAAAGAAGATGACAAGAGTTCGTGGGAGCAATATCACACAATACTTCTTTCACACATTATCTTGTACTGAATTTGATCCTTTCTTGATTCGGATGAAAGCTTGTTGGTAACTTGAGTTTCTCCACCAATCTTTGGCTTACAACATTGTTGTCGCTTTCGTAAACGAATGCAACTAAACATGGGTGGCCTTCGATTAAACACCTTGTTCTCTAATACCTTTTTCATAATCTTTTTCTTTACTTCCTTTTCTTTTTCTTCAATTTCCCTTCCTTCTGCATTTTATTTTTCTTCTTTTTCTATTCTTTCTTTTCTATTTTCTCCTTCAACGTATGTTGATCCTTCTTGGCTTGTCTTGGTGTCATAAATTTCAACTTCATTTCATGTCCCTCATGCCTCAAATAAAGGGAACGTTCATCAAGATTGAGCGTTTTAAAATGAAGCCATGCCCATCTCAAAAGAAGATGACAAGAGTTCGTGGGACCAATATCACACAATACTTCTTTCATACATTGTCTTGTACTGAATTTGATCCTTTCTTGATTCGGATGAAAGCTTGTTGGTAACTTGAGTTTCTCCACCAATCTTTGGCTTACAACATTGTTGTCGCTTTCGTAAACGAATGCAACTAAACATGGGTGGCCTTCGATTAAACACCTTGTTCTCTACTACCTTTTCCATAATCTTTTTCTTTACTTCCTTTTCTTTTTCTTCAATTTCCCTTCCTTCTGCAGTTTATAGTTCTTCTTTTTCTATTTTCTCCTTCAAATTATGTTGATCCTTCTTGGCTTGTCTTGGTGTCATGAATTTCAACTTCATTTCATGTCCCTCATGCCTCAAATAAAGAGAACATTCATCAGGATTGAGCATTTTAAAATGAAGCCACGCCCATCTCAAAAGAAGATGACAGGAGTTCGTGGGAGCAATATCACATAATACTTCTTTCACACATTGTCCTGTACTAAATTTGGTCCTTGCTTGATTCGGATGAAAGCTTGTTGGTAACTTGAGTTTCTCCACCAATCTTTGGCTTACAACATTGTTGTCGCTTTCGTAAACTAACGCAACTAAACATGGGTGGCCTTCGATTAAACACCTTCTTCTCTACTACCTTTTTTATAATCTTTTTCTTTACTTCCTTTTCTTTATCTTCAATTTCCCTTCCTTCTGCAGTTTATCTTTCTTCTTTTTCTATTCTTTCTTTTTCTATTTTCTCCTTCAACGTATGTTGATCCTTCTTGGCTTGTCTTGGTGTCATAAATTTCAACTTCATTTCATGTCCCTCATGCCTCAAATAAAGGGAACATTCATCAAGATTGAGCGTTTTAAAAAGAACTCATGCCCATCTCAAAAGAAGATGACAAGAGTTCGTGGGAGCAATATCACATAATACTTCTTTCACAGATTGTCATCTACTGAATTTGATCCTTGCTTGATTCGGGTGAAAGCATGTTGGTAACTGTAGGTTCTCAACCAATCTTTGGCTTACAAGATTGTTGTCGCTTTCGTAAACGAATGCAACTAAACATGGGTGGCCTTCGATTAAACACCTTGTTCTCTACTACCTTTTTCATAATCTTTTTCTTTCCTTCCTTTTCTTTTTCTTCAATTTCCCTTCCTTCTGCAGTTTATTTTTCTTCTTTTTCTATTTTCTCCTTCAACGTATGTTGATCCTTCTTGGCTTGTCTTGGTGTCATGAATTTCAACTTCATTTCATGTCCCTCGTGACTCAAATAAAGGGAACGTTCATCAAGATTGTTCGTTCTAAAATGAAGCCATGCCCATCTCAAAAGAAGATGACAAGAGTTCGTGGGAGCAATATCACACAATACTTCTTTCACACATTGTCTTGTACTGAATTTGATCCTTTCTTGATTCGGATGAAAGCTTGTTGGTAACTTGAGTTTCTCCACCAATCTTTGGCTTACAACATTGTTGTCGCTTTCGTAAACGAATGCAACTAAACATGGGTGGCCTGCGATTAAACACCTTGTTCTCTACTACCTTTTCCATAATCTTTTTCTTTACTTCCTTTTCTTTTTCTTCAATTTCCCTTCCTTCTGCAGTTTATTTTTCTTCTTTTTCTATTTTCTCCTTCAACGTATGTTGATCCTTCTTGGCTTGTCTTGGTGTCATGAATTTCAACTTCATTTCATGTCCCTCATGCCTCAAATAAACGAAACATTCATCAAGATTGAGCGTTTTAAAATGAAGCCATACCCATCTCAAAAGAAGATGACAAGAGTTCGTGGGAGCAATATCACATAATACTTCTTTCACAGATTGTCATCTACTGAATTTGATCCTTGCTTGATTCGGGTGAAAGCTTGTTGGTATCTGTAGGTTCTCCACCAATCTTTGGCTTACAACATTGTTGTCGCTTTCGTAAACGAATGCAACTAAACATGGGTGGCCTTCGATTAAACACCTTGTTCTCTACTACTTTTTTCATAACCTTTTTCTTTACTTCCTTTTCTTTTTCTTCAATTTCCCTTCCTTCTGCAGTTTATTTTTCTTCCTTTTCTATTCTTTCTTTTCTATTTTCTCCTTCAACGTATGTTGATCCTTCTTGGCTTGTCTTGGTGTCATAAATTTCAACTTCATTTCATGTCCCTCATGCCTCAAATAAAGGGAACGTTCAACAAGATTGAGCGTTTTAAAATGAAGCCATGCCCATCTCAAAAGAAGATGACAAGAGTTCGTGGGAGCAATATCACACAATACTTCTTTCACACATTATCTTGTACTGAATTTGATCCTTTCTTGATTCGGATGAAAGCTTGTTGGTAACTTGAGTTTCTCCACCAATCTTTGGCTTAGAGCATTGTTGTCGCTTTCGTAAATGAATAGAACTAAACATGGGTGGCCTTCGGTTAAACACCTTGTTCTCTACTACCTTTTCCATAATCTTTTTCTTTACTTCCTTTTCTTTTTCTTCAATTTCCCTTCCTTCTGCAGTTTATAGTTCTTCTTTTTCTATTTTCTCCTTCAACGTATGTTGATCCTTCTTGGCTTGTCTTGGTGTCATAAATTTCAACTTCATTTCATGTCCCTCATGCCTCAAATAAAGGGAACGTTCATCAAGATTGAGCGTTTTAAAATGAAGCCATGCCCATCTCAAAAGAAGATGACAAGAGTTCGTGGGAGCAATATCACACAATACTTCTTTCACACATTATCTTGTACTGAATTTGATCCTTGATTCGTATGAAAGCTTGTTGGTAACTTGAGTTTCTCCACCAATCTTTGGCTTACAACATTGTTGTCGCTTTCGTAAACGAATGCAACTAAACATGGGTGGCCTTTGATTAAACACCTTCTTCTCTACTACCTTTTCCATAATCTTTTTCTTTACTCCCTTTTCTTTTTCTTCAATTTCCCTTCCTTTTGCAGTTTATTTTTCTTCTTTTTCTATTTTCTCCTTCAACGTATGTTGATCCTTCTTCGCTTGTCTTGATGTCATGAATTTCAACTTCATTTCATGTCCCTCATGACTCAAATAAAGGGAACGTTCATCAAGATTGATCGTTCTAAAATGAAGCCATGCCCATCTCAAAAGAAGATGACAAGAGTTCGTGGGACGAATATCACACAATACTTCTTTCACACATTGTCTTGTACTGAATTTGATCCTTTCTTGATTCGGATGAAAGCTTGTTGGTAACTTGAGTTTCTCCACCAATCTTTGGCTTACAACATTGTTGTCGCTTTCGTAAACGAATGCTACTAAACATGGGTGGCCTTCGATTAAACACCTTGTTCTCTACTACCTTTTCCATAATCTTTTTCTTTACTTCCTTTTCTTTTTGTTCAATTTCCCTTCCTTCTGCAGTTTATAGTTCTTCTCTTTCTATTGTCTCCTTCAACTTATGTTGATCCTTCGTGGCTTGTCTTGGTGTCATGAATTTCAAATTCATTTCATGTCCCTCATGCCTCGAATAAAGGGAACATTCATCAAGATTGAGCGTTTTAAAATGAAGCCACGCCCATCTCAAAAGAAGATGACAAGGGTTCGTGGGAGCAATATCACATAATACTTCTTTCACACATTGTCTTGTACTGAATTTGATCTTTGCTTGATTCGATTGAAAGCTTGTTGGTAACTGTAGGTTCTCCACCAATCTTTGGCTTACAATATTGTTGTCGCTTTCGTAAACGAGTGCAACTAAACATGGGTGGCCTTCGATTAAACACCTTGTTCTCTACTACTTTTTTCATAATCTTTTTCTTTACTTCCTTTTCTTTTTCTTCAATTTCCCTTCCTTCTGCAGTTTATTTTTCTTCCTTTTCTATTCTTTCTTTTCTATTTTCTCCTTCAACATATGTTGATCCTTCTTGGCTTGTCTTGGTGTCATAAATTTCAACTTCATTTCATGTCCCTCATGGCTCAAATAAAGGGAACGTTCATCAAGATTGAGCGTTTTTAAATGAAGCCATGCCCATCTCAAAAGAAGATGACAAGAGTTCGTGGGACCAATATCACACAATACTTCTTTCACACATTGTCTTGTACTGAATTTGATCATTTCTTTTATTCGGATGAAAGCTTGTTGGTAACTTGAGTTTCTCCACCAATCTTTGGCTTACAACATTGTTGTCGCTTTCGTAAACGAATGCTACTAAACATGGGTGGCCTTCGATTAAACACCTTGTTCTCTACTACCTTTTCCATAATCTTTTTCTTTACTTCCTTTTCTTTTTCTTCAATTTCCCTTCCTTCTGCAGTTTATTTTTCTTCTTTTTCTATTTTCTCCTTCAACGTATGTTGATCCTTCTTGGCTTGTCTTGGTGTCATGAATTTCAACTTCATTTCATGTCTCTCATGCCTCAAATAAACGAAACATTCATCAAGATTGAGCGTTTTAAAATGAAGCCATGCCCATCTCAAAAGAAGATGACAAGAGTTCGTGGGAGCAATATAACATAATACTTCTTTCACAGATTGTCATCTACTGAATTTGATCCTTGCTTGATTCGGATGAAAGCTTGTTGGTAACTGTAGGTTCTCCACCAATCTTTGGCTTACAACATTGTTGTCGCTTTCGTAAACGAATGCAACTAAACATGGGTGGCCTTCGATTAAACACCTTGTTCTCTACTACTTTTTTCATAATCTTTTTCTTTACTTCCTTTTCTTTTTCTTCAATTTCCCTTCCTTCTGCAGTTTATTTTTCTTCCTTTTCTATTTTCTCCTTCAACGTATGTTGATCCTTCTTGGCTTGTCTTGGTGTCATAAATTTCAACTTCATTTCATGTCACTCATGCCTCAAATAAAGGGAACGTTCATCAAGATTGAGCGTTTTAAAATGAAGCCATGCCCATCTCAAAAGAAGATGACAAGAGTTCGTGGGAGCAATATCACACAATACTTCTTTCACACATTATCTTGTACTGAATTTGATCCTTTCTTGATTCGGATGAAAGCTTGTTGGTAACTTGAGTTTCTCCACCAATCTTTGGCTTACAAGATTGTTGTCGCTTTCGTAAACGAATGGAACTAAACATGGGTGGCCTTCGATTAAACACCTTGTTCTCTACTACCTTTTTCATAATCTTTTTCTTCACTTCCTTTTCTTTTTCTTCAATTTCCCTTCCTTCTGCATTTTATTTTTCTTCTTTTTCTATTCTTTCTTTTCTATTTTCTCCTTCAACGTATGTTGATCCTTCTTGGCTTGTCTTGGTGTCATAAATTTCAACTTCATTTCATGTCCCTCATGCCTCAAATAAAGGGAACGTTCATCAAGATTGAGCGTTTTAAAATGAAGCCATGCCCATCTCAAAAGAAGATGACAAGAGTTCGTGGGAGCAATATCACACAATACTTCTTTCACACATTATCTTGTACTGAATTTGATCCTTTCTTGATTCGGATGAAAGCTTGTTGGTAACTTGAGTTTCTCCACCAATCTTTGGCTTACAACATTGTTGTCGCTTTCGTAAACGAATGCTACTAAACATGGATGGCCTTCGATTAAACACCTTGTTCTCGACTACCTTTCCCATAATCTTTTTCTTTACTTCCTTTTCTTTTTGTTCAATTTCTCTTCCTTCTGCAGTTTATAGTTCTTCTTTTTCTATTTTCTGCTTCAACTTATGTTGATCCTTCGTGGCTTGTCTTGGTGTCATGAATTTCAAATTCATTTCATGTCCCTCATGCCTCGAATAAAGGGAACATTCATCAAGATTGAGCATTTTAAAATGAAGCCATGCCCATCTCAAAAGAAGATGACAAGAGTTCGTGGTTGCAATATCACACAATACTTCTTTCACACATTGTCTTGTACTGAATTTGATCCTTTCTTGATTCGGATGAAAGCTTGTTGGTAACTTGAGTTTCTCCACCAATCTTTGGCTTACAACATTGTTGTCGCTTTCGTAAACGAATGCTACTAAACATGGGTGGCCTTCGATTAAACACCTTGTTCTCTACTACCTTTTCCATAATCTTTTTCTTTACTTCCTTTTCTTTTTGTTCAATTTCCCTTCCTTCTGCAGTTTATAGTTCTTCTCTTTCTATTTTCTCCTTCAACTTATGTTGATCCTTCGTGGCTTGTCTTGGTGTCATGAATTTCAAATTCATTTCATGTCCCTCATGCCTCGAATAAAGGGAACATTCATCAAGATTGAGCGTTTTAAAATGAAGCCATGCCCATCTCAAAAGAAGATGACAAGGGTTCGTGGGAGCAATATCACATAATACTTCTTTCACACATTGTCTTGTACTGAATTTGATCTTTGCTTGATTCGATTGAAAGCTTGTTGGTAACTGTAGGTTCTCCACCAATCTTTAGCTTACAACATTGTTGTCGCTTTCGTAAACGAATGCAACTAAACATGGGTGGCCTTCGATTAAACACCTTGTTCTCTACTACTTTTTTCATAATCTTTTTCTTTACTTCCTTTTCTTTTTCTTCAATTTCCCTTCCTTCTGCAGTTTATTTTTCTTCCTTTTCTATTCTTTCTTTTCTATTTTCTCCTTCAACGTATGTTGATCCTTCTTGGCTTGTCTTGGTGTCATAAATTTCAACTTCATTTCATGTCCCTCATGGCTCAAATAAAGGGAACGTTCATCAAGATTGAGCGTTTTTAAATGAAGCCATGCCCATCTCAAAAGAAGATGACAAGAGTTCGTGGGACCAATATCACACAATACTTCTTTCACATATTGTCTTGTACTGAATTTGATCCTTTCTTGATTCGGATGAAAGCTTGTTGGTAACTTGAGTTTCTCCACCAATCTTTGGCTTACAACATTGTTGTCGCTTTCGTAAACGAATGCAACTAAACATGGGTGGCCTTCGATTAAACACCTTGTTCTCTACTACCTTTTCCATAATCTTTTTCTTTACTTCCTTTTCTTTTTCTTCAATTTCCCTTCCTTCTGCAGTTTATTTTTCTTCTTTTTCTATTTTATCCTTCAACGTATGTTGATCCTTCTTGGCTTGTCTTGGTGTCATGAATTTCAACTTCATTTCATGTCCCTCATGCCTCAAATAAACGAAACATTCATCAAGATTGAGCGTTTTAAAATGAAGCCATGACCATCTCAAAAGAAGATGACAAGAGTTCGTGGGAGCAATATCACATAATACTTCTTTCACAGATTGTCATCTACTGAATTTGATCCTTGCTTGATTCGGATGAAAGCTTGTTGGTAACTGTAGGTTCTCCACCAATCTTTGGCTTACAACATTGTTGTCGCTTTCGTAAACGAATGCAACTAAACATGGGTGGCCTTCGATTAAAGACCTTGTTCTCTACTACTTTTTTCATAATCTTTTTCTTTACTTCCTTTTCTTTTTCTTCAATTTCCCTTCCTTCTGCAGTTTATTTTTCTTCCTTTTCTATTCTTTCTTTTCTATTTTCTCCTTCAACGTATGTTGATCCTTCTTGGCTTGTCTTGGTGTCATAAATTTCAACTTCATTTCATGTCACTCATGCCTCAAATAAAGGGAACGTTCATCAAGATTGAGCGTTTTAAAATGAACCCATGCCCATCTCAAAAGAAGATGACAAGAGTTCGTGGGACCAATATCACATAATACTTCTTTCAGACATTGTCCTATACTGAATTTGATCCTTGCTTGATTCGGATGAAAGCTTGTTGGTAACTTGAGTTTCTCCAACAATCTTTGGCTTACAACATTGTTGTCGCTTTCGTAAACGAATGCAACTAAACATGGGTGGCCTTCGATTAAACACCTTGTTCTCTACTACCTTTTTCATAATCTTTTTCTTTACTTCATTTTCTTTTTCTTCAATTTCCCTTCCTTCTGCATTTTATTTTTCTTCTTTTTCTATTCTTTCTTTTCCATTTTCTCCTTCAACGTATGTTGATCCTTCTTGGCTTGTCTTGGTGTCATAAATTTCAACTTCATTTCATGTCCCTCATGCCTCAAATAAAAGGAACGTTCATCAAGATTGAGCGTTTTAAAATGAAGCCATGCCCATCTCAAAAGAAGATGACAAGAGTTCGTGGGAGCAATATCACACAATACTTCTTTCACACATTGTCTTGTACTGAATTTGATCCTTTCTTCATTCGGATGAAAGTTTGTTGGTAACTTGAGTTTCTCCACCAATCTTTGGCTTACAACATTGTTGTCGCTTTCGTAAACGAATGCAACTAAACATGGGTGGCCTTCGATTAAACACCTTGTTCTCTACTACCTTTTTCATAATCTTTTTCTTTACTTCATTTTCTTTTTCTTCAATTTCCCTTCCTTCTGCATTTTATTTTTCTTCTTTTTCTATTCTTTCTTTTCCATTTTCTCCTTCAACGTATGTTGATCCTTCTTGGCTTGTCTTGGTGTCATAAATTTCAACTTCATTTCATGTCCCTCATGCCTCAAATAAAGGGAACATTCATCAAGATTGAGCATTTTAAAATGAAGCCATGCCCATCTCAAAAGAAGATGACAAGAGTTTGTGGGAACAATATCACATAATAGTTCTTTCACACATTGTCCTGTACTGAATTTGATCCTTGCTTGATTCGGATGAAAGCTTGTTGGTAACTTGAGTTTCTCCACCAATCTTTGGCTTACAACATTGTTGTCGCTTTCGAAAACGAATGCAACCAAACATGGGTGGCCTTCGATTAAACACCTTCTTCTCTACTACCTTTTTCATAATCTTTTTCTTTATTTCTTTTTCTTGTTCTTCAATTTCCCTTCCTTCTGCAGTTTATTTTTCTTCTTTTTGTTATTTTTCCTTCAACGTATGTTGATCCTTCTTGGCTTGTCTTGGTGTCATGAATTTCAACTTCATTTCATGTCCCTCATGCCTCAAATAAAGGGAACATTCATCAAGATTGAGCATTTTAAAATGAAGCCATGCCCATCTCAAAAGAAGATGACAAGAGTTTGTGGGAGCAATATCACATAATACTTCTTTCACACATTGTCCTGTACTGAATTTGATCCTTGCTTGATTCGGATGAAAGCTTGTTGGTAACTTGAGTTTCTCCACCAATCTTTGGCTTACAACATTGTTGTCGCTTTCGAAAACGAATGCAACCAAACATGGGTGGCCTTCGATTAAACACCTTCTTCTCTACTACCTTTTTCATAATCTTTTTCTTTATTTCTTTTTCTTGTTCTTCAATTTCCATTCCTTCTGCAGTTTATTTTTCTTCTTTTTGTTATTTTTCCTTCAACGTATGTTGATCCTTCTTGGCTTGTCTTGGTGTCATGAATTTCAACTTCATTTCTTGTGCCTCATACCTCAAATAAACGAAACATTCATCAAGATTGAGCATTTTAAAATGAAGCCATGCCCATCTCAAAAGAGGATGACAAGAGTTCGTGGGAGCAATATCACATAATACTTCTTTCACAAATTGTCATGTACTAAATTTGATCCTTGCTTGATTCGGTGAAAGCTTGTTGGTAACAATAGTTTCTCCACCAATCTTTGGCTTACAACATTGTTGTCGCTTTCGTAAACGAATGCAACTAAACATGGGTGGCCTTCGATTAAACACCTTGTTCTCTACTACCTTTTTCATAATCTTTTTCTTTACTTCCTTTTCTTTTTCTTCAATTTCCTTTCCTTCTGCATTTTATTTTTCTTCTTTTTCTATTCTTTCTTTTCTATTTTCTCCTTCAACGTATGTTGATCCTTCTTGGCTTGTCTTGGTGTCATAAATTTCAACTTCATTTCATGTCCCTCGTGCCTCAAATAAAGGGAGCGTTCATCAGGATTGAGCGTTTTAAAATGAAGCCATGCCCATCTCAAAAGAAGATGACAAGAGTTTGTGGGAGCAATATCACACAATACTTCTTTCACACATTGTCTTGTACTGAATTTGATCCTTTCTTGATTCGGATGAAAGCTTGTTGGTAACTTGAGTTTCTCCACCAATCTTTGGCTTACAACATTGTTGTCGCTTTCGTAAACGAATGCAACTAAACATGGGTGGCCTTCGATTAAACACCTTGTTCTTTACTACCTTTTCCACAATCTTTTCCTTTACTTCCTTTTCTTTTTCTTCAATTTCCCTTCCTTCTTCAGTTTATAGTTCCTCTTTTTCTATGTTCTCCTTCAACTTATGTTGATCCTTCTTGACTTGTCTTGATGTCATGAATTTCAACTTCATTTCATGTCCCTCATGCCTCAAATAAAGGGAACATTCATCAAGATTGAGCGTTTTAAAATGAACCCATGCCCATCTCAAAAGAAGATGACAAGAGTTCGTGGGACCAATATCACATAATACTTCTTTCAAACATTGTCCTATACTGAATTTGATCCTTGCTTGATTCGGATGAAACCTTGTTGGTAACTTGAGTTTCTCCACCAATCTTTGGCTTACAACATTGTTGTCGCTTTCGTAAACGAATGCAACTAAACATGGGTGGCCTTCGATTAAAGACCTTGTTCTCTACTACCTTTTTCATAATCTTTTTCTTTACTTCATTTTCTTTTTCTTCAATTTCCCTTCCTTCTGCATTTTATTTTTCTTCTTTTTCTATTCTTTCTTTTCTATTTTCTCCTTCAACGTATGTTGATCCTTCTTGGCTTGTCTTGGTGTCATAAATTTCAACTTCATTTCATGTCCCTCATGCCTCAAATAAAGGGAACATTCATCAAGATTGAGCGTTTTAAAATGAAGCCATGCCCATCTCAACAGAAGATGACAAGAGTTCGTGGGAGCAATATCACACAATATTTCTTTCCCACATTGTCCTGAATTGAATTTGATCCTTGCTTGATTCAGATGAAAGCTTGTTGGTAACTTGAGTTTCTCCACCAATCTTTGGCTTACAACATTGTTGTCCCTTTCGTAAACGAATGCAACTAAACATGGGTGGCCTTCGATTAAACACCTTGTTCTCTACTACCTTTTTCAAAATCTTTTTCTTTACTTCCTTTTCTTTTTCTTCAATTTCCCTTCCTTCTGCATTTTATTTTTCTTCTTTTTCTATTCTTTCTTTTTCTATTTTCTCCTTCAACGTATGTTGATCCTTTTTGGCTTGTCTTGGTGTCATGAATTTCAACTTCATTTCATGTCCCTCACCTCAAATAAAGGGAACGTTCATCAAGATTGAGCGTTTTAAAATGAACCCATGCCCATTTCAAAAGAAGATGACAAGAGTTCGTGGGAACAATATCACATAATACTTCTTTCACACATTGTCCTGTACTGAATTTGATCCTTGCTTGATTCGGATGAAAGCTTGTTGGTAACTTGAGTTTCTCCACCAATCTTTGGCTTACAACATTGTTGTCGCTTTCGTAAACGAATGCAACTAAACATGGGTGGCCTTCGATGAAACACCTAGTTCTCTACTACCTTTTTCATAATCTTTTTCTTTACTTCCTTTTCTTTTTCTTCAATTTCCCTTGCTTCTGCATTTTATTTTTCTTCTTTTTCTATTCTTTCTTTTTTTATTTTCTCCTTCAACGTATGTTGATCCTTCTTGGCTTGTCTTGGTGTCATGAATTTCAACTTCATTTCATGTCCCTCATGCCTCAAATAAAGGGAACGTTCAACAAGATTGAGCGTTTTAAAATTAAGCCATGCCCATCTCAAAAGAAGATGACAAGAGTTTGTGGGAACAATATCACATAATACTTCTTTCACACATTGTCCTGTACTGAATTTGATCCTTGCTTGATTCAGATGAAAGCTTGTTGGTAACTTGAGTTTCTCCACCAATCTTTGGCTTACAACATTGTTGTCGCTTTCGTAAACGAATGCAACTAAACATGGGTGGCCTTCGATTAAACACCTTGTTCTCTACTACCTTTTCCATAATCTTTTTCTTTACTTCCTTTTCTTTTTCTTCAATTTCCCTTCCTTCTGCAGTTTATAGTTCTTCTTTTTCTATTTTCTCCTTCAACTTATGTTGATCCTTCTTGGCTTGTCTTGGTGTCATGAATTTCAACTTTATTTCATGTCCCTCATGCCTCAAATAAAGGGAACATTCATCAAGATTGAGCGTTTTAAAATGAAGCCATGCCCATTTCAAAAGAAGATGACAAGAGTTCGTGGGAACAATATCACATAATACTTCTTTCACACATTGTCCTGTACTGAATTTGATCCTTGCTTCATTCAGATGAAAGCTTGTTGGTAACTTGAGTTTCTCCACCAATCTTTGGCTTACAACATTGTTGTCGCTTTCGTAAACGAATGCAACTACACATGGGTGGCCTTCGATTAAACACCTTGTTCTCTACTACCTTTTTCATAATCTTTTTCTTTACTTCCTTTTCTTTTTCTTCAATTTCCCTTCCTTCTGTATTTTATTTTTCTTCTTTCTCTATTCTTTCTTTTTCTATTTTCTCCTTCAACGTATGTTGATCCTTCTTGGCTTGTCTTGGTGTCATGAATTTCAACTTCATTTCATGTCCCCCATGCCTCAAATAAATGGAACGTTCATCAAGATTGAGCATTTTAAAATGAACCCATGCCCATCTCAAAAGAAGATGACAAGAGTTCGTGGGAGCAATATCACATAATACTTCTTTCAGACATTGTCCTATACTGAATTTGATCCTTGCTTGATTCGGATGAAAGCTTGTTGGTAACTTGAGTTTCTCCACCAATCTTTGGCTTACAACATTGTTGTCGCTTTCGTAAACGAAAGCAACTAAACATGGGTGGCCTTCGATTAAACACCTTGTTCTCTACTACCTTTTTCATATTCTTTTTCTTTACTTCCTTTTCTTTTTCTTCAATTTCCCTTCCTTCTGCATTTTCTTTTTCTTCTTTTTCTATTCTTTCTTTTCTATTTTCTCCTTCAACGTATGTTGATCCTTCTTGGCTTATCTTGGTGTCATAAATTTCAACTTCATTTCATGTCCCTCATGCCTCAAATAAAGGGAACGTTCATCAAGATTGAGCGTTTTAAAATGAAGCCATGCCCATCTCAAAAGAAGATGACAAGAGTTCGTGGGAGCAATATCACACAATACTTCTTTCACACATTGTCTTGTACTGAATTTGATCCTTTCTTGATTCCGATGAAAGCTTGTTGGTAACTTGAGTTTCTCCACCAATCTTTGGCTTACAACATTGTTGTCGCTTTCGTAAACGAATGCAACTAAACATGGGTGGCCTTCGATTAAACACCTTGTTCTCTACTACCTTTTCCATAATCTTTTTCTTTACTTCCTTTTCTTTTTCTTCAATTTCCCTTCCTTCTGCAGTTTATAGTTCTTCTTTTTCTATTTTCTCCTTCAACTTATGTTGATCGTTCTTGGCTTGTCTTGGTGTCATGAAGTTCAACTTCATTTCATGTCCCCCATGCCTCGAATAAAGGGAACATTCATCAAGATTGAGCGTTTTAAAATGAAGCCATGCCCATCTCAAAAGAATATGACAAGAGTTTGTGGGAACAATATCACATAATACTTCTTTCACACATTGTCCTCTACTGAATTTGATCCTTGCTTGATTCAGATGAAAGCTTGTTGTTAACTTGAGTTTCTCCACCAATCTTTGGCTTACAACATTGTTGTCGCTTTCGTAAACGAATGCAACTAAACATGGGTGGCCTTCGCTTAAACACCTAGTTCTCTACTACCTTTTTCATAATCTTTTTCTTTACTTCCTTTTCTTTTTCTTCAATTTCCCTTCCTTCTGCAGTTTATTTTTCTTCTTTTTCTATTTTCTCCTTCAACGTATGTTGATCCTTCTTGGCTTGTCTTGGTGTCATGAATTTCAACTTCATTTCATGTCCCTCATGCCTCAAATAAACAAAACATTCATCAAGATTGAGCGTTTTAAAATGAAGCCATGCCCATCTCAAAAGAAGATGACAAGAGTTCGTGGGAGCAATATCACATAATACTTCTTTCACAGATTGTCATCTACCAAATTTGATCCTTGCTTGATTCGGGTGAAAGCTAGTTGGTAACTGTAGGTTCTCCACCAATCTTTGGCTTACAACATTGTTGTCGCTTTCGTAAACGAATGCAACTAAACATGGGTGGCCTTCGATTAAACACCTTGTTCTCTACTACCTTTTTCCTAATCTTTTTCTTTACTTCCTTTTCTTTATCTTCAATTTCCCTTCCTTCTGTAGTTTATCTTTCTTCTTTTTCTATTCTTTCTTTTTCTATTTTCTCCTTCAACGTATGTTGATCCTTCTTGGCTTGTCTTGGTGTCATGAATTTCAACTTCATTTCATGTCCCTCATGCCTCAAATAAACAAAACATTCATCAAGATTGAGCGTTTTAAAATGAACTCATGCCCATCTCAAAAGAAGATGACAAGAGTTCGTGGGAGCAATATCACATAATACTTCTTTCACAGATTGTCATCTACCAAATTTGATCCTTGCTTGATTCGGGTGAAAGCTTGTTGGTAACTGTAGGTTCTCCACCAATCTTTGGCTTACAACATTGTTGTCGCTTTCGTAAACGAATGCAACTAAACATGGGTGGCCTTCGATTAAAAACCTTGTTCTCTACTACCTTTTTCCTAATCTTTTTCTTTACTCCCTTTTCTTTATCTTCAATTTCCCTTCCTTCTGCAGTTTATCTTTCTTCTTTTTCTATTCTTTCTTTTTCTATTTTCTCCTTCAACGTATGTTGATCCTTCTTGGCTTGTCTTGGTGTCATGAATTTCAACTTTATTTCATGTCCCTCATGCCTCAAATAAACGGAACATTCATCAAGATTGAGCGTTTTAAAATGAAGCAATGCCCATCTCAATAGAAGATGACAAGAGTTCGTGGGAACAATATCACATAATACTTCTTTCACACATTGTCCTGTACTAAATTTGGTCGTTGGTTGATTCGGATGAAAGCTTGTTGGTAACTTGAGTTTCTCCACCAATCTTTGGCTTACAACATTGTTGTCGCTTTCGTAAACGAACGCAACGAAACATGGGTGGCCTTCGATTAAACACCTTGTTCTCTACTACCTTTTTCATAATCTTTTTCTTTACTTCCTTTTCTTTATCTTCAATTTCCCTTCCTTCTGCAGTTTATTTTTCTTCTTTTTCTATTCTTTCTTTTTCTATTTTCTCCTTCAACGTATGTTGATCCTTCTTGGCTTGTCTTGGTGTCATGAATTTCAACTTCATTTCATGTCCTTCATGCCTCAAATAAAGGGAACGTTCATCAAGATTGAGCGTTTTAAAATATTGCCATGCCCATCTCAACAGAAGATGACAAGTGTTCGAGGGAGCAATATCACACAATACTTCTTTCACACATTGTGTTGTACTGAATTTGATCCTTTCTTGATTCGAATGAAAGCTTGTTGGTAACTTGAGTTTCTCCACCAATCTTTGGCTTACAACATTGTTGTCGCTTTCGTAAACGAATGCAACTAAACATGGGTGGCCTTCGATTAAACACCTTGTTGTCTACTACCTTTTCCATAATCTTTTTCTTTACTTCCTTTTCTTTTTCTTCAATTTCCCTTCCTTTTGCAGTTTATAGTTCTTCTTTTTCTATTTTCTCCTTCAACGTATGTTGATCCTTCTTGGCTTGTCTTGGTGTCATGAATTTCAACTTCATTTCATGTCCCTCATGCCTCAAATAAACGGAACATTCATCAAGATTGAGCGTTTTAAAATGAAGCCATGCCCATCTCAATAGAAGATGACAAGAGTTCGTGGGAACAATATCACATAATACTTCTTTCACACATTGTCCTGTACTAAATTTGGTCCTTGCTTGATTCAGATGAAAGTTTGTTGGTAACTTGAGTTTGTCCACCAATCTTTGGCTTACAACATTGTTGTCGCTTTCGTAAACGAACGCAACGAAACATGGGTGGCCTTTGATTAAACACCTTGTTCTCTACTACCTTTTTCCTAATCTTTTTCTTTACTTCCTTTTCTTTATCTTCAATTTCCATTCCTTCTACAGTTTATTTTTCTTCTTTTTCTATTCTTTCTTTTTCTATTTTCTCCTTCAACGTATGTTGATCCTTCTTGGCTTGTCTTGGTGTCATGAATTTCAACTTCATTTCATGTCCCTCATGCCTCAAATAAACAAAACATTCATCAAGATTGAGTGTTTTAAAATGAAGCCATGCCCATCTCAAAAGAAGATGACAAGAGTTTATGGGAACAATATCACATAATACTTCTTTCACACATTGTCCTGTACTAAATTTGATCCTTGCTTGATTCAGATGAAAACTTGTTGGTAACTTGAGTTTCTCCACCAATCTTTGGCTTACAACATTGTTGTCGCTTTCGTAAACGAATGCAACTAAGCATGGGTGGCCTTCGATTAAACACCTAGTTCTCTGCTACCTTTTTCATAATCTTTTTCTTTACTTCCTTTTCTTTTTCTTCTATTTACCTTCCTTCTGCAGTTTATTTTTCTTCTTTTTCTATTTTCTCCTTCAACGTATGTTGATCCTTCTTGGCTTGTCTTGGTGTCATGAATTTCAACTTCATTTCATGTCCCGCATGCCTCAAATAAAGGGAACATTCATCAAGATTAAGCGTTTTGAAATGAAGCCATGCCCATCTCAAAAGATGATGACAAGAGTTTGTGGGAACAATATCACATAATACTTCTTTCACACATTGTCCTGTACTGAATTTGATCCTTGCTTGATTCGGATGAAAGCTTGTTGGTAACTTGAGTTTCTCCACCAATCTTTGGCTTACAACATTGTTGTCGCTTTCGTAAACGAATGCAACTAAACATGGGTGGCCTTCGATTAAACACCTTGTTCTCTTCTACCTTTTTCATAATCTTTTTCTTTACTTCCTTTTCTTTTTCTTCAATTTCCCTTCCTTCTGTAGTTTATTTTCCTTCTTTTTCTATTTTCTCCTTCAACGTATGTTGATCCTTCTTAGCTTGTCTTGGTGTCATGAATTTCAACTTCATTTCATGTCCCTCATGCCTCAAATAAAGGGAACGTTCATCAAGATTGAGCGTTTCAAAATGAACTCATGCCCATCTCAAAAGAAGATGACAAGAGTTCGTGGGAGCAATATCACATAATACTTCTGTCACACATTGTCCTGTACTGAATTTGATCCTTGCTTGATTCGGATGAAAGCTTGTTGGTAACTTGAGTTTCTCCACCAATCTTTGGCTTACAACATTGTTGTCGCTTTCGTAAACGAATGCAACTAAACATGGGTGGCCTTCGATTAAACACCTTGTTCTCTACTACCTTTTTCATAATCTTTTTCTTTATTTCCTCTTCTTTTTCTTCAATTTCCCTTCCTTCTGCATTTTATTTTTCTTCTTTTTCTATTCTTTCTTTTCTATTTTCTCCTTCAAAGTATGTTGATCCTTCTTGGCTTGTCTTGGTGTCATAAATTTCAACTTCATTTCATGTCCCTCATGCCTCAAATAAAGGGAACGTTCATCAAGATTGAGCGTTTTAAAATGAAGCCATGCCCATCCCAAAAGATGATGACAAGAGTTCGTGGGAGCCATATCACATAATACTTCTTTCACAGATTGTCATCTACTGAATTTGATCCTTGCTTGATTCGGGTGAAAGCTTCTTGGTAACTGTAGGTTCTCCACCAATCTTTGGCTTACAACATTGTTGTCGCTTTCGTAAACGAATGCAACTAAACATGGGTGACCTTCGATTAAACACCTTGTTCTCTACTACCTTTTTCCTAATCTTTTTCTTTACTTCCTTTTCTTTATCTTCAATTTCCCTTCCTTCTGCAGTTTATCTTTCTTCTTTTTCTATTCTTTCTTTTTCTATTTTCTCCTTCAACGTATGTTGATCCTTCTTGGCTTGTCTTGGTGTCATAAATTTCAACTTCATTTCATGTCCCTCATGCCTCAAATAAAGGGAACGTTCATCAAGATTGAGCGTTTCAAAATGAACTCATGCCCATCTCAAAAGAAGATGACAAGAGTTCGTGGGAGCAATATCACATAATACTTCTGTCACACATTGTCCTGTACTGAATTTGATCCTTGCTTGATTCGGATGAAAGCTTGTTGGTAACTTGAGTTTCTCCACCAATCTTTGGCTTACAACATTGTTGTCGCTTTCGTAAACGAATGCAACTAAACATGGGTGGCCTTCGATTAAACACCTTGTTCTCTACTACCTTTTTCATAATCTTTTTCTTTACTTCCTCTTCTTTTTCTTCAATTTCCCTTCCTTCTGCATTTTATTTTTCTTCTTTTTCTATTCTTTCTTTTCTATTTTCTCCTTCAAAGTATGTTGATCCTTCTTGGCTTGTCTTGGTGTCATAAATTTCAACTTCATTTCATGTCCCTCATGCCTCAAATAAAGGGAACGTTCATCAAGATTGAGCGTTTTAAAATGAAGCCATGCCCATCCCAAAAGATGATGACAAGAGTTCGTGGGAGCCATATCACATAATACTTCTTTCACAGATTGTCATCTACTGAATTTGATCCTTGCTTGATTCGGGTGAAAGCTTCTTGGTAACTGTAGGTTCTCCACCAATCTTTGGCTTACAACATTGTTGTCGCTTTCGTAAACGAATGCAACTAAACATGGGTGACCTTCGATTAAACACCTTGTTCTCTACTACCTTTTTCCTAATCTTTTTCTTTACTTCCTTTTCTTTATCTTCAATTTCCCTTCCTTCTGCAGTTTATCTTTCTTCTTTTTCTATTCTTTCTTTTTCTATTTTCTCCTTCAACGTATGTTGATCCTTCTTGGCTTGTCTTGGTGTCATAAATTTCAACTTCATTTCATGTCCCTCATGCCTCAAATAAAGGGAACGTTCATCAAGATTGAGCGTTTCAAAATGAACTCATGCCCATCTCAAAAGAAGATGACAAGAGTTCGTGGGAGCAATATCACATAATACTTCTGTCACACATTGTCCTGTACTGAATTTGATCCTTGCTTGATTCGGATGAAAGCTTGTTGGTAACTTGAGTTTCTCCACCAATCTTTGGCTTACAACATTGTTGTCGCTTTCGTAAACGAATGCAACTAAACATGGGTGGCCTTCGATTAAACACCTTGTTCTCTACTACCTTTTTCATAATCTTTTTCTTTACTTCCTCTTCTTTTTCTTCAATTTCCCTTCCTTCTGCATTTTATTTTTCTTCTTTTTCTATTCTTTCTTTTCTATTTTCTCCTTCAAAGTATGTTGATCCTTCTTGGCTTGTCTTGGTGTCATAAATTTCAACTTCATTTCATGTCCCTCATGCCTCAAATAAAGGTAACGTTCATCAAGATTGAGCGTTTTAAAATGAAGCCATGCCCATCCCAAAAGATGATGACAAGAGTTCGTGGGAGCCATATCACATAATACTTCTTTCACAGATTGTCATCTACTGAATTTGATCCTTGCTTGATTCGGGTGAAAGCTTCTTGGTAACTGTAGGTTCTCCACCAATCTTTGGCTTACAACATTGTTGTCGCTTTCGTAAACGAATGCAACTAAACATGGGTGACCTTCGATTAAACACCTTGTTCTCTACTACCTTTTTCCTAATCTTTTTCTTTACTTCCTTTTCTTTATCTTCAATTTCCCTTCCTTCTGCAGTTTATCTTTCTTCTTTTTCTATTCTTTCTTTTTCTATTTTCTCCTTCAACGTATGTTGATCCTTCTTGGCTTGTCTTGGTGTCATAAATTTCAACTTCATTTCATGTCCCTCATGCCTCAAATAAACAAAACATTCATCAAGATTGAGCGTTTTAAAATGAAGCCATGCCCATCCCAAAAGATGATGACAAGAGTTCGTGGGAGCAATATCACATCATACTTCTTTCACAGATTGTCATCTACTGAATTTGATCCTTGCTTGATTCGGGTGAAAGCTTGTTGGTAACTGTAGGTTCTCCACCAATCTTTGGCTTACAACATTGTTGTCGCTTTCGTAAACGAATGCAACTAAACATGGGTGGCCTTCGATTAAACACCTTGTTCTCTACTACCTTTTTCCTAATCTTTTTCTTTACTTCCTTTTCTTTATCTTCAATTTCCCTTCCTTCTGCAGTTTATCTTTCTTCTTTTTCTATTCTTTCTTTTTCTATTTTCTCCTTCAACGTATGTGATCCTTCTTGTCTTGTCTTGGTGTCATAAATTTCAACATCATTTCATGTCCCTCATGCCTCAAATAAAGGGAACATTCATCAAGATTGAGCGTTTTAAAATGAAGCCATGCCCATCTCAAAAGAAGATGACAAGAGTTTGTGGGAACAATATCACATAATACTTCTTTCACACATTGTCCTGTACTGAATTTGATCCTTGCTTGATTCAGATGAAACCTTGTTGGTAACTTGAGTTTCTCCACCAATCTTTGGCTTACAACATTGTTGTCGCTTTCGTAAACGAACGCAACTAAACATGGGTGGCCTTCGATTAAACACCTTGTTCTCTACTACCTTTTTCATAATCTTTTTCTTTACTTCCTCTTCTTTTTCTTCAATTTCCCTTCCTTCTGCATTTTATTTTTCTTCTTTTTCTATTCTTTCTTTTCTATTTTCTCCTTCAAAGTATGTTGATCCTTCTTGGCTTGTCTTGGTGTCATAAATTTCAACTTCATTTCATGTCCCTCATGCCTCAAATAAACAAAACATTCATCAAGATTGAGCGTTTTAAAATGAAGCCATGCCCATCCCTAAAGAAGATGACAAGAGTTCGTGGGAGCAATATCACATAATACTTCTTTCACAGATTGTCATCTACTGAATTTGATCATTGCTTGATTCGGGTGAAAGCTTGTTGGTAACTGTAGGTTCTCCACCAATCTTTAGCTTACAACATTGTTGTCGATTTCGTAAACGAATGCAACTAAACATGGGTGGCCATCGATTAAACACCTTGTTCTCTACTACCTTTTTCATAATCTTTTTCTTTACTTCCTTTTCTTTATCTTCAATTTCCCTTACTTCTGCAGTTGATTTTTCTTCTTTTTCTATTCTTTCTTTTTCTATTTTCTCCTTCAACGTATGTTGATCCTTCTTGGCTTGTCTTGGTGTCATGAATTTCAACTTCATTTCATGTCCCTCATGCCTCAAATAAACAAAACATTCATCAAGATTGAGCGTTTTAAAATGAAGCCATGCCCATCCCTAAAGAAGATGACAAGAGTTCGTGGGAGCAATATCACATAATACTTCTTTCACAGATTGTCATCTACTGAATTTGATCATTGCTTGATTCGGGTGAAAGCTTGTTGGTAACTGTAGGTTCTCCACCAATCTTTAGCTTACAACATTGTTGTCGATTTCGTAAACGAATGCAACTAAACATGGGTGGCCATCGATTAAACACCTTGTTCTCTACTACCTTTTTCCTAATCTTTTTCTTTACTTCCTTTTCTTTATCTTCAATTTCCCTTCCTTCTGCAGTTTATTTTTCTTCTTTTTCTATTCTTTCTTTTTCTTTCAACGTATGTTGATCCTTCTTGGCTTGTCTTGGTGTCATAAATTTCAACTTCATTTCATGTCCCTCATGCCTCAAATAAAGGGAACGTTCATCAAGATTGAGCGTTTCAAAATGAACTCATGCCCATCTCGAAAGAAGATGACAAGAGTTCGTGGGAGCAATATCACATAATACTTCTGTCACACATTGTCCTGTACTGAATTTGATCCTTGCTTGATTCGGATGAAAGCTTGTTGGTAACTTGAGTTTCTCCACCAATCTTTGGCTTACAACATTGTTGTCGCTTTCGTAAACGAATGCAACTAAACCTGGGTGGCCTTCGATTAAACACCTTGTTCTCTACTACCTTTTTCATAATCTTTTTCTTTACTTCCTCTTCTTTTTCTTCAATTTCCCTTCCTTCTGCATTTTATTTTTCTTCTTTTTCTATTCTTTCTTTTCTATTTTCTCCTTCAACGTATGTTGATCCTTCTTGGCTTGTCTTGGTATCATAAATTTCAACTTCATTTCATGTCCCTCATGCCTCAAATAAAGGGAACGTTCATCAAGATTAAGCGTTTTAAAATGAAGCCCATCTCAAAAGAAGATGACAAGAGTTCGTGGGAGCAATATCACACAATACTTCTTTCACACATTGTCCTGTACTGAATTTGATCATTTCTTGATTCAGATGAAAGCTTGTTGGTAACTTGAGTTTCTCCACCAATCTTTGGCTTACAACATTGTTGTCGCTTTCGTAAACGAATGCAACTAAACATGGGTGGCCTTCGATTAAACACCTTGTTCTCTACTACCTTTTTCATAATCTTTTTCTTTACGTCCTTTTCTTTTTCTTCAATTTCCCTTCCTTCTACATTTTAGTTTTCTTCTTTTTCTATTCTTTCATTTCTATTTTCTCCTTCAACGTATGTTGATCCTTCTTGGCTTGTCTTGGTGTCATAAATTTCACCTTCATTTCATGTCCCTCATACCTCAAATAAAGGGAACGTTCATCAAGATTGGGCGTTTTAAAATGAAGCCATGCCCATCTCAAAAGAAGATGACAAGAGTTTGTGGGAACAATATCACATAATACTTCTTTCACACATTGTCCTGTACTGAATTTGATCCTTGCTTGATTCAGATGAAACCTTGTTGGTAACTTGAGTTTCTCCATCAATCTTTGGGTTACAACAATGTTGTCGCTTTCGTAAACGAATGCAACTAAACATGGGTGGCCTTCGATTAAACACCTTGTTCTCTACTACCTTTTTCATAATCTTTTTCTTTACTTCCTTTTCTTTTTCTTCAATTTCCCTTCCTTCTGCAGTTTATTTCTATTTTCTCCTTCAACGTATGTTGATCCTTCTTGGCTTGTCTTGGTGTCATGAATTTCAACTTCATTTCATGTCCCTCATGCCTCAAATAAACGGAACATTCATCAAGATTGAGCGTTTTAAAATGAAGCCATGCCCATCTCCAAAGAAGATTGCAAGAGTTTGTGGAAACAATATCACATAATACTTCTTTCACACATTGTCCTGTACTGAATTTGATCCTTGCTTGATTCAGATGAAAGCTTGTTGGTAACTTGAGTTTCTCCACCAATCTTTGGCTTACAACATTGTTGTCGCTTTCGTAAACGAATGCAACTAAACATGGGTGGCCTTCGATTAAACACTTTGTTCTCTACTACCTTTTTCATAATCTTTTTCTTTACTTCCTTTTCTTTTTCTTCAATTTCCCTTCCTTCTGCAGTTTATTTTTCTTCTTTTTCTATTTTCTCCTTCAACGTATGTTGATCCTTCTTGGCTTGTCTTGGTGTCATGAATTTCAAATTCAATTCATGTCCCTCATGCCTCAAATAAACAAAACATTCATCAAGATTGAGCGTTTTAAAATGAAGCCATGCCCATCCCAAAAGAAGATGACAAGACTTCGTGGGAGCAATATCACATACTACTTCTTTCACAGATTGTCATCTACTGAATTTGATCCTTGCTTGATTCGGGTGAAAACTTGTTGGTAACTGTAGGTTCTCCATCAATCTTTGGCTTACAACATTGTTGTCGCTTTCGTAAACGAATGCAACTAAACATGGGTGGCCTTCGATTAAACACCTTGTTCTCTACTACCTTTTTCCTAATCTTTTTCTTTACTTCCTTTTCTTTATCTTCAATTTCCCTTCCTTCTGCAGTTTATCTTTCTTCTTTTTCTATTCTTTCTTTTTCTATTTTCTCCTTCAACGTATGTTGATCCTTCTTGGCTTGTCTTGGTGTCATAAATTTCAACTTCATTTCATGTCCCTCATGCCTCAAATAAAGGGAACGTTCATCAAGATTGAGCGTTTCAAAATGAACTCATGCCCATTTCAAAAGAAGATGACAAGAGTTCGTGGAAGCAATATCACATAATACTTCTGTCACACATTGTCCTGTACTGAATTTGATCCTTGCTTGATTCGGATGAAAGCTTGTTGGTAACTTGAGTTTCTCCACCAATCTTTGGCTTACAACATTGTTGTCGCTTTCGTAAACGAATGCAACTAAACATGGGTGGCCTTCGATTAAACACCTAGTTCTCTACTACCTTTTTCATAATCTTTTTCTTTACTTCCTCTTCTTCTTCTTCAATTTCCCTTCCTTCTGCATTTTATTTTTCTTCTTTTTCTATTCTTTCATTTCTATTTTCTCCTTCAACGTATGTTGATCTTTCTTGGCTTGTCTTGGTGTCATAAATTTCACCTTCATTTCATGTCCCTCATGCCTCAAATAAAGGGAACATTCATCAAGATTGGGCGTTTTATAATGAACCCATGCCCATCTCAAAAAAAGATGACAAGAGTTCGTGGGAGCAATATCACATCATACTTCTTTCACAAATTGTCCTATACTGAATTTGATCCTTGCTTGATTCGGATGAAAGCTTGTTGGTAACTTGTGTTTCTCCACCAATCTTTGGCTTACAACATTGTTGTCGCTTTCGTAAACGAACGCAACTAAACATGGGTGGCCTTCGATTAAACACCTTGTTCTCTACTACCTTTTCCATAATCTTTTCCTTTACTTCCTTTTCTTTTTCTTCAATTTCCCTTCCTTCTGCAGTTTATCTTTCTTCTTTTTCTATTCTTTCTTTTTCTATTTTCTCCTTCAACGTTTGTTGATCCTTCTTGGCTTGACTTGGTGTCATGAATTTCAACTTCATTTCATGTCCCTCATGCCTCAAATAAAGGGAACATTCATCAAGATTGAGCGTTTTAAAATGAAGCCATGCCCATCTCAAAAGAAGATGACAAGAGTTTGTGGGAACAATATCACATAATACTTCTTTCACACATTGTCCTGTACTGAATATGATCCTTGCTTGATTCAGATGAAAGCTTGTTGGTAACTTGAGTTTCTCCACCAATCTTTGGCTTACAACATTGTTGTCGCTTTCGTAAACGAATGCAACTAAACATGGGTGGCCTTCGATTAAACACCTTGTTCTCTACTACCTTTTTCATAATCGTTTTCTTTACTTCCCTTTCTTTTTCTTCAATTTCCCTTCCTTCTGTAGTTTATTTTTCTTCTTTTTCTATTTTCTCCTTCAACGTATGTTGATCCTTCTTGGCTTGTCTTGGTGTCATGAATTTCAACTTCATTTCATGTCCCTCATGCCTCAAATAAATGAAACATTCATCAAGATTGAGCGTTTTAAAATGAAGCCATGCCCATCTCAAAAGAAGATGACAAGAGTTCGTGGGAGCAATATCACATAATACTTCTTTCATAGATTGTCATCTACTGAATTTGATCCTTGCTTGATTCGGGTGAAAGCTTGTTGGTAACTGTAGGTTCTCCACCAATCTTTGGCTTACAACATTGTTGTCGCTTTCGTAAACGAATGCAACTAAACATGGGTGGCGTTCGATTAAACACCTTGTTCTCTACTACCTTTTTCCTAATCTTATTCTTTACTTCCTTTTCTTTATCTTCAATTTCCCTTCCTTCTGCAGTTTATTTTTCTTCTTTTTCTATTCTTTCTTTTTCTATTTTCTCCTTCAACATATGTTGATCCTTCTTGGCTTGTCTTGGTGTCATAAATGTCAACTTCATTTCATGTTCCTCATGCCTCAAATAAACGAAACATTCATCAAGATTGAGCGTTTTAAAGTGAAGTCATGCCCATCTCAAAAGAAGATGACAAGAGTTTGTGGGAACAATATCAAATAATACTTCTTTCACAGATTGTCCTATACTGAATTTGATCCTTGCTTGATTCGGGTTAAAGCTTGTTGGTAACTTGAGTTTCTCCACCAATCTTTGGCTTACAACATTGTTGTCGCTTTCGTAAACGAACGCAACTAAACATGGGTGGCCTTCGATTAAAAACCTTGTTCTCTACTACCTTTTCCATAACCTTTTTCTTTACTTCCTTTTCTTTTTCTTCAATTTCCCTTCCTTCTGCAGTTTATCTTTCTTCTTTTTCTATTCTTTCTTTTTCTATTTTCTCCTTCAACGTATGTTGATCCTTCTTGGCTTGTCTTGGTGTCATAAATTTCAACTTCATTTCATGTCCCTCATGCCTCCAATAAAGGGAACGTTCATCAAGATTGAGCGTTTTAAAATGAACCCATGCCCATCTCAAAAGAAGATGACAAGAGTTCGTGGGAGCAATATCACATCATACTTCTTTCACACATTGTCCTATACTGAATTTGATCCTTGCTTGATTCGGATGAAAGCTTGTTGGTAACTTGAGTTTCTCCACCAATCTTTGGCTTACAACATTGTTGTCGCTTTCGTAAACGAATGCAACTAAACATGGGTGGCCTTCGATTAAACACCTTGTTCTCTACTACCTTTTTCATAATCGTTTTCTTTACTTCCCTTTCTTTTTCTTCAATTTCCCTTCCTTCTGTAGTTTATTTTTCTTCTTTTTCTATTTTCTCCTTCAACGTATGTTGATCCTTCTTGGCTTGTCTTGGTGTCATGAATTTCAACTTCATTTCATGTCCCTCATGCCTCAAATAAATGAAACATTCATCAAGATTGAGCGTTTTAAAATGAAGCCATGCCCATCTCAAAAGAAGATGACAAGAGTTCGTGGGAGCAATATCACATAATACTTCTTTCATAGATTGTCATCTACTGAATTTGATCCTTGCTTGATTCGGGTGAAAGCTTGTTGGTAACTGTAGGTTCTCCACCAATCTTTGGCTTACAACATTGTTGTCGCTTTCGTAAACGAATGCAACTAAACATGGGTGGCGTTCGATTAAACACCTTGTTCTCTACTACCTTTTTCCTAATCTTATTCTTTACTTCCTTTTCTTTATCTTCAATTTCCCTTCCTTCTGCAGTTTATTTTTCTTCTTTTTCTATTCTTTCTTTTTCTATTTTCTCCTTCAACATATGTTGATCCTTCTTGGCTTGTCTTGGTGTCATAAATGTCAACTTCATTTCATGTTCCTCATGCCTCAAATAAACGAAACATTCATCAAGATTGAGCGTTTTAAAGTGAAGTCATGCCCATCTCAAAAGAAGATGACAAGAGTTTGTGGGAACAATATCAAATAATACTTCTTTCACAGATTGTCCTATACTGAATTTGATCCTTGCTTGATTCGGGTTAAAGCTTGTTGGTAACTTGAGTTTCTCCACCAATCTTTGGCTTACAACATTGTTGTCGCTTTCGTAAACGAACGCAACTAAACATGGGTGGCCTTCGATTAAAAACCTTGTTCTCTACTACCTTTTCCATAACCTTTTTCTTTACTTCCTTTTCTTTTTCTTCAATTTCCCTTCCTTCTGCAGTTTATCTTTCTTCTTTTTCTATTCTTTCTTTTTCTATTTTCTCCTTCAACGTATGTTGATCCTTCTTGGCTTGTCTTGGTGTCATAAATTTCAACTTCATTTCATGTCCCTCATGCCTCCAATAAAGGGAACGTTCATCAAGATTGAGCGTTTTAAAATGAACCCATGCCCATCTCAAAAGAAGATGACAAGAGTTCGTGGGAGCAATATCACATCATACTTCTTTCACACATTGTCCTATACTGAATTTGATCCTTGCTTGATTCGGATGAAAGCTTGTTGGTAACTTGAGTTTCTCCACCAATCTTTGGCTTACAACATTGTTGTCGCTTTCGTAAACGAACGCAACTAAACATGGGTGGCCTTCGATTAAACACCTTGTTCTCTACTACCTTTTCCATAATCTTTTTCTTTACTTCCTTTTCTTTTTCTTCAATTTCCCTTCCTTCTGCAGTTTATCTTTCTTCTTTTTCTATTCTTTCTTTTTCTATTTTCTCCTTCAACGTAAGTTTATCCTTCTTGGCTTGTCTTGGTTTCATGAATTTCAACTTCATTTCATGTCCCTCATCTCTCAAATAAAGGGAACATTCATCAAGATTGAGCATTTTAAAGTGAAGCCATGCCCATCTCAAAAGAAGATGACAAGAGTTTGTGGGAACAATATCACATAATACTTCTTTCACACATTGTCCTGTACTGAATTTGATCCTTGCTTGATTCGGATGAAAGCTTGTTGGTAACTTGAGTTTCTCCACCAATCTTTGGCTTACAACATTGTTGTCGCTTTCGTAAACGAACGCAACTAAACATGGGTGGCCTTCGATTAAACACCTTGTTCTCTACTACCTTTTCCATAATCTTTTCCTTTACTTCCTTTTCTTTTTCTTCAATTTCCCTTCCTTCTGCAGTTTATCTTTCTTCTTTTTCTATTCTTTCTTTTTCTATTTTCTCCTTCAACGTATGTTGATCCTTCTTGGCTTGACTTGGTTTCATGAATTTCAACTTCATTTCATGTCCCTCATCTCTCAAATAAAGGGAACATTCATCAAGATTGAGCATTTTAAAGTGAAGCCATGCCCATCTCAAAAGAAGATGACAAGAGTTTGTGGGAACAATATCACATAATACTTCTTTCACACATTGTCCTGTACTGAATTTGATCCTTGCTTGATTCGGATGAAAGCTTGTTGGTAACTTGAGTTTCTCCACCAATCTTTGGCTTACAACATTGTTGTCGCTTTCGTAAACGAACGCAACTAAACATGGGTGGCCTTCGATTAAACACCTTGTTCTCTACTACCTTTTCCATAATCTTTTCCTTTACTTCCTTTTCTTTTTCTTCAATTTCCCTTCCTTCTGCAGTTTATCTTTCTTCTTTTTCTATTCTTTCTTTTTCTATTTTCTCCTTCAACGTATGTTGATCCTTCTTGGCTTGACTTGGTGTCATGAATTTCAACTTCATTTCATGTCCCTCATGCCTCAAATAAAGGGAACATTCATCAAGATTGAGCGTTTTAAAATGAAGCCATGCCCATCTCAAAAGAAGATGACAAGAGTTTGTGGGAACAATATCACATAATACTTCTTTCACACATTGTCCTGTACTGAATTTGATCCTTGCTTAATTCAGATGAAAGCTTGTTGGTAACTTGAGTTTCTCCACCAATCTTTGGCTTACAACATTGTTGTCGCTTTCGTAAACGAATGCAACTAAACATGGGTGGCCTTCGATTAAACACCTTGTTCTCTACTACCTTTTTCATAATCTTTTTCTTTACTTCCTTTTCTTTTTCTTCAATTTCCCTTCCTTCTGCAGTTTATTTTTCTTCTTTTTCTATTCTTTCTTTTTCTATTTTCTCCTTCAACGTATGTTGATCCTTCTTGGCTTGTCTTGGTGTCATAAATTTCAACTTCATTTCATGTCCCTCATGCCCCAAATAAAGGGAACGTTCATCAAGATTGAGCGTTTTAAAATGAAGCCATGCCCATCTCAAAAGAAGATGACAAGAGTTCGTGGGAGCAATATCACATCATACTTCTTTCACACATTGTCCTATACTGAATTTGATCCTTGCTTGATTCGGATGAAAGCTTGTTGGTAACTTGAGTTTCTCCACCAATCTTTGGCTTACAACATTGTTGTCGCTTTCGTAAACGAACGGAACTAGACATGGGTGGCCTTCGATTAAACACCTTGTTCTCTACTACCTTTTCCATAATCTTTTTCTTTACTTCCTTTTCTTTTTCTTCAATTTCCCTTCCTTCTGCAGTTTATCTTTCTTCTTTTTCTATTCTTTCTTTTTCTATTTTCTCCTTCAACGTAAGTTTATCCTTCTTGGCTTGTCTTGGTGTCATGAATTTCAACTTCATTTCATGTCCCTCATCTCTCAAATAAAGGGAACATTCATCAAGATTGAGCGTTTTAAAGTGAAGTCATGCCCATCTCAAAAGAAGATGACAAGAGTTTGTGGGAACAATATCACATAATACTTCTTTCACACATTGTCCTGTACTGAATTTGATCCTTGCTTGATTCGGATGAAAGCTTGTTGGTAACTTGAGTTTCTCCACCAATCTTTGGCTTACAACATTGTTGTCGCTTTCGTAAACGAATGCAACTAAACATGGGTGGCCTTCGATTAAACACCTTGTTCTCTACTACCTTTTTCATAATCTTTTTCTTTACTTCCTTTTCTTTTTCTTCAATTTCCCTTCCTTCTGCAGTTTATTTTTCTTCTTTTTCTATTCTTTCTTTTTCTATTTTCTCCTTCAACGTATGTTGATCCTTCTTGGCTTGTCTTGGTGTCATAAATTTCAACTTCATTTCATGTCCCTCATGCCCCAAATAAAGGGAACGTTCATCAAGATTGAGCGTTTTAAAATGAAGCCATGCCCATCTCAAAAGAAGATGACAAGAGTTCGTGGGAGCAATATCACATCATACTTCTTTCACACATTGTCCTATACTGAATTTGATCCTTGCTTGATTCGGATGAAAGCTTGTTGGTAACTTGAGTTTCTCCACCAATCTTTGGCTTACAACATTGTTGTCGCTTTCGTAAACGATCGCAACTAGACATGGGTGGCCTTCGATTAAACACCTTGTTCTCTACTACCTTTTCCATAATCTTTTTCTTTACTTCCTTTTCTTTTTCTTCAATTTCCCTTCCTTCTGCAGTTTATCTTTCTTCTTTTTCTATTCTTTCTTTTTCTATTTTCTCCTTCAACGTAAGTTTATCCTTCTTGGCTTGTCTTGGTGTCATGAATTTCAACTTCATTTCATGTCCCTCATCTCTCAAATAAAGGGAACATTCATCAAGATTGAGCGTTTTAAAGTGAAGCCATGCCCATCTCAAAAGAAGATGACAAGAGTTTGTGGGAACAATATCACATAATACTTCTTTAACACATTGTCCTGTACTGAATTTGATCCTTGCTTGATTCGGATGAAAGCTTGTTGGTAACTTGAGTTTCTCCACCAATCTTTGGCTTACAACATTGTTGTCGCTTTCGTAAACGAACGCAACCAAACATGGGTGGCCTTGGATTAAACACCTTGTTCTCTACTACCTTTTCCGTAATCTTTTCCTTTACTTCCTTTTCTTTTTCTTCAATTTCCCTTCCTTCTGCAGTTTATCTTTCTTCTTTTTCTGTTCTTTCTTTTTCTATTTTCTCCTTCAATGTATGTTGATCCTTCTTGGCTTGTCTTGGTGTCATAAATTTCAACTTCATTTCATGTCCCTCAAACCTCAAATAAAGGGAATGTTCATCAAGATTGAGCGTTTTAAAATGAACCCATGCCCATCTCAAAAGAAGATGACAAGAGTTCGTGGGAGCAATATCACATCATACTTCTTTCACACATTGTCCTATACTGAATTTGATCCTTGCTTGATTCGGATGAAAGCTTGTTGGTAACTTGAGTTTCTCCACCAATCTTTGGCTTACAACATTGTTGTCGCTTTCGTAAACGAACGCAACTAGACATGGGTGGCCTTCGATTAAACACCTTGTTCTCTACTACCTTTTCCATAATCTTTTTCTTTACTTCCTTTTCTTTTTCTTCAATTTCCCTTCCTTCTGCAGTTTATCTTTCTTCTTTTTCTATTCTTTCTTTTTCTATTTTCACCTTCAACGTATGTTGATCCTTCTTGGGTTGTCTTGGTGTCATAAATTTCAACTTCATTTCATGTCCCTCATGCCTCCAATAAAGGGAACGTTCATCAAGATTGCGCGTTTTAAAATGAACCCATGCCCATCTCAAAAGAAGATGACAAGAGTTCATGGGAGCAATATCACATCATACTTCTTTCACACATTGTCCTATACTGAATTTGATCCTTGCTTGATTCGGATGAAAGCTTGTTGGTAACTTGAGTTTCTCCACCAATCTTTGGCTTACAACATTGTTGTCGCTTTCGTAAACGAACGCAACTAAACATGGGTGGCCTTCGATTAAACACTTTGTTCTCTACTACCTTTTCCATAATCTTTTTCTTTACTTCCTTTTCTTTTTCTTCAATTTCCCTTCCTTCTGCAGTTTATTTTTCTTCTTTTTCTATTCTTTCTTTTTCTATTTTCTCCTTCAACGTATGTTGATCCTTCTTGGCTTGTCTTGGTGTCATAAATTTCAACTTCATTTCATGTCCCTCATGCCCCAAATAAAGGGAACGTTCATCAAGATTGAGCGTTTTAAAATGAAGCCATGCCCATCTCAAAAGAAGATGACAAGAGTTCGTGGGAGCAATATCACATCATACTTCTTTCACACATTGTCCTATACTGAATTTGATCCTTGCCTGATTCGGATGAAAGCTTGTTGGTAACTTGAGTTTCTCCACCAATCTTTGGCTTACAACATTGTTGTCGCTTTCGTAAACGAACGCAACTAGACATGGGTGGCCTTCGATTAAACACCTTGTTCTCTACTACCTTTTCCATAATCTTTTTCTTTACTTCCTTTTCTTTTTCTTTAATTTCCCTTCCTTCTGCAGTTTATCTTTCTTCTTTTTCTATTCTTTCTTTTTGTATTTTCTCCTTCAACGTAAGTTTATCCTTCTTGGCTTGTCTTGGTGTCATGAATTTCAACTTCATTTCATGTCCCTCATCTCTCAAATAAAGGGAACATTCATCAAGATTGAGCGTTTTAAAGTGAAGCCATGCCCATCTCAAAAGAAGATGACAAGAGTTTGTGGGAACAATATCACATAATACTTCTTTCACACATTGTCCTGTACTGAATTTGATCCTTGCTTGATTCGGATGAAAGCTTGTTGGTAACTTGAGTTTCTCCACCAATCTTTGGCTTACAACATTGTTGTCGCTTTCGTAAACGAACGCAACTAAACATGGGTGGCCTTCGATTAAACACCTTGTTCTCTACTACCTTTTCCATAATCTTTTTCTTTACTTCCTCTTCTTTTTCTTCAATTTCCCTTCCTTCTGCATTTATTTTTCTTCTTTTTCTATTCTTTCTTTTTCTATTTTCTCCTTCAACGTATGTTGATCCTTCTTGGCTTATCTTGGTGTCATAAATTTCAACTTCATTTCATGTCCCTCATGCCTCAAATAAAGGGAACGTTCATCAAGATTGAGCGTTTTAAAATGAACCCATGCCCATCCCAAAAGAAGATGACAAGAGTTCGTGGGAGCAATATCACATCATACTTCTTTCACACATTGTCATATACTGAATTTGATCCTTGCTTGATTCGGAAGAAAGCTTGTTGGTAACTTGAGTTTCTCCGCCAATCTTTGGCTTACAACATTGTTGTCGCTTTCGTAAACGAACGCAACTAAACATGGGTGGCCTTCGATTAAACACCTTGTTCTCTACTACCTTTTCCATAATCCTTTTCTTTACTTCCTTTTCTTTTTCTTCAATTTCCCTTCCTTCTGCAGTTTATTTTTCTTCTTTTTCTATTCTTTCTTTTTCTATTTTCTCCTTCAACGTATGTTGATCCTTCTTGGCTTGTCTTGGTGTCATGAATTTCAACTTCATTTCATGTCCCTCATGCCTCAAATAAACGGAACATTCATCAAGATTGAGCGTTTTAAAATGAAGCCATGCCCATCTCAAAAGAAGATGACAAGAGTTCGTGGGAGCAATATCACATAATACTTCTTTCATAGATTGTCATCTACTGAATTTGATCCTTGCTTGATTCGGATGAAAGCTTGTTGGTAACTGTAGGTTCTCCACCAATCTTTGGCTTACAACATTGTTGTCGCTTTCGTAAACGAGTGCAACTAAACATGGGTGGCCTTCGATTAAACACCTTGTTCTCTACTACCTTTTTCCATATCTTTTTATTTACTTCCTTTTCTTTATCTTCAATTTCCCTTCCTTCTGCAGTTTATTTTTCTTCTTTTTCTATTCTTTCTTTTTCTATTTTCTCCTTCAACGTAAGTTTATCCTTCTTGGCTTGTCTTGGTGTCATGAATTTCAACTTCATTTCATGTCCCTCATCTCTCAAATAAAGGGAACATTCATCAAGATTGAGCGTTTTAAAGTGAAGCCATGCCTATCTCAAAAGAAGATGACAAGAGTTTGTGGGAACAATATCACATAATACTTCTTTCACACATTGTCCTGTACTGAATTTGATCCTTGCTTGATTCGGATGAAAGCTTGTTGGTAACTTGAGTTTCTCCACCAATCTTTGGCTTACAACATTGTTGTCGCTTTCGTAAACGAACGCAACTAAACATGGGTGGCCTTCGATTAAACACCTTGTTCTCTACTACCTTTTCCATAATCTTTTTCTTTACTTCCTCTTCTTTTTCTTCAATTTCCCTTCCTTCTGCATTTATTTTTCTTCTTTTTCTATTCTTTCTTTTTCTATTTTCTCCTTCAACGTATGTTGATCCTTCTTGGCTTATCTTGGTGTCATAAATTTCAACTTCATTTCATGTCCCTCATGCCTCAAATAAAGGGAACGTTCATCAAGATTGAGCGTTTTAAAATGAACCCATGCCCATCCCAAAAGAAGATGACAAGAGTTCGTGGGAGCAATATCACATCATACTTCTTTCACACATTGTCATATACTGAATTTGATCCTTGCTTGATTCGGAAGAAAGCTTGTTGGTAACTTGAGTTTCTCCGCCAATCTTTGGCTTACAACATTGTTGTCGCTTTCGTAAACGAACGCAACTAAACATGGGTGGCCTTCGATTAAACACCTTGTTCTCTACTACCTTTTCCATAATCCTTTTCTTTACTTCCTTTTCTTTTTCTTCAATTTCCCTTCCTTCTGCAGTTTATTTTTCTTCTTTTTCTATTCTTTCTTTTTCTATTTTCTCCTTCAACGTATGTTGATCCTTCTTGGCTTGTCTTGGTGTCATGAATTTCAACTTCATTTCATGTCCCTCATGCCTCAAATAAACGGAACATTCATCAAGATTGAGCGTTTTAAAATGAAGCCATGCCCATCTCAAAAGAAGATGACAAGAGTTCGTGGGAGCAATATCACATAATACTTCTTTCATAGATTGTCATCTACTGAATTTGATCCTTGCTTGATTCGGATGAAAGCTTGTTGGTAACTGTAGGTTCTCCACCAATCTTTGGCTTACAACATTGTTGTCGCTTTCGTAAACGAGTGCAACTAAACATGGGTGGCCTTCGATTAAACACCTTGTTCTCTACTACCTTTTTCCATATCTTTTTATTTACTTCCTTTTCTTTATCTTCAATTTCCCTTCCTTCTGCAGTTTATTTTTCTTCTTTTTCTATTCTTTCTTTTTCTATTTTCTCCTTCAACGTAAGTTTATCCTTCTTGGCTTGTCTTGGTGTCATGAATTTCAACTTCATTTCATGTCCCTCATCTCTCAAATAAAGGGAACATTCATCAAGATTGAGCGTTTTAAAGTGAAGCCATGCCTATCTCAAAAGAAGATGACAAGAGTTTGTGGGAACAATATCACATAATACTTCTTTCACACATTGTCCTGTACTGAATTTGATCCTTGCTTGATTCGGATGAAAGCTTGTTGGTAACTTGAGTTTCTCCACCAATCTTTGGCTTACAACATTGTTGTCGCTTTCGTAAACGAACGCAACTAAACATGGGTGGCCTTCGATTAAACACCTTGTTCTCTACTACCTTTTCCATAATCTTTTTCTTTACTTCCTCTTCTTTTTCTTCAATTTCCCTTCCTTCTGCATTTATTTTTCTTCTTTTTCTATTCTTTCTTTTTCTATTTTCTCCTTCAACGTATGTTGATCCTTCTTGGCTTATCTTGGTGTCATAAATTTCAACTTCATTTCATGTCCCTCATGCCTCAAATAAAGGGAACGTTCATCAAGATTGAGCGTTTTAAAATGAACCCATGCCCATCTCAAAAGAAGATGACAAGAGTTCGTGGGAGCAATATCACATCATACTTCTTTCACACATTGTCATATACTGAATATTATCCTTGCTTGATTCGGAAGAAAGCTTGTTGGTAACTTGAGTTTCTCCGCCAAGCTTTGGCTTACAACATTGTTGTCGCTTTCGTAAACGAACGCAACTAAACATGGGTGGCCTTCGATTAAACACCTTGTTCTCTACTACCTTTTCCATAATCCTTTTCTTTACTTCCTTTTCTTTTTCTTCAATTTCCCTTCCTTCTGCAGTTTATCTTTCTTCTTTTTCTATTCTTTCTTTTTCTATTTTCTCCTTCAACGTATGTTGATCCTTCTTGGCTTGTCTTGGTGTCATGAATTTCAACTTCATTTCATGTCCCTCATGCCTCAAATAAACGGAACATTCATCAGGATTGAGCGTTTTAAAATGAAGCCATGCCCATCTCAAAAGAAGATGACAAGAGTTCGTGGGAGCAATATCACATAATACTTCTTTCATAGATTGTCATCTACTGAATTTGATCCTTGCTTGATTCGGATGAAAGCTTGTTGGTAACTGTAGGTTCTCCACCAATCTTTGGCTTACAACATTGTTGTCGCTTTCGTAAACGAGTGCAACTAAACATGGGTGGCCTTCGATTAAACACCTTGTTCTCTACTACCTTTTTCCCAATCTTTTTATTTACTTCCTTTTCTTTATCTTCAATTTCCCTTCCTTCTGCAGTTTATTTTTCTTCTTTTTCTATTCTTTCTTTTTCTATTTTCTCCTTCAACGTAAGTTTATCCTTCTTGGCTTGTCTTGGTGTCATGAATTTCAACTTCATTTCATGTCCCTCATCTCTCAAATAAAGGGAACATTCATCAAGATTGAGCGTTTTAAAGTGAAGCCATGCCCATCTCAAAAGAAGATGACAAGAGTTTGTGGGAACAATATCACATAATACTTCTTTCACACATTGTCCTGTACTGAATTTGATCCTTGCTTGATTCGGATGAAAGCATGTTGGTAACTTGAGTTTCTCCACCAATCTTTGGCTTACAACAATGTTGTCGCTTTCGTAAACGAACGCAACTAAACATGGGTGGCCTTCGATTAAACACCTTGTTCTCTACTACCTTTTCCATAATCTTTTTCTTTACTTCCTCTTCTTTTTCTTCAATTTCAATTCCTTCTGCATTTATTTTTCTTCTTTTTCTATTCTTTCTTTTTCTATTTTCTCCTTCAACGTATGTTGATCCTTCTTGGCTTGTCTTGGTGTCATGAATTTCAACTTCATTTCATGTCCCTCATGCCTCAAATAAACGGAACGTTCAGCTTATGTTGATCCTTACTGGCTTGTCTTGGTGTCATAAATTTCAACTTTTTTTCCCGTCCCTCATTTCTCAAATAAATGGAACGTTCATCAAGACTGAGCGTTTTAAAATGAAGCCATGCCCATCTCAAAAGAAGATGACAAGAGTTTGTGGGAACAATATCACATAATACTTCTTTCACACATTGTCCAATACTGAATTTGATCCTTGCTTTATTCGGATGAAAGCTTGTGGGTAACTTGAGTTTCTCCACCAATCTTTGGCTTACAACATTGTTGTCGCTTTCGTAAACGAACGCAACTAAACATGGGTGGCCTTCGATTAAACACCTTGTTCTCTACTACCTTTTCCATAATCTTTTTCTTTACTTCCTCTTCTTTTTCTTCAATTTCCCTTCCTTCTGCATTTATTTTTCTTCTTTTTCTATTCTTTCTTTTTCTATTTTCTCCTTCAACGTATGTTGATCCTTCTTGGCTTATCTTGGTGTCATAAATTTCAACTTCATTTCATGTCCCTCATGCCTCAAATAAAGGGAACGTTCATCAAGATTGAGCGTTTTAAAATGAACCCATGCCCATCTCAAAAGAAGATGACAAGAGTTCGTGGGAGCAATATCACATCATACTTTTTTCACACATTGTCCTATACTGAATTTGAGCCTTGCTTGATTCGGATGAAAGCTTGTTGGTAACTTGAGTTTCTCCACCAATCTTTGGCTTACAACATTGTTGTCGCTTTCGTAAACGAACGCAACTAAACATGGGTGGCCTTCGATTAAACACCTTGTTCTCTACTACCTTTTCCATAATCTTTTTCTTTACTTTCTTTTCTTTTTCTTCAATTTCCCTTCCTACTGCAGTTTATCTTTCTTCTTTTTCTATTCTTTCTTTTTCTATTTTCTCCTTCAACGTATGTTGATCCTTCTTGGGTTGTCTTGGTGTCATAAATTTCAACTTCATTTCATGTCCCTCATGCCTCACATAAAGGGAACGTTCATCAAGATTGAGCGTTTTAAAATGAAGCCATGCCCATCTCAAAAGAAGATGACAAGAGTTCGTGGGAGCAATATCACACAATACTTCTTTCACACATTATCTTGTACTGAATTTGATCCTTTCTTGATTCGGATGAAAGCTTGTTGGTAACTTGAGTTTCTCCACCAATCTTTGGCTTACAACATTGTTGTCGCTTTCGTAAATGAACGCAACTAAACATGGGTGGCCTTCGATTAAACACCTTGTTCTCTACTACCTTTTCCATAACCTTTTTCTTTACTTCCTTTTCTTTTTCTTCAATTTCCCTTCCTTCTGCAGTTTATCTTTCTTCTTTTCCTATTCTTTCTTTTTCTATTTTCTCCTTCAACGTATGTTGATCCTTCTTGGCTTGTCTTGGTGTCATAAATTTCAACTTCATTTCATGTCCCTCATGCCTCCAATAAAGGGAACGTTCATCAAGATTGAGCGTTTTAAAATGAACCCATGCCCATCTCAAAAGAAGATGACAAGAGTTCGTGGGAGCAATATCACATCATACTTCTTTCACACATTGTCCTATACTGAATTTGATCCTTGCTTGATTCGGATGAAAGCTTGTTGGTAACTTGAGTTTCTCCACCAATCTTTGCCTTACAACATTGTTGTCGCTTTCGTAAATGAACGCAACTAAACATGGGTGGCCTTCGATTAAACACCTTGTTCTCTACTACCTTTTCCATAATCTTTTTCTTTACTTCCTTTTCTTTTTCTTCAATTTCCCTTCCTTCTGCAGTTTATCTTTCTTCTTTTTCTATTCTTTCTTTTTCTATTTTCTCCTTCAACGTATGTTGATCCTTCTTGGCTTGTCTTGGTGTCATAAATTTCAACTTCATTTCATGTCCCTCATGCCTCAAATAAAGGGAACGTTCATCAAGATTGAGCGTTTTAAAATGAACCCATGCCCATCTCAAAAGAAGATGACAAGAGTTCGTGGGAGCAATATCACATAATACTTCTTTCACAGATTGTCATCTACTGAATTTGATCCTTGCTTGATTCGGGTTAAAGCTTGTTGGTAACTATAGGTTCTCCACCAATCTTTGGCTTACAACATATTTGTCGCTTTCGTCAACGAATGCAACTAAACATGGGTGGCCTTCGATTAAACACGTTGTTCTCTACTACCTTTTTCATAATCTTTTTCTTTACTTCCTTTTCTTTTTCTTCAATTTCCCTTCCTTCTGTAGTTTATTTTTCTTCTTTTTCTATTTTCTCCTTCAACGTATGTTGATCCTTCTTGGCTTGTCTTGGTGTCATGAATTTCAACTTCATTTCACGTCCCTCATGCCTCAAATAAACGGAACATTCATCAAGATTGAGCGTTTTAAAATGAAGCCATGCCCATCTCAAAAGAAGATGACAAGAGTTCGTGGGAGCAATATCACATAATACTTCTTTCACAGATTGTCATCTACTGAATTTGATCCTTGCTTGATTCGGGTTAAAGCTTGTTGGTAACTGTAGGTTCTCAACCAATCTTTGGCTTACAACATTGTTGTCGCTTTCGTAAACGAATGCAATTAAACATGGGTGGCCTTCGATTAAACACCTTGTTCTCTACTACCTTTTTCCTAATCTTTTTCTTTACTTCCTTTTCTTTATCTTCAATTTCCCTTCCTTCTGCAGTTTATTTTTCTTCTTTTTCTATTCTTTCTTTTTCTATTTTCTCCTTCAACATATGTTGATCCTTCTTGGCTTGTCTTGGTGTCATAAATTTCAACTTCATTTCATGTCCCTCATGCCTCAAATAAACGAAACATTCATCAAGATTGAGCGTTTTAAAATGAAGTCATGCCCATCTCAAGAGAAGATGACAAGAGTTCGTGGGAGCAATATCACATAATACTTCTTTCACAGATTGTCATCTACTGATTTGATCCTTGCTTGATTCGGGTTAAAGCTTGTTGGTAACTTGAGTTTCTCCACCAATCTTTGGCTTACAACATTGTTGTCGCTTTCGTAAACGAATGCAACTAAACATGGGTGGCCTTCGATTAAACACCTTGTTCTCTACTACCTTTTCCATAATCTTTTTCTTTACTTCCTTTTCTTTTTCTTCAATTTCCCTTCCTTCTGCAGTTTATCTTTCTTCTTTTTCTATTCTTTCTTTTTCTATTTTCTTCTTCAACGTATGTTGATCCTTCTTGGCTTGTCTTGGTGTCATAAATTTCAACTTCATTTCATGTCCCTCATGCCTCAAATAAAGGGAACGTTCATCAAGATTGAGCGTTTTAAAATGAACCCATGCCCATCTCAAAAGAAGATGACAAGAGTTCGTGGGAGCAATATCACATCATACTTCTTTCACACGTTGTCATATACTGAATTTGATCCTTGCTTGATTCGGATGAAAGCTTGTTGGTAACATGAGTTTCTCCACCAATCTTTGGCTTACAACATTGTTGTCGCTTTCGTAAACGAACGCAACTAAACATGGGTGGCCTTCGATTAAACACCTTGTTCTCTACTACCTTTTCCATAATCTTTTTCTTTACTTCCTTTTCTTTTTCTTCAATTTCCCTTCCTTCTACAGTTTATATTTCTTCTCTTTCTATTCCTTCTTTTTCTATTTTCTCCTTCAACGTATGTTGATCCTTCTTGGCTTATCTTGGTGTCATAAATTTCAACTTCATTTCATGTCCCTCATGCCTCAAATAAAGGGAACGTTCATCAAGATTGAGCGTTTTAAAATGAACCCATGCCCATCTCAAAAGAAGATGACAAGAGTTCGTGGGAGCAATATCACATCATACTTCTTTCACACATTGTCCTATACTGCATTTGATCCTTGCTTGATTCGGATGAAAGCTTGTTGCTAACATGAGTTTCTCCACCAATCTTTGGCTTACAACATTGTTGTCGCTTTCGTAAACGAACGCAACTAAACATGGGTGGCCTTCGATTAAACACGTTGTTCTCTACTACCTTTTTCATAATCTTTTTCTTTTCTTCCTTTTCTTTTTCTTCAATTTCCCTTCCTTCTATAGTTTATTTTTCTTCTTTTTCTATTTTCTCCTTCAACGTATGTTGATCCTTCTTGGCTTGTCTTGGTGTCATGAATTTCAACTTCATTTCACGTCCCTCATGCCTCAAATAAACGGAACATTCATCAAGATTGAGCGTTTTAAAATGAACCCATGCCCATCTCAAAAGAAGATGACAAGAGTTCGTGGGAGCAATATCACATCATACTTCTTTCACACATTGTCCTATACTGCATTTGATCCTTGCTTGATTCGGATGAAAGCTTGTTGCTAACATGAGTTTCTCCACCAATCTTTGGCTTACAACATTGTTGTCGCTTTCGTAAACGAATGCAACTAAACATGGGTGGCCTTCGATTAAACACCTTGTTCTCTACTACCTTTTCCATAATCTTTTTCTTTACTTCCTTTTCTTTTTCTTCAATTTCCCTTCCTTCTGCAGTTTATCTTTCTTCTTTTTCTATTCTTTCTTTTTCTATTTTCTTCTTCAACGTATGTTGATCCTTCTTGGCTTGTCTTGGTGTCATAAATTTCAACTTCATTTCATGTCCCTCATGCCTCAAATAAAGGGAACGTTCATCAAGATTGAGCGTTTTAAAATGAACCCATGCCCATCTCAAAAGAAGATGACAAGAGTTCGTGGGAGCAATATCACATCATACTTCTTTCACACGTTGTCATATACTGAATTTGATCCTTGCTTGATTCGGATGAAAGCTTGTTGGTAACATGAGTTTCTCCACCAATCTTTGGCTTACAACATTGTTGTCGCTTTCGTAAACGAACGCAACTAAACATGGGTGGCCTTCGATTAAACACCTTGTTCTCTACTACCTTTTCCATAATCTTTTTCTTTACTTCCTTTTCTTTTTCTTCAATTTCCCTTCCTTCTACAGTTTATATTTCTTCTCTTTCTATTCCTTCTTTTTCTATTTTCTCCTTCAACGTATGTTGATCCTTCTTGGCTTATCTTGGTGTCATAAATTTCAACTTCATTTCATGTCCCTCATGCCTCAAATAAAGGGAACGTTCATCAAGATTGAGCGTTTTAAAATGAACCCATGCCCATCTCAAAAGAAGATGACAAGAGTTCGTGGGAGCAATATCACATCATACTTCTTTCACACATTGTCCTATACTGCATTTGATCCTTGCTTGATTCGGATGAAAGCTTGTTGCTAACATGAGTTTCTCCACCAATCTTTGGCTTACAACATTGTTGTCGCTTTCGTAAACGAACGCAACTAAACATGGGTGGCCTTCGATTAAACACGTTGTTCTCTACTACCTTTTTCATAATCTTTTTCTTTTCTTCCTTTTCTTTTTCTTCAATTTCCCTTCCTTCTGTAGTTTATTTTTCTTCTTTTTCTATTTTCTCCTTCAACGTATGTTGATCCTTCTTGGCTTGTCTTGGTGTCATGAATTTCAACTTCATTTCACGTCCCTCATGCCTCAAATAAACGGAACATTCATCAAGATTGAGCGTTTTAAAATGAACCCATGCCCATCTCAAAAGAAGATGACAAGAGTTCGTGGGAGCAATATCACATCATACTTCTTTCACACATTGTCCTATACTGCATTTGATCCTTGCTTGATTCGGATGAAAGCTTGTTGCTAACATGAGTTTCTCCACCAATCTTTGGCTTACAACATTGTTGTCGCTTTCGTAAACGAACGCAACTAAACATGGGTGGCCTTCGATTAAACACCTTGTTCTCTACTACCTTTTCCATAACCTTTTTCTTTACTTCCTTTTCTTTTTCTTCAATTTCCCTTCCTTTTGCAGTTTATCTTTCTTCTTTTCCTATTCTTTCTTTTTCTATTTTCTCCTTCAACGTATGTTGATCCTTCTTGGCTTGTCTTGGTGTCATAAATTTCAACTTCATTTCATGTCCCTCATGCCTCAAATAAAGGGAATGTTCATCAAGATTGAGCGTTTTAAAATGAACCCATGCCCATCTCAAAAGAAGATGACAAGAGTTCGTGGGAGCAATATCACATCATACTTCTTTCACACATTGTCCTATACTGCATTTGATCCTTGCTTGATTCGGATGAAAGCTTGTTGCTAACATGAGTTTCTCCACCAATCTTTGGCTTACAACATTGTTGTCGCTTTCGTAAACGAACGCAACTAAACATGGGTGGCCTTCGATTAAACACGTTGTTCTCTACTACCTTTTTCATAATCTTTTTCTTTACTTCCTTTTCTTTTTCTTCAATTTCCCTTCCTTCTGTAGTTTATTTTTCTTCTTTTTCTATTTTCTCCTTCAACGTATGTTGATCCTTCTTGGCTTGTCTTGGTGTCATGAATTTCAACTTCATTTCACGTCCCTCGTGCCTCAAATAAACGGAACATTCATCAAGATTGAGCGTTTTAAAATGAAGCCATGCCCATCTCAAAAGAAGATGACAAGAGTTTGTGGGAACAATATCACATAATACTTCTTTCACACATTGTCCTGTACTGAATTTGATCCTTGCTTGATTCAGATGAAAGCTTGTTGGTAACTTGAGTTTCTCCACCAATCTTTGGCTTACAACATTGTTGTCGCTTTCGTAAACGAATGCAACTAAACATGGGTGGCCTTCGATTAAACACCTTATTCTCTACTACCTTTTTCCTAATCTTTTTCTTTACTTCCTTTTCTTTTTCTTCAATTTCCCTTCTTTCTACAGTTTATATTTCTTCTTTTTCTATTCCTTCTTTTTCTATTTTCTCCTTCAACGTATGTTGATCCTTCTTGGCTTATCTTGGTGTCATAAATTTCAACTTCATTTCATGTCCCTCATGCCTCAAATAAAGGGAACGTTCATCAAGATTGAGCGTTTTAAAATGAACCCATGCCCATCTCAAAAGAAGATGACAAGAGTTCGTGGGAGCAATATCACATCATACTTCTTTCACACATTGTCCTATACTGCATTTGATCCTTGCTTGATTCGGATGAAAGCTTGTTGGTAACTTGAGTTTCTCCACCAATCTTTGGCTTACAACATTGTTGTCGCTTTCGTACACGAACGCAACTAAACATGGGTGGCCTTCGATTAAACACCTTGTTCTCTACTACCTTTTCCATAATCTTTTTCTTTACTTCCTTTTCTTTTTCTTCAATTTCCCTTCATTCTGCAGTTTATCTTTCTTCTTTTTCTATTTTCTCCTTCAACGTATATTGATCCTTCTTGGCTTGTCTTGGTGTCATAAATTTCAACTTCATTTCATGTCCCTCATGCCTCAAATAAAGGGAACGTTCATCAAGATTGAGCGTTTTAAAATGAACCCATGCCCATCTCAAAAGAAGATGACAAGAGTTCGTGGGAGCAATATCACATCATACTTCCTTCACACATTGTCCTGTATTGAATTTGATCCTTGCTTGATTCGGATGAAAGCTTGTTGGTAACTTGAGTTTCTCCACCAATCTTTGGCTTACAACATTGTTGTCGGTTTCGTAAACGAACGCAACTAAACATGGGTGGCCTTCGATTAAACACCTTGTTCTCTACTACCTTTTTCATAATCTTTTTCTTTACTTCCTTTTCTTTTTCTTCAATTTCCCTTCCTTCTGCAGTTTATTTTTCTTCTTTTTCTATTTTCTCCTTCAACGTATGTTGATCCTTCTTGGCTTGTCTTGGTGTCATAAATTTCAACTTCATTTCATGTCCCTCATGCCTCCAATAAAGGGAACGTTCATCAAGATTGAGCGTTTTAACATGAACCCATGCCCATCTCAAAAGAAGATGACAAGAGTTCGTGGGAGCAATATCACATCATACTTCTTTCACACATTGTCCTATACTGAATTTGATCCTTGCTTGATTCGGATGAAAGCTTGTTGGTAACTTGAGTTTCTCCACCAATCTTTGGCTTACAACATTGTTGTCGCTTTCGTACACGAACGCAACTAAACATGGGTGGCCTTCGATTAAACACCTTGTTCTCTACTACCTTTTCCATAATCTTTTTCTTTACTTCCTTTTCTTTTTCTTCAATTTCCCTTCATTCTGCAGTTTATCTTTCTTCTTTTTCTATTTTCTCCTTCAACGTATATTGATCCTTCTTGGCTTGTCTTGGTGTCATAAATTTCAACTTCATTTCATGTCCCTCATGCCTCAAATAAAGGGAACGTTCATCAAGATTGCGCATTTTAAAATGAACCCATGCCCATCTCAAAAGAAGATGACAAGAGTTCGTGGGAGCAATATCACATCATACTTCTTTCACAGATTGTCATCTACTGAATTTGATCCTTGCTTGATCCGGGTGAAAGCTTGTGGGTAACTTGAGTTTCTCCACCAATCTTTGGCTTACAACATTGTTGTCGCTTTCGTAAACGAACGCAACTAAACATGGGTGGCCTTCGACTAAACCCCTTGTTCTCTACTACCTTTTCCATAATCTTTTTCTTTACTTCCTTTTCTTTTTCTTCAATTTCCCTTCCTTCTGCAATTTATCTTTCTTCTTTTTCTATTCTTTCTTTTTCTATTTTCTCCTTTAAAGGTTGAAACACAATAGTTTAGAAACAAAATGATCAACCCTTTTACAAGACAAGGAGCACCCTTTAAATAGGAGTTCATAGGGGTCCTTTAGCAAATACAAAAACATGAAAAAGGATTAACTAGCAAACCCTAAACCTAATGTGAGTCTTGGCCAAGTGAAGGAAGATGATTGGTGGAGGCATTCCCATGAGGATTCTAGGCCAAAAGAGGAAGGAGACCAAGTGACCTTCTAAGGCATAAACCACAAAGGCAAAAGGAGACAAGGTACATGTCTACTTTTGCTTTTGCTTTATGCTTTTTGCTTTCCTCTCTCTTCCACTTCATCCAAGTGCTCCAATCACCAAGTGCCACCTAGCCATGCTCTACTTTCTCTTAATTACCTACAAAACAAGACAAACAAGGATTAGCATGTTGGTTTAAGTTAATCTAATCTTGGTCAAAGGTCAACTTTGGATCAAAGTCAACAAGTCAACCAAAATAAATCAACTAGAAACCAACTTAGGGAATTCAAACTAAAGTAATGTAAAACAAAGATAAAGGTGATGGAATAGAAGACTCCCCTCTAGACATGCTTCTAGTGATCCTTCTTGATGGAGCTTCTAAGGAGGTAGTCATGCCTTCATCATCCTCCCCTTCTTGGAGAGAATTCGACCACGAATTCTTAAACCCTACATCAAAAGGAGAAAGGTCACAAACATTAAATGAGTTACTTATGTTGTAGCTTGGGGGTAAGTCTAACTCATAAGCATTGTTGTTAATTCTCCTAATGACTTGAAAGGGGCCATCCCCTCTAGGGAGGAGCTTAGGCTTCCTTTGAGTAGGGAATCTCTCCTTTCTCAAGTGAAGCCAAACCCAATCTCCCTCTTGGAAGATGACTTCCTTTCTTCCCTTATTACCATCCTCTTGTTGTTTCTTAACTCTCCTCTCAATGGTTTCCTTAACTTGTGAATGCAAGTCTTGGATGTACTTGGCTTTGGTCTCACCATCTTGGCAAGTCCATGCCTCATGAGTGGGTAGGGGAAGGAGGTCTAAGGGAGTTAGGGGATTGAACCCATACACAACCTCAAAAGGGGAATGAGAAGTAGTGGAATGCACAACCCTATTGTAGGCAAACTCTATGTGGGGAAGAAGTTCCTCCCACTCTCTAATGTTTTGCACTATCATACATCTTAGCATTTGCCCTAGGGTTCTATTAACCACCTCGGTTTGGCCATCACTTTGGGGATGACAAGTGGTGGAGAAAAGAAGCTTGGTGCCAAGTTTACCCCACAAGGTTCTCCAAAAATGGCTTAGGAACTTGGAGTCCCTATCACTTACAATGGACCTAGGTAGGCCATGTAGTCTTACCACTTCCTTGAAGAAAAGATTTGCAATATAAGTTGCATCATCAATCTTATGGCAAGGAATGAAATGGGCCATCTTAGAGAACCTATCCACCACTACAAAAATGGAATCCCTACCTTTTTTGGTCCTTGGGAGACCTAAGACAAAATCCATAGAAATGTCAACCCAAGGCTTGGAAGGGATAGGCAAGGGGGTGTAAAGACCATGGGGTTGGACTCTAGACTTGGCTTTCATGCATGCTATGCAACCTTTGCAATGCCTATCTACATGCTTCCTCATGTGAGGCCAATAGAAGTGTTCTTTCAAGACTTCCAAAGTCTTGTTTGGCCCAAAATGCCCCATTAATCCTCCCTCATGTGCCTCTCTAATGAGTGAGGCTCTTAAGGAACCTTGGGGAATGCAAAGTCTCTTACCTTTGAAAAGATATTGATTGAGAAGGTAAAAGTCTTTGTAAGCCCCTTGGTGGCACTCACTAAGAATGGGGGAGAAATCAACATCCTTTGGATACAATTCCTTAATATGATCAAAACTAAGAAATTTAGTTTCAAGAATGGAAAGGAGGGAATGCCTTCTTGAAAGTGCATCCGCCACAATGTTAGCCTTTCCTTGCTTATGTTTGATCACATATGGGAATTGTTCTAAGAACTCTACCCACCTAGCATGTCTCTTGTTTAACTTGCCTTGACTTTTCAAAAATTTGAGTGACTCATGGTCACTATGTATCACAAACTCCTTTGAAAGAAGATAGTGTTGCCAAGTTTGCAAAGTTCTCACAAGAGCATAAAGCTCTTTGTCATAGGTGGAGTAGTTGATGTGACTCCCCTTGAGTTTCTCACTAAAATAAGCTATGGGGTGCCCTTCTTGGAGAAGCACGGCCCCAATGCCTACATTGGATGCATCACACTCAATTTCAAAAGTTTTGGAGAAGTTAGGGAGGGCTAAGAGTGGTGCATTGATCAATTTTTGTTTTAAAGTTTCAAAAGCCTTTTCTTGATCTTTGACCCACTTATAGGTCACACCTTTCTTGACCAATTCATTGAGAGGGGCAGCTATGGTGCTAAAGTTTGGCACAAACCTCCTATAGAAACTAGCTAACCCATGGAAAGACCTAAGCTCACTTACATTCTTTGGGGGAGGCCAATCCTTGATTGCCATCACTTTTTCTTGGTCCACATGGACCCCATGTTGATTTATTTTGAAACCTAGGAAGATCACATGATCCATCCCAAACACACATTTCTCCATGTTAGCATACAAGGATGCCTTCCTTAAGGTTTCTAACACACTCCTTAAATGATGCAAGTGGTCATCTTGAGACATACTATAAATGAGAATGTCATCAAAGTATACCACAACAAACTTCCCTAAGAACTCTCTAAGAACATGGTGCATGAGTCTCATGAATGTACTAGGTGCATTGGTCAAGCCAAAAGGCATGACTAACCACTCATATAATCCAAACTTAGTCTTGAAAGAGGTTTTCCATTCATCACCTTCTTTGATTCTAATTTGATTGTACCCACTTTTCAAGTCTATTTTGGAAAATATGGTTGCACCATGTAACTCATCAATCAAATCATCTAACCTAGGAATGGGATGCCTATACTTGATGGTTATGTTGTTGATAGCCCTACAATCTATGCACATTCTCCATGTTCCATCCTTTTTGGGGACTAGGATCACGGGCATTGCACAAGGACTCATGCTATGTTGCACCCACCCCTTTTCTAACAACTCATTCACTTGTTTTTGAATTTCTTTAGCCTCCTCGGGACTAGTCCTATAGGCTGGCCTATTAGGCAAAGATGAGCCTTGTATGAAATCAATTTGGTGTTCTATACCTCTTAGGGGTGGGAGACCCTTTGGAGGTTCTTGAAAAACATCTTTGAACTCATCTAAGACTAATGACAAGTCTAAGGGACATCTAGAGTGAGGGTTTTGGAAGGAGGGGGAAGATTCACTAGGATAAGCTAGAAAGATGGGTTTTTGGGCAAGCATTACCTTCTTCACCCCCTTGAGAGTGATCATGCTCTTCTTGGACTCATGCCCTTGCGCCTTCTTTTGCGCCTTCTCTTCTTTTCTTTTCTTAATCATTTGCAATTGGTCCTCATTGACTTCTCTTGGTGAAAGAGGTAGTAATGTGATCTTTTTGCCTTGGAAGCTAAAGGTAAACTTGTTAGCATGGCCATCATGAAAAGCTTTTCTATCAAATTGCCATGGCCTTCCTAATAAAATGTGAGTTGCTTCCATGGGCACTAAGTCACATAATACCTCATCCTTGTAGTTTCCAATGGAGAAGTTAATAAGGACTTGTTTGTCCACTTTAATTTCACCTTCCTCACTAAGCCAAGAAAGCTTATAGGGCTTGGCATGAGGGATGGTTTTCAAGCCAAGCTTGTCCACAACCCTTGTGCTAGCCACATTAACACAACTTCCACTATCAATTATGAGGGAGCAAGTTTTGTTGTTGATTTGGCACCTTGAGTGAAAAATATTTTCTCTTTGGTTTTCAAATTCTTTAGGCACTTGGCCTAGCATGCGCCTAACCACCAACAAACCTCCTTCATTAGGTTTGATTTCATCCTCACTTGAAGATTGGGAAGAAGTGTGGGAGGAAGAACTTTTAGGGGAGGGGGGAGAAGAATGTTCACTTTCAACCTCTCCTTTAGGGTTCAAGATCATGTTCCTTTTTGTTGGGCAATTTGAAGCAATGTGACCATAGCCCAAACACTTAAAACATTTGATGGAACTAGTTCTTGAACTTTGAGAAGAGTTTGCATTTTCATGGGAGGTTCTAGACGAATTGGTCCTAGGTGGGTGGTCTTTGGAAGGAGGTTTCTCATCCTTTCTTTCTTTTCCTTTCCAAGTTCTAGAGTAGTATTCATTGTATGAAGTATTCCTCTTGGCCTCTTGTTTCTTTTTCAATTGACTTTCAACTTTTAAGGCCAAGTGTAAAATTTTGTCAAGAGTGGAATACTCATACAACTCAACTACATCTTGAACTTCTCTTCTAAGACCACTCACAAATCTAGCTACCTTTTCTTCTTCACTTTCAAATTGGAGTCCTACTTTGAGAAGCATTGACTCCATCATTTTAAAATATTCATTCACACACATAGACCCTTGTTGAAGCCTTTGGAGCTTCAAAAGAGTCTCCCTCCTATAGTAGGAAGGAACAAATCTAGCGCGCATCAAAGTTTTAATGTCCATCCAAGAGGCCGCGGGTGGCTCTTGGTTAATATTGTCCATACACAATTGATGCCACCATGTCATGGCATAATCTTCAAATTCTAAAACTACTAAATCTACTTGTTCTTGATTACTAACTAAATGAATATTGAAGATTTGGTCCACTTTTTGCTCCCACTCTATGTAGAGGTTTGGATCATTCTCCCCCTTGAACTTTGGAATCTTGATTGGTGGAGGTTGTCTTTGTGGGAGTTGATTGCGCCTTCCACCACCATCATAGCCGTGTCTTCTTCTTCTTCCACCATGGCTAGAGTCCTCGGAAGAGGACCTCCTCCTTCTCCTCTCATCTTCCCTAAGCTCAAGTCTTTGGATGTGCTCTTGTAGGAAGATCTCACTTTGCCTCCTATCCGCCCTCAATTGGTTAAAAGTTTCTCTCCTACTCACTTCCATCTCACGTAAGATGTTGGCAAGGGTTATTTGTCCACTTTCTTGGGCCATAGGAGTCACCATGGGAGGGGAATAAGGTGAGGCCGACTCCTCCTCTTCTTCTACCTCTAAGATTGGATCCATATTCATGTTCCTACACCAAAAACTCACCAAAAACCGAGACAAGGAAGAGGTTAGCTAACAAATAATTCCAAACCCGAGACCAAGTGTGGTCTTCTCAAGCACCCAAGTGTTTTTGATCACACTCCCAAAATAACAAGGCAAGGCTAGCACTCAAAATCCACCAAAGGAGTGAAGCAAACACTTTTAAAAACTTGTTCAAAACCTTTCAAATCCAAGACAAGTGATTCGGCCACAACATCCCAAGAGTTTCAAGAAAAGAAAACTACTAAGACACAACAAAGAACACCTAGTGACAAGCAAGAAAAGCACAAAAACAAGAAAGTTTAACTTCTAAGGAAATTTTGTTTTAAAGACAAAACTTGAATAAGACTAAAGCAATGAAAAACACTTTTAAAGACTCTATGGAAAGCATTTGAACAAGCCAAGATTATACCTCAAATCATGCATACACCAAGAAAGATCATAACCAAGTTAAAGCATGGAACTAATTTGCCAATATCACCCAAAATCCAAGTATAAAGTTTGGTAGCATAACACCTAGTAAAAATGGCCAAATGGATTCACCAAACATTGTAAAAGCTCTCGGCCAAACTATTTTTGGTCTTGAAAACACTTTTTCTTTTCAAAACTAGGTACTTAAAATGATGAGAAGGATTTTTTTAGGGTGTCTTGAACACTTAGTTCCTTAAAATTAGGTCAAAATCAATTTCAAGGAGCATACAACAACACAAGGCGTAAATCTCATGCAATAGTTCAAAAACTTAGAAACAAGAACAAGAAAACTCAAAGAAGCATATGACAAGAGACTCAAGCAAAAGTTAGACACATTTAAAGACTCAACATGACATACACAAAGACACAAACATGTAGCTATCATGCATTTAAACTCATGGATTTGAGGCTCAAAGACTAAGCATCAAAAGACATGTTATCCAACCACATTTAGGAGCAAAAGACTCACAAAACCGAAGCCAAAATTGCCACAACATAACCTGAAAACGTTGTTTTTCGTATTCTCGGCAACTCTGACCTTTGCTCACTCATTTGATCATAACTCTCTCCACCGAACTCCAAATGCGTTAATTATTTTTTTGTTGGAAACTAGACTCACAGAGCTTTCTTTTGATATAAAGAAAGTTACTTTTGGACCACTGAGCTAGCTGCAGTATTTTTTTCAAAAACGCACACGTTGCTGCCAGTACTGTTTTTATGTGGACCATTCAAAGATAGCTACACAAGACAAGGTTAGAACATGAAAACACCATATTCAAGGACAACCAAAGCTCTAGATACCAAATGATGAAGGATTATCTTGTTTCCTTTTAGAGTTATGAATATGGTGAAGTTATTTAAGAAAGCTTTTTGAAAATTCCCACTGGACATTAAGATAGCAAGCTATCTAGATGTGAAGGTTCATTTCTCAAGCTCATGAAAGGAAGAAGAGAGTTGGATTCAAGCTTAAACTCACACAACATTAACAACACTTAAAGAACCAAAATGAAAGAAGAAACATTAAAAATGGAAAGCATAGAAGATGAAGCATGGAAGAAGCACGCCACTCATAGGGGGGGATCTAAGCCAACCAAGCCCTAGAGATGAGTGATGGTGCCGCCACTTGCAAGCAAGATAAGGCAAAGGTGAGTTCACTTCTAGGAAGGAGAGCTCACGAAAATTTAAAGGTTGAAACACAATAGTTTAGAAACAAAATGATCAACCCTTTTACAAGACAAGGAGCACCCTTTAAATAGGAGTTCATAGGGGTCCTTTAGCAAATACAAAAACATGAAAAAGGATTAACTAGCAAACCCTAAACCTAATGTGAGTCTTGGCCAAGTGAAGGAAGATGATTGGTGGAGGCATTCCCATGAGGATTCTAGGCCAAAAGAGGAAGGAGACCAAGTGACCTTCTAAGGCATAAACCACAAAGGCAAAAGGAGACAAGGTACATGTCTACTTTTGCTTTTGCTTTATGCTTTTTGCTTTGCTCTCTCTTCCACTTCATCCAAGTGCTCCAATCACCAAGTGCCACCTAGCCATGCTCTACTTTCTCTTAATTACCTACAAAACAAGACAAACAAGGATTAGCATGTTGGTTTAAGTTAATCTAATCTTGGTCAAAGGTCAACTTTGGATCAAAGTCAACAAGTCAACCAAAATAAATCAACTAGAAACCAACTTAGGGAATTCAAACTAAAGTAATGTAAAACAAAGATAAAGGTGATGGAATAGAAGACTCCCCTCTAGACATGCTTCTAGTGATCCTTCTTGATGGAGCTTCTAAGGAGGTGGTCATGCCTTCATCATGTTCTGTACTACCTTTTCCATAATCTTATTCTTTACTTCCTTTTCTTTTTCTTCAATTTCCCTTCCTTCTGCATTACATATTTTTTTTTTCTATTCTTTCTTTTTCTATTTTCTCCTTCAACGTATGTTGATCCTTCTTGGCTTGTCTTGGTGTCATGAATTTCTACTTCATTTCATGTCCCTCATCCTCAAATAAAGGGAACATTCATCAAGATTGAGCGTCTTAAAATGAAGTCATGCCAATCTCAAAAGAAGATGACAAGATTTTGTGGGAAAAATATCACATAATACTTCTTTCACACATTGTCCTGTACTGAATTTGATCCTTGCTTGATTCGGATGAAAGCTTGTTGGTAACTGCAGTTTCTCCACCAATCTTTTGCTTACAACATTGTTGTCGCTTTCGTAAACGAATGCAACTAAACATGGGTGGCCTTCGATTAAACACCTTGTTCTCTACTACCTTTTTCATAATCTTTTTCTTTACTTCCTTTTCTTTTTCTTCAATTTCCCTTCCTTCTGCAGTTTATATTTCTTCTTTTTCTATTTTCTCCTTCAACGTATGTTGATCCTTCTTGGCTTGTCTTGGTGTCGTGAATTTCTACTTCATTTCATGTCCCTCATCCTCAAATAAAGGGAACATTCATCAAGATTAAGCGTTTTAAAATGAAGCCATGGCAATCTCAAAAGAAGATGACAAGATTTTGTGGGAACAATATCACATAATACTTCTTTCACACATTGTGCTGTACTGAATTTGATGCTTGCTTGATTCGGATGTAAGCTTGTTGGTAACTTTAGTTTCTCCACCCATCTTTGGCTTACAACATTTTTGTCGCTTTCGTAAACGAATGCCACAAAACATGGGTGGCCTTCGATTAAACACCCTGTTCTCTACTACCTTTTCCATAATCTTATTCTTTACTTCCTTTTCTTTTTCTTCAATTTCCCTTCCTTCTGCATTATATATTTCTTCTTTTTCTATTCTTTCTTTTCCTATTTTCTCCTTCAACGTATGTTGATCCTTCTTGGCTTGTCTTGGTGTCATGAATTTCTACTTCATTTCATGTCCCTCATCCTCAAATAAAGGGAACATTCATCAAGATTGAGCGTCTTAAAATGAAGCCATGCCAATCTCAAAAGAAGATGACAAGATTTTGTGGGAAAAATATCACATAATACTTCTTTCACACATTGTCCTGTACTGAATTTGATCCTTGCTTGATTCGGATGAAAGCTTGTTGGTAACTGTAGTTTCTCGACCAATCTTTTGCTTACAACATTGTTGTCGCTTTCGTAAACGAATGCAACTAAACATGGGTGGCCTTCAATTAAACACCTTGTTCTCTACTACCTTTTTCATAATCTTTTTCTTTACTTCCTTTTCTTTTTCTTCAATTTCCCTTCCTTCTGCAGTTTATATTTCTTCATTTTCTATTTTCTCCTTCAACGTATGTTGATCCTTCTTGGCTTGTCTTGGTGTCATAAATTTCAACTTCATTTCATGTCCCTCATCCTCAAATAAAGGGAACATTCATCAAGATTAAGCGTTTTAAAATGAAGCCATGGCAATCTCAAAAGAAGATGACAAGATTTTGTGGGAACAATATCACATAATACTTCTTTCACACATTGTCATGTACTGAATTTGATGCTTGCTTGATTCGGATGTAAGCTTGTTGGTAACTTTAGTTTCTCCACCCATATTTGGCTTACAACATTTTTGTGGCTTTCGTAAACGAATGCAACAAAACATGGGTGGCCTTCGATTAAACACCCTATTCTCTATACCTTTTCTATAATCTTATTATTTACTTCCTTTTCTTTTTCTTCAATTTCCCTTCCTTCTTCATTTTATATTTGTTCTTTTTCTATTTTCTCCTTAAACGTATGTTGATCCTTCTTGGCTTGTGTTGGTGTCATGAATTTCTACCTCATTCCATGTCCCTCATCCTCAAATAAAGTGAACATTCATCAAGATTGAGCGTTTCAAAATGAAGCCATGCCCATCTCAAAAGAAGATGACAAGATTTTTGTGGGAACAATATCACATAATACTTCTTTCACACATTGTCCTGTACTGAATTTTATCCTTGCTTGATTCGGATGGGAGCTTGTTGATAAATTGAGTTTCTCCACCAATCTCTGGCTTACAACATTGTTGTGGCTTTCGTAAACGAATGCAACAAAACATGGGTGGCCTTCGATTAAACACCCTGTTCTCTACTACCTTTTCCATAATCTTATTCTTTACTTCCTTTTCTTTTTCTTCAATTTCCCTTCCTTCTGCATTATATATTTCTTCTTTTTCTATTCTTTCTTTTCCTATTTTCTCCTTCAACGTATGTTAATCCTTCTTGGCTTGTCTTGGTGTCATGAATTTCTACTTCATTTCATGTCCCTCATCCTCAAATAAAGGGAACATTCATCAAGATTGAGCGTCTTAAAATGAAGCCATGCCAATCTCAAAAGAAGATGACAAGATTTTGTGGGAAAAATATCACATAATACTTCTTTCACACATTGTCCTGTACTGAATTTGATCCTTGCTTGATTCAGATGAAAGCTTGTTGGTAACTGTAGTTTCTCCACCAATCTTTTGCTTACAACATTGTTGTCGCTTTCGTAAACGAATGCAACTAAACATGGGTGGCCTTCAATTAAACACCTTGTTCTCTACTACCTTTTTCATAATCTTTTTCTTTACTTCCTTTTCTTTTTCTTCAATTTCCCTTCCTTCTGCAGTTTATATTTCTTCTTTTTCTATTTTCTCCTTCAACGTATGTTGATCCTTCTTGGCTTGTCTTGGTGTCGTGAATTTCTACTTCATTTCATGTCCCTCATCTTCAAATAAAGGGAACATTCATCAAGATTGAGCGTTTTAAAATGAAGCCATGGCAATCTCAAAAGAAGATGACAAGATTTTGTGGGAACAATATCACATAATACTTCTTTCACACATTGTCCTGTAGTGAATTTGATCCTTGCTTGATTCGGATGAAAGCTTGTTGGTAAATTGAGTTTCTCCACCAATCTCTGGCTTACAACATTGTTGTCGCTTTAGTAAACGAATGCAACTAAACAGGCGTGGCCTTCGATTAAACACCTTGTTCACTACTACCTTTTCCATAATCTTTTTCTTTATTTCCTTTTCTTTTTCTTCAATTTCCCTGCCTTCTGCAGTTTATATTTCTTCTTTTTCTATTTTCTCCTTCAACGTATGTTGATCCTTCTTGGCTTGTCTTGGTGTCATAAATTTCAACTTCATTTCATGTCCCTCATGCCTCAGATAAAGGGAACGTTCATCAAGATTGAGCGTTTTAAAATGAAGTCATGCCCATCTCAAAAGAAGATGACAAGAGTTTGTGGGAGCAATATCACATAATACTTCGTTCACAGATTGTAATGTACTGAATTTGATCCTTGCTTGATTCGGGTGAAAGCTTGTTGGTAACTGTTGTTTCTCCACCAACCTTTGGCTTACAACATTGTTGTCGCTTTCGTAAACGAATGCAACTAAACATGGGTGGCCTTCGATTAAACACCATGTTCTCTACTACCTTTTCCATAATCTTATTCTTTACTTCCTTTTGTTTTTCTTCAATTTCCCTTCCTTTTGCATTATATATTTCTTCTTTTTCTATTCTTTCTTTTTCTATTTTCTCCTTCAACGTATGTTGATCTTTCTTGGCTTGTCTTCGTGTCATTAATTTCTACTTCATTTCATGTCGCTCATGCCTCAAATAAAGGGAACATTCATCAAGATTGAGCGTTTTAAAATGAAGCCATGCCCATCTCAAAAGAAGATGACAAGAGTTCGTGGGAACAATATCATATAATACTTCTTTCACACATTGTCCTGTACTGAATTTTATCCTTGCTTGATTCGGATGAAAGCTTGTTGGTAACTGTAGTTTCTCCACCAATCTTTTGCTTACAACATTATTGTCGCTTTCGTAAATGAATGCAACTAAACATGGGTGGCCTTCGATTAAACACCCTATTCTCTATACCTTTTCTATAATCTTATTCTTTACTTCCTTTTCTTTTTCTTCAATTTCCCTTCCTTCTTCATTTTATATTTGTTCTTTTTCTATTTTCTCCTTAAACGTATGTTGATCCTTCTTGGCTTGTGTTGGTGTCATGAATTTCTACCTCATTCCATGTCCCTCATCCTCAAATAAAGTGAACATTCATCAAGATTGAGCGTTTCAAAATGAAGCCATGCCCATCTCAAAAGAAGATGACAAGATTTTTGTGGGAACAATATCACATAATACTTCTTTCACACATTGTCCTGTACTGAATTTTATCCTTGCTTGATTCGGATGGGAGCTTGTTGATAAATTGAGTTTCTCCACCAATCTCTGGCTTACAACATTGTTGTGGCTTTCGTAAACGAATGCAACAAAACATGGGTGGCCTTCGATTAAACACCCTGTTCTCTACTACCTTTTCCATAATCTTATTCTTTACTTCCTTTTCTTTTTCTTCAATTTCCCTTCCTTCTGCATTATATATTTCTTCTTTTTCTATTCTTTCTTTTCCTATTTTCTCCTTCAACGTATGTTAATCCTTCTTGGCTTGTCTTGGTGTCATGAATTTCTACTTCATTTCATGTCCTTCATCCTCAAATAAAGGGAACATTCATCAAGATTGAGCGTCTTAAAATGAAGCCATGCCAATCTCAAAAGAAGATGACAAGATTTTGTGGGAAAAATATCACATAATACTTCTTTCACACATTGTCCTGTACTGAATTTGATCCTTGCTTGATTCAGATGAAAGCTTGTTGGTAACTGTAGTTTCTCCACCAATCTTTTGCTTACAACATTGTTGTCGCTTTCGTAAACGAATGCAACTAAACATGGGTGGCCTTCAATTAAACACCTTGTTCTCTACTACCTTTTTCATAATCTTTTTCTTTACTTCCTTTTCTTTTTCTTCAATTTCCCTTCCTTCTGCAGTTTATATTTCTTCTTTTTCTATTTTCTCCTTCAACGTATGTTGATCCTTCTTGGCTTGTCTTGGTGTCGTGAATTTCTACTTCATTTCATGTCCCTCATCTTCAAATAAAGGGAACATTCATCAAGATTGAGCGTTTTAAAATGAAGCCATGGCAATCTCAAAAGAAGATGACAAGATTTTGTGGGAACAATATCACATAATACTTCTTTCACACATTGTCCTGTAGTGAATTTGATCCTTGCTTGATTCGGATGAAAGCTTGTTGGTAAATTGAGTTTCTCCACCAATCTCTGGCTTACAACATTGTTGTCGCTTTAGTAAACGAATGCAACTAAACAGGCGTGGCCTTCGATTAAACACCTTGTTCACTACTACCTTTTCCATAATCTTTTTCTTTATTTCCTTTTCTTTTTCTTCAATTTCCCTGCCTTCTGCAGTTTATATTTCTTCTTTTTCTATTTTCTCCTTCAACGTATGTTGATCCTTCTTGGCTTGTCTTGGTGTCATAAATTTCAACTTCATTTCATGTCCCTCATGCCTCAGATAAAGGGAACGTTCATCAAGATTGAGCGTTTTAAAATGAAGTCATGCCCATCTCAAAAGAAGATGACAAGAGTTTGTGGGAGCAATATCACATAATACTTCTTTCACAGATTGTAATGTACTGAATTTGATCCTTGCTTGATTCGGGTGAAAGCTTGTTAGTAACTGTTGTTTCTCCACCAACCTTTGGCTTACAACATTGTTGTCGCTTTCGTAAACGAATGCAACTAAACATGGGTGGCCTTCGATTAAACACCATGTTCTCTACTACCTTTTCCATAATCTTATTCTTTACTTCCTTTTGTTTTTCTTCAATTTCCCTTCCTTTTGCATTATATATTTCTTCTTTTTCTATTCTTTCTTTTTCTATTTTCTCCTTCAACGTATGTTGATCTTTCTTGGCTTGTCTTCGTGTCATGAATTTCTACTTCATTTCATGTCGCTCATGCCTCAAATAAAGGGAACATTCATCAAGATTGAGCGTTTTAAAATGAAGCCATGCCCATCTCAAAAGAAGATGACAAGAGTTCGTGGGAACAATATCATATAATACTTCTTTCACACATTGTCCTGTACTGAATTTTATCCTTGCTTGATTCGGATGAAAGCTTGTTGGTAACTGTAGTTTCTCCACCAATCTTTTGCTTACAACATTATTGTCGCTTTCGTAAATGAATGCAACTAAACATGGGTGGCCTTCGATTAAACACCCTATTCTCTATACCTTTTCTATAATCTTATTCTTTACTTCCTTTTCTTTTTCTTCAATTTCCCTTCCTTCTTCATTTTATATTTGTTCTTTTTCTATTTTCTCCTTAAACGTATGTTGATCCTTCTTGGCTTGTGTTGGTGTCATGAATTTCTACCTCATTCCATGTCCCTCATCCTCAAATAAAGTGAAAATTCATCAAGATTGAGCGTTTCAAAATGAAGCCATGCCCATCTCAAAAGAAGATGACAAGATTTTTGTGGGAACAATATCACATAATACTTCTTTCACACATTGTCCTGTACTGAATTTTATCCTTGCTTGATTCGGATGGGAGCTTGTTGATAAATTGAGTTTCTCCACCAATCTCTGGCTTACAACATTGTTGTGGCTTTCGTAAACGAATGCAACAAAACATGGGTGGCCTTCGATTAAACACCCTGTTCTCTACTACCTTTTCCATAATCTTATTCTTTACTTCCTTTTCTTTTTCTTCAATTTCCCTTCCTTCTGCATTATATATTTCTTCTTTTTCTATTCTTTCTTTTCCTATTTTCTCCTTCAACGTATGTTAATCCTTCTTGGCTTGTCTTGGTGTCATGAATTTCTACTTCATTTCATGTCCTTCATCCTCAAATAAAGGGAACATTCATCAAGATTGAGCGTCTTAAAATGAAGCCATGCCAATCTCAAAAGAAGATGACAAGATTTTGTGGGAAAAATATCACATAATACTTCTTTCACACATTGTCCTGTACTGAATTTGATCCTTGCTTGATTCAGATGAAAGCTTGTTGGTAACTGTAGTTTCTCCACCAATCTTTTGCTTACAACATTGTTGTCGCTTTCGTAAACGAATGCAACTAAACATGGGTGGCCTTCAATTAAACACCTTGTTCTCTACTACCTTTTTCATAATCTTTTTCTTTACTTCCTTTTCTTTTTCTTCAATTTCCCTTCCTTCTGCAGTTTATATTTCTTCTTTTTCTATTTTCTCCTTCAACGTATGTTGATCCTTCTTGGCTTGTCTTGGTGTCGTGAATTTCTACTTCATTTCATGTCCCTCATCTTCAAATAAAGGGAACATTCATCAAGATTGAGCGTTTTAAAATGAAGCCATGGCAATCTCAAAAGAAGATGACAAGATTTTGTGGGAACAATATCACATAATACTTCTTTCACACATTGTCCTGTAGTGAATTTGATCCTTGCTTGATTCGGATGAAAGCTTGTTGGTAAATTGAGTTTCTCCACCAATCTCTGGCTTACAACATTGTTGTCGCTTTAGTAAACGAATGCAACTAAACAGGCGTGGCCTTCGATTAAACACCTTGTTCACTACTACCTTTTCCATAATCTTTTTCTTTATTTCCTTTTCTTTTTCTTCAATTTCCCTGCCTTCTGCAGTTTATATTTCTTCTTTTTCTATTTTCTCCTTCAACGTATGTTGATCCTTCTTGGCTTGTCTTGGTGTCATAAATTTCAACTTCATTTCATGTCCCTCATGCCTCAGATAAAGGGAACGTTCATCAAGATTGAGCGTTTTAAAATGAAGTCATGCCCATCTCAAAAGAAGATGACAAGAGTTTGTGGGAGCAATATCACATAATACTTCTTTCACACATTGTCCTGTACTGAATTTGATCCTTGCTTGATTCAGATGAAACCTTGTTGGTAACTTGAGTTTCTCCATCAATCTTTGGGTTACAACAATGTTGTCGCTTTCGTAAACGAATGCAACTAAACATGGGTGGCCTTCGATTAAACACCTTGTTCTCTACTACCTTTTTCATAATCTTTTTCCTTACTTCCTTTTCTATTTCTTCAATTTCCCTTCCTTCTGCATTATATATTTCTTCTTTTTCTATTCTTTCTTTTTCTATTTTCTCCTTCAACGTATGTTGATCTTTCTTGGCTTGTCTTCGTGTCATGAATTTCTACTTCATTTCATGTCGCTCATGCCTCAAATAAAGGGAACATTCATCAAGATTGAGCGTTTTAAAATGAAGCCATGCCCATCTCAAAAGAAGATGACAAGAGTTCGTGGGAACAATATCATATAATACTTCTTTCACACATTGTCCTGTACTGAATTTTATCCTTGCTTGATTCGGATGAAAGCTTGTTGGTAAATTGAGTTTCTCCACCAATCTCTGACTTACAACATTGTTGTCGCTTTCGTAAACGAATGCAACTAAACAGGCGTGGCCTTCGATTAAACACCTTGTTCACTACTACCTTTTCCATAATCTTTTTCTTTATTTCCTTTTCTTTTTCTTCAATTTCCCTTCCTTCTGCAGTTTATATTTCTTCTTTTTCTATTTTCTCCTTCAACGTATGTTGATCCTTCTTGGCTTGTCTTGGTGTCGTGAATTTCTACTTCATTTCATGTCCCTCATCTTCAAATAAAGGGAACATTCATCAAGATTGAGCGTTTTAAAATGAAGCCATGGCAATCTCAAAAGAAGATGACAAGATTTTGTGGGAACAATATCACATAATACTTCTTTCACACATTGTCCTGTAGTGAATTTGATCCTTGCTTGATTCGGATGAAAGCTTGTTGGTAAATTGAGTTTCTCCACCAATCTCTGACTTACAACATTGTTGTCGCTTTCGTAAACGAATGCAACTAAACAGGCGTGGCCTTCGATTAAACACCTTGTTCACTACTACCTTTTCCATAATCTTTTTCTTTATTTCCTTTTCTTTTTCTTCAATTTCCCTTCCTTCTGCAGTTTATATTCTTTCTTTTTCTATTTTCTCCTTCAACGTATGTTGATCTTTCTTGGCTTGTCTTCGTGTCATGAATTTCTACTTCATTTCATGTCCCTCATCCTCAAATAAAGGGAACCTTCATCAAGATTTAGCCTTTTAAAATGAAGCCATGCCTATCTCAAAAGAAGATGACAAGAGTTGGTTGGAGCAATATCACATAATACTTCTTTCATAGATTGTAATGTACTGAATTTGATCCTTGCTTGATTCGGGTGAAAGCTTATTGGTAACTGTTGTTTCTCCACCAACCTTTGGCTTACAACAATGTTGTCGCTTTCGTAAACGAATGCAACTAAACGTGGGTGGCCTTCGATTAAACACCCTGTTCTCTACTACCTTTTCTATAATCTTATTCTTTACTTCCTTTTCTTTTTCTTCAATTTCCCTTCCTTCTGCATTATATATTTCTTCTTTTTCTATTCTTTCTTTTTCTATTTTCTCCTTCAACGTATGTTGATCTTTCTTGGCTTGTCTTCGTGTCATGAATTTCTACTTCATTTCATGTCGCTCATGCCTCAAATAAAGGGAACATTCATCAAGATTGAGCGTTTTAAAATGAAGCCATGCCCATCTCAAAAGAAGATGACAAGAGTTCGTGGGAACAATATCATATAATACTTCTTTCACACATTGTCCTGTACTGAATTTTATCCTTGCTTGATTCGGATGAAAGCTTGTTGGTAACTGTAGTTTCTCCACCAATCTTTTGCTTACAACATTATTGTCGCTTTCGTAAATGAATGCAACTAAACATGGGTGGCCTTCGATTAAACACCCTGTTCTCTATACCTTTTCTATAATCTTATTCTTTACTTCCTTTTCTTTTTCTTCAATTTCCCTTCCTTCTTCATTTTATATTTGTTCTTCTTCTATTTTCTCCTTAAACGTATGTTGATCCTTCTTGGCTTGTCTTGGTGTCATGAATTTCTACCTCATTCCATGTCCCTCATCCTCAAATAAAGTGAACATTCATCAAGATTGAGCGTTTCAAAATGAAGCCATGCCCATCTCAAAAGAAGATGACAAGATTTTTGTGGGAACAATATCACATAATACTTCTTTCACACATTGTCTTGTACTGAATTTTATCCTTGCTTGATTCGGATGGGAGCTTGTTGATAAATTGAGTTTCTCCACCAATCTCTGGCTTACAACAATGTTGTCGCTTTCGTAAACGAATGCAACTAAACATGCGTGGCCTTCGATTAAACACCTTGTTCACTACTACCTTTTCCATAATCTTTTTCTTTACTTCCTTTTCTTTTTCTTCAATTTCCCTTCCTTCTGCAGTTTATATTTCTTCTTTTTCTATTTTCTCCTTCAACGTATGTTGATCCTTCTTGGCTTGTCTTGGTGTCATAAATTTCAACTTCATTTCATGTCCCTCATGCCTCAAATAAAGGGAATGTTCATCAAGATTGAGCGTTTTAAAATGAAGTCATGCCCGTATCAAAAGAAGATGACAAGTGTTCGTGGGAGCAATATCACATAATACTTCTTTCACAAATTGTAATGTACTGAATTTGGTCCTCGATTGATTCGGGTGAAAGCTTGTTGGTAACTGTAGTTTCTCCACCAATCTTTGGCTTACAACATTGTTGTCGCTTTCGTAAACGAATGCAACTAAACATGGGTGGCCTTCGATTAAACTCCTTCTTCTCTACTACCTTTTTCATAATCTTTTTCTTTACTTCCTTTTCTTTTTCTTCAATTTCCCTTCCTTCTGCATTTTATTTTTCTTCTTTTTCTATTCTTTCTTTTCTATTTTCTCCTTCAACTTATGTTGATCCATCTTGGCTTGTCTTGGTGTCATAAATTTCAACTTCATTTCATGTCCCTCATGCCTCAAATAAAGGGAACATTCATCAAGATTGAGCGTTTTAAAATGAAGCCATGCCCATCTCAAAAGAAGATGATAAGAGTTCGTGGGAACAATATCACATAATACTTCTTTCACAGATTGTCATGTACTGAAATTGATCCTTGGTTCATTCGGGTGAACGCTTGTTGTTAACTGTAGTTTCTCCACCAATCTTTTGCTTACAACATTGTTGTCGCTTTCGTAAACTAATGCAACTGAACATGGGCGGCCTTCGATTAAACACCTTGTTCTCTACTACCTTTTTCATAATCTTTTTCTTTACTTCCTTTTCTTTTTCTTCAATTTCCCTTCCTTCTGCAGTTTATAGTTCTTCTTTTTCTATTTGCTCCTTCAACGTATGTTGATCCTTCTTGGCTTGTCTTGGTGTCATGAATTTCAACTTCATTTCATGTCCCTCATGCCTCAAATAAAGGGAACATTCATCAAGATTGAGCATTTTAAAATGAAGCCATGCCCATCTCAAAAGAAGATGACAAGAGTTCGTGGGAACAATATCCAATAATACTTCTTTCAAACATTGTCCTATACTGAATTTGATCCTTGCTTGATTCGGATGAAAGCTTGTTGGTAACTTGAGTTTCTCCACCAATCTTTGGCTTACAACATTGTTGTCGCTTTCGTAAACGAATGCAACTAAACATGGGTGGCCTTCGATTAAACACCTTGTTCTCTACTACCTTTTCCATAATCTTTTTCTCTACTTCCTTTTCTTTTGCTTCAATCTCCCCTCCTTCTGCAGTTTATTTTTCTTCTTTTTCTATTTACTCCTTCAACGTATGTTGATCCTTCTTGGCTTGTCTTGGTGTCATGAATTTCAACTTCATTTCATGTCCCTCATGCCTCAAATAAAGGGAACATTCATCAAGATTGAGCATTTTAAAATGAAGCCATCCCCATCTCAAAAGAAGATGACAAGAGTTTGTGGGAATAATATCACATAATACTTCTTTCACACATTATCCTGTACTGAATTTCATCCTTGCTTGATTCGGATGAAAGCTTGTTGGTAACTTGAGTTTCTCCACCAATCTTTGGCTTACAACATTGTTGTCGCTTTCGTAAACGATGGCAACTAAACATGGGTGGCCTTCGATTAAACACCTTGTTCTCTACTACCTTTTTCATAATCTTTTTCTTTACTTCCTTTTCTTTTTCTTCAATTTCCCTTCCTTCTGCAGTTTATATTTCTTCTTTTTCTCTTCTTTCTTTTTTTATTTTCTCCTTCAACGTATGTTGATCCTTCTTGGCTTGTCTTGGTGTCATAAATTTCAACTTCTTTTCATGTCCCTCATGCCTCAAATAAAGGGAACGTTCATCAAGATTGACCGTTTCAAAATGAACCCATGCCCATCTCAAAAGAAGATGACAAGAGTTCGTGGGAGCAATATCACATAATACTTCTTTCACACATTGTCCTGTACAGAATTTTATCCTTGCTTGATTCGGATGAAAGCTTGTTGGTAATTTGAGTTTCTCCACCAATCTTTGGCTTACAACATTGTTGTCGCTCTCGTAAACGAATGCAACTAAACATTGGTGGCCTTCGATTAAACACCTTGTTCTCTACTACCTTTTCCATAATCTTTTTCTTTACTTCCTTTTCTTTTTCTTCAATTTCCCTTCGTTCTGCAGTTTATAGTTCTTCTTTTTCTATTTTCTCCTTCAACTTATGTTGATCCTTCTTGGCTTTTCTTGGTGACATGAATTTCAACTTCATTTCATGTCCCTCATGCCTCAAATAAAGGGAACGTTCTTCAGGATTAAGCGTTTTAAAATGAAGCCATGCCCATCTCAAAAGAAGATGACAAGAGTTCGTGGGAGCAATATCACATAATACTTCTTTCACACATTGTCCTGTACTCAATTTGATCCTTGCATGATTCGGATGAAAACTTGTTGGTAACTTGAGTTTCTCCACCAATCTTTGGCTTACAACATTAGTGTCGCTTTCATAAACGAATGCGACTAAACATGGGTGGCCTTCGATTAAACACCTTGTTCTCTACTACCTTTTCCATATTCTTTTTCTTTACTTCCTTTTCTTTTTCTTCAATTTCCTTTCCTTCTGCAGTTTATTTTTTTTCTTTTTCTATTCTTTCTTTTCTATTTTCTCCTTCAACGTATGTTGATCCTTCTTGGCTTGTCTTGGTGTCATAAATTTCAACTTCATTTCATGTCCCTCATGCCTCAAATAAAGGGAACGTTCATCAAGATTGATCGTTTCAAAATGAACCCATGCCCATCTCAAAAGAAGATGACAAGAGTTTGTGGGAGCAATAACACATAATACTTCTTTCACACATTGTCCTGTACAGAATTTTATCCTCACTTGATTCGGATGAAAGCTTGTTGGTAAGTTGAGTTTCTCCACCAATCTTTGGCTTACAACATTGTTGTCGCCTTCGTAAACGAATGCAACAAAACATGGGTGGCCTTCGATTAAACACCTTGTTCTCTACGACCTTTTCCATAATCTTTTTGTTTACTTCCTTTTCTTTTTCTTCAATTTCCCTTCCTTCTGCAGTTTATTTTTCATCTTTTTCTATTCTTTCTTTTCTATTTTCTCCTTCAACGTATGTTGATCCTTCTTGGCTTGTCTTGGAGTCATAAATTTCAACTTCATTTCATGTCCCTCATGCCTCAAATAAAGAGAACGTTCATCAAGATTGAGCATTTTACAATGAAGCCATGCCCATCTCAAAAGAAGATGACAAGAGTTCGTGGGAGCAATATCACATAATACTTCTCTCACACATTGTCTTGTACTGAATTTGATCCTTGCTTGATTCGGGTGAAAGCTTGTTGGTAACTGTAGGTTCTCCACCAACCTTTGGCTTACAACATTGTTGTCGCTTTCGTAAACGAATACAACTAAACATGGGTGGCCTTCGATTAAACACCTTGTTCTCTACTACCTTTTTCCTAATCTTTTTCTTTACTTCCTTTTCTTTATCTTCAATTTCCCTTCCTTCTGCAGTTTATTTTTCTTCTTTTTCTATTCTTTCTTTTTCTATTTTCTCCTTCAACGTATGTTGATCCTTCTTGGCTTGTCTTGGTGTCATGAATTTCAACTTCATTTCATGTCCCTCATGCCTCAAATAAACGGAACATTCATCAAGATTGAGCGTTTTAAAATGAAGCCATGCCCATCTCAAAAGAAGATGACAAGAGTTTATGGGAACAATATCACATAATACTTCTTTCACACATTGTCCTGTACTGAATTTGATCCTTGCTTGATTCGGATGAAAGCTTGTTGGTAACTTGAGTTTCTCCACCAATCTTTGGCTTACAACATTGTTGTCGCTTTCGTAAACGAATGCAACTAAATGTGGGTGGCCTTCGATTAAACACCTTGTTCTCTACTACCTTCTTCATAATCTTTTTCTTTACTTCCTTTTCTTTTTCTTCAATTTCCCTTTTTCTGCAGTTTATATTTCTTCTTTTTCTATTCTTTCTTTTTCTATTTTCTCCTTCAACATATGTTGATCCTTCTTGGCTTATCTTGGTGTCATAAATTTCAACTTCATTTCATGTCCCTCATGCCTCAAATAAAGGGAACGTTCATCAAGATTGAGCGTTTCAAAATGAACCCATGCCCATCTCAAAAGAAGATGACAAGAGTTCGTGGGAGCAATAACACATAATACTTCTTTCACACATTGTCCTGTACAGAATTTTATCCTTACTTGATTCGGATGAAAGCTTGTTGGTAAGTTGAGTTTCTCCACCAATATTTGGCTTACAACATTGTTGTCGCCTTTGTAAACGAATGCAACAAAACATGGGTGGCCTTCGATTAAACACCTTGTTCTCTACTACCTTTTCCATAATCTTTTTGTTTACTTCCTTTTCTTTTTCTTCAATTTCCCTTCCTTCTGCATTTTATTTTTCATCTTTTTCTATTCTTTCTTTTCTATTTTCTCCTTCAACGTATGTTGATCCTTCTTGGCTTGTCTTGGTGTCATAAATTTCAACTTCATTTCATGTCCCTCATGCCTCAAATAAAGAGAACGTTCATCAAGATTGAGCGTTTTACAATGAAGCCATGCCCATCTCAAGAAGATGACAAGAGTTCGTGGGAGCAATATCACATAATACTTCTCTCACACATTGTCTTGTACTGAATTTGATCCTTGCTTGATTCGGGTGAAAGCTTGTTGGTAACTGTAGGTTCTCCACCAACCTTTGGCTTACAACATTGTTGTCGCTTTCGTAAACGAATACAACTAAACATGGGTGGCCTTCGATTAAACACCTTGTTCTCTACTACCTTTTTCTTAATCTTTTTCTTTACTTCCTTTTCTTTATCTTTAATTTCCCTTCCTTCTGCAGTTTATTTTTCTTCTTTTTCTATTCTTTCTTTTTCTATTTTCTCCTTCAACGTATGTTGATCCTTCTTGGCTTGTCTTGGTGTCATGAATTTCAACTTCATTTCATGTCCCTCATGCCTCAAATAAACGGAACATTCATCAAGATTGAGCATTTTAAATTGAAGCCATGCCCATCTCAAAAGAAGATGACAAGAGTTCGTGGGAACAATATCACATAATACTTCTTTCACACATTGTCCTGTACTGAATTTGATCCTTGCTTGATTCGGATGAAAGCTTGTTGGTAACTTGAGTTTCTCCACCAATCTTTGGCTTACAACATTGTTGTCACTTTCGTAAACGAATGCATCTAAACATGGGTGGCCTTCGATTAAACACCTTGTTCTCTACTACCTGTTTCATAATCTTTTTCTTTACTTCCTTTTCTTTTTCTTCAATTTCCCTTCCTTCTGCAGTTTATTTTTCTTCCATTTCTATTCTTTCTTTTTCTATTTTCTCCTTCAACGTATGTTGATCCTTCTTGGCTTATCTTGGTGTCATAAATTTCAACTTCATTTCATGTCCCTCATGCCTCAAATAAAGGGAACGTTCATCAAGATTGAGCGTTTTAAAATGAAGCCATGCCCATCTCAAAAGAAGATGACAAGAGTTCGTGGGGGCAATATCACATAATACTTCTCTCACAGATTGTCATCTACTGAATTTGATCCTTGCTTGATTCGGGTGAAAGTTTGTTGGTAACTGTAGGTTCTCCACCAATCTTTGGCTTACAACATTGTTGTCGCTTTCGTGAACGAATGCAACTAAACATGGGTGGCCTTCGATTAAAGACCTTGTTCTCTACTACCTTTTTGCTAATCTTTTTCTTTACTTCCTTTTCTTTATCTTCAATTTCCCTTCCTTCTGCAGTTTATTTTTCTTCTTTTTCTATTCTTTCTTTTCTATTTTCTCCTTCAACGTATGTTGATCCTTCTTGGCTTGTCTTGGTGTCATAAATTTCAACTTCATTTCATATCCCTCATGGCTCAAATAAAGGGAACGTTCATCAAGATTGAGCGTTTTAAAATGAAGCCATGCCCATCTCAAAAGAAGATGACAGGAGTTCGTGGGAGCAATATCACACAATACTTCTTTCACACATTATCTTGTACTGAATTTGATCCTTTCTTGATTCGGATGAAAGCTTGTTGGTAAATTGAGTTTCTCCACCAATCTTTGGCTTACAACATTGTTGTCGCTTTCGTAAAAGAATGCAACTAAACATGGGTGGCCTTCTATGAAACACCTTGTTCTCTACTACCTTTTTCCTAACCTTTTTCTTTACTTCCTTTTCTTTATCTTCAATTTACCGTCCTTCTGCAGTTTATCTGTCTTCTTTTTCTATTTTCTCCTTCAACGTATGTTGATCCTTCTTGGCTTGTCTTGGTGTCATGAATTTCAACTTCATTTCTTGTCCCTCATGCCTCAAATAAACGAAACATTCATCAAGATTGAGCGTTTTAAAATGAAGCCATGCCCATCTCAAAAGAAGATCATAAGAGTTCGTGGGAGCAATATCACATAATACTTCTTTCACACATTGTCCTGTACTGAATTTGATCCTTTCTTGATTCGGATGAAAGCTTGTTGGTAACTTGAGTTTCTCAACCAATCTTTGGCTTACAACATTGTTGTCGCTTTCGTAAACGAATGCAACTAAACATGGGTGGCCTTCGATTAAACACCTTGTTCTCTACTACCTTTTTCATAATCTTTTTCTTTACTTCCTTTTCTTTTTCTTCTATTTCCCTTCCTTCTGCAGTTTATAGTTCTTCTTTTTCTATTTTCTCCTTCAACGTATGTTGATCCTTCTTGGCTTGTCTTGGTGTCATGAATATCAACTTCATTTCATGTCCCTCATGCCTCAAATAAAGGGAACGTTCATCAAGATTGAGCGTTTTAAAATGAAGCCATGCCCATCTCAAAAGAAGATGACAAGAGTTCGTGGGAGCAATATCACACAATACTTCTTTCAAACATTATCTTGTACTGAATTTGATCCTTTCTTGATTCGGATGAAAGCTTGTTGGTAACTTGAGTTTCTCCACCAATCTTTGGCTTAAAACATTGTTGTCGCTTTCGTAAACGAATGCAACTAAACATGGGTGGCCTTCTATGAAACACCTTGTTCTCTACTACCTTTTTCCTAATCTTTTTCTTGACTTCCTTTTCTTTATCTTCAATTTACCGTCCTTCTGCAGTTTATCTGTCTTCTTTTTCTATTCTTTCTTTTTCTATTTTCTCCTTCAACGTATGTTGATCCTTCTTGGCTTGTCTTGGTGTCATGAATTTCAACTTCATTTCATGTCCCTCATGCCTCAAATAAACGAAACATTCATCAAGATTGAGCGTTTTAAAATGAAGCCATGCCCATCTCAAAAGAAGATGACAAGAGTTCGTGGGAGCAATATCACACAATACTTCTTTCAAACATTATCTTGTACTAAATTTGATCCTTTCTTGATTCGGATGAAAGCTTGTTGGTAACTTGAGTTTCTCCACCAATCTTTGGCTTAAAACATTGTTGTCGCTTTCGTAAACGAATGCAACTAAACATGGGTGGCCTTCGATTAAACACCTTGTTCTCTACTACCTTTTTCATAATCTTTTTCTTTACTTCCTTTTCTTTTTCTTCAATTTCCCTTCCTTCTGCATTTTATTTTTCTTCTTTTTCTATTCTTTCTTTTCTATTTTCTCCTTCAACGTATGTTGATCCTTCTTGGCTTGTCTTGGTGTCATGAATTTCAACTTCATTTCATGTCCCTCATGCCTCAAATAAACGAAACATTCATCAAGATTGAGCGTTTTAAAATGAAGCCATGCCCATCTCAAAAGAAGATGACAAGAGTTCGTGGGGGCAATATCACATAATACTTCTCTCACAGATTGTCATCTACTGAATTTGATCCTTGCTTGATTCGGGTGAAAGTTTGTTGGTAATTGTAGGTTCTCCACCAATCTTTGGCTTACAACATTGTTGTCGCTTTCGTGAACGAATGCAACTAAACATGGGTGGCTTTCGATTAAAGGCCTTGTTCTCTACTACCTTTTCCATAATCTTTTTCTTTACTTCCTTTTCTTTTTCTTCAATTTCCCTTCCTTCTACACTTTATAGTTCTTCTTTTTCTATTTTCTGCTTCAACTTATGTTGATCCTTCTTGGCTTGTCTTGGTGTCATGAATTTCAACTTCATTTCATGTCCCTCATGCCTCAAATAAAGTGAACATTCATCAAGATTGAGCGTTTTAAAATGAAGCCATGCCTATCTCAAAAGAAGATGACAAGAGTTTGTGGGAACAATATCACTAAATACTTCTTTCACACATTGTCATGTATTGAATTTGATCCTTGCTTGATTCGGATGAAAGCTTGTTGGTAACTTGAGTTTCTCAACCAATCTTTGGCTTACAACATTGTTGTCGCTTTCGTAAACGAATGCAACTAAACATGGGTGGCCTTCGATTAAACACCTTGTTCTCAACTACCTTTTTCATAATCTTTTTCTTTACTTCCTTTTCTTTTTCTTCAATTTCCCTTCCTTCTGTAGTTTATTTTTCTTCTTTTTGTATTTTCTCCTTCAACGTATGTTGATCCTTCTTGGCTTGTCTTGGTGTCATGAATTTCAACTTCATTTCATGTCCCTCATGACTCAAATAAAGGGAACGTTCATCAAGATTGATCGTTCTAAAATGAAGCCATGCCCATCTCAAAAGAAGATGACAAGAGTTCGTGGGAGCAATATCACACAATACTTCTTTCACACATTATCTTGTACTGAATTTGATCCTTTCTTGATTCGGATGAAAGCTTGTTGGTAAATTGAGTTTCTCCACCAATCTTTGGCTTACAACATTGTTGTCGCTTTCGTAAAAGAATGCAACTAAACATGGGTGGCCTTCTATGAAACACCTTGTTCTCTACTACCTTTTTCCTAATCTTTTTCTTTACTTCCTTTTCTTTATCTTCAATTTACCGTCCTTCTGCAGTTTATCTGTCTTCTTTTTCTATTTTCTCCTTCAACGTATGTTGATCCTTCTTGGCTTGTCTTGGTGTCATGAATTTCAACTTCATTTCTTGTCCCTCATGCCTCAAATAAACGAAACATTCATCAAGATTGAGCGTTTTAAAATGAAGCCATGCCCATCTCAAAAGAAGATCATAAGAGTTCGTGGGAGCAATATCACATAATACTTCTTTCACAGATTGTCATCTACTAAATTTTATCCTTGCTTGATTCGGGTGAAAGCTTGTTGGTAACTGTAGGTTCTCCACCAATCTTTGGCTTACAACATTGTTGTCGCTTTCGTAAACGAATGCAACTAAACATGGGTGGCCTTCGGTTAAACACCTTGTTCTCTACTACCTTTTCCATAATCTTTTTCTTTACTTCCTTTTCTTTTTCTTCAATTTCCCTTCCTTCTGCAGTTTATAGTTCTTCTTTTTCTATTTTCTCCTTCAACGTATGTTGATCCTTCTTGGCTTGTCTTGGTGTCATAAATATCAACTTCATTTCATGTCCCTCATGACTCAAATAAAGGGAACGTTCATCAAGATTGATCGTTCTAAAATGAAGCCATGCCCATCTCAAAAGAAGATGACAAGAGTTCGTGGGAGCAATATCACATAATATTTCTTTCCAAGATTGTCATGTACTGAATTTGATCCTTGCTTGATTCGGGTGAAAGCGTGTTGGTAACTGTAGTTTCTCCACCAATCTTTTGCTTACAACATTGTTGTCGCTTTCGTAAACGAATGCAACTAAACATGGGTGGCCTTCTATTAAACACCTTGTTCTCTACTACCTTTTTCATAATCTTTTTCTTTACTTCCTTTTCTTTTTCTTCAATTTCGCTTCCTTCTGCAGTTTATTTTTCTTCTTTTTCTATTCTTTCTTTTCTATTTTCTCCTTCAACGTATGTTGATCCTTCTTGGCTTGTCTTGGTGTCATAAATTTCAACTTCATTTCATATCCCTCATGGCTCAAATAAAGGGAACGTTCATCAAGATTGAGCGTTTTAAAATGAAGCCATGCCCATCTCAAAAGAAGATGACAAGAGTTCGTGGGAGCAATATCACACAATACTTCTTTCACACATTGTCTTGTACTGAATTTGATCCTTTCTTGATTCAGATGAAAGCTTGTTGGTAACTTGCGTTTCTCCCCCAATCTTTGGCTTAAAACATTGTTGTCGCTTTCGTAAACGAATGCAACTAAACATGGGTGGCCTTCGATTAAACACCTTGTTCTCTACTACCTTTTTCATAATCTTTTTCTTTACTTCCTTTTCTTTTTCTTCAATTTCCCTTCCTTCTGCGTTTTATTTTTCTTCTTTTTCTATTCTTTCTTTTCTATTTTCTCCTTCAACGTATGTTGATCCTTCTTGGCTTGTCTTGGTGTCATAAATTTCAACTTCATTTAATGTCCCTCATGCCTCAAATAAAGGGAACGTTCATAAAGATTGAGTGTTTTAAAATGAAGCCATACACATCTCAAAAGAAGATGACAAGAGTTCGTGGGAGCAATATCACACAATACTTCTTTCGCACATTATCTTGTACTGAATTTGATCCTTTCTTGATTCGGATGAAAGCTTGTTGGTAACTTGAGTTTCTCCACCAATCTTTGGCTTACAACATTGTTGTCGCTTTCGTAAACGAATGCAACTAAACATGGGTAGCCTTCGGTTAAACACCTTGTTCTCTACTACCTTTTCCATAATCTTTTTCTTTACTTCCTTTTCTTTTTCTTCAATTTCCCTTCCTTTTGCAGTTTATAGTTCTTCTTTTTGTATTTTCTCCTTCAACTTATGTTGATCCTTCTTGGCTTGTCTTGGTGTCATGAATTTCAACTTCATTTCATGTCCCTCATGCCTCAAATAAAGGGAACATTCATCAAGATTGAGCGTTTTAAAATGAAGCCATGCCCATCTCAAAAGAAGATGACAAGAGTTTGTGGGAACAATATCACTAAATACTTCTTTCACACATTGTCCTGTACTGAATTTGATCCTTGCTTAATTCAGATGAAAGCTTGTTGGTAACTTGAGTTTCTCCACCAATCTTTGGCTTACAACATTGTTGTCGCTTTCGTAAACGAATGCAACTAAACATGGGTGGCCTTCGATTAAACACCTAGTTCTCTACTACCTTTTTCATAATCTTTTTCTTTACTTCCTTTTCTTTTTCTTCAATCTCCCTTCCTTCTGCAGTTTATTTTTCTTCTTTTTCTATTTTCTCCTTCAACGTATGTTGATCCTTCTTGGCTTGTCTTGGTGTCATGAATTTCAACTTCATTTCATGTCCCTGATGCCTCAAATAAACGAAACATTCATCAAGATTGAGCGTTTTAAAATGAAGCCATGCCCATCCCAAAAGAAGATGACAAGAGTTCGTGGGAGCAATATCACATAATACTTCTTTCACAGATTGTCATCTACTGAATTTGATCCTAGCTTGATTCGGGTGAAAGCTTGTTGGTAACTTGAGTTTCTCCACCAATCTTTGGCTTACAACATTGTTGTCGCTTTCGTAAACGAATGCAACTAAACATGGGTGGCCTTCGATTAAACACCTTGTTCTCTACTACCTTTTTCATAATCTTTTTCTTTACTTCCATTTCTTTTCCTTCAATTTCCTTTCCTTCTGCATTTTATTTTTCTTCTTTTTCTATTCTTTCTTTTCTATTTTCTCCTTGAACGTATGTTGATCCTTCTTGGCTTGTCTTGGTGTCATAAATTTCAACTTCATTTCATGTCCCTCATGCCTCAAATAAAGGAAACGTTCATCAAGATTGAGCGTTTTAAAATGAAGCCATGCCCATCTCAAAAGAAGATGACAAGAGTTCGTGGGAGCAATATCACACAATACTTCTTTCACCCATTGTCTTGTACTGAATTTGATCCTTTCTTGATTCGGATGAAAGCTTGTTGGTAACTTGAGTTTCTCCACCAATCTTTGGCTTACAACATTGTTATCGCTTTCGTAAACGAATACAACTAAACATGGGTGGCCTTCGATTAAACACCTTGTTCTCTACTACCTTTTCCATAATCTTTTCCTTTACTTCCTTTTCTTTTTCTTCAATTTCCCTTCCTTCTGCAGTTTAGAGTTCTTCTTTTTCTATTTTCTCCTTCAACTTATGTTGATCCTTCTTGACTTGTCTTGGTGTCTTGAATTTCAACTTCATTTCATGTCCCTCATGCCTCAAATAAAGGGAACATTCATCAAGATTGAGCGTTTTAAAATGAAGCCATACCCATCTCAAAAGAAGATGACAAGAGTTTGTGGGAACAATATCACATAATACTTCTTTCACACATTGTCCTGTACTGAATTTGATCCTTGCTTGATTCGGATGAAAGCTTGTTGGTAACTTGAGTTTCTCCACCAATCTTTGGCTTACAACATTGTTGTCACTTTCGTAAACGAATGCAACTAAACATGGGTGGCCTTCGATTAAACACCTTGTTCTCTACTACCTTTTTCATAATCTTTTTCTTTACTTCCTTTTCTTTTTCTTCAATTTCCCTTCCTTCTGCAGTTTATTTTTCTTCTTTTTCTATTTTCTCCTTCAACGTATGCTAATCCTTCTTGGCTTGTCTTGGTGTCATGAATTTCAACTTCATTTCATGTCCCTCATGCCTTAAATAAACGGAACATTCATCAAGATTGAGCGTTTTAAAATGAAGCCATGCCCATCTCAAAAGAAGATGACAAGAGTTCGTGGGAACAATATCACATAATACTTCTTTCACACATTGTCCGGTAGTGAATTTGATCCTTGCTTGATTCGGATGAAACCTTGTTGGTAAGTTGAGTTTCTCCACCAATCTTTGGCTTACAACATTGTTGTCGCTTTCGTAAACGAATGCAACTAAACATGGGTAGCCTTCGGTTAAACACCTTGTTCTCTACTACCTTTTCCATAATCTTTTTCTTTACTTCCTTTTCTTTTTCTTCAATTTCCCTTCCTTTTGCAGTTTATAGTTCTTCTTTTTGTATTTTCTCCTTCAACTTATGTTGATCCTTCTTGGCTTGTCTTGGTGTCATGAATTTCAACTTCATTTCATGTCCCTCATGCCTCAAATAAAGGGAACATTCATCAAGATTGAGCGTTTTAAAATGAAGCCATGCCCATCTCAAAAGAAGATGACAAGAGTTTGTGGGAACAATATCACTAAATACTTCTTTCACACATTGTCCTGTACTGAATTTGATCCTTGCTTAATTCAGATGAAAGCTTGTTGGTAACTTGAGTTTCTCCACCAATCTTTGGCTTACAACATTGTTGTCGCTTTCGTAAACGAATGCAACTAAACATGGGTGGCCTTCGATTAAACACCTAGTTCTCTACTACCTTTTTCATAATCTTTTTCTTTACTTCCTTTTCTTTTTCTTCAATCTCCCTTCCTTCTGCAGTTTATTTTTCTTCTTTTTCTATTTTCTCCTTCAACGTATGTTGATCCTTCTTGGCTTGTCTTGGTGTCATGAATTTCAACTTCATTTCATGTCCCTGATGCCTCAAATAAACGAAACATTCATCAAGATTGAGCGTTTTAAAATGAAGCCATGCCCATCCCAAAAGAAGATGACAAGAGTTCGTGGGAGCAATATCACATAATACTTCTTTCACAGATTGTCATCTACTGAATTTGATCCTAGCTTGATTCGGGTGAAAGCTTGTTGGTAACTTGAGTTTCTCCACCAATCTTTGGCTTACAACATTGTTGTCGCTTTCGTAAACGAATGCAACTAAACATGGGTGGCCTTCGATTAAACACCTTGTTCTCTACTACCTTTTTCATAATCTTTTTCTTTACTTCCATTTCTTTTCCTTCAATTTCCTTTCCTTCTGCATTTTATTTTTCTTCTTTTTCTATTCTTTCTTTTCTATTTTCTCCTTGAACGTATGTTGATCCTTCTTGGCTTGTCTTGGTGTCATAAATTTCAACTTCATTTCATGTCCCTCATGCCTCAAATAAAGGAAACGTTCATCAAGATTGAGCGTTTTAAAATGAAGCCATGCCCATCTCAAAAGAAGATGACAAGAGTTCGTGGGAGCAATATCACACAATACTTCTTTCACCCATTGTCTTGTACTGAATTTGATCCTTTCTTGATTCGGATGAAAGCTTGTTGGTAACTTGAGTTTCTCCACCAATCTTTGGCTTACAACATTGTTATCGCTTTCGTAAACGAATACAACTAAACATGGGTGGCCTTCGATTAAACACCTTGTTCTCTACTACCTTTTCCATAATCTTTTCCTTTACTTCCTTTTCTTTTTCTTCAATTTCCCTTCCTTCTGCAGTTTAGAGTTCTTCTTTTTCTATTTTCTCCTTCAACTTATGTTGATCCTTCTTGACTTGTCTTGGTGTCTTGAATTTCAACTTCATTTCATGTCCCTCATGCCTCAAATAAAGGGAACATTCATCAAGATTGAGCGTTTTAAAATGAAGCCATACCCATCTCAAAAGAAGATGACAAGAGTTTGTGGGAACAATATCACATAATACTTCTTTCACACATTGTCCTGTACTGAATTTGATCCTTGCTTGATTCGGATGAAAGCTTGTTGGTAACTTGAGTTTCTCCACCAATCTTTGGCTTACAACATTGTTGTCACTTTCGTAAACGAATGCAACTAAACATGGGTGGCCTTCGATTAAACACCTTGTTCTCTACTACCTTTTTCATAATCTTTTTCTTTACTTCCTTTTCTTTTTCTTCAATTTCCCTTCCTTCTGCAGTTTATTTTTCTTCTTTTTCTATTTTCTCCTTCAACGTATGCTAATCCTTCTTGGCTTGTCTTGGTGTCATGAATTTCAACTTCATTTCATGTCCCTCATGCCTTAAATAAACGGAACATTCATCAAGATTGAGCGTTTTAAAATGAAGCCATGCCCATCTCAAAAGAAGATGACAAGAGTTCGTGGGAACAATATCACATAATACTTCTTTCACACATTGTCCGGTAGTGAATTTGATCCTTGCTTGATTCGGATGAAACCTTGTTGGTAAGTTGAGTTTCTCCACCAATCTTTGGCTTACAACATTGTTGTCACTTTCGTAAACGAATGCAACTAAACATAGGTGGCCTTCGATTAAACACCTTATTCTCTACTACCTTTTCCATAATCTTTTTCTTTACTTCCTTTTCTTTTTCTTCAATTTCCCTTCCTTCTAAAATTTATATTTCTTCTTTTTCTATTCTTTCTTTTTCTATTTTTTCCTTCAACGTATGTTGATCCTTCTTGGCTTGTGTTGGTGTCATAAATTTCAACTTCATTTCATGTTCCTCATGCCTCAAATAAAGGGAACGTTCATCAAGATTGAGCGTTTTAAAATGAAGCCATGCCCATCTCAAAAGAAGATGACAAGAGTTTGTGGGAACAATATCACATAATACTTCTTTCACACATTGTCCTGAACTGAATTTGATCCTTGCTTGATTCAGATGAAAGCTTTTTGGTAACTTGAGTTTCTCCACCAATCTTTGGCTTACAACATTGTTGTCACTTTCGTAAACGAATGCAACTAAACATGGGTGGCCTTCGATTAAACACCTTGTTCTCTACTACCTTTTTCATAATCTTTTTCTTTACTTCCTTTTCTTTTTCTTCAATTTCCCTTCCTTCTGCAGTTTATTTTTCTTCTTTTTCTATTTTCTCCTTCAACGTATGCTAATCCTTCTTGGCTTGTCTTGGTGTCATGAATTTCAACTTCATTTCATGTCCCTCATGCCTTAAATAAACGGAACATTCATCAAGATTGAGCGTTTTAAAATGAAGCCATGCCCATCTCAAAAGAAGATGACAAGAGTTCGTGGGAACAATATCACATAATACTTCTTTCACACATTGTCCGGTAGTGAATTTGATCCTTGCTTGATTCGGATGAAACCTTGTTGGTAAGTTGAGTTTCTCCACCAATCTTTGGCTTACAACATTGTTGTCACTTTCGTAAACGAATGCAACTAAACATAGGTGGCCTTCGATTAAACACCTTATTCTCTACTACCTTTTCCATAATCTTTTTCTTTACTTCCTTTTCTTTTTCTTCAATTTCCCTTCCTTCTAAAATTTATATTTCTTCTTTTTCTATTCTTTCTTTTTCTATTTTTTCCTTCAACGTATGTTGATCCTTCTTGGCTTGTGTTGGTGTCATAAATTTCAACTTCATTTCATGTTCCTCATGCCTCAAATAAAGGGAACGTTCATCAAGATTGAGCGTTTTAAAATGAAGCCATGCCCATCTCAAAAGAAGATGACAAGAGTTTGTGGGAACAATATCACATAATACTTCTTTCACACATTGTCCTGAACTGAATTTGATCCTTGCTTGATTCAGATGAAAGCTTTTTGGTAACTTGAGTTTCTCCACCAATCTTTGGCTTACAACATTGTTGTCGCTTTCGTAAACGAATGCAACTAAACATGGGTGGCCTTCGATTAAACACCTTGTTCTCTACTACCGTTTTCATAATCTTTTTCTTTACTTCCTTTTCTTTTTCTTCAATCTCCCTTCCTTCTGTAGTTTATTTTTCTTCTTTTTCTATTTTCTCCTTCAACGTTTGTTGATCCTTCTTGGCTTGTCTTGGTGTCATGAATTTCAACTTCATTTCATGTCCCTGATGCCTCAAATAAACGAAACATTCATCAAGATTGAGCGTTTTAAAATGAAGCCATGCCCATCTCAAAAGAAGATGACAAGAGTTCGTGGGAGCAATATCACATAATACTTCTTTCACAGATTGTCATCTACTGAATTTGATCCTTACTTGATTCGGGTGAAAGCTTGTTGGTAAGTTGAGTTTCTCCACCAATCTTTGGCTTACAACATTGTTGTCGCTTTCGTAAACGAATGCAACTAAACATGGGTGGCCTTCGATTAAACACCTTGTTCTCTACTACCTTTTTCATAATCTTTTTCTTTACTTCCTTTTCTTTTTCTTCAATATCCCTTCCTTCTGCGTTTTATTTTTCTTCTTTTTCTATTCTTTCTTTTCTATTTTCTCCTTCAACGTATGTTGATCCTTCTTGGCTTGTCTTGGTGTCATAAATTTCAACTTCATTTAATGTCCCTCATGCCTCAAATAAAGGGAACGTTCATAAAGATTGAGTGTTTTAAAATGAAGCCATACACATCTCAAAAGAAGATGACAAGAGTTCGTGGGAGCAATATCACACAATACTTCTTTCACACATTATCTTGTACTGAATTTGATCCTTTCTTGATTCGGATGAAAGCTTGTTGGTAACTTGAGTTTCTCCACCAATCTTTGGCTTACAACATTGTTGTCGCTTTCGTAAACGAATGCAACTAAACATGGGTAGCCTTCGGTTAAACACCTTGTTCTCTACTACCTTTTCCATAATCTTTTTCTTTACTTCCTTTTCTTTTTCTTCAATTTCCCTTCCTTTTGCAGTTTATAGTTCTTCTTTTTCTATTTTCTCCTTCAACGTATGTTGATCCTTCTTGGCTTGTCTTGGTGTCATGAATTTCAACTTCATTTCATGTCCCTCATGCCTCAAATAAAGGGAACGTTCATCAAGATTGAGCGTTTTAAAATGAACCCATGCCCATCTCAAAAGAAGATGACAAGAGTTCGTGGGAGCAATATCACATAATACTTCTTTCAGACATTGTCCTATACTGAATTTGATCCTTGCTTGATTCGGATGAAAGCTTGTTGGTAACTTGAGTTTCTCCACCAATCTTTGGCTTACAACATTGTTGTCGCTTTCGTAAACGAATGCAACTAAACATGGGTGGCCTTCGATTAAACACCTTGTTCTCTACTACCTTTTTCATAATCTTTTTCTTTACTTCCTTTTCTTTTTCTTCAATTTCCCTTCCTTCTGCATTTTATTTTTCTTCTTTTTCTATTCTTTCTTTTCTATTTTCTCCTTCAACGTATGTTGATCCTTCTTGGCTTGTCTTGGTGTCATAAATTTCAACTTCATTTCATGTCCCTCATGCCTCAAATAAAGGGAACGTTCATCAAGATTGAGCGTTTTAAAATGAACCCATGCCCATCTCAACAGAAGATGACAAGAGTTCGTGGGAGCAATATCACACAATACTTCTTTCACACATTGTCTTGTACTGAATTTGATCCTTTCTGGATTCGGATGAAAGCTTGTTGGTAACTTGAGTTTCTCCACCAATCTTTGGCTTACAACATTGTTGTCGCTTTCGTAAACGAATGCAACTAAACATGGGTGGCCTTCGATTAAACACCTTGTTCTCTACTACCTTTTTCCATAATCTTTTCCTGTACTTCCTTTTCTTTTTCTTCAATTTCCCTTCCTTCTGCAGTTTATAGTTCTTCTTTTTCTATTTTCTCCTTCAACTTATGTTGATCCTTCTTGACTTGTCTTGGTGTCATGAATTTCAACTTCATTTCATGTCCCTCATTCCTCAAATAAAGGGAACATTCATCAAGATTGAGCGTTTTAAAATGAAGCCATGCCCATCTCAAAAGAAGATGACAAGAGTTTGTGGGAACAATATCACATAATACTTCTTTCACACATTGTCCTGAACTGAATTTGATCCTTGCTTGATTCAGATGAAAGCTTGTTGGTAACTTGAGTTTCTCCACCAATCTTTGGCTTACAACATTGTTGTCGCTTTCGTAAACGAATGCAACTAAACATGGGTGGCCTTCGATTAAACACCTTGTTCTCTACTACCTTTTCCATAATCTTTTTCGTTAGTTCCTTTTCTTTTTCTTCAATTTCCCTTCCTTCTGCATTTTATTTTTCTTCTTTTTCTATTCTTTCTTTTCTATTTTCTCCTTCAACGTATGTTGATCCTTCTTGGCTTGTCTTGGTGTCATAAATTTCAACTTCATTTCATGTCCCTCATGCCTCAAATAAAGGGAACGTTCATCAAGATTGAGCGTTTTAAAATGAAGCCTTGCCCATCTCAAAAGAAGATGACAAGAGTTCGTGGGAGCAATATCACACAATACTTTTTTCACCCATTGTCTTGTACCGAATTTGATCCTTTCTTCATTCGGATGAAAGCTTGTTGGTAACTTGGGTTTCTCCACCAATCTTTGGCTTACAACATTGTTGTCGCTTTCGTAAACGAATGCAACTAAACATGGGTGGCCTTCGATTAAACACCTAGTTCTCTACTACCTTTTTCATAATGTTTTTCTTTACTTCCTTTTCTTTTTCTTCCATTTCCCTTCCTTTTGCAGTTTATTTTTCTTCTTTTTCTATTTTCTCCTTCAACATATGTTGATCCTTCTTGGCTTGTCTTGGTGTCCTGAATTTCAACTTCATTTCATGTCCCTCATGCCTTAAATAAAGGGAACGTTCATCAAGATTGAGCGTTTTAAAATGAAGCCATGCCTATCTCAAAAGAAGATGACACGAGTTTGTGGGAGCAATATCACACAATACTTCTTTCACACATTGTCTTGTACTGAATTTGATCCTTTCTTGATTCGGATGAAAGCTTGTTGGTAACTTGAGTTTCTCCACCAATCTTTGGCTTACAACATTGTTGTCGCTTTCGTAAACGAATGCAACTAAACATGGGTGGCCTTCGATTAAACACCTTGTTCTCTACTACCTTTTCCATAATCTTTTCCTTTACTTCCTTTTCTTTTTCTTCAATTTCCCTTCCTTCTGCAGTTTATAGTTCTTCTTTTTCTATGTTCTCCTTCAACGTATGTTGATCCTTCTTGGCTTGTCTTGGTGTCATGAATTTCAACTTCATTTCATGTCCCGCATGCCTCAAATAAAGGGAACATTCATCAAGATTAAGCGTTTTAAAATGAAGCCATACCCATCTCAAAAGAAGATGACAAGAGTTTGTGGGAACAATATCACATAATACTTCTTTCACACATTGTCCTGTACTGAATTTGATCCTTGCTTGATTCGGATGAAAGCTTGTTGGTAACTTGAGTTTCTCCACCAATCTTTGGCTTACAACATTGTTGTCACTTTCGTAAACGAATGCAACTAAACATGGGTGGCCTTCGATGAAACACCTTGTTCTCTACTACCTTTTTCATAATCTTTTTCTTTACTTCCTTTTCTTTTTCTTCAATTTCCCTTCCTTCTGCAGTTTATTTTTCTTCTTTTTCTATTTTCTCCTTCGTATGTTAATCCTTCTTGGCTTGTCTTGGTGTCATGAATTTCAACTTCATTTCATGTCCCTCATGCCTCAAATAAACGGAACATTCATCAAGATTGAGCGTTTTAAAATGAAGCCATGCCCATCTCAAAAGAAGATGACAAGAGTTCGTGGGAGCAATATCACGCAATACTTCTTTCACACATTATCTTGTACTGAATATGATCCTTTCTTGTATCGGATGAAAGGTTGTTGGTAACATGAGTTTCTCCACCAATCTTTGGCTTACAACATTGTTGTCGCTTTCGTAAACGAATGCAACTAAACATGGGTGGCCTTCGATTAAACACCTTGTTCTCTACTACCTTTTCCATAATCTTTTCCTTTACTTCCTTTTCTTTTTCTTCAATTTCCCTTCCTTCTGCAGTTTATAGTTCTTCTTTTTCTATGTACTCCTTCAACTTATGTTGATCCTTCTTGGCTTGTCTTGGTGTCATCAATTTCAACTTCATTTCATGTCCCTCCTGCCTCAAATAAAGGGAACGTTCATCAAGATTGAGCGTTTTAAAATGAACCCATGCCCATCTCAAAAGAAGATGACAAGAGTTTGTGGGAACAATATCACATAATACTTCTTTCACACATTGTCCTGTACTGAATTTAATCCTTGCTTGATTCAGATGAAAGCTTGTTGGTAACTTGAGTTTCTCCACCAATCTTTGGCTTACAACATTGTTGTCGCTTTCGTAAACGAATGCAACTAAACATGGGTGGCCTTCGATTAAACACCTTGTTCTCTACTACCTTTTTCATAATCTTTTTCTTTACTTCCTTTTCTTTTTCTTCAATTTCCCTTCCTTCTGCATTTTATTTTTCTTCTTTTTCTATTCTTTCTTTTCTATTTTCTCCTTCAACGTATGTTGATCCTTCTTGGCTTGTCTTGGTGTCATGAATTTCAACTTCATTTCATGTCCCTCATGCCTCAAATAAAGGGAACGTTCATCAAGATTGAGCGTTTTAAATGAAGCCATGCCCATCTCAACAGAAGATGACAAGAGTTCGTGGGAGCAATATCACACAATACTTCTTTCACACATTGTGTTGTACTGAATTTGATCCTTTCTTGATTCGGATGAAAGCTTGTTGGTAACAATAGTTTCTCCACCAATCTTTGCTTACAACATTGTTGTCGCTTTCGTAAACGAATGCAACTAAACATGGGTGGCCTTCGATTAAACACCTTGTTCTCTACTACCTTTTCCATAATCTTTTTCTTTACTTCCTTTTCTTTTTCTTCAATTTCCCTTCCTTCTGCAGTTTATAGTTCTTCTTTTTCTATTTTCTCCTTCAACGTATGTTGATCCTTCTTGGCTTGTCTTGGTGTCATGAATTTCAACTTCATTTCATGTCTCGCATGCCTCAAATAAAGGGAACATTCATCAAGATTAAGCGTTTTAAAATGAAGCCATACTCATCTCAAAAGAAGATGACAAGAGTTTGTGGGAACAATATCACATAATACTTCTTTCACACATTGTCCTGTACTGAATTTGATCCTTGCTTGATTCGGATGAAAGCTTGTTGGTAACTTGAGTTTCTCCACCAATCTTTGGCTTACAACATTGTTGTCGCTTTCGTAAACGAATGCAACTAAACATGGGTGGCCTTCGATTAAACACCTTGTTCTCTACTACCTTTTCCATAATCTTTTTCTTTACTTCCTTTTCTTTTTCTTCAATTTCCCTTCCTTCTGCAGTTTATAGTTCTTCTTTTTCTATTTTCTCCTTCGACTTATGTTGATCCTTCTTGGCTTGTCTTGGTGTCATGAAGTTCAACTTCATTTCATGTCCCTCATGCCTCAAATAAAGGGAACATTCATCAAGATTGAGCGTTTTAAAATGAAGCCATGCCCATCTCAAAAGAAGATGACAAGAGTTTGTGGGAACAATATCACATAATACTTCTTTCACACATTGTCCTGTACTGAATTTGATCCTTGCTTGATTCAGATGAAAGCTTGTTGTTAACTTGAGTTTCTCCACCAATCTTTGGCTTACAACATTGTTGTCGCTTTCGTAAACGAATGCAACTAAACATGGGTGGCCTTCGATTAAACACCTTGTTCTCTACTACTTTTTCATAATCTTTTTCTTTACTTCCTTTTCTTTTTCTTCAATTTCCCTTCCTTCTGTAGTTTATTTTTCTTCTTTTTCTATTTTCTCCTTCAACGTATGTTGATCCTTCTTGGCTTGTCTTGGTGTCATCAATTTCAACTTCATTTCATGTCCCTCCTGCCTCAAATAAAGGGAACGTTCATCAAGATTGAGCGTTTTAAAATGAACCCATGCCCATCTCAAAAGAAGATGACAAGAGTTTGTGGGAACAATATCACATAATACTTCTTTCACACATTGTCCTGTACTGAATTTGATCCTTGCTTGATCCGGGTGAAAGCTTGTTGGTAATTGTAGGTTCTCCACCAATCTTTGGCTTACAACATTGTTGTCGCTTTCGTAAACGAATGCAACTAAACATGGGTGGCCTTCGATTAAACACCTTTTTCCCTACTACCTTTTTCCTACTCTTTTTCTTTACTTCCTTTTCTTTATCTTTAATTTCCTTCCTTCTGCAGTTTATATTTATTCTTTTTCTATTCTTTCTTTTTCTATTTTCTCCTTCAACGTAAGTTGATCCTTCTTGGCTTGTCTTGGTGTCATGAATTTCAACTTCATTTCATGTCCCTCATCTCTCAAATAAAGGGAACATTCATCAAGTTTGAGCGTTTTAAAGTGAACCCATGCCCATCTCAAAAGAAGATGACAAGAGTTCGTGGTAGCAATATCACATCATACTTCTTTCACACATTGTCCTATACTGAATTTGATCCTTGCTTGATTCGGATCAAAGCTTGTTGGTAACTTGAGTTTCTCCACCAATCTTTGGCTTACAACATTGTTGTCACTTTCGTAAACGAATGCATCTAAACATGGGTGGCCTTCGATTAAACACCTTGTTCTCTACTACCTGTTTCATAATCTTTTTCTTTACTTCCTTTTCTTTTTCTTCAATTTCCTTTCCTTCTGCATTTTATTTTTCTTCTTTTTCTATTCTTTCTTTTTCTATTTTCTCCTTGAACGTATGTTGATCCTTCTTGGCTTGTCTTGGTGTCATAAATTTCAACGTCATTTCATGTCCCTCATGCCTCAAATAAAGGAAACGTTCATCAAGATTGAGCGATTTAAAATGAAGCCATGCCCATCTCAAAAGAAGATGACAAGAGTTCGTGGGAGCAATATCACACAATACTTCTTTCACCCATTGTCTTGTACTGAATTTGATCCTTTCTTGATTCGGATGAAAGCTTGTTGGTAACTTGAGTTTCTCCACCAATCTTTGGCTTACAACATTGTTGTCGCTTTCGTAAACGAATGCAACTAAACATGGGTGGCCTTCGATTAAACACCTTGTTCTCTACTACCTTTTCCATAATCTTTTCCTTTACTTCCTTTTCTTTTTCTTAAATTTCCCTTCCTTCTGCAGTTTATAGTTCTTCTTTTTCTATTTTCTCCTTCAACTTATGTTGATCCTTCTTGACTTGTCTTGGTGTCATGAATTTCAACTTCATTTCATGTCCCTCATGCCTCAAATAATGGGAACAATCATCAAGGTTGAGCGTTTTAAAATGAACCCATGCCCATCTCAAAAGAAGAGGACAAGAGTTTGTAGGAACAATATCACATAATACTTCTTTCACACATTGTCCTGAACTGAAATTGATCCTTGCTTGATTCGGGTGAAAGCTTGTTGGTAACTTTAGGTTCTCCACCAACCTTTGGCTTACAACATTGTTGTCGCTTTCGTAAACGAATGCAACAAAACATGGGTGGCCTTCGATTAAACACCTTGTTCTCTACTACCTTTTTCATAATCTTTTTCTTTACTTCGTTTTCTTTTTCTTCAATTTCCCTTCCTTCTGCATTTTATTTTTCTTCTTTTTCTATTCTTTCTTTTTCTATTTTCTCCTTCAACGTATGTTGATCCTTCTTGGCTTGTCTTGGTGTCATGAATTTCAACTTCATTTCATGTCCCTCATGCCTCAAATAAACGGAACATTCATCAAGATTGAGCGTTTTAAAATGAAGCCGTGCCCATCTCAAAAGAAGATGACAAGAGTTCGTGGGAGCAATATCACATAATACTTCTTTCACACATTGTCCTGTACTGAATTTGATCCTTGCTTGATTCGGATGAAAGCTTGTTGGTAACTTGAGTTTCTCCACCAATCTTTGGCTTACAACATTGTTGTCACTTTCGTAAACGAATGCATCTAAACATGGGTGGCCTTCGATTAAACACCTTGTTCTCTACTACCTGTTTCATAATCTTTTTCTTTACTTCCTTTTCTTTTTCTTCAATTTCCCTTCCTTCTGCAGTTTATTTTTCTTCCATTTCTATTCTTTCATTTTCTATTTTCTCCTTCAACGTATGTTGATCCTTCTTGGCTTATCTTGTCGTCATAAATTTCAACTTCATTTCATGTCCCTCATGCCTCAAATAAAGGGAACGTTCATCAAGATTGAGCATTTTAAAATAAAGCCATGCCCCTCTCAAAAGAAGATGACAAGAGTTCGTGGGAGCAATATCACACAATACTTCTCTCACAGATTGTCATCTACTGAATTTGATCCTTTCTTGATTCGGGTGAAAGTTTGTTGGTAACTGTAGGTTCTCCACCAATCTTTGGCTTACAACATTGTTGTCGCTTTCGTAAACGAATGCAACTAAACATGGGTGGCCTTCGATTAAACACCTTGTTCTCTACTACCTTTTCCATAATCTTTTCCTTTACTTCCTTTTCTTTTTCTTCAATTTCCCTTCCTTCTGTAGTTTATAGTTCTTCTTTTTCTATTTTCTCCTTCAACTTATGTTGATCCTTCTTGACTTGTCTTGGTGTCATGAATTTCAACTTCATTTCATGTCCCTCATGCCTCAAATAAAGGGAACATTCATCAAGATTGAGCGTTTTAGAATGAACCCATGCCCTTCTCAAAAGAAGAGGACAAGAGTTTGTGGGAACAATATCACATAATACTTCTTTCACACATTGTCCTGAATGAATTTGATCCTTGCTTGATTCAGATGAAAGCTTGTTGGTAACTTGAGTTTCTCCATCAATCTTTGGCTTACAACATTGTTGTCGCTTTCGTAAACGAATGCAACAAAACATGGGTGGCCTTCGATTAAACACCTTGTTCTCTACTACCTTTTTCATAATCTTTTTCTTTACTTCCTTTTCTTTTTCTTCAATTTCCCTTGCTTCTGCATTTTATTTTTCTTCTTTTTCTATTCTTTCTTTTTCTATTTTCTCCTTCAACGTATGTTGATCCTTCTTGGCTTGTCTTGGTGTCATGAATTTCAACTTCATTTCATGTCCCTCATGCCTCAAATAAAGGGAACGTTCATCAAGATTGAGCGTTTTAAAATGAACCCATGCCCATCTCAAAAGAAGATGACAAGAGTTCGTGGGAGCAATATCACATAATACTTCTTTCAGACATTGTCCTATACTGAATTTGATCCTTGCTTGATTCGGATGAAAGCTTGTTGGTAACTTGAGTTTCTCCACCAATCTTTGGCTTACAACATTATTGTCGCTTTCGTAAACGAATGCAACTAAACATGGGTGGCCTTCGATTAAACACCTTGTTCTCTACTACCTTTTTCATAATCTTTTTCTTTACTTCCTTTTCTTTTTCTTCAATTTCCCTTCCTTCTGCATTTTATTTTTCTTCTTTTTCTATTCTTTCTTTTCTATTTTCTCCTTCAACGTATGTTGATCCTTCTTGGCTTGTCTTGGTGTCATAAATTTCAACTTCATTTCATGTCCCTCATGCCTCAAATAAAGGGAACGTTCATCAAGATTGAGCGTTTTAAAATGAACCCATGCCCATCTCAACCGAAGATGACAAGAGTTCGTGGGAGCAATATCACACAATACTTCTTTCACACATTGTCTTGTACTGAATTTGATCCTTTCTGGATTCGGATGAAAGCTTGTTGGTAACTTGAGTTTCTCCACCAATCTTTGGCTTACAACATTGTTGTCGCTTTCGTAAACGAATGCAACTAAACATGGGTGGCCTTCGATTAAACACCTTGTTCTCTACTACCTTTTTCCATAATCTTTTCCTGTACTTCCTTTTCTTTTTCTTCAATTTCCCTTCCTTCTGCAGTTTATAGTTCTTCTTTTTCTATTTTCTCCTTCAACTTATGTTGATCCTTCTTGACTTGTCTTGGTGTCATGAATTTCAACTTCATTTCATGTCCCTCATGCCTCAAATAAAGGGAACATTCATCAAGATTGAGCGTTTTAAAATGAAGCCATGCCCATCTCAAAAGAAGATGACAAGAGTTTGTGGGAACAATATCACATAATACTTCTTTCACACATTGTCCTGAACTGAATTTGATCCTTGCTTGATTCAGATGAAAGCTTGTTGGTAACTTGAGTTTCTCCACCAATCTTTGGCTTACAACATTGTTGTCGCTTTCGTAAACGAATGCAACTAAACATGGGTGGCCTTCGATTAAACACCTTGTTCTCTACTACCTTTTCCATAATCTTTTTCGTTAGTTCCTTTTCTTTTTCTTCAATTTCCCTTCCTTCTGCATTTTATTTTTCTTCTTTTTCTATTCTTTCTTTTCTATTTTCTCCTTCAACGTATGTTGATCCTTCTTGGCTTGTCTTGGTGTCATAAATTTCAACTTCATTTCATGTCCCTCATGCCTCAAATAAAGGGAACGTTCATCAAGATTGAGCGTTTTAAAATGAAGCCTTGCCCATCTCAAAAGAAGATGACAAGAGTTCGTGGGAGCAATATCACACAATACTTTTTTCACCCATTGTCTTGTACCGAATTTGATCCTTTCTTCATTCGGATGAAAGCTTGTTGGTAACTTGGGTTTCTCCACCAATCTTTGGCTTACAACATTGTTGTCGCTTTCGTAAACGAATGCAACTAAACATGGGTGGCCTTCGATTAAACACCTAGTTCTCTACTACCTTTTTCATAATGTTTTTCTTTACTTCCTTTTCTTTTTCTTCCATTTCCCTTCCTTTTGCAGTTTATTTTTCTTCTTTTTCTATTTTCTCCTTCAACGTATGTTGATCCTTCTTGGCTTGTCTTGGTGTCCTGAATTTCAACTTCATTTCATGTCCCTCATGCCTTAAATAAAGGGAACGTTCATCAAGATTGAGCGTTTTAAAATGAAGCCATGCCTATCTCAAAAGAAGATGACACGAGTTTGTGGGAGCAATATCACACAATACTTCTTTCACACATTGTCTTGTACTGAATTTGATCCTTTCTTGATTCGGATGAAAGCTTGTTGGTAACTTGAGTTTCTCCACCAATCTTTGGCTTACAACATTGTTGTCGCTTTCGTAAACGAATGCAACTAAACATGGGTGGCCTTCGATTAAACACCTTGTTCTCTACTACCTTTTCCATAATCTTTTCCTTTACTTCCTTTTCTTTTTCTTCAATTTCCCTTCCTTCTGTAGTTTATAGTTCTTCTTTTTCTATGTTCTCCTTCAACGTATGTTGATCCTTCTTGGCTTGTCTTGGTGTCATGAATTTCAACTTCATTTCATGTCCCGCATGCCTCAAATAAAGGGAACATTCATCAAGATTAAGCGTTTTAAAATGAAGCCATACCCATCTCAAAAGAAGATGACAAGAGTTTGTGGGAACAATATCACATAATACTTCTTTCACACATTGTCCTGTACTGAATTTGGTCCTTGCTTGATTCGGATGAAAGCTTGTTGGTAACTTGAGTTTCTCCACCAATCTTTGGCTTACAACATTGTTGTCACTTTCGTAAACGAATGCAACTAAACATGGGTGGCCTTCGATTAAACACCTTGTTCTCTACTACCTTTTTCATAATCTTTTTCTTTACTTCCTTTTCTTTTTCTTCAATTTCCCTTCCTTCTGCAGTTTATTTTTCTTCTTTTTCTATTTTCTCCTTCGTATGTTAATCCTTCTTGGCTTGTCTTGGTGTCATGAATTTCAACTTCATTTCATGTCCCTCATGCCTCAAATAAACGGAACATTCATCAAGATTGAGCGTTTTAAAATGAAGCCATGCCCATCTCAAAAGAAGATGACAAGAGTTCGTGGGAGCAATATCACGCAATACTTCTTTCACACATTATCTTGTACTGAATATGATCCTTTCTTGTATCGGATGAAAGGTTGTTGGTAACATGAGTTTCTCCACCAATCTTTGGCTTACAACATTGTTGTCGCTTTCGTAAACGAATGCAACTAAACATGGGTGGCCTTCGATTAAACACCTTGTTCTCTACTACCTTTTCCATAATCTTTTCCTTTACTTCCTTTTCTTTTTCTTCAATTTCCCTTCCTTCTGCAGTTTATAGTTCTTCTTTTTCTATGTACTCCTTCAACTTATGTTGATCCTTCTTGGCTTGTCTTGGTGTCATGAATTTCAACTTCATTTCATGTCCCTCCTGCCTCAAATAAAGGGAACGTTCATCAAGATTGAGCGTTTTAAAATGAACCCATGCCCATCTCAAAAGAAGATGACAAGAGTTTGTGGGAACAATATCACATAATACTTCTTTCACACATTGTCCTGAACTGAATTTAATCCTTGCTTGATTCAGATGAAAGCTTGTTGGTAACTTGAGTTTCTCCACCAATCTTTGGCTTACAACATTGTTGTCGCTTTCGTAAACGAATGCAACTAAACATGGGTGGCCTTCGATTAAACACCTTGTTCTCTACTACCTTTTTCATAATCTTTTTCTTTACTTCCTTTTCTTTTTCTTCAATTTCCCTTCCTTCTGCATTTTATTTTTCTTCTTTTTCTATTCTTTCTTTTCTATTTTCTCCTTCAACGTATGTTGATCCTTCTTGGCTTGTCTTGGTGTCATGAATTTCAACTTCATTTCATGTCCCTCATGCCTCAAATAAAGGGAACGTTCATCAAGATTGAGCGTTTTAAATGAAGCCATGCCCATCTCAACAGAAGATGACAAGAGTTCGTGGGAGCAATATCACACAATACTTCTTTCACACATTGTGTTGTACTGAATTTGATCCTTTCTTGATTCGGATGAAAGCTTGTTGGTAACAATAGTTTCTCCACCAATCTTTGCTTACAACATTGTTGTCGCTTTCGTAAACGAATGCAACTAAACATGGGTGGCCTTCGATTAAACACCTTGTTCTCTACTACCTTTTCCATAATCTTTTTCTTTACTTCCTTTTCTTTTTCTTCAATTTCCCTTCCTTCTGCAGTTTATAGTTCTTCTTTTTCTATTTTCTCCTTCAACGTATGTTGATCCTTCTTGGCTTGTCTTGGTGTCATGAATTTCAACTTCATTTCATGTCCCGCATGCCTCAAATAAAGGGAACATTCATCAAGATTAAGCGTTTTAAAATGAAGCCATACTCATCTCAAAAGAAGATGACAAGAGTTTGTGGGAACAATATCACATAATACTTCTTTCACACATTGTCCTGTACTGAATTTGATCCTTGCTTGATTCGGATGAAAGCTTGTTGGTAACTTGAGTTTCTCCACCAATCTTTGGCTTACAACATTGTTGTCGCTTTCGTAAACGAATGCAACTAAACATGGGTGGCCTTCGATTAAACACCTTGTTCTCTACTACCTTTTCCATAATCTTTTTCTTTACTTCCTTTTCTTTTTCTTCAATTTCCCTTCCTTCTGCAGTTTATAGTTCTTCTTTTTCTATTTTCTCCTTCGACTTATGTTGATCCTTCTTGGCTTGTCTTGGTGTCATGAAGTTCAACTTCATTTCATGTCCCTCATGCCTCAAATAAAGGGAACATTCATCAAGATTGAGCGTTTTAAAATGAAGCCATGCCCATCTCAAAAGAAGATGACAAGAGTTTGTGGGAACAATATCACATAATACTTCTTTCACACATTGTCCTGTACTGAATTTGATCCTTGCTTGATTCAGATGAAAGCTTGTTGTTAACTTGAGTTTCTCCACCAATCTTTGGCTTACAACATTCTTGTCGCTTTCGTAAACGAATGCAACTAAACATGGGTGGCCTTCGATTAAACACCTTGTTCTCTACTACTTTTTCATAATCTTTTTCTTTACTTCCTTTTCTTTTTCTTCAATTTCCCTTCCTTCTGTAGTTTATTTTTCTTCTTTTTCTATTTTCTCCTTCAACGTATGTTGATCCTTCTTGGCTTGTCTTGGTGTCATGAATTTCAACTTCATTTCATGTCCCTCATGCCTCAAATAAACGGAACATTCATCAAGATTGAGCGTTTTAAAATGAAGACATGCCCATCTCAATAGAAGATGACAAGAGTTCGTGGGAACAATATCACATAATACTTCTTTCACACATTGTCCTGTACTAAATTTGGTCCTTGCTTGATTCGGATAAAAGCTTGTTGGTAACTTGAGTTTCTCCACCAATCTTTGGCTTACAACATTGTTGTCGGTTTCGTAAACGAACGCAACTAAACATGGGTGGCCTTCGATTAAACACCTTGTTCTCTACTACCTTTTTCCTAATCTTTTTCTTTACTTCCTTTTCTTTATCTTCAATTTCCCTTCCTTCTTCAATTTATTTTTCTTCTTTTTCTATTCTTTCTTTTTCTATTTTCTCCTTCAACATATGTTGATCCTTCTTGGCTTGTCTTGGTGTCATGAATTTCAACTTCATTTCATGTACCTCATGCCTCAAATAAACAAAACATTCATCAAGATTGAGCGTTTTAAAATGAAGTCATGCCCATCCCAAAAGAAGATGACAAGAGTTCGTGGGAGCAATATCACATAATACTTCTTTCACAGATTGACATCTACTGAATTTGATCCTTGCTTGATCCGGGTGAAAGCTTCTTGGTAATTGTAGGTTCTCCACCAATCTTTGGCTTACAACATTGTTGTCGCTTTCGTAAACGAATGCAACTAAACATGGGTGGCCTTCGATTAAACACCTTTTTCCCTACTACCTTTTTCCTACTCTTTTTCTTTACTTCCTTTTCTTTATCTTTAATTTCCTTCCTTCTGCAGTTTATATTTATTCTTTTTCTATTCTTTCTTTTTCTATTTTCTCCTTCAACGTAAGTTGATCCTTCTTGGCTTGTCTTGGTGTCATGAATTTCAACTTCATTTCATGTCCCTCATCTCTCAAATAAAGGGAACATTCATCAAGTTTGAGCGTTTTAAAGTGAACCCATGCCCATCTCAAAAGAAGATGACAAGAGTTCGTGGTAGCAATATCACATCATACTTCTTTCACACATTGTCCTATACTGAATTTGATCCTTGCTTGATTCGGATCAAAGCTTGTTGGTAACTTGAGTTTCTCCACCAATCTTTGGCTTACAACATTGTTGTCGGTTTCGTAAACGAATGCAACTAAACATGGGTGGCCTTCGATTAAACACCTTGTTCTCTACTACCTTTTTCATAATCTTTTTCTTTACTTCCTTTTCTTTTTCTTCAATTTCCCTTCCTTCTGCAGTTTATCTTTCTACTTTTTCTATTCTTTCTTTTTCTATTTTCTCCTTCAACGTATGTTGATCCTTCTTGGCTTGTCTTGGTGTCATGAATTTCAACTTCATTTCATGTCCCTCATGCCTCAAATAAAGGGAACGTTCATCAAGATTGAGCGTTTTAAAATGAAGCCATGCCCATCTCAACAGAAGATGACAAGAGTTCGTGGGAGCAATATCACACAATACTTCTTTCACACATTGTGTTGTACTGAATTTGATCCTTTCTTGATTCGGATGAAAGCTTGTTGGTAACTTGAGTTTCTCCACCAATCTTTGGCTTACAACATTGTTGTCGCTTTCGTAAACGAATGCAACTAAACATGGGTGGCCTTCGATTAAACACCTTGTTCTCTACTACCTTTTCCATAATCTTTTTCTTTACTTCCTTTTCTTTTTCTTCAATTTCCCTTCCTTCTGCAGTTTATAGTTCTTCTTTTTCTATTTTCTCCTTCGACTTATGTTGATCGTTCTTGGCTTGTCTTGGTGTCATGAAGTTCAACTTCATTTCATGTCCCTCATGCCTCAAATAAAGGGAACATTCATCAAGATTGAGCATTTTAAAATGTAGCCATGCCCATCTCAAAAGAAGATGACAAGAGTTTGTGGGAACAATATCACATAATACTTCTTTCACACATTGTCCTGTACTGAATTTGATCCTTGCTTGATTCAGATGAAAGCTTGTTGGTAACTTGAGTTTCTCCACCAATCTTTGGCTTACAACATTGTTGTCGGTTTCGTAAACGAACGCAACTAAACATGGGTGGCCTTCGATTAAACACCTTGTTCTCTACTACCTTTTTCCTAATCTTTTTCTTTACTTCCTTTTCTTTATCTTCAATTTCCCTTCCTTCTTCAATTTATTTTTCTTCTTTTTCTATTCTTTCTTTTTCTATTTTCTCCTTCAACATATGTTGATCCTTCTTGGCTTGTCTTGGTGTCATGAATTTCAACTTCATTTCATGTACCTCATGCCTCAAATAAACAAAACATTCATCAAGATTGAGCGTTTTAAAATGAAGTCATGCCCATCCCAAAAGAAGATGACAAGAGTTCGTGGGAGCAATATCACATAATACTTCTTTCACAGATTGACATCTACTGAATTTGATCCTTGCTTGATCCGGGTGAAAGCTTGTTGGTAATTGTAGGTTCTCCACCAATCTTTGGCTTACAACATTGTTGTCGCTTTCGTAAACGAATGCAACTAAACATGGGTGGCCTTCGATTAAACACCTTGTTCCCTACTACCTTTTTCCTAATCTTTTTCTTTACTTCCTTTTCTTTATCTTTAATTTCCTTCCTTCTGCAGTTTATATTTATTCTTTTTCTATTCTTTCTTTTTCTATTTTCTCCTTCAACGTAAGTTGATCCTTCTTGGCTTGTCTTGGTGTCATGAATTTCAACTTCATTTCATGTCCCTCATCTCTCAAATAAAGGGAACATTCATCAAGTTTGAGCGTTTTAAAGTGAACCCATGCCCATCTCAAAAGAAGATGACAAGAGTTCGTGGTAGCAATATCACATCATACTTCTTTCACACATTGTCCTATACTGAATTTGATCCTTGCTTGATTCGGATCAAAGCTTGTTGGTAACTTGAGTTTCTCCACCAATCTTTGGCTTACAACATTGTTGTCGGTTTCGTAAACGAATGCAACTAAACATGGGTGGCCTTCGATTAAACACCTTGTTCTCTACTACCTTTTTCATAATCTTTTTCTTTACTTCCTTTTCTTTTTCTTCAATTTCCCTTCCTTCTGTAGTTTATCTTTCTACTTTTTCTATTCTTTCTTTTTCTATTTTCTCCTTCAACGTATGTTGATCCTTCTTGGCTTGTCTTGGTGTCATGAATTTCAACTTCATTTCATGTCCCTCATGCCTCAAATAAAGGGAACGTTCATCAAGATTGAGCGTTTTAAAATGAAGCCATGCCCATCTCAACAGAAGATGACAAGAGTTCGTGGGAGCAATATCACACAATACTTCTTTCACACATTGTGTTGTACTGAATTTGATCCTTTCTTGATTCGGATGAAAGCTTGTTGGTAACTTGAGTTTCTCCACCAATCTTTGGCTTACAACATTGTTGTCGCTTTCGTAAACGAATGCAACTAAACATGGGTGGCCTTCGATTAAACACCTTGTTCTCTACTACCTTTTCCATAATCTTTTTCTTTACTTCCTTTTCTTTTTCTTCAATTTCCCTTCCTTCTGTAGTTTATAGTTCTTCTTTTTCTATTTTCTCCTTCGACTTATGTTGATCGTTCTTGGCTTGTCTTGGTGTCATGAAGTTCAACTTCATTTCATGTCCCTCATGCCTCAAATAAAGGGAACATTCATCAAGATTGAGCGTTTTAAAATGAAGCCATGCCCATCTCAAAAGAAGATGACAAGAGTTTGTGGGAACAATATCACATAATACTTCTTTCACACATTGTCCTGTACTGAATTTGATCCTTGCTTGATTCAGATGAAAGCTTGTTGTTAACTTGAGTTTCTCCACCAATCTTTGGCTTACAACATTGTTGTCGCTTTCGTAAACGAATGCAACTAAACATGGGTGGCCTTCGATTAAACACCTTGTTCTCTACTACTTTTTCATAATCTTTTTCTTTACTTCCTTTTCTTTTTCTTCAATGTCCCTTCCTTCTGTAGTTTATTTTTCTTCTTTTTCTATTTTCTCCTTCAACGTATGTTGATCCTTCTTGGCTTGTCTTGGTGTCATGAATTTCAACTTCATTTCATGTCCCTCATGCCTCAAATAAACGGAACATTCATCAAGATTGAGCGTTTTAAAATGAAGACATGCCCATCTCAATAGAAGATGACAAGAGTTCGTGGGAACAATATCACATAATACTTCTTTCACACATTGTCCTGTACTAAATTTGGTCCTTGCTTGATTCGGATAAAAGCTTGTTGGTAACTTGAGTTTCTCCACCAATCTTTGGCTTACAACATTGTTGTCGGTTTCGTAAACGAACGCAACTAAACATGGGTGGCCTTCGATTAAACACCTTGTTCTCTACTACCTTTTTCCTAATCTTTTTCTTTACTTCCTTTTCTTTATCTTCAATTTCCCTTCCTTCTTCAATTTATTTTTCTTCTTTTTCTATTCTTTCTTTTTCTATTTTCTCCTTCAACGTATGTTGATCCTTCTTGGCTTGTCTTGGTGTTATGAATTTCAACTTCATTTCATGTACCTCATGCCTCAAATAAACAAAAAATTCATCAAGATTGAGCGTTTTAAAATGAAGTCATGCCCATCCCAAAAGAAGATGACAAGAGTTCGTGGGAGCAATATCACATAATACTTCTTTCACAGATTGTCATCTACTGAATTTGATCCTTGCTTGATCCGGGTGAAAGCTTGTTGGTAACTGTAGGTTCTCCACCAATCTTTGGCTTACAACATTGTTGTCGCTTTCGTAAACGAATGCAACTAAACATGGGTGGCCTTCGATTAAACACCTTGTTCCCTACTACCTTTTTCCTAATCTTTTTCTTTACTTCCTTTTCTTTATCTTCAATTTCCCTTCCTTCTGCAGTTTATATTTCTTCTTTTTCTATTCTTTCTTTTTCTATTTTCTCCTTCAACGTAAGTTGATCCTTCTTGGCTTGTCTTGGTGTCATGAATTTCAACTTCATTTCATGTCCCTCATCTCTCAAATAAAGGGAACATTCATCAAGTTTGAGCGTTTTAAAGTGAACCCATGCCCATCTCAAAAGAAGATGACAAGAGTTCGTTGTAGCAATATCACATCATACTTCTTTCACACATTGTCCTATACTGAATTTGATCCTTGCTTGATTCGGATCAAAGCTTGTTGGTAACTTGAGTTTCTCCACCAATCTTTGGCTTACAACATTGTTGTCGGTTTCGTAAACGAATGCAACTAAACATGGGTGGCCTTCGATTAAACACCTTGTTCTCTACTACCTTTTTCATAATCTTTTTCTTTACTTCCTTTTCTTTTTCTTCAATTTCCCTTCCTTCTGCAGTTTATCTTTCTACTTTTTCTATTCTTTCTTTTTCTATTTTCTCCTTCAACGTATGTTGATCCTTCTTGGCTTGTCTTGGTGTCATGAATTTCAACTTCATTTCATGTCCCTCATGCCTCAAATAAAGGGAACGTTCATCAAGATTGAGCGTTTTAAAATGAAGCCATGCCCATCTCAACAGAAGATGACAAGAGTTCGTGGGAGCAATATCACACAATACTTCTTTCACACATTGTGTTGTACTGAATTTGATCCTTTCTTGATTCGGATGAAAGCTTGTTGGTAACTTGAGTTTCTCCACCAATCTTTGGCTTACAACATTGTTGTCGCTTTCGTAAACGAATGCAACTAAACATGGGTGGCCTTCGATTAAACACCTTGTTCTCTACTACCTTTTCCATAATCTTTTTCTTTACTTCCTTTTCTTTTTCTTCAATTTCCCTTCCTTCTGCAGTTTATAGTTCTTCTTTTTCTATTTTCTCCTTCGACTTATGTTGATCGTTCTTGGCTTGTCTTGGTGTCATGAAGTTCAACTTCATTTCATGTCCCTCATGCCTCAAATAAAGGGAACATTCATCAAGATTGAGCATTTTAAAATGAAGCCATGCCCATCTCAAAAGAAGATGACAAGAGTTTGTGGGAACAATATCACATAATACTTCTTTCACACATTGTCCTGTACTGAATTTGATCCTTGCTTGATTCAGATGAAAGCTTGTTGTTAACTTGAGTTTCTCCACCAATCTTTGGCTTACAACATTGTTGTCGCTTTCGTAAACGAATGCAACTAAACATGGGTGGCCTTCGATTAAACACCTTGTTCTCTACTACTTTTTCATAATCTTTTTCTTTACTTCCTTTTCTTTTTCTTCAATTTCCCTTCCTTCTGTAGTTTATTTTTCTTCTTTTTCTATTTTCTCCTTCAACGTATGTTGATCCTTCTTGGCTTGTCTTGGTGTCATGAATTTCAACTTCATTTCATGTCCCTCATGCCTCAAATAAACGGAACATTCATCAAGATTGAGCGTTTTAAAATGAAGACATGCCCATCTCAATAGAAGATGACAAGAGTTCGTGGGAACTATATCACATAATACTTCTTTCACACATTGTCCTGTACTAAATTTGGTCCTTGCTTGATTCGGATAAAAGCTTGTTGGTAACTTGAGTTTCTCCACCAATCTTTGGCTTACAACATTGTTGTCGGTTTCGTAAACGAACGCAACTAAACATGGGTGGCCTTCGATTAAACACCTTGTTCTCTACTACCTTTTCCCTAATCTTTTTCTTTACTTCCTTTTCTTTATCTTCAATTTCCCTTCCTTCTTCAATTTATTTTTCTTCTTTTTCTATTCTTTCTTTTTCTATTTTCTCCTTCAACATATGTTGATCCTTCTTGGCTTGTCTTGGTGTCATGAATTTCAACTTCATTTCATGTACCTCATGCCTCAAATAAACAAAACATTCATCAAGATTGAGCGTTTTAAAATGAAGTCATGCCCATCCCAAAAGAAGATGACAAGAGTTCGTGGGAGCAATATCACATAATACTTCTTTCACAGATTGACATCTACTGAATTTGATCCTTGCTTGATCCGGGTGAAAGCTTGTTGGTAATTGTAGGTTCTCCACCAATCTTTGGCTTACAACATTGTTGTCGCTTTCGTAAACGAATGCAACTAAACATGGGTGGCCTTCGATTAAACACCTTGTTCCCTACTACCTTTTTCCTAATCTTTTTCTTTACTTCCTTTTCTTTATCTTTAATTTCCTTCCTTCTGCAGTTTATATTTATTCTTTTTCTATTCTTTCTTTTTCTATTTTCTCCTTCAACGTAAGTTGATCCTTCTTGGCTTGTCTTGGTGTCATGAATTTCAACTTCATTTCATGTCCCTCATCTCTCAAATAAAGGGAACATTCATCAAGTTTGAGCGTTTTAAAGTGAACCCATGCCCATCTCAAAAGAAGATGACAAGAGTTCGTGGTAGCAATATCACATCATACTTCTTTCACACATTGTCCTATACTGAATTTGATCCTTGCTTGATTCGGATCAAAGCTTGTTGGTAACTTGAGTTTCTCCACCAATCTTTGGCTTACAACATTGTTGTCGGTTTCGTAAACGAATGCAACTAAACATGGGTGGCCTTCGATTAAACACCTTGTTCTCTACTACCTTTTTCATAATCTTTTTCTTTACTTCCTTTTCTTTTTCTTCAATTTCCCTTCCTTCTGCAGTTTATCTTTCTACTTTTTCTATTCTTTCTTTTTCTATTTTCTCCTTCAACGTATGTTGATCCTTCTTGGCTTGTCTTGGTGTCATGAATTTCAACTTCATTTCATGTCCCTCATGCCTCAAATAAAGGGAACGTTCATCAAGATTGAGCGTTTTAAAATGAAGCCATGCCCATCTCAACAGAAGATGACAAGAGTTCGTGGGAGCAATATCACACAATACTTCTTTCACACATTGTGTTGTACTGAATTTGATCCTTTCTTGATTCGGATGAAAGCTTGTTGGTAACTTGAGTTTCTCCACCAATCTTTGGCTTACAACATTGTTGTCGCTTTCGTAAACGAATGCAACTAAACATGGGTGGCCTTCGATTAAACACCTTGTTCTCTACTACCTTTTCCATAATCTTTTTCTTTACTTCCTTTTCTTTTTCTTCAATTTCCCTTCCTTCTGCAGTTTATAGTTCTTCTTTTTCTATTTTCTCCTTCGACTTATGTTGATCGTTCTTGGCTTGTCTTGGTGTCATGAAGTTCAACTTCATTTCATGTCCCTCATGCCTCAAATAAAGGGAACATTCATCAAGATTGAGCATTTTAAAATGAAGCCATGCCCATCTCAAAAGAAGATGACAAGAGTTTGTGGGAACAATATCACATAATACTTCTTTCACACATTGTCCTGTACTGAATTTGATCCTTGCTTGATTCAGATGAAAGCTTGTTGTTAACTTGAGTTTCTCCACCAATCTTTGGCTTACAACATTGTTGTCGCTTTCGTAAACGAATGCAACTAAACATGGGTGGCCTTCGATTAAACACCTTGTTCTCTACTACTTTTTCATAATCTTTTTCTTTACTTCCTTTTCTTTTTCTTCAATTTCCCTTCCTTCTGTAGTTTATTTTTCTTCTTTTTCTATTTTCTCCTTCAACGTATGTTGATCCTTCTTGGCTTGTCTTGGTGTCATGAATTTCAACTTCATTTCATGTCCCTCATGCCTCAAATAAACGGAACATTCATCAAGATTGAGCGTTTTAAAATGAAGACATGCCCATCTCAATAGAAGATGACAAGAGTTCGTGGGAACTATATCACATAATACTTCTTTCACACATTGTCCTGTACTAAATTTGGTCCTTGCTTGATTCGGATAAAAGCTTGTTGGTAACTTGAGTTTCTCCACCAATCTTTGGCTTACAACATTGTTGTCGGTTTCGTAAACGAACGCAACTAAACATGGGTGGCCTTCGATTAAACACCTTGTTCTCTACTACCTTTTTCCTAATCTTTTTCTTTACTTCCTTTTCTTTATCTTCAATTTCCCTTCCTTCTTCAATTTATTTTTCTTCTTTTTCTATTCTTTCTTTTTCTATTTTCTCCTTCAACATATGTTGATCCTTCTTGGCTTGTCTTGGTGTCATGAATTTCAACTTCATTTCATGTACCTCATGCCTCAAATAAACAAAACATTCATCAAGATTGAGCGTTTTAAAATGAAGTCATGCCCATCCCAAAAGAAGATGACAAGAGTTCGTGGGAGCAATATCACATAATACTTCTTTCACAGATTGACATCTACTGAATTTGATCCTTGCTTGATCCGGGTGAAAGCTTGTTGGTAATTGTAGGTTCTCCACCAATCTTTGGCTTACAACATTGTTGTCGCTTTCGTAAACGAATGCAACTAAACATGGGTGGCCTTCGATTAAACACCTTGTTCCCTACTACCTTTTTCCTAATCTTTTTCTTTACTTCCTTTTCTTTATCTTTAATTTCCTTCCTTCTGCAGTTTATATTTATTCTTTTTCTATTCTTTCTTTTTCTATTTTCTCCTTCAACGTAAGTTGATCCTTCTTGGCTTGTCTTGGTGTCATGAATTTCAACTTCATTTCATGTCCCTCATCTCTCAAATAAAGGGAACATTCATCAAGTTTGAGCGTTTTAAAGTGAACCCATGCCCATCTCAAAAGAAGATGACAAGAGTTCGTGGTAGCAATATCACATCATACTTCTTTCACACATTGTCCTATACTGAATTTGATCCTTGCTTGATTCGGATCAAAGCTTGTTGGTAACTTGAGTTTCTCCACCAATCTTTGGCTTACAACATTGTTGTCGGTTTCGTAAACGAATGCATCTAAACATGGGTGGCCTTCGATTAAACACCTTGTTCTCTACTACCTTTTTCATAATCTTTTTCTTTACTTCCTTTTCTTTTTCTTCAATTTCCCTTCCTTCTGTAGTTTATCTTTCTACTTTTTCTATTCTTTCTTTTTCTATTTTCTCCTTCAACGTATGTTGATCCTTCTTGGCTTGTCTTGGTGTCATGAATTTCAACTTCATTTCATGTCCCTCATGCCTCAAATAAAGGGAACGTTCATCAAGATTGAGCGTTTTAAAATGAAGCCATGCCCATCTCAACAGAAGATGACAAGAGTTCGTGGGAGCAATATCACACAATACTTCTTTCACACATTGTGTTGTACTGAATTTGATCCTTTCTTGATTCGGATGAAAGCTTGTTGGTAACTTGAGTTTCTCCACCAATCTTTGGCTTACAACATTGTTGTCGCTTTCGTAAACGAATGCAACTAAACATGGGTGGCCTTCGATTAAACACCTTGTTCTCTACTACCTTTTCCATAATCTTTTTCTTTACTTCCTTTTCTTTTTCTTCAATTTCCCTTCCTTCTGTAGTTTATAGTTCTTCTTTTTCTATTTTCTCCTTCGACTTATGTTGATCGTTCTTGGCTTGTCTTGGTGTCATGAAGTTCAACTTCATTTCATGTCCCTCATGCCTCAAATAAAGGGAACATTCATCAAGATTGAGCGTTTTAAAATGAAGCCATGCCCATATCAAAAGAAGATGACAAGAGTTTGTGGGAACAATATCACATAATACTTCTTTCACACATTGTCCTGTACTGAATTTGATCCTTGCTTGATTCAGATGAAAGCTTGTTGTTAACTTGAGTTTCTCCACCAATCTTTGGCTTACAACATTGTTGTCGCTTTCGTAAACGAATGCAACTAAACATGGGTGGCCTTCGATTAAACACCTTGTTCTCTACTACTTTTTCATAATCTTTTTCTTTACTTCCTTTTCTTTTTCTTCAATTTCCCTTCCTTCTGTAGTTTATTTTTCTTCTTTTTCTATTTTCTCCTTCAACGTATGTTGATCCTTCTTGGCTTGTCTTGGTGTCATGAATTTCAACTTCATTTCATGTCCCTCATGCCTCAAATAAACGGAACATTCATCAAGATTGAGCGTTTTAAAATGAAGACATGCCCATCTCAATAGAAGATGACAAGAGTTCGTGGGAACAATATCACATAATACTTCTTTCACACATTGTCCTGTACTAAATTTGGTCCTTGCTTGATTCGGATAAAAGCTTGTTGGTAACTTGAGTTTCTCCACCAATCTTTGGCTTACAACATTCTTGTCGCTTTCGTAAACGAATGCAACTAAACATGGGTGGCCTTCGATTAAACACCTTGGTCTCTACTACCTTTTCCATAATCTTTTTCTTTACTTCCTTTTCTTTTTCTTCAATTCCCCTTCCTTCTGCAGTTTATCTTTCTTCTTTTTCTATTCTTTCTTTTTCTATTTTCTCCTTCAACGTAAGTTGATCTTTCTAGGCTTGTCTTGGTGTCATGAATTTCAACCTCATTTCATGTCCCTCATCTCTCAAATAAAGGGAACATTCATCAAGATTGAGCGTTTTAAAGTGAAGCCATGCCCATGTCAAAAGAAGATGACAAGAGTTTGTGGGAACAATATCACATAATACTTCTTTCACAGATTGTCATCTACTGAATTTGATCCTTGCTTGATTCGGGTGAAAGCTTGTTGGTAACTGTAGGTTCTCCACCAATCGTTGGCTTACAACATTGTTGTCGCTTTCGTAAACGAATGCAACTAAACATGGGTGGCCTTCGATTAAACACCTTGTTCTCTACTACCTTTTTCATAATCTTTTTCTTTACTTCCTTTTCTTTTTCTTCAATTTCCCTTCCTTCTGCAGTTTATCTTTCTACTTTTTCTATTCTTTCTTTATCTATTTTCTCCTTCAACGTATGTTGATCCTTCTTGGCTTGTCTTGGTGTCATAAATTTCAACTTCATTTCATGTCCCTCATGCCTCAAATAAAGGGAACGTTCATCAAGATTGAGCGTTTTAAAATGAACCCATGCCCATCTCAAAAGAAGATGACAAGAGTTCGTGGGAGCAATATCACATCATACTTCTTTCACACATTGTCCCATACTGAATTTGATCCTTGCTTGATTCGGATGAAAGCTTGTTGGTAACTTGAGTTTCTCCACCAATCTTTGGTTTACAACATTGTTGTCGCTTTCGTAAACGAACGCAACTAAACATGGGTGGCCTTCGATTAAACACCTTGGTCTCTACTACCTTTTCCATAATCTTTTTCTTTACTTCCTTATCTTTATCTTCAATTTCCCTTCCTTCTGCAGTTTATTTTTCTTTCTTTTCTATTCTTTCTTTTTCTATTTTCTCCTTCAACGTATGTTGATCCTTCTTGGCTTGTCTTGGTGTCATAAATTTCAACTTCATTTCATGTCCCTCATGCCTCAAATAAAGGGAACGTTCATCAAGATTGAGCGTTTCAAAATGAACTCATGCCCACCTCAAAAGAAGATGACAAGAGTTCGTGGGAGCAATATCACATAATACTTCTGTCACACATTGTCCTGTACTGAATTTGATCCTTGCTTGATTTGGATGAAAGCTTGTTGGTAACTTGAGTTTCTCCACCAATCTTTGGCTTACAACATTCTTGTCGCTTTCGTAAACGAATGCAACTAAACATGGGTGGCCTTCGATTAAACACCTTGGTCTCTACTACCTTTTCCATAATCTTTTTCTTTACTTCCTTTTCTTTTTCTTCAATTCCCCTTCCTTCTGCAGTTTATCTTTCTTCTTTTTCTATTCTTTCTTTTTCTATTTTCTCCTTCAACGTAAGTTGATCTTTCTAGGCTTGTCTTGGTGTCATGAATTTCAACCTCATTTCATGTCCCTCATCTCTCAAATAAAGGGAACATTCATCAAGATTGAGCGTTTTAAAGTGAAGCCATGCCCATGTCAAAAGAAGATGACAAGAGTTTGTGGGAACAATATCACATAATACTTCTTTCACAGATTGTCATCTACTGAATTTGATCCTTGCTTGATTCGGGTGAAAGCTTGTTGGTAACTGTAGGTTCTCCACCAATCTTTGGCTTACAACATTGTTGTCGCTTTCGTAAACGAATGCAACTAAACATGGGTGGCCTTCGATTAAACACCTTGTTCTCTACTACCTTTTTCATAATCTTTTTCTTTACTTCCTTTTCTTTTTCTTCAATTTCCCTTCCTTCTGCAGTTTATCTTTCTACTTTTTCTATTCTTTCTTTATCTATTTTCTCCTTCAACGTATGTTGATCCTTCTTGGCTTGTCTTGGTGTCATAAATTTCAACTTCATTTCATGTCCCTCATGCCTCAAATAAAGGGAACGTTCATCAAGATTGAGCGTTTCAAAATGAACTCATGCCCATCTCAAAAGAAGATGACAAGAGTTCGTGGGAGCAATATCACATAATACTTCTGTCACACATTGTCCTGTACTGAATTTGATCCTTGCTTGATTCGGATGAAAGCTTGTTGGTAACTTGAGTTTCTCCACCAATCTTTGGCTTACAACATTCTTGTCGCTTTCGTAAACGAATGCAACTAAACATGGGTGGCCTTCGATTAAACACCTTGGTCTCTACTACCTTTTCCATAATCTTTTTCTTTACTTCCTTTTCTTTTTCTTCAATTCCCCTTCCTTCTGCAGTTTATCTTTCTTCTTTTTCTATTCTTTCTTTTTCTATTTTCTCCTTCAACGTAAGTTGATCTTTCTTGGCTTGTCTTGGTGTCATGAATTTCAACCTCATTTCATGTCCCTCATCTCTCAAATAAAGGGAACATTCATCAAGATTGAGCGTTTTAAAGTGAAGCCATGCCCATGTCAAAAGAAGATGACAAGAGTTTGTGGGAACAATATCACATAATACTTCTTTCACAGATTGTCATCTACTGAATTTGATCCTTGCTTGATTCGGGTGAAAGCTTGTTGGTAACTGTAGGTTCTCCACCAATCTTTGGCTTACAACATTGTTGTCGCTTTCGTAAACGAATGCAACTAAACATGGGTGGCCTTCGATTAAACACCTTGTTCTCTACTACCTTTTTCATAATCTTTTTCTTTACTTCCTTTTCTTTTTCTTCAATTTCCCTTCCTTCTGCAGTTTATCTTTCTACTTTTTCTATTCTTTCTTTATCTATTTTCTCCTTCAACGTATGTTGATCCTTCTTGGCTTGTCTTGGTGTCATAAATTTCAACTTCATTTCATGTCCCTCATGCCTCAAATAAAGGGAACGTTCATCAAGATTGAGCGTTTCAAAATGAACTCATGCCCATCTCAAAAGAAGATGACAAGAGTTCGTGGGAGCAATATCACATAATACTTCTGTCACACATTGTCCTGTACTGAATTTGATCCTTGCTTGATTCGGATGAAAGCTTGTTGGTAACTTGAGTTTCTCCACCAATCTTTGGCTTACAACATTGTTGTCGCTTTCGTAAACGAATGCAACTAAACATGGGTGGCCTTCGATTAAACACCTTGTTCTCTACTACCTTTTTCATAATCTTTTTCTTTACTTCCTTTTCTTTTTCTTCAATTTCCCTTCCTTCTGCAGTTTATATTTCTTCTTTTTCTATATTTTCTTTTTCTATTTTCTCCTTCAACGTATGTTGATCCTTCTTGGCTTATCTTGGTGTCATAAATTTCAACTTCATTTCATGTCCCTCATGCCTCAAATAAAGGGAACGTTCATCAAGATTGAGCGTTTCAAAATGAACCCATGCCCATCTCAAAAGAAGATGACCAGAGTTCGTGGGAGCAATATGACACAATACTTCTTTCACAGATTGTCATCTACTGAATTTGATCCTTGCTTGATTCGGGTGAAAGCTTGTTGGTAACTGTAGGTTCTCCACCAATCGTTGGCTTACAACATTGTTGTCGCTTTCGTAAACGAATGCAACTAAACATGGGTGGCCTTCAATTAAACACCTTGTTCTCTACTACCTTTTCCATAATCTTTTTCTTTACTTCCTTTTCTTTTTCTTCAATTTCCCTTCCTTCTGCAGTTTACCTTTCTTCTTTTTCTATTCTTTCTTTTTCTATTTTCTCCTTCAACGTAAGTTGATCCTTCTTGGCTTGTCTTGGTGTCATGAATTTCAACCTCATTTCATGTCCCTCATCTCTCAAATAAAGGGAACATTCATCAAGATTGAGCGTTTTAAAGTGAAGCCATGCCCATGTCAAAAGAAGATGACAAGAGTTTGTGGGAACAATATCACATAATACTTATTTCACACATTGTCCTGTACTGAATTTGATCCTGGGTTGATTCGGATGAAAGCTTGTTCGTAACTTGAGTTTATCCACCAATCTTAGGCTTACAACATTGTTGTCGCTTTCGTAAACGAATGCAACTAAACATGGGTGGCCTTCGATTAAACACCTTGTTCTCTACTACCTTTTTCATAATCTTTTTCTTTACTTCATTTTCTTTTTCTTCAATTTCCCTTCCTTTTGCAGTTTATTATTCTTCTTTTTCTATTCTTTCTTTTTCTATTTTCTCCTTCAACGTATGTTGATCCTTCTTGGCTTGTCTTGGTGTCATAAATTTCAACTTCATTTCATGTCCCTCATGCCTCAAATAAAGGGAACGTTCGTCAAGATTGAGCGTTTCAAAATGAACTCATGCCCATCTCAAAAGAAGATGACAAGAGTTCGTGGGAGCAATATCACATAATACTTCTGTCACACATTGTCCTGTACTGAATTTGATCCTTGCTTGATTCGGATGAAAGCTTGTTGGTAACTTGAGTTTCTCCACCAATCTTTGGCTTACAACATTCTTGTCGCTTTCGTAAACGAATGCAACTAAACATGGGTGGCCTTCGATTAAACACCTTGGTCTCTACTACCTTTTTCATAATCTTTTTCTTTACTTCCTTTTCTTTTTCTTCAATTTCCCTTCCTTCTGCATTTTATTTTTCTTCTTTTTCTATTCTTTCTTTTTCTATTTTCTCCTTCAACGTATGTTGATCCTTCTTGGCTTGTCTTGGTGTCATAAATTTCAACTTCATTTCATGTCCCTCATGCCTCAAATAAAGGGAACGTTCATCAAGATTGAGCGTTTTAAAATGAACCCATGCCCATCTCAAAAGAAGATGACAGGAGTTCGTGGGAGCAATATCACATAATACTTCTGTCACACATTGTCCTGTACTGAATTTGATCCTTGCTTGATTCGGATGAAAGCTTGTTGGTAACTTGAGTTTCTCCACCAATCTTTGGCTTACAACATTCTTGTCGCTTTCGTAAACGAATGCAACTAAACATGGGTGGCCTTCGATTAAACACCTTGTTCTCTACTACCTTTTTCATAATCTTTTTCTTTACTTCCTTTTCTTTTTCTTCAATTTCCCTTCCTTCTGCATTTTATTTTTCTTCTTTTTCTATTCTTTCTTTTTCTATTTTCTCCTTCAACGTATGTTGATCCTTCTTGGCTTATCTTGGTGTCATAAATTTCAACTTCATTTCATGTCCCTCATGCCTCAAATAAAGGGAACGTTCATCAAGATTGAGCATTTCAAAATGAACCAATGCCCATCTCAAAAGAAGATGACAAGAGTTCGTGGGAGCAATATGACACAATACTTCTTTCACAGATTGTCATCTACTGAATTTGATCCTTGCTTGATTCGGGTGAAAGCTTGTTGGTAACTGTAGGTTCTCCACCAATCTTTGGCTTACAATATTGTTGTTGCTTTCGTAAACGAACGCAACTAAACATGGGTGGCCTTCGATTAAACACCTTGTTCTCTACTACCTTTTTCCTAATCTTTTTCTTTACTTCCTTATCTTTATCTTCAATTTCCCTTCCTTCTGCAGTTTATTTTTCTTCTTTTTCTATTCTTTCTTTTTCTATTTTCTCCTTCAACGTATGTTGATCCTTCTTGGCTTGTCTTGGTGTCATGAATTTCAACTTCATTTCATGTACCTCATGCCTCAAATAAACAAAACATTCATCAAGATTGAGCGTTTTAAAATGAAGTCATGCCCATCCCAAAAGAAGATGACAAGAGTTCGTGGGAGCAATATCACATAATACTTCTTTCACAGATTGTCATCTACTGAATTTGATCCTTGCTTGATTCGGGTGACAGCTTGTTGGTAACTGTAGGTTCTCCACCAATCTTTGGCTTACAACATTGTTGTCGCTTTCGTAAACGAATGCAACTAAACATGGGTGGCCTTCGATTAAACACCTTGTTCTCTACTACCTTTTTCCTAATCTTTTTCTTTACTTCCTTTTCTTTATCTTCAATTTCCCTTCCTTCTGCAGTTTATCTTTCTTCTTTTTCTATTCTTTCTTTTTCTATTTTCTCCTTCAACGTAAGTTGATCTTTCTTGGCTTGTCTTGGTGTCATGAATTTCAACCTCATTTCATGTCCCTCATCTCTCAAATAAAGGGAACATTCATCAAGATTGAGCGTTTTAAAGTGAAGCCATGCCCATGTCAAAAGAAGATGACAATAGTTTGTGGGAACAATATCACATAATACTTTTTTCACAGATTGTCATCTACTGAATTTGATCCTTGCTTGATTCGGGAGAAAGCTTGTTGGTAACTGTAGGTTCTCCACCAATCTTTGGCTTACAACATTGTTGTCGCTTTCGTAAACGAATGCAACTAAACATGGGTGGCCTTCGATTAAACACCTTGTTCTCTACTACCTTTTTCATCATCTTTTTCTTTACTTCCTTTTCTTTTTCTTCAATTTCCCTTCCTTCTGCAGTTTATCTTTCTACTTTTTCTATTCTTTCTTTTTCTATTTTCTCCTTCAACGTATGTTGATCCTTCTTGGCTTGTCTTGGTGTCATAAATTTCAACTTCATTTCATGTCCCTCATGTCTCAAATAAAGGGAACGTTCATCAAGATTGAGCGTTTCAAAATGAACTCATGCCCATCTCAAAAGAAGATGACAAGAGTTCGTGGGAGCAATATCACATAATACTTCTGTCACACATTGTCCTGTACTGAATTTGATCCTTGCTTGATTCGGATGAAAGCTTGTTGGTAACTTGAGTTTCTCCACCAATCTTTGGCTTACAACATTATTGTCGCTTTCGTAAACGAATGCAACTAAACATGGGTGGCCTTCGATTAAACACCTTGGTCTCTACTACCTTTTCCATAATCTTTTTCTTTACTTCCTTTTCTTTTTCTTCAATTCCCCTTCCTTCTGCAGTTTATCTTTCTTCTTTTTCTATTCTTTCTTTTTCTATTTTCTCCTTCAACGTAAGTTGATCTTTCTTGGCTTGTCTTGGTGTCATGAATTTCAACCTCATTTCATGTCCCTCATCTCTCAAATAAAGGGAACATTCATCAAGATTGAGCGTTTTAAAGTGAAGCCATGTCCATGTCAAAAGAAGATGACAAGAGTTTGTGGGAACAATATCACATAATACTTATTTCACACATTGTCCTGTACTGAATTTGATCCTGGGTTGATTCGGATGAAAGCTTGTTGGTAACTTGAATTTCTCCACCAATCTTTGGCTTACAACATTGTTGTCGCTTTCGTAAACGAATGCAACTAAACATGGGTGGCCTTCGATTAAACACCTTGTTCTCTACTACCTTTTTCATAATCTTTTTCTTTACTTCCTTTTCTTTTTCTTCAATTTCCCTTCCTTCTGCAGTTTATATTTCTTCTTTTTCTATTCTTTCTTTTTCTATTTTCTCCTTCAACGTATGTTGATCCTTCTTGGCTTATCTTGGTGTCATAAATTTCAACTTCATTTCATGTCCCTCATGCCTCAAATAAAGGGAACGTTCATCAAGATTGAGCGTTTCAAAATGAACCCATGCCCATCTCAAAAGAAGATGACCAGAGTTCGTGGGAGCAATATGACACAATACTTTTTCACAGATTGTCATCTACTGAATTTGATCCTTGCTTGATTCGGGTGAAAGCTTGTTGGTAACTGTAGGTTCTCCACCAATCTTTGGCTTACAACATTGTTGTCGCTTTCGTAAACGAATGCAACTAAACATGGGTGGCCTTCGATTAAACACCTTGTTCTCTACTACCTTTTCCATAATCTTTTTCTTTACTTCCTTTTCTTTTTCTTCAATTTCCCTTCCTTCTGCAGTTTACCTTTCTTCTTTTTCTATTCTTTCTTTTTCTATTTTCTCCTTCAACGTAAGTTGATCCTTCTTGGCTTGTCTTGGTGTCATGAATTTCAACCTCATTTCATGTCCCTCATCTCTCAAATAAAGGGAACATTCATCAAGATTGAGCGTTTTAAAGTGACGCCATGCCCATGTCAAAAGAAGATGACAAGAGTTTGTGGGAACAATATCACATAATACTTATTTCACACATTGTCCTGTACTGAATTTGATCCTGGGTTGATTCGGATGAAAGCTTGTTGGTAACTTGAGTTTCTCCACCAATCTTAGGCTTACAACATTGTTGTCGCTTTCGTAAACGAATGCAACTAAACGTGGGTGGCCTTCGATTAAACACCTTGTTCTCTACTACCTTTTTCATAATCTTTTTCTTTACTTCCTTTTCTTTTTCTTCAATTTCCCTTCCTTCTGCATTTTATTTTTCTTCTTTTTCTATTCTTTCTTTTTCTATTTTCTCCTTCAACGTATGTTGATCCTTCTTGGCTTGTCTTGGTGTCATAAATTTCAACTTCATTTCATGTCCCAAATGCCTCAAATAAAGGGAACGTTCATCAAGATTGAGCGTTTTAAAATGAACCCATGCCCATCTCAAAAGAAGATGACAGGAGTTCGTGGGAGCAATATCACATAATACTTCTGTCACACATTGTCCTGTACTAAATTTGATCCTTGCTTGATTCGGATGAAAGCTTGTTGGTAACTTGAGTTTCTCCACCAATCTTTGGCTTACAACATTTTTGTCGCTTTCGTAAACGAATGCAACTAAACATGGGTGGCCTTCGATTAAACACCTTGTTCTCTACTACCTTTTTCATAATCTTTTTCTTTACTTCCTTTTCTTTTCCTTCAATTTCCCTTCCTTCTGCATTTTATTTTTCTTCTTTTTCTATTCTTTCTTTTTCTATTTTCTCCTTCAACGTATGTTGATCCTTCTTGGCTTGTCTTGGTGTCATAAATTTCAACTTCATTTCATGTCCCTCATGCCTCAAATAAAGGGAACGTTCATCAAGATTGAGCGTTTTAAAATGAACCCATGCCCATCTCAAAAGAAGATGACAAGAGTTCGTGGGAGCAATATCACATCATACTTCTTTCACACATTGTCCTATACTGAATTTGATCCTTGCTTGATTCGGATGAAAGCTTGTTTGTAACTTGAGTTTCTCCACCAATCTTTGGTTTACAACATTGTTGTCGCTTTCGTAAACGAACGCAACTAAACATGGGTGGCCTTCGATTAAACACCTTGGTCTCTACTACCTTTTCCATAATCTTTTTCTTTACTTCCTTTTCTTTTTCTTCAATTCCCCTTCCTTCTGCAGTTTATCTTTCTTCTTTTTCTATTCTTTCTTTTTCTATTTTCTCCTTCAACGTAAGTTGATCGTTCTTGGCTTGTCTTGGTGTCATGAATTTCAACCTCATTTCATGTCCCTCATCTCTCAAATAAAGGGAACATTCATCAAGATTGAGCGTTTTAAAGTGAAGCCATGCCCATGTCAAAAGAAGATGACAAGAGTTTGTGGGAACAATATCACATAATACTTCTTTCACAGATTGTCATCTACTGAATTTGATCCTTGCTTGATTCGGGAGAAAGCTTGTTGGTAATTGTAGGTTCTCCACCAATCTTTGGCTTACAACATTGTTGTCGCTTTCGTAAACGAATGCAACTAAACATGGGTGGCCTTCGATTAAACACCTTGTTCTCTACTACCTTTTTCATCATCTTTTTCTTTACTTCCTTTTCTTTTTCTTCAATTTCCCTTCCTTCTGCAGTTTATCTTTCTACTTTTTCTATTCTTTCTTTTTCTATTTTCTCCTTCAACGTATGTTGATCCTTCTTGGCTTGTCTTGGTGTCATAAATTTCAACTTCATTTCATGTCCCTCATGCCTCAAATAAAGGGAACGTTCATCAAGATTGAGCGTTTCAAAATGAACTCATGCCCATCTCAAAAGAAGATGACAAGAGTTCGTGGGAGCAATATCACATAATACTTCTGTCACACATTGTCCTGTACTGAATTTGATCCTTGCTTGATTCGGATGAAAGCTTGTTGGTAACTTGAGTTTCTCCACCAATCTTTGGCTTACAACATTCTTGTCGCTTTCGTAAACGAATGCAACTAAACATGGGTGGCCTTCGATTAAACACCTTGGTCTCTACTACCTTTTCCATAATCTTTTTCTTTACTTCCTTTTCTTTTTCTTCAATTCCCCTTCCTTCTGCAGTTTATCTTTCTTCTTTTTCTATTCTTTCTTTTTCTATTTTCTCCTTCAACGTAAGTTGATCTTTCTTGGCTTGTCTTGGTGTCATGAATTTCAACCTCATTTCATGTCCCTCATCTCTCAAATAAAGGGAACATTCATCAAGATTGAGCGTTTTAAAGTGAAGCCATGTCCATGTCAAAAGAAGATGACAAGAGTTTGTGGGAACAATATCACATAATACTTATTTCACACATTGTCCTGTACTGAATTTGATCCTGGGTTGATTCGGATGAAAGCTTGTTGGTAACTTGAATTTCTCCACCAATCTTTGGCTTACAACATTGTTGTCGCTTTCGTAAACGAATGCAACTAAACATGGGTGGCCTTCGATTAAACACCTTGTTCTCTACTACCTTTTTCATAATCTTTTTCTTTACTTCCTTTTCTTTTTCTTCAATTTCCCTTCCTTCTGCAGTTTATATTTCTTCTTTTTCTATTCTTTCTTTTTCTATTTTCTCCTTCAACGTATGTTGATCCTTCTTGGCTTATCTTGGTGTCATAAATTTCAACTTCATTTCATGTCCCTCATGCCTCAAATAAAGGGAACGTTCATCAAGATTGAGCGTTTCAAAATGAACCCATGCCCATCTCAAAAGAAGATGACCAGAGTTCGTGGGAGCAATATGACACAATACTTCTTTCACAGATTGTCATCTAATGAATTTGATCCTTGCTTGATTTGGGTGAAAGCTTGTTGGTAACTGTAGGTTCGCCACCAATCTTTGGCTTACAACATTGTTGTCGCTTTCGTAAACGAATGCAACTAAACATGGGTGGCCTTCGATTAAACACCTTGTTCTCTACTACCTTTTTCATAATCTCTTTCTTTACTTCCTTTTCTTTTTCTTCAATTTCCCTTCCTTCTGCATTTTATTTTTCTTCTTTTTCTATTCTTTCTTTTTCTATTTTCTCCTTCAACGTATGTTGATCCTTCTTGGCTTGTCTTGGTGTCATAAATTTCAACTTCATTTCATGTCCCTCATGCCTCAAATAAAGGGAACGTTCATCAAGATTGAGCGTTTTAAAATGAACCCATGCCCATCTCAAAAGAAGATGACAGGAGTTCGTGGGAGCAATATCACATAATACTTCTGTCACACATTGTCCTGTACTGAATTTGATCCTTGCTTGATTCGGATGAAAGCTTGTTCGTAACTGTAGGTTCTCCACCAATCTTTGGCTTACAACATTGTTGTCGCTTTCGTAAACGAATGCAACTAAACATGGGTGGCCTTCGATTAAACACCTTGTTCTCTACTACCTTTTTCATCATCTTTTTCTTTACTTCCTTTTCTTTTTCTTCAATTTCCCCTCCTTCTGCAGTTTATCTTTCTACATTTTCTATTCTTTCTTTTTCTATTTTCTCCTTCAACGTATGTTGATCCTTCTTGGCTTGTCTTGGTGTCATAAATTTCAACTTCATTTCATGTCCCTCATGCCTCAAATAAAGGGAACGTTCATCAAGATTGAGCGTTTCAAAATGAACTCATGCCCATCTCAAAAGAAGATGACAAGAGTTCGTGGGAGCAATATCACATAATACTTCTGTCACACATTGTCCTGTACTGAATTTGATCCTTGCTTGATTCGGATGAAAGCTTGTTGGTAACTTGAGTTTCTCCACCAATCTTTGGCTTACAACATTCTTGTCGCTTTCGTAAACGAATGCAACTAAACATGGGTCGCCTTCGATTAAACACCTTGGTCTGTACTACCTTTTCCATAATCTTTTTCTTTACTTCCTTTTCTTTTTCTTCAATTCCCCTTCCTTCTGCAGTTTATCTTTCTTCTTTTTCTATTCTTTCTTTTTCTATTTTCTCCTTCAACGTAAGTTGATCTTTCTTGGCTTGTCTTGGTGTCATGAATATCAACCTCATTTCATGTCCCTCATCTCTCAAATAAAGGGAACATTCATCAAGATTGAGCGTTTTAAAGTGAAGTCATGCCCATGCAAAAGAAGATGACAAGAGTTTGTGGGAACAATATCACATAATACTTATTTCACACATTGTCCTGTACTGAATTTGATCCTGGGTTGATTCGGATAAAAGCTTGTTGGTAACTTGAATTTCTCCACCAATCTTTGGCTTACAACATTGTTGTCGCTTTCGTAAACGAATGCAACTAAACATGGGTGGCCTTCGATTAAACACCTTGTTCTCTACTACCTTTTTCATAATCTTTTTCTTTACTTCGTTTTCTTTTTCTTCAATTTCCCTTCCTTCTGCAGTTTATATTTCTTCTTTTTCTATTCTTTCTTTTTCTATTTTCTCCTTCAACGTATGTTGATCCTTCTTGGCTTATCTTGGTGTCATAAATTTCAACTTCATTTCATGTCCCTCATGCCTCAAATAAAGGGAACGTTCATCAAGATTGAGCGTTTCAAAATGAACCCATGCCCATCTCAAAAGAAGATGACCAGAGTTCATGGGAGCAATATGACACAATACTTCTTTCACAGATTGTCATCTACTGAATTTGATCCTTGCTTGATTCGGGTGAAAGCTTGTTGGTAACTGTAGGTTCTCCACCAATCTTTGGCTTACAACATTGTTGTCGCTTTCGTAAACGAATGCAACTAAACATGGGTGGCCTTCGATTAAACACCTTGTTCTCTACTACCTTTTCCATAATCTTTTTCTTTACTTCCTTTTCTTTTTCTTCAATTTCCCTTCCTTCTGCAGTTTACCTTTCTTCTTTTTCTATTCTTTCTTTTTCTATTTTCTCCTTCAACGTAAGTTGATCCTTCTTGGCTTGTCTTGGTGTCATGAATTTCAACCTCATTTCATGTCCCTCATCTCTCAAATAAAGGGAACATTCATCAAGATTGAGCGTTTTAAAGTGACGCCATGCCCATGTCAAAAGAAGATGACAAGAGTTTGTGGGAACAATATCACATAATACTTATTTCACACATTGTCCTGTACTGAATTTGATCCTGGGTTGATTCGGATGAAAGCTTGTTGGTAACTTGAGTTTCTCCACCAATCTTAGGCTTACAACATTGTTGTCGCTTTCGTAAACGAATGCAACTAAACATGGGTGGCCTTCGATTAAACACCTTGTTCTCTACTACCTTTTTCATAATCTTTTTCTTTACTTCCTTTTCCTTTTCTTCAATTTCCCTTCCTTTTGCAGTTTATTATTCTTCTTTTTCTATTCTTTCTTTTTCTATTTTCTCCTTCAACGTATGTTGATCCTTCTTGGCTTATCTTGGTGTCATAAATTTCAACTTCATTTCATGTCCCTCATGCCTCAAATAAAGGAAACGTTCATCAAGATTGAGCGTTTCAAAATGAACCCATGCCCATCTCAAAAGAAGATGACAAGAGTTCGTGGGAGCAATATGACATAATACTTCTTTCACAGATTGTCCTCTACTGAATTTGATCCTTGCTTGATTCGGGAGAAAGCTTGTTGGTAACTGTAGGTTCTCCACCAATCTTTGGCTTACAACATTGTTGTCGCTTTCGTAAACGAATGCAACTAAACATGGGTGGCCTTCGATTAAACACCTTGTTCTCTACTACCTTTTTCATCATCTTTTTCTTTACTTCCTTTTCTTTTTCTTCAATTTCCCTTCCTTCAGCAGTTTATCTTTCTACTTTTTCTATTCTTTCTTTTTCTATTTTCTCCTTCAACGTATGTTGATCCTTCTTGGCTTGTCTTGGTGTCATAAATTTCAACTTCATTTCATGTCCCTCATGCCTCAAATAAAGGGAACGTTCATCAAGATTGAGCGTTTCAAAATGAACTCATGCCCATCTCAAAAGAAGATGACAAGAGTTCGTGGGAGCAATATCACATAATACTTCTGTCACACATTGTCCTGTACTGAATTTGATCCTTGCTTGATTCGGATGAAAGCTTGTTGGTAACTTGAGTTTCTCCACCAATCTTTGGCTTACAACATTCTTGTCGCTTTCGTAAACGAATGCAACTAAACATGGGTGGCCTTCGATTAAACACCTTGGTCTCTACTACCTTTTCCATAATCTTTTTCTTTACTTCCTTTTCTTTTTCTTCAATTCCCCTTCCTTCTGCAGTTTATCTTTCTTCTTTTTCTATTCTTTCTTTTTCTATTTTCTCCTTCAACGTAAGTTGATCTTTCTTGGCTTGTCTTGGTGTCATGAATTTCAACCTCATTTCATGTCCCTCATCTCTCAAATAAAGGGAACATTCATCAAGATTGAGCGTTTTAAAGTGAAGCCATGCCCATGTCAAAAGAAGATGACAAGAGTTTGTGGGAACAATATCACATAATACTTATTTCACACATTGTCCTGTACTGAATTTGATCCTGGGTTGATTCGGATGAAAGCTTGTTGGTAACTTGAATTTCTCCACCAATCTTTGGCTTACAACATTGTTGTCGCTTTCGTAAACGAATGCAACTAAACATGGGTGGCCTTCGATTAAACACCTTGTTCTCTACTACCTTTTTCATAATCTTTTTCTTTACTTCCTTTTCTTTTTCTTCAATTTCCCTTCCTTCTGCAGTTTATATTTCTTCTTTTTCTATTCTTTCTTTTTCTATTTTCTCCTTCAACGTATGTTGATCCTTCTTGGCTTATCTTGGTGTCATAAATTTCAACTTCATTTCATGTCCCTCATGCCTCAAATAAAGGGAACGTTCATCAAGATTGAGCGTTTCAAAATGAACCCATGCCCATCTCAAAAGAAGATGACCAGAGTTCATGGGAGCAATATGACACAATACTTCTTTCACAGATTGTCATCTACTGAATTTGATCCTTGCTTGATTCGGGTGAAAGCTTGTTGGTAACTGTAGGTTCTCCACCAATCTTTGGCTTACAACATTGTTGTCGTTTTCGTAAACGAATGCAACTAAACATGGGTGGCCTTCGATTAAACACCTTGTTCTCTACTACCTTTTTCATAATCTTTTTCTTTACTTCCTTTTCTTTTTCTTCAATTTCCCTTCCTTCTGTAGTTTACCTTTCTTCTTTTTCTATTCTTTCTTTTTCTATTTTCTCCTTCAACGTAAGTTGATCCTTCTTGGCTTGTCTTGGTGTCATGAATTTCAACCTCATTTCATGTCCCTCATCTCTCAAATAAAGGGAACATTCATCAAGATTGAGCGTTTTAAAGTGACGCCATGCCCATGTCAAAAGAAGATGACAAGAGTTTGTGGGAACAATATCACATAATACTTATTTCACACATTGTCCTGTACTGAATTTGATCCTGGGTTGATTCGGATGAAAGCTTGTTGGTAACTTGAGTTTCTCCACCAATCTTAGGCTTACAACATTGTTGTCGCTTTCGTAAACGAATGCAACTAAACATGGGTGGCCTTCGATTAAACACCTTGTTCTCTACTACCTTTTTCATAATCTTTTTCTTTACTTCCTTTTCTTTTTCTTCAATTTCCCTTCCTTTTGCAGTTTATTATTCTTCTTTTTCTATTCTTTCTTTTTCTATTTTCTCCTTCAACGTATGTTGATCCTTCTTGGCTTATCTTGGTGTCATAAATTTCAACTTCATTTCATGTCCCTCATGCCTCAAATAAAGGAAACGTTCATCAAGATTGAGCGTTTCAAAATGAACCCATGCCCATCTCAAAAGAAGATGACAAGAGTTCGTGGGAGCAATATGACATAATACTTCTTTCACAGATTGTCATCTACTGAATTTGATCCTTGCTTGATTCGGGTGAAAGCTTGTTGGTAACTGTAGGTTCTCCACCAATCTTTGGCTTACAACATTGTTGTCGCTTTCGTAAACGAATGCAACTAAACATGGGTGGCCTTCGATTAAACACCTTGTTCTCTACTACCTTTTTCCTAATCTTTTTCTTTACTTCCTTATCTTTATCTTCAATTTCCCTTCCTTCTGCAGTTTATTTTTCTGCTTTTTCTATTCTTTCTTTTTCTATTTTCTCCTTCAACGTATGTTGATCCTTTTTGGCTTGTCTTGGTGTCATAAATTTCAACTTCATTTCATGTCCCTCATGCCTCAAATAAACGAAACATTCATCAAGATTGAGCGTTTTAAAATGAAGTCATGCCCATCTCAAAAGAAGATGACAAGAGTTCGTGGGAGCAATATCACATAATACTTCTTTCACAGATTGTCATCTACTGAATTTGATCCTTGCTTGATTCGGGTTAAAGCTTGTTTGTAACTTGAGTTTCTCCACCAATCTTTGGCTTAATACATTGTTGTCGCTTTCGTAAACGAACGCAACTAAACATGGGTGGCCTTCGATTAAACACCCATTTCTCTACTACCTTTTCCATAATCTTTTTCTTTACTTCCTTTTCTTTTTCTTCAATTTCCCTTCCTTCTGCAGTTTATCTTTCTTCTTTTTCTATTCTTTCTTTTTCTATTTTCTCCTTCAACGTATGTTGATCCTTCTTGGCTTGTCTTGGTGTCATAAATTTCACCTTCATTTCATGTCCCTCATGCCTCATATAAAGGGAACGTTCATCAAGATTGCGCGTTTTAAAATGAACCCATGCCCATCTCAAAAGAAGATGACAAGAGTTCGTGGGAGCAATATCACATCATACTTCTTTCACACGTTGTCCTATACTGAATTTGATCCTTGCTTGATTCGGATGAAAGTTTGTTGGTAACTTGAGTTTCTCCACCAATCTTTGGTTACAACATTGTTGTCGGATGGCCTTCGATTAAACACCTTGTTCTCTACTACCTTTTCCATAATCTTTTTCTTTACTTCCTTTTCTTTTTCTTCAATTTCCCTTCCTTCTGCAGTTTATCTTTCTTCTTTTTCTATTCTTTCTTTTTCTATTTTCTCCTTCAACGTAAGTTGATCCTTCTTGGCTTGTCTTGGTGTCATGAATTTCAACCTCATTTCATGTCCCTCATCTCTCAAATAAAGGGAACATTCATCAAGATTGAGCATTTTAAAGTGAAGCCATGCCCATGTCAAAAGAAGATGACAAGAGTTTGTGGAAACAATATCACATAATACTTATTTCACACATTGTCCTGTACTGAATTTGATCCTGGGTTGATTCGGATGAAAGCTTGTTGGTAACTTGAGTTTCTCCACCAATCTTTGGCTTACAACATTGTTGTCGCTTTCGTAAACGAATGCAACTAAACATGGGTGGCCTTCGATTAAACACCTTGTTCTCTACTACCTTTTTCATAATCTTTTTCTTTACTTCCTTTTCTTTTTCTTCAATTTCCCTTCCTTCTGCAGTTTATATTTCTTCTTTTTCTATTCTTTCTTTTTCTATTTTCTCCTTCAACGTATGTTGATCCTTCTTGGCTTATCTTGGTGTCATAAATTTCAACTTCATTTCATGTCCCTCATGCCTCAAATAAAGGGAACGTTCATCAAGATTGAGCGTTTCAAAATGAACCCATGCCCATCTCAAAAGAAGATGACCAGAGTTCGTGGGAGTAATATGACACAATACTTCTTTCACAGATTGTCATCTACTGAATTTGATCCTTGCTTGATTTGGGTGAAAGCTTGTTGGTAACTGTAGGTTCGCCACCAATCTTTGGCTTACAACATTGTTGTCGCTTTCGTAAACGAATGCAACTAAACATGGGTGGCCTTCGATTAAACACCTTGTTCTCTACTACCTTTTCCATAATCTTTTTCTTTACTTCCTTTTCTTTTTCTTCAATTTCCCTTCCTTCTGCAGTTTATCTTTCTTCTTTTTCTATTCTTTCTTTTTCTATTTTCTCCTTCAACGTAAGTTGATCCTTCTTGGCTTGTCTTGGTGTCATGAATTTCAACCTCATTTCATGTCCCTCATCTCTCAAATAAAGGGAACATTCATCAAGATTGAACATTTTAAAGTGAAGCCATGCCCATGTCAAAAGAAGATGACAAGAGTTTGTGGGAACAATATCACATAATACTTATCTCACACATTGTCCTGTACTGAATTTGATCCTGGGTTGATTCGGATGAAAGCTTGTTGGTAACTTGAGTTTCTCCACCAATCTTTGGCTTACAACATTGTTGTCGCTTTCGTAAACGAATGCAACTAAACATGGGTGGCCTTCGATTAAACACCTTGTTCTCTACTACCTTTTTCATAATCTTTTTCTTTACTTCCTTTTCTTTTTCTTCAATTTCCCTTCCTTCTGCAGTTTATATTTCTTCTTTTTCTATTCTTTCTTTTTCTATTTTCTCCTTCAACGTATGTTGATCCTTCTTGGCTTATCTTGGTGTCATAAATTTCAACTTCATTTCATGTCCCTCATGCCTCAAATAAAGGGAACGTTCATCAAGATTGAGCGTTTCAAAATGAACCCATGCCCATCTCAAAAGAAGATGACAAGAGTTCGTGGGAGCAATATGACATAATACTTCTTTCACAGATTGTCATCTACTGAATTTGATCCTTGCTTGATTCGGGTGAAAGCTTGTTGGTAACTGTAGGTTCTCCACCAATCTTTGGCTTACAACATTGTTGTCGCTTTCGTAAACGAATGCAACTAAACATGGGTGGCCTGCGATTAAACACCTTGTTCTCTACTACCTTTTCCATAATCTTTTTCTTTACTTCCTTTTCTTTTTCTTCAATTTCCCTTCCTTCTGCAGTTTATCTTTCTTCTTTTTCTATTCTTTCTTTTTCTATTTTCTCCCTCAACGTAAGTTGATCCTTCTTGGCTTGTCTTGGTGTCATAAATTTCAACTTCATTTCATGTCCCTCATGCCTCAAATAAACGAAACATTCATCAAGATTGAGCATTTTAAAGTGAAGTCATGCCCATGTCAAAAGAAGATGACAAGAGTTTGTGGGAACAATATCACATAATACTTCTTTCACAGATTGTCATCTACTGAATTTGATCCTGGGTTGATTCGGATTAAAGCTTGTTGGTAACTTGAGTTTCTCCACCAATCTTAGGCTTACAACATTGTTGTCGCTTTCGTAAACGAATGCAACTAAACATGGGTGGCCTTCGATTAAACACCTTGTTCTCTACTACCTTTTTCATAATCTTTTTCTTTACTTCCTTTTCTTTTTCTTCAATTTCCCTTCCTTTTGCAGTTTATTATTCTTCTTTTTCTATTCTTTCTTTTTCTATTTTCTCCTTCAACGTATGTTGATCCTTCTTGGCTTATCTTGGTGTCATAAATTTCAACTTCATTTCATGTCCCTCATGCCTCAAATAAAGGAAACGTTCATCAAGATTGAGCGTTTCAAAATGAACCCATGCCCATCTCAAAAGAAGATGACAAGAGTTCGTGGGAGCAATATGACATAATACTTCTTTCACAGATTGTCATCTACTGAATTTGATCCTTGCTTGATTCGGGTGAAAGCTTGTTGGTAACTGTAGGTTCTCCACCAATCTTTGGCTTACAACATTGTTGTCGCTTTCGTAAACGAATGCAACTAAACATGGGTGGCCTTCGATTAAACACCTTGTTCTCTACTACCTTTTTCCTAATCTTTTTCTTTACTTCCTTATCTTTATCTTCAATTTCCCTTCCTTCTGCAGTTTATATTTCTTCTTTTTCTATTCTTTCTTTTTCTATTTTCTCCTTCAACGTATGTTGATCCTCCTTGGCTTATCTTGGTGTCATAAATTTCAACTTCATTTCATGTCCCTCATGCCTCAAATAAAGGGAACGTTCATCAAGATTGAGCGTTTCAAAATGAACCCATGCCCATCTCAAAAGAAGATGACAAGAGTTCGTGGGAGCAATATGACATAATACTTCTTTCACAGATTGTCATCTACTGAATTTGATCCTTGCTTGATTCGGGTGAAAGCTTGTTGGTAACTGTAGGTTCTCCACCAATCTTTGGCTTACAACATTGTTGTCGCTTTCGTAAACGAATGCAACTAAACATGGGTGGCCTGCGATTAAACACCTTGTTCTCTACTACCTTTTCCATAATCTTTTTCTTTACTTCCTTTTCTTTTTCTTCAATTTCCCTTCCTTCTGCAGTTTATCTTTCTTCTTTTTCTATTCTTTCTTTTTCTATTTTCTCCCTCAACGTAAGTTGATCCTTCTTGGCTTGTCTTGGTGTCATAAATTTCAACTTCATTTCATGTCCCTCATGCCTCAAATAAACGAAACATTCATCAAGATTGAGCATTTTAAAGTGAAGTCATGCCCATGTCAAAAGAAGATGACAAGAGTTTGTGGGAACAATATCACATAATACTTCTTTCACAGATTGTCATCTACTGAATTTGATCCTGGGTTGATTCGGATTAAAGCTTGTTGGTAACTTGAGTTTCTCCACCAATCTTAGGCTTACAACATTGTTGTCGCTTTCGTAAACGAATGCAACTAAACATGGGTGGCCTTCGATTAAACACCTTGTTCTCTACTACCTTTTTCATAATCTTTTTCTTTACTTCCTTTTCTTTTTCTTCAATTTCCCTTCCTTTTGCAGTTTATTATTCTTCTTTTTCTATTCTTTCTTTTTCTATTTTCTCCTTCAACGTATGTTGATCCTTCTTGGCTTATCTTGGTGTCATAAATTTCAACTTCATTTCATGTCCCTCATGCCTCAAATAAAGGAAACGTTCATCAAGATTGAGCGTTTCAAAATGAACCCATGCCCATCTCAAAAGAAGATGACAAGAGTTCGTGGGAGCAATATGACATAATACTTCTTTCACAGATTGTCATCTACTGAATTTGATCCTTGCTTGATTCGGGTGAAAGCTTGTTGGTAACTGTAGGTTCTCCACCAATCTTTGGCTTACAACATTGTTGTCGCTTTCGTAAACGAATGCAACTAAACATGGGTGGCCTTCGATTAAACACCTTGTTCTCTACTACCTTTTTCCTAATCTTTTTCTTTACTTCCTTATCTTTATCTTCAATTTCCCTTCCTTCTGCAGTTTATTTTTCTGCTTTTTCTATTCTTTCTTTTTCTATTTTCTCCTTCAACGTATGTTGATCCTTTTTGGCTTGTCTTGGTGTCATAAATTTCAACTTCATTTCATGTCCCTCATGCCTCAAATAAACGAAACATTCATCAAGATTGAGCGTTTTAAAATGAAGTCATGCCCATCTCAAAAGAAGATGACAAGAGTTCGTGGGAGCAATATCACATAATACTTCTTTCACAGATTGTCATCTACTGAATTTGATCCTTGCTTGATTCGGGTTAAAGCTTGTTTGTAACTTGAGTTTCTCCACCAATCTTTGGCTTAATACATTGTTGTCGCTTTCGTAAACGAACGCAACTAAACATGGGTGGCCTTCGATTAAACACCCATTTCTCTACTACCTTTTCCATAATCTTTTTCTTTACTTCCTTTTCTTTTTCTTCAATTTCCCTTCCTTCTGCAGTTTATCTTTCTTCTTTTTCTATTCTTTCTTTTTCTATTTTCTCCTTCAACGTATGTTGATCCTTCTTGGCTTGTCTTGGTGTCATAAATTTCACCTTCATTTCATGTCCCTCATGCCTCATATAAAGGGAACGTTCATCAAGATTGCGCGTTTTAAAATGAACCCATGCCCATCTCAAAAGAAGATGACAAGAGTTCGTGGGAGCAATATCACATCATACTTCTTTCACACGTTGTCCTATACTGAATTTGATCCTTGCTTGATTCGGATGAAAGTTTGTTGGTAACTTGTGTTTCTCCACCAATCTTTGGTTACAACATTGTTGTCGGATGGCCTTCGATTAAACACCTTGTTCTCTACTACCTTTTCCATAATCTTTTTCTTTACTTCCTTTTCTTTTTCTTCAATTTCCCTTCCTTCTGCAGTTTATCTTTCTTCTTTTTCTATTCTTTCTTTTTCTATTTTCTCCTTCAACGTAAGTTGATCCTTCTTGGCTTGTCTTGGTGTCATGAATTTCAACCTCATTTCATGTCCCTCATCTCTCAAATAAAGGGAACATTCATCAAGATTGAGCATTTTAAAGTGAAGCCATGCCCATGTCAAAAGAAGATGACAAGAGTTTGTGGAAACAATATCACATAATACTTATTTCACACATTGTCCTGTACTGAATTTGATCCTGGGTTGATTCGGATGAAAGCTTGTTGGTAACTTGAGTTTCTCCACCAATCTTTGGCTTACAACATTGTTGTCGCTTTCGTAAACGAATGCAACTAAACATGGGTGGCCTTCGATTAAACACCTTGTTCTCTACTACCTTTTTCATAATCTTTTTCTTTACTTCCTTTTCTTTTTCTTCAATTTCCCTTCCTTCTGCAGTTTATATTTCTTCTTTTTCTATTCTTTCTTTTTCTATTTTCTCCTTCAACGTATGTTGATCCTTCTTGGCTTATCTTGGTGTCATAAATTTCAACTTCATTTCATGTCCCTCATGCCTCAAATAAAGGGAACGTTCATCAAGATTGAGCGTTTCAAAATGAACCCATGCCCATCTCAAAAGAAGATGACCAGAGTTCGTGGGAGCAATATGACACAATACTTCTTTCACAGATTGTCATCTACTGAATTTGATCCTTGCTTGATTCGGGTGAAAGCTTGTTGGTAACTGTAGGTTCGCCACCAATCTTTGGCTTACAACATTGTTGTCGCTTTCGTAAACGAATGCAACTAAACATGGGTGGCCTTCGATTAAACACCTTGTTCTCTACTACCTTTTCCATAATCTTTTTCTTTACTTCCTTTTCTTTTTCTTCAATTTCCCTTCCTTCTGCAGTTTATCTTTCTTCTTTTTCTATTCTTTCTTTTTCTATTTTCTCCTTCAACGTAAGTTGATCCTTCTTGGCTTGTCTTGGTGTCATGAATTTCAACCTCATTTCATGTCCCTCATCTCTCAAATAAAGGGAACATTCATCAAGATTGAGCATTTTAAAGTGAAGCCATGCCCATGTCAAAAGAAGATGACAAGAGTTTGTGGGAACAATATCACATAATACTTATCTCACACATTGTCCTGTACTGAATTTGATCCTGGGTTGATTCGGATGAAAGCTTGTTGGTAACTTGAGTTTCTCCACCAATCTTTGGCTTACAACATTGTTGTCGCTTTCGTAAACGAATGCAACTAAACATGGGTGGCCTTCGATTAAACACCTTGTTCTCTACTACCTTTTTCATAATCTTTTTCTTTACTTCCTTTTCTTTTTCTTCAATTTCCCTTCCTTCTGCAGTTTATATTTCTTCTTTTTCTATTCTTTCTTTTTCTATTTTCTCCTTCAACGTATGTTGATCCTTCTTGGCTTATCTTGGTGTCATAAATTTCAACTTCATTTCATGTCCCTCATGCCTCAAATAAAGGGAACGTTCATCAAGATTGAGCGTTTCAAAATGAACCCATGCCCATCTCAAAAGAAGATGACAAGAGTTCGTGGGAGCAATATGACATAATACTTCTTTCACAGATTGTCATCTACTGAATTTGATCCTTGCTTGATTCGGGTGAAAGCTTGTTGGTAACTGTAGGTTCTCCACCAATCTTTGGCTTACAACATTGTTGTCGCTTTCGTAAACGAATGCAACTAAACATGGGTGGCCTTTGATTAAACACCTTGTTCTCTACTACCTTTTCCATAATCTTTTTCTTTACTTCCTTTTCTTTTTCTTTAATTTCCTTTCCTTCTACAGTTTATCTTTCTTCTTTTTCTATTCTTTCTTTTTCTATTTTCTCCTTCAACGTATGTTGATCCTTCTTGGCTTGTCTTGGTGTCATAAATTTCAACTTCATTTCATGTCCCTCATACCTCAAATAAAGGGAACGTTCATCAAGATTGCGCGTTTTAAAATGAACCCATGCCCATCTCAAAAGAAGATGACCAGAGTTCGTGGGAGCAATATGACACAATACTTCTTTCACATATTGTCATCTACTGAATTTGATCCTTGCTTCATTCGGGTGAAAGCTTGTTGGTAACTGTAGGTTCTCCACCAATCTTTGGCTTACAACATTGTTGTCGCTTTCGTAAACGAATGCAACTAAACATGGGTGGCCTTCGATTAAACACCTTGTTCTCTACTACCTTTTCCATAATCTTTTTCTTTACTTCCTTTTCTTTTTCTTCAATTTCCCTTCCTTCTGCAGTTTATCTTTCTTCTTTTTCTATTCTTTCTTTTTCTATTTTCTCCTTCAACGTATGTTGATCCTTCTTGGCTTGTCTTGGTGTCATAAATTTCACCTTCATTTCATGTCCCTCATGCCTCATATAAAGGGAACGTTCATCAAGATTGCGCGTTTTAAAATGAACCCATGCCCATCTCAAAAGAAGATGACAAGAGTTCGTGGGAGCAATATCACATCATACTTCTTTCACACGTTGTCCTATACTGAATTTGATCCTTGCTTGATTCGGATTAAAGTTTGTTGGTAACTTGAGTTTCTCCACCAATCTTTGGTTACAACATTGTTGTCGGATGGCCTTCGATTAAACACCTTGTTCTCTACTACCTTTTCCATAATCTTTTTCTTTACTTCCTTTTCTTTTTCTTCAATTTCCCTTCCTTCTGCAGTTTATCTTTCTTCTTTTTCTATTCTTTCTTTTTATTTTTCTCCATCAACGTAAGTTGATCCTTCTTGGCTTGTCTTGGTGTCATGAATTTCAACATCATTTCATGTCCCTCATCTCTCAAATAAAGGGAACATTCATCAAGATTGAGCGTTTTAAAGTGAAGCCAAGCCCATCTCAAAAGAAGATGACAAGAGTTTGTGGGAACAATATCACATAATACTTCTTTCACACATTGTCCTGTACTGAATTTGATCCTTGCGTGATTCGGATGAAAGCTTGTTGGTAACTTGAGTTTCTCCAGCAATCTTTGGTTTACAACATTGTTGTCGCTTTCGTAAACGAACGCAACTAAACATGGGTGGCCTTTGATTAAACACCTTGTTCTCTACTACCTTTTCCATAATCTTTTTCTTTACTTCCTTTTCTTTTTCTTCAATTTCCTTTCCTTCTGCAGTTTATCTTTCTTCTTTTTCTATTCTTTCTTTTTCTATTTTCTCCTTCAACGTATGTTGATCCTTCTTGGCTTGTCTTGGTGTCATAAATTTCAACTTCATTTCATGTCCCTCATACCTCAAATAAAGGGAACGTTCATCAAGATTGCGCGTTTTAAAATGAACCCATGCCCATCTCAAAAGAAGATGACCAGAGTTCGTGGGAGCAATATGACACAATACTTCTTTCACATATTGTCATCTACTGAATTTGATCCTTGCTTCATTCGGGTGAAAGCTTGTTGGTAACTGTAGGTTCTCCACCAATCTTTGGCTTACAACATTGTTGTCGCTTTCGTAAACGAATGCAACTAAACATGGGTGGCCTTCGATTAAACACCTTGTTCTCTACTACCTTTTCCATAATCTTTTTCTTTACTTCCTTTTCTTTTTCTTCAATTTCCCTTCCTTCTGCAGTTTATCTTTCTTCTTTTTCTATTCTTTCTTTTTCTATTTTCTCCTTCAACGTATGTTGATCCTTCTTGGCTTGTCTTGGTGTCATAAATTTCACCTTCATTTCATGTCCCTCATGCCTCATATAAAGGGAACGTTCATCAAGATTGCGCGTTTTAAAATGAACCCATGCCCATCTCAAAAGAAGATGACAAGAGTTCGTGGGAGCAATATCACATCATACTTCTTTCACACGTTGTCCTATACTGAATTTGATCCTTGCTTGATTCGGATGAAAGTTTGTTGGTAACTTGAGTTTCTCCACCAATCTTTGGTTACAACATTGTTGTCGCTTTCGTAAACGAACGCAACTAAACATGGGTGGCCTTCGATTAAACACCTTGTTCTCTACTACCTTTTCCATAATCTTTTTCTTTACTTCCTTTTCTTTTTCTTCAATTTCCTTTCCTTCTGCAGTTTATCTTTCTTCTTTTTCTATTCTTTCTTTTTCTATTTTCTCCTTCAACGTAAGTTGATCCTTCTTGGCCTGTCTTGGTGTCATGAATTTCAACTTCATTTCATGTCCCTCATCTCTCAAATAAAGGGAACATTCATCAAGATTGAGCGTTTTAAAGTGAAGCCAAGCCCATCTCAAAAGAAGATGACAAGAGTTTGTGGGAACAATATCACATAATACTTCTTTCACACATTGTCCTGTACTGAATTTGATCCTTGCGTGATTCGGATGAAAGCTTGTTGGTAACTTCAGTTTCTCCAGCAATCTTTGGTTTACAACATTGTTGTCGCTTTCGTAAACGAACGCAACTAAACATGGGTGGCCTTTGATTAAACACCTTGTTCTCTACTACCTTTTCCATAATCTTTTTCTTTACTTCCTTTTCTTTTTCTTCAATTTCCTTTCCTTCTGCAGTTTATCTTTCTTCTTTTTCTATTCTTTCTTTTTCTATTTTCTCCTTCAACGTATGTTGATCTTTCTTGGCTTGTCTTGGTGTCATAAATTTCAACTTCATTTCATGTCCCTCATACCTCAAATAAAGGGAACGTTCATCAAGATTGCGCGTTTTAAAATGAACCCATGCCCATCTCAAAAGAAGATGACAAGAGTTCGTGGGAGCAATATCACTTCATACTTCTTTCACACATTGTCCTATACTGAATTTGATCCCTGCTTGATTCGGATGAAAGCTTGTTGGTAACTTGAGTTTCTCCACCAATCTTTGGCTTACAACATTGTTGTCGCTTTCGTAAACGAACGCAACTAAACATGGGTGGCCTTCGATTAAACACCTTGTTCTCTACTACCTTTTCCATAATCTTTTTCTTTACTTCCTTTTCTTTTTCTTCAATTTCCCTTCCTTCTGCAGTTTATCTTTCTTCTTTTTCTATTCTTTCTTATTCTATTTTCTCCTTCAACGTATGTTGATCCTTCTTGGCTTATCTTGGTGTCATAAATTTCAACTTCATTTCATGTCCCTCATGCCTCAAATAAAGGGAACGTTCATCAAGATTGAGCGTTTCAAAATGAACCCATGCCCATCTCAAAAGAAGATGACAAGAGTTCGTGGGAGCAATATCACATAATACTTCTTTCACAGATTGTCATCTACTGAATTTGATCCTTGCTTGATCCGGGTGAAAGCTTGTCGGTAACTGTAGGTTCTCCACCAATCTTTGGCTTACAACATTGTTGTCGCTTTCGTAAACGAATGCAACTAAACATGGGTGCCCTTCGATTAAACACCTTGTTCTTTACTACCTTTTTCATAATCTTTTTCTTTACTTCCTTTTCTTTTTCTTCAATTTCCCTTCCTTCTGCAGTTTATCTTTCTTCTTTTTCTATTCTTTCTTTTTCTATTTTCTCCTTCAACGTATGTAGATCCTTCTTGGCTTGTCTTGGTGTCATAAATTTCACCTTCATTTCATGTCCCTCATGCCTCAAATAAAGGGAACGTTCATCAAGATTGAGCGTTTTAAAATGAACCCATGCCCATCTCAAAAGAAGATGACAAGAGTTCGTGGGAGCAATATCACATCATACTTCTTTCACACATTGTCCCATACTGAATTTGATCCTTGCTTGATTCGGATGAAAGCTTGTTGGTAACTTGAGTTTCTCCACCAATCTTTGGTTTACAACATTGTTGTCGCTTTCGTAAACGAACGCAACTAAACATAGGTGGCCTTCGATTAAACACCTTGTTCTCTACTACCTTTTCCATAATCTTTTTCTTTACTTCCTTTTCTTTTTCTTCAATTTCCCTTCCTTCTGCAGTTTATCTTTCTTCTTTTTCTATTCTTTCTTTTTCTATTTTCTCCTTCAACGTAAGTTGATCCTTCTTGGCTTGTCTTGGTGTCATGAATTTCAACTTCATTTCATGTCTCTCATCTCTCAAATAAAGGGAACATTCATCAAGATTGAGCGTTTTAAAGTGAAGCCATGCCCATCTCAAAAGAAGATGACAAGAGTTTGTGGGAACAATATCACATAATACTTCTTTCACAGATTGTCATCTACTGAATTTGATCCTTGCTTGATCCGGGTGAAAGCTTGTCGGTAACTGTAGGTTCTCCACCAATCTTTGGCTTACAACATTGTTGTCGCTTTCGCAAACGAATGCAACTAAACATGGGTGGCCTTCGATTAAACACCTTGTTCTCTACTACCTTTTTCGTAATCTTTTTCTTTACTTCCTTTTCTTTTTCTTCAATTTCCCTTCCTTCTGCAGTTTATCTTTCTTCTTTTTCTATTCTTTCTTTTTCTATTTTCTCCTTCAACGTATGTTGATCCTTCTTGGCTTGTCTTGGTGTCATAAATTTCACCTTCATTTCATGTCCCTCATGCCTCAAATAAAGGGAACGTTCATCAAGATTGAGCGTTTTAAAATGAACCCATGCCCATCTCAAAAGAAGATGACAAGAGTTCGTGGGAGCAATATCACATCATACTTCTTTCACACATTGTCCTATACTGAATTTGATCCTTGCTTGATTCGGATGAAAGCTTGTTGGTAACTTGAGTTTCTCCACCAATCTTTGGCTTACAACATTGTTGTCGCTTTCGTAAACGAACGCAACTAAACATGGGTGGCCTTCGATTAAACACCTTGTTCTCTACTACCTTTTCCATAATCTTTTTCTTTACTTCCTTTTCTTTTTCTTCAATTTCCCTTCCTTCTGCAGTTTATCTTTCTTCTTTTTCTATTCTTTCTTATTCTATTTTCTCCTTCAACGTATGTTGATCCTTCTTGGCTTATCTTGGTGTCATAAATTTCAACTTCATTTCATGTCCCTCATGCCTCAAATAAAGGGAACGTTCATCAAGATTGAGCGTTTCAAAATGAACCCATGCCCATCTCAAAAGAAGATGACAAGAGTTCGTGGGAGCAATATCACATAATACTTCTTTCACAGATTGTCATCTACTGAATTTGATCCTTGCTTGATCTGGGTGAAAGCTTGTCGGTAACTGTAAGTTCTCCACCAATCTTTGGCTTACAACATTGTTGTCGCTTTCGTAAACGAATGCAACTAAACATGGGTGCCCTTCGATTAAACACCTTGTTCTCTACTACCTTTTTCATAATCTTTTTCTTTACTTCCTTTTCTTTTTCTTCAATTTCCCTTCCTTCTGCAGTTTATCTTTCTTCTTTTTCTATTCTTTCTTTTTCTATTTCCTCCTTCAACGTATGTTGATCCTTCTTGGCTTGTCTTGGTGTCATGAATTTCGACTTCATTTCATGTCCCTCATGCCTCAAATAAATGGAACATTCATCAAGATTGAGTGTTTTAAAATGAAGCCATGCCCATCTCAAAAGAAGATAACAAGAGTTCGTGGGAACAATATCACATAATACTTCTTTCACACATTGCATTTACTGAATTTGATCCTTGCTTGATTTGGGTGAAAGCTTGTTGGTAACTGTAGTTTCTCCACCAATCTTTGGGTTACAACATTATTGTCGCTTTCGTAAACGAATGCAACTAAACATGGGTGGCCTTCGATTAAACACCTTGTTCTCTACTACCTTTTTCATAATCTTTTTCTTTACTTCCTTTTCTTTTTCTTCAATTTCCCTTCCTTCTGCAGTTTATCTTTCTTCTTTTTCTATTTTTTCCTTTTCTATTTTCTCCTTCAACGTATGTCGATCCTTCTTGGCTTGTCTTGGTGTCATAAGTTTCAACTTCACTTCATGTCCCTTATGCCTCAAATAAAGGGAACGTCCATCAAGATTGAGTGTTTTAAACTGAACCCATGCCCATCTCAAAAGAAGATGACAAGAGTTCGTGGGAACAATATCACATAATACTTATCTCACACATTGTCCTGTACTGAATTTGATCCTTGCTTGATTCGGATGAAAGCTTGTTGGTAACTTGAGTTTCTCCACCAATCTTTGGCTTACAACATTGTTGTCACTTTCGTTAACGAATGCAACTAATCATGGGTGGCCTTCGATTAAACACCTTGTTTTCTACTACCTTTTTCATAATCTTTTTCTTTACTTCCTTTTCTTTTTCTTCAATTTCCCTTCCTTCTGCAGTTTATCTTTCTTCTTTTTCTATTCTTTCTTTTTCTATTTTCTCCTTCAACGTAAGTTGATCCTTCTTGGCTTGTCTTGGTGTCATGAATTTCAACTTCATTTCATGTCTCTCATCTCTCAAATAAAGGGAACATTCATCAAGATTGAGCGTTTTAAAGTGAAGCCATGCCCATCTCAAAAGAAGATGACAAGAGTTTGTGGGAACAATATCACATAATACTTCTTTCAAAGATTGTCATCTACTGAATTTGATCCTTGCTTGATCCGGGTGAAAGCTTGTTGGTAACTTGAGGTTCTCCACCAATCATTGGCTTACAACATTGTTGTCACTTTCGTAAACGAATGCAACTAAACATGGGTGGCCTTCGATTAAACACCTTGTTCCCTACTACCTTTTTCCTAATCTTTTTCTTTACTTCCTTTTCTTTATCTTCAATTTCCCTTCCTTCTACAATTTATATTTCTTCTTTTTCTATTCTTTCTTTTTCTATTTTCTCCTTCAACGTATGTTGATCCTTCTTGGCTTGTCTTGGTGTCATAAATTTCAACTTCATTTCATGTCCCCCATGCCTCAAATAAAGGGAACGTTCATCAAGATTGAGCGTTTCAAAATGAACCCATGCCCATCTCAAAAGAAGATGACAAGAGTTCGTGGGAGCAATATCACATAATACTTCTTTCACAGATTGTCATGTACTGAATTTGATCCTCGCTTTATTCGGGTGAAAGCTTGTTGGTAATTGTAGTTTCTCCACCAATCTTTTGCTTACAACATTGTTGTCGCTTTCGTAAACGAATGCAACTAAACATGGGTGGCCTTCGATTAAACACCTTGTTCTCTACTACCTTTTTCCTAATCTTTTTCTTTACGTCCTTTTCTTTATCTTCAATATCCCTTCCTTCTGCAGTTTATTTTTCTTCTTTTTCTATTCTTTCTTTTTCTATTTTCTCCTTCAACGTATGTTGATCCTTCTTGGCTTGTCTTGGTGTCATAAATTTCACCTTCATTTCATGTCCCTCATGCCTCAAATAAAGGGAACGTTCATCAAGATTGCCCGTTTTAAAATGAACCCATGCCCATCTCAAAAGAAGATGACAAGAGTTCGTGGGAGCAATATCACATCATACTTCTTTCACACATTGTCCTATACTGAATTTGATCCTTGCTTGATTCGGATGAAAGCTTGTTGGTAACTTGAGTTTCTCCACCAATCTTTGGCTTACAACATTGTTGTCGCTTTCGTAAACGAATGCAACTAAACATGGGTGGCCTACGATTAAACACCTTGTTCTCTACTACCTTTTTCATAATCTTTTTCTTGACTTCCCTTTCTTTTTCTTCAATTTCTCTTCTTTCTGCAATTTATAGTTCTTCTTTTTCTATTTTCTCCTTCAACTTATGTTGATCCTTCTTGGCTTATCTTGGTGTCTTGAATTTCAACTTCATTTCATGTCCCTCATGCCTCAAATAAAGGGAACATTCATCAAGATTGAGCGTTTTAAAATGAAGCCATGCCCATCTCAAAAGAAGATGACAAGAGTTTGTGGAAACAATATCACATAATACTTATTTCACACATTGTCATGTACTGAATTTGATCCTTGCTTGATTCGGATGAAAGCTTGTTGGTAACTTGAGTTTCTCCACCAATCTTTGGCTTACAACATTGTTGTCGCTTTCGTAAACGAACGCAACTAAACATGGGTGGCCTTCGATTAAACACCTTGTTCTCTACTACCTTTTCCATAATCTTTTTCTTTACTTCCTTTTCTTTTTCTTCAATTTCCCTTCGTTCTGCAGTTTATCTTTCTTCTTTTTCTATTCTTTCTTTTTCTATTTTCTCCTTCATCGTATGTTGATCCTTCTTGGCTTGTCTTAGTGTCATAAATTTCAACTTCATTTCAGGTCCCTCATGCCTCAAATAAAGGAAAAGTTCATCAAGATTGAGCGTTTTAAAATGAACCCATGCCCATCTCAAAAGAAGATGACAAGAGTTCGTGGGAGCAATATCACATCATACTTCTTTCACACATTGTCCTATACTGAATTTGATCCTTGCTTGATTCGGATGAAAGCTATTTGGTAACTTGAGTTTCTCCACCAATCTTTGGCTTACAACATTGTTGTCACTTTCGTTAACGAATGCAACTAATCATGGGTGGCCTTCGATTAAACACCTTGTTTTCTACTACCTTTTTCATAATCTTTTTCTTTACTTCCTTTTCTTTTTCTTCAATTTCCCTTCCTTCTGCAGTTTATCTTTCTTCTTTTTCTATTCTTTCTTTTTCTATTTTCTCCTTCAACGTAAGTTGATCCTTCTTGGCTTGTCTTGGTGTCATGAATTTCAACTTCATTTCATGTCTCTCATCTCTCAAATAAAGGGAACATTCATCAAGATTGAGCGTTTTAAAGTGAAGCCATGCCCATCTCAAAAGAAGATGACAAGAGTTTGTGGGAACAATATCACATAATACTTCTTTCAAAGATTGTCATCTACTGAATTTGATCCTTGCTTGATCCGGGTGAAAGCTTGTTGGTAACTTGAGGTTCTCCACCAATCATTGGCTTACAACATTGTTGTCACTTTCGTAAACGAATGCAACTAAACATGGGTGGCCTTCGATTAAACACCTTGTTCCCTACTACCTTTTTCCTAATCTTTTTCTTTACTTCCTTTTCTTTATCTTCAATTTCCCTTCCTTCTACAGTTTATATTTCTTCTTTTTCTATTCTTTCTTTTTCTATTTTCTCCTTCAACGTATGTTGATCCTTCTTGGCTTGTCTTGGTGTCATAAATTTCAACTTCATTTCATGTCCCCCATGCCTCAAATAAAGGGAACGTTCATCAAGATTGAGCGTTTCGAAATGAACCCATGCCCATCTCAAAAGAAGATGACAAGAGTTCGTGGGAGCAATATCACATAATACTTCTTTCACAGATTGTCATGTACTGAATTTGATCCTCGCTTTATTCGGGTGAAAGCTTGTTGGTAATTGTAGTTTCTCCACCAATCTTTTGCTTACAACATTGTTGTCGCTTTCGTAAACGAATGCAACTAAACATGGGTGGCCTTCGATTAAACACCTTGTTCTCTACTACCTTTTTCCTAATCTTTTTCTTTACGTCCTTTTCTTTATCTTCAATATCCCTTCCTTCTGCAGTTTATTTTTCTTCTTTTTCTATTCTTTCTTTTTCTATTTTCTCCTTCAACGTATGTTGATCCTTCTTGGCTTGTCTTGGTGTCATAAATTTCACCTTCATTTCATGTCCCTCATGCCTCAAATAAAGGGAACGTTCATCAAGATTGCCCGTTTTAAAATGAACCCATGCCCATCTCAAAAGAAGATGACAAGAGTTCGTGGGAGCAATATCACATCATACTTCTTTCACACATTGTCCTATACTGAATTTGATCCTTGCTTGATTCGGATGAAAGCTTGTTGGTAACTTGAGTTTCTCCACCAATCTTTGGCTTACAACATTGTTGTCGCTTTCGTAAACGAATGCAACTAAACATGGGTGGCCTACGATTAAACACCTTGTTCTCTACTACCTTTTTCATAATCTTTTTCTTGACTTCCCTTTCTTTTTCTTCAATTTCTCTTCTTTCTGCAATTTATAGTTCTTCTTTTTCTATTTTCTCCTTCAACTTATGTTGATCCTTCTTGGCTTATCTTGGTGTCTTGAATTTCAACTTCATTTCATGTCCCTCATGCCTCAAATAAAGGGAACATTCATCAAGATTGAGCGTTTTAAAATGAAGCCATGCCCATCTCAAAAGAAGATGACAAGAGTTTGTGGAAACAATATCACATAATACTTATTTCACACATTGTCATGTACTGAATTTGATCCTTGCTTGATTCGGATGAAAGCTTGTTGGTAACTTGAGTTTCTCCACCAATCTTTGGCTTACAACATTGTTGTCGCTTTCGTAAACGAACGCAACTAAACATGGGTGGCCTTCGATTAAACACCTTGTTCTCTACTACCTTTTTCATAATCTTTTTCTTTACTTCATTTTCTTTTTCTTCAATTTCCCTTCCTTTTGCAGTTTATTTTTCTTCTTTTTCTATTCTTTCTTTTTCTATTTTCTCCTTCAACGTATGTTGATCCTTCTTGGCTTATCTGGGTGTCATAAATTTCAACTTCATTTCATGTCCCTCATGCCTCAAATAAAGGGAACGTTCATCAAGATTGAGCGTTTCAAAATGAAGCCATGCCCATCTCAAAAGAAGATGACAAGAGTTCGTGGGAGCAATATGACATAATACTTCTTTCACAGATTGTCATCTACTGAATTTGATCCTTGCTTGATTCGGGTGAAAGCTTGTTGGTAACTGTAGGTTCTCCACCAATCTTTGACTTACAACATTGTTGTCGCTTTCGTAAACGAATGCAACTAAACATGGGTGGCCTTTGATTAAACACCTTGTTCTCAACTACCTTTTTCCTAATCTTTTTCTTTACTTCCTTTTCTTTATCTTCAATTTCCCTTCCTTCTGCAGTTTATTTTTCTTCTTTTTCTATTCTTTGTTTTTCTATTTTCTCCTTCAACATATGTTGATCCTTCTTGGCTTGTCTTGGTGTCATAAATTTCAACTTCATTTCATGACCCTCACGCCTCAAATAAAGGGAACGTTCATCAAGATTGAGCGTTTTAAAATGAACCCATGCCCATCTCAAAAGAAGATGACAAGAGTTCGTGGGAGCAATATCACATCATACTTCTTTCACACATTGTCCTATACTGAATTTGATCCTTGCTTGATTGAGATGAAAGCTTGTTGGTAACTTGAGTTTCTCCACCATTCTATGGCTTACAACATTGTTGTCGCTTTCGTAAGCGAACACAACTAAACATGGGTGGCCTTCGATTAAACACCTTGTTCTCTACTACCTTTTTCATAATCTTTTTCTTTACTTCATTTTCTTTTTCTTCAATTTCCCTTCCTTTTGCAGTTTATTTTTTTTCTTTTTCTATTCTTTCTTTTTCTATTTTCTCCTTCAACTATGTTGATCCTTCTTGGCTTATCTGGGTGTCATAAATTTCAACTTCATTTCATGTCCCTCATGCCTCAAATAAAGGGAACGTTCATCAAGATTGAGCGTTTCAAAATGAACCCATGCCCATCTCAAAAGAAGATGACAAGAGTTCGTGGGAGCAATATCACATAATACTTCTTTCACAGATTGTCATCTACTGAATTTGATCCTTGCTTGATTCGGGTGAAAGCTTGTTGGTAACTGTAGGTTCTCCACCAATCTTTGGCTTACAACATTGTTGTCGCTTTCGTAAACGAATGCAACTAAACATGGGTGGCCTTTGATTAAACACCTTGTTCTCTACTACCTTTTTCCTAATCTTTTTCTTTACTTCCTTTTCTTTATCTTCAATTTCCCTTCCTTCTGCAGTTTATTTTTCTTCTTTTTCTATTCTTTGTTTTTCTATTTTCTCCTTCAACATATGTTGATCCTTCTTGGCTTGTCTTGGTGTCATAAATTTCAACTTCATTTCATGACCCTCACGCCTCAAATAAAGGGAACGTTCATCAAGATTGAGCGTTTTAAAATGAACCCATGCCCATCTCAAAAGAAGATGACAAGAGTTCGTGGGAGCAATATCACATCATACTTCTTTCACACATTGTCCTATACTGAATTTGATCCTTGCTTGATTGAGATGAAAGCTTGTTGGTAACTTGAGTTTCTCCACCATTCTATGGCTTACAACATTGTTGTCGCTTTCGTAAGCGAACACAACTAAACATGGGTGGCCTTCGATTAAACACCTTGTTCTCTACTACCTTTTTCATAATCTTTTTCTTTACTTCATTTTCTTTTTCTTCAATTTCCCTTCCTTTTGCAGTTTATTTTTTTTTCTTTTTCTATTCTTTCTTTTTCTATTTTCTCCTTCAACTATGTTGATCCTTCTTGGCTTATCTGGGTGTCATAAATTTCAACTTCATTTCATGTCCCTCATGCCTCAAATAAGGGGAACGTTCATCAAGATTGAGCGTTTCAAAATGAACCCATGCCCATCTCAAAAGAAGATGACAAGAGTTCGTGGGAGCAATATCACATAATACTTCTTTCACAGATTGTCATCTACTGAATTTGATCCTTGCTTGATTCGGGTGAAAGCTTGTTGGTAACTGTAGGTTCTCCACCAATCTTTGGCTTACAACATTGTTGTCGCTTTCGTAAACGAATGCAACTAAACATGGGTGGCCTTTGATTAAACACCTTGTTCTCTACTACCTTTTTCCTAATCTTTTTCTTTACTTCCTTTTCTTTATCTTCAATTTCCCTTCCTTCTGCAGTTTATTTTTCTTCTTTTTCTATTCTTTCTTTTTCTATTTTCTCCTTCAACATATGTTGATCCTTCTTGGCTTGTCTTGGTGTCATAAATTTCAACTTCATTTCATGACCCTCTCGCCTCAAATAAAGGGAACGTTCATCAAGATTGAGCATTTTAAAATGAACCCATGCCCATCTCAAAAGAAGATGACAAGAGTTCGTGGGAGCAATATAACATCATACTTCTTTCACACATTGTCCTATACTAAATTTGATCCTTGCTTGATTGAGATCAAAGCTTGTTGGTAACTTGAGTTTCTCCACATTCTATGGCTTACAACATTGTTGTGGCTTTCGTAAGCGAACACAACTAAACATGGGTGGCCTTCGATTAAACACCTTGTTCTCTACTACCTTTTTCATAATCTTTTTCTTTACTTCATTTTCTTTTTCTTCAATTTCCCTTCCTTTTGCAGTTTATTTTTTTTCTTTTTCTATTCTTTCTTTTTCTATTTTCTCCTTCAACTATGTTGATCCTTCTTGGCTTATCTGGGTGTCATAAATTTCAACTTCATTTCATGTCCCTCATGCCTCAAATAAAGGGAACGTTCATCAAGATTGAGCGTTTCAAAATGAACCCATGCCCATCTCAAAAGAAGATGACAAGAGTTCGTGGGAGCAATATCACATAATACTTCTTTCACAGATTGTCATCTACTGAATTTGATCCTTGCTTGATTCGGGTGAAAGCTTGTTGGTAACTGTAGGTTCTCCACCAATCTTTGGCTTACAACATTGTTGTCGCTTTCGTAAACGAATGCAACTAAACATGGGTGGCCTTTGATTAAACACCTTGTTCTCTACTACCTTTTTCCTAATCTTTTTCTTTACTTCCTTTTCTTTATCTTCAATTTCCCGTCCTTCTGCAGTTTATTTTTCTTCTTTTTCTATTCTTTCTTTTTCTATTTTCTCCTTCAACATATGTTGATCCTTCTTGGCTTGTCTTGGTGTCATAAATTTCAACTTCATTTCATGACCCTCACGCCTCAAATAAAGGGAACGTTCATCAAGATTGAGCGTTTTAAAATGAACCCATGCCCATCTCAAAAGAAGATGACAAGAGTTCGTGGGAGCAATATCACATCATACTTCTTTCACACATTGTCCTATACTGAATTTGATCCTTGCTTGATTGAGATGAGAGCTTGTTGGTAACTTGAGTTTCTCCACCATTCTTTGGCTTACAACATTGTTGTCGCTTTCGTAAGCGAACACAACTAAACATGGGTGGCCTTCGATTAAACACCTTGTTCTCTACTACCTTTTCCATAATCTTTTTCTTTACTTCCTTTTCTTTTTCTTCAATTTCCCTTCCTTCAGCAGTTTATCTTTCTTCTTTTTCTATTCTTTCTTTTTCTATTTTCTCCTTCAACGTAAGTTCATCCTTCTTGGCTTGTCTTGGTGTCATGAATTTCAACTTCATTTCATGTCCCTCATCTCTCAAATAAAGGGAACATTCATCAAGTTTGAGCGTTTTAAAGTGAAGCCATGCCCATCTCAAAAGAAGATGACAAGAGTTTGTGGGAACAATATCACATAATACTTATTTCACACATTGTCCTGTACTGAATTTGATCCTTGCTTGATTCGGATGAAAGCTTGTTGGTAACTTGAGTTTCTCCACCAATCTTTGGCTTACAACATTGTTGTCGCTTTCGTAAACGAATGCAACTAAACATGGGTGGCCTTTGATTAAACACCTTGTTCTCTACTACCTTTTTCATAATCTTTTTCTTTACTTCCTTTTCTTTTTCTTCAATTTCCCTTCCTTCTGCAGTTTATTTTTCTTCTTTTTCTATTCTTTTTTTTTCTATTTTCTCCTTCAACGTATTTTTGATCCTTCTTGGCTTGTCTTGGTGTCATAAATTTCAACTTCATTTCATGTCCCCCATGCCTCAAATAAAAGGGAACGTTCATCAAGATTGAGCGTTTCAAAATGAACCCATGCCCATCTCAAAAGAAGATGACAAGAGTTCATGGGAGCAATATCACATAATACTTCTTTCACAGATTGTCATGTACTGAATTTGATCCTTGCTTGATTCGGGTGAAAGCTTGTTGGTAACTGTAGTTTCTCCACCAATCTTTTGCTTACAACATTGTTCTCGCTTTCGTAAACGAATGCAACTAAACATGGGTGGCCTTCGATTAAACACCTTGTTCTCTACTACCTTTTTCATAATCTTTTTCTTTACTTCCTTTTCTTTTTCTTCAATTTCCCTTCCTTCTGCAGTTTATATTTCTTCTTTTTCTATTCTTTCTTTTTCTATTTCCTCCTTCAACGTATGTTGATCGTTCTTTGCTTGTCTTGGTGTCATAAATTTCAACTTCATTTCATGTCCCCCATGCCTCAAATAAAGGGAACGTTCATCAAGATTGAGCGTTTCAAAATGAACCCATGCCCATCTCAAAAGAAGATGACAAGAGTTCGTGGGAGCAATATCACATAACACTTCTTTCACAGATTGTCATGTACTGAATTTGATCCTTGCTTTATTCGGGTGAAAGCTTGTTGGTAACTGTAGTTTCTCCACCAATCTTTTGCTTACAAAATTCTTGTCGCTTTCGTAAACGAATGCAATTAAACATGGGTGGCCTTTGATTTAACACCTTGTTCTCTACTACCTTTTTCATAATCTTTTTCTTTACTTCCTTTTTTTTTTTCTTCAATTTCCCTTCCTTCTGCAGTTTATTTTTCTTCTTTTTCTATTCTTTCTTTTTCTATTTTCTCCTTCAACGTATTTTTGATCCTTCTTGGCTTGTCTTGGTGTCATAAATTTCAACTTCATTTCATGTCCCCCATGCCTCAAATAAAGGGAACGTTCATCAAGATTGAGCGTTTCAAAATGAACCCATGCCCATCTCAAAAGAAGATGACAAGAGTTCATGGGAGCAATATCACATAATACTTCTTTCACAGATTGTCATGTACTGAATTTGATCCTTGCTTGATTCGGGTGAAAGCTTGTTGGTAACTGTAGTTTCTCCACCAATCTTTTGCTTACAACATTGTTCTCGCTTTCGTAAACGAATGCAACTAAACATGGGTGGCCTTCGATTAAACACCTTGTTCTCTACTACCTTTTTCATAATCTTTTTCTTTACTTCCTTTTCTTTTTCTTCAATTTCCCTTCCTTCTGCAGTTTATATTTCTTCTTTTTCTATTCTTTCTTTTTCTATTTCCTCCTTCAACGTATGTTGATCCTTCTTTGCTTGTCTTGGTGTCATAAATTTCAACTTCATTTCATGTCCCCCATGCCTCAAATAAAGGGAACGTTCATCAAGATTGAGCGTTTCAAAATGAACCCATGCCCATCTCAAAAGAAGATGACAAGAGTTCGTGGGAGCAATATCACATAACACTTCTTTCACAGATTGTCATGTACTGAATTTGATCCTTGCTTTATTCGGGTGAAAGCTTGTTGGTAACTGTAGTTTCTCCACCAATCTTTTGCTTACAAAATTGTTGTCGCTTTCGTAAACGAATGCAACTAAACATTGGTGGCCTTCGATTAAACACCTTGTTCTCTACTACCTTTTTCATAATCTTTTTGTTTACTTTATTTTCTTTTTCTTCAATTTCCCTTCCTTCTGCAGTTTATTTTTCTTCTTTTTCTATTCATTCTTTTCCTATTTTCTCCTTCAACGTATTTTTGATCCTTCTTGGCTTATCTTGGTGTCATAAATTTCAACTTCATTTCATGTCCCTCATGCCTCAAATAAAGGGAACGTTCATCAAGATTGAGCGTTTCAAAATGAACCTATGCCCATCTCAAAAGAAGATGACAAGAGTTCGTGGGAGCAATATCACCTAATACTTCTTTCACAGATTGTCATCTACTGAATTTGATCCTTGCTTGATTTGGGTGAAAGCTTGTTGGTAACTGTAGGTTCTCCACCAATCTTTGGCTTACAACATTGTTGTCGCTTTCGTAAACGAATGCAATTAAACATGGGTGGCCTTCGATTAAACACCTTGTTCTCTACTACCTTTTCCATAATCTTTTTCTTTACTTCCTTTTCTTTTTCTTCAATTTCCCTTCCTTTTGCAGTTTATTTTTCTTCTTTTTCTATTCTTTCTTTTTCTATTTTCTCCTTCAACGTATGCTGATCCTTCTTGGCTTGTCTTGGTGTCATAAATTTCAACTTCATTTCATGACCCTCATGCCTCAAATAAAGGGAACGTTCATCACGATTGAGCGTTTTAAAATGAACATGCCCATCTCAAAAGAAGATGACAAGAGTTCGTGGGAGCAATATCACATCATACTTCTTTCACACATTGTCCTATACTGAATTTGATCCTTGCTTGATATGGATGAAAGCTTGTTGGTAACTTGAGTTTCTCCACCAATCTTTGGCTTACAACATTGTTGTCGCTTTCGTAAACGAATGCAACTAAACATGGGTGGCCTTCGATTAAACACCTTGTTCTCTACTACCTTTTCCATAATCTTTTTCTTTACTTCCTTTTCTTTTTCTTCAATTTCCCTTCCTTCAGCAGTTTATCTTTCTTCTTTTTCTATTTTCTCCTTCAACGTATGTTGATCTTTCTTGCCTTGTCTTGGTGTCATAAATTTCAACTTCATTTCATGTCCCTCATGCCTCAAATAAAGGGAACGTTCATCAAGATTGAGCGTTTTAAAATGAAGCCATGCTGATGAGTTCAAATTTTTGCCCTCATTTAATATTTAAATTTGGGGATTTAATTGAATTTTCTGTGCTTAAAGATTGATTTAATTAGGATTTGTGATTATTGGATTTATTGAGTAAGTTTGGTAAAAGTGGCGTAAAAATTGATTTTAGTTGCATAAATTATTATTGGATATTTTAACGTTTGTTAATGCAGCTGGAATTTATTTTTAGTCAATTAATAATGTGATTTTGAAATATTCAAAGTTACAAAATAAGTCCAAAATCAAGAAATTCTGAGAAAGAATAAATCAGGAGCTAAATGCACCCCCAGATTTTACTTGCACACTCCTTTTAAAGTGGACCACAAAAACCTGTTCTACACCCCCAGTTTTCACTAAGTTGCACCCCTCCTACCACTTAAACTCCACTCACCCAATTGACCACTCAGATCTTGCCACGTCATCATCTTCATCTCCCAAAAACCCTAACCCTAATTTCAACCACCATGACCACCCTCCACACAGCCGCCGCCGCCAACCTCGCCGACCACCACAGCCCCTTCCACCGTCAACTCGCCGGAAACTGCAGAACCACCGCGACGCAGCACCTCCATACAGAACTGCAGCAGTTCCGGCCACCACGGACAGCGCCACCTTCTTCCTCCATCGCGCCGCAACCACCGCGAGCCACCAGCACCTGTACCAGCCATTTTCCGTCACCACCTTCACGCCGGAAAACGCCAATCTCGTCGGCCACTCCCAACCTTTGCAGCTTCCGTCGCACACCACCTTCACCAGCCGCCGCTGCCATTTCCTCGCGCGCCCACCTGCAACATCGCGGCCACCACGACGCACCAACGACCATCACATAATACTTCTTTCACACATTGTCCTGTACTGAATTTGATCCTTGCTTGATTCGAATGAAAGCTTGTTGGTAACTTGAGTTGCTCCACCAATCTTTGGCTTAGAACATTGTTGTCGGTTTCGTAAACGAATGCGACTAAACATGGGTGGCCTTCGATTAAACACCTTGTTCTCTACTACCTTTTCCATAATCCTTTTCTTTACTTCCTTTTCTTTTTTTTCAATTTCCCTTCCTTCTGCAGTTTATATTTCTTCTTTTTCTATTCTTTCTTTTTCAATTTTCTCCTCCAACGTATATTGATCCTTCTTGGCTTGTCTTGGTGTCATAAATTTCAACTTCATTTCATGTCGCTCATGCCTCAAATAAAGGGAACGTTCATTAAGATTGAGCGTTTCAAAATGAACCCTTGCCCATCTCAAAAGAAGATGACAAGCGTTCGTGGGAGCACTATCACATAATACTTCTTTCACACATTGTCCTGTACTGAATTTGATCCTTGCTTGATTCGAATGAAAGCTTGTTGGTAACTTGAGTTGCTCCACCAATCTTTGGCTTACAACATTGTTGTCGGTTTCATAAACGAATGCGACTAAACATGGGTGGCCTTCGATTAAACACCTTGTTCTCTACTACCTTTTCCATAATCCTTTTCTTTACTTCCTTTTCTTTTTTTTCAATTTCCCTTCCTTCTGCAGTTTATATTTCTTCTTTTTCTATTCTTTCTTTTTCAATTTTCTCCTTCAACGTATGTTGATCCTTCTTGGCTTGTCTTGGTGTCATGAATTTGTACATCATTTCATGTCCCTCATCCCTCAAGTAAAGGGAACATTCATCAAGATTGAGCGTTTTAAAATCAAGCCATGCCCATCTCAAAAGAAGATTACAAGAGTTCGTGGGAACAATATCACATAATACTTCTTTCACACATTGCCCTGTACTGAATTTGATCCTTGCTTGATTCGGATGAAAGCTTCTTGGTAACTTGAGTTTCTCCACCAATCTTTGGCTTACAACATTGTTGTCACCTTCGTAAACGAATGCAACTAAACATGGGTGTCCTTCGATTAAACACCTAGTTCTCTACTACCTTATCCATAATCTTTTTCTTTACTTCCTTTTCTTTTTCTTCAATTTCCCTTCCTTCTGCAGTTTATTTTTCTTCTTTTTCTATTCTCTCTTTTTCTATTTTCTCCTTCAATGTATGTTGATCCTTCTTTGCTTGTCTTGGTGTCATGAATTTAAACTTCATTTCATGTCCCTCATGCCTCAAATAAACGGAACATTCATCAAGATTGAGCGTTTTAAAATGAAGCCATGCCCATCTCAAAAGAAGATGACAAGAGTTCGTGGGAACAATATCACATAATACTTCTTTCACACATTGGCCTGTACTGAATTTGATCCTTGCTTGATTCAGATGAAAGCTTGTTGGTAACTTGAGTTTCTCCACCAATCTTTGGCTTACAACATTGTTCTCGCTTTCGTAAACGAATGCAACTAAACATGGGTGGCCTTCGATTAAACACCTTGTTCTCTACTACCTTTTCCATAATCTTTTTCTTTACTTCCTTTTCTTTTTCTTCAATTCCCCTTCCTTCTACAATTTATATTTCTTCTTTTTCTATTCTTTCTTTTTCTATTTTCTCCTTCAACGTATGTTGATCCTTCTTGGCTTGTCTTGATGTCATGAATTTCAACTTCATTTCATGTCTCTCATCCCTCAAATAAAGGGAACATTCATCAAGATTGAGCGTTTTAAAATGAAGCCATGCCCATCTCAAAAGAAGATGACAAGAGTTCGTGGGAACAATATCACATAATACTTCTTTCACACATTGTCCTGTACTGAATTTGATCCTTGCTTGATTCGGACGAAAGCTTGTTGGTAACTTGAGTTTCTGCACCAATCTTTGGCTTACAACATTGTTGTCGCCTTCGTAAACGAATGCAACTAAACATGGGTGTCCTTCGATTAAACACCTAGTTCTCTACTACCTTATCCATAATCTTTTTCTTTACTTCCTTTTCTTTTTCTTCAATTTCCCTTCCTTCTGCAGTTTATATTTCTTCTTTTTCTATTCTTTCTTTTTCTATTTTCTCCTTCAACGTATGTTGATCCTTCTTGGCTTGTCTTGATGTCATGAATTTCAACTTCATTTCATGTCCCTCATGCCTCAAATAAAGGGAACGTTCATCAAGATTGAGCGTTTTAAAATGAACCCATGCCTATCTCAAAAGAAGATGACAAGAGTTCGTGGGAGTACTATCACATAATACTTCTTTCACACATTGTCCTGTACTGAATTTGATCCTTTCTTGATTCGGATGAAAGCTTGTTAGTAACTTGAGTTTCTCCACCAATCTTTGGCTAACAACATTGTTTTTGCTTTCATAAACGAATGCGACTAATCATGGGTGGCCTTGGATTAAACACCTTGTTCTCTACTACCTTTTCCATAATCCTTTTCTTTACTTCCTTTTCTTTTTTTTTCAATTTCCCTTCCTTCTGCAGTTTATATTTCTTCTTTTTCTATTCTTTCTTTTTCTATTTTCTCCTTCAACGTATGTTGATCCTTCTTGGCTTGTCTTGGTGTCATGAATTTGTACATCATTTCATGTCCCTCATCCCTCAAGTAAAGGGAACATTCATCAAGATTGAGCGTTTTAAAATCAAGCCATGCCCATCTCAAAAGAAGATTACAAGAGTTCGTGGGAACAATATCACATAATACTTCTTTCACACATTGCCCTGTACTGAATTTGATCCTTGCTTGATTCAGATGAAAGCTTGTTGGTAACTTGAGTTTCTCCACCAATCTTTGGCTTACAACATTGTTGTCGCTTTCGTAAACGAATGCAACTAAACATGGGTGGTCGTCGATTAAACACCTTGTTCTCTACTACCTTTTTCATAATCTCTTTCTTTACTTCCTTTTCTTTTTCTTCAAATTCCCTTCCTTCTGTAGTTTATTTTTCTTCTTTTTGTATCCTTTCTTTTTCTATTTTCTCCTTCAACGTATGTTGATCCTTCTTGGCTTGTCTTGGTGTCATAAATTTCAACTTCATTTCATGTCCCTCATGCCTCAAATAAAGGGAACGTTCATCAAGATTGAGCGTTTTAAAATGAACCCATGCCCATCTCAAAAGAAGATGACAAGAGTTCGTGGGAGTACTATCACATAATACTTCTTTCACACATTGTCCTGTACTGAATTTGATCCTTTCTTGATTCGGATGAAAGCTTGTTAGTAACTTGAGTTTCTCCACCAATCTTTGGCTAACAACATTGTTTTCGCTTTCATAAACGAATGCGACTAATCATGGGTGGCCTTCGATTAAACACCTTGTTCTCTACTACCTTTTCCATAATCCTTTTCTTTACTTCCTTTTCTTTTTTTTCAATTTCCCTTCCTTCTGCAGTTTATATTTCTTCTTTTTCTATTCTTTCTTTTTCTATTTTCTCCTTCAACATATGTTGATCCTTCTTGGCTTGTCTTGGTGTCATGAATTTGTACATCATTTCATGTCCCTCATCCCTCAAGTAAAGGGAACATTCATCAAGATTGAGCGTTTTAAAATCAAGCCATGCCCATCTCAAAAGAAGATTACAAGAGTTCGTGGGAACAATATCACATAATACTTCTTTCACACATTGCCCTGTACTGAATTTGATCCTTGCTTGATTCGGATGAAAGCTTCTTGGTAACTTGAGTTTCTCCACCAATCTTTGGCTTACAACATTGTTGTCGCCTTCGTAAACGAATGCAACTAAACATGGGTGTCCTTCGATTAAACACCTAGTTCTCTACTACCTTATCCATAATCTTTTTCTTTACTTCCTTTTCTTTTTCTTCAATTTCCCTTCCTTCTGCAGTTTATTTTTCTTCTTTTTCTATTCTCTCTTTTTCTATTTTCTCCTTCAAGGTATGTTGATCCTTCTTTTCTTGTCTTGGTGTCATGAATTTAAACTTCATTTCATGTCCCTCATGCCTCAAATAAACGGAACATTCATCAAGATTGAGCGTTTTAAAATGAAGCCATGCCCATCTCAAAAGAAGATGACAAGAGTTCGTGGGAACAATATCACATAATACTTCTTTCACACATTGGCCTGTACTGAATTTGATCCTTGCTTGATTCAGATGAAAGCTTGTTGGTAACTTGAGTTTCTCCACCAATCTTTGGCTTACAACGTTGTTGTCGCTTTCGTAAACGAATGCAACTAAACATGGGTGGCCTTCGATTAAACACCTTGTTCTCTACTACCTTTTCCATAATCTTTTTCTTTATTTCCTTTTCTTTTTCTTCAATTCCCCTTCCTTCTGCAATTTATATTTCTTCTTTTTCTATTCTTTCTTTTTCTATTTTCTCCTTCAACGTATGTTGATCCTTCTTGGCTTGTCTTGATGTCATGAATTTCAACTTCATTTCATGTCTCTCATCCCTCAAATAAAGGGAACATTCATCAAGATTGAGCGTTTTAAAATGAAGCCAAGCCCATCTCAAAAGAAGATGACAAGAGTTCGTGGGAACAATATCACATAATACTTCTTTCACACATTGTCCTGTACTGAATTTGATCCTTGCTTGATTCGGACGAAAGCTTGTTGGTAACTTGAGTTTCTCCACCAATCTTTGGCTTACAACATTGTTGTCGCCTTCGTAAACGAATGCAACTAAACATGGGTGTCCTTCGATTAAACACCTAGTTCTCTACTACCTTATCCATAATCTTTTTCTTTACTTCCTTTTCTTTTTCGTCAATTTCCCTTCCTTCTGCAGTTTATATTTCTTCTTTTTCTATTCTTTCTTTTTCTATTTTCTCCTTCAACGTATGTTGATCCTTCTTGGCTTGTCTTGATGTCATGAATTTCAACTTCATTTCATGTCCCTCATCCCTCAAATAAAGGGAACATTCATAAAGATTAAGCGTTTTAAAATGAAGCCATGCCCATCTCAAAAGAAGATCACAAGAGTTCGTGGGAACAATATCACATAATACTTCTTTCACACATTGTCCTGTACTGAATTTGATCCTTGCTTGATTCGGACGAAAGCTTGTTGGTAACTTGAGTTTCTCCACCAATCTTGGGCTTACAACATTGTTGTCGCTTTCGTAAACGAATGCAACTAAACATGGGTGGTCGTCGATTAAACACCTTGTTCTCTACTACCTTTTTCATAATCTCTTTCTTTACTTCCTTTTCTTTTTCTTCAAATTCCCTTCCTTCTGCAGTTTATTTTTCTTCTTTTTCTATTCTTTCTTTTTCTATTTTCTCCTTCAACGTATGTTGATCCTTCTTGGCTTGTCTTGGTGTCATAAATTTCAACTTCATTTCATGGCCCTCATGCCTCAAATAAAGGGAACGTTCATTAAGATTGAGCGTTTTAAAATGAACCCATGCCCATCTCAAAAGAAGATGACAAGAGTTCGTGGGAACAATGTCACATAATACTTCTTTCACACATTGTCCTGTACTGAATTTGATCCTTTCTTGATTCGGATGAAAGCTTGTTAGTAACTTGAGTTTCTCCACCAATCTTTGGCTAACAACATTGTTTTCGCTTTCATAAACGAATGCGACTAATCATGGGTGGCCTTCGATTAAACACCTTGTTCTCTACTACCTTTTCCATAATCCTTTTCTTTACTTCCTTTTCTTTTTTTTCAATTTCCCTTCCTTCTGCAGTTTAGATTTCTTCTTTTTCTATTCTTTCTTTTTCTATTTTCTCCTTCAACGTATGTTGATCCTTCTTGGCTTGTCTTGGTGTCATGAATTTGTACATCATTTCATGTCCCTCATCCCTCAAGTAAAGGGAACATTCATCAAGATTGAGCGTTTTAAAATCAAGCCATGCCCATCTCAAAAGAAGATTACAAGAGTTCGTGGGAACAATATCACATAATACTTCTTTCACACATTGCCCTGTACTGAATTTGATCCTTGCTTGATTCAGATGAAAGCTTGTTGGTAACTTGAGTTTCTCCACCAATCTTTGGCTTACAACATTGTTGTCGCTTTCGTAAACGAATGCAACTAAACATGGGTGGTCGTCGATTAAACACCTTGTTCTCTACTACCTTTTTCATAATCTCTTTCTTTACTTCCTTTTCTTTTTCTTCAAATTCCCTTCCTTCTGTAGTTTATTTTTCTTCTTTTTCTATCCTTTCTTTTTCTATTTTCTCCTTCAACGTATGTTGATCCTTCTTGGCTTGTCTTGGTGTCATAAATTTCAACTTCATTTCATGTCCCTCATGCCTCAAATAAAGGGAACGTTCATCAAGATTGAGCGTTTTAAAATGAACCCATGCCCATCTCAAAAGAAGATGACAAGAGTTCGTGGGAGTACTATCACATAATACTTCTTTCACACATTGTCCTTTACTGAATTTGATCCTTTCTTGATTCGGATGAAAGCTTGTTAGTAACTTGAGTTTCTCCACCAATCTTTGGCTAACAACATTATTTTCGCTTTCATAAATGAATGCGACTAATCATGGGTGGCCTTCGATTAAACACCTTGTTCTCTACTACCTTTTCCATAATCCTTTTCTTTACTTCCTTTTCTTTTTTTTCAATTTCCCTTCCTTCTGCAGTTTAGATTTCTTCTTTTTCTATTCTTTCTTTTTCTATTTTCTCCTTCAACGTATGTTGATCCTTCTTGGCTTGTCTTGGTGTCATGAATTTGTACATCATTTCATGTCCCTCATCCCTCAAGTAAAGGGAACATTCATCAAGATTGAGCGTTTTAAAATCAAGCCATGCCCATCTCAAAAGAAGATTACAAGAGTTCGTGGGAACAATATCACATAATACTTCTTTCACACATTGCCCTGTACTGAATTTGATCCTTGCTTGATTCAGATGAAAGCTTGTTGGTAACTTGAGTTTCTCCACCAATCTTTGGCTTACAACATTGTTGTCGCTTTCGTAAACGAATGCAACTACACATTGGTGGTCGTCGATTAAACACCTTGTTCTCTACTACCTTTTTCATAATCTCTTTCTTTACTTCCTTTTCTTTTTCTTCAAATTCCCTTCCTTCTGCAGTTTATTTTTCTTCTTTTTGTATCCTTTCTTTTTCTATTTTCTCCTTCAACGTATGTTGATCCTTCTTGGCTTGTCTTGGTGTCATAAATTTCAACTTCATTTCATGTCCCTCATGCCTCAAATAAAGGGAACGTTCATCAAGATTGAGCGTTTTAAAATGAACCCATGCCCATCTCAAAAGAAGATGACAAGAGTTCGTGGGAGTACTATCACATAATACTTCTTTCACACATTGTCCTTTACTGAATTTGATCCTTTCTTGATTCGGATGAAAGCATGTTAGTAACTTGAGTTTCTCCACCAATCTTTGGCTAACAACATTGTTTTCGCTTTCATAAACGAATGCGACTAATCATGGGTGGCCTTCGATTAAACACCTTGTTCTCTACTACCTTTTCCATAATCCTTTTCTTTACTTCCTTTTCTTTTTTTTCAATTTCCCTTCCTTCTGCAGTTTATATTTCTTCTTTTTCTATTTTCTCCTTCAACGTATGTTGATCCTTCTTGGCTTGTCTTGGTGTCATGAATTTGTACATCATTTCATGTCCCTCATCCCTCAAGTAAAGGGAACATTCATCAAGATTGAGCGTTTTAAAATCAAGCCGTGCCCATCTCAAAAGAAGATTACAAGAGTTCGTGGGAACAATATCACATAATACTTCTTTCACACATTGCCCTGTACTGAATTTGATCCTTGCTTGATTCGGATGAAAGCTTCTTGGTAACTTGAGTTTCTCCACCAATCTTTGGCTTACAACATTATTGTCACCTTCGTAAACGAATGCAACTAAACATGGGTGTCCTTCGATTAAACACCTAGTTCTCTACTACCTTATCCATAATCTTTTTCTTTACTTCCTTTTCTTTTTCTTCAATTTCCCTTCCTTCTGCAGTTTATTTTTCTTCTTTTTCTATTCTCTCTTTTTCTATTTTCTCCTTCAATGTATGTTGATCCTTCTTTGCTTGTCTTGGTGTCATGAATTTAAACTTCATTTCATGTCCCTCATGCCTCAAATAAACGGAACATTCATCAAGATTGAGCGTTTTAAAATGAAGCCATGCCCATCTCAAAAGAAGATGACAAGAGTTCGTGGGAACAATATCACATAATACTTCTTTCACACATTGGCCTGTACTGAATTTGATCCTTGCTTGATTCAGATGAAAGCTTGTTGGTAACTTGAGTTTCTCCACCAATCTTTGGCTTACAACATTGTTGTCGCTTTCGTAAACGAATGCAACTAAACATGGGTGGCCTTCGATTAAACACCTTGTTCTCTACTACCTTTTCCATAATCTTTTTCTTTACTTCCTTTTCTTTTTCTTCAATTCCCCTTCCTTCTACAATTTATATTTCTTCTTTTTCTATTCTTTCTTTTTCTATTTTCTCCTTCAACGTATGTTGATCCTTCTTGGCTTGTCTTGATGTCATGAATATCAACTTCATTTCATGTCTCTCATCCCTCAAATAAAGGGAACATTCATCAAGATTGAGCGTTTTAAAATGAAGCCATGCCCATCTCAAAAGAAGATGACAAGAGTTCGTGGGAACAATATCACATAATACTTCTTTCACACATTGTCCTGTACTGAATTTGATCCTTGCTTGATTCGGACGAAAGCTTGTTGGTAACTTGAGTTTCTGCACCAATCTTTGGCTTACAACATTGTTGTCGCCTTCGTAAACGAATGCAACTAAACATGGGTGTCCTTCGATTAAACACCTAGTTCTCTACTACCTTATCCATAATCTTTTTCTTTACTTCCTTTTCTTTTTCTTCAATTTCCCTTCCTTCTGCAGTTTATATTTCTTCTTTTTCTATTCTTTCTTTTTCTATTTTCTCCTTCAACGTATGTTGATCCTTCTTGGCTTGTCTTGATGTCATGAATTTCAACTTCATTTCATGTCCCTCATGCCACAAATAAAGGGAACGTTCATCAAGATTGAGCGTTTTAAAATGAACCCATGCCCATCTCAAAAGAAGATGACAAGAGTTCGTGGGAGTACTATCACATAATACTTCTTTCACACATTGTCCTGTACTGAATTTGATCCTTTCTTGATTCGGATGAAAGCTTGTTAGTAACTTGAGTTTCTCCACCAATCTTTGGCTAACAACATTGTTTTCGCTTTCATAAACGAATGCGACTAATCATGGGTGGCCTTCGATTAAACACCTTGTTCTCTACTACCTTTTCCATAATCCTTTTCTTTACTTCCTTTTCTTTTTTTTCAATTTCCCTTCCTTCTGCAGTTTATATTTCTTCTTTTTCTATTCTTTCTTTTTCTATTTTCTCCTTCAACGTATGTTGATCCTTCTTGGCTTGTCTTGGTTTCATGAATTTGTACATCATTTCATGTCCCTCATCCCTCAAGTAAAGGGAACATTCATCAAGATTGAGCGTTTTAAAATCAAGCGATGCCCATCCCAAAAGAAGATTACAAGAGTTCGTGAGAACAATATCACATAATACTTCTTTCACACATTGCCCTGTACTGAATTTGATCCTTGCTTGATTCAGATGAAAGCTTGTTGGTAACTTGAGTTTCTCCACCAATCTTTGGCTTACAACATTGTTGTCGCTTTCGTAAACGAATGCAACTAAACATGGGTGGTCGTCGATTAAACACCTTGTTCTCTACTACCTTTTTCATAATCTCTTTCTTTACTTCCTTTTCTTTTTCTTCAAATTCCCTTCCTTCTGTAGTTTATTTTTCTTCTTTTTCTATCCTTTCTTTTTCTATTTTCTCCTTCAACGTATGTTGATCCTTCTTGGCTTGTCTTGGTGTCATAAATTTCAACTTCATTTCATGTCCCTCATGCCTCAAATAAAGGGAACGTTCATCAAGATTGAGCGTTTTAAAATGAACCCATGCCTATCTCAAAAGAAGATGACAAGAGTTCGTGGGAGTACTATCACATAATACTTCTTTCACACATTGTCCTGTACTGAATTTGATCCTTTCTTGATTCGGATGAAAGCTTGTTAGTAACTTGAGTTTCTCCACCAATCTTTGGCTAACAACATTGTTTTCGCTTTCATAAACGAATGCGACTAATCATGGGTGGCCTTCGATTAAACACCTTGTTCTCTACTACCTTTTCCATAATCCTTTTCTTTACTTCCTTTTCTTTTTTTTCAATTTCCCTTCCTTCTGCAGTTTATATTTCTTCTTTTTCTATTTTCTCCTTCAACGTATGTTGATCCTTCTTGGCTTGTCTTGGTGTCATGAATTTGTACATCATTTCATGTCCCTCATCCCTCAAGTAAAGGGAACATTCATCAAGATTGAGCGTTTTAAAATCAAGCCATGCCCATCTCAAAAGAAGATTACAAGAGTTCGTGGGAACAATATCACATAATACTTCTTTCACACATTGCCCTGTACTGAATTTGATCCTTGCTTGATTCGGATGAAAGCTTCTTGGTAACTTGAGTTTCTCCACCAATCTTTGGCTTACAACATTATTGTCACCTTCGTAAACGAATGCAACTAAACATGGGTGTCCTTCGATTAAACACCTAGTTCTCTACTACCTTATCCATAATCTTTTTCTTTACTTCCTTTTCTTTTTCTTCAATTTCCCTTCCTTCTGCAGTTTATTTTTCTTCTTTTTCTATTCTCTCTTTTTCTATTTTCTCCTTCAATGTATGTTGATCCTTCTTTGCTTGTCTTGGTGTCATGAATTTAAACTTCATTTCATGTCCCTCATGCCTCAAATAAACGGAACATTCATCAAGATTGAGCGTTTTAAAATGAAGCCATGCCCATCTCAAAAGAAGATGACAAGAGTTCGTGGGAACAATATCACATAATACTTCTTTCACACATTGGCCTGTACTGAATTTGATCCTTGCTTGATTCAGATGAAAGCTTGTTGGTAACTTGAGTTTCTCCACCAATCTTTGGCTTACAACATTGTTGTCGCTTTCGTAAACGAATGCAACTAAACATGGGTGGCCTTCGATTAAACACCTTGTTCTCTACTACCTTTTCCATAATCTTTTTCTTTACTTCCTTTTCTTTTTCTTCAATTCCCCTTCCTTCTACAATTTATATTTCTTCTTTTTCTATTCTTTCTTTTTCTATTTTCTCCTTCAACGTATGTTGATCCTTCTTGGCTTGTCTTGATGTCATGAATATCAACTTCATTTCATGTCTCTCATCCCTCAAATAAAGGGAACATTCATCAAGATTGAGCGTTTTAAAATGAAGCCATGCCCATCTCAAAAGAAGATGACAAGAGTTCGTGGGAACAATATCACATAATACTTCTTTCACACATTGTCCTGTACTGAATTTGATCCTTGCTTGATTCGGACGAAAGCTTGTTGGTAACTTGAGTTTCTGCACCAATCTTTGGCTTACAACATTGTTGTCGCCTTCGTAAACGAATGCAACTAAACATGGGTGTCCTTCGATTAAACACCTAGTTCTCTACTACCTTATCCATAATCTTTTTCTTTACTTCCTTTTCTTTTTCTTCAATTTCTCTTCCTTCTGCAGTTTATATTTCTTCTTTTTCTATTCTTTCTTTTTCTATTTTCTCCTTCAACGTATGTTGATCCTTCTTGGCTTGTCTTGATGTCATGAATTTCAACTTCATTTCATGTCCCTCATGCCTCAAATAAAGGGAACGTTCATCAAGATTGAGCGTTTTAAAATGAACCCATGCCCATCTCAAAAGAAGATGACAAGAGTTCGTGGGAGTACTATCACATAATACTTCTTTCACACATTGTCCTGTACTGAATTTGATCCTTTCTTGATTCGGATGAAAGCTTGTTAGTAACTTGAGTTTCTCCACCAATCTTTGGCTAACAACATTGTTTTCGCTTTCATAAACGAATGCGACTAATCATGGGTGGCCTTCGATTAAACACCTTGTTCTCTACTACCTTTTCCATAATCCTTTTCTTTACTTCCTTTTCTTTTTTTTCAATTTCCCTTCCTTCTGCAGTTTATATTTCTTCTTTTTCTATTCTTTCTTTTTCTATTTTCTCCTTCAACGTATGTTGATCCTTCTTGGCTTGTCTTGGTTTCATGAATTTGTACATCATTTCATGTCCCTCATCCCTCAAGTAAAGGGAACATTCATCAAGATTGAGCGTTTTAAAATCAAGCCATGCCCATCCCAAAAGAAGATTACAAGAGTTCGTGGGAACAATATCACATAATACTTCTTTCACACATTGCCCTGTACTGAATTTGATCCTTGCTTGATTCAGATGAAAGCTTGTTGGTAACTTGAGTTTCTCCACCAATCTTTGGCTTACAACATTGTTGTCGCTTTCGTAAACGAATGCAACTAAACATGGGTGGTCGTCGATTAAACACCTTGTTCTCTACTACCTTTTTCATAATCTCTTTCTTTACTTCCTTTTCTTTTTCTTCAAATTCCCTTCCTTCTGTAGTTTATTTTTCTTCTTTTTCTATCCTTTCTTTTTCTATTTTCTCCTTCAACGTATGTTGATCCTTCTTGGCTTGTCTTGGTGTCATAAATTTCAACTTCATTTCATGTCCCTCATGCCTCAAATAAAGGGAACGTTCATCAAGATTGAGCGTTTTAAAATGAACCCATGCCCATCTCAAAAGAAGATGACAAGAGTTCGTGGGAGTACTATCACATAATACTTCTTTCACACATTGTCCTGTACTGAATTTGATCCTTTCTTGATTCGGATGAAAGCTTGTTAGTAACTTGAGTTTCTCCACCAATCTTTGGCTAACAACATTGTTTTCGCTTTCATAAACGAATGCGACTAATCATGGGTGGCCTTCGATTAAACACCTTGTTCTCTACTACCTTTTCCATAATCCTTTTCTTTACTTCCTTTTCTTTTTTTTCAATTTCCCTTCCTTCTGCAGTTTATATTTCTTCTTTTTCTATTCTTTCTTTTTCTATTTTCTCCTTCAACGTATGTTGATCCTTCTTGGCTTGTCTTGGTGTCATGAATTTCAACTTCATTCCATGTCCCTCATGCCTCAAATAAAGGGAACGTTCATTAAGATTGAGCGTTTTAAAATGAACCCATGCCCATCTCAAAAGAAGATGACAAGAGTTCGTGGGAACAATGTCACATAATACTTCTTTCACACATTGTCCTGTACTGAATTTGATCCTTTCTTGATTCGGATGAAAGCTTGTTAGTAACTTGAGTTTCTCCACCAATCTTTGGCTAACAACATTGTTTTCGCTTTCATAAACGAATGCGACTAATCATGGGTGGCCTTCGATTAAACACCTTGTTCTCTACTACCTTTTCCATAATCCTTTTCTTTACTTCCTTTTCTTTTTTTTCAATTTCCCTTCCTTCTGCAGTTTATATTTCTTCTTTTTCTATTCTTTCTTTTTCTATTTTCTCCTTCAACGTATGTTGATCCTTCTTGGCTTGTCTTGGTGTCATGAATTTGTACATCATTTCATGTCCCTCATCCCTCAAGTAAAGGGAACATTCATCAAGATTGAGCGTTTTAAAATCAAGCCATGCCCATCTCAAAAGAAGATTACAAGAGTTCGTGGGAACAATATCACATAATACTTCTTTCACACATTGCCCTGTACTGAATTTGATCCTTGCTTGATTCGGATGAAAGCTTCTTGGTAACTTGAGTTTCTCCACCAATCTTTGGCTTACAACATTGTTGTCGCCTTCGTAAACGAATGCAACTAAACATGGGTGTCCTTCGATTAAACACCTAGTTCTCTACTACCTTATCCATAATCTTTTTCTTTACTTCCTTTTCTTTTTCTTCAATTTCCCTTCCTTCTGCAGTTTATTTTTCTACTTTTTCTATTCTCTCTTTTTCTATTTTCTCCTTCAATGTATGTTGATCCTTCTTTGCTTGTCTTGGTGTCATGAATTTAAACTTCATTTCATGTCCCTCATGCCTCAAATAAACGGAACATTCATCAAGATTGAGCGTTTTAAAATGAAGCCATGCCCATCTCAAAAGAAGATGACAAGAGTTCGTGGGAACAATATCACATAATACTTCTTTCACACATTGGCCTGTACTGAATTTGATCCTTGCTTGATTCAGATGAAAGCTTGTTGGTAACTTGAGTTTCTCCACCAATCTTTGGCTTACAACATTGTTGTCGCTTTCGTAAACGAATGCAACTAAACATGGGTGGCCTTCGATTAAACACCTTGTTCTCTACTACCTTTTCCATAATCTTTTTCTTTATTTCCTTTTCTTTTTCTGCAATTCCCCTTCCTTCTACAATTTATATTTCTTCTTTTTCTATTCTTTCTTTTTCTATTTTCTCCTTCAACGTATGTTGATCCTTCTTGGCTTGTCTTGATGTCATGAATTTCAACTTCATTTCATGTCCCTCATGCCTCAAATAAAGGGAACGTTCATCAAGATTGAGCGTTTTAAAATGAACCCATGCCCATCTCAAAAGAAGATGACAAGAGTTCGTGGGAGTACTATCACATAATACTTCTTTCACACATTGTCCTGTACTGAATTTGATCCTTTCTTGATTCGGATGAAAGCTTGTTAGTAACTTGAGTTTCTCCACCAATCTTTGGCTAACAACATTGTTTTCGCTTTCATAAACGAATGCGACTAATCATGGGTGGCCTTCGATTAAACACCTTGTTCTCTACTACCTTTTCCATAATCCTTTTCTTTACTTCCTTTTCTTTTTTTTCAATTTCCCTTCCTTCTGCAGTTTATATTTCTTCTTTTTCTATTCTTTCTTTTTCTATTTTCTCCTTCAACGTATGTTGATCCTTCTTGGCTTGTCTTGGTTTCATGAATTTGTACATCATTTCATGTCCCTCATCCCTCAAGTAAAGGGAACATTCATCAAGATTGAGCGTTTTAAAATCAAGCCATGCCCATCCCAAAAGAAGATTACAAGAGTTCGTGGGAACAATATCACATAATACTTCTTTCACACATTGCCCTGTACTGAATTTGATCCTTGCTTGATTCAGATGAAAGCTTGTTGGTAACTTGAGTTTCTCCACCAATCTTTGGCTTACAACATTGTTGTCGCTTTCGTAAACGAATGCAACTAAACATGGGTGGTCGTCGATTAAACACCTTGTTCTCTACTACCTTTTTCATAATCTCTTTCTTTACTTCCTTTTCTTTTTCTTCAAATTCCCTTCCTTCTGTAGTTTATTTTTCTTCTTTTTCTATCCTTTCTTTTTCTATTTTCTCCTTCAACGTATGTTGATCCTTCTTGGCTTGTCTTGGTGTCATAAATTTCAACTTCATTTCATGTCCCTCATGCCTCAAATAAAGGGAACGTTCATCAAGATTGAGCGTTTTAAAATGAACCCATGCCCATCTCAAAAGAAGATGACAAGAGTTCGTGGGAGTACTATCACATAATACTTCTTTCACACATTGTCCTGTACTGAATTTGATCCTTTCTTGATTCGGATGAAAGCTTGTTAGTAACTTGAGTTTCTCCACCAATCTTTGGCTAACAACATTGTTTTCGCTTTCATAAACGAATGCGACTAATCATGGGTGGCCTTCGATTAAACACCTTGTTCTCTACTACCTTTTCCATAATCCTTTTCTTTACTTCCTTTTCTTTTTTTTCAATTTCCCTTCCTTCTGCAGTTTATATTTCTTCTTTTTCTATTCTTTCTTTTTCTATTTTCTCCTTCAACGTATGTTGATCCTTCTTGGCTTGTCTTGGTGTCATGAATTTCAACTTCATTCCATGTCCCTCATGCCTCAAATAAAGGGAACGTTCATTAAGATTGAGCGTTTTAAAATGAACCCATGCCCATCTCAAAAGAAGATGACAAGAGTTCGTGGGAACAATGTCACATAATACTTCTTTCACACATTGTCCTGTACTGAATTTGATCCTTTCTTGATTCGGATGAAAGCTTGTTAGTAACTTGAGTTTCTCCACCAATCTTTGGCTAACAACATTGTTTTCGCTTTCATAAACGAATGCGACTAATCATGGGTGGCCTTCGATTAAACACCTTGTTCTCTACTACCTTTTCCATAATCCTTTTCTTTACTTCCTTTTCTTTTTTTTCAATTTCCCTTCCTTCTGCAGTTTATATTTCTTCTTTTTCTATTCTTTCTTTTTCTATTTTCTCCTTCAACGTATGTTGATCCTTCTTGGCTTGTCTTGGTGTCATGAATTTGTACATCATTTCATGTCCCTCATCCCTCAAGTAAAGGGAACATTCATCAAGATAGAGCGTTTTAAAATCAAGCCATGCCCATCTCAAAAGAAGATTACAAGAGTTCGTGGGAACAATATCACATAATACTTCTTTCACACATTGCCCTGTACTGAATTTGATCCTTGCTTGATTCGGATGAAAGCTTCTTGGTAACTTGAGTTTCTCCACCAATCTTTGGCTTACAACATTGTTGTCGCCTTCGTAAACGAATGCAACTAAACATGGGTGTCCTTCGATTAAACACCTAGTTCTCTACTACCTTATCCATAATCTTTTTCTTTACTTCCTTTTCTTTTTCTTCAATTTCCCTTCCTTCTGCAGTTTATTTTTCTACTTTTTCTATTCTCTCTTTTTCTATTTTCTCCTTCAATGTATGTTGATCCTTCTTTGCTTGTCTTGGTGTCATGAATTTAAACTTCATTTCATGTCCCTCATGCCTCAAATAAACGGAACATTCATCAAGATTGAGCGTTTTAAAATGAAGCCATGCCCATCTCAAAAGAAGATGACAAGAGTTCGTGGGAACAATATCACATAATACTTCTTTCACACATTGGCCTGTACTGAATTTGATCCTTGCTTGATTCAGATGAAAGCTTGTTGGTAACTTGAGTTTCTCCACCAATCTTTGGCTTACAACATTGTTGTCGCTTTCGTAAACGAATGCAACTAAACATGGGTGGCCTTCGATTAAACACCTTGTTCTCTACTACCTTTTCCATAATCTTTTTCTTTATTTCCTTTTCTTTTTCTGCAATTCCCCTTCCTTCTACAATTTATATTTCTTCTTTTTCTATTCTTTCTTTTTCTATTTTCTCCTTCAACGTATGTTGATCCTTCTTGGCTTGTCTTGATGTCATGAATTTCAACTTCATTTCATGTCTCTCATCCCTCAAATAAAGGGAACATTCATCAAGATTGAGCGTTTTAAAATGAAGCCATGCCCATCTCAAAAGAAGATGACAAGAGTTCGTGGGAACAATATCACATAATACTTCTTTCACACATTGTCCTGTACTGAATTTGATCCTTGCTTGATTCGGACGAAAGCTTGTTGGTAACTTGAGTTTCTCCACCAATCTTTGGCTTACAACATTGTTGTCGCCTTCGTAAACCAATGCAACTAAACATGGGTGTCCTTCGATTAAACACCTAGTTCTCTACTACCTTATCCATAATCTTTTTCTTTACTTCCTTTTCTTTTTCGTCAATTTCCCTTCCTTCTGCAGTTTATATTTCTTCTTTTTCTATTCTTTCTTTTTCTATTTTCTCCTTCAACGTATGTTGATCCTTCTTGGCTTGTCTTGGTTTCATGAATTTGTACATCATTTCATGTCCCTCATCCCTCAAGTAAAGGGAACATTCATCAAGATTGAGCGTTTTAAAATCAAGCCATGCCCATCCCAAAAGAAGATTACAAGAGTTCGTGGGAACAATATCACATAATACTTCTTTCACACATTGCCCTGTACTGAATTTGATCCTTTCTTGATTCGGATGAAAGCTTGTTAGTAACTTGAGTTTCTCCACCAATCTTTGGCTAACAACATTGTTTTCGCTTTCATAAACGAATGCGACTAATCATGGGTGGCCTTCGATTAAACACCTTGTTCTCTACTACCTTTTCCATAATCCTTTTCTTTACTTCCTTTTCTTTTTTTTCAATTTCCCTTCCTTCTGCAGTTTATATTTCTTCTTTTTCTATTCTTTCTTTTTCTATTTTCTCCTTCAACGTATGTTGATCCTTCTTGGCTTGTCTTGGTTTCATGAATTTGTACATCATTTCATGTCCCTCATCCCTCAAGTAAAGGGAACATTCATCAAGATTGAGCGTTTTAAAATCAAGCCATGCCCATCCCAAAAGAAGATTACAAGAGTTCGTGGGAACAATATCACATAATACTTCTTTCACACATTGCCCTGTACTGAATTTGATCCTTGCTTGATTCAGATGAAAGCTTGTTGGTAACTTGAGTTTCTCCACCAATCTTTGGCTTACAACATTGTTGTCGCTTTCGTAAACGAATGCAACTAAACATGGGTGGTCGTCGATTAAACACCTTGTTCTCTACTACCTTTTTCATAATCTCTTTCTTTACTTCCTTTTCTTTTTCTTCAAATTCCCTTCCTTCTGTAGTTTATTTTTCTTCTTTTTCTATCCTTTCTTTTTCTATTTTCTCCTTCAACGTATGTTGATCCTTCTTGGCTTGTCTTGGTGTCATAAATTTCAACTTCATTTCATGTCCCTCATGCCTCAAATAAAGGGAACGTTCATCAAGATTGAGCGTTTTAAAATGAACCCATGCCCATCTCAAAAGAAGATGACAAGAGTTCGTGGGAGTACTATCACATAATACTTCTTTCACACATTGTCCTGTACTGAATTTGATCCTTTCTTGATTCGGATGAAAGCTTGTTAGTAACTTGAGTTTCTCCACCAATCTTTGGCTAACAACATTGTTTTCGCTTTCATAAACGAATGCGACTAATCATGGGTGGCCTTCGATTAAACACCTTGTTCTCTACTACCTTTTCCATAATCCTTTTCTTTACTTCCTTTTCTTTTTTTTCAATTTCCCTTCCTTCTGCAGTTTATATTTCTTCTTTTTCTATTCTTTCTTTTTCTATTTTCTCCTTCAACGTATGTTGATCCTTCTTGGCTTGTCTTGGTGTCATGAATTTCAACTTCATTCCATGTCCCTCATGCCTCAAATAAAGGGAACGTTCATTAAGATTGAGCGTTTTAAAATGAACCCATGCCCATCTCAAAAGAAGATGACAAGAGTTCGTGGGAACAATGTCACATAATACTTCTTTCACACATTGTCCTGTACTGAATTTGATCCTTTCTTGATTCGGATGAAAGCTTGTTAGTAACTTGAGTTTCTCCACCAATCTTTGGCTAACAACATTGTTTTCGCTTTCATAAACGAATGCGACTAATCATGGGTGGCCTTCGATTAAACACCTTGTTCTCTACTACCTTTTCCATAATCCTTTTCTTTACTTCCTTTTCTTTTTTTTCAATTTCCCTTCCTTCTGCAGTTTATATTTCTTCTTTTTCTATACTTTCTTTTTCTATTTTCTCCTTCAACGTATGTTGATCCTTCTTGGCTTGTCTTGGTGTCATGAATTTGTACATCATTTCATGTCCCTCATCCCTCAAGTAAAGGGAACATTCATCAAGATTGAGCGTTTTAAAATCAAGCCATGCCCATCTCAAAAGAAGATTACAAGAGTTCGTGGGAACAATATCACATAATACTTCTTTCACACATTGCCCTGTACTGAATTTGATCCTTGCTTGATTCGGATGAAAGCTTCTTGGTAACTGGAGTTTCTCCACCAATCTTTGGCTTACAACATTGTTGTCGCCTTCGTAAACGAATGCAACTAAACATGGGTGTCCTTCGATTAAACACCTAGTTCTCTACTACCTTATCCATAATCTTTTTCTTTACTTCCTTTTCTTTTTCTTCAATTTCCCTTCCTTCTGCAGTTTATTTTTCTTCTTTTTCTATTCTCTCTTTTTCTATTTTCTCCTTCAAGGTATGTTGATCCTTCTTTTCTTGTCTTGGTGTCATGAATTTAAACTTCATTTCATGTCCCTCATGCCTCAAATAAACGGAACATTCATCAAGATTGAGCGTTTTAAAATGAAGCCATGCCCATCTCAAAAGAAGATGACAAGAGTTCGTGGGAACAATATCACATAATACTTCTTTCACACATTGGCCTGTACTGAATTTGATCCTTGCTTGATTCAGATGAAAGCTTGTTGGTAACTTGAGTTTCTCCACCAATCTTTGGCTTACAACATTGTTGTCGCTTTCGTAAACGAATGCAACTAAACATGGGTGGCCTTCGATTAAACACCTTGTTCTCTACTACCTTTTCCATAATCTTTTTCTTTATTTCCTTTTCTTTTTCTGCAATTCCCCTTCCTTCTACAATTTATATTTCTTCTTTTTCTATTCTTTCTTTTTCTATTTTCTCCTTCAACGTATGTTGATCCTTCTTGGCTTGTCTTGATGTCATGAATTTCAACTTCATTTCATGTCTCTCATCCCTCAAATAAAGGGAACATTCATCAAGATTGAGCGTTTTAAAATGAAGCCATGCCCATCTCAAAAGAAGATGACAAGAGTTCGTGGGAACAATATCACATAATACTTCTTTCACACATTGTCCTGTACTGAATTTGATCCTTGCTTGATTCGGACGAAAGCTTGTTGGTAACTTGAGTTTCTCCACCAATCTTTGGCTTACAACATTGTTGTCGCCTTCGTAAACCAATGCAACTAAACATGGGTGTCCTTCGATTAAACACCTAGTTCTCTACTACCTTATCCATAATCTTTTTCTTTACTTCCTTTTCTTTTTCGTCAATTTCCCTTCCTTCTGCAGTTTATATTTCTTCTTTTTCTATTCTTTCTTTTTCAATTTTCTCCTTCAACGTATGTTGATCCTTCTTGGCTTGTCTTGATGTCATGAATTTCAACTTCATTTCATGTCCCTCATCCCTCAAATAAAGGGAACATTCATAAAGATTAAGCGTTTTAAAATGAAGCCATGCCCATCTCAAAAGAAGATGACAAGAGTTCGTGGGAACAATATCACATAATACTTCTTTCAGACATTGTCCTGTACTGAATTTGATCCTTGCTTGATTCGGACGAAGGCTTGTTGGTAACTTGAGTTTCTCCACCAATCTTGGGCTTACAACATTGTTGTCGCTTTCGTAAACGAATGCAACTAAACATGGGTGGTCGTCGATTAAATACCTTGTTCTCTACTACCTTTTTCATAATCTCTTTCTTTACTTCCTTTTCTTTTTCTTCAAATTCCCTTCCTTCTGCAGTTTATTTTTCTTCTTTTTCTATTCTTTCTTTTTCTATTTTCTCCTTCAACGTATGTTGATCCTTCTTGGCTTGTCTTGGTGTCATAAATTTCAACTTCATTTCATGGCCCTCATGCCTCAAATAAAGGGAACGTTCATTAAGATTGAGCGTTTTAAAATGAACCCATGCCCATCTCAAAAGAAGATGACAAGAGTTCGTGGGAACAATGTCACATAATACTTCTTTCACACATTGTCCTGTACTGAATTTGATCCTTTCTTGATTCGGATGAAAGCTTGTTAGTAACTTGAGTTTCTCCACCAATCTTTGGCTAACAACATTGTTTTCGCTTTCATAAACGAATGCGACTAATCATGGGTGGCCTTCGATTAAACACCTTGTTCTCTACTACCTTTTCCATAATCCTTTTCTTTACTTCCTTTTCTTTTTTTTCAATTTCCCTTCCTTCTGCAGTTTATATTTCTTCTTTTTCTATTCTTTCTTTTTCTATTTTCTCCTTCAACGTATGTTGATCCTTCTTGGCTTGTCTTGGTGTCATGAATTTGTACATCATTTCATGTCCCTCATCCCTCAAGTAAAGGGAACATTCATCAAGATTGAGCGTTTTAAAATCAAGCCATGCCCATCTCAAAAGAAGATTACAAGAGTTCGTGGGAACAATATCACATAATACTTCTTTCACACATTGCCCTGTACTGAATTTGATCCTTGCTTGATTCAGATGAAAGCTTGTTGGTAACTTGAGTTTCTCCACCAATCTTTGGCTTACAACATTGTTGTCGCTTTCGTAAACGAATGCAACTAAACATGGGTGGTCGTCGATTAAACACCTTGTTCTCTACTACCTTTTTCATAATCTCTTTCTTTACTTCCTTTTCTTTTTCTTCAAATTCCCTTCCTTCTGTAGTTTATTTTTCTTCTTTTTCTATCCTTTCTTTTTCTATTTTCTCCTTCAACGTATGTTGATCCTTCTTGGCTTGTCTTGGTGTCATAAATTTCAACTTCATTTCATGTCCCTCATGCCTCAAATAAAGGGAACGTTCATCAAGATTGAGCGTTTTAAAATGAACCCATGCCCATCTCAAAAGAAGATGACAAGAGTTCGTGGGAGTACTATCACATAATACTTCTTTCACACATTGTCCTGTACTGAATTTGATCCTTTCTTGATTCGGATGAAAGCTTGTTAGTAACTTGAGTTTCTCCACCAATCTTTGGCTAACAACATTGTTTTCGCTTTCATAAACGAATGCGACTAATCATGGGTGGCCTTCGATTAAACACCTTGTTCTCTACTACCTTTTCCATAATCCTTTTCTTTACTTCCTTTTCTTTTTGTTCAATTTCCCTTCCTTCTGCAGTTTATATTTCTTCTTTTTCTATTTTCTCCTTCAACGTATGTTGATCCTTCTTGGCTTGTCTTGGTGTCATGAATTTGTACATCATTTCATGTCCCTCATCCCTCAAGTAAAGGGAACATTCATCAAGATTGAGCATTTTAAAATCAAGCCATGCCCATCTCAAAAGAAGATTACAAGAGTTCGTGGGAACAATATCACATAATACTTCTTTCACACATTGCCCTGTACTGAATTTGATCCTTGCTTGATTCGGATGAAAGCTTCTTGGTAACTTGAGTTTCTCCACCAATCTTTGGCTTACAACATTATTGTCACCTTCGTAAACGAATGCAACTAAACATGGGTGTCCTTCGATTAAACACCTAGTTCTCTACTACCTTATCCATAATCTTTTTCTTTACTTCCTTTTCTTTTTCTTCAATTTCCCTTCCTTCTGTAGTTTATTTTTCTTCTTTTTCTATTCTCTCTTTTTCTATTTTCTCCTTCAAGGTATGTTGATCCTTCTTTTCTTGTCTTGGTGTCATGAATTTAAACTTCATTTCATGTCCCTCATGCCTCAAATAAACGGAACATTCATCAAGATTGAGCGTTTTAAAATGAAGCCATGCCCATCTCAAAAGAAGATGACAAGAGTTCGTGGGAACAATATCACATAATACTTCTTTCACACATTGGCCTGTACTGAATTTGATCCTTGCTTGATTCAGATGAAAGCTTGTTGGTAACTTGAGTTTCTCCACCAATCTTTGGCTTACAACATTGTTGTCGCTTTCGTAAACGAATGCAACTAAACATGGGTGGCCTTCGATTAAACACCTTGTTCTCTACTACCTTTTCCATAATCTTTTTCTTTATTTCCTTTTCTTTTTCTTCAATTCCCCTTCCTTCTGCAATTTATATTTCTTCTTTTTCTATTCTTTCTTTTTCTATTTTCTCCTTCAACGTATGTTGATCCTTCTTGGCTTGTCTTGATGTCATGAATTTCAACTTCATTTCATGTCTCTCATCCCTCAAATAAAGGGAACATTCATCAAGATTGAGCGTTTTAAAATGAAGCCATGCCCATCTCAAAAGAAGATGACAAGAGTTCGTGGGAACAATATCACATAATACTTCTTTCACACATTGTCCTGTACTGAATTTGATCCTTGCTTGATTCGGACGAAAGCTTGTTGGTAACTTGAGTTTCTCCACCAATCTTTGGCTTACAACATTGTTGTCGCCTTCGTAAACGAATGCAACTAAACATGGGTGTCCTTCGATTAAACACCTAGTTCTCTACTACCTTATCCATAATCTTTTTCTTTACTTCCTTTTCTTTTTCGTCAATTTCCCTTCCTTCTGCAGTTTATATTTCTTCTTTTTCTATTCTTTCTTTTTCTATTTTCTCCTTCAACGTATGTTGATCCTTCTTGGCTTGTCTTGATGTCATGAATTTCAACTTCATTTCATGTCCCTCATCCCTCAAATAAAGGGAACATTCATAAAGATTAAGCGTTTTAAAATGAAGCCATGCCCATCTCAAAAGAAGATGACAAGAGTTCGTGGGAACAATATCACATAATACTTCTTTCACACATTGTCCTGTACTGAATTTGATCCTTGCTTGATTCGGACGAAAGCTTGTTGGTAACTTGAGTTTCTCCACCAATCTTGGGCTTACAACATTGTTGTCGCTTTCGTAAACGAATGCAACTAAACATGGGTAGTCGTCGATTAAACACCTTGTTCTCTACTACCTTTTTCATAATCTCTTTCTTTACTTCCTTTTCTTTTTCTTCAAATTCCCTTCCTTCTGCAGTTTATTTTTCTTCTTTTTCTATTCTTTCTTTTTCTATTTTCTCCTTCAACGTATGTTGATCCTTCTTGGCTTGTCTTGGTGTCATAAATTTCAACTTCATTTCATGGCCCTCATGCCTCAAATAAAGGGAACGTTCATTAAGATTGAGCGTTTTAAAATGAACCCATGCCCATCTCAAAAGAAGATGACAAGAGTTCGTGGGAACAATGTCACATAATACTTCTTTCACACATTGTCCTGTACTGAATTTGATCCTTTCTTGATTCGGATGAAAGCTTGTTAGTAACTTGAGTTTCTCCACCAATCTTAGGCTAACAACATTGTTTTCGCTTTCATAAACGAATGCGACTAATCATGGGTGGCCTTCGATTAAACACCTTGTTCTCTACTACCTTTTCCATAATCCTTTTCTTTACTTCCTTTTCTTTTTTTTCAATTTCCCTTCCTTCTGCAGTTTATATTTCTTCTTTTTCTATTCTTTCTTTTTCTATTTTCTCCTTCAACGTATGTTGATCCTTCTTGGCTTGTCTTGGTGTCATGAATTTGTACATCATTTCATGTCCCTCATCCCTCAAGTAAAGGGAACATTCATCAAGATTGAGCGTTTTAAAATCAAGCCATGCCCATCTCAAAAGAAGATTACAGGAGTTCGTGGGAACAATATCACATAATACTTCTTTCACACATTGCCCTGTACTGAATTTGATCCTTGCTTGATTCAGATGAAAGCTTGTTGGTAACTTGAGTTTCTCCACCAATCTTTGGCTTACAACATTGTTGTCGCTTTCGTAAACGAATGCAACAAAACATGGGTGGTCGTCGATTAAACACCTTGTTCTCTACTACCTTTTTCATAATCTCTTTCTTTACTTCCTTTTCTTTTTCTTAAAATTCCCTTCCTTCTGTAGTTTATTTTTCTTCTTTTTCTATCCTTTCTTTTTCTATTTTCTCCTTCAACGTATGTTGATCCTTCTTGGCTTGTCTTGGTGTCATAAATTTCAACTTCATTTCATGTCCCTCATGCCTCAAATAAAGGGAACGCTCATCAAGATTGAGCGTTTTAAAATGAACCCATGCCCATCTCAAAAGAAGATGACAAGAGTTCGTGGGAGTACTATCACATAATACTTCTTTCACACATTGTCCTGTACTGAATTTGATCCTTTCTTGATTCGGATGAAAGCTTGTTAGTAACTTGAGTTTCTCCACCAATCTTTGGCTAACAACATTGTTTTCGCTTTCATAAACGAATGCGACTAATCATGGGTGGCCTTCGATTAAACACCTTGTTCTCTACTACCTTTTCCATAATCCTTTTCTTTACTTCCTTTTCTTTTTTTTCAATTTCCCTTCCTTCTGCAGTTTATATTTCTTCTTTTTCTATTTTCTCCTTCAACGTATGTTGATCCTTCTTGGCTTGTCTTGGTGTCATGAATTTGTACATCATTTCATGTCCCTCATCCCTCAAGTAAAGGGAACATTCATCAAGATTGAGCGTTTTAAAATCAAGCCATGCCCATCTCAAAAGAAGATTACAAGAGTTCGTGGGAACAATATCACATAATACTTCTTTCACACATTGCCCTGTACTGAATTTGATCCTTGCTTGATTCGGATGAAAGCTTCTTGGTAACTTGAGTTTCTCCACCAATCTTTGGCTTACAACATTATTGTCACCTTCGTAAACGAATGCAACTAAACATGGGTGTCCTTCGATTAAACACCTAGTTCTCTACTACCTTATCCATAATCTTTTTCTTTACTTCCTTTTCTTTTTCTTCAATTTCCCTTCCTTCTGCAGTTTATTTTTCTACTTTTTCTATTCTCTCTTTTTCTATTTTCTCCTTCAATGTATGTTGATCCTTCTTTGCTTGTCTTGGTGTCATGAATTTAAACTTCATTTCATGTCCCTCATGCCTCAAATAAACGGAACATTCATCAAGATTGAGCGTTTTAAAATGAAGCCATGCCCATCTCAAAAGAAGATGACAAGAGTTCGTGGGAACAATATCACATAATACTTCTTTCACACATTGGCCTGTACTGAATTTGATCCTTGCTTGATTCAGATGAAAGCTTGTTGGTAACTTGAGTTTCTCCACCAATCTTTGGCTTACAACATTGTTGTCGCTTTCGTAAACGAATGCAACTAAACATGGGTGGCCTTCGATTAAACACCTTGTTCTCTACTACCTTTTCCATAATCTTTTTCTTTACTTCCTTTTCTTTTTCTTCAATTCCCCTTCCTTCTACAATTTATATTTCTTCTTTTTCTATTCTTTCTTTTTCTATTTTCTCCTTCAACGTATGTTGATCCTTCTTGGCTTGTCTTGATGTCATGAATATCAACTTCATTTCATGTCTCTCATCCCTCAAATAAAGGGAACATTCATCAAGATTGAGCGTTTTAAAATGAAGCCATGCCCATCTCAAAAGAAGATGACAAGAGTTCGTGGGAACAATATCACATAATACTTCTTTCACACATTGTCCTGTACTGAATTTGATCCTTGCTTGATTCGGACGAAAGCTTGTTGGTAACTTGAGTTTCTGCACCAATCTTTGGCTTACAACATTGTTGTCGCCTTCGTAAACGAATGCAACTAAACATGGGTGTCCTTCGATTAAACACCTAGTTCTCTACTACCTTATCCATAATCTTTTTCTTTACTTCCTTTTCTTTTTCTTCAATTTCCCTTCCTTCTGCAGTTTATATTTCTTCTTTTTCTATTCTTTCTTTTTCTATTTTCTCCTTCAACGTATGTTGATCCTTCTTGGCTTGTCTTGATGTCATGAATTTCAACTTCATTTCATGTCCCTCATCCCTCAAATAAAGGGAACATTCATAAAGATTAAGCGTTTTAAAATGAAGCCATGCCCATCTCAAAAGAAGATGACAAGAGTTCGTGGGAACAATATCACATAATACTTCTTTCACACATTGTCCTGTACTGAATTTGATCCTTGCTTGATTCGGACGAAAGCTTGTTGGTAACTTGAGTTTCTCCACCAATCTTGGGCTTACAACATTGTTGTCGCTTTCGTAAACGAATGCAACTAAACATGGGTGGTCGTCGATTAAACACCTTGTTCTCTACTACCTTTTTCATAATCTCTTTCTTTACTTCCTTTTCTTTTTCTTCAAATTCCCTTCCTTCTGCAGTTTATTTTTCTTCTTTTTCTATTCTTTCTTTTTCTATTTTCTCCTTCAACGTATGTTGATCCTTCTTGGCTTGTCTTGGTGTCATAAATTTCAACTTCATTTCATGGCCCTCATGCCTGAAATAAAGGGAACGTTCATTAAGATTGAGCGTTTTAAAATGAACCCATGCCCATCTCAAAAGAAGATGACAAGAGTTCGTGGGAACAATGTCACATAATACTTCTTTCACACATTGTCCTGTACTGAATTTGATCCTTTCTTGATTCGGATGAAAGCTTGTTAGTAACTTGAGTTTCTCCACCAATCTTTGGCTAACAACATTGTTTTCGCTTTCATAAACGAATGCGACTAATCATGGGTGGCCTTCGATTAAACACCTTGTTCTCTACTACCTTTTCCATAATCCTTTTCTTTACTTCCTTTTCTCTTTTTTCAATTTCCCTTCCTTCTGCAGTTTATATTTCTTCTTTTTCTATTCTTTCTTTTTCTATTTTCTCCTTCAACGTATGTTGATCCTTCTTGGCTTGTCTTGGTGTCATGAATTTGTACATCATTTCATGTCCCTCATCCCTCAAGTAAAGGGAACATTCATCAAGATTGAGCGTTTTAAAATCAAGCCATGCCCATCTCAAAAGAAGATTACAAGAGTTCGTGGGAACAATATCACATAATACTTCTTTCACACATTGCCCTGTACTGAATTTGATCCTTGCTTGATTCAGATGAAAGCTTGTTGGTAACTTGAGTTTCTCCACCAATCTTTGGCTTACAACATTGTTGTCGCTTTCGTAAACGAATGCAACTAAACATGGGTGGTCGTCGATTAAACACCTTGTTCTCTACTACCTTTTTCATAATCTCTTTCTTTACTTCCTTTTCTTTTTCTTCAAATTCCCTTCCTTCTGTAGTTTATTTTTCTTCTTTTTCTATCCTTTCTTTTTCTATTTTCTCCTTCAACGTATGTTGATCCTTCTTGGCTTGTCTTGGTGTCATAAATTTCAACTTCATTTCATGTCCCTCATGCCTCAAATAAAGGGAACGTTCATCAAGATTGAGCGTTTTAAAATGAACCCATGCCCATCTCAAAAGAAGATGACAAGAGTTCGTGGGAGTACTATCACATAATACTTCTTTCACACATTGTCCTGTACTGAATTTGATCCTTTCTTGATTCGGATGAAAGCTTGTTAGTAACTTGAGTTTCTCCACCAATCTTTGGCTAACAACATTGTTTTCGCTTTCATAAACGAATGCGACTAATCATGGGTGGCCTTCGATTAAACACCTTGTTCTCTACTACCTTTTCCATAATCCTTTTCTTTACTTCCTTTTCCTTTTTTTCAATTTCCCTTCCTTCTGCAGTTTATATTTCTTCTTTTTCTATTCTTTCTTTTTCTATTTTCTCCTTCAACGTATGTTGATCCTTCTTGGCTTGTCTTGGTTTCATGAATTTGTACATCATTTCATGTCCCTCATCCCTCAAGTAAAGGGAACATTCATCAAGATTGAGCGTTTTAAAATCAAGCCATGCCCATCCCAAAAGAAGATTACAAGAGTTCGTGGGAACAATATCACATAATACTTCTTTCACACATTGCCCTGTACTGAATTTGATCCTTGCTTGATTCAGATGAAAGCTTGTTGGTAACTTGAGTTTCTCCACCAATCTTTGGCTTACAACATTGTTGTCGCTTTCGTAAACGAATGCAACTAAACATGGGTGTCCTTCGATTAAACACCTAGTTCTCTACTACCTTATCCATAATCTTTTTCTTTACTTCCTTTTCTTTTTCTTCAATTTCCCTTCCTTCTGCAGTTTATTTTTCTTCTTTTTCTATTCTCTCTTTTTCTATTTTCTCCTTCAAGGTATGTTGATCCTTCTTTTCTTGTCTTGGTGTCATGAATTTAAACTTCATTTCATGTCCCTCATGCCTCAAATAAACGGAACATTCATCAAGATTGAGCGTTTTAAAATGAAGCCATGCCCATCTCAAAAGAAGATGACAAGAGTTCGTGGGAACAATATCACATAATACTTCTTTCACACATTGGCCTGTACTGAATTTGATCCTTGCTTGATTCAGATGAAAGCTTGTTGGTAACTTGAGTTTCTCCACCAATCTTTGGCTTACAACATTGTTGTCGCTTTCGTAAACGAATGCAACTAAACATGGGTGGCCTTCGATTAAACACCTTGTTCTCTACTACCTTTTCCATAATCTTTTTCTTTATTTCCTTTTCTTTTTCTTCAATTCCCCTTCCTTCTGCAATTTATATTTCTTCTTTTTCTATTCTTTCTTTTTCTATTTTCTCCTTCAACGTATGTTGATCCTTCTTGGCTTGTCTTGATGTCATGAATTTCAACTTCATTTCATGTCTCTCATCCCTCAAATAAAGGGAACATTCATCAAGATTGAGCGTTTTAAAATGAAGCCATGCCCATCTCAAAAGAAGATGACAAGAGTTCGTGGGAGTACTATCACATAATACTTCTTTCACACATTGTCCTGTACTGAATTTGATCCTTGCTTGATTCGGACGAAAGCTTGTTGGTAACTTGAGTTTCTCCACCAATCTTTGGCTTACAACATTGTTGTCGCCTTCGTAAACGAATGCAACTAAACATGGGTGTCCTTCGATTAAACACCTAGTTCTCTACTACCTTATCCATAATCTTTTTCTTTACTTCCTTTTCTTTTTCGTCAATTTCCCTTCCTTCTGCAGTTTATATTTCTTCTTTTTCTATTCTTTCTTTTTCTATTTTCTCCTTCAACGTATGTTGATCCTTCTTGGCTTGTCTTGATGTCATGAATTTCAACTTCATTTCATGTCCCTCATCCCTCAAATAAAGGGAACATTCATAAAGATTAAGCGTTTTAAAATGAAGCCATGCCCATCTCAAAAGAAGATGACAAGAGTTCGTGGGAACAATATCACATAATACTTCTTTCACACATTGTCCTGTACTGAATTTGATCCTTGCTTGATTCGGACGAAAGCTTGTTGGTAACTTGAGTTTCTCCACCAATCTTGGGCTTACAACATTGTTGTCGCTTTCGTAAACGAATGCAACTAAACATGGGTGGTCGTCGATTAAACACCTTGTTCTCTACTACCTTTTTCATAATCTCTTTCTTTACTTCCTTTTCTTTTTCTTCAAATTCCCTTCCTTCTGCAGTTTATTTTTCTTCTTTTTCTATTCTTTCTTTTTCTATTTTCTCCTTCAACGTATGTTGATCCTTCTTGGCTTGTCTTGGTGTCATAAATTTCAACTTCATTTCATGGCCCTCATGCCTCAAATAAAGGGAACGTTCATTAAGATTGAGCGTTTTAAAATGAACCCATGCCCATCTCAAAAGAAGATGACAAGAGTTCGTGGGAACAATGTCACATAATACTTCTTTCACACATTGTCCTGTACTGAATTTGATCCTTTCTTGATTCGGATGAAAGCTTGTTAGTAACTTGAGTTTCTCCACCAATCTTTGGCTAACAACATTGTTTTCGCTTTCATAAACGAATGCGACTAATCATGGGTGGCCTTCGATTAAACACCTTGTTCTCTACTACCTTTTCCATAATCCTTTTCTTTACTTCCTTTTCTCTTTTTTCAATTTCCCTTCCTTCTGCAGTTTATATTTCTTCTTTTTCTATTCTTTCTTTTTCTATTTTCTCCTTCAACGTATGTTGATCCTTCTTGGCTTGTCTTGGTGTCATGAATTTGTACATCATTTCATGTCCCTCATCCCTCAAGTAAAGGGAACATTCATCAAGATTGAGCGTTTTAAAATCAAGCCATGCCCATCTCAAAAGAAGATTACAAGAGTTCGTGGGAACAATATCACATAATACTTCTTTCACACATTGCCCTGTACTGAATTTGATACTTGCTTGATTCAGATGAAAGCTTGTTGGTAACTTGAGTTTCTCCACCAATCTTTGGCTTACAACATTGTTGTCGCTTTCGTAAACGAATGCAACTAAACATGGGTGGTCGTCGATTAAACACCTTGTTCTCTACTACCTTTTTCATAATCTCTTTCTTTACTTCCTTTTCTTTTTCTTCAAATTCCCTTCCTTCTGTAGTTTATTTTTCTTCTTTTTCTATCCTTTCTTTTTCTATTTTCTCCTTCAACGTATGTTGATCCTTCTTGGCTTGTCTTGGTGTCATAAATTTCAACTTCATTTCATGTCCCTCATGCCTCAAATAAAGGGAACGTTCATCAAGATTGAGCGTTTTAAAATGAACCCATGCCCATCTCAAAAGAAGATGACAAGAGTTTGTGGGAGTACTATCACATAATACTTCTTTCACACATTGTCCTGTACTGAATTTGATCCTTTCTTGATTCGGATGAAAGCTTGTTAGTAACTTGAGTTTCTCCACCAATCTTTGGCTAACAACATTGTTTTCGCTTTCATAAACGAATGCGACTAATCATGGGTGGCCTTCGATTAAACACCTTGTTCTCTACTACCTTTTCCATAATCCTTTTCTTTACTTCCTTTTCTTTTTTTTCAATTTCCCTTCCTTCTGCAGTTTATATTTCTTCTTTTTCTATTCTTTCTTTTTCTATTTTCTCCTTCAACGTATGTTGATCCTTCTTGGCTTGTCTTGATGTCATGAATTTCAACTTCATTTCATGTCCCTCATCCCTCAAATAAAGGGAACATTCATAAAGATTGAGCGTTTTAAAATGAAGCCATGCCCATCTCAAAAGAAGATGACAAGAGTTCGTGGGAACAATATCACATAATACTTCTTTCACACATTGTCCTGTACTGAATTTGATCCTTGCTTGATTCGGACGAAAGCTTGTTGGTAACTTGAGTTTCTCCACCAATCTTGGGCTTACAACATTGTTGTCGCTTTCGTAAACGAATGCAACTAAACATGGGTGGTCGTCGATTAAACACCTTGTTCTCTACTACCTTTTTCATAATCTCTTTCTTTACTTCCTTTTCTTTTTCTTCAAATTCCCTTCCTTCTGCAGTTTATTTTTCTTCTTTTTCTATTCTTTCTTTTTCTATTTTCTCCTTCAACGTATGTTGATCCTTCTTGGCTTGTCTTGGTGTCATAAATTTCAACTTCATTTCATGGCCCTCATGCCTCAAATAAAGGGAACGTTCATTAAGATTGAGCGTTTTAAAATGAACCCATGCCCATCTCAAAAGAAGATGACAAGAGTTCGTGGGAACAATATCACATAATACTTCTTTCACACATTGTCCTGTACTGAATTTGATCCTTGCTTGATTCGGATGAAAGCTTGTTGGTAACTTGAGTTTCTCCACCAACCTTTGGCTAACAACATTGTTGTCGCTTTCGTAAACGAATGCAACTAAACATGGGTGGCCTTCGGTTAAACACCTTGTTCTCTACTACTTTTTTCATAATCTCTATCTTTACTTCCTTTTCTTTTTCTTCAAATTCCCTTCCTTCTGCAGTTTATTTTTCTTCTTTTCCTATTCTTTCTTTTTCTATTTTCTCCTTCAACGTATGTTGATCCTTCTTGGCTTGTCTTGGTGTCATAAATTTCAACTTCATTTCATGTCGCTCATGCCTCAAATAAAGGGAACGTTCATTAAGATTGAGCGTTTCAAAATGAACCCTTGCCCATCTCAAAAGAAGATGACAAGAGTTCGTGGGAGCACTATCACATAATACTTCTTTCACACATTGTCCTGTACTGAATTTGATCCTTGCTTGATTCGAAGGAAAGCTTATTGGTAACTTGAGTTGCTCCACCAATCTTTGGCTTACAACATTGTTGTCGGTTTCGTAAACGAATGCGACTAAACATGGGTGGCCTTCGATTAAACACCTTGTTCTCTACTACCTTTTCCATAATCCTTTTCTTTACTTCCTTTTCTTTTTTTTCAATTTCCCTTCCTTCTGCAGTTTTTATTTCTTCTTTTTCTATTCTTTCTTTTTCTATTTTCTCCTTCAACGTATGTTGATCCTTCTTGGCTTGTCTTGGTGTCATGAACTTGTACATCATTTCATGTCCCTCATCCCTCAAATAAAGGGAACATTCATCAAGATTGAGCGTTTTAAAATCAAGCCATGCCCATCTCAAAAGAAGATTACAAGAGTTCGTGGGAACAATATCACATAATACTTCTTTCACACATTGCCCTGTACTGAATTTGATGCTTGCTTGATTCGGATGAAAGCTTCTTGGTAACTTGAGTTTCTCCACCAATCTTTGGCTTACAACATTGTTGTCACCTTCGTAAACGAATGCAACTAAACATGGGTGTCCTTCGATTAAACACCTAGTTCTCTACTACCTTATCCATAATCTTTTTCTTTACTTCCTTTTCTTTTTCTTCAATTTCCCTTCCTTCTGCAGTTTATTTTTCTTCTTTTTCTATTCTCTCTTTTTCTATTTTCTCCTTCAATGTATGTTGATCCTTCTTTGCTTGTCTTGGTGTCATGAATTTAAACTTCATTTCATGTCCCTCATGCCTCAAATAAACGGAACATTCATCAAGATTGAGCGTTTTAAAATGAAGCCATGCCCATCTCAAAAGAAGATGACAAGAGTTCGTGGGAACAATATCACATAATACTTCTTTCACACATTGGCCTGTACTGAATTTGATCCTTGCTTGATTCAGATGAAAGCTTGTTGGTAACTTGAGTTTCTCCACCAATCTTTGGCTTACAACATTGTTCTCGCTTTCGTAAACGAATGCAACTAAACATGGGTGGCCTTCGATTAAACACCTTGTTCTCTACTACCTTTTCCATAATCTTTTTCTTTACTTCCTTTTCTTTTTCTTCAATTCCCCTTCCTTCTACAATTTATATTTCTTCTTTTTCTATTCTTTCTTTTTCTATTTTCTCCTTCAACGTATGTTGATCCTTCTTGGCTTGTCTTGATGTCATGAATTTCAACTTCATTTCATGTCCCTCATCCCTCAAATAAAGGGAACATTCATAAAGATTGAGCGTTTTAAAATGAAGCCATGCCCATCTCAAAAGAAGATGACAAGAGTTCGTGGGAACAATATCACATAATACTTCTTTCACACATTGTCCTGTACTGAATTTGATCCTTGCTTGATTCGGACGAAAGCTTGTTGGTAACTTGAGTTTCTCCACCAATCTTGGGCTTACAACATTGTTGTCGCCTTCGTAAACGAATGCAACTAAACATGGGTGGTCGTCGATTAAACACCTTGTTCTCTACTACCTTTTTCATAATCTCTTTCTTTACTTCCTTTTCTTTTTCTTCAAATTCCCTTCCTTCTGCAGTTTATTTTTCTTCTTTTTCTATTCTCTCTTTTTCTATTTTCTCCTTCAATGTATGTTGATCCTTCTTGGCTTGTCTTGGTGTCATAAATTTCAACTTCATTTCATGGCCCTCATGCCTCAAATAAAGGGAACGTTCATTAAGATTGAGCGTTTTAAAATGAAGCCATGCCCATCTCAAAAGAAGATGACAAGAGTTCGTGGGAACAATGTCACATAATACTTCTTTCACACATTGTCCTGTACTGAATTTGATCCTTTCTTGATTCGGATGAAAGCTTGTTAGTAACTTGAGTTTCTCCACCAATCTTTGGCTAACAACATTGTTTTCGCTTTCATAAACGAATGCGACTAATCATGGGTGGCCTTCGATTAAACACCTAGTTCTCTACTACCTTATCCATAATCTTTTTCTTTACTTCCTTTTCTTTTTCTTCAATTTCCCTTCCTTCTGCAGTTTATATTTCTTCTTTTTCTATTCTTTCTTTTTCTATTTTCTCCTTCAACGTATGTTGATCCTTCTTGGCTTGTCTTGGTGTCATAAATTTCAACTTCATTTCATGTCTCTCATCCCTCAAATAAAGGGAACATTCATCAAGATTGAGCGTTTTAAAATGAAGCCATGCCCATCTCAAAAGAAGATGACAAGAGTTCGTGGGAACAATATCACATAATACTTCTTTCACACATTGTCCTGTACTGAATTTGATCCTTGCTTGATTCGGACGAAAGCTTGTTGGTAACTTGAGTTTCTCCACCAATCTTTGGCTTACAACATTATTGTCGCCTTCGTAAACGAATGCAACTAAACATGGGTGTCCTTCGATTAAACCCCTAGTTCTCTACTACCTTATCCATAATCTTTTTCTTTACTTCCTTTTCTTTTTCTTCAATTTCACTTCCTTCTGCAGTTTATATTTCTTCTTTTTCTATTCTTTCTTTTTCTATTTTCTCCTTCAACGTATGTTGATCCTTCTTGGCTTGTCTTGATGTCATGAATTTCAACTTCATTTCATGTCCCTCATCCCTCAAATAAAGGCAACATTCATAAAGATTGAGCGTTTTAAAATGAAGCCATGCCCATCTCAAAAGAAGATGACAAGAGTTCGTGGGAACAATATCACATAATACTTCTTTCACACATTGTCCTGTACTGTATTTGATCCTTGCTTGATTCGGACGAAAGCTTGTTGGTAACTTGAGTTTCTCCACCAATCTTGGGCTTACAACATTGTTGTCGCTTTCGTAAACGAATGCAACTAAACATGGGTGGTCGTCGATTAAACACCTTGTTCTCTACTACCTTTTTCATAATCTCTTTCTTTACTTCCTTTTCTTTTTCTTCAAATTCCCTTCCTTCTGCAGTTTATTTTTCTTCTTTTTCTATTCTTTCTTTTTCTATTTTCTCCTTCAACGTATGTTGATCCTTCTTGGCTTGTCTTGGTGTCATAAATTTCAACTTCATTTCATGGCCCTCATGCCTCAAATAAAGGGAACGTTCATTAAGATTGAGCGTTTCAAAATGAACCCTTGCCCATCTCAAAAGAAGATGACAAGAGTTCGTGGGAGCACTATCACATAATACTTCTTTCACACATTGTCCTGTACTGAATTTGATCCTTGCTTGATTCGAATGAAAGCTTATTGGTAACTTGAGTTGCTCCACCAATCTTTGGCTTACAACATTGTTGTCGGTTTCGTAAACGAATGCGACTAAACATGGGTGGCCTTCGATTAAACACCTTGTTCTCTACTACCTTTTCCATAATCCTTTTCTTTACTTCCTTTTCTTTTTTTTTCAATTTCCCTTCCTTCTGCAGTTTTTATTTCTTCTTTTTCTATTCTTTCTTTTTCTATTTTCTCCTTCAACGTATGTTGATCCTTCTTGGCTTGTCTTGGTGTCATGAACTTGTACATCATTTCATATCCCTCATCCCTCAAATAAAGGGAACATTCATCAAGATTGAGCGTTTTAAAATCAAGCCATGCCCATCTCAAAAGAAGATTACAAGAGTTCGTGGGAACAATAATACATAATACTTCTTTCACACATTGCCCTGTACTGAATTTGATCCTTGCTTGATTCGGATGAAAGCTTCTTGGTAACTTGAGTTTCTCCACCAATCTTTGGCTTACAACATTGTTGTCGCCTTCGTAAACGAATGCAACTAAACATGGGTGGCCTTCGATTAAACACCTAGTTCTCTACTACCTTATCTATAATCTTTTTCTTTACTTCCTTTTCTTTTTCTTCATTTTCCCTTCCTTCTGCAGTTTATTTTTCTTCTTTTTCTATTCTTTCTTTTTCTATTTTCTCCTTCAACGTATGTTGATCCTTCTTGGCTTGTCTTGGTGTCATGAATTTATACATCATTTCATGTCCCTCATCCCTCAAGTAAAGGGAACATTCATCAAGATTGAGCGTTTTAAAATCAAGCCATGCCCATCTCAAAAGAAGATTACAAGAGTTCGTGGGAACAATATCACATAATACTTCTTTCACACATTGCCCTGTACTGAATTTGATCCTTGCTTGATTCGGATGAAAGCTTCTTGGTAACTTGAGTTTCTCCACCAATCTTTGGCTTACAACATTGTTGTCGCCTTCGTAAACGAATGCAACTAAACATGGGTGTCCTTCGATTAAACACCTAGTTCTCTACTACCTTATCCATAATCTTTTTCTTTACTTCCTTTTCTTTTTCTTCAATTTCCCTTCCTTCTGCAGTTTATTTTTCTTCTTTTTCTATTCTCTCTTTTTCTATTTTCTCCTTCAATGTATGTTGATCCTTCTTTTCTTGTCTTGGTGTCATGAATTTAAACTTCATTTCATGTCCCTCATGCCTCAAATAAACGGAACATTCATCAAGATTGAGCGTTTTAAAATGAAGCCATGCCCATCTCAAAAGAAGATGACAAGAGTTCGTGGGAACAATATCACATAATACTTCTTTCACACATTGGCCTGTACTGAATTTGATCCTTGCTTGATTCAGATGAAAGCTTGTTGGTAACTTGAGTTTCTCCACCAATCTTTGGCTTACAACATTGTTGTCGCTTTCGTAAACGAATGCAACTAAACATGGGTGGCCTTCGATTAAACACCTTGTTCTCTACTACCTTTTCCATAATCTTTTTCTTTATTTCCTTTTCTTTTTCTTCAATTCCCCTTCCTTCTGCAATTTATATTTCTTCTTTTTCTATTCTTTCTTTTTCTATTTTCTCCTTCAACGTATGTTGATCCTTCTTGGCTTGTCTTGATGTCATGAATTTCAACTTCATTTAATGTCTCTCATCCCTCAAATAAAGGGAACATTCATCAAGATTGAGCGTTTTAAAATGAAGCCATGCCCATCTCAAAAGAAGATGACAAGAGTTCGTGGGAACAATGTCACATAATACTTCTTTCACACATTGTCCTGTACTGAATTTGATCCTTGCTTGATTCGAATGAAAGCTTGTTGGTAACTTGAGTTTCTCCACCAATCTTTGGCTTACAACATTATTGTCGGTTTCGTAAACGAATGCAACTAAACATGGGTGGTCGTCGATTAAACACCTTGTTCTCTACTACCTTTTCCATAATCTTTTTCTTTACTTCCTTTTGTTTTTCTTCAATTTCCCTTCCTTCTGCAGTTTATATTTCTTCTTTTTCTATTCTTTCTTTTTCTATTTTCTCCTTAAACGTATGTTGATCCTTCTTGGCTTGTCTTGGTGTCATGAATTTCAACATCATTTCATGTCCCTCATCCCTCAAATAAAGGGAACATTCATCAAGATTGAGCGTTTTAAAATCAAGCCATGCCCATCTCAAAAGAAGATTACAAGAGTTCGTGGGAACAATATCACATAATACTTCTTTCACACATTGTCCTGTACTGAATTTGATCCTTGCTTGATTTGGATGACAGCTTCTTGGTAACTTGAGTTTCTCCACCAATCTTTGGCTTACAACATTGTTGTCGCCTTCGTAAACGAATGCAACTAAACATGGGTGGCCTTCGATTAAACACCTTGTTCTCTACTACCTTTTCCATAATCCTTTTCTTTACTTCCTTTTCTTTTTTTTCAATTTCCCTTCCTTCTGCAGTTTCTATTTCTTCTTTTTCTATTCTCTCTTTTTCTATTTTCTCCTTCAACGTATGTTGATCCTTCTTGGCTTGTCTTGGTGTCATGAATTTGTACATCATTTCATGTCCCTCATCCCTCAAATAAAGGGAACATTCATCAAGATTGAGCGTTTTAAAATCAAGCCATGCCCATCTCAAAAGAAGATTACAAGAGTTCGTGGGAACAATATCACATAATACTTCTTTCACACATTGCCCTGTACTGAATTTGATCCTTGCTTGATTCGGATGAAAGCTTCTTGGTAACTTGAGTTTCTCCACCAATCTTTGGCTTACAACATTGTTGTCGCCTTCGTAAACGAATGCAACTAAACATGGGTGTCCGTCGATTAAACACCTAGTTCTCTACTACCTTATCCATAATCTTTTTCTTTACTTCCTTTTCTTTTTCTTCATTTTCCCTTCCTTCTGCAGTTTATTTTTCTTCTTTTTCTATTCTCTCTTTTTCTATTTTCTCCTTCAGCGTATGTTGATCCTTCTTGGCTTGTCCTGGTGTCATAAATTTCAACTTCATTTCATGTCGGTCATGCCTCAAATAAAGGGAACGTTCATCAAGATTGAGCGTTTTAAAATCAAGCCATGCCCATCTCAAAAGAAGATTACAAGAGTTCGTGGGAACAATATCACATAATACTACTTTTGACACATTGTCCTGTACTGAATTTGATCCTTGCTTGATTCGAATGAAAGCTTGTTGGTAACTTGAGTTTCTCCACCAATCTTTGGCTTACAACATTATTGTCGGTTTCGTAAACGAATGCAACTAAACATGGGTGGTCGTCGATTAAACACCTTGTTCTCTACTACCTTTTCCATAATCTTTTTCTTTACTTCCTTTTGTTTTTCTTCAATTTCCCTTCCTTTTGCAGTTTATATTTCTTCTTTTTCTATTCTTTCTTTTTCTATTTTCTCCTTAAACGTATGTTGATCCTTCTTGGCTTGTCTTGGTGTCATGAATTTCAACATCATTTCATGTCCCTCATCCCTCAAATAAAGGGAACATTCATCGAGATTGAGCGTTTTAAAATCAAGCCATGCCCATCTCAAAAGAAGATTACAAGAGTTCGTGGGAACAATATCACATAATACTTCTTTCACACATTGTCCTGTACTGAATTTGATCCTTGCTTGATTTGGATGACAGCTTCTTGGTAACTTGAGTTTCTCCACCAATCTTTGGCTTACAACATTGTTGTCGCCTTCGTAAACGAATGCAACTAAACATGGGTGTCCTTCGATTAAACACCTAGTTCTCTACTACCTTATCCATAATCTTTTTCTTTACTTCCTTTTCTTTTTCTTCACTTTCCCTTCCTTCTGCAGTTTATATTTCTTCTTTTTCTATTCTCTATTTTTCTATTTTCTCCTTCAATGTATGTTGATCCTTCTTTGCTTATCTTGATGTCATGAATTTCAACTTCATTTCATGTCCCTCATCCGTCAAATAAAGGGAACATTCATAAAGATTGAGCGTTTTAAAATGAAGCCATGCCCATCTCAAAAGAAGATGACAAGAGTTCGTGGGAACAATATCACATAATACTACTTTTGACACATTGTCCTGTACTGAATTTGATCCTTGCTTGATTCGAATGAAAGCTTGTTGGTAACTTGAGTTTCTCCACCAATCTTTGGCTTACAACATTATTGTCGGTTTCGTAAACGAATGCAACTAAACATGGGTGGTCGTCGATTAAACACCTTGTTCTCTACTACCTTTTCCATAATCTTTTTCTTTACTTCCTTCTCTTTTTCTTCAATTTCCCTTCCTTCTGCAGTTTATATTTCTTCTTTTTCTATTCTTTCTTTTTCTATTTTCTCCTTAAACGTATGTTGATCCTTCTTGGCTTGTCTTGGTGTCATGAATTTCAACATCATTTCATGTCCCTCATCCCTCAAATAAAGGGAACATTCATCAAGATTGAGCGTTTTAAAATGAAGCCATGTCCATCTCAAAAGAAGATTACAAGAGATAGTGGGAACAATATATACTTCTTTCACACATTGTCCTGTACTGAATTTGATCCTTGCTTGATTTGGATGACAACTTCTTGGTAACTTGAGTTGCTCCACCAACCTTTGGCTTACAACATTGTTGTCGGTTTCGTAAACGAATGCGACTAAACATGGGTGGCCTTCGATTAAACACCTTGTTCTCTACTACCTTTTCCATAATCCTTTTCTTTACTTCCTTTTCTTTTTTTTCAATTTCCCTTCCTTCTGCAGTTTATATTTCTTCTTTTTCTATTCTTTCTTTTTCTATTTTCTCCTTCAACGTATGTTGATCCTTCTTGGCTTGTCTTGATGTCATGAATTTCAACTTCATTTCATGTCCCTCATCCCTCAAATAAAGGGAACATTCATCAAGATTGAGCGTTTTAAAATGAAGCCATGCCCATCTCAAAAGAAGATGACAAGAGTTCGTGGGAACAATGTCACATAATACTTCTTTCACACATTGTCCTGTACTGAATTTGATCCTTGCTTGATTCGGATGAAAGCTTGTTGGTAACTTGAGTTTCTCCACCAATCTTTGGCTTACAACATTATTGTCGGTTTCGTAAACGAATGCAACTAAACATAGGTGGTTGTCGATTAAACACCTTGTTCTCTACTACCTTTTCCATAATCTTTTTCTTTACTTCCTTTTGTTTTTCTTCAATTTCCCTTCCTTCTGCAGTTTATATTTCTTCTTTTTCTATTCTTTCTTTTTCTATTTTCTCCTTAAACGTATGTTGATCCTTCTTGGCTTGTCTTGGTGTCATGAATTTCAACATCATTTCATGTCCCTCATCCCTCAAATAAAGGGAACATTCATCAAGATTGAGCGTTTTAAAATCAAGCCATGCCCATCTCAAAAGAAGATTACAAGAGTTCGTGGGAACAATATATACTTCTTTCACACATTGTCCTGTACTGAATTTGATCCTTGCTTGATTTGGATGACAACTTCTTGGTAACTTGAGTTGCTCCACCAACCTTTGGCTTACAACATTGTTGTCGGTTTCGTAAACGAATGCGACTAAACATGGGTGGCCTTCGATTAAACACCTTGTTCTCTACTACCTTTTCCATAATCCTTTTCTTTACTTCCTTTTCTTTTTTTTCAATTTCCCTTCCTTCTGCAGTTTATATTTCTTCTTTTTCTATTCTTTCTTTTTCTATTTTCTCCTTCAACGTATGTTGATCCTTCTTGGCTTGTCTTGATGTCATGAATTTCAACTTCATTTCATGTCCCTCATCCCTCAAATAAAGGGAACATTCATCAAGATTGAGCGTTTTAAAATGAAGCCATGCCCATCTCAAAAGAAGATGACAAGAGTTCGTGGGAACAATGTCACATAATACTTCTTGCACACATTGTCCTGTACTGAATTTGATCCTTGCTTGATTCGGATGAAAGCTTGTTGGTAACTTGAGTTTCTCCACCAATCTTTGGCTTACAACATTATTGTCGGTTTCGTAAACGAATGCAACTAAACATAGGTGGTTGTCGATTAAACACCTTGTTCTCTACTACCTTTTCCATAATCTTTTTCTTTACTTCCTTTTGTTTTTCTTCAATTTCCCTTCCTTCTGCAGTTTATATTTCTTCTTTTTCTATTCTTTCTTTTTCTATTTTCTCCTTAAACGTATGTTGATCCTTCTTGGCTTGTCTTGGTGTCATGAATTTCAACATCATTTCATGTCCCTCATCCCTCAAATAAAGGGAACATTCATCAAGATTGAGCGTTTTAAAATCAAGCCATGCCCATCTCAAAAGAAGATTACAAGAGTTCGTGGGAACAATATATACTTCTTTCACACATTGTCCTGTACTGAATTTGATCCTTGCTTGATTTGGATGACAGCTTCTTGGTAACTTGAGTTGCTCCACCAATCTTTGGCTTACAACATTGTTGTCGCCTTCGTAAACGAATGCAACTAAACATGGGTGGCCTTCGATTAAACACCTTGTTCTCTACTACCTTTTCCATTATCCTTTTCTTTACTTCCTTTTCTTTTTTTTCAATTTCCCTTCCTTCTGGAGTTTATATTTCTTCTTTTTCTATTCTTTCTTTTTCTATTTTCTCCTTCAACGTATGTTGATCCTTCTTGGCTTGTCTTGGTGTCATGAATTTGTACATCATTTCATGTCCCTCATCCCTCAAATAAAGGGAACATTCATCAAGATTGAGCGTTTTAAAATCAAGCCATGCCCATCTCAAAAGAAGATTACAAGAGTTCGTGGGAACAATATCACATAATACTTCTTTCACACATTGTCCTGTACTGAATTTGATCCTTGCTTGATTTGGATGACAGCTTCTTGGTAACTTGAGTTTCTCCACCAATCTTTGGCTTACAACATTGTTGTCGCCTTCGTAAACGAATGCAACTAAACATGGGTGGCCTTCGATTAAACACCTTGTTCTCTACTACCTTTTCCATTATCCTTTTCTTTACTTCCTTTTCTTTTTTTTCAATTTCCCTTCCTTCTGGAGTTTATATTTCTTCTTTTTCTATTCTTTCTTTTTCTATTTTCTCCTTCAACGTATGTTGATCCTTCTTGGCTTGTCTTGGTGTCATGAATTTGTACATCATTTCATGTCCCTCATCCCTCAAATAAAGGGAACATTCATCAAGATTGAGCGTTTTAAAATCAAGCCATGCCCATCTCAAAAGAAGATTACAAGAGTTCGTGGGAACAATATCACATAATACTTCTTTCACACATTGCCCTGTACTGAATTTGATCCTTGCTTGATTCGGATGAAAGCTTCTTGGTAACTTGAGTTTCTCCACCAATCTTTGGCTTACAACATTGTTGTCGCCTTCGTAAACGAATGCAACTAAACATGGGTGTCCTTCGATTAAACACCTAGTTCTCTACTACCTTATCCATAATCTTTTTCTTTACTTCCTTTTCTTTTTCTTCATTTTCCCTTCCTTCTGCAGTTTATTTTTCTTCTTTTTCTATTCTCTCTTTTTCTATTTTCTCCTTCAGCGTATGTTGATCCTTCTTGGCTTGTCTTGGTGTCATAAATTTCAACTTCATTTCATGTCGGTCATGCCTCAAATAAAGGGAACGTTCATCAAGATTGAGCGTTTTAAAATCAAGCCATGCCCATCTCAAAAGAAGATTACAAGAGTTCGTGGGAACAATATCACATAATACTACTTTTGACACATTGTCCTGTACTGAATTTGATCCTTGCTTGATTCGAATGAAAGCTTGTTGGTAACTTGAGTTTCTCCACCAATCTTTGGCTTACAACATTATTGTCGGTTTCGTAAACGAATGCAACTAAACATGGGTGGTCGTCGATTAAACACCTTGTTCTCTACTACCTTTTCCATAATCTTTTTCTTTACTTCCTTCTCTTTTTCTTCAATTTCCCTTCCTTCTGCAGTTTATATTTCTTCTTTTTCTATTCTTTCTTTTTCTATTTTCTCCTTAAACGTATGTTGATCCTTCTTGGCTTGTCTTGGTGTCATGAATTTCAACATCATTTCATGTCCCTCATCCCTCAAATAAAGGGAACATTCATCAAGATTGAGCGTTTTAAAATGAAGCCATGTCCATCTCAAAAGAAGATTACAAGAGTTCGTGGGAACAATATATACTTCTTTCACACATTGTCCTGTACTGAATTTGATCCTTGCTTGATTTGGATGACAGCTTCTTGGTAACTTGAGTTGCTCCACCAACCTTTGGCTTACAACATTGTTGTCGGTTTCGTAAACGAATGCGACTAAACATGGGTGGCCTTCGATTAAACACCTTGTTCTCTACTACCTTTTCCATAATCCTTTTCTTTACTTCCTTTTCTTTTTTTTCAATTTCCCTTCCTTCTGCAGTTTATATTTCTTCTTTTTCTATTCTTTCTTTTTCTATTTTCTCCTTCAACGTATGTTGATCCTTCTTGGCTTGTCTTGATGTCATGAATTTCAACTTCATTTCATGTCCCTCATCCCTCAAATAAAGGGAACATTCATCAAGATTGAGCGTTTTAAAATGAAGCCATGCCCATCTCAAAAGAAGATGACAAGAGTTCGTGGGAACAATGTCACATAATACTTCTTTCACACATTGTCCTGTACTGAATTTGATCCTTGCTTGATTCGGATGAAAGCTTGTTGGTAACTTGAGTTTCTCCACCAATCTTTGGCTTACAACATTATTGTCGGTTTCGTAAACGAATGCAACTAAACATGGGTGGTCGTCGATTAAACACCTTGTTCTCTACTACCTTTTCCATAATCTTTTTCTTTACTTCCTTTTGTTTTTCTTCAATTTCCCTTCCTTCTGCAGTTTATATTTCTTCTTTTTCTATTCTTTCTTTTTCTATTTTCTCCTTAAACGTATGTTGATCCTTCTTGGCTTGTCTTGGTGTCATGAATTTCAACATCATTTCATGTCCCTCATCCCTCAAATAAAGGGAACATTCATCAAGATTGAGCGTTTTAAAATCAAGCCATGCCCATCTCAAAAGAAGATTACAAGAGTTCGTGGGAACAATATCACATAATACTTCTTTCACACATTGTCCTGTACTGAATTTGATCCTTGCTTGATTTGGATGACAGCTTCTTGGTAACTTGAGTTGCTCCACCAACCTTTGGCTTACAACATTGTTGTCGGTTTCGTAAACGAATGCGACTAAACATGGGTGGCCTTCGATTAAACACCTTGTTCTCTACTACCTTTTCCATAATCTTTTTCTTTACTTCCTTTTGTTTTTCTTCAATTTCCCTTCCTTCTGCAGTTTATATTTCTTCTTTTTCTATTCTTTCTTTTTCTATTTTCTCCTTAAACGTATGTTGATCCTTCTTGGCTTGTCTTGGTGTCATGAATTTCAACATCATTTCATGTCCCTCATCCCTCAAATAAAGGGAACATTCATCAAGATTGAGCGTTTTAAAATCAAGCCATGCCCATCTCAAAAGAAGATTACAAGAGTTCGTGGGAACAATATCACATAATACTTCTTTCACACATTGTCCTGTACTGAATTTGATCCTTGCTTGATTTGGATGACAGCTTCTTGGTAACTTGAGTTTCTCCACCAATCTTTGGCTTACAACATTGTTGTCGCCTTCGTAAACGAATGCAACTAAACATGGGTGGCCTTCGATTAAACACCTTGTTCTCTACTACCTTTTCCATAATCCTTTTCTTTACTTCCTTTTCTTTTTTTTCAATTTCCCTTCCTTCTGCAGTTTATATTTCTTCTTTTTCTATTCTTTCTTTTTCTATTTTCTCCTTCAACGTATGTTGATCCTTCTTGGCTTGTCTTGGTGTCATGAATTTGTACATCATTTCATGTCCCTCATCCCTCAAATAAAGGGAACATTCATCAAGATTGAGCGTTTTAAAATCAAGCCATGCCCATCTCAAAAGAAGATTACAAGAGTTCGTGGGAACAATATCACATAATACTTCTTTCACACATTGCCCTGTACTGAATTTGATCCTTGCTTGATTCGGATGAAAGCTTCTTGGTAACTTGAGTTTCTCCACCAATCTTTGGCTTACAACATTGTTGTCGCCTTCGTAAACGAATGCAACTAAACATGGGTGTCCTTCGATTAAACACCTAGTTCTCTACTACCTTATCCATAATCTTTTTCTTTACTTCCTTTTCTTTTTCTTCATTTTCCCTTCCTTCTGCAGTTTATTTTTCTTCTTTTTCTATTCTCTCTTTTTCTATTTTCTCCTTCAGCGTATGTTGATCCTTCTTGGCTTGTCTTGGTGTCATAAATTTCAACTTCATTTCATGTCGGTCATGCCTCAAATAAAGGGAACGTTCATCAAGATTGAGCGTTTTAAAATCAAGCCATGCCCATCTCAAAAGAAGATTACAAGAGTTCGTGGGAACAATATCACATAATACTACTTTTGACACATTGTCCTGTACTGAATTTGATCCTTGCTTGATTCGAATGAAAGCTTGTTGGTAACTTGAGTTTCTCCACCAATCTTTGGCTTACAACATTATTGTCGGTTTCGTAAACGAATGCAACTAAACATGGGTGGTCGTCGATTAAACACCTTGTTCTCTACTACCTTTTCCATAATCTTTTTCTTTACTTCCTTCTCTTTTTCTTCAATTTCCCTTCCTTCTGCAGTTTATATTTCTTCTTTTTCTATTCTTTCTTTTTCTATTTTCTCCTTAAACGTATGTTGATCCTTCTTGGCTTGTCTTGGTGTCATGAATTTCAACATCATTTCATGTCCCTCATCCCTCAAATAAAGGGAACATTCATCAAGATTGAGCGTTTTAAAATGAAGCCATGTCCATCTCAAAAGAAGATTACAAGAGTTCGTGGGAACAATATATACTTCTTTCACACATTGTCCTGTACTGAATTTGATCCTTGCTTGATTTGGATGACAGCTTCTTGGTAACTTGAGTTGCTCCACCAACCTTTGGCTTACAACATTGTTGTCGGTTTCGTAAACGAATGCGACTAAACATGGGTGGCCTTCGATTAAACACCTTGTTCTCTACTACCTTTTCCATAATCCTTTTCTTTACTTCCTTTTCTTTTTTTTCAATTTCCCTTCCTTCTGCAGTTTATATTTCTTCTTTTTCTATTCTTTCTTTTTCTATTTTCTCCTTCAACGTATGTTGATCCTTCTTGGCTTGTCTTGATGTCATAAATTTCAACTTCATTTCATGTCCCTCATCCCTCAAATAAAGGGAACATTCATCAAGATTGAGCGTTTTAAAATGAAGCCATGCCCATCTCAAAAGAAGATGACAAGAGTTCGTGGGAACAATGTCACATAATACTTCTTTCACACATTGTCCTGTACTGAATTTGATCCTTGCTTGATTCGGATGAAAGCTTGTTGGTAACTTGAGTTTCTCCACCAATCTTTGGCTTACAACATTATTGTCGGTTTCGTAAACGAATGCAACTAAACATGGGTGGTCGTCGATTAAACACCTTGTTCTCTACTACCTTTTCCATAATCTTTTTCTTTACTTCCTTCTCTTTTTCTTCAATTTCCCTTCCTTCTGCAGTTTATATTTCTTCTTTTTCTATTCTTTCTTTTTCTATTTTCTCCTTAAACGTATGTTGATCCTTCTTGGCTTGTCTTGGTGTCATGAATTTCAACATCATTTCATGTCCCTCATCCCTCAAATAAAGGGAACATTCATCAAGATTGAGCGTTTTAAAATCAAGCCATGCCCATCTCAAAAGAAGATTACAAGAGTTCGTGGGAACAATATCACATAATACTTCTTTCACACATTGTCCTGTACTGAATTTGATCCTTGCTTGATTTGGATGACAGCTTCTTGGTAACTTGAGTTTCTCCACCAATCTTTGGCTTACAACATTGTTGTCGCCTTCGTAAACGAATGCAACTAAACATGGGTGGCCTTCGATTAAACACCTTGTTCTCTACTACCTTTTCCATAATCCTTTTCTTTACTTCCTTTTCTTTTTTTTCAATTTCCCTTCCTTCTGCAGTTTATATTTCTTCTTTTTCTATTCTTTCTTTTTCTATTTTCTCCTTCAACGTATGTTGATCCTTCTTGGCTTGTCATGGTGTCATGAATTTGTACATCATTTCATGTCCCTCATCCCTCAAATAAAGGGAACATTCATCAAGATTGAGCGTTTTAAAATCAAGCCATGCCCATCTCAAAAGAAGATTACAAGAGTTCGTGGGAACAATATCACATAATACTTCTTTCACACATTGCCCTGTACTGAATTTGATCCTTGCTTGATTCGGATGAAAGCTTCTTGGTAACTTGAGTTTCTCCACCAATCTTTGGCTTACAACATTGTTGTCGCCTTCGTAAACGAATGCAACTAAACATGGGTGTCCTTCGATTAAACACCTAGTTCTCTACTACCTTATCCATAATCTTTTTCTTTACTTCCTTTTCTTTTTCTTCATTTTCCCTTCCTTCTGCAGTTTATTTTTCTTCTTTTTCTATTCTCTCTTTTTCTATTTTCTCCTTCAGCGTATGTTGATCCTTCTTGGCTTGTCTTGGTGTCATAAATTTCAACTTCATTTCATGTCGGTCATGCCTCAAATAAAGGGAACGTTCATCAAGATTGAGCGTTTTAAAATCAAGCCATGCCCATCTCAAAAGAAGATTACAAGAGTTCGTGGGAACAATATCACATAATACTACTTTTGACACATTGTCCTGTACTGAATTTGATCCTTGCTTGATTCGAATGAAAGCTTGTTGGTAACTTGAGTTTCTCCACCAATCTTTGGCTTACAACATTATTGTCGGTTTCGTAAACGAATGCAACTAAACATGGGTGGTCGTCGATTAAACACCTTGTTCTCTACTACCTTTTCCATAATCTTTTTCTTTACTTCCTTCTCTTTTTCTTCAATTTCCCTTCCTTCTGCAGTTTATATTTCTTCTTTTTCTATTCTTTCTTTTTCTATTTTCTCCTTAAACGTATGTTGATCCTTCTTGGCTTGTCTTGGTGTCATGAATTTCAACATCATTTCATGTCCCTCATCCCTCAAATAAAGGGAACATTCATCAAGATTGAGCGTTTTAAAATGAAGCCATGTCCATCTCAAAAGAAGATTACAAGAGTTCGTGGGAACAATATATACTTCTTTCACACATTGTCCTGTACTGAATTTGATCCTTGCTTGATTTGGATGACAGCTTCTTGGTAACTTGAGTTGCTCCACCAACCTTTGGCTTACAACATTGTTGTCGGTTTCGTAAACGAATGCGACTAAACATGGGTGGCCTTCGATTAAACACCTTGTTCTCTACTACCTTTTCCATAATCCTTTTCTTTACTTCCTTTTCTTTTTTTTCAATTTCCCTTCCTTCTGCAGTTTATATTTCTTCTTTTTCTATTCTTTCTTTTTCTATTTTCTCCTTCAACGTATGTTGATCCTTCTTGGCTTGTCTTGATGTCATAAATTTCAACTTCATTTCATGTCCCTCATCCCTCAAATAAAGGGAACATTCATCAAGATTGAGCGTTTTAAAATGAAGCCATGCCCATCTCAAAAGAAGATGACAAGAGTTCGTGGGAACAATGTCACATAATACTTCTTTCACACATTGTCCTGTACTGAATTTGATCCTTGCTTGATTCGGATGAAAGCTTGTTGGTAACTTGAGTTTCTCCACCAATCTTTGGCTTACAACATTATTGTCGGTTTCGTAAACGAATGCAACTAAACATGGGTGGTCGTCGATTAAACACCTTGTTCTCTACTACCTTTTCCATAATCTTTTTCTTTACTTCCTTCTCTTTTTCTTCAATTTCCCTTCCTTCTGCAGTTTATATTTCTTCTTTTTCTATTCTTTCTTTTTCTATTTTCTCCTTAAACGTATGTTGATCCTTCTTGGCTTGTCTTGGTGTCATGAATTTCAACATCATTTCATGTCCCTCATCCCTCAAATAAAGGGAACATTCATCAAGATTGAGCGTTTTAAAATCAAGCCATGCCCATCTCAAAAGAAGATTACAAGAGTTCGTGGGAACAATATCACATAATACTTCTTTCACACATTGTCCTGTACTGAATTTGATCCTTGCTTGATTTGGATGACAGCTTCTTGGTAACTTGAGTTTCTCCACCAATCTTTGGCTTACAACATTGTTGTCGCCTTCGTAAACGAATGCAACTAAACATGGGTGGCCTTCGATTAAACACCTTGTTCTCTACTACCTTTTCCATAATCCTTTTCTTTACTTCCTTTTCTTTTTTTTCAATTTCCCTTCCTTCTGCAGTTTATATTTCTTCTTTTTCTATTCTTTCTTTTTCTATTTTCTCCTTCAACGTATGTTGATCCTTCTTGGCTTGTCTTGGTGTCATGAATTTGTACATCATTTCATGTCCCTCATCCCTCAAATAAAGGGAACATTCATCAAGATTGAGCGTTTTAAAATCAAGCCATGCCCATCTCAAAAGAAGATTACAAGAGTTCGTGGGAACAATATCACATAATACTTCTTTCACACATTGCCCTGTACTGAATTTGATCCTTGCTTGATTCGGATGAAAGCTTCTTGGTAACTTGAGTTTCTCCACCAATCTTTGGCTTACAACATTGTTGTCGCCTTCGTAAACGAATGCAACTAAACATGGGTGTCCTTCGATTAAACACCTAGTTCTCTACTACCTTATCCATAATCTTTTTCTTTACTTCCTTTTCTTTTTCTTCATTTTCCCTTCCTTCTGCAGTTTATTTTTCTTCTTTTTCTATTCTCTCTTTTTCTATTTTCTCCTTCAGCGTATGTTGATCCTTCTTGGCTTGTCTTGGTGTCATAAATTTCAACTTCATTTCATGTCGGTCATGCCTCAAATAAAGGGAACGTTCATCAAGATTGAGCGTTTTAAAATCAAGCCATGCCCATCTCAAAAGAAGATTACAAGAGTTCGTGGGAACAATATCACATAATACTACTTTTGACACATTGTCCTGTACTGAATTTGATCCTTGCTTGATTCGAATGAAAGCTTGTTGGTAACTTGAGTTTCTCCACCAATCTTTGGCTTACAACATTATTGTCGGTTTCGTAAACGAATGCAACTAAACATGGGTGGTCGTCGATTAAACACCTTGTTCTCTACTACCTTTTCCATAATCTTTTTCTTTACTTCCTTCTCTTTTTCTTCAATTTCCCTTCCTTCTGCAGTTTATATTTCTTCTTTTTCTATTCTTTCTTTTTCTATTTTCTCCTTAAACGTATGTTGATCCTTCTTGGCTTGTCTTGGTGTCATGAATTTCAACATCATTTCATGTCCCTCATCCCTCAAATAAAGGGAACATTCATCAAGATTGAGCGTTTTAAAATCAAGCCATGTCCATCTCAAAAGAAGATTACAAGAGTTCGTGGGAACAATATATACTTCTTTCACACATTGTCCTGTACTGAATTTGATCCTTGCTTGATTTGGATGACAGCTTCTTGGTAACTTGAGTTGCTCCACCAACCTTTGGCTTACAACATTGTTGTCGGTTTCGTAAACGAATGCGACTAAACATGGGTGGCCTTCGATTAAACACCTTGTTCTCTACTACCTTTTCCATAATCCTTTTCTTTACTTCCTTTTCTTTTTTTTCAATTTCCCTTCCTTCTGCAGTTTATATTTCTTCTTTTTCTATTCTTTCTTTTTCTATTTTCTCCTTCAACGTATGTTGATCCTTCTTGGCTTGTCTTGATGTCATAAATTTCAACTTCATTTCATGTCCCTCATCCCTCAAATAAAGGGAACATTCATCAAGATTGAGCGTTTTAAAATGAAGCCATGCCCATCTCAAAAGAAGATGACAAGAGTTCGTGGGAACAATGTCACATAATACTTCTTTCACACATTGTCCTGTACTGAATTTGATCCTTGCTTGATTCGGATGAAAGCTTGTTGGTAACTTGAGTTTCTCCACCAATCTTTGGCTTACAACATTATTGTCGGTTTCGTAAACGAATGCAACTAAACATGGGTGGTCGTCGATTAAACACCTTGTTCTCTACTACCTTTTCTATAATCTTTTTCTTTACTTCCTTTTGTTTTTCTTCAATTTCCCTTCCTTCTGCAGTTTATATTTCTTCTTTTTCTATTCTTTCTTTTTCTATTTTCTCCTTAAACGTATGTTGATCCTTCTTGGCTTGTCTTGGTGTCATGAATTTCAACATCATTTCATGTCCCTCATCCCTCAAATAAAGGGAACATTCATCAAGATTGAGCGTTTTAAAATCAAGCCATGCCCATCTCAAAAGAAGATTACAAGAGTTCGTGGGAACAATATCACATAATACTTCTTTCACACATTGTCCTGTACTGAATTTGATCCTTGCTTGATTTGGATGACAGCTTCTTGGTAACTTGAGTTTCTCCACCAATCTTTGGCTTACAACATTGTTGTCGCCTTCGTAAACGAATGCAACTAAACATGGGTGGCCTTCGATTAAACACCTTGTTCTCTACTACCTTTTCCATAATCCTTTTCTTTACTTCCTTTTCTTTTTTTTCAATTTCCCTTCCTTCTGCAGTTTATATTTCTTCTTTTTCTATTCTTTCTTTTTCTATTTTCTCCTTCAACGTATGTTGATCCTTCTTGGCTTGTCTTGGTGTCATGAATTTGTACATCATTTCATGTCCCTCATCCCTCAAATAAAGGGAACATTCATCAAGATTGAGCGTTTTAAAATCAAGCCATGCCCATCTCAAAAGAAGATTACAAGAGTTCGTGGAAACAATATCACATAATACTTCTTTCACACATTGCCCTGTACTGAATTTGATCCTTGCTTGATTCGGATGAAAGCTTCTTGGTAACTTGAGTTTCTCCACCAATCTTTGGCTTACAACATTGTTGTCGCCTTCGTAAACGAATGCAACTAAACATGGGTGTCCGTCGATTAAACACCTAGTTCTCTACTACCTTATCCATAATCTTTTTCTTTACTTCCTTTTCTTTTTCTTCATTTTCCCTTCCTTCTGCAGTTTATTTTTCTTCTTTTTCTATTCTCTCTTTTTCTATTTTCTCCTTCAGCGTATGTTGATCCTTCTTGGCTTGTCCTGGTGTCATAAATTTCAACTTCATTTCATGTCGGTCATGCCTCAAATAAAGGGAACGTTCATCAAGATTGAGCGTTTTAAAATCAAGCCATGCCCATCTCAAAAGAAGATTACAAGAGTTCGTGGGAACAATATCACATAATACTACTTTTGACACATTGTCCTGTACTGAATTTGATCCTTGCTTGATTCGAATGAAAGCTTGTTGGTAACTTGAGTTTCTCCACCAATCTTTGGCTTACAACATTATTGTCGGTTTCGTAAACGAATGCAACTAAACATGGGTGGTCGTCGATTAAACACCTTGTTCTCTACTACCTTTTCCATAATCTTTTTCTTTACTTCCTTTTGTTTTTCTTCAATTTCCCTTCCTTTTGCAGTTTATATTTCTTCTTTTTCTATTCTTTCTTTTTCTATTTTCTCCTTAAACGTATGTTGATCTTTCTTGGCTTGTCTTCGTGTCATGAATTTCAACATCATTTCATGTCCCTCATCCCTCAAATAAAGGGAACATTCATCGAGATTGAGCGTTTTAAAATCAAGCCATGCCCATCTCAAAAGAAGATTACAAGAGTTCGTGGGAACAATATCACATAATACTTCTTTCACACATTGTCCTGTACTGAATTTGATCCTTGCTTGATTTGGATGACAGCTTCTTGGTAACTTGAGTTGCTCCACCAACCTTTGGCTTACAACATTGTTGTCGCCTTCGTAAACGAATGCAACTAAACATGGGTGGCCTTCGATTAAACACCTTGTTCTCTACTACCTTTTCCATAATCCTTTTCTTTACTTCCTTTTCTTTTTTTTCAATTTCCCTTCCTTCTGCAGTTTATATTTCTTCTTTTTCTATTCTTTCTTTTTCTATTTTCTCCTTCAACGTATGTTGATCCTTCTTGGCTTGTCTTGATGTCATAAATTTTAACTTCATTTCATGTCCCTCATCCCTCAAATAAAGGGAACATTCATCAAGATTGAGCGTTTTAAAATGAAGCCATGCCCATCTCAAAAGAAGATGACAAGAGTTCGTGGGAACAATGTCACATAATACTTCTTTCACACATTGTCCTGTACTGAATTTGATCCTTGCTTGATTCGGATGAAAGCTTGTTGGTAACTTGAGTTTCTCCACCAATCTTTGGCTTACAACATTATTGTCGGTTTCGTAAACGAATGCAACTAAACATGGGTGGTCGTCGATTAAACACCTTGTTCTCTACTACCTTTTCCATAATCTTTTTCTTTACTTCCTTTTGTTTTTCTTCAATTTCCCTTCCTTCTGCAGTTTATATTTCTTCTTTTTCTATTCTTTCTTTTTCTATTTTCTCCTTAAACGTATGTTGATCCTTCTTGGCTTGTCTTGGTGTCATGAATTTCAACATCATTTCATGTCCCTCATCCCTCAAATAAAGGGAACATTCATCAAGATTGAGCGTTTTAAAATCAAGCCATGCCCATCTCAAAAGAAGATTACAAGAGTTCGTGGGAACAATATCACATAATACTTCTTTCACACATTGTCCTGTACTGAATTTGATCCTTGCTTGATTTGGATGACAGCTTCTTGGTAACTTGAGTTTCTCCACCAATCTTTGGCTTACAACATTGTTGTCGCCTTCGTAAACGAATGCAACTAAACATGGGTGGCCTTCGATTAAACACCTTGTTCTCTACTACCTTTTCCATAATCCTTTTCTTTACTTCCTTTTCTTTTTTTTCAATTTCCCTTCCTTCTGGAGTTTATATTTCTTCTTTTTCTATTCTTTCTTTTTCTATTTTCTCCTTCAACGTATGTTGATCCTTCTTGGCTTGTCTTGGTGTCATGAATTTGTACATCATTTCATGTCCCTCATCCCTCAAATAAAGGGAACATTCATCAAGATTGAGCGTTTTAAAATCAAGCCATGCCCATCTCAAAAGAAGATTACAAGAGTTCGTGGGAACAATATCACATAATACTTCTTTCACACATTGCCCTGTACTGAATTTGATCCTTGCTTGATTCGGATGAAAGCTTCTTGGTAACTTGAGTTTCTCCACCAATCTTTGGCTTACAACATTGTTGTCGCCTTCGTAAACGAATGCAACTAAACATGGGTGTCCTTCGATTAAACACCTAGTTCTCTACTACCTTATCCATAATCTTTTTCTTTACTTCCTTTTCTTTTTCTTCATTTTCCCTTCCTTCTGCAGTTTATTTTTCTTCTTTTTCTATTCTCTCTTTTTCTATTTTCTCCTTCAGCGTATGTTGATCCTTCTTGGCTTGTCTTGGTGTCATAAATTTCAACTTCATTTCATGTCGGTCATGCCTCAAATAAAGGGAACGTTCATCAAGATTGAGCGTTTTAAAATCAAGCCATGCCCATCTCAAAAGAAGATTACAAGAGTTCGTGGGAACAATATCACATAATACTACTTTTGACACATTGTCCTGTACTGAATTTGATCCTTGCTTGATTCGAATGAAAGCTTGTTGGTAACTTGAGTTTCTCCACCAATCTTTGGCTTACAACATTATTGTCGGTTTCGTAAACGAATGCAACTAAACATGGGTGGTCGTCGATTAAACACCTTGTTCTCTACTACCTTTTCCATAATCTTTTTCTTTACTTCCTTCTCTTTTTCTTCAATTTCCCTTCCTTCTGCAGTTTATATTTCTTCTTTTTCTATTCTTTCTTTTTCTATTTTCTCCTTAAACGTATGTTGATCCTTCTTGGCTTGTCTTGGTGTCATGAATTTCAACATCATTTCATGTCCCTCATCCCTCAAATAAAGGGAACATTCATCAAGATTGAGCGTTTTAAAATGAAGCCATGTCCATCTCAAAAGAAGATTACAAGAGTTCGTGGGAACAATATATACTTCTTTCACACATTGTCCTGTACTGAATTTGATCCTTGCTTGATTTGGATGACAGCTTCTTGGTAACTTGAGTTGCTCCACCAACCTTTGGCTTACAACATTGTTGTCGGTTTCGTAAACGAATGCGACTAAACATGGGTGGCCTTCGATTAAACACCTTGTTCTCTACTACCTTTTCCATAATCCTTTTCTTTACTTCCTTTTCTTTTTTTTCAATTTCCCTTCCTTCTGCAGTTTATATTTCTTCTTTTTCTATTCTTTCTTTTTCTATTTTCTCCTTCAACGTATGTTGATCCTTCTTGGCTTGTCTTGATGTCATGAATTTCAACTTCATTTCATGTCCCTCATCCCTCAAACAAAGGGAACATTCATCAAGATTGAGCGTTTTAAAATGAAGCCATGCCCATCTCAAAAGAAGATGACAAGAGTTCGTGGGAACAATGTCACATAATACTTCTTTCACACATTGTCTTGTACTGAATTTGATCCTTGCTTGATTCGGATGAAAGCTTGTTGGTAACTTGAGTTTCTCCACCAATCTTTGGCTTACAACATTATTTTCGGTTTCGTAAACGAATGCAACTAAACATGGGTGGTCGTCGATTAAACACCTTGTTCTCTACTACCTTTTCCATAATCTTTTTCTTTACTTCCTTTTGTTTTTCTTCAATTTCCCTTCCTTCTGCAGTTTATATTTCTTCTTTTTCTATTCTTTGTTTTTCTATTTTCTCCTTAAACGTATGTTGATCCTTCTTGGCTTGTCTTGGTGTCATGAATTTCAACATCATTTCATGTCCCTCATCCCTCAAATAAAGGGAACATTCATCAAGATTGAGCGTTTTAAAATGAAGCCATGCCCATCTCAAAAGAAGATTACAAGAGTTCGTGGGAACAATATCACATAATACTTCTTTCACACATTGTCCTGTACTGAATTTGATCCTTGCTTGATTTGGATGACAGCTTCTTGGTAACTTGAGTTTCTCCACCAATCTTTGGCTTACAACATTGTTGTCGCCTTTGTAAACGAATGCAACTAAACATGGGTGGCCTTCGATTAAACACCTTGTTCTCTACTACCTTTTCCATAATCCTTTTCTTTACTTCCTTTTCTTTTTTTTCAATTTCCCTTCCTTCTGGAGTTTATATTTCTTCTTTTTCTATTCTTTCTTTTTCTATTTTCTCCTTCAACGTATGTTGATCCTTCTTGGCTTGTCTTGGTGTCATGAATTTGTACATCATTTCATGTCCCTCATCCCTCAAATAAAGGGAACATTCATCAAGATTGAGCGTTTTAAAATCAAGCCATGCCCATCTCAAAAGAAGATTACAAGAGTTCGTGGGAACAATATCACATAATACTTCTTTCACACATTGCCCTGTACTGAATTTGATCCTTGCTTGATTCGGATGAAAGCTTCTTGGTAACTTGAGTTTCTCCACCAATCTTTGGCTTACAACATTGTTGTCGCCTTCGTAAACGAATGCAACTAAACATGGGTGTCCTTCGATTAAACACCTAGTTCTCTACTACCTTATCCATAATCTTTTTCTTTACTTCCTTTTCTTTTTCTTCATTTTCCCTTCCTTCTGCAGTTTATTTTTCTTCTTTTTCTATTCTCTCTTTTTCTATTTTCTCCTTCAGCGTATGTTGATCCTTCTTGGCTTGTCTTGGTGTCATAAATTTCAACTTCATTTCATGTCGGTCATGCCTCAAATAAAGGGAACGTTCATCAAGATTGAGCGTTTTAAAATCAAGCCATGCCCATCTCAAAAGAAGATTACAAGAGTTCGTGGGAACAATATCACATAATACTACTTTTGACACATTGTCCTGTACTGAATTTGATCCTTGCTTGATTCGAATGAAAGCTTGTTGGTAACTTGAGTTTCTCCACCAATCTTTGGCTTACAACATTATTGTCGGTTTCGTAAACGAATGCAACTAAACATGGGTGGTCGTCGATTAAACACCTTGTTCTCTACTACCTTTTCCATAATCTTTTTCTTTACTTCCTTCTCTTTTTCTTCAATTTCCCTTCCTTCTGCAGTTTATATTTCTTCTTTTTCTATTCTTTCTTTTTCTATTTTCTCCTTAAACGTATGTTGATCCTTCTTGGCTTGTCTTGGTGTCATGAATTTCAACATCATTTCATGTCCATCATCCCTCAAATAAAGGGAACATTCATCAAGATTGAGCGTTTTAAAATGAAGCCATGTCCATCTCAAAAGAAGATTACAAGAGTTCGTGGGAACAATATATACTTCTTTCACACATTGTCCTGTACTGAATTTGATCCTTGCTTGATTTGGATGACAGCTTCTTGGTAACTTGAGTTGCTCCACCAACCTTTGGCTTACAACATTGTTGTCGGTTTCGTAAACGAATGCGACTAAACATGGGTGGCCTTCGATTAAACACCTTGTTCTCTACTACCTTTTCCATAATCTTTTTCTTTACTTCCATTTCTTTTTTTTCAATTTCCCTTCCTTCTGCAGTTTATATTTCTTCTTTTTCTATTCTTTCTTTTTCTATTTTCTCCTTCAACGTATGTTGATCCTTCTTGGCTTGTCTTGATGTCATGAATTTCAACTTCATTTCATGTCCCTCATCCCTCAAATAAAGGGAACATTCATCAAGATTGAGCGTTTTAAAATGAAGCCATGCCCATCTCAAAAGAAGATGACAAGAGTTCGTGGGAACAATGTCACAAAATACTTCTTTCACACATTGTCCTGTACTGAATTTGATCCTTGCTTGATTCGGATGAAAGCTTGTTGGTAACTTGAGTTTCTCCACCAATCTTTGGCTTACAACATTATTGTCGGTTTCGTAAACGAATGCAACTAAACATGGGTGGTCGTCGATTAAACACCTTGTTCTCTACTACCTTTTCCATAATCTTTTTCTTTACTTCCTTTTGTTTTTCTTCAATTTCCCTTCCTTCTGCAGTTTATATTTCTTCTTTTTCTATTCTTTCTTTTTCTATTTTCTCCTTAAACGTATGTTGATCCTTCTTGGCTTGTCTTGGTGTCATGAATTTCAACATCATTTCATGTCCCTCATCCCTCAAATAAAGGGAACATTCATCAAGATTGAGCGTTTTAAAATCAAGCCATGCCCATCTCAAAAGAAGATTACAAGAGTTCGTGGGAACAATATCACATAATACTTCTTTCACACATTGTCCTGTACTGAATTTGATCCTTGCTTGATTTGGATGACAGCTTCTTGGTAACTTGAGTTTCTCCACCAATCTTTGGCTTACAAGATTGTTGTCGCCTTCGTAAACGAATGCAACTAAACATGGGTGGCCTTCGATTAAACACCTTGTTCTCTACTACCTTTTCCATAATCCTTTTCTTTACTTCCTTTTCTTTTTTTTCAATTTCCGTTCCTTCTGGAGTTTATATTTCTTCTTTTTCTATTCTTTCTTTTTCTATTTTCTCCTTCAACGTATGTTGATCCTTCTTGGCTTGTCTTGGTGTCATGAATTTGTACATCATTTCATGTCCCTCATCCCTCAAATAAAGGGAACATTCATCAAGATTGAGCGTTTTAAAATCAAGCCATGCCCATCTCAAAAGAAGATTACAAGAGTTCGTGGGAACAATATCACATAATACTTCTTTCACACATTGCCCTGTACTGAATTTGATCCTTGCTTGATTCGGATGAAAGCTTCTTGGTAACTTGAGTTTCTCCACCAATCTTTGGCTTTCAACATTGTTGTCGCCTTCGTAAACGAATGCAACTAAACATGGGTGTCCTTCGATTAAACACCTAGTTCTCTACTACCTTATCCATAATCTTTTTCTTTACTTCCTTTTCTTTTTCTTCATTTTCCCTTCCTTCTGCAGTTTATTTTTCTTCTTTTTCTATTCTCTCTTTTTCTATTTTCTCCTTCAGCGTATGTTGATCCTTCTTGGCTTGTCTTGGTGTCATAAATTTCAACTTCATTTCATGTCGGTCATGCCTCAAATAAAGGGAACGTTCATCAAGATTGAGCGTTTTAAAATCAAGCCATGCCCATCTCAAAAGAAGATTACAAGAGTTCGTGGGAACAATATCACATAATACTACTTTTGACACATTGTCCTGTACTGAATTTGATCCTTGCTTGATTCGAATGAAAGCTTGTTGGTAACTTGAGTTTCTCCACCAATCTTTGGCTTACAACATTATTGTCGGTTTCGTAAACGAATGCAACTAAACATGGGTGGTCGTCGATTAAACACCTTGTTCTCTACTACCTTTTCCATAATCTTTTTCTTTACTTCCTTCTCTTTTTCTTCAATTTCCCTTCCTTCTGCAGTTTATATTTCTTCTTTTTCTATTCTTTCTTTTTCTATTTTCTCCTTAAACGTATGTTGATCCTTCTTGGCTTGTCTTGGTGTCATGAATTTCAACATCATTTCATGTCCCTCATCCCTCAAATAAAGGGAACATTCATCAAGATTGAGCGTTTTAAAATGAAGCCATGTCCATCTCAAAAGAAGATTACAAGAGTTCGTGGGAACAATATATACTTCTTTCACACATTGTCCTGTACTGAATTTGATCCTTGCTTGATTTGGATGACAGCTTCTTGGTAACTTGAGTTGCTCCACCAACCTTTGGCTTACAACATTGTTGTCGGTTTCGTAAACGAATGCGACTAAACATGGGTGGCCTTCGATTAAAAACCTTGTTCTCTACTACCTTTTCCATAATCCTTTTCTTTACTTCCTTTTCTTTTTTTTCAATTTCCCTTCCTTCTGCAGTTTATATTTCTTCTTTTTCTATTCTTTCTTTTTCTATTTTCTCCTTCAACGTATGTTGGTCCTTCTTGGCTTGTCTTGATGTCATGAATTTCAACTTCATTTCATGTCCCTCATCCTACAAATAAAGGGAACATTCATCAAGATTGAGCGTTTTAAAATGAAGCCATGCCCATCTCAAAAGAAGATGACAAGAGTTCGTGGGAACAATGTCACATAATACTTCTTTCACACATTGTCCTGTACTGAATTTGATCCTTGCTTGATTCGGATGAAAGCTTCTTGGTAACTTGAGTTTCTCCACCAATCCTTGGCTTACAACATTGTTGTCACCTTCGTAAACGAATGCAACTAAACATGGGTGTCCTTCGATTAAACACCTAGTTCTCTACTACCTTATCCATAATCTTTTTCTTTACTTCCTTTTCTTTTTCTTCATTTTCCCTTCCTTCTGCAGTTTATTTTTCTTCTTTTTCTATTCTCTCTTTTTCTATTTTCTCCTTCAGTGTATGTTGATCCTTCTTGGCTTGTCTTGGTGTCATAAATTTCAACTTCATTTCATGTCGGTCATGCCTCAAATAAAGGGAACGTTCATCAAGATTGAGCGTTTTAAAATCAAGCCATGCCCATCTCAAAAGAAGATTACAAGAGTTCGTGGGAACAATATCACATAATACTACTTTTGACACATTGTCCTGTACTGAATTTGATCCTTGCTTGATTCGAATGAAAGCTTGTTGGTAACTTGAGTTTCTCCACCAATCTTTGGCTTACAACATTATTGTCGGTTTCGTAAACGAATGCAACTAAACATGGGTGGTCGTCGATTAAACACCTTGTTCTCTACTACCTTTTCCATAATCTTTTTCTTTACTTCCTTTTGTTTTTCTTCAATTTCCCTTCCTTTTGCAGTTTATATTTCTTCTTTTTCTATTCTTTCTTTTTCTATTTTCTCCTTAAACGTATGTTGATCCTTCTTGGCTTGTCTTGGTGTCATGAATTTCAACATCATTTCATGTCCCTCATCCCTCAAATAAAGGGAACATTCATCAAGATTGAGCGTTTTAAAATGAAGCCATGTCCATCTCAAAAGAAGATTACAAGAGTTCGTGGGAACAATATATACTTCTTTCACACATTGTCCTGTACTGAATTTGATCCTTGCTTGATTTGGATGACAGCTTCTTGGTAACTTGAGTTTCTCTACCAATGTTTGGCTTACAACATTGTTGTCGCCTTCGTAAACGAATGCAACTAAATATGGGTGTCCTTCGATTAAACACCTAGTTCTCTACTACCTTATCCATAATCTTTTTCTTTATTTCCTTTTCTTTTTCTTCAATTTCCCTTCCTTCTGCAGTTTATATTTCTTCTTTTTCTATTCTCTATTTTTCTATTTTCTCCTTCAATGTATGTTGATCCTTCTTGGCTTGTCTTGGTGTCATAAATTTCAACTTCATTTCATGTCGCTCATGCCTCAAATAAAGGGAACGTTCATTAAGATTGAGCGTTTTAAAATGAACCCATACCCATCTCAAAAGAAGATGACAAGAGTTCGTGGGAGCACTATCACATAATACTTCTTTCACACATTGTCCTGTACTGAATTTGATCCTTTCTTGATTCGGATGAAAGCTTGTTGGTACTTGAGTTTCTCCACCAATCTTTGGCTAACAACATTGTTGTCGCTTTCGTAAACGAATGCAACTAAACATGGGTGGTCGTCGATTAAACACCTTGTTCTCTACTACCTTTTCCATAATCTTTTTCTTTACTTCCTTTTCTTTTTCTTCAATTTCCCTTCCTTCTGCAGTTTATATTTCTTCTTTTTCTATTCTTTCTTTTTCTATTTTCTCCTTCAACGTATGTTGATCCTTCTTGGCTTGTGTTGGTGTCATGAATTTCAACTTCATTTCATGTCCCTCATCCCTCAAATAAAGGGAACATTCATCAAGATTGAAGGTTTTAAAATGAAGCCATGCCCATCTCAAAAGAAGATGACCAGAGTTCGTGGGAACAATATCACATAATACTACTTTTGACACATTGTCCTGTACTGAATTTGATCCTTGCTTGATTCGAATGAAAGCTTGTTGGTAACTTGAGTTTCTCCACCAATCTTTGGCTTACAACATTATTGTCGGTTTCGTAAACGAATGCAACTAAACATGGGTGGTCGTCGATTAAACACCTTGTTCTCTACTACCTTTTCCATAATCTTTTTCTTTACTTCCTTTTGTTTTTCTTCAATTTCCCTTCCTTCTGCAGTTTATATTTCTTCTTTTTCTATTCTTTCATTTTCTATTTTCTCCTTAAACGTATGTTGATCCTTCTTGGCTTGTCTTGGTGTCATGAATTTCAACATCATTTCATGTCCCTCATCCCTCAAATAAAGGGAACATTCATCAAGATTGAGCGTTTTAAAATGAAGCCATGCCCATCTCAAAAGAAGATGACAAGAGTTCGTGGGAACAATATCACATAATACTACTTTTGACACATTGTCCTATACTGAATTTAATCCTTGCTTGATTCGAATGAAAGCTTGTTGGTAACTTGAGTTTCTCCACCAATCTTTGGCTTACAACATTATTGTCGGTTTCGTAAACGAATGCAACTAAACATGGGTGGCCTTCGATTAAACACCTTGTTCTCTACTACCTTTTCCATAATCTTTTTCTTTACTTCCTTTTGTTTTTCTTCAATTTCCCTTCCTTCTGCAGTTTATATTTCTTCTTTTTCTATTCTTTCTTTTTCTATTTTCTCCTTAAACGTATGTTGATCCTTCTTGGCTTGTCTTGGTGTCATGAATTTCAACATCATTTCATGTCCCTCATCCCTCAAATAAAGGGAACATTCATCAAGATTGAGCGTTTTAAAATGAAGCCATGCCCATCTCAAAAGAAGATGACAAGAGTTCGTGGGAACAATATCACATAATACTACTTTTGACACATTGTCCTGTACTGAATTTAATCCTTGCTTGATTCGAATGAAAGCTTATTTGTAACTTGAGTTTCTCCACCAATCTTTGGCTTACAACATTATTGTCGGTTTCGTAAACGAATGCAACTAAACATGGGTGGTCGTCGATTAAACACCTTGTTCTCTACTACCTTTTTCATAATCTCTTTCTTTACTTCCTTTTCTTTTTCTTCAAATTCCCTTCCTTCTGCAGTTTATTTTTCTTCTTTTTCTATTCTTTCTTTTTCTATTTTCTCCTTCAATGTATGTTGATCCTTCTTGGCTTGTCTTGGTGTCATAAATTTCAACTTCATTTCATGTCGCTCATGCCTCAAATAAAGGGAACGTTCATTAAGATTGAGCGTTTTAAAATGAACCCATGCCCATCTCAAAAGAAGATGACAAGAGTTCGTGGGAGCACTATCACATAATACTTCTTTCACACGTTGTCCTGTACTGAATTTGATCCTTTCTTGATTCGGATGAAAGCTTGTTGGTAACTTGAGTTTCTCCACCAATCTTTGGATAACAACATTGTTGTCGCTTTCGTAAACGAATGTAACTAAATATGGGTGGCCTTCGATTAAACACCTTGTTCTCTACTACCTTTTCCATAATCTTTTTCTTTACTTCCTTTTATTTTTCTTCAATTCCCCTTCCTTCTGCAGTTTATATTTCTTCTTTTTCTATTCTTTCTTTTTCTATTTTCTCCTTCAACGTATGTTGATCCTTCTTGGCTTGTCTGATGTCATGAATTTCAACTTCATTTCATGTCCCTCATCCCTCAAATAAAGGGAACATTCATCAAGATTGAGCGTTTTAAAATGAAGCCATGCCCATCTCAAAAGAAGATGACAAGAGTTCGTGGGAACAATATCACATAATACTTCTTTCACACATTGTCCTGTACTGAATTTGATCCTTGCTTGATTTGGATGAAAGCTTGTTGGTAACTTGAGTTTCTCCACCAATCTTTGGCTTACAACATTGTTGTCGCTTTCGTAAACGAATGCAACTAAACATGGGTGGTCGTCGATTAAACACCTTGTTCTCTACTACCTTTTTCATAATCTCTTTCTTTACTTCCTTTTCTTTTTCTTCAAATTCCCTTCCTTCTGCAGTTTATTTTTCTTCTTTTTCTATTCTTTCTTTTTCTATTTTCTCCTTCAATGTATGTTGATCCTTCTTGGCTTGTCTTGGTGTCATAAATTTCAACTTCATTTCATGTCGCTCATGCCTCAAATAAAGGGAACGTTCATTAAGATTGAGCGTTTTAAAATGAACCCATGCCCATCTCAAAAGAAGATGACAAGAGTTCGTGGGAGCACTATCACATAATACTTCTTTCACACATTGTCCTGTACTGAATTTGATCCTTTCTTGATTCGGATGAAAGCTTGTTGGTAACTTGAGTTTCTCCACCAATCTTTGGCTAACAACATTGTTGTCGCTTTCGTAAACGAATATAACTAAATATGGGTGGCCTTCGATTAAACACCTTGTTCTCTACTACCTTTTCCATAATCTTTTTCTTTACTTCCTTTTCTTTTTCTTCAATTCCCCTTCCTTCTGCAGTTTATATTTCTTCTTTTTCTATTCTTTCTTTTTCTATTTTCTCCTTCAACGTATGTTGATCCTTCTTGGCTTGTCTTGATGTCATGAATTTCAACTTTATTTCATGTCCCTCATCCCTCAAATAAAGGGAACATTCATCAAGATTGAGCATTTTAAAATGAAGCCATGCCCATCTCAAAAGAAGATGACAAGAGTTCGTGGGAACAATATCACATAATACTTCTTTCACACATTGTCCTGTACTGAATTTGATCCTTGCTTGATTCGGATGAAAGCTTGTTGGTAACTTGAGTTTCTCCACCAATCTTTGGCTTACAACATTGTTGTCGCTTTCGTAAACGAATGCAACTAAACATGGGTGGTCGTCGATTAAACACCTTGTTCTCTACTACCTTTTTCATAATCTCTTTCTTTACTTCCTTTTCTTTTTCTTCAAATTCCCCTCCTTCTGCAGTTTATTTTTCTTCTTTTTCTATTCTTTCTTTTTCTATTTTCTCCTTCAACGTATGTTGATCCTTCTTGGCTTGTCTTGGTGTCATAAATTTCAACTTCATTTCATGTCGCTCATGCCTCAAATAAAGGGAACGTTCATTAAGATTGAGCGTTTTAAAATGAACCCATGCCCATCTCAAAAGAAGATGACAAGAGTTCGTGGGAGCACTATCACATAATACTTCTTTCACACGTTGTCCTGTACTGAATTTGATCCTTTCTTGATTCGGATGAAAGCTTGTTGGTAACTTGAGTTTCTCCACCAATCTTTGGCTAACAACATTGTTGTCGCTTTCGTAAACGAATGTAACTAAATATGGGTGGCCTTCGATTAAACACCTTGTTCTCTACTACCTTTTCCATAATCTTTTTCTTTACTTCCTTTTCTTTTTCTTCAATTCCCCTTCCTTCTGCAGTTTATATTTCTTCTTTTTCTATTCTTTCTTTTTCTATTTTCTCCTTCAACGTATGTTGATCCTTCTTGGCTTGTCTTGATGTCATGAATTTCAACTTCATTTCATGTCCCTCATCCCTCAAATAAAGGGAACATTCATCAAGATTGAGCGTTTTAAAATGAAGCCATGCCCATCTCAAAAGAAGATGACAAGAGTTCGTGGGAACAATATCACATAATACTTCTTTCACACATTGTCCTGTACTGAATTTGATCCTTGCTTGATTCGGATGAAAGCTTGTTGGTAACTTGAGTTTCTCCACCAATCTTTGGCTTACAACATTGTTGTCGCTTTCGTAAACGAATGCAACTAAACATGGGTAGTCGTCGATTAAACACCTTCTTCTCTACTACCTTTTTCATAATCTCTTTCTTTACTTCCTTTTCTTTTTCTTCAAATTCCCTTCCTTCTGCAGTTTATTTTTCTTCTTTTTCTATTCTTTCTTTTTCTATTTTCTCCTTCAACGTATGTTGATCCTTCTTGGCTTGTCTTGGTGTCATAAATTTCAACTTCATTTCATGTCGCTCATGCCTCAAATAAAGGGAACGTTCATTAAGATTGAGCGTTTGAAAATGAACCCATGCCCATCTCAAAAGAAGATGACAAGAGTTCGTGGGAGCACTATCACATAATACTTCTTTCACACATTGTCCTGTACTGAATTTGATCCTTGCTTGATTCGGATGAAAGCTTGTTGGTAACTTGAGTTTCTCCACCAATCTTTGGCTTACAACATTGTTGTCGCTTTCGTAAACGAATGCAACTAAACATGGGTGGCCTTCGATTAAACACCTTGTTCTCTACTACCTTTTCCATCATCTTTATCTTTACTTCCTTTTCTTTTTCTTCAATTTCTCTTCCTTCTAGAGTTTATATTTCTTGATCCTTCTTGGCTTGTCTTCGTGTCATAAATTTCAACTTCATTTCCTGTCCCTCAAACCTCAAATAAAGGGAACGTTTATCAAGATTGACCTTTTTAAAATGAAACCATGCCCATCTCAAACGAAGATGACAAGAGTTCGTGGGACCAATATCACATAATATTTCTTCACACATTGTCCTGTACTGAATTTGATCCTTGCTTGATTTGGATGAAAGCTGGTTGGTAACTTGAGTTTCTCCACCAATCTTTGGCTTACAACATTGTTGTCGCTTTCGTAAACGAATGCAACTAAACATGGGTAGCCTTCGATTAAACACCTTGTTCTCTACTACCTTTTCCATCATCTTTATCTTTACTTCCTTTTCTTTTTCTTCATTTCTCTTCCTTCTAGAGTTTATATTTCTTGATCCTTCTTGGCTTGTCTTCGTGTCATAAATTTCAACTTCATTTCCTGTCCCTCAAACCTCAAATCAAGGGAACGTTTATCAAGATTGACCTTTTTAAAATGAAGCCATGCCCATCTCAAAAGAAGATGACAAGAGTTCGTGGGACCAATATCACATAATATTTCTTTCACACATTGTCCTGTACTGAATTTGATCCTTGCTTGATTCGGATGAAAGCTTGTTGGTAACTTGAGTTTCTCCACCAATCTTTGGCTTACAACATTGTTGTCGCTTTCGTAAACGAATGCAACTAAACATAGGTGGCCTTCGATTGAACACCTTATTCTCTACTACCTTTTCCATAATCTTTTTCTTTACTTCCTTTTCTTTTTCTTCAATTTCCCTTCCTTCTGCAGTTTATATTTCTTCTTTTTCTATTCTTTCTTGTTCTATTTTCTCCTTCAACGTATGTTGATCCTTCTTGGCTTGTCTTGGTGTCATAAATTTCAACTTCATTTCATGTCCCTCATGCATCAAATAAAGGGAACGTTTACCAAGATGGAGCATTTTAAAATGAAGCCATGCCCATCTCAAAAGAAGATGACAAGAGTTCGTGGGAGCAATATCACATAATACTTCTTTCACACATTGTCCTGTACTGAATTTGATCCTTGCTTGATTCGGATGAAAGCTTGTTGGTAACTTGAGTTTCTCCACCAATCTTTGGCTTACAACATTGTTGTCGCTTTCGTAAACGAATGCAACTAAACATGGGTGGCCTTCGATTAAACACCTTGTTCTCTACTACCTTTTCCATCATCTTTATCTTTACTTCCTTTTCTTTTTCTTCAATTTCTCTTCCTTCTAGAGTTTATATTTCTTGATCCTTCTTGGCTTGTCTTCGTGTCATAAATTTCAACTTCATTTCCTGTCCCTCAAACCTCAAATAAAGGGAATGTTTATCAAGATTGACCTTTTTAAAATGAAGCCATGCCCATCTCAAAAGAAGATGACAAGAGTTCGTGGGACCAATATCACATAATATTTTTTTCACACATTGTCCTGTACTGAATTTGATCCTTGCTTGATTTGGATGAAAGCTTGTTGGTAACTTGAGTTTCTCCACCAATCTTTGGCTTACAACATTGTTGTCGCTTTCGTAAACGAATGCAACTAAATATGGGTGGCCTTCGATTGAACACCTTATTCTCTACTACCTTTTCCATAATCTTTTTCTTTACTTCCTTTTCTACTTCAATTTCCCTTCCTTCTGCAGTTTATATTTCTTCTTTTTCTATTCTTTCTTGTTCTATTTTCTCCTTCAACGTATGTTGATCCTGCTTGGCTTGCCTTGGTGTCATAAATTTCAACTTCATTTCATGTCCCTCATGCATCAAATAAAGGGAACGTTTACCAAGATGGAGCATTTTAAAATGAAGCCATGCCCATCTCAAAAGAAGATGACAAGAGTTCGTGGGAGCAATATCACATAATACTTCTTTCACACATTGTCCTGTACTGAATTTGATCCTTGCTTGATTCGGATGAAAGCTTGTTGGTAACTTGAGTTTCTCCACCAATCTTGGGCTTACAACATTGTTGTCACTTTCGTAAACGAATGCAACTAAACATGGGTGGCCCTCGATTAAACACCTTGTTCTCTACTACCTTTTCTATCATACTTATCTTTACTTCCTTTTCTTTTTCTTCAATTTCCCTTCCTGCTAGAGTTTATATTTCTTGATCGTTCTTGGCTTGTCTTCGTGTCATAAATTTAAACTTAATTTCTTGTCCTTCAAACCTCAAATAAAGGAAACGTTTATCAAGATTGACCTTTTTAAAATTAAGCCATGCCCATCTCAAAAGAAGATGACAAGAGTTCGTGGGACCAATTTCACATAATATTTCTTTCACACATTGTCCTGTACTGAATTTGATCCTTGCTTGATTCGGATGAAAGCTTGTTGGTAACTTGAGTTTCTCCACCAATCTTTGGCTTACAACATTGCTGTCGCTTTCGTAAACGAATGCAACTAAACATGGGTGGCCTTCGATTGAACACCTTATTCTCTACTACCTTTTCCATAATCTTTTTCTTTACTTCCTTTTCTTTTTCTTCAATTTCCCTTCCTTCTGCAGTTTATATTTCTTCTTTTTCTATTCTTTCTTGTTCTATTTTCTCCTTCAACGTATGTTGATCCTTCTTGGCTTGTCTTGGTGTCATAAATTTCAACTTCATTTCATGTCCCTCATGCGTCAAATAAAGGGAACGTTTACCAAGATGGAGCATTTTAAAATGAAGCCATGCCCATCTCAAAAGAAGATGACAAGAGTTCGTGGGACCAATATCACATAATATTTTTTTCACACATTGTCCTGTACTGAATTTGATCCTTGCTTGATTCGGATGAAAGCTTGTTGGTAACTTGAGAGTCTCCACCAATCTTTGGCTTACAACATTGTTGTCGCTTTCGTAAACGAATGCAAGTAAACATGGGTGGCCTACGATTAAACACCTTGTTCTCTACTATCTTTTCCATCATCTTTATCTTTACTTCCTTTTCTTTTTCTTCATTTCTCTTCCTTCTAGAGTTTAGATTTCTTGATCCTTCTTGGCTTGTCTTCGTGTCATAAATTTCAACTTCATTTCCTGTCCCTCAAACCTCAAATAAAGGGAACGTTTATCAAGATTGACCTTTTTAAAATGAAGCCATGCCCATCTCAAAAGAAGATGACAAGAGTTCGTGGGACCAATATCACATAATATTTCTTTCACACATTGTCCTGTACTGAATTTGATCCTTGCTTGATTCGGATGAAAGCTTGTTGGTAACTTGAGTTTCTCCACCAATCTTTGGCTTACAACATTGTTGTCGCTTTCGTAAACGAATGCAGCTAAACATGGGTGGCCTTCGATTGAACACCTTATTCTCTACTACCTTTTCCATAATCTTTTTCTTTACTTCCTTTTCTTTTTCTTCAATTTCCCTTCCTTCTGCAGTTTATATTTCTTCTTTTTCTATTCTTTCTTGTTCTATTTTCTCCTTCAACGTATGTTGATCCTTCTTGGCTTGTCTTGGTGTCATAAATTTCAACTTCATTTCATGTCCCTCATGCATCAAATAAAGGGAACGTTTACCAAGATGGAGCATTTTAAAATGAAGCCATGCCCATCTCAAAAGAAGATGACAAGAGTTCGTGGGAGCAATATCACATAATACTTCTTTCACACATTGTCCTGTACTGAATTTGATCCTTGCTTGATTCGGATGAAAGCTTGTTGGTAACTTGAGTTTCTCCACCAATCTTTGGCTTACAACATTGTTGTCGCTTTCGTAAACGAATGCAACTAAACATGGGTGGCCTTCGATTAAACACCTTGTTCTCTACTACCTTTTCCATCATCTTTATCTTTACTTCCTTTTCTTTTTCTTCAATTTCTCTTCCTTCTAGAGTTTATATTTCTTGATCCTTCTTGGCTTGTCTTCGTGTCATAAATTTCAACTTCATTTCCTGTCCCTCAAACCTCAAATAAAGGGAACGTTTATCAAGATTGACCTTTTTAAAATGAAGCCATGCCCATCTCAAAAGAAGTTGACAAGAGTTCGTGGGACCAATATCACATAATATTTCTTTCACACATTGTCCTGTACTGAATTTGATCCTTGCTTGATTCGGATGAAAGCTTGTTGGTAACTTGAGTTTCTCCACCAATCTTTGGCTTACAACATTGTTGTTGCTTTCGTAAACGAATGCAACTAAACATGGGTGGCCTACGATTAAACACCTTGTTCTCTACTACCTTTTCCATCATCTTTATCTTTACTTCCTTTTCTTTTTCTTCATTTCTCTTCCTTCTATAGTTTATATTTCTTGATCCTTCTTGGCTTGTCTTGGTGTCATAAATTTCAACTTCATTTCATGTCCCTCATGTATCAAATAAAGGGAACGTTTACCAAGATGGAGCATTTTAAAATGAAGCCATGCCCATCTCAAAAGAAGATGACAAGAGTTCGTGGGAGCAATATCACATAATACTTCTTTCACACATTGTCCTGTACTGAATTTGATCCTTGCTTGATTCGGATGAAAGCTTGTTGGTAACTTGAGTTTCTCCACCAATCTTTGGCTTACAACATTGTTGTCGCTTTCGTAAACGAATGCAACTAAACATGGGTGGCCTTCGATTAAACACCTTGTTCTCTACTACCTTTTCCATCATCTTTATCTTTACTTCCTTTTCTTTTTCTTCAATTTCTCTTCCTTCTAGAGTTTATATTTCTTGATCCTTCTTGGCTTGTCTTCGTGTCATAAATTTCAACTTCATTTCCTGTCCCTCAAACCTCAAATAAAGGGAACGTTTATCAAGATTGACCTTTTTAAAATGAAGCCATGCCCATCTCAAAAGAAGTTGACAAGAGTTCGTGGGACCAATATCACATAATATTTCTTTCACACATTGTCCTGTACTGAATTTGATCCTTGCTTGATTCGGATGAAAGCTTGTTGGTAACTTGAGTTTCTCCACCAATCTTTGGCTTACAACATTGTTGTTGCTTTCGTAAACGAATGCAACTAAACATGGGTGGCCTACGATTAAACACCTTGTTCTCTACTACCTTTTCCATCATCTTTATCTTTACTTCCTTTTCTTTTTCTTCATTTCTCTTCCTTCTAGAGTTTATATTTCTTGATCCTTCTTGGCTTGTCTTCGTGTCATAAATTTCAACTACATTTCCTGTCCCTCAAACCTCAAATAAAGGGAACGTTTATCAAGATTGACCTTTTTAAAATGAAGCCATGCCCATCTCAAAAGAAGATGACAAGAGTTCGTGGGACCAATATCACATAATATTTCTTTCACACATTGTCCTGTACTGAATTTGATCCTTGCTTGATTCGGATGAAAGCTTGTTGGTAACTTGAGTTTCTCCACCAATCTTTGGCTTACAACATTGTTGTCGCTTTCGTAAACGAATGCAACTAAACATGGGTGGCCTTCGATTGAACACCTTATTCTCTACTACCTTTTCCATAATCTTTTTCTTTACTTCCTTTTCTTTTTCTTCAATTTCCCTTCCTTCTGCAGTTTATATTTCTTCTTTTTCTATTCTTTCTTGTTCTATTTTCTCCTTCAACGTATGTTGATCCTTCTTGGCTTGTCTTGGTGTCATAAATTTCAACTTCATTTCATGTCCCTCATCAATCAAATAAAGGGAACGTTTACCAAGATGGAGCATTTTAAAATGAAGCCATGCCCATCTCAAAAGAAGATGACAAGAGTTCATGGGAGCAATATCACATAATACTTCTTTCACACATTGTCCTGTACTGAATTTGATCCTTGCTTGATTCGGATGAAAGCTTGTTGGTAACTTGAGTTTCTCCACCAATCTTTGGCTTACAACATTGTTGTCGCTTTCGTAAACGAATGCAACTAAACATGGGTGGCCTTCGATTGAACACCTTCTTCTCTCATACCTTTTCCATAATCTTTTTCTTTACTTCCTTTTCTTTTTCTTCAATTTCCCTTCCTTCTGCAGTTTATATTTCTTCTTTTTCTATTCTTTCTTGTTCTATTTTCTCCTTCAACATATGTTGATCCTTCTTGGCTTGTCTTGGTGTCATAAATTTCAACTTCATTTCATGTCCCTCATGCATCAAATAAAGGGAACGTTTACCAAGATGGAGCATTTTAAAATGAAGCCATGCCCATCTCAAAAGAAGATGACAAGAGTTCGTGGGAGCAATATCACATAATACTTCTTTCACACATTGTCCTGTACTGAATTTGATCCTTGCTTGATTCGGATGAAAGCTTGTTGGTAACTTGAGTTTCTCCACCAATCTTTGGCTTACAACATTGTTGTCGCTTTCGTAAACGAATGCAACTAAACATGGGTGGCCTTCGATTGAACACCTTATTCTCTACTACCTTTTCCATAATCTTTTTCTTTACTTCCTTTTCTTTTTCTTCAATTTCCCTTCCTTCTGCAGTTTATATTTCTTCTTTTTCTATTCTTTCTTGTTCTATTTTCTCCTTCAACGTATGTTGATCCTTCTTGGCTTGTCTTGGTGTCATAAATTTCAACTTCGTTTCATGTCCCTCATGCATCAAATAAAGGGAACGTTTACCAAGATGGAGCATTTTAAAATGAAGCCATTCCCATCTCAAAAGAAGATGACAAGAGTTCGTGGGAGCAATATCACATAATACTTCTTTCACACATTGTCCTGTACTGAATTTGATCCTTGCTTGATTCGGATGAAAGCTTGTTGGTAACTTGAGTTTCTCCACCAATCTTTGGCTTACAACATTGTTGTCGCTTTCGTAAACGAATGCAACTAAACATGGGTGGCCTTCGATTAAACACCTTGTTCTCTACTACCTTTTCCATCAGCTTTATCTTTACTTCCTTTTCTTTTTCTTCAATTTCTTTTCCTTCTAGAGTTTATATTTCTTGATCCTTCTTGGCTTGTCTTCGTGTCATAAATTTCAACTTCATTTCCTGTCCCTCAAACCTCAAATAAAGGGAATGTTTATCAAGATTGACCTTTTTAAAATGAAGCCATGCCCATCTCAAAAGAAGATGACAAGAGTTCGTGGGACCAATATCACATAATATTTTTTTCACACATTGTCCTGTACTGAATTTGATCCTTGCTTGATTTGGATGAAAGCTTGTTGGTAACTTGAGTTTCTCCACCAATCTTTGGCTTACAACATTGTTGTCGCTTTCGTAAACGAATGCAACTAAACATGGGTGGCCTTCGATTGAACACCTTGTTCTCTACTACCTTTTCTATCATACTTATCTTTACTTCCTTTTCTTTTTCTTCAATTTCCCTTCCTGCTAGAGTTTATATTTCTTGATCCTTCTTGGCTTGTCTTCGTGTCATAAATTTAAACTTAATTTCTTGTCCTTCAAACCTCAAATAAAGGGAACGTTTATCAAGATTGACCTTTTTAAAATGAAGCCATGCCCATCTCAAAAGAAGATGACAAGAGTTCGTGGGAGCAATATCACATAATACTTCTTTCACACATTGTCCTGTACTGAATTTGATCCTTGCTTGATTCAGATGAAAACTTGTTGGTAACTTGAGTTTCTCCACCAATCTTTGGCTTACAACATTGTTGTCCCTTTCGTAAACGAATGCAACTAAACATGGGTGGCCATCTATTAAACACCTTGTTCTCTACTACCTTTTCCATCATATTTATCCTTACTTCCTTTTCTTTTTCTTCAATTTTCCTTCCTGCTAGAGTTTATATTTCTTCTTTTTCTATTTTCTCCTTCAGCCTATGTTGATCCTTCTTGGCTTGTCTTCGTGTCATAAATTTCAACTTCATTTCCTGTCCCTCAAACCTGAAATAAAGGGAACGTTTACCAAGATTGACCTTTTTAAAATGAAGCCATGCCCATCTCAAAAGAATATGACAAGAGTTCGTGGGACCAATATCACATAATATTTCTTTCACACATTGTCCTGTACTGAATTGATCCTTTCTTGATTCGGATGAAAGCTTGTTTGTAACTTGAGTTTCTCCACCAATCTTTGGCTTACAACATTGTTGTCGCTTTCGTAAACGAATGCAACTAAACATGGGTGGCCTTCGATTAAACACCTTGTTCTCTACTACCTTTTCCATGATCTTTATCTTTACTTCCTTTTGTTTTTCTTCAATTTCGCTTCCTGCTAGAGTTTATATTTCTTCTTTTCCTATGCTTTCTTTTTCTATTTTCTCCATCAGCCTATGTTGATCCTTCTTGGCTTGTCTTCGTGTCATAAATTTCAACTTCATTTCCTGTCCCCCAAACCTGAAATAAAGGGAACGTTTATCAAGATTGACCTTTTTAAAATGAAGCCATGCCCATCTCAAAAGAATATGACAAGAGTTCGTGGGACCAATATCACATAATATTTCTTTCACACATTGTCCTGTACTGAATTTGATCCTTTCTTGATTCGGATGAAAGCTTGTTGGTAACTTGAGTTTCTCCACCAATCTTTGGCTTACAACATTGTTGTCGCTTTCGTAAACGAATGCAACTAAACATGGGTGGCCTTCGATTGAACACCTTATTCTCTACTACCTTTTTCATAATCTTTTTCTTTACTTCCTTTTCTTTTTCTTCAATTTCCCTTCCTTCTGCAGTTTATATTTCTTCATTTTCTATTCTTTCTTGTTCTATTTTCTCCTTCAACGTATGTTGATCCTTCTTGGCTTGCCTTGGTGTCATAAATTTCAACTTCATCTCATGTCCCTCATGCATCAAATAAAGGGAACGTTTACCAAGATGGAGCATTTTAAAATGAAGCCATGCCCATCTCAAAAGAAGATGACAAGAGTTCGTGGGAGCAATATCACGTAATACTTCTTTCACACATTGTCCTGTACTGAATTTGATCGTTGCTTGATTCGGATGAAAGCTTGTTGGTAACTTGAGTTTCTCCACCAATCTTTGGCTTACAACATTGTTGTCGCTTTCGTAAACGAATGCAACTAAACATGGGTGGCCTTCGATTAAACACCTTGTTCTCTACTACCTTTTCCATGATCTTTATCTTTACTTCCTTTTCTTTTTCTTCAATTTCTCTTCCTTCTAGAGTTTATATTTCTTGATCCTTCTTGGCTTGTCTTCGTGTCATAAATTTCAACTTCATTTCTTGTCCCTCAAACCTCAAATAAAGGGAACGTTTATCAAGATTGACCTTTTTAAAATGAAGCCATTTCCATCTCAAAAGAAGATGACCAGAGTTCGTGGGACCAATATCACATAATATTTCTTTCACACATTGTCCTGTACTGAATTTGATCCTTACTTGATTCGGATGAAAGCTTGTTGGTAACTTGAGTTTCTCCACCAATCTTTGGCTTACAACATTGTTGTCGCTTTCCTAAACGAATGCAACTAAACATGGGTGGCCTTCGATTGAACACCTTATTCTCTACTACATTTTCCATAATCTTTTTCTTTGCTTCCTTTTCTTTTTCTTCAATTTCCCTTCCTTCTGCAGTTTATATTTCTTCTTTTTCTATTCTTTCTTGTTCTATTTTCTCCTTCAACGTATGTTGATCCTTCTTGGCTTGTCTTGGGGTCATAAATTTCAACTTCATTTCATGTCCCTCATGCATCAAATAAAGGGAACGTTTACCAGGATGGAGCATTTTAAAATGAAGCCATGCCCATCTCAAAAGAAGATGACAAGAGTTCGTGGGAGCAATATCACATAATACTTCTTTCACACATTGTCCTGTACTGAATTTGATCCTTGCTTGATTCGGATGAAAGCTCGTTGGTAACTTCAGTTTCTCCACCAATCTTTGGCTTACAACATTGTTGTCGCTTTCGTAAACGAATGCAACTAAACATGGGTGGCCTTCAATTAAACACCTTGTTCTCTACTACCTTTTCCATGATCTTTATCTTTACTTCCTTTTCTTTTTCTTCAATTTCTCTTCCTTCTAGAGTTTATATTTCTTGATCCTTCTTGGCTTGTCTTCGTGTCATAAATTTCAACTTCATTTCTTGTCCCTCAAACCTCAAATAAAGGGAATGTTTATCAAGATTGACCTTTTTAAAATGAAGCCATGCCCATCTCAAAAGAAGATGACAAGAGTTCGTGGGACCAATATCACATAATATTTCTTTCACACATTGTCCTGTACTGAATTTGATCCGTACTTGATTCGGATGAAAGCTTGTTGGTAACTTGAGTTTCTCCACCAATCTTTGGCTTACAACATTGTTGTCGCTTTCGTAAACGAATGCAACTAAACATGGGTGGCCTACGATTGAACACCTTATTCTCTACTACATTTTCCATAATCTTTTTCTTTACTTCCTTTTCTTTTTCTTCAATTTCCCTTCCTTCTGCAGTTTATATTTCTTCTTTTTCTATTCTTTCTTGTTCTATTTTCTCCTTCAACGTATGTTGATCCTTCTTGGCTTGTCTTGGTGTCATAAGTTTCAACTTCATTTCATGTCCCTCGTGCATCAAATAAAGGGAACGTTTACCAAGATGGAGCATTTTAAAATGAAGCCATGCCCATCTCAAAAGGAGATGACAAGAGTTCGTGGGAGCAATATCACATAATACTTCTTTCACACATTGTTCTGTACTGAATTTGATCCTTGCTTGATTCGGATGAAAGCTTGTTGGTAACTTGAGTTTCTCCACCAATCTTTGGCTTACAACATTGTTGTCGCTTTCGTAAACAAATGCAACTAAACATGGGTGGCCTTCGATTGAACACCTTATTCTCTACTACCTTTTCCATAATCTTTTTCTTTACTTCCTTTTCTTTTTCTTCAATTTCTCTTCCTTCTGCAGTTTATATTTCTTCTTTTTCTATTCTTTCTTATTCTATTTTCTCCTTCAACCTATGTTGATCCTTCTTGGCTTGTCTTGGTGTCATAAATTTCAACTTCATTTCATGTCCCTCATGCATCAAATAAAGGGAACGTTTACCAAGATGGAGCATTTTAAAATGAAGCCATGCCCAACTCAAAAGAAGATGACAAGAGGTCGTGGGAGCAATATCACATAATACTTCTTTCACACATTGTCCTGTATTGAATTTGATCCTTGCTTGATTCGGATGAAAGCTTGTTGGTAACTTGAGTTTCTCCACCAATCTTTGGCTTACAACATTGTTGTCGCTTTCCTAAACGAATGCAACTAAACATGGGTGGCCTTCGATTAAACACCTTGTTCTCTACTACCTTTTCCATCATCTTTATCTTTACTTCCTTTTCTTTTTCTTCAATTTCTCTTCCTTCTAGAGTTTATATTTCTTCTTTTTCTATGCTTTTTTTTTCTATTTTCTCCTTCAGCCTATGTTGATCCTTCTTGGTTTGTCTTGGTGTCATAAATTTCAACTTCATTTCCTGTCCCTCAAACCTCGGAACTTTTATCAAGATTGACCTTTTTAAAATGAAACCATGCCCATCTCAAAAGAAGATGACAAGAGTTCGTGGGAGCAATATCACATAATACTTCTTTCACACATTGTCTTGTACTGAATTTGATCCTTGCTTGATTCGGATGAAAGCTTGTTGGTAACTTGAGTTTCTCCACCAATCTTTGGCTTACAACATTGTTGTCGCTTTCGTAAACAAATGCAACTAAACATGGGTGGCCTTCGATTAAACTCCTTGTTCTCTACTACCTTTTCCTTCATCTTTATCTTTACTTCGTTTTCTTTTGCTTCAATTTCCCTTCCTTCTAGAGTTTATATTCCTTCTTTTTCTATGCTTTCTTTTTCTATTTTCTCCTTCAGCCTATGTTGATCGTTCTTGGCTTGTCTTGGTTTCATAAATTTCAACTTCATTTCATGTCCCTCAAGCCTCAAATAAAGGGAACGTTTATCAAGATTGACCTATTTAAAATGAAGACATGCCCATCTCAAAAGAGGATGACAAGACTTCGTGGGAGCAATATCACATAATACTTTTTTCACACATTGTCCTGTACTGAATTTGATCCTTGCTTGATTCGGATGAAAGCTTGTTGGTAACTTGAGTTTCTCCACCAATCTTTGGCTTACAACATTGTTGTCGCTTTCGTAAACGAATGCAACTAAACATGGGTGGCCTTCGATTAAACACCTTGTTCTCTACTACCTTTTCCATGATCTTTATCTTTACTTCCTTTTCTTTTTCTTCAATTTCTCTTCCTTCTAGAGTTTATATTTCTTGATCCTTCTTGGCTTGTCTTCGTGTCATAAATTTCAACTTCATTTCTTGTCCCTCAAACCTCAAATAAAGGGAATGTTTATCAAGATTGACCTTTTTAAAATGAAGCCATGCCCATCTCAAAAGAAGATGACAAGAGTTCGTGGGACCAATATCACATAATATTTCTTTCACACATTGTCCTGTACTGAATTTGATCCGTACTTGATTCGGATGAAAGCTTGTTGGTAACTTGAGTTTCTCCACCAATCTTTGGCTTACAACATTGTTGTCGCTTTCGTAAACGAATGCAATTAAACATGGATGTCCTACGATTGAACACCTTATTCTCTACTACATTTTCCATAATCTTTTTCTTTACTTCCTTTTCTTTTTCTTCAATTTCCCTTCCTTCTGCAGTTTATATTTCTTCTTTTTCTATTCTTTCTTGTTCTATTTTCTCCTTCAACGTATGTTGATCCTTCTTGGCTTGTCTTGGTGTCATAAGTTTCAACTTCATTTCATGTCCCTCGTGCATCAAATAAAGGGAACGTTTACCAAGATGGAGCATTTTAAAATGAAGCCATGCCCATCTCAAAAGGAGATGACAAGAGTTCGTGGGAGCAATATCACATAATACTTCTTTCACACATTGTTCTGTACTGAATTTGATCCTTGCTTGATTCGGATGAAAGCTTGTTGGTAACTTGAGTTTCACCACCAATCTTTGGCTTACAACATTGTTGTCGCTTTCGTAAACAAATGCAACTAAACATGGGTGGCCTTCGATTAAACTCCTTGTTCTCTACTACCTTTTCCATAATTTTTTTTTCTTAAATTTCAGTTCCTTCTACAGTTTATATTTCTTCTTTTTCTATTTTCTCCTTCAACGTATGTTGATCCTTCTTGGCTTGTCTTGGTCTCATAAATTTCAACTTCATTTCCTGTCCCGCAAACCTCAAATAAAGGGAAAGTTTATCAAGATTGACCTTTTTAAAATGAAGCCATGCCCATCTCAAAAGAAGGTGACAAGACTTCGTGGGAGCAATATCACATAATACTTTTTTCACACATTGTCCTGTACTGAATTTGATCCTTGCTTGATTCGGATGAAAGCTTGTTGGTAACTTGAGTTTCTCCACCAATATTTGGCTTACAACATTGTTGTTGCTTTCGTAAACGAATGCAACTAAACATGGGTGGCCTTCGATTAAACACCTTGTTCTCTACTACCTTTTCCATAATTTTTTTTCTCTTCAATTTCCCTTCCTTCTGCAGTTTATATTTCTTTTTTTTTCTATTCTTTCTTTTTCTATTTTCTCCTTCAACGTATGTTGATCCTTCTTGGCTTGTCTTGGTGTCATAAATTTCAACTTCATTTCATGTCCCTCAAGCATCAAATAAAGGGAACGTTCACCAAGATTGAGCGTTTTAAAATGAAGCCATGCCCATCTCAAAAGGAGATGACAAGAGTTCGTGGGAGCAATATCACATAATACTTCTTTCACACATTGTTCTGTACTGAATTTGATCCTTGCTTGATTCGGATGAAAGCTTGTTGGTAACTTGAGTTTCACCACCAATCTTTGGCTTACAACATTGTTGTCGCTTTCGTAAACAAATGCAACTAAACATGGGTGGCCTTCGATTAAACTCCTTGTTCTCTACTACCTTTTCCATCATCTTTATCTTTACTTCGTTTTCTTTTGCTTCAATTTCCCTTCCTTCTAGAGTTTATATTTCTTCTTTTTCTATGCTTTCTTTTTCTATTTTCTTCTTCAGCCTATGTTGATCCTTCTTGGCTTGTCTTGGTTTCATAAATTTCAACTTCATTTCTTGTCCCTCAAGCCAAAAATAAAGGGAACGTTTACCAAGATTGACCTTTTTAAAATGAAGACATGCACATCTCAAAAGAGGATGACAAGACTTCGTGGGAGCAATATCACATAACACTTTTTTCACACATTGTCCTGTACTGAATTTGATCCTTGCTTGATTCGGATGAAAGCTTGTTGGTAACTTGAGTTTCTCCACCAATCTTTGGCTTACAACATTGTTGTCGCTTTCATAAACGAATGCAACTAAACATGGGTGGCCTTCGATTAAACACCTTGTTCTCTACTACCTTTTCCATAATTTTATTTTTCTTCAATTTCCCTTCCTGCTGCAGTTTATATTTCTTTTTTTTCTATTCTTTCTTTTTCTATTTTCTCCTTCAATGTATGTTGATCCTTCTTGGCTTGTCTTGGTGTCAGAAATTTCAACTTCATTTCATGTCCCTCAAGCATCAAATAAAGGGAACGTTCACCAAGATTGAGCGTTTTAAAATGAAGCCATGCCCATCTCAAAAGGAGATGACAAGAGTTCGTGGGAGCAATATCACATAATACTTCTTTCACACATTGTTTTGTACTGAATTTGATCCTTGCTTGATTCGGATGAAAGCTTGTTGGTAACTTGAGTTTCTCCACCAATCTTTGGCTTACAACATTGTTGTCGCTTTCGTAAACAAATGCAACTAAACATGGGTGGCCTTCGATTAAACTCCTTGTTCTCTACTACCTTTTCCATCATCTTTATCTTTACTTCGTTTTCTTTTGCTTCAATTTCCCTTCCTTCTAGAGTTTATATTTCTTCTTTTTCTATGCTTTCTTTTTCTATTTTCTCCTTCAGCCTATGTTGATCCTTCTTGGCTTGTCTTGGTTTCATAAATTTCAACTTCATTGCATGTCCCTCAAGCCTCAAATAAGGGAACGTTTATCAAGATTGACCTTTTTAAAATGAAGACATGCCCATCTCAAAAGAGGATGACAAGACTTCGTGGGAGCAATATCACATAATACTTTTTTCACACATTGTCCTGTACTGAATTTGATCCTTGCTTGATTCGGATGAAAGCTTGTTGGTAACTTGAGTTTCTCCACCAATCTTTGGCTTACAACATTGTTGTCGCTTTCGTAAACGAATGCAATTAAACATGGGTGGCCTACGATTGAACACCTTATTCTCTACTACATTTTCCATAATCTTTTTCTTTACTTCCTTTTCTTTTTCTTCAATTTCCCTTCCTTCTGCAGTTTATATTTCTTCTTTTTCTATTCTTTCTTGTTCTATTTTCTCCTTCAACGTATGTTGATCCTTCTTGGCTTGTCTTGGTGTCATAAGTTTCAACTTCATTTCATGTCCCTCGTGCATCAAATAAAGGGAACGTTTACCAAGATGGAGCATTTTAAAATGAAGCCATGCCCATCTCAAAAGGAGATGACAAGAGTTCGTGGGAGCAATATCACATAATACTTCTTTCACACATTGTTCTGTACTGAATTTGATCCTTGCTTGATTCGGATGAAAGCTTGTTGGTAACTTGAGTTTCACCACCAATCTTTGGCTTACAACATTGTTGTCGCTTTCGTAAACAAATGCAACTAAACATGGGTGGCCTTCGATTAAACTCCTTGTTCTCTACTACCTTTTCCATAATTTTTTTTTCTTAAATTTCAGTTCCTTCTACAGTTTATATTTCTTCTTTTTCTATTTTCTCCTTCAACGTATGTTGATCCTTCTTGGCTTGTCTTGGTCTCATAAATTTCAACTTCATTTCCTGTCCCGCAAACCTCAAATAAAGGGAAAGTTTATCAAGATTGACCTTTTTAAAATGAAGCCATGCCCATCTCAAAAGAAGGTGACAAGACTTCGTGGGAGCAATATCACATAATACTTTTTTCACACATTGTCCTGTACTGAATTTGATCCTTGCTTGATTCGGATGAAAGCTTGTTGGTAACTTGAGTTTCTCCACCAATATTTGGCTTACAACATTGTTGTTGCTTTCGTAAACGAATGCAACTAAACATGGGTGGCCTTCGATTAAACACCTTGTTCTCTACTACCTTTTCCATAATTTTTTTTCTCTTCAATTTCCCTTCCTTCTGCAGTTTATATTTCTTTTTTTTTCTATTCTTTCTTTTTCTATTTTCTCCTTCAACGTATGTTGATCCTTCTTGGCTTGTCTTGGTGTCATAAATTTCAACTTCATTTCATGTCCCTCAAGCATCAAATAAAGGGAACGTTCACCAAGATTGAGCGTTTTAAAATGAAGCCATGCCCATCTCAAAAGGAGATGACAAGAGTTCGTGGGAGCAATATCACATAATACTTCTTTCACACATTGTTCTGTACTGAATTTGATCCTTGCTTGATTCGGATGAAAGCTTGTTGGTAACTTGAGTTTCACCACCAATCTTTGGCTTACAACATTGTTGTCGCTTTCGTAAACAAATGCAACTAAACAAGGGTGGCCTTCGATTAAACTCCTTGTTCTCTACTACCTTTTCCATCATCTTTATCTTTACTTCGTTTTCTTTTGCTTCAATTTCCCTTCCTTCTAGAGTTTATATTTCTTCTTTTTCTATGCTTTCTTTTTCTATTTTCTTCTTCAGCCTATGTTGATCCTTCTTGGCTTGTCTTGGTTTCATAAATTTCAACTTCATTTCTTGTCCCTCAAGCCAAAAATAAAGGGAACGTTTACCCAGATTGACCTTTTTAAAATGAAGACATGCACATCTCAAAAGAGGATGACAAGACTTCGTGGGAGCAATATCACATAACACTTTTTTCACACATTGTCCTGTACTGAATTTGATCCTTGCTTGATTCGGATGAAAGCTTGTTGGTAACTTGAGTTTCTCCACCAATCTTTGGCTTACAACATTGTTGTCGCTTTCATAAACGAATGCAACTAAACATGGGTGGCCTTCGATTAAACACCTTGTTCTCTACTACCTTTTCCATAATTTTATTTTTCTTCAATTTCCCTTCCTGCTGCAGTTTATATTTCTTTTTTTTCTATTCTTTCTTTTTCTATTTTCTCCTTCAATGTATGTTGATCCTTCTTGGCTTGTCTTGGTGTCAGAAATTTCAACTTCATTTCATGTCCCTCAAGCATCAAATAAAGGGAACGTTCACCAAGATTGAGCGTTTTAAAATGAAGCCATGCCCATCTCAAAAGGAGATGACAAGAGTTCGTGGGAGCAATATCACATAATACTTCTTTCACACATTGTTTTGTACTGAATTTGATCCTTGCTTGATTCGGATGAAAGCTTGTTGGTAACTTGAGTTTCTCCACCAATCTTTGGCTTACAACATTGTTGTCGCTTTCGTAAACAAATGCAACTAAACATGGGTGGCCTTCGATTAAACTCCTTGTTCTCTACTACCTTTTCCATCATCTTTATCTTTACTTCGTTTTCTTTTGCTTCAATTTCCCTTCCTTCTAGAGTTTATATTTCTTCTTTTTCTATGCTTTCTTTTTCTATTTTCTCCTTCAGCCTATGTTGATCCTTCTTGGCTTGTCTTGGTTTCATAAATTTCAACTTCATTGCATGTCCCTCAAGCCTCAAATAAGGGAACGTTTATCAAGATTGACCTTTTTAAAATGAAGACATGCCCATCTCAAAAGAGGATGACAAGACTTCGTGGGAGCAATATCACATAATACTTTTTTCACACATTGTCCTGTACTGAATTTGATCCTTGCTTGATTCGGATGAAAGCTTGTTGGTAACTTGAGTTTCTCCACCAATCTTTGGCTTACAACATTGTTGTCGCTTTCGTAAACGAATGCAATTAAACATGGGTGGCCTACGATTGAACACCTTATTCTCTACTACATTTTCCATAATCTTTTTCTTTACTTCCTTTTCTTTTTCTTCAATTTCCCTTCCTTCTGCAGTTTATATTTCTTCTTTTTCTATTCTTTCTTGTTCTATTTTCTCCTTCAACGTATGTTGATCCTTCTTGGCTTGTCTTGGTGTCATAAGTTTCAACTTCATTTCATGTCCCTCGTGCATCAAATAAAGGGAACGTTTACCAAGATGGAGCATTTTAAAATGAAGCCATGCCCATCTCAAAAGGAGATGACAAGAGTTCGTGGGAGCAATATCACATAATACTTCTTTCACACATTGTTCTGTACTGAATTTGATCCTTGCTTGATTCGGATGAAAGCTTGTTGGTAACTTGAGTTTCACCACCAATCTTTGGCTTACAACATTGTTGTCGCTTTCGTAAACAAATGCAACTAAACATGGGTGGCCTTCGATTAAACTCCTTGTTCTCTACTACCTTTTCCATAATTTTTTTTTCTTAAATTTCAGTTCCTTCTACAGTTTATATTTCTTCTTTTTCTATTTTCTCCTTCAACGTATGTTGATCCTTCTTGGCTTGTCTTGGTCTCATAAATTTCAACTTCATTTCCTGTCCCGCAAACCTCAAATAAAGGGAAAGTTTATCAAGATTGACCTTTTTAAAATGAAGCCATGCCCATCTCAAAAGAAGGTGACAAGACTTCGTGGGAGCAATATCACATAATACTTTTTTCACACATTGTCCTGTACTGAATTTGATCCTTGCTTGATTCGGATGAAAGCTTGTTGGTAACTTGAGTTTCTCCACCAATATTTGGCTTACAACATTGTTGTTGCTTTCGTAAACGAATGCAACTAAACATGGGTGGCCTTCGATTAAACACCTTGTTCTCTACTACCTTTTCCATAATTTTTTTTCTCTTCAATTTCCCTTCCTTCTGCAGTTTATATTTCTTTTTTTTTCTATTCTTTCTTTTTCTATTTTCTCCTTCAACGTATGTTGATCCTTCTTGGCTTGTCTTGGTGTCATAAATTTCAACTTCATTTCATGTCCCTCAAGCATCAAATAAAGGGAACGTTCACCAAGATTGAGCGTTTTAAAATGAAGCCATGCCCATCTCAAAAGGAGATGACAAGAGTTCGTGGGAGCAATATCACATAATACTTCTTTCACACATTGTTCTGTACTGAATTTGATCCTTGCTTGATTCGGATGAAAGCTTGTTGGTAACTTGAGTTTCACCACCAATCTTTGGCTTACAACATTGTTGTCGCTTTCGTAAACAAATGCAACTAAACAAGGGTGGCCTTCGATTAAACTCCTTGTTCTCTACTACCTTTTCCATCATCTTTATCTTTACTTCGTTTTCTTTTGCTTCAATTTCCCTTCCTTCTAGAGTTTATATTTCTTCTTTTTCTATGCTTTCTTTTTCTATTTTCTTCTTCAGCCTATGTTGATCCTTCTTGGCTTGTCTTGGTTTCATAAATTTCAACTTCATTTCTTGTCCCTCAAGCCAAAAATAAAGGGAACGTTTACCCAGATTGACCTTTTTAAAATGAAGACATGCACATCTCAAAAGAGGATGACAAGACTTCGTGGGAGCAATATCACATAACACTTTTTTCACACATTGTCCTGTACTGAATTTGATCCTTGCTTGATTCGGATGAAAGCTTGTTGGTAACTTGAGTTTCTCCACCAATCTTTGGCTTACAACATTGTTGTCGCTTTCATAAACGAATGCAACTAAACATGGGTGGCCTTCGATTAAACACCTTGTTCTCTACTACCTTTTCCATAATTTTATTTTTCTTCAATTTCCCTTCCTGCTCCAGTTTATATTTCTTTTTTTTCTATTCTTTCTTTTTCTATTTTCTCCTTCAATGTATGTTGATCCTTCTTGGCTTGTCTTGGTGTCAGAAATTTCAACTTCATTTCATGTCCCTCAAGCATCAAATAAAGGGAACGTTCACCAAGATTGAGCGTTTTAAAATGAAGCCATGCCCATCTCAAAAGGAGATGACAAGAGTTCGTGGGAGCAATATCACATAATACTTCTTTCACACATTGTTTTGTACTGAATTTGATCCTTGCTTGATTCGGATGAAAGCTTGTTGGTAACTTGAGTTTCTCCACCAATCTTTGGCTTACAACATTGTTGTCGCTTTCGTAAACAAATGCAACTAAACATGGGTGGCCTTCGATTAAACTCCTTGTTCTCTACTACCTTTTCCATCATCTTTATCTTTACTTCGTTTTCTTTTGCTTCAATTTCCCTTCCTTCTAGAGTTTATATTTCTTCTTTTTCTATGCTTTCTTTTTCTATTTTCTCCTTCAGCCTATGTTGATCCTTCTTGGCTTGTCTTGGTTTCATAAATTTCAACTTCATTGCATGTCCCTCAAGCCTCAAATAAGGGAACGTTTATCAAGATTGACCTTTTTAAAATGAAGACATGCCCATCTCAAAAGAGGATGACAAGACTTCGTGGGAGCAATATCACATAATACTTTTTTCACACATTGTCCTGTACTGAATTTGATCCTTGCTTGATTCGGATGAAAGCTTGTTGGTAACTTGAGTTTCTCCACCAATCTTTGGCTTACAACATTGTTGTCGCTTTCGTAAACGAATGCAATTAAACATGGGTGGCCTACGATTGAACACCTTATTCTCTACTACATTTTCCATAATCTTTTTCTTTACTTCCTTTTCTTTTTCTTCAATTTCCCTTCCTTCTGCAGTTTATATTTCTTCTTTTTCTATTCTTTCTTGTTCTATTTTCTCCTTCAACGTATGTTGATCCTTCTTGGCTTGTCTTGGTGTCATAAGTTTCAACTTCATTTCATGTCCCTCGTGCATCAAATAAAGGGAACGTTTACCAAGATGGAGCATTTTAAAATGAAGCCATGCCCATCTCAAAAGGAGATGACAAGAGTTCGTGGGAGCAATATCACATAATACTTCTTTCACACATTGTTCTGTACTGAATTTGATCCTTGCTTGATTCGGATGAAAGCTTGTTGGTAACTTGAGTTTCACCACCAATCTTTGGCTTACAACATTGTTGTCGCTTTCGTAAACAAATGCAACTAAACATGGGTGGCCTTCGATTAAACTCCTTGTTCTCTACTACCTTTTCCATAATTTTTTTTTCTTAAATTTCAGTTCCTTCTACAGTTTATATTTCTTCTTTTTCTATTTTCTCCTTCAACGTATGTTGATCCTTCTTGGCTTGTCTTGGTCTCATAAATTTCAACTTCATTTCCTGTCCCGCAAACCTCAAATAAAGGGAAAGTTTATCAAGATTGACCTTTTTAAAATGAAGCCATGCCCATCTCAAAAGAAGGTGACAAGACTTCGTGGGAGCAATATCACATAATACTTTTTTCACACATTGTCCTGTACTGAATTTGATCCTTGCTTGATTCGGATGAAAGCTTGTTGGTAACTTGAGTTTCTCCACCAATATTTGGCTTACAACATTGTTGTTGCTTTCGTAAACGAATGCAACTAAACATGGGTGGCCTTCGATTAAACACCTTGTTCTCTACTACCTTTTCCATAATTTTTTTTCTCTTCAATTTCCCTTCCTTCTGCAGTTTATATTTCTTTTTTTTTCTATTCTTTCTTTTTCTATTTTCTCCTTCAACGTATGTTGATCCTTCTTGGCTTGTCTTGGTGTCATAAATTTCAACTTCATTTCATGTCCCTCAAGCATCAAATAAAGGGAACGTTCACCAAGATTGAGCGTTTTAAAATGAAGCCATGCCCATCTCAAAAGGAGATGACAAGAGTTCGTGGGAGCAATATCACATAATACTTCTTTCACACATTGTTCTGTACTGAATTTGATCCTTGCTTGATTCGGATGAAAGCTTGTTGGTAACTTGAGTTTCACCACCAATCTTTGGCTTACAACATTGTTGTCGCTTTCGTAAACAAATGCAACTAAACAAGGGTGGCCTTCGATTAAATTCCTTGTTCTCTACTACCTTGTCCATAATCTTTCTCTTTACTTCCTTTTCTTTTTCTTTAATTTCTATTCTTTCTTGTTCTATTTTCTCCTTCAACGTACGTTGATCCTTGTTGGATTGTCTTGGTGTCATAAATTTGAACTTCATTTCATGTCCCTCATGCATCAAATAAAGGGAACGTTCACCAAGATTCCGCGTTTTAAAATGAAGCCATGCCCATCTCAAAAGAAGAAGACAAGAGTTCGTGGGAGCAATATCACATAATACTTCTTTCACACATTGTCCTGTACTGAATTTGATCCTTGCTTGATTCGGATGAAAGCTTGTTGGTAACTTGAGTTTCTCCACCAATCTTTGGCTTACAACATTGTTGTCGCTTTCGTAAACGAATGCAACTAAACATGGGTGGCCTTCGATTAAACACCTTGTTCTCTACTACATTTTCCATAGTCTTTTTCTTTACTTCCTTTTTTTTTCTTTAATTTCTATTCTTTCTTTTTCTATTTTCTCCTTCAACGTACGTTGATCCTTGTTGGATTGTCTTGGTGTCATAAATTTGAACTTCATTTCATGTCCCTCATGCATCAAATAAAGGGAACGTTCACCAAGATTCAGCGTTTTAAAATGAAGCCATGCCCATCTCAAAAGAAGATGACAAGAGTTCGTGGGAGCAATATCACATAATACTTCTTTCACACATTGTCCTGTACTGAATTTGATCCTTGCTTGATTCGGATGAAAGCTTGTTGGTAACTTGAGTTTCTCCACCAATCTTTGGCTTACAACATTGTTGTCGCTTTCGTAGACGAATGCAACTAAACATGGGTGGCCTTCGATTAAACACCTTGTTCTCTACTACCTTGTCCATAATCTTTCTCTTTACTTCCTTTTCTTTTTCTATAATTTCTATTCTTTCTTTTTCTATTTTCTCCTTCAACGTATGTTGATCCTTGTTGGATTGTCTTGGTGTCATAAATTTGAACTTCATTTCATGTCCCTCATGCATCAAATAAAGGGAACGTTCACCAAGATTCCGCGTTTTAAAATGAAGCCATGCCCATCTCAAAAGAAGATGACAAGAGTTCGTGGGAGCAATATCACATAATACTTCTTTCACACATTGTCCTGTACTGAATTTGATCCTTGCTTGATTCGGATGAAAGCTTGTTGGTAACTTGAGTTTCTCCACCAATCTTTGGCCTACAACATTGTTGTCGCTTTCGTAAACGAATGCAACTAAACATGGGTGGCCTTCGATTAAACACCTTGTTCTCTACTACATTTTCCATAGTCTTTTTCTTTACTTCCTTCTCTTTTTCTTTAATTTCTATTCTTTCTTTTTCTATTTTCTCCTTCAACGTACGTTGATCCTTCTTGGATTGTCTTGGTGTCATAAATTTGAACTTCATTTCATGTCCCTCATGCATCAAATAAAGGGAACGTTCACCAAGATTGAGCGTTTTCAAATGAAGCAATGCCCATCTCAAAAGAAGATGACAAGAGTTCGTGGGAGCAATATCACATAATACTTCTTTCACACATTGTCCTGTACTGAATTTGATCCTTGCTTGATTCGGATGAAAGCTTGTTGGTAACTTGAGTTTCTCCACCAATCTTTGGCTTACAACATTGTTGTCGCTTTCGTAAACGAATGCAACTAAACATGGTTGGCCTTCGATTAAACACATTGTTCTCTACTACCTTTTCTATCATCTTTATCTTTACTTCCTTTTCTTTTTCTTCAATTTCCCTTCCTTCTGCAGTTTATATTTCTTCTTTTTCTATTTTCTCCTTCAACGTATGTTGATCCTTCTTGGCTTGTTTTGGTGTCATAAATTTCAACTTCATTTCATGTCCTTCATGCCTCAAATAAAGGGAACGTTCATAATGATTGAGCATTGTAAAATGAAGCAATCCCCATCTCAAAAGAAGTTAACAAGAGTTCGTGGGAGCAATATCACATAATACTTCTTTCACACATTGTCCTGTACTGAATTTGATCCTTGCTTGATTCGGATGAAAGCTTGTTGGTAACTTGAGTTTCTCCACCAATCTTTGGCTTACAACATTGTTGTCGCTTTCGTAAACGAATGCAACTAAACATGGGTGGCCTTCGATTAAACACCTTGTTCTCTACTACCTTTTCCATAATCTTTTTCTTTACTTCCTTTTCTTTTTCTTTATTTTCTATTCTTTCTTTTTCTATTTTCTCCTTCAACGTACGTTGATCCTTCTTCGATTGTCTTGGTGTCATAAATTTGAACTTCATTTCATGTCCCTCATGCATCAAATAAAGGGAACGTTCACCAAGATTGAGCGTGTTCAAATGAAGCCATGCCCATCTCAAAAGAAGATGACAAGAGTTCGTGGGAACAATATCACATAATACTTCTTTCACACATTGTCCTGTACTGAATTTGATCCTTGCTTGATTCGGATGAAAGCTTGTTGGTAACTTGAGTTTCTCCACCAATCTTTGGCTTACAACATTGTTGTCGCTTTCGTAGACGAATGCAACTAAACATGGGTGGCCTTCGATTAAACACCTTGTTCTCTACTACCTTGTCCATAATCTTTCTCTTTACTTCCTTTTCTTTTTCTTTAATTTCTATTCTTTCTTGTTCTATTTTCTCCTTCAACGTACGTTGATCCTTGTTGGATTGTCTTGGTGTCATAAATTTGAACTTCATTTCATGTCCCTCATGCATCAAATAAAGGGAACGTTCACCAAGATTCCGCGTTTTAAAATGAAGCCATGCCCATCTCAAAAGAAGAAGACAAGAGTTCGTGGGAGCAATATCACATAATACTTCTTTCACACATTGTCCTGTACTGAATTTGATCCTTGCTTGATTCGGATGAAAGCTTGTCGGGAACTTGAGTTTCTCCACCAATCTTTGGCTTACAACATTGTTGTCGCTTTCGTAAACGAATGCAACTAAACATGGGTGGCCTTCGATTAAACACCTTGTTCTCTACTACATTTTCCATAGTCTTTTTCTTTACTTCCTTTTCTTTTTCTTTAATTTCTATTCTTTCTTTTTCTATTTTCTCCTTCAACGTACGTTGATCCTTGTTGGATTGTCTTGGTGTCATAAATTTGAACTTCATTTCATGTCCCTCATGCATCAAATAAAGGGAACGTTCACCAAGATTCAGCGTTTTAAAATGAAGCCATGCCCATCTCAAAAGAAGATGACAAGAGTTCGTGGGAACAATATCACATAATACTTCTTTTACACATTGTCCTGTACTGAATTTGATCCTTGCTTGATTCGGATGAAAGCTTGTTGGTAACTTGAGTTTCTCCACCAATCTTCGGCTTACAACATTGTTGTCGCTTTCGTAGACGAATGCAACTAAACATGGGTGGCCTTCGATTAAACACCTTCTTCTCTACTACCTTTTCCATAATCTTTCTCTTTACTTCCTTTTCTTTTTCTTTAATTTCTATTCTTTCTTTTTCTATTTTCTCCTTCAACGTACGTTGATCCTTGTTGGATTGTCTTGGTGTCATAAATTTGAACTTCATTTCATGTCCCTCATGCATCAAATAAAGGGAACGTTCACCAAGATTCAGCGTTTTAAAATGAAGCCATGCCCATCTCAAAAGAAGATGACAAGAGTTCGTGGGAACAATATCACATAATACTTCTTTCACACATTGTCCTGTACTGAATTTGATCCTTGCTTGATTCGGATGAAAGCTTGTTGGTAACTTGAGTTTCTCCACCAATCTTTGGCTTACAACATTGTTGTCGCTTTCGTAGACGAATGCAACTAAACATGGGTGGCCTTCGATTAAACACCTTCTTCTCTACTACCTTGTCCATAATCTTTCTCTTTACTTCCTTTTCTTTTTCTTTAATTTCTATTCTTTCTTTTTCTATTTTCTCCTTCAACGTACGTTGATCCTTCTTCGATTGTCTTGGTGTCATAAATTTGAACTTCATTTCATGTCCCTCATGCATCAAATAAAGGGAACGTTCACCAAGATTGAGCGTGTTCAAATGAAGCCATGCCCATCTCAAAAGAAGATGACAAGAGTTCGTGGGAACAATATCATATAATACTTCTTTCACACATTGTCCTGTACTGAATTTGATCCTTGCTTGATTCGGATGAAAGCTTGTTGGTAACTTGAGTTTCTCCACCAATCTTTGGCTTACAACATTGTTGTCGCTTTCGTAGACGAATGCAACTAAACATGGGTGGCCTTCGATTAAACACCTTGTTCTCTACTACCTTGTCCATAATCTTTCTCTTTACTTCCTTTTCTTTTTCTTTAATTTCTATTCTTTCTTTTTCTATTTTCTCCTTCAACGTACGTTGATCCTTGTTGGATTGTCTTGGTGTCATAAATTTGAACTTCATTTCATGTCCCTCATGCATCAAATAAAGGGAACGTTCACCAAGATTCAGCGTTTTAAAATGAAGGCATGCCCATCTCAAAAGAAGATGACAAGAGTTCGTGGGAGCAATATCACATAATACTTCTTTCACACATTGTCCTGTACTGAATTTGATCCTTGCTTGATTCGGATGAAAGCTTGTTGGTAACTTGAGTTTCTCCACCAATCTTTGGCTTACAACATTGTTGTCGCTTTCGTAGACGAATGCAACTAAACATGGGTGGCCTTCGATTAAACACCTTGTTCTCTACTACCTTGTCCATAATCTTTCTCTTTACTTCCTTTTCTTTTTCTTTAATTTCTATTCTTTCTTTTTCTATTTTCTCCTTCAACGTACGTTGATCCTTGTTGGATTGTCTTGGTGTCATAAATTTGAACTTCATTTCATGTCCCTCATGCATCAAATAAAGGGAACGTTCACCAAGATTCAGCGTTTTAAAATGAAGCCATGCCCATCTCAAAAGAAGATGACAAGAGTTCGTGGGAACAATATCACATAATACTTCTTTCACACATTGTCCTGTACTGAATTTGATCCTTGCTTGATTCGGATGAAAGCTTGTTGGTAACTTGAGTTTCTCCACCAATCTTTGGCTTACAACATTGTTGTCGCTTTCGTAGACGAATGCAACTAAACATGGGTGGCCTTCGATTAAACACCTTCTTCTCTACTACCTTGTCCATAATCTTTCTCTTTACTTCCTTTTCTTTTTCTTTAATTTCTATTCTTTCTTTTTCTATTTTCTCCTTCAACGTACGTTGATCCTTCTTCGATTGTCTTGGTGTCATAAATTTGAACTTCATTTCATGTCCCTCATGCATCAAATAAAGGGAACGTTCACCAAGATTGAGCGTGTTCAAATGAAGCCATGCCCATCTCAAAAGAAGATGACAAGAGTTCGTGGGAACAATATCATATAATACTTCTTTCACACATTGTCCTGTACTGAATTTGATCCTTGCTTGATTCGGATGAAAGCTTGTTGGTAACTTGAGTTTCTCCACCAATCTTTGGCTTACAACATTGTTGTCGCTTTCGTAGACGAATGCAACTAAACATGGGTGGCCTTCGATTAAACACCTTCTTCTCTACTACCTTGTCCATAATCTTTCTCTTTACTTCCTTTTCTTTTTCTTTAATTTCTATTCTTTCTTTTTCTATTTTCTCCTTCAACGTACGTTGATCCTTCTTCGATTGTCTTGGTGTCATAAATTTGAACTTCATTTCATGTCCCTCATGCATCAAATAAAGGGAACGTTCACCAAGATTGAGCGTGTTCAAATGAAGCCATGCCCATCTCAAAAGAAGATGACAAGAGTTCGTGGGAACAATATCATATAATACTTCTTTCACACATTGTCCTGTACTGAATTTGATCCTTGCTTGATTCGGATGAAAGCTTGTTGGTAACTTGAGTTTCTCCACCAATCTTTGGCTTACAACATTGTTGTCGCTTTCGTAGACGAATGCAACTAAACATGGGTGGCCTTCGATTAAACACCTTGTTCTCTACTACCTTGTCCATAATCTTTCTCTTTACTTCCTTTTCTTTTTCTTTAATTTCTATTCTTTCTTTTTCTATTTTCTCCTTCAACGTACGTTGATCCTTGTTGGATTGTCTTGGTGTCATAAATTTGAACTTCATTTCATGTCCCTCATGCATCAAATAAAGGGAACGTTCACCAAGATTCAGCGTTTTAAAATGAAGCCATGCCCATCTCAAAAGAAGATGACAAGAGTTCGTGGGAGCAATATCACATAATACTTCTTTCACACATTGTCCTGTACTGAATTTGATCCTTGCTTGATTCGGATGAAAGCTTGTTGGTAACTTGAGTTTCTCCACCAATCTTTGGCTTACAACATTGTTGTCGCTTTCGTAGACGAATGCAACTAAACATGGGTGGCCTTCGATTAAACACCTTGTTCTCTACTACCTTGTCCATAATCTTTCTCTTTACTTCCTTTTCTTTTTCTTTAATTTCTATTCTTTCTTTTTCTATTTTCTCCTTCAACGTACGTTGATCCTTGTTGGATTGTCTTGGTGTCATAAATTTGAACTTCATTTCATGTCCCTCATGCATCAAATAAAGGGAACGTTCACCAAGATTCAGCGTTTTAAAATGAAGCCATGCCCATCTCAAAAGAAGATGACAAGAGTTCGTGGGAACAATATCACATAATACTTCTTTCACACATTGTCCTGTACTGAATTTGATCCTTGCTTGATTCGGATGAAAGCTTGTTGGTAACTTGAGTTTCTCCACCAATCTTTGGCTTACAACATTGTTGTCGCTTTCGTAGACGAATGCAACTAAACATGGGTGGCCTTCGATTAAACACCTTCTTCTCTACTACCTTGTCCATAATCTTTCTCTTTACTTCCTTTTCTTTTTCTTTAATTTCTATTCTTTCTTTTTCTATTTTCTCCTTCAACGTACGTTGATCCTTCTTCGATTGTCTTGGTGTCATAAATTTGAACTTCATTTCATGTCCCTCATGCATCAAATAAAGGGAACGTTCACCAAGATTGAGCGTGTTCAAATGAAGCCATGCCCATCTCAAAAGAAGATGACAAGAGTTCGTGGGAACAATATCATATAATACTTCTTTCACACATTGTCCTGTACTGAATTTGATCCTTGCTTGATTCGGATGAAAGCTTGTTGGTAACTTGAGTTTCTCCACCAATCTTTGGCTTACAACATTGTTGTCGCTTTCGTAGACGAATGCAACTAAACATGGGTGGCCTTCGATTAAACACCTCCTTCTCTACTACCTTGTCCATAATCTTTCTCTTTACTTCCTTTTCTTTTTCTTTAATTTCTATTCTTTCTTTTTCTATTTTCTCCTTCAACGTACGTTGATCCTTCTTTGATTGTCTTGGTGTCATAAATTTGAACTTCATTTCATGTCCCTCATGCATCAAATAAAGGGAACGTTCACCAAGATTGAGCGTGTTCAAATGAAGCCATGCCCATCTCAAAAGAAGATGACAAGAGTTCGTGGGAACAATATCATATAATACTTCTTTCACACATTGTCCTGTACTGAATTTGATCCTTGCTTGATTCGGATGAAAGCTTGTTGGTAACTTGAGTTTCTCCACCAATCTTTGGCTTACAACATTGTTGTCGCTTTCGTAGACGAATGCAACTAAACATGGGTGGCCTTCGATTAAACACCTTGTTCTCTACTACCTTGTCCATAATCTTTCTCTTTACTTCCTTTTCTTTTTCTTTAATTTCTATTCTTTCTTTTTCTATTTTCTCCTTCAACGTACGTTGATCCTTGTTGGATTGTCTTGGTGTCATAAATTTGAACTTCATTTCATGTCCCTCATGCATCAAATAAAGGGAACGTTCACCAAGATTCAGCGTTTTAAAATGAAGCCATGCCCATCTCAAAAGAAGATGACAAGAGTTCGTGGGAGCAATATCACATAATACTTCTTTCACACATTGTCCTGTACTGAATTTGATCCTTGCTTGATTCGGATGAAAGCTTGTTGGTAACTTGAGTTTCTCCACCAATCTTTGGCTTACAACATTGTTGTCGCTTTCGTAGACGAATGCAACTAAACATGGGTGGCCTTCGATTAAACACCTTGTTCTCTACTACCTTGTCCATAATCTTTCTCTTTACTTCCTTTTCTTTTTCTTTAATTTCTATTCTTTCTTTTTCTATTTTCTCCTTCAACGTACGTTGATCCTTGTTGGATTGTCTTGGTGTCATAAATTTGAACTTCATTTGATGTCCCTCATGCATCAAATAAAGGGAACGTTCACCAAGATTCAGCGTTTTAAAATGAAGCCATGCCCATCTCAAAAGAAGATGACAAGAGTTCGTGGGAACAATATCACATAATACTTCTTTCACACATTGTCCTGTACTGAATTTGATCCTTGCTTGATTCGGATGAAAGCTTGTTGGTAACTTGAGTTTCTCCACCAATCTTTGGCTTACAACATTGTTGTCGCTTTCGTAGACGAATGCAACTAAACATGGGTGGCCTTCGATTAAACACCTTCTTCTCTACTACCTTGTCCATAATCTTTCTCTTTACTTCCTTTTCTTTTTCTTTAATTTCTATTCTTTCTTTTTCTATTTTCTCCTTCAACGTACGTTGATCCTTCTTCGATTGTCTTGGTGTCATAAATTTGAACTTCATTTCATGTCCCTCATGCATCAAATAAAGGGAACGTTCACCAAGATTGAGCGTGTTCAAATGAAGCCATGCCCATCTCAAAAGAAGATGACAAGAGTTCGTGGGAACAATATCATATAATACTTCTTTCACACATTGTCCTGTACTGAATTTGATCCTTGCTTGATTCGGATGAAAGCTTGTTGGTAACTTGAGTTTCTCCACCAATCTTTGGCTTACAACATTGTTGTCGCTTTCGTAGACGAATGCAACTAAACATGGGTGGCCTTCGATTAAACACCTTGTTCTCTACTACCTTGTCCATAATCTTTCTCTTTACTTCCTTTTCTTTTTCTTTAATTTCTATTCTTTCTTTTTCTATTTTCTCCTTCAACGTACGTTGATCCTTGTTGGATTGTCTTGGTGTCATAAATTTGAACTTCATTTCATGTCCCTCATGCATCAAATAAAGGGAACGTTCACCAAGATTCAGCGTTTTAAAATGAAGCCATGCCCATCTCAAAAGAAGATGACAAGAGTTCGTGGGAGCAATATCACATAATACTTCTTTCACACATTGTCCTGTACTGAATTTGATCCTTGCTTGATTCGGATGAAAGCTTGTTGGTAACTTGAGTTTCTCCACCAATCTTTGGCTTACAACATTGTTGTCGCTTTCGTAGACGAATGCAACTAAACATGGGTGGCCTTCGATTAAACACCTTGTTCTCTACTACCTTGTCCATAATCTTTCTCTTTACTTCCTTTTCTTTTTCTTTAATTTCTATTCTTTCTTTTTCTATTTTCTCCTTCAACGTATGTTGATCCTTGTTGGATTGTCTTGGTGTCATAAATTTGAACTTCATTTCATGTCCCTCATGCATCAAATAAAGGGAACGTTCACCAAGATTCAGCGTTTTAAAATGAAGCCATGCCCATCTCAAAAGAAGATGACAAGAGTTCGTGGGAGCAATATCACATAATACTTCTTTCACACATTGTCCTGTACTGAATTTGATCCTTGCTTGATTCGGATGAAAGCTTGTTGGTAACTTGAGTTTCTCCACCAATCTTTGGCTTACAACATTGTTGTCGCTTTCGTAGACGAATGCAACTAAACATGGGTGGCCTTCGATTAAACACCTTGTTCTCTACTACCTTGTCCATAATCTTTCTCTTTACTTCCTTTTCTTTTTCTTTAATTTCTATTCTTTCTTTTTCTATTTTCTCCTTCAACGTACGTTGATCCTTGTTGGATTGTCTTGGTGTCATAAATTTGAACTTCATTTCATGTCCCTCATGCATCAAATAAAGGGAACGTTCACCAAGATTCAGCGTTTTAAAATGAAGCCATGCCCATCTCAAAAGAAGATGACAAGAGTTCGTGGGAACAATATCACATAATACTTCTTTCACACATTGTCCTGTACTGAATTTGATCCTTGCTTGATTTGGATGAAAGCTTGTTGGTAACTTGAGTTTCTCCACCAATCTTTGGCTTACAACATTGTTGTCGCTTTCGTAGACGAATGCAACTAAACATGGGTGGCCTTTGATTAAACACCTTGTTCTCTACTACCTTGTCCATAATCTTTCTCTTTACTTCCTTTTCTTTTTCTTTAATTTCTATTCTTTCTTTTTCTATTTTCTCCTTCAACGTACGTTGATCCTTGTTGGATTGTCTTGGTGTCATAAATTTGAACTTCATTTCATGTCCCTCATGCATCAAATAAAGGGAACGTTCACCAAGATTCCGCGTTTTAAAATGAAGCCATGCCCATCTCAAAAGAAGATGACAAGAGTTCGTGGGAGCAATATCACATAATACTTCTTTCACACATTGTCCTGTACTGAATTTGATCCTTGCTTGATTCGGATGAAAGCTTGTTGGTAACTTGAGTTTCTCCACCAATCTTTGGCTTACAACATTGTTGTCGCTTTCGTAAACGAATGCAACTAAACATGGGTGGCCTTCGATTAAACATCTTGTTCTCTACTACATTTTCCATAGTCTTTTTCTTTACTTCCTTTTCTTTTTCTTTAATTTCTATTCTTTCTTTTTCTATTTTCTCCTTCAACGTACGTTGATCCTTGTTGGATTGTCTTGGTGTCATAAATTTGAACTTCATTTCATGTCCCTCATGCATCAAATAAAGTGAACGTTCACCAAGATTCAGCGTGTTCAAATGAAGCCATGCCCATCTCAAAAGAAGATGACAAGAGTTCGTGGGAGCAATATCACATAATACTTCTTTCACACATTGTCCTGTACTGAATTTGATCCTTGCTTGATTCGGATGAAAGCTTGTTGGTAACTTGAGTTTCTCCACCAATCTTTGGCTTACAACATTGTTGTCGCTTTCGTAAACGAATGCAACTAAACATGGGTGGCCTTCGATTAAACACCTTGTTCTCTACTACATTTTCCATAGTCTTTTTCTTTACTCCCTTTTCTTTTTCTTTAATTTCTATTCTTTCTTTTTCTATTTTCTCCTTCAACGTACGTTGATCCTTGTTGGATTGTCTTGGTGTCATAAATTTGAACTTCATTTCATGTCCCTCATGCATCAAATAAAGTGAACGTTCACCAAGATTCAGCGTGTTCAAATGAAGCCATGCCCATCTCAAAAGAAGATGACAAGAGTTCGTGGGAGCAATATCACATAATACTTCTTTCACACATTGTCCTGTACTGAATTTGATCCTTGCTTGATTCGGATGAAAGCTTGTTGGTAACTTGAGTTTCTCCACCAATCTTTGGCTTACAACATTGTTGTCGCTTTCGTAAACGAATGCAACTAAACATGGGTGGCCTTCGATTAAACACCTTGTTCTCTACTACATTTTCCATAGTCTTTTTCTTTACTCCCTTTTCTTTTTCTTTAATTTCTATTCTTTCTTTTTCTATTTTCTCCTTCAACGTACGTTGATCCTTGTTGGATTGTCTTGGTGTCATAAATTTGAACTTCATTTCATGTCCCTCATGCATCAAATAAAGGGAACGTTCACCAAGATTCAGCGTTTTAAAATGAAGCCATGCCCATCTCAAAAGAAGATGACAAGAGTTCGTGGGAGCAATATCACATAATACTTCTTTCACACATTGTCCTGTACTGAATTTGATCCTTGCTTGATTCGGATGAAAGCTGTTGGTAACTTGAGTTTCTCCACCAATCTTTGGCTTACAACATTGTTGTCGCTTTCGTAAACGAATGCAACTAAACATGGGTGGCCTTCGATTAAACACCTTGTTCTCTACTACATTTTCCATAGTCTTTTACTTTACTTCCTTTTCTTTTTCTTTAATTTCTATTCTTTCTTTTTCTATTTTCTCCTTCAACGTACGTTGATCCTTCTTGGATTGTCTTGGTGTCATAAATTTGAACTTCATTTCATGTCCCTCATGCATCAAATAAAGGGAACGTTCACCAAGATTCAGCGTTTTAAAATGAAGCCATGCCCATCTCAAAAGAAGATGACAAGAGTTCGTGGGAGCAATATCACATAATACTTCTTTCACACATTGTCCTGTACTGAATTTGATCCTTGCTTGATTCGGATGAAAGCTTGTTGGTAACTTGAGTTTCTCCACCAATCTTTGGCTTACAACATTGTTGTCGCTTTCGTAAACGAATGCAACTAAACATGGGTGGCCTTCGATTAAACACCTTGTTCTCTACTACATTTTCCATAGTCTTTTTCTTTACTTCCTTTTCTTTTTCTTTAATTTCTATTCTTTCTTTTTCTATTTTCTCCTTCAACGTACGTTGATCCTTGTTGGATTGTCTTGGTGTCATAAATTTGAACTTCATTTCATGTCCCTCATGCATCAAATAAAGGGAACGTTCACCAAGATTCAGCGTTTTAAAATGAAGCCATGCCCATCTCAAAAGAAGATGACAAGAGTTCGTGGGAGCAATATCACATAATACTTCTTTCACACATTGTCCTGTACTGAATTTGATCCTTGCTTGATTCGGATGAAAGCTTGTTGGTAACTTGAGTTTCTCCACCAATCTTTGGCTTACAACATTGTTGTCGCTTTCGTAGACGAATGCAACTAAACATGGGTGGCCTTCGATTAAACACCTTGTTCTCTACTACCTTGTCCATAATCTTTCTCTTTACTTCCTTTTCTTTTTCTTTAATTTCTATTCTTTCTTTTTCTATTTTCTCCTTCAACGTACGTTGATCCTTGTTGGATTGTCTTGGTGTCATAAATTTGAACTTCATTTCATGTCCCTCATGCATCAAATAAAGGGAACGTTCACCAAGATTCAGCGTTTTAAAATGAAGCCATGCCCATCTCAAAAGAAGATGACAAGAGTTCGTGGGAGCAATATCACATAATACTTCTTTCACACATTGTCCTGTACTGAATTTGATCCTTGCTTGATTCGGATGAAAGCTTGTTGGTAACTTGAGTTTCTCCACCAATCTTTGGCTTACAACATTGTTGTCGCTTTCGTAAACGAATGCAACTAAACATGGGTGGCCTTCGATTAAACACCTTGTTCTCTACTACATTTTCCATAGTCTTTTTCTTTACTTCCTTTTCTTTTTCTTTAATTTCTATTCTTTCTTTTTCTATTTTCTCCTTCAACGTACGTTGATCCTTGTTGGATTGTCTTGGTGTCATAAATTTGAACTTCATTTCATGTCCCTCATGCATCAAATAAAGGGAACGTTCACCAAGATTCAGCGTTTTAAAATGAAGCCATGCCCATCTCAAAAGAAGATGACAAGAGTTCGTGGGAGCAATATCACATAATACTTCTTTCACACATTGTCCTGTACTGAATTTGATCCTTGCTTGATTCGGATGAAAGCTTGTTGGTAACTTGAGTTTCTCCACCAATCTTTGGCTTACAACATTGTTGTCACTTTCGTAAACGAATGCAACTAAACATGGGTGGCCTTCGATTAAACACCTTGTTCTCTACTACATTTTCCATAATCTTTTTCTTTACTTCCTTTTCTTTTTCTTTAATTTCTATTCTTCCTTTTTCTATTTTCTCCTTCAACGTACGTTGATCCTTGTTGGATTGTCTTGGTGTCATAAATTTGAACTTCATTTCATGTCCCTCATGCATCAAATAAAGGGAACGTTCACCAAGATTGAGCGTTTTAAAATGAAGCCATGCCCATCTCAAAAGAAGATGACAAGAGTTCGTGGGAGCAATATCACATAATACTTCTTTCACACATTGTCCTGTACTGAATTTGATCCTTGCTTGATTCGGATGAAAGCTTGTTGGTAACTTGAGTTTCTCCACCAATCTTTGGCTTACAACATTGTTGTCGCTTTCGTAAACGAATGCAACTAAACATGGGTGGCCTTCGATTAAACACCTTGTTCTCTACTACATTTTCCATAGTCTTTTTCTTTACTTCCTTTTCTTTTTCTTTAATTTCTATTCTTTCTTTTTCTATTTTCTCCTTCAACGTACGTTGATCCTTGTTGGATTGTCTTGGTGTCATAAATTTGAACTTCATTTCATGTCCCTCATGCATCAAATAAAGGGAACGTTCACCAAGATTGAGCGTGTTCAAATGAAGCCATGCCCATCTCGAAAAAAGATGATAAGAGTTCGTGGGAGCAATATCACATAATACTTCTTTCACACATTGTCCTGTACTGAATTTGATCCTTGCTTGATTCGGATGAAAGCTTGTTGGTAACTTGAGTTTCTCCACCAATCTTTGGCTTACAACATTGTTGTCGCTTTCGTAGACGAATGCAACTAAACATGGGTGGCCTTCGATTAAACACCTTGTTCTCTACTACCTTGTCCATAATCTTTCTCTTTACTTCCTTTTCTTATTCTTTAATTTCTATTCTTTCTTTTTCTATTTTCTCCTTCAACGTACGTTGATCCTTGTTGGATTGTCTTGGTGTCATAAATTTGAACTTCATTTCATGTCCCTCATGCATCAAATAAAGGGAACATTCACCAAGATTGAGCGTGTTCAAATGAAGCCATGCCCATCTCGAAAGAAGATGATAAGAGTTCGTGGGAGCAATATCACATAATACTTCTTTCACACATTGTCCTGTACTGAATTTGATCCTTGCTTGATTCGGATGAAAGCTTGTTGGTAACTTGAGTTTCTCCACCAATCTTTGGCTTACAACATTGTTGTCGCTTTCGTAGACGAATGCAACTAAACATGGGTGGCCTTCGATTAAACACCTTGTTCTCTACTACCTTGTCCATAATCTTTCTCTTTACTTCCTTTTCTTATTCTTTAATTTCTATTCTTTCTTTTTCTATTTTCTCCTTCAACGTACGTTGATCCTTCTTCGATTGTCTTGGTGTCATAAATTTGAACTTCATTTCATGTCCCTCATGCATCAAATAAAGGGAACGTTCACCAAGATTGAGCGTTTTAAAATGAAGCCATGCCCATCTCAAAAGAAGATGACAAGAGTTCGTGGGAGCAATATCACATAATACTTCTTTCACACATTGTCCTGTACTGAATTTGATCCTTGCTTGATTCGGATGAAAGCTTGTTGGTAACTTGAGTTTCTCCACCAATCTTTGGCTTACAACATTGTTGTCGCTTTCGTAAACGAATGCAACTAAACATGGGTGGCCTTCGATTAAACACCTTGTTCTCTACTACATTTTCCATAGTCTTTTTCTTTACTTCCTTTTCTTTTTCTTTAATTTCTATTCTTTCTTTTTCTATTTTCTCCTTCAACGTACGTTGATCCTTGTTGGATTGTCTTGGTGTCATAAATTTGAACTTCATTTCATGTCCCTCATGCATCAAATAAAGGGAACGTTCACCAAGATTGAGCGTGTTCAAATGAAGCCATGCCCATCTCGAAAAAAGATGATAAGAGTTCGTGGGAGCAATATCACATAATACTTCTTTCACACATTGTCCTGTACTGAATTTGATCCTTGCTTGATTCGGATGAAAGCTTGTTGGTAACTTGAGTTTCTCCACCAATCTTTGGCTTACAACATTGTTGTCGCTTTCGTAGACGAATGCAACTAAACATGGGTGGCCTTCGATTAAACACCTTGTTCTCTACTACCTTGTCCATAATCTTTCTCTTTACTTCCTTTTCTTATTCTTTAATTTCTATTCTTTCTTTTTCTATTTTCTCCTTCAACGTACGTTGATCCTTGTTGGATTGTCTTGGTGTCATAAATTTGAACTTCATTTCATGTCCCTCATGCATCAAATAAAGGGAACGTTCACCAAGATTCAGCGTTTTAAAATGAAGCCATGCCCATCTCAAAAGAAGATGACAAGAGTTCGTGGGAGCAATATCACATAATACTTCTTTCACACATTGTCCTGTACTGAATTTGATCCTTGCTTGATTCGGATGAAAGCTGTTGGTAACTTGAGTTTCTCCACCAATCTTTGGCTTACAACATTGTTGTCGCTTTCGTAAACGAATGCAACTAAACATGGGTGGCCTTCGATTAAACACCTTGTTCTCTACTACATTTTCCATAGTCTTTTTCTTTACTTCCTTTTCTTTTTCTTTAATTTCTATTCTTTCTTTTTCTATTTTCTCCTTCAACGTACGTTGATCCTTGTTGGATTGTCTTGGTGTCATAAATTTGAACTTCATTTCATGTCCCTCATGCATCAAATAAAGGGAACGTTCACCAAGATTGAGCGTGTTCAACTGAAGCCATGCCCATCTCGAAAGAAGATGATAAGAGTTCTTGGGAGCAATATCACATAATACTTCTTTCACACATTGTCCTGTACTGAATTTGATCCTTGCTTGATTCGGATGAAAGCTTGTTGGTAACTTGAGTTTCTCCACCAATCTTTGGCTTACAACATTGTTGTCGCTTTCGTAGACGAATGCAACTAAACATGGGTGGCCTTCGATTAAACACCTTGTTCTCTACTACCTTGTCCATAATCTTTCTCTTTACTTCCTTTTCTTTTTCTCTAATTTCTATTCTTTCTTTTTCTATTTTCTCCTTCAACGTACGTTGATCCTTGTTGGATTGTCTTGGTGTCATAAATTTGAACTTCATTTCATGTCCCTCATGCATCAAATAAAGGGAACGTTCACCAAGATTGAGCGTGTTCAAATGAAGCCATGCCCATCTCGAAAGAAGATGATAAGAGTTCGTGGGAGCAATATCACATAATACTTCTTTCACACATTGTCCTGTACTGAATTTGATCCTTGCTTGATTCGGATGAAAGCTTGTTGGTAACTTGAGTTTCTCCACCAATCTTTGGCTTACAACATTGTTGTCGCTTTCGTAGACGAATGCAACTAAACATGGGTGGCCTTCGATTAAACACCTTGTTCTCTACTACCTTGTCCATAATCTTTCTCTTTACTTCCTTTTCTTATTCTTTAATTTCTATTCTTTCTTTTTCTATTTTCTCCTTCAACGTACGTTGATCCTTGTTGGATTGTCTTGGTGTCATAAATTTGAACTTCATTTCATGTCCCTCATGCATCAAATAAAGGGAACGTTCACCAAGATTCAGCGTTTTAAAATGAAGCCATGCCCATCTCAAAAGAAGATGACAAGAGTTCGTGGGAGCAATATCACATAATACTTCTTTCACACATTGTCCTGTACTGAATTTGATCCTTGCTTGATTCGGATGAAAGCTTGTTGGTAACTTGAGTTTCTCCACCAATCTTTGGCTTACAACATTGTTGTCGCTTTCGTAAACGAATGCAACTAAACATGGGTGGCCTTCGATTAAACACCTTGTTCTCTACTACATTTTCCATAATCTTTTTCTTTACTTCCTTTTCTTTTTCTTTAATTTCTATTCTTTCTTTTTCTATTTTCTCCTTCAACGTACGTTGATCCTTCTTCGATTGTCTTGGTGTCATAAATTTGAACTTCATTTCATGTCCCTCATGCATCAAATAAAGGGAACGTTCACCAAGATTCAGCGTTTTAAAATGAAGCCATGCCCATCTCAAAAGAAGATGACAAGAGTTCGTGGGAGCAATATCACATAATACTTCTTTCACACATTGTCCTGTACTGAATTTGATCCTTGCTTGATTCGGATGAAAGCTTGTTGGTAACTTGAGTTTCTCCACCAATCTTTGGCTTACAACATTGTTGTCGCTTTCGTAGACGAATGCAACTAAACATGGGTGGCCTTCGATTAAACACCTTGTTCTCTACTACCTTGTCCATAATCTTTCTCTTTACTTCCTTTTCTTTTTCTTTAATTTCTATTCTTTCTTTTTCTATTTTCTCCTTCAACGTACGTTGATCCTTGTTGGATTGTCTTGGTGTCATAAATTTGAACTTCATTTCATGTCCCTCATGCATCAAATAAAGGGAACGTTCACCAAGATTCAGCGTGTTCAAATGAAGCCATGCCCATCTCGAAAGAAGATGATAAGAGTTCGTGGGAGCAATATCACATAATACTTCTTTCACACATTGTCCTGTACTGAATTTGATCCTTGCTTGATTCGGATGAAAGCTTGTTGGTAACTTGAGTTTCTCCACCAATCTTTGGCTTACAACATTGTTGTCGCTTTCGTAAACGAATGCAACTAAACATGGGTGGCCTTCGATTAAACACCTTGTTCTCTACTACATTTTCCATAGTCTTTTTCTTTACTTCCTTTTCTTTTTCTTTAATTTCTATTCTTTCTTTTTCTATTTTCTCCTTCAACGTACGTTGATCCTTGTTGGATTGTCTTGGTGTCATAAATTTGAACTTCATTTCATGTCCCTCATGCATCAAATAAAGGGAACGTTCACCAAGATTGAGCGTGTTCAAATGAAGCCATGCCCATCTCGAAAGAAGATGATAAGAGTTCGTGGGAGCAATATCACATAATACTTCTTTCACACATTGTCCTGTACTGAATTTGATCCTTGCTTGATTCGGATGAAAGCTTGTTGGTAACTTGAGTTTCTCCACCAATCTTTGGCTTACAACATTGTTGTCGCTTTCGTAGACGAATGCAACTAAACATGGGTGGCCTTCGATTAAACACCTTGTTCTCTACTACCTTGTCCATAATCTTTCTCTTTACTTCCTTTTCTTATTCTTTAATTTCTATTCTTTCTTTTTCTATTTTCTCCTTCAACGTACGTTGATCCTTGTTGGATTATCTTGGTGTCATAAATTTGAACTTCATTTCATGTCCCTCATGCATCAAATAAAGGGAACGTTCACCAAGATTCAGCGTTTTAAAATGAAGCCATGCCCATCTCAAAAGAAGATGACAAGAGTTCGTGGGAGCAATATCACATAATACTTCTTTCACACATTGTCCTGTACTGAATTTGATCCTTGCTTGATTCGGATGAAAGCTTGTTGGTAACTTGAGTTTCTCCACCAATCTTTGGCTTACAACATTGTTGTCGCTTTCGTAAACGAATGCAACTAAACATGGGTGGCCTTCGATTAAACACCTTGTTCTCTACTACATTTTCCATAATCTTTTTCTTTACTTCCTTTTCTTTTTCTTTAATTTCTATTCTTTCTTTTTCTATTTTCTCCTTCAACGTACGTTGATCCTTCTTCGATTGTCTTGGTGTCATAAATTTGAACTTCATTTCATGTCCCTCATGCATCAAATAAAGGGAACGTTCACCAAGATTCAGCGTGTTCAACTGAAGCCATGCCCATCTCGAAAGAAGATGATAAGAGTTCTTGGGAGCAATATCACATAATACTTCTTTCACACATTGTCCTGTACTGAATTTGATCCTTGCTTGATTCGGATGAAAGCTTGTTGGTAACTTGAGTTTCTCCACCAATCTTTGGCTTACAACATTGTTGTCGCTTTCGTAAACGAATGCAACTAAACATGGGTGGCCTTCGATTAAACACCTTGTTCTCTACTACCTTGTCCATAATCTTTCTCTTTACTTCCTTTTCTTTTTCTCTAATTTCTATTCTTTCTTTTTCTATTTTCTCCTTCAACGTACGTTGATCCTTGTTGGATTGTCTTGGTGTCATAAATTTGAACTTCATTTCATGTCCCTCATGCATCAAATAAAGGGAACGTTCACCAAGATTCAGCGTTTTAAAATGAAGCCATGCCCATCTCAAAAGAAGATGACAAGAGTTCGTGGGAGCAATATCACATAATACTTCTTTCACACATTGTCCTGTACTGAATTTGATCCTTGCTTGATTCGGATGAAAGCTTGTTGGTAACTTGAGTTTCTCCACCAATCTTTGGCTTACAACATTGTTGTCGCTTTCGTAAACGAATGCAACTAAACATGGGTGGCCTTCGATTAAACACCTTGTTCTCTACTACATTTTCCATAATCTTTTTCTTTACTTCCTTTTCTTTTTCTTTAATTTCTATTCTTTCTTTTTCTATTTTCTCCTTCAACGTACGTTGATCCTTCTTCGATTGTCTTGGTGTCATAAATTTGAACTTCATTTCATGTCCCTCATGCATCAAATAAAGGGAACGTTCACCAAGATTGAGCGTGTTCAACTGAAGCCATGCCCATCTCGAAAGAAGATGATAAGAGTTCTTGGGAGCAATATCACATAATACTTCTTTCACACATTGTCCTGTACTGAATTTGATCCTTGCTTGATTCGGATGAAAGCTTGTTGGTAACTTGAGTTTCTCCACCAATCTTTGGCTTACAACATTGTTGTCGCTTTCGTAGACGAATGCAACTAAACATGGGTGGCCTTCGATTAAACACCTTGTTCTCTACTACCTTGTCCATAATCTTTCTCTTTACTTCCTTTTCTTTTTCTCTAATTTCTATTCTTTCTTTTTCTATTTTCTCCTTCAACGTACGTTGATCCTTCTTCGATTGTCTTGGTGTCATAAATTTGAACTTCATTTCATGTCCCTCATGCATCAAATAAAGGGAACGTTCACCAAGATTGAGCGTGTTCAACTGAAGCCATGCCCATCTCGAAAGAAGATGATAAGAGTTCTTGGGAGCAATATCACATAATACTTCTTTCACACATTGTCCTGTACTGAATTTGATCCTTGCTTGATTCGGATGAAAGCTTGTTGGTAACTTGAGTTTCTCCACCAATCTTTGGCTTACAACATTGTTGTCGCTTTCGTAGACGAATGCAACTAAACATGGGTGGCCTTCGATTAAACACCTTGTTCTCTACTACCTTGTCCATAATCTTTCTCTTTACTTCCTTTTCTTTTTCTCTAATTTCTATTCTTTCTTTTTCTATTTTCTCCTTCAACGTACGTTGATCCTTGTTGGATTGTCTTGGTGTCATAAATTTGAACTTCATTTCATGTCCCTCATGCATCAAATAAAGGGAACGTTCACCAAGATTCAGCGTTTTAAAATGAAGCCATGCCCATCTCGAAAGAAGATGATAAGAGTTCTTGGGAGCAATATCACATAATACTTCTTTCACACATTGTCCTGTACTGAATTTGATCCTTGCTTGATTCGGATGAAAGCTTGTTGGTAACTTGAGTTTCTCCACCAATCTTTGGCTTACAACATTGTTGTCGCTTTCGTAGACGAATGCAACTAAACATGGGTGGCCTTCGATTAAACACCTTGTTCTCTACTACCTTGTCCATAATCTTTCTCTTTACTTCCTTTTCTTTTTCTCTAATTTCTATTCTTTCTTTTTCTATTTTCTCCTTCAACGTACGTTGATCCTTGTTGCATTGTCTTGGTGTCATAAATTTGAACTTCATTTCATGTCCCTCATGCATCAAATAAAGGGAACGTTCACCAAGATTCAGCGTTTTAAAATGAAGCCATGCCCATCTCAAAAGAAGATGACAAGAGTTCGTGGGAGCAATATCACATAATACTTCTTTCACACATTGTTCTGTACTGAATTTGATCCTTGCTTGATTCGGATGAAAGCTTGTTGGTAACTTGAGTTTCTCCACCAATATTTGGCTTACAACATTGTTGTCGCTTTCGTAAACGAATGCAACTAAACATGGGTGGCCTTCGATTAAACACCTTGTTCTCTACTACATTTTCCATAGTCTTTTTCTTTACTTCCTTTTCTTTTTCTTTAATTTCTATTCTTTCTTTTTCTATTTTCTCCTTCAACGTACGTTGATCCTTGTTGGATTGTCTTGGTGTCATAAATTTGAACTTCATTTCATGTCCCTCATGCATCAAATAAAGGGAACGTTCACCAAGATTCAGCGTTTTAAAATGAAGCCATGCCCATCTCAAAAGAAGATGACAAGAGTTCGTGGGAGCAATATCACATAATACTTCTTTCACACATTGTCCTGTACTGAATTTGATCCTTGCTTGATTCGGATGAAAGCTTGTTGGTAACTTGAGTTTCTCCACCAATCTTTGGCTTACAACATTGTTGTCGCTTTCGTAAACGAATGCAACTAAACATGGGTGGCCTTCGATTAAACACCTTGTTCTCTACTACATTTTCCATAGTCTTTTTCTTTACTTCCTTTTCTTTTTCTTTAATTTCTATTCTTTCTTTTTCTATTTTCTCCTTCAACGTACGTTGATCCTTGTTGGATTGTCTTGGTGTCATAAACTTGAACTTCATTTCATGTCCCTCATGCATCAAATAAAGGGAACGTTCACCAAGATTCAGCGTTTTAAAATGAAGCCATGCCCATCTCAAAAGAAGATGACAAGAGTTCGTGGGAGCAATATCACATAATACTTCTTTCACACATTGTCCTGTACTGAATTTGATCCTTGCTTGATTCGGATGAAAGCTTGTTGGTAACTTGAGTTTCTCCACCAATCTTTGGCTTACAACATTGTTGTCGCTTTCGTAAACGAATGCAACTAAACATGGGTGGTCTTCGATTAAACACCTTGTTCTCTACTACATTTTCCATAGTCTTTTTCTTTACTTCCTTTTCTTTTTCTTTAATTTCTATTCTTTCTTTTTCTATTTTCTCCTTCAACGTACGTTGATCCTTGTTGGATTGTCTTGGTGTCATAAATTTGAACTTCATTTCATGTCCCTCATGCATCAAATAAAGGGAACGTTCACCAAGATTCAGCGTTTTAAAATGAAGCCATGCCCATCTCAAAAGAAGATGACAAGAGTTCGTGGGAGCAATATCACATAATACTTCTTTCACACATTGTCCTGTACTGAATTTGATCCTTGCTTGATTCGGATGAAAGCTTGTTGGTAACTTGAGTTTCTCCACCAATCTTTGGCTTACAACATTGTTGTCGCTTTCGTAGACGAATGCAACTAAACATGGGTGGCCTTCGATTAAACACCTTGTTCTCTACTACCTTGTCCACAATCTTTTTCTTTACTTCCTTTTCTTTTTCTTTAATTTCTATTCTTTCTTTTTCTATTTTCTCCTTCAACGTACGTTGATCCTTGTTGGATTGTCTTGGTGTCATAAATTTGAACTTCATTTCATGTCCCTCATGCATCAAATAAAGTGAACGTTCACCAAGATTCAGCGTTTTAAAATGAAGCCATGCCCATCTCAAAAGAAGATGACAAGAGTTCGTGGGAGCAATATCACATAATACTTCTTTCACACATTGTCCTGTACTGAATTTGATCCTTGCTTGATTCGGATGAAAGCTTGTTGGTAACTTGAGTTTCTCCACCAATCTTTGGCTTACAACATTGTTGTCGCTTTCGTAAACGAATGCAACTAAACATGGGTGGCCTTCGATTAAACACCTTGTTCTCTACTACATTTTCCATAGTCTTTTTCTTTACTTCCTTTTCTTTTTCTTTAATTTCTATTCTTTCTTTTTCTATTTTCTCCTTCAACGTACGTTGATCCTTGTTGGATTGTCTTGGTGTCATAAATTTGAACTTCATTTCATGTCCCTCATGCATCAAATAAAGGGAACGTTCACCAAGATTGAGCGTGTTCAACTGAAGCCTTGCCCATCTCGAAAGAAGATGATAAGAGTTCTTGGGAGCAATATCACATAATACTTCTTTCACACATTGTCCTGTACTGAATTTGATCCTTGCTTGATTCGGATGAAAGCTTGTTGGTAACTTGAGTTTCTCCACCAATCTTTGGCTTACAACATTGTTGTCGCTTTCGTAGACGAATGCAACTAAACATGGGTGGCCTTCGATTAAACACCTTGTTCTCTACTACCTTGTCCATAATCTTTCTCTTTACTTCCTTTTCTTTTTCTCTAATTTCTATTCTTTCTTTTTCTATTTTCTCCTTCAACGTACGTTGATCCTTGTTGGATTGTCTTGGTGTCATAAATTTGAACTTCATTTCATGTCCCTCATGCATCAAATAAAGGGAACGTTCACCAAGATTCAGCGTTTTAAAATGAAGCCATGCCCATCTCAAAAGAAGATGACAAGAGTTCGTGGGAGCAATATCACATAATACTTCTTTCACACATTGTCCTATACTGAATTTGATCCTTGCTTGATTCGGATGAAAGCTTGTTGGTAACTTGAGTTTCTCCACCAATCTTTGGCTTACAACATTGTTGTCGCTTTCGTAAACGAATGCAACTAAACATGGGTGGCCTTCGATTAAACACCTTGTTCTCTACAACATTTTCCATAGTCTTTTTCTTTACTTCCTTTTCTTTTTCTTTAATTTCTATTCTTTCTTTTTCTATTTTCTCCTTCAACGTACGTTGATCCTTGTTGGATTGTCTTGGTGTCATAAATTTGAACTTCATTTCATGTCCCTCATGCATCAAATAAAGTGAACGTTCACCAAGATTCAGCGTTTTAAAATGAAGTCATGCCCATCTCAAAAGAAGATGACAAGAGTTCGTGGGAGCAATATCACATAATACTTCTTTCACACATTGTCCTGTACTGAATTTGATCCTTGCTTGATTCGGATGAAAGCTTGTTGGTAACTTGAGTTTCTCCACCAATCTTTGGCTTACAACATTGTTGTCGCTTTCGTAAACGAATGCAACTAAACATGGGTGGCCTTCGATTAAACACCTTGTTCTCTACTACATTTTCCATAGTCTTTTTCTTTACTTCCTTTTCTTTTTCTTTAATTTCTATTCTTTCTTTTTCTATTTTCTCCTTCAACGTACGTTGATCCTTGTTGGATTGTCTTGGTGTCATAAATTTAAACTTCATTTCATGTCCCTCATGCATCAAATAAAGTGAACGTTCACCAAGATTCAGCGTTTTAAAATGAAGCCATGCCCATCTCAAAAGAAGATGACAAGAGTTCGTGGGAGCAATATCACATAATACTTCTTTCACACATTGTCCTGTACTGAATTTGATCCTTGCTTGATTCGGATGAAAGCTTGTTGGTAACTTGAGTTTCTCCACCAATCTTTGGCTTACAACATTGTTGTCGCTTTCGTAGACGAATGCAACTAGACATGGGTGGCCTTCGATTAAACACCTTGTTCTCTACTACCTTGTCCATAATCTTTCTCTTTACTTCCTTTTCTTATTCTTTAATTTCTATTCTTTCTTTTTCTATTTTCTCCTTCAACGTACGTTGATCCTTGTTGGATTATCTTGGTGTCATAAATTTGAACTTCATTTCATGTCCCTCATGCATCAAATAAAGGGAACGTTCACCAAGATTCAGCGTTTTAAAATGAAGCCATGCCCATCTCGAAAGAAGATGATAAGAGTTCTTGGGAGCAATATCACATAATACTTCTTTCACACATTGTCCTGTACTGAATTTGATCCTTGCTTGATTCGGATGAAAGCTTGTTGGTAACTTGAGTTTCTCCACCAATCTTTGGCTTACAACATTGTTGTCGCTTTCGTAGACGAATGCAACTAAACATGGGTGGCCTTCGATTAAACACCTTGTTCTCTACTACCTTGTCCATAATCTTTCTCTTTACTTCCTTTTCTTTTTCTCTAATTTCTATTCTTTCTTTTTCTATTTTCTCCTTCAACGTACGTTGATCCTTGTTGGATTGTCTTGGTGTCATAAATTTGAACTTCATTTCATGTCCCTCATGCATCAAATAAAGGGAACGTTCACCAAGATTCAGCGTTTTAAAATGAAGCCATGCCCATCTCAAAAGAAGATGACAAGAGTTCGTGGGAGCAATATCACATAATACTTCTTTCACACATTGTCCTGTACTGAATTTGATCCTTGCTTGATTCGGATGAAAGCTTGTTGGTAACTTGAGTTTCTCCACCAATCTTTGGCTTACAACATTGTTGTCGCTTTCGTAAACGAATGCAACTAAACATGGGTGGCCTTCGATTAAACACCTTGTTCTCTACTACATTTTCCATAGTCTTTTTCTTTACTTCCTTTTCTTTTTCTTTAATTTCTATTCTTTCTTTTTCTATTTTCTCCTTCAACGTACGTTGATCCTTGTTGGATTGTCTTGGTGTCATAAATTTGAACTTCATTTCATGTCCCTCATGCATCAAATAAAGTGAACGTTCACCAAGATTCAGCGTTTTAAAATGAAGCCATGCCCATCTCAAAAGAAGATGACAAGAGTTCGTGGGAGCAATATCACATAATACTTCTTTCACACATTGTTCTGTACTGAATTTGATCCTTGCTTGATTCGGATGAAAGCTTGTTGGTAACTTGAGTTTCTCCACCAATATTTGGCTTACAACATTGTTGTCGCTTTCGTAAACGAATGCAACTAAACATGGGTGGCCTTCGATTAAACACCTTGTTCTCTACTACATTTTCCATAGTCTTTTTCTTTACTTCCTTTTCTTTTTCTTTAATTTCTATTCTTTCTTTTTCTATTTTCTCCTTCAACGTACGTTGATCCTTGTTGGATTGTCTTGGTGTCATAAATTTGAACTTCATTTCATGTCCCTCATGCATCAAATAAAGGGAACGTTCACCAAGATTCAGCGTTTTAAAATGAAGCCATGCCCATCTCAAAAGAAGATGACAAGAGTTCGTGGGAGCAATATCACATAATACTTCTTTCACACATTGTCCTGTACTGAATTTGATCCTTGCTTGATTCGGATGAAAGCTTGTTGGTAACTTGAGTTTCTCCACCAATCTTTGGCTTACAACATTGTTGTCGCTTTCGTAAACGAATGCAACTAAACATGGGTGGCCTTCGATTAAACACCTTGTTCTCTACTACATTTTCCATAATCTTTTTCTTTACTTCCTTTTCTTTTTCTTTAATTTCTATTCTTTCTTTTTCTATTTTCTCCTTCAACGTACGTTGATCCTTCTTCGATTGTCTTGGTGTCATAAATTTGAACTTCATTTCATGTCCCTCATGCATCAAATAAAGGGAACGTTCACCAAGATTGAGCGTGTTCAACTGAAGCCATGCCCATCTCGAAAGAAGATGATAAGAGTTCTTGGGAGCAATATCACATAATACTTCTTTCACACATTGTCCTGTACTGAATTTGATCCTTGCTTGATTCGGATGAAAGCTTGTTGGTAACTTGAGTTTCTCCACCAATCTTTGGCTTACAACATTGTTGTCGCTTTCGTAAACGAATGCAACTAAACATGGGTGGCCTTCGATTAAACACCTTGTTCTCTACTACATTTTCCATAATCTTTTTCTTTACTTCCTTTTCTTTTTCTTTAATTTCTATTCTTTCTTTTTCTATTTTCTCCTTCAACGTACGTTGATCCTTCTTCGATTGTCTTGGTGTCATAAATTTGAACTTCATTTCATGTCCCTCATGCATCAAATAAAGGGAACGTTCACCAAGATTGAGCGTGTTCAACTGAAGCCATGCCCATCTCGAAAGAAGATGATAAGAGTTCTTGGGAGCAATATCACATAATACTTCTTTCACACATTGTCCTGTACTGAATTTGATCCTTGCTTGATTCGGATGAAAGCTTGTTGGTAACTTGAGTTTCTCCACCAATCTTTGGCTTACAACATTGTTGTCGCTTTCGTAGACGAATGCAACTAAACATGGGTGGCCTTCGATTAAACACCTTGTTCTCTACTACCTTGTCCATAATCTTTCTCTTTACTTCCTTTTCTTTTTCTCTAATTTTTATTCTTTCTTTTTCTATTTTCTCCTTCAACGTACGTTGATCCTTGTTGGATTGTCTTGGTGTCATAAATTTGAACTTCATTTCATGTCCCTCATGCATCAAATAAAGGGAACGTTCACCAAGATTCAGCGTTTTAAAATGAAGCCATGCCCATCTCAAAAGAAGATGACAAGAGTTCGTGGGAGCAATATCACATAATACTTCTTTCACACATTGTCCTGTACTGAATTTGATCCTTGCTTGATTCGGATGAAAGCTTGTTGGTAACTTGAGTTTCTCCACCAATCTTTGGCTTACAACATTGTTGTCGCTTTCGTAAACGAATGCAACTAAACATGGGTGGCCTTCGATTAAACACCTTGTTCTCTACTACCTTGTCCATAATCTTTCTCTTTACTTCCTTTTCTTTTTCTCTAATTTTTATTCTTTCTTTTTCTATTTTCTCCTTCAACGTACGTTGATCCTTGTTGGATTGTCTTGGTGTCATAAATTTGAACTTCATTTCATGTCCCTCATGCATCAAATAAAGGGAACGTTCACCAAGATTCAGCGTTTTAAAATGAAGCCATGCCCATCTCAAAAGAAGATGACAAGAGTTCGTGGGAGCAATATCACATAATACTTCTTTCACACATTGTCCTGTACTGAATTTGATCCTTGCTTGATTCGGATGAAAGCTTGTTGGTAACTTGAGTTTCTCCACCAATCTTTGGCTTACAACATTGTTGTCGCTTTCGTAAACGAATGCAACTAAACATGGGTGGCCTTCGATTAAACACCTTGTTCTCTACTACATTTTCCATAGTCTTTTTCTTTACTTCCTTTTCTTTTTCTTTAATTTCTATTCTTTCTTTTTCTATTTTCTCCTTCAACGTACGTTGATCCTTGTTGGATTGTCTTGGTGTCATAAATTTGAACTTCATTTCATGTCCCTCATGCATCAAATAAAGTGAACGTTCACCAAGATTCAGCGTTTTAAAATGAAGCCATGCCCATCTCAAAAGAAGATGACAAGAGTTCGTGGGAGCAATATCACATAATACTTCTTTCACACATTGTCCTGTACTGAATTTGATCCTTGCTTGATTCGGATGAAAGCTTGTTGGTAACTTGAGTTTCTCCACCAATCTTTGGCTTACAACATTGTTGTCGCTTTCGTAGACGAATGCAACTAAACATGGGTGGCCTTCGATTAAACACCTTGTTCTCTACTACCTTGTCCATAATCTTTCTCTTTACTTCCTTTTCTTTTTCTCTAATTTTTATTCTTTCTTTTTCTATTTTCTCCTTCAACGTACGTTGATCCTTGTTGGATTGTCTTGGTGTCATAAATTTGAACTTCATTTCATGTCCCTCATGCATCAAATAAAGGGAACGTTCACCAAGATTGAGCGTGTTCAACTGAAGCCATGCCCATCTCGAAAGAAGATGATAAGAGTTCTTGGGAGCAATATCACATAATACTTCTTTCACACATTGTCCTGTACTGAATTTGATCCTTGCTTGATTCGGATGAAAGCTTGTTGGTAACTTGAGTTTCTCCACCAATCTTTGGCTTACAACATTGTTGTCGCTTTCGTAAACGAATGCAACTAAACATGGGTGGCCTTCGATTAAACACCTTGTTCTCTACTACATTTTCCATAATCTTTTTCTTTACTTCCTTTTCTTTTTCTTTAATTTCTATTCTTTCTTTTTCTATTTTCTCCTTCAACGTACGTTGATCCTTCTTCGATTGTCTTGGTGTCATAAATTTGAACTTCATTTCATGTCCCTCATGCATCAAATAAAGGGAACGTTCACCAAGATTGAGCGTGTTCAACTGAAGCCATGCCCATCTCGAAAGAAGATGATAAGAGTTCTTGGGAGCAATATCACATAATACTTCTTTCACACATTGTCCTGTACTGAATTTGATCCTTGCTTGATTCGGATGAAAGCTTGTTGGTAACTTGAGTTTCTCCACCAATCTTTGGCTTACAACATTGTTGTCGCTTTCGTAGACGAATGCAACTAAACATGGGTGGCCTTCGATTAAACACCTTGTTCTCTACTACCTTGTCCATAATCTTTCTCTTTACTTCCTTTTCTTTTTCTCTAATTTTTATTCTTTCTTTTTCTATTTTCTCCTTCAACGTACGTTGATCCTTGTTGGATTGTCTTGGTGTCATAAATTTGAACTTCATTTCATGTCCCTCATGCATCAAATAAAGGGAACGTTCACCAAGATTCAGCGTTTTAAAATGAAGCCATGCCCATCTCAAAAGAAGATGACAAGAGTTCGTGGGAGCAATATCACATAATACTTCTTTCACACATTGTCCTGTACTGAATTTGATCCTTGCTTGATTCGGATGAAAGCTTGTTGGTAACTTGAGTTTCTCCACCAATCTTTGGCTTACAACATTGTTGTCGCTTTCGTAAACGAATGCAACTAAACATGGGTGGCCTTCGATTAAACACCTTGTTCTCTACTACATTTTCCATAGTCTTTTTCTTTACTTCCTTTTCTTTTTCTTTAATTTCTATTCTTTCTTTTTCTATTTTCTCCTTCAACGTACGTTGATCCTTGTTGGATTGTCTTGGTGTCATAAATTTGAACTTCATTTCATGTCCCTCATGCATCAAATAAAGTGAACGTTCACCAAGATTCAGCGTTTTAAAATGAAGCCATGCCCATCTCAAAAGAAGATGACAAGAGTTCGTGGGAGCAATATCACATAATACTTCTTTCACACATTGTCCTGTACTGAATTTGATCCTTGCTTGATTCGGATGAAAGCTTGTTGGTAACTTGAGTTTCTCCACCAATCTTTGGCTTACAACATTGTTGTCGCTTTCGTAAACGAATGCAACTAAACATGGGTGGCCTTCGATTAAACACCTTGTTCTCTACTACATTTTCCATAGTCTTTTTCTTTACTTCCTTTTCTTTTTCTTTAATTTCTATTCTTTCTTTTTCTATTTTCTCCTTCAACGTACGTTGATCCTTCTTCGATTGTCTTGGTGTCATAAATTTGAACTTCATTTCATGTCCCTCATGCATCAAATAAAGGGAACGTTCACCAAGATTGAGCGTGTTCAACTGAAGCCTTGCCCATCTCGAAAGAAGATGATAAGAGTTCTTGGGAGCAATATCACATAATACTTCTTTCACACATTGTCCTGTACTGAATTTGATCCTTGCTTGATTCGGATGAAAGCTTGTTGGTAACTTGAGTTTCTCCACCAATCTTTGGCTTACAACATTGTTGTCGCTTTCGTAGACGAATGCAACTAAACATGGGTGGCCTTCGATTAAACACCTTGTTCTCTACTACCTTGTCCATAATCTTTCTCTTTACTTCCTTTTCTTTTTCTCTAATTTCTATTCTTTCTTTTTCTATTTTCTCCTTCAACGTACGTTGATCCTTGTTGGATTGTCTTGGTGTCATAAATTTGAACTTCATTTCATGTCCCTCATGCATCAAATAAAGGGAACGTTCACCAAGATTCAGCGTTTTAAAATGAAGCCATGCCCATCTCAAAAGAAGATGACAAGAGTTCGTGGGAGCAATATCACATAATACTTCTTTCACACATTGTCCTGTACTGAATTTGATCCTTGCTTGATTCGGATGAAAGCTTGTTGGTAACTTGAGTTTCTCCACCAATCTTTGGCTTACAACATTGTTGTCGCTTTCGTAAACGAATGCAACTAAACATGGGTGGCCTTCGATTAAACACCTTGTTCTCTACTACATTTTCCATAATCTTTTTCTTTACTTCCTTTTCTTTTTCTTTAATTTCTATTCTTTCTTTTTCTATTTTCTCCTTCAACGTACGTTGATCCTTCTTCGATTGTCTTGGTGTCATAAATTTGAACTTCATTTCATGTCCCTCATGCATCAAATAAAGGGAACGTTCACCAAGATTGAGCGTGTTCAACTGAAGCCATGCCCATCTCGAAAGAAGATGATAAGAGTTCTTGGGAGCAATATCACATAATACTTCTTTCACACATTGTCCTGTACTGAATTTGATCCTTGCTTGATTCGGATGAAAGCTTGTTGGTAACTTGAGTTTCTCCACCAATCTTTGGCTTACAACATTGTTGTCGCTTTCGTAGACGAATGCAACTAAACATGGGTGGCCTTCGATTAAACACCTTGTTCTCTACTACCTTGTCCATAATCTTTCTCTTTACTTCCTTTTCTTTTTCTCTAATTTCTATTCTTTCTTTTTCTATTTTCTCCTTCAACGTACGTTGATCCTTGTTGGATTGTCTTGGTGTCATAAATTTGAACTTCATTTCATGTCCCTCATGCATCAAATAAAGGGAACGTTCACCAAGATTCAGCGTTTTAAAATGAAGCCATGCCCATCTCAAAAGAAGATGACAAGAGTTCGTGGGAGCAATATCACATAATACTTCTTTCACACATTGTCCTGTACTGAATTTGATCCTTGCTTGATTCGGATGAAAGCTTGTTGGTAACTTGAGTTTCTCCACCAATCTTTGGCTTACAACATTGTTGTCGCTTTCGTAGACGAATGCAACTAAACATGGGTGGCCTTCGATTAAACACCTTGTTCTCTACTACCTTGTCCATAATCTTTCTCTTTACTTCCTTTTCTTTTTCTTTAATTTCTATTCTTTCTTTTTCTATTTTCTCCTTCAACGTACGTTGATCCTTGTTGGATTGTCTTGGTGTCATAAATTTGAACTTCATTTCATGTCCCTCATGCATCAAATAAAGGGAACGTTCACCAAGATTCAGCGTTTTAAAATGAAGCCATGCCCATCTCAAAAGAAGATGACAAGAGTTCGTGGGAGCAATATCACATAATACTTCTTTCACACATTGTCCTGTACTGAATTTGATCCTTGCTTGATTCGGATGAAAGCTTGTTGGTAACTTGAGTTTCTCCACCAATCTTTGGCTTACAACATTGTTGTCGCTTTCGTAAACGAATGCAACTAAACATGGGTGGCCTTCGATTAAACACCTTGTTCTCTACTACATTTTCCATAGTCTTTTTCTTTACTTCCTTTTCTTTTTCTTTAATTTCTATTCTTTCTTTTTCTATTTTCTCCTTCAACGTACGTTGATCCTTGTTGGATTGTCTTGGTGTCATAAATTTGAACTTCATTTCATGTCCCTCATGCATCAAATAAAGTGAACGTTCACCAAGATTCAGCGTTTTAAAATGAAGCCATGCCCATCTCAAAAGAAGATGACAAGAGTTCGTGGGAGCAATATCACATAATACTTCTTTCACACATTGTCCTGTACTGAATTTGATCCTTGCTTGATTCGGATGAAAGCTTGTTGGTAACTTGAGTTTCTCCACCAATCTTTGGCTTACAACATTGTTGTCGCTTTCGTAAACGAATGCAACTAAACATGGGTGGCCTTCGATTAAACACCTTGTTCTCTACTACATTTTCCATAGTCTTTTTCTTTACTTCCTTTTCTTTTTCTTTAATTTCTATTCTTTCTTTTTCTATTTTCTCCTTCAACGTACGTTGATCCTTCTTCGATTGTCTTGGTGTCATAAATTTGAACTTCATTTCATGTCCCTCATGCATCAAATAAAGGGAACGTTCACCAAGATTGAGCGTGTTCAACTGAAGCCTTGCCCATCTCGAAAGAAGATGATAAGAGTTCTTGGGAGCAATATCACATAATACTTCTTTCACACATTGTCCTGTACTGAATTTGATCCTTGCTTGATTCGGATGAAAGCTTGTTGGTAACTTGAGTTTCTCCACCAATCTTTGGCTTACAACATTGTTGTCGCTTTCGTAGACGAATGCAACTAAACATGGGTGGCCTTCGATTAAACACCTTGTTCTCTACTACCTTGTCCATAATCTTTCTCTTTACTTCCTTTTCTTTTTCTCTAATTTCTATTCTTTCTTTTTCTATTTTCTCCTTCAACGTACGTTGATCCTTGTTGGATTGTCTTGGTGTCATAAATTTGAACTTCATTTCATGTCCCTCATGCATCAAATAAAGGGAACGTTCACCAAGATTCAGCGTTTTAAAATGAAGCCATGCCCATCTCAAAAGAAGATGACAAGAGTTCGTGGGAGCAATATCACATAATACTTCTTTCACACATTGTCCTGTACTGAATTTGATCCTTGCTTGATTCGGATGAAAGCTTGTTGGTAACTTGAGTTTCTCCACCAATCTTTGGCTTACAACATTGTTGTCGCTTTCGTAAACGAATGCAACTAAACATGGGTGGCCTTCGATTAAACACCTTGTTCTCTACTACATTTTCCATAGTCTTTTTCTTTACTTCCTTTTCTTTTTCTTTAATTTCTATTCTTTCTTTTTCTATTTTCTCCTTCAACGTACGTTGATCCTTGTTGGATTGTCTTGGTGTCATAAATTTGAACTTCATTTCATGTCCCTCATGCATCAAATAAAGTGAACGTTCACCAAGATTCAGCGTTTTAAAATGAAGCCATGCCCATCTCAAAAGAAGATGACAAGAGTTCGTGGGAGCAATATCACATAATACTTCTTTCACACATTGTCCTGTACTGAATTTGATCCTTGCTTGATTCGGATGAAAGCTTGTTGGTAACTTGAGTTTCTCCACCAATCTTTGGCTTACAACATTGTTGTCGCTTTCGTAAACGAATGCAACTAAACATGGGTGGCCTTCGATTAAACACCTTGTTCTCTACTACATTTTCCATAGTCTTTTTCTTTACTTCCTTTTCTTTTTCTTTAATTTCTATTCTTTCTTTTTCTATTTTCTCCTTCAACGTACGTTGATCCTTCTTCGATTGTCTTGGTGTCATAAATTTGAACTTCATTTCATGTCCCTCATGCATCAAATAAAGGGAACGTTCACCAAGATTGAGCGTGTTCAATTGAAGCCTTGCCCATCTCGAAAGAAGATGATAAGAGTTCTTGGGAGCAATATCACATAATACTTCTTTCACACATTGTCCTGTACTGAATTTGATCCTTGCTTGATTCGGATGAAAGCTTGTTGGTAACTTGAGTTTCTCCACCAATCTTTGGCTTACAACATTGTTGTCGCTTTCGTAGACGAATGCAACTAAACATGGGTGGCCTTCGATTAAACACCTTGTTCTCTACTACCTTGTCCATAATCTTTCTCTTTACTTCCTTTTCTTTTTCTCTAATTTCTATTCTTTCTTTTTCTATTTTCTCCTTCAACGTACGTTGATCCTTGTTGGATTGTCTTGGTGTCATAAATTTGAACTTCATTTCATGTCCCTCATGCATCAAATAAAGGGAACGTTCACCAAGATTCAGCGTTTTAAAATGAAGCCATGCCCATCTCAAAAGAAGATGACAAGAGTTCGTGGGAGCAATATCACATAATACTTCTTTCACACATTGTCCTGTACTGAATTTGATCCTTGCTTGATTCGGATGAAAGCTTGTTGGTAACTTGAGTTTCTCCACCAATCTTTGGCTTACAACATTGTTGTCGCTTTCGTAAACGAATGCAACTAAACATGGGTGGCCTTCGATTAAACACCTTGTTCTCTACTACATTTTCCATAGTCTTTTTCTTTACTTCCTTTTCTTTTTCTTTAATTTCTATTCTTTCTTTTTCTATTTTCTCCTTCAACGTACGTTGATCCTTGTTGGATTGTCTTGGTGTCATAAATTTGAACTTCATTTCATGTCCCTCATGCATCAAATAAAGTGAACGTTCACCAAGATTCAGCGTTTTAAAATGAAGCCATGCCCATCTCAAAAGAAGATGACAAGAGTTCGTGGGAGCAATATCACATAATACTTCTTTCACACATTGTCCTGTACTGAATTTGATCCTTGCTTGATTCGGATGAAAGCTTGTTGGTAACTTGAGTTTCTCCACCAATCTTTGGCTTACAACATTGTTGTCGCTTTCGTAAACGAATGCAACTAAACATGGGTGGCCTTCGATTAAACACCTTGTTCTCTACTACATTTTCCATAGTCTTTTTCTTTACTTCCTTTTCTTTTTCTTTAATTTCTATTCTTTCTTTTTCTATTTTCTCCTTCAACGTACGTTGATCCTTGTTGGATTGTCTTGGTGTCATAAACTTGAACTTCATTTCATGTCCCTCATGCATCAAATAAAGTGAACGTTCACCAAGATTCAGCGTTTTAAAATGAAGCCATGCCCATCTCAAAAGAAGATGACAAGAGTTCGTGGGAGCAATATCACATAATACTTCTTTCACACATTGTCCTGTACTGAATTTGATCCTTGCTTGATTCGGATGAAAGCTTGTTGGTAACTTGAGTTTCTCCACCAATCTTTGGCTTACAACATTGTTGTCGCTTTCGTAGACGAATGCAACTAAACATGGGTGGCCTTCGATTAAACACCTTGTTCTCTACTACCTTGTCCATAATCTTTCTCTTTACTTCCTTTTCTTTTTCTTTAATTTCTATTCTTTCTTTTTCTATTTTCTCCTTCAACGTACGTTGATCCTTGTTGGATTGTCTTGGTGTCATAAATTTGAACTTCATTTCATGTCCCTCATGCATCAAATAAAGTGAACGTTCACCAAGATTCAGCGTTTTAAAATGAAGCCATGCCCATCTCAAAAGAAGATGACAAGAGTTCGTGGGAGCAATATCACATAATACTTCTTTCACACATTGTCCTGTACTGAATTTGATCCTTGCTTGATTCGGATGAAAGCTTGTTGGTAACTTGAGTTTCTCCACCAATCTTTGGCTTACAACATTGTTGTCGCTTTCGTAAACGAATGCAACTAAACATGGGTGGCCTTCGATTAAACACCTTGTTCTCTACTACATTTTCCATAGTCTTTTTCTTTACTTCCTTTTCTTTTTCTTTAATTTCTATTCTTTCTTTTTCTATTTTCTCCTTCAACGTACGTTGATCCTTGTTGGATTGTCTTGGTGTCATAAATTTGAACTTCATTTCATGTCCCTCATGCATCAAATAAAGTGAACGTTCACCAAGATTCAGCGTTTTAAAATGAAGCCATGCCCATCTCAAAAGAAGATGACAAGAGTTCGTGGGAGCAATATCACATAATACTTCTTTCACACATTGTCCTGTACTGAATTTGATCCTTGCTTGATTCGGATGAAAGCTTGTTGGTAACTTGAGTTTCTCCACCAATCATTGGCTTACAACATTGTTGTCGCTTTCGTAGACGAATGCAACTAAACATGGGTGGCCTTCGATTAAACACCTTTTTCTCTACTACCTTGTCCATAATCTTTCTCTTTACTTCCTTTTCTTTTTCTTTAATTTCTATTCTTTCTTTTTCTATTTTCTCCTTCAACGTACGTTGATCCTTGTTGGATTGTCTTGGTGTCATAAATTTGAACTTCATTTCATGTCCCTCATGCATCAAATAAAGGGAACGTTCACCAAGATTCAGCGTTTTAAAATGAAGCCATGCCCATCTCAAAAGAAGATGACAAGAGTTCGTGGGAGCAATATCACATAATACTTCTTTCACACATTGTCCTGTACTGAATTTGATCCTTGCTTGATTCGGATGAAAGCTTGTTGGTAACTTGAGTTTCTCCACCAATCTTTGGCTTACAACATTGTTGTCGCTTTCGTAAACGAATGCAACTAAACATGGGTGGCCTTCGATTAAACACCTTGTTCTCTACTACATTTTCCATAGTCTTTTTCTTTACTTCCTTTTCTTTTTCTTTAATTTCTATTCTTTCTTTTTCTATTTTCTCCTTCAACGTACGTTGATCCTTGTTGGATTGTCTTGGTGTCATAAATTTGAACTTCATTTCATGTCCCTCATGCATCAAATAAAGGGAACGTTCACCAAGATTCAGCGTTTTAAAATGAAGCCATGCCCATCTCAAAAGAAGATGACAAGAGTTCGTGGGAGCAATATCACATAATACTTCTTTCACACATTGTCCTGTACTGAATTTGATCCTTGCTTGATTCGGATGAAAGCTTGTTGGTAACTTGAGTTTCTCCACCAATCTTTGGCTTACAACATTGTTGTCGCTTTCGTAAACGAATGCAACTAAACATGGGTGGCCTTCGATTAAACACCTTGTTCTCTACTACATTTTCCATAGTCTTTTTCTTTACTTCCTTTTCTTTTTCTTTAATTTCTATTCTTTCTTTTTCTATTTTCTCCTTCAACGTACGTTGATCCTTGTTGGATTGTCTTGGTGTCATAAATTTGAACTTCATTTCATGTCCCTCATGCATCAAATAAAGTGAACGTTCACCAAGATTCAGCGTTTTAAAATGAAGCCATGCCCATCTCAAAAGAAGATGACAAGAGTTCGTGGGAGCAATATCACATAATACTTCTTTCACACATTGTCCTGTACTGAATTTGATCCTTGCTTGATTCGGATGAAAGCTTGTTGGTAACTTGAGTTTCTCCACCAATCTTTGGCTTACAACATTGTTGTCGCTTTCGTAAACGAATGCAACTAAACATGGGTGGCCTTCGATTAAACACCTTGTTCTCTACTACATTTTCCATAGTCTTTTTCTTTACTTCCTTTTCTTTTTCTTTAATTTCTATTCTTTCTTTTTCTATTTTCTCCTTCAACGTACGTTGATCCTTCTTCGATTGTCTTGGTGTCATAAATTTGAACTTCATTTCATGTCCCTCATGCATCAAATAAAGGGAACGTTCACCAAGATTGAGCGTGTTCAACTGAAGCCTTGCCCATCTCGAAAGAAGATGATAAGAGTTCTTGGGAGCAATATCACATAATACTTCTTTCACACATTGTCCTGTACTGAATTTGATCCTTGCTTGATTCGGATGAAAGCTTGTTGGTAACTTGAGTTTCTCCACCAATCTTTGGCTTACAACATTGTTGTCGCTTTCGTAGACGAATGCAACTAAACATGGGTGGCCTTCGATTAAACACCTTGTTCTCTACTACCTTGTCCATAATCTTTCTCTTTACTTCCTTTTCTTTTTCTTTAATTTCTATTCTTTCTTTTTCTATTTTCTCCTTCAACGTACGTTGATCCTTGTTGGATTGTCTTGGTGTCATAAATTTGAACTTCATTTCATGTCCCTCATGCATCAAATAAAGGGAACGTTCACCAAGATTCAGCGTTTTAAAATGAAGCCATGCCCATCTCAAAAGAAGATGACAAGAGTTCGTGGGAGCAATATCACATAATACTTCTTTCACACATTGTCCTGTACTGAATTTGATCCTTGCTTGATTCGGATGAAAGCTTGTTGGTAACTTGAGTTTCTCCACCAATCTTTGGCTTACAACATTGTTGTCGCTTTCGTAAACGAATGCAACTAAACATGGGTGGCCTTCGATTAAACACCTTGTTCTCTACTACATTTTCCATAGTCTTTTTCTTTACTTCCTTTTCTTTTTCTTTAATTTCTATTCTTTCTTTTTCTATTTTCTCCTTCAACGTACGTTGATCCTTGTTGGATTGTCTTGGTGTCATAAATTTGAACTTCATTTCATGTCCCTCATGCATCAAATAAAGGGAACGTTCACCAAGATTCAGCGTTTTAAAATGAAGCCATGCCCATCTCAAAAGAAGATGACAAGAGTTCGTGGGAGCAATATCACATAATACTTCTTTCACACATTGTCCTGTACTGAATTTGATCCTTGCTTGATTCGGATGAAAGCTTGTTGGTAACTTGAGTTTCTCCACCAATCTTTGGCTTACAACATTGTTGTCGCTTTCGTAAACGAATGCAACTAAACATGGGTGGCCTTCGATTAAACACCTTGTTCTCTACTACATTTTCCATAGTCTTTTTCTTTACTTCCTTTTCTTTTTCTTTAATTTCTATTCTTTCTTTTTCTATTTTCTCCTTCAACGTACGTTGATCCTTGTTGGATTGTCTTGGTGTCATACACTTGAACTTCATTTCATGTCCCTCATGCATCAAATAAAGTGAACGTTCACCAAGATTCAGCGTTTTAAAATGAAGCCATGCCCATCTCAAAAGAAGATGACAAGAGTTCGTGGGAGCAATATCACATAATACTTCTTTCACACATTGTCCTGTACTGAATTTGATCCTTGCTTGATTCGGATGAAAGCTTGTTGGTAACTTGAGTTTCTCCACCAATCTTTGGCTTACAACATTGTTGTCGCTTTCGTAGACGAATGCAACTAAACATGGTGGGCCTTCGATTAAACACCTTGTTCTCTACTACCTTGTCCATAATCTTTCTCTTTACTTCCTTTTCTTTTTCTTTAATTTCTATTCTTTCTTTTTCTATTTTCTCCTTCAACGTACGTTGATCCTTGTTGGATTGTCTTGGTGTCATAAATTTGAACTTCATTTCATGTCCCTCATGCATCAAATAAAGTGAACGTTCACCAAGATTCAGCGTTTTAAAATGAAGCCATGCCCATCTCAAAAGAAGATGACAAGAGTTCGTGGGAGCAATATCACATAATACTTCTTTCACACATTGTCCTGTACTGAATTTGATCCTTGCTTGATTCGGATGAAAGCTTGTTGGTAACTTGAGTTTCTCCACCAATCTTTGGCTTACAACATTGTTGTCGCTTTCGTAAACGAATGCAACTAAACATGGGTGGCCTTCGATTAAACACCTTGTTCTCTACTACATTTTCCATAGTCTTTTTCTTTACTTCCTTTTCTTTTTCTTTAATTTCTATTCTTTCTTTTTCTATTTTCTCCTTCAACGTACGTTGATCCTTGTTGGATTGTCTTGGTGTCATAAATTTGAACTTCATTTCATGTCCCTCATGCATCAAATAAAGTGAACGTTCACCAAGATTGAGCGTTTTAAAATGAAGCCATGCCCATCTCAAAAGAAGATGACAAGAGTTCGTGGGAGCAATATCACATAATACTTCTTTCACACATTGTCCTGTACTGAATTTGATCCTTGCTTGATTCGGATGAAAGCTTGTTGGTAACTTGAGTTTCTCCACCAATCTTTGGCTTACAACATTGTTGTCGCTTTCGTAAACGAATGCAACTAAACATGGGTGGCCTTCGATTAAACACCTTGTTCTCTACTACATTTTCCATAGTCTTTTTCTTTACTTCCTTTTCTTTTTCTTTAATTTCTATTCTTTCTTTTTCTATTTTCTCCTTCAACGTACGTTGATCCTTGTTGGATTGTCTTGGTGTCATAAATTTGAACTTCATTTCATGTCCCTCATGCATCAAATAAAGGGAACGTTCAGCAAGATTCAGCGTTTTAAAATGAAGCCATGCCCATCTCAAAAGAAGATGACAAGAGTTCGTGGGAGCAATATCACATAATACTTCTTTCACACATTGTCCTGTACTGAATTTGATCCTTGCTTGATTCGGATGAAAGCTTGTTGGTAACTTGAGTTTCTCCACCAATCTTTGGCTTACAACATTGTTGTCGCTTTCGTAAACGAATGCAACTAAACATGGGTGGCCTTCGATTAAACACCTTGTTCTCTACTACATTTTCCATAGTCTTTTTCTTTACTTCCTTTTCTTTTTCTTTAATTTCTATTCTTTCTTTTTCTATTTTCTCCTTCAACGTACGTTGATCCTTGTTGGATTGTCTTGGTGTCATAAATTTGAACTTCATTTCATGTCCCTCATGCATCAAATAAAGGGAACGTTCACCAAGATTCAGCGTTTTAAAATGAAGCCATGCCCATCTCAAAAGAAGATGACAAGAGTTCGTGGGAGCAATATCACATAATACTTCTTTCACACATTGTCCTGTACTGAATTTGATCCTTGCTTGATTCGGATGAAAGCTTGTTGGTAACTTGAGTTTCTCCACCAATCTTTGGCTTACAACATTGTTGTCGCTTTCGTAAACGAATGCAACTAAACATGGGTGGCCTTCGATTAAACACCTTGTTCTCTACTACATTTTCCATAGTCTTTTTCTTTACTTCCTTTTCTTTTTCTTTAATTTCTATTCTTTCTTTTTCTATTTTCTCCTTCAACGTACGTTGATCCTTGTTGGATTGTCTTGGTGTCATAAATTTGAACTTCATTTCATGTCCCTCATGCATCAAATAAAGGGAACGTTCACCAAGATTCAGCGTTTTAAAATGAAGCCATGCCCATCTCAAAAGAAGATGACAAGAGTTCGTGGGAGCAATATCACATAATACTTCTTTCACACATTGTCCTGTACTGAATTTGATCCTTGCTTGATTCGGATGAAAGCTTGTTGGTAACTTGAGTTTCTCCACCAATCTTTGGCTTACAACATTGTTGTCGCTTTCGTAAACGAATGCAACTAAACATGGGTGGCCTTCGATTAAACACCTTGTTCTCTACTACATTTTCCATAGTCTTTTTCTTTACTTCCTTTTCTTTTTCTTTAATTTCTATTCTTTCTTTTTCTATTTTCTCCTTCAACGTACGTTGATCCTTGTTGGATTGTCTTGGTGTCATAAATTTGAACTTCATTTCATGTCCCTCATGCATCAAATAAAGGGAACGTTCACCAAGATTCAGCGTTTTAAAATGAAGCCATGCCCATCTCAAAAGAAGATGACAAGAGTTCGTGGGAGCAATATCACATAATACTTCTTTCACACATTGTCCTGTACTGAATTTGATCCTTGCTTGATTCGGATGAAAGCTTGTTGGTAACTTGAGTTTCTCCACCAATCTTTGGCTTACAACATTGTTGTCGCTTTCGTAAACGAATGCAACTAAACATGGGTGGCCTTCGATTAAACACCTTGTTCTCTACTACATTTTCCATAGTCTTTTTCTTTACTTCCTTTTCTTTTTCTTTAATTTCTATTCTTTCTTTTTCTATTTTCTCCTTCAACGTACGTTGATCCTTCTTGGATTGTCTTGGTGTCATAAATTTGAACTTCATTTCATGTCCCTCATGCATCAAATAAAGGGAACGTTCACCAAGATTCAGCGTTTTAAAATGAAGCCATGCCCATCTCAAAAGAAGATGACAAGAGTTCGTGGGAGCAATATCACATAATACTTCTTTCACACATTGTCCTGTACTGAATTTGATCCTTGCTTGATTCGGATGAAAGCTTGTTGGTAACTTGAGTTTCTCCACCAATCTTTGGCTTACAACATTGTTGTCGCTTTCGTAAACGAATGCAACTAAACATGGGTGGCCTTCGATTAAACACCTTGTTCTCTACTACATTTTCCATAGTCTTTTTCTTTACTTCCTTTTCTTTTTCTTTATTTTCTATTCTTTCTTTTTCTATTTTCTCCTTCAACGTACGTTGATCCTTCTTGGATTGTCTTGGTGTCATAAATTTGAACTTCATTTCATGTCCCTCATGCATCAAATAAAGGGAACGTTCACCAAGATTCAGCGTTTTAAAATGAAGCCATGCCCATCTCAAAAGAAGATGACAAGAGTTCGTGGGAGCAATATCACATAATACTTCTTTCACACATTGTCCTGTACTGAATTTGATCCTTGCTTGATTCGGATGAAAGCTTGTTGGTAACTTGAGTTTCTCCACCAATCTTTGGCTTACAACATTGTTGTCGCTTTCGTAGACGAATGCAACTAAACATGGGTGGCCTTCGATTAAACACCTTGTTCTCTACTACATTTTCCATAGTCTTTTTCTTTACTTCCTTTTCTTTTTCTTTAATTTCTATTCTTTCTTTTTCTATTTTCTCCTTCAACGTACGTTGATCCTTGTTGGATTGTCTTGGTGTCGTAAATTTGAACTTCATTTCATGTCCCTCATGCATCAAATAAAGGGAACGTTCACCAAGATTCAGCGTTTTAAAATGAAGCCATGCCCATCTCAAAAGAAGATGACAAGAGTTCGTGGGAGCAATATCACATAATACTTCTTTCACACATTGTCCTGTACTGAATTTGATCCTTGCCTGATTCGGATGAAAGCTTGTTGGTAACTTGAGTTTCTCCACCAATCTTTGGCTTACAACATTGTTGTCGCTTTCGTAGACGAATGCAACTAAACATGGGTGGCCTTCGATTAAACACCTTGTTCTCTACTACATTTTCCATAGTCTTTTTCTTTACTTCCTTTTCTTTTTCTTTAATTTCTATTCTTTCTTTTTCTATTTTCTCCTTCAACGTACGTTGATCCTTGTTGGATTGTCTTGGTGTCATAAATTTGAACTTCATTTCATGTCCCTCATGCATCAAATAAAGGGAACGTTCACCAAGATTCAGCGTTTTAAAATGAAGCCATGCCCATCTCAAAAGAAGATGACAAGAGTTCATGGGAGCAATATCACATAATACTTCTTTCACACATTGTCCTGTACTGAATTTGATCCTTGCCTGATTCGGATGAAAGCTTGTTGGTAACTTGAGTTTCTCCACCAATCTTTGGCTTACAACATTGTTGTCGCTTTCGTAGACGAATGCAACTAAACATGGGTGGCCTTCGATTAAACACCTTGTTCTCTACTACATTTTCCATAGTCTTTTTCTTTACTTCCTTTTCTTTTTCTTTAATTTCTATTCTTTCTTTTTCTATTTTCTCCTTCAACGTACGTTGATCCTTGTTGGATTGTCTTGGTGTCATAAATTTGAACTTCATTTCATGTCCCTCATGCATCAAATAAAGGGAACGTTCACCAAGATTCAGCGTTTTAAAATGAAGCCATGCCCATCTCAAAAGAAGATGACAAGAGTTCATGGGAGCAATATCACATAATACTTCTTTCACACATTGTCCTGTACTGAATTTGATCCTTGCTTGATTCGGATGAAAGCTTGTTGGTAACTTGAGTTTCTCCACCAATCTTTGGCTTACAACATTGTTGTCGCTTTCGTAAACGAATGCAACTAAACATGGGTGGCCTTCGATTAAACACCTTGTTCTCTACTACATTTTCCATAGTCTTTTTCTTTACTTCCTTTTCTTTTTCTTTAATTTCTATTCTTTCTTTTTCTATTTTCTCCTTCAACGTACGTTGATCCTTGTTGGATTGTCTTGGTGTCATAAATTTGAACTTCATTTCATGTCCCTCATGCATCAAATAAAGGGAACGTTCACCAAGATTCAGCGTTTTAAAATGAAGCCATGCCCATCTCAAAAGAAGATGACAAGAGTTCGTGGGAGCAATATCACATAATACTTCTTTCACACATTGTCCTGTACTGAATTTGATCCTTGCTTGATTCGGATGAAAGCTTGTTGGTAACTTGAGTTTCTCCACCAATCTTTGGCTTACAACATTGTTGTCGCTTTCGTAAACGAATGCAACTAAACATGGGTGGCCTTCGATTAAACACCTTGTTCTCTACTACATTTTCCATAGTCTTTTTCTTTACTTCCTTTTCTTTTTCTTTAATTTCTATTCTTTCTTTTTCTATTTTCTCCTTCAACGTACGTTGATCCTTCTTGGATTGTCTTGGTGTCATAAATTTGAACTTCATTTCATGTCCCTCATGCATCAAATAAAGGGAACGTTCACCAAGATTCAGCGTTTTAAAATGAAGCCATGCCCATCTCAAAAGAAGATGACAAGAGTTCGTGGGAGCAATATCACATAATACTTCTTTCACACATTGTCCTGTACTGAATTTGATCCTTGCTTGATTCGGATGAAAGCTTGTTGGTAACTTGAGTTTCTCCACCAATCTTTGGCTTACAACATTGTTGTCGCTTTCGTAAACGAATGCAACTAAACATGGGTGGCCTTCGATTAAACACCTTGTTCTCTACTACATTTTCCATAGTCTTTTTCTTTACTTCCTTTTCTTTTTCTTTAATTTCTATTCTTTCTTTTTCTATTTTCTCCTTCAACGTACGTTGATCCTTCTTGGATTGTCTTGGTGTCATAAATTTGAACTTCATTTCATGTCCCTCATGCATCAAATAAAGGCAACGTTCACCAAGATTCAGCGTTTTAAAATGAAGCCATGCCCATCTCAAAAGAAGATGACAAGAGTTCGTGGGAGCAATATCACATAATACTTCTTTCACACATTGTCCTGTACTGAATTTGATCCTTGCTTGATTCGGATGAAAGCTTGTTGGTAACTTGAGTTTCTCCACCAATCTTTGGCTTAACACATTGTTGTCGCTTTCGTAGACGAATGCAACTAAACATGGGTGGCCTTCGATTAAACACCTTGTTCTCTACTACATTTTCCATAGTCTTTTTCTTTACTTCCTTTTCTTTTTCTTTAATTTCTATTCTTTCTTTTTCTATTTTCTCCTTCAACGTACGTTGATCCTTGTTGGATTGTCTTGGTGTCATAAATTTGAACTTCATTTCATGTCCCTCATGCATCAAATAAAGGGAACGTTCACCAAGATTCAGCGTTTTAAAATGAAGCCATGCCCATCTCAAAAGAAGATGACAAGAGTTCGTGGGAGCAATATCACATAATACTTTTTTCACACATTGTCCTGTACTGAATTTGATCCTGGCCTGATTCGGATGAAAGCTTGTTGGTAACTTGAGTTTCTCCACCAATCTTTGGCTTACAACATTGTTGTCGCTTTCGTAGACGAATGCAACTAAACATGAGTGGCCTTCGATTAAACACCTTGTTCTCTACTACATTTTCCATAGTCTTTTTCTTTACTTCCTTTTCTTTTTCTTTAATTTCTATTCTTTCTTTTTCTATTTTCTCCTTCAACGTACGTTGATCCTTGTTGGATTGTCTTGGTGTCATAAATTTGAACTTCATTTCATGTCCCTCATGCATCAAATAAAGGGAACGTTCACCAAGATTCAGCGTTTTAAAATAAAGCCATGCCCATCTCAAAAGAAGATGACAAGAGTTCGTGGGAGCAATATCACATAATACTTCTTTCACACATTGTCCTGTACTGAATTTGATCCTTGCTTGATTCGGATGAAAGCTTGTTGGTAACTTGAGTTTCTCCACCAATCTTTGACTTACAACATTGTTGTCGCTTTCGTAAACGAATGCAACTAAACATGGGTGGCCTTCGATTAAACACCTTGTTCTCTACTACATTTTCCATAGTCTTTTTATTTACTTCCTTTTCTTTTTCTTTAATTTCTATTCTTTCTTTTTCTATTTTCTTCTTCAACGTACGTTGATCCTTCTTGGATTGTCATGGTGTCATAAATTTGAACTTCATTTCATGTCCCTCATGCATCAAATAAAGGGAACGTTCACCAAGATTCAGCGTTTTAAAATGAAGCCATGCCCATCTCAAAAGAAGATGACAAGAGTTCGTGGGAGCAATATCACATAATACTTCTTTCACACATTGTCCTGTACTGAATTTGATCCTTGCTTGATTCGGATGAAAGCTTGTTGGTAACTTGAGTTTCTCCACCAATCTTTGGCTTACAACATTGTTGTCGCTTTCGTAAACGAATGCAACTAAACATGGGTGGCCTTCTATTAAACACCTTGTTCTCTACTACATTTTCCATAGTCTTTTTCTTTACTTCCTTTTCTTTTTCTTTAATTTCTATTCTTTCTTTTTCTATTTTCTCCTTCAACGTACGTTGATCGTTCTTGGATTGTCTTGGTGTCATAAATTTGAACTTCATTTCATGTCCCTCATGCATCAAATAAAGGGAACGTTCACCAAGATTCAGCGTTTTAAAATGAAGCCATGCCCATCTCAAAAGAAGATGACAAGAGTTCGTGGGAGCAATATCACATAATACTTCTTTCACACATTGTCCTGTACTGAATTTGATCCTTGCTTGATTCGGATGAAAGCTTGTTGGTAACTTGAGTTTCTCCACCAATCTTTGGCTTACAACATTGTTGTCGCTTTCGTAAACGAATGCAACTAAACATGGGTGGCCTTCGTTTAAACACCTTGTTCTCTACTACCTTTTCCATAATCTTTTTCTTTACTTCCTTTTCTTTTTCTTTAATTTCTATTCTTTCTTTTTCTATTTTCTCCTTCAACGTACGTTGATCCTTGTTGGATTGTCTTGGTGTCATAAATTTGAACTTCATTTCATGTCCCTCATGCATCAAATAAAGGGAACGTTCACCAAGATTGAGCGTGTTCAAATGAAGCCATGCCCATCTCAAAAGAAGATGACAAGAGTTCGTGGGAGCAATATCACATAATACTTCTTTCACACATTGTCCTGTACTGAATTTGATCCTTGCTTGATTCGGATGAAAGCTTGTTGGTAACTTGAGTTTCTGCACCAATCTTTGGCTTACAACATTGTTGTCGCTTTCGTAGACGAATGCAACTAAACATGGGTGGCCTTCGATTAAACACCTTGTTCTCTACTACATTTTCCATAGTCTTTTTCTTTACTTCCTTTTCTTTTTCTTTAATTTCTATTCTTTCTTTTTCTATTTTCTCCTTCAACGTACGTTGATCCTTCTTGGATTGTCTTGGTGTCATAAATTTGAACTTCATTTCATGTCCCTCATGCATCAAATAAAGGGAACGTTCACCAAGATTCAGCGTTTTAAAATGAAGCCATGCCCATCTCAAAAGAAGATGACAAGAGTTCGTGGGAGCAATATCACATAATACTTCTTTCACACATTGTCCTGTACTGAATTTGATCCTTGCTTGATTCGGATGAAAGCTTGTTGGTAACTTGAGTTTCTCCACCAATCTTTGGCTTACAACATTGTTGTCGCTTTCGTAAACGAATGCAACTAAACATGGGTGGTCTTCGATTAAACACCTTGTTCTCTACTACCTTTTCCATAATCTTTTTCTTTACTTCCTTTTCTTTTTCTTTAATTTCTATTCTTTCTTTTTCTATTTTCTCCTTCAACGTACGTTGATCCTTGTTGGATTGTCTTGGTGTCATAAATTTGAACTTCATTTCATGTCCCTCATGCATCAAATAAAGGGAACGTTCACCAAGATTGAGCGTGTTCAAATGAAGCCATGCCCATCTCAAAAGAAGATGACAAGAGTTCGTGGGAGCAATATCACATAATACTTCTTTCACACATTGTCCTGTACTGAATTTGATCCTTGCTTGATTCGGATGAAAGCTTGTTGGTAACTTGAGTTTCTCCACCAATCTTTGGCTTACAACATTGTTGTCGCTTTCGTAGACGAATGCAACTAAACATGGGTGGCCTTCGATTAAACACCTTGTTCTCTACTACATTTTCCATAGTCTTTTTCTTTACTTCCTTTTCTTTTTCTTTAATTTCTATTCTTTCTTTTTCTATTTTCTCCTTCAACGTACGTTGATCCTTCTTGGATTGTCTTGGTGTCATAAATTTGAACTTCATTTCATGTCCCTCATGCATCAAATAAAGGGAACGTTCACCAAGATTCAGCGTTTTAAAATGAAGCCATGCCCATCTCAAAAGAAGATGACAAGAGTTCGTGGGAGCAATATCACATAATACTTCTTTCACACATTGTCCTGTACTGAATTTGATCCTTGCTTGATTCGGATGAAAGCTTGTTGGTAACTTGAGTTTCTCCACCAATCTTTGGCTTACAACATTGTTGTCGCTTTCGTAAACGAATGCAACTAAACATGCGTGGCCTTCGATTAAACACCTTGTTCTCTACTACATTTTCCATAGTCTTTTTATTTACTTCCTTTTCTTTTTCTTTAATTTCTATTCTTTCTTTTTCTATTTTCTCCTTCAACGTACGTTGATCCTTCTTGGATTGTCATGGTGTCATAAATTTGAACTTCATTTCATGTCCCTCATGCATCAAATAAAGGGAACGTTCACCAAGATTCAGCGTTTTAAAATGAAGCCATGCCCATCTCAAAAGAAGATGACAAGAGTTCGTGGGAGCAATATCACATAATACTTCTTTCACACATTGTCCTGTACTGAATTTGATCCTTGCTTGATTCGGATGAAAGCTTGTTGGTAACTTGAGTTTCTCCACCAATCTTTGGCTTACAACATTGTTGTCGCTTTCGTAGACGAATGCAACTAAACATGGGTGGCCTTCGATTAAACACCTTGTTCTCTACTACCTTGTCCATAATCTTTCTCTTTACTTCCTTTTCTTTTTCTTTAATTTCTATTCTTTCTTTTTCTATTTTCTCCTTCAACGTACGTTGATCCTTGTTGGATTGTCTTGGTGTCATAAATTTGAACTTCATTTCATGTCCCTCATGCATCAAATAAAGGGAACGTTCACCAAGATTCAGCGTTTTAAAATGAAGCCATGCCCATCTCAAAAGAAGATGACAAGAGTTCGTGGGAGCAATATCACATAATACTTCTTTCACACATTGTCCTGTACTGAATTTGATCCTTGCTTGATTCGGATGAAAGCTTGTTGGTAACTTGAGTTTCTCCACCAATCTTTGGCTTACAACATTGTTGTCGCTTTCGTAAACGAATGCAACTAAACATGGGTGGCCTTCGATTAAACACCTTGTTCTCTACTACATTTTCCATAGTCTTTTTCTTTACTTCCTTTTCTTTTTCTTTAATTTCTATTCTTTCTTTTTCTATTTTCTCCTTCAACGTACGTTGATCCTTGTTGGATTGTCTTGGTGTCATAAATTTGAACTTCATTTCATGTCCCTCATGCATCAAATAAAGGGAACGTTCACCAAGATTCAGCGTTTTAAAATGAAGCCATGCCCATCTCAAAAGAAGATGACAAGAGTTCGTGGGAGCAATATCACATAATACTTCTTTCACACATTGTCCTGTACTGAATTTGATCCTTGCTTGATTCGGATGAAAGCTTGTTGGTAACTTGAGTTTCTCCACCAATCTTTGGCTTACAACATTGTTGTCGCTTTCGTAAACGAATGCAACTAAACATGGGTGGCCTTCGATTAAACACCTTGTTCTCTACTACCTTTTCCATAATCTTTTTCTTTACTTCCTTTTCTTTTTCTTTAATCTTTATTCTTTCTTTTTCTATTTTCTCCTTCAACGTACGTTGATCCTTCTTCGATTGTCTTGGTGTCATAAATTTGAACTTCATTTCATGTCCCTCATGCATCAAATAAAGGGAACGTTCACCAAGATTGAGCGTGTTCAAATGAAGCCATGCCCATCTCAAAAGAAGATGACAAGAGTTCGTGGGAGCAATATCACATAATACTTCTTTCACACATTGTCCTGTACTGAATTTGATCCTTGCTTGATTCGGATGAAAGCTTGTTGGTAACTTGAGTTTCTCCACCAATCTTTGGCTTACAACATTGTTGTCGCTTTCGTAAACGAATGCAACTAAACATGGGTGGCCTTCGATTAAACACCTTGTTCTCTACTACATTTTCCATAGTCTTTTTCTTTACTTCCTTTTCTTTTTCTTTAATTTCTATTCTTTCTTTTTCTATTTTCTCCTTCAACGTACGTTGATCCTTCTTCGATTGTCTTGGTGTCATAAATTTGAACTTCATTTCATGTCCCTCATGCATCAAATAAAGGGAACGTTCACCAAGATTCAGCGTTTTAAATTGAAGCCATGCCCATCTCAAAAGAAGATGACAAGAGTTCGTGGGAGCAATATCACATAATACTTCTTTCACACATTGTCCTGTACTGAATTTGATCCTTGCTTGATTCGGATGAAAGCTTGTTGGTAACTTGAGTTTCTCCACCAATCTTTGGCTTACAACATTGTTGTCGCTTTCGTAAACGAATGCAACTAAACATGGGTGGCCTTCGATTAAACACCTTGTTCTCTACTACCTTTTCCATAATCTTTTTCTTTACTTCCTTTTCTTTTTCTTTAATTTCTATTCTTTCTTTTTCTATTTTCTCCTTCAACGTACGTTGATCCTTCTTCGATTGTCTTGGTGTCATAAATTTGAACTTCATTTCATGTCCCTCATGCATCAAATAAAGGGAACGTTCACCAAGATTGAGCGTGTTCAAATGAAGCCATGCCCATCTCAAAAGAAGATGACAAGAGTTCGTGGGAGCAATATCACATAATACTTCTTTCACACATTGTCCTGTACTGAATTTGATCCTTGCTTGATTCGGATGAAAGCTTGTTGGTAACTTGAGTTTCTCCACCAATCTTTGGCTTACAACATTGTTGTCGCTTTCGTAGACGAATGCAACTAAACATGGGTGGCCTTCGATTAAACACCTTGTTCTCTACTACATTTTCCATAGTCTTTTTCTTTACTTCCTTTTCTTTTTCTTTAATTTCTATTCTTTCTTTTTCTATTTTCTCCTTCAACGTACGTTGATCCTTCTTGGATTGTCTTGGTGTCATAAATTTGAACTTCATTTCATGTCCCTCATGCATCAAATAAAGGGAACGTTCACCAAGATTCAGCGTTTTAAAATGAAGCCATGCCCATCTCAAAAGAAGATGACAAGAGTTCGTGGGAGCAATATCACATAATACTTCTTTCACACATTGTCCTGTACTGAATTTGATCCTTGCTTGATTCGGATGAAAGCTTGTTGGTAACTTGAGTTTCTCCACCAATCTTTGGCTTACAACATTGTTGTCGCTTTCGTAAACGAATGCAACTAAACATGCGTGGCCTTCGATTAAACACCTTGTTCTCTACTACATTTTCCATAGTCTTTTTATTTACTTCCTTTTCTTTTTCTTTAATTTCTATTCTTTCTTTTTCTATTTTCTCCTTCAACGTACGTTGATCCTTCTTGGATTGTCATGGTGTCATAAATTTGAACTTCATTTCATGTCCCTCATGCATCAAATAAAGGGAACGTTCACCAAGATTCAGCGTTTTAAAATGAAGCCATGCCCATCTCAAAAGAAGATGACAAGAGTTCGTGGGAGCAATATCACATAATACTTCTTTCACACATTGTCCTGTACTGAATTTGATCCTTGCTTGATTCGGATGAAAGCTTGTTGGTAACTTGAGTTTCTCCACCAATCTTTGGCTTACAACATTGTTGTCGCTTTCGTAGACGAATGCAACTAAACATGGGTGGCCTTCGATTAAACACCTTGTTCTCTACTACCTTGTCCATAATCTTTCTCTTTACTTCCTTTTCTTTTTCTTTAATTTCTATTCTTTCTTTTTCTATTTTCTCCTTCAACGTACGTTGATCCTTGTTGGATTGTCTTGGTGTCATAAATTTGAACTTCATTTCATGTCCCTCATGCATCAAATAAAGGGAACGTTCACCAAGATTCAGCGTTTTAAAATGAAGCCATGCCCATCTCAAAAGAAGATGACAAGAGTTCGCGGGAGCAATATCACATAATACTTCTTTCACACATTGTCCTGTACTGAATTTGATCCTTGCTTGATTCGGATGAAAGCTTGTTGGTAACTTGAGTTTCTCCACCAATCTTTGGCTTACAACATTGTTGTCGCTTTCGTAAACGAATGCAACTAAACATGGGTGGCCTTCGATTAAACACCTTGTTCTCTACTACATTTTCCATAGTCTTTTTCTTTACTTCCTTTTCTTTTTCTTTAATTTCTATTCTTTCTTTTTCTATTTTCTCCTTCAACGTACGTTGATCCTTCTTGGATTGTCTTGGTGTCATAAATTTGAACTTCATTTCATGTCCCTCATGCATCAAATAAAGGGAACGTTCACCAAGATTCAGCGTTTTAAAATGAAGCCATGCCCATCTCAAAAGAAGATGACAAGAGTTCGTGGGAGCAATATCACATAATACTTCTTTCACACATTGTCCTGTACTGAATTTGATCCTTGCTTGATTCGGATGAAAGCTTGTTGGTAACTTGAGTTTCTCCACCAATCTTTGGCTTACAACATTGTTGTCGCTTTCGTAAACGAATGCAACTAAACATGGGTGGCCTTCGATTAAACACCTTGTTCTCTACTACCTTTTCCATAATCTTTTTCTTTACTTCCTTTTCTTTTTCTTTAATTTCTATTCTTTCTTTTTCTATTTTCTCCTTCAACGTACGTTGATCCTTCTTCGATTGTCTTGGTGTCATAAATTTGAACTTCATTTCATGTCCCTCATGCATCAAATAAAGGGAACGTTCACCAAGATTGAGCGTGTTCAAATGAAGCCATGCCCATCTCAAAAGAAGATGACAAGAGTTCGTCGGAGCAATATCACATAATACTTCTTTCACACATTGTCCTGTACTGAATTTGATCCTTGCTTGATTCGGATGAAAGCCTGTTGGTAACTTGAGTTTCTCCCCCAATCTTTGGCGTACAACATTGTTGTCGCTTTCGTAAACGAATGCAACCAAACATGGGTGGCCTTCGATTAAACACCTTGTTCTCTACTACCTTGTCCATCATCTTTATCTTTACTTCCTTTTCTTTTTCTTCAATTTCCCTTCCTTCTAGAGTTTATATTTCTTCTTTTTCAATGCTTTCTTTTTCTATTTTCTCCTTCAGCCTATGTTCATCCTTCTTGGCTTGTCTTGGTGTCATAAATTTCAACTTCATTTCATGTCCCTCATGCATCAAATAAAGGGAACGTTCACCAAGATTCAGCGTTTTAAAATGAAGCCATGCCCATCTCAAAAGAAGATGACAAGAGTTCGTGGGAGCAATATCACATAATACTTCTTTCACACATTGTCCTGTACTGAATTTGATCCTTGCTTGATTCAGATGAAAGCTTGTTGGTAACTTGAGTTTCTCCACCAATCTTTGGCTTACAACATTGTTGTCGCTTTCGTAAACGAATGCAACTAAACATGGGTGGCCTTCGATTAAACACCTTGTTCTCTACTACCTTTTCCATAATCTTTTTCTTTACTTCCTTTTCTTTTTCTTTAATTTCTATTCTTTCTTTCTCTATTTTCTCCTTCAACGTACGTTGATCCTTCTTCGATTGTCTTGGTGTCATAAATTTGAACTTCATTTCATGTCCCTCATGCATCAAATAAAGGGAACGTTCACCAAGATTGAGCGTGTTCAAATGAAGCCATGCCCATCTCAAAAGAAGATGACAAGAGTTCGTCGGAGCAATATCACATAATACTTCTTTCACACATTGTCCTGTACTGAATTTGATCCTTGCTTGATTCGGATGAAAGCTTGTTGGTAACTTGAGTTTCTCCACCAATCTTTGGCTTACAACATTGTTGTCGCTTTCGTAAACGAATGCAACTAAACATGGGTGGCCTTCGATTAAACACCTTGTTCTCTACTACCTTTTCCATAATCTTTTTCTTTACTTCCTTTTCTTTTTCTTTAATTTCTATTCTTTCTTTTTCTATTTTCTCCTTCAACGTACGTTGATCCTTCTTCGATTGTCTTGGTGTCATAAATTTGAACTTCATTTCATGTCCCTCATGCATCAAATAAAGGGAACGTTCACCAAGATTGAGCGTGTTCAAATGAAGCCATGCCCATCTCAAAAGAAGATGACAAGAGTTCGTCGGAGCAATATCACATAATACTTCTTTCACACATTGTCCTGTACTGAATTTGATCCTTGCTTGATTCGGATGAAAGCTTGTTGGTAACTTGAGTTTCTCCACCAATCTTTGGCTTACAACATTGTTGTCGCTTTCGTAAACGAATGCAACTAAACATGGGTGGCCTTCGATTAAACACCTTGTTCTCTACTACCTTTTCCATAATCTTTTTCTTTACTTCCTTTTCTTTTTCTTTAATTTCTATTCTTTCTTTTTCTATTTTCTCCTTCAACGTACGTTGATCCTTCTTCGATTGTCTTGGTGTCATAAATTTGAACTTCATTTCATGTCCCTCATGCATCAAATAAAGGGAACGTTCACCAAGATTGAGCGTGTTCAAATGAAGCCATGCCCATCTCAAAAGAAGATGACAAGAGTTCGTCGGAGCAATATCACATAATACTTCTTTCACACATTGTCCTGTACTGAATTTGATCCTTGCTTGATTCGGATGAAAGCTTGTTGGTAACTTGAGTTTCTCCACCAATCTTTGGCTTACAACATTGTTGTCGCTTTCGTAAACGAATGCAACTAAACATGGGTGGCCTTCGATTAAACACCTTGTTCTCTACTACATTTTCCATAGTCTTTTTCTTTGCTTTCTTTTCTTTTTCTTCAATTTCCCTTCCTTCTGCAGTTTATATTTCTTCTTTTTCAATTCTTTCTTTTTCTATTTTCTCCTTCAACGTATGTTGATCCTTCTTGACTTGTCTTGGTGTCATAAATTTCAACTTCATTTCACGTCCCTCATGCCTCAAATAAAGGGAACATTCATAAGAAATGAGCATTGTAAAATGAAGCCATGCCCATCTCAAAAGAAGTTGACAAGGGTTCGTGGGAGCAATATCACATAATACTTCTTTCACACATTGTCTTGTACTGAGTTTGATCCTTGCTTGATTCGGATGAAAGCTTGTTGGTAACTTGAGTTTCTCCACCAATCTTTGGCTTACAACATTGTTGTCGCTTTCGTAAACGAATGCAACTAAACATGGGTGGCCTTCGATTAAACACCTTGTTCTCTACTACATTTTCCATAGTCTTTTTCTTTGCTTTCTTTTCTTTTTCTTCAATTTCCCTTCCTTCTGCAGTTTATATTTCTTCTTTTTCAATTCTTTCTTTTTCTATTTTCTCCTTCAACGTATGTTGATCCTTCTTGACTTGTCTTGGTGTCATAAATTTCAACTTCATTTCACGTCCCTCATGCCTCAAATAAAGGGAACATTCATAAGAAATGAGCATTGTAAAATGAAGCCATGCCCATCTCAAAAGAAGTTGACAAGGGTTCGTGGGAGCAATATCACATAATACTTCTTTCACACATTGTCTTGTACTGAGTTTGATCCTTGCTTGATTCGGATGAAAGCTTGTTGGTAACTTGAGTTTCTCCACCAATCTTTGGCTTACAACATTGTTGTCGCTTTCGTAAACGAATGCAACTAAACATGGGTGGCCTTCGATTAAACACCTTGTTCTCTACTACCTTTTCCGTCATCTTTATCTTTACTTCCTTTTCTTTTTCTTCAATTTCCCTTCCTTCTGCACTTTATATTTCTTCTTTCTCTATTCTTTCTTTTTATATTTTCTCATTCAACGTATGTTGATCCTTCTTGGCTTGTCTTGGTGTCATAAATTTCAACTTCATTTCATGTCCCTCATGCCTCAAATAAAGGGAACGTTCACCAAGATTGAGCGTTTTAAAATGAAGCCATGCCCATCTCAAAAGAAGATGACAAGAGTTCGTGGGAGCAATATCACATAATACTTCTTTCACACATTATCTTGTACTGAATTTGATCCTTGCTTGATTCGGATGAAAGCTTGTTTGTAACTTGAGTTTCTCCACCAATCTTTGGCTTACAACATTGTTGTCGCTTTCGTAAACGAATGCAACTAAACATGGGTGGCCTTCGATTAAACACCTTGTTCTCTACTACCTTTTCCATCATCTTTATCTTTACTTCCTTTTCTTTTTCTTCAATTTCCCTTCCTTCTAGAGTTTATATTTCTTCTTTTTCTATGCTTTCTTTTTCTATTTTATCCTTCAGCCTATGCTGATCCTTCTTGGCTTGTCTTGGTGTCATAAATTTCGACATCATTTCTTGTCCCTCATGCCTCAAATAAAGGGAACGTTCATCAAGATTAAGCGTTTTAAAATGAGGTCATGCCCATCTCAAAAGAAGATGACAAGAGTTCGTGGGAGCAATATCACATAATACTTCTTTCACACATTGTCCTGTACTGAATTTGATCCTTGGTTGATTCGGATGAAAGCCTGTTGGTAACTTGAGTTTCTCCCCCAATCTTTGGCGTACAACATTGTTGTCGCTTTCGTAAACGAATGCAACCAAACATGGGTGGCCTTCGATTAAACACCTTGTTCTCTACTACCTTGTCCATCATCTTTATCTTTACTTCCTTTTCTTTTTCTTCAATTTCCCTTCCTTCTAGAGTTTATATTTCTTCTTTTTCAATGCTTTCTTTTTCTATTTTCTCCTTCAGCCTATGTTCATCCTTCTTGGCTTGTCTTGGTGTCATAAATTTCAACTTCATTTCATGTCCCTCATGCATCAAATAAAGGGAACGTTCACCAAGATTCAGCGTTTTAAAATGAAGCCATGCCCATCTCAAAAGAAGATGACAAGAGTTCGTGGGAGCAATATCACATAATACTTCTTTCACACATTGTCCTGTACTGAATTTGATCCTTGCTTGATTCAGATGAAAGCTTGTTGGTAACTTGAGTTTCTCCACCAATCTTTGGCTTACAACATTGTTGTCGCTTTCGTAAACGAATGCAACTAAACATGGGTGGCCTTCGATTAAACACCTTGTTCTCTACTACCTTTTCCATAATCTTTTTCTTTACTTCCTTTTCTTTTTCTTTAATTTCTATTCTTTCTTTTTCTATTTTCTCCTTCAACGTACGTTGATCCTTCTTCGATTGTCTTGGTGTCATAAATTTGAACTTCATTTCATGTCCCTCATGCATCAAATAAAGGGAACGTTCACCAAGATTGAGCGTGTTCAAATGAAGCCATGCCCATCTCAAAAGAAGATGACAAGAGTTCGTGGGAGCAATATCATATAATACTTCTTTCACACATTGTGCTGTACTGAATTTGATCCTTGCTTGATTCGGATGAAAGCTTGTTGGTAACTTGAGTTTCTCCACCAATCTTTGGCTTACAACATTGTTGTCGCTTTCGTAAACGAATGCAACTAAACATGGGTGGCCTTCAATTAAACACCTTGTTCTCTACTACATTTTCCATAGTCTTTTTCTTTACTTCCTTTTCTTTTTCTTTAATTTCTATTCTTTCTTTTTCTATTTTCTCCTTCAACGTATGTTGATCCTTGTTGGATTGTCTTGGTGTCATAAATTTGAACTTCATTTCATGTCCCTCATGCATCAAATAAAGGGAACGTTCACCAAGATTCAGCGTTTTAAAATGAAGCCATGCCCATCTCAAAAGAAGATGACAAGAGTTCGTGGGAGCAATATCACATAATACTTCTTTCACACATTGTCCTGTACTGAATTTGATCCTTGCTTGATTCGGATGACAGCTTGTTGGTAACTTGAGTTTCTCCACCAATCTTTGGCTTACAACATTGTTGTCGCTTTCGTAGACGAATGCAACTAAACATGGGTGGCCTTCGATTAAACACCTTGTTCTCTACTACCTTGTCCATAATCTTTCTCTTTACTTCCTTTTCTTTTTCTTTAATTTCTATTCTTTCTTTTTCTATTTTCTCCTTCAACGTACGTTGATCCTTCTTGGATTGTCTTGGTGTCATAAATTTGAACTTCATTTCATGTCCCTCATGCATCAAATAAAGGGAACGTTCACCAAGATTCAGCGTTTTAAAATGAAGCCATGCCCATCTCAAAAGAAGATGACAAGAGTTCGTGGGAGCAATATCACATAATACTTCTTTCACACATTGTCCTGTACTGAATTTGATCCTTGCTTGATTCGGATGAAAGCTTGTTGGTAACTTGAGTTTCTCCACCAATCTTTGGCTTACAACATTGTTGTCGCTTTCGTAAACGAATGCAACTAAACATGGGTGGCCTTCGATTAAACACCTTGTTCTCTACTACCTTTTCCATAATCTTTTTCTTTACTTCCTTTTCTTTTTCTTTAATTTCTATTCTTTCTTTTTCTATTTTCTCCTTCAACGTACGTTGATCCTTCTTCGATTGTCTTGGTGTCATAAATTTGAACTTCATTTCATGTCCCTCATGCATCAAATAAAGGGAACGTTCACCAAGATTGAGCGTGTTCAAATGAAGCCATGCCCATCTCAAAAGAAGATGACAAGAGTTCGTGGGAACAATATCACATAATACTTCTTTCACACATTGTCTTGTACTGAATTTGATCCTTGCTTGATTCGGATGAAAGCTTGTTGGTAACTTGAGTTTCTCCACCAATCTTTGGCTTACAACATTGTTGTCGCTTTCGTAGACGAATGCAACTAAACATGGGTGGCCTTCGATTAAACACCTTGTTCTCTACTACCTTGTCCATAATCTTTCTCTTTACTTCCTTTTCTTTTTCTTTAATTTCTATTCTTTCTTTTTCTATTTTCTCCTTCAACGTACGTTGATCCTTCTTGGATTGTCTTGGTGTCATAAATTTGAACTTCATTTCATGTCCCTCATGCATCAAATAAAGGGAACGTTCACCAAGATTCAGCGTTTTAAAATGAAGCCATGCCCATCTCAAAAGAAGATGACAAGAGTTCGTGGGAGCAATATCACATAATACTTCTTTCACACATTGTCCTGTACTGAATTTGATCCTTGCTTGATTCGGATGAAAGCTTGTTGGTAACTTGAGTTTCTCCACCAATCTTTGGCTTACAACATTGTTGTCGCTTTCGTAAACGAATGCAACTAAACATGGGTGGCCTTCGATTAAATACCTTGTTCTCTACTACCTTTTCCATAATCTTTTTCTTTACTTCCTTTTCTTTTTCTTTAATTTCTATTCTTTCTTTTTCTATTTTCTCCTTCAACGTACGTTGATCCTTCTTCGATTGTCTTGGTGTCATAAATTTGAACTTCATTTCATGTCCCTCATGCATCAAATAAAGGGAACGTTCACCAAGATTGAGCGTGTTCAAATGAAGCCATGCCCATCTCAAAAGAAGATGACAAGAGTTCGTGGGAACAATATCACATAATACTTCTTTCACACATTGTCTTGTACTGAATTTGATCCTTGCTTGATTCGGATGAAAGCTTGTTGGTAACTTGAGTTTCTCCACCAATCTTTGGCTTACAACATTGTTGTCGCTTTCGTAGACGAATGCAACTAAACATGGGTGGCCTTCGATTAAACACCTTGTTCTCTACTACCTTGTCCATAATCTTTCTCTTTACTTCCTTTTCTTTTTCTTTAATTTCTATTCTTTCTTTTTCTATTTTCTCCTTCAACGTACGTTGATCCTTCTTGGATTGTCTTGGTGTCATAAATTTGAACTTCATTTCATGTCCCTCATGCATCAAATAAAGGGAACGTTCACCAAGATTCAGCGTTTTAAAATGAAGCCATGCCCATCTCAAAAGAAGATGACAAGAGTTCGTGGGAGCAATATCACATAATACTTCTTTCACACATTGTCCTGTACTGAATTTGATCCTTGCTTGATTCGGATGAAAGCTTGTTGGTAACTTGAGTTTCTCCACCAATCTTTGGCTTACAACATTGTTGTCGCTTTCGTAAACGAATGCAACTAAACATGGGTGGCCTTCGATTAAACACCTTGTTCTCTACTACCTTTTCCATAATCTTTTTCTTTACTTCCTTTTCTTTTTCTTTAATTTCTATTCTTTCTTTTTCTATTTTCTCCTTCAACGTACGTTGATCCTTCTTCGATTGTCTTGGTGTCATAAATTTGAACTTCATTTCATGTCCCTCATGCATCAAATAAAGGGAACGTTCACCAAGATTGAGCGTGTTCAAATGAAGCCATGCCCATCTCAAAAGAAGATGACAAGAGTTCGTGGGAGCAATATCACATAATACTTCTTTCACACATTGTCCTGTACTGAATTTGATCCTTGCTTGATTCGGATGAAAGCTTGTTGGTAACTTGAGTTTCTCCACCAATCTTTGGCTTACAACATTGTTGTCGCTTTCGTAAACGAATGCAACTAAACATGGGTGGCCTTCGATTAAACACCTTGTTCTCTACTACCTTTTCCATAATCTTTTTCTTTACTTCCTTTTCTTTTTCTTTAATTTCTATTCTTTCTTTTTCTATTTTCTCCTTCAACGTACGTTGATCCTTCTTCGATTGTCTTGGTGTCATAAATTTGAACTTCATTTCATGTCCCTCATGCATCAAATAAAGGGAACGTTCACCAACATTGAGCGTGTTCAAATGAAGCCATGCCCATCTCAAAAGAAGATGACAAGAGTTCGTGGGAACAATATCACATAATACTTCTTTCACACATTGTCTTGTACTGAATTTGATCCTTGCTTGATTCGGATGAAAGCTTGTTGGTAACTTGAGTTTCTCCACCAATCTTTGGCTTACAACATTGTTGTCGCTTTCGTAGACGAATGCAACTAAACATGGGTGGCCTTCGATTAAACACCTTGTTCTCTACTACCTTGTCCATAATCTTTCTCTTTACTTCCTTTTCTTTTTCTTTAATTTCTATTCTTTCTTTTTCTATTTTCTCCTTCAACGTACGTTGATCCTTGTTGGATTGTCTTGGTGTCATAAATTTGAACTTCATTTCATGTCCCTCATGCAACATATAAAGGGAACGTTCACTAAGATTCAGCGTTTTAAAATGAAGCCATGCCCATCTCAAAAGAAGATGACAAGAGTTCGTGGGAGCAATATCACATAATACTTCTTTCACACATTGTCCTGTACTGAATTTGATCCTTGCTTGATTCGGATGAAAGCTTGTTGGTAACTTGAGTTTCTCCACCAATCTTTGGCTTACAACATTGTTGTCGCTTTCGTAGACGAATGCAACTAAACATGGGTGGCCTTCGATTAAACACCTTGTTCTCTACTACCTTGTCCATAATCTTTCTCTTTACTTCCTTTTCTTTTTCTTTAATTTCTATTCTTTCTTTTTCTATTTTCTCCTTCAACGTACGTTGATCCTTCTTCGATTGTCTTGGTGTCATAAATTTGAACTTCATTTCATGTCCCTCATGCATCATATAAAGGGAACGTTCACCAAGATTCAGCGTTTTAAAATGAAGCCATGCCCATCTCAAAAGAAGATGACAAGAGTTCGTGGGAGCAATATCACATAATACTTCTTTCACACATTGTCCTGTACTGAATTTGATCCTTGCTTGATTCGGATGAAAGCTTGTTGGTAACTTGAGTTTCTCCACCAATCTTTGGCTTACAACATTGTTGTCGCTTTCGTAAATGAATGCAACTAAACATGGGTGGCCTTCGATTAAACACCTTGTTCTCTACTACATTTTCCATAGTCTTTTTCTTTACTTCCTTTTCTTTTTCTTTAATTTCTATTCTTTCTTTTTCTATTTTCTCCTTCAACGTACGTTGATCCTTGTAGGATTGTCTTGGTGTCATAAATTTGAACTTCATTTCATGTCCCTCATGCATCAAATAAAGGGAACGTTCACCAAGATTCAGCATTTTAAAATGAAGCCATGCGCATCTCAAAAGAAGATGACAAGAGTTCGTGGGAGCAATATCACATAATACTTCTTTCACACATTGTCCTGTACTGAATTTGATCCTTGCTTGATTCGGATGAAAGCTTGTTGGTAACTTGAGTTTCTCCACCAATCTTTGGCTTACAACATTGTTGTCGCTTTCGTAGACGAATGCAACTAAACATGGGTGGCCTTCGATTAAACACCTTGTTCTCTACTACCTTGTCCATAATCTTTCTCTTTACTTCCTTTTCTTTTTCTTTAATTTCTATTCTTTCTTTTTCTATTTTCTCCTTCAACGTACGTTGATCCTTCTTGGATTGTCTTGGTGTCATAAATTTGAACTTCATTTCATGTCCCTCATGCAACATATAAAGGGAACGTTCACTAAGATTCAGCGTTTTAAAATGAAGCCATGCCCATCTCAAAAGAAGATGACAAGAGTTCGTGGGAGCAATATCACATAATACTTCTTTCACACATTGTCCTGTACTGAATTTGATCCTTGCTTGATTCGGATGAAAGCTTGTTGGTAACTTGAGTTTCTCCACCAATCTTTGGCTTACAACATTGTTGTCGCTTTCGTAGACGAATGCAACTAAACATGGGTGGCCTTCGATTAAACACCTTGTTCTCTACTACCTTGTCCATAATCTTTCTCTTTACTTCCTTTTCTTTTTCTTTAATTTCTATTCTTTCTTTTTCTATTTTCTCCTTCAACGTACGTTGATCCTTCTTCGATTGTCTTGGTGTCATAAATTTGAACTTCATTTCATGTCCCTCATGCATCATATAAAGGGAACGTTCACCAAGATTCAGCGTTTTAAAATGAAGCCATGCCCATCTCAAAAGAAGATGACAAGAGTTCGTGGGAGCAATATCACATAATACTTCTTTCACACATTGTCCTGTACTGAATTTGATCCTTGCTTGATTCGGATGAAAGCTTGTTGGTAACTTGAGTTTCTCCACCAATCTTTGGCTTACAACATTGTTGTCGCTTTCGTAAATGAATGCAACTAAACATGGGTGGCCTTCGATTAAACACCTTGTTCTCTACTACATTTTCCATAGTCTTTTTCTTTACTTCCTTTTCTTTTTCTTTAATTTCTATTCTTTCTTTTTCTATTTTCTCCTTCAACGTACGTTGATCCTTGTAGGATTGTCTTGGTGTCATAAATTTGAACTTCATTTCATGTCCCTCATGCATCAAATAAAGGGAACGTTCACCAAGATTCAGCATTTTAAAATGAAGCCATGCGCATCTCAAAAGAAGATGACAAGAGTTCGTGGGAGCAATATCACATAATACTTCTTTCACACATTGTCCTGTACTGAATTTGATCCTTGCTTGATTCGGATGAAAGCTTGTTGGTAACTTGAGTTTCTCCACCAATCTTTGGCTTACAACATTGTTGTCGCTTTCGTAGACGAATGCAACTAAACATGGGTGGCCTTCGATTAAACACCTTGTTCTCTACTACCTTGTCCATAATCTTTCTCTTTACTTCCTTTTCTTTTTCTTTAATTTCTATTCTTTCTTTTTCTATTTTCTCCTTCAACGTACGTTGATCCTTCTTGGATTGTCTTGGTGTCATAAATTTGAACTTCATTTCATGTCCCTCATGCATCAAATAAAGGGAACGTTCACCAAGATTCAGCGTTTTAAAATGAAGCCATGCCCATCTCAAAAGAAGATGACAAGAGTTCGTGGGAGCAATATCACATAATACTTCTTTCACACATTGTCCTGTACTGAATTTGATCCTTGCTTGATTCGGATGAAAGCTTGTTGGTAACTTGAGTTTCTCCACCAATCTTTGGCTTACAACATTGTTGTCGCTTTCGTAGACGAATGCAACTAAACATGGGTGGCCTTTGATTAAACACCTTGTTCTCTACTACCTTGTCCATAATCTTTCTCTTTACTTCCTTTTCTTTTTCTTTAATTTCTATTCTTTCTTTTTCTATTTTCTCCTTCAACGTACGTTGATCCTTCTTGGATTGTCTTGGTGTCATAAATTTGAACTTCATTTCATGTCTCTCATGCATCAAATAAAGGGAACGTTCACCAAGATTCAGCGTTTTAAAATGAAGCCATGCCCATCTCAAAAGAAGATGACAAGAGTTCGTGGGAGCAATATCACATAATACTTCTTTCACACATTGTCCTGTACTGAATTTGATCCTTGCTTGATTCGGATGAAAGCTTGTTGGTAACTTGAGTTTCTCCACCAATCTTTGGCTTACAACATTGTTGTCGCTTTCGTAAACGAATGCAACTAAACATGGGTGGCCTTCGATTAAACACCTTGTTCTCTACTACCTTTTCCATAATCTTTTTCTTTACTTCCTTTTCTTTTTCTTTAATTTCTATTCTTTCTTTTTCTATTTTCTCCTTCAACGTACGTTGATCCTTCTTCGATTGTCTTGGTGTCATAAATTTGAACTTCATTTCATGTCCCTCATGCATCAAATAAAGGGAACGTTCACCAAGATTGAGCGTGTTCAAATGAAGCCATGCCCATCTCAAAAGAAGATGACAAGAGTTCGTGGGAAGAATATCACATAATACTTCTTTCACACATTGTCTTGTACTGAATTTGATCCTTGCTTGATTCGGATGAAAGCTTGTTGGTAACTTGAGTTTCTCCACCAATCTTTGGCTTACAACATTGTTGTCGCTTTCGTAGACGAATGCAACTAAACATGGGTGGCCTTCGATTAAACACCTTGTTCTCTACTACCTTGTCCATAATCTTTCTCTTTACTTCCTTTTCTTTTTCTTTAATTTCTATTCTTTCTTTTTCTATTTTCTCCTTCAACGTACGTTGATCCTTGTTGGATTGTCTTGGTGTCATAAATTTCAACTTCATTTCATGTCCCTCATGCATCAAATAAAGGGAACGTTCACCAAGATTCAGCGTTTTAAAATGAAGCCATGCCCATCTCAAAAGAAGATGACAAGAGTTCGTGGGAGCAATATCACATAATACTTCTTTCACACATTGTCTTGTACTGAATTTGATCCTTGCTTGATTCGGATGAAAGCTTGTTGGTAACTTGAGTTTCTCCACCAATCTTTGGCTTACAACATTGTTGTCGCTTTCGTAGACGAATGCAACTAAACATGGGTGGCCTTCGATTAAACACCTTGTTCTCTACTACCTTTTCCATAATCTTTTTCTTTACTTCCTTTTCTTTTTCTTTAATTTCTATTCTTTCTTTTTCTATTTTCTCCCTCAACGTACGTTGATCCTTCTTGGATTGTCTTGGTGTCATAAATTTGAACTTCATTTCATGTCCCTCATGCATCAAATAAAGGGAACGTTCACCAAGATTGAGCGTGTTCAAATGAAGCCATGCCCATCTCAAAAGAAGATGACAAGAGTTCGTGGGAGCAATATCACATAATACTTCTTTCACACATTGTCCTGTACTGAATTTGATCCTTGCTTGATTCGGATGAAAGCTTGTTGGTAACTTGAGTTTCTCCACCAATCTTTGGCTTACAACATTGTTGTCGCTTTCGTAAATGAATGCAACTAAACATGGGTGGCCTTCGATTAAACACCTTGTTCTCTACTACATTTTCCATAGTCTTTTTCTTTACTTCCTTTTCTTTTTCTTTAATTTCTATTCTTTCTTTTTCTATTTTCTCCTTCAACGTACGTTGATCCTTGTTGGATTGTCTTGGTGTCATAAATTTGAACTTCATTTCATGTCCCTCATGCATCAAATAAAGGGAACGTTCACCAAGATTCAGCATTTTAAAATGAAGCCATGCGCATCTCAAAAGAAGATGACAAGAGTTCGTGGGAGCAATATCACATAATACTTCTTTCACACATTGTCCTGTACTGAATTTGATCCTTGCTTGATTCGGATGAAAGCTTGTTGGTAACTTGAGTTTCTCCACCAATCTTTGGCTTACAACATTGTTGTCGCTTTCGTAGACGAATGCAACTAAACATGGGTGGCCTTCGATTAAACACCTTGTTCTCTACTACCTTGTCCATAATCTTTCTCTTTACTTCCTTTTCTTTTTCTTTAATTTCTATTCTTTCTTTTTCTATTTTCTCCTTCAACGTACGTTGATCCTTGTTGGATTGTCTTGGTGTCATAAATTTGAACTTCATTTCATGTCCCTCATGCATCATATAAAGGGAACGTTCACCAAGATTCAGCGTTTTAAAATGAAGCCATGCCCATCTCAAAAGAAGATGACAAGAGTTCGTGGGAGCAATATCACATAATACTTCTTTCACACATTGTCCTGTACTGAATTTGATCCTTGCTTGATTCGGATGAAAGCTTGTTGGTAACTTGAGTTTCTCCACCAATCTTTGGCTTACAACATTGTTGTCGCTTTCGTAGACGAATGCAACTAAACATGGGTGGCCTTCGATTAAACACCTTGTTCTCTACTACCTTGTCAATAATCTTTCTCTTTACTTCCTTTTCTTTTTCTTTAATTTCTATTCTTTCTTTTTCTATTTTCTCCTTCAACGTACGTTGATCCTTGTTGGATTGTCTTGGTGTCATAAATTTGAACTTCATTTCATGTCCCTCATGCATCATATAAAGGGAACGTTCACCAAGATTCAGCGTTTTAAAATGAAGCCATGCCCATCTCAAAAGAAGATGACAAGAGTTCGTGGGAGCAATATCACATAATACTTCTTTCACACATTGTCCTGTACTAAATTTGATCCTTGCTTGATTCGGATGAAAGCTTGTTGGTAACTTGAGTTTGTCCACCAATCTTTGGCTTACAACATTGTTGTCGCTTTCGTAGACGAATGCAACTAAACATGGGTGGCCTTCGATTAAACACCTTGTTCTCTACTACCTTGTCCATAATCTTTCTCTTTACTTCCTTTTCTTTTTCTTTAATTTCTATTCTTTCTTTTTCTATTTTCTCCCTCAACGTACGTTGATCCTTCTTGGATTGTCTTGGTGTCATAAATTTGAACTTCATTTCATGTCCCTCATGCATCAAATAAAGGGAACGTTCACCAAGATTCAGCGTTTTAAAATGAAGCCATGCCCATCTCAAAAGAAGATGACAAGAGTTCGTGGGAGCAATATCACATAATACTTCTTTCACACATTGTCCTGTACTGAATTTGATCCTTGCTTGATTCGGATGAAAGCTTGTTGGTAACTTGAGTTTCTCCACCAATCTTTGGCTTACAACATTGTTGTCGCTTTCGTAAACGAATGCAACTAAACATGGGTGGCCTTCGATTAAACACCTTGTTCTCTACTACATTTTCCATAGTCTTTTTCTTTACTTCCTTTTCTTTTTCTTTAATTTCTAATCTTTCTTTTTCTATTTTCTCCTTCAACGTACGTTGATCCTTCTTGGATTGTCTTGGTGTCATAAATTTGAACTTCATTTCATGTCCCTCATGCATCAAATAAAGGGAACGTTCACTAAGATTGAGCATTTTCAAATGAAGCCATGCCCATCTCAAAAGAAGATGACAAGAGTTCGTGGGAGCAATATCACATAATACTTCTTTCACACATTGTCCTGTACTAAATTTGATCCTTGCTTGATTCGGATGAAAGCTTGTTGGTAACTTGAGTTTCTCCACCAATCTTTGGCTTACAACATTGTTGTCGCTTTCGTAAACGAATGCAACTAAACATGGGTGGCCTTCGATTAAACACCTTGTTCTCTACTACATTTTCCATAGTCTTTTTCTTTACTTCCTTTTCTTTTTCTTTAATTTCTAATCTTTCTTTTTCTATTTTCTCCTTCAACGTACGTTGATCCTTCTTGGATTGTCTTGGTGTCATAAATTTGAACTTCATTTCATGTCCCTCATGCATCAAATAAAGGGAACGTTCACCAAGATTGAGCGTTTTCAAATGAAGCCATGCCCATCTCAAAAGAAGATGACAAGAGTTCGTGGGAGCAATATCACATAATACTTCTTTCACACATTGTCCTGTACTAAATTTGATCCTTGCTTGATTCGGATGAAAGCTTGTTGGTAACTTGAGTTTCTCCACCAATCTTTGGCTTACAACATTGTTGTCGCTTTCGTAAACGAATGCAACTAAACATGGGTGGCCTTCGATTAAACACCTTGTTCTCTACTACCTTTTCCATAATCTTTTTCTTTACTTCCTTTTCTTTTTCTTCAATTTCCCTTCCTTCAGCACTTTATATTTCTTCTTTTTCTATTTTTTCTTTTTCTATTTTCTCCTTCAACATCTGTTGATCCTTCTTAGCTTGTGTTGGTGTCATAAATTTCAACTTCATTTCATGTCCCTCATGCGTCAAATAAAGGGAACGTTCACCAAGATTGAGCGTTTTAAAATGAAGCCATGCCCATCTCAAAAGAAGATGACAAGAGTTCGTGGGAGCAATATCACATAATACTTCTTTCACACATTGTCCTGTACTGAATTTGATCCTTGCTTGATTCGGATGAAAGCTTGTTGGTAACTTGAGTTTCTCCACCAGTCTTTGGCTTACAACATTGTTGTCGCTTTCGTAAACGAATGCAACTAAACATGGGTGGTCTTCGATTAAACACCTTATGCTATACTACCTTTTCCATAATCTTTTTCTTTACTTCCTTTTCTTTTTCTTCAATTTCCCTTCCTTCTGCAGTTTATATTTCTTCTTTTTCAATTCTTTCTTTTTCTATTTTCTCCTTCAACGTATGTTGATCCTTCTTGACTTGTCTTGGTGTCATAAATTTCAACTTCATTTCACGTCCCTCATGCCTCAAATAAAGGGAACATTCAGAAGAAATGAGCATTGTAAAATGAAGCCATGCCCATCTCAAAAGAAGTTGACAAGGGTTCGTGGGAGCAATATCACATAATACTTCTTTCACACATTGTCTTGTACTGAGTTTGATACTTGCTTGATTTGGATGAAAGCTTGTTGGTAACTTGAGTTTCTCCACAAATCTTTGGCTTACAACATTGTTGTCGCTTTCGTAAACGAATGCATCTAAACATGGGTGGCCTTCGATTAAACACCTTGTTCTCTACTACCTTTTCCGTCATCTTTATCTTTACTTCCTTTTCTTTTTCTTCAATTTCCCTTCCTTCTGCACTTTATATTTCTTCTTTCTCTATTCTTTCTTTTTATATTTTCTCATTCAACGTATGTTGATCCTTCTTGGCGTGTCTTGGTGTCATAAATTTCAACTTCATTTCATGTCCCTCATGCCTCAAATAAAGGGAACGTTCATAAGGATTGAACATTGTAAAATGAAGCCATGCCCATCTCAAAAGAAGTTGACAAGGGTTCGTGGGAGAAATATCACATAATACTTCTTTCACACATTGTCCTGTACTGAATTTGATCCTTGCTTGATTCGGATGAAAGCTTGTTGGTAACTTGAGTTTCTCCACCAATCTTTGGCGTACAACATTGTTGTCGCTTTCGTAAACGAATGCAACCAAACATGGGTGGCCTTCGATTAAACACCTTGTTCTCTACTACCTTGTCCATCATCTTTATCTTTACTTCTTTTTCTTTTTCTTCAATTTCCCTTCCTTCTAGAGTTTATATTTCTTCTTTTTCAATGCTTTCTTTTTCTATTTTCTCCTTCAGCCTATGTTCATCCTTCTTGGCTTGTCTTGGTGTCATAAATTTCGACATCATTTCTTGTCCCTCATGCCTCAAATAAAGGGAACGTTCATCAAGATTAAGCGTTTTAAAATGAGGTCATGCCCATCTCAAAAGAAGATGACAAGAGTTCGTGGGAGCAATATCACATAATACTTCTTTCACACATTGTCCTGTACTGAATTTGATCCTTGCTTGATTCGGATGAAAGCTTGTTGGTAACTTGAGTTTCTCCCCCAATCTTTGTCGTACAACATTGTTGTCGCTTTCGTAAACGAATGCAACCAAACATGGGTGGCCTTCGATTAAACACTTTGTTCTCTACTACCTTTTCCATCATCTTTATCTTTACTTCCTTTTCTTTTCTTCAATTTCCCTTCCTTCTGCACTTTATATTTCTTCTTTTTCTATTCTTTCTTTTTCAATTTTCTCCTTCAACGTATGTTGATCCTTCTTGGATAGTCTTGGTGTCATAAATTTCAACTTCATTTCATGTCCCTCATGCACCAAATAAAGGGAACGTTCACCAAGATTGAGCGTTTTAAAATGAAGCCATGCCCATCTCAAAAGAAGATGACAAGAGTTCATGGGAGCAATATCAAATAATACTTCTTTCACACATTGTCCTATACTAAATTTGATCTTTGCTTGATTCGGATGAAAGCTTGTTGGTAACTTGAGTTTGTCGACCAATCTTTGGCTTACAACATTGTTGTCGCTTTCGTAAACGAATGCAACTAAACATGGGTGGCCTTCGATTAAACACCTTGTTCTCTACTACATTTTTCGTCATCTTTATCTCTACTTCCTTTTCTTTTTCTTCAATTTGCCTTCCTTCTGCACTTTATATTTCTTCAATTTCTATTCTTTCTTTTTTTTATTTTCTCCTTCAACGTATGTTGATCCTTCTTGGATTGTCTTGGTGTCATAAATTTCAACTTCATTTCATGTCCCTCATGCCTCAAATAAAGGGAACGTTCACCAAGATTGAGCGTTTTAAAATGAAGCCATGCCCATCTCAAAAGAAGATGACAAGAGTTCGTGGGAGCAATATCACATAATACTTCTTTCACACATTATCTTATACTGAATTTGATCCTTGCTTGATTCGGATGAAAGCTTGTTGGTAACTTGAGTTTCTCCACCAATCTTTGGCTTACAACATTGTTGTCGCTTTCGTAAACGAATGCAACTAAACATGGGGGGCCTTCGATTAAACACCTTGTTCTTTACTACCTTTTCCATAATCTTTTTCTTTACTTCCTTTTCTTTTTCTTCAATTTCTATTCTTTCTTTTTCTATTTTCTCGTTCAACGTATGTTGATCCTTCTTGGATTGTCTTGGTGTCATAAATTTCAACTTCATTTCATGTCCCTCATGCATCAAATAAAGGGAACGTTCACCAAGATTGAGCGTTTTAAAATGAAGCCATGCCCATCTCAAAAGAAGATGACAAGAGTTCGTGGGAGCATTATCACATAATACTTCTTTCACACATTGTCCTGTACTGAATTTGATCCTTGCTTGATTTGGATGAAAGCTTATTGGTAACTTGAGTTTCTCCACCAATCTTTGGCTTACAACATTGTTGTCGCTTTCGTAAATGAATGCAACTAAACATGGGTGGACTTCGATTAAACACCTTATTCTCTACTACCTTTTCCATAATCTTTTTCATTACTTCCTTTTCTTTTTCTTCAATTTCCCTTCCTTCTGCACTTTATATTTCTTATTTTTCTATTCTTTCTTTTTCTATTTTCTCCTTCAACGTATATTGATCCTTCTTGGATTGTCTTGGTGTCATAAATTTCAACTTCATTTCATGTCCCTCATGGATCAAATAAAGGGAACGTTCACCAAGATTAAGCGTTTTAAATTGAAGCCATGCCCATCTCAAAAGAAGATGACAAGAGTTCGTGGGAGCAATATCACATAATACTTCTTTCACACATTGTCCTGTACTGAATTTGATCCTTGCTTGATTCGGATGAAAGCTTGTTGGTAACTTGAGTTTCTCCACCAATCTTTGTCTTACAACATTGTTGTCGCTTTCGTAAACGAATGCAACTAAACATGGGTGGCCTTCGATTAAACACCTTGTTCTCTACTACCTTTTCCATCATCTTTATCTTTACTTCCTTTTCTTTTTCTTCAATTTCTATTCTTTCTTTTTCTATTTTCTCCTTCAACGTATGTTGATCCTTCTTGGATTGTCTTGGTGTCATAAATTTCAACTTCATTTCATGTCCCTCATGCATCAAATAAAGGGAACGTTCACCAAGAGTGAGCGTTTGAAAATGAAGCCATGCCATCTCAAAACAAGATGACAAGAGTTTGTGGGAGCAATATCACATAATACTTCTTTCACACATTGTCCTGTACTGAATTTGATCATTGCTTGATTCGGATGAAAGCTTGTTAGTAACTTGAGTTTCTCCACCAATCTTTGGCTTACAACATTGTTGTCGCTTTCGTAAACGAATGCAACTAAACATGGGGGGCCTTCGATTAAACACCTTGTTCTCTACTACCTTTTCCATAATCTTTTTCTTTACTTCCTTTTCTTTTTCTTCAATTTCTATTCTTTCTTTTTCTATTTTCTCCTTCAACGTATGTTGATCCTTCTTATATTGTCTTGGTGTCATAAATTTCAATTTCATTTCATGTCCCTCATGCATCAAATAAAGGGAACGTTCACAAAGATTGAGCGTTTTAAAATTAAGCCACGCCCATCTCAAAAGAAGATGACAAGAGTTCGTGGAAGCAATATCACATAATACTTCTTTCACACATTGTCTTGTACTGAATTTGATCCTTGCTTGATTCGGATGAAAGCTTGTTGGTAACTTGAGTTTCTCCAACAATCTTTGGCTTACAACATTGTTGTCGCTTTCGCAAACGAATGCAACTAAACATGGGTGGCCTTCGATTAAACACCTTGTTCTCTACTATCTTTTCCATCATCTTTATCTTTACTTCCTTTTCTTTTTCTTCAATTTTCGTTCCTTCTAGAGTTTATATTTCTTCTTTTTCTATGCTTTCTTTTTCTATTTTATCCTTCAGCCTATGTTGATCCTTCTTGGCTTGTCTTGGTGTCATAAATTTCGACATCATTTCTTGTCCCTCATGCCTCAAATAAAGGGAACGTTCATCAAGATTAAGCGTTTTAAAATGAGGTCATGCCCATCTCAAAAGAAGATGACAAGAGTTCGTGGGAGCAATATCACATAATACTTCTTTCACATATTGTCCTGTACTGAATTTGATCCTTGCTTGATTCGGATGAAAGCTTGTTGGTAACTTGAGTTTCTCCCCCAATCTTTGGCGTACAACATTGTTGTCGCTTTCGTAAACGAATGCAACCAAACATGGGTGGCCTTCGATTAAACACCTTGTTCTCTACTACCTTTTCCATCATCTTTATCTTTACTTCCTTTTCTTTTTCTTCAATTTCCCTTCCTTCTAGAGTTTATATTTCTTCTTTTTCAATGCTTTCTTTTTCTATTTTCTCCTTCAGCCTATGTTGATCCTTCGGCTTGTCTTGGTGTCATAAATTTCGACATCATTTCTTGTCCCTCATGCCTCAAATAAAGGGAACGTTCATCAAGATTAAGCGTTTTAAGATGAGGTCATGCCCATCTCAAAAGAAGATGACAAGAGTTCGTGGGAGCAATATCACATAATACTTCTTTCACACATTGTCCTGTACTGAATTTGATGCTTGCTTGATTCGGATGAAAGCTTGTTGGTAACTTGAGTTTCTCCCCCAATCTTTGGCGTACAACATTGTTGTCGCTTTAGTAAACGAATGCAACTAAACATGGGTGGCCTTCGATTAAACACCTTGTTCTCTACTACCTTTTCCATCATCTTTATCTTTACTTCCTTTTCTTTTTCTTCAATTTCCCTTCCTTCTGCACTTTATATTTCTTCTTTTTCTATTCTTTCTTTTTCTATTTTCTCCTTCAACGTATGTTGTTCCTTCTTGGATAGTCTTGGTGTCAAAAATTTCAACTTCATTTTATGTCCCTCATGCACCAAATAACGGGAACGTTCACCAAGATTGAGCGTTTTAAAATGAAGCCATGCCCATCTCAAAAGAAGATGACAAGAGTTCGTGGGAGCAATATCAAATAATACTTCTTTCACACATTGTCCTATACTGAATTTGATCTTTGCTTGATTCGGATGAAAGCTTGTTGGTAACTTGAGTTTCTCGACAAATCTTTGGCTTACAACATTGTTGTCGCTTTCGTAAACGAATGCAACTAAACTTGGGTGGCCTTCGATTAAACACCTTGTTCTCTACTACTTTTTCCGTCATCTTTATCTCTACTTCCTTTTCTTTTTCTTCAATTTGTCTTCCTTCTGCACTTTATATTTCTTCAATTTCTATTCTTTCTTTTTTTTATTTTCTCCTTCAACGTATGTTGATCCTTCTTGGATTGTCTTGGTGTCATAAATTTCAACTTCATTTCATGTCCCTCATGCCTCAAATAAAGGGAACGTTCACCAAGATTGAGCGTTTTAAAATGAAGCCATGCCCATCTCAAAAGAAGATGACAAGAGTTCGTGGGAGCAATATCACATAATACTTCTTTCACACATTATCTTGTACTGAATTTGATCCTTGCTTGATTCGGATGAAAGCTTGTTGGTAACTTGAGTTTCTCCACCAATCTTTGTCTTACAACATTGTTGTCGCTTTCGTAAACGAATGCAACTAAACATGGGGGGCCTTCGATTAAACACCTTGTTCTCTACTACCTTTTCCATAATCTTTTTCTTTATTTCCTTTTCTTTTTCTTCAATTTCTATTCTTTCTTTTTCTATTTTCTCGTTCAACGTATGTTGATCCTTCTTGGATTGTCTTGGTGTCATAAATTTCAACTTCATTTCATGTCCCTCATGCATCAAATAAAGGGAACGTTCACCAAGATTGAGCGTTTTAAAATGAAGCCATGCCCATCTCAAAAGAAGATGACAAGAGTTCGTGGGAGCAATATCACATAATACTTCTTTCACACATTGTCCTGTACTGAATTTGATCCTTGCTTGATTTGGATGAAAGCTTGTTGGTAACTTGAGTTTCTCCACCAATCTTTGGCTTACAACATTGTTGTCGCTTTCGTAAATGAATGCAACTAAATATGGGTGGACTTCGATTAAGCACCTTATTCTCTACTACCTTTTCCATAATCTTTTTCATTACTTCCTTTTCTTTTTCTTCAATTTCCCTTCCTTCTGCACTTTATATTTCTTATTTTTCTATTCTTTCTTTTTCTATTTTCTCCTTCAACGTATGTTGATCCTTCTTGGATTGTCTTGGTGTCATAAATTTCTACTTCATTTCATGTCCCTCATGGATCAAATAAAGGGAACGTTCACCAAGATTAAGCGTTTTAAAATGAAGCCATGCCCATCTCAAAAGAAGATGACAAGAGTTCGTGGGAGCAATATCACATAATACTTCTTTCACACATTGTCCTGTACTGAATTTGATCCTTGCTTGATTCGGATGAAAGCTTGTTGGTAACTTGAGTTTCTCCACCAATCTTTGTCTTACAACATTGTTGTCGCTTTCGTAAACGAATGCAACTAAACATGGGTGGCCTTCGATTAAACACCTTGTTCTCTACTACCTTTTCCATCATCTTTATCTTTACTTCCTTTTCTTTTTCTTCAATTTCTATTCTTTCTTTTTCTATTTTCTCCTTCAACGTATGTAGGGATGGCAACGGAGCGGGGCGGGTACGGGTATCATGATGCCATCCCCATCCCCATAATAAAAATTCATCCCCATCCCCATCCCCAAACCTAACGGGTATACAACTTTTGACCCATCCCCATCCCCACCGGGTAACGGGTATTTTCTTATACCCATACCCATACCCATTTTTTTATTGTTCCATATATCAATTAAATATTTTTTATAAAAAAAATTTAAAAATCACACCAACGGAATCATGATACTATCAAAATATTCAATATTAAAATAACATACTCTTTTTGATTTTCATGATGTCAAATATTAAGAAAAATATTATAATAGTATAAATCTCAAATTAAAGTATCAAATAACAACTAAATAAAATTCAAATAATTATATAAAAGCTAAAAAATTACACATTACTAAAATTTTATAATAACCAAAATATTTATTAATTTTACAAATGATTAGTGGTTTCATTTGCATTCGATCCACCTACACATAGAAAAAAAATGAAAAATTAGATATGATATAATAATTGAAATTGAAAATTTTAATTACTAGAATATAATGTACCTTCTTCATCAGATTCATTATCATAAAGGAGTAAAGATAATTAAATGTGTGACCCAAATTTGAGAATATCCATTTGAACATAACATAACGGAAAAAAAATGTATAATTAAGATTATGATAAAAGGAAAAGTACCTTGAAGATCTGCTTAAACCTTAAAGAACAAGCCAAACAATTAAAAGAGAGTAAAAAAGTGTATAACCAAAGTAACAAAAAGAAGAGCTACAAAATAAGAGTCAAACATTTTCATGAAAATAAATAAATAAATAAAGATAATCAAATGTGTAACCTAAAAATTATTTCATAGAATGAAATTGAGGAACACCTATTTGAACATGACCATGTACAGAGAGTAAAAATTATGTAATAAGAAGAAGAAAAATTACCTTCAAAATTAAATCTTGAAAAACAAACCAGACAATTGAGAGAGTAAACAAAGTGTATAACAAAAAACAAAGAGAATGAGAAATATGTTATATATATATATATATATATATATATATATATTATATTATATTATATATTATATTACTATGTATATATATATTATATGTGTGAATATCTTATGTTTTTATATATATATATAATTATTTATATATATTATATTATATTATTATTACTATGTATATATATTATATGTGTGGATATCTTATGTTTATATATATATATATATATATATATATATATTTTTTATAGATATATATTTATTTTAAGTATATATTATATTATATTATATAATAATATAAATATAATAATATATATTATATTATTATGTATATATATTATATGTATATGCGTAGATATTTTATGCTTTTATATATATATATATATATATATATATATATATATATATATATATATATATATATATATATATTTCTTTTAAATTTTTATAAATTTGTAATGTTATAAATTTGTTTATAAAAGATCTCACTAGTTAAATGATTAATTTGTTTTATACGTATATATTATATATATTATATTATATTATTATGTATATATATTATATGTATATTATATTATATTATATTATATTATATTACATGTATATGTGTAAATATATATATATATATATATATATATATATAAAAGTATATTTTATTTATATGTATATATACTATATTATATTATATTATATTATATTTTATGTGTAAATGTATTATTTATTTATATATATTTTTTAGATTATTTAATAAATTATAAATAGTTTAGTAATTTAAGCGGGGACGGGTATTTGGGCGGGTATATATATATCCCCATCCCCATCCCCATCCCCAGTTGAAAATTTCGGGTATTACCCATACCCATACCCATACCCAGTCAAAGCGGGGATTCCCCGTCAAAACGGGAACGGGTTCGGGTGATACCCACGGGCACGGGTTTATTTGCCATCTCTACACGTATGTTGATCCTTCTTGGATTGTCTTGGTGTCATAAATTTCAACTTCATTTCATGTCCCTCATGCATCAAATAAAGGGAACGTTCACCAAGAGTGAGCGTTTGAAAATGAAGCCATGCCCATCTCAAAAGAAGATGACAAGAGTTTGTGGGAGCAATATCACATAATACTTCTTTCACACATTGTCCTGTACTGAATTTGATCATTGCTTGATTCGGATGAAAGCTTGTTGGTAACTTGAGTTTCTCCACCAATCTTTGGCTTACAACATTGTTGTCGCTTTCGTAAACGAATGCAACTAAACATGGGTGGCCTTCGATTAAACACCTTGTTCTCTACTACCTTTTCCATCATCTTTATCTTTACTTCCTTTTCTTTTTCTTTAATTTCCCTTCCTTCTGCAGTTTATATTTCTTCTTTTTCTATTCTTTCTTTTTCTATTTTCTCCTTCAACGTATGTTGATCCTTCTTGGCTTGTCATAGTGTCATAAATTTCAACTTCATTTCATGTCCCTCATGCCTCAAATAAAGGGAACGTTCATAAGGATTGAGCATTGTAAAATGAAGCCATGCCCATCTCAAAAAAGTTTACAAGGGTTCGTGGGAGCAATATCACATAATACTTCTTTCACACATTGTCTTGTACTAAATTTGATCCTTGCTTTATTCGGATGAAAGCTTGTTGGTAACTTGAGTTTCTCCACCAATATTTGGCTTACAACAATGTTGTCGCTTTCGTAAACGAATGCAACTAAACATGGGGGGCCTTCGATTAAACACATTGTTCTCTACTACCTTTTCCATAATCTTTTTCTTTACTTCCTTTTCTTTTTCTTCAATTTCTATTCTTTCTTTTTCTATTTTCTCGTTCAACGTATGTTGATCCTTCTTGGATTGTCTTGGTGTCATAAATTTCAACTTCATTTCATGTCCCTCATGCATCAAATAAAGGGAACGTTCACCAAGATTGAGCGTTTTAAAATGAAGCCATGCCCATCTCAAAAAAGTTTACAAGGGTTCGTGGGAGCAATATCACATAATACTTCTTTCACACATTGTCTTGTACTAAATTTGATCCTTGCTTTATTCGGATGAAAGCTTGTTGGTAACTTGAGTTTCTCCACCAATCTTTGGCTTACAACATTGTTGTCGCTTTCGTAAACGAATGCAACTAAACATGGGTGGCCTTCGATTAAACACCTTGTTCTCTACTACCTTTTCCATAATCTTTTTCTTTACTTCCTTTTCTTTTTCTTCAATTTCCCTTCCTTCTGCACTTTATATTTCTTCTTTTTCTATTTTTTCTTTTTCTATTTTCTGCTTCAACATATGTTGATCCTTCTTGGCTTGTTTTGGTGTCATAAATTTCAACTTCATTTCATGTCCCTCATGCCTCAAATAAAGGGAACGTTCATAAGGATTGAACATTGTAAAATGAAGCCATGCCCATCTCAAAAGAAGTTGACAAGGGTTCGTGGGAGCAATATCACATAATACTTCTTTCACACATTGTCTTGTACTTTTGATCCTTGCTTGATTCGGATGAAAGCTTGTTGGTAACTTGAGTTTCTCCACCAATCTTTGGCTTACAACACTGTTGTCGCTTTCGTAAACGAATGCAACTTAACATGGGTGGCCTTCGATTAAACACCTTGTTCTCTACTACCTTTTTCATAATCTTTTTCTTTACTTCCTTTTCTTTTTCTTCAATTTCTATTCTTTCTTTTTCTATTTTCTCCTTCAACGTATGTTGATCCTTCTTATATTGTCTTGGTGTCATAAATTTCAACCTCATTTCACGTCCGTCATGCCTTAAATAAAGGGAACATTCATAAGAAATGAGCATTGTAAAATGAAGCCATGCCCGTCTCAAAAGAAGTTGACAAGGGTTCGTGGAAGCAATATCACATCATACTTCTTTCACACATTGTCTTGTACTGAGTTTGATCCTTGCTTGATTCGGATGAAAGCTTGTTGGTAACTTGAGTTTCTCCAACAATCTTTGGCTTACAACATTGTTGTCGCTTTCGTAAACGAATGCAACTAAACATGGGTGGCCTTCGATTAAACACCTTGTTTCTCTACATCCTTTTCCATCATCTTTTTCGTTACTTCCTTTTCTTTCTCTTCAATTTCCCTTCCTTCTGCAGTTTATATTTCTTCTTTTTCTATTTTCTCCTTCAGCCTTTGTTGATCCTTACTGGCTTGTGTTGGTGTCATAAATTTCAACTTCATTTCATGTCCCTCATGTCTCAAATAAAGGGAACGTTCATTAAGATTGAGCGTTTTAAAATGAAGTCATGCCCATCTCAAAAGAAGATGACAAGAGTTCGTGGGAGCAATATCACATAATACTTCTTTCACACATTATCTTGCACTGAATTTGATCCTTGCTTGATTCAGATGAAAGCTTGTTGGTAACTTGAGTTTCTCCACCAATCTTTGGCTTACAACATTGTTGTCGCTTTCGTAAACGAATGCAACTAAACATGGGTGGCCTTCGATTAAACACCTTGTTTCTCTACTTCCTTTTCCATCATCTTTTTCGTTACTTCCTTTTCTTTTTCTTCAATTTCCCTTCCTTCTGCAGTTTATATTTCTTCTTTTTCTATTTTCTCCTTCAGCCTTTGTTGATCCTTACTGGCTTGTGTTGGTGTCATAAATTTCAACTTCATTTCATGTCCCTCATGTCTCAAATAAAGGGAACGTTCATTAAGATTGAGCGTTTTAAAATGAAGCCATGCCCATCTCAAAAGAAGATGACAAGAGTTCGTGGGAGCAATATTACATAATACTTCTGTCACACATTGTCCTGTATTGAATGTGATCCTTGCTTGATAAGGATGAAAGCTTGTTGGTAACTTGAGTTTCTCCACCAATCTTTGGCTTGCAACATTGTTGTCGCTTTCGTAAATGAATGCAACTGAACATGGGTGGCCTTCGATTAAACACCTTGTTTCTCTACCTCCTTTTCCATCATCTTTATCTTTACTTCCTTTTCTTTTTCTTCAATTTCTATTCTTTCTTGTTCTATTTTCTCGTTCAACGTATGTTGATCCTTCTTGGATTGTCTTGGTGTCATAAATTTCAACTTCATTTCATGTCCCTCATGCATTAAATAAAGGGAACGTTCACCAAGATTGAGCGTTTTAAAATGAAGCCATGCCCATCTCAAAAGAAGATGACAAGAGTTCGTGGGAGCAATATCACATAATACTTCTTTCACACATTGTCCTGTACTGAATTTGATCCTTGCTTGATTCGGATGAAAGCTTGTGGGTAACTTGAGTTTCTCCACCAATCTTTGGCTTACAACATTGTCGTCGCTTTCGTAAACGAATGCAACCAAATATGGGTGGCCTTCGATTAAACACCTTATTCTCTACTACCTTTTCCATCATCTTTATCTTTACTTCCTTTTCTTTTTCTTCAATTTCCCTTCCTTCTAGAGTTTATATTTCTTCTTTTTCAATGCTTTCTTTTTCTATTTTCTCCTATGTTGATCCTTCTTGACTTGTCTTGGTGTCATAAATTTCGACATCATTTCTTGTCCCTCATGCCTCAAATAAAGGGAACGTTCATCAAGATTAAGTGTTTTAAAATGAGGTCATGCCCATCTCAAAAGAAGATGACAAGAGTTCGTGGGAGCAATATCACATAATACTTCTTTCACACATTGTCCTGTACTGAATTTGATCCTTGCTTGATTCGGATGAAAGCTTGTTGGTAACTTGAGTTTCTCCCCCAATCTTTGGCGTACAACATTGTTGTCGCTTTCGTAAACGAATGCAACCAAACATGGGTGGCTTTCGATTAAACACTTTGTTCTCTACTACCTTTTCCATCATCTTTATCTTTACTTCCTTTTCTTTTTCTTCAATTTCCCTTCCTTCTGCACTTTATATTTCTTCAATTTCTATTCTTTCTTTTTCTATTTTCTCGTTCAACGTATGTTGATCCTTCTTGGATAGTCTTGGTGTCATAAATTTCAACTTCATTTCATGTCCCTCATGCACCAAATAAAGGGAACGTTCACCAAGATTGAGCGTTTTAAAATGAAGCCATGCCCATCTCAAAAGAAGATGACAAGAGTTCGTGGGAGCAATATCAAATAATACTTCTTTCACACATTGTCCTATACTGAATTTGATCTTTGCTTGATTCGGATGAAAGCTTGTTGGTAACTTGAGTTTCTCGACCAATCTTTGGCTTACAACATTGTTGTCGCTTTCGTAAACGAATGCAACTAAACATGGGTGGCCTTCGATTAAACACCTTGTTCTCTACTACCTTTTCCGTCATCTTTATCTCTACTTCCTTTTCTTTTTCTTCAATTTGCCTTCCTTCTGCACTTTATATTTCTTCAATTTCTATTCTTTCTTTTTTTTATTTTCTCCTTCAACGTATGTTGATCCTTCTTGGATTGCCTTGGTGTCATAAATTTCAACTTCATTTCATGTCCCTCATGCCTCAAATAAAGGGAACGTTCACCAAGATTGAGCGTTTTAAAATGAAGCCATGCCCATCTCAAAAGAAGATGACAAAAGTTCGTGGGAGCAATATCACATAATACTTGTTTCACACATTATCTTGTATTGAATTTGATCCTTGCTTGATTCGGATGAAAGCTTGTTGGTAACTTGAGTTTCGCCACCAATCTTTGGCTTACAACATTGTTGTCGCTTTCGTAAACGAATGCAACTAAACATGGGTGGCCTTCGATTAAACACCTTGTTCTCTACTACATTTTCCATAATCATTTTCTTTACTTCCTTTTCTTTTTCTTCAATTTCTATTCTTTCTTTTTCTATTTTCTCGTTCAACGTATGTTGATCCTTCTTGGATAGTCTTGGTGTCATAAATTTCAACTTCATTTCATGTCCCTCATGCATCAAATAAAGGGAACGTTCACCAAGATTGAGCGTTTTAAAATGAAGCCATGCCCATCTCAAAAGAAGATGACAAGAGTTCGTAGGAGCAATATCACATAATACTTCTTTCACACATTGTCTTGTACTGAATTTGATCCTTGCTTGATTCGGATGAAAGCTTGTTGGTAACTTGAGTTTCTCCACCAATCTTTGGCTTACAACATTGTTGTCGCTTTCGTAAACGAATGCAACTAAACATGGGTGGCCTTCGATTAAACACCTTGTTTCTCTACATCCTTTTCCATCATCTTTTTCGTTACTTCCTTTTCTTTTTCTTCAATTTCCCTTCCTTCTGCAGTTTATATTTCTTCTTTTTCTATTTTCTCCTTCAGCCTTTGTTGATCCTTACTGGCTTGTGTTGGTGTCATAAATTTCAACTTCATTTCATGTCCCTCATGTCTCAAATAAAGGGAACGTTCATTAAGATTGAGCGTTTTAAAATGAAGTCATGCCCATCTCAAAAGAAGATGACAAGAGTTCGTGGGAGCAATATCACATAATACTTCTTTCACACATTATCTTGCACTGAATTTGATCCTTGCTTGATTCGGATGAAAGCTTGTTGGTAACTTGAGTTTCTCCACCAATCTTTGGCTTACAACATTGTTGTCGCTTTCGTAAACGAATGCAACTAAACATGGGTGGCCTTCGATTAAACACCTTGTTTCTCTACTTCCTTTTCCATCATCTTTTTCGTTACTTCCTTTTCTTTTTCTTCAATTTCCCTTCCTTCTGCAGTTTATATTTCTTCTTTTTCTATTTTCTCCTTCAGCCTTTGTTGATCCTTACTGGCTTGTGTTGGTGTCATAAATTTCAACTTCATTTCATGTCCCTCATGTCTCAAATAAAGGGAACGTTCATTAAGATTGAGCGTTTTAAAATGAAGCCATGCCCATCTCAAAAGAAGATGACAAGAGTTCGTGGGAGCAATATCACATAATACTTCTGTCACACATTGTCCTGTATTGAATGTGATCCTTGCTTGATAAGGATGAAAGCTTGTTGGTAACTTGAGTTTCTCCACCAATCTTTGGCTTGCAACATTGTTGTCGCTTTCGTAAATGAATGCAACTGAACATGGGTGGCCTTCGATTAAACACTTTGTTTCTCTACCTCCTTTTCCATCATCTTTATCTTTACTTCCTTTTCTTTTTCTTCAATTTCTATTCTTTCTTTTTCTATTTTCTCGTTCAACGTATGTTGATCCTTCTTGGATTGTCTTGGTGTCATAAATTTCAACTTCATTTCATGTCCCTCATGCATTAAATAAAGGGAACGTTCACCAAGATTGAGCGTTTTAAAATGAAGCCATGCCCATCTCAAAAGAAGATGACAAGAGTTCGTGGGAGCAATATCACATAATACTTCTTTCACACATTGTCCTGTACTGAATTTGATCCTTGCTTGATTCGGATGAAAGCTTGTTGGTAACTTGAGTTTCTCCACCAATCTTTGGCTTACAACATTGTTGTCGCTTTCGTAAACGAATGCAACCAAACATGGGTGGCCTTCGATTAAACACCTTGTTCTCTACTACCTTTTCCATCATCTTTATCTTTACTTCCTTTTCTTTTTCTTCAATTTCCCTTCCTTCTAGAGTTTATATTTCTTCTTTTTCAATGCTTTCTTTTTCTATTTTCTCCTTCAGCCTATGTTGATCCTTCTTGGCTTGTCTTGGTGTCATAAATTTCGACATCATTTCTTGTCCCTCATGCCTCAAATAAAGGGAACGTTCATCAAGATTAAGCGTTTTAAAATGAGGTCATGCCCATCTCAAAAGAAGATGACAAGAGTTCGTGGGAGCAATATCACATAATACTTCTTTCACACATTGTCCTGTACTGAATTTGATCCTTGCTTGATTCGGATGAAAGCTTGTTGGTAACTTGAGTTTCTCCCCCAATCTTTGGCGTACAACATTGTGGTCGCTTTCGTAAACGAATGCAACCAAACATGGGTCGCCTTCGATTAAACACCTTGTTCTCTACTACCTTTTCCATCATCTTTATCTTTACTTCCTTTTCTTTTTCTTCAATTTCCCTTCCCTCTGCACTTTATATTTCTTCTTTTTCTATTCTTTCTTTTTCTATTTTCTCCTTCAACGTATGTTGATCCTTCTTGGATAGTCTTGGTGTGATAAATTTCAACTTCATTTCATGTCCCTCAAGCACCAAATAAAGGGAACGTTCACCAAGATTGAGCGTTTTAAAATGAAGCCATGCCCATCTCAAAAGAAGATGACAAGAGTTCGTGGGAGCAATATCAAATAATACTTCTTTCACACATTGTCCTATACTAAATTTGATCTTTGCTTGATTCGGATGAAAGCTTGTTGGTAACTTGAGTTTCTCGACCAATCTTTGGCTTACAACATTGTTGTCGCTTTCGTAAACGAATGCAACTAAACATGGGGGGCCTTCGATTAAACACCTTGTTCTCTACTACCTTTTCCATAATCTTTTTCTTTACTTCCTTTTCTTTTTCTTCAATTTCTATTCTTTCTTTTTCTATTTTCTCGTTCAACGTATGTTGATGCTTCTTGGATTGTCTTGGTGTCATAAATTTCAACTTCATTTCATGTCCCTCATGCATCAAATAAAGGGAACGTTCACCAAGATTGAGCGTTTTAAAATGACGCCATGCCCATCTCAAAAGGAGATGACAAGAGTTCGTGGGAGCAATATCACATAATACTTCTTTCACACATTGTCTTGTACTGAATTTGATCCTTGCTTGATTCGGATGAAAGCTTGTTGGTAACTTGAGTTTCTCCACCAATCTTTGGCTTACAACATTGTTGTCGCTTTCGTAAACGAATGCAACTAAACATGGGTGGCCTTCGATTAAACACCTTGTTTCTCTACTTCCTTTTCCATCATCTTTTTCGTTACTTCCTTTTCTTTTTCTTCAATTTCCCTTCCTTCTGCAGTTTATATTTCTTCTTTTTCTATTTTCTCCTTCAGCCTTTGTTGATCCTTACTGGCTTGTGTTGGTGTCATAAATTTCAACTTCATTTCATGTCCCTCATGTCTCAAATCAAGGGAACGTTCATTAAGATTGAGCGTTTTAAAGTGAAGCCATGCCCATCTCAAAAGAAGATGACAAGAGTTAGTGGGAGCAATATCACATAATACTTCTGTCACACATTGTCCTGTATTGAATGTGATCCTTGCTTGATAAGGATGAAAGCTTGTTGGTAACTTGAGTTTCTCCACCAATCTTTGGCTTGCAACATTGTTGTCGCTTTCGTAAATGAATGCAACTGAACATGGGTGGCCTTCGATTAAACACCTTGTTTCTCTACCTCCTTTTCCATCATCTTTATCTTTACTTCCTTTTCTTTTTCTTCAATTTCTATTCTTTCTTTTTCTATTTTCTCGTTCAACGTATGTTGATCCTTCTTGGATTGTCTTGGTGTCATAAATTTCAACTTCATTTCATGTCCCTCATGCATTAAATAAAGGGAACGTTCACCAAGATTGAGTGTTTTAAAATGAAGCCATGCCCATCTCAAAAGAAGATGACAAGAGTTCGTGGGAGCAATATCACATAATACTTCTTTCACACATTGTCCTGTACTGAATTTGATCCTTGCTCGATTCGGATGAAAGCTTGTTGGTAACTTGAGTTTCTCCACCAATCTTTGGCTTACAACATTGTCGTCGCTTTCGTAAACGAATGCAACCAAACATGGGTGGCCTTCGATTAAACACCTTGTTCTCTACTACCTTTTCCATCATCTTTATCTTTACTTCCTTTTCTTTTTCTTCAATTTCCCTTCCTTCTAGAGTTTATATTTCTTCTTTTTCAATGCTTTCTTTTTTTATTTTCTCCTTCAGCCTATGTTGATCCTTCTTGGCTTGTCTTGGTGTCATAAATTTCGACATCATTTCTTGTCCCTCATGCCTTAAATAAAGGGAACGTTCATCAAGATTAAGTGTTTTAAAATGAGGTCATGCCCATCTAAAAAGAAGATGACAAGAGTTCGTGGGAGCAATATCACATAATACTTCTTTCACACATTGTCCTGTACTGAATTTCATCCTTGCTTGATTCGGATAAAAGCTTGTTGGTAACTTGAGTTTCTCCCCCAATCTTTGGCGTACAACATTGTTGTCGCTTTCGTAAACGAATGCAACCAAACATGGGCGACCTTCGATTAAACACTTTGTTCTCTACTACCTTTTCCATCATCTTTATCTTTACTTCCTTTTCTTTTTCTTCAATTTCCCTTCCTTCTGCACTTTATATTTCTTCTTTTTCTATTCTTTCTTTTTCTATTTTCTCCTTCAACGTATGTTGATCCTTCTTGGATAGTCTTGGTGTCATAAATTTCAACTTCATTTCATGTCCCTCATGCACCAAATAAAGGGAACGTTCACCAAGATTGAGCGTTTTAAAATGAAGCCATGCCCATCTCAAAAGAAGATGACAAGAGTTCGTGGGAGCAATATCAAATAATACTTCTTTCACACATTGTCCTATACTGAATTTGATCTTTGCTTGATTCGGATGAAAGCTTGTTGGTAACTTGAGTTTCTCGACCAATCTTTGGCTTACAACATTGTTGTCGCTTTCGTAAACGAATGCAACCAAACATGGGCGACCTTCGATTAAACACTTTGTTCTCTACTACCTTTTCCATCATCTTTATCTTTACTTCCTTTTCTTTTTCTTCAATTTCCCTTCCTTCTGCACTTTATATTTCTTCTTTTTCTATTCTTTCTTTTTCTATTTTCTCCTTCAACGTATGTTGATCCTTCTTGGATAGTCTTGGTGTCATAAATTTCAACTTCATTTCATGTCCCTCGTGCACCAAATAAAGGGAACGTTCACCAAGATTGAGCGTTTTAAAATGAAGCCATGCCCATCTCAAAAGAAGATGACAAGAGTTCGTGGGAGCAATATCAAATAATACTTCTTTCACACATTGTCCTATACTGAATTTGATCTTTGCTTGATTCGGATGAAAGCTTGTTGGTAACTTGAGTTTCTCGACCAATCTTTGGCTTACAACATTGTTGTCGCTTTCGTAAACGAATGCAACTAAACATGGGTGGCCTTCGATTAAACACCTTGTTCTCTACTACCTTTTCCGTCATCTTTATCTCTACTTCCTTTTCTTTTTCTTCAATTTGCCTTCCTTCTGCACTTTATATTTCTTCAATTTCTATTCTTTCTTTTTTTTATTTTCTCCTTCAACGTATGTTGATCCTTCTTGGATTGTTTTGGTGTCATAAATTTCAACTTCATTTCATGTTCCTCATGCCTCAAATATAGGGAACGTTCACCAAGATTGAGCGTTTTAAAATGAAGCCATGCCCATCTCAAAAGAAGATGACAAGAGTTCGTGGGAGCAATATCACATAATACTTCTTTCACACATTGTCTTGTACTGAATTTGATCCTTGCTTGATTCGGATGAAAGCTTGTTGGTAACTTGAGTTTCTCCACCAATCTTTGGCTTACAACATTGTTGTCGCTTTCGTAAACGAATGCAACTAAACATGGGTGGCCTTCGATTAAACACCTTGTTTCTCTACTTCCTTTTCCATCATCTTTTTCGTTACATCCTTTTCTTTTTCTTCAATTTCCCTTCCTTCTGCAGTTTATATTTCTTCTTTTTCTATTTTCTCCTTCAGCCTTTGTTGATCCTTACTGGCTTGTGTTGGTGTCATAAATTTCAACTTCATTTCATGTCCCTCATGTCTCAAATAAAGGGAACGTTCATTAAGATTGAGCGTTTTAAAATGAAGCCATGCCCATCTCAAAAGAAGATGACAAGAGTTAGTGGGAGCAATATCACATAATACTTCTGTCACACATTGTCCTGTATTGAATGTGATCCTTGCTTGATACGGATGAAAGCTTGTTGGTAACTTGAGTTTCTCCACCAATCTTTGGCTTGCAACATTGTTGTCGCTTTCGTAAATGAATGCAACTGAACATGGGTGGCCTTCGATTAAACACCTTGTTTCTCTACCTCCTTTTCCATCATCTTTATCTTTACTTCCTTTTCTTTTTCTTCAATTTCTATTCTTTCTTTTTCTATTTTCTCGTTCAACGTATGTTGATCCTTCTTGGATTGTCTTGGTGTCATAAATTTCAACTTCATTTCATGTCCCTCATGCATCAAATAAAGGGAACGTTCACCAAGATTGAGCGTTTTAAAAGGAAGCCATGCCCATCTCAAAAGAAGATGACAAGAGTTCGTGGGAGCAATATCACATAATACTTCTTTCACACATTGTCCTGTAGTGAATTTGATCCTTGCTTGATTCGGATGAAAGCTTGTTGGTAACTTGAGTTTCTCCACCAATCTTTGGCTTACAACATTGTTGTCGCTTTCGTAAACGAATGCAACCAAACATGGGTGGCCTTCGATTAAACACCTTGTTCTCTACTACCTTTTCCATCATCTTTATCTTTACTTCCTTTTCTTTTTCTTCAATTTCCCTTCCTTCTAGAGTTTATATTTCTTCTTTTTCAATGCTTTCTTTTTCTATTTTCTCCTTCAGCCTATGTTGATCCTTCTTGGCTTGTCTTGGTGTCATAAATTTCGACATCATTTCTTGTCCCTCATGCCTCAAATAAAGGGAACGTTCATCAAGATTAAGCGTTTTAAAATGAGGCCATGCCCATCTCAAAAGAAGATGACAAGAGTTCGTGGGAGCAATATCACATAATACTTCTTTCACACATTGTCCTGTACTGAATTTGATCCTTGCTTGATTCGGATGAAAGCTTGTTGGTAACTTGAGTTTCTCCACCAATCTTTGGCTTACAACATTGTTGTCGCTTTCGTAAACAAATGCAACTAAACATGGGTGGCCTTCGATTAAACACCTTGTTCTCTACTACCTTTTCCGTCATCTTTATCTTTACTTCCTTTTCTTTTTCTTCAATTTCCCTTCCTTCTGCACTTTATATTTCTTCTTTTTCTATTCTTTCTTTTTCTATTTTCTCCTTCAACGTATGTTGATCCTTCTTGGATAGTCTTGGTGTCATAAATATCAACTTCATTTCATGTCCCTCATGCACCAAATAAAGGGAACGTTCACCAAGATTGAGCGTTTTAAAATGAAGTCATGCCCATCTCAAAAGAAGATGACAAGAGTTCGTGGGAGCAATATCAAATAATACTTCTTTCACACATTGTCCTATACTGAATTTGATCTTTGCTTGATTCGGATGAAAGCTTGTTGGTAACTTGAGTTTCTCGACCAATCTTTGGCTTACAACATTGTTGTCGCTTTCGTAAACGAATGCATCTAAACATGGGTGGCCTTTGATTAAACACCTTGTTCTCTACTACCTTTTTCGTCATCTTTATCTCTACTTCCTTTTCTTTTTCTTCAATTTCCCTTCCTTCTGCACTTTATATTTCTTCAATTTCTATTCTTTCTTTTTCTATTTTCTCCTTCAAAGTATGTTGATCCTTCTTGGATTGTCTTGGTGTCATAAATTTCAACTTCATTTCATGTCCCTCATGCATCAAATAAAGGGAACGTTCATCAAGATTGAGCGTTTTAAAATGAAGCCATGCCCATCTCAGAAGAAGATGACAAGAGTTCGTGGGAGCAATATCACATAATACTTCTTTCACACATTATCTTGTACTGAATTTGATCCTTGCTTGATACGGATGAAAGCTTGTTGGTAACTTGAGTTTCTCCACCAATCTTTGGCTTACAACATTGTTGTCGCTTTCGTAAACGAATGCAACTAAACATGGGTGGCCTTCAATTAAACACCTTGTTCTCTACTACCTTTTCATTAATCTTTTTCTTTACTTCCTTTTCCTTTTCTTCAATTTCTATTCTTTCTTTTTCTATTTTCTCGTTCAACGTATGTTGATCCTTCTTGGATTGTCTTGGTGTCATAAATTTCAACTTCATTTCATGTCCCTCATGCATCAAATAAAGGGAACGTTCACCAAGATTGAGCGTTTTAAAATGAAGCCATGCCCATCTCAAAAGAAGATGACAAGAGTTCGTGGGAGCAATATCACATAATACTTCTTTCACACATTGTCCTGTACTGAATTTGATCCTTGCTTGATTCGGATGAAAGCTTGTTGGTAACTTGAGTTTCTCCACCAATCTTTGGCTTACAACATTGTTGTCGCTTTCGTAAACGAATGCAACTAAACATGGGTGGCCTTCGATTAAACACCTTGTTTCTCTACTTCCTTTTCCATCATCTTTTTCGTTACTTCCTTTTCTTTTTCTTCAATTTCCCTTCCTTCTGCAGTTTATATTTCTTCTTTTTCTATTTTCTCCTTCAGCCTTTGTTGATCCTTACTGGCTTGTGTTGGTGTCATAAATTTCAACTTCATTTCATGTCCCTCATGTCTCAAATCAAGGGAACGTTCATTAAGATTGAGCGTTTTAAAATGAAGCCATGCCCATCTCAAAAGAAGATGACAAGAGTTCGTGGGAGCAATTTCACATAATACTTCTGTCACACATTGTCCTGTATTGAATGTGATCCTTGCTTGATAAGGATGAAAGCTTGTTGGTAACTTGAGTTTCTCCACCAATCTTTGGCTTGCAACATTGTTGTCGCTTTCGTAAATGAATGCAACTGAACATGGGTGGCCTTCGATTAAACACCTTGTTTCTCTACCTCCTTTTCCATCATCTTTATCTTTACTTCCTTTTCTTTTTCTTCAATTTCTATTCTTTCTTTTTCTATTTTCTCGTTCAACGTATGTTGATCCTTCTTGGATTGTCTTGGTGTCATAAATTTCAACTTCATTTCATGTCCCTCATGCATTAAATAAAGGGAACGTTCACCAAGATTGAGTGTTTTAAAATGAAGCCATGCCCATCTCAAAAGAAGATGACAAGAGTTCGTGGGAGCAATATCACATAATACTTCTTTCACACATTGTCCTGTACTGAATTTGATCCTTGCTCGATTCGGATGAAAGCTTGTTGGTAACTTGAGTTTCTCCACCAATCTTTGGCTTACAACATTGTCGTCGCTTTCGTAAACGAATGCAACCAAACATGGGTGGCCTTCGACTAAACACCTTGTTCTCTACTACCTTTTCCATCATCTTTATCTTTACTTCCTTTTCTTTTTCTTCAATTTCCCTTCCTTCTAGAGTTTATATTTCTTCTTTTTCAATGCTTTCTTTTTCTATTTTCTCCTTCAGCCTATGTTGATCCTTCTTGGCTTGTCTTGGTGTCATAAATTTCGACATCATTTCTTGTCCCTCATGCCTCAAATAAAGGGAACGTTCATCAAGATTAAGCGTTTTAAAATGAGGCCATGCCCATCTCAAAAGAAGATGACAAGAGTTCGTGGGAGCAATATCACATAATACTTCTTTCACACATTGTCCTGTACTGAATTTGATCCTTGCTTGATTCGGATGAAAGCTTGTTGGTAACTTGAGTTTCTCCACCAATCTTTGGCTTACAACATTGTTGTCGCTTTCGTAAACAAATGCAACTAAACATGGGTGGCCTTCGATTAAACACCTTGTTCTCTACTACCTTTTCCGTCATCTTTATCTTTACTTCCTTTTCTTTTTCTTCAATTTCCCTTCCTTCTGCACTTTATATTTCTTCTTTTTCTATTCTTTCTTTTTCTATTTTCTCCTTCAACGTATGTTGATCCTTCTTGGATAGTCTTGGTGTCATAAATATCAACTTCATTTCATGTCCCTCATGCACCAAATAAAGGGAACGTTCACCAAGATTGAGCGTTTTAAAATGAAGTCATGCCCATCTCAAAAGAAGATGACAAGAGTTCGTGGGAGCAATATCAAATAATACTTCTTTCACACATTGTCCTATACTGAATTTGATCTTTGCTTGATTCGGATGAAAGCTTGTTGGTAACTTGAGTTTCTCGACCAATCTTTGGCTTACAACATTGTTGTCGCTTTCGTAAACGAATGCATCTAAACATGGGTGGCCTTTGATTAAACACCTTGTTCTCTACTACCTTTTTCGTCATCTTTATCTCTACTTCCTTTTCTTTTTCTTCAATTTCCCTTCCTTCTGCACTTTATATTTCTTCAATTTCTATTCTTTCTTTTTCTATTTTCTCCTTCAAAGTATGTTGATCCTTCTTGGATTGTCTTGGTGTCATAAATTTCAACTTCATTTCATGTCCCTCATGCATCAAATAAAGGGAACGTTCATCAAGATTGAGCGTTTTAAAATGAAGCCATGCCCATCTCAGAAGAAGATGACAAGAGTTCGTGGGAGCAATATCACATAATACTTCTTTCACACATTATCTTGTACTGAATTTGATCCTTGCTTGATACGGATGAAAGCTTGTTGGTAACTTGAGTTTCTCCACCAATCTTTGGCTTACAACATTGTTGTCGCTTTCGTAAACGAATGCAACTAAACATGGGTGGCCTTCGATTAAACACCTTGTTCTCTACTACCTTTTCATTAATCTTTTTCTTTACTTCCTTTTCCTTTTCTTCAATTTCTATTCTTTCTTTTTCTATTTTCTCGTTCAACGTATGTTGATCCTTCTTGGATTGTCTTGGTGTCATAAATTTCAACTTCATTTCATGTCCCTCATGCATCAAATAAAGGGAACGTTCACCAAGATTGAGCGTTTTAAAATGAAGCCATGCCCATCTCAAAAGAAGATGACAAGAGTTCGTGGGAGCAATATCACATAATACTTCTTTCACACATTGTCCTGTACTGAATTTGATCCTTGCTTGATTCGGATGAAAGCTTGTTGGTAACTTGAGTTTCTCCACCAATCTTTGGCTTACAACATTGTTGTCGCTTTCGTAAACGAATGCAACTAAACATGGGTGGCCTTCGATTAAACACCTTGTTTCTCTACTTCCTTTTCCATCATCTTTTTCGTTACTTCCTTTTCTTTTTCTTCAATTTCCCTTCCTTCTGCAGTTTATATTTCTTCTTTTTCTATTTTCTCCTTCAGCCTTTGTTGATCCTTACTGGCTTGTGTTGGTGTCATAAATTTCAACTTCATTTCATGTCCCTCATGTCTCAAATCAAGGGAACGTTCATTAAGATTGAGCGTTTTAAAATGAAGCCATGCCCATCTCAAAAGAAGATGACAAGAGTTCGTGGGAGCAATTTCACATAATACTTCTGTCACACATTGTCCTGTATTGAATGTGATCCTTGCTTGATAAGGATGAAAGCTTGTTGGTAACTTGAGTTTCTCCACCAATCTTTGGCTTGCAACATTGTTGTCGCTTTCGTAAATGAATGCAACTGAACATGGGTGGCCTTCGATTAAACACCTTGTTTCTCTACCTCCTTTTCCATCATCTTTATCTTTACTTCCTTTTCTTTTTCTTCAATTTCTATTCTTTCTTTTTCTATTTTCTCGTTCAACGTATGTTGATCCTTCTTGGATTGTCTTGGTGTCATAAATTTCAACTTCATTTCATGTCCCTCATGCATTAAATAAAGGGAACGTTCACCAAGATTGAGTGTTTTAAAATGAAGCCATGCCCATCTCAAAAGAAGATGACAAGAGTTCGTGGGAGCAATATCACATAATACTTCTTTCACACATTGTCCTGTACTGAATTTGATCCTTGCTCGATTCGGATGAAAGCTTGTTGGTAACTTGAGTTTCTCCACCAATCTTTGGCTTACAACATTGTCGTCGCTTTCGTAAACGAATGCAACCAAACATGGGTGGCCTTCGATTAAACACCTTGTTCTCTACTACCTTTTCCATCATCTTTATCTTTACTTCCTTTTCTTTTTCTTCAATTTCCCTTCCTTCTAGAGTTTATATTTCTTCTTTTTCAATGCTTTCTTTTTCTATTTTCTCCTTCAGCCTATGTTGATCCTTCTTGGCTTGTCTTGGTGTCATAAATTTCGACATCATTTCTTGTCCCTCATGCCTTAAATAAAGGGAACGTTCATCAAGATTAAGTGTTTTAAAATGAGGTCATGCCCATCTCAAAAGAAGATGACAAGAGTTCGTGGGAGCAATATCACATAATACTTCTTTCACACATTGTCCTGTACTGAATTTGATCCTTGCTTGATTCGGATGAAAGCTTGTTGGTAACTTGAGTTTCTCCACCAATCTTTGGCTTACAACATTGTTGTCGCTTTCGTAAACGAATGCAACTAAACATGGGTGGCCTTCGATTAAACACCTTGTTCTCTACTACCTTTTCCGTCATCTTTATCTTTACTTCCTTTTCTTTTTCTTCAATTTCCCTTCCTTCTGCACTTTATATTTCTTCTTTTTCTATTCTTTCTTTTTCTATTTTCTCCTTCAACGTATGTTGATCCTTCTTGGATAGTCTTGGTGTCATAAATATCAACTTCATTTCATGTCCCTCATGCACCAAATAAAGGGAACGTTCACCAAGATTGAGCGTTTTAAAATGAAGTCATGCCCATCTCAAAAGAAGATGACAAGAGTTCGTGGGAGCAATATCAAATAATACTTCTTTCACACATTGTCCTATACTGAATTTGATCTTTGCTTGATTCGGATGAAAGCTTGTTGGTAACTTGAGTTTCTCGACCAATCTTTGGCTTACAACATTGTTGTCGCTTTCGTAAACGAATGCATCTAAACATGGGTGGCCTTTGATTAAACACCTTGTTCTCTACTACCTTTTTCGTCATCTTTATCTCTACTTCCTTTTCTTTTTCTTCAATTTCCCTTCCTTCTGCACTTTATATTTCTTCAATTTCTATTCTTTCTTTTTCTATTTTCTCCTTCAAAGTATGTTGATCCTTCTTGGATTGTCTTGGTGTCATAAATTTCAACTTCATTTCATGTCCCTCATGCATCAAATAAAGGGAACGTTCATCAAGATTGAGCGTTTTAAAATGAAGCCATGCCCATCTCAGAAGAAGATGACAAGAGTTCGTGGGAGCAATATCACATAATACTTCTTTCACACATTATCTTGTACTGAATTTGATCCTTGCTTGATACGGATGAAAGCTTGTTGGTAACTTGAGTTTCTCCACCAATCTTTGGCTTACAACATTGTTGTCGCTTTTATAAACGAATGCAACTAAACATGGGTGGCCTTCGATTAAACACCTTGTTCTCTACTACCTTTTCATTAATCTTTTTCTTTACTTCCTTTTCCTTTTCTTCAATTTCTATTCTTTCTTTTTCTATTTTCTCGTTCAACGTATGTTGATCCTTCTTGGATTGTCTTGGTGTCATAAATTTCAACTTCATTTCATGTCCCTCATGCATCAAATAAAGGGAACGTTCACCAAGATTGAGCGTTTTAAAATGAAGCCATGCCCATCTCAAAAGAAGATGACAAGAGTTCGTGGGAGCAATATCACATAATACTTCTTTCACACATTGTCCTGTACTGAATTTGATCCTTGCTTGATTCGGATGAAAGCTTGTTGGTAACTTGAGTTTCTCCACCAATCTTTGGCTTACAACATTGTTGTCGCTTTCGTAAACGAATGCAACTAAACATGGGTGGCCTTCGATTAAACACCTTGTTTCTCTACTTCCTTTTCCATCATCTTTTTCGTTACTTCCTTTTCTTTTTCTTCAATTTCCCTTCCTTCTGCAGTTTATATTTCTTCTTTTTCTATTTTCTCCTTCAGCCTTTGTTGATCCTTACTGGCTTGTGTTGGTGTCATAAATTTCAACTTCATTTCATGTCCCTCATGTCTCAAATCAAGGGAACGTTCATTAAGATTGAGCGTTTTAAAATGAAGCCATGCCCATCTCAAAAGAAGATGACAAGAGTTAGTGGGAGCAATATCACATAATACTTCTGTCACACATTGTCCTGTATTGAATGTGATCCTTGCTTGATAAGGATGAAAGCTTGTTGGTAACTTGAGTTTCTCCACCAATCTTTGGCTTGCAACATTATTGTCGCTTTCGTAAATGAATGCAACTGAACATGGGTGGCCTTCGATTAAACACCTTGTTTCTCTACCTCCTTTTCCATCATCTTTATCTTTACTTCCTTTTCTTTTTCTTCAATTTCTATTCTTTCTTTTTCTATTTTCTCGTTCAACGTATGTTGATCCTTCTTGGATTGTCTTGGTGTCATAAATTTCAACTTCATTTCATGTCCCTCATGCATTAAATAAAGGGAACGTTCACCAAGATTGAGTGTTTTAAAATGAAGCCATGCCCATCTCAAAAGAAGATGACAAGAGTTCGTGGGAGCAATATCACATAATACTTCTTTCACAGATTGTCCTGTACTGAATTTGATCCTTGCTCGATTCGGATGAAAGCTTGTTGGTAACTTGAGTTTCTCCACCAATCTTTGGCTTACAACATTGTCGTCGCTTTCGTAAACGAATGCAACCAAACATGGGTGGCCTTCGATTAAACACCTTGTTCTCTACTACCTTTTCCATCATCTTTATCTTTACTTCCTTTTCTTTTCCTTCAATTTCCCTTCCTTCTAGAGTTTATATTTCTTCTTTTTCAATGCTTTCTTTTTCTATTTTCTCCTTCAGCCTATGTTGATCCTTCTTGGCTTGTCTTGGTGTCATAAATTTCGACATCATTTCTTGTCCCTCATGCCTTAAATAAAGGGAACGTTCATCAAGATTAAGTGTTTTAAAATGAGGTCATGCCCATCTCAAAAGAAGATGACAAGAGTTCGTGGGAGCAATATCACATAATACTTCTTTCACACATTGTCCTGTACTGAATTTGATCCTTGCTTGATTCGGATGAAAGCTTGTTGGTAACTTGAGTTTCTCCCCCAATCTTTGGCGTACAACATTGTTGTCGCTTTCGTAAACGAATGCAACCAAACATGGGCGGCCTTCGATTAAACACTTTGTTCTCTACTACCTTTTCCATCATCTTTATCTTTACTTCCTTTTCTTTTTCTTCAATTTCCCTTCCTTCTGCACTTTATATTTCTTCTTTTTCTATTCTTTCTTTTTCTATTTTCTCCTTCAACGTATGTTGATCCTTCTTGGATAGTCTTGGTGTCATAAATTTCAACTTCATTTCATGTCCCTCGTGCACCAAATAAAGGGAACGTTCACCAAGATTGAGCGTTTTAAAATGAAGCCATGCCCATCTCAAAAGAAGATGACAAGAGTTCGTGGGAGCAATATCAAATAATACTTCTTTCACACATTGTCCTATACTGAATTTGATCTTTGCTTGATTCGGATGAAAGCTTGTTGGTAACTTGAGTTTCTCGACCAATCTTTGGCTTACAACATTGTTGTCGCTTTCGTAAACGAATGCAACTAAACATGGGTGGCCTTCGATTAAACACCTTGTTCTCTACTACCTTTTCCGTCATCTTTATCTCTACTTCCTTTTCTTTTTCTTCAATTTGCCTTCCTTCTGCACTTTATATTTCTTCAATTTCTATTCTTTCTTTTTTTTATTTTCTCCTTCAACGTATGTTGATCCTTCTTGGATTGTTTTGGTGTCATAAATTTCAACTTCATTTCATGTCCCTCATGCCTCAAATATAGGGAACGTTCACCAAGATTGAGCGTTTTAAAATGAAGCCATGCCCATCTCAAAAGAAGATGACAAGAGTTCGTGGGAGCAATATCACATAATACTTCTGTCACACATTGTCCTGTATTGAATGTGATCCTTGCTTGATACGGATGAAAGCTTGTTGGTAACTTGAGTTTCTCCACCAATCTTTGGCTTACAACATTGTTGTCGCTTTCGTAAACGAATGCAACTAAACATGGGTGGCCTTCGATTAAACACCTTGTTCTCTACTACCTTTTCCATAATCTTTTTCTTTACTTCCTTTTCTTTTTCTTCAATTTCTATTCTTTCTTTTTCTATTTTCTCGTTCAACGTATGTTGATCCTTCTTGGATTGTCTTGGTGTCATAAATTTCAACTTCATTTCATGTCCCTCATGCATCAAATAAAGGGAACGGTCACCAAGATTCAGCGTTTTAAAATGAAGCCATGCCCATCTCAAAAGAAGATGACAAGAGTTCGTGGGAGCAATATCACATAATACTTCTTTCACACATTGTCTTGTACTGAATTTGATCCTTGCTTGATTCGGATGAAAGCTTGTTGGTAACTTGAGTTTCTCCACCAATCTTTGGCTTACAACATTGTTGTCGCTTTCGTAAACGAATGCAACTAAACATGGGTGGCCTTCGATTAAACACCTTGTTCTCTACTACCTTTTCCGTCATCTTTATCTTTACTTCCTTTTCTTTTTCTTCAATTTCCCTTCCTTCTGCACTTTATATTTCTTCTTTTTCTATTCTTTCTTTTTCTATTTTCTCCTTCAACGTATGTTGATCCTTCTTGGATAGTCTTGGTGTCATAAATATCAACTTCATTTCATGTCCCTCATGCACCAAATAAAGGGAACGTTCACCAAGATTGAGCGTTTTAAAATGAAGTCATGCCCATCTCAAAAGAAGATGACAAGAGTTCGTGGGAGCAATATCAAATAATACTTCTTTCACACATTGTCCTATACTGAATTTGATCTTTGCTTGATTCGGATGAAAGCTTGTTGGTAACTTGAGTTTCTCGACCAATCTTTGGCTTACAACATTGTTGTCGCTTTCGTAAACGAATGCAACTAAACATGGGTGGCCTTTGATTAAACACCTTGTTCTCTACTACCTTTTCCATCATCTTTATCTTTACTTCCTTTTCTTTTTCTTCAATTTCCCTTCCTTCTAGAGTTTATATTTCTTCTTTTTCAATGCTTTCTTTTTCTATTTTCTCCTTCAGCCTATGTTGATCCTTCTTGGCTTGTCTTGGTGTCATAAATTTCGACATCATTTCTTGTCCCTCATGCCTCAAATAAAGGGAACGTTCATCAAGATTAAGCGTTTTAAAATGAGGCCATGCCCATCTCAAAAGAAGATGACAAGAGTTCGTGGGAGCAATATCACATAATACTTCTTTCACACATTGTCCTGTACTGAATTTGATCCTTGCTTGATTCGGATGAAAGCTTGTTGGTAACTTGAGTTTCTCCACCAATCTTTGGCTTACAACATTGTTGTCGCTTTCGTAAACGAATGCAACTAAACATGGGTGGCCTTCGATTAAACACCTTGTTCTCTACTACCTTTTCCGTCATCTTTATCTTTACTTCCTTTTCTTTTTCTTCAATTTCCCTTCCTTCTGCACTTTATATTTCTTCTTTTTCTATTCTTTCTTTTTCTATTTTCTCCTTCAACGTATGTTGATCCTTCTTGGATAGTCTTGGTGTCATAAATATCAACTTCATTTCATGTCCCTCATGCACCAAATAAAGGGAACGTTCACCAAGATTGAGCGTTTTAAAATGAAGTCATGCCCATCTCAAAAGAAGATGACAAGAGTTCGTGGGAGCAATATCACATAATACTTCTTTCACACATTGTCCTGTACTGAATTTGATCCTTGCTTGATTCGGATGAAAGCTTGTTGGTAACTTGAGTTTCTCCACCAATCTTTGGCTTACAACATTGTTGTCGCTTTCGTAAACGAATGCAACTAAACATGGGTGGCCTTCGATTAAACACCTTGTTCTCTACTACCTTTTCCGTCATCTTTATCTTTACTTCCTTTTCTTTTTCTTCAATTTCCCTTCCTTCTGCACTTTATATTTCTTCTTTTTCTATTCTTTCTTTTTCTATTTTCTCCTTCAACGTATGTTGATCCTTCTTGGATAGTCTTGGTGTCATAAATATCAACTTCATTTCATGTCCCTCATGCACCAAATAAAGGGAACGTTCACCAAGATTGAGCGTTTTAAAATGAAGTCATGCCCATCTCAAAAGAAGATGACAAGAGTTCGTGGGAGCAATATCAAATAATACTTCTTTCACACATTATCCTATACTGAATTTGATCTTTGCTTGATTCGGATGAAAGCTTGTTGGTAACTTGAGTTTCTCGACCAATCTTTGGCTTACAACATTGTTGTCGCTTTCGTAAACGAATGCAACTAAACATGGGTGGCCTTCGATTAAACACCTTGTTCTCTACTACCTTTTTCGTCATCTTTATCTCTACTTCCTTTTCTTTTTCTTCAATTTCCCTTCCTTCTGCACTTTATATTTCTTCTTTTCAATGCTTTCTTTTTCTATTTTCTCCTTCAGCCTATGTTGATCCTTCTTGGCTTGTCTTGGTGTCATAAATTTCGACATCATTTCTTGTCCCTCATGCCTCAAATAAAGGGAACGTTCATCAAGATTAAGCGTTTTAAAATGAGGCCATGCCCATCTCAAAAGAAGATGACAAGAGTTCGTGGGAGCAATATCACATAATACTTCTTTCACACATTATCTTGTACTGAATTTGATCCTTGCTTGATTCGGATGAAAGCTTGTTGGTAACTTGAGTTTCTCCACCAATCTTTGGCTTACCACATTGTTGTCGCTTTCGTAAACGAATGCAACTAAACATGGGTGGCCTTCGATTAAACACCTTGTTCTCTACTACCTTTTCATTAATCTTTTTCTTTACTTCCTTTTCTTTTTCTTCAATTTCTATTCTTTCTTTTTCTATTTTCTCGTTCAACGTATGTTGATCCTTCTTGGATTGTCTTGGTGTCATAAATTTCAACTTCATTTCATGTCCCTCATGCATCAAATAAAGGGAACGTTCACCAAGATTGAGCGTTTTAAAATGAAGCCATGCCCATCTCAAAAGAAGATGACAAGAGTTCGTGGGAGCAATATCATATAATACTTCTTTCACACATTGTCCTGTACTGAATTTGATCCTTGCTTGATTCGGATGAAAGCTTGTTGGTAACTTGAGTTTCTCCACCAATCTTTGGCTTACAACATTGTTGTCACTTTCGTAAACGAATGCAACTAAACATGGGTGGCCTTCGATTAAACACCTTGTTCTCTACTACCTTTTCAATAATCTTTTTCTTTACCTCCTTTTCTTTTTCTTCAATCTCCCTTCCTTCTGCAGTTTATATTTCTTCAATTTCTATTCTTTCTTTTTCTATTTTCTCGTTCAACGTATGTTGATCCTTCTTGGATTGTCTTGGTGTCATAAATTTCAACTTCATTTCATGTCCCTCATGCATCAAATAAAGGGAACGTTCACCAAGATTGAGCGTTTTAAAATGAAGCCATGCCTATCTCAAAAGAAGATGACAAGAGTTCGTGGGAGCAATATCACATAATACTTCTTTCACACATTGTCCTGTACTGAATTTGATCCTTGCTTGATTCGGATGAAAGCTTGTTGGTAACTTGAGTTTCTCCACCAATCTTTGGCTTACAACATTGTTGTCGCTTTCGTAAACGAATGCAACTAAACATGGGTGGCCTTCGATTAAACACCTTGTTTCTCTACTTCCTTTTCCATCATCTTTTTCGTTACTTCCTTTTCTTTTTCTTCAATTTCCCTTCCTTCTGCAGTTTATATTTCTTCTTTTTCTATTTTCTCCTTCAGCCTTTGTTGATCCGTACTGGCTTGTGTTGGTGTCATAAATTTCAACTTCATTTCATGTCCCTCATGTTTCAAATAAAGGGAACGTTCGTTAAGATTGAGCATTTTAAAATGAAGCCATGCCCATCTCAAAAGAAGATGACAAGAGTTCGTGGGAGCAATTTCACATAATACTTCTTTCACACATTATCTTGTACTGAATTTGATCCTTGCTTGATTCGGATGAAAGCTTGTTGGTAACTTGAGTTTCTCCACCAATCTTTGGCTTACAACATTGTTGTCGCTTTCGTAAACGAATGCAACCAAACATGGGTGGCCTTCGATTAAATACCTTGTTCTCTACTACCTTTTCCATCATCTTTATCTTTACTTCCTTTTCTTTTTCTTCAATTTCCCTTCCTTCTAGAGTTTATATTTCTTCTTTTTCTATGCTTTCTTTTTCTATTTTCTCCTTCAGCCTATGTTGATCCTTCTTGGCTTGTCTTGGTGTCATAAATTTCGACATAATTTATTGTCCCTCCTGCCTCAAATAAAGGGAACGTTCATCAAGATTAAGCGTTTTAAAATGAGGCCATGCCCATCTCAAAAGAAGATGACAAGAGTTCGTGGGAGCAATATCACATAATACTTCTTTCACACATTGTCCTGTACTGAATTTGATCCTTGCTTGATTCGGATGAAAGCTTGTTGGTAACTTGAGTTTCTCCACCAATCTTTGGCTTACAACATTGTTGTCGCTTTCGTAAACGAATGCAACTAAACATGGGTGGCCTTCGATTAAACACCTTGTTCTCTACTACCTTTTTCGTCATCTTTATCTTTACTTCCTTTTCTTTTTCTTCAATTTCCCTTCCTTCTCCAGTTTATATTTCTTCTTTTTCTATTCTTTCTTTTTCTATTTTCTCCTTCAACGTATGTTGATCCTTCTTGGATAGTCTTGGTGTCACAAATTTCAACTTCATTTCATGTCCCTCATGCATCAAATAAAGGGAACGTTCATCAAGATTGAGCGTTTTAAAATGAAGCCATGCCCATCTGAAAAGAAGATGACAAGAGTTAGTGGGAGCAATTTCACATAATACTTCTTTCACACATTGTCTTGTACTGAATTTGATCCTTGCTTGATTCGGATGAGAGCCTGGTGGTAACTAGAGTTTCTCCACCAATCTTTGGCTTACGACATTGTTGTCGCTTGCGTAAACGAATGCAACTAAACATGGGTGGCCTTCGATTAAACACCTTGTTTCTCTACTACCTTTTCCATCATCTTTTTCTTTGCCTCCTTTTCTTTTTCTTCAATTTCCCTTCCTTCTGTAGTTTATATTTCTTCTTTTTCTATTTTCTCCTTCAATTTTCTCCTTCAGCCTATGTTGAGCCTTACTGGCATGTCTTTGGTGTCATAAATTTCAACTTCATTTCATGTCCCTCATGCCTCAAATATAGGGAACGTTCATCAAGATTGAGCGTTTTTAAATGAAGTCATGCCCATCTCAAAAGAAGATGACAAGAGTTCGTGGGAGCAATATCACATAATACTTCTTTCACACATTGTCCTGTACTGAATTTGATCCTTGCTTGATTCGAATGAAAGCTTGTTGTTAACTAGAGTTTCTCCACCACTCTTTGGCTTACAACATTGTTGTCGCTTTCGTAAACGAATGCAACTAAGCATGGGTGGCCTTCGATTAAACACCTTGTTTCTCTACTTCCTTTTCCATCATCGTTTTTGTTACGTCCTTTTCTTTTTCTTCAATTTCCCTTCCTTCTGTAGTTTATATTTCTTCTTTTTCTATTCTTTCTTTTTCTATTTTCTCCTTCAGCCTTTGTTGATCCTTACTGGCTTGTCTTGGTGTCATAAATTTCAACTTCATTTCATGTCCCTCATGTCTCAAATAAAGGGCACGTTCATTAAGATTGAGCGTTTTAAAATGAAGCCATGCCCATCTCAAAAGAAGATGACAAGAGTTCGTGGGAGCAATATCACATAATACTTCTTTCACACATTATCTTGTACTGAATTTGATCCTTGCTTGATTCGGATGAGAGCTTGGTGGTAACTAGAGTTTCTCCACCAATCTTTGGCTTACGACATTGTTGTCGCTTGCGTAAACGAATGCAACTAAACATCGGTGGCCTTCGATTAAACACCTTGTTTCTCTACTACCTTTTCCATCATCTTTTTCTTTGCCTCCTTTTCTTTTTCTTCAATTTCCCTTCCTTCTGCAGTTTATATTTCTTCTTTTTCTATTTTCTCCTTCAATTTTCTCCTTCAGCCTATGTTGAGCCTTACTGGCTTGTCTTGGTGTCATAAATTTCAACTTCATTTCATGTCCCTCATGTCTCAAATAAAGGGAACGTTTATTAAGATTGAGCGTTTTAAAATGAAGTCATGCCCATCTCAAAAGAAGATGACAAGAGTTCGTGGGAGCAATATCACATAATACTTCTTTCCCACATTATCTTGGACTGAATTTGATCCTTGCTTGATTCGGATGAAAGCTTGTTGGTAACTTGAGTTTCTCCACCAATCTTTGGCTTACAACATTGTTGTCGCTTTCGTAAACGAATGCAACTAAACATGGGTGGCCTTCGATTAAACACCTTGTTCTCTACTACCTTTTCAATAATCTTTTTCTTTACCTCCTTTTCTTTTTCTTCAATCTCCCTTCCTTCTGCAGTTTATATTTCTTCAATTTCTATTCTTTCTTTTTCTATTTTCTCGTTCAACGTATGTTGATCCTTCTTGGATTGTCTTGGTGTCATAAATTTCAACTTCATTTCATGTCCCTCATGCATCAAATAAAGGGAACGTTCACCAAGATTGAGCGTTTTAAAATGAAGCCATGCCCATCTCAAAAGAAGATGACAAGAGTTCGTGGGAGCAATATCACATAATACTTCTTTCACACATTGTCCTGTACTGAATTTGATCCTTGCTTGATTCAGATGAAAGCTTGTTGGTAACTTGAGTTTCTCCACCAATCTTTGGCTTACAACATTGTTGTCGCTTTCGTAAACGAATGCAACTAAACATGGGTGGCCTTCGATTAAACACCTTGTTTCTCTACTTCCTTTTCCATCATCTTTTTCGTTACTTCCTTTTCTTTTTCTTCAATTTCCCTTCCTTCTGCAGTTTATATTTCTTCTTTTTCTATTTTCTCCTTCAGCCTTTGTTGATCCGTACTGGCTTGTGTTGGTGTCATAAATTTCAACTTCATTTCATGTCCCTCATGTTTCAAATAAAGGGAACGTTCACCAAGATTGAGCGTTTTAAAATGAAGCCATGCCCATCTCAAAAGAAGATGACAAGAGTTCGTGGGAGCAATTTCACATAATACTTCTTTCACACATTGTCTTGTACTGAATTTGATCCTTGCTTGATTCGGATGAAAGCTTGTTGGTAACTTGAGTTTCTCCACCAATCTTTGGCTTACAACATTGTTGTCGCTTTCGTAAACGAATGCAACCAAACATGGGTGGCCTTCGATTAAATACCTTGTTCTCTACTACCTTTTCCATCATCTTTATCTTTACTTCCTTTTCTTTTTCTTCAATTTCCCTTCCTTCTAGAGTTTATATTTCTTCTTTTTCTATGCTTTCTTTTTCTATTTTCTCCTTCAGCCTATGTTGATCCTTCTTGGCTTGTCTTGGTGTCATAAATTTCGACATAATTTCTTGTCCCTCATGCCTCAAATAAAGGGAACGTTCATCAAGATTAAGCGTTTTAAAATGAGGCCATGCCCATCTCAAAAGAAGATGACAAGAGTTCGTGGGAGCAATATCACATAATACTTCTTTCACACATTGTCCTGTACTGAATTTGATCCTTGCTTGATTCGGATGAAAGCTTGTTGGTAACTTGAGTTTCTCCACCAATCTTTGGCTTACAACATTGTTGTCGCTTTCGTAAACGAATGCAACTAAACATGGGTGGCCTTCGATTAAACACCTTGTTCTCTACTACCTTTTTCGTCATCTTTATCTTTACTTCCTTTTCTTTTTCTTCAATTTCCCTTCCTTCTCCAGTTTATATTTCTTCTTTTTCTATTCTTTCTTTTTCTATTTTCTCCTTCAACGTATGTTGATCCTTCTTGGATAGTCTTGGTGTCACAAATTTCAACTTCATTTCATGTCCCTCATGCATCAAATAAAGGGAACGTTCATCAAGATTGAGCGTTTTAAAATGAAGCCATGCCCATCTCAAAAGAAGATGACAAGAGTTAGTGGGAGCAATTTCACATAATACTTCTTTCACACATTGTCTTGTACTGAATTTGATCCTTGCTTGATTCGGATGAGAGCCTGGTGGTAACTAGAGTTTCTCCACCAATCTTTGGCTTACGACATTGTTGTCGCTTGCGTAAACGAATGCAACTAAACATGGGTGGCCTTCGATTAAACACCTTGTTTCTCTACTACCTTTTCCATCATCTTTTTCTTTGCCTCCTTTTCTTTTTCTTCAATTTCCCTTCCCTCTGTAGTTTATATTTCTTCTTTTTCTATTTTCTCCTTCAATTTTCTCCTTCAGCCTATGTTGAGCCTTACTGGCATGTCTTTGGTGTCATAAATTTCAACTTCATTTCATGTCCCTCATGCCTCAAATATAGGGAACGTTCATCAAGATTGAGCGTTTTTAAATGAAGTCATGCCCATCTCAAAAGAAGATGACAAGAGTTCGTGGGAGCAATATCACATAATACTTCTTTCACACGTTGTCATGTACTGAATTTGATCCTTGCTTGATTCGAATGAAAGCTTGTTGTTAACTAGAGTTTCTCCACCACTCTTTGGCTTACAACATTGTTGTCGCTTTCGTAAACGAATGCAACTAAACATGGGTGGCCTTCGATTAAACACCTTGTTTCTCTACTTCCTTTTCCATCATCTTTTTCGTTACGTCCTTTTCTTTTTCTTCAATTTCCCTTCCTTCTGTAGTTTATATTTCTTGTTTTTCTATTCTTTCTTTTTCTATTTTCTCCTTCAGCCTTTGTTGATCCTTACTGGCTTGTCTTGGTGTCATAAATTTCAACTTCATTTCATGTCCCTCATGTCTCAAATAAAGGGCACGTTCATTAAGATTGAGCGTTTTAAAATGAAGCCATGCCCATCTCAAAAGAAGATGACAAGAGTTCGTGGGAGCAATATCACATAATACTTCTTTCACACATTATCTTGTACTGAATTTGATCCTTGCTTGATTCGGATGAGAGCTTGGTGGTAACTAGAGTTTCTCCACCAATCTTTGGCTTACGACATTGTTGTCGCTTGCGTAAACGAATGCAACTAAACATCGGTGGCCTTCGATTAAACACCTTGTTTCTCTACTACCTTTTCCATCATCTTTTTCTTTGCCTCCTTTTCTTTTTCTTCAATTTCCCTTCCTTCTGCAGTTTATATTTCTTCTTTTTCTATTTTCTCCTTCAATTTTCTCCTTCAGCCTATGTTGAGCCTTACTGGCTTGTCTTGGTGTCATAAATTTCAACTTCATTTCATGTCCCTCATGTCTCAAATAAAGGGAACGTTCATTAAGATTGAGCGTTTTAAAATGAAGTCATGCCCATCTCAAAAGAAGATGACAAGTGATCGTGGGAGCAATATCACATAATACTTCTTTCACACATTATCTTGCACTGAATTTGATCCTTGCTTGATTCGGATGAAAGCTTGTTGGTAACTTGAGTTTCTCCACCAATCTTTGGCTTACAACATTGTTGTCGCTTTCGTAAACGAATGCAACTAAACATGGGTGGCCTTCGATTAAACACCTTGTTCTCTACTACCTTTTTCGTCATCTTTATCTTTACTTCCTTTTCTTTTTCTTCAATTTCTATTCTTTCTTTTTCTATTTTCTCCTTCAGCCTATGTTGATCCTTACTAGCTTGTCTTGGTGTCATAAATTTCAACTTCATTTCATGTCCCTCATGCCTCAAATAAAGGGAACGTTCATCAAGATTGAGCGTTTTTCAATGAAGCCAGACCCATCTTAAAAGAATATGACAAGAGTTCGTGGGGGCAATATCACATAATACTTCTTTCACACATTGTCCTATAATGAATTTGATCCTTGCTTGATTCGGGTGAAAGCTTGTTGGTAACTTGAGTTTCTCCACCAATCTTTGGCTTACAACATTGTTGTCGCTTTCATAAACGAATGCAACTAAACATGGGTGGCCTTCGATTAAACACTTTCTTTCTCTACTTCCTTTTCCATCATCTTTATCTTTTCTTCCTTTTCTTTTTCTTCAATTTCCCTTCCTTCTGCAGTTTATATGTCTTCTTTCTCTATTCTTTCCTTTTCTATTTTCTCCTTCAGCCTATGTTGATCCTTACTGGCTTGTCTTGGTGTCATAAATTTCAATTTCATTTCTTGTCCCTCATGCCTCAAATAAAGGGAACGTGCATCAAGATTGAGCGTTTTTAATTAAAGCCATGCCCATCTCAAAAGAAGATGACAAGAGTTCGTGGGAGCAATATCACTTAATACTTCTTTCACACATTGTCCTGTACTGAATTTGATCCTTGCTTGATTCTGATGAAAGCGTGGTGGTAACTAGAGTTTCTCCACCAATCTTTGGCTTATAACATTATTGTCGCTTTCGTAAACGAATACAACTAAACATGGGTGGCGTTCGATTAAACACCTTGTTTCTCTACTTCTTTTTCCATCATCTTTTTCTTTGCTTCCATTTCTTTTTCTTCAATTTCCCTTCCTTCTGCAGTTTATATTTCTTCTTTTGGTATTCTTTCTTTTTCTATTTTCTCCTTCAACCTATGTTGATCCTTATTGGCTTGTCTTTGGTGTCATAAATTTCAACTTCATTTCATGTCCCTCATGCCTCGAATATAGGGAACGTTTATCAAGATTGAGCGTTTTAAAATGAAGCCAGGCCCATCTGAAAAGAAGATGACAAGAGTTCGTGGGAGCAATATCACATAATACTTCTTTCACACATTGTCCTATACTGAATTTGATCCTTGCTTGATTTTGATGAAAGCTTGGTGGTAACTAGAGTTTCTCCACCAATCTTTGGCTTACAACATTGTTCTCGCTTTTGTAAACGAATACAACTAAACGTGGGTGGCGTTCGATTAAACACCTTGTTTCTCTACTACCTTTTCCATCATCTTTTTCTTTGCTTCCTTTTCTTTTTCTTCAATTTCCCTTCCTTCTGCAGTTTATATTTCTTCTTTTGGTATTCTTTCTTTTTCTATTTTCTCCTTCAGCCTATGTTGATCCTTATTGGCTTGTCCTTGGTGTCATAAATTTCAACTTTATTTCATGTCCCTGATGCCTCAAATATAAGGAACGTTCATCAAGATTGAGCGTTTTAAAATGAAGCCAGGCCCATCTCAAAAGAAGATGACGAGAGTTCATGGGAGCAATATCACATAATACTTCTTTCACACATTGTCCTGTACTGAATTTAATTATTGCTTGATTCGGATGAAAGCTTGGTGGTAACTAGAGTTTCTCCACCAATCTTTGGCTTACAACATTGTTGTCGATTACGTAAACGAATGCAACTAAACATGGGTGGCGTTCGATTAAACTCCTTGTTTCTCTACTACCTTTTCCATCATTTTTTTCTTTGCTTCTTTTCTTTTTCTTCAATTTCCCTTCCTTCTGCAGTTTATATTTCTTCTTTTTGTATTGTTTCTTTTTCTATTTTCTCCTTCAACCTATGTTGATCCTTACTGGCTTGTCTTTGGTGTCATAAATTTAAACTTCATTTCATGTCCCTCATGCCTCAAATATAGGGAACGTTCATCAAGATTGAGCGTTTTCCAATGAAGCCAAGCCCATCTTAAAAGAATATGACAAGAGTTCGTGGGAGCAATATCACATCATACTTCTTTCGCACATTGTCCTGTACTGAATTTGATCCTTGCAAGATTCAGATGAAAGCTTGGTGGTAACTAGAGTTTCTCCACCAATCTTTGGCTTACAACATTGTTGTCGCTTTCGTAAAAGGAATGTAACTAAACATGGGTGGCGTTCGATTAAACACCTTGTTTCTCTACTACCTTCTCCATCATCTTTTTCTTTGCTCCCTTTTCTTTTTCTTCAATTTCCCTTCATTCTGCAGTTTATATTTCTTCTTTTTTTATTCTTTCTTTTTCTATTTTCTCTTTCAACATATGTTGATCCTTCTTGGCTTGTTTTGGTGTCATGAATTTCAACTTCATTTCATGTCCCTCATGCCTCAAATATAGGGAACTTTCATCTAGATTGAGCGTTTTAAAATGAAGCCATGCCCATCTAAAAAGAAGATGATAAGAGTTTGTGTATCACATAATACTTCATTCACACATTGTCCTGTACTGAATTTGATCCTTGCTTGATTCGGATGAAAGCTTGTTGGTAACTTGAGTTTCTCCACCAATCTTTGGCTTACAACATTGTGGTTGATTTCGTAAACGAATGCAACTAAACATGGGTGGCCTTCCATTAAACACCTTCTTTCTCTACTTTCTTTTCCTTCATCTTTATCTTTTCTTCCTTTTCTTTTTCTTCAATTTCCCTTCGTTCTGCAGTTTATATTTCTTCTTTTGGTATTCTTTCTTTTTCTATTTTCTCCTTCAACCTATGTTGATCCTTACTGGCTTGTCTTGGTGTCATCATTATCGACTTCATTTTATGTCCGTCATGCCTCAAATAAAGGGAACGTTCATCAAGATTGAGCGTTTTAAAATGAAGCCATGCCCATCTCAAAAGAAGATGACAAGAGTTCGTGGGAGCAATATCACATAATACTTCTTTCACACATTGTCCTATACTGAATTTGATCTTTGCTTGATTCGGATGAAAGCTTGTTGGTAACTTGAGTTTCTCGACCAATCTTTGGCTTACAACATTGTTGTCGCTTTCGTAAACGAATGCAACCAAACATGGGCGACCTTCGATTAAACACTTTGTTCTCTACTACCTTTTCCATCATCTTTATCTTTACTTCCTTTTCTTTTTCTTCAATTTCCCTTCCTTCTGCACTTTATATTTCTTCTTTTTCTATTCTTTCTTTTTCTATTTTCTCCTTCAACGTATGTTGATCCTTCTTGGATAGTCTTGGTGTCATAAATTTCAACTTCATTTCATGTCCCTCGTGCACCAAATAAAGGGAACGTTCACCAAGATTGAGCGTTTTAAAATGAAGCCATGCCCATCTCAAAAGAAGATGACAAGAGTTCGTGGGAGCAATATCAAATAATACTTCTTTCACACATTGTCCTATACTGAATTTGATCTTTGCTTGATTCGGATGAAAGCTTGTTGGTAACTTGAGTTTCTCGACCAATCTTTGGCTTACAACATTGTTGTCGCTTTCGTAAACGAATGCAACTAAACATGGGTGGCCTTCGATTAAACACCTTGTTCTCTACTACCTTTTCCGTCATCTTTATCTCTACTTCCTTTTCTTCTTCTTCAATTTGCCTTCCTTCTGCACTTTATATTTCTTCAATTTCTATTCTTTCTTTTTTTTATTTTCTCCTTCAACGTATGTTGATCCTTCTTGGATTGTTTTGGTGTCATAAATTTCAACTTCATTTCATGTTCCTCATGCCTCAAATATAGGGAACGTTCACCAAGATTGAGCGTTTTAAAATGAAGCCATGCCCATCTCAAAAGAAGATGACAAGAGTTCGTGGGAGCAATATCACATAATACTTCTTTCACACATTGTCTTGTACTGAATTTGATCCTTGCTTGATTCGGATGAAAGCTTGTTGGTAACTTGAGTTTCTCCACCAATCTTTGGCTTACAACATTGTTGTCGCTTTCGTAAACGAATGCAACTAAACATGGGTGGCCTTCGATTAAACACCTTGTTTCTCTACTTCCTTTTCCATCATCTTTTTCGTTACATCCTTTTCTTTTTCTTCAATTTCCCTTCCTTCTGCAGTTTATATTTCTTCTTTTTCTATTTTCTCCTTCAGCCTTTGTTGATCCTTACTGGCTTGTGTTGGTGTCATAAATTTCAACTTCATTTCATGTCCCTCATGTCTCAAATAAAGGGAACGTTCATTAAGATTGAGCGTTTTAAAATGAAGCCATGCCCATCTCAAAAGAAGATGACAAGAGTTAGTGGGAGCAATATCACATAATACTTCTGTCACACATTGTCCTGTATTGAATGTGATCCTTGCTTGATACGGATGAAAGCTTGTTGGTAACTTGAGTTTCTCCACCAATCTTTGGCTTGCAACATTGTTGTCGCTTTCGTAAATGAATGCAACTGAACATGGGTGGCCTTCGATTAAACACCTTGTTTCTCTACCTCCTTTTCCATCATCTTTATCTTTACTTCCTTTTCTTTTTCTTCAATTTCTATTCTTTCTTTTTCTATTTTCTCGTTCAACGTATGTTGATCCTTCTTGGATTGTCTTGGTGTCATAAATTTCAACTTCATTTCATGTCCCTCATGCATCAAATAAAGGGAACGTTCACCAAGATTGAGCGTTTTAAAAGGAAGCCATGCCCATCTCAAAAGAAGATGACAAGAGTTCGTGGGAGCAATATCACATAATACTTCTTTCACACATTGTCCTGTAGTGAATTTGATCCTTGCTTGATTCGGATGAAAGCTTGTTGGTAACTTGAGTTTCTCCACCAATCTTTGGCTTACAACATTGTTGTCGCTTTCGTAAACGAATGCAACCAAACATGGGTGGCCTTCGATTAAACACCTTGTTCTCTACTACCTTTTCCATCATCTTTATCTTTACTTCCTTTTCTTTTTCTTCAATTTCCCTTCCTTCTAGAGTTTATATTTCTTCTTTTTCAATGCTTTCTTTTTCTATTTTCTCCTTCAGCCTATGTTGATCCTTCTGGGCTTGTCTTGGTGTCATAAATTTCGACATCATTTCTTGTCCCTCATGCCTCAAATAAAGGGAACGTTCATCAAGATTAAGCGTTTTAAAATGAGGCCATGCCCATCTCAAAAGAAGATGACAAGAGTTCGTGGGAGCAATATCACATAATACTTCTTTCACACATTGTCCTGTACTGAATTTGATCCTTGCTTGATTCGGATGAAAGCTTGTTGGTAACTTGAGTTTCTCCACCAATCTTTGGCTTACAACATTGTTGTCGCTTTCGTAAACAAATGCAACTAAACATGGGTGGCCTTCGATTAAACACCTTGTTCTCTACTACCTTTTCCGTCATCTTTATCTTTACTTCCTTTTCTTTTTCTTCAATTTCCCTTCCTTCTGCACTTTATATTTCTTCTTTTTCTATTCTTTCTTTTTCTATTTTCTCCTTCAACGTATGTTGATCCTTCTTGGATAGTCTTGGTGTCATAAATATCAACTTCATTTCATGTCCCTCATGCACCAAATAAAGGGAACGTTCACCAAGATTGAGCGTTTTAAAATGAAGTCATGCCCATCTCAAAAGAAGATGACAAGAGTTCGTGGGAGCAATATCAAATAATACTTCTTTCACACATTGTCCTATACTGAATTTGATCTTTGCTTGATTCGGATGAAAGCTTGTTGGTAACTTGAGTTTCTCGACCAATCTTTGGCTTACAACATTGTTGTCGCTTTCGTAAACGAATGCATCTAAACATGGGTGGCCTTTGATTAAACACCTTGTTCTCTACTACCTTTTTCGTCATCTTTATCTCTACTTCCTTTTCTTTTTCTTCAATTTCCCTTCCTTCTGCACTTTATATTTCTTCAATTTCTATTCTTTCTTTTTCTATTTTCTCCTTCAAAGTATGTTGATCCTTCTTGGATTGTCTTGGTGTCATAAATTTCAACTTCATTTCATGTCCCTCATGCATCAAATAAAGGGAACGTTCATCAAGATTGAGCGTTTTAAAATGAAGCCATGCCCATCTCAGAAGAAGATGACAAGAGTTCGTGGGAGCAATATCACATAATACTTCTTTCACACATTATCTTGTACTGAATTTGATCCTTGCTTGATACGGATGAAAGCTTGTTGGTAACTTGAGTTTCTCCACCAATCTTTGGCTTACAACATTGTTGTCGCTTTCGTAAACGAATGCAACTAAACATGGGTGGCCTTCAATTAAACACCTTGTTCTCTACTACCTTTTCATTAATCTTTTTCTTTACTTCCTTTTCCTTTTCTTCAATTTCTAGTCTTTCTTTTTCTATTTTCTCGTTCAACGTATGTTGATCCTTCTTGGATTGTCTTGGTGTCATAAATTTCAACTTCATTTCATGTCCCTCATGCATCAAATAAAGGGAACGTTCACCAAGATTGAGCGTTTTAAAATGAAGCCATGCCCATCTCAAAAGAAGATGACAAGAGTTCGTGGGAGCAATATCACATAATACTTCTTTCACACATTGTCCTGTACTGAATTTGATCCTTGCTTGATTCGGATGAAAGCTTGTTGGTAACTTGAGTTTCTCCACCAATCTTTGGCTTACAACATTGTTGTCGCTTTCGTAAACGAATGCAACTAAACATGGGTGGCCTTCGATTAAACACCTTGTTTCTCTACTTCCTTTTCCATCATCTTTTTCGTTACTTCCTTTTCTTTTTCTTCAATTTCCCTTCCTTCTGCAGTTTATATTTCTTCTTTTTCTATTTTCTCCTTCAGCCTTTGTTGATCCTTACTGGCTTGTGTTGGTGTCATAAATTTCAACTTCATTTCATGTCCCTCATGTCTCAAATCAAGGGAACGTTCATTAAGATTGAGCGTTTTAAAATGAAGCCATGCCCATCTCAAAAGAAGATGACAAGAGTTCGTGGGAGCAATTTCACATAATACTTCTGTCACACATTGTCCTGTATTGAATGTGATCCTTGCTTGATAAGGATGAAAGCTTGTTGGTAACTTGAGTTTCTCCACCAATCTTTGGCTTGCAACATTGTTGTCGCTTTCGTAAATGAATGCAACTGAACATGGGTGGCCTTCGATTAAACACCTTGTTTCTCTACCTCCTTTTCCATCATCTTTATCTTTACTTCCTTTTCTTTTTCTTCAATTTCTATTCTTTCTTTTTCTATTTTCTCATTCAACGTATGTTGATCCTTCTTGGATTGTCTTGGTGTCATAAATTTCAACTTCATTTCATGTCCCTCATGCATTAAATAAAGGGAACGTTCACCAAGATTGAGTGTTTTAAAATGAAGCCATGCCCATCTCAAAAGAAGATGACAAGAGTTCGTGGGAGCAATATCACATAATACTTCTTTCACACATTGTCCTGTACTGAATTTGATCCTTGCTCGATTCGGATGAAAGCTTGTTGGTAACTTGAGTTTCTCCACCAATCTTTGGCTTACAACATTGTCGTCGCTTTCGTAAACGAATGCAACCAAACATGGGTGGCCTTCGACTAAACACCTTGTTCTCTACTACCTTTTCCATCATCTTTATCTTTACTTCCTTTTCTTTTTCTTCAATTTCCCTTCCTTCTAGAGTTTATATTTCTTCTTTTTCAATGCTTTCTTTTTCTATTTTCTCCTTCAGCCTATGTTGATCCTTCTTGGCTTGTCTTGGTGTCATAAATTTCGACATCATTTCTTGTCCCTCATGCCTCAAATAAAGGGAACGTTCATCAAGATTAAGCGTTTTAAAATGAGGCCATGCCCATCTCAAAAGAAGATGACAAGAGTTCGTGGGAGCAATATCACATAATACTTCTTTCACACATTGTCCTGTACTGAATTTGATCCTTGCTTGATTCGGATGAAAGCTTGTTGGTAACTTGAGTTTCTCCACCAATCTTTGGCTTACAACATTGTTGTCGCTTTCGTAAACAAATGCAACTAAACATGGGTGGCCTTCGATTAAACACCTTGTTCTCTACTACCTTTTCCGTCATCTTTATCTTTACTTCCTTTTCTTTTTCTTCAATTTCCCTTCCTTCTGCACTTTATATTTCTTCTTTTTCTATTCTTTCTTTTTCTATTTTCTCCTTCAACGTATGTTGATCCTTCTTGGATAGTCTTGGTGTCATAAATATCAACTTCATTTCATGTCCCTCATGCACCAAATAAAGGGAACGTTCACCAAGATTGAGCGTTTTAAAATGAAGTCATGCCCATCTCAAAAGAAGATGACAAGAGTTCGTGGGAGCAATATCAAATAATACTTCTTTCACACATTGTCCTATACTGAATTTGATCTTTGCTTGATTCGGATGAAAGCTTGTTGGTAACTTGAGTTTCTCGACCAATCTTTGGCTTACAACATTGTTGTCGCTTTCGCAAACGAATGCATCTAAACATGGGTGGCCTTTGATTAAACACCTTGTTCTCTACTACCTTTTTCGTCATCTTTATCTCTACTTCCTTTTCTTTTTCTTCAATTTCCCTTCCTTCTGCACTTTATATTTCTTCAATTTCTATTCTTTCTTTTTCTATTTTCTCCTTCAAAGTATGTTGATCCTTCTTGGATTGTCTTGGTGTCATAAATTTCAACTTCATTTCATGTCCCTCATGCATCAAATAAAGGGAACGTTCATCAAGATTGAGCGTTTTAAAATGAAGCCATGCCCATCTCAGAAGAAGATGACAAGAGTTCGTGGGAGCAATATCACATAATACTTCTTTCACACATTATCTTGTACTGAATTTGATCCTTGCTTGATACGGATGAAAGCTTGTTGGTAACTTGAGTTTCTCCACCAATCTTTGGCTTACAACATTGTTGTCGCTTTCGTAAACGAATGCAACTAAACATGGGTGGCCTTCGATTAAACACCTTGTTCTCTACTACCTTTTCATTAATCTTTTTCTTTACTTCCTTTTCCTTTTCTTCAATTTCTATTCTTTCTTTTTCTATTTTCTCGTTCAACGTATGTTGATCCTTCTTGGATTGTCTTGGTGTCATAAATTTCAACTTCATTTCATGTCCCTCATGCATCAAATAAAGGGAACGTTCACCAAGATTGAGCGTTTTAAAATGAAGCCATGCCCATCTCAAAAGAAGATGACAAGAGTTCGTGGGAGCAATATCACATAATACTTCTTTCACACATTGTCCTGTACTGAATTTGATCCTTGCTTGATTCGGATGAAAGCTTGTTGGTAACTTGAGTTTCTCCACCAATCTTTGGCTTACAACATTGTTGTCGCTTTCGTAAACGAATGCAACTAAACATGGGTGGCCTTCGATTAAACACCTTGTTTCTCTACTTCCTTTTCCATCATCTTTTTCGTTACTTCCTTTTCTTTTTCTTCAATTTCCCTTCCTTCTGCAGTTTATATTTCTTCTTTTTCTATTTTCTCCTTCAGCCTTTGTTGATCCTTACTGGCTTGTGTTGGTGTCATAAATTTCAACTTCATTTCATGTCCCTCATGTCTCAAATCAAGGGAACGTTCATTAAGATTGAGCGTTTTAAAATGAAGCCATGCCCATCTCAAAAGAAGATGACAAGAGTTCGTGGGAGCAATTTCACATAATACTTCTGTCACACATTGTCCTGTATTGAATGTGATCCTTGCTTGATAAGGATGAAAGCTTGTTGGTAACTTGAGTTTCTCCACCAATCTTTGGCTTGCAACATTGTTGTCGCTTTCGTAAATGAATGCAACTGAACATGGGTGGCCTTCGATTAAACACCTTGTTTCTCTACCTCCTTTTCCATCATCTTTATCTTTACTTCCTTTTCTTTTTCTTCAATTTCTATTCTTTCTTTTTCTATTTTCTCGTTCAACGTATGTTGATCCTTCTTGGATTGTCTTGGTGTCATAAATTTCAACTTCATTTCATGTCCCTCATGCATTAAATAAAGGGAACGTTCACCAAGATTGAGTGTTTTAAAATGAAGCCATGCCCATCTCAAAAGAAGATGACAAGAGTTCGTGGGAGCAATATCACATAATACTTCTTTCACACATTGTCCTGTACTGAATTTGATCCTTGCTCGATTCGGATGAAAGCTTGTTGGTAACTTGAGTTTCTCCACCAATCTTTGGCTTACAACATTGTCGTCGCTTTCGTAAACGAATGCAACCAAACATGGGTGGCCTTCGATTAAACACCTTGTTCTCTACTACCTTTTCCATCATCTTTATCTTTACTTCCTTTTCTTTTCCTTCAATTTCCCTTCCTTCTAGAGTTTATATTTCTTCTTTTTCAATGCTTTCTTTTTCTATTTTCTCCTTCAGCCTATGTTGATCCTTCTTGGCTTGTCTTGGTGTCATAAATTTCGACATCATTTCTTGTCCCTCATGCCTTAAATAAAGGGAACGTTCATCAAGATTAAGTGTTTTAAAATGAGGTCATGCCCATCTCAAAAGAAGATGACAAGAGTTCGTGGGAGCAATATCACATAATACTTCTTTCACACATTGTCCTGTACTGAATTTGATCCTTGCTTGATTCGGATGAAAGCTTGTTGGTAACTTGAGTTTCTCCCCCAATCTTTGGCGTACAACATTGTTGTCGCTTTCGTAAACGAATGCAACCAAACATGGGCGGCCTTCGATTAAACACTTTGTTCTCTACTACCTTTTCCATCATCTTTATCTTTACTTCCTTTTCTTTTTCTTCAATTTCCCTTCCTTCTGCACTTTATATTTCTTCTTTTTCTATTCTTTCTTTTTCTATTTTCTCCTTCAACGTATGTTGATCCTTCTTGGATAGTCTTGGTGTCATAAATTTCAACTTCATTTCATGTCCCTCGTGCACCAAATAAAGGGAACGTTCACCAAGATTGAGCGTTTTAAAATGAAGCCATGCCCATCTCAAAAGAAGATGACAAGAGTTCGTGGGAGCAATATCAAATAATACTTCTTTCACACATTGTCCTATACTGAATTTGATCTTTGCTTGATTCGGATGAAAGCTTGTTGGTAACTTGAGTTTCTCGACCAATCTTTGGCTTACAACATTGTTGTCGCTTTCGTAAACGAATGCAACTAAACATGGGTGGCCTTCGATTAAACACCTTGTTCTCTACTACCTTTTCCGTCATCTTTATCTCTACTTCCTTTTCTTTTTCTTCAATTTGCCTTCCTTCTGCACTTTATATTTCTTCAATTTCTATTCTTTCTTTTTTTTATTTTCTCCTTCAACGTATGTTGATCCTTCTTGGATTGTTTTGGTGTCATAAATTTCAACTTCATTTCATGTCCCTCATGCCTCAAATATAGGGAACGTTCACCAAGATTGAGCGTTTTAAAATGAAGCCATGCCCATCTCAAAAGAAGATGACAAGAGTTCGTGGGAGCAATATCACATAATACTTCTGTCACACATTGTCCTGTATTGAATGTGATCCTTGCTTGATACGGATGAAAGCTTGTTGGTAACTTGAGTTTCTCCACCAATCTTTGGCTTACAACATTGTTGTCGCTTTCGTAAACGAATGCAACTAAACATGGGTGGCCTTCGATTAAACACCTTGTTCTCTACTACCTTTTCCATAATCTTTTTCTTTACTTGCTTTTCTTTTTCTTCAATTTCTATTCTTTCTTTTTCTATTTTCTCGTTCAACGTATGTTGATCCTTCTTGGATTGTCTTGGTGTCATAAATTTCAACTTCATTTCATGTCCCTCATGCATCAAATAAAGGGAACGGTCACCAAGATTCAGCGTTTTAAAATGAAGCCATGCCCATCTCAAAAGAAGATGACAAGAGTTCGTGGGAGCAATATCACATAATACTTCTTTCACACATTGTCTTGTACTGAATTTGATCCTTGCTTGATTCGGATGAAAGCTTGTTGGTAACTTGAGTTTCTCCACCAATCTTTGGCTTACAACATTGTTGTCGCTTTCGTAAACGAATGCAACTAAACATGGGTGGCCTTTGATTAAACACCTTGTTCTCTACTACCTTTTCCATCATCTTTATCTTTACTTCCTTTTCTTTTTCTTCAATTTCCCTTCCTTCTAGAGTTTATATTTCTTCTTTTTCAATGCTTTCTTTTTCTATTTTCTCCTTCAGCCTATGTTGATCCTTCTTGGCTTGTCTTGGTGTCATAAATTTCGACATCATTTCTTGTCCCTCATGCCTCAAATAAAGGGAACGTTCATCAAGATTAAGCGTTTTAAAATGAGGCCATGCCCATCTCAAAAGAAGATGACAAGAGTTCGTGGGAGCAATATCACATAATACTTCTTTCACACATTGTCCTGTACTGAATTTGATCCTTGCTTGATTCGGATGAAAGCTTGTTGGTAACTTGAGTTTCTCCACCAATCTTTGGCTTACAACATTGTTGTCGCTTTCGTAAACGAATGCAACTAAACATGGGTGGCCTTCGATTAAACACCTTGTTCTCTACTACCTTTTCCGTCATCTTTATCTTTACTTCCTTTTCTTTTTCTTCAATTTCCCTTCCTTCTGCACTTTATATTTCTTCTTTTTCTATTCTTTCTTTTTCTATTTTCTCCTTCAACGTATGTTGATCCTTCTTGGATTGTCTTGGTGTCATAAATTTCAACTTCATTTCATGTCCCTCATGCATCAAATAAAGGGAACGTTCACCAAGATTGAGCGTTTTAAAATGAAGCCATGCCCATCTCAAAAGAAGATGACAAGAGTTCGTGGGAGCAATATCACATAATACTTCTTTCACACATTGTCCTGTACTGAATTTGATCCTTGCTTGATTCGGATGAAAGCTTGTTGGTAACTTGAGTTTCTCCACCAATCTTTGGCTTACAACATTGTTGTCGCTTTCGTAAACGAATGCAACCAAACATGGGTGGCCTTCGATTAAACACCTTGTTCTCTACTACCTTTTCCATCATCTTTATCTTTACTTCCTTTTCTTTTTCTTCAATTTCCCTTCCTTCTAGAGTTTATATTTCTTCTTTTTCAATGCTTTCTTTTTCTATTTTCTCCTTCAGCCTATGTTGATCCTTCTTGGCTTGTCTTGGTGTCATAAATTTCGACATCATTTCTTGTCCCTCATGCCTCAAATAAAGGGAACGTTCATCAAGATTAAGCGTTTTAAAATGAGGCCATGCCCATCTCAAAAGAAGATGACAAGAGTTCGTGGGAGCAATATCACATAATACTTCTTTCACACATTGTCCTGTACTGAATTTGATCCTTGCTTGATTCGGATGAAAGCTTGTTGGTAACTTGAGTTTCTCCACCAATCTTTGGCTTACAACATTGTTGTCGCTTTCGTAAACGAATGCAACTAAACATGGGTGGCCTTCGATTAAACACCTTGTTCTCTACTACCTTTTCCGTCATCTTTATCTTTACTTCCTTTTCTTTTTCTTCAATTTCCCTTCCTTCTGCACTTTATATTTCTTCTTTTTCTATTCTTTCTTTTTCTATTTTCTCCTTCAACGTATGTTGATCCTTCTTGGATAGTCTTGGTGTCATAAATATCAACTTCATTTCATGTTCCTCATGCACCAAATAAAGGGAACGTTCACCAAGATTGAGCGTTTTAAAATGAAGTCATGCCCATCTCAAAAGAAGATGACAAGAGTTCGTGGGAGCAATATCACATAATACTTCTTTCACACATTGTCCTGTACTGAATTTGATCCTTGCTTGATTCGGATGAAAGCTTGTTGGTAACTTGAGTTTCTCCACCAATCTTTGGCTTACAACATTGTTGTCGCTTTCGTAAACGAATGCAACTAAACATGGGTGGCCTTCGATTAAACACCTTGTTCTCTACTACCTTTTCCGTCATCTTTATCTTTACTTCCTTTTCTTTTTCTTCAATTTCCCTTCCTTCTGCACTTTATATTTCTTCTTTTTCTATTCTTTCTTTTTCTATTTTCTCCTTCAACGTATGTTGATCCTTCTTGGATAGTCTTGGTGTCATAAATATCAACTTCATTTCATGTCCCTCATGCACCAAATAAAGGGAACGTTCACCAAGATTGAGCGTTTTAAAATGAAGTCATGCCCATCTCAAAAGAAGATGACAAGAGTTCGTGGGAGCAATATCAAATAATACTTCTTTCACACATTATCCTATACTGAATTTGATCTTTGCTTGATTCGGATGAAAGCTTGTTGGTAACTTGAGTTTCTCGACCAATCTTTGGCTTACAACATTGTTGTCGCTTTCGTAAACGAATGCAACTAAACATGGGTGGCCTTCGATTAAACACCTTGTTCTCTACTACCTTTTTCGTCATCTTTATCTCTACTTCCTTTTCTTTTTCTTCAATTTCCCTTCCTTCTGCACTTTATATTTCTTCTTTTCAATGCTTTCTTTTTCTATTTTCTCCTTCAGCCTATGTTGATCCTTCTTGGCTTGTCTTGGTGTCATAAATTTCGACATCATTTCTTGTCCCTCATGCCTCAAATAAAGGGAACGTTCATCAAGATTAAGCGTTTTAAAATGAGGCCATGCCCATCTCAAAAGAAGATGACAAGAGTTCGTGGGAGCAATATCACATAATACTTCTTTCACACATTATCTTGTACTGAATTTGATCCTTGCTTGATTCGGATGAAAGCTTGTTGGTAACTTGAGTTTCTCCACCAATCTTTGGCTTACCACATTGTTGTCGCTTTCGTAAACGAATGCAACTAAACATGGGTGGCCTTCGATTAAACACCTTGTTCTCTACTACCTTTTCATTAATCTTTTTCTTTACTTCCTTTTCTTTTTCTTCAATTTCTATTCTTTCTTTTTCTATTTTCTCGTTCAACGTATGTTGATCCTTCTTGGATTGTCTTGGTGTCATAAATTTCAACTTCATTTCATGTCCCTCATGCATCAAATAAAGGGAACGTTCACCAAGATTGAGCGTTTTAAAATGAAGCCATGCCCATCTCAAAAGAAGATGACAAGAGTTCGTGGGAGCAATATCATATAATACTTCTTTCACACATTGTCCTGTACTGAATTTGATCCTTGCTTGATTCGGATGAAAGCTTGTTGGTAACTTGAGTTTCTCCACCAAGCTTTGGCTTACAACATTGTTGTCGCTTTGGTAAACGAATGCAACTAAACATGGGTGGCCTTCGATTAAACACCTTGTTTCTCTACTTCCTTTTCCATCATCTTTTTCGTTACTTCCTTTTCTTTTTCTTCAATTTCCCTTCCTTCTGCAGTTTATATTTCTTCTTTTTCTATTTTCTCCTTCAGCCTTTGTTGATCCGTACTGGCTTGTGTTGGTGTCATAAATTTCAACTTCATTTCATGTCCCTCATGTCTCAAATAAAGGGAACGTTCATTAAGATTTAGCGTTTTAAAATGAAGCCATGCCCATCTCAAAAGAAGATGACAAGAGTTCGTGGGAGCAATTTCACATAATACTTCTTTCACACATTGCCTTGTACTGAATTTGATCCTTGCTTGATTCGGATGAGAGCTTGGTGGTAACTAGAGTTTCTCCACCAATCTTTGGCTTACGACATTGTTGTCGCTTGCGTAAACGAATGCAACTAAACATGGGTGGCCTTCGATTAAACACCTTGTTTCTCTACTACCTTTTCCATCATCTTTTTATTTGCCTCCTTTTCTTTTTTTCAATTTCCCTTCCTTCTGCAGTTTATATTTCTTCTTTTTCTATTTTCTCCTTCAATTTTCTCCTTCAGCCTATGTTGAACCTTACTGGCTTGTCTTGGTGTCATAAATTTCAACTTCATTTCATGTCCCTCATGTCTCAAATAAAGGGAACGTTCATTAAGATTGAGCATTTTAAAATGAAGTCATGCCCATCTCAAAAGAAGATGACAAGAGTTCGTGGGAGCAATATCACATAATACTTCTTTCACACATTATCTTGCACTGAATTTGATCCTTGCTTGATTCGGATGAAAGCTTGTTGGTAACTTGAGTTTCTCCACCAATCTTTGGCTTACAACATTGTTGTCACTTTCGTAAACGAATGCAACTAAACATGGGTGGCCTTCGATTAAACACCTTGTTCTCTACTACCTTTTCAATAATCTTTTTCTTTACCTCCTTTTCTTTTTCTTCAATCTCCCTTCCTTCTGCAGTTTATATTTCTTCAATTTCTATTCTTTCTTTTTCTATTTTCTCGTTCAACGTATGTTGATCCTTCTTGGATTGTCTTGGTGTCATAAATTTCAACTTCATTTCATGTCCCTCATGCATCAAATAAAGGGAACGTTCACCAAGATTGAGCGTTTTAAAATGAAGCCATGCCTATCTCAAAAGAAGATGACAAGAGTTCGTGGGAGCAATATCACATAATACTTCTTTCACACATTGTCCTGTACTGAATTTGATCCTTGCTTGATTCGGATGAAAGCTTGTTGGTAACTTGAGTTTCTCCACCAATCTTTGGCTTACAACATTGTTGTCGCTTTCGTAAACGAATGCAACTAAACATGGGTGGCCTTCGATTAAACACCTTGTTTCTCTACTTCCTTTTCCATCATCTTTTTCGTTACTTCCTTTTCTTTTTCTTCAATTTCCCTTCCTTCTGCAGTTTATATTTCTTCTTTTTCTATTTTCTCCTTCAGCCTTTGTTGATCCGTACTGGCTTGTGTTGGTGTCATAAATTTCAACTTCATTTCATGTCCCTCATGTTTCAAATAAAGGGAACGTTCGTTAAGATTGAGCATTTTAAAATGAAGCCATGCCCATCTCAAAAGAAGATGACAAGAGTTCGTGGGAGCAATTTCACATAATACTTCTTTCACACATTATCTTGTACTGAATTTGATCCTTGCTTGATTCGGATGAAAGCTTGTTGGTAACTTGAGTTTCTCCACCAATCTTTGGCTTACAACATTGTTGTCGCTTTCGTAAACGAATGCAACCAAACATGGGTGGCCTTCGATTAAATACCTTGTTCTCTACTACCTTTTCCATCATCTTTATCTTTACTTCCTTTTCTTTTTCTTCAATTTCCCTTCCTTCTAGAGTTTATATTTCTTCTTTTTCTATGCTTTCTTTTTCTATTTTCTCCTTCAGCCTATGTTGATCCTTCTTGGCTTGTCTTGGTGTCATAAATTTCGACATAATTTATTGTCCCTCCTGCCTCAAATAAAGGGAACGTTCATCAAGATTAAGCGTTTTAAAATGAGGCCATGCCCATCTCAAAAGAAGATGACAAGAGTTCGTGGGAGCAATATCACATAATACTTCTTTCACACATTGTCCTGTACTGAATTTGATCCTTGCTTGATTCGGATGAAAGCTTGTTGGTAACTTGAGTTTCTCCACCAATCTTTGGCTTACAACATTGTTGTCGCTTTCGTAAACGAATGCAACTAAACATGGGTGGCCTTCGATTAAACACCTTGTTCTCTACTACCTTTTTCGTCATCTTTATCTTTACTTCCTTTTCTTTTTCTTCAATTTCCCTTCCTTCTCCAGTTTATATTTCTTCTTTTTCTATTCTTTCTTTTTCTATTTTCTCCTTCAACGTATGTTGATCCTTCTTGGATAGTCTTGGTGTCACAAATTTCAACTTCATTTCATGTCCCTCATGCATCAAATAAAGGGAACGTTCATCAAGATTGAGCGTTTTAAAATGAAGCCATGCCCATCTGAAAAGAAGATGACAAGAGTTAGTGGGAGCAATTTCACATAATACTTCTTTCACACATTGTCTTGTACTGAATTTGATCCTTGCTTGATTCGGATGAGAGCCTGGTGGTAACTAGAGTTTCTCCACCAATCTTTGGCTTACGACATTGTTGTCGCTTGCGTAAACGAATGCAACTAAACATGGGTGGCCTTCGATTAAACACCTTGTTTCTCTACTACCTTTTCCATCATCTTTTTCTTTGCCTCCTTTTCTTTTTCTTCAATTTCCCTTCCTTCTGTAGTTTATATTTCTTCTTTTTCTATTTTCTCCTTCAATTTTCTCCTTCAGCCTATGTTGAGCCTTACTGGCATGTCTTTGGTGTCATAAATTTCAACTTCATTTCATGTCCCTCATGCCTCAAATATAGGGAACGTTCATCAAGATTGAGCGTTTTTAAATGAAGTCATGCCCATCTCAAAAGAAGATGACAAGAGTTCGTGGGAGCAATATCACATAATACTTCTTTCACACATTGTCCTGTACTGAATTTGATCCTTGCTTGATTCGAATGAAAGCTTGTTGTTAACTAGAGTTTCTCCACCACTCTTTGGCTTACAACATTGTTGTCGCTTTCGTAAACGAATGCAACTAAGCATGGGTGGCCTTCGATTAAACACCTTGTTTCTCTACTTCCTTTTCCATCATCGTTTTTGTTACGTCCTTTTCTTTTTCTTCAATTTCCCTTCCTTCTGTAGTTTATATTTCTTCTTTTTCTATTCTTTCTTTTTCTATTTTCTCCTTCAGCCTTTGTTGATCCTTACTGGCTTGTCTTGGTGTCATAAATTTCAACTTCATTTCATGTCCCTCATGTCTCAAATAAAGGGCACGTTCATTAAGATTGAGCGTTTTAAAATGAAGCCATGCCCATCTCAAAAGAAGATGACAAGAGTTCGTGGGAGCAATATCACATAATACTTCTTTCACACATTATCTTGTACTGAATTTGATCCTTGCTTGATTCGGATGAGAGCTTGGTGGTAACTAGAGTTTCTCCACCAATCTTTGGCTTACGACATTGTTGTCGCTTGCGTAAACGAATGCAACTAAACATCGGTGGCCTTCGATTAAACACCTTGTTTCTCTACTACCTTTTCCATCATCTTTTTCTTTGCCTCCTTTTCTTTTTCTTCAATTTCCCTTCCTTCTGCAGTTTATATTTCTTCTTTTTCTATTTTCTCCTTCAATTTTCTCCTTCAGCCTATGTTGAGCCTTACTGGCTTGTCTTGGTGTCATAAATTTCAACTTCATTTCATGTCCCTCATGTCTCAAATAAAGGGAACGTTTATTAAGATTGAGCGTTTTAAAATGAAGTCATGCCCATCTCAAAAGAAGATGACAAGAGTTCGTGGGAGCAATATCACATAATACTTCTTTCCCACATTATCTTGGACTGAATTTGATCCTTGCTTGATTCGGATGAAAGCTTGTTGGTAACTTGAGTTTCTCCACCAATCTTTGGCTTACAACATTGTTGTCGCTTTCGTAAACGAATGCAACTAAACATGGGTGGCCTTCGATTAAACACCTTGTTCTCTACTACCTTTTCAATAATCTTTTTCTTTACCTCCTTTTCTTTTTCTTCAATCTCCCTTCCTTCTGCAGTTTATATTTCTTCAATTTCTATTCTTTCTTTTTCTATTTTCTCGTTCAACGTATGTTGATCCTTCTTGGATTGTCTTGGTGTCATAAATTTCAACTTCATTTCATGTCCCTCATGCATCAAATAAAGGGAACGTTCACCAAGATTGAGCGTTTTAAAATGAAGCCATGCCCATCTCAAAAGAAGATGACAAGAGTTCGTGGGAGCAATATCACATAATACTTCTTTCACACATTGTCCTGTACTGAATTTGATCCTTGCTTGATTCAGATGAAAGCTTGTTGGTAACTTGAGTTTCTCCACCAATCTTTGGCTTACAACATTGTTGTCGCTTTCGTAAACGAATGCAACTAAACATGGGTGGCCTTCGATTAAACACCTTGTTTCTCTACTTCCTTTTCCATCATCTTTTTCGTTACTTCCTTTTCTTTTTCTTCAATTTCCCTTCCTTCTGCAGTTTATATTTCTTCTTTTTCTATTTTCTCCTTCAGCCTTTGTTGATCCGTACTGGCTTGTGTTGGTGTCATAAATTTCAACTTCATTTCATGTCCCTCATGTTTCAAATAAAGGGAACGTTCACCAAGATTGAGCGTTTTAAAATGAAGCCATGCCCATCTCAAAAGAAGATGACAAGAGTTCGTGGGAGCAATTTCACATAATACTTCTTTCACACATTGTCTTGTACTGAATTTGATCCTTGCTTGATTCGGATGAAAGCTTGTTGGTAACTTGAGTTTCTCCACCAATCTTTGGCTTACAACATTGTTGTCGCTTTCGTAAACGAATGCAACCAAACATGGGTGGCCTTCGATTAAATACCTTGTTCTCTACTACCTTTTCCATCATCTTTATCTTTACTTCCTTTTCTTTTTCTTCAATTTCCCTTCCTTCTAGAGTTTATATTTCTTCTTTTTCTATGCTTTCTTTTTCTATTTTCTCCTTCAGCCTATGTTGATCCTTCTTGGCTTGTCTTGGTGTCATAAATTTCGACATAATTTCTTGTCCCTCATGCCTCAAATAAAGGGAACGTTCATCAAGATTAAGCGTTTTAAAATGAGGCCATGCCCATCTCAAAAGAAGATGACAAGAGTTCGTGGGAGCAATATCACATAATACTTCTTTCACACATTGTCCTGTACTGAATTTGATCCTTGCTTGATTCGGATGAAAGCTTGTTGGTAACTTGAGTTTCTCCACCAATCTTTGGCTTACAACATTGTTGTCGCTTTCGTAAACGAATGCAACTAAACATGGGTGGCCTTCGATTAAACACCTTGTTCTCTACTACCTTTTTCGTCATCTTTATCTTTACTTCCTTTTCTTTTTCTTCAATTTCCCTTCCTTCTCCAGTTTATATTTCTTCTTTTTCTATTCTTTCTTTTTCTATTTTCTCCTTCAACGTATGTTGATCCTTCTTGGATAGTCTTGGTGTCACAAATTTCAACTTCATTTCATGTCTCTCATGCATCAAATAAAGGGAACGTTCATCAAGATTGAGCGTTTTAAAATGAAGCCATGCCCATCTCAAAAGAAGATGACAAGAGTTAGTGGGAGCAATTTCACATAATACTTCTTTCACACATTGTCTTGTACTGAATTTGATCCTTGCTTGATTCGGATGAGAGCCTGGTGGTAACTAGAGTTTCTCCACCAATCTTTGGCTTACGACATTGTTGTCGCTTGCGTAAACGAATGCAACTAAACATGGGTGGCCTTCGATTAAACACCTTGTTTCTCTACTACCTTTTCCATCATCTTTTTCTTTGCCTCCTTTTCTTTTTCTTCAATTTCCCTTCCCTCTGTAGTTTATATTTCTTCTTTTTCTATTTTCTCCTTCAATTTTCTCCTTCAGCCTATGTTGAGCCTTACTGGCATGTCTTTGGTGTCATAAATTTCAACTTCATTTCATGTCCCTCATGCCTCAAATATAGGGAACGTTCATCAAGATTGAGCGTTTTTAAATGAAGTCATGCCCATCTCAAAAGAAGATGACAAGAGTTCGTGGGAGCAATATCACATAATACTTCTTTCACACGTTGTCATGTACTGAATTTGATCCTTGCTTGATTCGAATGAAAGCTTGTTGTTAACTAGAGTTTCTCCACCACTCTTTGGCTTACAACATTGTTGTCGCTTTCGTAAACGAATGCAACTAAACATGGGTGGCCTTCGATTAAACACCTTGTTTCTCTACTTCCTTTTCCATCATCTTTTTCGTTACGTCCTTTTCTTTTTCTTCAATTTCCCTTCCTTCTGTAGTTTATATTTCTTGTTTTTCTATTCTTTCTTTTTCTATTTTCTCCTTCAGCCTTTGTTGATCCTTACTGGCTTGTCTTGGTGTCATAAATTTCAACTTCATTTCATGTCCCTCATGTCTCAAATAAAGGGCACGTTCATTAAGATTGAGCGTTTTAAAATGAAGCCATGCCCATCTCAAAAGAAGATGACAAGAGTTCGTGGGAGCAATATCACATAATACTTCTTTCACACATTATCTTGTACTGAATTTGATCCTTGCTTGATTCGGATGAGAGCTTGGTGGTAACTAGAGTTTCTCCACCAATCTTTGGCTTACGACATTGTTGTCGCTTGCGTAAACGAATGCAACTAAACATCGGTGGCCTTCGATTAAACACCTTGTTTCTCTACTACCTTTTCCATCATCTTTTTCTTTGCCTCCTTTTCTTTTTCTTCAATTTCCCTTCCTTCTGCAGTTTATATTTCTTCTTTTTCTATTTTCTCCTTCAATTTTCTCCTTCAGCCTATGTTGAGCCTTACTGGCTTGTCTTGGTGTCATAAATTTCAACTTCATTTCATGTCCCTCATGTCTCAAATAAAGGGAACGTTCATTAAGATTGAGCGTTTTAAAATGAAGTCATGCCCATCTCAAAAGAAGATGACAAGTGATCGTGGGAGCAATATCACATAATACTTCTTTCACACATTATCTTGCACTGAATTTGATCCTTGCTTGATTCGGATGAAAGCTTGTTGGTAACTTGAGTTTCTCCACCAATCTTTGGCTTACAACATTGTTGTCGCTTTCGTAAACGAATGCAACTAAACATGGGTGGCCTTCGATTAAACACCTTGTTCTCTACTACCTTTTTCGTCATCTTTATCTTTACTTCCTTTTCTTTTTCTTCAATTTCTATTCTTTCTTTTTCTATTTTCTCCTTCAGCCTATGTTGATCCTTACTAGCTTGTCTTGGTGTCATAAATTTCAACTTCATTTCATGTCCCTCATGCCTCAAATAAAGGGAACGTTCATCAAGATTGAGCGTTTTTCAATGAAGCCAGACCCATCTTAAAAGAATATGACAAGAGTTCGTGGGGGCAATATCACATAATACTTCTTTCACACATTGTCCTATAATGAATTTGATCCTTGCTTGATTCGGGTGAAAGCTTGTTGGTAACTTGAGTTTCTCCACCAATCTTTGGCTTACAACATTGTTGTCGCTTTCATAAACGAATGCAACTAAACATGGGTGGCCTTCGATTAAACACTTTCTTTCTCTACTTCCTTTTCCATCATCTTTATCTTTTCTTCCTTTTCTTTTTCTTCAATTTCCCTTCCTTCTGCAGTTTATATGTCTTCTTTCTCTATTCTTTCCTTTTCTATTTTCTCCTTCAGCCTATGTTGATCCTTACTGGCTTGTCTTGGTGTCATAAATTTCAATTTCATTTCTTGTCCCTCATGCCTCAAATAAAGGGAACGTGCATCAAGATTGAGCGTTTTTAATTAAAGCCATGCCCATCTCAAAAGAAGATGACAAGAGTTCGTGGGAGCAATATCACTTAATACTTCTTTCACACATTGTCCTGTACTGAATTTGATCCTTGCTTGATTCTGATGAAAGCGTGGTGGTAACTAGAGTTTCTCCACCAATCTTTGGCTTATAACATTATTGTCGCTTTCGTAAACGAATACAACTAAACATGGGTGGCGTTCGATTAAACACCTTGTTTCTCTACTTCTTTTTCCATCATCTTTTTCTTTGCTTCCATTTCTTTTTCTTCAATTTCCCTTCCTTCTGCAGTTTATATTTCTTCTTTTGGTATTCTTTCTTTTTCTATTTTCTCCTTCAACCTATGTTGATCCTTATTGGCTTGTCTTTGGTGTCATAAATTTCAACTTCATTTCATGTCCCTCATGCCTCGAATATAAGGAACGTTTATCAAGATTGAGCGTTTTAAAATGAAGCCAGGCCCATCTGAAAAGAAGATGACAAGAGTTCGTGGGAGCAATATCACATAATACTTCTTTCACACATTGTCCTATACTGAATTTGATCCTTGCTTGATTTTGATGAAAGCTTGGTGGTAACTAGAGTTTCTCCACCAATCTTTGGCTTACAACATTGTTCTCGCTTTCGTAAACGAATACAACTAAACGTGGGTGGCGTTCGATTAAACACCTTGTTTCTCTACTACCTTTTCCATCATCTTTTTCTTTGCTTCCTTTTCTTTTTCTTCAATTTCCCTTCCTTCTGCAGTTTATATTTCTTCTTTTGGTATTCTTTCTTTTTCTATTTTCTCCTTCAGCCTATGTTGATCCTTATTGGCTTGTCCTTGGTGTCATAAATTTCAACTTTATTTCATGTCCCTGATGCCTCAAATATAAGGAACGTTCATCAAGATTGAGCGTTTTAAAATGAAGCCAGGCCCATCTCAAAAGAAGATGACGAGAGTTCATGGGAGCAATATCACATAATACTTCTTTCACACATTGTCCTGTACTGAATTTAATTATTGCTTGATTCGGATGAAAGCTTGGTGGTAACTAGAGTTTCTCCACCAATCTTTGGCTTACAACATTGTTGTCGATTACGTAAACGAATGCAACTAAACATGGGTGGCGTTCGATTAAACACCTTGTTTCTCTACTACCTTTTCCATCATTTTTTTCTTTGCTTCTTTTCTTTTTCTTCAATTTCCCTTCCTTCTGCAGTTTATATTTCTTCTTTTTGTATTGTTTCTTTTTCTATTTTCTCCTTGAACCTATGTTGATCCTTACTGGCTTGTCTTTGGTGTCATAAATTTAAACTTCATTTCATGTCCCTCATGCCTCAAATATAGGGAACGTTCATCAAGATTGAGCGTTTTCCAATGAAGCCAAGCCCATCTTAAAAGAATATGACAAGAGTTCGTGGGAGCAATATCACATCATACTTCTTTCGCACATTGTCCTGTACTGAATTTGATCCTTGCAAGATTCAGATGAAAGCTTGGTGGTAACTAGAGTTTCTCCACCAATCTTTGGCTTACAACATTGTTGTCGCTTTCGTAAAAGGAATGTAACTAAACATGGGTGGCGTTCGATTAAACACCTTGTTTCTCTACTACCTTCTCCATCATCTTTTTCTTTGCTCCCTTTTCTTTTTCTTCAATTTCCCTTCATTCTGCAGTTTATATTTCTTCTTTTTTTATTCTTTCTTTTTCTATTTTCTCTTTCAACATATGTTGATCCTTCTTGGCTTGTTTTGGTGTCATGAATTTCAACTTCATTTCATGTCCCTCATGCCTCAAATATAGGGAACTTTCATCTAGATTGAGCGTTTTAAAATGAAGCCATGCCCATCTAAAAAGAAGATGATAAGAGTTTGTGTATCACATAATACTTCATTCACACATTGTCCTGTACTGAATTTGATCCTTGCTTGATTCGGATGAAAGCTTGTTGGTAACTAGAGTTTCTCCACCAATCTTTGGCTTACAACATTGTTGTCGCTTTCGTAAAAGGAATGCAACTAAACATGGGTGGCATTCGATTAAACACCTTGTTTCTCTACTACCTTCTCCATCATCTTTTTCTTTGCTCCCTTTTCTTTTTCTTCAATTTCCCTTCGTTCTGCAGTTTATATTTCTTCTTTAGGTATTCTTTCTTTTTCTATTTTCTCCTTCAACCTATGTTGATCCTTACTGGCTTGTCTTGGTGTCATAAATATCGACTTCATTTCATGTCACTCATGACTCAAATAAAGGGAACGTTCTTCAAGATTGAGCGTTTTAAAATGAAGCCATGCCCATCTCAAAAGAAGATGACAAGAGTTCGTGGGAGCAATATCACATAATACTTCTTTCACACATTGTGTTGTACTGAATTTGATCCTTGCTTGATTCGAATGAAAGCTTGTTGATAAGTAGAGTTTCTCCACCAATCTTTGGCTTACAACATTGTTGTCGCTTTCGTAAATGAATGCAACTAAACATGGGTGGCCTTCGATTAAACACCTTCTTTCTCTACTACCTTTTCCATCATTTTTTTCTTTGCTTCCTTTTCTTTTTCTTCAATTTCCCTTCCTTCTGCAGTTTATATTTCTTCTTTTTGCATTCTTTCTTTTTCTATTTTCTCCTTCAACCTATGTTGATCCTTACTGGCTTGTCTTGGTGTCATAAATATCGACTTCATTTCATGTCCCTCATGCCTCAAATAAAGGGAACGTTCCTCAAGATTGAGTGTTTTAAAATGAAGCCATGCCCATCTCGAAAGAAGATGACAAGAGTTCGTAGGAGCAATATCACATAATACGTCTTTCACACATTGTCCTGTACTGAATTTGACCCTTGCTTGATTCGGATGAAAGCTTGGTGGTAACTAGAGTTTCTCCACCAATCTTTTGCTTACAACATTGTGGTTGCTTTTGTAAACGAATGCAACTAAACATGGGTGGCGTTTGATTAAACACCTTGTTTCTCTACTACCTTTTCCATCATTTTTTTCTTTGCTTCCTTTTCTTTTTCTTCAATTTCCCTTCCTTCTACAGTTTATATTTCTTCTTTTTGAATTCTTTCTTTTTCTATTTTCTCCTTCAACCTATGTTGATCCTTACTGGCTTGTCTTGGTGTCATAAATTTCAACTTCATTTCATGTCCCTCATGCCTCGAATAAAGGGAACGTTCATCAAGATTGAGTGTTTTAAAATGAAGCCATGTCAACCTCGAAAGAAGATGACAAGAGTTCGTGGGAGCAATATCACATAATACTTCTTTCACACATTGTTCTGTACTGAATTTGATCCTTGCTTGATTCGAATGAATGCTTGTTGGTAACTAGAGTTTCTCCACCAATCTTGGGCTTACAACATTGTTGTCGCTTTCGTAAACGAATGCAACTAAACATGGGTGGCCTTCGATTAAACACCTTCTTTCTCTACTACCTTTTCCATCATCTTTTTCTTTGCTTCCTTTTCTTTTTCTTCAATTTCACTTCCTTCTGCACTTTATATTTCTTCTTTGGGTATTCTTTCTTTTTCTATTTTCTCCTTCAACCTATGTTGATCCTTATTGGCTTGTCTTTGGTGTCATAAATTTCAACTTTATTTCATGTCCCTCATGCCTCAAATATGGGGAACGTTTATCAAGATTGAGCGTTTTAAAATGAAGCCAGGCCCATCTCAAAAGAAGATGACAAGAGTTCGTGGGTGCAATATCACATAATATTTCTTTCACACAGTGTCTTGTACTGAATTTAATCATTGATTGATTCGGATGAAAGCTTGGTGGTAACTAGAGTTTCTCCACCAATCTTTGGCTTACAACATTGTTGTCGCTTACGTAAACGAATGCAACTAAACATGGGTGGCGTTCGATTAAACACCTTGTTTCTCTACTACCTTTTCCATAATCTTTTTCTTTACTTCCATTTCTTTTTCTTCAATTTCCCTTCCTTCTGTAGTTTATATTTCTTCTTTTTGTATTGTTTCTTTTTCTATTTTTTCCTTAAGCCTATGTTGATCCTTAATTGCTTGTCTTGGTGTCATAAATTTTGACTTCAGTTCATGTCCCTCACGCCTCAAATAAAGGGAACGCTCATCAAGATTGAGCGTTTTAAAATGAAGTCATCCCGATCCCAAAAGAAGATGACAAGACTTCGTGAGAGCAGTATCACATAATACTTCTTTCACACATTGTCCTGTACTGAATTTGTTCCTTGCTTGATTCGGATGAAAGCTTGGTGGTAACTAGAGTTTCTCCACCAATCTTTGGCTTACAACATTTTTGTCGTTTTCTTAAACGAATGCAACTAAACATGGGTGGCCTTCGATTAAACACCTTGTTTCTCTACTACCCTTTCCATCATCTTTTTCTTTACTTCCTTTTCTTTTTGTTCAATTTCCCTTCCTTCTACAATTTATATTTCTTCTTTTTCTATTCTTTCTTTTTCTATTTTCTCCTTCAGCCTATGTTGATCCTTACTGGCTTGTCTTGGTGTCATAAATTTCAACTTCATTTTATGTCCCTCATGCCTCAAATAAAGGGAACGTTCATCAAGATTGAGCGTTTTAAAATGAAGCCATGCCCATCTCAAAAGAAGATGACAAGAGTTCGTGGGAGCAATATCACATAATACTTCTGTCACACATTGTCCTATGTTGGATTTGATCCTTGCTTGATTCGGATGAAAGCTTGGTGGTAACTAGAGTTTCTCCACCAATCTTTGTCTTACAACATTGTTGTCGCTTTCGTAAATGAATGCAACTAAACATGGGTGGCCTTCGATTAAACACCTTCTTTCTCTACTTCCTTTTCCATCATCTTTTTCTTTACTTCTTTTTCTTTTTCTTCAATTTCCCTTCCTTCTGCAGTTTATATTTCTTCTTTTTCTATTCTTTCTTTTTCTATTTTCTCCTTCAGCCTTAGTTGATCCTTACTGGCTTGTCTTGGTGTCATAAATTTCAACTTCATTTCATGTCCCTTCTGCCTCAAATAAAGGGAACGTTCATCAAGATTGAGCGTTATTAACTGAAGCCGTGCCCATCTCAAAAGTAGATGACAAGAGTTAGTGGGAGCAATATCACATAATACTTCTTTCACACATTGTCCTGTACTGAATGTGATCCTTGCTTGATTCGGATGAAAGCTTGTGGGTAACTTGAGTTTCTCCACCAATCTTTGGCTTGCAACATTGTTGTCGCTTTCGTAAATGAATGCAACTTAACATGGGTGGCCTTCGATTAAACACCTTGTTTCTCTACTACCTTTTCCATCATCTTTTTCTTTACTTCCTTTTCTTTTTCTTCAATTTCCCTTCCTTCTACAATTTATATTTCTTCTTTTTCTATTCTTTCTTCTTCTATTTTCTCCTTCAGCCTATGTTGATCCTTTTTGGCTTGTCTTGGTGTCATAAATTTCAACTTCATTTCATGTCCCTCATGCCTCAAATAAAGGGAACATTCATCAAGATTAAGCGTTTTAAAATGAAGCCATGCCCATCTCAAAAGAAGATGACAAGAGTTCGTGGGAGCAATATCACATAATACTTCTTTCGCACGTTGTCTTGTACTGAATGTGATCCTTGCTTGATTCGGCTGAAAGGTTGTTGGTAACTTGAGTTTCTCCACCAATCTTTGGCTTGCAACATTGTTGTCCCTTTCGTAAATGAATGCAACTTAACATTGGTGGCCTTCGATTAAACACCTTGTTTCTCTACTTCCTTTTCCATCATCTTTATCTTTACTTCCTTTTCTTTTTCTTCACTTTCCCTTTCTTCTGCATTTTATATTTCTTCTTTTTTGCATATTATCTTTTTCTATTTTCTCCTTCAGCCTATGTTGATCCTTACTGGCTTGTCTTGGTGTCATAAATTTCAACTTCATTTCATGTCCCTCATGCCTCAAATAAAGGGAATGTTCATTAAGATTGAGTGTTTTAAAATGAAGCCATGCCCATCCCAAAAGAAGATGACAAGACTTCGAGAGAGCAATATCACATAATACTTCTTTCACACATTGTCTTGTACTGAATTTGATCCTTGCTTGATTCGTATGAAAGCTTGATGGTAACTAGAGTTTCTCCACCAATCTTTGGCTTACAACATTTTTGTCGCTTTCTTAAACGAATGCAACTAAACATGGGTGGCCTTCGATTAAACACCTTGTTTCTCTACTACCTTTTCCATCATCTTTTTCTTTACTTCCTTTTCTTTTTCTTCAATTTCCCTTCCTTCTACAATTTATATTTCTTCTTTTTCTATTCTTTCTTTTTCTATTTTCTCCTTCAGCCTATGTTGATCCTTACTGGCTTGTCTTGGTGTCATAAATTTCAACTTCATTTCATGTCCCTCATGCCTCAAATAAAGGGAACGTTCATCAAGATTGAGTGTTTTAAAATGAAGACATGCCCATCTCAAAAGAAGATGACAAGAGTTCGTGGGAGCAATATCACATAATACTTCTTTCACACATTGTCCTATGCTGAATTTGATCCTTGCTTGATTCGAATGAAAGCTTGTTGCTAACTTGAGTTTCTCCACCAATCTTTGGCTTGCAACATTGTTGTCGCTTTCGTAAATGAATGCAACTGAACATGGGTGGCCTTCGATTAAACACCTTGTTTCTCTCCCTCCTTTTCCATCATCTTTATCTTTACTTCCTTTTCTTTTTCTTCAATTACCCTTCCTTCTGCAGTTTATATTTCTTCTTTTTGTATTCTTTCTTTTTCTATTTTCTCCTTCAACGTATGTGGATCCTTCTTGGCTTGTCTTGGTGTCATAAATTTCAACTTCATTTCATGTCCCTCATGCCTCAAATAAAGGGAACGTTCATCAAGATTGAGCGTTTTAAAATGAAGCCATGTCCATCCCAAAAGAAGATGACAAGACTTCGAGAGAGCAATATCACATAATACTTCTTTCACACATTGTCTTGTACTGAATTTGATCCTTGCTTGATTCGTATGAAAGCTTGATGGTAACTAGAGTTTCTCCACCAATCTTTGGCTTACAACATTTTTGTCGCTTTCTTAAACGAATGCAACTAAACATGGGTGGCCTTCGATTAAACACCTTGTTTCTCTACTACCTTTTCCATCATCTTTTTCTTTACTTCCTTTTCTTTTTCTTCAATTTCCCTTCCTTCTGCAGTTTATATTTCTTCTTTTTCTATTTTCTCCTTCAGCCTTTGTTGATCCGTACTGGCTTGTGTTGGTGTCATAAATTTCAACTTCATTTCATGTCCCTCATGTTTCAAATAAAGGGAACGTTCATTAAGATTGAGCATTTTAAAATGAAGCCATGCCCATCTCAAAAGAAGATGACAAGAGTTCGTGGGAGCAATATCACATAATACTTCTTTCGCACATTGTCATGTACTGAATGTGATCCTTGCTTGATTCGGATGAAAGCTTGGTGGTAACTAGAGTTTCTCCAGCAATCTTTAGCTTGCAACATTGTTGTCGATTTCGTGAACGAATGCAACTGAACATGGGTGGCCTTCGATTAAACACCTTGTTTCTGTACTACCTTTTCCATCATCTTTTTCTTTACTTCGTTTTCTTTTTCTTCAATTTCCCTTCCTTTTACAGTTGTTATTTCTTCTTTTTCTATTCTTTCTTTTTCTATTTTCTCCTTCAGCCTATGTTGATCGTTACTGGCTTGTCTTGGTGTCATAAATTTCAACTTCATTTCATGTCCCTCATGCCCCAAATAAAGGGAACGTTCATCAAGATTGAGCGTTATTAACTGAAGCCATGCCCATCTCAAAGGTAGATGACAAGAGTTGGTGGGAGCAATATCACATAATACTTTTTTCACACGTTGTCCTGTACTGAATTTGTTACTTGCTTGATTCGAATGAAAGCTTGTGTGTAACTAGAGTTTCTCCAGCAATCTTTGGCTGACAACATTGTTGTTGCTTTTGTGAACGAATGCAACTAAACATGGATGGCCTTCGATTAAACACCTTGTTTCTGTACTACCTTTTCCATCATCTTTTTCTTTACTTCCTTTTCTTTTTCTTCAATTTCCCTTCCTTCTACAGTTTATATTTCTTCTTTTTCTATTCTTTCTTTTTCTATTTTCTCCTTCAGCCTATGTTGATCGTTACTGGCTTGTCTTGGTGTCATAAATTTCAACTTCATTTCATGTCCCTCATGCCCCAAATAAAGGGAACGTTCATCAAGATTGAGCGTTATTAACTGAAGCCATGCCCATCTCAAAAGAGGATGACAAGAGTTTGTGGGAGCAATATCACATAATACTTCTTTCACACATTGTCCTGTACTGAATTTGATCCTTGCTTGATTTGAAGGACAGCTTGTGTGTAACTAGAGTTTCTCCACCAATCTTTGGCTTACAACATTGTTGTCGCTTTCGTAAATGAATGCAACTTAACATGGGTGGCCTTCGATTAAACAACTTGTTTCTCTCCCTTCTTTTCCATCATCTTTATCCTTACTTCCTTTTCTTTTTCTTCAATTTCCCTTTCTTCTGCACTTCATATTTCTTCTTTTTCTATTCTTTCTTTTTCTATTTTCTCCTTCAGCCTATGTTGATCCTTACTGGCTTGTCTTGGTGTCATGAATTTCAACTTCATTTCATGTCCCTCATGCCTCAAATAAAGGGAAAGTTCATAAAGATTGAGTGTTTTAAAATGAAGCCATGCCCATCTCAAAAGAGGATGACAAGAGTTCGTGGGAGCAATATCACATAATACTTCTTTCACACATTGTCCTATGCTGAATTTGATCCTTGCTTGATTCGGATGAAAGCTTGGTGGTAACTAGATTTTCTCCACCAATCTTTTGCTTACAACATTGCTGTCGCTTTCGTAAATGAATGCAACTAAACATGGGTGGCCTTCGATTAAACACCTTCTTTCTCTACTTCCTTTTCCATCATCTTTTTCTTTACTTCCTTTTCTTTTTCTTCAATTTCCCTTCCTTCTGCTGTTTATATTACTTCTTTTTCTATTCTTTCTTTTTCTATTTTTTCCTTAAGCCTATGTTGATCCTTACTTGCTTGTCTTGGTGTCATAAATTTTGACTTCATTTCATGTCCCTCACGCCTCAAATAAAGGGAACGCTCATGAAGATTGAGCGTTTTAAAATGAAGCCATGCCCATCCCAAAAGAAGATGGCAAGACTTCGTGAGAGCAATATCACATAATACTTCTTTCACACATTGTCCTGTACTGAATTTGATGCTTGCTTGATTCGTATGAAAGCTTGGTGGTAACTAGAGTTTCTCCACCAATCTTTGGCTTACAACATTTTTTTTCGCTTTCTTAAACGAATGCAACTAAACATGGGTGGCCTTCGATTAAATACCTTCTTTCTCTACTTCCTTTTCCATCGTCTTTTTCTTTACTTCCTTTTCTTTTTCTTCAATCTCCCTTCCTTCTGCAATTTATTTTTCTTCTTTTTCTATTCTTTCTTTTTCTATTTTCTCCTTCAGCCTATGTTGATCCTTACTAGCTAGTCTTGGTGTCATAAATTTCAACTTCATTTCATGTCCCTCATGCCTCAAATAAATGGAACGTTCATCAAGATTGAGCGTTTTAAAATGAAGACATGCCCATCTCAAAAGAAGATGACAAGAGTTCGTGGGAGCAATATCACATAATACTTCTTTCACACATTGTCCTATGTTGAATTTGATCCTTGCTTGATTCGGATGAAAGCTTGGTGGTAACTAGAGTTTCTCCACCAATCTTTGGCTTACAACATTGTTGTCGCTTTCGTAAACGAATGCAACTAAACATGGGGGCCTTCAATTAAACACCTTCTTTCTCTACTTCCTTTTCCATCATCTTTTTCTTTGCTTCCTTTTCTTTTTCTTCAATTTCCCTTCCTTCTCCAGTTTATATTTCTTCTTTTTCTATTCTTTCTTTTTCTATTTTGTCCTTCAGCCTATGTTGATCCTTACTAGCTTGTCTTGGTGTCATAAATTTCAACTTCATTTCATTTCCCTCATGCCTCAAATAAAGGGAACGTTCATCAAGATTGAGCGTTATTAACTGAAGCCATGCCCATCTCAAAAGAAGATGACGATAGTTCGTGGGAGCAATATCACATAATAATTCTTTCACACATTGTCCTGTACTGAATTTCATCATTGCTTGATTCGGATGAAAGCTTGGTGGTAACTAGTGTTTCTCCACCAATCTTTGGCTTACAACATTGTTGTCGCTTTCTTAATCGTATGCAACTAAACATGGGTGGCCTTCGATTAAATACCTTCTTTCTCTACTTCCTTTTCCATCGTCTTTTTCTTTACTTCCTTTTCTTTTTCTTCAATCTCCCTTCCTTCTGCAGTTTATATTTCTTCTTTTTCTATTCTTTCTTTTTCTATTTTCTCCTTCAGCCTATGTTGATCCTTACTAGCTTGTCTTGGTGTCATAAATTTCAACTTCATTTCATGTCCCTCATGCCTCAAATAAATGGAATGTTCATCAAGATTGAGCGTTTTAAAATGAAGCCATGCCCATCCCAAAGGAAGATGACAAGAGTTCGTGGGAGCAATATCACATAATACTTCTTTCACACATTGTCCTATGTTGAATTTGATCCTTGCTTGATTCGGATGAAAGCTTGGTGGTAACTAGAGTTTCTCCACCAATCTTTGGCTTACAACATTGTTGTCGCTTTCGTAAACGAATGCAACTAAACATGGGGGCCTTCAATTAAACACCTTGTTTCTCTCCCTCCTTTTCCATCATCTTTATCTTTACTTCCTTTTCTTTTTCTTCAATTTCCCTTTCTTCTGCAATTTATATTTCTTCTTTTTCTATTCTTTCTTTTTCGATTTTCTCCTTCAACCTATGTTGATCCTTACTGGCTTGTCTTGGTGTCATAAATTTCAACTTCAATTCATGTCCCTCATGCCTCAAATAAAGGGAACGTTCATCAAGATTGAGCGTTTTAAAATGAAGACATGCCCATCTCAAAAGAAGATGACAAGAGTTCGTGGGAGCAATATCACATAATACTTGTTTCACACATTGTCCTGTGCTGAATTTGATCCTTGCTTGATTCGGATGAAAGCTTGGTGGTAACTAGAGTTTCTCCACGATTCTTTGGCTTACAACATTGTTGTCGCTTTCGTAAACGAATGCAACTAAACATGGGGGCCTTCGATTAAACACCTTCTTTCTCTACTTCCTTTTCCGTCATCTTTTTCGTTACTTCCTTTTCTTTTTCTTCAATTTCCCTTCCTTCTACAATTTATATTTCTTCTTTTTCTATTCTTTCTTTTTCGATTTTCTCCTTCAACCTATGTTGATCCTTACTGGCTTGTCTTGGTGTCATAAATTTCAACTTCAATTCATGTCCCTCATGCCTCAAATAAAGGAAACGTTCATCAAGATTGAGCGTTTTAAAATCAAGCCATGCCCATCTCTAAAGAAGATGACAAGAGTTAGTGGGAGCAATATCACATAATACTTCTTTCACACATTGTTCTGTACTGAATGTGATCCTTGCTTGATTCGGATGAAAGCTTGTTGGTAACTAGAGTTTCTCCACCAATCTTTGGCTTACGACATTGTTGTCGCTTGCGTAAACGAATGCAACTAAACATGGGTGGCCTTCGATTAAACAACTTGTTCTCTACTACCTTTTCCATCATCTTTTTCTTTACTTCCTTTTCTTTTTCTTCAATTTCCCTTCCTTCTACAATTTATATTTCTTCTTTTTCTATTCTTTCTTTTTCTATTTTCTCCTTCAGCCTATGTTGATCCTTACTGGCTTGTCTTGGTGTCATAAATTTCAACTTCATTTCATGTCCCTCATGCCTCAAACAATGGGAACGTTCATCAAGATTAAGCGTTTTAAAATGAAGCCATGCCCATCTCAAAAGAAGATGACAAGAGTCCGTGGGAGCAATATCACATAATACTTCTTTCGCACATTGTCATGTACTGAATGTGATCCTTGCTTGATTCGAATGAAAGCTTGTTGGTAACTTGAGTTTCTCCACCAATATTTGGCTTGCAACATTGTTGTCGCTTTCGTAAATGAATGCAACTGAACATGGGTGGCCTTGTAAACACCTTGTTTCTCTCCCTTCTTTTCCATCATCTTTATCCTTACTTCCTTTTCTTTTTCTTCAATTTCCCTTTCTTCTGCACTTTATATTTCTTCTTTTTCTATTCTTTCTTTTTCTATTTTCTCCTTCAGCCTATGTTGATCCTTACTGGCTTGTCTTGGTGTCATGAATTTCAACTTCATTTCATGTCCCTGGTGCCTCAAATAAAGGGAAAGTTCATCAAGATTGAGCGTTTTAAAATGAAGCCATGCCCATCTGAAAAGAAGATGACAACAGTTCGTGGGAGCAATATCACATAATACTTCTTTCACACATTGTCCTATGCTGAATTTGATCCTTGCTTGATTCGGATGAAAGCTTGGTGGTAACTAGATTTTCTCCACCAATCTTTTGCTTACAACATTGTTGTCGCTTTCGTAAATGATTGCAACTAAACATGGGTGGCCTTCGATTAAACACCTTCTTTCTCTACTTCCTTTTCCATCATCTTTTTCTTTACTTCCTTTTCTTTTTCTTCAATTTCCCTTCCTTCTGCTGTTTATATTACTTCTTTTTCTATTCTTTCTTTTTCTATTTTTTCCTTAAGCCTATGTTGATCCTTACTTGCTTGTCTTGGTGTCATAAATTTTGACTTCATTTCATGTCCCTCACGCCTCAAATAAAGGGAACGCTCATGAAGATTGAGCGTTTTAAAATGAAGCCATGCCCATCCCAAAAGAAGATGACAAGACTTCGTGAGAGCAATATCACATAATACTTCTTTCACACATTGTCCTGTACTGAATTTGATCCTTGCTTGATTCGGATGAAAGCTTGGTGGTAACTAGAGTTTCTCCACGATTCTTTGGCTTACAACATTGTTGTCGCTTTCGTAAACGAATGCAACTAAACATGGGGGCCTTCGATTAAACACCTTCTTTCTCTACTTCCTTTTCCATCATCTTTTTCGTTACTTCCTTTTCTTTTTCTTCAATCTCCCTGCCTTCTGCAGTTTATATTTCTTCTTTTTCTATTCTTTCTTTTTCTATTTTCTCCTTCAGCCTATGTTGATCCTTACTAGCTTGTCTTGGTGTCATAAATTTCAACTTCATTTCATGTCCCTCATGCCCCAAATAAAGGGAACGTTCATCAAGATTGAGCGTTTTAAAATGAAGCCATGCCCATCTCTAAAGAAGATGACAAGAGTTCGTGGGAGCAATATCACATAATACTTCTTTCACACATTGTCCTATGCTGAATTTGATCCTTGCTTCATTCGGATGAAAGCTTGGTGGTAACTAGATTTTCTCCACCAATCTTTGGCTTGCAACATTGTTGTCGCTTTCGTAAATGAATGCAACTTAACATGGGTGGCCTTCGATCAAACAACTTGTTTCTCTCCCTTCTTTTCCATCATCTTTATCCTTACTTCCTTTTCTTTTTCTTCAATTTCCCTTTCTTCTGCACTTTATATTTCTTCTTTTTCTATTCTTTCTTTTTCTATTTTCTCCTTCAGCCTATGTTGATCCTTACTGGCTTGTCTTGGTGTCATGAATTTCAACTTCATTTCATGTCCCTGGTGCCTCAAATAAAGGGAAAGTTCATCAAGATTGAGCGTTTTAAAATGAAGCCATGCCCATCTGAAAAGAAGATGACAAGAGTTCGTGGGAGCAATATCACATAATACTTCTTTCACACATTGTCCTATGCTGAATTTGATCCTTGCTTGATTCGGATGAAAGCTTGGTGGTAACTAGATTTTCTCCACCAATCTTTTGCTTACAACATTGCTGTCGCTTTCGTAAATGAATGCAACTAAACATGGGTGGCCTTCGATTAAACACCTTCTTTCTCTACTTCCTTTTCCATCATATTTTTCTTTACTTCCTTTTCTTTTTCTTCAATTTCCCTTCCTTCTGCTGTTTATATTACTTCTTTTTCTATTCTTTCTTTTTCTATTTTTTCCTTAAGCCTATGTTGATCCTTACTTGCTTGTCTTGGTGTCATAAATTTTGACTTCATTTCATGTCCCTCACGCCTCAAATAAAGGGAACGCTCATGAAGATTGAGCGTTTTAAAATGAAGCCATGCCCATCCCAAAAGAAGATGACAAGACTTCGTGAGAGCAATATCACATAATACTTCTTTCACACATTGTCCTGTACTGAATTTGATCCTTGCTTGATTCGGATGAAAGCTTGGTGGTAACTAGAGTTTCTCCACGATTCTTTGGCTTACAACATTGTTGTCGCTTTCGTAAACGAATGCAACTAAACATGGGGGCCTTCGATTAAACACCTTCTTTCTCTACTTCCTTCTCCATCATCTTTTTCGTTACTTCCTTTTCTTTTTCTTCAATCTCCCTTCCTTCTGCAGTTTATATTTCTTCTTTTTCTATTCTTTCTTTTTCTATTTTCTCCTTCAGCCTATGTTGATCCTTACTAGCTTGTCTTGGTGTCATAAATTTCAACTTCATTTCATGTCCCTCATGCCCCAAATAAAGGGAACGTTCATCAAGATTGAGCGTTTTAAAATGAAGCCATGCCCATCTCTAAAGAAGATGACAAGAGTTCGTGGGAGCAATATCACATAATACTTCTTTCACACATTGTCCTATGCTGAATTTGATCCTTGCTTCATTCGGATGAAAGCTTGGTGGTAACTAGATTTTCTCCACCAATCTTTGGCTTGCAACATTGTTGTCGCTTTCGTAAATGAATGCAACTTAACATGGGTGGCCTTCGATCAAACAACTTGTTTCTCTCCCTTCTTTTCCATCATCTTTATCCTTACTTCCTTTTCTTTTTCTTCAATTTCCCTTTCTTCTGCACTTTATATTTCTTCTTTTTCTATTCTTTCTTTTTCTATTTTCTCCTTCAGCCTATGTTGATCCTTACTGGCTTGTCTTGGTGTCATGAATTTCAACTTCATTTCATGTCCCTCGTGCCTCAAATAAAGGGAAAGTTCATCAAGATTGAGCGTTTTAAAATGAAGCCATGCCCATCTGAAAAGAAGATGACAAGAGTTCGTGGGAGCAATATCACATAATACTTCTTTCACACATTGTCCTATGCTGAATTTGATCCTTGCTTGATTCGGATGAAAGCTTGGTGGTAACTAGATTTTCTCCACCAATCTTTTGCTTACAACATTGCTGTTGCTTTCGTAAATGAATGCAACTAAACATGGGTGGCCTTCGATTAAACACCTTCTTTCTCTACTTCCTTTTCCATCATCTTTTTCTTTACTTCCTTTTCTTTTTCTTCAATTTCCCTTCCTTCTGCTGTTTATATTACTTCTTTTTCTATTCTTTCTTTTTCTATTTTTTCCTTAAGCCTATGTTGATCCTTACTTGCTTGTCTTGGTGTCATAAATTTTGACTTCATTTCATGTCCCTCACGCCTCAAATAAAGGGAACGCTCATGAAGATTGAGCGTTTTAAAATGAAGCCATGCCCATCCCAAAAGAAGATGACAAGACTTCGTGAGAGCAATATCACATAATACTTCTTTCACACATTGTCCTGTACTGAATTTGATCCTTGCTTGATTCGTATGAAAGCTTGGTGGTAATTAGAGTTTCTCCACCAATCTTTGGTTTACAACATTTTTGTCGCTTTCTTAAACGAATGCAACTAAACATGGGTGGCCTTCGATTAAACACCTTGTTTCTCTACTACCTTTTCCATCATCTTTTTCTTTACTTCCTTTTCTTTTTGTTCAATTTCCCTTCCTTCTCCAGTTTATATTTCTTCTTTTTCTATTCTTTCTTTTTCTATTTTGTCCTTCAGCCTATATTGATTCTTACTGGCTTGTCTTGGTGTCATAAAATTCAACTTCATTTCATGTCCCTCATGCCCCAAATAAAGGGAACGTTCATCAAGATTGAGCGTTATTAATTGAAGCCATGCCCATCTCAAAAGAGGATGACAAGAGTTTGTGGGAGCAATATCACATAATACTTCTTTCACACATTGTCCTTACTGAATTTGATCCTTGCTTGATTTGAATGACAGCTTGTGTGTAACTAGAGTTTCTCGAGCAATCTTTGGCTGACAACATTGTTGTCGCTTTTGTGAACCAATGCAACTAAACATGGATGGCCTTCGATTAAACACCTTGTTTCTGTACTACCTTTTCCATCATCTTTTTCTTTACTTCCTTTTCTTTTTCTTCAATTTCCCTTCCTTCTACAGTTTATATTTCTTCTTTTTCTATTCTTTCTTTTTCTATTTTCTCCTTCAGCCTATGTTGATCGTTACTGGCTTGTCTTGGTGTCATAAATTTCAACTTCATTTCATGTCCCTCATGCCTCAAATAAAGGGAACGTTCATCAAGATTGAGCGTTATTAACTGAAGCCATGCCCATCTCAAAGGTAGATGACAAGAGTTGGTGGGAGCAATATCACATAATACTTCTTTCACACATTGTCCTGTACTGAATGTGATCCTTGCTTGATTCGGATGAAAGCTTGTTGGTAACTTGAGTTTCTCCACTAATCTTTGGCTTACAACATTGTTGTCGCTTTCGTAAACGAATGCAACTAAACATGGGTGGCCTTCGATTAAACACCTTCTCTCTCTATTTCCTTTTCCTTCATCTTTATCTTTTCTTCCTTTTCTGTTTCTTCAATTTCCCTTCCTTCTATAGTTTATATTTCTTCTTTTTCTATTCTTTCTTTTTCTATTTTCTCCTTCAGCCTATGTTGATCCATACTAGCTTGTCTTGGTGTCATAAATTTCAACTTCATTTCATGTCCCTCATGCTTTAAATAAAGGGAACGTTCATCAAGATTGAGCGTTTTAAAGTGATGCCATGCCCATCTCAAAAGAAGATGACAAGAGTTCGTGGGAGCAATATCACATAATACTTCTTTCACACATTGTCCTGTACTGAATTTGATCCTTGCTTGATTCGGATGAAAGCTTGGTGGTAACTAGAGTTTCTCCACCAATCTTCTGCTTACAACATTGTTGTTGCTTTCGTAAACGAATGCACTAAACATGGGTGGCGTTTGATTAAACACCTTGTTTCTCTACTACCTTTTCCATCATCTTTTTCTTTACTTCCTTTTCTTTTTGTTCAATTTCCCTTCCTTCTACTGTTTATATTTCTTCTTTTTCTATTCTTTCTTTTTCTATTTTCTCCTTCAGCCTATGTTGATCCTTACTAGCTTGTCTTGGTGTCATAAATTTCAACTTCATTTCATGTCCCTCATGCCCCAAATAAAGGGAACATTCATCAAGATTGAGCGTTTTAAAATGAAGCCATGCCCATCTCTAAAGAAGATGACAAGAGTTCGTGGGAGCAATATCACATAATACTTCTTTCACACATTGTCCTATGCTGAATTTGATCCTTGCTTGATTCGGATGAAAGCTTGGTGGTAACTAGATTTTCTCCACCAATCTTTGGCTTGCAACATTGTTGTCGCTTTCGTAAATGAATGCAACTTAACATGGGTGGCCTTCGATTAAACAACTTGTTTCTCTCCCTTCTTATCCATCATCTTTATCCTTACTTCCTTTTCTTTTTCTTCAATTTCCCTTTCTTCTGCACTTTATATTTCTTCTTTTTCTATTCTTTCTTTTTCTATTTTCTCCTTCACCTTATGTTGATCCTTACTTGCTTGTCTTGGTGTCATGAATTTCAACTTCATTTCATGTCCCTCATGCCTCAAATAAAGGGAAAGTTCATCAAGATTGAGCGTTTTAAAATGAAGCCATGCCCATCTCAAAAGAAGATGACAAGAGTTCGTGGGAGCAATATCACATAATACTTCTTTCACACATTGTCCTATGCTGAATTTGATCCTTGCTTGATTCGGATGAAAGCTTGGTGGTAACTAGATTTTCTCCACCAATCTTTTGCTTACAACATTGTTGTTGCTTTCGTAAATGAATGCAACTAAACATGGGTGGCCTTCGATTAAACACCTTCTTTCTCTACTTCCTTTTCCATCATCTTTTTCTTTACTTCCTTTTCTTTTTCTTCAATTTCCCTTCCTTCTGCTGTTTATATTACTTCTTTTTCTATTCTTTCTTTTTCTATTTTTTCCTTAAGCCTATGTTGATCCTTACTTGCTTGTCTTGGTGTCATAAATTTTGACTTCATTTCATGTCCCTCACGCCTCAAATAAAGGGAACGCTCATGAAGATTGAGCGTTTTAAAATGAAGCCATGCCCATCCCAAAAGAAGATGACAAGACTTCGTGAGAGCAATATCACATAATACTTCTTTCACACATTGTCCTGTACTGAATTTGATCCTTGCTTGATTCGTATGAAAGCTTGGTGGTAATTAGAGTTTCTCCACCAATCTTTGGTTTACAACATTTTTGTCGCTTTCTTAAACGAATGCAACTAAACATGGGTGGCCTTCGATTAAACACCTTGTTTCTCTACTACCTTTTCCATCATCTTTTTCTTTACTTCCTTTTCTTTTTGTTCAATTTCCCTTCCTTCTCCAGTTTATATTTCTTCTTTTTCTATTCTTTCTTTTTCTATTTTGTCCTTCAGCCTATATTGATTCTTACTGGCTTGTCTTGGTGTCATAAAATTCAACTTCATTTCATGTCCCTCATGCCCCAAATAAAGGGAACGTTCATCAAGATTGAGCGTTATTAATTGAAGCCATGCCCATCTCAAAAGAGGATGACAAGAGTTTGTGGGAGCAATATCACATAATACTTCTTTCACACATTGTCCTGTACTGAATTTGATCCTTGCTTGATTTGAATGACAGCTTGTGTGTAACTAGAGTTTCTCGAGCAATCTTTGGCTGACAACATTGTTGTCGCTTTTGTGAACCAATGCAACTAAACATGGATGGCCTTCGATTAAACACCTTGTTTCTGTACTACCTTTTCCATCATCTTTTTCTTTACTTCCTTTTCTTTTTCTTCAATTTCCCTTCCTTCTACAGTTTATATTTCTTCTTTTTCTATTCTTTCTTTTTCTATTTTCTCCTTCAGCCTATGTTGATCGTTACTGGCTTGTCTTGGTGTCATAAATTTCAACTTCATTTCATGTCCCTCATGCCTCAAATAAAGGGAACGTTCATCAAGATTGAGCGTTATTAACTGAAGCCATGCCCATCTCAAAGGTAGATGACAAGAGTTGGTGGGAGCAATATCACATAATACTTCTTTCACACATTGTCCTGTACTGAATGTGATCCTTGCTTGATTCGGATGAAAGCTTGTTGGTAACTTGAGTTTCTCCACTAATCTTTGGCTTACAACATTGTTGTCGCTTTCGTAAACGAATGCAACTAAACATGGGTGGCCTTCGATTAAACACCTTCTCTCTCTATTTCCTTTTCCTTCATCTTTATCTTTTCTTCCTTTTCTGTTTCTTCAATTTCCCTTCCTTCTATAGTTTATATTTCTTCTTTTTCTATTCTTTCTTTTTCTATTTTCTCCTTCAGCCTATGTTGATCCATACTAGCTTGTCTTGGTGTCATAAATTTCAACTTCATTTCATGTCCCTCATGCTTTAAATAAAGGGAACGTTCATCAAGATTGAGCGTTTTAAAATGATGCCATGCCCATCTCAAAAGAAGATGACAAGAGTTCGTGGGAGCAATATCACATAATACTTCTTTCACACATTGTCCTGTACTGAATTTGATCCTTGCTTGATTCGGATGAAAGCTTGGTGGTAACTAGAGTTTCTCCACCAATCTTCTGCTTACAACATTGTTATTGCTTTCGTAAACGAATGCACTAAACATGGGTGGCGTTTGATTAAACACCTTGTTTCTCTACTACCTTTTCCATCATCTTTTTCTTTACTTCCTTTTCTTTTTGTTCAATTTCCCTTCCTTCTACTGTTTATATTTCTTCTTTTTCTATTCTTTCTTTTTCTATTTTCTCCTTCAGCCTATGTTGATCCTTACTAGCTTGTCTTGGTGTCATAAATTTCAACTTCATTTCATGTCCCTCATGCCCCAAATAAAGGGAACATTCATCAAGATTGAGCGTTTTAAAATGAAGCCATGCCCATCTCTAAAGAAGATGACAAGAGTTCGTGGGAGCAATATCACATAATACTTCTTTCACACATTGTCCTATGCTGAATTTGATCCTTGCTTGATTCGGATGAAAGCTTGGTGGTAACTAGATTTTCTCCACCAATCTTTGGCTTGCAACATTGTTGTCGCTTTCGTAAATGAATGCAACTTAACATGGGTGGCCTTCGATTAAACAACTTGTTTCTCTCCCTTCTTTTCCATCATCTTTATCCTTACTTCCTTTTCTTTTTCTTCAATTTCCCTTTCTTCTGCACTTTATATTTCTTCTTTTTCTATTCTTTCTTTTTCTATTTTCTCCTTCACCTTATGTTGATCCTTACTGGCTTGTCTTGGTGTCATGAATTTCAACTTCATTTCATGTCCCTCATGCCTCAAATAAAGGGAAAGTTCATCAAGATTGAGCGTTTTAAAATGAAGCCATGCCCATCTCAAAAGAAGATGACAAGAGTTCGTGGGAGCAATATCACATAATACTTCTTTCACACATTGTCCTATGCTGAATTTGATCCTTGCTTGATTCGGATGAAAGCTTGGTGGCAACTAGATTTTCTCCACCAATCTTTTGCTTACAACATTGTTGTCGCTTTCGTAAATGAATGCAACTAAACATGGGTGGCCTTCGATTAAACACCTTCTTTCTCTACTTCCTTTTCCATCATCTTTTTCTTTACTTCCTTTTCTTTTTCTTCAATTTCCCTTCCTTCTGCTGTTTATATTACTTCTTTTTCTATTCTTTCTTTTTCTATTTTTTCCTTAAGCCTATGTTGATCCTTACTTGCTTGTCTTGGTGTCATAAATTTTGACTTCATTTCATGTCCCTCACGCCTCAAATAAAGGGAACGCTCATGAAGATTGAGCGTTTTAAAATGAAGCCATGCCCATCCCAAAAGAAGATGACAAGACTTCGTGAGAGCAATATCACATAATACTTCTTTCACACATTGTCCTGTACTGAATTTGATCCTTGCTTGATTCGTATGAAAGCTTGGTGGTAACTAGAGTTTCTCCATCAATCTTTGGCTTACAACATTTTTGTCGCTTTCTTAAACGAATGCAACTAAACATGGGTGGCCTTCGATTAAACACCTTGTTTCTCTACTACCTTTTCCATCATCTTTTTCTTTACTTCCTTTTCTTTTTCTTCAATTTCCCTTCCTTCTCCAGTTTATATTTCTTCTTTTTCTATTCTTTCTTTTTCTATTTTGTCCTTCAGCCTATATTGATTCTTACTGGCTTGTCTTGGTGTCATAAATTTCAACTTCATTTCATGTCCCTCATGCCCCAAATAAAGGGAACGTTCATCAAGATTGAGCGTTTTAAAATGAAGCCATGCCCATCTCAAAAGAAGATGACAAGAGTTCGTGGGAGCAATATCACATCATACTTCTTTCACACATTGTCCTATGCTGAATTTGATCCTTGCTTGATTCGGATGAAAGCTTGGTGGTAACTAGAGTTTCTCCACGATTCTTTGGCTTACAACATTGTTGTCGCTTTCGTAAACGAATGCAACTAAACATGGGGGCCTTCGATTAAACACCTTCTTTCTCTACTTCCTTTTCCATCATCTTTTTCTTTACTTCCTTTTCTTTTTCTTCAATCTCCCTTCCTTCTGCAGTTTATATTTCTTCTTTTTCTATTCTTTCTTTTTCTATTTTCTCCTTCAGCCTATGTTGATCCTTACTAGCTTGTCTTGGTGTCATAAATTTCAACTTCATTTCATTTCCCTTATGCCTCAAATAAAGGGAACGTTCATCAAGATTGAGCATTATTAACTGAAGCCATGCCCATCTCAAAAGAAGATGACGAGAGTTCGTGGGAGCAATATCACATAATAATTCTTTCACACATTGTCCTGTACTGAATTTAATCATTGCTTGATTCGGATGAAAGCTTGGTGGTAACTAGAGTTTCTCCACCAATCTTTTGCTTACAACATTGTGGTTGCTTTTGTAAACGAATGCAACTAAACATGGGTGGCGTTTGATTAAACACCTTGTTTCTCTACTACCTTTTCCATCATTTTTTTCTTTGCTTCCTTTTCTTTTTCTTCAATTTCCCTTCCTTCTACAGTTTATATTTCTTCTTTTTGCATTCTTTCTTTTTCTATTTTCTCCTTCAACCTATGTTGATCCTTACTGGCTTGTCTTGGTGTCATAAATATCGACTTCATTTCATGTCCCTCATGCCTCAAATAAAGGGAACGTTCCTTAAGATTGAGCGTTTTAAAATGAAGCCATGCCTATCTCGAAAGAAGATGACAAGAGTTCGTAGGAGCAATATCACATAATACGTCTTTCACACATTGTCCTGTACTGAATTTGACCCTTGCTTGATTCGGATGAAAGCTTGGTGGTAACTAGAGTTTCTCCACCAATCTTTTGCTTACAACATTGTGGTTGCTTTTGTAAACGAATGCAACTAAACATGGGTGGCGTTTGATTAAACACCTTGTTTCTCTACTACCTTTTCCATCATTTTTTTCTTTGCTTCCTTTTCTTTTTCTTCAATTTCCCTTCCTTCTACAGTTTATATTTCTTCTTTTTGAATTCTTTCTTTTTCTATTTTCTCCTTCAACCTATGTTGATCCTTACTGGCTTGTCTTGGTGTCATAAATTTCAACTTCATTTCATGTCCCTCATGCCTCAAATAAAGGGAACGTTCCTCAAGATTGAGCGTTTTAAAATGAAGCCATGCCCATCTCGAAAGAAGATGACAAGAGTTCGTAGGAGCAATATCACATAATACGTCTTTCACACATTGTTCTGTACTGAATTTGATCCTTGCTTGATTCGAATGAATGCTTGTTGGTAACTAGAGTTTCTCCACCAATCTTGGGCTTACAACATTGTTGTCGCTTTCGTAAACGAATGCAACTAAACATGGGTGGCCTTCGATTAAACACCTTCTTTCTCTACTACCTTTTCCATCATCTTTTTCTTTGCTTCCTTTTCTTTTTCTTCAATTTCCCTTCCTTCTGCACTTTATATTTCTTCTTTTGGTATTCTTTCTTTTTCTATTTTCTCCTTCCACCTATGTTGATCCTTATTGGCTTGTCTTTGGTGTCATAAATTTCAACTTTATTTCATGTCCCTCATGCCTCAAATATGGGGAACGTTTATCAAGATTGAGCGTTTTAAAATGAAGCCAGGCCCATCTCAAAAGAAGATGACAAGAGTTCGTGGGTGCAATATCACATAATATTTCTTTCACACAGTGTCTTGTACTGAATTTAATCATTGATTGATTCGGATGAAAGCTTGGTGGTAACTAGAGTTTCTCCACCAATCTTTGGCTTACAACATTGTTGTCGCTTACGTAAACGAATGCAACTAAACATGGGTGGCGTTCGATTAAACACCTTGTTTCTCTACTACCTTTTCCATAATCTTTTTCTTTACTTCCATTTCTTTTTCTTCAATTTCCCTTCCTTCTGCAGTTTATATTTCTTCTTTTTCTATTCTTTCTTTTTCTATTTTCTCCTTCAACGTATGTTGATCCTTCTTGGCTAGTCTTGGTGTCATCAATTTCAACTTCATTTCATGTCCCTCATGCCTCAAATATAGGGAACTTTCATCTAGATTGAGCGTTTTAAAATGAAGCCATGCCCATCTAAAAAGAAGATGACAAGAGTTTGTGGGAGCAATATCACATAATACTTCATTCACACATTGTCCTGTACTGAATTTGATCCTTGCTTGATTCGGATGAAAGCTTGTTTGTAACTTGAGTTTCTCCACTAATCTTTGGCTTACAACATTGTTGTTGCTTCCGTAAACGTATGCAACTAAACATGGGTGGCCTTCGATTAAACACCTTCTTTCTCTACTTCCTTTTCCTTCATCTTTATCTTTTCTTCCTTTTCTTTTTCTTCAATTTCCCTTCCTTCTGCAGTTTATATTTCTTCTTTTTCTATTTTCTCCTTCATCCTATGTTGATCCTTACTAGCTTGTCTTGGTGTCATAAATTTCAACTTCATTTCATGTCCCTCATGCCTCAAATAAAGGGAACGTTCATTAAGATTGAGCATTTTAAAATGAAGCCATGCCCATCTCAAAAGAAGATGACAAGAGTTCGTGGGAGCAATATCACATAATACTTCTTTCACACATTGTCCTGTACTGAATGTGATCCTTGCTTGATTCGGATGAAAGCTTGTGGGTAACTTGAGTTTCTCCACCAATCTTTGGCTTCCAACATTGTTGTCGCTTTCGTAAATGAATGCAACTTAACATGGGTGGCCTTCGATTAAACACCTTGTTTCTCTACTTCCTTTTCCATCATCTTTATCTTTTCTTCCTTTTCTTTTTCTTCAATTTCCCTTCCTTCTGCTGTTTATATTTCTTTTTTTTCTATTCTTTCTTTTTCTATTTTTTCCTTAAGCCTATGTTGATCCTTAATTGCTTGTCTTGGTGTCATAAATTTTGACTTCAGTTCATGTCCCTCACGCCTCAAATAAAGGGAACGCTCATCAAGATTGAGCGTTTTAAAATGAAGTCATGCCCATCCCAAAAGAAGATGACAAGACTTCGTGAGAGCAGTATCACATAATACTTCTTTCACACATTGTCCTGTATTGAATTTGTTCCTTGCTTGATTCGGATGAAAGCTTGGTGGTAACTAGAGTTTCTCCACCAATCTTTGGCTTACAACATTTTTGTCGTTTTCTTAAACGAATGCAACTAAACATGGGTGGCCTTCGATTAAACACCTTGTTTCTCTACTACCCTTTCCATCATCTTTTTCTTTACTTCCTTTTCTTTTTGTTCAATTTCCCTTCCTTCTACAATTTATATTTCTTCTTTTTCTATTCTTTCTTTTTCTATTTTCTCCTTCAGCCTCTGTTGATCCTTACTGGCTTGTCTTGGTGTCATGAATTTCAACTTCATTTCATGTCCCTCATGCCTCAAATAAAGGGAACGTTGATCAAGATTGAGCATTTTAAAATGAAGCCATGCCCATCTCAAAAGAAGATGACAAGAGTTCGTGGGAGCAATATCACATAATACTTCTTTCACACATTGTCCTGTACTGAATTTGATCCTTTCTTGATTTGGATGAAAGCTTGGTGGTAACTAGAGTTTCTCCACCAATCTTTTGCTTACTACATTGTTGTTGCTTTCGTAAACGAATGCAACTAAACATGGGTGGCGTTTGATTAAACACCTTGTTTCTCTACTACCTTTTCCATCATCTTTTTCTTTGCTTCCTTTTCTTTTTCTTCAATTTCCCTTCCTTCTGCAGTTTATATTTCTTCTTTCTGAATTCTTTCTTTTTCTATTTTCTCCTTCAACCTATGTTGATACTTACTAGCTTGTTTTGGTGTCATAAATTTCAACTTCATTTCATGTCCCTCATGCCTCAAATAAAGGGAACGTTCATCAAGATTGAGCGTTATTAACTGAGGCCATGCCCATCTCAAAAGAGGATATCAAGAGTTTGTGGGAGCAATATCACATAATACTTCTTTCACACATTGTCTTGTACTGAATTTGTTCCTTGCTTGATTCGAATGAAAGCTTGTTGGTAACTAGAGTTTCTCCACCAATCTTTGGCTTACAACATTGTTGTCGCTTTCGTAAATGAATGCAACTAAACATGGGTGGCCTTCGATTAAACACCTTCTTTCTCTACTTCCTTTTCCTTCATCTTTATCTTTTCTTCCCTTTCTTTTTCTTCAATTTCCCTTCCTTCAGCAGTTTATATTAATACTTTTTCTATTTTCTCCTTCAGCCTATGTTCATCCTTATTAGCTTGTCTTGGTGTCATAAATTTCAACTTCATTTCACGTCCCTTATGCCTCAAATAAAGGGAACATTCATCAAGATTGAGCGTTATTAACTGAAGCCGTGCCCATCTCAAAAGTAGATGACAAGAGTTAGTGGGAGCAATATCACATAATACTTCTTTCACACATTGTCCTGTACTGAATGTGATCCTTGCTTGATTCGGATGAAAGCTTGTGGGTAACTTGAGTTTCTCCACCAATCTTTGGCTTCCAACATTGTTGTCGCTTTCGTAAATGAATGCAACTTAACATGGGTGGCCTTCGATTAAACACCTTGTTTCTCTACTTCCTTTTCCATCATCTTTATCTTTTCTTCCTTTTCTTTTTCTTCAATTTCCCTTCCTTCTGCTGTTTATATTTCTTTTTTTTCTATTCTTTCTTTTTCTATTTTTTCCTTAAGCCTATGTTGATCCTTAATTGCTTGTCTTGGTGTCATAAATTTTGACTTCAGTTCATGTCCCTCACGCCTCAAATAAAGGGAACGCTCATCAAGATTGAGCGTTTTAAAATGAAGTCATGCCCATCCCAAAAGAAGATGACAAGACTTCGTGAGAGCAGTATCACATAATACTTCTTTCACACATTGTCCTGTACTGAATTTGTTCCTTGCTTGATTCGGATGAAAACTTGGTGGTAACTAGAGTTTCTCCACCAATCTTTGGCTTACAACATTTTTGTCGTTTTCTTAAACGAATGCAACTAAACATGGGTGGCCTTCGATTAAACACCTTGTTTCTCTACTACCCTTTCCATCATCTTTTTCTTTACTTCCTTTTCTTTTTGTTCAATTTCCCTTCCTTCTACAATTTATATTTCTTCTTTTTCTATTCTTTCTTTTTCTATTTTCTCCTTCAGCCTATGTTGATCCTTACTGGCTTGTCTTGGTGTCATAAATTTCAACTTCATTTTATGTCCCTCATGCCTCAAATAAAGGGAACGTTCATCAAGATTGAGCGTTTTAAAATGAAGCCATGCCCATCTCAAAAGAAGATGACAAGAGTTCGTGGGAGCAATATCACATAATACTTCTGTCACACATTGTCCTATGCTGGATTTGATCCTTGCTTGATTCGGATGAAAGCTTGGTGGTAAGTAGAGTTTCTCCACCAATCTTTGTCTTACAACATTGTTGTCGCTTTCGTAAATGAATGCAACTAAACATGGGTGGCCTTCGATTAAACACCTTCTTTCTCTACTTCCTTTTCCATCATCTTTTTCTTTACTTCCTTTTCTTTTTCTTCAATTTCCCTTCCTTCTGTAGTTTATATTTCTTCTTTTTCTATTCTTTCTTTTTCTATTTTGTCCTTCAACCTATGTTGATCCTTATTAGCTTGTCTTGGTGTCATAAATTTCAACTTCATTTCATGTCCCTTCTGCCTCAAATAAAGGGAACGTTCATGAAGATTGAGCGTTATTAACTGAAGTCGTGCCCATCTCAAAAGTAGATGACAAGAGTTAGTGGGAGCAATATCACATAATACTTCTTTCACACATTGTCCTGTACTGAATGTGATCCTTGCTTGATTCGGATGAAAGCTTGTGGGTAACTTGAGTTTCTCCACCAATCTTTGGCTTGCAACATTGTTGTCGCTTTCGTAAATGAATGCAACTTAACATGGGTGGCCTTCGATTAAACACCTTGTTTCTCTACTACCTTTTCCATCATCTTTTTCTTTACTTCCTTTTCTTTTTCTTCAATTTCCCTTCCTTCTACAATTTATATTTCTTCTTTTTCTATTCTTTCTTCTTCTATTTTCTCCTTCAGCCTATGTTGATCCTTTTTGGCTTGTCTTGGTGTCATAAATTTCAACTTCATTTCATGTCCCTCATGCCTCAAATAAAGGGAACATTCATCAAGATTAAGCGTTTTAAAATGAAGCCATGCCCATCTCAAAAGAAGATGACAAGAGTTCGTGGGAGCAATATCACATAATACTTCTTTCGCACATTGTCTTGTACTGAATGTGATCCTTGCTTGATTCGGCTGAAAGGTTGTTGGTAACTTGAGTTTCTCCACCAATCTTTGGCTTGCAACATTGTTGTCCCTTTCGTAAATGAATGCAACTTAACATTGGTGGCCTTCGATTAAACACCTTGTTTCTCTACTTCCTTTTCCATCATCTTTATCTTTACTTCCTTTTCTTTTTCTTCACTTTCCCTTTCTTCTGCATTTTATATTTCTTCTTTTTCTATTCTTTCTTTTTCGATTTTCTCCTTCAGACTATGTTGATCCTTGCTGGCTTGTCTTGGTGTCATAAATTTCAACTTCATTTCATGTCCCTCATGCCTCAAATAAAGGGAACGTTCATCAAGATTGAGTGTTTTAAAATGAAGACATGCCCATCTCAAAAGAAGATGACAAGAGTTCGTGGGAGCAATATCACATAATACTTCTTTCACACATTGTCCTATGCTGAATTTGATCCTTGCTTGATTCGAATGAAAGCTTGTTGCTAACTTGAGTTTCTCCACCAATCTTTGGCTTGCAACATTGTTGTCGCTTTCGTAAATGAATGCAACTGAACATGGGTGGCCTTCGATTAAACACCTTGTTTCTCTCCCTCCTTTTCCATCATCTTTATCTTTACTTCCTTTTCTTTTTCTTCAATTACCCTTCCTTCTGCAGTTTATATTTCTTCTTTTTGTATTCTTTCTTTTTCTATTTTCTCCTTCAACGTATGTGGATCCTTCTTGGCTTGTCTTGGTGTCATAAATTTCAACTTCATTTCATGTCCCTCATGCCTCAAATAAAGGGAACGTTCATCAAGATTGAGCGTTTTAAAATGAAGCCATGCCCATCCCAAAAGAAGATGACAAGACTTCGTGAGAGCAGTATCACATAATACTTCTTTCACACATTGTCTTGTACTGAATTTGATCCTTGCTTGATTCGTATGAAAGCTTGATGGTAACTAGAGTTTCTCCACCAATCTTTGGCTTACAACATTTTTGTCGCTTTCTTAAACGAATGCAACTAAACATTGGTGGCCTTCGATTAAACACCTTGTTTCTCTACTTCCTTTTCCATCATCTTTATCTTTACTTCCTTTTCTTTTTCTTCACTTTCCCTTTCTTCTGCATTTTATATTTCTTCTTTTTGCATATTATCTTTTTATATTTTCTCCTTCAGCCTATGTTGATCCTTACTGGCTTGTCTTGGTGTCATAAATTTCAACTTCATTTCATGTCCCTCATGCCTCAAATAAAGGGAATGTTCATTAAGATTGAGTGTTTTAAAATGAAGCCATGTCCATCCCAAAAGAAGATGACAAGACTTCGAGAGAGCAATATCACATAATACTTCTTTCACACATTGTCTTGTACTGAATTTGATCCTTGCTTGATTCGTATGAAAGCTTGATGGTAACTAGAGTTTCTCCACCAATCTTTGGCTTACAACATTTTTGTCGCTTTCTTAAACGAATGCAACTAAACATGGGTGGCCTTCGATTAAACACCTTGTTTCTCTACTACCTTTTCCATCATCTTTTTCTTTACTTCCTTTTCTTTTTCTTCAATTTCCCTTCCTTCTGCAGTTTATATTTCTTCTTTTTCTATTTTCTCCTTCAGCCTTTGTTGATCCGTACTGGCTTGTGTTGGTGTCATAAATTTCAACTTCATTTCATGTCCCTCATGTTTCAAATAAAGGGAACGTTCATTAAGATTGAGCATTTTAAAATGAAGCCATGCCCATCTCAAAAGAAGATGACAAGAGTTCGTGGGAGCAATATCACATAATACTTCTTTCGCACATTGTCATGTACTGAATGTGATCCTTGCTTGATTCGGATGAAAGCTTGGTGGTAACTAGAGTTTCTCCAGCAATCTTTAGCTTGCAACATTGTTGTCGATTTCGTGAACGAATGCAACTGAACATGGGTGGCCTTCGATTAAACACCTTGTTTCTGTACTACCTTTTCCATCATCTTTTTCTTTACTTCGTTTTCTTTTTCTTCAATTTCCCTTCCTTTTACAGTTTATATTTCTTCTTTTTCTATTCTTTCTTTTTCTATTTTCTCCTTCAGCCTATGTTGATCGTTACTGGCTTGTCTTGGTGTCATAAATTTCAACTTCATTTCATGTCCCTCATGCCCCAAATAAAGGGAACGTTCATCAAGATTGAGCGTTATTAACTGAAGCCATGCCCATCTCAAAGGTAGATGACAAGAGTTGGTGGGAGCAATATCACATAATACTTTTTTCACACGTTGTCCTGTACTGAATTTGTTACTTGCTTGATTCGAATGAAAGCTTGTGTGTAACTAGAGTTTCTCCAGCAATCTTTGGCTGACAACATTGTTGTCGCTTTTGTGAACGAATGCAACTAAACATGGATGGCCTTCGATTAAACACCTTGTTTCTGTACTACCTTTTCCATCATCTTTTTCTTTACTTCCTTTTCTTTTTCTTCAATTTCCCTTCCTTCTACAGTTTATATTTCTTCTTTTTCTATTCTTTCTTTTTCTATTTTCTCCTTCAGCCTATGTTGATCGTTACTGGCTTGTCTTGGTGTCATAAATTTCAACTTCATTTCATGTCCCTCATGCCCCAAATAAAGGGAACGTTCATCAAGATTGAGCGTTATTAACTGAAGCCATGCCCATCTCAAAAGAGGATGACAAGAGTTTGTGGGAGCAATATCACATAATACTTCTTTCACACATTGTCCTGTACTGAATTTGATCCTTGCTTGATTTGAAGGACAGCTTGTGTGTAACTAGAGTTTCTCCACCAATCTTTGGCTTACAACATTGTTGTCGCTTTCGTAAATGAATGCAACTTAACATGGGTGGCCTTCGATTAAACAACTTGTTTCTCTCCCTTCTTTTCCATCATCTTTATCCTTACTTCCTTTTCTTTTTCTTCAATTTCCCTTTCTTCTGCACTTCATATTTCTTCTTTTTCTATTCTTTCTTTTTCTATTTTCTCCTTCAGCCTATGTTGATCCTTACTGGCTTGTCTTGGTGTCATGAATTTCAACTTCATTTCATGTCCCTCATGCCTCAAATAAAGGGAAAGTTCATAAAGATTGAGTGTTTTAAAATGAAGCCATGCCCATCTCAAAAGAAGATGACAAGAGTTCGTGGGAGCAATATCACATAATACTTCTTTCACACATTGTCCTATGCTGAATTTGATCCTTGCTTGATTCGGATGAAAGCTTGGTGGTAACTAGATTTTCTCCACCAATCTTTTGCTTACAACATTGCTGTCGCTTTCGTAAATGAATGCAACTAAACATGGGTGGCCTTCGATTAAACACCTTCTTTCTCTACTTCCTTTTCCATCATCTTTTTCTTTACTTCCTTTTCTTTTTCTTCAATTTCCCTTCCTTCTGCTGTTTATATTACTTCTTTTTCTATTCTTTCTTTTTCTATTTTTTCCTTAAGCCTATGTTGATCCTTACTTGCTTGTCTTGGTGTCATAAATTTTGACTTCATTTCATGTCCCTCACGCCTCAAATAAAGGGAACGCTCATGAAGATTGAGCGTTTTAAAATGAAGCCATGCCCATCCCAAAAGAAGATGGCAAGACTTCGTGAGAGCAATATCACATAATACTTCTTTCACACATTGTCCTGTACTGAATTTGATGCTTGCTTGATTCGTATGAAAGCTTGGTGGTAACTAGAGTTTCTCCACCAATCTTTGGCTTACAACATTTTTTTTCGCTTTCTTAAACGAATGCAACTAAACATGGGTGGCCTTCGATTAAATACCTTCTTTCTCTACTTCCTTTTCCATCGTCTTTTTCTTTACTTCCTTTTCTTTTTCTTCAATCTCCCTTCCTTCTGCAATTTATTTTTCTTCTTTTTCTATTCTTTCTTTTTCTATTTTCTCCTTCAGCCTATGTTGATCCTTACTAGCTAGTCTTGGTGTCATAAATTTCAACTTCATTTCATGTCCCTCATGCCTCAAATAAATGGAACGTTCATCAAGATTGAGCGTTTTAAAATGAAGACATGCCCATCTCAAAAGAAGATGACAAGAGTTCGTGGGAGCAATATCACATAATACTTCTTTCACACATTGTCCTATGTTGAATTTGATCCTTGCTTGATTCGGATGAAAGCTTGGTGGTAACTAGAGTTTCTCCACCAATCTTTGGCTTACAACATTGTTGTCGCTTTCGTAAACGAATGCAACTAAACATGGGGGCCTTCAATTAAACACCTTCTTTCTCTACTTCCTTTTCCATCATCTTTTTCTTTGCTTCCTTTTCTTTTTCTTCAATTTCCCTTCCTTCTCCAGTTTATATTTCTTCTTTTTCTATTCTTTCTTTTTCTATTTTGTCCTTCAGCCTATGTTGATCCTTACTAGCTTGTCTTGGTGTCATAAATTTCAACTTCATTTCATTTCCCTCATGCCTCAAATAAAGGGAACGTTCATCAAGATTGAGCGTTATTAACTGAAGCCATGCCCATCTCAAAAGAAGATGACGATAGTTCGTGGGAGCAATATCACATAATAATTCTTTCACACATTGTCCTGTACTGAATTTCATCATTGCTTGATTCGGATGAAAGCTTGGTGGTAACTAGTGTTTCTCCACCAATCTTTGGCTTACAACATTGTTGTCGCTTTCTTAATCGTATGCAACTAAACATGGGTGGCCTTCGATTAAATACCTTCTTTCTCTACTTCCTTTTCCATCGTCTTTTTCTTTACTTCCTTTTCTTTTTCTTCAATCTCCCTTCCTTCTGCAGTTTATATTTCTTCTTTTTCTATTCTTTCTTTTTCTATTTTCTCCTTCAGCCTATGTTGATCCTTACTAGCTTGTCTTGGTGTCATAAATTTCAACTTCATTTCATGTCCCTCATGCCTCAAATAAATGGAATGTTCATCAAGATTGAGCGTTTTAAAATGAAGCCATGCCCATCCCAAAGGAAGATGACAAGAGTTCGTGGGAGCAATATCACATAATACTACTTTCACACATTGTCCTATGCTGAATTTGATCCTTGCTTGATTCGGATGAAAGCTTGGTGGTAACTAGATTTTCTCCACCAATCTTTGGCTTGCAACATTGTTGTCGCTTTAATAAATGAATGCAACTTAACATGGGTGGCCTTCGATTAAACAACTTGTTTCTCTACCTTCTTTTCCATCATCTTTTTCTTTGCTTCCTTTTCTTTTTCTTCAATTTCCCTTCCTTCTCCAGTTTATATTTCTTCTTTTTCTATTCTTTCTTTTTCTATTTTCTCCTTCAGCCTATGTTTATCCTTACTGGCTTGTCTTGGTGTCATAAATTTTAACTTCATTTCATGTCCCTCATGCCTCAAATAAAGGGAACGTTCATCAAGATTGAGCGTTTTAAAATGAAGCCATGCCCATCTCAAAGGAAGATGACAAGAGTTCGTGGGAGCAATATCACATAATACTTCTTTCACACATTGTCCTATGCTGAATTTGATCCTTGCTTGATTCGGATGAAAGCTTGGTGGTAACTAGATTTTCTCCACCAATCTTTGGCTTGCAACATTGTTGTCGCTTTCATAAATGAATGCAACTTAACATGGGTGGCCTTCGATTAAACAACCTGTTTCTCTCCCTTCTTTTCCATCATCTTTATCCTTACTTCCTTTTCTTTTTCTTCAATTTCCCTTTCTTCTGCACTTCATATTTCTTCTTTTTCTATTCTTTCTTTTTATATTTTCTCCTTCAGGGTATGTTGATCCTTACTGGCTTGTCTTGGTGTCATGAATTTCAACTTCATTTCATGTCCCTCATGTCTCAAATAAAGTGAACGTTCATCAAGATTGAGCGTTTTAAAATGAAGCCATGCCCATCTCAAAAGAAGATGACAAGAGTTCGTGGGAGCAATATCACATAATACTTCTTTCACACATTGTCCTATGCTGAATTTGGTCCTTGCTTGATTCGGATGAAAGCTTGTTGGTAACTAGATTTTCTCCACCAATCTTTTGCTTACAATATTGCTGTCGCTTTCGTAAATAAATGCAACTAAACATGGGTGGCCTTCGATTAAACACCTTCTTTCTCTACTTCCTTTGCCATCATCTTTTTCTTTGCTTCCTTTTCTTTTTCTTCAATTTCCCTTCCTTCTCCAGTTTATATTTCTTCTTTTTCTATTCTTTCTTTTTCTATTTTCTCCTTCAGCCTATGTTGATCCTTACTAGCTTGTCTTGGTGTCATAAATTTCAACTTCATTTCATTTCCCTCATGCCTCAAATAAAGGGAACGTTCATCAAGATTGAGCGTTTTAAAACGAAGCCATGCCCATCTCAAAAGAAGATGACAAGAGTTCGTGGGAGCAATATCATATAATACTTCTTTCACACATTATCCTTACTGAATTTGATCCTTGCTTGATTCGGATGAAAGCTTGGTGGTAACTAGAGTTTGTCCACCAATCTTTGGCTTACAACATTGTTGTCGCTTTCGTAAACCAATGCAACTAAACATGGGTGGCCTTCGATTAAATAAATACCTTCTTTCTCTAGTTGCTTTTCCATCGTCTTTTTCTTTACTTCCTTTTTGTTTTTCTTCAATCTCCCTTCCTTCTGCAGTTTATATTTCTTCTTTTTCCATTCTTTCTTTTTCTATTTTCTCCTTCAGCCTATGTTTATCCTTACTGGCTTGTCTTGGTGTCATAAATTTTAACTTCATTTCATGTCCCTTATGCCCCAAATAAAGGGAACGTTCATCAAGATTGAGCGTTTTAAAATGAAGCCATGCCCATCTCAAAAGAAGATGACAAGAGTTCGTGGGAGCAATATCACATAATACTTCTTTCACACATTGTCCTATGCTGAATTTGATCCTTGCTTGATTCGGATGAAAGCTTGGTGGTAACTAGAGTTTCTCCACGATTCTTTGGCTTACAACATTGTTGTCGATTTCGTAAACGAATGCAACTAAACATGGGTGGCCTTCGATTAAATACCTTCTTTCTCTACTTCCTTTTCCATCGTCTTTTTCTTTACTTCCTTTTCTTTTTCTTCAATCTCCCTTCCTTCTGCAGTTTATATTTCTTCTTTTTCTATTCTTTCTTTTTCTATTTTCTCCTTCAGCCTATGTTGATCCTTACTAGCTTGTCTTGGTGTCATAAATTTCAACTTCATTTCATGTCCCTCATGCCTCAAATAAATGGAATGTTCATCAAGATTGAGCGTTTTAAAATGAAGACATGTTCATCTCAAAAGAAGATGACAAGAGTTCGTGGGAGCAATATCACATAATACTTCTTTCACACATTGTCCTATGCTGAATTTGATCCTTGCTTGATTCGGATGAAAGCTTGGTGGTAACTAGAGTTTCTCCACGATTCTTTGGCTTACAACATTGTTGTCGCTTTCGTAAACGAATGCAACTAAACATGGGGGCCTTCGATTAAACACCTTCTTTCTCTACTTCCTTTGCCATCATCTTTTTCTTTGCTTCCTTTTCTTTTTCTTCAATTTCCCTTCCTTCTCCAGTTTATATTTCTTCTTTTTCTATTCTTTCTTTTTCTATTTTCTCCTTCAGCCTATGTTGATCCTTACTAGCTTGTCTTGGTGTCATAAATTTCAACTTCATTTCATTTCCCTCATGCCTCAAATAAAGGGAACGTTCATCAAGATTGAGCGTTATTAACTGAAGCCATGCCCATCTCAAAAGAAGATGACGAGAGTTCGTGGGAGCAATATCACATAATAATTCTTTCACACATTGTCCTGTACTGAATTTAATCATTGCTTGATTCGGATGAAAGCTTGGTGGTAACTAGAGTTTCTCCACCAATCTTTTGCTTACAACATTGTTGTTGCTTTTGTAAACGAATGCAACTAAACATGGGTGGCGTTTGATTAAACACCTTGTTTCTCTACTACCTTTTCCATCATTTTTTTCTTTGCTTCCTTTTCTTTTTCTTCAATTTCCCTTCCTTCTGCAGTTTATATTTCTTCTTTTTGCATTCTTTCTTTTTCTATTTTCTCCTTCAACCTATGTTGATCCTTACTGGCTTGTCTTGGTGTCATAAATATCGACTTCATTTCATGTCCCTCATGCCTCAAATAAAGGGAACGTTCCTCAAGATTGAGCGTTTTAAAATGAAGCCATGCCCATCTCGAAAGAAGATGACAAGAGTTCGTAGGAGCAATATCACATAATACGTCTTTCACACATTGTCCTGTATTGAATTTGACCCTTGCTTGATTCGGATGAAAGCTTGGTGGTAATTAGAGTTTCTCCACCAATCTTTTGCTTACAACATTGTTGTTGCTTTTGTAAACGAATGCAACTAAACATGGGTGGCGTTTGATTAAACACCTTGTTTCTCTACTACCTTTTCCATCATTTTTTTCTTTGCTTCCTTTTCTTTTTCTTCAATTTCCCTTCCTTCTGCAGTTTATATTTCTTCTTTTTGCATTCTTTCTTTTTCTATTTTCTCCTTCAACCTATGTTGATCCTTACTGGCTTGTCTTGGTGTCATAAATATCGACTTCATTTCATGTCCCTCATGCCTCAAATAAAGGGAACGTTCCTCAAGATTGAGCGTTTTAAAATGAAGCCATGCCCATCTCGAAAGAAGATGACAAGAGTTCGTAGGAGCAATATCACATAATACATCTTTCACACATTGTCCTGTACTGAATTTGACCCTTGCTTGATTCGGATGAAAGCTTGGTGGTAACTAGAGTTTCTCCACCAATCTTTTGCTTACAACATTGTGGTTGCTTTTGTAAACGAATGCAACTAAACATGGGTGGCCTTCGATTAAACAACTTGTTTCTCTCCCTTCTTTTCCATCATCTTTATCCTTACTTCCTTTTCTTTTTCTTTAATTTCCCTTTCTTCTGCACTTCATATTTCTTCTTTTTCTATTCTTTCTTTTTATATTTTCTCCTTCAGGCTATGTTGATCCTTACTGGCTTGTCTTGGTGTCATGAATTTCAACTTCATTTCATGTCCCTCATGCCTCAAATAAAGGGAACGTTCATCAAGATTGAGCGTTTTAAAATGAAGCCATGCCCATCTCAAAAGAAGATGACAAGAGTTCGTGGGAGCAATATCACATAATACTTCTTTCACACATTGTCCTATGCTGAATTTGATCCTTGCTTGATTCGGATGAAAGCTTGGGGGTAACTAGAGTTTCTCCACGATTCTTTGGCTTACAACATTGTTGTCGCTTTCGTAAACGAATGCAACTAAACATGGGGGCCTTCGATTAAACACCTTCTTTCTCTACTTCCTTTTCCATCATCTTTTTCTTTACTTCCTTTTCTTTTTCTTCAATCTCCCTTCCTTCTGCAGTTTATATTTCTTCTTTTTCTATTCTTTCTTTTTCTATTTTCTCCTTCAGCCTATGTTGATCCTTACTAGCTTGTCTTGGTGTCATAAATTTCAACTTCATTTCATTTCCCTCATGCCTCAAATAAAGGGAACGTTCATCAAGATTGAGCGTTATTAACTGAAGCCATGCCCATCTCAAAAGAAGATGACGAGAGTTCGTGGGAGCAATATCACATAATAATTCTTTCACACATTGTCCTGTACTGAATTTAATCATTGCTTGATACGGATGAAAGCTTGGTGGTAACTAGTGTTTCTCCACCAATCTTTGGCATACAACATTGTTGTCGCTTTCTTAATCGAATGCAACTAAACATGGGTGGCCTTCGATTAAATACCTTCTTTCTCTACTTCCTTTTCCATCGTCTTTTTCTTTACTTCCTTTTCTTTTTCTTCAATCTCCCTTCCTTCTGCAATTTATATTTCTTCTTTTTCTATTCTTTCTTTTTCTATTTTCTCCTTCAGCCTATGTTGATCCTTAGTAGTTTGTCTTGGTGTCATAAATTTCAACTTCATTTCATGTCCCTCATGCCTCAAATAAATGGAACGTTCATCAAGATTGAGCGTTTTAAAATGAAGACATGCCCATCTCAAAAGAAGATGACAAGAGTTCGTGGGAGCAATATCACATAATACTTCTTTCACACATTGTCCTATGCTGAATTTGATCCTTGCTTGATTCGGATGAAAGCTTGGGGGTAACTAGAGTTTCTCCACGATTCTTTGGCTTACAACATTGTTGTCGCTTTCGTAAACGAATGCAACTAAACATGGGGGCCTTCGATTAAACACCTTCTTTCTCTACTTCCTTTTCCATCATCTTTTTCTTTGCTTCCTTTTCTTTTTCTTCAATTTCCCTTCCTTCTCCAGTTTATATTTTTTCTTTTTCTATTCTTTCTTTTTCTATTTTCTCCTTCAGCCTATGTTTATCCTTACTTGCTTGTCTTGGTGTCATAAATTTTAACTTCATTTCATGTCCCTCATGCCTCAAATAAAGGGAACGTTCATCAAGATTGAGCGTTTTAAAATGAAGCCATGCCCATCCCAAAGGAAGATGACAAGAGTTCGTGGGAGCAATATCACATAATACTTCTTTCACACATTGTCCTATGCTGAATTTGATCCTTGCTTGATTCGGATGAAAGCTTGGTGGTAACTAGATTTTCTCCACCAATCTTTGGCTTGCAACATTGTTGTCGCTTTAATAAATGAATGCAACTTAACATGGGTGGCCTTCAATTAAACAACTTGTTTCTCTACCTTCTTTTCCATCATCTTTTTCTTTGCTTCCTTATCTTTTTCTTCAATTTCCCTTCCTTCTCCAGTTTATATTTCTTCTTTTTCTATTCTTTCTTTTTCTATTTTCTCCTTCAGCCTATGTTTATCCTTACTGGCTTGTCTTGGTGTCATAAATTTTAACTTCATTTCATGTCCCTCATGCCTCAAATAAAGGGAACGTTCATCAAGATTGAGCGTTTTAAAATGAAGCCATGCCCATCTCAAAGGAAGATGACAAGAGTTCGTGGGAGCAATATCACATAATACTTCTTTCACACATTGTCCTATGCTGAATTTGATCCTTGCTTGATTCGGATGAAAGCTTGGTGGTAACTAGATTTTCTCCACCAATCTTTGGCTTGCAACATTGTTGTCGCTTTCATAAATGAATGCAACTTAACATGGGTGGCCTTCGATTAAACAACTTGTTTCTCTCCCTTCTTTTCCATCATCTTTATCCTTACTTCCTTTTCTTTTTCTTCAATTTCCCTTTCTTCTGCACTTCATATTTCTTCTTTTTCTATTCTTTCTTTTTATATTTTCTCCTTCAGGCTATGTTGATCCTTACTGGCTTGTCTTGGTGTCATGAATTTCAACTTCATTTCATGTTCCTCATGTCTCAAATAAAGGGAACGTTCATCAAGATTGAGCGTTTTAAAATGAAGCCATGCCCATCTCAAAAGAAGATGACAAGAGTTCGTGGGAGCAATATCACATAATACTTCTTTCACACATTGTCCTATGCTGAATTTGATCCTTGCTTGATTCGGATGAAAGCTTGTTGGTAACTAGATTTTCTCCACCAATCTTTTGCTTACAATATTGCTGTCGCTTTCGTAAATAAATGCAACTAAACATGGGTGGCCTTCGATTAAACACCTTCTTTCTCTACTTCCTTTTCCATCATCTTTCTATTTACTTCCTTTTCTTTTTCTTCAATTTCCCTTCCTTCTGCTGTTTATATTACTTCTTTTTCTATTCTTTCTTTTTCTATTTTTTCCTTAAGCCTATGTTGATCCTTACTTGCTTGTCTTGGTGTCATAAATTTTGACTTCATTTCATGTCCCTCACACCTCAAATAAAGGGAGCGCTCATGAAGATTGAGCGTTTTAAAATGAAGCCATGCCCATCCCAAAAGAAGATGACAAGACTTCGTGAGAGCAATATCACATAATACTTCTTTCGCACATTGTCCTGTACTGAATGTGATCCTTGCTTGATTTGGCTAAAAGGTTGTTGGTAACTTGAGTTTCTCCACCAATCTTTGGCTTGCAACATTGTTGTCCCTTTCGTAAATGAATGCAACTTAACATTGGTGGCCTTCGATTAAACACTTGTTTCTCTACTTCCTTTTCCATCATCTTTATCTTTACTTCCTTTTCTTTTTCTTCACTTTCCATTTCTTCTGCATTTTATATTTCTTCTTTTTGCATTCTATCTTTTTCTATTTTCTCCTTCAGCCTATGTTGATCCTTACTAGCTTGTCTTGGTGTCATAAATTTCAACTTCATTTCATGTCCCTCACGCCTCAAATAAAGGGAACGTTCATCAACATTGAGCATTTTAAAACGAAGCCATGCCCATCTCAAAAGAAGATGACAAGAGTTCGTGGGAGCAATATCACATAATACTTCTTTCACACATTATCCTGTACTGAATTTGATCCTTGCTTGATTCGGATGAAAGATTGGTGGTAACTAGAGTTTGTCCACCAATCTTTGGCTTACAACATTGTTGTCGCTTTCGTAAACCAATGCAACTAAACAAGGGTGGCCTTCGATTAAATAAATACCTTCTTTCTCTACTTGCTTTTCCATCGTCTTTTTCTTTACTTCCTTTTTGTTTTTCTTCAATCTCCCTTCCTTCTGCAGTTTATATTTCTTCTTTTTCCATTCTTTCTTTTTCTATTTTCTCCTTCAGCCTATGTTTATCCTTACTGGCTTGTCTTGGTGTCATAAATTTTAACTTCATTTCATGTCCCTTATGCCCCAAATAAAGGGAACGTTCATCAAGATTGAGCGTTTTAAAATGAAGCCATGCCCTTCTCAAAAGAAGATGACAAGAGTTCGTGGGAGCAATATCACATAATACTTCTTTCACACATTGTCCTATGCTGAATTTGATCCTTGCTTGATTCGGATGAAAGCTTGGTGGTAACTAGATTTTCTCCACCAATCTTTGGCTTGCAACATTGATGTCGCTTTCGTAAATGAATGCAACTTAACATGGGTGGCCTTCGATTAAACAACTTGTTTCTCTCCCTTCTTTTCCATCATCTTTATCCTTACTTCCTTTTCTTTTTCTTCAATTTCCCTTTCTTCTGCACTTCATATTTCTTCTTTTTCTATTCTTTCTTTTTCTATTTTCTCCTTCAGCCTATGTTGATCCTTACTGGCTTGTCTTGGTGTCATGAATTTCAACTTCATTTCATGTCCCTCATGCCTCAAATAAAGGGAAAGTTCATAAAGATTGAGTGTTTTAAAATGAAGCCATGCCCATCTCAAAAGAAGATGACAAGAGTTCGTGGGAGCAATATCACATAATACTTCTTTCACACATTGTCCTATGCTGAATTTGATCCTTTCTTGATTCGGATGAAAGCTTGGTGGTAACTAGATTTTCTCCACCAATCTTTTGCTTACAACATTGCTGTCGCTTTCGTAAATGAATGCAACTAAACATGGGTGGCCTTCGATTAAACACCTTCTTTCTCTACTTCCTTTTCCATCATCTTTTTCTTTACTTCCTTTTCTTTTTCTTCAATTTCCCTTCCTTCTGCTGTTTATATTACTTCTTTTTCTACTCTTTCTTTTTCTATTTTTTCCTTAAGCCTATGTTGATCCTTACTTGCTTGTCTTGGTGTCATAAATTTTGACTTCATTTCATGTCCCTCACGCCTCAAATAAAGGGAACGCTCATGAAGATTGAGCGTTTTAAAATGAAGCCATGCCCATCCCAAAAGAAGATGGCAAGACTTCGTGAGAGCAATATCACATAATACTTCTTTCACACATTGTCCTGTACTGAATTTGATGCTTGCTTGATTCGTATGAAAGCTTGGTGGTAACTAGAGTTTCTCCACCAATCTTTGGCTTACAACATTTTTTTTCGCTTTCTTAAACGAATGCAACTAAACATGGGTGGCCTTCGATTAAACACCTTGTTTCTCTACTACCTTTTCCATCATCTTTTTCTTTACTTCCTTTTCTTTTTCTTCAATTTCCCTTCCTTCTCCAGTTTATATTTCTTCTTTTTCTATTCTTTCTTTTTCTATTTTGTCCTTCAGCCTATATTGATCCTTACTGGCTTGTCTTGGTGTCATAAATTTCAACTTCATTTCATGTCCCTCATGCCCCAAATAAAGGGAACGTTCATCAAGATTGAGCGTTATTAACTGAAGCCATGCCCATCTCAAAAGAGGATGACAAGAGTTTGTGGGAGCAATATCACATAATACTTCTTTCACACATTGTCCTGTATTGAATTTGATCCTTGCTTGATTTGAATGACAGCTTGGTGGTAACTAGTGTTTCTCCACCAACCTTTGGCTTACAACATTGTTGTCGCTTTCTTAATCGTATGCAACTAAACATGGGTGGCCTTCGATTAAATACCTTCTTTCTCTACTTCCTTTTCCATCGTCTTTTTCTTTACTTCCTTTTCTTTTTCTTTAATCTCCCTTCCTTCTGCAGTTTATATTTCTTCTTTTTCTATTCTTTCTTTTTCTATTTTCTCCTTCAGCCTATGTTGATCCTTACTAGCTTGTCTTGGTGTCATAAATTTCAACTTCATTTCATGTCCCTCATGCCTCAAATAAATGGAATGTTCATCAAGATTGAGCGTTTTGAAATGAAGACATGTTCATCTCAAAAGAAGATGACAAGAGTTCGTGGGAGCAATATCACATAATACTTCTTTCACACATTGTCCTATTCTGAATTTGATCCTTGCTTGATTCGGATGAAAGCTTGGTGGTAACTAGAGTTTCTCCACGATTTTTTGGCTTACAACATTGTTGTCGCTTTCGTAAACGAATGCAACTAAACATGGGGGCCTTCGATTAAACACCTTCTTTCTCTACTTCCTTTTCCATCATCTTTTTCTTTGCTTCCTTTTCTTTTTCTTCAATTTCCCTTCCTTCTCCAGTTTATATTTCTTCTTTTTCTATTCTTTCTTTTTCTATTTTGTCCTTCAGCCTATGTTGATCCTTACTAGCTTGTCTTGGTGTCATAAATTTCAACTTCATTTCATTTCCCTCATGCCTCAAATAAAGGGAACGTTCATCAAGATTGAGCGTTATTAACTGAAGCCATGCCCATCTCAAAAGAAGATGACGAGAGTTCGTGGGAGCAATATCACATAATAATTCTTTCACACACTGTCCTGTACTGAATTTAATCATTGCTTGATTCGGATGAAAGCTTGGGGGTAACTAGAGTTTCTCCACGATTCTTTGGCTTACAACATTGTTGTCGCTTTCGTAAATCAATGCAACTAAACATTTGGGCCTTCGATTAAACACCTTCTTTCTCTACTTCCTTTTCCATCATCTTTATCTTTACTTCCTTTTCTTTTTCTTCACTTTCCCTTTCTTCTGCATTTTATATTTCTTTTTTTTGCATTCTATCTTTTTCTATTTTCTCCTTCAGGCTATGTTGATCCTTACTGGCTTGTCTTGGTGTCATAAATTTCAACTTCATTTCATGTCCCTCATGCCTCAAATAAAGGGAACGTTTATCAACATTGAGTGTTTTAAAATGAAGCCATGCCCATCTCAAAAGAAGATGACAAGAGTTCGTGGGAGCAATATCACATAATACTTCTTTCACACATTATCCTGTACAGAATTTGATCCTTGCAGGATTCGGATGAAAGCTTGGTGGTAACTAGAGTTTGTCCACCAATCTTTGGCTTACAACATTGTTGTCGCTTTTGTAAACCAATGCAACTAAACATGGGTGGCCTTCGATTAAATACCTTCTTTCCCTACTTCGTTTTCCATCGTCTTTTTCTTTACTTCCTTTTCTTTTTCTTCAATCTCCCTTCCTTCTGCAGTTTATATTTCTTCTTTTTCTATTCTTTCTTTTTCTATTTTGTCCTTCAGCCTATGTTGATCCTTACTAGCTTGTCTTGGTGTCATAAATTTCAACTTCATTTCATTTCCCTCATGCCTCAAATAAAGGGAACGTTCATCAAGATTGAGCGTTATTAACTGAAGCCATGCCCATCTCAAAAGAAGATGACGAGAGTTCGTGGGAGCAATATCACATAATAATTCTTTCACACATTGTCCTATACTGAATTTAATCATTGCTTGATTCGGATGAAAGCTTGGTGGTAACTAGTGTTTCTCCACCAATCTTTGGCTTACAACATTGTTGTCGCTTTCTTAATCGAATGCAACTAAACATGGGTGGCCTTCGATTAAATACCTTCTTTCTCTACTTCCTTTTCCATCGTCTTTTTCTTTACTTCCTTTTCTTTTTCTTCAATCTCCCTTCCTTCTGCAGTTTATATTTCTTCTTTTTCTATTCTTTCTTTTTCTATTTTCTCCTTCAGCCTATGTTGATCCTTACTGGCTTGTCTTGGTGTCATAAATTTCAACTTCATTTCATGTCCCTCATGCCTCAAATAAAGGGAACGTTCATCTAGATTGAGCGTTTTAAAATGAAGACATGCCCATCTCAAAAGAAGATGACAAGAGGTCGTGGGAGCAATATCACATAATACTTCTTTCACACATTGTCCTATGCTGAATTTGATCCTGCCTTGATTCGGATGAAAGCTTGGTGGTAACTAGAGTTTCTCCACCAATCTTTGGCTTACAACATTGTTGTCGCTTTCGTAAACCAATGCAACTAAACATGGGTGGCCTTCGATTAAATACCTCCTTTCTCTACTTCCTTTTCCATCGTCTTTTTCTTTACTTCCTTTTCTTTTTCTTCAATCTCCCTTCCTTCTGCAGTTTATATTTCTTCTTTTTCTATTCTTTCTTTTTCTATTTTCTCCTTCAGCCTATGTTGATCCTTACTGGCTTGTCTTGGTGTCATAAATTTCAACTTCATTTCATGTCCCTCATGCCTCAAATAAAGGGAACGTTCATCAAGATTGAGCGTTTTAAAATGAAGACATGCCCATCTCAAAAGAAGATGACAAGAGGTCGTGGGAGCAATATCACATAATACTTCTTTCACACATTGTCCTATGCTGAATTTGATCCTTGCTTGATTCGGATGAAAGCTTGGTGGTAACTAGAGTTTCTCCACGATTCTTTGGCTTACAACATTGTTGTCGCTTTCGTAAACGAATGCAACTAAACATGGGGGCCTTCGATTAAACACCTTCTTTCTCTACTTCCTTTTCCATCATCTTTTTCTTTACTTCCTTTTCTTTTTCTTCAATCTCCCTTCCTTCTGCAGTTTATATTTCTTCTTTTTCTATTCTTTCTTTTTCTATTTTGTCCTTCAGCCTATGTTGATCCTTACTAGCTTGTCTTGGTGTCATAAATTTCAACTTCATTTCATTTCCCTCATGCCTCAAATAAAGGGAACGTTCATCAAGATTGAGCGTTATTAACTGAAGCCATGCCCATCTCAAAAGAAGATGACGAGAGTTCGTGGGAGCAATATCACATAATAATTCTTTCACACATTGTCCTATACTGAATTTAATCATTGCTTGATTCGGATGAAAGCTTGGTGGTAACTAGTGTTTCTCCACCAATCTTTGGCTTACAACATTGTTGTCGCTTTCTTAATCGAATGCAACTAAACATGGGTGGCCTTCGATTAAATACCTTCTTTCTCTACTTCCTTTTCCATCGTCTTTTTCTTTACTTCCTTTTCTTTTTCTTCAATCTCCCTTCCTTCTGCAGTTTATATTTCTTCTTTTTCTATTCTTTCTTTTTCTATTTTCTCCTTCAGCCTATGTTGATCCTTAGTAGTTTGTCTTGGTGTCATAAATTTCAACTTCATTTCATGTCCCTCATGCCTCAAATAAAGGGAACGTTCATCAACATTGAGCGTTTTAAAATGAAGCCATACCCATCTCAAAAGAAGATGACAAGAGTTCGTGGGAGCAATATCACATAATACTTCTTTCACACATTATCCTGTACTGAATTTGATCCTTGCAGGATTCGGATGAAAGCTTGGTGGTAACTAGAGTTTGTCCACCAATCTTTGGCTTACAACATTGTTGTCGCTTTCATAAACCAATGCAACTAAACATGGGTGGCCTTCGATTAAATACCTTCTTTCTCTACTTCCTTTTCCATCGTCTTTTTCTTTACTTCCTTTTCTTTTTCTTCAATCTCCCTTCCTTCTGCAGTTTATATTTCTTCTTTTTCTATTCTTTCTTTTTCTATTTTCTCCTTCAGCCTATGTTGATCCTTACTGGCTTGTCTTGGTGTCATAAATTTCAACTTCATTTCATGTCCCTCATGCCTCAAATAAAGGGAACGTTCATCAAGATTGAGCGTTTTAAAATGAAGACATGCCCATCTCAAAAGAAGATGACAAGAGGTCGTGGGAGCAATATCACATAATACTTCTTTCACACATTGTCCTATGCTGAATTTGATCCTGCCTTGATTCGGATGAAAGCTTGGTGGTAACTAGAGTTTCTCCACCAATCTTTGGCTTACAACATTGTTGTCGCTTTCGTAAACCAATGCAACTAAACATGGGTGGCCTTCGATTAAATACCTCCTTTCTCTACTTCCTTTTCCATCGTCTTTTTCTTTACTTCCTTTTCTTTTTCTTCAATCTCCCTTCCTTCTGCAGTTTATATTTCTTCTTTTTCTATTCTTTCTTTTTCTATTTTCTCCTTCAGCCTATGTTGATCCTTACTGGCTTGTCTTGGTGTCATAAATTTCCACTTCATTTCATGTCCCTCATGCCTCAAATAAAGGGAACGTTCATCAAGATTGAGCGTTTTAAAATGAAGACATGCCCATCTCAAAAGAAGATGACAAGAGGTCGTGCGAGCAATATCACATAATACTTCTTTCACACATTGTCCTATGCTGAATTTGATCCTTGCTTGATTCGGATGAAAGCTTGGTGGTAACTAGAGTTTCTCCACGATTCTTTGGCTTACAACATTGTTGTCGCTTTCGTAAACGAATGCAACTAAACATGGGGGCCTTCGATTAAACACCTTCTTTCTCTACTTCCTTTTCCATCATCTTTTTCTTTACTTCCTTTTCTTTTTCTTCAATCTCCCTTCCTTCTGCAGTTTATATTTCTTCTTTTTCTATTCTTTCTTTTTCTATTTTGTCCTTCAGCCTATGTTGATCCTTACTAGCTTGTCTTGGTGTCATAAATTTCAACTTCATTTCATTTCCCTCATCCCTCAAATAAAGGGAACGTTCATCAAGATTGAGCGTTATTAACTGAAGCCATGCCCATCTCAAAAGAAGATGACGAGAGTTCGTGGGAGCAATATCACATAATAATTCTTTCACACATTGTCCTATACTGAATTTAATCATTGCTTGATTCGGATGAAAGCTTGGTGGTAACTAGTGTTTCTCCACCAATCTTTGGCTTACAACATTGTTGTCGCTTTCTTAATCGAATGCAACTAAACATGGGTGGCCTTCGATTAAATACCTTCTTTCTCTACTTCCTTTTCCATCGTCTTTTTCTTTACTTCCTTTTCTTTTTCTTCAATCTCCCTTCCTTCTGCAGTTTATATTTCTTCTTTTTCTATTCTTTCTTTTTCTATTTTCTCCTTCAGCCTATGTTGATCCTTAGTAGTTTGTCTTGGTGTCATAAATTTCAACTTCATTTCATGTCCCTCATGCCTCAAATAAATGGAACGTTCATCAAGATTGAGCGTTTTAAAATGAAGACATGCCCATCTCAAAAGAAGATGACAAGAGTTCGTGGGAGCAATATCACATAATACTTCTTTCACACATTGTCCTGTACTGAATGTGATCCTTGCTTGATTCGGATGAAAGCTTGGGGGTAACTAGAGTTTCTCCACGATTCTTTGGCTTACAACATTGTTGTCGCTTTCGTAAACCAATGCAACTAAACATGGGTGGCCTTCGATTAAACACCTTCTTTCTCTACTTCCTTTTCCATCATCTTTTTCTTTGCTTCCTTTTCTTTTTCTTCAATTTCCCTTCCTTCTCCAGTTTATATTTTTTCTTTTTCTATTCTTTCTTTTTCTATTTTCTCCTTCAGCCTATGTTTATCCTTACTGGCTTGTCTTGGTGTCATAAATTTTAACTTCATTTCATGTCCCTCATGCCTCAAATAAAGGGAACGTTCATCAAGATTGAGCGTTTTAAAATGAAGCCATGCCCATCCCAAAGGAAGATGACAAGAGTTCGTGGGAGCAATATCACATAATACTTCTTTCACACATTGTCCTATGCTGAATTTGATCCTTGCTTGATTCGGATGAAAGCTTGGTGGTAACTAGATTTTCTCCACCAATCTTTGGCTTGCAACATTGTTGTCGCTTTAATAAATGAATGCAACTTAACATGGGTGGCCTTCGATTAAACAACTTGTTTCTCTACCTTCTTTTCCATCATCTTTTTCTTTGCTTCCTTATCTTTTTCTTCAATTTCCCTTCCTTCTCCAGTTTATATTTCTTCTTTTTCTATTCTTTCTTTTTCTATTTTCTCCTTCAGCCTATGTTTATCCTTACTGGCTTGTCTTGGTGTCATAAATTTTAACTTCATTTCATGTCCCTCATGCCTCAAATAAAGGGAACGTTCATCAAGATTGAGCGTTTTAAAATGAAGCCATGCCCATCTCAAAGGAAGATGACAAGAGTTCGTGGGAGCAATATCACATAATACTTCTTTCACACATTGTCCTATGCTGAATTTGATCCTTGCTTGATTCGGATGAAAGCTTGGTGGTAACTAGATTTTCTCCACCAATCTTTGGCTTGCAACATTGTTGTCGCTTTCATAAATGAATGCAACTTAACATGGGTGGCCTTCGATTAAACAACTTGTTTCTCTCCCTTCTTTTCCATCATCTTTATCCTTACTTCCTTTTCTTTTTCTTCAATTTCCCTTTCTTCTGCACTTCATATTTCTTCTTTTTCTATTCTTTCTTTTTATATTTTCTCCTTCAGGGTATGTTGATCCTTACTGGCTTGTCTTGGTGTCATGAATTTCAACTTCATTTCATGTCCCTCATGTCTCAAATAAAGGGAACGTTCATCAAGATTGAGCGTTTTAAAATGAAGCCATGCCCATCTCAAAAGAAGATGACAAGAGTTCGTGGGAGCAATATCACATAATACTTCTTTCACACATTGTCCTATGCTGAATTTGATCCTTGCTTGATTCGGATGAAAGCTTGTTGGTAACTAGATTTTCTCCACCAATCTTTTGCTTACAATATTGCTGTCGCTTTCGTAAATAAATGCAACTAAACATGGGTGGCCTTCGATTAAACACCTTCTTTCTCTACTTCCTTTTCCATCATCTTTTTCTTTACTTCCTTTTTGTTTTTCTTCAATCTCCCTTCCTTCTGCAGTTTATATTTCTTCTTTTTCCATTCTTTCTTTTTCTATTTTCTCCTTCAGCCTATGTTTATCCTTACTGGCTTGTCTTGGTGTCATAAATTTTAACTTCATTTCATGTCCCTTATGCCCCAAATAAAGGGAACGTTCATCAAGATTGAGCGTTTTAAAATGAAGCCATGCCCTTCTCAAAAGAAGATGACAAGAGTTCGTGGGAGCAATATCACATAATACTTCTTTCACACATTGTCCTGTACTGAATTTGATCCTTGCTTGATTCGGATGAAAGCTTGGTGGTAACTAGATTTTCTCCACCACTCTTTGGCTTGCAACATTGATGTCGCTTTCGTAAATGAATGCAACTTAACATGGGTGGCCTTCGATTAAACACCTTCTTTCTCTACTTCCTTTTCCATCATCTTTCTATTTACTTCCTTTTCTTTTTCTTCAATTTCCCTTCCTTCTGCTGTTTATATTACTTCTTTTTCTATTCTTTCTTTTTCTATTTTTTCCTTAAGCCTATGTTGATCCTTACTTGCTTGTCTTGGTGTCATAAATTTTGACTTCATTTCATGTCCCTCACACCTCAAATAAAGGGAACGCTCATGAAGATTGAGCGTTTTAAAATGAAGCCATGCCCATCCCAAAAGAAGATGACAAGACTTCGTGAGAGCAATATCACATAATACTTCTTTCGCACATTGTCCTGTACTGAATGTGATCCTTGCTTGATTTGGCTAAAAGGTTGTTGGTAACTTGAGTTTCTCCACCAATCTTTGGCTTGCAACATTGTTGTCCCTTTCGTAAATGAATGCAACTTAACATTGGTGGCCTTCGATTAAACACTTGTTTCTCTACTTCCTTTTCCATCATCTTTATCTTTACTTCCTTTTCTTTTTCTTCACTTTCCATTTCTTCTGCATTTTATATTTCTTCTTTTTGCATTCTATCTTTTTCTATTTTCTCCTTCAGCCTATGTTGATCCTTACTAGCTTGTCTTGGTGTCATAAATTTAAACTTCATTTCATGTCCCTCATGCCTCAAATAAAGGGAACGTTCATCAACATTGAGCGTTTTAAAACGAAGCCATGCCCATCTCAAAAGAAGATGACAAGAGTTCGTGGGAGCAATATCACATAATACTTCTTTCACACATTATCCTGTACTGAATTTGATCCTTGCTTGATTCGGATGAAAGCTTGGTGGTAACTAGAGTTTGTCCACCAATCTTTGGCTTACAACATTGTTGTCGCTTTCGTAAACCAATGCAACTAAACATGGGTGGCCTTCGATTAAATAAATACCTTCTTTCTCTACTTGCTTTTCCATCGTCTTTTTCTTTACTTCCTTTTTGTTTTTCTTCAATCTCCCTTCCTTCTGCAGTTTATATTTCTTCTTTTTCCATTCTTTCTTTTTCTATTTTCTCCTTCAGCCTATGTTTATCCTTACTGGCTTGTCTTGGTGTCATAAATTTTAACTTCATTTCATGTCCCTCATGCCCCAAATAAAGGGAACGTTCATCAAGATTGAGCGTTTTAAAATGAAGCCATGCCCTTCTCAAAAGAAGATGACAAGAGTTCGTGGGAGCAATATCACATAATACTTCTTTCACACATTGTCCTATGCTGAATTTGATCCTTGCTTGATTCGGATGAAAGCTTGGTGGTAACTAGATTTTCTCCACCACTCTTTGGCTTGCAACATTGATGTCGCTTTCGTAAATGAATGCAACTTAACATGGGTGGCCTTCGATTAAACAACTTGTTTCTCTCCCTTCTTTTCCATCATCTTTATCCTTACTTCCTTTTCTTTTTCTTCAATTTCCCTTTCTTCTGCACTTCATATTTCTTCTTTTTCTATTCTTTCTTTTTCTATTTTCTCCTTCAGCCTATGTTGATCCTTACTGGCTTGTCTTGGTGTCATGAATTTCAACTTCATTTCATGTCCCTCATGCCTCAAATAAAGGGAAAGTTCATAAAGATTGAGTGTTTTAAAATGAAGCCATGCCCATCTCAAAAGAAGATGACAAGAGTTCGTGGGAGCAATATCACATAATACTTCTTTCACACATTGTCCTATGCTGAATTTGATCCTTGCTTGATTCGGATGAAAGCTTGGTGGTAACTAGATTTTCTCCACCAATCTTTTGCTTACAACATTGCTGTCGCTTTCGTAAATGAATGCAACTAAACATGGGTGGCCTTCGATTAAACACCTTCTTTCTCTACTTCCTTTTCCATCATCTTTTTCTTTACTTCCTTTTCTTTTTCTTCAATTTGCCTTCCTTCTGCTGTTTATATTACTTCTTTTTCTACTCTTTCTTTTTCTATTTTTTCCTTAAGCCTATGTTGATCCTTACTTGCTTGTCTTGGTGTCATAAATTTTGACTTCATTTCATGTCCCTCACGCCTCAAATAAAGGGAACGCTCATGAAGATTGAGCGTTTTAAAATGAAGCCATGCCCATCCCAAAAGAAGATGGCAAGACTTCGTGAGAGCAATATCACATAATACTTCTTTCACACATTGTCCTGTACTGAATTTGATGCTTGCTTGATTCGTATGAAAGCTTGGTGGTAACTAGAGTTTCTCCACCAATCTTTGGCTTACAACATTTTTTTTCGCTTTCTTAAACGAATGCAACTAAACATGGGTGGCCTTCGATTAAACACCTTGTTTCTCTACTACCTTTTCCATCATCTTTTTCTTTACTTCCTTTTCTTTTTCTTCAATTTCCCTTCCTTCTCCAGTTTATATTTCTTCTTTTTCTATTCTTTCTTTTTCTATTTTGTCCTTCAGCCTATATTGATCCTTACTGGCTTGTCTTGGTGTCATAAATTTCAACTTCATTTCATGTCCCTCATGCCCCAAATAAAGGGAACGTTCATCAAGATTGAGCGTTATTAACTGAAGCCATGCCCATCTCAAAAGAGGATGACAAGAGTTTGTGGGAGCAATATCACATAATACTTCTTTCACACATTGTCCTGTATTGAATTTGATCCTTGCTTGATTTGAATGACAGCTTGGTGGTAACTAGTGTTTCTCCACCAATCTTTGGCTTACAACATTGTTGTCGCTTTCTTAATCGTATGCAACTAAACATGGGTGGCCTTCGATTAAATACCTTCTTTCTCTACTTGCTTTTCCATCGTCTTTTTCTTTACTTCCTTTTTGTTTTTCTTCAATCTCCCTTCCTTCTGCAATTTATATTTCTTCTTTTTCTATTCTTTCTTTTTCTATTTTCTCCTTCAGCCTATGTTGATCCTTACTGGCTTGTCTTGGTGTCATAAATTTCAACTTCATTTCATGTCCCTCATGCCTCAAATAAATGGAACGTTCATCAAGATTGAGCGTTTTAAAATGAAGCCATGCCCATCTCAAAAGAAGATGACAAGAGTTCGTGGGAGCAATATCACATAATACTTCTTTCACACATTGTCCTATGTTGAATTTGATCCTTGCTTGATTCGGATGAAAGCTTGGTGGTAACTAGATTTTCTCCACCACTCTTTGGCTTACAACATTGATGTCGCTTTCGTAAATGAATGCAACTTAACATGGGTGGCCTTCGATTAAACAACTTGTTTCTCTACTTCCTTTTCCATCATCTTTATCCTTACTTCCTTTTCTTTTTCTTCAATTTCCCTTTCTTCTGCACTTCATATTTCTTCTTTTTCTATTCTTTCTTTTTCTATTTTCTCCTTCAGCCTATGTTGATCCTTACTGGCTTGTCTTGGTGTCATGAATTTCAACTTCATTTCATGTCCCTCATGCCTCAAATAAAGGGAAAGTTCATAAAGATTGAGTGTTTTAAAATGAAGCCATGCCCATCTCAAAAGAAGATGACAAGAGTTCGTGGGAGCAATATCACATAATACTTCTTTCACACATTGTCCTATGCTGAATTTGATCCTTGCTTGATTCGGATGAAAGCTTGGTGGTAACTAGATTTTCTCCACCAATCTTTTGCTTACAACATTGCTGTCGCTTTCGTAAATGAATGCAACTAAACATGGGTGGCCTTCGATTAAACACCTTCTTTCTCTACTTCCTTTTCCATCATCTTTTTCTTTACTTCCTTTTCTTTTTCTTCAATTTGCCTTCCTTCTGCTGTTTATATTACTTCTTTTTCTACTCTTTCTTTTTCTATTTTTTCCTTAAGCCTATGTTGATCCTTACTTGCTTGTCTTGGTGTCATAAATTTTGACTTCATTTCATGTCCCTCACGCCTCAAATAAAGGGAACGCTCATGAAGATTGAGCGTTTTAAAATGAAGCCATGCCCATCCCAAAAGAAGATGGCAAGACTTCGTGAGAGCAATATCACATAATACTTCTTTCACACATTGTCCTGTACTGAATTTGATGCTTGCTTGATTCGTATGAAAGCTTGGTGGTAACTAGAGTTTCTCCACCAATCTTTGGCTTACAACATTTTTTTTCGCTTTCTTAAACGAATGCAACTAAACATGGGTGGCCTTCGATTAAACACCTTGTTTCTCTACTACCTTTTCCATCATCTTTTTCTTTACTTCCTTTTCTTTTTCTTCAATTTCCCTTCCTTCTCCAGTTTATATTTCTTCTTTTTCTATTCTTTCTTTTTCTATTTTGTCCTTCAGCCTATATTGATCCTTACTGGCTTGTCTTGGTGTCATAAATTTCAACTTCATTTCATGTCCCTCATGCCCCAAATAAAGGGAACGTTCATCAAGATTGAGCGTTATTAACTGAAGCCATGCCCATCTCAAAAGAGGATGACAAGAGTTTGTGGGAGCAATATCACATAATACTTCTTTCACACATTGTCCTGTATTGAATTTGATCCTTGCTTGATTTGAATGACAGCTTGGTGGTAACTAGTGTTTCTCCACCAATCTTTGGCTTACAACATTGTTGTCGCTTTCTTAATCGTATGCAACTAAACATGGGTGGCCTTCGATTAAATACCTTCTTTCTCTACTTCCTTTTCCATCGTCTTTTTCTTTACTTCCTTTTCTTTTTCTTCAATCTCCCTTCCTTCTGCAGTTTATATTTCTTCTTTTTCTATTCTTTCTTTTTCTATTTTCTCCTTCAGCCTATGTTGATCCTTACTAGCTTGTCTTGGTGTCATAAATTTCAACTTCATTTCATGTCCCTCATGCCTCAAATAAATGGAATGTTCATCAAGATTGAGCGTTTTGAAATGAAGACATGTTCATCTCAAAAGAAGATGACAAGAGTTCGTGGGAGCAATATCACATAATACTTCTTTCACACATTGTCCTATGCTGAATTTGATCCTTGCTTGATTCGGATGAAAGCTTGGTGGTAACTAGAGTTTCTCCACGATTCTTTGGCTTACAACATTGTTGTCGCTTTCGTAAACGAATGCAACTAAACATGGGGGCCTTCGATTAAACACCTTCTTTCTCTACTTCCTTTTCCATCATCTTTTTCTTTGCTTCCTTTTCTTTTTCTTCAATTTCCCTTCCTTCTCCAGTTTATATTTCTTCTTTTTCTATTCTTTCTTTTTCTATTTTGTCCTTCAGCCTATATTGATCCTTACTGGCTTGTCTTGGTGTCATAAATTTCAACTTCATTTCATGTCCCTCATGCCCCAAATAAAGGGAACGTTCATCAAGATTGAGCGTTATTAACTGAAGCCATGCCCATCTCAAAAGAGGATGACAAGAGTTTGTGGGAGCAATATCACATAATACTTCTTTCACACATTGTCCTGTATTGAATTTGATCCTTGCTTGATTTGAATGACAGCTTGGTGGTAACTAGTGTTTCTCCACCAATCTTTGGCTTACAACATTGTTGTCGCTTTCTTAATCGTATGCAACTAAACATGGGTGGCCTTCGATTAAATACCTTCTTTCTCTACTTCCTTTTCCATCGTCTTTTTCTTTACTTCCTTTTCTTTTTCTTCAATCTCCCTTCCTTCTGCAGTTTATATTTCTTCTTTTTCTATTCTTTCTTTTTCTATTTTCTCCTTCAGCCTATGTTGATCCTTACTGGCTTGTCTTGGTGTCATAAATTTCAACTTCATTTCATGTCCCTCATGCCTCAAATAAATGGAACGTTCATCAAGATTGAGCGTTTTAAAATGAAGCCATGCCCATCTCAAAAGAAGATGACAAGAGTTCGTGGGAGCAATATCACATAATACTTCTTTCACACATTGTCCTATGTTGAATTTGATCCTTGCTTGATTCGGATGAAAGCTTGGTGGTAACTAGATTTTCTCCACCACTCTTTGGCTTACAACATTGATGTCGCTTTCGTAAATGAATGCAACTTAACATGGGTGGCCTTCGATTAAACAACTTGTTTCTCTACTTCCTTTTCCATCATCTTTATCCTTACTTCCTTTTCTTTTTCTTCAATTTCCCTTTCTTCTGCACTTCATATTTCTTCTTTTTCTATTCTTTCTTTTTCTATTTTCTCCTTCAGCCTATGTTGATCCTTACTGGCTTGTCTTGGTGTCATGAATTTCAACTTCATTTCATGTCCCTCATGCCTCAAATAAAGGGAAAGTTCATAAAGATTGAGTGTTTTAAAATGAAGCCATGCCCATCTCAAAAGAAGATGACAAGAGTTCGTGGGAGCAATATCACATAATACTTCTTTCACACATTGTCCTATGCTGAATTTGATCCTTGCTTGATTCGGATGAAAGCTTGGTGGTAACTAGATTTTCTCCACCAATCTTTTGCTTACAACATTGCTGTCGCTTTCGTAAATGAATGCAACTAAACATGGGTGGCCTTCGATTAAACACCTTCTTTCTCTACTTCCTTTTCCATCATCTTTTTCTTTACTTCCTTTTCTTTTTCTTCAATTTGCCTTCCTTCTGCTGTTTATATTACTTCTTTTTCTACTCTTTCTTTTTCTATTTTTTCCTTAAGCCTATGTTGATCCTTACTTGCTTGTCTTGGTGTCATAAATTTTGACTTCATTTCATGTCCCTCACGCCTCAAATAAAGGGAACGCTCATGAAGATTGAGCGTTTTAAAATGAAGCCATGCCCATCCCAAAAGAAGATGGCAAGACTTCGTGAGAGCAATATCACATAATACTTCTTTCACACATTGTCCTGTACTGAATTTGATGCTTGCTTGATTCGTATGAAAGCTTGGTGGTAACTAGAGTTTCTCCACCAATCTTTGGCTTACAACATTTTTTTTCGCTTTCTTAAACGAATGCAACTAAACATGGGTGGCCTTCGATTAAACACCTTGTTTCTCTACTACCTTTTCCATCATCTTTTTCTTTACTTCCTTTTCTTTTTCTTCAATTTCCCTTCCTTCTCCAGTTTATATTTCTTCTTTTTCTATTCTTTCTTTTTCTATTTTGTCCTTCAGCCTATATTGATCCTTACTGGCTTGTCTTGGTGTCATAAATTTCAACTTCATTTCATGTCCCTCATGCCCCAAATAAAGGGAACGTTCATCAAGATTGAGCGTTATTAACTGAAGCCATGCCCATCTCAAAAGAGGATGACAAGAGTTTGTGGGAGCAATATCACATAATACTTCTTTCACACATTGTCCTGTATTGAATTTGATCCTTGCTTGATTTGAATGACAGCTTGGTGGTAACTAGTGTTTCTCCACCAATCTTTGGCTTACAACATTGTTGTCGCTTTCTTAATCGTATGCAACTAAACATGGGTGGCCTTCGATTAAATACCTTCTTTCTCTACTTCCTTTTCCATCGTCTTTTTCTTTACTTCCTTTTCTTTTTCTTCAATCTCCCTTCCTTCTGCAGTTTATATTTCTTCTTTTTCTATTCTTTCTTTTTCTATTTTCTCCTTCAGCCTATGTTGATCCTTACTAGCTTGTCTTGGTGTCATAAATTTCAACTTCATTTCATGTCCCTCATGCCTCAAATAAATGGAATGTTCATCAAGATTGAGCGTTTTGAAATGAAGACATGTTCATCTCAAAAGAAGATGACAAGAGTTCGTGGGAGCAATATCACATAATACTTCTTTCACACATTGTCCTATGCTGAATTTGATCCTTGCTTGATTCGGATGAAAGCTTGGTGGTAACTAGAGTTTCTCCACGATTCTTTGGCTTACAACATTGTTGTCGCTTTCGTAAACGAATGCAACTAAACATGGGGGCCTTCGATTAAACACCTTCTTTCTCTACTTCCTTTTCCATCATCTTTTTCTTTGCTTCCTTTTCTTTTTCTTCAATTTCCCTTCCTTCTCCAGTTTATATTTCTTCTTTTTCTATTCTTTCTTTTTCTATTTTGTCCTTCAGCCTATGTTGATCCTTACTAGCTTGTCTTGGTGTCATAAATTTCAACTTCATTTCATTTCCCTCATGCCTCAAATAAAGGGAACGTTCATCAAGATTGAGCGTTATTAACTGAAGTCATGCCCATCTCAAAAGAAGATGACGAGAGTTCTTGGGAGCAATATCACATAATAATTCTTTCACACACTGTCCTGTACTGAATTTAATCATTGCTTGATTCGGATGAAAGCTTGGGGGTAACTAGAGTTTCTCCACGATTCTTTGGCTTACAACATTGTTGTCGCTTTCGTAAACCAATGCAACTAAACATTTGGGCCTTCGATTAAACACCTTCTTTCTCTACTTCCTTTTCCATCATCTTTATCTTTACTTCCTTTTCTTTTTCTTCACTTTCCCTTTCTTCTGCATTTTATATTTCTTCTTTTTGCATTCTATCTTTTTCTATTTTCTCCTTCAGGCTATGTTGATCCATACTGGCTTGTCTTGGTGTCATAAATTTCAACTTCATTTCATGTCCCTCATGCCTCAAATAAAGGGAACGTTCATCAACATTGAGTGTTTTAAAATGAAGCCATGCCCATCTCAAAAGAAGATGACAAGAGTTCGTGGGAGCAATATCACATAATACTTCTTTCACACATTATCCTGTACTGAATTTGATCCTTGCAGGATTCGAATGAAAGCTTGGTGGTAACTAGAGTTTGTCCACCAATCTTTGGCTTACAACATTGTTGTCGCTTTCGTAAACCAATGCAACTAAACATGGGTGGCCTTCGATTAAATACCTTCTTTCTCTACTTCCTTTTCCATCGTGTTTTTCTTTACTTCCTTTTCTTTTTCTTCAATCTCCCTTCCTTCTGCAGTTTATATTTCTTCTTTTTCTATTCATTCTTTTTCTATTTTCTCCTTCAGCCTATGTTTATCCTTACTGGCTTGTCTTGGTGTCATAAATTTTAACTTCATTTCATGTCCCTCATGCCTCAAATAAAGGGAACGTTCATCAAGATTAAGCGTTTTAAAATGAAGCCATGCCCATCTCAAAAGAAGATGACAAGAGTTCGTGGAAGCAATAACACATAATACTTCTTTCGCACATTGTCCTGTACAGAATGTGATCTTTGCTTGATTCGGCTGAAAGGTTGTTGGTAACTTGAGTTTCTCCACCAATTTTTGGCTTGCAACATTGTTGTCCCTTTCGTAAATGAATGCAACTTAACATTGGTGGCCTTCGATTAAACACCTTGTTTCTCTACTTCCTTTTCCATCATCTTTATCCTTAGTTCCTTTTCTTTTTCTTCACTTTCCCTTGCTTCTGCATTTTATATTTCTTCTTTTTGCATTCTATCTTTTTCTATTTTCTCCTTCAGCCTATGTTGATCCTTACTGGCTTGTCTTGGTGTCATAAATTTCAACTTCATTTCATTTCCCTCATGCCTCAAATAAAGGGAACGTTCATCAAGATTGAGCGTTATTAACTGAAGCCATGCCCATCTCAAAAGAAGATGACGAGAGTTCGTGGGAGTATTTCACATAATAATTCTTTCACACATTGTCCTGTACTGAATTTAATCATTGCTTGATTCGGATGAAAGCTTGGTGGTAACTAGTGTTTCTCCACCAATCTTTGGCTTACAACATTGTTGTCGCTTTCTTAATCGAATGCAACTAAACATGGGTGGCCTTCGATTAAATACCTTCTTTCTCTACTTCCTTTTCCATCGTCTTTTTCTTTACTTCCTTTTCTTTTTCTTCAATCTCCCTTCCTTCTGCAGTTTATATTTCTTCTTTCTCTATTGTTTCTTTTTCTATTTTGTCCTTCAGCCTATGTTGATCCTTACTGGCTTGTCTTGGTGTCATAAATTTCAACTTCATTTCATGTCCCTCATGCCTCAAATAAAGGGAACGTTCATCAACATTGAGCGTTTTAAAATGAAGCCATGCCCATCTCAAAAGAAGATGACAAGAGTTCGTGGGAGCAATATCACATAATACTTCTTTCGCACATTGTCCTGTACTGAATGTGATCTTTGCTTGATTCGGCTGAAAGGTTGTTGGTAACTTGAGTTTCTCCACCAATCTTTGGCTTGCAACATTGTTGTCCCTTTCGTAAATGAATGCAACTTAACATTGGTGGCTTTCGATTAAACACCTTGTTTCTCTACTTCCTTTTCCATCATCTTTATCTTTACTTCCTTTTCTTTTTCTTCACTTTCCCTTTCTTCTGCATTTTATATTTCTTCTTTTTGCATTCTATCTTTTTCTATTTTCTCCTTCAGGCTATGTTGATCCTTACTGGCTTGTCTTGGTGTCATAAATTTCAACTTCATTTCATGTCCCTCATGCCTCAAATAAAGGGAACGTTCATCAACATTGAGTGTTTTAAAATGAAGCCATGCCCATCTCAAAAGAAGATGACAAGAGTTCGTGGGAGCAATATCACATAATACTTCTTTCACACATTATCCTGTACTGAATTTGATCCTTGCAGGATTCGAATGAAAGCTTGGTGGTAACTAGAGTTTGTCCACCAATCTTTGGCTTACAACATTGTTGTCGCTTTCGTAAACCAATGCAACTAAACATGGGTGGCCTTCGATTAAATACCTTCTTTCTCTACTTCCTTTTCCATCGTCTTTTTCTTTACTTCCTTTTCTTTTTCTTCAATCTCCCTTCCTTCTGCAGTTTATATTTCTTCTTTTTCTATTCTTTCTTTTTCTATTTTGTCCTTCAGCCTATGTTGATCCTTACTGGCTTGTCTTGGTGTCATAAATTTCAACTTCATTTCATGTCCCTCATGCCTCAAATAAAGGGAACGTTCATCAACATTGAGCGTTTTAAAATGAAGCCATGCCCATCTCAAAAGAAGATGACAAGAGTTCGTGGGAGCAATATCACATAATACTTCTTTCGCACATTGTCCTGTACTGAATGTGATCTTTGCTTGATTCGGCTGAAAGGTTGTTGGTAACTTGAGTTTCTCCACCAATCTTTGGCTTGCAACATTGTTGTCGCTTTCGTAAACCAATGCAACTAAACATTTGGGCCTTCGATTAAACACCTTCTTTCTCTACTTCCTTTTCCATCATCTTTATCTTTACTTCCTTTTCTTTTTCTTCACTTTCCCTTTCTTCTGCATTTTATATTTCTTCTTTTTGCATTCTATCTTTTTCTATTTTCTCCTTCAGGCTATGTTGATCCTTACTGGCTTGTCTTGGTGTCATAAATTTCAACTTCATTTCATGTCCCTCATGCCTCAAATAAAGGGAACGTTCATCAACATTGAGTGTTTTAAAATGAAGCCATGCCCATCTCAAAAGAAGATGACAAGAGTTCGTGGGAGCAATATCACATAATACTTCTTTCACACATTATCCTGTACTGAATTTGATCCTTGCAGGATTCGAATGAAAGCTTGGTGGTAACTAGAGTTTGTCCACCAATCTTTGGCTTACAACATTGTTGTCGCTTTCGTAAACCAATGCAACTAAACATGGGTGGCCTTCGATTAAATACCTTCTTTCTCTACTTCCTTTTCCATCGTCTTTTTCTTTACTTCCTTTTCTTTTTCTTCAATCTCCCTTCCTTCTGCAGTTTATATTTCTTCTTTTTCTATTCTTTCTTTTTCTATTTTCTCCTTCAGCCTATGTTTATCCTTACTGGCTTGTCTTGGTGTCATAAATTTTAACTTCATTTCATGTCCCTCATGCCTCAAATAAAGGGAACGTTCATCAAGATTAAGCGTTTTAAAATGAAGCCATGCCCATCTCAAAAGAAGATGACAAGAGTTCGTGGAAGCAATAACACATAATACTTCTTTCGCACATTGTCCTGTACAGAATGTGATCTTTGCTTGATTCGGCTGAAAGGTTGTTGGTAACTTGAGTTTCTCCACCAATTTTTGGCTTGCAACATTGTTGTCCCTTTCGTAAATGAATGCAACTTAACATTGGTGGCCTTCGATTAAACACCTTGTTTCTCTACTTCCTTTTCCATCATCTTTATCCTTAGTTCCTTTTCTTTTTCTTCACTTTCCCTTGCTTCTGCATTTTATATTTCTTCTTTTTGCATTCTATCTTTTTCTATTTTCTCCTTCAGCCTATGTTGATCCTTACTGGCTTGTCTTGGTGTCATAAATTTCAACTTCATTTCATTTCCCTCATGCCTCAAATAAAGGGAACGTTCATCAAGATTGAGCGTTATTAACTGAAGCCATGCCCATCTCAAAAGAAGATGACGAGAGTTCGTGGGAGTATTTCACATAATAATTCTTTCACACATTGTCCTGTACTGAATTTAATCATTGCTTGATTCGGATGAAAGCTTGGTGGTAACTAGTGTTTCTCCACCAATCTTTGGCTTACAACATTGTTGTCGCTTTCTTAATCGAATGCAACTAAACATGGGTGGCCTTCGATTAAATACCTTCTTTCTCTACTTCCTTTTCCATCGTCTTTTTCTTTACTTCCTTTTCTTTTTCTTCAATCTCCCTTCCTTCTGCAGTTTATATTTCTTCTTTCTCTATTGTTTCTTTTTCTATTTTGTCCTTCAGCCTATGTTGATCCTTACTGGCTTGTCTTGGTGTCATAAATTTCAACTTCATTTCATGTCCCTCATGCCTCAAATAAAGGGAACGTTCATCAACATTGAGCGTTTTAAAATGAAGCCATGCCCATCTCAAAAGAAGATGACAAGAGTTCGTGGGAGCAATATCACATAATACTTCTTTCGCACATTGTCCTGTACTGAATGTGATCTTTGCTTGATTCGGCTGAAAGGTTGTTGGTAACTTGAGTTTCTCCACCAATCTTTGGCTTGCAACATTGTTGTCCCTTTCGTAAATGAATGCAACTTAACATTGGTGGCTTTCGATTAAACACCTTGTTTCTCTACTTCCTTTTCCATCATCTTTATCTTTACTTCCTTTTCTTTTTCTTCACTTTCCCTTTCTTCTGCATTTTATATTTCTTCTTTTTGCATTCTATCTTTTTCTATTTTCTCCTTCAGCCTATGTTGATCCTTACTGGCTTGTCTTGGTGTCATAAATTTCAACTTCATTTCAAATCCCTCATGCCTCAAATAAAGGGAACGTTCATCAACATTGAGCGTTTTAAAATGAAGCCATACCCATCTCAAAAAAGATGACAAGAGTTCGTGGGAGCAATATCACATAATACTTCTTTCACACATTATCCTGTACTGAATTTGATCCTTGCAGGATTCGGATGAAAGCTTGGTGGTAACTAGAGTTTGTCCACCAATCTTTGGCTTACAACATTGTTGTCGCTTTCGTAAACCAATGCAACTAAACATGGGTGGCCTTCGATTAAATACCTTCTTTCTCTACTTCCTTTTCCATCGTCTTTTTCTTTACTTCCTTTTCTTTTTCTTCAATCTCCCTTCCTTCTGCAGTTTATATTTCTTCTTTTTCTATTCTTTCTTTTTCTATTTTCTCCTTCAGCCTATGTTGATCCTTACTGGCTTGTCTTGGTGTCATAAATTTCAACTTCATTTCATGTCCCTCATGCCTCAAATAAAGGGAACGTTCATCAAGATTGAGCGTTTTAAAATGAAGACATGCCCATCTCAAAAGAAGATGACAAGAGGTCGTGGGAGCAATATCACATAATACTTCTTTCACACATTGTCCTATGCTGAATTTGATCCTGCCTTGATTCGGATGAAAGCTTGGTGGTAACTAGAGTTTCTCCACCAATCTTTGGCTTACAACATTGTTGTCGCTTTCGTAAACCAATGCAACTAAACATGGGTGGCCTTCGATTAAATACCTCCTTTCTCTACTTCCTTTTCCATCGTCTTTTTCTTTACTTCCTTTTCTTTTTCTTCAATCTCCCTTCCTTCTGCAGTTTATATTTCTTCTTTTTCTATTCTTTCTTTTTCTATTTTCTCCTTCAGCCTATGTTGATCCTTACTGGCTTGTCTTGGTGTCATAAATTTCAACTTCATTTCATGTCCCTCATGCCTCAAATAAAGGGAACGTTCATCAAGATTGAGCTTTTTAAAATGAAGACATGCCCATCTCAAAAGAAGATGACAAGAGGTCGTGGGAGCAATATCACATAATACTTCTTTCACACATTGTCCTATGCTGAATTTGATCCTTGCTTGATTCGGATGAAAGCTTGGTGGTAACTAGAGTTTCTCCACCAATCTTTGGCTTACAACATTGTTGTCGCTTTCGTAAACGAATGCAACTAAACATGGGTGGCCTTTGACTAAACACCTTCTTTCTCTACTTCCTTTTCCATCATCTTTTTCTTTGCTTCCTTTTCTTTTTCTTCACTTTCCCTTTCTTCTGCATTTTATATTTCTTCTTTTTGCATTCTATCTTTTTCTATTTTCTCCTTTAGCCTATGTTGATCCTTACTGGCTTGTCTTGGTGTCATAAATTTCAACTTCATTTCATGTCCCTCATGCCTCAAATAAAGGGAACGTTCATTAAGATTGAGTGTTTTAAAATGAAGCCATGCCCATCCCAAAAGAAGATGACAAGACTTCGTGAGAGCAATATCACATAATACTTCTTTCACACATTGTCTTGTACTGAATTTGATCCTTGCTTGATTCGTATGAAAACTTGGTGGTAACTAGAGTTTCTCCACCAATCTTTGGCTTACAACATTTTTGTCGCTTTCTTAAACGAATGCAACTAAACATGGGTGGCCTTCGATTAAATACCTTCTTTCTCTACTTCCTTTTCCATCGTCTTTTTCTTTACTTCCTTTTCTTTTTCTTCAATCTCCCTTCCTTCTGCAGTTTATATTTCTTCTTTTTCTATTTTCTCCTTCAGCCTATGTTTATCCTTACTGGCTTGTCTTGGTGTCATAAATTTCAACTTCATTTCATGTCCCTCATGCCTCAAGTAAAGGGAACGTTCATCAAGATTAAGCGTTTTAAAATGAAGCCATGCCCATCTCAAAAGAAGATGACAAGAGTTCGTGGGAGCAATATCACATAATACTTCTTTCGCACATTGTCCTGTACTGAATGTGATCCTTGCTTGATTCGGCTGAAAGGTTGTTGGTAACTTGAGTTTCTCCACCAATCTTTGGCTTGCAACATTGTTGTCCCTTTCGTAAATGAATGCAACTTAACATTGGTGGCTTTCGATTAAACACCTTGACTCTCTACTTCCTTTTCCATCATCTTTATCTTTACTTCCTTTTCTTTTTCTTCACTTTCCCTTTCTTCTGCATTTTATATTTCTTCTTTTTGCATTCTATCTTTTTCTATTTTCTCCTTCAGCCTATGTTGATCCTTACTGGCTTGTCTTGGTGTCATAAATTTCAACTTCATTTCATGTCCCTCATGCCTCAAATAAAGGGAACGTTCATCAAGATTGAGCGTTTTAAAATGAAGACATGCCCATCTCAAAAGAAGATGACAAGAGGTCGTGGGAGCAATATCACATAATACTTCTTTCACACATTGTCCTATGCTGAATTTGATCCTTGCTTGATTCGGATGAAAGCTTGGTGGTAACTAGAGTTTCTCCACCAATCTTTGGCTTACAACATTGTTGTCGCTTTCGTAAACGAATGCAACTAAACATGGGTGGCCTTTGACTAAACACCTTCTTTCTCTACTTCCTTTTCCATCATCTTTTTCTTTGCTTCCTTTTCTTTTTTTTCACTTTCCCTTTCTTCTGCATTTTATATTTCTTCTTTTTGCATTCTATCTTTTTCTATTTTCTCCTTTAGCCTATGTTGATCCTTACTGGCTTGTCTTGGTGTCATAAATTTCAACTTCATTTCATGTCCCTCATGCCTCAAATAAAGGGAACGTTCATTAAGATTGAGTGTTTTAAAATGAAGCCATGCCCATCCCAAAAGAAGATGACAAGACTTCGTGAGAGCAACATCACATAATACTTCTTTCACACATTGTCTTGTACTGAATTTGATCCTTGCTTGATTCGTATGAAAACTTGGTGGTAACTAGAGTTTCTCCACCAATCTTTGGCTTACAACATTTTTGTCGCTTTCTTAAACGAATGCAACTAAACATGGGTGGCCTTCGATTAAACACCTTGTTTCTCTACTACGTTTTCCATCATCTTTTTCTTTACTTCCTTTTCTTTTTCTTCAATTTCCCTTCCTTCTACAATTTATATTTCTTGTTTTTCTATTCTTTCTTTTTCTATTTTCTCCTTCAGCCTATGTTGATCCTTACTGGCTTGTCTTGGAGTCATAAATTTCAACTTCATTTCATGTCCCTCATGCCTCAAATAAAGGGAACGTTCATCTAGATTAAGCGTTTTAAAATGAAGCCATGCCCATCTCAAAAGAAGATGACAAGAGTTCGTGGGAGCAATATCACATAATACTTCTTTCGCACATTGTCCTGTACTGAATGTGATCTTTGCTTGATTCGGCTGAAAGGTTGTTGGTAACTTGAGTTTCTCCACCAATCTTTGGCTTGCAACATTGTTGTCCCTTTCGTAAATGAATACAACTTAACATTGGTGGCCTTCGATTAAACACCTTGTTTCTCTACTTCCTTTTCCATCATCTTTATCTTTACTTCCTTTTCTTTTTCTTCACTTTCCCTTTGTTCTGCATTTTATATTTCTTCTTTTTGCATTCTATCTTTTTCTATTTTCTCCTTCAGCCTATGTTGATCCTTACTGGCTTGTCTTGGTGTCATAAATTTCAACTTCATTTCATGTCCCTCATGCCTCAAATAAAGGGAACGTTCATCAACATTGAGCGTTTTAAAATGAAGCCATGCCCATCTCAAAAGAAGATGACAAGAGTTCGTGGGAGCAATATCACATAATACTTCTTTCACACATTATCCTGTACTGAATTTGATCCTTGCAGGATTCGGATGCAAGCTTGGTGGTAACTAGAGTTTGTCCACCAATATTTGGCTTACAACATTGTTGTCGCTTTCGTAAACCAATGCAACTAAACATGGGTGGCCTTCGATTAAATACCTTCTTTCTCTACTTCCTTTTCCATCGTCTTTTTCTTTACTTCCTTTTCTTTTTCTTCAATCTCCCTTCCTTCTGCAGTTTATATTTCTTCTTTTTCTATTCTTTCTTTTTCTATTTTCTCCTTCAGCCTATGTTTATCCTTACTGGCTTGTCTTGGTGCCATAAATTTTAACTTCATTTCATGTCCCTCATGCCTCAAATAAAGGGAACGTTCATCAAGATTAAGCGTTTTAAAATGAAGCCATGCCCATCTCAAAAGAAGATGACAAGAGTTCGTGGAAGCAATATCACATAATACTTCTTTCACACATTGTCTTGTACTGAATTTGATCCTTGCTTGATTCGTATGAAAACTTGGTGGTAACTAGAGTTTCTCCACCAATCTTTGGCTTACAACATTTTTGTCGCTTTCTTAAACGAATGCAACTAAACATGGGTGGCCTTCGATTAAATACCTTCTTTCTCTACTTCCTTTTCCATCGTCTTTTTCTTTACTTCCTTTTCTTTTTCTTCAATCTCCCTTCCTTCTGCAGTTTATATTTCTTCTTTTTCTATTTTCTCCTTCAGCCTATGTTTATCCTTACTGGCTTGTCTTGGTGTCATAAATTTCAACTTCATTTCATGTCCCTCATGCCTCAAGTAAAGGGAACGTTCATCAAGATTAAGCGTTTTAAAATGAAGCCATGCCCATCTCAAAAGAAGATGACAAGAGTTCGTGGGAGCAATATCACATAATACTTCTTTCGCACATTGTCCTGTACTGAATGTGATCCTTGCTTGATTCGGCTGAAAGGTTGTTGGTAACTTGAGTTTCTCCACCAATCTTTGGCTTGCAATATTGTTGGCCCTTTCGTAAATGAATGCAACTTAACATTGGTGGCCTTCGATTAAACACCTTGTTTCTCTACCTCCTTTTCCATCATCTTTATCTTTACTTCCTTTTCTTTTTCTTCACTTTCCCTTTCTTCTGCATTTTATATTTCTTCTTTTTGCATTCTTTCTTTTTCTGTTTTCTCCTTCAGCCTATGTTGATCCTTACTGGCTTGTCCTGGTGTCATAAATTTCAACTTCATTTCATGTCCCTCATCCCTCAAATAAAGGGAACGTTCATCAAGATTGAGCGTTTTAAAATGAAGACATGCTCATCTCAAAAGAAGATGACAAGAGGTCGTGGGAGCAATATCACATAATACTTCTTTCACACATTGTCCTATGCTGAATTTGATCCTTGCTTGATTCGGATGAAAGCTTGGTGGTAACTAGAGTTTCTCCACCAATCTTGGGCTTACAACATTGTTGTCGCTTTCGTAAGCGAATGCAACTAAACATGGGTGGCCTTTGACTAAACACCTTCTTTCTCTACTTCCTTTTCCATCATCTTTTTCTTTGCTTCCTTTTCTTTTTCTTCACTTTCCCTTTCTTCTGCATTTTATATTTCTTCTTTTTGCATTCTATCTTTTTCTATTTTCTCCTTTAGCCTATGTTGATCCTTACTGGCTTGTCTTGGTGTCATAAATTTCAACTTCATTTCATGTCCCTCATGCCTCAAATAAAGGGAACGTTCATCAACATTGAGCGTTTTAAAATGAAGCCATGCCCATCTCAAAAGAAGATGACAAGAGTTCGTGGGAGCAATATCACATAATACTTCTTTCACAAATTATCCTGTACTGAATTTGATCCTTGCAGGATTCGGATGAAAGCTTGGTGGTAACTAGAGTTTGTCCACCAATCTTTGGCTTACAACATTGTTGTCGCTTTCGTAAACCAATGCAACTAAACATGGGTGGCCTTCGATTAAATACCTTCTTTCTCTACTTCCTTTTCCATCGTCTTTTTCTTTACTTCCTTTTCTTTTTCTTCAATCTCCCTTCCTTCTGCAGTTTATATTTCTTCTTTATCTATTTTCTCCTTCAGCCTATGTTTATCCTTACTGGCTTGTCTTGGTGTCATAAATTTCAACTTCATTTCATGTCCCTCATGCCTCAAGTAAAGGGAACGTTCATCAAGATTAAGCGTTTTAAAATGAAGCCATGCCCATCTCAAAAGAAGATGACAAGAGTTCATGGGAGCAATATCACATAATACTTCTTTCGCACATTGTCCTGTACTGAATGTGATCCTTGCTTGATTCGGCTGAAAGGTTGTTGGTAACTTGAGTTTCTCCATCAATCTTTGGCTTGCAACATTGTTGTCCCTTACGTAAATGAATGCAACTTAACATTGGTGGCTTTCGATTAAACACCTTGTTTCTCTACTTCCTTTTCCATCATCTTTATCTTTACTTCCTTTTCTTTTTCTTCACTTTCCCTTTCTTCTGCATTTTATATTTCTTCTTTTTGCATTCTATCTTTTTCTATTTTCTACTTCAGCCTATGTTGATCCTTATTGGCTTGTCTTGGTGTCATAAATTTCAACTTCATTTCATGTCCCTCATGCCTCAAATAAAGGGAACGTTCATCAAGATTGAGCGTTTTAAAATGAAGCCATGCCCATCTCAAAAGAAGACGACAAGAGTTCGTGGGAGCAATATCACATAATACTTCTTTCACACATTGTCCTGTACTGAATTTGATCCTTGCTTGATTCGGATGAAAGCTTGGTGGTAACTAGAGTTTGTCCACCAATCTTTGGCTTACAACATTGTTGTCGCTTTCGTAAACGAATGCAACTAAACATGGGTGGCCTTCGATTAAATACCTTCTTTCTCTACTTCCTTTTCCATCGTCTTTTTCTTTACTTCCTTTTCTTTTTCTCCAATCTCCCTTCCTTCTGCATTTTTTATTTCTTCTTTTTCTATTCTTTCTTTTTCTATTTTCTCCTTCAGCCTATGTTTATCCTTACTGGCTTGTCTTGGTGTCATAAATTTCAACTTCATTTCATGTCCCTCATGCCTCAAATAAAGGGAACGTTCATCAAGATTAAGCGTTTTAAAATGAAGCCATGCCCATCTCCAAAGAAGATGACAAGAGTTCGTGGGAGCAATATCACATAATACTTCTTTCGCACATTGTCCTGTACTGAATGTGATCTTTGCTTGATTCGGCTGAAAGGTTGTTGGTAACTTGAGTTTCTCCACCAATCTTTGGCTTGCAACATTGTTGTCCCTTTCGTAAATGAATGCAACTTAACATTGGTGGCCTTCGATTAAACACCTTGTTTCTCTACTTCCTTTTCCATCATCTTTATCTTTACTTCCTTTTCTTTTTCTTCACTTTCCCTTTCTTCTACATTTTATATTTCTTCTTTTTGCATTCTATCTTTTTCTATTTTCTCCTTCAGCCTATGTTGATCCTTACTGGCTTGTCTTGGTGTCATAAATTTCAACTTCATTTCATGTCCCTCATGCCTCAAATAAAGGGAACGTTCATTAATATTGAGTGTTTTAAAATGAAGCCATGCCCATCCCAAAAGAAGATGACAAGACTTCGTGAGAGCAATATCACATAATACTTCTTTCACACATTGTCTTGTACTGAATTTGATCCTTGCTTGATTCGTATGAAAGCTTGGTGGTAACTAGAGTTTCTCCACCAATCTTTGGCTTACAACATTTTTGTCGCTTTCGTAAACGAATGCAACTAAACATGGGTGGCCTTCGATTAAATACCTTCTTTCTCTACTTCCTTTTCCATCGTCTTTTTCTTTCCTTCCTTTTCTTTTTCTTCAATCTCCCTTCCTTCTGTAGTTTATATTTCTTCTTTTTCTATTCTTTCTTTTTCTATTTTCTCCTTCAGCCTATGTTTATCCTTACTGGCTTGTCTTGGTGTCATAAATTTCAACTTCATTTCATGTCCCTCATGCCTCAAATAAAGGGAACGTTCATCAAGATTAAGCGTTTTAAAATGAAGCCATGCCCATCTCAAAAGAAGATGACAAGAGTTCGTGGGAGCAATATCACATAATACTTCTTTCGCACATTGTCCTGTACTGAATGTGATCTTTGCTTGATTCGAATGAAAGCTTGTTGGTAACTTGAGTTTCTCCACCAATCTTGGCTTGCAACATTGTTTTCGCTTTCGTAAATGAATGCAACTGAACATGGGTGGCCTTCGATTAAACACCTTGTTTCTCTCCCTCCTTTTCCATCATCTTTATCTTTACTTCCTTTTGTTTTTCTTCAATTTCCCTTTCTTCTGCATTGTATATTTCTTCTTTTTCTATTCTTTCTTTTTCTATTTTCTCCTTCAGCCTATGTTGATCGTCTTGGTGTCATCAATTTCAACTTCATTTCATGTCCCTCATGCCTCAAATAAAGGGAACGTTCATCAAGATTAAGCGTTTTAAAATGAAGCCATGCCCATCTCAAAAGAAGATGACAAGAGTTCGTGGGAGCAATATCACATAGTACTTCTTTCGCACATTGTCCTGTACTGAATGTGATCCTTGCTTGATTCGGCTGAAAGGTTGTTGGTAACTTGAGTTTCTCCACCAATCTTTGGCTTACAACATTGTTGTCGCTTTCGTAAACGAATGCAACTAAACATGGGTGGCCTTTGACTAAACACCTTCTTTCTCTACTTCCTTTTCCATCATCTTTTTCTTTGCTTCCTTTTCTTTTTCTTCAATCTCCCTTCCTTCTGCAGTTTATATTTCTTCTTTTTCTATTCTTTCTTTTTCTATTTTGTCCTTCAGCCTATGTTGATCCTTACTAGCTTGTCTTGGTGTCATAAATTTCACCTTCATTTCATGTCCCTCATGCCTCAAATAAAGGGAACGTTCATCAACATTGAGTGTTTTAAAATGAAGCCATGCCCATCTCAAAAGAACATGACAAGAGTTCGTGGGAGCAATATCACATAATACTTCTTTCACACATTGTCCTGTACTGAATTTGATCCTTGCTTGATTCGGATGAAAGCTTGGTGGTAACTAGAGTTTGTCCACCAATCTTTGGCTTACAACATTGTTGTCGCTTTCGTAAACGAATGCAACTAAACATGGGTGGCCTTCGATTAAATACCTTCTTTCTCTACTTCCTTTTCCATCGTCTTTTTCTTTACTTCCTTTTCTTTTTCTCCAATCTCCCTTCCTTCTGCATTTTTTATTTCTTCTTTTTCTATTCTTTCTTTTTCTATTTTCTCCTTCAGCCTATGTTTATCCTTACTGGCTTGTCTTGGTGTCATAAAATTCAACTTCATTTCATGTCCCTCATGCCTCAAATAAAGGGAACGTTCATCAAGATTAAGCGTTTTAAAATGAAGCCATGCCCATCTCCAAAGAAGATGACAAGAGTTCGTGGGAGCAATATCACATAATACTTCTTTCGAACATTGTCCTGTACTGAATGTGATCTTTGCTTGATTCGGCTGAAAGGTTGTTGGTAACTTGAGTTTCTCCACCAATCTTTGGCTTGCAACATTGTTGTCCCTTTCGTAAATGAATGCAACTTAACATTGGTGGCCTTCGATTAAACACCTTGTTTCTCTACTTCCTTTTCCATCATCTTTATCTTTACTTCCTTTTCTTTTTCTTCACTTTCCCTTTCTTCTGCATTTTATATTTCTTCTTTTTGCATTCTATCTTTTTCTATTTTCTCCTTCAGCCTATGTTGATCCTTACTGGCTTGTCTTGGTGTCATAAATTTCAACTTCATTTCATGTCCCTCATGCCTCAAATAAAGGGAACGTTCATTAAGATTGAGTGTTTTAAAATGAAGCCATGCCCATCCCAAAAGAAGATGACAAGACTTCGTGAGAGCAATATCACATAATACTTCTTTCACACATTGTCTTGTACTGAATTTGATCCTTGCTTGATTCGTATGAAAGCTTGGTGGTAACTAGAGTTTCTCCACCAATCTTTGGCTTACAACATTTTTGTCTCTTTCGTAAACGAATGCAACTAAACATGGGTGGCCTTCGATTAAACACCTTCTTTCTCTACTTCCTTTTCCATCGTCTTTTTCTTTACTTCCTTTTCTTTTTCTTCAATCTCCCCTCCTTCTGCAGTTTATATTTCTTCTTTTTCTATTCTTTCTTTTTCTATTTTCTCCTTCAGCCTATGTTTATCCTTACTGGCTTGTCTTGGTGTCATAAATTTCAACTTCGTTTCATGTCCCTCATGCCTCAAATAAAGGGAACGTTCATCAAGATTAAGCGTTTTAAAATGAAGCCATGCCCATCTCAAAAGAAGATGACAAGAGTTCGTGGGAGTAATATCACATAATACTTCTTTTGCACATTGTCCTGTACTGAATGTGATCTTTGCTTGATTCGAATGAAAGCTTGTTGGTAACTTGAGTTTCACCACCAATCTTTGGCTTGCAACATTGTTTTCGCTTTCGTAAATGAATGCAACTGAACATGGGTGGCCTTCGATTAAACACCTTGTTTCTCTCCCTCCTTTTCCATCATCTTTATCTTTACTTCCTTTTGTTTTTCTTCAATTTCCCTTTCTTCTGCATTTTATATTTCTTCTTTTTCTATTCTTTCTTTTTCTATTTTCTCCTTCAGCCTATGTTGATCGTCTTGGTGTCATCAATTTCAACTTCATTTCATGTCCCTCATGCCTCAAATAAAGGGAACGTTCATCAAGATTAAGCGTTTTAAAATGAAGCCATGCCCATCTCAAAAGAAGATGACAAGAGTTCGTGGGAGCAATATCACATAATACTTCTTTCGCACATTGTCCTGTACTGAATGTGATCCTTGCTTGATTCGGCTGCAAGGTTGTTGGTAACTTGAGTTTCTCCACCAATCTTTGGCTTACAACATTTTTGTCGCTTTCGTAAACGAATGCAACTAAACATGGGTGGCCTTTGACTAAACACCTTCTTTCTCTACTTCCTTTTCCATCATCTTTTTCTTTGCTTCCTTTTCTTTTTCTTCAATCTCCCTTCCTTCTGCAGTTTATATTTCTTCTTTTTCTATTCTTTCTTTTTCTATTTTGTCCTTCAGCCTATGTTGATCCTTACTAGCTTGTCTTGGTGTCATAAATTTCACCTTCATTTCATGTCCCTCATGCCTCAAATAAATGGAACGATCATCAAGATTGAGCGTTATTAACTGAAGCCATGCCCATCTCAAAAGTAGATGACAAGAGTTAATGGGAGCAATATCACATAATACTTCTTTCACACATTGTCCTGTACTGAATGTGATCCTTGCTTGATTCGAATGAAAGCTTGTTGGTAACTTGAGTTTCTCCACCAATCTTTGGCTTGCAACATTGTTTTCGCTTTCGCAAATGAATGCAACTGAACATGGGTGGCCTTCGATTAAACACCTTGTTTCTCTCCCTCCTTTTCCATCATCTTTATCTTTACTTCCTTTTTTTTTCTTCAATTTCCCTTTCTTCTGCATTTTATATTTCTTCTTTTTCTATTCTTTCTTTTTCTATTTTCTCCTTCAGCCTATGTTGATCGTCTTGGTGTAATGAATTTCAACTTCATTTCATGTCCCTCATGCCTCAAATAAAGGGAACGTTCATCAAGATTGGGCGTTTTAAAATGAAGCCATGCCCATCTCAAAAGAAGATGACAAGAGTTCGTGGGAGGCAATATCACATAATACTTCTTTCACACATTGTCCTGTACTGAATTTGATCCTTGCTTGATTCGGATGAAAGCTTGGTGGTAACTAGATTTTCTCTACCAATCTTTGGCTTACAACATTGTTGTTGCTTTCGTAAACGAATGCAACTAAACATGGGTGGCCTTCGATTAAATACCTTCTTTCTCTACTTCCTTTTCCATCGTCTTTTTCTTTACTTCCTTTTCTTTTTCTTCAATCTCCCTTCCTTCTGTAGTTTATATTTCTTCTTTTTCTATTCTTTCTTTTTCTATTTTCTCCTTCAGCCTATGTTTATCCTTACTGGCTTGTCTTGGTGTCATAAATTTCAACTTCATTTCATGTCCCTCATGCCTCAAATAAAGGGAACATTCATCAAGATTGAGCGTTATTAACTGAAGCCATGCCCATCTCAAAAGAGGATGACAAGAGTTTGTGGGAGCAATATCACATAATACTTCTTTCACACATTGTCCTGTACTGAATTTAATCCTTGCTTGATTTGAATGAAAGCTTATTGGTAACTAGATTTTCTCCACCAATCTTTGGCTTACAACATTGTTGTCGCTTTTGTGAATGAATGCAACTAAATATGGGTGGCCTTCGATTAAACACCTTGTTTCTCTACTACTTTTTCCATCATCTTTTTCTTTACTTCCTTTTCTTTTTCTTCAATTTCCCTTCATTCTACAGTTTATATTTCTTCTTTTTCTATTCTTTCTTTTTCTATTTTCTCCTTCAGCCTATGTTGATCCTTACTGGCTTGTCTTGGTGTCATAAATTTCAACTTCATTTCATGTCCCTCATGCCTCAAATAAAGGGAACGTTCATCAAGATTGAGCGTTTTAAAATGAAGACATGCCCATCTCAAATGAAGATGACAAGAGTTCGTGGGAGCAATATCACTTAATACTTATTTCACACATTGTCCTGTACTGAATGTGATCCTTGCTTGATTCGAATCAAAGCTTGTTGGTAACTTGAGTTTCTACACCAATCTTTGGCTTGCAACATTGTTTTCGCTTTCGTAAATGAATGCAACTGAACATGGGTGGCCTTTTAAACACCTTGTTTCTCTCCCTCCTTTTCTATCATCTTTATCTTTACTTCCTTTTCTTTTTCTTCAATTTCCCTTTCTTCTGCATTTTATATTTCTTCTTTTTCTATTCTTTCTTTTTCGATTTTCTCCTTCAGCCTATGTTGATCCTTACTGGCTTGTCTTAGTGTCATAAATTTCAACTTTATTTCATGACCCTCATGCCTCAAATAAAGGGAACGTTCATCAAGATTGAGCGTTTTAAAATGAAGACATGCCCATCTCAAAAGAAGATGACAAGAGTTTGTGGGAGCAATATCACATAATACTTCTTTCACACATTGTCCTATGCTGAATTTGATCCTTGCTTGATTCGGATGAAAGCTTGGTGGTATCTAGAGTTTCTCCACCAATCTTTGGCTTACAACGTTGTTGTCGCTTTCGTAAACGAATGCAACTAAACATGGGTGGCCTTCGATTAAACACCTTCTTTCTCTACTTCCTTTTCCATCATCTTTTTCTTTGCTTCCTTTTCTTTTTCTTCAATTTCCCTTCCTTCTCCAGTTTATATTTCTTCTTTTTCTATTCTTTCTTTTTCAATTTTGTCCTTCAGCCTATGTTGATCCTTACTGGCCTGTGTTGGTGTCATAAATTTCAACTTCATTTCATGTCCCTCATGCCTCAAATAAAGGGAACGTTCCTCAAGATTGAGCGTTATTAACTGAAGCCATGCCCATCTCAAAAGAGGATGACAAGAGTTTGTGGGAGCAATATCACATAATACTTCTTTCACACATTGTCCTGTACTGAATTTGATCCTTGCTTGATTTGAATGACAGCTTGTTGGTAACTAAAGTTTCTCCACCAATCTTTGGCTTACAACATTGTTGTCGCTTTTGTGAACGAATGCAACTAAACATGGGTGGCGTTTTATTAAACACCTTGTTTGTCTACTACTTTTTCGATCATCTTTTTCTTTACTTCCTTTTCTTTTTCTTCAATTTCCCTTCCTTCTACAGTTTATATTTCTTCTTTTTCTATTCTTTCTTTTTCTATTTTCTCCTTCAGCCTATGTTGATCCTTACTGGCTTGTCTTGGTGTCATAAATATCGACTTCATTTCATGTCCCTCATGCCTCATATGAAGGGAACGTTCATCAAGATTGAGCGTTTTAAAATGAAGACATGCCCATCTCAAAAGAAGATGACAAGAGTTCGTGGGAGCAATATCACATAATACTTCTTTCACACATTGACCTGTACTGAATTTGATCCTTGCTTGATTCGGATGAAAGCTTGGTGGTAACTAGAGTTTCTCCACCAATCATTGGCTTACAACATTGTTGTCGCTTTCGTAAACGAATGCAACTAAACATGGGGGCCTTCGATTAAACACCTTCTTTCTCTACTTCCCTTTCCATCATCTTTTTCTTTGCTTCCTTTTCTTTTTCTTCAATTTCCCTTCCTTCTACAGTTTATATTTCTTCTTTTTCTATTCTTTCTTTTTCTATTTTGTCCTTCAGCCCATGTTGACCCTTACTGGCCTGTCTTGGTGTCATAAATTTCAACTTCATTTCATGTCCCTCATGCCTCAAATAAAGGGAACGTTCATCAAGATTGAGCGTTATTAACTGAAGCCATGCCCATCTCAAAAGAAGATGACGAGAGTTCGTGGGAGCACTATCACATAATACTTCTTTCACACATTGTCCTGTACTGAATTTAATCATTGCTTGATTCGGATGAAAGCTTGGTGGTAACTAGAGTTTCTCCACCAATCTTTGGCTTACAACATTGTTGTCGCTTTCGTAATCGAATGCAACTAAACATGGGTGGCCTTAGATTAAACACCTTCTTTCTCTACTTCTTTTTCCATCATCTTTTTCTTTACTTCCTTTTCTTTTTCTTCAATTTCTCTTCCTTCTGCAGTTTATATTTCTTCTTTTTGCATTCTTTCTTTTTCTATTTTCTCCTTCAACCTATGTTGATCCTTACTGGCTTGTCTTGGTGTCATAAATTTCAACTTCATTTCATGTCCCTCATGCCTCAAATAAAGGGAACGTTCATCAAGATTGAGCATTATTAACTGAAGCCATGCCCATCTCAAAAGAAGATGACGAGAGTTCGCGGGAGCAATATCACATAATAATTCTTTCACACATTGTCCTGTACTGAATTTAATCATTGCTTGATTCGGATGAAAGCTTGGTGGTAACTAGAGTTTCTCCACCAATCTTTGGCTTACAACATTGTTGTCGCTTCCTTAATCGAATGCAACTAAACATGGGTGGCCTTCGATTAAACACCTTGTTTCTCTACTACCTTTTCCATCATCTTTTTCTTTACTTCCTTTTCTTTTTCTTCAATTTCTCTTCCTTCTACAATTTATATTTGTTCTTTTTGCATTCTTTCTTTTTCTATTTTCTCCTTCAACCTATGTTGATCCTTACTGGCATGTCTTGGTGTCATAAATTTCAACTTCATTTCATGTCCCTCATGCCTCAAATAAAGGGAACGTTCATCAAGATTGAGCGTTATTAACTGAAGCCATGCCTATCTCAAAAGAAGATGACGAGAGTTCGTGGGAGCACTATCACATAATACTTCTTTCACACGTTGTCCTGTACTGAATGTGATCCTCGCTTGATTCGAATGAAAGCTTGTTGGTAACTTGAGTTTCTTCACCAATCTTTGGCTTGAAACATTGTTGTCGCTTTCGTAAACGAATGCAACTGAACATGGGTGGCCTTCGATTAAACACCTTGTTTCTCTCCCTCCTTTTCCACCATCTTTATCTTTACTTCCTTTTCTTTTTCTTCAATTTCCCTTTCTTCTGCATTTTATATTTCTTCTTTTTCTATTCTTTCTTTTTCTATTTTCTCCTTCAGCCTATGTTGATCCTTACTGGCTTGTCTTGGTGTCATAAATTTCAACTTCATTTCATGTCCCTCATGCCTCAAACAAAGGGAACGTTCATCAAGATTGAGCGTTTTAAAATGAAGACATGCCCATCTCAAAAGAAGATGACAAGAGTTCGTGGGAGCAATATCACATAATACTTCTTTCACACATTGTCCTGTACTGAATTTGATCCTTGCTTGATTTGGATGAAAGCATGGTGGTAACTAGAGTTTCTCCACAAATCTTTGGCTTACAACATTGTTGTCGCTTTCGTAATCGAATGCAACTAAACATGGGTGGCCTTCGATTAAACACCTTCTTTCTCTACTTCTTTTTCCATCATCTTTTTCTTTACTTCCTTTTCTTTTTCTTCAATTTCTCTTCCTTCTACAGTTTATATTTCTTCTTTTTGCATTCTTTCTTTTTCTATTTTCTCCTTCAACCTATGTTGATCCTTACTGGCAAGTCTCGGTGTCATAAATTTCAACTTCATTTCATGTCCCTCATGCCTCAAATAAAGGGAACGTTCATCAAGATTGAGCGTTATTAACTGAAGCCATGCCCATCTCAAAAGAAGATGACGAAAGTTCGCGGGAGCAATATCACATAATAATTCTTTCACACATTGTCATGTACTGAATTTAATCATTGCTTGATTCAGATGAAAGCTTGGTGGTAACTAGAGTTTCTCCACCAATCTTTGGCTTACAACATTGTTGTCGCTTGCTTAATCGAATGCAACTAAACATGGGTGGCCTTCGATTAAGCACCTTGTTTCTCTACTACCTTTTCCATCATCTTTTTCTTTACTTCCTTTTCTTTTTCTTCAATTTCCCTTCCTTCTACAGTTTATATTTCTTCTTTTTCTATTCTTTCTTTTTCTATTTTCTCCTTCAGCCTATGTTAATCCTTACTGGCTTGTCTTGGTGTCATAAATATCGACTTCATTTCATGTCCCTCATGCCTCAAATAAAGGGAACGTTCATCAAGATTGAGCGTTTTAAAATGAAGCAATGCCCATCTCAAAAGAAGATGACAAGAGTTCGTGGGAGCAATATCACATAATACTTCTTTCACACATTGTCCTGTACTGAATTTGATCCTTGCTTGATTTGGATGAAAGCATGGTGGTAACTAGTGTTTCTCCACCAATCTTTGGCTTACAACATTGTTGTCGCTTTCGTAATCGAATGCAACTAAACATGGGTGGCCTTCGATTAAACACCTTCTTTCTCTACTTCTTTTTCCATCATCTTTTTCTTTACTTCCTTTTCTTTTTCTTCAATTTCTCTTCCTTCTACAGTTTATATTTCTTCTTTTTGCATTCTTTCTTTTTCTATTTTCTCGTTCAACCTATGTTGATCCTTACTGGCAAGTCTCGGTGTCATAAATTTCAACTTCATTTCATGTCCCTCATGCCTCAAATAAAGGGAACGTTCATCAAGATTGAGCGTTATTAACTGAAGCCATGCCCATCTCAAAAGAAGATGACGAAAGTTCGCGGGAGCAATATCACATAATAATTCTTTCACACATTGTCATGTACTGAATTTAATCATTGCTTGATTCGGATGAAAGCTTGGTGGTAACTAGAGTTTCTCCACCAATCTTTGGCTTACAACATTGTTGTCGCTTTCTTCATCGAATGCAACTAAACATGGGTGGCCTTCGATTAAACACCTTGTGTCTCTACTACCTTTTCCATCATCTTTTTCTTTACTTCCTTTTCTTTTTCTTGAATTTCCCTTCCTTCTACAGTTTATATTTCTTCTTTTTCTATTCTTTGTTTTTCTATTTTCTCCTTCAGCCTATGTTGATCCTTACTGGCTTGTCTTGGTGTCATAAATATCGACTTCATTTCATGTCCCTCATGCCTCAAATAAAGGGAACGTTCATCAAGATTGAGGTTTTAAAATGAAGCAATGCCCATCTCGAAAGAAGATGACAAGAGTTCGTGGGAGCAATATCACATAATACTTCTTTCACACATTGTCCTGTACTGAATTTGATCCTTGCTTGATTCGAATGAAGGCTTGGTGGTAACTAGAGTTTCTCCACAAATCTTTGGGTTACAACATTGTTGTCGCTTTCGTAAACGAAAGCAACTAAACATGGGTGGCCTTCGATTAAACACCTTCTTTCTCTACTTCCTTTTCCATCATCTTTTTCTTTGCTTTCATTTCTTTTTCTTCAATTTCCCTTCCTTCTGCAGTTTATATTTCTTCTTTTTCTATTCTTTCTTTTTCTATTTTCTCCTTCAGCCTATGTTGATCCTTACTGGCCTGTCTTGGTGTCATAAATTTCAACTTCATTTCATGTCCCTCATGCCTCAAATAAAGGGAACGTTCATCAAGATTGAGCGTTATTTACTAAAGCCATGCCCATCTCAAAAGAAGATGACGAGAGTTCGCGGGAGCAATATCACATAATATTTCTTTCACACATTGTCCTGTACTGAATTTAATCATTGCTTGATTCGGATGAAAGCTTGGTGGTAACTAGAGTTTCTCCACCAATCTTTGGCTTACAACATTGTTGTCGCTTTCTTAATCGAATGCAACTAAACATGGGTGGCCTTCGATTAAGCACCTTGTTTCTCTACTACCTTTTCCATCATCTTTTTCTTTACTTCCTTTTCTTTTTCTTCAATTTCCCTTCCTTCTATAGTTTATATTTCTTCTTTTTCTATTCTTTCTTTTTCTATTTTCTCCTTCAGCCTCTGTTGATCCTTACTGGCTTGTCTTGGTGTCATAAATATCGACTTCATTTCATGTCCCTCATGCCTCAAATAAAGGGAACGTTCATCAAGATTCAGCGTTTTAAAATGAAGCAATGCCCATCTCGAAAGAAGATGACAAGAGTTCGTGGGAGCAATATCACATAATACTTCTTTCACACATTGTCCTGTACTGAATTTGATCCTTGCTTGATTCGAATGAAAGCTTGGTGGTAACTAGAGTTTCTCCACCAATCTTTGGCTTACAACATTGTTGTCGCTTTCGTAAACGAATGCAACTAAACATGGGTGGCCTTCGATTAAACACCTTCTTTCTCTACTTCCTTTTCCATCATCTTTTTCTTTGCTTCCATTTCTTTTTCTTCAATTTCCCTTCCTTCTGCAGTTTATATTTCTTCTTTGTGCATTCTTTCTTTTTCTATTTTCTCGTTCAACCTATGTTGATCCTTACTGGCTTGTCTTGGTGTCATAAATTTCAACTTCATTTCATGTCCCTCGTGCCTCAATTAAAGGGAACGTTCATCAAGATTGAGCATTATTAACTGAAGCCATGCCCATCTCAAAAGAAGATGACGAGAGTTTGCGGGAGCAATATCACATAATAATTCTTTCACACATTGTCCTGTACTGAATTTAATCATTGCTTGATTCGGATGAAAGCTTGGTGGTAACTAGAGTTTCTCCACCAATCTTTGGCTTACAACATTGTTGTCGCTTTCTTAATCGAATGCAACTAAACATGGGTGGCCTTCGATTAAGCACCTTGTTTCTCTACTACCTTTTCCATCATCTTTTTCTTTACTTCCTTTTCTTTTTCTTCAATTTCCCTTCCTTCTATAGTTTATATTTCTTCTTTTTCTATTCTTTCTTTTTCTATTTTCTCCTTCAGCCTATGTTGATCCTTACTGGCTTGTCTTGGTGTCATAAATATCAACTTCGTTTCATGTCCCTCATGCCTCAAATAAAGGGAACGTTCATCAAGATTGAGCGTTTTAAAATGAAGCAATGGCCATCTCGAAAGAAGATGACAAGAGTTCGTGGGAGCAATATCAAATAATACTTCTTTCACACATTGTCCTGTACTGAATTTGATCCTTGCTTGATTCGAATGAAAGCTTGGTGGTAACTAGAGTTTCTCCACCAATCTTTGGCTTACAACATTGTTGTCGCTTTCTTCATCGAATGCAACTAAACATGGGTAGCCTTCGATTAAACACCTTGTGTCTCTACTACCTTTTCCATCATCTTTTTCTTTACTTCCTTTTCTTTTTCTTGAATTTCCCTTCCTTCTACAGTTTATATTTCTTCTTTTTCTATTCTTTGTTTTTCTATTTTCTCCTTCAGCCTATGTTGATCCTTACTGGCTTGTCTTGGTGTCATAAATATCGACTTCATTTCATGTCCCTCATGCCTCAAATAAAGGGAACGTTCATCAAGATTGAGCGTTTTAAAATGAAGCAATACCCATCTCGAAAGAAGATGACAAGAGTTCGTGGGAGCAATATCACATAATACTTCTTTCACACATTGTCCTGTACTGAATTTGATCCTTGCTTGATTCGAATGAAAGCTTGGTGGTAACTAGAGTTTCTCCACCAATCTTTGGCTTACAACATTGTTGTCGCTTTCTTAATCGAATGCAACTAAACATGGGTGGCCTTCGATTAAACACCTTGTTTCTCTACTACCTTTTCCATCATCTTTTTCTTTGCTTCCTTTTCTTTTTCTTCAATTTCCCTTCCTTCTACAGTTTATATTTGATGAAGGATTGACCTCAATCAAGGATGGAGGCACATGCTTAAGAAGACTAAGCATGTTTAGAAAGGAAGTTCACTAATCCTTCATCCCTTTCATTTATGCTTGTTATTTTTGATTCCCTAAGTTGACTTAGTTGAATCAACTTTAGTTGACTTGTTGACCTTTGACTAGGTTTGACTTGTTGACTATAGTTGACTTGACTTAAGCCAACATGCTAATCTATGTTTATTTGCTTTGTAGGTTAATTAGGAGTAAGAAAGCAATGCTAGGTGGCACATGGTGATTGGGGAGCATAAATGATGTGGAGGAGAGAGTAAAGCAAAGGCATAAAGCATAAAGAAAAAGGCATAAAGCAAGTGTACCTATGTACCTTTGGTCTCCTTTGTTTTTAGCACACTATGGCCACTTTCTAGAGACATATGAGACACATTCTTGGTCTCCTTTTGTCCTAGAACGAAATTAGCCTTGCACACACCATAGTTAGCTCTTTTGTCTCTCATTTTTGTAACCTTATTTGACCTAGTTTCTAGAAGCTAGGGTTAGGTTTTTGTAGAGACATCCTTAGGTATCTTTTATTTGCTTAGAGGCCCCTAAACTCTTCTATATAAGGGGTGCTCCTAGACATGTAAAAGGGTTGAATATTTTGGAGAAATTATACACTTTGTGTTTCAACCTTTTGTGAGAGCATTCCTCCTTAGGGAGTGGAGTTCTTTCAAGCCTTATCTTGCCTTGGCAAGTGGCGGCATACACCACTCATCTTCAAGGTTGCCATGGCTTCTTCTAGCCTAGCCTTGTAGTGGCGTGAATCCTCCATTCCTCCCATTTCCCTTGCTTTTCATTTTATGTTTCTTTACTCTTCTTGGTTTATATTGTTTCTATTATATGTTTTTCCTTTTGATTTCTTACTCCCCATCAATCCATTCTCCTCCTCTCTAGAACCTTGGAAAGGAACCTTCACATCTAGATAGCTTGCTATCTTAATGTCCAGTGGGGATTTCCTTGGTTTTCTTAATAAACTCACACCATATTCAATAATCTTAAAAAGGAACAAGATAATCCTTCATCATTTGGTATCTAGAGCCTAGGTTATCTTGAATATGGTGTGTTTCATGTTCTAACCTTGTCTTGTTGTAGCTATCTTGGTATGGTTCAAATCCACTTCCATGACACACAAAAACAGTGCTGGCAGAAAACTTGACGATTTTAAAACATTAAACTGCACCATCTCAGCGGTCCAAAAATTACGTTTTTGGTGTCAAAAGAAAGCTCTATGAGTCTAGTTTCCAGAAAAAAAAGAACCAACGCATTTGGAGTTATGTGGAGAAAGTTATGATCAAATTAGTGAGCAAAGGTCAGATCTGCCAAGAATACGTGAATCAACGTTTTCAGGTTTTGTTGTGGCAGTTTGGCTACGGTTTTTGCACCTCTTTAAGCTCCTAAATGTGGTTGGATAACATGTCTTTGGATGCTTAGTCTTTGAGCCTCAAATCCATGAGTTTAAATGCATGATAGCTACATGTTTGTGTCTTTGTGTATGTCATGTTGAGTCTTTAAATGTGCCTAACTTTTGCTTGAGTCATATGTCATATGTTAACTTGAAGTTTTCTTATTCTTGTTTCTAAGTATTTGAGCTATTGCATGAGATCTATGCCTTTTGTTGTAGCATGCTCCTTGAAATTGATTTTGACCTAATTTTTAAGGAACTAAGTGTTCAAGACACCCTAAAATATCCTTCTCATCATCTTAAGTACCTAGTTTTGAAAAGAAAAATTATTTTCATGACCAAAAACAGTTTGGCCGAGAGCTAATGTGTTGCTTGGTGAATCCATTTGACCATTTTTACTAGGTGTTATGCTACCAAATTTTATACTTGGATTTTGGGTGATATTGGCAAATTAGTTTCATGCTTTAACTTGGTTATGATCTTTCTTGGTGTATGCATAATTTGAGGTATAATCTTGGCTTGTTCAAATGCTTTCCATAGAGTCTTTAAAAGTGTTTTTCATTGTTTTAGTCTCATTCAAGTTTTGTCTTTAAAAAAAAAAATTCCTTAGAAGTTAAACTTTCTTGTTTTTGTGCTTTTCTTGCTTGTCACTAGGTGTTCTTTGTTGTGTCTTAGTAGTTTTCTTTTCTTGAAACTCTTGGGATGTTGTGGCCGAATCACTTGTCTTGCATTTGAAAGGTTTTGAACAAGTGTTTAAAAGTGTTTGCTTCACTCCTTTGGTGGATTTTGAGCGCTAGCCTTGCCTTGTTACTTTGGGAGAGTGATCTAAACACTTGGGTTACAATTTGGGTTGGATTTGGTCTCGGTTTTCATGTTGTCTAACCTCTAATCCATTTATTTTGTCTCGGATTTGAGTGTTTTTGTTGTAGGAATCATGGCAAGTTCATCAAATGCACCTACACCAAACAAAAACAATACATTGATGAGATTGCTTCGGGATTTGGAGTTGTCTAGGAAGGAGGCCTTTGAACAATTAAGAAAAGACAAGGAGCAAAGTGACCTAAGAATCCAAGAGCACATTCAAAGGCTTGAAGCTAAAGAGCAAGAAAGAGAGGCTAGGAAAAGAGGGCATTCTAGGCGCAACCCATCACAAGAAAAGCAAACTCCAAAGATTCCTAAGTTCTATGGAGGAAGTGATCCAAAAATCTTCCTTGATTGGGAAGCTAAAGTTGATCAAATTTTCAATGAAAATCATGTAAAGGATCAAACACAAGTTGATCTAGTAGTTTTAGGATTTTTGGAGTATGCCAATACTTGGTGGCATAAAGTTTGTAAGAATTATGACCAAGGGCCACCCGCGGCTTCTTGGATGGACATTAAAACTCTTATGCGCGCTAGATTTGTTCCTCCCTCCTATAGGAAGGAACTTCTTTTGAAGCTCCAAAGGCTTCACCAAGGTTCTATGAGTGTGAGTGAGTACTTTAAAGAATTAGAGTCTCAAATGCGTAGGGTTGAAATAAAAGAAACTAACAAAGAGAAAATAAAAAGATTTGTGAGTGGTCTTAGGAGAGACATAAAAGACCAAGTAGAGTTGTATGAGTACTCCACTCTTGAAAATGTTTTCACACTTGCCCTTGGGATTGAAATTCAATTGAAAAGAAAAAGAAGGGCAAGGAAGAGTTACTCACCCAACCACTACTTTAGTCACTCATGGAAGGGAAAGGATAAAAAGAAACATGATAAGTTCCCTTCTAACTCTCATCAAGAACCACCAAGTAAAAGTAAGTCACCAAGTAATCACATTCACCATTCCACTTCTCAAAGATCAAGTTCCATTAAATGTTTTAAATGTTTGGGTTATAATCACATTGCTTTAAATTGCCCAACCAAAAGGACCATGATCTTAAAGAAGAGGAATAATGTTGAAAGTGAACACTCATCTCCCCATTCTCTTTCAAAAGAATCTTCTTCCTCTAGTAAAACTAAAATTTTTGAGAAAGACCCTATGTTATTAAGGCGCATGATAGGTCAAGATCAAAGTGAGCTTGAGCCAACTCAAAGAGAAAACATTTTTCAATCTAGATGCAAAATTAACAAATGGGTTTGCTCTCTAATTATTGATGGAGGAAGTAGTACCAATATAGCTAGCACAAGGTTGGTGGAAAAGCTTAGCTTAGAGACCATTCCTCATGCTAAGCCCTATAAGCTTTCTTGGATAAGTAAAGAGGGAGAAATAGATGTCAATAAACAAGTCCTAATTAACTTCTCTATAGGAAGCTATAAAGATGAGGTGTTATGTGATGTTGTTCCCATGGAAGTCACACATATCTTACTAGGTAGGCCATGGCAATTTGATAAACAAACTTTACATGATGGCTATACCAACCAATACATTTTCTTCAAAAATGGGAAAAAGACAACTTTACAACCTCTATCACCTCAAGAAGTTAATAAGGATAGAAATAAAATAAGAAAAGATAAAGAAGAAAAAGAAAAGGGGCAAGCTTTCACCAAGGTGTTACTTGCCTACAAAAAAATTCTTCCAAAGCAAGATGTGCATCACTCTTCCTTCTCTTCCCAAGCCAAAAAGGAAGGCCCAAAGCATAAGCAAGAGAGGAAGAGTAGTCTAGAAAATAAAGATGGCCTAACCAAAGCTAGGGGTAATACCCTTAGAAAGGATGGAACAAAAGCTCATAAAAGGGAGGCGCAAATCCTCCCCCAAATCAAGTCAAGTTCCATCCACAAAGGCTTAAAGAATTTGTGGTCAAATTCTCTCCAAGAAGGGGAGGATGATGAAGGATTGACCTCAATCAAGGATGGAGGCACATGCTTAAGAAGACTAAGCATGTTTAGAAAGGAAGTTCACTAATCCTTCATCCCTTTCATTTATGCTTGTTATTTTTGATTCCCTAAGTTGACTTAGTTGAATCAACTTTAGTTGACTTGTTGACCTTTGACTAGGTTTGACTTGTTGACTATAGTTGACTTGACTTAAGCCAACATGCTAATCTATGTTTATTTGCTTTGTAGGTTAATTAGGAGTAAGAAAGCAATGCTAGGTGGCACATGGTGATTGGGGAGCATAAATGATGTGGAGGAGAGAGTAAAGCAAAGGCATAAAGCATAAAGAAAAAGGCATAAAGCAAGTGTACCTATGTACCTTTGGTCTCCTTTGTTTATAGCACACTATGGCCACTTTCTAGAGACATATGAGACACATTCTTGGTCTCCTTTTGTCCTAGAACGAAATTAGCCTTGCACACACCATAGTTAGCTCTTTTGTCTCTCATTTTTGTAACCTTATTTGACCTAGTTTCTAGAAGCTAGGGTTAGGTTTTTGTAGAGACATCCTTAGGTATCTTTTATTTGCTTAGAGGCCCCTAAACTCTTCTATATAAGGGGTGCTCCTAGACATGTAAAAGGGTTGAACATTTTGAAGTAAAAACACTCTTGTGTCTCAACCATTTGTGAGAGTTTCCTCCCTTGGGAGTGAAACTTTTAAGCCTTATCTTGCATAGCAAGTGGCGGCACACATCCACTCATCTTCAAGGTTGCCATGGCTTCTAGCCTAGCCTTGTAGTGGCGTGCTTCTCACATTTTTACCATTTCTTTCCTTTCCATTTTATGTTTTCTTCTTCCTTTAATTGTTCTTGGTTTTCTATGGTTTATGTGCTTTCCATTTCCTTTTTGTTTTGAATCAATCCATTATCTTCTTCTCTTGAGTTTTGTGAAAGGAACCTTCACATCTAGATAGCTTGCTATCTTAATGTCCAGTGGGGATTTCACTTAGCTTTCTTAATCAACTCACACCATATTCAATAATCTTAAAAAGGAACAAGATAATCTCTCATCAATATTTCTTCTTTTTCTATTCTTTCTTTTTCTATTTTTTCCTTCAGCCTATGTTGATCCTTACTGGCTTGTCTTGCTGTCATAAATATCGACTTCATTTCATGTCCCTCATGCCTCAAATAAAGGGAACGTTCATCAAGATTGAGCGTTTTAAAATGAAGCAATGCCCATCTCGAAAGAACATGACAAGAGTTCGTGGGAGCAATATCACATAATACTTCTTTCACACATTGTCCTGTACTGAATTTGATCCTTGCTTGATTCGAATGAAAGCTTGGTGGTAACTAGAGTTTCTCCACCAATCTTTGGCTTACAACATTGTTGTCGCTTTCGTAAACGAATGCAACTAAACATGGGTGGCCTTCGATTAAACACCTTCTTTCTCTACTTCTTTTTCCATCATCTTTTTCTTTACTTCCTTTTCTTTTTCTTCAATTTCCCTTCCTTCTAAAGTTTATATTTCTTCTTTTTCTATTCTTTCTTTTTCTATTTTCTCCTTCAGCCTATGTTGATCCTTACTAGCTTGTCTTGGTGTCATAAATATCGACTTCATTTCATGTCCCTCATGCCTCAAATAAAGGGAACGTTCATCAAGATTGAGCGTTTTAAAATGAAGCAATGCCCATCTCGAAAGAAGATGACAAGAGTTCGTGGGAGCAATATCACATAATACGTCTTTCACACATTGTCCTGTACTGAATTTGATCCTCGCTTGATTCAAATGAAAGCTTGGCGGTAACTAGAGTTTCTCCACCAATCTTTGGCTTACAACATTGTTGTCGCTTTCGTAAACGAATGCAACTAAACATGGGTGGCCTTCCATTAAACACCTTCTTTCTCTACTTCCTTTTCCATCATCTTTTTCTTTGCTTCCCTTTCTTTTTCTTCAATTTCCCTTCCTTCTGCAGTTTATATTTCTTCTTTTTCTATTCTTTCTTTTTCTATTTTTTCCTTCAGCCTATGTTGATCCTTACTGGCCTGTCTTGGTGTCATAAATTTCAACTTCATTTCATGTCCCTCATGCCTCAAATAAAGGGAACGTTCATCAAGATTGAGCGTTATTAACTGAAGCCATGCCCATCTCAAAAGAAGATGACGAGAGTTCGTGGGAGCAATATCACATAATAATTCTTTCACACATTGTCCTGTACTGAATTTAATCATTGCTTGATTCGGATGAAAGCTTGGTGGTAACTAGAGTTTCTCCACCAATCTTTGGCTTACAACATTGTTGTCGCTTTCGTAAACGAATGCAACTAAACATGGGTGGGCTTCGATTAAACACCTTGTTTCTCTACTACCTTTTCCATCATCTTTTTCTTTACTTCCTTTTTTTTTCTTCAATTTCCCTTCATCTATAGTTTATATTTCTTCTTTTTCTATTCTTTCTTATTCTATTTTCTCCTTCAGCCTATGTTGATCCTTACTGGCTTGTCTTGGTGTCATAAATATCGACTGCATTTCATGTCCCTCATGCCTCAAATAAAGGGAACGTTCATCAAGATTGAGCGTTTTAAAATGAAGCAATGCCCGTCTCGAAAGTAGATGACAAGAGTTCATGGGAGCAATATCACATAATACTTCTTTCACACATTGTCCTATGCTGAATTTGATCCTTGCTTGATTCGAATGAAAGCTTGGTGGTAACTAGAGTTTCTCCACCAATCTTTTGGCTTACAACATTGTTGTCGCTTTCGTAAACGAATGCAACTAAACATGGGTGGCCTTCGATTAAACACCTTCTTTCTCTACTTCCTTTTCCATCATCTACTTCTTTGCTTCCATTTCTTTTTCTTTAATTTCCCTTCCTTTTCTGCAGTTTATATTTCTTCTTTTTCTATTCTTTCCTTTTCTACTTTCTCCTTCAGCCTATGTTGATCCTTACTGGCCTGTCTTGGTGTCTTAAATTTCAACTTCATTTCATGTCCCTCATGCCTCAAATAAAGGGAACGTTCATCAAGATTGAGCGTTATTAACTGAAGCCATGCCCATCTCAAAAGAAGATGACGAGAGTTCGTGGGAGCAATATCACATAATACTTCTTTCACACATTGTCCTGTACTGAATTTAATCATTACTTGATTCGGATGAAAGCTTGGTGGTAACTAGAGTTTCTCCACCAATCTTTGGCTTACAACATTGTTGTCGCTTTCTTAATCGAATGCAACTAAACATGGGTGGCCTTCGATTAAACACCTTCTTTCTCTACTACCTTTTCCATCATCTTTTTCTTTACATCCTTTTCTTTTTCTTCAATTTCCCTTCCTTCTACAGTTTATATTTCTTCTTTTTCTATTCTTTCTTTTTCTATTTTCTCCTTCAGCCTATGTTGATCCTTACTGGCTTGTCTTGGTGTCATAAATATCAACTTCGTTTCATGTCCCTCATGCCTCAAATAAAGGGAACGTTCATCAAGATTGAGCGTTTTAAAATGAAGCAATGGCCATCTCGAAAGAAGATGACAAGAGTTCGTGGGAGCAATATCAAATAATACTTCTTTCACACATTGTCCTGTACTGAATTTGATCCTTGCTTGATTCGAATGAAAGCTTGGTGGTAACTAGAGTTTCTCCACCAATCTTTGGCTTACAACATTGTTGTCGCTTTCTTAATCGAATGCAACTAAACATGGGTGGCCTTCGATTAAACACCTTCTTTCTCTACTACCTTTTCCATCATCTTTTTCTTTACATCCTTTTTTTTTTCTTCAATTTCTCTTCCTTCTGCAGTTTATATTTCTTCTTTTTGCATTCTTTCTTTTTCTATTTTCTCCTTCAGCCTATGTTGATCCTTACTGGCTTGTCTTGGTGTCATAAATATCAACTTCGTTTCATGTCCCTCATGCCTCAAATAAAGGGAACATTCATCAAGATTGAGCATTTTAAAATGAAGCAATGGCCATCTCGAAAGAAGATGACAAGAGTTCGTGGGAGCAATATCAAATAATACTTCTTTCACACATTGTCCTGTACTGAATTTGATCCTTGCTTGATTCGAATGAAAGCTTGGTGGTAACTAGAGTTTCTCCACCAATCTTTGCCTTACAACATTGTTGTCGCTTTCGTAAACGAATGCAACTCAACATGGGTGGCCTTCGATTAAACACCTTGTTTCTCTACTACCTTTTCCATCATCTTTTTCTTTACATCCTTTTCTTTTTCTTCAATTTCCCTTCCTTCTACAGTTTATATTTCTTCTTTTTCTATTCTTTCTTTTTCTATTTTCTCCTTCAGCCTATGTTGATCCTTACTGGCTTGTCTTGGTGTCATAAATATCGACTGCATTTCATGTCCCTCATGCCTCAAATAAAGGGAACGTTCATCAAGATTGAGCGTTTTAAAATGAAGCAATGCCCGTCTCGAAAGTAGATGACAAGAGTTCATGGGAGCAATATCACATAATACTTCTTTCACACATTGTCCTATGCTGAATTTGATCCTTGCTTGATTCGAATGAAAGCTTGGTGGTAACTAGAGTTTCTCCACCAATCTTTTGGCTTACAACATTGTTGTCGCTTTCGTAAACGAATGCAACTAAACATGGGTGGCCTTCGATTAAACACCTTCTTTCTCTACTTCCTTTTCCATCATCTACTTCTTTGCTTCCATTTCTTTTTCTTTAATTTCCCTTCCTTTTCTGCAGTTTATATTTCTTCTTTTTCTATTCTTTCCTTTTCTACTTTCTCCTTCAGCCTATGTTGATCCTTACTGGCCTGTCTTGGTGTCTTAAATTTCAACTTCATTTCATGTCCCTCATGCCTCAAATAAAGGGAACGTTCATCAAGATTGAGCGTTATTAACTGAAGCCATGCCCATCTCAAAAGAAGATGACGAGAGTTCGTGGGAGCAATATCACATAATACTTCTTTCACACATTGTCCTGTACTGAATTTAATCATTACTTGATTCGGATGAAAGCTTGGTGGTAACTAGAGTTTCTCCACCAATCTTTGGCTTACAACATTGTTGTCGCTTTCTTAATCGAATGCAACTAAACATGGGTGGCCTTCGATTAAACACCTTCTTTCTCTACTACCTTTTCCATCATCTTTTTCTTTACATCCTTTTCTTTTTCTTCAATTTCCCTTCCTTCTACAGTTTATATTTCTTCTTTTTCTATTCTTTCTTTTTCTATTTTCTCCTTCAGCCTATGTTGATCCTTACTGGCTTGTCTTGGTGTCATAAATATCAACTTCGTTTCATGTCCCTCATGCCTCAAATAAAGGGAACGTTCATCAAGATTGAGCGTTTTAAAATGAAGCAATGGCCATCTCGAAAGAAGATGACAAGAGTTCGTGGGAGCAATATCAAATAATACTTCTTTCACACATTGTCCTGTACTGAATTTGATCCTTGCTTGATTCGAATGAAAGCTTGGTGGTAACTAGAGTTTCTCCACCAATCTTTGGCTTACAACATTGTTGTCGCTTTCTTAATCGAATGCAACTAAACATGGGTGGCCTTCGATTAAACACCTTCTTTCTCTACTACCTTTTCCATCATCTTTTTCTTTACATCCTTTTTTTTTTCTTCAATTTCTCTTCCTTCTGCAGTTTATATTTCTTCTTTTTGCATTCTTTCTTTTTCTATTTTCTCCTTCAGCCTATGTTGATCCTTACTGGCTTGTCTTGGTGTCATAAATATCAACTTCGTTTCATGTCCCTCATGCCTCAAATAAAGGGAACATTCATCAAGATTGAGCGTTTTAAAATGAAGCAATGGCCATCTCGAAAGAAGATGACAAGAGTTCGTGGGAGCAATATCAAATAATACTTCTTTCACACATTGTCCTGTACTGAATTTGATCCTTGCTTGATTCGAATGAAAGCTTGGTGGTAACTAGAGTTTCTCCACCAATCTTTGCCTTACAACATTGTTGTCGCTTTCGTAAACGAATGCAACTCAACATGGGTGGCCTTCGATTAAACACCTTGTTTCTCTACTACCTTTTCCATCATCTTTTTCTTTACATCCTTTTCTTTTTCTTCAATTTCCCTTCCTTCTACAGTTTATATTTCTTCTTTTTCTATTCTTTCTTTTTCTATTTTCTCCTTCAGCCTATGTTGATCCTTACTGGCTTGTCTTAGTGTCATAAATATCAACTTCGTTTCATGTCCCTCATGCCTCAAATAAAGGGAACATTCATCAAGATTGAGCGTTTTAAAATGAAGCAATGCCCGTCTCGAAAGTAGATAACAAGAGTTCATGGGAGCAATATCACATAATACTTCTTTCACACATTGTCCTGTACTGAATTTGATCCTTGCTTGATTCGAATGAAAGCTTGGTGGTAACTAGAGTTTCTCCACCAATCTTTGGCTTACAACATTGTTGTCGCTTTCGTAAACGAATGCAACTAAACATGGGTGGCCTTCGATTAAACACCTTCTTTCTCTACTTCCTTTTCCATCATCTACTTCTTTGCTTCCATTTCTTTTTCTTTAATTTCCCTTCCTTTTCTGCAGTTTATATTTCTTCTTTTTCTATTCTTTCCTTTTCTACTTTCTCCTTCAGCCTATGTTGATCCTTACTGGCCTGTCTTGGTGTCTTAAATTTCAACTTCATTTCATGTCCCTCATGCCTCAAATAAAGGGAACGTTCATCAAGATTGAGCGTTATTAACTGAAGCCATGCCCATCTCAAAAGAAGATGACGAGAGTTCGTGGGAGCAATATCACATAATACTTCTTTCACACATTGTCCTGTACTGAATTTAATCATTACTTGATTCGGATGAAAGCTTGGTGGTAACTAGAGTTTCTCCACCAATCTTTGGCTTACAACATTGTTGTCGCTTTCGTAATCAAACGCAACTAAACATGGGTGGCCTTCGATTAAACACCTTCTTTCTCTACTTCTTTTTCCGTCATCTTTTTCTTTACTTCCTTTTCTTTTTCTTCAATTTCTCTTCCTTCTGCAGTTTATATTTCTTCTTTTTGCATTCTTTCTTTTTCTATTTTCTCCTTCAACCTATGTTGATCCTTACCGGCTTGTCTTGGTGTCATAAATTTCAACTTCATTTCATGTCCCTCATGCGTCAAATAAAGGGAACGTTCATCAAGATTGAGCGTTATTAACTGAAGCCATGCCCATCTCAAAAGAAGATGACGAGAGTTCGTGGGAGCAATATCACATAATAATTCTTTCACACATTGTCATGTACTGAATTTAATCATTGCTTGATTCGGATGAAAGCTTGGTGGTAACTAGAGTTTCTCCACCAATCTTTGGCTTACAACATTGTTGTCGCTTATTTAATCGAATGCAACTAAACATGGGTGGCCTTCGATTAAACACCTTCTTTCTCTACTACCTTTTCCATCATCTTTTTCTTTACATCCTTTTCTTTTTCTTCAATTTCCCTTCCTTCTACAGTTTATATTTCTTCTTTTTCTATTCTTTCTTTTTCTATTTTCTCCTTCAGCCTATGTTGATCCTTACTGGCTTGTCTTGGTGTCATAAATATCAACTTCGTTTCATGTCCCTCATGCCTCAAATAAAGGGAACATTCATCAAGATTGAGCGTTTTAAAATGAAGCAATGGCCATCTCGAAAGAAGATGACAAGAGTTCGTGGGAGCAATATCAAATAATACTTCTTTCACACATTGTCCTGTACTGAATTTGATCCTTGCTTGATTCGAATGAAAGCTTGGTGGTAACTAGAGTTTCTCCACCAATCTTTGGCTTACAACATTGTTGTCGCTTTCTTAATCGAATGCAACTAAACATGGGTGGCCTTCGATTAAACACCTTCTTTCTCTACTACCTTTTCCATCATCTTTTTCTTTGCTTCCTTTTCTTTTTCTCCAATTTCCCTTCCTTCTGTATTTTATATTTCTTCTTTTTGCATTCTTTCTTTTTCTATTTTCTCCTTCAACCTATGTAGATCCTTACTGGCTTGTCTTGGTCTCATCAATTTCAACTTCATTTCATGTCCCTCATGCCTCAAATAAAGGGAACGTTCATCAAGATTGAGCGTTATTAACTGAAGCCATGCCCATCTCAAAAGAAGATGACAAGAGTTCGTGAAAGCAATATCACATAATACTTCTTTCACACATTGTACTGTACTGAATTTGATCCTTGCTTGATTCCAATGAAAGCTTGGTGGTAACTAGAGTTTCTCCACCAATCTTTGGCTTACAACATTGTTGTCGCTTTCGTAAACGAATGCAACTAAACATGGGTGGCCTTCCATTAAACACCTTCTTTCTCTACTTCCTTTTCCATCATCTTTTTCTTTGCTTCCTTTTCTTTTTCTTCAATTTCCCTTCCTTCTACAGTTTATATTTCTTCTTTTTCTATTCTTTCTTTTTCTATTTTCTCATTCAGCCTATGTTGATCCTTACTGGCCTGTCTTGGTGTCATAAATTTCAACTTCATTTCATGTCCCTCATGCCTTAAATAAAGGGAACGTTCATCAAGATTGAGCGTTTTAAAATGAAGCCATGCCCATCTCGAAAGAAGATGACAAGAGTTCGTGGGAGCAATATCACATAATACTTCATTCACACATTGTCCTATACTGAATTTGATCCTTGCTTGATTCGGATGAAAGCTTGGTGGTAACTAGAGTTTCTCCACCAATCTTTTGCTTACATCATTGTTGTGGCTTTCGTAAACGAATGCAACTAAACATGGGTGGCGTTTGATTAAACACCTTGTTTCTCTACTACCTTTTCCATCATCTTTTTCTTTGCTTCCTTTTTTTTTCTTCAATTTCCCTTCATTTTTCAGTTTATATTTCTTCTTTTTGCATTCTTTCTTTTTCTATTTTCTCCTTCAACCTATGTTGATCCTTACTGGCTTGCCTTGGTGTCATAAATTTCAACTTCATTTCATGTCCCTCATGCCTCAAATAAAGGGAACGTTCATCAAGATTGAGCGTTATTAACTGAAGCCATGCCCATCTCAAAAGAAGATGACAAGAGTTCGTGAAAGCAATATCACATAATACTTCTTTCACACATTGTACTGTACTGAATTTGATCCTTGCTTGATTCCAATGAAAGCTTGGTGGTAACTAGAGTTTCTCCACCAATCTTTGGCTTACAACATTGTTGTCGCTTTCGTAAACGAATGCAACTAAACATGGGTGGCCTTCCATTAAACACCTTCTTTCTCTACTTCCTTTTCCATCATCTTTTTCTTTGCTTCCTTTTCTTTTTCTTCAATTTCCCTTCCTTCTACAGTTTATATTTCTTCTTTTTCTATTCTTTCTTTTTCTATTTTCTCATTCAGCCTATGTTGATCCTTACTGGCTTGTCTTGGTGTCATAAATTTCAACTTCATTTCATGTCCCTCATGCCTCAAATAAAGGGAACGTTCATCAAGATTGAGCGTTTTAAAATGAAGCCATGCCCATCTCGAAAGAAGATGACAAGAGTTCGTGGGAGCAATATCACATAATACTTCATTCACACATTGTCCTGTACTGAATTTGATCCTTGCTTGATTCGGATGAAAGCTTGGTGGTAACTAGAGTTTCTCCACCAATCTTTTGCTTACAACATTGTTGTGGCTTTCATAAACGAATGCAACTAAACATGGGTGGCGTTTGATTAAACACCTTGTTTCTCTACTACCTTTTCCATCATCTTTTTCTTTGCTTCCTTTTTTTTTCTTCAATTTCCCTTCATTTTTCAGTTTATATTTCTTCTTTTTGCATTCTTTCTTTTTCTATTTTCTCCTTCAACCTATGTTGATCCTTACTGGCTTGCCTTGGTGTCATAAATTTCAACTTCATTTCATGTCCCTCATGCCTCAAATAAAGGGAACGTTCATCAAGATTGAGCGTTATTAACTGAAGCCATGCCCATCTCAAAAGAGGATTACAAGAGTTCGTGGGAGCAATATCACATAATACTTCTTTCACACATTGTACTGTACTGAATTTGATCCTTGCTTGATTCCAATGAAAGCTTGGTGGTAACTAGAGTTTCTCCACCAATCTTTGGCTTACAACATTGTTGTCGCTTTCGTAAACGAATGCAACTAAACATGGGTGGCCTTCCATTAAACACCTTCTTTCTCTACTTCCTTTTCCATCATCTTTTTCTTTGCTTCCTTTTCTTTTTCTTCAATTTCCCTTCCTTCTACAGTTTATATTTCTTCTTTTTCTATTCTTTGTTTTTCTATTTGCTCCTTCAGCCTATGTTGATCCTTACTGGCTTGTCTTGGTGTCATAAATTTCAACTTCATTTCATGTCCCTTATGCCTCAAATAAAGGGAACGTTCATCAAGATTGAACGTTATTAACTGAAGCCACGCCTATCTCAAAAGAAGATGACGAGAGTTCGTGGGAGCAATATCACATAATAATTCTTTCACACATTGTCCTGTACTGAATTTAATCATTGCTTGATTCGGATGAAAGCTTGGTGGTAACTAGAGTTTCTCCACCAATCTTTGGCTTACAACATTTTTGTCGCTTTCGTAAATGAAATCAACTGAACATGGGTGGCCTTCGATTAAACAACTTGTTTCTCTCCCTTCTTTTCCATCATCTTTATCTTTACTTCCTTTTCTTTTTCTTCAATTTCCCTTCCGTCTACAGTTTATATTTCTTCTTTTTCTATTCTTTGTTTTTCTATTTGCTCCTTCAGCCTATGTTGATCCTTACTGGCTTGTCTTGGTGTCATAAATTTCAACTTCATTTCATATCCCCAATGCCTGAAATAAAGGGAACGTTCATCAAGATTCAGCGTTTTAAAATGAAGCCATGCCCATCTCGAAAGAAGATGACAAGAGTTCGTGGGAGCAATATCACATAATATTTCTTTCACACATTATCCTGAATTTGACCCTTGCTTGATTCGGATCAAAGCTTGGTGGTAACTAGAGTTTCTCCACCAATCTTTATCTTACAACATTGTTGTCGCTTCCGTAAACGAATGCAACTAAACATGGCTGGCCTTCGATTAAACACCTTGTTTCTCCACTTCGTTTTCCATCATCTTTATCTTTTCTTCCTTTTCTTTTTCTTCAATTTCCCTTCCTTCTGCTGCTTATATTTCTTCTTTTTCTATTCTTTCTTTTTCTATTTTCTCCTTCAGCCTATGTTGATCCTTACTTGCTTGTCTTGGTGTCATAAATTTTGACTTCATTTCATGTCCCTCACGCCTCAAATAAAGGGAACGCTCATCAAGATTGAGCGTTTTAAAATGAAGCCATGCCCATCCCAAAAGAAGATGACAAGACTTCATGAGAGCAATATCACATAATACTTCTTTCACACATTGTCCTGTACTGAATTTGATTCTTCCTTGATTCGGATGAAAGCTTGGTGGTAACTAGAGTTTCTCCACCAATCTTTGGCTTACAACATTTTTGTCGCTTTCGTAAACGAATGCAACTAAACATGGGTGGCCTTCGATTAAACGCCTTGTTTCTCTACTACCTTTTCCATTATCTTTTTCTTTACTTCCTTTTCTTTTTCTTCAATTTCCCTTCATTCTACAATTTATATTTCTTCTTTTTCTATTCTTTCTTTTTCTATTTTCTCCTTCAGCCTATGTTGATCCTTACTGGCTTGTCTTGGTGTCATAAATTTCAACTTCATTTCATGTCCCTCATGCCTCAAATAAAGGCAACGTTCATCAAGGTTGAGCGTTATTAAATGAAGCCATGCCCATCTGAAAACCAGATGACAAGAGTTAGTGGGAGCAATATCACATAATACTTCTTTCACACATTGTCCTGTACTGAATGTGATCCTTGCTTGATTCGTATGAAACCTTGTTGGTAACTGGAGTTTCTCCACCAATCTTTGGCTTAAAACATTGTTGTCGCTTTCGTAAACGAATGCAACTAAACATGAGTGGCCTTCGATTAAACACCTTGTTCTCTACTACCTTTTCCATAATCTTTTTCTTTACTTCCTTTTCTTTTTCTTCAATTTCCCTTCCTTCTGCAGTTTATTTTTCTTCTTTTTCTATTCTTTCTTTTTCTATTTTCTCCTTCAACGTATGTTGATCCTTCTTGGCTTGTCTTGATGTCATATATTTTAACTTCATTTCATGTCCCTCATGCCTCAAATAAAGGGAACGTTCATCAAGATTGAACGTTTTAAAATGAACCCATGCCCATCTCAAAAGAAGATTACAAGAGTTCGTGGGAGCAATATCACATAATACTTCTTTCACACATTGTCCCATAGTGAATTTGATCCTTGCCATATTGAATGAAAGCTTGTTGGTAACTGGAGTTTCTCCATCAATTTTTGGCTTACAACATTGTTGTCGCTTTCGTAAACGAGTGCAACTAAACATGGGTGGCCTTCGATGAAACACCTTGTTCTCTACTACCTTTTCCATAATCTCTTTCTTTACTTCCTTTTCTTTTTCTTCAATATCCCTTCCTTCTACAGTTTATTTTTCTTCTTTTTCTATTCTTTCTTTTTCTATTTTCTCCTTCAACGTCTGTTGATCCTTCTTGGCTTGTCTTGGTCTCATAAATTTCACCTTCATTTCGTGTCCCTCATGCCTCAAATAAAGGGAACGTTCATCAAGATTGAGCGTTTTAAAATGATGCCATGCCCACCTCAAAAAAAGATGGCAAGAATTCGTGGGAGCAATATCACATAATACTTCTTTCACACATTGTCATGTACTGAATTTGATCCTTGTTTGATTCAGATGAAAGCTTGTTGGTAACTTGAGTTTCTCCACCAATCTTTGGCTTACAACATGGTTGTCGCTTTCGTAAACGAATGTAACTAAACATGGGTGGCCTTCGATTAAACACCTTTTTCTCTACTACCTTTTCCATAATCTTTTTCTTTACTTCCTTTTCTTTCTCTTCAATTTCCCTTCCTTCTGCAGTTTATTTTTCTTCTTTTTCTATTTTCTCCTTCAACTTATGTTGATCCTTCTTGGCTTGTCTTGGTATCATAAATTTCAACTTCATTTCATGTCCCTCATTCCTCAAATAAAGGGAACGTTCATCAATATTGAGCGTTTTAAAATGAAGCCATGTCCATCTCAAAAGAAGATGACAAGAGTTCGTGGGAGCAATATCTCATAATACTTCTTTCACACATTGTCATGTACTGAATTTGATCGTTGCTTGATTCGAATGAAAGCTTGTTGGTAACTGGAGTTTCTCCACCAATCTTTGGCTTACAACATTATTGTCACTTTCATAAACGAATGCAACTAAACATGGGTGGCCTTCGATTAAACACCTTGTTCTCTACTACCTTTTCCATAATCTTTTTCTTTACTTCCTTTTCTTTTTCTTCCATTTCCATTCCCTCTATAGTTTATATTTCTTCTTTTTCTATTCTTTCTTTTTTCTATTTTCTCCTTCAGCCTATGTTGATCCTTACTGGCTTGTCTTGGTGTCATAAATTTCAACTTCATTTCATGTCCCTCATGCCTCAAATAAAGGGAACGTTCATCAAGATTGAGTGTTTTAAAATGAAGCCATGCCCATCTCAAAAGAAAGAAGATGACAAGAGTTCGTGGGAGCAATATCACATAATACTTCTTTCGCACTTTGTCCTGTACTGAATCTGATCCTTGCTTGATTCGGCTGAAAGGTTGTTGGTAACTTGAGTTTCTCCACCAATCTTTGGCTTACAACATGGTTGTCGCTTTCGTAAACGAATGCAACTAAACATGGGTCGCCTTCGATTAAACACCTTGTTCTCTACTACCTTTTCCATAATCTTTTTCTTTACTTCCTTTTCTTTTTCTTCAATTTCGTTTCCTTATGCAGTTTATATTTCTTTTTTTTCTATTCTTTCTTTTTCTATTTTCTCCTTCAACGTATGTTGATCCTTCTTGGCTTATCTTGGTGTCATAAATTTCAACTTCATTTCATGTCCCTCATGCCTCAAATAAAAGGAAAGTTCATCAATATTGAGCGTTTTAAAATGAATCCATGTCCATCTCAAAAGAAGATGACAAGAGTTCGTGGGAGCAATATCTCATAATACTTCTTTCACACATTGTCATGTACTGAATTTGATCCTTGCTTGATTCAGGTGAAAGCTTGTTGGTAACTGGAGTTTCTGCACCAATCTTTGGCTTACAACATTGTTGTCCCTTTTGTAAACGAATGCAACTAAACATGGCTGGCCTTCGATTAAACACCTTGTTCTCTACTACGTTTTCCATAATCTTTTTCTTTACTTCCTTTTCTTTTTCTTCCATTTCCCTTCCTTCTGCACTTTATATTTCTTCTTTTTCTATTCTTTCTTTTTCTATTTTCTCCTTCAATGTATGTTGATCCTTCTTGGCTTGTCTTGATGTCATAAATTTCAACTTCATTTCATGTCCCTCATGCTTCAAATAAAGGGAACGTTCATCAAGATTAAACGTTTTAAAATGAACCCATGCCTATCTCAAAAGAAGATGACAAGAGTTCGTGGGAGCAATATCACATAATACTTCTTTCACACATTGTCCCGTACTGAATTTGATCCTTGCTATATCGAATGAAAGCTTGTTGGTAACTGGAGTTTCTCCGTCAATCTTTGGCTTACAACATTGTTGTCGCTTTCGTAAACAAATGCAACTAAACATGGGTGGCCTTCGATTAAACACTTTGTTCTCTACTACCTTTTCCATAATATTTTTATTTACGTCCTTTTCTTTTTCTTCAATTTCCCTTCCTTCTGCAGTTTATTTTTCTTCTTTTTCTATTCTTTCATTTTCTATTTTCTCCTTCAACGTATGTTGATCCTTCTTGGCTTGTCTTGTTGTCATATATTTCAACTTCATTTCATGTCCCTCATTCCTCAAATAAAGGGAACGTTTATCAAGATTTAGCGTTTTAAAATGAACCCATGCCCATCTCAAAAGAAGATGACAAGAGTTCGTGGGAGCAATATCACATAACACTTCCTTCACACATTGTCCTGTACTGCATTGGATCCTTGCTTGATTCGGGTGAAAGCTTGTTGGTAACTGGAGTTTCTCCACAAATCTTTGGCTTACAACATTGTTGTCGCTTTCGTAAACGAATGCAACTAAACATGGGTCGCCTTCGATTAAACACCTTGTTCTCTACTACCTTTTCCATAATCTTTTTCTTTACTTCGTTTTCTTTTTCTTCAATTTCCCTTCCTTATGCAGTTTATATTTCTTCTTTTTCTATTCTTTCTTTTTCTATTTTCTCCTTCAACGTATGTTGATCCTTCTTGGCTTATCTTGGTGTCATAAATTTCAACTTCATTTCATGTCCCTCATGCCTTAACTAAAGGGAACGTTCATCAAGATTGAGCATTTTAAAATCAAGCCATGCCCATCTCAAAAGAAGATGACAAGAGTTCGTGGGAGCAATATCACATAATACTTCTTTCACACATTGTCCTGTACTGAATTTGATCCTTGCTTGATTCGGGTGAAAGCTTGTTGGTAATTGGAGTTTCTCCACCAAATCTTTGGCTTACAACATTGATGTCGCTTTCGTAAACAAATGCAACTAAACATGGGTGGCCTTCGATTAAACACCTTGTTCTCTACTACCTTTTCCATAATCTTTTTCTTTTCTTCCTTTTATTTTTCTTCAATTTGCCTTCCTTCTGCACTTTATATTTCTTCTTTTTCTATTCTTTCTTTTTCTATTTTCTCCTTCAACGTATGTTGATCCTTCTTCGCTTGTCTTGGTGTCATAAATTTCAACTTCATTTCATGTCCCTCATGCCTCAAATAAAGGGAACGTTCATCAAGATCGAACATTTTAAAATGAAGCCATGTCCATCTCAAAAGAAGATGACAAGAGTTCGTGGGAGCAATATCACATAATACTTCTATCACACATTGTCCCGTACTGAATTTGATCCTTGCCATATTCGAATGAAAGCTTGTTGGAAACTGGAGTTTCTCCATCAATCTTTGGCTTATGACATTGTTGTCGCTTTCGTAAACTAATGCAACTAAACATGGGTTGCCTTCGATGAAACACCTTGTTTCTCTCCCTCCTTTTCCATCATCTTTTTCTTTACTTCCTTTTCTTTTCCTTCAATTTCCCTTCCTTCTACAGTTTATATGTCTTCTTTTTCTATTCTTTCTTTTTCTATTTTCTCCTTCAACGTATGTTGATCCTTCTTGGCTTGTCTTGGTGTCATAAATTTAAACTTCATTTCTTGTCCCTCATACTTGAAATAAAGTGAACGTTCATCAAGATTGAACGTTTTAAAATGAAGCCATGCCCATCTCAAAAGAAGATGACAAGAGTTCGTGGGAGCAATATCACATAATAATTTCTTTCACACAATGTCCTGTACTGAATTTGTTCCTTGCTTGATTCGGGTGAAAGCTTGTTGGTAACTGGAGTTTCTCCACCAATCTTTGGCAACCAACATTGTTGTCGCTTTCGTAAACAAATGCAACTAAACATGGGTGGCCTTCGATGAAACAACTTATTTCTCTACTTCCTTTTCCATCTTATTTATCTTTTCTTACTTTTCGTTTTATTCAATTTCCCTTCCTTCTATAGTTTATATTTCTTCTTTTTCTATTCTTTCTTTTTCTATTTTCTCCTTCAGCCTATGTTGATCCATACTGGCTTGTCTTGGTGTCATAAATTTCAAATTCATTTCATGTCCCTCATGCCTCAAATAAAGGGAACGTTGATCAAGATTGATAGTTTTAAAATGAAGCAACTCCCATCTCAAAAGAAGATGACAAGAGTTCGTGGGAGCAATATCACATAATAATTTCTTTCACACAATGTCCTGTACTGAATTTGTTCCTTGCTTGATTCGGGTGAAAGCTTGTTGGTAACTGGAGTTTCTCCACCAATCTTTGGCAACCAACATTGTTGTCGCTTTCGTAAACAAATGCAACTAAACATGGATGGCCTTCAATGAAACAACTTATTTCTCTACTTCCTTTTCCATCTTATTTATCTTTTCTTACTTTTCGTTTTATTCAATTTCCCTTCCTTCTATAGTTTATATTTCTTCTTTTTCTATTCTTTCTTTTTCTATTTTCTCCTTCAGCCTATGTTGATCCATACCGGCTTGTCTTGGTGTCATAAATTTCAAATTCATTTCATGTCCCTCATGCCTCAAATAAAGGGAACGTTGATCAAGATTGATAGTTTTAAAATGAAGCCATTCCCATCTCAAAAGAAGATGACAAGAGTTCGTGGGAGCAGTATCACATAATACTTCTTTCACACATTGTCATGTACTGAATTTGATCCTTGCTTGATTTGGATGAAAGCTTGTTGGTAACTGTAGTTTCTCCACCAATCTTTGGCTTACAACATTGTTGTCGCTTTCGTAAACGAATGCAACTAAACATGGGTGGCCTTCGATTAAACACCTTGTTCTCTACTACCTTTTCCATAATCTTTTTCTTTACTTCCTTTTCTTTTTCTTCAATTTTCCTTCCTTCTGCACTTTATATTTCTTCTTTTTCTATTCTTTCTTTTTCTATTTTCTCCTTCAACGTATGTTGATCCTTCTTGGCTTATCTTGGTGTCATAAATTTCAACTTCATTTCATGTCCCTCATGCCTCAAATAAAGGGAATGTTCATCAATATTGAGCGTTTTAAAATGAATCCATGTCCATCTCAAAAGAAGATGACAAGAGTTCGTGGGAGCAATATCTCATAATACTTCTTTCACACATTGTCATGTACTGAATTTGATCCTTGCTTGATTCAGGTGAAAGCTTGTTGGTAACTGGAGTTTCTGCACCAATCTTTGGCTTACAACATTGTTGTCCCTTTCGTAAACGAATGCAACTAAACATGGCTGGCCTTCGATTAAACACCTTGTTCTCTACTACGTTTTCCATAATCTTTTTCTTTACTTCCTTTTCTTTTTCTTCCATTTCCCTTCCTTCTGCACTTTAAATTTCTTCTTTTTCTATTCTTTCTTTTTCTATTTTCTCCTTCAACGTATGTTGATCCTTCTTGGCTTGTCTTGATGTCATAAATTTCAACTTCATTTCATGTCCCTCATGCTTCAAATAAAGGGAACGTTCATCAAGATTAAACGTTTTAAAATGAACCCATGCCCATCTCAAAAGAAGATGACAAGAGTTCGTGGGAGCAATATCACATAATACTTCTTTCACACATTGTCCCGTACTGAATTTGATCCTTGCTATATCGAATGAAAGCTTGTTGGTAAATGTAGTTTCTCCGTCAATCTTTGGCTTACAACATTGTTGTCGCTTTCGTAAACGAATGCAACTAAACATGGGTGGCCTTCGATTTAACACCTTGTTCTCTACTACCTTTTCCATAATCTTTTTATTTACGTCCTTTTCTTTTTCTTCAATTTCCCTTCCTTCTGTAGTTTATTTTTCTTCTTTTTCTATTCTTTCTTTTTCTATTTTCTCCTTCAACGTATGTTGATCCTTCTTGGCTTGTCTTGTTGTCATATATTTCAACTTCATTTCATGTCCCTCATTCCTCAAATAAAGGGAACGTTTATCAAGATTTAGCGTTTTAAAATGAACCCATGCCCATCTCAAAAGAAGATGACAAGAGTTCGTGGGAGCAATATCACATAACACTTCTTTCACACATTGTCCTGTACTGCATTTGATCCTTGCTTGATTCGGGTGAAAGCTTGTTGGTAACTGGAGTTTCTCCACCAATCTTTGGCTTACAACATTGTTGTCGCTTTCGTAAACGAATGCAACTAAACATGGGTCGCCTTCGATTAAACACCTTGTTCTCTACTACCTTTTCCATAATCTTTTTCTTTACTTCATTTTCTTTTTCTTCAATTTTCCTTCCTTATGCAGTTTATATTTCTTCTTTTTCTATTCTTTCTTTTTCTATTTTCTCCTTCAACGTATGTTGATCCTTCTTGGCTTATCTTGGTGTCATAAATTTCAACTTCATTTCATGTCCCTCATGCCTTAACTAAAGGGAACGTTCATCAAGATTGAGCATTATAAAATGAAGCCATGCCCATCTCAAAAGAAGATGACAAGAGTTCGTGGGAGCAATATCACATAATACTTCTTTCACACATTGTCCTGTACTGAATTTGATCCTTGCTTGATTCGGGTGAAAGCTTGTTGGTAATTGGAGTTTCTCCACCAAATCTTTGGCTTACAACATTGATGTCGCTTTCGTAAACGAATGCAACTAAACATGGATGGCCTTCGATTAAACACCTTGTTCTCTACTACCTTTTCCATAATCTTTTTCTTTTCTTCCTTTTATTTTTCTTCAATTTGCCTTCCTTCTGCACTTTATATTTCTTCTTTTTCTATTCTTTCTTTTTCTATTTTCTCCTTCAACGTATGTTGATCCTTCTTGGCTTGTCTTGGTGTCATAAATTTAAACTTCATTTCATGTCCCTCATACTTGAAATAAAGTGAACGTTCATCAAGATTGAACGTTTTAAAATGAAGCCCATCCCATCTCAAAAGAAGATGACAAGAGTTCGTGGGAGCAATATCACATAATACTTCTTTCACACATTGTCCCGTACTGAATTTGATCCTTGCCATATTCGAATGAAAGCTTGTTGGAAACTGGAGTTTCTCCATCAATCTTTGGCTTATGACATTGTTGTCGCTTTCGTAAACTAATGCAACTAAAGATGGGTTGCCTTCGATGAAACACCTTGTTTCTCTCCCTCCTTTTCCATCATCTTTTTCTTTACTTCCTTTTCTTTTCCTTCAATTTCCCTTCCTTCTACAGTTTATATGTCTTCATTTTCTATTCTTTCTTTTTCTATTTTCTCCTTCAACGTATGTTGATCCTTCTTGGCTTGTCTTGGTGTCATAAAGTTAAACTTCATTTCATGTCCCTCATACTTGAAATAAAGTGAACGTTCATCAAGATTGAACGTTTTAAAATGAAGCCATGCCCATCTCAAAAGAAGATGACAAGAGTTCGTGGGAGCAATATCACATAATACTTCTTTCACACATTGTCCCGTACTGAATTTGATCCTTGCCATATTCGAATGAAAGCTTGTTGGAAACTGGAGTTTCTCCACCAATCTTTGGCTTACAACATTGTTGTCGCTTTCGTAAACGAATGCAACTAAACATGGGTGGCCTTCGATTAAACACCTTGTTCTCTACTACCTTTTCCATAATCTTTTTCTTTACTTCCTTTTCTTTTTCTTCAATTTTCCTTCCTTCTGCACTTTATATTTCTTCTTTTTCTATTCTTTCTTTTTCTATTTTCTCCTTCAACGTATGTTGATCCTTCTTGGCTTATCTTGGTGTCATAAATTTCAACTTCATTTCATGTCCCTCATGCCTCAAATAAAGGGAATGTTCATCAATATTGAGCGTTTTAAAATGAATCCATGTCCATCTCAAAAGAAGATGACAAGAGTTCGTGGGAGCAATATCTCATAATACTTCTTTCACACATTGTCATGTACTGAATTTGATCCTTGCTTGATTCAGGTGAAAGCTTGTTGGTAACTGGAGTTTCTGCACCAATCTTTGGCTTACAACATTGTTGTCCCTTTCGTAAACGAATGCAACTAAACATGGCTGGCCTTCGATTAAACACCTTGTTCTCTACTACGTTTTCCATAATCTTTTTCTTTACTTCCTTTTCTTTTTCTTCCATTTCCCTTCCTTCTGCACTTTAAATTTCTTCTTTTTCTATTCTTTCTTTTTCTATTTTCTCCTTCAACGTATGTTGATCCTTCTTGGCTTGTCTTGTTGTCATATATTTCAACTTCATTTCATGTCCCTCATTCCTCAAATAAAGGGAACGTTCATCAAGATTAAACGTTTTAAAATGAACCCATGCCCATCTCAAAAGAAGATGACAAGAGTTCGTGGGAGCAATATCACATAACACTTCTTTCACACATTGTCCTGTACTGCATTGGATCCTTGCTTGATTCGGGTGAAAGCTTGTTGGTAACTGGAGTTTCTCCACCAATCTTTGGCTTACAACATTGTTGTCGCTTTCGTAAACGAATGCAACTAAACATGGGTCGCCTTCGATTAAACACCTTGTTCTCTACTACCTTTTCCATAATCTTTTTCTTTACTTCGTTTTCTTTTTCTTCAATTTTCCTTCCTTATGCAGTTTATATTTCTTCTTTTTCTATTCTTTCTTTTTCTATTTTCTCCTTCAATGTATGTTGATCCTTCTTGGCTTATCTTGGTGTCATAAATTTCAACTTCATTTCATGTCCCTCATGCCTTAACTAAAGGGAACGTTCATCAAGATTGAGCATTTTAAAATGAAGCCATGCCTATCTCAAAAGAAGATGACAAGAGTTCGTGGGAGCAATATCACATAATACTTCTTTCACACATTGTCCTGTACTGAATTTGATCCTTGCTTGATTCGGGTGAAAGCTTGTTGGTAATTGGAGTTTCTCCACCAAATCTTTGGCTTACAACATTGATGTCGCTTTCGTAAACAAATGCAACTAAACATGGGTGGCGTTCGATTAAACACCTTGTTCTCTACTACCTTTTCCATAATCTTTTTCTTTTCTTCCTTTTATTTTTCTTCAATTTCCCTTCCTTCTGCACTTTATATGTCTTCTTTTTCTATTCTTTCTTTTTCTATTTTCTCCTTCAACGTATGTTGATCCTTCTTGGCTTATCTTGGTGTCATAAATTTAAACTTCATTTCATGTCCCTCATACTTGAAATAAAGTGAACGTTCATCAAGATTGAACGTTTTAAAATGAAGCCATGCCCATCTCAAAAGAAGATGACAAGAGTTCGTGGGAGCAATATCACATAATAATTTCTTTCACACAATGTCCTGTCCTGAATTTGTTCCTTGCTTGATTCGGGTGAAAGCTTGTTGGTAACTGGAGTTTCTCCACCAATCTTTGGCAACCAACATTGTTGTCGCTTTCGTAAACGAATGCAACTAAACATGGGTGGCCTTCGATTAAACACCTTGTTCTCTACTACCTTTTCCATAATCTTTTTCTTTACTTCCTTTTCTTTTTCTTCAATTTCCCTTCCTTCTGCAGTTTATTTTTCTTCTTTTTCTATTCTTTCTTTTTCTATTTTCTCCTTCAACGTATGTTGCTCCTTCTTGGCTTATCTTGGTGTCATAAATTTCAACTTCATTTCATGTTCCTCATGCCTCAAATAAAGAGAATGTTCATCAAGATTGAGCGTTTTAAAATGAACCCATGCCCATCTCAAAAGAAGATAACAAGAGTTCATGGGAGCAATATCACATAATACTTCTTTCACACATTGTCCTGTACTGAATTTGATCCTTGCTTGATTCAAATGAAAGCTTGTTGGTAACTGTAGTTTCTCCACCAATCTTTAGCTTACAACATTGTTGTCGCTTTCGTAAACGAATGCAGCTAAACATGGGTGGCCTTCGATTAAACACCTTGTTCTCTACTACCTTTTTCATAATCTTTTTCTTTACTTCGCTTTCTTTTTCTTCAATTTCCCTTCCTTCTGCAGTTTATTTTTCTTCTTTTTCTATTCTTTCTTTTTCTATTTTCTCCTTCAACTTATGTTCATTCTTCTTGGGTTGTCTTGGTGTCAAAAATTTCAACTTCATTTCATGTCCCTCGTGCCTCAAATAAAGGGAACGTTCATCAAGATTGAGTGTATTAAAATGAACCCATGCCCATCTCAAAAGAAGATGACAAGAGTTCGTTGGAGCAATATCACTTAATACTTCTTTCACAGATTGTCCTGTAATGAATTTGATCCTTGCTTGATTCGGATGAAAGCTTGTTGGTAACTTGAGTTTCTCCACCAATCTTTGGCTTACAACATTGTTGTCTCTTTCGTAAACAAATGCAACTAAACATGGGTGGCCTTCGATTAAACACCTTGTTCTCTACTACCTTTTCCATAATCTTTTTCTTTACTTCCTTTTCTTTTTCTTCAATTTCCCTTCCTTCTGCAGTTTATATTTCTTCTTTTTCTATTCTTTCTTTTTCTATTTTCTCCTTCAACGTATGTTGATCCTTCTTGGCCTGTCTTGGTGTCATAAATTTCAACTTCATTTCATGTCCCTCATGCCTCAAATAAAGGGAACGTTCATCAATATTGAGCGTTTTAAAATGAAGCATGCCCATCTCAAAAGAAGATGACAACAGTTCGTGGGAGCAATATCACATAATACTTCTTTCACAGATTGTCATGTACTGAATTTGATCCTTGCTTGATTCGGGTGAAAGCTTGTTGGTAAATGTAGTTTCTCCACCAAATCTTTGGCTTACAACATTGTTGTCGCTTTCGTAAACGAATGCAACTAAACATGGGTGGCCTTCGATTTAACACCTTGTTCTCTACTACCTTTTCCATAATCTTTTTATTTACGTCCTTTTCTTTTTCTTCAATTTCCCTTCCTTCTGTAGTTTATTTTTCTTCTTTTTCTATTCTTTCTTTTTCTATTTTCTCCTTCAACGTATGTTGATCCTTCTTGGCTTGTCTTGTTGTCATATATTTCAACTTCATTTCATGTCCCTCATTCCTCAAATAAAGGGAACGTTTATCAAGATTTAGCGTTTTAAAATGAACCCATGCCCATCTCAAAAGAAGATGACAAGAGTTCGTGGGAGCAATATCACATAACACTTCTTTCACACATTGTCCTGTACTGCATTTGATCCTTGCTTGATTCGGGTGAAAGCTTGTTGGTAACTGGAGTTTCTCCACCAATCTTTGGCTTACAACATTGTTGTCGCTTTCGTAAACGAATGCAACTAAACATGGGTCGCCTTCGATTAAACACCTTGTTCTCTACTACCTTTTCCATAATCTTTTTCTTTACTTCGTTTTCTTTTTCTTCAATTTCCCTTCCTTATGCAGTTTATATTTCTTCTTTTTCTATTCTTTCTTTTTCTATTTTCTCCTTCAACGTATGTTGATCCTTCTTGGCTTATCTTGGTGTCATAAATTTCAACTTCATTTCATGTCCCTCATGCCTTAACTAAAGGGAACGTTCATCAAGATTGAGCATTATAAAATGAAGCCATGCCCATCTCAAAAGAAGATGACAAGAGTTCGTGGGAGCAATATCACATAATACTTCTTTCACACATTGTCCTGTACTGAATTTGATCCTTGCTTGATTCGGGTGAAAGCTTGTTGGTAATTGGAGTTTCTCCACCAAATCTTTGGCTTACAACATTGTTGTCGCTTTCGTAAACGAATGCAACTAAACATGGGTGGCCTTCGATTAAACACCTTGTTCTCTACTACCTTTTCCATAATCTTTTTCTTTACTTCCTTTTCTTTTTCTTCAATTTCCCTTCCTTCTGCAGTTTATTTTTCTTCTTTTTCTATTCTTTCTTTTTCTATTTTCTCCTTCAACGTATGTTGATCCTTCTTGGCTTATCTTGGTGTCATAAATTTCAACTTCATTTCATGTTCCTCATGCCTCAAATAAAGAGAATGTTCATCAAGATTGAGCGTTTTAAAATGAACCCATGCCCATCTCAAAAGAAGATAACAAGAGTTCATGGGAGCAATATCACATAATACTTCTTTCACACATTGTCCTGTACTGAATTTGATCCTTGCTTGATTCAAATGAAAGCTTGTTGGTAACTGTAGTTTCTCCACCAATCTTTAGCTTACAACATTGTTGTCGCTTTCGTAAACGAATGCAGCTAAACATGGGTGGCCTTCGATTAAACACCTTGTTCTCTACTACCTTTTTCATAATCTTTTTCTTTACTTCGCTTTCTTTTTCTTCAATTTCCCTTCCTTCTGCAGTTTATTTTTCTTCTTTTTCTATTCTTTCTTTTTCTATTTTCTCCTTCAACTTATGTTCATTCTTCTTGGGTTGTCTTGGTGTCAAAAATTTCAACTTCATTTCATGTCCCTCGTGCCTCAAATAAAGGGAACGTTCATCAAGATTGAGTGTATTAAAATGAACCCATGCCCATCTCAAAAGAAGATGACAAGAGTTCGTTGGAGCAATATCACTTAATACTTCTTTCACAGATTGTCCTGTAATGAATTTGATCCTTGCTTGATTCGGATGAAAGCTTGTTGGTAACTTGAGTTTCTCCACCAATCTTTGGCTTACAACATTGTTGTCTCTTTCGTAAACAAATGCAACTAAACATGGGTGGCCTTCGATTAAACACCTTGTTCTCTACTACCTTTTCCATAATCTTTTTCTTTACTTCCTTTTCTTTTTCTTCAATTTCCCTTCCTTCTGCAGTTTATATTTCTTCTTTTTCTATTCTTTCTTTTTCTATTTTCTCCTTCAACGTATGTTGATCCTTCTTGGCCTGTCTTGGTGTCATAAATTTCAACTTCATTTCATGTCCCTCATGCCTCAAATAAAGGGAACGTTCATCAAGATTGAGCGTTTTAAAATGAAGCATGCCCATCTCAAAAGAAGATGACAACAGTTCGTGGGAGCAATATCACATAATACTTCTTTCACAGATTGTCATGTACTGAATTTGATCCTTGCTTGATTCGGGTGAAAGCTTGTTGGTAAATGTAGTTTCTCCACCAAATCTTTGGCTTACAACATTGTTGTCGCTTTCGTAAACGAATGCAACTAAAGATGGGTGGCCTTCGATTTAACACCTTGTTCTCTACTACCTTTTCCATAATCTTTTTATTTACGTCCTTTTCTTTTTCTTCAATTTCCCTTCCTTCTGTAGTTTATTTTTCTTCTTTTTCTATTCTTTCTTTTTCTATTTTCTCCTTCAACGTATGTTGATCCTTCTTGGCTTGTCTTGTTGTCATATATTTCAACTTCATTTCATGTCCCTCATTCCTCAAATAAAGGGAACGTTTATCAAGATTTAGCGTTTTAAAATGAACCCATGCCCATCTCAAAAGAAGATGACAAGAGTTCGTGGGAGCAATATCACATAACACTTCTTTCACACATTGTCCTGTACTGCATTTGATCCTTGCTTGATTCGGGTGAAAGCTTGTTGGTAACTGGAGTTTCTCCACCAATCTTTGGCTTACAACATTGTTGTCGCTTTCGTAAACGAATGCAACTAAACATGGGTCGCCTTCGATTAAACACCTTGTTCTCTACTACCTTTTCCATAATCTTTTTCTTTACTTCGTTTTCTTTTTCTTCAATTTCCCTTCCTTATGCAGTTTATATTTCTTCTTTTTCTATTCTTTCTTTTTCGATTTTCTCCTTCAACGTATGTTGATCCTTCTTGGCTTATCTTGGTGTCATAAATTTCAACTTCATTTCATGTCCCTCATGCCTTAACTAAAGGGAACGTTCATCAAGATTGAGCATTATAAAATGAAGCCATGCCCATCTCAAAAGAAGATGACAAGAGTTCGTGGGAGCAATATCACATAATACTTCTTTCACACATTGTCCTATACTGAATTTGATCCTTGCTTGATTCGGGTGAAAGCTTGTTGGTAATTGGAGTTTCTCCACCAAATCTTTGGCTTACAACATTGATGTCGCTTTCGTAAACGAATGCAACTAAACATGGGTGGCCTTCGATTAAACACCTTGTTCTCTACTACCTTTTCCATAATCTTTTTCTTTTCTTCCTTTTATTTTTCTTCAATTTGCCTTCCTTCTGCACTTTATATTTCTTCTTTTTCTATTCTTTCTTTTTCTATTTTCTCCTTCAACGTATGTTGATCCTTCTTGGCTTGTCTTGGTGTCATAAATTTAAACTTCATTTCATGTCCCTCATACTTGAAATAAAGTGAACGTTCATCAAGATTGAACGTTTTAAAATGAAGCCCATCCCATCTCAAAAGAAGATGACAAGAGTTCGTGGGAGCAATATCACATAATACTTCTTTCACACATTGTCCCGTACTGAATTTGATCCTTGCCATATTCGAATGAAAGCTTGTTGGAAACTGGAGTTTCTCCATCAATCTTTGGCTTATGACATTGTTGTCGCTTTCGTAAACTAATGCAACTAAAGATGGGTTGCCTTCGATGAAACACCTTGTTTCTCTCCCTCCTTTTCCATCATCTTTTTCTTTACTTCCTTTTCTTTTCCTTCAATTTCCCTTCCTTCTACAGTTTATATGTCTTCATTTTCTATTCTTTCTTTTTCTATTTTCTCCTTCAACGTATGTTGATCCTTCTTGGCTTGTCTTGGTGTCATAAAGTTAAACTTCATTTCATGTCCCTCATACTTGAAATAAAGTGAACGTTCATCAAGATTGAACGTTTTAAAATGAAGCCATGCCCATCTCAAAAGAAGATGACAAGAGTTCGTGGGAGCAATATCACATAATACTTCTTTCACACATTGTCCCGTACTGAATTTGATCCTTGCCATATTCGAATGAAAGCTTGTTGGAAACTGGAGTTTCTCCATCAATCTTTGGCTTATGACATTGTTGTCGCTTTCGTAAACGAATGCAACTAAAGATGGGTTGCCTTCGATGAAATACCTTGTTTCTCTCCCTCCTTTTCCATCATCTTTTTCTTTACTTCCTTTTCTTTTCCTTCAATTTCCCTTCCTTCTACAGTTTATATGTCTTCTTTTTCTATTCTTTCTTTTTCTATTTTCTCCTTCAGCCTATGTTGATCCATACTGGCTTGTCTTGGTGTCATAAATTTCAAATTCATTTCATTTCCCTCATGCCTCAAATAAAGGGAACGTTGATCAAGATTGATAGTTTTAAAATGAAGCCATTCCATCTCAAAAGAAGATGACAAGAGTTCGTGGGAGCAGTATCACATAATACTTCTTTCACACATTGTCATGTACTGAATTTGATCCTTGCTTGATTTGGATGAAAGCTTGTTGGTACCTGTAGTTTCTCCACCAATCTTTGGCTTACAACATTGTTGTCGCTTTCGTAAACGAATGCAACTAAATATGGGTGGCCTTCGATTAAACACCTTGTTCTCTACTACCTTTTCCATAATCTTTTTCTTTACTTCCTTTTCTTTTTCTTCAATTTCCCTTCCTTCTGCACTTTATATTTCTTCTTTTTCTATTCTTTCTTTTTCTATTTTCTCCTTCAACGTATGTTGATCCTTCTTCGCTTGTCTTGGTGTCATAAATTTCAACTTCATTTGATGTCCCTCATGCCTCAAATAAAGAGAACGTTCATCAAGATTGAGAGTTTTAAAATGAACCCATGCCCATCTCAAAAGAAGATTACAAGGGTTCGGGGGAGCAATATCACATAACAGTTCTTTCACACATTGTCCTGTACTGAATTTGATCCTTGCTTGATTCGGGTGAAAGCTTGTTGGTAACTGGAGTTTCTCCACCAATCTTTTGCTTACAACATTGTTGTCGCTTTAGTAAACGAATGCAACTAAACATGGGTCGCCTTCGATTAAACACCTTGTTCTGTACTACCTTTTCCATAAACTTTTTCTTTACTTCCTTTTCTTTTTCTTCAACTTCCCTTCTTTCTGCAGTTTATACTTCTTCTTTTTATATTCTTTCTTTTTCTATTTTCTCCTTCAACGTATGTTGATCCTTCTTGGCTTGTCTTGGTGTCATAAATTTAAACTTCATTTCATGTCCCTCATACTTGAAATAAAGTGAACGTTCATCAAGATTGAACGTTTTAAAATGAAGCCATGCCCATCTCAAAAGAAGATGACAAGAGTTCGTGGGAGCAATATCACATAATACTTCTTTCACACATTGTCCCGTACTGAATTTGATCCTTGCCATATTCGAATGAAAGCTTGTTGGAAACTGGAGTTTCTCCATCAATCTTTGGCTTATGACATTGTTGTCGCTTTCGTAAACTAATGCAACTAAACATGGGTGGCCTTCGATGAAACACCTTCTTTCTCTACTTCCTTTTCCATAATCTTTTTCTTTACTTCCTTTTCTTTTTCTTCAATTTCCCTTCCTTCTACAGTTTATATGTCTTCTTTTTCTATTCTTTCTTTTTCTATTTTCTCCTTCAACGTATGTTGATCCTTCTTGGCTTGTCTTGGTGTCATAAATTTAAACTTCATTTCATGTCCCTCATACCTGAAATAAAGTGAACGTTCATCAAGATTGAACGTTTTAAAATGAAGCCATGCCCATCTCAAAAGAAGATGACAAGAGTTCGTGGGAGCAATATCACATAATAATTTCTTTCACACAATGTCCTGTACTGAATTTGTTCCATGCTTGATTCGGGTGAAAGCTTGTTGGTAACTGGAGTTTCTCCACCAATCTTTGGCAACCAACATTGTTTTCGCTTTCGTAAACGAATGCAACTAAACATGGGTGGCCTTCGATGAAACAACTTATTTCTCTACTTCCTTTTCCATCATATTTATCTTTTCTTACTTTTCGTTTTATTCAATTTCCCTTCCTTCTATAGTTTATATTTCTTCATTTTTTATTCTCTCCTTCAGCGTATGTTGATCCATACTGGCTTGTCTTGGTGTCATAAATTTCAACTTCATTTCATGTCCCTCATGCCTCAAATAAAGGGAACGTTCATCAAGATTGAGCGTTATTAACTGAAGCCACGCCCATCTCAAAAGAAGATGACGAGAGTTCGTGGGAGCAATATCACATAATAATTCTTTCACACATTGTCCTGTACTGAATTTAATCATTGCTTGATTCGGATGAAAGCTTGGTGGTAACTAGAGTTTCTCCACCAATCTTTGGCTTACAACATTTTTGTCGCTTTCGTAAACGAATGCAACTAAACATGGGTGGCCTTCGATTAAATACCGTCTTTCTCTACTTCCTTTTCCATCGTCTTTTTCTTTACTTCCTTTTCTTTTTCTTCAATCTCGCTTCCTTCTGCAGTTTATATTTCTTCTTTTTCTATTCTTTCTTTTTTTATTTTCTCCTTCAGCCTATGTTGATCCTTCTTGGCTTGTCTTGGTGTCATAAATTTCAACTTCATTTCATGTCCCTCATGCCTCAACTAAAGGGAACGTTCATCAAGATTGAGCGTTTTAAAATGAAGCCATGCCAATCTCAAAAGAAGATGACAGCAGTTCGTAGGAGCAATATCACATAATACTTCTTTCACACATTGTCCCGTACTGAATTTGATCCCTGCCATATTCGAATCAAAGCTTGTTGGTAACTGGAGTTTCTCCATCAATCTTTGGCTTACAACATTGTTGTCGCTTTCGTAAACGAATGCAACTAAACATGGGTGGCCTTCGATGAAACATCTTCTTTCTCTACTTCCTTTTCCATCATATTTATCTCTTCTTACTTTTCGTTTTCTTCAATTTCCCCTCCTTCTACAATTTATATTTCTTCTTTCTTTATTCTCTCCTTCAGCGTATGTTGATCCATACTGGCTTGTCTTGGTGTCATAAATTTCAACTTCATTTCATGTCCCTCATGCCTCAAATAAAGGGAACGTTCATCAAGATTGAGCGTTATTAACTGAAGCCACGCCCATCTCAAAAGAAGATGACGAGAGTTCGTGGGAGCAATATCACATAATAATTCTTTCACACATTGTCCTGTACTGAATTTAATCATTGCTTGATTCGGATGAAAGCTTGGTGGTAACTAGAGTTACTCCACCAATCTTTGGCTTACAACATTTTTGTCGCTTTCGTAAACGAATGCAACTAAACATGGGTGGCCTTCGATTAAATACCGTCTTTCTCTACTTCCTTTTCCATCGTCTTTTTCTTTACTTCCTTTTCTTTTTCTTCAATCTCCCTTCCTTCTGCAGTTTATATTTCTTCTTTTTCTATTCTTTCTTTTTTTATTTTCTCCTTCAGCCTATGTTGATCCTTCTTGGCTTGTCTTGATGTCATAAATTTCAACTTCATTTCATGTCCCTCATGCCTCAACTAAAGGGAACGTTCATCAAGATTGAGCGTTTTAAAATGAAGCCATGCCAATCTCAAAAGAAGATGACAGCAGTTCGTAGGAGCAATATCACATAATACTTCTTTCACACATTGTCCCGTACTGAATTTGATCCCTGCCATATTCGAATCAAAGCTTGTTGGTAACTGGAGTTTCTCCATCAATCTTTGGCTTACAACATTGTTGTCGCTTTCGTAAACGAATGCAACTAAACATGGGTGGCCTTCGATGAAACATCTTCTTTCTCTACTTCCTTTTCCATCATATTTATCTTTTCTTACTTTTCGTTTTCTTCAGTTTCCCCTCCTTCTACAATTTATATTTCTTCTTTTTTTATTCTCTCCTTCAGCGTATGTTGATCCATACTGGCTTGTCTTGGTGTCATAAATTTCAACTTCATTTCATGTCCCTTATGCCTCAAATAAAGGGAACGCTCATCAAGATTGAGCGTTTTAAAATGAAGCCATGCTAATCTCAAAAGAAGATGACAAGAGTTCGTGGGAGCAATATCACATAATACTTCTTTCACACATTGTCCTGTGCTGAATTTGATCCTTGCTTGATTCGGGTGAAAGCTTGTTGGTAACTGGAGTTTTTCCACCAATCTTTGGCTTACAACATTGTTGTCGCTTTCGTAAACGAATGCAACAAAACATGAGTGGCCTTCGATTAAACACCTTGTTCTCTACTACCTTTTCCATAATCGTTTTCTTTACTTCCTTTTCTTTTTCTTCAATTTCTCTTCCTTCTACAGTTTATATTTCTTCTTTTTCTATTCTTTCTTTTTCTATTTTCTCCTTCAACGTCTGTTGATCCTTCTTGGCTTGTCTTGGTCTCATAAATTTCACCTTCATTTCGTGTCCCTCATGCCTCAAATAAAGGGAATGTTCATCAAGATTGAGCGTTTTAAAATGATGCCATGCCCACCTCAAAAAAAGATGGCAAGAATTCGTGGGAGCAATATCACATAATACTTCTTTCACACATTGTCATGTACTGAATTTGATCCTTGTTTGATTCAGATGAAAGCTTGTTGGTAACTTGAGTTTCTCCACCAATCTTTGGCTTACAACATTGTTGTCGCTTTCGTAAACGAATGCAACTAAACATGGGTGGCCTTCGATTAAACACCTTTTTCTCTACTACCTTTTCCATAATCTTTTTCTTTACTTCCTTTTCTTTCTCTTCAATTTCCCTTCCTTCTGCAGTTTATTTTTCTTCTTTTTCTATTTTCTCCTTCAACTTATGTTGATCCTTCTTGGCTTGTCTTGGTATCATAAATTTCAACTTCATTTCATGTCCCTCATTCCTCAAATAAAGGGAACGTTTATCAATATTGAACGTTTTAAAATGAAGCCATGTCCATCTCAAAAGAAGATGACAAGAGTTCGTGGGAGCAATATCTCATAATACTTCTTTCACACATTGTGCCGTACTGAATTTGATCCTTGCTTGATTCGATTGAAAGCTTGTTGGTAACTGGAGTTTCTCCACCAATCTTTGGCTTACAACATTATTGTCGCTTTCATAAACGAATGCAACTAAACATGGGTGGCCTTCGATTAAACACCTTGTTCTCTACTACCTTTTCCATAATCTTTTTCTTTACTTCCTTTTCTTTTTCTTCAATTTCCCTTCCTTCTGCAGTTTATTTTTCTTCTTTTTCTATTCTTTCTTTTTCTATTTTCTCCTTCAACGTATGTTGATCCTTCTTGGCTTATCTTGGTGTCATAAATTTAAACTTCATTTCATGTCCCTCATTCCTCAAATAAAGGGAACGTTTATCAAGATTTAGCGTTTTAAAATGAACCCATGCCCATCTCAAAAGAAGATGACAAGAGTTCGTGGGAGCAATATCACATAACACTTCTTTCACACATTGTCCTGTACTGCATTTGATCCTTGCTTGATTCGGGTGAAAGCTTGTTGGTAACTGGAGTTTCTCCACCAATCTTTGGCTTACAACATTGTTGTCGCTTTTGTAAACGAATGCAACTAAACATGGGTCGCCTTCGATTAAACACCTTGTTCTCTACTACCTTTTCCATAATCTTTTTCTTTACTTCCTTTTCTTTTTCTTCAATTTCCCTTCCTTCTGCAGTTTATTTTTCTTCTTTTTCTATTCTTTCTTTTTCTATTTTCTCCTTCAACGTATGTTGATCCTTCTTGGCTTATCTTGGTGTCATAAATTTCAACTTCATTTCATGTCCCTCATGCCTTAAATAAAGGGAACGTTCATCAAGATTGAGCATTTTAAAATGAAGCCATGTCCATCTCAAAAGAAGATGACAAGAGTTCGTGGGAGCAATATCTCATAATACTTCTTTCGCACATTGTCATGTACTGAATTTGATCCTTGCTTGATTCGGGTGAAAGCTTGTTGGTAACTGGAGTTTCTGCACCAATCTTTGGCTTACAACATTGTTGTCCCTTTTGTAAACGAATGCAACTAAACATGGCTGGCCTTCGATTAAACACCTTGTTCTCTACTACGTTTTCCATAATCTTTTTCTTTACTTCCTTTTCTTTTTCTTCCATTTCCCTTCCTTCTGCACTTTATATTTCTTCTTTTTCTATTCTTTCTTTTTCTATTTTCTCCTTCAACGTATGTTGATCCTTCTTGGCTTGTCTTGATGTCATAAATTTCAACTTCATTTCATGTCCCTCATGCTTCAAATAAAGGGAACGTTCATCAAGATTAAACGTTTTAAAATGAACCCATGCCCATCTCAAAAGAAGATGACAAGAGTTCGTGGGAGCAATATCACATAATACTTCTTTCACACATTGTCCCGTACTGAATTTGATCCTTGCCATATCGAATGAAAGCTTGTTGGTAACTGGAGTTTCTCCGTCAATCTTTGGCTTACAACATTGTTGTCGCTTTCGTAAACAAATGCAACTAAACATGGGTGGCCTTCGATTAAACACTTTGTTCTCTACTACCTTTTCCATAATCTTTTTATTTACGTCCTTTTCTTTTTCTTCAATTTCCCTTCCTTATGCAGTTTATATTTCTTCTTTTTCTATTCTTTCTTTTTCTATTTTCTCCTTCAACGTATGTTGATCCTTCTTGGCTTATCTTTGTGTCATAAATTTCAACTTCATTTCATGTCCCTCATGCCTTAAATAAAGGGAACGTTTATCAAGATTGAGCATTTTAAAATGAAGCCATGCCCATCTCAAAAGAAGATGACAAGAGTTCGTGGGAGCAATATCACATAATACTTCTTTCACACATTGTCCTGTACTGAATTTGATCCTTGCTTGATTCGGGTGAAAGCTTGTTGGTAATTGGAGTTTCTCCACCAATCTTTGGCTTACAACATTTTTGTCGCTTTCGTAAACGAATGCAACTAAACATGGGTCGCCTTCGATTAAACACCTTGTTCTCTACTACCTTTTTCATAATCTTTTTCTTTACTTCCTTTTCTTTTTCTTCAATTTCCCCTTCCTTCTGCAGTTTATTTTTCTTCTTTTTCTATTCTTTCTTTTTCTATTTTCTCCTTCAACGTATGTTGATTCTTCTTGGCTTGTCTTGGTGTCATAAATTTCAACTTCATTTCATGTCCCTCATGCCTCAAATAAAGGGAACGTTCATCAAGATTGAGCGTTTTAAAATGAACCCATGCCCATCTCAAAAGAAGATGACAAGAGTTCGTGGGAGCAATATCACATAATACTTCTTTCACACATTGTCCCGTACTGAATTTGATCCTTGCCATATCGAATGAAAGCTTGTTGGTAACTGGAGTTTCTCCGTCAATCTTTGGCTTACAACATTGTTGTCGCTTTCGTAAACAAATGCAACTAAACATGGGTGGCCTTCGATTAAACACTTTGTTCTCTACTACCTTTTCCATAATCTTTTTATTTACGTCCTTTTCTTTTTCTTCAATTTCCCTTCCTTCTGCAGTTTATTTTTCTTCTTTTTCTATTCTTTCTTTTTCTATTTTCTCCTTCAACGTATGTTGATCCTTCTTGGCTTGTCTTGATGTCATATATTTCAACTTCATTTCATGTCCCTCATTCCTCAAATAAAGGGAACGTTTATCAAGATTTAGCGTTTTAAAATGAACCCATGCCCATCTCAAAAGAAGATGACAAGAGTTCGTGGGAGCAATATCACATAACACTTCTTTCACACATTGTCCTGTACTGCATTTGATCCTTGCTTGATTCGGGTGAAAGCTTGTTGGTAACTGGAGTTTCTCCACCAATCTTTGGCTTACAACATTGTTGTCGCTTTCGTAAACGAATGCAACTAAACATGGGTCGCCTTCGATTAAACACCTTGTTCTCTACTACCTTTTCCATAATCTTTTTCTTTACTTCGTTTTCTTTTTCTTCAATTTCCCTTCCTTATGCAGTTTATATTTCTTCTTTTTCTATTCTTTCTTTTTCTATTTTCTCCTTCAACGTATGTTGATCCTTCTTGGCTTATCTTGGTGTCATAAATTTCAACTTCATTTCATGTCCCTCATGCCTTAAATAAAGGGAACGTTCATCAAGATTGAGCATTTTAAAATGAAGCCATGTCCATCTCAAAAGAAGATGACAAGAGTTCGTGGGAGCAATATCTCATAATACTTCTTTCGCACATTGTCATGTACTGAATTTGATCCTTGCTTGATTCGGGTGAAAGCTTGTTGGTAACTGGAGTTTCTGCACCAATCTTTGGCTTACAACATTGTTGTCCCTTTTGTAAACGAATGCAACTAAACATGGCTGGCCTTCGATTAAACACCTTGTTCTCTACTACGTTTTCCATAATCTTTTTCTTTACTTCCTTTTCTTTTTCTTCCATTTCCCTTCCTTCTGCACTTTATATTTCTTCTTTTTCTATTCTTTCTTTTTCTATTTTCTCCTTCAACGTATGTTGATCCTTCTTGGCTTGTCTTGATGTCATAAATTTCAACTTCATTTCATGTCCCTCATGCTTCAAATAAAGGGAACGTTCATCAAGATTAAACGTTTTAAAATGAACCCATGCCCATCTCAAAAGAAGATGACAAGAGTTCGTGGGAGCAATATCACATAATACTTCTTTCACACATTGTCCCGTACTGAATTTGATCCTTGCCATATCGAATGAAAGCTTGTTGGTAACTGGAGTTTCTCCGTCAATCTTTGGCTTACAACATTGTTGTCGCTTTCGTAAACAAATGCAACTAAACATGGGTGGCCTTCGATTAAACACTTTGTTCTCTACTACCTTTTCCATAATCTTTTTATTTACGTCCTTTTCTTTTTCTTCAATTTCCCTTCCTTATGCAGTTTATATTTCTTCTTTTTCTATTCTTTCTTTTTCTATTTTCTCCTTCAACGTATGTTGATCCTTCTTGGCTTATCTTTGTGTCATAAATTTCAACTTCATTTCATGTCCCTCATGCCTTAAATAAAGGGAACGTTTATCAAGATTGAGCATTTTAAAATGAAGCCATGCCCATCTCAAAAGAAGATGACAAGAGTTCGTGGGAGCAATATCACATAACACTTCTTTCACACATTGTCCTGTACTGCATTTGATCCTTGCTTGATTCGGGTGAAAGCTTGTTGGTAACTGGAGTTTCTCCACCAATCTTTGGCTTACAACATTGTTGTCGCTTTCGTAAACGAATGCAACTAAACATGGGTCGCCTTCGATTAAACACCTTGTTCTCTACTACCTTTTCCATAATCTTTTTCTTTACTTCATTTTCTTTTTCTTCAATTTCCCTTCCTTATGCAGTTTATATTTCTTCTTTTTCTATTCTTTCTTTTTCTATTTTCTCCTTCAACGTATGTTGATCCTTCTTGGCTTATCTTGGTGTCATAAATTTCAACTTCATTTCATGTCCCTCATGCCTTAAATAAAGGGAACGTTCATCAAGATTGAGCATTTTAAAATGAAGCCATGTCCATCTCAAAAGAAGATGACAAGAGTTTATGGGAGCAATATCTCATAATACTTCTTTCGCACATTGTCATGTACTGAATTTGATCCTTGCTTGATTCGGGTGAAAGCTTGTTGGTAACTGGAGTTTCTGCACCAATCTTTGGCTTACAACATTGTTGTCCCTTTTGTAAACGAATGCAACTAAACATGGCTGGCCTTCGATTAAACACCTTGTTCTCTACTACGTTTTCCATAATCTTTTTCTTTACTTCCTTTTCTTTTTCTTCCATTTCCCTTCCTTCTGCACTTTATATTTCTTCTTTTTCTATTCTTTCTTTTTCTATTTTCTCCTTCAACGTATGTTGATCCTTCTTGGCTTGTCTTGATGTCATAAATTTCAACTTCATTTCATGTCCCTCATGCTTCAAATAAAGGGAACGTTCATCAAGATTAAACGTTTTAAAATGAACCCATGCCCATCTCAAAAGAAGATGACAAGAGTTCGTGGGAGCAATATCACATAATACTTCTTTCACACATTGTCCCGTACTGAATTTGATCCTTGCCATATCGAATGAAAGCTTGTTGGTAACTGGAGTTTCTCCGTCAATCTTTGGCTTACAACATTGTTGTCGCTTTCGTAAACAAATGCAACTAAACATGGGTGGCCTTCGATTAAACACTTTGTTCTCTACTACCTTTTCCATAATCTTTTTATTTACGTCCTTTTCTTTTTCTTCAATTTCCCTTCCTTCTGCAGTTTATTTTTCTTCTTTTTCTATTCTTTCTTTTTCTATTTTCTCCTTCAACGTATGTTGATCCTTCTTGGCTTGTCTTGATGTCATAAATTTCAACTTCATTTCATGTCCCTCATGCCTCAAATAAAGGGAACGTTTATCAAGATTTAGCGTTTTAAAATGAACCCATGCCCATCTCAAAAGAAGATGACAAGAGTTCGTGGGAGCAATATCACATAATACTTCTTTCACACATTGTCCTGTACTGCATTTGATCCTTGCTTGATTCGGGTGAAAGCTTGTTGGTAACTGGAGTTTCTCCACCAATCTTTGGCTTACAACATTGTTGTCGCTTTCGTAAACGAATGCAACTAAACATGGGTCGCCTTCGATTAAACACTTTGTTCTCTACTACCTTTTTCATAATCTTTTTCTTTACTTCCTTTTCTTTTTCTTCAATTTCCCCTTCCTTCTGCAGTTTATTTTTCTTCTTTTTCTATTCTTTCTTTTTCTATTTTCTCCTTCAACGTATGTTGATTCTTCTTGGCTTGTCTTGGTGTCATAAATTTCAACTTCATTTCATGTCCCTCATGCCTCAAATAAAGGGAACGTTCATCAAGATTGAGCGTTTTAAAATGAACCCATGCCCATCTCAAAAGAAGATGACAAGAGTTCGTGGGAGCAATATCACATAATACTTCTTTCACACATTGTCCCGTACTGAATTTGATCCTTGCCATATCGAATGAAAGCTTGTTGGTAACTGGAGTTTCTCCACCAATCTTTGGCTTACAACATTTTTGTCGCTTTCGTAAACAAATGCAACTAAACATGGGTGGCCTTCGATTAAACACCTTGTTCTCTACTACCTTTTTCATAATCTTTTTATTTACGTCCTTTTCTTTTTCTTCAATTTCCCTTCCTTCTGCAGTTTATTTTTCTTCTTTTTCTATTCTTTCTTTTTCTATTTTCTCCTTCAACTTATGTTGATCCTTCTTGGCTTGTCTTGCTGTCATAAATTTCAACTTCATTTCATGTCCCTCATGCCTCAAATAAAGAGAAAGTTAATCAAGATTGAGCGTTTTAAAATGAACCCATGCCTATCTCAAAAGAAGATGACAAGAGTTCGTGGGAGCAATATCACATAATACTTCTTTCACACATTGTCCTGTACTGAATTTGATCCTTGCTTGATTCGAATGAAAGCTTGTTGGTAACTATAGTTTCTCCACCAATCTTTGGCTTACAACATTGTTGTTCCTTTCGTAAACGAATGCAACTAAACATGGCTGGCCTTCGATTAAACACCTTGTTCTCTACTACCTTTTTCATAATCTTTTTCTTTACTTCCCTTTCTTTTTCTTCAATTTCTCTTCCTTCTGCAGTTTATTTTTCTTCTTTTTCTATTTTTCTTTTTCTATTTTCCCCTTCAACTTTTGTTCATTCTTCTTGGCTTGTCTTGGTGTCATAAATTTCAACTTCATTTCATGTCCCTCATGCCTCAAATAAAGGGAACGTTCATCAAGATGGAGCGTTTAAAATGAACCCATGCCCATCTCAAAAGAAGATGACAAGAGTTCGTTGGAGCAATATCACATAATACTTCTTTCACAGATTGTCCTGTAATGAATTTGATCCTTGCTTGATTCGGATGAAAGCTTGTTGCTAACTTGAGTTTCTCCACCAATCTTTGGCTTACAACATTGTTGTCGCTTTCGTAAACAAATGCAACTAAACATGGGTGGCCTTCGATTAAACACCTTGTTCTCTACTAACTTTTTCATAATCTTTTTCTTTACTTCCCTTTCTTTTTCTTCAATTTCCCTTCCTTCTGCAGTTTATTTTTCTTCTTTTTCTATTCTTTCTTTTTCTATTTTCTCCTTCAACTTATGTTCATTCTTCTTGGCTTGTCTTGGTGTCATAAATTTCAACTTCATTTCATGTCCCTCATGCCTCAAATAAAGGGAACGTTCATCAAGATTGAGCGTTTTAACATTAACCCATGCCCATCTCAAAAGAAGATGACAAGAGTTCGTTGGAGCAATATTACATAATACTTCTTTCACAGATTGTCCTGTAATGAATTTGATCCTTGCTTGATTCGAATGAAAGCTTGTTGGTAACTTGAGTTTCTCCACCAATCTTTGGCTTACAACATTGTTGTCGCTTTCGTAAACAAATGCAACTAAACATGGGTGGCCTTCGATTAAACACCTTTTCTCTACTACCTTTTTCATAATCTTTTTCTTTACGTCCTTTTCTTTTTCTTCAATTTCCCTTCCTTCTGCATTTTTTTTTCTTCTTTTTCTATTCTTTCTTTTTTTATTTTCTCCTTCAACGTATATTGATCCTTCTTGGCCTGTCTTGGTGTCATAAATTTCAACTTCATTTCCTATCCCTCATGCCTCAAATAAAGGGAACGTTCATCAAGATTGAGCGTTTTAAAATGAAGCCATGCCCATCTCAAAAGAAGATGACAACAGTTCGTGGGAGCAATATCACATAATACTTCTTTCACAGATTGTCATGTACTGAATTTGATCCTTGCTTGATTCGGGTGAAAGCTTGTTGGTAAATGTAGTTTCTCCACCAAATCTTTGGCTTACAACATTGTTGTCGCTTTCATAAACGAATGCAACTAAACATGGGTGGCCTTCGATTAAACACCTTGTTCTCTACTACCTTTTCCATAATCTTTTTCTTTTCTTCCTTTTATTTTTCTTCAATTTCCCTTCCTTCTGCACTTTATATTTCTTCTTTTTCTATTCTTTCTTTTTCTATTTTCTCCTTCAACGTATGTTGATCCTTCTTCGCTTGTCTTGGTGTCATAAATTTCAACTTCATTTCATGTCCCTCATGCCTCAAATAAAGGGAATGTTCATCAAGATCGAACATTTTAAAATGAAGCCATGTCCATCTCAAAAGAAGATGACAAGAGTTCGTGGGAGCAATATCACATAATACTTCTTTCACACATTGTCCCATACTGAATTTGATCCTTGCCATATTCGAATGAAAGCTTGTTGGAAACTGGAGTTTCTCCATCAATCTTTGGCTTATGACATTGTTGTCGCTTTCGTAAACCAATGCAACTAAACATGGGTTGCCTTCGATGAAACACCTTCTTTCTCTACTTCCTTTTCTATAATCTTTTTCTTTACTTCCTTTTCTTTTCCTTCAATTTCCCTTCCTTCTACAGTTTATATGTCTTCTTTTTCTATTCTTTCTTTTTCTATTTTCTCCTTCAACGTATGTTGATCCTTCTTGGCTTGTCTTGGTGTCATAAATTTAAACTTCATTTCATGTCCCTCATACTTCAAATAAAGTGAACGTTCATCAAGATTGAACGTTTTAAAATGAAGCCATGCCCATCTCAAAAGAAGATGACAAGAGTTCGTGGGAGCAATATCACATAATAATTTCTTTCACACAATGTCCTGTACTGAATTTGTTCCTTGCTTGATTCGGGTGAAAGCTTGTTGGTAACTGGAGTTTCTCCACCAATCTTTGGCAACCAACATTGTTGTCGCTTTCGTAAACAAATGCAACTAAACATGGGTGGCCTTCGATGAAACAACTTATTTCTCTACTTCCTTTTCCATCTTATTTATCTTTTCTTACTTTTCGTTTTTTTCAATTTCCCTTCCTTCTATAGTTTATATTTCTTCTTTTTCTATTCTTTCTTTTTCTATTTTCTCCTTCAGCCTATGTTGATCCATACTGGCTTGTCTTGGTGTCATAAATTTCAAATTCATTTCATGTCCCTCATGCCTCAAATAAAGGGAACGTTGATCAAGATTGATAGTTTTAAAATGAAGCCATTCCCATCTCAAAAGAAGATGACAAGAGTTCGTGGGAGCAGTATCACATAATACTTCTTTCACAGATTGTCATGTACTGAATTTGATCCTTGCTTGATTTGGATGAAAGCTTGTTGGTAACTGTAGTTTCTCCACCAATCTTTGGCTTACAACATTGTTGTCGCTTTCGTAAACGAATGCGACTAAACATGGATGGCCTTCGATTAAACACCTTGTTCTCTACTACCTTTTCCATAATCTTTTTCTTTACTTCCTTTTCTTTTTCTTCAATTTCCCTTCCTTCTGCACTTTATATTTCTTCTTTTTCTATTCTTTCTTTTTCTATTTTCTCCTTCAACGTATGTTGATCCTTCTTGGCTTGTCTTGGTGTCATAAATTTCAACTTCATTTCATGTCCCTCATGCCTCAAATAAAGAGAACGTTCATCAAGATTGAGCGTTTTAAAATGAACCAACTAAACATGGGTGGCCTTCGATGAAACAACTTATTTCTCTACTTCCTTTTCCATCATATTTATCTTTTCTTACTTTTCGTTTTATTCAGTTTCCCTTCCTTCTATAGTTTATATTTCTTCTTTTTCTATTCTTTCTTTTTCTATTTTCTCCTTCAGCCTATGTTGATCCATACTGGCTTGTCTTCGTGTCATAAATTTCAACATCATTTCATGTCCCTCATGCCTCAAATAAAGGGAACGTTCATCAAGATTGATAGCTTTAAAATGAAGCCATGCCCATCTCAAAAGAAGATGACAAGAGTTCGTGGGAGCAATATCACATAATACTTCTTTCACACATTGTCCTGTACTGAATTTGATCCTTGCTTGATTCAAATGAAAGCTTGTTGGTAACTGTAGTTTCTCCACCAATCTTTGGCTTACAACATTGTTGTCGCTTTCGTAAACGAATGCAGCAAAACATGGGTGGCCTTCGATTAAACACCTTGTTCTCTACTACCTTTTCCATAATCTTTTTCTTTACTTCCTTTTCTTTTTCTTCAATTTCCCTTCCTTCTGCACTTTATATTTCTTCTTTTTCTATTCTTTCTTTTTCTATTTTCTCCTTCAACGTATGTTGATCCTTCTTGGCTTATCTTGGTGTCATAAATTTCAACTTCATTTCATGTCCCTCATGCCTCAAATAAAGAGAACGTTCATCAAGATTGAGCGTTTTAAAATGAACCCATGCCCATCTCAAAAGAAGATGACAAGAGTTCGTGGGAGCAATATCACATAATACTTCTTTCACACATTGTCCTGTACTGAATTTGATCCTTGCTTGATTCAAATGAAAGCTTGTTGGTAACTGTAGTTTCTCCACCAATCTTTGGCTAACAACATTGTTGTTGCTTTCGTAAACGAATGCAGCTAAACATGGGTGGCCTTCGATTAAACACCTTGTTCTCTACAACCTTTTTCATAATCTTTTTCTTTACTTCCCTTTCTTTTTCTTCAATTCCCTTCCTTCTGCAGTTTATTTTTCTTCTTTTTCTATTCTTTCTCTTTCTATTTTCTCCTTCAACTTATGTTCATTCTTCTTGGCTTGTCTTGGTGTCATAAATTTCAACTTCATTTCATGTCCCTCGTGCGTCAAATAAAGGGAACGTTCATCAAGATTGAGTGTATTAAAATGAACCCATGCCCATCTCAAAAGAAGATGACAAGAGTTCGTTGGAGCAATATCACATAATACTTCTTTCACACATTGTCCTGTAATGAATTTGATCCTTGCTTGATTCGGATGAAAGCTTGTTGGTAACTTGAGTTTCTCCACCAATCTTTGGCTTACAACATTGTTGTCGCTTTCGTAAACAGATGCAACTAAACATGGGTGGCCTTCGATTAAACACCTTGTTCTCTACTACCTTTTTCATAATCTTTATCTTTACGTCCTTTTCTTTTTCTTCAACTTCCCTTCTTTCTGCAGTTTATACTTCTTCTTTTTCTATTCTTTCTTTTTCTATTTTCTCCTTCAACGTATGTTGATCCTTCTTGGCTTATCTTGGTGTCATAAATTTCAACTTCATTTCATGTCCCTCATGCCTCAAATAAAGAGAACGTTCATCAAGATTGAGCGTTTTAAAATGAACCCATGCCCATCTCAAAAGAAGATGACAAGAGTTCGTGGGAGCAATATCACATAATACTTCTTTCACACATTGTCCTGTACTGAATTTGATCCTTGCTTGATTCAAATGAAAGCTTGTTGGTAACTGTAGTTTCTCCACCAATCTTTGGCTTACAACATTGTTGTCGCTTTCGTAAACGAATGCAGCAAAACATGGGTGGCCTTCGATTAAACACCTTGTTCTCTACTACCTTTTCCATAATCTTTTTCTTTACTTCCTTTTCTTTTTCTTCAATTTCCCTTCCTTCTGCACTTTATATTTCTTCTTTTTCTATTCTTTCTTTTTCTATTTTCTCCTTCAACGTATGTTGATCCTTCTTGGCTTATCTTGGTGTCATAAATTTCAACTTCATTTCATGTCCCTCATGCCTCAAATAAAGAGAACGTTCATCAAGATTGAGCGTTTTAAAATGAACCCATGCCCATCTCAAAAGAAGATGACAAGAGTTCGTTGGAGCAATATCACATAATACTTCTTTCACACATTGTCCTGTAATGAATTTGATCCTTGCTTGATTCGGATGAAAGCTTGTTGGTAACTTGAGTTTCTCCACCAATCTTTGGCTTACAACATTGTTGTCGCTTTCGTAAACAGATGCAACTAAACATGGGTGGCCTTCGATTAAACACCTTGTTCTCTACTACCTTTTTCATAATCTTTATCTTTACGTCCTTTTCTTTTTCTTCAACTTCCCTTCTTTCTGCAGTTTATACTTCTTCTTTTTCTATTCTTTCTTTTTCTATTTTCTCCTTCAACGTATGTTGATCCTTCTTGGCTTATCTTGGTGTCATAAATTTCAACTTCATTTCATGTCCCTCATGCCTCAAATAAAGAGAACGTTCATCAAGATTGAGCGTTTTAAAATGAACCCATGCCCATCTCAAAAGAAGATGACAAGAGTTCGTGGGAGCAATATCACATAATACTTCTTTCACACATTATCCTGTACTGAATTTGATCCTTGCTTGATTCAAATGAAAGCTTGTTGGTAACTGTAGTTTCTCCACCAATCTTTGGCTTACAACATTGTTGTTGCTTTCGTAAACGAATGCAGCAAAACATGGGTGGCCTTCGATTAAACACCTTGTTCTCTACTACCTTTTCCATAATCTTTTTCTTTACTTCCTTTTCTTTTTCTTCAATTTCCCTTCCTTCTGCACTTTATATTTCTTCTTTTTCTATTCTTTCTTTTTCTATTTTCTCCTTCAACGTATGTTGATCCTTCTTAGCTTGTCTTGGTATCATAAATTTCAACTTCATTTGATGTCCCTCATGCCTCAAATAAAGAGAACGTTCATCAAGATTGAGCGTTTTAAAATGAACCCATGCCCATCTCAAAAGAAGATTACAAGAGTTCGTGGGAGCAATATCACATAACACTTCTTTCACACATTGTCCTGTACTGAATTTGATCCTTGCTTGATTCGGGTGAAAGCTTGTTGGTAACTGGAGTTTCTCCACCAATCTTTTGCTTGCAACATTGTTGTCGCTTTAGTAAACGAATGCAACTAAACATGGGTCGCCTTCGATTAAACAGCTTGTTCTCTACTACCTTTTCCATAATCTTTTTCTTTACTTCCCTTTCTTTTTCTTCAATTCACTTCCTTCTGCAGTTTATTTTTCTTCTTTTTCTATTCTTTCTTTTTCTATTTTGTCCTTCAACTTATGTTCATTCTTCTTGGCTTGTCTTGGTGTCATAAATTTCAACTTCATTTCATGTCTCTCGTGCCTCAAATAAAGGGAACGTTCATCAAGATTGAGTGTATTAAAATGAACCCATGCCCATCTCAAAAGAAGATGACAAGAGTTCGTGGGAGCAATATCACATAATACTTCTTTCACACATTGTCCTGTACTGAATTTGATCTTTGCTTGATTCAAAAGAAAGCTTGTTGGTAACTGTAGTTTCTCCACCAATCTTTGGCTAACAACATTGTTGTCGCTTTCGTAAACGAATGCAGCTAAACATGGGTGGCCTTCGATTAAACACCTTGTTCTCTACAACCTTTTTCATAATCTTTTTCTCTACTTCCCTTTCTTTTTCTTCAATTCCCTTCCTTCTGCAGTTTATTTTTCTTCTTTTTCTATTCTTTCTTTTTCTATTTTGTCCTTCAACTTATGTTCATTCTTCTTGGCTTGTCTTGGTGTCATAAATTTCAACTTCATTTCATGTCTCTCGTGCCTCAAATAAAGGGAACGTTCATCAAGATTGAGTGTATTAAAATGAACCCATGCCCATCTCAAAAGAAGATGACAAGAGTTCGTTGGAGCAATATCATATAATACTTCTTTCACACATTGTCCCGTACTGAATTTGATCCTTGCCAAATTCGAATGAAATCTTGTTGGAAACTGGAGTTTCTCCATCAATCTTTGGCTTATGACATTGTTGTCGCTTTCGTAAACTAATGCAACTAAACATGGGTGGCCTTCGATGAAACACCTTCTTTCTCTACTTCCTTTTCCATAATCTTTTTCTTTACTTCCTTTTCTTTTTCTTCAATTTCCCTTCCTTCTTCAGTTTATATGTCTTCTTTTTCTATTCTTTCTTTTTCTATTTTCTCCTGCAACATATGTTGATCCTCCTTGGCTTGTCTTGGTGTCATAAATTTAAACTTCATTTCATGTCCGTCATACCTGAAATAAAGTGAACGTTCATCAAGATTGAACGTTTTAAAATGAAGCCATGTCCATCTCAAAAGAAGATGACAAGAGTTCGTGGGAGCAATATCACATAATAATTTCTTTCACACAATGTCCTGTACTGAATTTGTTCCTTGCTTGATTCGGGTGAAAGCTTGTTGATAACTGGAGTTTCTCCACCAATCTTTGGAAACCAACATTGTTGTCGCTTTCGTAAACGAATGCAACTAAACATGGGTGGCCTTCGATGAAACAACTTATTTCTCTACTTCCTTTTCCATCATATTTATCTTTTCTTACTTTTCGTTTTATTCAGTTTCCCTTCCTTCTATAGTTTATATTTCTTCTTTTTCTATTCTTTCTTTTTCTATTTTCTCCTTCAGCCTATGTTGATCCATACTGGCTTGTCTTGGTGTCATAAATTTCAACTTCATTTCATGTCCCTCATGCCTCAAATAAAGGGAACGTTGATCAAGATTGATAGTTTTAAAATGAAGCCATTCCCATCTCAAAAGAAGATGACAAGAGTTCGTGGGAGCAGTATCACATAATACTTCTTTCACAGATTGTCATGTACTGAATTTGATCCTTGCTTGATTTGGATGAAAGCTTGTTGGTAACTGTAGTTTCTCCACCAATCTTTGGCTTACAACATTGTTGTCGCTTTCGTAAACGAATGCAGCTAAACATGGGTGGCCTTCGATTAAACACCTTGTTCTCTACTACCTTTTCCATAAACTTTTTCTTTACTTCTTTTTCTTTTTCTTCAATTTCCCTTCCTTCTACAGTTTATATGTCTTCTTTTTCTATTCTTTCTTTTTCTATTTTCTCCTTCAACGTATGTTGATCCTTCTTGGCTTATCTTGGTGTCATAAATTTCAACTTCATTTCATGTCCCTCATGCCTCAAATAAAGAGAACGTTCATCAAGATTGAGCGTTTTAAAATGAACCCATGCCCATCTCAAAAGAAGATGACAAGAGTTCGTGGGAGCAATATCACATAATACTTCTTTCACACATTGTCCTGTACTGAATTTGATCCTTGCTTGATTCAAATGAAAGCTTGTTGGTAACTGTAGTTTCTCCACCAATCTTTGGCTAACAACATTGTTGTCGCTTTCGTAAACGAAGGCAGCTAAACATGGGTGGCCTTCGATTAAACACCTTGTTCTCTACAACCTTTTTCATAATCTTTTTCTTTACTTCCCTTTCTTTTTCTTCAATTCCCTTCCTTCTGCAGTTTATTTTTCTTCTTTTTCTATTCTTTCTTTTTCTATTTTGTCCTTCAACTTATGTTCATTCTTCTTGGCTTGTCTTGGTGTCATAAATTTCAACTTCATTTCATGTCTCTCGTGCCTCAAATAAAGGGAACGTTCCTCAAGATTGAGTGTATTAAAATGAACCCATGCCCATCTCAAAAGAAGATGACAAGAGTTCGTTGGAGCAATATCACATAATACTTCTTTCACACATTGTCCCGTACTGAATTTGATCCTTGCCAAATTCGAATGAAATCTTGTTGGAAACTGGAGTTTCTCCATCAATCTTTGGCTTATGACATTGTTGTCGCTTTCGTAAACTAATGCAACTAAACATGGGTGGCCTTCGATGAAACACCTTCTTTCTCTACTTCCTTTTCCATAATCTTTTTCTTTACTTCCTTTTCTTTTTCTTCAATTTCCCTTCCTTCTTCAGTTTATATGTCTTCTTTTTCTATTCTTTCTTTTTCTATTTTCTCCTGCAACGTATGTTGATCCTCCTTGGCTTGTCTTGGTGTCATAAATTTAAACTTCATTTCATGTCCGTCATACCTGAAATAAAGTGAACGTTCATCAAGATTGAACGTTTTAAAATGAAGCCATGTCCATCTCAAAAGAAGATGACAAGAGTTCGTGGGAGCAATATCACATAATAATTTCTTTCACACAATGTTCTGTACTGAATTTGTTCCTTGCTTGATTCGGGTGAAAGCTTGTTGATAACTGGAGTTTCTCCACCAATCTTTGGAAACCAACATTGTTGTCGCTTTCGTAAACGAATGCAACTAAACATGGGTGGCCTTCGATGAAACAACTTATTTCTCTACTTCCTTTTCCATCATATTTATCTTTTCTTACTTTTCGTTTTATTCAGTTTCCCTTCCTTCTATAGTTTATATTTCTTCTTTTTCTATTCTTTCTTTTTCTATTTTCTCCTTCAGCCTATGTTGATCCATACTGGCTTGTCTTGGTGTCATAAATTTCAACTTCATTTCATGTCCCTCATGCCTCAAATAAAGGGAACGTTCATCAAGATTGATAGCTTTAAAATGAAGCCATGCCCATCTCAAAAGAAGATGACAAGAGTTCGTGGGAGCAATATCACATAATACTTCTTTCACACATTGTCATGTACTGAATTTGATCCTTGCTTGATTTGGATGAAACCTTGTTGGTAACTGTAGTTTCTCCACCAATCTTTGGCTTACAACATTGTTGTCGCTTTCGTAAACGAATGCAGCTAAACATGGGTGGCCTTCGATTAAACACCTTGTTCTCTACTACCTTTTCCATAAACTTTTTCTTTACGTCCTTTTCTTTTTCTTCAATTTCCCTTCCTTATGCAGTTTATATTTCTTCTTTTTCTATTCTTTCTTTTTCTATTTTCTCCTTCAACGTATGTTGATCCTTCTTGGCTTATCTTTGTGTCATAAATTTCAACTTCATTTCATGTCCCTCATGCCTCAAATAAAGGGAATGTTCATCAAGATCGAACATTTTAAAATGAAGCCATGTCCATCTCAAAAGAAGATGACAAGAGTTCGTGGGAGCAATATCACATAATACTTCTTTCACACATTGTCCCGTACTGAATTTGATCCTTGCCATATCGAATGAAAGCTTGTTGGTAACTGGAGTTTCTCCACCAATCTTTGGCTTACAACATTGTTGTCGCTTTCGTAAACAAATGCAACTAAACATGGGTGGCCTTCGATTAAACACCTTGTTCTCTACTACCTTTTTCATAATCTTTTTATTTACGTCCTTTTCTTTTTCTTCAATTTCTCTTCCTTCTGCAGTTTATTTTTCTTCTTTTTCTATTCTTTCTTTTTCTATTTTCTCCTTCAACTTATGTTGATCCTTCTTGGCTTGTCTTGCTGTCATAAATTTCAACTTCATTTCATGTCCCTCATGCCTCAAATAAAGAGAAAGTTAATCAAGATTGAGCGTTTTAAAATGAACCCATGCCTATCTCAAAAGAAGATGACAAGAGTTCGTGGGAGCAATATCACATAATACTTCTTTCACACATTGTCCTGTACTGAATTTGATCCTTGCTTGATTCGAATGAAAGCTTGTTGGTAACTATAGTTTCTCCACCAATCTTTGGCTTACAACATTGTTGTCCCTTTCGTAAACGAATGCAACTAAACATGGCTGGCCTTCGATTAAACACCTTGTTCTCTACTACCTTTTTCATAATCTTTTTCTTTACTTCCCTTTCTTTTTCTTCAATTTCTCTTCCTTCTGCAGTTTATTTTTCTTCTTTTTCTATTCTTTCTTTTTCTATTTTCCCCTTCAACTTTTGTTCATTCTTCTTGGCTTGGCTTGGTGTCATAAATTTCAACTTCAATTCATGTCCCTCATGCCTCAAATAAAGGGAACGTTCATCAAGATGGAGCGTTTAAAATGAACCCATGCCCATCTCAAAAGAAGATGACAAGAGTTCGTTGGAGCAATATCACATAATACTTCTTTCACAGATTGTCCTGTAATGAATTTGATCCTTGCTTGATTCGGATGAAAGCTTGTTGCTAACTTGAGTTTCTCCACCAATCTTTGGCTTACAACATTGTTGTCGCTTTCGTAAACAAATGCAACTAAACATGGGTGGCCTTCGATTAAACACCTTGTTCTCTACTACCTTTTTCATAATCTTTTTCTTTACTTCCCTTTCTTTTTCTTCAATTTCCCTTCCTTCTGCAGTTTATTTTTCTTCTTTTTCTATTCTTTCTTTTTCTATTTTCTCCTTCAACTTATGTTCATTCTTCTTGGCTTGTCTTGGTGTCATAAATTTCAACTTCATTTCATGTCCCTCATGCCTCAAATAAAGGGAACGTTCATCAAGATTGAGCGTTTTAAAATTAACCCATGCCCATCTCAAAAGAAGATGACAAGAGTTCGTTGGAGCAATATTACATAATACTTCTTTCACAGATTGTCCTGTAATGAATTTGATCCTTGCTTGATTCGAATGAAAGCTTGTTGGTAACTTGAGTTTCTCCACCAATCTTTGGCTTACAACATTGTTGTCGCTTTCGTAAACAAATGCAACTAAACATGGGTGGCCTTCGATTAAACACTTTGTTCTCTACTACCTTTTCCGTAATCTTTTTCTTTACGTCCTTTTCTTTTTCTTCAATTTCCCTTCCTTCTGCATTTTTTTTTTCTTCTTTTTCTATTCTTTCTTTTTTTATTTTCTCCTTCAACGTATATTGATCCTTCTTGGCCTGTCTTGGTGTCATAAATTTCAACTTCATTTCCTGTCCCTCAGGCCTCAAATAAAGGGAACGTTCATCAAGATTGAGCGTTTTAAAATGAAGCCATGTCCATCTCAAAAGAAGATGACAAGAGTTCGTGGGAGCAATATCACATAATACTTCTTTCACAGATTGTCATGTACTGAATTTGATCCTTGCTTGATTCGGGTGAAAGCTTGTTGGTAAATGTAGTTTCTCCACCAAATCTTTGGCTTACAACATTTGTGTCGCTTTCGTAAACGAATGCAACTAAACATGGGTGGCCTTCGATTAAACACCTTGTTCTCTACTACCTTTTCCATAATCTTTTTCTTTTCTTCCTTTTATTTTTCTTCAATTTCCCTTCCTTCTGCACTTTATATTTCTTCTTTTTCTATTCTTTCTTTTTCTATTTTCTCCTTCAACGTATGTTGATCCTTCTTCGCTTGTCTTGGTGTCATAAATTTCAACTTCATTTCATGTCCCTCATGCCTCAAATAAAGGGAACGTTCATCAAGATCGAACATTTTAAAATGAAGCCATGTCCATCTCAAAAGAAGATGACAAGAGTTCGTGGGAGCAATATCACATAATAATTTCTTTCACACAATGTCCTGTACTGAATTTGTTCCTTGCTTGATTCGGGTGAAAGCTTGTTGGTAACGGGAGTTTCTCCACTAATCTTTGGCAACCAACATTGTTGTCGCTTTCGTAAACAAATGCAACTAAACATGGGTGGCCTTCGATTAAACACTTTGTTCTCTACTACCTTTTCCATAATCTTTTTATTTACGTCCTTTTCTTTTTCTTCAATTTCCCTTCCTTATGCAGTTTATATTTCTTCTTTTTCTATTCTTTCTTTTTCTATTTTCTCCTTCAAAGTATGTTGATCCTTCTTGGCTTATCTTTGTGTCATAAATTTCAACTTCATTTCATGTCCCTCATGCCTTAAATAAAGGGAACGTTCATCAAGATTGAGCATTTTAAAATGAAGCCATTCCCATCTCAAAAGAAGATGACAAGAGTTCGTGGGAGCAGTATCACATAATACTTCTTTCACAGATTGTCATGTACTGAATTTGATCCTTGCTTGATTTGGATGAAAGCTTGTTGGTAACTGTAGTTTCTCCACCAATCTTTGGCTTACAACATTGTTGTCGCTTTCGTAAACGAATGCAACTAAACATGGGTGGCCTTCGATTAAACACCTTGTTCTCTACTACCTTTTCCATAATCTTTTTCTTTACTTCCTTTTCTTTTTCTTCAATTTCCCTTCCTTCTGCACTTTATATTTCTTCTTTTTCTATTCTTTCTTTTTCTATTTTCTCCTTCAACGTATGTTGATCCTTCTTGGCTTGTCTTGGTGTTATAAATTTCAACTTCATTTGATGTCCCTCATGCCTCAAATAAAGAGAACGTTCATCAAGATTGAGAGTTTTAAAATGAACCCATGCCCATCTCAAAAGAAGATTACAAGAGTTCGGGGGAGCAATATCACATAACACTTCTTTCACACATTGTCCTGTACTGAATTTGATCCTTGCTTGATTCGGGTGAAAGCTTGTTGGTAACTGGAGTTTCTCCACCAATCTTTTGCTTACAACATTGTTGTCGCTTTAGTAAACGAATGCAACTAAACATGGGTCGCCTTCGATTAAACACCTTGTTCTCTACTACCTTTTCCATAAACTTTTTCTTTACTTCCTTTTCTTTTTCTTCAACTTCCCTTCTTTCTGCAGTTTATACTTCTTCTTTTTCTATTCTTTCTTTTTCTATTTTCTCCTTCAACGTATGTTGATCCTTCTTGGCTTATCTTGGTGTCATAAATTTCAACTTCATTTCATGTCCCTCATGTCTCAAATAAAGGGAACGTTGATCAAGATTGATAGCTTTAAAATGAGGCCATGCCCATCTCAAAAGAAGATGACAAGAGTTCGTGGGAGCAATATCACATAATACTTCTTTCACACATTGTCATGTACTGAATTTGATCCTTGCTTGATTTGGATGAAAGCTTGTTGGTAACTGTAGTTTCTCCACCAATCTTTGGCTTACAACATTGTTGTCGCTTTCGTAAACAAAGGCAACTAAACATGGCTGGCCTTCGATTAAACACCTTGTTCTCTACTACCTTTTCCATAATCTTTTTCTTTTCTTCCTTTTATTTTTCTTCAATTTCACTTCCTTCTGCACTTTATATTTCTTCTTTTTCTATTCTTTCTTTTTCTATTTTCTCCTTCAACGTATGTTGATCCTTCTTCGCTTGTCTTGGTGTCATAAATTTCAACTTCATTTCATGTCCCTCATACCTGAAATAAAGTGAACGTTCATCAAGATTGAACGTTTTAAAATGAAGCCATGCCCATCTCAAAAGAAGATGACAAGAGTTCGTGGGAGCAATATCACATAATAATTTCTTTCACACAATGTCCTGTACTGAATTTGTTCCTTGCTTGATTCGGGTGAAAGCTTGTTGGTAACTGGAGTTTCTCCACCAATCTTTGGCAACCAACATTGTTTTCGCTTTCGTAAACGAATGCAACTAAACATGGGTGGCCTTCGATGAAACAACTTATTTCTCTACTTCCTTTTCCATCATATTTATCTTTTCTTACTTTTCGTTTTATTCAATTTCCCTTCCTTCTATAGTTTATATTTCTTCTTTTTCTATTCTTTCTTTTTCTATCTTCTCCTTCAGCCTATGTTGATCCATAATGGTTTGTCTTGGTGTCATAAATTTCAACTTCATTTCATGTCCCTCATGCCTCAAATAAAGGGAACGTTGATCAAGATTGATAGCTTTAAAATGAGGCCATGCCCATCTCAAAAGAAGATGACAAGAGTTCGTGGGAGCAATATCACATAATACTTCTTTCACACATTGTCATGTACTGAATTTGATCCTTGCTTGATTTGGATGAAAGCTTGTTGGTAACTGTAGTTTCTCCACCAATCTTTGGCTTACAACATTGTTGTCGCTTTCGTAAACGAATGCAACTAAACATGGGTGGCCTTCGATTAAACACCTTGTTCTCTACTACCTTTTCCATAATCTTTTTCTTTTCTTACTTTTCGTTTTATTCAATTTCCCTTCCTTCTATAGTTTATATTTCTTCTTTTTCTATTCTTTCTTTTTCTATCTTCTCCTTCAGCCTATGTTGATCCATAATGGCTTGTCTTGGTGTCATAAATTTCAACTTCATTTCATGTCCCTCATGCCTCAAATAAAGGGAACGTTGATCAAGATTGATAGCTTTAAAATGAAGCCATGCCCATCTCAAAAGAAGATGACAAGAGTTCGTGGGAGCAATATCACATAATACTTCTTTCACACATTGTCATGCACTGAATTTGATCCTTGCTTGATTTGGATGAAAGCTTGTTGGTAACTGTAGTTTCTCCACCAATCTTTGGCTTACAACATTGTTGTCGCTTTCGTAAACGAATGCAACTAAACATGGGTGGCCTTCGATTAAACACCTTGTTCTCTACTACCTTTTCCATAATCTTTTTCTTTACTTCCTTTTCTTTTTCTTCAATTTCCCTTCCTTCTGCACTTTATATTTCTTCTTTTTCTATTCTTTCTTTTTCTATTTTCTCCTTCAACGTATGTTGATCCTTCTTGGCTTGTCTTGGTGTCATAAATTTCAACTTCATTTGATGTCCCTCATGCCTCAAATAAAGAGAACGTTCATCAAGATTGAGCGTTTTAAAATGAACCCATGCCCATCTCAAAAGAAGATTACAAAGAGTTCGTGGGAGCAATATCACATAACACTTCTTTCACACATTGTCCTGTACTGAATTTGATCCTTGCTTGATTCGGGTGAAAGCTTGTTGGTAACTGGAGTTTCTCCACCAATCTTTTGCTTGCAACATTGTTGTCGCTTTAGTAAACGAATGCAACTAAACATGGGTCGCCTTCGATTAAACACCTTGTTCTCTACTACCTTTTCCATAAACTTTTTCTTTACTTCCTTTTCTTTTTCTTCAACTTCCCTTCTTTCTGCAGTTTATACTTCTTCTTTTTCTATTCTTTCTTTTTTTATTTTCTCCTTCAACGTATGTTGATCCTTCTTGGCTTATCTTGGTGTCATAAATTTCAACTTCATTTCATGTCCCTCATGCCTCAAATAAAGTGAACGTTCATCAAGATTGAACGTTTTAAAATGAAGCCATGCCCATCTCAAAAGAAGATGACAAGAGTTCGTGGAAGCAATATCACATAATAATTTCTTTCACACAATGTCCTGTACTGAATTTGTTCCTTGCTTGATTCGGGTGAAAGCTTGTTGGTAACTGTAGTTTCTCCACCAATCTTTGGCAGCCAACATTGTTTTCGCTTTCGTAAACGAATGCAACTAAACATGGGTGGCCTTCGATGAAACAACTTATTTCTCTACTTCCTTTTCCATCATATTTATCTTTTCTTACTTTTCGTTTTATTCAATTTCCCTTCCTTCTATAGTTTATATTTCTTCTTTTTCTATTCTTTCTTTTTCTATCTTCTCCTTCAGCCTATGTTGATCCATAATGGCTTGTCTTGGTGTCATAAATTTCAACTTCATTTCATGTCCTTCATGTCTCAAATAAAGAGAACGTTCATCAAGATTGAGCGTTTTAAAATGAACCCATGCCCATCTCAAAAGAAGATTACAAGAGTTCGTGGGAGCAATATCACATAACACTTCTTTCACACATTGTCCTGTACTGAATTTGATCCTTGCTTGATTCGGGTGAAAGCTTGTTGGTAACTGGAGTTTCTCCACCAATCTTTTGCTTGCAACATTGTTGTCGCTTTAGTAAACGAATGCAACTAAACATGGGTCGCCTTCGATTAAACACCTTGTTCTCTACTACCTTTTTCATAAACTTTTTCTTTACTTCCTTTTCTTTTTCTTCAACTTCCCTTCTTTCTGCAGTTTATACTTCTTCTTTTTCTATTCTTTCTTTTTCTATTTTCTCCTTCAACGTATGTTGATCCTTCTTGGCTTATCTTGGTGTCATAAATTTCAACTTCATTTCATGTCCCTCATGCCTCAAATAAAGAGAACGTTCATCAAGATTGAGCGTTTTAAAATGAACCCATGCCCATCTCAAAAGAAGATGACAAGAGTTCGTGGGAGCAATATCACATAATACTTCTTTCACACATTGTCTTGTACTGAATTTGATCCTTGCTTGATTCAAATGAAAGCTTGTTGGTAACTGTAGTTTCTCCACCAATCTTTGGCTAACAACATTGTTGTCGCTTTCGTAAACGAATGCAGCTAAACATGGGTGGCCTTCGATTAAACACCTTGTTCTCTACAACCTTTTTCATAATCTTTTTCTTTACTTCCCTTTCTTTTTCTTCAATTCCCTTCCTTCTGCAGTTTATTTTTCTTCTTTTTCTATTCTTTCTTTTTCTATTTTGTCCTTCAACTTATGTTCATTCTTCTTGGCTTGTCTTGGTGTCATAAATTTCAACTTCATTTCATGTCTCTCGTGCCTCAAATAAAGGGAACGTTCATCAAGATTGAGTGTATTAAAATGAACCCATGCCCATCTCAAAAGAAGATGACAAGAGTTCGTTGGAGCAATATCACATAATACTTCTTTCACACATTGTCCCGTACTGAATTTGATCCTTGCCAAATTCGAATGAAATCTTGTTGGAAACTGGAGTTTCTCCATCAATCTTTGGCTTATGACATTGTTGTCGCTTTCGTAAACTAATGCAACTAAACATGGGTGGCCTTCGATGAAACACCTTCTTTCTCTACTTCCTTTTCCATAATCTTTTTCTTTACTTCCTTTTCTTTTTCTTCAATTTCCCTTCCTTCTACAGTTTATATGTCTTCTTTTTCTATTCTTTCTTTTTCTATTTTCTCCTGCAACGTATGTTGATCCTCCTTGGCTTGTCTTGGTGTCATAAATTTAAACTTCATTTCATGTCCGTCATACCTGAAATAAAGTGAACGTTCATCAAGATTGAACGTTTTAAAATGAAGCCATGCCCATCTCAAAAGAAGATGACAAGAGTTCGTGGGAGCAATATCACATAATAATTTCTTTCACACAATGTCCTGTACTGAATTTGTTCCTTGCTTGATTCGGGTGAAAGCTTGTTGATAACTGGAGTTTCTCCACCAATCTTTGGAAACCAACATTGTTGTCGCTTTCGTAAACGAATGCAACTAAACATGGGTGGCCTTCGATGAAACAACTTATTTCTCTACTTCCTTTTCCATCATATTTATCTTTTCTTACTTTTCGTTTTATTCAGTTTCCCTTCCTTCTATAGTTTATATTTCTTCTTTTTCTATTCTTTCTTTTTCTATTTTCTCCTTCAGCCTATGTTGATCCATACTGGCTTGTCTTCGTGTCATAAATTTCAACATCATTTCATGTCCCTCATGCCTCAAATAAAGGGAACGTTCATCAAGATTGATAGCTTTAAAATGAAGCCATGCCCATCTCATAAGAAGATGACAAGAGTTCGTGGGAGCAATATCACATAATACTTCTTTCACACATTGTCCTGTACTGAATTTGATCCTTGCTTGATTCAAATGAAAGCTTGTTGGTAACTGTAGTTTCTCCACCAATCTTTGGCTTACAACATTGTTGTCGCTTTCGTAAACGAATGCAGCAAAGCATGGGTGGCCTTCGATTAAACACCTTGTTCTCTACTACCTTTTCCATAATCTTTTTCTTTACTTCCTTTTCTTTTTCTTCAATTTCCCTTCCTTCTGCACTTTATATTTCTTCTTTTTCTATTCTTTCTTTTTCTATTTTCTCCTTCAACGTATGTTGATCCTTCTTGGCTTATCTTGGTGTCATAAATTTCAACTTCATTTCATGTCCCTCATGCCTCAAATAAAGAGAACGTTCATCAAGATTGAGCGTTTTAAAATGAACCCATGCCCATCTCAAAAGAAGATGATAAGAGTTCGTGGGAGCAATATCACATAATACTTCTTTCACACATTGTCCTGTACTGAATTTGATCCTTGCTTGATTCAAATGAAAGCTTGTTGGTAACTGTAGTTTCTCCACCAATCTTTGGCTAACAACATTGTTGTCGCTTTCGTAAACGAATGCAGCTAAACATGGGTGGCCTTCGATTAAACACCTTGTTCTCTACAACCTTTTTCATAATCTTTTTCTTTACTTCCCTTTCTTTTTCTTCAATTCCCTTCCTTCTGCAGTTTATTTTTCTTCTTTTTCTATTCTTTCTCTTTCTATTTTCTCCTTCAACTTATGTTCATTCTTCTTGGCTTGTCTTGGTGTCATAAATTTCAACTTCATTTCATGTCCCTCGTGTGTCAAATAAAGGGAACGTTCATCAAGATTGAGTGTATTAAAATGAACCCATGCCCATCTCAAAAGAAGATGACAAGAGTTCGTTGGAGCAATATCACATAATACTTCTTTCACACATTGTCCTGTAATGAATTTGATCCTTGCTTGATTCGGATGAAAGCTTGTTGGTAACTTGAGTTTCTCCACCAATCTTTGGCTTACAACATTGTTGTCGCTTTCGTAAACAGATGCAACTAAACATGGGTGGCCTTCGATTAAACACCTTGTTCTCTACTACCTTTTTCATAATCTTTATCTTTACGTCCTTTTCTTTTTCTTCAACTTCCCTTCTTTCTGCAGTTTATACTTCTTCTTTTTCTATTCTTTCTTTTTCTATTTTCTCCTTCAACGTATGTTGATCCTTCTTGGCTTATCTTGGTGTCATAAATTTCAACTTCATTTCATGTCCCTCATGCCTCAAATAAAGAGAACGTTCATCAAGATTGAGCGTTTTAAAATGAACCCATGCCCATCTCAAAAGAAGATGACAAGAGTTCGTGGGAGCAATATCACATAATACTTCTTTCACACATTGTCCTGTACTGAATTTGATCCTTGCTTGATTCAAATGAAAGCTTGTTGGTAACTGTAGTTTCTCCACCAATCTTTGGCTTACAACATTGTTGTCGCTTTCGTAAACGAATGCAGCAAAACATGGGTGGCCTTCGATTAAACACCTTGTTCTCTACTACCTTTTCCATAATCTTTTTCTTTACTTCCTTTTCTTTTTCTTCAATTTCCCTTCCTTCTGCACTTTATATTTCTTCTTTTTCTATTCTTTCTTTTTCTATTTTCTCCTTCAACGTATGTTGATCCTTCTTGGCTTGTCTTGGTATCATAAATTTCAACTTCATTTGATGTCCCTCATGCCTCAAATAAAGAGAACGTTCATCAAGATTGAGCGTTTTAAAATGAACCCATGCCCATCTCAAAAGAAGATTACAAGAGTTCGTGGGAGCAATATCACATAACACTTCTTTCACACATTGTCCTGTACTGAATTTGATCCTTGCTTGATTCGGGTGAAAGCTTGTTGGTAACTGGAGTTTCTCCACCAATCTTTTGCTTGCAACATTGTTGTCGCTTTAGTAAACGAATGCAACTAAACATGGGTCGCCTTCGATTAAACAGCTTGTTCTCTACTACCTTTTCCATAATCTTTTTCTTTACTTCCCTTTCTTTTTCTTCAATTCCCTTCCTTCTGCAGTTTATTTTTCTTCTTTTTCTATTCTTTCTTTTTCTATTTTGTCCTTCAACTTATGTTCATTCTTCTTGGCTTGTCTTGGTGTCATAAATTTCAACTTCATTTCATGTCTCTCGTGCCTCAAATAAAGGGAACGTTCATCAAGATTGAGTGTATTAAAATGAACCCATGCCCATCTCAAAAGAAGATGACAAGAGTTCGTGGGAGCAATATCACATAATACTTCTTTCACACATTGTCCTGTACTGAATTTGATCTTTGCTTGATTCAAATGAAAGCTTGTTGGTAACTGTAGTTTCTCCACCAATCTTTGGCTAACAACATTGTTGTCGCTTTCGTAAACGAAGGCAGCTAAACATGGGTGGCCTTCGATTAAACACCTTGTTCTCTACAACCTTTTTCATAATCTTTTTCTTTACTTCCCTTTCTTTTTCTTCAATTCCCTTCCTTCTGCAGTTTATTTTTCTTCTTTTTCTATTCTTTCTTTTTCTATTTTGTCCTTCAACTTATGTTCATTCTTCTTGGCTTGTCTTGGTATCATAAATTTCAACTTCATTTGATGTCCCTCATGCCTCAAATAAAGAGAACGTTCATCAAGATTGAGCGTTTTAAAATGAACCCATGCCCATCTCAAAAGAAGATGACAAGAGTTCGTTGGAGCAATATCACATAATACTTCTTTCACACATTGTCCCGTACTGAATTTGATCCTTGCCAAATTCGAATGAAATCTTGTTGGAAACTGGAGTTTCTCCATCAATCTTTGGCTTATGACATTGTTGTCGCTTTCGTAAACTAATGCAACTAAACATGGGTGGCCTTCGATGAAACACCTTCTTTCTCTACTTCCTTTTCCATAATCTTTTTCTTTACTTCCTTTTCTTTTTCTTCAATTTCCCTTCCTTCTTCAGTTTATATGTCTTCTTTTTCTATTCTTTCTTTTTCTATTTTCTCCTGCAACGTATGTTGATCCTCCTTGGCTTGTCTTGGTGTCATAAATTTAAACTTCATTTCATGTCCGTCATACCTGAAATAAAGTGAACGTTCATCAAGATTGAACGTTTTAAAATGAAGCCATGTCCATCTCAAAAGAAGATGACAAGAGTTCGTGGGAGCAATATCACATAATAATTTCTTTCACACAATGTCCTGTACTGAATTTGTTCCTTGCTTGATTCGGGTGAAAGCTTGTTGATAACTGGAGTTTCTCCACCAATCTTTGGAAACCAACATTGTTGTCGCTTTCGTAAACGAATGCAACTAAACATGGGTGGCCTTCGATGAAACAACTTATTTATCTACTTCCTTTTCCATCATATTTATCTTTTCTTACTTTTCGTTTTATTCAGTTTCCCTTCCTTCTATAGTTTATATTTCTTCTTTTTCTATTCTTTCTTTTTCTATTTTCTCCTTCAGCCTATGTTGATCCATATTGGCTTGTCTTGGTGTCATAAATTTCAACTTCATTTCATGTCCCTCATGCCTCAAATAAAGGGAACGTTCATCAAGATTGATAGCTTTAAAATGAAGCCATGCCCATCTCAAAAGAAGATGACAAGAGTTCGTGGGAGCAATATCACATAATACTTCTTTCACACATTGTCATGTACTGAATTTGATCCTTGCTTGATTTGGATGAAAGCTTGTTGGTAACTGTAGTTTCTCCACCAATCTTTGGCTTACAACATTGTTGTCGCTTTCGTAAACGAATGCAGCTAAACATGGGTGGCCTTCGATTAAACACCTTGTTCTCTACTACCTTTTCCATAAACTTTTTCTTTACTTCTTTTTCTTTTTCTTCAATTTCCCTTCCTTCTACAGTTTATATGTCTTCTTTTTCTATTCTTTCTTTTTCTATTTTCTCCTTCAACGTATGTTGATCCTTCTTGGCTTATCTTGGTGTCATAAATTTCAACTTCATTTCATGTCCCTCATGCCTCAAATAAAGAGAACGTTCATCAAGATTGAGCGTTTTAAAATGAACCCATGCCCATCTCAAAAGAAGATGACAAGAGTTCGTGGGAGCAATATCACATAATACTTCTTTCACACATTGTCCTGTACTGAATTTGATCCTTGCTTGATTCAAATGAAAGCTTGTTGGTAACTGTAGTTTCTCCACCAATCTTTGGCTAACAACATTGTTGTCGCTTTCGTAAACGAAGGCAGCTAAACATGGGTGGCCTTCGATTAAACACCTTGTTCTCTACAACCTTTTTCATAATCTTTTTCTTTACTTCCCTTTCTTTTTCTTCAATTCCCTTCCTTCTGCAGTTTATTTTTCTTCTTTTTCTATTCTTTCTTTTTCTATTTTCTCCTTCAACTTATGTTCATTCTTCTTGGCTTGTCTTGGTGTCATAAATTTCAACTTCATTTCATGTCCCTCGTGCGCCAAATAAAGGGAACGTTCATCAAGATTGAGCGTTTTAAAATGAAGCAATGCCCATCTCGAAAGAAGATGACAAGAGTTCGTGGGAGCAATATCACATAATACTTCTTTCACACATTGTCCTGTAATGAATTTGATCCTTGCTTGATTCGGATGAAAGCTTGTTGGTAACTTGAGTTTCTCCACCAATCTTTGGCTTACAACATTGTTGTCGCTTTCGTAAACAAATGCAACTAAACATGGGTGGCCTTCGATCAAACACCTTGTTCTCTACTACCTTTTTCATAATCTTTATCTTTACGTCCTTTTCTTTTTCTTCAATTTCCCTTCCTTCTGCAGTTTATTTTTCTTCTTTTTCTATTCTTTCTTTTTCTATTTTCTCCTTCAACGTATGTTGATCCTTCTTGGCCGGTCTTGGTGTCATAAATTTCAACTTCATTTCATGTCCCTCATGCCTCAAATAAAGGGAACGTTCATCAAGATTGAGCGTTTTAAAATGAAGCCATGCCCATCTCAAAAGAAGATGACAACAGTTCGTGGGAGCAATATCACATAATACTTCTTTCACAGATTGTCATGTACTGAATTTGATCCTTGCTTGATTCGGGTGAAAGCTTGTTGGTAAATGTAGTTTCTCCACCAAATCTTTGGCTTACAACATTGTTGTCGCTTTTGTAAACGAATGCACCTAAACATGGGTGGCCTTCGATTAAACACCTTGTTCTCTACTACCTTTTCCATAATCTTTTTCTTTTCTTCCTTTTATTTTTCATCAATTTCCCTTCCTTCTGCACTTTATATTTCTTCTTTTTCTATTCTTTCTTTTTCTATTTTCTCCTTCAACGTATGTTGATCCTTCTTCGCTTGTCTTGGTGTCATCAATTTCAACTTCATTTCATGTCCCTCATGCCTCAAATAAAGGGAAAGTTCATCAAGATCGAACATTTTAAAATGAAGCCATGTCCATCTCAAAATAAGATGACAAGAGTTCGTGGGAACAATATCACATAATACTTCTTTCACACATTGTCCCGTACTGAATTTGATCCTTGCCAAATTCGAATGAAAGCTTGTTGGAAACTGGAGTTTCTCCATCAATCTTTGGCTTATGACATTGTTGTCGCTTTCGTAAACTAATGCAACTAAACATGGGTGGCCTTCGATGAAACACCTTCTTTCTCTACTTCCTTTTCCATAATCTTTTTCTTTACTTCCTTTTCTGTTTCTTCAATTTCCCTTCCTTCTACAGTTTATATGTCTTCTTTTTCTATTCTTTCTTTTTCTATTTTCTCCTGCAACGTATGTTGATCCTCCTTGGCTTGTCTTGGTGTCATAAATTTAAACTTCATTTCATGTCCGTCATACCTGAAATAAAGTGAACGTTCATCAAGATTGAACGTTTTAAAATGAAGTCATGCCCATCTCAAAAGAAGATGACAAGAGTTCGTGGGAGCAATATCACATAATAATTTCTTTCACACAATGTCCTGTACTGAATTTGTTCCTTGCTTGATTCGGGTGAAAGCTTGTTGATAACTGGAGTTTCTCCACCAATCTTTGGAAACCAACATTGTTGTCGCTTTCGTAAACGAATGCAACTAAACATGGGTGGCCTTCGATGAAACAACTTATTTCTCTACTTCCTTTTCCATCATATTTATCTTTTCTTACTTTTCGTTTTATTCAGTTTCCCTTCCTTCTATAGTTTATATTTCTTCTTTTTCTATTCTTTCTTTTTCTATTTTCTCCTTCAGCCTATGTTGATCCATACTGGCTTGTCTTGGTGTCATAAATTTCAACTTCATTTCATGTCCCTCATGCCTCAAATAAAGGGAACGTTCATCAAGATTGATAGCTTTAAAATGAAGCCATGCCCATCTCAAAAGAAGATGACAAGAGTTCGTGGGACCAATATCACATAATACTTCTTTCACACATTGTCATGTACTGAATTTGATCCTTCCTTGATTTGGATGAAAGCTTGTTGGTAACAGTCGTTTCTCCATCAATCTTTGGCTTACAACATTGTTGTCGCTTTCGTAAACGAATGCAGCTAAACATGGGTGGCCTTTGATTAAACACCTTATTCTCTACTACCTTTTCCATAATCTTTTTCTTTAGTTCCTTTTCATTTTCTTCAATTTCCCTTCCTTCTGCACTTTATATTTCTTCTTTTTCTATTCTTTCTTTTTCTATTTTCTCCTTCAACGTATGTTGATCCTTCTTCGCTTGTCTTGGTGTCATAAATTTCAACTTCATTTGATGTCCCTCATGCCTCAAATAAAGAGAACGTTCATCAAGATTGAGCGTTTTAAAATGAACCCATGCCCATCTCAAAAGAAGATGACAAGAGTTCGTGGGAGCAATATCACATAACACTTCTTTCACACATTGTCCTGTACTGAATTTGATCCTTGCTTGATTCGGGTGAAAGCTTGTTGGTAACTGGAGTTTCTCCACCAATCTTTTGCTTACAACATTGTTGTCGTTTTAGTAAACGAATGCATCTAAACATGGGTCGCCTTCGATTAAAAACCTTGTTCTCTACTACCTTTTCCATAAACTTTTTCTTTACTTCCTTTTCTTTTTCTTCAATTTCCCTTCCTTCTACAGTTTATATGTCTTCTTTTTCTATTCTTTCTTTTTCTATTTTCTCCTTCAACGTATGTTGATCCTTCTTGGCTTATCTTGGTGTCATAAATTTCAACTTCATTTCATGTCCCTCATGCCTCAAATAAAGAGAATGTTCATCAAGATTGAGCGTTTTAAAATGAACCCATGCCCATCTCAAAAGAAGATGACAAGAGTTCGTGGGAGCAATATCACATAATACTTCATTCACATTGTCCTGTACTGAATTTGATCCTTGCTTGATTCAAATGAAAGCTTGTTGGTAACTGTAGTTTCTCCACCAATCTTTGGCTAACAACATTGTTGTCGCTTTCGTAAACGAATGCAGCTCAACATGGGTGGCCTTCGATTAAACACCTTGTTCTCTACAACCTTTTTCATAATCTTTTTCTTTACTTCCCTTTCTTTTTCTTCAATTCCCTTCCTTCTGCAGTTTATTTTTCTTCTTTTTCTATTCTTTCTTTTTCTATTTTCTCCTTCAACTTATGTTCATTCTTCTTGGCTTGTCTTGGTGTCATAAATTTCAACTTCATTTCATGTCCCTCGTGCGTCAAATAAAGGGAACGTTCATCAAGATTGAGTGTATTAAAATGAACCCATGCCCATCTCAAAAGAAGATGACAAGAGTTCGTTGGAGCAATATCACATAATACTTCTTTCACACATTGTCCTGTAATGAATTTGATCCTTGCTTGATTCGGATGAAAGCTTGTTGGTAACTTGAGTTTCTCCACCAATCTTTGGCTTACAACATTGTTGTCGCTTTCGTAAACAAATGCAACTAAACATGGGTGGCCTTCGATTAAACACCTTGTTCTCTACTACCTTTTTCATAATCTTTATCTTTACGTCCTTTTTTTTTTCTTCAATTTCCATTCCTTCTGCAGTTTATTTTTCTTCTTTTTCTATTCTTTCTTTTTCAATTTTCTCCTTCAACGTATGTTGATCCTTCTTGGCCTGTCTTGGTGTCATAAATTTCAACTTCATTTCATGTCCCTCATGCCTCAAATAAAGGGAACGTTCATCAAGATTGAGCGTTTTAAAATGAAGCCATGCCCATCTCAAAAGAAGATGACAAGAGTTTGTGGGAGCAATATCACATAATACTTCTTTCACAGATTGTCATGTACTGAATTTGATCCTTGCTTGATTTGGATGAAAGCTTGTTGGTAACTGTAGTTTCTCCACCAATCTTTGGCTTACAACATTGTTGTCGCTTTCGTAAACGAATGCAGCTAAACATGGGTGGCCTTCGATTAAACACCTTGTTCTCTACTACCTTTTCCATAAACTTTTTCTTTACTTCCTTTTATTTTTCTTCAATTTCCCTTCCTTCTGCACTTTATATTTCTTCTTTTTCTATTCTTTCTTTTTCTATTTTCTCCTTCAACGTATGTTGAGCCTTCTTCGCTTGTCTTGGTGTCATAAATTTCAACTTCATTTCATGTCCCTCATGCCTCAAATAAAGGGAACGTTCATCAAGATCGAACATTTTAAAATGAAGCCATGTCCATCTCAAAAGAAGATGACAAGAGTTCATGGGAGCAATATCACATAATACATCTTTCACACATTGTCCCGTATTGAATTTGATCCTTGCCATATTCGAATGAAAGCTTGTTGGAAACTGGAGTTTCTCCATCAATCTTTGGCTTATGACATTGTTGTCGCTTTCGTAAACTAATGCAACTAAACATGGGTGGCCTTCGATGAAACACCTTCTTTCTCTACTTCCTTTTCCATAATCTTTTTCTTTACTTCCTTTTCTTTTTCTTCAATTTCCCTTCCTTCTACAGTTTATATGTCTTCTTTTTCTATTCTTTCTTTTTCTATTTTCTCCTTCAACTTATGTTGATCCTTCTTGGCTTGTCTTGGTGTCATAAATTTAAACTTCATTTCATGTCCCTCATGCCTGAAATAAAGTGAACGTTCATCAAGATTGAGCGTTTTGAAACGAAGCCATGCCTATCTCAAAAGAAGATGACAAGAGTTCGTGGGAGCAATATCACATAATAACTTCTTTCACACAATGTCTTGTACTGAATTTGTTCCTTGCTTGATTAGGGTGAAAGCTTGTTGGTAACTGGAGTTTCTCCACCAATCTTTGGAAACCAACATTGTTGTCGCTTTCGTAAACGAATGCAACTAAACATGGGTGGCCTTCGATGAAACACCTTATTTCTCTACTTCCTTTTCCATCATATTTATCTTTTCTTACTTTTCGTTTTCTTCAATTTCCCTTCCTTCTATAGTTTATATTTCTTCTTTTTCTATTTTCTCCTTCAGCCTATGTTGATCCATACTGGCTTGTCTTGGTGTCATAAATTTCAACTTCATTTCATGTTCCTCATGCCTCAAATAAAGGGAACGTTGATCAAGATTGATAGCTTTAAAATGAAGCCATGCCCATCTCAAAAGAAGATGACAAGAGTTCGTGGGAGTAATATCACATAATACTTCTTTAACACATTGTCATGTACTGAATTTGATCCTTGCTTGATTTGGATGAAAGCTTGTTGGTAACTGTAGTTTCTCCACCAATCTTTGGCTTACAACATTGTTGTCGCTTTCGTAAAAGAATGCAACTAAACATGGGTGGCCTTCGATTAAACACCTTGTTCTCTACTACCTTTTCTATAATCTTTTTCTTTACTTCCTTTTCTTTTTCCTCAATTTCCCTTCCTTCTGCACTTTATATTTCTTCTTTTTCTATTCTTTCTTTTTCTATTTTCTCCTTCAACGTATGTTGATTCTTCTTGGCTTGTCTTGGTGTCATAAATTTCAACTTCATTTCATGTCCCTCATGCCTCAAATAAAGAGAACGTTCATCAAGATTGCGCGTTTTAAAATGAACCCATGCCCATCTCAAAAGAAGATTACAAGAGTTCGTGGGAGCAATATCACATAACACTTCTTTCACACATTGTCCTGTACTGAATTTGATCCTTGCTTGATTCGGGTGAAAGCTTGTTGGTAACTGGAGTTTCTCCACCAATCTTTTGCTTACAACATTGTTGTCGATTTAGTAAACGAATGCAACTAAACATGGGTCGCCTTCGATTAAACACCTTGTTCTCTACTACCTTTTCCATAAACTTTTTCTTTACTTCCTTTTCGTTTTCTTCAACTTCCTTTCTTTCTGCAGTTTATACTTCTTCTTTTTCTATTCTTTCTTTTTCTATTTTCTCCTTCAACGTATGTTGATCCTTCTTGGCTTATCTTGGTGTCATAAATTTCAACTTCATTTCATGTCCCTCATGCCTCAAATTAAGAGAACGTTCATCAAGATTGAGCGTTTTAAAATGAACCCATGCCCATCTCAAAAGAAGATGACAGGAGTTCGTGGGAGCAATATCACATAACACTTCTTTCACACATTGTCCTGTACTGAATTTGATCCTTGCTTGATTCGGGTGAAAGCTTGTTGGTAACTGGAGTTTCTCCATAAATCTTTGGCTTACAACATTGTTGTCGCTTTCGTAAACGAATGCAACAAAACATGGGTCGCCTTCGATTAAACACCTTGTTCTCTACTACCTTTTCCATAATCTTTTTCTTTACTTCCTTTTCTTTTTCTTCAATTTCCCTTCTTTCTGCAGTTTATATTTCTTCTTTTTCTATTCTTTCTTTTTCTATTTTCTCCTTCAACGTATGTTGATCCTTCTTGGCTTATCTTGGTGTCATAAATTTCAACTTCATTTCATGTCCCTCATGTCTCAAATAAAGGGAACGTTCATCAATATTGGGCGTTTTAAAATGAAGCCATGTCCATCTCAAAAGAAGATGACAAGAGTTCGTGGGAGCAATATCACATAACACTTCTTTCACACATTGTCCTGTACTGAATTTGATCCTTGCTTGATTCGGGTGAAAGCTTGTTGGTAACTGGAGTTTCTCCACCAATCTTTTGCTTACAACATTGTTGTCGATTTAGTAAACGAATGCAACTAAACATGGGTCGCCTTCGATTAAACACCTTGTTCTCTACTACCTTTTCCATAAACTTTTTCTTTACTTCCTTTTCGTTTTCTTCAACTTCCTTTCTTTCTGCAGTTTATACTTCTTCTTTTTCTATTCTTTCTTTTTCTATTTTCTCCTTCACCGTATGTTGATCCTTCTTGGCTTATCTTGGTGTCATAAATTTCAACTTCATTTCATGTCCCTCATGCCTCAAATTAAGAGAACGTTCATCAAGATTGAGCGTTTTAAAATGAACCCATGCCCATCTCAAAAGAAGATGACAAGAGTTCGTGGGAGCAATATCACATAATACTTCTTTCACACATTGTCCTGTACTGAATTTGATCCTTGCTTGATTCAAATGAAAGCTTGTTGGTAACTGTACTTTCTCCACCAATCTTTGGCTTACAACATTGTTGTCGCTTTCGTAAACGAATGCAGCTAAACATGGTTGGCCTTCGATTAAACACCTTGTTCTCTACTACCTTTTTCATAATCTTTTTCTTTACTTCCCTTTCTTTTTCTTCAATTTCCCTTCCTTCTGCAGTTTATTTTTCTTCTTTTTCTATTCTTTCTTTTTCTATTTTCTCCTTCAACTTATGTTCATTCTTCTTGGCTTGTCTTGGTGTCATAAATTTCAACTTCATTTCATGTCCCTCGTGCCTCAAATAAAGGGAACGTTCATCAAGATTCAGCGTTTTAAAATGAACCCATTCCCATCTCAAAAGAAGATGACAAGAGTTCGTGGGATCAATATCACTTAATACTTCTTTCACAGATTGTCCTGTAATGAATTTGATCCTTGCTTGATTCGGGTGAAAGCTTGTTGGTAACTGGAGTTTCTCCACCAATCTTTGGCTAACAACATTGTTGTCGCTTCCGTAAACCAATGCAACTAAACATGGGTCGCCTTCGATTAAACACCTTGTTCTCTACTACCTTTTTCATAATCTTTTTCTTTACTTCCATTTCTTTTTCTTCAATTTCCCTTCCTTCTGCAGTTTATTTTTCTTCTTTTTCTATTTTCTCCTTCAACGTATGTTGATCCTTCTTGGCCTATCTTGGTGTCATAAATTTCAACTTCATTTCATGTCCCTCATGCCTCAAATAAAGGGAACATTCATAAAGATTGAGCGTTTTAAAATGAACCCATGCCCATCTCAAAAGAAGATGACAGGAGTTAGTGGGTGATGAGTACGTATTTTTGCCCTCATTTAATGTTTAATTCTGGGTATTTAATTGAATTTGTGTGCCTAAAGAGTGATTTAATTGATAATTTTGATAATTAGGTTGTTTGAGCTTGTGTGATAAAAATGTCTTAAAAAGTGATTTTTAGCTGCATAAATTATTTTTGGATATTTTAACGTTTGTTGATGCAGCTGAAGTTAAGTTTTAAGCTCATTTAGAGGTGTGGAAATAAATTGATTAAAGCTTCATGACACCTTAAAGATAAATCAAAGAATAAGAAATTATCAAAACCACAAACATTCAGGCCAAGCATTACATGAAGACGGCAAGAAAAGCTTGAAAAAGTGAAGAAGTTTGGCTAAACCAAGAAGAGAGGAAAGAAAAATTGGACCTTGCGGTTTTCTTTATCTTTATGATAGAAGATAATTTGGGAAAATATATCTTTAGATATTTTATTTGATAATTTTAAATAATTATCTTATTTAATTATATCATAAAATATTAAAAGATAATAACTACCAAATCTTTTTAAATATGACAAGATCTTCTTGAATCTTTTTAGTTCCACAACAAACAAATATATCTTGAAGATATTGGATTATTTAGAAGATAATTTAAGGAGATTGCAAAGGGTTGATTTGGAAAATTAATGCAAATATTAATTGGTGATAATTTATCATATATCTTTAAGTAATTAATTAATTTAATTATATTAGATATTGATATTATCAACCAATTATATTTGTCAAATAGTCTATATCTCTCCAAGTATTTTTAAATATTTATATTTATCTTTATTTCAAAAGATATTTGAGAGATTTTAGCAACAGAAAAGCCCAGTCCAATTCCTATATAAAGAGACCAAGGGAGAAGTAGAAAACAAGCTCGGCACGTCGGAATTTAGGAACCCTTAGGGGGACCTAATTTCTTTCTTCTCTCCATTCTTCTATTTTTATTTTGTATTCCATGGATTGCTAAACTTCTTGGGTTGATTCCATTGTAATTTCATTATGGATTTTGAGGTTAGAATGAAATAATTTCTTTGTTCTTTTTATTATTGTTGAGGTTTTAATTCATCTATGTCTTTTATCTTTGAATCACGTAACAAGTAATGATTTTAAATCTATATGCATGTTGATCATATGAGTTCAAGGGTTTTTAAATTAAATTGAGACTTTACTTTGATTTTATTTAGAAACTTTCACATGATTAAATGAGTTTTTACCAATAATTGAGACTTTACTTTGGTTAAAGGTATTTACTCTAATGAAAATTAATCGAGACTTTACTTTGATTAATTAAGCTTTTTATTTGGTGAGGAGATAAAAGAATAGACATGATTAGGCATAGTAAAATTTGATTGAGACTGTACTTTGATTGAATTTACTATGGATAATCTAAAAGTTCTCACTTTTAATTGAGACTGTACTTTAGTTAAAAGTGAGAACGCCAACAAATTAATTGAGACTTTACATTGATTAATTTGCAAATCTACAACAATAATTAATTGAGCAATAATCTTTAGATAACCGATGATGAATCTATTTTGAAAAAGCAATGGAATCAATCTATTTTCTTTACTATTGTTTATATCTTATTTTATCTTCTTATCTTTATCCTTCATATTTTTATAATTTTATTTGACTAATTCTTGTATAGTTTTATAAGAACTAACTTGTTAAAAATCAATTCCGTGTTCGTTGGGAGACGACTTTGGGTTACTTTACCCTTACTATTTTGTTGACTACTTTCTTAACAATACTGAAGTTGTTATAGATAAGTAGTATTAATTTGATCGCGTCAACGACAGCGTTATCAGTGGGAGCAATATCACATAACACTTCTTTCACACATTGTCATGTACTGAATTTGATCCTTGCTTGATTCGGGTGAAATCTTGTTGGTAAATGTAGTTTCTCCACCAAATCTTTGGCGTACAACATTGTTGTCGCTTTCGTAAACGAATGCAACTAAACATGGGTGGCCTTCGATTAAACACCTTGTCCTCTACTACCTTTTCCATAATCTTTTTCTTTACTTCCTTTTCTTTTTCTTCAATTTCCCTTCTTTCTGCAGTTTATATTTCTTCTTTTTCTATTCTTTCTTTTTCTATTTTCTCCTTCAACGTATGTTGATCATTCTTGGCTTGTCTTGGTGTCATAAATTTCAACTTCATTTCATGTCCCTCATGCCTCAAATAAAGGGAACATTCATCAAGATTCAGCGTTTTAAAATGAAGCCATGTCCATCTCAAAAGAAGATGACAAGAGTTCATGGGAGCATTATCTCATAATACTTCTTTCACACATTGTGTCGTACTGAATTTGATCCTTGCTTGATTCGAATGAAAGCTTGTTGGTAACTGGAGTTTCTCCACCAATCTTTGGCTTACAACATTGTTGTCGCTTTAGTAAACGAATGCAACTAAACATGGGTCGCCTTCGATTAAACACCTTGTTCTCTACTACCTTTTCCATAATCTTTTTCTTTACTTCCTTTTCTTTTTCTTCAATTTCCCTTCCTTCTCCAGTTTATATTTCTTCTTTTTCTATTTTCTCCTTCAACGTATGTTGATCTTTCTTGGCTTATCTTGGTGTCATAACTTTCAACTTCATTTCATGTCCATCATGCCTCAAACAAATGAACGTTCATCAATATTGAGCGTTTTAAAATGAAGCCATGTCCATCTCAAAAGAAGATGACAAGAGTTCATGGGAGCATTATCTCATAATACTTCTTTCACACATTGTGCCGTACTGAATTTTATCCTTGCTTGATTCGAATGAAAGCTTGTTGGTAACTAGAGTTTCTCCACCAATCTTTGGCTTACAACATTATTGTCGCTTTCATAAACGAATGCAACTAAACATGGGTGGCCTTCGACGAAACACCTTAATTCTCTACTTCCTTTTCCATAATTATTTTCTTTACTTCCTTTTCTTTTTCTTCAATTTCCCTTCCTTGTTTATATTTCTTCTTTTTCTATTATTTCTTTTTCTACTTTCTCCTTCAACATATGTTGATCATTCTTCGCTTGTTTTGGTGTCATAAATTTCAACTTCATTTCATGTCCCTCATGCCTCAAATAAAGGGAACGTTCATCAAGATTGAGCGTTTTAAAAAGAAGCCATGCCCATCTCAAAAGAAGATGACAAGAGTTCGTGGGTGCAATATGACATAATACTTCTTCCACACATTGTCATGTACTGAATTTGATCCTTGCTTGATTCGGGTGAAATCTTGTTGGTAAATGTAGTTTCTCCACGAAATCTTTGGCGTACAACATTGTTGTCGCTTTCGTAAACGAATGCAACTAAACATGGGTGGCCTTCGATTAAACACCTTGTCCTCTACTACCTTTTCCATAATCTTTTTCTTTACTTCCTTTTCTTTTTCTTCAATTTCCCTTCTTTCTGTAGTTTATATTTCTTCTTTTTCTATTCTTTCTTTTTCTATTTTCTCCTTCAACGTATGTTGATCATTCTTGGCTTGTCTTGGTGTCATAAATTTCAACTTCATTTCATGTCCCTCATGCCTCAAATAAAGGGAACGTTCATCAAGATTCAGCGTTTTAAAATGAACCCATGCCCATCTCAAAAGAAGATGACAGGAGTTCGTGGGAGCAATATCACATAACACTTCTTTCACACATTGTCCTGTACTGAATTTGATCCTTGCTTGATTCGGGTGAAAGCTTGTTGGTAACTGGAGTTTCTCCATAAATCTTTGGCTTACAACATTGTTGTCGCTTTAGTAAACGAATGCAACAAAACATGGGTCGCCTTCGATTAAACACCTTGTTCTCTACTACCTTTTCCATAATCTTTTTCATTACTTCCTTTTCTTTTTCTTCAATTTCCCTTCTTTCTGCAGTTTATATTTCTTCTTTTTCTATTCTTTCTTTTTCTATTTTCTCCTTCAACGTATGTTGATCCTTCTTGGCTTATCTTGGTGTCATAAATTTCAACTTCATTTCATGTCCCTCATGTCTCAAATAAAGGGAACGTTCATCAATATTGGGCGTTTTAAAATGAAGCCATGTCCATCTCAAAAGAAGATGACAAGAGTTCGTGGGAGCATTATCTCATAATACTTCTTTCACACATTGTGCCGTACTGAATTTGATCCTTGCTTGATTCGAATGAAAGCTTGTTGGTAACTGGAGTTTCTCCACCAATCTTTGGCTTACAACATTATTGTCGCTTTAGTAAACGAATGCAACTAAACATGGGTCGCCTTCGATTAAACACCTTGTTCTCTACTACCTTTTCCATAATCTTTTTCTTTACTTCCTTTTCTTTTTCTTCAATTTCCCTTCCTTCTCCAGTTTATATTTCTTCTTTTTCTATTTTCTCCTTCAACGTATGTTGATCTTTCTTAGCTTATCTTGGTGTCATAACTTTCAACTTCATTTCATGTCCATCATGCCTCAAACAAATGAACGTTCATCAATATTCAGCGTTTTAAAATGAAGCCATGTCCATCTCAAAAGAAGATGACAAGAGTTCATGGGAGCATTATCTCATAATACTTCTTTCACACATTGTGCCGTACTGAATTTTATCCTTGCTTGATTTGAATGAAAGCTTGTTGGTAACTGGAGTTTCTCCACCAATCTTTGGCTTACAACATTCTTGTCGCTTTCATAAACGAATGCAACTAAACATGGGTGGCCTTCGACGAAACACCTTAATTCTCTACTTCCTTTTCCATAATCATTTTCTTTACTTCCTTTTCTTTTTCTTCAATTTCCCTTCCTTGTTTATATTTCTTCTTTTTCTATTATTTCTTTTTCTACTTTCTCCTTCAACGTATGTTGATCATTCTTCGCTTGTTTTGGTGTCATAAATTTCAACTTCATTTCATGTCCCTCATGCCTCAAATAAAGGGAACGTTAATCAAGATTGAGCGTTTTAAAAAGAAGCTATGCCCATCTCAAAATAAGATGACAAGAGTTCGTGGGAGCAATATGACATAATACTTCTTCCACACATTGTCCTGTAGTGAATTTTATCCTTACGTGATTCGGGTGAAAGCTTGTTGGTAACTGGAGTTTCTCCACCAATCTTTGGCTAACAACATTGTTGTCGCTTCCGTAAACCAATGCAACTAAACATGGGTCGCCTTCGATTAAACACCTTGTTCTCTACTACCTTTTTCATAATCTTTTTCTTTACTTCCATTTCTTTTTCTTCAATTTCCCTTCTTTCTGCAGTTTATTTTTCTTCTTTTTCTATTTTCTCCTTCAACGTATGTTGATCCTTCTTGGCCTATCTTGGTGTCATAAATTTCAACTTCATTTCATGTCCCTCATGCCTCAAATAAAGGGAACATTCATAAAGATTGAGCGTTTTAAAATGAACCCATGCCCATCTCAAAAGAAGATGACAGGAGTTAGTGGGTGATGAGTACGTATTTTTGCCCTCATTTAATGTTTAATTCTGGGTATTTAATTGAATTTGTGTGCCTAAAGAGTGATTTAATTGATAATTTTGATAATTAGGTTGTTTGAGCTTGTGTGATAAAAATGTCTTAAAAAGTGATTTTTAGCTGCATAAATTATTTTTGGATATTTTAACGTTTGTTGATGCAGCTGAAGTTAAGTTTTAAGCTCATTTAGAGGTGTGGAAATAAATTGATTAAAGCTTCATGACACCTTAAAGATAAATCAAAGAATAAGAAATTATCAAAACCACAAACATTCAGGCCAAGCATTACATGAAGACGGCAAGAAAAGCTTGAAAAAGTGAAGAAGTTTGGCTAAACCAAGAAGAGAGGAAAGAAAAATTGGACCTTGCGGTTTTCTTTATCTTTATGATAGAAGATAATTTGGGAAAATATATCTTTAGATATTTTATTTGATAATTTTAAATAATTATCTTATTTAATTATATCATAAAATATTAAAAGATAATAACTACCAAATCTTTTTAAATATGACAAGATCTTCTTGAATCTTTTTAGTTCCACAACAAACAAATATATCTTGAAGATATTGGATTATTTAGAAGATAATTTAAGGAGATTGCAAAGGGTTGATTTGGAAAATTAATGCAAATATTAATTGGTGATAATTTATCATATATCTTTAAGTAATTAATTAATTTAATTATATTAGATATTGATATTATCAACCAATTATATTTGTCAAATAGTCTATATCTCTCCAAGTATTTTTAAATATTTATATTTATCTTTATTTCAAAAGATATTTGAGAGATTTTAGCAACAGAAAAGCCCAGTCCAATTCCTATATAAAGAGACCAAGGGAGAAGTAGAAAACAAGCTCGGCACGTCGGAATTTAGGAACCCTTAGGGGGACCTAATTTCTTTCTTCTCTCCATTCTTCTATTTTTATTTTGTATTCCATGGATTGCTAAACTTCTTGGGTTGATTCCATTGTAATTTCATTATGGATTTTGAGGTTAGAATGAAATAATTTCTTTGTTCTTTTTATTATTGTTGAGGTTTTAATTCATCTATGTCTTTTATCTTTGAATCACGTAACAAGTAATGATTTTAAATCTATATGCATGTTGATCATATGAGTTCAAGGGTTTTTAAATTAAATTGAGACTTTACTTTGATTTTATTTAGAAACTTTCACATGATTAAATGAGTTTTTACCAATAATTGAGACTTTACTTTGGTTAAAGGTATTTACTCTAATGAAAATTAATCGAGACTTTACTTTGATTAATTAAGCTTTTTATTTGGTGAGGAGATAAAAGAATAGACATGATTAGGCATAGTAAAATTTGATTGAGACTGTACTTTGATTGAATTTACTATGGATAATCTAAAAGTTCTCACTTTTAATTGAGACTGTACTTTAGTTAAAAGTGAGAACGCCAACAAATTAATTGAGACTTTACATTGATTAATTTGCAAATCTACAACAATAATTAATTGAGCAATAATCTTTAGATAACCGATGATGAATCTATTTTGAAAAAGCAATGGAATCAATCTATTTTCTTTACTATTGTTTATATCTTATTTTATCTTCTTATCTTTATCCTTCATATTTTTATAATTTTATTTGACTAATTCTTGTATAGTTTTATAAGAACTAACTTGTTAAAAATCAATTCCGTGTTCGTTGGGAGACGACTTTGGGTTACTTTACCCTTACTATTTTGTTGACTACTTTCTTAACAATACTGAAGTTGTTATAGATAAGTAGTATTAATTTGATCGCGTCAACGACAGCGTTATCAGTGGGAGCAATATCACATAACACTTCTTTCACACATTGTCATGTACTGAATTTGATCCTTGCTTGATTCGGGTGAAATCTTGTTGGTAAATGTAGTTTCTCCACCAAATCTTTGGCGTACAACATTGTTGTCGCTTTCGTAAACGAATGCAACTAAACATGGGTGGCCTTCGATTAAACACCTTGTCCTCTACTACCTTTTCCATAATCTTTTTCTTTACTTCCTTTTCTTTTTCTTCAATTTCCCTTCTTTCTGCAGTTTATATTTCTTCTTTTTCTATTCTTTCTTTTTCTATTTTCTCCTTCAACGTATGTTGATCATTCTTGGCTTGTCTTGGTGTCATAAATTTCAACTTCATTTCATGTCCCTCATGCCTCAAATAAAGGGAACGTTCATCAAGATTCAGCGTTTTAAAATGAAGCCATGTCCATCTCAAAAGAAGATGACAAGAGTTCATGGGAGCATTATCTCATAATACTTCTTTCACACATTGTGTCGTACTGAATTTGATCCTTGCTTGATTCGAATGAAAGCTTGTTGGTAACTGGAGTTTCTCCACCAATCTTTGGCTTACAACATTGTTGTCGCTTTAGTAAACGAATGCAACTAAACATGGGTCGCCTTCGATTAAACACCTTGTTCTCTACTACCTTTTCCATAATCTTTTTCTTTACTTCCTTTTCTTTTTCTTCAATTTCCCTTCCTTCTCCAGTTTATATTTCTTCTTTTTCTATTTTCTCCTTCAACGTATGTTGATCTTTCTTGGCTTATCTTGGTGTCATAACTTTCAACTTCATTTCATGTCCATCATGCCTCAAACAAATGAACGTTCATCAATATTGAGCGTTTTAAAATGAAGCCATGTCCATCTCAAAAGAAGATGACAAGAGTTCATGGGAGCATTATCTCATAATACTTCTTTCACACATTGTGCCGTACTGAATTTTATCCTTGCTTGATTCGAATGAAAGCTTGTTGGTAACTAGAGTTTCTCCACCAATCTTTGGCTTACAACATTATTGTCGCTTTCATAAACGAATGCAACTAAACATGGGTGGCCTTCGACGAAACACCTTAATTCTCTACTTCCTTTTCCATAATTATTTTCTTTACTTCCTTTTCTTTTTCTTCAATTTCCCTTCCTTGTTTATATTTCTTCTTTTTCTATTATTTCTTTTTCTACTTTCTCCTTCAACATATGTTGATCATTCTTCGCTTGTTTTGGTGTCATAAATTTCAACTTCATTTCATGTCCCTCATGCCTCAAATAAAGGGAACGTTCATCAAGATTGAGCGTTTTAAAAAGAAGCCATGCCCATCTCAAAAGAAGATGACAAGAGTTCGTGGGTGCAATATGACATAATACTTCTTCCACACATTGTCATGTACTGAATTTGATCCTTGCTTGATTCGGGTGAAATCTTGTTGGTAAATGTAGTTTCTCCACCAAATCTTTGGCGTACAACATTGTTGTCGCTTTCGTAAACGAATGCAACTAAACATGGGTGGCCTTCGATTAAACACCTTGTCCTCTACTACCTTTTCCATAATCTTTTTCTTTACTTCCTTTTCTTTTTCTTCAATTTCCCTTCTTTCTGTAGTTTATATTTCTTCTTTTTCTATTCTTTCTTTTTCTATTTTCTCCTTCAACGTATGTTGATCATTCTTGGCTTGTCTTGGTGTCATAAATTTCAACTTCATTTCATGTCCCTCATGCCTCAAATAAAGGGAACGTTCATCAAGATTCAGCGTTTTAAAATGAACCCATGCCCATCTCAAAAGAAGATGACAGGAGTTCGTGGGAGCAATATCACATAACACTTCTTTCACACATTGTCCTGTACTGAATTTGATCCTTGCTTGATTCGGGTGAAAGCTTGTTGGTAACTGGAGCTTCTCCATAAATCTTTGGCTTACAACATTGTTGTCGCTTTAGTAAACGAATGCAACAAAACATGGGTCGCCTTCGATTAAACACCTTGTTCTCTACTACCTTTTCCATAATCTTTTTCATTACTTCCTTTTCTTTTTCTTCAATTTCCCTTCTTTCTGCAGTTTATATTTCTTCTTTTTCTATTCTTTCTTTTTCTATTTTCTCCTTCAACGTATGTTGATCCTTCTTGGCTTATCTTGGTGTCATAAATTTCAACTTCATTTCATGTCCCTCATGTCTCAAATAAAGGGAACGTTCATCAATATTGGGCGTTTTAAAATGAAGCCATGTCCATCTCAAAAGAAGATGACAAGAGTTCGTGGGAGCATTATCTCATAATACTTCTTTCACACATTGTGCCGTACTGAATTTGATCCTTGCTTGATTCGAATGAAAGCTTGTTGGTAACTGGAGTTTCTCCACCAATCTTTGGCTTACAACATTATTGTCGCTTTAGTAAACGAATGCAACTAAACATGGGTCGCCTTCGATTAAACACCTTGTTCTCTACTACCTTTTCCATAATCTTTTTCTTTACTTCCTTTTCTTTTTCTTCAATTTCCCTTCCTTCTCCAGTTTATATTTCTTCTTTTTCTATTTTCTCCTTCAACGTATGTTGATCTTTCTTAGCTTATCTTGGTGTCATAACTTTCAACTTCATTTCATGTCCATCATGCCTCAAACAAATGAACGTTCATCAATATTGGACGTTTTAAAATGAAGCCATGTCCATCTCAAAAGAAGATGACAAGAGTTCGTGGGAGCATTATCTCATAATACTTCTTTCACACATTGTGCCGTACTGAATTTGATCCTTGCTTGATTCGAATCAAAGCTTGTTGGTAACTGGAGTTTCTCCACCAATCTTTGGCTTACAACATTATTGTCGCTTTAGTAAACGAATGCAACTAAACATGGGTCGCCTTCGATTAAACACCTTGTTCTCTACTACCTTTTCCATAATCTTTTTCTTTACTTCCTTTTCTTTTTCTTCAATTTCCCTTCCTTCTCCAGTTTATATTTCTTCTTTTTCTATTTTCTCCTTCAACGTATGTTGATCTTTCTTAGCTTATCTTGGTGTCATAACTTTCAACTTCATTTCATGTCCATCATGCCTCAAACAAATGAACGTTCATCAATATTGAGCGTTTTAAAATGAAGCCATGTCCATCTCAAAAGAAGATGACAAGAGTTCATGGGAGCATTATCTCATAATACTTCTTTCACACATTGTGCCGTACTGAATTTTATCCTTGCTTGATTCGAATGAAAGCTTGTTGGTAACTGGAGTTTCTCCACCAATCTTTGGCTTACAACATTATTGTCGCTTTCATAAACGAATGCAACTAAACATGGGTGGCCTTCGACGAAACACCTTAATTCTCTACTTCCTTTTCCATAATCATTTTCTTTACTTCCTTTTCTTTTTCTTCAATTTCCCTTCCTTGTTTATATTTCTTCTTTTTCTATTATTTCTTTTTCTACTTTCTCCTTCAACGTATGTTGATCATTCTTCGCTTGTTTTGGTGTCATAAATTTCAACTTCATTTCATGTCCCTCATGCCTCAAATAAAGGGAACGTTAATCAAGATTGAGCGTTTTAAAAAGAAGCCATGCCCATCTCAAAATAAGATGACAAGAGTTCGTGGGAGCAATATGACATAATACTTCTTCCACACATTGTCCTGTAGTGAATTTTATCCTTACGTGATTCGGGTGAAAGCTTGTTGGTAACTGGAGTTTCTCCACCAATCTTTCGCTTACAACATTGTTGTCGCTTTCGTAAACGAATGCAACTAAACATGGGTCGCCTTCGATTAAACACCTTGTTCACTACAACCTTATTCATAATCTTTTTCTTTACTTCCTTTTCTTTTTCTTCAATTTCCCTTCCTTCTGCAGTTTATATTTCTTCTTTATCTATTCTTTCTTTTTCTATTTTCTCGTTCAACGTATGTTGATCCTTCTTGGCTTGTCTTGGTGTCATAAATTTCAACTTCATTTCATGTCCCTCATGCCTCAAATCAAGGGAACGTTCATCAAGATTGAACGTTTTAAAATGAAGCCATGCCAATCACAAAAGAAGATGACAATAGTTCGTGGGAGCAATATCACATAATAACTTCTTTCAAACATTGTCCTGTACTGAATTTCATCCTTGCTTGATTCGGGTGAAAGCTTGTTGGTAACTGCAGTTTCTCCATCAATCTTTGGCATACAACATTGTTGTCGCTTTCGTAAACGAATGCAACTAAACATGGCTTGCCTTCGATGAAACACCTTATTTCTCTTCTTCCTTTTCCATCATATTTATCTTTTCTTACTTTTCGCTTTCTTCAATTTCCCTTCCTTCTATAGTTTTTATTTCTTCTTTTTCTATTCTCTCTTTTTCTATTTTCTCCTTCAGCCTATGTTGATCCATACTGGCTTGTCTTGGTGTCATAAATTTCAACTTCATTTCTTGTCCCTCATGCCTCAAATAAAGGGAACGGTCATCAAGATTGAACGTTTAAAATGAAGCCATGTCCTTCTCAAAAGAAGATGACAAGAGTTCGTGGGAGCAATATCACATAATACTTCTTTCACACATTGTCCCGTACTGAATTTGATCCTTGCCATATTCGAATGAAATCTTGCTGGTAACTGGAGTTTCTCCATCAATCTTTGGCTTACGACATTGTTGTCGCTTTCGTAAACGAATGCAACTAACCATGGGTGGCCTCCGATGAAACACCGTCTTTCTCTACTCCCTTTTCCATAATCTTTTTCTTTACTTCCTTTTCTTTTTCTTCAATTTCCCTTCCTTCTACAGTTTATATGTCTTCTTTTTCTATTTTTTTATTTTTCTATTTTCTCCTTCAACGTATGTTGATCCTTCTTGGCTTGTTTTGGTGTCATAAATTTCAACTTCATTTCATGTCCCTCATGCCTCAAATAAAGTAAACGTTCATCAAGATTGAGCGTTTTAAAATGAAGCCATGCCCATCTCAAAATAAGATGACAAGAGTTCGTGGGGGCAATATCACATAATACTTCTTTCACACATTGTCCTGTACTGAATTTGATCCTTGCTTGATTCGAATGAAAGCTTGTTGGTAACTTGAGTTTCTCCACCAATCTTTGGCTTACAACATTGTTGTCGCTTTCGTAAACAAATGCAACTAAAAATGGGTGGCCTTTGATTAAACACCTTGTTCTCTACTACCTTTTCCATAATCTTTTTCTTTACTTCCATTTCTTTTTCTTCAATTTCCCTTCCTTCTGCAGTTTATTTTTCTTCTTTATCTATTGTTTCTTTTTCTATTTTCTCGTTCAACGTATGTTGATCCTTCTTGGCTTCTCTTGGTGTCATAAATTTCAACTTCATTTCATGTCCCTCATGCCTCAAATCAAGGGAACGTTCATCAAGATTGAACGTTTTAAAATGAAGCCATGCCAATCACAAAAGAAGATGACAAAAGTTCGTGGGAGCAATATCACATAATAACTTCTTTCACACATTGTCCTGTACTGAATTTGATCCTTGCTTGATTCGGGTGAAAGCTTATTGGTAACTGCAGTTTCTCCATCAATCTTTGGCATACAACATTGTTGTCGCTTTCGTAAACGAATGCAACTAAACATGGCTTGCCTTCGATGAAACACCTTATTTCTCTTCTTCCTTTTCCATCATATTTATCTTTTCTTACTTTTCGCTTTCTTCAATTTCCCTTCCTTCTATAGTTTTTATTTCTTCTTTTTCTATTCTCTCTTTTTCTATTTTCTCCTTCAGCCTATGTTGATCCATACTGGCTTGTCTTGGTGTCATAAATTTCAACTTCATTTCTTGTCCCTCATGCCTCAAATAAAGGGAACGGTCATCAAGATTGAACGTTTAAAATGAAGCCATGTCCTTCTCAAAAGAAGATGACAAGAGTTCGTGGGAGCAATATCACATAATACTTCTTTCACACATTGTCCCGTACTGAATTTGATCCTTGCCATATTCGAATGAAATCTTGCTGGTAACTGGAGTTTCTCCATCAATCTTTGGCTTACGACATTGTTGTCGCTTTCGTAAACGAATGCAACTAACCATGGGTGGCCTCCGATGAAACACCGTCTTTCTCTACTCCCTTTTCCATAATCTTTTTCTTTACTTCCTTTTCTTTTTCTTCAATTTCCCTTCCTTCTACAGTTTATATGTCTTCTTTTTCTATTTTTTTATTTTTCTATTTTCTCCTTCAACGTATGTTGATCCTTCTTGGCTTGTTTTGGTGTCATAAATTTCAACTTCATTTCATGTCCCTCATGCCTCAAATAAAGTAAACGTTCATCAAGATTGAGCGTTTTAAAATGAAGCCATGCCCATCTCAAAATAAGATGACAAGAGTTCGTGGGGGCAATATCACATAATACTTCTTTCACACATTGTCCTGTACTGAATTTGATCCTTGCTTGATTCGAATGAAAGCTTGTTGGTAACTTGAGTTTCTCCACCAATCTTTGGCTTACAACATTGTTGTCGCTTTCGTAAACAAATGCAACTAAAAATGGGTGGCCTTTGATTAAACACCTTGTTCTCTACTACCTTTTCCATAATCTTTTTCTTTACTTCCATTTCTTTTTCTTCAATTTCCCTTCCTTCTGCAGTTTATTTTTCTTCTTTATCTATTGTTTCTTTTTCTATTTTCTCGTTCAACGTATGTTGATCCTTCTTGGCTTCTCTTGGTGTCATAAATTTCAACTTCATTTCATGTCCCTCATGCCTCAAATCAAGGGAACGTTCATCAAGATTGAACGTTTTAAAATGAAGCCATGCCAATCACAAAAGAAGATGACAAAAGTTCGTGGGAGCAATATCACATAATAACTTCTTTCACACATTGTCCTGTACTGAATTTGATCCTTGCTTGATTCGGGTGAAAGCTTATTGGTAACTGCAGTTTCTCCATCAATCTTTGGCATACAACATTGTTGTCGCTTTCGTAAACGAATGCAACTAAACATGGATGGCCTTCGATGAAACACCTTATTTCTCTACTTCCTTTTCCATCATATTTATCTTTTCCTACTTTTCGCTTTCTTCAATTTCCCTTCCTTCTATAGTTTTTATTTCTTCTTTTTCTATTCTCTCTTTTTCTATTTTCTCCTTCAGCCTATGTTGATCCGTACTGGCTTGTCTTGGTGTCATAAATTTCAACTTCATTTCTTGTCCCTCATGCCTCAAATAAAGGGAACGGTCATCAAGATTGAACGTTTAAAATGAAGCCATGTCCATCTCAAAAGAAGATGACAAGAGTTCGTGGGAGCAATATCACATAATACTTCTTTCACACATTGTCCCGTACTGAATTTGATCATTGCCATATTCGAATGAAATCTTGCTGGTAACTGGAGTTTCTCCATCAATCTTTGGCTTAGGACATTGTTGTCGCTTTCGTAAACGAATGCAACTAACCATGGGTGGCCTTCGATGAAACACCTTCTTTCTCTACTCCCTTTTCCATAATCTTTTTCTTTACTTCCTTTTCTTTTTCTTCAATTTCCCTTCCTTCTACAGTTTATATGTCTTCTTTTTCTATTCTTTCTTTTTCTATTTTCTCCTTCAACGTATGTTGATCCTTCTTGGCTTGTCTTTGTGTCATAAATTTCAACTTCATTTCATGTCCCTCATGCCTCAAATAAAGTAAACGTTCATCAAGATTGAGCGTTTTAAAATGAAGCCATGCCCATCTCAAAATAAGATGACAAGAGTTCATGGGGGCAATATCACATAATACTTCTTTCACACATTGTCCTGTACTGAATTTGATCCTCGCTTGATTCGAATGAAAGCTTGTTGGTAACTTGAGTTTCTCCACCAATCTTTGGCTTACAACATTGTTGTCGCTATCGTAAACAAATGGAACTAAAAATGGGTGGCCTTTGATTAAACACCTTGTTCTCTACTACCTTTTCCATAATCTTTTTCTTTACTTCCATTTCTTTTTCTTCAATTTCCCTTCCTTCTGCAGTTTATTTTTCTTCTTTATCTATTGTTTCTTTTTCTATTTTCTCGTTCAACGTATGTTGATCCTTCTTGGCTTGTCTTGGTGTCATAAATTTCAACTTCATTTCATGTCCCTCATGCCTCAAATCAAGGGAACGTTCATCAAGATTGAACGTTTTAAAATGAAGCCATGCCAATCACAAAAGAAGATGACAAGAGTTCGTGGGAGCAATATCACATAATACTTCTTTCACACATTGTCCCGTACTGAATTTGATCCTTGCCATATTCGAATGAAATCTTGCTGGTAACTGGAGTTTCTCCATCAATCTTTGGCTTACGACATTCTTGTCGCTTTCGTAAACGAATGCAACTAACCATGGGTGGCCTCCGATGAAACACCGTCTTTCTCTACTCCCTTTTCCATAATCTTTTTCCTTACTTCCTTTTCTTTTTCTTCAATTTCCCTTCCTTCTACAGTTTATATGTCTTCTTTTTCTATTCTTTCTTTTTCTATTTTCTCCTTCAACGTATGTTGATCCTTCTTGGCTTGTCTTTGTGTCATAAATTTCAACTTCATTTCATGTCTCTCATGCCTCAAATAAAGTAAACGTTCATCAAGATTGAGCGTTTTAAAATGAAGCCATGCCCATCTCAAAAGAAGATGACAAGAGTTCGTGGGAGCAATATCACATAATACTTCTTTCACACATTTTCCCGTACTGAATTTGATCCTTGCCATATTCGAATGAAATCTTGCTGGTAACTGGAGTTTCTCCATCAATCTTTGGCTTACGACATTGTTGTCGCTTTCGTAAGCGAATGCAACTAAACATGGGTGGCCTTCGATGAAACACATTCTTTCTCTACTTCCTTTTCCATAATCTTTTTCTTTACTTCCTTTTGTTTTTCTTCAATTTCCCTTGCTTCTGCACTTTATATTTCTTCTTTTTCTATTCTTTCTTTTCATATTGTCTCCTTCAACGTATGTTGATCCTTCTTGGCTTGTCTTGGTGTCATAAATTTCAACTTCATTTCATGTCTCTCAAGCCTCAAATAAAGGCAACGTTCATCAAGATTGAACATTTTAAAATGAAGCCATGTCCATCTCAAAAGAAGATGACAAGAGTTCGTGGGAGCAATATTACATAATACTTCTTTCACACATTGTCCTGTACTGAATTTTATCCTTGCCATATTCGTGTGAATGCTTGTTGGTAACTGTAGTTTCTCCACCAATATTTGGCTTACAACATTGTTGTCGCTTTCGTAAACGAATGCAACTAAACATGGGTGGCCTTCGATGAAACACATTCTTTCTCTACTTCCTTTTCCATAATCTTTTTCTTTACTTCCTTTTCTTTTTCTTCAATTTCCCTTCCTTCTATAGTTTATATTTCTTCTTTTTCTATTCTTTCTTTTTCTATTTTCTTCTTCAGCATATGCTAATCCTTCTTGGCTTGTCTTGGTGTCATAAATTTCAACTTTATTTCATGTCCCTCATGCCTCAAATAAAGGGAACGTTAATCAAGATTGAGCATTTTAAAATTAAGCCAATGCAATCACAAAAGAAGATGACAAGAGTTCGTGGGAGCAATATTACATAATACTTCTTTCACACATTGTTGTGTACTGAATTCGATCCTTGCTTGATTCGGGTGAAAGCTTGTTGGTAACTGGAGTTTCTCCACCAATCTTTGGCTTACAACATTGTTGTCGCTTTCGTAAACGAATGCAACTAAACATGGGTGGCCTTCGATGAAACACCTTATTTCTCTACTTCCTTTTCCATCATATTTATCTTTTCAAACTTTTCGTTTTCTTCAATTTCCCTTCCTTCTACAGTTTATATTTCTTCTTTTTCTATTCTTTCTTTTTCTATTTTCTCCTTCAGCCTATGTTGATCCATACTGGCTTGTCTTGGTGTGATAAATTTCAGCTTCATTTCATGTCCCTCATGCCTCAAATAAAGGCAACGTTCATCAAGATTGAACATTTTAAAATGAAGCCATGTCCATCTCAAAAGAAGATGACAAGAGTTCGTGGGAGCAATAACACATAATACTTCTATCACACACTGTCCCGTACTGAATTTTATCCTTGTCGTATTCGAATGAAAGCTTGTTGGTAACTGTAGTTTCTCCACCAATATTTGGCTTACAACATTGTTGTCGCTTTCGTAAACGAATGCAATTAAACATGGGTGGCCTTCGATGAAACACATTCTTTCTCTACTTCCTTTTCCATAATCTTTTTCTTTACTTCCTTTTGTTTTTATTCAATTTCCCTTCCTTCTGCAGTTTATATTTCTTCTTTTTCTATTCTTTCTTTTTCTATTTTCTTCTTCAGCGTATGCTGATCCTTCTTGGCTTGTCTTGGTGTCATAAATTTCAACTTCATTTCATGTCCCTCATGCCTCAAATAAAGGGAACGTTGATCAAGATTGAGCATTTTAAAATGAAGCCAATGCAATCACAAAAGAAGATGACAAGAGTTCGTGGGAGCAATATTACATAATACTTCTTTCACACATTGTCTTGTACTGAGTTCGATCCTTGCTTGATTCGGGTGAAAGCTTGTTGGTAACTGGAGTTTCTCCACCAATCTTTGGCTTACAACATTGTTGTCGCTTTCGTAAACGAATGCAACTAAATATGGGTGGCCTTCGATGAAACACCTTATTTCTCTACTTCCTTTTCCATCATATTTATCTTTTCTAAATTTTCGTTTTCTTCAATTTTCCTTCCTTCTACAGTTTATATTTCTTCTTTTTCTATTCTTTCTTTTTCTATTTTCTCCTTCAGCCTATGTTGATCCATACTGGCTTGTCTTGGTGTCATAAATTTCAACTTCATTTCATGTCCCTCATGCCTCAAATAAAGGCAACGTTCATCAAGATTGAACATTTTAAAATGAAGCCATGTCCATCTCAAAAGAAGATGATAAGAGTTCGTGGGAGCAATAACACATAATACTTCTATCACACACTGTCCCGTACTGAATTTTATCCTTGTCGTATTCGAATGAAAGCTTGTTGGTAACTGTAGTTTCTCCACCAATATTTGGCTTACAACATTGTTGTCGCTTTCGTAAACGAATGCAATTAAACATGGGTGGCCTTCGATGAAACACATTCTTTCTCTACTTCCTTTTCCATAATCTTTTTCTTTACTTCCTTTTGTTTTTATTCAATTTCCCTTCCTTCTGCAGTTTATATTTCTTCTTTTTCTATTCTTTCTTTTTCTATTTTCTTCTTCAGCGTATGCTGATCCTTCTTGGCTTGTCTTGGTGTCATAAATTTCAACTTCATTTCATGTCCCTCATGCCTCAAATAAAGGGAACGTTGATCAAGATTGAGCATTTTAAAATGAAGCCAATGCAATCACAAAAGAAGATGACAAGAGTTCGTGGGAGCAATATTACATAATACTTCTTTCACACATTGTCTTGTACTGAATTCGATCCTTGCTTGATTCGGGTGAAAGCTTGTTGGTAACTGGAGTTTCTCCACCAATCTTTGGCTTACAACATTGTTGTCGCTTTCGTAAACGAATGCAACTAAATATGGGTGGCCTTCGATGAAACACCTTATTTCTCTACTTCCTTTTCCATCATATTTATCTTTTCTAAATTTTCGTTTTCTTCAATTTCCCTTCCTTCTACAGTTTATATTTCTTCTTTTTCTATTCTTTCTTTTTCTATTTTCTCCTTCAGCCTATGTTGATCCATACTGGCTTGTCTTGGTGTCATAAATTTCAACTTCATTTCATGTCCCTCATGCCTCAAATAAAGGCAACGTTCATCAAGATTGAACATTTTAAAATGAAGCCATGTCCATCTCAAAAGAAGATGACAAGAGTTCGTGGGAGCAATAACACATAATACTTCTTTCACACACTGTCCCGTACTGAATTTTATCCTTGCCATATTCGATTGAAAGCTTGTTGGTAACTGTAGTTTCTCCACCAATATTTGGCTTACAACATTGTTGTCGCTTCCGTAAACGAATGCAACTAAATATGGGTGGCCTTCGATGAAACACCTTATTTCTCTACTTCCTTTTCCATCATATTTATCTTTTCTAAATTTTCGTTTTCTTCAATTTCCCTTCCTTCTACAGTTTATATTTCTTCTTTTTCTATTCTTTCTTTTTCTATTTTCTCCTTCAGCCTATGTTGATCCATACTGGCTTGTCTTGGTGTCATAAATTTCAACTTCATTTCATGTCCCTCATGCCTCAAATAAAGGGAACGTTGATCAAGATTGAACATTTTAAAATGAAGCCAATGCAATCACAAAAGAAGATGACAAGAGTTCGTGGGAGCAATATCACATAATACTTCTTTAACACGTTGTCCTGTACTGAATTCGATCCTTGCTTGACTCGGGTGAAAGCTTGTTGGTAACTAGAGTTTCTCCACCAATCTTTGGCTTACAACATTGTTGTCGCTTTTGTAAGCGAATGCAACTAAACATGGGTGGCCTTCGATGAAACACATTCTTTCTCTACTTCCTTTTCGATAATCTTTTTCTTTACTTCTTTTCTTTTTCTTCAATTTCCCTTCCTTCTACAGTTTATATTTCTTCTTTTTCCATTCTTTCTTTTTCTATTTTCTTCTTCAGCGTATGCTGATCCTTCTTGGCTTGTCTTGGTGTCATAAATTTCAACTTCATTTCATGTCCCTCATGCCTCAAATAAAGGGAACGTTGATCAAGATTGAGCATTTTAAAATGAAGCCAATGCAATCACAAAAGAAGATGACAAGAGTTCGTGGGAGCAATATTACATAATACTTCTTTCACACATTGTCCTGTACTGAATTCGATCCTTGGTTGATTCGGGTGAAAGCTTGTTGGTAACTGGAGTTTCTCCACCAATCTTTGGCTTACAACATTGTTGTCGCTTTCGTAAACGAATGCAACTAAACATGGGTGGCCTTCGATGAAACACCTTATTTCTCTACTTCCTTTTCCATCATATTTATCTTTTCTAACTTTTCGTTTTCTTCAATTTCCCTTCCTTCTACAGTTTATATTTCTTCTTTTTCTATTCTTTGTTTTTCTATTTTCTCCTTCAGCCTATGTTGATCCATACTGGCTTGTCTTGGTGTCATAAATTTCAACTTCATTTCATGTCCCTCATGCCTCAAATAAAGGCAACGTTCATCAAGATTGAACATTTTAAAATGAAGCCATGTCCATCTCAAAAGAAGATGACAAGAGTTCGTGGGACAAATAACACATAATACTTCTTTCACACACTGTCCCGTACTGAATTTTATCCTTGCCATCTTCGAATGAAAGGTTGTTGGTAACTGTAGTTTCTCCACCAATAATTGGCTTACAACATTGTTGTCGCTTTCGTAAACGAATGCAACTAAACATGGGTGGCCTTCGATGAAACACATTCTTTCTCTACTTCATTTTCCATAATCTTTTTCTTTACTTCCTTTTCTTTTTCTTCAATTTCCATTCCTTCTGCAGTTTATATTTCTTCTTTTTCTATTCTTTCTTTTTCTATTTTCTTCTTCAGCGTATGCTGATCCTTCTTGGCTTGTCTTGGTGTCATAAATTTCAACTTCATTTCATGTCCCTCATGCCTCAAATAAAGGGAACGTTGATCAAGATTGAACATTTTAAAATGAAGCCAAGGCAATCACAAAAGAAGATGACAAGAGTTCGTGGGAGCAATATCACATAATACTTCTTTCACACATTGTCCTGTACTGAATTCGATCCTTGCTTGATTCGGGTGAAAGCTTGTTGGTAACTGGAGTTTCTCCACCAATCTTTGGCTTACAACATTGTTGTCGCTTTCGTAAACGAATGCAACTAAACATGGGTGGCCTTCGATGAAACACCTTATTTCTCTACTTCCTTTTCCATCATATTTATCTTTTCAAACTTTTCGTTTTCTTCAATTTCCCTTCCTTGTAGAGTTTATATTTCTCCTTTTTCTATTCTTTCTTTTTCTATTTTCTCCTTCAGCCTGTGTTGATCCATACTGGCTTGTCTTGGTGTGATAAATTTCAGCTTCATTTCATGTCCCTCATGCCTCAAATAAAGGCAACGTTCATCAAGATTGAACATTTTAAAATGAAGCCATGTCCATCTCAAAAGAAGATGACAAGAGTTCGTGGGAGCAATAACACATAATACTTCTATCACACACTGTCCCGTACTGAATTTTATCCTTGCCGTATTCGAATGAAAGCTTGTTGGTAACTGTAGTTTCTCCACCAATATTTGGCTTACAACATTGTTGTCGCTTTCGTAAACGAATGCAATTAAACATGGGTGGCCTTCGATGAAACACATTCTTTCTCTACTTCCTTTTCCATAATCTTTTTCTTTTCTTCCTTTTGTTTTTCTTCAATTTCCCTTCCTTCTGCAGTTTATATTTCTTCTTTTTCTATTCTTTCTTTTTCTATTTTCTTCTTCAGCGTATGCTGATCCTTCTTGGCTTGTCTTGGTGTCATAAATTTCAACTTCATTTCATGTCCCTCATGCCTCAAATAAAGGGAACGTTGATCAAGATTGAACATTTTAAAATGAAGCCAAGGCAATCACAAAAGAAGATGACAAGAGTTCGTGGGAGCAATATCACATAATACTTCTTTCACATATTGACCTGTACTGAATTCGATTCTTGCTTGATTCGGGTGAAAGCTTGTTGGTAACTGGAGTTTCTCCACCAATCTTTGGCTTACAACATTGTTGTCGCTTTCGTAAACGAATGCAACTAAACATGGGTGGCCTTCGATGAAACACCTTATTTCTCTACTTCCTTTTCCATCATATTTATCTTTTCAAACTTTTCGTTTTCTTCAATTTCCCTTCCTTCTACAGTTTATATTTCTTCTTTTTCTATTCTTTCTTTTTCTATTTTCTCCTTCAGCCTATGTTGATCCATACTGGCTTGTCTTGGTGTGATAAATTTCAGCTTCATTTCATGTCCCTCATTCCTCAAATAAAGGCAACGTTCATCAAGATTGAACATTTTAAAATGAAGCCATGTCCATCTCAAAAGAAGATGACAAGAGTTCGTGGGAGCAATAACACATAATACTTCTATCACACACTGTCCCGTACTGAATTTTATCTTTGTCGTATTCGAATGAAAGCTTGTTGGTAACTGTAGTTTCTCCACCAATATTTGGCTTACAACATTGTTGTCGCTTTCATAAACGAATGCAACTAAACATGGGTGGCCTTCGATGAAACACCTTATTTCTCTACTTCCTTTTCCATCATATTTATCTTTTCTAACTTTTCGTTTTCTTCAATTTCCCTTCCTTCTACAGTTTATATTTCTTCTTTTTCTATTCTTTCTTTTTCTATTTTCTCCTTCAGCCTATGTTGATCCATACTGGCTTGTCTTGGTGTCATAAATTTCAACTTCATTTCATGTCCCTCATGCCTCAAATAAAGGGAACGTTGATCAAGATTGAACATTTTAAAATGAAGCCAATGCAATCACAAAAGAAGATGACAAGAGTTCGTGGGAGCAATATCACCTAATACTTCTTTAACACGTTGTCCTGTACTGAATTCGATCCTTGCTTGATTCGGGTGAAAGCTTGTTGGTAACTAGAGTTTCTCCACCAATCTTTGGCTTACAACATTGTTGTCGCTTTTGTAAACGAATGCAACTAAACATGGGTGGCCTTCGATGAAACACATTCTTTCTCTACTTCCTTTTCGATAATCTTTTTCTTTACTTCTTTTCTTTTTCTTCAATTTCCCTTCCTTCTGCAGTTTATATTTCTTCTTTTTCTATTCTTTCTTTTTCTATTTTCTTCTTCAGCGTATGCTGATCCTTCTTGGCCTGTCTTGGTGTCATAAATTTCAACTTCATTTCATGTCCCTCATGCCTCAAATAAAGGCAACGTTCATCAAGATTGAACATTTTAAAATGAAGCCATGTCTATCTCAAAAGAAGATGACAAGAGTTCGTGGGAGCAATAACACATAATACTTCTTTCACACACTGTCCCGTACTGAATTTTATCCTTACCATATTCGAGTGAAAGCTTATTGGTAACTGTAGTTTCTCCACCAATATTTGGCTTACAACATTGTTGTCGCTTTCGTAAACGAATGCAACTAAACATGGGTGGCCTTCGATGAAACACATTCTTTCTCTACTTCCTTTTCGATAATCTTTTTCTTTACTTCCTTTGCTCTTTCTTCAATTTCCCTTCCTTCTACAGTTTATATTTCTTCTTTTTCTATTCTTTCTTTTTCTATTTTCTTCTTCAGCGTACGCTGATCCTTCTTGGCTTGTCTTGGTGTCATAAATTTCAACTTCATTTCATGTCCCTCATGCCTCAAATAAAGGGAACGTTGATCAAGATTGAGCATTTTAAAATGAAGCCAATGCAATCACAAAAGAAGATGACAAGAGTTCGTGGGAGCAATATTACATATTACTTCTTTCACACATTGTCATGTACTGAATTCGATCCTTGCTTGATTCGGGTGAAAGCTTGTTGGGAACTGGAGTTTCTCCACCAATCTTTGGCTTACAACATTGTTGTCGCTTTCGTAAACGAATGCAACTAAACATGGGTGGCGTTCGATGAAACACCTTATTTCTCTACTTCCTTTTCCGTCATATTTATCTTTTCTAACTTTTCATTTTCTTCAATTTCCCTTCCTTCTACAGTTTATATTTCTTCTTTTTCTATTCTTTCTTTTTCTATTTTCTCCTTCAGCCTATGTTGATCCATACTGGCTTGTCTTGGTGTCATAAATTTCAACTTCATTTCATGTCCCTCATGCCTCAAATAAAGGCAACGTTCATCAAGATTGAACATTTTAAAATGAAGCCATGTCCATCTCAAAAGAAAATGACAAGAGTTCGTGGGAGGAATAACACATAATACTTCTTTCACACACTGTTCCGTACTGAATTTTATCCTTGCCATATTCGAGTGAAAGCTTGTTGGTAACTGTAGTTTCTCCACCAATATTTGGCTTACAACATTGTTGTCGCTTTCGTAAACGAATGCAACTAAACATGGGTGGCCTTCGATGAAACACATTCTTTCTCTACTTCCTTTTTGATAACCTTTTTCTTTATTTCCTTTTCTTTTTCTTCAATTTCCCTTCCTTCTACAGTTTATATTTCTTCTTTTTCTATTCTTTCTTTTTCTATTTTCTTCTTCAGTGTATGCTGATCCTTCTTGGCTTGTCTTGGTGTCATAAATTTCAACTTCATTTCATGTCCCTCATGCCTCAAATAAAGGCAACTTTCATCAAGATTGAACATTTTAAAATGAAGCCATGTCCATCTCAAAAGAAGATGACAAGAGTTCGTGGGAGCAATAACACATAATACTTCTTTCACACACTGTCCCGTACTGAATTTTATCCTTGCCATATTCGAGTGAAAGCTTGTTGGTAACTGTAGTTTCTCCACCAATATTTGGCTTACAACATTGTTGTCGCTATCGTAAACGAATGCAACTAAACATGGGTGGCCTTCGATGAAACACCTTATTTCTCTACTTCCTTTTCCATCATATTTATCTTTTCTAACTTTTCGTTTTCTTCAATTTCCCTTCCTTCTACAGTTTATATTTCTTCTTTTTCTATTCTTTCTTTTTCTATTTTCTCCTTCAGCCTATGTTGATCCTTCTTGGCTTGTCTTGGTGTCATAAATTTCAACTTCATTTCATGTCCCTCATGCCTCAAATAAAGGCAACGTTCATCAAGATTGAACATTTTAAAATGAAGCCATGTCCATCTCAAAAGAAGATGACAAGAGTTCGTGGGAGCAATAACACATAATACTTCTTTCACACACTGTCCCGTACTGAATTTTATCCTTACCATATTCGAGTGAAAGCTTGTTGGTAACTGTAGTTTCTCCACCAATATTTGGCTTACAACATTGTTGTCGCTTTCGTAAACGAATGCAACTAAACATGGGTGGCCTTCGATGAAACACATTCTTTCTCTACTTCCTTTTTGCATAATCTTTTTCTTTACTTCCTTTTCTTTTTCTTCAATTTCCCTTCCTTCTGCAGTTTATATTTCTTCTTTTTCTATTCTTTCTTTTTCTATTTTCTTCTTCAGCGTATGCTGATCCTTCTTGGCTTGTCTTGGTGTCATAAATTTCAACTTCATTTCATGTCCCTCATGCCTCAAATAAAGGGAACGTAGATCAAGATTGAGCATTTTAAAATGAAGCCAATGCAATCACAAAAGAAGATGACAAGAGTTCGTGGGAGCAATATCACATAATACTTCTTTCACACATTGTCCTGTACTGAATTCGATCGTTGCTTGATTCGGGTGAAAGCTTGTTGGTAACTGGAGTTTCTCCACCAATCTTTGGCTTACAACATTGTTGTCCCTTTCGTAAACGAATGCAACTAAACATGGGTGGCCTTCGATGAAACACCTTATTTCTCTACTTCATTTTCCATCATATTTATCTTTTCTAACTTTTCGTTTTCTTCAATTTCCCTTCCTTCTACAGTTTATATTTCTTCTTTTTCTATTCTTTCTTTTTCTATTTTCTCCTTCAGCCTATGTTGATCCATACTAGCTTGTCTTGGTGTCATAAATTTAATCTTCATTTCATGTCCCTCATGCCTCAAATAAAGGCAACGTTCATCAAGATTGAACATTTTAAAATGAAGCCATGTCCATCTCAAAAGAAGATGACAAGAGTTCGTGGGAGCAATAACACATAATACTTCTTTCACACACTGTCCCGTACTGAATTTTATCCTTGCCATATTCGAATGAAAGCTTATTGGTAACTGTAGTTTCTCCACCAATCTTTGGCTTACAACATTGTTGTCGCTTTCATAAACGAATGCAACTAAACATGGGTGGCCTTCGATGAAATACCTTATTTCTCTACTTCCTTTTCCATCATATTTATCTTTTCTAACTTTTCATTTTCTTCAATTTCCCTTCCTTCTACAGTTTATATTTCTTCTTTTTCTATTCTTTCTTTTTCTATTTTCTCCTTCAGCCTATGTTGATCCATACTAGCTTGTCTTGGTGTCATAAATTTCAACTTCATTTCATGTCCCTCATGCCTCAAATAAAGGCAACGTTCATCAAGATTGAACATTTTAAAATGAAGCCATGTCCATCTCAAAAGAAGATGACAAGAGTTCGTGGGAGCAATAACACATAATACTTCTTTCACACACTGTCCCGTACTGAATTTTATCCTTGCCATATTCGAATGAAAGCTTGTTGGTAACTGTAGTTTCTCCACCAATATTTGGCTTACAATATTGTTGTCGCTTTCGTAAACGAATGCAACTAAACATGGGTGGCCTTCGATGAAACACATTCTTTCTCTACTTCCTTTTTGCATAATCTTTTTCTTTACTTCCTTTTCTTTTTCTTCAATTTCCCTTCCTTCTGCAGTTTATATTTCTTCTTTTTCTATTCTTTCTTTTTCTATTTTCTTCTTCAGCGTATGCTGATCCTTCTTGGCTTGTCTTGGTGTCATAAATTTCAACTTCATTTCATGTCCCTCATGCCTCAAATAAAGGCAACTTTCATCAAGATTGAACATTTTAAAATGAAGCCAATGCAATCACAAAAGAAGATGACAAGAGTTCGTGGGAGCAATATCACATAATACTTCTTTCACACATTGTCCTGTACTGAATTCGATCGTTGCTTGATTCGGGTGAAAGCTTGTTGGTAACTGGAGTTTCTCCACCAATCTTTGGCTTACAACATTGTTGTCGCTTTCGTAAACGAATGCAACTAAACATGGGTGGCCTTCGATGAAACACCTTATTTCTCTACTTCCTTTTCCATCATATTTATCTTTTCTAACTTTTCGTTTTCTTCAATTTCCCTTCCTTCTACAGTTTATATTTCTTCTTTTTCTATTCTTTCTTTTTCTATTTTCTCCTTCAGCCTATGTTGATCCATACTGGCTTGTGTTGGTGTCATAAATTTCAACTTCATTTCATGTCCCTCATGCCTCAAATAAAGGCAACGTTCATCAAGATTGAACATTTTAAAATGAAGCCATGTCCATCTCAAAAGAAGATGACAAGAGTTCGTGGGAGCAATAACACATAATACTTCTTTCACACACTGTCCCGTACTGAATTTTATCCTTGCAATATTCGAATGAAAGCTTGTTGGTAACTGTAGTTTCTCCACCAATATTTGGCTTACAACATTGTTGTCGCTTTCGTAAACGAATGCAACTAAACATGGGTGGCCTTCGATGAAACACATTCTTTCTCTACTTCCTTTTCCATCATATTTATCTTTTCTAACTTTTTGTTTTCTTCAATTTCCCTTCCTCCTACAGTTTATATTTCTTCCCTTTCTATTCTTTCTTTTTCTATTTTCTCCTTCAACCTATGTTGATCCTTCTTGGCTTGTCTTGGTGTCATAAATTTCAACTTCATTTCATGTCCCTCATGCCTCAAATAAAGGCAACGTTCATCAAGATTGAGCGTTTTAAAATGAACCCATGCCCATCTCAAAAGAAGATGACAAGAGTTCGTGGGAGCAATATCACATAATACTTCTTTCACACATTGTCCTGTACTGAATTCGATCGTTGCTTGATTCGGGTGAAAGCTTGTTGGTAACTGGAGTTTCTCCACCAATCTTTGGCTTACAACATTGTTCTCGCTTTCGTAAACGAATGCAACTAAACATGGGTGGCCTTCGATGAAACACCTTATTTCTCTACTTCCTTTTCCATCATATTTATCTTTTCTAACTTTTCGTTTTCTTCAATTTCCCTTCCTTCTACAGTTTATATTTCTTCTTTTTCTATTCTTTCTTTTTCTATTGTCTCCTTCAGCCTATGTTGATCCATACTGGCTTGTCTTGGTGTCATAAATTTCAACTTCATTTCATGTCCCTCATGCCTCAAATAAAGGCAACGTTCATCAAGATTGAACATTTTAAAATGAAGCCATGTCCATCTCAAAAGAAGATGACAAGAGTTCGTGGGAGCAATAACACATAATACTTCTTTCACACACTGTCCCGTACTGAATTTTATCCTTGCAATATTCGAATGAAAGCTTGTTGGTAACTGTAGAGTCTCCACCAATATTTGGCTTACAACATTGTTGTCGCTTTCGTAAACGAATGCAACTAAACATGGGTGGCCTTCGATGAAACACATTCTTTCTCTACTTCCTTTTCCATCATATTTATCTTTTCTAACTTTTCGTTTTCTTCAATTTCCCTTCCTCCTACAGTTTATATTTCTTCCTTTTCTATTCTTTCTTTTTCTATTTTCTCCTTCAACCTATGTTGATCCTTCTTGGCATGTCTTGGTGTCATAAATTTCAACTTCATTTCATGTCCCTCATGCCTCAAATAAAGGGAACGTTCATCAAGATTGAGCGTTTTAAAATGAAGCCATGCCCATCGCAAAAGAAGATGACAAGGGTTCGTGGGAGCAATATCACATAATACTTCTTCCACACATTGTCCTGTACTGAATTTGATCCTTGCTTGATTCGGGTGAAAGCTTGTTGGTAACTGTAGTTTCACCACCAATCTTTGGCTTACAACATTGTTGTCGCTTTCGTAAACGAATGCAACTAAACATGGGTGGCCTTCGATGAAACACCTTATTTCTCTCTACTTCCTTTTCCATCATATTTATCTTTTCTAACTTTTCGTTTTCCTCAATTTCCCTTCCTTCTACAGTTTATATTTCTTCTTTTTCTATTCTTTCTTTTTCTATTTTCTCCTTCAGCCTATGTTGATCCATACTGGCTTGTCTTGGTGTCATAAATTTCAACTTCATTTCATGTCCCTCATGCCTCAAATAAAGGCAACGTTCATCAAGATTGAACATTTTAAAATGAAGCCATGTCCATCTCAAAAGAAGATGACAAGAGTTCGTGGGAGCAATAACACATAATACTTCTTTCACACACTGTCCCGTACTGAATTTTATCCTTGCAATATTCGAATGAAAGCTTGTTGGTAACTGTAGAGTCTCCACCAATATTTGGCTTACAACATTGTTGTCGCTTTCGTAAACGAATGCAACTAAACATGGGTGGCCTTCGATGAAACACATTCTTTCTCTACTTCCTTTTCCATCATATTTATCTTTTCTAACTTTTCGTTTTCTTCAATTTCCCTTCCTCCTACAGTTTATATTTCTTCCTTTTCTATTCTTTCTTTTTCTATTTTCTCCTTCAACCTATGTTGATCCTTCTTGGCATGTCTTGGTGTCATAAATTTCAACTTCATTTCATGTCCCTCATGCCTCAAATAAAGGGAACGTTCATCAAGATTGAGCGTTTTAAAATGAAGCCATGCCCATCGCAAAAGAAGATGACAAGGGTTCGTGGGAGCAATATCACATAATACTTCTTCCACACATTGTCCTGTACTGAATTTGATCCTTGCTTGATTCGGGTGAAAGCTTGTTGGTAACTGTAGTTTCACCACCAATCTTTGGCTTACAACATTGTTGTCGCTTTCGTAAACGAATGCAACTAAACATGGGTGGCCTTCGATGAAACACCTTATTTCTCTCTACTTCCTTTTCCATCATATTTATCTTTTCTAACTTTTCGTTTTCTTCAATTTCCCTTCCTTCTACAGTTTATATTTCTTCTTTTTCTATTCTTTCTTTTTCTATTTTCTCCTTCAGCCTATGTTGATCCATACTGACTTGTCTTGGTGTCATAAATTTCAACTTCATTTCATGTCCCTCATGCCTCAAATAAAGGCAACGTTCATCAAGATTGAACATTTTAAAATGAAGCCATGTCCATCTCAAAAGAAGATGACAAGAGTTCGTGGGAGCAATAACACATAATACTTCTTTCACACACTGTCCCGTACTGAATTTTATCCTTGCCATATTCGAATGAAAGCTTGTTGGTAACTGTAGTTTCTCCACCAATATTTGGCTTACAACATTGTTGTCGCTTTCGTAAACGAATGCAACTAAACATGGGTGGCCTTCGATGAAACACATTCTTTCTCTACTTCCTTTTTGCATAATCTTTTTCTTTACTTCCTTTTCTTTTTCTTCAATTTCCCTTCCTTCTGCAGTTTATATTTCTTCTTTTTCTATTCTTTCTTTTTCTATTTTCTTCTTCAGCGTATGCTGATCCTTCTTGGCTTGTCTTGGAGTCATAAATTTCAACTTCATTTCATGTCCCTCATGCCTCAAATAAAGGCAACGTTCATCAAGATTGAGCGTTTTAAAATGAACCCATGCCCATCTCAAAAGAAGATGACAAGAGTTCGTGGGAGCAATATCACATAATACTTCTTTCACACATTGTCCTGTACTGAATTCGATCGTTGCTTGATTCGGGTGAAAGCTTGTTGGTAACTGGAGTTTCTCCACCAATCTTTGGCTTACAACATTGTTGTCGCTTTCGTAAACGAATGCAACTAAACATGGGTGGCCTTCGATGAAACACCTTATTTCTCTACTTCCTTTTCCATCATATTTATCTTTTCTAACTTTTCGTTTTCTTCAATTTCCCTTCCTTCTACAGTTTATATTTCTTCTTTTTCTATTCTTTCTTTTTCTATTGTCTCCTTCAGCCTATGTTGATCCATACTGGCTTGTCTTGGTGTCATAAATTTCAACTTCATTTCATGTCCCTCATGCCTCAAATAAAGGCAACGTTCATCAAGATTGAACATTTTAAAATGAAGCCATGTCCATCTCAAAAGAAGATGACAAGAGTTCGTGGGAGCAATAACACATAATACTTCTTTCACACACTGTCCCGTACTGAATTTTATCCTTGCAATATTCGAATGAAAGCTTGTTGGTAACTGTAGAGTCTCCACCAATATTTGGCTTACAACATTGTTGTCGCTTTCGTAAACGAATGCAACTAAACATGGGTGGCCTTCGATGAAACACATTCTTTCTCTACTTCCTTTTCCATCATATTTATCTTTTCTAACTTTTCGTTTTCTTCAATTTCCCTTCCTCCTACAGTTTATATTTCTTCCTTTTCTATTCTTTCTTTTTCTATTTTCTCCTTCAACCTATGTTGATCCTTCTTGGCATGTCTTGGTGTCATAAATTTCAACTTCATTTCATGTCCCTCATGCCTCAAATAAAGGGAACGTTCATCAAGATTGAGCGTTTTAAAATGAAGCCATGCCCATCGCAAAAGAAGATGACAAGGGTTCGTGGGAGCAATATCACATAATACTTCTTCCACACATTGTCCTGTACTGAATTTGATCCTTGCTTGATTCGGGTGAAAGCTTGTTGGTAACTGTAGTTTCACCACCAATCTTTGGCTTACAACATTGTTGTCGCTTTCGTAAACGAATGCAACTAAACATGGGTGGCCTTCGATGAAACACCTTATTTCTCTCTACTTCCTTTTCCATCATATTTATCTTTTCTAACTTTTCGTTTTCCTCAATTTCCCTTCCTTCTACAGTTTATATTTCTTCTTTTTCTATTCTTTCTTTTTCTATTTTCTCCTTCAGCCTATGTTGATCCATACTGGCTTGTCTTGGTGTCATAAATTTCAACTTCATTTCATGTCCCTCATGCCTCAAATAAAGGCAACGTTCATCAAGATTGAACATTTTAAAATGAAGCCATGTCCATCTCAAAAGAAGATGACAAGAGTTCGTGGGAGCAATAACACATAATACTTCTTTCACACACTGTCCCGTACTGAATTTTATCCTTGCAATATTCGAATGAAAGCTTGTTGGTAACTGTAGAGTCTCCACCAATATTTGGCTTACAACATTGTTGTCGCTTTCGTAAACGAATGCAACTAAACATGGGTGGCCTTCGATGAAACACATTCTTTCTCTACTTCCTTTTCCATCATATTTATCTTTTCTAACTTTTCGTTTTCTTCAATTTCCCTTCCTCCTACAGTTTATATTTCTTCCTTTTCTATTCTTTCTTTTTCTATTTTCTCCTTCAACCTATGTTGATCCTTCTTGGCATGTCTTGGTGTCATAAATTTCAACTTCATTTCATGTCCCTCATGCCTCAAATAAAGGGAACGTTCATCAAGATTGAGCGTTTTAAAATGAAGCCATGCCCATCGCAAAAGAAGATGACAAGGGTTCGTGGGAGCAATATCACATAATACTTCTTCCACACATTGTCCTGTACTGAATTTGATCCTTGCTTGATTCGGGTGAAAGCTTGTTGGTAACTGTAGTTTCACCACCAATCTTTGGCTTACAACATTGTTGTCGCTTTCGTAAACGAATGCAACTAAACATGGGTGGCCTTCGATGAAACACCTTATTTCTCTCTACTTCCTTTTCCATCATATTTATCTTTTCTAACTTTTCGTTTTCTTCAATTTCCCTTCCTTCTACAGTTTATATTTCTTCTTTTTCTATTCTTTCTTTTTCTATTTTCTCCTTCAGCCTATGTTGATCCATACTGACTTGTCTTGGTGTCATAAATTTCAACTTCATTTCATGTCCCTCATGCCTCAAATAAAGGCAACGTTCATCAAGATTGAACATTTTAAAATGAAGCCATGTCCATCTCAAAAGAAGATGACAAGAGTTCGTGGGAGCAATAACACATAATACTTCTTTCACACACTGTCCCGTACTGAATTTTATCCTTGCCATATTCGAATGAAAGCTTGTTGGTAACTGTAGTTTCTCCACCAATATTTGGCTTACAACATTGTTGTCGCTTTCGTAAACGAATGCAACTAAACATGGGTGGCCTTCGATGAAACACATTCTTTCTCTACTTCCTTTTTGCATAATCTTTTTCTTTACTTCCTTTTCTTTTTCTTCAATTTCCCTTCCTTCTGCAGTTTATATTTCTTCTTTTTCTATTCTTTCTTTTTCTATTTTCTTCTTCAGCGTATGCTGATCCTTCTTGGCTTGTCTTGGAGTCATAAATTTCAACTTCATTTCATGTCCCTCATGCCTCAAATAAAGGCAACTTTCATCAAGATTGAACATTTTAAAATGAAGCCATGTCCATCTCAAAAGAAGATAACAAGAGTTCGTGGGAGCAATAACACATAATACTTCTTTCACACACTGTCCCGTACTGAATTTTATCCTTGCCATATTCGAGTGAAAGCTTGTTGGTAACTGTAGTTTCTCCTCCAATATTTGGCTTACAACATTGTTGTCGCTTTCGTAAACGAATGCAACTAAACATGGGTGGCCTTCGATGAAACACCTTATTTCTCTACTTCCTTTTCCATCATATTTATCTTTTCTATCTTTTCGTTTTCTTCAATTTCCCTTCCTTCTACAGTTTATATTTCTTCTTTTTCTATTCTTTGTTTTTCTATTTTCTCCTTCAGCCTATGTTGATCCATACTAGCTTGTCTTGGTGTCATAAATTTAATCTTCATTTCATGTCCCTCATGCCTCAAATAAAGGCAACGTTCATCAAGATTGAACATTTTAAAATGAAGCCATGTCCATCTCAAAAGAAGATGACAAGAGTTCGTGGGAGCAATAACACATAATACTTCTTTCACACACTGTCCCGTACTGAATTTTATCCTTGCCATATTCGAATGAAAGCTTATTGGTAACTGTAGTTTCTCCACCAATCTTTGGCTTACAACATTGTTGTCGCTTTCGTAAACAAATGCAACTAAACATGGGTGGCCTTCGATGAAACACATTCTTTCTCTACTTCCTTTTCGATAATCTTTTTCTTTACTTCCTTTTCTTTTTCTTCAATTTCCCTTCCTTCTGCAGTTTATATTTCTTCTTTTTCTATTCTTTCTTTTTCTATTTTCTTCTTCAGCGTATGCTGATCCTTCCTGGCTTGTCTTGGTGTCATAAATTTCAACTTCATTTCATGTCCCTCATGCCTCAAATAAAGGGAACGTTGATCAAGATTGAACATTTTAAAATGAAGCCAATGCAATCACAAAAGAAGATGACAAGAGTTCGTGGGAGCAATATCACATAATACTTCTTCCACACATTGTCCTGTACTGAATTCGATCGTTGCTTGATTCGGGTGAAAGCTTGTTGGTAACTGGAGTTTCTCCACCAATCTTTGGCTTACAACATTGTTGTCGCTTTCGTAAACGAATGCAACTAAACATGGGTGGCCTTCGATGAAACACCTTATTTCTCTACTTCCTTTTCCATCATATTTATCTTTTCTAACTTTTCGTTTTCTTCAATTTCCCTTCCTTCTACAGTTTATATTTCTTCTTTTTCTATTCTTTCTTTTTCTATTTTCTCCTTCAGCCTATGTTGATCCATACTGGCTTGTCTTGGTGTCATAAATTTCAACTTCATTTCATGTCCCTCATGCCTCAAATAAAGGCAACGTTCATCAAGATTGAACATTTTAGAATGAAGCCATGTCCATCTCAAAAGAAGATGACAAGAGTTCGTGGGAGCAATAACACATAATACTTCTTTCACACACTGTCCCGTACTGAATTTTATCCTTGCAATATTCGGATGAAAGCTTGTTGGTAACTGTAGTTTCTCCACCAATATTTGGCTTACAACATTGTTGTCGCTTTCGTAAACGAATGCAACTAAACGTGGGTGGCCTTCGATGAAACACATTCTTTCTCTACTTCCTTTTCCATCATATTTATCTTTTCTAACTTTTTGTTTTCTTCAATTTCCCTTCCTTCTACAGTTTATATTTCTTCTTTTTCTATTCTTTCTTTTTCTATTTTCTCCTTCAACCTATGTTGATCCTTCTTGGCTTGTCTTGGTGTCATAAATTTCAACTTCATTTCATGTCCTTCATGCCTCAAATAAAGGCAACGTTCATCAAGATTGAACATTTTAAAATGAAGCCATGTCCATCTCAAAAGAAGATGACAAGAGTTCGTGGGAGCAATAACACATAATACTCCTTTCACACACTGTCCCGTACTGAATTTTATCCTTGCCATATTCGGATGAAAGCTTGTTGGTAACTGTAGTTTCTCCACCAATATTTGGCTTACAACATTGTTGTCGCTTTCGTAAACGAATGCAACTAAACGTGTGTGGCCTTCGATGAAACAACTTCTTTCTCTACTTCCTTTTCTATAATCTTTTTCTTTACTTCCTTTTCTTTTTCTTCAATTTCCCTTCCTTCTGCAGTTTATATTTCTTCTTTTTCTATTCTTTCTTTTTCTATTTTCTCCTTCAACGTATGTTGATCCTTCTTCGCTTGTCTTGGTGTCATGAATTTCAACTTCATTTCATGTCCCTCATGCCTCAAATAAAGGGAACATTCATCATGATTGAGCGTTTTAAAATGAAGCCATGCCCATCTCAAAAGAAGATAACAAGAGTTCGTGGGAGCAATAACACATAATACTTCTTTCACACACTGTCCCGTACTGAATTTTATCCTTGCAATATTCGAATGAAAGCTTGTTGGTAACTGTAGTTTCTCCACCAATATTTGGCGTACAACATTGTTGTCGCTTTCGTAAATGAATGCAACGAAACATGGGTGGCCTTCGATGAAACACCTTATTTCTCTACTTCCTTTTCCATCATATTTATCTTTTCTAACTTTTCGTTTTCTTCAATTTCCATTCCTTCTACAGTTTATATTTCTTCTTTTTCTATTCTTTCTTTTTCTATTTTCTCCTTCAACCTATGTTGATCCATACTGGCTTGTCTTGGTGTCATAAATTTCAACTTCATTTCATGTCCCTCATGCCTCAAATAAAGGCAACGTTCATCAAGATTGAACATTTTAAAATGAAGCCATGTCCATCTCAAAAGAAGATGACAAGAGTTCGTGGGAGCAATAACACATAATACTTCTTTCACACACTATCCCGTACTGAATTTTATCCTTGCCATATTCGAATGAAAGCTTGTTGGTAACTGTAGTTTCTCCACCAATATTTGGCTTACAACATTGTTGTCGCTTTCGTAAACAAATGCAACTAAACATGGGTGGCCTTCGATGAAACACATTCTTTCTCTACTTCCTTTTCGATAATCTTTTTCTTTACTTCCTTTTCTTTTTCTTCAATTTCCCTTCCTTCTGCAGTTTATATTTCTTCTTTTTCTATTCTTTCTTTTTCTATTTTCTTCTTCAGCGTATGCTGATCCTTCCTGGCTTGTCTTGGTGTCATAAATTTCAACTTCATTTCATGTCCCTCATGCCTCAAATAAAGGGAACGTTGATCAAGATTGAGCATTTTAAAATGAAGTCAATGCAATCACAAAAGAAGATGACAAGAGTTCGTGGGAGCAATATCACATAATACTTCTTTCACACATTGTCCTGTACTGAATTCGATCGTTGCTTGATTCGGGTGAAAGCTTGTTGGTAACTGGAGTTTCTCCATCAATCTTTGGCTTACAACATTGTTGTCGCTTTCGTAAACGAATGCAACTAAACATGGGTGGCCTTCGATGAAACACATTCTTTCTCTACTTCCTTTTCCATCATATTTATCTTTTCTAACTTTTCGTTTTCTTCAATTTCCCTTCCTTCTACAGTTTATATTTCTTCTTTTTCAATTCTTTCTTTTTCTATTTTCTCCTTCAGCCTATGTTGATCCATACTGGCTTGTCTTGGTGTCATAAATTTCAACTTCATTTCATGTCCCTCATGCCTCAAATAAAGGCAACGTTCATCAAGATTGAACATTTTAAAATGAAGCCATGTCCATCTCAAAAGAAGATGACAAGAGTTCGTGGGAGCAATAACACATAATACTTCTTTCACACACTGTCTCGTACTGAATTTTATCCTTGCAATATTCGAATGAAAGCTTGTTGGTAACTGTAGTTTCTCCACCAATATTTGGCTTACAACATTGTTGTCGCTTTCGTAAACGAATGCAACTAAACATGGGTGGCCTTCGATGAAACACATTCTTTCTCTACTTCCTTTTCCATCATATTTATCTTTTCTAACTTTTTGTTTACTTCAATTTCCCGTCCTTCTACAGTTTATATTTCTTCTTTTTCTATTCTTTCTTTTTCTATTTTCTCCATCAACCTATGTTGATCCTTCTTGGCTTGTCTTGGTGTCATGAATTTAAAATTCATTTCATGTCCCTGATGCCTCAAATAAATGGAACATTCATCAAGATTGAGCGTTTTAAAATGAAGCCATGCCCATCTCAAAACAAGATGACAAGAGTTCGTGGGAACAATATCACATAATTCTTCTTTCACACATTGTCCTGTACTGAATTTGATCCTTGCTTGATTCGGATGAAACCTTGTTGGTAACTTGAGTTTCTCCACCAATCTTTAGTTTACAACATTGTTGTCGCTTTCGTAAACGAATGCAACTAAACATGGGTGGCCTTCGATTAAACACCTTGTTCTCTACTACCTTTTCCATAATCTTTTTCTTTCACAAATTGTCCTGTACTGAATTTGATCCTTGCTTGATTCGGATGAAAGCTTGTTGTTAACTTCAGTTTCTCCTCCAATCTTTGGCTTACAACATTGTTGTCGCTTTCGTAAACGAATGCAACTAAACATGGGTGGCATTCGATTAAACACCTTGTTCTCTACTACCTTTTTCATAATCTTTTTCTTTACTTCCTTTTCTTTTTCTTTAATTTCCCATCCTTCTGCAGTTTATATTTCTTCTTTTTCTATTCTTTCTTTTTCTTTTTTCTTCTTCAGCGTATGCTGATCCTTCCTGGCTTGTCTTGGTGTCATAAATTTCAACTTCATTTCATGTCCCTCATGCCTCAAATAAAGGGAACGTTGATCAAGAATGAGCATTTTAAAATGAAGCCAATGCAATCACAAAGGAAGATGACAAGAGTTCGTGGGAGCAATATCACATAATACTTCTTTCACACATTGTCCTGTACTGAATTCGATCGTTGCTTGATTCGGGTGAAAGCTTGTTGGTAACTGGAGTTTCTCCACCAATCTTTGGCTTACAACATTGTTGTCGCTTTCGTAAACGAATGCAACTAAACATGGGTGGCCTTCGATGAAACACCTTATTTCTCTACTTCCTTTTCCATCATATTTATCTTTTCTAACTTTTCGTTTTCTTCAATTTCCATTCCTTCTACAGTTTATATTTCTTGCCATATTCGAATGAAAGCTTGTTGGTAACTGTAGTTTCTCCACCAATATTTGGCTTACAACATTGTTGTCGCTTTCGTAAACGAATGCAACTAAACATGGATGGCCTTCGATGAAACACCTTATTTCTCTACTTCCTTTTCCATCATATTTATCTTTTCTAACTTTTCGTTTTCTTCAATTTCCCTTCCCTCTACAATTTATATTTCTTCTTTTTCTATTCTTTCTTTTTCTATTTTCACCTTCAGCCTATGTTGATCCATACTGGCTTGTCTTGGTGTCATAAATTTCCACTTCATTTCATGTCCCTCATGCCTCAAATAAAGGCAACGTTCATCAAGATTGAACATTTTAAAATGAAGCCTTGCCCATCTCAAAAGAAGATGACAAGAGTTCGTGGGAGCAATATCACATAATACTTCTTTCACACATTGTCCTGTACTGAATTTGATCCTTTCCATATTCGAATGAAAGCTTGTTGGTAACTGTAGTTTCACCACCAATCTTTTTCTTACAACATTGTTGTCGCTTTCGTAAACCAATGCAACTAAACATGGGTGGCCTTCGATGAAACAACTTCTCTCTCTACTTCCTTTTCCATAATCTTTTTCTTTACTTCCTTGTCTTTTTCTTCAATTTCCCTTCCTTCTGCAGTTTATATTTCTTCTTTTTCTATTCTTTCTTTTTCTATTTTCTTCTTCAGCGTATGCTGATCCTTCTTGGCATGTCTTGGTGTCATAAATTTCAACTTCATTTCATGTCCCTCATGCCTCAAATAAAGGGAACGTTCATCAAGATTGATCGTTTTAAAATGAAGCCATGCCCATCGCCAAAGAAGATGACAAGGGTTCGTGGGAGCAATATCACATAATACTTCTTCCACACATTGTCCTGTACTGAATTTGATCCTTGCTTGATTCGGGTGAAAGCTTGTTGGTAACTGTAGTTTCACCACCAATCTTTGGCTTACAACATTGTTGTCGCTTTCGTAAACCAATGCAACGAAACATGGGTGGCCTTCGATGAAACAACTTCTTTCTCTACTTCCTTTTCCATAATCTTTTTCTTTACTTCCTTGTCTTTTTCATCAATTTCCCTTCCTTCTGCAGTTTATATTTCTTCTTTTTCTATTCTTTCTTTTTCTATTTTCTTCTTCAGCATATGCTGATCCTTCTTGGCTTGTCTTGATGTCATAAATTTCAACTTCATTTCATGTCCCTCATGCCTCAAATAAAGGGAACGTTCATCAAGATTGAGCGTTTTAAAATGAAGCCATGCCCATCGCAAAAGAAGATGACAAGGGTTCGTGGGAGCAATATCACATAATACTTCTTCCTCACATTGTCCTGTACTGAATTTGATCCTTGCTTGATTCGGGTGAAAGCTTGTTGGTAACTGTAGTTTCACCACCAATCTTTGGCTTACAACATTGTTGCCGCTTTCGTAAACGAATGCAACTAAACATGGGTGGCCTTCGATGAAACAACTTCTTTCTCTACTTCCTTTTCCATAATCTTTTTCTTTACTTCCTTTTCTTTTTCTTCAATTTCCCTTCCTTCTGCAGTTTATATTTCTTCTTTTTCTATTCTTTCTTTTTCTATTTTCTTCTTCAGCGTATGCTGATCCTTCTTGGCTTGTTTTGGTGTCATAAATTTCAACTTCATTTCATGTCCCTCATGCCTCAAATAAAGGGAACGTTCATCAAGATTGAGCGTTTTAAAATGAAGCCATGCCCATCGCAAAAGAAGATGACAAGAGTTCGTGGGAGCAATATCACATAATACTTCTTTCACACATTGTCCTGTACTAAATTCGATCCTTGCTTGATTCAAGTGAAAGCTTGTCGTAACTGGAGTTTCTCCACCAATCTTTGGCTTACAACATTGTTGTCGCTTTCGTAAACGAATGCAACTAAACATGGGTGGCCTTCGATGAAACAACTTCTTTCTCTACTTCCTTTTCCATAATCTTTTTCTTTACTTCCTTTTCTTTTTCTTCAATTTCCCCTCCTTCTGCAGTTTATATTTCTTCTTTTTCTATTTTCTTCTTCAGCGTATGCTGATCCTTCTTGGCTTGTCTTGGTGTCATAAATTTCAAATTCATTTCATGTCCCTCATGCCTCAAATAAAGGGAACGTTCATCAAGATTGAGCATTTTAAAATGAAGCCATGCCCATCGCAAAAGAAGATGACAAGGGTTCGTGGGAGCAATATCACATAATACTTCTTCCACACATTGTCCTGTACTGAATTTGATCCTTGCTTGATTCGGGTGAAAGCTTTTTGGTAACTGTAGTTTCTCCACCAATTTTTGGCTTACAACATTGTTGTCGCTTTCGTAAACGAATGCAACTAAACATGGGTGGCCTTCGATGAAACAACTTCTTTCTCTACTTCCTTTTCCATAATCTTTTTCTTTACTTCCTTTTCTTTTTCTTCAATTTCCCTTCCTTCTGCAGTTTATATTTCTTCTTTTTCTATTCTTTCTTTTTCTATTTTCTTCTTCAGCGTATGCTGATCCTTCTTGGCTTGTTTTGGTGTCATAAATTTCAACTTCATTTCATGTCCCTCATGCCTCAAATAAAGGAAACGTTCATCAAGATTGAGCGTTTTAAAATGAAGCCATGCCCATCGCAAAAGAAGATGACAAGAGTTCGTGGGAGCAATATCACATAATACTTCTTTCACACATTGTCCAGTACTGAATTCGATCCCTGCTTGATTCGGGTGAAAGCTTGTTGTAACTGGAGTTTCTCCACCAATCTTTGGCTTACAACATTCTTGCCGCTTTCGTAAAACTAAACATGGATGGCCTTCGATGAAACACCTTATTTCTCTACTTCCTTTTCCATCATATTTATCTTTTCTAACTTTTCGTTTTCTTGAACTTCCCTTCCTTCTACAGTTTATATTTCTTCTTTTTCTATTCTTTCTTTTTCTATTTTCTTCTTCAGCGTATGCTGATCCTTCTTGGCTTGTCTTGGTGTCATAAATTTCAACTTCATTTCATGTCCCTCATGCCTCAAATAAAGGGAACGTTCATCAAGATTGAGCGTTTTAAAATGAAGCCATGCCCATCGCAAAAGAAGATGACAAGGGTTCGTGGGTGCAATATCACATAATACTTCTTCCACACATTGTCCTGTACTGAATTTGATCCTTGCTTGATTCGGGTGAAAACTTGGTGGTAACTGTAGTTTCTCCAGCAATCTTTAGCGTACAACATTTTTGTCGCTTTGGTAAACGAATGCAACTAAACATGGGTGGCCTTCGATTAAACACCTAGTTCTCTACTCCCTTTTGCATAATCTTTTTCTTTACTTCCTTTTCTTTTTCTTCAATTTCCCTTCCTTCTACATAATATATTTCTTCTTTTTCTATTTTCTCCATCAACGTATGTTGATCCTTCTTGGCTTATCTTGGTGTAATAAATTTCAACTTCATTTCATGTCCCTCATGCCTCAAATAAAGGGAACGTTCATCAAGATTGAGCGTTTTAAAATGAAGCAATGCCCATCTCAAAAGAAGATGACAAGGGTTCGTGGGAGCTATATCGCATAATACTTCTTTCACACATTGTCATGTACTGAATTTGATCCTTGCTTGATTCGGGTGAAAGCTTGTTGGTAACTGTAGTTTCTCCACCAATCTTTGGCTTACAACATTGTCGTCACTTTCGTAAACGAATGCAACTAAACATGGGTGGCCTTCGATTAAACACCTTGTTCTCTACTACCTTTTTCATAATCTATTTCTTTACTTCCTTTTCTTTTTCTTCAATTTCCCTTCCTTCTGCAGATTATTTTTCTTCTTTTTGAATTCTTTCTTTTTCTATTTTCTCCTTCAACGTATGTTGATTCTTCTTGGCTTGTCTTGGTGTCATAAATTTCAACTTCATTTCATGTCCCTCATGCCTCAAATAAAGGGAACGTTCATCAAGATTGAGCGTTTTAAAATGAACACATGCCCATCTCAAAAGAAGATGACATGAGTTCGTGGGAGCAATATCAGATAATACTTCTTTCACAGATTGTCCTGTACTGAATTTGATACTTACTTGATTCGGATGAAAGCTTGTTCGTAACTTGAGTTTCTCCACCAATCTTTGGCTTACAACATTGTTATCGCTTTCGTAAACGAATGCAATTAAACATGGGTGGCCTTCGATGAAACACCTTGTTCTCTACCACCTTTTTCATAATCTTTTTCTTTACTTCCTTTTCTTTTTCTTCAATTTCCCTTCCTTCTGCAGTTTATTTTTCTTCTTTTTCTATTTTCTCCTTCAACGTATGTTGATCCTTCTTGGCTTGTCTTGGTTTCATAAATTTCAACTTCATTTCATGTCCCTCATGCCTCAAATAAAGGGAACGTTCATCAACAATGAGCATTTTAAAATGAACCCATCCATCTCAAAAGAAGATGACAAGAGTTTGTGGGAGGAATATCACATAATACTTCTTTCACACATTGTCCTGTACTGAATTTGATACTTACTTGATTCGGATGAAAGCTTGTTCGTAACTTGAGTTTCTCCACCAATCTTTGGCTTACAACATTGTTATCGCTTTCGTAAACGAATGCAATTAAACATGGGTGGCCTTCGATGAAACACCTTGTTCTCTACCACCTTTTTCATAATCTTTTTCTTTACTTCCTTTTCTTTTTCTTCAATTTCCCTTCCTTCTGCAGTTTATTTTTCTTCTTTTTCTATTTTCTCCATCAACGTATGTTGATCCTTCTTGGCTTGTCTTGGTGTCATAAATTTCAACTTCATTTCATGTCCCTCATGCCTCAAATAAAGGGAACGTTCATCAAGATTGAGCGTTTTAAAATGAAGCCATGCCCATCGCAAAAGAAGATGACAAGGGTTCGTGGGTGCAATATCACATAATACTTCTTCCACACATTGTCCTGTACTGAATTTGATCCTTGCTTGATTCGGGTGAAAGCTTGGTGGTAACTGTAGTTTCTCCAGCAATCTTTAGCGTACAACATTTTTGTCGCTTTGGTAAACGAATGCAACTAAACATGGGTGGCCTTCGATTAAACACCTAGTTCTCTACTCCCTTTTGCATAATCTTTTTCTTTACTTCCTTTTCTTTTTCTTCAATTTCCCTTCCTTCTACATAATATATTTCTTCTTTTTCTATTTTCTCCATCAACGTATGTTGATCCTTCTTGGCTTATCTTGGTGTAATAAATTTCAACTTCATTTCATGTCCCTCATGCCTCAAATAAAGGGAACGTTCATCAAGATTGAGCGTTTTAAAATGAAGCAATGCCCATCTCAAAAGAAGATGACAAGGGTTCGTGGGAGCTATATCGCATAATACTTCTTTCACACATTGTCATGTACTGAATTTGATCCTTGCTTGATTCGGGTGAAAGCTTGTTGGTAACTGTAGTTTCTCCACCAATCTTTGGCTTACAACATTGTCGTCGCTTTCGTAAACGAATGCAACTAAACATGGGTGGCCTTCGATTAAACACCTTGTTCTCTACTACCTTTTTCATAATCTATTTCTTTACTTCCTTTTCTTTTTCTTCAATTTCCCTTCCTTCTGCAGTTTATTTTTCTTCTTTTTGAATTCTTTCTTTTTCTATTTTCTCCTTCAACGTATGTTGATTCTTCTTGGCTTGTCTTGGTGTCATAAATTTCAACTTCATTTCATGTCCCTCATGCCTCAAATAAAGGGAACGTTCATCAAGATTGAGCGTTTTAAAATGAACACATGCCCATCTCAAAAGAAGATGACATGAGTTCGTGGGAGCAATATCAGATAATACTTCTTTCACAGATTGTCCTGTACTGAATTTGATACTTACTTGATTCGGATGAAAGCTTGTTCGTAACTTGAGTTTCTCCACCAATCTTTGGCTTACAACATTGTTATCGCTTTCGTAAACGAATGCAATTAAACATGGGTGGCCTTGATGAAACACCTTGTTCTCTACCACCTTTTTCATAATCTTTTTCTTTACTTCCTTTTCTTTTTCTTCAATTTCCCTTCCTTCTGCAGTTTATTTTTCTTCTTTTTCTATTTTCTCCTTCAACGTATGTTGATCCTTCTTGGCTTGTCTTGGTTTCATAAATTTCAACTTCATTTCATGTCCCTCATGCCTCAAATAAAGGGAACGTTCATCAACAATGAGCATTTTAAAATGAACCCATCCATCTCAAAAGAAGATGACAAGAGTTTGTGGGAGGAATATCACATAATACTTCTTTCACACATTGTCCTGTACTGAATTTGATCCTTGCTTGATTCGGGTGAAAGCTTGTTGGTAACTGGAGTTTCTCCACCAATCTTTGGCTTACAACATTGTTGACGCTTTCGTAAACGAATGCAACTAAACATAGGTGGCCTTCGATTAAACACCCTGTTCTCTACTACCTTTTCCATAATCTTTTCCTTTACTTCCTATTCTTTTTCTTCAATTTCCCTTCCTTCTGTAGTTTATATTTCTTCTTTTTCTATTCTTTCTTTGTCTATTTTCTTCTTCAACGTATGTTGATCCTTCTTGGCTTGTCTTGGTGTCATAAATTTGAACTTCATTTCATGTCCCTCATGCTTCAAATAAAGGGAATGTTCATCAACATTGAGCGTTTTAAAATGAAGCCATGCCCATCTCAAAATAAGATGACAAGAGTTCGTGGGAGCAATATCACATAATAGTTCTTTCACACATTGTCCTGTACTGAATTTGATCCTTGATTGATTCGGATGAAAGCTTGTAGGTAACCTGAGTTTCTCCACCAATCTTTGGCTTAAACATTGTTGATGCTTTCGTAAATGAATGCAACTAATCGTGGGTGGCCTTCGATTAAACAACTTGTTCTCTACTACCTTTTCCATAATCTTTTTCTTTACTTCCTTTTCTTTTTCTTCAATTTCCCTTCCTTCTGCAGTTTATATTTCTTCTTTTTCTATTCTTTCTTTTTCTATTTTCTCCTTCAGCCTATGTTGATCCTTACTGGCCTGTCTTGGTGTCATAACTTTCAACTTCATTTCATGTCCCTCATGCCTCAAATAAAGGGAATGTTCATCAAGATTGAACGTTTTAAAATGAAGCCATGTCCATCCCAAAAGAAGATGACAAGAGTTCGTGGGAGCAATAACACATAATACTTCTTTCACACACTGTCCCGTACTGAATTTGATCCTTTCCATATTCGAATGAAAGCTTGTTGGTAACTGGAGTTTCTCCACCAATCTTTGGCTTACAACATTGTTGTCGCTGTCGTAAATGAATGCAACTAAACATGGGTGGCCTTCGATTAAACACCTTGTTCTCTACTACCTTTTCCATAATCTTTTTCTTTACTTCTTTTTCCTTTTCTTCAATTTCCCTTCCTTCTACAGTTTATATTTCTTCTTTTTCTATTCTTTCTTTTTCTATTTTCTCCTTCAACGTATGTTGATTCTTCTTGGCTTGTCCTCGTGTCATAAATTTCAACTTCATTTCATGTCCCTCATGCCTCAAATAAAGGGAACGTTCATCAAGATTGAGCGTTTTAAAAAGAAGCCATGCCTATCTCAAAAGAAGATGACACGAGTTCGTGGGAGCAGTATCACATTATACTTCTTTCACACATTGTCCTGTACTGAATTTGATCCTTGCTTGATTCAGATGAAAGCTTGTTGGTAACTTGAGTTTCTCCACCAATCTTTGGCTTACAACATTGTTGTCGCTTTCGTAAAGGAATGCAACTAAACATGGGTGGCTTTCGATTAAACACCTTGTTCTCTACTACCTTTTCCATAAGCTTTTTCTTTACTTCCTTTTCTTTTTCTTCAATTTCCCTTCCTTCTGTAGTTTATATTTCTTCTTTTTCTATTCTTTCTTCTTCTATTTTCTCCTTCAACGTATGTTGATCCTTCTTGGCTTGTCTTGGTGTCATAAATTTCAACTTCATTTCATGTCCCTCATGCCTCAAGTAAAGGGAACGTTCATCAAGATTGAGCGTTTTAAAATGAAGCCATGCCCATCTCAAAAGAAGATGACACGAGTTCGTGGGAGCAATATCACATTATACTTCTTTCACACATTGTCCTGTACTGAATTTGATCCTTGCTTGATTTGGATGAAAGCTTGTTGGTAACTTGAGTTTCTCCACGAGTCTTTGGCTTACAACATTGTTGTCGCTTTCGTAAAAGAATGCAACTAAACATGGGTGGCCTTCGATTAAGCACCTTGTTCTCTACTACCTTTTCCATAATCTTTTTCTTTACTTCCTTTTCTTTTTCTTCAACTTCCCTTCCTTCTGCAGTTTATCTTTCTTCTTTTCTATTCTTTCTTTTTCTATTTTCTCCTTCAACGTATGTTGATCCTTCTTGGCTTGTCTTGGTGTCATAAATTTCAACTTCATTTCATGTCCCTCATGCCTCAAATAAAGGGAACGTTCATCAAGATTGAGCGTTTTAAAAAGAAGCCATGCCCATCTCAAAAGAAGATGACAAGAGTTTGTGGGAGCAATATCACATTATACTTCTTTCACACATTGTCCTGTACTCAAATGTATCCTTGCTTGATTCGGATGAAAGCTTGTTGGTAACTTGAGTTTCTCCACCAATCTTTGGATAACAACATTGTTGTAGCTTTCGTAAACGAATGCAACTAAACATGGGTGGCCTTCGATTAAACACCTTGTTCTCTACTACCTTTTCCATAATCTTTTTCTTTACTTCCTTTTCTTTTTCTTCAATTTCCCTTCCTTGTGCAATTCTTCTTTTTCTATTCTTTCTTTTTCTATTTTCTCCTTCAACGTATGTTGATCCTTCTTGGCTTGTCTTGGTGTCATAAATTTCAACTTCATTTCATGTCCCTCATGCCTCAAATAAAGGGAACGTTCATCAAGATTGAGCGTTTTAAAATGAAGCCATGCCCATCTCAAAAGAAGATGACACGAGTTTGTGGGAGCAATATCACATTATACTTCTTTCACACATTGTCCTCTACTGAATTTGATCCTTGCTTGATTCGGATGAAAGCTTGTTGGTAACTTGAGTTTCTCCACCAATCTTTGGCTTACAACATTGTTATAGCTTTTGTAAACGAATGCAACTAAACATGGGTGGCCTTCGATTAAACACCCTGTTCTCTACTACCTTTTCCATAATCTTTTTCTTTACTTCCTTTTCTTTTTCTTCAATTTCCCTTCCTTCTGTAGTTTATATTTCTTCTTTTTTTATTCTTTCTTCTTCTATTTTCTCCTTCAACGTATGTTGATCCTTCTTGGCTTGTCTTGGTGTCATAATTTTCAACTTCATTTCATGTCCCTCATGCCTCAAATAAAGGGAACGTTCATCAAGATTGAGCGTTTTAAAATTAAACCATGCCCATCTCAAAAGAAGATGACACGAGTTCGTGGGAGCAATATCACATTATACTTCTTTCACACATTATCCTGTACTGAATTTGATCCTTGCTTGATTCGGATGAAAGCTTGTTGTTAACTTGAGTTTCTCCACCAATCTTTGGCTTACAACATTGTTGTCGCTTTCGTATACGAATGCAACTAAACATGGGTGGCCTTCGATTAAACACCTTGTTCTCTACTACCTTTTCCATAATCTTTTTCTTTACTTCCTTTTCTTTTTCTTCAATTTCCCTTCCCTGTGCAGTTTATATTTCTTCTTTTTTATTCTTTCTTTTTCTATTTTCTCCTTCAACGTATGTTGATCCTTCTTAGCTTGTGTTGGTGTCATAAATTTCAACTTCATTTCATGTCCCCCATGCCTCAAATAAAGGGAACGTTCATCAAGATTGAGCGTTTTAAAAAGAAGCCATGCCCATCTCAAAAGAAGATGACAAGAGTTTGTGGGAGCAATATCACATTATACTTCTTTCACACATTGTCCTGTACTCAAATGTATCCTTGCTTGATTCGGATGAAAGCTTGTTGGTAACTTGAATTTCTCCACCAATCTTTGGATTAGAACATTGTTGTAGCTTTCGTAAACGAATGCAACTAAACATGGGTGGCCTTCGATTAAACACCTTGTTCTCTACTACCTTTTCCATAATCTTTTTCTTTACTTCCTTTTCTTTTCCTTCAATTTCCCTTCCTTATGCAATTCTTCTTTTTCTATTCTTTCTTTTTCTATTTTCTCCTTCAACGTATGTTGATCCTTCTTGGCTTGTCTTGATGTCATAAATTTCAACTTCATTTCATGTCCCTCATGCCTCAAATAAAGGGAACGTTCATCAAGATTGAGCGTTTTAAAATGAGGCCATGCCCATCTCAAAAGAAGATGACACGAGTTTGTGGGAGCAATATCACATTATACTTCTTTCACACATTGTCCTCTACTAAATTTGATCCTTGCTTGATTCGGATGAAAGCTTGTTGGTAACTTGAGTTTCTCGACCAATCTTTGGCTTACAACATTGTTGTCGCTTTCGTAAACGAATGCAACTAAACATGGGTGGCTTTCGATTAAACACCTTGTTCTCTACTACCTTTTCCATAATCTTTTTCTTTACTTCCTTTTCTTTTTCTTCAATTTCCCTTCCTTCTGCAGTTTATATTTCTTCTTTTTCTATTCTTTCTTTTTCTATTTTCTCCTTCAACGTATGTTGATCCTTCTTAGCTTGTCTTGGTGTCATAAATTTCAACTTCATTTCATGTCCCTCATGCCTCAAATAATGGGAACGTTCATCAAGATTGAGCGTTTTAAAATGAAGCCATGCCCATCTCAAAAGAAGATGACAAGAGTTCGTGGGAACAATATCACGTAATACTTCTTTCACACATTGTCCTGTACTGAATTTGAGCCTTGCTTGATTCGGATGAAAGCTTGTTGGTAACTCGAGTTTCTCCACCAATCTTTGGCTTACAACATTCTTGTCGCTTTCGTAAACGAATGCAACTAAACGTGGGTGGCCTTCGATTAAACACCGTGTTCTCTACTACCTTTTCCATCATCTTTTACTTTACTTCCTTTTCTTTTTCTTCAATTTCCCTTCCTTGTGCAATTTATATTTCTGCTTTTTCTATTCTTTCTTTTTCTATTTTCTCTTTCAACGTATGTTGATCCTTCTTGGCTTGTGTTGGTGTCATCAATTTCAACTTCATTTCATGTCCTTCATGCCTCAAATAAAAGGGAACGTTCATCAAGATTGAGCGTTTTAAAATGAAGCCATGCCCATCTCAAAAGAAGATGACAAGAGTTTGTGGGAGCAATATCACATTATACTTCTTTCACACATTGTCCTGTACTGAAATGTATCCTTGCTTGATTCGGATGAAAACTTGTTGGTAACTTGAGTTTCTCCACCAATCTTTGGCTTACAACATTGTTGTAGCTTTCGTAAACGAATGCAACTAAACATGGGTGGCCTTCGATTAAACACCTTGTTCTCTACTACCTTTTCCATAATCTTTTCCTTTACTTCCTTTTCTTTTTCTTCAATTTCCCTTCCTTGTGCAGTTCTTCTTTTTCTATTCTTTCTTTTTCTATTTTCTCCTTCAACGTATGTTGATCCTTCTTGGCTTGTCTTGGTGTCATAAATTTCAACTTCATTTCATGTCCCTCATGCCTCAAATAAAGGGAACGTTCATCAAAATTTAGCGTTTTAAAATGAAGCCATGCCCATCTCAAAAGAAGATGACAAGAGTTTGTGGGAGCAATATCACGTTATACTTCTTTCACACATTGTCCTGTACTGAAATGTATCCTTGCTTGATTCGGATGAAAGCTTGTTGGTAACTTGAGTTTCTCCACCAATCTTTGGCTTACAACATTGTTGTAGCTTTCGTAAACGAATGCAACTAAACATGGGTGGCCTTCGATTAAACACCTTGTTCTCTACTACCTTTTCCATAATCTTTTCCTTTACTTCCTTTTCTTTTTCTTCAATTTCCCTTCCTTGTGCAGTTCTTCTTTTTCTATTCTTTCTTTTTCTATTTTCTCCTTCAACGTATGTTGATCCTTCTTGGCTTGTCTTGGTGTCATAAATTTCAACTTCATTTCATGTCCCTCATGGCTCAAATAAAGGGAACGTTCATCAAAATTTAGCGTTTTAAAATGAAGCCATGCCCATCTCAAAAGAAGATGAGAAGAGTTTGTGGGAGCAATATCACGTTATACTTCTTTCACACATTGTCCTGTACTGAAATGTATCCTTGCTTGATTCGGATGAAAGCTTGTTGGTAACTTGAGTTTCTCCACCAATCTTTGGCTTACAACATTGTTGTAGCTTTCGTAAACGAATGCAACTAAACATGGGTGGCCTTCGATTAAACACCTTGTTCTCTACTACCTTTTCCATAATCTTTTTCTTTACTTCCTTTTCTTTTTCTTCAATTTCCCTTCCTTGTGCAATTCTTCTTTTTCTATTCTTTCTTTTTCTATTTTCTCCTTCAACGTATGTTGATCCTTCTTGGCTTGTCTTGGTGTCATAAATTTCAACTTCATTTCATGTCCCTCATGCCTCAAATAAAGGGAACGTTCATCAAGATTGAGCGTTTTAAAATTAAACCATGCCCATCTCAAAAGAAGATGACACGAGTTCGTGGGAGCAATATCACATTATATTTCTTTCACAAATTGTCATGTACTGAATTTGATCCTTGCTTGATTCGGGTGAAAGCTTGTTGGTAACTATAGTTTCTCCACCAATCTTTGGCTTACAACATTGTTGTAGCTTTCGTAAACGAATGCAACTAAACATGGGTGGCCTTCGATTAAACACCTTGTTCTCTACTACCTTTTCCATAATCTTTTTCTTTACTTCCTTTTCTTTTTCTTCAATTTCCCTTCCTTTTGCAGTTTATATTTCTTCTTTTTCTATTCTTTCTTTTTCTATTTTCTCCTTCAACGTGTGTTGATCCTTCTTGGCTTGTCTTGGTGTCATAAATTTCAACTTCATTTCATGTCCCTCATGCCTCAAATAAAGGGAACGTTCATCAAGATTCAGCGTTTTAAAATAAAGCCATGCCCATCTCAAAAGAAGATGACAAGAGTTTGTGGGAGCAATATGACATTATAGTTCTTTCACACATTGTCCTGTACTGAAATGTATCCTTGCTTGCTTTGGATGAAAGCTTGTTGCTAACTTGAGTTTCTCCACCAATCTTTGGCTTACAACATTGTTGTAGCTTTCGTAAACGAATGCAACTAAACATGGGTGGCCTTCGATTAAACACCTTGTTCTCTACTACCTTTTCCATAATCTTTTTCTTTACTTCCTTTTCTTTTTCTTCAATTTCCCTTCCTTCTACAGTTTATATTTCTTCTTTTTCTATTCTTTCTTCTTCTATTTTCTCGTTCAACGTATGTTGATCCTTCTTGGCTTGTCTTGGTGTCATAAATTTCAACTTCATTTCATGTTCGTCATGCCTCAAATAAAGGGAACGTTCATCAAGATTGAGCGTTTTAAAATGAACCCATGCCCATCTCAAAAGAAGATGACAAGAGTTCGTGGGAGCATCACATTATACTTCTTTTACACATTGTCCTGTACTGAATTTGATCCTTGCTTGATTCGGATGAAAGCTTGTTGGTAACTTGAGTTTCTCGACCAATCTTTGGCTTACAACATTGTTGTCGCTTTCGTAAACGAATGCAACTAAACATGGGTGGCTTTCGATTAAACACCTTGTTCTCTACTACCTTTTCCATAATCTTTTTCTTTACTTCCTTTTCTTTTTCTTCAATTTCCCTTCCTTCTGCAGTTTATATTTCTTCTTTTTCTATTCTTTCTTTTTCTATTTTCTCCTTCAACGTATGTTGATCCTTCTTAGCTTGTCTTGGTGTCATAAATTTCAACTTCATTTCATGTCCCTCATGCCTCAAATAATGGGAACGTTCATCAAGATTGAGCGTTTTAAAATGAAGCCATGCCCATCTCAAAAGAAGATGACAAGAGTTCGTGGGAACAATATCACGTAATACTTCTTTCACACATTGTCCTGTACTGAATTTGATCCTTGCTTGATTCGGATGAAAGCTTGTTGGTAACTTGAGTTTCTCGACCAATCTTTGGCTTACAACATTGTTGTCGCTTTCGTAAACGAATGCAACTAAACGTGGGTGGCCTTCGATTAAACACCGTGTTCTCTACTACCTTTTCCATCATCTTTTACTTTACTTCCTTTTCTTTTTCTTCAATTTCCCTTCCTTGTGCAGTTTATATTTCTGCTTTTTCTATTCTTTCTTTTTCTATTTTCTCTTTCAACGTATGTTGATCCTTCTTGGCTTGTGTTGGTGTCATCAATTTCAACTTCATTTCATGTCCTTCATGCCTCAAATAAAAGGGAACGTTCATCAAGATTGAGCGTTTTAAAATGAAGCCATGCCCATCTCAAAAGAAGATGACAAGAGTTTGTGGGAGCAATATCACATTATACTTCTTTCACACATTGTCCTGTACTGAAATGTATCCTTGCTTGATTCGGATGAAAGCTTGTTGGTAACTTGAGTTTCTCCACCAATCTTTGGCTTACAACATTGTTGTAGCTTTCGTAAACGAATGCAACTAAACATGGGTGGCATTCGATTAAACTCCTTGTTCTCTACTACCTTTTCCATAATCTTTTCCTTTACTTCCTTTTCTTTTTCTTCAATTTCCCTTCCTTGTGCAGTTCTTCTTTTTCTATTCTTTCTTTTTCTATTTTCTCCTTCAACGTATGTTGATCCTTCTTGGCTTGTCTTGGTGTCATAAATTTCAACTTCATTTCATGTCCCTCATGCCTCAAATAAAGGGAACGTTCATCAAAATTTAGCGTTTTAAAATGAAGCCATGCCCATCTCAAAAGAAGATGAGAAGAGTTTGTGGGAGCAATATCACGTTATACTTCTTTCACACATTGTCCTGTACTGAAATGTATCCTTGCTTGATTCGGATGAAAGCGTGTTGGTAACTTGAGTTTCTCCACCAATCTTTGGCTTACAACATTGTTGTAGCTTTCGTAAACGAATGCAACTAAACATGGGTGGCCTTCGATTAAACACCTTGTTCTCTACTACCTTTTCCATAATCTTTTTCTTTACTTCCTTTTCTTTTTCTTCAATTTCCCTTCCTTGTGCAATTCTTCTTTTTCTATTCTTTCTTTTTCTATTTTCTCCTTCAACGTATGTTGATCCTTCTTGGCTTGTCTTGGTGTCATAAATTTCAACTTCATTTCATGTCCCTCATGCCTCAAATAAAGGGAACGTTCATCAAGATTGAGCGTTTTAAAATTAAACCATGCCCATCTCAAAAGAAGATGACACGAGTTCGTGGGAGCAATATCACATTATATTTCTTTCACAAATTGTCATGTACTGAATTTGATCCTTGCTTGATTCGGGTGAAAGCTTGTTGGTAACTATAGTTTCTCCACCAATCTTTGGCTTACAACATTGTTGTAGCTTTCGTAAACGAATGCAACTAAACATGGGTGGCCTTCGATTAAACACCTTGTTCTCTACTACCTTTTCCATAATCTTTTTCTTTACTTCCTTTTCTTTTTCTTCAATTTCCCTTCCTTCTATAGTTTATATTTCTTCTTTTTCTATTCTTTCTTTTTCTATTTTCTCCTTCAACGTATGTTGATCCTTCTTAGCTTGTCTTGGTGTCATAAATTTCAACTTTATTTCATGTCCCTCATGCCTCACATAAAGGGAACGTTCATCAAGATTGAGCGTTTTAAAATAAAGCCATGCCCATCTCAAAAGAAGATGACACGAGTTCGTGGGAGCAATATCACATTATACTTCTTTCACACATTGTCCTCTACTGAATTTGATCCTTGCTTGATTCGGATGAAAGCTTGTTGGTAACTCGAGTTTCTCCACCAATCTTTGGCTTACAACATTGTTGTCACTTTCGTAAACGAATGCAACTAAACATGGGTGGCCTTCGATTAAACACCTTGTTCTCTACTACCTTTTCCATAATCTTTTTCTTTACTTCCTTTTCTTTTTCTTCAATTTCCCTTCCTTTTGCAGTTTATATTTCTTCTTTTTCTATTCTTTCTTTTTCTATTTTCTCCTTCAACGTGTGTTGATCCTTCTTGGCTTGTCTTGGTGTCATAAATTTCAACTTCATTTCATGTCCCTCATGCCTCAAATAAAGGGAACGTTCATCAAGATTCAGCGTTTTAAAATAAAGCCATGCCCATCTCAAAAGAAGATGACAAGAGTTTGTGGGAGTAATATCACATTATAGTTCTTTCACACATTGTCCTGTACTGAAATGTATCCTTGCTTGATTCGGATGAAAGCTTGTTGCTAACTTGAGTTTCTCCACCAATCTTTGGCTTACAACATTGTTGTAGCTTTCGTAAACGAATGCAACTAAACATGGGTGGCCTTCGATTAAACACCTTGTTCTCTACTACCTTTTCCATAATCTTTTCCTTTACTTCCTTTTCTTTTTCTTCAATTTCCCTTCCTTGTGCAGTTCTTCTTTTTCTATTCTTTCTTTTTCTATTTTCTCCTTCAACGTATGTTGATCCTTCTTGGCTTGTCTTGGTGTCATAAATTTCAACTTCATTTCATGTCCCTCATGCCTCAAATAAAGGGAACGTTCATCAAAATTTAGCGTTTTAAAATGAAGCCATGCCCATCTCAAAAGAAGATGACAAGAGTTTGTGGGAGCAATATCACGTTATACTTCTTTCACACATTGTCCTATACTGAAATGTATCCTTGCTTGATTCGGATGAAAGCTTGTTGGTAACTTGAGTTTCTCCACCAATCTTTGGCTTACAACATTGTTGTAGCTTTCGTAAACGAATGCAACTAAACATGGGTGGCCTTCGATTAAACACCTAGTTCTCTACTACCTTTTCCATAATCTTTTCCTTTACTTCCTTTTCTTTTTCTTCAATTTCCCTTCCTTGTGCAGTTCTTCTTTTTCTATTCTTTCTTTTTCTATTTTCTCCTTCAACGTATGTTGATCCTTCTTGGCTTGTCTTGGTGTCATAAATTTCAACTTCATTTCATGTCCCTCATGCCTCAAATAAAGGGAAGGTTCATCAAAATTTAGCGTTTTAAAATGAAGCCATGCCCATCTCAAAAGAAGATGAGAAGAGTTTGTGGGAGCAATATCACGTTATACTTCTTTCACACATTGTCCTGTACTGAAATGTATCCTTGCTTGATTCGGATGAAAGCGTGTTGGTAACTTGAGTTTCTCCACCAATCTTTGGCTTACAACATTGTTGTAGCTTTCGTAAACGAATGCAACTAAACATGGGTGGCCTTCGATTAAACACCTTGTTCTCTACTACCTTTTCCATAATCTTTTTCTTTACTTCCTTTTCTTTTTCTTCAATTTCCCTTCCTTGTGCAATTCTTCTTTTTCTATTCTTTCTTTTTCTATTTTCTCCTTCAACGTATGTTGATCCTTCTTGGCTTGTCTTGGTGTCATAAATTTCAACTTCATTTCATGTCCCTCATGCCTCAAATAAAGGGAACGTTCATCAAGATTGAGCGTTTTAAAATTAAACCATGCCCATCTCAAAAGAAGATGACACGAGTTCGTGGGAGCAATATCACATTATATTTCTTTCACAAATTGTCATGTACTGAATTTGATCCTTGCTTGATTCGGGTGAAAGCTTGTTGGTAACTATAGTTTCTCCACCAATCTTTGGCTTACAACATTGTTGTAGCTTTCGTAAACGAATGCAACTAAACATGGGTGGCCTTCGATTAAACACCTTGTTCTCTACTACCTTTTCCATAATCTTTTTCTTTACTTCCTTTTCTTTTTCTTCAATTTCCCTTCCTTCTGTAGTTTATATTTCTTCTTTTTCTATTCTTTCTTTTTCTATTTTCTCCTTCAACGTATGTTGATCCTTCTTGGCTTGTCTTGGTGTCATAAATTTCAACTTTATTTCATGTCCCTCATGCCTCACATAAAGGGAACGTTCATCAAGATTGAGCGTTTTAAAATAAAGCCATGCCCATCTCAAAAGAAGATGACACGAGTTCGTGGGAGCAATATCACATTATACTTCTTTCACACATTGTCCTCTACTGAATTTGATCCTTGCTTGATTCGGATGAAAGCTTGTTGGTAACTCGAGTTTCTCCACCAATCTTTGGCTTACAACATTGTTGTCGCTTTCGTAAACGAATGCAACTAAACATGGGTGGCCTTCGATTAAACACCTTGTTCTCTACTACCTTTTCCATAATCTTTTTCTTCAATTTCCCTTCCTTTTGCAGTTTATATTTCTTCTTTTTCTATTCTTTCTTTTTCTATTTTCTCCTTCAACGTGTGTTGATCCTTCTTGGCTTGTCTTGGTGTCATAAATTTCAACTTCATTTCATGTCCCTCATGCCTCAAATAAAGGGAACGTTCATCAAGATTCAGCGTTTTAAAATAAAGCCATGCCCATCTCAAAAGAAGATGACAAGAGTTTGTGGGAGCAATATCACATTATAGTTCTTTCACACATTGTCCTGTACTGAAATGTATCCTTGCTTGATTCGGATGAAAGCTTGTTGCTAACTTGAGTTTCTCCACCAATCTTTGGCTTACAACATTGTTGTAGCTTTCGTAAACGAATGCAACTAAACATGGGTGGCCTTCGATTAAACACCTTGTTCTCTACTACCTTTTCCATAATCTTTTCCTTTACTTCCTTTTCTTTTTCTTCAATTTCCCTTCCTTGTGCAGTTCTTCTTTTTCTATTCTTTCTTTTTCTATTTTCTCCTTCAACGTATGTTGATCCTTCTTGGCTTGTCTTGGTGTCATAAATTTCAACTTCATTTCATGTCCCTCATGCCTCAAATAAAGGGAACGTTCATCAAAATTTAGCGTTTTAAAATGAAGCCATGCCCATCTCAAAAGAAGATGACAAGAGTTTGTGGGAGCAATATCACGTTATACTTCTTTCACACATTGTCCTATACTGAAATGTATCCTTGCTTGATTCGGATGAAAGCTTGTTGGTAACTTGAGTTTCTCCACCAATCTTTGGCTTACAACATTGTTGTAGCTTTCGTAAACGAATGCAACTAAACATGGGTGGCCTTCGATTAAACACCTAGTTCTCTACTACCTTTTCCATAATCTTTTCCTTTACTTCCTTTTCTTTTTCTTCAATTTCCCTTCCTTGTGCAGTTCTTCTTTTTCTATTCTTTCTTTTTCTATTTTCTCCTTCAACGTATGTTGATCCTTCTTGGCTTGTCTTGGTGTCATAAATTTCAACTTCATTTCATGTCCCTCATGCCTCAAATAAAGGGAAGGTTCATCAAAATTTAGCGTTTTAAAATGAAGCCATGCCCATCTCAAAAGAAGATGAGAAGAGTTTGTGGGAGCAATATCACGTTATACTTCTTTCACACATTGTCCTGTACTGAAATGTATCCTTGCTTGATTCGGATGAAAGCGTGTTGGTAACTTGAGTTTCTCCACCAATCTTTGGCTTACAACATTGTTGTAGCTTTCGTAAACGAATGCAACTAAACATGGGTGGCCTTCGATTAAACACCTTGTTCTCTACTACCTTTTCCATAATCTTTTTCTTTACTTCCTTTTCTTTTTCTTCAATTTCCCTTCCTTGTGCAATTCTTCTTTTTCTATTCTTTCTTTTTCTATTTTCTCCTTCAACGTATGTTGATCCTTCTTGGCTTGTCTTGGTGTCATAAATTTCAACTTCATTTCATGTCCCTCATGCCTCAAATAAAGGGAACGTTCATCAAGATTGAGCGTTTTAAAATTAAACCATGCCCATCTCAAAAGAAGATGACACGAGTTCGTGGGAGCAATATCACATTATATTTCTTTCACAAATTGTCATGTACTGAATTTGATCCTTGCTTGATTCGGGTGAAAGCTTGTTGGTAACTATAGTTTCTCCACCAATCTTTGGCTTACAACATTGTTGTAGCTTTCGTAAACGAATGCAACTAAACATGGGTGGCCTTCGATTAAACACCTTGTTCTCTACTACCTTTTCCATAATCTTTTTCTTTACTTCCTTTTCTTTTTCTTCAATTTCCCTTCCTTCTGTAGTTTATATTTCTTCTTTTTCTATTCTTTCTTTTTCTATTTTCTCCTTCAACGTATGTTGATCCTTCTTGGCTTGTCTTGGTGTCATAAATTTCAACTTTATTTCATGTCCCTCATGCCTCACATAAAGGGAACGTTCATCAAGATTGAGCGTTTTAAAATAAAGCCATGCCCATCTCAAAAGAAGATGACACGAGTTCGTGGGAGCAATATCACATTATACTTCTTTCACACATTGTCCTCTACTGAAATGTATCCTTGCTTGATTCGGATGAAAGCTTGTTGCTAACTTGAGTTTCTCCACCAATCTTTGGCTTACAACATTGTTGTAGCTTTCGTAAACGAATGCAACTAAACATGGGTGGCCTTCGATTAAACACCTTGTTCTCTACTACCTTTTCCATAATCTTTTTCTTTACTTCCTTTTCTTTTTCTTCAATTTCCCTTCCTTTTGCAGTTTATATTTCTTCTTTTTCTATTCTTTCTTTTTCTATTTTCTCCTTCAACGTGTGTTGATCCTTCTTGGCTTGTCTTGGTGTCATAAATTTCAACTTCATTTCATGTCCCTCATGCCTCAAATAAAGGGAACGTTCATCAAGATTCAGCGTTTTAAAATAAAGCCATGCCCATCTCAAAAGAAGATGACAAGAGTTTGTGGGAGCAATATCACATTATAGTTCTTTCACACATTGTCCTGTACTGAAATGTATCCTTGCTTGATTCGGATGAAAGCTTGTTGCTAACTTGAGTTTCTCCACCAATCTTTGGCTTACAACATTGTTGTACCTTTCGTAAACGAATGCAACTAAACATGGGTGGCCTTCGATTAAACACCTTGTTCTCTACTACCTTTTCCATAATCTTTTCCTTTACTTCCTTTTCTTTTTCTTCAATTTCCCTTCCTTGTGCAGTTCTTCTTTTTCTATTCTTTCTTTTTCTATTTTCTCCTTCAACGTATGTTGATCCTTCTTGGCTTGTCTTGGTGTCATAAATTTCAACTTCATTTCATGTCCCTCATGCCTCAAATAAAGGGAACGTTCATCAAAATTTAGCGTTTTAAAATGAAGCCATGCCCATCTCAAAAGAAGATGACAAGAGTTTGTGGGAGCAATATCACGTTATACTTCTTTCACACATTGTCCTATACTGAAATGTATCCTTGCTTGATTCGGATGAAAGCTTGTTGGTAACTTGAGTTTCTCCACCAATCTTTGGCTTACAACATTGTTGTAGCTTTCGTAAACGAATGCAACTAAACATGGGTGGCCTTCGATTAAACACCTAGTTCTCTACTACCTTTTCCATAATCTTTTCCTTTACTTCCTTTTCTTTTTCTTCAATTTCCCTTCCTTGTGCAGTTCTTCTTTTTCTATTCTTTCTTTTTCTATTTTCTCCTTCAACGTATGTTGATCCTTCTTGGCTTGTCTTGGTGTCATAAATTTCAACTTCATTTCATGTCCCTCATGCCTCAAATAAAGGGAAGGTTCATCAAAATTTAGCGTTTTAAAATGAAGCCATGCCCATCTCAAAAGAAGATGAGAAGAGTTTGTGGGAGCAATATCACGTTATACTTCTTTCACACATTGTCCTGTACTGAAATGTATCCTTGCTTGATTCGGATGAAAGCGTGTTGGTAACTTGAGTTTCTCCACCAATCTTTGGCTTACAACATTGTTGTAGCTTTCGTAAACGAATGCAACTAAACATGGGTGGCCTTCGATTAAACACCTTGTTCTCTACTACCTTTTCCATAATCTTTTTCTTTACTTCCTTTTCTTTTTCTTCAATTTCCCTTCCTTGTGCAATTCTTCTTTTTCTATTCTTTCTTTTTCTATTTTCTCCTTCAACGTATGTTGATCCTTCTTGGCTTGTCTTGGTGTCATAAATTTCAACTTCATTTCATGTCCCTCATGCCTCAAATAAAGGGAACGTTCATCAAGATTGAGCGTTTTAAAATTAAACCATGCCCATCTCAAAAGAAGATGACACGAGTTCGTGGGAGCAATATCACATTATATTTCTTTCACAAATTGTCATGTACTGAATTTGATCCTTGCTTGATTCGGGTGAAAGCTTGTTGGTAACTATAGTTTCTCCACCAATCTTTGGCTTACAACATTGTTGTAGCTTTCGTAAACGAATGCAACTAAACATGGGTGGCCTTCGATTAAACACCTTGTTCTCTACTACCTTTTCCATAATCTTTTTCTTTACTTCCTTTTCTTTTTCTTCAATTTCCCTTCCTTCTGTAGTTTATATTTCTTCTTTTTCTATTCTTTCTTTTTCTATTTTCTCCTTCAACGTATGTTGATCCTTCTTGGCTTGTCTTGGTGTCATAAATTTCAACTTTATTTCATGTCCCTCATGCCTCACATAAAGGGAACGTTCATCAAGATTGAGCGTTTTAAAATAAAGCCATGCCCATCTCAAAAGAAGATGACACGAGTTCGTGGGAGCAATATCACATTATACTTCTTTCACACATTGTCCTCTACTGAATTTGATCCTTGCTTGATTCGGATGAAAGCTTGTTGGTAACTCGAGTTTCTCCACCAATCTTTGGCTTACAACATTGTTGTCGCTTTCGTAAACGAATGCAACTAAACATGGGTGGCCTTCGATTAAACACCTTGTTCTCTACTACCTTTTCCATAATCTTTTTCTTTACTTCCTTTTCTTTTTCTTCAATTTCCCTTCCTTTTGCAGTTTATATTTCTTCTTTTTCTATTCTTTCTTTTTCTATTTTCTCCTTCAACGTGTGTTGATCCTTCTTGGCTTGTCTTGGTGTCATAAATTTCAACTTCATTTCATGTCCCTCATGCCTCAAATAAAGGGAACGTTCATCAAGATTCAGCGTTTTAAAATAAAGCCATGCCCATCTCAAAAGAAGATGACAAGAGTTTGTGGGAGCAATATCACATTATAGTTCTTTCACACATTGTCCTGTACTGAAATGTATCCTTGCTTGATTCGGATGAAAGCTTGTTGCTAACTTGAGTTTCTCCACCAATCTTTGGCTTACAACATTGTTGTAGCTTTCGTAAACGAATGCAACTAAACATGGGTGGCCTTCGATTAAACACCTTGTTCTCTACTACCTTTTCCATAATCTTTTCCTTTACTTCCTTTTCTTTTTCTTCAATTTCCCTTCCTTGTGCAGTTCTTCTTTTTCTATTCTTTCTTTTTCTATTTTCTCCTTCAACGTATGTTGATCCTTCTTGGCTTGTCTTGGTGTCATAAATTTCAACTTCATTTCATGTCCCTCATGCCTCAAATAAAGGGAACGTTCATCAAAATTTAGCGTTTTAAAATGAAGCCATGCCCATCTCAAAAGAAGATGACAAGAGTTTGTGGGAGCAATATCACGTTATACTTCTTTCACACATTGTCCTATACTGAAATGTATCCTTGCTTGATTCGGATGAAAGCTTGTTGGTAACTTGAGTTTCTCCACCAATCTTTGGCTTACAACATTGTTGTAGCTTTCGTAAACGAATGCAACTAAACATGGGTGGCCTTCGATTAAACACCTAGTTCTCTACTACCTTTTCCATAATCTTTTCCTTTACTTCCTTTTCTTTTTCTTCAATTTCCCTTCCTTGTGCAGTTCTTCTTTTTCTATTCTTTCTTTTTCTATTTTCCCCTTCAACGTATGTTGATCCTTCTTGGCTTGTCTTGGTGTCATAAATTTCAACTTCATTTCATGTCCCTCATGCCTCAAATAAAGGGAACGTTCATCAAAATTTAGCGTTTTAAAATGAAGCCATGCCCATCTCAAAAGAAGATGAGAAGAGTTTGTGGGAGCAATATCACGTTATACTTCTTTCACACATTGTCCTGTACTGAAATGTATCCTTGCTTGATTCGGATGAAAGCTTGTTGGTAACTTGAGTTTCTCCACCAATCTTTGGCTTACAACATTGTTGTAGCTTTCGTAAACGAATGCAACTAAACATGGGTGGCCTTCGATTAAACACCTTGTTCTCTACAACCTTTTCCATAATCTTTTTCTTTACTTCCTTTTCTTTTTCTTCAATTTCCCTTCCTTGTGCAATTCTTCTTTTTCTATTCTTTCTTTTTCTATTTTCTCCTTCAACGTATGTTGATCCTTCTTGGCTTGTCTTGGTGTCATAAATTTCAACTTCATTTCATGTCCCTCATGCCTCAAATAAAGGGAACGTTCATCAAGATTGAGCGTTTTAAAATTAAACCATGCCCATCTCAAAAGAAGATGACACGAGTTCGTGGGAGCAATATCACATTATATTTCTTTCACAAATTGTCATGTACTGAATTTGATCCTTGCTTGATTCGGGTGAAAGCTTGTTGGTAACTATAGTTTCTCCACCAATCTTTGGCTTACAACATTGTTGTAGCTTTCGTAAACGAATGCAACTAAACATGGGTGGCCTTCGATTAAACACCTTGTTCTCTACTACCTTTTCCATAATCTTCTTCTTTACTTCCTTTTCTTTTTCTTCAATTTCCCTTCCTTCTGTAGTTTATATTTCTTCTTTTTCTATTCTTTCTTTTTCTATTTTCTCCTTCAACGTATGTTGATCCTTCTTGGCTTGTCTTGGTGTCATAAATTTCAACTTTATTTCATGTCCCTCATGCCTCACATAAAGGGAACGTTCATCAAGATTGAGCGTTTTAAAATAAAGCCATGCCCATCTCAAAAGAAGATGACACGAGTTCGTGGGAGCAATATCACATTATACTTCTTTCACACATTGTCCTCTACTGAATTTGATCCTTGCTTGATTCGGATGAAAGCTTGTTGGTAACTCGAGTTTCTCCACCAATCTTTGGCTTACAACATTGTTGTCGCTTTCGTAAACGAATGCAACTAAACATGGGTGGCCTTCGATTAAACACCTTGTTCTCTACTACCTTTTCCATAATCTTTTTCTTTACTTCCTTTTCTTTTTCTTCAATTTCCCTTCCTTTTGCAGTTTATATTTCTTCTTTTTCTATTCTTTCTTTTTCTATTTTCTCCTTCAACGTGTGTTGATCCTTCTTGGCTTGTCTTGGTGTCATAAATTTCAACTTCATTTCATGTCCCTCATGCCTCAAATAAAGGGAACTTTCATCAAGATTCAGCGTTTTAAAATAAAGCCATGCCCATCTCAAAAGAAGATGACAAGAGTTTGTGGGAGCAATATCACATTATAGTTCTTTCACACATTGTCCTGTACTGAAATGTATCCTTGCTTGATTTGGATGAAAGCTTGTTGCTAACTTGAGTTTCTCCACCAATCTTTGGCTTACAACATTGTTGTAGCTTTCGTAAACGAATGCAACTAAACATGGGTGGCCTTCGATTAAACACCTTGTTCTCTACTACCTTTTCCATAATCTTTTTCTTTACTTCCTTTTCTTTTTCTTCAATTTCCCTTCCTTCTACAGTTTATATTTCTTCTTTTTCTATTCTTTCTTCTTCTATTTTCTCGTTCAACGTATGTTGATCCTTCTTGGCTTGTCTTGGTGTCATAAATTTCAACTTCATTTCATGTTCGTCATGCCTCAAATAAAGGGAACGTTCATCAAGATTGAGCGTTTTAAAATGAACCCATGCCCATCTCAAAAGAAGATGACAAGAGTTCGTGGGAGCATCACATTATACTTCTTTTACACATTGTCCTGTACTGAATTTGATCCTTGCTTGATTCGGATGAAAGCTTGTTGGTAACTTGAGTTTCTCGACCAATCTTTGGCTTACAACATTGTTGTCGCTTTCGTAAACGAATGCAACTAAACATGGGTGGCTTTCGATTAAACACCTTGTTCTCTACTACCTTTTCCGTAATCTTTTTCTTTACTTCCTTTTCTTTTTCTTCAATTTCCCTTCCTTCTGCAGTTTATATTTCTTCTTTTTCTATTCTTTCTTTTTCTATTTTCTCCTTCAACGTATGTTGATCCTTCTTAGCTTGTCTTGGTGTCATAAATTTCAACTTCATTTCATGTCCCTCATGCCTCAAATAATGGGAACGTTCATCAAGATTGAGCGTTTTAAAATGAAGCCATGCCCATCTCAAAAGAAGATGACAAGAGTTCGTGGGAACAATATCACGTAATACTTCTTTCACACATTGTCCTGTACTGAATTTGAGCCTTGCTTGATTCGGATGAAAGCTTGTTGGTAACTCGAGTTTCTCCACCAATCTTTGGCTTACAACATTCTTGTCGCTTTCGTAAACGAATGCAACTAAACGTGGGTGGCCTTCGATTAAACACCGTGTTCTCTACTACCTTTTCCATCATCTTTTACTTTACTTCCTTTTCTTTTTCTTCAATTTCCCTTCCTTGTGCAGTTTATATTTCTGCTTTTTCTATTCTTTCTTTTTCTATTTTCTCTTTCAACGTATGTTGATCCTTCTTGGCTTGTGTTGGTGTCATCAATTTCAACTTCATTTCATGTCCTTCATGCCTCAAATAAAAGGGAACGTTCATCAAGATTGAGCGTTTTAAAATGAAGCCATGCCCATCTCAAAAGAAGATGACAAGAGTTTGTGGGAGCAATATCACATTATACTTCTTTCACACATTGTCCTGTACTGAAATGTATCCTTGCTTGATTCGGATGAAAGCTTGTTGGTAACTTGAGTTTCTCCACCAATCTTTGGCTTACAACATTGTTGTAGCTTTCGTAAACGAATGCAACTAAACATGGGTGGCATTCGATTAAACACCTTGTTCTCTACTACCTTTTCCATAATCTTTTCCTTTACTTCCTTTTCTTTTTCTTCAATTTCCCTTCCTTGTGCAGTTCTTCTTTTTCTATTCTTTCTTTTTCTATTTTCTCCTTCAACGTATGTTGACCCTTCTTGGCTTGTCTTGGTGTCATAAATTTCAACTTCATTTCATGTCCCTCATGCCTCAAATAAAGGGAACGTTCATCAAAATTTAGCGTTTTAAAATGAAGCCATGCCCATCTCAAAAGAAGATGACAAGAGTTTGTGGGAGCAATATCACGTTATACTTCTTTCACACATTGTCCTGTACTGAAATGTATCCTTGCTTGATTCGGATGAAAGCGTGTTGGTAACTTGAGTTTCTCCACCAATCTTTGGCTTACAACATTGTTGTAGCTTTCGTAAACGAATGCAACTAAACATGGGTGGCCTTCGATTAAACACCTTGTTCTCTACTACCTTTTCCATAATCTTTTTCTTTACTTCCTTTTCTTTTTCTTCAATTTCCCTTCCTTGTGCAATTCTTCTTTTTCTATTCTTTCTTTTTCTATTTTCTCCTTCAACGTATGTTGATCCTTCTTGGCTTGTCTTGGTGTCATAAATTTCAACTTCATTTCATGTCCCTCATGCCTCAAATAAAGGGAACGTTCATCAAGATTGAGCGTTTTAAAATTAAACCATGCCCATCTCAAAAGAAGATGACACGAGTTCGTGGGAGCAATATCACATTATATTTCTTTAACAAATTGTCATGTACTGAATTTGATCCTTGCTTGATTCGGGTGAAAGCTTGTTGGTAACTATAGTTTCTCCACCAATCTTTGGCTTACAACATTGTTGTAGCTTTCGTAAACGAATGCAACTAAACATGGGTGGCCTTCGATTAAACACCTTGTTCTCTACTACCTTTTCCATAATCTTTTTCTTTACTTCCTTTTCTTTTTCTTCAATTTCCCTTCCTTCTGTAGTTTATATTTCTTCTTTTTCTATTCTTTCTTTTTCTATTTTCTCCTTCAACGTATGTTGATCCTTCTTGGCTTGTCTTGGTGTCATAAATTTCAACTTTATTTCATGTCCCTCATGCCTCACATAAAGGGAACGTTCATCAAGATTGAGCGTTTTAAAATAAAGCCATGCCCATCTCAAAAGAAGATGACACGAGTTCGTGGGAGCAATATCACATTATACTTCTTTCACACATTGTCCTCTACTGAATTTGATCCTTGCTTGATTCGGATGAAAGCTTGTTGGTAACTCGAATTTCTCCACCAATCTTTGGCTTACAACATTGTTGTCGCTTTCGTAAACGAATACAACTAAACATGGGTGGCCTTCGATTAAACACCTTGTTCTCTACTACCTTTTCCATAATCTTTTTCTTTACTTCCTTTTCTTTTTCTTCAATTTCCCTTCCTTCTGCAGTTTATATTTCTTCTTTTTCTATTCTTTCTTTTTCTATTTTCTCCTTCAACGTATGTTGATCCTTCTTAGCTTGTCTTGGTGTCATAAATTTCAACTTCATTTCATGTCCCTCATGCCTCAAATAATGGGAACGTTCATCAAGATTGAGCGTTTTAAAATGAAGCCATGCCCATCTCAAAAGAAGATGACAAGAGTTCGTGGGAACAATATCACGTAATACTTCTTTCACACATTGTCCTGTACTGAATTTGAGCCTTGCTTGATTCGGATGAAAGCTTGTTGGTAACTCGAGTTTCTCCACCAATCTTTGGCTTACAACATTCTTGTCGCTTTCGTAAACGAATGCAACTAAACGTGGGTGGCCTTCGATTAAACACCGTGTTCTCTACTACCTTTTCCATCATCTTTTACTTTACTTCCTTTTCTTTTTCTTCAATTTCCCTTCCTTGTGCAGTTTATATTTCTGCTTTTTCTATTCTTTCTTTTTCTATTTTCTCTTTCAACGTATGTTGATCCTTCTTGGCTTGTGTTGGTGTCATCAATTTCAACTTCATTTCATGTCCTTCATGCCTCAAATAAAAGGGAACGTTCATCAAGATTGAGCGTTTTAAAATGAAGCCATGCCCATCTCAAAAGAAGATGACAAGAGTTTGTGGGAGCAATATCACATTATACTTCTTTCACACATTGTCCTGTACTGAAATGTATCCTTGCTTGATTCGGATGAAAGCTTGTTGGTAACTTGAGTTTCTCCACCAATCTTTGGCTTACAACATTGTTGTAGCTTTCGTAAACGAATGCAACTAAACATGGGTGGCATTCGATTAAACACCTTGTTCTCTACTACCTTTTCCATAATCTTTTCCTTTACTTCCTTTTCTTTTTCTTCAATTTCCCTTCCTTGTGCAGTTCTTCTTTTTCTATTCTTTCTTTTTCTATTTTCTCCTTCAACGTATGTTGACCCTTCTTGGCTTGTCTTGGTGTCATAAATTTCAACTTCATTTCATGTCCCTCATGCCTCAAATAAAGGGAACGTTCATCAAAATTTAGCGTTTTAAAATGAAGCCATGCCCATCTCAAAAGAAGATGACAAGAGTTTGTGGGAGCAATATCACGTTATACTTCTTTCACACATTGTCCTGTACTGAAATGTATCCTTGCTTGATTCGGATGAAAGCGTGTTGGTAACTTGAGTTTCTCCACCAATCTTTGGCTTACAACATTGTTGTAGCTTTCGTAAACGAATGCAACTAAACATGGGTGGCCTTCGATTAAACACCTTGTTCTCTACTACCTTTTCCATAATCTTTTTCTTTACTTCCTTTTCTTTTTCTTCAATTTCCCTTCCTTGTGCAATTCTTCTTTTTCTATTCTTTCTTTTTCTATTTTCTCCTTCAACGTATGTTGATCCTTCTTGGCTTGTCTTGGTGTCATAAATTTCAACTTCATTTCATGTCCCTCATGCCTCAAATAAAGGGAACGTTCATCAAGATTGAGCGTTTTAAAATTAAACCATGCCCATCTCAAAAGAAGATGACACGAGTTCGTGGGAGCAATATCACATTATATTTCTTTCACAAATTGTCATGTACTGAATTTGATCCTTGCTTGATTCGGGTGAAAGCTTGTTGGTAACTATAGTTTCTCCACCAATCTTTGGCTTACAACATTGTTGTAGCTTTCGTAAACGAATGCAACTAAACATGGGTGGCCTTCGATTAAACACCTTGTTCTCTACTACCTTTTCCATAATCTTTTTCTTTACTTCCTTTTCTTTTTCTTCAATTTCCCTTCCTTCTGTAGTTTATATTTCTTCTTTTTCTATTCTTTCTTTTTCTATTTTCTCCTTCAACGTATGTTGATCCTTCTTGGCTTGTCTTGGTGTCATAAATTTCAACTTTATTTCATGTCCCTCATGCCTCACATAAAGGGAACGTTCATCAAGATTGAGCGTTTTAAAATAAAGCCATGCCCATCTCAAAAGAAGATGACACGAGTTCGTGGGAGCAATATCACATTATACTTCTTTCACACATTGTCCTCTACTGAATTTGATCCTTGCTTGATTCGGATGAAAGCTTGTTGGTAACTCGAATTTCTCCACCAATCTTTGGCTTACAACATTGTTGTCGCTTTCGTAAACGAATACAACTAAACATGGGTGGCCTTCGATTAAACACCTTGTTCTCTACTACCTTTTCCATAATCTTTTTCTTTACTTCCTTTTCTTTTTCTTCAATTTCCCTTCCTTGTGCAGTTCTTCTTTTTCTATTCTTTCTTTTTCTATTTTCTCCTTCAACGTATGTTGATCCTTCTTGGCTTGTCTTGGTGTCATAAATTTCAACTTCATTTCATGTCCCTCATGCCTCAAATAAAGGGAACGTTCATCAAAATTTAGCGTTTTAAAATGAAGCCATGCCCATCTCAAAAGAAGATGACAAGAGTTTGTGGGAGCAATATCACGTTATACTTCTTTCACACATTGTCCTGTACTGAAATGTATCCTTGCTTGATTCGGATGAAAGCTTGTTGGTAACTTGAGTTTCTCCACCAATCTTTGGCTTACAACATTGTTGTAGCTTTCGTAAACGAATGCAACTAAACATGGGTGGCCTTCGATTAAACACCTTGTTCTCTACTACCTTTTCCATAATCTTTTCCTTTACTTCCTTTTCTTTTTCTTCAATTTCCCTTCCTTGTGCAGTTCTTCTTTTTCTATTCTTTCTTTTTCTATTTTCTCCTTCAACGTATGTTGATCCTTCTTGGCTTGTCTTGGTGTCATAAATTTCAACTTCATTTCATGTCCCTCATGCCTCAAATAAAGGGAACGTTCATCAAAATTTAGCGTTTTAAAATGAAGCCATGCCCATCTCAAAAGAAGATGACAAGAGTTTGTGGGAGCAATATCACGTTATACTTCTTTCACACATTGTCCTGTACTGAAATGTATCCTTGCTTGATTCGGATGAAAGCTTGTTGGTAACTTGAGTTTCTCCACCAATCTTTGGCTTACAACATTGTTGTAGCTTTCGTAAACGAATGCAACTAAACATGGGTGGCCTTCGATTAAACACCTTGTTCTCTACTACCTTTTCCATAATCTTTTTCTTTACTTCCTTTTCTTTTTCTTCAATTTCCCTTCCTTGTGCAATTCTTCTTTTTCTATTCTTTCTTTTTCTATTTTCTCCTTCAACGTATGTTGATCCTTCTTGGCTTGTCTTGGTGTCATAAATTTCAACTTCATTTCATGTCCCTCATGCCTCAAATAAAGGGAACGTTCATCAAGATTGAGCGTTTTAAAATTAAACCATGCCCATCTCAAAAGAAGATGACACGAGTTCGTGGGAGCAATATCACATTATATTTCTTTCACAAATTGTCATGTACTGAATTTGATCCTTGCTTGATTCGGGTGAAAGCTTGTTGGTAACTATAGTTTCTCCACCAATCTTTGGCTTACAACATTCTTGTAGCTTTCGTAAACGAATGCAACTAAACATGGGTGGCCTTCGATTAAACACCTTGTTCTCTACTACCTTTTCCATAATCTTTTTCTTTACTTCCTTTTCTTTTTCTTCAATTTCCCTTCCTTCTGTAGTTTATATTTCTTCTTTTTCTATTCTTTCTTTTTCTATTTTCTCCTTCAACGTATGTTGATCCTTCTTGGCTTGTCTTGGTGTCATAAATTTCAACTTTATTTCATGTCCCTCATGCCTCACATAAAGGGAACGTTCATCAAGATTGAGCGTTTTAAAATAAAGCCATGCCCATCTCAAAAGAAGATGACACGAGTTCGTGGGAGCAATATCACATTATACTTCTTTCACACATTGTCCTCTACTGAATTTGATCCTTGCTTGATTCGGATGAAAGCTTGTTGGTAACTCGAGTTTCTCCACCAATCTTTGGCTTACAACATTGTTGTCGCTTTCGTAAACGAATGCAACTAAACATGGGTGGCCTTCGATTAAACACCTTGTTCTCTACTACCTTTTCCATAATCTTTTTCTTTACTTCCTTTTCTTTTTCTTCAATTTCCCTTCCTTTTGCAGTTTATATTTCTTCTTTTTCTATTCTTTCTTTTTCTATTTTCTCCTTCAACGTGTGTTGATCCTTCTTGGCTTGTCTTGGTGTCATAAATTTCAACTTCATTTCATGTCCCTCATGCCTCAAATAAAGGGAACGTTCATCAAGATTCAGCGTTTTAAAATAAAGCCATGCCCATCTCAAAAGAAGATGACAAGAGTTTGTGGGAGCAATATCACATTATAGTTCTTTCACACATTGTCCTGTACTGAAATGTATCCTTGCGTGATTCGGATGAAAGCTTGTTGCTAACTTGAGTTTCTCCACCAATCTTTGGCTTACAACATTGTTGTAGCTTTCGTAAACGAATGCAACTAAACATGGGTGGCCTTCGATTAAACACCTTGTTCTCTACTACCTTTTCCATAATCTTTTTCTTTACTTCCTTTTCTTTTTCTTCAATTTCCCTTCCTTCTACAGTTTATATTTCTTCTTTTTCTATTCTTTCTTCTTCTATTTTCTCGTTCAACGTATGTTGATCCTTCTTGGCTTGTCTTGGTGTCATAAATTTCAACTTCATTTCATGTTCGTCATGCCTCAAATAAAGGGAACGTTCATCAAGATTGAGCGTTTTAAAATGAACCCATGCCCATCTCAAAAGAAGATGACAAGAGTTCGTGGGAGCATCACATTATACTTCTTTTACACATTGTCCTGTACTGAATTTGATCCTTGCTTGATTCGGATGAAAGCTTGTTGGTAACTTGAGTTTCTCCACCAATCTTTGGCTTACAACATTGTTGTCGCTTTCGTAAACGAATGCAACTACACATGGGTGGCCTTCGATTAAACACCTTGTTCTCTACTACCTTTTCCATAATCTTTTACTTTACTTCCTTTTCTTTTTCTTCAATTTCCCTTCCTTGTGCAGTTTATATTTCTTCTTTTTCTATTCTTTCTTTTTCTATTTTCTCCTTCAACGTATGTTGATCCTTCTTGGCTTGTCTTGGTGTCATAAATTTCAACTTCATTTCATGTCCCTCATGCCTCAAATAAAGGGAACGTTCATCAAGATTGAGCGTTTAAAAATATAGCCATGCCCATCCCAAAAGAAGATGACAAGAGTTTGTGGGAGCAATATCACATTATACTTCTTTCACACATTGTCCTGTACTGAAATGTATCCTTGCTTGATTCGGATGAAAGCTTGTTGGTAACTTGAGTGTCTCCACCAATCTTTGGCTTACAACTTTGTTGTCGCATTCGTAAACAAATGCAACTAAACATGGGTGGCCTTCGATTAAACACCTTGTTCTCTACTACCTTTTCCATAATCTTTTTCTTTACTTCCTTTTCTTTTTCTTTAATTTCCCTTCCTTCTGCAGTTTATTTTTCTTCTTTTCTATTCTTTCTTTTTCTATTTTCTCCTTCAACGTATGTTGATCCTTCTTGGCTTGTCTTGGTGTCATAAATTTCAACTTCATTTCATGTCTCTCATGCCTCAAATAAAGGGAACGTTCATCAAGATTGAGCATTGTAAAATGAAGCCATGCCCATCTCAAAAGAAGATGACTAGGGTTCGTGGGAGCAATATCACATAATACTTCTTTCACACATTGTCTTGTACTGAATTTGATCCTTGCTTGACTCGGATGAAAGCTTGTTGCTAACTTGAGTTTCTCCACCAATCTTTGGCTTACAACATTGTTGTCGCTTTCGTAAACAAATGCAACTAAACACGGGTGGCCTTCGATTAAACACCTTGTTCTCTACTACCTTTTCCATAATCTTTTTCTTTACTTCCTTTTCTTTTCCTTTAATTTCCCTTCCTTCTGCAGTTTATTTTCTTCTTTTCTATTCTCTCTTTTTCTATTTTCTCCTTCAACGTATGTTGATCCTTCTTGGCTTGTCTTGGTGTCATAAATTTCAACTTGATTTCATGTCCCTCATGCCTCCAATAAAGGGAACGTTCATCAAGATTGAGCGTTTTAAAATGAAGCCATGCCCATCTCAAAAGATGATGACAAGGGTTCATGGGAGCAATATCACATAATACATCTTTCACACATTGTCTTGTACTGAATTTGATCCTTGCTTGATTCGGATTAAAGCTTGTTGGTAACTTGAGTTTCTCCACCAATCTTTGGCTTACAACATTGTTGTCGCTTTCGTAAACGAATGCAACTAAACATGGGTGGCCTTCGATTAAACACCTTGTTCTCTACTACCTTTTCCATAATCTTTTTCTTTACTTCCTTTTCTTTTTCTTTAATTTCCCTTCCTTCTGCAGTTTATTTTTCTTCTTTTCTATTCTTTCTTTTTCAATTTTCTCCTTCAACGTATGTTGATCGTTCTTGGCTTGTCTTGGTGTCATAAATTTCAACTTCATTTCATGTCCCTCATGCCTCAAATAAAGGGAACGTTCATCAAGATTGAGCATTGTAAAATGAAGTCGTGCCCATCTCAAAAGAAGATGATAAGAGTTCGTGGGAGCAATATCACATAATACTTCTTTCACACATTGTCTTGTACTGAATTTGATCCTTGCTTGATTCGGATTAAAGCTTGTTGGTAACTTGAGTTTCTCCACCAATCTTTGGCTTACAACATTGTTGTCGCTTTCGTAAATGAATGCAACTAAACATGGGTGGCCTTCGATTAAACACCTTGTTCTCTACTACCTTTTTCATAATCTTTTTCTTTACTTTCTTTTCTTTTTGTTCAATTTCCCTTCCTTCTGCAGTTTACATTTCTTCTTTTTCTATTCTTTCTTTTTCTATTTTCTCCTTCAACGTATGTTGATCCTTCTTGGCTTGTCTTGGTGTCATAAATTTCAACGTCATTTCATGTCCCTCATGCCTCAAATAAAGGGAACGTTCATCAAGATTGAGCATTGTAAAATGATGTCGTGCCCATCTCAAAAGAAGATGACAAGAGTTCGTGGGAGCAATATCACATAATACTTCTTTCACAAATTGTCATGTACTGACTTTGATCCTTGCTTGATCCTGGTGAAAGCTTGTTGGTAACTATAGTTTCTCCACCAATCTTTGGCTTACAGCATTGTTGTCAGTTTCGTAAACGAATGCAACTAAACATAGGTAGCCTTCGATTAAACACCTTGTTCTCTACTACCTTTTTCATAATCTTTTTCTTTACTTTCTTTTCTTTATGTTCGATTTCCCTTCCTTCTGCAGTTTACATTTCTTCTTTTTCTATTCTTTCTTTTTCTATTTTCTCCTTCAACGTATGTTGGTCCTTCTTGGCTTGTCTTGGTGTCATAAATTTCAACTTCATTTCATGTCCCTCATGCCTCAAATAAAGGGAACGTTCATCAAGATTAAGCATTGTAAAATGAAGCCGTGCCCATCTCAAAAGAAGATGACAAGAGTTCGTGGGAGCAATATCACATAATACTTCTTTCACAAATTCTCTTGTACTGAATTTGATCTTTGCTTGATTCGGGTGAAAGCTTGTTGGTAACTGTAGTTTCTCCACCAATCTTTGGCTTACAACATTGTTGTCGCTTTCGTAAACGAATGCAACTAAACATGGGTGGCCTTCGATTAAACACCTTGTTCTCTACTACCTTTTTCATAATCTTTTTCTTTACTTTCTTTTCTTTTTGTTCAATTTCCCTTCCTTCTGCAGTTTACATTTCTTCTTTTTCTATTCTTTCTTTTTCTATTTTCTCCTTCAACGTATGTTGATCCTTCTTGGCTTGTCTTGGTGTCATAAATTTCAACGTCATTTCATGTCCCTCATGCCTCAAATAAAGGGAACGTTCATCAAGATTGAGCATTGTAAAATGAAGCCGTGCCCATCTCAAAAGAAGATGACAAGAGTTCGTGGGAGCAATATCACATAATACATCTTTCACACATTGTCTTGTACTGAATTTGATGCTTGCTTGATTCGGATTAAAGCTTGTTGGTAACTTGAGTTTGTCCACCAATCTTTGGCTTACAACATTGTTGTCGCTTTCGTAAACGAATGCAACTAAACATGGGTGGCCTTCGAATAAACACCTTGTTCTCTACTACCTTTTCCATAATCTTTTTCTTTACTTCCTTTTCTTTTTCTTTAATTTCCCTTCCTTCTGCAGTTTATTTTTCTTCTTTTCTATTCTTTCTTTTTCAATTTTCTCCTTCAACGTATGTTGATCGTTCTTGGCTTGTCTTGGTGTCATAAATTTCAACTTCATTTCATGTCCCTCATGCCTCAAATAAAGGGAACGTTCATCAAGATTGAGCATTGTAAAATGAAGTCGTGCCCATCTCAAAAGAAGATGACAAGAGTTCGTGGGAGCAATATCACATAATACTTCTTTCACAAATTGTCATGTACTGAATTTGATCCTTGCTTGATTCGGGTGAAAGCTTGTTGGTAACTATAGTTTCTCCACCAATCTTTGGCTTACAACATTGTTGTCGCTTTCGTAAATGAATGCAACTAAACATGGGTGGCCTTCGATTAAACACCTTGTTCTCTACTACCTTTTTCATAATCTTTTTCTTTACTTTCTTTTCTTTTTGTTCAATTTCCCTTCCTTCTGCAGTTTACATTTCTTCTTTTTCTATTCTTTCTTTTTCTATTTTCTCCTTCAACGTATGTTGATCCTTCTTGGCTTGTCTTGGTGTCATAAATTTCAACGTCATTTCATGTCCCTCATGCCTCAAATAAAGGGAACGTTCATCAAGATTGAGCATTGTAAAATGAAGTCGTGCCCATCTCAAAAGAAGATGACAAGAGTTCGTGGGAGCAATATCACATAATACTTCTTTCACAAATTGTCATGTACTGACTTTGATCCTTGCTTGATCCTGGTGAAAGCTTGTTGGTAACTATAGTTTCTCCACCAATCTTTGGCTTACAGCATTGTTGTCAGTTTCGTAAACGAATGCAACTAAACATAGGTAGCCTTCGATTAAACACCTTCTTCTCTACTACCTTTTTCATAATCTTTTTCTTTACTTTCTTTTCTTTATGTTCGATTTCCCTTCCTTCTGCAGTTTACATTTCTTCTTTTTCTATTCTTTCTTTTTCTATTTTCTCCTTCAACGTATGTTGGTCCTTCTTGGCTTGTCTTGGTGTCATAAATTTCAACTTCATTTCATGTCCCTCATGCCTCAAATAAAGGGAACGTTCATCAAGATTAAGCATTGTAAAATGAAGCCGTGCCCATCTCAAAAGAAGATGACAAGAGTTCGTGGGAGCAATATCACATAATACTTCTTTCACAAATTCTCTTGTACTGAATTTGATCTTTGCTTGATTCGGGTGAAAGCTTGTTGGTAACTGTAGTTTCTCCACCAATCTTTGGCTTACAACATTGTTGTCGCTTTCGTAAACGAATGCAACTAAACATGGGTGGCCTTCGATTTAACACCTTGTTCTCTACTACCTTTTTCATAATCTTTTTCTTTACTTTCTTTTCTTTTTGTTCAATTTCCCTTCCTTCTGCAGTTTACATTTCTTCTTTTTCTATTCTTTCTTTTTCTATTTTCTCCTTCAACGTATGTTGATCCTTCTTGGCTTGTCTTGGTGTCATAAATTTCAACGTCATTTCATGTCCCTCATGCCTCAAATAAAGGGAACGTTCATCAAGATTGAGCATTGTAAAATGAAGCCGTGCCCATCTCAAAAGAAGATGACAAGAGTTCGTGGGAGCAATATCACATAATACATCTTTCACACATTGTCTTGTACTGAATTTGATGCTTGCTTGATTCCGATTAAAGCTTGTTGGTAACTTGAGTTTGTCCACCAATCTTTGGCTTACAACATTGTTGTCGCTTTCGTAAACGAATGCAACTAAACATGGGTGGCCTTCGAATAAACACCTTGTTCTCTACTACCTTTTCCATAATCTTTTTCTTTACTTCCTTTTCTTTTTCTTTAATTTCCCTTCCTTCTGCAGTTTATTTTTCTTCTTTTCTATTCTTTCTTTTTCAATTTTCTCCTTCAACGTATGTTGATCGTTCTTGGCTTGTCTTGGTGTCATAAATTTCAACTTCATTTCATGTCCCTCATGCCTCAAATAAAGGGAACGTTCATCAAGATTGAGCATTGTAAAATGAAGTCGTGCCCATCTCAAAAGAAGATGACAAGAGTTCGTGGGAGCAATATCACATAATACTTCTTTCACAAATTGTCATGTACTGAATTTGATCCTTGCTTGATTCGGGTGAAAGCTTGTTGGTAACTATAGTTTCTCCACCAATCTTTGGCTTACAACATTGTTGTCGCTTTCGTAAATGAATGCAACTAAACATGGGTGGCCTTCGATTAAACACCTTGTTCTCTACTACCTTTTTCATAATCTTTTTCTTTACTTTCTTTTCTTTTTGTTCAATTTCCCTTCCTTCTACAGTTTACATTTCTTCTTTTTCTATTCTTTCTTTTTCTATTTTCTCCTTCAACGTATGTTGATCCTTCTTGGCTTGTCTTGGTGTCATAAATTTCAACGTCATTTCATGTCCCTCATGCCTCAAATAAAGGGAACGTTCATCAAGATTGAGCATTGTAAAATGAAGTCGTGCCCATCTCAAAAGAAGATGACAAGAGTTCGTGGGAGCAATATCACATAATACTTCTTTCACAAATTGTCATGTACTGACTTTGATCCTTGCTTGATCCTGGTGAAAGCTTGTTGGTAACTATAGTTTCTCCACCAATCTTTGGCTTACAGCATTGTTGTCAGTTTCGTAAACGAATGCAACTAAACATAGGTAGCCTTCGATTAAACACCTTCTTCTCTACTACCTTTTTCATAATCTTTTTCTTTACTTTCTTTTCTTTATGTTCGATTTCCCTTCCTTCTGCAGTTTACATTTCTTCTTTTTCTATTCTTTCTTTTTCTATTTTCTCCTTCAACGTATGTTGGTCCTTCTTGGCTTGTCTTGGTGTCATAAATTTCAACTTCATTTCATGTCCCTCATGCCTCAAATAAAGGGAACGTTCATCAAGATTAAGCATTGTAAAATGAAGCCGTGCCCATCTCAAAAGAAGATGACAAGAGTTCGTGGGAGCAATATCACATAATACTTCTTTCACAAATTCTCTTGTACTGAATTTGATCTTTGCTTGATTCGGGTGAAAGCTTGTTGGTAACTGTAGTTTCTCCACCAATCTTTGGCTTACAACATTGTTGTCGCTTTCGTAAACGAATGCAACTAAACATGGGTGGCCTTCGATTAAACACCTTGTTCTCTACTACCTTTTTCATAATCTTTTTCATTACTTTCTTTTCTTTTTGTTCAATTTCCCTTCCTTCTGCAGTTTACATTTCTTCTTTTTCTATTCTTTCTTTTTCTATTTTCTCCTTCAACGTATGTTGATCCTTCTTGGCTTGTCTTGGTGTCATAAATTTCAACGTCATTTCATGTCCCTCATGCCTCAAATAAAGGGAACGTTCATCAAGATTGAGCATTGTAAAATGAAGCCGTGCCCATCTCAAAAGAAGATGACAACAGTTCGTGGGAGCAATATCACATAATACATCTTTCACACATTGTCTTGTACTGAATTTGATGCTTGCTTGATTCGGATTAAAGCTTGTTGGTAACTTGAGTTTGTCCACCAATCTTTGGCTTACAACATTGTTGTCGCTTTCGTAAACGAATGCAACTAAACATGGGTGGCCTTCGATTAAACACCTTGTTCTCTACTACCTTTTCCATAATCTTTTTCTTTACTTCCTTTTCTTTTTCTTTAATTTCCCTTCCTTCTGTAGTTTATTTTTCTTCTTTTCCATTCTTTCTTTTTCAATTTTCTCCTTCAACGTATGTTGATCCTTCTTGGCTTGTCTTGGTGTCATAAATTTCAACTTCATTTCATGTCCTTCATGCCTCAAATAAAGGGAACGTTCATCAAGATTGAGCATTGTAAAATGACGTCGTGCCCATCTCAAAAGAAGATGACAAGAGTCGTGGGAGCAATATCACATAATACTTCTTTCACAAATTGTCATGTACTGACTTTGATCCTTGCTTGATTCTGGTGAAAGCTTGTTGGTAACTATAGTTTCTCCACCAATCTTTGGCTTACAGCATTGTTGTCAGTTTCGTAAACGAATGCAACTAAACATGGGTAGCCTTCGATTAAACACCTTGTTCTCTACTACCTTTTTCATAATCTTTTTCTTTACTTTCTTTTCTTTTTGTTCGATTTCCCTTCCTTCTGCAGTTTACATTTCTTCTTTTTCTATTCTTTCTTTTTCTATTTTCTCCTTCCACGTATGTTGGTCCTTCTTGGCTTGTCTTGGTGTCATAAATTTCAACTTCATTTCATGTCCCTCATGCCTCAAATAAAGGGAACGTTCATCAAGATTGAGCATTGTAAAATGAAGTCGTGCCCATCTCAAAAGAAGATGACAAGAGTTCGTGGGAGCAATATCACATAATACTTCTTTCACAAATTGTCATGTACTGAATTTGATCCTTGCTTGATTCGGGTGAAAGCTTGTTGGTAACTATAGTTTCTCCACCAATCTTTGGCTTACAACATTGTTGTCGCTTTCGTAAATGAATGCAACTAAACATGGGTGGCCTTCGATTAAACACCTTGTTCTCTACTACCTTTTTCATAATCTTTTTCTTTACTTTCTTTTCTTTTTGTTCAATTTCCCTTCCTTCTGCAGTTTACATTTCTTCTTTTTCTATTCTTTCTTTTTCTATTTTCTCCTTCAACGTATGTTGATCCTTCTTGGCTTGTCTTGGTGTCATAAATTTCAACGTCATTTCATGTCCCTCATGCCTCAAATAAAGGGAACGTTCATCAAGATTGAGCATTGTAAAATGAAGCCGTGCCCATCTCAAAAGAAGATGACAAGAGTTCGTGGGAGCAATATCACATAATACATCTTTCACACATTGTCTTGTACTGAATTTGATGCTTGCTTGATTCGGATTAAAGCTTGTTGGTAACTTGAGTTTGTCCACCAATCTTTGGCTTACAACATTGTTGTCGCTTTCGTAAACGAATGCAACTAAACATGGGTGGCCTTCGATTAAACACCTTGTTCTCTACTACCTTTTCCATAATCTTTTTCTTCACTTCCTTTTCTTTTTCTTTAATTTCCCTTCCTTCTGTAGTTTATTTTTCTTCTTTTCTATTCTTTCTTTTTCAATTTTCTCCTTCAACGTATGTTGATCCTTCTTGGCTTGTCTTGGTGTCATAAATTTCAACTTCATTTCATGTCCTTCATGCCTCAAATAAAGGGAACGTTCATCAAGATTGAGCATTGTAAAATGACGTCGTGCCCATCTCAAAAGAAGATGACAAGAGTTCGTGGGAGCAATATCACATAATACTTCTTTCACAAATTGTCATGTACTGACTTTGATCCTTGCTTGATTCTGGTGAAAGCTTGTTGGTAACTATAGTTTCTCCACCAATCTTTGGCTTACAGCATTGTTGTCAGTTTCGTAAACGAATGCAACTAAACATGGGTAGCCTTCGATTAAGCACCTTGTTCTCTACTACCTTTTTCATAATCTTTTTCTTTACTTTCTTTTCTTTTTGTTCGATTTCCCTTCCTTCTGCAGTTTACATTTCTTCTTTTTCTATTCTTTCTTTTTCTATTTTCTCCTTCAACGTATGTTGGTCCTTATTGGCTTGTCTTGGTGTCATAAATTTCAACTTCATTTCATGTCCCTCATGCTCAAATAAAGGGAACGTTCATCAAGATTGAGCGTTTTAAAATGAAGCCATGCCCATCTCAAAAGAAGATGACAAGAGTTCGTGGGAGCAATATCAAATAATACTTCTTTCACAGATTGTCATGTACTGAATTTCATCCTTGCTTGATTCGGGTGAAAGCTTGTTGGTAACTGTAGTTTCTCCACCAATCTTTGGCTTACAACATTGTTGTCGCTTTCGTAAACGAATGCAACTAAACATGGGTGGCCTTCGATTAAACACCTTGTTCTCTACTACCTTTTTCATAATCTTTTTCTTTTCTTTCTTTTCTTTTTGTTCAATTTCCCTTCCTTCTGCAGTTTACATTTCTTCTTTTTCTATTCTTTCTTTTTCTATTTTCTCCTTCAACGTATGTTGATCCTTCTTGGCTTGTCTTGGTGTCATAAATTTCAACTTCATCTCAAGTCCCTCATGCCTCAAATAAAGGGAACATTCATTAAGATAGATCGTTGTAAAATGAAGCCATGCCCATCTCAGAAGATGATGACAAGGGTTCATGGGAGCAATATCACATAATACATCTTTCACACATTGTCTTGTACTGAATTTGATCCTTGCTTGATTCGGATTAAAGCTTGTTGGTAACTTGAGTTTCTCCACCAATCTTTGGCTTACAACATTGTTGTCGCTTTCGTAAACGAATGCAACTAAACATGGGTGGCCTTCGATTAAACACCTTGTTCTCTACTACCTTTTCCATAATCTTTTTCTTTACTTCCTTTTCTTTTTCTTTAATTTCCCTTCTTTCTGCAGTTTATTTTTCTTCTTTTCTATTCTTTCTTTTTCTATTTTCTCCTTCAACGTATGTTGATCCTTCTTGGCTTGTCTTGGTGTCATAAATTTCAACTTCATTTCACGTCCCTCATGCCTCAAATAAAGCGAACGTTCATCAAGATTGAGCATTGTAAAATGAAGTCGTGCCCATCTCAAAAGAAGATGACAAGAGTTCGTGGGAGCAATATCACATAATACTTCTTTCACAAATTGTCATGTACTGACTTTGATCCTTGCTTGATTCGGGTGAAAGCTTGTTGGTAACTATACTTTCTCCACCAATCTTTGGCTTACAACATTGTTGTCGCTTTCGTAAAAGAATGCAACTAAACATGGGTGGCCTTCGATTAAACACCTTGTTCTCTACTACCTTTTCCATAATCTTTTTCTTTACTTCCTTTTCTTTTTCTTTAATTTCCCTTCCTTCTCCAGTTTATTTTTCTTCTTTTCTATTCTTTCTTTTTCAATTTTCTCCTTCAACGTATGTTGATCCTTCTTGGCTTGTCTTGGTGTCATAAATTTCAACGTCATTTCATGTCCCTCATGCCTCAAATAAAGGGAACGTTCATCAAGATTGAGCATTGTAAAATGAAGTCGTGCCCATCTCAAAAGAATATGACAAGAGTTCGTGGGAGCAATATCACATAATACTTCTTTCACAAATTGTCATGTACTGACTTTGATCCTTGCTTGATCCTGGTGAAAGCTTGTTGGTAACTATAGTTTCTCCACCAATCTTTGGCTTACAGCATTGTTCTCAGTTTCGTAAACGAATGAAACTAAACATAGGTAGCCTTCGATTAAACACCTTGTTCTCTACTACCTTTTTCATAATCTTTTTCTTTACTTTCTTTTCTTTTTGTTCGATTTCCCTTCCTTCTGCAGTTTACATTTCTTCTTTTTCTATTCTTTCTTTTTCTATTTTCTCCTTCAACGTATGTTGATCCTTCTTGGCTTGTCTTGGTGTCATAAATTTCAACTTCATTTCATGTCCCTCATGCCTCAAATAAAGGGAACGTTCATCAAGATTAAGCATTGTAAAATGAAGTCGTGCCCATCTCAAAAGAAGATGACAAGAGTTCGTGGGAGCAATATCACATAATACTTCTTTCACAAATTCTCTTGTACTGAATTTGATCTTTGCTTGATTCGGGTGAAAGCTTGTTGGTAACTGTAGTTTCTCCACCAATCTTTGGCTTACAACATTGTTGTCGCTTTCGTAAACGAATGCAACTAAACATGGGTAGCCTTCGATTAAACACCTTGTTCTCTACTACCTTTTTCATAATCTTTTTCTTTACTTTCTTTTCTTTTTGTTCCATTTCCCTTCCTTCTGCAGTTTACATTTCTTCTTTTTCTATTCTTTCTTTTTGTATTTTCTCCTTCAACGTATGTTGGTCCTTCTTGGCTTGTCTTGGTGTCATAAATTTCAACTTCATTTCATGTCCCTCATGCCTCAAATAAAGGGAACGTTCATCAAGATTGAGCATTGTAAAATGAAGTCGTGCCCATCTCAAAAGAAGATGACAAGAGTTCGTGGGAGCAATATCACATAATACTTCTTTCACAAATTCTCTTGTACTGAATTTGATCTTTGCTTGATTCGGGTGAAAGCTTGTTGGTAACTATAGTTTCTCCACCAATCTTGGGCTTACAACATTGTTGTCGCTTTCGTAAACGAATGCAACTAAACATGGTTGGCTTTCGATTAAACACCTTGTTCTCTACTACCTTTTTCATAATATTTTTCTTTACTTCCTTTTCTTTTTGTTCAATTTTCCTTCCTTCTGCAGTTTATTTTTCTTCTTTTTCTATTCTTTCTTTTTCTATTTTCTCCTTCAACGTATGTTGATCCTTCTTGGCTTGTCTTGGTGTCATAAATTTCAACTTCATTTCAAGTCCCTCATGCCTCAAATAAAGGGAACATTCATCAAGATAGATCGTTGTAAAATGAAGCCATGCCCATCTCAGAAGATGATGACAAGGGTTCATGGGAGCAATATCACATCATACATCTTTCACACATTGTCTTGTACTGAATTTGATCCTTGCTTGATTCGGGTGAAAGCTTGTTGGTAACTATAGTTTCTCCACCAATCTTTGGCTTACAACATTGTTGTCGCTTTCGTAAACGAATGCAACTAAACATGGGTGGCCTTCGATTAAACACCTTGTTCTCTACTACCTTTTTCATAATCTTTTTCTTTACTTTATTTTCTTTTTGTTCGATTTCCCTTCCTTCTGCAGTTTACATTTCTTCTTTTTCTATTCTTTCTTTTTGTATTTTCTCCTTCAACGTATGTTGGTCCTTCTTGGCTTGTCTTGGTGTCATAAATTTCAACTTCATTTGATGTCCCTCATGCCTCAAATAAAGGGAACGTTCATCAAGATTAAGCATTGTAAAATGAAGCCGTGCCCATCTCAAAAGAAGATGACAAGAGTTCGTGGGAGCAATATCACATAATACTTCTTTCACAAATTCTCTTGTACTGAATTTGATCTTTGCTTGATTCGGGTGAAAGCTTGTTGGTAACTGTAGTTTCTCCACCAATCTTTGGCTTACAACATTGTTGTCGCTTTCGTAAACGAATGCAACTAAACATGGGTAGCCTTCGATTAAACACCTTGTTCTCTACTACCTTTTTCATAATCTTTTTCTTTACTTTCTTTTCTTTTTGTTCAATTTCCCTTCCTTCTGCAGTTTACATTTCTTCTTTTTCTATTCTTTCTTTTTGTATTTTCGCCTTCAATGTATGTTGGTCCTTCTTGGCTTGTCTTGGTGTCATAAATTTCAACTTCATTTCATGTCCCTCATGCCTCAAATAAAGGGAACGTTCATCAAGATTGAGCATTGTAAAATGAAGTCGTGCCCATCTCAAAAGAAGATGACAAGAGTTCGTGGGAGCAATATCACATAATACTTCTTTCACAAATTCTCTTGTACTGAATTTGATCTTTGCTTGATTCGGGTGAAAGCTTGTTGGAAACTATAGTTTCTCCACCAATCTTGGGCTTACAACATTGTTGTCGCTTTCGTAAACGAATGCAACTAAACATGGTTGGCTTTCGATTAAACACCTTGTTCTCTACTACCTTTTTCATAATATTTTTCTTTACTTCCTTTTCTTTTTGTTCAATTTCCCTTCCTTCTGCAGTTTATTTTTCTTCTTTTTCTATTCTTTCTTTTTCTATTTTCTCCTTCAACGTATGTTGATCCTTCTTGGCTTGTCTTGGTGTCATAAATTTCAACTTCATTTCAAGTCCCTCATGCCTCAAATAAAGGGAACATTCATCAAGATAGATCGTTGTAAAATGAAGCCATGCCCATCTCTGAAGATGATGACAAGGGTTCATGGGAGCAATATCACATCATACATCTTTCACACATTGTCTTGTACTGAATTTGATCCTTGCTTGATTCGGGTGAAAGCTTGTTGGTAACTATAGTTTCTCCACCAATCTTTGGCTTAGAACATTGTTGTCGCTTTCGTAAAAGAATGCAACTAAACATGGGTGGCCTTCGATTAAACACCTTGTTCTCTACTACCTTTTCCATAATCTTTTTCTTTACTTCCTTTTCTTTTTCTTTAATTTCCCTTCCTTCTGCAGTTTATTTTTCTTCTTTTCTATTCTTTCTTTTTCAATTTTCTCCTTCAACGTATGTTGATCCTTCTTGGCTTGTCTTGGTGTCATAAATTTCAACGTCATTTCATGTCCCTCATGCCTCAAATAAAGGGAACGTTCATCAAGATTGAGCATTGTAAAATGAAGTCGTGCCCATCTCAAAAGAAGATGACAAGAGTTCGTGGGAGCAATATCACATAATACTTCTTTCACAAATTGTCATGTACTGACTTTGATCCTTGCTTGATTCGGGTGAAAGCTTGTTGGTAACTATACTTTCTCCACCAACCTTTGGCTTACAACATTGTTGTCGCTTTCGTAAAAGAATGCAACTAAACATGGGTGGCCTTCGATTAAACACCTTGTTCTCTACTAACTTTTTCATAATCTTTTTCTTTACTTTCTTTTCATTTTGTTAAATTTCCCTTCCTTCTGCAGTTTATTTTTCTTCTTTTTCTATTCTTTCTTTTTCTATTTTCTCCTTCAACGTATGTTGATCCTTCTTGGCTTGTCTAGGTGTCATAAATTTCAACTTCATTTCATGTCCCTCATGCCTCAAATAAAGGGAACGTTCATCAAGATTGAGCATTGTAAAATGAAGCCGTGCCCATCTCAAAAGAAGATGACAAGAGTTCGTGGGAGCAATATCACATAATACTTCTTTCACAAATTGTCATGTACTGAATTTGATCCTTGCTTGATTCGGGTGAAAGCTTGTTGGTAACTATAGTTTCTCCACCAATCTTTGGCTTACAACATTGTTGTCGCTTTCGTAAACGAATGCAACTAAACATGGGTGGCCTTCGATTAAACACCTTGTTCTCTACTACCTTTTTCATAATCTTTTTCTTTACTTTCTTTTCTTTTTGTTCAATTTCCCTTCCTTCTGCAGTTTACATTTCTTCTTTCTCTATTCTTTCTTTTTCTATTTTCTCCTTCAACGTATGTTGATCCTTCTTGGCTTGTCTTGGTGTCATAAATTTCAACTTCATTTCAAGTCCCTCATGCCTCAAATAAAGGGAACATTCATCAAGATAGATGGTTGTAAAATGAAGCCATGCCCATCTCAGAAGATGAAGACAAGGGTTCATGGGAGCAATATCACATAATACATCTTTCACACATTGTCTTGTACTGAATTTGATGCTTGCTTGATTCGGATTAAAGCTTGTTGGTAACTTGAGTTTGTCCACCAATCTTTGGCTTACAACATTGTTGTCGCTTTTGTAAACGAATGCAACTAAACATGGGTGGCCTTCGATTAAACACCTTGTTCTCTACTACCTTTTCCATAATCTTTTTCTTTACTTCCTTTTCTTTTTCTTTAATTTCCCTTCCTTCTGTACTTTATTTTTCTTCTTTTCTATTCTTTCTTTTTCTATTTTCTCCTTCAACGTATGTTGATCCTTCTTGGCTTGTCTTGGTGTCATAAATTTCAACTTCATTTCATGTCCTTGATGCCTCAAATAAAGGGAACGTTCATCAAGATTGAGCATTGTAAAATGAAGTCGTGCCCATCTCAAAAGAAGATGACAAGAGTTCGTGGGAGCAATATCACATAATACTTCTTTCACAAATTGTCATGTACTGACTTTGATCCTTGCTTGATTCTGGTGAAAGCTTGTTGGTAACTATAGTTTCTCCACCAATCTTTGGCTTACAGCATTGTTGTCAATTTCGTAAACGAATGCAACTAAACATGGGTAGCCTTCGATTAAACACCTTGTTCTCTACTACCTTTTTCATAATCTTTTTCTTTACTTTCTTTTCTTTTTGTTCGATTTCCCTTCCTTCTGCAGTTTACATTTCTTCTTTTTCTATTCTTTCTTTTTCTATTTTCTCCTTCAACGTATGTTGATCCTTCTTGGCTTGTCTTGGTGTCATAAATTTCAACTTCATTTCAAGTCCCTCATGCCTCAAATAAAGGGAACATTCATCAAGATAGATGGTTGTAAAATGAAGCCATGCCCATCTCAGAAGATGATGACAAGGGTTCATGGGAGCAATATCACATAATACATCTTTCACACATTGTCTTGTACTGAATTTGATCCTTGCTTGATTCGGATTAAAGCTTGTTGGTAACTTGAGTTTCTCCACCAATCTTTGGCTTACAACATTGTTGTCGCTTTCGTAAACGAATGCAACTAAACATGGGTGGCCTTCGATTAAACACCTTGTTCTCCACTACCTTTTCCATAATCTTTTTCTTTACTTCCTTTTCCTTTTCTTTAATTTCCCTTCCTTCTGCAGTTTATTTTTCTTCTTTTCTATTCTTTCTTTTTCTATTTTCTCCTTTAACGTATGTTGATCCTTCTTGGCTTGTCTTGGTGTCATAAATTTCAACTTCATTTCATGTCCCTCATGCCTCAAATAAAGGGAACGTTCATCAAGATTGAGCATTGTAAAATGAAGTCGTGCCCATCTCAAAAGAAGATGACAAGAGTTCGTGGGAGCAATATCACATAATACTTCTTTCACAAATTGTCATGTACTGACTTTGATCCTTGCTTGATTCTGGTGAAAGCTTGTTGGTAACTATAGTTTCTCCACCAATCTTTGGCTTACAACATTGTTGTCGCTTTCGTAAACGAATGCAACTAAACATGGGTAGCCTTCGATTAAACACCTTGTTCTCTACTACCTTTTTCATAATCTTTTTCTTTACTTTCTTTTCTTTTTGTTCAATTTCCCTTCCTTCTGCAGTTTACATTTCTTCTTTTTCTATTCTTTCTTTTTCTATTTTCTCCTTCAACGTATGTTGATCCTTCTTGGCTTTTCTTGGTAATTGTAGTTTCTCCACCAATCTTTGGCTTACAACATTGTGGTCGCTTTCGTAAACTAATGCAACTAAACATGGGTGGCCTTCGATTAAACACCCTGTTCTCTACTACCTTTTCCATAATCTTTTTCTTTACTTCCTTTTCTTTGTCTTCAATTTCCCTTCCTTCTGCAGTTTATATTTCTTCTTTTTCTATTTTCTCCTTCAACGTATGTTGATCCTTCTTGGCTTGTCTTGGTGTCATCAATTTCAACTTCATTTCATGTCCCTCATGCCTCAAATAAAGGGAACGTTCATCAAGATTGAGTGTTTTAAAATGAAGCCATGCCCATCTCAAAAGAAGATGACAAGAGTTCGTGGGAGCAATATCACATAATACTTCTTTCATACATTATCCTGTACTGAATTTGATCCCTGCTTGATTCGGGTGAAAGCTTGTTGGTAACTGTAGTTTCTCCACCAATCTTTGGCTTACAACATTGTGGTCGCTTTCGTAAACGAATGCAACTAAACATGGGTGGCCTTCGATTAAACACCTTGTTCTCTACTACCTTTTCCATAATCTTTTTCTTTACTTCCTTTTCTTTTTCTTCAATTTCCCTTCCTTCTGCAGTTTATATTTCTTCTTTTTCTATTCTTTCTTTTTCTATTTTCTCCTTCAACGTATGTTGATCCTTCTTGGCTTGTCTAGGTGTCATAAATTTCAACTTCATTTCATGTCCCTCATTGGGAACGTTCATCAAGATTGAGCGTTTTAAAATGAACCCATGCCCATCTCAAAAGAAGATGACAAGAGTTCGTGGGAGCAATATCACATAATACTTCTTTCATACATTATCCTGTACTGAATTTGATCCTTTTTTGATTCGGGTGAAAGCTTGTTGGTAAATGTAGTTTCTCCACTAATCTTTGGCTTACAACATTGTTGTCGCTTTCGTAAACGAATGCAACTAAACATGGGTGGCCTTCGATTAAACACCTTGTTCTCTACTACCTTTTCCATAATCTTTTTCTTTACTTCCTTTTCTTTTTCTTCAATTTCCCTTCCTTCTGCAGTTTATATTTCTTCTTTTTCTATTTTCTCCTTCAACGTATGTTGATCCTTCTTCGCTTGTCTTGGTGTCATGAATTTCAAATTCATTTCATGTCCCTCATGCCTCAAATAAAGGGAACATTCATCAAGATTGAGTGTTTTAAAATGAAGCCATGCCCATCTCAAAAGAAGATGACAAGAGTTCGTGGGAGCAATATCACATAATACTTCTTTCATACATTATCCTGTACTGAATTTGATCCCTGCTTGATTCGGGTGAAAGCTTGTTGGTAACTGTAGTTTCTCCACCAATCTTTGGCTTACAACATTGTGGTCGCTTTCGTAAACGAATGCAACTAAACATGGGTGACCTTCGATTAAACACCTTGTTCTCTACTACCTTTTCCATAATCTTTTTCTTTACTTCCTTTTCTTTTTCTTCAATTTCCCTTCCTTCTGCAGTTTATATTTCTTCTTTTTCTATTCTTTCTTTTTCTATTTTCTCCTTCAACGTATGTTGATCCTTCTTGGCGTGTCTTGGTGTCATAAATTTCAACTTCATTTCATGTCACTCATGCCTCAAATAAAGGGAACGTTCATCAAGATTGAGCGTTTTAAAATGGAGCCATGCCCATATCAAAAAAAGATGACAAGAATTCGTGGGAGCAATATCACATAATACTTCTTTCACAGATTGTCATGTACTGAATTTGATCCTTGCTTGATTCGGGTGAAAGCTTGTTGGTAACTGTAGTTTCTCCACCAATCTTTGGCTTACAACATTGTTGTCGCTTTCGTAAACGAATGCAACTAAACATGTGTGGCCTTCGATTACACACCGTGTTCTCTGCTACCTTTTCCATAATATTTTTCTTTACTTCCTTTTCTTTTTCTTCAATTTCCCTTCCTTCTGCAGTTTATATTTCTTCTTTTTTTATTCTTTCTTTTTCTATTTTCTCCTTCAACGTATGTTGATTCTTCTTGGCTTGTCTTGGTGTCATAAATTTCAACTTCATTTCATGTCCCTCATGCCTCAAATAAATGGAACGTTCATCAAGATTGAACGTTTTAAAATGAATCCATGCCCATCTCAAAAGAAGATGACAAGAGTTTGTGGGAACAATATCACATAATACTTCTTTCACACATTGTCCTGTACTGAATTTGATCCTTGCTCGATTCGGATGAAAGCTTGTTGGTAACTTGAGTTTCTCCACCAATCTTTGGCTTACTACATTGTGGTCACTTTCGTAAACGAATGCAACTAAACATGGGTGGCCTTCGATTAAACACCTTGTTCTCTACTACATTTTCCATAATCTTTTTCTTTACTTCCTTTTCTTTTTCTTCAATTTCCCTTCCTTCTGCAGTTTATATTTCTTCTTTTTCTATTCTTTCTTTTTCTATTTTCTCCTTCAACGTATGTTGATGCTTCTTGGCTTGTCTTGGTGTCATCAATTTCAACTTCATTTCATGTCCCTGATGCATCAAATAAAGGGAACGTTCATCAAGATTAAGCGTTTTAAAATGAACCCATGCCCATCTTAAAAGAAGATGGCAAGAGTTCGTGGAAGCAATATCACATAATACTTCTTTCACAGATTGTCATCTACTGAATTTGATCCTTGCTTGATTCGGGTGAAAGCTTGTTGGTAATTGTAGTTTCTCCACCAATCTTTGGCTTACAACATTGTGGTCGCTTTCGTAAACTAATGCAACTAAACATGGGTGGCCTTCGATTAAACACCCTGTTCTCTACTACCTTTTCCATAATCTTTTTCTTTACTTCCTTTTCTTTTTCTTCAATTTCCCTTCCTTCTGCAGTTTATATTTCTTCTTTTTCTATTTTCTCCTTCAACGTATGTTGATCCTTCTTGGCTTGTCTTGGTGTCATCAATTTCAACTTCATTTCATGTCACTCATGCCTCAAATAAAGGGAACGTTCATCAAGATTGAGCGTTTTAAAATGAAGCCATGCCCATATCAAAAAAAGATGACAAGAATTCGTGGGAGCAATATCACATAATACTTCTTTCACAGATTGTCATGTACTGAATTTGATCCTTGCTTGATTCGGGTGAAAGCTTGTTGGTAACTGTAGTTTCTCCACCAATCTTTGGCTTACAACATTGTTGTCGCTTTCGTAAACGAATGCAACTAAACATGTGTGGCCTTCGATTATACACCGTGTTCTCTGCTACCTTTTCCATAATATTTTTCTTTACTTCCTTTTCTTTTTCTTCAATTTCCCTTCCTTCTGCAGTTTATATTTCTTCTTTTTTTATTCTTTCTTTTTCTATTTTCTCCTTCAACGTATGTTAATTCTTCTTGGCTTGTCTTGGTGTCATAAATTTCAACTTCATTTCATGTCCCTCATGCCTCAAATAAATGGAACGTTCATCAAGATTGAACGTTTTAAAATGAATCCATGCCCATCTCAAAAGAAGATGACAAGAGTTTGTGGGAACAATATCACATAATACTTCTTTCACACATTGTCCTGTACTGAATTTCATCCTTACTCGATTCGGATGAAAGCTTGTTGGTAACTTGAGTTTCTCCACCAATCTTTGGCTTACTACATTGTGGTCACTTTCGTAAACGAATGCAACTAAACATGGGTGGCCTTCGATTAAACACCTTGTTCTCTACTACATTTTCCATAATCTTTTTCTTTACTTCCTTTTCTTTTTCTTCAATTTCCCTTCCTTCTGCAGTTTATATTTCTTCTTTTTCTATTCTTTCTTTTTCTATTTTCTCCTTCAACGTATGTTGATGCTTCTTGGCTTGTCTTGGTGTCATCAATTTCAACTTCATTTCATGTCCCTCATGCCTCAAATAAAGGGAACGTTCATCAAGATTAAGCGTTTTAAAATGAACCCATGCCCATCTTAAAAGAAGATGGCAAGAGTTCGTGGAAGCAATATCACATAATACTTCTTTCACAGATTGTCATCTACTGAATTTGATCCTTGCTTGATTCGGGTGAAAGCTTGTTGGTAATTGTAGTTTCTCCACCAATCTTTGGCTTACAACATTGTGGTCGCTTTCGTAAACTAATGCAACTAAACATGGGTGGCCTTCGATTAAACACCCTGTTCTCTACTACCTTTTCCATAATCTTTTTCTTTACTTCCTTTTCTTTTTCTTCAATTTCCCTTCCTTCTGCAGTTTATATTTCTTCTTTTTCTATTTTCTCCTTCAACGTATGTTGATCCTTCTTGGCTTGTCTTGGTGTCATCAATTTCAACTTCATTTCATGTCCCTCATGCCTCAAATAAAGGGAACGTTCATCAAGATTGAGTGTTTTAAAATGAAGCCATGCCCATCTCAAAAGAAGATGACAAGAGTTCGTGGGAGCAATATCACATAATACTTCTGTCATACATTATCCTGTACTGAATTTGATCCCTGCTTGATTCGGGTGAAAGCTTGTTGGTAACTGTAGTTTCTCCACCAATCTTTGGCTTACAACATTGTGGTCGCTTTCGTAAACGAATGCAACTAAACATGGGTGGCCTTCGATTAAACACCTTGTTCTCTACTACCTTTTCCATAATCTTTTTCTTTACTTCCTTTTCTTTTTCTTCAATTTCCCTTCCTTCTGCAGTTTATATTTCTTCTTTTTCTATTCTTTCTTTTTCTATTTTCTCCTTCAACGTATGTTGATCCTTCTTGGCTTGTCTAGGTGTCATAAATTTCAACTTCATTTCATGTCCCTCATTGGGAACGTTCATCAAGATTGAGCGTTTTAAAATGAACCCATGCCCATCTCAAAAGAAGATGACAAGAGTTCGTGGGAGCAATATCACATAATACTTCTTTCATACATTATCCTGTACTGAATTTGATCCTTTTTTGATTCGGGTGAAAGCTTGTTGGTAAATGTAGTTTCTCCACTAATCTTTGGCTTACAACATTGTTGTCGCTTTCGTAAACGAATGCAACTAAACATGGGTGGCCTTCGATTAAACACCTTGTTCTCTACTACCTTTTCCATAATCTTTTTCTTTACTTCCTTTTCTTTTTCTTCAATTTCCCTTCCTTCTGCAGTTTATATTTCTTCTTTTTCTATTTTCTCCTTCAACGTATGTTGATCCTTCTTCGCTTGTCTTGGTGTCATGAATTTCAAATTCATTTCATGTCCCTCATGCCTCAAATAAAAGGAACATTCATCAAGATTGAGTGTTTTAAAATGAAGCCATGCCCATCTCAAAAGAAGATGACAAGAGTTCGTGGGAGCAATATCACATAATACTTCTTTCACACATTGTCCTGTACTGAATTTGATCCTTGCCTGATTCGGGTGAAAGCTTGTTGGTAACTGTAGTTTCTCCACCAATCTTTGGCTTACAACATTGTTGTCGCTTTCGTAGACGAATGCAACTAAACATGGGTGGCCTTCGATTAAACACCTTGTTCTCTACTACCTTTTCCATAATCTTTTTCTTTACTTCCTTTTCTTTTTCTTCAATTTCCCTTCCTTCTGCAGTTTATATTTCTTCTTTTTCTATTCTTTCTTTTTCTATATTCTCCTTCAACGTATGTTGATCCTTCTTGGCTTGTCTAGGTGTCATAAATTTCAACTTCATTTCATGACCCTCATAGGGAACGTTCATCAAGATTGAGCGTTTTAAAATGAACCCATGCCCATCTCAAAAGAACATGACAAGAGTTCGTGGGAGCAATATCACATAATACTTCTTTCATACATTATCCTGTACTGAATTTGATCCTTTTTTGATTCGGGTGAAAGCTTGTTGGTAACTGTAGTTTCTCCACTAATCTTTCGCTTACAACATTGTTGTCGCTTTCGTAAACGAATGCAACTAAAAATGGGTGGCCTTTGATTAAACACCTTGTTCTCTACTACCTTTTCCATAATCTTTTTCTTTACTTCCTTTTCTTTTTCTTCAATTTCCCTTCCTTCTGCAGTTTATATTTCTTCTTTTTCTATTTTCTCCTTCAACGTATGTTGATCCTTCTTCGCTTGTCTTGGTGTCATGAATTTCAAATTCATTTCATGTCCCTCATGCCTCAAATAAAGGGAACGTTCATCAAGATTGAGTGTTTTAAAATGAAGCCATGCCCATCTCAAAAGAAGATGACAAGAGTTCGTGGGAGCAATATCACATAATACTTCTTTCATACATTATCCTGTACTGAATTTGATCCCTGCTTGATTCGGGTGAAAGCTTGTTGGTAACTGTAGTTTCTCCACCAATCTTTGGCTTACAACATTGTGGTCGCTTTCGTAAACGAATGCAACTAAACATGGGTGGCCTTCGATTAAACACCTTGTTCTCTACTACCTTTTCCATAATTTTTTTCTTTACTTCCTTTTCTTTTTCTTCAATTTCCCTTCCTTCTGCAGTTTATAATTCTTCTTTTTCTATTCTTTCTTTTTCTATTTTCTCCTTCAACGTATGTTGATCCTTCTTGGCTTGTCTAGGTGTCATAAATTTCAACTTCATTTCATGTCCCTCATTGGGAACGTTCATCAAGATTGAGCGTTTTAAAATGAACCCATGCCCATCTCAAAAGAAGATGACAAGAGTTCGTGGGAGCAATATCACATAATACTTCTTTCATACATTATCCTGTACTGAATTTGATCCTTTTTTGATTCGGGTGAAAGCTTGTTGGTAACTGTAGTTTCTCCACTAATCTTTCGCTTACAACATTGTTGTCGCTTTCGTAAACGAATGCAACTAAACATGGGTGGCCTTCGATTAAACACCTTGTTCTCTACTACCTTTTCCATAATCTTTTTCTTTACTTCCTTTTCTTTTTCTTCAATTTCCCTTCCTTCTGAAGTTTATATTTCTTCTTTTTCTATTCTTTCTTTTTCTATTTTCTCCATCAACGTATGTTGATCCTTCTTGGCTTGTCTTGGTGTCATAAATTTCAACTTCATTTCATGTCACTCATGCCTCAAATAAAGGGAACGTTCATCAAGATTCAGCGTTTTAAAATGAAGCCATGCCCATACCAAAAGAAGATGACAAGAGTTCGTGGGAGCAATATCACATAATACTTCTTTCACAGATTGTCATGTTCTGAATTTGATCCTCGCTTGATTCGGGTGAAAGCTTGTTGGTAACTGTAGTTTCTCCACCAATCTTTGGCTTACAACATTGTTGTCGCTTTCGTAAACGAAAGCAACTAAACATGGGTGGCGTTCGATTAAACACCCTATTCTCTACTACATTTTCCATAATCTTTTTCTTTACTTCCTTTTCTTTTTCTTCCATTTCCCTTCCTTCTGCACTTTATATTTCTTCTTTTTTTATTCTTTCTTTTTCTATTTTCTCCTTCAACGTATGTTGATCCTTCTTGGCTTGTCTAGGTGTCATAAATTTCAACTTCATTTCATGTCCCTCATGCCTCAAATAAACGGAACGTTCACCAAGATTGAGTGTTTTAAAATGAAGCCATGCCCATCTCAAAAGAAGATGACAAGAGTTCGTGGGAGCAATATCACATAATACTTCTTTCATACATTATCCTGTACTGAATTTGATCCCTGCTTGATTCGGGTGAAAGCTTGTTGGTAACTGTAGTTTCTCCACCAATCTTTGGCTTACAACATTGTTGTCGCTTTCGTAAACGAATGCAACTAAACATGTGTGGCCTTCGATTATACACCGTGTTCTCTGCTACCTTTTCCATAATCTTTTTCTTTACTTCCTTTTCTTTTTCTTCAATTTCCCTTCCTTCTGCAGTTTATATTTCTTCTTTTTCTATTCTTTCTTTTTCTATTTTCTCCTTCAACGTATGTTGATGCTTCTTGGCTTGTCTTGGTGTCATCAATTTCAACTTCATTTCATGTCCCTGATGCATCAAATAAAGGGAACGTTCATCAAGATTAAGCGTTTTAAAATGAACCCATCCCCATCTTAAAAGAAGATGGCAAGAGTTCGTGGAAGCAATATCACATAATACTTCTTTCACAGATTGTCATCTACTGAATTTGATCCTTGCTTGATTCGGGTGAAAGCTTGTTGGTAATTGTAGTTTCTCCACCAATCTTTGGCTTACAACATTGTGGTCGCTTTCGTAAACTAATGCAACTAAACATGGGTGGCCTTCGATTAAACACCCTGTTCTCTACTACCTTTTCCATAATCTTTTTCTTTACTTCCTTTTCTTTTTCTTCAATTTCCCTTCCTTCTGCAGTTTATATTTCTTCTTTTTCTATTTTCTCCTTCAACGTATGTTGATCCTTCTTGGCTTGTCTTGGTGTCATCAATTTCAACTTCATTTCATGTCACTCATGCCTCAAATAAAGGGAACGTTCATCAAGATTGAGCGTTTTAAAATGAAGCCATGCCCATATCAAAAAAAGATGACAAGAATTCGTGGGAGCAATATCACATAATACTTCTTTCACAGATTGTCATGTACTGAATTTGATCCTTGCTTGATTCGGGTGAAAGCTTGTTGGTAACTGTAGTTTCTCCACCAATCTTTGGCTTACAACATTGTTGTCGCTTTCGTAAACGAATGCAACTAAACATGTGTGGCCTTCGATTATACACCGTGTTCTCTGCTACCTTTTCCATAATATTTTTCTTTACTTCCTTTTCTTTTTCTTCAATTTCCCTTCCTTCTGCAGTTTATATTTCTTCTTTTTTTATTCTTTCTTTTTCTATTTTCTCCTTCAACGTATGTTGATTCTTCTTGGCTTGTCTTGGTGTCATAAATTTCAACTTCATTTCATGTCCCTCATGCCTCAAATAAATGGAACGTTCATCAAGATTGAACGTTTTAAAATGAATCCATGCCCATCTCAAAAGAAGATGACAAGAGTTTGTGGGAACAATATCACATAATACTTCTTTCACACATTGTCCTGTACTGAATTTCATCCTTACTCGATTCGGATGAAAGCTTGTTGGTAACTTGAGTTTCTCCACCAATCTTTGGCTTACTACATTGTGGTCACTTTCGTAAACGAATGCAACTAAACATGGGTGGCCTTCGATTAAACACCTTGTTCTCTACTACATTTTCCATAATCTTTTTCTTTACTTCCTTTTCTTTTTCTTCAATTTCCCTTCCTTCTGCAGTTTATATTTCTTCTTTTTCTATTCTTTCTTTTTCTATTTTCTCCTTCAACGTATGTTGATGCTTCTTGGCTTGTCTTGGTGTCATCAATTTCAACTTCATTTCATGTCCCTCATGCCTCAAATAAAGGGAACGTTCATCAAGATTAAGCGTTTTAAAATGAACCCATGCCCATCTTAAAAGAAGATGGCAAGAGTTCGTGGAAGCAATATCACATAATACTTCTTTCACAGATTGTCATCTACTGAATTTGATCCTTGCTTGATTCGGGTGAAAGCTTGTTGGTAATTGTAGTTTCTCCACCAATCTTTGGCTTACAACATTGTGGTCGCTTTCGTAAACTAATGCAACTAAACATGGGTGGCCTTCGATTAAACACCCTGTTCTCTACTACCTTTTCCATAATCTTTTTCTTTACTTCCTTTTCTTTTTCTTCAATTTCCCTTCCTTCTGCAGTTTATATTTCTTCTTTTTCTATTTTCTCCTTCAACGTATGTTGATCCTTCTTGGCTTGTCTTGGTGTCATCAATTTCAACTTCATTTCATGTCCCTCATGCCTCAAATAAAGGGAACGTTCATCAAGATTGAGTGTTTTAAAATGAAGCCATGCCCATCTCAAAAGAAGATGACAAGAGTTCATGGGAGCAATATCACATAATACTTCTGTCATACATTATCCTGTACTGAATTTGATCCCTGCTTGATTCGGGTGAAAGCTTGTTGGTAACTGTAGTTTCTCCACCAATCTTTGGCTTACAACATTGTGGTCGCTTTCGTAAACGAATGCAACTAAACATGGGTGGCCTTCGATTAAACACCTTGTTCTCTACTACCTTTTCCATAATCTTTTTCTTTACTTCCTTTTCTTTTTCTTCAATTTCCCTTCCTTCTGCAGTTTATATTTCTTCTTTTTCTATTCTTTCTTTTTCTATTTTCTCCTTCAACGTATGTTGATCCTTCTTGGCTTGTCTAGGTGTCATAAATTTCAACTTCATTTCATGTCCCTCATTGGGAACGTTCATCAAGATTGAGCGTTTTAAAATGAACCCATGCCCATCTCAAAAGAAGATGACAAGAGTTCGTGGGAGCAATATCACATAATACTTCTTTCATACATTATCCTGTACTGAATTTGATCCTTTTTTGATTCGGGTGAAAGCTTGTTGGTAAATGTAGTTTCTCCACTAATCTTTGGCTTACAACATTGTTGTCGCTTTCGTAAACGAATGCAACTAAACATGGGTGGCCTTCGATTAAACACCTTGTTCTCTACTACCTTTTCCATAATCTTTTTCTTTACTTCCTTTTCTTTTTCTTCAATTTCCCTTCCTTCTGCAGTTTATATTTCTTCTTTTTCTATTTTCTCCTTCAACGTATGTTGATCCTTCTTCGCTTGTCTTGGTGTCATGAATTTCAAATTCATTTCATGTCCCTCATGCCTCAAATAAAAGGAACATTCATCAAGATTGAGTGTTTTAAAATGAAGCCATGCCCATCTCAAAAGAAGATGACAAGAGTTCGTGGGAGCAATATCACATAATACTTCTTTCACACATTGTCCTGTACTGAATTTGATCCTTGCCTGATTCGGGTGAAAGCTTGTTGGTAACTGTAGTTTCTCCACCAATCTTTGGCTTACAACATTGTTGTCGCTTTCGTAGACGAATGCAACTAAACATGGGTGGCCTTCGATTAAACACCTTGTTCTCTACTACCTTTTCCATAATCTTTTTCTTTACTTCCTTTTCTTTTTCTTCAATTTCCCTTCCTTCTGCAGTTTATATTTCTTCTTTTTCTATTCTTTCTTTTTCTATTTTCTCCTTCAACGTATGTTGATCCTTCTTGGCTTGTCTAGGTGTCATAAATTTCAACTTCATTTCATGACCCTCATAGGGAACGTTCATCAAGATTGAGCGTTTTAAAATGAACCCATGCCCATCTCAAAAGAACATGACAAGAGTTCGTGGGAGCAATATCACATAATACTTCTTTCATACATTATCCTGTACTGAATTTGATCCTTTTTTGATTCGGGTGAAAGCTTGTTGGTAACTGTAGTTTCTCCACTAATCTTTCGCTTACAACATTGTTGTCGCTTTCGTAAACGAATGCAACTAAAAATGGGTGGCCTTTGATTAAACACCTTGTTCTCTACTACCTTTTCCATAATCTTTTTCTTTACTTCCTTTTCTTTTTCTTCAATTTCCCTTCCTTCTGCAGTTTATATTTCTTCTTTTTCTATTTTCTCCTTCAACGTATGTTGATCCTTCTTCGCTTGTCTTGGTGTCATGAATTTCAAATTCATTTCATGTCCCTCATGCCTCAAATAAAGGGAACGTTCATCAAGATTGAGTGTTTTAAAATGAAGCCATGCCCATCTCAAAAGAAGATGACAAGAGTTCGTGGGAGCAATATCACATAATACTTCTTTCATACATTATCCTGTACTGAATTTGATCCCTGCTTGATTCGGGTGAAAGCTTGTTGGTAACTGTAGTTTCTCCACCAATCTTTGGCTTACAACATTGTGGTCGCTTTCGTAAACGAATGCAACTAAACATGGGTGGCCTTCGATTAAACACCTTGTTCTCTACTACCTTTTCCATAATTTTTTTCTTTACTTCCTTTTCTTTTTCTTCAATTTCCCTTCCTTCTGCAGTTTATAATTCTTCTTTTTCTATTCTTTCTTTTTCTATTTTCTCCTTCAACGTATGTTGATCCTTCTTGGCTTGTCTAGGTGTCATAAATTTCAACTTCATTTCATGTCCCTCATTGGGAACGTTCATCAAGATTGAGCGTTTTAAAATGAACCCATGCCCATCTCAAAAGAAGATGATAAGAGTTCGTGGGAGCAATATCACATAATACTTCTTTCATACATTATCCTGTACTGAATTTGATCCTTTTTTGATTCGGGTGAAAGCTTGTTGGTAACTGTAGTTTCTCCACTAATCTTTCGCTTACAACATTGTTGTCGCTTTCGTAAACGAATGCAACTAAACATGGGTGGCCTTCGATTAAACACCTTGTTCTCTACTACCTTTTCCATAATCTTTTTCTTTACTTCCTTTTCTTTTTCTTCAATTTCCCTTCCTTCTGAAGTTTATATTTCTTCTTTTTCTATTCTTTCTTTTTCTATTTTCTCCATCAACGTATGTTGATCCTTCTTGGCTTGTCTTGGTGTCATAAATTTCAACTTCATTTCATGTCACTCATGCCTCAAATAAAGGGAACGTTCATCAAGATTCAGCGTTTTAAAATGAAGCCATGCCCATACCAAAAGAAGATGACAAGAGTTCGTGGGAGCAATATCACATAATACTTCTTTCACAGATTGTCATGTTCTGAATTTGATCCTCGCTTGATTCGGGTGAAAGCTTGTTGGTAACTGTAGTTTCTCCACCAATCTTTGGCTTACAACATTGTTGTCGCTTTCGTAAACGAAAGCAACTAAACATGGGTGGCCTTCGATTAAACACCCTATTCTCTACTACATTTTCCATAATCTTTTTCTTTACTTCCTTTTCTTTTTCTTCCATTTCCCTTCCTTCTGCACTTTATATTTCTTCTTTTTTTATTCTTTCTTTTTCTATTTTCTCCTTCAACGTATGTTGATCCTTCTTGGCTTGTCTAGGTGTCATAAATTTCAACTTCATTTCATGTCCCTCATGCCTCAAATAAACGGAACGTTCACCAAGATTGAGTGTTTTAAAATGAAGCCATGCCCATCTCAAAAGAAGATGACAAGAGTTCGTGGGAGCAATATCACATAATACTTCTTTCATACATTATCCTGTACTGAATTTGATCCCTGCTTGATTCGGGTGAAAGCTTGTTGGTAACTGTAGTTTCTCCACCAATCTTTGGCTTACAACATTGTTGTCGCTTTCGTAAACGAATGCAACTAAACATGTGTGGCCTTCGATTATACACCGTGTTCTCTGCTACCTTTTCCATAATATTTTTCTTTACTTCCTTTTCTTTTTCTTCAATTTCCCTTCCTTCTGCAGTTTATATTTCTTCTTTTTTTATTCTTTCTTTTTCTATTTTCTCCTTCAACGTATGTTGATTCTTCTTGGCTTGTCTTGGTGTCATCAATTTCAACTTCATTTCATGTCCCTCATGCCTCAAATAAAGGGAACGTTCATCAAGATTGAGTGTTTTAAAATGAAGCCATGCCCATCTCAAAAGAAGATGACAAGAGTTCGTGGGAGCAATATCACATAATACTTCTTTCATACATTATCCTGTACTGAATTTGATCCCTGCTTGATTCGGGTGAAAGCTTGTTGGTAACTGTAGTTTCTCCACCAATCTTTAGCTTACAACATTGTGGTCGCTTTCGTAAACGAATGCAACTAAACATGGGTGGCCTTCGATTAAACACCTTGTTCTCTACTACCTTTTCCATAATCTTTTTCTTTACTTCCTTTTCTTTTTCTTCAATTTCCCTTCCTTCTGCAGTTTATATTTCTTCTTTTTCTATTCTTTCTTTTTCTATTTTCTCCTTCAACGTATGTTGATCCTTCTTGGCTTGTCTAGGTGTCATAAATTTCAACTTCATTTCATGACCCTCATAGGGAACGTTCATCAAGATTGAGCGTTTTAAAATGAACCCATGCCCATCTCAAAAGAACATGACAAGAGTTCGTGGGAGCAATATCACATAATACTTCTTTCATACATTATCCTGTACTGAATTTGATCCCTGCTTGATTCGGGTGAAAGCTTGTTGGTAACTGTAGTTTCTCCACCAATCTTTGGCTTACAACATTGTTGTCGCTTTCGTAAACGAATGCAACTAAACATGTGTGGCCTTCGATTATACACCGTGTTCTCTGCTACCTTTTCCATAATATTTTTCTTTACTTCCTTTTCTTTTTCTTCAATTTCCCTTCCTTCTGCAGTTTATATTTCTTCTTTTTTTATTCTTTCTTTTTCTATTTTCTCCTTCAACGTATGTTGATTCTTCTTGGCTTGTCTTGGTGTCATCAATTTCAACTTCATTTCATGTCCCTCATGCCTCAAATAAAGGGAACGTTCATCAAGATTGAGTGTTTTAAAATGAAGCCATGCCCATCTCAAAAGAAGATGACAAGAGTTCGTGGGAGCAATATCACATAATACTTCTTTCATACATTATCCTGTACTGAATTTGATCCCTGCTTGATTCGGGTGAAAGCTTGTTGGTAACTGTAGTTTCTCCACCAATCTTTAGCTTACAACATTGTGGTCGCTTTCGTAAACGAATGCAACTAAACATGGGTGGCCTTCGATTAAACACCTTGTTCTCTACTACCTTTTCCATAATCTTTTTCTTTACTTCCTTTTCTTTTTCTTCAATTTCCCTTCCTTCTGCAGTTTATATTTCTTCTTTTTCTATTCTTTCTTTTTCTATTTTCTCCTTCAACGTATGTTGATCCTTCTTGGCTTGTCTAGGTGTCATAAATTTCAACTTCATTTCATGACCCTCATAGGGAACGTTCATCAAGATTGAGCGTTTTAAAATGAACCCATGCCCATCTCAAAAGAACATGACAAGAGTTCGTGGGAGCAATATCACATAATACTTCTTTCATACATTATCCTGTACTGAATTTGATCCTTTTTTGATTCGGGTGAAAGCTTGTTGGTAACTGTAGTTTCTCCACTAATCTTTCGCTTACAACATTGTTGTCGCTTTCGTAAACGAATGCAACTAAAAATGGGTGGCCTTCGATTAAACACCTTGTTCTCTACTACCTTTTCCATAATCTTTTTCTTTACTTCCTTTTCTTTTTCTTCAATTTCCCTTCCTTCTGCAGTTTATATTTCTTCTTTTTCTATTTTCTCCTTCAACGTATGTTGATCCTTCTTCGCTTGTCTTGGTGTCATGAATTTCAAATTCATTTCATGTCCCTCATGCCTCAAATAAAGGGAACGTTCATCAAGATTGAGTGTTTTAAAATGAAGCCATGCCCATCTCAAAAGAAGATGACAAGAGTTCGTGGGAGCAATATCACATAATACTTCTTTCATACATTATCCTGTACTGAATTTGATCCCTGCTTGATTCGGGTGAAAGCTTGTTGGTAACTGTAGTTTCTCCACCAATCTTTGGCTTACAACATTGTGGTCGCTTTCGTAAACGAATGCAACTAAACATGGGTGGCCTTCGATTAAACACCTTGTTCTCTACTACCTTTTCCATAATCTTTTTCTTTACTTCCTTTTCTTTTTCTTCAATTTCCCTTCCTTCTGCAGTTTATATTTCTTCTTTTTCTATTCTTTCTTTTTCTATTTTCTCCTTCAACGTATGTTGATCCTTCTTGGCTTGTCTAGGTGTCATAAATTTCAACTTCATTTCATGACCCTCATAGGGAACGTTCATCAAGATTGAGCGTTTTAAAATGAACCCATGCCCATCTCAAAAGAACATGACAAGAGTTCGTGGGAGCAATATCACATAATACTTCTTTCACACATTGTCCTGTACTGAATTTGATCCTTGCTCGATTCGGATGAAAGCTTGTTGGTAACTTGAGTTTCTCCACCAATCTTTGGCTTACTACATTGTGGTCACTTTCGTAAACGAATGCAACTAAACATGGGTGGCCTTCGATTAAACACCTTGTTCTCTACTACATTTTCCATAATCTTTTTCTTTACTTCCTTTTCTTTTTCTTCAATTTCCCTTCCTTCTGCAGTTTATATTTCTTCTTTTTCTATTCTTTCTTTTTCTATTTTCTCCATCAACGTATGTTGATCCTTCTTGGCTTGTCTTGGTGTCATAAATTTCAACTTCATTTCATGTCACTCATGCCTCAAATAAAGGGAACGTTCATCAAGATTCAGCGTTTTAAAATGAAGCCATGCCCTTACCAAAAGAAGATGACAAGAGTTCGTGGGAGCAATATCACATAATACTTCTTTCATACATTATCCTGTACTGAATTTGATCCCTGCTTGATTCGGGTGAAAGCTTGTTGGTAACTGTAGTTTCTCCACCAATCTTTGGCTTACAACATTGTTGTCGCTTTCGTAAACGAATGCAACTAAACATGTGTGGCCTTCGATTATACACCGTGTTCTCTGCTACCTTTTCCATAATATTTTTCTTTACTTCCTTTTCTTTTTCTTCAATTTCCCTTCCTTCTGCAGTTTATATTTCTTCTTTTTTTATTCTTTCTTTTTCTATTTTCTCCTTCAACGTATGTTGATTCTTCTTGGCTTGTCTTGGTGTCATCAATTTCAACTTCATTTCATGTCCCTCATGCCTCAAATAAAGGGAACATTCATCAAGATTGAGCGTTTTAAAATGAACCCATGCCCATCTCAAAAGAACATGACAAGAGTTCGTGGGAGCAATATCACATAATACTTCTTTCATACATTATCCTGTACTGAATTTGATCCTTTTTTGATTCGGGTGAAAGCTTGTTGGTAACTGTAGTTTCTCCACTAATCTTTCGCTTACAACATTGTTGTCGCTTTCGTAAACGAATGCAACTAAAAATGGGTGGCCTTCGATTAAACACCTTGTTCTCTACTACCTTTTCCATAATCTTTTTCTTTACTTCCTTTTCTTTTTCTTCAATTTCCCTTCCTTCTGCAGTTTATATTTCTTCTTTTTCTATTTTCTCCTTCAACGTATGTTGATCCTTCTTCGCTTGTCTTGGTGTCATGAATTTCAAATTCATTTCATGTCCCTCATGCCTCAAATAAAGGGAACGTTCATCAAGATTGAGTGTTTTAAAATGAAGCCATGCCCATCTCAAAAGAAGATGACAAGAGTTCGTGGGAGCAATATCACATAATACTTCTTTCATACATTATCCTGTACTGAATTTGATCCCTGCTTGATTCGGGTGAAAGCTTGTTGGTAACTGTAGTTTCTCCACCAATCTTTGGCTTACAACATTGTGGTCGCTTTCGTAAACGAATGCAACTAAACATGGGTGGCCTTCGATTAAACACCTTGTTCTCTACTACCTTTTCCATAATTTTTTTCTTTACTTCCTTTTCTTTTTCTTCAATTTCCCTTCCTTCTGCAGTTTATATTTCTTCTTTTTCTATTCTTTCTTTTTCTATTTTCTCCTTCAACGTATGTTGATCCTTCTTGGCTTGTCTAGGTGTCATAAATTTCAACTTCATTTCATGTCCCTCATTGGGAACGTTCATCAAGATTGAGCGTTTTAAAATGAACCCATGCCCATCTCAAAAGAAGATGACAAGAGTTCGTGGGAGCAATATCACATAATACTTCTTTCATACATTATCCTGTACTGAATTTGATCCTTTTTTGATTCGGGTGAAAGCTTGTTGGTAACTGTAGTTTCTCCACTAATCTTTCGCTTACAACATTGTTGTCGCTTTCGTAAAAGAATGCAACTAAACATGGGTGGCCTTCGATTAAACACCTTGTTCTCTACTACCTTTTCCATAATCTTTTTCTTTACTTCCTTTTCTTTTTCTTCAATTTCCCTTCCTTCTGAAGTTTATATTTCTTCTTTTTCTATTCTTTCTTTTTCTATTTTCTCCTTCAACGTATGTTGATCCTCTTTGGCTTGTCTTGGTGTCATGAATTTCAACTTCATTTGATGTCCCTCATGCCTCAAATAAACGGAACGTTCATCAAGATTGAGTGTTTTAAAATGAAGCGATGCCCATCTCAAAAGAAGATGACAAGAGTTCGTGGGAGCAATATCACATAATACTTCTTTCACAGATTGTCATGTACTGAATTTGATCCTTGCTTGATTCAGGTGAAAGCTTGTTGGTAACTGTAGTTTCTCCACCAATCTTTGGCTTACAACATTGTGGTCGCTTTCGTAAACGAATGCAACTAAACATGGGTGGCCTTCGATTAAACACCTTGTTCTATACTACCTTTTCCATAATCTTTTTCTTTACTTCCTTTTCTTTTTCTTCAATTTCCCTTCCTTCTGCAGTTTATATTTCTTCTTTTTCTATTCTTTCTTTTTCTATTTTCTCCTTCAACGTATGTTGATTCTTCTTGGCTTGTCTTGGTGTCATAAATTTCAACTTCATTTCATGTCCCTCATGCCTCAAATAAATGGAACGTTCATCAAGATTGAACGTTTTAAAATGAATCCATGCCCATCTCAAAAGAAGATGACAAGAGTTTGTGGGAACAATATCACATAATACTTCTTTCATACATTGTCCTGTACTGAATTTGATCCTTGCTCGATTCGGATGAAAGCTTGTTGGTAACTTGAGTTTCTCCACCAATCTTTGGCTTACTACATTGTGGTCACTTTCGTAAACGAATGCAACTAAACATGGGTGGCCTTCGATTAAACACCTTGTTCTCTACTACATTTTCCATAATCTTTTTCTTTACTTCCTTTTCTTTTTCTTCAATTTCCCTTCCTTCTGCAGTTTATATTTCTTCTTTTTCTATTCTTTCTTTTTCTATTTTCTCCATCAACATATGTTGATCCTTCTTGGCTTGTCTTGGTGTCATAAATTTCAACTTCATTTCATGTCACTCATGCCTCAAATAAAGGGAACGTTCATCAAGATTCAGCGTTTTAAAATGAAGCCATGCCCATACCAAAAGAAGATGACAAGAGTTCGTGGGAGCAATATCACATAATACTTCTTTCACAGATTGTCATGTTCTGAATTTGATCCTCGCTTGATTCGGGTGAAAGCTTGTTGGTAACTGTAGTTTCTCCACCAATCTTTGGCTTACAACATTGTTGTCGCTTTCGTAAACGAAAGCAACTAAACATGGGTGGCCTTCGATTAAACACCCTATTCTCTACTACATTTTCCATAATCTTTTTCTTTACTTCCTTTTCTTTTTCTTCAATTTCCCTTCCTTCTGCACTTTATATTTCTTCTTTTTTTATTCTTTCTTTTTCTATTTTCTCCTTTAACGTATGTTGATCCTTCTTGGCTTGTCTAGGTGTCATAAATTTCAACTTCATTTCATGTCCCTCATGCCTCAAATAAACGGAACGTTCACCAAGATTGAGTGTTTTAAAATGAAGCCATGCCCATCTCAAAAGAAGATGACAAGAGTTCGTGGGAGCAATATCACATAATACTTCTTTCACACATTGTCCTGTACTGAATTTGATCCTTGCCTGATTCGGGTGAAAGCTTGTTGGTAACTGTAGTTTCTCCACCAATCTTTGGCTTACAACATTGTTGTCGCTTTCGTAGACGAATGCAACTAAACATGGGTGGCCTTCGATTAAACACCTTGTTCTCTACTACCTTTTCCATAATCCTTTTCTTTACTTCCTTTTCTTTTTCTTCAATTTCTCTTCCTTCTGCAGTTTATATTTCTTCTTTTTCTATTCTTTCTTTTTCTATTTTCTCCTTCAACGTATGTTGATCCTTCTTGGCTTGTCTTGGTGTCATCAATTTCAACTTCATTTCATGTCCCTCATGCCTCAAATAAAGGGAACGTTCATCAAGATTGAGTGTTTTAAAATGAAGCCATGCCCATCTCAAAAGAAGATGACAAGAGTTCGTGGGAGCAATATCACATAATACTTCTTTCACAGATTGTCATGTACTGAATTTGATCCTTGCTTGATTCGGGTGAAAGCTTGTTGGTAACTGTAGTTTCTCCACCAATCTTTGGCTTACAACATTGTGGTCTCTTTCGTAAACGAATGCAACTAAACATGGTGGCCTTCGATTAAACACCTTGTTCTCTACTACCTTTTCCATAATCTTTTTCTTTACTTCCTTTTCTTTTTCTTCAATTTCCCTTCCTTCTGCAGTTTATATTTCTTCTTTTTCTATTCTTTCTTTTTCTATTTTCTCCTTCAACGTATGTTGATCCTTCTTGGCTTGTCTAGGTGTCATAAATTTCAACTTCATTTCATGTCCCTCATTGGGAACGTTCATCAAGATTGAGCGTTTTAAAATGAACCCATGCCCATCTCAAAAGAAGATGACAAGAGTTCGTGGGAGCAATATCACATAATACTTCTTTCATACATTATCCTGTACTGAATTTGATCCTTTTTTGATTCGGGTGAAAGCTTGTTGGTAACTGTAGTTTCTCCACTAATCTTTCGCTTACAACATTGTTGTCGCTTTCGTAAACGAATGCAACTAAACATGGTTGGCCTTCGATTAAACACCTTGTTCTTACTACCTTTTCCATAATCTTTTTCTTTACTTCCTTTTCTTTTTCTTCAATTTCCCTTCCTTCTGCAGTTTATATTTCTTCTTTTTCTATTTTCTCCTTCAACGTATGTTGATCCTTCTTCGCTTGTCTTGGTGTCATGAATTTCAAATTCATTTCATGTCCCTCATGCCTCAAATAAAGGGAACATTCATCAAGATTGAGCGTTTTAAAATGAAGCCATGCCCATCTCAAAAGAAGATGACAAGAGTTCGTGGGAGCAATATCACATAATACTTCTTTCACAGATTGTCATGTACTGAATTTGATCCTTGCTTGATTCGGGTGAAAGCTTGTTGGTAATGGTAGTTTCTCCACCAATCTTTGGCTTACAACATTGTTGTCGCTTTCGTAAACGAATGCAACTAAACATGGGTGGCCTTCGACTAAACACCCTGTTCTCTGCTACCTTTTCCATAATATTTTTCTTTACTTCCTTTTCTTTTTCTTCAATTTCCCTTCCTTCTGCAGTTTATATTTTTTCTTTTTCTATTCTTTCTTTTTCTATTTTCTCCTTCAACGTATGTTGATTCTTCTTGGCTTGTCTTGGTGTCATAAATTTCAACTTCATTTCATGTCCCTCATGCCTCAAATAAATGGAACGTTCATCAAGATTGAACGTTTTAAAATGAATCCATGCCCATCTCAAAAGAAGATGACAAGAGTTTGTGGGAACAATATCACATAATACTTCTTTCACACATTGTCCTGTACTGAATTTGATCCTTGCTCGATTCGGATGAAAGCTTGTTGGTAACTTGAGTTTCTCCTCCAATCTTTGGCTTACTACATTGTGGTCACTTTCGTAAACGAATGCAACTAAACATGGGTGGCCTTCGATTAAACACCTTGTTCTCTACTACATTTTCCATAATCTTTTTCTTTACTTCCTTTTCTTTTTCTTCAATTTCCCTTCCTTCTGCAGTTTATATTTGGTCTTTTTCTATTCTTTCTTTTTCTATTTTCTCCTTCAACGTATGTTGATGCTTCTTGGCTTGTCTTGGTGTCATCAATTTCAACTTCATTTCATGTCCCTCATGCCTCAAATAAAGGGAACGTTCATCAAGATTAAGCGTTTTAAAATGAACCCATGCCCATCTTAAAAGAAGATGACAAGAGTTCGTGGAAGCAATATCACATAATACTTCTTTCACAGATTGTCATCTACTGAATTTGATCCTTGCTTGATTCGGGTGAAAGCTTGTTGGTAATTGTAGTTTCTCCACCAATCTTTGGCTTACAACATTGTTGTCGCTTTCGTAAACGAATGCAACTAAACATGGGTGGCCTTCGATTAAACACCTTGTTCTCTACTACCTTTTCCATAATCCTTTTCTTTACTTCCTTTTCTTTTTCTTCAATTTCTCTTCCTTCTGCAGTTTATATTTCTTCTTTTTCTATTCTTTCTTTTTCTATTTTCTCCTTCAACGTATGTTGATCCTTCTTGGCTTGTCTTGGTGTCATGTATTTCAACTTCATTTCATGTCCCTCATGCCTCAAATAAAGGGAACGTTCATCAAGATTGAGTGTTTTAAAATGAAGCCATGCCCATCTCAAAAGAGGATGACAAGACTTTGTGGGAACAATATCACATAATACTTCTTCACACATTGTCCTGTACTGAATTTGATCCATGCTTGATTCGGGTGAAAGCTTGTTGGTAACTGTAGTTTCTCCACCAATATTTGGCTTACAACATTTTTGTCGCTTTCGTAAACAAATGCAACTAAACATGGGTGGCCTTCGATTAAACACCTTGTTCTCTACTACCTTTTCCATAATCCTTTTCTTTACTTCATTTTCTTTTTCTTCAATTTCCCTTCCTTCTGCACTTTATATTTCTTCTTTTTCTATTCTTTCTTTTTCTATTTTCTCCTTCAACGATTGTTGATCCTTCTTCGCTTGTCTTGGTGTCATGTATTTCAACTTCAGTTCATGTCCCTCATGCCTCAAATAAAGGGAACGTTCATCAAGAATGAGCGTTTTAAAATGAATCCATGCCCATCTCAAAAGAGGATGACAAGACTTTGTGGGAACAATATCACATAATACTTCTTTCACACATTGTCCTGTACTGAATTTGATCCTTGCTCGATTCGGATGAAAGCTTGTTGGTAACTTGAGTTTCTCCACCAATCTTTGGCTTACTACATTGTGGTCACTTTCGTAAACGAATGCAACTAAACATGGGTGGCCTTCGATTAAACACCTTGTTCTCTACTACATTTTCCATAATCTTTTTCTTTACTTCCTTTTCTTTTTCTTCAATTTCCCTTCCTTCTGCAGTTTATATTTCTTCTTTTTCTATTCTTTCTTTTTCTATTTTCTCCTTCAACGTATGTTGATGCTTCTTGGCTTGTCTTGGTGTCATCAATTTCAACTTCATTTCATGTCCCTCATGCCTCAAATAAAGGGAACGTTCATCAAGATTAAGCGTTTTAAAATGAACCCATGCCCATCTTAAAAGAAGATGACAAGAGTTCGTGGAAGCAATATCACATAATACTTCTTTCACAGATTGTCATCTACTGAATTTGATCCTTGCTTGATTCGGGTGAAAGCTTGTTGGTAATTGTAGTTTCTCCACCAATCTTTGGCTTACAACATTGTGGTCGCTTTCGAAAACTAATGCAACTAAACATGGGTGGCCTTCGATTAAACACCTTGTTCTCTACTACCTTTTCCATAATCTTTTCCTTTACTTCCTTTTCTTTTTCTTCAATTTCCCTTCCTTCTGCAGTTTATATTTCTTCTTTTTCTATTTTCTCCTTTAACGTATGTTGATCCTTCTTGGCTTGTCTTGGTGTCATAAATTTCAACTTCATTTCATGTCCATCATGCCTCAAATAAAGGGAACGTTCATCAAGATTGAGCGTTTTAAAATGAAGCCATGCCCATCTCAAAAGAAGATGACAAGAGTTCGTGGGAGCAATATCACATAATACTTCTTTCATAGATTGTCATGTACTGAATTTGATCCTTGCTTGATTCGGGTGAAAGCTTGTTGGTAACTGTAGTTTCCCCACTAATCTTTGGCTTACAAAATTGTTGTCGCTTTCGTAAACGAATGCAACTAAACATGGGTGGCCTTCGATTAAACACCCTGTTCTCTACTACCTTTTCCTTAATCTTTTTCTTTACTTCCTTTTCTTTTTCTTCAATTTCCCTTCCTTCTGCAGTTTATATTTCTTCTTTTTCTATTCTTTCTTTTTCTATTTTCTCCTTCAACGTATGTTGATCCTTCTTGGCTTGTCTTGGTGTCATGTATTTCAACTTCATTTCATGTCCCTCATGCCTCAAATAAAGGGAACGTTCATCAAGATTGAGTGTTTTAAAATGAAGCCATGCCCATCTCAAAAGAGGATGACAAGACTTTGTGGGAACAATATCACATAATACTTCTTCACACATTGTCCTGTACTGAATTTGATCCATGCTTGATTCGGGTGAAAGCTTGTTGGTAACTGTAGTTTCTCCACCAATATTTGGCTTACAACATTTTTGTCGCTTTCGTAAACAAATGCAACTAAACATGGGTGGCCTTCGATTAAACACCTTGTTCTCTACTACCTTTTCCATAATCCTTTTCTTTACTTCATTTTCTTTTTCTTCAATTTCCCTTCCTTCTGCACTTTATATTTCTTCTTTTTCTATTCTTTCTTTTTCTATTTTCTCCTTCAACGATTGTTGATCCTTCTTCGCTTGTCTTGGTGTCATGTATTTCAACTTCAGTTCATGTCCCTCATGCCTCAAATAAAGGGAACGTTCATCAAGAATGAGCGTTTTAAAATGAATCCATGCCCATCTCAAAAGAGGATGACAAGACTTTGTGGGAACAATATCACATAATACTTCTTTCACACATTGTCCTGTACTGAATTTGATCCTTGCTCGATTCGGATGAAAGCTTGTTGGTAACTTGAGTTTCTCCACCAATCTTTGGCTTACTACATTGTGGTCACTTTCGTAAACGAATGCAACTAAACATGGGTGGCCTTCGATTAAACACCTTGTTCTCTACTACATTTTCCATAATCTTTTTCTTTACTTCCTTTTCTTTTTCTTCAATTTCCCTTCCTTCTGCAGTTTATATTTCTTCTTTTTCTATTCTTTCTTTTTCTATTTTCTCCTTCAACGTATGTTGATGCTTCTTGGCTTGTCTTGGTGTCATCAATTTCAACTTCATTTCATGTCCCTCATGCCTCAAATAAAGGGAACGTTCATCAAGATTAAGCGTTTTAAAATGAACCCATGCCCATCTTAAAAGAAGATGACAAGAGTTCGTGGAAGCAATATCACATAATACTTCTTTCACAGATTGTCATCTACTGAATTTGATCCTTGCTTGATTCGGGTGAAAGCTTGTTGGTAATTGTAGTTTCTCCACCAATCTTTGGCTTACAACATTGTGGTCGCTTTCGAAAACTAATGCAACTAAACATGGGTGGCCTTCGATTAAACACCTTGTTCTCTACTACCTTTTCCATAATCTTTTCCTTTACTTCCTTTTCTTTTTCTTCAATTTCCCTTCCTTCTGCAGTTTATATTTCTTCTTTTTCTATTTTCTCCTTTAACGTATGTTGATCCTTCTTGGCTTGTCTTGGTGTCATAAATTTCAACTTCATTTCATGTCCATCATGCCTCAAATAAAGGGAACGTTCATCAAGATTGAGCGTTTTAAAATGAAGCCATGCCCATCTCAAAAGAAGATGACAAGAGTTCGTGGGAGCAATATCACATAATACTTCTTTCATAGATTGTCATGTACTGAATTTGATCCTTGCTTGATTCGGGTGAAAGCTTGTTGGTAACTGTAGTTTCCCCACTAATCTTTGGCTTACAAAATTGTTGTCGCTTTCGTAAACGAATGCAACTAAACATGGGTGGCCTTCGATTAAACACCCTGTTCTCTACTACCTTTTCCTTAATCTTTTTCTTTACTTCCTTTTCTTTTTCTTCAATTTCCCTTCCTTCTGCAGTTTATATTTCTTCTTTTTCTATTCTTTCTTTTTCTATTTTCTCCTTCAACGTATGTTGATCCTTCTTGGCTTGTCTTGGTGTCATGTATTTCAACTTCATTTCATGTCCCTCATGCCTCAAATAAAGGGAACGTTCATCAAGATTGAGCGTTTTAAAATGAAGCCATGCCCATCTCAAAAGAAGATGACAAGAGTTCGTGGGAGCAATATCACATAATACTTCTTTCATAGATTGTCATGTACTGAATTTGATCCTTGCTTGATTCGGGTGAAAGCTTGTTGGTATCTGTAGTTTCCCCACTAATCTTTGGCTTACAAAATTGTTGTCGCTTTCGTAAACAAATGCAACTAAACATGGGTGGCCTTCGATTAAACACCTTGTTCTCTACTACCTTTTCCATAATCCTTTTCTTTACTTCATTTTCTTTTTCTTCAATTTCCCTTCCTTCTGCAGTTTATATTTCTTCTTTTTCTATTCTTTCTTTTTCTATTTTCTCCTTCAACGTATGTTGATCCTTCTTGGCTTGTCTTGGTGTCATGTATTTCAACTTCATTTCATGTCCCTCATGCCTCAAATAAAGGGAACGTTCATCAAGATTGAGCGTTTTAAAATGAATCCATGCCCATCTCAAAAGAGGATGACAAGACTTTGTGGGAACAATATCACATAATACTTCTTCACACATTGTCCTGTACTGAATTTGATCCATGCTTGATTCGGGTGAAAGCTTGTTGGTAACTGTAGTTTCTCCACCAATCTTTGGCTTACAACATTTTTATTGCTTTCGTAAACAAATGCAACTAAACATGGGTGGCCTTCGATTAAACACCTTGTTCTCTACTACATTTTCCATAATCTTTTTCTTTACTTCCTTTTCTTTTTCTTCAATTTCCTTTCCTTCTGCAGTTTATTTTTCTTCTTTTTCTATTCTTTCTTTTTCTATTTTCTCCTTCAACGTATGTTGATGCTTCTTGGCTTGTCTTGGTGTCATCAATTTCAACTTCATTTCATGTCCCTCATGCCTCAAATAAAGGGAACGTTCATCAAGATTAAGCGTTTTAAAATGAACCCATGCCCATCTTAAAAGAAGATGACAAGAGTTCGTGGAAGCAATATCACATAATACTTCTTTCACAGATTGTCATCTACTGAATTTGATCCTTGCTTGATTCGGGTGAAAGCTTGTTGGTAATTGTAGTTTCTCCACCAATCTTTGGCTTACAACATTGTGGTCGCTTTCGAAAACTAATGCAACTAAACATGCGTGGCCTTCGATTAAACACCCTGTTCTCTACTACCTTTTCCATAATCCTTTTCTTTACTTCATTTTCTTTTTCTTCAATTTCCCTTCCTTCTGCACTTTATATTTCTTCTTTTTCTATTTTCTCCTTCAACGTATGTCGATCCTTCTTGGCTTGTCTTGGTGTCATGTATTTCAACTTCATTTCATGTCCCTCATGCCTCAAATAAAGGGAACGTTCATCAAGATTGAGCGTTTTAAAATGAATCCATGCCCATCTCAAAAGAGGATGACAAGACTTTGTGGGAACAATATCACATAATACTTCTTCACACATTGTCCTGTACTGAATTTGATCCATGCTTGATTCGGGTGAAAGCTTGTTGGTAACTGTAGTTTCTCCACCAATATTTGGCTTACAACATTTTTGTCGCTTTCGTAAACAAATGCAACTAAACATGGGTGGCCTTCGATTAAACACCTTGTTCTCTACTACCTTTTCCATAATCCTTTTCTTTACTTCATTTTCTTTTTCTTCAATTTCCCTTCATTCTGCAATTTATATTTCTTCTTTTCCTATTCTTTCTCTCTCTATTTCCTCCTTCAACGTATGTTGATCCTTCTTGGCTTGTCTTGGTGTCATAAATTTCAACTTCAGTTCATGTCCCTCATGCCTCAAATAAAGGGAACGTTCATCAAGAATGAGTGTTTTAAAATGAATCCATGCCCATCTCAAAAGAGGATGACAAGACTTTGTGGGAACAATATCACATAATACTTCTTTCACACATTGTCCTGTACTGAATTTGATCCATGCTTGATTCGGGTGAAAGCTTGTTGGTAACTGTAGTTTCTCCACCAATCTTTGGCTTACAACATTTTTGTCGCCTTCGTAAACAAATGGAACTAAATATGGGTGGCCTTCAATTAAACACCTTGTTCTCTACTACCTTTTCCATAATCCTTTTCTTTACTTCATTTTCTTTTTCCTCAATTTCCCTTCCTTCTGCACTTTATATTTCTTCTTTTTCTATTTTCTCCTTCAACGTATGTTGATCCTTCTTGGCTTGTCTTGGTGTCATGTATTTCAACTTCATTTCATGTCCCTCATGCCTCAAATAAAGGGAACGTTCATCAAGATTGAGCGTTTTAAAATGAATCCATGCCCATCTCAAAAGAGGATGACAAGACTTTGTGGGAACAATATCACATAATACTTCTTCACACATTGTCCTGTACTGAATTTGATCCATGCTTGATTCGGGTGAAAGCTTGTTGGTAACTGTAGTTTCTCCACCAATCTTTGGCTTACAACATTTTTGTCGCCTTCGTAAACAAATGCAACTAAATATGGGTGGCCTTCGATTAAACACCTTGTTCTCTACTACCTTTTCCATAATCCTTTTCTTTACTTCATTTTCTTTTTCTTCAATTTCCCTTCCTTCTGCACTTTATATTTCTTCTTTTTCTATTTTCTCCTTCAACGTATGTCGATCCTTCTTGGCTTGTCTTGGTGTCATGTATTTCAACTTCATTTCATGTCCCTCATGCCTCAAATAAAGGGAACGTTCATCAAGATTGAGCGTTTTAAAATGAATCCATGCCCATCTCAAAAGAGGATGACAAGACTTTGTGGGAACAATATCACATAATACTTCTTCACACATTGTCCTGTACTGAATTTGATCCATGCTTGATTCGGGTGAAAGCTTGTTGGTAACTGTAGTTTCTCCACCAATATTTGGCTTACAACATTTTTGTCGCTTTCGTAAACAAATGCAACTAAACATGGGTGGCCTTCGATTAAACACCTTGTTCTCTACTACCTTTTCCATAATCCTTTTCTTTACTTCATTTTCTTTTTCTTCAATTTCCCTTCATTCTGCAATTTATATTTCTTCTTTTCCTATTCTTTCTCTCTCTATTTCCTCCTTCAACGTATGTTGATCCTTCTTGGCTTGTCTTGGTGTCATAAATTTCAACTTCAGTTCATGTCCCTCATGCCTCAAATAAAGGGAACGTTCATCAAGAATGAGCGTTTTAAAATGAATCCATGCCCATCTCAAAAGAGGATGACAAGACTTTGTGGGAACAATATCACATAATACTTCTTTCACACATTGTCCTGTACTGAATTTGATCCATGCTTGATTCGGGTGAAAGCTTGTTGGTAACTGTAGTTTCTCCACCAATCTTTGGCTTACAACATTTTTGTCGCCTTCGTAAACAAATGGAACTAAATATGGGTGGCCTTCAATTAAACACCTTGTTCTCTACTACCTTTTCCATAATCCTTTTCTTTACTTCATTTTCTTTTTCCTCAATTTCCCTTCCTTCTGCACTTTATATTTCTTCTTTTTCTATTTTCTCCTTCAACGTATGTTGATCCTTCTTGGCTTGTCTTGGTGTCATGTATTTCAACTTCATTTCATGTCCCTCATGCCTCAAATAAAGGGAACGTTCATCAAGATTGAGCGTTTTAAAATGAATCCATGCCCATCTCAAAAGAGGATGACAAGACTTTGTGGGAACAATATCACATAATACTTCTTCACACATTGTCCTGTACTGAATTTGATCCATGCTTGATTCGGGTGAAAGCTTGTTGGTAACTGTAGTTTCTCCACCAATCTTTGGCTTACAACATTTTTGTCGCCTTCGTAAACAAATGCAACTAAATATGGGTGGCCTTCGATTAAACACTTTGTTCTCTACTACCTTTTCCATAATCCTTTTCTTTACTTCATTTTCTTTTTCTTCAATTTCCCTTCCTTCTGCACTTTATATTTCTTCTTTTTCTATTTTCTCCTTCAACGTATGTCGATCCTTCTTGGCTTGTCTTGGTGTCATGTATTTCAACTTCATTTCATGTCCCTCATGCCTCAAATAAAGGGAACGTTCATCAAGATTGAGCGTTTTAAAATGAATCCATGCCCATCTCAAAAGAGGATGACAAGACTTTGTGGGAACAATATCACATAATACTTCTTCACACATTGTCCTGTACTGAATTTGATCCATGCTTGATTCGGGTGAAAGCTTGTTGGTAACTGTAGTTTCTCCACCAATATTTGGCTTACAACATTTTTGTCGCTTTCGTAAACAAATGCAACTAAACATGGGTGGCCTTCGATTAAACACCTTGTTCTCTACTACCTTTTCCATAATCCTTTTCTTTACTTCATTTTCTTTTTCTTCAATTTCCCTTCATTCTGCAATTTATATTTCTTCTTTTCCTATTCTTTCTCTCTCTATTTCCTCCTTCAACGTATGTTGATCCTTCTTGGCTTGTCTTGGTGTCATAAATTTCAACTTCAGTTCATGTCCCTCATGCCTCAAATAAAGGGAACGTTCATCAAGAATGAGCGTTTTAAAATGAATCCATGCCCATCTCAAAAGAGGATGACAAGACTTTGTGGGAACAATATCACATAATACTTCTTTCACACATTGTCCTGTACTGAATTTGATCCATGCTTGATTCGGGTGAAAGCTTGTTGGTAACTGTAGTTTCTCCACCAATCTTTGGCTTACAACATTTTTGTCGCCTTCGTAAACAAATGGAACTAAATATGGGTGGCCTTCAATTAAACACCTTGTTCTCTACTACCTTTTCCATAATCCTTTTCTTTACTTCATTTTCTTTTTCCTCAATTTCCCTTCCTTCTGCACTTTATATTTCTTCTTTTTCTATTTTCTCCTTCAACGTATGTTGATCCTTCTTGGCTTGTCTTGGTGTCATGTATTTCAACTTCATTTCATGTCCCTCATGCCTCAAATAAAGGGAACGTTCATCAAGATTGAGCGTTTTAAAATGAATCCATGCCCATCTCAAAAGAGGATGACAAGACTTTGTGGGAACAATATCACATAATACTTCTTCACACATTGTCCTGTACTGAATTTGATCCATGCTTGATTCGGGTGAAAGCTTGTTGGTAACTGTAGTTTCTCCACCAATCTTTGGCTTACAACATTTTTGTCGCCTTCGTAAACAAATGCAACTAAATATGGGTGGCCTTCGATTAAACACCTTGTTCTCTACTACCTTTTCCATAATCCTTTTCTTTACTTCATTTTCTTTTTCTTCAATTTCCCTTCCTTCTGCACTTTATATTTCTTCTTTTTCTATTTTCTCCTTCAACGTATGTCGATCCTTCTTGGCTTGTCTTGGTGTCATGTATTTCAACTTCATTTCATGTCCCTCATGCCTCAAATAAAGGGAACGTTCATCAAGATTGAGCGTTTTAAAATGAATCCATGCCCATCTCAAAAGAGGATGACAAGACTTTGTGGGAACAATATCACATAATACTTCTTCACACATTGTCCTGTACTGAATTTGATCCATGCTTGATTCGGGTGAAAGCTTGTTGGTAACTGTAGTTTCTCCACCAATATTTGGCTTACAACATTTTTGTCGCTTTCGTAAACAAATGCAACTAAACATGGGTGGCCTTCGATTAAACACCTTGTTCTCTACTACCTTTTCCATAATCCTTTTCTTTACTTCATTTTCTTTTTCTTCAATTTCCCTTCATTCTGCAATTTATATTTCTTCTTTTCCTATTCTTTCTCTCTCTATTTCCTCCTTCAACGTATGTTGATCCTTCTTGGCTTGTCTTGGTGTCATAAATTTCAACTTCAGTTCATGTCCCTCATGCCTCAAATAAAGGGAACGTTCATCAAGAATGAGCGTTTTAAAATGAATCCATGCCCATCTCAAAAGAGGATGACAAGACTTTGTGGGAACAATATCACATAATACTTCTTTCACACATTGTCCTGTACTGAATTTGATCCATGCTTGATTCGGGTGAAAGCTTGTTGGTAACTGTAGTTTCTCCACCAATCTTTGGCTTACAACATTTTTGTCGCCTTCGTAAACAAATGGAACTAAATATGGGTGGCCTTCAATTAAACACCTTGTTCTCTACTACCTTTTCCATAATCCTTTTCTTTACTTCATTTTCTTTTTCCTCAATTTCCCTTCCTTCTGCACTTTATATTTCTTCTTTTTCTATTTTCTCCTTCAACGTATGTTGATCCTTCTTGGCTTGTCTTGGTGTCATGTATTTCAACTTCATTTCATGTCCCTCATGCCTCAAATAAAGGGAACGTTCATCAAGATTGAGCGTTTTAAAATGAATCCATGCCCATCTCAAAAGAGGATGACAAGACTTTGTGGGAACAATATCACATAATACTTCTTCACACATTGTCCTGTACTGAATTTGATCCATGCTTGATTCGGGTGAAAGCTTGTTGGTAACTGTAGTTTCTCCACCAATCTTTGGCTTACAACATTTTTGTCGCCTTCGTAAACAAATGCAACTAAATATGGGTGGCCTTCGATTAAACACCTTGTTCTCTACTACCTTTTCCATAATCCTTTTCTTTACTTCATTTTCTTTTTCTTCAATTTCCCTTCCTTCTGCACTTTATATTTCTTCTTTTTCTATTTTCTCCTTCAACGTATGTCGATCCTTCTTGGCTTGTCTTGGTGTCATGTATTTCAACTTCATTTCATGTCCCTCATGCCTCAAATAAAGGGAACGTTCATCAAGATTGAGCGTTTTAAAATGAATCCATGCCCATCTCAAAAGAGGATGACAAGACTTTGTGGGAACAATATCACATAATACTTCTTCACACATTGTCCTGTACTGAATTTGATCCATGCTTGATTCGGGTGAAAGCTTGTTGGTAACTGTAGTTTCTCCACCAATATTTGGCTTACAACATTTTTGTCGCTTTCGTAAACAAATGCAACTAAACATGGGTGGCCTTCGATTAAACACCTTGTTCTCTACTACCTTTTCCATAATCCTTTTCTTTACTTCATTTTCTTTTTCTTCAATTTCCCTTCATTCTGCAATTTATATTTCTTCTTTTCCTATTCTTTCTCTCTCTATTTCCTCCTTCAACGTATGTTGATCCTTCTTGGCTTGTCTTGGTGTCATAAATTTCAACTTCAGTTCATGTCCCTCATGCCTCAAATAAAGGGAACGTTCATCAAGAATGAGCGTTTTAAAATGAATCCATGCCCATCTCAAAAGAGGATGACAAGACTTTGTGGGAACAATATCACATAATACTTCTTTCACACATTGTCCTGTACTGAATTTGATCCATGCTTGATTCGGGTGAAAGCTTGTTGGTAACTGTAGTTTCTCCACCAATCTTTGGCTTACAACATTTTTGTCGCCTTCGTAAACAAATGGAACTAAATATGGGTGGCCTTCAATTAAACACCTTGTTCTCTACTACCTTTTCCATAATCCTTTTCTTTACTTCATTTTCTTTTTCCTCAATTTCCCTTCCTTCTGCACTTTATATTTCTTCTTTTTCTATTTTCTCCTTCAACGTATGTTGATCCTTCTTGGCTTGTCTTGGTGTCATGTATTTCAACTTCATTTCATGTCCCTCATGCCTCAAATAAAGGGAACGTTCATCAAGATTGAGCGTTTTAAAATGAATCCATGCCCATCTCAAAAGAGGATGACAAGACTTTGTGGGAGCAATATCACATAATACTTCTTCACACATTGTCCTGTACTGAATTTGATCCATGCTTGATTCGGGTGAAAGCTTGTTGGTAACTGTAGTTTCTCCACCAATCTTTGGCTTACAACATTTTTGTCGCCTTCGTAAACAAATGCAACTAAATATGGGTGGCCTTCGATTAAACACCTTGTTCTCTACTACCTTTTCCATAATCCTTTTCTTTACTTCATTTTCTTTTTCTTCAATTTCCCTTCCTTCTGCACTTTATATTTCTTCTTTTTCTATTTTCTCCTTCAACGTATGTTGATCCTTCTTGGCTTGTCTTGGTGTCATGTATTTCAACTTCATTTCATGTCCCTCATGCCTCAAATAAAGGGAACGTTCATCAAGATTGAGCGTTTTAAAATGAATCCATGCCCATCTCAAAAGAGGATGACAAGACTTTGTGGGAACAATATCACATAATACTTCTTCACACATTGTCCTGTACTGAATTTGATCCATGCTTGATTCGGGTGAAAGCTTGTTGGTAACTGTAGTTTCTCCACCAATATTTGGCTTACAACATTTTTGTCGCTTTCGTAAACAAATGCAACTAAACATGGGTGGCCTTCGATTAAACACCTTGTTCTCTACTACCTTTTCCATAATCCTTTTCTTTACTTCATTTTCTTTTTCTTCAATTTCCCTTCCTTCTGCACTTTATATTTCTTCTTTTTCTATTCTTTCTTTTTCTATTTTCTCCTTCAACGTATGTTGATCCTTCTTCGCTTGTCTTGGTGTCATGTATTTCAACTTCAGTTCATGTCCCTCATGCCTCAAATAAAGGGAACGTTCATCAAGAATGAGCGTTTTAAAATGAATCCATGCCCATCTCAAAAGAGGATGACAAGACTTTGTGGGAACAATATCACATAATACTTCTTTCACACATTGTCCTGTACTGAATTTGATCCTTGCTCGATTCGGATGAAAGCTTGTTGGTAACTTGAGTTTCTCCACCAATCTTTGGCTTACTACATTGTGGTCACTTTCGTAAACGAATGCAACTAAACATGGGTGCCTTCGATTAAACACCTTGTTCTCTACTACAGTTTCCATAATCTTTTTCTTTACTTCCTTTTCTTTTTCTTCAATTTCCCTTCCTTCTGCAGTTTATATTTCTTCTTTTTCTATTCTTTCTTTTTCTATTTTCTCCTTCAACGTATGTTGATGCTTCTTGGCTTGTCTTGGTGTCATCAATTTCAACTTCATTTCATGTCCCTCATGCCTCAAATAAAGGGAACGTTCATCAAGATTAAGCGTTTTAAAATGAACCCATGCCCATCTTAAAAGAAGATGACAAGAGTTCGTGGAAGCAATATCACATAATACTTCTTTCACAGATTGTCATCTACTGAATTTGATCCTTGCTTGATTCGGGTGAAAGCTTGTTGGTAATTGTAGTTTCTCCACCAATCTTTGGTTTACAACATTGTGGTCGCTTTCGAAAACTAATGCAACTAAACATGGGTGGCCTTCGATTAAACACCCTGTTCTCTACTACCTTTTCCATAATCTTTTTCTTTTCTTCTTTTTCTTTTTCTTCAATTTCCCTTCATTCTGCAATTTATATTTCTTCTTTTCCTATTCTTTCTCTCTCTATTTCCTCCTTCAACGTATGTTGATCCTTCTTGGCTTGTCTTGGTGTCATAAATTTCAACTTCAGTTCATGTCCCTCATGCCTCAAATAAAGGGAACGTTCATCAAGAATGAGCATTTTAAAATGAATCCATGCCCATCTCAAAAGAGGATGACAAGACTTTGTGGGAACAATATCACATAATACTTCTTTCACACATTGTCCTGTACTGAATTTGATCCATGCTTGATTCGGGTGAAAGCTTGTTGGTAACTGTAGTTTCTCCACCAATCTTTGGCTTACAACATTTTTGTCGCCTTCGTAAACAAATGCAACTAAATATGGGTGGCCTTCAATTAAACACCTTGTTCTCTACTACCTTTTCCATAATCCTTTTCTTTACTTCATTTTCTTTTTCTTCAATTTCCCTTCCTTCTGCACTTTATATTTCTTCTTTTTCTATTTTATCCTTCAACGTATGTTGATCCTTCTTGGCTTGTCTTGGTGTCATGTATTTCAACTTCATTTCATGTCCCTCATGCCTCAAATAAAGGGAACGTTCATCAAGATTGAGCGTTTTAAAATGAATCCATGCCCATCTCAAAAGAGGATGACAAGACTTTGTGGGAACAATATCACATAATACTTCTTCACACATTGTCCTGTACTGAATTTGATCCATGCTTGATTCAGGTGAAAGCTTGTTGGTAACTGTAGTTTCTCCACCAATCTTTGGCTTACAACATTTTTGTCGCCTTCGTAAACAAATGCAACTAAATATGGGTGGCCTTCGATTAAACACCTTGTTCTCTACTACCTTTTCCATAATCCTTTTCTTTACTTCATTTTCTTTTTCTTCAATTTCCCTTCCTTCTGCACTTTATATTTCTTCTTTTTCTATTTTCTCCTTCAACGTATGTTGATCCTTCTTCGCTTGTCTTGGTGTCATGTATTTCAACTTCAGTTCATGTCCCTCATGCCTCAAATAAAGGGAACGTTCATCAAGAATGAGCGTTTTAAAATGAATCCATGCCCATCTCAAAAGAGGATGACAAGACTTTGTGGGAACAATATCACATAATACTTCTTTCACACATTGTCCTGTACTGAATTTGATCCTTGCTCGATTCGGATGAAAGCTTGTTGGTAACTTGAGTTTCTCCACCAATCTTTGGCTTACTACATTGTGGTCACTTTCGTAAACGAATGCAACTAAACATGGGTGCCTTCGATTAAACACCTTGTTCTCTACTACATTTTCCATAATCTTTTTCTTTACTTCCTTTTCTTTTTCTTCAATTTCCCTTCTTTCTGCAGTTTATATTTCTTCTTTTTCTATTCTTTCTTTTTCTATTTTCTCCTTCAACGTATGTTGATGCTTCTTGGCTTGTCTTGGTGTCATCAATTTCAACTTCATTTCATGTCCCTCATGCCTCAAATAAAGGGAACGTTCATCAAGATTAAGCGTTTTAAAATGAACCCATGCCCATCTTAAAAGAAGATGACAAGAGTTCGTGGAAGCAATATCACATAATACTTCTTCACACATTGTCCTGTACTGAATTTGATCCATGCTTGATTCGGGTGAAAGCTTGTTGGTAACTGTAGTTTCTCCACCAATATTTGGCTTACAACATTTTTGTCGCTTTCGTAAACAAATGCAACTAAACATGGGTGGCCTTCGATTAAACACCTTGTTCTCTACTACCTTTTCCATAATCCTTTTCTTTACTTCATTTTCTTTTTCTTCAATTTCCCTTCATTCTGCAATTTATATTTCTTCTTTTCCTATTCTTTCTCTCTCTATTTCCTCCTTCAACGTATGTTGATCCTTCTTGGCTTGTCTTGGTGTCATAAATTTCAACTTCAGTTCATGTCCCTCATGCCTCAAATAAAGGGAACGTTCATCAAGAATGAGCGTTTTAAAATGAATCCATGCCCATCTCAAAAGAGGATGACAAGACTTTGTGGGAACAATATCACATAATACTTCTTTCACACATTGTCCTGTACTGAATTTGATCCATGCTTGATTCGGGTGAAAGCTTGTTGGTAACTGTAGTTTCTCCACCAATCTTTGGCTTACAACATTTTTGTCGCCTTCGTAAACAAATGGAACTAAATATGGGTGGCCTTCAATTAAACACCTTGTTCTCTACTACCTTTTCCATAATCCTTTTCTTTACTTCATTTTCTTTTTCCTCAATTTCCCTTCCTTCTGCACTTTATATTTCTTCTTTTTCTATTTTCTCCTTCAACGTATGTTGATCCTTCTTGGCTTGTCTTGGTGTCATGTATTTCAACTTCATTTCATGTCCCTCATGCCTCAAATAAAGGGAACGTTCATCAAGATTGAGCGTTTTAAAATGAATCCATGCCCATCTCAAAAGAGGATGACAAGACTTTGTGGGAACAATATCACATAATACTTCTTCACACATTGTCCTGTACTGAATTTGATCCATGCTTGATTCGGGTGAAAGCTTGTTGGTAACTGTAGTTTCTCCACCAATCTTTGGCTTACAACATTTTTGTCGCCTTCGTAAACAAATGCAACTAAATATGGGTGGCCTTCGATTAAACACCTTGTTCTCTACTACCTTTTCCATAATCCTTTTCTTTACTTCATTTTCTTTTTCTTCAATTTCCCTTCCTTCTGCACTTTATATTTCTTCTTTTTCTATTTTCTCCTTCAACGTATGTCGATCCTTCTTGGCTTGTCTTGGTGTCATGTATTTCAACTTCATTTCATGTCCCTCATGCCTCAAATAAAGGGAACGTTCATCAAGATTGAGTGTTTTAAAATGAATCCATGCCCATCTCAAAAGAGGATGACAAGACTTTGTGGGAACAATATCACATAATACTTCTTCACACATTGTCCTGTACTGAATTTGATCCATGCTTGATTCGGGTGAAAGCTTGTTGGTAACTGTAGTTTCTCCACCAATATTTGGCTTACAACATTTTTGTCGCTTTCGTAAACAAATGCAACTAAACATGGGTGGCCTTCGATTAAACACCTTGTTCTCTACTACCTTTTCCATAATCCTTTTCTTTACTTCATTTTCTTTTTCTTCAATTTCCCTTCATTCTGCAATTTATATTTCTTCTTTTCCTATTCTTTCTCTCTCTATTTCCTCCTTCAACGTATGTTGATCCTTCTTGGCTTGTCTTGGTGTCATAAATTTCAACTTCAGTTCATGTCCCTCATGCCTCAAATAAAGGGAACGTTCATCAAGAATGAGCGTTTTAAAATGAATCCATGCCCATCTCAAAAGAGGATGACAAGACTTTGTGGGAACAATATCACATAATACTTCTTTCACACATTGTCCTGTACTGAATTTGATCCATGCTTGATTCGGGTGAAAGCTTGTTGGTAACTGTAGTTTCTCCACCAATCTTTGGCTTACAACATTTTTGTCGCCTTCGTAAACAAATGGAACTAAATATGGGTGGCCTTCAATTAAACACCTTGTTCTCTACTACCTTTTCCATAATCCTTTTCTTTACTTCATTTTCTTTTTCTTCAATTTCCCTTCCTTCTGCACTTTATATTTCTTCTTTTTCCATTTTCTCCTTCAACGTATGTTGATCCTTCTTCGCTTGTCTTGGTGTCATGTATTTCAACTTCAGTACATGTCCCTCATGCCTCAAATAAAGGGAACGTTCATCAAGAATGAGCGTTTTAAAATGAATCCATGCCCATCTCAAAAGAGGATGACAAGACTTTGTGGGAACAATATCACATAATACTTCTTTCACACATTGTCCTGTACTGAATTTGATCCTTGCTCGATTCGGATGAAAGCTTGTTGGTAACTTGAGTTTCTCCACCAATCTTTGGCTTACTACATTGTGGTCACTTTCGTAAACGAATGCAACTAAACATGGGTGCCTTCGATTAAACACCTTGTTCTCTACTACATTTTCCATAATCTTTTTCTTTACTTCCTTTTCTTTTTCTTCAATTTCCCTTCCTTCTGCAGTTTATATTTCTTCTTTTTCTATTCTTTCGTTTTCTATTTTCTCCTTCAACGTATGTTGATGCTTCTTGGCTTGTCTTGGTGTCATCAATTTCAACTTCATTTCATGTCCCTCATGCCTCAAATAAAGGGAACGTTCATCAAGATTAAGCGTTTTAAAATGAACCCATGCCCATCTTAAAAGAAGATGACAAGAGTTCGTGGAAGCAATATCACATAATACTTCTTTCACAGATTGTCATCTACTGAATTTGATCCTTGCTTGATTCGGGTGAAAGCTTGTTGGTAATTGTAGTTTCTCCACCAATCTTTGGCTTACAACATTGTGGTCGCTTTCGAAAACTAATGCAACTAAACATGGGTGGCCTTCGATTAAACACCCTGTTCTCTACTACCTTTTCCATAATCTTTTTCTTTACTTCTTTTTCTTTTTCTTCAATTTCCCTTCATTCTGCAATTTATATTTCTTCTTTTCCTATTCTTTCTCTCTCTATTTCCTCCTTCAACGTATGTTGATCCTTCTTGGCTTGTCTTGGTGTCATAAATTTCAACTTCAGTTCATGTCCCTCATGCCTCAAATAAAGGGAACGTTCATCAAGAATGAGCGTTTTAAAATGAATCCATGCCCATCTCAAAAGAGGATGACAAGACTTTATGGGAACAATATCACATAATACTTCTTTCACACATTGTCCTGTACTAAATTTGATCCATGCTTGATTCGGGTGAAAGCTTGTTGGTAACTGTAGTTTCTGCACCAATCTTTGGCTTACAACATTTTTGTCGCCTTTGTAAACAAATGCAACTAAATATAGGTGGCCTTCAATTAAACACCTTGTTCTCTACTACCTTTTCCATAATCCTTTTCTTTACTTCATTTTCTTTTTCTTCAATTTCCCTTCCTTCTGCACTTTATATTTCTTCTTTTTCTATTTTCTCCTTCAACGTATGTTGATCCTTCTTGGCTTGTCTTGGTGTCATGTATTTCAACTTCATTTCATGTCCCTCATGCCTCAAATAAAGGGAACGTTCATCAAGATTGAGCGTTTTAAAATGAATCCATGCCCATCTCAAAAGAGGATGACAAGACTTTGTGGGAACAATATCACATAATACTTCTTCACACATTGTCCTGTACTGAATTTGATCCATGCTTGATTCGGGTGAAAGCTTGTTGGTAACTGTAGTTTCTCCACCAATCTTTGGCTTACAACATTTTTGTCGCCTTCGTAAACAAATGCAACTAAATATGGGTAGCCTTCGATTAAACACCTTGTTCTCTACTACCTTTTCCATAATCCTTTTCTTTACTTCATTTTCTTTTTCTTCAATTTCCCTTCCTTCTGCACTTTATATTTCTTCTTTTTCCATTTTCTCCTTCAACGTATGTTGATCCTTCTTCGCTTGTCTTGGTGTCATGTATTTCAACTTCAGTTCATGTCCCTCATGCCTCAAATAAAGGGAACGTTCATCAAGAATGAGCGTTTTAAAATGAATCCATGCCCATCTCAAAAGAGGATGACAAGACTTTGTGGGAACAATATCACATAATACTTCTTTCACACATTGTCCTGTACTGAATTTGATCCTTGCTCGATTCGGATGAAAGCTTGTTGGTAACTTGAATTTCTCCACCAATCTTTGGCTTACTACATTGTGGTCACTTTCGTAAACGAATGCAACTAAACATGGGTGGCCTTCGATTAAACACCTTGTTCTCTACTACATTTTCCATAATCTTTTTCTTTATTTCCTTTTCTTTTTCTTCAATTTCCCTTCCTTCTGCAGTTTATATTTCTTCTTTTTCTATTCTTTCTTTTTCTATTTTCTCCTTCAACGTATGTTGATGCTTCTTGGCTTGTCTTGGTGTCATCAATTTCAACTTCATTTCATGTCCCTTATGCCTCAAATAAAGGGAACGTTCATCAAGATTAAGCGTTTTAAAATGAACCCATGCCCATCTTAAAAGAAGATGACAAGAGTTCGTGGAAGCAATATCACATAATACTTCTTTCACAGATTGTCATCTACTGAATTTGATCCTTGCTTGATTCGGGTGAAAGCTTGTTGGTAATTGTAGTTTCTCCACCAATCTTTGGCTTACAACATTGTGGTCGCTTTCGAAAACTAATGCAACTAAACATGGGTGGCCTTCGATTAAACACCCTGTTCTCTACTACCTTTTCCATAATCTTTTTCTTTACTTCTTTTTCTTTTTCTTCAATTTCCCTTCATTCTGCAATTTATATTTCTTCTTTTCCTATTCTTTCTCTCTCTATTTCCTCCTTCAACGTATATTGATCCTTCTTGGCTTGTCTTGGTGTCATAAATTTCAACTTCAGTTCATGTCCCTCATGCCTCAAATAAAGGGAACGTTCATCAAGAATGAGCGTTTTAAAATGAATCCATGCCCATCTCAAAAGAGGATGACAAGACTTTGTGGGAACAATATCACATAATACTTCTTCACACATTGTCCTGTACTGAATTTGATCCATGCTTGATTCGGGTGAAAGCTTGTTGGTAACTGTAGTTTCTCCACCAATCTTTGGCTTACAACATTTTTGTCGCCTTCGTAAACAAATGCAACTAAATATGGGTAGCCTTCGATTAAACACCTTGTTCTCTACTACCTTTTCCATAATCCTTTTCTTTACTTCATTTTCTTTTTCTTCAATTTCCCTTCCTTCTGCACTTTATATTTCTTCTTTTTCCATTTTCTCCTTCAACGTATGTTGATCCTTCTTCGCTTGTCTTGGTGTCATGTATTTCAACTTCAGTTCATGTCCCTCATGCCTCAAATAAAGGGAACGTTCATCAAGAATGAGCGTTTTAAAATGAATCCATGCCCATCTCAAAAGAGGATGACAAGACTTTGTGGGAACAATATCACATAATACTTCTTTCACACATTGTCCTGTACTGAATTTGATCCTTGCTCGATTCGGATGAAAGCTTGTTGGTAACTTGAATTTCTCCACCAATCTTTGGCTTACTACATTGTGGTCACTTTCGTAAACGAATGCAACTAAACATGGGTGGCCTTCGATTAAACACCTTGTTCTCTACTACATTTTCCATAATCTTTTTCTTTACTTCCTTTTCTTTTTCTTCAATTTCCCTTCCTTCTGCAGTTTATATTTCTTCTTTTTCTATTCTTTCGTTTTCTATTTTCTCCTTCAACGTATGTTGATGCTTCTTGGCTTGTCTTGGTGTCATCAATTTCAACTTCATTTCATGTCCCTCATGCCTCAAATAAAGGGAACGTTCATCAAGATTAAGCGTTTTAAAATGAACCCATGCCCATCTTAAAAGAAGATGACAAGAGTTCGTGGAAGCAATATCACATAATACTTCTTTCACAGATTGTCATCTACTGAATTTGATCCTTGCTTGATTCGGGTGAAAGCTTGTTGGTAATTGTAGTTTCTCCACCAATCTTTGGCTTACAACATTGTGGTCGCTTTCGAAAACTAATGCAACTAAACATGGGTGGCCTTCGATTAAACACCCTGTTCTCTACTACCTTTTCCATAATCTTTTTCTTTACTTCTTTTTCTTTTTCTTCAATTTCCCTTCATTCTGCAATTTATATTTCTTCTTTTCCTATTCTTTCTCTCTCTATTTCCTCCTTCAACGTATGTTGATCCTTCTTGGCTTGTCTTGGTGTCATAAATTTCAACTTCAGTTCATGTCCCTCATGCCTCAAATAAAGGGAACGTTCATCAAGAATGAGCGTTTTAAAATGAATCCATGCCCATCTCAAAAGAGGATGACAAGACTTTATGGGAACAATATCACATAATACTTCTTTCACACATTGTCCTGTACTAAATTTGATCCATGCTTGATTCGGGTGAAAGCTTGTTGGTAACTGTAGTTTCTGCACCAATCTTTGGCTTACAACATTTTTGTCGCCTTTGTAAACAAATGCAACTAAATATAGGTGGCCTTCAATTAAACACCTTGTTCTCTACTACCTTTTCCATAATCCTTTTCTTTACTTCATTTTCTTTTTCTTCAATTTCCCTTCCTTCTGCACTTTATATTTCTTCTTTTTCTATTTTCTCCTTCAACGTATGTTGATCCTTCTTGGCTTGTCTTGGTGTCATGTATTTCAACTTCATTTCATGTCCCTCATGCCTCAAATAAAGGGAACGTTCATCAAGATTGAGCGTTTTAAAATGAATCCATGCCCATCTCAAAAGAGGATGACAAGACTTTGTGGGAACAATATCACATAATACTTCTTCACACATTGTCCTGTACTGAATTTGATCCATGCTTGATTCGGGTGAAAGCTTGTTGGTAACTGTAGTTTCTCCACCAATCTTTGGCTTACAACATTTTTGTCGCCTTCGTAAACAAATGCAACTAAATATGGGTAGCCTTCGATTAAACACCTTGTTCTCTACTACCTTTTCCATAATCCTTTTCTTTACTTCATTTTCTTTTTCTTCAATTTCCCTTCCTTCTGCACTTTATATTTCTTCTTTTTCCATTTTCTCCTTCAACGTATGTTGATCCTTCTTCGCTTGTCTTGGTGTCATGTATTTCAACTTCAGTTCATGTCCCTCATGCCTCAAATAAAGGGAACGTTCATCAAGAATGAGCGTTTTAAAATGAATCCATGCCCATCTCAAAAGAGGATGACAAGACTTTGTGGGAACAATATCACATAATACTTCTTTCACACATTGTCCTGTACTGAATTTGATCCTTGCTCGATTCGGATGAAAGCTTGTTGGTAACTTGAATTTCTCCACCAATCTTTGGCTTACTACATTGTGGTCACTTTCGTAAACGAATGCAACTAAACATGGGTGGCCTTCGATTAAACACCTTGTTCTCTACTACATTTTCCATAATCTTTTTCTTTATTTCCTTTTCTTTTTCTTCAATTTCCCTTCCTTCTGCAGTTTATATTTCTTCTTTTTCTATTCTTTCTTTTTCTATTTTCTCCTTCAACGTATGTTGATGCTTCTTGGCTTGTCTTGGTGTCATCAATTTCAACTTCATTTCATGTCCCTTATGCCTCAAATAAAGGGAACGTTCATCAAGATTAAGCGTTTTAAAATGAACCCATGCCCATCTTAAAAGAAGATGACAAGAGTTCGTGGAAGCAATATCACATAATACTTCTTTCACAGATTGTCATCTACTGAATTTGATCCTTGCTTGATTCGGGTGAAAGCTTGTTGGTAATTGTAGTTTCTCCACCAATCTTTGGCTTACAACATTGTGGTCGCTTTCGAAAACTAATGCAACTAAACATGGGTGGCCTTCGATTAAACACCCTGTTCTCTACTACCTTTTCCATAATCTTTTTCTTTACTTCTTTTTCTTTTTCTTCAATTTCCCTTCATTCTGCAATTTATATTTCTTCTTTTCCTATTCTTTCTCTCTCTATTTCCTCCTTCAACGTATATTGATCCTTCTTGGCTTGTCTTGGTGTCATAAATTTCAACTTCAGTTCATGTCCCTCATGCCTCAAATAAAGGGAACGTTCATCAAGAATGAGCGTTTTAAAATGAATCCATGCCCATCTCAAAAGAGGATGACAAGACTTTGTGGGAACAATATCACATAATACTTCTTCACACATTGTCCTGTACTGAATTTGATCCATGCTTGATTCGGGTGAAAGCTTGTTGGTAACTGTAGTTTCTCCACCAATCTTTGGCTTACAACATTTTTGTCGCCTTCGTAAACAAATGCAACTAAATATGGGTAGCCTTCGATTAAACACCTTGTTCTCTACTACCTTTTCCATAATCCTTTTCTTTACTTCATTTTCTTTTTCTTCAATTTCCCTTCCTTCTGCACTTTATATTTCTTCTTTTTCCATTTTCTCCTTCAACGTATGTTGATCCTTCTTCGCTTGTCTTGGTGTCATGTATTTCAACTTCAGTTCATGTCCCTCATGCCTCAAATAAAGGGAACGTTCATCAAGAATGAGCGTTTTAAAATGAATCCATGCCCATCTCAAAAGAGGATGACAAGACTTTGTGGGAACAATATCACATAATACTTCTTTCACACATTGTCCTGTACTGAATTTGATCCTTGCTCGATTCGGATGAAAGCTTGTTGGTAACTTGAATTTCTCCACCAATCTTTGGCTTACTACATTGTGGTCACTTTCGTAAACGAATGCAACTAAACATGGGTGGCCTTCGATTAAACACCTTGTTCTCTACTACATTTTCCATAATCTTTTTCTTTATTTCCTTTTCTTTTTCTTCAATTTCCCTTCCTTCTGCAGTTTATATTTCTTCTTTTTCTATTCTTTCTTTTTCTATTTTCTCCTTCAACGTATGTTGATGCTTCTTGGCTTGTCTTGGTGTCATCAATTTCAACTTCATTTCATGTCCCTTATGCCTCAAATAAAGGGAACGTTCATCAAGATTAAGCGTTTTAAAATGAACCCATGCCCATCTTAAAAGAAGATGACAAGAGTTCGTGGAAGCAATATCACATAATACTTCTTTCACAGATTGTCATCTACTGAATTTGATCCTTGCTTGATTCGGGTGAAAGCTTGTTGGTAATTGTAGTTTCTCCACCAATCTTTGGCTTACAACATTGTGGTCGCTTTCGAAAACTAATGCAACTAAACATGGGTGGCCTTCGATTAAACACCCTGTTCTCTACTACCTTTTCCATAATCTTTTTCTTTACTTCTTTTTCTTTTTCTTCAATTTCCCTTCATTCTGCAATTTATATTTCTTCTTTTCCTATTCTTTCTCTCTTTATTTCCTCCTTCAACGTATATTGATCCTTCTTGGCTTGTCTTGGTGTCATAAATTTCAACTTCAGTTCATGTCCCTCATGCCTCAAATAAAGGGAACGTTCATCAAGAATGAGCGTTTTAAAATGAATCCATGCCCATCTCAAAAGAGGATGACAAGACTTTGTGGGAACAATATCACATAATACTTCTTTCACACATTGTCCTGTACTGAATTTGATCCTTGCTTGATTCGGATGAAAGCTTGTTGGTAACTTGAGTTTCTCTACGAATCTTTGGCTTACCACATTGTGGTCACTTTCGTAAACGAATGCAACTAAACATGGGTGGCATTCGATTAAACACCTTGTTCTCTACTACCTTTTCCATAATCTTTTTCTTTACTTCCTTTCCTTTTTCTTCAATTTCCCTTCCTTCTGCAGTTTATATTTCTTCTTTTTCTATTCTTTCTTTTTCTATTCTTTCTTTTTCTATTTTCTCCTTCAACGTATGTTGATCCTTCTTCGCCTGTCTTGGTGTCATCAATTTCAACTTCATTTCATGTCCCTCATGTCTCAAATAAAGGGAACATTCATCAAGATTGAGCGTTTTAAAATGAAGCCATGCCCATCTCAAAAGAAGATGACAAGAGTTCGTGGGGGAAATATCACATAATACTTCTTTCATAAATTATCCTGTACTGAATTTGATCCTTGCTTGATTCGGGTGAAAGCTTGTTGGTAACAGTAGTTTCTCCACCAATTTTTGGCTTACAACATTGTTGTCGCTTTGGTTAACGAATGCAACTAAACATGGGTGGCCTTCGATTAAACACCCTGTTCTCTACTACCTTTTCCGTAATCTTTTTCTCTACTTCCATTTCTTTTTCTTCAATTTTCCTTCCTTCTGCAGTTTATATTTTTTCTTTTTCTATTCTTTCTTTTTCTATTTTCTCCTTCAACGTATGTTGATCCTTCATGCTTGTCTTGGTGTCATAGATTTCAACTTTATTTCATGTCCCTCATGCCTCAAATAAAGGGAACATTCATCAAGATTGAGCGTTTTAAAATGAAGCCATGCCCATCTCAAAGGAAGATGACAAGAGTTCGTGGGAGCAATATCACATAATACTTCTTTCATACATTATCTTGTACTGAATTTGATCCTTGCTTGATTCGGGTGAAAGCTTGTTGGTAACAGTAGTTTCTCCACCAATCTTTGGCTTACAACATTGTTGTCGCTTTCATAAACGAATGCAACTAAACATGGGTGGCCTTCGATTAAACACCCTGTTCTCTACTACCTTTTCCATAATCTTTTTCTTTACTTCTTTTTCTTTTTATTCAATTTCCCTTCATTCTGCAGTTTATATTTCTTTTTTTCCTATTCTTTCTTTTTGTATTTCCTCCATCAACGTATGTTGATCCTTCTTGGCTTGTCTTGGTGTCATAAATTTCAACTTGATTTCATGTCCCTCATGCCTCAAATAAAGGGAAGGTTCATCAAGATTGAGCGTTTCAAAATGACTCCATGCCCATCTCAAAAGAAGATGACAAGAGTTTCTGGGAACAATGTCACATAATACTTCTTTCACACATTGTCCTGTACTGAATTTTATCCTTGCTTGATTCGGATGATAGCTTGTTGGTAACTTGAGTTTCTCCACGAATCTTTGGCTTACCACATTGTGGTCACTTTCGTAAACGAATGCAACTAAACATGGGTGGCATTCGATTAAACACCTTGTTCTCTACTACCTTTTCCATAATCTTTTTCTTTACTTCCTTTCCTTTTTCTTCAATTTCCCTTCCATCTGCAGTTTATATTTCTTCTTTTTCTATTCTTTCTTTTTCTATTTTCTCCTTCAACGTATGTTGATCCTTCTTCGCTTGTCTTGGTGTCATAAATTTCAACTTCATTTCATGTCCCTCATGCCTCAAATAAAGGGAACATTCATCAAGATATAGCGTTTTAAAATGAAGCCATGCCCATCTCAAAAGAAGATGACAAGAGTTCGTGGGGGCAATATCACATAATACTTCTTTCACACATTGTCCTGTACTGAATTTGATCCTTGCTTGATTCGGGTGAAAGCTTGTTGGTAACTTGAGTTTCTCCACGAATCTTTGGCTTACCACATTGTGGTCACTTTCGTAAACGAATGCAACTAAACATGGGTGGCATTCGATTAAACACCTTGTTCTCTACTACCTTTTCCATAATCTTTTTCTTTACTTCCTTTCCTTTTTCTTCAATTTCCCTTCCTTCTGCAGTTTATATTTCTTCTTTTTCTATTCTTTCTTTTTCTATTTTCTCCTTCAACGTATGTTGATCCTTCTTCGCTTGTCCTGGTGTCATAAATTTCAACTTCATTTCATGTCCCTCATGCCTCAAATAAAGGGAACATTCATCAAGATATAGCGTTTTAAAATGAATCCATGCCCATCTCAAAAGAAGATGACAAGAGTTTGTGGGAACAATATCACATAATACTTCTTTCACACATTGTCCTGTACTGAATTTGATCCTTGCTCGATTTGGATGAAAGCTTCTTAGTAACTTGAGTTTCTCTACGAATCTTTGGCTTTCCACATTGTGGTCACTTTCGTAAACGAATGCAACTAAACATGGGTGGCATTCGATTAAACACCTTGTTCTCTACTACCTTTTCCATAATCTTTTTCTTTACTTCCTTTCCTTTTTCTTCAATTTCCCTTCCTTCTGCAGTTTATATTTCTTCTTTTTCTATTCTTTCTTTTTCTATTCTTACTTTTTCTATTTTCTCCTTCAACGTATGTTGATCCTTCTTCGCCTGTCTTGGTGTCATCAATTTCAACTTCATTTCATGTCCCTCATGTCTCAAATAAAGGGAACATTCATCAAGATTGAGCGTTTTAAAATGAAGCCATGCCCATCTCAAAAGAAGATGACAAGAGTTCGTGGGGGCAATATCACATAATACTTCTTTCATAAATTATCCTGTACTGAATTTGATCCTTGCTTGATTCGGGTGAAAGCTTGTTGGTAACAGTAGTTTCTCCACCAATTTTTGGCTTACAACATTGTTGTCGCTTTGGTTAACGAATGCAACTAAACATGGGTGGCCTTCGATTAAACACCTTGTTCTCTACTACCTTTTCCGTAATCTTTTTCTCTACTTCCATTTCTTTTTCTTCAATTTTCCTTCCTTCTGCAGTTTATATTTTTTCTTTTTCTATTCTTTCTTTTTCTATTTTCTCCTTCAACGTATGTTGATCCTTCATGCTTGTCTTGGTGTCATAGATTTGAACTTTATTTCATGTCCCTCATGCCTCAAATAAAGGGAACATTCATCAAGATTGAGCGTTTTAAAATGAAGCCATGCCCATCTCAAAGGAAGATGACAAGAGTTCGTGGGAGCAATATCACATAATACTTCTTTCATACATTATCTTGTACTGAATTTGATCCTTGCTTGATTCGGGTGAAAGCTTGTTGGTAACAGTAGTTTCTCCACCAATCTTTGGCTTACAACATTGTTGTCGCTTTCATAAACGAATGCAACTAAACATGGGTGGCCTTCGATTAAACACCCTATTTCTCTACTACCTTTTCCATAATCTTTTTCTTTACTTCTTTTTCTTTTTATTCAATTTCCCTTCATTCTGCAGTTTATATTTCTTCTTTTCCTATTCTTTCTTTTTCTATTTCCTCCTTCAACGTATGTTGATCCTTCTTGGCTTGTCTTGGTGTCATAAATTTCAACTTGATTTCATGTCCCTCATGCCTCAAATAAAGGGAAGGTTCATCAAGATTGAGCGTTTCAAAATGACTCCATGCCCATCTCAAAAGAAGATGACAAGAGTTTCTGGGAACAATGTCACATAATACTTCTTTCACACATTGTCCTGTACTGAATTTTATCCTTGCTTGATTCGGATGATAGCTTGTTGGTAACTTGAGTTTCTCCACGAATCTTTGGCTTACCACATTGTGGTCACTTTCGTAAACGAATGCAACTAAACATGGGTGGCATTCGATTAAACACCTTGTTCTCTACTACCTTTTCCATAATCTTTTTCTTTACTTCCTTTCCTTTTTCTTCAATTTCCCTTCCTTCTGCAGTTTATATTTCTTCTTTTTCTATTCTCTCTTTTTCTATTTTCTCCTTCAACGTATGTTGATCCTTCTTCGCTTGTCTTGGTGTCATAAATTTCAACTTCATTTCATGTCCCTCATGCCTCAAATAAAGGGAACATTCATCAAGATATAGCGTTTTAAAATGAAGCCATGCCCATCTCAAAAGAAGATGACAAGAGTTCGTGGGAGCAATATCACATAATACTTCTTTCACACATTGTCCTGTACTGAATTTGATCCTTGCTTGATTCGGGTGAAAGCTTGTTGGTAACTTGAGTTTCTCCACGAATCTTTGGCTTACCACATTGTGGTCACTTTCGTAAACGAATGCAACTAAACATGGGTGGCATTCGATTAAACACCTTGTTCTCTACTACCTTTTCCATAATCTTTTTCTTTACTTCCTTTCCTTTTTCTTCAATTTCCCTTCCTTCTGCAGTTTATATTTCTTCTTTTTCTATTCTTTCTTTTTCTATTTTCTCCTTCAACGTATGTTGATCCTTCTTCGCTTGTCTTGGTGTCATAAATTTCAACTTCATTTCATGTCCCTCATGCCTCAAATAAAGGGAACATTCATCAAGATATAGCGTTTTAAAATGAATCCATGCCCATCTCAAAAGAAGATGACAAGAGTTTGTGGGAACAATATCACATAATACTTCTTTCACACATTGTCCTGTACTGAATTTGATCCTTGCTCGATTTGGATGAAAGCTTGTTAGTAACTTGAGTTTCTCCACCAATCTTTGGCTTACAACATTGTGGTCGCTTTCGTAAACGAATGCAACTAAACATGGGTGGCCTTCGATTAAACACCCTGTTCTCTACTACCCTTTCCATAATCTTTTTCTTTACTTCCTTTTCTTCTTCTTCAATTTCCCTTCCTTCTGCACTTTATATTTCTTCTTTTTCTATTTTCTCCTTCAACGTATGTTGATCCTTCTTGGCTTGTCTTGGTGTCATGTATTTCAACTTCATTTCATGTCCCTCATGCCTCAAATAAAGGGAACGTTCATCAAGATTGAGCGTTTTAAAATGAATCCATGCCCATCTCAAAAGAGGATGACAAGACTTTGTGGGGGCAATATCACATAATACTTCTTCACACATTGTCCTGTACTGAATTTGATCCATGCTTGATTCGGGTGAAAGCTTGTTGGTAACTGTAGTTTCCCCACTAATCTTTGGCTTACAAAATTGTTGTCGCTTTCGTAAACGAATGCAACTAAACATGGGTGGCCTTCGATTAAACACCCTGTTCTCTACTACCCTTTCCATAATCTTTTTCTTTACTTCCTTTTCTTCTTCTTCAATTTCCCTTCCTTCTGCACTTTATATTTCTTCTTTTTCTATTTTCTCCTTCAACGTATGTTGATCCTTCTTGGCTTGTCTTGGTGTCATGTATTTCAACTTCATTTCATGTCCCTCATGCCTCAAATAAAGGGAACGTTCATCAAGATTGAGCGTTTTAAAATGAATCCATGCCCATCTCAAAAGAGGATGACAAGACTTTGTGGGAACAATATCACATAATACTTCTTCACACATTGTCCTGTACTGAATTTGATCCATGCTTGATTCGGGTGAAAGCTTGTTGGTAACTGTAGTTTCTCCACCAATCTTTGGCTTACAACATTTTTGTCGCCTTCGTAAACAAATGCAACTAAATATGGGTGGCCTTCGATTAAACACCTTGTTCTCTACTACCTTTTCCATAATCCTTTTCTTTACTTCATTTTCTTTTTCTTCAATTTCCCTTCCTTCTGCACTTTATATTTCTTCTTTTTCTATTTTCTCCTTCAACGTATGTTGATCCTTCTTCGCTTGTCTTGGTGTCATGTATTTCAACTTCATTTCATGTCCCTCATGCCTCAAATAAAGGGAACGTTCATCAAGATTGAGCGTTTTAAAATGAATCCATGCCCATCTCAAAAGAGGATGACAAGACTTTGTGGGAACAATATCACATAATACTTCTTCACACATTGTCCTGTACTGAATTTGATCCATGCTTGATTCGGGTGAAAGCTTGTTGGTAACTGTAGTTTCTCCACCAATCTTTGGCTTACAACATTTTTGTCGCCTTCGTAAACAAATGCAACTAAATATGGGTGGCCTTCGATTAAACACCTTGTTCTCTACTACCTTTTCCATAATCCTTTTCTTTACTTCATTTTCTTTTTCTTCAATTTCCCTTCCTTCTGCACTTTATATTTCTTCTTTTTCTATTTTCTCCTTCAACGTATGTTGATCCTTCTTCGCTTGTCTTGGTGTCATGTATTTCAACTTCATTTCATGTCCCTCATGCCTCAAATAAAGGGAACGTTCATCAAGATTGAGCGTTTTAAAATGAATCCATGCCCATCTCAAAAGAGGATGACAAGACTTTGTGGGAACAATATCACATAATACTTCTTCACACATTGTCCTGTACTGAATTTGATCCATGCTTGATTCGGGTGAAAGCTTGTTGGTAACTGTAGTTTCTCCACCAATCTTTGGCTTACAACATTTTTGTCGCCTTCGTAAACAAATGCAACTAAATATGGGTGGCCTTCGATTAAACACCTTGTTCTCTACTACCTTTTCCATAATCCTTTTCTTTACTTCATTTTCTTTTTCTTCAATTTCCCTTCCTTCTGCACTTTATATTTCTTCTTTTTCTATTTTCTCCTTCAACGTATGTTGATCGTTCTTGGCTTGCCTTGGTGTCATGTATTTCAACTTCATTTCATGTCCCTCATGCCTCAAATAAAGGGAACGTTCATCAAGATTGAGCGTTTTAAAATGAATCCATGCCCATCTCAAAAGAGGATGACAAGACTTTGTGGGAACAATATCACATAATACTTCTTCACACATTGTCCTGTACTGAATTTGATCCATGCTTGATTCGGGTGAAAGCTTGTTGGTAACTGTAGTTTCTCCACCAATCTTTGGCTTACAACATTTTTGTCGCCTTCGTAAACAAATGCAACTAAATATGGGTGGCCTTCGATTAAACACCTTGTTCTCTACTACCTTTTCCATAATCTTTTTCTTTACTTCTTTTTCTTCTTCTTCAATTTCCCTTCCTTCTGCAGTTTATATTTCTTCTTTTTCTATTTTCTCCTTCAACGTATGTTGATCCTTCTTCGCTTGTCTTAGTGTCATCAATTTCAACTTCATTTCATGTCCCTCATGCCTCAAATAAAGGGAACGTTCATCAAGATTAAGCGTTTTAAAATGAACCCATGCCCATCTTAAAAGTAGATGACAAGAGTTCGTGGAAGCAATATCACATAATACTTCTTTCACACATTGTCCTGTACTAAATTTGATCCTCGCTTGATTCGGATGAAAGCTTGTTGGTAACTTGGGTTTCTCCACCAATCTTTGGCTTACAACATTGTTGTCGCTTTCGTAAACGAATGCAACTAAACATGGGTGGCCTTCGATTAAACACCTTGTTCTCTACTACCTTTTCCATAATCCTTTTCTTTACTTCATTTTCTTTTTCTTCAATTTCCCTTCCTTCTGCACTTTATATTTCTTCTTTTTCTATTCTTTCTTTTTCTATTTTCTCCTTCAACGTATGTTGATCCTTCTTGGCTTGTCTTGGTGTCATGTATTTCAACTTCATTTCATGTCCCTCATGCCTCAAATAAAGGGAACGTTCATCAAGATTGAGCGTTTTAAAATGAATCCATGCCCATCTCAAAAGAGGATGACAAGACTTTGTGGGAACAATATCACATAATACTTCTTCACACATTGTCTTGTACTGAATTTGATCCATGCTTGATTCGGGTGAAAGCTTGTTGGTAACTGTAGTTTCTCCACCAATATTTGGCTTACAACATTTTTGTCGCTTTCGTAAACAAATGCAACTAAACATGGGTGGCCTTCGATTAAACACCTTGTTCTCTACTACCTTTTCCATAATCCTTTTCTTTACTTCATTTTCTTTTTCTTCAATTTCCCTTCCTTCTGCACTTTATATTTCTTCTTTTTCTATTCTTTCTTTTTCTATTTTCTCCTTCAACGTATGTTGATCCTTCTTCGCTTGTCTTGGTGTCATGTATTTCAACTTCAGTTCATGTCCCTCATGCCTCAAATAAAGGGAACGTTCATCAAGAATGAGCGTTTTAAAATGAATCCATGCCCATCTCAAAAGAGGATGACAAGACTTTGTGGGAACAATATCACATAATAATTCTTTCACACATTGTCCTGTACTGAATTTGATCCTTGCTCGATTCGGATGAAAGCTTGTTGGTAACTTGAGTTTCTCCACCAATCTTTGGCTTACTACATTGTGGTCACTTTCGTAAACGAATGCAACTAAACATGGGTGCCTTCGATTAAACACCTTGTTCTCTACTACATTTTCCATAATCTTTTTCTTTACTTCCTTTTCTTTTTCTTCAATTTCCCTTCCTTCTGCAGTTTATATTTCTTCTTTTTCTATTCTTTCTTTTTCTATTTTCTCCTTCAACGTATGTTGATGCTTCTTGGCTTGTCTTGGTGTCATCAATTTCAACTTCATTTCATGTCCCTCATGCCTCAAATAAAGGGAACGTTCATCAAGATTAAGCGTTTTAAAATGAACCCATGCCCATCTTAAAAGAAGATGACAAGAGTTCGTGGAAGCAATATCACATAATACTTCTTTCACAGATTGTCATCTACTGAATTTGATCCTTGCTTGATTCGGGTGAAAGCTTGTTGGTAATTGTAGTTTCTCCACCAATCTTTGGCTTACAACATTGTGGTCGCTTTCGAAAACTAATGCAACTAAACATGGGTGGCCTTCGATTAAACACCCTGTTCTCTACTACCTTTTCCATAATCTTTTTCTTTACTTCTTTTTCTTTTTCTTCAATTTCCCTTCATTCTGCAATTTATATTTCTTCTTTTCCTATTCTTTCTCTCTCTATTTCCTCCTTCAACGTATGTTGATCCTTCTTGGCTTGTCTTGGTGTCATAAATTTCAACTTCAGTTCATGTCCCTCATGCCTCAAATAAAGGGAACGTTCATCAAGAATGAGCGTTTTAAAATGAATCCATGCCCATCTCAAAAAAGGATGACAAGACTTTGTGGGAACAATATCACATAATACTTCTTTCACACATTGTCCTGTACTGAATTTGATCCATGCTTGATTCGGGTGAAAGCTTGTTGGTAACTGTAGTTTCTCCACCAATCTTTGGCTTACAACATTTTTGTCGCCTTGGTAAACAAATGCAACTAAATATGGGTGGCCTTCAATTAAACACCTTGTTCTCTACTACCTTTTCCATAATCCTTTTCTTTACTTCATTTTCTTTTTCTTCAATTTCCCTTCCTTCTGCACTTTATATTTCTTCTTTTTCTATTTTCTCCTTCAACGTATGTTGATCCTTCTTGGCTTGTCTTGGTGTCATGTATTTCAACTTCATTTCATGTCCCTCATGCCTCAAATAAAGGGAACGTTCATCAAGATTGAGCGTTTTAAAATGAATCCATGCCCATCTCAAAAGAGGATGACAAGACTTTGTGGGAACAATATCACATAATACTTCTTCACACATTGTCCTGTACTGAATTTGATCCATGCTTGATTCGGGTGAAAGCTTGTTGGTAACTGTAGTTTCTCCACCAATCTTTGGCTTACAACATTTTTGTCGCCTTCGTAAACAAATGCAACTAAATATGGGTGGCCTTCGATTAAACACCTTGTTCTCTACTACCTTTTCCATAATCCTTTTCTTTACTTCATTTTCTTTTTCTTCAATTTCCCTTCCTTCTGCACTTTATATTTCTTCTTTTTCTATTTTCTCCTTCAACGTATGTTGATCCTTCTTCGCTTGTCTTGGTGTCATGTATTTCAACTTCAGTTCATGTCCCTCATGCCTCAAATAAAGGGAACGTTCATCAAGAATGAGCGTTTTAAAATGAATCCATGCCCATCTCAAAAGAGGATGACAAGACTTTGTGGGAACAATATCACATAATACTTCTTTCACATATTGTCCTGTACTGAATTTGATCCATGCTTGATTCGGGTGAAAGCTTGTTGGTAACTGTAGTTTCTCCACCAATCTTTGGCTTACAACATTTTTGTCGCCTTCGTAAACAAATGCAACTAAATATGGGTGGCCTTCAATTAAACACCTTGTTCTCTACTACCTTTTCCATAATCCTTTTCTTTACTTCATTTTCTTTTTCTTCAATTTCCCTTCCTTCTACACTTTATATTTCTTCTTTTTCTATTTTCTCCTTCAACGTATGTTGATGCTTCTTGGCTTGTCTTGGTGTCATCAATTTCAACTTCATTTCATGTCCCTCATGCCTCAAATAAAGGGAACGTTCATCAAGATTAAGCGTTTTAAAATGAACCCATGCCCATCTTAAAAGAAGATGACAAGAGTTCGTGGAAGCAATATCACATAATACTTCTTTCACAGATTGTCATCTACTGAATTTGATCCTTGTTGATTCGGGTGAAAGCTTGTTGGTAATTGTAGTTTCTTCACCAATCTTTGGCTTACAACATTGTGGTCGCTTTCGAAAACTAATGCAACTAAACATGGGTGGACTTCGATTAAACACCCTGTTCTCTACTACCTTTTCCATAATCTTTTTCTTTACTTCTTTTTCTTTTTCTTCAATTTCCCTTCATTCTGCAATTTATATTTCTTCTTTTCCTATTCTTTCTCTCTCTATTTCCTCCTTCAACGTATGTTGATCCTTCTTGGCTTGTCTTGGTGTCATAAATTTCAACTTCAGTTCATGTCCCTCATGCCTCAAATAAAGGGAACGTTCATCAAGAATGAGCGTTTTAAAATGAATCCATGCCCATCTCAAAAGAGGATGACAAGACTTTGTGGGAACAATATCACATAATACTTCTTTCACACATTGTCCTGTACTGAATTTGATCCTTGCTTGATTCGGATGAAAGCTTGTTGGTAACTTGAGTTTCTCTACGAATCTTTGGCTTACCACATTGTGGTCACTTTCGTAAACGAATGCAACTAAACATGGGTGGCATTCGATTAAACACCTTGTTCTCTACTACCTTTTCCATAATCTTTTTCTTTACTTCCTTTCCTTTTTCTTCAATTTCCCTTCCTTCTGCAGTTTATATTTCTTCTTTTTCTATTCTTTCTTTTTCTATTTTCTCCTTCAACGTATGTTGATCCTTCTTCGCCTGTCTTGGTGTCATCAATTTCAACTTCATTTCATGTCCCTCATGTCTCAAACAAAGGGAACATTCATCAAGATTGAGCGTTTTAAAATGAAGCCATGCCCATCTCAAAAGAAGATGACAAGAGTTCGTGGGGGCAATATCACATAATACTTCTTTCATAAATTATCCTGTACTGAATTTGATCCTTGCTTGATTCGGGTGAAAGCTTGTTGGTAACAGTAGTTTCTCCACCAATTTTTGGCTTACAACATTGTTGTCGCTTTGGTTAACGAATGCAACTAAACATGGGTGGCCTTCGATTAAACACCCTGTTCTCTACTACCTTTTCCGTAATCTTTTTCTCTACTTCCATTTCTTTTTCTTCAATTTTCCTTCCTTCTGCAGTTTATATTTTTTCTTTTTCTATTCTTTCTTTTTCTATTTTCTCCTTCAACGTATGTTGATCCTTCATGCTTGTCTTGGTGTCATAGATTTCAACTTTATTTCATGTCCCTCATGCCTCAAATAAAGGGAACATTCATCAAGATTGAGCGTTTTAAAATGAAGCCATGCCCATCTCAAAGGAAGATGACAAGAGTTCGTGGGAGCAATATCACATAATACTTCTTTCATACATTATCTTGTACTGAATTTGATCCTTGCTTGATTCGGGTGAAAGCTTGTTGGTAACAGTAGTTTCTCCACCAATCTTTGGCTTACAACATTGTTGTCGCTTTCATAAACGAATGCAACTAAACATGGGTGGCCTTCGATTAAACACCCTGTTCTCTACTACCTTTTCCATAATCTTTTTCTTTACTTCTTTTTCTTTTTATTCAATTTCCCTTCATTCTGCAGTTTATATTTCTTCTTTTCCTATTCTTTCTTTTTCTATTTCCTCCTTCAACGTATGTTGATCCTTCTTGGCTTGTCTTGGTGTCATAAATTTCAACTTGATTTCATGTCCCTCATGCCTCAAATAAAGGGAAGGTTCATCAAGATTGAGCGTTTTAAAATGACTCCATGCCCATCTCAAAAGAAGATCACAAGAGTTTCTGGGAACAATTTCACATAATACTTCTTTCACACATTGTCCTGTACTGAATTTTATCCTTGCTTGATTCGGATGATAGCTTGTTGGTAACTTGAGTTTCTCCACGAATCTTTGACTTACCACATTGTGGTCACTTTCGTAAACGAATGCAACTAAACATGGGTGGCATTCGATTAAACACCTTGTTCTCTACTACCTTTTCCATAATCTTTTTCTTTACTTCCTTTCCTTTTTCTTCAATTTCCCTTCCTTCTGTAGTTTATATTTCTTCTTTTTCTATTCTTTCTTTTTCTATTTTCTCCTTCAACGTATGTTGATCCTTCTTCGCTTGTCTTGGTGTCATAAATTTCAACTTCATTTCATGTCCCTCATGCCTCAAATAAAGGGAACATTCATCAAGATATAGCGTTTTAAAATGAAGCCATGCCCATCTCAAAAGAAGATGACAAGAGTTCGTGGGGGCAATATCACATAATACTTCTTTCACACATTGTCCTGTACTGAATTTGATCCTTGCTTGATTCGGGTGAAAGCTTGTTGGTAATTGTAGTTTGTCCACCAATCTTTGGCTTACAACATTTTTGTCGCTTTCGTAAACGAATGCAACTAAACATGGGTGGCCTTCGATTAAACACCTTGTTCTCTACTACCTTTACTATAATATTTTTCTTTACTTCCTTTTCTTTTTCTTCAATTTACCTTCCTTCTGCAGTTTATATTTCTTCTTTTTCTATTCTTTCTTTTTCTATTTTCTCCTTCAACGTATGTTGATCCTTCTTGGCTTGTCTTGCTGTCATAAATTTCAACTTCATTTCATGTCCCTCATGCCTCAAATAAATGGAACGTTCACCAAGATTGAGCGTTTTAAAATGAATCCATGCGCATCTCAAAAGAAGATGACAAGAGTTTGTGGGAACAATATCACATAATACTTCTTTCACACATTGTCCTGTACTGAATTTGATCCTTGCTCGATTTGGATGAAAGCTTGTTAGTAACTTGACTTTCTCCACCAATCTTTAGCTTACAACATTGTGGTCGCTTTCGTAAACGAATGCAACTAAACATGGGTGGCCTTCGATTAAACACCTTGTTCTCTACTACCTTTTCCATAATCTTTTTCTTTACTTCCTTTTCTTCTTCTTCAATTTCCCTTCCTTCTGCAGTGTATATTTCTTCTTTTTCTATTTTTTCCTTCAACGTATGTTGATCCTTCTTCGCTTGTCTTGGTGTCATGAATTTCAAATTCATTTCATGTCCCTCATGCCTCAAATAAAGGGAACATTCATCAAGATTGAGCGTTTTAAAATGAAGCCATGCCCATCTCAAAGGAAGATGATAAGAGTTCGTGGGAGCAATATCACATAATACTTCTTTCATACATTATCTTGTACTGAATTTGATCCTTGCTTGATTCGGGTGAAAGCTTGTTGGTAACAGTAGTTTCTCCACCAATCTTTGGCTTACAACATTGTTGTCACTTTCGTAAACGAATGCAACTAAACATGGGTGGCCTTCGATTAAACACCTTGTTCTCTACTACCTTTTCCATAATCTTTTTCTTTACTTCCTTTTCTTTTTCTTCAATTTCCCTTCCTTCTGCAGTTTATATTTCTTCTTTTTCTATTCTTTCTTTTTCTATTTTCTCCTTCAACGTATGTTGATGCTTCTTGGCTTGTCTTGGTGTCATCAATTTCAACTTCATTTCATGTCCCTCATGCCTCAAATAAAGGGAACGTTCATCAAGATTAAGCGTTTTAAAATGAACCCATGCCCATCTTAAAAGAAGATGACAAGAGTTCGTGGAAGCAATATCACATAATACTTCTTTCACATATTGTCATCTACTGAATTTGATCCTTGCTTGATACGGGTGAAAGCTTGTTGGTAATTGTAATTTCTCCACCAATCTTTGGCTTACAACATTGTGGTCGCTTTCGAAAACTAATGCAACTAAACATGGGTGGCCTTCGATTAAACACCATGTTCTCTACTACCTTTTCCATAATGTTTTCCTTTACTTCCTTTTCTTTTTCTTCAATTTCCCTTCCTTCTGCAGTTTATATTTCTTCTTTTTCTATTTTCACCTTCAACGTATGTTGATCCTTCTTGGCTTGTCTTGGTGTCATAAATTTCAACTTCATTTCATGTCCCTCATGCCTCAAATAAAGGGAATGTTCATTAAGATTGAGCGTTTTAAAATGAAACCATGCCCATCTCATAAGAAGATGACAAGAGTTCGTGGGAGCAATGTCACATAATACTTCTTTCACAGATTGTCATGTACTGAATTTGATCCTTGCTTGATTCGGGTGAAAGCTTGTTGGTAACTGTAGTTTCCCCACTAATCTTTGGCTTACAAAATTGTTGTCGCTTTCGTAAACGAATGCAACTAAACAGGGGTGGCCTTCGATTAAACACCCTGTTCTCTACTACCTTTTCCATAATCTTTTTCTTTACTTCCTTTTCTTTTTCTTCAATTTCCCTTCCTTCTGTAGTTTATATTTCTTCTTTTTCTATTCCTTCTTTTTTCTATTTTCTCCTTCAACGTATGTTGATCCTTCTTGGCTTGTCTTGTCATGTATTTCAACTTCATTTCATGTCCCTCATGCCTCAAATAAAGGGAACGTTCATCAAGATTGAGCGTTTTAAAATGAATCCATGCCCATCTCAAAAGAGGATGACAAGACTTTGTGGGAACAATATCACATAATACTTCTTCACACATTGTCCTGTACTGAATTTGATCCTTGCTTGATTCGGGTGAAAGCTTGTTGGTAACTTGAGTTTCTCCACCAATCTTTGGCTTACAACATTGTTGTCGCTTTCGTAAGCAAATGCAACTAAACATGGGTGGCCTTCGATTAAACACCTTGTTCTCTACTACCTTTTCCATAATCCTTTTCTTTACTTCATTTTCTTTTTCTTCAATTTCCCTTTCTTCTGCACTTTATATTTCTTCTTTTTCTATTCTTTCTTTTTCTATTTTCTCCTTCAACGTATGTTGATCCTTCTTCGCTTGTCTTGGTGTCATGTATTTCAACTTCAGTTCATGTCCCTCATGCCTCAAATAAAGGGAACGTTCATCAAGAATGAGCGTTTTAAAATGAATCCATGCCCATCTCAAAAGATGATGACAAGACTTTGTGGGAACAATATCACATAATACTTCTTTCACACATTGTCCTGTACTGAATTTGATCCTTGCTCGATTCGGATGAAAGCTTGTTGGTAACTTGAGTTTCTCCACCAATCTTTGGCTTACTACATTGTGGTCACATTCGTAAACGAATGCAACTAAACATGGGTGGCCTTCGATTAAACACCCTGTTCTCTACTACCTTTTCCATAATCTTTTTCTTTACTTCCTTTTCTTTTTCTTCAATTTCCCTTCCTTCTGCAGTTTATATTTCTCCTTTTTCTATTCTTTCTTTTTCTATTTTCTCCTTCAACGTATGTTGATCCTTCTTCGCTTGTCTTGGTGTCATGAATTTCAACTTCATTTCATGTCCCTCATGCCTCAAATAAAGGGAACATTCATCAAGATTGAGCGTTTTAAAATGAAGCCATGCCCATCTCAAAAGAAGATGACAAGAGTTCGTGGGAGCAATATCACATAATACTTCTTTCATACATTATCTTGTACTGAATTTGATCCTTGCTTGATTCGGGTGAAAGCTTGTTGGTAATAGTAGTTTCTCCACCAATCTTTGGCTTACAACATTGTTGTCACTTTCGTAAACGAATGCAACTAAACATGGGTGGCCTTCGATTAAACACCTTGTTCTCTACTACCTTTTCCATAATCTTTTTCTTTACTTCCTTTTCTTTTTCTTCAATTTCCCTTCCTTCTGCAGTTTATATTTCTTCTTTTTCTATTTTCTCCTTCAACGTATGTTGATCCTTCTTGGCTTGTCTTGGTGTCATAATTTTCAACTTCATTTCATGTCCTTCATGCCTCAAATAAAGGGAACGTTCATCAAGATTGAGCGTTTTAAAATGAAGCCATGCCCATCTCAAAACAAGATGACAAGAGTTCGTGGGAGTAATATCACATAATACTTCTTTCACAGATTGTCATGTACTGAATTTGATCCTTGCTTGATTCGGGTGAAAGCTTGTTGGTAACTCTAGTTTCCCCACCAATCTTTGGCTTACAAAATTGTTGTCGCTTTCGTAATCGAATACAACTAAACAGGGGTGGCCTTCGATTAAACACCCTGTTCTCTACTACCTTTTCCATAATCTTTTTCTTTACTTCATTTTCTTTTTCTTCAATTTCCCTTCCTTCTGTAGTTTATATTTCTTCTTTTTCTATTCCTTCTTTTTTCTATTTTCTCCTTCAACGTATGTTGATCCTTCTTGGCTTGTCTTGTCATGTATTTCAACTTCATTTCATGTCCCTCATGCCTCAAATAAAGGGAACGTTCATCAAGATTGAGCGTTTTAAAATGAATCCATGCCCATCTCAAAAGAGGATGACAAGACTTTGTGGGAACAATATCACATAATACTTCTTCACACATTGTCCTGTACTGAATTTGATCCTTGCTTGATTCGGGTGAAAGCTTGTTGGTAACTGTAGTTTCTCCACCAATCTTTGGCTTACAACATTGTTGTCGCTTTCGTAAACAAATGCAACTAAACATGGGTGGCCTTCGATTAAACACCTTGTTCTCTACTACCTTTTCCATAATCCTTTTCTTTACTTCATTTTCTTTTTCTTCAATTTCCCTTCCTTCTGTAGTTTATATTTCTTCTTTTTCTATTCCTTCTTTTTTCTATTTTCTCCTTCAACGTATGTTGATCCTTCTTCGCTTGTCTTGGTGTCATGTATTTCAACTTCAGTTCATGTCCCTCATGCCTCAAATAAAGGGAACGTTCATCAAGAATGAGCGTTTTAAAATGAATCCATGCCCATCTCAAAAGATGATGACAAGACTTTGTGGGAACAATATCACATAATACTTCTTTCACACATTGTCCTGTACTGAATTTGATCCTTGCTCGATTCGGATGAAAGCTTGTTGGTAACTTGAGTTTCTCCACCAATCTTTGGCTTACTACATTGTGGTCACATTCGTAAACGAATGCAACTAAACATGGGTGGCCTTCGATTAAACACCCTGTTCTCTACTACCTTTTCCATAATCTTTTTCTTTACTTCCTTTTCTTTTTCTTCAATTTCCCTTCCTTCTGCAGTTTATATTTCTCCTTTTTCTATTCTTTCTTTTTCTATTTTCTCCTTCAACGTATGTTGATCCTTCTTCGCTTGTCTTGGTGTCATGAATTTCAACTTCATTTCATGTCCCTCATGCCTCAAATAAAGGGAACATTCATCAAGATTGAGCGTTTTAAAATGAAGCCATGCCCATCTCAAAAGAAGATGACAAGAGTTCGTGGGAGCAATATCACATAATACTTCTTTCATACATTATCTTGTACTGAATTTGATCCTTGCTTGATTCGGGTGAAAGCTTGTTGGTAACAGTAGTTTCTCCACCAATCTTTGGCTTACAACATTGTTGTCACTTTCGTAAACGAATGCAACTAAACATGGGTGGCCTTCGATTAAACACCTTGTTCTCTACTACCTTTTCCATAATCTTTTTCTTTACTTCCTTTTCTTTTTCTTCAATTTCCCTTCCTTCTGCAGTTTATATTTCTTCTTTTTCTATTTTCTCCTTCAACGTATGTTGATCCTTCTTGGCTTGTCTTGGTGTCATAATTTTCAACTTCATTTCATGTCCTTCATGCCTCAAATAAAGGGAACGTTCATCAAGATTGAGCGTTTTAAAATGAAGCCATGCCCATCTCAAAACAAGATGACAAGAGTTCGTGGGAGTAATATCACATAATACTTCTTTCACAGATTGTCATGTACTGAATTTGATCCTTGCTTGATTCGGGTGAAAGCTTGTTGGTAACTCTAGTTTCCCCACCAATCTTTGGCTTACAAAATTGTTGTCGCTTTCGTAATCGAATGCAACTAAACAGGGGTGGCCTTCGATTAAACACCCTGTTCTCTACTACCTTTTCCATAATCTTTTTCTTTACTTCATTTTCTTTTTCTTCAATTTCCCTTCCTTCTGTAGTTTATATTTCTTCTTTTTCTATTCCTTCTTTTTTCTATTTTCTCCTTCAACGTATGTTGATCCTTCTTGGTTTGTCTTGTCATGTATTTCAACTTCATTTCATGTCCCTCATGCCTCAAATAAAGGGAACGTTCATCAAGATTGAGCGTTTTAAAATGAATCCATGCCCATCTCAAAAGAGGATGACAAGACTTTGTGGGAACAATATCACATAATACTTCTTCACACATTGTCCTGTACTGAATTTGATCCTTGCTTGATTCGGGTGAAAGCTTGTTGGTAACTGTAGTTTCTCCACCAATCTTTGGCTTACAACATTGTTGTCGCTTTCGTAAACAAATGCAACTAAACATGGGTGGCCTTCGATTAAACACCTTGTTCTCTACTACCTTTTCCATAATCCTTTTCTTTACTTCATTTTCTTTTTCTTCAATTTCCCTTTCTTCTGCACTTTATATTTCTTCTTTTTCTATTCTTTCTTTTTCTATTTTCTCCTTCAACGAATGTTGATCCTTCTTCGCTTGTCTTGGTGTGATGAATTTCAAATTCATTTCATGTCCCTCATGCCTCAAATAAAGGGAACATTCATCAAGATTGAGCGTTTTAAAATGAAGCCATGCCCATCTCAAAGGAAGATGACAAGAGTTCGTGGGAGCAATATCACATAATACCTCTTTCATACATTATCCTGTACTGAATTTGATCCTTGCTTGATTCGGGTGAAAGCTTGTTGGTAACACTAGTTTCTCCACCAATCTTTGGCTTACAACATTGTTGTCGCTTTCGTAAACGAATGCAACTAAACATGGGTGGCCTTCGATTAAACACCCTGTTCTCTACTACCTTTTCCATAATCTTTTTCTTTACTTCTTTTTCTTTTTCTTCAATTTCCCTTCATTCTGCAGTTTATATTTCTTCTTTTCCTATTCTTTCTTTTTCTATTTCCTCCTTCAAGGTATGTTGATCCTTCTTGGCTTGTCTTGGTGTCATAAATTTCAACTTCATTTCATGTCCCTCATGCCTCAAATAAAGGGAAGGTTCATCAAGATTGAGCGTTTTAAAATGACTCCATGCCCATCTCAAAAGAAGATAACAAGAGTTTCTGGGAGCAATGTCACATAATACTTCTTTTACACATTGTCCTGTACTGAATTTGATCCTTGCTTGATTCGGATGAAAGCTTGTTGGTAACTTGAGTTTCTCCACCAATCTTTGGCTTACCACATTGTGGTCACTTTCGTAAACGAATGCAACTAAACATGGGTGGCATTCGATTAAACACCTTGTTCTCTACTACCTTTTCCATAATCTTTTTCTTTACTTCCTTTCCTTTTTCTTCAATTTCCCTTCCTTCTGCAGTTTATATTTCTTCTTTTTCTATTCTTTCTTTTTCTATTTTCTCCTTCAACGTATGTTGATCCTTCTTCGCTTGTCTTGGTGTCATCAATTTCAACTTCATTTCATGTCCCTCATGCCTCAAATAAAGGGAACATTCATCAAGATTGAGCGTTTTAAAATGAAGCCATGCCCATCTCAAAAGAAGATGACAAGAGTTCGTGGGGGCAATATCACATAATACTTCTTTCATAAATTATCCTGTACTGAATTTGATCCTTGCTTGATTCGGGTGAAAGCTTGTTGGTAACAGTAGTTTCTCCACCAATTTTTGGCTTACAACATTGTTGTCGCTTTCGTTAACGAATGCAACTGAACATGGGTGGCCTTCGATTAAACACCCTGTTCTCTACTACCTTTTCCGTAATCTTTTTCTCTACTTCCTTTTCTTTTTCTTCAATTTCCCTTCCTTCTGCAGTTTATATTTCTTCTTTTTCTATTCTTTCTTTTTCTATTTTCTCCTTCAACGTATGTTGATTCTTCTTGGCTTGTCTTGGTGTCATAAATTTCAACTTCATTTCATGTCCCTCATGCCTCAAATAAAGGGAAGTTCATCAAGATTGAGCGTTTTAAACTGAACCCATGCCCATCTCAAAAGAAGATGACAAGAGTTCGTGGAAGCAATATCACATAATACTTCTTTCACATATTGTCATCTACTGAATTTGATCCTTGCTTGATTCGGGTGAAAGCTTGTTGGTAATTGTAGTTTCTCCGCCAATCTTTGGCTTACAACATTGTTGTCGCTTTCGTAAACTAATGCAACTAAACATGGGTGGCCTTCGATTAAACACCCTGTTCTCTACTACCTTTTCCGTAATCTTTTTCTCTACTTCCTTTTCTTTTTCTTCAATTTCCCTTTCTTCTGCAGTTTATATTTCTTCTTTTTCTATTCTTTCTTTTTCTATTTTCTCCTTCAACTTATGTTGATCCTTCTTCGCTTGTCTTGGTGTCATGAATTTCAAATTCATTTCATGTCCCTCATGCCTCAAATAAAGGGAACATTCATCAAGATTGAGCGTTTTAAAATGAAGCCATGCCCATCTCAAAAGAAGATGACAAGAGTTCGTGGGAGCAATATCACATAATACTTCTTTCATACATTATCTTGTACTGAATTTGATCCTTGCTTGATTCGGGTGAAAGCTTGTTGGTAACAGTAGTTTCTCCACCAATCTTTGGCTTACAACATTGTTGTCACTTTCGTAAACGAATGCAACTAAACATGGGTGGCCTTCGATTAAACACCTTGTTCTCTACTACCTTTTCCATAATCTTTTTCTTTACTTCCTTTTCTTTTTCTTCAATTTCCCTTCCTTCTGCAGTTTATATTTCTTCTTTTTCTATTTTCTCCTTCAACGTATGTTGATCCTTCTTGGCTTGTCTTGGTGTCATAAATTTCAACTTCATTTCATGTCCTTTATGCCTCAAATAAAGGGAACGTTCATCAAGATTGAGCGTTTTAAAATGAAGCCATGCCCATCTCAAAACAAGATGACAAGAGTTCGTGGGAGTAATATCACATAATACTTCTTTCACAGATTGTCATGTACTGAATTTGATCCTTGCTTGATTCGGGTGGAAGCTTGTTGGTAACTGTAGTTTCCCCACTAATCTTTGGCTTACAAAATTGTTGTCGCTTTCGTAAACGAATGCAACTAAACATGGGTGGCCTTCGATTAAACACCCTGTTCTCTACTACCTTTTCCATAATCTTTTTCTTTACTTCCTTTTCTTTTTCTTCAATTTCCCTTCCTTCTGCAGTTTATATTTCTTCTTTTTCTATTTTATCCTTCAACGTATGTTGATCCTTCTTGGCTTGTCTTGGTGTCATGTATTTCAACTTCATTTCATGTCCCTCATGCCTCAAATAAAGGGAACGTTCATCAAGATTGAGCGTTTTAAAATGAATCCATGCCCATCTCAAAAGAGGATGACAAGACTTTGTGGGAACAATATCACATAATACTTCTTTCACACATTGTCCTGTACTGAATTTGATCCTTGCTTGATTCGGGTGAAAGCTTGTTGGTAACTGTAGTTTCTCCACCAATCTTTGGCTTACAACATTGTTGTCGCTTTCGTAAACAAATGCAACTAAACATGGGTGGCCTTCGATTAAACACCCTGTTCTCTACTACCTTTTCCATAATCTTTTTCTTTACTTCCTTTTCTTTTTCTTCAATTTCCCTTCCTTCTGCAGTTTATATTTCTTCTTTTTCTATTCTTTCTTTTTCTATTTTCTCCTTCAACGTATGTTGATCCTTCTTGGCTTGTCTTGGTGTCATGTATTTCAACTTCATTTCATGTCCCTCATGCCTCAAATAAAGGGAACGTTCATCAAGATTGAGCGTTTTAAAATGAATCCATGCCCATCTCAAAAGAGGATGACAAGACTTTGCGGGAACAATATCACATAATACTTCTTTCACACATTGTCCTGTACTGAATTTGATCCTTGCTTGATTCGGGTGAAAGCTTGTTGGTAACTGTAGTTTCTCCACCAATCTTTGGCTTACAACATTGTTGTCGCTTTCGTAAACAAATGCAACTAAACATGGGTGGCCTTCGATTAAACACCCTGTTCTCTACTACCTTTTCCATAATCTTTTTCTTTACTTCCTTTTCTTTTTCTTCAATTTCCCTTCCTTCTGCAGTTTATATTTCTTCTTTTTCTATTCTTTCTTTTTCTATTTTCTCCTTCAACGTATGTTGATGCTTCTTGGCTTGTCTTGGTGTCATCAATTTCAACTTCATTTCATGTCCCTCATGCCTCAAATAAAGGGAACGTTCATCAAGATTAAGCGTTTTAAAATGAACCCATGCCCATCTTAAAAGAAGATGACAAGAGTTCGTGGAAGCAATATCACATAATACTTCTTTCACAGATTGTCATCTACTGAATTTGATCCTTGCTTGATTCGGGTGAAAGCTTGTTGGTAATTGTAGTTTCTCCACCAATCTTTGGCTTACAACATTGTGGTCGCTTTCGAAAACTAATGCAACTAAACATGGGTGGCCTTCGATTAAACACCTTGTTCTCTACTACCTTTTCCATAATCTTTTTCTTTACTTCTTTTTCTTTTTCTTCAATTTCCCTTCATTCTGCAATTTATATTTCTTCTTTTTCTATTCTTTCTTTTTCTATTTTCTCCTTCAACCTATGTTGATCCTTCTTCGCTTGTCTTGGTGTCATAAATTTCAACTTTATTTCATGTCCCTCATGCCTCAAATAAAGGGAACGTTCATCAAGATTGAGCGTTTTAAAATGAAGCCATGCCCATCTCAAAAGAAGATGACAAGAGTTCGTGGGAGCAATATCACATAATACTTCTTTCACAGATTGTCATGTACTGAATTTGATCCTTGCTTGATTCGGGTGAAAGCTTGTTGGTAATTGTAGTTTGTCCACCAATCTTTGGCTTACAACATTTTTGTCGCTTTCGTAAACGAATGCAACTAAACATGGGTGGCCTTCGATTAAACACCCTGTTCTCTACTACCTTTTCCATAATCTTTTTCTTTACTTCCTTTTCTTTTTCTTCAATTTCCCTTCCTTCTGCAGTTTATATTTCTTCTTTTTCTATTCTTTCTTTTTCTATTTTATCCTTCAACGTATGTTGATCCTTCTTGGCTTGTCTTGGTGTCATGTATTTCAACTTCATTTCATGTCCCTCATGCCTCAAATAAAGGGAACGTTCATCAAGATTGAGCGTTTTAAAATGAATCCATGCCCATCTCAAAAGAGGATGACAAGACTTTGTGGGAACAATATCACATAATACTTCTTTCACACATTGTCCTGTACTGAATTTGATCCTTGCTTGATTCGGGTGAAAGCTTGTTGGTAACTGTAGTTTCTCCACCAATCTTTGGCTTACAACATTGTTGTCGCTTTCGTAAACAAATGCAACTAAACATGGGTGGCCTTCGATTAAACACCCTGTTCTCTACTACCTTTTCCATAATCTTTTTCTTTACTTCCTTTTCTTTTTCTTCAATTTCCCTTCCTTCTGCAGTTTATATTTCTTCTTTTTCTATTCTTTCTTTTTCTATTTTCTCCTTCAACGTATGTTGATCCTTCTTGGCTTGTCTTGGTGTCATGTATTTCAACTTCATTTCATGTCCCTCATGCCTCAAATAAAGGGAACGTTCATCAAGAATGAGCGTTTTAAAATGAATCCATGCCCATCTCAAAAGAGGATGACAAGACTTTGTGGGAACAATATCACATAATCTTTCACACATTGTCCTGTACTGAATTTGATCCTTGCTTAATTCGGGTAAAAGTTGTTGGTAACTGTAGTTTCTCCACCAATCTTTGGCTTACCACATTGTTGTCACTTTCGTAAACGAATGCTACTAAACATGGGTGGCCTTCGATTAAACACCTTGTTCTCTACTACCTTTTCCATAATCCTTTTCTTTACTTCTTTTTCTTTTTCTTCAATTTCCCTTCCTTCTGCAGCTGAATTTTCTTCTTTTTCTATTCTTTTTTTTTTCTATTTTCTCCTTCAACGTATGTTGATCCTTCTTGGCTTGTCTTGGTGTCATAAATTTCAACTTCATTTCATGTCCCTCATGCCTCAAATAAAGGGAACGTTCATCAAGATTGAGCGTTTTAAAATGAAGCCATGCCCATCTCAAAAGAAGATGACAAGAGTTCGTGGGAGCAATATCACATAATACTTCTTTCACAGAATGTCATGTACTGAATTTGATCCTTGCTGGATTCGGGTGAAAGCTTGTTGGTAACTGTAGTTTCTCCACCAATCTTTGGCTTACAACATTGTTGTCGCTTTCGTAAACGAATGCAACTAAACATGGGTGGCCTTCGATAAAACACCTTGTTCTCTACTACCTTTTCCATAATCCTTTTCTTTACTTCCTTTTCTTTTTCTTCAATTTCCCTTCCTTCTGCAGTTTATATTTCTTCTTTTTCTATTTTCTCCTTCAACGTATGTTTATCCTTCTTGGCTTGGCTTGGTGTCATAAATTTCAATTTCATTTCATGTCCCTCATGCCTCAAATAAAGGGAACGTTCACCAAGATTGAGTGTTTTAAAATGAAGCCATGCCCATCTCAAAAGAAGATGACAAGAGTTCGTGGGAGCAATATCACATAATACTTCTTTCATACATTATCTTGTACTGAATTTGATCCTTGCTTGATTCGGGTGAAAGCTTGTTGGTAACTGTAGTTTCTCCACCAATCTTTGGCTTACAATATTGTTGTCGCTTTCGTAAACGAATGGAACTAAACATGGGTGGCCTTCGATTAAACACCTTGTTCTCTACTACCTTTTTCATAATCTTTTTCTTTACTTCCTTTTCTTTTTCTTCAATTTCCCTTCCTTCTGCAGCTTAATTTACTTCTTTTTCTATTCTTTTTTTTTCTATTTTCTCCTTCAACGTATGTTGATCCTTCTTGGCTTGTCTTGGTGTCATAAATTTCAACTTCATTTCATGTCCCTCATGCCTCAAATAAAGGGAACGTTCATCAAGATTGAGCGTTTTAAAATGAAGCCATGCCCATCTCAAAAGAAGATGACAAGAGTTCGTGGGAGCAATATCACATAATACTTCTTTCACAGAATGTCATGTACTGAATTTGATCCTTGCTGGATTCGGGTGAAAGCTTGTTGGTAACTGTAGTTTCTCCACCAATCTTTGGCTTACAACATTGTTGTCGCTTTCGTAAACGAATGCAACTAAACATGGGTGGCCTTCGATAAAACACCTTGTTCTCTACTACCTTTTCCATAATCCTTTTCTTTACTTCCTTTTCTTTTTCTTCAATTTCCCTTCCTTCTGCAGTTTATATTTCTTCTTTTTCTATTTTCTCCTTCAACGTATGTTTATCCTTCTTGGCTTGGCTTGGTGTCATAAATTTCAATTTCATTTCATGTCCCTCATGCCTCAAATAAAGGGAACGTTCACCAAGATTGAGTGTTTTAAAATGAAGCCATGCCCATCTCAAAAGAAGATGACAAGAGTTCGTGGGAGCAATATCACATAATACTTCTTTCATACATTATCTTGTACTGAATTTGATCCTTGCTTGATTCGGGTGAAAGCTTGTTGGTAACTGTAGTTTCTCCACCAATCTTTGGCTTACAATATTGTTGTCGCTTTCGTAAACGAATGGAACTAAACATGGGTGGCCTTCGATTAAACACCTTGTTCTCTACTACCTTTTTCATAATCTTTTTCTTTACTTCCTTTTCTTTTTCTTCAATTTCCCTTCCTTCTGCAGCTTAATTTACTTCTTTTTCTATTCTTTTTTTTTCTATTTTCTCCTTCAACGTATGTTGATCCTTCTTGGCTTGTCTTAGTGTCATAAATTTCAACTTCATTTCATGTCCCTCATGCCTCAAATAAAGGGAACGTTCATCAAGATTGAGCGTTTTAAAATGAACCCATGCCCATCTCAAAAGAAGATGACAAGAGTTCGTGGGAGCAATATCACATAATACTTCTTTCACAGAATGTCATGTACTGAATTTGATCCTTGCTTGATTCGGGTGAAAGCTTGTTGGTAACTGTAGTTTCTCCACCAATCTTTGGCTTACAGCATTGTTGTCGCTTTCGTAAACGAATGCAACTAAACATGGGTGGCCTTCGATTAAACACCCTGTTCTCTACTACCTTTTCCATAATCTTTTTCTTTACTTCCTTTTCTTTTTCCTCAATTTCCCTTCCTTCTGCAGTTTATATTTCTTCTTTTTCTATTCTTTCTTTTTCTATTTTATCCTTCAACGTATGTTGATCCTTCTTGGCTTGTCTTGGTGTCATGTATTTCAACTTCATTTCATGTCCCTCATGCCTCAAATAAAGGGAACGTTCATCAAGATTGAGCGTTTTAAAATGAATCCATGCCCATCTCAAAAGAGGATGACAAGACTTTGTGGGAACAATATCACATAATACTTCTTTCACACATTGTCCTGTACTGAATTTGATCCTTGCTTGATTCGGGTGAAAGCTTGTTGGTAACTGTAGTTTCTCCACCAATCTTTGGCTTACAACATTGTTGTCGCTTTCGTAAACAAATGCAACTAAACATGGGTGGCCTTCGATTAAACACCCTGTTCTCTACTACCTTTTCCATAATCTTTTTCTTTACTTCCTTTTCTTTTTCTTCAATTTCCCTTCCTTCTGCAGTTTATATTTCTTCTTTTTCTATTGTTTCTTTTTCTATTTTCTCCTTCAACGTATGTTGATCCTTCTTGGCTTGTCTTGGTGTCATGTATTTCAACTTCATTTCATGTCCCTCATGCCTCAAATAAAGGGAACGTTCATCAAGAATGAGCGTTTTAAAATGAATCCATGCCCATCTCAAAAGAGGATGACAAGACTTTGTGGGAACAATATCACATAATCTTTCACACATTGTCCTGTACTGAATTTGATCCTTGCTTAATTCGGGTAAAAGTTGTTGGTAACTGTAGTTTCTCCACCAATCTTTGGCTTACCACATTGTTGTCACTTTCGTAAACGAATGCTACTAAACATGGGTGGCCTTCGATTAAACACCTTGTTCTCTACTACCTTTTCCATAATCCTTTTCTTTACTTCCTTTTCTTTTTCTTCAATTTCCCTTCCTTCTGCAGCTGAATTTTCTTCTTTTTCTATTCTTTTTTTTTTCTATTTTCTCCTTCAACGTATGTTGATCCTTCTTGGCTTGTCTTGGTGTCATAAATTTCAACTTCATTTCATGTCCCTCATGCCTCAAATAAAGGGAACGTTCATCAAGATTGAGCGTTTTAAAATGAAGCCATGCCCATCTCAAAAGGAGATGACAAGAGTTCGTGGGAGCAATATCACATAATACTTCTTTCATACATTATCCTGTACTGAATTTGATCCTTGCTTGATTCGGGTGAAAGCTTGTTGGTAACAATAGTTTCTCCACCAATCTTTGGCTTACAACATTGTTGTCACTTTCGTAAACGAATGCAACTAAACATGGGTGGCCTTCGATTAAACACCTTGTTCTCTACTACCTTTTCCATAATCTTTTTCTTTACTTCCTTTTCTTTTTCTTCAATTTCCCTTCCTTCTGCAGTTTATATTTCTTCTTTTTCTATTTTCTCCTTCAACGTATGTTGATCCTTCTTGGCTTGTCTTGGTGTCATAAATTTCAACTTCATTTCATGTCCTTTATGCCTCAAATAAAGGGAACGTTCATCAAGATTGAGCGTTTTAAAATGAAGCCATGCCCATCTCAAAACAAGATGACAAGAGTTCGTGGGAGTAATATCACATAATACATCTTTCACAGATTGTCATGTACTGAATTTGATCCTTGCTTGATTCAGGTGAATTCGATTAAACACCTTGTTCTCTACTACCTTTTTCATAATCTTTTTCTTTACTTCGTTTTCTTTTTCTTCAATTTCCCTTCCTTCTGCAGCTTAATTTTCTTCTTTTTCTATTCTTTTTTTTTCTATTTTCTCCTTCAACATATGTTGATCCTTCTTCGCTTGTCTTGGTGTCATGAATTTCAAATTCATTTCATGTCCCTCATGCCTCAAATAAAGGGAACATTCATCAAGATTGAGCGTTTTAAAATGAAGCCATGCCCATCTCAAAAGAAGATGACAAGAGTTCGTGGGAGCAATATCACATAATACTTCTTTCATACATTATCCTGTACTGAATTTGATCCTTGCTTGATTCGGGTGAAAGCTTGTTGGTAACTGTAGTTTCTCCACCAATCTTTGGCTTACAATATTGTTGTCGCTTTCGTAAACGAATGCAACTAAACATGGGTGGCGTTCGATTAAACACCTTGTTCTCTACTACCTTTTTCATAATCTTTTTCTTTACTTCCTTTTCTTTTTCTTCAATTTCCCTTCCTTCTGCAGCTTAATTTTCTTCTTTTTCTATTCTTTTTTTTTCTATTTTCTCCTTCAACGTTTGTTGATCCTTCTTGGCTTGTCTTGGTGTCATAAATTTCAACTTCATTTCATGTCCCTCATGCCTCAAATAAAGCGAACGTTCATCAAGATTCAGCGTTTTAAAATGAACCCATGCCCATCTCAAAAGAAGATGACAAGAGTTCGTGGCAGCAATATCACATAATACTTCTTTCACAGAATGTCATGTACTGAATTTGATCCTTGCTTGATTCGGGTGAAAGCTTGTTGGTAACTGTAGTTTCTCCACCAATCTTTGGCTTACAACATTGTTGTCGCTTTCGTAAACGAATGCAACTAAACATGGGTGGCCTTCGATAAAACACCTTGTTCTCTACTACCTTTTCCATAATCCTTTTCTTTACTTCCTTTTCTTTTTCTTCAATTTCCCTTCCTTCTGCAGTTTATATTTCTTCTTTTTCTATTCTTTCTTTTTCTATTTTCTCCTTCAACGTATGTTTATCCTTCTTGGCTTGGCTTGGTGTCATAAATTTCAACTTCATTTCATGTCCCTGATGCCTCAAATAAAGGGAACGTTCATCAAGATTGAGCGTTTTAAAATGAAGCCATGCCCATCTCAAAAGAAGATGACAAGAGTTCGTGGGAGCAATATCACATAATACTTCTTTCATACATTATCCTGTACTGAATTTGATCCTTGCTTGATTCGGGTGAAAGCTTGTTGGTAACTGTAGTTTCTCCACCAATCTTTGGCTTACAATATTGTTGTCGCTTTCATAAACGAATGCAACTAAACATGGGTGGCCTTCGATTAAACACCTTGTTCTCTACTACCTTTTTCATAATCTTTTTCTTTACTTCCTTTTCTTTTTCTTCAATTTCCCTTCCTTCTGCAGCTGAATTTTCTTCTTTTTCTATTCTTTTTTTTTCTATTTTCTCCTTCAACGTATGTTGATCCTTCTTGGCTTGTCTTGGTGTCATAAATTTCAACTTCATTTCATGTCCTTTATGCCTCAAATAAAGGGAACGTTCATCAAGATTGAGCGTTTTAAAATGAAGCCATGCCCATCTCAAAACAAGATGACAAGAGTTCGTGGGAGTAATATCACATAATACATCTTTCACAGATTGTCATGTACTGAATTTGATCCTTGCTTGATTCAGGTGAATTCGATTAAACACCTTGTTCTCTACTACCTTTTTCATAATCTTTTTCTTTACTTCGTTTTCTTTTTCTTCAATTTCCCTTCCTTCTGCAGCTTAATTTTCTTCTTTTTCTATTCTTTTTTTTTCTATTTTCTCCTTCAACATATGTTGATCCTTCTTCGCTTGTCTTGGTGTCATGAATTTCAAATTCATTTCATGTCCCTCATGCCTCAAATAAAGGGAACATTCATCAAGATTGAGCGTTTTAAAATGAAGCCATGCCCATCTCAAAAGAAGATGACAAGAGTTCGTGGGAGCAATATCACATAATACTTCTTTCATACATTATCCTGTACTGAATTTGATCCTTGCTTGATTCGGGTGAAAGCTTGTTGGTAACTGTAGTTTCTCCACCAATCTTTGGCTTACAATATTGTTGTCGCTTTCGTAAACGAATGCAACTAAACATGGGTGGCGTTCGATTAAACACCTTGTTCTCTACTACCTTTTTCATAATCTTTTTCTTTACTTCCTTTTCTTTTTCTTCAATTTCCCTTCCTTCTGCAGCTTAATTTTCTTCTTTTTCTATTCTTTTTTTTTCTATTTTCTCCTTCAACGTTTGTTGATCCTTCTTGGCTTGTCTTGGTGTCATAAATTTCAACTTCATTTCATGTCCCTCATGCCTCAAATAAAGCGAACGTTCATCAAGATTCAGCGTTTTAAAATGAACCCATGCCCATCTCAAAAGAAGATGACAAGAGTTCGTGGGAGCAATATCACATAATACTTCTTTCACAGAATGTCATGTACTGAATTTGATCCTTGCTTGATTCGGGTGAAAGCTTGTTGGTAACTGTAGTTTCTCCACCAATCTTTGGCTTACAACATTGTTGTCGCTTTCGTAAACGAATGCAACTAAACATGGGTGGCCTTCGATAAAACACCTTGTTCTCTACTACCTTTTCCATAATCCTTTTCTTTACTTCCTTTTCTTTTTCTTCAATTTCCCTTCCTTCTGCAGTTTATATTTCTTCTTTTTCTATTCTTTCTTTTTCTATTTTCTCCTTCAACGTATGTTTATCCTTCTTGGCTTGGCTTGGTGTCATAAATTTCAACTTCATTTCATGTCCCTGATGCCTCAAATAAAGGGAACGTTCATCAAGATTGAGCGTTTTAAAATGAAGCCATGCCCATCTCAAAAGAAGATGACAAGAGTTCGTGGGAGCAATATCACATAATACTTCTTTCATACATTATCCTGTACTGAATTTGATCCTTGCTTGATTCGGGTGAAAGCTTGTTGGTAACTGTAGTTTCTCCACCAATCTTTGGCTTACAATATTGTTGTCGCTTTCATAAACGAATGCAACTAAACATGGGTGGCCTTCGATTAAACACCTTGTTCTCTACTACCTTTTTCATAATCTTTTTCTTTACTTCCTTTTCTTTTTCTTCAATTTCCCTTCCTTCTGCAGCTGAATTTTCTTCTTTTTCTATTTTTTTTTTTCTATTTTCTCCTTCAACGTATGTTGATCCTTCTTGGCTTGTCTTGGTGTCATAAATTTCAACTTCATTTCATGTCCCTCATGCCTCAAATAAAGGGAACGTTCATCAAGATTGAGCGTTCTAAAATGAAGCCATGCCCATCTCAAAAGAAGATGACAAGAGTTCGTGGGAGCAATATCACATAATACTTCTTTCATACATTATCCTGTACTGAATTTGATCCTTGCTTGATTCGGGTGAAAGCTTGTTGGTAACTGTAGTTTCTCCACCAATCTTTGGCTTACAATATTGTTGTCGCTTTCGTAAACGAATGCAACTAAACATGGGTGGCCTTCGATTAAACACCTTGTTCTATACTACCTTTTTCATAATCTTTTTCTTTACTTCCTTTTCTTTTTCTTCAATTTCCCTTCCTTTTGCAGTTTATATTTCTTCTTTTTCTATTCTTTCTTTTTCTATTTTCTCCTTCAACGTATGTTGATCCTTCTTGGCTTGGCTTGGTGTCATAAATTTCAACTTCATTTCATGTCCCTCATGCCTCAAATAAAGGGAACGTTCATCAAGATTGAGCGTTTTAAAATGAAGCCATGCCCATCTCAAAAGAAGATGACAAGAGTTCGTGGGAGCAATATCACATAATACTTCTTTCATACATTATCCTGTACTGAATTTGATCCTTGCTTGATTCGGGTGAAAGCTTGTTGGTAACTATAGTTTCTCTACCAATCTTTGGCTTACAATATTGTTGTCGCTTTCGTAAACGAATGCAACTAAACATGGGTGGCCTTCGATTAAACACCTTGTTCTCTACTACCTTTTTCATAATCTTTTTCTTTACTTCCTTTTCTTTTTCTTCAATTTCCCTTCCTTCTGCAGCTTATATTTCTTCTTTTTCTATTCTTTCTTTTTCTATTTTCTCCTTCAACGTATGTTGATCCTTCTTGGCTTGTCTTGGTGTCATAAATTTCAACTTCATTTCATGTCCCTCATGCCTCAAATAAAGGGAACGTTCATCAAGATTGAGCGTTTTAAAATGAAGCCATGCCCATCTCAAAAGAAGATGACAAGAGTTCGTGGGAGCAATATCAAATAATACTTCTTTCACAGATTGTCATGTACTGAATTTCATCCTTGCTTGATTCGGGTGAAAGCTTGTTGGTAACTGTAGTTTCTCCACCAATCTTTGGCTTACAACATTGTTGTCGCTTTCGTAAACGAATGCAACTAAACATGGGTGACCTTCGATTAAACACCTTGTTCTCTACTACCTTTTTCATAATCTTTTTCTTTACTTCCTTTTCTTTTTCTTCAATTTCCCTTCCTTCTGCAGTTTATATTTCTTCTTTTTCTATTCTTTCTTTTTCTATTTTCTCCTTCAACATATGTTGATCCTTCTTGGCTTGGCTTGGTGTCATAAATTTCAACTTCATTTCATGTCCCTCATGCCTCAAATAAAGGGAACGTTCACCAAGATTGAGTGTTTTAAAATGAAGCCATGCCCATCTCAAAAGAAGATGACAAGAGTTCGTGGGAGCAATATCACATAATACTTCTTTCATACATTATCCTGTACTGAATTTGATCCTTGCTTGATTCGGGTGAAAGCTTGTTGGTAACTGTAGTTTCTCCACCAATCTTTGGCTTACAATATTGTTGTCGCTTTCGTAAACGAATGCAACTAAACATGGGTGGCCTTCGATTAAACACCTTGTTCTCTACTACCTTTTTCATAATCTTTTTCTTTACTTCCTTTTCTTTTTCTTCAATTTCCCTTCCTTCTGCTGCTTATATTTCTTCTTTTTCTATTCTTTCTTTTTCTATTTTATCCTTCAACGTATGTTGATCCTTCTTGGCTTGTCTTGGTGTCATAAATTTGAACTTCATTTCATGTCCCTCATGCCTCAAATAAAGGGAACGTTCATCAAGATTGAGCGTTTTAAAATGAAGCCATGCCCATCTCAAAAGAAGATGACAAGAGTTCGTGGGAGCAATATCAAATAATACTTCTTTCACAGATTGTCATGTACTGAATTTCATCCTTGCTTGATTCGGGTGAAAGCTTGTTGGTAACTGTAGTTTCTCCACCAATCTTTGGCTTACAACATTGTTGTCGCTTTCGTAAACGAATGCAACTAAACATGGGTGGCCTTCGATTAAACACCTTGTTCTCTACTACCTTTTTCATAATCTTTTTCTTTACTTCCTTTTCTTTTTCTTCAATTTCCCTTCCTTCTGCAGTTTATATTTCTTCTTTTTGTATTCTTTCTTTTTCTATTTTCTCCTTCAACGTATGTTGATCCTTCTTGGCTTGGCTTGGTGTCATAAATTTCAACTTCATTTCATGTCCCTCATGCCTCAAATAAAGGGAACGTTCACCAAGATTGAGTGTTTTAAAATGAAGCCATGCCCATCTCAAAAGAAGATGACAAGAGTTCGTGGGAGCAATATCACATAATACTTCTTTCATACATTATCCTGTACTGAATTTGATCCTTGCTTGATTCGGGTGAAAGCTTGTTGGTAACTGTAGTTTCTCCACCAATCTTTGGCTTACAATATTGTTGTCGCTTTCGTAAACGAATGCAACTAAACATGGGTGGCCTTCGATTAAACACCTTGTTCTATACTACCTTTTTTATAATCTTTTTCTTTACTTCCTTTTCTTTTTCTTCAATTTCCCTTCCTTCTGCAGTTTATATTTCTTCTTTTTCTATTCTTTCTTTTTCTATTTTCTCCTTCAACGTATGTTGATCCTTCTTGGCTTGTCTTAGTGTCATAAATTTCAACTTCATTTCATGTCCCTCATGCCTCAAATAAAGGGAACGTTCATCAAGATTGAGCGTTATAAAATGAAGCCATGCCCATCTCAAAAAAAGATGACAAGAGTTCGTGGGAGCAATATCACATAATACTTCTTTCATACATTATCCTGTACTGAATTTGATCCTTGCTCGATTCGGGTGAAAGCTTGTTGGTAACTGTAGTTTCTCCACCAATCTTTGGCTTACAATATTGTTGTCGCTTTCGTAAACGAATGCAACTAAACATGGGTGGCCTTCGATTAAACACCTTGTTCTCTACTACCTTTTTCATAATCTTTTTCTTTACTTCCTTTTCTTTTTCTTCAATTTCCCTTCCTTCTGCAGCTTAATTTTCTTCTTTTTTTATTCTTTCTTTTTCTATTTTCTCCTTCAACGTATGTTGATCCTTCTTGGCTTGTCTTGGTGTCATAAATTTCAACTTCATTTCATGTCCCTCATGCCTCAAATAAAGGGAACGTTCATCAAGAATGAGCGTTTTAAAATGAAGCCATGCCCATCTCAAAAGAAGATGACAAGAGTTCGTGGGAGCAATATCACATAATACTTCTTTCATACATTATCCTGTACTGAATTTGATCCTTGCTTGATTCGGGTGAAAGCTTGTTCGTAACTGTAGTTTCTCCACCAATCTTTGGCTTACAATATTGTTGTCGCTTTCGTGAACGAATGCAACTAAACATGGGTGGCCTTCGATTAAACACCTTGTTCTATACTACCTTTTTCATAATCTTTTTCTTTACTTCCTTTTCTTTTTCTTCAATTTCCCTTCCTTCTGCAGTTTATATTTCTTCTTTTTCTATTCTTTCTTTTTCTATTTTCTCCTTCAACGTATGTTGATCCTTCTTGGCTTGGCTTGGTGTCATAAATTTCAACTTCATTTCATGTCCCTCATGCCTCAAATAAAGGGAACGTTCATCAAGATTGAGCGTTTTAAAATGAAGCCATGCCCATCTCAAAAGAAGATGACAAGAGTTCGTGGGAGCAATATCAAATAATACTTCTTTCACAGATTGTCATGTACTGAATTTCATCCTTGCTTGATTCGGGTGAAAGCTTGTTGGTAACTGTAGTTTCTCCACCAATCTTTGGCTTACAACATTGTTGTCGCTTTCGTAAACGAATGCAACTAAACATGGGTGACCTTCGATTAAACACCTTGTTCTCTACTACCTTTTTCATAATCTTTTTCTTTACTTCCTTTTCTTTTTCTTCAATTTCCCTTCCTTCTGCAGTTTATATTTCTTCTTTTTCTATTCTTTCTTTTTCTATTTTCTCCTTCAACATATGTTGATCCTTCTTGGCTTGGCTTGGTGTCATAAATTTCAACTTCATTTCATGTCCCTCATGCCTCAAATAAAGGGAACGTTCACCAAGATTGAGTGTTTTAAAATGAAGCCATGCCCATCTCAAAAGAAGATGACAAGAGTTCGTGGGAGCAATATCACATAATACTTCTTTCATACATTATCCTGTACTGAATTTGATCCTTGCTTGATTCGGGTGAAAGCTTGTTGGTAACTGTAGTTTCTCCACCAATCTTTGGCTTACAACATTGTTGTCGCTTTCGTAAACGAATGCAACTAAACATGGGTGGCCTTCGATAAAACACCTTGTTCTCTACTACCTTTTCCATAATCCTTTTCTTTACTTCCTTTTCTTTTTCTTCAATTTCCCTTCCTTCTGCAGTTTATATTTCTTCTTTTTCTATTCTTTCTTTTTCTATTTTCTCCTTCAATGTATGTTGATCCTTCTTGGCTTGGCTTGGTGTCATAAATTTCAACTTCATTTCATGTCCCTCATGCCTCAAATAAAGGGAACGTTCATCAAGATTGAGCGTTTTAAAATGAAGCCATGCCCATCTCAAAAGAAGATGACAAGAGTTCGTGGGAGCAATATCACATAATACTTCTTTCATACATTATCCTGTACTGAATTTGATCCTTGCTTGATTCGGGTGAAAGCTTGTTGGTAACTGTAGTTTCTCCACCAATCTTTGGCTTACAATATTGTTGTCGCTTTCGTAAACGAATGCAACTAAACATGGGTGGCCTTCGATTAAACACCTTGTTCTATACTACCTTTTTCATAATCTTTTTCTTTACTTCCTTTTCTTTTTCTTCAATTTCCCTTCCTTCTGCAGTTTATATTTCTTCTTTTTCTATTCTTTCTTTTTCTATTTTCTCCTTCAACGTATGTTGATCCTTCTTGGCTTGGCTTGGTGTCATAAATTTCAACTTCATTTCATGTCCCTCATGCCTCAAATAAAGGGAACGTTCATCAAGATTGAGCGTTTTAAAATGAAGCCATGCCCATCTCAAAAGAAGATGACAAGAGTTCGTGGGAGCAATATCACATAATACTTCTTTCATACATTATCCTGTACTGAATTTGATCCTTGCTTGATTCGGGTGAAAGCTTGTTCGTAACTGTAGTTTCTCCACCAATCTTTGGCTTACAACATTGTTGTCGCTTTCGTAAACGAATGCAACTAAACATGGGTGGCCTTCGATTAAACACCTTGTTCTCTACTACCTTTTTCATAATCCTTTTCTTTACTTCCTTTTCTTTTTCTTCAATTTCCCTTCCTTCTGCAGTTTATATTTCTTCTTTTTCTATTGTTTCTTTTTCTATTTTCTCCTTCAACGTATGTTGATCCTTCTTGGCTTGTCTTGGTGTCATAAATTTCAACTTCATTTCATGTCCCTCATGCCTCAAATAAAGGGAACGTTCATCAAGATTGAGCGTTTTAAAATGAAGCCATGCCCATCTCAAAATAAGATGACAAGAGTTCGTGGGAGCAATATCACATAATACTTCTTTCATACATTATCCTGTACTGAATTTGATCCTTGCTTGATTCGGGTGAAAGCTTGTTCGTAACTGTAGTTTCTCCACCAATCTTTGGCTTACAATATTGTTGTCGCTTTCATAAACGAATGCAACTAAACATGGGTGGCCTTCGATTAAACACCTTGTTCTATACTACCTTTTTCATAATCTTTTTCTTTACTTCCTTTTCTTTTTCTTCAATTTCCCTTCCTTCTGCAGTTTATATTTCTTCTTTTTCTATTCTTTCTTTTTCTATTTTCTCCTTCAACGTATGTTGATCCTTCTTGGCTTGGCTTGGTGTCATAAATTTCAACTTCATTTCATGTCCCTCATGCCTCAAATAAAGGGAACGTTCATCAAGATTGAGCGTTTTAAAATGAAGCCATGCCCATCTCAAAAGAAGATGACAAGAGTTCGTGGGAGCAATATCACATAATACTTCTTTCATACATTATCCTGTACTGAATTTGATCCTTGCTTGATTCGGGTGAAAGCTTGTTGGTATCTGTAGTTTCTCCACCAATCTTTGGCTTACAACATTGTTGTCGCTTTCGTAAACGAATGCAACTAAACATGGGTGGCCTTCGATAAAACACCTTGTTCTCTACTACCTTTTCCATAATCCTTTTCTTTACTTCCTTTTCTTTTTCTTCAATTTCCCTTCCTTCTGCAGTTTATATTTCTTCTTTTTCTATTCTTTCTTTTTCTATTTTCTCCTTCAATGTATGTTGATCCTTCTTGGCTTGTCTTGGTGTCATAAATTTCAACTTCATTTCATGTCCCTCATGCCTCAAATAAAGGGAACGTTCATCAAGATTGAGCGTTTTAAAATGAAGCCATGCCCATCTCAAAAGAAGATGACAAGAGTTCGTGGGAGCAATATCACATAATACTTCTTTCATACATTATCCTGTACTGAATTTGATCCTTGCTTGATTCGGGTGAAAGCTTGTTGGTAACTGTAGTTTCTCCACCAATCTTTGGCTTACAATATTGTTGTCGCTTTCGTAAACGAATGCAACTAAACATGGGTGGCCTTCGATTAAACACCTTGTTCTATACTACCTTTTTCATAATCTTTTTCTTTACTTCCTTTTCTTTTTCTTCAATTTCCCTTCCTTCTGCAGTTTATATTTCTTCTTTTTCTATTCTTTCTTTTTCTATTTTCTCCTTCAACGTATGTTGATCCTTCTTGGCTTGGCTTGGTGTCATAAATTTCAACTTCATTTCATGTCCCTCATGCCTCAAATAAAGGGAACGTTCATCAAGATTGAGCGTTTTAAAATGAAGCCATGCCCATCTCAAAAGAAGATGACAAGAGTTCGTGGGAGCAATATCACATAATACTTCTTTCATACATTATCCTGTACTGAATTTGATCCTTGCTTGATTCGGGTGAAAGCTTGTTGGTAACTGTAGTTTCTCCACCAATCTTTGGCTTACAACATTGTTGTCGCTTTCGTAAACGAATGCAACTAAACATGGGTGGCCTTCGATTAAACACCTTGTTCTCTACTACCTTTTTCATAATCCTTTTCTTTACTTCCTTTTCTTTTTCTTCAATTTCCCTTCCTTCTGCAGTTTATATTTCTTCTTTTTCTATTGTTTCTTTTTCTATTTCTCCTTCAACGTATGTTGATCCTTGTTGGCTTGTCTTGGTGTCATAAATTTCAACTTCATTTCATGTCCCTCATGCCTCAAATAAAGGGAACGTTCATCAAGATTGAGCGTTTTAAAATGAAGCCATGCCCATCTCAAAATAAGATGACAAGAGTTCGTGGGAGCAATATCACATAATACTTCTTTCATACATTATCCTGTACTGAATTTGATCCTTGCTTGATTCGGGTGAAAGCTTGTTCGTAACTGTAGTTTCTCCACCAATCTTTGGCTTACAATCTTGTTGTCGCTTTCATAAACGAATGCAACTAAACATGGGTGGCCTTCGATTAAACACCTTGTTCTATACTACCTTTTTCATAATCTTTTTCTTTACTTCCTTTTCTTTTTCTTCAATTTCCCTTCCTTCTGCAGTTTATATTTCTTCTTTTTCTATTCTTTCTTTTTCTATTTTCTCCTTCAACGTATGTTGATCCTTCTTGGCTTGGCTTGGTGTCATAAATTTCAACTTCATTTCATGTCCCTCATGCCTCAAATAAAGGGAACGATCATCAAGATTGAGCGTTTTAAAATGAAGCCATGCCCATCTCAAAAGAAGATGACAAGAGTTCGTGGGAGCAATATCACATAATACTTCTTTCATACATTATCCTGTACTGAATTTGATCCTTGCTTGATTCGGGTGAAAGCTTGTTGGTATCTGTAGTTTCTCCACCAATCTTTGGCTTACAACATTGTTGTCGCTTTCGTAAACGAATGCAACTAAACATGGGTGGCCTTCGATTAAACACCTTGTTCTATACTACCTTTTTCATAATCTTTTTCTTTACTTCCTTTTCTTTTTCTTCAATTTCCCTTCCTTCTGCAGTTTATATTTCTTCTTTTTCTATTCTTTCTTTTTCTATTTTCTCCTTCAACGTATGTTGATCCTTCTTGGCTTGGCTTGGTGTCATAAATTTCAACTTCATTTCATGTCCCTCATGCCTCAAATAAAGGGAACGTTCATCAAGATTGAGCGTTTTAAAATGAAGCCATGCCCATCTCAAAAGAAGATGACAAGAGTTCGTGGGAGCAATATCACATAATACTTCTTTCATACATTATCCTGTACTGAATTTGATCCTTGCTTGATTCGGGTGAAAGCTTGTTGGTAACTGTAGTTTCTCCACCAATCTTTGGCTTACAACATTGTTGTCGCTTTCGTAAACGAATGCAACTAAACATGGGTGGCCTTCGATTAAACACCTTGTTCTCTACTACCTTTTTCATAATCCTTTTCTTTACTTCCTTTTCTTTTTCTTCAATTTCCCTTCCTTCTGCAGTTTATATTTCTTCTTTTTCTATTGTTTCTTTTTCTATTTTCTCCTTCAACGTATGTTGATCCTTCTTGGCTTGTCTTGGTGTCATAAATTTCAACTTCATTTCATGTCCCTCATGCCTCAAATAAAGGGAACGTTCATCAAGATTGAGCGTTTTAAAATGAAGCCATGCCCATCTCAAAATAAGATGACAAGAGTTCGTGGGAGCAATATCACATAATACTTCTTTCATACATTATCCTGTACTGAATTTGATCCTTGCTTGATTCGGGTGAAAGCTTGTTCGTAACTGTAGTTTCTCCACCAATCTTTGGCTTACAATATTGTTGTCGCTTTCATAAACGAATGCAACTAAACATGGGTGGCCTTCGATTAAACACCTTGTTCTATACTACCTTTTTCATAATCTTTTTCTTTACTTCCTTTTCTTTTTCTTCAATTTCCCTTCCTTCTGCAGTTTATATTTCTTCTTTTTCTATTCTTTCTTTTTCTATTTTCTCCTTCAACGTATGTTGATCCTTCTTGGCTTGGCTTGGTGTCATAAATTTCAACTTCATTTCATGTCCCTCATACCTCAAATAAAGGGAACGATCATCAAGATTGAGCGTTTTAAAATGAAGCCATGCCCATCTCAAAAGAAGATGACAAGAGTTCGTGGGAGCAATATCACATAATACTTCTTTCATACATTATCCTGTACTGAATTTGATCCTTGCTTGATTCGGGTGAAAGCTTGTTGGTATCTGTAGTTTCTCCACCAATCTTTGGCTTACAACATTGTTGTCGCTTTCGTAAACGAATGCAACTAAACATGGGTGGCCTTCGATAAAACACCTTGTTCTCTACTACCTTTTCCATAATCCTTTTCTTTACTTCCTTTTCTTTTTCTTCAATTTCCCTTCCTTCTGCAGTTTATATTTCTTCTTTTTCTATTCTTTCTTTTTCTATTTTCTCCTTCAATGTATGTTGATCCTTCTTGGCTTGGCTTGGTGTCATAAATTTCAACTTCATTTCATGTCCCTCATGCCTCAAATAAAGGGAACGTTCATCAAGATTGAGCGTTTTAAAATGAAGTCATGCCCATCTCAAAAGAAGATGACAAGAGTTCGTGGGAGCAATATCACATAATACTTCTTTCATACATTATCCTGTACTGAATTTGATCCTTGCTTGATTCGGGTGAAAGCTTGTTCGTAACTGTAGTTTCTCCACCAATCTTTGGCTTACAATCTTGTTGTCGCTTTCATAAACGAATGCAACTAAACATGGGTGGCCTTCGATTAAACACCTTGTTCTATACTACCTTTTTCATAATCTTTTTCTTTACTTCCTTTTCTTTTTCTTCAATTTCCCTTCCTTCTGCAGTTTATATTTCTTCTTTTTCTATTCTTTCTTTTTCTATTTTCTCCTTCAACGTATGTTGATCCTTCTTGGCTTGGCTTGGTGTCATAAATTTCAACTTCATTTCATGTCCCTCATGCCTCAAATAAAGGGAACGATCATCAAGATTGAGCGTTTTAAAATGAAGCCATGCCCATCTCAAAAGAAGATGACAAGAGTTCGTGGGAGCAATATCACATAATACTTCTTTCATACATTATCCTGTACTGAATTTGATCCTTGCTTGATTCGGGTGAAAGCTTGTTGGTATCTGTAGTTTCTCCACCAATCTTTGGCTTACAACATTGTTGTCGCTTTCGTAAACGAATGCAACTAAACATGGGTGGCCTTCGATTAAACACCTTGTTCTATACTACCTTTTTCATAATCTTTTTCTTTACTTCCTTTTCTTTTTCTTCAATTTCCCTTCCTTCTGCAGTTTATATTTCTTCTTTTTCTATTCTTTCTTTTTCTATTTTCTCCTTCAACGTATGTTGATCCTTCTTGGCTTGGCTTGGTGTCATAAATTTCAACTTCATTTCATGTCCCTCATGCCTCAAATAAAGGGAACGTTCATCAAGATTGAGCGTTTTAAAATGAAGCCATGCCCATCTCAAAAGAAGATGACAAGAGTTCGTGGGAGCAATATCACATAATACTTCTTTCATACATTATCCTGTACTGAATTTGATCCTTGCTTGATTCGGGTGAAAGCTTGTTGGTAACTGTAGTTTCTCCACCAATCTTTGGCTTACAACATTGTTGTCGCTTTCGTAAACGAATGCAACTAAACATGGGTGGCCTTCGATTAAACACCTTGTTCTCTACTACCTTTTTCATAATCCTTTTCTTTACTTCCTTTTCTTTTTCTTCAATTTCCCTTCCTTCTGCAGTTTATATTTCTTCTTTTTCTATTGTTTCTTTTTCTATTTTCTCCTTCAACGTATGTTGATCCTTCTTGGCTTGTCTTGGTGTCATAAATTTCAACTTCATTTCATGTCCCTCATGCCTCAAATAAAGGGAACGTTCATCAAGATTGAGCGTTTTAAAATGAAGCCATGCCCATCTCAAAATAAGATGACAAGAGTTCGTGGGAGCAATATCACATAATACTTCTTTCATACATTATCCTGTACTGAATTTGATCCTTGCTTGATTCGGGTGAAAGCTTGTTCGTAACTGTAGTTTCTCCACCAATCTTTGGCTTACAATATTGTTGTCGCTTTCATAAACGAATGCAACTAAACATGGGTGGCCTTCGATTAAACACCTTGTTCTATACTACCTTTTTCATAATCTTTTTCTTTACTTCCTTTTCTTTTTCTTCAATTTCCCTTCCTTCTGCAGTTTATATTTCTTCTTTTTCTATTCTTTCTTTTTCTATTTTCTCCTTCAACGTATGTTGATCCTTCTTGGCTTGGCTTGGTGTCATAAATTTCAACTTCATTTCATGTCCCTCATACCTCAAATAAAGGGAACGATCATCAAGATTGAGCGTTTTAAAATGAAGCCATGCCCATCTCAAAAGAAGATGACAAGAGTTCGTGGGAGCAATATCACATAATACTTCTTTCATACATTATCCTGTACTGAATTTGATCCTTGCTTGATTCGGGTGAAAGCTTGTTGGTATCTGTAGTTTCTCCACCAATCTTTGGCTTACAACATTGTTGTCGCTTTCGTAAACGAATGCAACTAAACATGGGTGGCCTTCGATAAAACACCTTGTTCTCTACTACCTTTTCCATAATCCTTTTCTTTACTTCCTTTTCTTTTTCTTCAATTTCCCTTCCTTCTGCAGTTTATATTTCTTCTTTTTCTATTCTTTCTTTTTCTATTTTCTCCTTCAATGTATGTTGATCCTTCTTGGCTTGGCTTGGTGTCATAAATTTCAACTTCATTTCATGTCCCTCATGCCTCAAATAAAGGGAACGTTCATCAAGATTGAGCGTTTTAAAATGAAGTCATGCCCATCTCAAAAGAAGATGACAAGAGTTCGTGGGAGCAATATCACATAATACTTCTTTCATACATTATCCTGTACTGAATTTGATCCTTGCTTGATTCGGGTGAAAGCTTGTTGGTAACTGTAGTTTCTCCACCAATCTTTGGCTTACAATATTGTTGTCGCTTTCGTAAACGAATGCAACTAAACATGGGTGGCCTTCGATTAAACACCTTGTTCTATACTACCTTTTTCATAATCTTTTTCTTTACTTCCTTTTCTTTTTCTTCAATTTCCCTTCCTTCTGCAGTTTATATTTCTTCTTTTTCTATTCTTTCTTTTTCTATTTTCTCCTTCAACGTATGTTGATCCTTCTTGGCTTGGCTTGGTGTCATAAATTTCAACTTCATTTCATGTCCCTCATGCCTCAAATAAAGGGAACGTTCATCAAGATTGAGCGTTTTAAATTGAAGCCATGCCCATCTCAAAAGAAGATGACAAGAGTTCGTGGGAGCAATATCACATAATACTTCTTTCATACATTATCCTGTACTGAATTTGATCCTTGCTTGATTCGGGTGAAAGCTTGTTGGTAACTGTAGTTTCTCCACCAATCTTTGGCTTACAACATTGTTGTCGCTTTCGTAAACGAATGCAACTAAACATGGGTGGCCTTCGATTAAACACCTTGTTCTCTACTACCTTTTTCATAATCCTTTTCTTTACTTCCTTTTCTTTTTCTTGAATTTCCCTTCCTTCTGCAGTTTATATTTCTTCTTTTTCTATTGTTTCTTTTTCTATTTTCTCCTTCAACGTATGTTGATCCTTCTTGGCTTGTCTTGGTGTCATAAATTTCAACTTCATTTCATGTCCCTCATGCCTCAAATAAAGGGAACGTTCATCAAGATTGAGCGTTTTAAAATGAAGCCATGCCCATCTCAAAATAAGATGACAAGAGTTCGTGGGAGCAATATCACATAATACTTCTTTCATACATTATCCTGTACTGAATTTGATCCTTGCTTGATTCGGGTGAAAGCTTGTTCGTAACTGTAGTTTCTCCACCAATCTTTGGCTTACAATATTGTTGTCGCTTTCATAAACGAATGCAACTAAACATGGGTGGCCTTCGATTAAACACCTTGTTCTATACTACCTTTTTCATAATCTTTTTCTTTACTTCCTTTTCTTTTTCTTCAATTTCCCTTCCTTTTGCAGTTTATATTTCTTCTTTTTCTATTCTTTCTTTTTCTATTTTCTCCTTCAACGTATGTTGATCCTTCTTGGCTTGGCTTGGTGTCATAAATTTCAACTTCATTTCATGTCCCTCATGCCTCAAATAAAGGGAACGTTCATCAAGATTGAGCGTTTTAAAATGAAGCCATGCCCATCTCAAAAGAAGATGACAAGAGTTCGTGGGAGCAATATCACATAATACTTCTTTCATACATTATCCTGTACTGAATTTGATCCTTGCTTGATTCGGGTGAAAGCTTGTTGGTATCTGTAGTTTCTCCACCAATCTTTGGCTTACAATATTGTTGTCGCTTTCGTAAACGAATGCAACTAAACATGGGTGGCCTTCGATTAAACACCTTGTTCTCTACTACCTTTTTCATAATCTTTTTCTTTACTTCCTTTTCTTTTTCTTCAATTTCCCTTCCTTCTGCAGCTTAATTTTCTTCTTTTTCTATTCTTTCTTTTTCTATTTTCTCCTTCAACGTATGTTGATCCTTCTTGGCTTGTCTTGGTGTCATAAATTTCAACTTCATTTCATGTCCCTCATGCCTCAAATAAAGGGAACGTTCATCAAGATTGAGCGTTTTAAAATGAAGCCATGCCCATCTCAAAAGAAGATGACAAGAGTTCGTGGGAGCAATATCAAATAATACTTCTTTCACAGATTGTCATGTACTGAATTTCATCCTTGCTTGATTCGGGTGAAAGCTTGTTGGTAACTGTAGTTTCTCCACCAATCTTTGGCTTACAACATTGTTGTCGCTTTCGTAAACGAATGCAACTAAACATGGGTGGCCTTCGATAAAACACCTTGTTCTCTACTACCTTTTTCATAATCCTTTTCTTTACTTCCTTTTCTTTTTCTTCAATTTCCCTTCCTTCTGCAGTTTATATTTCTTCTTTTTCTATTCTTTCTTTTTCTATTTTCTCCTTCAATGTATGTTGATCCTTCTTGGCTTGGCTTGGTGTCATAAATTTCAACTTCATTTCATGTCCCTCATGCCTCAAATAAAGGGAACGTTCATCAAGATTGAGCGTTTTAAAATGAAGCCATGCCCATCTCAAAAGAAGATGACAAGAGTTCGTGGGAGCAATATCACATAATACTTCTTTCATACATTATCCTGTACTGAATTTGATCCTTGCTTGATTCGGGTGAAAGCTTGTTGGTAACTGTAGTTTCTCCACCAATCTTTGGCTTACAATATTGTTGTCGCTTTCGTAAACGAATGCAACTAAACATGGGTGGCCTTCGATTAAACACCTTGTTCTATACTACCTTTTTCATAATCTTTTTCTTTACTTCCTTTTCTTTTTCTTCAATTTCCCTTCCTTCTGCAGTTTATATTTCTTCTTTTTCTATTCTTTCTTTTTCTATTTTCTCCTTCAACGTATGTTGATCCTTCTTGGCTTGGCTTGGTGTCATAAATTTCAACTTCATTTCATGTCCCTCATGCCTCAAATAAAGGGAACGTTCATCAAGATTGAGCGTTTTAAAATGAAGCCATGTCCATCTCAAAAAAAGATGACAAGAGTTCGTGGGAGCAATATCACATAATACTTCTTTCATACATTATCCTGTACTGAATTTGATCCTTGCCTTATTCGGGTGAAAGCTTGTTGGTAACTGTAGTTTCTCCACCAATCTTTGGCTTACAACATTGTTGTCGCTTTCGTAAACGAATGCAACTAAACATGGGTGGCCTTCGATTAAACACCTTGTTCTCTACTACCTTTTTCATAATCCTTTTCTTTACTTCCTTTTCTTTTTCTTCAATTTCCCTTCCTTCTGCAGTTTATATTTCTTCTTTTTCTATTGTTTCTTTTTCTATTTTCTCCTTCAACGTATGTTGATCCTTCTTGGCTTGTCTTGGTGTCATTAATTTCATCTTCATTTCATGTCCCTCATGCCTCAAATAAAGGGAACGTTCATCAAGATTGAGCGTTTTAAAATGAAGCCATGCCCATCTCAAAATAAGATGACAAGAGTTCGTGGGAGCAATATCACATAATACTTGTTTCATACATTATCCTGTACTGAATTTGATCCTTGCTTGATTCGGGTGAAAGCTTGTTCGTAACTGTAGTTTCTCCACCAATCTTTGGCTTACAATATTGTTGTCGCTTTCATAAACGAATGCAACTAAACATGGGTGGCCTTCGATTAAACACCTTGTTCTATACTACCTTTTTCATAATCTTTTTCTTTACTTCCTTTTCTTTTTCTTGAATTTCCCTTCCTTCTGCAGTTTATATTTCTTCTTTTTCTATTCTTTCTTTTTCTATTTTCTCCTTCAACGTATGTTGATCCTTCTTGGCTTGGCTTGGTGTCATAAATTTCAACTTCATTTCATGTCCCTCATGCCTCAAATAAAGGGAACGTTCATCAAGATTGAGCGTTTTAAAATGAAGCCATGCCCATCTCAAAAGAAGATGACAAGAGTTCGTGGGAGCAATATCACATAATACTTCTTTCATACATTATCCTGTACTGAATTTGATCCTTGCTTGATTCGGGTGAAAGCTTGTTGGTATCTGTAGTTTCTCCACCAATCTTTGGCTTACAATATTGTTGTCGCTTTCGTAAACGAATGCAACTAAACATGGGTGGCCTTCGATTAAACACCTTGTTCTCTACTACCTTTTTCATAATCTTTTTCTTTACTTCCTTTTCTTTTTCTTCAATTTCCCTTCCTTCTGCAGCTTAATTTTCTTCTTTTTCTATTCTTTCTTTTTCTATTTTCTCCTTCAACGTATGTTGATCCTTCTTGGCTTGTCTTGGTGTCATAAATTTCAACTTCATTTCATGTCCCTCATGCCTCAAATAAAGGGAACGTTCATCAAGATTGAGCGTTTTAAAATGAAGCCATGCCCATCTCAAAAGAAGATGACAAGAGTTCGTGGGAGCAATATCAAATAATACTTCTTTCACAGATTGTCATGTACTGAATTTCATCCTTGCTTGATTCGGGTGAAAGCTTGTTGGTAACTGTAGTTTCTCCACCAATCTTTGGCTTACAACATTGTTGTCGCTTTCGTAAACGAATGCAACTAAACATGGGTGGCCTTCGATAAAACACCTTGTTCTCTACTACCTTTTCCATAATCCTTTTCTTTACTTCCTTTTCTTTTTCTTCAATTTCCCTTCCTTCTGCAGTTTATATTTCTTCTTTTTCTATTCTTTCTTTTTCTATTTTCTCCTTCAATGTATGTTGATCCTTCTTGGCTTGTCTTGGTGTCATAAATTTCAACTTCATTTCATGTCCCTCATGCCTCAAATAAAGGGAACGTTCATCAAGATTGAGCGTTTTAAAATGAAGCCATGCCCATCTCAAAAGAAGATGACAAGAGTTCGTGGGAGCAATATCACATAATACTTCTTTCATACATTATCCTGTACTGAATTTGATCCTTGCTTGATTCGGGTGAAAGCTTGTTGGTAACTGTAGTTTCTCCACCAATCTTTGGCTTACAATATTGTTGTCGCTTTCGTAAACGAATGCAACTAAACATGGGTGGCCTTCGATTAAACACCTTGTTCTATACTACCTTTTTCATAATCTTTTTCTTTACTTCCTTTTCTTTTTCTTCAATTTCCCTTCCTTCTGCAGTTTATATTTCTTCTTTTTCTATTCTTTCTTTTTCTATTTTCTCCTTCAACGTATGTTGATCCTTCTTGGCTTGGCTTGGTGTCATAAATTTCAACTTCATTTCATGTCCCTCATGCCTCAAATAAAGGGAACGTTCATCAAGATTGAGCGTTTTAAAATGAAGCCATGCCCATCTCAAAAAAAGATGACAAGAGTTCGTGGGAGCAATATCACATAATACTTCTTTCATACATTATCCTGTACTGAATTTGATCCTTGCTTGATTCGGGTGAAAGCTTGTTGGTAACTGTAGTTTCTCCACCAATCTTTGGCTTACAACATTGTTGTCGCTTTCGTAAACGAATGCAACTAAACATGGGTGGCCTTCGATTAAACACCTTGTTCTCTACTACCTTTTTCATAATCTTTTTCTTTACTTCCTTTTCTTTTTCTTCAATTTCCCTTCCTTCTGCAGTTTATATTTCTTCTTTTTCTATTCTTTCTTTTTCTATTTTCTCCTTCAACGTATGTTGATCCTTCTTGGCTTGGCTTGGTGTCATAAATTTCAACTTCATTTCATGTCCCTCATGCCTCAAATAAAGGGAACGTTCATCAAGATTGAGCGTTTTAAAATGAAGCCATGCCCATCTCAAAAGAAGATGACAAGAGTTCGTGGGAGCAATATCACATAATACTTCTTTCATACATTATCCTGTACTGAATTTGATCCTTGCTTGATTCGGGTGAAAGCTTGTTGGTATCTGTAGTTTCTCCACCAATCTTTGGCTTACAATATTGTTGTCGCTTTCGTAAACGAATGCAACTAAACATGGGTGGCCTTCGATTAAACACCTTGTTCTCTACTACCTTTTTCATAATCTTTTTCTTTACTTCCTTTTCTTTTTCTTCAATTTCCCTTCCTTCTGCAGCTTAATTTTCTTCTTTTTCTATTCTTTCTTTTTCTATTTTCTCCTTCAACGTATGTTGATCCTTCTTGGCTTGTCTTGGTGTCATAAATTTCAACTTCATTTCATGTCCCTCATGCCTCAAATAAAGGGAACGTTCATCAAGATTGAGCGTTTTAAAATGAAGCCATGCCCATCTCAAAAGAAGATGACAAGAGTTCGTGGGAGCAATATCAAATAATACTTCTTTCACAGATTGTCATGTACTGAATTTCATCCTTGCTTGATTCGGGTGAAAGCTTGTTGGTAACTGTAGTTTCTCCACCAATCTTTGGCTTACAACATTGTTGTCGCTTTCGTAAACGAATGCAACTAAACATGGGTGGCCTTCGATAAAACACCTTGTTCTCTACTACCTTTTCCATAATCCTTTTCTTTACTTCCTTTTCTTTTTCTTCAATTTCCCTTCCTTCTGCAATTTATATTTCTTCTTTTTCTATTCTTTCTTTTTCTATTTTCTCCTTCAACGTATGTTTATCCTTCTTGGCTTGGCTTGGTGTCATAAATTTCAATTTCATTTCATGTCCCTCATGCCTCAAATAAAGGGAACGTTCATCAAGATTGAGCGTTTTAAAATGAAGCCATGCCGATCTCAAAAGAAGATGACAAGAGTTCGTGGGAGCAATATCAAATAATACTTCTTTCACAGATTGTCATGTACTGAATTTCATCCTTGCTTGATTCGGGTGAAAGCTTGTTGGTAACTGTAGTTTCTCCACCAATCTTTGGCTTACAATATTGTTGTCGCTTTCGTAAACGAATGCAACTAAACATGGGTGGCCTTCGATAAAACACCTTGTTCTCTACTACCTTTTCCATAATCCTTTTCTTTACTTCCTTTTCTTTTTCTTCAATTTCCCTTCCTTCTGCAGTTTATATTTCTTCTTTTTCTATTCTTTCTTTTTCTATTTTCTCCTTCAACGTATGTTTATCCTTCTTGGCTTGGCTTGGTGTCATAAATTTCAATTTCATTTCATGTCCCTCATGCCTCAAATAAAGCGAACGTTCACCAAGATTGAGTGTTTTAAAATGAAGCCATGCCCATCTCAAAAGAAGATGACCTGAGTTCGTGGGAACAATATCACATAATACTTCTTTCATACATTATCCTGTACTGAATTTGATCCTTGCTTGATTCGGGTGAAAGCTTGTTGGTAACTGTAGTTTCTCCACCAATCTTTGGCTTACAGCATTGTTGTCGCTTTCGTAAACGAATGCAACTAAACATGGGTGGCCTTCGATAAAACACCTTGTTCTCTACTACCTTTTCCATAATCCTTTTCTTTACTTCCTTTTCTTTTTCTTCAATTTCCCTTCCTTCTGCAGTTTATATTTCTTCTTTTTCTATTTTCTCCTTCAACGTATGTTGATCCTTCTTGGCTTGGCTTGGTGTCATAAATTTCAACTTCATTTCATGTCCCTCATGCCTCAAATAAAGGGAACGTTCATCAAGATTGAGCGTTTTAAAATGAAGCCATGCCCATCTCAAAAGAAGATGACAAGAGTTCGTGGGAGCAATATCACATAATACTTCTTTCATACATTATCCTGTACTGAATTTGATCCTTGCTTGATTCGGGTGAAAGCTTGTTGGTAACTGTAGTTTCTCCACCAATCTTTGGCTTACAATATTGTTGTCGCTTTCGTAAACGAATGCAACTAAACATGGGTGGCCTTCGATTAAACACCTTGTTCTATACTACCTTTTTCATAATCTTTTTCTTTACTTCCTTTTCTTTTTCTTCAATTTCCCTTCCTTCTGCAGTTCATATTTCTTCTTTTTCTATTCTTTCTTTTTCTATTTTCTCCTTCAACGTATGTTGATCCTTCTTGGCTTGTCTTGGTGTCATAAATTTCAACTTCATTTCATGTCCCTCATGCCTCAAATAAAGGGAACGTTCATCAAGATTGAGCGTTTTAAAATGAACCCATGCCCATCTCAAAAGAAGATGACAAGAGTTCGTGGGAGCAATATCACATAATACTTCTTTCACAGAATGTCATGTACTGAATTTGATCCTTGCTTGATTCGGGTGAAAGCTTGTTGGTAACTGTAGTTTCTCCACCAATCTTTGGCTTACAGCATTGTTGTCGCTTTCGTAAACGAATGCAACTAAACATGGGTGGCCTTCGATAAAACACCTTGTTCTCTACTACCTTTTCCATAATCCTTTTCTTTACTTCCTTTTCTTTTGCTTCAATTTCCCTTCCTTCTGCAGTTTATATTTCTTCTTTTTCTATTCTTTCTTTTTCTATTTTCTCCTTCAACGTATGTTGATCCTTCTTGGCTTGGCTTGGTGTCATAAATTTCAACTTCATTTCATGTCCCTCATGCCTCAAATAAAGGGAACGTTCATCAAGATTGAGCGTTTTAAAATGAAGCCATGCCCATCTCAAAAGAAGATGACAAGCGTTCGTGGGAGCAATATCACATAATACTTCTTTCATACATTATCCTGTACTGAATTTGATCCTTGCTTGATTCGGGTGAAAGCTTGGTTGTAACTGTAGTTTCTCCACCAATCTTTGGCTTACAATATTGTTGTCGCTTTCGTAAACGAATGCAACTAAACATGGGTGGCCTTCGATTAAACACCTTGTTCTATACTACCTTTTTCATAATCTTTTTCTTTACTTCCTTTTCTTTTTCTTCAATTTCCCTTCCTTCTGCAGTTCATATTTCTTCTTTTTCTATTCTTTCTTTTTCTATTTTCTCCTTCAACGTATGTTGATCCTTCTTGGCTTGGCTTGGTGTCATAAATTTCAACTTCATTTCATGTCCCTCATGCCTCAAATAAAGGGAACGTTCATCAAGATTGAGCGTTTTAAAATGAACCCATGCCCATCTCAAAAGAAGATGACAAGAGTTCGTGGGAGCAATATCACATAATACTTCTTTCACAGAATGTCATGTACTGAATTTGATCCTTGCTTGATTCGGGTGAAAGCTTGTTGGTAACTGTAGTTTCTCCACCAATCTTTGGCTTACAGCATTGTTGTCGCTTTCGTAAACGAATGCAACTAAACATGGGTGGCCTTCGATAAAACACCTTGTTCTCTACTACCTTTTCCATAATCCTTTTCTTTACTTCCTTTTCTTTTGCTTCAATTTCCCTTCCTTCTGCAGTTTATATTTCTTCTTTTTCTATTCTTTCTTTTTCTATTTTCTCCTTCAACGTATGTTGATCCTTCTTGGCTTGGCTTGGTGTCATAAATTTCAACTTCATTTCATGTCCCTCATGCCTCAAATAAAGGGAACGTTCATCAAGATTGAGCGTTTTAAAATGAAGCCATGCCCATCTCAAAAGAAGATTACAAGAGTTCGTGGGAGCAATATCACATAATACTTCTTTCATACATAATCCTGTACTGAATTTGATCCTTGCTTGATTCGGGTGAAAGCTTGTTGGTATCTGTAGTTTCTCCACCAATCTTTGGCTTACAATATTGTTGTCGCTTTCGTAAACGAATGCAACTAAACATGGGTGGCCTTCGATTAAACACCTTGTTCTCTACTACCTTTTTCATAATCTTTTTCTTTACTTCCTTTTCTTTTTCTTCAATTTCCCTTCCTTCTGCAGCTTAATTTTCTTCTTTTTCTATTCTTTCTTTTTCTATTTTCTCCTTCAACGTATGTTGATCCTTCTTGGCTTGTCTTGGTGTCATAAATTTCAACTTCATTTCATGTCCCTCATGCCTCAAATAAAGGGAACGTTCATCAAGATTGAGCGTTTTAAAATGAAGCCATGCCCATCTCAAAAGAAGATGACAAGAGTTCGTGGGAGCAATATCAAATAATACTTCTTTCACAGATTGTCATGTACTGAATTTCATCCTTGCTTGATTCGGGTGAAAGCTTGTTGGTAACTGTAGTTTCTCCACCAATCTTTGGCTTACAACATTGTTGTCGCTTTCGTAAACGAATGCAACTAAACATGGGTGGCCTTCGATAAAACACCTTGTTCTCTACTACCTTTTCCATAATCCTTTTCTTTACTTCCTTTTCTTTTTCTTCAATTTCCCTTCCTTCTGCAGTTTATATTTCTTCTTTTTCTATTCTTTCTTTTTCTATTTTCTCCTTCAACGTATGTTTATCCTTCTTGGCTTGGCTTGGTGTCATAAATTTCAATTTCATTTCATGTCCCTCATGCCTCAAATAAAGGGAACGTTCACCAAGATTGAGTGTTTTAAAATGAAGCCATGCCCATCTCAAAAGAAGATGACAAGAGTTCGTGGGAGCAATATCACATAATACTTCTTTCATACATTATCCTGTACTGAATTTGATCCTTGCTTGATTCGGGTGAAAGCTTGTTGGTAACTGTAGTTTCTCCACCAATCTTTGGCTTACAATATTGTTGTCGCTTTCGTAAACGAATGCAACTAAACATGGGTGGCCTTCGATTAAACACCTTGTTCTCTACTACCTTTTTCATAATCTTTTTCTTTACTTCCTTTTCTTTTTCTTCAATTTCCCTTCCTTCTGCAGCTTAATTTTCTTCTTTTTCTATTCTTTCTTTTTCTATTTTCTCCTTCAACGTATGTTGATCCTTCTTGGCTTGTCTTGGTGTCATAAATTTCAACTTCATTTCATGTCCCTCATGCCTCAAATAAAGGGAACGTTCATCAAGATTGAGCGTTTTAAAATGAAGCCATGCCCATCTCAAAAGAAGATGACAAGAGTTCGTGGGAGCAATATCAAATAATACTTCTTTCACAGATTGTCATGTACTGAATTTCATCCTTGCTTGATTCGGGTGAAAGCTTGTTGGTAACTGTAGTTTCTCCACCAATCTTTGGCTTACAACATTGTTGTCGCTTTCGTAAACGAATGCAACTAAACATGGGTGGCCTTCGATAAAACACCTTGTTCTCTACTACCTTTTCCATAATCCTTTTCTTTACTTCCTTTTCTTTTTCTTCAATTTCCCTTCCTTCTGCAGTTTATATTTCTTCTTTTTCTATTCTTTCTTTTTCTATTTTCTCCTTCAACGTATGTTTATCCTTCTTGGCTTGGCTTGGTGTCATAAATTTCAATTTCATTTCATGTCCCTCATGCCTCAAATAAAGGGAACGTTCACCAAGATTGAGTGTTTTAAAATGAAGCCATGCCCATCTCAAAAGAAGATGACAAGAGTTCGTGGGAGCAATATCACATAATACTTCTTTCATACATTATCCTGTACTGAATTTGATCCTTGCTTGATTCGGGTGAAAGCTTGTTGGTAACTGTAGTTTCTCCACCAATCTTTGGCTTACAATATTGTTGTCGCTTTCGTAAACGAATGCAACTAAACATGGGTGGCCTTCGATTAAACACCTTGTTCTCTACTACCTTTTTCATAATCTTTTTCTTTACTTCCTTTTCTTTTTCTTCAATTTCCCTTCCTTCTGCACCTTAATTTTCTTCTTTTTCTATTCTTTTTTTTTCTATTTTCTCCTTCAACGTATGTTGATCCTTCTTGGCTTGTCTTAGTGTCATAAATTTCAACTTCATTTCATGTCCCTCATGCCTCAAATAAAGGGAACGTTCATCAAGATTGAGCGTTTTAAAATGAACCCATGCCCATCTCAAAAGAAGATGACAAGAGTTCGTGGGAGCAATATCACATAATACTTCTTTCACAGAATGTCATGTACTGAATTTGATCCTTGCTTGATTCGGGTGAAAGCTTGTTGGTAACTGTAGTTTCTCCACCAATCTTTGGCTTACAGCATTGTTGTCGCTTTCGTAAACGATTGCAACTAAACATGGGTGGCCTTCGATAAAACACCTTGTTATCTACTACCTTTTCCATAATCCTTTTCTTTACTTCCTTTTCTTTTTCTTCAATTTCCCTTCCTTCTGCAGTTTATATTTCTTCTTTTTCTATTCTTTCTTTTTCTATTTTCTCCTTCAACGTATGTTGATCCTTCTTGGCTTGGCTTGGTGTCATAAATTTCAACTTCATTTCATGTCCCTCATGCCTCAAATAAAGGGAACGTTCATCAAGATTGAGCGTTTTAAAATGAAGCCATGCCCATCTCAAAAGAAGATGACAAGAGTTCGTGGGAGCAATATCACATAATACTTCTTTCATACATTATCCTGTACTGAATTTGATCCTTGCTTGATTCGGGTGAAAGCTTGTTGGTAACTGTAGTTTCTCCACCAATCTTTGGCTTACAATATTGTTGTCGCTTTCGTAAACGAATGCAACTAAACATGGGTGGCCTTCGATTAAACACCTTGTTCTATACTACCTTTTTCATAATCTTTTTCTTTACTTCCTTTTCTTTTTCTTCAATTTCCCTTCCTTCTGCAGTTCATATTTCTTCTTTTTCTATTCTTTCTTTTTCTATTTTCTCCTTCAACGTATGTTGATCCTTCTTGGCTTGGCTTGGTGTCATAAATTTCAACTTCATTTCATGTCCCTCATGCCTCAAATAAATGGAACGTTCATCAAGATTGAGCGTTTTAAAATGAAGTCATGCCCATCTCAAAAGAAGATGACAAGAGTTCGTGGGAGCAATATCACATAATACTTCTTTCACAGAATGTCATGTACTGAATTTGATCCTTGCTTGATTCGGGTGAAAGCTTGTTGGTAACTGTAGTTTCTCCACCAATCTTTGGCTTACAGCATTGTTGTCGCTTTCGTAAACGAATGCAACTAAACATGGGTGGCCTTCGATAAAACACCTTGTTCTCTACTACCTTTTCCATAATCCTTTTCTTTACTTCCTTTTCTTTTGCTTCAATTTCCCTTCCTTCTGCAGTTTATATTTCTTCTTTTTCTATTCTTTCTTTTTCTATTTTCTCCTTCAACGTATGTTGATCCTTCTTGGCTTGGCTTGGTGTCATAAATTTCAACTTCATTTCATGTCCCTCATGCCTCAAATAAAGGGAACGTTCATCAAGATTGAGCGTTTTAAAATGAAGCCATGCCCATCTCAAAAGAAGATTACAAGAGTTCGTGGGAGCAATATCACATAATACTTCTTTCATACATAATCCTGTACTGAATTTGATCCTTGCTTGATTCGGGTGAAAGCTTGTTGGTATCTGTAGTTTCTCCACCAATCTTTGGCTTACAATATTGTTGTCGCTTTCGTAAATGAATGCAACTAAACATGGGTGGCCTTCGATTAAACACCTTGTTCTCTACTACCTTTTTCATAATCTTTTTCTTTACTTCCTTTTCTTTTTCTTCAATTTCCCTTCCTTCTGCAGCTTAATTTTCTTCTTTTTCTATTCTTTCTTTTTCTATTTTCTCCTTCAACGTATGTTGATCCTTCTTGGCTTGTCTTGGTGTCATAAATTTCAACTTCATTTCATGTCCCTCATGCCTCAAATAAAGGGAACGTTCATCAAGATTGAGCGTTTTAAAATGAAGCCATGCCCATCTCAAAAGAAGATGACAAGAGTTCGTGGGAGCAATATCAAATAATACTTCTTTCACAGATTGTCATGTACTGAATTTCATCCTTGCTTGATTCGGGTGAAAGCTTGTTGGTAACTGTAGTTTCTCCACCAATCTTTGGCTTACAACATTGTTGTCGCTTTCGTAAACGAATGCAACTAAACATGGGTGGCCTTCGATAAAACACCTTGTTCTCTACTACCTTTTCCATAATCCTTTTCTTTACTTCCTTTTCTTTTTCTTCAATTTCCCTTCCTTCTGCAGTTTATATTTCTTCTTTTTCTATTCTTTCTTTTTCTATTTTCTCCTTCAACGTATGTTTATCCTTCTTGGCTTGGCTTGGTGTCATAAATTTCAATTTCATTTCATGTCCCTCATGCCTCAAATAAAGGGAACGTTCACCAAGATTGAGTGTTTTAAAATGAAGCCATGCCCATCTCAAAAGAAGATGACAAGAGTTCGTGGGAGCAATATCACATAATACTTCTTTCATACATAATCCTGTACTGAATTTGATCCTTGCTTGATTCGGGTGAAAGCTTGTTGGTATCTGTAGTTTCTCCACCAATCTTTGGCTTACAATATTGTTGTCGCTTTCGTAAACGAATGCAACTAAACATGGGTGGCCTTCGATTAAACACCTTGTTCTCTACTACCTTTTTCATAATCTTTTTCTTTACTTCCTTTTCTTTTTCTTCAATTTCCCTTCCTTCTGCACCTTAATTTTCTTCTTTTTCTATTCTTTTTTTTTCTATTTTCTCCTTCAACGTATGTTGATCCTTCTTGGCTTGTCTTAGTGTCATAAATTTCAACTTCATTTCATGTCCCTCATGCCTCAAATAAAGGGAACGTTCATCAAGATTGAGCGTTTTAAAATGAAGCCATGCCCATCTCAAAAGAAGATGACAAGAGTTCGTGGGAGCAATATCACATAATACTTCTTTCACAGAATGTCATGTACTGAATTTGATCCTTGCTTGATTCGGGTGAAAGCTTGTTGGTAACTGTAGTTTCTCCACCAATCTTTGGCTTACAGCATTGTTGTCGCTTTCGTAAACGATTGCAACTAAACATGGGTGGCCTTCGATAAAACACCTTGTTGTCTACTACCTTTTCCATAATCCTTTTCTTTACTTCCTTTTCTTTTTCTTCAATTTCCCTTCCTTCTGCAGTTTATATTTCTTCTTTTTCTATTCTTTCTTTTTCTATTTTCTCCTTCAACGTATGTTGATCCTTCTTGGCTTGGCTTGGTGTCATAAATTTCAACTTCATTTCATGTCCCTCATGCCTCAAATAAAGGGAACGTTCATCAAGATTGAGCGTTTTAAAATGAAGCCATGCCCATCTCAAAAGAAGATGACAAGAGTTCGTGGGAGCAATATCACATAATACTTCTTTCATACATTATCCTGTACTGAATTTGATCCTTGCTTGATTCGGGTGAAAGCTTGTTGGTAACTGTAGTTTCTCCACCAATCTTTGGCTTACAATATTGTTGTCGCTTTCGTAAACGAATGCAACTAAACATGGGTGGCCTTCGATTAAACACCTTGTTCTCTACTACCTTTTCCATAATCCTTTTCTTTACTTCCTTTTCTTTTTCTTCAATTTCCCTTCCTTCTGCAGTTTATATTTCTTCTTTTTCTATTCTTTCTTTTTCTATTTTCTCCTTCAACGTATGTTGATCCTTCTTGGCTTGTCTTGGTGTCATAAATTTCAACTTCATTTCATGTCCCTCATGCCTCAAATAAAGGGAACGTTCATCAAGATTGAGTGTTTTAAAATGAAGCCATGCCCATCTCAAAAGAAGACGACAAGAGTTCGTGGGAGCAAAATCACATAATACTTCTTTCATACATAATCCTGTACTGAATTTGATCCTTGCTTGATTCGGGTGAAAGCTTGTTGGTAACTGTAGTTTCTCCACCAATCTTTGGCTTACAGCATTGTTGTCGCTTTCGTAAACGAATGCAACTAAACATGGGTGGCCTTCGATAAAACACCTTGTTGTCTACTACCTTTTCCATAATCCTTTTCTTTACTTCCTTTTCTTTTTCTTCAATTTCCCTTCCTTCTGCAGTTTATATTTCTTCTTTTTCTATTCTTTCTTTTTCTATTTTCTCCTTCAACGTATGTTGATCCTTCTTGGCTTGGCTTGGTGTCATAAATTTCAACTTCATTTCATGTCCCTCATGCCTCAAATAAAGGGAACGTTCATCAAGATTGAGCGTTTTAAAATGAAGCCATGCCCATCTCAAAAGAAGATGACAAGAGTTCGTGGGAGCAATATCACATAATACTTCTTTCATACATTATCATGTACTGAATTTGATCCTTGCTTGATTCGGGTGAAAGTTTGTTGGTAACTGTAGTTTCTCCACCAATCTTTGGCTTACAATATTGTTGTCGCTTTCGTAAACGAATGCAACTAAACATGGGTGGCCTTCGATTAAACACCTTGTTCTATACTACCTTTTTCATAATCTTTTTCTTTACTTCCTTTTCTTTTTCTTCAATTTCCCTTCCTTCTGCAGTTCATATTTCTTCTTTTTCTATTCTTTCTTTTTCTATTTTCTCCTTCAACGTATGTTGATCCTTCTTGGCTTGGCTTGGTGTCATAAATTTCAACTTCATTTCATGTCCCTCATGCCTCAAATAAATGGAACGTTCATCAAGATTGAGCGTTTTAAAATGAAGCCATGCCCATCTCAAAAGAAGATGACAAGAGTTCGTGGGAGCAATATCACATAATACTTCTTTCACAGAATGTCATGTACTGAATTTGATCCTTGCTTGATTCGGGTGAAAGCTTGTTGGTAACTGTAGTTTCTCCACCAATCTTTGGCTTACAGCATTGTTGTCGCTTTCGTAAACGAATGCAACTAAACATGGGTGGCCTTCGATAAAACACCTTGTTCTCTACTACCTTTTCCATAATCCTTTTCTTTACTTCCTTTTCTTTTGCTTCAATTTCCCTTCCTTCTGCAGTTTATATTTCTTCTTTTTCTATTCTTTCTTTTTCTATTTTCTCCTTCAACGTATGTTGATCCTTCTTGGCTTGGCTTGGTGTCATAAATTTCAACTTCATTTCATGTCCCTCATGCCTCAAATAAAGGAAACGTTCATCAAGATTGAGCGTTTTAAAATGAAGCCATGCCCATCTCAAAAGAAGATGACAAGAGTTCGTGGGAGCAATATCACATAATACTTCTTTCATACATTATCATGTACTGAATTTGATCCTTGCTTGATTCGGGTGAAAGTTTGTTGGTAACTGTAGTTTCTCCACCAATCTTTGGCTTACAATATTGTTGTCGCTTTCGTAAACGAATGCAACTAAACATGGGTGGCCTTCGATTAAACACCTTGTTCTATACTACCTTTTTCATAATCTTTTTCTTTACTTCCTTTTCTTTTTCTTCAATTTCCCTTCCTTCTGCAGTTCATATTTCTTCTTTTTCTATTCTTTCTTTTTCTATTTTCTCCTTCAACGTATGTTGATCCTTCTTGGCTTGGCTTGGTGTCATAAATTTCAACTTCATTTCATGTCCCTCATGCCTCAAATAAATGGAACGTTCATCAAGATTGAGCGTTTTAAAATGAAGCCATGCCCATCTCAAAAGAAGATGACAAGAGTTCGTGGGAGCAATATCACATAATACTTCTTTCACAGAATGTCATGTACTGAATTTGATCCTTGCTTGATTCGGGTGAAAGCTTGTTGGTAACTGTAGTTTCTCCACCAATCTTTGGCTTACAGCATTGTTGTCGCTTTCGTAAACGAATGCAACTAAACATGGGTGGCCTTCGATAAAACACCTTGTTCTCTACTACCTTTTCCATAATCCTTTTCTTTACTTCCTTTTCTTTTGCTTCAATTTCCCTTCCTTCTGCAGTTTATATTTCTTCTTTTTCTATTCTTTCTTTTTCTATTTTCTCCTTCAACGTATGTTGATCCTTCTTGGCTTGTCTTGGTGTCATAAATTTCAACTTCATTTCATGTCCCTCATGCCTCAAATAAAGGGAACGTTCATCAAGATTGAGTGTTTTAAAATGAAGCCATGCCCATCTCAAAAGAAGACGACAAGAGTTCGTGGGAGCAAAATCACATAATACTTCTTTCATACATAATCCTGTACTGAATTTGATCCTTGCTTGATTCGGGTGAAAGCTTGTTGGTAACTGTAGTTTCTCCACCAATCTTTGGCTTACAGCATTGTTGTCGCTTTCGTAAACGAATGCAACTAAACATGGGTGGCCTTCGATAAAACACCTTGTTGTCTACTACCTTTTCCATAATCCTTTTCTTTACTTCCTTTTCTTTTTCTTCAATTTCCCTTCCTTCTGCAGTTTATATTTCTTCTTTTTCTATTCTTTCTTTTTCTATTTTCTCCTTCAACGTATGTTGATCCTTCTTGGCTTGGCTTGGTGTCATAAATTTCAACTTCATTTCATGTCCCTCATGCCTCAAATAAAGGGAACGTTCATCAAGATTGAGCGTTTTAAAATGAAGCCATGCCCATCTCAAAAGAAGATGACAAGAGTTCGTGGGAGCAATATCACATAATACTTCTTTCATACATTATCATGTACTGAATTTGATCCTTGCTTGATTCGGGTGAAAGTTTGTTGGTAACTGTAGTTTCTCCACCAATCTTTGGCTTACAATATTGTTGTCGCTTTCGTAAACGAATGCAACTAAACATGGGTGGCCTTCGATTAAACACCTTGTTCTATACTACCTTTTTCATAATCTTTTTCTTTACTTCCTTTTCTTTTTCTTCAATTTCCCTTCCTTCTGCAGTTCATATTTCTTCTTTTTCTATTCTTTCTTTTTCTATTTTCTCCTTCAACGTATGTTGATCCTTCTTGGCTTGGCTTGGTGTCATAAATTTCAACTTCATTTCATGTCCCTCATGCCTCAAATAAAGGGAACGTTCATCAAGATTGAGCGTTTTAAAATGAAGCCATGCCCATCTCAAAAGAAGATGACAAGAGTTCGTGGGAGCAATATCACATAATACTTCTTTCATACATTATCATGTACTGAATTTGATCCTTGCTTGATTCGGGTGAAAGTTTGTTGGTAACTGTAGTTTCTCCACCAATCTTTGGCTTACAATATTGTTGTCGCTTTCGTAAACGAATGCAACTAAACATGGGTGGCCTTCGATTAAACACCTTGTTCTATACTACCTTTTTCATAATCTTTTTCTTTACTTCCTTTTCTTTTTCTTCAATTTCCCTTCCTTCTGCAGTTCATATTTCTTCTTTTTCTATTCTTTCTTTTTCTATTTTCTCCTTCAACGTATGTTGATCCTTCTTGGCTTGGCTTGGTGTCATAAATTTCAACTTCATTTCATGTCCCTCATGCCTCAAATAAATGGAACGTTCATCAAGATTGAGCGTTTTAAAATGAAGCCATGCCCATCTCAAAAGAAGATGACAAGAGTTCGTGGGAGCAATATCACATAATACTTCTTTCACAGAATGTCATGTACTGAATTTGATCCTTGCTTGATTCGGGTGAAAGCTTGTTGGTAACTGTAGTTTCTCCACCAATCTTTGGCTTACAGCATTGTTGTCGCTTTCGTAAACGAATGCAACTAAACATGGGTGGCCTTCGATAAAACACCTTGTTCTCTACTACCTTTTCCATAATCCTTTTCTTTACTTCCTTTTCTTTTGCTTCAATTTCCCTTCCTTCTGCAGTTTATATTTCTTCTTTTTCTATTCTTTCTTTTTCTATTTTCTCCTTCAACGTATGTTGATCCTTCTTGGCTTGTCTTGGTGTCATGAATTTCAACTTCATTTCATGTCCCTCATGCCTCAAATAAAGGGAACGTTCATCAAGATTGAGTGTTTTAAAATGAAGCCATGCCCATCTCAAAAGAAGACGACAAGAGTTCGTGGGAGCAAAATCACATAATACTTCTTTCATACATAATCCTGTACTGAATTTGATCCTTGCTTGATTCGGGTGAAAGCTTGTTGGTAACTGTAGTTTCTCCACCAATCTTTGGCTTACAGCATTGTTGTCGCTTTCGTAAACGAATGCAACTAAACATGGGTGGCCTTCGATAAAACACCTTGTTGTCTACTACCTTTTCCATAATCCTTTTCTTTACTTCCTTTTCTTTTTCTTCAATTTCCCTTCCTTCTGCAGTTTATATTTCTTCTTTTTCTATTCTTTCTTTTTCTATTTTCTCCTTCAACGTATGTTGATCCTTCTTGGCTTGGCTTGGTGTCATAAATTTCAACTTCATTTCATGTCCCTCATGCCTCAAATAAAGGGAACGTTCATCAAGATTGAGCGTTTTAAAATGAAGCCATGCCCATCTCAAAAGAAGATGACAAGAGTTCGTGGGAGCAATATCACATAATACTTCTTTCATACATTATCATGTACTGAATTTGATCCTTGCTTGATTCGGGTGAAAGTTTGTTGGTAACTGTAGTTTCTCCACCAATCTTTGGCTTACAATATTGTTGTCGCTTTCGTAAACGAATGCAACTAAACATGGGTGGCCTTCGATTAAACACCTTGTTCTATACTACCTTTTTCATAATCTTTTTCTTTACTTCCTTTTCTTTTTCTTCAATTTCCCTTCCTTCTGCAGTTCATATTTCTTCTTTTTCTATTCTTTCTTTTTCTATTTTCTCCTTCAACGTATGTTGATCCTTCTTGGCTTGGCTTGGTGTCATAAATTTCAACTTCATTTCATGTCCCTCATGCCTCAAATAAATGGAACGTTCATCAAGATTGAGCGTTTTAAAATGAAGCCATGCCCATCTCAAAAGAAGATGACAAGAGTTCGTGGGAGCAATATCACATAATACTTCTTTCACAGAATGTCATGTACTGAATTTGATCCTTGCTTGATTCGGGTGAAAGCTTGTTGGTAACTGTAGTTTCTCCACCAATCTTTGGCTTACAGCATTGTTGTCGCTTTCGTAAACGAATGCAACTAAACATGGGTGGCCTTCGATAAAACACCTTGTTCTCTACTACCTTTTCCATAATCCTTTTCTTTACTTCCTTTTCTTTTGCTTCAATTTCCCTTCCTTCTGCAGTTTATATTTCTTCTTTTTCTATTCTTTCTTTTTCTATTTTCTCCTTCAACGTATGTTGATCCTTCTTGGCTTGGCTTGGTGTCATAAATTTCAACTTCATTTCATGTCCCTCATGCCTCAAATAAAGGGAACGTTCATCAAGATTGAGCGTTTTAAAATGAAGCCATGCCCATCTCAAAAGAAGATGACAAGAGTTCGTGGGAGCAATATCACATAATACTTCTTTCATACATTATCATGTACTGAATTTGATCCTTGCTTGATTCGGGTGAAAGTTTGTTGGTAACTGTAGTTTCTCCACCAATCTTTGGCTTACAATATTGTTGTCGCTTTCGTAAACGAATGCAACTAAACATGGGTGGCCTTCGATTAAACACCTTGTTCTATACTACCTTTTTCATAATCTTTTTCTTTACTTCCTTTTCTTTTTCTTCAATTTCCCTTCCTTCTGCAGTTCATATTTCTTCTTTTTCTATTCTTTCTTTTTCTATTTTCTCCTTCAACGTATGTTGATCCTTCTTGGCTTGGCTTGGTGTCATAAATTTCAACTTCATTTCATGTCCCTCATGCCTCAAATAAATGGAACGTTCATCAAGATTGAGCGTTTTAAAATGAAGCCATGCCCATCTCAAAAGAAGATGACAAGAGTTCGTGGGAGCAATATCACATAATACTTCTTTCACAGAATGTCATGTACTGAATTTGATCCTTGCTTGATTCGGGTGAAAGCTTGTTGGTAACTGTAGTTTCTCCACCAATCTTTGGCTTACAGCATTGTTGTCGCTTTCGTAAACGAATGCAACTAAACATGGGTGGCCTTCGATAAAACACCTTGTTCTCTACTACCTTTTCCATAATCCTTTTCTTTACTTCCTTTTCTTTTGCTTCAATTTCCCTTCCTTCTGCAGTTTATATTTCTTCTTTTTCTATTCTTTCTTTTTCTATTTTCTCCTTCAACGTATGTTGATCCTTCTTGGCTTGTCTTGGTGTCATAAATTTCAACTTCATTTCATGTCCCTCATGCCTCAAATAAAGGGAACGTTCATCAAGATTGAGTGTTTTAAAATGAAGCCATGCCCATCTCAAAAGAAGACGACAAGAGTTCGTGGGAGCAAAATCACATAATACTTCTTTCATACATAATCCTGTACTGAATTTGATCCTTGCTTGATTCGGGTGAAAGCTTGTTGGTAACTGTAGTTTCTCCACCAATCTTTGGCTTACAATATTGTTGTCGCTTTCGTAAACGAATGCAACTAAACATGGGTGGCCTTCGATAAAAGACCTTGTTCTCTACTACCTTTTTCATAATCTTTTTCTTTACTTCCTTTTCTTTTGCTTCCATTTCCCTTCCTTCTGCAGTTTATATTTCTTCTTTTTCTATTCTTTCTTTTTCTATTCTTTCTTTTTCTATTTTCTCCTTCAACGTATGTTGATCCTTCTTCGCTTGTCTTGGTGTCATGAATTTCAAATTCATTTCATGTCCCTCATGTCTCAAATAAAGGGAACATTCATCAAGATTGAGTGTTTTAAAATGAAGCCATGCCCATCTGAAAAGAAGATGACAAAAGTTCGTGGGAGCAATATCACATAATACTTCTTTCACAGATTGTCATCTACTAAATTTGATCCCGTCTTGATTCGGGTAAAAGCTTGTTGGTAACTGTAGTTTCTCCACCAATCTTTGGCTTACAACACTGTTGTCGCTTTCGTAAACGAATGCAACTAAACATGGGTGGCCTTCGATAAAACACCTTGTTCTCTACTACCTTTTCCATAATCCTTTTCTTTACTTCCTTTTCTTTTGCTTCAATTTCCCTTCCTTCTGCAGTTTATATTTCTTCTTTTTCTATTCTTTCTTTTTCTATTTTCTCCTTCAACGTATGTTGATCCTTCTTGGCTTGTCTTGGTGTCATCAATTTCAACTTCATTTCATGTCCCTCATGCCTCAAATTAAGGGAACGCTCATCAAGATTGAGTGTTTTAAAATGAAGCCATGCCCATCTCAAAAGAAGATGACAAGAGTTCGTGGGAGCAATATCACATAATACTTCTTTCACAGATTGTCATGTACTGAATTTCATCCTTGCTTGATTCGGGTAAAAGCTTGTTGGTAACTGTAGTTTCTCCACCAATCTTTGGCTTACAACACTGTTGTCGCTTTCGTAAACGAATGCAACTAAACATGGGTGGCCTTCGATAAAACACCTTGTTCTCTACTACCTTTTCCATAATCCTTTTCTTTACTTCCTTTTCTTTTGCTTCAATTTCCCTTCCTTCTGCAGTTTATATTTCTTCTTTTTCTATTCTTTCTTTTTCTATTTTCTCCTTCAACATATGTTGATCCTTCTTGGCTTGTCTTGGTGTCATCAATTTCAACTTCATTTCATGTCCCTCATGCCTCAAATTAAGGGAACGCTCATCAAGATTGAGTGTTTTAAAATGAAGCCATGCCCATCTCAAAAGAAGATGACAAGAGTTCGTGGGAGCAATATCACATAATACTTCTTTCACAGATTGTCATGTACTGAATTTCATCCTTGCTTGATTCGGGTGAAAGCTTGTTGGTAACTGTAGTTTCTCTACCAATCTTTGGCTTACAACACTGTTGTCGCTTTCGTAAACGAATGCAACTAAACATGGGTGGCCTTCGATAAAACACCTTGTTCTCTACTACCTTTTCCATAATCCTTTTCTTTACTTCCTTTTATTTTGCTTCAATTTCCCTTCCTTCTGCAGTTTATATTTCTTCTTTTTCTATTCTTTCTTTTTCTATTTTCTCCTTCAACGTATGTTGATCCTTCTTCGCTTGTCTTGGTGTCATAAATTTCAACTTCATTTCATGTCCCTCATGCCTCAAATAAAGGGAACGTTCATCAAGATTGAGCGTTTTAAAATGAAGCCATGCCCATCTCAAAAGAAGATGACAAGAGTTCGTGGGAGCAATATCACATAATACTTCTTTCATACATTATCCTGTACTGAATTTGATCCTTGCTTGATTCGGGTGAAAGCTTGTTGGTAACTGTAGTTTCTCCACCAATCTTTGGCTTACAATATTGTTGTCGCTTTCGTAAACGAATGCAACTAAACATGGGTGGCCTTCGATTAAACACCTTGTTCTATACTACCTTTTTCATAATCTTTTTCTTTACTTCCTTTTCTTTTTCTTCAATTTCCCTTCCTTCTGCAGTTCATATTTCTTCTTTTTCTATTCTTTCTTTTTCTATTTTCTCCTTCAACGTATGTTGATCCTTCTTGGCTTGGCTTGGTGTCATAAATTTCAACTACATTTCATGTCCCTCATGCCTCAAATAAATGGAACGTTCATCAAGATTGAGCGTTTTAAAATGAAGCCATGCCCATCTCAAAAGAAGATGACAAGAGTTCGTGGGAGCAATATCACATAATACTTCTTTCACAGAATGTCATGTACTGAATTTGATCCTTGCTTGATTCGGGTGAAAGCTTGTTGGTAACTGTAGTTTCTCCACCAATCTTTGGCTTACAACATTGTTGTCGCTTTCGTAAACGAATGCAACTAAACATGGGTGGCCTTCGATAAAACACCTTGTTCTCTACTACCTTTTCCATAATCCTTTTCTTTACTTCCTTTTCTTTTTCTTCAATTTCCCTTCCTTCTGCAGTTTATATTTCTTCTTTTTCTATTCTTTCTTTTTCTATTTTCTCCTTCAACGTATGTTTATCCTTCTTGGCTTGGCTTGGTGTCATAAATTTCAATTTCATTTCATGTCCCTCATGCCTCAAATAAAGGGAACGTTCACCAAGATTGAGTGTTTTAAAATGAAGCCATGCCCATCTCAAAAGAAGATGACAAGAGTTCGTGGGAGCAATATCACATAATACTTCTTTCATACATTATCCTGTACTGAATTTGATCCTTGCTTGATTCGGGTGAAAGCTTGTTGGTAACTGTAGTTTCTCCACCAATCTTTGGCTTACAATATTGTTGTCGCTTTCGTAAACAAATGCAACTAAACATGGGTGGCCTTCGATTAAACACCTTGTTCTCTACTACCTTTTTCATAATCTTTTTCTTTACTTCCTTTTCTTTTTCTTCAATTTCCCTTCCTTCTGCACCTTAATTTTCTTCTTTTTCTATTCTTTTTTTTTCTATTTTCTCCTTCAACGTATGTTGATCCTTCTTGGCTTGTCTTAGTGTCATAAATTTCAACTTCATTTCATGTCCCTCATGCCTCAAATAAAGGGAACGTTCATCAAGATTGAGCGTTTTAAAATGAACCCATGCCCATCTCAAAAGAAGATGACAAGAGTTCGTGGGAGCAATATCACATAATACTTCTTTCACAGAATGTCATGTACTGAATTTGATCCTTGCTTGATTCGGGTGAAAGCTTGTTGGTAACTGTAGTTTCTCCACCAATCTTTGGCTTACAGCATTGTTGTCGCTTTCGTAAACGAATGCAACTAAACATGGGTGGCCTTCGATAAAACACCTTGTTGTCTACTACCTTTTCCATAATCCTTTTCTTTACTTCCTTTTCTTTTTCTTCAATTTCCCTTCCTTCTGCAGTTTATATTTCTTCTTTTTCTATTCTTTCTTTTTCTATTTTCTCCTTCAACGTATGTTGATCCTTCTTGGCTTGGCTTGGTGTCATAAATTTCAACTTCATTTCATGTCCCTCATGCCTCAAATAAAGGGAACGTTCATCAAGATTGAGCGTTTTAAAATGAAGCCATGCCCATCTCAAAAGAAGATGACAAGAGTTCGTGGGAGCAATATCACATAATACTTCTTTCATACATTATCATGTACTGAATTTGATCCTTGCTTGATTCGGGTGAAAGTTTGTTGGTAACTGTAGTTTCTCCACCAATCTTTGGCTTACAATATTGTTGTCGCTTTCGTAAACGAATGCAACTAAACATGGGTGGCCTTCGATTAAACACCTTGTTCTATACTACCTTTTTCATAATCTTTTTCTTTACTTCCTTTTCTTTTTCTTCAATTTCCCTTCCTTCTGCAGTTCATATTTCTTCTTTTTCTATTCTTTCTTTTTCTATTTTCTCCTTCAACGTATGTTGATCCTTCTTGGCTTGGCTTGGTGTCATAAATTTCAACTTCATTTCATGTCCCTCATGCCTCAAATAAATGGAACGTTCATCAAGATTGAGCGTTTTAAAATGAAGCCATGCCCATCTCAAAAGAAGATGACAAGAGTTCGTGGGAGCAATATCACATAATACTTCTTTCACAGAATGTCATGTACTGAATTTGATCCTTGCTTGATTCGGGTGAAAGCTTGTTGGTAACTGTAGTTTCTCCACCAATCTTTGGCTTACAGCATTGTTGTCGCTTTCGTAAACGAATGCAACTAAACATGGGTGGCCTTCGATAAAACACCTTGTTCTCTACTACCTTTTCCATAATCCTTTTCTTTACTTCCTTTTCTTTTGCTTCAATTTCCCTTCCTTCTGCAGTTTAGATTTCTTCTTTTTCTATTCTTTCTTTTTCTATTTTCTCCTTCAACGTATGTTGATCCTTCTTGGCTTGTCTTGGTGTCATAAATTTCAACTTCATTTCATGTCCCTCATGCCTCAAATAAAGGGAACGTTCATCAAGATTGAGTGTTTTAAAATGAAGCCATGCCCATCTCAAAAGAAGACGACAAGAGTTCGTGGGAGCAAAATCACATAATACTTCTTTCATACATAATCCTGTACTGAATTTGATCCTTGCTTGATTCGGGTGAAAGCTTGTTGGTAACTGTAGTTTCTCCACCAATCTTTGGCTTACAATATTGTTGTCGCTTTCGTAAACGAATGCAACTAAACATGGGTGGCCTTCGATAAAAGACCTTGTTCTCTACTACCTTTTTCATAATCTTTTTCTTTACTTCCTTTTCTTTTGCTTCCATTTCCCTTCCTTCTGCAGTTTATATTTCTTCTTTTTCTATTCTTTCTTTTTCTATTCTTTCTTTTTCTATTTTCTCCTTCAACGTATGTTGATCCTTCTTCGCTTGTCTTGGTGTCATGAATTTCAAATTCATTTCATGTCCCTCATGTCTCAAATAAAGGGAACATTCATCAAGATTGAGTGTTTTAAAATGAAGCCATGCCCATCTGAAAAGAAGATGACAAAAGTTCGTGGGAGCAATATCACATAATACTTCTTTCACAGATTGTCATCTACTAAATTTGATCCCGTCTTGATTCGGGTAAAAGCTTGTTGGTAACTGTAGTTTCTCCACCAATCTTTGGCTTACAACACTGTTGTCGCTTTCGTAAACGAATGCAACTAAACAAGGGTGGCCTTCGATAAAACACCTTGTTCTCTACAACCTTTTCCATAATCCTTTTCTTTACTTCCTTTTCTTTTGCTTCAATTTCCCTTCCTTCTGCAGTTTATATTTCTTCTTTTTCTATTCTTTCTTTTTCTATTTTCTCCTTCAACGTATGTTGATCCTTCTTGGCTTGTCTTGGTGTCATCAATTTCAACTTCATTTCATGTCCCTCATGCCTCAAATTAAGGGAACGCTCATCAAGATTGAGTGTTTTAAAATGAAGCCATGCCCATCTCAAAAGAAGATGACAAGAGTTCGTGGGAGCAATATCACATAATACTTCTTTCACAGATTGTCATGTACTGAATTTCATCCTTGCTTGATTCGGGTAAAAGCTTGTTGGTAACTGTAGTTTCTCCACCAATCTTTGGCTTACAACACTGTTGTCGCTTTCGTAAACGAATGCAACTAAACATGGGTGGCCTTCGATAAAACACCTTGTTCTCTACTACCTTTTCCATAATCCTTTTCTTTACTTCCTTTTCTTTTGCTTCAATTTCCCTTCCTTCTGCAGTTTATATTTCTTCTTTTTCTATTCTTTCTTTTTCTATTTTCTCCTTCAACGTATGTTGATCCTTCTTGGCTTGTCTTGGTGTCATGAATTTCAACTTCATTTCATGTCCCTCATTCCTCAAATAAAGGGAACGTTCATCAAGATTCAGCGTTTTAAAATGAACTCATGCCCATCTCAAAAGTAGATGACAAGAGTTCGTGGGAGCAATATCACATCATACTTCTTTCACACATTGTCTGGTACTGAATTTGATCCTTGCTTGATTCGGATGAAAGTTTGTTGGTAACTGTAGTTTCTCCACCAATCTTTGGCTTACAATATTGTTGTCGCTTTCGTAAACGAATGCAACTAAACATGGGTGGCCTTCGATTAAACACCTTGTTCTATACTACCTTTTTCATAATCTTTTTCTTTACTTCCTTTTCTTTTTCTTCAATTTCCCTTCCTTCTGCAGTTCATATTTCTTCTTTTTCTATTCTTTCTTTTTCTATTTTCTCCTTCAACGTATGTTGATCCTTCTTGGCTTGGCTTGGTGTCATAAATTTCAACTTCATTTCATGTCCCTCATGCCTCAAATAAATGGAACGTTCATCAAGATTGAGCGTTTTAAAATGAAGCCATGCCCATCTCAAAAGAAGATGACAAGAGTTCGTGGGAGCAATATCACATAATACTTCTTTCACAGAATGTCATGTACTGAATTTGATCCTTGCTTGATTCGGGTGAAAGCTTGTTGGTAACTGTAGTTTCTCCACCAATCTTTGGCTTACAGCATTGTTGTCGCTTTCGTAAACGAATGCAACTAAACATGGGTGGCCTTCGATAAAACACCTTGTTCTCTACTACCTTTTCCATAATCCTTTTCTTTACTTCCTTTTCTTTTGCTTCAATTTCCCTTCCTTCTGCAGTTTAGATTTCTTCTTTTTCTATTCTTTCTTTTTCTATTTTCTCCTTCAACGTATGTTGATCCTTCTTGGCTTGGCTTGGTGTCATAAATTTCAACTTCATTTCATGTCCCTCATGCCTCAAATAAAGGGAACATTCATCAAGATTGAGCGTTTTAAAATGAACCCATGCCCATCTCAAAAGAAGATGACAAGAGTTCTTGGGAGCAATATCACATAATACTTCTTTCACAGATTGTCATGTACTGAATTTGATCCTTGCTTGATTCGGGTGAAAGCTTGTTGGTAACTGTAGTTTCTCCACCAATCTTTGGCTTACAACATTGTTGTCGCTTTCGTAAACGAATGCAACTAAACATGGGTGGCCTTCGATTAAACACCTTGTTCTCTACTATCTTTTTCGTAATCTTTTTCTTTACTTCCTTTTCTTTTTCTTCAATTTCCCTTCCTTCTGCAGCTTAATTTTCTTCTTTTTCTATTCTTTCTTTTTCTATTTTCTCCTTCAACGTATGTTGATCCTTCTTGGCTTGTGTTGGTGTCATAAATTTCAACTTCATTTCATGTCCCTCATGCTTCAAATAAAGGGAACGTTCATCAAGATTGAGCGTTTTAAAATGAACCCATGCCCATCTCAAAAGAAGATGACAACAGTTCGTGGGAGAAATATCACATAATACTTCTTTCACAGATTGTCATGTACTGAATTTGATCCTTGCTTGATTCGGGTGAAAGCTTGTTGGTAACTGTAGTTTCTCCACCAATCTTTGGCTTACAACATTGTTGTCGCTTTCGTAAACGAATGCAACTAAACATAGGTGGCCTTCGATTAAACACCTTGTTCTCTACTATCTTTTTGATAATCTTTTTCTTTACTTCATTTTCTTTTTCTTCAATTTCCCTTCCTTCTGCAGTTTATATTTCTTCTTTTTGTATTCTTTCTTTTTGTATTTTCTCCTTCAACGTATGTTGAACCTAATTGGCTTCTCTTCGTGTCATAAATTTCAACTTCATTTCATGTCCCTCATGCTTCAAATAAAGGGAACGTTCATCAAGATTGAGCGTTTTAAAATGAACCCATGCCCATCTCAAAAGAAGATGACAAGAGTTCGTGGGAGAAATATCACATAATACTTCTTTCACAGATTGTCATGTACTGAATTTGATCCTTGCTTGATTCGGGTAAAAGCTTGTTGGTAACTGTAGTTTCTCCACCAATCTTTGGCTTACAACACTGTTGTCGCTTTCGTAAACGAATGCAACTAAACATGGGTGGCCTTCGATAAAACACCTTGTTCTCTACTACCTTTTCCATAATCCTTTTCTTTACTTCCTTTTCTTTTGCTTCAATTTCCCTTCCTTCTGCAGTTTATATTTCTTCTTTTTCTATTCTTTCTTTTTCTATTTTCTCCTTCAACGTATGTTGATCCTTCTTGGCTTGTCTTGGTGTCATCAATTTCAACTTCATTTCATGTCCCTCATGCCTCAAATTAAGGGAACGTTCATCAAGATTGAGTGTTTTAAAATGAAGCCATGCCCATCTCAAAAGAAGATGACAAGAGTTCGTGGGAGCAATATCACATAATACTTCTTTCACAGATTGTCATGTACTGAATTTCATCCTTGCTTGATTCGGGTGAAAGCTTGTTGGTAACTGTAGTTTCTCTACCAATCTTTGGCTTACAACACTATTGTCGCTTTCGTAAACGAATGCAACTAAACATGGGTGGCCTTCGATAAAACACCTTGTTCTCTACTACCTTTTCCATAATCCTTTTCTTTACTTCCTTTTCTTTTGCTTCAATTTCCCTTCCTTCTGCAGTTTATATTTCTTCTTTTTCTATTCTTTCTTTTTCTATTTTCTCCTGCAACGTATGTTGATCCTTCTTCGCTTGTCTTGGTGTCATGAATTTCAAATTCATTTCATGTCCCTCATGCCTCAAATAAAGGGAACATTCATCAAGATTGAGCGTTTTAAAATGAAGCCATGCCCATCTCAAAAGAAGATGACAAAAGTTCGTGGGAGCAATATCACATAATACTTCTTTCATACATTACCCTGTACTGAATTTGATACTTGCTTGATTCGGGTGAAAGCTTGTTGGTAACTGTAGTTTCTCCACCAATCTTTGGCTTACAATATTGTTGTCGCTTTCGTAAACGAATGCAACTAAACATGGGTGGCCTTCGATTAAACACCTTGTTCGCTACTACCTTTTTCATAATCTTTTTCTTTACTTCCTTTTCTTTTTCTTCAATTTCCCTTCCTTCTGCAGCTTAATTTTCTTCTTTTTCTATTCTTTCTTTTTCTATTTTCTCCTTCAACGTATGTTGATCCTTCTTGGCTTGTCTTGGTGTCATAAATTTCAACTTCATTTCATGTCCCTCATGCCTCAAATAAAGGGAACATTCATCAAGATTGAGCGTTTTAAAATGAACCCATGCCCATCTCAAAAGAAGATGACAAGAGTTCTTGGGAGCAATATCACATAATACTTCTTTCACAGATTGTCATGTACTGAATTTGATCCTTGCTTGATTCGGGTGAAAGCTTGTTGGTAACTGTAGTTTCTCCACCAATCTTTGGCTTACAACATTGTTGTCGCTTTCGTAAACGAATGCAACTAAACATGGGTGGCCTTCGATTAAACACCTTGTTCTCTACTATCTTTTTCGTAATCTTTTTCTTTACTTCCTTTTCTTTTTCTTCAATTTCCCTTCCTTCTGCAGCTTAATTTTCTTCTTTTTCTATTCTTTCTTTTTCTATTTTCTCCTTCAACGTATGTTGATCCTTCTTGGCTTGTGTTGGTGTCATAAATTTCAACTTCATTTCATGTCCCTCATGCTTCAAATAAAGGGAACGTTCATCAAGATTGAGCGTTTTAAAATGAACCCATGCCCATCTCAAAAGAAGATGACAACAGTTCGTGGGAGAAATATCACATAATACTTCTTTCACAGATTGTCATGTACTGAATTTGATCCTTGCTTGATTCGGGTGAAAGCTTGTTGGTAACTGTAGTTTCTCCACCAATCTTTGGCTTACAACATTGTTGTCGCTTTCGTAAACGAATGCAACTAAACATAGGTGGCCTTCGATTAAACACCTTGTTCTCTACTATCTTTTTGATAATCTTTTTCTTTACTTCATTTTCTTTTTCTTCAATTTCCCTTCCTTCTGCAGTTTATATTTCTTCTTTTTGTATTCTTTCTTTTTGTATTTTCTCCTTCAACGTATGTTGAACCTAATTGGCTTCTCTTCGTGTCATAAATTTCAACTTCATTTCATGTCCCTCATGCTTCAAATAAAGGGAACGTTCATCAAGATTGAGCGTTTTAAAATGAACCCATGCCCATCTCAAAAGAAGATGACAAGAGTTCGTGGGAGAAATATCACATAATACTTCTTTCACAGATTGTCATGTACTGAATTTGATCCTTGCTTGATTCGGGTGAAAGCTTGTTGGTAACTGTAGTTTCTCCACCAATCTTTGGCTTACAACATTGTTGTCGCTTTCGTAAACGAATGCAACTAAACATGGGTGGCCTTCGATTAAACACCTTGTTCTCTACTACCTTTTTCATAATCTTTTCCTTTACTTCCTTTTCTTTTTCTTCAATTTCCCTTCCTTCTGCAGTTTATATTTCTTCTTTTTGTATTCTTTCTTTTTGTATTTTCTCCTTCAACGTATGTTGATCCTTCTTGGCTTGTCTTGGTGTCATAAATTTCAACTTCATTTCATGTCCCTCATGCTTCAAATAAAGGGAACGTTCATCAAGATTGAGCGTTTTAAAATGAACCCATGCCCATCTCAAAAGAAGATGACAAGAGTTCGTGGGAGAAATATCACATAATACTTCTTTCACAGATTGTCATGTACTGAATTTGATCCTTGCTTGATTCGGGTAAAAGCTTGTTGGTAACTGTAGTTTCTCCACCAATCTTTGGCTTACAACACTGTTGTCGCTTTCGTAAACGAATGCAACTAAACATGGGTGGCCTTCGATAAAACACCTTGTTCTCTACTACCTTTTCCATAATCCTTTTCTTTACTTCCTTTTCTTTTGCTTCAATTTCCCTTCCTTCTGCAGTTTATATTTCTTCTTTTTCTATTCTTTCTTTTTCTATTTTCTCCTTCAACGTATGTTGATCCTTCTTGGCTTGTCTTGGTGTCATCAATTTCAACTTCATTTCATGTCCCTCATGCCTCAAATTAAGGGAACGTTCATCAAGATTGAGTGTTTTAAAATGAAGCCATGCCCATCTCAAAAGAAGATGACAAGAGTTCGTGGGAGCAATATCACATAATACTTCTTTCACAGATTGTCATGTACTGAATTTCATCCTTGCTTGATTCGGGTGAAAGCTTGTTGGTAACTGTAGTTTCTCTACCAATCTTTGGCTTACAACACTATTGTCGCTTTCGTAAACGAATGCAACTAAACATGGGTGGCCTTCGATAAAACACCTTGTTCTCTACTACCTTTTCCATAATCCTTTTCTTTACTTCCTTTTCTTTTGCTTCAATTTCCCTTCCTTCTGCAGTTTATATTTCTTCTTTTTCTATTCTTTCTTTTTCTATTTTCTCCTGCAACGTATGTTGATCCTTCTTCGCTTGTCTTGGTGTCATGAATTTCAAATTCATTTCATGTCCCTCATGCCTCAAATAAAGGGAACATTCATCAAGATTGAGCGTTTTAAAATGAAGCCATGCCCATCTCAAAAGAAGATGACAAAAGTTCGTGGGAGCAATATCACATAATACTTCTTTCATACATTACCCTGTACTGAATTTGATACTTGCTTGATTCGGGTGAAAGCTTGTTGGTAACTGTAGTTTCTCCACCAATCTTTGGCTTACAATATTGTTGTCGCTTTCGTAAACGAATGCAACTAAACATGGGTGGCCTTCGATTAAACACCTTGTTCGCTACTACCTTTTTCATAATCTTTTTCTTTACTTCCTTTTCTTTTTCTTCAATTTCCCTTCCTTCTGCAGCTTAATTTTCTTCTTTTTCTATTCTTTCTTTTTCTATTTTCTCCTTCAACGTATGTTGATCCTTCTTGGCTTGTCTTGGTGTCATAAATTTCAACTTCATTTCATGTCCCTCATGCCTCAAATAAAGGGAACATTCATCAAGATTGAGCGTTTTAAAATGAACCCATGCCCATCTCAAAAGAAGATGACAAGAGTTCTTGGGAGCAATATCACATAATACTTCTTTCACAGATTGTCATGTACTGAATTTGATCCTTGCTTGATTCGGGTGAAAGCTTGTTGGTAACTGTAGTTTCTCCACCAATCTTTGGCTTACAACATTGTTGTCGCTTTCGTAAACGAATGCAACTAAACATGGGTGGCCTTCGATTAAACACCTTGTTCTCTACTATCTTTTTCGTAATCTTTTTCTTTACTTCCTTTTCTTTTTCTTCAATTTCCCTTCCTTCTGCAGCTTAATTTTCTTCTTTTTCTATTCTTTCTTTTTCTATTTTCTCCTTCAACGTATGTTGATCCTTCTTGGCTTGTGTTGGTGTCATAAATTTCAACTTCATTTCATGTCCCTCATGCTTCAAATAAAGGGAACGTTCATCAAGATTGAGCGTTTTAAAATGAACCCATGCCCATCTCAAAAGAAGATGACAACAGTTCGTGGGAGAAATATCACATAATACTTCTTTCACAGATTGTCATGTACTGAATTTGATCCTTGCTTGATTCGGGTGAAAGCTTGTTGGTAACTGTAGTTTCTCCACCAATCTTTGGCTTACAACATTGTTGTCGCTTTCGTAAACGAATGCAACTAAACATAGGTGGCCTTCGATTAAACACCTTGTTCTCTACTATCTTTTTGATAATCTTTTTCTTTACTTCATTTTCTTTTTCTTCAATTTCCCTTCCTTCTGCAGTTTATATTTCTTCTTTTTGTATTCTTTCTTTTTGTATTTTCTCCTTCAACGTATGTTGAACCTAATTGGCTTCTCTTCGTGTCATAAATTTCAACTTCATTTCATGTCCCTCATGCTTCAAATAAAGGGAACGTTCATCAAGATTGAGCGTTTTAAAATGAACCCATGCCCATCTCAAAAGAAGATGACAAGAGTTCGTGGGAGAAATATCACATAATACTTCTTTCACAGATTGTCATGTACTGAATTTGATCCTTGCTTGATTCGGGTGAAAGCTTGTTGGTAACTGTAGTTTCTCCACCAATCTTTGGCTTACAACATTGTTGTCGCTTTCGTAAACGAATGCAACTAAACATGGGTGGCCTTCGATTAAACACCTTGTTCTCTACTACCTTTTTCATAATCTTTTCCTTTACTTCCTTTTCTTTTTCTTCAATTTCCCTTCCTTCTGCAGCTTAATTTTCTTCTTTTTCTATTCTTTTTTTTTCTATTTTCTCCTTCAACGTATGTTGATCCTTCTTGGCTTGTCTTGGTGTCATAAATTTCAACTTCATTTCATGTCCCTCATGCTTCAAATAAAGGGAACGTTCATCAAGATTGAGCATTTTAAAATGAACCCATGCCCATCTCAAAAGAAGATGACAAGAGTTCGTGGGAGCAATATCACATAATACTTCTTTCACAGATTGTAATGTACTGAATTTGATCCTTGCTTGATTCGGGTGAAAGCTTGTTGGTAACTGTAGTTTCTCCACCAATCTTTGGCTTACAACATTGTTGTCGCTTTCGTAAACGAATGCAACTAAACATAGGTGGCCTTCGATTAAACACCTTGTTCTCTACTATCTTTTTCATAATCTTTTTCTTTACTTCCTTTTCTTTTTCTTCAATTTCCCTTCCTTCTGCAGTTCATATTTCTTCTTTTTCTATTCTTTCTTTTTCTATTTTCTCCTTCAACGTATGTTGATCCTTCTTGGCTTGGCTTGGTGTCATAAATTTCAACTTCATTTCATGTCCCTCATGCCTCAAATAAATGGAACGTTCATCAAGATTGAGCGTTTTAAAATGAAGCCATGCCCATCTCAAAAGAAGATGACAAGAGTTCGTGGGAGCAATATCACATAATACTTCTTTCACAGAATGTCATGTACTGAATTTGATCCTTGCTTGATTCGGGTGAAAGCTTGTTGGTAACTGTAGTTTCTCCACCAATCTTTGGCTTACAGCATTGTTGTCGCTTTCGTAAACGAATGCAACTAAACATGGGTGGCCTTCGATAAAACACCTTGTTCTCTACTACCTTTTCCATAATCCTTTTCTTTACTTCCTTTTCTTTTGCTTCAATTTCCCTTCCTTCTGCAGTTTATATTTCTTCTTTTTCTATTCTTTCTTTTTCTATTTTCTCCTTCAACGTATGTTGATCCTTCTTGGCTTGTCTTGGTGTCATAAATTTCAACTTCATTTCATGTCCCTCATGCCTCAAATAAAGGGAACGTTCATCAAGATTGAGTGTTTTAAAATGAAGCCATGCCCATCTCAAAAGAAGACGACAAGAGTTCGTGGGAGCAAAATCACATAATACTTCTTTCATACATAATCCTGTACTGAATTTGATCCTTGCTTGATTCGGGTGAAAGCTTGTTGGTAACTGTAGTTTCTCCACCAATCTTTGGCTTACAATATTGTTGTCGCTTTCGTAAACGAATGCAACTAAACATGGGTGGCCTTCGATAAAAGACCTTGTTCTCTACTACCTTTTTCATAATCTTTTTCTTTACTTCCTTTTCTTTTTCTTCCATTTCCCTTCCTTCTGCAGTTTATATTTCTTCTTTTTCTATTCTTTCTTTTTCTATTTTCTCCTTCAACGTATGTTGATCCTTCTTCGCTTGTCTTGGTGTCATGAATTTCAAATTCATTTCATGTCCCTCATGTCTCAAATAAAGGGAACATTCATCAAGATTGAGTGTTTTAAAATGAAGCCATGCCCATCTGAAAAGAAGATGACAAAAGTTCGTGGGAGCAATATCACATAATACTTCTTTCACAGATTGTCATCTACTAAATTTGATCCCGTCTTGATTCGGGTAAAAGCTTGTTGGTAACTGTAGTTTCTCCACCAATCTTTGGCTTACAACACTGTTGTCGCTTTCGTAAACGAATGCAACTAAACATGGGTGGCCTTCGATAAAACACCTTGTTCTCTACTACCTTTTCCATAATCCTTTTCTTTACTTCCTTTTCTTTTGCTTCAATTTCCCTTCCTTCTGCAGTTTATATTTCTTCTTTTTCTATTCTTTCTTTTTCTATTTTCTCCTTCAACGTATGTTGATCCTTCTTGGCTTGTCTTGGTGTCATCAATTTCAACTTCATTTCATGTCCCTCATGCCTCAAATTTTGGGAACGCTCATCAAGATTGAGTGTTTTAAAATGAAGCCATGCCCATCTCAAAAGAAGATGACAAGAGTTCGTGGGAGCAATATCACATAATACTTCTTTCACAGATTGTCATGTACTGAATTTCATCCTTGCTTGATTCGGGTAAAAGCTTGTTGGTAACTGTAGTTTCTCCACCAATCTTTGGCTTACAACACTGTTGTCGCTTTCGTAAACGAATGCAACTAAACATGGGTGGCCTTCGATAAAACACCTTGTTCTCTACTACCTTTTCCATAATCCTTTTCTTTACTTCCTTTTCTTTTGCTTCAATTTCCCTTCCTTCTGCAGTTTATATTTCTTCTTTTTCTATTCTTTCTTTTTCTATTTTCTCCTTCAACATATGTTGATCCTTCTTGGCTTGTCTTGGTGTCGTCAATTTCAACTTCATTTCATGTCCCTCATGCCTCAAATTAAGGGAACGCTCATCAAGATTGAGTGTTTTAAAATGAAGCCATGCCCATCTCAAAAGAAGATGACAAGAGTTCGTGGGAGCAATATCACATAATACTTCTTTCACAGATTGTCATGTACTGAATTTCATCCTTGCTTGATTCGGGTGAAAGCTTGTTGGTAACAGTAGTTTCTCTACCAATCTTTGGCTTACAACACTGTTGTCGCTTTCGTAAACGAATGCAACTAAACATGGGTGGCCTTCGATAAAACACCTTGTTCTCTACTACCTTTTCCATAATCCTTTTCTTTACTTCCTTTTCTTTTGCTTCAATTTCCCTTCCTTCTGCAGTTTATATTTCTTCTTTTTCTATTCTTTCTTTTTCTATTTTCTCCTTCAACGTATGTTGATCCTTCTTCGCTTGTCTTGGTGTCATAAATTTCAACTTCATTTCATGTCCCTCATGCCTCAAATAAAGGGAACGTTCATCAAGATTGAGTGTTTTAAAATGAAGCCATGCCCATCTCAAAAGAAGACGACAAGAGTTTGTGGGAGCAAAATCACATAATACTTCTTTCATACATTATCCTTTACTGAATTTGATCCTTGCTTGATTCGGGTGAAAGCTTGTTGGTAACTGTAGTTTCTCCACCAATCTTTGGCTTACAATATTGTTGTCGCTTTCGTAAACGAATGCAACTAAACATGGGTGGCCTTCGATAAAACACCTTGTTCTCTACTACCTTTTTCATAATCTTTTTCTTTACTTCCTTTTCTTTTGCTTCCATTTCCCTTCCTTCTGCAGTTTATATTTCTTCTTTTTCTATTCTTTCTTTTTCTATTTTCTCCTTCAACGTATGTTGATCCTTCTTCGCTAGTCTTGGTGTCATGAATTTCAAATTCATTTCATGTCCCTCATGCCTCAAATAAAGGGAACATTCATCAAGATTGAGTGTTTTAAAATGAAGCCATGCCCATCTGAAAAGAAGATGACAAAAGTTCGTGGGAGCAATATCACATAATACTTCTTTCACAGATTGTCATCTACTAAATTTGATCCTTGCTTGATTCGGGTAAAAGCTTGCTGGTAACTGTAGTTTCTCCACCAATCTTTGGCTTACAACACTGTTGTCGCTTTCGTAAACGAATGCAACTAAACATGGGTGGCCTTCGATAAAACACCTTGTTCTCTACTACCTTTTCCATAATCCTTTTCTTTACTTCCTTTTCTTTTGCTTCAATTTCCCTTCCTTCTGCAGTTTATATTTCTTCTTTTTTTATTCTTTCTTTTTCTATTTTCTCCTTCAACGTATGTTGATCCTTTTTCGCTTGTCTTGGTGTCATGAATTTCAAATTCATTTCATGTCCCTCATGCCTCAAATAAAGGGAACATTCATCAAGATTGAGTGTTTTAAAATAAAGCCATGCCCATCTGAAAAGAAGATGACAAAAGTTCATGGGAGCAATATCACATAATACTTCTTTCACAGATTGTCATCTACTGAATTTGATCCTTGCTTGATTCGGGTAAAAGCTTGTTGGTAATTGTAGTTTCTCCACCAATCTTTGGCTTACAACACTGTTGTCGCTTTCGTAAACGAATGCAACTAAACATGGGTGGCCTTCGATAAAACACCTTGTTCTCTACTACCTTTTCCATAATCCTTTTCTTTACTTCCTTTTCTTTTGCTTCAATTTCCCTTCCTTCTGCAGTTTATATTTCTTCTTTTTCTATTCTTTCTTTTTCTATTTTCTCCTTCAACGTATGTTGATCCTTCTTCGCTTGTCTTGGTGTCATAAATTTCAACTTCATTTCATGTCCCTCATGCCTCAAATAAAGGGAACGTTCATCAAGATTGAGTGTTTTAAAATGAAGCCATGCCCATCTCAAAAGAAGATGACAAGAGTTCGTGGGAGCAAAATCACATAATACTTCTTTCATACATTATCCTTTACTGAATTTGATCCTTGCTTGATTCGGGTGAAAGCTTGTTGGTAATTGTAGTTTCTCCACCAATCTTTGGCTTACAACACTGTTGTCGCTTTCGTAAACGAGTGCAACTAAACATGGGTGGCCTTCGATAAAACACCTTGTTCTCTACTACCTTTTCCATAATCCTTTTCTTTACTTCCTTTTCTTTTGCTTCAATTTCCCTTCCTTCTGCAGTTTATATTTCTTCTTTTTCTATTCTTTCTTTTTCTATTTTCTCCTTCAACGTATGTTGATCCTTCTTCGCTTGTCTTGGTGTCATAAATTTCAACTTCATTTCATGTCCCTCATGCCTCAAATAAAGGGAACGTTCATCAAGATTGAGTGTTTTAAAATGAAGCCATGCCCATCTCAAAAGAAGATGACAAGAGTTCGTGGGAGCAAAATCACATAATACTTCTTTCATACATTATCCTTTACTGAATTTGATCCTTGCTTGATTCGGGTGAAAGCTTGTTGGTAACTGTAGTTTCTCCACCAATCTTTGGCTTACAATATTGTTGTCGCTTTCGTAAACGAATGCAACTAAACATGGGTGGCCTTCGATAAAACACCTTGTTCTCTACTACCTTTTTCATAATCTTTTTCTTTACTTCCTTTTCTTTTGCTTCCATTTCCCTTCCTTCTGCAGTTTATATTTCTTCTTTTTCTATTCTTTCTTTTTCTATTTTCTCCTTCAACGTATGTTGATCCTTCTTCGCTTTTCTTGGTGTCATGAATTTCAAATTCATTTCATGTCCCTCATGCCTCAAATAAAGGGAACATTCATCAAGATTGAGTGTTTTAAAATGAAGCCATGCCCATCTCAAAAGAAGATGACAAAAGTTCGTGGGAGCAATATCACATAATACTTCTTTCACAGATTGTCATATACTGAATTTGATCCTTGCTTGATTCGGGTAAAAGCTTGTTGGTAACTGTAGTTTCTCCACCAATCTTTGGCTTACAACACTGTTGTCGCTTTCGTAAACGAATGCAACTAAACATGGGTGGCCTTCGATAAAACACCTTGTTCTCTACTACCTTTTCCATAATCCTTTTCTTTACTTCCTTTTCTTTTGCTTCAATTTCCCTTCCTTCTGCAGTTTATATTTCTTCTTTTTCTATTCTTTCTTTTTCTATTTTCTCCTGCAACGTATGTTGATCCTTCTTCGCTTGTCTTGGTGTCATGAATTTCAAATTCATTTCATGTCCCTCATGCCTCAAATAAAGGGAACATTCATCAAGATTGAGCGTTTTAAAATGAAGCCATGCCCATCTCAAAAGAAGATGACAAAAGTTCGTGGGAGCAATATCACATAATACTTCTTTCATACATTACCCTGTACTGAATTTGATACTTGCTTGATTCGGGTGAAAGCTTGTTGGTAACTGTAGTTTCTCCACCAATCTTTGGCTTACAATATTGTTGTCGCTTTCGTAAACGAATGCAACTAAACATGGGTGGCCTTCGATTAAACACCTTGTTCGCTACTACCTTTTTCATAATCTTTTTCTTTACTTCCTTTTCTTTTTCTTCAATTTCCCTTCCTTCTGCAGCTTAATTTTCTTCTTTTTCTATTCTTTCTTTTTCTATTTTCTCCTTCAACGTATGTTGATCCTTCTTGGCTTGTCTTGGTGTCATAAATTTCAACTTCATTTCATGTCCCTCATGCCTCAAATAAAGGGAACATTCATCAAGATTGAGCGTTTTAAAATGAACCCATGCCCATCTCAAAAGAAGATGACAAGAGTTCTTGGGAGCAATATCACATAATACTTCTTTCACAGATTGTCATGTACTGAATTTGATCCTTGCTTGATTCGGGAGAAAGCTTGTTGGTAACTGTAGTTTCTCCACCAATCTTTGGCTTACAACATTGTTGTCGCTTTCGTAAACGAATGCAACTAAACATGGGTGGCCTTCGATTAAACACCTTGTTCTCTACTATCTTTTTCGTAATCTTTTTCTTTACTTCCTTTTCTTTTTCTTCAATTTCCCTTCCTTCTGCAGCTTAATTTTCTTCTTTTTCTATTCTTTCTTTTTCTATTTTCTCCTTCAACGTATGTTGATCCTTCTTGGCTTGTGTTGGTGTCATAAATTTCAACTTCATTTCATGTCCCTCATGCCTCAAATTAAGTGAACGTTCATCAAGATTGAGTGTTTTAAAATGAAGCCATGCCCATCTCAAAAGAAGATGACAAGAGTTCGTGGGAGCAATATCACATAATACTTCTTTCACAGATTGTCATGTACTGAATTTGATCCTTGCTTGATTCGGGTGAAAGCTTGTTGGTAACTGTAGTTTCTCCACCAATCTTTGGCTTACAACATTGTTGTCGCTTTCGTAAACGAATGCAACTAAACATAGGTGGCCTTCGATTAAACACCTTGTTCTCTACTATCTTTTTGATAATCTTTTTCTTTACTTCATTTTCTTTTTCTTCAATTTCCCTTCCTTCTGCAGTTTATATTTCTTCTTTTTGTATTCTTTCTTTTTGTATTTTCTCCTTCAACGTATGTTGAACCTAATTGGCTTCTCTTCGTGTCATAAATTTCAACTTCATTTCATGTCCCTCATGCTTCAAATAAAGGGAACGTTCATCAAGATTGAGCGTTTTAAAATGAACCCATGCCCATCTCAAAAGAAGATGACAAGAGTTCGTGGGAGAAATATCACATAATACTTCTTTCACAGATTGTCATGTACTGAATTTGATCCTTGCTTGATTCGGGTGAAAGCTTGTTGGTAACTGTAGTTTCTCCACCAATCTTTGGCTTACAACATTGTTGTCGCTTTCGTAAACGAATGCAACTAAACATGGGTGGCCTTCGATTAAACACCTTGTTCTCTACTACCTTTTTCATAATCTTTTCCTTTACTTCCTTTTCTTTTTCTTCAATTTCCCTTCCTTCTGCAGCTTAATTTTCTTCTTTTTCTATTCTTTTTTTTTTCTATTTTCTCCTTCAACGTATGTTGATCCTTCTTGGCTTGTCTTGGTGTCATAAATTTCAACTTCATTTCATGTCCCTCATGCTTCAAATAAAGGGAACGTTCATCAAGATTGAGCATTTTAAAATGAAGCCATGCCCATCTCAAAAGAAGATGACAACAGTTCGTGGGAAAAATATCACATAATACTTCTTTCACAGATTGTCATGTACTGAATTTGATCCTTGCTTGATTCGGGTGAAAGCTTGTTGGTAACTGTAGTTTCTCCACCAATCTTTGGCTTACAACATTGTTGTCGCTTTCGTAAACGAATACAACTAAACATGGGTGGCCTTCGATTAAATACCTTGTTCTCTACTACCTTTTTCATAATCTTTTCCTTTACTTCCTTTTCTTTTTCTTCAATTTCCCTTCCTTCTGCAGCTTAATTTTCTTCTTTTTCTATTCTTTTTTTTTCTATTTTCTCCTTCAACGTATGTTGATCCTTCTTGGCTTGTCTTGGTGTCATAAATTTCAACTTCATTTCGTGTCCCTCATGCTTCAAATAAAGGGAACGTTCATCAAGATTGAGCATTTTAAAATGAACCCATGCCCATCTCAAAAGAAGATGACAAGAGTTCGTGGGAGCAATATCACATAATACTTCTTTCACAGATTGTCATGTACTGAATTTGATCCTTGCTTGATTCGGGTGAAAGCTTGTTGGTAACTGTAGTTTCTCCACCAATCTTTGGCTTACAACATTGTTGTCGCTTTCGTAAACGAATGCAACTAAACATAGGTGGCCTTCGATTAAACACCTTGTTCTCTACTATCTTTTTCATAATCTTTTTCTTTACTTCCTTTTCTTTTTCTTCAATTTCCCTTCCTACTGTAGTTTATATTTCTTCTTTTTCTATTCTTTCTTTTTCTATTTTCTCCTTCAACGTATGTTGATCCTTCTTGGCTTGGCTTGGTGTCATAAATTTCAACTTCATTTCATGTCCCTCATGCCTCAAATAAAGGGAACGTTCATCAAGATTGAGTGTTTTAAAATGAAGCCATGCCCATCTCAAAAGAAGATGACAAGAGTTCGTGGGAGCAATATCACATAATACTTCTTTCATACATTATCTTGTATTGAATTTGATCCTTGCTTGATTCGGGTGAAAGCTTGTTGGTAACTGTGGTTTCTCCACCAATCTTTGGCTTACAATATTGTTGTCGCTTTCGTAAACGAATGCAACTAAACATGGGTGGCCTTCGATTAAACACCTTGTTCTCTACTACATTTTTCATAATCTTTTTCTTTACTTCCTTTTCTTTTTCTTCAATTTCCCTTCCTTGTGCAGTTTATATTTCTTCTTTTTCTATTCTTTCTTTTTCTATTTTCTCCTTCAACGTATGTTGATCCTTCTTGGCTTGTCTTGGTGTCATAAATTTCAACTTCATTTCATGTCCCTCATGCCTCAAATAAAGGGAACATTCATCAAGATTGAGCGTTTTAAAATGAACCCATGCCCATCTCAAAAGAAGATGACAAGAGTTCTTGGGAGCAATATCACATAATACTTCTTTCACAGATTGTCATGTACTGAATTTGATCCTTGCTTGATTCGGGTGAAAGCTTGTTGGTAACTGTAGTTTCTCCACCAATCTTTGGCTTACAACATTGTTGTCGCTTTCGTAAACGAATGCAACTAAACATGGGTGGCCTTCGATTAAACACCTTGTTCTCTACTACCTTTTTCCTAATCTTTTTCTTTACTTCCTTTTCTTTTTCTTCAATTTCCCTTCCTTCTGCAGCTTAATTTTCTTCTTTTTCTATTCTTTCTTTTTCTATTTTCTCCTTCAACGTATGTTGATCCTTCTTGGCTTGTCTTGGTGTCATAAATTTCAACTTCATTTCATGTCCCTCATGCTTCAAATAAAGGGAACGTTCATCAAAATTGAGCGTTTTAAAATGAACCCATGCCCATCTCAAAAGAAGATGACAAGAGTTCGTGGGAGCAATATCACATAATACTTCTTTCACAGATTGTCATGTACTGAATTTGATCCTTGCTTGATTCGGGTGAAAGCTTGTTGGTAACTGTAGTTTCTCCACCAATCTTTGGCTTACAACATTGTTGTCGCTTTCGTAAATGAATGCAACTAAACATAGGTGGCCTTCGATTAAACACCTTGTTCTCTACTATCTTTTTGATAATCTTTTTCTTTACTTCCTTTTCTTTTTCTTCAATTTCCCTTCCTTCTGCAGTTTATATTTCTTCTTTTTGTATTCTTTCTTTTTGTATTTTCTCCTTCAACGTATGTTGAACCTTCTTGGCTTGTGTTGGTGTCCTAAATTTCAACTTCATTTCATGTCCCTCATGCCTCAAATAAAGGGAACGTTCATCAAGATTGAGCGTTTTAAAATGAAACCATGCCCATCTCAAAAGAAGATGACAAGAGTTCGTGGGAGCAATATCAAATAATACTTCTTTCACAGATTGTCATGTACTGAATTTGATCCTTGCTTGATTCGGGTGAAAGCTTGTTGGTAACTGTAGTTTCTCCACCAATCTTTGGCTTACAACACTGTTGTCGCTTTCGTAAACGAATGCAACTAAACATGGGTGGCCTTCGATAAAACACCTTGTTCTCTACTACCTTTTCCATAATCCTTTTCTTTACTTCCTTTTCTTTTTCTTCAATTTCCCTTCCTTCTGCAGTTTATATTTCTTCTTTTTCTATTCTTTCTTTTTCTATTTTCTCCTTCAACGTATGTTGATCCTTCTTGGCTTGTCTTGGTGTCATAAATTTCAACTTCATTTCATGTCCCTCATGCTTCAAATAAAGGGAACGTTCATCAAGATTGAGCGTTTTAAAATGAACCCATGCCCATCTCAAAAGAAGATGACAAGAGTTCGTGGGAGCAATATCACATAATACTTCTTTCACAGATTGTCATGTACTGAATTTGATCCTTGCTTGATTCGGGTGAAAGCTTGTTGGTAACTGTAGTTTCTCCACCAATCTTTGGCTTACAACATTGTTGTCGCTTTCGTAAACGAATGCAACTAAACATAGGTGGCCTTCGATTAAACACCTTGTTCTCTACTATCTTTTTGATAATCTTTTTCTTTACTTCCTTTTCTTTTTCTTCAATTTCCCTTCCTTCTGCAGTTTATATTTCTTCTTTTTGTATTCTTTCTTTTTGTATTTTCTCCTTCAACGTATGTTGAAACTTCTTCGCTTGTTTTGGTGTCATGAATTTAAAATTCATTTCATGTCCCTGATGCCTCAAATAAATGGAACATTCATCAAGATTGAGCGTTTTAAAATGAAGCCATGCCCATCTCAAAAGAAGATGACAAAAGTTCGTGGGAGCAATATAACATAATACTTCTTTCATACATTACCCTGTACTGAATTTGATCCTTGCTTGATTCGGGTGAAAGCTTGTTGGTAACTGTAGTTTCTCCACCAATCTTTGGCTTACAATATTGTTGTCGCTTTCGTAAACGAATGCAACTAAACGTGGGTGGCCTTCGATTAAACACCTTGTTCTCTACTACCTTTTTCATATTCTTTTTCTTTACTTCCTTTTCTTTTTCTTCAATTTCCCTTCCTTCTGCAGCTTAATTTTCTTCTTTTTTTATTCTTTCTTTTTCTATTTTCTCCTTCAACGTATGTTGATCCTTCTTGGCTTGTCTTGGTGTCATAAATTTCAACTTCATTTCATGTCCCTCATGCCTCAAATAAAGGGAACGTTCATCAAGATTGAGCGTTTTAAAATGAACCCATGCCCATCTCAAAAGAAGATGACAAGAGTTCGTGAGAGCAATATCACATAATACTTCTTTCACAGATTGTCATGTATTGAATTTGATCCTTGCTTGATTCGGGTGAAAGCTTGTTGGTAACTGTAGTTTCTCCACCAATCTTTGGCTTACAACATTGTTGTCGCTTTCGTAAACGAATGCAACTAAACATGGGTGGCCTTCGATTAAACACCTTGTTCTCTACTACCTTTTTCATAATCTTTTTCTTTACTTCCTTTTCTTTTTCTTCAATTTCCCTTCCTTCTGCAGCTTAATTTTCTTCTTTTTCTATTCTTTCTTTTTCTATTTTCTCCTTCAACGTATGTTGATCCTTCTTGGCTTGTCTTGGTGTCATAAATTTCAAGTTCATTTCATGTCCCTCATGCTTCAAATAAAGGGAACGTTCATCAAGATTGAGCGTTTTAAAATGAACCCTTGGCCATCTCAAATGAAAATGACAAGAGTTCGTGGGAGAAATATCACATAATACTTCTTTCACAGATTGTCATGTACTGAATTTGATCCTTGCTTGATTCGGGTGAAAGCTTGTTGGTAACTGTAGTTTCTCCACCAATCTTTGGCTTACAACATTATTGTCGCTTTCGTAAACGAATGCAACTAAACATGGGTGGCCTTCGATTAAACACCTTGTTCTCTACTAACTTTTTCATAATCTTTTTCTTTACTTCCTTTTCTTTTTCTTCAATTTCCCTTCCTTCTGCAGCTTAATTTTCTTCTTTTTCTATTCTTTTTTTTTCTATTTTCTCCTTCAACGTATGTTGATCCTTCTTGGCTTGTGTTGGTGTCATAAATTTCAAGTTCATTTCATGTCCCTCATGCTTCAAATAAAGGGAACGTTCATCAAGATTGAGCGTTTTAAAATGAACCCATGGCCATCTCAAATGAAAATGACAAGAGTTCGTGGGAGAAATATCACATAATACTTCTTTCACAGATTGTCATGTACTGAATTTGATCCTTGCTTGATTCGGGTGAAAGCTTGTTGGTAACTGTAGTTTCTCCACCAATCTTTGGCTTACAACATTATTGTCGCTTTCGTAAACGAATGCAACTAAACATGGGTGGCCTTCGATTAAACACCTTGTTCTCTACTAACTTTTTCATAATCTTTTTCTTTACTTCCTTTTCTTTTTCTTCAATTTCCCTTCCTTCTGCAGCTTAATTTTCTTCTTTTTCTATTCTTTTTTTTTCTATTTTCTCCTTCAACGTATGTTGATCCTTCTTGGCTTGTCTTGGTGTCATAAATTTCAACTTCATTTCATGTCCCTCATGCCTCAAATAAAGGGAACGTTCATCAAGATTGAGCGTTTTAAAATGAACCTATGCCCATCTCAAAAGAAGATGACAAGAGTTTGTGGGAGCAATATCACATAATACTTCTTTCACAGAATGTCATGTACTGAATTTGATCCTTACTTGATTCGGGTGAAAGCTTGTTGGTAACTGTTGTTTCTCCACCAATCTTTGGCTTACAACATTGTTGTCGCTTTCGTAAACGAATGCAACTAAACATGGGTGGCCTTCGATAAAACACCTTGTTCTCTACTACCTTTTCCATAATCCTTTTCTTTACTTCCTTTTCTTTTTCTTCAATTTCCCTTCCTTCTGTAGCTTAATTTTCTTCTTTTTCTATTCTTTCTTTTTCTATTTTCTCCTTCAACGTATGTTGATCCTTCTTGGCTTGTCTTGGTGTCCTAAATTTCAACTTCATTTCATGTCCCTCATGCCTCAAATAAAGGGAACGTTCATCAAGATTGAGCGTTTTAAAATGAAACCATGCCCATCTCAAAAGAAGATGACAAGAGTTCGTGGGAGCAATATCAAATAATACTTCTTTCACAGATTGTCATGTACTGAATTTCATCCTTTCTTGATTCGGGTGAAAGCTTGTTGGTAACTGTAGTTTCTCTACCAATCTTTGGCTTACAACATTGTTGTCGCTTTCGTAAACGAATGCAACTAAACATAGGTGGCCTTCGATTAAACACCTTGTTCTCTACTATCTTTTTCATAATCTTTTTCTTTACTTCCTTTTCTTTTTCTTCAATTTCCCTTCCTTCTGCAGCTTAATTTTCTTCTTTTTCTATTCTTTCTTTTTCTATTTTCTCCTTCAACGTATGTTGATCCTTCTTGGCTTGTCTTGGTGTCATAAATTTCAACTTCATTTCATGTCCCTCATGCCTCAAATTAAGGGAACGTTCATCAAGATTGAGTGTTTTAAAATGAAGCCATGCCCATCTCAAAAGAAGATGACAAGAGTTCGTGGGAGCAATATCAAATAATACTTCTTTCACAGATTGTCATGTACTGAATTTCATCCTTTCTTGATTCGGGTGAAAGCTTGTTGGTAACTGTAGTTTCTCTACCAATCTTTGGCTTACAACATTGTTGTCGCTTTCGTAAACGAATGCAACTAAACATAGGTGGCCTTCGATTAAACACCTTGTTCTCTACTATCTTTTTCATAATCTTTTTCTTTACTTCCTTTTCTTTTTCTTCAATTTCCCTTCCTTCTGCAGCTTAATTTTCTTCTTTTTCTATTCTTTCTTTTTCTATTTTCTCCTTCAACGTATGTTGATCCTTCTTGGCTTGTCTTGGTGTCATAAATTTCAACTTCATTTCATGTCCCTCATGCCTCAAATAAAGGGAACGTTCATCAAGATTGAGCGTTTTAAAATGAAGCCATGCCCATCTCAAAAGAAGATGACAAGAGTTCGTGGGAGCAATATCACATAATACTTCTTTCACAGAATGTCATGTACTGAATTTGATCCTTGCTTGATTCGGGTGAAAGCTTGTTGGTAACTGTAGTTTCTCCACCAATCTTTGGCTTACAACATTGTTGTCGCTTTCGTAAACGAATGCAACTAAACATGGGTGGCCTTCGATAAAACACCTTGTTCTCTACTACCTTTTCCATAATCCTTTTCTTTACTTCCTTTTCTTTTTCTTCAATTTCCCTTCCTTCTGCAGTTTATATTTCTTCTTTTTCTATTCTTTCTTTTTCTATTTTCTCCTTCAACGTATGTTGATCCTTCTTGGCTTGGCTTGGTGTCATAAATTTCAACTTCATTTCATGTCCCTCATGCCTCAAATAAAGGGAACGTTCATCAAGATTGAGCGTTTTAAAATGAAGCCATGCCCATCTCAAAAGAAGATGACAAGAGTTCGTGGGAGCAATATCACATAATACTTCTTTCATACATTATCCTGTACTGAATTTGATCCTTGCTTGATTCGGGTGAAAGCTTGTTGGTAACTGTAGTTTCTCCACCAATCTTTGGCTTACAACATTGTTGTCGCTTTCGTAAACGAATGCAACTAAACATGGGTGGCCTTCGATTAAACACCTTGTTCTCTACTACCTTTTTCATAATCTTTTTCTTTACTTCCTTTTCTTTTTCTTCAATTTCCCTTCCTTCTACAGCTTAATTTTCTTCTTTTTCTATTCTTTTTTTTTCTATTTTCTCCTTCAACGTATGTTGATCCTTCTTGGCTTGTCTTGGTGTCATAAATTTCAACTTCATTTCATGTCCCTCATGCCTCAAATAAAGGGAACGTTCATCAAGATTGAGCGTTTTAAAATGAACCTATGCCCATCTCAAAAGAAGATGACAAGAGTTCGTGGGAGCAATATCACATAATACTTCTTTCACAGAATGTCATGTACTGAATTTGATCCTTGCTTGATTCGGGTGAAAGCTTGTTGGTAACTGTAGTTTCTCCACCAATCTTTGGCTTACAACATTGTTGTCGCTTTCGTAAACGAATGCAACTAAACATGGGTGGCCTTCGATAAAACACCTTGTTCTCTACTACCTTTTCCATAATCCTTTTCTTTACTTCCTTTTCTTTTTATTCAGTTTCCCTTCCTTCTGCAGCTTAATTTTCTTCTTTTTCTATTCTTTCTTTTTCTATTTTCTCCTTCAACGTATGTTGATCCTTCTTCGCTTGTCTTGGTGTCATGAATTTCAAATTCATTTCATGTCCCTCATGCCTCAAATAAAGGGAACATTCATCTAGATTAAGCGTTTTAAAATGAAGCCATGCCCATCTCAAAAGAAGATGACAAGATTTCGTGGGAACAATATCACATAATTCTGCTTTCACACATTGTCCTGTACTGAATTTGATCCTTGCTTGATTCGGATGAAAGCTTGTTGGTAAATTGAGTTTCTCCACCAATCTTTCGTTTACAACATTGTTGCGCTTTCGTAAACGAATGCAACTAAACATGGGTGGCCTTCGATTAAACACCTTGTTCTCTACTACCTTTTTCATAATCTTTTTCTTTACTTTCTTTTCTTTTTCTTCAATTTCCCTTCCTTCTGCAGTTTATATTTCTTCTTTTTGTATTCTTTCTTTTTGTATTTTCTCCATCAACGTATGTTGAACCTTCTTCGCTTGTCTTGGTGTCATGAATTTAAAATTCATTTCATGTCCCTGATGCCTCAAATAAATGGAACATTCATCAAGATTGAGCGTTTTAAAATGAAGTCATGCCCATCTCAAAAGAAGATGACAAAAGTTCGTGGGAGCAATATCACATAATACTTCTTTCATACATTACCCTATACTGAATTTGATCCTTGCTTGATTCGGGTGAAAGCTTGTTGGTAACTGTAATTTCTCCACCAATCTTTGGCTTACAATATTGTTGTCGCTTTCGTAAACGAATGCAACTAAACATGGGCGGCGTTCGATTAAGCACCTTGTTCTCTACTACCTTTTTCATAATCTTTTTCTTTACTTCCTTTTCTTTTTCTTCAATTTCCCTTCCTTCTGCAGTTTATATTTCTTCTTTTTCTATTCTTTCTTTTTCTATTTTCTCCTTCAACGTGTGTTGATCCTTCTTCGCTTGTCTTGGTGTCATGAATTTAAAATTCATTTCATGTCCCTGATGCCTCAAATAAATGGAACATTCATCAAGATTGAGCGTTTTAAAATGAAGCCATGCCCATCTCAAAACAAGATGACAAGAGTTCGTGGGAACAATATCACATAATTCTTCTTTCACACAATGTCCTGTATTAAATTTGATCCTTGCTTGATTCGGATGAAAGCTTGTTGGTAACTTGAGTTTCTCCACCAATCTTTGGCTTACAACATTGTTGCGCTTTCGTAAACGAATGCAACTAAACATGGGTGGCCTTCGATTAAACACCTTGTTCTCTACTACCTTTTTCATAATCTTTTTCTTTACTTTCTTTTCTTTTTCTTCAATTTCCCTTCCTTCTGCAGTTTATATTTCTTCTTTTTCTATTCTTTCTTTTTCTATTTTCTCCTTCAACGTATGTTGATCCTTCTTCGCTTGTCTTGGTGTCATGAATTTAAAATTCATTTCATGTCCCTGATGCCTCAAATAAATGGAACATTCATCAAGATTGAGCGTTTTAAAATGAAGCCATGCCCATCTCAAAAGAAGATGACAAGAGTTCGTGAGAACAATATCACATAATTCTTCTTTCACACATTGTCCTGTACTGAATTTGATCCTTGCCTGATTCGGATGAAAGCTTGTTGGTAACTTGAGTTTCTCCACCAATCTTTAGTTTACAACATTGTTGTCGCTTTCGTAAACGAATGCAACTAAACATGGGTGGCCTTCGATTAAACACCTTATTCTCTACTACCTTTTTCATAATCTTTTTCTTTACTTCCTTTTCTTTTTCTTCAATTTCCCTTCCGTCTGCATTTTATATTTCTTCTTTTTCTATTCTTTCTTTTTCTATTTTCTCCTTCAACGTATGTTGATCCTTCTTCGCTTGTCTTGGTGTCATGAATTTCAACTTCATTTCATGTCCCTCATGCCTCAAATAAAGGGAACATTCATCATGATTGAGCGTTTTAAAATGAAGCCATGCCCATCTCAAAAGAAGATGACAAGATTTCGTGGGAGCAATATCACATAATACATCTTTCACAAATTGTCCTGTACTGAATTTGATCCTTGCTTGATTCGGATGAAAGCTTGTTGTTAACTACAGTTTCTCCTCCAATCTTTGGCTTACAACATTGTTGTCGCTTTCGTAAACGAATGCAACTAAACATGGGTGGCATTCGATTAAACACCTTGTTCTCTACTACCTTTTTCATAATCTTTTTCTTTACTTCCTTTTCTTTTTCTTCAATTTCCCTTCCTTCTGCAGCTTAATTTTCTTCTTTTTTTATTCTTTCTTTTTCTATTTTCTCCTTCAACGTATGTTGATCCTTCTTCGCTTGTCTTGGTGTCATAAATTTCAACTTCATTTCATGTCCCTCATGCTTCAAATAAAGGGAACGTTCATCAAGATTGAGCGTTTTAAAATGAACCCATGCCCATCTCAAAAGAAGATGACAAGAGTTCGTGAGAGAAATATCACATAATACTTCTTTCACAGATTGTCATGTACTGAATTTGATCCTTGCTTTATTCGGGTGAAAGCTTGTTGGTATCTGTAGTTTCTCCACCAATCTTTGGCTTACAACATTGTTGTCGCTTTCGTAAACGAATGCAACTAAACATGGGTGGCGTTCGATTAAACACCTTGTTCTCTACTACCTTTTTCATAATCTTTTTCTTTACTTCCTTTTCTTTTTCTTCAATTTCCCTTCCTTCTGCAGTTTATATTTCTTCTTTTTCTATTCTTTCTTTTTCTATTTTCTCCTTCAACGTATGTTGATCCTTCTTCGCTTGTCTTGGTGTCATGAATTTAAAATTCATTTCATGTCCCTGATGCCTCAAATAAATGGAACATTCATCAAGATTGAGCGTTTTAAAATGAAGCCATGCCCATCTCAAAACAAGATGACAAGAGTTCGTGGGAACAATATCACATAATTCTTCTTTCACACATTGTCCTGTACTGAATTTGATCCTTGCTTGATTCGGATGAAAGCTTGTTGGTAACTTGAGTTTCTCCACCAATCTTTAGTTTACAACATTGTTGTCGCTTTCGTAAACGAATGCAACTAAACATGGGTGGCCTTCGATTAAACACCTTATTCTCTACTACCTTTTCCATAATCTTTTTCTTTACTTCCTTTTCTTTTTCTTCAATTTCCCTTCCGTCTGCAGTTTATATTTCTTCTTTTTCTATTCTTTCTTTTTCTATTTTCTCCTTCAACGTATGTTGATCCTTCTTCGCTTGTCTTGGTGTCATGAATTTCAACTTCATTTCATGTCCCTCATGCCTCAAATAAAGGGAACATTCATCATGATTGAGTGTTTTAAAATGAAGCCATGCCCATCTCAAAAGAAGATGACAAGATTTCGTGGGAGCAATATCACATAATACATCTTTCACAAATTGTCCTGTACTGAATTTGATCCTTGCTTGATTCGGATGAAAGCTTGTTGTTAACTTCAGTTTCTCCTCCAATCTTTGGCTTACAACATTGTTGTCGCTTTCGTAAACGAATGCAACTAAACATGGGTGGCATTCGATTAAACACCTTGTTCTCTACTACCTTTTTCATAATCTTTTTCTTTACTTCCTTTTCTTCTTCTTCAATTTCCCTTCCTTCTGCAGTTTATATTTCTTCTTTTTCTATTCTTTCTTTTTCTATTTTCTCCTTCAACGTATGTTGATCCTTCTTGGCTTGGCTTGGTGTCATAAATTTCAACTTCATTTCATGTCCCTCATGCCTCAAATAAAGGGAACGTTCATCAAGATTGAGTGTTTTAAAATGAAGCCATGTCCATCTCAAAAGAAGATGAAAAAAGTTCGTGGGAGCAATACCACATAATACTTCTTTCACAGATTGTCATCTACTGAATTTGATCCTTGCTTGATTCGGGTGAAAGCTTGTTGGTAACTGTAGTTTCTCCACCAATCTTTGGCTTACAACGTTGTTGTCGCTTTCGTAAACGAACGCAACTAAACATGGGTGGCCTTCGATAAAACACCTTGTTCTCTACTACCTTTTCCATAATCCTTTTCTTTACTTCCTTCTCTTTTGCTTCAATTTCCCTTCCTTCTCCAGTTTATATTTCTTCTTTTTCTATTCTTTCTTTTTCTATTTTCTCCTTCAACGTATGTTGATCCTTCTTGGCTTGTCTTGGTGTCATGAATTTCAAATTCATTTCATGTCCCTGATGCCTCAAATAAATGGAACATTCATCAAGATTGAGCGTTTTAAAATGAAGCGATGCCCATCTCAAAACAAGATAACAAGAGTTCGTGGGAACAATATCACATAATTCTTTTTTCACACATTGTCCTGTACTGAATTTGATCCTTGCTTGATTCGGATGAAAGCTTGTTGGTAACTTGAGTTTCTCCACCAATCTTTAGTTTACAACATTGTTGTCGCTTTCGTAAACGAATGCAACTAAACATGGGTGGCCTTCGATTAAACACCTTGTTCTCTACTACCTTTTCCATAATCTTTTTCTTTACTTCCTTTTCTTTTTCTTCAATTTCCCTTCCTTCTGCAGTTTATATTTCTTCTTTTTCTATTCTTTCTTTTTCTATTTTCTCCTTCAACGTATGTTGATCCTTCTTGGCTTGGCTTGGTGTCATAAATTTCAACTTCATTTCATGTCCCTCATGCCTCAAATAAAGGGAACGTTCATCAAGATTGAGTGTTTTAAAATGACGCCATGTCCATCTCAAAAGAAGATGAAAAAAGTTCATGGGAGCAATACCACATAATACTTCTTTCACAGATTGTCATCTACTGAATTTGATCCTTGCTTGATTCGGGTGAAAGCTTGTTGGTAACTGTAGTTTCTCCACCAATCTCTGGCTTACAACATTGTTGTCGCTTTCGTAAACGAATGCAACTAAACATGGGTGGCATTCGATTAAACACCTTGTTCTCTACTACCTTTTTCATAATCTTTTTCTTTACTTCCTTTTCTTTTTCTTCAATTTCCCTTCCTTCTGCAGTTTATATTTCATCTTTTTCTATTCTTTCTTTTTCTATTTTCTCCTTCAACGTATGTTGATCCTTCTTGGCTTGTCTTGGTGTCATGAATTTCAAATTCATTTCATGTCCCTGATGCCTCAAATAAATGGAACATTCATCAAGATTGAGCGTTTTAAAATGAAGCCATGCCCATCTCAAAACAAGATGACAAGAGTTCGTGGGAACAATATCACATAATTCTTCTTTCACACATTGTCCTGTACTGAATTTGATCCTTGCTTGATTCGGATGAAAGCTTGTTGGTAACTTGAGTTTCTCCACCAATCTTTAGTTTACAACATTGTTGTCGCTTTCGTAAACGAATGCAACTAAACATGGGTGGCCTTCGATTAAACACCTTGTTCTCTACTACCTTTTCCATAATCTTTTTCTTTACTTCCTTTTCTTTTTCTTCAATTTCCCATCCTTCTGCAGTTTATATTTCTTCTTTTTCTATTCTTTATTTTTCTATTTTCTCCTTCAACGTAAGTTGATCTTTCTTCTCTTGTCTTGGTGTCATGAATTTCAACTTCATTTCATGTCCCTCATGCCTCAAATAAAAGGAACGTTCATCAGGATTGAGCGTTTTAAAATGAAGCCATGCCCATCTCAAAAGAAGATGACAAAAGTTCGTGGGAGCAATATCACATAATACTTCTTTCACAGAATGTCATGTACTGAATTTGATCCTTGCTTGATTCGGGTGAAAGCTTGTTGGTAACTGTAGTTTCTCCACCAATCTTTGGCTTACAATATTGTTGTCGCTTTCGTAAACGAATGCAACTAAACATGGGTGGCATTCGATTAAACACCTTGTTCTCTACTACCTTTTTCATAATCTTTTTCTTTACTTCCTTTTCTTCTTCTTCAATTTCCCTTCCTTCTGCAGTTTATATTTCTTCTTTTTCTATTCTTTCTTTTTCTATTTTCTCCTTCAACGTATGTTGATCCTTCTTGGCTTGTCTTGGTGTCATAAATTTCAACTTCATTTCATGTCCCTCCTGCCTCAAATAAAGGGAACGTTCATCAAGATTGAGCGTTTTAAAATGAACCTATGCCCATCTCAAAAGAAGATGACAAGAGTTCGTGGGAGCAATATCACATAATACTTCTTTCACAGAATGTCATGTACTGAATTTGATCCTTGCTTGATTCGGGTGAAAGCTTGTTGGTAACTGTAGTTTCTCCACCAATCTTTGGCTTACAACATTGTTGTCGCTTTCGTAAACGAATGCAACTAAACATGGGTGGCCTTCGATAAAACACCTTGTTCTCTACTACCTTTTCCATAATCCTTTTCTTTACTTCCTTTTCTTTTTCTTCAATTTCCCTTCCTTCTGCAGTTTATATTTCTTCTTTTTCTATTCTTTCTTTTTCTATTTTCTCCTTCAACGTATGTTGATCCTTCTTGGCTTGGCTTGGTGTCATAAATTTCAACTTCATTTCATGTCCCTCATGGCTCAAATAAAGGGAACGTTCATCAAGATTGAGCGTTTTAAAATGAAGCCATGCCCATCTCAAAAGAAGATGACAAGAGTTCGTGGGAGCAATATCACATAATACTTCTTTCATACATTATCCTGTACTGAATTTGATCCTTGCTTGATTCGGGTGAAAGCTTGTTGGTAACTGTAGTTTCTCCACCAATCTTTGGCTTACAACATTGTTGTCGCTTTCGTAAACGAATGCAACTAAACATGGGTGGCCTTCGATTAAACACCTTGTTCTCTACTACCTTTTTCATAATCTTTTTCTTTACTTCCTTTTCTTTTTCTTCAATTTCCCTTCCTTCTACAGCTTAATTTTCTTCTTTTTCTATTCTTTTTTTTTTCTATTTTCTCCTTCAACGTATGTTGATCCTTCTTGGCTTGTCTTGGTGTCATAAATTTCAACTTCATTTCATGTCCCTCATGCCTCAAATAAAGGGAACGTTCATCAAGATTGAGCGTTTTAAAATGAACCTATGCCCATCTCAAAAGAAGATGACAAGAGTTCGTGGGAGCAATATCACATAATACTTCTTTCACAGAATGTCATGTACTGAATTTGATCCTTGCTTGATTCGGGTGAAAGCTTGTTGGTAACTGTAGTTTCTCCACCAATCTTTGGCTTACAACATTGTTGTCGCTTTCGTAAACGAATGCAACTAAACATGGGTGGCCTTCGATAAAACACCTTGTTCTCTACTACCTTTTCCATAATCCTTTTCTTTACTTCCTTTTCTTTTTCTTCAATTTCCCTTCCTTCTGCAGCTTAATTTTCTTCTTTTTCTATTCTTTCTTTTTCTATTTTCTCCTTCAACGTATGTTGATCCTTCTTCGCTTGTCTTGGTGTCATGAATTTCAAATTCATTTCATGTCCCTCATGCCTCAAATAAAGGGAACATTCATCTAGATTAAGCGTTTTAAAATGAAGCCATGCCCATCTCAAAAGAAGATGACAAGATTTCGTGGGAACAAAATCACATAATTCTTCTTTCACACAATGTCTTGTATTAAATTTCATCCTTGCTTGATTCGGATGAAAGCTTGTTGGTAACTTGAGTTTCTCCACCAATCTTTAGCTTACAACTTTGTTGTCACTTTTGTAAACGAATGCAACTAAACATGGGTGGCCTTCGATTAAACACCTTGTTGTCTACTACCTTTTCCATAATCTTTTTCTTTACTTCCTTTTCTTTTTCTTCAATTTCCCTTCCATCTGCAGTTTATATTTCTTCTTTTTGTATTCTTTCTTTTTGTATTTTCTCCTTCAACGTATGTTGAACCTTCTTCGCTTGTCTTGGTGTCATGAATTTAAAATTCATTTCATGTCCCTGATGCCTCAAATAAATGGAACATTCATCAAGATTGAGCGTTTTAAAATGAAGTCATGCCCATCTCAAAAGAAGATGACAAAAGTTCGTGGGAGCAATATCACATAATACTTCTTTCATACATTACCCTATACTGAATTTGATCCTTGCTTGATTCGGGTGAAAGCTTGTTGGTAACTGTAGTTTCTCCACCAATCTTTGGCTTACAATATTGTTGTCGCTTTCGTAAACGAATGCAACTAAACATGGGCGGCGTTCGATTAAGCACCTTGTTCTCTACTACCTTTTTCATAATCTTTTTCTTTACTTCCTTTTCTTTTTCTTCAATTTCCCTTCCTTCTGGAGTTTATATTTCTTCTTTTTCTATTCTTTCTTTGTCTATTTTCTCCTTCAACGTGTGTTGATCCTTCTTCGCTTGTCTTGGTGTCATGAATTTAAAATTCATTTCATGTCCCTGATGCCTCAAATAAATGGAACATTCATCAAGATTGAGCGTTTTAAAATGAAGCCATGCCCATCTCAAAACAAGATGACAAGAGTTCGTGGGAACAATATCACATAATTCTTCTTTCACACAATGTCCTGTATTAAATTTAATCCTTGCTTGATTCGGATGAAAGCTTGTTGGTAACTTGAGTTTCTCCACCAATCTTTGGCTTACAACATTGTTGCGCTTTCGTAAACGAATGCAACTAAACATGGGTGGCCTTCGATTAAACACCTTGTTCTCTACTACCTTTTTCATAATCTTTTTCTTTACTTTCTTTTCTTTTTCTTCAATTTCCCTTCCTTCTGCAGTTTATATTTCTTCTTTTTCTATTCTTTCTTTTTCTATTTTCTCCTTCAACGTATGTTGATCCTTCTTCGCTTGTCTTGGTGTCATGAATTTAAAATTCATTTCATGTCCCTGATGCCTCAAATAAATGGAACATTCATCAAGATTGAGCGTTTTAAAATGAAGCCATGCCCATCTCAAAACAAGATGACAAGAGTTCATGAGAACAATATCACATAATTCTTCTTTCACACATTGTCCTGTACTGAATTTGATCCTTGCCTGATTCGGATGAAAGCTTGTTGGTAACTTGAGTTTCTCCACCAATCTTTAGTTTACAACATTGTTGTCGCTTTCGTAAACGAATGCAACTAAACATGGGTGGCCTTCGATTAAACACCTTATTCTCTACTACCTTTTCCATAATCTTTTTCTTTACTTCCTTTTCTTTTTCTTCAATTTCCCTTCCGTCTGCAGTTTATATTTCTTCTTTTTCTATTCTTTCTTTTTCTATTTTCTCCTTCAACGTATGTTGATCCTTCTTCGCTTGTCTTGGTGTCATGAATTTCAACTTCATTTCATGTCCCTCATGCCTCAAATAAAGGGAACATTCATCATGATTGAGTGTTTTAAAATGAAGCCATGCCCATCTCAAAAGAAGATGACAAGATTTCGTGGGAGCAATATCACATAATACATCTTTCACAAATTGTCCTGTACTGAATTTGATCCTTGCTTGATTCGGATGAAAGCTTGTTGTTAACTTCAGTTTCTCCTCCAATCTTTGGCTTACAACATTGTTGTCGCTTTCGTAAACGAATGCAACTAAACATGGGTGGCATTCGATTAAACACCTTGTTCTCTACTAACTTTTTCATAATCTTTTTCTTTACTTCCTTTTCTTCTTCTTCAATTTCCCTTCCTTCTGCAGTTTATATTTCTTCTTTTTCTATTCTTTCTTTTTCTATTTTCTCCTTCAACGTATGTTGATCCTTCTTGGCTTGGCTTGGTGTCATAAATTTCAACTTCATTTCATGTCCCTCATGCCTCAAATAAAGGGAACGTTCATTAGATTGAGTGTTTTAAAATGAAGCCATGTCCATCTCAAAAGAAGATGAAAAAAGTTCGTGGGAGCAATACCACATAATACTTCTTTCACAGATTGTCATCTACTGAATTTGATCCTTGCTTGATTCGGGTGAAAGCTTGTTGGTAACTGTAGTTTCTCCACCAATCTTTGGCTTACAACATTGTTGTCGCTTTCGTAAACGAACGCAACTAAACATGGGTGGCCTTCGATAAAACACCTTGTTCTCTACTACCTTTTCCATAATCCTTTTCTTTACTTCCTTCTCTTTTGCTTCAATTTCCCTTCCTTCTCCAGTTTATATTTCTTCTTTTTCTATTCTTTCTTTTTCTATTTTCTCCTTCAACGTATGTTGATCCTTCTTGGCTTGTCTTGGTGTCATGAATTTCAAATTCATTTCATGTCCCTGATGCCTCAAATAAATGGAACATTCATCAAGATTGAGCGTTTTAAAATGAAGCCATGCCCATCTCAAAACAAGATGACAAGAGTTCGTGGGAACAATATCACATAATTCTTCTTTCACACATTGTCCTGTACTGAATTTGATCCTTGCTTGATTCGGATGAAAGCTTGTTGGTAACTTGAGTTTCTCCACCAATCTTTAGCTTACAACATTGTTGTCGCTTTCGTAAACGAATGCAACTAAACATGGGTGGCCTTCGATTAAACACCTTGTTCTCTACTACCTTTTCCATAATCTTTTTCTTTACTTCCTTTTCTTTTTCTTCAATTTCCCATCCTTCTGCAGTTTATATTTCTTCTTTTTCTATTCTTTATTTTTCTATTTTCTCCTTCAACGTATGTTGATCTTTCTTCGCTTGTCTTGGTGTCATGAATTTCAACTTCATTTCATGTCCCTCATGCCTCAAATAAAAGGAACGTTCATCAGGATTGAGCGTTTTAAAATGAAGCCATGCCCATCTCAAAAGAAGATGACAAAAGTTCGTGGGAGCAATACCACATAATACTTCTTTCACAGATTGTCATCTACTGAATTTGATCCTTGCTTGATTCGGGTGAAAGCTTGTTGGTAACTGTAGTTTCTCCACCAATCTTTGGCTTACAACATTGTTGTCGCTTTCGTAAACGAATGCAACTAAACATGGGTGGCATTCGATTAAACACCTTGTTCTCTACTACCTTTTTCATAATCTTTTTCTTTACTTCCTTTTCTTCTTCTTCAATTTCCCTTCCTTCTGCAGTTTATATTTCTTCTTTTTCTATTCTTTCTTTTTCTATTTTCTCCTTCAACGTATGTTGATCCTTCTTGGCTTGGCTTGGTGTCATAAATTTCAACTTCATTTCATGTCCCTCATGCCTCAAATAAAAGGAACGTTCATCAGGATTGAGCGTTTTAAAATGAAGCCATGCCCATCTCAAAAGAAGATGACAAAAGTTCGTGGGAGCAATACCACATAATACTTCTTTCACAGATTGTCATCTACTGAATTTTATCCTTGCTTGATTCGGGTGAATGCTTGTTGGTAATTGTAGTTTCTCCCCCAATCTTTGGCTTACAACATTGTTGTCGCTTTCGTAAACAAATGCAACTAAAGATGGGTGGCCTTCGATAAAACACCTTGTTCTCTACTACCTTTTCCATAATCCTTTTCTTTACTTCCTTTTCTTTTGCTTCAATTTCCCTTCCTTCTGCAGTTTATATTTCTTCTTTTTCTATTCTTTCTTTTTCTATTTTCTCCTTCAACATATGTTGATCCTTCTTGGCTTGTCTTGGTGTCATAAATTTCAACATCATTTCATGTCCCTCATGCCTCAAATAAAGGGAACGTTCATCAAGATTGAGCGTTTTAAAATGAAGCCATGCCCATCTCAAAAGAAGATGACAAGAGTTCGTGGGAGCAATATAACATAATACTTCTTTCACAGATTGTCATTACTGATTTTGATCCTTGGTTGATTCGGGTGAAAGCTTGTTGGTAACTGTACTTTCTCCACCAATCTTTGGCTTACAACATAGTTGTCGCTTTCGTAAACGAATGCAATTAAACATGGGTGGCCTTCGATTAAACACCTTGTTACTACCTTTTCCATAAACTTTTTCTTTACTTCCTTTTCTTTTCCTTCAATTTCCCTTCCTTCTGCAGTTTATTTTTCTTCTTTTTCTATTCTTTCTTTTCTATTTTCTCCTTCAACGTATGTTGATCCTTCTTGGCTTGTCTTGGTGTCATGAATTTCAACTTCATTTCATGTCCCTCATGCCTCAAATAAAGGGAACGTTCATCAAGATTGAGTGTTTTAAAATGAAGCCATGCCCATCTCAAAAGAAGATGACAAAAGTTCGTGGGAGCAATACCACATAATACTTCTTTCACAGATTGTCATCTACTGAATTTGATCCTTGCTTGATTCGGGTGAAAGCTTGTTGGTAAATGTAGTTTCACCACCAATATTTAGCTTACAACATTGTTGTCGCTTTCGTAAACGAATGCAACTAAAGATGGGTGGCCTTCGATAAAACACCTTGTTCTCTACTACCTTTTCCATAATCCTTTTCTTTACTTCCTTTTCTTTTTCTTCAATTTCCCTTCCTTCTGCAGTTTATATTTCTTCTTTTTCTATTCTTTCTTTTTCTATTTTCTCCTTCAACATATGTTGATCCTTCTTGGCTTGTCTTGGTGTCATAAATTTCAACTTCATTTCATGTCCCTCATGCCTCAAATAAAGGGAACGTTCATCAAGATTGAGCGTTTTAAAATGAGGCCATGCCCATCTCAAAAGAAGATGACAAGATTTCGTGGGAACAATATCACATAATTCCTATTTCACACATTGTCCTGTATTAAATTTGATCCTTGCTTGATTCGGACGAAAGCTTGTTGGTAACTTGAGTTTCTCCACCAATCTTTGGCTTACAACATTGTTGTCGCTTTCGTAAACGAATGCAACTAAACATGGGTGGCCTTCGATTAAACACCTTGTTACTACCTTTTCCATAAACTTTTTCTTTACTTCCTTTTCTTTTTCTTCAATTTCCCTTCCTTCTACAGTTTATTTTTCTTCTTTTTCTATTCTTTCTTTTCTATTTTCTCCTTGAACGTATGTTGATCCTTCTTGGCTTGTCTTGGTGTCATGAATTTCAAATTCATTTCATGTCCCTCATGCCTCAAATAAAGGGAACAGTCATCAAGATTGAGCGTTTTAAAATGAAGCCATGCCCATCTCAATAGAAGATGACAAGAGTCGTGGGAACAATATCACATAATACTTCTTTCACACATTGTCCTGTACTGAATTTGATCCTTGCTTGATTCGGATGAAAGCTTGTTGGTAACTTGAGTTTCTCCACCAATATTTAGCTTACAACATTGTTGTCGCTTTCGTAAACGAATGCAACTAAACATGGGTGGCCTTCGATTGAACACCTTGTTCTCTACTACCTTTTCCATAATCTTTTACGTTACTTCCTTTTCTTTTTCTTCAATTTCCCTTCCTTCTGCAGTTTATATTTCTTCTTTTCTATTCTTTCTTTTTCTATTTTCTCCTTCAACGTATGTTGATCCTTTTTCCCTTGTCTTGGTGTCATGAATTTCAAATTCATTTCATGTCCGTCATGCCTCAAATAAAGGGAACATTCATCAAGATTGAGCGTTTTAAAATGAAGCCATGCCCATCTCAATAGAAGATGACAAGAGTTCGTGGGAACAATATCACATAATACTTCTTTCACACATTGTCCTGTACTGAATTTGATCCTTGCTTGATTCGGATGAAAGCTTGTTGGTAACTTGAGTTTCTCCACCAATCTTTAGCTTACAACATTGTTGTCGCTTTCGTAAACGAATGCAACTAAACATGGGTGGCCTTCGATTGAACACCTTGTTCTCTACTACCTTTTCCATAATCTTTTTCTTTACTTCCTTTTCTTTTTCTTCAATTTCCCTTCCTTCTGCAGTTTATATTTCTTCTTTTTCTATTCTTTCTTTTTCTATTTTCTCCTTCAACGTATGTTGATCCTTCTTCGCTTGTCTTGGTGTCATGAATTTCAAATTCATTTCATGTCCCGCATGCCTCAACTAAAGGGAACATTCATCAAGATTGAGCGTTTTAAAATGAAGCCATGCCCATCTCAAAAGAAGATGACAAGAGTTCGTGGGAGCAATATAACATAATACTTCTTTCACAGATTGTCATTACTGATTTTGATCCTTGGTTGATTCGGGTGAAAGCTTGTTGGTAACTGTACTTTCTCCACCAATCTTTGGCTTACAACATAGTTGTCGCTTTCGTAAACGAATGCAATTAAACATGGGTGGCCTTCAATTAAACACCTTGTTACTACCTTTTCCATAAACTTTTTCTTTACTTCCTTTTCTTTTCCTTCAATTTCCCTTCCTTCTGCAGTTTATTTTTCTTCTTTTTCTATTCTTTCTTTTCTATTTTCTCCTTCAACGTATGTTGATCCTTCTTGGCTTGTCTTGGTGTCATGAATTTCAACTTCATTTCATGTCCCTCATGCCTCAAATAAAGGGAACGTTCATCAAGATTGAGTGTTTTAAAATGAAGCCATGCCCATCTCAAAAGAAGATGAAAAAAGTTCGTGGGAGCAATACCACATAATACTTCTTTCACAGATTGTCATCTACTGAATTTGATCCTTGCTTGATTCGGGTGAAAGCTTGTTGGTAACTGTAGTTTCTCCACCAATATTTAGCTTACAACATTGTTGTCGCTTTCGTAAACGAATGCAACTAAAGATGGGTGGCCTTCGATAAAACACCTTGTTCTCTACTACCTTTTCCATAATCCTTTTCTTTACTTCCTTTTCTTTTGCTTCAATTTCCCTTCCTTCTGCAGTTTATATTTCTTCTTTTTCTATTCTTTCTTTTTCTATTTTCTCCTTCAACATATGTTGATCCTTCTTGGCTTGTCTTGGTGTCATAAATTTCAACTTCATTTCATGTCCCTCATGCCTCAAATAAAGGGAACGTTCATCAAGATTGAGCGTTTTAAAATGAGGCCATGCCCATCTCAAAAGAAGATGACAAGATTTCGTGGGAACAATATCACATAATTCTTCTTTCACACATTGTCCTGTATTAAATTTGATCCTTGCTTGATTCGGATGAAAGCTTGTTGGTAACTTGAGTTTCTCCACCAATCTTTGGCTTACAACATTGTTGTCGCTTTCGTAAACGAATGCAACTAAACATGGGTGGCCTTCGATTAAACACCTTGTTACTACCTTTTCCATAAATTTTTTCTTTACTTCCTTTTCTTTTTCTTCAATTTCCCTTCCTTCTACAGTTTATTTTTCTTCTTTTTCTATTCTTTCTTTTCTATTTTCTCCTTGAACGTATGTTGATCCTTCTTGGCTTGTCTTGGTGTCATGAATTTCAACTTCATTTCATGTCCCTCATGCCTCAAATAAAGGGAACAGTAATCAAGATTGAGCGTTTTAAAATGAAGCCATGCCCATCTAAAAAGAAGATGACAAGAGTTCGTGGGAGTAATATCACATAATACTTCTTTCACACATTGTCCTGTACTGAATTTGATCCTTGCTTGATTCGGATGAAAGCTTGTTGGTAACTTGAGTTTCTCCACAATTATTTAGCTTACAACATTGTTGTCGCTTTCGTAAACGAATGCAACTAAACATGGGTGGCCTTCGATTGAACACCTTGTTCTCTACTACCTTTTCCATAATCTTTTACTTTACTTCCTTTTCTTTTTCTTCAATTTCCCTTCCTTCTGCAGTTTATATTTCTTCTTTTCTATTCTTTCTTTTTCTATTTTCTCCTTCAACGTATGTTGATCCTTTTTCCCTTGTCTTGGTGTCATGAATTTCAAGTTCATTTCATGTCCGTCATGCCTCAAATAAAGGGAACATTCATCAAGATTGAGCGTTTTAAAATGAGGCCATGCCCATCTCAATAGAAGATGACAAGAGTTCGTGGGAACAATATCACATAATACTTCTTTCACACATTGTCCTGTACTGAATTTGATCCTTGCTTGATTCGGATGAAAGCTTGTTGGTAACTTGAGTTTCTCCACCAATCTTTAGCTTACAACATTGTTGTCGCTTTCGTAAACGAATGCAACTAAACATGGGTGGCCTTCGATTGAACACCTTGTTCTCTACTACCTTTTCCATAATCTTTTTCTTTACTTCCTTTTCTTTTTCTTCAATTTCCCTTCCTTCTGCAGTTTATATTTCTTCTTTTTCTATTCTTTCTTTTTCTATTTTCTCCTTCAACGTATGTTGATCCTTCTTCGCTTTTCTTGGGGTCATGAATTTCAAATTCATTTCATGTCCCTCATGCCTCAAATAAAGGGAACATTCATCAAGATTGAGCGTTTTAAAATGAAGCCATGCCCATCTCAAAAGAAGATGACAAGAGTTCGTGAGAACAATATCACACAATACTTCTTTCACACATTGTCCTGTACTGAATTTGATCCTTGCTTGATTCGGATGAAAGCTTGTTGGTAACTTGAGTTTCTCCACCAATCTTTAGCTTACAACTTTGTTGTCACTTTTGTAAACGAATGCAACTAAACATGGGTGGCCTTCGATTAAACACCTTGTTCTCTACTACCTTTTCCATAATCTTTTTCTTTACTTCCTTTTCTTTTTCTTCAATTTCCCTTCCTTCTGCAATTTATATTTCTTCTTTTTCTATTTTCTCCTTCAATATATGTTGATCCTTCTTCGCTTGTCTTGGTGTCATGAATTTCAACTTCATTTCATGTCCCTCATGCCTCAAATAAAGGGAACATTCATCAGGATTGAGCATTTTAAAATGAAGCCATGCCCATCTCAAAAGAAGATGACTAGAGTTCCTGGGAGCAATATCACATAATAGTTCTTTCACAAATTGTCATGTACTGAATTTGATCCTTGCTTAATTCGGGTGAAAGCTTGTTCGTAACTATAGTTTCTCAACCAATCTTTGGCTTACAACATTGTTTTCGCTTTTGTAAAGGAATGCAACTAAACATGGGTGGCCTTCGATTAAACACCTTGTTCTCTACTACCTTTTTCATAATCTTTTTCTTTACTTAGTTTTCTTTTTCTTCAATTTCCCTTCCTTCTGCAGTTTATTTTTCTTCTTTTTGTATTCTTTGTTTTTCTATTTTCTCCTTCAACGTATGTTAATCCTTCTTGGCTTGTCTTGGTGTCATAAATTTCAACTTCATTTCATGTCCGTCATGCCTCAAATAAAGGGAACGTTCTTCAGGATTAAGCGTTTTAAAATAAAGCCATGCCCATCTCAAAATAAGATGACAAGATTTGTGGGAGCAATATCACATAATACTTCTTTCACAAATTGTCATGTACTGAATTTGATCCTTGCTTGATTCGGGTGAAAGCTTGTTGGTAACTGTAATTTCTCCACCAATCTTTGGCTTACAACATTGTTGCCGCTTTCGTAAACGAATGCAACTAAACATGGGTGGCCTTCGATTAAACACCTTGTTGTCTACTACCTTTTCCATAATCTTTTTCTTTACTTCCTTTTCTTATTCTTCAATTTCCCTTCCTTTTGCAGTTTATTTTTTTTCCTTTTCTATTCTTTCTTTTTCTATTTTCTCCTTCAACGTATGTTGATCCTTCTTGGCTTGTCTTGGTGTCATCAATTTAAACTTCATTTCATGTCCCTCATGCCTCAAATAAAGGGAACATTCATCAAGATTGAGCGTTTTAAAATGAAGCCATGCCCATTTCAAAAGAAGATGACAAGAGTTCGTGGGAACAATATCACATAATACTTCTTTCACACATTGTCCTGTACTAAATTTGATCCTTGCTTGATTCGGATGAAAGCTTGTTGGTAACTTGAGTTTCTCCACCAATGTTTAGCTTACAACATTGTTGTCGCTTTCGTAAACGAATGCAACTAAACATGGGTGGCCTTCGATTAAACACCTTGTTCTCTACTACCTTTTTCATAATCTTTTTCTTTACTTCCTTTTCTTATTCTTCAATTTCCCTTCCTTCTGTAGTTTATTTTTCTTCTTTTTCTATTCTTTCTTTTTCTATTTTCTCCTTCAACAAATGTTGATCCTTCTTGGCTTGTCTTGGTGTCATAAATTTCAACTTCATTTCATGTCCCTCATGCCTCAAATAAAGGGAATGTTCATCAGGATTGAGCGTTTTAAAATGAAGCCATGCCCATCTCAAAAGAAGATGACAAGAGTTCGTGGGAGTAATATCACATAATACTTCTTTCACAAATTGTCATGTACTGAATTTGATCCTTGCTTGATTCGGATGAAAGCTTGTTGGTAACTTGAGTTTCTCCACCAATCTTTGGCTTACAACATTGTTGTCGCTTTCGTAAACGAATGCAACTAAACATGGGTGGCCTTCGATTAAACACCTTGTTGTCTACTACCTTTTCCATAATCTTTTTCTTTACTTCCTTTTCTTTTTCTTCAATTTCCCTTCCTTCTGCAGTTTATATTTCTTCTTTTTCTATTCTTTCTTTTTCTATTTTCTCCTTCAACGTATGTTGATCCTTCTTGGCTTGTCTTGGTGTCATGAATTTCAACTTCATTTCATGTCCCTCACGCCTAAAATAAACGGAACATTCATCAAGATTGAGCGTTTTAAAATGAAGCCATGCCCATCTCAAAAGAAGATGACAAGAGTTCGTGGGAGCAATATCACATAATACTTCTTTCACAGATTGTTATTACTGAATTTAATCCTTGCTTGATTCGGGTGAAAGCTTGTTGGTAGCTGTACTTTCTCCACCAATCTTTGGCTTACAACATTGTTGCCGCTTTCGTAAACGAATGCAACTAAACATGGGTGGCCTTCGATTAAACACCTTGTTGTCTACTACCTTTTCCATAATCTTTTTCTTTACTTCCTTTTCTTATTCTTCAATTTCCCTTCCTTCTGCAGTTTATTTTTTTTCCTTTTCTATTCTTTCTCTTTCTATTTTCTCCTTCAACGTATGTTGATCCTTCTTGGCTTGTCTTGGTGTCATAAATTTAAACTTCATTTCATGTCCCTCATGCCTCAAATAAAGGGAACATTCATCAAGATTGAGCGTTTTAAAATGAAGCCATGCCCATTTCAAAAGAAGATGACAAGAGTTCGTGGGAACAATATCACATAATACTTCTTTCACACATTGTCCTGTACTAAATTTGATCCTTGCGTGATTCGGATGAAAGCTTGTTGGTAACTTGAGTTTCTCCACCAATGTTTAGCTTACAACATTGTTGTCGCTTTCGTAAACGAATGCAACTAAACATGGGTGGCCTTCGATTAAACACCTTGTTCTCTACTACCTTTTTCGTAATCTTTTTCTTTACTTCCTTTTCTTATTCTTCAATTTCCCTTCCTTCTGTAGTTTATTTTTCTTCTTTTTCTATTCTTTCTTTTTCTATTTTCTCCTTCAACAAATGTTGATCCTTCTTGGCTTGTCTTGGTGTCATAAATTTCAACTTCATTTCATGTCCCTCATGCCTCAAATAAAGGGAATGTTCATCAGGATTGAGCGTTTTAAAATGAAGCCATGCCCATCTCAAAAGAAGATGACAAGAGTTCGTGGGAGTAATATCACATAATACTTCTTTCACAAATTGTCATGTACTGAATTTGATCCTTGCTTGATTCGGATGAAAGCTTGTTGGTAACTTGAGTTTCTCCACCAATCTTTGGCTTACAACATTGTTGTCGCTTTCGTAAACGAATGCAACTAAACATGGGTGGCCTTCGATTAAACACCTTGTTCTCTACTACCTTTTCCATAATCTTTTTCTTTACTTCCTTTTCTTTTTCTTCAATTTCCCTTCCTTCTGCAGTTTATATTTCTTCTTTTTCTATTCTTTCTTTTTCTATTTTCTCCTTCAACGTATGTTGATCCTTCTTGGCTTGTCTTGGTGTCATGAATTTCAACTTCATTTCATGTCCCTCACGCCTAAAATAAACGGAACATTCATCAAGATTGAGCGTTTTAAAATGAAGCCATGCCCATCTCAAAAGAAGATGACAAGAGTTCGTGGGAGCAATATCACATAATACTTCTTTCACAGATTGTTATTACTGAATTTAATCCTTGCTTGATCCGGGTGAAAGCTTGTTGGTAACTGTACTTTCTCCACCAATCTTTGGCTTACAACATTGTTGTCGCTTTCGTAAACGAATGCAACTAAACATGGGTGGCCTTCCATTAAACACCTTGTTACTACCTTTTCCATAAACTTTTTCTTTACTTCCTTTTCTTTTTCTTCAATTTCCGTTCCTTCTGCAGTTTATTTTTCTTCTTTTTCTATTCTTTCTTTTCTATTTTCTCCTTCAGCCTATGTTGATCCTTACTGGCTTGCCTTGGTGTCATAAATATCGACTTCATTTCATGTCCCTCATGCCTCAAACAAAGGGAACATTCATCAAGATTTAGCGTTTTAAAATGAAGCCATGCCCATCTCAAAAGAAGATGACAAGAGTTCTTGGGAACAATATCACATAATACTTCTATCACACATTGTCCTGTACTGAATTTGATCCTTGCTTGATTCGGATGAAAGCTTGTTGATAACTTGAGTTTCTCCACCAATCTTTAGCTTACAACATTGTTGTCGCTTTTGTAAACGAATGCAACTAAACATGGGTGGCCTTCGATTAAACACCTTGTTCTCTACTACCTTTTCCATAATCTTTTTCTTTAGTTCCTTTTCTTTTTCTTCAATTTCCCTTCCTTTTGCAGTTTATATTTCTTCTTTTTCTATTCTTTCTTTTTCTATTTTCTCCTGCAACGTATGTTGATCCTTCTTCGCTTGTCTTGGTGTCATGAATTTCAAGTTCATTTCATGTCCCTCATGCCTCAAATAAAGGGAACATTCTTCAAGATTGAGCGTTTTAAAATGAAGCCATGCCCATTTCAAAAGAAGATGACAAGAGTTCGTGGGAACAATATCACATATTCCATAATCTTTTTCTTTACTTCCTTTTCTTTTTCTTCAATTTCCCTTCCTTCTGCAGTTTATATTTCTTCTTTTTCTATTCTTTCTTTTTCTATTTTCTCCTTCAACGTATGTTGATCCTTCTTCGCTTGTCTTGGTGTCATGAATTTCAAGTTCATTTCATGTCCCTCATGCCTCAAATAAAGGGAACATTCATCAAGATTGAGCGTTTTAAAATGAAGCCATGCCCATTTCAAAAGAAGATGACAAGAGTTCGTGGGAGCAATATCACATAATACTTCTTTCACACATTGTCCTGTACTAAATTTGATCCTTGCTTGATTCGGATGAAAGCTTGTTGGTAACTTGAGTTTCTTCACCAATGTTTAGCTTACAACATTGTTGTCGCTTTCGTAAACGAATGCAACTAAACATGGGTGGCCTTCGATTAAACACCTTGTTCTCTACTACCTTTTCCATAATCTTTTTCTTTACTTCCTTTTCTTTTTCTTCAATTTCCCTTCCTTCTGCAGTTTATATTTCTTCTTTTTCTATTCTTTCTTTTTCTATTTTCTCCTTCAACGTATGTTGATCCTTCTTGGCTTGTCTTGGTGTCATGAATTTCAACTTCATTTCATGTCCCTCACGCCTAAAATAAACGGAACATTCATCAAGATTGAGCGTTTTAAAATGAAGCCATGCCCATCTCAAAAGAAGATGACAAGAGTTCGTGGGAGCAATATCACATAATACTTCTTTCACAGATTGTTATTACTGAATTTAATCCTTGCTTGATCCGGGTGAAAGCTTGTTGGTAACTGTACTTTCTCCACCAATCTTTGGCTTACAACATTGTTGTCGCTTTCGTAAACGAATGCAACTAAACATGGGTGGCCTTCGATTAAACACCTTGTTACTACCTTTTCCATAAACTTTTTCTTTACTTCCTTTTCTTTTTCTTCAATTTCCGTTCCTTCTGCAGTTTATTTTTCTTCTTTTTCTATTCTTTCTTTTCTATTTTCTCCTTCAGCCTATGTTGATCCTTACTGGCTTGCCTTGGTGTCATAAATATCGACTTCATTTCATGTCCCTCATGCCTCAAACAAAGGGAACATTCATCAAGATTTAGCGTTTTAAAATGAAGCCATGCCCATCTCAAAAGAAGATGACAAGAGTTCTTGGGAACAATATCACATAATACTTCTATCACACATTGTCCTATACTAAATTTGATCCTTGCTTGATTCGGATGAAAGCTTGTTGATAACTTGAGTTTCTCCACCAATCTTTGGCTTACAACATTGTTGTCGCTTTCGTAAACGAATGCAACTAAACATGGGTGGCCTTCGATTAAACACCTTGTTCTCTACTACCTTTTCCATAATCTTTTTCTTTACTTCCTTTTCTTTTTCTTCAATTTCCCTTCCTTCTGCAGTTTATATTTCTTCTTTTTCTATTCTTTCTTTTTCTATTTTCTCCTTCAACGTATGTTGATCCTTCTTGGCTTGTCTTGGTGTCATGAATTTCAACTTCATTTCATGTCCCTCACGCCTAAAATAAACGGAACATTCATCAAGATTGAGCGTTTTAAAATGAAGCCATGCCCATCTCAAAAGAAGATGACAAGAGTTCGTGGGAGCAATATCACATAATACTTCTTTCACAGATTGTTATTACTGAATTTAATCCTTGCTTGATTCGGGTGAAAGCTTGTTGGTAACTGTACTTTCTCCACCAATCTTTGGCTTACAACATTGTTGTCGCTTTCGTAAACGAATGCAAATAAACATGGGTGGCCTTCGATTAAACACCTTGTTACTACCTTTTCCATAAACTTTTTCTTTACTTCCTTTTCTTTTTCTTCAATTTCCGTTCCTTCTGTAGTTTATTTTTCTTCTTTTTCTATTCTTTCTTTTCTATTTTCTCCTTCAGCCTATGTTGATCCTTACTGGCTTGCCTTGGTGTCATAAATATCGACTTCATTTCATGTCCCTCATGCCTCAAACAAAGGGAACATTCATCAAGATTGAGCGTTTTAAAATGAAGCCATGCCCATTTCAAAAGAAGATGACAAGAGTTCGTGGGAGCAATATCACATAATACTTCTTTCACACATTGTCCTGTACTAAATTTGATCCTTGCTTGATTCGGATGAAAGCTTGTTGGTAACTTGAGTTTCTTCACCAATGTTTAGCTTACAACATTGTTGTCGCTTTCGTAAACGAATGCAACTAAACATTGGTGGCCTTCGATTAAACACCTTGTTCTCTACTACCTTTTTCATAATCGTTTTCTTTACTTCCTTTTCTTATTCTTCAATTTCCCTTCCTTCTGTAGTTTATTTTTCTTCTTTTTCTATTCTTTCTTTTTCTATTTTCTCCTTCAACAAATGTTGATCCTTCTTGGCTTGTCTTGGTGTCATAAATTTCAACTTCATTTCATGTCCCTCATGCCTCAAATAAAGGGAATGTTCATCAGGATTGAGCGTTTTAAAATGAAGCCATGCCCATCTCAAAAGAAGATGACAAGAGTTCGTGGGAGTAATATCACATAATACTTCTTTCACAAATTGTCATGTACTGAATTTGATCCTTGCTTGATTCGGATGAAAGCTTGTTGGTAACTTGAGTTTCTCCACCAATCTTTGGCTTACAACATTGTTGTCGCTTTCGTAAACGAATGCAACTAAACATGGGTGGCCTTCGATTAAACACCTTGTTCTCTACTACCTTTTCCATAATCTTTTTCTTTACTTCCTTTTCTTTTTCTTCAATTTCCCTTCCTTCTGCAGTTTATATTTCTTCTTTTTCTATTCTTTCTTTTTCTATTTTCTCCTTCAACGTATGTTGATCCTTCTTGGCTTGTCTTGGTGTCATGAATTTCAACTTCATTTCATGTCCCTCACGCCTAAAATAAACGGAACATTCATCAAGATTGAGCGTTTTAAAATGAAGCCATGCCCATCTCAAAAGAAGATGACAAGAGTTCGTGGGAGCAATATCACATAATACTTCTTTCACAGATTGTTATTACTGAATTTAATCCTTGCTTGATTCGGGTGAAAGCTTGTTGGTAACTGTACTTTCTCCACCAATCTTTGGCTTACAACATTGTTGTCGCTTTCGCAAACGAATGCAACTAAACATGGGTGGCCTTCGATTAAACACCTTGTTACTACCTTTTCCATAAACTTTTTCTTTACTTCCTTTTCTTTTTCTTCAATTTCCGTTCCTTCTGCAGTTTATTTTTCTTCTTTTTCTATTCTTTCTTTTCTATTTTCTCCTTCAGCCTATGTTGATCCTTACTGGCTTGCCTTGGTGTCATAAATATCGACTTCATTTCATGTCCCTCATGCCTCAAACAAAGGGAACATTCATCAAGATTGAGCGTTTTAAAATGAAGCCATGCCCATTTCAAAAGAAGATGACAAGAGTTCGTGGGAGCAATATCACATAATACTTCTTTCACACATTGTCCTGTACTAAATTTGATCCTTGCTTGATTCGGATGAAAGCTTGTTGGTAACTTGAGTTTCTTCACCAATGTTTAGCTTACAACATTGTTGTCGCTTTCGTAAACGAATGCAACTAAACATTGGTGGCCTTCGATTAAACACCTTGTTCTCTACTACCTTTTTCATAATCGTTTTCTTTACTTCCTTTTCTTATTCTTCAATTTCCCTTCCTTCTGTAGTTTATTTTTCTTCTTTTTCTATTCTTTCTTTTTCTATTTTCTCCTTCAACAAATGTTGATCCTTCTTGGCTTGTCTTGGTGTCATAAATTTCAACTTCATTTCATGTCCCTCATGCCTCAAATAAAGGGAATGTTCATCAGGATTGAGCGTTTTAAAATGAAGCCATGCCCATCTCAAAAGAAGATGACAAGAGTTCGTGGGAGTAATATCACATAATACTTCTTTCACAAATTGTCATGTACTGAATTTGATCCTTGCTTGATTCGGATGAAAGCTTGTTGGTAACTTGAGTTTCTCCACCAATCTTTGGCTTACAACATTGTTGTCGCTTTCGTAAACGAATGCAACTAAACATGGGTGGCCTTCGATTAAACACCTTGTTCTCTACTACCTTTTCCATAATCTTTTTCTTTACTTCCTTTTCTTTTTCTTCAATTTCCCTTCCTTCTGCAGTTTATATTTCTTCTTTTTCTATTCTTTCTTTTTCTATTTTCTCCTTCAACGTATGTTGATCCTTCTTGGCTTGTCTTGGTGTCATGAATTTCAACTTCATTTCATGTCCCTCACGCCTAAAATAAACGGAACATTCATCAAGATTGAGCGTTTTAAAATGAAGCCATGCCCATCTCAAAAGAAGATGACAAGAGTTCGTGGGAGCAATATCACATAATACTTCTTTCACAGATTGTTATTACTGAATTTAATCCTTGCTTGATTCGGGTGAAAGCTTGTTGGTAACTGTACTTTCTCCACCAATCTTTGGCCTACAACATTGTTGTCGCTTTCGTAAACGAATGCAACTAAACATGGGTGGCCTTCGATTAAACACCTTGTTACTACCTTTTCCATAAACTTTTTCTTTACTTCCTTTTCTTTTTCTTCAATTTCCGTTCCTTCTGCAGTTTATTTTTCTTCTTTTTCTATTCTTTCTTTTCTATTTTCTCCTTCAGCCTATGTTGATCCTTACTGGCTTGCCTTGGTGTCATAAATATCGACTTCATTTCATGTCCCTCATGCCTCAAACAAAGGGAACATTCATCAAGATTGAGCGTTTTAAAATGAAGCCATGCCCATTTCAAAAGAAGATGACAAGAGTTCGTGGGAGCAATATCACATAATACTTCTTTCACACATTGTCCTGTACTAAATTTGATCCTTGCTTGATTCGGATGAAAGCTTGTTGGTAACTTGAGTTTCTTCACCAATGTTTAGCTTACAACATTGTTGTCGCTTTCGTAAACGAATGCAACTAAACATGGGTGGCCTTCGATTAAACACCTTGTTCTCTACTACCTTTTTCATAATCGTTTTCTTTACTTCCTTTTCTTATTCTTCAATTTCCCTTCCTTCTGTAGTTTATTTTTCTTCTTTTTCTATTCTTTCTTTTTCTATTTTCTCCTTCAACAAATGTTGATCCTTCTTGGCTTGTCTTGGTGTCATAAATTTCAACTTCATTTCATGTCCCTCATGCCTCAAATAAAGGGAATGTTCATCAGGATTGAGCGTTTTAAAATGAAGCCATGCCCATCTCAAAAGAAGATGACAAGAGTTCGTGGGAGTAATATCACATAATAGTTCTTTCACAAATTGTCATCAACTGAATTTGATCCTTGCTTGATTCGGATGAAAGCTTGTTGATAACTTGAGTTTCTCCACCAATCTTTAGCTTACAACATTGTTGTCGCTTTTGTAAACGAATGCAACTAAACATGGGTGGCCTTCGATTAAACACCTTGTTCTCTACTACCTTTTCCATAATCTTTTTCTTTACTTCCTTTTCTTTTTCTTCAATTTCCCTTCCTTCTGCAGTTTATATTTCTTCTTTTTCTATTTTCTCCTTCAACGTATGTTGATCTTCGTTCGCTTGTCTTGGTGTCATGAATTTCAACTTCATTTCATGTCCCTCATGCCTCAAATAAAAGGAACGTTCATCAGGATTGAGCGTTTTAAAATGAAGCCATGCCCATCTCAAAAGAAGATGACTAGAGTTCGTGAGAGCAATATCACATAATACTTCTTTCACAAATTGTCATGTACTGAATTTGATCCTCTCTTAATTCGGGTGAAAGCTTGTTGGTAACTGTAGTTTCTCCATCAATCTTTGGCTTAGAACATTGTTGTCGCTTTTGTAAATGAATGCAACTAAACATGGATGGCCTTCGATTAAACACCTTGTTCTGTACTACCTTTTTCATAATCTTTTTGTTTACTTCCTTTTCTTATTCTTCAATTTCCCTTCCTTCTGCAGTTTTTGTTTTTTCCTTTTCTATTCTTTCTTTTACTATCTTCTCCTTCAACGTATGTTGATCCTTCTTGGCTTGTCTTGGTGTCATGAATTTCAAGTTCATTTCATGTCCCTCATGCCTCAAATAAAGGGAACATTCATCAAGATTGAGCGTTTTAAAATGAAGCCATGCCCATTTCAAAAGAAGATGACAAGAGTTCGTGGGAACAATATCACATAATACTTCTTTCACACATTGTCCTGTACTAAATTTGATCCTTGCTTGATTCGGATGAAAGCTTGATGGTAACTTGAGTTTCTCCACCAATGTTTAGCTTACAACATTGTTGTCGCTTTCGTAAACGAATGCAACTAAACATGGGTGGCCTTCGATTAAACACCTTGTTCTCTACTACCTTTTTCATAATCGTTTTCTTTACTTCCTTTTCTTATTCTTCAATTTCCCTTCCTTCTGTAGTTTATTTTTCTTCTTTTTCTATTCTTTCTTTTTCTATTTTCTCCTTCAACAAATGTTGATCCTTCTTGGCTTGTCTTGGTGTCATAAATTTCAACTTCATTTCATGTCCCTCATGCCTCAAATAAAGGGAATGTTCATCAGGATTGAGCGTTTTAAAATGAAGCCATGCCCATCTCAAAAGAAGATGACAAGAGTTCGTGGGAGTAATATCACATAATAGTTCTTTCACAAATTGTCATGAACTGAATTTGATCCTTGCTTGATTCGGATGAAAGCTTGTTGATAACTTGAGTTTCTCCACCAATCTTTAGCTTACAACATTGTTGTCGCTTTTGTAAACGAATGCAACTAAACATGGGTGGCCTTCGATTAAACACCTTGTTCTCTACTACCTTTTCCATAATCTTTTTCTTTACTTCCTTTTCTTTTTCTTCAATTTCCCTTCCTTCTGCAGTTTATATTTCTTCTTTTTCTATTTTCTCCTTCAACGTATGTAGATCTTTGTTCGCTTGTCTTGGTTCATGAATTTCAACTTCATTTCATGTCCCTCATGCCTCAAATAAAAGGAACGTTCATCAGGATTGAGCGTTTTAAAATGAAGCCATGCCCATCTCAAAAGAAGATGACTAGAGTTCGTGAGAGCAATATCACATAATACTTCTTTCACAAATTGTCATGTACTGAATTTGATCCTCTCTTAATTCGGGTGAAAGCTTGTTGGTAACTGTAGTTTCTCCATCAATCTTTGGCTTAGAACATTGTTGTCGCTTTTGTAAATGAATGCAACTAAACATGGATGGCCTTCGATTAAACACCTTGTTCTGTACTACCTTTTTCATAATCTTTTTGTTTACTTCCTTTTCTTATTCTTCAATTTCCCTTCCTTCTGCAGTTTTTGTTTTTTCCTTTTCTATTCTTTCTTTTACTATTTTCTCCTTCAACGTATGTTGATCCTTCTTGGCTTGTCTTGGTGTCATGAATTTCAAGTTCATTTCATGTCCCTCATGCCTCAAATAAAGGGAACATTCATCAAGATTGAGCGTTTTAAAATGAAGCCATGCCCATTTCAAAAGAAGATGACAAGAGTTCGTGGGAACAATATCACATAATACTTCTTTCACACATTGTCCTGTAATAAATTTGATCCTTGCTTGATTCGGATGAAAGCTTGTTGGTAACTTGAGTATCTCCACCAATCTTTGGCTTACAACATTGTTATCGCTTTCGTAAATGAATGCAACTAAACATGGATGGCCTTCGATTAAACACCTTGTTCTGTACTACCTTTTTCATAATCTTTTTGTTTACTTCCTTTTCTTATTCTTCAATTCCCTTCCTTCTGCAGTTTTTGTTTTTTCCTTTTCTATTCTTTCTTTTACTATTTTCTCCTTCAACGTATGTTGATCCTTCTTGGCTTGTCTTGGTGTCATAATTTTAAACTTCATTTCATGTCCCTCATGCCTCAAATAAATGGAACATTCATCAAGATTGAGCGTTTTAAAATGAAGCCATGCCCATCTCAAAAGAAGATGACAAGAGTTCGTGGGAGCAATATCACATAATACATCTTTCACAAATTGTCCTGTACTGAATTTGATCCTTGCTTGATTCGGATGAAAGCTTGTTGTCAACTTCAGTTTGTCCACCAATCTTTGGCATACAACATTGTTGTCGCTTTCGTAAACGAATGCAACTAAACATGGGTGGCCTTCGATTAAACACCTTGTTCTCTACTACCTTTTCCATAATCTTTTTCTTTACTTCCTTTTCTTTTTCTTCAATTTCCCATCCTTCTGCAGTTTATATTTCTTGTTTTTCTATTCATTATTTTTCTATTTTCTCCTTCAACGTATGTTGATCTTTCTTCGCTTGTCTTGGTGTCATGAATTTCAACTTCATTTCATGTCCCTCATGCCTCAAATAAAAGGAACGTTCATCAGGATTGAGCGTTTTAAAATGAAGCCATGCCCATCTCAAAAGAAGATGACAAAAGTTCGTGGGAGCAATACCACATAATACTTCTTTCACAGATTGTCATCTACTTAATTTGATCCTTGCTTGATTCGGGTGAAAGCTTGTTGGTAACTGTAGTTTCTCCCCCAATCTTTGGCTTACAACATTGTTGTCGCTTTCGTAAACAAATGCAACTAAAGATGGGTGGCCTTCGATAAAACACCTTGTTCTCTACTACCTTTTCCATAATCCTTTTCTTTACTTCCTTTTCTTTTGCTTCAATTTCCCTTCCTTCTGCAGTTTATATTTCTTCTTTTTCGATTCTTTCTTTTTCTATTTTCTCCTTCAACATATGTTGATCCTTCTTGGCTTGTCTTGGTGTCATGAATTTCAGCTTCATTTCATGTCCCTCACGCCTAAAATAAACGGAACATTCATCAAGATTGAGCGTTTTAAAATGAAGCCATGCCCATCTCAAAAGAAGATGACAAGAGTTCGTGGGAGCAATATCACATAATACTTCTTTCACAGATTGTTATTACTGAATTTAATCCTTGCTTGATTCGGGTGAAAGCTTGTTGGTAACTGTACTTTCTCCACCAATCTTTGGCTTACAACATTGTTGTCGCTTTCGTAAACGAATGCAACTAAACATGGGTGGCCTTCGATTAAACACCTTGTTACTACCTTTTCCATAAACTTTTTCTTTACTTCCTTTTCTTTTTCTTCAATTTCCGTTCCTTCTGCAGTTTATTTTTCTTCTTTTTCTATTCTTTCTTTTCTATTTTCTCCTTCAGCCTATGTTGATCCTTACTGGCTTGCCTTGGTGTCATAAATATCGACTTCATTTCATGTCCCTCATGCCTCAAACAAAGGGAACATTCATCAAGATTTAGCGTTTTAAAATGAAGCCATGCCCATCTCAAAAGAAGATGACAAGAGTTCTTGGGAACAATATCACATAATACTTCTATCACACATTGTCCTATACTGAATTTGATCCTTGCTTGATTCGGATGAAAGCTTGTTGATAACTTGAGTTTCTCCACCAATCTTTGGCTTACAACATTGTTGTCGCTTTCGTAAACGAATGCAACTAAACATGGGTGGCCTTCGATTAAACACCTTGTTACTACCTTTTCCATAAACTTTTTCTTTACTTCCTTTTCTTTTTCTTCAATTTCCGTTCCTTCTGCAGTTTATTTTTCTTCTTTTTCTATTCTTTCTTTTCTATTTTCTCCTTCAGCCTATGTTGATCCTTACTGGCTTGCCTTGGTGTCATAAATATCGACTTCATTTCATGTCCCTCATGCCTCAAACAAAGGGAACATTCATCAAGATTTAGCGTTTTAAAATGAAGCCATGCCCATCTCAAAAGAAGATGACAAGAGTTCTTGGGAACAATATCACATAATACTTCTATCACACATTGTCCTATACTGAATTTGATCCTTGCTTGATTCGGATGAAAGCTTGTTGATAACTTGAGTTTCTCCACCAATCTTTGGCTTACAACATTGTTGTCGCTTTTGTAAACGAATGCAACTAAACATGGGTGGCCTTCGATTAAACACCTTGTTCTCTACTACCTTTTCCATAATCTTTTTCTTTAGTTCCTTTTCTTTTTCTTCAATTTCCCTTCCTTCTGCAGTTTATATTTCTTCTTTTTCTATTCTTTCTTTTTCTATTTTCTCCTTCAACGTATGTTGATCCTTCTTCGCTTGTCTTGGTGTCATGAATTTCAAGTTCATTTCATGTCCCTCATGCCTCAAATAAAGGGAACATTCATCAAGATTGAGCGTTTTAAAATGAAGCCATGCCCATTTCAAAAGAAGATGACAAGAGTTCGTGGGAACAATATCACATAATACTTCTTTCACACATTGTCCTGTAGTAAATTTGATCCTTGCTTGATTCGGATGAAAGCTTGTTGGTACCTTGAGTTTCTCCTCCAATCTTTGGCTTACAACATTGTTGTCGCTTTCGTAAACGAATGCAACTAAACATGGCCTTCGATTGAACACCTTGTTGTCTACTACCTTTTCCATAAACTTTTTCTTTACTTCCTTTTCTTTTTCTTCAATTTCCCTTCCTTCTGCAGTTTATATTTCTTCTTTTTCTATTCTTTCTTTTTCTATTTTCTCCTTCAACGTATGTTGATCCTTCTTCGCTTGTCTTGGTGTCATGAATTTCAAGTTCATTTCATGTCCCTCATGCCTCAAATAAAGGGAACATTCATCAAGATTGAGCGTTTTAAAATGAAGCCATGCCCATTTCAAAAGAATATGACAAGAGTTCGTGGGAACAATATCACATAATACTTCTTTCACACATTGTCCTGTACTAAATTTGATCCTTGCTTGATTCGGATGAAAGCTTGTTGGTAACTTGAGTTTCTCCACCAATCTTTAGCTTACAACATTGTTGTCGCTTTCGTAAACGAATGCAACTAAACATGGGTGGCCTTCGATTAAACACCTTGTTCTCTACTACCTTTTTCATAATCTTTTTCTTTACTTCCTTTTCTTATTCTTCAATTTCCCTTCCTTCTGTAGTTTATTTTTCTTCTTTTTCTATTCTTTCTTTTTCTATTTTCTCCTTCAACAAATGTTGATCCTTCTTGGCTTGTCTTGGTGTCATAAATTTCAACTTCATTTCATGTCCCTCATGCCTCAAATAAAGGGAACGTTCATCAGGATTGAGCGTTTTAAAATGAAGCCATGCCCATCTCAAAAGAAGATGACAAGAGTTCGTGGGAGTAATATCACATAATACTTCTTTCACAAATTGTCATGTACTGAATTTGATCCTTGCTTGATTCGGATGAAAGCTTGTTGGTAACTTGAGTTTCTCCACCAATCTTTGGCTTACAACATTGTTGTCGCTTTCGTAAACGAATGCAACTAAACATGGGTGGCCTTCGATTAAACACCTTGTTACTACCTTTTCCATAAACTTTTTCTTTACTTCCTTTTCTTTTTCTTCAATTTCCGTTCCTTCTGCAGTTTATTTTTCTTCTTTTTCTATTCTTTCTTTTCTATTTTCTCCTTCAGCCTATGTTGATCCTTACTGGCTTGTCTTGGTGTCATAAATATCGACTTCATTTCATGTCCCTCATGCCTCAAACAAAGGGAACATTCATCAAGATTGAGCGTTTTAAAATGAAGCCATGCCCATCTCAAAAGAAGATGACAAGAGTTCGTGGGAACAATATCACATAATACTTCTATCACACATTGTCCTATACTGAATTTGATCCTTTCTTGATTCGGATGAAAGCTTGTTGATAACTTGAGTTTCTCCACCAATCTTTAGCTTACAACATTGTTGTCGCTTTTGTAAACGAATACAACTAAACATGGGTGGCCTTCGATTAAACACCTTGTTCTCTACTACATTTTCCATAATCTTTTTCTTTACTTCCTTTTCTTTTTCTTCAATTTCCCTTCCTTCTGCAGTTTATATTTCTTCTTTTTCTATTCTTTATTTTTCTATTTTCTCCTTCAACGTATGTTGATCTTTCTTCGCTTGTCTTGGTGTCATGAATTTCAACTTCATTTCATGTCCCTCATGCCTCAAATAAAGGGAACGTTCATCAGGATTGAGCGTTTTAAAATGAAGCCATGCCCATCTTAAAAGAAGATGACTAGAGTTCGTGAGAGCAATATCACATAATACTTCTTTCACAAATTGTCATGTACTGAATTTGATCCTCTCTTAATTCGGGTGAAAGCTTGTTGGTAACTATAGTTTCTCCATCAATCTTTGGCTTAGAACATTGTTATCGCTTTTGTAAATGAATGCAACTAAACATGGATGGCCTTCGATTAAACACCTTGTTCTGTACTAACTTTTTCATAATCTTTTTGTTTACTTCCTTTTCTTATTCTCCAATTCCCCTTCCTTCTGCAGTTTATGTTTTTTCCTTTTCTATTCATTCTTTTACTATTTTCTCCTTCAACGTATGTTGATCCTTCTTGGCTTGTCTTGTTGTCATAATTTTAAACTTCATTTCATATCCCTCCTGCCTCAAATAAATGGAACATTCATCAAGATTGAACGTTTTAAAAAGAAGCCATGCCCATCTCAAAAGAAGATGACAAGAGTTCGTGGGAGCAATATCACATAATACTTCTTTCACAAATTGTCATGTACTGAATTTGATCCTTGCTTGATTCGGATGAAAGCTTGTTGGTAACTTGAGTTTCTCCACCAATCTTTGGCTTACAACAATGTTGCGCTTTCGTAAACGAATGCAACTAAACATGGATGGCCTTCGATTAAACACCTTGTTGTCTACTACCTTTTCCATAAACTTTTTCCTTACTTCCTTTTCTTTTTCTTCAATTTCCCTTCCTTCTGCAGTTTATATTTCTTCTTTTTGTATTATTTCTTTTTCTATTTTCTCCTTCAAAGTATGTTGATCCTTCTTCGCTTGTCTTGGTGTCATGAATTTCAACTTCATTTCATGTCCCTCATGCCTCAAATAAAAGGAACATTCATCAAGATTGAGCGTTTTAAAATGAAGCCCTGCCCATTTCAAAAGAAGATGGCAAGTGTTCGTGGGAACAATATCACATAATTCTTCTTTCACACATTGTCCTGTACTGAATTTGATCCTTGCTTGATTCGGATGAAAGCTTGTTGGTAACTTGAGTTTGTCCACCAATCTTCGGCTTACAACATTTTTGTCGCTGTCGTAAACGAATGCAACTAAACATGGGTGGCCTTCGATTAAACACCTTGTTCTCTACTACCTTTTTCATAATCTTTTTCTTTACTTCCTTTTCTTATTTTTCAATTTCCCTTCCTTCTGCAGTTTATTTTTCTTCTTTTTCTATTCTTTCTTTTTCTATTTTCTCCTTCAACAAATGTTGATCCTTCTTGGCTTGTCTTGGTGTCATAAATTTCAACTTCATTTCATGTCCCTCATGCCTCAAATAAAGGGAACGTTCATCAGGATTGAGCGTTTTAAAATGAAGTCATGCCCATCTCAAAAGATGGTGAAAAGAGTTCGTGGGAGTAATATCACATAATACTTCTTTCACAAATTGTCATGTACTGAATTTGATCCTCGCTTGATTCGGATGAAAGCTTGTTGGTAACTTGAGTTTCTCCACCAATCTTTGGCTTACAACATTGTTGTCGCTTTCGTAAACGAATATAACTAAACATGGGTGGCCTTCGATTAAACACCTTGTTCTCTACTACCTTTGCCATAATCTTTTTCTTTACTTCCTTTTCTTTTTCTTCAATTTCCCTTCCTTCTGCAGTTTATATTTCTTCTTTTTCTATTCTTTCTTTTTCTATTTTTGATGGAGGCGTGGCTCACGATCGTCAAAGCAGTTGATGGAATCATGCCCAATACCTTTAGAGAGCGATCTCGGATTAGCTTCAAATCATAGAATAGGAACTCTTTTATAATTTTTGTAATGTTTTTGTTTGGGCTTTATTGGACCTTTAGTTGTGTTGGGCCTTTTGGTGTTTCGGCCCATAGTATATAAGCCATTGTGAGACACTTTTGTTGGCAGATTTGAGTTTTATGAAATAGTGAGTTTTCTCTCAAGTCTCGAGGTTCTCCTCAGAACCACCGATTCTTATCTTTGAATCTCTGATTCAAAGTGGCGGATCTTCCTCACTTATCTTGGAATCTCCTCCAAGTGGCGTGATTTCCTTCCGTTCCGCAAAAACCCCCAATCGACGTCCTCCATTTTCCCCCTTTTCGTTTTAGGGTTCATACCCATTTTTGTTCTAGATGAATTCCTCCCCAAATCCGAGACGATCCTTCATCATCTGGTAATCAGAGCTCGGTTAGTTGTTCTTTCAAGATTGGTTTCGGAATTTCTAGTTTGTGGTTCCAAAAATTGTCATGTTGCATTAGTTTGTTCGCAACTCTCATTCGTCTTCGGGTTTTGTCATCGTTCTTCGTTTTGTTCTCATTTATCATCTATTGATGGCTTCATGTTCGTAGTCTTCGTCTCGTAAATCTTGCACCTAAATTCGAATGGGTCATTCTTGCGCATTCTTGCTCCAACAAACAAATTCTTGCGCAGTTGGTCATGAAACACATTTAGGATGCTGACCAAATTTAATTGGGTTGATGAGAGTGTTGCTTTTGGGCTGCACGTTATGTTGGTCTGGCTAGGATATGTTGACTCAATGAACGGTACAGAAACAGAAGTCAGTTTGGGGCTCAATGGCATTTCGGTAAAACTTGTCTAGCATGGGAGTAATTAGCATGATATAATTCAGAGATTGAATTCAAGAAAACTTTTGCCTCTAGTCTTTTTGGTGTTGTGGGTTTCTCTTGGTGTTCTAAGTCATAACCTTTGGTGTTATCCTTGTGTTTTGTGCGTGTGATTTAAACAAATGCAGCCCACATGTTTGTGAAATTATCTCAGAGGAAAATTCAATTTGTGTCCTTATTTGAATGTCCACATTGCTGCTTCACTTTTTTTAGGGCTGTTTGGGGTGTGATTGGGCGGTCTTTGGTCATCCAGAAGCAGCAGATTGTGGAAGTTTGGAGGTGTGGTTGAGTGGCCAAAGCGGGGTACTGTAGTGCAGCGTTTTTATGTTAGAAGCAAAGTGATTCGGGCAATTTGGTGAAGCAGCTTGGACTCCTTTCAGTGCACAATTTAGAGTGTTTCAAGCGGTTGCAGCTCATGTTTATCTAGGATGACCCTATGTTTGGTTGAATTTGGTTGGCTCATGTCGTGCGTTAATGCGAATTGCATCAAGAACGGCGCAATGAATTATTTGGTTTAGTGCACATACACTTAATTTCCTCACATGGACGTATAGTTGAGTGCTTAAAATATGTTGATTGTTTGAGTTTGCGTTTGGTGCTTGGCATTATCCAAGGTTGGGAAGAATTTCAGTAGTGGAGGCAACCAATTTAACCCATTCGGTGGCTGCAAATTGATTCCATTATTTCTGAATTCGGTGCCAACATCTAGTGCAAACCGTGCAACCATTCAGTGAAAATTCTAGTGCAGGCAGGAATGTGAATTGGCAGCACACTATTTTTGGCAATAATCTAGTGCAAAGCTAGTGCACAATTTTAGTGGCAGCATCATAATCAAAATCAAGCTGAAAGGCGAACGTGGAATTTTTTTCGCAAATTGCTGCAGAGAGAAATTAGTTCAATTGGCTTAGTTGAGTGCAGATTAGTGGTGGAAAATTTAATCATGGGATGGTGTGCATGGTTGGATGGTACTTAGAGTTGGAAATGTGATTTGAAGCGGTGGAGGCAGGAAATCTTTGTTTGGCACACGTTATAGGAAGTTTCTTGGTGAAATTAGTTGGCCTAATCACACTAAGAAATTGCATTCGGTGCAGCAGAATTGGCCGCCAGATTTAATGCTTTCGGTTCAGTACAAATACATGTTGTAGCTTATTTGGTAAAGCTCCTATTTCAGTTTAAGCTCACCACAAATTCTTCTAGCCCTATTGGTGGCATTTAATTTGGTATGTTGTTTTAGTGCAAAGACAATCCAAGTTCTGCAGCGCCTGGACCATTTCTTCAACCAGCAACCAGCTTTGTGGCAGCAAGAAGCTGTTGTAGTAATTTCAAGCAGGATCCCTACATGGCTTATTGATGCAATGACACGTAATTGTGGACCAACTTTTGGAGCAATTAAAAATTGAATTAGCAGTGCAAAGTGCAGATTGTTTGGTGCTGATTGTGGTAGCGGGACAGTGGACTTATCAAGGACTGTTTGTGCTATGATTGGCTGATGTGTGGGGCATGAATTGAGGTTTTTTTTTTTGCTGCTGTTTTGGGACGTAACTTTGGCTGTTTGAACATGACATATTTTAGGCTGGTTTAGACCGCAAGCATGAGGCTGTTTTGGTTGCATTTATTCTGCTGTCCTCCCTCTCTTTTGGATGTTGTTATGATGGATATACATGGTGCCTATTGTGTGTATTTATGGGTCAATATTCTCGTGAGTATAAGTCTCTTTTCTTGAATTGTTAGCTTTGCTTGAGTCCTTTGTCTATCACTTTTCTTTTTGAGTTTAATTTTCCTTGGTTTCTTGTGTTGTGGGACAATGTACCTTGAGCTAAATTGTTGGAAGTATTGCTTGTGGGAGTTTGAATTAATCATCACATTTTAGCTTGAGTATTTTGTTTCACATTTCTAGTAGTAATCCTTAGATTACTCTTGTCTTTAAAAGTGCTTTTCTCGTTGTCATAGTCCTAGTTTTGTCTCATATTTACTCCCTTTGGTTTAGCCCTTTCTTGATTTTGGTGCTTTTGTAGTTTGTCTTCAAATTTCCTTGGTTTTGTCTTAGAGTTTTCTTTCCTTCAAGCCTCCTGAGTTGAGCTTAGATTCGTTACATCTTTCACTTTGATGTTGAATTCTTGATAGGTTGATTGGAGGTTCTTTGAAGAACTGAACAGAACTTGAGAGCGAGTGAATACACTTTGAGAGTGAAACACGAGTGGAATTGAGTGTAAACACATAAGGAGTGGTGAGGACCATTTGATAACTTCATCTACGTTCTTTTGCTAACCACTTACTGTGTTTTGTGTTAGTTCTTGTTTCCTCTCTTTCACTACAGGAATTAGAAACTCTGGGCACTCCAGAATGTTCCATACACGTTCGACCTTGATAGAAGATATCAACTTCATTGTGTCCAGAATTATGAGGTTGAATAACAAACTTGGGAATCTTAGAAGGGAGCACCATGAAGATAGAGGATCATTGCCAAGCAACCAAACAAGTGCTATTAGGTGCACCAAGTGTGAAGGATATGGACATGAAAATTATCAATGTCCTAATTGAAACGCAAAGTACCTGAATCTTGAAGATCTCCAAGATTACATTGTATACTTGAAAGAGGTGAAAAGGGGTGTTAGGCAAAAGCTCGAAGTCAGACGAGAGCAACAAGCAGAAAGGGAGTGGGAAAAGGCAAGACAAGAGAGAGAGTTGAAAAAGGAAAAAGAGCTAAAAGAGAGAAAGGAGAAAGAGCTAAGAGAGCAAGAGAAGAAAAAGCAAAGAGAAAGAAAGGAGCTAGAGATGAGAGAAAGAGAACAAAAGATGAAAGAGCTTAGAGAAAGAAAAGAGCAAGAGCTACAAGAGCGAGAGGAGAAAGAACAAAGAGCAAAGGAAGAAGAAGAACAAAAAGAGAAACACGAGAAAGAGTCTCTCGTCACACCCTTGACATGCATGGTTGGGATGAAATCCTTAAAGGGGGATGATAATGCGTTAAATTATTATTCCCATTCACACCATGATTTTTCATTTTCATTGGGAACACTTACTAACCCCTCTCTTTTGGTCTTAATGCCTAGGGAAGACTTATACATTAAGGAGCAATGGCATAAGCAATGGGGTGAGGAAAAGATGATAGAAAGGGCAACAACAACATGGGCAACACATGAAGCTGACTTTAATCATCTGCTAGTGTGTTTGTCCTATCCTGAAAATCCTACGGGATTTCAAGGACACTCTTTTTCTATTATGATTACTATGGCTTATTTTCCCTTGTGTTTCATTGTGAATAGTATAGTTGTGTTGAAACTCTTTGATGTGTTCTGCAGGTTTATCTCTGATCCTGGAGGACAATCTCCAACCACCTTGATAATAAGAGATGGACCTTTCCCACGATTTCAATCACATTTTTTTTAGAAAGCACTTTATTTTTATCTTTAGACTATTCAGGTTTTGTGAGCTTTCAACACTTATGTATGTGTGTTTGGTTGTAGGTAATAAAACGCTAAAATTCGAGGTCGAATTTTCTCCAACCTGGAGGCAATGATGGAGGCGTGGCTCACGATCGTCAAAGCAGTTGATGGAATCATGCCCAATACCTTTAGAGAGCGATCTCGGATTAGCTTCAAATCATAGAATAGGAACTCTTTTATAATTTTTGTAATGTTTTTGTTTGGGCTTTATTGGACCTTTAGTTGTGTTGGGCCTTTTGGTGTTTCGGCCCATAGTATATAAGCCCTTGTGAGACACTTTTGTTGGCAGATTTGAGTTTTATGAAACAGTGAGTTTTCTCTCAAGTCTCGAGGTTCTCCTCAGAACCACCGATCCTTATCTTTGAATCTCCGATTCAAAGTGGCGGATCTTCCTCACTTATCTTGGAATCTCCTCCAAGTGGCGTGATTTCCTTCCGTTCCGCAAAAACCCCCAATCGACGTCCTCCATTTTCCCCCTTTTCGTTTTAGGGTTCATACCCATTTTTGTTCTAGATGAATTCCTCCCCAAATCCGAGACGATCCTTCATCAATTTTCTCCTTCAACGTATGTTGATCCTTCTTCGCTTGTCTTGGTGTCATGAATTTCAACTTCATTTCATGTCCCTCATGCCTAAAATAAACGGAACATTCATCAAGATTGAGCATTTTAAAATCAAGCCATGCCCATCTCAAAAGAAGATGACAAGAGTTCGTGGGAGCAATATCACATAACACTTCTTTCACAAATTGTCATGTACTGAATTTGATCCTTGCTTGATTCGGGTGAAAGCTTGTTGGTAACTGTAGTTTCTCCACCAATCTTTGGCTTACAACATTGTTGTCGCTTTTGTAAACGAATGCAACTAAACATGGGTGGCCTTCGATTAAACACCTTGTTCTCTACTACCTTTTTCATAATCTTTTTCTTTAATTGGTTTTCTTTTTCTTCAATTTCCCTTCCTTCTGCAGTTTATTTTTCTTCTTTTTCTATTTTCTCCTTCAACGTATGTTGATCCTTCTTGCCTTGTCTTGGTGTCATGACTTTCAACTTCATTTCATGTCCCTCATGCCTAAAATAAACGGAACATTCATCAAGATTGAGCGTTTGAAAATGAAGCCATGCCCATCTCAAAAGAAGATGACAAGAGTTCGTGGGAACAATATCACATAATACTTCTTTCACACATTGTCATGTACTGAATTTGATCCTTGCTTGATTCGGATGAAAGCTTGTTGGTAACTTGAGTTTCTCCACCAATCTTTGGCTTACAACATTGTTGTCGCTTTCGTAAACGAATGCAACTAAACATGGGTGGCCTTCGATTAAACACCTTATTGTCTACTACCTTTTCCATCATCTTTTTCTTTAGTTCCTTTTCTTTTTCTTCAATTTCCCTTCCTTCTGCAGTTTATATTTCTTCTTTTTCTATTCTTTCTTTTTCTATTTTCTCCTTCAACGTATGTTGATCCTTCTTGGCTTGTCTTGGTGTCATGAATTTCAACTTCATTTCATGTGCCTCATGCCTCAAATAAAGGGAACATTCATCAAGATTGAGCGTTTAAAAATGAAGCCATGCCCATCTTAAAAGAAGATGACAAGAGTTCGTGGGAACAATATCACATAATACATCCTTCACACATTGTCTTGTACTGAATTTGATCCTTGCTTGATTCGGATGAAAGCTTGTTGGTAACTTGAGTTTCTCCACCAATCTTTGGCTTACAACATTGTTGTCGCTTTCGTAAACGAATGCAACTAAACATGGGTGGCCTTCGATTAAACACCTTGTTGTCTACTACCTTTTCCATAATCTTTTTCTTTACTTCCTTTTCTTTTTCTTCAATTTCCCTTTCTTCTGCAGTTTATATTTCTTCTTTTTCTATTCTTTCTTTTTCTATTTTCTCCTTCAACGTATGTTGATCCTTCTTGGCTTGTCTTGGTGTCATGAATTTCAACTTCATTTCATGTCCCTCATGCCTCAAATAAAGGGAACATTCATCAAGATTGAGCGTTTTAAAATGAAGCCATGCCCATCTCAAAAGAAGATGACAAGAGTTCGTGGGAGCAATATCACATAATACTTCTTTCACAAATTGTCATGTACTAAATTTGATCCTTGCTTGATTCGGATGAAAGCTTGTTGGTAACTTGAGTTTCTCCACCAATCTTTGGCTTACAACATTGTTGTCGCTTTCGTAAATGAATGCGACTAAACATGGGTGGCCTTCGATTAAACACCTTGTTCTCTACTACCTTTTCTATAATCTATTTCTTTACTTCCTCTTCCTTTTCTTCAATTTCCCTTCCTTCTGCAGTTTATATTTCTTCTTTTTCTATTTTCTCCTTCAACGTATGTTGATCCTTCTTGGCTTGTCTTGGTGTCATGAATTTCAACTTCATTTCATGTCCCTCACGCCTCAAATAAACGGAACATTCATCAAGATTGAGCGTTTTAAAATGAAGTTATGCCCATCTCAAAAGAAGATGACAAGAGTTCGTGGGAGCAATATCACATAATACTTCTTTCACAAATTGTCATGTACTAAATTTGATCCTTGCTTGATTCGGATGAAAGCTTGTTGGTAACTTGAGTTTCTCCACCAATCTTTGGCATACAACATTGTTGTCGCTTTCGTAAACGAATGCAACTAAACATGGGTGACCTTCGATTAAACACCTTGTTGTCTACTACCTTTTCCATACTCTTTTTCTTTACTTCCTTTTCTTTTTCTTCAATTTCCCTTCCTTCTGCAGTTTATATTTCTTCTTTTTCTATTCTTTCTTTTTCTATTTTCTCCTTCAACGTATGTTGATCCTTCTTGCCTTGTCTTGGTGTCATGACTTTCAACTTCATTTCATGTCCCTCATGCCTAAAATAAACGGAACATTCATCAAGATTGAGCGTTTGAAAATGAAGCCATGCCCATCTCAAAAGAAGATGACAAGAGTTCGTGGGAACAATATCACATAATACTTCTTTCACACATTGTCATGTACTGAATTTGATCCTTGCTTGATTCGGATGAAAGCTTGTTGGTAACTTGAGTTTCTCCACCAATCTTTGGCTTACAACATTGTTGTCGCTTTCGTAAACGAATGCAACTAAACATGGGTGGCCTTCGATTAAACACCTTGTTGTCTACTACCTTTTCCATCATCTTTTTCTTTACTTCCTTTTCTTTTTCTTCAATTTCCCTTCCTTCTGCAGTTTATATTTCTTCTTTTTCTATTCTTTCTTTTTCTATTTTCTCCTTCAACGTATGTTGATCCTTCTTGGCTTGTCTTGGTGTCATGAATTTCAACTTCATTTCATGTCCCTCATGCCTCAAATAAAGGGAACATTCATCAAGATTGAGCGTTTTAAAATGAAGCCATGCCCATCTCAAAAGAAGATGACAAGAGTTCGTGGGAACAATATCACATAATACATCCTTCACACATTGTCCTGTACTGAATTTGATCCTTGCTTGATTCGGATGAAAGCTTGTTGGTAACTTGAGTTTCTCCACCAATCTTTGGCTTACAACAATGTTGTCGCTTTCGTAAATGAATGCGACTAAACATGGGTGGCCTTCGATTAAACACCTTGTTCAATACTACCTTTTCTATAATCTTTTTCTTTACTTCCTCTTCCTTTTCTTCAATTTCCCTTCCTTCTGCAGTTTATATTTCTTCTTTTTCTATTTTCTCCTTCAACGTATGTTGATCCTTCTTGGCTTGTCTTGGTGTCATGAATTTCAACTTCATTTCCTGTCCCTCACGCCTCAAATAAACAGAACATTCATCAAGATTGAGCGTTTTAAAATGAAGTCATGCCCATCTCAAAAGAAGATGACAAGAGTTCGTGGGAGCAATATCACATAATACTTCTTTCACAAATTGTCATGTACTAAATTTGATCCTTGCTTGATTCGGATGAAAGCTTGTTGGTAACTTGAGTTTCTCCACCAATCTTTGGCTTACAACATTGTTGTCGCTTTCGTAAACGAATGCAACTAAACATGGGTGGCCTTCGATTAAACACCTTGTTGTCTACTACCTTTCCATAATCTTTTTCTTTACTTCCTTTTCTTTTTCTTCAATTTCCCTTCCTTCTGCAGTTTATATTTCTTCTTTTTCTATTCTTTCTTTTTCTATTTTCTCCTTCAACGTATGTTGATCCTTCTTGGCTTGTCTTGGTGTCATGAATTTCAACTTCATTTCATGTCCCTCATGCCTCAAATAAAGGGAACATTCATCAAGATTGAGCGTTTTAAAATGAAGCCATGCCCATCTCAAAAGAAGATGACAAGAGTTCGTGGGAACAATATCACATAATACATCCTTCACACATTGTCCTGTACCGAATTTGATCCTTGCTTGATTCGGATGAAAGCTTGTTGGTAACTTGAGTTTCTCCACCAATCTTTGGCTTACAACATTGTTGTCGCTTTCGTAAATGAATGCGACTAAACATGGGTGGCCTTCGATTAAACACCTTGTTCTCTACTACCTTTTCTATAATCTTTTTGTTTACTTCCTCTTCCTTTTCTTCAATTTCCCTTCCTTCTGCAGTTTATATTTCTTCTTTTTCTATTTTCTCCTTCAACGTATGTTGATCCTTCTTGGCTTGTCTTGGTGTCATGAATTTCAACTTCATTTCATGTCCGTCATGCCTCAAATAAAGGGAACATTCATCAAGATTGAGCGTTTTAAAATGAAGCCATGCCCATCTTAAAAGAAGATGACAAGAGTTCGTGGGAACAATATCACATAATACATCCTTCACACATTGTCTTGTACTGAATTTGATCCTTGCTTGATTCGGATGAAAGCTTGTTGGTATCTTGAGTTTCTCCACCAATCTTTGGCTTACAACATTGTTGTCGCTTTCGTAAATGAATGCGACTAAATATGTGTGGCCTTCGATTAAACACCTTGTTCTCTACTACCTTTTCCATAATCTTTTTCTTTACTTCCTTTTGTTTTTCTTCAATTTCCCTTCCTTCTGCAGTTTATATTTCTTCTTTTTCTATTTTCTCCTTCAACGTATGTTGATCCTTCTTGGCTTGTCTTGGTGTCATAAATTTCAACTTCATTTCATGTCCCTCATGCCTCAAATAAAGGGAACATTCATCAAGATTGAGCGTTTTAAAGTGAAGCCATGCCCATCTCAAAAGAAGATGACAAGAGTTCGTGGGAGCAATATCACATAATACTTCTTTCACACATTGTCATTACTGAATTTGATCCTTGCTTGATTCGGGTGAATGCTTGTTGGTAACTGTAGTTTCTCCACCAATCTTTGGCTTACAACGTTGTTGTCACTTTCGTAAACGAATGCAACTAAACATGAGTGGCCTTCGATTAAACACCTTGTTCTCTACTACCTTTTCCATAATCTTTTTCTTAACTTCCTTTTCTTTTTCTTCAATTTCCCTTCCTTCTGCAGTTTATGTTTCTTCTTTTTCTATTCTTTCTTTTTCTATTTTCTCCTTCAACGTATGTTGATCCTTCCTTGCTTGTCTTGGTGTCATGAATTTAAAATTCATTTCATGTCCCTCATGCCTCAAATAAAGGGAACATTCATCATGATTGAGCGTTTGAAAATGAAGCCATGCCCATCTCAAAAGAAGATGACAAGAGTTCGTGGGAACAATCTCACATAATTCTTCTTTCACAAATTGTCCTGTACTGAATTTGATCCTTGCTTGATTCGGATGAAAGCTTGTTGGTAACTTGAGTTTCTCCACCAATCTTTGGCTTACAACATTGTGTTCGCTTTCGTAAACGAATGCAACTAAACATGGGTGGCCTTCGATTAAACACCTTGTTCTCTACTACCTTTTCCATAATCTTTTTCTTTACTTCCTTTTCTTTTTCTTCAATTTCCCTTCCTTCTGCAGTTTATATTTCTTCTTTTTCTATTCTTTCTTTTTCTATTTTCTCCTTCAACGTATGTTGATCCTTCTTTACTTCTCTTGGTGTCATGAATTTCAACTTCATTTCATGTCCCTCATGCCTCAAATAAACGGAACATTCATCAAGATTGAGCGTTTTAAAAAGAAGCCATGCCCATATCAAAAGAAGATGACAAGAGTTCGTGGGCACAATCTCACATAATTCTTCTTTCACAGATTGTCCTGTACTGAATTTGATCCTTCCTTGATTCGGATGAAAGCTTGTTGGTAACTTGAGTTTCTCCACCAATCTTTGGCTTACAACATTATTGTCGCTTTCGTAAACGAATGCAACTAAACATGGGTGGCCTTCGATTAAACACCTTGTTCTCTACTACCTTTTCCATAATCTTTTTATTTACTTCCTTTTCTTTTTCTTCAATTTCCCTTCCTTCTGCAGTTTATATTTCTTCTTTTTCTATTCTTGCTTTTTCTATTTTCTCCTTCAACGTATGTTGATCCTTCTTGGCTTGTCTTGGTGTCATAAATTTCAACTTCATTTCATGTCCCTCATGCCTCAAATAAGGGAAGGTTCATCAAGATTGAGCCTATTAAAATGACTCCATGCCCATCTCAAAAGAAGATGACAAGAGTTTCTGGGAACAATGTCACATAATACTTCTTTCACACATTATCCTGTACTGAATTTGATCCTTGCTTGATTCGGATGAAAGCTTGCTGGTAACTTGAGTTTCTCCACCAATCTTTGGCTTACAACATTGTTGTCGCTTTCGTAAACGAATGCAACTAAACATGGGTGGCCTTCGATTAAACACCTTGTTCTCTACTACCTTTTCCATCATCTTTTTCTTTACTTCCTTTTCTTTTTCTTCAATTTCCCTTCCTTCTGCAGTTTATATTTCTTCTTTTTCTATTCTTTCTTTTTTATTTTCTCCTTCAACGTATGTTGATCCTTCTTTGCTTCTCTTGGTGTCATGAATTTCAACTTCATTTCATGTCCCTCATGCCTCAAATAAACGGAACATTTATCAAGATTGAGCGTTTTAAAATGAAGCCATGCCCATCTCAAAAGAAGATGACAAGAGTTCGTGGGAACAATATCACATAATACTTCTTTCACACATTGTCCTGTACTGACTTTGATCCTTGCTTGATTCGGATGAAAGCTTGTTGGTAACTTGAGTTTGTCCACCAATCCTTCGCTTACAATGTTGTTGTAGCTTTTGTAAACGAATGCGACTAAACATGGGTGGCTTTCGATTAAACACCTTGTTCTCTACTACCTTTTCCATAATCTTTTTCTTTACTTCCTTTTCTTTTTCTTCAATTTCCCTTCCTTCTGCAGTTTATTTTTCTTCTTTTTCTATTCTTTCTTTTTCTATTTTCTCCTTCAACGTATGTTGATCCTTCTTGGCTTGTCTTGGTGTCATGAATTTCAAATTCATTTCATGTCCGTCATGCCTCAAATAAAGGGAACATTTATCAAGATTGAGCGTGTAAAAATGAAGCAATGCCCATCTCAAAAGAAGATGACAAGAGTTCGTGGGAACAATATCACATAATACTTCTGTCACACATTATCGTGTATTGAATTTGATCCTTCCTTGATTCGGGTGAAAGGTTGTTGGTAACTTGAGTTTCTCTACCAATCTTTGGCTTACAACATTGTTGTCGCTTTCGTAACCGAATGCAACTAAACATGGGTGGCCTTCGATTAAACACCTTGTTCTCTACTACCTTTTCCATAATCTTTTTCTTTACTTCCTTTTCTTTTTCTTTAATTTCCCTTCCTTCTGCAGTTTATATTTCTTCTTTTTCTATTCTTTCTTTTTCTATTTTCTCCTTCAACGTTTGTTGATCCTTCTTCGCTTGTCTTGGCGTTATAAATTTCAACTTCATTTCATGTCCCTCATTCCTCAAATAAAGGGAACGTTGATCAAGATTCAGCGCTTTAAAATGAAGCCATGCCCATCGCAAAAGAAGATGACAAGAGTTCGTGGGAACAATATCACATAATACTTCTTTCACACATTGTCTTGTATTGAATTTGATCCTTGCTTGATTCGGATGAAAGTTTGTTGGTAACTTGAGTTTCTCCACCAATATTTTGGCTTACAACATTGTTGTCGCTTTCGTAAACGAATGCAACTAAACATGGGTGGCCTACGATTAAATACGTTGTTCTCTACTACCTTTTCCATAATCTTTTTCTTTACTTCCTTTTCTTTTTCTTCAATTTCCCTTCCTTCTGCAGTTTACATTTCTTCTTTTTCTATTCTTTCTTTTTCTATTTTCTCCTTCAACGTATGTTGATCCTTCTTGGCTTGTCTTGGTGTCATAAATTTCAACTTCATTTCATGTCCCTCATTCCTCAAATAAAGGGAACGTTCATCAAGATTCAGAGTTTTAAAATGAAACCATGCCCATCGCAAAAGAAGATGAAAAGAGTTCGTGGGAACAATATCACATAATACTTCTTTAACACATTGTCCTGTACTGAATTATATCCTTGCTTGATTCGGATGAAAGCTTGTTGGTAACTTGAGTTTCTCCACAAATTCGCTTACAACATTGTTTTCGCTTTCGTAAACGAATGCAACTAAACATGGGTGGCCTTCGATTAAATACCTTGTTCTCTACTACCTTTTCCATAATCTTTTTCTTTACTTCCTTTTCTTTTCCTTCCATTTCCCTTCCTTCTGCAGTTTCTATTTCTTCTCTTTCTATTCTTTCTTTTTCTATTTTCTCCTTCAACGTATGTTGATCCTCCTTGGCTTGTCTTGGTGTCATAAATTTCAACTTCATTTCATGTCCCTCATTCCTCAAATAAAGGGAACGTTCATCAAGGTTGAGCGTTTTAAAATGAACCCATGCCCATCTCAAAAGAAGATGACAAGAGTTCGTGGGAGCAATATCACATCATACTTCTTTCACACATTGTCCTGTACTGAATTTGATCCTTGCTTGATTCGGATGAAAGCTTGTTGGTAACTTGAGTTTCTCCACCAATCTTTGGCTTACAACATTGTTGTCGCTTTCGTAAACGAATGCAACTAAACATGGGTGGCTTTCGATTAAACACCTTGTTCTCTACTACCTTTTCCATAATCTTTTTCTTTACTTCCTTTTCTTTTTCTTCAATTTTCCTTCCTTCTGCAGTTTATTTTTCTTCTTTTTCTATTCTTTCTTTTTCTATTTTCTCCTTCAACGTATGTTGATCCTTCTTGGCTTGTCTTGGTGTCATGAATTTCAAATTCATTTCATGTCCCTCATGCCTCAAATAAAGGGAACGTTCATCAAGATTGAGCATTGTAAAATGAAGCCATGCCCATCTCAAAAGAAGATGACAAGGGTTCGTGGGAGCAATATCACATAATACTTCTTTCACACATTGTCTTGTACTGAATTTGATCCTTGCTTGATTCGGATGAAAGCTTGTTGGTAACTTGAATTTCTCCACCAATCTTTGGCTTACAACATTGTTGTCGCTTTCGTAAACGAATGCAACTAAACATGGGTGGCCTTCGATTAAACACCTTGTTCTCTACTACCTTTTCCATAATGTTTTTCTTTTTCTTCCTTTTCTTTTTCTTCAATTTCCATTCCTTCTGCAGTTTATATTTCTTCTTTTTCTTTTCTTTCTTTTTCTATTTTCTCCTTCAACGTATGTTGATCCTTCTTGGCTTGTCTTGGTGATGAAGGATTATCTTGTTCCTTTTTAAGATTATTGAATATGATGTGAGTTGATTAAGAAAGCTAAGCGAAATCCCCACTGGACATTAAGATAGCAAGCTTGCTAGATGTGAAGGTTCCTTTCACAAAGCTCAAGAGAATAAGATGATGAATTGATTCAAAACAAAAAGGAAATGGAAAGCACATAAACCATAGAAAACCAAGAACAATTAAAGGAAGAAGAAAACATAAAATGGAAAGGAAAGAAATGGTAAAAATGTGAGAAGCACGCCACTACAAGGCTAGGCTAGAAGCCATGGCAACCTTGAAGATGAGTGGATGTGTGCCGCCACTTGCTATGCAAGATAAGGCTTAAAAGTTTCACTCCCAAGGGAGGAAACTCTCACAAATGGTTGAGACACAAGAGTTTTTTACTTCAAAATCTTCAACCCTTTTACATGTCTAGGAGCACCCCTTATATAGAAGAGTTTAGGGGCCTCTAAGCAAATAAAAGATACCTAAGGATGTCTCTACAAAATCCTAACCCTAGCTTCTAGAAACTAGGTCAAATAAGGTTACAAAAATGAGAGACAAAAGAGATAACTATGGTGTGTGCAAGGCTAATTTCGTTCTAGCACAAAAGGAGACAAAGAATGTGTCTCATATGTCTCCAAAAAGTGGTCAAAGTGTGCTAAAAACAAAGGAGACCAAAGGTACATAGGTACACTTGCTTCATGCCTTTTACTTTATGCTTTATGCCTTTGCTTTACTCTCTCCTCCACATCATTTATGCTCCCCAATCACCATACGCCACCTAGCATTGCTTTCTTACTCCTAATTAACCTACAAAGCAAATAAACATAGATTAGCATGTTCGCTTAAGTCAAGTCAACTATAATGAACAAGTCAAACCTAGTCAAAGGTCAACAAGTCAACTAAAGTTGATTCAACTAAGTCAACTTAGGGAATCAAAAATTACAAACACAAATGAAAGGGATGAAGGATTAGTGAACTTCCTTTTTAAACATGCTTAGTCTTCTTAAGCATGTGCCTTCATCCTTGGTTGGGGTCAATCCTTCATCACTTGGTGTCATGAATTTCAAATTCATTTCATGTCCCTCATGCCTCAAATAAAGGGAACATTTATCAAGATTGAGCATTTTAAAATGAAGCCATGCCCATCTCAAAAGAAGATGACAAGAGTTCGTGGGAACAATATCACATAATACTTCTTTCACACATTGTCCTGTACTGAATTTGATCCTTGCTTGATTCGGATGAAAGCTTGTTGGTAACTTGAGTTTGTCCACCAATCCTTCGCTTACAACATTGTTGTCGCTTTCGTAAACGAATGCAACTAAACATGGGTGGCTTTCGATTAAACACCTTGTTCTCTACTACCTTTTCCATAATCTTTTTCTTTACTTCCTTTTCTTTTTCTTCAATTTCCCTTCCTTCTGCAGTTTATTTTTCTTCTTTTTCTATTTTCTCCTTCAACGTATGTTGATCCTTCTTGGCTTGTCTTGGTGTCATGAGTTTCAAATTCATTTCACGTCCCTCATGCCTCAAATAAAGGGAACATTCATCAAGATTGAGCGTTTTAAAATGAAGCCATGCCCATCTCAAAAGAATATGACAAGGGTTCGTGGGAGCAATATCACATAATACTTCTTTCACACATTGTCTTGTACTGAATTTGATCCTTGCTTGATTCGGATGAAAGCTTGTTGGTAACTTGAGTTTCTCAACCAATCTTTGGCTTACAACATTGTTGTCGCTTTCGTAAACGAATGCAACTAAACATAGGTGGCTTTCAATTAAACACCTTGTTCTCTACTACCTTTTCCATAATCTTTTTCTTTTTCTTCCTTTTCTTTTTCTTCAATTTCCATTCCTTCTGCAGTTTATATTTCTTCTTTTTCTTTTCATTCTTTTTCTATTTTCTCCTTCAACGTATGTTGATCCTTCTTGGCTTGTCTTGGTGTCATGAATTTCAAATTCATTTCATGTCCCTCATGCCTCAAATAAAGGGAACATTTATCAACATTGAGCGTTTTAAAATGAAGCCATGCCCATCTCAAAAGAAGATGACAAGAGTTCGTGGGAACAATATCACATAATACTTCTTTCACACATTGTGCTGTACTGAATTTGATCCTTGCTTGATTCGGATGAAAGCTTGTTGGTAACTTGAGTTTCTCCACCAATCTTTGGCTTACAACATTGTTGTCGCTTTCGTAAACGAATGCAACTAAACATGAGTGGCCTTCGATTAAACACCTTGTTCCCTACTACCTTTTCCATAATCTTTTTCTTTACTTCCTTTTCTTTTTCTTCAATTTCCCTTCCTTCTGCAGTTTATATTTCTTCTTTTTCTGTTCTTTCCTTTTCAATTTTCTCCTACGTATGTTGATCCTTCTTGGCTTGTCTTGGTGTCATAAATTTCAACTTCATTTCATGTCCCTCATTCCTTAAATAAAGGGAACGTTCATCAAGATTGAGCGTTTTAAAATGAACCCATGCCCATCTCAAAAGAAGATAACAAGAGTTCGTGGGAGCAATATCACATAATACTTCTTTTACACATTGTCCTGTACTGAATTTGATCCTTGCTTGATTCGGATGAAAGCTTGTTGGTAACTTGAGTTTCTCCACCAATCTTTGGCTTACAACATTGTTGTCGCTTTCGTAAGCGAATGCAACTAAACATGGGTGGCTTTCGATCAAACACCTTGTTCTCTACTACCTTTTCCATAATCATTTTCTTTACTTCCTTTTCTTTTTCTTCAATTTCCCTTCCTTCTGCAGTTTATTTTTCTTCTTTTTCTATTTTCTCCTTCAACGTATGTTGATCCTTCTTGGCTTGTCTTGGTGTCATGAATTTCAAATTCATTTCACGTCCCTCATGCCTCAAATAAAGGGAACATTCATCAAGATTGAGCGTTTTAAAATGAAGCCATGCCCATCTCAAAAGAATATGACAATGGTTCGTGGGAGCAATATCACATAATACTTCTTTCACACATTGTCCTGTACTGAATTTGATCCTTGCTTGATTCGGATGAAAGCTTGTTGGTAACTTGAGTTTCTCCACCAATCTTTGGCTTACAACATTTTTGTCGCTTTCGTAAACGAATGCAACTAAACATGACTAGCCTTCGATTAAACACCTTGTTCCCTACTACCTTTTCCATAATCTTTTTCTTTACTTCCTTTTCTTTTTCTTCAATTTCCCTTCCTTCTGCAGTTTATATTTCTTCTTTTTCTGTTCTTTCCTTTTCAATTTTCTCCTACAACGTATGTTGATCCTTCTTGGCTTGTCTTGGTGTCATAAATTTCAACTTCATTTCATGTCCCTCATTCCTTAAATAAAGGGAACGTTCATCAAGATTGAGCGTTTTAAAATGAACCCATGCCCATCTCAAAAGAAGATAACAAGAGTTCGTGGGAGCAATATCACATAATACTTCTTTTACACATTGTCCTGTACTGAATTTGATCCTTGCTTGATTCGGATGAAAGCTTGTTGGTAACTTGAGTTTCTCCACCAATCTTTGGCTTACAACATTGTTGTCGCTTTCGTAAGCGAATGCAACTAAACATGGGTGGCTTTCGATCAAACACCTTGTTCTCTACTACCTTTTCCATAATCATTTTCTTTACTTCCTTTTCTTTTTCTTCAATTTCCCTTCCTTCTGCAGTTTATTTTTCTTCTTTTTCTATTTTCTCCTTCAACGTATGTTGATCCTTCTTGGCTTGTCTTGGTGTCATGAATTTCAAATTCATTTCACGTCCCTCATGCCTCAAATAAAGGGAACATTCATCAAGATTGAGCGTTTTAAAATGAAGCCATGCCCATCTCAAAAGAATATGACAATGGTTCGTGGGAGCAATATCACATAATACTTCTTTCACACATTGTCTTGTACTGAATTTGATCCTTACTTGATTCGGATGAAAGCTTGTTGGTAACTTGAGTTTCTCCATCAATCTTTGGCTTACAACATTGTTGTCGCTTTCGTAAACGAATGCAACTAAACATGGGTGGCCTTCGATTAAACACCTTGTTCTCTACTACCTTTTCCATAATCTTTTTCTTTTTCTTCCTTTTCTTTTTCTTCAATTTCCATTCCTTCTGCAGTTTATATTTCTTCTTTTTCTTTTCTTTCTTTTTCTATTTTCTCCTTCAACGTATGTTGATACTTCTTGGCTTGTCTTGGTGTCATGAATTTCAAATTCATTTCATGTCCCTCATGCCTCAAATAAAGGGAACATTTATCAACATTGAGCGTTTTAAAATGAAGCCATGCCCATATCAAAAGAAGATGACAAGAGTTCGTGGGAACAATATCACATAATACTTCTTTCACACATTGTGCTGTACTGAATTTGATCCTTGCTTGATTCGGATGAAAGCTTGTTGGTAACCTGAGTTTCTCCACCAATCTTTGGCTTACAACATTGTTGTCGCTTTCGTAAACGAATGCAACTAAACATGAGTGGCCTTCGATTAAACACCTTGTTCCCTACTACCTTTTCCATAATCTTTTTCTTTACTTCCTTTTCTTTTTCTTCAATTTCCCTTCCTTCTGCAGTTTATATTTCTTCTTTTTCTGTTCTTTCCTTTTCAATTTTCTCCTACAACATATGTTGATCCTTCTTGGCTTGTCTTGGTGTCATAAATTTCAACTTCATTTCATGTCCCTCATTCCTTAAATAAAGGGAACGTTCATCAAGATTGAGCGTTTTAAAATGAACCCATGCCCATCTCAAAAGAAGATAACAAGAGTTCGTGGGAGCAATATCACATAATACTTCTTTTACACATTGTCCTGTACTGAATTTGATCCTTGCTTGATTCGGATGAAAGCTTGTTGGTAACTTGAATTTCTCCACCAATCTTTGGCTTACAACATTGTTGTCGCTTTCGTAAACGAATGCAACTAAACATGGGTGGCCTTCGATCAAACACCTTGTTCTCTACTACCTTTTCCATAATCATTTTCTTTACTTCCTTTTCTTTTTCTTCAATTTCCCTTCCTTCTGCAGTTTATTTTTCTTCTTTTTCTATTTTCTCCTTCAACGTATGTTGATCCTTCTTGGCTTGTCTTGGTGTCATGAATTTCAAATTCATTTCACGTCCCTCATGCCTCAAATAAAGGGAACATTCATCAAGATTGAGCGTTTTAGAATGAAGCCATGCCCATCTCAAAAGAATATGACAAGGGTTCGTGGGAGCAATATCACATAATACTTCTTTCACACTTTGTCTTGTACTGAATTTGATCCTTACTTGATTCGGATGAAAGCTTGTTGGTAACTTGAGTTTCTCCATCAATCTTTGGCTTACAACATTGTTGTCGCTTTCGTAAACGAATGCATCTATACATGGGTGGCATTCGATTAAACACCTTGTTCCCTACTACCTTTTCCATAATCTTTTTCTTTTTCTTCCTTTTCTTTTTCTTCAATTTCCATTCCTTCTGCAGTTTATATTTCTTCTTTTTCTTTTCTTTCTTTTTCTATTTTCTCCTTCAACGTATGTTGATCCTTCTTGGCTTGTCTTGGTGTCATGAATTTCAAATTCATTTCATGTCCCTCATGCCTCAAATAATGGGAACATTTATCAACATTGAGCGTTTTAAAATGAAGCCATGCCCATCTCAAAAGAAGATGACAAGAGTTCGTGGGAACAATATCACATAATACTTCTTTCACACATTGTGCTGTACTGAATTTGATCCTTGCTTGATTCGGATGAAAGCTTGTTGGTAACTTGGGTTTCTCCACCAATCTTTGGCTTACAACATTGTTGTCGCTTTCGTAAGCGAATGCAACTAAACATGGGTGGCTTTCGATCAAACACCTTGTTCTCTACTACCTTTTCCATAATCATTTTCTTTACTTCCTTTTCTTTTTCTTTAATTTCCCTTCCTTCTGCAGTTTATTTTTCTTCTTTTTCTATTTTCTCCTTCAACGTATGTTGATCCTTCTTGGCTTGTCTTGGTGTCATGAATTTCAAATTCATTTCACGTCCCTCATGCCTCAAATAAAGGGAACATTCATCAAGATTGAGCGTTTTAAAATGAAGCCATGCCCATCTCAAAAGAATATGACAAGGGTTCGTGGGAGCAATATCACATAATACTTCTTTCACACATTGTCTTGTACTGAATTTGATCCTTACTTGATTCGGATGAAAGCTTGTTGGTAACTTGAGTTTCTCCATCAATCTTTGGCTTACAACATTGTTGTCGCTTTCGTAAACGAATGCAACTAAACATGGGTGGCCTTCGATTAAACACCTTGTTCTCTACTACCTTTTCCATAATCTTTTTCTTTACTTCCTTTTCTTTTTCTTCAATTTCCCTTCCTTCTGCAGTTTATATTTCTTCTTTTTCTATTCTTTCTTTTTCTATTTTCTCCTTCAACGTATGTTGATCCTTCTTGGCTTGTCTTGGTGTCATAAATTTCAACTTCATTTCATGTCCCTCATTCCTCAAATAAAGGGAACGGTCATCAAGATTCAGAGTTTTAAAATGAAGCCATGCCCATCGCAAAAGAAGATGAAAAGAGTTCGTGGGAACAATATCACATAATACTTCTTTAACACATTGTCCTGTACTGAATTTGATCCTTGCTTGATTCGGATGAAAGCTTGTTGGTAACTTGAGTTTCTCCACCAATCTTTGGCTTACAACATTGTTGTCGCTTTCGTAAACGAATGCAACTAAACATGGGTGGCTTTCGATTAAACACCTTGTTCTCTACTACCTTTTCCATAATCTTTTTCTTTACTTCCTTTTCTTTTTCTTCAATTTTCCTTCCTTCTGCAGTTTATTTTTCTTCTTTTTCTATTCTTTCTTTTTCTATTTTCTCCTTCAAAGTATGTTGATCCTTCTTGGCTTGTCTTGGTGTCATGAATTTCAAATTCATTTCATGTCCCTCATGCCTCAAATAAAGGGAACGTTCATCAAGATTGAGCATTGTAAAATGAAGCCATGCCCATCTCAAAAGAAGATGACAAGGGTTCGTGGGAGCAATATCACATAATACTTCTTTCACACATTGTCTTGTACTGAATTTGATCCTTACTTGATTCGGATGAAAGCTTGTTGGTAACTTGAGTTTCTCCATCAATCTTTGGCTTACAACATTGTTGTCGCTTTCGTAAACGAATGCAACTAAACATGGGTGGCCTTCGATTAAACACCTTGTTCTCTACTACCTTTTCCATAATCTTTTTCTTTTTCTTCCTTTTCTTTTTCTTCAATTTCCATTCCTTCTGCAGTTTATATTTCTTCTTTTTCTTTTCTTTCTTTTTCTATTTTCTCCTTCAACGTATGTTGATACTTCTTGGCTTGTCTTGGTGTCATGAATTTCAAATTCATTTCATGTCCCTCATGCCTCAAATAAAGGGAACATTTATCAACATTGAGCGTTTTAAAATGAAGCCATGCCCATATCAAAAGAAGATGACAAGAGTTCGTGGGAACAATATCACATAATACTTCTTTCACACATTGTGCTGTACTGAATTTGATCCTTGCTTGATTCGGATGAAAGCTTGTTGGTAACCTGAGTTTCTCCACCAATCTTTGGCTTACAACATTGTTGTCGCTTTCGTAAACGAATGCAACTAAACATGAGTGGCCTTCGATTAAACACCTTGTTCCCTACTACCTTTTCCATAATCTTTTTCTTTACTTCCTTTTCTTTTTCTTCAATTTCCCTTCCTTCTGCAGTTTATATTTCTTCTTTTTCTGTTCTTTCCTTTTCAATTTTCTCCTACAACATATGTTGATCCTTCTTGGCTTGTCTTGGTGTCATAAATTTCAACTTCATTTCATGTCCCTCATTCCTTAAATAAAGGGAACGTTCATCAAGATTGAGCGTTTTAAAATGAACCCATGCCCATCTCAAAAGAAGATAACAAGAGTTCGTGGGAGCAATATCACATAATACTTCTTTTACACATTGTCCTGTACTGAATTTGATCCTTGCTTGATTCGGATGAAAGCTTGTTGGTAACTTGAATTTCTCCACCAATCTTTGGCTTACAACATTGTTGTCGCTTTCGTAAACGAATGCAACTAAACATGGGTGGCCTTCGATCAAACACCTTGTTCTCTACTACCTTTTCCATAATCATTTTCTTTACTTCCTTTTCTTTTTCTTCAATTTCCCTTCCTTCTGCAGTTTATTTTTCTTCTTTTTCTATTTTCTCCTTCAACGTATGTTGATCCTTCTTGGCTTGTCTTGGTGTCATGAATTTCAAATTCATTTCACGTCCCTCATGCCTCAAATAAAGGGAACATTCATCAAGATTGAGCGTTTTAAAATGAAGCCATGCCCATCTCAAAAGAATATGACAAGGGTTCGTGGGAGCAATATCACATAATACTTCTTTCACACTTTGTCTTGTACTGAATTTGATCCTTACTTGATTCGGATGAAAGCTTGTTGGTAACTTGAGTTTCTCCATCAATCTTTGGCTTACAACATTGTTGTCGCTTTCGTAAACGAATGCAACTAAACATGGGTGGCCTTCGATTAAACACCTTGTTCTCTACTACCTTTTCCATAATCTTTTTCTTTACTTCCTTTTCTTTTTCTTCAATTTCCCTTCCTTCTGCAGTTTATATTTCTTCTTTTTCTATTCTTTCTTTTTCTATTTTCTCCTTCAACGTATGTTGATCCTTCTTGGCTTGTCTTGGTGTCATAAATTTCAAATTCATTTCATGTCCCTCATGCCTCAAATAAAGGGAACGGTCATCAAGATTCAGAGTTTTAAAATGAAGCCATGCCCATCGCAAAAGAAGATGAAAAGAGTTCGTGGGAACAATATCACATAATACTTCTTTAACACATTGTCCTGTACTGAATTTGATCCTTGCTTGATTCGGATGAAAGCTTGTTGGTAACTTGAGTTTCTCCACCAATCTTTGGCTTACAACATTGTTGTCGCTTTCGTAAACGAATGCAACTAAACATGGGTGGCTTTCGATTAAACACCTTGTTCTCTACTACCTTTTCCATAATCTTTTTCTTTACTTCCTTTTCTTTTTCTTCAATTTTCCTTCCTTCTGCAGTTTATTTTTCTTCTTTTTCTATTCTTTCTTTTTCTATTTTCTCCTTCAAAGTATGTTGATCCTTCTTGGCTTGTCTTGGTGTCATGAATTTCAAATTCATTTCATGTCCCTCATGCCTCAAATAAAGGGAACGTTCATCAAGATTGAGCATTGTAAAATGAAGCCATGCCCATCTCAAAAGAAGATGACAAGGGTTCGTGGGAGCAATATCACATAATACTTCTTTCACACATTGTCTTGTACTGAATTTGATCCTTGCTTGATTCGGATGAAAGCTTGTTGGTAACTTGAATTTCTCCACCAATCTTTGGCTTACAACATTGTTGTCGCTTTCGTAAACGAATGCAACTAAACATGGGTGGCCTTCGATTAAACACCTTGTTCTCTACTACCTTTTCCATAATGTTTTTCTTTTTCTTCCTTTTCTTTTTCTTCAATTTCCATTCCTTCTGCAGTTTATATTTCTTCTTTTTCTTTTCTTTCTTTTTCTATTTTCTCCTTCAACGTATGTTGATCCTTCTTGGCTTGTCTTGGTGATGAAGGATTATCTTGTTCCTTTTTAAGATTATTGAATATGATGTGAGTTGATTAAGAAAGCTAAGCGAAATCCCCACTGGACATTAAGATAGCAAGCTTGCTAGATGTGAAGGTTCCTTTCACAAAGCTCAAGAGAATAAGATGATGAATTGATTCAAAACAAAAAGGAAATGGAAAGCACATAAACCATAGAAAACCAAGAACAATTAAAGGAAGAAGAAAACATAAAATGGAAAGGAAAGAAATGGTAAAAATGTGAGAAGCACGCCACTACAAGGCTAGGCTAGAAGCCATGGCAACCTTGAAGATGAGTGGATGTGTGCCGCCACTTGCTATGCAAGATAAGGCTTAAAAGTTTCACTCCCAAGGGAGGAAACTCTCACAAATGGTTGAGACACAAGAGTTTTTTACTTCAAAATCTTCAACCCTTTTACATGTCTAGGAGCACCCCTTATATAGAAGAGTTTAGGGGCCTCTAAGCAAATAAAAGATACCTAAGGATGTCTCTACAAAATCCTAACCCTAGCTTCTAGAAACTAGGTCAAATAAGGTTACAAAAATGAGAGACAAAAGAGCTAACTATGGTGTGTGCAAGGCTAATTTCGTTCTAGCACAAAAGGAGACAAAGAATGTGTCTCATATGTCTCCAAAAAGTGGTCAAAGTGTGCTAAAAACAAAGGAGACCAAAGGTACATAGGTACACTTGCTTCATGCCTTTTACTTTATGCTTTATGCCTTTGCTTTACTCTCTCCTCCACATCATTTATGCTCCCCAATCACCATACGCTACTTAGCATTGCTTTCTTACTCCTAATTAACCTACAAAGCAAATAAACATAGATTAGCATGTTCGCTTAAGTCAAGTCAACTATAGTGAACAAGTCAAACCTAGTCAAAGGTCAACAAGTCAACTAAAGTTGATTCAACTAAGTCAACTTAGGGAATCAAAAATTACAAACACAAATGAAAGGGATGAAGGATTAGTGAACTTCCTTTTTAAACATGCTTAGTCTTCTTAAGCATGTGCCTTCAACCTTGGTTGGGGTCAATCCTTCATCACTTGGTGTCATGAATTTCAAATTCATTTCATGTCCCTCATGCCTCAAATAAAGGGAACATTTATCAAGATTGAGCATTTTAAAATGAAGCCATGCCCATCTCAAAGGAAGATGACAAGAGTTCGTGGGAACAATATCACATAATACTTCTTTCACACATTGTCCTGTACTGAATTTGATCCTTGCTTGATTCGGATGAAAGCTTGTTGGTAACTTGAGTTTGTCCACCAATCCTTCGCTTACAACATTGTTGTCGCTTTCGTAAACGAATGCAACTAAACATGGGTGGCTTTCGATTAAACACCTTGTTCTCTACTACCTTTTCCATAATCTTTTTCTTTACTTCCTTTTCTTTTTCTTCAATTTCCCTTCCTTCTGCAGTTTATTTTTCTTCTTTTTCTATTTTCTCCTTCAACGTATGTTGATCCTTCTTGGCTTGTCTTGGTGTCATGAATTTCAAATTCATTTCACGTCCCTCATGCCTCAAATAAAGGGAACATTCATCAAGATTGAGCGTTTTAAAATGAAGCCATGCCCATCTCAAAAGAATATGACAAGAGTTCGTGGGAGCAATATCACATAATACTTCTTTCACACATTGTCCTGTACTGAATTTGATCCTTGCTTGATTCGGATGAAAGCTTGTTGGTAACTTGAGTTTCTCAACCAATCTTTGGCTTAGAACATTGTTGTCGCTTTCGTAAGCGAATGCAACTAAACATGGGTGGCTTTCGATCAAACACCTTGTTCTCTACTACCTTTTCCATAATCTTTTTCTTTACTTCCTTTTCTTTTTCTTCAATTTCCCTTCCTTCTGCAGTTTATATTTCTTCTTTTTCTGTTCTTTCCTTTTCAATTTTCTCCTACAACGTATGTTGATCCTTCTTGGCTTGTCTTGGTGTCATAAATTTCAACTTCATTTCATGTCCCTCATTCCTTAAATAAAGGGAACGTTCATCAAGATTGAGCGTTTTAAAATGAACCCATGCCCATCTCAAAAGAAGATAACAAGAGTTCGTGGGAGCAATATCACATAATACTTCTTTTACACATTGTCCTGTACTGAATTTGATCCTTGCTTGATTCGGATGAAAGCTTGTTGGTAACTTGAGTTTCTCCACCAATCTTTGGCTTACAACATTGTTGTCGCTTTCGTAAGCGAATGCAACTAAACATGGGTGGCTTTCGATCAAACACCTTGTTCTCTACTACCTTTTCCATAATCTTTTTCTTTTTCTTCCTTTTCTTTTTCTTCAATTTCCATTCCTTCTGCAGTTTATATTTCTTCTTTTTCTTTTCTTTCTTTTTCTATTTTCTCCTTCAACGTATGTTGATCCTTCTTGGCTTGTCTTGGTGTCATGAATTTCAAATTCATTTCATGTCCCTCATGCCTCAAATAAAGGGAACATTTATCAACATTGAGCGTTTTAAAATGAAGCCATGCCCATCTCAAAAGAAGATGACAAGAGTTCGTGGGAACAATATCACATAATACTTCTTTCACACATTGTGCTGTACTGAATTTGATCCTTGCTTGATTCGGATGAAAGCTTGTTGGTAACTTGAGTTTCTCCACCAATCTTTGGCTTACAACATTGTTGTCGCTTTCGTAAACGAATGCAACTAAACATGAGTGGCCTTCGATTAAACACCTTGTTCCCTACTACCTTTTCCATAATCTTTTTCTTTACTTCCTTTTCTTTTTCTTCAATTTCCCTTCCTTCTGCAGTTTATATTTCTTCTTTTTCTGTTCTTTCCTTTTCAATTTTCTCCTACAACGTATGTTGATCCTTCTTGGCTTGTCTTGGTGTCATAAATTTCAACTTCATTTCATGTCCCTCATTCCTTAAATAAAGGGAACGTTCATCAAGATTGAGCGTTTTAAAATGAACCCATGCCCATCTCAAAAGAAGATAACAAGAGTTCGTGGGAGCAATATCACATAATACTTCTTTTACACATTGTCCTGTACTGAATTTGATTCTTGCTTGATTCGGATGAAAGCTTGTTGGTAACTTGAGTTTCTCCACCAATCTTTGGCTTACAACATTGTTGTCGCTTTCGTAAGCGAATGCAACTAAACATGGGTGGCTTTCGATCAAACACCTTGTTCTCTACTACCTTTTCCATAATCATTTTCTTTACTTCCTTTTCTTTTTCTTCAATTTCCCTTCCTTCTGCAGTTTATTTTTCTTCTTTTTCTATTTTCTCCTTCAACGTATGTTGATCCTTCTTGGCTTGTCTTGGTGTCATGAATTTCAAATTCATTTCACGTCCCTCATGCCTCAAATAAAGGGAACATTCATCAAGATTGAGCGTTTTAAAATGAAGCCATGCCCATCTCAAAAGAATATGACAATGGTTCGTGGGAGCAATATCACATAATACTTCTTTCACACATTGTCTTGTACTGAATTTGATCCTTACTTGATTCGGATGAAAGCTTGTTGGTAACTTGAGTTTCTCCATCAATCTTTGGCTTACAACATTGTTGTCGCTTTCGTAAACGAATGCAACTAAACATGGGTGGCCTTCGATTAAACACCTTGTTCTCTACTACCTTTTCCATAATCTTTTTCTTTTTCTTCCTTTTCTTTTTCTTCAATTTCCATTCCTTCTGCAGTTTATATTTCTTCTTTTTCTTTTCTTTCTTTTTCTATTTTCTCCTTCAACGTATGTTGATCCTTCTTGGCTTGTCTTGGTGTCATGAATTTCAAATTCATTTCATGTCCCTCATGCCTCAAATAAAGGGAACATTTATCAACATTGAGCGTTTTAAAATGAAGCCATGCCCATCTCAAAAGAAGATGACAAGAGTTCGTGGGAACAATATCACATAATACTTCTTTTACACATTGTGCTGTACTGAATTTGATCCTTGCTTGATTCGGATGAAAGCTTGTTGGTAACTTGAGTTTCTCCACCAATCTTTGGCTTACAACATTGTTGTCGCTTTCGTAAACGAATGCAACTAAACATGAGTGGCCTTCGATTAAACACCTTGTTCCCTACTACCTTTTCCATAATCTTTTTCTTTACTTCCTTTTCTTTTTCTTCAATTTCCCTTCCTTCTGCAGTTTATATGTCTTCTTTTTCTGTTCTTTCCTTTTCAATTTTCTCCTACAACGTATGTTGATCCTTCTTGGCTTGTCTTGGTGTCATAAATTTCAACTTCATTTCATGTCCCTCATTCCTTAAATAAAGGGAACGTTCATCAAGATTGAGCGTTTTAAAATGAACCCATGCCCATCTCAAAAGAAGATAACAAGAGTTCGTGGGAGCAATATCACATAATACTTCTTTTACACATTGTCCTGTACTGAATTTGATCCTTGCTTGATTCGGATGAAAGCTTGTTGGTAACGTGAGTTTCTCCACCAATCTTTGGCTTAGAACATTGTTGTCGCTTTCGTAAGCGAATGCAACTAAACATGGGTGGCTTTCGATCAAACACCTTGTTCTCTACTACCTTTTCCATAATCATTTTCTTTACTTCCTTTTCTTTTTCTTCAATTTCCTTTCCTTCTGCAGTTTATTTTTCTTCTTTTTCTATTTTCTCCTTCAACGTATGTTGATCCTTCTTGGCTTGTCTTGGTGTCATGAATTTCAAATTCATTTCACGTCCCTCATGCCTCAAATAAAGGGAACATTCATCAAGATTGAGCGTTTTAAAATGAAGCCATGCCCATCTCAAAAGAATATGACAAGGGTTCGTGGGAGCAATATCACATAATACTTCTTTCACACATTGTCTTGTACTGAATTTGATCCTTACTTGATTCGGATGAAAGCTTGTTGGTAACTTGAGTTTCTCCATCAATCTTTGGCTTACAACATTGTTGTCGCTTTCGTAAACGAATGCAACTAAACATGGGTGGCCTTCGATTAAACACCTTGTTCTCTACTACCTTTTCCATAATCTTTTTCTTTTTCTTCCTTTTCTTTTTCTTCAATTTCCATTCCTTCTGCAGTTTATATTTCTTCTTTTTCTTTTCTTTCTTTTTCTATTTTCTCCTTCAACGTATGTTGATCCTTCTTGGCTTGTCTTGGTGTCATGAATTTCAAATTCATTTCATGTCCCTCATGCCTCAAATAAAGGGAACATTTATCAACATTGAGCGTTTTAAAATGAAGCCATGCCCATCTCAAAAGAAGATGACAAGAGTTCGTGGGAACAATATCACATAATACTTCTTTCACACATTGTGCTGTACTGAATTTGATCCTTGCTTGATTCGGATGAAAGCTTGTTGGTAACTTGGGTTTCTCCACCAATCTTTGGCTTACAACATTGTTGTCGCCTTCGTAAACGAATGGAACTAAACATAGGTGGCTTTCGATTAAACACCTTGTTCTCTACTACCTTTTCCATAATCTTTTTCTTTACTTCCTTTTCTTTTCCTTCAATTTCCCTTCCTTCTGCAGTTTATTTTTCTTCTTTTTCTATTTTCTCCTTCAACGTATGTTGATCCTTCTTGGCTTGTCTTGGTGTCATGAATTTCAAATTCATTTCACGTCCCTCATGCCTCAAATAAAGGGAACATTCATCAAGATTGAGCGTTTTAAAATGAAGCCATGCCCATCTCAAAAGAATATGACAAGGGTTCGTGGGAGCAATATCACATAATACTTCTTTCATACATTGTCTTGTACTGAATTTGATCCTTGCTTGATTCGGATGAAAGCTTGTTGGTAACTTGAGTTTCTCAACCAATCTTTGGCTTACAACATTGTTGTCGCTTTCGTAAACGAATGCAACTAAACATAGGTGGCTTTCGATTAAACACCTTGTTCTCTACTACCTTTTCCATAATCTTTTTCTTTACTTCCTTCTCTTTTTCTTCAATTTCCCTTCCTTCTGCAGTTTATTTTTCTTCTTTTTCTATTTTCTCCTTCAACGTATGTTGATCCTTCTTGGCTTGTCTTGGTGTCATGAATTTCAAATTCATTTCACGTCCCTCATGCCTCAAATAAAGGGAACATTCATCAAGATTGAGCGTTTTAAAATGAAGCCATGCCCATCTCAAAAGAATATGACAAGGGTTCGTGGGAACAATATCACATAATACTTCTTTCACACATTGTGCTGTACTGAATTTGATCCTTGCTTGATTCGGATGAAAGCTTGTTGGTAACTTGGGTTTCTCCACCAATCTTTGGCTTACAACATTGTTGTCGCCTTCGTAAACGAATGGAACTAAACATAGGTGGCTTTCGATTAAACACCTTGTTCTCTACTACCTTTTCCATAATCTTTTTCTTTACTTCCTTTTCTTTTCCTTCAATTTCCCTTCCTTCTGCAGTTTATATGTCTTCTTTTTCTGTTCTTTCCTTTTCAATTTTCTCCTACAACGTATGTTGATCCTTCTTGGCTTGTCTTGGTGTCATAAATTTCAACTTCATTTCATGTCCCTCATTCCTTAAATAAATGGAACGTTCATCAAGATTGAGCGTTTTAAAATGAACCCATGCCCATCTCAAAAGAAGATAACAAGAGTTCGTGGGAGCAATATCACATAATACTTCTTTTACACATTGTCCTGTACTGAATTTGATCCTTGCTTGATTCGGATGAAAGCTTGTTGGTAACTTGAGTTTCTCCACCAATCTTTGGCTTAGAACATTGTTGTCGCTTTCGTAAGCGAATGCAACTAAACATGGGTGGCTTTCGATCAAACACCTTGTTCTCTACTACCTTTTCCATAATCATTTTCTTTACTTCCTTTTCTTTTTCTTCAATTTCCTTTCCTTCTGCAGTTTATTTTTCTTCTTTTTCTATTTTCTCCTTCAACGTATGTTGATCCTTCTTGGCTTGTCTTGGTGTCATGAATTTCAAATTCATTTCACGTCCCTCATGCCTCAAATAAAGGGAACATTCATCAAGATTGAGCGTTTTAAAATGAAGCCATGCCCATCTCAAAAGAATATGACAAGGGTTCGTGGGAGCAATATCACATAATACTTCTTTCACACATTGTCTTGTACTGAATTTGATCCTTACTTGATTCGGATGAAAGCTTGTTGGTAACTTGAGTTTCTCCATCAATCTTTGGCTTACAACATTGTTGTCGCTTTCGTAAACGAATGCAACTAAACATGGGTGGCCTTCGATTAAACACCTTGTTCTCTACTACCTTTTCCATAATCTTTTTCTTTTTCTTCCTTTTCTTTTTCTTCAATTTCCATTCCTTCTGCAGTTTATATTTCTTCTTTTTCTTTTCTTTCTTTTTCTATTTTCTCCTTCAACGTATGTTGATCCTTCTTGGCTTGTCTTGGTGTCATGAATTTCAAATTCATTTCATGTCCCTCATGCCTCAAATAAAGGGAACATTTATCAACATTGAGCGTTTTAAAATGAAGCCATGCCCATCTCAAAAGAAGATGACAAGAGTTCGTGGGAACAATATCACATAATACTTCTTTCACACATTGTGCTGTACTGAATTTGATCCTTGCTTGATTCGGATGAAAGCTTGTTGGTAACTTGGGTTTCTCCACCAATCTTTGGCTTACAACATTGTTGTCGCCTTCGTAAACGAATGGAACTAAACATAGGTGGCTTTCGATTAAACACCTTGTTCTCTACTACCTTTTCCATAATCTTTTTCTTTACTTCCTTTTCTTTTCCTTCAATTTCCCTTCCTTCTGCAGTTTATTTTTCTTCTTTTTCTATTTTCTCCTTCAACGTATGTTGATCCTTCTTGGCTTGTCTTGGTGTCATGAATTTCAAATTCATTTCACGTCCCTCATGCCTCAAATAAAGGGAACATTCATCAAGATTGAGCGTTTTAAAATGAAGCCATGCCCATCTCAAAAGAATATGACAAGGGTTCGTGGGAGCAATATCACATAATACTTCTTTCACACATTGTCTTGTACTGAATTTGATCCTTGCTTGATTCGGATGAAAGCTTGTTGGTAACTTGAGTTTCTCAACCAATCTTTGGCTTACAACATTGTTGTCGCTTTCGTAAACGAATGCAACTAAACATAGGTGGCTTTCGATTAAACACCTTGTTCTCTACTACCTTTTCCATAATCTTTTTCTTTACTTCCTTCTCTTTTTCTTCAATTTCCCTTCCTTCTGCAGTTTATTTTTCTTCTTTTTCTATTCTTTCTTTTTCTATTTTCTCCTCCAACGCATGTTGATCCTTCTTGGCTTGTCTTGGTGTCATAAATTTCAACTTCATTTCATGTCTCTCATTCCTCAAATAAAGGGAACGTTCATCAAGATTGAGCGTTTTAAAATGAACCCATTCCCATCTCAAAAGCAGATGACAAGAGATCGTGGGAGCAATATCACATCATACTTCTTTCACACATTGTCCTGTACTGAATTTGATCCTTGCTTGATTCGGATGAAAGCTTGTTGGTAACTTGAGTTTCTCCACCAATCTTTGGCTTACAACATTGTTGTCGCTTTCGTAAACGAATGCAACTAAACATGAGTGGCCTTCGATTAAACACCTTGTTCCCTACTACCTTTTCCATAATCTTTTTCTTTACTTCCTTTTCTTTTTCTTCAATTTCCCTTCCTTCTGCAGTTTATATTTCTTCTTTTTCTGTTCTTTCCTTTTCAATTTTCTCCTACAACGTATGTTGATCCTTCTTGGCTTGTCTTGGTGTCATAAATTTCAACTTCATTTCATGTCCCTCATTCCTTAAATAAAGGGAACGTTCATCAAGATTGAGCGTTTTAAAATGAACCCATGCCCATCTCAAAAGAAGATGACAAGAGTTCGTGGGCGCAATATCACATAATACTTCTTTTACACATTGTTCTGTACTGAATTTGATCCTTGCTTGATTCGGATGAAAGCTTGTTGGTAACTTGAGTTTCTCCACCAATCTTTGGCTTACAACATTGTTGTCGCTTTCGTAAGCGAATGCAACTAAACATGGGTGGCATTCGATCAAACACCTTGTTCTCTACTACCTTTTCCATAATCATTTTCTTTACTTCCTTTACTTTTTCTTTAATTTCCCTTCCTTCTGCAGTTTATTTTTCTTCTTTTTCTATTTTCTCCTTCAACGTATGTTGATCCTTCTTGGCTTGTCTTGGTGTCATGAATTTCAAATTCATTTCACGTCCCTCATGCCTCAAATAAAGGGAACATTCATCAAGATTGAGCGTTTTAAAATGAAGCCATGCCCATCTCAAAAGAATATGACAAGGGTTCGTGGGAGCAATATCACATAATACTTCTTTCACACATTGTCTTGTACTGAATTTGATCCTTACTTGATTCGGATGAAAGCTTGTTGGTAACTTGAGTTTCTCCATCAATCTTTGGCTTACAACATTGTTGTCGCTTTCGTAAACGAATGCAACTAAACATGGGTGGCCTTCGATTAAACACCTTGTTCTCTACTACCTTTTCCATAATCTTTTTCTTTACTTCCTTTTCTTTTTCTTCAATTTCCCTTCGTTCTGCAGTTTATATTTCTTCTTTTTCTATTCTTTCTTTTTCTATTTTCTCCTTCAACGTATGTTGATCCTTCTTGGCTTCTCTTGGTGTCATGAATTTCAAATTCATTTCATGTCCCTCATGCCTCAAATAAAGGGAACATTTATCAAGATTGAGCGTTTTAAAATGAAACCATGCCCATCTCAAAAGAAGATGACAAGAGTTTGCGGGAACAATATCACATAATACTTCTTTCACACATTCTCCTGTACTGAATTTGATCCTTGCTTGATTCGGATGAAAGCTTGTTGGTAACTTGAGTTTCTCCACCAATCTTTGGCTTACAACATTGTTGTCGCTTTCGTAAACGAATGCAACTAAACATGGGTGGCTTTCGATTAAACACCTTGTTCTCTACTACCTTTTCCATAATCTTTTTCTTTACTTCCTTCTCTTTTTCTTCAATTTCCCTTCCTTCTGCAGTTTATTTTTCTTCTTTTTCTATTCTTTCTTTTTCTATTTTCTCCTCCAACGCATGTTGATCCTTCTTGGCTTGTCTTGGTGTCATAAATTTCAACTTCATTTCATGTCTCTCATTCCTCAAATAAAGGGAACGTTCATCAAGATTGAGCGTTTTAAAATGAACCCATTCCCATCTCAAAAGCAGATGACAAGAGATCGTGGGAGCAATATCACATCATACTTCTTTCACACATTGTCCTGTACTGAATTTGATCCTTGCTTGATTCGGATGAAAGCTTGTTGGTAACTTGAGTTTCTCCACCAATCTTTGGCTTACAACATTGTTGTCGCTTTCGTAAACGAATGCAACTAAACATGAGTGGCCTTCGATTAAACACCTTGTTCCCTACTACCTTTTCCATAATCTTTTTCTTTACTTCCTTTTCTTTTTCTTCAATTTCCCTTCCTTCTGCAGTTTATATTTCTTCTTTTTCTGTTCTTTCCTTTTCAATTTTCTCCTACAACGTATGTTGATCCTTCTTGGCTTGTCTTGGTGTCATAAATTTCAACTTCATTTCATGTCCCTCATTCCTTAAATAAAGGGAATGTTCATCAAGATTGAGCGTTTTAAAATGAACCCATGCCCATCTCAAAAGAAGATGACAAGAGTTCGTGGGAGCAATATCACATAATACTTCTTTTACACATTGTCCTGTACTGAATTTGATCCTTGCTTGATTCGGATGAAAGCTTGTTGGTAACTTGAGTTTCTCCACCAATCTTCGGCTTACAACATTGTTGTCGCTTTCGTAAGCGAATGCAACTAAACATGGGTGGCTTTCGATCAAACACCTTGTTCTCTACTACCTTTTCCATAATCATTTTCTTTACTTCCTTTTCTTTTTCTTCAATTTCCCTTCCTTCTGCAGTTTATTTTTCTTCTTTTTCTTTTCTTTCTTTTTCTATTTTCTCCTTCAACGTATGTTGATCCTTCTTGGCTTGTCTTGGTGATGAAGGATTATCTTGTTCCTTTTTAAAATTATTGAATATGGTGTGAGTTGATTAAGAAAGCTAAGCGAAATCCCCACTGGACATTAAGATAGCAAGCTATCTAGATGTGAAGGTTCCTTTCACAAAGCTCAAGAGAATAAGATGATGAATTGATTCAAAACAAAAAGGAAATGGAAAGCACATAAACCATAGAAAACCAAGAACAATTAAAGGAAGAAGAAAACATAAAATGGAAAGGAAAGAAATGGTAAAAATGTGAGAAGCACGCCACTACAAGGCTAGGCTAGAAGCCATGGCAACCTTAAAGATGAGTGGATGTGTGCCGCCACTTGCTATGCAAGATAAGGCTTAAAAGTTTCACTCCCAAGGGAGGAAACTCTCACAAATGGTTGAGACACAAGAGTGTTTTTACTTCAAAATCTTCAACCCTTTTACATGTCTAGGAGCACCCCTTATATAGAAGAGTTTAGGGGCCTCTAAGCAAATAAAAGATACCTAAGGATGTCTCTACAAAAACCTAACCCTAGCTTCTAGAAACTAGGTCAAATAAGGTTACAAAAATGAGAGACAAAAGAGCTAACTATGGTGTGTGCAAGGCTAACTTCGTTCTAGCACAAAAGGAGACAAAGAATGTGTCTCATATGTCTCCAAAAAGTGGTCAAAGTGTGCTAAAAACAAAGGAGACCAAAGGTACATAGGTACACTTGCTTCATGCCTTTTACTTTATGCTTTATGCCTTTGCTTTACTCTCTCCTCCACATCATTTATGCTCCCCAATCACCATGCGCCACCTAGCATTGCTTTCTTACTCCTAATTAACCTACAAAGCAAATAAACATAGATTAGCATGTTGGCTTAAGTCAAGTCAACTATAGTGAACAAGTCAAACCTAGTCAAAGGTCAACAAGTCAACTAAAGTTGATTCAACTAAGTCAACTTAGGGAATCAAAAATTACAAACACAAATGAAAGGGATGAAGGATTAGTGAAATTCCTTTTTAAACATGCTTAGTCTTCTTAAGCATGTGCCTTCATCCTTGGTTGGGGTCAATCCTTCATCACTTGGTGTCATGAATTTCAAATTCATTTCATGTCCCTCATGCCTCAAATAAAGGGAACATTTATCAAGATTGCGCATTTTAAAATGAAGCCATGCCCATCTCAAAAGAAGATGACAAGAGTTCGTGGGAACAATATCACATAATACTTCTTTCACACATTGTCATGTACTGAATTTGATCCTTGCTTGATTCGGATGAAAGCTTGTTGGTAACTTGAGTTTGTCCACCAATCCTTCGCTTACAACATTGTTGTCGCTTTCGTAAATGAATGCAACTAAACATGGGTGGCTTTCGATTAAACACCTTGTTCTCTACTACCTTTTCCATAATCTTTTTCTTTACTTCCTTTTCTTTTTCTTCAATTTCCCTTCCTTCTGCAGTTTATTTTTCTTCTTTTTCTATTTTCTCCTTCAACGTATGTTGATCCTTCTTGGCTTGTCTTGGTGTCATGAATTTCAAATTCATTTCACGTCCCTCATGCCTCAAATAAAGGGAACATTCATCAAGATTGAGCGTTTTAAAATGAAGTCATGCCCATCTCAAAAGAATATGACAAGGGTTCGTGGGAGCAATATCACATAATACTTCTTTCACACATTGTCTTGTACTGAATTTGATCCTTGCTTGATTCGGATGAAAGCTTGTTGGTAACTGGAGTTTCTCCACCAATCTTTGGCTTACAACATTGTTGTCGCTTTCGTAAACGAATGCAACTAAACATGAGTGGCCTTCGAATAAACACCTTGTTCCCTACTACCTTTTCCATAATCTTTTTCTTTACTTCCTTTTCTTTTTCTTCAATTTCCCTTCCTTCTGCAGTTTATATTTCTTCTTTTTCTGTTCTTTCCTTTTCAATTTTCTCCTACAACGTATGTTGATCCTTCTTGGCTTGTCTTGGTGTCATAAATTTCAACTTCATTTCATGTCCCTCATTCCTTAAATAAAGGGAACGTTCATCAAGATTGAGCGTTTTAAAATGAACCCATGCCCATCTCAAAAGAAGATGACAAGAGTTCGTGGGCGCAATATCACATAATACTTCTTTTACACATTGTTCTGTACTGAATTTGATCCTTGCTTGATTCGGATGAAAGCTTGTTGGTAACTTGAGTTTCTCCACCAATCTTTGGCTTACAACATTGTTGTCGCTTTCGTAAGCGAATGCAACTAAACATGGGTGGCATTCGATCAAACACCTTGTTCTCTACTACCTTTTCCATAATCATTTTCTTTACTTCCTTTACTTTTTCTTTAATTTCCCTTCCTTCTGCAGTTTATTTTTCTTCTTTTTCTATTTTCTCCTTCAACGTATGTTGATCCTTCTTGGCTTGTCTTGGTGTCATGAATTTCAAATTCATTTCACGTCCCTCATGCCTCAAATAAAGGGAACATTCATCAAGATTGAGCGTTTTAAAATGAAGCCATGCCCATCTCAAAAGAATATGACAAGGGTTCGTGGGAGCAATATCACATAATACTTCTTTCACACATTGTCTTGTACTGAATTTGATCCTTACTTGATTCGGATGAAAGCTTGTTGGTAACTTGAGTTTCTCCATCAATCTTTGGCTTACAACATTGTTGTCGCTTTCGTAAACGAATGCAACTAAACATGGGTGGCCTTCGATTAAACACCTTGTTCTCTACTACCTTTTCCATAATCTTTTTCTTTACTTCCTTTTCTTTTTCTTCAATTTCCCTTCGTTCTGCAGTTTATATTTCTTCTTTTTCTATTCTTTCTTTTTCTATTTTCTCCTTCAACGTATGTTGATCCTTCTTGGCTTCTCTTGGTGTCATGAATTTCAAATTCATTTCATGTCCCTCATGCCTCAAATAAAGGGAACATTTATCAAGATTGAGCGTTTTAAAATGAAACCATGCCCATCTCAAAAGAAGATGACAAGAGTTTGCGGGAACAATATCACATAATACTTCTTTCACACATTCTCCTGTACTGAATTTGATCCTTGCTTGATTCGGATGAAAGCTTGTTGGTAACTTGAGTTTCTCCACCAATCTTTGGCTTACAACATTGTTGTCGCTTTCGTAAACGAATGCAACTAAACATGGGTGGCCTTCGATTAAACACCTTGTTCTCTACTACCTTTTCCATAATCTTTTTCTTTACTTCCTTTTCTTTTTCTTCAATTTCCCTTCCTTCTGCAGTTTATATTTCTTCTTTTTCTATTCTTTCTTTTTCTATTTTCTCCTTCAACGTATGTCGATCCTTCTTGGCTTGTCTTGGTGTCATGAATTTCAAATTCATTTCATGTCCCTTATGCCTCAAATAAAGGGAACATTTATCAAGATTGAGCGTTTCAAAATGAAGTCATGCCCATCTCAAAAGAAGATGACAAGAGTTCGTGGGAGCAATATCACATCATACTTCTTTCACACATTGTCCTGTACTGAATTTGATCCTTGCTTGATTCGGATGAAAGCTTGTTGGTAACTTGAGTTTCTCCACCAATCTTTGGCTTACAACATTGTTGTCGCTTTCGTAAACGAATGCAACTAAACATGGGTGGCTTTCGATTAAACACCTTGTTCTCTACTACCTTTTCCATAATCTTTTTCTTTACTTCCTTCTCTTTTTCTTCAATTTCCCTTCCTTCTGCAGTTTATTTTTCTTCTTTTTCTATTCTTTCTTTTTCTATTTTCTCCTCCAACGCATGTTGATCCTTCTTGGCTTGTCTTGGTGTCATAAATTTCAACTTCATTTCATGTCTCTCATTCCTCAAATAAAGGGAACGTTCATCAAGATTGAGCGTTTTAAAATGAACCCATTCCCATCTCAAAAGCAGATGACAAGAGATCGTGGGAGCAATATCACATCATACTTCTTTCACACATTGTCCTGTACTGAATTTGATCCTTGCTTGATTCGGATGAAAGCTTGTTGGTAACTTGAGTTTCTCCACCAATCTTTGGCTTACAACATTGTTGTCGCTTTCGTAAACGAATGCAACTAAACATGAGTGGCCTTCGATTAAACACCTTGTTCCCTACTACCTTTTCCATAATCTTTTTCTTTACTTCCTTTTCTTTTTCTTCAATTTCCCTTCCTTCTGCAGTTTATATTTCTTCTTTTTCTGTTCTTTCCTTTTCAATTTTCTCCTACAACGTATGTTGATCCTTCTTGGCTTGTCTTGGTGTCATAAATTTCAACTTCATTTCATGTCCCTCATTCCTTAAATAAAGGGAATGTTCATCAAGATTGAGCGTTTTAAAATGAACCCATGCCCATCTCAAAAGAAGATGACAAGAGTTCGTGGGAGCAATATCACATAATACTTCTTTTACACATTGTCCTGTACTGAATTTGATCCTTGCTTGATTCGGATGAAAGCTTGTTGGTAACTTGAGTTTCTCCACCAATCTTCGGCTTACAACATTGTTGTCGCTTTCGTAAGCGAATGCAACTAAACATGGGTGGCTTTCGATCAAACACCTTGTTCTCTACTACCTTTTCCATAATCATTTTCTTTACTTCCTTTTCTTTTTCTTCAATTTCCCTTCCTTCTGCAGTTTATTTTTCTTCTTTTTCTTTTCTTTCTTTTTCTATTTTCTCCTTCAACGTATGTTGATCCTTCTTGGCTTGTCTTGGTGATGAAGGATTATCTTGTTCCTTTTTAAAATTATTGAATATGGTGTGAGTTGATTAAGAAAGCTAAGCGAAATCCCCACTGGACATTAAGATAGCAAGCTATCTAGATGTGAAGGTTCCTTTCACAAAGCTCAAGAGAATAAGATGATGAATTGATTCAAAACAAAAAGGAAATGGAAAGCACATAAACCATAGAAAACCAAGAACAATTAAAGGAAGAAGAAAACATAAAATGGAAAGGAAAGAAATGGTAAAAATGTGAGAAGCACGCCACTACAAGGCTAGGCTAGAAGCCATGGCAACCTTAAAGATGAGTGGATGTGTGCCGCCACTTGCTATGCAAGATAAGGCTTAAAAGTTTCACTCCCAAGGGAGGAAACTCTCACAAATGGTTGAGACACAAGAGTGTTTTTACTTCAAAATCTTCAACCCTTTTACATGTCTAGGAGCACCCCTTATATAGAAGAGTTTAGGGGCCTCTAAGCAAATAAAAGATACCTAAGGATGTCTCTACAAAAACCTAACCCTAGCTTCTAGAAACTAGGTCAAATAAGGTTACAAAAATGAGAGACAAAAGAGCTAACTATGGTGTGTGCAAGGCTAACTTCGTTCTAGCACAAAAGGAGACAAAGAATGTGTCTCATATGTCTCCAAAAAGTGGTCAAAGTGTGCTAAAAACAAAGGAGACCAAAGGTACATAGGTACACTTGCTTCATGCCTTTTACTTTATGCTTTATGCCTTTGCTTTACTCTCTCCTCCACATCATTTATGCTCCCCAATCACCATGCGCCACCTAGCATTGCTTTCTTACTCCTAATTAACCTACAAAGCAAATAAACATAGATTAGCATGTTGGCTTAAGTCAAGTCAACTATAGTGAACAAGTCAAACCTAGTCAAAGGTCAACAAGTCAACTAAAGTTGATTCAACTAAGTCAACTTAGGGAATCAAAAATTACAAACACAAATGAAAGGGATGAAGGATTAGTGAAATTCCTTTTTAAACATGCTTAGTCTTCTTAAGCATGTGCCTTCATCCTTGGTTGGGGTCAATCCTTCATCACTTGGTGTCATGAATTTCAAATTCATTTCATGTCCCTCATGCCTCAAATAAAGGGAACATTTATCAAGATTGCGCATTTTAAAATGAAGCCATGCCCATCTCAAAAGAAGATGACAAGAGTTCGTGGGAACAATATCACATAATACTTCTTTCACACATTGTCCTGTACTGAATTTGATCCTTGCTTGATTCGGATGAAAGCTTGTTGGTAACTTGAGTTTGTCCACCAATCCTTCGCTTACAACATTGTTGTCGCTTTCGTAAATGAATGCAACTAAACATGGGTGGCTTTAGATTAAACACCTTGTTCTCTACTACCTTTTCCATAATCTTTTTCTTTACTTCCTTTTCTTTTTCTTCAATTTCCCTTCCTTCTGCAGTTTATTTTTCTTCTTTTTCTATTTTCTCCTTCAACGTATGTTGATCCTTCTTGGCTTGTCTTGGTGTCATGAATTTCAAATTCATTTCACGTCCCTCATGCCTCAAATAAAGGGAACATTCATCAAGATTGAGCGTTTTAAAATGAAGCCATGCCCATCTCAAAAGAATATGACAAGGGTTCGTGGGAGCAATATCACATAATACTTCTTTCACACATTGTCTTGTACTGAATTTGATCCTTGCTTGATTCGGATGAAAGCTTGTTGGTAACTGGAGTTTCTCCACCAATCTTTGGCTTACAACATTGTTGTCGCTTTCGTAAACGAATGCAACTAAACATGAGTGGCCTTCGAATAAACACCTTGTTCCCTACTACCTTTTCCATAATCTTTTTCTTTACTTCCTTTTCTTTTTCTTCAATTTCCCTTCCTTCTCCAGTTTCTCTATTCTTTCCTTTTCAATTTTCTCCTACAACGTATGTTGATCCTTCTTGGCTTGTCTTGGTGTCATAAATTTCAACTTCATTTCATGTCCCTCATTCCTCAAATAAAGGGAACGTTCATCAAGATTGAGCGTTTTAAAATCAACCTATGCCCATCTGAAAAGAAGATGACAAGAGTTCGTGGGAGCAATATCACATAATACTTCTTTCACACATTGTCCTGTACTGAATTTGGTCCTTGCTTGATTCGGATGAAAGCTTGTTGGTAACTTGAGTTTCTCAACCAATCTTTGGCTTACAACATTGTTGTCGCTTTCGTAAAACGAATGCAACTAAACATAGGTGGCTTTCGATTAAACACCTTGTTCTCTACTACCTTTTCCATAATCTTTTTCTTTACTTCCTTCTCTTTTTCTTCAATTTCCCTTCCTTCTGCAGTTTATTTTTCTTCTTTTTCTATTCTTTCTTTTTCTATTTTCTCCTCCAACGCATGTTGATCCTTCTTGGCTTGTCTTGGTGTCATAAATTTCAACTTCATTTCATGTCTCTCATTCCTCAAATAAAGGGAACGTTCATCAAGATTGAGCGTTTTAAAATGAACTCATTCCCATCTCAAAAGCAGATGACAAGAGATCGTGGGAGCAATATCACATCATACTTCTTTCACACATTGTCCTGTACTGAATTTGATCCTTGCTTGATTCTGATGAAAGCTTGTTGGTAACTTGAGTTTCTCCACCAATCTTTGGCTTACAACATTGTTGTCGCTTTCGTAAACGAATGCAACTAAACATGAGTGGCCTTCGATTAAACACCTTGTTCCCTACTACCTTTTCCATAATCTTTTTCTTTACTTCCTTTTCTTTTTCTTCAATTTCCCTTCCTTCTGCAGTTTATATTTCTTCTTTTTCTGTTCTTTCCTTTTCAATTTTCTCCTACAACGTATGTTGATCCTTCTTGGCTTGTCTTGGTGTCATAAATTTTAACTTCATTTCATGTCCCTCATTCCTCAAATAAAGGGAACGTTCATCAAGATTGAGCGTTTTAAAATCAACCCATGCCCATCTGAAAAGAAGATGACAAGAGTTCGTGGGAGCAATATCACATAATACTTCTTTCACACATTGTCCTGTACTGAATTTGATCCTTGCTTGATTCGGATGAAAGCTTGTTGGTAACTTGAGTTTCTCCACCAATCTTTGGCTTACAACATTGTTGTCGCTTTCGTAAACGAATGCAACTAAACATGGGTGGCTTTCGATCAAACACCTTGTTGTCTACTACCTTTTCCATAATCATTTTCTTTACTTCCTTTTCTTTTTCTTCAATTTCCCTTCCTTCTGCAGTTTATTTTTCTTCTTTTTCTATTTTCTCCTTCAACGTATGTTGATCCTTCTTGGCTTGTCTTGGTGTCATGAATTTCAAATTCATTTCACGTCCCTCATGCCTCAAATAAAGGGAACATTCATCAAGATTTTTGCGTTTTAAAATGAAGTCATGCCCATCTCAAAAGAAGATGACAAGAGTTCGTGGGAACAATATCACATAATACTTCTTTCACACATTGTCCTGTACTGAATTTGATCCTTGCGTGATTCAGAAGAAAGCTTGTTGGTAACTTGAGTTTCTCCACCAATCTTTGGCTTACAACATTGTTGTCGCTTTCGTAAACGAATGCAACTAAACATGGGTGGCCTTCGATTAAACACCTTGTTCTCTACTACCTTTTCCATAATCTTTTTCATCAATTTCCCTTACTTCTACAGTTTATATTTCTTCTTTTTCTATTTCTCCTTCAACGTATGTTGATCCTTCTTGGCTTGTCTTGGTGTCATGAATTTAAAATTCATTTCATGTCCCTCATCCCTCAAATAAAGGGAACACTTATCAAGATTGAGCGTTTTAAAATGAAGCCATGCCCATCTCAAAAGAAGATGACAAGATTTTGCGGGAACAATATCACATAATACTTCTTTCACACATTCTCCTGTACTGAATTTGAGCCTTGCTTGATTCGGATGAAAGCTTGTTGGTCAGTTGAGTTTGTCCACCAATCTTTGGCTTACAACATTGTTGTCGCTTTCGTAAACGAATGGAACTAAACATGGGTGGCCTTCGATTAAACACCTTGTTCTCTACTACCTTTTCCATAATCTTTTTCTTTACTTCCTTTTCTTTTTCTTCAATTTCCCTTCCTTCTGCAGTTTATATTTCTTATTTTTCTATTCTTTCTTTTTCTATATTCTCCTTCAACGTATGTCGATCCTTCTTGGCTTGTCTTGGTGTCATGAATTTCAAATTCATTTCATGTCCCTCATGCCTCAAATAAAGGGAACATTCATCAAGATTTTTGCGTTTTAAAATGAAGTCATGCCCATCTCAAAAGAAGATGACAAGAGTTCGTGGGAACAATATCACATAATACTTCTTTCACACATTGTCCTGTACTGAATTTGATCCTTGCGTGATTCAGAAGAAAGCTTGTTGGTAACTTGAGTTTCTCCACCAATCTTTGGCTTACAACATTGTTGTCGCTTTCGTAAACGAATGCAACTAAACATGGGTGGCCTTCGATTAAACACCTTGTTCTCTACTACCTTTTCCATAATCTTTTTCATCAATTTCCCTTACTTCTACAGTTTATATTTCTTCTTTTTCTATTTCTCCTTCAACGTATGTTGATCCTTCTTGGCTTGTCTTGGTGTCATGAATTTCAAATTCATTTCATGTCCCTCATGCCTCAAATAAAGGGAACATTTATCAAGATTGAGCGTTATAAAATGAAGTCATGCCCATCTCCAAAGAAGATGACAAGAGTTCGTGGGAACAATATCACATAATACTTCTTTCACACAATGTCCTGTACTGAATTTGATCCTTGCTTGATTCGGATGAAAGCTTGTTGGTAACTTGAGTTTCTCCACCAATCTTTGGCTTACAACATTGTTGTCGCTTTCGTAAACGAATGCAACTAAACATGGGTGGCCTTCGATTAAACACCTTGTTCTCTACTACCTTTTCCATAATCTTTTTCATCAATTTCCCTTACTTCTACAGTTTATATTTCTTCTTTTTCTATTTCTCCTCCAACGTATGTTGATCCTTCTTGGCTTGTCTTGGTGTCATGAATTTAAAATTCATTTCATGTCCCTCATCCCTCAAATAAAGGGAACACTTATCAAGATTGAGCGTTTTAAAATGAAGCCATGCCCATCTCAAAAGAAGATGACAAGATTTTGCGGGAACAATATCACATAATACTTCTTTCACACATTCTCCTGTACTGAATTTGAGCCTTGCTTGATTCGGATGAAAGCTTGTTGGTCAGTTGAGTTTGTCCACCAATCTTTGGCTTACAACATTGTTGTCGCTTTCGTAAACGAATGGAACTAAACATGGGTGGCCTTCGATTAAACACCTTGTTCTCTACTACCTTTTCCATAATCTTTTTCTTTACTTCCTTTTCTTTTTCTTCAATTTCCCTTCCTTCTGCAGTTTATATTTCTTCTTTTTCTATTCTTTCTTTTTCTATATTCTCCTTCAACGTATGTCGATCCTTCTTGGCTTGTCTTGGTGTCATGAATTTCAAATTCATTTCATGTCCCTCATGCCTCAAATAAAGGGAACATTCATCAAGATTTTTGCGTTTTAAAATGAAGTCATGCCCATCTCAAAAGAAGATGACAAGAGTTCGTGGGAACAATATCACATAATACTTCTTTCACACATTGTCCTGTACTGAATTTGATCCTTGCGTGATTCAGAAGAAAGCTTGTTGGTAACTTGAGTTTCTCCACCAATCTTTGGCTTACAACATTGTTGTTGCTTTCGTAAACGAATGCAACTAAACATGGGTGGCCTTCGATTAAACACCTTGTTCTGTACTACCTTTTCCATAATCTTTTTCTTTACTTCCTTTTCTTTTTCTTCAATTTCCCTTCCTTCTGCAGTTTATATTTCTTCTTTTCTATTCTTTCTTTTTCTATTTTCTCCTTCAACGTATGTTGATCCTTCTTGGCTTGTCTTGGTGTCACAAATTTCAACTTCATTTCATGTCTCTCATTCCTCAAATAAAGGGAACGTTCATCAAGATTGAGCGTTTTAAAATGAACCCATTCCCATCTCAAAAGAAGATGACAAGAGTTCGTGGGAACAATATCACATCATTCTTCTTTCACACATTGTCCTGTACTGAATTTGATCCTTGCTTGATTCAGATGAAAGCTTGCTGGTAACTTGAGTTTCTCCACCAATCTTTGGCTTACAACATTGTTGTCGCTTTCGTAAACGGATGCAACTAAACATGGGTGGCCTTCGATTAAACACCTTGTTCTCTACTAACTTTTCCATACTCTTTTTCTTTAATTTCCCTTACTTCTACAGTTTATATTTCTTCTTTTTCTATTTCTCCTTCAACGTATGTTGATCCTTCTTGGCTTGTCTTGGTGTCATGAATTTCAAATTCATTTCATGTCCCTCATGCCTCAAATAAAGGGAACATTTATCAAGATTGAGCGTTATAAAATGAAGTCATGCCCATCTCCAAAGAAGATGACAAGAGTTCGTGGGAACAATATCACATAATACTTCTTTCACACAATGTCCTGTACTGAATTTGATCCTTGCTTGATTCGGATGAAAGCTTGTTGGTAACTTGAGTTTCTCCACCAATCTTTGGCTTACAACATTGTTGTCGCTTTCGTAAACGAATGCAACTAAACATGGGTGGCCTTCGATTAAACACCTTGTTCTCTACTACCTTTTCCATAATCTTTTTCATCAATTTCCCTTACTTCTACAGTTTATATTTCTTCTTTTTCTATTTCTCCTTCAACGTATGTTGATCCTTCTTGGCTTGTCTTGGTGTCATGAATTTCAAATTCATTTCATGTCCCTCATGCCTAAAATAAAGGGAACATTTATCAAGATTGAGCATTTTAAAATGAAGCCATGCCCATCTCAAAAGAAGATGACAAGAGTTCGTGGGAACAATATCACATAATACTTCTTTCACACATTGTCCTGTACTGAATTTGATCCTTGCTTGATTCGGATGAAAGCTTGTTGGTAACTTGAGGTTTTCCACCAATCCTTCGCTTACAACATTGTTGTCGCTTTCGTAAACGAATGCAACTAAACATGGCTGGCCTTCGATTAAACACCTTGTTCTCTACTACCTTTTCCATAGTCTTTTTCTTTACTTCCTTTTCTTTTTCTTCAATTTCCCTTCCTTCTGCAGTTTATATTTCTTCTTTTTCTATTCTTTCTTTTTCTATATTCTCCTTCAACGTATGTCGATCCTTCTTGGCTTGTCTTGGTGTCATGAATTTCAAATTCATTTCATGTCCCTCATGCCTCAAATAAAGGGAACATTCATCAAGATTTTTGCGTTTTAAAATGAAGTCATGCCCATCTCAAAAGAAGATGACAAGAGTTCGTGGGAACAATATCACATAATACTTCTTTCACACATTGTCCTGTACTGAATTTGATCCTTGCGTGATTCAGAAGAAAGCTTGTTGGTAACTTGAGTTTCTCCACCAATCTTTGGCTTACAACATTGTTGTTGCTTTCGTAAACGAATGCAACTAAACATGGGTGGCCTTCGATTAAACACCTTGTTCTGTACTACCTTTTCCATAATCTTTTTCTTTACTTCCTTTTCTTTTTCTTCAATTTCCCTTCCTTCTGCAGTTTATATTTCTTCTTTTCTATTCTTTCTTTTTCTATTTTCTCCTTCAACGTATGTTGATCCTTCTTGGCTTGTCTTGGTGTCACAAATTTCAACTTCATTTCATGTGTCTCATTCCTCAAATAAAGGGAACGTTCATCAAGATTGAGCGTTTTAAAATGAACCCATTCCCATCTCAAAAGAAGATGACAAGAGTTCGTGGGAACAATATCACATCATTCTTCTTTCACACATTGTCCTGTACTGAATTTGATCCTTGCTTGATTCAGATGAAAGCTTGCTGGTAACTTGAGTTTCTCCACCAATCTTTGGCTTACAACATTGTTGTCGCTTTCGTAAACGGATGCAACTAAACATGGGTGGCCTTCGATTAAACACCTTGTTCTCTACTAACTTTTCCATAATCTTTTTCTTCAATTTCCCTTACTTCTACAGTTTATATTTCTTCTTTTTCTATTTCTCCTTCAACGTATGTTGATCCTTCTTGGCTTGTCTTGGTGTCATGAATTTCAAATTCATTTCATGTCCCTCATGCCTCAAATAAAGGGAACATTTATCAAGATTGAGCGTTATAAAATGAAGTCATGCCCATCTCCAAAGAAGATGACAAGAGTTCGTGGGAACAATATCACATAATACTTCTTTCACACAATGTCCTGTACTGAATTTGATCCTTGCTTGATTCGGATGAAAGCTTGTTGGTAACTTGAGTTTCTCCACCAATCTTTGGCTTACAACATTGTTGTCGCTTTCGTAAACGAATGCAACTAAACATGGGTGGCCTTCGATTAAACACCTTGTTCCCTACTACCTTTTCCATAATCTTTTTCATCAATTTCCCTTACTTCTACAGTTTATATTTCTTCTTTTTCTATTTCTCCTTCAACGTATGTTGATCCTTCTTGGCTTGTCTTGGTGTCATGCATTTCAAATTCATTTCATGTCCCTCATGCCTAAAATAAAGGGAACATTTATCAAGATTGAGCATTTTAAAATGAAGCCATGCCCATCTCAAAAGAAGATGACAAGAGTTCGTGGGAACAATATCACATAATACTTCTTTCACACATTGTCCTGTACTGAATTTGATCCTTGCTTGATTCGGATGAAAGCTTGTTGGTAACTTGAGGTTTTCCACCAATCCTTCGCTTACAACATTGTTGTCGCTTTCGTAAACGAATGCAACTAAACATGGGTGGCCTTCGATTAAACACCTTGTTCTGTACTACCTTTTCCATAATCTTTTTCTTTACTTCCTTTTCTTTTTCTTCAATTTCCCTTCCTTCTGCAGTTTATATTTCTTCTTTTTCTATTCTTTCTTTTTCTATATTCTCCTTCAACGTATGTCGATCCTTCTTGGCTTGTCTTGGTGTCATGAATTTCAAATTCATTTCATGTCCCTCATGCCTCAAATAAAGGGAACATTCATCAAGATTTTTGCGTTTTAAAATGAAGTCATGCCCATCTCAAAAGAAGATGACAAGAGTTCGTGGGAACAATATCACATAATACTTCTTTCACACATTGTCCTGTACTGAATTTGATCCTTGCGTGATTCAGAAGAAAGCTTGTTGGTAACTTGAGTTTCTCCACCAATCTTTGGCTTACAACATTGTTGTTGCTTTCGTAAACGAATGCAACTAAACATGGGTGGCCTTCGATTAAACACCTTGTTCTGTACTACCTTTTCCATAATCTTTTTCTTTACTTCCTTTTCTTTTTCTTCAATTTCCCTTCCTCTTGCAGTTTATATTTCTTCTTTTCTATTCTTTCTTTTTCTATTTTCTCCTTCAACGTATGTTGATCCTTCTTGGCTTGTCTTGGTGTCACAAATTTCAACTTCATTTCATGTCTCTCATTCCTCAAATAAAGGGAACGTTCATCAAGATTGAGCGTTTTAAAATAAACCCATTCCCATCTCAAAAGAAGATGACAAGAGTTCGTGGGAACAATATCACATCATTCTTCTTTCACACATTGTCCTGTTCTGAATTTGATCCTTGCTTGATTCTGATGAAAGCTTGTTGGTAACTTGAGTTTCTCCACCAATCTTTGGCTTACAACATTGTTGTCGCTTTCGTAAACGAATGCAACTAAACATGGGTGGCCTTCGATTAAACACCTTGTTCTGTACTACCTTTTCCATAATCTTTTTCTTTACTTCCTTTTCTTTTTCTTCAATTTCCCTTCCTTCTGCAGTTTATATTTCTTCTTTTTCTATTCTTTCTTTTTCTATATTCTCCTTCAACGTATGTCGATCCTTCTTGGCTTGTCTTGGTGTCATGAATTTCAAATTCATTTCATGTCCCTCATGCCTCAAATAAAGGGAACATTCATCAAGATTTTTGCGTTTTAAAATGAAGTCATGCCCATCTCAAAAGAAGATGACAAGAGTTCGTGGGAACAATATCACATAATACTTCTTTCACACATTGTCCTGTACTGAATTTGATCCTTGCGTGATTCAGAAGAAAGCTTGTTGGTAACTTGAGTTTCTCCACCAATCTTTGGCTTACAACATTGTTGTTGCTTTCGTAAACGAATGCAACTAAACATGGGTGGCCTTCGATTAAACACCTTGTTCTGTACTACCTTTTCCATAATCTTTTTCTTTACTTCCTTTTCTTTTTCTTCAATTTCCCTTCCTTCTGCAGTTTATATTTCTTCTTTTCTATTCTTTCTTTTTCTATTTTCTCCTTCAACGTATGTTGATCCTTCTTGGCTTGTCTTGGTGTCACAAATTTCAACTTCATTTCATGTCTCTCATTCCTCAAATAAAGGGAACGTTCATCAAGATTGAGCGTTTTAAAATGAACCCATTCCCATCTCAAAAGAAGATGACAAGAGTTCGTGGGAACAATATCACATCATTCTTCTTTCACACATTGTCCTGTACTGAATTTGATCCTTGCTTGATTAAGATGAAAGCTTGCTGGTAACTTGAGTTTCTCCACCAATCTTTGGCTTACAACATTGTTGTCGCTTTCGTAAACGGATGCAACTAAACATGGGTGGCCTTCGATTAAACACCTTGTTCTCTACTAACTTTTCCATAATCTTTTTCTTCATTTTCCCTTACTTCTACAGTTTATATTTCTTCTTTTTCTATTTCTCCTTCAACGTATGTTGATCCTTCTTGGCTTGTCTTGGTGTCATGAATTTCAAATTCATTTCATGTCCCTCATGCCTCAAATAAAGGGAACATTTATCAAGATTGAGCGTTATAAAATGAAGTCATGCCCATCTCCAAAGAAGATGACAAGAGTTCGTGGGAACAATATCACATCATTCTTCTTTCACACATTGTCCTGTACTGAATTTGATCCTTGCTTGATTCAGATGAAAGCTTGCTGGTAACTTGAGTTTCTCCACCAATCTTTGGCTTACAACATTGTTGTCGCTTTCGTAAACGGATGCAACTAAACATGGGTGGCCTTCGATTAAATACCTTGTTCTCTACTAACTTTTCCATAATCTTTTTCTTCAATTTCCCTTACTTCTACAGTTTATATTTCTTCTTTTTCTATTTCTCCTTCAACGTATGTTGATCCTTCTTGGCTTGTCTTGGTGTCATGAATTTCAAATTCATTTCATGTCCCTCATGCCTCAAATAAAGGGAACATTTATCAAGATTGAGCGTTTTAAAATGAAGTCATGCCCATCTCCAAAGAAGATGACAAGAGTTCGTGGGAACAATATCACATAATACTTCTTTCACACAATGTCCTGTACTGAATTTGATCCTTGCTTGATTCGGATGAAAGCTTGTTGGTAACTTGAGTTTCTCCACCAATCTTTGGCTTACAACATTGTTGTCGCTTTCGTAAACGAATGCAACTAAACATGGGTGGCCTTCGATTAAACACCTTGTTCTCTACTACCTTTTCCATAATCTTTTTCATCAATTTCCCTTACTTCTACAGTTTATATTTCTTCTTTTTCTATTTCTCCTTCAACGTATGTTGATCCTTCTTGGCTTGTCTTGGTGTCATGAATTTCAAATTCATTTCATGTCCCTCATGCCTCAAATAAAGGGAACATTTATCAAGATTGAGCATTTTAAAATGAAGCCATGCCCATCTCAAAAGAAGATGACAAGAGTTCGTGGGAACAATATCACATAATACTTCTTTCACACATTGTCCTGTACTGAATTTGATCCTTGCTTGATTCGGATGAAAGCTTGTTGGTAACTTGAGTTTTTCCACCAATCCTTCGCTTACAACATTGTTGTCGCTTTCGTAAACGAATGCAACTAAACATGGGTGGCTTTCGATTAAACACCTTGTTCTCTACTACCTTTTCCATAATCTTTTTCTTTACTTCCTTTTCTTTTTCTTCAATTTCCCTTCCTTCTGCAGTTTATTTTTCTTCTTTTTCTATTCTTTCTTTTTCTATTTTCTCCTTCAACGTATGTTGATCCTTCTTGGCTTGTCTTGGTGTCATAAATTTCAGCTTCATTTCATGTCCCTCATTCCTCAAATAAAGGGAACATTCATCAAGATTGAGCGTTTTAAAATGAACCCATGCCCATCTCAATAGAAGATGACAAGAGTTCGTGGGAACAATATCACATAATACTTCTTTCACACAATGTCCTGTACTGAATTTAATCCTTGCTTGATTCGGATGAAAGCTTGTTGGTAACTTGAGTTTCTCCACCAATCTTTGGCTTACAACATTGTTGTCGCTTTCGTAAACGAATGCAACTAAACATGGGTGGCCTTAGATTAAACACCTTGTTCTCTACTACCTTTTCCAAAATTTTTTCTTCAATTTTCCTTACATCTACAGTTTATATTTCTTCTTTTTCTATTCTTTCTTTTTCTATTTCTCCTTCAACGTATGTTGATCCTTCTTGGCTTGTCTTGGTGTCATGAATTTAAAATTCATTTCATGTCCCTCATCCCTCAAATAAATGGAACACTTATCAAGATTGAGCGTTTTAAAATGAAGTCATGCCCATCTCAAAAGAAGATGACAAGATTTTGCGGGAACAATATCACATAATACTTCTTTCACACATTCTCCTGTACTGAATTTGAGCCTTGCTTGATTCGGATGAAAGCTTGTTGGTAACTTGAGTTTGTCCACCAATCTTTGGCTTACAACATTGTTGTCGCTTTCGTAAACGAATGCAACTAAACATGGGTGGCCTTCGATTAAACACCTTGTTCTCTACTACCTTTTCCATAATCTTTTTCTTTACTTCCTTTTCTTTTTCTTCAATTTCCCTTCCTTCTGCAGTTTATATTTCTTCTTTTTCTATTCTTTCTTTTTCTATATTCTCCTTCAACGTATGTCGATCCTTCTTGGCTTGTCTTGGTGTCATGAATTTCAAATTCATTTCATGTCCCTCACGCCTCAAATAAAGGGAACATTCATCAAGATTTTTGCGTTTTAAAATGAAGTCATGCCCATCTCAAAAAAAGATGACAAGAGTTCGTGGGAACAATATCATATAATACTTCTTTCACACATTGTCCTGTACTGAATTTGATCCTTGCGTGATTCAGAAGAAAGCTTGTTGGTAACTTGAGTTTCTCCACCAATCCTTCGCTTACAACATTGTTGTCGCTTTCGTAAACGAATGCAACTAAACATGGGTGGCTTTCGATTAAACACCTTGTTCTCTACTACCTTTTCCATAATCTTTTTCTTTACTTCCTTTTCTTTTTCTTCAATTTCCCTTCCTTCTGCAGTTTATTTTTCTTCTTTTTCTATTCTTTCTTTTTCTATTTTCTCCTTCAACGTATGTTGATCCTTCTTGGCTTGTCTTGGTGTCATAAATTTCAGCTTCATTTCATGTCCCTCATTCCTCAAATAAAGGGAACATTCATCAAGATTGAGCGTTTTAAAATGAACCCATGCCCATCTCAATAGAAGATGACAAGAGTTCGTGGGAACAATATCACATAATACTTCTTTCACACAATGTCCTGTACTGAATTTAATCCTTGCTTGATTCGGATGAAAGCTTGTTGGTAACTTGAGTTTCTCCACCAATCTTTGGCTTACAACATTGTTGTCGCTTTCGTAAACGAATGCAACTAAACATGGGTGGCCTTCGATTAAACACCTTGTTCTCTACTACCTTTTCCAAAATTTTTTCTTCAATTTTCCTTACATCTACAGTTTATATTTCTTCTTTTTCTATTCTTTCTTTTTCTATTTCTCCTTCAACGTATGTTGATCCTTCTTGGCTTGTCTTGGTGTCATGAATTTAAAATTCATTTCATGTCCCTCATCCCTCAAATAAAGGGAACACTTATCAAGATTGAGCGTTTTAAAATGAAGCCATGCCCATCTCAAAAGAAGATGACAAGATTTTGTGGGAACAATATCACATAATACTTCTTTCACACATTCTCCTGTACTGAATTTGAGCCTTGCTTGATTCGGATGAAAGCTTGTTGGTAACTTGAGTTTGTCCACCAATCTTTGGCTTACAACATTGTTGTCGCTTTCGTAAACGAATGCAACTAAACATGGGTGGCCTTCGATTAAACACCTTGTTCTGTACTACCTTTTCCATAATCTTTTTCTTTACTTCCTTTTCTTTTTCTTCAATTTCCCTTCCTTCTGCAGTTTATATTTCTTCTTTTTCTATTCTTTCTTTTTCTATTTTCTCCTTCAACGTATGTCGATCCTTCTTGGCTTGTCTTGGTGTCATGAATTTCAAATTCATTTCATGTCCCTCACGCCTCAAATAAAGGGAACATTCATCAAGATTTTTGCGTTTTAAAATGAAGTCATGCCCATCTCAAAAAAAGATGACAAGAGTTCGTGGGAACAATATCATATAATACTTCTTTCACACATTGTCCTGTACTGAATTTGATCCTTGCGTGATTCAGAAGAAAGCTTGTTGGTAACTTGAGTTTCTCCACCAATCCTTCGCTTACAACATTGTTGTCGCTTTCGTAAACGAATGCAACTAAACATGGGTGGCTTTCGATTAAACACCTTGTTCTCTACTACCTTTTCCATAATCTTTTTCTTTACTTCCTTTTCTTTTTCTTCAATTTCCCTTCCTTCTGCAGTTTATTTTTCTTCTTTTTCTATTCTTTCTTTTTCTATTTTCTCCTTCAACGTATGTTGATCCTTCTTGGCTTGTCTTGGTGTCATAAATTTCAGCTTCATTTCATGTCCCTCATTCCTCAAATAAAGGGAACATTCATCAAGATTGAGCGTTTTAAAATGAACCCATGCCCATCTCAATAGAAGATGACAAGAGTTCGTGGGAACAATATCACATAATACTTCTTTCACACAATGTCCTGTACTGAATTTAATCCTTGCTTGATTCGGATGAAAGCTTGTTGGTAACTTGAGTTTCTCCACCAATCTTTGGCTTACAACATTGTTGTCGCTTTCGTAAACGAATGCAACTAAACATGGGTGGCCTTCGATTAAACACCTTGTTCTCTACTACCTTTTCCAAAATTTTTTCTTCAATTTTCCTTACATCTACAGTTTATATTTCTTCTTTTTCTATTCTTTCTTTTTCTATTTCTCCTTCAACGTATGTTGATCCTTCTTGGCTTGTCTTGGTGTCATGAATTTAAAATTCATTTCATGTCCCTCATCCCTCAAATAAAGGGAACACTTATCAAGATTGAGCGTTTTAAAATGAAGCCATGCCCATCTCAAAAGAAGATGACAAGATTTTGTGGGAACAATATCACATAATACTTCTTTCACACATTCTCCTGTACTGAATTTGAGCCTTGCTTGATTCGGATGAAAGCTTGTTGGTAACTTGAGTTTGTCCACCAATCTTTGGCTTACAACATTGTTGTCGCTTTCGTAAACGAATGCAACTAAACATGGGTGGCCTTCGATTAAACACCTTGTTCTGTACTACCTTTTCCATAATCTTTTTCTTTACTTCCTTTTCTTTTTCTTCAATTTCCCTTCCTTCTGCAGTTTATATTTCTTCTTTTTCTATTCTTTCTTTTTCTATTTTCTCCTTCAACGTATGTCGATCCTTCTTGGCTTGTCTTGGTGTCATGAATTTCAAATTCATTTCATGTCCCTCACGCCTCAAATAAAGGGAACATTCATCAAGATTTTTGCGTTTTAAAATGAAGTCATGCCCATCTCAAAAAAAGATGACAAGAGTTCGTGGGAACAATATCATATAATACTTCTTTCACACATTGTCCTGTACTGAATTTGATCCTTGCGTGATTCAGAAGAAAGCTTGTTGGTAACTTGAGTTTCTCCACCAATCCTTCGCTTACAACATTGTTGTCGCTTTCGTAAACGAATGCAACTAAACATGGGTGGCTTTCGATTAAACACCTTGTTCTCTACTACCTTTTCCATAATCTTTTTCTTTACTTCCTTTTCTTTTTCTTCAATTTCCCTTCCTTCTGCAGTTTATTTTTCTTCTTTTTCTATTCTTTCTTTTTCTATTTTCTCCTTCAACGTATGTTGATCCTTCTTGGCTTGTCTTGGTGTCATAAATTTCAGCTTCATTTCATGTCCCTCATTCCTCAAATAAAGGGAACATTCATCAAGATTGAGCGTTTTAAAATGAACCCATGCCCATCTCAATAGAAGATGACAAGAGTTCGTGGGAACAATATCACATAATACTTCTTTCACACAATGTCCTGTACTGAATTTAATCCTTGCTTGATTCGGATGAAAGCTTGTTGGTAACTTGAGTTTCTCCACCAATCTTTGGCTTACAACATTGTTGTCGCTTTCGTAAACGAATGCAACTAAACATGGGTGGCCTTCGATTAAACACCTTGTTCTCTACTACCTTTTTCAAAATTTTTTCTTCAATTTTCCTTACATCTACAGTTTATATTTCTTCTTTTTCTATTCTTTCTTTTTCTATTTCTCCTTCAACGTATGTTGATCCTTCTTGGCTTGTCTTGGTGTCATGAATTTAAAATTCATTTCATGTCCCTCATCCCTTAAATAAAGGGAACACTTATCAAGATTGAGCGTTTTAAAATGAAGCCATGCCCATCTCAAAAGAAGATGACAAGATTTTGCGGGAACAATATCACATAATACTTCTTTCACACATTCTCCTGTACTGAATTTGAGCCTTGCTTGATTCGGATGAAAGCTTGTTGGTAACTTGAGTTTGTCCACCAATCTTTGGCTTACAACATTGTTGTCGCTTTCGTAAACGAATGCAACTAAACATGGGTGGCCTTCGATTAAACACCTTGTTCTCTACTACCTTTTCCATAATCTTTTTCTTTACTTCCTTTTCTTTTTCTTCAATTTCCCTTCCTTCTGCAGTTTATATTTCTTCTTTTTCTATTCTTTCTTTTTCTATTTTCTCCTTCAACGTATGTCGATCCTTCTTGGCTTGTCTTGGTGTCATGAATTTCAAATTCATTTCATGTCCCTCACGCCTCAAATAAAGGGAACATTCATCAAGATTTTTGCGTTTTAAAATGAAGTCATGCCCATCTCAAAAAAAGATGACAAGAGTTCGTGGGAACAATATCATATAATACTTCTTTCACACATTGTCCTGTACTGAATTTGATCCTTGCGTGATTCAGAAGAAAGCTTGTTGGTAACTTGAGTTTCTCCACCAATCCTTCGCTTACAACATTGTTGTCGCTTTCGTAAACGAATGCAACTAAACATGGGTGGCTTTCGATTAAACACCTTGTTCTCTACTACCTTTTCCATAATCTTTTTCTTTTTCTTCAATTTCCCTTCCTTCTGCAGTTTATTTTTCTTCTTTTTCTATTCTTTCTTTTTCTATTTTCTCCTTCAACGTATGTTGATCCTTCTTGGCTTGTCTTGGTGTCATAAATTTCAGCTTCATTTCATGTCCCTCATTCCTCAAATAAAGGGAACATTCATCAAGATTGAGCGTTTTAAAATGAACCCATGCCCATCTCAATAGAAGATGACAAGAGTTCGTGGGAACAATATCACATAATACTTCTTTCACACAATGTCCTGTACTGAATTTAATCCTTGCTTGATTCGGATGAAAGCTTGTTGGTAACTTGAGTTTCTCCACCAATCTTTGGCTTACAACATTGTTGTCGCTTTCGTAAACGAATGCAACTAAACATGGGTGGCCTTCGATTAAACACCTTGTTCTCTACTACCTTTTCCAAAATTTTTTCTTCAATTTTCCTTACATCTACAGTTTATATTTCTTCTTTTTCTATTCTTTCTTTTTCTATTTCTCCTTCAACGTATGTTGATCCTTCTTGGCTTGTCTTGGTGTCATGAATTTAAAATTCATTTCATGTCCCTCATCCCTCAAATAAAGGGAACACTTATCAAGATTGAGCGTTTTAAAATGAAGCCATGCCCATCTCAAAAGAAGATGACAAGATTTTGCGGGAACAATATCACATAATACTTCTTTCACACATTCTCCTGTACTGAATTTGAGCCTTGCTTGATTCGGATGAAAGCTTGTTGGTAACTTGAGTTTGTCCACCAATCTTTGGCTTACAACATTGTTGTCGCTTTCGTAAACGAATGCAACTAAACATGGGTGGCCTTCGATTAAACACCTTGTTCTCTACTACCTTTTCCATAATCTTTTTCTTTACTTCCTTTTCTTTTTCTTCAATTTCCCTTCCTTCTGCAGTTTATATTTCTTCTTTTTCTATTCTTTCTTTTTCTATTTTCTCCTTCAACGTATGTCGATCCTTCTTGGCTTGTCTTGGTGTCATGAATTTCAAATTCATTTCATGTCCCTTATGCCTCAAATAAAGGGAACATTTATCAAGATTGAGCGTTTCAAAATGAAGTCATGCCCATCTCAAAAGAAGATGACAAGAGTTCGTGGGAGCAATATCACATCATACTTCTTTCACACATTGTCCTGTACTGAATTTGATCCTTGCTTGATTCGGATGAAAGCTTGTTGGTAACTTGAGTTTCTCCACCAATCTTTGGCTTACAACATTGTTGTCGCTTTCGTAAACGAATGCAACTAAACATGGGTGGCTTTCGATTAAACACCTTGTTCTCTACTACCTTTTCCATAATCTTTTTCTTTACTTCCTTCTCTTTTTCTTCAATTTCCCTTCCTTCTGCAGTTTATTTTTCTTCTTTTTCTATTCTTTCTTTTTCTATTTTCTCCTCCAACGCATGTTGATCCTTCTTGGCTTGTCTTGGTGTCATAAATTTCAACTTCATTTCATGTCTCTCATTCCTCAAATAAAGGGAACGTTCATCAAGATTGAGCGTTTTAAAATGAACCCATTCCCATCTCAAAAGCAGATGACAAGAGATCGTGGGAGCAATATCACATCATACTTCTTTCACACATTGTCCTGTACTGAATTTGATCCTTGCTTGATTCGGATGAAAGCTTGTTGGTAACTTGAGTTTCTCCACCAATCTTTGGCTTACAACATTGTTGTCGCTTTCGTAAACGAATGCAACTAAACATGAGTGGCCTTCGATTAAACACCTTGTTCCCTACTACCTTTTCCATAATCTTTTTCTTTACTTCCTTTTCTTTTTCTTCAATTTCCCTTCCTTCTGCAGTTTATATTTCTTCTTTTTCTGTTCTTTCCTTTTCAATTTTCTCCTACAACGTATGTTGATCCTTCTTGGCTTGTCTTGGTGTCATAAATTTCAACTTCATTTCATGTCCCTCATTCCTTAAATAAAGGGAATGTTCATCAAGATTGAGCGTTTTAAAATGAACCCATGCCCATCTCAAAAGAAGATGACAAGAGTTCGTGGGAGCAATATCACATAATACTTCTTTTACACATTGTCCTGTACTGAATTTGATCCTTGCTTGATTCGGATGAAAGCTTGTTGGTAACTTGAGTTTCTCCACCAATCTTCGGCTTACAACATTGTTGTCGCTTTCGTAAGCGAATGCAACTAAACATGGGTGGCTTTCGATCAAACACCTTGTTCTCTACTACCTTTTCCATAATCATTTTCTTTACTTCCTTTTCTTTTTCTTCAATTTCCCTTCCTTCTGCAGTTTATTTTTCTTCTTTTTCTTTTCTTTCTTTTTCTATTTTCTCCTTCAATGTATGTTGATCCTTCTTGGCTTGTCTTGGTGATGAAGGATTATCTTGTTCCTTTTTAAAATTATTGAATATGGTGTGAGTTGATTAAGAAAGCTAAGCGAAATCCCCACTGGACATTAAGATAGCAAGCTATCTAGATGTGAAGGTTCCTTTCACAAAGCTCAAGAGAATAAGATGATGAATTGATTCAAAACAAAAAGGAAATGGAAAGCACATAAACCATAGAAAACCAAGAACAATTAAAGGAAGAAGAAAACATAAAATGGAAAGGAAAGAAATGGTAAAAATGTGAGAAGCACGCCACTACAAGGCTAGGCTAGAAGCCATGGCAACCTTAAAGATGAGTGGATGTGTGCCGCCACTTGCTATGCAAGATAAGGCTTAAAAGTTTCACTCCCAAGGGAGGAAACTCTCACAAATGGTTGAGACACAAGAGTGTTTTTACTTCAAAATCTTCAACCCTTTTACATGTCTAGGAGCACCCCTTATATAGAAGAGTTTAGGGGCCTCTAAGCAAATAAAAGATACCTAAGGATGTCTCTACAAAAACCTAACCCTAGCTTCTAGAAACTAGGTCAAATAAGGTTACAAAAATGAGAGACAAAAGAGCTAACTATGGTGTGTGCAAGGCTAACTTCGTTCTAGCACAAAAGGAGACAAAGAATGTGTCTCATATGTCTCCAAAAAGTGGTCAAAGTGTGCTAAAAACAAAGGAGACCAAAGGTACATAGGTACACTTGCTTCATGCCTTTTACTTTATGCTTTATGCCTTTGCTTTACTCTCTCCTCCACATCATTTATGCTCCCCAATCACCATGCGCCACCTAGCATTGCTTTCTTACTCCTAATTAACCTACAAAGCAAATAAACATAGATTAGCATGTTGGCTTAAGTCAAGTCAACTATAGTGAACAAGTCAAACCTAGTCAAAGGTCAACAAGTCAACTAAAGTTGATTCAACTAAGTCAACTTAGGGAATCAAAAATTACAAACACAAATGAAAGGGATGAAGGATTAGTGAAATTCCTTTTTAAACATGCTTAGTCTTCTTAAGCATGTGCCTTCATCCTTGGTTGGGGTCAATCCTTCATCACTTGGTGTCATGAATTTCAAATTCATTTCATGTCCCTCATGCCTCAAATAAAGGGAACATTTATCAAGATTGCGCATTTTAAAATGAAGCCATGCCCATCTCAAAAGAAGATGACAAGAGTTCGTGGGAACAATATCACATAATACTTCTTTCACACATTGTCCTGTACTGAATTTGATCCTTGCTTGATTCGGATGAAAGCTTGTTGGTAACTTGAGTTTGTCCACCAATCCTTCGCTTACAACATTGTTGTCGCTTTCGTAAATGAATGCAACTAAACATGGGTGGCTTTCGATTAAACACCTTGTTCTCTACTACCTTTTCCATAATCTTTTTCTTTACTTCCTTTTCTTTTTCTTCAATTTCCCTTCCTTCTGCAGTTTATTTTTCTTCTTTTTCTATTTTCTCCTTCAACGTATGTTGATCCTTCTTGGCTTGTCTTGGTGTCATGAATTTCAAATTCATTTCACGTCCCTCATGCCTCAAATAAAGGGAACATTCATCAAGATTGAGCGTTTTAAAATGAAGCCATGCCCATCTCAAAAGAATATGACAAGGGTTCGTGGGAGCAATATCACATAATACTTCTTTCACACATTGTCTTGTACTGAATTTGATCCTTGCTTGATTCGGATGAAAGCTTGTTGGTAACTGGAGTTTCTCCACCAATCTTTGGCTTACAACATTGTTGTCGCTTTCGTAAACGAATGCAACTAAACATGAGTGGCCTTCGAATAAACACCTTGTTCCCTACTACCTTTTCCATAATCTTTTTCTTTACTTCCTTTTCTTTTTCTTCAATTTCCCTTCCTTCTGCAGTTTCTCTATTCTTTCCTTTTCAATTTTCTCCTACAACGTATGTTGATCCTTCTTGGCTTGTCTTGGTGTCATAAATTTCAACTTCATTTCATGTCCCTCATTCCTCAAATAAAGGGAACGTTCATCAAGATTGAGCGTTTTAAAATCAACCTATGCCCATCTGAAAAGAAGATGACAAGAGTTCGTGGGAGCAATATCACATAATACTTCTTTCACACATTGTCCTGTACTGAATTTGGTCCTTGCTTGATTCGGATGAAAGCTTGTTGGTAACTTGAGTTTCTCAACCAATCTTTGGCTTACAACATTGTTGTCGCTTTCGTAAAACGAATGCAACTAAACATAGGTGGCTTTCGATTAAACACCTTGTTCTCTACTACCTTTTCCATAATCTTTTTCTTTACTTCCTTCTCTTTTTCTTCAATTTCCCTTCCTTCTGCAGTTTATTTTTCTTCTTTTTCTATTCTTTCTTTTTCTATTTTCTCCTCCAACGCATGTTGATCCTTCTTGGCTTGTCTTGGTGTCATAAATTTCAACTTCATTTCATGTCTCTCATTCCTCAAATAAAGGGAACGTTCATCAAGATTGAGCGTTTTAAAATGAACCCATTCCCATCTCAAAAGCAGATGACAAGAGATCGTGGGAGCAATATCACATCATACTTCTTTCACACATTGTCCTGTACTGAATTTGATCCTTGCTTGATTCTGATGAAAGCTTGTTGGTAACTTGAGTTTCTCCACCAATCTTTGGCTTACAACATTGTTGTCGCTTTCGTAAACGAATGCAACTAAACATGAGTGGCCTTCGATTAAACACCTTGTTCCCTACTACCTTTTCCATAATCTTTTTCTTTACTTCCTTTTCTTTTTCTTCAATTTCCCTTCCTTCTGCAGTTTATATTTCTTCTTTTTCTGTTCTTTCCTTTTCAATTTTCTCCTACAACGTATGTTGATCCTTCTTGGCTTGTCTTGGTGTCATAAATTTTAACTTCATTTCATGTCCCTCATTCCTCAAATAAAGGGAACGTTCATCAAGATTGAGCGTTTTAAAATCAACCCATGCCCATCTGAAAAGAAGATGACAAGAGTTCGTGGGAGCAATATCACATAATACTTCTTTCACACATTGTCCTGTACTGAATTTGATCCTTGCTTGATTCGGATGAAAGCTTGTTGGTAACTTGAGTTTCTCCACCAATCTTTGGCTTACAACATTGTTGTCGCTTTCGTAAACGAATGCAACTAAACATGGGTGGCTTTCGATCAAACACCTTGTTGTCTACTACCTTTTCCATAATCATTTTCTTTACTTCCTTTTCTTTTTCTTCAATTTCCCTTCCTTCTGCAGTTTATTTTTCTTCTTTTTCTATTTTCTCCTTCAACGTATGTTGATCCTTCTTGGCTTGTCTTGGTGTCATGAATTTCAAATTCATTTCACGTCCCTCATGCCTCAAATAAAGGGAACATTCATCAAGATTTTTGCGTTTTAAAATGAAGTCATGCCCATCTCAAAAGAAGATGACAAGAGTTCGTGGGAACAATATCACATAATACTTCTTTCACACATTGTCCTGTACTGAATTTGATCCTTGCGTGATTCAGAAGAAAGCTTGTTGGTAACTTGAGTTTCTCCACCAATCTTTGGCTTACAACATTGTTGTCGCTTTCGTAAACGAATGCAACTAAACATGGGTGGCCTTCGATTAAACACCTTGTTCTCTACTACCTTTTCCATAATCTTTTTCATCAATTTCCCTTACTTCTACAGTTTATATTTCTTCTTTTTCTATTTCTCCTTCAACGTATGTTGATCCTTCTTGGCTTGTCTTGGTGTCATGAATTTCAAATTCATTTCATGTCCCTCATGCCTCAAATAAAGGGAACATTTATCAAGATTGAGCGTTATAAAATGAAGTCATGCCCATCTCCAAAGAAGATGACAAGAGTTCGTGGGAACAATATCACATAATACTTCTTTCACACAATGTCCTGTACTGAATTTGATCCTTGCTTGATTCGGATGAAAGCTTGTTGGTAACTTGAGTTTCTCCACCAATCTTTGGCTTACAACATTGTTGTCGCTTTCGTAAACGAATGCAACTAAACATGGGTGGCCTTCGATTAAACACCTTGTTCTCTACTACCTTTTCCATAATCTTTTTCATCAATTTCCCTTACTTCTACAGTTTATATTTCTTCTTTTTCTATTTCTCCTTCAACGTATGTTGATCCTTCTTGGCTTGTCTTGGTGTCATGAATTTAAAATTCATTTCATGTCCCTCATCCCTCAAATAAAGGGAACACTTATCAAGATTGAGCGTTTTAAAATGAAGCCATGCCCATCTCAAAAGAAGATGACAAGATTTTGCGGGAACAATATCACATAATACTTCTTTCACACATTCTCCTGTACTGAATTTGAGCCTTGCTTGATTCGGATGAAAGCTTGTTGGTCAGTTGAGTTTGTCCACCAATCTTTGGCTTACAACATTGTTGTCGCTTTCGTAAAGGAATGGAACTAAACATGGGTGGCCTTCGATTAAACACCTTGTTCTCTACTACCTTTTCCATAATCTTTTTCTTTACTTCCTTTTCTTTTTCTTCAATTTCCCTTCCTTCTGCAGTTTATATTTCTTCTTTTTCTATTCTTTCTTTTTCTATATTCTCCTTCAACGTATGTCGATCCTTCTTGGCTTGTCTTGGTGTCATGAATTTCAAATTCATTTCATGTCCCTCATGCCTCAAATAAAGGGAACATTCATCAAGATTTTTGCGTTTTAAAATGAAGTCATGCCCATCTCAAAAGAAGATGACAAGAGTTCGTGGGAACAATATCACATAATACTTCTTTCACACATTGTCCTGTACTGAATTTGATCCTTGCGTGATTCAGAAGAAAGCTTGTTGGTAACTTGAGTTTCTCCACCAATCTTTGGCTTACAACATTGTTGTCGCTTTCGTAAACGAATGCAACTAAACATGGGTGGCCTTCGATTAAACACCTTGTTCTCTACTACCTTTTCCATAATCTTTTTCATCAATTTCCCTTACTTCTACAGTTTATATTTCTTCTTTTTCTATTTCTCCTTCAACGTATGTTGATCCTTCTTGGCTTGTCTTGGTGTCATGAATTTCAAATTCATTTCATGTCCCTCATGCCTAAAATAAAGGGAACATTTATCAAGATTGAGCATTTTAAAATGAAGCCATGCCCATCTCAAAAGAAGATGACAAGAGTTCGTGGGAACAATATCACATAATACTTCTTTCACACATTGTCCTGTACTGAATTTGATCCTTGCTTGATTCGGATGAAAGCTTGTTGGTAACTTGAGGTTTTCCACCAATCCTTCGCTTACAACATTGTTGTCGCTTTCGTAAACGAATGCAACTAAACATGGGTGGCCTTCGATTAAACACCTTGTTCTCTACTACCTTTTCCATAATCTTTTTCTTTACTTCCTTTTCTTTTTCTTCAATTTCCCTTCCTTCTGCAGTTTATATTTCTTCTTTTTCTATTCTTTCTTTTTCTATATTCTCCTTCAACGTATGTCGATCCTTCTTGGCTTGTCTTGGTGTCATGAATTTCAAATTCATTTCATGTCCCTCATGCCTCAAATAAAGGGAACATTCATCAAGATTTTTGCGTTTTAAAATGAAGTCATGCCCATCTCAAAAGAAGATGACAAGAGTTCGTGGGAACAATATCACATAATACTTCTTTCACACATTGTCCTGTACTGAATTTGATCCTTGCGTGATTCAGAAGAAAGCTTGTTGGTAACTTGAGTTTCTCCACCAATCTTTGGCTTTCAACATTGTTGTTGCTTTCGTAAACGAATGCAACTAAACATGGGTGGCCTTCGATTAAACACCTTGTTCTGTACTACCTTTTCCATAATCTTTTTCTTTACTTCCTTTTCTTTTTCTTCAATTTCCCTTCCTTCTGCAGTTTATATTTCTTCTTTTCTATTCTTTCTTTTTCTATTTTCTCCTTCAACGTATGTTGATCCTTCTTGGCTTGTCTTGGTGTCACAAATTTCAACTTCATTTCATGTCTCTCATTCCTCAAATAAAGGGAACGTTCATCAAGATTGAGCGTTTTAAAATGAACCCATTCCCATCTCAAAAGAAGATGACAAGAGTTCGTGGGAACAATATCACATCATTCTTCTTTCACACATTGTCCTGTACTGAATTTGATCCTTGCTTGATTCAGATGAAAGCTTGCTGGTAACTTGAGTTTCTCCACCAATCTTTGGCTTACAACATTGTTGTCGCTTTCGTAAACGGATGCAACTAAACATGGGTGGCCTTCGATTAAACACCTTGTTCTCTACTAACTTTTCCATAATCTTTTTCTTCAATTTCCCTTACTTCTACAGTTTATATTTCTTCTTTTTCTATTTCTCCTTCAACGTATGTTGATCCTTCTTGGCTTGTCTTGGTGTCATGAATTTCAAATTCATTTCATGTCCCTCATGCCTCAAATAAAGGGAACATTTATCAAGATTGAGCGTTATAAAATGAAGTCATGCCCATCTCCAAAGAAGATGACAAGAGTTCGTGGGAACAATATCACATAATACTTCTTTCACACAATGTCCTGTACTGAATTTGATCCTTGCTTGATTCGGATGAAAGCTTGTTGGTAACTTGAGTTTCTCCACCAATCTTTGGCTTACAACATTGTTGTCGCTTTCGTAAATGAATGCAACTAAACATGGGTGGCCTTCGATTAAACACCTTGTTCTCTACTACCTTTTCCATAATCTTTTTCATCAATTTCCCTTACTTCTACAGTTTATATTTCTTCTTTTTCTATTTCTCCTTCAACGTATGTTGATCCTTCTTGGCTTGTCTTGGTGTCATGAATTTCAAATTCATTTCATGTCCCTCATGCCTAAAATAAAGGGAACATTTATCAAGATTGAGCATTTTAAAATGAAGCCATGCCCATCTCAAAAGAAGATGACAAGAGTTCGTGGGAACAATATCACATAATACTTCTTTCACACATTGTCCTGTACTGAATTTGATCCTTGCTTGATTCGGATGAAAGCTTGTTGGTAACTTGAGGTTTTCCACCAATCCTTCGCTTACAACATTGTTGTCGCTTTCGTAAACGAATGCAACTAAACATGGGTGGCCTTCGATTAAACACCTTGTTCTCTACTACCTTTTCCATAATCTTTTTCTTTACTTCCTTTTCTTTTTCTTCAATTTCCCTTCCTTCTGCAGTTTATATTTCTTCTTTTTCTATTCTTTCTTTTTCTATATTCTCCTTCAACGTATGTTGATCCTTCTTGGCTTGTCTTGGTGTCACAAATTTCAACTTCATTTCATGTCTCTCATTCCTCAAATAAAGGGAACGTTCATCAAGATTGAGCGTTTTAAAATGAACCCATTCCCATCTCAAAAGAAGATGACAAGAGTTCGTGGGAACAATATCACATCATTCTTCTTTCACACATTGTCCTGTACTGAATTTGATCCTTGCTTGATTCAGATGAAAGCTTGCTGGTAACTTGAGTTTCTCCACCAATCTTTGGCTTACAACATTGTTGTCGCTTTCGTAAACGGATGCAACTAAACATGGGTGGCCTTCGATTAAACACCTTGTTCTCTACTAACTTTTCCATAATCTTTTTCTTCAATTTCCCTTACTTCTACAGTTTATATTTCTTCTTTTTCTATTTCTCCTTCAACGTATGTTGATCCTTCTTGGCTTGTCTTGGTGTCATGAATTTCAAATTCATTTCATGTCCCTCATGCCTCAAATAAAGGGAACATTTATCAAGATTGAGCGTTATAAAATGAAGTCATGCCCATCTCCAAAGAAGATGACAAGAGTTCGTGGGAACAATATCACATAATACTTCTTTCACACAATGTCCTGTACTGAATTTGATCCTTGCTTGATTCGGATGAAAGCTTGTTGGTAACTTGAGTTTCTCCACCAATCTTTGGCTTACAACATTGTTGTCGCTTTCGTAAACGAATGCAACTAAACATGGGTGGCCTTCGATTAAACACCTTGTTCTCTACTACCTTTTCCATAATCTTTTTCATCAATTTCCCTTACTTCTACAGTTTATATTTCTTCTTTTTCTATTTCTCCTTCAACGTATGTTGATCCTTCTTGGCTTGTCTTGGTGTCATGAATTTCAAATTCATTTCATGTCCCTCATGCCTAAAATAAAGGGAACATTTATCAAGATTGAGCATTTTAAAATGAAGCCATGCCCATCTCAAAAGAAGATGACAAGAGTTCGTGGGAACAATATCACATAATACTTCTTTCACACATTGTCCTGTACTGAATTTGATCCTTGCTTGATTCGGATGAAAGCTTGTTGGTAACTTGAGGTTTTCCACCAATCCTTCGCTTACAACATTGTTGTCGCTTTCGTAAACGAATGCAACTAAACATGGGTGGCCTTCGATTAAACACCTTGTTCTCTACTACCTTTTCCATAATCTTTTTCTTTACTTCCTTTTCTTTTTCTTCAATTTCCCTTCCTTCTGCAGTTTATATTTCTTCTTTTTCTATTCTTTCTTTTTCTATATTCTCCTTCAACGTATGTCGATCCTTCTTGGCTTGTCTTGGTGTCATGAATTTCAAATTCATTTCATGTCCCTCATGCCTCAAATAAAGGGAACATTCATCAAGATTTTTGCGTTTTAAAATGAAGTCATGCCCATCTCAAAAGAAGATGACAAGAGTTCGTGGGAACAATATCACATAATACTTCTTTCACACATTGTCCTGTACTGAATTTGATCCTTGCGTGATTCAGAAGAAAGCTTGTTGGTAACTTGAGTTTCTCCACCAATCTTTGGCTTTCAACATTGTTGTTGCTTTCGTAAACGAATGCAACTAAACATGGGTGGCCTTCGATTAAACACCTTGTTCTGTACTACCTTTTCCATAATCTTTTTCTTTACTTCCTTTTCTTTTTCTTCAATTTCCCTTCCTTCTGCAGTTTATATTTCTTCTTTTCTATTCTTTCTTTTTCTATTTTCTCCTTCAACGTATGTTGATCCTTCTTGGCTTGTCTTGGTGTCACAAATTTCAACTTCATTTCATGTCTCTCATTCCTCAAATAAAGGGAACGTTCATCAAGATTGAGCGTTTTAAAATGAACCCATTCCCATCTCAAAAGAAGATGACAAGAGTTCGTGGGAACAATATCACATCATTCTTCTTTCACACATTGTCCTGTACTGAATTTGATCCTTGCTTGATTCAGATGAAAGCTTGCTGGTAACTTGAGTTTCTCCACCAATCTTTGGCTTACAACATTGTTGTCGCTTTCGTAAACGGATGCAACTAAACATGGGTGGCCTTCGATTAAACACCTTGTTCTCTACTAACTTTTCCATAATCTTTTTCTTCAATTTCCCTTACTTCTACAGTTTATATTTCTTCTTTTTCTATTTCTCCTTCAACGTATGTTGATCCTTCTTGGCTTGTCTTGGTGTCATGAATTTCAAATTCATTTCATGTCCCTCATGCCTCAAATAAAGGGAACATTTATCAAGATTGAGCGTTATAAAATGAAGTCATGCCCATCTCCAAAGAAGATGACAAGAGTTCGTGGGAACAATATCACATAATACTTCTTTCACACAATGTCCTGTACTGAATTTGATCCTTGCTTGATTCGGATGAAAGCTTGTTGGTAACTTGAGTTTCTCCACCAATCTTTGGCTTACAACATTGTTGTCGCTTTCGTAAACGAATGCAACTAAACGTGGGTGGCCTTCGATTAAACACCTTGTTCTCTACTACCTTTTCCATAATCTTTTTCATCAATTTCCCTTACTTCTACAGTTTATATTTCTTCTTTTTCTATTTCTCCTTCAACGTATGTTGATCCTTCTTGGCTTGTCTTGGTGTCATGAATTTCAAATTCATTTCATGTCCCTCATGCCTAAAATAAAGGGAACATTTATCAAGATTGAGCATTTTAAAATGAAGCCATGCCCATCTCAAAAGAAGATGACAAGAGTTCGTGGGAACAATATCACATAATACTTCTTTCACACATTGTCCTGTACTGAATTTGATCCTTGCTTGATTCGGATGAAAGCTTGTTGGTAACTTGAGGTTTTCCACCAATCCTTCGCTTACAACATTGTTGTCGCTTTCGTAAACGAATGCAACTAAACATGGGTGGCCTTCGATTAAACACCTTGTTCTCTACTACCTTTTCCATAATCTTTTTCTTTACTTCCTTTTCTTTTTCTTCAATTTCCCTTCCTTCTGCAGTTTATATTTCTTCTTTTTCTATTCTTTCTTTTTCTATATTCTCCTTCAACGTATGTTGATCCTTCTTGGCTTGTCTTGGTGTCACAAATTTCAACTTCATTTCATGTCTCTCATTCCTCAAATAAAGGGAACGTTCATCAAGATTGAGCGTTTTAAAATGAACCCATTCCCATCTCAAAAGAAGATGACAAGAGTTCGTGGGAACAATATCACATCATTCTTCTTTCACACATTGTCCTGTACTGAATTTGATCCTTGCTTGATTCAGATGAAAGCTTGCTGGTAACTTGAGTTTCTCCACCAATCTTTGGCTTACAACATTGTTGTCGCTTTCGTAAACGGATGCAACTAAACATGGGTGGCCTTCGATTAAACACCTTGTTCTCTACTAACTTTTCCATAATCTTTTTCTTCAATTTCCCTTACTTCTACAGTTTATATTTCTTCTTTTTCTATTTCTCCTTCAACGTATGTTGATCCTTCTTGGCTTGTCTTGGTGTCATGAATTTCAAATTCATTTCATGTCCCTCATGCCTCAAATAAAGGGAACATTTATCAAGATTGAGCGTTATAAAATGAAGTCATGCCCATCTCCAAAGAAGATGACAAGAGTTCGTGGGAACAATATCACATAATACTTCTTTCACACAATGTCCTGTACTGAATTTGATCCTTGCTTGATTCGGATGAAAGCTTGTTGGTAACTTGAGTTTCTCCACCAATCTTTGGCTTACAACATTGTTGTCGCTTTCGTAAACGAATGCAACTAAACATGGGTGGCCTTCGATTAAACACCTTGTTCTCTACTACCTTTTCCATAATCTTTTTCATCAATTTCCCTTACTTCTACAGTTTATATTTCTTCTTTTTCTATTTCTCCTTCAACGTATGTTGATCCTTCTTGGCTTGTCTTGGTGTCATGAATTTCAAATTCATTTCATGTCCCTCATGCCTAAAATAAAGGGAACATTTATCAAGATTGAGCATTTTAAAATGAAGCCATGCCCATCTCAAAAGAAGATGACAAGAGTTCGTGGGAACAATATCACATAATACTTCTTTCACACATTGTCCTGTACTGAATTTGATCCTTGCTTGATTCGGATGAAAGCTTGTTGGTAACTTGAGGTTTTCCACCAATCCTTCGCTTACAACATTGTTGTCGCTTTCGTAAACGAATGCAACTAAACATGGGTGGCCTTCGATTAAACACCTTGTTCTCTACTACCTTTTCCATAATCTTTTTCTTTACTTCCTTTTCTTTTTCTTCAATTTCCCTTCCTTCTGCAGTTTATATTTCTTCTTTTTCTATTCTTTCTTTTTCTATATTCTCCTTCAACGTATGTCGATCCTTCTTGGCTTGTCTTGGTGTCATGAATTTCAAATTCATTTCATGTCCCTCATGCCTCAAATAAAGGGAACATTCATCAAGATTTTTGCGTTTTAAAATGAAGTCATGCCCATCTCAAAAGAAGATGACAAGAGTTCGTGGGAACAATATCACATAATACTTCTTTCACACATTGTCCTGTACTGAATTTGATCCTTGCGTGATTCAGAAGAAAGCTTGTTGGTAACTTGAGTTTCTCCACCAATCTTTGGCTTTCAACATTGTTGTTGCTTTCGTAAACGAATGCAACTAAACATGGGTGGCCTTCGATTAAACACCTTGTTCTGTACTACCTTTTCCATAATCTTTTTCTTTACTTCCTTTTCTTTTTCTTCAATTTCCCTTCCTTCTGCAGTTTATATTTCTTCTTTTCTATTCTTTCTTTTTCTATTTTCTCCTTCAACGTATGTTGATCCTTCTTGGCTTGTCTTGGTGTCACAAATTTCAACTTCATTTCATGTCTCTCATTCCTCAAATAAAGGGAACGTTCATCAAGATTGAGCGTTTTAAAATGAACCCATTCCCATCTCAAAAGAAGATGACAAGAGTTCGTGGGAACAATATCACATCATTCTTCTTTCACACATTGTCCTGTACTGAATTTGATCCTTGCTTGATTCAGATGAAAGCTTGCTGGTAACTTGAGTTTCTCCACCAATCTTTGGCTTACAACATTGTTGTCGCTTTCGTAAACGGATGCAACTAAACATGGGTGGCCTTCGATTAAACACCTTGTTCTCTACTAACTTTTCCATAATCTTTTTCTTCAATTTCCCTTACTTCTACAGTTTATATTTCTTCTTTTTCTATTTCTCCTTCAACGTATGTTGATCCTTCTTGGCTTGTCTTGGTGTCATGAATTTCAAATTCATTTCATGTCCCTCATGCCTCAAATAAAGGGAACATTTATCAAGATTGAGCGTTATAAAATGAAGTCATGCCCATCTCCAAAGAAGATGACAAGAGTTCGTGGGAACAATATCACATAATACTTCTTTCACACAATGTCCTGTACTGAATTTGATCCTTGCTTGATTCGGATGAAAGCTTGTTGGTAACTTGAGTTTCTCCACCAATCTTTGGCTTACAACATTGTTGTCGCTTTCGTAAACGAATGCAACTAAACATGGGTGGCCTTCGATTAAACACCTTGTTCTCTACTACCTTTTCCATAATCTTTTTCATCAATTTCCCTTACTTCTACAGTTTATATTTCTTCTTTTTCTATTTCTCCTTCAACGTATGTTGATCCTTCTTGGCTTGTCTTGGTGTCATGAATTTCAAATTCATTTCATGTCCCTCATGCCTAAAATAAAGGGAACATTTATCAAGATTGAGCATTTTAAAATGAAGCCATGCCCATCTCAAAAGAAGATGACAAGAGTTCGTGGGAACAATATCACATAATACTTCTTTCACACATTGTCCTGTACTGAATTTGATCCTTGCTTGATTCGGATGAAAGCTTGTTGGTAACTTGAGGTTTTCCACCAATCCTTCGCTTACAACATTGTTGTCGCTTTCGTAAACGAATGCAACTAAACATGGGTGGCCTTCGATTAAACACCTTGTTCTCTACTACCTTTTCCATAATCTTTTTCTTTACTTCCTTTTCTTTTTCTTCAATTTCCCTTCCTTCTGCAGTTTATATTTCTTCTTTTTCTATTCTTTCTTTTTCTATATTCTCCTTCAACGTATGTCGATCCTTCTTGGCTTGTCTTGGTGTCATGAATTTCAAATTCATTTCATGTCCCTCATGCCTCAAATAAAGGGAACATTCATCAAGATTTTTGCGTTTTAAAATGAAGTCATGCCCATCTCAAAAGAAGATGACAAGAGTTCGTGGGAACAATATCACATAATACTTCTTTCACACATTGTCCTGTACTGAATTTGATCCTTGCGTGATTCAGAAGAAAGCTTGTTGGTAACTTGAGTTTCTCCACCAATCTTTGGCTTACAACATTGTTGTCGCTTTCGTAAACGAATGCAACTAAACATGGGTGGCCTTCGATTAAACACCTTGTTCTCTACTACCTTTTCCATAATCTTTTTCATCAATTTCCCTTACTTCTACAGTTTATATTTCTTCTTTTTCTATTTCTCCTTCAACGTATGTTGATCCTTCTTGGCTTGTCTTGGTGTCATGAATTTCAAATTCATTTCATGTCCCTCATGCCTAAAATAAAGGGAACATTTATCAAGATTGAGCATTTTAAAATGAAGCCATGCCCATCTCAAAAGAAGATGACAAGAGTTCGTGGGAACAATATCACATAATACTTCTTTCACACATTGTCCTGTACTGAATTTGATCCTTGCTTGATTCGGATGAAAGCTTGTTGGTAACTTGAGGTTTTCCACCAATCCTTCGCTTACAACATTGTTGTCGCTTTCGTAAACGAATGCAACTAAACATGGGTGGCCTTCGATTAAACACCTTGTTCTCTACTACCTTTTCCATAATCTTTTTCTTTACTTCCTTTTCTTTTTCTTCAATTTCCCTTCCTTCTGCAGTTTATATTTCTTCTTTTTCTATTCTTTCTTTTTCTATATTCTCCTTCAACGTATGTCGATCCTTCTTGGCTTGTCTTGGTGTCATGAATTTCAAATTCATTTCATGTCCCTCATGCCTCAAATAAAGGGAACATTCATCAAGATTTTTGCGTTTTAAAATGAAGTCATGCCCATCTCAAAAGAAGATGACAAGAGTTCGTGGGAACAATATCACATAATACTTCTTTCACACATTGTCCTGTACTGAATTTGATCCTTGCGTGATTCAGAAGAAAGCTTGTTGGTAACTTGAGTTTCTCCACCAATCTTTGGCTTTCAACATTGTTGTTGCTTTCGTAAACGAATGCAACTAAACATGGGTGGCCTTCGATTAAACACCTTGTTCTGTACTACCTTTTCCATAATCTTTTTCTTTACTTCCTTTTCTTTTTCTTCAATTTCCCTTCCTTCTGCAGTTTATATTTCTTCTTTTCTATTCTTTCTTTTTCTATTTTCTCCTTCAACGTATGTTGATCCTTCTTGGCTTGTCTTGGTGTCACAAATTTCAACTTCATTTCATGTCTCTCATTCCTCAAATAAAGGGAACGTTCATCAAGATTGAGCGTTTTAAAATGAACCCATTCCCATCTCAAAAGAAGATGACAAGAGTTCGTGGGAACAATATCACATCATTCTTCTTTCACACATTGTCCTGTACTGAATTTGATCCTTGCTTGATTCAGATGAAAGCTTGCTGGTAACTTGAGTTTCTCCACCAATCTTTGGCTTACAACATTGTTGTCGCTTTCGTAAACGGATGCAACTAAACATGGGTGGCCTTCGATTAAACACCTTGTTCTCTACTAACTTTTCCATAATCTTTTTCTTCAATTTCCCTTACTTCTACAGTTTATATTTCTTCTTTTTCTATTTCTCCTTCAACGTATGTTGATCCTTCTTGGCTTGTCTTGGTGTCATGAATTTCAAATTCATTTCATGTCCCTCATGCCTCAAATAAAGGGAACATTTATCAAGATTGAGCGTTATAAAATGAAGTCATGCCCATCTCCAAAGAAGATGACAAGAGTTCGTGGGAACAATATCACATAATACTTCTTTCACACAATGTCCTGTACTGAATTTGATCCTTGCTTGATTCGGATGAAAGCTTGTTGGTAACTTGAGTTTCTCCACCAATCTTTGGCTTACAACATTGTTGTCGCTTTCGTAAACGAATGCAACTAAACATGGGTGGCCTTCGATTAAACACCTTGTTCTCTACTACCTTTTCCATAATCTTTTTCATCAATTTCCCTTACTTCTACAGTTTATATTTCTTCTTTTTCTATTTCTCCTTCAACGTATGTTGATCCTTCTTGGCTTGTCTTGGTGTCATGAATTTCAAATTCATTTCATGTCCCTCATGCCTAAAATAAAGGGAACATTTATCAAGATTGAGCATTTTAAAATGAAGCCATGCCCATCTCAAAAGAAGATGACAAGAGTTCGTGGGAACAATATCACATAATACTTCTTTCACACATTGTCCTGTACTGAATTTGATCCTTGCTTGATTCGGATGAAAGCTTGTTGGTAACTTGAGGTTTTCCACCAATCCTTCGCTTACAACATTGTTGTCGCTTTCGTAAACGAATGCAACTAAACATGGGTGGCCTTCGATTAAACACCTTGTTCTCTACTACCTTTTCCATAATCTTTTTCTTTACTTCCTTTTCTTTTTCTTCAATTTCCCTTCCTTCTGCAGTTTATATTTCTTCTTTTTCTATTCTTTCTTTTTCTATATTCTCCTTCAACGTATGTCGATCCTTCTTGGCTTGTCTTGGTGTCATGAATTTCAAATTCATTTCATGTCCCTCATGCCTCAAATAAAGGGAACATTCATCAAGATTTTTGCGTTTTAAAATGAAGTCATGCCCATCTCAAAAGAAGATGACAAGAGTTCGTGGGAACAATATCACATAATACTTCTTTCACACATTGTCCTGTACTGAATTTGATCCTTGCGTGATTCAGAAGAAAGCTTGTTGGTAACTTGAGTTTCTCCACCAATCTTTGGCTTACAACATTGTTGTTGCTTTCGTAAACGAATGCAACTAAACATGGGTGGCCTTCGATTAAACACCTTGTTCTGTACTACCTTTTCCATAATCTTTTTCTTTACTTCCTTTTCTTTTTCTTCAATTTCCCTTCCTTCTGCAGTTTATATTTCTTCTTTTCTATTCTTTCTTTTTCTATTTTCTCCTTCAACGTATGTTGATCCTTCTTGGCTTGTCTTGGTGTCACAAATTTCAACTTCATTTCATGTCTCTCATTCCTCAAATAAAGGGAACGTTCATCAAGATTGAGCGTTTTAAAATGAACCCATTCCCATCTCAAAAGAAGATGACAAGAGTTCGTGGGAACAATGTCACATCATTCTTCTTTCACACATTGTCCTGTACTGAATTTGATCCTTGCTTGATTCAGATGAAAGCTTGCTGGTAACATGAGTTTCTCCACCAATCTTTGGCTTACAACATTGTTGTCGCTTTCGTAAACGCATGCAACTAAACATGGGTGGCCTTCGATTAAACACCTTGTTCTCTACTAACTTTTCCATAATCTTTTTCTTCAATTTCCCTTACTTCTACAGTTTATATTTCTTCTTTTTCTATTTCTCCTTCAACGTATGTTGATCCTTCTTGGCTTGTCTTGGTGTCATGAATTTCAAATTCATTTCATGTCCCTCATGCCTCAAATAAAGGGAACATTTATCAAGATTGAGCGTTATAAAATGAAGTCATGCCCATCTCCAAAGAAGATGACAAGAGTTCGTGGGAACAATATCACATAATACTTCTTTCACACAATGTCCTGTACTGAATTTGATCCTTGCTTGATTCGGATGAAAGCTTGTTGGTAACTTGAGTTTCTCCACCAATCTTTGGCTTACAACATTGTTGTCGCTTTCGTAAACGAATGCAACTAAACATGGGTGGCCTTCGATTAAACACCTTGTTCTCTACTACCTTTTCCATAATCTTTTTCATCAATTTCCCTTACTTCTACAGTTTATATTTCTTCTTTTTCTATTTCTCCTTCAACGTATGTTGATCCTTCTTGGCTTGTCTTGGTGTCATGAATTTCAAATTCATTTCATGTCCCTCATGCCTAAAATAAAGGGAACATTTATCAAGATTGAGCATTTTAAAATGAAGCCATGCCCATCTCAAAAGAAGATGACAAGAGTTCGTGGGAACAATATCACATAATACTTCTTTCACACATTGTCCTGTACTGAATTTGATCCTTGCTTGATTCGGATGAAAGCTTGTTGGTAACTTGAGGTTTTCCACCAATCCTTCGCTTACAACATTGTTGTCGCTTTCGTAAACGAATGCAACTAAACATGGGTGGCCTTCGATTAAACACCTTGTTCTCTACTACCTTTTCCATAATCTTTTTCTTTACTTCCTTTTCTTTTTCTTCAATTTCCCTTCCTTCTGCAGTTTATATTTCTTCTTTTTCTATTCTTTCTTTTTCTATATTCTCCTTCAACGTATGTCGATCCTTCTTGGCTTGTCTTGGTGTCATGAATTTCAAATTCATTTCATGTCCCTCATGCCTCAAATAAAGGGAACATTCATCAAGATTTTTGCGTTTTAAAATGAAGTCATGCCCATCTCAAAAGAAGATGACAAGAGTTCGTGGGAACAATATCACATAATACTTCTTTCACACATTGTCCTGTACTGAATTTGATCCTTGCGTGATTCAGAAGAAAGCTTGTTGGTAACTTGAGTTTCTCCACCAATCTTTGGCTTACAACATTGTTGTTGCTTTCGTAAACGAATGCAACTAAACATGGGTGGCCTTCGATTAAACACCTTGTTCTGTACTACCTTTTCCATAATCTTTTTCTTTACTTCCTTTTCTTTTTCTTCAATTTCCCTTCCTTCTGCAGTTTATATTTCTTCTTTTCTATTCTTTCTTTTTCTATTTTCTCCTTCAACGTATGTTGATCCTTCTTGGCTTGTCTTGGTGTCACAAATTTCAACTTCATTTCATGTCTCTCATTCCTCAAATAAAGGGAACGTTCATCAAGATTGAGCGTTTTAAAATGAACCCATTCCCATCTCAAAAGAAGATGACAAGAGTTCGTGGGAACAATATCACATCATTCTTCTTTCACACATTGTCCTGTACTGAATTTGATCCTTGCTTGATTAAGATGAAAGCTTGCTGGTAACTTGAGTTTCTCCACCAATCTTTGGCTTACAACATTGTTGTCGCTTTCGTAAACGGATGCAACTAAACATGGGTGGCCTTCGATTAAACACCTTGTTCTCTACTAACTTTTCCTTAATCTTTTTCTTCAATTTCCCTTACTTCTACAGTTTATATTTCTTCTTTTTCTATTTCTCCTTCAACGTATGTTGATCCTTCTTGGCTTGTCTTGGTGTCATGAATTTCAAATTCATTTCATGTCCCTCATGCCTCAAATAAAGGGAACATTTATCAAGATTGAGCGTTATAAAATGAAGTCATGCCCATCTCCAAAGAAGATGACAAGAGTTCGTGGGAACAATATCACATAATACTTCTTTCACACAATGTCCTGTACTGAATTTGATCCTTGCTTGATTCGGATGAAAGCTTGTTGGTAACTTGAGTTTCTCCACCAATCTTTGGCTTACAACATTGTTGTCGCTTTCGTAAACGAATGCAACTAAACATGGGTGGCCTTCGATTAAACACCTTGTTCCCTACTACCTTTTCCATAATCTTTTTCATCAATTTCCCTTACTTCTACAGTTTATATTTCTTCTTTTTCTATTTCTCCTTCAACGTATGTTGATCCTTCTTGGCTTGTCTTGGTGTCATGAATTTCAAATTCATTTCATGTCCCTCATGCCTAAAATAAAGGGAACATTTATCAAGATTGAGCATTTTAAAATGAAGCCATGCCCATCTCAAAAGAAGATGACAAGAGTTCGTGGGAACAATATCACATAATACTTCTTTCACACATTGTCCTGTACTGAATTTGATCCTTGCTTGATTCGGATGAAAGCTTGTTGGTAACTTGAGGTTTTCCACCAATCCTTCGCTTACAACATTGTTGTCGCTTTCGTAAACGAATGCAACTAAACATGGGTGGCCTTCGATTAAACACCTTTGTCTCTACTACCTTTTCCATAATCTTTTTCTTTACTTCCTTTTCTTTTTCTTCAATTTCCCTTCCTTCTGCAGTTTATATTTCTTCTTTTTCTATTCTTTCTTTTTCTATATTCTCCTTCAACGTATGTCGATCCTTCTTGGCTTGTCTTGGTGTCATGAATTTCAAATTCATTTCATGTCCCTCATGCCTCAAATAAAGGGAACATTCATCAAGATTTTTGCGTTTTAAAATGAAGTCATGCCCATCTCAAAAGAAGATGACAAGAGTTCGTGGGAACAATATCACATAATACTTCTTTCACACATTGTCCTGTACTGAATTTGATCATTGCGTGATTCAGAAGAAAGCTTGTTGGTAACTTGAGTTTCTCCACCAATCTTTGGCTTACAACATTGTTGTTGCTTTCGTAAACGAATGCAACTAAACATGGGTGGCCTTCGATTAAACACCTTGTTCTGTACTACCTTTTCCATAATCTTTTTCTTTACTTCCTTTTCTTTTTCTTCAATTTCCCTTCCTTCTGCAGTTTATATTTCTTCTTTTCTATTCTTTCTTTTTCTATTTTCTCCTTCAACGTATGTTGATCCTTCTTGGCTTGTCTTGGTGTCACAAATTTCAACTTCATTTCATGTCTCTCATTCCTCAAATAAAGGGAACGTTCATCAAGATTGAGCATTTTAAAATGAACCCATTCCCATCTCAAAAGAAGATGACAACAGTTCGTGGGAACAATATCACATCATTCTTCTTTCACACATTGTCCTGTACTGAATTTGATCCTTGCTTGATTCAGATGAAAGCTTGCTGGTAACTTGAGTTTCTCCACCAATCTTTGGCTTACAACATTGTTGTCGCTTTCGTAAACGGATGCAACTAAACATGGGTGGCCTTCGATTAAATACCTTGTTCTCTACTAACTTTTCCATAATCTTTTTCTTCAATTTCCCTTACTTCTACAGTTTATATTTCTTCTTTTTCTATTTCTCCTTCAACGTATGTTGATCCTTCTTGGCTTGTCTTGGTGTCATGAATTTCAAATTCATTTCATGTCCCTCATGCCTCAAATAAAGGGAACATTTATCAAGATTGAGCGTTTTAAAATGAAGTCATGCCCATCTCCAAAGAAGATGACAAGAGTTCGTGGGAACAATATCACATAATACTTCTTTCACACAATGTCCTGTACTGAATTTGATCCTTGCTTGATTCGGATGAAAGCTTGTTGGTAACTTGAGTTTCTCCACCAATCTTTGGCTTACAACATTGTTGTCGCTTTCGTAAACGAATGCAACTAAACATGGGTGGCCTTCGATTAAACACCTTGTTCTCTACTACCTTTTCCATAATCTTTTTCATCAATTTCCCTTACTTCTACAGTTTATATTTCTTCTTTTTCTATTTCTCCTTCAACGTATGTTGATCCTTCTTGGCTTGTCTTGGTGTCATGAATTTCAAATTCATTTCATGTCCCTCATGCCTCAAATAAAGGGAACATTTATCAAGATTGAGCATTTTAAAATGAAGCCATGCCCATCTCAAAAGAAGATGACAAGAGTTCGTGGGAACAATATCACATAATACTTCTTTCACACATTGTCCTGTACTGAATTTGATCCTTGCTTGATTCGGATGAAAGCTTGTTGGTAACTTGAGTTTTTCCACCAATCCTTCGCTTACAACATTGTTGTCGCTTTCGTAAACGAATGCAACTAAACATGGGTGGCTTTCGATTAAACACCTTGTTCTGTACTACCTTTTCCATAATCTTTTTCTTTACTTCCTTTTCTTTTTCTTCAATTTCCCTTCCTTCTGCAGTTTATATTTCTTCTTTTACTATTCTTTCTTTTTCTATATTCTCCTTCAACGTATGTCGATCCTTCTTGGCTTGTCTTGGTGTCATGAATTTCAAATTCATTTCATGTCCCTCATGCCTCAAATAAAGGGAACATTCATCAAGATTGAGCGTTTTAAAATGAACCCATGCCCATCTCAATAGAAGATGACAAGAGTTCGTGGGAGCAATATCACATCATACTTCTTTCACACATTGTCCTGTACTGAATTTGATCCTTGCGTGATTCAGAAGAAAGCTTGTTGGTAACTTGAGTTTCTCCACCAATCCTTCGCTTACAACATTGTTGTCGCTTTCGTAAACGAATGCAACTAAACATGGGTGGCTTTCGATTAAACACCTTGTTCTCTACTACCTTTTCCATAATCTTTTTCTGTACTTCCTTTTCTTTTTCTTCAATTTCCCTTCCTTCTGCAGTTTATTTTTCTTCTTTTTCTATTCTTTCTTTTTCTATTTTCTCCTTCAACGTATGTTGATCCTTCTTGGCTTGTCTTGGTGTCATAAATTTCAGCTTCATTTCATGTCCCTCATTCCTCAAATAAAGGGAACATTCATCAAGATTGAGCGTTTTAAAATGAACCCATGCCCATCTCAATAGAAGATGACAAGAGTTCGTGGGAACAATATCACATAATACTTCTTTCACACAATGTCCTGTACTGAATTTAATCCTTGCTTGATTCGGATGAAAGCTTGTTGGTAACTTGAGTTTCTCCACCAATCTTTGGCTTACAACATTGTTGTCGCTTTCGTAAACGAATGCAACTAAACATGGGTGGCCTTCGATTAAACACCTTGTTCTCTACTACCTTTTCCAAAATTTTTTCTTCAATTTTCCTTACATCTACAGTTTATATTTCTTCTTTTTCTATTCTTTCTTTTTCTATTTCTCCTTCAACGTATGTTGATCCTTCTTGGCTTGTCTTGGTGTCATGAATTTAAAATTCATTTCATGTCCCTCATCCCTCAAATAAAGGGAACACTTATCAAGATTGAGCGTTTTAAAATGAAGCCATGCCCATCTCAAAAGAAGATGACAAGATTTTGCGGGAACAATATCACATAATACTTCTTTCACACATTCTCCTGTACTGAATTTGAGCCTTGCTTGATTCGGATGAAAGCTTGTTGGTAACTTGAGTTTGTCCACCAATCTTTGGCTTACAACATTGTTGTCGCTTTCGTAAACGAATGCAACTAAACATGGGTGGCCTTCGATTAAACACCTTGTTCTCTACTACCTTTTCCATAATATTTTTCTTTACTTCCTTTTCTTTTTCTTCAATTTCCCTTCCTTCTGCAGTTTATATTTCTTCTTTTCTATTCTTTCTTTTTCTATTTTCTCCTTCAACGTATGTTGATCCTTCTTGGCTTGTCTTGGTGTCACAAATTTCAACTTCATTTCATGTCTCTCATTCCTCAAATAAAGGGAACGTTCATCAAGATTGAGCATTTTAAAATGAACCCATTCCCATCTCAAAAGAAGATGACAACAGTTCGTGGGAACAATATCACATCATTCTTCTTTCACACATTGTCCTGTACTGAATTTGATCCTTGCTTGATTCAGATGAAAGCTTGCTGGTAACTTGAGTTTCTCCACCAATCTTTGGCTTACAACATTGTTGTCGCTTTCGTAAACGGATGCAACTAAACATGGGTGGCCTTCGATTAAATACCTTGTTCTCTACTAACTTTTCCATAATCTTTTTCTTCAATTTCCCTTACTTCTACAGTTTATATTTCTTCTTTTTCTATTTCTCCTTCAACGTATGTTGATCCTTCTTGGCTTGTCTTGGTGTCATGAATTTCAAATTCATTTCATGTCCCTCATGCCTCAAATAAAGGGAACATTTATCAAGATTGAGCGTTTTAAAATGAAGTCATGCCCATCTCCAAAGAAGATGACAAGAGTTCGTGGGAACAATATCACATAATACTTCTTTCACACAATGTCCTGTACTGAATTTGATCCTTGCTTGATTCGGATGAAAGCTTGTTGGTAACTTGAGTTTCTCCACCAATCTTTGGCTTACAACATTGTTGTCGCTTTCGTAAACGAATGCAACTAAACATGGGTGGCCTTCGATTAAACACCTTGTTCTCTACTACCTTTTCCATAATCTTTTTCATCAATTTCCCTTACTTCTACAGTTTATATTTCTTCTTTTTCTATTTCTCCTTCAACGTATGTTGATCCTTCTTGGCTTGTCTTGGTGTCATGAATTTCAAATTCATTTCATGTCCCTCATGCCTCAAATAAAGGGAACATTTATCAAGATTGAGCATTTTAAAATGAAGCCATGCCCATCTCAAAAGAAGATGACAAGAGTTCGTGGGAACAATATCACATAATACTTCTTTCACACATTGTCCTGTACTGAATTTGATCCTTGCTTGATTCGGATGAAAGCTTGTTGGTAACTTGAGTTTTTCCACCAATCCTTCGCTTACAACATTGTTGTCGCTTTCGTAAACGAATGCAACTAAACATGGGTGGCTTTCGATTAAACACCTTGTTCTGTACTACCTTTTCCATAATCTTTTTCTTTACTTCCTTTTCTTTTTCTTCAATTTCCCTTCCTTCTGCAGTTTATATTTCTTCTTTTACTATTCTTTCTTTTTCTATATTCTCCTTCAACGTATGTCGATCCTTCTTGGCTTGTCTTGGTGTCATGAATTTCAAATTCATTTCATGTCCCTCATGCCTCAAATAAAGGGAACATTCATCAAGATTGAGCGTTTTAAAATGAACCCATGCCCATCTCAATAGAAGATGACAAGAGTTCGTGGGAGCAATATCACATCATACTTCTTTCACACATTGTCCTGTACTGAATTTGATCCTTGCGTGATTCAGAAGAAAGCTTGTTGGTAACTTGAGTTTCTCCACCAATCCTTCGCTTACAACATTGTTGTCGCTTTCGTAAACGAATGCAACTAAACATGGGTGGCTTTCGATTAAACACCTTGTTCTCTACTACCTTTTCCATAATCTTTTTCTGTACTTCCTTTTCTTTTTCTTCAATTTCCCTTCCTTCTGCAGTTTATTTTTCTTCTTTTTCTATTCTTTCTTTTTCTATTTTCTCCTTCAACGTATGTTGATCCTTCTTGGCTTGTCTTGGTGTCATAAATTTCAGCTTCATTTCATGTCCCTCATTCCTCAAATAAAGGGAACATTCATCAAGATTGAGCGTTTTAAAATGAACCCATGCCCATCTCAATAGAAGATGACAAGAGTTCGTGGGAACAATATCACATAATACTTCTTTCACACAATGTCCTGTACTGAATTTAATCCTTGCTTGATTCGGATGAAAGCTTGTTGGTAACTTGAGTTTCTCCACCAATCTTTGGCTTACAACATTGTTGTCGCTTTCGTAAACGAATGCAACTAAACATGGGTGGCCTTCGATTAAACACCTTGTTCTCTACTACCTTTTCCAAAATTTTTTCTTCAATTTTCCTTACATCTACAGTTTATATTTCTTCTTTTTCTATTCTTTCTTTTTCTATTTCTCCTTCAACGTATGTTGATCCTTCTTGGCTTGTCTTGGTGTCATGAATTTAAAATTCATTTCATGTCCCTCATCCCTCAAATAAAGGGAACACTTATCAAGATTGAGCGTTTTAAAATGAAGCCATGCCCATCTCAAAAGAAGATGACAAGATTTTGCGGGAACAATATCACATAATACTTCTTTCACACATTCTCCTGTACTGAATTTGAGCCTTGCTTGATTCGGATGAAAGCTTGTTGGTAACTTGAGTTTGTCCACCAATCTTTGGCTTACAACATTGTTGTCGCTTTCGTAAACGAATGCAACTAAACATGGGTGGCCTTCGATTAAACACCTTGTTCTCTACTACCTTTTCCATAATATTTTTCTTTACTTCCTTTTCTTTTTCTTCAATTTCCCTTCCTTCTGCAGTTTATATTTCTTCTTTTCTATTCTTTCTTTTTCTATTTTCTCCTTCAACGTATGTTGATCCTTCTTGGCTTGTCTTGGTGTCACAAATTTCAACTTCATTTCATGTCTCTCATTCCTCAAATAAAGGGAACGTTCATCAAGATTGAGCATTTTAAAATGAACCCATTCCCATCTCAAAAGAAGATGACAACAGTTCGTGGGAACAATATCACATCATTCTTCTTTCACACATTGTCCTGTACTGAATTTGATCCTTGCTTGATTCAGATGAAAGCTTGCTGGTAACTTGAGTTTCTCCACCAATCTTTGGCTTACAACATTGTTGTCGCTTTCGTAAACGGATGCAACTAAACATGGGTGGCCTTCGATTAAATACCTTGTTCTCTACTAACTTTTCCATAATCTTTTTCTTCAATTTCCCTTACTTCTACAGTTTATATTTCTTCTTTTTCTATTTCTCCTTCAACGTATGTTGATCCTTCTTGGCTTGTCTTGGTGTCATGAATTTCAAATTCATTTCATGTCCCTCATGCCTCAAATAAAGGGAACATTTATCAAGATTGAGCGTTTTAAAATGAAGTCATGCCCATCTCCAAAGAAGATGACAAGAGTTCGTGGGAACAATATCACATAATACTTCTTTCACACAATGTCCTGTACTGAATTTGATCCTTGCTTGATTCGGATGAAAGCTTGTTGGTAACTTGAGTTTCTCCACCAATCTTTGGCTTACAACATTGTTGTCGCTTTCGTAAACGAATGCAACTAAACATGGGTGGCCTTCGATTAAACACCTTGTTCTCTACTACCTTTTCCATAATCTTTTTCATCAATTTCCCTTACTTCTACAGTTTATATTTCTTCTTTTTCTATTTCTCCTTCAACGTATGTTGATCCTTCTTGGCTTGTCTTGGTGTCATGAATTTCAAATTCATTTCATGTCCCTCATGCCTCAAATAAAGGGAACATTTATCAAGATTGAGCATTTTAAAATGAAGCCATGCCCATCTCAAAAGAAGATGACAAGAGTTCGTGGGAACAATATCACATAATACTTCTTTCACACATTGTCCTGTACTGAATTTGATCCTTGCTTGATTCGGATGAAAGCTTGTTGGTAACTTGAGTTTTTCCACCAATCCTTCGCTTACAACATTGTTGTCGCTTTCGTAAACGAATGCAACTAAACATGGGTGGCTTTCGATTAAACACCTTGTTCTGTACTACCTTTTCCATAATCTTTTTCTTTACTTCCTTTTCTTTTTCTTCAATTTCCCTTCCTTCTGCAGTTTATATTTCTTCTTTTACTATTCTTTCTTTTTCTATATTCTCCTTCAACGTATGTCGATCCTTCTTGGCTTGTCTTGGTGTCATGAATTTCAAATTCATTTCATGTCCCTCATGCCTCAAATAAAGGGAACATTCATCAAGATTGAGCGTTTTAAAATGAACCCATGCCCATCTCAATAGAAGATGACAAGAGTTCGTGGGAGCAATATCACATCATACTTCTTTCACACATTGTCCTGTACTGAATTTGATCCTTGCGTGATTCAGAAGAAAGCTTGTTGGTAACTTGAGTTTCTCCACCAATCCTTCGCTTACAACATTGTTGTCGCTTTCGTAAACGAATGCAACTAAACATGGGTGGCTTTCGATTAAACACCTTGTTCTCTACTACCTTTTCCATAATCTTTTTCTGTACTTCCTTTTCTTTTTCTTCAATTTCCCTTCCTTCTGCAGTTTATTTTTCTTCTTTTTCTATTCTTTCTTTTTCTATTTTCTCCTTCAACGTATGTTGATCCTTCTTGGCTTGTCTTGGTGTCATAAATTTCAGCTTCATTTCATGTCCCTCATTCCTCAAATAAAGGGAACATTCATCAAGATTGAGCGTTTTAAAATGAACCCATGCCCATCTCAATAGAAGATGACAAGAGTTCGTGGGAACAATATCACATAATACTTCTTTCACACAATGTCCTGTACTGAATTTAATCCTTGCTTGATTCGGATGAAAGCTTGTTGGTAACTTGAGTTTCTCCACCAATCTTTGGCTTACAACATTGTTGTCGCTTTCGTAAACGAATGCAACTAAACATGGGTGGCCTTCGATTAAACACCTTGTTCTCTACTACCTTTTCCAAAATTTTTTCTTCAATTTTCCTTACATCTACAGTTTATATTTCTTCTTTTTCTATTCTTTCTTTTTCTATTTCTCCTTCAACGTATGTTGATCCTTCTTGGCTTGTCTTGGTGTCATGAATTTAAAATTCATTTCATGTCCCTCATCCCTCAAATAAAGGGAACACTTATCAAGATTGAGCGTTTTAAAATGAAGCCATGCCCATCTCAAAAGAAGATGACAAGATTTTGCGGGAACAATATCACATAATACTTCTTTCACACATTCTCCTGTACTGAATTTGAGCCTTGCTTGATTCGGATGAAAGCTTGTTGGTAACTTGAGTTTGTCCACCAATCTTTGGCTTACAACATTGTTGTCGCTTTCGTAAACGAATGCAACTAAACATGGGTGGCCTTCGATTAAACACCTTGTTCTCTACTACCTTTTCCATAATATTTTTCTTTACTTCCTTTTCTTTTTCTTCAATTTCCCTTCCTTCTGCAGTTTATATTTCTTCTTTTTCTATTCTTTCTTTTTCTATATTCTCCTTCAACGTATGTCGATCCTTCTTGGCTTGTCTTGGTGTCATGAATTTCAAATTCATTTCATGTCCCTCATGCCTCAAATAAAGGGAACATTCATCAAGATTTTTGCGTTTTAAAATGAAGTCATGCCCATCTCAAAAAAAGATGACAAGAGTTCGTGGGAACAATATCACATAATACTTCTTTCACACATTGTCCTGTACTGAATTTGATCCTTGCGTGATTCAGAAGAAAGCTTGTTGGTAACTTGAGTTTCTCCACCAATCTTTGGCTTACAACATTGTTGTTGCTTTCGTAAACGAATGCAACTAAACATGGGTGGCCTTCGATTAAACACCTTGTTCTCTACTACCTTTTCCATAATCTTTTTCTTTACTTCCTTTTCTTTTTCTTCAATTTCCCTTCCTTCTGCAGTTTATATTTCTTCTTTTTCTATTCTTTCTTTTTCTATATTCTCCTTCAACGTATGTCGATCCTTCTTGGCTTGTCTTGGTGTCATGAATTTCAAATTCATTTCATGTCCCTCATGCCTCAAATAAAGGGAACATTCATCAAGATTGAGCGTTTTAAAATGAACCCATGCCCATCTCAATAGAAGATGACAAGAGTTCGTGGGAGCAATATCACATCATACTTCTTTCACACATTGTCCTGTACTGAATTTGATCCTTGCTTGATTCGGATGAAAGCTTGTTGGTAACTTGAGTTTCTCAACCAATCTTTGGCTTACAACATTGTTGTCGCTTTCGTAAACGAATGCAACTAAACATAGGTGGCTTTCGATTAAACACCTTGTTCTCTACTACCTTTTCCATAATCTTTTTCTTTACTTCCTTCTCTTTTTCTTCAATTTCCCTTCCTTCTGCAGTTTATTTTTCTTCTTTTTCTATTCTTTCTTTTTCTATTTTCTCCTTCAACGTATGTTGATCCTTCTTGGCTTGTCTTGGTGTCACAAATTTCAACTTCATTTCATGTCCCTCATTCCTCAAATAAAGGGAACGTTCATCAAGATTGAGCGTTTTAAAATGAACCCATTCCGATCTCAAAAGAAAATGACAAGAGTTCCTGGGAGCAATATCACATCATACTTCTTTCACACATTGTCCTGTACTGAATTTGATCCTTGCTTGATTCGGATGAAAGCTTGCTGGTAACTTGAGTTTCTCCACCAATCTTTGGCTTACAACATTGTTGTCGCTTTCGTAAACGAATGCAACTAAACATAGGTGGCTTTCGATAAAACACCTTGTTCTCTACTACCTTTTCCATAATCTTTTTATTTACTTCCTTTTCTTTTTCTTCAATTTCCCTTCTGCAGTTTATTTTTCTCTTTTTCTATTCTTTCTTTTTCTATTTTCTCCTTCAACGTATGTTGATCCTTCTTGGCTTCTCTTGGTGTCATGAATTTCAAATTCATTTCATGTCCCTCATGCCTCAAATAAGGGAACGTTCATCAAGATTGAGCATTGTAAAATGAAGCCATGCCCATCTCAAAAGAAGATGACAAGGGTTCGTGGGAGCAATATCACATAATACTTCTTTCACACATTGTCTTGTACTGAATTTGATCCTTGCTTGATTTGGATGAAAGCTTGTTGGTAACTTGAGTTTCTCCACCAATCTTTGGCTTACAACATTGTTGTCACTTTCGTAAACGAATGCAACTAAACATGGGTGGCCTTCGATTAAACACCTTGTTCTCTACTACCTTTTCCATAATCTTTTTCTTTTTCTTCCTTTTCTTTTTCTTCAATTTCCATTCCTTCTGCAGTTTATATTTCTTCTTTTTCTTTTCTTTCTTTTTCTATTTTCTCCTTCAACGTATGTTGATCCTTCTTGGCTTGTCTTGGTGATGAAGGATTATCTTGTTCCTTTTTAAGATTATTGAATATGGTGTGAGTTGATTAAGAAAGCTAAGCGAAATCCCCACTGGACATTAAGATAGCAAGCGATCTAGATGTGAAGGTTCCTTTCACAAAGCTCAAGAGAATAAGATGATGAATTGATTCAAAACAAAAAGGAAATGGAAAGCACATAAACCATAGAAAACCAAGAACAATTAAAGGAAGAAGAAAACATAAAATGGAAAGGAAAGAAATGGTAAAAATGTGAGAAGCACGCCACTACAAGGCTAGGCTAGAAGCCATGGCAACCTTGAAGATGAGTGGATGTGTGCCGCCACTTGCTATGCAAGATAAGTGATGGAGGCGTGGTTCGAGATCGTCAAGAGATTAGAAAATAGTTGATGGAATCATGTCCAAGACCTTAAAAGAGATCTCAGATTAGCTTCAGATTGTAGAACAAGAACTCTTTTATAATTTTTGTAATGTTTTTGTTTGGGCTTTATCGGACCTTTAGTTGTGTTTGGCCTTTTGGTGTGTCGACCCATAATATATAAGCTCTAGTGACACACATTTGTAGTCAGATTTGAGTTATATGAAAATTTGAGTTTTCTCTCAAGTCTCAAGGTTCTCCTCAAAACCACCGATCCTTATCTTTGAATCTCCGATTCAAAGTGGCGGATCTTCCTCACTTATCTTGGAACTTCCTCCAAGTGGCGTGATTTCCTCCCGTTCTGAAAACCCCCAAATCGACGTCTTCCATTTTCCCCCTTTTCTTTTTAGGGTTCATACCCATTTTCGTTCCAAACGATTTTTTCTCCCAAATCTGAGACGAATCTTCATCATATGGTAATCAGAGCTCGGTTGACTCTCGTTTGATTCGTTTCTCATTCGATTCGTTTTGGAATTTCGTTCTCTTAGTTGTTTCTCGTTTTGGGTTCTGGTGCTATGGGACATTCAGCGTATGCGCTCTTTCTTATTCACTAAAACAACTTGGTGTTGGGATTTCTCTTCCCTGTCTCGTTCAACTTGCTTGTCCAAGCGTTCGAGAATTTTATGCATTGAATGGTTTTCCCTCAAGATTTGATGCGGTGATGAGAGGTAAAGCGTGGTGCATTGATGAGGTAATTTATTTCAACTGAGGGGTAAACGTCAAAGCTGGTCTTCAACGAGGTAGTGGTGCGTGCGTTGGCAGCAATCCCATTCGGTGCAGTGGTAATCAAATTTGGTTGATTGAAGTGGTTTGCTTTAGCAAAGCGGTGGAAAGTGTTTGTGTTGAATTGGTTGCAGCAACTCATTCAAGCAAAGCTGTGGAGATTGGTGCGGTTGACGTGCATTTGTTGGTGTTGGTGTTGTGCCATTTTGGGAATCACTTCCGGCTTGAGGAGGCTATTGTGGTGTAGTGCAAAAAAAAAATTTGATTGTTGCTATACTTTTGTGAGGGCCGTTTGAAGTGTGTTGGTGCAGTGATGGGTCATCTAGAAGCAACTGGTACTGTTGTGGTGCACTCAAAGTGGTATGGTTTGATTTTTAAGCAGTGATTCAATTGACACAAGAGGGAAGCCCATTTCCTTTTGACAGCAAGTGTTCTAGTCCAAGCGGTGGACCAGCCTTGCCACTTTAATTTAGTGAATTTGCTGCAATGAATTTTTGGTTATATCGGTGGCATATTTCTAGTTTCACTGGTGCAACCTTTGTTCAAGCACGTTTTGGCAGCCACCACTCCCTTTGCAGCAGCCAATTCATTAACTTCCCAAGAAATATGTGAAAGAGTGGATGAAGGGAAAAGTGGTTCAATCATTAGGTTAGTGGTGTGCACAATTGTGGCTGTGTGATCCATGTCATGCCAACCATAAGACCATTTTTTGAAGGGTGCAGCTGGTGCGGATAATCCTTCCAATTTGGCAGCTTTGGCTTGTTCCACATAGTTAGCATATTCCAACATTTGGGGCCTTTTTTGGTGCAGCAAGCGTGTGTTGTAGCTAGAACTGATTCATCTAAGCGGTGCAGTGGTTTTTGTTGTCTCATGATTGGCCCCATCATCCAAGTGGCAGCAACGAGAACCATCTTGAAGCAGTATAGGTCTTGATGAAGTGGTGTTTGAGAGTGGATGATTTGTTGTGTGTTAATTGGTGCATCAGATTTCTTTAAAGGTTGTGGCAGTTTTCGTCATTGTGGTTAGCTCCTTGTTCCACTTGGTGCAGTTTTTGAAGCGTGGCAGCAGAAAACGTCACACAAATGCTGAATGAGTGTAGGATTGTTAATTGACACAACTGCAGAGCTTGATGCTTCAAGCTTGGTTTAGTCCGCTCGGTGCAGTGAAATTTTTGGATGCATGATTCTTTGATTCACTTTCCTCGTGAACCTTCAATCCTGTTTTGGTGCAACAAGTGGAGTGAATTTTTTTTAAGCAGCCCAACACGTCGTGCACGAACAAGGAAAATTGGTGCTTCAATCTGAGTTGGAAGTGGCTGGAACCATCATGCAAGCTTGCTATGGGCGTGATTGGATGTGTCCACCTTTGGTGCTCCTTATCATTCAGTGGCTGCAAATGGGATCCAGTAGTGTCTTCATGCGGTGCATAATTGTGGTGCTTCATCACTTTTGCTGGTTCAATTCCTAGTGCCTTCTTGCATTTAACTTTGATATTCTCACCACTTGGCAGCCCCATTCAGTGTAGATTTTTGCTTGTTTTTGGGTCGTGCTTTTGGCTGTTTTGACATATTGTTTTGAGCTGTTTTGGATGTTGTTATGATGGCTATACATGGTGCCTATTGTGCTTATTTCTGGGTTAATATTCTTGTGAGTATAAGTCTCTTTTCTTGAACTTCTAGCTTTGCTTGAGTCCATTGTCTATCACTTTTCCTTTTGAGTTTAATTTTCCTTGGATTCTTGTGTTGGGGACAATGTACATTGGGCTAAGTTGTTGAAAGCATTGCTTGTGGGAGTTTGAATTATTCATCACAATTTAGCTTGAGTATTTTGTTTCACACTTCCAGTAGTAATTCTAAATACTTTGTTTAGATTACTCTTGTCTTTTAAAGTGCTTTTCTCGTTGTCAAGGTCTTAGTTTGTCACATATTCACTCTCTTTGGTTTAACGCTTTCTTGCTTTTGGTGCTTTTTAGTTTGTCTTTAAATTTCTTTGGTTTTGTCTTGGAGTCATCCTTTCCTTGGCCTCCTGAGTTGAGCTTAGATTCGTTACATCTTTCACTTTGATGTTGAATTCTTGATGGGTTGATTGGAGGTTCTTTGAAGAACTGAACAGGAACTTGAGAGCGAGTGAATAGACTTTGAGAGTGAAACACGAGTGGAATTGAGTGTAAACACGTAAGGAGTGGTGAGGCCCATTTGATAATTTTATCTACATTACTTTTGCTAATCACTTACTGTGTTTTGTGTTAGTTCTTGTTTCCTCTCTTTCATTGCAGGAATTAATAATTTTGAGCACTCCATAATGTTCCATACACGTTCGACCTTGATAGAGGATATCAACTTCATTGTGTCCAGAATCATCAAGCTGAATAGCAAACTTGTGGAACATAGAAAGGAGCACAAACATGATAGAAGATCATTGCCAAGCAACAAAACAAGTGCTATTAAGTGCACCAAGTGTGAAGGATATGGACACGAAAATTATCAATGTCCTAATTGGAACGCAAAGTACATGACTCTTCAAGAACTCCAGGATTACATTGTATACTTGAAAGAGGTGAAGAGGAGTGTTTGGCAAGAGCTCGAAGTTAGACAAGAGCAACAAGCAAAAAGGGAGCGTGAAAAGGCACGACAAGAGAGAGAGCTAAAAGAGAGAAAGGAGCAAGAGATAAAAGAGCGAGAAGAGAAAGAACAAAGAGCAAAGGAAGAAGAAGAAGAACAAAGAGAGAAACACAAGAATAAGTCTCGCCTCACACCTTTGAAATTCATGGTTGAGATGAAATCCTTAAAGGGGGATGATAATACGTTAAATCGTTGTTCCCATTCACATCATGATTTTGCATTTTCATTAGGAACACTTACTAAACCCTCTCTTTTTGTCTTAATGCCTAGGGAAGACTTATACATTAAGAAGCAATGGCATAAGCAATGGGGTGAGGAAAAGAGGATGGAAAAGGCAACCACAACATGGGCCAAACATGAACCTGACTTTAATCATTTGATTATGTGTTTGGCCTCTCATGAAAATCCTGAAGGATTTCAAGGACACTCTTTTTCTATTCTGATTATTATGGGTTGTTCTCCTTTTTGTTTCACAGTGAATAGTATACTTATGGTTAAACTCTTTGACGTGTTCTGCAGGTTTATCTTTGATCCTGGAGGACAATCTCTAAGCACCTTGATAATAACACATTGGCCTCTCCCATGATCCCAAACTCATCTTTTTTCAATAACATTTTATTTCTGTTTTTAGACTATTCTGGTTTTGTGTGCTCCTCAACACTTATGTTTGTGTGTTTGTTTGTAGGTAATGAAGCGCTAAAATTCGAGGTCGAATTTTCTCCAACCCGAAGGCAATGATGGAGGCGTGGTTCGAGATCGTCAAGAGATTAGAAAATAGTTGATGGAATCATGTCCAAGACCTTAAAAGAGATCTCAGATTAGCTTCAGATTGTAGAACAAGAACTCTTTTATAATTTTTGTAATGTTTTTGTTTGGGCTTTATCGGACCTTTAGTTGTGTTTGGCCTTTTGGTGTGTCGACCCATAATATATAAGCTCTAGTGACACACATTTGTAGTCAGATTTGAGTTATATGAAAATTTGAGTTTTCTCTCAAGTCTCAAGGTTCTCCTCAAAACCACCGATCCTTATCTTTGAATCTCCGATTCAAAGTGGCGGATCTTCCTCACTTATCTTGGAACTTCCTCCAAGTGGCGTGATTTCCTCCCGTTCTGAAAACCCCCAAATCGACGTCTTCCATTTTCCCCCTTTTCTTTTTAGGGTTCATACCCATTTTCGTTCCAAACGATTTTTTCTCCCAAATCTGAGACGAATCTTCATCAATAAGGCTAAGTTTCACTCCCAAGGGAGGAAACTCTCACAAATGGTTGAGACACAAGAGTGTTTTTACTTCAAAATCTTCAACCCTTTTACATGTCTAGGAGCACCCCTTATATAGAAGAGTTTAGGGGCCTCTAAGTAAATAAAAGATACCTAAGGATGTCTCTACAAAAACCTAACCCTAGCTTCTAGAAACTAGGTCAAATAAGGTTACAAAAATGAGAGACAAAAGAGCTAACTATGGTGTGTGCAAGGCTAATTTCGTTCTAGCACAAAAGGAGACAAAGAATGTGTCTCATATGTCTCCAAAAAGTGGTCAAAGTGTGCTAAAAACAAAGGAGACCAAAGGTACATAGGTACACTTGCTTCATGCCTTTTACTTTATGCTTTACTCTCTCCTCCACATCATTTATGCTCCCCAATCACCATGCGCCACCTAGCATTGCTTTCTTACTCCTAATTAACCTACAAAGCAAATAAACATAGATTAGAATGTTGGCTTAAGTCAAGTCAACTATAGTGAACAAGTCAAACCTAGTCAAAGGTCAACAAGTCAACTAAAGTTGATTCAACTAAGTCAACTTAGGGAATCAAAAATTACAAACACAAATGAAAGGGATGAAGGATTAGTGAACTTCCTTTTTAAACATGCTTAGTCTTCTTAAGCATGTGCCTTCATCCTTGGTTGGGGTCAATCCTTCATCACTTGGTGTCATGAATTTCAAATTCATTTCATGTCCCTCATGCCTCAAATAAAGGGAACATTTATCAAGATTGCGCATTTTAAAATGAAGCCATGCCCATCTCAAAAGAAGATGACAAGAGTTCGTGGGAACAATATCACATAATACTTCTTTCACACATTGTCCTGTACTGAATTTGATCCTTGCTTGATTCGGATGAAAGCTTGTTGGTAACTTGAGCTTGTCCACCAATCCTTCGCTTACAACATTGTTGTCGCTTTCGTAAACGAATGCAACTAAACATGGGTGGCTTTCGATTAAACACCTTGTTCTCTACTACCTTTTCCATAATCTTTTTCTTTACTTCCTTTTCTTTTTCTTCAATTTCCCTTCCTTCTGCAGTTTATTTTTCTTCTTTTTCTATTTTCTCCTTCAACGTATGTTGATCCTTCTTGGCTTGTCTTGGTGTCATGAATTTCAAATTCATTTCACGTCCCTCATGCCTCAAATAAAGGGAACATTCATCAAGATTGAGCGTTTTAAAATGAAGCCCTGCCCATCTCAAAAGAATATGACAAGGGTTCGTGGGAGCAATATCACATAATACTTCTTTCACACATTGTCTTGTACTGAATTTGATCCTTGCTTGATTCGGATGAAAGCTTGTTGGTAACTTGAGTTTCTCAACCAATCTTTGGCTTACAACATTGTTGTCGCTTTCGTAAACGAATGCAACTAAACATAGGTGGCTTTCGATTAAACACCTTGTTCTCTACTACCTTTTCCATAATCTTTTTCTTTACTTCCTTCTCTTTTTCTTCAATTTCCCTTCCTTCTGCAGTTTATTTTTCTTCTTTTTCTATTCTTTCTTTTTCTATTTTCTCCTCCAACGCATGTTGATCCTTCTTGGCTTATCTTGGTGTCATAAATTTCAACTTCATTTCATGTCTCTCATTCCTCAAATAAAGGGAACGTTCATCAAGATTGAGCGTTTTAAAATGAACCCATTCCCATCTCAAAAGCAGATGACAAGAGATCGTGGGTGCAATATCACATCATACTTCTTTCACACATTGTCCTGTACTGAATTTGATCCTTGCTTAATTCGGATGAAAGCTTGTTGGTAACTTGAGTTTCTCCACCAATCTTTGGCTTACAACATTGTTGTCGCTTTCGTAAACGAATGCAACTAAACATGGGTGGCCTTCGATTAAACACCTTGTTCTCTACTACCTTTTCCATAATCTTTTTCTTCAATTTCCCTTACTTCTACAGTTTATATTTCTTCTTTTTCTATTCTTTCTTTTTCTATTGCTCCTTCAACGTATGTTGATCCTTCTTGGCTTGTCTTGGTGTCATGAATTTAAAATTCATTTCATGTCCCTCATGCCTCAAATAAAGGGAACATTTATCAAGATTGAGCGTTTTAAAATGAAGTCATCCCATCTCCAAAGAAGATGACAAGAGTTCGTGGGAACAATATCACATAATACTTCTTTCACACAATGTCCTGTACTGAATTTGATTCTTGCTTGATTCGGATGAAAGCTTGTTGGTAACTTGAGTTTCTCCACCAATCTTTGGCTTACAACATTGTTGTCGCTTTCGTAAACGAATACAACTAAACATGGGTGGCCTTCGATTAAACACCTTGTTCTCTACTACCTTTTCCATAATCTTTTTCATCAATTTCCCTTACTTCTACAGTTTATATTTCTTCTTTATCTATTCTTTCTTTTTCTATTTTCTCCTTCAACGTATGTCGATCCTTCTTGGCTTGTCTTGGTGTCATGAATTTCAAATTCATTTCATGTCCCTCATCCCTCAAATAAAGGGAACATTTATCAAGATTGAGCGTTTTAAAATGAAGCCATGCCCATCTCAAAAGAAGATGACAAGATTTTGCGGGAACAAGATCACATAATACTTCTTTCACACATTGTCCTGTATTGAATTTGATCCTTGCTTGATTCGGATGAAAGCTTGTTGGTAACTTGAGCTTTTCCACCAATCTTTGGCTTCCAACATTGTTGTCGCTTTCGTAAACGGATGCAACTAAACATGGGTGGCCTTCGATTAAACACCTTGTTCTCTACTAATTTTTTCATAATCTTTTTCTTCAATTTCCCTTACTTCTACAATTTATATTTCTTCTTTTTCTATTCTTTCTTTTTCTATTTCTCCTTCAACGTATGTTGATCCTTCTTAGCTTGTCTTGGTGTCATGAATTTCAAATTCATTTCATGTCCCTCATGCCTCAAATAAAGGGAAAATTTATCAAGATTGAGCGTTTTAAAATGAAGTCATGCCCATCTCCAAAGAAGATGACAAGAGTTCGTGGGAACAATATCACATAATACTTCTTTCACACGATGTCCTGTACTGAATTTTATCCTTGCTTGATTCGGATGAAAGCTTGTTGGTAACTTGAGTTTCTCCACCAATCTTTGGCTTACAACATTGTTGTCGCTTTCGTAAACGAATGCAACTAAACATGGATGGCCTTCGATTAAACACCTTGTTCTCCACTACCTTTTCCATAATCTTTTTCTTCAATTTCCCTTACTTCTACAGTTTATATTTCTTCTTTTTCTATTTCTCCTTCAACGTATGTTGATCCTTCTTGGCTTGTCTTGGTGTCATGAATTTCAAATTCATTTCATGTCCCTCATGCCTCAAATAAAGGGAACATTTATCAAGATTGAGCGTTTTAAAATGAAGTCATCCCATCTCCAAAGAAGATGACAAGAGTTCGTAGGAACAATATCACATAATACTTCTTTCACACAATGTCCTGTACTGAATTTGATCCTTGCTTGATTCAGATGAAAACTTGTTGGTAACTTGAGCTTCTCCTCCAATCTTTGGCTTACAACATTGTTGTCGCTTTCGTAAACGAATGCAACTAAACATGGGTGGCTTTCGATTAAACACCTTGTTCTCTACTACCTTTTCCATAATCTTTTTCTTCAATTTCCCTTACTTCTACAGTTTATATTTCTTCTTTTTCTATTCTTTCTTTTTCTATTGCTCCTTCAACGTATGTTGATCCTTCTTGGCTTGTCTTGGTGTCATGAATTTAAAATTCATTTCATGTCCCTCATGCCTCAAATAAACGGAACATTTATCAAGATTGAGCGTTTTAAAATGAAGTCATGCCCATCTCAAAAGAAGATGACAAGAGTTCGTGGGAACAATATCACATAATACTTCTTTCACACAATGTCCTGTACTGAATTTAATCCTTGCTTGATTCGGATGAAAGCTTGTTGGTAACTTGAGTTTCTCCACCAATCTTTGGCTTACAACATTGTTGTCGCTTTCGTAAACGAATGCAACTAAACATGGGTGGCTTTCGATTAAACACCTTGTTCTCTACTACCTTTTTCCATAATCTTTTTCTTCAATTTTCCTTACATCTACAGTTTATATTTCTTCTTTTTCTATTCTTTCTTTTTCTATTTCTCCTTCAACGTATGTTGATCCTTCTTGGCTTGTCTTGGTGTCATGAATTTAAAATTCATTTCATGTCCCTCATCCCTCAAATAAAGGGAACACTTATCAAGATTGAGCGTTTTAAAATGAAGCCATGCCCATCTCAAAAGAAGATGACAAGATTTTGCGGGAACAATATCACATAATACTTCTTTCACACATTCTACTGTACTGAATTTGAGCCTTGCTTGATTCGGATGAAAGCTTGTTGGTAACTTGAGTTTCTCCACCAATCTTTGGTTTACAACATTGTTGTCGCTTTCGTAAACGAATGCAACTAAACATGGGTGGCCTTCGATTAAACACCTTGTTCTCTACTAATTTTTCCATAATCTTTTTCTTCAATTTCCCTTACTTCTACAATTTATATTTCTTCTTTTTCTATTCTTTCTTTTTCTATTTCTCCTTCAACGTATGTTGATCCTTCTTGGCTTGTCTTGGTGTCATGAATTTCAAATTCATTTCATGTCCCTCATGCCTCAAATAAAGGGAACATTTATCAAGATTGAGCGTTTTAAAATGAAGTCATGCCCATCTCCAAAGAAGATGACAAGAGTTCGTGGGAACAATATCACATAATACTTCTTTCACACAATGTCCTGTACTGAATTTTATCCTTGCTTGATTCGGATGAAAGCTTGTTGGTAACTTGAGTTTCTCCACCAATCTTTGGCTTACAACATTTTTGTCGCTTTTGTAAACGAATGCAACTAAACATGGGTGGCCTTCGATTAAACACCTTGTTCTCTACTACCTTTTCCATAATCTTTTTCATCAATTTCCCTTACTTCTACAGTTTATATTTCTTCTTTTTCTATTTCTCCTTCAACGTATGTTGATCCTTCTTGGCTTGTCTTGGTGTCATGAATTTCAAATTCATTTCATGTCCCTCATGCCTCAAATAAAGGGAACATTTATCAAGATTGAGCGTTTTAAAATGAAGCCATGCCCATCTCAAAAGAAGATGACAAGAGTTCGTGGGAACAATATCACATAATACTTCTTTCACACATTGTGCTGTACTGAATTTGATCCTTGCTTGATTCGGATGAAAACTTGTTGGTAACTTGAGCTTCTCCACCAATCTTTGGCTTACAACATTGTTGTCGCTTTCGTAAACGAATGCAACTAAACATGGGTGGCTTTCGATTAAACACCTTGTTCTCTACTACCTTTTCCATAATCTTTTTCTTCAATTTCCCTTACTTCTACAGTTTATATTTCTTCTTTTTCTATTCTTTCTTTTTCTATTGCTCCTTCAACGTATGTTGATCCTTCTTGGCTTGTCTTGGTGTCATGAATTTAAAATTCATTTCATGTCCCTCATGCCTCAAATAAACGGAACGTTTATCAAGATTGATCGTTTTAAAATGAAGTCATGCCCATCTCAAAAGAAGATGACAAGAGTTCGTGGGAACAATATCACATAATACTTCTTTCACACAATGTCCTGTACTGAATTTTATCCTTGCTTGATTCAGATGAAAGCTTGTTGGTAACTTGAGTTTCTCCACCAATCTTTGGCTTACAACATTGTTGTCGCTTTCGTAAACGAATGCAACTAAACATGGGTGGCCTTCGATTAAACACCTTGTTCTCTACTACCTTTTCCATAATCTTTTTCATCAATTTCCCTTACTTCTACAGTTTATATTTCTTCTTTTTCTATTTCTCCTTCAACGTATGTTGATCCTTCTTGGCTTGTCTTGGTGTCATGAATTTCAAATTCATTTCATGTCCCTCATGCCTCAAATAAAGGGAACATTTATCAAGATTGAGCGTTATAAAATGAAGTCATGCCCATCTCCAAAGAAGATGACAAGAGTTCGTGGGAACAATATCACATAATACTTCTTTCACACAATGTCCTGTACTGAATTTTATCCTTGCTTGATTCGGATGAAAGCTTGTTGGTAACTTGAGTTTCTCCACCAATCTTTGGCTTACAACATTGTTGTCGCTTTTGTAAACGAATGCAACTAAACATGGGTGGCCTTCGATTAAACACCTTGTTCTCTACTACCTTTTCCATAATCTTTTTCATCAATTTCCCTTACTTCTACAGTTTATATTTCTTCTTTTTCTATTTCTCCTTCAACGTATGTTGATCCTTCTTGGCTTGTCTTGGTGTCATGAATTTCAAATTCATTTCATGTCCCTCATGCCTCAAATAAAGGGAACATTTATCAAGATTGAGCGTTTTAAAATGAAGCCATGCCCATCTCAAAAGAAGATGACAAGAGTTCGTGGGAACAATATCACATAATACTTCTTTCACACATTGTGCTGTACTGAATTTGATCCTTGCTTGATTCGGATGAAAACTTGTTGGTAACTTGAGCTTCTCCACCAATCTTTGGCTTACAACATTGTTGTCGCTTTCGTAAACGAATGCAACTAAACATGGGTGGCTTTCGATTAAACACCTTGTTCTCTACTACCTTTTCCATAATCTTTTTCTTCAATTTCCCTTACTTCTACAGTTTATATTTCTTCTTTTTCTATTCTTTCTTTTTCTATTGCTCCTTCAACGTATGTTGATCCTTCTTGGCTTGTCTTGGTGTCATGAATTTAAAATTCATTTCATGTCCCTCATGCCTCAAATAAACGGAACATTTATCAAGATTGAGCGTTTTAAAATGAAGTCATGCCCATCTCAAAAGAAGATGACAAGAGTTCGTGGGAACAATATCACATAATACTTCTTTCACACAATGTCCTGTACTGAATTTAATCCTTGCTTGATTCGGATGAAAGCTTGTTGGTAACTTGAGTTTCTCCACCAATCTTTGGCTTACAACATTGTTGTCGCTTTCGTAAACGAATGCAACTAAACATGGGTGGCTTTCGATTAAACACCTTGTTCTCTACTACCTTTTCCATAATCTTTTTCTTCAATTTTCCTTACATCTACAGTTTATATTTCTTCTTTTTCTATTCTTTCTTTTTCTATTTCTCCTTCAACGTATGTTGATCCTTCTTAGCTTGTCTTGGTGTCATGAATTTAAAATTCATTTCATGTCCCTCATCCCTCAAATAAAGGGAACACTTATCAAGATTGAGCGTTTTAAAATGAAGCCATGCCCATCTCAAAAGAAGATGACAAGATTTTGCGGGAACAATATCACATAATACTTCTTTCACACATTCTCCTGTACTGAATTTGAGCCTTGCTTGATTCGGATGAAAGCATGTTGGTAACTTGAGTTTGTCCACCAATCTTTGGCTTACAACATTGTTGTCGCTTTCGTAAACGAATGCAACTAAACATGGGTGGCCTTCGATTAAACACCTTGTTCTCTACTACCTTTTCCAAAATCTTTTTCTTTACTTCCTTTTCTTTTTCTTCAATTTCCCTTCCTTCTGCAGTTTATATTTCTTCTTTTTCTATTCTTTCTTTTTCTATATTCTCCTTCAACGTATGTCGATCCTTCTTGGCTTGTCTTGGTGTCATGAATTTCAAATTCATTTCATGTCCCTCATGCCTCAAATAAAGGGAACATTTATCAAGATTGAGCGTTTTAAAATGAAGCCATGCCCATCTCAAAAGAAGATGACAAGAGTTCGTGGGAACAATATCACATAATACTTCTTTCACACATTGTGCTGTACTGAATTTGATCCTTGCTTGATTCGGATGAAAACTTGTTGGTAACTTGACCTTCTCGTCCAATCTTTGACTTACAACATTGTTATGGCTTTCGTAAACGAATGCAACTAAACATGGGTGGCCTTCGATTAAACACCTTGTTCTCTACTACCTTTTCCATAATCTTTTTCTTCAATTTTCCTTACATCTACAGTTTATATTTCTTGTTTTTCTATTCTTTCTTTTTCTATTTCTCCTTCAACGTATGTTGATCCTTCTTGGCTTGTCTTGGTGTCATGAATTTAAAATTCATTTCATGTCCCTCATCCCTCAAATAAAGGGAACACTTATCAAGATTGAGCGTTTTAAAATGAAGCCATGCCCATCTCAAAAGAAGATGACAAGATTTTGCGGGAACAATATCACATAATACTTCTTTCACACATTGTCCTGTACTGAATTTGATCCTTACTTGATTCGGATGAAAGCTTGTTGGTAACTTGAGCTTCTCCACCAATCTTTGGCTTACAACATTGTTGTCGCTTTCGTAAACGGATGCAACTAAACATGGGTGGCCTTCGATTAAACACCTTGTTCTCTACTAACTTTTCCATAATCTTTTTCTTCAATTTCCCTTACTTCTACAGTTTATATTTCTTCTTTTTCTATTCTTTCTTTTTCTATTTCTCCTTCAACGTTTGTTGATCCTTCTTGGCTTGTCTTGGTGTCATGAATTTCAAATTCATTTCATGTCCCTCATGCCTCAAATAAAGGGAACATTTATCAAGATTGAGCGTTTTAAAATGAAGTCAACCCATCTCCAAAGAAGATGACAAGAGTTCGTGGGAACAATATCACATAATACTTCTTTCACACAATGTCCTGTACTGAATTTGATCCTTGCTTGATTCGGATGAAAACTTGTTGGTAACTTGAGCTTCTCCACCAATCTTTGGCTTACAACATTGTTGTCGCTTTCGTAAACGAATGCAACTAAACATGGGTGGCCTTCGATTAAACACCTTGTTCTCTACTACCTTTTCCATAATCTTTTTCATCAATTTCCCTTACTTCTACAGTTTATATTTCTTCTTTATCTATTCTTTCTTTTTCTATTTTCTCCTTCAACGTATGTCGATCCTTCTTGGCTTGTCTTGGTGTCATGAATTTCAAATTCATTTCATGTCCCTCATCCCTCAAATAAAGGGAACATTTATCAAGATTGAGCATTTTAAAATGAAGCCATGCCCATCTCAAAAGAAGATGACAAGATTTTGCGGGAACAATATCACATAATACTACTTTCACACATTGTCCTGTACTGAATTTGATCCTTGCTTGATTCGGATGAAAGCTTGTTGGTAACTTGAGCTTTTCCACCAATCTTTGGCTTACAACATTGTTGTCGCTTTCGTAAACGGATGCAACTAAACATGGGTGGCCTTCGATTAAACACCTTGTTCTCTACTAATTTTTCCATAATCTTTTTCTTCAATTTCCCTTACTTCTACAATTTATATTTCTTCTTTTTCTATTCTTTCTTTTTCTATTTCTCCTTCAACGTATGTTGATCCTTCTTGGCTTGTCTTGGTGTCATGAATTTCAAATTCATTTCATGTCCCTCATGCCTCAAATAAAGGGAACATTTATCAAGATTGAGCGTTTTAAAATGAAGTCATGCCCATCTCCAAAGAAGATGACAAGAGTTCGTGGGAACAATATCACATAATACTTCTTTCACACAATGTCCTGTACTGAATTTTATCCTTGCTTGATTCGGATGAAAGCTTGTCGGTAACTTGAGTTTCTCCACCAATCTTTGGCTTACAACATTGTTGTCGCTTTCGTAAACGAATGCAACTAAACATGGGTGGCCTTCGATTAAACACCTTGTTCTCTACTACCTTTTCCATAATCTTTTTCATCAATTTCCCTTACTTCTACAGTTTATATTTCTTCTTTTTCTATTTCTCCTTCAACGTATGTTGATCCTTCTTGGCTTGTCTTGGTGTCATGAATTTCAAATTCATTTCATGTCCCTCATGCCTCAAATAAAGGGAACATTTATCAAGATTGAGCGTTTTAAAATGAAGTCATGCCCATCTTAAAAGAAGATTACAAGATTTTGCGGGAACAATATCACATAATACTTCTTTCACACATTCTCCTGTACTGAATTTGATCCTTGCTTGATTCGGATGAAAGCTTGTTGGTAACTTGAGTTTCTCCACCAATCTTTGGCTTACAACATTGTTGTTGCTTTCGTAAACGAATGCAACTAAACATGGGTGGCCTTCGATTAAACACCTTGTTCCCTACTACCTTTTCCATAATCTTTTTCTTTACTTCCTTTTCTTTTTCTTCAATTTCCCTTCCTTTTGCAGTTTATATTTCTTCTTTTCTATTCTTTCTTTTTCTATTTTCTCCTTCAACGTATGTTGATCCTTCTTGGCTTGTCTTGGTGTCACAAATTTCAACTTCATTTCATGTCCCTCATTCCTCAAATAAAGGGAACGTTCATCAAGATTGAGCGTTTTAAAATGAACCCATTCCCATCTCAAAAGAAGATGACAAGAGTTCGTGGGAACAATATCACATCATTCTTCTTTCACACATTGTCCTGTACTGAATTTGATCCTTGCTTGATTCGGATGAAAGCTTGCTGGTAACTTGAGTTTCTCCACCAATCTTTGGCTTACAACATTGTTGTCGCTTTCGTAAACGAATACAACTAAACATGGGTGGCTTTCGATTAAACACCTTGTTCTCTACTACCTTTTCCATAATCTTTTTCTTTACTTCCTTTTCTTTTGCTTCAATTTCCCTTCCTTCTGCAGTTTATTTTTCTTCTTTTTCTATTCTTTCTTTTCCTATTTTCTCCTTCAACGTATGTTGATCCTTCTTGGCTTCTCTTTGTGTCATGAATTTCAAATTCATTTCATGTCCCTCATCCCTCAAATAAAGGGAACATTTATCAAGATTGAGCGTTTTAAAATGAAGCCATGCCCATCTCATAAGAAGATGACAAGATTTTGCGGGAACAATATCACATAATACTTCTTTCACACATGGACTTGTACTGAATTTGATCCTTGCTTGATTCGGATGAAAGCTTGTTGGTAACTTGAGCTTCTCCACCAATCTTTGGCTTACAACATTGTTGTCGCTTTCGTAAAGGGATGCAACTAAACATGGGTGGCCTTCGATTAAACACCTTGTTCTCTACTAACTTTTCCATAATCTTTTTCTTCAATTTCCCTTACTTCTACAGTTTATATTTCTTCTTTTTCTATTCTTTCTTATTCTATTTCTCCTTCAACGTATGTTGATCCTTCTTGGCTTGTCTTGGTGTCATGAATTTCAAATTCATTTCATGTCCCTCATGCCTCAAATAAAGGGAACATTTATCAAGATTGAGCGTTTTAAAATGAAGTCATCCCATCTCCAAAGAAGATGACAAGAGTTCGTGGGAACAATATCACATAATACTTCTTTCACACAATGTCCTGTACTGAATTTGATACTTGCTTGATTCGGATGAAAGCTTGTTGGTAACTTGAGTTTCTCCACCAATCTTTGGCTTACAACATTGTTGTCGCTTTCGTAAACGAATGCAACTAAACATGGGTGGCCTTCGATTAAACACCTTGTTCTCTACTACCTTTTCCATAATCTTTTTCAGCAATTTCCCTTACTTCTACGGTTTATATTTCTTCTTTTTCTATTCTTTCTTTTTCTATTTCTCCTTCAACGTATGTTGATCCTTCTTGGCTTCTCTTTGTGTCATGAATTTCAAATTCATTTCATGTCCCTCATGCCTCAAATAAAGGGAACATTTATCAAGATTGAGCGTTTTAAAATGAAGTCATGCCCATCTCAAAAGAAGATTACAAGATTTTGCGGGAACAATATCGCATAATACTTCTTTCACACATTCTCCTGTACTGAATTTGATCCTTGCTTTATTCGGATGAAAGCTTGTTGGTAACTTGAGTTTCTCCACCAATCTTTGGCTTACCACATTGTTGTCGCTTTCGTAAACGAATGCAACTAAACATGGGTGGCTTTCGATTAAACACCTTATTTTCTACTACCTTTTGCATAATCTTTTTCTTTACTTCCTTTTCTTTTTCTTCAATTTCCCTTCCTTCTGCAGTTTATATTTCTTCTTTTTCTATTCTTTCTTTTTCTATTTTCTCCTTCAACGTATGTCGATCCTTCTTGGCTTGTCTTGGTGTCATGAATTTCAAATTCACTTCATGTCCCTCATGCCTTAAATAAAGGGAACATTTATCAAGATTGAGCGTTTTAAAATGAAGTCATGCCCATCTCAAAAGAAGATAACAAGAGTTCGTGGGAGCAATATCACATAATACTTCTTTCACACAATGTCCTGTACTGAATTTGATCCTTGCTTGATTCAGATGAAAGCTTGTTGGTAACTTGAGTTTCTCCACCAATCTTTGGCTTACAACATTGTTGTTGCTTTCGTAAACGAATGCAACTAAACATGGGTGGCCTTCGATTAAACACCTTGTTCTCTACTACCTTTTCCATAATCTTTTTCTTTACTTCCTTTTCTTTTTCTTCAATTTCCCTTCCTTCTGCAGTTTATATTTCTTCTTTTCTATTCTTTCTTTTTCTATTTTCTCCTTCAACGTATGTTGATCCTTCTTGGCTTGTCTTGGTGTCACAAATTTCAACTTCATTTCATGTCCCTCATTCCTCAAATAAAGGGAACGTTCATCAAGATTGAGCGTTTTAAAATGAACCCATTCCCATCTCAAAAGAAGATGACAAGAGTTCGTGGGAACAATATCACATCATTCTTCTTTCACACATTGTCCTGTACTGAATTTGATCCTTGCTTGATTCGGATGAAAGCTTGCTGGTAACTTGAGTTTCTCCACCAATCTTTGGCTTACAACATTGTTGTCGCTTTCGTAAACGAATACAACTAAACATGGGTGGCTTTCGATTAAACACCTTGTTCTCTACTACCTTTTCCATAATCTTTTTCTTTACTTCCTTTTCTTTTGCTTCAATTTCCCTTCCTTCTGCAGTTTATTTTTCTTCTTTTTCTATTCTTTCTTTTCCTATTTTCTCCTTCAACGTATGTTGATCCTTCTTGGCTTCTCTTTGTGTCATGAATTTCAAATTCATTTCATGTCCCTCATCCCTCAAATAAAGGGAACATTTATCAAGATTGAGCGTTTTAAAATGAAGCCATGCCCATCTCATAAGAAGATGACAAGATTTTGCGGGAACAATATCACATAATACTTCTTTCACACATGGACTTGTACTGAATTTGATCCTTGCTTGATTCGGATGAAAGCTTGTTGGTAACTTGAGCTTCTCCACCAATCTTTGGCTTACAACATTGTTGTCGCTTTCGTAAAGGGATGCAACTAAACATGGGTGGCCTTCGATTAAACACCTTGTTCTCTACTAACTTTTCCATAATCTTTTTCTTCAATTTCCCTTACTTCTACAGTTTATATTTCTTCTTTTTCTATTCTTTCTTATTCTATTTCTCCTTCAACGTATGTTGATCCTTCTTGGCTTGTCTTGGTGTCATGAATTTCAAATTCATTTCATGTCCCTCATGCCTCAAATAAAGGGAACATTTATCAAGATTGAGCGTTTTAAAATGAAGTCATCCCATCTCCAAAGAAGATGACAAGAGTTCGTGGGAACAATATCACATAATACTTCTTTCACACAATGTCCTGTACTGAATTTGATACTTGCTTGATTCGGATGAAAGCTTGTTGGTAACTTGAGTTTCTCCACCAATCTTTGGCTTACAACATTGTTGTCGCTTTCGTAAACGAATGCAACTAAACATGGGTGGCCTTCGATTAAACACCTTGTTCTCTACTACCTTTTCCATAATCTTTTTCAGCAATTTCCCTTACTTCTACGGTTTATATTTCTTCTTTTTCTATTCTTTCTTTTTCTATTTCTCCTTCAACGTATGTTGATCCTTCTTGGCTTCTCTTTGTGTCATGAATTTCAAATTCATTTCATGTCCCTCATGCCTCAAATAAAGGGAACATTTATCAAGATTGAGCGTTTTAAAATGAAGTCATGCCCATCTCAAAAGAAGATTACAAGATTTTGCGGGAACAATATCGCATAATACTTCTTTCACACATTCTCCTGTACTGAATTTGATCCTTGCTTTATTCGGATGAAAGCTTGTTGGTAACTTGAGTTTCTCCACCAATCTTTGGCTTACCACATTGTTGTCGCTTTCGTAAACGAATGCAACTAAACATGGGTGGCTTTCGATTAAACACCTTATTTTCTACTACCTTTTGCATAATCTTTTTCTTTACTTCCTTTTCTTTTTCTTCAATTTCCCTTCCTTCTGCAGTTTATATTTCTTCTTTTTCTATTCTTTCTTTTTCTATTTTCTCCTTCAACGTATGTCGATCCTTCTTGGCTTGTCTTGGTGTCATGAATTTCAAATTCACTTCATGTCCCTCATGCCTTAAATAAAGGGAACATTTATCAAGATTGAGCGTTTTAAAATGAAGTCATGCCCATCTCAAAAGAAGATAACAAGAGTTCGTGGGAGCAATATCACATAATACTTCTTTCACACAATGTCCTGTACTGAATTTGATCCTTGCTTGATTCAGATGAAAGCTTGTTGGTAACTTGAGTTTCTCCACCAATCTTTGGCTTACAACATTGTTGTTGCTTTCGTAAACGAATGCAACTAAACATGGGTGGCCTTCGATTAAATACCTTGTTCTCTACTACCTTTTCCATAATCTTTTTCTTTACTTCCTTTTCTTTTTCTTCAATTTCCCTTCCTTCTGCATTTTATATTTCTTCTTTTTCTATTCTTTCTTTTTCTATTTTCTCCTTCAACGTATGTTGATCCTTCTTGGTTTGTCTTGGTGTCACAAATTTCAACTTCATTTCATGTCCTTCATTCCTCAAATAAAGGGAACGTTCATCAAGATTGAGCGTTTTAAAATGAACCCATTCCCATCTCAAAAGAAGATGACAAGAGTTCGTGGGAGCAATTTCACATCATACTTCTTTCACACATTGTCCTGTACTGAATTAGATCCTTGCTTGATTCGGATGAAAGCTTGCTGGTAACTTGAGTTTCTCCACCAATCTTTGGCTTACAACATTGTTGTCGCTTTCGTAAACGAATGCAACTAAACATGGGTGGCTTTCGATTAAACACCTTGTTCTCTACTACCTTTTCCATAATCTTTTTCTTTACTTCCTTTTCTTTTTCTTCAATTTCCCTTCCTTCTGCATTTTATTTTTCTTCTTTTTCTATTCTTTCTTTTTCTATTTTCTCCTTCAACGTATGTTGATCCTTCTTGGCTTCTCTTGGTGTCATCAATTTCAAATTCATTTCATGTCCCTCATGCCTCAAATAAAGGGAACGTTCATCAAGATTGAGCATTGTAAAATGAAGCCATGCAAATATCAAAAGAAGATGACAAGGGTTCGTGGGAGCAATATCACATAATACTTCTTTCACACATTGTCTTGTACTGAATTTGATCCTTGCTTGATTTGGATGAAAGCTTGCTGGTAACTTGAGTTTCTCCACCAATCTTTGGCTTACAACATTGTTGTCGCTTTCGTAAACGAATGCAACTAAACATGGGTGGCTTTCGATTAAACACCTTGTTCTCTACTACCTTTTCCATAATCTTTTTCTTTACTTCCTTTTCTTTTTCTTCAATTTCCCTTCGTTCTGCAGTTTATTTTTCTTCTTTTTCTATTCTTTCTTTTTCTATTTTCTCCTTCAACGTATGTTGATCCTTCTTTGCTTCTCTTTGTGTCATGAATTTCAAATTCATTTCATGTCCCTCATCCCTCAAATAAAGGGAACATTTATCAAGATTGAGCGTTTTAAAATGAAGCCATGTCCATCTCAAAAGAAGATGACAAGATTTTGCGGGAACAATATCACATAATACTTCTTTCACACATTGTCCTGTACTGAATTTGATTCTTGCTTGATTCGGATAAAAGCTTGTTGGTAACTTGAACTTCTCCACCAATCTTTGGCTTACAACATTGTTGTCGCTTTCGTAAACGGATGCAACTAAACATGGGTGGCCTTCGATTAAACACCTTGTTCTCTACTAACTTTTCCATAATCTTTTTCTTCAATTTCCCTTACTTCTACAGTTTATATTTCTTCTTTTTCTATTCTTTCTTTTTCTATTTCTCCTTCAACGTATGTTGATCCTTCTAGGCTTGTCTTGGTGTCATGAATTTCAAATTCATTTCATGTCCCTCATGCCTCAAATAAAGGGAACATTTATCAAGATTGAGCGTTTTAAAATGAAGTCATCCCATCTCCAAAGAAGATGACAAGAGTTCGTGGGAACAATATCACATAATACTTCTTTCACACAATGTCCTGTACTGAATTTGATCCTTGCTTGATTCGGATGAAAGCTTGTTGGTAACTTGAGTTTCTCCACCAATCTTTGGCTTACAACATTGTTGTCGCTTTCGTAAACGAATGCAACTAAACATGGGTGGCCTTCGATTAAACACCTTGTTCTCTACTACCTTTTCCATAATCTTTTTCATCAATTTCCCTTACTTCTACAGTTTATATTTCTTCTTTATCTTCTCTTTCTTTTTCTATTTCTCCTTCAACGTATGTTGATCCTTCTTGGCTTGTCTTGGTGTCATGAATTTCAAATTCATTTCATGTCCCTCATGCCTCAAATAAAGGGAACGTTCATCAAGATTGAGCGTTTTAAAATGAACCCATTCCCATCTCAAAAGAAGATGACAAGAGTTTGTGGGAGCAATATCACATCATACTTCTTTCACACATTGTCCTGTACTGAATTTGATCCTTGCTTGATTCGGATGAAAGCTTGCTGGTAACTTGAGTTTCTCCACCAATCTTTGGCTTACAACATTGTTGTCGCTTTCGTAAACGAATGCAATTAAACATGGGTGGCTTTCGATTAAACACCTTGTTCTCTACTACCTTTTCCATAATCTTTTTCTTTACTTCCTTTTCTTTTTCTTCAATTTCCCTTCCTTCTGCAGTTTATTTTTCTTCTTTTTCTATTCTTTCTTTTTCTATTTTCTCCTTCAACATATGTTGATCCTTCTTGGCTTCTCTTTGTGTCATGAATTTCAAATTCATTTCATGTCCCGCATGCCTCAAATAAAGGGAACATTTATCAAGATTGAGCGTTTTAAAATGAAGTCATGCCCATCTTAAAAGAAGATAACAAGAGTTCGTGGGAGCAATATCACATAATACTTCTTTCACACAATGTCCTGTACTGAATTTGATCCTTGCTTGATTCAGATGAAAGCTTGTTGGTAACTTGAGTTTCTCCACCAATCTTTGGCTTACAACATTGTTGTTGCTTTCGTAAACGAATGCAACTAAACATGGGTGGCCTTCGATTAAACACCTTGTTCTCTACTACCTTTTCCATAATCTTTTTCTTTACTTCCTTTTCTTTTTCTTCAATTTCTCTTCCTTCTGCAGTTTATTTTTCTTCTTTTTCTATTCTTTCTTTTTCTATTTTCTCCTTCAGCATATGTTGATCCTTCTTGGCTTCTTTTTGTGTCATGAATTTCAAATTCATTTCATGTCCCTCATGCCTCAAATAAAGGGAACATTTATCAAGATTGAGCGTTTTAAAATGAAGTCATGCCCATCTCAAAAGAAGATAACAAGAGTTCGTGGGAGCAATATCACATAATACTTCTTTCACACAATGTCCTGTACTGAATTTGATCCTTGCTTGATTCAGATGAAAGCTTGTTGGTAACTTGAGTTTCTCCACCAATCTTTGGCTTACAACATTGTTGTTGCTTTCGTAAACGAATGCAACTAAACATGGGTGGCCTTCGATTAAACACCTTGTTCTCTACTACCTTTTCCATAATCTTTTTCTTTACTTCCTTTTCTTTTTCTTCAATTTCCCTTCCTTCTGCAGTTTATATTTCTTCTTTTTCTATTTTCTCCTTCAACGTATGTTGATCCGTCTTGGCTTGTCTTGGTGTCACAAATTTCAACTTCATTTCATGTCCCTCATTCCTCAAATAAAGGGAACGTTCATCAAGATTGAGCGTTTTAAAATGAACCCATTCCCATCTCAAAAGAAGATGACAAGAGTTCGTGGGAGCAATATCACATCATACTTCTTTCACACATTGTTCTGTACTGAATTTGATCCTTGCTTGATTCAGATGAAAGCTTGTTGGTAACTTGAGTTTCTCCACCAATCTTTGGCTTACAACATTGTTGTCGCTTTCGTAAACGAATGCAACTAAACATGGGTGGCTTTCGATTAAACACCTTGTTCTCTACTACCTTTTCCATAAACTTTTTCCTTACTTCCTTTTCTTTTTTTTCAATTTCCCTTCCTTCTGCAGTTTATTTTTCTTCTTTTTCTATTCTTTCTTTTTCTATTTTCTCCTTCAACATATGTTGATCCTTCTTGGCTTCTCTTTGTGTCATGAATTTCAAATTCATTTCATGTCCCTCATCCCTCAAATAAAGGGAACATTTATCAAGATTGAGCGTTTTAAAATGAAGTCATGCCCATCTCAAAAGAAGATTACAAGATTTTGCGGGAACAATATCACATAATACTTCTTTCACAAATTCTCCTGTATTGAATTTGATCCTTGCTTTATTCAGATGAAAGCTTGTTGGTAACTTGAGTTTCTCCACCAATCTTTGGCTTACCACATTGTTGTCGCTTTCGTAAACGAATGCAACTAAACATGGGTGGCTTTCGATTAAACACCTTATTTTCTACTACCTTTTGCATAATCTTTTTCTTTACTTGCTTTTCTTTTTCTTCTTTTTCTCTTCGTTCTGCAGTTTATATTTCTTCTTTTTCTATTCTTTCTTTTTCTATTTTCTCCTTCAACGTATGTCGATCCTTCTTGGCTTGTCTTGGTGTCATGAATTTCAAATTCATTTCATGTCCCTCATGCCTCAAATAAAGGGAACATTTATCAACATTGAGCGTTTTAAAATGAAGTCATGCCCATCTCAAAAGAAGATAACAAGAGTTCGTGGGAGCAATATCACATAATACTTCTTTCACACAATGTCCTGTACTGAATTTGATCCTTGCTTGATTCATATGAAAGCTTGTTGGTAACTTGAGTTTCTCCACCAATCTTTGGCTTACAACATTGTTGTTGCTTTCGTAAACGAATGCAACTAAACATGGGTGGCCTTCGATTAAACAGCTTATTCTCTACTACCTTTTCCATAATCTTTTTCTTTACTTCCTTTTCTTTTTCTTCAATTTCCCTTCCTTCTGCAGTTTATATTTCTTCTTTTTCTAGTTTCTCCTTCAACGTATGTTGATCTTTCTTGGCTTGTCTTGGTGTCACAAATTTCAACTTCATTTCATGTCCCTCATTCCTCAAATAAAGGGAACGTTCATCAAGATTGAGCGTTTTAAAATGAACCCATTCCCATCTCAAAAGAAGATGACAAGAGTTCGTGGGAGCAATATCACATCATACTTCTTTCACACATTGTCCTGTACTGAATTTGATCCTTGCTTGATTCGGATGAAAGCTTGCTGGTAACTTGAGTTTCTCCACCAATCTTTGGCTTACAACATTGTTGTCGCTTTCGTAAACGAATGCAACTAAACATGGGTGGCTTTCGATTAAACACCTTGTTCTCTACTACCTTTTCCATAATCTTTTTCTTTACTTCCTTTTCTTTTTCTTCAATTTCCCTTCCTTCTGCAGTTTATTTTTCTTCTTTTTCTATTCTTTCTTTTTCTATTTTCTCCTTCAACGTATGTTGATCCTTCTTGGCTTCTCTTGGTGTCATGAATTTCAAATTCATTTCATGTCCCTCATGCCTCAAATAAAGGGAACGTTCATCAAGATTGAGCATTGTAAAATGAAGCCATGCCCATCTCAAAAGAAGATGACAAGGGTTCGTGGGAGCAATATCACATAATACTTCTTTCACACATTGTCTTGTACTGAATTTGATCCTTGCTTGATTTGGATGAAAGCTTGTTGGTAACTTGAGTTTCTCCACCAATCTTTGGCTTACAACATTGTTGTCGCTTTCGTAAACGAATGCAACTAAACATGGTTGGCCTTCGATTAAAACCTTGTTCTCTACTACCTTTTCCATAATCTTTTTCTTTTTCTTCCTTTTCTTTTTCTTCAATTTCCATTCCTTTTGCAGTTTATATTTCTTCTTTTTCTTTTCTTTCTTTTTCTATTTTCTCCTTCAACGTATGTTGATCCTTCTTGGCTTGTCTTGGTGATGAAGGATTATCTGGTTCCTTTTTAAGATTATTGAATATGGTGTGAGTTGATTAAGAAAGCTAAGCGAAATCCCCACTGGACATTAAGATAGCAAGCTATGTAGATGTGAAGGTTCCTTTCACAAAGCTCAAGAGAATAAGATGATGAATTGATTCAAAACAAAAAGGAAATGGAAAGCACATAAACCATAGAAAACCAAGAACAATTAAAGGAAGAAGAAAACATAAAATGGAAAGGAAAGAAATGGTAAAAATGTGAGAAGCACGCCACTACAAGGCTAGGCTAGAAGCCATGGCAACCTTGAAGATGAGTGGATGTGTGCCGCCACTTGCTATGCAAGATAAGGCTTAAAAGTTTCACTCCCAAGGGAGGAAACTCTCACAAATGGTTGAGACACAAGAGTGTTTTTACTTCAAAATCTTCAACCCTTTTACATGTCTAGGAGCACCCCTTATATAGAAGAGTTTAGGGGCCTCTAAGCAAATAAAAGATACCTAAGGATGTCTCTACAAAAACCTAACCCTAGCTTCTAGAAACTAGGTCAAATAAGGTTACAAAAATGAGAGACAAAAGAGCTAACTATGGTGTGTGCAAGGCTAATTTCGTTCTAGCACAAAAGGAGACAAAGAATGTGTCTCATATGTCTCCAAAAAGTGGTCAAAGTGTGCTAAAAACAAAGGAGACCAAAGGTACATAGGTACACTTGCTTCATGCCTTTTACTTTATGCTTTATGCCTTTGCTTTACTCTCTCCTCCACATCATTTATGCTCCCCAATCACCATGCGCCACCTAGCATTGCTTTCTTACTCCTAATTAACCTACAAAGCAAATAAACATAGATTAGCATGTTGGCTTAAGTCAAGTCAACTATAGTGAACAAGTCAAACCTAGTCAAAGGTCAACAAGTCAACTAAAGTTGATTCAACTAAGTCAACTTAGGGAATCAAAAATTACAAACACAAATGAAAGGGATGAAGGATTAGTGAACTTCCTTTTTAAACATGCTTAGTCTTCTTAAGCATGTGCCTCCATCCTTGGTTGGGGTCAATCCTTCATCACTTGGTGTCATGAATTTCAAATTCTTTTCATGTCCCTCATGCCTCAAATAAAGGGAACATTTATCAAGATTGAGCATTTTAAAATGAAGCAATGCCCATCTCAAAAGAAGATGACAAGAGTTCGTGGGAACAATATCACATAATACTTCTTTCACACATTGTCCTGTACTGAATTTGATCCTTGCTTGATTCGGATGAAAGCTTGTTGGTAACTTGAGTTTGTCCACCAATCCTTCGCTTACAACATTGTTGTCGCTTTCGTAAACGAATGCAACTAAACATGGGTGGCTTTCGATTAAACACCTTGTTCTCTACTACCTTTTCCATAATCTTTTTCTTTACTTCCTTTTCTTTTTCTTCAATTTCCCTTCCTTCTGCAGTTTACTTTTCTTCTTTTTCTATTCTTTCTTTTTCTATTTTCTCCTTCAACGTATGTTGATCCTTCTTGGCTTGTCTTGGTGTCATAAATTTCAACTTCATTTCATGTCCCTCACTCCTCAAATAAAGGGAACATTCATCAAGATTGAGCGTTTTAAAATGAACCCATGCCCATCTCAATAGAAGATGACAAGAGTTCGTGGGAGCAATATCACATAATACTTCTTTCACACATTGTCCTGTACTGAATTTGATCCTTGCTTGATTCGGATGAAAGCTTGTTGGTAACTTGAGTTTCTCCACCAATCTTTGGCTTACAACATTGTTGTCGCTTTCGTAAACGAATGCAACTAAACATGGGTGGCTTTCGATCAAACAACTTGTTCTCTACTACCTTTTCCATAATCTTTTTCTTTACTTCCTTTTCTTTTTCTTCAATTTCCCTTCCTTCTGCAGTTTATTTTTCTTCTTTTTCTATTTTCTCCTTCAACGTATGTTGATCCTTCTTGGCTTGTCTTGGTGTCATGAATTTCAAATTCATTTCACGTCCCTCATGCCTCAAATAAAGGGAACATTCATCAAGATTGAGCGTTTTAAAATGAAGCCATGCACATCTCAAAAGAATATGACAAGGGTTCGTGGGAGCAATATCACATAATACTTCTTTCACACATTGTCTTGTACTGAATTTGATCCTTACTTGATTCAGATGAAAGCTTGTTGGTAACTTCAGTTTCTCCATCAATCTTTGGCTTACAACATTGTTGTCGCTTTCGTAAACGAATGCAACTAAACATGGGTGGCCTTCGATTAAACACCTTGTCCTCTACTACCTTTTCCATAATCTTTTTCTTTTTATTCCTTTTCTTTTTCTTCAATTTCCATTCCTTCTGCAGTTTATATTTCTTCTTTTTCTTTTCTTTCTTTTTCTATTTTCTCCTTCAATGTATGTTGATCCTTCTTGGCTTGTCTTGGTGTCATGAATTTCAAATTCATTTCATGTCCCTCATGCCTCAAATATAGGGAACATTTATCAAGATTGAGCGTTTTAAAATGAAGCCATGCCCATCTCAAAAGAAGATGACAAGAGTTCGTGGGAACAATATCACATAATACTTCTTTAAAACATTGTGCTGTACTGAATTTGATCCTTGCTTGATTCGGATGAAGCTTGTTGGTAACTTGAGCTTCTCCACCAATCTTTGGCTTACAACATTGTTGTCGCTTTCGTAAACGAATGCAACTAAACATGGGTGGCCTTCGATTAAACACCTTGTTCCCTACTACCTTTTCCATAATCTTTTTCTTTACTTCCTTTTCTTTTTCTTCAATTTCCCTTCCTTCTGCAGTTTATATTTCTTCTTTTTCTATTCTTTCTTTTTCAATTTTCTCCTTCAACGTATGTTCATCCTTCTTGGCTTGTCTTGGTGTCATGAATTTCAAATTCATTTCATGTCCCTCATGCCTCAAATAAAAGGAACATTTGTCAAGATTGAGCGTTTTAAAATGAAGCCATGCCCATCGCAAAAGAAGATGACAAGAGTTCGTGGGAGCAATATCACATCATACTTCTTTCACACATTGTCCTGTACTGAATTTGATCCTTGCTTGATTCAGATGAAAGCTTGTTGGTAACTTGGGTTTCTCCACCAATCTTTGGCTTACAAAATTGTTGTCGCTTTCGTAAACGAATGCAACTAAACATGGGTGGCCTTCGATTAAACACCTTGTTCTCTACTACCTTTTCCATAATCTTTTTCTTTACTTCCTTTTCTTTTTCTTCAATTTCCCTTCCTTCTGCAGTTTATATTTCTTCTTTTTCTATTCTTTCTTTTTCTATTTTCTCCTTCAACGTATGTCGATCCTTCTTGGCTTCTCTTGGTGTCATGAATTTCAAATTCATTTCATGTCCCTCATGCCTCAAATAAAGGGAACATATATCAAGATTGAGCGTTTTAAAATGAAGCCATGCCCATCTCAAAAGAAGATGACAAGAGTTCGTGGGAACAATATCACATAATACTTCTTTAAAACATTGTGCTGTACTGAATTTGATCCTTGCTTGATTCGGATGAAGCTTGTTGGTAACTTGAGCTTCTCCACCAATCTTTGGCTTACAAAATTGTTGTCGCTTTCGTAAACGAATGCAACTAAACATGGGTGGCCTTCGATTAAACACCTTGTTCTCTACTACCTTTTCCATAATCCTTTTCTTTACTTCCTTTTCTTTTTCTTCAATTTCCCTTCCTTCTGCAGTTTATATTTCTTCTTTTTCTATTCTTTCTTTTTCTATTTTCTCCTTCAACGTATGTTGATCCTTCTTGGCTTCTCTTGGTGTCATGAATTTCAAATTCATTTCATGTCCCTCATGCCTAAAATAAAGGGAACATATATCAAGATTGAGCGTTTTAAAATGAAACCATGCCCATCTCAAAAGAAGATGACAAGAGTTTGCGGGAACAATATCACATAATACTTCTTTCACACATTGTCCTGTACTGAATTTGATCCTTGCTTTATTCGGATGAAAGCTTGTTGGTAACTTGAGTTTCTCCACCAATCTTTGGCTTACAACATTATTGTCGCTTTCGTAAACGAATGCAACTAAACATGGGTGGCCTTCGATTAAACACCTTGTTCTCTACTGCCTTTTCCATAATCTTTTTCTTTACTTCCTTTTCTTTTTCTTCAATTTCTCTTCCTTCTGCAGTTTATATTTCTTCTTTTTCTATTCTTTCTTTTTCTATTTTCTCCTTCAACGTATGTCGATTCTTCTTGGCTTGTCTTGGTGTCATGAATTTCAAATTCATTTCATGTCCCTCATGCCTCAAATAAAGGGAACATTTATCAAGGTTGAGCGTTTTAAAATGAAGTCATGCCCATCTCAAATGAAGATGACAAGAGTTCGTGGGAGCAATATCACATAATATTTCTTTCACACATTGTCCTGTACTGAATTTGATCCTTGCTTGATTCGGATGAAAGCTTGTTGGTAACTTGAGTTTCTCCACCAATCTTTGGCTTACAAAATTGTTGTCGCTTTCGTAAACGAATGCAACTAAACATGGGTGGCTTTCGATTAAACACCTTGTTCTCTACTACCTTTTCCATAATCTTTTTCTTTACTTCCTTTTCTTTTTCTTCAATTTCCCTTCCTTCTGCAGTTTATATTTCTTCTTTTTCTATTCTTTCTTTTTCTATTTTCTCCTTCAACGTATGTCGATTCTTCTTGGCTTGTCTTGGTGTCATGAATTTCAAATTCATTTCATGTCCCTCATGCCTCAAATAAAGGGAACATTTATCAAGATTGAGCGTTTTAAAATGAAGCCATGCCCATCTCAAAAGAAGATGACAAGAGTTCGTGGGAACAATATCACATAATACTTCTTTAAAACATTGTGCTGTACTGAATTTGATCCTTGCTTGATTCGGATGAAGCTTGTTGGTAACTTGAGCTTCTCCACCAATCTTTGGCTTACAACATTGTTGTCGCTTTCGTAAACGAATGCAACTAAACATGGGTGGCCTTCGATTAAACACCTTGTTCCCTACTACCTTTTCCATAATCTTTTTCTTTACTTCCTTTTCTTTTTCTTCAATTTCCCTTCCTTCTGCAGTTTATATTTCTTCTTTTTCTATTCTTTCTTTTTCAATTTTCTCCTTCAACGTATGTTCATCCTTCTTGGCTTGTCTTGGTGTCATGAATTTCAAATTCATTTCATGTCCCTCATGCCTCAAATAAAAGGAACATTTGTCAAGATTGAGCGTTTTAAAATGAAGCCATGCCCATCGCAAAAGAAGATGACAAGAGTTCGTGGGAGCAATATCACATCATACTTCTTTCACACATTGTCCTGTACTGAATTTGATCCTTGCTTGATTCAGATGAAAGCTTGTTGGTAACTTGGGTTTCTCCACCAATCTTTGGCTTACAAAATTGTTGTCGCTTTCGTAAACGAATGCAACTAAACATGGGTGGCCTTCGATTAAACACCTTGTTCCCTACTACCTTTTCCATAATCTTTTTCTTTACTTCCTTTTCTTTTTCTTCAATTTCCCTTCCTTCTGCAGTTTATATTTCTTCTTTTTCTATTCTTTCTTTTTCAATTTTCTCCTTCAACGTATGTTCATCCTTCTTGGCTTGTCTTGGTGTCATGAATTTCAAATTCATTTCATGTCCCTCATGCCTCAAATAAAAGGAACATTTGTCAAGATTGAGCGTTTTAAAATGAAGCCATGCCCATCGCAAAAGAAGATGACAAGAGTTCGTGGGAGCAATATCACATCATACTTCTTTCACACATTGTCCTGTACTGAATTTGATCCTTGCTTGATTCAGATGAAAGCTTGTTGGTAACTTAGGTTTCTCCACCAATCTTTGGCTTACAAAATTGTTGTCGCTTTCGTAAACGAATGCAACTAAACATGGGTGGCCTTCGATTAAACACCTTGTTCTCTACTACCTTTTCCATAATCTTTTTCTTTACTTCCTTTTCTTTTTCTTCAATTTCCCTTCCTTCTGCAGTTTATATTTCTTCTTTTTCTATTCTTTCTTTTTCTATTTTCTCCTTCAACGTATGTCGATCCTTCTTGGCTTCTCTTGGTGTCATGAATTTCAAATTCATTTCATGTCCCTCATGCCTCAAATAAAGGGAACATATATCAAGATTGAGCGTTTTAAAATGAAGCCATGCCCATCTCAAAAGAAGATGACAAGAGTTCGTGGGAACAATATCACATAATACTTCTTTAAAACATTGTGCTGTACTGAATTTGATCCTTGCTTGATTCGGATGAAGCTTGTTGGTAACTTGAGCTTCTCCACCAATCTTTGGCTTACAACATTGTTGTCGCTTTCGTAAACGAATGCAACTAAACATGGGTGGCCTTCGATTAAACACCTTGTTCCCTACTACCTTTTCCATAATCTTTTTCTTTACTTCCTTTTCTTTTTCTTCAATTTCCCTTCCTTCTGCAGTTTATATTTCTTCTTTTTCTATTCTTTCTTTTTCAATTTTCTCCTTCAACGTATGTTCATCCTTCTTGGCTTGTCTTGGTGTCATGAATTTCAAATTCATTTCATGTCCCTCATGCCTCAAATAAAAGGAATATTTGTCAAGATTGAGCGTTTTAAAATGAAGCCATGCCCATCGCAAAAGAAGATGACAAGAGTTCGTGGGAGCAATATCACATCATACTTCTTTCACACATTGTCCTGTACTGAATTTGATCCTTGCTTGATTCAGATGAAAGCTTGTTGGTAACTTAGGTTTCTCCACCAATCTTTGGCTTACAAAATTGTTGTCGCTTTCGTAAACGAATGCAACTAAACATGGGTGGCCTTCGATTAAACACCTTGTTCTCTACTACCTTTTCCATAATCTTTTTCTTTACTTCCTTTTCTTTTTCTTCAATTTCCCTTCCTTCTGCAGTTTATATTTCTTCTTTTTCTATTCTTTCTTTTTCTATTTTCTCCTTCAACGTATGTCGATTCTTCTTGGCTTGTCTTGGTGTCATGAATTTCAAATTCATTTCATGTCCCTCATGCCTCAAATAAAGGGAACATTTATCAAGATTGAGCGTTTTAAAATGAAGCCATGCCCATCTCAAAAGAAGATGACAAGAGTTCGTGGGAACAATATCACATAATACTTCTTTCACACATTGTCCTGTACTGAATTTGATCCTTGCTTTATTCGGATGAAAGCTTGTTGGTAACTTGAGTTTCTCCACCAATCTTTGGCTTACAACATTATTGTCGCTTTCGTAAACGAATGCAACTAAACATGGGTGGCCTTCGATTAAACACCTTGTTCTCTACTGCCTTTTCCATAATCTTTTTCTTTACTTCCTTTTCTTTTTCTTCAATTTCCCTTCCTTCTGCAGTTTATATTTCTTCTTTTTCTATTCTTTCTTTTTCTATTTTCTCCTTCAACGTATGTCGATTCTTCTTGGCTTGTCTTGGTGTCATGAATTTCAAATTCATTTCATGTCCCTCATGCCTCAAATAAAGGGAACATTTATCAAGGTTGAGCGTTTTAAAATGAAGTCATGCCCATCTCAAATGAAGATGACAAGAGTTCGTGGGAGCAATATCACATAATATTTCTTTCACACATTGTCCTGTACTGAATTTGATCCTTGCTTGATTCGGATGAAAGCTTGTTGGTAACTTGAGTTTCTCCACCAATCTTTGGCTTACAAAATTGTTGTCGCTTTCGTAAACGAATGCAACTAAACATGGGTGGCTTTCGATTAAACACCTTGTTCTCTACTACCTTTTCCATAATCTTTTTCTTTACTTCCTTTTCTTTTTCTTCAATTTCCCTTCCTTCTGCAGTTTATATTTCTTCTTTTTCTATTCTTTCTTTTTCTATTTTCTCCTTCAACGTATGTCGATTCTTCTTGGCTTGTCTTGGTGTCATGAATTTCAAATTCATTTCATGTCCCTCATGCCTCAAATAAAGGGAACATTTATCAAGATTGAGCGTTTTAAAATGAAGCCATGCCCATCTCAAAAGAAGATGACAAGAGTTCGTGGGAACAATATCACATAATACTTCTTTAAAACATTGTGCTGTACTGAATTTGATCCTTGCTTGATTCGGATGAAGCTTGTTGGTAACTTGAGCTTCTCCACCAATCTTTGGCTTACAACATTGTTGTCGCTTTCGTAAACGAATGCAACTAAACATGGGTGGCCTTCGATTAAACACCTTGTTCCCTACTACCTTTTCCATAATCTTTTTCTTTACTTCCTTTTCTTTTTCTTCAATTTCCCTTCCTTCTGCAGTTTATATTTCTTCTTTTTCTATTCTTTCTTTTTCAATTTTCTCCTTCAACGTATGTTCATCCTTCTTGGCTTGTCTTGGTGTCATGAATTTCAAATTCATTTCATGTCCCTCATGCCTCAAATAAAAGGAACATTTGTCAAGATTGAGCGTTTTAAAATGAAGCCATGCCCATCGCAAAAGAAGATGACAAGAGTTCGTGGGAGCAATATCACATCATACTTCTTTCACACATTGTCCTGTACTGAATTTGATCCTTGCTTGATTCAGATGAAAGCTTGTTGGTAACTTGGGTTTCTCCACCAATCTTTGGCTTACAAAATTGTTGTCGCTTTCGTAAACGAATGCAACTAAACATGGGTGGCCTTCGATTAAACACCTTGTTCTCTACTACCTTTTCCATAATCTTTTTCTTTAATTCCTTTTCTTTTTCTTCAATTTCCCTTCCTTCTGCAGTTTATATTTCTTCTTTTTCTATTCTTTCCTTTTCTATTTTCTCCTTCAACGTATGTCGATCCTTCTTGGCTTCTCTTGGTGTCATGAATTTCAAATTCATTTCATGTCCCTCATGCCTCAAATAAAGGGAACATATATCAAGATTGAGCGTTTTAAAATGAAGCCATGCCCATCTCAAAAGAAGATGACAAGAGTTCGTGGGAACAATATCACATAATACTTCTTTAAAACATTGTGCTGTACTGAATTTGATCCTTGCTTGATTCGGATGAAGCTTGTTGGTAACTTGAGCTTCTCCACCAATCTTTGGCTTACAACATTGTTGTCGCTTTCGTAAACGAATGCAACTAAACATGGGTGGCCTTCGATTAAACACCTTGTTCCCTACTACCTTTTCCATAATCTTTTTCTTTACTTCCTTTTCTTTTTCTTCAATTTCCCTTCCTTCTGCAGTTTATATTTCTTCTTTTTCTATTCTTTCTTTTTCAATTTTCTCCTTCAACGTATGTTCATCCTTCTTGGCTTGTCTTGGTGTCATGAATTTCAAATTCATTTCATGTCCCTCATGCCTCAAATAAAGGGAACATTTATCAAGATTGAGCGTTTTAAAATGAAGCCATGCCAATCGCAAAAGAAGATGACAAGAGTTCGTGGGAGCAATATCACATCATACTTCTTTCACACATTGTCCTGTACTGAATTTGATCCTTGCTTGATTCAGATGAAAGCTTGTTGGTAACTTGGGTTTCTCCACCAATCTTTGGCTTACAAAATTGTTGTCGCTTTCGTAAACGAATGCAACTAAACATGGGTGGCCTTCGATTAAACACCTTGTTCTCTACTACCTTTTCCATAATCTTTTTCTTTACTTCCTTTTCTTTTTCTTCAATTGCCCTTCCTTCTGCAGTTTATATTTCTTCTTTTTCTATTCTTTATTTTTCTATTTTCTCCTTCAACGTATGTTGATCCTTCTTGGCTTCTCTTGGTGTCATGAATTTCAAATTCATTTCATGTCCCTCATGCCTCAAATAAAGGGAACATTTGTCAAGATTGAGCGTTTTAAAATGAAACCATGCCCATCTCAAAAGAAGATGACAAGAGTTTGCGGGAACAATATCACATAATACTTCTTTCACACATTGTCCTGTACTGAATTTGATCCTTGCTTGATTCAGATGAAAGCTTGTTGGTAACTTAGGTTTCTCCACCAATCTTTGGCTTACAAAATTGTTGTCGCTTTCGTAAACGAATGCAACTAAACATGGGTGGCCTTCGATTAAACACCTTGTTCTCTACTACCTTTTCCATAATCTTTTTCTTTACTTCCTTTTCTTTTTCTTCAATTTCCCTTCCTTCTGCAGTTTATATTTCTTCTTTTTCTATTCTTTCTTTTTCTATTTTCTCCTTCAACGTATGTCGATTCTTCTTGGCTTGTCTTGGTGTCATGAATTTCAAATTCATTTCATGTCCCTCATGCCTCAAATAAAGGGAACATTTATCAAGGTTGAGCGTTTTAAAATGAAGTCATGCCCATCTCAAAAGAAGATGACAAGAGTTCGTGGGAGCAATATCACATAATATTTCTTTCACACATTGTCCTGTACTGAATTTGATCCTTGCTTGATTCAGATGAAAGCTTGTTGGTAACTTGAGTTTCTCCACCAATCTTTGGCTTACAACATTGTTGTCGCTTTCGTAAACGAATGCAACTAAACATGGGTGGCCTTCGATTAAACACCTTGTTCTCTACTACCTTTTCCATAATCTTTTTCTTTACTTCCTTTTCTTTTTCTTCAATTTCCCTTCCTTCTGCAGTTTATATTTCTTCTTTTTCTATTCTTTCTTTTTCTATTTTCTCCTTCAACGTATGTCGATTCTTCTTGGCTTGTCTTGGTGTCATGAATTTCAAATTCATTTCATGTCCCTCATGCCTCAAATAAAGGGAACATTTATCAAGGTTGAGCGTTTTAAAATGAAGTCATGCCCATCTCAAAAGAAGATGACAAGAGTTCGTGGGAGCAATATCACATAATATTTCTTTCACACATTGTCCTGTACTGAATTTGATCCTTGCTTGATTCAGATGAAAGCTTGTTAGTAACTTGAGTTTCTCCACCAATCTTTGGCTTACAACAATGTTGTTGCTTTCGTAAACGAATGCAACTAAACATGGGTGGCCTTCGATTAAACACCTTGTTCTCTACTACCTTTTCCATAATCTTTTTCTTTACTTCCTTTTCTTTTTCTTCCATTTCCCTTCCTTCTGCAGTTTATATTTCTTCTTTCTCTATTCTTTCCTTTTCAATTTTCTCCTACAACGTATGTTGATCCTTCTTGGCTTGTCTTGGTGTCATAAATTTCAACTTCATTTCAAGTCCCTCATTCCTCAAATAAAGGGAACGTTCATCAAGATTGAGCGTTTTAAAATCAACCCATGCCCATCTCAAAAGAAGATGACAAGAGTTCGTGGGAGCAATATCTCATAATACTTCTTTCACACATTGTCCTGTACTGAATATGATCCTTGCTTGATTCGGATGAAAGCTTGCTAGTAACTTGAGTTTCTCCACCAATCTTTGGCTTACAACATTGTTGTCGCTTTCGTAAACGAATGCAACTAAACATGGGTGGCTTTCGATTAAACACCTTGTTCTCTACTACCTTTTCCATAATCTTTTTCTTTACTTCCTTTTCTTTTTCTTCAATTTCCCTTCCTTCTGTAGTTTATATTTCTTCTTTCTCTATTCTTTCCTTTCCAATTTTCTCCTACAACGTATGTTGATCCTTCTTGGCTTGTCTTGGTGTCATGAATTTCAAATTCATTTCATGTCCCTCATGCCTCAAATAAAGGGAACATTTATCAAGATTGAGCGTTTTAAAATGAAACCATGCCCATCTCAAAAGAAGATGACAAGAGTTCGTGGGAGCAATATCACATAATATTTCTTTCACACATTGTCCTGTACTGAATTTGATCCTTGCTAGATTCAGATGAAAGCTTGTTGGTAACTTGAGTTTCTCCACCAATCTTTGGCTTACAACATTGTTGTTGCTTTCGTAAACGAATGCAACTAAACATGGGTGGCCTTCGATTAAACACCTTGTTCTCTACTACCTTTTCCATAATCTTTTTCTTTACTTCCTTTTCTTTTTCTTCAATTTCCCTTCCTTCTGCAGTTTATATTTCTTCTTTCTCTATTCTTTCCTTTTCAATTTTCTCCTACAACGTATGTTGATCCTTCTTGGCTTGTCTTGGTGTCATAAATTTCAACTTCATTTCAAGTCCCTCATTCCTCAAATAAAGGGAACGTTCATCAAGATTGAGCGTTTTAAAATCAACCCATGCCCATCTCAAAAGAAGATGACAAGAGTTCGTGGGAGCAATATCACATAATACTTCTTTCACACATTGTCCTGTACTGAATTTGATCCTTGCTTGATTCGGATGAAAGCTTGCTGGTAACTTGAGTTTCTCCACCAATCTTTGGCTTACAACATTGTTGTCGCTTTCGTAAACGAATGCAACTAAACATGGGTGGCTTTCGATTAAACACCTTGTTCTCTACTACCTTTTGCATAATGTTTTTCTTTACTTCCTTTTCTTTTTCTTCAATTTCCCTTCCTTCTGCAGTTTATATTTCTTCTTTCTCTATTCTTTCCTTTCATATTTTCTCCTACAACGTATGTTGATCCTTCTTGGCTTGTCTTGGTGTCATGAATTTCAAATTCATTTCATGTCCCTCATGCCTCAAATAAAGGGAACATTTATCAAGATTGAGCGTTTTAAAATGAAACCATGCCCATCTCAAACGAAGATGACAAGAGTTTGCGGGAACAATATCACATAATACTTCTTTCACACATTGTCCTGTACTGAATTTGATCCTTGCTTGATTCGGATGAAAGCTTGTTGGTAACTTGAGTTTCTCCACCAATCTTTGGCTTACAACATTGTTGTTGCTTTCGTAAACAAATGCAACTAAACATGGGTGGCCTTCGATTAAACACCTTGTTCTCTACTACCTTTTCCATAATCTTTTTCTTTACTTCCTTTTCTTTTTCTTCAATTTCCCTTCCTTCTGCAGTTTATATTTCTTCTTTCTCTATTCTTTCCTTTTCAATTTTCTCCTACAACGTATGTTGATCCTTCTTGGCTTGTCTTGGTGTCATAAATTTCAACTTCATTTCAAGTCCCTCATTCCTCAAATAAAGGGAACGTTCATCAAGATTGAGCGTTTTAAAATCAACCCATGCCCATCTCAAAAGAAGATGACAAGAGTTCGTGGGAGCAATATCACATAATACTTCTTTCACACATTGTCCTGTACTGAATTTGATCCTTGCTTGATTCGGATGAAAGCTTGCTAGTAACTTGAGTTTCTCCACCAATCTTTGGCTTACAACATTGTTGTCGCTTTCGTAAACGAATGCAACTAAACATGGGTGGCCTGCGATTAAACACCTTGTTCTCTACTACCTTTTCCATAATCTTTTTCTTTACTTCCTTTTCTTTTTCTTCAATTTCCCTTCCTTCTGCAGTTTATATTTCTTCTTTCTCTATTCTTTCCTTTTCTATTTTCTCCTTCAACGTATGTTGATCCTTCTTGGCTTGTCTTGGTGTCACAAATTTCAACTTTATTTCATGTCCCTCATTCCTCAAATAAAGGGAACGTTCATCAAGATTGAGCATTTTAAAATGAACCCATTCCCATCTCAAAAGAAGATGACAAGAGTTCGTGGGAGCAATATCACATCATACTTCTTTCACACATTGTCCTGTACTGAATTTGATCCTTGCTTGATTCAGATGAAAGCTTGTTGGTAACTTGAGTTTCTCCATCAATCTTTGGCTTACAACATTGTTGTCGCTTTCGTAAACGAATGCAACTAAACATGGGTGGCCTTCGATTAAACACCTTGTTCTCTACTACCTTTTCCATAATCTTTTTCTTTTTATTCCTTTTCTTTTTCTTCAATTTCCATTCCTTCTGCAGTTTATATTTCTTCTTTTTCTTTTCTTTCTTTTTCTATTTTCTCCTTCAATGTATGTTGATCCTTCTTGGCTTGTCTTGGTGTCATGAATTTCAAATTCATTTCATGTCCCTCATGCCTCAAATAAAGGGTACATTTATCAAGATTGAGCGTTATAAAATTAAACCATGCCCATCTCAAACGAAGATGACAAGAGTTTGCGGGAACAATATCACATAATACTTCTTTCACACATTGTCCTGTACTGAATTTGATCCTTGCTTGATTCGGATGAAAGCTTGTTGGTAACTTGAGTTTCTCCATCAATCTTTGGCTTACAACATTGTTGTCGCTTTCGTAAATGAATCCAACTAAACATGGGTGGCCTTCGATTAAACACCTTGTTCTCTACTACCTTTTCCATAATCTTTTTCTTTTTATTCCTTTTCTTTTTCTTCAATTTCCATTCCTTCTGCAGTTTATATTTCTTCTTTTTCTTTTCTTTCTTTTTCTATTTTCTCCTTCAATATATGTTGATCCTTCTTGGCTTGTCTTGGTGTCATGAATTTCAAATTCATTTCATGTCCCTCATGCCTCAAATAAAGGGAACATTTATCAAGATTGAGCGTTTTAAAATGAAACCATGCCCATCTCAAACGAAGATGACAAGAGTTCGTGGGAGCAATATCACATAATACTTCTTTCACACATTGTCCTGTACTGAATTTGATCCTTGCTTGATTCGGATGAAAGCTTGTTGGTAACTTAAGTTTCTCCACCAATCTTTGGCTTACAACATTGTTGTCGCTTTCGTAAACGAATGCAACTAAACATGGGTGGACTTCGATTAAACACCTTGTCCTCTACTACCTTTTCCATAATCTTTTTCTTTACTTCCTTTTCTTTTTCTTCAATTTCCCTTCCTTCTGCAGTTTATATTTCTTCTTTTTCTATTCTTTCTTTTTCTATTTTCTCCTTCAACGTATGTCGATCCTTCTTGGCTTGTCTTGGTGTCATGAATTTCAAATTCATTTCATGTCCCTCATGCCTCAAATAAAGGGAACATTTATCAAGATTGAGCGTTTTAAAATGAAGTCATGCCCATCTCCAAAGAAGATGACAAGAGTTCGTGGGAACAATATCACATAATACTTCTTTCACACAATGTCCTGTACTGAATTTGATCCTTGCTTGATTCGGATGAAAGCTTGTTGGTAACTTGAGTTTCTCCAGCAATCTTTGGCTTAGAACATTGTTGTCGCTTTCGTAAACGAATGCAACTAAACATGGGTGGCCTTCGGTTAAACACCTTGTTCTCTACTACCTTTTCCATAATCTTTTTCTTTACTTCCTTTTCTTTTTCTTCAATTTCCCTTCCTTCTGCAGTTTATATTTCTTCTTTTTCTATTCTTTCTTTTTCTATTTTCTCCTTCAACGTATGTCTTGGCTTGTCTTGGTGTCATGAATTTCAAATTCATTTCATGTCCCTCATGCCTCAAATAAAGGGAACATTTATCAAGATTGAGCGTTTTAAAATGAAGTCATGCCCATCTCAAAAGAAGATTACAAGATTTTGCGGGAACAATATCACATAATACTTCTTTCACACATTCTCCTATACTGAATTTGATCCTTGCTTGATTCGGATGAAAGCTTGTTGGTAACTTGAGTTTCTCCACCAATCTTTGGCTTACAACATTGTTGTCGCTTTCGTAAACGAATGCAACTAAACATGGGTGGCCTTCGATTAAACACCTTGTTCTCTACTACCTTTTCCATAATCTTTTTCTTTACTTCCTTTTCTTTTTCTTCAATTTCCCTTCCTTCTGCAGTTTATATTTCTTCTTTTTCTATTCTTCCTTTTTCTATTTTCTCCTTCAACGTATGTCGATCCTTCTTGGCTTGTCTTGGTGTCATGAATTTCAAATTCATTTCATGTCCCTCATGCCTCAAATAAAGGGAACATTTATCAAGATTGAGCGTTTTAAAATGAAGTCATGCCCATCTCCAAAGAAGATGACAAGAGTTCGTGGGAACAATATCACATAATACTTCTTTCACACAATGTCCTGTACTGAATTTGATCCTTGCTTGATTCGGATGAAAGCTTGTTGGTAACTTGAGTTTCTCCAGCAATCTTTGGCTTAGAACATTGTTGTCGCTTTCGTAAACGAATGCAACTAAACATGGGTGGCCTTCGGTTAAACACCTTGTTCTCTACTACCTTTTCCATAATCTTTTTCTTTACTTCCTTTTCTTTTTCTTCAATTTCCCTTCCTTCTGCAGTTTATATTTCTTCTTTTTCTATTCTTTCTTTTTCTATTTTCTCCTTCAACGTATGTTGATCCTTCTTGGCTTGTCTTGGTGTCACAAATTTCAACTTTATTTCATGTCCCTCATTCCTCAAATAAAGGGAACGTTCATCAAGATTGAGCATTTTAAAATGAACCCATTCCCATCTCAAAAGAAGATGACAAGAGTTCGTGGGAGCAATATCACATCATACTTCTTTCACACATTGTCCTGTACTGAATTTGATCCTTGCTTGATTCAGATGAAAGCTTGTTGGTAACTTGAGTTTCTCCATCAATCTTTGGCTTACAACATTGTTGTCGCTTTCGTAAACGAATGCAACTAAACATGGGTGGCCTTCGATTAAACACCTTGTTCTCTACTACCTTTTCCATAATCTTTTTCTTTTTATTCCTTTTCTTTTTCTTCAATTTCCATTCCTTCTGCAGTTTATATTTCTTCTTTTTCTTTTCTTTCTTTTTCTATTTTCTCCTTCAATGTATGTTGATCCTTCTTGGCTTGTCTTGGTGTCATGAATTTCAAATTCATTTCATGTCCCTCATGCCTCAAATAAAGGGAACATTTATCAAGATTGAGCGTTATAAAATGAAACCATGCCCATCTCAAACGAAGATGACAAGAGTTTGCGGGAACAATATCACATAATACTTCTTTCACACATTGTCCTGTACTGAATTTGATCCTTGCTTGATTCGGATGAAAGCTTGTTGGTAACTTGAGTTTCTCCATCAATCTTTGGCTTACAACATTGTTGTCGCTTTCGTAAACGAATGCAACTAAACATGGGTGGCCTTCGATTAAACACCTTGTTCTCTACTACCTTTTCCATAATCTTTTTCTTTTTATTCCTTTTCTTTTTCTTCAATTTCCATTCCATCTGCAGTTTATATTTCTTCTTTTTCTTTTCTTTCTTTTTCTATTTTCTCCTTCAATATATGTTGATCCTTCTTGGCTTGTCTTGGTGTCATGAATTTCAAATTCATTTCATGTCCCTCATGCCTCAAATAAAGGGAACATTTATCAAGATTGAGCGTTTTAAAATGAAACCATGCCCATCTCAAACGAAGATGACAAGAGTTCGTGGGAGCAATATCACATAATACTTCTTTCACACATTGTCCTCTACTGAATTTGATCCTTGCTTGATTCGGATGAAAGCTTGTTGGTAACTTAAGTTTCTCCACCAATCTTTGGCTTACAACATTGTTGTCGCTTTCGTAAACGAATGCAACTAAACATGGGTGGACTTCGATTAAACACCTTGTCCTCTACTACCTTTTCCATAATCTTTTTCTTTACTTCCTTTTCTTTTTCTTCAATTTCCCTTCCTTCTGCAGTTTATATTTCTTCTTTTTCTATTCTTTCTTTTTCTATTTTCTCCTTCAACGTATGTCGATCCTTCTTGGCTTGTCTTGGTGTCATGAATTTCAAATTCATTTCATGTCCCTCATGCCTCAAATAAAGGGAACATTTATCAAGATTGAGCGTTTTAAAATGAAGTCATGCCCATCTCCAAAGAAGATGACAAGAGTTCGTGGGAACAATATCACATAATACTTCTTTCACACAATGTCCTGTACTGAATTTGATCCTTGCTTGATTCGGATGAAAGCTTGTTGGTAACTTGAGTTTCTCCAGCAATCTTTGGCTTAGAACATTGTTGTCGCTTTCGTAAACGAATGCAACTAAACATGGGTGGCCTTCGGTTAAACACCTTGTTCCCTACTACCTTTTCCATAATCTTTTTCTTTACTTCCTTTTCTTTTTCTTCAATTTCCCTTCCTTCTGCAGTTTATATTTCTTCTTTTTCTATTCTTTCTTTTTCTATTTTCTCCTTCAACGTATGTCTTGGCTTGTCTTGGTGTCATGAATTTCAAATTCATTTCATGTCCCTCATGCCTCAAATAAAGGGAACATTTATCAAGATTGAGCGTTTTAAAATGAAGTCATGCCCATCTCAAAAGAAGATTACAAGATTTTGCGGGAACAATATCACATAATACTTCTTTCACACATTCTCCTGTACTGAATTTGATCCTTGCTTGATTCGGATGAAAGCTTGTTGGTAACTTGAGTTTCTCCACCAATCTTTGGCTTACAACATTGTTGTCGCTTTCGTAAACGAATGCAACTAAACATGGGTGGCCTTCGATTAAACACCTTGTTCTCTACTACCTTTTCCATAATCTTTTTCTTTACTTCCTTTTCTTTTTCTTCAATTTCCCTTCCTTCTGCAGTTTATATTTCTTCTTTTTCTATTCTTCCTTTTTCTATTTTCTCCTTCAACGTATGTCGATCCTTATTGGCTTGTCTTGGTGTCATGAATTTCAAATTCATTTCATGTCCCTCATGCCTCAAATAAAGGGAACATTTATCAAGATTGAGCGTTTTAAAATGAAGTCATGCCCATCTCCAAAGAAGATGACAAGAGTTCGTGGGAACAATATCACATAATACTTCTTTCACACAATGTCCTGTACTGAATTTGATCCTTGCTTGATTCGGATGAAAGCTTGTTGGTAACTTGAGTTTCTCCAGCAATCTTTGGCTTAGAACATTGTTGTCGCTTTCGTAAACGAATGCAACTAAACATGGGTGGCCTTCGGTTAAACACCTTGTTCTCTACTACCTTTTCCATAATCTTTTTCTTTACTTCCTTTTCTTTTTCTTCAATTTCCCTTCCTTCTGCAGTTTATATTTCTTCTTTTTCTATTCTTTCTTTTTCTATTTTCTCCTTCAACGTATGTTGATCCTTCTTGGCTTGTCTTGGTGTCACAAATTTCAACTTTATTTCATGTCCCTCATTCCTCAAATAAAGGGAACGTTCATCAAGATTGAGCATTTTAAAATGAACCCATTCCCATCTCAAAAGAAGATGACAAGAGTTCGTGGGAGCAATATCACATCATACTTCTTTCACACATTGTCCTGTACTGAATTTGATCCTTGCTTGATTCAGATGAAAGCTTGTTGGTAACTTGAGTTTCTCCATCAATCTTTGGCTTACAACATTGTTGTCGCTTTCGTAAACGAATGCAACTAAACATGGGTGGCCTTCGATTAAACACCTTGTTCTCTACTACCTTTTCCATAATCTTTTTCTTTTTATTCCTTTTCTTTTTCTTCAATTTCCATTCCTTCTGCAGTTTATATTTCTTCTTTTTCTTTTCTTTCTTTTTCTATTTTCTCCTTCAATGTATGTTGATCCTTCTTGGCTTGTCTTGGTGTCATGAATTTCAAATTCATTTCATGTCCCTCATGCCTCAAATAAAGGGAACATTTATCAAGATTGAGCGTTATAAAATGAAACCATGCCCATCTCAAACGAAGATGACAAGAGTTTGCGGGAACAATATCACATAATACTTCTTTCACACATTGTCCTGTACTGAATTTGATCCTTGCTTGATTCGGATGAAAGCTTGTTGGTAACTTGAGTTTCTCCATCAATCTTTGGCTTACAACATTGTTGTCGCTTTCGTAAACGAATGCAACTAAACATGGGTGGCCTTCGATTAAACACCTTGTTCTCTACTACCTTTTCCATAATCTTTTTCTTTTTATTCCTTTTCTTTTTCTTCAATTTCCATTCCATCTGCAGTTTATATTTCTTCTTTTTCTTTTCTTTCTTTTTCTATTTTCTCCTTCAATATATGTTGATCCTTCTTGGCTTGTCTTGGTGTCATGAATTTCAAATTCATTTCATGTCCCTCATGCCTCAAATAAAGGGAACATTTATCAAGATTGAGCGTTTTAAAATGAAACCATGCCCATCTCAAACGAAGATGACAAGAGTTCGTGGGAGCAATATCACATAATACTTCTTTCACACATTGTCCTCTACTGAATTTGATCCTTGCTTGATTCGGATGAAAGCTTGTTGGTAACTTAAGTTTCTCCACCAATCTTTGGCTTACAACATTGTTGTCGCTTTCGTAAACGAATGCAACTAAACATGGGTGGACTTCGATTAAACACCTTGTCCTCTACTACCTTTTCCATAATCTTTTTCTTTACTTCCTTTTCTTTTTCTTCAATTTCCCTTCCTTCTGCAGTTTATATTTCTTCTTTTTCTATTCTTTCTTTTTCTATTTTCTCCTTCAACGTATGTCGATCCTTCTTGGCTTGTCTTGGTGTCATGAATTTCAAATTCATTTCATGTCCCTCATGCCTCAAATAAAGGGAACATTTATCAAGATTGAGCGTTTTAAAATGAAGTCATGCCCATCTCCAAAGAAGATGACAAGAGTTCGTGGGAACAATATCACATAATACTTCTTTCACACAATGTCCTGTACTGAATTTGATCCTTGCTTGATTCGGATGAAAGCTTGTTGGTAACTTGAGTTTCTCCAGCAATCTTTGGCTTAGAACATTGTTGTCGCTTTCGTAAACGAATGCAACTAAACATGGGTGGCCTTCGGTTAAACACCTTGTTCTCTACTACCTTTTCCATAATCTTTTTCTTTACTTCCTTTTCTTTTTCTTCAATTTCCCTTCCTTCTGCAGTTTATATTTCTTCTTTTTCTATTCTTTCTTTTTCTATTTTCTCCTTCAACGTATGTCTTGGCTTGTCTTGGTGTCATGAATTTCAAATTCATTTCATGTCCCTCATGCCTCAAATAAAGGGAACATTTATCAAGATTGAGCGTTTTAAAATGAAGTCATGCCCATCTCAAAAGAAGATTACAAGATTTTGCGGGAACAATATCACATAATACTTCTTTCACAAATTCTCCTGTACTGAATTTGATCCTTGCTTGATTCGGATGAAAGCTTGTTGGTAACTTGAGTTTCTCCACCAATCTTTGGCTTACAACATTGTTGTCGCTTTCGTAAAGGAATGCAACTAAACATGGGTGGCCTTCGATTAAACACCTTGTTCTCTACTACCTTTTCCATAATCTTTTTCTTTACTTCCTTTTCTTTTTCTTCAATTTCCCTTCCTTCTGCAGTTTATATTTCTTCTTTTTCTATTCTTCCTTTTTCTATTTTCTCCTTCAACGTATGTCGATCCTTCTTGGCTTCTCTTGGTGTCATGAATTTCAAATTCATTTCATGTCCCTAATGCCTCAAATAAAGGGAACATTTATCAAGATTGAGCGTTTTAAAATGACGTCATGCCCATCTCCAAAGAAGATGACAAGAGTTCGTGGGAACAATATCACATAATACTTCTTTCACACAATGTCCTGTACTGAATTTGATCCTTGCTTGATTCGGATGAAAGCTTGTTGGTAACTTGAGTTTCTCCAGCAATCTTTGGCTTAGAACATTGTTGTCGCTTTCGTAAACGAATGCAACTAAACATGGGTGGCCTTCGGTTAAACACCTTGTTCTCTACTACCTTTTCTATAATCTTTTTCTTTACTTCCTTTTCTTTTTCTTCAATTTCCCTTCCTTCTGCAGTTTATATTTCTTCTTTTTCTATTCTTTCTTTTTCTATTTTCTCCTTCAACGTATGTTGATCCTTCTTGGCTTGTCTTGGTGTCACAAATTTCAACTTTATTTCATGTCCCTCATTCCTCAAATAAAAGGAACGTTCATCAAGATTGAGCATTTTAAAATGAACCCATTCCCATCTCAAAAGAAGATGACAAGAGTTCGTGGGAGCAATATCACATCATACTTCTTTCACACATTGTCCTGTACTGAATTTGATCCTTGCTTGATTCAGATGAAAGCTTGTTGGTAACTTGAGTTTCTCCATCAATCTTTGGCTTACAACATTGTTGTCGCTTTCGTAAACGAATGCAACTAAACATGGGTGGCCTTCGATTAAACACCTTGTTCTCTACTACCTTTTCCATAATCTTTTTCTTTTTATTCCTTTTCTTTTTCTTCAATTTCCATTCCTTCTGCAGTTTATATTTCTTCTTTTTCTTTTCTTTCTTTTTCTATTTTCTCCTTCAATGTATGTTGATCCTTCTTGGCTTGTCTTGGTGTCATGAATTTCAAATTCATTTCATGTCCCTCATGCCTCAAATAAAGGGTACATTTATCAAGATTGAGCGTTATAAAATTAAACCATGCCCATCTCAAACGAAGATGACAAGAGTTTGCGGGAACAATATCACATAATACTTCTTTCACACATTGTCCTGTACTGAATTTGATCCTTGCTTGATTCGGATGAAAGCTTGTTGGTAACTTGAGTTTCTCCATCAATCTTTGGCTTACAACATTGTTGTCGCTTTCGTAAATGAATCCAACTAAACATGGGTGGCCTTCGATTAAACACCTTGTTCTCTACTACCTTTTCCATAATCTTTTTCTTTTTATTCCTTTTCTTTTTCTTCAATTTCCATTCCTTCTGCAGTTTATATTTCTTCTTTTTCTTTTCTTTCTTTTTCTATTTTCTCCTTCAATATATGTTGATCCTTCTTGGCTTGTCTTGGTGTCATGAATTTCAAATTCATTTCATGTCCCTCATGCCTCAAATAAAGGGAACATTTATCAAGATTGAGCGTTTTAAAATGAAACCATGCCCATCTCAAACGAAGATGACAAGAGTTCGTGGGAGCAATATCACATAATACTTCTTTCACACATTGTCCTGTACTGAATTTGATCCTTGCTTGATTCGGATGAAAGCTTGTTGGTAACTTAAGTTTCTCCACCAATCTTTGGCTTACAACATTGTTGTCGCTTTCGTAAACGAATGCAACTAAACATGGGTGGACTTCGATTAAACACCTTGTCCTCTACTACCTTTTCCATAATCTTTTTCTTTACTTCCTTTTCTTTTTCTTCAATTTCCCTTCCTTCTGCAGTTTATATTTCTTCTTTTTCTATTCTTTCTTTTTCTATTTTCTCCTTCAACGTATGTCGATCCTTCTTGGCTTGTCTTGGTGTCATGAATTTCAAATTCATTTCATGTCCCTCATGCCTCAAATAAAGGGAACATTTATCAAGATTGAGCGTTTTAAAATGAAGTCATGCCCATCTCCAAAGAAGATGACAAGAGTTCGTGGGAACAATATCACATAATACTTCTTTCACACAATGTCCTGTACTGAATTTGATCCTTGCTTGATTCAGATGAAAGCTTGTTGGTAACTTGAGTTTCTCCAGCAATCTTTGGCTTAGAACATTGTTGTCGCTTTCGTAAACGAATACAACTAAACATGGGTGGCCTTCGGTTAAACACCTTGTTCTCTACTACCTTTTCCATAATCTTTTTCTTTACTTCCTTTTCTTTTTCTTCAATTTCCCTTCCTTCTGCAGTTTATATTTCTTCTTTTTCTATTCTTTCTTTTTCTATTTTCTCCTTCAACGTATGTCGATCCTTCTTGGCTTGTCTTGGTGTCATGAATTTCAAATTCATTTCATGTCCCTCATGCCTCAAATAAAGGGAACATTTATCAAGATTGAGCGTTTTAAAATGAAGCCATGCCCATCTCAAAAGAAGATGACAAGAGTTCGTGGGAGCAATATCAGATAATACTTCTTTCACACATTGTCCTGTACTGAATTTGATCCTTGCTTGATTCGGATGAAAGCTTGTTGGTAACTTGAGTTTCTCCAGCAATCTTTGGCTTAGAACATTGTTGTCGCTTTCGTAAACGAATGCAACTAAACATGGGTGGCCTTCGATTAAACACCTTGTTCTCTACTACCTTTTCCATAATCTTTTTCTTTACTTCCTTTTCTTTTTCTTCAATTTCCCTTCCTTCTGCAGTTTATATTTCTTCTTTTTCTATTCTTTCTTTTTCTATTTTCTCCTTCAACGTATGTCGATCCTTCTTGGCTTGTCTTGGTGTCATGAATTTCAAATTCATTTCATGTCCCTCATGCCTCAAATAAAGGGAACATTTATCAAGATTGAGCGTTTTAAAATGAAGTCATGCCCATCTCCAAAGAAGATGACAAGAGTTCGTGGGAACAATATCACATAATACTTCTTTCACACAATGTCCTGTACTGAATTTGATCCTTGCTTGATTCGGATGAAAGCTTGTTGGTAACTTGAGTTTCTCCAGCAATCTTTGGCTTAGAACATTGTTGTCGCTTTCGTAAACGAATGCAACTAAACATGGGTGGCCTTCGATTAAACACCTTGTTCTCTACTACCTTTTCCATAATCTTTTTCTTTACTTCCTTTTCTTTTTCTTCAATTTCCCTTCCTTCTGCAGTTTATATTTCTTCTTTTTCTATTCTTTCTTTTTCTATTTTCTCCTTCAACGTATGTCGATCCTTCTTGGCTTGTCTTGGTGTCATGAATTTCAAATTCATTTCATGTCCCTCATGCCTCAAATAAAGGGAACATTTATCAAGATTGAGCGTTTTAAAATGAAGTCATGCCCATCTCCAAAGAAGATGACAAGAGTTCGTGGGAACAATATCACATAATACTTCTTTCACACAATGTCCTGTACTGAATTTGATCCTTGCTTGATTCGGATGAAAGCTTGTTGGTAACTTGAGTTTCTCCAGCAATCTTTGGCTTAGAACATTGTTGTCGCTTTCGTAAATGAATGCAACTAAACATGGGTGGCCTTCGGTTAAACACCTTGTTCTCTACTACCTTTTCCATAATCTTTTTCTCTACTTCCTTTTCTTTTTCTTCAATTTCCCTTCCTTCTGCAGTTTATATTTCTTCTTTTTCTATTCTTTCTTTTTCTATTTTCTCCTTCAACGTATGTCGATCCTTCTTGGCTTGTCTTGGTGTCATGAATTTCAAATTCATTTCATGTCCCTCATGCCTCAAATAAAGGGAACATTTATCAAGATTGAGCGTTTTAAAATGAAGTCATGCCCATCTCCAAAGAAGATGACAAGAGTTCGTGGGAACAATATCACATAATACTTCTTTCACACAATGTCCTGTACTGAATTTGATCCTTGCTTGATTCGGATGAAAGCTTGTTGGTAACTTGAGTTTCTCCAGCAATCTTTGGCTTAGAACATTGTTGTCGCTTTCGTAAACGAATGCAACTAAACATGGGTGGCCTTCGGTTAAACACCTTGTTCTCTACTACCTTTTCCATAATCTTTTTCTTTACTTCCTTTTCTTTTTCTTCAATTTCCCTTCCTTCTGCAGTTTATATTTCTTCTTTTTCTATTCTTTCTTTTTCTATTTTCTCCTTCAACGTATGTTGATCCTTCTTGGCTTGTCTTGGTGTCACAAATTTCAACTTTATTTCATGTCCCTCATTCCTCAAATAAAGGGAACGTTCATCAAGATTGAGCATTTTAAAATGAACCCATTCCCATCTCAAAAGAAGATGACAAGAGTTCGTGGGAGCAATATCACATCATACTTCTTTCACACATTGTCCTGTACTAAATTTGATCCTTGCTTGATTCGGATGAAAGCTTGCTGGTAACTTGAGTTTCTCCACCAATCTTTGGCTTACAACATTGTTGTCGCTTTCGTAAACGAATGCAACTAAACATGGGTGGCTTTCGATTAAACACCTTGTAATCTACTACCTTTTCCATAATCTTTTTCTTTACTTCCTTTTCTTTTTCTTCAATTTCCCTTCCTTCTGCAGTTTATTTTTCTTCTTTTTCTATTATTTCTTTTTCTATTTTCTCCTTCAACGTATGTTGATCCTTCTTGGCTTCTCTTGGTGTCATGAATTTCAAATTCATTTCATGTCCCTCATCCCTCAAATAAAGGCAACATTTATCAAGATTGAGCATTTTAAAATGAAGCCATGCCCATCTCAAAAGAAGATGACAAGATTTTGCGGGAACAATATCACATCATACTTCTTTCACACATTGTCCTGTACTGAATTTGATCCTTGCTTGATTCGGATGAAAGCTTGTTGGTAACTTGAGTTTCTCCACCAATCTTTGGCTTACAACATTGTTGTCGCTTTCGTAAACGAATGCAACTAAACATGGGTGGCCTTCGATTAAACACCTTATTCTCTACTACCTTTTGCATAATCTATTTCTTTACTTCCTTTTCTTTTTCTTCAATTTCCCTTCCTTCTGCAGTTTATATTTCTTCTTTTTCTATTCTTTCTTTTTCTATTTTCTCCTTCAACGTATGTTGATCCTTCTTGGCTTGTCTTGGTGTCACAAATTTCAACTTTATTTCATGTCCCTCATTCCTCAAATAAAGGGAACGTTCATCAAGACTGAGCATTTTAAAATGAACCCATTCCCATCTCAAAAGAAGATGACAAGAGTTCGTGGGAGCAATATCACATCATACTTCTTTCACATATTGTCCTGTACTGAATTTGATCCTTGCTTGATTCGGATGAAAGCTTGCTGGTAACTTGAGTTTCTCCACCAATCTTTGGCTTACAACATTTTTGTCGCTTTCGTAAACGAATGCAACTAAACATGGGTGGCTTTCGATTAAACACCTTGTTCTCTACTACCTTTTCCATAATCTTTTTCTTTACTTCCTTTTCTTTTTCTTCAATTTCCCTTCCTTCTGCAGTTTATTTTTCTTCTTTTTCTATTATTTCTTTTTCTATTTTCTCCTTCAACGTATGTTGATCCTTCTTGGCTTCTCTTGGTGTCATGAATTTCAAATTCATTTCATGTCCCTCATCCCTCAAATAAAGGGAACATTTATCAAGATTGAGCGTTTTAAAATGAAGTCATGCCCATCTCAAAAGAAGATGACAAGAGTTCGTGGGAACAATATCACATAATACTTCTTTCACACAATGTCCTGTACTAAATTTGATCCTTGCTTGATTCGGGTGAAAGCTTGTTGGTAACTTGAGTTTCTCCACCAATCTTTGGCTTACAACATTGTTGTCGCTTTCGTAAACGAATGCAACTAAACATGGGTGGCCTTCGGTTAAACACCTTGTTCTCTACTACCTTTTCCATAATATTTTTCATCAATTTCCCTTACTTCTACAGTTTATATTTCTTCTTTTTCTATTCTTTCTTTTTCTATTTCTCCGTCAACGTATGTTGATCCTTCTTGGCTTGTCTTGATGTCATGAATTTCAAATTCATTTCATGTCCCTCGTGCTTCAAATAAAGGGAACATTTATCAAGATTGAGCGTTTTAAAATGAAGTCATGCCCATCGCAAAAGAAGATTACAAGATTTTGCGGGAACAATATCACATAATACTTCTTTCACACATTCTCCTGTACTGAATTTGATCCTTGCTTTATTCGGATGAAAGCTTGTTGGTAACTTGAGTTTCTCCACCAATCTTTGGCTTACAACATTGTTGTCGCTTTCGTAAACGAATGCAACTAAACATGGGTGGCTTTCGATTAAACACCTTGTAATCTACTACCTTTTCCATAATCTTTTTCTTTACTTCCTTTTCTTTTTCTTCAATTTCCCTTCCTTCTGCAGTTTATTTTTCTTCTTTTTCTATTATTTCTTTTTCTATTTTCTCCTTCAACGTATGTTGATCCTTCTTGGCTTCTCTTGGTGTCATGAATTTCAAATTCATTTCATGTCCCTCATCCCTCAAATAAAGGCAACATTTATCAAGATTGAGCATTTTAAAATGAAGCCATGCCCATCTCAAAAGAAGATGACAAGATTTTGCGGGAACAATATCACATCATACTTCTTTCACACATTGTCCTGTACTGAATTTGATCCTTGCTTGATTCGGATGAAAGCTTGTTGGTAACTTGAGTTTCTCCACCAATCTTTGGCTTACAACATTGTTGTCGCTTTCGTAAACGAATGCAACTAAACATGGGTGGCCTTCGATTAAACACCTTATTCTCTACTACCTTTTGCATAATCTATTTCTTTACTTCCTTTTCTTTTTCTTCAATTTCCCTTCCTTCTGCAGTTTATATTTCTTCTTTTTCTATTCTTTCTTTTTCTATTTTCTCCTTCAACGTATGTTGATCCTTCTTGGCTTGTCTTGGTGTCACAAATTTCAACTTTATTTCATGTCCCTCATTCCTCAAATAAAGGGAACGTTCATCAAGACTGAGCATTTTAAAATGAACCCATTCCCATCTCAAAAGAAGATGACAAGAGTTCGTGGGAGCAATATCACATCATACTTCTTTCACATATTGTCCTGTACTGAATTTGATCCTTGCTTGATTCGGATGAAAGCTTGCTGGTAACTTGAGTTTCTCCACCAATCTTTGGCTTACAACATTTTTGTCGCTTTCGTAAACGAATGCAACTAAACATGGGTGGCTTTCGATTAAACACCTTGTTCTCTACTACCTTTTCCATAATCTTTTTCTTTACTTCCTTTTCTTTTTCTTCAATTTCCCTTCCTTCTGCAGTTTATTTTTCTTCTTTTTCTATTATTTCTTTTTCTATTTTCTCCTTCAACGTATGTTGATCCTTCTTGGCTTCTCTTGGTGTCATGAATTTCAAATTCATTTCATGTCCCTCATCCCTCAAATAAAGGGAACATTTATCAAGATTGAGCGTTTTAAAATGAAGTCATGCCCATCTCAAAAGAAGATGACAAGAGTTCGTGGGAACAATATCACATAATACTTCTTTCACACAATGTCCTGTACTAAATTTGATCCTTGCTTGATTCGGGTGAAAGCTTGTTGGTAACTTGAGTTTCTCCACCAATCTTTGGCTTACAACATTGTTGTCGCTTTCGTAAACGAATGCAACTAAACATGGGTGGCCTTCGGTTAAACACCTTGTTCTCTACTACCTTTTCCATAATATTTTTCATCAATTTCCCTTACTTCTACAGTTTATATTTCTTCTTTTTCTATTCTTTCTTTTTCTATTTCTCCGTCAACGTATGTTGATCCTTCTTGGCTTGTCTTGATGTCATGAATTTCAAATTCATTTCATGTCCCTCGTGCTTCAAATAAAGGGAACATTTATCAAGATTGAGCGTTTTAAAATGAAGTCATGCCCATCGCAAAAGAAGATTACAAGATTTTGCGGGAACAATATCACATAATACTTCTTTCACACATTCTCCTGTACTGAATTTGATCCTTGCTTTATTCGGATGAAAGCTTGTTGGTAACTTGAGTTTCTCCACCAATCTTTGGCTTACAACATTGTTGTCGCTTTCGTAAACGAATGCAACTAAACATGGGTGGCCTTCGATTAAACACCTTATTCTCTACTACCTTTTGCATAATCTATTTCTTTACTTCCTTTTCTTTTTCTTCAATTTCCCTTCCTTCTGCAGTTTATATTTCTTCTTTTTCTATTCTTTCTTTTTCTATTTTCTCCTTCAACGTATGTCGATCCTTCTTGGCTTGTCTTGGTGTCATGAATTTCAAATTTATTTCATGTCCCTCATGCCTCAAATAAAGGGAACATTTATCAAGATTGAGCATTTTAAAATGAAGTCATGCCCATCTCAAAAGAAGATTACAAGATTTTGCGGGAACAATATCACATAATACTTCTTTCACACATTCTCCTGTACTGAATTTGATCCTTGCTTTATTCGGATGAAAGCTTGTTGGTAACTTGAGTTTCTCCACCAATCTTTGGCTTACAACATTGTTGTCGCTTTCGTCAACGAATGCAACTAAACATGGGTGGCCTTCGATTAAACACCTTATTCTCTACTACCTTTTGCATAATCTATTTCTTTACTTCCTTTTCTTTTTCTTCAATTTCCCTTCCTTCTGCAGTTTATTTTTCTTCTTTTTCTATTCTTTCTTTTTCTATTTTCTCCTTCAACGTATGTTGATCCTTCTTGGCTTCTCTTGGTGTCATGAATTTCAAATTCATTTCATGTCCCTCATCCCTCATAAAGGGAACACTTATCAAGATTGAGCGTTTTAAAATGAAGCCATGCCCATCTCAAAAGAAGATGACAAGATTTTGCCGGAACAATATCACATAATACTTCTTTCACACATTGTCCTGTACTGAATATGATCCTTGCTTGATTCGGATGAAAGCTTGTTGGTAACTTGAGCTTCTCCACCAATCTTTGGCTTACAACATTGTTGTCGCTTTCGTAAACGGAACCAACTAAACATGGGTGGCCTTCGATTAAACACCTTGTTCTCTACTAACTTTTCCATAATCTTTTTCTTCAATTTCCCTTACTTCTACTGTTTATAGTTCTTCTTTTTCTATTCTTTCTTTTTCTATTTCTCCTTCAACGTATGTTGATCCTTCTTGGCTTGTCTTGGTGTCATGAATTTCAAATTCATTTCATGTCCCTCGTGCCTCAAATAAAGGGAACATTTATCAAGATTGAGCGTTTTAAAATGAAGTCATGCCCATCTCAAAAGAAGATTACAAGATTTTGCGGGAACAATATCACATAATACTTCTTTCACACATTCTCCTGTACTGAATTTGATCCTTGCTTTATTCGGATGAAAGCTTGTTGGTAACTTGAGTTTCTCCACCAATCTTTGGCTTACAACATTGTTGTCGCTTTCGTAAACGGAACCAACTAAACATGGGTGGCCTTCGATTAAACACCTTGTTCTCTACTAACTTTTCCATAATCTTTTTCTTCAATTTCCCTTCCTTCTGCAGTTTATATTTCTTCTTTTTCTATTCTCTCTTTTTCTATTTCTCCTTCAACGTATGTTGATCCTTCTTGGCTTGTCTTGGTGTCATGAATTCCAAATTCATTTCATGTCCCTCATGCCTCAAATAAGGGGAACATTTATCAAGATTGAGCGTTTTAAAATGAAGTCATGCCCATCTCAAAAGGAGATTACAAGATTTTGGGGGAACAATATCACATAATACTTCTTTCAGACATTCTCCTGTACTGAATTTGATCCTTGCTTGATTCGGATGAAAGCTTGTTCGTAACTTGAGTTTGTCCACCAATCTTTGGCTTACAACATTGTTGTCGCTTTCGTAAACGAATGCAACTAAACATGGGTGGCCTTCGATTAAACACCTTGTTCTCTTCTACCTTTTCATTAATCTTTTTCTTTACTTCCTTATCTTTTTCTTCAATTTCCCTTCCTTCTGCAGTTTATTTTTCTTCTTTTTCTATTCTTTCTTTTTCTATTTTCTCCTTCAACGTATGTTGATCCTTCTTGGCTTGTCTTGGTGTCACAAATTTCAACTTCATTTCATGTCCCTCATTCCTCAAATAAAGGGAACGTTCATCAAGATTGAGCGTTTTAAAATGAACCCATTCCCATCTCAAAAGAAGATGACAAGAGTTCGTGGGAGCAATATCACATCATACTTCTTTCACACATTGTCCTGTACTGAATTTGATCCTTGCTTGATTCGGATGAAAGCTTGCTGGTAACTTGAGTTTCTCCACCAATTTTTGGCTTACAACATTGTTGTCGCCTTCGTAAACGAATGCAACAAAAGATGGGTGGCTTTCGATTAAACACCTTGTTCTCTACTACCTTTTCCATAATCTTTTTCTTTACTTCCTTTTTTTTTTCTTCAATTTCCCTTCCTTCTGCAGTTTATTTTTCTTCTTTTTCTATTATTTCTTTTTCTATTTTCTCCTTCAACGTATGTTGATCCTTCTTGGCTTCTCTTGGTGTCATGAATTTCAAATTCATTTCATGTCCCTCATCCCTCAAATAAAGGGAACATTTATCAAGATTGAGCGTTTTAAAATGAAGTCATGCCCATCTCAAAAGGAGATTACAAGATTTTGGGGGAACAATATCACATAATACTTCTTTCAGACAATGTCCTGTACTAAATTTGATCCTTGCTTGATTCGGGTGAAAGCTTGTTGGTAACTTGAGTTTCTCCACCAATCTTTGGCTTACAACATTGTTGTCGCTTTCGTAAACGAATGCAACTAAACATGGGTGGCCTTCGGTTAAACACCTTGTTCTCTACTACCTTTTCCATAATATTTTTCATCAATTTCCCTTACTTCTACAATTTATATTTCTTCTTTTTCTATTCTTTCTTTTTCTATTTCTCCGTCAACGTATGTTGATCCTTCTTGGCTTGTCTTGATGTCATGAATTTCAAATTCATTTCATGTCCCTCGTGCTTCAAATAAAGGGAACATTTATCAAGATTGAGCGTTTTAAAATGAAGTCATGCCCATCGCAAAAGAAGATTACAAGATTTTGCGGGAACAATATCACATAATACTTCTTTCACACATTCTCCTGTACTGAATTTGATCCTTGCTTTATTCGGATGAAAGCTTGTTGGTAACTTGAGTTTCTCCACCAATCTTTGGCTTACAACATTGTTGTCGCTTTCGTAAACGAATGCAACTAAACATGGGTGGCCTTCGATTAAACACCTTATTCTCTACTACCTTTTGCATAATCTATTTCTTTACTTCCTTTTCTTTTTCTTCAATTTCCCTTCCTTCTGCAGTTTATATTTCTTCTTTTTCTATTCTTTCTTTTTCTATTTTCTCCTTCAACGTATGTCGATCCTTCTTGGCTTGTCTTGGTGTCATGAATTTCAAATTTATTTCATGTCCCTCATGCCTCAAATAAAGGGAACATTTATCAAGATTGAGCATTTTAAAATGAAGTCATGCCCATCTCAAAAGAAGATTACAAGATTTTGCGGGAACAATATCACATAATACTTCTTTCACACATTCTCCTGTACTGAATTTGATCCTTGCTTTATTCGGATGAAAGCTTGTTGGTAACTTGAGTTTCTCCACCAATCTTTGGCTTACAACATTGTTGTCGCTTTCGTCAACGAATGCAACTAAACATGGGTGGCCTTCGATTAAACACCTTATTCTCTACTACCTTTTGCATAATCTATTTCTTTACTTCCTTTTCTTTTTCTTCAATTTCCCTTCCTTCTGCAGTTTATTTTTCTTCTTTTTCTATTCTTTCTTTTTCTATTTTCTCCTTCAACGTATGTTGATCCTTCTTGGCTTCTCTTGGTGTCATGAATTTCAAATTCATTTCATGTCCCTCATCCCTCATAAAGGGAACACTTATCAAGATTGAGCGTTTTAAAATGAAGCCATGCCCATCTCAAAAGAAGATGACAAGATTTTGCCGGAACAATATCACATAATACTTCTTTCACACATTGTCCTGTACTGAATATGATCCTTGCTTGATTCGGATGAAAGCTTGTTGGTAACTTGAGCTTCTCCACCAATCTTTGGCTTACAACATTGTTGTCGCTTTCGTAAACGGAACCAACTAAACATGGGTGGCCTTCGATTAAACACCTTGTTCTCTACTAACTTTTCCATAATCTTTTTCTTCAATTTCCCTTACTTCTACTGTTTATAGTTCTTCTTTTTCTATTCTTTCTTTTTCTATTTCTCCTTCAACGTATGTTGATCCTTCTTGGCTTGTCTTGGTGTCATGAATTTCAAATTCATTTCATGTCCCTCGTGCCTCAAATAAAGGGAACATTTATCAAGATTGAGCGTTTTAAAATGAAGTCATGCCCATCTCAAAAGAAGATTACAAGATTTTGCGGGAACAATATCACATAATACTTCTTTCACACATTCTCCTGTACTGAATTTGATCCTTGCTTTATTCGGATGAAAGCTTGTTGGTAACTTGAGTTTCTCCACCAATCTTTGGCTTACAACATTGTTGTCGCTTTCGTAAACGGAACCAACTAAACATGGGTGGCCTTCGATTAAACACCTTGTTCTCTACTAACTTTTCCATAATCTTTTTCTTCAATTTCCCTTACTTCTACTGTTTATAGTTCTTCTTTTTCTATTCTTTCTTTTTCTATTTCTCCTTCAACGTATGTTGATCCTTCTTGGCTTGTCTTGGTGTCATGAATTCCAAATTCATTTCATGTCCCTCATGCCTCAAATAAGGGGAACATTTATGAAGATTGAGCGTTTTAAAATGAAGTCATGCCCATCTCAAAAGGAGATTACAAGATTTTGGGGGAACAATATCACATAATACTTCTTTCAGACATTCTCCTGTACTGAATTTGATCCTTGCTTGATTCGGATGAAAGCTTGTTCGTAACTTGAGTTTGTCCACCAATCTTTGGCTTACAACATTGTTGTCGCTTTCGTAAACGAATGCAACTAAACATGGGTGGCCTTCGATTAAACACCTTGTTCTCTTCTACCTTTTCATTAATCTTTTTCTTTACTTCCTTATCTTTTTCTTCAATTTCCCTTCCTTCTGCAGTTTATTTTTCTTCTTTTTCTATTCTTTCTTTTTCTATTTTCTCCTTCAACGTATGTTGATCCTTCTTGGCTTGTCTTGGTGTCACAAATTTCAACTTCATTTCATGTCCCTCATTCCTCAAATAAAGGGAACGTTCATCAAGATTGAGCGTTTTAAAATGAACCCATTCCCATCTCAAAAGAAGATGACAAGAGTTCGTGGGAGCAATATCACATCATACTTCTTTCACACATTGTCCTGTACTGAATTTGATCCTTGCTTGATTCGGATGAAAGCTTGCTGGTAACTTGAGTTTCTCCACCAATTTTTGGCTTACAACATTGTTGTCGCTTTCGTAAACGAATGCAACAAAAGATGGGTGGCTTTCGATTAAACACCTTGTTCTCTACTACCTTTTCCATAATCTTTTTCTTTACTTCCTTTTCTTTTTCTTCAATTTCCCTTCCTTCTGCAGTTTATTTTTCTTCTTTTTCTATTATTTCTTTTTCTATTTTCTCCTTCAACGTATGTTGATCCTTCTTGGCTTCTCTTGGTGTCATGAATTTCAAATTCATTTCATGTCCCTCATCCCTCAAATAAAGGGAACATTTATCAAGATTGAGCGTTTTAAAATGAAGTCATCCCCATCTCAAAAGAAGATGACAAGAGTTCGTGGGAACAATATCACATCATACTTCTTTCACACATTGTCCTGTACTGAATTTGATCCTTGCTTGATTCGGATGAAAGCTTGCTGGTAACTTGAGTTTCTCCACCAATTTTTGGCTTACAACATTGTTGTCGCCTTCGTAAACGAATGCAACAAAAGATGGGTGGCTTTCGATTAAACACCTTGTTCTCTACTACCTTTTCCATAATCTTTTTCTTTACTTCCTTTTTTTTTTCTTCAATTTCCCTTCCTTCTGCAGTTTATTTTTCTTCTTTTTCTATTATTTCTTTTTCTATTTTCTCCTTCAACGTATGTTGATCCTTCTTGGCTTCTCTTGGTGTCATGAATTTCAAATTCATTTCATGTCCCTCATCCCTCAAATAAAGGGAACATTTATCAAGATTGAGCGTTTTAAAATGAAGTCATCCCCATCTCAAAAGAAGATGACAAGAGTTCGTGGGAACAATATCACATCATACTTCTTTCACACATTGTCCTGTACTGAATTTGATCCTTGCTTGATTGGGATGAAAGCTTGCTGGTAACTTGAGTTTCTCCACCAATTTTTGGCTTACAACATTGTTGTCGCTTTCGTAAACGAATGCAACAAAAGATGGGTGGCTTTCGATTAAACACCTTGTTCTCTACTACCTTTTCCATAATCTTTTTCTTTACTTCCTTTTCTTTTTCTTCAATTTCCCTTCCTTCTGCAGTTTATTTTTCTTCTTTTTCTATTATTTCTTTTTCTATTTTCTCCTTCAACGTATGTTGATCCTTCTTGGCTTCTCTTGGTGTCATGAATTTCAAATTCATTTCATGTCCCTCATCCCTCAAATAAAGGGAACATTTATCAAGATTGAGCGTTTTAAAATGAAGTCATCCCCATCTCAAAAGAAGATGACAAGAGTTCGTGGGAACAATATCACATCATACTTCTTTCACACATTGTCCTGTACTGAATTTGATCCTTGCTTGATTCGGATGAAAGCTTGCTGGTAACTTGAGTTTCTCCACCAATCTTTGGCTTACAACATTTTTGTCGCCTCCGTAAACGAATGCAACTAAACATGGGTGGCTTTCGATTAAACACCTTATTCTCTACTACCTTTTCCATAATCTTTTTCTTTACTTCCTTTTCTTTTTCTTCAATTTCCCTTCCTTCTGCAGTTTATTTTTCTTCTTTTTCTATTATTTCTTTTTCTATTTTCTCCTTCAACGTATGATGATCATTCTTGGCTTCTCTTGGTGTCATGAATTTCAAATTCATTTCATGTCCCTCATCCCTCAAATAAAGGGAACATTTATCAAGATTGAGCATTTTAAAATGAAGCCATGCCCATGTCAAAAGAAGATGACAAGATTTTGCGGGAACAATATCACATCATACTTCTTTCACACATTGTCCTGTACTGAATTTGATCCTTGCTTGATTCGGATGAAAGCTTGTTGGTAACTTGAGTTTCTCCACCAATCTTTAGCTTAGAACATTGTTGTCGCTTTCGTAAACGAATGCAACTAAACATGGGTGGCCTTCGATTAAACACCATGTTCTCTACTACCTTTTCCATAATCTTTTTCTTTACTTCCTTTTCTTTTTCTTCAATTTCCCTTCCTTCTGCAGTTTATATTTCTTTTTTTCTATTCTTTCTTTTTCTATTTTCTCCTTCAACGTATGTTGATCCTTCTTGGCTTCTCTTGGTGTCATGAATTTCAAATTCATTTCATGTCCCTCATGCCTCAAATAAAGGGAATATTTATCAAGATTGAGCGTTTTAAAATGAAGTCATGCCCATCTCAAAAGAAGATGACAAGAGTTCGTGGGAACAATATCACATAATACTTCTTTCACACAATGTCCTGTACTAAATTTGATCCTTGCTTGATTCGGATGAAAGCTTGTTGGTAACTTGAGTTTCTCCACCAATCTTTAGCTTAGAACATTATTGTCGCTTTCGTAAACGAATGCAACTAAACATGGGTGGCCTTCGATTAAACACCTTGTTCTCTACTACCTTTTCCATAATCTTTTTCTTTACTTCCTTTTCTTTTTCTTCAATTTCCCTTCCTTCTGCAGTTTATATTTCTTCTTTTTCTATTCTTTCTTTTTCTATTTTCTCCTTCAACGTATGTTGATCCTTCTTGGCTTGTCTTGGTGTCATGAATTACAAATTCATATCATGTCCCTCATGCCTCAAATAAAGGGAACATTTATCAAGATTGAGCGTTTTAAAATGAAGTCATGCCCATCTCAAAAGAAGATGACAAGAGTTCGCGGGAACAATATCACATAATACATCTTTCACACATTGTTCTGTACTGAATTTGATCCTTGCTTGATTCGGATGAAAGCTTGTTGGTAACTTGAGCTTCTCCACCAATCTTTGGCTTACAACATTGTTGTCGCTTTCGTAAACGGAATCAACTAAACATGGGTGGCCTTCGATTAAACACCTTGTTCTCTACTAACTTTTCCATAATCTTTTTCTTCAATTTCCCTTACTTCTACAGTTTATATTTCTTCTTTTTCTATTCTTTCTTTTTCTATTTCTCCTTCAACGTATGTTGATCCTTCTTGGCTTGTCTAGGTGTCATGAATTTCAAATTCATTTCATGTCCCTCATGCCTCAAATAAAGGGAACATTTATCAAGATTGAGCGTTTTAAAATGAAGCCATGCCCATCTCAAAAGAAGATGACAAGATTTTGCCGGAACAATATCACATAATACTTCTTTCACACATTGTCCTGTACTGAATATGATCCTTGCTTGATTCGGATGAAAGCTTGTTGGTAACTTGAGTTTCTCCACCAATCTTTGGCTTACAACATTGTTGTCGCTTTCGTAAACGGAACCAACTAAACATGGGTGGCCTTCGATTAAACACCTTGTTCTCTACTAACTTTTCCATAATCTTTTTCTTCAATTTCCTTACTTCTACAGTTTATATTTCTTCTTTTTCTATTCTTTCTTTTTCTATTTCTCCTTCAACGTATGTTGATCCTTGTTGGCTTGTCTAGGTGTCATGAATTTCAAATTCATTTCATGTCCCTCATGCCTCAAATAAAGGGAACATTTATCAAGATTGAGCGTTTTAAAATGAAGTCATGCCCATCTCAAAAGAAGATGACAAGAGTTCGTGGGAACAATATCACATAATACTTCTTTCACACAATGTCCTGTACTAAATTTGATCCTTGCTTGATTCGGATGAAAGCTTGTTGGTAACTTGAGTTTCTCCACCAATCTTTGGCTTACAACATTGTTGTCGCTTTCGTAAACGAATGCAACTAAACATGGGTGGCCTTCGGTTAAACACCTTGTTCTCTACTACCTTTTCCATAATCTTTTTCATCAATTTCCCTTACTTCTACAGTTTATATTTCTTCTTTTTCTATTCTTTCTTTTTCTATTTCTCCTTCAACGTATGTTGATCCTTCTTGGCTTGTCTTGATGTCATGAATTTCAAATTCATTTCATGTCCCTCATGCCTCAAATAAAGGGAACATTTATCAAGATTGAGCGTTTTAAAATGAAGTCATGCCCATCTCAAAAGAAGATTACAAGATTTTGCGGGAACAATATCACATAATACTTCTTTCACACATTCTCCTGTACTGAATTTGATCCTTGCTTTATTCGGATGAAAGCTTGTTGGTAACTTGAGTTTCTCCACCAATCTTTGGCTTACAACATTGTTGTCGCTTTCGTAAACGGATGCAACTAAACATGGGTGGCCTTCGATTAAACACCTTGTTCTCTACTACCTTTTCCATAATCTTTTTCATCAATTTCCCTTACTTCTAGAGTTTATATTTCTTCTTTTTCTATTCTTTCTTTTTCTATTTCTCCTTCAACGTATGTTGATCCTTCTTGGCTTGTTTTGGTGTCATGAATTTCAAATTCATTTCATGTCCCTCATGCCTCAAATAAAGGGAACATTTATCAAGATTGAGCGTTTTAAAATGAAGTCATGCCCATCTCAAAAGAAGATTACAAGATTTTGCGGGAACAATATCACATAATACTTCTTTCACACATTCTCCTGTACTGAATTTGATCCTTGCTTGATTCAGATGAAAGCTTGTTGGTAACTTGAGTTTCTCCACCAATCTTTGGCTCACAACATTGTTGTTGCTTTCGTAAACGAATGCAACTAAACATGGGTGGCCTTCGATTGAACACCTTGTTCTCTACTACCTTTTCATTAATCTTTTTCTTTACTTCCTTTTCTTTTTCTTCAATTTCCCTTCCTTCTGCAGTTTATATTTCTTCTTTTTCTATTCTTTCTTTTTCTATTTTCTCCTTCAACGTATGTCGATCCTTCTTGGCTTCTCTTGGTGTCATGAATTTCAAATTCATTTCATGTCCCTCATGCCTCAAATAAAGGGAACATTTATCAAGATTGAGCGTTTTAAAATGAAGTCATGCCCATCTCAAAAGAAGATAACAAGAGTTCGTGGGAGCAATATCACATAATACTTCTTTCACACAATGTCCTGTACTGAATTTGATCCTTGCTTGATTCAGATGAAAGCTTGTTGGTAACTTGAGTTTCTCCACCAATCTTTGGCTTACAACATTGTTGTTGCTTTCGTAAATGAATGCAACTAAACATGGGTGGCCTTCGATTAAACACCTTGTTCTCTACTACCTTTTCCATAATCTTTTTCTTTACTTCCTTTTCTTTTTCTTCAATTTCCCTTCCTTCTGCAGTTTATATTTCTTCTTTTTCTATTCTTTCTTTTTCTATTTTCTCCTTCAACGTATGTTGATCCTTCTTGGCTTGTCTTGGTGTCACAAATTTCAACTTCATTTCATGTCCCACATTCCTCAAATAAAGGGAACGTTCATCAAGATTGAGCGTTTTAAAATGAACCCATTCCCATCTCAAAAGAAGATGACAAGAGTTCGTGGGAGCAATATCACATAATACTTCTTTCACACAATGTCCTGTACTGATTTTGATCCTTGCTTGATTCAGATGAAAGCTTGTTGGTAACTTGAGTTTCTCCACCAATCTTTGGCTTACAACATTGTTGTTGCTTTCGTAAATGAATGCAACTAAACATGGGTGGCCTTCGATTAAACACCATGTTCTCTACTACCTTTTCCATAATCTTTTTCTTTACTTCCTTTTCTTTTTCATCAATTTCCCTTACTTCTACAGTTTATATTTCTTCTTTTTCTATTCTTTCTTTTTCTATTTCTCCTTCAACGTATGTTGATCCTTCTTGGCTTGTCTTGATGTCATGAATTTCAAATTCATTTCATGTCCCTCATGCCTCAAATAAAGGGAACATTTATCAAGATTGAGCGTTTTAAAATGAAGTCATGCCCATCTCAAAAGAAGATTACAAGATTTTGCGGGAACAATATCACATAATACTTCTTTCACACATTCTCCTGTACTGAATTTGATCCTTGCTTTATTCGGATGAAAGCTTGTTGGTAACTTGAGTTTCTCCACCAATCTTTGGCTTACAACATTGTTGTTGCTTTCGTAAACGAATGCAACTAAACATGGGTGGCCTTCAATTAAACACCTTATTCTCTACTACCTTTTGCATAATCTATTTCTTTACTTCCTTTTCTTTTTCTTCAATTTCCCTTCCTTCTGCAGTTTATATTTCTTCTTTTTCTATTCTTTCTTTCTCTATTTTCTCCTTCAACGTATGTCGATCCTTCTTGGCTTGTCTTGGTGTCATGAATTTCAAATTCATTTCATGTCCCTCATGCCTCAAATAAAGGGAACATTTATCAAGATTGAGCGTTTTAAAATGAAGTCATGCCCATCTCAAAAGAAGATAACAAGAGTTCGTGGGAGCAATATCACATAATACTTCTTTCACACAATGTCCTGTACTGAATTTGATCCTTGCTTCATTCGGATGAAAGCTTGTTGGTAACTTGAGTTTCTCCACCAATCTTTGGCTTACAACATTGTTGTCGCTTTCGTAAACGGATGCAACTAAACATGGGTGGCCTTCGATTAAACACCTTGTTCTCTACTACCTTTTCCATAATCTTTTTCATCAATTTCCCTTACTTCTAGAGTTTATATTTCTTCTTTTTCTATTCTTTCTTTTTCTATTTCTCCTTCAACGTATGTTGATCCTTCTTGGCTTGTTTTGGTGTCATGAATTTCAAATTCATTTCATGTCCCTCATGCCTCAAATAAAGGGAACATTTATCAAGATTGAGCGTTTTAAAATGAAGTCATGCCCATCTCAAAAGAAGATTACAAGATTTTGCGGGAACAATATCACATAATACTTCTTTCACACATTCTCCTGTACTGAATTTGATCCTTGCTTGATTCAGATGAAAGCTTGTTGGTAACTTGAGTTTCTCCACCAATCTTTGGCTCACAACATTGTTGTTGCTTTCGTAAACGAATGCAACTAAACATGGGTGGCCTTCGATTAAACACCTTGTTCTCTACTACCTTTTCATTAATCTTTTTCTTTACTTCCTTTTCTTTTTCTTCAATTTCCCTTCCTTCTGCAGTTTATATTTCTTCTTTTTCTATTCTTTCTTTTTCTATTTTCTCCTTCAACGTATGTCGATCCTTCTTGGCTTCTCTTGGTGTCATGAATTTCAAATTCATTTCATGTCCCTCATGCCTCAAATAAAGGGAACATTTATCAAGATTGAGCGTTTTAAAATGAAGTCATGCCCATCTCAAAAGAAGATAACAAGAGTTCGTGGGAGCAATATCACATAATACTTCTTTCACACAATGTCCTGTACTGAATTTGATCCTTGCTTGATTCAGATGAAAGCTTGTTGGTAACTTGAGTTTCTCCACCAATCTTTGGCTTACAACATTGTTGTTGCTTTCGTAAATGAATGCAACTAAACATGGGTGGCCTTCGATTAAACACCTTGTTCTCTACTACCTTTTCCATAATTTTTTTCTTTACTTCCTTTTCTTTTTCTTCAATTTCCCTTCCTTCTGCAGTTTATATTTCTTCTTTTTCTATTTTTTCTTTTTCTATTTTCTCCTTCAACGTATGTTGATCCTTCTTGGCTTGTCTTGGTGTCACAAATTTCAACTTCATTTCATGTCCCACATTCGTCAAATAAAGGGAACGTTCATCAAGATTGAGCGTTTTAAAATGAACCCATTCCCATCTCAAAAGAAGATGACAAGAGTTCGTGGGAGCAATATCACATCATACTTCTTTCACACATTGTCCTGTACTGAATTTGATCCTTGCTTGATTCGGATGAAAGCTTGCTGGTAACTTGAGTTTCTCCACCAATTTTTGGCTTACAACATTGTTGTCGCTTTCGTAAACGAATGCAACAAAAGATGGGTGGCTTTCGATTAAACACCTTGTTCTCTACTATCTTTTCCATAATCTTTTTCTTTACTTCCTTTTCTTTTTCTTCAATTTCCCTTCCTTCTGCAGTTTATTTTTCTTCTTTTTCTATTCTTTCTTTTTCTATTTTCTCCTTCAACGTATGTTGATCCTTCTTGGCTTCTCTTGGTGTCATGAATTTCAAATTCATTTCATGTCCCTCATCCCTCAAATAAAGGGAACACTTATCAAGATTGAGCGTTTTAAAATGAAGCCATGCCCATCTCAAAAGGAGATTACAAGATTTTGGGGGAACAATATCACATAATACTTCTTTCAGACATTCTCCTGTACTGAATTTGATCCTTGCTTGATTCGGATGAAAGCTTGTTGGTAACTTGAGTTTGTCCACCAATCTTTGGCTTACAACATTGTTGTCGCTTTCGTAAACGAATGCAATTAAACATGGGTGGCCTTCGATTAAACACCTTGTTCTCTACTACCTTTTCCATAATCTTTTTCTTTACTTCCTTTTCTTTTTCTTCAATTTCCCTTGCTTCTGCAGTTTATATTTATACTTTTTCTATTCTTTCTTTTTCTATTTTCTCCTTCAACGTATGTTGATCCTTCTTGGCTTGTCTTGGTGTCATAAATTTCAAATACATTTCATGTCCCTCATTCCTCAAATAAAGGGAACGTTCATCAAGATTGAACGTTTTAAAATGAACCCATGCCCATCTCACAAGGAGATTACAAGATTTTGGGGGAACAATATCACATAATACTTCATTCACACATTCTCCTGTACTGAATTTGATCCTTGCTTGATTCGGATGAAAGCTTGTTGGTAACTTGAGCTTCTCCACCAATCTTTGGCTTACAACATTGTTGTCGCTTTCGTAAATGAATGCAATTAAACATGGTTGGCTTTCGATTAAACACCTTGTTCTCTACTACCTTTTCCATAATCTTTTTCTTTACTTCCTTTTCTTTTTCTTCAATTTCCCTTTCTTCTGCAGTTTATATTTCTTCTTTTTCTATTCTTTCTTTTTCTATTTTCTCCTTCAACGTATGTTGATCCTTCTTGGCTTGTCTTGGTGTCATGAATTTCAAATTCATTTCATGTCCCTCATGCCTCAAATAAAGGGAACATTTATCAAGATTGAGCGTTTTAAAATGAAGTCATGCCCATCTCAAAAGAAGATGACAAGAGTTCGTGGGAACAATATCACATAATACTTCTTTCACACAATGTCCTGTACTGAATTTGATCCTTGCTTGATTCGGATGAAAGCTTGTTGGTAACTTGAGTTTCTCCACCAATCTTTAGCTTTGAACATTGTTATCGCTTTCGTAAACGAATGCAACTAAACATGGGTGGCCTTCGATTAAACACCTTGTTCTCTACTACCTTTTCCATAATCTTTTTCTTTACTTCCCTTTCTTTTTCTTCAATTTCCCTTCCTTTTGCAGTTTATATTTCTTCTTTTTCTATTCTTTCTTTTTCTATTTTCTCCTTCAACGTATGTTGATCCTTCTTGGCTTGTCTTGGTGTCATGAATTTCAAATTCATTTCATGTCCCTCATGCCTCAAATAAAGGGAACATTTATCAAGATTGAGCGTTTTAAAGTGAAGTCATGCCCATCTCAAATGAAGATGACAAGAGTTCGCGGGAACAATATCACATAATACATCTTTCACACATTGTCCTGTACTGAATTTGATCCTTGCTTGATTCGGATGAAAGCTTGTTGGTAACTTGAGCTTCTCCACCAATCTTTGGCTTACAACATTGTTGTCGCTTTCGTAAACGGAACCAACTAAACATGGGTGGCCTTCGATTAAACACCTTGTTCTCTACTAACTTTTCCATAATCTTTTTCTTCAATTTCCCATACTTCTACAGTTTATATTTCTTCTTTTTCTATTCTTTCTTTTTCTATTTCTCCTTCAACGTATGTTGATCCTTCTTGGCTTGTCTTGGTGTCATGAATTTCAAATTCATTTCATGTCCCTCATGCCTCGAATAAAGGGAACATTTATCAAGATTGAGCGTTTTAAAATGAAGTCATGCCCATCTCAAAAGAAGATGACAAGAGTTCGTGGGAACAATATCACATAATACTTCTTTCACACAATGTCCTGTACTGAATTTGATCCTTGCTTGATTCGGATGAAAGCTTGTTGGTAACTTGAGTTTCTCCACCAATCTTTGGCTTACAACATTGTTGTCGCTTTCGTAAACGAATGCAACTAAACATGGGTGGCCTTCGATTAAACACCTTGTTCTCTACTACCTTTTCCATAATCTTTTTCATCAATTTCCCTTACTTCTACAGTTTATATTTCTTCTTTTTCTATTCTTTCTTTTTCCATTTCTCCTTCAACGTATGTTGATCCTTCTTGGCTTGTCTTGATGTCATGAATTTCAAATTCATTTCATGTCCCTCATGCCTCAAATAAAGGGAACATTTATCAAGATTGAGCGTTTTAAAATGAAGTCATGCCCATCTCAAAAGAAGATTACAAGATTTTGCGGGAACAATATCACATAATACTTCTTTCACACATTCTCCTGTACTGAATTTGATCCTTGCTTTATTCAGATGAAAGCTTGTTGGTAACTTGAGTTTCTCCACCAATCTTTGGCTTACAACATTGTTGTTGCTTTCGTAAATGAATACAACTAAACATGGGTGGCCTTCGATTAAACACCTTGTTCTCTACTACCTTTTCCATAATCTTTTTCTTTACTTCCTTTTCTTTTTCTTCAATTTCCCTTCCTTCTGCAGTTTATATTTCTTCTTTTTCTATTTTTTCTTTTTCTATTTTCTCCTTCAACGTATGTTGATCCTTCTTGGCTTGTCTTGGTGTCACAAATTTCAACTTCATTTCATGTCCCACATTCCTCAAATAAAGGGAACGTTCATCAAGATTGAGCGTTTTAAAATGAACCCATTCCCATCTCAAAAGAAGATGACAAGAGTTCGTGGGAGCAATATCACATCATACTTCTTTCACACATTGTCCTGTACTGAATTTGATCCTTGCTTGATTCGGATGAAAGCTTGCTGGTAACTTGAGTTTCTCCACCAATTTTTGGCTTACAACATTGTTGTCGCTTTCGTAAACGAATGCAACAAAAGATGGGTGGCTTTCGATTAAACACCTTGTTCTCTACTACCTTTTCCATAATCTTTTTCTTTACTTCCTTTTCTTTTTCTTCAATTTCCCTTCCTTCTGCAGTTTATTTTTCTTCTTTTTCTATTCTTTCTTTTTCTATTTTCTCCTTCAACGTATGTTGATCCTTCTTGGCTTCTCTTGGTGTCATGAATTTCAAATTCATTTCATGTCCCTCATCCCTCAAATAAAGGGAACTCTTATCAAGATTGAGCGTTTTAAAATGAAGCCATGCCCATCTCAAAAGGAGATTACAAGATTTTGGGGGAACAATATCACATAATACTTCTTTCAGACATTCTCCTGTACTGAATTTGATCCTTGCTTGATTCGGATGAAAGCTTGTTGGTAACTTGAGTTTGTCCACCAATCTTTGGCTTACAACATTGTTGTCGCTTTCGTAAACGAATGCAATTAAACATGGGTGGCCTTCGATTAAACACCTTGTTCTCTACTACCTTTTCCATAATCTTTTTCTTTACTTCCTTTTCTTTTTCTTCAATTTCCCTTGCTTCTGCAGTTTATATTTATACTTTTTCTATTCTTTCTTTTTCTATTTTCTCCTTCAACGTATGTTGATCCTTCTTGGCTTGTCTTGGTGTCATAAATTTCAAATACATTTCATGTCCCTCATTCCTCAAATAAAGGGAACGTTCATCAAGATTGAACGTTTTAAAATGAACCCATGCCCATCTCACAAGGAGATTACAAGATTTTGGGGGAACAATATCACATAATACTTCTTTCACACATTCTCCTGTACTGAATTTGATCCTTGCTTGATTCGGATGAAAGCTTGTTGGTAACTTGAGCTTCTCCACCAATCTTTGGCTTACAACATTGTTGTCGCTATCGTAAATGAATGCAATTAAACATGGTTGGCTTTCGATTAAACACCTTGTTCTCTACTACCTTTTCCATAATCTTTTTCTTTACTTCCTTTTCTTTTTCTTCAATTTCCCTTTCTTCTGCAGTTTATATTTCTTCTTTTTCTATTCTTTCTTTTTCTATTTTCTCCTTCAACGTATGTTGATCCTTCTTGGCTTGTCTTGGTGTCATGAATTTCAAATTCATTTCATGTCCCTCATGCCTCAAATAAAGGGAACATTTATCAAGATTGAGCGTTTTAAAATGAAGTCATGCCCATCTCAAAAGAAGATGACATGAGTTCGTGGGAACAATATCACATAATACTTCTTTCACACAATGTCCTGTACTGAATTTGATCCTTGCTTGATTCAGATGAAAGCTTGTTGGTAACTTGAGTTTCTCCACCAATCTTTGGCTTACAACATTGTTGTTGCTTTCGTAAATGAAGGCAACTAAACATGGGTGGCCTTCGATTAAACACCTTGTTCTCTACTACCTTTTCCATAATCTTTTTCATCAATTTCCCTTACTTCTAGAGTTTATATTTCTTCTTTTTCTATTTTTTCTTTTTCTATTTTCTCCTTCAACGTATGTTGATCCTTCTTGGCTTGTCTTGGTGTCACAAATTTCAACTTCATTTCATGTCCCTCATTCCTCAAATAAAGGGAACGTTCATCAAGATTGAGCGTTTTAAAATGAACCCATTCCCATCTCAAAAGAAGATGACAAGAGTTCGTGGGAGCAATATCACATCATACTTCTTTCACACATTGTCCTGTACTGAATTTGATCCTTGCTTGATTCGGATGAAAGCTTGCTGGTAACTTGAGTTTCTCCACCAATTTTTGGCTTACAACATTGTTGTCGCTTTCGTAAACGAATGCAACAAAAGATGGGTGGCTTTCAATTCAACACCTTGTTCTCTACTACCTTTTCCATAATCTTTTTCTTTACTTCCTTTTCTTTTTCTTCAATTTCCCTTCCTTCTGCAGTTTATATTTCTTCTTTTTCTATTCTTTCTTTTTCTATTTTCTCCTTCAACGTATGTCGATCCTTCTTGGCTTCTCTTGGTGTCATGAATTTCAAATTCATTTCATGTCCCTCATGCCTCAAATAAAGGGAACATTTATCAAGATTGAGCGTTTTAAAATGAAGTCATGCCCATCTCAAAAGAAGATTACAAGATTTTGCGGGAACAATATCACATAATACTTTTTTCACACATTCTCCTGTACTGAATTTGATCCTTGCTTTATTCAGATGAAAGCTTGTTGGTAACTTGAGTTTCTCCACCAATCTTTGGCTTACAACATTGTTGTTGCTTTCGTAAATGAATGCAACTAAACATGGGTGGCCTTCGATTAAACACCTTGTTCTCTACTACCTTTTCCATAATCTTTTTCTTTACTTCCTTTTCTTTTTCTTCAATTTCCCTTCCTTCTGCAGTTTATATTTCTTCTTTTTCTATTTTTTCTTTTTCTATTTTCTCCTTCAACGTATGTTGATCCTTCTTGGCTTGTCTTGGTGTCACAAATTTCAACTTCATTTCATGTCCCACATTCCTCAAATAAAGGGAACGTTCATCAAGATTGAGCGTTTTAAAATGAACCCATTCCCATCTCAAAAGAAGATGACAAGAGTTCGTGGGAGGAATATCACATCATACTTCTTTCACACATTGTCCTGTACTGAATTTGATCCTTGCTTGATTCGGATGAAAGCTTGCTGGTAACTTGAGTTTCTCCACCAATTTTTGGCTTACAACATTGTTGTCGCTTTCGTAAACGAATGCAACAAAAGATGGGTGGCTTTCGATTAAACACCTTGTTCTCTACTACCTTTTCCATAATCTTTTTCTTTACTTCCTTTTCTTTTTCTTCAATTTCCCTTCCTTCTGCAGTTTATTTTTCTTCTTTTTCTATTCTTTCTTTTTCTATTTTCTCCTTCAACGTATGTTGATCCTTCTTGGCTTCTCTTGGTGTCATGAATTTCAAATTCATTTCATGTCCCTCATCCCTCAAATAAAGGGAACACTTATCAAGATTGAGCGTTTTAAAATGAAGCCATGCCCATCTCAAAAGGAGATTACAAGATTTTGGGGGAACAATATCACATAATACTTCTTTCAGACATTCTCCTGTACTGAATTTGATCCTTGCTTGATTCGGATGAAAGCTTGTTGGTAACTTGAGTTTGTCCACCAATCTTTGGCTTACAACATTGTTGTCGCTTTCGTAAACGAATGCAATTAAACATGGGTGGCCTTCGATTAAACACCTTGTTCTCTACTACCTTTTCCATAATCTTTTTCTTTACTTCCTTTTCTTTTTCTTCAATTTCCCTTGCTTCTGCAGTTTATATTTATACTTTTTCTATTCTTTCTTTTTCTATTTTCTCCTTCAACGTATGTTGATCCTTCTTGGCTTGTCTTGGTGTCATAAATTTCAAATACATTTCATGTCCCTCATTCCTCAAATAAAGGGAACGTTCATCAAGATTGAACGTTTTAAAATGAACCCATGCCCATCTCACAAGGAGATTACAAGATTTTGGGGGAACAATATCACATAATACTTCTTTCACACAATGTCCTGTACTGAATTTGATCCTTGCTTGATTCGGATGAAAGCTTGTTGGTAACTTGAGTTTCTCCACCAATCTTTAGCTTTGAACATTGTTATCGCTTTCGTAAACGAATGCAACTAAACATGGGTGGCCTTCGATTAAACACCTTGTTCTCTACTACCTTTTCCATAATCTTTTTCTTTACTTCCCTTTCTTTTTCTTCAATTTCCCTTCCTTTTGCAGTTTATATTTCTTCTTTTTCTATTCTTTCTTTTTCTATTTTCTCCTTCAACGTATGTTGATCCTTCTTGGCTTGACTTGGTGTCATGAATTTCAAATTCATTTCATGTCCCTCATGCCTCAAATAAAGGGAACATTTATCAAGATTGAGCGTTTTAAAATGAAGTCATGCCCATCTCAAAAGAAGATGACATGAGTTCGTGGGAACAATATCACATAATACTTCTTTCACACAATGTCCTGTACTGAATTTGATCCTTGCTTGATTCAGATGAAAGCTTGTTGGTAACTTGAGCTTCTCCACCAATCTTTGGCTTACAACATTGTTGTCGCTTTCGTAAATGAATGCAATTAAACATGGTTGGCTTTCGATTAAACACCTTGTTCTCTACTACCTTTTCCATAATCTTTTTCTTTACTTCCTTTTCTTTTTCTTCAATTTCCCTTTCTTCTGCAGTTTATATTTCTTCTTTTTCTATTCTTTCTTTTTCTATTTTCTCCTTCAACGTATGTTGATCCTTCTTGGCTTGTCTTGGTGTCATGAATTTCAAATTCATTTCATGTCCCTCATGCCTCAAATAAAGGGAACATTTATCAAGATTGAGCGTTTTAAAATGAAGTCATGCCCATCTCAAAAGAAGATGACAAGAGTTCGTGGGAACAATATCACATAATACTTCTTTCACACAATGTCCTGTACTGAATTTGATCCTTGCTTGATTCAGATGAAAGCTTGTTGGTAACTTGAGTTTCTCCACCAATCTTTGGCTTACAACATTGTTGTTGCTTTCGTAAATGAAGGCAACTAAACATGGGTGGCCTTCGATTAAACACCTTGTTCTCTACTACCTTTTCCATAATCTTTTTCATCAATTTCCCTTACTTCTAGAGTTTATATTTCTTCTTTTTCTATTTTTTCTTTTTCTATTTTCTCCTTCAACGTATGTTGATCCTTCTTGGCTTGTCTTGGTGTCACAAATTTCAACTTCATTTCATGTCCCTCATTCCTCAAATAAAGGGAACGTTCATCAAGATTGAGCGTTTTAAAATGAACCCATTCCCATCTCAAAAGAAGATGACAAGAGTTCGTGGGAGCAATATCACATCATACTTCTTTCACACATTGTCCTGTACTGAATTTGATCCTTGCTTGATTCGGATGAAAGCTTGCTGGTAACTTGAGTTTCTCCACCAATTTTTGGCTTACAACATTGTTGTCGCTTTCGTAAACGAATGCAACAAAAGATGGGTGGCTTTCAATTCAACACCTTGTTCTCTACTACCTTTTCCATAATCTTTTTCTTTACTTCCTTTTCTTTTTCTTCAATTTCCCTTCCTTCTGCAGTTTATATTTCTTCTTTTTCTATTCTTTCTTTTTCTATTTTCTCCTTCAACGTATGTCGATCCTTCTTGACTTCTCTTGGTGTCATGAATTTCAAATTCATTTCATGTCCCTCATGCGTCAAATAAAGGGAACATTTATCATGATTGAGCGTTTTAAAATGAAGTCATGCCCATCTCAAAAGAAGATAACAAGAGTTCGTGGGAGCAATATCACATAATACTTCTTTCACACAATGTCCTGTACTGAATTTGATCCTTGCTTGATTCAGATGAAAGCTTGTTGGTAACTTGAGTTTCTCCACCAATCTTTGGCTTACAACATTGTTGTTGCTTTCGTAAATGAAGGCAACTAAACATGGGTGGCCTTCGATTAAACACCTTGTTCTCTACTACCTTTTCCATAATCTTTTTCTTTACTTCCTTTTCTTTTTCTTCAATTTCCCTTCCTTCTGCAGTTTATATTTCTTCTTTTTCTATTTTTTCTTTTTCTATTTTCTCCTTCAACGTATGTTGATCCTTCTTGGCTTGTCTTGGTGTCACAAATTTCAACTTCATTTCATGTCCCACATTCCTCAAATAAAGGGAACGTTCATCAAGATTGAGCGTTTTAAAATGAACCCATTCCCATCTCAAAAGAAGATGACAAGAGTTCGTGGGAGCAATATCACATCATACTTCTTTCACACATTGTCCTGTACTGAATTTGATCCTTGCTTGATTCGGATGAAAGCTTGCTGGTAACTTGAGTTTCTCCACCAATTTTTGGCTTACAACATTGTTGTCGCTTTCGTAAACGAATGCAACAAAAGATGGGTGGCTTTCGATTAAACACCTTGTTCTCTACTACCTTTTCCATAATCTTTTTCTTTACTTCCTTTTCTTTTTCTTCAATTTCCCTTCCTTCTGCAGTTTATATTTCTTCTTTTTCTATTCTTTCTTTTTCTATTTCTCCTTCAACGTATGTTGATCCTTCTTGGCTTGTCTTGGTGTCATAAATTTCAACTTCATTTCATGTCCCTCATTCCTCAAATAAAGGAAACGTTCATCAAGATTGAGCGTTTTAAAATGAACCCATGCCCATCTCAAAAGAAGATGACAAGAGTTCGTGGGAACAATATCACATAATACTTCTTTCACACATTGTCCTGTACTAAATTTGATCCTTGCTTGATTCAGATGAAAGTTTGTTGGTAACTTGAGCTTCTCCACCAATCCTTGGCTTACAACATTGTTGTCGCTTTCGTAAACGAATGCAACTAAACATGGGTGGCCTTCGATTAAACACCTTGTTCTCTACTACCTTTTCCATAATCTTTTTCTTCAATTTCCCTTACTTCTACTGTTTATATTTCTTCTTTTTCTATTCTCTCTTTTTCTATTTCTCCTTCAACGTATGTTGATCCTTCTTGGCTTGTCTTGGTGTAATGAATTCCAAATTCATTTCATGTCCCTCATTCCTCAAATAAAGGGAACGTTCATCAAGATTGAGCGTTTTAAAATGAACCCATGTCCATCTCAAAAGAAGATGACAAGAGTTCGTGGGAGCAATATCACATCATACTTCTTTCATACATTGTCCTGTACTGAATTTGATCCTTGCTTGATTCGGATGAAAGCTTGCTGGTAACTTGAGATTCTCCACCAATCTTTGGCTTACAACATTGTTGTCGCTTTCGAAAACGAATGCAACTAAACATGGTGGCTTTCGATTAAACACCTTATTCTCTACTACCTTTCCCATAATCTTTTTCTTTACTTCCTTTTCTTTTTCTTCAATTTCCCCTCCTTCTGTAGTTTATTATTCTTCTTTTTCTATTTTCTCCTTCAACATATGTTGATCCTTCTTAGCTTCTCTTGGTGTCATGAATTTCGAATTCATTTCATGTCCCTCATGCCTCAAATAAAGGGAACATTTATCAAGATTGACCGTTTTAAAATGAAGTCATGCCCATCTCAAAAGAAGATGACAAGAGTTCGTGGGAACAATATCACATAATACTTCTTTCACGCATTGTCCTGTACTGAATTTGATCCTTGCTTGATTCGGATGAAGGCTTGTTGGTAACTTGAGTTTCTCCAACAATCTTTGGCTTACAACATTGTTGTCGCTTTCGTAATCGAATGCAACTAAACATGGGTGGCCTTCGATTAAACACCTTGTTCTCTACTACCTTTTCCATAATCTTTTTCTTTACTTCCTTTTCTTTTTCTTCAATTTCCCTTCCTTCTGCAGTTTATATTTCTTCTTTTTCTATTCTTTCTTTTTCTATTTCTCCTTCAACGTATGTTGATCCTTCTTGGCTTGTCTTGGTGTCATAAATTTCAACTTCATTTCATGTCCCTCATTCCTCAAATAAAGGGAACGTTCATCAAGATTGAGCGTTTTAAAATGAACCCATGCCCATCTCAAAAGAAGATGACAAGAGTTCGTGGGAACAATATCACATAATACTTCTTTCACACATTGTCCTGTACTAAATTTGATCCTTGCTTGATTCAGATGAAAGTTTGTTGGTAACTTGAGCTTCTCCACCAATCCTTGGCTTACAGCATTGTTGTCGCTTTCGTAAAGGAATGCAACTAAACATGGGTGGCCTTCGATTAAACACCTTGTTCTCTACTACCTTTTCCATAATCTTTATCTTTACTTACTTTTCTTTTTCTTCAATTTCCCTTCCTTCTGCAGTTTATATTTCTTCTTTTTCATTTCTTTCTTTTTCTATTTCTCCTTCAACGTATGTTGATCCTTCTTGGCTTGTCTTGGTGTCATAAATTTCGACTTCATTTCATGTCCCTCATTCCTCAAATAAAGGGAACGTTCATCAAGATTGAGCGTTTTAAAATGAACCCATGCCCATCTCAAAAGAAGATGACAAGAGTTCGTGGGAGCAATATCACATAATACTTCTTTCACACATTGTCCTGTACTGAATATGATCCTTGCTTGATTCGGATGAAAGCTTGTTGGTAACTTGAGCTTCTCCACCAATCTTTGGCTTACAACATTATTGTCGCTTTCGTAAACGAATGCAACTAAACATGGGTGGCCTTCGATTAAACACCTTGTTCTCTACTACCTTTTCCATAATCTTTTTCTTCAATTTCCCTTACTTCTACTGTTTATATTTCTTCTTTTTCTATTCTTTCTTTTTCTATTTCTCCTTCAACGTATGTTAATCCTTCTTGGCTTGTCTTGGTGTCATGAATTTCAAATTCATTTCATGTCCCTCATGCCTCAAATAAAGGGAACATTTATCAAGATTGAGCGTTTTAAAATGAAGTCATACCCATCCAAAACAAGATGACAAGAGTTCGTGGGAGCAATATCACATCATACTTCTTTCATACATTGTCCTGTACTGAATTTGATCCTTGCTTGATTCGGATGAAAGCTTGCTGGTAACTTGAGTTTCTCCACCAATCTTTGGCTTACAACATTGTTGTCGCTTTCGTAAACGAATGCAACTAAACATGGTGGCTTTCGATTAAACACCTTATTCTCTACTACCTTTCCCATAATCTTTTTCTTTACTTCCTTTTCTTTTTCTTCAATTTCCCCTCCTTCTGCAGTATATTATTCTTCTTTTTCTATTTTCTCCTTCAACGTATGTTGATCCTTCTTAGCTTCTCTTGGTGTCATGAATTTCGAATTCATTTCATGTCCCTTATGCCTCAAATAAAGGGAACATTTATCAAGATTGACCGTTTTAAAATGAAGTCATGCCCATCTCAAAAGAAGATGACAAGAGTTCGTGGGAACAATATCACATAATACTTCTTTCACACATTGTCCTATACTGAATTTGATCCTTGCTTGATTCGGATGAAGGCTTGTTGGTAACTTGAGTTTCTCCAACAATCTTTGGCTTACAAAATTGTTGTTGCTTTCGTAAACGAATGCAACTAAACATGGGTGGCCTTCGATTAAACACCTTGTTCTCTAATACCTTTTCCATAATCTTTTTCTTTACTTCCTTTTCTTTTTCTTCAATTTCCCTTCCTTCTGCAGTTTATATTTCTTCTTTTTCTATTCTTTCTTTTTCTATTTCTCCTTCAACGTATGTTGATCCTTCTTGGCTTGTCTTTGTGTCATAAATTTCAACTTCATTTCATGTCCCTCATTCCTCAAATAAAGGGAACGTTCATCAAGATTGAACGTTTTAAAATGAACCCATGCCCATCTCAAAAGAAGATGACAAGAGTTCGTGGGAACAATATCACATAATACTTCTTTCACACATTGTCCTGTACTAAATTTGATCCTTGCTTGATTCAGATGAAAGTTTGTTGGTAACTTGAGCTTCTCCACCAATCCTTGGCTTACAACATTGTTGTCGCTTTCGTAAACGAATGCAACTAAACATGGGTGGCCTTCGATTAAACACCTTGTTCTCTACTACCTTTTCCATAATCTTTTTCTTCAATTTCCCTTACTTCTACTGTTTATATTTCTTCTTTTTCTATTCTCTCTTTTTCTATTTCTCCTTCAACGTATGTTGATCCTTCTTGGCTTGTCTTGGTGTAATGAATTCCAAATTCATTTCATGTCCCTCATTCCTCAAATAAAGGGAACGTTCATCAAGATTGAGCGTTTTAAAATGAACCCATGTCCATCTCAAAAGAAGATGACAAGAGTTCGTGGGAGCAATATCACATCATACTTCTTTCATACATTGTCCTGTACTGAATTTGATCCTTGCTTGATTCGGATGAAAGCTTGCTGGTAACTTGAGATTCTCCACCAATCTTTGGCTTACAACATTGTTGTCGCTTTCGAAAACGAATGCAACTAAACATGGTTGCTTTCGATTAAACACCTTATTCTCTACTACCTTTCCCATAATCTTTTTCTTTACTTCCTTTTCTTTTTCTTCAATTTCCCCTCCTTCTGTAGTTTATTATTCTTCTTTTTCTATTTTCTCCTTCAACATATGTTGATCCTTCTTAGCTTCTCTTGGTGTCATGAATTTCGAATTCATTTCATGTCCCTCATGCCTCAAATAAAGGGAACATTTATCAAGATTGACCGTTTTAAAATGAAGTCATGCCCATCTCAAAAGAAGATGACAAGAGTTCGTGGGAACAATATCACATAATACTTCTTTCACGCATTGTCCTGTACTGAATTTGATCCTTGCTTGATTCGGATGAAGGCTTGTTGGTAACTTGAGTTTCTCCAACAATCTTTGGCTTACAACATTGTTGTCGCTTTCGTAATCGAATGCAACTAAACATGGGTGGCCTTCGATTAAACACCTTGTTCTCTACTACCTTTTCCATAATCTTTTTCTTTACTTCCTTTTCTTTTTCTTCAATTTCCCTTCCTTCTGCAGTTTATATTTCTTCTTTTTCTATTCTTTCTTTTTCTATTTCTCCTTCAACGTATGTTGATCCTTCTTGGCTTGTCTTGGTGTCATAAATTTCAACTTCATTTCATGTCCCTCATTCCTCAAATAAAGGGAACGTTCATCAAGATTGAGCGTTTTAAAATGAACCCATGCCCATCTCAAAAGAAGATGACAAGAGTTCGTGGGAACAATATCACATAATACTTCTTTCACACATTGTCCTGTACTAAATTTGATCCTTGCTTGATTCAGATGAAAGTTTGTTGGTAACTTGAGCTTCTCCACCAATCCTTGGCTTACAACATTGTTGTCGCTTTCGTAAAGGAATGCAACTAAACATGGGTGGCCTTCGATTAAACACCTTGTTCTCTACTACCTTTTCCATAATCTTTATCTTTACTTACTTTTCTTTTTCTTCAATTTCCCTTCCTTCTGCAGTTTATATTTCTTCTTTTTCATTTCTTTCTTTTTCTATTTCTCCTTCAACGTATGTTGATCCTTCTTGGCTTGTCTTGGTGTCATAAATTTCAACTTCATTTCATGTCCCTCATTCCTCAAATAAAGGGAACGTTCATCAAGATTGAGCGTTTTAAAATGAACCCATGCCCATCTCAAGAGAAGATGACAAGAGTTCGTGGGAGCAATATCACATAATACTTCTTTCACACATTGTCCTGTACTGAATATGATCCTTGCTTGATTCGGATGAAAGCTTGTTGGTAACTTGAGCTTCTCCACCAATCTTTGGCTTACAACATTATTGTCGCTTTCGTAAACGAATGCAACTAAACATGGGTGGCCTTCGATTAAACACCTTGTTCTCTACTACCTTTTCCATAATCTTTTTCTTCAATTTCCCTTACTTCTACTGTTTATATTTCTTCTTTTTCTATTCTTTCTTTTTCTATTTCTCCTTCAACGTATGTTAATCCTTCTTGGCTTGTCTTGGTGTCATGAATTTCAAATTCATTTCATGTCCCTCATGCCTCAAATAAAGGGAACATTTATCAAGATTGAGCGTTTTAAAATGAAGTCATACCCATCCAAAACAAGATGACAAGAGTTCGTGGGAGCAATATCACATCATACTTCTTTCATACATTGTCCTGTACTGAATTTGATCCTTGCTTGATTCGGATGAAAGCTTGCTGGTAACTTGAGTTTCTCCACCAATCTTTGGCTTACAACATTGTTGTCGCTTTCGTAAACGAATGCAACTAAACATGGTGGCTTTCGATTAAACACCTTATTCTCTACTACCTTTTCCATAATCTTTTTCTTTACTTCCTTTTCTTTTTCTTCAATTTCCCCTCCTTCTGCAGTATATTATTCTTCTTTTTCTATTTTCTCCTTCAACGTATGTTGATCCTTCTTAGCTTCTCTTGGTGTCATGAATTTCGAATTCATTTCATGTCCCTTATGCCTCAAATAAAGGGAACATTTATCAAGATTGACCGTTTTAAAATGAAGTCATGCCCATCTCAAAAGAAGATGACAAGAGTTCGTGGGAACAATATCACATAATACTTCTTTCACACATTGTCCTATACTGAATTTGATCCTTGCTTGATTCGGATGAAGGCTTGTTGGTAACTTGAGTTTCTCCAACAATCTTTGGCTTACAAAATTGTTGTCGCTTTCGTAAACGAATGCAACTAAACATGGGTGGCCTTCGATTAAACACCTTGTTCTCTAATACCTTTTCCATAATCTTTTTCTTTACTTCCTTTTCTTTTTCTTCAATTTCCCTTCCTTCTGCAGTTTATATTTCTTCTTTTTCTATTTCTCCTTCAACGTATGTTGATCCTTCTTGGCTTGTCTTTGTGTCATAAATTTCAACTTCATTTCATGTCCCTCATTCCTCAAATAAAGGGAACGTTCATCAAGATTGAACGTTTTAAAATGAACCCATGCCCATCTCAAAAGAAGATGACAAGAGTTCGTGGGAACAATATCACATAATAGTTCTTTCACACATTGTCATGTACTAAATTTGATCCTTGCTTGATTCAGATGAAAGTTTGTTGGTAACTTGAGCTTCTCCACCAATCCTTGGCTTACAACATTGTTGTCGCTTTCGTAAACGAATGCAACTAAACATGGGTGGCCTTCGATTAAACACCTTGTTCTCTACTACCTTTTCAATAATCTTTTTCATCAATTTCCCTTACTTCTGCAGTTTATATTTCTTCTTTTTCTATTCTTTCTTTTTCTATTTTCTCCTTCAACGTATGTTGATCCTTCTTGGCTTGTCTTGGTGTCATAAATTTCAACTACATTTGATGTCCCTCATTCCTCAAATAAAGGGAACGTTCATCAAGATTGAGCGTTTTAAAATGAACCCATGTCCATCTCAAAAGAAGATGACAAGAGTTCGTGGGAGCAATATCACATCATACTTCTTTCATACATTGTCCTGTACTGAATTTGATCCTTGCTTGATTCGGATGAAAGCTTGCTGGTAACTTGAGTTTCTCCACCAATCTTTGGCTTACAACATTGTTGTCGCTTTCGTAAACGAATGCAACTAAACATGGTGGCTTTCGATTAAACACCTTATTCTCTACTACCTTTCCCATAATCTTTTTCTTTACTTCCTTTTCTTTTTCTTCAATTTCCCCTCCTTCTGCAGTATATTATTCTTCTTTTTCTATTTTCTCCTTCAACGTATGTTGATCCTTCTTAGCTTCTCTTGGTGTCATGAATTTCGAATTCATTTCATGTCCCTTATGCCTCAAATAAAGGGAACATTTATCAAGATTGACCGTTTTAAAATGAAGTCATGCCCATCTCAAAAGAAGATGACAAGAGTTCGTGGGAACAATATCACATAATACTTCTTTCACACATTGTCCTATACTGAATTTGATCCTTGCTTGATTCGGATGAAGGCTTGTTGGTAACTTGAGTTTCTCCAACAATCTTTGGCTTACAAAATTGTTGTCGCTTTCGTAAACGAATGCAACTAAACATGGGTGGCCTTCGATTAAACACCTTGTTCTCTAATACCTTTTCCATAATCTTTTTCTTTACTTCCTTTTCTTTTTCTTCAATTTCCCTTCCTTCTGCAGTTTATATTTCTTCTTTTTCTATTTCTCCTTCAACGTATGTTGATCCTTCTTGGCTTGTCTTTGTGTCATAAATTTCAACTTCATTTCATGTCCCTCATTCCTCAAATAAAGGGAACGTTCATCAAGATTGAACGTTTTAAAATGAACCCATGCCCATCTCAAAAGAAGATGACAAGAGTTCGTGGGAACAATATCACATAATAGTTCTTTCACACATTGTCATGTACTAAATTTGATCCTTGCTTGATTCAGATGAAAGTTTGTTGGTAACTTGAGCTTCTCCACCAATCCTTGGCTTACAACATTGTTGTCGCTTTCGTAAACGAATGCAACTAAACATGGGTGGCCTTCGATTAAACACCTTGTTCTCTACTACCTTTTCAATAATCTTTTTCATCAATTTCCCTTACTTCTGCAGTTTATATTTCTTCTTTTTCTATTCTTTCTTTTTCTATTTCTCCTTCAACGTATGTCGATCCTTCTTGGCTTGTCTTGGTGTCAAGAATTTCAAATTCATTTCATGTCCCTCATGCCTCAAATAAAGGGAACATTCATCAAGATTTTTGCGTTTTAAAATGAAGTCATGCCCATCTCAAAAGAAGATGACAAGAGTTCGTGGGAACAATATCACATAATACTTCTTTCACACAATGTCCTGTACTGAATTTGATCCTTGCTTGATTCGGATGAAAGCTTGTTGGTAACTTGGGTTTCTCCACCAATCTTTGGCTTACAACATTGTGATCGCTTTCGTAAACGAATGCAACTAAACATGGGTGGCCTTCGATTAAACACCTTGTTCTCTACTACCTTTTCAATAATCTTTTTCTTCAATTTCCCTTCCTTCTGCAGTTTATATTTCTTCTTTTTCTATTCTTTCTTTTTCTATTTTCTCCTTCAACGTATGTTGATCCTTCTTGGCTTGTCTTGGTGTCACAAATTTCAACTTCATTTCATGTCCCTCATTCCTCAAATAAAGGGAACATTTATCAAGATTGAGCGTTTTAAAATGAAGTCATGCCCATCTCAAAAGAAGATGACAAGAGTTCGTGGGAGCAATATCACATAATACTTCTTTCACACATTGTCCTGTACTGAATTTGATCCTTGCTTGATTCAGATGAAAGCTTGTTGGTAACTTGAGTTTCTCCACCAATCTTTGGCGTACAACATTGTTGTTGCTTTCGTAAACGAATGCAACTAAACATGGGTGGCCTTCGATTACACACCTTGTTCTCTACTACCTTTTCCATAATCTTTTTCTTTCCTTCCTTTTCTTTTTCTTCAATTTCCCTTCCTTCTACAGTTTATTTTTCTTCTTTTTCTATTCTTTCTTTTTCTATTTTCTCCTGCAACGTATGTTGATCCTTCTTGGCTTCTCTTGGTGTCATGAATTTCAAATTCATTTCATGTCCCTCATCCCTCAAATAAAGGGAACACTTATCAAGATTGAGCGTTTTAAAATGAAGCCATGCCCATCTCAAAAGAAGATGACAAGATTTTGCGGGAACAATATCACATAATACTTCTTTCACACATTCTCCTGTACTGAATTTGAGCCTTGCTTGATTCGGATGAAAGCTTGTTTGTAACTTGAGTTTGTCCACCAATCTTTGGCTTACAACATTGTTGTCGCTTTCTTAAACGAATGCAACTAAACATGGGTGGCCTTCGATTAAACACCTTGTTCTCTACTACCTTTTCCATAATCTTTTTCTTTACTTCCTTTTCTATTTCTTCAATTTCCCTTCCTTCTGCAGTTTATATTTCTTCTTTTTCTATTCTTTCTTTTTCTATTTTCTCCTTCAACGTATATTGATCCTTCTTGGCTTGTCTTGGTGTCATGAATTTCAAATTCATTTCATGTCCCTCATGCCTCAAATAAAGGGAACATTTATCAAGATTGAGCGTTTTAAAATGAAGTCATGCCCATCTCAAAAGAAGATGACAAGAGTTCGTGGGAGCAATATCACATAATACTTCTTTCACACATTGTCCTGTACTGAATATGATCCTTTCTTCATTCGGATGAAAGCTTGTTGGTAACTTGAGCTTCTCCACCAATCTTTGGCTTACAACATTGTTGTCGCTTTCGTAAACGAATGCAACTAAACATGGGTGGCCTTCGATTAAACACCTTGTTCTCTACTACCATTTCCATAATCTTTTTCTTCAATTTCCCCTACTTCTACTGTTTATATTTCTTCTTTTTCTATTCTTTCTTTTTTTACTTTCTCCTTCAACGTATGTTGATCCTTCTTGGCTTGTCTTGGTGTCATGAATTTCAAATTCATTTCATGTCCCTCATCCCTCAAATAAAGGGAACACTTATCAAGATTGAGCGTTTTAAAATGAACCCATGCCTATCTCGAAAGAAGATGACAAGATTTTGCGGGAACAATATCACATAATACTTCTTTCACACATTGTCCTGTACTGAATATGATCCTTGCTTGATTCGGATGAAAGCTTGTTGGTAACTTGAGTTTCTCCACCAATCTTTGGCTTACAACATTGTTGTCGCTTTCGTAAACGAATGCAACTAAACATGGGTGGCCTTCGATTAAACACCTTGTTCTCTACTACCTTTTTCATAATCTCTTTCTTTACTTCCATTTCTTTTTCTTCAAATTCCCTTCCTTCTGCAGTTTATTTTTCTTCTTTTTCTATTCTTTCTTTTTCTATTTTCTCCTTCAACGTATGTTGATCCTTCTTGGTTTGTCTTGGTGTCATAAATTTCAACTTCATTTCATGTCGCTCATGCCTCAAATAAAGGGAACGTTCATTAAGATTGAGCGTTTTAAAATGAAGCCATGCCCATCTCAAAAGAAGATGACAAGAGTTCGTGGGAGCACTACCACATAATACTTCTTTCAAACATTGTCCTGTACTGAATTTGATCCTTTCTTGATCCGGATGAAAGCTTGTTGGTAACTTGAGTTTCTCCACCAATCTTTGGCTTACAACATTGTTGTCGCATTCGTAAACGAATGCAACTAAACATGGGTGGCCTTCGATTAAACACCTTGTTCTCTACTACCTTTTCCATAATCTTTTCCTTTACTTCCTTTTCTTTTTCTTCAATTTCCCTTCCTTCTGCAGTTTATATTTCTTCTTTTTCTATTCTTTCTTTTTCTATTTTCGCCTTCAACGTATGTTGATCCTTCTTGGCTTGTCTTGGTGTCATGAATTTCAAATTCATTTCATGTTCCTCATGCCTCAAATAAAGGGAACATTTATCAAGATTGAGTGTTTTAAAATGAAGTCATGCCCATCTCAAAAGAAGATGACAAGAGTTCGTGGGAGTAATATCACATAATTCTTCTTTCACACATTGTCCTGTACTGAATTTGATCCTTGCTTGATTCGGATGAAAGCTTGTTGGTAACTTGAGTTTCTTCACCAATCTTTGACTTACAACATTGTGGTCGCTTTCGTAAACGAATGCAACTAAACATGGGTGGCCTTCGATTAAACACCTTGTTCTCTACTACCTTTTCCATAATCTTTTTCTGCAATTTCCCTTCCTTCTACAGTTTATATTTCTGCTTTTTCTATTCTTTCTTTTTCTATTTTCTCCTTCAACGTATGTTGATCCTTCTTGGCTTGTCTTGGTGTCATGAATTTCAAATTCATTTCATGTCCCTCATCCCTCAAATAAAGGGAACACTTATCAAGATTGAGCGTTTTAAAATGAAGCCATGCCCATCTCAAAAGAAGATGACAAGATTTTGCGGGAACAATATCACATAATACTTCTTTCACACATTCTCCTGTACTGAATTTGAGCCTTGCTTGATTCGGATGAAAGCTTGTTTGTAACTTGAGTTTGTCCACCAATCTTTGGCTTACAACATTGTTGTCACTTTCTTAAACGAATGCAACTAAACATGGGTGGCCTTCGATTAAACACCTTGTTCTCTACTACCTTTTCCATAATCTTTTTCTTTACTTCCTTTTCTTTTTCTTGAATTTCCCTTCCTTCTGCAGTTTATATTTCTTCTTTTTCTATTCTTTCTTTTTCTATTTTCTCCTTCAACGTATATTGATCCTTCTTGGCTTGTCTTGGTGTCATGAATTTCAAATTCATTTCATGTCCCTCATGCCTCAAATAAAGGGAACATTTATCAAGATTGAGCGTTTTAAAATGAAGTCATGCCCATCTCAAAAGAAGATGACAAGAGTTCGTGGGAGCAATATCACATAATACTTCTTTCACACATTGTCTTGTACTGAATATGATCCTTTCTTGATTCGGATGAAAGCTTGTTGGTAACTTGAGCTTCTCCACCAATCTTTGGCTTACAACATTGTTGTCGCTTTCGTAAACGAATGCAACTAAACATGGGTGGCCTTCGATTAAACACCTTGTTCTCTACTACCATTTCCATAATCTTTTTCTTCAATTTCCCTTACTTCTACTGTTTATATTTCTTCTTTTTCTATTCTTTCTTTTTTTACTTTCTCCTTCAACGTATGTTGATCCTTCTTGGCTTGTCTTGGTGTCATGAATTTCAAATTCATTTCATGTCCCTCATGCCTCAAATAAAGGGAACATTTATCAAGATTGAGCGTTTTAAAATGAAGCGATGCCCATCCCAAAAGAAGATTACAAGATTTTGCGGGAACAATATCACATAATACTTCTTTCACACATTGTCCTGTATTGAATTTGAACCTTGCTTGATTCGGATGAAAGCTTGTTGGTAACTTGAGTTTCTCCACCAATCTTTGGCTTACAACATTGTTGTCGCATTCGTAAACGAATGCAACTAAACATGGGTGGCCTTCGATTAAACACCTTGTTCTCTACTACCTTTTCCATAATCTTTTCCTTTACTTCCTTTTCTTTTTCTTCAATTTCCCTTCCTTCTGCAGTTTATATTTCTTCTTTTTCTATTCTTTCTTTTTCTATTTTCGCCTTCAACGTATGTTGATCCTTCTTGGCTTGTCTTGGTGTCATGAATTTCAAATTCATTTCATGTTCCTCATGCCTCAAATAAAGGGAACATTTATCAAGATTGAGTGTTTTAAAATGAAGTCATGCCCATCTCAAAAGAAGATGACAAGAGTTCGTGGGAGTAATATCACATAATTCTTCTTTCACACATTGTCCTGTACTGAATTTGATCCTTGCTTGATTCGGATGAAAGCTTGTTGGTAACTTGAGTTTCTTCACCAATCTTTGACTTACAACATTGTGGTCGCTTTCGTAAACGAATGCAACTAAACATGGGTGGCCTTCGATTAAACACCTTGTTCTCTACTACCTTTTCCATAATCTTTTTCTGCAATTTCCCTTCCTTCTACAGTTTATATTTCTGCTTTTTCTATTCTTTCTTTTTCTATTTTCTCCTTCAACGTATGTTGATCCTTCTTGGCTTGTCTTGGTGTCATGAATTTCAAATTCATTTCATGTCCCTCATCCCTCAAATAAAGGGAACACTTATCAAGATTGAGCGTTTTAAAATGAAGCCATGCCCATCTCAAAAGAAGATGACAAGATTTTGCGGGAACAATATCACATAATACTTCTTTCACACATTCTCCTGTACTGAATTTGAGCCTTGCTTGATTCGGATGAAAGCTTGTTTGTAACTTGAGTTTGTCCACCAATCTTTGGCTTACAACATTGTTGTCACTTTCTTAAACGAATGCAACTAAACATGGGTGGCCTTCGATTAAACACCTTGTTCTCTACTACCTTTTCCATAATCTTTTTCTTTACTTCCTTTTCTTTTTCTTGAATTTCCCTTCCTTCTGCAGTTTATATTTCTTCTTTTTCTATTCTTTCTTTTTCTATTTTCTCCTTCAACGTATATTGATCCTTCTTGGCTTGTCTTGGTGTCATGAATTTCAAATTCATTTCATGTCCCTCATGCCTCAAATAAAGGGAACATTTATCAAGATTGAGCGTTTTAAAATGAAGTCATGCCCATCTCAAAAGAAGATGACAAGAGTTCGTGGGAGCAATATCACATAATACTTCTTTCACACATTGTCTTGTACTGAATATGATCCTTTCTTGATTCGGATGAAAGCTTGTTGGTAACTTGAGCTTCTCCACCAATCTTTGGCTTACAACATTGTTGTCGCTTTCGTAAACGAATGCAACTAAACATGGGTGGCCTTCGATTAAACACCTTGTTCTCTACTACCATTTCCATAATCTTTTTCTTCAATTTCCCTTACTTCTACTGTTTATATTTCTTCTTTTTCTATTCTTTCTTTTTTTACTTTCTCCTTCAACGTATGTTGATCCTTCTTGGCTTGTCTTGGTGTCATGAATTTCAAATTCATTTCATGTCCCTCATGCCTCAAATAAAGGGAACATTTATCAAGATTGAGCGTTTTAAAATGAAGCGATGCCCATCCCAAAAGAAGATTACAAGATTTTGCGGGAACAATATCACATAATACTTCTTTCACACATTGTCCTGTATTGAATTTGAACCTTGCTTGATTCGGATGAAAGCTTGTTGGTAACTTGAGTTTCTCCACCAATCTTTGGCTTACAACATTGTTGTCGCTTTCGTAAACGAATGCAACTAAACATGGGTGGCCTTCGATTAAACACCTTGTTCTCTACTACCTTTTTCATAATCTCTTTCTTTACTTCCTTTTCTTTTTCTTCAAATTCCCTTCCTTCTGCAGTTTATTTTTCTTCTTTTTCTATTCTTTCTTTTTCTATTTTCTCCTTCAACGTATGTTGATCCTTCTTGGCTTGTCTTGGTGTCATAAATTTCAACTTCATTTCATGTCGCTCATGCCTCAAATAAAGGGAACGTTCATTAAGATTGAGCGTTTTAAAATGAAGCCATGCCCATCTCAAAAGAAGATGACAAGAGTTCGTGGGAGCACTACCACATAATACTTCGTTCAAACATTGTCCTGTACTGAATTTGATCCTTTCTTGATCCGGATGAAAGCTTGTTGGTAACTTGAGTTTCTCCACCAATCTTTGGCTAACAACATTGTTGTCGCTTTCGTAAACGAATGCAACTAAACATGGGTGGCCTTCGATTAAACACCTTGTTCTCTACTACCTTTTCCATAATCTTTTAATTTACTTCCTTTTCTTTTTCTTCAATTTCCCTTCCTTCTACAGTTTATATTTCTTCTTTTTCTATTCTTTCTTTTTCTATTTTCTCCTTCAACGTATGTTGATCCTTCTTGGCTTGTCTTGGTGTCATAAATTTCAACTTCATTTCATGTCCCTCATTCCTCAAATAAAGGGAACGTTCATCAAGATTGAGCGTTTTAAAATGAACCCATGCCCATCTCAAAAGAAGATGACAAGAGTTCGTGGGAACAATATCACATAATACTTCTTTCACACATTGTCCTGTACTGAATTTGATCCTCGCTTGATTCGGATGAAAGCTTGTTGGTAACTTGGGTTTCTCCACCAATATTTGGCTTACAACATTGTTGTCGCTTTCGTAAACGAATGCAACTAAACATGGGTGGCCTTCGATTAAACACCTTGTTCTCTACTACCTTTTCCATAATCTTTTTCTTCAATTTCCCTTCCTTCTACAGTTTATATTTCTTCTTTTTCTATTCTTTCTTTTTCTATTTTCTCCTTCAACGTATGTTGATCCTTCTTGGCTTGTCTTGGTGTCATAAATTTCAACTTCATTTCATGTCCCTCATTCCTCAAATAAAGGGAACGTTCATCAAGATTGAGCGTTTTAAAATGAACCCATGCCCATCTCAAAAGAAGATGACAAGAGTTCGTGGGAACAATATCACATAATACTTCTTTCACACATTGTCCTGTACTGAATTTGATCCTCGCTTGATTCGGATGAAAGCTTGTTGGTAACTTGGGTTTCTCCACCAATATTTGGCTTACAACATTGTTGTCGCTTTCGTAAACGAATGCAACTAAACATGGGTGGCCTTCGATTAAACACCTTGTTCTCTACTACCTTTTCCATAATCTTTTTCTTCAATTTCCCTTCCTTCTACAGTTTATATTTCTTCTTTTTCTATTCTTTCTTTTTCTATTTTCTCCTTCAACGTATGTTGATCCTTCTTGGCTTGTCTTGGTGTCATAAATTTCAACTTCATTTCATGTCCCTCATTCCTCAAATAAAGGGAACGTTCATCAAGATTGAGCGTTTTAAAATGAACCCATGCCCATCTCAAAAGAAGATGACAAGAGTTCGTGGGAACAATATCACATAATACTTCTTTCACACATTGTCCTGTACTAAATTTGATCCTTGCTTGATTCAGATGAAAACTTGTTGGTAACTTGAGTTTCTCCACCAATCCTTGGCTTACAACATTGTTGTCGCTTTCGTAAACGAATGCAACTAAACATGGGTGGCCTTCGATTAAACACCTTGTTCTCTACTACCTTTTCCATAATCTTTTTCTTCAATTTCCCTTCCTTCTGCAGTTTATATTTCTACTTTTTCTATTCTTTCTTTTCCCATTTTCTCCTTCAACGTATGTTGATCCTTCTTGGCTTGTCTTGGTGTCATAAATTTCAATTTCATTTCATGTCCCTCATTCCTCAAATAAAGGGAACGTTCATCAAGATTGAGCGTTTTAAAATGAACTCATGCCCATCTCAAAAGGAGATGACAAGAGTTCGTGGGAGCAATATCACATCATACTTCTTTCACACATTGTCCTGTACTGAATTTGATCCTTGGTTGATTCGGATGAAAGCTTGCTGGTAACTTGAGTTGCTCCACCAATCTTTGGCTTACAACATTGTTGTCGCTTTCCTAAACGAATGCAACTAAACATGGGTGGCCTTCGATTAAACACCTTGTTCTCTACTACCTTTTCCATAATCTTTTTCTTCAATTTCCCTTCCTTCTACAGTTTATATTTCATCTTTTTCTATTCTTTATTTTTCTATTTCTCCTTCAACGTATGTTAATTCTTCTTGGCTTCTCTTGGTGTCATGAATTTCAAATTCATTTCATGTCCTTCATGCCTCAAATAAAGGGAACATTGATCAATATTGAGCGTTTTAAAATGAAGCCATGCCCATCTCAAAAGAAGATGACAAGAGTTCGTGGGAACAATATCACATAATACTTCTTTCATACATTGTCCTGTACTGAATTTGATCCTTGCTTGATTCGGATGAAAGTTTGTTGGTAACTTGAGTTTCTCCACTAATCTTTCCCTTACAACATTGTTGTCGCTTTCCTAAACGAATGCAACTAAACATGGGGGGCCTTCGATTAAACACCTTGTTCTCTACTACCTTTTCCATAATCTTTTTCTTCAATTTCCCTTCCTTCTACAGTTTATATTTCTTCTTTTTCTATTCTTTCTTTTTTTACTTTCTCCTTCAACGTATGTTGATCCTTCTTGGCTTGTCTTGGTGTCATGAATTTCAAATTCATTTCATGTCCCTCATGCCTCAAATAAAGGGAACATTTATCAAGATTGAGCGTTTTAAAATGAAGCGATGCCCATCCCAAAAGAAGATTACAAGATTTTGCGGGAACAATATCACATAATACTTCTTTCACACATTGTCCTGTATTGAATTTGAACCTTGCTTGATTCGGATGAAAGCTTGTTGGTAACTTGAGTTTCTCCACCAATCTTTGGCTTACAACATTGTTGTCGCTTTCGTAAACGAATGCAACTAAACATGGGTGGCCTTCGATTAAACACCTTGTTCTCTACTACCTTTTTCATAATCTCTTTCTTTACTTCCTTTTCTTTTTCTTCAAATTCCCTTCCTTCTGCAGTTTATTTTTCTTCTTTTTCTATTCTTTCTTTTTCTATTTTCTCCTTCAACGTATGTTGATCCTTCTTGGCTTGTCTTGGTGTCATAAATTTCAACTTCATTTCATGTCGCTCATGCCTCAAATAAAGGGAACGTTCATTAAGATTGAGCGTTTTAAAATGAAGCCATGCCCATCTCAAAAGAAGATGACAAGAGTTCGTGGGAGCACTACCACATAATACTTCGTTCAAACATTGTCCTGTACTGAATTTGATCCTTTCTTGATCCGGATGAAAGCTTGTTGGTAACTTGAGTTTCTCCACCAATCTTTGGCTAACAACATTGTTGTCGCTTTCGTAAACGAATGCAACTAAACATGGGTGGCCTTCGATTAAACACCTTGTTCTCTACTACCTTTTCCATAATCTTTTAATTTACTTCCTTTTCTTTTTCTTCAATTTCCCTTCCTTCTACAGTTTATATTTCTTCTTTTTCTATTCTTTCTTTTTCTATTTTCTCCTTCAACGTATGTTGATCCTTCTTGGCTTGTCTTGGTGTCATAAATTTCAACTTCATTTCATGTCCCTCATTCCTCAAATAAAGGGAACGTTCATCAAGATTGAGCGTTTTAAAATGAACCCATGCCCATCTCAAAAGAAGATGACAAGAGTTCGTGGGAACAATATCACATAATACTTCTTTCACACATTGTCCTGTACTGAATTTGATCCTCGCTTGATTCGGATGAAAGCTTGTTGGTAACTTGGGTTTCTCCACCAATATTTGGCTTACAACATTGTTGTCGCTTTCGTAAACGAATGCAACTAAACATGGGTGGCCTTCGATTAAACACCTTGTTCTCTACTACCTTTTCCATAATCTTTTTCTTCAATTTCCCTTCCTTCTACAGTTTATATTTCTTCTTTTTCTATTCTTTCTTTTTCTATTTTCTCCTTCAACGTATGTTGATCCTTCTTGGCTTGTCTTGGTGTCATAAATTTCAACTTCATTTCATGTCCCTCATTCCTCAAATAAAGGGAACGTTCATCAAGATTGAGCGTTTTAAAATGAACCCATGCCCATCTCAAAAGAAGATGACAAGAGTTCGTGGGAACAATATCACATAATACTTCTTTCACACATTGTCCTGTACTGAATTTGATCCTCGCTTGATTCGGATGAAAGCTTGTTGGTAACTTGGGTTTCTCCACCAATATTTGGCTTACAACATTGTTGTCGCTTTCGTAAACGAATGCAACTAAACATGGGTGGCCTTCGATTAAACACCTTGTTCTCTACTACCTTTTCCATAATCTTTTTCTTCAATTTCCCTTCCTTCTACAGTTTATATTTCTTCTTTTTCTATTCTTTCTTTTTCTATTTTCTCCTTCAACGTATGTTGATCCTTCTTGGCTTGTCTTGGTGTCATAAATTTCAACTTCATTTCATGTCCCTCATTCCTCAAATAAAGGGAACGTTCATCAAGATTGAGCGTTTTAAAATGAACCCATGCCCATCTCAAAAGAAGATGACAAGAGTTCGTGGGAACAATATCACATAATACTTCTTTCACACATTGTCCTGTACTAAATTTGATCCTTGCTTGATTCAGATGAAAACTTGTTGGTAACTTGAGTTTCTCCACCAATCCTTGGCTTACAACATTGTTGTCGCTTTCGTAAACGAATGCAACTAAACATGGGTGGCCTTCGATTAAACACCTTGTTCTCTACTACCTTTTCCATAATCTTTTTCTTCAATTTCCCTTCCTTCTGCAGTTTATATTTCTACTTTTTCTATTCTTTCTTTTCCCATTTTCTCCTTCAACGTATGTTGATCCTTCTTGGCTTGTCTTGGTGTCATAAATTTCAATTTCATTTCATGTCCCTCATTCCTCAAATAAAGGGAACGTTCATCAAGATTGAGCGTTTTAAAATGAACTCATGCCCATCTCAAAAGGAGATGACAAGAGTTCGTGGGAGCAATATCACATCATACTTCTTTCACACATTGTCCTGTACTGAATTTGATCCTTGGTTGATTCGGATGAAAGCTTGCTGGTAACTTGAGTTGCTCCACCAATCTTTGGCTTACAACATTGTTGTCGCTTTCCTAAACGAATGCAACTAAACATGGGTGGCCTTCGATTAAACACCTTGTTCTCTACTACCTTTTCCATAATCTTTTTCTTCAATTTCCCTTCCTTCTACAGTTTATATTTCATCTTTTTCTATTCTTTATTTTTCTATTTCTCCTTCAACGTATGTTAATTCTTCTTGGCTTCTCTTGGTGTCATGAATTTCAAATTCATTTCATGTCCTTCATGCCTCAAATAAAGGGAACATTGATCAATATTGAGCGTTTTAAAATGAAGCCATGCCCATCTCAAAAGAAGATGACAAGAGTTCGTGGGAACAATATCACATAATACTTCTTTCATACATTGTCCTGTACTGAATTTGATCCTTGCTTGATTCGGATGAAAGTTTGTTGGTAACTTGAGTTTCTCCACTAATCTTTCCCTTACAACATTGTTGTCGCTTTCCTAAACGAATGCAACTAAACATGGGGGGCCTTCGATTAAACACCTTGTTCTCTACTACCTTTTCCATAATCTTTTTCTTCAATTTCCCTTCCTTCTACAGTTTATATTTCTTCTTTTTCTATTCTTTCTTTTTCTATTTTCTCCTTCAACATATGTTGATCCTTCTTGGCTTGTCTTGGTGTCATAAATTTCAACTTCATTTCATGTCCCTCATTCCTCAAATAAAGGGAACGTTCATCAAGATTGAGCGTTTTAAAATGAACCCATGCCCATCTCAAAAGAAGATGACAAGAGTTCGTGGGAACAATATCACATAATACTTCTTTCACACATTGTCCTGTACTGAATTTGATCCTCGCTTGATTCGGATGAAAGCTTGTTGGTAACTTGGGTTTCTCCACCAATCTTTGGCTTACAACATTGTTGTCGCTTTCGTAAACGAATGCAACTAAACATGGGTGGCCTTCGATTAAACACCTTGTTCTCTACTACCTTTTCCATAATCTTTTTCTTCAATTTCCCTTCCTTCTACAGTTTATATTTCTTCTTTTTCTATTCTTTCTTTTTCTATTTTCTCCTTCAACGTATGTTGATCCTTCTTGGCTTGTCTTGGTGTCATAAATTTCAACTTCATTTCATGTCCCTCATTCCTCAAATAAAGGGAACGTTCATCAAGATTGAGCGTTTTAAAATGAACTCATGCCCATCTCAAAAGGAGATTAAAGAGTTCGTGGGAGCAATATCACATCATACTTCTTTCACACATTGTCCTGTACTGAATTTGATCCTTGGTTGATTCGGATGAAAGCTTGCTGGTAACTTGAGTTTCTCCAACAATCCTTGGCTTACAACATTGTTGTCGCTTTCGTAGACGAATGCAACTAAACATGGGTGGCCGTCGATTAAACACCTTGTTCTCTACTACCTTTTCCATAATCTTTTTCTTCAATTTTCCTTCCTTCTGCAGTTTATATTTCTACTTTTTCTATTCTTTCTTTTCCCATTTTCTCCTTCAACGTATGTTGATCCTTCTTGGCTTGTCCTGGTGTCATAAATTTCAACTTCATTTCATGTCCCTCATTCCTCAAATAAAGGGAACGTTCATCAAGATTGAGCGTTTTAAAATGAGCTCATGCCCATCTCAAAAGGAGATGACAAGAGTTCGTGGGAGCAATATCACATCATACTTCTTTCACACATTGTCCTGTACTGAATTTGATCCTTGGTTGATTCGGATGAAAGCTTGCTGGTAACTTGAGTTTCTCCACCAATCTTTGGCTTACAACATTGTTGTCGCTTTCGTAAACGAATGCCACTAAACATGGGTGGCTTTCGATTAAACACCTTGTTCTCTACTACCTTTTCCATAATCTTTTTCTTTACTTCCTTTTCTTTTTCTTAAATTTCCTCTCCTTCTGCAGTTTATTTTTCTTCTTTTTCTATTTTCTCCTTCAACGTATGTTGATCCTTCTTGGCTTGTCTTGGTGTCAAGAATTTCAAATTCATTTCATGTCCCTCATGCCTCAAATAAAGGGAACATTTCTCAAGATTGAGCGTTTTAAAATGAAGTCATGCCCATCTCAAAAGAAGATGACAATAGTTCGTGGGAACAATATCACATAATACTTCTTTCACACATTGTCCTGTACTGAATTTGATCCTTGCTTGATTCGGATGAAACCTTGTTGGTAACTTGAGTTTCTCCACCAATTTTTGGCTTACATCATTGTTGTCGCTTTCGTAAACGAATGGAACTAAACATGTGTGGCCTTCGATTAAACACCTTGTTCTCTACTACCTTTTCCATAATCTTTTTCTTTACTTCCTTTTCTTTTTCTTCAATTTCCTTTCCTTCTGCAATTTATATTTCTTCTTTTTCTATTCTTTCTTTTTCTATTTTCTCCTTCAACTTATGTTGATCCTTCTTGGCTTGTCTTGGTGTCATGAATTTCAAATTCATTTCATGAATTTCAAATTCATTTCATGTCCCTCATGCCTCAAATAAAGGGAACATTTATCAAGATTGAGCGTTTTAAAATGAAGTCATGCCCATCTCAAAGGAAGATGACAAGAGTTCGTGGGAACAATATCACATAATACTTCTTTCACACATTGTCATGTATTGAATTTGATCCTTGCTTGATTTAGATGAAAGCTTGTTGGTAACTTGAGTTTCTCCACCAATCTTTGGCTTACAACATTGTTGTCGCTTTCGTAAACGAATGCAACTAAACATGGGTGGCCTTCGATTAAACACCTTGTTCTCTACTACCTTTTCCATAATCTTTTTCTTCAATTTCCCTTCCTTCTACAGTTTATATTTCTTCTTTTTCTATTCTTTCTTTTTCTATTTTCTCCTTCAACGTATGCTGATCCTTCTTGGCTTGTCTTGGTGTCATAAATTTCAACTTCATTTCATGTCCCTCATTCCTCAAATAAAGGGAACGTTCATCAAGATTGAGCGTTTTAAAATGAACCCATGCCCATCTCAAAAGAAGATGACAAGAGTTCGTGGGAACAATATCACATAATACTTCTTTCACACATTGTCCTGTACTGAATTTGATCCTCGCTTGATTCGGATGAAAGCTTGTTGGTAACTTGGGTTTCTCCACCAATATTTGGCTTACAACATTGTTGTCGCTTTCGTAAACGAATGCAACTAAACATGGGTGGCCTTCGATTAAACACCTTGTTCTCTACTACCTTTTCCATAATCTTTTTCTTCAATTTCCCTTCCTTCTACAGTTTATATTTCTTCTTTTTCTATTCTTTCTTTTTCTATTTTCTCCTTCAACGTATGTTGATCCTTCTTGGCTTGTCTTGGTGTCATAAATTTCAACTTCATTTCATGTCCCTCATTCCTCAAATAAAGGGAACGTTCATCAAGATTGAGCGTTTTAAAATGAACCCATGCCCATCTCAAAAGAAGATGACAAGAGTTCGTGGGAACAATATCACATAATACTTCTTTCACACATTGTCCTGTACTAAATTTGATCCTTGCTTGATTCAGATGAAAACTTGTTGGTAACTTGAGTTTCTCCACCAATCCTTGGCTTACAACATTGTTGTCGCTTTCGTAAACGAATGCCACTAAACATGGGTGGCTTTCGATTAAACACCTTGTTCTCTACTACCTTTTCCATAATCTTTTTCTTTACTTCCTTTTCTTTTTCTTAAATTTCCTCTCCTTCTGCAGTTTATTTTTCTTCTTTTTCTATTTTCTCCTTCAACGTATGTTGATCCTTCTTGGCTTGTCTTGGTGTCAAGAATTTCAAATTCATTTCATGTCCCTCATGCCTCAAATAAAGGGAACATTTCTCAAGATTGAGCGTTTTAAAATGAAGTCATGCCCATCTCAAAAGAAGATGACAAGAGTTCGTGGGAACAATATCACATAATACTTCTTTCACACATTGTCCTGTACTGAATTTGATCCTTGCTTGATTCGGATGAAACCTTGTTGGTAACTTGAGTTTCTCCACCAATTTTTGGCTTACATCATTGTTGTCGCTTTCGTAAACGAATGCAACTAAACATGTGTGGCCTTCGATTAAACACCTTGTTCTCTACTACCTTTTCCATAATCTTTTTCTTTACTTCCTTTTCTTTTTCTTCAATTTCCTTTCCTTCTGCAATTTATATTTCTTCTTTTTCTATTCTTTCTTTTTCTATTTTCTCCTTCAACTTATGTTGATCCTTCTTGGCTTGTCTTGGTGTCATGAATTTCAAATTCATTTCATGAATTTCAAATTCATTTCATGTTCCTCATGCCTCAAATAAAGGGAACATTTATCAAGATTGAGCGTTTTAAAATGAAGTCATGCCCATCTCAAAGGAAGATGACAAGAGTTCGTGGGAACAATATCACATAATACTTCTTTCACACATTGTCATGTATTGAATTTGATCCTTGCTTGATTTAGATGAAAGCTTGTTGGTAACTTGAGTTTCTCCACCAATCTTTGGCTTACAACATTGTTGTCGCTTTCGTAAACGAATGCAACTAAACATGGGTGGCCTTCGATTAAACACCTTGTTCTCTACTACCTTTTCCATAATCTTTTTCTTCAATTTCCCTTCCTTCTACAGTTTATATTTCTTCTTTTTCTATTCTTTCTTTTTCTATTTTCTCCTTCAACGTATGTTGATCCTTCTTGGCTTGTCTTGGTGTCATAAATTTCAACTTCATTTCATGTCCCTCATTCCTCAAATAAAGGGAACGTTCATCAAGATTGAGCGTTTTAAAATGAACCCTTGCCCATCTCAAAAGAAGATGACAAGAGTTCGTGGGAACAATATCACATAATACTTCTTTCACACATTGTCCTGTACTGAATTTGATCCTCGCTTGATTCGGATGAAAGCTTGTTGGTAACTTGGGTTTCTCCACCAATATTTGGCTTACAACATTGTTGTCGCTTTCGTAAACGAATGCAACTAAACATGGGTGGCCTTCGATTAAACACCTTGTTCTCTACTACCTTTTCCATAATCTTTTTCTTCAATTTCCCTTCCTTCTACAGTTTATATTTCTTCTTTTTCTATTCTTTCTTTTTCTATTTTCTCCTTCAACGTATGTTGATCCTTCTTGGCTTGTCTTGGTGTCAAGAATTTCAAATTCATTTCATGTCCCTCATGCCTCAAATAAAGGGAACATTTCTCAAGATTGAGCGTTTTAAAATGAAGTCATGCCCATCTCAAAAGAAGATGACAAGAGTTCGTGGGAACAATATCACATAATACTTCTTTCACACATTGTCATGTATTGAATTTGATCCTTGCTTGATTTAGATGAAAGCTTGTTGGTAACTTGAGTTTCTCCACCAATCTTTGGCTTACAACATTGTTGTCGCTTTCGTAAACGAATGCAACTAAACATGGGTGGCCTTCGATTAAACACCTTGTTCTCTACTACCTTTTCCATAATCTTTTTCTTCAATTTCCCTTCCTTCTACAGTTTATATTTCTTCTTTTTCTATTCTTTCTTTTTCTATTTTCTCCTTCAACGTATGTTGATCCTTCTTGGCTTGTCTTGGTGTCATAAATTTCAACTTCATTTCATGTCCCTCATTCCTCAAATAAAGGGAACGTTCATCAAGATTGAGCGTTTTAAAATGAACCCATGCCCATCTCAAAAGAAGATGACAAGAGTTCGTGGGAACAATATCACATAATACTTCTTTCACACATTGTCCTGTACTGAATTTGATCCTCGCTTGATTCGGATGAAAGCTTGTTGGTAACTTGGGTTTCTCCACCAATCTTTGGCTTACAACATTGTTGTCGCTTTCGTAAACGAATGCAACTAAACATGGGTGGCCTTCGATTAAACACCTTGTTCTCTACTACCTTTTCCATAATCTTTTTCTTCAATTTCCCTTCCTTCTACAGTTTATATTTCTTCTTTTTCTATTCTTTCTTTTTCTATTTTCTCCTTCAACGTATGTTGATCCTTCTTGGCTTGTCTTGGTGTCATAAATTTCAACTTCATTTCATGTCCCTCATTCCTCAAATAAAGGGAACGTTCATCAAGATTGAGCGTTTTAAAATGAACCCATGCCCATCTCAAAAGAAGATGACAAGAGTTCGTGGGAACAATATCACATAATACTTCTTTCACACATTGTCCTGTACTAAATTTGATCCTTGCTTGATTCAGATGAAAACTTGTTGGTAACTTGAGTTTCTCCACCAATCCTTGGCTTACAACATTGTTGTCGCTTTCGTAAATGAATGCAACTAAACATGGGTGGCCTTCGATTAAACACCTTGTTCTCTACTACCTTTTCCATAATCTTTTTCTTCAATTTCCCTTCCTTCTGCAGTTTATATTTCTACTTTTTCTATTCTTTCTTTTCCCATTTTCTCCTTCAACGTATGTTGATCCTTCTTGGCTTGTCTTGGTGTCATAAATTTCAATTTCATTTCATGTCCCTCATTCCTCAAATAAAGGGAATGTTCATCAAGATTGAGCGTTTTAAAATGAACTCATGCCCATCTCAAAAGGAGATGACAAGAGTTCGTGGGAGCAATATCACATCATACTTCTTTCACACATTGTCCTGTACTGAATTTGATCCTTGGTTGATTCGGATGAAAGCTTGCTGGTAACTTGAGTTTCTCCACCAATCTTTGGCTTACAACATTGTTGCCGGTTTCGTAAACGAATTCCACTAAACATGGGTGGCTTTCGATTAAACACCTTGTTCTCTACTACCTTTTCCATAATCTTTTTCTTTACTTCCTTTTCTTTTTCTTAAATTTCCTCTCCTTCGCAAGTTTATTTTTCTTCTTTTTCTATTTTCTCCTTCAACGTATGTTGATCCTTCTTGGCTTGTCTTGGTGTCAAGAATTTCAAATTCATTTCATGTCCCTCATGCCTCAAATAAAGGGAACATTTCTGAAGATTGAGCATTTTAAAATGAAGTCATGCCCATCTCAAAAGAAGATGACAAGAGTTCGTGGGAACAATATCACATAATACTTCTTTCACACATTGTCCTGTACTGAATTTGATCCTTGCTTGATTCGGATGAAACCTTGTTGGTAACTTGAGTTTCTCCACCAATTTTTGGCTTACATCATTGTTGTCGCTTTCGTAAACGAATGCAACTAAACATGGGTGGCCTTCGATTAAACACCTTGTTCTCTACTACCTTTTCCATAATCTTTTTCTTTACTTCCTTTTCTTTTTCTTCAATTTCCTTTCCTTCTGCAATTTATATTTCTTCTTTTTCTATTCTTTCTTTTTCTATTTTCTCCTTCAACTTATGTTGATCCTTCTTGGCTTGTCTTGGTGTCATGAATTTCAAATTCATTTCATGTCCCTCATGCCTCAAATAAAGGGAACATTTATCAAGATTGAGCGTTTTAAAATGAAGTCATGCCCATCTCAAAAGAAGATGACAAGAGTTCGTGGGAACAATATCACATAATACTTCTTTCACACATTGTCCTGTACTGAATTTGATCCTTGCTTGATTTAGATGAAAGCTTGTTGGTAACTTGAGTTTCTCCACCAATCTTTGGCTTACAACATTGTTGTCGCTTTCGTAAACGAATGTAACTAAACATGGGTGGCCTTCGATTAAACACCTTGTTCTCTACTACCTTTTCCATAATCTTTTTCTTCAATTTCCCTTCCTTCTACAGTTTATATTTCTTCTTTTTCTATTCTTTCTTTTTCTATTTTCTCCTTCAACGTATGTTGATCCTTCTTGGCTTGTCTTGGTGTCATAAATTTCAACTTCATTTCATGTCCCTCATTCCTCAAATAAAGGGAACGTTCATCAAGATTGAGCGTTTTAAAATGAACCCATGCCCATCTCAAAAGAAGATGACAAGAGTTCGTGGGAACAATATCACATAATACTTCTTTCACACATTGTCCTGTACTGAATTTGATCCTCGCTTGATTCGGATGAAAGCTTGTTGGTAACTTGGGTTTCTCCACCAATCTTTGGCTTACAACATTGTTGTCGCTTTCGTAAACGAATGCAACTAAACATGGGTGGCCTTCGATTAAACACCTTGTTCTCTACTACCTTTTCCATAATCTTTTTCTTCAATTTCCCTTCCTTCTACATTTTATATTTCTTCTTTTTCTATTCTTTCTTTTTCTATTTTCTCCTTCAACATATGTTGATCCTTCTTGGCTTGTCTTGGTGTCATAAATTTCAACTTCATTTCATGTCCCTCATTCCTCAAATAAAGGGAACGTTCATCAAGATTGAGCGTTTTAAAATGAACCCATGCCCATCTCAAAAGAAGATGACAAGAGTTCGTGGGAACAATATCACATAATACTTCTTTCACACATTGTCCTGTACTAAATTTGATCCTTGCTTGATTCAGATGAAAACTTGTTGGTAACTTGAGTTTCTCCACCAATCCTTGGCTTACAACATTGTTGTCGCTTTCGTAAACGAATGCAACTAAACATCGGTGGCCTTCGATTAAACACCTTGTTCTCTACTACCTTTTCCATAATCTTTTTCTTCAATTTCCCTTCCATCTGCAGTTTATATTTCTACTTTTTCTATTCTTTCTTTTCCCATTTTCTCCTTCAACGTATGTTGATCCTTCTTGGCTTGTCTTGGTGTCATAAATTTCAATTTCATTTCATGTCCCTCATTCCTCAAATAAAGGGAACGTTCATCAAGATTGAGCGTTTTAAAATGAACTCATGCCCATCTCAAAAGGAGATGACAAGAGTTCGTGGGAGCAATATCACATCATACTTCTTTCACACATTGTCCTGTACTGAATTTGATCCTTGGTTGATTCGGATGAAAGCTTGCTGGTAACTTGAGTTTCTCCACCAATCTTTGGCTTACAACATTGTTGTCGGTTTCGTAAACGAATGCCACTAAACATGGGTGGCTTTCGATTAAACACCTTGTTCTCTACTACCTTTTCCATAATCTTTTTCTTTACTTCCTTTTCTTTTTCTTAAATTTCCTCTCCTTCGCAAGTTTATTTTTCTTCTTTTTCTATTTTCTCCTTCAACGTATGTTGATCCTTCTTGGCTTGTCTTGGTGTCAAGAATTTCAAATTCATTTCATGTCCCTCATGCCTCAAATAAAGGGAACATTTCTCAAGATTGAGCGTTTTAAAATGAAGTCATGCCCATCTCAAAAGAAGATGAGAAGAGTTCGTGGGAACAATATCACATAATACTTCTTTCACACATTGTCCTGTACTGAATTTGATCCTTGCTTGATTCGGATGAAAGCTTGTTGGTAACTTGAGTTTCTCCCCCAATTTTTGGCTTACATCATTGTTGTCGCTTTCGTAAACGAATGCAACTAAACATGGGTGGCCTTCGATTAAACACCTTGTTCTCTACTACCTTTTCCATAATCTTTTTCTTTACTTCCTTTTCTTTTTCTTCAATTTCCTTTCCTTCTGCAATTTATATTTCTTCTTTTTCTATTCTTTCTTTTTCTATATTCTCCTTCAACTTATGTTGATCCTTCTTGGCTTGTCTTGGTGTCATGAATTTCAAATTCATTTCATGTCCCTCATGCCTCAAATAAAGGGAACATTTATCAAGATTGAGCGTTTTAAAATGAAGTCATGCCCATCTCAAAAGAAGATGACAAGAGTTCGTGGGAACAATATCACATAATACTTCTTTCACACATTGTCCTGTACTGAATTTGATCCTTGCTTGATTTAGATGAAAGCTTGTTGGTAACTTGAGTTTCTCCACCAATCTTTGGCTTACAACATTGTTGTCGCTTTCGTAAACGAATGCAACTAAACATGGGTGGCCTTCGATTAAACACCTTGTTCTCTACTACCTTTTCCATAATCTTTTTCTTCAATTTCCCTTCCTTCTACAGTTTATATTTCTTCTTTTTCTATTCTTTCTTTTTCTATTTTCTCCTTCAACGTATGTTGATCCTTCTTGGCTTGTCTTGGTGTCATAAATTTCAACTTCATTTCATGTCCCTCATTCCTCAAATAAAGGGAACGTTCATCAAGATTGAGCGTTTTAAAATGAACCCATGCCCATCTCAAAAGAAGATGACAAGAGTTCGTGGGAACAATATCACATAATACTTCTTTCACACATTGTCCTGTACTGAATTTGATCCTCGCTTGATTCGGATGAAAGCTTGTTGGTAACTTGGGTTTCTCCACCAATCTTTGGCTTACAACATTGTTGTCGCTTTCGTAAACGAATGCAACTAAACATGGGTGGCCTTCGATTAAACACCTTGTTCTCTACTACCTTTTCCATAATCTTTTTCTTCAATTTCCCTTCCTTCTACAGTTTATATTTCTTCTTTTTCTATTCTTTCTTTTTCTATTTTCTCCTTCAACGTATGTTGATCCTTCTTGGCTTGTCTTGGTGTCATAAATTTCAACTTCATTTCATGTCCCTCATTCCTCAAATAAAGGGAACGTTCATCAAGATTGAGCGTTTTAAAATGAACCCATGCCCATCTCAAAAGAAGATGACAAGAGTTCGTGGGAACAATATCACATAATACTTCTTTCACACATTGTCCTGTACTGAATTTGATCCTCGCTTGATTCGGATGAAAGCTTGTTGGTAACTTGGGTTTCTCCACCAATCTTTGGCTTACAACATTGTTGTCGCTTTCGTAAACGAATGCAACTAAACATGGGTGGCCTTCGATTAAACACCTTGTTCTCTACTACCTTTTCCATAATCTTTTTCTTCAATTTCCCTTCCTTCTACAGTTTATATTTCTACTTTTCCTATTCTTTCTTTTTCTATTTTCTCCTTCAACGTATGTTGATCCTTCTTGGCTTGTCTTGGTGTCATAAATTTCAACTTCATTTCATGTCCCTCATTCCTCAAATAAAGGGAACGTTCATCAAGATTGAGCGTTTTAAAATGAACCCATGCCCATCTCAAAAGAAGATGACAAGAGTTCGTGGGAACAATATCACATAATACTTCTTTCACACATTGTCCTGTACTAAATTTGATCCTTGCTTGATTCAGATGAAAACTTGTTGGTAACTTGAGTTTCTCCACCAATCCTTGGCTTACAACATTGTTGTCGCTTTCGTAAACGAATGCAACTAAACATGGGTGGCCTTCGATTAAACACCTTGTTCTCTACTACCTTTTCCATAATCTTTTTCTTCATTTTCCCTTCCTTCTGCAGTTTATATTTCTACTTTTTCTATTCTTTCTTTTCCCATTTTCTCCTTCAACGTATGTTGATCCTTCTTGGCTTGTCTTGGTGTCATAAATTTCAATTTCATTTCATGTCCCTCATTCCTCAAATAAAGGGAACGTTCATCAAGATTGAGCGTTTTAAAATGAACTCATGCCCATCTCAAAAGGAGATGACAATAGTTCGTGGGAGCAATATCACATAATACTTCTTTCACACATTGTCCTGTACTGAATTTGATCCTTGGTTGATTCGGATGAAAGCTTGCTGGTAACTTGAGTTTCTCCACCAATCTTTGGCTTACAACATTGTTGTCGGTTTCGTAAACGAATGCCACTAAACATGGGTGGCTTTCGATTAAACACCTTGTTCTCTACTACCTTTTCCATAATCTTTTTCTTTACTTCCTTTTCTTTTTCTTAAATTTCCTCTCATTCGCAAGTTTATTTTTCTTCTTTTTCTATTTTCTCCTTCAACGTATGTTGATCCTTCTTGGCTTGTCTTGGTGTCAAGAATTTCAAATTCATTTCATGTCCCTCATGCCTCAAATAAAGGGAACATTTCTCAAGATTGAGCGTTTTAAAATGAAGTCATGCCCATCTCAAAAGAAGATGACAAGAGTTCGTGGGAACAATATCACATAATACTTCTTTCACACATTGTCCTGTACTGAATTTGATCCTTGCTTGATTCGGATGAAAGCTTGTTGGTAACTTGAGTTTCTCCACCAATTTTTGGCTTACATCATTGTTGTCGCTTTCGTAAACGAATGCAACTAAACATGGGTGGCCTTCGATTAAACACCTTGTTCTCTACTACCTTTTCCATAATCTTTTTCTTTACTTCCTTTTCTTTTTCTTCAATTTCCTTTCCTTCTGCAATTTATATTTCTTCTTTTTCTATTCTTTCTTTTTCTATTTTCTCCTTCAACTTATGTTGATCCTTCTTGGCTTGTCTTGGTGTCATGAATTTCAAATTCATTTCATGTCCCTCATGCCTCAAATAAAGGGAACATTTATCAAGATTGAGCGTTTTAAAATGAAGTCATGCCCATCTCAAAAGAAGATGACAAGAGTTCGTGGGAACAATATCACATAATACTTCTTTCACACATTGTCCTGTACTGAATTTGATCCTTGCTTGATTTAGATGAAAGCTTGTTGGTAACTTGAGTTTCTCCACCAATCTTTGGCTTACAACATTGTTGTCGCTTTCGTAAACGAATGCAACTAAACATGGGTGGCCTTCGATTAAACACCTTGTTCTCTACTACCTTTTCCATAATCTTTTTCTTCAATTTCCCTTCCTTCTACAGTTTATATTTCTTCTTTTTCTATTCTTTCTTTTTCTATTTTCTCCTTCAACGTATGTTGATCCTTCTTGGCTTGTCTTGGTGTCATAAATTTCAACTTCATTTCATGTCCCTCATTCCTCAAATAAAGGGAACGTTCATCAAGATTGAGCGTTTTAAAATGAACCCATGCCCATCTCAAAAGAAGATGACAAGAGTTCGTGGGAACAATATCACATAATACTTCTTTCACACATTGTCCTGTATTGAATTTGATCCTCGCTTGATTCGGATGAAAGCTTGTTGGTAACTTGGGTTTCTCCACCAATCTTTGGTTTACAACATTGTTGTCGCTTTCGTAAACGAATGCAACTAAACATGGGTGGCCTTCGATTAAACACCTTGTTCTCTACTACCTTTTCCATAACCTTTTTCTTCAATTTCCCTTCCTTCTACAGTTTATATTTCTTCTTTTTCTATTCTTTCTTTTTCTATTTTCTCCTTCAACGTATGTTGATCCTTCTTGGCTTGTCTTGGTGTCATAAATTTCAACTTCATTTCATGTCCCTCATTCCTCAAATAAAGGGAACGTTCATCAAGATTGAGCGTTTTAAAATGAACCCATGCCCATCTCAAAAGAAGATGACAAGAGTTCGTGGGAACAATATCACATAATACTTCTTTCACACATTGTCCTGTACTAAATTTGATCCTTGCTTGATTCAGATGAAAACTTGTTGGTAACTTGAGTTTCTCCACCAATCCTTGGCTTACAACATTGTTGTCGCTTTCGTAAACGAATGCAACTAAACATGGGTGGCCTTCGATTAAACACCTTGTTCTCTACTACCTTTTCCATAATCTTTTTCTTCAATTTCCCTTCCTTCTGCAGTTTATATTTCTACTTTTTCTATTCTTTCTTTTCCCATTTTCTCCTTCAACGTATGTTGATCCTTCTTGGCTTTCTTGGTGTCATAAATTTCAATTTCATTTCATGTCCCTCATTCCTCTAATAAAGGGAACGTTCATCAAGATTGAGCGTTTTAAAATGAACTCATGCCCATCTCAAAAGGAGATGACAAGAGTTCGTGGGAGCAATATCACATCATACTTCTTTCACACATTGTCCTGTACTGAATTTGATCCTTGGTTGATTCGGATGAAAGCTTGCTGGTAACTTGAGTTTCTCCACCAATCTTTGGCTTACAACATTGTTGTCGCTTTCGTAAACGAATGCCACTAAACATGGGTGGCTTTCGATTAAACACCTTGTTCTCTACTACCTTTTCCATAATCTTTTTCTTTACTTCCTTTTCTTTTTCTTAAATTTCCTCTCCTTCGCCAGTTTATTTTTCTTCTTTTTCTATTTTCTCCTTCAACGTATATTGATCCTTCTTGGCTTGTCTTGGTGTCAAGAATTTCAAATTCATTTCATGTCCCTCATGCCTCAAATAAAGGGAACATTTCTCAAGATTGAGCGTTTTAAAATGAAGTCATGCCCATCTCAAAAGAAGATGACAAGAGTTCGTGGGAACAATATCACATAATACTTCTTTCACACATTGTCCTGTACTGAATTTGATCCTTGCTTGATTCGGATGAAAGCTTGTTGGTAACTTGAGTTTCTCCCCCAATTTTTGGCTTACATCATTGTTGTCGCTTTCGTAAACGAATGCAACTAAACATGGGTGGCCTTCGATTAAACACCTTGTTCTCTACTACCTTTTCCATAATCTTTTTCTTTACTTCCTTTTCTTTTTCTTCAATTTCCTTTCCTTCTGCAATTTATATTTCTTCTTTTTCTATTCTTTCTTTTTCTATTTTCTCCTTCAACTTATGTTGATCCTTCTTGGCTTGTCTTGGTGTCATGAATTTCAAATTCATTTCATGTCCCTCATGCCTCAAATAAAGGGAACATTTATCAAGATTGAGCGTTTTAAAATGAAGTCATGCCCATCTCAAAAGAAGATGACAAGAGTTCGTGGGAACAATATCACATAATACTTCTTTCACACATTGTCCTGTACTGAATTTGATCCTTGCTTGATTTAGATGAAAGCTTGTTGGTAACTTGAGTTTCTCCACCAATCTTTGGCTTACAACATTGTTGTCGCTTTCGTAAACGAATGCAACTATACATGGGTGGCCTTCGATTAAACACCTTGTTCTCTACTACCTTTTCCATAATCTTTTTCTTCAATTTCCTTTCCTTCTACAGTTTATATTTCTTCTTTTTCTATTTTCTCCTTCAACGTATGTTGATCCTTCTTGGCTTGTCTTGGTGTCATAAATTTCAACTTCATTTCATGTCCCTCATTCCTCAAATAAAGGGAACGTTCATCAAGATTGAGCGTTTTAAAATGAACCCATGCCCATCTCAAAAGAAGATGACAAGAGTTCGTGGGAACAATATCACATAATACTTCTTTCACACATTGTCCTGTACTGAGTTTGATCCTCGCTTGATTCGGATGAAAGCTTGTTGGTAACTTGGGTTTCTCCACCAATCTTTGGCTTACAACATTGTTGTCGCTTTCGTAAACGAATGCAACTAAACATGGGTGGCCTTCGATTAAACACCTTGTTCTCTACTACCTTTTCCATAATCTTTTTCTTCAATTTCCCTTCCTTCTACAGTTTATATTTCTTCTTTTTCTATTATTTCTTTTTCTATTTTCTCCTTCAACGTATGTTGATCCTTCTTGGCTTGTCTTGGTGTCATAAATTTCAACTTCATTTCATGTCCCTCATTCCTCAAATAAAGGGAACGTTCATCAAGATTGAGCGTTTTAAAATGAAGCCATGCCCATCTCAAAAGAAGATGACAAGAGTTCGTGGGAACATTATCACATAATACTTCTTTCACACATTGTCCTGTACTAAATTTGATCCTTGCTTGATTCAGATGAAAACTTATTGGTAACTTGAGTTTCTCCATCAATCCTGGGCTTACAACATTGTTGTCGGTTTCGTAAACGAATGCAACTAAACATGGGTGGCCTTCGATTAAACACCTTGTTCTCTACTACCTTTTCCATAATCTTTTTCTTCAATTTCCCTTCCTTCTACAGTTTATATTTCTTCTTTTTCTATTCTTTCTTTTTCTATTTTCTCCTTCAACGTATGTTGATCCTTCTTGGCTTGGCTTGGTGTCATAAATTTCAACTTCATTTCATGTCCCTCATTCCTCAAATAAAGGGAACGTTCATCAAGATTGAGCGTTTTAAAATGAACCCATGCCCATCTCAAAAGAAGATGACACGAGTTCGTGGGAACAATATCACATAATACTTCTTTCACACATTGTCCTGTACTGAGTTTGATCCTCGCTTGATTCGGATGAAAGCTTGTTGGTAACTTGGGTTTCTCCACCAATCTTTGGCTTACAACATTGTTGTCGCTTTCGTAAACGAATGCAACTAAACATGGGTGGCCTTCGATTAAACACCTTGTTCTCTACTACCTTTTCCATAATCTTTTTCTTCAATTTCCCTTCCTTCTACAGTTTATATTTCTTCTTTTTCTATTATTTCTTTTTCTATTTTCTCCTTCAACGTATGTTGATCCTTCTTGGCTTGTCTTGGTGTCATAAATTTCAACTTCATTTCATGTCCCTCATTCCTCAAATAAAGGGAACGTTCATCAAGATTGAGCGTTTTAAAATGAAGCCATGCCCATCTCAAAAGAAGATGACAAGAGTTCGTGGGAACATTATCACATAATACTTCTTTCACACATTGTCCTGTACTAAATTTGATCCTTGCTTGATTCAGATGAAAACTTATTGGTAACTTGAGTTTCTCCATCAATCCTGGGCTTACAACATTGTTGTCGGTTTCGTAAACGAATGCAACTAAACATGGGTGGCCTTCGATTAAACACCTTGTTCTCTACTACCTTTTCCATAATCTTTTTCTTCAATTTCCCTTCCTTCTACAGTTTATATTTCTTCTTTTTCTATTCTTTCTTTTTCTATTTTCTCCTTCAACGTATGTTGATCCTTCTTGGCTTGGCTTGGTGTCATAAATTTCAACTTCATTTCATGTCCCTCATTCCTCAAATAAAGGGAACGTTCATCAAGATTGAGCGTTTTAAAATGAACCCATGCCCATCTCAAAAGAAGATGACACGAGTTCGTGGGAACAATATCACATAATACTTCTTTCACACATTGTCCTGTACTGAATTTGATCCTCGCTTGATTCGGTTGAAAGCTTGTTGGTAACTTGGGTTTCTCCACCAATCTTTGGCTTACAACATTGTTGTCGCTTTCGTAAACGAATGCAACTAAACATGGGTGGCCTTCGATTAAACACCTTGTTCTCTACTACCTTTTCCATAATCTTTTTCTTCAATTTCCCTTCCTTCTACAGTTTATATTTCTTCTTTTTCTATTCTTTCTTTTTCTATTTTCTCCTTCAACGTATGTTGATCCTTCTTGGCTTGTCTTGGTGTCATAAATTTCAACTTCATTTCATGTCCCTCATTCCTCAAATAAAGGGAACGTTCATCAAGATTGAGCGTTTTAAAATGAAGCCATGCCCATCTCAAAAGAAGATGACAAGAGTTCGTGGGAACATTATCACATAATACTTCTTTCACACATTGTCCTGTACTAAATTTGATCCTTGTTTGATTTCGATGAAAGCTTGTTGGTAACTTGAGTTTCTCCATCAATCCTTGGCTTACAACATTGTTGTCGGTTTTGTAAACGAATGCAACTAAACATGGGTGGCCTTCGATTAAACACCTTGTTCTCTACTACCTTTTCCATAATCTTTTTCTTCAATTTCCCTTCCTTCTGCAGTTTATATTTCTACTTTTTCTATTCTTTCTTTTCCCATTTTCTCCTTCAACGTATGTTGATCCTTCTTGGCTTGTCTTGGTGTCATAAATTTCAACTTCATTTCATGTCCCTCATTCCTCAAATAAAGGGAACGTTCAACAAGATTGAGCGTTTTAAAATGAACTCATGCCCATCTCAGAAGGAGATGACAAGAGTTCGTGGGAGCAATATCACATCATACTTCTTTCACACATTGTCCTGTACTGAATTTGATCCTTGGTTGATTCGGATGAAAGCTTGCTGGTAACTTGAGTTTCTCCACCAATCTTTGGCTTACAACATTGTTGTCGCTTTCGTAAACGAATGCCACTAAACATGGGTGGCTTTCGATTAAACACCTTGTTCTCTACTACCTTTTCCATAATCTTTTTCTTTACTTCCTTTTCTTTTTCTTAAATTTCCCCTCCTTCTGTAGTTTATTTTTCTTCTTTTTCTATTTTCTCCTTCAACGTATGTTGATCCTTCTTGGCTTGTCTTGGTGTCATGAATTTCAAATTCATTTCATGTCCCTCATGCCTCAAATAAAGGGAATATTTATCAAGATTAAGCGTTTTAAAATGAAGTCATGCCCATCTCAAAAGAAGATGACAAGAGTTCGTGGGAGTAATATCACATAATTCTTCTTTCACACATTGTCCTGTACTGAATTTGATCCTTGCTTGATTCGGATGAAACCTTGTTGGTAACTTGATTTTCTCCACCAATCTTTGACTTACAACGTTGTTGTCGTTTTCGCAAACGAATGCAACTAAACATGGGTGGCCTTCGATTAAACACCTTGTTCTCTACTACCTTTTCCATAATCTTTTTCTTCAATTTCCCTTCCTTCTACAGTTTATATTTCTTCTTTTTCTATTCTTTCTTTTTCTATTTTCTCCTTCAACGTATTTTGATCCTTCTTGGCTTGTCTTGGTGTCATAAATTTCAACTTCATTTCATGTCCCTCATTCCTCAAATAAAGGGAACGTTCATCAAGATTGAGCGTTTTAAAATGAACCCATGCCCATCTCAAAAGAAGATGACACGAGTTCGTGGGAACAATATCACATAATACTTCTTTCACACATTGTCCTGTACTGAGTTTGATCCTCGCTTGATTCGGATGAAAGCTTGTTGGTAACTTGGGTTTCTCCACCAATCTTTGGCTTACAACATTGTTGTCGCTTTCGTAAACGAATGCAACTAAACATGGGTGGCCTTCGATTAAACACCTTGTTCTCTACTACCTTTTCCATAATCTTTTTCTTCAATTTCCCTTCCTTCTACAGTTTATATTTCTTCTTTTTCTATTATTTCTTTTTCTATTTTCTCCTTCAACGTATGTTGATCCTTCTTGGCTTGTCTTGGTGTCATAAATTTCAACTTCATTTCATGTCCCTCATTCCTCAAATAAAGGGAACGTTCATCAAGATTGAGCGTTTTAAAATGAAGCCATGCCCATCTCAAAAGAAGATGACAAGAGTTCGTGGGAACATTATCACATAATACTTCTTTCACACATTGTCCTGTACTAAATTTGATCCTTGCTTGATTCAGATGAAAACTTATTGGTAACTTGAGTTTCTCCATCAATCCTGGGCTTACAACATTGTTGTCGGTTTCGTAAACGAATGCAACTAAACATGGGTGGCCTTCGATTAAACACCTTGTTCTCTACTACCTTTTCCATAATCTTTTTCTTCAATTTCCCTTCCTTCTACAGTTTATATTTCTTCTTTTTCTATTCTTTCTTTTTCTATTTTCTCCTTCAACGTATGTTGATCCTTCTTGGCTTGGCTTGGTGTCATAAATTTCAACTTCATTTCATGTCCCTCATTCCTCAAATAAAGGGAACGTTCATCAAGATTGAGCGTTTTAAAATGAACCCATGCCCATCTCAAAAGAAGATGACACGAGTTCGTGGGAACAATATCACATAATACTTCTTTCACACATTGTCCTGTACTGAATTTGATCCTCGCTTGATTCGGTTGAAAGCTTGTTGGTAACTTGGGTTTCTCCACCAATCTTTGGCTTACAACATTGTTGTCGCTTTCGTAAACGAATGCAACTAAACATGGGTGGCCTTCGATTAAACACCTTGTTCTCTACTACCTTTTCCATAATCTTTTTCTTCAATTTCCCTTCCTTCTACAGTTTATATTTCTTCTTTTTCTATTCTTTCTTTTTCTATTTTCTCCTTCAACGTATGTTGATCCTTCTTGGCTTGTCTTGGTGTCATAAATTTCAACTTCATTTCATGTCCCTCATTCCTCAAATAAAGGGAACGTTCATCAAGATTGAGCGTTTTAAAATGAACCCATGCCCATCTCAAAAGAAGATGACAAGAGTTCGTGGGAACATTATCACATAATACTTCTTTCACACATTGTCCTGTACTAAATTTGATCCTTGTTTGATTTCGATGAAAGCTTGTTGGTAACTTGAGTTTCTCCATCAATCCTTGGCTTACAACATTGTTGTCGGTTTTGTAAACGAATGCAACTAAACATGGGTGGCCTTCGATTAAACACCTTGTTCTCTACTACCTTTTCCATAATCTTTTTCTTCAATTTCCCTTCCTTCTGCAGTTTATATTTCTACTTTTTCTATTCTTTCTTTTCCCATTTTCTCCTTCAACGTATGTTGATCCTTCTTGGCTTGTCTTGGTGTCATAAATTTCAACTTCATTTCATGTCCCTCATTCCTCAAATAAAGGGAACGTTCAACAAGATTGAGCGTTTTAAAATGAACTCATGCCCATCTCAGAAGGAGATGACAAGAGTTCGTGGGAGCAATATCACATCATACTTCTTTCACACATTGTCCTGTACTGAATTTGATCCTTGGTTGATTCGGATGAAAGCTTGCTGGTAACTTGAGTTTCTCCACCAATCTTTGGCTTACAACATTGTTGTCGCTTTCGTAAACGAATGCCACTAAACATGGGTGGCTTTCGATTAAACACCTTGTTCTCTACTACCTTTTCCATAATCTTTTTCTTTACTTCCTTTTCTTTTTCTTAAATTTCCCCTCCTTCTGTAGTTTATTTTTCTTCTTTTTCTATTTTCTCCTTCAACGTATGTTGATCCTTCTTGGCTTGTCTTGGTGTCATGAATTTCAAATTCATTTCATGTCCCTCATGCCTCAAATAAAGGGAATATTTATCAAGATTAAGCGTTTTAAAATGAAGTCATGCCCATCTCAAAAGAAGATGACAAGAGTTCGTGGGAGTAATATCACATAATTCTTCTTTCACACATTGTCCTGTACTGAATTTGATCCTTGCTTGATTCGGATGAAACCTTGTTGGTAACTTGATTTTCTCCACCAATCTTTGACTTACAACGTTGTTGTCGTTTTCGCAAACGAATGCAACTAAACATGGGTGGCCTTCGATTAAACACCTTGTTCTCTACTACCTTTTCCATAATCTTTTTCTTCAATTTCCCTTCCTTCTACAGTTTATATTTCTTCTTTTTCTATTCTTTGTTTTTCTATTTTCTCCTTCAACGTATTTTGATCCTTCTTGGCTTGTCTTGGTGTCATAAATTTCAACTTCATTTCATGTCCCTCATTCCTCAAATAAAGGGAACGTTCATCAAGATTGAGCGTTTTAAAATGAACCCATGCCCATCTCAAAAGAAGATGACAAGAGTTCGTGGGAACAATATCACATAATACTTCTTTCACACATTGTCCTGTACTGAATTTGATCCTCGCTTGATTCGGATGAAAGCTTGTTGGTAACTTGGGTTTCTCCACCAATCTTTGGCTTACAACATTGTTGTCGCTTTCGTAAACGAATGCAACTAAACATGGGTGGCCTTCGATTAAACACCTTGTTCTCTACTACCTTTTCCATAATCTTTTTCTTCAATTTCCCTTCCTTCTACAGTTTATATTTCTTCTTTTTCTATTCTTTCTTTTTCTATTTTCTCCTTCAACGTATGTTGATCCTTCTTGGCTTGTCTTGGTGTCATAAATTTCAACTTCATTTCATGTCCCTCATTCCTCAAATAAAGGGAACGTTCATCAAGATTGAGCGTTTTAAAATGAACCCATGCCCATCTCAAAAGAAGATGACAAGAGTTCGTGGGAACAATATCAAATAATATTTCTTTCACACATTGTCCTGTACTGAATTTGATCCTCGCTTGATTCGGATGAAAGCTTGTTGGTAACTTGGGTTTCTCCACCAATCTTTGGCTTACAACATTGTTGTCGCTTTCGTAAACGAATGCAACTAAACATGGGTGGCCTTCGATTAAACACCTTGTTCTCTACTACCTTTTCCATTATCTTTTTCTTTACTTCCTTTTCTTTTTCTTCAATTTCCCTTCCTTCTGCAATTTATATTTCTTCTTTTTCTATTCTTTCTTTTTCTATTTTCTCCTTCAACGTAAGTTGATCCTTCTTGGCTTGTCTTGGTGTCATGAATTTCAAATTCATTTCATGTCCCTCATGCCTCAAATAAAGGGAACATTTATCAAGATTGAGCGTTTTAAAATGAAGTCATGCCCATCTCAAAAGAAGATGACAAGAGTCGTGGGAACAATATCACATAATACTTCTTCCACACATTGTCCTGTACTGAATTTGATCCTTGCTTGATTCTGATGAAAGCTTGTTGGTAACTTGAGTTTCTCCACCAATCTTTGGCTTACAACATTGTTGTCGCTTTCGTAAACGAATGCAACTAAACATGGGTGGCCTTCGATTAAACACCTTGTTCTCTACTACCTTTTCCATAATCTTTTTCTTCAATTTCCCTTCCTTCTACAGTTTATATTTCTTCTTTTTCTATTCTTTCTTTTTCTATTTTCTCCTTCAACGTATGTTGATCCTTCTTGGCTTGTCTTGGTGTCATAAATTTCAACTTCATTTCATGTCCCTCATTCCTCAAATAAAGGGAACGTTCATCAAGATTGAGCGTTTTAAAATGAACCCATGCCCATCTCAAAAGAAGATGACAAGAGTTCGTCGGAACATTATCACATAATACTTCTTTCACACATTGTCCTATACTAAATTTGATCCTTGTTTGATTCCGATGAAAGCTTGTTGGTAACTTGAGTTTCTCCATCAATCCTTGGCTTACAACATTGTTGTCGGTTTCGTAAACGAATGCAACTAAACATGGGTGGCCTTCGATTAAACACCTTGTTCTCTACTACCTTTTCCATAATCTTTTTCTTCAATTTCCCTTCCTTCTGCAGTTTATATTTCTACTTTTTCTATTCTTTCTTTTCCCATTTTCTCCTTCAACGTATGTTGATCCTTCTTGGCTTGTCTTGGTGTCATAAATTTCAACTTCATTTCATGTCCCTCATTCCTCAAATAAAGGGAACGTTCAACAAGATTGAGCGTTTTAAAATGAACCCATGCCCATCTCAAAAGAAGATGACAAGAGTTCGTGGGAACAATATCAAATAATACTTCTTTCACACATTGTCCTGTACTGAATTTGATCCTCGCTTGATTCGGATGAAAGCTTGTTGGTAACTTGGGTTTCTCCACCAATCTTTGGCTTACAACATTGTTGTCGCTTTCGTAAACGAATGCAACTAAACAAGGGTGGCCTTCGATTAAACACCTTGTTCTCTACTACCTTTTCCATTATCTTTTTCTTTACTTCCTTTTGTTTTTCTTCAATTTCCCTTCCTTCTGCAATTTATATTTCTTCTTTTTCTATTCTTTCTTTTTCTATTTTCTCCTTCAACGTATGTTGATCCTTCTTGGCTTGTCTTGGTGTCATGAATTTCAAATTCATTTCATGTCCCTCATGCCTCAAATAAAGGGAACATTTATCAAGATTGAGTGTTTTAAAATGAAGTCATGCCCATCTCAAAAGAAGAGTTCGTGGGAGTGATATCACATAATTCTTCTTTCACACATTGTCCTGTACTGAATTTGAACCTTGCTTGATTCGGATGAAAGCTTGTTGGTAACTTGAGTTTCTCCACCAATCTTTGACTAACAACATTGTTGTCGCTTTCGTAAACGAATGCAACTAAACATGGGTGGCCTTCGATTAAACACCTTGTTCTCTACTACCTTTTCCATAATCTTTTTCTTCAATTTCCCTTCCTTCTACAGTTTATATTTCTTCTTGAAAACTATCCCTCATGCCAAGCCCTACAAGCTATCATGGCTTAAGAAAGAAGACATTAAAGTAACTCAACAAGTCCTCATTAACTTTTCAATTGGAAATTTTAAAGATGAGGTGTTATGTGATGTTGTGCCTATGGAAGAAACTCATATTTTGTTAGGTAGGCCATGGCAATTTGATAGAAAAGTCTTTTATGATGGCCATGCTAACACCTATGCTTTCTCCTTCCAAGGCAAGAAGTTCACACTCCTACCTCTCTCACCCAATCAAGCAAATGAGGATCAAAATCAAATGAAAGATAAGAGAAAAGATGAAAAAGAAAAAGAGCAAGTTACCTCCAAAATGTTACTTGCCTCTAAAAAAAGATTTTCAAAGCAAAATGGACATCACCATTCTTTCTTCTCTTGCAAGGCTCAAAAGGAATACCCAATGCGCAAGCATGAGAAGAAAAGTGGTATAGAAAAGAGGGATGGCCTAACCAAAGCTAGGGGTAGTACCCTTAGAAAAGATGGAACAAGAGCTCATAAAAGGGAGGCACAAAACCTCCCCCAAATCAAGTCAAGCTCCATCTACACAGGCTTAAAGAATTTGTGGTCAAATTCTCTCCAAGAAGGGGAGGATGATGAAGGATTGACCCCAACCAAGGATGAAGGCACATGTTTAAGAAGACTAAGCATGTTTAGAAAGGAAGTTCACTAATCCTTCATCCCTTTCATTTGTGTTTGTAATTTTTGATTACCTAAGTTGACTTAGTTGAATCAACTTTAGTTGACTTGTTGACCTTTGACTAGGTTTGACTTGTTGACAATAGTTGACTTGACTTAAGCCAACATGCTAATCTATGTTTATTTGCTTTGTAGGTTAATTAGGAGTAAGAAAGCAATGCTAGGTGGCGCATGGTGATTGGGGAGCATAAATGATGTGGAGGAGAGAGTAAAGCAAATGCATAAAGCATAAAGTAAAAGGCATGAAGCAAGTGTACCTATGTACCTTTGGTCTCCTTTTGTGCTAGAACGAAATTAGCCTTGCACACACCATAGCTAGCTCTTTTGTCTCTCATTTTTTGTAGCCTTATTTGACCTAGTTTCTAGAAGCTAGGGTTAGGTTTTTGTAGAGACATCCTTAGGTATCTTTTATTTACTTAGAGGCCCCTAAGCTCTTCTATATAAGGGGTGCTCCTAGACATGTAAAAGGGTTAAACATTTTGATGTAAAAACACTCTTGTGTCTCAACCATTTGTGAGAGTTTCCTCCCTAGGGAGTGAATACTTTTAAGCCTTATCTTGCATAGCAAGTGGCGGCACACATCCACTCATCTTCAAGGTTGCCATGGCTTCTAGCCTAGCCTTGTAGTGGCGTGCTTCTCACATTTTTACCATTTCTTTCCTTTCCATTTTATGTTTTCTTCTTCCTTTAATTGTTCTTGGTTTTCTATGGTTTATGTGCTTTCCATTTCCTTTTTGTTTTGAATCAATCCATCCTATTCTTCTCTTGAGCTTTGTGAAAGGAACCTTCACATCTAGATAGCTTGCTATCTTAATGTCCAGTGGGGATTTCACTTAGCTTTCTTAATCAACTCACACCATATTCAATAATATTAAAAAGGAACAAGATAATCCTTCATCATTTCTTCTTTTTCTATTCTTTCTTTTTCTATTTTCTCCTTCAACGTATGTTGATCCTTCTTGGCTTGTCTTGGTGTCACAAATTTCAACTTCATTTCATGTCCCTCATTCCTCAAATAAAGGGAACGTTCATCAAGATTGAGCGTTTTAAAATGAACCCATGCCCATCTCAAAAGAAGATGACAAGAGTTCGTGGGAACAATATCACATAATACTTCTTTCACACATTGTCCTGTACTGAATTTGATCCTTGCTTGATTCGGATGAAAGCTTGTTGGTAACTTGAGTTTCTCCACCAATCTTTGGCTTACAACATTGTTGTCTCTTTCGTAAACGAATGCAACTAAACATGGGTGGCCTTCGATTAAACACCTTGTTCTCTACTACCTCTTCCATTATCTTTTTCTTTACTTCCTTTTCTTTTTCTTCAATTTCCCTTCCTTCTGCAATTTATATTTATTCTTTTTCTATTCTTTCTTTTTCTATTTTCTCCTTCAACGTATGTTGATCCTTCTTGGCTTGTCTTGGTGTCATGAATTTCAAATTCATTTCATGTCCCTCATGCCTCAAATAAAGGGAACATTTATCAAGATTGAGCGTTTTAAAATGAAGTCATGCCCATCTCAAAAGAAGATGACAAGAGTTCGTGGGAACAATATCACATAATACTTCTTTCACACATTGTCCTGTACTGAATTTGATCCTTGCTTGATTCGGATGAAAGCTTGTTGGTAACTTGAGTTTCTCCACCAATCTTTGACTAACAACATTGTTGTCGCTTTCGTAAACGAATGCAACTAAACATGGGTGGCCTTCGATTAAACACCTTGTTCTCTACTACCTTTTCCATAATCTTTTTCTTCAATTTCCCTTCCTTCTACAGTTTATATTTCTTCTTTTTCTATTCTTTCTTTTTCTATTTTCTCCTTCAACGTATGTTGATCCTTCTTGGCTTGTCTTGGTGTCACAAATTTCAACTTCATTTCATGTCCCTCATTCCTCAAATAAAGGGAACGTTCATCAAGATTGAGCGTTTTAAAATGAACCCATGCCCATCTCAAAAGAATATGACAAGAGTTCGTGGGAACATTATCACATAATACTTCTTTCACACATTGTCCTGTACTAAATTTGATCCTTGCTTGATTCAGATGAAAACTTGTTGGTAACTTGAGTTTCTCCATCAATCCTTGGCTTACAACATTGTTGTCGGTTTCATAAACGAATGCAACTAAACATGGGCGGCCTTCGATTAAACACCTTGTTCTCTACTACCTTTTCCATAATCTTTTTGTTCAATTTCCCTTCCTTCTACAGTTTATATTTCTTCTTTTTCTATTCTTTCTTTTTCTATTTTCTCCTTCAACGTATGTTGATCCTTCTTGGCTTGTCTTGGTGTCATAAATTTCAACTTCATTTCATGTCCCTCATTCCTCAAATAAAGGGAACGTTCATCAAGATTGAGCGTTTTAAAATGAACCCATGCCCATCTCAAAAGAAGATGACAAGAGTTCGTGGGAACAATATCAAATAATACTTCTTTCACACATTGTCCTATACTGAATTTGATCCTCGCTTGATTCGGATGAAAGCTTGTTGGTAACTTGAGTTTCTCCACCAATCTTTGACTAACAACATTGTTGTCGCTTTCGTAAACGAATGCAACTAAACATGGGTGGCCTTCGATTAAACACCTTGTTCTCTACTACCTTTTCCATAATCTTTTTCTTCAATTTCCCTTCCTTCTGCAGTTTATATTTCTACTTTTTCTATTCTTTCTTTTCCCATTTTCTCCTTCAACGTATGTTGATCCTTCTTGGCTTGTCTTGGTGTCATAAATTTCAACTTCATTTCATGTCCCTCATTCCTCAAATAAAGGGAACGTTCATCAAGATTGAGCGTTTTAAAATCAACCCATGCCCATCTCAAAAGGAGATGACAAGAGTTCGTGGGAGCAATATCACATCATACTTGTTTCACACATTGTCCTGTACTGAATTTGATCCTTGGTGGATTCGGATGAAAGCTTGCTGGTAACTTGAGTTTCTCCACCAATCTTTGGCTTACAACATTGTTGTCGCTTTCGTAAACGAATGCAACTAAACATGGGTGGCTTTCGATTAAACACCTTGTTCTCTACCACCTTTTCCATAATCTTTTTCTTTACTTCCTTTTCTTTTTCTTAAATTTCCCCTCCTTCTGCAGTTTATTTTTCTTCTTTTTCTATTTTCTCCTTCAACGTATGTTCATCCTTCTTGGCTTGTCTTGGTGTCATGAATTTCAAATTCATTTCATGTCCCTCATGCCTCAAATAAAGGGAACATTTATCAAGATTGAGCATTTTCAAATGAAGTCATGCCCATCTCAAAAGAAGATGACAAGAGTTCGTGGGAACAATATCACATAATACTTCTTTCACACATTGTCCTATACTGAATTTGATCCTTGCTTGATTCGGATGAAAGCTTGTTGGTAACTTGAGTTTCTCCACCAATTTTTGGCTTACAACATTGTTGTCGCTTTCGTAAACGAATGCAACTAAACATGGGTGGCCTTCGATTAAACACCTTGTTCTCTACTACCTTTTCCATAATCTTTTTCTTTACTTCCTTTTCTTTTTCTTCAATTTCCCTTCCTTCTGCAATTTATATTTCTTCTTTTTCTATTCTTTGTTTTTCTATTTTCTCCTTCAACGTATGTTGATCCTTCTTGGCTTCTCTTGGTGTCATGAATTTCAAATTCATTTCATGTCCCTCATGCCTCAAATAAAGGAAACATTTATCAAGATTGAGCGTTTTAAAATGAAGCCATGCCCATCTCAAAAGAAGATGACAAGAGTTCGTGGGAATAATATCACATAATACTTCTTTCACACATTCTCCTGTACTGAATTTGATCCTTGCTTGATTCGGATGAAAGCTTGTTGGTAACTTGAGTTTCTCCACCAATCTTTGGCTTACAACATTGTTGTCGCTTTCGTAAACGAATGCAACCAAACATGGGTGGCCTTCGATTAAACACCTTGTTCTCTACTACCTTTTCCATAATCTTTTTCTTCAATTTCCCTTCCTTCTACAGTTTATATTTCTTCTTTTTCTATTCTTTCTTTTTCAACGTATGTTGATCCTTCTTGGCTTGTCTTGGTGTCATAAATTTCAACTTCATTTCATGTCCCTCATTCCTCAAATAAAGGGAACGTTCATCAAGATTGAGCGTTTTAAAATGAACCCATGCCCATCTCAAAAGAAGATGACAAGAGTTCGTGGGAACATTATCACATAATACTTCTTTCACACATTGTCGTGTACTAAATTTGATCCTTGCTTGATTCAGATGAAAACTTGTTGGTAACTTGAGTTTCTCCATCAATCCTTGGCTTACAACATTGTTGTCGCTTTCGTAAATGAATGCAACTAAACATGGGTGGCCTTCGATTAAACACCTTGTTCTCTACTACCTTTTCCATTATCTTTTTCTTTACTTCCTTTTCTTTTTCTTCAATTTCCCTTCCTTCTGCAATTTATATTTCTTCTTTTTCTATTCTTTCTTTTTCTATTTTCTCCTTCAACGTATGTTGATCCTTCTTGGCTTGTCTTGGTGTCATGAATTTCAAATTCATTTCATGTCCCTCATGCCTCAAATAAAGGGAACATTTATCAAGATTGAGTGTTTTAAAATGAAGTCATGCCCATCTCAAAAGAAGATGACAAGAGTTCGTGCGAGTGATATCACATAATTCTTCTTTCACACATTGTCTTGTACTAAATTTGAACCTTGCTTGATTCGGATGAAAGCTTGTTGGTAACTTGAGTTTCTCCACCAATCTTTGACTAACAACATTGTTGTCGCTTTCGTAAACGAATGCAACTAAACATGGGTGGCCTTCGATTAAACACCTTGTTCTCTACTACCTTTTCCATAATCTTTTTCTTCAATTTCCCTTCCTTCTGCAGTTTATATTTCTACTTTTTCTATTCTTTCTTTTCTCATTTTCTCCTTCAACGTATGTTGATCCTTCTTGGCTTGTCTTGGTGTCATAAATTTCAACTTCATTTCATGTCCCTCATTCCTCAAATAAAGGGAACGTTCATCAAGATTGAGCGTTTTAAAATGAACCCATGCCCATCTCAAAAGAAGATGACAAGAGTTCGTGGGAACATTATCACATAATACTTCTTTCACACATTGTCGTGTACTAAATTTGATCCTTGCTTGATTCAGATGAAAACTTGTTGGTAACTTGAGTTTCTCCATCAATCCTTGGCTTACAACATTGTTGTCGCTTTCGTAAATGAATGCAACTAAACATGGGTGGCCTTCGATTAAACACCTTGTTCTCTACTACCTTTTCCATTATCTTTTTCTTTACTTCCTTTTCTTTTTCTTCAATTTCCCTTCCTTCTGCAATTTATATTTCTTCTTTTTCTATTCTTTCTTTTTCTATTTTCTCCTTCAACGTATGTTGATCCTTCTTGGCTTGTCTTGGTGTCATGAATTTCAAATTCATTTCATGTCCCTCATGCCTCAAATAAAGGGAACATTTATCAAGATTGAGTGTTTTAAAATGAAGTCATGCCCATCTCAAAAGAAGATGACAAGAGTTCGTGCGAGTGATATCACATAATTCTTCTTTCACACATTGTCTTGTACTGAATTTGATCCTTGCTTGATTCGGATGAAAGCTTGTTGGTAACTTGAGTTTCTCCACCAATCTTTGGCTTACAACATTGTTGTCGCTTTCGTAAACGAATGCAACCAAACATGGGTGGCCTTCGATTAAACACCTTGTTCTCTACTACCTTTTCCATAATCTTTTTCTTCAATTTCCCTTCCTTCTACAGTTTATATTTCTTCTTTTTCTATTCTTTCTTTTTCAACGTATGTTGATCCTTCTTGGCTTGTCTTGGTGTCATAAATTTCAACTTCATTTCATGTCCCTCATTCCTCAAATAAAGGGAACGTTCATCAAGATTGAGCGTTTTAAAATGAACCCATGCCCATCTCAAAAGAAGATGACAAGAGTTCGTGGGAACATTATCACATAATACTTCTTTCACACATTGTCGTGTACTAAATTTGATCCTTGCTTGATTCAGATGAAAACTTGTTGGTAACTTGAGTTTCTCCATCAATCCTTGGCTTACAACATTGTTGTCGCTTTCGTAAATGAATGCAACTAAACATGGGTGGCCTTCGATTAAACACCTTGTTCTCTACTACCTTTTCCATAATCTTTTTCTTCAATTTCCCTTCCTTCTACAGTTTATATTTCTTCTTTTTCTATTCTTTCTTTTTCTATTTTCTCCTTCGACGTATGTTGATCCTTCTTGGCTTGTCTTGGTGTCATAAATTTCAACTACATTTCATGTCCCTCATTCCTCAAATAAAGGGAACGTTCATCAAGATTGAGCGTTTTAAAATGAACCCATGCCCATCTCAAAAGAAGATGACAAGAGTTCGTGGGAACAATATCACATAATACTTCTTTCACACATTGTCCTGTACTGAATTTGATCCTCACTTGATTCGGATGAAAGCTTGTTGGTAACTTGGGTTTCTCCACCAATCTTTGGCTTACAACATTGTTGTCACTTTCGTAAACGAATGCAACTAAACATGGGTGGCCTTCGATTAAACACCTTGTTCTCTACTATCTTTTCCATAATCTTTTTCTTTACTTCCTTTTCTTTTTCTTCAATTTCCCTTCCTTCTGCAATTTATATTTCTTCTTTTTCTTTTCTTTCTTTTTCTTTTTTCTCCTTCAACGTATTTTGATCCTTCTTGGCTTGTCTTGGTGTCATAAATTTCAACTTCATTTCATGTCCCTCATGCCTCAAATAAAGGGAACGTTCATCAAGATTGAGCATTTTAAAATGAAGCCATGCCCATCTCAAAAGAAGATGACAAGAGTTCGTGGGAGCAATATCACATAATACTTCTTTCACAAATTGTCATGTACTGAATTTCATCCTTGCTTGATTCGGTTGAAAGCTTGTTGGTAACTATAGTTTCTCCACCAATCTTTGGCTTATAACATTGTTCTCGCTTTCGTAAACGAATGCAACTAAACATGGGTGGCCTTCGATTAAACACCTTGTTCTCTACTACCTTTTTCATAATCTTTTTCTTCAATTTCCCTTTTTTTTTTCTTCAATTTCCCCTCCTTCTGCAGTTTATTTTTCTTCTTTTTCTATTTTCTCCTTCAACGTATGTTGATCCTTCTTGGCTTCTCTTGGTGTCATGAATTTCAAATTCTTTTCATGTCCCTCATGCCTCAAATAAAGGGAACATTTATCAAGATTGAGCGTTTTAAAATGAAGCGATGCCCATCTCAAAAGAAGATGACAAGAGTTCGTGGGAACAATATCACATAATACTTCTTTCACACATTCTCCTGTACTGAATTTGATCCTTGCTTGATTCGGATGAAAGCTTGTTGGTAACTTGAGTTTCTCCACCAATCTTTGGCTTACAACATTGTTGTCGCTTTCGTAAACGAATGCAACTAAACATGGGTGGCCTTCGATTAAACACCTTGTTCTCTACTATCTTTTCCATAATCTTTTTCTTCAATTTCCCTTCCTTCTGCAGTTTATTTTTCTTCTTTTTCTATTCTTTCTTTTTCTATTTTCTCCTTCAACGTAGTTTGATCCTTCTTGGCTTGTCTTGGTGTCATAAATTTCAACTTCATTTCATGTACCTCATTCCTCAAATAAAGGGAACGTTCATCAAGATTCAGCATTTTAAAATGAACTCATGGCCATCTCAAAAGAAGATGACAAGAGTTCGTGGGAGCAATATCACATCATACTTCTTTCACACATTGTCCTGTACTGAATTTGATCCTTGCTTGATTCGGATGAAAGCTTGCTGGTAACTTGAGTTTCTCCACAAATCTTTGGCTTACAAAATTGTTGTCGCTTTGGTAAACGAATGCAACTAAACATGGGTGGCTTTCGATTAAACACCTTGTTCTGTACTACCTTTTTTATAATCTTTTTCTTTACTTCCTTTTCTTTTTCTTCAATTTCCCTTCCTTCTGCAGTTTATATTTCTTCTTTTTCTATTCTTTCTTTTTCTATTTTCTCCTTACGTACGTTGATCCTTCTTGGCTTCTCTTGGTGTCATGAATTTCAAATTAATTTCATGTCCCTCATGCCTCAAATAAAGGGAACATTTATCAAGATTGAGCGTTTTAAAATGAATTCATGCCCATCTCAAAAGAAGATGACAAGAGTTCGTGGGAGCAATATCACATAATACTTCTTTCACACATTGTCCTGTACTGAATTTGATCCTTGCTTGATTCGGATGAAAGCTTGTTGGTAACTTGAGTTTCTCCACCAATCTTTGGCTTACAACATTGTTGTCGCTTTCGTAAACGAATGCAACTAAACATGGGTGGCCTTCGATTAAACACCTTGTTCTCTACTACCTTTTCTATAATCTTTTTCTTTACTTCCTTTTCTTTTTCTTCAATTTCCCTTCCTTTTGCAGTTTATATTTCTTCTTTTTCTATTCTTTCTTTTTCTATTTTCTCCTTCAACGTATGTTGATCCTTCTTGGCTTGTCTTGGTGTCATGAATTTCACCTTCATTTCATGTCCCTCATTCCTCAAATAAAGGGAACGTTCATCAAGATTGAGCGTTTTAAAATGAATCCATGCCCATCTCAAAAGAAGATGACAAGAGTTCGTGGGAGCAATATCACATAATACTTGTTTCACAAATTGTCATGTATTGAAATTGATCCTTGTTTGATTCGGGTGAGAGCTTGTTGGTAACTTGAGTTTCTCCACCAATCTTTGGCTTACAACATTGTTGTCGCTTTCGTAAACGAATGCAACTAAACATGGGTGGCCTTCGATTAAACACCTTGTTCTCTACTACCTTTTCCATAATCTTTTTCTTCAATTTCCATTTCTTCTACAGTTCATATTTCTTCTTTTTCTATTCTTTCTTTTTCTATTTCTTGTTCAACGTATGTTGATCCTTCTTGGCTTGTCTTGGTGTCATGAATTTCAAATTCATTTCATGTCCCTCATGCCTCAAATAAAGGGAACATTTATCAAGAATGAGCGTTTTAAAATGAAGCCATGGCCATCTCAAAAGAAGATGACAAGAGTTCGTGAGAACAATATCACATAATACTTCTTTCACACATTGTCCTGCACTGAATTTGATCCTTGCTTGATTCGGATGAAAGCTTGTTGGTAACTTGAGTTTCTCCACCAATCTTTGGCTTACAACATTGTTGTCGCTTTCGTAAACGAATGCAACTAAACATGGGTGGCCTTCGATTAAACACCTTGTTCTGTACTACCTTTTTTATAATCTTTTTCTTTACTTCCTTTTCTTTTTCTTCAATTTCCCTTCCTTCTGCAGTTTATATTTCTTCTTTTTCTATTCTTTCTTTTTCTATTTTCTCCTTACGTACGTTGATCCTTCTTGGCTTCTCTTGGTGTCATGAATTTCAAATTAATTTCATGTCCCTCATGCCTCAAATAAAGGGAACATTTATCAAGATTGAGCGTTTTAAAATGAATTCATGCCCATCTCAAAAGAAGATGACAAGAGTTCGTGGGAACAATATCACATAATACTTCTTTCACACATTGTCCTGCACTGAATTTGATCCTTGCTTGATTCGGATGAAAGCTTGTTGGTAACTTGAGTTTCTCCACCAATCTTTGGCTTACAACATTGTTGTCGCTTTCGTAAACGAATGCAACTAAACATGGGTGGCCTTCGATTAAACACCTTGTTCTCTACTACCTTTTCCATAATCTTTTTCTTCAATTTCCCTTCCTTCTGCAGTTTATATTTCTTCTTTTTCTATTTTCTCCTTCAACGTATGTTGATCCTTCTTGGCTTTTCTTGGTGTCATGAATTTCAACTTCATTTCATGTCCCTCATTGCTCAAATAAAGGGAACGTTCATCAAGATTCAGCATTTTAAAATGAACTCATGCCCATCTCAAAAGAAGGTGACAAGAGTTCGTGGGAGCATTATCATATCATACTTCTTTCACACATTGTCCTGTGCTGAATTTGATCCTTGCTGGATTCGGATGAAAGCTTGCTGGTACCTTGAGTTTCTCCACCAATCTTTGGCTTACAAAATTGTTGTCGCTTTCGTAAACGAATGCAACTAAACATGGGTGGCTTTCGATTAAACACCTTGTTCTGTACTACCCTTTTTATAATCTTTTTCTTTACTTCCTTTCCTTTTTCTTCAATTTCCCTTCCTTCTGCAGTTTATATTTCTTCTTTTTCTATTCTTTCTTTTTCTACTTTGTCCTTCAACGTATGTTGATCCTTCTTGGCTTCTCTTGGTGTCATCAATTTCAAATTCATTTCATGTCCCTCATGCCTCAAATAAAGGGAAAATTTATCAAGATTGAGCGTTTTAAAATGAAGCCATGCCCATCTCAAAAGAAGATGACAAGAGTTCGTGGGAACAATATCACATAATACTTCTTTCGCACTTTGTCCTGTACTAAATTTGATCCTTGTTTGATTCGGATGAAAGCTTGTTGGTAACTTGAGTTTCTCCACCAATCCTTGGCTTACAACACTGTTGTCGCTTTCGAAAACGAATGCAACTAAACATGGGTGGCCTTCGATTAAACACCTTGTTCTCTACTACCTTTTCTATAATCTTTTTCTTTACTTCCTTTTCTTTTTCTTCAATTTCCCTTCCTTTTGCAGTTTATATTTCTTCTTTTTCTATTCTTTCTTTTTCTATTTTCTCCTTCAACGTATGTTGATCCTTCTTGGCTTGTCTTGGTGTCATGAATTTCACCTTCATTTCATGTCCCTCATTCCTCAAATAAAGGGAACGTTAATCAAGATTGAGCGTTTTAAAATGAATCCATGCCCATCTCAAAAGAAGATGACAAGAGTTCGTGGGAGCAATATCACATAATACTTGTTTCACAAATTGTCATGTATTGAAATTGATCCTTGTTTGATTCGGGTGAGAGCTTGTTGGTAACTTGAGTTTCTCCACCAATCTTTGGCTTACAACATTGTTGTCGCTTTCGTAAACGAATGCAACTAAACATGGGTGGCCTTCGATTAAACACCTTGTTCTCTACTACCTTTTCCATAATCTTTTTCTTCAATTTCCATTTCTTCTACAGTTTATATTTCTTCTTTTTCTATTCTTTCTTTTTCTATTTCTCGTTCAACGTATGTTGATCCTTCTTGGCTTGTCTTGGTGTCATGAATTTCAAATTCATTTCATGTCCCTCATGCCTCAAATAAAGGGAACATTTATCAAGAATGAGCGTTTTAAAATGAAGCCATGGCCATCTCAAAAGAAGATGACAAGAGTTCGTGAGAACAATATCACATAATACTTCTTTCACACATTGTCCTGCACTGAATTTGATCCTTGCTTGATTCGGATGAAAGCTTGTTGGTAACTTGAGTTTCTCCACCAATCTTTGGCTTACAACATTGTTGTCGCTTTCGTAAACGAATGCAACTAAACATGGGTGGCCTCCGATTAAACACCTTGTTCTCTACTACCTTTTCCATAATCTTTTTCTTCAATTTCCCTTCCTTCTGCAGTTTATATTTCTTCTTTTTCTATTTTCTCCTTCAACGTATGTTGATCCTTCTTGGCTTTTCTTGGTGTCATGAATTTCAACTTCATTTCATGTCCCTCATTCCTCAAATAAAGGGAACGTTCATCAAGATTCAGCGTTTTAAAATGAACTCATGCCCATCTCAAAAGAAGGTGACAAGAGTTCGTGGGAGCATTATCATATCATACTTCTTTCACACATTGTCCTGTACTGATTTTGATCCTTGCTGGATTCGGATGAAAGCTTGCTGGTACCTTGAGTTTCTCCACCAATCTTTGGCTTACAAAATTGTTGTCGCTTTCGTAAACGAGTGCAACTAAACATGGGTGGCTTTCGATTAAACACCTTGTTCTGTACTACCTTTTTTATAATCTTTTTCTTTACTTCCTTTTCTTTTTCTTCAATTTCCCTTCCGTCTGCAGTTTATATTTCTTTTTTTTCTATTCTTTCTTTTTCTATTTTCTCCTTCAACGTATGTTGATCCTTCTTGGCTTTTCTTGGTGTCATGAATTTCAACTTCATTTCATGTCCCTCATTCCTCAAATAAAGGGAACGTTCATCAAGATTCAGCGTTTTAAAATGAACTCATGCCCATCTCAAAAGAAGGTGACAAGAGTTCGTGGGAGCATTATCATATCATACTTCTTTCACACATTGTCCTGTGCTGAATTTGATCCTTGCTGGATTCGGATGAAAGCTTGCTGGTACCTTGAGTTTCTCCACCAATCTTTGGCTTACAAAATTGTTGTCGCTTTCGTAAACGAATGCAACTAAACATGGGTGGCTTTCGATTAAACACCTTGTTCTGTACTACCTTTTTTATAATCTTTTTCTTTACTTCCTTTTCTTTTTCTTCAATTTCCCTTCCTTCTGCAGTTTATATTTCTTCTTTTTCTATTCTTTCTTTTTCTACTTTGTCCTTCAACGTATGTTGATCCTTCTTGGCTTCTCTTGGTGTCATCAATTTCAAATTCATTTCATGTCCCTCATGCCTCAAATAAAGGGAAAATTTATCAAGATTGAGCGTTTTAAAATGAAGCCATGCCCATCTCAAAAGAAGATGACAAGAGTTCGTGGGAACAATATCACATAATACTTCTTTCGCACTTTGTCCTGTACTAAATTTGATCCTTGTTTGATTCGGATGAAAGCTTGTTGGTAACTTGAGTTTCTCCACCAATCCTTGGCTTACAACACTGTTGTCGCTTTCGAAAACGAATGCAACTAAACATGGGTGGCCTTCGATTAAACACCTTGTTCTCTACTACCTTTTCTATAATCTTTTTCTTTACTTCCTTTTCTTTTTCTTCAATTTCCCTTCCTTTTGCAGTTTATATTTCTTCTTTTTCTATTCTTTCTTTTTCTATTTTCTCCTTCAACGTATGTTGATCCTTCTTGGCTTGTCTTGGTGTCATGAATTTCACCTTCATTTCATGTCCCTCATTCCTCAAATAAAGGGAACGTTCATCAAGATTGAGCGTTTTAAAATGAATCCATGCCCATCTCAAAAGAAGATGACAAGAGTTCGTGGGAGCAATATCACATAATACTTGTTTCACAAATTGTCATGTATTGAAATTGATCCTTGTTTGATTCGGGTGAGAGCTTGTTGGTAACTTGGGTTTCTCCACCAATCTTTGGCTTACAACATTGTTGTCGCTTTCGTAAACGAATGCAACTAAACATGGGTGGCCTTCGATTAAACACCTTGTTCTCTACTACCCTTTCCATAATCTTTTTCTTCAATTTCCATTTCTTCTACAGTTTATATTTCTTCTTTTTCTATTCTTTCTTTTTCTATTTCTCGTTCAACGTATGTTGATCCTTCTTGGCTTGTCTTGGTGTCATGAATTTCAAATTCATTTCATGTCCCTCATGCCTCAAATAAAGGGAACATTTATCAAGAATGAGCGTTTTAAAATGAAGCCATGGCCATCTCAAAAGAAGATGACAAGAGTTCGTGAGAACAATATCACATAATACTTCTTTCACACATTGTCCTGCACTGAATTTGATCCTTGCTTGATTCGGATGAAAGCTTGTTGGTAACTTGAGTTTCTCCACCAATCTTTGGCTTACAACATTGTTGTCGCTTTCGTAAACGAATGCAACTAAACATGGGTGGCCTTCGATTAAACACCTTGTTCTCTACTACCTTTTCCATAATCTTTTTCTTCAATTTCCCTTCCTTCTGCAGTTTATATTTCTTCTTTTTCTATTTTCTCCTTCAACGTATGTTGATCCTTCTTGGCTTTTCTTGGTGTCATGAATTTCAACTTCATTTCATGTCCCTCATTCCTCAAATAAAGGGAACGTTCATCAAGATTCAGCGTTTTAAAATGAACTCATGCCCATCTCAAAAGAAGGTGACAAGAGTTCGTGGGAGCATTATCATATCATACTTCTTTCACACATTGTCCTGTACTGAATTTGATCCTTGCTGGATTCGGATGAAAGCTTGCTGGTATCTTGAGTTTCTCCACCAATCTTTGGCTTACAAAATTGTTGTCGCTTTCGTAAACGAATGCAACTAAACATGGGTGGCTTTCGATTAAACACCTTGTTCTGTACTACCTTTTTTATAATCTTTTTCTTTACTTCCTTTTCTTTTTCTTCAATTTCCCTTCCTTCTGCAGTTTATATTTCTTCTTTTTCTATTCTTTCTTTTTCTACTTTGTCCTTCAACGTATGTTGATCCTTCTTGGCTTCTCTTGGTGTCATCAATTTCAAATTCATTTCATGTCCCTCATGCCTCAAATAAAGGGAAAATTTATCAAGATTGAGCGTTTTAAAATGAAGCCATGCCCATCTCAAAAGAAGATGACAAGAGTTCGTGGGAACAATATCACATAATACTTCTTTCGCACTTTGTCCTGTACTAAATTTGATCCTTGTTTGATTCGGATGAAAGCTTGTTGGTAACTTGAGTTTCTCCACCAATCCTTGGCTTACAACACTGTTGTCGCTTTCGAAAACGAATGCAACTAAACATGGGTGGCCTTCGATTAAACACCTTGTTCTCTACTACCTTTTCTATAATCTTTTTCTTTACTTCCTTTTCTTTTTCTTCAATTTCCCTTCCTTTTGCAGTTTATATTTCTTCTTTTTCTATTCTTTCTTTTTCTATTTTCTCCTTCAACGTATGTTGATCCTTCTTGGCTTGTCTTGGTGTCATGAATTTCACCTTCATTTCATGTCCCTCATTCCTCAAATAAAGGGAACGTTCATCAAGATTGAGCGTTTTAAAATGAATCCATGCCCATCTCAAAAGAAGATGACAAGAGTTCGTGGGAGCAATATCACATAATACTTGTTTCACAAATTGTCATGTATTGAAATTGATCCTTGTTTGATTCGGGTGAGAGCTTGTTGGTAACTTGGGTTTCTCCACCAATCTTTGGCTTACAACATTGTTGTCGCTTTCGTAAACGAATGCAACTAAACATGGGTGGCCTTCGATTAAACACCTTGTTCTCTACTACCTTTTCCATAATCTTTTTCTTCAATTTCCATTTCTTCTACAGTTTATATTTCTTCTTTTTCTATTCTTTCTTTTTCTATTTCTCGTTCAACGTATGTTGATCCTTCTTGGCTTGTCTTGGTGTCATGAATTTCAAATTCATTTCATGTCCCTCATGCCTCAAATAAAGGGAACATTTATCAAGAATGAGCGTTTTAAAATGAAGCCATGGCCATCTCAAAAGAAGATGACAAGAGTTCGTGAGAACAATATCACATAATACTTCTTTCACACATTGTCCTGCACTGAATTTGATCCTTGCTTGATTCGGATGAAAGCTTGTTGGTAACTTGAGTTTCTCCACCAATCTTTGGCTTACAACATTGTTGTCGCTTTCGTAAACGAATGCAACTAAACATGGGTGGCCTTCGATTAAACACCTTGTTCTCTACTACCTTTTCCATAATCTTTTTCTTCAATTTCCCTTCCTTCTGCAGTTTATATTTCTTCTTTTTCTATTTTCTCCTTCAACGTATGTTGATCCTTCTTGGCTTTTCTTGGTGTCATGAATTTCAACTTCATTTCATGTCCCTCATTCCTCAAATAAAGGGAACGTTCATCAAGATTCAGCGTTTTAAAATGAACTCATGCCCATCTCAAAAGAAGGTGACAAGAGTTCGTGGGAGCATTATCATATCATACTTCTTTCACACATTGTCCTGTACTGAATTTGATCCTTGCTGGATTCGGATGAAAGCTTGCTGGTATCTTGAGTTTCTCCACCAATCTTTGGCTTACAAAATTGTTGTCGCTTTCGTAAACGAATGCAACTAAACATGGGTGGCTTTCGATTAAACACCTTGTTCTGTACTACCTTTTTTATAATCTTTTTCTTTACTTCCTTTTCTTTTTCTTCAATTTCCCTTCCTTCTGCAGTTTATATTTCTTCTTTTTCTATTCTTTCTTTTTCTATTTTTTCCTTCAACGTATGTTGATCCTTCTTGGTTTGTCTTGGTGTCATGAATTTCAAATTCATTTCATGTCCCTCATGCCTCAAATAAAGGGAACATTTATCAAGCTTGAGTGTTTTAAAATGAAGTCATGCCCATCTCAAAAGAAGATGACAAGAGTTCGTGGGAACAATATCACATAATAATTCTTTCATTCATTGTCCTGTACTGAATTTGATCCTTGCTTGATTCGGATGAAAGCTTGTTGGTAACTTGAGTTTCTCCACCAATCTTTGGCTTACAACATTGTTGTCGCTTTCATAAACGAATGCAACTAAACATGGGTGGCCTTCGATTAAACACCTTGTTCTCTACTACCTTTTCCATAATCTTTTTCTTTACTTCCTTTTCTTTTTCTTCAATTTCCCTTCCTTCTGCAGTTTATATTTCTTCTTTTTCTATTCTTTCTTTTTCTATTTTCTCCTTCAACGTATGTTGATCCTTCTTGGCTTGTCTTGGTGTCATGAATTTCAAATTCATTTCATGTCCCTCATGCCTCAAATAAAGGGAACATTTATCAAGATTGAGCGTTTTAAAATGAAGCCATGCCTATCTCAAAAGAAGATGACAAGAGTTCGTGGGAACAATATCACATAATACTTGTTTCACACATTGTCCTGTACTAAATTTGATCCTTGTTTGACTCGGATGAAAGCTTGTTGGTAACTTGAGTTCATCCACCAATCCTTGGCTTACAACACTGTTGTCGCTTTCGAAAACGAATGCAACTAAACATGGGTGGCCTTCGATTAAACACCTTGTTCTCTACTACCTTTTCTATAATCTTTTTCTTTACTTCGTTTTCTTTTTCTTCAATTTCCCTTCCTTTTGCAGTTTATATTTCTTCTTTTTCTATTCTTTCTTTTTCTATTTTCTCCTTCAACGTATGTTGATCCTTCTTGGCTTGTCTTGGTGTCATGAATTTCACCTTCATTTCATGTCCCTCATTCCTCAAATAAAGGGAACGTTCATCAAGATTGAGCGTTTTAAAATGAATCCATGCCCATCTCAAAAGAAGATGACAAGAGTTCGTGGGAGCAATATCACATAATACTTGTTTGACAAATTGTCATGTATTGAATTTGATCCTTGTTTGATTCGGGTGAGCGCTTGTTGTAACTTGAGTTTCTCCACCAATCTTTGGCTTACAACATTGTTCTCGCTTTCGTAAACGAATGTAACTAAACATGGGTGGCCTTCGATTAAACACCTTGTTCTCTACTACCTTTTCCATAATCTTTTTCTTCAATTTCCATTTCTTCTACAGTTTATATTTCTTCTTTTTCTATTCTTTCTTTTTCTATTTCTCGTTCAACGTATGATGATCCTTCTTGGCTTGTCTTGGTGTCATGAATTTCAAATGCATTTCATGTCCCTCATGCCTCAAATAAAGGGAACATTTATCAAGATTGAGCGTTTTAAAATGAAGCCATGGCCATCTCAAAAGAAGATGACAAGAGTTCGTGGGAACAATATCACATAATACTTCTTTCACACATTGTCCTGCACTGAATTTGATCCTTGCTTGATTCGGATGAAAGCTTGTTGGTAACTTGAGTTTCTCCACCAATCTTTGGCTTACAACATTGTTGTCGCTTTCGTAAACGAATGCAACTAAACATGGGTGTCCTTCGATTAAACACCTTGTTCTCTACTACCTTTTCAACAATCTTTTTCTTCAATTTCCCTTCCTTCTGCAGTTTATATTTCTTCTTTTTCTATTTTCTCCTTCAACGTATGTTTATCCTTCTTGGCTTGTCTTGGTGTCATGAATTTCAACTTCATTTCATGTCCCTCATTCCTCAAATAAAGGGAACGTTCATCAAGATTCAGCGTTTTAAAATGACCTCATGCCCATCTGAAAAGAAGGTGACAAGAGTTCGTGGGAGCATTATCATATCATACTTCTTTCACACATTGTCCTGTACTGAATTTGATCCTTGCTTGATTCGGATGAAAGCTTGTTGGTAACTTAATTTTCTCCACCAATCTTTGGCTTACAACATTGTTGTCGCTTTCATGAACGAATGCAACTAAACATGGGTGGCCTTCGATTAAACACCTTGTTCTCTACTACCTTTTCCATAATCTTTTTCTTTACTTCCTTTTCTTTTTCTTCAATTTCCCTTCCTTCTGCAGTTTATATTTCTTCTTTTTCTATTCTTTCTTTTTCTATTTTCTCCTTCAACGTATGTTGATCCTTCTTGGCTTGTCTTGGTGTCATGAATTTCAACTTCATTTCATGTCCCTCATTCCTCAAATAAAGGGAACGTTCATCAAGATTCAGCGTTTTAAAATGAACTCATGCCCATCTCAAAAGAAGATGACAAGAGTTCGTGGGAACAATATCACATAATAATTCTTTCATTCATTGTCCTGTACTGAATTTGATCCTTGCTTGATTCGGATGACAGCTTGTTGGTAACTTGAGTTTCTCCACCAATCTTTGGCTTACAACATTGTTGTCGCTTTCATAAACGAATGCAACTAAACATGGGTGGCCTTCGATTAAAGACCTTGTTCTCTACTACCTTTTCCATAATCTTTTAATTCAATTTCCATTTCTTCTACAGTTTATATTTCATCTTTTTCTATTCTTTCTTTTTCTATTTCTCGTTCAACGTATGTTGATCCTTCTTGGCTTGTCTTGGTGTGATGAATTTCAAATTCATTTCATGTCCCTCATGCCTCAAATAAAGGGAACATTTATCAAGATTGAGCGTTTTAAAATGAAGCCATGGCCATCTCAAAAGAAGATGACAAGAGTTCGTGGGAACAATATCACATAATACTTCTTTCACGCATTGTCCTGCACTAAATTTGATCCTTGCTTGATTCGGATGAAAGCTTGTTGGTAACTTGAGTTTCTCCACCAATCTTTGGCTTACAACATTGTTGTTGCTTTCCTAAACGAATGCAACTAAACATGGGTGGCCTTCGATTAAACACCTTGTTCTCTACTACCTTTTCCATAATCTTTTTCTTTACTTCCTTTTCTTTTTCTTCAATTTCCCTTCCTTCTGCAGTTTATATTTCTTCTTTTTCTATTCTTTATTTTTCTATTTTCTCCTTCAACGTATGTTGATCCTTCTTGGCTTGTCTTGGTGTCATGAATTTCACCTTCATTTCATGTCCCTCATTCCTCAAATAAAGGGAACGTTCATCAAGATTGAGCGTTTTAAAATGAATTCATGCCCATCTCAAAAGAAGATGACAAGAGTTCGTGGGAGCAATATCACATAATACTTCTTTCACAAATTGTCATGTATTGAATTTGATCCTTGTTTGATTCGGGTGAGAGCTTGTTGGTAACTTGAGTTTCTCCACCAATCTTTGGCTTACAACATTGTTGTCGCTTTCGTACACAAATGCAACTAAACATGGGTGGCCTTCGATTAAACACCTTGTTCTCTACTACCTTTTCCATAATCTTTTTCTTCAATTTCCATTTCTTCTACAGTTTATATTTCATCTTTTTCTATTCTTTCTTTTTCTATTTCTCGTTCAACGTATGTTGATCCTTCTTGGCTTGTCTTGGTGTGATGAATTTCAAATTCATTTCATGTCCCTCATGCCTCAAATAAAGGGAACATTTATCAAGATTGAGCGTTTTAAAATGAAGCCATGGCCATCTCAAAAGAAGATGACAAGAGTTCGTGGGAACAATATCACATAATACTTCTTTCACGCATTGTCCTGCACTAAATTTGATCCTTGCTTGATTCGGATGAAAGCTTGTTGGTAACTTGAGTTTCTCCACCAATCTTTGGCTTACAACATTGTTGTTGCTTTCCTAAACGAATGCAACTAAACATGGGTGGCCTTCGATTAAACACCTTGTTCTCTACTACCTTTTCCATAATCTTTTTCTTTACTTCCTTTTCTTTTTCTTCAATTTCCCTTCCTTCTGCAGTTTATATTTCTTCTTTTTCTATTCTTTATTTTTCTATTTTCTCCTTCAACGTATGTTGATCCTTCTTGGCTTGTCTTGGTGTCATGAATTTCACCTTCATTTCATGTCCCTCATTCCTCAAATAAAGGGAACGTTCATCAAGATTGAGCGTTTTAAAATGAATTCATGCCCATCTCAAAAGAAGATGACAAGAGTTCGTGGGAGCAATATCACATAATACTTCTTTCACAAATTGTCATGTATTGAATTTGATCCTTGTTTGATTCGGGTGAGAGCTTGTTGGTAACTTGAGTTTCTCCACCAATCTTTGGCTTACAACATTGTTGTCGCTTTCGTACACAAATGCAACTAAACATGGGTGGCCTTCGATTAAACACCTTGTTCTCTACTACCTTTTCCATAATCTTTTTCTTCAATTTCCATTTCTTCTACAGTTTATATTTCTTCTTTTTCTATTCTTTCTTTTTCTATTTCTCGTTCAACGTATGTTGATCCTTCTTGGCTTGTCTTGGTGTCATAAATTTCAACTTCATTTCATGTACCTCATTCCTCAAATAAAGGGAACGTTCATCAAGATTCAGCATTTTAAAATGAACTCATGCCCATCCCAAAAGAAGATGACAAGAGTTCGTGGGAGCAATATCACATCATACTTCTTTCACACATTGTCCTATACTGAATTTCATCCTTGCTTGATTCGGATGAAAGCTTGCTGGTAACTTGAGTTTCTCCACCAATCTTTGGCTTACAAAATTGTTGTCGCTTTCGTAAACGAATGCAACTAAACATGGGTGGCTTTCGATTAAAGACCTTGTTCTGTACTACCTTTTTTATAATCTTTTTCTTTACTTCCTTTTCTTTTTCTTCAATTTCCCTTCCTTCTGCAGTTTATATTTCTTCTTTTTCTATTTCCTCCTTCAACGTATGTTGATCCTTCTTGGCTTGTCTTGGTGTCATGAATTTCAACTTCATTTCATGTCCCTCATTCCTCAAATAAAGGGAACGTTCATCAAGATTCAGCCTTTTAAAATGACCTCATGCCCATCTCAAAAGAAGGTGACAAGAGTTCGTGGGAGCATTATCATATCATACTTCTTTCACACATTGTCCTGTACTGAATTTGATCCTTGCTTGATTCGGATGAAAGTTTGTTGGTAACTTGAGTTTCTCCACCAATCTTTGGCTTACAACATTGTTGTCGCTTTCATGAACGAATGCAACTAAACATGGGTGGCCTTCGATTAAACACCTTGTTCTCTACTACCTTTTCCATAATCTTTTTCTTTACTTCCTTTTCTTTTTCTTCAATTTCCCTTCCTTCTGCAGTTTATATTTCTTCTTTTTCTATTCTTTCTTTTTCTATTTTCTCCTTCAACGTATGTTGATCCTTCTTGGCTTGTCTTGGTGTCATGAATTTCAACTTCATTTCATGTCCCTCATTCCTCAAATAAAGGGAACGTTCATCAAGATTCAGCGTTTTAAAATGAACTCATGCCCATCTCAAAAGAAGATGACAAGAGTTCGTGGGAACAATATCACATAATAATTCTTTCATTCATTGTCCTGTACTGAATTTGATCCTTGCTTGATTCGAATGAAAGCTTGTTGGTAACTTGAGTTTCTCCACCAATCTTTGGCTTACAACATTGTTGTTGCTTTCATAAACGAATGCAACTAAACATGGGTGGCCTTCGATTAAACACCTTGTTCTCTACTACCTTTTCCATAATCTTTTAATTCAATTTCCATTTCTTCTACAGTTTATATTTCTTCTTTTTCTATTCTTTCTTTTTCTATTTCTCGTTCAACGTATGTTGATCCTTCTTGGCTTGTCTTGGTGTCATGAATTTCAAATTCATTTCATGTCCCTCATGCCTCAAATAAAGGGAACATTTATCAAGATTGAGCGTTTTAAAATGAAGCCATGGCCATCTCAAAAGAAAATGACAAGAGTTCGTGGGAACAACATCACATAATACTTCTTTCACACATTGTCCTGCACTAAATTTGATCCTTGCTTGATTCGGATGAAAGCTTGTTGGTAACTTGAGTTTCTCCACCAATCTTTGGCTTACAACATTGTTGTTGCTTTCCTAAACGAATGCAACTAAACATGGGTGGCCTTCGATTAAACACCTTGTTCTCTACTACCTTTTCCATAATCTTTTTCTTTACTTCCTTTTCTTTTTCTTCATTTTCCCTTCCTTCTGCAGTTTATATTTCTTCTTTTTCTATTCTTTATTTTTCTATTTTCTCCTTCAACGTATGTTGATCCTTCTTGGCTTGTCTTGGTGTCATGAATTTCACCATCATTTCATGTCCCTCATTCCTCAAATAAAGGGAACGTTCATCAAGATTGAGCGTTTTAAAATGAATTCATGCCCATCTCAAAAGAAGATGACAAGAGTTCGTGGGAGCAATATCACATAATACTTCTTTCACAAATTGTCATGTATTGAATTTGATCCTTGTTTGATTCGGGTGAGAGCTTGTTGGTAACTTGAGTTTCTCCACCAATCTTTGGCTTACAACATTGTTGTCGCTTTCGTACACAAATGCAACTAAATATGGGTGGCCTTCGATTAAACACCTTGTTCTCTACTACCTTTTCCATAATCTTTTTCTTCAATTTTCATTTCTTCTACAGTTTATATTTCTTCTTTTTCTATTCTTTCTTTTTCTATTTCTCGTTCAACGTATGTTGATCCTTCTTGGCTTGTCTTGGTGTCATAAATTTCAACTTCATTTCATGTACCTCATTCCTCAAATAAAGGGTACGTTCATCAAGATTCAGCATTTTAAAATGAACTCATGCCCATCCCAAAAGAAGATGACAAGAGTTCGTGGGAGCAATATCACATCATACTTCTTTCACACATTGTCCTATACTGAATTTCATCCTTGCTTGATTCGGATGAAAGCTTGCTGGTAACTTGAGTTTCTCCACCAATCTTTGGCTTACAAAATTGTTGTCGCTTTCGTAAACGAATGCAACTAAACATGGGTGGCTCTCGATTAAACACCTTGTTCTGTACTACCTTTTTTATAATCTTTTTCTTTACTTCCTTTTCTTTTTCTTCAATTTCCCTTCCTTCTGCAGTTTATATTTCTTCTTTTTCTATTTTCTCCTTCAACGTATGTTGATCCTTCTTGGCTTGTCTTGGTGTCATGAATTTCAACTTCATTTCATGTCCCTCATTCCTCAAATAAAGGAAACGTTCATCAAGATTCAGCGTTTTAAAATGACCTCATGCACATCTCAAAAGAAGGTGACAAGAGTTCGTGGGAGCATTATCATATCATACTTCTTTCACACATTGTCCTGTACTGAATTTGATCCTTGCTTGATTCGGATGAAAGCTTGTTGGTAACTTGAGTTTCTCCACCAATCTTTGGCTTACAACATTGTTGTCGCTTTCATGAACGAATGCAACTAAACATGGGTGGCCTTCGATTAAACACCTTGTTCTCTACTACCTTTTCCATAATCTTTTTCTTTACTTCCTTTTCTTTTTCTTCAATTTCCCTTCCTTCTGAAGTTTATATTTCTTCTTTTTCTATTCTTTCTTTTTCTATTTTCTCCTTCAACGTATGTTGATCCTTCTTGGCTTGTCTTGGTGTCATAAATTTCAACTTCATTTCATGTCGCTCATGCCTCAAATAAAGGGAACGTTCATCAAGATTGAGCGTTTTAAAATGAATCCATGCCCATCTCAAAAGAAGATGACAAGAGTTCGTGGGTGCAATATCACATAATACTTCTTTCACAAATTGTCATCTATTGAATTTGATGCTTGTTTGATTCGGGTGAGAGCATGTTGGTAACTTGAGTTTCTCCCCCAATCTTTGGTTTACAACATTATTGTCGCTTTCGTAAACGAATGCAACTAAACATGGGTGGTCTTCGATTAAACACCTTGTTCTCTACTACCTTTTCCATAATCTTTTTCTTCAATTTCCCTTCCTTCTGCAGTTTATTTTTCTTCTTTTTCTATTTTCTCCTTCAACGTATGTTGATCCTTCTTGGCTTGTCTTGGTGTCATAAATTCCAACTTCATTTCATGTACCTCATTCCTCAAATAAAGGGAACGTTCATCAAGATTCAGCGTTTTAAAATGAACTCATGCCCATCTCAAAAGAAGATGACAAGAGTTCGTGGGAACAATATCACATAATAATTCTTTCATTCATTGTCCTGTACTGAATTTGATCCTTGCTTGATTCGGATGAAAGCTTGTTGGTAACTTGAGTTTCTCCACCAATCTTTGGCTTACAACATTGTTGTCGCTTTCATAAACGAATGCAACTAAACATGGGTGGCCTTCGATTAAACACCTTGTTCTCTACTACCTTTTCCATAATCTTTTTCTTTACTTCCTTTTCTTTTTCTTCAATTTCCCTTCCTTCTGCAGTTTATATTTCTTCTTTTTCTATTCTTTCTTTTTCTATTTTCTCCTTCAACGTATGTTGATCCTTCTTGGCTTGTCTTGGTGTCATAAATTCCAACTTCATTTCATGTACCTCATTCCTCAAATAAAGGGAATGTTCATCAAGATTCAGCATTTTAAAATGAACTCAAGCCCATCTGAAAAGAAGGTGACAAGAGTTCGTGGGAGCATTATCACATCATACTTCTTTCACACATTGTCCTGTACTGAATTTGATCGTTGCTTGATTCGGATGAAAGCTTGTTGGCAACTTGAGTTTCTCCACCAATCTTTGGCTTACAACATTGTTGTCGCTTCCTTTAACGAATGCAACTAAACATGGGTGGCCTTCGATTAAACACCTTGTTCTCTACTACCTTTTCCATAATCTTTTTCTTTACTTCCTTTTCTTTTTCTTCAATTTCCCTTCCTTCTACAGTTTATATTTCTTCTTTTTCTATTCTTTCTTTTTCTATTTTCTCCTTCAACGTATGTTGATCCTTCTTGGCTTGTCCATGTGTCATGAATTTCAACTTCATTTCATGTCCCTCATTCCTCAAATAAAGGGAACGTTCATCAAGATTCAGCGTTTCAAAATGACCTCATGCCCATCTCAAAAGAAGATGACAAGAGTTCGTGGGAACAATATCACATAATACTTCTTTCACACATTGTCCTGTACTGAATTTGATCCTTGCTTGATTCGGATGAAAGCTTGCTGGTAACTTGAGTTTCTCTACCAATCTTTGGCTTACAACATTGTTGTCGCTTTCGTAAACGAATGCAACTAAACATGGGTGGCTTTCGATTAAACACCTTGTTCTGTACTACCTTTTTTATAATCTTTTTCTTTACTTCCTTTTCTTTTTCTTCAATTTCTCTTCCTTCTGCAGTTTATATTTCTTCTTTTTCTATTTTCTCCTTCAACGTATGTTGATCCCTCTTGGCTTGTCTTGGTGTCATGAATTTCAAATTCATTTCATGTCCCTCACGCCTCAAATAAAGGGAACATTTATCAAGATTGAGCATTTTAAAATGAAGTCATGCCCATCTCAAAAGAAGATGACAAGAGTTCGTGGGAACAATATCACATAATCCTTCTTTCATTCATTGTCCTGTACTGAATTTGATCCTTGCTTGATTCGGATGAAAGCTTGTTGGTAACTTGAGTTTCTCCACCAATCTTTGGCTTACAACATTGTTGTCGCTTTCATAAACGAATTCCACTAAACATGGGTGGCTTTCGATTAAACACCTTGTTCTCTACTACCTTTTCCATAATCTTTTTCTTTACTTCCTTTTCTTTTTCTTCAATTTCCCTTCCTTCTACAGTTTATATTTCTTCTTTTTCTATTCTTTCTTTTTCTATTTTCTCCTTCAACGTATGTTGATCCTTCTTGGCTTGTCCATGTGTCATGAATTTCAACTTCATTTCATATCCCTCATTCCTCAAATAAAGGGAACGTTCATCAAGATTCAGCGTTTCAAAATGACCTCATGCCCATCTCAAAAGAAGATGACAAGAGTTCGTGGGAACAATATCACATAATACTTCTTTCATTCATTGTCCTGTACTGAATTTGATCCTTGCTTGATTCGGATGAAAGCTTGTTGGTAACTTGAGTTTCTCCACCAATCTTTGGCTTACAACATTGTTGTCGCTTTCATAAACGAATGCAACTAAACATGGGTGGCCTTCGATTAAACACCTTGTTCTCTACTACCTTTTCCATAATCTTTTTCTTTACTTCCTTTTCTTTTTCTTCAATTTCCCTTCCTTCTGCAGTTTATATTTCTTCTTTTTCTATTCTTTCTTTTTCTATTTTCTCCTTCAATGTATGTTGATCCTTCTTGGCTTGTCTTGGTGTCATGAATTTCAAATTCATTTCATGTCCCTCATTCCTCAAATAAAGGGATCGTTCATCAAGATTCAGCGTTTTAAAATGAACTCATGCCAATCTCAAAAGAAGATGACAAGAGTTCGTGGGAGCAATATCACATCATATTTCTTTCACACATTGTCCTGTACTGAATTTGATCCTTGCTTGATTCGGATGAAAGCTTGCTGGTAACTTGAGTTTCTCTACCAATCTTTGGCTTACAACATTGTTGTCGCTTTCGTAAACGAATGCAACTAAACATGGGTGGCTTTCGATTAAACACCTTGTTCTTTACTACCTTTTTTATAATCTTTTTCTTTACTTCCTTTTCTTTTTCTTCAATTTCTCTTCCTTCTGCAGTTTATATTTCTTCTTTTTCTATTTTCTCCTTCAACGTATGTTGATCCCTCTTGGCTTGTCTTGGTGTCATGAATTTCAAATTCATTTCATGTCCCTCACGCCTCAAATAAAGGGAACATTTATCAAGATTGAGCATTTTAAAATGAAGTCATGCCCATCTCAAAAGAAGATGACAAGAGTTCGTGGGAACAATATCACATAATCCTTCTTTCATTCATTGTCCTGTACTGAATTTGATCCTTGCTTGATTCGGATGAAAGCTTGTTGGTAACTCGAGTTTCTCCACCAATCTTTGGCTTACAACATTGTTGTCGCTTTCATAAACGAATTCCACTAAACATGGGTGGCTTTCGATTAAACACCTTGTTCTCTACTACCTTTTCCATAATCTTTTTCTTTACTTCCTTTTCTTTTTCTTCAATTTCCCTTCCTTCTACAGTTTATATTTCTTCTTTTTCTATTCTTTCTTTTTCTATTTTCTCCTTCAACGTATGTTGATCCTTCTTGGCTTGTCCATGTGTCATGAATTTCAACTTCATTTCATGTCCCTCATTCCTCAAATAAAGGGAACGTTCATCAAGATTCAGCGTTTCAAAATGACCTCATGCCCATCTCAAAAGAAGATGACAAGAGTTCGTGGGAACAATATCACATAATACATCTTTCATTCATTGTCCTGTACTGAATTTGATCCTTGCTTGATTCGGATGAAAGCTTGTTGGTAACTTGAGTTTCTCCACCAATCTTTGGCTTACAACATTGTTGTCGCTTTCATAAACGAATGCAACTAAACATGGGTGGCCTTCGATTAAACACCTTGTTCTCTACTACCTTTTCCATAATCTTTTTCTTTACTTCCTTTTCTTTTTCTTCAATTTCCCTTCCTTCTGCAGTTTATATTTCTTCTTTTTCTATTCTTTCTTTTTCTATTTTCTCCTTCAACGTATGTTGATCCTTCTTGGCTTGTCTTGGTGTCATGAATTTCAAATTCATTTCATGTCCCTCATTCCTCAAATAAAGGGATCGTTCATCAAGATTCAGCGTTTTAAAATGAACTCATGCCAATCTCAAAAGAAGATGACAAGAGTTCGTGGGAGCAATATCACATCATACTTCTTTCACACATTGTCCTGTACTGAATTTTATCCTTGCTTGATTCGGATGAAAGCTTGCTGGTAACTTGAGTTTCTCTACCAATCTTTGGCTTACAACATTGTTGTCGCTTTCGTAAACGAATGCAACTAAGCATGGGTGGCTTTCGATTAAACACCTTGTTCTGTACTACCTTTTTTATAATCTTTTTCTTTACTTCCTTTTCTTTTTCTTCAATTTCTCTTCCTTCTGCAGTTTATATTTCTTCTTTTTCTATTTTCTCCTTCAACGTATGTTGATCCCTCTTGGCTTGTCTTGGTGTCATGAATTTCAAATTCATTTCATGTCCCTCACGCCTCAAATAAAGGGAACATTTATCAAGATTGAGCATTTTAAAATGAAGTCATGCCCATCTCAAAAGAAGATGACAAGAGTTCGTGGGAACAATATCACATAATCCTTCTTTCATTCATTGTCCTGTACTGAATTTGATCCTTGCTTGATTTGGATGAAAGCTTGTTGGTAACTCGAGTTTCTCCACCAATCTTTGGCTTACAACATTGTTGTCGCTTTCATAAACGAATTCCACTAAACATGGGTGGCTTTCGATTAAACACCTTGTTCTCTACTACCTTTTCCATAATCTTTTTCTTTACTTCCTTTTCTTTTTCTTCAATTTCCCTTCCTTCTGCAGTTTATTTTTCTTCATTTTCTATTCTTTCTTTTTCTATTTTCTCCTTCAACGTATGTTGATCCTTCTTGGCTTGTCTTGGTGTGATGAATTTCAACTTCATTTCATATCCCTCATTCCCCAAATAAAGGGAACGTTCATCAAGATTGGGCGTTTTAAAATGAACCCATGCCCATCTCAAAAGAAGATGACAAGAGTTCGTGGGAGCAATATCACATCATACTTCTTTCACACATTGTCCTGTACTGAATTTGATCCTTGCTTGATTCGGATGAAAGCTTGCTGGTAACTTGAGTTTCTCCACCAATCTTTGGCTTACAACATTGTTGTCGCTTTCATAAACGAATGCAACCAAACATGGGTGGCTTTCGATTAAACACCTTGTTCTGTACTACCTTTTCCATAATCTTTTTCTTTACTTCCTTTTCTTTTTCTTCAATTTCCCTTCCTTCTGCAGTTTATTTTTCTTCTTTTTCTATTTTCTCCTTCAACGTATGTTGATCCTTCTTGGCTTGTCTTGGTGTCATGAATTTCAAATTCATTTCATGTCCCTGATGCCTCAAATAAATGGAACATTTATCAAGATTGAGCGTTTTAAAATGAATTCATGCCCATCTCAAAAAAAGATGACAAGAGTTCGTGGGAACAATATCACATAATACTTCTTTCACACATTGTCCTGTACTGAATTTGATCCTTGCTTGATTCGGATGAAAGCTTGTTGGTAACTTGAGTTTCTCCACCAATCTTTGGCTTACAACATTGTTGTCGCTTTCGTAAACGAATGCAACTAAAGATGGGTGGCTTTCGATTAAACACCTTGTTCTGTACTACCTTTTTATAATCTTTTTCTTTACTTCCTTTTCTTTTTCTTCAATTTCCCTTCCTTCTGCAGTTTACATTTCTTCTTTTTCTATTCTTTCTTTTTCTATTTTCTCCTTCAACGTATGTTGATCCTTCTTGGCTTGTCTTGGTGTGATGAATTTCAACTTCATTTCATATCCCTCATTCCCCAAATAAGGGGAACATTTATCAAGCTTGAGCGTTTTAAATTGAAGCCATGCCCATCTCAAAAGAAGATGACAAGAGTTCGTGGGAACAATATCACATAATACTTCTTTCACACATTGTCCTGTACTAAATTTGATCCTTTCTTGATTCGGATGAAAGCTTGTTGGTAACTTGAGTTTCTCCACCAATGCTTGGCTTACAACATTGTTGTCGCTTTTGTAAACGAATGCAACTAAACATGGGTGGCCTTCGATTAAACACCTTGTTCTCTGCTACCATTTCCATAATCTTTTTCATTACTTCCTTTTCTTTTTCTTCAATTTCCCTTCCTTCTGCATTTTATTTTTCTTCGTTTTCTATTCTTTCTTTTTCTATTTTCTCCTTCAACGTATGTTGATCCTTCTTGGCTTGTCTTGGTGCATGAATTTCAAATTCATTTCATGTCCCTCATGCCTCAAATAAAGGGAACATTTATCAAGCTTGAGCGTTTTAAAATGAAATCATGCCCATCTCAAAAGAAGATGACAAGAGTTCGTGGGAACAATATGACATAATACTTCTTTCACACATTGTCCCGTACTGAATTTGATCCTTGCTTGATTCGGATGAAAGCTTGTTGGTAACTTGAGTTTCTCCACCAATCTTTGGCTTACAACATTGTTGTCGCTTTCGTAAACGAATGCAACTAAAGATGGGTGGCTTTCGATTAAACACCTTGTTCTGTACTACCTTTTTTATAATCTTTTTCTTTACTTCCTTTTCTTTTTCTTCAATTTCCCTTCCTTCTGCAGTTTACATTTCTTCTTTTTCTATTCTTTCTTTTTCTATTTTCTCCTTCAACGTATGTTGATCCTTCTTGGCTTGTCTTGGTGTCATGAATTTCAACTTCATTTCATGTCCCTCATTCCTCAAATAAAGGGAACATTCATCAAGATTGAGCGTTTTAAAATGAACCCATGGCAATCTCAAAAGAAGATGACAAGAGTTCGTGGGAGCAATATCACATCATACTTCTTTCACACATTGTCCTGTACTGAATTTGATCCTTGCTTGATTCGGATGAAAGCTTGCTGGTAACTTGAGTTTCTCCACCAATCTTGGGCTTACAACATTGTTGTCGTTTTCGTAAACGAATGCAACTAAACGTGGGTGGCTTTCGATTAAACACCTTGTTCTCTACTACCTTTTCCATAATCTTTTTCTTTACTTCCTTTTCTTTTTCTTCAATTTCCCTTCCTTCTGCAGTTTATATTTCTTCTTTTTCTATTCTTTCTTTTTCTATTTTCTCCTTCAGCGTATGTTGATCCTTCTTGGCTTGTCTTGGTGTCATGAATTTCAACTTCATTTCATGTCCCTCATTCCTCAAATAAAGGGAACGTTCATCAAGATTCAGCGTTTTAAAATGAAGTCATGCCCATCTCAAAAGTAGATGACAAAAGTTCGTGGGAGCAATATCACATCATACTTCTTTCACACATTGTTCTGTACTGAATTTGATCCTTGCTTGATTCGGATGAAAGCTTGCTGGGAACTTGAGTTTCTCCACTAATCTTTGGCTTACAACATTGTTGTCGCTTTCGTAAGCGAATGCAACTAAACATGGGTGGCTTTCGATTAAACACCTTGTTCTGTACTACCTTTTTTATAATCTTATTCTTTACTTCCTTTTCTTTTTCTTCAATTTCCCTTCCTTCCGCAGTATATATTTCGTATTTTTCTATTCTTTCTTTTTCTATTTTCTCCTTCAACGTATGTTGATCCCTCTTGGCTTGTCATGGTGTCATGAATTTCAAATTCATTTCATGTCCCTCACACCTCAAATAAAGGGAACATTTATCAAGATTGAGCATTTTAAAATGAAGTCATGCCCATCTCAAAAGAAGATGACAAGAGTTCGTGGGTACAATATCACATAATACTTCTTTCATTCATTGTCCTGTACTGAATTTGATCCTTGCTTGATTCGGATGAAAGCTTGTTGGTAACTTGAGTTTCTCCACCAATCTTTGGCTTACAACATTGTTGTCGCTTTCATAAACGAATGCAACTAAACATGGGTGGCCATCGATTAAACACCTTGTTCTCTACTAGCTTTTCCATAATCTTTTTCTTCAATTTCCCTTCCTTCTACAGTTTATATTTCTTCTTTTTCTATTCTTTCCTTTTCTATTTTCTCCTTCAACGTATGTTGATCCTTCTTGGCTTGTCTTGGTGTCATGAATTTCAACTTCATTTCATGTCCCTCATTCCTCAAATAAAGGGAACATTCATCAAGATTGAGCGTTTTAAAATGAACCCATGGCCATCTCAAAAGAAGATGACAAGAGTTTGTGGGAGCAATATCACATCATACTTCTTTCACACATTGTGCTGTACTGAATTTGATCCTTGATTGATTCGGATGAAAGCTTGCTGGTAACTTGAGTTTCTCCACCAATCTTTGGCTTACAACATTGTTGTCGCTTTCATAAACGAATGCAACCAAACATGGGTGGCTTTCGATTAAACACCTTGTTATCTACTACCTTTTCCATAATCTTTTTCTTGACTTCCTTTTCTTTTTCTTCAATTTCCCTTCGTTCTGCAGTTTATATTTCTTCTTTTTCTATTCTTTCTTTTTCTATTTTCTCCTTCAACGTATGTTGATCCTTCTTGGCTTGTACATGTGTCATGAATTTCAACTTCATTTCATGTCCCTCATTCCTCAAATAAAGGGAACGTTCATCAAGATTCAGCGTTTTAAAATGAACTCATGCCCATCTCAAAAGAAGATGACAAGAGTTCGTGGGAGCAATATCACATCATACTTCTTTCACACATTGTCCTGTACTGAATTTGATCCTTGATTGATTCGGATGAAAGCTTGTTGGTAACTTGAGTTTCTCCACCAATCTTTGGCTTACAACATTGTTGTCGCTTTCGTAAACGAACGCAACTAAACATGGGTGGCTTTCGATTAAACACCTTGTTCTGTACTACCTTTTTAATAATCTTTTTCTTTACTTCCTTTTCTTTTTCTTCAATTTCCCTTCCTTCTGCAGTTTATATTTCTTCTTTTTCTATTCTTTCTTTTTCGATTTTCTCCTTAAACGTATGTTGATCCTTCTTGGCTTGTCTTGGTGTCATGAATTTCAACTTCATTTCATGTCCCTCATTCCTCAAATAAAGTGAACGTTCATCAAGATTCAGCGTTTTAAAATGAACTCATGCCCATCTCAAAAGAAGATGACAAGAGTTCGTGGGAGCAATATCACATCATACTTCTTTCACACATTGTCCTGTACTGAATTTGATCCTTGCTTGATTCGGAAGAAAGCTTGCTGGTAACTTGAGTTTCTCCACCAATCTTTGGCTTACAACATTGTTGTCGCTTTCGTAAACGAATGCAACTAAACATGGGTGGCTTTCGATTAAACACCTTGTTCTGTACTACCTTTTTAATAATCTTTTTCTTTACTTCCTTTTCTTTTTCTTCAATTTCCCTTCCTTCTGCAGTTTATATTTCTTCTTTTTCTATTATTTCTTTTTCTATTTTCTCCTTCAACGTATGTTGATCCTTCTTGGCTTGTCTTGGTGTCATGAATTTCAAATTCATTTCATGTCCCTCACGCGTCAAATAAAGGGAAAATTTATCAAGATTGAGCATTTTAAAATGAAGTCATGTCCATCTCAAAAGAAGATGACAAGAGTTCGTGGGAACAATATCACATAATACTTCTTTCATTCATTGTGCTGTACTGAATTTCATCCTTGCTTGATTCGGATGAAAGCTTGTTGGTAACTTGAGTTTCTCCACCAATCTTTGGCTTACAACATTGTTGTCGCTTTCATAAACGAATGCAACTAAACATGGGTGGCCTTCGATTAAACACCTTGTTCTCTACTACCTTTTCCATAATCTTTTTCTTTACTTCCTTTTCTTTTTCTTCAATTTCCCTTCCTTCTGCAGTTTATATTTCTTCTTTTTCTATTCTTTCTTTTTCTATTTTCTCCTTCAACGTATGTTGATCCTTCTTGGCTTGTCTTGGTGTGATGAATTTCAACTTCATTTCATATCCCTCATTCCCCAAATAAAGGGAACGTTCATCAAGATTGAGCGTTTTAAAATGAACCCATGCCCATCTCAAAAGAAGATGACAAGAGTTCGTGGGAGCAATATCACATCATACTTCTTTCACACATTGTCCTGTACTGAATTTGATCCTTGCTTGATTCGAATGAAAGCTTGCTGGTAACTTGAGTTTCTCCACCAATCTTTGGCTTACAACATTGTTGTCGCTTTCATAAACGAATGCAACCAAACATGGGTGGCTTTCGATTAAACACCTTGTTCTCTACTACCTTTTCCATAATCTTTTTCTTTACTTCCTTTTCTTTTTCTTCAATTTCCCTTCCTTCTGGAGTTTATTTTTCTTCATTTTCTACTCTTTCTTTTTCTATTTTCTCCTTCAACGTATGTTGATCCTTCTTGGCTTGTCTTGGTGTGATGAATTTCAACTTCATTTCATATCCCTCATTCCCCAAATAAAGGGAACGTTCATCAAGATTGGGCGTTTTAAAATGAACCCATGCCCATCACAAAAGAAGATGACAAGAGTTCGTGGGAGCAATATCACATCATACTTCTTTCACACATTGTCCTGTACTGAATTTGATCCTTGCTTGATTCGGATGAAAGCTTGCTGGTAACTTGAGTTTCTCCACCAATCATTGGCTTACAACATTGTTGTCGCTTTCATAAACGAATGCAACCAAACATGGGTGGCTTTCGATTAAACACCTTGTTCTCTACTACCTTTTCCATAATCTTTTTCTTTACTTCCTTTTCTTTTTCTTCAATTTCCCTTCCTTCTGCAGTTTATTTTTCTTCTTTTTCTATTTTCTCCTTGAACGTATGTTGATCCTTCTTGGCTTGTCTTGGTGTCATGAATTTCAAATTCATTTCATGTCCCTGATGCCTCAAATAAATGGAACATTTATCAAGATTGAGCGTTTTAAAATGAATTCATGCCCATCTCAAAAAAAGATGACAAGAGTTCGTGGGAACAATATGACATAATACTTCTTTCACACATTGTCCTGTACTGAATTTGATCCTTGCTTGATTCGGATGAAAGCTTGTTGGTAACTTGAGTTTCTCCACCAATGCTTGGCTTACAACATTGTTGTCGCTTTTGTAAACGAATGCAACTAAACATGGGTGGCCTTCGATTAAACACCTTGTTCTCTGCTACTATTTCCATAATCTTTTTCATTACTTCCTTTTCTTTTTCTTCACTTTCCCTTCCTTCTGCAGTTTATTTTTCTTCGTTTTCTATTCTTTCTTTTTCTATTTTCTCCTTCAACGTATGTTGATCCTTCTTGGCTCTTCTTGGTGTCATGAATTTCAAATTCATTTCATGTCCCTCATGCCTCAAATAAAGGGAACATTTATCAAGCTTGAGCGTTTTAAAATGAAATCATGCCCATCTCAAAAGAAGATGACAAGAGTTCGTGGGAACAATATGACATAATACTTCTTTCACACATTGTCCCGTATTGAATTTGATCCTTGCTTGATTCGGATGAAAGCTTGTTGGTAACTTGAGTTTCTCCACCAATCTTTGGCTTACAACATTGTTGTCGCTTTCGTAAACGAATGCAACTAAAGATGGGTGGCTTTCGATTAAACACCTTGTTCTGTACTACCTTTTTATAATCTTTTTCTTTACTTCCTTTTCTTTTTCTTCAATTTCCCTTCCTTCTGCAGTTTACATTTCTTCTTTTTCTATTCTTTCTTTTTCTATTTTCTCCTTCAACGTATGTTGATCCTTCTTGGCTTGTCTTGGTGTGATGAATTTCAACTTCATTTCATATCCCTCATTCCCCAAATAAGGGGAACATTTATCAAGCTTGAGCGTTTTAAATTGAAGTCATGCCCATCTCAAAAGAAGATGACAAAAGTTCGTGGGAACAATATCACATAATACTTCTTTCACACATTGTCCTGTACTGAATTTGATCCTTCCTTGATTCGGATGAAAGCTTGTTGGTAACTTGAGTTTCTCCACCAATGCTTGGCTTACAACATTGTTGTCGCTTTTGTAAACGAATGCAACTAAACATGGGTGGCCTTCGATTAAACACCTTGTTCTCTGCTACCATTTCCATAATCTTTTTCATTACTTCCTTTTCTTTTTCTTCAATTTCCCTTCCTTCTGCAGTTTATTTTTCTTCGTTTTCTATTCTTTCTTTTTCTATTTTCTCCTTCAACGTATGTTGATCCTTCTTGGCTTGTCTTGGTGTCATGAATTTCAAATTGATTTCATGTCCCTCACGCCTCAAATAAAGGGAACATTTATCAAGATTGAGCATTTTAAAATGAAGTCATGCCCATCTCAAAAGAAGATGACAAGAGTTCGTGGGAACAATATCACATAATACTTCTTTCATTCATTGTCCTGTACTGAATTTGATCCTTCCTTGATTCGGATGAAAGCTTGTTGGTAACTTGAGTTTCTCCACCAATCTTTGGCTTACAACATTGTTGTCGCTTTCGTAAACGAATGCAACTAAAGATGGGTGGCTTTCGATTAAACACCTTGTTCTGTACTACCTTTTTTATAATCTTTTTCTTTACTTCCTTTTCTTTTTCTTCAATGTCCCTTCCTTCTGCAGTTTACATTTCTTCTTTTTCTATTCTTTCTTTTTCTATTTTCTCCTTCAACGTATGTTGATCCTTCTTGGCTTGTCTTGGTGTCATGAATTTCAACTTCATTTCATGTCCCTCATTCCTCAAATAAAGGGAACGTTCATCAAGATTCAGCGTTTTAAAATGAACTCATGCCCATCTCAAAAGAAGGTGACAAGAGTTCGTGGGAGCATTATCACATCATACTTCTTTCACACATTGTCCTGTACTGAATTTGATCCTTGCTTGATCCGGATGAAAGCTTGTTGGCAACTTGAGTTTCTCCACCAATCTTTGGCTTACAACATTGTTGTCGCTTTCATAAATGAATGCAACTAAACATGGGTGGCCTTCGATTAAACACCTTGTTCTCTACTACCTTTTCCATAATCTTTTTCTTCAATTTCCCTTCCTTCTGCAGTTTATATTTCTTCTTTTTCTATTCTTTCTTTTTCTATTTTCTCTTTCAACGTATGTTGATCCTTCTTGGCTTGTCTTGGTGTCATGAATTTCAACTTCATTTCATGTCCCTCATTCCTCAAATAAAGGGAACGTTCATCAAGATTCAGCGTTTTAAAATGAACTCATGGTCATCTCAAAAGTAGATGACAAGAGTTCGTGGGAGCAATATCACATCATACTTCTTTCACACATTGTCTTGTACTGAATTTGATCCTTGCTTGATTCGGATGAAAGCTTGCTGGGAACTTGAGTTTCTCCACTAATCTTTGGCTTACAACATTGTTGTCGCTTTCGTAAACGAATGCAACTAAACATGTGTGGGTTTCGATTAAACACCTTGTTCTGTACTACCTTTTTTATAATCTTATTCTTTACTTCCTTTTCTTTTTCTTCAATTTCCCTTCCTTCTGCAGTTTATATTTCTTCTTTTTCTATTCTTTCTTTTTCTATTTTCTCCTTCAACGTATGTTGATCCCTCTTGGCTTGTCTTGGTGTCATGAATTTTAAATTCATTTCATGTCCCTCACGCCTCAAATAAAGGGAACATTTATCAAGATTGAGCATTTTAAAATGAAGTCATGCCCATCTCAAAAGAAGATGACAAGAGTTCGTGGGAACAATATCACATAATACTTCTTTCATTCATTGTCCTGTACTGAATTTGATAAGTCATGCCCATCTCAAAAGAAGATGACAAGAGTTCGTGGGAACAATATCACATAATACTTCTTTCATTCATTGTCCTGTACTTCTTTTATCAAGATTGAGCATTTTAAAATGAAGTCATGCTCATCTCAAAAGAAGATGACAAGAGTTCGTGGGAACAATATCACATAATACTTCTTTTTCTATTCTTTCTTTTTCTATTTTCTCTTTCAACGTATGTTGATCCTTCTTGGCTTGTCTTGGTGTCATGAATTTCAACTTCATTTCATGTCCCTCATTCCTCAAATAAAGGGAACGTTCATCAAGATTCAGCGTTTTAAAATGAACTCATGGTCATCTCAAAAGTAGATGACAAGAGTTCGTGGGAGCAATATCACATCATACTTCTTTCACACATTGTCTTGTACTGAATTTGATCCTTGCTTGATTCGGATGAAAGCTTGCTGGGAACTTGAGTTTCTCCACTAATCTTTGGCTTACAACATTGTTGTCGCTTTCGTAAACGAATGCAACTAAACATGTGTGGGTTTCGATTAAACACCTTGTTCTGTACTACCTTTTTTATAATCTTATTCTTTACTTCCTTTTCTTTTTCTTCAATTTCCCTTCCTTCTGCAGTTTATATTTCTTCTTTTTCTATTCTTTCTTTTTCTATTTTCTCCTTCAACGTATGTTGATCCCTCTTGGCTTGTCTTGGTGTCATGAATTTTAAATTCATTTCATGTCCCTCACGCCTCAAATAAAGGGAACATTTATCAAGATTGAGCATTTTAAAATGAAGTCATACCCATCTCAAAAGAAGATGACAAGAGTTCGTGGGAACAATATCACATAATACTTCTTTCATTCATTGTCCTGTACTGAATTTGATATTTGCTTGATTCGGGTGAAAGCTTGTTGGTAACTTGAGTTTCTCCACCAATCTTTGGCTTACAACATTGTTGTCGCTTTCATAAACGAATGCAACTAAATATGGGTGGCCTTCGATTAAACACCTTGTTCTCTACTACCTTTTCCATAATCTTTTTCTCCAATTTCCCTTCCTTCTGCAGTTTATATTTCTTCTTTTTCTATTCTTTCTTTTTCTATTTTCTCCTTCAACGTATGTTGATCCTTCTTGGCTTGTCTTGGTGTCATGAATTTCAACTTCATTTCATGTCCCTCATTCCTCAAATAAAGGGAACATTCATCAAGATTGAGCGTTGTAAAATGAAACCATGGCCATCTCAAAAGAAGATGACAAGAGTTCGTGGGAGCAATATCACATCATACTTCTTTCACACATTGTCCTGTACTGAATTTGATCCTTACTTGATTCGGATGAAAGCTTGCTGGTAACTTGAGTTTCTCCACCAATCTTTGGCTTACAACATTGTTGTCGCTTTCGTAAACGAATGCAACTAAACATGGGTGGCTTTCGATTAAACACCTTGTTCTCTACTACCTTTCCCATAATCTTTTTCTTTACTTCCTTTTCTTTTTCTTCAATTTCCCTTCCTTCTGGAGTTTATTTTTCTTCTTTTTCTATTCTTTCTTTTTCTATTTTCTCCTTCAATGTATGTTGATCCTTCTTGGCTTGTCCTGGTGTCATGAATTTCAAATTCATTTCATGTCCCTGATGCCTCAAATAAAGGGAACATTTATCAAGATTGAGCGTTTCAAAATGAAGTCATGCCCATCTCAAAAGAAGATGACAAGAGTTCGTGGGAGCAATATCACATCATATTTCTTTCACACATTGTCCTGTAATGAATTTGATCCTTGCTTGATTCGGATTTAAGCTTGCTGGTAACTTGTGTTTCTCCACCAATCTTTGGCTTACAACATTGTTGTCGCTTTCGTAAACGAATGCAACTAAACATGGGTGGCTTTCGATTAAACACCTTGTTCTCTACTACCTTTTCCATAATCTTTTTCTTTACTTCCTTTTCTTTTTCTTCAATTTCCCTTCCTTCTGCAGTTTATATTTTTTCTTTTTCTATTCTTTCTTTTTCTATTTTCTCCTTCAACGTATGTTGATCCTTCTGGGCTTGTCTTGGTGTCATGAATTTCAACTTCATTTCATGTCCCTCATTCCTCAAATAAAGGGAACTATCATCAAGATTCAGCGTTTTAAAATGAACTCATGCCCATCTCAAAAGTAGATGACAAGAGTTCGTGGGAGCAATATCACATTATACTTCTTTCACACATTGTTCTGTACTGAATTTGATCCTTGCTTGATTCGGATGAAAGCTTGCTGGGAATTTGAGTTTCTCCACTAATCTTTGGCTTACAACATTGTTGTCGCTTTCGTAAACGAATGCAACTAAACATGGGTGGCTTTCGATTAAACACCTTGTTCTGTACTACCTTTTTTATAATCTTTTTCTTTACTTCCTTTTCTTTTTCTTCAATTTCCCTTCCTTCGGCAGTTTATATTTCTTCTTTTTCTATTCTTTCTTTTTCTATTTTCTCCTTCAACGTATGTTGATCCCTCTTGGCTTGTCTTGGTGTCATGAATTTCAAATTGATTTCATGTCCCTCACGCCTCAAATAAAGGGAACATTTATCAAGATTGAGCATTTTAAAATGAAGTCATGCCCATCTCAAAAGAAGATGACAAGAGTTCGTGGGAACAATATCACATAATACTTCTTTCATTCATTGTCCTGTACTGAATTTGATCCTTCCTTGATTCGGATGAAAGGTTGTTGGTAACTTGAGTTTCTCCACCAATCTTTGGCTTACAACATTGTTGTCGCTTTCATAAACGAATGCAACTAAACATGCGTGGCCTTCGATTAAACACCTTGTTCTCTACTACCTTTTCCATAATCTTTTTCTTCAATTTTCCTTCCTTCTGCAGTTTATATTTCTTCTTTTTCTATTCTTTCTTTTTCTATTTTCTTCTTCAACGTATGTTGATCCTTCTTGGCTTGTCTTGGTGTCATGAATTTCAACTTCATTTCATGTCCCTCATTCCTCAAATAAAGGGAACATTCATCAAGATTGAGCGTTTTAAAATGAACCCATGGCAATCTCAAAAGAAGATGACAAGAGTTCGTGGGAGCAATATCACATCATACTTCTTTCACACATTGTCCTGTACTGAATTTGATCCTTGCTTGATTCGGATGAAAGCTTGCTGGTAACTTGAGTTTCTCCACCAATCTTTGGCTTACAACATTGTTGTCGTTTTCGTAAACGAATGCAACTAAACGTGGGTGGCTTTCGATTAAACACCTTGTTCTCTACTACCTTTTCCATAATCTTTTTCTTTACTTCCTTTTCTTTTTCTTCAATTTCCCTTCCTTCTGCAGTTTATATTTCTTCTTTTTCTATTCTTTCTTTTTCTATTTTCTCCTTCAGCGTATGTTGATCCTTCTTGGCTTGTCTTGGTGTCATGAATTTCAACTTCATTTCATGTCCCTCATTCCTCAAATAAAGGAAACGTTCATCAAGATTCAGCGTTTTAAAATGAAGTCATGCCCATCTCAAAAGTAGATGACAAGAGTTCGTGGGAGCAATATCACATCATACTTCTTTCACACATTGTTCTGTACTGAATTTGATCCTTGTTTGATTCGGATGAAAGCTTGCTGGGAACTTGAGTTTCTCCACTAATCTTTGGCTTACAACATTGTTGTCGCTTTCGTAAACGAATGCAACTAAACATGGGTGGCTTTCGATTAAACACCTTGTTCTGTACTACCTTTTTTATAATCTTTTTCTTTACTTCCTTTTCTTTTTCTTCAATTTCCCTTCCTTCTGCAGTTTATATTTCTTCTTTTTCTATTCTTTCTTTTTCTATTTTCTCCTTCAACGTATGTTGATCCCTCTTGGCTTGTCATGGTGTCATGAATTTCAAATTCATTTCATGTCCCTCACACCTCAAATAAAGGGAACATTTATCAAGATTGAGCATTTTAAAATGAAGTCATGCCCATCTCAAAAGAAGATGACAAGAGTTCGTGGGTACAATATCACATAATACTTCTTTCATTCATTGTCCTGTACTGAATTTGATCCTTGCTTGATTCGGATGAAAGCTTGTTGGTAACTTGAGTTTCTCCACCAATCTTTGGCTTACAACATTGTTGTCGCTTTCATAAACGAATGCAACTAAACATGGGTGGCCATCGATTAAACACCTTGTTCTCTACTACCTTTTCCATAATCTTTTTCTTCAATTTCCCTTCCTTCTACAGTTTATATTTCTTCTTTTTCTATTCTTTCCTTTTCTATTTTCTCCTTCAACGTATGTTGATCCTTCTTGGCTTGTCTTGGTGTCATGAATTTCAACTTCATTTCATGTCCCTCATTCCTCAAATAAAGGGAACATTCATCAAGATTGAGCGTTTTAAAATGAACCCATGGCCATCTCAAAAGAAGATGACAAGAGTTTGTGGGAGCAATATCACATCATACTTCTTTCACACATTGTGCTGTACTGAATTTGATCCTTGCTTGATTCGGATGAAAGCTTGCTGGTAACTTGAGTTTCTCCACCAATCTTTGGCTTACAACATTGTTGTCGCTTTCGTAAACGAATGCAACTAAACATGGGTGGCTTTCGATTAAACACCTTGTTCTCTACTACCTTTTCCATAATCTTTTTCTTTACTTCCTTTTCTTTTTCTTCAATTTCCCTTCCTTCTGGAGTTTATTTTTCTTCTTTTTCTATTCTTTCTTTTTCTATTTTCTCCTTCAATGTATGTTGATCCTTCTTGGCTTGTCCTGGTGTCATGAAATTCAAATTCATTTCATGTCCCTGATGCGTCAAATAAAGGGAACATTTATCAAGATTGAGCGTTTTAAAATGAAGTCATGCCCATCTCAAAAGAAGATGACACGAGTTCGTGGGAACAATATCACACCATACTTCTTTCACACATTGTCCTGTACTGAATTTGATCCTTGCTTGATTCGGATGAAAGCTTGCTGGGAACTTGAGTTTCTCCACTAATCTTTGGCTTACAACATTGTTGTCGCTTTCGTAAACGAATGCAACTAAACATGGGTGGCTTTCGATTAAACACCTTGTTCTGTACTACCTTTTTTATAATCTTTTTCTTTACTTCCTTTTCTTTTTCTTCAATTTCCCTTCCTTCTGCAGTTTATATTTCTTCTTTTTCTATTCTTTCTTTTTCTATTTTCTCCTTCAACGTATGTTGATCCCTCTTGGCTTGTCTTGGTGTCATGAATTTCAAATTCATTTCATGTCCCTCACACCTCAAATAAAGGGAACATTTATCAAGATTGAGCATTTTAAAATGAAGTCATGCCCATCTCAAAAGAAGATGACAAGAGTTCGTGGGTACAATATCACATAATACTTCTTTCATTCATTGTCCTGTACTGAATTTGATCCTTGCTTGATTCGGATGAAAGCTTGTTGGTAACTTGAGTTTCTCCACCAATCTTTGGGTTACAACATTGTTGTCGCTTTCATAAACGAATGCAACTAAACATGGGTGGCCATCGATTAAACACCTTGTTCTCTACTACCTTTTCCATAATCTTTTTCTTCAATTTCCCTTCCTTCTACAGTTTATATTTCTTCTTTTTCTATTCTTTCCTTTTCTATTTTCTCCTTCAACGTATGTTGATCCTTCTTGGCTTGTCTTGGTGTCATGAATTTCAACTTCATTTCATGTCCCTCATTCCTCAAATAAAGGGAACATTCATCAAGATTGAGCGTTTTAAAGTGAACCCATGGCCATCTCAAAAGAAGATGACAAGAGTTTGTGGGAGCAATATCACATCATACTTCTTTCACACATTGTCCTGTACTGAATTTGATCCTTGATTGATTCGGATGAAAGCTTGCTGGTAACCTGAGTTTCTCCACCAATCTTTGGCTTACAACATTGTTGTCGCTTTCGTAAACGAACGCAACTAAACATGGGTGGCTTTCGATTAAACACCTTGTTCTCTACTACCTTTTCCATAATCTTTTTCTTTACTTCCTTTTCTTTTTCTTCAATTTCCCTTCCTTCTGGAGTTTATTTTTCTTCTTTTTCTATTCTTTCTTTTTCTATTTTCTCCTTCAATGTATGTTAATCCTTCTTGGCTTGTCCTGGTGTCATGAATTTCAAATTCATTTCATGTCCCTGATGCGTCAAATAAAGGGAACATTTATCAAGATTGAGCGTTTTAAAATGAAGTCATGCCCATCTCAAAAGAAGATGACACGAGTTCGTGGGAACAATATCACACCATACTTCTTTCACACATTGTCCTGTACTGAATTTGATCCTTGCTTGATTCGGATGAAAGCTTGCTGGGAACTTGAGTTTCTCCACTAATCTTTGGCTTACAACATTGTTGTCGCTTTCGTAAACGAATGCAACTAAACATGGGTGGCTTTCGATTAAACACCTTGGTCTGTACTACCTTTTTTATAATCTTTTTCTTTACTTCCTTTTCTTTTTCTTCAATTTCCCTTTCTTCTGCAGTTTATATTTCTTCTTTTTCTATTCTTTCTTTTTCTATTTTCTCCTTCAACGTATGTTGATCCCTCTTGGCTTGTCTTGGTGTCATGAATTTCAAATTCATTTCATGTCCCTCACGCCTCAAATAAAGGGAACATTTATCAAGATTGAGCATTTTAAAATGAAGTCATGCCCATCTCAAAAGAAGATGACAAGAGTTCGTGGGAACAATATCACATAATACTTCTTTCATTCATTGTCCTGTACTGAATTTGATCCTTGCTTGATTCGGATGAAAGCTTGTTGGTAACTTGAGTTTCTCCACCAATCTTTGGCTTACAACATTGTTGTCGCTTTCATAAACGAATGCAACTAAACATGGGTGGCCTTCGGTTAAACACCTTATTCTCTACTACCTTTTCCATAATCTTTTTCTTCAATTTCCCTTCCTTCTACAGTTTATATTTCTTCTTTTTCTATTCTTTCCTTTTCTATTTTCTCCTTCAACGTATGTTGATCCTTCTTGGCTTGTCTTGGTGTCATGAATTTCAACTTCATTTCATGTCCCTCATTCCTCAAATAAAGGGAACATTCATCAAGATTGAGCGTTGTAAAATGAACCCATGGCCATCTCAAAAGAAGATGACAAGAGTTCGTGGGAGCAATATCACATCATACTTCTTTCACACATTGTCCTGTACTGAATTTGATCCTTGCTTGATTCGGATGAAAGCTTGCTGGTAACTTGAGTTTCTCCACCAATCTTTGGCTTACAACATTGTTGTCGCTTTCGTAAACGAATGCAACTAAACATGGGTGGCTTTCGATTAAACACCTTGTTCTCTACTACCTTTTCCATAATCTTTTTCTTTACTTCCTTTTCTTTTTCTTCAATTTCCCTTCCTTCTGGAGTTTATTTTTCTTCTTTTTCTATTCTTTCTTTTTCTATTTTCTCCTTCAATGTATGTTGATCCTTCTTGGCTTGTCCTGGTGTCATGAAATTCAAATTCATTTCATGTCCCTGATGCGTCAAATAAAGGGAACATTTATCAAGATTGAGCGTTTTAAAATGAAGTCATGCCCATCTCAAAAGAAGATGACACGAGTTCGTGGGAACAATATCACACCATACTTCTTTCACACATTGTCCTGTACTGAATTTGATCCTTGCTTGATTCGGATGAAAGCTTGCTGGGAACTTGAGTTTCTCCACTAATCTTTGGCTTACAACATTGTTGTCGCTTTCGTAAACGAATGCAACTAAACATGGGTGGCTTTCGATTAAACACCTTGTTCTGTACTACCTTTTTTATAATCTTTTTCTTTACTTCCTTTTCTTTTTCTTCAATTTCCCTTCCTTCTGCAGTTTATATTTCTTCTTTTTCTATTCTTTCTTTTTCTATTTTCTCCTTCAACGTATGTTGATCCCTCTTGGCTTGTCTTGGTGTCATGAATTTCAAATTCATTTCATGTCCCTCACACCTCAAATAAAGGGAACATTTATCAAGATTGAGCATTTTAAAATGAAGTCATGCCCATCTCAAAAGAAGATGACAAGAGTTCGTGGGTACAATATCACATAATACTTCTTTCATTCATTGTCCTGTACTGAATTTGATCCTTGCTTGATTCGGATGAAAGCTTGTTGGTAACTTGAGTTTCTCCACCAATCTTTGGGTTACAACATTGTTGTCGCTTTCATAAACGAATGCAACTAAACATGGGTGGCCATCGATTAAACACCTTGTTCTCTACTACCTTTTCCATAATCTTTTTCTTCAATTTCCCTTCCTTCTACAGTTTATATTTCTTCTTTTTCTATTCTTTCCTTTTCTATTTTCTCCTTCAACGCATGTTGATCCTTCTTGGCTTGTCTTGGTGTCATGAATTTCAACTTCATTTCATGTCCCTCATTCCTCAAATAAAGGGAACATTCATCAAGATTGAGCGTTTTAAAGTGAACCCATGGCCATCTCAAAAGAAGATGACAAGAGTTTGTGGGAGCAATATCACATCATACTTCTTTCACACATTGTCCTGTACTGAATTTGATCCTTGATTGATTCGGATGAAAGCTTGCTGGTAACCTGAGTTTCTCCACCAATCTTTGGCTTACAACATTGTTGTCGCTTTCGTAAACGAACGCAACTAAACATGGGTGGCTTTCGATTAAACACCTTGTTCTCTACTACCTTTTCCATAATCTTTTTCTTTACTTCCTTTTCTTTTTCTTCAATTTCCCTTCCTTCTGGAGTTTATTTTTCTTCTTTTTCTATTCTTTCTTTTTCTATTTTCTCCTTCAATGTATGTTAATCCTTCTTGGCTTGTCCTGGTGTCATGAATTTCAAATTCATTTCATGTCCCTGATGCGTCAAATAAAGGGAACATTTATCAAGATTGAGCGTTTTAAAATGAAGTCATGCCCATCTCAAAAGAAGATGACACGAGTTCGTGGGAACAATATCACACCATACTTCTTTCACACATTGTCCTGTACTGAATTTGATCCTTGCTTGATTCGGATGAAAGCTTGCTGGGAACTTGAGTTTCTCCACCAATCTTTGGGTTACAACATTGTTGTCGCTTTCATAAACGAATGCAACTAAACATGGGTGGCCATCGATTAAACACCTTGTTCTCTACTACCTTTTCCATAATCTTTTTCTTCAATTTCCCTTCCTTCTACAGTTTATATTTCTTCTTTTTCTATTCTTTCCTTTTCTATTTTCTCCTTCAACGTATGTTGATCCTTCTTGGCTTGTCTTGGTGTCATGAATTTCAACTTCATTTCATGTCCCTCATTCCTCAAATAAAGGGAACATTCATCAAGATTGAGCGTTTTAAAGTGAACCCATGGCCATCTCAAAAGAAGATGACAAAAGTTTGTGGGAGCAATATCACATCATACTTCTTTCACACATTGTCCTGTACTGAATTTGATCCTTGATTGATTCGGATGAAAGCTTGCTGGTAACCTGAGTTTCTCCACCAATCTTTGGCTTACAACATTGTTGTCGCTTTCGTAAACGAACGCAACTAAACATGGGTGGCTTTCGATTAAACACCTTGTTCTCTACTACCTTTTCCATAATCTTTTTCTTTACTTCCTTTTCTTTTTCTTCAATTTCCCTTCCTTCTGGAGTTTATTTTTCTTCTTTTTCTATTCTTTCTTTTTCTATTTTCTCCTTCAATGTATGTTAATCCTTCTTGGCTTGTCCTGGTGTCATGAATTTCAAATTCATTTCATGTCCCTGATGCGTCAAATAAAGGGAACATTTATCAAGATTGAGCGTTTTAAAATGAAGTCATGCCCATCTCAAAAGAAGATGACACGAGTTCGTGGGAACAATATCACACCATACTTCTTTCACACATTGTCCTGTACTGAATTTGATCCTTGCTTGATTCGGATGAAAGCTTGCTGGGAACTTGAGTTTCTCCACTAATCTTTGGCTTACAACATTGTTGTCGCTTTCGTAAACGAATGCAACTAAACATGGGTGGCTTTCGATTAAACACCTTGGTCTGTACTACCTTTTTTATAATCTTTTTCTTTACTTCCTTTTCTTTTTCTTCAATTTCCCTTTCTTCTGCAGTTTATATTTCTTCTTTTTCTATTCTTTCTTTTTCTATTTTCTCCTTCAACGTATGTTGATCCCTCTTGGCTTGTCTTGGTGTCATGAATTTCAAATTCATTTCATGTCCCTCACGCCTCAAATAAAGGGAACATTTATCAAGATTGAGCATTTTAAAATGAAGTCATGCCCATCTCAAAAGAAGATGACAAGAGTTCGTGGGAACAATATCACATAATACTTCTTTCATTCATTGTCCTGTACTGAATTTGATCCTTGCTTGATTCGGATGAAAGCTTGTTGGTAACTTGAGTTTCTCCACCAATCTTTGGCTTACAACATTGTTGTCGCTTTCATAAACGAATGCAACTAAACATGGGTGGCCTTCGGTTAAACACCTTATTCTCTACTACCTTTTCCATAATCTTTTTCTTCAATTTCCCTTCCTTCTACAGTTTATATTTCTTCTTTTTCTATTCTTTCCTTTTCTATTTTCTCCTTCAACGTATGTTGATCCTTCTTGGCTTGTCTTGGTGTCATGAATTTCAACTTCATTTCATGTCCCTCATTCCTCAAATAAAGGGAACATTCATCAAGATTGAGCGTTGTAAAATGAACCCATGGCCATCTCAAAAGAAGATGACAAGAGTTCGTGGGAGCAATATCACATCATACTTCTTTCACACATTGTCCTGTACTGAATTTGATCCTTGCTTGATTCGGATGAAAGCTTGCTGGTAACTTGAGTTTCTCCACCAATCTTTGGCTTACAACATTGTTGTCGCTTTCGTAAACGAATGCAACTAAACATGGGTGGCTTTCGATTAAACACCTTGTTCTCTACTACCTTTTCCATAATCTTTTTCTTTACTTCCTTTTCTTTTTCTTCAATTTCCCTTCCTTCTGGAGTTTATTTTTCTTCTTTTTCTATTCTTTCTTTTTCTATTTTCTCCTTCAATGTATGTTGATCCTTCTTGGCTTGTCCTGGTGTCATGAAATTCAAATTCATTTCATGTCCCTGATGCGTCAAATAAAGGGAACATTTATCAAGATTGAGCGTTTTAAAATGAAGTCATGCCCATCTCAAAAGAAGATGACACGAGTTCGTGGGAACAATATCACACCATACTTCTTTCACACATTGTCCTGTACTGAATTTGATCCTTGCTTGATTCGGATGAAAGCTTGCTGGGAACTTGAGTTTCTCCACTAATCTTTGGCTTACAACATTGTTGTCGCTTTCGTAAACGAATGCAACTAAACATGGGTGGCTTTCGATTAAACACCTTGTTCTGTACTACCTTTTTTATAATCTTTTTCTTTACTTCCTTTTCTTTTTCTTCAATTTCCCTTCCTTCTGCAGTTTATATTTCTTCTTTTTCTATTCTTTCTTTTTCTATTTTCTCCTTCAACGTATGTTGATCCCTCTTGGCTTGTCTTGGTGTCATGAATTTCAAATTCATTTCATGTCCCTCACACCTCAAATAAAGGGAACATTTATCAAGATTGAGCATTTTAAAATGAAGTCATGCCCATCTCAAAAGAAGATGACAAGAGTTCGTGGGTACAATATCACATAATACTTCTTTCATTCATTGTCCTGTACTGAATTTGATCCTTGCTTGATTCGGATGAAAGCTTGTTGGTAACTTGAGTTTCTCCACCAATCTTTGGGTTACAACATTGTTGTCGCTTTCATAAACGAATGCAACTAAACATGGGTGGCCATCGATTAAACACCTTGTTCTCTACTACCTTTTCCATAATCTTTTTCTTCAATTTCCCTTCCTTCTACAGTTTATATTTCTTCTTTTTCTATTCTTTCCTTTTCTATTTTCTCCTTCAACGCATGTTGATCCTTCTTGGCTTGTCTTGGTGTCATGAATTTCAACTTCATTTCATGTCCCTCATTCCTCAAATAAAGGGAACATTCATCAAGATTGAGCGTTTTAAAGTGAACCCATGGCCATCTCAAAAGAAGATGACAAGAGTTTGTGGGAGCAATATCACATCATACTTCTTTCACACATTGTCCTGTACTGAATTTGATCCTTGATTGATTCGGATGAAAGCTTGCTGGTAACCTGAGTTTCTCCACCAATCTTTGGCTTACAACATTGTTGTCGCTTTCGTAAACGAACGCAACTAAACATGGGTGGCTTTCGATTAAACACCTTGTTCTCTACTACCTTTTCCATAATCTTTTTCTTTACTTCCTTTTCTTTTTCTTCAATTTCCCTTCCTTCTGGAGTTTATTTTTCTTCTTTTTCTATTCTTTCTTTTTCTATTTTCTCCTTCAATGTATGTTAATCCTTCTTGGCTTGTCCTGGTGTCATGAATTTCAAATTCATTTCATGTCCCTGATGCGTCAAATAAAGGGAACATTTATCAAGATTGAGCGTTTTAAAATGAAGTCATGCCCATCTCAAAAGAAGATGACACGAGTTCGTGGGAACAATATCACACCATACTTCTTTCACACATTGTCCTGTACTGAATTTGATCCTTGCTTGATTCGGATGAAAGCTTGCTGGGAACTTGAGTTTCTCCACCAATCTTTGGGTTACAACATTGTTGTCGCTTTCATAAACGAATGCAACTAAACATGGGTGGCCATCGATTAAACACCTTGTTCTCTACTACCTTTTCCATAATCTTTTTCTTCAATTTCCCTTCCTTCTACAGTTTATATTTCTTCTTTTTCTATTCTTTCCTTTTCTATTTTCTCCTTCAACGTATGTTGATCCTTCTTGGCTTGTCTTGGTGTCATGAATTTCAACTTCATTTCATGTCCCTCATTCCTCAAATAAAGGGAACATTCATCAAGATTGAGCGTTTTAAAGTGAACCCATGGCCATCTCAAAAGAAGATGACAAAAGTTTGTGGGAGCAATATCACATCATACTTCTTTCACACATTGTCCTGTACTGAATTTGATCCTTGATTGATTCGGATGAAAGCTTGCTGGTAACCTGAGTTTCTCCACCAATCTTTGGCTTACAACATTGTTGTCGCTTTCGTAAACGAACGCAACTAAACATGGGTGGCTTTCGATTAAACACCTTGTTCTCTACTACCTTTTCCATAATCTTTTTCTTTACTTCCTTTTCTTTTTCTTCAATTTCCCTTCCTTCTGGAGTTTATTTTTCTTCTTTTTCTATTCTTTCTTTTTCTATTTTCTCCTTCAATGTATGTTAATCCTTCTTGGCTTGTCCTGGTGTCATGAATTTCAAATTCATTTCATGTCCCTGATGCGTCAAATAAAGGGAACATTTATCAAGATTGAGCGTTTTAAAATGAAGTCATGCCCATCTCAAAAGAAGATGACACGAGTTCGTGGGAACAATATCACACCATACTTCTTTCACACATTGTCCTGTACTGAATTTGATCCTTGCTTGATTCGGATGAAAGCTTGCTGGGAACTTGAGTTTCTCCACTAATCTTTGGCTTACAACATTGTTGTCGCTTTCGTAAACGAATGCAACTAAACATGGGTGGCTTTCGATTAAACACCTTGGTCTGTACTACCTTTTTTATAATCTTTTTCTTTACTTCCTTTTCTTTTTCTTCAATTTCCCTTTCTTCTGCAGTTTATATTTCTTCTTTTTCTATTCTTTCTTTTTCTATTTTCTCCTTCAACGTATGTTGATCCCTCTTGGCTTGTCTTGGTGTCATGAATTTCAAATTCATTTCATGTCCCTCACGCCTCAAATAAAGGGAACATTTATCAAGATTGAGCATTTTAAAATGAAGTCATGCCCATCTCAAAAGAAGATGACAAGAGTTCGTGGGAACAATATCACATAATACTTCTTTCATTCATTGTCCTGTACTGAATTTGATCCTTGCTTGATTCGGATGAAAGCTTGTTGGTAACTTGAGTTTCTCCACCAATCTTTGGCTTACAACATTGTTGTCGCTTTCATAAACGAATGCAACTAAACATGGGTGGCCTTCGGTTAAACACCTTGTCCTCTACTACCTTTTCCATAATCTTTTTCTTCAATTTCCCTTCCTTCTACAGTTTATATTTCTTCTTTTTCTATTCTTTCCTTTTCTATTTTCTCCTTCAACGTATGTTGATCCTTCTTGGCTTGTCTTGGTGTCATGAATTTCAACTTCATTTCATGTCCCTCATTCCTCAAATAAAGGGAACATTCATCAAGATTGAGCGTTGTAAAATGAACCCATGGCCATCTCAAAAGAAGATGACAAGAGTTCGTGGGAGCAATATCACATCATACTTCTTTCACACATTGTCCTGTACTGAATTTGATCCTTGCTTGATTCGGATGAAAGCTTGCTGGTAACTTGAGTTTCTCCACCAATCTTTGGCTTACAACATTGTTGTCGCTTTCGTAAACGAATGCAACTAAACATGGGTGGCTTTCGATTAAACACCTTGTTCTCTACTACCTTTTCCATAATCTTTTTCTTTACTTCCTTTTCTTTTTCTTCAATTTCCCTTCCTTCTGGAGTTTATTTTTCTTCTTTTTCTATTCTTTCTTTTTCTATTTTCTCCTTCAATGTATGTTGATCCTTCTTGGCTTGTCCTGGTGTCATGAATTTCAAATTCATTTCATGTCCCTGATGCCTCAAATAAAGGGAACATTTATCAAGATTGAGCGTTTTAAAATGAAGTCATGCCCATCTCAAAAGAAGATGACAAGAGTTCGTGGGAGCAATATCACATCATACTTCTTTCACACATTGTCCTGTACTGAATTTGATCCTTGCTTGATTCGGATGAAAGCTGGCTGGGAACTTGAGTTTCTCCACTAATCTTTGGCTTACAACATAGTTGTCGCTTTCGTAAACGAATGCAACTAAACATGGGTGGCTTTCGATTAAACACCTTGGTCTGTACTACCTTTTTTATAATCTTTTTCTTTACTTCCTTTTCTTTTTCTTCAATTTCCCTTTCTTCTGCAGTTTATATTTCTTCTTTTTCTATTCTTTCTTTTTCTATTTTCTCCTTCAACGTATGTTGATCCCTCTTGGCTTGTCTTGGTGTCATGAATTTCAAATTCATTTCATGTCCCTCACGCCTCAAATAAAGGGAACATTTATCAAGATTGAGCATTTTAAAATGAAGTCATGCCCATCTCAAAAGAAGATGACAAGAATTCGTGGGAACAATATCACATAATACTTCTTTCATTCATTGTCCTATACTGAATTTGATCCTTGCTTGATTCGGATGAATGCTTGTTGGTAACGTGAGTTTCTCCACCAATCTTTGGCTTACAACATTGTTGTCGCTTTCATAAACGAATGCAACTAAACATGGGTGGCCTTCGGTTAAACACCTTGTTCTCTACTACCTTTTCCATAATCTTTTTCTTCAATTTCCCTTCCTTTTACAGTTTATATTTCTTCTTTTTCTATTCTTTCCTCTTCTATTTTCTCCTTCAACCTATGTTGATCCTTCTTGGCTTGTCTTGGTGTCATGAATTTCAACTTCATTTCATGTCCCTCATTCCTCAAATAAAGGGAACATTCATCAAGATTGAGCGTTGTAAAATGAACCCATGGCCATCTCAAAAGAAGATGACAAGAGTTCGTGGGAGCAATATCACATCATACTTCTTTCACACATTGTCCTGTACTGAATTTGATCCTTGCTTGATTCGGATGAAAGCTTGCTGGTAACTTGAGTTTCTCCACCAATCTTTGGCTTACAACATTGTTGTCGCTTTCGTAAACGAATGCAACTAAACATGGGTGGCTTTCGATTAAACACCTTGTTCTCTACTACCTTTTCCATAATCTTTTTCTTTACTTCCTTTTCTTTTTCTTCAATTTCCCTTCCTTCTGGAGTTTATTTTTCTTCTTTTTCTATTCTTTCTTTTTCTATTTTCTCCTTCAATGTATGTTGATCCTTCTTGGCTTGTCCTGGTGTCATGAATTTCAAATTCATTTCATGTCCCTGATGCCTCAAATAAAGGGAACATTTATCAAGATTGAGCGTTTTAAAATGAAGTCATGCCCATCTCAAAAGAAGATGACAAGAGTTCGTGGGAGCAATATCACATCATACTTCTTTCACACATTGTCCTGTACTGAATTTGATCCTTGCTTGATTCGGATGAAAGCTGGCTGGGAACTTGAGTTTCTCCACTAATCTTTGGCTTACAACATAGTTGTCGCTTTCGTAAACGAATGCAACTAAACATGGGTGGCTTTCGATTAAACACCTTGGTCTGTACTACCTTTTTTATAATCTTTTTCTTTACTTCCTTTTCTTTTTCTTCAATTTCCCTTTCTTCTGCAGTTTATATTTCTTCTTTTTCTATTCTTTCTTTTTCTATTTTCTCCTTCAACGTATGTTGATCCCTCTTGGCTTGTCTTGGTGTCATGAATTTCAAATTCATTTCATGTCCCTCACGCCTCAAATAAAGGGAACATTTATCAAGATTGAGCATTTTAAAATGAAGTCATGCCCATCTCAAAAGAAGATGACAAGAATTCGTGGGAACAATATCACATAATACTTCTTTCATTCATTGTCCTGTACTGAATTTGATCCTTGCTTGATTCGGATGAATGCTTGTTGGTAACTTGAGTTTCTCCACCAATCTTTGGCTTACAACATTGTTGTCGCTTTCATAAACGAATGCAACTAAACATGGGTGGCCTTCGGTTAAACACCTTGTTCTCTACTACCTTTTCCATAATCTTTTTCTTCAATTTCCCTTCCTTTTACAGTTTATATTTCTTCTTTTTCTATTCTTTCCTCTTCTATTTTCTCCTTCAACCTATGTTGATCCTTCTTGGCTTGTCTTGGTGTCATGAATTTCAACTTCATTTCATGTCCCTCATTCCTCAAATAAAGGGAACATTCATCAAGATTGAGCGTTGTAAAATGAACCCATGGCCATCTCAAAAGAAGATGACAAGAGTTCGTGGGAGCAATATCACATCATACTTCTTTCACACATTGTCCTGTACTGAATTTGATCCTTGCTTGATTCGGATGAAAGCTTGCTGGTAACTTGAGTTTCTCCACCAATCTTTGGCTTACAACATTGTTGTCGCTTTCGTAAACGAATGCAACTAAACATGGGTGGCTTTCGATTAAACACCTTGTTCTCTACTACCTTTTCCATAATCTTTTTCTTTACTTCCTTTTCTTTTTCTTCAATTTCCCTTCCTTCTGGAGTTTATTTTTCTTCTTTTTCTATTTTCTCCTTCAATGTATGTTGATCCTTCTTGGCTTGTCCTGGTGTCATGAATTTCAAATTCATTTCATGTCCCTGATGCCTCAAATAAAGGGAACATTTATCAAGATTGAGCGTTTTAAAATGAAGTCATGCCCATCTCAAAAGAAGATGACAAGAGTTCGTGGGAGCAATATCACATCATACTTCTTTCACACATTGTCCTGTACTGAATTTGATCCTTGCTTGATTCGGATGAAAGCTGGCTGGGAACTTGAGTTTCTCCACTAATCTTTGGCTTACAACATAGTTGTCGCTTTCGTAAACGAATGCAACTAAACATGGGTGGCTTTCGATTAAACACCTTGGTCTGTACTACCTTTTTTATAATCTTTTTCTTTACTTCCTTTTCTTTTTCTTCAATTTCCCTTTCTTCTGCAGTTTATATTTCTTCTTTTTCTATTCTTTCTTTTTCTATTTTCTCCTTCAACGTATGTTGATCCCTCTTGGCTTGTCTTGGTGTCATGAATTTCAAATTCATTTCATGTCCCTCACGCCTCAAATAAAGGGAACATTTATCAAGATTGAGCATTTTAAAATGAAGTCATGCCCATCTCAAAAGAAGATGACAAGAGTTCGTGGGAACAATATCACATAATACTTCTTTCATTCATTGTCCTATACTGAATTTGATCCTTGCTTGATTCGGATGAATGCTTGTTGGTAACGTGAGTTTCTCCACCAATCTTTGGTTTACAACATTGTTGTCGCTTTCATAAACGAATGCAACTAAACATGGGTGGCCTTCGGTTAAACACCTTGTTCTCTACTACCTTTTCCATAATCTTTTTCTTCAATTTCCCTTCCTTTTACAGTTTATATTTCTTCTTTTTCTATTCTTTCCTCTTCTATTTTCTCCTTCAACCTATGTTGATCCTTCTTGGCTTGTCTTGGTGTCATGAATTTCAACTTCATTTCATGTCCCTCATTCCTCAAATAAAGGGAACATTCATCAAGATTGAGCGTTGTAAAATGAACCCATGGCCATCTCAAAAGAAGATGACAAGAGTTCGTGGGAGCAATATCACATCATACTTCTTTCACACATTGTCCTGTACTGAATTTGATCCTTGCTTGATTCGGATGAAAGCTTGCTGGTAACTTGAGTTTCTCCACCAATCTTTGGCTTACAACATTGTTGTCGCTTTCGTAAACGAATGCAACTAAACATGGGTGGCTTTCGATTAAACACCTTGTTCTCTACTACCTTTTCCATAATCTTTTTCTTTACTTCCTTTTCTTTTTCTTCAATTTCCCTTCCTTCTGGAGTTTATTTTTCTTCTTTTTCTATTTTCTCCTTCAATGTATGTTGATCCTTCTTGGCTTGTCCTGGTGTCATGAATTTCAAATTCATTTCATGTCCCTGATGCCTCAAATAAAGGGAACATTTATCAAGATTGAGCGTTTTAAAATGAAGTCATGCCCATCTCAAAAGAAGGTGACAAGAGTTCGTGGGAGCAATATCACATCATACTTCTTTCACACATTGTCCTGTACTGAATTTGATCCTTGCTTGATTCGGATGAAAGCTGGCTGGGAACTTGAGTTTCTCCACTAATCTTTGGCTTACAACATAGTTGTCGCTTTCGTAAACGAATGCAACTAAACATGGGTGGCTTTCGATTAAACACCTTGGTCTGTACTACCTTTTTTATAATCTTTTTCTTTACTTCCTTTTCTTTTTCTTCAATTTCCCTTTCTTCTGCAGTTTATATTTCTTCTTTTTCTATTCTTTCTTTTTCTATTTTCTCCTTCAACGTATGTTGATCCCTCTTGGCTTGTCTTGGTGTCATGAATTTCAAATTCATTTCATGTCCCTCACGCCTCAAATAAAGGGAACATTTATCAAGATTGAGCATTTTAAAATGAAGTCATGCCCATCTCAAAAGAAGATGACAAGAATTCGTGGGAACAATATCACATAATACTTCTTTCATTCATTGTCCTATACTGAATTTGATCCTTGCTTGATTCGGATGAATGCTTGTTGGTAACGTGAGTTTCTCCACCAATCTTTGGCTTACAACATTGTTGTCGCTTTCATAAACGAATGCAACTAAACATGGGTGGCCTTCGGTTAAACACCTTGTTCTCTACTACCTTTTCCATAATCTTTTTCTTCAATTTCCCTTCCTTTTACAGTTTATATTTCTTCTTTTTCTATTCTTTCCTCTTCTATTTTCTCCTTCAACCTATGTTGATCCTTCTTGGCTTGTCTTGGTGTCATGAATTTCAACTTCATTTCATGTCCCTCATTCCTCAAATAAAGGGAACATTCATCAAGATTGAGCGTTGTAAAATGAACCCATGGCCATCTCAAAAGAAGATGACAAGAGTTCGTGGGAGCAATATCACATCATACTTCTTTCACACATTGTCCTGTACTGAATTTGATCCTTGCTTGATTCGGATGAAAGCTTGCTGGTAACTTGAGTTTCTCCACCAATCTTTGGCTTACAACATTGTTGTCGCTTTCGTAAACGAATGCAACTAAACATGGGTGGCTTTCGATTAAACACCTTGTTCTCTACTACCTTTTCCATAATCTTTTTCTTTACTTCCTTTTCTTTTTCTTCAATTTCCCTTCCTTCTGGAGTTTATTTTTCTTCTTTTTCTATTCTTTCTTTTTCTATTTTCTCCTTCAATGTATGTTGATCCTTCTTGGCTTGTCCTGGTGTCATGAATTTCAAATTCATTTCATGTCCCTGATGCCTCAAATAAAGGGAACATTTATCAAGATTGAGCGTTTTAAAATGAAGTCATGCCCATCTCAAAAGAAGATGACAAGAGTTCGTGGGAGCAATATCACATCATACTTCTTTCACACATTGTCCTGTACTGAATTTGATCCTTGCTTGATTCGGATGAAAGCTGGCTGGGAACTTGAGTTTCTCCACTAATCTTTGGCTTACAACATAGTTGTCGCTTTCGTAAACGAATGCAACTAAACATGGGTGGCTTTCGATTAAACACCTTGGTCTGTACTACCTTTTTTATAATCTTTTTCTTTACTTCCTTTTCTTTTTCTTCAATTTCCCTTTCTTCTGCAGTTTATATTTCTTCTTTTTCTATTCTTTCTTTTTCTATTTTCTCCTTCAACGTATGTTGATCCCTCTTGGCTTGTCTTGGTGTCATGAATTTCAAATTCATTTCATGTCCCTCACGCCTCAAATAAAGGGAACATTTATCAAGATTGAGCATTTTAAAATGAAGTCATGCCCATCTCAAAAGAAGATGACAAGAATTCGTGGGAACAATATCACATAATACTTCTTTCATTCATTGTCCTGTACTGAATTTGATCCTTGCTTGATTCGGATGAATGCTTGTTGGTAACTTGAGTTTCTCCACCAATCTTTGGCTTACAACATTGTTGTCGCTTTCATAAACGAATGCAACTAAACATGGGTGGCCTTCGGTTAAACACCTTGTTCTCTACTACCTTTTCCATAATCTTTTTCTTCAATTTCCCTTCCTTTTACAGTTTATATTTCTTCTTTTTCTATTCTTTCCTCTTCTATTTTCTCCTTCAACCTATGTTGATCCTTCTTGGCTTGTCTTGGTGTCATGAATTTCAACTTCATTTCATGTCCCTCATTCCTCAAATAAAGGGAACATTCATCAAGATTGAGCGTTGTAAAATGAACCCATGGCCATCTCAAAAGAAGATGACAAGAGTTCGTGGGAGCAATATCACATCATACTTCTTTCACACATTGTCCTGTACTGAATTTGATCCTTGCTTGATTCGGATGAAAGCTTGCTGGTAACTTGAGTTTCTCCACCAATCTTTGGCTTACAACATTGTTGTCGCTTTCGTAAACGAATGCAACTAAACATGGGTGGCTTTCGATTAAACACCTTGTTCTCTACTACCTTTTCCATAATCTTTTTCTTTACTTCCTTTTCTTTTTCTTCAATTTCCCTTCCTTCTGGAGTTTATTTTTCTTCTTTTTCTATTCTTTCTTTTTCTATTTTCTCCTTCAATGTATGTTGATCCTTCTTGGCTTGTCCTGGTGTCATGAATTTCAAATTCATTTCATGTCCCTGATGCCTCAAATAAAGGGAACATTTATCAAGATTGAGCGTTTTAAAATGAAGTCATGCCCATCTCAAAAGAAGATGACACGAGTTCGTGGGAACAATATCACACCATACTTCTTTCACACATTGTCCTGTACTGAATTTGATCCTTGCTTGATTCGGATGAAAGCTTGCTGGGAACTTGAGTTTCTCCACTAATCTTTGGCTTACAACATTGTTGTCGCTTTCGTAAACGAATGCAACTAAACATGGGTGACTTTCGATTAAACACCTTGGTCTGTACTACCTTTTTTATAATCTTTTTCTTTACTTCCTTTTCTTTTTCTTCAATTTCCCTTTCTTCTGCAGTTTATATTTCTTCTTTTTCTATTCTTTCTTTTTCTATTTTCTCCTTCAACGTATGTTGATCCCTCTTGGCTTGTCTTGGTGTCATGAATTTCAAATTCATTTCATGTCCCTCACGCCTCAAATAAAGGGAACATTTATCAAGATTGAGCATTTTAAAATGAAGTCATGCCCATCTCAAAAGAAGATGACAAGAGTTCGTGGGAACAATATCACATAATACTTCTTTCATTCATTGTCCTATACTGAATTTGATCCTTGCTTGATTCGGATGAATGCTTGTTGGTAACGTGAGTTTCTCCACCAATCTTTGGCTTACAACATTGTTGTCGCTTTCATAAACGAATGCAACTAAACATGGGTGGCCTTCGGTTAAACACCTTGTTCTCTACTACCTTTTCCATAATCTTTTTCTTCAATTTCCCTTCCTTTTACAGTTTATATTTCTTCTTTTTCTATTCTTTCCTCTTCTATTTTCTCCTTCAACCTATGTTGATCCTTCTTGGCTTGTCTTGGTGTCATGAATTTCAACTTCATTTCATGTCCCTCATTCCTCAAATAAAGGGAACATTCATCAAGATTGAGCGTTGTAAAATGAACCCATGGCCATCTCAAAAGAAGATGACAAGAGTTCGTGGGAGCAATATCACATCATACTTCTTTCACACATTGTCCTGTACTGAATTTGATCCTTGCTTGATTCGGATGAAAGCTTGCTGGTAACTTGAGTTTCTCCACCAATCTTTGGCTTACAACATTGTTGTCGCTTTCGTAAACGAATGCAACTAAACATGGGTGGCTTTCGATTAAACACCTTGTTCTCTACTACCTTTTCCATAATCTTTTTCTTTACTTCCTTTTCTTTTTCTTCAATTTCCCTTCCTTCTGGAGTTTATTTTTCTTCTTTTTCTATTCTTTCTTTTTCTATTTTCTCCTTCAATGTATGTTGATCCTTCTTGGCTTGTCCTGGTGTCATGAATTTCAAATTCATTTCATGTCCCTGATGCCTCAAATAAAGGGAACATTTATCAAGATTGAGCGTTTTAAAATGAAGTCATGCCCATCTCAAAAGAAGATGACAAGAGTTCGTGGGAGCAATATCACATCATACTTCTTTCACACATTGTCCTGTACTGAATTTGATCCTTGCTTGATTCGGATGAAAGCTGGCTGGGAACTTGAGTTTCTCCACTAATCTTTGGCTTACAACATAGTTGTCGCTTTCGTAAACGAATGCAACTAAACATGGGTGGCTTTCGATTAAACACCTTGGTCTGTACTACCTTTTTTATAATCTTTTTCTTTACTTCCTTTTCTTTTTCTTCAATTTCCCTTTCTTCTGCAGTTTATATTTCTTCTTTTTCTATTCTTTCTTTTTCTATTTTCTCCTTCAACGTATGTTGATCCCTCTTGGCTTGTCTTGGTGTCATGAATTTCAAATTCATTTCATGTCCCTCACGCCTCAAATAAAGGGAACATTTATCAAGATTGAGCGTTGTAAAATGAACCCATGGCCATCTCAAAAGAAGATGACAAGAGTTCGTGGGAGCAATATCACATCATACTTCTTTCACACATTGTCCTGTACTGAATTTGATCCTTGCTTGATTCGGATGAAAGCTTGCTGGTAACTTGAGTTTCTCCACCAATCTTTGGCTTACAACATTGTTGTCGCTTTCGTAAACGAATGCAACTAAACATGGGTGGCTTTCGATTAAACACCTTGTTCTCTACTACCTTTTCCATAATCTTTTTCTTTACTTCCTTTTCTTTTTCTTCAATTTCCCTTCCTTCTGGAGTTTATTTTTCTTCTTTTTCTATTTTCTCCTTCAATGTATGTTGATCCTTCTTGGCTTGTCCTGGTGTCATGAATTTCAAATTCATTTCATGTCCCTGATGCCTCAAATAAAGGGAACATTTATCAAGATTGAGCGTTTTAAAATGAAGTCATGCCCATCTCAAAAGAAGGTGACAAGAGTTCGTGGGAGCAATATCACATCATACTTCTTTCATTCATTGTCCTATACTGAATTTGATCCTTGCTTGATTCGGATGAATGCTTGTTGGTAACGTGAGTTTCTCCACCAATCTTTGGTTTACAACATTGTTGTCGCTTTCATAAACGAATGCAACTAAACATGGGTGGCCTTCGGTTAAACACCTTGTTCTCTACTACCTTTTCCATAATCTTTTTCTTCAATTTCCCTTCCTTTTACAGTTTATATTTCTTCTTTTTCTATTCTTTCCTCTTCTATTTTCTCCTTCAACCTATGTTGATCCTTCTTGGCTTGTCTTGGTGTCATGAATTTCAACTTCATTTCATGTCCCTCATTCCTCAAATAAAGGGAACATTCATCAAGATTGAGCGTTGTAAAATGAACCCATGGCCATCTCAAAAGAAGATGACAAGAGTTCGTGGGAGCAATATCACATCATACTTCTTTCACACATTGTCCTGTACTGAATTTGATCCTTGCTTGATTCGGATGAAAGCTTGCTGGTAACTTGAGTTTCTCCACCAATCTTTGGCTTACAACATTGTTGTCGCTTTCGTAAACGAATGCAACTAAACATGGGTGGCTTTCGATTAAACACCTTGTTCTCTACTACCTTTTCCATAATCTTTTTCTTTACTTCCTTTTCTTTTTCTTCAATTTCCCTTCCTTCTGGAGTTTATTTTTCTTCTTTTTCTATTTTCTCCTTCAATGTATGTTGATCCTTCTTGGCTTGTCCTGGTGTCATGAATTTCAAATTCATTTCATGTCCCTGATGCCTCAAATAAAGGGAACATTTATCAAGATTGAGCGTTTTAAAATGAAGTCATGCCCATCTCAAAAGAAGGTGACAAGAGTTCGTGGGAGCAATATCACATCATACTTCTTTCACACATTGTCCTGTACTGAATTTGATCCTTGCTTGATTCGGATGAAAGCTGGCTGGGAACTTGAGTTTCTCCACTAATCTTTGGCTTACAACATAGTTGTCGCTTTCGTAAACGAATGCAACTAAACATGGGTGGCTTTCGATTAAACACCTTGGTCTGTACTACCTTTTTTATAATCTTTTTCTTTACTTCCTTTTCTTTTTCTTCAATTTCCCTTTCTTCTGCAGTTTATATTTCTTCTTTTTCTATTCTTTCTTTTTCTATTTTCTCCTTCAACGTATGTTGATCCCTCTTGGCTTGTCTTGGTGTCATGAATTTCAAATTCATTTCATGTCCCTCACGCCTCAAATAAAGGGAACATTTATCAAGATTGAGCATTTTAAAATGAAGTCATGCCCATCTCAAAAGAAGATGACAAGAATTCGTGGGAACAATATCACATAATACTTCTTTCATTCATTGTCCTATACTGAATTTGATCCTTGCTTGATTCGGATGAATGCTTGTTGGTAACGTGAGTTTCTCCACCAATCTTTGGCTTACAACATTGTTGTCGCTTTCATAAACGAATGCAACTAAACATGGGTGGCCTTCGGTTAAACACCTTGTTCTCTACTACCTTTTCCATAATCTTTTTCTTCAATTTCCCTTCCTTTTACAGTTTATATTTCTTCTTTTTCTATTCTTTCCTCTTCTATTTTCTCCTTCAACCTATGTTGATCCTTCTTGGCTTGTCTTGGTGTCATGAATTTCAACTTCATTTCATGTCCCTCATTCCTCAAATAAAGGGAACATTCATCAAGATTGAGCGTTGTAAAATGAACCCATGGCCATCTCAAAAGAAGATGACAAGAGTTCGTGGGAGCAATATCACATCATACTTCTTTCACACATTGTCCTGTACTGAATTTGATCCTTGCTTGATTCGGATGAAAGCTTGCTGGTAACTTGAGTTTCTCCACCAATCTTTGGCTTACAACATTGTTGTCGCTTTCGTAAACGAATGCAACTAAACATGGGTGGCTTTCGATTAAACACCTTGTTCTCTACTACCTTTTCCATAATCTTTTTCTTTACTTCCTTTTCTTTTTCTTCAATTTCCCTTCCTTCTGGAGTTTATTTTTCTTCTTTTTCTATTCTTTCTTTTTCTATTTTCTCCTTCAATGTATGTTGATCCTTCTTGGCTTGTCCTGGTGTCATGAATTTCAAATTCATTTCATGTCCCTGATGCCTCAAATAAAGGGAACATTTATCAAGATTGAGCGTTTTAAAATGAAGTCATGCCCATCTCAAAAGAAGATGACAAGAGTTCGTGGGAGCAATATCACATCATACTTCTTTCACACATTGTCCTGTACTGAATTTGATCCTTGCTTGATTCGGATGAAAGCTGGCTGGGAACTTGAGTTTCTCCACTAATCTTTGGCTTACAACATAGTTGTCGCTTTCGTAAACGAATGCAACTAAACATGGGTGGCTTTCGATTAAACACCTTGGTCTGTACTACCTTTTTTATAATCTTTTTCTTTACTTCCTTTTCTTTTTCTTCAATTTCCCTTTCTTCTGCAGTTTATATTTCTTCTTTTTCTATTCTTTCTTTTTCTATTTTCTCCTTCAACGTATGTTGATCCCTCTTGGCTTGTCTTGGTGTCATGAATTTCAAATTCATTTCATGTCCCTCACGCCTCAAATAAAGGGAACATTTATCAAGATTGAGCATTTTAAAATGAAGTCATGCCCATCTCAAAAGAAGATGACAAGAGTTCGTGGGAACAATATCACATAATACTTCTTTCATTCATTGTCCTATACTGAATTTGATCCTTGCTTGATTCGGATGAATGCTTGTTGGTAACGTGAGTTTCTCCACCAATCTTTGGTTTACAACATTGTTGTCGCTTTCATAAACGAATGCAACTAAACATGGGTGGCCTTCGGTTAAACACCTTGTTCTCTACTACCTTTTCCATAATCTTTTTCTTCAATTTCCCTTCCTTTTACAGTTTATATTTCTTCTTTTTCTATTCTTTCCTCTTCTATTTTCTCCTTCAACCTATGTTGATCCTTCTTGGCTTGTCTTGGTGTCATGAATTTCAACTTCATTTCATGTCCCTCATTCCTCAAATAAAGGGAACATTCATCAAGATTGAGCGTTGTAAAATGAACCCATGGCCATCTCAAAAGAAGATGACAAGAGTTCGTGGGAGCAATATCACATCATACTTCTTTCACACATTGTCCTGTACTGAATTTGATCCTTGCTTGATTCGGATGAAAGCTTGCTGGTAACTTGAGTTTCTCCACCAATCTTTGGCTTACAACATTGTTGTCGCTTTCGTAAACGAATGCAACTAAACATGGGTGGCTTTCGATTAAACACCTTGTTCTCTACTACCTTTTCCATAATCTTTTTCTTTACTTCCTTTTCTTTTTCTTCAATTTCCCTTCCTTCTGGAGTTTATTTTTCTTCTTTTTCTATTTTCTCCTTCAATGTATGTTGATCCTTCTTGGCTTGTCCTGGTGTCATGAATTTCAAATTCATTTCATGTCCCTGATGCCTCAAATAAAGGGAACATTTATCAAGATTGAGCGTTTTAAAATGAAGTCATGCCCATCTCAAAAGAAGGTGACAAGAGTTCGTGGGAGCAATATCACATCATACTTCTTTCACACATTGTCCTGTACTGAATTTGATCCTTGCTTGATTCGGATGAAAGCTGGCTGGGAACTTGAGTTTCTCCACTAATCTTTGGCTTACAACATAGTTGTCGCTTTCGTAAACGAATGCAACTAAACATGGGTGGCTTTCGATTAAACACCTTGGTCTGTACTACCTTTTTTATAATCTTTTTCTTTACTTCCTTTTCTTTTTCTTCAATTTCCCTTTCTTCTGCAGTTTATATTTCTTCTTTTTCTATTCTTTCTTTTTCTATTTTCTCCTTCAACGTATGTTGATCCCTCTTGGCTTGTCTTGGTGTCATGAATTTCAAATTCATTTCATGTCCCTCACGCCTCAAATAAAGGGAACATTTATCAAGATTGAGCATTTTAAAATGAAGTCATGCCCATCTCAAAAGAAGATGACAAGAATTCGTGGGAACAATATCACATAATACTTCTTTCATTCATTGTCCTATACTGAATTTGATCCTTGCTTGATTCGGATGAATGCTTGTTGGTAACGTGAGTTTCTCCACCAATCTTTGGCTTACAACATTGTTGTCGCTTTCATAAACGAATGCAACTAAACATGGGTGGCCTTCGGTTAAACACCTTGTTCTCTACTACCTTTTCCATAATCTTTTTCTTCAATTTCCCTTCCTTTTACAGTTTATATTTCTTCTTTTTCTATTCTTTCCTCTTCTATTTTCTCCTTCAACCTATGTTGATCCTTCTTGGCTTGTCTTGGTGTCATGAATTTCAACTTCATTTCATGTCCCTCATTCCTCAAATAAAGGGAACATTCATCAAGATTGAGCGTTGTAAAATGAACCCATGGCCATCTCAAAAGAAGATGACAAGAGTTCGTGGGAGCAATATCACATCATACTTCTTTCACACATTGTCCTGTACTGAATTTGATCCTTGCTTGATTCGGATGAAAGCTTGCTGGTAACTTGAGTTTCTCCACCAATCTTTGGCTTACAACATTGTTGTCGCTTTCGTAAACGAATGCAACTAAACATGGGTGGCTTTCGATTAAACACCTTGTTCTCTACTACCTTTTCCATAATCTTTTTCTTTACTTCCTTTTCTTTTTCTTCAATTTCCCTTCCTTCTGGAGTTTATTTTTCTTCTTTTTCTATTCTTTCTTTTTCTATTTTCTCCTTCAATGTATGTTGATCCTTCTTGGCTTGTCCTGGTGTCATGAATTTCAAATTCATTTCATGTCCCTGATGCCTCAAATAAAGGGAACATTTATCAAGATTGAGCGTTTTAAAATGAAGTCATGCCCATCTCAAAAGAAGATGACAAGAGTTCGTGGGAGCAATATCACATCATACTTCTTTCACACATTGTCCTGTACTGAATTTGATCCTTGCTTGATTCGGATGAAAGCTGGCTGGGAACTTGAGTTTCTCCACTAATCTTTGGCTTACAACATAGTTGTCGCTTTCGTAAACGAATGCAACTAAACATGGGTGGCTTTCGATTAAACACCTTGGTCTGTACTACCTTTTTTATAATCTTTTTCTTTACTTCCTTTTCTTTTTCTTCAATTTCCCTTTCTTCTGCAGTTTATATTTCTTCTTTTTCTATTCTTTCTTTTTCTATTTTATCCTTCAACGTATGTTGATCCCTCTTGGCTTGTCTTGGTGTCATGAATTTCAAATTCATTTCATGTCCCTCACGCCTCAAATAAAGGGAACATTTATCAAGATTGAGCATTTTAAAATGAAGTCATGCCCATCTCAAAAGAAGATGACAAGAATTCGTGGGAACAATATCACATAATACTTCTTTCATTCATTGTCCTGTACTGAATTTGATCCTTGCTTGATTCGGATGAATGCTTGTTGGTAACTTGAGTTTCTCCACCAATCTTTGGCTTACAACATTGTTGTCGCTTTCATAAACGAATGCAACTAAACATGGGTGGCCTTCGGTTAAACACCTTGTTCTCTACTACCTTTTCCATAATCTTTTTCTTCAATTTCCCTTCCTTTTACAGTTTATATTTCTTCTTTTTCTATTCTTTCCTCTTCTATTTTCTCCTTCAACCTATGTTGATCCTTCTTGGCTTGTCTTGGTGTCATGAATTTCAACTTCATTTCATGTCCCTCATTCCTCAAATAAAGGGAACATTCATCAAGATTGAGCGTTGTAAAATGAACCCATGGCCATCTCAAAAGAAGATGACAAGAGTTCGTGGGAGCAATATCACATCATACTTCTTTCACACATTGTCCTGTACTGAATTTGATCCTTGCTTGATTCGGATGAAAGCTTGCTGGTAACTTGAGTTTCTCCACCAATCTTTGGCTTACAACATTGTTGTCGCTTTCGTAAACGAATGCAACTAAACATGGGTGGCTTTCGATTAAACACCTTGTTCTCTACTACCTTTTCCATAATCTTTTTCTTTACTTCCTTTTCTTTTTCTTCAATTTCCCTTCCTTCTGGAGTTTATTTTTCTTCTTTTTCTATTCTTTCTTTTTCTATTTTCTCCTTCAATGTATGTTGATCCTTCTTGGCTTGTCCTGGTGTCATGAATTTCAAATTCATTTCATGTCCCTGATGCCTCAAATAAAGGGAACATTTATCAAGATTGAGCGTTTTAAAATGAAGTCATGCCCATCTCAAAAGAAGATGACAAGAGTTCGTGGGAGCAATATCACATCATACTTCTTTCACACATTGTCCTGTACTGAATTTGATCCTTGCTTGATTCGGATGAAAGCTGGCTGGGAACTTGAGTTTCTCCACTAATCTTTGGCTTACAACATAGTTGTCGCTTTCGTAAACGAATGCAACTAAACATGGGTGGCTTTCGATTAAACACCTTGGTCTGTACTACCTTTTTTATAATCTTTTTCTTTACTTCCTTTTCTTTTTCTTCAATTTCCCTTTCTTCTGCAGTTTATATTTCTTCTTTTTCTATTCTTTCTTTTTCTATTTTATCCTTCAACGTATGTTGATCCCTCTTGGCTTGTCTTGGTGTCATGAATTTCAAATTCATTTCATGTCCCTCACGCCTCAAATAAAGGGAACATTTATCAAGATTGAGCATTTTAAAATGAAGTCATGCCCATCTCAAAAGAAGATGACAAGAATTCGTGGGAACAATATCACATAATACTTCTTTCATTCATTGTCCTGTACTGAATTTGATCCTTGCTTGATTCGGATGAATGCTTGTTGGTAACTTGAGTTTCTCCACCAATCTTTGGCTTACAACATTGTTGTCGCTTTCATAAACGAATGCAACTAAACATGGGTGGCCTTCGGTTAAACACCTTGTTCTCTACTACCTTTTCCATAATCTTTTTCTTCAATTTCCCTTCCTTTTACAGTTTATATTTCTTCTTTTTCTATTCTTTCCTCTTCTATTTTCTCCTTCAACCTATGTTGATCCTTCTTGGCTTGTCTTGGTGTCATGAATTTCAACTTCATTTCATGTCCCTCATTCCTCAAATAAAGGGAACATTCATCAAGATTGAGCGTTGTAAAATGAACCCATGGCCATCTCAAAAGAAGATGACAAGAGTTCGTGGGAGCAATATCACATCATACTTCTTTCACACATTGTCCTGTACTGAATTTGATCCTTGCTTGATTCGGATGAAAGCTTGCTGGTAACTTGAGTTTCTCCACCAATCTTTGGCTTACAACATTGTTGTCGCTTTCGTAAACGAATGCAACTAAACATGGGTGGCTTTCGATTAAACACCTTGTTCTCTACTACCTTTTCCATAATCTTTTTCTTTACTTCCTTTTCTTTTTCTTCAATTTCCCTTCCTTCTGGAGTTTATTTTTCTTCTTTTTCTATTCTTTCTTTTTCTATTTTCTCCTTCAATGTATGTTGATCCTTCTTGGCTTGTCCTGGTGTCATGAATTTCAAATTCATTTCATGTCCCTGATGCCTCAAATAAAGGGAACATTTATCAAGATTGAGCGTTTTAAAATGAAGTCATGCCCATCTCAAAAGAAGATGACAAGAGTTCGTGGGAGCAATATCACATCATACTTCTTTCACACATTGTCCTGTACTGAATTTGATCCTTGCTTGATTCAGATGAAAGCTGGCTGGGAACTTGAGTTTCTCCACTAATCTTTGGCTTACAACATAGTTGTCGCTTTCGTAAACGAATGCAACTAAACATGGGTGGCTTTCGATTAAACACCTTGGTCTGTACTACCTTTTTTATAATCTTTTTCTTTACTTCCTTTTCTTTTTCTTCAATTTCCCTTTCTTCTGCAGTTTATATTTCTTCTTTTTCTATTCTTTCTTTTTCTATTTTCTCCTTCAACGTATGTTGATCCCTCTTGGCTTGTCTTGGTGTCATGAATTTCAAATTCATTTCATGTCCCTCACGCCTCAAATAAAGGGAACATTTATCAAGATTGAGCATTTTAAAATGAAGTCATGCCCATCTCAAAAGAAGATGACAAGAATTCGTGGGAACAATATCACATAATACTTCTTTCATTCATTGTCCTGTACTGAATTTGATCCTTGCTTGATTCGGATGAATGCTTGTTGGTAACTTGAGTTTCTCCACCAATCTTTGGCTTACAACATTGTTGTCGCTTTCATAAACGAATGCAACTAAACATGGGTGGCCTTCGGTTAAACACCTTGTTCTCTACTACCTTTTCCATAATCTTTTTCTTCAATTTCCCTTCCTTCTACAGTTTATATTTCTTCTTTTTCTATTCTTTCCTTTTCTATTTTCTCCTTCAACGTATGTTGATCCTTCTTGGCTTGTCTTGGTGTCATGAAGTTCAACTTCATTTCATGTCCCTCATTCCTCAAATAAAGGGAACATTCATCAAGATTGAGCGTTGTAAAATGAACCCATGGCCATCTCAAAAGAAGATGACAAGAGTTCGTGGGAGCAATATCACATCATACTTCTTTCACACATTGTCCTGTACTGAATTTGATCCTTGCTTGATTCGGATGAAAGCTTGCTGGTAACTTGAGTTTCTCCACCAATCTTTGGCTTACAACATTGTTGTCGCTTTCGTAAACGAATGCAACTAAACATGGGTGGCTTTCGATTAAACACCTTGTTCTCTACTACCTTTTCCATAATCTTTTTCTTTACTTCCTTTTCTTTTTCTTCAATTTCCCTTCCTTCTGGAGTTTATTTTTCTTCTTTTTCTATTCTTTCTTTTTCTATTTTCTCCTTCAATGGATGTTGATCCTTCTTGGCTTGTCCTGGTGTCATGAATTTCAACTTCATTTCATGTCCCTCATTCCTCAAATAAAGGGAACATTTATCAAGATTGAGCGTTTTAAAATGAAGTCATGCCCATCTCAAAAGAAGATGACACGAGTTCGTGGGAACAATATCACACCATACTTCTTTCACACATTGTCCTGTACTGAATTTGATCCTTGCTTGATTCGGATGAAAGCTTGCTGGGAACTTGAGTTTCTCCACTAATCTTTGGCTTACAACATTGTTGTCGCTTTCGTAAACGAATGCAACTAAACATGGGTGGCTTTCGATTAAACACCTTGTTCTGTACTACCTTTTTTATAATCTTTTTCTTTACTTCCTTTTCTTTTTCTTCAATTTCCCTTTCTTCTGTAGTTTATATTTCTTCTTTTTCTATTCTTTCTTTTTCTATTTTCTCCTTCAACGTATGTTGATCCCTCTTGGCTTGTCTTGGTGTCATGAATTTCAAATTCATTTCATGTCCCTCACGCCTCAAATAAAGGGAACATTTATCAAGATTGAGCATTTTAAAATGAAGTCATGCCCATCTCAAAAGAAGATGACAAGAGTTCGTGGGAACAATATCACATAATACTTCTTTCATTCATTGTCCTGTACTGAATTTGATCCTTGCTTGATTCGGATGAAAGCCTGTTGGTAACTTGAGTTTCTCCACCAATCTTTGGCTTACAACATTGTTGTCGCTTTCATAAACGAATGCAACTAAACATGGGTGGCCTTCGATTAAACACCTTGTTCTCTACTACCTTTCCCATAATCTTTTTCTTCAATTTTCCTTCCTTCTGCAGTTTATATTTCTTCTTTTTCTATTCTTTCTTTTTCTATTTTCTCCTTCAACGTATGTTGATCCTTCTTGGCTTGTCTTGGTGTCATGAATTTCAACTTCATTTCATGTCCCTCATTCCTCTAATAAAGGGAACATTCATCAAGATTGAGCGTTTTAAAATGAACTCATGCCCATCTCAAAAGTAGATGACAAGAGTTCGTGGGAGCAACATCACATCATACTTCTTTCACACATTGTCCTGTACTGAATTTGATCCTTGGTTGATTCGGATGAAAGCTTGCTGGGAACTTGAGTTTCTCCACTAATCATTGGCTTACAACATTGTTGTCGCATTCGTAAACGAATGCAACTAAACATGGGTGGATTTCGATTAAACACCTTGTTCTGTACTACCTTTTTTATAATCTTTTTCTTTACTTCCTTTTCTTTTTCTTCAATTTCCCTTCCTTCTGCAGTTTATATTTCTTCTTTTTCTATTCTTTCTTTTTCTATTTTCTCCTTCAACATATATTGATCCCTCTTGGCTTGTCTTGGTGTCATGAATTTCAAATTCATTTCATGTCCCTCACGCCTCAAATAAAGGGAACATTTATCAAGATTGAGCATTTTAAAATGAAGTCATGCCCATCTCAAAAGAAGATGACAAGTGTTCGTGGGAACAATATCACATAATACTTCTTTCATTCATTGTCCTGTACTGAATTTGATCCTTGCTTGATTCGGATGAAAGCCTGTTGGTAACTTGAGTTTCTCCACCAATCTTTGGCTTACAACATTGTTGTCGCTTTCGTAAACGAACGCAACTAAACATGGGTGGCTTTCGATTAAACATCTTGTTCTCTACTACCTTTTCCATAATCTTTTTCTTTACTTCCTTTTCTTTTTCTTCAATTTCCCTTCCTTCTGGAGTTTATTTTTCTTCTTTTTCTATTCTTTTTTTTCTATTTTCTCCTTCAATGTATGTTGATCCTTCTTGGCTTGTTCTGGTGTCATGAATTTCAAATTCATTTCATGTCCCTGATGCCTCGAATAAAGGGAACATTTATCAAGATTGAGCGTTTTAAAATGAAGTCATGCCCATCTCAAAAGAAGATGACAAGAGTTCGTGGGAGCAATATCACATCATACTTCTTTCACACATTGTCCTGTACTGAATTTGATCCTTGGTTGATTCGGATGAAAGCTTGCTGGGAACTTGAGTTTCTCCACTAATCTTTGGCTTACAACATTGTTGTCGCTTTCGTAAACGAATTCAACTAAACATGGGTGGCTTTCGATTAAACACCTTCTTCTGTACTACCTTTTTTATAATCTTTTTCTTTACTTCCTTTTCTTTTTCTTCAATTTCCCTTCCTTCTGCAGTTTATATTTCTTCTTTTTCTATTCTTTCTTTTTCTATTTTCTCCTTCAATGTATGTTGATCCCTCTTGGCTTGTCTTGGTGTCATGAATTTCAAATTCATTTCATGTCCCTCACGCCTCAAATAAAGGGAACATTTATCAAGATTGAGCATTTTATAATGAAGTCATGCCCATCTCAAAAGAAGATGACAAGATTTCGTGGGAACAATATCACATAATACTTCTTTCATTCATTGTCCTGTACTGAATTTGATCCTTGCTTGATTCGGATGAATGCTTGTTGGTAACTTGAGTTTCTCCACCAATCTTTGGCTTACAACATTGTTGTCGCTTTCATAAACGAATGCAACTAAACATGGGTGGCCTTCCATTAAACACCTTGTTCTCAACTACCTTTTCCATAATCTTTTTCTTCAATTTTCCTTCCTTCTGCAGTTTATATTTCTTCTTTTTCTATTCTTTCTTTTTCTATTTTCTCCTTCAACGTATGTTGATCCTTCTTGGCTTGTCTTGGTGTCATGAATTTCAACTTCATTTCATGTCCCTCATTCCTCAAATAAAGGGAACATTCATCAAGATTGAGCGTTTTAAAATGAACCCATGGCCATATCAAAAGAAGATGACAAGAGTTCGTGGGAGCAATATCATATCATACTTCTTTCACACATTGTGCTGTACTGAATTTGATCCTTGATTGATTCGGATGAAAGCTTGCTGGTAACTTGAGTTTCTCCACCAATCTTTGGCTTACAACATTGTTGTCGCTTTCGTAAACGAACGCAACTAAACATGGGTGGCTTTCGTTTAAACACCTTGTTCTCTACTACCTTTTCCATAATCTTTTTCTTTACTTCCTTTTCTTTTTCTTCAATTTCCCTTCCTTCTGGAGTTTATTTTTCTTCTTTTTCTATTCTTTCTTTTTCTATTTTCTCCTTCAATGTATGTTGATCCTTCTTGGCTTGTCCTGGTGTCATGAATTTCAAATTCATTTCATGTCCCTGATGCCTCAAATAAAGGGAACATTTATCAAGATTGAGCGTTTTAAAATGAAGTCATGCCCATCTCAAAAGAAGATGATAAGAGTTCGTGGGAGCAATATCACATCATACTTCTTTCACACATTGTCCTGTACTGAATTTGATCCTTGCTTGATTCGGATGAAAGCTTGTTGGTAACTTGAGTTTCTCCACCAATCTTTGGCTTACAACATTGTTGTCGCTTTCATAAACGAATGCAACTAAACATGGGTGGCCTTCGATTAAACACCTTGTTCTCTACTACCTTTTCCATAATCTTTTTCTTCAATTTTCCTTCCTTCTGCAGTTTATATTTCTTCTTTTTCTATTCTTTCTTTTTCTATTTTCTCCTTCAACGTATGTTGATCCCTCTTGGCTTGTCTTGGTGTCATGAATTTCAACTTCATTTCATGTCCCTCATTCCTCAAATAAAGGGAACATTCATCAAGATTGAGCGTTTTAAAATGAACCCATGGCCATCTCAAAAGAAGATGACAAGAGTTCGTGGGAGCAATATCACATCATACTTCTTTCACACATTGTCTGGTACTGAATTTGATCCTTGCTTGATTCGGATGAAAGCTTGCTGGTAACTTGAGTTTCTCCACCAATCTTTGGCTTACAACATTGTTGTCGCTTTCGTAAACGAATGCAACTAAACATGGGTGGCTTTCGATTAAACACCTTGTTCTCTACTACCTTTTCCATAATCTTTTTCTTTACTTCCTTTTCTTTTTCTTCAATTTCCCTTCCTTCTGCAGTTTATATTTCTTCTTTTTCTATTCTTTTTATTTCTATTTTCTCCTTCAACGTATGTTGATCCTTCTTGGCTTGTCTTGGTGTCATGAATTTCAACTTCATTTCATGTCCCTCATTCCTCAAATAAAGGGAACGTTCATCAAGATTCAGCGTTTTAAAATGAACTCATGCCCATCTCAAAAGTAGATGACAAGAGTTCGTGGGAGCAACATCACATCATACTTCTTTCACACATTGTCCTGTACTGAATTTGATCCTTGGTTGATTCGGATGAAAGCTTGCTGGGAACTTGAGTTTCTCCACTAATCATTGGCTTACAACATTGTTGTCGCATTCGTAAACGAATGCAACTAAACATGGGTGGATTTCGATTAAACACCTTGTTCTGTACTACCTTTTTTATAATCTTTTTCTTTACTTCCTTTTCTTTTTCTTCAATTTCCCTTCCTTCTGCAGTTTATATTTCTTCTTTTTCTATTCTTTCTTTTTCTATTTTCTCCTTCAACGTATATTGATCCCTCTTGGCTTGTCTTGGTGTCATGAATTTCAAATTCATTTCATGTCCCTCACGCCTCAAATAAAGGGAACATTGATCAAGATTGAGCATTTTAAAATGAAGTCATGCCCATCTCAAAAGAAGATGACAAGTGTTCGTGGGAACAATATCACATAATACTTCTTTCATTCATTGTCCTGTACTGAATTTGATCCTTGCTTGATTCGGATGAAAGCCTGTTGGTAACTTGAGTTTCTCCACCAATCTTTGGCTTACAACATTGTTGTCGCTTTCGTAAACGAACGCAACTAAACATGGGTGGCTTTCGATTAAACACCTTGTTCTCTACTACCTTTTCCATAATCTTTTTCTTTACTTCCTTTTCTTTTTCTTCAATTTCCCTTCCTTCTGGAGTTTATTTTTCTTCTTTTTCTATTCTTTTTTTTCTATTTTCTCCTTCAATGTATGTTGATCCTTCTTGGCTTGTCCTGGTGTCATGAATTTCAAATTCATTTCATGTCCCTGATGCCTCGAATAAAGGGAACATTTATCAAGATTGAGCGTTTTAAAATGAAGTCATGCCCATCTCAAAAGAAGATGACAAGAGTTCGTGGGAGCAATATCACATAATACTTCTTTCATTCATTGTCCTGTACTGAATTTGATCCTTGGTTGATTCGGATGAATGCTTGCTGGGAACTTGAGTTTCTCCACTAATCTTTGGCTTACAACATTGTTGTCGCTTTCGTAAACGAATTCAACTAAACATGGGTGGCTTTCGATTAAACACCTTGTTCTGTACTACCTTTTTTATAATCTTTTTCTTTACTTCCTTTTCTTTTTCTTCAATTTCCCTTCCTTCTGCAGTTTATATTTCTTCTTTTTCTATTCTTTCTTTTTCTATTTTCTCCTTCAATGTATGTTGATCCCTCTTGGCTTGTCTTGGTGTCATGAATTTCAAATTCATTTCATGTCCTTCACGCCTCAAATAAAGGGAACATTTATCAAGATTGAGCATTTTATAATGAAGTCATGCCCATCTCAAAAGAAGATGACAAGAGTTCGTGGGAACAATATCACATAATACTTCTTTCATTCATTGTCCTGTACTGAATTTGATCCTTGCTTGATTCGGATGAATGCCTGTTGGTAACTTGAGTTTCTCCACCAATCTTTGGCTTACAACATTGTTGTCGCTTTCATAAACGAATGCAACTAAACATGGGTGGCCTTCCATTAAACACCTTGTTCTCAACTACCTTTTCCATAATCTTTTTCTTCAATTTTCCTTCCTTCTGCAGTTTATATTTCTTCTTTTTCTATTCTTTCTTTTTCTATTTTCTCCTTCAACGTATGTTGATCCTTCTTGGCTTGTCTTGGTGTCATGAATTTCAACTTCATTTCATGTCCCTCATTCCTCAAATAAAGGGAACATTCATCAAGATTGAGCGTTTTAAAATGAACCCATGGCCATATCAAAAGAAGATGACAAGAGTTCGTGGGAGCAATATCATATCATACTTCTTTCACACAATGTGCTGTACTGAATTTGATCCTTGATTGATTCGGATGAAAGCTTGCTGGTAACTTGAGTTTCTCCACCAATCTTTGGCTTACAACATTGTTGTCGCTTTCGTAAACGAACGCAACTAAACATGGGTGGCTTTCGATTAAACACCTTGTTCTCTACTACCTTTTCCATAATCTTTTTCTTTACTTCCTTTTCTTTTTCTTCAATTTCCCTTCCTTCTGGAGTTTATTTTTCTTCTTTTTCTATTCTTTCTTTTTCTATTTTCTCCTTCAATGTATGTTGATCCTTCTTAGCTTGTCCTGGTGTCATGAATTTCAAATTCATTTCATGTCCCTGATGCCTCAAATAAAGGGAACATTTATCAAGATTCAGCGTTTTAAAATGAACTCATGCCCATCTCAAAAGAAGATGATAAGAGTTCGTGGGAGCAATATCACATCATACTTCTTTCACACATTGTCCTGTACTGAATTTGATCCTTGCTTGATTCGGATGAAAGCTTGTTGGTAACTTGAGTTTCTCCACCAATCTTTGGCTTGCAACATTGTTGTCGCTTTCATAAACGAATGCAACTAAACATGGGTGGCCTTCGATTAAACACCTTGTTCTCTACTACCTTTTCCATAATCTTTTTCTTCAATTTTCCTTCCTTCTGCAGTTTATATTTCTTCTTTTTCTATTCTTTCTTTTTCTATTTTCTCCTTCAACGTATGTTTATCCCTCTTGGCTTGTCTTGGTGTCATGAATTTCAACTTCATTTCATGTCCCTCATTCCTCAAATAAAGGGAACATTCATCAAGATTGAGCGTTTTAAAATGAACCCATGCCCATCTCAAAAGAAGATGACAAGAGTTCGTGGGAGCAATATCACATCATACTTCTTTCACACATTGTCTGGTACTGAATTTGATCCTTGCTTGATTCGGATGAAAGCTTGCTGGTAACTTGAGTTTCTCCACCAATCTTTGGCTTACAACATTGTTGTCGCTTTCGTAAACGAATGCAACTAAACATGGGTGGCTTTCGATTAAACACCTTGTTCTCTACTACCTTTTCCATAATCTTTTTTTCTTTACTTCCTTTTCTTTTTCTTCAATTTTCCTTCCTTCTGCAGTTTATATTTCTTCTTTTTCTATTCTTTCTTTTTCTATTTTCTCCTTCAACGTATGTTGATCCCTCTTGGCTTGTCTTGGTGTCATGAATTTCAACTTCATTTCATGTCCCTCATTCCTCAAATAAAGGGAACGTTCATCAAGATTCAGCGTTTTAAAATGAACTCATGCCCATCTCAAAAGTAGATGACAAGAGTTCGTGGGAGCAATATCACATCATACTTCTTTCACACATTGTCTGGTACTGAATTTGATCCTTGCTTGATTCGGATGAAAGCTTGCTAGGAACTTGAGTTTATCCACTAATCATTGGCTTACAACATTGTTGTCGCATTCGTAAACGAATGCAACTAAACATGGGTGGATTTCGATTAAACACCTTCTTCTGTACTACCTTTTTTATAATCTTTTTCTTTACTTCCTTTTCTTTTTCTTCAATTTCCCTTCCTTCTGCAGTTTATATTTCTTCTTTTTCTATTCTTTCTTTTTCTATTTTCTCCTTCAACGTATATTGATCCCTCTTGGCTTGTCTTGGTGTCATGAATTTCAAATTCATTTCATGTCCCTCACGCCTCAAATAAAGGGAACATTTATCAAGATTGAGCATTTTAAAATGAAGTCATGCCCATCTCAAAAGAAGATGATAAGAGTTCGTGGGAACAATATCACATAATACTTCTTTCATTCATTGTCCTGTACTGAATTTGATCCTTGCTTGATTCGGATGAAAGTCTGTTGGTAACTTGAGTTTCTCCACCAATCTTTGGCTTACAACATTGTTGTCGCTTTCATAAACGAATGCAACTAAACATGGGTGGCCTTCGATTAAACACCTTGTTCTCTACTACCTTTTCCATAATCTTTTTCTTTACTTCCTTTTCTTTTTCTTCAATTTCCCTTCCTTCTGCAGTTTATATTTCTTCTTTTTCTATTCTTTCTTTTTCTATTTTCTCCTTCAACGTATGTTGATCCTTCTTGGCTTGTCTTGGTGTCATGAATTTCAACTTCATTTCATGTCCCTCATTCCTCAAATAAAGGGAACGTTCATCAAGATTCAGCGTTTTAAAATGAACTCATGCCCATCTCAAAAGTAGATGACAAGAGTTCGTGGGAGCAATATCACATCATACTTCTTTCACACATTGTCTGGTACTGAATTTGATCCTTGCTTGATTCGGATGAAAGCTTGCTGGTAACTTGAGTTTCTCCACCAATTTTTGGCTTACAACATTGTTGTCGCTTTCGTAAACGAATGCAACTAAACATGGGTGGCCTTCCATTAAACACCTTGTTCTCAACTACCTTTTCCATAATCTTTTTCTTCAATTTTCCTTCCTTTTGCAGTTTATATTTCTTCTTTTTCTATTCTTTCTTTTTCTATTTTCTCCTTCAACGTATGTTGATCCTTCTTGGATTGTCTTGGTGTCATGAATTTCAACTTCATTTCATGTCCCTCATTCCTCAAATAAAGGGAACATTCATCAAGATTGAGCGTTTTAAAATGAACCCATGCCCATCTCAAAAGAAGATGACAAGAGTTCGTGGGAGCAATATCACATCATACTTCTTTCACACATTGTCTGGTACTGAATTTGATCCTTGCTTGATTCGGATGAAAGCTTGCTGGTAACTTGAGTTTCTCCACCAATTTTTGGCTTACAACATTGTTGTCGCTTTCGTAAACGAATGCAACTAAACATGGGTGGATTTCGATTAAACACCATGTTCTGTACTACCTTTTTTATAATCTTTTTCTTTACTTCCTTTTCTTTTTCTTCAATTTCCCTTCCTTCTGCAGTTTATATTTCTTCTTTTTCTATTCTTTCTTTTTCTATTTTCTCCTTCAACGTATGTTGATCCCTCTTGGCTTGTCTTGGTGTCATGAATTTCAAATTCATTTCATGTCCCTCACGCCTCAAATAAAGGGAACATTTATCAAGATTGAGCATTTTAAAATGAAGTCATGCCCATCTCAAAAGAAGATGACAAGAGTTCGTGGGAAGAATATCACATAATACTTCTTTCATTCATTGTCCTGTACTGAATTTGATCCTTGCTTGATTCGGATGAAAGCCTGTTGGTAACTTGAGTTTCTCCACCAATCTTTGGCTTACAACATTGTTGTCGCTTTCATAAACGAATGCAACTAAACATGGGTGGCCTTCGATTAAACACCTTGTTCTCTACTACCTTTTCCATAATCTTTTTCTTCAATTTCCCTTCCTTCTACAGTTTATATTTCTTCTTTTTCTATTCTTTCCTTTTCTATTTTCTCCTTCAACCTATGTTGATCCTTCTTGGCTTGTCTTGGTGTCATGAATTTCAACTTCATTTCATGTCCCTCATTCCTCAAATAAAGGGAACGTTCATCAAGATTGAGCGTTTTAAAATGAACCCATGGCCATCTCAAAAGAAGATGACAAGAGTTCGTGGGAGCAATATCAAATCATACTTCTTTCACACATTGTCCTGTACTGAATTTGATCATTGCTTGATTCGGATGAAAGCTTGCTGGTAACTTGAGTTTCTCCACCAATCTTTGGCTTACAACATTGTTGTCGCTTTCGTAAACGAATGCAACTAAACATGGGTGGCTTTCGATTAAACACCTTGTTCTCTACTACCTTTTCCATAATCTTTTTCTTTACTTCCTTTTCTTTTTCTTCAATTTCCCTTCCTTCTGCAGTTTATATTTCTTCTTTTTCTATTCTTTCTTTTTCTATTTTCTCCTTCAACGTATGTTGATCCTTCTTGGATTGTCTTGGTGTCATGAATTTCAACTTCATTTCATGTCCCTCATTCCTCAAATAAAGGGAACATTCATCAAGATTGAGCGTTTTAAAATGAACCCATGCCCATCTCAAAAGAAGATGACAAGAGTTCGTGGGAGCAATATCACATCATACTTCTTTCACACATTGTCTGGTACTGAATTTGATCCTTGCTTGATTCGGATGAAAGCTTGCTGGTAACTTGAGTTTCTCCACCAATTTTTGGCTTACAACATTGTTGTCGCTTTCGTAAACGAATGCAACTAAACATGGGTGGATTTCGATTAAACACCATGTTCTGTACTACCTTTTTTATAATCTTTTTCTTTACTTCCTTTTCTTTTTCTTCAATTTCCCTTCCTTCTGCAGTTTATATTTCTTCTTTTTCTATTCTTTCTTTTTCTATTTTCTCCTTCAACGTATGTTGATCCCTCTTGGCTTGTCTTGGTGTCATGAATTTCAAATTCATTTCATGTCCCTCACGCCTCAAATAAAGGGAACATTTATCAAGATTGAGCATTTTAAAATGAAGTCATGCCCATCTCAAAAGAAGATGACAAGAGTTCGTGGGAAGAATATCACATAATACTTCTTTCATTCATTGTCCTGTACTGAATTTGATCCTTGCTTGATTCGGATGAAAGCCTGTTGGTAACTTGAGTTTCTCCACCAATCTTTGGCTTACAACATTGTTGTCGCTTTCATAAACGAATGCAACTAAACATGGGTGGCCTTCGATTAAACACCTTGTTCTCTACTACCTTTTCCATAATCTTTTTCTTCAATTTCCCTTCCTTCTACAGTTTATATTTCTTCTTTTTCTATTCTTTCCTTTTCTATTTTCTCCTTCAACCTATGTTGATCCTTCTTGGCTTGTCTTGGTGTCATGAATTTCAACTTCATTTCATGTCCCTCATTCCTCAAATAAAGGGAACGTTCATCAAGATTGAGCGTTTTAAAATGAACCCATGGCCATCTCAAAAGAAGATGACAAGAGTTCGTGGGAGCAATATCACATCATACTTCTTTCACACATTGTCCTGTACTGAATTTGATCATTGCTTGATTCGGATGAAAGCTTGCTGGTAACTTGAGTTTCTCCACCAATCTTTGGCTTACAACATTGTTGTCGCTTTCGTAAACGAATGCAACTAAACATGGGTGGCTTTCGATAAAACACCTTGTTCTCTACTACCTTTTCCATAATCTTTTTCTTTACTTCCTTTTCTTTTTCTTCAATTTCCCTTCCTTCTGCAGTTTATATTTCTTCTTTTTCTATTCTTTCTTTTTCTATTTTCTCCTTCAACGTATGTTGATCCTTCTTGGCTTGTCTTGGTGTCATGAATTTCAACTTCATTTCATGTCCCTCATTCCTCAAATAAAGGGAACGTTCATCAAGATTCAGCGTTTTAAAATGAACTCATGCCCATCTCAAAAGTAGATGACAACAGTTCGTGGGAGCAATATCACATCATACTTCTTTCACACATTGTCCTGTACTGAATTTGATCCTTGCTTGATTCGGATGAAAGCTTGCTGGGAACTTGAGTTTCTCCACTAATCATTGGCTTACGACATTGTTGTCGCTTTCGTAAAGGAATGCAACTAAACATGGGTGGATTTCGATTAAATACCTTGTTCTGTACTACCTTTTTTATAATCTTTTTCTTTACTTCCTTTTCTTTTTCTTCAATTTCCCTTCCTTCTGCAGTTTATATTTCTTCTTTTTCTATTCTTTCTTTTTCTATTTTCTCCTTCAACGTATTTTGATCCCTCTTGGCTTGTCTTGGTGTCATGAATTTCAAATTCATTTCATGTCCCTCATGCCTTAAATAAAGGGAACATTTATCAAGATTGAGCATTTTAAAATGAAGTCATGCCCATCTCAAAAGAAGATGACAAGAGTTCGTGGGAACAATATCACATAATACTTCTTTCATTCATTGTCCTGTACTGAATTTGATCCTTGCTTGATTCGGATGAAAGCCTATTGGTAACTTGAGTTTCTCCACCAATCTTTGGCTTACAACATTGTTGTCGCTTTCATAAACGAATGCAACTAAACATGGGTGGCCTTCGATTAAACACCTTGTTCTCTACTACCTTTTCCATAATCTTTTTCTTCAATTTCCCTTCCTTCTACAGTTTATATTTCTTCTTTTTCTATTCTTTCCTTTTCTATTTTCTCCTTCAACCTATGTTGATCCTTCTTGGCTTGTCTTGGTGTCATGAATTTCAACTTCATTTCATGTCCCTCATTCCTCAAATAAAGGGAACATTCATCAAGATTGAGCGTTGTAAAATGAACCCATGGCCATCTCAAAAGAAGATGACAAGAGTTCGTGGGAGCAATATCACATCATACTTCTTTCACACATTGTCCTGTACTGAATTTGATCATTGCTTGATTCGGATGAAAGCTTGCTGGTAACTTGAGTTTCTCCACCAATCTTTGGCTTACAACATTGTTGTCGCTTTCGTAAACGAATGCAACTAAACATGGGTGGCTTTCGATTAAACACCTTGTTCTCTACTACCTTTTCCATAATCTTTTTCTTTACTTCCTTTTATTTTTCTTCAATTTCCCTTCCTTCTGCAGTTTATATTTCTTCTTTTTCTATTCTTTCTTTTTCTATTTTCTCCTTCAACGTATGTTGATCCTTCTTGGCTTGTCTTGGTGTCATGAATTTCAACTTCATTTCATGTCCCTCATTCCTCAAATAAAGGGAACGTTCATCAAGATTCAGCGTTTTAAAATGAACTCATGCCCATCTCAAAAGTAGATGACAAGAGTTCGTGGGAGCAATATCACATCATACTTCTTTCACACATTGTCCTGTACTGAATTTGATCCTTGCTTGATTCGGATGAAAGCTTGCTGGGAACTTGAGTTTCTCCACTAATCATTGGCTTACGACATTGTTGTCGCTTTCGTAAAGGAATGCAACTAAACATGGGTGGATTTCGATTAAATACCTTGTTCTGTACTACCTTTTTTATAATCTTTTTCTTTACTTCCTTTTCTTTTTCTTCAATTTCCCTTCCTTCTGCAGTTTATATTTCTTCTTTTTCTATTCTTTCTTTTTCTATTTTCTCCTTCAACGTATTTTGATCCCTCTTGGCTTGTCTTGGTGTCATGAATTTCAAATTCATTTCATGTCCCTCATGCCTTAAATAAAGGGAACATTTATCAAGATTGAGCATTTTAAAATGAAGTCATGCCCATCTCAAAAGAAGATGACAAGAGTTCGTGGGAACAATATCACATAATACTTCTTTCATTCATTGTCTTGTACTGAATTTGATCCTTGCTTGATTCGGATGAAAGCCTGTTGGTAACTTGAGTTTCTCCACCAATCTTTGGCTTACAACATTGTTGTCGCTTTCATAAACGAATGCAACTAAACATGGGTGGCCTTCGATTAAACACCTTGTTCTCTACTACCCTTTCCATAATCTTTTTCTTCAATTTCCCTTCCTTCTACAGTTTATATTTCTTCTTTTTCTATTCTTTCCTTTTCTATTTTCTCCTTCAACGTATGTTGATCCTTTTGGCTTGTCTTGGTGTCATGAATTTCAACTTCATTTCATGTCCCTCATTCCTCAAATAAAGGGAACATTCATCAAGATTGAGCGTTTTAAAATGAACCCATGGCCATCTCAAAAGAAGATGACAAGAGTTCGTGGGAGCAATATCACATCATACTTCTTTCACACATTGTCCTGTACTGAATTTGATCATTGCTTGATTCGGATGAAAGCTTGCTGGTAACTTGAGTTTCTCCACCAATCTTTGGCTTACAACATTGTTGTCGCTTTCGTAAACGAATGCAACTAAACATGGGTGGCTTTCGATTAAACACCTTGTTCTCTACTACCTTTTCCATAATCTTTTTCTTTACTTCCTTTTATTTTTCTTCAATTTCCCTTCCTTCTGCAGTTTATATTTCTTCTTTTTCTATTCTTTCTTTTTCTATTTTCTCCTTCAACGTATGTTGATCCTTCTTGGCTTGTCTTGGTGTCATGAATTTCAACTTCATTTCATGTCCCTCATTCCTCAAATAAAGGGAACGTTCATCAAGATTCAGCGTTTTAAAATGAACTCATGCCCATCTCAAAAGTAGATGACAAGAGTTCGTGGGAGCAATATCACATCATACTTCTTTCACACATTGTCCTGTACTGAATTTGATCCTTGCTTGATTCGGATGAAAGCTTGCTGGGAACTTGAGTTTCTCCACTAATCATTGGCTTACGACATTGTTGTCGCTTTCGTAAAGGAATGCAACTAAACATGGGTGGATTTCGATTAAATACCTTGTTCTGTACTACCTTTTTTATAATCTTTTTCTTTACTTCCTTTTCTTTTTCTTCAATTTCCCTTCCTTCTGCAGTTTATATTTCTTCTTTTTCTATTCTTTCTTTTTCTATTTTCTCCTTCAACGTATTTTGATCCCTCTTGGCTTGTCTTGGTGTCATGAATTTCAAATTCATTTCATGTCCCTCATGCCTTAAATAAAGGGAACATTTATCAAGATTGAGCATTTTAAAATGAAGTCATGCCCATCTCAAAAGAAGATGACAAGAGTTCGTGGGAACAATATCACATAATACTTCTTTCATTCATTGTCCTGTACTGAATTTGATCCTTGCTTGATTCGGATGAAAGCCTATTGGTAACTTGAGTTTCTCCACCAATCTTTGGCTTACAACATTGTTGTCGCTTTCATAAACGAATGCAACTAAACATGGGTGGCCTTCGATTAAACACCTTGTTCTCTACTACCTTTTCCATAATCTTTTTCTTCAATTTCCCTTCCTTCTACAGTTTATATTTCTTCTTTTTCTATTCTTTCCTTTTCTATTTTCTCCTTCAACCTATGTTGATCCTTCTTGGCTTGTCTTGGTGTCATGAATTTCAACTTCATTTCATGTCCCTCATTCCTCAAATAAAGGGAACATTCATCAAGATTGAGCGTTGTAAAATGAACCCATGGCCATCTCAAAAGAAGATGACAAGAGTTCGTGGGAGAAATATCACATCATACTTCTTTCACACATTGTCCTGTACTGAATTTGATCCTTGCTTGATTCGGATGAAAGCCTGTTGGTAACTTGAGTTTCTCCACCAATCTTTGGCTTACAACATTGATGTCGCTTTCATAAACGAATGCAACTAAACATGGGTGGCCTTTGATTAAACACCTTGTTCTCTACTACCTTTTCCATAATCTTTTTCTTCAATTTCCCTTCCTTCTACAGTTTATATTTCTTCTTTTTCTATTCTTTCCTTTTCTATTTTCTCCTTCAACGTATGTTGATCCTTTTGGCTTGTCTTGGTGTCATGAATTTCAACTTCATTTCATGTCCCTCATTCCTCAAATAAAGGGAACATTCATCAAGATTGAGCGTTTTAAAATGAACCCATGGCCATCTCAAAAGAAGATGACGAGAGTTCGTGGGAGCAATATCACATCATACTTCTTTCACACATTGTCTGGTACTGAATTTGAACCTTGCTTGATTCGGATGAAAGCTTGCTGGTAACTTGAGTTTCTCCACCAATCTTTGGCTTACAACATTGTTGTCGCTTTCGTAAACGAATGCAACTAAACATGGGTGGCTTTCGATTAAACACCTTGTTCTCTACTACCTTTTCCATAATCTTTTTCTTTACTTCCTTTTCTTTTTCTTCAATTTCCCTTCCTTCTGAAGTTTATATTTCTTCTTTTTCTATTCTTTCTTTTTCTATTTTCTCCTTCAACGTATGTTGATCCTTCTTGGCTTGTCTTGGTGTCATGAATTTCAACTTCATTTCATGTCCCTCATTCCTCAAATAAAGGGAACGTTCATCAAGATTCGGCGTTTTAAAATGAACTCATGCCCATCTCAAAAGTAGATGACAAGAGTTCGTGGGAGCAATATCACATCATACTTCTTTCACACATTGTCCTGTACTTAATTTGATCCTTGCTTGATTCAGATGAAAGCTTGCTGGGAACTTGAGTTTCTCCACTAATCATTGGCTTACAACATTGTTGTCGCTTTCGTAAACGAATGCAACTAAACATGGGTGGATTTCGATTAAACACCTTGTTCTGTACTACCTTTTTTATAATCTTTTTCTTTACTTCCTTTTCTTTTTCTTCAATTTCCCTTCCTTCTGCAGTTTATATTTCTTCTTTTTCTATTCTTTCTTTTACTATTTTCTCCTTCAACGTATGTTGATCCCTCTTGGCTTGTCTTGGTGTCAGGAATTTCAAATTCATTTCATGTCCCTCATGCCTCAAATAAAGGGAACATTTATCAAGATTGAGCATTTTAAAATGAAGTCATGCCCATCTCAAATAAAGATGACAAGAGTTCGTTGGAACAATATCACATAATACTTCTTTCATTCATTGTCCTGTACTGAATTTGATCCTTGCTTGATTCGGATGAAAGCCTGTTGGTAACTTGAGTTTCTCCACCATTCTTTGGCTTACAACATTGTTGTCGCTTTCCTAAACGAATGCAACTAAACATGGGTGGCCTTCGATTAAACACCTTGTTCTCTACTACCTTTTCCATAATCTTTTTCTTCAATTTCCCTTCCTTCTACAATTTATATTTCTTCTTTTTCTATTTTCTCCTTCAACGTATGTTGATCCTTCTTGGCTTGTCTTGGTGTCATGAATTTCAACTTCATTTCATGTCCCTCATTCCTCAAATAAAGGGAACATTCATCAAGATTGAGCGTTTTAAAATGAACCCGTGGCCATCTCAAAAGAAGATGACAAGAGTTCGTGGGAGCAATATCACATCATACTTCTTTCACACATTGTCTGGTACTGAATTTGATCCTTGCTTGATTCGGATGAAAGCTTGCTGGTAACTTGAGTTTCTCCACCAATCTTTGGCTTACAACATTATTGTCGCTTTCGTAAACGAATGCAACTAAACATGGGTGGCCTTCGATTAAACACCTTGTTCTCTACTACCTTTTCCAGAATCTTTTTCTTCAATTTCCCTTCCTTCTACAATTTATATTTCTTCTTTTTCTATTTTCTCCTTCAACGTATGTTGATCCTTCTTGGCTTGTCTTGGTGTCATGAATTTCAACTTCATTTCATGTCCCTCATTCCTCAAATAAAGGGAACATTCATCAAGATTGAGCGTTTTAAAATGAACCCATGGCCATCTCAAAAGAAGATGACAAGAGTTCGTGGGAGCAATATCACATCATACTTCTTTCACACATTGTCTGGTACTGAATTTGATCCTTGCTTGATTCGGATGAAAGCTTGCTGGTAACTTGAGTTTCTCCACCAATCTTTGGCTTACAACATTGTTGTCGCTTTCGTAAACGAATGCAACTAAACATGGGTGGCTTTCGATTAAACACCTTGTTCTCTACTACCTTTTCCATAATCTTTTTCTTCAATTTCCCTTCCTTCTGCAGTTTATATTTCTTCTTTTTCTATTCTTTCTTTTTCTATTTTCTCCTTCAACGTATGTTGATCCTTCTTGGCTTGTCTTGGTGTCATGAATTTCAACTTCATTTCATGTCCCTCATTCCTCAAATAAAGGGAACGTTCATCAAGATTCAGCGTTTTAAAATGAACTCATGCCCATCTCAAAAGTAGATGACAAGAGTTCGTGGGAGCAATATCACATCATACTTCTTTCACACATTGTCCTGTACTGAATTTGATCCTTGCTTGATTCGGATGAAAGCTTGCTGGGAACTTGAGTTTCTCCACTAATCATTGGCTTACAACATTGTTGTCGCTTTCGTAAACGAATGCAACTAAACATGGGTGGATTTCGATTAAACACCTTGTTCTGTACTACCTTTTTTATAATCTTTTTCTTTACTTCCTTTTCTTTTTCTTCAATTTCCCTTCCTTCTGCAGTTTATATTTCTTCTTTTTCTATTCTTTCTTTTTCTATTTTCTCCTTCAACGTATGTTGATCCCTCTTGGCTTGTCTTGGTGTCATGAATTTCAAATTCATTTCATGTCCCTCATGCCTCAAATAAAGGGAACATTTATCATGATTGAGCATTTTAAAATGAAGTCATGCCCATCTCAAAAGAAGATGACAAGAGTTCGTGGGAACAATATCACATAATACTTCTTTCATTCATTGTCCTGTACTGAATTTGATCCTTGCTTGATTCGGATGAAAGCCTGTTGGTAACTTGAGTTTCTCCACCAATCTTTGGCTTACAACATTGTTGTCGCTTTCGTAAACGAATGCAACTAAACATGGGTGGATTTCGATTAAACACCTTGTTCTGTACTACCTTTTTTATAATCTTTTTCTTTACTTCCTTTTCTTTTTCTTCAATTTCCCTTCCTTCTGCAGTTTATATTTCTTCTTTTTCTATTCTTTCTTTTTCTATTTTCTCCTTCAACGTATGTTGATCCCTCTTGGCTTGTCTTGGTGTCATGAATTTCAAATTCATTTCATGTCCCTCATGCCTCAAATAAAGGGAACATTTATCATGATTGAGCATTTTAAAATGAAGTCATGCCCATCTCAAAAGAAGATGACAAGAGTTCGTGGGAACAATATCACATAATACTTCTTTCATTCATTGTCCTGTACTGAATTTGATCCTTGCTTGATTCGGATGAAAGCCTGTTGGTAACTTGAGTTTCTCCACCAATCTTTGGCTTACAACATTGTTGTCGCTTTCATAAACGAATGCAACTAAACATGGGTGGCCTTCGATTAAACACCTTGTTCTCTACTACCTTTTCCATATTCTTTTTCTTCAATTTCCCTTCCTTCTACAGTTTATATTTCTTATTTTTCTATTCTTTCCTTTTCTATTTTCTCCTTCAACGTATGTTGATCCTTCTTGGCTTGTCTTGGTGTCATGAATTTCAACTTCATTTCATGTCCCTCATTCCTCAAATAAAGGGAACGTTCATCAAGATTAAGCATTTTAAAATGAACCCATGGCCATCTCAAAAGAAGATGACAAGAGTTCGTGGGAGCAATATCACATCATACTTCTTTCACACATTGTCTGGTACTGAATTTGATCCTTGCTTGATTCGGATAAAAGCTTGCTGGTAACTTGAGTTTCTCCACCAATCTTTGGCTTACAACATTGTTGTCGCTTTCGTAAACGAATGCAACTAAACATGGGTGGCTTTCGATTAAACACCTAGTTCTCTACTACCTTTTCCATAATCTTTTTCTTTACTTCCTTTTCTTTTTCTTCAATTTCCCTTCCTTCTGGAGTTTATTTTTCTTCTTTTTCTATTCTTTCTTTTTCTATTTTCTCCTTCAATGTATGTTGATCCTTCTTGGCTTGTCCTGGTGTCATGAATTTCAACTTCATTTCATGTCCCTGATGCCTCAAATAAAGGGAACATTTATCAAGATTGAGCGTTTTAAAATGAAGTCATGCCCATCTCAAATAAAGATGACAAGAGTTCGTTGGAACAATATCACATAATACTTCTTTCATTCATTGTCCTGTACTGAATTTGATCCTTGCTTGATTCGGATGAAAGCCTGTTGGTAACTTGAGTTTCTCCACCATTCTTTGGCTTACAACATTGTTGTCGCTTTCCTAAACGAATGCAACTAAACATGGGTGGCCTTCGATTAAACACCTTGTTCTCTACTACCTTTTCCATAATCTTTTTCTTCAATTTCCCTTCCTTCTACAATTTATATTTCTTCTTTTTCTATTTTCTCCTTCAACGTATGTTGATCCTTCTTGGCTTGTCTTGGTGTCATGAATTTCAACTTCATTTCATGTCCCTCATTCCTCAAATAAAGGGAACATTCATCAAGATTGAGCGTTTTAAAATGAACCCGTGGCCATCTCAAAAGAAGATGACAAGAGTTCGTGGGAGCAATATCACATCATACTTCTTTCACACATTGTCTGGTACTGAATTTGATCCTTGCTTGATTCGGATGAAAGCTTGCTGGTAACTTGAGTTTCTCCACCAATCTTTGGCTTACAACATTATTGTCGCTTTCGTAAACGAATGCAACTAAACATGGGTGGCCTTCGATTAAACACCTTGTTCTCTACTACCTTTTCCAGAATCTTTTTCTTCAATTTCCCTTCCTTCTACAATTTATATTTCTTCTTTTTCTATTTTCTCCTTCAACGTATGTTGATCCTTCTTGGCTTGTCTTGGTGTCATGAATTTCAACTTCATTTCATGTCCCTCATTCCTCAAATAAAGGGAACATTCATCAAGATTGAGCGTTTTAAAATGAACCCATGGCCATCTCAAAAGAAGATGACAAGAGTTCGTGGGAGCAATATCACATCATACTTCTTTCACACATTGTCTGGTACTGAATTTGATCCTTGCTTGATTCGGATGAAAGCTTGCTGGTAACTTGAGTTTCTCCACCAATCTTTGGCTTACAACATTGTTGTCGCTTTCGTAAACGAATGCAACTAAACATGGGTGGCTTTCGATTAAACACCTTGTTCTCTACTACCTTTTCCATAATCTTTTTCTTCAATTTCCCTTCCTTCTGCAGTTTATATTTCTTCTTTTTCTATTCTTTCTTTTTCTATTTTCTCCTTCAACGTATGTTGATCCTTCTTGGCTTGTCTTGGTGTCATGAATTTCAACTTCATTTCATGTCCCTCATTCCTCAAATAAAGGGAACGTTCATCAAGATTCAGCGTTTTAAAATGAACTCATGCCCATCTCAAAAGTAGATGACAAGAGTTCGTGGGAGCAATATCACATCATACTTCTTTCACACATTGTCCTGTACTGAATTTGATCCTTGCTTGATTCGGATGAAAGCTTGCTGGGAACTTGAGTTTCTCCACTAATCATTGGCTTACAACATTGTTGTCGCTTTCGTAAACGAATGCAACTAAACATGGGTGGATTTCGATTAAACACCTTGTTCTGTACTACCTTTTTTATAATCTTTTTCTTTACTTCCTTTTCTTTTTCTTCAATTTCCCTTCCTTCTGCAGTTTATATTTCTTCTTTTTCTATTCTTTCTTTTTCTATTTTCTCCTTCAACGTATGTTGATCCCTCTTGGCTTGTCTTGGTGTCATGAATTTCAAATTCATTTCATGTCCCTCATGCCTCAAATAAAGGGAACATTTATCATGATTGAGCATTTTAAAATGAAGTCATGCCCATCTCAAAAGAAGATGACAAGAGTTCGTGGGAACAATATCACATAATACTTCTTTCATTCATTGTCCTGTACTGAATTTGATCCTTGCTTGATTCGGATGAAAGCCTGTTGGTAACTTGAGTTTCTCCACCAATCTTTGGCTTACAACATTGTTGTCGCTTTCGTAAACGAATGCAACTAAACATGGGTGGATTTCGATTAAACACCTTGTTCTGTACTACCTTTTTTATAATCTTTTTCTTTACTTCCTTTTCTTTTTCTTCAATTTCCCTTCCTTCTGCAGTTTATATTTCTTCTTTTTCTATTCTTTCTTTTTCTATTTTCTCCTTCAACGTATGTTGATCCCTCTTGGCTTGTCTTGGTGTCATGAATTTCAAATTCATTTCATGTCCCTCATGCCTCAAATAAAGGGAACATTTATCATGATTGAGCATTTTAAAATGAAGTCATGCCCATCTCAAAAGAAGATGACAAGAGTTCGTGGGAACAATATCACATAATACTTCTTTCATTCATTGTCCTGTACTGAATTTGATCCTTGCTTGATTCGGATGAAAGCCTGTTGGTAACTTGAGTTTCTCCACCAATCTTTGGCTTACAACATTGTTGTCGCTTTCATAAACGAATGCAACTAAACATGGGTGGCCTTCGATTAAACACCTTGTTCTCTACTACCTTTTCCATATTCTTTTTCTTCAATTTCCCTTCCTTCTACAGTTTATATTTCTTATTTTTCTATTCTTTCCTTTTCTATTTTCTCCTTCAACGTATGTTGATCCTTCTTGGCTTGTCTTGGTGTCATGAATTTCAACTTCATTTCATGTCCCTCATTCCTCAAATAAAGGGAACGTTCATCAAGATTAAGCATTTTAAAATGAACCCATGGCCATCTCAAAAGAAGATGACAAGAGTTCGTGGGAGCAATATCACATCATACTTCTTTCACACATTGTCTGGTACTGAATTTGATCCTTGCTTGATTCGGATAAAAGCTTGCTGGTAACTTGAGTTTCTCCACCAATCTTTGGCTTACAACATTGTTGTCGCTTTCGTAAACGAATGCAACTAAACATGGGTGGCTTTCGATTAAACACCTAGTTCTCTACTACCTTTTCCATAATCTTTTTCTTTACTTCCTTTTCTTTTTCTTCAATTTCCCTTCCTTCTGGAGTTTATTTTTCTTCTTTTTCTATTCTTTCTTTTTCTATTTTCTCCTTCAATGTATGTTGATCCTTCTTGGCTTGTCCTGGTGTCATGAATTTCAACTTCATTTCATGTCCCTGATGCCTCAAATAAAGGGAACATTTATCAAGATTGAGCGTTTTAAAATGAAGTCATGCCCATCTCAAAAGAAGATGACAAGAGTTCGTGGGAGCAATATGACATCATACTTCTTTCACACATTGTCCCGTACTGAATTTGATCCTTGCTTGATTCGGATGAAAGCTTGTTGGTAACTTGAGTTTCTCCACCAATCTTTGGCTTACAACATTGTTGTCGCTTTCGTAAACGAATGCAACTAAACATGGGTGGCGTTGGATTAAACACCTTGTTCTCTACTACCTTTTCCATAATCTTTTTCTTTACTTCCTTTTCTTTTTCTTCAATTTCCCTTCCTTCTGCAGTTTATATTTCATCTTTTTCTATTCTTTCTTTTTCTATTTTCTCCTTCAACGTATGTTGATCCTTCTTGGCTTGTCTTGCTGTCATGAATTTCAACTTCATTTCATGTCCCTCATTCCTCAAATAAAGGGAACGTTCATCAAGATTCAGCGTTTTAAAATGAACTCATGCCCATCTCAAAGGAAGATGACAAGAGTTCGTGGGAGCAATATCACATCATACTTCTTTCACACATTGTCCTGTACTGAATTTGATCCTTGCTTGATTCGGATGAAAGCTTGCTGGTAACTTGAGTTTCTCCACCAATCTTTGGCTTACAACATTGTTGTCGCTTTCGTAAACGAATGCAACTAAACATGGGTGGCTTTCGATTAAACACCTTGTTCTCTACTACCTTTTCCATAATCTTTTTCTTTACTTCCTTTCCTTTTTCTTCAATTTCCCTTCCTTCTGCAGTTTATATTTCTTCTTTTTCTATTCTTTCTTTTACTATTTTCTCCTTCAACGTATGTTGATCCCTCTTGGCTTGTCTTGGTGTCATGAATTTCAAATTCATTTCATGTCCCTCATGCCTCAAATAAAGGGAACATTTATCAAGATTGAGCATTTTAAAATGAAGTCATGCCCATCTCAAAAGAAGATGACAAGAGTTCGTGGGAACAATATCACATAATACTTCTTTCATTCATTGTCCTGTACTGAATTTGATCCTTGCTTGATTCGGATGAAAGCCTGTTGGTAACTTGAGTTTCTCCACCATTCTTTGGCTTACAACATTGTTGTCGCTTTCCTAAACGAATGCAACTAAACATGGGTGGCCTTCGATTAAACACCTTGTTCTCTACTACCTTTTCCATAATCTTTTTCTTCAATTTCCCTTCCTTCTACAATTTATATTTCTTCTTTTTCTATTTTCTCCTTCAACGTATGTTGATCCTTCTTGGCTTGTCTTGGTGTCATGAATTTCAACTTCATTTCATGTCCCTCATTCCTCAAATAAAGGGAACATTCATCAAGATTGAGCGTTTTAAAATGAACCCATGGCCATCTCAAAAGAAGATGACAAGAGTTCGTGGGAGCAATATCACATCATACTTCTTTCACACATTGTCTGGTACTGAATTTGAACCTTGCTTGATTCGGATGAAAGCTTGCTGGTAACTTGAGTTTCTCCACCAATCTTTGGCTTACAACATTGTTGTCGCTTTCGTAAACGAATGCAACTAAACATGGGTGGCTTTCGATTAAACACCTTGTTCTCTACTACCTTTTCCATAATCTTTTTCTTTACTTCCTTTTCTTTTTCTTCAATTTCCCTTCCTTCTGCAGTTTATATTTCTTCTTTTTCTATTCTTTCTTTTTCTATTTTCTCCTTCAACGTATGTTGATCCTTCTTGGCTTGTCTTGGTGTCATGAATTTCAACTTCATTTCATGTCCCTCATTCCTCAAATAAAGGGAACGTTCATCAAGATTCGGCGTTTTAAAATGAACTCATGCCCATCTCAAAAGTAGATGACAAGAGTTCGTGGGAGCAATATCACATCATACTTCTTTCACACATTGTCCTGTACTTAATTTGATCCTTGCTTGATTCAGATGAAAGCTTGCTGGGAACTTGAGTTTCTCCACTAATCATTGGCTTACAACATTGTTGTCGCTTTCGTAAACGAATGCAACTAAACATGGGTGGATTTCGATTAAACACCTTGTTCTGTACTACCTTTTTTATAATCTTTTTCTTTACTTCCTTTTCTTTTTCTTCAATTTCCCTTCCTTCTGCAGTTTATATTTCTTCTTTTTCTATTCTTTCTTTTACTATTTTCTCCTTCAACGTATGTTGATCCCTCTTGGCTTGTCTTGGTGTCATGAATTTCAAATTCATTTCATGTCCCTCATGCCTCAAATAAAGGGAACATTTATCAAGATTGAGCATTTTAAAATGAAGTCATGCCCATCTCAAAAGAAGATGACAAGAGTTCGTGGGAACAATATCACATAATACTTCTTTCATTCATTGTCCTGTACTGAATTTGATCCTTGCTTGATTCGGATGAAAGCCTGTTGGTAACTTGAGTTTCTCCACCATTCTTTGGCTTACAACATTGTTGTCGCTTTCCTAAACGAATGCAACTAAACATGGGTGGCCTTCGATTAAACACCTTGTTCTCTACTACCTTTTCCATAATCTTTTTCTTCAATTTCCCTTCCTTCTACAATTTATATTTCTTCTTTTTCTATTTTCTCCTTCAACGTATGTTGATCCTTCTTGGCTTGTCTTGGTGTCATGAATTTCAACTTCATTTCATGTCCCTCATTCCTCAAATAAAGGGAACATTCATCAAGATTGAGCGTTTTAAAATGAACCCGTGGCCATCTCAAAAGAAGATGACAAGAGTTCGTGGGAGCAATATCACATCATACTTCTTTCACACATTGTCTGGTACTGAATTTGATCCTTGCTTGATTCGGATGAAAGCTTGCTGGTAACTTGAGTTTCTCCACCAATCTTTGGCTTACAACATTATTGTCGCTTTCGTAAACGAATGCAACTAAACATGGGTGGCCTTCGATTAAACACCTTGTTCTCTACTACCTTTTCCATAATCTTTTTCTTCAATTTCCCTTCCTTCTACAATTTATATTTCTTCTTTTTCTATTTTCTCCTTCAACGTATGTTGATCCTTCTTGGCTTGTCTTGGTGTCATGAATTTCAACTTCATTTCATGTCCCTCATTCCTCAAATAAAGGGAACGTTCATCAAGATTCAGCGTTTTAAAATGAACTCATGCCCATCTCAAAGGAAGATGACAAGAGTTCGTGGGAGCAATATCACATCATACTTCTTTCACACATTGTCCTGTACTGAATTTGATCCTTGCTTGATTCGGATGAAAGCTTGCTGGTAACTTGAGTTTCTCCACCAATCTTTGGCTTACAACATTGTTGTCGCTTTCGTAAACGAATGCAACTAAACATGGGTGGCCTTCGATTAAACACCTTGTTCTCTACTACCTTTTCCATAATCTTTTTCTTCAATTTCCCTTCCTTCTACAATTTATATTTCTTCTTTTTCTATTTTCTCCTTCAACGTATGTTGATCCTTCTTGGCTTGTCTTGGTGTCATGAATTTCAACTTCATTTCATGTCCCTCATTCCTCAAATAAAGGGAACGTTCATCAAGATTCAGCGTTTTAAAATGAACTCATGCCCATCTCAAAGGAAGATGACAAGAGTTCGTGGGAGCAATATCACATCATACTTCTTTCACACATTGTCCTGTACTTAATTTGATCCTTGCTTGATTCAGATGAAAGCTTGCTGGGAACTTGAGTTTCTCCACTAATCATTGGCTTACAACATTGTTGTCGCTTTCGTAAACGAATGCAACTAAACATGGGTGGATTTCGATTAAACACCTTGTTCTGTACTACCTTTTTTATAATCTTTTTCTTTACTTCCTTTTCTTTTTCTTCAATTTCCCTTCCTTCTGCAGTTTATATTTCTTCTTTTTCTATTCTTTCTTTTACTATTTTCTCCTTCAACGTATGTTGATCCCTCTTGGCTTGTCTTGGTGTCATGAATTTCAAATTCATTTCATGTCCCTCATGCCTCAAATAAAGGGAACATTTATCAAGATTGAGCATTTTAAAATGAAGTCATGCCCATCTCAAAAGAAGATGACAAGAGTTCGTGGGAACAATATCACATAATACTTCTTTCATTCATTGTCCTGTACTGAATTTGATCCTTGCTTGATTCGGATGAAAGCCTGTTGGTAACTTGAGTTTCTCCACCATTCTTTGGCTTACAACATTGTTGTCGCTTTCCTAAACGAATGCAACTAAACATGGGTGGCCTTCGATTAAACACCTTGTTCTCTACTACCTTTTCCATAATCTTTTTCTTCAATTTCCCTTCCTTCTACAATTTATATTTCTTCTTTTTCTATTTTCTCCTTCAACGTATGTTGATCCTTCTTGGCTTGTCTTGGTGTCATGAATTTCAACTTCATTTCATGTCCCTCATTCCTCAAATAAAGGGAACATTCATCAAGATTGAACATTTTAAAATGAACCCGTGGCCATCTCAAAAGAAGATGACAAGAGTTCGTGGGAGCAATATCACATCATACTTCTTTCACACATTGTCTGGTACTGAATTTGATCCTTGCTTGATTCGGATGAAAGCTTGCTGGTAACTTGAGTTTCTCCACCAATCTTTGGCTTACAACATTATTGTCGCTTTCGTAAACGAATGCAACTAAACATGGGTGGCCTTCGATTAAACACCTTGTTCTCTACTACCTTTTCCATAATCTTTTTCTTCAATTTCCCTTCCTTCTACAATTTATATTTCTTCTTTTTCTATTTTCTCCTTCAACGTATGTTGATCCTTCTTGGCTTGTCTTGGTGTCATGAATTTCAACTTCATTTCATGTCCCTCATTCCTCAAATAAAGGGAACGTTCATCAAGATTCAGCGTTTTAAAATGAACTCATGCCCATCTCAAAGGAAGATGACAAGAGTTCGTGGGAGCAATATCACATCATACTTCTTTCACACATTGTCCTGTACTGAATTTGATCCTTGCTTGATTCGGATGAAAGCTTGCTGGTAACTTGAGTTTCTCCACCAATCTTTGGCTTACAACATTGTTGTCGCTTTCGTAAACGAATGCAACTAAACATGGGTGGCTTTCGATTAAACACCTTGTTCTCTACTACCTTTTCCATAATCTTTTTCTTCAATTTCCCTTCCTTCTACAATTTATATTTCTTCTTTTTCTATTTTCTCCTTCAACGTATGTTGATCCTTCTTGGCTTGTCTTGGTGTCATGAATTTCAACTTCATTTCATGTCCCTCATTCCTCAAATAAAGGGAACGTTCATCAAGATTCAGCGTTTTAAAATGAACTCATGCCCATCTCAAAGGAAGATGACAAGAGTTCGTGGGAGCAATATCACATCATACTTCTTTCACACATTGTCCTGTACTTAATTTGATCCTTGCTTGATTCAGATGAAAGCTTGCTGGGAACTTGAGTTTCTCCACTAATCATTGGCTTACAACATTGTTGTCGCTTTCGTAAACGAATGCAACTAAACATGGGTGGATTTCGATTAAACACCTTGTTCTGTACTACCTTTTTTATAATCTTTTTCTTTACTTCCTTTTCTTTTTCTTCAATTTCCCTTCCTTCTGCAGTTTATATTTCTTCTTTTTCTATTCTTTCTTTTACTATTTTCTCCTTCAACGTATGTTGATCCCTCTTGGCTTGTCTTGGTGTCATGAATTTCAAATTCATTTCATGTCCCTCATGCCTCAAATAAAGGGAACATTTATCAAGATTGAGCATTTTAAAATGAAGTCATGCCCATCTCAAAAGAAGATGACAAGAGTTCGTGGGAACAATATCACATAATACTTCTTTCATTCATTGTCCTGTACTGAATTTGATCCTTGCTTGATTCGGATGAAAGCCTGTTGGTAACTTGAGTTTCTCCACCATTCTTTGGCTTACAACATTGTTGTCGCTTTCCTAAACGAATGCAACTAAACATGGGTGGCCTTCGATTAAACACCTTGTTCTCTACTACCTTTTCCATAATCTTTTTCTTCAATTTCCCTTCCTTCTACAATTTATATTTCTTCTTTTTCTATTTTCTCCTTCAACGTATGTTGATCCTTCTTGGCTTGTCTTGGTGTCATGAATTTCAACTTCATTTCATGTCCCTCATTCCTCAAATAAAGGGAACATTCATCAAGATTGAACGTTTTAAAATGAACCCGTGGCCATCTCAAAAGAAGATGACAAGAGTTCGTGGGAGCAATATCACATCATACTTCTTTCACACATTGTCTGGTACTGAATTTGATCCTTGCTTGATTCGGATGAAAGCTTGCTGGTAACTTGAGTTTCTCCACCAATCTTTGGCTTACAACATTATTGTCGCTTTCGTAAACGAATGCAACTAAACATGGGTGGCCTTCGATTAAACACCTTGTTCTCTACTACCTTTTCCATAATCTTTTTCTTCAATTTCCCTTCCTTCTACAATTTATATTTCTTCTTTTTCTATTTTCTCCTTCAACGTATGTTGATCCTTCTTGGCTTGTCTTGGTGTCATGAATTTCAACTTCATTTCATGTCCCTCATTCCTCAAATAAAGGGAACGTTCATCAAGATTCAGCGTTTTAAAATGAACTCATGCCCATCTCAAAGGAAGATGACAAGAGTTCGTGGGAGCAATATCACATCATACTTCTTTCACACATTGTCCTGTACTGAATTTGATCCTTGCTTGATTCGGATGAAAGCTTGCTGGTAACTTGAGTTTCTCCACCAATCTTTGGCTTACAACATTGTTGTCGCTTTCGTAAACGAATGCAACTAAACATGGGTGGCTTTCGATTAAACACCTTGTTCTCTACTACCTTTTCCATAATCTTTTTCTTTACTTCCTTTCCTTTTTCTTCAATTTCCCTTCCTTCTGCAGTTTATATTTCTTCTTTTTCTATTCTTTCTTTTACTATTTTCTCCTTCAACGTATGTTGATCCCTCTTGGCTTGTCTTGGTGTCATGAATTTCAAATTCATTTCATGTCCCTCATGCCTCAAATAAAGGGAACATTTATCAAGATTGAGCATTTTAAAATGAAGTCATGCCCATCTCAAAAGAAGATGACAAGAGTTCGTGGGAACAATATCACATAATACTTCTTTCATTCATTGTCCTGTACTGAATTTGATCCTTGCTTGATTCGGATGAAAGCCTGTTGGTAACTTGAGTTTCTCCACCATTCTTTGGCTTACAACATTGTTGTCGCTTTCCTAAACGAATGCAACTAAACATGGGTTGCCTTCGATTAAACACCTTGTTCTCTACTACCTTTTCCATAATCTTTTTCTTCAATTTCCCTTCCTTCTACAATTTATATTTCTTCTTTTTCTATTTTCTCCTTCAACGTATGTTGATCCTTCTTGGCTTGTCTTGGTGTCATGAATTTCAACTTCATTTCATGTCCCTCATTCCTCAAATAAAGGGAACATTCATCAAGATTGAGCGTTTTAAAATGAACCCATGGCCATCTCAAAAGAAGATGACAAGAGTTCGTGGGAGCAATATCACATCATACTTCTTTCACACATTGTCCTGTACTGAATTTGATCCTTGCTTGATTCGGATGAAAGCTTGCTGGGAACTTGAGTTTCTCCACTAATCATTGGCTTACGACATTGTTGTCGCTTTCGTAAAGGAATGCAACTAAACATGGGTGGATTTCGATTAAATACCTTGTTCTGTACTACCTTTTTTATAATCTTTTTCTTTACTTCCTTTTCTTTTTCTTCAATTTCCCTTCCTTCTGCAGTTTATATTTCTTCTTTTTCTATTCTTTCTTTTTCTATTTTCTCCTTCAACGTATTTTGATCCCTCTTGGCTTGTCTTGGTGTCATGAATTTCAAATTCATTTCATGTCCCTCATGCCTTAAATAAAGGGAACATTTATCAAGATTGAGCATTTTAAAATGAAGTCATGCCCATCTCAAAAGAAGATGACAAGAGTTCGTGGGAACAATATCACATAATACTTCTTTCATTCATTGTCCTGTACTGAATTTGATCCTTGCTTGATTCGGATGAAAGCCTGTTGGTAACTTGAGTTTCTCCACCAATCTTTGGCTTACAACATTGTTGTCGCTTTCATAAACGAATGCAACTAAACATGGGTGGCCTTCGATTAAACACCTTGTTCTCTACTACCCTTTCCATAATCTTTTTCTTCAATTTCCCTTCCTTCTACAGTTTATATTTCTTCTTTTTCTATTCTTTCCTTTTCTATTTTCTCCTTCAACGTATGTTGATCCTTTTGGCTTGTCTTGGTGTCATGAATTTCAACTTCATTTCATGTCCCTCATTCCTCAAATAAAGGGAACATTCATCAAGATTGAGCGTTTTAAAATGAACCCATGGCCATCTCAAAAGAAGATGACAAGAGTTCGTGGGAGCAATATCACATCATACTTCTTTCACACATTGTCTGGTACTGAATTTGAACCTTGCTTGATTCGGATGAAAGCTTGCTGGTAACTTGAGTTTCTCCACCAATCTTTGGCTTACAACATTGTTGTCGCTTTCGTAAACGAATGCAACTAAACATGGGTGGCTTTCGATTAAACACCTTGTTCTCTACTACCTTTTCCATAATCTTTTTCTTTACTTCCTTTTCTTTTTCTTCAATTTCCCTTCCTTCTGCAGTTTATATTTCTTCTTTTTCTATTCTTTCTTTTTCTATTTTCTCCTTCAACGTATGTTGATCCTTCTTGGCTTGTCTTGGTGTCATGAATTTCAACTTCATTTCATGTCCCTCATTCCTCAAATAAAGGGAACGTTCATCAAGATTCGGCGTTTTAAAATGAACTCATGCCCATCTCAAAAGTAGATGACAAGAATTCGTGGGAGCAATATCACATCATACTTCTTTCACACATTGTCCTGTACTTAATTTGATCCTTGCTTGATTCAGATGAAAGCTTGCTGGGAACTTGAGTTTCTCCACTAATCATTGGCTTACAACATTGTTGTCGCTTTCGTAAACGAATGCAACTAAACATGGGTGGATTTCGATTAAACACCTTGTTCTGTACTACCTTTTTTATAATCTTTTTCTTTACTTCCTTTTCTTTTTCTTCAATTTCCCTTCCTTCTACAGTTTATATTTCTTCTTTTTCTATTCTTTCTTTTACTATTTTCTCCGTCAACGTATGTTGATCCCTCTTGGCTTGTCTTGGTGTCATGAATTTCAAATTCATTTCATGTCCCTCATGCCTCAAATAAAGGGAACATTTATCAAGTTTGAGCATTTTAAAATGAAGTCATGCCCATCTCAAAAGAAGATGACAAGAGTTCGTGGGAACAATATCACATAATACTTCTTTCATTCATTGTCCTGTACTGAATTTGATCCTTGCTTGATTCGGATGAAAGCCTGTTGGTAACTTGAGTTTCTCCACCATTCTTTGGCTTACAACATTGTTGTCGCTTTCCTAAACGAATGCAACTAAACATGGGTGGCCTTCGATTAAACACCTTGTTCTCTACTACCTTTTCCATAATCTTTTTCTTCAATTTCCCTTCCTTCTACAATTTATATTTCTTCTTTTTCTATTTTCTCCTTCAACGTATGTTGATCCTTCTTGGCTTGTCTTGGTGTCATGAATTTCAACTTCATTTCATGTCCCTCATTCCTCAAATAAAGGGAACATTCATCAAGATTGAGCGTTTTAAAATGAACCCGTGGCCATCTCAAAAGAAGATGACAAGAGTTCGTGGGAGCAATATCACATCATACTTCTTTCACACATTGTCTGGTACTGAATTTGATCCTTGCTTGATTCGGATGAAAGCTTGCTGGTAACTTGAGTTTCTCCACCAATCTTTGGCTTACAACATTATTGTCGCTTTCGTAAACGAATGCAACTAAACATGGGTGGCCTTCGATTAAACACCTTGTTCTCTACTACCTTTTCCATAATCTTTTTCTTCAATTTCCCTTCCTTCTACAATTTATATTTCTTCTTTTTCTATTTTCTCCTTCAACGTATGTTGATCCTTCTTGGCTTGTCTTGGTGTCATGAATTTCAACTTCATTTCATGTCCCTCATTCCTCAAATAAGGGAACATTCATCAAGATTGAGCGTTTTAAAATGAACCCATGGCCATCTCAAAAGAAGATGACAAGAGTTCGTGGGAGCAATATCACATCATACTTCTTTCACACATTGTCTGGTACTGAATTTGATCCTTGCTTGATTCGGATGAAAGCTTGCTGGTAACTTGAGTTTCTCCACCAATCTTTGGCTTACAACATTGTTGTCGCTTTCGTAAACGAATGCAACTAAACATGGGTGGCTTTCGATTAAAAACCTTGTTCTCTACTACCTTTTCCATAATCTTTTTCTTCAATTTCCCTTCCTTCTGCAGTTTATATTTCTTCTTTTTCTATTCTTTCTTTTTCTATTTTCTCCTTCAACGTATGTTGATCCTTCTTGGCTTGTCTTGGTGTCATGAATTTCAACTTCATTTCATGTCCCTCATTCGTCAAATAAAGGGAACGTTCATCAAGATTCAGCGTTTTAAAATGAACTCATGCCCATCTCAAAAGTAGATGACAAGAGTTCGTGGGAGCAATATCACATCATACTTCTTTCACACATTGTCCTGTACTGAATTTGATCCTTGCTTGATTCGGATGAAAGCTTGCTAGGAACTTGAGTTTCTCCACTAATCATTGGCTTACAACATTGTTGTCGCTTTCGTAAACGAATGCAACTAAACATGGGTGGATTTCGATTAAACACCTTGTTCTGTACTACCTTTTTTATAATCTTTTTCTTTACTTCCTTTTCTTTTTCTTCAATTTCCCTTCCTTCTGCAGTTTATATTTCTTCTTTTTCTATTCTTTCTTTTTCTATTTTCTCCTTCAACGTATGTTGATCCCTCTTGGCTTGTCTTGGTGTCATGAATTTCAAATTCATTTCATGTCCCTCATGCCTCAAATAAAGGGAACATTTATCATGATTGAGCATTTTAAAATGAAGTCATGCCCATCTCAAAAGAAGATGACAAGAGTTCGTGGGAACAATATCACATAATACTTCTTTCATTCATTGTCCTGTACTGAATTTGATCCTTGCTTGATTCGGATGAAAGCTTGCTGGTAACTTGAGTTTCTCCACCAATCTTTGGCTTACAACATTGTTGTCGCTTTCGTAAACGAATGCAACTAAACATGGGTGGCTTTCGATTAAACACCTTGTTCTCTACTACCTTTTCCATAAACTTTTTCTTTACTTCCTTTTCTTTTTCTTCAATTTCCCTTCCTTCTGGAGTTTATTTTTCTTCTTTTTCTATTCTTTCTTTTTCTATTTTCTCCTTCAATGTATGTTGATCCTTCTTGGCTTGTCCTGGTGTCATGAATTTCAACTTCATTTCATGTCCCTGATGCCTCAAATAAAGGGAACATTTATCAAGATTGAGCGTTTTAAAATGAAGTCATGCCCATCTCAAAAGAAGATGACAAGAGTTCGTGGGAGCAATATGACATCATACTTCTTTCACACATTGTCCCGTACTGAATTTGATCCTTGCTTGATTCGGATGAAAGGTTGTTGGTAACTTGAGTTTCTCCACCAATCTTTGGCTTACAACATTGTTGTCGCTTTCGTAAACGAATGCAACTAAACATGGGTGGCGTTGGATTAAACACCTTGTTCTCTACTACCTTTTCCATAATCTTTTTCTTTACTTCCTTTTCTTTTTCTTCAATTTCCCTTCCTTCTGCAGTTTATATTTCATCTTTTTCTATTCTTTCTTTTTCTATTTTCTCCTTCAACGTATGTTGATCCTTCTTGGCTTGTCTTGCTGTCATGAATTTCAACTTCATTTCATGTCCCTCATTCCTCAAATAAAGGGAACGTTCATCAAGATTCAGCGTTTTAAAATGAACTCATGCCCATCTCAAAGGAAGATGACAAGAGTTCGTGGGAGCAATATCACATCATACTTCTTTCACACATTGTCCTGTACTGAATTTGATCCTTGCTTGATTCGGATGAAAGCTTGCTGGTAACTTGAGTTTCTCCACCAATCTTTGGCTTACAACATTGTTGTCGCTTTCGTAAACGAATGCAACTAAACATGGGTGGCTTTCGATTAAACACCTTGTTCTCTACTACCTTTTCCATAATCTTTTTCTTCAAATTCCCTTCCTTCTGCAGTTTATATTTCTTCTTTTTCTATTCTTTCTTTTTCTATTTTCTCCTTCAACGTATGTTGATCCTTCTTGGCTTGTCTTGGTGTCATGAATTTCAACTTCATTTCATGTCCCTCATTCCTCAAATAAAGGGAACGTTCATCAAGATTCAGCGTTTTAAAATGAACTCATGCCCATCTCAAAAGTAGATGACAAGAGTTCGTGGGAGCAATATCACATCATACTTCTTTCACACATTGTCCTGTACTGAATTTGATCCTTACTTGATTCGGATGAAAGCTTGCTGGGAACTTGAGTTTCTCCACTAATCATTGGCTCACAACATTGTTGTCGCTTTCGTAAACGAATGTAACTAAACATGGGTGGATTTCGATTAAACACCTTGTTCTGTACTACCTTTTTTATAATCTTTTTCTTTACTTCCTTTTCTTTTTCTTCAATTTCCCTTCCTTCTGCAGTTTATATTTCTTCTTTTTCTATTCTTTCTTTTTCTATTTTCTCCTTCAACGTATGTTGATCCCTCTTGGCTTGTCTTGGTGTCATGAATTTCAAATTTATTTCATGTCCCTCATGCCTCAAATAAAGGGAACATTTATCATGATTGAGCATTTTAAAATGAAGTCATGCCCATCTTAAAAGAAGATGACAAGAGTTCGTGGGAACAATATCACATAATACTTCTTTCATTCATTGTCCTGTACTGAATTTGATCCTTGCTTGATTCGGATGAAAGCCTGTTGGTAACTTGAGTTTCTCCACCAATCTTTGGCTTACAACATTGTTGTCGCTTTCATAAACGAATGCAACTAAACATGGGTGGCCTTCGATTAAACACCTTGTTCTCTACTACCTTTTCCATAATCTTTTTCTTCAATTTCCCTTCCTTCTACAATTTATATTTCTTCTTTTTCTATTTTCTCCTTCAACGTATGTTGATCCTTCTTGGCTTGTCTTGGTGTCATGAATTTCAACTTCATTTCATGTCCCTCATTCCTCAAATAAAGGGAACGTTCATCAAGATTCAGCGTTTTAAAATGAACCCATGGCCATCTCAAAAGAAGATGACAAGAGTTCGTGGGAGCAATATCACATCATACTTCTTTCACACATTGTCTGGTACTGAATTTGAACCTTGCTTGATTCGGATGAAAGCTTGCTGGTAACTTGAGTTTCTCCACCAATCTTTGGCTTACAACATTGTTGTCGCTTTCGTAAACGAATGCAACTAAACATGGGTGGCTTTCGATTAAACACCTTGTTCTCTACTACCTTTTCCATAATCTTTTTCTTTACTTCCTTTTCTTTTTCTTCAATTTCCCTTCCTTCTGCAGTTTATATTTCTTCTTTTTCTATTCTTTCTTTTTCTATTTTCTCCTTCAACGTATGTTGATCCTTCTTGGCTTGTCTTGGTGTCATGAATTTCAACTTCATTTCATGTCCCTCATTCCTCAAATAAAGGGAACGTTCATCAAGATTCAGCGTTTTAAAATGAACTCATGCCCATCTCAAAAGTAGATGACAAGAGTTCGTGGGAGCAATATCACATCATACTTCTTTCACACATTGTCCTGTACTGAATTTGATCCTTGCTTGATTCGGATGAAAGCTTGCTGGTAACTTGAGTTTCTCCACCAATCTTTGGCTTACAACATTGTTGTCGCTTTCGTAAACGAATGCAACTAAACATGGGTGGCTTTCGATTAAACACCTTGTTCTCTACTACCTTTTCCATAATCTTTTTCTTTACTTCCTTTTCTTTTTCTTCAATTTCCCTTCCTTCTGGAGTTTATTTTTCTTCTTTTTCTATTCTTTCTTTTTCTATTTTCTCCTTCAATGTATGTTGATCCTTCTTGGCTTGTCCTGGTGTCATGAATTTCAACTTCATTTCATGTCCCTGATGCCTCAAAGAAAGGGAACATTTATCAAGATTGAGCGTTTTAAAATGAAGTCATGCCCATCTCAAAAGAAGATGACAAGAGTTCGTGGGAGCAATATGACATCATACTTCTTTCACACATTGTCCCGTACTGAATTTGATCCTTGCTTGATTCGGATGAAAGCTTGTTGGTAACTTGAGTTTCTCCACCAATCTTTGGCTTACAACATTGTTGTCGCTTTCGTAAACGAATGCAACTAAACATGAGTGGCGTTGGATTAAACACCTTGTTCTCTACTACCTTTTCCATAATCTTTTTCTTTACTTCCTTTTCTTTTTCTTCAATTTCCCTTCCTTCTGCAGTTTATATTTCATCTTTTTCTATTCTTTCTTTTTCTATTTTCTCCTTCAACGTATGTTGATCCTTCTTGGCTTGTCTTGCTGTCATGAATTTCAACTTCATTTCATGTCCCTCATTCCTCAAATAAAGGGAACGTTCATCAAGATTCAGCGTTTTAAAATGAACTCATGCCCATCTCAAAGGAAGATGACAAGAGTTCGTGGGAGCAATATCACATCATACTTCTTTCACACATTGTCCTGTACTGAATTTGATCCTTGCTTGATTCGGATGAAAGCTTGCTGGTAACTTGAATTTCTCCACCAATCTTTGGCTTACAACATTGTTGTCGCTTTCGTAAACGAATGCAACTAAACATGGGTGGCTTTCGATTAAACACCTTGTTCTCTACTACCTTTTCCATAATCTTTTTCTTTACTTCCTTTTCTTTTTCTTCAATTTCCCTTTCTTCTGCAGTTTATTTTTCTTCTTTTTCTATTCTTTCTTTTTCTATTTTCTCCTTCAATGTATGTTGATCCTTCTTGGCTTGTCTTGGTGTAATGAATTTCAAATTCATTTCATGTCCCTGATGCCTCAAATAAAGGGAACATTTATAAAGATTGAGCGTTTTAAAATGAAGTCATGCCCATCTCAAAAGAGGATGACAAGAGTTCGTGGGAACAATATGGCATAATACTTCTTTCACACATTGTCCCGTACTGAATTTGATCCTTGCTTGATTCGGATGAAAGCCTGTTGGTAACTTGAGTTTCTCCACCAATCTTTGGCTTACAACATTGTTGTCGCTTTCATAAACGAATGCAACTAAACATGGGTGGCCTTCGATTAAACACCTTGTTCTCTACTACCTTTTCCATAATCTTTTTCTTCAATTTCCCTTCCTTCTACAGTTTATATTTCTTATTTTTCTATTCTTTCCTTTTCTATTTTCTCCTTCAACGTATGTTGATCCTTCTTGGCTTGTCTTGGTGTCATGAATTTCAACTTCATTTCATGTCCCTCATTCCTCAAATAAAGGGAACGTTCATCAAGATTGAGCGTTTTAAAATGAACCCATGGCCATCTCAAAAGAAGATGACAAGAGTTCGTGGGAGCAATATCACATCATACTTCTTTCACACATTGTCTGGTACTGAATTTGATCCTTGCTTGATTCGGATGAAAGCTTGCTGGTAACTTGAGTTTCTCCACCAATCTTTGGCTTACAACATTGTTGTCGCTTTCGTAAACGAATGCAACTAAACATGAGTGGCGTTGGATTAAACACCTTGTTCTCTACTACCTTTTCCATAATCTTTTTCTTTACTTCCTTTTCTTTTTCTTCAATTTCCCTTCCTTCTGCAGTTTATATTTCATCTTTTTCTATTCTTTCTTTTTCTATTTTCTCCTTCAACGTATGTTGATCCTTCTTGGCTTGTCTTGCTGTCATGAATTTCAACTTCATTTCATGTCCCTCATTCCTCAAATAAAGGGAACGTTCATCAAGATTCAGCGTTTTAAAATGAACTCATGCCCATCTCAAAGGAAGATGACAAGAGTTCGTGGGAGCAATATCACATCATACTTCTTTCACACATTGTCCTGTACTGAATTTGATCCTTGCTTGATTCGGATGAAAGCTTGCTGGTAACTTGAGTTTCTCCACCAATCTTTGGCTTACAACATTGTTGTCGCTTTCGTAAACGAATGCAACTAAACATGGGTGGCTTTCGATTAAACACCTTGTTCTCTACTACCTTTTCCATAATCTTTTTCTTTACTTCCTTTTCTTTTTCTTCAATTTCCCTTTCTTCTGCAGTTTATTTTTCTTCTTTTTCTATTCTTTCTTTTTCTATTTTCTCCTTCAATGTATGTTGATCCTTCTTGGCTTGTCTTGGTGTAATGAATTTCAAATTCATTTCATGTCCCTGATGCCTCAAATAAAGGGAACATTTATAAAGATTGAGCGTTTTAAAATGAAGTCATGCCCATCTCAAAAGAGGATGACAAGAGTTCGTGGGAACAATATGGCATAATACTTCTTTCACACATTGTCCCGTACTGAATTTGATCCTTGCTTGATTCGGATGAAAGCCTGTTGGTAACTTGAGTTTCTCCACCAATCTTTGGCTTACAACATTGTTGTCGCTTTCATAAACGAATGCAACTAAACATGGGTGGCCTTCGATTAAACACCTTGTTCTCTACTACCTTTTCCATAATCTTTTTCTTCAATTTCCCTTCCTTCTACAGTTTATATTTCTTATTTTTCTATTCTTTCCTTTTCTATTTTCTCCTTCAACGTATGTTGATCCTTCTTGGCTTGTCTTGGTGTCATGAATTTCAACTTCATTTCATGTCCCTCATTCCTCAAATAAAGGGAACGTTCATCAAGATTGAGCGTTTTAAAATGAACCCATGGCCATCTCAAAAGAAGATGACAAGAGTTCGTGGGAGCAATATCACATCATACTTCTTTCACACATTGTCTGGTACTGAATTTGATCCTTGCTTGATTCGGATGAAAGCTTGCTGGTAACTTGAGTTTCTCCACCAATCTTTGGCTTACAACATTGTTGTCGCTTTAGTAAACGAATGCAACTAAACATGGGTGGATTTCGATTAAACACCTTGTTCTGTACTACCTTTTTTATAATCTTTTTCTTTACTTCCTTTTCTTTTTCTTCAATTTCCCTTCCTTCTGCAGTTTATATTTCTTCTTTTTCTATTCTTTCTTTTTCTATTTTCTCCTTCAACGTATGTTGATCCCTCTTGGCTTGTCTTGGTGTCATGAATTTCAAATTCATTTCATGTCCCTCATGCCTCAAATAAAGGGAACATTTATCATGATTGAGCATTTTAAAATGAAGTCATGCCCATCTCAAAAGAAGATGACAAGAGTTCGTGGGAACAATATCACATAATACTTCTTTCATTCATTGTCCTGTACTGAATTTGATCCTTGCTTGATTCGGATGAAAGCCTGTTGGTAACTTGAGTTTCTCCACCAATCTTTGGCTTACAACATTGTTGTCGCTTTCATAAACGAATGCAACTAAACATGGGTGGCCTTCGATTAAACACCTTGTTCTCTACTACCTTTTCCATAATCTTTTTCTTCAATTTCCCTTCCTTCTACAGTTTATATTTCTTATTTTTCTATTCTTTCCTTTTCTATTTTCTCCTTCAACGTATGTTGATCCTTCTTGGCTTGTCTTGGTGTCATGAATTTCAACTTCATTTCATATCCCTCATTCCTCAAATAAAGGGAACGTTCATCAAGATTGAGCGTTTTAAAATGAACCCATGGCCATCTCAAAAGAAGATGACAAGAGTTCGTGGGAGCAATATGACATCATACTTCTTTCACACATTGTCCCGTACTGAATTTGATCCTTGCTTGATTCGGATGAAAGCTTGTTGGTAACTTGAGTTTCTCCACCAATCTTTGGCTTACAACATTGTTGTCGCTTTCGTAAACGAATGCAACTAAACATGGGTGGCGTTGGATTAAACACCTTGTTCTCTACTACCTTTTCCATAATCTTTTTCTGTACTTCCTTTTCTTTTTCTTCAATTTCCCTTCCTTCTGCAGTTTATATTTCATCTTTTTCTATTCTTTCTTTTTCTATTTTCTCCTTCAACGTATGTTGATCCTTCTTGGCTTGTCTTGCTGTCATGAATTTCAACTTCATTTCATGTCCCTCATTCCTCAAATAAAGGGAACGTTCATCAAGATTCAGTGTTTTAAAATGAACTCATGCCCATCTCAAAGGAAGATGACAAGAGTTCGTGGGAGCAATATCACATCATACTTCTTTCACACATTGTCCTGTACTGAATTTGATCCTTGCTTGATTCGGATGAAAGCTTGCTGGTAACTTGAGTTTCTCCACCAATCTTTGGCTTACAACATTGTTGTCGCTTTCGTAAACGAATGCAACTAAACATGGGTGGCTTTCGATTAAACACCTTGTTCTCTACTACCTTTTCCATAATCTTTTTCTTTACTTCCTTTTCTTTTTCTTCAATTTCCCTCTCTTCTGCAGTTTATTTTTCTTCTTTTTCTATTCTTTCTTTTTCTATTTTCTCCTTCAATGTATGTTGATCCTTCTTGGCTTGTCTTGGTGTAATGAATTTCAAATTCATTTCATGTCCCTGATGCCTCAAATAAAGGGAACATTTATAAAGATTGAGCGTTTTAAAATGAAGTCATGCCCATCTCAAAAGAAGATGACAATAGTTCGTGGGAACAATATGGCATAATACTTCTTTCACACATTGTCCCGTACTGAATTTGATCCTTGCTTGATTCGGATGAAAGCTTGTTTGTAACTTGAGTTTCTCCACCAATCTTTGGCTTAGAACATTGTTGTCGCTTTCGTAAACGAATGCAACTAAACATGGGTGGCTTTCGATTAAACACCTTGTTCTCTACTACCTTTTCCATAATCTTTTTCTTTACTTCCTTTTCTTTTTCTTCAATTTCCCTTCCTTCTGCAGTTTATATTTCTTCTTTTTCTATTCTTTCTTTTTCTATTTTCTGCTTCAACGTATGTTGATCCTTCTTGGCTTGTCTTGGTGTCATGAATTTCAACTTCATTTCATGTCCCTCATTCCTCAAATAAAGGGAACGTTCATCAAGATTGAGCGTTTTAAAATGAACCCATGGCCATCTCAAAAGAAGATAACAAGAGTTCGTGGGAGCAATATCACATCATACTTCTTTCACACATTGTCTGGTACTGAATTTGATCCTTGCTTGATTCGGATGAAAGCTTGCTGGTAACTTGAGTTTCTCCACCAATCTTTGGCTTACAACATTGTTGTCGCTTTCGTAAACGAATGCAACTAAACATGGGTGGCTTTCGATTAAACACCTTGTTCTCTACTACCTTTTCCATAATCTTTTTCTTCAATTTCCCTTCCTTCTGCAGTTTATATTTCTTCTTTTTCTATTCTTTCTTTTTCTATTTTCTCCCTCAACGTATGTTGATCCCTCTTGGCTTGTCTTGGTGTCATGAATTTCAAATTCATTTCATGTCCCTCATGCCTCAAATAAAGGGAACATTTATCATGATTGAGCATTTTAAAATGAAGTCATGCCCATCTCAAAAGAAGATGACAAGAGTTCGTGGGAACAATATCACATAATACTTCTTTCATTCATTGTCCTGTACTGAATTTGATCCTTGCTTGATTCGGATGAAAGCTTGCTGGTAACTTGAGTTTCTCCACCAATCTTTGGCTTACAACATTGTTGTCGCTTTCGTAAACGAATGCAACTAAACATGGGTGGCTTTCGATTAAACACCTTGTTCTCTACTACCTTTTCCATAATCTTTTTCTTTACTTCCTTTTCTTTTTCTTCAATTTCCCTTTCTTCTGCAGTTTATTTTTCTTCTTTTTCTATTCTTTCTTTTTCTATTTTCTCCTTCAACGTATGTTGATCCTTCTTGGCTTGTCTTGGTGTAATGAATTTCAAATTCATTTCATGTCCCTGATGCCTCAAATAAAGGGAACGTTTATAAAGATTGAGCGTTTTAAAATGAAGTCATGCCCATCTCAAAAGAAGATGACAAGAGTTCGTGGGAACAATATGGCATAATACTTCTTTCACACATTGTCCCGTACTGAATTTGATCCTTGCTTGATTCGGATGAAAGCTTGTTTGTAACTTGAGTTTCTCCACCAATCTTTGGCTTAGAACATTGTTGTCGCTTTCGTAAACGAATGCAACTAAACATGGGTGGCTTTCGATTAAACACCTTGTTCTCTACTACCTTTTCCATAATCTTTTTCTTTACTTCCTTTTCCTTTTCTTCGATTTCCCTTCCTTCTGCAGTTTATATTTCTTCTTTTTCTATTCTTTCTTTTTCTATTTTCTCCTTCAACGTATGTTGATCCTTCTTGGCTTGTCTTGGTGTCATAAATTTCAACTTCATTTCTTGTCCCTCATTCCTCAAATAAAGGGAACGTTCATCAAGATTCAGCGTTTTCAAATGAACCCATGCCCATCTGAAAAGAAGATGACAAGAGTTCGTGGGAACAATATCACATAATACTTCTTTCATTCATTGTCCTGTACTGAATTTGATCCTTGCTTGATTCGGATGAAAGTTTATTGGTAACTTGAGTTTCTCCACCAATCTTTGCCTTATAACATTGTTGTCGCTTTCCTAAACGAATGCAACTAAACATGGGTGGCCTTCGATTAAACACCTTGTTCTCTACTACCTTTTCCATAATCTTTTTCTTTACTTCCTTTTCTTTTTCTTCAATTTCCCTTCCTTCTGCAGTTTATATTTCTTCTTTTTCTATTCTTTCTTTTTCTATTTTCTCCTTCAATGTATGTTGATCCTTCTTGGCTTGTCTTGGTGTCATAAATTTCAACTTCATTTCTTGTCCCTCATTCCTCAAATAAAGGGAACGTTCATCAAGATTCAGCGTTTTCAAATGAACCCATGCCCATCTCAAAAGAAGATGACAAGAGTTCGTGGGAACAATATCACATAATACTTCTTTCATTCATTGTCCTGTACTGAATTTGATCCTTGCTTGATTCGGATGAAAGTTTATTGGTAACTTGAGTTTCTCCACCAATCTTTGCCTTACAACATTGTTGTCGCTTTCCTAAACAAATGCAACTAAACATGGGTGGCCTTCGATTAAACACCTTGTTCTCTACTACCTTTTCCATAATCTTTTTCTTTATTTCATTTTCTTTTTCTTCAATTTCCCTTCCTTCTGCAGTTTATATTTCTTCTTTTTCTATTCTTTCTTTTTCTATTTTCTCCTTCAACGTATGTTGATCCTTCTTGGCTTGTCTTGGTGTGATGAATTTCAACTTCATTTCATGTCCCTGATGCCTCAAATAAAGGGACCATTTATCAAGATTGAGCGTTTTAAAATGAAGTCATGCCCATCTCAAAAGAAGATGACAAGAGTTCGTGGGAACAATATGGCATAATACTTCTTTCACACATTGTCCTGTACTGAATTTGATCCTTGCTTGATTCGGATGAAAGCTTGCTGGTAACTTGAGTTTCTCCGCCAATCTTTGGCTTACAACATTGTTGTCGCTTTCGTAAACGAATGCAACGAAACATGGGTGGCTTTCGATTAAACACCTTGTTCTCTACTACCTTTTCCATAATCTTTTTCTTTAGTTCCTTTTCTTTTTCTTCAATTTCCCATTCTTCTGCAGTTTATTTTTCTTCTTTTTCTATTCTTTCTTTTTCTATTTTCTCCTTCAACGTATGTTGATCCTTCATGGCTTCTCTTGGTGTCATGAATTTCAAATTCATTTCATGTCCCTGATGCCTCAAATAAAGGGAACATTTATCAAGATTGAGCGTTTTAAAATGAAGTCATGCCCATCTCAAAAGAAGATGACAAGAGTTCGTGGGAACAATATGACATAATACTTCTTTCACACATTGTCTTGTACTGAATTTGATCCTTGCTTGATTCGGATGAAAGTTTGTTGGTCACTGGAGTTTCTCCACCAATCTTTGGCTTAGAACATTGTTGTCGCTTTCGTAAACGAATGCAACTAAACATGGGTGGCTTTCGATTAAACACCTTGTTCTCTACTACCTTTTCCATAATCTTTTTCTTTACTTCCTTTTCTTTTTCTTCAATTTCCCTTCCTTCTGCAGTTTATATTTCTTTTTTTTCTATTGTTTATTTTTCTATTTTCTCCTTCAACGTATGTTGATCCTTCTTGGCTTCTCTTGGTGTCATGAATTTCAAATTCATTTCATGTCCCTGATGCCTCAAATAAAGGGACCATTTGTCAAGATTGAGCGTTTTAAAATGAAGTCATGCCCATCTCAAAAGAAGATGACAAGAGTTCGTGGGAACAATATGGCATAATACTTCTTTCACACATTGTCCTGTACTGAATTTGATCCTTGCTCGATTCGGATGAAAGCTTGTTGGTAACTTGAGTTTCTCCACCAATCTTTGGTTTACAACATTGTTGTCGCTTTCGTAAACGAATGCAACTAAACATGGGTGGCGTTCGATTAAACACCTTGTTCTCTACTACCTTTTCCATAATCTTTTTCTTTACCTCCTTTTCTTTTTCTTCAATTTCCCTTCCTTCTGCAGTTTATATTTCTTCTTTTTCTATTCTTTCTTTTTCTATTTTCTCCTTCAATCTATGTTGATCCTTCTTGGCTTGTCCTGGTGTCATGAATTTCAAATTCATTTCATGTCCATGATGCCTCAAATAAAGGGAACATTTATCAAGATTGAGCGTTTTAAAATGAAGTCATGCCCATCTCAAAAGAAGATGACAAGAGTTCGTGGGAACAATATGACATAATACTTCTTTCACACATTGTCCTGTACTGAATTTGATCCTTGCTTGATTCGGATGAAAGTTTGTTGGTCACTTGAGTTTCTCCACCAATCTTTCCCTTACAACATTGTTGTCGCTTTCCTAAACAAATGCAACTAAATATGGGTGGCCTTCGATTAAACACCTTGTTCTCTACTACCTTTTCCATAATCTTTTTCTTTATTTCATTTTCTTTTTCTTCGATTTCCCTTCCTTCTGCAGTTTATATTTCTTCTTTTTCTATTCTTTCTTTTTCTATTTTCTCCTTCAACGTATGTTGATCCTTCTTGGCTTGTCTTGGGGTCATGAATTTCAAATTCATTTCATGTCCCTGATGCCTCAAATAAAGGGACCATTTGTCAAGATTGAGCATTTTAAAATGAAGTCATGCCCATCTCAAAAGAAGATGACAAGAGTTCGTGGGAACAATATGACATAATACTTCTTTCACACATTGTCCTGTACTGAATTTGATCCTTGCTTGATTCGGATGAAAGTTTGTTGGTCACTTAAGTTTCTCCACCAATCTTTCCCTTACAACATTGTTGTCGCTTTCCTAAACAAATGCAACTAAACATGGGTGGCCTTCGATTAAACACCTTGTTCTCTACTACCTTTTCCATAATCTTTTTCTTTATTTCATTTTCTTTTTCTTCGATTTCCCTTCCTTCTGCAGTTTATATTTCTTCTTTTTCTATTCTTTCTTTTTCTATTTTCTCCTTCAACGTATGTTGATCCTTCTTGGCTTGTTTTGGTGTGATGAATTTCAACTTCATTTCATGTCCCTGATGCCTCAAATAAAGGGACCATTTCTCAAGATTGAGCGTTTTAAAATGAAGTCATGCCCATCTCAAAAGAAGATGACAAGAGTTCGTGGGAACAATATGGCATAATACTTCTTTCACACATTGTCCTGTACTGAATTTGATCCTTGCTTGATTCGGATGAAAGCTTGCTGGTAACTTGAGTTTCTCCGCCAATCTTTGGCTTACAACATTGTTGTCGCTTTCGTAAACGAATGCAACGAAACATGGGTGGCTTTCGATTAAACACCTTGTTCTCTACTACCTTTTCCATAATCTTTTTCTTTAGTTCCTTTTCTTTTTCTTCAATTTCCCATTCTTCTGCAGTTTATTTTTCTTCTTTTTCTATTCTTTCTTTTTCTATTTTCTCCTTCAACGTATGTTGATCCTTCATGGCTTCTCTTGGTGTCATGAATTTCAAATTCATTTCATGTCCCTGATGCCTCAAATAAAGGGAACATTTATCAAGATTGAGCGTTTTAAAATGAAGTCATGCCCATCTCAAAAGAAGATGACAAGAGTTCGTGGGAACAATATGACATAATACTTCTTTCACACATTGTCTTGTACTGAATTTGATCCTTGCTTGATTCGGATGAAAGTTTGTTGGTCACTGGAGTTTCTCCACCAATCTTTCCCTTACAACATTGTTGTCGCTTTCCTAAACAAATGCAACTAAATATGGGTGGCCTTCGATTAAACACCTTGTTCTCTACTACCTTTTCCATAATCTTTTTCTTTATTTCATTTTCTTTTTCTTCGATTTCCCTTCCTTCTGCAGTTTATATTTCTTCTTTTTCTATTCTTTCTTTTTCTATTTTCTCCTTCAACGTATGTTGATCCTTCTTGGCTTGTCTTGGGGTCATGAATTTCAAATTCATTTCATGTCCCTGATGCCTCAAATAAAGGGACCATTTGTCAAGATTGAGCATTTTAAAATGAAGTCATGCCCATCTCAAAAGAAGATGACAAGAGTTCGTGGGAACAATATGACATAATACTTCTTTCACACATTGTCCTGTACTGAATTTGATCCTTGCTTGATTCGGATGAAAGTTTGTTGGTCACTTAAGTTTCTCCACCAATCTTTCCCTTACAACATTGTTGTCGCTTTCCTAAACAAATGCAACTAAACATGGGTGGCCTTCGATTAAACACCTTGTTCTCTACTACCTTTTCCATAATCTTTTTCTTTATTTCATTTTCTTTTTCTTCGATTTCCCTTCCTTCTGCAGTTTATATTTCTTCTTTTTCTATTCTTTCTTTTTCTATTTTCTCCTTCAACGTATGTTGATCCTTCTTGGCTTGTTTTGGTGTGATGAATTTCAACTTCATTTCATGTCCCTGATGCCTCAAATAAAGGGACCATTTATCAAGATTGAGCGTTTTAAAATGAAGTCATGCCCATCTCAAAAGAAGATGACAAGAGTTCGTGGGAACAATATGGCATAATACTTCTTTCACACATTGTCCTGTACTGAATTTGATCCTTGCTTGATTCGGATGAAAGCTTGCTGGTAACTTGAGTTTCTCCGCCAATCTTTGGCTTACAACATTGTTGTCGCTTTCGTAAACGAATGCAACGAAACATGGGTGGCTTTCGATTAAACACCTTGTTCTCTACTACCTTTTCCATAATCTTTTTCTTTAGTTCCTTTTCTTTTTCTTCAATTTCCCATTCTTCTGCAGTTTATTTTTCTTCTTTTTCTATTCTTTCTTTTTCTATTTTCTCCTTCAACGTATGTTGATCCTTCATGGCTTCTCTTGGTGTCATGAATTTCAAATTCATTTCATGTCCCTAATGCCTCAAATAAAGGGAACATTTATCAAGATTGAGCGTTTTAAAATGAAGTCATGCCCATCTCAAAAGAAGATGACAAGAGTTCGTGGGAACAATATGACATAATACTTCTTTCACACATTGTCTTGTACTGAATTTGATCCTTGCTTGATTCGGATGAAAGTTTGTTGGTCACTGGAGTTTCTCCACCAATCTTTGGCTTAGAACATTGTTGTCGCTTTCGTAAACGAATGCAACTAAACATGGGTGGCTTTCGATTAAACACCTTGTTCTCTACTACCTTTTCCATAATCTTTTTCTTTACTTCCTTTTCTTTTTCTTCAATTTCCCTTCCTTCTGCAGTTTATATTTCTTCTTTTTCTATTCTTTCTTTTTCTATTTTCTGCTTCAACGTATGTTGATCCTTCTTGGCTTGTCTTGGTGTGATGAATTTCAACTTCATTTCATGTCCCTCATTCCTCAAATAAAGGGAACGTTCATCAAGATTGAGCGTTTTAAAATGAACCCATGGCCATCTCAAAAGAAGATGACAAGAGTTCGTGGGAGCAATATCACATCATACTTCTTTCACACATTGTCCTGTACTGAATTTGATCCTTGCTTGATTCGGATGAAAGCTTGCTGGTAACTTGAGTTTCTCCGCCAATCTTCGGCTTACAACATTGTTGTCGCTTTCGTAAACGAATGCAACTAAACATGGGTGGCGTTCGATTAAACACCTTGTTCTCTACTACCTTTTCCATAATCTTTTTCTTCAATTTCCCTTCCTTCTACAATTTATATTTCTTCTTTTTCTATTTTCTCCTTCAACGTATGTTGATCCTTCTTGGCTTGTCTTGGTGTCATGAATTTCAACTTCATTTCATGTCCCTCATTCCTCAAATAAAGGGAACATTCATCAAGATTGAGCGTTTTAAAATGAACCCATGGCCATCTCAAAAGAAGATGACAAGAGTTCGTGGGAGCAATAACACATCATACTTCTTTCACACATTGTCTGGTACTGAATTTGATCCTTGCTTGATTCGGATGAAAGCTTGCTGGTAACTTGAGTTTCTCCACCAATCTTTGGCTTACAACATTGTTGTCGCTTTCATAAACGAATGCAACTAAACATGGGTGGCCTTCGATTAAACACCTTGTTCTCTACTACCTTTTCCATAATCTTTTTCTTCAATTTCCCTTCCTTCTACAATTTATATTTCTTCTTTTTCTATTTTCTCCTTCAACGTATGTTGATCCTTCTTGGCTTGTCTTGGTGTCATGAATTTCAACTTCATTTCATGTCCCTCATTCCTCAAATAAAGGGAACATTCATGAAGATTGAGCGTTTTAAAATGAACCAATGGCCATCACAAAAGAAGATGACAAGAGTTCGTGGGAGCAATATCACATCATACTTCTTTCACACATTGTCTGGTACTGAATTTGATCCTTGCTTGATTCGGATGAAAGCTTGCTGGTAACTTGAGTTTCTCCACCAATCTTTGGCTTACAACATTGTTGTCGCTTTCGTAAACGAATGCAACTAAACATGGGTGGCTTTCGATTAAACACCTTGTTCTCTACTACCTTTTCCATAATCTTTTTCTTCAATTTCCCTTCCTTCTGCAATTTATATTTCTTCTTTTTCTATTCTTTCTTTTTCTATTTTCTCCTTCAACGTATGTTGATCCTTCTTGGCTTGTCTTTGGTCATGAATTTCAACTTCATTTCATGTCCCTCATTCCTCAAATAAAGGGAACATTCATCAAGATTGAGCGTTTTAAAATGAACCCATGGCCATCTCAAAAGAAGATGACAAGAGTTCGTGGGAGCAATATCACATCATACTTCTTTCACACATTGTCTGGTACTGAATTTGATCCTTGCTTGATTCGGATGAAAGCTTGCTGGGAACTTGAGGTTCTCCACTAATCATTGGCTTACAACATTGTTGTCGCTTTCGTAAACGAATGCAACTAAACATGGGTGGATTTCGATTAAACACCTTGTTCTGTACTACCTTTTTTATAATCTTTTTCTTTACTTCCTTTTCTTTTTCTTCAATTTCCCTTCCTTCTGCAGTTTATATTTCTTCTTTTTCTATTCTTTCTTTTTCTATTTTCTCCTTCAACGTATGTTGATCCCTCTTGGCTTGTCTTGGTGTCATGAATTTTAAATTCATTTCATGTCCCTCATGCCTCAAATAAAGGGAACATTTATCATGATTGAGCATTTTAAAATGAAGTCATGCCCATCTCAAAAGAAGATGACAAGAGTTCGTGGGAACAATATCACATAATACTTCTTTCATTCATTGTCCTGTACTGAATTTGATCCTTGCTTGATTCGGATGAAAGCCTGTTGGTAACTTGAGTTTCTCCACCAATCTTTGGCTTACAACATTGTTGTCGCTTTCATAAACGAATGCAACTAAACATGGGTGGCCTTCGATTAAACACCTTGTTCTCTACTACCTTTTCCATAATCTTTTTCTTCAATTTCCCTTCCTTCTACCGTTTATATTTCTTATTTTTCTATTCTTTCCTTTTCTATTTTCTCCTTCAACGTATGTTGATCCTTCCTGGCTTGTCTTGGTGTCATGAATTTCAACTTCATTTCATGTCCCTCATTCCTCAAATAAAGGGAACGTTCATCAAGATTGAGCGTTTTAAAATGAACCCATGGCCATCTCAAAAGAAGATGACAAGAGTTCGTGGGAGCAATATGACATCATACTTCTTTCACACATTGTCCCGTACTGAATTTGATCCTTGCTTGATTCGGATGAAAGCTTGTTGGTAACTTGAGTTTCTCCACCAATGTTTGGCTTACAACATTGTTGTCGCTTTCGTAAACGAATGCAACTAAACATGGGTGGCGTTGGATTAAACACCTTGTTCTCTACTACCTTTTCCATAATCTTTTTCTTTACTTCCTTTTCTTTTTCTTCAATTTCCCTTCCTTCTACAGTTTATATTTCATCTTTTTCTATTCTTTCTTTTTCTATTTTCTCCTTCAACGTATGTTGATCCTTCTTGGCTTGTCTTGCTGTCATGAATTTCAACTTCATTTCATGTCCCTCATTCCTCAAATAAAGGGAACGTTCATCAAGATTCAGCGTTTTAAAATGAACTCATGCCCATCTCAAAGGAAGATGACAAGAGTTCGTGAAAGCAATATCACATCATACTTCTTTCACACATTGTCCTGTACTAAATTTGATCCTTGCTTGATTCGGATGAAAGCTTGCTGGTAACTTGAGTTTCTCCACCAATCTTTGGCTTACAACATTGTTGTCGCTTTCGTAAACGAATGCAACTAAACATGGGTGGCTTTCGATTAAACACCTTGTTCTCTACTACCTTTTCCATAATCTTTTTCTTTACTTCCTTTTCTTTTTCTTCAATTTCCCTTTCTTCTGCAGTTTATTTTTCTTCTTTTTCTATTCTTTCTTTTTCTATTTTCTCCTTCAACGTATGTTGATCCTTCTTGGCTTGTCTTGGTGTAATGAATTTCAAATTCATTTCATGTCCCTGATGCCTCAAATAAAGGGAACGTTTATAAAGATTGAGCGTTTTAAAATGAAGTCATGCCCATCTCAAAAGAAGATGACAAGAGTTCGTGGGAACAATATGGCATAATACTTCTTTCACACATTGTCCCGTACTGAATTTGATCCTTGCTTGATTCGGATGAAAGCTTGTTTGTAACTTGAGTTTCTCCACCAATCTTTGGCTTAGAACATTGTTGTCGCTTTCGTAAACGAATGCAACTAAACATGGGTGGCTTTCGATTAAACACCTTGTTCTCTACTACCTTTTCCATAATCTTTTTCTTTACTTCCTTTTCTTTTTCTTCGATTTCCCTTCCTTCTGCAGTTTATATTTCTTCTTTTTCTATTCTTTCTTTTTCTATTTTCTCCTTCAACGTATGTTGATCCTTCTTGGCTTGTCTTGGTGTCATAAATTTCAACTTCATTTCTTGTCCCTCATTCCTCAAATAAAGGGAACGTTCATCAAGATTCAGCGTTTTCAAATGAACCCATGCCCATCTGAAAAGAAGATGACAAGAGTTCGTGGGAACAATATCACATAATACTTCTTTCATTCATTGTCCTGTACTGAATTTGATCCTTGCTTGATTCGGATGAAAGTTTATTGGTAACTTGAGTTTCTCCACCAATCTTTGCCTTACAACATTGTTGTCGCTTTCCTAAACGAATGCAACTAAACATGGGTGGCCTTCGATTAAACACCTTGTTCTCTACTACCTTTTCCATAATCTTTTTCTTTACTTCCTTTTCTTTTTCTTCAATTTCCCTTCCTTCTGCAGTTTATATTTCTTCTTTTTCTATTCTTTCTTTTTCTATTTTCTCCTTCAATGTATGTTGATCCTTCTTGGCTTGTCTTGGTGTCATAAATTTCAACTTCATTTCTTGTCCCTCATTCCTCAAATAAAGGGAACGTTCATCAAGATTCAGCGTTTTCAAATGAACCCATGCCCATCTGAAAAGAAGATGACAAGAGTTCGTGGGAACAATATCACATAATACTTCTTTCATTCATTGTCCTGTACTGAATTTGATCCTTGCTTGATTCGGATGAAAGTTTGTTGGTCACTTGAGTTTCTCCACCAATCTTTGGCTTAGAACATTGTTGTCGCTTTCGTAAACGAATGGAACTAAACATGGGTGGCTTTCGATTAAACACCTTGTTCTCTACTACCTTTTCCATAATCTTTTTCTTTACTTCCTTTTCTTTTTCTTCAATTTCCTTTCCTTCTGCAGTTTATATTTCTTCTTTTTCTATTCTTTCTTTTTCTATTTTCTGCTTCAACGTATGTTGATCCTTCTTGGCTTGTCTTGGTGTGATGAATTTCAACTTCATTTCATGTCCCTCATTCCTCAAATAAAGGGAACGTTCATCAAGATTGAGCGTTTTAAAATGAACCCATGGCCATCTCAAAAGAAGATGACAAGAGTTCGTGGGAGCAATATCACATCATACTTCTTTCACACATTGTCCTGTACTGAATTTGATCCTTGCTTGATTCGGATGAAAGCTTGTTGGTAACTTGAGTTTCTCCACCAATCCTTGGCTTACAACATTGTTGTCGCTTTCCTAAACGAATGCAACTAAACATGGGTGGCCTTCGATTAAACACCTTGTTCTCTACTACCTTTTCCATAATCTTTTTCTTTACTTCCTTTTCTTTTTCTTCAATTTCCCTTCCTTCTGCAGTTTATATTTCTTCTTTTTCTATTCTTTCTTTTTCTATTTTCTCCTTCAATGTATGTTGATCCTTCTTGGCTTGTCTTGGTGTCATAAATTTCAACTTCATTTCTTGTCCCTCATTCCTCAAATAAAGGGAACGTTCATCAAGATTCAGCGTTTTCAAATGAACCCATGCCCATCTGAAAAGAAGATGACAAGAGTTCGTGGGAACAATATCACATAATACTTCTTTCATTCCTTGTCCTGTACTGAATTTGATCCTTGCTTGATTCGGATGAAAGTTTATTGGTAACTTGAGTTTCTCCACCAATCTTTGCCTTACAACATTGTTGTCGCTTTCCTAAACGAATGCAACTAAACATGGGTGGCCTTCGATTAAACACCTTGTTCTCTACTACCTTTTCCATAATCTTTTTCTTTATTTCATTTTCTTTTTCTTCGATTTCCCTTCCTTCTGCAGTCTATATTTCTTCTTTTTCTATTCTTTCTTTTTCTATTTTCTCCTTCAACGTATGTTGATCCTTCTTGGCTTGTCTTGGTGTCATGAATTTCAAATTCATTTCATGTCCCTGATGCCTCAAATAAAGGGACCATTTATCAAGATTGAGCGTTTTAAAATGAAGTCATGCCCATCTCAAAAGAAGATGACAAGAGTTCGTGGGAACAATATGGCATAATACTTCTTTCACACATTGTCCTGTACTGAATTTGATCCTTGCTTGATTCGGATGAAAGCTTGTTGGTAACTTGAGTTTCTCCACCAATCCTTGGCTTACAACACTGTTGTCGCTCTCGTAAACGAATGAAACTAAAGATGGGTGGCCTTCGATTAAACACCTTGTTCTCTACTACCTTTTCCATAATCTTTTTATTTACTTCCTTTTCTTTTTCTTCAATTTCCCTTCCTTCTGCAGTTTATATTTCTTCTTTTTCTATTCTTTCTTTTTCTATTTTCTCCTTCAATGTATGTTGATCCTTCTTGGCTTGTCCTGGTGTCATGAATTTCAAATTCATTTCATGTCCTTGATGCCTCAAATAAAGGGAACATTTATCAAGATTGAGCGTTTTAAAATGAAGCCATGCCCATCTCAAAAGAAGATGACAAGAGTTCGTGGGAACAATATGACATAATACTTCTCTCATTCATTGTCCTGTACTGAATTTGATCCTTGCTTGATTCGGATGAAAGTTTGTTGGTCACTTGAGTTTCTCCACCAATCTTTGGCTTAGAACATTGTTGTCGCTTTCGTAAACGAATGCAACTAAACATGGGTGGCTTTCGATTAAACACCTTGTTCTCTACTACCTTTTCCATAATCTTTTTCTTTACTTCCTTTTCTTTTTCTTCAATTTCCTTTCCTTCTGCAGTTTATATTTCTTCTTTTTCTATTCTTTCTTTTTCTATTTTCTGCTTCAACGTATGTTGATCCTTCTTGGCTTGTCTTGGTGTGATGAATTTCAACTTCATTTCATGTCCCTCATTCCTCAAATAAAGGGAACGTTCATCAAGATTCAGCGTTTTCAAATGAACCCATGCCCATCTGAAAAGAAGATGACAAGAGTTCGTGGGAACAATATCACATAATACTTCTTTCATTCCTTGTCCTGTACTGAATTTGATCCTTGCTTGATTCGGATGAAAGTTTATTGGTAACTTGAGTTTCTCCACCAATCTTTGCCTTACAACATTGTTGTCGCTTTCCTAAACGAATGCAACTAAACATGGGTGGCCTTCGATTAAACACCTTGTTCTCTACTACCTTTTCCATAATCTTTTTCTTTATTTCATTTTCTTTTTCTTCGATTTCCCTTCCTTCTGCAGTCTATATTTCTTCTTTTTCCATTCTTTCTTTTTCTATTTTCTCCTTCAACGTATGTTGATCCTTCTTGGCTTGTCTTGGTGTCATGAATTTCAAATTCATTTCATGTCCCTGATGCCTCAAATAAAGGGACCATTTATCAAGATTGAGCGTTTTAAAATGAAGTCATGCCCATCTCAAAAGAAGATGACAACAGTTCGTGGGAACAATATGGCATAATACTTCTTTCACACATTGTCCTGTACTGAATTTGATCCTTGCTTGATTCGGATGAAAGCTTGTTGGTAACTTGAGTTTCTCCACCAATCTTTCCCTTACAACATTGTTGTCGCTTTCGTAAACGAATGCAACTAAACATGGGTGGCGTTCGATTAAACACCTTGTTCTCTACTACCTTTTCCATAATCTTTTTCTTTACTTCCTTTTCTTTTTCTTCAATTTCCCTTCCTTCTGCAGTTTATATTTCTTCTTTTTCTATTCTTTCTTTTTCTATTTTCTCCTTCAATGTATGTTGATCCTTCTTGGCTTGTCCTGGTGTCATGAATTTCAAATTCATTTCATGTCCTTGATGCCTCAAATAAAGGGAACATTTATCAAGATTGAGCGTTTTAAAATGAAGCCATGCCCATCTCAAAAGGAGATGACAAGAGTTCGTGGGAACAATATGACATAATACTTCTTTCATTCATTGTCCTGTACTGAATTTGATCCTTGCTTGATTCGGATGAAAGTTTATTGGTAACTTGAGTTTCTCCACCAATCTTTGCCTTACAACATTGTTGTCGCTTTCCTAAACGAATGCAACTAAACATGGGTGGCCTTCGATTAAACACCTTGTTCTCTACTACCTTTTCCATAATCTTTTTCTTTATTTCATTTTCTTTTTCTTCGATTTCCCTTCCTTCTGCAGTCTATATTTCTTCTTTTTCTATTCTTTCTTTTTCTATTTTCTCCTTCAACGTATGTTGATCCTTCTTGGCTTGTCTTGGTGTCATGAATTTCAAATTCATTTCATGTCCCTGATGCCTCAAATAAAGGGACCATTTATCAAGATTGAGCGTTTTAAAATGAAGTCATGCCCATCTCAAAAGAAGATGACAAGAGTTCGTGGGAACAATATGGCATAATACTTCTTTCACACATTGTCCTGTACTGAATTTGATCCTTGCTTGATTCGGATGAAAGCTTGTTGGTAACTTGAGTTTCTCCACCAATCTTTCCCTTACAACATTGTTGTCGCTTTCGTAAACGAATGCAACTAAACATGGGTGGCGTTCGATTAAACACCTTGTTCTCTACTACCTTTTCCATAATCTTTTTCTTTACTTCCTTTTCTTTTTCTTCAATTTCCCTTCCTTCTGCAGTTTATATTTCTTCTTTTTCTATTCTTTCTTTTTCTATTTTCTCCTTCAATGTATGTTGATCCTTCTTGGCTTGTCTTGGTGTCATGAATTTCAAATTCATTTCATGTCCCTGATGCCTCAAATAAAGGGACCATTTATCAAGATTGAGCGTTTTAAAATGAAGTCATGCCCATCTCAAAAGAAGATGACAAGAGTTCGTGGGAACAATATGGCATAATACTTCTTTCACACATTGTCCTGTACTGAATTTGATCCTTGCTTGATTCGGATGAAAGCTTGTTGGTAACTTGAGTTTCTCCACCAATCCTTGGCTTACAACACTGTTGTCGCTCTCGTAAACGAATGAAACTAAAGATGGGTGGCCTTCGATTAAACACCTTGTTCTCTACTACCTTTTCCATAATCTTTTTATTTACTTCCTTTTCTTTTTCTTCAATTTCCCTTCCTTCTGCAGTTTATATTTCTTCTTTTTCTATTCTTTCTTTTTCTATTTTCTCCTTCAATGTATGTTGATCCTTCTTGGCTTGTCCTGGTGTCATGAATTTCAAATTCATTTCATGTCCTTGATGCCTCAAATAAAGGGAACATTTATCAAGATTGAGCGTTTTAAAATGAAGCCATGCCCATCTCAAAAGAAGATGACAAGAGTTCGTGAAAACAATATGACATAATACTTCTTTCATTCATTGTCCTGTACTGAATTTGATCCTTGCTTGATTCGAATGAAAGTTTATTGGTAACTTGAGTTTCTCCACCAATCTTTGCCTTACAACATTGTTGTCGCTTTCCTAAACGAATGCAACTAAACATGGGTGGCCTTCGATTAAACACCTTGTTCTCTACTACCTTTTCCATAATCTTTTTCTTTATTTCATTTTCTTTTTCTTCGATTTCCCTTCCTTCTGCAGTCTATATTTCTTCTTTTTCTATTCTTTCTTTTTCTATTTTCTCCTTCAATGTATGTTGATCCTTCTTGGCTTGTCCTGGTGTCATGAATTTCAAATTCATTTCATGTCCTTGATGCCTCAAATAAAGGGAACATTTATCAAGATTGAGCGTTTTAAAATGAAGCCATGCCCATCTAAAAAGAAGATGACAAGAGTTCGTGGCAACAATATGACATAATACTTCTTTCATTCATTGTCCTGTACTGAATTTTATCCTTGCTTGATTCGGATGAAAGTTTATTGGTAACTTGAGTTTCTCCACCAATCTTTGCCTTACAACATTGTTGTCGCTTTCCTAAACGAATGCAACTAAACATGGGTGGCCTTCGATTAAACACCTTGTTCTCTACTACCTTTTCCATAATCTTTTTCTTTATTTCATTTTCTTTTTCTTCGATTTCCCTTCCTTCTGCAGTCTATATTTCTTCTTTTTCTATTCTTTCTTTTTCTATTTTCTCCTTCAACGTATGTTGATCCTTCTTGGCTTGTCTTGGTGTCATGAATTTCAAATTCATTTCATGTCCCTGATGCCTCAAATAAAGGGACCATTTATCAAGATTGAGCGTTTTAAAATGAAGTCATGCCCATCTCAAAAGAAGATGACAAGAGTTCGTGGGAACAATATGGCATAATACTTCTTTCACACATTGTCCTGTACTGAATTTGATCCTTGCTTGATTCGGATGAAAGCTTGTTGGTAACTTGAGTTTCTCCACCAATCTTTCCCTTACAACATTGTTGTCGCTTTCGTAAACGAATGCAACTAAACATGGGTGGCGTTCGATTAAACACCTTGTTCTCTACTACCTTTTCCATAATCTTTTTCTTTACTTCCTTTTCTTTTTCTTCAATTTCCCTTCCTTCTGCAGTTTATATTTCTTCTTTTTCTATTCTTTCTTTTTCTATTTTCTCCTTCAATGTATGTTGATCCTTCTTGGCTTGTCCTGGTGTCATGAATTTCAAATTCATTTCATGTCCTTGATGCCTCAAATAAAGGGAACATTTATCAAGATTGAGCGTTTTAAAATGAAGCCATGCCCATCTCAAAAGAAGATGACAAGAGTTCGTGGGAACAATATGACATAATACTTCTTTCATTCATTGTCCTGTACTGAATTTGATCCTTGCTTGATTCGGATGAAAGTTTATTGGTAACTTGAGTTTCTCCACCAATCTTTGCTTTACAACATTGTTGTCGCTTTCCTAAACGAATGCAACTAAACATGGGTGGCCTTCGATTAAACACCTTGTTCTCTACTACCTTTTCCATAATCTTTTTCTTTATTTCATTTTCTTTTTCTTCGATTTCCCTTCCTTCTGCAGTCTATATTTCTTCTTTTTCTATTCTTTCTTTTTCTATTCTTTCTTTTTCTATTTTCTACTTCAATGTATGTTGATCCTTCTTGGCTTGTCCTGGTGTCATGAATTTCAACTTCATTTCATGTCCTTGATGCCTCAAATAAAGGGAACATTTATCAAGATTGAGCGTTTTAAAATGAAGCCATGCCCATCTCAAAAGAAGATGACAAGAGTTCATGGGAACAATATGACATAATACTTCTTTCATTCATTGTCCTGTACTGAATTTGATCCTTGCTTGATTCGGATGAAAGTTTATTGGTAACTTGAGTTTCTCCACCAATCTTTGCCTTACAACATTGTTGTCGCTTTCCTAAACGAATGCAACTAAACATGGGTGGCCTTCGATTAAACACCTTGTTCTCTACTACCTTTTCCATAATCTTTTTCTTTATTTCATTTTCTTTTTCTTCGATTTCCCTTCCTTCTGCAGTCTATATTTCTTCTTTTTCTATTCTTTCTTTTTCTATTTTCTCCTTCAACGTATGTTGATCCTTCTTGGCTTGTCTTGGTGTCATGAATTTCAAATTCATTTCATGTCCCTGATGCCTCAAATAAAGGGACCATTTATCAAGATTGAGCGTTTTAAAATGAAGTCATGCCCATCTCAAAAGAAGATGACAAGAGTTCGTGGGAACAATATGGCATAATACTTCTTTCACACATTGTCCTGTACTGAATTTGATCCTTGCTTGATTCGGATGAAAGCTTGTTGGTAACTTGAGTTTCTCCACCAATCTTTCCCTTACAACATTGTTGTCGCTTTCGTAAACGAATGCAACTAAACATGGGTGGCGTTCGATTAAACACCTTGTTCTCTACTACCTTTTCCATAATCTTTTTCTTTACTTCCTTTTCTTTTTCTTCAATTTCCCTTCCTTCTGCAGTTTATATTTCTTCTTTTTCTATTCTTTCTTTTTCTATTTTCTCCTTCAATGTATGTTGATCCTTCTTGGCTTGTCCTGGTGTCATGAATTTCAAATTCATTTCATGTCCTTGATGCCTCAAATAAAGGGAACATTTATCAAGATTGAGCGTTTTAAAATGAAGCCATGCCCATCTCAAAAGGAGATGACAAGAGTTCGTGGGAACAATATGACATAATACTTCTTTCATTCATTGTCCTGTACTGAATTTGATCCTTGCTTGATTCGGATGAAAGTTTATTGGTAACTTGAGTTTCTCCACCAATCTTTGCCTTACAACATTGTTGTCGCTTTCCTAAACGAATGCAACTAAACATGGGTGGCCTTCGATTAAACACCTTGTTCTCTACTACCTTTTCCATAATCTTTTTCTTTATTTCATTTTCTTTTTCTTCGATTTCCCTTCCTTCTGCAGTCTATATTTCTTCTTTTTCTATTCTTTCTTTTTCTATTTTCTCCTTCAACGTATGTTGATCCTTCTTGGCTTGTCTTGGTGTCATGAATTTCAAATTCATTTCATGTCCCTGATGCCTCAAATAAAGGGACCATTTATCAAGATTGAGCGTTTTAAAATGAAGTCATGCCCATCTCAAAAGAAGATGACAAGAGTTCGTGGGAACAATATGGCATAATACTTCTTTCACACATTGTCCTGTACTGAATTTGATCCTTGCTTGATTCGGATGAAAGCTTGTTGGTAACTTGAGTTTCTCCACCAATCTTTCCCTTACAACATTGTTGTCGCTTTCGTAAACGAATGCAACTAAACATGGGTGGCGTTCGATTAAACACCTTGTTCTCTACTACCTTTTCCATAATCTTTTTCTTTACTTCCTTTTCTTTTTCTTCAATTTCCCTTCCTTCTGCAGTTTATATTTCTTCTTTTTCTATTCTTTCTTTTTCTATTTTCTCCTTCAATGTATGTTGATCCTTCTTGGCTTGTCTTGGTGTCATGAATTTCAAATTCATTTCATGTCCCTGATGCCTCAAATAAAGGGACCATTTATCAAGATTGAGCGTTTTAAAATGAAGTCATGCCCATCTCAAAAGAAGATGACAAGAGTTCGTGGGAACAATATGGCATAATACTTCTTTCACACATTGTCCTGTACTGAATTTGATCCTTGCTTGATTCGGATGAAAGCTTGTTGGTAACTTGAGTTTCTCCACCAATCCTTGGCTTACAACACTGTTGTCGCTCTCGTAAACGAATGAAACTAAAGATGGGTGGCCTTCGATTAAACACCTTGTTCTCTACTACCTTTTCCATAATCTTTTTATTTACTTCCTTTTCTTTTTCTTCAATTTCCCTTCCTTCTGCAGTTTATATTTCTTCTTTTTCTATTCTTTCTTTTTCTATTTTCTCCTTCAATGTATGTTGATCCTTCTTGGCTTGTCCTGGTGTCATGAATTTCAAATTCATTTCATGTCCTTGATGCCTCAAATAAAGGGAACATTTATCAAGATTGAGCGTTTTAAAATGAAGCCATGCCCATCTCAAAAGAAGATGACAAGAGTTCGTGGGAACAATATGACATAATACTTCTCTCATTCATTGTCCTGTACTGAATTTGATCCTTGCTTGATTCGGATGAAAGTTTATTGGTAACTTGAGTTTCTCCACCAATCTTTGCCTTACAACATTGTTGTCGCTTTCCTAAACGAATGCAACTAAACATGGGTGGCCTTCGATTAAACACCTTGTTCTCTACTACCTTTTCCATAATCTTTTTCTTTATTTCATTTTCTTCTTCTTCGATTTCCCTTCCTTCTGCAGTCTATATTTCTTCTTTTTCTATTCTTTCTTTTTCTATTTTCTCCTTCAATGTATGTTGATCCTTCTTGGCTTGTCCTGGTGTCATGAATTTCAACTTCATTTCATGTCCTTGATGCCTCAAATAAAGGGAACATTTATCAAGATTGAGCGTTTTAAAATGAAGCCATGCCCATCTCAAAAGAAGATGACAAGAGTTCGTGGGAACAATATGACATAATACTTCTTTCATTCATTGTCCTGTACTGAATTTGATCCTTGCTTGATTCGGATGAAAGTTTATTGGTAACTTGAGTTTCTCCACCAATCTTTGCCTTACAACATTGTTGTCGCTTTCCTAAACGAATGCAACTAAACATGGGTGGCCTTCGATTAAACACCTTGTTCTCTACTACCTTTTCCATAATCTTTTTCTTTATTTCATTTTCTTTTTCTTCGATTTCCCTTCCTTCTGCAGTCTATATTTCTTCTTTTTCTATTCTTTCTTTTTCTATTTTCTCCTTCAACGTATGTTGATCCTTCTTGGCTTGTCTTGGTGTCATGAATTTCAAATTCATTTCATGTCCCTGATGCCTCAAATAAAGGGACCATTTATCAAGATTGAGCGTTTTAAAATGAAGTCATGCCCATCTCAAAAGAAGATGACAAGAGTTCGTGGGAACAATATGGCATTCTTTCACACATTGTCCTGTACTGAATTTGATCCTTGCTTGATTCGGATGAAAGCTTGTTGGTAACTTGAGTTTCTCCACCAATCTTTCCCTTACAACTTTGTTGTCGCTTTCGTAAACGAATGCAACTAAACATGGGTGGCGTTCGATTAAACACCTTGTTCTCTACTACCTTTTCCATAATCTTTTTCTTTACTTCCTTTTCTTTTTCTTCAATTTCCCTTCCTTCTGCAGTTTATATTTCTTCTTTTTCTATTCTTTCTTTTTCTATTTTCTCCTTCAATGTATGTTGATCCTTCTTGGCTTGTCCTGGTGTCATGAATTTCAAATTCATTTCATGTCCTTGATGCCTCAAATAAAGGGAACATTTATCAAGATTGAGCGTTTTAAAATGAAGCCATGCCCATCTCAAAAGAAGATGACAAGAGTTCGTGAAAACAATATGACATAATACTTCTTTCATTCATTGTCCTGTACTGAATTTGATCCTTGCTTGATTCGGATGAAAGTTTATTGGTAACTTGAGTTTCTCCACCAATCTTTGCCTTACAACATTGTTGTCGCTTTCCTAAACGAATGCAACTAAACATGGGTGGCCTTCGATTAAACACCTTGTTCTCTACTACCTTTTCCATAATCTTTTTCTTTATTTCATTTTCTTTTTCTTCGATTTCCCTTCCTTCTGCAGTCTATATTTCTTCTTTTTCTATTCTTTCTTTTTCTATTTTCTCCTTCAATGTATGTTGATCCTTCTTGGCTTGTCCTGGTGTCATGAATTTCAAATTCATTTCATGTCCTTGATGCCTCAAATAAAGGGAACATTTATCAAGATTGAGCGTTTTAAAATGAAGCCATGCCCATCTAAAAAGAAGATGACAAGAGTTCGTGGCAACAATATGACATAATACTTCTTTCATTCATTGTCCTGTACTGAATTTTATCCTTGCTTGATTCGGATGAAAGTTTATTGGTAACTTGAGTTTCTCCACCAATCTTTGCCTTACAACATTGTTGTCGCTTTCCTAAACGAATGCAACTAAACATGGGTGGCCTTCGATTAAACACCTTGTTCTCTACTACCTTTTCCATAATCTTTTTCTTTATTTCATTTTCTTTTTCTTCGATTTCCCTTCCTTCTGCAGTCTATATTTCTTCTTTTTCTATTCTTTCTTTTTCTATTTTCTCCTTCAACGTATGTTGATCCTTCTTGGCTTGTCTTGGTGTCATGAATTTCAAATTCATTTCATGTCCCTGATGCCTCAAATAAAGGGACCATTTATCAAGATTGAGCGTTTTAAAATGAAGTCATGCCCATCTCAAAAGAAGATGACAAGAGTTCGTGGGAACAATATGGCATAATACTTCTTTCACACATTGTCCTGTACTGAATTTGATCCTTGCTTGATTCGGATGAAAGCTTGTTGGTAACTTGAGTTTCTCCACCAATCTTTCCCTTACAACATTGTTGTCGCTTTCGTAAACGAATGCAACTAAACATGGGTGGCGTTCGATTAAACACCTTGTTCTCTACTACCTTTTCCATAATCTTTTTCTTTACTTCCTTTTCTTTTTCTTCAATTTCCCTTCCTTCTGCAGTTTATATTTCTTCTTTTTCTATTCTTTCTTTTTCTATTTTCTCCTTCAATGTATGTTGATCCTTCTTGGCTTGTCCTGGTGTCATGAATTTCAAATTCATTTCATGTCCTTGATGCCTCAAATAAAGGGAACATTTATCAAGATTGAGCGTTTTAAAATGAAGCCATGCCCATCTCAAAAGAAGATGACAAGAGTTCGTGGGAACAATATCACATAATACTTCTTTCATTCATTGTCCTGTACTGAATTTGATCCTTGCTTGATTCGGATGAAAGTTTATTGGTAACTTGAGTTTCTCCACCAATCTTTGCTTTACAACATTGTTGTCGCTTTCCTAAACGAATGCAACTAAACATGGGTGGCCTTCGATTAAACACCTTGTTCTCTACTACCTTTTCCATAATCTTTTTCTTTATTTCATTTTCTTTTTCTTCGATTTCCCTTCCTTCTGCAGTCTATATTTCTTCTTTTTCTATTCTTTCTTTTTCTATTTTCTACTTCAATGTATGTTGATCCTTCTTGGCTTGTCCTGGTGTCATGAATTTCAACTTCATTTCATGTCCTTGATGCCTCAAATAAAGGGAACATTTATCAAGATTGAGCGTTTTAAAATGAAGCCATGCCCATCTCAAAAGAAGATGACAAGAGTTCATGGGAACAATATGACATAATACTTCTTTCATTCATTGTCCTGTACTGAATTTGATCCTTGCTTGATTCGGATGAAAGTTTATTGGTAACTTGAGTTTCTCCACCAATCTTTGCCTTACAACATTGTTGTCGCTTTCCTAAACGAATGCAACTAAACATGGGTGGCCTTCGATTAAACACCTTGTTCTCTACTACCTTTTCCATAATCTTTTTCTTTATTTCATTTTCTTTTTCTTCGATTTCCCTTCCTTCTGCAGTCTATATTTCTTCTTTTTCTATTCTTTCTTTTTCTATTTTCTCCTTCAACGTATGTTGATCCTTCTTGGCTTGTCTTGGTGTCATGAATTTCAAATTCATTTCATGTCCCTGATGCCTCAAATAAAGGGACCATTTATCAAGATTGAGCGTTTTAAAATGAAGTCATGCCCATCTCAAAAGAAGATGACAAGAGTTCGTGGGAACAATATGGCATAATACTTCTTTCACACATTGTCCTGTACTGAATTTGATCCTTGCTTGATTCGGATGAAAGCTTGTTGGTAACTTGAGTTTCTCCACCAATCTTTCCCTTACAACATTGTTGTCGCTTTCGTAAACGAATGCAACTAAACATGGGTGGCGTTCGATTAAACACCTTGTTCTCTACTACCTTTTCCATAATCTTTTTCTTTACTTCCTTTTCTTTTTCTTCAATTTCCCTTCCTTCTGCAGTTTATATTTCTTCTTTTTCTATTCTTTCTTTTTCTATTTTCTCCTTCAATGTATGTTGATCCTTCTTGGCTTGTCCTGGTGTCATGAATTTCAAATTCATTTCATGTCCTTGATGCCTCAAATAAAGGGAACATTTATCAAGATTGAGCGTTTTAAAATGAAGCCATGCCCATCTCAAAAGGAGATGACAAGAGTTCGTGGGAACAATATGACATAATACTTCTTTCATTCATTGTCCTGTACTGAATTTGATCCTTGCTTGATTCGGATGAAAGTTTATTGGTAACTTGAGTTTCTCCACCAATCTTTGCCTTACAACATTGTTGTCGCTTTCCTAAACGAATGCAACTAAACATGGGTGGCCTTCGATTAAACACCTTGTTCTCTACTACCTTTTCCATAATCTTTTTCTTTATTTCATTTTCTTTTTCTTCGATTTCCCTTCCTTCTGCAGTCTATATTTCTTCTTTTTCTATTCTTTCTTTTTCTATTTTCTCCTTCAATGTATGTTGATCCTTCTTGGCTTGTCCTGGTGTCATGAATTTCAAATTCATTTCATGTCCTTGATGCCTCAAATAAAGGGAACATTTATCAAGATTGAGCGTTTTAAAATGAAGCCATGCCCATCTCAAAAGAAGATGACAAGAGTTCGTGGCAACAATATGACATAATACTTCTTTCATTCATTGTCCTGTACTGAATTTTATCCTTGCTTGATTCGGATGAAAGTTTATTGGTAACTTGAGTTTCTCCACCAATCTTTGCCTTACAACATTGTTGTCGCTTTCCTAAACGAATGCAACTAAACATGGGTGGCCTTCGATTAAACACCTTGTTCTCTACTACCTTTTCCATAATCTTTTTCTTTATTTCATTTTCTTTTTCTTCGATTTCCCTTCCTTTTGCAGTCTATATTTCTTCTTTTTCTATTCTTTCTTTTTCTATTTTCTCCTTCAACGTATGTTGATCCTTCTTGGCTTGTCTTGGTGTCATGAATTTCAAATTCATTTCATGTCCCTGATGCCTCAAATAAAGGGACCATTTATCAAGATTGAGCGTTTTAAAATGAAGTCATGCCCATCTCAAAAGAAGATGACAAGAGTTCGTGGGAACAATATGGCATAATACTTCTTTCACACATTGTCCTGTACTGAATTTGATCCTTGCTTGATTCGGATGAAAGCTTGTTGGTAACTTGAGTTTCTCCACCAATCTTTCCCTTACAACATTGTTGTCGCTTTCGTAAACGAATGCAACTAAACATGGGTGGCGTTCGATTAAACACCTTGTTCTCTACTACCTTTTCCATAATCTTTTTCTTTACTTCCTTTTCTTTTTCTTCAATTTCCCTTCCTTCTGCAGTTTATATTTCTTCTTTTTCTATTCTTTCTTTTTCTATTTTCTCCTTCAATGTATGTTGATCCTTCTTGGCTTGTCCTGGTGTCATGAATTTCAAATTCATTTCATGTCCTTGATGCCTCAAATAAAGGGAACATTTATCAAGATTGAGCGTTTTAAAATGAAGCCATGCCCATCTCAAAAGAAGATGACAAGAGTTCGTGGGAACAATATGACATAATACTTCTTTCACACATTGTCCTGTACTGAATTTGATCCTTGCTTGATTCGGATGAAAGCTTATTGGTAACTTGAGTTTCTCCACCAATCTTTGCCTTACAACATTGTTGTCGCTTTCCTAAACGAATGCAACTAAACATGGGTGGCCTTCGATTAAACACCTTGTTCTCTACTACCTTTTCCATAATCTTTTTCTTTATTTCATTTTCTTTTTCTTCGATTTCCCTTCCTTCTGCAGTCTATATTTCTTCTTTTTCTATTCTTTCTTTTTCTATTTTCTCCTTCAATGTATGTTGATCCTTCTTGGCTTGTCCTGGTGTCATGAATTTCAAATTCATTTCATGTCCTTGATGCCTCAAATAAAGGGAACATTTATCAAGATTGAGCGTTTTAAAATGAAGCCATGCCCATCTCAAAAGAAGATGACAAGAGTTCGTGGCAACAATATGACATAATACTTCTTTCATTCATTGTCCTGTACTGAATTTTATCCTTGCTTGATTCAGATGAAAGGTTATTGGTAACTTGAGTTTCTCCACCAATCTTTGCCTTACAACATTGTTGTCGCTTTCCTAAACGAATGCAACTAAACATGGGTGGCCTTCGATTAAACACCTTGTTCTCTACTACCTTTTCCATAATCTTTTTCTTTATTTCATTTTCTTTTTCTTCGATTTCCCTTCCTTCTGCAGTCTATATTTCTTCTTTTTCTATTCTTTCTTTTTCTATTTTCTCCTTCAACGTATGTTGATCCTTCTTGGCTTGTCTTGGTGTCATGAATTTCAAATTCATTTCATGTCCCTGATGCCTCAAATAAAGGGACCATTTATCAAGATTGAGCGTTTTAAAATGAAGTCATGCCCATCTCAAAAGAAGATGACAAGAGTTCGTGGGAACAATATGGCATAATACTTCTTTCACACATTGTCCTGTACTGAATTTGATCCTTGCTTGATTCGGATGAAAGCTTGTTGGTAACTTGAGTTTCTCCAACAATCTTTGCCTTACAACATTGTTGTCGCTTTCGTAAACGAATGCAACTAAACATGGGTGGCGTTCGATTAAACACCTTGTTCTCTACTACCTTTTCCATAATCTTTTTCTTTACTTCCTTTTCTTTTTCTTCAATTTCCCTTCCTTCTGCAGTTTATATTTCTTCTTTTTCTATTCTTTCTTTTTCTATTTTCTCCTTCAATGTATGTTGATCCTTCTTGGCTTGTCCTGGTGTCATGAATTTCAAATTCATTTCATGTCCTTGATGCCTCAAATAAAGGGAACATTTATCAAGATTGAGCGTTTTAAAATGAAGCCATGCCCATCTCAAAAGAAGATGACAAGAGTTCGTGGGAACAATATGACATAATACTTCTTTCACACATTGTCCTGTACTGAATTTGATCCTTGCTTGATTCGGATGAAAGCTTGTTGGTAACTTCAGTTTCTCCAAAAATCCTTGGCTTACAACACTGTTGTCGCTCTCGTAAAAGAATGATGGGTGGCCTTCGATTAAACACCTTGTTCTCTACTACCTTTTCCATAATCTTTTTCTTTATTTCATTTTCTTTTTCTTCGATTTCCCTTCCTTCTGCAGTCTATATTTCTTCTTTTTCTATTCTTTCTTTTTCTATTTTCTCCTTCAATGTATGTTGATCCTTCTTGGCTTGTCCTGGTGTCATGAATTTCAAATTCATTTCATGTCCTTGATGCCTCAAATAAAGGGAACATTTATCAAGATTGAGCGTTTTAAAATGAAGCCATGCCCATCTCAAAAGAAGATGACAAGAGTTCGTGGGAACAATATGACATAATACTTCTTTCACACATTGTCCTGTACTGAATTTGATCCTTGCTTGATTCGGATGAAAGCTTGTTGGTAACTTCAGTTTCTCCAAAAATCCTTGGCTTACAACACTGTTGTCGCTCTCGTAAAAGAATGAAACTAAAGATGGGTGGCCTTCGATTAAACACCTTGTTCTCTACTACCTTTTCCATAATCTTTTTCTTTATTTCATTTTCTTTTTCTTCGATTTCCCTTCCTTCTGCAGTCTATATTTCTTCTTTTTCTATTCTTTCTTTTTCTATTTTCTCCTTCAATGTATGTTGATCCTTCTTGGCTTGTCCTGGTGTCATGAATTTCAAATTCATTTCATGTCCTTGATGCCTCAAATAAAGGGAACATTTATCAAGATTGAGCGTTTTAAAATGAAGCCATGCCCATCTCAAAAGAAGATGACAAGAGTTCGTGGCAACAATATGACATAATACTTCTTTCATTCATTGTCCTGTACTGAATTTTATCCTTGCTTGATTCGGATGAAAGTTTATTGGTAACTTGAGTTTCTCCACCAATCTTTGCCTTACAACATTGTTGTCGCTTTCCTAAACGAATGCAACTAAACATGGGTGGCCTTCGATTAAACACCTTGTTCTCTACTACCTTTTCCATAATCTTTTTCTTTACTTCCTTTTCTTTTTCTTCAATTTCCCTTCCTTCTGCAGTTTATATTTCTTCTTTTTCTATTCTTTCTTTTTCTATTTTCTCCTTCAATGTATGTTGATCCTTCTTGGCTTGTCCTGGTGTCATGAATTTCAAATTCATTTCATGTCCCTGATGCCTCAAATAAAGGGAACATTTATCAAGATTGAGCGTTTTCAAATGAAGCCATGCCCATCTCAAAAGAAGATGACAAGAGTTCGTGGCAACAATATGACATAATACTTCTTTCATTCATTGTCCTGTACTGAATTTGATCCTTGCTTGATTCGGATGAAAGTTTATTGGTAACTTGAGTTTCTCCACCAATCTTTGCCTTACAACATTGTTGTCGCTTTCCTAAACGAATGCAACTAAACATGGGTGGCCTTCGATTAAACACCTTGTTCTCTACTACCTTTTCCATAATCTTTTTCTTTATTTCATTTTCTTTTTCTTCGATTTCCCTTCCTTCTGCAGTCTATATTTCTTCTTTTTCTATTCTTTCTTTTTCTATTTTCTCCTTCAATGTATGTTGATCCTTCTTGGCTTGTCCTGGTGTCATGAATTTCAAATTCATTTCATGTCCTTGATGCCTCAAATAAAGGGAACATTTATCAAGATTGAGCGTTTTAAAATGAAGCCATGCCCATCTCAAAAGAAGATGACAAGAGTTCGTGGCAACAATATGACATAATACTTCTTTCATTCATTGTCCTGTACTGAATTTTATCCTTGCTTGATTCGGATGAAAGTTTATTGGTAACTTGAGTTTCTCCACCAATCTTTGCCTTACAACATTGTTGTCGCTTTCCTAAACGAATGCAACTAAACATGGGTGGCGTTCGATTAAACACCTTGTTCTCTACTACCTTTTCCATAATCTTTTTCTTTACTTCCTTTTCTTTTTCTTCAATTTCCCTTCCTTCTGCAGTTTATATTTCTTCTTTTTCTATTCTTTCTTTTTCTATTTTCTCCTTCAATGTATGTTGATCCTTCTTGGCTTGTCCTGGTGTCATGAATTTCAAATTCATTTCATGTCCCTGATGCCTCAAATAAAGGGACCATTTATCAAGATTGAGCGTTTTAAAATGAAGTCATGCCCATCTCAAAAGAAGATGACAAGAGTTCGTGGGAACAATATGGCATAATACTTCTTTCACACATTGTCCTGTACTGAATTTGATCCTTGCTTGATTCGGATGAAAGCTTGTTGGTAACTTGAGTTTCTCCACCAATCTTTCCCTTACAACATTGTTGTCGCTTTCGTAAACGAATGCAACTAAACATGGGTGGCGTTCGATTAAACACCTTGTTCTCTACTACCTTTTCCATAATCTTTTTCTTTACTTCCTTTTCTTTTTCTTCAATTTCCCTTCCTTCTGCAGTTTATATTTCTTCTTTTTCTATTCTTTCTTTTAATATTTTCTCCTTCAATGTATGTTGATCCTTCTTGGCTTGTCCTGGTGTCATGAATTTCAAATTCATTTCATGTCCTTGATGCCTCAAATAAAGGGAACATTTATCAAGATTGAGCGTTTTAAAATGAAGCCATGCCCATCTCAAAAGAAGATGACAAGAGATCGTGGGAACAATATGACATAATTCTTCTTTCACACATTGTCCTGTACTGAATTTGATCCTTGCTTGATTCGGATGAAAGCTTGTTGGTAACTTCAGTTTCTCCAAAAATCCTTGGCTTACAACACTGTTGTCGCTCTCGTAAAAGAATGAAACTAAAGATGGGTGGCCTTCGATTAAACACCTTGTTCTCTACTACCTTTTCCATAATCTTTTTCTTTACTTCCTTTTCTTTTTCTTAAATTTCCCTTCCTTCTGCAGTTTATATTTCTTCTTTTTCTATTCTTTCTTTTTCTATTTTCTCCTTCAACGTATGTTGATCCTTCTTGGCTTGTCTTGGTGTCATAAATTTCAACTTCATTTCTTGTCCCTCATTCCTCAAATAAGGGGAACGTTCATCAAGATTCAGTGTTTTCAAATGAACCCATGCCCATCTGAAAAGAAGATGACAAGAATTCGTGGGAACAATATCACATAATACTTCTTTCATTCATTGTCCTGTACTGAATTTGATCCTTGCTTGATTCGGATGAAAGTTTATTGGTAACTTGAGTTTCTCCACCAATCTTTGCCTTACAACATTGTTGTCGCTTTCCTAAACAAATGCAACTAAACATGGGTGGCCTTCGATTAAACACCTTGTTCTCTACTACCTTTTCCATAATCTTTTTCTTTACTTCCTTTTCTTTTTCTTCAATTTCCCTTCCTTCTGCAGTTTATATTTCTTCTTTTTCTATTCTTTCTTTTTCTATTTTCTCCTTCAATGTATGTTGATCCTTCTTGGCTTGTCCTGGTGTCATGAATTTCAAATTCATTTCATGTCCCTGATGCCTCAAATAAAGGGAACATTTATCAAGATTGAGCGTTTTAAAATGAAGCCATGCCCATCTCAAAAGAAGATGACAAGAGTTCGTGGGAACAATATCACATAATACTTCTTTCACACATTGTCCTGTACTGAATTTGATCCTTGCTTGATTCGGATGAAAGCTTGTTGGTAACTTGAGTTTCTCCACCAATCCTTGGCTTACAACACTGTTGTCGCTCTCGTAAATGAATGAAACTAAAGATGGGTGGCCTTCGATTAAACACCTTGTTCTCTACTACCTTTTCCATAATCTTTTTCTTTACTTCCTTTTCTTTTTCTTCAATTTCCCTTCCTTCTGCAGTTTATATTTCTTCTTTTTCTATTCTTTCTTTTTCTATTTTCTCCTTCAACGTATGTTGATCCTTCTTGGCTTGTCTTGGTGTCATAAATTTCAACTTCATTTCTTGTCCTTCATTCCTCAAATAAAAGGAACGTTCATCAAGATTCAGCGTTTTCAAATGAACCCATGCCCATCTCAAAAGAAGATGACAAGAGTTCGTGGGAACAATATCACATAATACTTCTTTCATTCATTGTCCTGTACTGAATTTGATCCTTGCTTGATTGGGATGAAAGTTTATTGGTAACTTGAGTTTGTCCACCAATCTTTGCCTTACAACATTGTTGTCGCTTTCCTAAACAAATGCAACTAAACATGGGTGGCCTTCGATTAAACACCTTGTTCTCTACTACCTTTTCCATAATCTTTTTCTTTATTTCATTTTCTTTTTCTTCGATTTCCCTTCCTTCTGCAGTTTATATTTCTTCTTTTTCTATTCTTTCTTTTTCTATTTTCTCCTTCAATGTATGTTGATCCTTCTTGGCTTGTCCTGGTGTCATGAATTTCAAATTCATTTCATGTCCTTGATGCCTCAAATAAAGGGAACATTTATCAAGATTGAGCGTTGTAAAATGAAGCCATGCCCATCTCAAAAGAAGATGACAAGAGTTCGTGGGAACAATATCACATAATACTTCTTTCACACATTGTCCTGTACTGAATTTGATCCTTGCTTGATTCGGATGAAAGCTTGTTGGTAACTTGAGTTTCTCCACCAATCCTTGGCTTACAACACTGTTGTCGCTCTCGTAAACGAATGAAACTAAAGATGGGTGGCCTTCGATTAAACACCTTGTTCTCTACTACCTTTTCCATAATCTTTTTCTTTACTTCCTTTTCTTTTTCTTCAATTTCCCTTCCTTCTGCAGTTTATATTTCTTCTTTTTCTATTCTTTCTTTTTCTATTTTCTCCTTCAATGTATGTTGATCCTTCTTGGCTTGTCCTGGTGTCATGAATTTCAAATTCATTTCATGTCCCTAATGCCTCAAATAAAGGGAACATTTATCAAGATTGAGCGTTTTAAAATGAAGCCAAGCCCATCTCAAAAGAAGATGACAAGAGTTCGTGGGAACAATATCACATAATACTTCTTTCACACATTGTCCTGTACTGAATTTGATCCTTGCTTGATTCGGATGAAAGCTTGTTGGTAACTTGAGTTTCTCCACCAATCCTTGGCTTACAACACTGTTGTCGCTCTCGTAAACGAATGAAACTAAAGATGGGTGGCCTTCGATTAAACACCTTGTTCTCTACTACCTTTTCCATAATCTTTTTCTTTACTTCCTTTTCTTTTTCTTCAATTTCCCTTCCTTCTGCAGTTTATATTTCTTCTTTTTCTATTCTTTCTTTTTCTATTTTCTCCTTCAATGTATGTTGATCCTTCTTGGCTTGTCCTGGTGTCATGAATTTCAAATTCATTTCATGTCCCTGATGCCTCAAATAAAGGGAACATTTATCAAGATTGAGCGTTTTAAAATGAAGCCATGCCCATCTCAAAAGAAGATGACAAGAGTTCGTGGGAACAATATCACATAATACTTCTTTCACACATTGTCCTGTACTGAATTTGATCCTTGCTTGATTCGGATGAAAGCTTGTTGGTAACTTGAGTTTCTCCACCAATCCTTGGCTTACAACACTGTTGTCGCTCTCGTAAACGAATGAAACTAAAGATGGGTGGCCTTCGATTAAACACCTTGTTCTCTACTACCTTTTCCATAATCTTTTTCTTTACTTCCTTTTCTTTTTCTTCAATTTCCCTTCCTTCTGCAGTTTATATTTCTTCTTTTTCTATTCTTTCTTTTTCTATTTTCTCCTTCAATGTATGTTGATCCTTCTTGGCTTGTCCTGGTGTCATGAATTTCAAATTCATTTCATGTCCCTAATGCCTCAAATAAAGGGAACATTTATCAAGATTGAGCGTTTTAAAATGAAGCCAAGCCCATCTCAAAAGAAGATGACAAGAGTTCGTGGGAACAATATCACATAATACTTCTTTCACACATTGTCCTGTACTGAATTTGATCCTTGCTTGATTCGGATGAAAGCTTGTTGGTAACTTGAGTTTCTCCACCAATCCTTGGCTTACAACACTGTTGTCGCTCTCGTAAACGAATGAAACTAAAGATGGGTGGCCTTCGATTAAACACCTTGTTCTCTACTACCTTTTCCATAATCTTTTTCTTTACTTCCTTTTCTTTTTCTTCAATTTCCCTTCCTTCTGCAGTTTATATTTCTTCTTTTTCTATTCTTTCTTTTTCTATTTTCTCCTTCAATGTATGTTGATCCTTCTTAGCTTGTCCTGGTGTCATGAATTTCAAATTCATTTCATGTCCCTGATGCCTCAAATAAAGGGAACATTTATCAAGATTGAGCGTTTTAAAATGAAGCCATGCCCATCTCAAAAGAAGATGACAAGAGTTCGTGGGAACAATATCACATAATACTTCTTTCACACATTGTCCTTGCTTGATTCGGATGAAAGCTTGTTGGTAACTTGAGTTTCTCCACCAATCCTTGGCTTACAACACTGTTGTCGCTCTCGTAAATGAATGAAACTAAAGATGGGTGGCCTTCGATTAAACACCTTGTTCTCTACTACCTTTTCCATAATCTTTTTCTTTACTTCCTTTTCTTTTTCTTCAATTTCCCTTCCTTCTGCAGTTTATATTTCTTCTTTTTCTATTCTTTCTTTTTCTATTTTCTCCTTCAACGTATGTTGATCCTTCTTGGCTTGTCTTGGTGTCATAAATTTCAACTTCATTTCTTGTCCCTCATTCCTCAAATAAAAGGAACGTTCATCAAGATTCAGCGTTTTCAAATGAACCCATGCCCATCTCAAAAGAAGATGACAAGAGTTCGTGGGAACAATATCACATAATACTTCTTTCACACATTGTCCTGTACTGAATTTGATCCTTGCTTGATTCGGATGAAAGCTTGTTGGTAACTTGAGTTTCTCCACCAATCCTTGGCTTACAACACTGTTGTCGCTCTCGTAAACGAATGAAACTAAAGATGGGTGGCCTTCGATTAAACACCTTGTTCTCTACTACATTTTCCATAATCTTTTTCTTTACTTCCTTTTCTTTTTCTTCAATTTCCCTTCCTTCTGCAGTTTATATTTCTTCTTTTTCTATTCTTTCTTTTTCTATTTTCTCCTTCAATGTATGTTGATCCTTCTTGGCTTGTCCTGGTGTCATGAATTTCAAATTCATTTCATGTCCCTGATGCCTCAAATAAAGGGAACATTTATCAAGATTGAGCGTTTTAAAATGAAGCCATGCCCATCTCAAAAGAAGATGACAAGAGTTCGTGGGAACAATATCACATAATACTTCTTTCACACATTGTCCTGTACTGAATTTGATCCTTGCTTGATTCGGATGAAAGCTTGTTGGTAACTTGAGTTTCTCCACCAATCCTTGGCTTACAACACTGTTGTCGCTCTCGTAAATGAATGAAACTAAAGATGGGTGGCCTTCGATTAAACACCTTGTTCTCTACTACCTTTTCCATAATCTTTTTCTTTACTTCCTTTTCTTTTTCTTCAATTTCCCTTCCTTCTGCAGTTTATATTTCTTCTTTTTCTATTCTTTCTTTTTCTATTTTCTCCTTCAACGTATGTTGATCCTTCTTGGCTTGTCTTGGTGTCATAAATTTCAACTTCATTTCTTGTCCCTCATTCCTCAAATAAAAGGAACGTTCATCAAGATTCAGCGTTTTCAAATGAACCCATGCCCATCTGAAAAGAAGATGACAAGAGTTCGTGGGAACAATATCACATAATACTTCTTTCATTCATTGTCCTGTACTGAATTTGATCCTTGCTTGATTCGGATGAAAGTTTATTGGTAACTTGAGTTTCTCCACCAATCTTTGCCTTACAACATTGTTGTCGCTTTCTTAAACAAATGCAACTAAACGTGGGTGGCCTTCGATTAAACACCTTGTTCTCTACTACCTTTTCCATAATCTTTTTCTTTATTTCATTTTCTTTTTCTTCGATTTCCCTTCCTTCTGCAGTTTATATTTCTTCTTTTTCTATTCATTCTTTTTCTATTTTCTCCTTCAACGTATGTTGATCCTTCTTGGCTTGTCTTGGTGTCATGAATTTCAAATTCATTTCATGTCCCTGATGCCTCAAATAAAGGGACCATTTATCAAGATTGAGCGTTTTAAAATGAAGTCATGCCCATCTCAAAAGAAGATGACAAGAGTTCGTGGGAACAATATGGCATAATACTTCTTTCACACATTGTCCTGTACTGAATTTCATCCTTGCTCGATTCGGATGAAAGCTTGTTGGTAACTTGAAATTCTCTACCAATCTTTGGCTTACAACATTGTTGTCGCTTTCGTAAACGAATGCAACTAAACATGGGTGGCGTTCGATTAAACACCTTGTTCTCTACTACCTTTTCCATAATCTTTTTCTTTACTTCCTTTTCTTTTTCTTCAATTTCCCTTCCTTCTGCAGTTTATATTTCTTCTTTTTCTATTCTTTCTTTTTCTATTTTCTCCTTCAATGTATGTTGATCCTTCTTGGCTTGTCCTGGTGTCATGAATTTCAAATTCATTTCATGTCCCTGATGCCTCAAATAAAGGGAACATTTATCAAGATTGAGCGTTTTAAAATGAAATCATGCCCATCTCAAAAGAAGATGACAAGAGTTCGTGGGAACAATATGACATAATACTTCTTTCACACAATGTCCTGTACTGAATTTGATCCTTGCTTGATTCGGATGAAAGTTTGTTGGTCACTTGAGTTTCTCCACCAATCTTTCCCTTACAACATTGTTGTCGCTTTCCTAAACGAATGCAACTAAACATGGGTGGCCTTCGATTAAACACCTTGTTCTCTACTACCTTTTCCATAATCTTTTTCTTTACTTCCTTTTCTTTTTCTTCAATTTCCTTTCCTTCTGCAGTTTATATTTCTTCTTTTTCTATTCTTTCTTTTTCTATTTTCTCCTTCAACGTATGTTGATCCTTCTTGGCTTGTCTTGGTGTCATAAATTTCAACTTCATTTCTTGTCCCTCATTCCTCAAATAAAGGGAACGTTCATCAAGATTCAGCGTTTTCAAATGAACCCATGCCCATCTCAAAAGAAGATGACAAGAGTTCGTGGGAACAATATCACATAATACTTCTTTCATTCATTGTCCTGTATTGAATTTGATCCTTGCTTGATTCGGATGAAAGTTTATTGGTAATTTGAGTTTCTCCACCAATCTTTGCCTTACAACATTGTTGTCGCTTTCCTAAACAAATGCAACTAAACATGGGTGGCCTTCGATTAAACACCTTGTTCTCTACTACCTTTTCCATAATCTTTTTCTTTAGTTCATTTTCTTTTTCTTCGATTTCCCTTCCTTCTGCAGTTTATATTTCTTCTTTTTATATTCTTTCTTTTTCTATTTTCTCCTTCAATGTATGTTGATCCTTCTTGGCTTGTCCTGGTGTCATGAATTTCAAATTCATTTCATGTCCTTGATGCCTCAAATAAAGGGAACATTTATCAAGATTGAGCATTTTAAAATGAAGCCATGCCCATCTCAAAAGAAGATGACAAGAGTTCGTGGGAACAATATCACATAATACTTCTTTCACACATTGTCCTGTACTGAATTTGATCCTTGCTTGATTCGGATGAAAGCTTGTTGGTAACTTGAGTTTCTCCACCAATCTTTGGCTTACAACATTGTTGTCGCTTTCGTAAACGAATGCAACTAAACATGGGTGGCGTTCGATTAAACACCTTGTTCTCTACTACCTTTTCCATAATCTTTTTCTTTACTTCCTTTTCTTTTTCTTCAATTTCCCTTCCTTCTGCAGTCTATATTTCTTCTTTTTCTATTCTTTCTTTTTCTATTTTCTCCTTCAATGTATGTTGATCCTTCTTGGCTTGTCCTGGTGTCATGAATTTCAAATTCATTTCATGTCCCTGATGCCTCAAATAAAGGGAACATTTATCAAGATTGAGCGTTTTAAAATGAAGTCATGCCCATCTCAAAAGAAGATGACAAGAGTTCGTGGGAACAATATGACATAATACTTCTTTCACACATTGTCCTGTACTGAATTTGATCCTTGCTTGATTCGGATGAAAGTTTGTTGGTCACTTGAGTTTCTCCAACAATCTTTCCCTTACAACATTGTTGTCGCTTTCCTAAACGAATGCAACTAAACATGGGTGGCCTTCGATTAAACACCTTGTTCTCTACTACCTTTTCCATAATCTTTTTCTTTACTTCCTTTTCTTTTTCTTCAATTTCCCTTCCTTCTGCAGTTTATGTTTCTTCTTTTTCTATTCTTTCTTTTTCTATTTTCTCCTTCAACGTATGTTGATCCTTCTTGGCTTGTCTTGGTGTCATAAATTTCAACTTCATTTCTTGTCCCTCATTCCTCAAATAAAGGGAACGTTCATCAAGATTCAGCGTTTTCAAATGAACCCATGCCCATCTCAAAAGAAGATGACAAGAGTTCGTGGGAACAATATCACATAATACTTCTTTCATTCATTGTCCTGTACTGAATTTGATCCTTGCTTGATTCGGATGAAAGTTTATTGGTAACTTGAGTTTCTCCACCAATCTTTGCCTTACAACATTGTTGTCGCTTTCCTAAACAAATGCAACTAAACATGGGTGGCCTTCGATTAAACACCTTGTTCTCTACTACCTTTTCCATAATCTTTTTCTTTAGTTCATTTTCTTTTTCTTCGATTTCCCTTCCTTCTGCAGTTTATATTTCTTCTTTTTATATTCTTTCTTTTTCTATTTTCTCCTTCAATGTATGTTGATCCTTCTTGGCTTGTCCTGGTGTCATGAAAATCAAATTCATTTCATGTCCCTGATGCCTCAAATAAAGGGAACATTTATCAAGATTGAGCGTTTTAAAATGAAGTCATGCCCATCTCAAAAGAAGATGACAAGAGTTCGTGGGAACAATATGACATAATACTTCTTTCACACATTCTCCTGTACTGAATTTGATCCTTGTTTGATTCGGTTAAAGCTTGTTGGTAACTTGAGTTTCTCCACCAATCTTTGGCTTACAACATTTTCGTCGCTTTCCTAAACGAATGCAACTAAACATGGGTGGCGTTCGATTAAACACCTTGTTCTCTACTACCTTTTCCATAATCTTTTTCTTTACTTCCTTTTCTTTTTCTTCATTTTCCCTTCCTTCTGCAGTTTATATTTCTTCTTTTTTTATTGTTTATTTTTTTATGTTCTCCTTCAACGTATGTTGATCCTTCTTGGCTTGTCTTGGTGTCATGAATTTCAAATTCATTTCATGTCCTTCATGCCTCAAATAAAGGGAACATTTATCAAGATTGAGCGTTTTAAAATGAAGCCATGCCCATCGCAAAAGAAGATGACAAGAGTTCGTCGGAACAATATCACATAATACTTCTTTCATTTATTGTCTTGTACTAAATTTGATCCTTGCTTAATTCGGATGAAAGTTTATTGGTAACTTGAGTTTCTCCACCAATCTTTGCCTTACAACATTCTTGTCGCCTTCCTAAACGAATGCAACTAAACATGGGTGGCCTTCGATTAAACACCTTGTTCTCTACTACCTTTTCCATAATCTTTTTCTTTACTTCCTTTTCTTTTTCTTCATTTTCCCTTCCTTCTGCAGTTTATATTTCTTCTTTTTCTATTCTTTCTTTTTCTATTTTCTCCTTCAATGTATGTTGATCCTTCTTGGCTTGTCCTGGTGTCATGAATTTCAAATTCATTTCATGTCCCTCATTCCTCAAATAAAGGGAATGTTCATCAAGATTGAGCGTTTTAAAATGAACCCATGCCCATCTCAAAAGAAGATGACAAGATTTCGTGAGAGCAATATCACATCATACTTCTTTCACACATTGTCCTGTACTGAATTTTATCCTTGCTTGATTCGGATGAAAGCTTGCTGGTAACTTGAGTTTCTCCACCAATCTATGGCTTACAACATTGTTGTCGCTTTCGTAAACGAATGCAACTAAACATGGGTGGCTTTCGATTATACACCTTGTTCTCTACTACCTTTTCCATAATCTTTTTCTTTACTTCCATTTCTTTTTCTTCAATTTCCCTTCCTTTTGCAGTTTATTTTTCTTCTTATTCTATTCTTTCTTTTTCTATTTTCCCCTTCAACGTATGTTGATCCTTCTTGGCTTGTCTTGGTGTCATGAATTTCAAATTCATTTCATGTCCCTGATGCCTCAAATAAAGGGACCATTTATCAAGATTGAGCGTTTTAAAATGAAGCCATGCCCATCTCAAAAGAAGATGACAAGAGTTCGTCGGAACAATATCACATAATACTTCTTTCATTTATTGTCTTGTACTAAATTTGATCCTTGCTTGATTCGGATGAAAGTTTATTGGTAACTTGAGTTTCTCCACCAATCTTTGCCTTACAACATTCTTGTCGCCTTCCTAAACGAATGCAACTAAACATGGGTGGCCTTCGATTAAACACCTTGTTCTCTACTACCTTTTCCATAATCTTTTTCTTTACTTCCTTTTCTTTTTCTTCAATTTCCCTTCCTTCTGCAGTTTATATTTCTTCTTTTTCTATTCTTTCTTTTTCTATTTTCTCCTTCAACGTATGTTGATCCTTCTTGGCTTGTCTTGGTGTCATGAATTTCAAATTCATTTCATGTTCCTCATGCCTCAAATAAAGGGAACATTTATCAAGATTGAGCGTTTTAAAATGAAGCCATGCCCATCTCAAAAGAAGATGACAAGAGTTCGTGGGAACAATATGGCATAATACTTCTTTCACACATTGTCCTGTACTGAATTTGATCCTGGCTTGATTCGGATGAAAGCTTGTTGGTAACTTGAGTTTCTCCACCAATCATTGGCTTACAACATTGTTGTCGCTCTCGTAAACGAATGAAACTAAAGATGGGTGGCCTTCGATAAAACACCTTGTTCTCTACTACCTTTTCCATAATCTTTTTCTTTACTTCCTTTTCTTTTTCTTCAATTTCCCTTCCTTCTGCAGTTTATATTTCTTCTTTTTCTATTCTTTCTTTTTCTATTTTCTCCTTCAACGTATGTTGATCCTTCTTGGCTTGTCTTGGTGTCATGAATTTCAAATTCATTTCATGTCCCTGATGCCTCAAATAAACGGAACATTCATCAAGATTGAGCGTTTTAAAATGAAGCCATGCCCATCTCAAAAGAAGATGACAAGAGTTCGTGGGAACAATATCACATAATACTTCTTTCACACATTGTCCTGTACTGAATTTGATCCTTGCTTGATTCGGATGAAATCTTGTTGGTAACTTGAGTTTCTCCACCAATCTTTGGCTTACAATATTGTTGTCGCTGTCGTAAACGAATCAAACTAAACATGGGTGGCCTTCGATTAAACACCTTGTTCACTACTACCTTTTCCATGATCTTTTTCTTTACTTCGTTTTTTTTTCTTCAATTTCCCTTCCTTCTGTAGTTTATATTTCTTCTTTTCCTATTCTTTCTTTTTCTATTTTCTCCTTCAACGTATGTTGATCCTTCTTGGCTTGTCTTGGTGTGATGAATTTCAACTTCATTTCATGTCCCTGATGCCTCAAATAAAGGGACCATTTATCAAGATTGAGCGTTTTAAAATGAAGTCATGCCCATCTCAAAAGAAGATGACAAGAGTTCGTGGGAACAATATGGCATAATACTTCTTTCACACATTGTCCTGTACTGAATTTGATCCTTGCTTGATTCGGATGAAAGCTTGTTGGTAACTTGAGTTTCTCCACCAATCTTTGGCTTACAACATTGTTGTCGCTTTCGTAAACGAATGCAACTAAACAGGGGTGGCGTTCGATTAAACACCTTGTTCTCTACTCCCTTTTCCATAATCTTTTTCTTTACTTCCTTTTCTTTTTCTTCAATATCCCTTCCTTCTGCAGTTTATATTTCTTCTTTTTCTATTCTTTCTTTTTCTATTTTCTCCTTCAACGTATGTTGATCCTTCTTGGCTTGTCTTGGTGTCATAAATTTCAACTTCATTTCTTGCCCCTCATTCCTCAAATAAAGGGAACGTTCATCAAGATCAAGCGTTTTCAAATGAACCCATGCCCATCTCAAAAGAAGATGACAAGAGTTCGTGGGAACAATATCACATAATACTTCGTTCACAAATTGTCATGTACTGAATTTGATCCTTGCTTGATTCGGGTGAGAGCTTGTTGGTAACTTGAGTTTCTCCACCAATCTTTGGCTTACAACATTGTTGTCGCTTTCGTAAACGAATGCAACTAAACATGTGTGGCCTTGGATTAAACACCTTGTTCGCTACTAACTTTTCCATATTCTTTTTCTTCAATTTCCCTTCCTTCTACAATTTATATTTCTTCTTTTTGTATTCTTTCTTTTTCTATTTCCCCTTCAACGTATGTTGATCCTTCTGGGCTTGTCTTGGTGTCATGAATTTCAAATTCATTTCATGTTCCTCATGCCTCAAATAAAGGGAACATTCATCAAGATTGAGCGTTTTAAAATGAAGGCATGCCCATCTCAAAAGAAGATGACAAGAGTTCGTGGGAACAATATCACATAATACTTCTTTCATTCATTGTCCTGTACTGAATTTGATCCTTGCTTGATTCGGATGAAAGTTTATTGGTAACTTGAGTTTCTCCACCAATATTTGCCTTACAACATTCTTGTCGCCTTCCTAAACGAATGCAACTAAACATGGGTGGCCTTCGATTAAACACCTTGTTCTCTACTACCTTTTCCATAATCTTTTTCTTTACTTCCTTTTCTTTTTCTTCAATTTCCCTTCCTTCTGCAGTTTATATTTCTTCTTTTTCTATTCTTTCTTTTTCTATTTTCTCCTTCAACGTATGTTGATCCTTCTTGGCTTGTCTTGGTGTCATGAATTTCAAATTCATTTCATGTCCTTGATGCCTCAAATAAAGGGAACATTCATCAAGATTGAGCGTTTTAAAATGAAACCATGCCCATCTCAAAAGAAGATGACAAGAGTTCTTGGGAACAATATCACATAATACTTCTTTCACACATTGTCCTGTACTGAATTTGATCCTTGCTTGATTCGGATGAAAGCTTGTTGGTAACTTGAGTTTCTCCACCAATCTTTGGCTTACAACATTGTTGTCGCTGTCGTAAACGAATCAAACTAAACATGGGTGGCCTTCGATTAAACACCTTGTTCACTACTACCTTTTCCATGATCTTTTTCTTTACTTCGTTTTTTTTTCTTCAATTTCCCTTCCTTCTGTAGTTTATATTTCTTCTTTTCCTATTCTTTCTTTTTCTATTTTCTCCTTCAACGTATGTTGATCCTTCTTGGCTTGTCTTGGTGTGATGAATTTCAACTTCATTTCATGTCCCTGATGCCTCAAATAAAGGGACCATTTATCAAGATTGAGCGTTTTAAAATGAAGTCATGCCCATCTCAAAAGAAGATGACAAGAGTTCGTGGGAACAATATGGCATAATACTTCTTTCACACATTGTCCTGTACTGAATTTGATCCTTGCTTGATTCGGATGAAAGCTTGTTGGTAACTTGAGTTTCTCCACCAATCTTTGGCTTACAACATTGTTGTCGCTTTCGTAAACGAATGCAACTAAACAGGGGTGGCGTTCGATTAAACACCTTGTTCTCTACTACCTTTTCCATAATCTTTTTCTTTACTTCCTTTTCTTTTTCTTCAATTTCCCTTCCTTCTGCAGTTTATATTTCTTCTTTTTCTATTCTTTCTTTTTCTATTTTCTCCTTCAACGTATGTTGATCCTTCTTGGCTTGTCTTGGTGTCATAAATTTCAACTTCATTTCTTGCCCCTCATTCCTCAAATAAAGGGAACGTTCATCATGATTAAGCGTTTTCAAATGAACCCATGCCCATCTCAAAAGAAGATGACAAGAGTTCGTGGGAGCAATATCACATAATACTTCGTTCACAAATTGTCATGTACTGAATTTGATCCTTGCTTGATTCGGGTGAGAGCTTGTTGGTAACTTGAGTTTCTCCACCAATCTTTGGCTTACAACATTGTTGTCGCTTTCGTAAACAAATGCAACTAAACATGTGTGGCCTTGGATTAAACACCTTGTTCGCTACTAACTTTTCCATATTCTTTTTCTTCAATTTCCCTTCCTTCTACAATTTATATTTCTTCTTTTTGTATTCTTTCTTTTTCTATTTCCCCTTCAACGTATGTTGATCCTTCTGGGCTTGTCTTGGTGTCATGAATTTCAAATTCATTTCATGTTCCTCATGCCTCAAATAAAGGGAACATTCATCAAGATTGAGCGTTTTAAAATGAAGGCATGCCCATCTCAAAAGAAGATGACAAGAGTTCGTGGGAACAATATCACATAATACTTCTTTCATTCATTGTCCTGTACTGAATTTGATCCTTGCTTGATTCGGATGAAAGTTTATTGGTAACTTGAGTTTCTCCACCAATCTTTGCCTTACAACAATGTTGTCGCTTTCGTAAACGAATGCAACTAAACATGGGTGGCCTTCAATTAAACACCTTGTTCTCTACTACCTTTTCCATAATCTTTTTCTTCAATTTTCCTTCCTTCTACAGTTTATATTTCTTCTTTTTCTATTCTTTCTTTTTCTATTTCTCCTTCAATGTATGTTGATCCTTCTTGGCTTGTCTTGGTGTCATGAATTTCAAATTCATTTCATGTTCCTCATGCCTCAAATAAAGGGAACATTCATCAAGATTGAGCGTTTTAAAATGAAGCCATGCCCATCTCAAAAGAAGATGACAAGAGTTCGTGAGAACAATATCACATAATACTTCTTTCATTCATTGTCCTGTACTGAATTTGATCCTTGCTTGATTCGGATGAATGTTTATTGGTAACTTGAGATTCTCCACCAATCTTTGCCTTACAACATTCTTGTCGCCTTCCTAAACGAATGCAACTAAACATGGGTGGCCTTCGATAAAACACCTTCTTCTCTACTACCTTTTCCATAATCTTTTTCTTTACTTCCTTTTCTTTTTCTTCAATTTCCCTTCCTTCTGCAGTTTATATTTCTTCTTTTTCTATTCTTTCTTTTTCTATTTTCTCCTTCAACGTATGTTGATCCTTCTTGGCTTGTCATGGTGTCATGAATTTCAAATTCATTTCATGTCCTTGATGCCTCAAATAAAGGGAACATTCATCAAGATTGAGCGTTTTAAAATGAAACCATGCCCATCTCAAAAGAAGATGACAAGAGTTCTTGGGAACAATATCACATAATACTTCTTTCACACATTGTCCTGTACTGAATTTGATCCTTGCTTGATTCGGATGAAAGCTTGTTGGTAACTTGAGTTTCTCCACCAATCTTTGGCTTACAACATTGTTGTCGCTGTCGTAAACGAATCAAACTAAACATGAGTGGCCTTCGATTAAACACCTTGTTCACTACTACCTTTTCCATGATCTTTTTCTTTACTTCGTTTTTTTTTCTTCAATTTCCCTTCCTTCTGTAGTTTATATTTCTTCTTTTCCTATTCTTTCTTTTTCTATTTTCTCCTTCAACGTATGTTGATCCTTCTTGGCTTGTCTTGGTGTGATGAATTTCAACTTCATTTCATGTCCCTGATGCCTCAAATAAAGGGACCATTTATCAAGATTGAGCGTTTTAAAATGAAGTCATGCCCATCTCAAAAGAAGATGACAAGAGTTCGTGGGAACAATATGGCATAATACTTCTTTCACACATTGTCCTGTACTGAATTTGATCCTTGCTTGATTCGGATGAAAGCTTGTTGGTAACTTGAGTTTCTCCACCAATCTTTGGCTTACAACATTGTTGTCGCTTTCGTAAACGAATGCAACTAAACAGGGGTGGCGTTCGATTAAACACCTTGTTCTCTACTACCTTTTCCATAATCTTTTTCTTTACTTCCTTTTCTTTTTCTTCAATTTCCCTTCCTTCTGCAGTTTATATTTCTTCTTTTTCTATTCTTTCTTTTTCTATTTTCTCCTTCAACGTATGTTGATCCTTCTTGGCTTGTCTTGGTGTCATAAATTTCAACTTCATTTCTTGCCCCTCATTCCTCAAATAAAGGGAACGTTCATCATGATTAAGCGTTTTCAAATGAACCCATGCCCATCTCAAAAGAAGATGACAAGAGTTCGTGGGAGCAATATCACATAATACTTCGTTCACAAATTGTCATGTACTGAATTTGATCCTTGCTTGATTCGGGTGAGAGCTTGTTGGTAACTTGAGTTTCTCCACCAATCTTTGGCTTACAACATTGTTGTCGCTTTCGTAAACGAATGCAACTAAACATGTGTGGCCTTGGATTAAACACCTTGTTCGCTACTAACTTTTCCATATTCTTTTTCTTCAATTTCCCTTCCTTCTACAATTTATATTTCTTCTTTTTGTATTCTTTCTTTTTCTATTTCCCCTTCAACGTATGTTGATCCTTCTGGGCTTGTCTTGGTGTCATGAATTTCAAATTCATTTCATGTTCCTCATGCCTCAAATAAAGGGAACATTCATCAAGATTGAGCATTTTAAAATGAAGGCATGCCCATCTCAAAAGAAGATGACAAGAGTTCGTGGGAACAATATCACATAATACTTCTTTCATTCATTGTCCTGTACTGAATTTGATCCTTGCTTGATTCGGATGAAAGTTTATTGGTAACTTGAGTTTCTCCACCAATCTTTGCCTTACAACATTCTTGTCGCCTTCCTAAACGAATGCAACTAAACATGGGTGGCCTTCGATAAAACACCTTGTTCTCTACTACCTTTTCCATAATCTTTTTCTTTACTTCCTTTTCTTTTTCTTCAATTTCCCTTCCTTCTGCAGTTTATATTTCTTCTTTTTCTATTCTTTCTTTTTCTATTTTCTCCTTCAACGTATGTTGATCCTTCTTGGCTTGTCTTGGTGTCATGAATTTCAAATTCATTTCATGTCCTTGATGCCTCAAATAAAGGGAACATTCATCAAGATTGAGCCTTTTAAAATGAAACCATGCCCATCTCAAAAGAAGATGACAAGAGTTCTTGGGAACAATATCACATAATACTTCTTTCACACATTGTCCTGTACTGAATTTGATCCTTGCTTGATTCGGATGAAAGCTTGTTGGTAACTTGAGTTTCTCCACCAATCTTTGGCTTACAACATTGTTGTCGCTGTCGTAAACGAATCAAACTAAACATGAGTGGCCTTCGATTAAACACCTTGTTCACTACTACCTTTTCCATGATCTTTTTCTTTACTTCGTTTTTTTTTCTTCAATTTCCCTTCCTTCTGTAGTTTATATTTCTTCTTTTCCTATTCTTTCTTTTTCTATTTTCTCCTTCAACGTATGTTGATCCTTCTTGGCTTGTCTTGGTGTGATGAATTTCAACTTCATTTCATGTCCCTGATGCCTCAAATAAAGGGACCATTTATCAAGATTGAGCGTTTTAAAATGAAGTCATGCCCATCTCAAAAGAAGATGACAAGAGTTTGTGGGAACAATATGGCATAATACTTCTTTCACACATTGTCCTGTACTGAATTTGATCCTTGCTTGATTCGGATGAAAGCTTGTTGGTAACTTGAGTTTCTCCACCAATCTTTGGCTTACAACATTGTTGTCGCTTTCGTAAACGAATGCAACTAAACAGGGGTGGCGTTCGATTAAACACCTTGTTCTCTACTACCTTTTCCATAATCTTTTTCTTTACTTCCTTTTCTTTTTCTTCAATTTCCCTTCCTTCTGCAGTTTATATTTCTTCTTTTTCTATTCTTTCTTTTTCTATTTTCTCCTTCAACGTATGTTGATCCTTCTTGGCTTGTCTTGGTGTCATAAATTTCAACTTCATTTCTTGCCCCTCATTCCTCAAATAAAGGGAACGTTCATCATGATTAAGCGTTTTCAAATGAACCCATGCCCATCTCAAAAGAAGATGACAAGAGTTCGTGGGAGCAATATCACATAATACTTCGTTCACAAATTGTCATGTACTGAATTTGATCCTTGCTTGATTCGGGTGAGAGCTTGTTGGTAACTTGAGTTTCTCCACCAATCTTTGGCTTACAACATTGTTGTCGCTTTCGTAAACGAATGCAACTAAACATGTGTGGCCTTGGATTAAACACCTTGTTCGCTACTAACTTTTCCATATTCTTTTTCTTCAATTTCCCTTCCTTCTACAATTTATATTTCTTCTTTTTGTATTCTTTCTTTTTCTATTTCCCCTTCAACGTATGTTGATCCTTCTGGGCTTGTCTTGGTGTCATGAATTTCAAATTCATTTCATGTTCCTCATGCCTCAAATAAAGGGAACATTCATCAAGATTGAGCGTTTTAAAATGAAGGCATGCCCATCTCAAAAGAAGATGACAAGAGTTCGTGGGAACAATATCACATAATACTTCTTTCATTCATTGTCCTGTACTGAATTTGATCCTTGCTTGATTCGGATGAAAGTTTATTGGTAACTTGAGTTTCTCCACCAATCTTTGCCTTACAACAATGTTGTCGCTTTCGTAAACGAATGCAACTAACCATGGGTGGCCTTCAATTAAACACCTTGTTCTCTACTACCTTTTCCATAATCTTTTTCTTCAATTTTCCTTCCTTCTACAGTTTATATTTCTTCTTTTTCTATTCTTTCTTTTTCTATTTCTCCTTCAATGTATGTTGATCCTTCTTGGCTTGTCTTGGTGTCATGAATTTCAAATTCATTTCATGTTCCTCATGCCTCAAATAAAGGGAACATTCATCAAGATTGAGCGTTTTAAAATGAAGCCATGCCCATCTCAAAAGAAGATGACAAGAGTTCGTGAGAACAATATCACATAATACTTCTTTCATTCATTGTCCTGTACTGAATTTGATCCTTGCTTGATTCGGATGAAAGTTTATTGGTAACTTGAGTTTCTCCACCAATCTTTGCCTTACAACATTCTTGTCGCCTTCCTAAACGAATGCAACTAAACATGGGTGGCCTTCGATAAAACACCTTGTTCTCTACTACCTTTTCCATAATCTTTTTCTTTACTTCCTTTTCTTTTTCTTCAATTTCCCTTCCTTCTGCAGTTTATATTTCTTCTTTTTCTATTCTTTCTTTTTCTATTTTCTCCTTCAACGTATGTTGATCCTTCTTGGCTTCTCTTGGTGTCATGAATTTCAAATTCATTTCATGTCCCTCATGCCTCAAATAAAGGGAACATTCATCAAGATTGAGCGTTTTAAAATGAAACCATGCCCATCTCAAAAGAAGATGACAAGAGTTCATGGGAACAATATCACATAATACTTCTTTCACACATTGTCCTGTACTGAATTTGATCCTTGCTTGATTCGGATGAAAGCTTGTTGGTAACTTGAGTTTCTCCACCAATCTTTGGCTTACAACATTGTTGTCGCTGTCGTAAACGAATCAAACTAAACATGGGTGGCCTTCGATTAAACACCTTGTTCACTACTACCTTTTCCATGATCTTTTTCTTTACTTCGTTTTTTTTTCTTCAATTTCCCTTCCTTCTGTAGTTTATATTTCTTCTTTTCCTATTCTTTCTTTTTCTATTTTCTCCTTCAACGTATGTTGATCCTTCTTGGCTTGTCTTGGTGTGATGAATTTCAACTTCATTTCATGTCCCTGATGCCTCAAATAAAGGGACCATTTATCAAGATTGAGCATTTTAAAATGAAGTCATGCCCATCTCAAAAGAAGTTGACAAGAGTTCGTGGGAACAATATGGCATAATACTTCTTTCACACATTGTCCTGTACTGAATTTGATCCTTGCTTGATTCGGATGAAAGCTTGTTGGTAACTTGAGTTTCTCCACCAATCTTTAGCTTACAACATTGTTGTCGCTTTCGTAAACGAATGCAACTAAACAGGGGTGGCGTTCGATTAAACACCTTGTTCTCTACTACCTTTTCCATAATCTTTTTCTTTACTTCCTTTTCTTTTTCTTCAATTTCCCTTCCTTCTGCAGTTTATATTTCTTCTTTTTCTATTCTTTCTTTTTCTATTTTCTCCTTCAATGTATGTTGATCCTTCTTGGCTTGTCCTGGTGTCATGAATTTCAAATTCATTTCATGTCCTTGATGCCTCAAATAAAGGGAACATTTATCAAGATTGAGCATTTTAAAATGAAGCCATGCCCATCTCAAAAGAAGATGACAAGAGTTCGTGGGAACAATATCACATAATACTTCTTTCACACATTGTCCTGTACTGAATTTGATCCTTGCTTGATTCGGATGAAAGCTTGTTGGTAACTTGAGTTTCTCCACCAATCCTTGGCTTACAACACTGTTGCCGCTCTCGTAAACGAATGAAACTAAAGATGGGTGGCCTTCGATTAAACACCTTGTTCTCTACAACCTTTTCCATAATCTTTTTCTTTACTTCCATTTCTTTTTCTTCAATTTCCCTTCCTTCTGCAGTTTATTTTTCTTCTTATTCTATTCTTTCTTTTTCTATTTTCCCCTTCAACGTATGTTGATCCTTCTTGGCTTGTCTTGGTGTCATGAATTTCAAATTCATTTCATGTCCCTCATGCCTCAAATAAAGGGAACATTTATCAAGATTGAGCGTTTTAAAATGAAGCCATGCCCATCTCAAAAGAAGATGACAAGAGTTCGTGGGAACAATATCACATAATACTTCTTTCATTCATTGTCTTGTACTAAATTTGATCCTTGCTTGATTCGGATGAAAGTTTATTGGTAACTTGAGTTTCTCCACCAATCTTTCCCTTACAACATTGTTGTCGCTTTCCTAAACGCATGCAACTAAACATGGGTGGCCTTCGATTAAACACTTTGTTGTCTACTACCTTTTCCATAATCTTTTTCTTTACTTCCTTTTCTTTTTCTTCATTTTCCCTTCCTTCTGCAGTTTATATTTCTTCTTTTTCTATTGTTTATTTTTCTATTTTCTCCTTCAACGTATGTTGATCCTTCTTGGCTTCTCTTGGTGTCATGAATTTCAAATTCATTTCATGTCCCTCATGCCTCAAATAAAGGGAACATTTATCAAGATTGAGCGTTTTAAAATGAAGCCATGCTTATCTCAAAAGAAGATGACAAGAATTTGTGGGAACAATATCACATAATACTTCTTTCACACATTGTCCTGTACTGAATTTGATCCTGGCTTGATTCGGATGAAAGCTTGTTGGTAACTTGAGTTTCTCCACCAATCCTTGGCTTACAACATTGTTGTCGCTCTCGTAAACGAATGAAACTAAAGATGGGTGGCCTTCGATTAAACACCTTGTTCTCTACTACCCTTTCCATAATCTTTTTCTTTACTTCCTTTTCTTTTTCTTCAATTTCCCTTCCTTCTGCAGTTTATATTTCTTCTTTTTCTATTCTTTCTTTTTCTATTTTCTCCTTCAACGTATGTTGATCCTTCTTGGCTTGTCTTGGTGTCATGAATTTCAACTTCATTTCTTGCCCCTCATTCCTCAAATAAAGGGAACGTTCATCAAGATTAAGCGTTTTCAAATGAACCCATGCCCATCTCAAAAGAAGATGACAAGAGTTCGTGAGAACAATATCACATAATACTTCTTTCATTCATTGTCCTGTACTGAATTTGATCTTTGCTTGATTCGGATGAAAGTTTATTGGTAACTTGAGTTTCTCCACCAATCTTTGGCTTACAACATTGTTGTCGCTTTCCTAAACGAATGCAACTAAACATGGGTGGCCTTCGATTAAACACCTTGTTCTCTACTACCTTTTCCATAATCTTTTTCTTTACTTCCTTTTCTTTTTCTTCAATTTCCCTTCCTTCTGCAGTTTATATTTCTTTTTTTTCTATTGTTTATTTTTCTATTTTCTCCTTCAACGTATGTTGATCCTTCTTGGCTTCTCTTGGTGTCATGAATTTCAAATTCATTTCATGTCCCTCATGCCTCAAATAAAGGGAACATTTATCAAGATTGAGCGTTTTAAAATGAAGCCATGCCCATCTCAAAAGAAGATGACAAGAATTTGTGGGAACAATATCACATAATACTTCTTTCACACATTGTCCTGTACTGAATTTGATCCTGGCTTGATTCGGATGAAAGCTTGTTGGTAACTTGAGTTTCTCCACCAATCCTTGGCTTACAACATTGTTGTCGCTCTCGTAAACGAATGAAACTAAAGATGGGTGGCCTTCGATTAAACACCTTGTTCTCTACTACCCTTTCCATAATCTTTTTCTTTACTTCCTTTTCTTTTTCTTCAATTTCCCTTCCTTCTGCAGTTTATATTTCTTCTTTTTCTATTCTTTCTTTTTCTATTTTCTCCTTCAACGTATGTTGATCCTTCTTGGCTTGTCTTGGTGTCATGAATTTCAACTTCATTTCTTGCCCCTCATTCCTCAAATAAAGGGAACGTTCATCAAGATTAAGCGTTTTCAAATGAACCCATGCCCATCTCAAAAGAAGATGACAAGAGTTCGTGAGAACAATATCACATAATACTTCTTTCATTCATTGTCCTGTACTGAATTTGATCTTTGCTTGATTCGGATGAAAGTTTACTGGTAACTTGAGTTTCTCCACCAATCTTTGGCTTACAACATTGTTGTCGCTTTCGTAAACGAATGCAACTAAACATGTGTGGCCTTGGATTAAACACCTTGTTCGCTACTAACTTTTCCATATTCTTTTTCTTCAATTTCCCTTCCTTCTACAATTTATATTTCTTCTTTTTGTATTCTTTCTTTTTCTATTTCCCCTTCAACGTATGTTGATCCTTCTGGGCTTGTCTTGGTGTCATGAATTTCAAATTCATTTCATGTTCCTCATGCCTCAAATAAAGGAACATTCATCAAGATTGAGCGTTTTAAAATGAAGGCATGCCCATCTCCAAAGAAGATGACAAGAGTTCGTGGGAACAATATCACATAATACTTCTTTCATTCATTGTCCTGTACTGAATTTGATCCTTGCTTGATTCGGATGAAAGTTTATTGGTAACTTGAGTTTCTCCACCAATCTTTGCCTTACAACAATGTTGTCGCTTTCGTAAACGAATGCAACTAAACATGGGTGGCCTTCAATTAAACACCTTGTTCTCTACTACCTTTTCCATAATCTTTTTCTTCAATTTTCCTTCCTTCTACAGTTTATATTTCTTCGTTTTCTATTCTTTCTTTTTCTATTTCTCCTTCAACGTATGTTGATCCTTCTTGGCTTGTCTTGGTGTCATGAATTTCAAATTCATTTCATGTTCCTCATGCCTCAAATAAATGGAACATTCATCAAGATTGAGAGTTTTAAAATGAAGCCATGCCCATCTCAAAAGAAGATGACAAGAGTTCGTGAGAACAATATCACATAATACTTCTTTCATTCATTGTCCTGTACTGAATTTGATCCTTGCTTGATTCGGATGAAAGTTTATTGGTAACTTGAATTTCTCCACCAATCTTTGCCTTACAACATTGTTGTCACCTTCCTAAACGAATGCAACTAAACATGGGTGGCCTTCGATTAAACACCTTGTTCTCTACTACCTTTTCCATAATCTTTTTCTTTACTTCCTTTTCTTTTTCTTCAATTTCCCTTCCTTCTGCAGTTTATATTTCTTCTTTTTCTATTCTTTCTTTTTCTATTTTCTCCTTCAACGTATGTTGATCCTTCTTGGCTTGTCTTGGTGTCATGAATTTCAAATTCATTTCATGTTCCTCATGCCTCATATAAAGGGAACATTCATCAAGATTGAGCGTTTTAAAATGAAGCCATGCCCATCTCAAAAGAAGATGACAAGAGTTCGTGAGAACAATATCACATAATACTTCTTTCATTCATTGTCCTGTACTGAATTTGATCCTTGCTTGATTCGGATGAAAGTTTATTGGTAACTTGAGTTTCTCCACCAATCTTTGCCTTACAACATTCTTGTCGCCTTCCTAAACGAATGCAACTAAACATGGGTGGCCTTCGATTAAACACCTTGTTCTCTACTACCTTTTCCATAATCTTTTTCTTTACTTCCTTTTCTTTTTCTTCAATTTCCCTTCCTTCTGCAGTTTATATTTCTTCTTTTTCTATTCTTTCTTTTTCTATTTTCTCCTTCAACGTATGTTGATCCTTCTTGGCTTCTCTTGGTGGCATGAATTTCAAATTCATTTCATGTCCCTCATGCCTCAAATAAAGGGAACATTCATCAAGATTGAGCGTTTTAAAATGAAACCATGCCCATCTCAAAAGAAGATGACAAGAGTTCATGGGAACAATATCACATAATACTTCTTTCACACATTGTCCTGTACTGAATTTGATCCTTGCTTGATTCGGATGAAAGCTTGTTGGTAACTTGAGTTTCTCCACCAATCTTTGGCTTACAACATTGTTGTCGCTGTCGTAAACGAATCAAACTAAACATGGGTGGCCTTCGATTAAACACCTTGTTCACTACTACCTTTTCCATGATCTTTTTCTTTACTTCGTTTTTTTTTCTTCAATTTCCCTTCCTTCTGTAGTTTATATTTCTTCTTTTCCTATTCTTTCTTTTTCTATTTTCTCCTTCAACGTATGTTGATCCTTCTTGGCTTGTCTTGGTGTGATGAATTTCACCTTCATTTCATGTCCCTCATGCCTCAAATAAAGGGACCATTTATCAAGATTGAGCGTTTTAAAATGAAGTCATGCCCATCTCAAAAGAAGTTGACAAGAGTTCGTGGGAACAATATGGCATAATACTTCTTTCACACATTGTCCTGTACTGAATTTGATCCTTGCTTGATTCGAATGAAAGCTTGTTGGTAACTTGAGTTTCTCCACCAATCTTTGGCTTACAACATTGTTGTCGCTTTCGTAAACGAATGCAACTAAACAGGGGTGGCGTTCGATTAAACACCTTGTTCTCTACTACCTTTTCCATAATCTTTTTCTTTACTTCCTTTTCTTTTTCTTCAATTTCCCTTCCTTCTGCAGTTTATATTTCTTCTTTTTCTATTCTTTCTTTTTCTATTTTCTCCTTCAATGTATGTTGATCCTTCTTGGCTTGTCCTGGTGTCATGAATTTCAAATTCATTTCATGTCCTTGATGCCTCAAATAAAGGGAACATTTATCAAGATTGAGCATTTTAAAATGAAGCCATGCCCATCTAAAAAGAAGATGACAAGAGTTCGTGGGAACAATATCACATAATACTTCTTTCACACATTGTCCTGTACTGAATTTGATCCTTGCTTGATTCGGATGAAAGCTTGTTGGTAACTTGAGTTTCTCCACCAATCCTTGGCTTACAACACTGTTGTCGCTCTCGTAAACGAATGAAACTAAAGATGGGTGGCCTTCGATTAAACACCTTGTTCTCTACTACCTTTTCCATAATCTTTTTCTTTATTTCATTTTATTTTTCTTCGATTTCCCTTCCTTCTGCAGTTTATATTTCTTCTTTTTCTATTCTTTCTTTTTCTATTTTCTCCTTCAACGTATGTTGATCCTTCTTGGCTTGTCTTGGTGTCATTAATTTCAAATTCATTTCATGTCCCTGATGCCTCAAATAAAGGGACCATTTATCAAGATTGAGCGTTTTAAAATGAAGTCATGCCCATCTCAAAAGAAGATGACAAGAGTTCGTGGGAACAATATGGCATAATACTTCTTTCACACATTGTCCTGTACTGAATTTGATCCTTGCTTGATTCGGATGAAAGCTTGTTGGTAACTTGAGTTTCTCCACCAATCTTTGGCTTACAACATTGTTGTCGCTTTCGTAAACGAATGCAACTAAACATGGGTGGCGTTCGATTAAACACCTTGTTCTCTACTACCTTTTCCATAATCTTTTTCTTTACTTCCTTTTCTTTTTCTTCATTTTCCCTTCCTTCTGCAGTTTATATTTCTTCTTTTTCTATTCTTTCTTTTTCTATTTTCTCCTTCAATGTATGTTGATCCTTCTTGGCTTGTCCTGGTGTCATGAATTTCAAATTGATTTCATGTCCCTGATGCCTCAAATAAAGGGAACATTTATCAAGATTGAGCGTTTTAAAATGAAGTCATGCCCATCTCAAAAGAAGATGACAAAAGTTCGTGGGAACAATATGACATAATACTTCTTTCACACATTGTCCTGTACTGAATTTGATCCTTGCTTGATTCGGATGAAAGCTTGTTGGTAACTTGAGTTTCTCCACCAATCTTTGGCTTACAACATTGTTGTCGCTTTCGTAAACGAATGCAACTAAACATGGGTGGCGTTCGATTAAACACCTTGTTCTCTACTACCTTTTCCATAATCTTTTTCTTTACTTCCTTTTCTTTTTCTTCAATTTCCCTTCCTTCTGCAGTTTATATTTCTTCTTATTCTATTCTTTCTTTTTCTATTTTCCCCTTCAACGCATGTTGATCCTTCTTGGCTTGTCTTGGTGTCATGAATTTCAAATTCATTTCATGTCCCTCATGCCTCAAATAAAGGGAACATTTATCAAGATTGAGCGTTTTAAAATGAAGCCATGCCCATCTCAAAAGAAGATGACAAGATTTCGTGAGAGCAATATCACATCATACTTCTTTCACACATTGTCCTGTACTGAATTTTATCCTTGCTTGATTCGGATGAAAGCTTGCTGGTAACTTGAGTTTCTCCACCAATCTATGGCTTACAACATTGTTGTCGCTTTCGTAAACGAATGCAACTAAACATGGGTGGCTTTCGATTATACACCTTGTTCTCTACTACCTTTTCCATAATCTTTTTCTTTACTTCCATTTCTTTTTCTTCAATTTCCCTTCCTTTTGCAGTTTATTTTTCTTCTTATTCTATTCTTTCTTTTTCTATTTTCCCCTTCAACGTATGTTGATCCTTCTTGGCTTGTCTTGGTGTCATGAATTTCAAATTCATTTCATGTCCCTCATGCCTCAAATAAAGGGAACATTTATCAAGATTGAGCGTTTTAAAATGAAGCCATGCCCATCTCAAAAGAAGATGACAAGAATTTGTGGGAACAATATCACATAATACTTCTTTCACACATTGTCCTGTACTGAATTTGATCCTGGCTTGATTCGGATGAAAGCTTGTTGGTAACTTGAGTTTCTCCACCAATCCTTGGCTTATAACACTATTGTCGCTCTCGTAAACGAATGAAACTAAAGATGGGTGGCCTTCGATTAAACACCTTGTTCTCTACTACCTTTTCCATAATCTTTTTCTTTACTTCCTTTTCTTTTTCTTCAATTTCCCTTCCTTCTGCAGTTTATATTTCTTTTTTTTCTATTGTTTATTTTTCTATTTTCTCCTTCAACGTATGTTGATCCTTCTTGGCTTCTCTTGGTGTCATGAATTTCAAATTCATTTCATGTCCCTCATGCCTCAAATAAAGGGAACATTTATCAAGATTGAGCGTTTTAAAATGAAGCCATGCCCATCTCAAAAGAAGATGACAAGAGTTCGTGGGAACAATATCACATAATACTTCTTTCACACATTGTCCTGTACTGAATTTGATCCTGGCTTGATTCGGATGAAAGCTTGTTGGTAACTTGAGTTTCTCCACCAATCCTTGGCTTACAACACTGTTGTCGCTCTCGTAAACGAATGAAACTAAAGATGGGTGGCCTTCGATTAAACACCTTGTTCTCTACTACCTTTTCCATAATCTTTTTCTTTACTTCCTTTTCTTTTTCTTCAATTTCCCTTCCTTCTGCAGTTTATATTTCTTCTTTTTCTATTCTTTCTTTTTCTATTTTCTCCTTCAACGTATGTTGATCCTTCTTGGCTTGTCTTGGTGTCAAAAATTTCAACTTCATTTCTTGCCCCTCATTCCTCAAATAAAGGGAACGTTCATCAAGATTAAGCGTTTTCAAATGAACCCATGCCCATCTCAAAAGAAGATGACAAGAGTTCGTGAGAACAATATCACATAATACTTCTTTCATTCATTGTCCTGTACTGAATTTGATCTTTGCTTGATTCGGATGAAAGTTTATTGGTAACTTGAGTTTCTCCACCAATCTTTGGCTTACAACATTGTTGTCGCTTTCGTAAACGAATGCAACTAAACATGTGTGGCCTTGGATTAAACACCTTGTTCGCTACTAACTTTTCCATATTCTTTTTCTTCAATTTTCCTTCCTTCTACAATTTATATTTCTACTTTTTGTATTCTTTCTTTTTCTATTTCCCCTTCAACGTATGTTGATCCTTCTGGGCTTGTCTTGGTGTCATGAATTTCAAATTCATTTCATGTTCCTCATGCCTCAAATAAAGGAACATTCATCAAGATTGAGCGTTTTAAAATGAAGGCATGCCCATCTCCAAAGAAGATGACAAGAGTTCGTGGGAACAATATCTAATAATACTTCTTTCATTCATTGTCCTGTACTGAATTTGATCCTTGCTTGATTCGGATGAAAGTTTATTGGTAACTTGAGTTTCTCCACCAATCTTTGCCTTACAACAATGTTGTCGCTTTCGTAAACGAATGCAACTAAACATGGGTGGCCTTCAATTAAACACCTTGTTCTCTACTACCTTTTCCATAATCTTTTTCTTCAATTTTCCTTCCATCTACAGTTTATATTTCTTCGTTTTCTATTCTTTCTTTTTCTATTTCTCCTTCAACGTATGTTGATCCTTCTTGGCTTGTCTTGGTGTCATGAATTTCAAATTCATTTCATGTTCCTCATGCCTCAAATAAAGGGAACATTCATCAAGATTGAGCGTTTTAAAATGAAGCCATGCCCATCTCAAAAGAAGATGACAAGAGTTCGTGGGAGCAATATCACATAATACTTCGTTCACAAATTGTCATGTACTGAATTTGATCCTTGCTTGATTCGGGTGAGAGCTTGTTGGTAACTTGAGTTTCTCCACCAATCTTTGGCTTACAACATTGTTGTCGCTTTCCTAAACGAATGCAACTAAACATGTGTGGCCTTGGATAAAACACCTTGTTCGCTACTACCTTTTCCATATTCTTTTTCTTCAATTTCCCTTCCTTCTACAATTTATATTTCTTCTTTTTGTATTCTTTCTTTTTCTATTTCTCCTTCAACATATGTTGATCCTTCTGGGCTTGTCTTGGTGTCTTGAATTTCAAATTCATTTCATGTTCCTCATGCCTCAAATAAAGGGAACATTCATCAAGATTGAGCGTTTTAAAATGAAGCCATGCCCATCTCACAAGAAGATGACAAGAGTTCGTGGGAACAATATCACATAATACTTCTTTCATTCATTGTCCTGTACTGAATTTGATCCTTGCTTGATTCGGATGAAAGTTTATTGGTAACTTGAGTTTCTCCACCAATCTTTGCCTTACAACATTGTTGTCGCTTTCGTAAACGAATGCAACTAAACATGGGTGGCCTTCAATTAGACACCTTGTTCTCTACTACCTTTTCCATAATCTTTTTCTTCAATTTCCCTTCCTTCTACAGTTTATATTTCTTCTTTTTCTATTCTTTCTTTTTCTATTTCTCCTTCAACGTATGTTGATCCTTCTTGGCTTGTTTTGGTGTCATGAATTTCAAATTCATTTCATGTCCCTCATGCCTCAAATAAAGGGAACATTCATCAAGATTGAACGTTTTAAAATGAAACCATGCCCATCTCAAAAGTAGATGACAAGAGTTCGTGGGAAAAATATCACATAATACTTCTTTCATTCATTGTCCTGTACTAAATTTGATCCTTGCTTGATTGGGATGAAAGTTTATTGGTAACTTGAGTTTCTCCACCAATCTTTTCCTTACAACATTGTTGTCGCTTTCCTAAACGAATGCAACTAAACATGGGTGGCCTTCGATTAAACACCTTGTTGTCTACTACCTTTTCCATAATCTTTTTCTTTACTTCCTTTTCTTTTTCTTCAATTTCCCTTCCTTCTGCAGTTTATATTTCTTCTTTTTCTATTCTTTATTTTTCTATTTTCTCCTTCAACGTATGTTGATCCTTCTTGGCTTCTCTTGGTGTCATGAATTTCAAATTCATTTCATGTCCCTCATGCCTCAAATAAAGGGAACATTTATCAAGATTGAGCATTTTAAAATGAAGCCATGCCCATCTCAAAAGAAGATGACAAGAGTTGGTGGGAACAATATCACATAATACTTCTTTCACACATTGTCCTGTACTGAATTTGATCCTTGCTTGATTCGGATGAAAGCTTGTTGGTAATTTGAGTTTCTCCACCAATCCTTGGCTTACAACATTGTTGTCGCTCTCGTAAATGAATGAAACTAAACATGGGTGGCCTTCGATTAAACACCTTGTTCTCTACTATCTTTTCCGTACTCTTTTTCTTTACTTCCTTTTCTTTTTCTTCAATTTCCCTTCCTTCTGCAGTTTATATTTCTTCTTTTTCTATTTTCTCCTTCAACGTATGTTGATCCTTCTCGGCTTGTCTTGGTGTCATAAATTTCAACTTCATTTCATGTCCCTCATTCCTCAAATAAAGGGAACGTTCATCAAGATTGAGCGTTTTAAAATGAACCCATGCCCATCTCAAAAGAAGATGACAAGAGTTCGTGGGAGCAATATCACATAATACTTCTTTCACAAATTGTCATGTACTGAATTTGATCCTTGCTTGATTCGGGTGAGAGCTTGTTGGTAACTTGAGTTTCTCCACCAATCTTTGGCTTACAACGTTGTTGTCGCTTTCGTAAACGAACGCAACTAAACATGGGTGGCCTTCGATTAAACACCTTGTTCGCTACTACCTTTTCCATATTCTTTTTCTTCAATTTCCCTTCCTTCTACAGTTTATATTTCTTCTTTTTCTATTCTTTCTTTTTCTATTTCTCCTTCAACGTATGTTGATCCTTCTAGGCTTCTCTTGGTGTCATGAATTTCAAATTCATTTCATGTCCCTCATGCCTCAAATAAAGGGAACATTCATCAGGATTGAGCGTTTTAAAATGAAACCATGCCCATCTCCAAAGAAGATGACAAGAGTTCGTGGGAACAATATCACATAATACTTCTTTCATTCATTGTCCTGTACTGAATTTGATCCTTGCTTGATTCGGATGAAAGTTTATTGGTAACTTGAGTTTCTCCACCAATCTTTGGCTTACAACATTGTTGTCGCTTTCCTAAACGAATTCAACTGAACATGGGTGGCCTTCGATTAAACACCTTGTTCTCTCCTACCTTTTCCATAATCTTTTTCTTTACTTCCTTTTCTTTTTCTTCAATTTCCCTTCATTCTGCAGTTTATATTTCTTCTTTTTCTATTCTTTCTTTTTCTATTATCTCCTTCAACGTATGTTAATCCTCGTTGGCTTGTCTTAGTGTCATAAATTTCAAATTCATTTCATGTCCCTCATGCCTCAAATAAAGGGAACGTTCATCAAGATTGAGCGTTTTAAAATGAACCCATGCGCATCTCAAAAGAAGATGACAAGAGTTCGTAGGAGCAATATCAAATAATACTTCTTTCACAAATTGTCATGTACTGAATTTGATCCTTGCTTGATTCGGGTGAAAGCTTGTTGGTAACTTGAGTTTCTCCACCAATCATTGCCTTACAACATTGTTGTCGCTTTCCTAAACGAATGCAACTAAACATGGGTGGCCTTCGATTAAACACCTTGTTCTCTACTACCTTTTCCATAATCTTTTTCTTCAATTTCCCTTCCTTCTACAGTTTATATTTCATCTTTTTCTATTCTTTATTTTTCTATTTCTCCTTCAACGTATGTTAATTCTTCTTGGCTTCTCTTGGTGTCATGAATTTCAAATTCATTTCATGTCCTTCATGCCTCAAATAAAGGGAACATTGATCAATATTGAGCGTTTTAAAATGAAGCCATGCCCATCTCAAAAGAAGATGACAAGAGTTCGTGGGAACAATATCACATAATACTTCTTTCATACATTGTCCTGTACTGAATTTGATCCTTGCTTGATTCGGATGAAAGTTTGTTGGTAACTTGAGTTTCTCCACTAATCTTTCCCTTACAACATTGTTGTCGCTTTCCTAAACGAATGCAACTAAACATGGGTAGCCTTCGATTAAACACCTTGTTCTCTACTACCTTTTCCATAATCTTTTTCTTTACTTCCTTTTCTTTTTCTTCAATTTCCCTTCCTTCTACAGTTTATATTTCTTCTTTTTCTATTCTTTCTTTTTCTATTTTCTCCTTCAACGTATGTTGATCCTTCTTGGCTTCTCTTGGTGTCATGAATTTCAAATTCATTTCATGTCCCTCATTCCTCAAATAAAGGGAACATTTATCAAGATTGAGCGTTTTAAAATGAACCCATGCCCATCTCAAAAGAAGATGACAAGAGTTCGTGGGAGCAATATCACATAATACTTCTTTCACAAATTGTCATGTACTGAATTTGATCCTTGCTTGATTCGGGTGAAAGCTTGTTGGTAACTTGAGTTTCTCCATCAATCTTTGGCTTACAACATTGTTGTCGCTTTCCTAAACGTATGCAACTAAACATGGGTGGCCTACGATTAAACACCTTGTTCTCTACTATCTTTTCCATAATCTTTTTCTTCAATTTCCCTTCCTTCTACAGTTTATATTTCTTCTTTTTCTATTCTTTATTTTTCTATTTCTCCTTCAACGTATGTTAATTCTTCTTGGCTTCTCTTGGTGTCATGAATTTCAAATTCATTTCATGTCCTTCATGCCTCAAATAAAGGGAACATTGATCAAGATTGAGCGTTTTAAAATGAAGCCATGCCCATCTCAAAAGAAGATGACAAGAGTTCGTGGGAACAATATCACATAATACTTCTTTCATACATTGTCCTGTACTGAATTTGATCCTTGCTTGATTCGGATGAAAGTTTGTTGTTAACTTGAGTTTCTCCACTAATCTTTCCCTTACAACATTGTTGTCGCTTTCCTAAACGAATGCAACTAAACATGGGTAGCCTTCGATTAAACACCTTGTTCTCTACTACCTTTTCCATAATCTTTTTCTTTACTTCCTTTTCTTTTTCTTCAATTTCCCTTCCTTCTACAGTTTATATTTCTTCTTTTTCTATTCTTTCTTTTTCTATTTTCTCCTTCAACGTATGTTGATCCTTCTTGGCTTGTATTGGTGTCATAAATTTCAAATTCATTTCATGTCCCTGATGCCTCAAATAAAGGGAACGTTCATCAAGATTTAGCGTTTTAAAATGAACCCATGCCCATCTCAAAAGAAGATGACAAGAGTTCGTGGGAGCAATATCACATAATACTTCTTTCACAAATTGTCATGTACTGAATTTGATCCTTGCTTGATTCGGGTGAAAGCTTGTTGGTAACTTGAGTTTCTCCACCATTCTTTGGCTTACAACATTGTTGTCGCTTTCGTAAACGAATGCAACTAAACATGGGTGGCCTTCGATTAAACACCTTGTTCTCTACTACCTTTTCCATAATCTTTTTCTTCAATTTCCCTACCTTCTACAGTTTATATTTCTTCTCTTTCTATTCTTTCTTTTTCTATTTCTCCTTCAACGTATGTTGATCCTTCTTGGCTTGTCTTGGTGTCATGAATTTCATATTCATTTCATGTCTCTCATGCCTCAAATAAAGGGAACATTCATCAAGATTGAGCGTTTTAAAATGAAGCCATGCCCATCTCAAAAGAAGATGACAAGAGTTCGTGGGAACAATATCACATAATACTTCTTTCAAACATTGTCCTGTACTGAATTTGATCCTTGCTTGATTCGGATGAAAGTTTATTGGTAACTTGAGTTTCTCCACCAATCATTGCCTTACAACATTGTTGTCGCTTTCCTAAACGAATGCAACTAAACATGGGTGGCCTTCGATTAAACACCTTGTTCTCTACTACCTTTTCCATAATCTTTTTCTTTACTTCCTTTTCTTTTTCTTCAATTTCCCTTCCTTCTATAGTTTACATTTCTTCTTTTTCTATTCTTTATTTTTCTATTTCTCCTTCAACGTAGGTTAATCCTTCTTGGCTTGTCTTGGTGTCATGAATTTCATATTCATTTCATGTCCCTCATGCCTCAAATAAAGGGAACATTTATCAAGATTGAGCGTTTTAAAATGAAGCCATGCCCATCTCAAAAGAAGATGACAAGAGTTCGTGGGAACAATATCACATAATTCTTCTTTCATACATTGTCCTGTACTGAATTTGATCCTTGCTTGATTCGGATGAAAGTTTGTTGGTAACTTGAGTTTCTCCACTAATCTTTCCCTTACAACATTGTTGTCGCTTTCATAAACGAATGCAACTAAACCTGGGTGGCCTTCGATTAAACACCTTGTTCTCTACTACCTTTTCCATAATCTTTTTCTTTACTTCCTTTTCTTTTTCTTCAATTTCCCTTCCTTCTACAGTTTATATTTCTTCTTTTTCTATTCTTTCTTTTTCTATTTTCTCCTTCAATGTATGTTGATCCTTCTTGGCTTCTCTTGGTGTCATGAATTTCAAATTCATTTCATGTCCCTCATGCCTCAAATAAAGGGAACATTTATCAAGATTGAGCGTTTTAAAATGAAGCCATGCCCATCTCAAAAGAAGATGACAAGAGTTCGTGGGAACAATACCACATAATACTTCTTTCAAACATTGTCCTGTACTAAATTTGATCCTTGCTTGATTCGGATGAAAGCTTGTTGGTAACTTGAGTTTCTCCACCAATCTTTGCCTTACAACATTGTTGTCGCTTTCGTAAATGAATGCAACTAAACATGGGTGGCCTTCGATAAAACATCTTGTTCTCTACTACTTTTTCCATAATATTTTTCTTTACTTCCTTTTCTTTTTCTTCAATTTCCCTTCCTTCTGCAGTTTATATTTCTTCTTTTTGTATTCTTTCTTTTTCTATTTTCTCCTTCAACGTATGTTGATCCTTCTTGGCTTCTCTTGGTGTCTTGAATTTCAAATTCATTTCATGTTCCTCATGCCTCAAATAAAGGGAACATTCATCAAGATTGAGCGTTTTAAAATGAAGCCATGCCCATCTCACAAGAAGATGACAAGAGTTCGTTGGAACAATATCACATAATACTTCTTTCATTCATTGTCCTGTACTGAATTTGATCCTTGCTTGATTCGGATGAAAGTTTATTGGTAACTTGAGTTTCTCCACCAATCTTTGCCTTACAACATTGTTGTCGCTTTCGTAAACGAATGCAACTAAACATGGGTGGCCTTCAATTAGACACCTTGTTCTCTACTACCTTTTCCATAATCTTTTTCTTCAATTTCCCTTCCTTCTACAGTTTATATTTCTTCTTTTTCTATTCTTTCTTTTTCTATTTCTCCTTCAACGTAGGTTAATCCTTCTTGGCTTGTCTTGGTGTCATGAATTTCATATTCATTTCATGTCCCTCATGCCTCAAATAAAGGGACCATTTATCAAGATTGAGCGTTTTAAAATGAAGCCATGCCCATCTCAAAAGAAGATGACAAGAGTTCGTGGGAACAATATCACATAATACTTCTTTCATACATTGTCCTGTACTGAATTTGATCCTTGCTTGATTCGGATGAAAGTTTGTTGGTAACTTGAGTTTCTCCACTAATCTTTCCCTTACAACATTGTTGTCGCTTTCATAAACGAATGCAACTAAACCTGGGTGGCCTTCGATTAAACACCTTGTTCTCTACTACCTTTTCCATAATCTTTTTCTTTACTTCCTTTTCTTTTTCTTCAATTTCCCTTCCTTCTACAGTTTATATTTCTTCTTTTTCTATTCTTTCTTTTTCTATTTTCTCCTTCAATGTATGTTGATCCTTCTTGGCTTCTCTTGGTGTCATGAATTTCAAATTCATTTCATGTCCCTCATGCCTCAAATAAAGGGAACATTTATCAAGATTGAGCGTTTTAAAATGAAGCCATGCCCATCTCAAAAGAAGATGACAAGAGTTCGTGGGAACAATACCACATAATACTTCTTTCAAACATTGTCCTGTACTAAATTTGATCCTTGCTTGATTCGGATGAAAGCTTGTTGGTAACTTGAGTTTCTCCACCAATCTTTGCCTTACAACATTGTTGTCGCTTTCGTAAATGAATGCAACTAAACATGGGTGGCCTTCGATAAAACATCTTGTTCTCTACTACTTTTTCCATAATATTTTTCTTTACTTCCTTTTCTTTTTCTTCAATTTCCCTTCCTTCTGCAGTTTATATTTCTTCTTTTTGTATTCTTTCTTTTTCTATTTTCTCCTTCAACGTATGTTGATCCTTCTTGGCTTCTCTTGGTGTCTTGAATTTCAAATTCATTTCATGTTCCTCATGCCTCAAATAAAGGGAACATTCATCAAGATTGAGCGTTTTAAAATGAAGCCATGCCCATCTCACAAGAAGATGACAAGAGTTCGTGGGAACAATATCACATAATACTTCTTTCATTCATTGTCCTGTACTGAATTTGATCCTTGCTTGATTCGGATGAAAGTTTATTGGTAACTTGAGTTTCTCCACCAATCTTTGCCTTACAACATTGTTGTCGCTTTCGTAAACGAATGCAACTAAACATGGGTGGCCTTCAATTAGACACCTTGTTCTCTACTACCTTTTCCATAATCTTTTTCTTCAATTTCCCTTCCTTCTACAGTTTATATTTCTTCTTTTTCTATTCTTTCTTTTTCTATTTCTCCTTCAACGTATGTTGATCCTTCTTGGCTTGTTTTGGTGTCATGAATTTCAAATTCATTTCATGTCCCTCATGCCTCAAATAAAGGGAACATTCATCAAGATTGAACGTTTTAAAATGAAACCATGCCCATCTCAAAAGTAGATGACAAGAGTTCGTGGGAAAAATATCACATAATACTTCTTTCATTCATTGTCCTGTACTAAATTTGATCCTTGCTTGATTCGGATGAAAGTTTATTGGTAACTTGAGTTTCTCCACCAATCTTTTCCTTACAACATTGTTGTCGCTTTCCTAAACGAATGCAACTAAACATGGGTGGCCTTCGATTAAACACCTTGTTGTCTACTACCTTTTCCATAATCTTTTTCTTTACTTCCTTTTCTTTTTCTTCAATTTCCCTTCCTTCTGCAGTTTATATTTCTTCTTTTTCTATTCTTTATTTTTCTATTTTCTCCTTCAACGTATGTTGATCCTTCTTGGCTTCTCTTGGTGTCATGAATTTCAAATTCATTTCATGTCCCTCATGCCTCAAATAAAGGGAACATTTATCAAGATTGAGCATTTTAAAATGAAGCCATGCCCATCTCAAAAGAAGATGACAAGAGTTGGTGGGAACAATATCACATAATACTTCTTTCACACATTGTCCTGTACTGAATTTGATCCTTGCTTGATTCGGATGAAAGCTTGTTGGTAATTTGAGTTTCTCCACCAATCCTTGGCTTACAACATTGTTGTCGCTCTCGTAAATGAATGAAACTAAACATGGGTGGCCTTCGATTAAACACCTTGTTCTCTACTATCTTTTCCGTACTCTTTTTCTTTACTTCCTTTTCTTTTTCTTCAATTTCCCTTCCTTCTGCAGTTTATATTTCTTCTTTTTCTATTTTCTCCTTCAACGTATGTTGATCCTTCTCGGCTTGTCTTGGTGTCATAAATTTCAACTTCATTTCATGTCCCTCATTCCTCAAATAAAGGGAACGTTCATCAAGATTGAGCGTTTTAAAATGAACCCATGCCCATCTCAAAAGAAGATGACAAGAGTTCGTGGGAGCAATATCACATAATACTTCTTTCACAAATTGTCATGTACTGAATTTGATCCTTGCTTGATTCGGGTGAGAGCTTGTTGGTAACTTGAGTTTCTCCACCAATCTTTGGCTTACAACGTTGTTGTCGCTTTCGTAAACGAACGCAACTAAACATGGGTGGCCTTCGATTAAACACCTTGTTCGCTACTACCTTTTCCATATTCTTTTTCTTCAATTTCCCTTCCTTCTACAGTTTATATTTCTTCTTTTTCTATTCTTTCTTTTTCTATTTCTCCTTCAACGTATGTTGATCCTTCTAGGCTTCTCTTGGTGTCATGAATTTCAAATTCATTTCATGTCCCTCATGCCTCAAATAAAGGGAACATTCATCAGGATTGAGCGTTTTAAAATGAAACCATGCCCATCTCCAAAGAAGATGACAAGAGTTCGTGGGAACAATATCACATAATACTTCTTTCATTCATTGTCCTGTACTGAATTTGATCCTTGCTTGATTCGGATGAAAGTTTATTGGTAACTTGAGTTTCTCCACCAATCTTTGGCTTACAACATTGTTGTCGCTTTCCTAAACGAATTCAACTGAACATGGGTGGCCTTCGATTAAACACCTTGTTCTCTCCTACCTTTTCCATAATCTTTTTCTTTACTTCCTTTTCTTTTTCTTCAATTTCCCTTCATTCTGCAGTTTATATTTCTTCTTTTTCTATTCTTTCTTTTTCTATTATCTCCTTCAACGTATGTTAATCCTCGTTGGCTTGTCTTAGTGTCATAAATTTCAAATTCATTTCATGTCCCTCATGCCTCAAATAAAGGGAACGTTCATCAAGATTGAGCGTTTTAAAATGAACCCATGCGCATCTCAAAAGAAGATGACAAGAGTTCGTAGGAGCAATATCAAATAATACTTCTTTCACAAATTGTCATGTACTGAATTTGATCCTTGCTTGATTCGGGTGAAAGCTTGTTGGTAACTTGAGTTTCTCCACCAATCATTGCCTTACAACATTGTTGTCGCTTTCCTAAACGAATGCAACTAAACATGGGTGGCCTTCGATTAAACACCTTGTTCTCTACTACCTTTTCCATAATCTTTTTCTTCAATTTCCCTTCCTTCTACAGTTTATATTTCTTCTTTTTCTATTCTTTCTTTTTCTATTTTCTCCTTCAACGTATGTCGATCCTTCTTGGCTTGTCTTGGTGTCATGAATTTCAAATTCATTTCATGTCCCTCATGCCTCAAATAAAGGGAACTTTCATCAAGATTGAGCGTTTTAAAATGAAGCCATGCCCATCTCAAAAGAAGATGACAAGAGTTCGTGGGAACAATATCACATAATACTTCTATTACACATTTTCCTGTACTGAATTTGATCCTTGCTTGATTCGAATGAAAGCTTGTTGGTAACTTGAGTTTCTCCACCAATCTTTGGCTTACAACATTGTTGTCGCTTTCGTAAACGAATGCAACTAAACATGGGTGACCTTCGATTAAACACATTGTTCTCTACTACCTTTTCCATAATCATTTTCTTTACTTCCTTTTCTTTTTCTTCAATTTCCCTTCCTTTTGCAGTTTATTTTTCTTCTTTTTCTATTCTTTCTTTTTCTATTTTCTCCTTCAACGTATGTTGATCCTTCTTGGCTTCTCTTGGTGTCATAAATTTCAACTTCATTTCATGTCCGTCATGCCTCAAATAAAGGGAACGTTCATCAAGATTGAGCATTGTAAAATGAAGCCATGCCCATCTCAAAAGAAGATGACAAGGGTTCGTGGGAGCAATATCACATAATACTTCTTTCACACATTGTCTTGTACAGAATTTGATCCTTGCTTGATTCGGTTGAAAGTTTGTTGGTAACTTGAGTTTCTCCACCAATCTTTGGCTTACAACATTGTTGTCGCTTTCATAAACGTATGCAAGTAAACATGGGGGCCTTCGATTAAACACTTTTTCTTTACCTCCTTTTCTTTTTCTTCAATTTCCCTTCCTTCTACAATTTATATTTCTTCTTCTTTTATTCTTTCTTTTTCTATTTTCTCCTTCAACGTATGTTGATCCTTCTTGGCTTCTCCTGGTGTCATAAATTTCAAATTCATTTCATGTCCCTCATGCCTCAAATAAAGGGAACATTAATCAAGATTGAGCGTTTTAAAATGAAGCCATGCCCATCTCGAAAGAAGATGACAAGGGTTCGTGGGAGCTATATCACATAATACTTCTTCCACACATTGTCTTGTACTGAATTTGATCCTTGCTTGATTCGGATGAAAGCTTGTTGGTAACTTGAGTTTCTCCACCAATCTTTGGCTTACAACATTGTTGTCGCTTTCATAAACGAATGCAACTAAACATGCGTGGCCTTCGATAAAACACCTTGTTCTCTACTACCTTTTCCATAATCTTTTTCTTTACTTCCTTTTCTTTTTCTTCAATTTCCCTTCCTTCTATAGTTTACATTTCTTCTTTTTCTATTCTTTATTTTTCTATTTCTCCTTCAACGTATGTTAATCCTTCTTGGCTTGTCTTGGTGTCTTGAATTTCAAATTCATTTCATGTCCCTCATGCCTCAAATAAAGGGAACATTGATCAAGATTGAGCGTTTTAAAATGAAGCCATGCCCATCTCAAAAGAAGATGACAAGAGTTCGTGGGAACAATATCAGATAATAGTTCTTTCATTCATTGTCCTGTACTGAATTTGATCCTTGCTTGATTCGGATGAAAGTTTATTGGTAACTTGAGTTTCTCCACCAATCATTGCCTTACAACATTGTTGTTGCTTTCCTAAACGAATGAACTAAACATGGGTGGCCTTCGATTAAACACCTTGTTCTCTACTACCTTTTCCATAATCTTTTTCTTTACTTCCTTTTCTTTTTCTTCAATTTCCCTTCATTCTGCAGTTTATATTTCTTCTTTTTGTATTCTTTCTTTTTCTATTTTCTCCTTCAACGTATGTTGATCCTCTTGGGTTCTCTTGGTGTCATGAATTTCAAATTCATTTCATGTCCCTCATGCCTCAAATAAAGGGAACATTTATCAAGATTGAGCGTTTTAAAATGAAGCCATGCTCATCTCAAAAGAAGATCACAAGAGTTCGTGGGAACAATACCACATAATACTTCTTTCACACATTGTCCTGTACTGAATTTGATCCTTGCTTGATTCGCATGAAAGCTTGTTGGTAACTTGAGTTTCTCCACCAATCTTTCCCTTACAACATTGTTGTCGCTTTCCTGAACGAATGCAACTAAACATGGGTGGCCTTCGATTAAACACCTTGTTCTCTACTACCTTTTCCATAATCTTTTTCTTCAATTTCCCTACCTTCTACAATTTATATTTCTTCTCTTTCTATTCTTTCTTTTTCTATTTCTCCTTCAACGTATGTTGATCCTTCTTGGCTTGTCTTGGTGTCATGAATTTCATATTCATTTCATGTCCCTCATGCCTCAAATAAAGGGAACATTCATCAAGATTGAGCGTTTTAAAATGAAGCCATGCACATCTCAAAAGAAGATGACAAGAGTTCGTGGGAACAATATCACATAATACTTCTTTCATACAGTGTCCTGTACTGAATTTGATCCTTGCTTGATTCGGATGAAAGTTTGTTGGTAACTTGAGTTTCTCCACCAATCTTTCCCTTACAACATTGTTGTCGCTTTCCTAAACGAATGCAACTAAACATGGGTGGCCTTCGATTAAACACCTTGTTCTCTACTACCTTTTCCATAATCTTTTTCTTTACTTCCTTTTCTTTTTCTTCACTTTCCCTTCCTCCTGCAGTTTATATTTCTTCTTTTTCTATTCTTTCTTTTTCTATTTTCTCCTTCAACGTATGTTGATCCTTCTTGGCTTGTCTTCGTGTCATAAATTTCAAATTCATTTCATGTCCCTCATGCCTCATATAAAGGGAACGTTCAACAAGATTGAGCGTTTTAAAATGAACCCCTGCCCATCTCAAAAGAAGATGACAAGAGTTCCTGGGAGCAATATCACATAATACTTCTTTCACAAATTGTCATGTACTGAATATGATCCTTGCTTGATTCGGGTGAAAGCTTGTTGGTAACTTGAGTTTCTCCACCAATCTTAGGCTTACAACATTGTTGTCGCTTTCGTAAACGAATGCAACTAAACATGGGTGGCCTTCGATTAAACACCTTGTTCTCTACTATCTTTTCCATAATCTTTTTCTTCAATTTCCCTTCCTTCTACAGTTTATATTTCTTCTTTTTCTATTCTTTCTTTTTCTATTTCTCCTTCAACGTTTGTTGATCCTTCTTGGCTTGTCTTGGTGTCATGAATTTCAAATTCATTTCATGTCCCTCATGCCTCAAATAAAGGGAACATTCATCAAGATTGAGCGTTTTAAAATGAAACCATGCACATCTCAAAAGAAGATGACAAGAGTTCGTGGGAACAATATCACATAATACTTCTTTCATACAGTGTCCTGTACTGAATTTGATCCTTGCTTGATTCGGATGAAAGTTTGTTGGTAACTTGAGTTTCTCCACCAATCTTTCCCTTACAACATTGTTGTCGCTTTCCTAAACGAATGCAACTAAACATGGGTGGCCTTCGATTAAACACCTTGTTCTTTACTACCTTTTCCATAATCTTTTTCTTCAATTTCCCTACCTTCTACAATTTATATTTCTTCTCTTTCTATTCTTTCTTTTTCTATTTCTCCTTCAACGTATGTTGATCCTTCTTGGTTTGTCTTGGTGTCATGAATTTCATATTCATTTCATGTCCCTCATGCCTCAAATAAAGGGAACATTCATCAAGATTGAGCGTTTTAAAATGAAACCATGCACATCTCAAAAGAAGATGACAAGAGTTCGTGGGAACAATATCACATAATACTTCTTTCATACAGTGTCCTGTACTGAATTTGATCCTTGCTTGATTCGGATGAAAGTTTGTTGGTAACTTGAGTTTCTCCACCAATCTTTCCCTTACAACATTGTTGTCGCTTTCCTAAACGAATGCAACTAAACATGGGTGGCCTTCGATTAAACACCTTGTTCTCTACTACCTTTTCCATAATCTTTTTCTTTACTTCCTTTTCTTTTTCTTCACTTTCCCTTCCTCCTGCAGTTTATATTTCTTCTTTTTCTATTCTTTCTTTTTCTATTTTCTCCTTCAACGTATGTTGATCCTTCTTGACTTGTCTTCGTGTCATAAATTTCAAATTCATTTCATGTCCCTCATGCCTCATATAAAGGGAACGTTCAACAAGATTGAGCGTTTTAAAATGAACCCCTGCCCATCTCAAAAGAAGATGACAAGAGTTCCTGGGAGCAATATCACATAATACTTCTTTCACAAATTGTCATGTACTGAATATGATCCTTGCTTGATTCGGGTGAAAGCTTGTTGGTAACTTGAGTTTCTCCACCAATCTTAGGCTTACAACATTGTTGTCGCTTTCGTAAACGAATGCAACTAAACATGGGTGGCCTTCGATTAAACACCTTGTTCTCTACTATCTTTTCCATAATCTTTTTCTTCAATTTCCCTTCCTTCTACAGTTTATATTTCTTCTTTTTCTATTCTTTCTTTTTCTATTTCTCCTTCAACGTTTGTTGATCCTTCTTGGCTTGTCTTGGTGTCATGAATTTCAAATTCATTTCATGTCCCTCATGCCTCAAATAAAGGGAACATTCATCAAGATTGAGCGTTTTAAAATGAAACCATGCACATCTCAAAAGAAGATGACAAGAGTTCGTGGGAACAATATCACATAATACTTCTTTCATACAGTGTCCTGTACTGAATTTGATCCTTGCTTGATTCGGATGAAAGTTTGTTGGTAACTTGAGTTTCTCCACCAATCTTTCCCTTACAACATTGTTGTCGCTTTCCTAAACGAATGCAACTAAACATGGGTGGCCTTCGATTAAACACCTTGTTCTTTACTACCTTTTCCATAATCTTTTTCTTCAATTTCCCTACCTTCTACAGTTTATATTTCTTCTCTTTCTATTCTTTCTTTTTCTATTTCTCCTTCAACGTATGTTGATCCTTCTTGGCTTGTCTTGGTGTCATGAATTTCATATTCATTTCATGTCCCTCATGCCTCAAATAAAGGGAACATTGATCAAGATTGAGCGTTTTAAAATGAAGCCATGCCCATCTCAAAAGAAGATGACAAGAGTTCGTGGGAACAATATCAGATAATAGTTCTTTCATTCATTGTCCTGTACTGAATTTGATCCTTGCTTGATTCGGATGAAAGTTTATTGGTAACTTGAGTTTCTCCACCAATCATTGCCTTACAACATTGTTGTCGCTTTCCTAAACGAATGCAACTAAACATGGGTGGCCTTCGATTAAACACCTTGTTCTCTACTACCTTTTCCATAATCTTTTTCTTTACTTCCTTTTCTTTTTCTTCAATTTCCCTTCATTCTGCAGTTTATATTTCTTCTTTTTCTATTCTTTCTTTTTCTATTATCTCCTTCAACGTATGTTAATCCTCGTTGGCTTGTCTTGGTGTCATAAATTTCAAATTCATTTCATGTCCTTCATGCCTCAAATAAAGGGAACGTTCATCAAGATTGAGCGTTTTAAAATGAACCCATGCCCATCTCAAAAGAAGATGACAAGAGTTCGTAGGAGCAATATCAAATAATACTTCTTTCACAAATTGTCATGTACTGAATTTGATCCTTGCTTGATTCGGGTGAAAGCTTGTTGGTAACTTGAGTTTCTCCACCAATCTTTGGCTTACAACATTGTTGTCGCTTTCCTAAACGAATGCAACTAAACATGGGTGGCCTTCGATTAAACACCTTGTTCTCTACTATCTTTTCCATAATCTTTTTCTTTACTTCCTTTTCTTTTTCTTCAATTTCCCTTCCTTCTACAGTTTATATTTCTTCTTTTTCTATTCTTTCTTTTTCTATTTTCTCCTTCAACGTATGTTGATCCTTCTTGGCTTCTCTTGTGTCATGAATTTCAAATTCATTTCATGTCCCTCATGCCTCAAATAAAGGGAACATTTATCAAGATTGAGCGTTTTAAAATGAAGCCATGCCCATCTCAAAAGAAGATGACAAGAGTTCGTGGGAACAATACCACATAATACTTTTTTCACACATTGTCCTGTACTGAATTTGATCCTTGCTTGATTCGGATGAAAGCTTGTTGGTAACTTGAGTTTCTCCACCAATCTTTGCCTTACAACATTGTTGTCGCTTTCGTAAATGAATGCAACTAAACATGGGTGGCCTTCGATTAAACACCTTGTTCTCTACTACTTTTTCCATAATATTTTTCTTTACTTCCTTTTCTTTTTCTTCAATTTCCCTTCCTTCTGCAGTTTATATTTCTTCTTTTTGTATTCTTTCTTTTTCTATTTTCTCCTTCAACGTATGTTGATCCTTCTTGGCTTCTCTTGGTGTCATGAATTTCAAATTCATTTCATGTCCCTCATGCCTCAAAATAAAGGGAACATTTATCAAGATTGAGTGTTTTAAAATGAAGCCATGCCCATCTCAAAAGAAGATGACAAGAGTTCGTGGGAATAATACCACATAATACTTCTTTCACACATTGTCCTGTACTGAATTTGATCCTTGCTTGATTCGGATGAAAGCTTGTTGGTAACTTGAGTTTCTCCACCAATCTTTGCCTTACAACATTGTTGTCGCTTTCGTAAATGAATATAACTAAACATGGGTGGCCTTCGATTAAACACCTTGTTCTCTATTACCTTTTCCATAATCTTTTTCCTTACTTCCTTTTCTTTTTCTTCAATTTCCCTCCCTTCTACAGTTTATATTTCTTCTTTTTCTATTCTTTCTTTTTCTATTTTCTCCTTCAACGTATGTTGATCCTTCTTGGCTTGTCTTGGTGTCATAAATTTCAAATTCATTTCATGTCCCTCATGCCTCAAATAAAGGGAACTTTCATCAAGATTGAGCGTTTTAAAATGAACCCATGCCCATCTCAAAAGAAGATGACAAGAGTTCGTGGGAGCAATATCACATAATACTTCTTTCACAAATTGTCATGTACTGAATTTGATCCTTGCTTGATTCGGGTGAAAGCTTGTTGGTAACTTGAGTTTCTCCACCATTCTTTGGCTTACAACATTGTTGTCGCTTTCCTAAACGAATGCAACTAAACATGGGTGGCCTTCGATTAAACACCTTGTTCTCTACTACCTTTTCCATAATCTTTTTCTTCAATTTCCATACCTTCTACAGTTTATATTTCTTCTCTTTCTATTCTTTCTTTTTCTATTTCTCCTTCAACGTATGTTGATCCTTCTTGGCTTGTCTTGGTGTCATGAATTTCATATTCATTTCATGTCCCTCATGCCTCAAATAAAGGGAACATTCATCAAGATTGAGCGTTTTAAAATGAAGCCATGCCCATCTCAAAAGAAGATGACAAGAGTTCGTGGGAACAATATCACATAATACTTCTATTACACATTTTCCTGTACTGAATTTGATCCTTGCTTGATTCGAATGAAAGCTTGTTGGTAACTTGAGTTTCTCCACCAATCTTTGGCTTACAACATTGTTGTCGCTTTCGTAAACGAATGCAACTAAACATGGGTGACCTTCGATTAAACACATTGTTCTCTACTACCTTTTCCATAATCATTTTCTTTACTTCCTTTTCTTTTTCTTCAATTTCCCTTCCTTTTGCAGTTTATTTTTCTTCTTTTTCTATTCTTTCTTTTTCTATTTTCTCCTTCAACGTATGTTGATCCTTCTTGGCTTCTCTTGGTGTCATAAATTTCAACTTCATTTCATGTCCGTCATGCCTCAAATAAAGGGAACGTTCATCAAGATTGAGCATTGTAAAATGAAGCCATGCCCATCTCAAAAGAAGATGACAAGGGTTCGTGGGAGCAATATCACATAATACTTCTTTCACACATTGTCTTGTACAGAATTTGATCCTTGCTTGATTCGGTTGAAAGTTTGTTGGTAACTTGAGTTTCTCCACCAATCTTTGGCTTACAACATTGTTGTCGCTTTCATAAACGTATGCAAGTAAACATGGGGGCCTTCGATTAAACACTTTTTCTTTACCTCCTTTTCTTTTTCTTCAATTTCCCTTCCTTCTACAATTTATATTTCTTCTTCTTTTATTCTTTCTTTTTCTATTTTCTCCTTCAACGTATGTTGATCCTTCTTGGCTTCTCCTGGTGTCATAAATTTCAAATTCATTTCATGTCCCTCATGCCTCAAATAAAGGGAACATTAATCAAGATTGAGCGTTTTAAAATGAAGCCATGCCCATCTCGAAAGAAGATGACAAGGGTTCGTGGGAGCTATATCACATAATACTTCTTCCACACATTGTCTTGTACTGAATTTGATCCTTGCTTGATTCGGATGAAAGCTTGTTGGTAACTTGAGTTTCTCCACCAATCTTTGGCTTACAACATTGTTGTCGCTTTCATAAACGAATGCAACTAAACATGCGTGGCCTTCGATAAAACACCTTGTTCTCTACTACCTTTTCCATAATCTTTTTCTTTACTTCCTTTTCTTTTTCTTCAATTTCCATACCTTCTACAGTTTATATTTCTTCTCTTTCTATTCTTTCTTTTTCTATTTCTCCTTCAACGTATGTTGATCCTTCTTGGCTTGTCTTGGTGTCATGAATTTCATATTCATTTCATGTCCCTCATGCCTCAAATAAAGGGAACATTCATCAAGATTGAGCGTTTTAAAATGAAGCCATGCCCATCTCAAAAGAAGATGACAAGAGTTCGTGGGAACAATATCACATAATACTTCTATTACACATTTTCCTGTACTGAATTTGATCCTTGCTTGATTCGAATGAAAGCTTGTTGGTAACTTGAGTTTCTCCACCAATCTTTGGCTTACAACATTGTTGTCGCTTTCGTAAACGAATGCAACTAAACATGGGTGACCTTCGATTAAACACATTGTTCTCTACTACCTTTTCCATAATCATTTTCTTTACTTCCTTTTCTTTTTCTTCAATTTCCCTTCCTTTTGCAGTTTATTTTTCTTCTTTTTCTATTCTTTCTTTTTCTATTTTCTCCTTCAACGTATGTTGATCCTTCTTGGCTTCTCTTGGTGTCATAAATTTCAACTTCATTTCATGTCCGTCATGCCTCAAATAAAGGGAACGTTCATCAAGATTGAGCATTGTAAAATGAAGCCATGCCCATCTCAAAAGAAGATGACAAGGGTTCGTGGGAGCAATATCACATAATACTTCTTTCACACATTGTCTTGTACAGAATTTGATCCTTGCTTGATTCGGTTGAAAGTTTGTTGGTAACTTGAGTTTCTCCACCAATCTTTGGCTTACAACATTGTTGTCGCTTTCATAAACGTATGCAAGTAAACATGGGGGCCTTCGATTAAACACTTTTTCTTTACCTCCTTTTCTTTTTCTTCAATTTCCCTTCCTTCTACAATTTATATTTCTTCTTCTTTTATTCTTTCTTTTTCTATTTTCTCCTTCAACGTATGTTGATCCTTCTTGGCTTCTCCTGGTGTCATAAATTTCAAATTCATTTCATGTCCCTCATGCCTCAAATAAAGGGAACATTAATCAAGATTGAGCGTTTTAAAATGAAGCCATGCCCATCTCGAAAGAAGATGACAAGGGTTCGTGGGAGCTATATCACATAATACTTCTTCCACACATTGTCTTGTACTGAATTTGATCCTTGCTTGATTCGGATGAAAGCTTGTTGGTAACTTGAGTTTCTCCACCAATCTTTGGCTTACAACATTGTTGTCGCTTTCATAAACGAATGCAACTAAACATGCGTGGCCTTCGATAAAACACCTTGTTCTCTACTACCTTTTCCATAATCTTTTTCTTTACTTCCTTTTCTTTTTCTTCAATTTCCCTTCCTTCTATAGTTTACATTTCTTCTTTTTCTATTCTTTATTTTTCTATTTCTCCTTCAACGTATGTTAATCCTTCTTGGCTTGTCTTGGTGTCTTGAATTTCAAATTCATTTCATGTCCCTCATGCCTCAAATAAAGGGAACATTGATCAAGATTGAGCGTTTTAAAATGAAGCCATGCCCATCTCAAAAGAAGATGACAAGAGTTCGTGGGAACAATATCAGATAATAGTTCTTTCATTCATTGTCCTGTACTGAATTTGATCCTTGCTTGATTCGGATGAAAGTTTATTGGTAACTTGAGTTTCTCCACCAATCATTGCCTTACAACATTGTTGTTGCTTTCCTAAACGAATGAACTAAACATGGGTGGCCTTCGATTAAACACCTTGTTCTCTACTACCTTTTCCATAATATTTTTCTTTACTTCCTTTTCTTTTTCTTCAATTTCCCTTCCTTCTGCAGTTTATATTTCTTCTTTTTGTATTCTTTCTTTTTCTATTTTCTCCTTCAACGTATGTTGATCCTTCTTGGCTTCTCTTGGTGTCATGAATTTCAAATTCATTTCATGTCCCTCATGCCTCAAAATAAAGGGAACATTTATCAAGATTGAGTGTTTTAAAATGAAGCCATGCCCATCTCAAAAGAAGATGACAAGAGTTCGTGGGAATAATACCACATAATACTTCTTTCACACATTGTCCTGTACTGAATTTGATCCTTGCTTGATTCGGATGAAAGCTTGTTGGTAACTTGAGTTTCTCCACCAATCTTTGCCTTACAACATTGTTGTCGCTTTCGTAAATGAATATAACTAAACATGGGTGGCCTTCGATTAAACACCTTGTTCTCTATTACCTTTTCCATAATCTTTATCTTTACTTCCTTTTCTTTTTCTTCAATTTCCCTCCCTTCTACAGTTTATATTTCTTCTTTTTCTATTCTTTCTTTTTCTATTTTCTCCTTCAACGTATGTTGATCCTTCTTGGCTTGTCTTGGTGTCATAAATTTCAAATTCATTTCATGTCCCTCATGCCTCAAATAAAGGGAACTTTCATCAAGATTGAGCGTTTTAAAATGAACCCATGCCCATCTCAAAAGAAGATGACAAGAGTTCGTGGGAGCAATATCACATAATACTTCTTTCACAAATTGTCATGTACTGAATTTGATCCTTGCTTGATTCGGGTGAAAGCTTGTTGGTAACTTGAGTTTCTCCACCATTCTTTGGCTTACAACATTGTTGTCGCTTTCCTAAACGAATGCAACTAAACATGGGTGGCCTTCGATTAAACACCTTGTTCTCTACTACCTTTTCCATAATCTTTTTCTTCAATTTCCATACCTTCTACAGTTTATATTTCTTCTCTTTCTATTCTTTCTTTTTCTATTTCTCCTTCAACGTATGTTGATCCTTCTTGGCTTGTCTTGGTGTCATGAATTTCATATTCATTTCATGTCCCTCATGCCTCAAATAAAGGGAACATTCATCAAGATTGAGCGTTTTAAAATGAAACCATGCACATCTCAAAAGAAGATGACAAGAGTTCGTGGGAACAATATCACATAATACTTCTTTCATACAGTGTCCTGTACTGAATTTGATCCTTGCTTGATTCGGATGAAAGTTTGTTGGTAACTTGAGTTTCTCCACCAATCTTTCCCTTACAACATTGTTGTCGCTTTCCTAAACGAATGCAACTAAACATGGGTGGCCTTCGATTAAACACCTTGTTCTCTACTACCTTTTCCATAATCTTTTTCTTTACTTCCTTTTCTTTTTCTTCACTTTCCCTTCCTCCTGCAGTTTATATTTCTTCTTTTTCTATTCTTTCTTTTTCTATTTTCTCCTTCAACGTATGTTGATCCTTCTTGGCTTGTCTTCGTGTCATAAATTTCAAATTCATTTCATGTCCCTCATGCCTCATATAAAGGGAACGTTCAACAAGATTGAGCGTTTTAAAATGAACCCCTGCCCATCTCAAAAGAAGATGACAAGAGTTCCTGGGAGCAATATCACATAATACTTCTTTCACAAATTGTCATGTACTGAATATGATCCTTGCTTGATTCGGGTGAAAGCTTGTTGGTAACTTGAGTTTCTCCACCAATCTTAGGCTTACAACATTGTTGTCGCTTTCGTAAACGAATGCAACTAAACATGGGTGGCCTTCGATTAAACACCTTGTTCTCTACTATCTTTTCCATAATCTTTTTCTTCAATTTCCCTTCCTTCTACAGTTTATATTTCTTCTTTTTCTATTCTTTCTTTTTCTATTTCTCCTTCAACGTTTGTTGATCCTTCTTGGCTTGTCTTGGTGTCATGAATTTCAAATTCATTTCATGTCCCTCATGCCTCAAATAAAGGGAACATTCATCAAGATTGAGCGTTTTAAAATGAAACCATGCACATCTCAAAAGAAGATGACAAGAGTTCGTGGGAACAATATCACATAATACTTCTTTCATACAGTGTCCTGTACTGAATTTGATCCTTGCTTGATTCGGATGAAAGTTTGTTGGTAACTTGAGTTTCTCCACCAATCTTTCCCTTACAACATTGTTGTCGCTTTCCTAAACGAATCCAACTAAACATGGGTGGCCTTCGATTAAACACCTTGTTCTTTACTACCTTTTCCATAATCTTTTTCTTCAATTTCCCTACCTTCTACAATTTATATTTCTTCTCTTTCTATTCTTTCTTTTTCTATTTCTCCTTCAACGTATGTTGATCCTTCTTGGCTTGTCTTGGTGTCATGAATTTCATATTCATTTCATGTCCCTCATGCCTCAAATAAAGGGAACATTCATCAAGATTGAGCGTTTTAAAATGAAACCATGCACATCTCAAAAGAAGAAGACAAGAGTTCGTGGGAACAATATCACATAATACTTCTTTCAGACAGTGTCCTGTACTGAATTTGATCCTTGCTTGATTCGAATGAAAGCTTGTTGGTAACTTGAGTTTCTCCACCAATCTTTGGCTTACAACATTGTTGTCGCTTTCGTAAACGAATGCAACTAAACATGGGTGGCCTTCGATTAAACACCTTGTTCTTTACTATCTTTTCCATAATCTTTTTCTTCAATTTCCCTTCCTTCTACAGTTTATATTTCTTCTTTTTCTATTCTTTCTTTTTCTATTTCTCCTTCAACGTTTGTTGATCCTTCTTGGCTTGTCTTGGTGTCATGAATTTCAAATTCATTTCATGTCCCTCATGCCTCAAATAAAGGGAACATTAATCAAGATTGAGCGTTTTAAAATGAAACCATGCACATCTCAAAAGAAGATGACAAGAGTTCGTGGGAACAATATCACATAATACTTCTTTCATACAGTGTCCTGTACTGAATTTGATCCTTGCTTGATTCGGATGAAAGTTTGTTGGTAACTTGAGTTTCTCCACCAATCTTTCCTTTACAACATTGTTGTCGCTTTCCTAAACGAATGCAACTAAACATGGGTGGCCTTCGATTAAACACCTTGTTCTTTACTACCTTTTCCATAATCTTTTTCTTCAATTTCCCTACCTTCTACAATTTATATTTCTTCTCTTTCTATTCTTTCTTTTTCTATTTCTCCTTCAACGTTTGTTGATCCTTCTTGGCTTGTCTTGGTGTCATGAATTTCATATTCATTTCATGTCCCTCATGCCTCAAATAAAGGGAACATTCATCAAGATTGAGCGTTTTAAAATGAAACCATGCACATCTCAAAAGAAGATGACAAGAGTTCGTGGGAACAATATCACATAATACTTCTTTCATACAGTGTCCTGTACTGAATTTGATCCTTGCTTGATTCGGATGAAAGTTTGTTGGTAACTTGAGTTTCTCCACCAATCTTTCCCTTACAACATTGTTGTCGCTTTCCTAAACGAATGCAACTAAACATGGGTGGCCTTCGATTAAACACCTTGTTCTCTACTACCTTTTCCATAATCTTTTTCTTTACTTCCTTTTCTTTTTCTTCACTTTCCCTTCCTCCTGCAGTTTATATTTCTTCTTTTTCTATTCTTTCTTTTTCTATTTTCTCCTTCAACGTATGTTGATCCTTCTTGGCTTGTCTTCGTGTCATAAATTTCAAATTCATTTCATGTCCCTCATGCCTCATATAAAGGGAACGTTCAACAAGATTGAGCGTTTTAAAATGAACCCCTGCCCATCTCAAAAGAAGATGACAAGAGTTCCTGGGAGCAATATCACATAATACTTCTTTCACAAATTGTCATGTACTGAATATGATCCTTGCTTGATTCGGGTGAAAGCTTGTTGGTAACTTGAGTTTCTCCACCAATCTTAGGCTTACAACATTGTTGTCGCTTTCGTAAACGAATGCAACTAAACATGGGTGGCCTTCGATTAAACACCTTGTTCTCTACTATCTTTTCCATAATCTTTTTCTTCAATTTCCCTTCCTTCTACAGTTTATATTTCTTCTTTTTCTATTCTTTCTTTTTCTATTTCTCCTTCAACGTTTGTTGATCCTTCTTGGCTTGTCTTGGTGTCATGAATTTCATATTCATTTCATGTCCCTCATGCCTCAAATAAAGGGAACATTCATCAAGATTGAGCGTTTTAAAATGAAACCATGCACATCTCAAAAGAAGATGACAAGAGTTCGTGGGAACAATATCACATAATACTTCTTTCATTCATTGTCCTGTACTGAATTTGATCCTTGCTTGATTCGGATAAAAGTTTATTGGTAACTTGAGTTTCTCCACCAATCTTTGGCTTACAACATTGTTGTCGCTTTCGTAAACGAATGCAACTAAACATGGGTGGCCTTCGATTAAACACCTTGTTCTCTACTATCTTTTCCATAATCTTTTTCTTCAATTTCCCTTCCTTCTACAGTTTATATTTCTTCTTTTTCTATTCTTTCTTTTTCTATTTCTCCTTCAACGTTTGTTGATCCTTCTTGGCTTGTCTTGGTGTCATGAATTTCATATTCATTTCATGTCCCTCATGCCTCAAATAAAGGGAACATTCATCAAGATTGAGCGTTTTAAAATGAAACCATGCACATCTCAAAAGAAGATGACAAGAGTTCGTGGGAACAATATCACATAATACTTCTTTCATACAGTGTCCTGTACTGAATTTGATCCTTGCTTGATTCGGATGAAAGTTTGTTGGTAACTTGAGTTTCTCCACCAATCTTTCCCTTACAACATTGTTGTCGCTTTCCTAAACGAATGCAACTAAACATGGGTGGCCTTCGATTAAACACCTTGTTCTTTACTACCTTTTCCATAATCTTTTTCTTCAATTTCCCTACCTTCTACAATTTATATTTCTTCTCTTTCTATTCTTTCTTTTTCTATTTCTCCTTCAACGTATGTTGATCCTTCTTGGCTTGTCTTGGTGTCATGAATTTCATATTCATTTCATGTCCCTCATGCCTCAAATAAAGGGAACATTCATCAAGATTGAGCGTTTTAAAATGAAACCATGCACATCTCAAAAGAAGATGACAAGAGTTCGTGGGAACAATATCACATAATACTTCTTTCATTCACTGTCCTGTACTGAATTTGATCCTTGCTTGATTCGGATAAAAGTTTATTGGTAACTTGAGTTTCTCCACCAATCTTTGCCTTACAACATTGTTGTCGCTTTCCTAAACGAATGCAACTAAACATGGGTGGCCTTCGATTAAACACCTTGTTCTTTACTACCTTTTCCATAATCTTTTTCTTCAATTTCCCTACCTTCTACAATTTATATTTCTTCTCTTTCTATTCTTTCTTTTTCTATTTCTCCTTCAACGTATGTTGATCCTTCTTGGCTTGTCTTGGTGTCATGAATTTCATATTCATTTCATGTCCCTCATGCCTCAAATAAAGGGAACATTCATCAAGATTGAGCGTTTTAAAATGAACCCATGCACATCTCAAAAGAAGATGACAAGAGTTCGTGGGAACAATATCACATAATACTTCTTTCATACAGTGTCCTGTACTGAATTTGATCCTTGCTTGATTCGGATGAAAGTTTGTTGGTAACTTGAGTTTCTCCACCAATCTTTCCCTTAAAACATTGTTGTCGCTTTCCTAAACGAATGCAACTAAACATGGGTGGCCTTCGATTAAACACCTTGTTCTCTACTACCTTTTCCATAATCTTTTTCTTTACTTCCTTTTCTTTTTCTTCGATTTCCCTTCCTTCTGCAGTTTATATTTCTTCTTTTTCTATTCTTTCTTTTTCTATTTTCTCCTTCAACGTATGTTGATCCTTCTTGGCTTGTCTTGGTGTCATAAATTTCAAATTCATTTCATGTCCCTCATGCCTCAAATAAAGGGAACGTTCAACAAGATTGAGCGTTTTAAAATGAACCCATGCCCATCTCAAAAGAAGATGACAAGAGTTCGTGGGAACAATACCACATAATACCTCTTTCACACATTGTCCTGTACTGAATTTGATCCTTGCTTGATTCGGATGAAAGCTTGTTGGTAACTTGAGTTTCTCCACCAATCTTTGGCTTACAACATTGTTGTCGCTTTCGTAAACGAATGCAACTAAACATGGGTGGCCTTCGATTAAACACCTTGTTCTCTACTATCTTTTCCATAATCTTTTTCTTCAATTTCCCGTCCTTCTACAGTTTATATTTCTTCTTTTTCTATTCTTTCTTTTTCTATTTCTCCTTCAACGTTTGTTGATCCTTCTTGGCTTGTCTTGGTGTCATGAATTTCATATTCATTTCATGTCCCTCATGCCTCAAATAAAGGGAACATTCATCAAGATTGAGCGTTTTAAAATGAAACCATGCACATCTCAAAAGAAGATGACAAGAGTTCGTGGGAACAATATCACATAATACTTCTTTCATACACTGTCCTGTACTGAATTTGATCCTTGCTTGATTCGGATGAAAGTTTGTTGGTAACTTGAGTTTCTCCACCAATCTTTCCCTTACAACATTGTTGTCGCTTTCCTAAACGAATGCAACTAAACATGGGTGGCCTTCGATTAAACACCTTGTTCTTTACTACCTTTTCCATAATCTTTTTCTTCAATTTCCCTACCTTCTACAATTTATATTTCTTCTCTTTCTATTCTTTCTTTTTCTATTTCTCCTTCAACGTATGTTGATCCTTCTTGGCTTGTCTTGGTGTCATGAATTTCATATTCATTTCATGTCCCTCATGCCTCAAATAAAAGGAACATTCATCAAGATTGAGCGTTTTAAAATGAAACCATGCACATCTCAAAAGAAGATGACAAGAGTTCGTGGGAACAATATCACATAATACTTCTTTCATTCATTGTCCTGTACTGAATTTGATCCTTGCTTGATTCCGATAAAAGTTTATTGGTAACTTGAGTTTCTCCACCAATCTTTGGCTTACAACATTGTTGTCGCTTTCGTAAACGAATGCAACTAAACATGGGTGGCCTTCGATTAAACACCTTGTTCTCTACTATCTTTTCCATAATCTTTTTCTTCAATTTCCCTTCCTTCTACAGTTTATATTTCTTCTTTTTCTATTCTTTCTTTTTCTATTTCTCCTTCAACGTTTATTGATCCTTCTTGGCTTGTCTTGGTGTCATGAATTTCATATTCATTTCATGTCCCTCATGCCTCAAATAAAGGGAACATTCATCAAGATTGAGCGTTTTAAAATGAAACCATGCACATCTCAAAAGAAGATGACAAGAGTTCGTGGGAACAATATCACATAATACTTCTTTCATACAGTGTCCTGTACTGAATTTGATCCTTGCTTGATTCGGATGAAAGTTTGTTGGTAACTTGAGTTTCTCCACCAATCTTTCCCTTACAACATTGTTGTCGCTTTCCTAAACGAATGCAACTAAACATGGGTGGCCTTCGATTAAACACCTTGTTCTTTACTACCTTTTCCATAATCTTTTTCTTCAATTTCCCTACCTTCTACAATTTATATTTCTTCTCTTTCTATTCTTTCTTTTTCTATTTCTCCTTCAACGTATGTTGATCCTTCTTGGCTTGTCTTGGTGTCATGAATTTCATATTCATTTCATGTCCCTCATGCCTCAAATAAAGGGAACATTCATCAAGATTGAGCGTTTTAAAATGAAACCATGCACATCTCAAAAGAAGATGACAAGAGTTCGTGGGAACAATATCACATAATACTTCTTTCATTCATTGTCCTGTACTGAATTTGATCCTTGCTTGATTCGGATAAAATTTTATTGGTAACTTGAGTTTCTCCACCAATCTTTGCCTTACAACATTGTTGTCGCTTTCCTAAACGAATGCAACTAAACATGGGTGGCCTTCGATTAAACACCTTGTTCTCTACTACCTTTTCCATAATCTTTTTCTTTACTTCGTTTTCTTTTTCTTCAATTTCCCTTCTTCTACAGTTTATATTTCTTCTTTTTCTATTCTTTCTTTATCTATTTTCTCCTTCAACGTATGTTGATCCTTCTTGGCTTCTCTTGGTGTCATGAATTTCAAATTCATTTCATGTCCCTCATGCCTCAAATAAAGGGAACATTTATCAAGATTGAGCGTTTTAAAATAAAGCCATGCCCATCTCAAAAGAAGATGACAAGAGTTCGTGGGAACAATACGACATAAAACTTCTTTCACACATTGTCCTGTACTTAATTTGATCCTTGCTTGATTCGGATGAAAGCTTGTTGGTAACTTGAGTTTCTCCACCAATCTTTCCCTTACAACATTGTTGTCGCTTTCGTAAATGAATGCAACTAAACATGGGTGGCCTCCGATTAAACACCTTGTTCTCTACTACTTTTTCTTTACTTCCTTTTCTTTTTCTTCAATTTCCCTTCCTTCTGCAGTTTATATTTCTTCTTTTTCTATTATTTCTTTTTCTATTTTCTCTTTCAACATATGTTGATCCTTCTTGGCTTGTCTTGGTGTCATGAATTTCAAATTCATTTCATGTCCCTCATGCCTCAAATAAAGGGAGCGTTCATCAAGATTGAGCATTTTAAAATGAACCCATGCCCATCTCAAAAGAAGATGACAAGAGTTCGTGGGAGCAATATCACATAATACTTCTTTCACAAATTGTCATGTACTGAATTTGATCCTTGCTTGATCCGGGTGAAAGCTTGTTGGTAACTTGAGTTTCTCCACCAATCTTTGCCTTACAACATTATTGTCGCTTTCGTAAACGAATGCAACTAAACATGGGTGGCCTTCGTTTAAACACCTTGTTCTTTACTACCTTTTCCATAATCTTTTTCTTCAATTTCCCTTCCTTCTACAGTTTATATTTCTTCTTTTTCTATTCTTTCTTTTTCTATTTCTCCTTCAACGTTTGTTGATCCTTCTTGGCTTGTCTTGGTGTCATGAATTTCATATTCATTTCATGTCCCTCATGCCTCAAATAAAGGGAGCGTTCATCAAGATTGAGCGTTTTAAAATGAACCCATGCCCATCTCAAAAGAAGATGACAAGAGTTCGTGGGAGCAATATCACATAATACTTCTTTCACAAATTGTCATGTACTGAATTTGATCCTTGCTTGATCCGGGTGAAAGCTTGTTGGTAACTTGAGTTTCTCCACCAATCTTTGCCTTACAACATTATTGTCGCTTTCGTAAACGAATGCAACTAAACATGGGTGGCCTTCGTTTAAACACCTTGTTCTTTACTACCTTTTCCATAATCTTTTTCTTCAATTTCCCTTCCTTCTACAGTTTATATTTCTTCTTTTTCTATTCTTTCTTTTTCTATTTCTCCTTCAACGTTTGTTGATCCTTCTTGGCTTGTCTTGGTGTCATGAATTTCATATTCATTTCATGTCCCTCATGCCTCAAATAAAGGGAACATTCATCAAGATTGAGCGTTTTAAAATGAAACCATGCACATCTCAAAAGAAGATGACAAGAGTTCGTGGGAACAATATCACATAATACTTCTTTCATTCATTGTCCTGTACTGAATTTGATCCTTGCTTGATTCGGATAAAAGTTTATTGGTAACTTGAGTTTCTCCACCAATCTTTGCCTTACAACATTGTTGTCGCTTTCCTAAACGAATGCAACTAAACATGGGTGGCCTTCGATTAAACACCTTGTTCTATACTACCTTTTCCATAATCTTTTTCTTCAATTTCCCTACCTTCTACAATTTATATTTCTTCTCTTTCTATTCTTTCTTTTTCTATTTCTCCTTCAACGTATGTTGATCCTTCTTGGCTTGTCTTGGTGTCATGAATTTCATATTCATTTCATGTCCCTCATGCCTCAAATAAAGGGAACATTCATCAAGATTGAGCGTTTTAAAATGAAACCATGCACATCTCAAAAGAAGATGACAAGAGTTCGTGGGAACAATATCACATAATACTTCTTTCATTCATTGTCCTGTACTGAATTTGATCCTTGCTTGATTCGGATAAAAGTTTATTGGTAACTTGAGTTTCTCCACCAATCTTTGCCTTACAACATTGTTGTCGCTTTCCTAAACGAATGCAACTAAACATGGGTGGCCTTCGATTAAACACCTTGTTCTATACTACCTTTTCCATAATCTTTTTCTTCAATTTCCCTACCTTCTACAATTTATATTTCTTCTCTTTCTATTCTTTCTTTTTCTATTTCTCCTTCAACGTATGTTGATCCTTCTTGGCTTGTCTTGGTGTCATGAATTTCATATTCATTTCATGTCCCTCATGCCTCAAATAAAGGGAACATTCATCAAGATTGAGCGTTTTAAAATGAACCCATGCACATCTCAAAAGAAGATGACAAGAGTTCGTGGGAACAATATCACATAATACTTCTTTCATACAGTGTCCTGTACTGAATTTGATCCTTGCTTGATTCGGATGAAAGTTTGTTGGTAACTTGAGTTTCTCCACCAATCTTTCCCTTACAACATTGTTGTCGCTTTCCTAAACGAATGCAACTAAACATGGGTGGCCTTCGATTAAACACCTTGTTCTTTACTACCTTTTCCATAATCTTTTTCTTTACTTCCTTTTCTTTTTCTTCGATTTCCCTTCCTTCTGCAGTTTATATTTCTTCTTTTTCTATTCTTTCTTTTTCTATTTTCTCCTTCAACGTATGTTGATCCTTCTTGGCTTGTCTTGGTGTCATAAATTTCAAATTCATTTCATGTCCCTCATGCCTCAAATAAAGGGAACGTTCAACAAGATTGAGCGTTTTAAAATGAACCCATGCCCATCTCAAAAGAAGATGACAAGAGTTCGTGGGAACAATACCACATAATACCTCTTTCACACATTGTCCTGTACTGAATTTGATCCTTGCTTGATTCGGATGAAAGCTTGTTGGTAACTTGAGTTTCTCCACCAATCTTTGGCTTACAACATTGTTGTCGCTTTCGTAAACGAATGCAACTAAACATGGGTGGCCTTCGATTAAACACCTTGTTCTCTACTATCTTTTCCATAATCTTTTTCTTCAATTTCCCTTCCTTCTACAGTTTATATTTCTTCTTTTTCTATTCTTTCTTTTTCTATTTCTCCTTCAACGTTTGTTGATCCTTCTTGGCTTGTCTTGGTGTCATGAATTTCATATTCATTTCATGTCCCTCATGCCTCAAATAAAGGGAACATTCATCAAGATTGAGCATTTTAAAATGAAACCATGCACATCTCAAAAGAAGATGACAAGAGTTCGTGGGAACAATATCACATAATACTTCTTTCATACAGTGTCCTGTACTGAATTTGATCCTTGCTTGATTCGGATGAAAGTTTGTTGGTAACTTGAGTTTCTCCACCAATCTTTCCCTTACAACATTGTTGTCGCTTTCCTAAACGAATGCAACTAAACATGGGTGGCCTTCGATTAAACACCTTGTTCTTTACTACCTTTTCCATAATCTTTTTCTTCAATTTCCCTACCTTCTACAATTTATATTTCTTCTCTTTCTATTCTTTCTTTTTCTATTTCTCCTTCAACGTATGTTGATCCTTCTTGGCTTGTCTTGGTGTCATGAATTTCATATTCATTTCATGTCCCTCATGCCTCAAATAAAGGGAACATTCATCAAGATTGAGCGTTTTAAAATGAAACCATGCACATCTCAAAAGAAGATGACAAGAGTTCGTGGGAACAATATCACATAATACTTCTTTCATTCATTGTCCTGTACTGAATTTGATCCTTGCTTGATTCGGATAAAAGTTTATTGGTAACTTGAGTTTCTCCACCAATCTTTGCCTTACAACATTGTTGTCGCTTTCCTAAACGAATGCAACTAAACATGGGTGGCCTTCGATTAAACACCTTGTTCTCTACTACCTTTTCCATAATCTTTTTCTTTACTTCGTTTTCTTTTTCTTCAATTTCCCTTCTTCTACAGTTTATATTTCTTCTTTTTCTATTCTTTCTTTATCTATTTTCTCCTTCAACGTATGTTGATCCTTCTTGGCTTCTCTTGGTGTCATGAATTTCAAATTCATTTCATGTCCCTCATGCCTCAAATAAAGGGAACATTTATCAAGATTGAGCGTTTTAAAATAAAGCCATGCCCATCTCAAAAGAAGATGACAAGAGTTCGTGGGAACAATACGACATAAAACTTCTTTCACACATTGTCCTGTACTTAATTTGATCCTTGCTTGATTCGGATGAAAGCTTGTTGGTAACTTGAGTTTCTCCACCAATCTTTGCCTTACAACATTGTTGTCGCTTTCGTAAATGAATGCAACTAAACATGGGTGGCCTCCGATTAAACACCTTGTTCTCTACTACTTTTTCTTTACTTCCTTTTCTTTTTCTTCAATTTCCCTTCCTTCTGCAGTTTATATTTCTTCTTTTTCTATTATTTCTTTTTCTATTTTCTCTTTCAACATATGTTGATCCTTCTTGGCTTGTCTTGGTGTCATGAATTTCAAATTCATTTCATGTCCCTCATGCCTCAAATAAAGGGAGCGTTCATCAAGATTGAGCGTTTTAAAATGAACCCATGCCCATCTCAAAAGAAGATGACAAGAGTTCGTGGGAGCAATATCACATAATACTTCTTTCACAAATTGTCATGTACTGAATTTGATCCTTGCTTGATCCGGGTGAAAGCTTGTTGGTAACTTGAGTTTCTCCACCAATCTTTGCCTTACAGCATTATTGTCGCTTTCGTAAACGAATGCAACTAAACATGGGTGGCCTTCGTTTAAACACCTTGTTCTTTACTACCTTTTCCATAATCTTTTTCTTCAATTTCCCTTCCTTCTACAGTTTATATTTCTTCTTTTTCTATTCTTTCTTTTTCTATTTCTCCTTCAACGTTTGTTGATCCTTCTTGGCTTGTCTTGGTGTCATGAATTTCATATTCATTTCATGTCCCTCATGCCTCAAATAAAGGGAACATTCATCAAGATTGAGCGTTTTAAAATGAAACCATGCACATCTCAAAAGAAGATGACAAGAGTTCGTGGGAGCAATATCACATAATACTTCTTTCACAAATTGTCATGTACTGAATTTGATCCTTGCTTGATCCGGGTGAAAGCTTGTTGGTAACTTGAGTTTCTCCACCAATCTTTGCCTTACAACATTATTGTCGCTTTCGTAAACGAATGCAACTAAACATGGGTGGCCTTCGTTTAAACACCTTGTTCTTTACTACCTTTTCCATAATCTTTTTCTTCAATTTCCCTTCCTTCTACAGTTTATATTTCTTCTTTTTCTATTCTTTCTTTTTCTATTTCTCCTTCAACGTTTGTTGATCCTTCTTGGCTTGTCTTGGTGTCATGAATTTCATATTCATTTCATGTCCCTCATGCCTCAAATAAAGGGAACATTCATCAAGATTGAGCGTTTTAAAATGAACCCATGCCCATCTGAAAAGAAGATGACAAGAGTTCGTGGGAGCAATATCACATAATACTTCTTTCACAAATTGTCATGTACTGAATTTGATCCTTGCTTGATTCGGGTGAAAGCTTGTTGGTAACTTGAGTTTCTCCACCAATCTTTGGCTTACCACATTGTTGTCGCTTTCGTAAACGAATGCAACTAAACATGGGTGGCCTTCGATTAAACACCTTGTTCTCTACTATCTTTTCCATAATCTTTTTCTTCAATTTCCCTTCCTTCTACAGTTTATATTTCTTCTTTTTCTATTCTTTCTTTTTCTATTTCTCCTTCAACATTTGTTGATCCTTCTTGGCTTGTCTTGGTGTCATGAATTTCAAATTCATTTCATGTCCCTCATGCCTCAAATAAAGGGAACATTTATCAAGATTGAGCGTTTTAAAATAAAGCCATGCCCATCTCAAAAGAAGATGACAAGAGTTCGTGGGAACAATACGACATAATACTTCTTTCACACATTGTCCTGTACTTAATATGATCCTTGCTTGATTCGGATGAAAGCTTGTTGGTAACTTGAGTTTCTCCACCAATCTTTGCCTTACAACATTGTTGTCGCTTTCGTAAATGAATGCAACTAAACATGGGTGGCCTCCGATTAAACACCTTGTTCTCTACTATTTTTTCCATAATCTTTTTCTTTACTTCCTTTTCTTTTTCTTCAATTTCCCTTCCTTCTGCAGTTTATATTTCTTCTTTTTCTATTCTTTCTTTTTGTATTTTCTCTTTCAACGTATGTTGATCCTTCTTGGCTTGTCTTGGTGTCATGAATTTCAAATTCATTTCATGTCCCTCATGCCTCAAATAAAGGGAACGTTCATCAAGATTGAGCGTTTTAAAATGAACCCATGCCCATCTCAAAAGAAGATGACAAGAGTTCGTGGGAGCAATATCACATAATACTTCTTTCACAAATTGTCATGTACTGGATTTGATCCTTGCTTGATCCGGGTGAAAGCTTGTTGGTAACTTGAGTTTCTCCACCAATCTTTGCCTTACAACATTATTGTCGCTTTCGTAAACGAATGCAACTAAACATGGGTGGCCTTCGATTAAACACCTTGTTCTTTACTACCTTTTCCATAATCTTTTTCTTCAATTTCCCTACCTTCTACAATTTATATTTCTTCTCTTTCTATTCTTTCTTTTTCTATTTCTCCTTCAACGTATGTTGATCCTTCTTGGCTTGTCTTGGTGTCATGAATTTCATATTCATTTCATGTCCCTCATGCCTCAAATAAAGGGAACATTCATAGAGATTGAGCGTTTTAAAATGAAACCATGCACATCTCAAAAGAAGATGACAAGAGTTCGTGGGAACAATATCACATAATACTTCTTTCATTCATTGTCCTGTACTGAATTTGATCCTTGCTTGATTCGGTTGAAATTTTATTTGTAACTTGAGTTTCTCCACCAATCTTTGCCTTACAACATTGTTGTCGCTTTCCTAAACGAATGCAACTAAACATGGGTGGCCTTCGATTAAACACCTTGTTCTCTACTACCTTTTCCATAATCTTTTTCTTTACTTCCTTTTCTTTTTCTTCAATTTCCCTTCCTTCTACGGTTTATATTTCTTCTTTTTCTAGTCTTTCTTTTTCTATTTTCTCCTTCAACGTATGTTGATCCTTCTTGGCTTCTCCTGGTGTCATGAATTTCAAATTCATTTCATGTCCCTCATGCCTCAAATAAAGGGAACATTTATCAAGATTGAGCGTTTTAAAATAAAGCCATGCCCATCTCGAAAGAAGATGACAAGAGTTCGTGGGAGCAATATCACATAATACTTCTTTCACAAATTGTCATGTACTGAATTTGATCCTTGCTTGATTCGGGTGAAACCTTGTTGGTAACTTGTGTTTCTCTACCAATCTTTGGCTTACAACATTGTAGTCGCTTTCGTAAACGAATGCAACTAAACATGGATGGCCTTCGATTAAACACCTTGTTCTCTACTATCTTTTCCATAGTCTTTTTCTTCAATTTCCCTTCCTTCTACAGTTTATATTTCTTCTTTTTCTATTCTTTCTTTTTCTATTTCTCCTTCAACGTTTGTTGATCCTTCTTGGCTTGTCTTGGTGTCATGAATTTCAAATTCATTTCATGTCCCTCATGCCTCAAATAAAGGGAACATTCATCAAGATTGAACGTTTTAAAATGAAGCCATGCCCATCTCAAAAGAAGATGACAAGAGTTCGTGGGAACAATATCACATAATACTTCTTTCATACATTGTCCTGTACTGAATTTGATCCTTGCTTGATTCGGATGAAAGTTTGTTGGTAACTTGAGTTTCTCCACAATTCTTTCCCTTACAACATTGTTGTCGCTTTCCTAAGCGAATGCAACTAAACATGGGTGGCCTTCGATTAAACACCTTCTTCTCTACTACCTTTTCCATAATCTTTTTCTTTACTTCCTTTTCTTTTTCTTCCATTTCCCTTCCTTCTACAGTTTATATTTCTTCTTTTTCTATTCTTTCTTTTTCTATTTTCTCCTTCAACGTATGTTGATCCTTCTTGGCTTGTCTTGGTGTCATGAATTTCAAATTCATTTCATGTCCCTCATGCCTCAAATAAAGGGAACATTCATCAAGATTGAACGTTTTAAAATGAAGCCATGCCCATCTCAAAAGAAGATGACAAGAGTTCGTGGGAACAATATCACATAATACTTCTTTCATACATTGTCCTGTACTGAATTTGATCCTTGCTTGATTCAGATGAAAGTTTGTTGGTCACTTGAGTTTCTCCACCAATCTTTCCCTTACAACATTGTTGTCGCTTTCCTAATCGAATGCAACTAAACATGGGTGGCCTTCGATTAAACACCGTGTTCTCTACTACCTTTTCCATAATCTTTTTCTTTACTTCCTTTTCTTTTTCTTCGATTTCCCTTCCTTCTGCAGTTTATATTTCTTCTTTTTCTATTCTTTCTTTTTCTATTTTCTCCTTCAACGTATGTTGATCCTTCTTGGCTTGTCTTGGTGTCATAAATTTCAAATTCATTTCATGTCCCTCATGCCTCAAATAAAGGGAACGTTCATCAAGATTGAGCGTTTTAAAATGAACCCCTGCCCATCTCAAAAGAAGATGACAAGAGTTCGTGGGAGCAATATCACATAATACTTCTTTCACAAATTGTCCTGTACTGAATTTGATCCTTGCTTGATTCAGATGAAAGTTTGTTGGTCACTTGAGTTTCTCCACCAATCTTTCCCTTACAACATTGTTGTCGCTTTCCTAATCGAATGCAACTAAACATGGGTGGCCTTCGATTAAACACCGTGTTCTCTACTACCTTTTCCATAATCTTTTTCTTTACTTCCTTTTCTTTTTCTTCGATTTCCCTTCCTTCTGCAGTTTATATTTCTTCTTTTTCTATTCTTTCTTTTTCTATTTTCTCCTTCAACGTATGTTGATCCTTCTTGGCTTGTCTTGGTGTCATAAATTTCAAATTCATTTCATGTCCCTCATGCCTCAAATAAAGGGAACGTTCAACAAGATTGAGCGTTTTAAAATGAACCCATGCCCATCTCAAAAGAAGATGACAAGAGTTCGTGGGAACAATACCACATAATACTTCTTTCACACATTGTCCTGTACTGAATTTGATCCTTGCTTGATTCGGATGAAAGCTTGTTGGTAACTTGAGTTTCTCCACCAATCTTTGCCTTACACCATTGTTGTCGCTTTCGTAAACGAATGCAACTAAACATGGGTGGCCTTGGATTAAACACCTTGTTCTCTACTACCTTTTCCATAATCTTTTTCTTTACTTCCTTTTCTTTTTCTTCAATTTCCCTTCCTTCTGCAGTTTATATTTCTTCTTTTTCTATTCTTTCTTTTTCTATTTTCTCCTTCAACGTATGTTGATCCTTCTTGGCTTGTCTTGGTGTCATAAATTTCAAATTCATTTCATGTCCCTCATGCCTCAAATAAAGGGAACGTTCATCAAGATTGAGCGTTTTAAAATGAACCCATGCCCATCTCGAAAGAAGATGACAAGAGTTCGTGGGAGCAATATCACATAATACTTCTTTCACAAATTATCATGTACTGAATTTGATCCTTGCTTGATTCGGGTGAAAGCTTGTTGGTAACTTGTGTTTCTCCACCAATCTTTGGCTTACAACATTGTAGTCGCTTTCGTAAACGAATGCAACTAAACATGGATGGCCTTCGATTAAACACCTTGTTCTCTACTATCTTTTCCATAGTCTTTTTCTTCAATTTCCCTTCCTTCTACAGTTTATATTTCTTCTTTTTCTATTCTTTCTTTTTCTATTTCTCCTTCAACGTTTGTTGATCCTTCTTGGCTTGTCTTGGTGTCATGAATTTCAAATTCATTTCATGTCCCTCACGCCTCAAATACAGGGAACATTCATCAAGATTGAACGTTTTAAAATGAAGCCATGCCCATCTCAAAAGAAGATGACAAGAGTTCGTGGAAACAATATCACATAATACTTCTTTCATACATTGTCCTGTACTGAATTTGATCCTTGCTTGATTCGGATGAAAGTTTGTTGGTAACTTGAGTTTCTCCACAATTCTTTCCCTTACAACATTGTTGTCGCTTTCCTAAACGAATGCAACTAAACATGGGTGGCCTTCGATTAAACACCTTCTTCTCTACTACCTTTTCCATAATCTTTTTCTTTACTTCCTTTTCTTTTTCTTCAATTTCCCTTCCTTCTACAGTTTATATTTCTTCTTTTTCTATTCTTTCTTTTTCTATTTTCTCCTTCAACGTATGTTGATCCTTCTTGGCTTGTCTTGGTGTCATAAATTTCAAATTCATTTCATGTCCCTCATGCCTCAAATAAAGGGAACGTTCATCAAGATTGAGCGTTTTAAAATGAACCCATGCCCATCTCGAAAGAAGATGACAAGAGTTCGTGGGAGCAATATCACATAATACTTCTTTCACAAATTGTCATGTACTGAATTTGATCCTTGCTTGATTCGGGTGAAAGCTTGTTGGTAACTTGTGTTTCTCCACCAATCTTTGGCTTACAACATTGTAGTCGCTTTCGTAAAGGAATGCAACTAAACATGGGTGGCCTTCGATTACACACATTGTTCTCTACTACCTTTTCCATAATCTTTTTCTTTACTTCCTTTTCTTTTTCTTCAATTTCCCTTCCTTCTACAGTTTATATTTCTTCTTTTTCTATTCTTTCTTTTTCTATTATCTCCTTCAACGTATGTTGATCCTTCTTGGCTTGTCTTGGTGTCATGAATTTCAACTTCATTTCATGTCCCTCATGCCTCCAATAAAGAGAACGTTCATCAAGATTGAGCGTTTTAAAATGAAGCCATGTCCATCTCAAAAGAAGATGATAAGAGTTCGGGGGAGCAATATCACATAATACTTCTTTCACAAATTGTCATGTACTGAATTTGATCCTTGCTTGATTCGGGTGAAAGCTTGTTGGTTACTGTAGTTTCTCCACCAATCTTTGGTTGACAACAATGTTGTCGCTTTCGTAAACGAATGCAACAAAACATGGGTGGCCTTCGATTAAACACCTTGTTCTCTACTACCTTTTCCGTAATCTTTTTCTTTACTTCCTTTTCTTTTTCTTCAATTTCCCTTCCTTCTGCAGTTTATATTTCTTCTTTTTCTATTCTTTCTTTTTCTATTTTCTCCTTCAACGTATGTTGATCCTTCTTGGCTTGTCTTGGTGTCATGAATTTCAACTTCATTTCATGCCCCTCATTCCTCAAATAAAGGGAACGTACATCAAGATTGAGCATTTTAAAATGAAGCCATGCCCATCTCAAAAGAAGATGACAAGAGTTCGTGGGAACAACATCACATAATACATCTTTCACACATTGTCCTGTACTGAATTTTTTATCTTTGCTTGATTCGGATGAAAGCTTGATGGTAACTTGAATTTCTCCACCATTCTTTTGCTTACAACATAGTTGTCGCTTTCGTAAACGAATGCAACTAAACATGGGTGGCCTTCGATTAAAACCCTTGTTCTCTTCTACCTTTTCCGTAATCTTTTTCTTTACTTCCTTTTCTTTTTCTTCAATTTCCCTTCCTTCTGCAGTTTATATTTCTTCTTTTTCTATTCTTTCTTTTTCTATTTTCTCCTTCAACGTATGTTGATCCTTCTTGGCTTGTCTTGGTATCATGAATTTCAAATTCATTTCATGTCCCTCATGCCTCAAATAAAGGGAACGTTCATCAAGATTGAGCGTTTTAAAATGAAGCCATGTCCATCTCAAAAGAAGATGATAAGAGTTCGTGGGAGTAATATCACATAATACTTCTTTCACAAATTGTCATGTACTGAATTTGATCCTTGCTTGATTCGGGTGAAAGCTTGTTGGTTACTGTAGTTTCTCCACAATTCTTTCCCTTACAACATTGTTGTCGCTTTCCTAAACGAATGCAACTAAACATGGGTGGCCTTCGATTAAACACCTTCTTCTCTACTACCTTTTCCATAATCTTTTTCTTTACTTCCTTTTCTTTTTCTTCAATTTCCCTACCTTCTACAGTTTATATTTCTTCTCTTTCTATTCTTTTTCTATTTCTCCTTCAACGTATGTTGATCCTTCTTGGCTTGTCTTGGTGTCATGAATTTCAACTTCATTTCATGTCCCTCATGCCTCCAATAAAGGGAACGTTCATCAAGATTGAGCGTTTTAAAATGAAGCCATGTCCATCTCAAAAGAAGATGATAAGAGTTCGTGGGAGCAATATCACATAATACTTCTTTCACAAATTGTCATGTACTGAATTTGATCCTTGCTTGATTCGGGTGAAAGCTTGTTGGTTACTGTAGTTTCTCCACAATTCTTTCCCTTACAACATTGTTGTCGCTTTCCTAAACGAATGCAACTAAACATGGGTGGCCTTCGATTAAACACCTTCTTCTCTACTACCTTTTCCATAATCTTTTTCTTTACTTCCTTTTCTTTTTCTTCAATTTCCCTACCTTCTACAGTTTATATTTCTTCTCTTTCTATTCTTTTTCTATTTCTCCTTCAACGTATGTTGATCCTTCTTGGCTTGTCTTGGTGTCATGAATTTCATATTCATTTCATGTCCCTCATGCCTCAAATAAAGGGAACATTCATCAAGATTGAGCGTTTTAAAATGAAACCCTGCCCATCTCAAAAGAAGATGACAAGAGTTCGTGAGAACAATATCACATAATACTTCTTTCATTCATTGTCCTGTACTGAATTTGATCCTTGCTTGATTCGGATGAAAGTTTATTGGTAACTTGAGTTTCTCCACCAATCTTTGCCTTACAACATTGTTGTCGCTTTCCTAAACAAATGCAACTAAACATGGGTGGCCTCTGATTAAACACCTTGTTCTCTACTACCTTGTCCATAATCTTTTTCTTTACTTCCTTTTCTTTTTCTTCAATTTCCCTTCCTTCTGCAGTTTATATTTCTTCTTTTTCTATTCTTTCTTTTTCTATTTTCTCCTTCAACGTATGTTGATCCTTCTTGGCTTGTCTTGGTGTCATAAATTTCAAATTCATTTCATGTCCCGCATGCCTCAAATAAAGGGAACGTTCATCAAGATTGAGCGTTTTAAAATGAACCCATGCCCATCTCAAAAGAAGATGACAAGAGTTCGTGGGAGCAATATCACATAATACTTCTTTCACAAATTGTCATGTACTGAATTTGATCCTTGCTTGATTCGGGTGAAAGCTTGTTGGTAAGTTGAGTTTCTCCACCAATCTTTGGCTTACAACACTGTTGTCGCTTTCGTAAACGAATGCAACTAAACATGGGTGGCCTCTGATTAAACACCTTGTTCTCTACTACCTTGTCCATAATCTTTTTCTTCAATTTCCCTTCCTTCTACAGTTTATATTTCTTCTTTTTCTATTCTTTCTTTTTCTATTTTCTTCTTCAACGTATGTTGATCCTTCTTGGCTTCTCTTGGTGTCATGAATTTCAAATTCATTTCATGTCCCTCATGCCTCAAATAAAGGAAACATTTATCAAGATTGAGCGTTTTAAAATGAAGCCATGGCCATCTCAAAAGAAGATGACAAGAGTTCATGGGAGCAATATCACATAATACTTCTTTCACAAATTGTCATGTACTAAATTTTATCCTTGCTTGATTCGGGTGAAAGCTTGTTGGTTACTGTAGTTTCTCCACCAATCTTTGGTTGACAACATTGTTGTCGCTTTCGTAAACGAATGCAACTAAACAAGGGTGGCCTTCGATTAAACACCTTGTTCTCTACTACCTTTTCCATAATCTTTTTCTTTACTTCCTTTTCTTTTTCTTCAATTTCCCTTCCTTCTGCAGTTTATATTTCTTCTTTTTCTATTCTTTCTTTTTCTATTATCTCCTTCAACGTATGTTGATCTTTCTTGGCTTGTCTTGGTGTCATAAATTTCAACTTCATTTCATGTCCCTCATGCCTCCAATAAAGAGAACTTTCATCAAGATTGAGCGTTTTAAAATGAAGCCATGTCCATCTCAAAAGAAGATGATAAGAGTTCGTGGGAGCAATATCACATAATACTTCTTTCACAAATTGTCATGTACTGAATTTGATCCTTGCTTGATTCGGGTGAAAGCTTGTTGGTTACTGTAGTTTCTCCACCAATATTTGGGTGAGAACATTGTTGTCGCTTTCGTAAACGAATGCAACTAAACATGGGTGGCCTTCGATTAAACACCTTGTTCTCTACTACCTTTTCCGTAATCTTTTTCTTTACTTCCTTTTCTTTTTCTTCAATTTCCCTTCGTTCTGCAGTTTATATTTCTTCTTTTTCTATTCTTTCTTTTTCTATTTTCTCCTTCAACGTATGTTGATCCTTCTTGGCTTGTCTTGGTGTCATAAATTTCAACTTCATTTCATGTCCCTCATTCCTCAAATAAAGGGAACCTTCATCAAGATTGAGCGTTTTAAAATGAAGCCATGCCCATCTCAAAAGAAGATGACAAGAGTTCGTGGGAACAATATCACATAATACTTCTTTCACACATTGTTCTGTACTGAATTTGATCCTTGCTTGATTCGGATAAAAGCTTGTTGGTAAATTGAGTTTCTCCACCAATCTTTGCCTTACAACGTTGTTGTCGCTTTCGTAAACAAATGCAACTAAACATGGGTGGCCTTCGATTAAACACCTTGTTCTCTACTACCTTTTCCATAATCTTTTTCTTTACTTCCTTTTCTTTTTCCTCAATTTCCCTTCCTTCTGCAGTTTATATTTCTTCTTTTTCTATTCTTTCTTTTTCTATTTTCTCCTTCAATGTATGTTGATCCTTCTTGGCTTGTCTTGGTGTCATGAATTTCAACTTCATTTCATGCCCCTCATTCCTCAAATAAAGGGAACGTACATCAAGATTGAGCATTTTAAAATGAAGCCATGCCCATCTCAAAAGAAGATGACAAGAGTTCGTGGGAACAACATCACATAATACTTCTTTCACACATTGTCGTGTACTGAATTTTTTATCCTTGCTTGATTCGGATGAAAGCTTGATGGTAACTTGAATTTCTCCACCATTCTTTTGCTTACAACATAGTTGTCACTTTCGTAAACGAATGCAACTAAACATGGGTGGCCTTCGATTAAAAACCTTGTTCTCTTCTACCTTTTCCGTAATCTTTTTCTTTACTTCCTTTTCTTTTTCTTCAATTTCCCTTCCTTCTGCAGTTTATATTTCTTCTTTTTCTATTCTTTCTTTTTCTATTTTCTCCTTCAACGTATGTTGATCCTTCTTGGCTTGTCTTGGTATCATGAATTTCAAATTCATTTCATGTCCCTCATGCCTCAAATAAAGGGAACATTTTTCAAGATTGAGCGTTTTAAAATGAAGCCATGCCCATCTCAAAAGAAGATGACAAGAGTTCGTGGGAACAATATCACATAATACTTCTTTCACACATTGTCCTGTACTGAATTTGATCCTTGCTTGATTCGGATGAAAGCTTGTTGGTTACTGTAGTTTCTCCACCAATCTTTGGGTGACAACATTGTTGTCGCTTTCGTAAACGAATGCAACTAAACATGGGTGGCCTTCGATTAAACACCTTGTTCTCTACTACCTTTTCCATAATCTTTTTCTTTACTTCCTAATCTTTTTCTTCAATTTCCCTTCCTTCTACAATTTATATTTCTTCTTTTTCTATTCTTTCCTTTTCTATTATCTCCTTCAACGTATGTTGATCCTTCTTGGCTTGTCTTGGTGTCATGAATTTCAACTTCATTTCATGTCCCTCATGCCTCCAATAAAGAGAACGTTCATCAAGATTGAGCGTTTTAAAATGAAGCCATGTCCATCTCAAAAGAAGATGATAAGAGTTCGTGGGAGCAATATCACATAATACTTCTTTCACAAATTGTCATGTACTGAATTTGATCCTTGCTTGATTCGGGTGAAAGCTTGTTGGTTACTGTAGTTTCTCCACCAATCTTTGGTTTACAACAATGTTGTCGCTTTCGTAAACGAATGCAACAAAACATGGGTGGCCTTCGATTAAACACCTTGTTCTCTACTACCTTTTCCGTAATCTTTTTCTTTACTTCCTTTTCTTTTTCTTCAATTTCCCTTCCTTCTGCAGTTTATATTTCTTCTTTTTCTATTCTTTCTTTTTCTATTTTCTCCTTCAACGTATGTTGATCCTTCTTGGCTTGTCTTGGTGTCATGAATTTCAACTTCATTTCATGCCCCTCATTCCTCAAATAAAGGGAACGTACATCAAGATTGAGCATTTTAAAATGAAGCCATGCCCATCTCAAAAGAAGATGACAAGAGTTCGTGGGAACAACATCACATAATACATCTTTCACACATTGTCCTGTACTGAATTTTTTATCCTTGCTTGATTCGGATGAAAGCTTGATGGTAACTTGAATTTCTCCACCATTCTTTTTCTTACAACATAGTTGTCGCTTTCGTAAACGAATGCAACTAAACATGGGTGGCCTTCGATTAAAAACCTTGTTCTCTTCTACCTTTTCCGTAATCTTTTTCTTTACTTCCTTTTCTTTTTCTTCAATTTCCCTTCCTTCTGCAGTTTATATTTCTTCTTTTTCTATTCTTTCTTTTTCTATTTTCTCCTTCAACGTATGTTGATCCTTCTTGGCTTGTCTTGGTATCATGAATTTCAAATTCATTTCATGTCCCTCATGCCTCAAATAAAGGGAACGTTCATCAAGATTGAGCGTTTTAAAATGAAGCCATGTCCATCTCAAAAGAAGATGATAAGAGTTCGTGGGAGTAATATCACATAATACTTCTTTCACAAATTGTCATGTACTGAATTTGATGCTTGCTTGATTCGGGTGAAAGCTTGTTGGTTACTGTAGTTTCTCCACCAATCTTTGGGTGACAACAATGTTGTCGCTTTCGTAAACGAATGCAACCAAACATGGGTGGCCTTCGATTAAACACCTTGTTCTCTACTACCTTTTCCGTAATCTTTTTCTTTACTTCCTTTTCTTTTTCTTCAATTTCCCTTCCTTCTGCAGTTTATATTTCTTCTTTTTCTATTCTTTCTTTTTCTATTTTCTCCTTCAACGTATGTTGATCCTTCTTGGCTTGTCTTGGTGTCATAAATTTCAACTTCATTTCATGCCCCTCATTCCTCAAATAAAGGGAACGTACATCAAGATTGAGCATTTTAAAATGAAGCCATGCCCATCTGAAAAGAAGATGACAAGAGTTCGTGGGAACAATATCACATAATACTTCTTTCACACATTGTCCTGTACTGAATTTTTTATCCTTGCTTGATTCGGATGAAAGCTTGTTGGTAACTTGAATTTCTCCACCATTCTTTTGCTTACAACATAGTTGTCGCTTTCGTAAACGAATGCAACTAAACATGGGTGGCCTTCGATTAAAAACCTTGTTCTCTTCTACCTTTTCCGTAATCTTTTTCTTTACTTCCTTTTCTTTTTCTTCAATTTCCCTTCCTTCTGCAGTTTATATTTCTTCTTTTTCTATTTTCTCCTTCAACGTATGTTGATACTTCTTGGCTTCTCTTGGTATCATGAATTTCAAATTCATTTCATGTCCCTCATGCCTCAAATAAAGGGAACATTTATCAAGATTGAGCGTTTTAAAATGAAGCCATGCCCATCTCAAAAGAAGATGACAAGAGTTCGTGGGAACAATATCACATAATACTTCTTTCACACATTGTTCTATACTGGATTTTTTATCCTTGCTTGATTCGGATGAAAGCTTGTTGGTAACTTGAATTTCTCCACCAATCTTTGGCTTACAACATAGTTTTCGCTTTCGTAAACGAATGCAACTAAACATGGGTGGCCTTCGATTAAAAACCTTGTTCTCTTCTACCTTTTCCGTAATCTTTTTCTTTACTTCCTTTTCTTTTTCTTCAATTTCCCTTCCTTCTGCAGTTTATATTTCTTCTTTTTCTATTTTCTCCTTTAACGTATGTTGATCCTTCTTGGCTTCTCTTGGTGTCATGAATTTCAAATTCATTTCATGTCCCTCATGCCTCAAATAAAGGGAACATTTGTCAAGATTGAGCGTTTTAAAATGAAGCCATGCCCATCTCAAAAGAAGATGACAAGAGTTCGTGGGAACAATATCACATAATACTTCTTTCACACATTGTCGTGTACTGAATTTGATCCTTGCTTGATTCGGATGAAAGCTTGTTGGTAACTTGAGTTTCTCCACCAATCTTTGGCTTACAACATTGTTGTCGCTTTCGTAAACGAATGCAACTAAACATGGGTGGCCTTCGATTAAACACCTTGTTCTCTACTACCTTTTCCGTAATCTTTTTCTTTACTTCCTTTTCTTTTTCTTCAATTTCCCTTCCTTCTGCAGTTTATATTTCTTCTTTTTCTATTCTTTCTTTTTCTATTTTCTCCTTCAACGTATGTTGATCCTTCTTGGCTTGTCTTGGTGTCAAAAATTTCAACTTCATTTCATGTCCCTCATTCCTCAAATAAAGGGAACGTTCATCAAGATTGAGCGTTTTAAAATGAAGCCATGCCCATGTCAAAAGAAGATGACAAGAGTTCGTGGGAACAATATCACATAATACTTCTTTCACACATTGTCCTATTCTGGATTTTTTATCCTTGCTTGATTGGGATGAAAGCTTGTTGGTAACTTGAATTTCTCCACCAATCTTTGGCTTACAACATAGTTTTCGCTTTCGTAAACGAATGCAACTAAACATGGGTGGCCTTCGATTAAACACATTGTTCTCTACTACCTTTTCCGTAATCTTTTTCTTTACTTCCTTTTCTTTTTCTTCAATTTCCCTTCCTTCTACAGTTTATATTTCTTCTTTTTCTATTCTTTCTTTTTCTATTTTCTCCTTCAACGTATGTTGATCCTTCTTGGCTTGTCTTGGTGTCATAAATTTCAACTTCATTTCATGCCCTCATTCCTCAAATAAAGGGAACGTTCATCAAGATTGAGCGTTTTAAAATGAAGCCATGCCCATCTCAAAAGAAGATGACAAGAGTTCGTGGGAACAATATCACATAATACTTCTTTCACACATTGTCCTGTACTGGATTTTTTATCCTTGCTTGATTCGGATGAAAGCTTGTTGGTAACTTGAATTTCTCCACCAATCTTTGGCTTACAACATAGTTTTCGCTTTCGTAAACGAATGCTACTAAACATGGGTGACCTCTGATTAAACACCTTGTTCTCTTCTACCTTTTCCGTAATCTTTTTCTTTACTTCCTTTTCTTTTTCTTCAATTTCCCTTCCTTCTGCAGTTTATATTTCTTCTTTTTCTATTCTTTCTTTTTCTATTTTCTCCTTCAACGTATGTTGATCCTTCTTGGCTTGTCTTGGTGTCATAAATTTCAAAAGAAGATGACAAGAATTCGTGGGAGCAATATCACATAATACTTCTTTCACAAATTGTCATGTACTGAATTTGATCCTTGCTTGATTCGGGTGAAAGCTTGTTGGTAAGTTGAGTTTCTCCACCAATCTTTGGCTTACAACACTGTTGTCGCTTTCGTAAACGAATGCAACTAAACATGGGTGGCCTCTGATTAAACACCTTGTTCTCTACTACCTTGTCCATAATCTTTTTCTTCAATTTCCCTTCCTTCTACAGTTTATATTTCTTCTTTTTCTATTCTTTCTTTTTCTATTTTCTTCTTCAACGTATGTTGATCCTTCTTGGCTTCTCTTGGTGTCATGAATTTCAAATTCATTTCATGTCCCTCATGCCTCAAATAAAGGAAACATTTATCAAGATTGAGCGTTTTAAAATGAAGCCATGGCCATCTCAAAAGAAGATGACAAGAGTTCATGGGAGCAATATCACATAATACTTCTTTCACAAATTGTCATGTACTAAATTTTATCCTTGCTTGATTCGGGTGAAAGCTTGTTGGTTACTGTAGTTTCTCCACCAATCTTTGGTTGACAACATTGTTGTCGCTTTCGTAAACGAATGCAACTAAACAAGGGTGGCCTTCGATTAAACACCTTGTTCTCTACTACCTTTTCCATAATCTTTTTCTTTACTTCCTTTTCTTTTTCTTCAATTTCCCTTCCTTCTGCAGTTTATATTTCTTCTTTTTCTATTCTTTCTTTTTCTATTATCTCCTTCAACGTATGTTGATCTTTCTTGGCTTGTCTTGGTGTCATAAATTTCAACTTCATTTCATGTCCCTCATGCCTCCAATAAAGAGAACTTTCATCAAGATTGAGCGTTTTAAAATGAAGCCATGTCCATCTCAAAAGAAGATGATAAGAGTTCGTGGGAGCAATATCACATAATACTTCTTTCACAAATTGTCATGTACTGAATTTGATCCTTGCTTGATTCGGGTGAAAGCTTGTTGGTTACTGTAGTTTCTCCACCAATATTTGGGTGAGAACATTGTTGTCGCTTTCGTAAACGAATGCAACTAAACATGGGTGGCCTTCGATTAAACACCTTGTTCTCTACTACCTTTTCCGTAATCTTTTTCTTTACTTCCTTTTCTTTTTCTTCAATTTCCCTTCCTTCTGCAGTTTATATTTCTTCTTTTTCTATTCTTTCTTTTTCTATTTTCTCCTTCAACGTATGTTGATCCTTCTTGGCTTGTCTTGGTGTCATAAATTTCAACTTCATTTCATGTCCCTCATTCCTCAAATAAAGGGAACGTTCATCAAGATTGAGCGTTTTAAAATGAAGCCATGCCCATCTCAAAAGAAGATGACAAGAGTTCGTGGGAACAATATCACATAATACTTCTTTCACACATTGTTCTGTACTGAATTTGATCCTTGCTTGATTCGGATAAAAGCTTGTTGGTAAATTGAGTTTCTCCACCAATCTTTGCCTTACAACGTTGTTGTCGCTTTCGTAAACAAATGCAACTAAACATGGGTGGCCTTCGATTAAACACCTTGTTCTCTACTACCTTTTCCATAATCTTTTTCTTTACTTCCTTTTCTTTTTCCTCAATTTCCCTTCCTTCTGCAGTTTATATTTCTTCTTTTTCTATTCTTTCTTTTTCTATTTTCTCCTTCAATGTATGTTGATCCTTCTTGGCTTGTCTTGGTGTCATGAATTTCAACTTCATTTCATGCCCCTCATTCCTCAAATAAAGGGAACGTACATCAAGATTGAGCATTTTAAAATGAAGCCATGCCCATCTCAAAAGAAGATGACAAGAGTTCGTGGGAACAACATCACATAATACTTCTTTCACACATTGTCGTGTACTGAATTTTTTATCCTTGCTTGATTCGGATGAAAGCTTGATGGTAACTTGAATTTCTCCACCATTCTTTTGCTTACAACATAGTTGTCACTTTCGTAAACGAATGCAACTAAACATGGGTGGCCTTCGATTAAAAACCTTGTTCTCTTCTACCTTTTCCGTAATCTTTTTCTTTACTTCCTTTTCTTTTTCTTCAATTTCCCTTCCTTCTGCAGTTTATATTTCTTCTTTTTCTATTCTTTCTTTTTCTATTTTCTCCTTCAACGTATGTTGATCCTTCTTGGCTTGTCTTGGTATCATGAATTTCAAATTCATTTCATGTCCCTCATGCCTCAAATAAAGGGAACATTTTTCAAGATTGAGCGTTTTAAAATGAAGCCATGCCCATCTCAAAAGAAGATGACAAGAGTTCGTGGGAACAATATCACATAATACTTCTTTCACACATTGTCCTGTACTGAATTTGATCCTTGCTTGATTCGGATGAAAGCTTGTTGGTTACTGTAGTTTCTCCACCAATCTTTGGGTGACAACATTGTTGTCGCTTTCGTAAACGAATGCAACTAAACATGGGTGGCCTTCGATTAAACACCTTGTTCTCTACTACCTTTTCCATAATCTTTTTCTTTACTTCCTAATCTTTTTCTTCAATTTCCCTTCCTTCTACAATTTATATTTCTTCTTTTTCTATTCTTTCCTTTTCTATTATCTCCTTCAACGTATGTTGATCCTTCTTGGCTTGTCTTGGTGTCATGAATTTCAACTTCATTTCATGTCCCTCATGCCTCCAATAAAGAGAACGTTCATCAAGATTGAGCGTTTTAAAATGAAGCCATGTCCATCTCAAAAGAAGATGATAAGAGTTCGTGGGAGCAATATCACATAATACTTCTTTCACAAATTGTCATGTACTGAATTTGATCCTTGCTTGATTCGGGTGAAAGCTTGTTGGTTACTGTAGTTTCTCCACCAATCTTTGGTTGACAACAATGTTGTCGCTTTCGTAAACGAATGCAACAAAACATGGGTGGCCTTCGATTAAACACCTTGTTCTCTACTACCTTTTCCGTAATCTTTTTCTTTACTTCCTTTTCTTTTTCTTCAATTTCCCTTCCTTCTGCAGTTTATATTTCTTCTTTTTCTATTCTTTCTTTTTCTATTTTCTCCTTCAACGTATGTTGATCCTTCTTGGCTTGTCTTGGTGTCATGAATTTCAACTTCATTTCATGCCCCTCATTCCTCAAATAAAGGGAACGTACATCAAGATTGAGCATTTTAAAATGAAGCCATGCCCATCTCAAAAGAAGATGACAAGAGTTCGTGGGAACAACATCACATAATACATCTTTCACACATTGTCCTGTACTGAATTTTTTATCTTTGCTTGATTCGGATGAAAGCTTGATGGTAACTTGAATTTCTCCACCATTCTTTTGCTTACAACATAGTTGTCGCTTTCGTAAACGAATGCAACTAAACATGGGTGGCCTTCGATTAAAACCCTTGTTCTCTTCTACCTTTTCCGTAATCTTTTTCTTTACTTCCTTTTCTTTTTCTTCAATTTCCCTTCCTTCTGCAGTTTATATTTCTTCTTTTTCTATTCTTTCTTTTTCTATTTTCTCCTTCAATATATGTTGATCCTTGTTGGCTTGTCTTGGTATCATGAATTTCAAATTCATTTCATGTCCCTCATGCCTCAAATAAAGGGAACATTTTTCAAGATTGAGCGTTTTAAAATGAAGCCATGCCCATCTCAAAAGAAGATGACAGGAGTTCGTGGGAACAATATCACATAATACTTCTTTCACACAATGTCCTGTACTGAATTTGATCCTTGCTTGATTCGGATGAAAGCTTGTTGGTTACTGTAGTTTCTCCACCAATCTTTGGGTGACAACATTGTTGTCGCTTTCGTAAACGAATGCAACTAAACATGGGTGGCCTTCGATTAAACACCTTGTTCTCTACTACCTTTTCCATAATCTTTTTCTTTACTTCCTAATCTTTTTCTTCAATTTCCCTTCCTTCTGCAATTTATATTTCTTCTTTTTCTATTCTTTCTTTTTCTATTATCTCCTTCAACGTATGTTGATCCTTCTTGGCTTCTCTTGGTGTCATGAATTTCAAATTCATTTCATGTCCCTCATGCCTCAAATAAAGGGAACATTTGTCAAGATTGAGCGTTTTAAAATGAAGCCATGCCCATCTCAAAAGAAGATGACAAGAGTTCGTGGGAACAATATCACATAATACTTCTTTCACACATTGTCGTGTACTGAATTTGATCCTTGCTTGATTCGGATGAAAGCTTGTTGGTAACTTGAGTTTCTCCACCAATCTTTGGCTTACAACATTGTTGTCGCTTTCGTAAACGAATGCAACTAAACATGGGTGGCCTTCGATTAAACACCTTGTTCTCTACTACCTTTTCCGTAATCTTTTTCTTTACTTCCTTTTCTTTTTCTTCAATTTCCCTTCCTTCTGCAGTTTATATTTCTTCTTTTTCTATTCTTTCTTTTTCTATTTTCTCCTTCAACGTATGTTGATCCTTCTTGGCTTGTCTTGGTGTCAAAAATTTCAACTTCATTTCATGTCCCTCATTCCTCAAACAAAGGGAACGTTCATCAAGATTGAGCGTTTTAAAATGAAGCCATGCCCATGTCAAAAGAAGATGACAAGAGTTCGTGGGAACAATATCACATAATACTTCTTTCACACATTGTCCTATACTGGATTTTTTATCCTTGCTTGATTGGGATGAAAGCTTGTTGGTAACTTGAATTTCTCCACCATTCTTTTGCTTACAACATAGTTGTCGCTTTCGTAAACGAATGCAACTAAACATGGGTGGCCTTCGATTAAAAACCTTGTTCTCTTCTACCTTTTCCGTAATCTTTTTCTTTACTTCCTTTTCTTTTTCTTCAATTTCCCTTCCTTCTGCAATTTATATTTCTTCTTTTTCTATTCTTTCTATTTCTATTTTCTCCTTCAACGTATGTTGATCCTTCTTGGCTTGTCTTGGTGTCAAAAATTTCAACTTCATTTCATGTCCCTCATTCCTCAAATAAAGGGAACGTTCATCAAGATTGAGCGTTTTAAAATTTAGCCATGCCCATCTCAAAAGAAGATGACAAGAGTTCGTGGGAACAATATCACATAATACTTCTTTCACACATTGTCCTGTACTGAATTTTTTATCCTTGTTTGATTCGGATGAAAGCATATTGGTAACTTGAATTTCTCCACCAATCTTTGGCTTGCAACATAGTTTTCGCTTTCGTAAACGAATGCAACTAAACATGGGTGGCCTTCGATTAAAAACCTTGTTCTCTTCAACCTTTTCCGTACTCTTTTTCTTTACTTCCTTTTCTTTTTCTTCAATTTCCCTTCCTTCTGCAGTTTATATTTCTTCTTTTTCTATTTTCTCCTTCAACGTATGTTGATACTTCTTGGCTTCTCTTGGTATCATGAATTTCAAATTCATTTCATGTCCCTCATGCCTCAAATAAAGGGAACATTTATCAAGATTGAGCGTTTTAAAATGAAGCCATGCCCATCTCAAAAGAAGATGACAAGAGTTCGTGGGAACAATATCACATAATACTTCTTTCACACATTGTTCTATACTGGATTTTTTATCCTTGCTTGATTCGGATCAAAGCTTGTTGGTAACTTGAATTTCTCCACCAATCTTTGGCTTACAACATAGTTTTCGCTTTCGTAAACGAATGCAACTAAACATGGGTGGCCTTCGATTAAAAACCTTGTTCTCTTCTACCTTTTCCGTAATCTTTTTCTTTACTTCCTTTTCTTTTTCTTCAATTTCCCTTCCTTCTGCAGTTTATATTTCTTCTTTTTCTATTTTATCCTTTAACGTATGTTGATCCTTCTTGGCTTCTCTTGGTGTCATGAATTTCAAATTCATTTCATGTCCCTCATGCCTCAAATAAAGGGAACATTTGTCAAGATTGAGCGTTTTAAAATGAAGCCATGCCCATCTCAAAAGAAGATGACAAGAGTTCGTGGGAACAATATCACATAATACTTCTTTCACACATTGTCGTGTACTGAATTTGATCCTTGCTTGATTCGGATGAAAGCTTGTTGGTAACTTGAGTTTCTCCACCAATCTTTGGCTTACAACATTGTTGTCGCTTTCGTAAACGAATGCAACTAAACATGGGTGGCCTTCGATTAAACACCTTGTTCTCTACTACCTTTTCCGTAATCTTTTTCTTTACTTCCTTTTCTTTTTCTTCAATTTCCCTTCCTTCTGCAGTTTATATTTCTTCTTTTTCTATTCTTTCTTTTTCTATTTTCTCCTTCAACGTATGTTGATCCTTCTTGGCTTGTCTTGGTGTCAAAAATTTCAACTTCATTTCATGTCCCTCATTCCTCAAACAAAGGGAACGTTCATCAAGATTGAGCGTTTTAAAATGAAGCCATGCCCATGTCAAAAGAAGATGACAAGAGTTCGTGGGAACAATATCACATAATACTTCTTTCACACATTGTCCTATACTGGATTTTTTATCCTTGCTTGATTGGGATGAAAGCTTGTTGGTAACTTGAATTTCTCCACCATTCTTTTGCTTACAACATAGTTGTCGCTTTCGTAAACGAATGCAACTAAACATGGGTGGCCTTCGATTAAAAACCTTGTTCTCTTCTACCTTTTCCGTAATCTTTTTCTTTACTTCCTTTTCTTTTTCTTCAATTTCCCTTCCTTCTGCAATTTATATTTCTTCTTTTTCTATTCTTTCTATTTCTATTTTCTCCTTCAACGTATGTTGATCCTTCTTGGCTTGTCTTGGTGTCAAAAATTTCAACTTCATTTCATGTCCCTCATTCCTCAAATAAAGGGAACGTTCATCAAGATTGAGCGTTTTAAAATTTAGCCATGCCCATCTCAAAAGAAGATGACAAGAGTTCGTGGGAACAATATCACATAATACTTCTTTCACACATTGTCCTGTACTGAATTTTTTATCCTTGTTTGATTCGGATGAAAGCATATTGGTAACTTGAATTTCTCCACCAATCTTTGGCTTGCAACATAGTTTTCGCTTTCGTAAACGAATGCAACTAAACATGGGTGGCCTTCGATTAAAAACCTTGTTCTCTTCAACCTTTTCCGTACTCTTTTTCTTTACTTCCTTTTCTTTTTCTTCAATTTCCCTTCCTTCTGCAGTTTATATTTCTTCTTTTTCTATTTTCTCCTTCAACGTATGTTGATACTTCTTGGCTTCTCTTGGTATCATGAATTTCAAATTCATTTCATGTCCCTCATGCCTCAAATAAAGGGAACATTTATCAAGATTGAGCGTTTTAAAATGAAGCCATGCCCATCTCAAAAGAAGATGACAAGAGTTCGTGGGAACAATATCACATAATACTTCTTTCACACATTGTTCTATACTGGATTTTTTATCCTTGCTTGATTCGGATCAAAGCTTGTTGGTAACTTGAATTTCTCCACCAATCTTTGGCTTACAACATAGTTTTCGCTTTCGTAAACGAATGCAACTAAACATGGGTGGCCTTCGATTAAAAACCTTGTTCTCTTCTACCTTTTCCGTAATCTTTTTCTTTACTTCCTTTTCTTTTTCTTCAATTTCCCTTCCTTCTGCAGTTTATATTTCTTCTTTTTCTATTTTATCCTTTAACGTATGTTGATCCTTCTTGGCTTCTCTTGGTGTCATGAATTTCAAATTCATTTCATGTCCCTGATGCCTCAAATAAAGGGAACATTTGTCAAGATTGAGCGTTTTAAAATGAAGCCATGCCCATCTCAAAAGAAGATGACAAGAGTTCGTGGGAACAATATCACATAATACTTCTTTCACACATTGTCGTGTACTGAATTTGATCCTTGCTTGATTCGGATGAAAGCTTGTTGGTAACTTGAGTTTCTCCACCAATCTTTGGCTTACAACATTGTTGTCGCTTTCGTAAACGAATGCAACTAAACATGGGTGGCCTTCGATTAAACACCTTGTTCTCTACTACCTTTTCCGTAATCTTTTTCTTTACTTCCTTTTCTTTTTCTTCAATTTCCCTTCCTTCTGCAGTTTATATTTCTTCTTTTTCTATTCTTTCTTTTTCTATTTTCTCCTTCAACGTATGTTGATCCTTCTTGGCTTGTCTTGGTGTCAAAAATTTCAACTTCATTTCATGTCCCTCATTCCTCAAACAAAGGGAACGTTCATCAAGATTGAGCGTTTTAAAATGAAGCCATGCCCATGTCAAAAGAAGATGACAAGAGTTCGTGGGAACAATATCACATAATACTTCTTTCACACATTGTCCTATACTGGATTTTTTATCCTTGCTTGATTGGGATGAAAGCTTGTTGGTAACTTGAATTTCTCCACCAATCTTTGGCTTACAACATAGTTTTCGCTTTCGTAAACGAATGCAACTAAACATGGGTGGCCTTCGATTAAACACATTGTTCTCTACTACCTTTTCCGTAATCTTTTTCTTTACTTCCTTTTCTTTTTCTTCAATTTCCCTTCCTTCTGCAGTTTATATTTCTTCTTTTTCTATTCTTTCTTTTTCTATTTTCTCCTTCAACGTATGTTGATCCTTCTTGGCTTGTCTTGGTGTCATAAATTTCAACTTCATTTCATGCCCTCATTCCTCAAATAAAGGGAACGTTCATCAAGATTGAGCGTTTTAAAATGAAGCCATGCCCATCTCAAAAGAAGATGACAAGAGTTCGTGGGAACAATATCACATAATACTTCTTTCACACATTGTCCTGTACTGGATTTTTTATCCTTGCTTGATTCGGATGAAAGCTTGTTGGTAACTTGAATTTCTCCACCAATCTTTGGCTTACAACATAGTTTTCGCTTTCGTAAACGAATGCTACTAAACATGGGTGACCTTCGATTAAAAACCTTGTTCTCTTCTACCTTTTCCGTAATCTTTTTCTTTACTTCCTTTTCTTTTTCTTCAATTTCCCTTCCTTCTGCAGTTTATATTTCTTCTTTTTCTATTTTCTCCTTTAACGTATGTTGATCCTTCTTGGCTTCTCTTGGTGTCATGAATTTCAAATTCATTTCATGTCCCTCATGCCTCAAATAAAGGGAACATTTGTCAAGATTGAGCGTTTTAAAATGAAGCCATCCCATCTCAAAAGAAGATGACAAGAGTTCGTGGGAACAATATCACATAATACTTCTTTCACACATTGTCGTGTACTGAATTTGATCCTTGCTTGATTCGGATGAAAGCTTGTTGGTAACTTGAGTTTTCCACCAATCTTTGGCTTATAACATTGTTGTCGCTTTCGTAAACGAATGCAACTAAACATGGGTGGCCTTCGATTAAACACCTTGTTCTCTACTACCTTTTTCGTAATCTTTTTCTTTACTTCCTTTTCTTTTTCTTCAATTTCCCTTCCTTCTGCAGTTTATATTTCTTCTTTTTCTATTCTTTCTTTTTCTATTTTCTCCTTCAACGTATGTTGATCCTTCTTGGCTTGTCTTGGTGTCATAAATTTCAACTTCATTTCATGCCCTCATTCCTCAAATAAAGGGAACGTTCATCAAGATTGAGCGTTTTAAAATGAAGCCATGCCCATCTCAAAAGAAGATGACAAGAGTTCGTGGGAACAATATCACATAATACTTCTTTCACACATTGTCCTGTACTGGATTTTTTATCCTTGCTTGATTCGGATGAAAGCTTGTTGGTAACTTGAATTTCTCCACCAATCTTTGGCTTACAACATAGTTTTCGCTTTCGTAAACGAATGCTACTAAACATGGGTGACCTTCGATTAAAAACCTTGTTCTCTTCTACCTTTTCCGTAATCTTTTTCTTTACTTCCTTTTCTTTTTCTTCAATTTCCCTTCCTTCTGCAGTTTATATTTCTTCTTTTTCTATTTTCTCCTTTAACGTATGTTGATCCTTCTTGGCTTCTCTTGGTGTCATGAATTTCAAATTCATTTCATGTCCCTCATGCCTCAAATAAAGGGAACATTTGTCAAGATTGAGCGTTTTAAAATGAAGCCATCCCATCTCAAAAGAAGATGACAAGAGTTCGTGGGAACAATATCACATAATACTTCTTTCACACATTGTCGTGTACTGAATTTGATCCTTGCTTGATTCGGATGAAAGCTTGTTGGTAACTTGAGTTTTCCACCAATCTTTGGCTTATAACATTGTTGTCGCTTTCGTAAACGAATGCAACTAAACATGGGTGGCCTTCGATTAAACACCTTGTTCTCTACTACCTTTTTCGTAATCTTTTTCTTTACTTCCTTTTCTTTTTCTTCAATTTCCCTTCCTTCTGCAGTTTATATTTCTTCTTTTTCTATTCTTTCTATTTCTATTTTCTTCTTCAACGTATGTTGATCCTTCTTGGCTTGTCTTGGTGTCATAAATTTCAACTTCATTTCATGTCCCTCATTCCTCAAATAAAGGGAACGTTCATCAAGATTGAGCGTTTTAAAATGAAGCCATGCCATCTTAAAAGATGACAAGAGTTCGTGGGAACAATATCACATAATACTTCTTTCACACATTGTCGTGTACTGAATTTGATCCTTGCTTGATTCGGATGAAAGCTTGTTGGTAACTTGAGTTTCTCCACCAATCTTTGGCTTACAACATTGTTGTCGCTTTCGTAAACGAATGCAACTAAACATGGGTGGCCTTCGATTAAACACCTTGTTCTCTACTACCTTTTCCGTAATCTTTTTCTTTACTTCCTTTTCTTTTTCTTCAATTTCCCTTCCTTCTGCAGTTTATATTTCTTCTTTTTCTATTCTTTCTTTTTCTATTTTCTCCTTCAACGTATGTTGATCCTTCTTGGCTTGTCTTGGTGTCAAAAATTTCAACTTCATTTCATGTCCCTCATTCCTCAAATAAAGGGAACGTTCATCAAGATTGAGCGTTTTAAAATGAAGCCATGCCCATGTCAAAAGAAGATGACAAGAGTTCGTGGGAACAATATCACATAATACTTCTTTCACACATTGTCCTGTACTGGATTTTTTATCCTTGCTTGATTGGGATGAAAGCTTGTTGGTAACTTGAATTTCTCCACCAATCTTTGGCTTACAACATAGTTTTCGCTTTCGTAAACGAATGCAACTAAACATGGGTGGCCTTCGATTAAAAACCTTGTTCTCTTCTACCTTTTCCGTAATCTTTTTCTTTACTTCCTTTTCTTTTTCTTCAATTTCCCTTCCTTCTGCAGTTTATATTTCTTCTTTTTCTATTTTCTCCTTTAACGTATGTTGATCCTTCTTGGCTTCTCTTGGTGTCATGAATTTCAAATTCATTTCATGTCCCTCATGCCTCAAATAAAGGGAACATTTGTCAAGATTGAGTGTTTTAAAATGAAGCCATGCCCATCTCAAAAGAAGATGACAAGAGTTCGTGGGAACAATATCACATAATACTTCTTTCACACATTGTCGTGTACTGAATTTGATCCTTGCTTGATTCGGATGAAAGCTTGTTGGTAACTTGAGTTTCTCCACCAATCTTTGGCTTACAACATTGTTGTCGCTTTCGTAAACGAATGCAACTAAACATGGGTGGCCTTCGATTAAACACCTTGTTCTCTACTACCTTTTCCGTAATCTTTTTCTTCAATTTCCCTTCTTTCTGCAGTTTATATTTCTTCTTTTTCTATTCTTTCTTTTTCTATTTTCTCCTTCAACGTATGTTGATCCTTCTTGGCTTGTCTTGGTGTCATAAATTTCAACTTCATTTCATGTCCCTCATTCCTCAAATAAAGGGAACGTTCATCAAGATTGAGCGTTTTAAAATGAAGCCATGCCCATCTCAAAAGAAGATGACAAGAGTTCGTGGGAACAATATCACATAATACTTCTTTCACACATTGTCCTGTACTGGATTTTTTATCCTTGCATGATTCGGATGACAGCTTGTTGTTAACTTGAATTTCTCCACCAATCTTTGGCTTACAACATAGTTTTCGCTTTCGTAAACGAATGCAACTAAACATGGGTGGCCTTCGATTAAAAACCTTGTTCTCTTGTACCTTTTCCGTAATCTTTTTCTTTACTTCCTTTTCTTTTTCTTCAATTTCCCTTCCTTCTGCAGTTTATATTTCTTCTTTTTCTATTTTCTCCTTCAACGTATGTTGATCCTTCTTGGCTTCTCTTGGTGTCATGAATTTCAAATTCATTTCATGTCCCTCATGCCTCAAATAAAGGGAACATTTGTCAAGATTGAGCATTTTAAAATGAAGCCATGCCCATCTCAAAAGATGATGACAAGAGTTCGTGGTAACAATATCACATAATACTTCTTTCACACATTGTCCTGTACTGAATTTGATGCTTGCTTGATTCGGATGAAAGCTTGTTGGTAACTTGAGTTTCTCCACCAATCTTTGGCTTACAACATTGTTGTCGCTTTTGTAAACGAAAGCAACTAAACATGGGTGGCCTTCGATTAAACACCTTATTCTCTACTACCTTTTCCGTAATCTTTTTCTTTACTTCCTTTTCTTTTTCTTCAATTTCCCTTCCTTCTGAAGTTTATATTTCTTCTTTTTCTATTCTTTCTTTTTCTATTTTCTCCTTCAACGTCTGTTGATCCTTCTTGGCTTGTCTTGGTGTCATAAATTTCAACTTCATTTCATGTCCCTCATTCCTCAAATAAAGGGAACGTTCATCAAGATTGAGCGTTTTAAAATGAAGCCATGCCCATCTCAAAAGAAGATGACAAGAGTTCGTGGGAACAATATCATATAATACTTCTTTCACACATTGTCCTGTACTGAATTTTTTATCCTTGCTTGATTCGGATGAAAGCTTGTTGGTAACTTGAATTTCTCCACCAATCTTTGGCTTACAACATAGTTGTCGCTTTCGTCAACGAATGCAACTAAACATGGGTGGCCTTCGATTAAAAACCTTGTTCTCTTCTACCTTTTCCGTAATCTTTTTCTTTACTTCCTTTTCTTTTTCTTCAATTTCCCTTCCTTCTGCAGTTTATATTTCTTGTTTTTCTATTTTCTCCTTCAACGTATGTTGATCCTTCTTGGCTTCTCTTGGTGTCATGAATTTCAAATTCATTTCATGTCCCTCCTGCCTCAAATAAAGGGAACATTTATCAAGATTGAGCGTTTTAAAATGAAGACATGCCCATCTCAAAAGAAGATGACAAGAGTTCGTGGGAACAATATCACATAATACTTCTTTCACACATTGTCGTGTACTGAATTTGATCCTTGCTTGATTCGGATGAAAGCTTGTTGGTAACTTGAGTTTTCCACCAATCTTTGGCTTATAACATTGTTGTCGCTTTCGTAAACGAATGCAACTAAACATGGGTGGCCTTCGATTAAACACCTTGTTCTCTACTACCTTTTTCGTAATCTTTTTCTTTACTTCCTTTTCTTTTTCTTCAATTTCCCTTCCTTCTGCAGTTTATATTTCTTCTTTTTCTATTCTTTCTATTTCTATTTTCTTCTTCAACGTATGTTGATCCTTCTTGGCTTGTCTTGGTGTCATAAATTTCAACTTCATTTCATGTCCCTCATACCTCAAATAAAGGGAACATTTATCGATATTGAGCGTTTTAAAATTTAGCCATGCCCATCTCAAAAGAAGATGACAAGAGTTCGTGGGAACAATACCACATAATACTTCTTTCACACATTGTCCTGTACTGAATTTGATCCTTGCTTGATTCGGATCAAAGCTTGTGGGTAACTTGAGTTTCTCCACCAATCTTTGGCTTACAACATTGTTGTCGCTTTCGTAAACGAATGCAACTAAACATGGGTGGCCTTCGATTAAACACCTTGTTTTCTACTACCTTTTCCAAAATCTTTTTCTTTACTTCCTTTTCTTTTTCTTCAATTTCCCTTCCTTCTGCAGTTTATATTTCTTCTTTTTCTATTCTTTCTTTTTCTATTTCTCCTTCAACGTATGTTGATCCTTCTGGGCTTGTCTTGGTGTCATGAATTTCAAATTCATTTCATGTCCCTCATGCCTCAAATAAAGGGAACATTCAATAAGATTGAACGTTTTAAAATGAAGCCATGCCCATCTCAAAAGAAGATGACAAGAGTTCGTGGGAACAATATCACATAATACTTCTTTCATACATTGTCCTGTACTGAATTTGATCCTTGCTTGATTCGGATGAAAGTTTGTTGGTAACTTGAGTTTCTCCACCAATCTTTCCCTTACAACATTGTTGTCGCTTTCGTAAACGAATGCAACTAAACATGGGTGGCTTTCGATTAAACACCTTGTTCTCTACTAACTGTTCCATAATCTTTTTCATTACTTCCTTTTCTTTTTCTTCAATTTCACTTCCTTCTGCAGTTTATATTTCTTCTTTTTCTATTCTTTCTTTTTCTATTTCTCCTTCAACATATGTTGATCCTTCTTGGCTTCTTTTGGTGTCATGAATTTCAAATTCATTTCATGTCCCTCATGCCTCAAATAAAGGGAACATTCATCAAGATTGAACGTTTTAAAATGAAGCCATGCCCATCTCAAAAGAAGATGACAAGAGTTCGTGGGAACAATATCACATAATACTTCTTTCATACATTGTCCTGTACTGAATTTGATCCTTGCTTGATTCGGATGAAAGTTTGTTGGTAACTTGAGTTTCTCCACCAATCTTTCCCTTACAACATTGTTGTCGCTTTCGTAAACGAATGCAACTAAACATGGGTGGCTTTCGATTAAAGACCTTGTTCTCTACTAACTGTTCCATAATCTTTTTCATTACTTCCTTTTCTTTTTCTTCAATTTCACTTCCTTCTGCAGTTTATATTTCTTCTTTTTCTATTCTTTCTTTTTCTATTTCTCCTTCAACATATGTTGATCCTTCTTGGCTTCTTTTGGTGTCATGAATTTCAAATTCATTTCATGTCCCTCATACCTCAAATAAAGGGAACATTTATCGATATTGAGCGTTTTAAAATTTAGCCATGCCCATCTCAAAAGAAGATGACAAGAGTTCGTGGGAACAATACCACATAATACTTCTTTCACACATTGTCCTGTACTGAATTTGATCCTTGCTTGATTCGGATCAAAGCTTGTGGGTAACTTGAGTTTCTCCACCAATCTTTGGCTTACAACATTGTTGTCGCTTTCGTAAACGAATGCAACTAAACATGGGTGGCCTTCGATTAAACACCTTGTTTTCTACTACCTTTTCCAAAATCTTTTTCTTTACTTCCTTTTCTTTTTCTTCAATTTCCCTTCCTTCTGCAGTTTATATTTCTTCTTTTTCTATTCTTTCTTTTTCTATTTCTCCTTCAACGTATGTTGATCCTTCTTGGCTTGTCTTGGTGTCATGAATTTCAAATTCATTTCATGTCCCTCATGCCTCAAATAAAGGGAACATTTATCGATATTGAGCGTTTTAAAATTTAGCCATGCCCACCTCAAAAGAAGATGACAAGAGTTCGTGGGAACAATACCACATAATACTTCTTTCACACATTGTCCTGTACTGAATTTGATCCTTGCTTGATTCGGGTGAAAGCTTGTTGGTAACTGTAGTTTCTCCACCAATCTTTGGGTGACAACATTGTTGTCGCTTTCGTAAACGAATGCAACTAAACATGGGTGGCCTTCGATTAAACACCTTGTTTTCTACTACCTTTTCCGTAATCTTTTTCTTTACTTCCTTTTCTTTTTCTTCAATTTCCCTTCCTTCTGCAGTTTATATTTCTTCTTTTCTATTTTCTCCTTTCACGTATGTTGATCCTTCTTGGCTTCTCTTGGTGTCATGAATTTCAAATTCGTTTCATGTCCCTCATGCCTCAAATAAAGGGAACATTTATCAAGATTGAGCGTTTTAAAATGAAGCCATGCCCATCTCAAAAGAAGATGACAAGAGTTCGTGGGAACAATATCACATAATACTTCTTTCACACATTGTCCTGTACTGAATTTGATGCTTGCTTGATTCGGATGAAAGCTTGTTGGTAACTTGAGTTTCTCCACCAATCTTTGGCTTACAACGTTGTTGTCGCTTTCGTAAGCAACTAAACATGGGTGGCCTTCGATTAAACACCTTGTTCTCTACTACCTTTTCCGTAATCTTTTTCTTTACTTCCTTTTCTTTTTCTTCAATTTCCCTTCCTTCTGTAGTTTATATTTCTTCTTTTTCTATTCTTTCTTTTTCTATTTTCTCCTTCAACGTATGTTGATCCTTCTTGGCTTGTCTTGGTGTCATAAATTTCAACTTCATTTCATGTCCCTCATTCCTCAAATAAAGGGAACGTTCATCAAGATTGAGCGTTTTAAAATGAAGCCATGCCCATCTCAAAAGAAGATGACAAGAGTTCGTGGGAACAATATCACATAATACTTCTTTCACACATTGTCCTGTACTGGATTTTTTATCCTTGCTTGATTCGGATGAAAGCTTGTTGGTAACTTGAATTTCTCCACCAATCTTTGGCTTACAACATAGTTTTCGCTTTCGTAAACGAATGCAACTAAACATGGGTGGCCTTCGATTAAAAACCTTGTTCTCTTCTACCTTTTCCGTAATCTTTTTCTTTACTTCCTTTTCTTTTTCTTCAATTTCCCTTCCTTCTGCAGTTTATATTTCTTCTTTTTCTATTTTCTCCTTTAACGTATGTTGATCCTTCTTGGCTTCTCTTGGTGTCATGAATTTCAAATTCATTTCATGTCACTCATGCCTCAAATAAAGGGAACATTTGTCAAGATTGAGCGTTTTAAAATGAAGCCATGCCCATCTCAAAAGAAGATGACAAGAGTTCGTGGGAACAATATCACATAATACTTCTTTCACACATTGTCGTGTACTGAATTTGATCCTTGCTTGATTCGGAAGAAAGCTTGTTGGTAACTTGAGTTTCTCCACCAATCTTTGGCTTACAACATTGTTGTCGCTTTCGTAAACGAATGCAACTAAACATGGGTGGCCTTCGATTAAACACCTTGTTCTCTACTACCTTTTCTGTAATCTTTTTCTTTACTTCCTTTTCTTTTTCTTCAATTTCCCTTCCTTCTGCAGTTTATATTTCTTCTTTTTCTATTCTTTCTTTTTCTATTTTCTCCTTTAACGTATGTTGATCCTTCTTGGCTTGTCTTGGTGTCATAAATTTCAACTTCATTTCATGTCCCTCATTCCTCAAATAAAGGGAACGTTCATCAAGATTGAGCGTTTTAAAATGAAGCCATGTCCATCTCAAAAGAAGATGACAAGAGTTCGTGGGAACAATATCACATAATACTTCTTTCAAACATTGTCCTGTACTAGATTTTTTATCCTTGCTTGATTCGGATGAAAGCTTGTTGGTAACTTGAATTTCTCCACCAATCTTTGGCTTACAACATAGTTTTCGCTTTCGTAAACGAATGCAACTAAACATGGGTGACCTTCGATTAAAAACCTTGTTCTCTTCTACCTTTTCCGTAATCTTTTTCTTTACTTCCTTTTCTTTTTCTTCAATTTCCCTTCCTTCTGCAGTTTATATTTCTTCTTTTTCTATTTTCTCCTTTAACGTATGTTGATCCTTCTTGGCTTCTCTTGGTGTCATGAATTTCAAATTCATTTCATGTCCCTCATGCCTCAAATAAAGGGAACATTTGTCAAGATTGAGTGTTTTAAAATGAAGCCATGCCCATCTCAAAAGAAGATGACAAGAGTTCGTGGGAACAATATCACATAATACTTCTTTCACATATTGTCGTGTACTAAATTTGATCCTTGCTTGATTCGGATGAAAGCTTGTTGGTAACTTGAGTTTCTCCACCAATCTTTGGCTTACAACATTGTTGTCGCTTTCGTAAACGAATGCAACTAAACATGGGTGGCCTTCGATTAAACACCTTGTTCTCTACTACCTTTTCCGTAATCTTTTTCTTCAATTTCCCTTCTTTCTGCAGTTTATATTTCTTCTTTTTCTATTCTTTCTTTTTCTATTTTCTCCTTCAACGTATGTTGATCCTTCTTGGCTTGTCTTGGTGTCATGAATTTCAAATTCATTTCATGTCCCTCCTGCCTCAAATAAAGGGAACATTTATCAAGATTGAGCGTTTTAAAATTTAGCCATGCCCATCTCAAAAGAAGATGACAAGAGTTCGTGGGAACAATACCACATAATACTTCTTTCACACATTGTCCTGTACTGAATTTGATCCTTGCTTGATTCGGATGAAAGCTTGTTGGTAACTTGACTTTCTCCACCAATCTTTGGCTTACAACATTGTTGTCGCTTTCGTAAACGAATGCAACTAAACATGGGTGGCCTTCGATTAAACACCTTGTTCTCTACTACCTTTTCCATAATCTTTTTCTTTACTTCCTTTTCTTTTTCTTCAATTTCCCTTCCTTCTGCAGTTTATATTTCTTCTTTTTCTATTCTTTCTTTTTCTATTTTCTCCTTCAACGTATGTTGATCCTTCTTGGCTTCTCTGGGTGTCATGAATTTCAAATTCATTTCATGTCCCTCATGCCTCAAATAAAGGAAACATTTATCAAGATTCAGCGTTTTAAAATTTAGCCATGCCCATCTCAAAAGAAGATGACAAGAGTTCGTGGGAACAATACCACATAATACTTCTTTCACACATTGTCCTGTACTGAATTTGATCCTTGCTTGATTCGGATGAAAGCTTGTTGGTAACTTGAGTTTCTCCACCAATCTTTGGCTTACAACATTGTTGTCGCTTTCGTAAACGAATGCAACTAAACATGGGTGGCCTTCGATTAAACACCTTGTTCTCTACTATCTTTTCCATAATCTTTTTCTTCAATTTCCCTTCCTTCTACAGTTTATATTTCTTCTTTTTCTATTCTTTCTTTTTCTATTTCTCCTTCAACGTATGTTGATCCTTCTTGGCTTGTCTTGGTGTCATGAATTTCAAATTCATTTCATGTCCCTCATGCCTCAAATAAAAGGAACATTCATCAAGATTGAACGTTTTAAAATGAAGCCATCCCATCTCAAAAGAAGATGACAAGAGTTCGTGGGAACAATATCACATAATACTTCTTTCATACATTGTCCTGTACTGAATTTGATCCTTGCTTGATTCGGATGAAAGTTTGTTGGTAACTTGAGTTTCTCCACCAATCTTTCCCTTACAACATTGTTGTCGCTTTCGTAAACGAATGCAACTAAACATGGGTGGCTTTCGATTAAAGACCTTGTTCTCTACTAACTGTTCCATAATCTTTTTCATTACTTCCTTTTCTTTTTCTTCAATTTCACTTCCTTCTGCAGTTTATATTTCTTCTTTTTCTATTCTTTCTTTCTCTATTTTCTCCTTCAACGTATGTTGATCCTTCTTGGCTTCTCTTGGAGTCATGAATTTCAAATTCATTTCATGTCCCTCATGCCTCAAATAAAGGGAACATTTATCGATATTGAGCGTTTTAAAATTTAGCCATGCCCACCTCAAAAGAAGATGACAAGAGTTCGTGGGAACAATACCACATAATACTTCTTTCACACATTGTCCTGTACTGAATTTGATCCTTGCTTGATTCGGGTGAAAGCTTGTTGGTAACTGTAGTTTCTCCACCAATCTTTGGGTGACAACATTGTTGTCGCTTTCGTAAACGAATGCAACTAAACATGGGTGGCCTTCGATTAAACACCTTGTTTTCTACTACCTTTTCCGTAATCTTTTTCTTTACTTCCTTTTCTTTTTCTTCAATTTCCCTTCCTTCTGCAGTTTATATTTCTTGTTTTTCTATTTTCTCCTTCAACGTATGTTGATCCTTCTTGGCTTCTCTTGGTGTCATGAATTTCAAATTCATTTCATGTCCCTCATTCCTCAAATAAAGGGAACGTTCATCAAGATTGAGCGTTTTAAAATGAAGCCATGCCCATCTCAAAAGAAGATGACAAGAGTTCGTGGGAACAATATCACATAATACTTCTTTCACACATTGTCCTGTACTGGATTTTTTATCCTTGCTTGATTCGGATCAAAGCTTGTTGGTAACTTGAATTTCTCCACCAATCTTTGGCTTACAACATAGTTTTCGCTTTCGTAAACGAATGCAACTAAACATGGGTGGCCTTCGATTAAAAACCTTGTTCTCTTCTACCTTTTCCGTAATCTTTTTCTTTACTTCCTTTTCTTTTTCTTCAATTTCCCTTCCTTCTGTAGTTTATATTTCTTCTTTTTCTATTTTCTCCTTTAACGTATGTTGATCCTTCTTGGCTTCTCTTGGTGTCATGAATTTCAAATTCATTTCATGTCACTCATGCCTCAAATAAAGGGAACATTTGTCAAGATTGAGCGTTTTAAAATGAAGCCATGCCCATCTCAAAAGAAGATGACAAGAGTTCGTGGGAACAATATCACATAATACTTCTTTCACACATTGTCGTGTACTGAATTTGATCCTTGCTTGATTCGGAAGAAAGCTTGTTGGTAACTTGAGTTTCTCCACCAATCTTTGGCTTACAACATTGTTGTCGCTTTCGTAAACGAATGCAACTAAACATGGGTGGCCTTCGATTAAACACCTTGTTCTCTACTACCTTTTCTGTAATCTTTTTCTTTACTTCCTTTTCTTTTTCTTCAATTTCCCTTCCTTCTGCAGTTTATATTTCTTCTTTTTCTATTCTTTCTTTTTCTATTTTCTCCTTTAACGTATGTTGATCCTTCTTGGCTTGTCTTGGTGTCATAAATTTCAACTTCATTTCATGTCCCTCATTCCTCAAATAAAGGGAACGTTCATCAAGATTGAGCGTTTTAAAATGAAGCCATGCCCATCTCAAAAGAAGATGACAAGAGTTTGTGGGAACAATATCACATAATACTTCTTTCAAACATTGTCCTGTACTAGATTTTTTATCCTTGCTTGATTCGGATGAAAGCTTGTTGGTAACTTGAATTTCTCCACCAATCTTTGGCTTACAACATAGTTTTCGCTTTCGTAAACGAATGCAACTAAACATGGGTGACCTTCGATTAAAAACCTTGTTCTCTTCTACCTTTTCCGTAATCTTTTTCTTTACTTCCTTTTCTTTTTCTTCAATTTCCCTTCCTTCTGCAGTTTATATTTCTTCTTTTTCTATTTTCTCCTTTAACGTATGTTGATCCTTCTTGGCTTCTCTTGGTGTCATGAATTTCAAATTCATTTCATGTCCCTCATGCCTCAAATAAAGGGAACATTTGTCAAGATTGAGTGTTTTAAAATGAAGCCATGCCCATCTCAAAAGAAGATGACAAGAGTTCGTGGGAACAATATCACATAATACTTCTTTCACATATTGTCGTGTACTAAATTTGATCCTTGCTTGATTCGGATGAAAGCTTGTTGGTAACTTGAGTTTCTCCACCAATCTTTGGCTTACAACATTGTTGTCGCTTTCGTAAACGAATGCAACTAAACATGGGTGGCCTTCGATTAAACACCTTGTTCTCTACTACCTTTTCCGTAATCTTTTTCTTCAATTTCCCTTCTTTCTGCAGTTTATATTTCTTCTTTTTCTATTCTTTCTTTTTCTATTTTCTCCTTCAACGTATGTTGATCCTTCTTGGCTTGTCTTGGTGTCATAAATTTCAACTTCATTTCATGTCCCTCATTCCTCAAATAAAGGGAACGTTCATCAAGATTGAGCGTTTTAAAATGAAGCCATGCCCATCTCAAAAGAAGATGACAAGAGTTCGTGGGAACAATATCACATAATACTTCTTTCACACATTGTCCTGTACTGGATTTTTTATCCTTGCTTGATTCGGATGAAAGCTTGTTGGTAACTTGAATTTCTCCACCAATCTTTGGCTTACAACATAGTTTTCGCTTTCGTAAACGAATGCAACTAAACATGGGTGGCCTTCGATTAAAAACCTTGTTCTCTTCTACCTTTTCCGTAATCTTTTTCTTTACTTCCTTTTCTTTTTCTTCAATTTCCCTTCCTTCTGCAGTTTATATTTCTTCTTTTTCTATTTTCTCCTTCAACGTATGTTGATCCTTCTTGGCTTCTCTTGGTGTCATGAATTTCAAATTCATTTCATGTCCCTCATGCCTCAAATAAAGGGAACATTTATCAAGATTGAGCATTTTAAAATGAAGCCATGCCCATCTCAAAAGAAGATGACAAGAGTTCGTGGGAACAATATCACATAATACTTCTTTCACACATTGTCGTGTACTGAATTTGATCCTTGCTTGATTCGGATGAAAGCTTGTTGGTAACTTGAGTTTCTCCACCAATCTTTGGCTTACAACATTGTTGTCGCTTTCGTAAACGAATGCAACTAAACATGGGTGGCCTTCGATTAAACACCTTGTTCTCTACTACCTTTTCCGTAATCTTTTTCTTCAATTTCCCTTCTTTCTGCAGTTTATATTTCTTCTTTTTCTATTCTTTCTTTTTCTATTTTCTCCTTCAACGTATGTTGATCCTTCTTGGCTTGTCTTGGTGTCATAAATTTCAACTTCATTTCATGTCCCTCATTCCTCAAATAAAGGGAACGTTCATCAAGATTGAGCGTTTTAAAATGAAGCCATGCCCATCTCAAAAGAAGATGACAAGAGTTCGTGGGAACAATATCACATAATACTTCTTTCACACATTGTCGTGTACTGAATTTGATCCTTGCTTGATTCGGATGAAAGCTTGTTGGTAACTTGAGTTTCTCCACCAATCTTTGGCTTACAACATTGTTGTCGCTTTCGTAAACGAATGCAACTAAACATGGGTGGCCTTCGATTAAACACCTTGTTCTCTACTACCTTTTCCGTAATCTTTTTCTTCAATTTCCCTTCTTTCTGCAGTTTATATTTCTTCTTTTTCTATTCTTTCTTTTTCTATTTTCTCCTTCAACGTATGTTGATCCTTCTTGGCTTGTCTTGGTGTCATAAATTTCAACTTCATTTCATGTCCCTCATTCCTCAAATAAAGGGAACGTTCATCAAGATTGAGCGTTTTAAAATGAAGCCATGCCCATCTCAAAAGAAGATGACAAGAGTTCGTGGGAACAATATCACATAATACTTCTTTCACACATTGTCCTGTACTGGATTTTTTATCCTTGCTTGATTCGGATGAAAGCTTGTTGGTAACTTGAATTTCTCCACCAATCTTTGGCTTACAACATAGTTTTCGCTTTCGTAAACGAATGCAACTAAACATGGGTGACCTTCGATTAAAAACCTTGTTCTCTTCTACCTTTTCCGTAATCTTTTTCTTTACTTCCTTTTCTTTTTCTTCAATTTCCCTTCCTTCTGCAGTTTATATTTCTTCTTTTTCTATTTTCTCCTTCAACGTATGTTGATCCTTCTTGGCTTCTCTTGGTGTCATGAATTTCAAATTCATTTCATGTCCCTCATGCCTCAAATAAAGGGAACATTTATCAAGATTGAGCATTTTAAAATGAAGCCATGCCCATCTCAAAAGAAGATGACAAGAGTTCGTGGGAACAATATCACATAATACTTCTTTCACACATTGTCGTGTACTGAATTTGATCCTTGCTTGATTCGGATGAAAGCTTGTTGGTAACTTGAGTTTCTCCACCAATCTTTGGCTTACAACATTGTTGTCGCTTTCGTAAACGAATGCAACTAAACATGGGTGGCCTTCGATTAAACACCTTGTTCTCTACTACCTTTTCCGTAATCTTTTTCTTTACTTCCTTTTCTTTTTCTTCAATTTCCCTTCCTTCTGCAGTTTATATTTCTTCTTTTTCTATTCTTTCTTTTTCTATTTTCTCCTTCAACGTATGTTGATCCTTCTTGGCTTGTCTTGATGTCATAAATTTCAACTTCATTTCATGTCCCTCATTCCTCAAATAAAGGGAACGTTCATCAAGATTGAGCGTTTTAAAATGAAGCCATGCCCATCTCAAAAGAAGATGACAAGAGTTCGTGGGAACAATATCACATAATACTTCTTTCACACATTGTCCTGTACTGGATTTTTTATCCTTGCTTGATTGGGATGAAAGCTTGTTGGTAACTTGAATTTCTCCACCAATCTTTGGCTTACAACATAGTTTTCGCTTTCGTAAACGAATGCAACTAAACATGGGTGGCCTTCGATTAAAAACCTTGTTCTCTTCTACCTTTTCCGTAATCTTTTTCTTTACTTCCTTTTCTTTTTCTTCAATTTCCCTTCCTTCTGCAGTTTATATTTCTTCTTTTTCTATTTTCTCCTTTAACGTATGTTGATCCTTCTTGGCTTCTCTTGGTGTCATGAATTTCAAATTCATTTCATGTCCCTCATGCCTCAAATAAAGGGAACATTTGTCAAGATTGAGCGTTTTAAAATGAAGCCATGCCCATCTCAAAAGAAGATGACAAGAGTTCGTGGGAACAATATCACATAATACTTCTTTCACACATTGTCGTGTACTGAATTTGATCCTTGCTTGATTCGGATGAAAGCTTGTTGGTAACTTGAGTTTCTCCACCAATCTTTGGCTTACAACATTGTTGTCGCTTTCGTAAACGAATGCAACTAAACATGGGTGGCCTTCGATTAAACACCTTGTTCTCTACTACCTTTTCTGTAATCTTTTTCTTTACTTCCTTTTCTTTTTCTTCAATTTCCCTTCCTTCTGCAGTTTATATTTCTTCTTTTTCTATTCTTTCTTTTTCTATTTTCTCCTTCAACGTATGTTGATCCTTCTTGGCTTGTCTTGGTGTCATAAATTTCAACTTCATTTCATGTCCCTCATTCCTCAAATAAAGGGAACGTTCATCAAGATTGAGCGTTTTAAAATGAAGCCATGCCCATCTCAAAAGAAGATGACAAGAGTTCGTGGGAACAATATCACATAATACTTCTTTCAAACATTGTCCTGTACTGGATTTTTTATCCTTGCTTGATTCGGATGAAAGCTTGTTGGTAACTTGAATTTCTCCACCAATCTTTGGCTTACAACATAGTTTTCGCTTTCGTAAACGAATGCAACTAAACATGGGTGGCCTTCGATTAAAAACCTTGTTCTCTTCTACCTTTTCAGTAATCTTTTTCTTTACTTCCTTTTCTTTTTCTTCAATTTCCCTTCCTTCTGCAGTTTATATTTCTTCTTTTTCTATTTTCTCCTTTAACGTATGTTGATCCTTCTTGGCTTCTCTTGGTGTCATGAATTTCAAATTCATTTCATGTCCCTCATGCCTCAAATAAAGGGAACATTTGTCAAGATTGAGTGTTTTAAAATGAAGCCATGCCCATCTCAAAAGAAGATGACAAGAGTTCGTGGGAACAATATCACATAATACTTCTTTCACATATTGTCGTGTACTGAATTTGATCCTTGCTTGATTCGGATGAAAGCTTGTTGGTAACTTGAGTTTCTCCACCAATCTTTGGCTTACAACATTGTTGTCGCTTTCGTAAACGAATGCAACTAAACATGGGTGGCCTTCGATTAAACACCTTGTTCTCTACTACCTTTTCCGTAATCTTTTTCTTCAATTTCCCTTCTTTCTGCAGTTTATATTTCTTCTTTTTCTATTCTTTCTTTTTCTATTTTCTCCTTCAACGTATGTTGATCCTTCTTGGCTTGTCTTGGTGTCATAAATTTCAACTTCATTTCATGTCCCTCATTCCTCAAATAAAGGGAACGTTCATCAAGATTGAGCGTTTTAAAATGAAGCCATGCCCATCTCAAAAGAAGATGACAAGAGTTCGTGGGAACAATATCACATAATACTTCTTTCACACATTGTCCTGTACTGGATTTTTTATCCTTGCTTGATTGGGATGAAAGCTTGTTGGTAACTTGAATTTCTCCACCAATCTTTGGCTGTCAACATAGTTTTCGCTTTCGTAAACGAATGCAACTAAACATGGGTGGCCTTCGATTAAAAACCTTGTTCTCTTCTACCTTTTCCGTAATCTTTTTCTTTACTTCCTTCTCTTTTTCTTCAATTTCCCTTCCTTCTGCAGTTTATATTTCTTCTTTTTCTATTTTCTCCTTTAACGTATGTTGATCCTTCTTGGCTTCTCTTGGTGTCATGAATTTCAAATTCATTTCATGTCCCTCATGCCTCAAATAAAGGGAACATTTGTCAAGATTGAGCGTTTTAAAATGAAGCCATGCCCATCTCAAAAGAAGATGACAAGAGTTCGTGGGAACAATATCACATAATACTTCTTTCACACATTGTCGTGTACTGAATTTGATCCTTGCTTGATTCGGATGAAAGCTTGTTGGTAACTTGAGTTTCTCCACCAATCTTTGGCTTACAACATTGTTGTCGCTTTCGTAAACGAATGCAACTAAACATGGGTGGCCTTCGATTAAACACCTTGTTCTCTACTACCTTTTCGGTAATCTTTTTCTTTACTTCCTTTTCTTTTTCTTCAATTTCCCTTCCTTCTGCAGTTTATATTTCTTCTTTTTCTATTCTTTCTTTTTCTATTTTCTCCTTCAACGTATGTTGATCCTTCTTGGCTTGTCTTGGTGTCATAAATTTCAACTTCATTTCATGTCCCTCATTCCTCAAATAAAGGGAACGTTCATCAAGATTGAGCGTTTTAAAATGAAGCCATGCCCATCTCAAAAGAAGATGACAAGAGTTCGTGGGAACAATATCACATAATACTTCTTTCAAACATTGTCCTGTACTGGATTTTTTATCCTTGCTTGATTCGGATGAAAGCTTGTTGGTAACTTGAATTTCTCCACCAATCTTTGGCTTACAACATAGTTTTCGCTTTCGTAAACGAATGCAACTAAACATGGGTGGCCTTCGATTAAAAACCTTGTTCTCTTCTACCTTTTCAGTAATCTTTTTCTTTACTTCCTTTTCTTTTTCTTCAATTTCCCTTCCTTCTGCAGTTTATATTTCTTCTTTTTCTATTTTCTCCTTTAACGTATGTTGATCCTTCTTGGCTTCTCTTGGTGTCATGAATTTCAAATTCATTTCATGTCCCTCATGCCTCAAATAAAGGGAACATTTGTCAAGATTGAGTGTTTTAAAATGAAGCCATGCCCATCTCAAAAGAAGATGACAAGAGTTCGTGGGAACAATATCACATAATACTTCTTTCACATATTGTCGTGTACTGAATTTGATCCTTGCTTGATTCGGATGAAAGCTTGTTGGTAACTTGAGTTTCTCCACCAATCTTTGGCTTACAACATTGTTGTCGCTTTCGTAAACGAATGCAACTAAACATGGGTGGCCTTCGATTAAACACCTTGTTCTCTACTACCTTTTCCGTAATCTTTTTCTTCAATTTCCCTTCTTTCTGCAGTTTATATTTCTTCTTTTTCTATTCTTTCTTTTTCTATTTTCTCCTTCAACGTATGTTGATCCTTCTTGGCTTGTCTTGGTGTCATAAATTTCAACTTCATTTCATGTCCCTCATTCCTCAAATAAAGGGAACGTTCATCAAGATTGAGCGTTTTAAAATGAAGCCATGCCCATCTCAAAAGAAGATGACAAGAGTTCGTGGGAACAATATCACATAATACTTCTTTCACACATTGTCCTGTACTGGATTTTTTATCCTTGCTTGATTCGGATGAAAGCTTGTTGGTAACTTGAATTTCTCCACCAATCTTTGGCTTACAACATAGTTTTCGCTTTCGTAAACGAATGCAACTAAACATGGGTGGCCTTCGATTAAAAACCTTGTTCTCTTCTACCTTTTCCGTAATCTTTTTCTTTACTTCCTTTTCTTTTTCTTCAATTTCCCTTCCTTCTGCAGTTTATATTTCTTCTTTTTCTATTTTCTCCTTCAACGTATGTTGATCCTTCTTGGCTTCTCTTGGTGTCATGAATTTCAAATTCATTTCATGTCCCTCATGCCTCAAATAAAGGGAACATTTATCAAGATTGAGGATTTTAAAATGAAGCCATGCCCATCTCAAAAGAAGATGACAAGAGTTCGTGGGAACAATATCACATAATACTTCTTTCACACATTGTTCTGTACTGAATTTGATGCTTGCTTGATTCGGATGAAAGCTTGTTGGTAACTTGAGTTTCTCCACCAATCTTTGGCTTACAACATTGTTGTCGCTTTTGTAAACGAAAGCAACTAAACATGGGTGGCCTTCGATTAAACACCTTATTCTCTACTACCTTTTCCGTAATCTTTTTCTTTACTTCCTTTTCTTTTTCTTCAATTTCCCTTCCTTCTGAAGTTTATATTTCTTCTTTTTCTATTCTTTCTTTTTCTATTTTCTCCTTCAACGTATGTTGATCCTTCTTGGCTTGTCTTGGTGTCATAAATTTCAACTTCATTTCATGTCCCTCATTCCTCAAATAAAGGGAACGTTCATCAAGATTGAGCGTTTTAAAATGAAGCCATGCCCATCTCAAAAGAAGATGACAAGAGTTCGTGGGAAGAATATCATATAATACTACTTTCACACATTGTCCTGTACTGAATTTTTTATCCTTGCTTGATTCGGATGAAAGCTTGTTGGTAACTTGAATTTCTCCACCAATCTTTGGCTTACAACATAGTTGTCGCTTTCGTCAACGAATGCAACTAAACATGGGTGGCCTTCGATTAAAAACCTTGTTCTCTTCTACCTTTTCCGTAATCTTTTTCTTTACTTCCTTTTCTTTTTCTTCAATTTCCCTTCCTTCTGCAGTTTATATTTCTTGTTTTTCTATTTTCTCCTTCAACGTATGTTAATCCTTCTTGGCTTCTCTTGGTGTCATGAATTTCAAATTCGTTTCATGTCCCTCCTGCCTCAAATAAAGGAAACATTTATCAAGATTGAGCGTTTTAAAATGAAGACATGCCCAACTCAAAAGAAGATGACAAGAGTTCGTGGGAACAATATCACATAATACTTCTTTCACACATTGTCGTGTACTGAATTTGATCCTTGCTTGATTCGGATGAAAGCTTGTTGGTAACTTGAGTTTTCCACCAATCTTTGGCTTATAACATTGTTGTCGCTTTCGTAAACGAATGCAACTAAACATGGGTGGCCTTCGATTAAACACCTTGTTCTCTACTACCTTTTTCGTAATCTTTTTCTTTACTTCCTTTTCTTTTTCTTCAATTTCCCTTCCTTCTGCAGTTTATATTTCTTCTTTTTCTATTCTTTCTATTTCTATTTTCTTCTTCAACGTATGTTGATCCTTCTTGGCTTGTCTTGGTGTCATAAATTTCAACTTCATTTCATGTCCCTCATTCCTCAAATAAAGGGAACGTTCATCAAGATTGAGCATTTTAAAATGAAGCCATGCCATCTTAAAAGATGACAAGAGTTCGTGGGAACAATATCACATAATACTTCTTTCATACATTGTCCTGTACTGAATTTGATCCTTTCTTGATTCGGATGAAAGTTTGTTGGTAACTTGAGTTTCTCCACCAATCTTTCCCTTACAACATTGTTGTCGCTTTCGTAAACGAATGCAACTAAACATGGGTGGCCTTCGATTAAACACCTTGTTCTCTACTTCCTTTTCCATAATCTTTTTCTTTTCTTCCTGTTCTTTTTCTTCAATTTCCCTTCCTTCTACAGTTTATATTTCTTCTTTTTCTATTCTTTCTTTTAGTATTTTCTCCTTCAATATATGTTGATCCTTTTTGGCTTCTCTTGGTGTCATGAATTTCAAATTCATTTCATGTCCCTCATGCCTCAAATAAAGGAAACATTTATCAAGATTGAGCGTTTTAAAATTTAGCCATGCCCATCTCAAAAGAAGATGACAAGAGTTCGTGGGAACAATACCACATAATACTTCTTTCACACATTGTCCTGTACTGAATTTGATCCTTGCTTGATTCGGGATAAAGCTTGTTGGTAACTTGAGTTTCTCCACCAATCTTTGGCTTACAACATTGTTGTCGCTTTCGTAAACGAATGCAACTAAACATGGGTGGCTTTCGATTAAAGACCTTGTTCTCTACTAACTGTTCCATAATCTTTTTCATTACTTCCTTTTCTTTTTCTTCAATTTCACTTCCTTCTGCAGTTTATATTTCTTCTTTTTCTATTCTTTCTTTCTCTATTTTCTCCTTCAACGTATGTGGATCCTTCTTGGCTTCTCTGGGTGTCATGAATTTCAAATTCATTTCATGTCCCTCATGCCTCAAATAAAGGAAACATTTATCAAGATTCAGCGTTTTAAAATTTAGCCATGCCCATCTCAAAAGAAGATGACAAGAGTTCGTGGGAACAATACCACATAATACTTCTTTCACACATTGTCCTGTACTGAATTTGATCCTTGCTTGATTCGGGATAAAGCTTGTTGGTAACTTGAGTTTCTCCACCAATCTTTGGCTTACAACATTGTTGTCGCTTTCGTAAACGAATGCAACTAAACATGGGTGGCTTTCGATTAAAGACCTTGTTCTCTACTAACTGTTCCATAATCTTTTTCATTACTTCCTTTTCTTTTTCTTCAATTTCACTTCCTTCTGCAGTTTATATTTCTTCTTTTTCTATTCTTTCTTTCTCTATTTTCTCCTTCAACGTATGTGGATCCTTCTTGGCTTCTCTGGGTGTCATGAATTTCAAATTCATTTCATGTCCCTCATGCCTCAAATAAAGGAAACATTTATCGATATTCAGCGTTTTAAAATTTAGCCATGCCCATCTCAAAAGAAGATGACAAGAGTTCGTGGGAACAATACCACATAATACTTCTTTCACACATTGTCCTGTACTGAATTTGATCCTTGCTTGATTCGGATGAAAGCTTGTTGGTAACTTGAGTTTCTCCACCAATCTTTGGCTTACAACATTGTTGTCGCTTTCGTAAACGAATGCAACTAAACATGGGTGGCCTTCGATTAAACACCTTGTTCTCTACTAACTGTTCCATAATCTTTTTCATTACTTCCTTTTCTTTTTGTTCAATTTCACTTCCTTCTGCAGTTTATATTTCTTCTTTTTCTATTCTTTCTTTCTCTATTTTCTCCTTCAACGTATGTTGATCCTTCTTGGCTTCTCTTGGTGTCATGAATTTCAAATTCATTTCATGTCCCTCATGCCTCAAATAAAGGGAACATTTATCGATATTGAGCGTTTTAAAATTTAGCCATGCCCATCTCAAAAGAAGATGACAAGAGTTCGTGGGAACTATACCACATAATACTTCTTTCACACATTGTCCTGTACTGAATTTGATCCTTGCTTGATTCGGGTGAAAGCTTGTTGGTAACTGTAGTTTCTGCACCAATCTTTGGGTGACAACATTGTTGTCGCTTTTGTAAACGAATGCAACTAAACATGGGTGGCCTTCGATTAAACACCTTGTTTTCTACTACCTTTTCCGTAATCTTTTTCTTTACTTCCTTTTCTTTTTCTTCATTTTCCCTTCCTTCTGCAGTTTATATTTCTTGTTTTTCTATTTTCTCCTTCAACGTATGTTGATCCTTCTTGGCTTCTCTTGGTGTCATGAATTTCAAATTCATTTCATGTCCCTCATGCCTCAAATAAAGGGAACATTCATCAAGATTGAACGTTTTAAAATGAAGCCATGCCCATCTCAAAAGAAGATGACAAGAGTTCGTGGGAACAATATCACATAATACTTCTTTCATACATTGTCCTGTACTGAATTTGATCCTTGCTTGATTCGGATGAAAGTTTGTTGGTAACTTGAGTTTCTCCACCAATCTTTCCCTTACAACATTGTTGTCGCTTTCGTAAACGAATGCAACTAAACATGGGTGGCCTTCGATTAAACACCTTGTTCTCTACTTCCTTTTCCATAATCTTTTTCTTTTCTTCCTGTTCTTTTTCTTCAATTTCCCTTCCTTCTACAGTTTATATTTCTTCTTTTTCTATTCTTTCTTTTAGTATTTTCTCCTTCAATATATGTTGATCCTTTTTGGCTTCTCTTGGTGTCATGAATTTCAAATTCATTTCATGTCCCTCATGCCTCAAATAACGGAAACATTTATCAAGATTGAGCGTTTTAAAATTTAGCCATACCCATCTCAAAAGAAGATGACAAGAGTTCGTGGGAACAATACTACATAATACTTCTTTCACACATTGTCCTGTACTGAATTTGATCCTTGCTTGATTCGGATGAAAGCTTGTTGGTAACTTGAGTTTCTCCACCAATCTTTGGCTTACAACATTGTTGTCGCTTTCGTAAACGAATGCAACTAAACATGGGTGGCCTTCGATTAAACACCTTGTTCTCTACTATCTTTTCCATAATCTTTTTCTTCAATTTCCCTTCCTTCTACAGTTTATATTTCTTCTTTTTCTATTCTTTCTTTTTCTATTTCTCCTTCAACGTATGTTGATCCTTCTTGGCTTGTCTTGGTGTCATGAATTTCAAATTCATTTCATGTCCCTCATGCCTCAAATAAAGGGAACATTCATCAAGATTGAACGTTTTAAAATGAAGCCATCCCATCTCAAAAGAAGATGACAAGAGTTCGTGGGAACAATATCACATAATACTTCTTTCATACATTGGCCTGTACTGAATTTGATCCTTGCTTGATTCGGATGAAAGTTTGTTGGTAACTTGAGTTTCTCCATCAATCTTTCCCTTACAACATTGTTGTCGCTTTCGTAAACGAATGCAACTAAACATGGGTGGCTTTCGATTAAAGACCTTGTTCTCTACTAACTGTTCCATAATCTTTTTCATTACTTCCTTTTCTTTTTCTTCAATTTCACTTCCTTTTGCAGTTTATATTTCTTCTTTTTCTATTCTTTCTTTCTCTATTTTCTCCTTCAACGTATGTTGATCCTTCTTGGCTTCTCTTGGTGTCATGAATTTCAAATTCATTTCATGTCCCTCATGCCTCAAATAAAGGGAACATTTATCGATATTGAGCGTTTTAAAATTTAGCCATGCCCATCTCAAAAGAAGATGACAAGAGTTCGTGGGAACAATACCACATAATACTTCTTTCACACATTGTCCTGTACTAAATTTGATCCTTGCTTGATTCGGGTGAAAGCTTGTTGGTAACTGTAGTTTCTCCACCAATCTTTGGGTGACAACATTGTTGTCGCTTTCGTAAACGAATGCAACTAAACATGGGTGGCCTTCGATTAAACACCTTGTTTTCTACCACCTTTTCCGTAATCTTTTTCTTTACTTCCTTTTCTTTTTCTTCAATTTCCCTTCCTTCTGCAGTTTATATTTCTTCTTTTTCTATTCTTTCTTTTTCTATTTTCTCCTTCAACGTATGTTGATCCTTCTTGGCTTCTCTTGGTGTCATGAATTTCAAATTCATTTCATGTCCCTCATGCCTCAAATAAAGGGAACATTCATCAAGATTGAACGTTTTAAAATGAAGCCATGCCCATCTCAAAAGAAGATGACAAGAGTTCGTGGGAACAATATCACATAATACTTCTTTCATACATTGTCCTGTACTGAATTTGATCCTTTCTTGATTCGGATGAAAGTTTGTTGGTAACTTGAGTTTCTCCACCAATCTTTCCCTTACAACATTGTTGTCGCTTTCGTAAACGAATGCAACTAAACATGGGTGGCTTTCGATTAAAGACCTTGTTCTCTACTAACTGTTCCATAATCTTTTTCATTACTTCCTTTTCTTTTTCTTCAATTTCACTTCCTTTTGCAGTTTATATTTCTTCTTTTTCTATTCTTTCTTTCTCTATTTTCTCCTTCAACGTATGTTGATCCTTCTTGGCTTCTCTTGGTGTCATGAATTTCAAATTCATTTCATGTCCCTCATGCCTCAAATAAAGGGAACATTTATCGATATTGAGCGTTTTAAAATTTAGCCATGCCCATCTCAAAAGAAGATGACAAGAGTTCGTGGGAACAATACCACATAATACTTCTTTCACACATTGTCCTGTACTAAATTTGATCCTTGCTTGATTCGGGTGAAAGCTTGTTGGTAACTGTAGTTTCTCCACCAATCTTTGGGTGACAACATTGTTGTCGCTTTCGTAAACGAATGCAACTAAACATGGGTGGCCTTCGATTAAACACCTTGTTTTCTACCACCTTTTCCGTAATCTTTTTCTTTACTTCCTTTTCTTTTTCTTCAATTTCCCTTCCTTCTGCAGTTTATATTTCTTCTTTTTCTATTCTTTCTTTTTCTATTTTCTCCTTCAACGTATGTTGATCCTTCTTGGCTTCTCTTGGTGTCATGAATTTCAAATTCATTTCATGTCCCTCATGCCTCAAATAAAGGGAACATTCATCAAGATTGAACGTTTTAAAATGAAGCCATGCCCATCTCAAAAGAAGATGACAAGAGTTCGTGGGAACAATATCACATAATACTTCTTTCATACATTGTCCTGTACTGAATTTGATCCTTTCTTGATTCGGATGAAAGTTTGTTGGTAACTTGAGTTTCTCCACCAATCTTTCCCTTACAACATTGTTGTCGCTTTCGTAAACGAATGCAACTAAACATGGGTGGCCTTCGATTAAACACCTTGTTCTCTACTTCCTTTTCCATAATCTTTTTCTTTTCTTCCTGTTCTTTTTCTTCAATTTCCCTTCCTTCTACAGTTTATATTTCTTCTTTTTCTATTCTTTCTTTTAGTATTTTCTCCTTCAATATATGTTGATCCTTTTTGGCTTCTCTTGGTGTCATGAATTTCAAATTCATTTCATGTCCCTCATGCCTCAAATAAAGGAAACATTAATCAAGATTGAGCGTTTTAAAATTTAGCCATGCCCATCTCAAAAGAAGATGACAAGAGTTCGTGGGAACAATACCACATAATACTTCTTTCACACATTGTCCTGTACTGAATTTGATCCTTGCTTGATTCGGGATAAAGCTTGTTGGTAACTTGAGTTTCTCCACCAATCTTTGGCTTACAACATTGTTGTCGCTTTCGTAAACGAATGCAACTAAACATGGGTGGCTTTCGATTAAAGACCTTGTTCTCTACTAACTGTTCCATAATCTTTTTCATTACTTCCTTTTCTTTTTCTTCAATTTCACTTCCTTCTGCAGTTTATATTTCTTCTTTTTCTATTCTTTCTTTCTCTATTTTCTCCTTCAACGTATGTGGATCCTTCTTGGCTTCTCTTGGTGTCATGAATTTCAAATTCATTTCATGTCCCTCATGCCTCAAATAAAGGGAACATTTATCGATATTGAGCGTTTTAAAATTTAGCCATGCCCATCTCAAAAGAAGATGACAAGAGTTCGTGGGAACAATACCACATAATACTTCTTTCACACATTGTCCTGTACTGAATTTGATCCTTGCTTGATTCGGGTGAAAGCTTGTTGGTAACTGTAGTTTCTGCACCAATCTTTGGGTGACAACATTGTTGTCGCTTTTGTAAACGAATGCAACTAAACATGGGTGGCCTTCGATTAAACACCTTGTTTTCTACTACCTTTTCCGTAATCTTTTTCTTTACTTCCTTTTCTTTTTCTTCATTTTCCCTTCCTTCTGCAGTTTATATTTCTTGTTTTTCTATTTTCTCCTTCAACGTATGTTGATCCTTCTTGGCTTCTCTTGGTGTCATGAATTTCAAATTCATTTCATGTCCCTCATGCCTCAAATAAAGGGAACATTCATCAAGATTGAACGTTTTAAAATGAAGCCATGCCCATCTCAAAAGAAGATGACAAGAGTTCGTGGGAACAATATCACATAATACTTCTTTCATACATTGTCCTGTACTGAATTTGATCCTTGCTTGATTCGGATGAAAGTTTGTTGGTAACTTGAGTTTCTCCACCATTCTTTCCCTTACAACATTGTTGTCGCTTTCGTAAACGAATGCAACTAAACATGGGTGGCCTTCGATTAAACACCTTGTTCTCTACTTCCTTTTCCATAATCTTTTTCTTTTCTTCCTTTTCTTTTTCTTCAATTTCCCTTCCGTCTACAGTTTATATTTCTTCTTTTTCTATTCTTTCTTTTAGTATTTTCTCCTTCAATATATGTTGATCCTTTTTGGCTTCTCTTGGTGTCATGAATTTCAAATTCATTTCATGTCCCTCATGCCTCAAATAAAGGAAACATTTATCAAGATTGAGCGTTTTAAAATTTAGCCATGCCCATCTCAAAAGAAGATGACAAGAGTTCGTGGGAACAATACCACATAATACTTCTTTCACACATTGTCCTGTACTGAATTTGATCCTTGCTTGATTCGGATGAAAGCTTGTTGGTAACTTGAGTTTCTCCACCAATCTTTGGCTTACAACATTGTTGTCGCTTTCGTAAACGAATGCAACTAAACATGGGTGGCCTTCGATTAAACACCTTGTTCTCTACTACCTTTTCCATAATCTTTTTCTTTACTTCCTTTTCTTTTTCTTCAATTTCCCTTCCTTCTGCAGTTTATATTTCTTCTTTTTCTATTCTTTCTTTTTCTATTTTCTCCTTCAACGTATGTTGATCCTTCTTGGCTTCTCTGGGTGTCATGAATTTCAAATTCATTTCATGTCCCTCATGCTTCAAATAAAGGAAACATTTATCAAGATTCAGCGTTTTAAAATTTAGCCATGCCCATCTCAAAAGAAGATGACAAGAGTTCGTGGGAACAATACCACATAATACTTCTTTCACACATTGTCCTGTACTGAATTTGATCCTTGCTTGATTCGGATGAAAGCTTGTTGGTAACTTGAGTTTCTCCACCAATCTTTGGCTTACAACATTGTTGTCGCTTTCGTAAACGAATGCAACTAAACATGGGTGGCCTTCGATTAAACACCTTGTTTTCTACTACCTTTTCCAAAATCTTTTTCTTTACTTCCTTTTCTTTTTCTTCAATTTCCCTTCCTTCTGCAGTTTATATTTCTTCTTTTTCTATTCTTTCTTTTCTATTTTCTCCTTCAACGTATGTTGATCCTTCTTGGCTTCTCTGGGTGTCATGAATTTCAAATTCATTTCATGTCCCTCATGCCTCAAATAAAGGAAACATTTATCAAGATTGAGCGTTTTAAAATTTAGCCATGCCCATCTCAAAAGAAGATGACAAGAGTTCGTGGGAACAATACCACATAATACTTCTTTCACACATTGTCCTGTACTGAATTTGATCCTTGCTTGATTCGGATGAAAGCTTGTTGGTAACTTGAGTTTCTCCACCAATCTTTGGCTTACAACATTGTTGTCGCTTTCGTAAACGAATGCAACTAAACATGGGTGGCCTTCGATTAAACACCTTGTTCTCTACTATCTTTTCCATAATCTTTTTCTTCAATTTCCCTTCCTTCTACAGTTTATATTTCTTCTTTTTCTATTCTTTCTTTTTCTATTTCTCCTTCAACGTATGTTGATCCTTCTTGGCTTGTCTTGGTGTCATGAATTTCAAATTCATTTCATGTCCCTCGTGCCTCAAATAAAGGGAACATTCATCAAGATTGAACGTTTTAAAATGAAGCCATCCCATCTCAAAAGAAGATGACAAGAGTTCGTGGGAACAATATCACATAATACTTCTTTCATACATTGGCCTGTACTGAATTTGATCCTTGCTTGATTCGGATGAAAGTTTGTTGGTAACTTGAGTTTCTCCACCAATCTTTCCCTTACAACATTGTTGTCGCTTTCGTAAACGAATGCAACTAAACATGGGTGGCTTTCGATTAAAGACCTTGTTCTCTACTAACTGTTCCATAATCTTTTTCATTACTTCCTTTTCTTTTTCTTCAATTTCACTTCCTTCTGCAGTTTATATTTCTTCTTTTTCTATTCTTTCTTTCTCTATTTTCTCCTTCAACGTATGTTGATCCTTCTTGGCTTCTCTTGGTGTCATGAATTTCAAATTCATTTCATGTCCCTCATGCCTCAAATAAAGGGAACATTTATCGATATTGAGCGTTTTAAAATTTAGCCATGCCCATCTCAAAAGAAGATGACAAGAGTTCGTGGGAACTATACCACATAATACTTCTTTCACACATTGTCCTGTACTGAATTTGATCCTTGCTTGATTCGGGTGAAAGCTTGTTGGTAACTGTAGTTTCTGCACCAATCTTTGGGTGACAACATTGTTGTCGCTTTTGTAAACGAATGCAACTAAACATGGGTGGCCTTCGATTAAACACCTTGTTTTCTACTACCTTTTCCGTAATCTTTTTCTTTACTTCCTTTTCTTTTTCTTCATTTTCCCTTCCTTCTGCAGTTTATATTTCTTGTTTTTCTATTTTCTCCTTCAACGTATGTTGATCCTTCTTGGCTTCTCTTGGTGTCATGAATTTCAAATTCATTTCATGTCCCTCATGCCTCAAATAAAGGGAACATTCATCAAGATTGAACGTTTTAAAATGAAGCCATGCCCATCTCAAAAGAAGATGACAAGAGTTCGTGGGAACAATATCACATAATACTTCTTTCATACATTATCCTGTACTGAATTTGATCCTTGCTTGATTCGGATGAAAGTTTGTTGGTAACTTGAGTTTCTCCACCATTCTTTCCCTTACAACATTGTTGTCGCTTTCGTAAACGAATGCAACTAAACATGGGTGGCCTTCGATTAAACACCTTGTTCTCTACTTCCTTTTCCATAATCTTTTTCTTTTCTTCCTTTTCTTTTTCTTCAATTTCCCTTCCGTCTACAGTTTATATTTCTTCTTTTTCTATTCTTTCTTTTAGTATTTTCTCCTTCAATATATGTTGATCCTTTTTGGCTTCTCTTGGTGTCATGAATTTCAAATTCATTTCATGTCCCTCATGCCTCAAATAAAGGAAACATTTATCAAGATTGAGCGTTTTAAAATTTAGCCATGCCCATCTCAAAAGAAGATGACAAGAGTTCGTGGGAACAATACCACATAATACTTCTTTCACACATTGTCCTGTACTGAATTTGATCCTTGCTTGATTCGGATGAAAGCTTGTTGGTAACTTGAGTTTCTCCACCAATCTTTGGCTTACAACATTGTTGTCGCTTTCGTAAACGAATGCAACTAAACATGGGTGGCCTTCGATTAAACACCTTGTTCTCTACTACCTTTTCCATAATCTTTTTCTTTACTTCCTTTTCTTTTTCTTCAATTTCCCTTCCTTCTGCAGTTTATATTTCTTCTTTTTCTATTCTTTCTTTTTCTATTTTCTCCTTCAACGTATGTTGATCCTTCTTGGCTTCTCTGGGTGTCATGAATTTCAAATTCATTTCATGTCCCTCATGCTTCAAATAAAGGAAACATTTATCAAGATTCAGCGTTTTAAAATTTAGCCATGCCCATCTCAAAAGAAGATGACAAGAGTTCGTGGGAACAATACCACATAATACTTCTTTCACACATTGTCCTGTACTGAATTTGATCCTTGCTTGATTCGGATGAAAGCTTGTTGGTAACTTGAGTTTCTCCACCAATCTTTGGCTTACAACATTGTTGTCGCTTTCGTAAACGAATGCAACTAAACATGGGTGGCCTTCGATTAAACACCTTGTTTTCTACTACCTTTTCCAAAATCTTTTTCTTTACTTCCTTTTCTTTTTCTTCAATTTCCCTTCCTTCTGCAGTTTATATTTCTTCTTTTTCTATTCTTTCTTTCTCTATTTTCTCCTTCAACGTATGTGGATCCTTCTTGGCTTCTCTTGGTGTCATGAATTTCAAATTCATTTCATGTCCCTCATGCCTCAAATAAAGGGAACATTTATCGATATTGAGCGTTTTAAAATTTAGCCATGCCCATCTCAAAAGAAGATGACAAGAGTTCGTGGGAACTATACCACATAATACTTCTTTCACACATTGTCCTGTACTGAATTTGATCCTTGCTTGATTCGGATGAAAGCTTGTTGGTAACTTGAGTTTCTCCACCAATCTTTGGCTTACAACATTGTTGTCGCTTTCGTAAACGAATGCAACTAAACATGGGTGGCCTTCGATTAAACACCTTGTTCTCTACTATCTTTTCCATAATCTTTTTCTTCAATTTCCCTTCCTTCTACAGTTTATATTTCTTCTTTTTCTATTCTTTCTTTTTCTATTTCTCCTTCAACGTATGTTGATCCTTCTTGGCTTGTCTTGGTGTCATGAATTTCAAATTCATTTCATGTCCCTCATGCCTCAAATAAAGGGAACATTCATCAAGATTGAACGTTTTAAAATGAAGCCATCCCATCTCAAAAGAAGATGACAAGAGTTCGTGGGAACAATATCACATAATACTTCTTTCATACATTGGCCTGTACTGAATTTGATCCTTGCTTGATTCGGATGAAAGTTTGTTGGTAACTTGAGTTTCTCCATCAATCTTTCCCTTACAACATTGTTGTCGCTTTCGTAAACGAATGCAACTAAACATGGGTGGCTTTCGATTAAAGACCTTGTTCTCTACTAACTGTTCCATAATCTTTTTCATTACTTCCTTTTCTTTTTCTTCAATTTCACTTCCTTTTGCAGTTTATATTTCTTCTTTTTCTATTCTTTCTTTCTCTATTTTCTCCTTCAACGTATGTTGATCCTTCTTGGCTTCTCTTGGTGTCATGAATTTCAAATTCATTTCATGTCCCTCATGCCTCAAATAAAGGGAACATTTATCGATATTGAGCGTTTTAAAATTTAGCCATGCCCATCTCAAAAGAAGATGACAAGAGTTCGTGGGAACAATACCACATAATACTTCTTTCACACATTGTCCTGTACTAAATTTGATCCTTGCTTGATTCGGGTGAAAGCTTGTTGGTAACTGTAGTTTCTCCACCAATCTTTGGGTGACAACATTGTTGTCGCTTTCGTAAACGAATGCAACTAAACATGGGTGGCCTTCGATTAAACACCTTGTTTTCTACCACCTTTTCCGTAATCTTTTTCTTTACTTCCTTTTCTTTTTCTTCAATTTCCCTTCCTTCTGCAGTTTATATTTCTTCTTTTTCTATTCTTTCTTTTTCTATTTTCTCCTTCAACGTATGTTGATCCTTCTTGGCTTCTCTTGGTGTCATGAATTTCAAATTCATTTCATGTCCCTCATGCCTCAAATAAAGGGAACATTCATCAAGATTGAACGTTTTAAAATGAAGCCATGCCCATCTCAAAAGAAGATGACAAGAGTTCGTGGGAACAATATCACATAATACTTCTTTCATACATTGTCCTGTACTGAATTTGATCCTTTCTTGATTCGGATGAAAGTTTGTTGGTAACTTGAGTTTCTCCACCAATCTTTCCCTTACAACATTGTTGTCGCTTTCGTAAACGAATGCAACTAAACATGGGTGGCTTTCGATTAAAGACCTTGTTCTCTACTAACTGTTCCATAATCTTTTTCATTACTTCCTTTTCTTTTTCTTCAATTTCACTTCCTTTTGCAGTTTATATTTCTTCTTTTTCTATTCTTTCTTTCTCTATTTTCTCCTTCAACGTATGTTGATCCTTCTTGGCTTCTCTTGGTGTCATGAATTTCAAATTCATTTCATGTCCCTCATGCCTCAAATAAAGGGAACATTTATCGATATTGAGCGTTTTAAAATTTAGCCATGCCCATCTCAAAAGAAGATGACAAGAGTTCGTGGGAACAATACCACATAATACTTCTTTCACACATTGTCCTGTACTAAATTTGATCCTTGCTTGATTCGGGTGAAAGCTTGTTGGTAACTGTAGTTTCTCCACCAATCTTTGGGTGACAACATTGTTGTCGCTTTCGTAAACGAATGCAACTAAACATGGGTGGCCTTCGATTAAACACCTTGTTTTCTACCACCTTTTCCGTAATCTTTTTCTTTACTTCCTTTTCTTTTTCTTCAATTTCCCTTCCTTCTGCAGTTTATATTTCTTCTTTTTCTATTCTTTCTTTTTCTATTTTCTCCTTCAACGTATGTTGATCCTTCTTGGCTTCTCTTGGTGTCATGAATTTCAAATTCATTTCATGTCCCTCATGCCTCAAATAAAGGGAACATTCATCAAGATTGAACGTTTTAAAATGAAGCCATGCCCATCTCAAAAGAAGATGACAAGAGTTCGTGGGAACAATATCACATAATACTTCTTTCATACATTGTCCTGTACTGAATTTGATCCTTTCTTGATTCGGATGAAAGTTTGTTGGTAACTTGAGTTTCTCCACCAATCTTTCCCTTACAACATTGTTGTCGCTTTCGTAAACGAATGCAACTAAACATGGGTGGCCTTCGATTAAACACCTTGTTCTCTACTTCCTTTTCCATAATCTTTTTCTTTTCTTCCTGTTCTTTTTCTTCAATTTCCCTTCCTTCTACAGTTTATATTTCTTCTTTTTCTATTCTTTCTTTTAGTATTTTCTCCTTCAATATATGTTGATCCTTTTTGGCTTCTCTTGGTGTCATGAATTTCAAATTCATTTCATGTCCCTCATGCCTCAAATAAAGGAAACATTAATCAAGATTGAGCGTTTTAAAATTTAGCCATGCCCATCTCAAAAGAAGATGACAAGAGTTCGTGGGAACAATACCACATAATACTTCTTTCACACATTGTCCTGTACTGAATTTGATCCTTGCTTGATTCGGGATAAAGCTTGTTGGTAACTTGAGTTTCTCCACCAATCTTTGGCTTACAACATTGTTGTCGCTTTCGTAAACGAATGCAACTAAACATGGGTGGCTTTCGATTAAAGACCTTGTTCTCTACTAACTGTTCCATAATCTTTTTCATTACTTCCTTTTCTTTTTCTTCAATTTCACTTCCTTCTGCAGTTTATATTTCTTCTTTTTCTATTCTTTCTTTCTCTATTTTCTCCTTCAACGTATGTGGATCCTTCTTGGCTTCTCTTGGTGTCATGAATTTCAAATTCATTTCATGTCCCTCATGCCTCAAATAAAGGGAACATTTATCGATATTGAGCGTTTTAAAATTTAGCCATGCCCATCTCAAAAGAAGATGACAAGAGTTCGTGGGAACAATACCACATAATACTTCTTTCACACATTGTCCTGTACTGAATTTGATCCTTGCTTGATTCGGGTGAAAGCTTGTTGGTAACTGTAGTTTCTGCACCAATCTTTGGGTGACAACATTGTTGTCGCTTTTGTAAACGAATGCAACTAAACATGGGTGGCCTTCGATTAAACACCTTGTTTTCTACTACCTTTTCCGTAATCTTTTTCTTTACTTCCTTTTCTTTTTCTTCATTTTCCCTTCCTTCTGCAGTTTATATTTCTTGTTTTTCTATTTTCTCCTTCAACGTATGTTGATCCTTCTTGGCTTCTCTTGGTGTCATGAATTTCAAATTCATTTCATGTCCCTCATGCCTCAAATAAAGGGAACATTCATCAAGATTGAACGTTTTAAAATGAAGCCATGCCCATCTCAAAAGAAGATGACAAGAGTTCGTGGGAACAATATCACATAATACTTCTTTCATACATTGTCCTGTACTGAATTTGATCCTTGCTTGATTCGGATGAAAGTTTGTTGGTAACTTGAGTTTCTCCACCATTCTTTCCCTTACAACATTGTTGTCGCTTTCGTAAACGAATGCAACTAAACATGGGTGGCCTTCGATTAAACACCTTGTTCTCTACTTCCTTTTCCATAATCTTTTTCTTTTCTTCCTTTTCTTTTTCTTCAATTTCCCTTCCGTCTACAGTTTATATTTCTTCTTTTTCTATTCTTTCTTTTAGTATTTTCTCCTTCAATATATGTTGATCCTTTTTGGCTTCTCTTGGTGTCATGAATTTCAAATTCATTTCATGTCCCTCATGCCTCAAATAAAGGAAACATTTATCAAGATTGAGCGTTTTAAAATTTAGCCATGCCCATCTCAAAAGAAGATGACAAGAGTTCGTGGGAACAATACCACATAATACTTCTTTCACACATTGTCCTGTACTGAATTTGATCCTTGCTTGATTCGGATGAAAGCTTGTTGGTAACTTGAGTTTCTCCACCAATCTTTGGCTTACAACATTGTTGTCGCTTTCGTAAACGAATGCAACTAAACATGGGTGGCCTTCGATTAAACACCTTGTTCTCTACTACCTTTTCCATAATCTTTTTCTTTACTTCCTTTTCTTTTTCTTCAATTTCCCTTCCTTCTGCAGTTTATATTTCTTCTTTTTCTATTCTTTCTTTTTCTATTTTCTCCTTCAACGTATGTTGATCCTTCTTGGCTTCTCTGGGTGTCATGAATTTCAAATTCATTTCATGTCCCTCATGCTTCAAATAAAGGAAACATTTATCAAGATTCAGCGTTTTAAAATTTAGCCATGCCCATCTCAAAAGAAGATGACAAGAGTTCGTGGGAACAATACCACATAATACTTCTTTCACACATTGTCCTGTACTGAATTTGATCCTTGCTTGATTCGGATGAAAGCTTGTTGGTAACTTGAGTTTCTCCACCAATCTTTGGCTTACAACATTGTTGTCGCTTTCGTAAACGAATGCAACTAAACATGGGTGGCCTTCGATTAAACACCTTGTTTTCTACTACCTTTTCCAAAATCTTTTTCTTTACTTCCTTTTCTTTTTCTTCAATTTCCCTTCCTTCTGCAGTTTATATTTCTTCTTTTTCTATTCTTTCTTTTCTATTTTCTCCTTCAACGTATGTTGATCCTTCTTGGCTTCTCTGGGTGTCATGAATTTCAAATTCATTTCATGTCCCTCATGCCTCAAATAAAGGAAACATTTATCAAGATTGAGCGTTTTAAAATTTAGCCATGCCCATCTCAAAAGAAGATGACAAGAGTTCGTGGGAACAATACCACATAATACTTCTTTCACACATTGTCCTGTACTGAATTTGATCCTTGCTTGATTCGGATGAAAGCTTGTTGGTAACTTGAGTTTCTCCACCAATCTTTGGCTTACAACATTGTTGTCGCTTTCGTAAACGAATGCAACTAAACATGGGTGGCCTTCGATTAAACACCTTGTTCTCTACTATCTTTTCCATAATCTTTTTCTTCAATTTCCCTTCCTTCTACAGTTTATATTTCTTCTTTTTCTATTCTTTCTTTTTCTATTTCTCCTTCAACGTATGTTGATCCTTCTTGGCTTGTCTTGGTGTCATGAATTTCAAATTCATTTCATGTCCCTCGTGCCTCAAATAAAGGGAACATTCATCAAGATTGAACGTTTTAAAATGAAGCCATCCCATCTCAAAAGAAGATGACAAGAGTTCGTGGGAACAATATCACATAATACTTCTTTCATACATTGGCCTGTACTGAATTTGATCCTTGCTTGATTCGGATGAAAGTTTGTTGGTAACTTGAGTTTCTCCACCAATCTTTCCCTTACAACATTGTTGTCGCTTTCGTAAACGAATGCAACTAAACATGGGTGGCTTTCGATTAAAGACCTTGTTCTCTACTAACTGTTCCATAATCTTTTTCATTACTTCCTTTTCTTTTTCTTCAATTTCACTTCCTTCTGCAGTTTATATTTCTTCTTTTTCTATTCTTTCTTTCTCTATTTTCTCCTTCAACGTATGTTGATCCTTCTTGGCTTCTCTTGGTGTCATGAATTTCAAATTCATTTCATGTCCCTCATGCCTCAAATAAAGGGAACATTTATCGATATTGAGCGTTTTAAAATTTAGCCATGCCCATCTCAAAAGAAGATGACAAGAGTTCGTGGGAACTATACCACATAATACTTCTTTCACACATTGTCCTGTACTGAATTTGATCCTTGCTTGATTCGGGTGAAAGCTTGTTGGTAACTGTAGTTTCTGCACCAATCTTTGGGTGACAACATTGTTGTCGCTTTTGTAAACGAATGCAACTAAACATGGGTGGCCTTCGATTAAACACCTTGTTTTCTACTACCTTTTCCGTAATCTTTTTCTTTACTTCCTTTTCTTTTTCTTCATTTTCCCTTCCTTCTGCAGTTTATATTTCTTGTTTTTCTATTTTCTCCTTCAACGTATGTTGATCCTTCTTGGCTTCTCTTGGTGTCATGAATTTCAAATTCATTTCATGTCCCTCATGCCTCAAATAAAGGGAACATTCATCAAGATTGAACGTTTTAAAATGAAGCCATGCCCATCTCAAAAGAAGATGACAAGAGTTCGTGGGAACAATATCACATAATACTTCTTTCATACATTATCCTGTACTGAATTTGATCCTTGCTTGATTCGGATGAAAGTTTGTTGGTAACTTGAGTTTCTCCACCATTCTTTCCCTTACAACATTGTTGTCGCTTTCGTAAACGAATGCAACTAAACATGGGTGGCCTTCGATTAAACACCTTGTTCTCTACTTCCTTTTCCATAATCTTTTTCTTTTCTTCCTTTTCTTTTTCTTCAATTTCCCTTCCGTCTACAGTTTATATTTCTTCTTTTTCTATTCTTTCTTTTAGTATTTTCTCCTTCAATATATGTTGATCCTTTTTGGCTTCTCTTGGTGTCATGAATTTCAAATTCATTTCATGTCCCTCATGCCTCAAATAAAGGAAACATTTATCAAGATTGAGCGTTTTAAAATTTAGCCATGCCCATCTCAAAAGAAGATGACAAGAGTTCGTGGGAACAATACCACATAATACTTCTTTCACACATTGTCCTGTACTGAATTTGATCCTTGCTTGATTCGGATGAAAGCTTGTTGGTAACTTGAGTTTCTCCACCAATCTTTGGCTTACAACATTGTTGTCGCTTTCGTAAACGAATGCAACTAAACATGGGTGGCCTTCGATTAAACACCTTGTTCTCTACTACCTTTTCCATAATCTTTTTCTTTACTTCCTTTTCTTTTTCTTCAATTTCCCTTCCTTCTGCAGTTTATATTTCTTCTTTTTCTATTCTTTCTTTTTCTATTTTCTCCTTCAACGTATGTTGATCCTTCTTGGCTTCTCTGGGTGTCATGAATTTCAAATTCATTTCATGTCCCTCATGCTTCAAATAAAGGAAACATTTATCAAGATTCAGCGTTTTAAAATTTAGCCATGCCCATCTCAAAAGAAGATGACAAGAGTTCGTGGGAACAATACCACATAATACTTCTTTCACACATTGTCCTGTACTGAATTTGATCCTTGCTTGATTCGGATGAAAGCTTGTTGGTAACTTGAGTTTCTCCACCAATCTTTGGCTTACAACATTGTTGTCGCTTTCGTAAACGAATGCAACTAAACATGGGTGGCCTTCGATTAAACACCTTGTTTTCTACTACCTTTTCCAAAATCTTTTTCTTTACTTCCTTTTCTTTTTCTTCAATTTCCCTTCCTTCTGCAGTTTATATTTCTTCTTTTTCTATTCTTTCTTTTTCTATTTTCTCCTTCAACGTATGTTGATCCTTCTTGGCTTCTCTGGGTGTCATGAATTTCAAATTCATTTCATGTCCCTCATGCCTCAAATAAAGGAAACCTTTATCAAGATTGAGCGTTTTAAAATTTAGCCATGCCCATCTCAAAAGAAGATGACAAGAGTTCGTGGGAACAATACCACATAATACTTCTTTCACACATTGTCCTGTACTGAATTTGATCCTTGCTTGATTCGGATGAAAGCTTGTTGGTAACTTGAGTTTCTCCACCAATCTTTGGCTTACAACATTGTTGTCGCTTTCGTAAACGAATGCAACTAAACATGGGTGGCCTTCGATTAAACACCTTGTTTTCTACTACCTTTTCCAAAATCTTTTTCTTTACTTCCTTTTGTTTTTCTTCAATTTCCCTTCCTTCTGCAGTTTATATTTCTTCTTTTTCTATTCTTTCTTTTTCTATTTTCTCCTTCAACGTATGTTGATCCTTCTTGGCTTCTCTGGGTGTCATGAATTTCAAATTCATTTCATGTCCCTCATGCCTCAAATAAAGGAAACATTTATCAAGATTGAGCGTTTTAAAATTTAGCCATGCCCATCTCAAAAGAAGATGACAAGAGTTCGTGGGAACAATACCACATAATACTTCTTTCACACATTGTCCTGTACTGAATTTGATCCTTGCTTGATTCGGATGAAAGCTTGTTGGTAACTTGAGTTTCTCCACCAATCTTTGGCTTACAACATTGTTGTCGCTTTCGTAAACGAATACAACTAAACATGGGTGGCCTTCGATTAAACACCTTGTTCTCTACTATCTTTTCCATAATCTTTTTCTTCAATTTCCCTTCCTTCTACAGTTTATATTTCTTCTTTTTCTATTCTTTCTTTTTCTATTTCTCCTTCAACGTATGTTGATCCTTCTTGGCTTGTCTTGGTGTCATGAATTTCAAATTCATTTCATGTCCCTCATGCCTCAAATAAAGGGAACATTCATCAAGATTGAACGTTTTAAAATGAAGCCATCCCATCTCAAAAGAAGATGACAAGAGTTCGTGGGAACAATATCACATAATACTTCTTTCATACATTGGCCTGTACTGAATTTGATCCTTGCTTGATTCGGATGAAAGTTTGTTGGTAACTTGAGTTTCTCCACCAATCTTTCCCTTACAACATTTTTGTCGCTTTCGTAAACGAATGCAACTAAACATGGGTGGCTTTCGATTAAAGACCTTGTTCTCTACTAACTGTTCCATAATCTTTTTCATTACTTCCTTTTCTTTTTCTTCAATTTCACTTCCTACTGCAGTTTATATTTCTTCTTTTTCTATTCTTTCTTTCTCTATTTTCTCCTTCAACGTATGTTGATCCTTCTTGGCTTCTCTTGGTGTCATGAATTTCAAATTCATTTCATGTCCCTCATGCCTCAAATAAAGCGAACATTTATCGATATTGAGCGTTTTAAAATTTAGCCATGCCCATCTCAAAAGAAGATGACAAGAGTTCGTGGGAACTATACCACATAATACTTCTTTCACACATTGTCCTGTACTGAATTTGATCCTTGCTTGTTTCGGGTGAAAGCTTGTTGGTAACTGTAGTTTCTCCACCAATCTTTGGGTGACAACATTGTTGTCGCTTTTGTAAACGAATGCAACTAAACATGGGTGGCCTTCGATTAAACACCTTGTTTTCTACTACCTTTTCCGTAATCTTTTTCTTTACTTCCTTTTCTTTTTCTTCAATTTCCCTTCCTTCTGCAGTTTATATTTCTTGTTTTTCTATTTTCTCCTTCAACGTATGTTGGTCCTTCTTGGCTTCTCTTGGTGTCATGAATTTCAAATTCATTTCATGTCCCTCATGCCTCAAATAAAGGGAACATTCATCAAGATTGAACGTTTTAAAATGAAGCCATGCCCATCTCAAAAGAAGATGACAAGAGTTCGTGGGAACAATATCACATAATACTTCTTTCATACATTGTCCTGTACTGAATTTGATCCTTGCTTGATTCGGATGAAAGTTTGTTGGTAACTTGAGTTTCTCCACCAATCTTTCCCTTACAACATTGTTGTCGCTTTCGTAAACGAATGCAACTAAACATGGGTGGCCTTCGATTAAACACCTTGTTCTCTACTTCCTTTTCCATAATCTTTTTCTTTTCTTCCTGTTCTTTTTCTTCAATTTCCCTTCCTTCTACAGTTTATATTTCTTCTTTTTCTATTCTTTCTTTTAGTATTTTCTCCTTCAATATATGTTGATCCTTTTTGGCTTCTCTTGGTGTCATGAATTTCAAATTCATTTCATGTCCCTCATGCCTCAAATAAAGGAAACATTTATCAAGATTGAGCGTTTTAAAATTTAGCCATGCCCATCTCAAAAGAAGATGACAAGAGTTCGTGGGAACAATACCACATAATACTTCTTTCACACATTGTCCTGTACTGAATTTGATCCTTGCTTGATTCGGGATAAAGCTTGTTGGTAACTTGAGTTTCTCCACCAATCTTTGGCTTACAACATTGTTGTCGCTTTCGTAAACGAATGCAACTAAGCATGGGTGGCCTTCGATTAAACACCTTGTTCTCTACTACCTTTTCCATAATCTTTTTCATTACTTCCTTTTCTTTTTCTTCAATTTCCCTTCCTTCTGCAGTTTATATTTCTTCTTTTTCTATTCTTTCTTTTTCTATTTTCTCCTTCAACGTATGTTGATCCTTCTTGGCTTCTCTGGGTGTCATGAATTTCAAATTCATTTCATGTCCCTCATGCCTCAAATAAAGGAAACATTTATCAAGATTCAGCGTTTTAAAATTTAGCCATGCCCATCTCAAAAGAAGATGACAAGAGTTCGTGGGAACAATACCACATAATACTTCTTTCACACATTGTCCTGTACTGAATTTGATCCTTGCTTGATTCGGGATAAAGCTTGTTGGTAACTTGAGTTTCTCCACCAATCTTTGGCTTACAACATTGTTGTCGCTTTCGTAAACGAATGCAACTAAGCATGGGTGGCCTTCGATTAAACACCTTGTTCTCTACTACCTTTTCCATAATCTTTTTCTTTACTTCCTTTTCTTTTTCTTCAATTTCCCTTCCTTCTGCAGTTTATATTTCTTCTTTTTCTATTCTTTCTTTTTCTATTTTCTCCTTCAACGTATGTTGATCCTTCTTGGCTTCTCTGGGTGTCATGAATTTCAAATTCATTTCATGTCCCTCATGCCTCAAATAAAGGAAACATTTATCAAGATTCAGCGTTTTAAAATTTAGCCATGCCCATCTCAAAAGAAGATGACAAGAGTTCGTGGGAACAATACCACATAATACTTCTTTCACACATTGTCCTGTACTGAATTTGTTCCTTGCTTGATTCGGATGAAAGCTTGTGGGTAACTTGAGTTTCTCCACCAATCTTTGGCTTACAACATTGTTGTCGCTTTCGTAAACGAATGCAACTAAACATGGGTGGCCTTCGATTAAACACCTTGTTTTCTACTACCTTTTCCAAAATCTTTTTCTTTACTTCCTTTTCTTTTTCTTCAATTTCCCTTCCTTCTGCAGTTTATATTTCTTCTTTTTCTATTCTTTCTTTTTCTATTTCTCCTTCAACGTATGTTGATCCTTCTTGGCTTGTCTTGGTGTCATGAATTTCAAATTCATTTCATGTCCCTCATGCCTCAAATAAAGGGAACATTCATCAAGATTGAACGTTTTAAAATGAAGCCATCCCATCTCAAAAGAAGATGACAAGAGTTCGTGGGAACAATATCACATAATACTTCTTTCATACATTGGCCTGTACTGAATTTGATCCTTGCTTGATTCGGATGAAAGTTTGTTGGTAACTTGAGTTTCTCCACCAATCTTTCCCTTACAACATTGTTGTCGCTTTCGTAAACGAATGCAACTAAACATGGGTGGCTTTCGATTAAAGACCTTGTTCTCTACTAACTGTTCCATAATCTTTTTCATTACTTCCTTTTCTTTTTCTTCAATTTCACTTCCTTCTGCAGTTTATATTTCTTCTTTTTCTATTCTTTCTTTCTCTATTTTCTCCTTCAACGTATGTTGATCCTTCTTGGCTTCTCTTGGTGTCATGAATTTCAAATTCATTTCATGTCCCTCATGCCTCAAATAAAGCGAACATTTATCGATATTGAGCGTTTTAAAATTTAGCCATGCCCATCTCAAAAGAAGATGACAAGAGTTCGTGGGAACTATATCACATAATACTTCTTTCACACATTGTCCTGTACTGAATTTGATCCTTGCTTGATTCGGGTGAAAGCTTGTTGGTAACTGTAGTTTCTCCACCAATCTTTCCCTTACAACATTGTTGTCGCTTTCGTAAACGAATGCAACTAAACATGGGTGGCCTTCGATTAAACACCTTGTTCTCTACTACCTTTTCCATAATCTTTTTCATTACTTCCTTTTCTTTTTCTTCAATTTCCCTTCCTTCTGCAGTTTATATTTCTTCTTTTTCTATTCTTTCTTTTTCTATTTTCTCCTTCAACGTATGTTGATCCTTCTTGGCTTCTCTGGGTGTCATGAATTTCAAATTCATTTCATGTCCCTCATGCCTCAAATAAAGGAAACATTTATCAAGATTCAGCGTTTTAAAATTTAGCCATGCCCATCTCAAAAGAAGATGACAAGAGTTCGTGGGAACAATACCACATAATACTTCTTTCACACATTGTCCTGTACTGAATTTGATCCTTGCTTGATTCGGGATAAAGCTTGTTGGTAACTTGAGTTTCTCCACCAATCTTTGGCTTACAACATTGTTGTCGCTTTCGTAAACGAATGCAACTAAGCATGGGTGGCCTTCGATTAAACACCTTGTTCTCTACTACCTTTTCCATAATCTTTTTCTTTACTTCCTTTTCTTTTTCTTCAATTTCCCTTCCTTCTGCAGTTTATATTTCTTCTTTTTCTATTCTTTCTTTTTCTATTTTCTCCTTCAACGTATGTTGATCCTTCTTGGCTTCTCTGGGTGTCATGAATTTCAAATTCATTTCATGTCCCTCATGCCTCAAATAAAGGAAACATTTATCAAGATTCAGCGTTTTAAAATTTAGCCATGCCCATCTCAAAAGAAGATGACAAGAGTTCGTGGGAACAATACCACATAATACTTCTTTCACACATTGTCCTGTACTGAATTTGTTCCTTGCTTGATTCGGATGAAAGCTTGTGGGTAACTTGAGTTTCTCCACCAATCTTTGGCTTACAACATTGTTGTCGCTTTCGTAAACGAATGCAACTAAACATGGGTGGCCTTCGATTAAACACCTTGTTTTCTACTACCTTTTCCAAAATCTTTTTCTTTACTTCCTTTTCTTTTTCTTCAATTTCCCTTCCTTCTGCAGTTTATATTTCTTCTTTTTCTATTCTTTCTTGTTCTATTTCTCCTTCAACGTATGTTGATCCTTCTTGGCTTGTCTTGGTGTCATGAATTTCAAATTCATTTCATGTCCCTCATGCCTCAAATAAAGGGAACATTCATCAAGATTGAACGTTTTAAAATGAAGCCATCCCATCTCAAAAGAAGATGACAAGAGTTCGTGGGAACAATATCACATAATACTTCTTTCATACATTGGCCTGTACTGAATTTGATCCTTGCTTGATTCGGATGAAAGTTTGTTGGTAACTTGAGTTTCTCCACCAATCTTTCCCTTACAACATTGTTGTCGCTTTCGTAAACGAATGCAACTAAACATGGGTGGCTTTCGATTAAAGACCTTGTTCTCTACTAACTGTTCCATAATCTTTTTCATTACTTCCTTTTCTTTTTCTTCAATTTCACTTCCTTCTGCAGTTTATATTTCTTCTTTTTCTATTCTTTCTTTCTCTATTTTCTCCTTCAACGTATGTTGATCCTTCTTGGCTTCTCTTGGTGTCATGAATTTCAAATTCATTTCATGTCCCTCATGCCTCAAATAAAGCGAACATTTATCGATATTGAGCGTTTTAAAATTTAGCCATGCCCATCTCAAAAGAAGATGACAAGAGTTCGTGGGAACAATATCACATAATACTTCTTTCATACATTGTCCTGTACTGAATTTGATCCTTGCTTGATTCGGATGAAAGTTTGTTGGTAACTTGAGTTTCTCCACCAATCTTTCCCTTACAACATTGTTGTCGCTTTCGTAAACGAATGCAACTAAACATGGGTGGCCTTCGATTAAACACCTTGTTCTCTACTTCCTTTTCCATAATCTTTTTCTTTTCTTCCTGTTCTTTTTCTTCAATTTCCCTTCCTTCTACAGTTTATATTTCTTATTTTTCTATTCTTTCTTTTAGTATTTTCTCCTTCAATATATGTTGATCCTTTTTGGCTTCTCTTGGTGTCATGAATTTCAAATTCATTTCATGTCCCTCATGCCTCAAATAAAGGAAACATTTATCAAGATTGAGCGTTTTAAAATTTAGCCATGCCCATCTCAAAAGAAGATGACAAGAGTTCGTGGGAACAATACCACATAATACTTCTTTCACACATTGTCCTGTACTGAATTTGATCCTTGCTTGATTCGGGATAAAGCTTGTTGGTAACTTGAGTTTCTCCACCAATCTTTGGCTTACAACATTGTTGTCGCTTTCGTAAACGAATGCAACTAAACATGGGTGGCTTTCGATTAAAGACCTTGTTCTCTACTAACTGTTCCATAATCTTTTTCATTACTTCCTTTTCTTTTTCTTCAATTTCACTTCCTTCTGCAGTTTATATTTCTTCTTTTTCTATTCTTTCTTTCTCTATTTTCTCCTTCAACGTATGTTGATCCTTCTTGGCTTCTCTTGGTGTCATGAATTTCAAATTCATTTCATGTCCCTCATGCCTCAAATAAAGGGAACATTTATCGATATTGAGCGTTTTAAAATTTAGCCATGCCCATCTCAAAAGAAGATGACAAGAGTTCGTGGGAACAATACCACATAATACTTCTTTCACACATTGTCCTGTACTGAATTTGATCCTTGCTTGATTCGGATGAAAGCTTGTGGGTAACTTGAGTTTCTCCACCAATCTTTGGCTTACAACATTGTTGTCGCTTTCGTAAACGAATGCAACTAAACATGGGTGGCCTTCGATTAAACACCTTGTTTTCTACTACCTTTTCCAAAATCTTTTTCTTTACTTCCTTTTCTTTTTCTTCAATTTCCCTTCCTTCTGCAGTTTATATTTCTTCTTTTTTTATTCTTTCTTTTTCTATTTCTCCTTCAACGTATGTTGATCCTTCTTGGCTTGTCTTGGTGTCATGAATTTCAAATTCATTTCATGTCCCTCATGCCTCAAATAAAGGGAACATTCATCAAGATTGAACGTTTTAAAATGAAGCCATGCCCATCTCAAAAGAAGATGACAAGAGTTCGTGGGAACAATATCACATAATACTTCTTTCATACATTGTCCTGTACTGAATTTGATCCTTGCTTGATTCGGATGAAAGTTTGTTGGTAACTTGAGTTTCTCCACCAATCTTTCCCTTACAACATTGTTGTCGCTTTCGTAAACGAATGCAACTAAACATGGGTGGCCTTCGATTAAACACCTTGTTCTCTACTTCCTTTTCCATAATCTTTTTCTTTTCTTCCTGTTCTTTTTCTTCAATTTCCCTTCCTTCTATAGTTTATATTTCTTCTTTTTCTATTCTTTCTTTTAGTATTTTCTCCTTCAATATATGTTGATCCTTTTTGGCTTCTCTTGGTGTCATGAATTTCAAATTCATTTCATGTCCCTCATGCCTCAAATAAAGGAAACATTTATCAAGATTGAGCGTTTTAAAATTTAGCCATGCCCATCTCAAAAGAAGATGACAAGAGTTCGTGGGAACAATACCACATAATACTTCTTTCACACATTGTCCTGTACTGAATTTGATCCTTGCTTGATTCGGGATAAAGCTTGTTGGTAACTTGAGTTTCTCCACCAATCTTTGGCTTACAACATTGTTGTCGCTTTCGTAAACGAATACAACTAAACATGGGTGGCTTTCGATTAAAGGCCTTGTTCTCTACTAATTGTTCCATAATCTTTTTCATTACTTCCTTTTCTTTTTCTTCAATTTCACTTCCTTCTGCAGTTTATATTTCTTCTTTTTCTATTCTTTCTTTTTCTATTTTCTCCTTCAACGTATGTTGATCCTTCTTGGCTTCTCTGGATGTCATGAATTTCAAATTCATTTCATGTCCCTCATGCCTCAAATAAAGGAAACATTTATCAAGATTCAGCGTTTTAAAATTTAGCCATGCCCATCTCAAAAGAAGATGACAAGAGTTCGTGGGAACAATACCACATAATACTTCTTTCACACATTGTCCTGTACTGAATTTGTTCCTTGCTTGATTCGGATGAAAGCTTGTGGGTAACTTGAGTTTCTCCACCAATCTTTGGCTTACAACATTGTTGTCGCTTTCGTAAACGAATGCAACTAAACATGGGTGGCCTTCGATTAAACACCTTGTTTTCTACTACCTTTTCCAAAATCTTTTTCTTTACTTCCTTTTCTTTTTCTTCAATTTCCCTTCCTTCTGCAGTTTATATTTCTTCTTTTTCTATTCTTTCTTGTTCTATTTCTCCTTCAACGTATGTTGATCCTTCTTGGCTTGTCTTGGTGTCATGAATTTCAAATTCATTTCATGTCCCTCATGCCTCAAATAAAGGGAACATTCATCAAGATTGAACGTTTTAAAATGAAGCCATGCCCATCTCAAAAGAAGATGACAAGAGTTCGTGGGAACAATACCACATAATACTTCTTTCACACATTGTCCTGTACTGAATTTCATCCTTGCTTGATTCGGATGAAAGCTTGTTGGTAACTTGAGTTTCTCCACCAATCTTTGGCTTACAACATTGTTGTCGCTTTCGTAAACGAATGCAACTAAACATGGGTGGCCTTCGATTAAACACCTTGTTCTCTACTATCTTTTCCATAATCTTTTTCTTCAATTTCCCTTCCTTCTACAGTTTATATTTCTTCTTTTTCTATTCTTTCTTTTTCTATTTCTCCTTCAACGTATGTTGATCCTTCTTGGCTTGTCTTGGTGTCATGAATTTCAAATTCATTTCATGTCCCTCATTCCTCAAATAAAGGGAACATTCATCAAGATTGAACGTTTTAAAATGAAGCCATCCCATCTCAAAAGAAGATGACAAGAGTTCGTGGGAACAATATCACATAATACTTCTTTCATACATTGGCCTGTACTGAATTTGATCCTTGCTTGATTCGGATGAAAGTTTGTTGGTAACTTGAGTTTCTCCACCAATCTTTCCCTTACAACATTGTTGTCGCTTTCGTAAACGAATGCAACTAAACATGGGTGGCTTTCGATTAAAGACCTTGTTCTCTACTAACTGTTCCATAATCTTTTTCATTACTTCCTTTTCTTTTTCTTCAATTTCACTTCCTTCTGCAGTTTATATTTCTTCTTTTTCTATTCTTTCTTTCTCTATTTTCTCCTTCAACGTATGTTGATCCTTCTTGGCTTCTCTTGGTGTCATGAATTTCAAATTCATTTCATGTCCCTCATGCCTCAAATAAAGTGAACATTTATCGATATTGAGCGTTTTAAAATTTAGCCATGCCCATCTCAAAAGAAGATGACAAGAGTTCGTGGGAACTATACCACATAATACTTCTTTCACACATTGTCCTGTACTGAATTTGATCCTTGCTTGATTCGGGTGAAAGCTTGTTGGTAACTGTAGTTTCTCCACCAATCTTTGGGTGACAACATTGTTGTCGCTTTTGTAAACGAATGCAACTAAACATGGGTGGCCTTCGATTAAACACCTTGTTTTCTACTACCTTTTCCGTAATCTTTTTCTTTACTTCCTTTTCTTTTTCTTCAATTTCCCTTCCTTCTGCAGTTTATAATTCTTGTTTTTCTATTTTCTCCTTCAACGTATGTTGATCCTTCTTGGCTTCTCTTGGTGTCATGAATTTCAAATTCATTTCATGTCCCTCATGCCTCAAATAAAGGGAACATTCATCAAGATTGAATGTTTTAAAATGAAGCCATGCCCATCTCAAAAGAAGATGACAAGAGTTCGTGGGAACAATATCACATAATACTTCTTTCATACATTGTCCTGTACTGAATTTGATCCTTGCTTGATTCGGATGAAAGTTTGTTGGTAACTTGAGTTTCTCTACCAATCTTTCCCTTACAACATTGTTGTCGCTTTCGTAAACGAATGCAACTAAACATGGGTGGCCTTCGATTAAACACCTTGTTCTCTACTTCCTTTTCCATAATCTTTTTCTTTTCTTCCTGTTCTTTTTCTTCAATTTCCCTTCCTTCTACAGTTTATATTTCTTCTTTTTCTATTCTTTCTTTTAGTATTTTCTCCTTCAATATATGTTGATCCTTTTTGGCTTCTCTTGGTGTCATGAATTTCAAATTCATTTCATGTCCCTCATGCCTCAAATAAAGGAAACATTTATCAAGATTGAGCATTTTAAAATTTAGCCATGCCCATCTCAAAAGAAGATGACAAGAGTTCGTGGGAACAATACCACATAATACTTCTTTCACACATTGTCCTGTACTGAATTTGATCCTTGCTTGATTCGGGATAAAGCTTGTTGGTAACTTGAGTTTCTCCACCAATCTTTGGCTTACAACATTGTTGTCGCTTTCGTAAACGAATGCAACTAAACATGGGTGGCCTTCGATTAAACACCTTGTTTTCTACTACCTTTTCCAAAATCTTTTTCTTTACTTCCTTTTCTTTTTCTTCAATTTCCCTTCCTTCTGCAGTTTATATTTCTTCTTTTTCTATTCTTTCTTTTTCTATTTTCGCCTTCAACGTATGTTGATCCTTCTTGGCTTGTCTTGGTGTCATAAATTTCAACTTCATTTCATCTCCCTCATGCCTCAAATAAAGGGAACGTTCATCAAGATTGAGCGTTTTAAAATGAAGCCATGCCCATCTCAAAAGAAGATGACAAGAGTTCGTGGGAACAATATCACATATTACATCTTTCATACATTGTCCTGTGCTGAATTTGATCCTTGCTTGATTCGGATGAAAGTTTGTTGGTAACTTGAGTTTCTCCACCAATCTTTCCCTTACAACATTGTTGTCGCTTTCGTAAACGAATGCAACTAAACATGGGTAGCTTTCGATTAAACACCTTGTTCTCTACTACCTTTTCCGTAATCTTTTTCTTTACTTCCTTTTCTTTTTCTTCAATTTCCCTTCCTTCTGCAATTTATATTTCTTCCTTTTCTATTCTTTCCTTTTCTATTTTCTCCTTCAACGTATGTTGATCCTTCTTGGCTTGTCTTGGTGTCATAAATTTCAAATTCATTTCATGTCCATCATGCCTCAAATAAAGGGAACGTTCATGAAGATTGAGCGTTTTAAAATGAACCCATGCCCATCTCAAAAGAAGATGACAAGAGTTCGTGGGAGCAATATCACATAATACTTCTTTCACAAATTGTCATGTACTGAATTTGATCTTTGCTTGATTCGGGTGAAAGCTTGTTGGTAACTTGAGTTTCTCCACCAATCTTTGGCTTACAACATTGTTGTCGCTTTCGTAAACGAATGCAACTAAACATGGGTGGCCTTCGATTAAACCCCTTGTTCTCTACTATCTTTTCCATAATCTTTTTCTTCAATTTCCCTTCCTTCTACAGTTTATATTTCTTCTTTTTCTATTCTTTCTTTTTCTATTTCTCCTTCAACGTATGTTGATCCTTCTTGGCTTGTCTTGGTGTCATGAATTTCAAATTCATTTCATGTCCCTCATGCCTCAAATAAAGGGAATATTCATCAAGATTGAACGTTTTAAAATGAAGCCATGCCCATCTCAAAAGAAGATGACAAGAGTTCGTGGGAACAATATCACATAATACTTCTTTCATACATTGTCCTGTACTGAATTTGATCCTTGCTTGATTCGGATGAAAGTTTGTTGGTAACTTGAGTTTCTCCACCAATCTTTGGCTTACAACATTGTTGTCGCTTTCGTAAATGAATGCAACTAAACATGGGTGGCTTTCGATTAAAGACCTTGTTCTCTACTAACTGTTCCATAATCTTTTTCATTACTTCCTTTTCTTTTTCTTCAATTTCCCTTCCTTCTGCAGTTTATATTTCTTCTTTTTCTATTCTTTCTTTTTCTATTTTCTCCTTCAACGTATGTTGATCCTTCTTGGCTTGTCTTGGTGTCATGAATTTCAAATTCATTTCATGTCCCTCATGCCTCAAATAAAGGGAACATTTATCAAGATTGAGCGTTTTAAAATGAAGCCATGCCCATCTCAAAAGAAGATGACAAGAGTTCGTGGGAACAATATCACATAATACTTCTTTCACACATTGTCCTGTACTGAATTTGATCCTTGCTTGATTCGGGTGAAAGCTTGTTGGTAACTGTAGTTTCTCCACCAATCTTTGGGTGACAACATTGTTGTCGCTTTCGTAAATGAATGCAACTAAACATGGGTGGCCTTCGATTAAACACCTTGTTTTCTACTACCTTTTCCGTAATCTTTTTCTTTACTTCCTTTTCTTTTTCTTCAATTTCCCTTCCTTCTGCAGTTTATATTTCTTCTTTTTCTATTCTTTCTTTTTCTATTTTCTCCTTCAACGTATGTTGATCCTTCTTGGCTTGTCTTGGTGTCATGAATTTCAAATTCATTTCATGTCCCTCATGCCTCAAATAAAGTGAACATTTATCAAGATTGAGCGTTTTAAAATGAAGCCATGCCCATCTCAAAAGAAGATGACAAGAGTTCGTGGGAACAATATCACATAATACTTCTTTCACACATTGTCCTGTACTGAATTTGATCCTTGCTTGATTCGGGTGAAAGCTTGTTGGTAACTGTAGTTTCTCCACCAATCTTTGGGTGACAACATTGTTGTCGCTTTCGTAAATGAATGCAACTAAACATGGGTGGCCTTCGATTAAACACCTTGTTTTCTACTACCTTTTCCGTAATCTTTTTCTTTACTTCCTTTTCTTTTTCTTCAATTTCCCTTCCTTCTGCAGTTTATATTTCTTCTTTTTCTATTCTTTCTTTTTCTATTTTCTCCTTCAACGTATGTTGATCCTTCTTGGCTTGTCTTGGTGTCATGAATTTCAAATTCATTTCATGTCCCTCATGACTCAAATAAAGGGAACATTTATCAAGATTGAGCGTTTTAAAATGAAGCCATGCCCATCTCAAAAGAAGATGACAAGAGTTCGTGGGAACAATATCACATAATACTTCTTTCACACATTGTCCTGTACTGAATTTGATCCTTGCTTGATTCGGGTGAAAGCTTGTTGGTAACTGTAGTTTCTCCACCAATCTTTGGGTGACAACATTGTTGTCGCTTTCGTAAATGAATGCAACTAAACATGGGTAGCCTTCGATTAAACACCTTGTTTTCTACTACCTTTTCCGTAATCTTTTTCTTTACTTCCTTTTCTTTTTTTTCAATTTCCCTTCCTTCTGCAGTTTATATTTCTTCTTTTTCTATTCTTTCTTTTTCTATTTTCTCCTTCAACGTATGTTGATCCTTCTTGGCTTGTCTTGGTGTCATGAATTTCAAATTCATTTCATGTCCCTCATGCCTCAAATAAAGGGAACATTTATCAAGATTGAGCGTTTTAAAATGAAGCCATGCCCATCTCAAAAGAAGATGACAAGAGTTCGTGGGAACAATATCACATAATACTTCTTTCACACATTGTCCTGTACTGAATTTGATCCTTGCTTGATTCGGGTGAAAGCTTGTTGGTAACTGTAGTTTCTCCACCAATCTTTGGGTGACAACATTGTTGTCGCTTTCGTAAATGAATGCAACTAAACATGGGTGGCCTTCGATTAAACACCTTGTTTTCTACTACCTTTTCCGTAATCTTTTTCTTTACTTCCTTTTCTTTTTCTTCAATTTCCCTTCCTTCTGCAGTTTATATTTCTTCTTTTTCTATTCTTTCTTTTTCTATTTTCTCCTTCAACGTATGTTGATCCTTCTTGGCTTGTCTTGGTGTCATGAATTTCAAATTCATTTCATGTCCCTCATGCCTCAAATAAAGGGAACATTTATCAAGATTGAGCGTTTTAAAATGAAGCCATGCCCATCTCAAAAGAAGATGACAAGAGTTCGTGGGAACAATATCACATAATACTTCTTTCACACATTGTCCTGTACTGAATTTGATCCTTGCTTGATTCGGGTGAAAGCTTGTTGGTAACTGTAGTTTCTCCACCAATCTTTGGGTGACAACATTGTTGTCGCTTTCGTAAATGAATGCAACTAAACATGGGTGGCCTTCGATTAAACACCTTGTTTTCTACTACCTTTTCCGTAATCTTTTTCTTTACTTCCTTTTCTTTTTCTTCAATTTCCCTTCCTTCTGCAGTTTATATTTCTTCTTTTTCTATTCTTTCTTTTTCTATTTTCTCCTTCAACGTATGTTGATCCTTCTTGGCTTGTCTTGGTGTCATGAATTTCAACTTCATTTCATGTCCCTCATTCCTCAAATAAAGGGAACGTACATCAAGATTGAGCATTTTAAAATGAAGCCATGCCCATCTCAAAAGAAGATGACAAGAGTTCGTGGGAACAATATCACATAATACTTCTTTCATACATTGTCCTGTACTGAATTTTTTATCCTTGCTTGATTCGGATGAAAGCTTGTTGGTAACTTGAATTTCTCCACCAATCTTTTGCTTACAACATAGTTGTCGCTTTCGTAAACGAATGCAACTAAACATGGGTGGCCTTCGATTAAACACCTTGTTTTCTACTACCTTTTCCGTAATCTTTTTCTTTACTTCCTTTTCTTTTTCTTCAATTTCCCTTCCTTCTGCAGTTTATATTTCTTCTTTTTCTATTCTTTCTTTTTCTATTTTCTCCTTCAACGTATGTTGATCCTTCTTGGCTTGTCTTGGTGTCATGAATTTCAAATTCATTTCATGTCCCTCATGCCTCAAATAAAGGGAACATTTATCAAGATTGAGCGTTTTAAAATGAAGTCATGCCCATCTCAAAAGAAGATGACAAGAGTTCGTGGGAACAATATCACATAATACTTCTTTCACACATTGTCCTGTACTGAATTTGATCCTTGCTTGATTCGGGTGAAAGCTTGTTGGTAACTGTAGTTTCTCCACCAATCTTTGGGTGACAACATTGTTGTCGCTTTCGTAAATGAATGCAACTAAACATGGGTGGCCTTCGATTAAACACCTTGTTTTCTACTACCTTTTCCGTAATCTTTTTCTTTACTTCCTTTTCTTTTTCTTCAATTTCCCTTCCTTCTGCAGTTTATATTTCTTCTTTTTCTATTCTTTCTTTTTCTATTTTCTCCTTCAACGTATGTTGATCCTTCTTGGCTTGTCTTGGTGTCATGAATTTCAACTTCATTTCATGTCCCTCATTCCTCAAATAAAGGGAACGTACATCAAGATTGAGCATTTTAAAATGAAGCCATGCCCATCTCAAAAGAAGATGACAAGAGTTCGTGGGAACAATATCACATAATACTTCTTTCATACATTGTCCTGTACTGAATTTTTTATCCTTGCTTGATTCGGATGAAAGCTTGTTGGTAACTTGAATTTCTCCACCAATCTTTTGCTTACAACATAGTTGTCGCTTTCGTAAACGAATGCAACTAAACATGGGTGGCCTTCGATTAAAAACCTTGTTCTCTTCTACCTTTTCCGTAATCTTTTTCTTTACTTCCTTTTCTTTTTCTTCAATTTCCCTTCCTTCTGCAGTTTATATTTCTTCTTTTTCTATTCTTTCTTTTTCTATTTTCTCCTTCAACGTATGTTGATCCTTCTTGGCTTGTCTTGGTGTCATGAATTTCAAATTCATTTCATGTCCCTAATGCCTCAAATAAAGGGAACATTTATCAAGATTGAGCGTTTTAAAATGAAGCCATGCCCATCTCAAAAAAGATGACAAGAGTTCGTGGGAACAATATCACATAATACTTCTTTCACACATTGTCCTGTACTGAATTTGATCCTGGCTTGATTCGGATGAAAGCTTGTTGGTTACTGTAGTTTCTCCACCAATCCTTGGGTGACAACATTGTTGTCGCTTTCGTAAATGAATGCAACTAAACATGGGTGGCTTTCGATTAAAGACCTTGTTCTCTACTACCTGTTCCATAATCTTTTTCTTTACTTCCTTTTCTTTTTCTTCAATTTCCCTTCCTTCTGCAGTTTATATTTCTTCTTTTTCTATTTTCTCCTTCAACGTATGTTGATCCTTCTTGGCTTCTCTTGGTGTCATGAATTTCAAATTCATTTCATGTCCCTCATGCCTCAAATAAAGGGAACATTTATCAAGATTGAGCGTTTTAAAATGAAGCCATCCCCATCTCAAAAGAAGATGACAAGAGTTCATGGGAACAATACAACATAATACTTCTTTCACACATTTTCCTGTACTGAATTTTGTCCTTGCTTGATTCGGATGAAAGCTTGTTGGTAACTTGAGTTTGTCCACCAATCTTTGGCTTACAACATTGTTGTCGCTTTCGCAAACGAATGCAACTAAACATGGGTGGCCTTCGATTAAACACCTTGTTCTCTACTACCTTTTCCGTAATCTTTTTCTTTACTTCCTTTTCGTTTTCTTCAATTTCCCTTCCTTCTGCAGTTTATATTTCTTCTTTTTCTATTCTTTCTTTTTCTATTTTCTCCTTCAACGTATGTTGATCCTTCTTTGCTTCTCTTGGTGTCATGAATTTCAAATTCATTTCATGTCCCTCATGCCTCAAATAAAGGGAACATTTATCAAGATTGAGCGTTTTAAAATGAAGCCATGCCCATCTCAAAAGAAGATGACAAGAGTTCGTGGGAACAATATCGCATAATACTTCTTTCACACATTGTCGTGTACTGAATTTGATCCTTGCTTGATTCGGATGAAAGCTTGTTGGTAACCTGAGTTTCTCCACCAATCTTTGGCTTACAACATTGTTGTCGCTTTCGTAAACGAATGCAACTAAACATGGGTGGCCTTCGATTAAACACCTTGTTCTCTACTACCTTTTCCACAATCTTTTTCTTTACTTCCTTTTCTTTTTCCTCAATTTCCCTTCCTTCTGCAGTTTATATTTCTTCTTTTTCTATTCTTTCTTTTTATATTTTCTCCTTCCACGTATGTTGATCCTTCTTGGCTTGCCTTGGTGTCATGAATTTCAACTTCATTTCATGTCCCTCATTCCTCAAATAAAGGGAACGTACATCAAGATTGAGCGTTTTAAAATGAAGCCATGCCCATCTCAAAAGAAGATGACAAGAGTTCATGGGAACAATATCACATAATACTTCTTTCACACATTTTCCTGTACTGAACTTTATCCTTGCTTGAATCGGATGAAAGCTTGTTGGTAACTTGAGTTTGTCCACCAATCTTTGGCTTACAACATAGTTGTCGCTTTCGTAAACGAATGCAACTAAACATGGGTGGCCTTCGATTAAACACCTTGTTCTCTATTACCTTTTCCGTAATCTTTTTCTTTACTTCCTTTTCTTTTTCTTCAATTTCCCTTCCTTCTGCAGTTTATATTTCTTCTTTTTCTATTCTTTCTTTTTCTATTTTCTCCTTCAACGTATGTTGATCCTTCTTGGCTTCTCTTGGTGTCATGAATTTCAAATTCATTTCATGTCCCTTATGCCTCAAATAAAGGGAACATTTATCAAGATTGAGCGTTTTAAAATGAAGCCATGCCCATCTCAAAAGAAGATGACAAGAGTTCGTGGGAACAATATCACATAATACTTCTTTCACACATTGTCGTGTACTGAATTTGATCCTTGCTTGATTCGGATGAAAGCTTGTTGGTAACCTGAGTTGCTCCACCAATCTTTGGCTTACAACATTGTTGTCGCTTTCGTAAATGAATGCAACTAAACATGGGTGGCTTTCGATTAAAGAGCTTGTTCTCTACTAACTGTTCCATAATCTTTTTCTTTACTTCCTTTTCTTTTTCTTCAATTTCACTTCCTTCTACAGTTTATATTTCTTCTTTTTCTATTCTTTCTTTCTCTATTTTCTCCTTCAACGTATGTTGATCCTTCTTGGCTTCTCTTGGTGTCATGAATTTCAAATTCATTTCATGTCCCTCATGCCTCAAATAAAGGGAACATTTATCAAGATTGAGCGTTTTAAAATGAAGCCATGCCCATCTCAAAAGAAGATGATAAGAGTTCATGGGAACAATATCAGATAATACTTCTTTCACACATTTTCCTGTACTGAATTTTATCCTTGCTTGATTCGGATGAAAGCTTGTTGGTAACTTGAGTTTCTCCACCAATCTTTGGCATACAACATTGTTGTCGCTTTCGTAAACGAATGCAACTAAACATGGGTGGCCTTCGATTAAACACCTTGTTCTCTACTACCTTTTCCGTAATCTTTTTCTTTACTTCCTTTTCTTTTTCTTCAATTTCCCTTCCTTCTGTAGTTTATATTTCTTCTTTTTCTATTCTTTCTTTTTCTATTTTCTCCTTCAACGTATGTTGATCCTTCTGGGCTTGTCTTGGTGTCATAAATTTCAACTTCATTTCATGTTCCTCATGCCTCAAATAAAGGGAACGTTCATCAAGATTGAGCGTTTTAAAATTAAGCCATGCCCATCTCAAAAGAAGATGACAAGAGTTCGTGGGAACAATATCACATAATACTTCTTTCACACGTTGTCCTGTACTGAATTTTATCCTTGCTTGATTCGGATGAAAGCTTGTTGGTAACTTGAGTTTCTCCACCAATCTTTGGCATACAACATTGTTGTCGCTTTCGTAAACGAATGCAACTAAACATGGGTGGCCTTCGATTAAACACCTTGTTCTCTACTACCTTTTCCGTAATCTTTTTCTTTACTTCCTTTTCTTTTTCTTCCATTTCCCTTCCTTCTGCAGTTTATATTTCTTCTTTTTCTATTCTTTCTTTTTCTATTTTCTCCTTCAACGTATGTTGATACTTCTTGGCTTCTCTTGGGGTCATCAATTTCAAATTCATTTCATGTCCCTCATGCCTTAAATAAAGGGAACATTTATCAAAATAGAGCGTTTTAAAATGAAGCCATGCCCATCTCAAAAGAAGATGACATGAGTTCGTGGGAACAATATCACATAATACTTCTTTCACACATTGTCCTGTACTGAATTTGATCCTTGCTTGATTCGAATGAAAGCTTATTGGTAACTTGAGTTTCTCCACCAATCTTTGGCTGACAACATTGTTGTCGCTTTCGTAAACGAATGCAACTAAACATGGGTGGCCTTCGATTAAACACCTTGTTCTCTACTACCTTTTCCGTAATCTTTTTCTTTACTTCCTTTTCTTTTTCTCCAATTTCCCTTCCTTCTGCAGTTTATATTTCTTCTTTTTCTATTCTTTCTTTTTCTATTTTCTCCTTCAACGAATGTTGATCCTTCTTGGCTTGTCTTGGTGTCATAAATTTCAACTTCATTTCATGTCCCTCATTCCTCAAATAAAGGGAACGTTCATCAAGATTGAGCGTTTTAAAATGAAGCCATGCCCATCTCAAAAGAAGATGACAAGAGTTTGTGGGAACAATATCACATAATACTTCTTTCACACATTGTCCTATTCTGAATTTTTTATCCTTGCTTGATTCGGATGACAGCTTGTTGGTAACTTGAATTTCTCCACCAATCTTTGGCTTACAACATAGTTGTCGCTTTCGTAAACGAATGCAACTAAACCTGGGTGGCCTTCGATTATAAACCTTGTTCTCTTCTACCTCTTCCGTAATCTTTTTCTTTACTTCCTTTTCTTTTTCTTCAATTTCCCTTCCTTCTGCAGTTTATTTTTCTTCTTTTTCTATTCTTTCTTTTTTATATTTTCTCCTTCAACGTATGTTGATCCTTCTTGGCTTGTCTTGGTGTCATAAATTTCAACTTCATTTCATGTCCCTCATTCCTCAAATAAAGGGAACGTTCATCAAGATTGACCATTTTAAAATGAAGCCATGCCCATCTCAAAAGAAGATGACAAGAGTTCGTGGGAACAATATCACATAATACTTCTTTCACACATTGTCCTGTACTGAATTTTTTATCCTTGCTTGATTCGGATGAAAGCTTGTTGGTAACTCGAATTTCTCCACCAATTTTTGGCTTACAACATAGTTGTCGCTTCCGTAAACGAATGCAACTAAACATGGGTGGCCTTTGATTAAACACCTTGTTCTCTACTACCTTCTCCATAATCTTTTTCTTTACTTCCTTTTCTTTTTCTCCAATTTCCCTTCCTTCTGCAGTTTATATTTCTTCTTTTTCTATTCCTTATTTTTCTATTTTCTCCTTCAACGTATGTTGATCCTTCTTGGCTTGTCTTGGTGTCATAAATTTCAACTTCATTTCATGTCCCTCATTCCTCAAATAAAGGGAACGTTCATCAAGATTTAGCGTTTTAAAATGAAGCCATGCCCATCTCAAAAGAAGATGACAAGAGTTCGTGGGAGCAATATCACATAATACTTCTTTCACACATTGTCCTATACTGAATTTGATCCTTGCTTGATTCAGATGAAAGCTTGTTGGTAACTTGAGTTTCTCCACCAATCTTTGGCTTACAACATTATTGTCGCTTTCGTGAAACAATGCAACTAAACATGGGTAGCTTTCGAATAAACACCTTGTTCTCTACTACCTTTTCCATAATCTTTTTCCTTACTTCCTTTTCTTTTTCTTCAACTTCCCTTCCTTCTACAGTTTATTTTTCTTCTTTTTCTATTCTTTCTTTTTCTATTTTCTCCTTCAACGTATGTTGATCCTTCTTGGCTTGTCTTGGTGTCATATATTTCAACTTCATTTCATGTCCCTCATGCCTCAAATAAAGGGAAAGTTCATCAAGATTGACCATTGTAAAAGGAAGCCATGCCCATCTCTAAAGAAGATGACAAGGGTTCGTGGGAGCAATATCACATAATACTTCTTTCACACATTGTCCTGTACTGAATTTGATCCTTGCTTGATTCGGATGAAACCTTGTTGGTAACTTGAGTTTCTACACCAATCTTTGACTTACAACATTGTTGTCGCTTTCGTAAATGAATGCAACTAAACATGGGTGGCCTTCGATTAAACACCTTGTTCTCTACTACCTTTTCCATAATCTTTTTCTTTACTTCCTTTTCTTTTTCCTCAATTTCCCTTCCTTCTGCAGTTTATATTTCTTCTTTTTCTATTCTTTCTTTTTCTATTTTCTCCTTCAACGTATGTTGATCCTTCTTGGCTTGTCTTGGTGTCATATATTTCAACTTCATTTCATGTCCCTCATGCCTCAAATAAAGGGAAAGTTCATCAAGATTGACCATTGTAAAAGGAAGCCATGCCCATCTCAAAAGAAGATGACAAGAGTTCATGGGAACAATATCACATAATACTTCTTTCACACATTTTCCTGTACTGAACTTTATCCTTGCTTGAATCGGATGAAAGCTTGTTGGTAACTTGAGTTTGTCCACCAATCTTTGGCTTACAACATAGTTGTCGCTTTCGTAAACGAATGCAACTAAACATGGGTGGCCTTCGATTAAACACCTTGTTCTCTATTACCTTTTCCGTAATCTTTTTCTTTACTTCCTTTTCTTTTTCTTCAATTTCCCTTCCTTCTGCAGTTTATATTTCTTCTTTTTCTATTCTTTCTTTTTCTATTTTCTCCTTCAACGTATGTTGATCCTTCTTGGCTTCTCTTGGTGTCATGAATTTCAAATTCATTTCATGTCCCTTATGCCTCAAATAAAGGGAACATTTATCAAGATTGAGCGTTTTAAAATGAAGCCATGCCCATCTCAAAAGAAGATGACAAGAGTTCGTGGGAACAATATCACATAATACTTCTTTCACACATTGTCGTGTACTGAATTTGATCCTTGCTTGATTCGGATGAAAGCTTGTTGGTAACCTGAGTTGCTCCACCAATCTTTGGCTTACAACATTGTTGTCGCTTTCGTAAATGAATGCAACTAAACATGGGTGGCTTTCGATTAAAGACCTTGTTCTCTACTAACTGTTCCATAATCTTTTTCTTTACTTCCTTTTCTTTTTCTTCAATTTCACTTCCTTCTACAGTTTATATTTCTTCTTTTTCTATTCTTTCTTTCTCTATTTTCTCCTTCAACGTATGTTGATCCTTCTTGGCTTCTCTTGGTGTCATGAATTTCAAATTCATTTCATGTCCCTCATGCCTCAAATAAAGGGAACATTTATCAAGATTGAGCGTTTTAAAATGAAGCCATGCCCATCTCAAAAGAAGATGATAAGAGTTCATGGGAACAATATCAGATAATACTTCTTTCACACATTTTCCTGTACTGAATTTTATCCTTGCTTGATTCGGATGAAAGCTTGTTGGTAACTTGAGTTTCTCCACCAATCTTTGGCATACAACATTGTTGTCGCTTTCGTAAACGAATGCAACTAAACATGGGTGGCCTTCGATTAAACACCTTGTTCTCTACTACCTTTTCCGTAATCTTTTTCTTTACTTCCTTTTCTTTTTCTTCAATTTCCCTTCCTTCTGTAGTTTATATTTCTTCTTTTTCTATTCTTTCTTTTTCTATTTTCTCCTTCAACGTATGTTGATCCTTCTGGGCTTGTCTTGGTGTCATAAATTTCAACTTCATTTCATGTTCCTCATGCCTCAAATAAAGGGAACGTTCATCAAGATTGAGCGTTTTAAAATTAAGCCATGCCCATCTCAAAAGAAGATGACAAGAGTTCGTGGGAACAATATCACATAATACTTCTTTCACACGTTGTCCTGTACTGAATTTTATCCTTGCTTGATTCGGATGAAAGCTTGTTGGTAACTTGAGTTTCTCCACCAATCTTTGGCATACAACATTGTTGTCGCTTTCGTAAACGAATGCAACTAAACATGGGTGGCCTTCGATTAAACACCTTGTTCTCTACTACCTTTTCCGTAATCTTTTTCTTTACTTCCTTTTCTTTTTCTTCAATTTCCCTTCCTTCTGCAGTTTATATTTCTTCTTTTTCTATTCTTTCTTTTTCTATTTTCTCCTTCAACGTATGTTGATACTTCTTGGCTTCTATTGGGGTCATCAATTTCAAATTCATTTCATGTCCCTCATGCCTCAAATAAAGGGAACATTTATCAAAATAGAGCGTTTTAAAATGAAGCCATGCCCATCTCAAAAGAAGATGACAAGAGTTCGTGGGAACAATATCACATAATACTTCTTTCACACATTGTCCTGTACTGAATTTGATCCTTGCTTGATTCGAATGAAAGCTTATTGGTAACTTGAGTTTCTCCACCAATCTTTGGCTGACAACATTGTTGTCGCTTTCGTAAACGAATGCAACTAAACATGGGTGGCCTTCGATTAAACACCTTGTTCTCTACTACCTTTTCCGTAATCTTTTTCTTTACTTCCTTTTCTTTTTCTTCAATTTCCCTTCCTTCTGCAGTTTATATTTCTTCTTTTTCTATTCTTTCTTTTTCTATTTTCTCCTTCAACGTATGTTGATACTTCTTGGCTTCTCTTGGGGTCATCAATTTCAAATTCATTTCATGTCCCTCATGCCTCAAATAAAGGGAACATTTATCAAGATTGAGCGTTTTAAAATGAAGCCATGCCCATCTCAAAAGAAGATGACAAGAGTTCGTGGGAACAATATCACATAATACTTCTTTCACACATTGTCGTGTACTGAATTTGATCCTTGCTTGATTCGGATGAAAGCTTGTTGGTAACCTGAGTTGCTCCACCAATCTTTGGCTTACAACATTGTTGTCGCTTTCGTAAATGAATGCAACTAAACATGGGTGGCTTTCGATTAAAGACCTTGTTCTCTACTAACTGTTCCATAATCTTTTTCTTTACTTCCTTTTCTTTTTCTTCAATTTCACTTCCTTCTACAGTTTATATTTCTTCTTTTTCTATTCTTTCTTTCTCTATTTTCTCCTTCAACGTATGTTGATCCTTCTTGGCTTCTCTTGGTGTCATGAATTTCAAATTCATTTCATGTCCCTCATGCCTCAAATAAAGGGAACATTTATCAAGATTGAGCGTTTTAAAATGAAGCCATGCCCATCTCAAAAGAAGATGATAAGAGTTCATGGGAACAATATCAGATAATACTTCTTTCACACATTTTCCTGTACTGAATTTTATCCTTGCTTGATTCGGATGAAAGCTTGTTGGTAACTTGAGTTTCTCCACCAATCTTTGGCATACAACATTGTTGTCGCTTTCGTAAACGAATGCAACTAAACATGGGTGGCCTTCGATTAAACACCTTGTTCTCTACTACCTTTTCCGTAATCTTTTTCTTTACTTCCTTTTCTTTTTCTTCAATTTCCCTTCCTTCTGTAGTTTATATTTCTTCTTTTTCTATTCTTTCTTTTTCTATTTTCTCCTTCAACGTATGTTGATCCTTCTGGGCTTGTCTTGGTGTCATAAATTTCAACTTCATTTCATGTTCCTCATGCCTCAAATAAAGGGAACGTTCATCAAGATTGAGCGTTTTAAAATTAAGCCATGCCCATCTCAAAAGAAGATGACAAGAGTTCGTGGGAACAATATCACATAATACTTCTTTCACACGTTGTCCTGTACTGAATTTTATCCTTGCTTGATTCGGATGAAAGCTTGTTGGTAACTTGAGTTTCTCCACCAATCTTTGGCATACAACATTGTTGTCGCTTTCGTAAACGAATGCAACTAAACATGGGTGGCCTTCGATTAAACACCTTGTTCTCTACTACCTTTTCCGTAATCTTTTTCTTTACTTCCTTTTCTTTTTCTTCAATTTCCCTTCCTTCTGCAGTTTATATTTCTTCTTTTTCTATTCTTTCTTTTTCTATTTTCTCCTTCAACGTATGTTGATACTTCTTGGCTTCTATTGGGGTCATCAATTTCAAATTCATTTCATGTCCCTCATGCCTCAAATAAAGGGAACATTTATCAAAATAGAGCGTTTTAAAATGAAGCCATGCCCATCTCAAAAGAAGATGACAAGAGTTCGTGGGAACAATATCACATAATACTTCTTTCACACATTGTCCTGTACTGAATTTGATCCTTGCTTGATTCGAATGAAAGCTTATTGGTAACTTGAGTTTCTCCACCAATCTTTGGCTGACAACATTGTTGTCGCTTTCGTAAACGAATGCAACTAAACATGGGTGGCCTTCGATTAAACACCTTGTTCTCTACTACCTTTTCCGTAATCTTTTTCTTTACTTCCTTTTCTTTTTCTTCAATTTCCCTTCCTTCTGCAGTTTATATTTCTTCTTTTTCTATTCTTTCTTTTTCTATTTTCTCCTTCAACGTATGTTGATACTTCTTGGCTTCTCTTGGGGTCATCAATTTCAAATTCATTTCATGTCCCTCATGCCTCAAATAAAGGGAACATTTATCAAGATTGAGCGTTTTAAAATGAAGCCATGCCCATCTCAAAAGAAGATGACAAGAGTTCATGGGAACAATATCACATAATACTTCTTTCACATATTTTCCTGTACTAAATTTTATCCTTGCTTGATTCGGATGAAAGCTTGTTGGTAACTTGAGTTTCTCCACCAATCTTTGGCTTAAAACATAGTTGTCGCTTTCATAAACGAATGCAACTAAACATGGGTGGCCTTCGATTAAACACCTTGTTCCCTACTACCTTTTCCGTAATCTTTTTCTTTACTTCCTTTTCTTTTTCTTCAATTTCCCTTCCTTCTGCAGTTTATATTTCTTCTTTTTCTATTTTCTCCTTCAACGTATGTTGATACTTCTTGGCTTCTCTTGGTGTCATGAATTTCAAATTCATTTCATGTCCGTCATGCCTCAAATAAAGGGAACATTTATCAAGATTGAGCGTTTTAAAATGAAGCCATGCCCATCTCAAAAGAAGATGACAAGAGTTCGTGGGAACAATATCACATAATACTTCTTTCACACATTGTCCTGTACTGAATTTGATCCTTGCTTGATTCGGATGAAAGCTTGTTGGTAACTTGAGTTTCTCCACCAATCTTTGGCTTACAACATTGTTGTCGCTTTCGTAAACGAATGCAACTAAACATGGGTGGCCTTCGATTAAACACCTTGTTCTCTACTACTTTTTCCATAATCTTTTTCTTTACTTCCTTTTCTTTTTCCTCAATTTCCCTTCCTTCTGGAGTTTATATTTCTTCTTTTTCTATTCTTTCTTTTTCTATTTTCTCCTTCAACGTATGTTGATCCTTCTTGGCTTGTCTTGGTGTCATGAATTTCAACTTCATTTCATGTCCCTCATTCCTCAAATAAAGGGAATGTACATCAAGATTGAGCATTTTAAAATGAAGCCATGCCCATCTCAAAAGATGATGACAAGAGTTCGTGGGAACAATATCACATAATACTTCTTTCACACATTGTCCTGTACTGAATTTTTTATCCTTGCTTGATTCGGATGACAGCTTGTTGGTAACTTGAATTTCTCCACCAATCTTTTGCTTACAACATAGTTATCGCTTTCGTAAACGAATGCAACCAAACATGGGTGGCCTTCGATTAAAAACCTTGTTCTCTTCTACCTTTTTCGTAATCTTTTTCTTTACTTCCTTTTCTTTTTCTTCAATTTCCCTTCCTTCTGCAGTTTATATTTCTTCTTTTTCTATTCTTTCTTTTTCTATTTTCTCCTTCAACGTATGTTGATCCTTCTTGGCTTGTCTTGGTGTCATGAATTTCAAATTCATTTCATGTCCCTCATGCCTCAAATAAAGGGAACATTTATGAAGATTGAGCGTTTTAAAATGAAGCCATGCCCATCTCAAAAGAAGATGACAAGAGTTCATGGGAACAATATCACATAATACTTCTTTCACACATTTTCCTGTACTGAATTTGATCCTTGCTTGATTCGGATGAAAGCTTGTTGGTAACTTGAGTTTCTCCACCAATCTTTGTCTTACAACATTGTTGTCGCTTTCGTAAATGAATGCAACTAAACATGGTTGGCCTTCGATTAAACACCTTGTTCTCTACTACCTTTTCCATAATCTTTTTCTTTACTTCCTTTTCTTTTTCTTCAATTTCCCTTCCTTCTGCAGTTTATATTTCTTCTTTTTCTATTCTTTCTTTTTCTATTTTCTCCTTCAACGTATGTTGATCCTTCTTGGCTTCTCTTGGTGTCATGAATTTCAAATTCATTTCATGTCCCTCATGCCTCAAATAAAGGGAACATTTATCAAGATTGAGCGTTTTAAAATGAAGCCATGCCCATCTCAAAAGAAGATGACAAGAGTTCATGGGAACAATATCACATAATACTTCTTTCACACATTTTCCTGTACTAAATTTTATCCTTGCTTGATTCGGATGAAAGCTTGTTGGTAACTTGAGTTTCTCCACCAATCTTTGGCTTAAAACATAGTTGTCGCTTTCATAAACGAATGCAACTAAACATGGGTGGCCTTCGATTAAACACCTTGTTCCCTACTACCTTTTCCGTAATCTTTTTCTTTACTTCCTTTTCTTTTTCTTCAATTTCCCTTCCTTCTGCAGTTTATATTTCTTCTTTTTCTATTCTTTCTTTTTCTATTTTCTCCTTCAACGTATGTTGATCCTTCTTGGCTTGTCTTGGTGTCATGAATTTCAACTTCGTGGGAACAATATCACATAATACTTCTTTCACACATTGTCCTGTACTGAATTTTTTATCCTTGCTTGATTCGGATGAAAGCTTGTTGGTAACTTGAATTTCTCCACCAATCTTTTGCTTACAACATAGTTGTCGCTTTCGTAAACGAATGCAACTAAACATGGGTGGCCTTCGATTAAAAACCTTGTTCTCTTCTACCTTTTCCGTAATCTTTTTCTTTACTTCCTTTTCTTTTTCTCCAATTTCCCTTCCTTCTGCAGTTTATATTTCTTCTTTTTCTATTCCTTCTTTTTCTATTTTCTCCTTCAACGTATGTTGATCCTTCTTGGCTTGTCTTGGTGTCATAAATTTCAACTTCATTTTATGTCCCTCATTCCTCAAATAAAGGGAACGTTCATCAAGGTTAAGCGTTTTAAAATGAAGCTGTTCTTATGGGACCGAGTTGTACTTCACATGTCTCGCGTACTATCTTGGTGCTGAGAGGTCGGGTGCGTCTTCTGGCTTCAGGGGGTTGTGGTGACAGCACAGGTGTGCCTGCAAAAGACACTCCGATGCCAAAGTCAGTGCTGAGTGATGTCAGTGGTTACAGAGAATATTTAATGCGTAATCAATGCATAGGGTAGTGTGCTATTTATACCTTTTTTACCTGTGGGTCCTACCTGGGATGGGCTTTTGGCCCAATATTTCCTCTTTTGTTATCCTTGGATCCAGTGCTGATGGGGAAATTACCAAGGGGTCCCTCAGGGGTAGGCGGTACCCGGTATTCGGTCGTGAGAATGTCTACGGATGATAGGTTTCGTCTTATTGACCGAGATGGTTGTATCATGGGTCTGGATTGTTCTGAGTAGGAGTACCTGTGGTGCGGAATAGGCGGCCTGGGGAGTTTGCTGCCGAGAAGACCTTTTGGGGATGCTTTTGGAAAAGGATACGGCTTCGGAGGTTCGCTGGTGGCTGCTTGGGGGAGGGGGGACATTTTCTAGAACAAGGTGCGTGATCCGTAGCTTGCCTTGTGGTCACATACTTTGGGAGGGGGTGTCTACCGTGCAATGTGTGGCCTGGGTGCTCGTTAAGGGTCGTATGTCGAAGAGGAGGTGGCCGATACCAGGTGTGGTGTTTGGGTTCACTGAGGTTGCGTGTTCAGAGGCCGAGTGCCGTGTACTTTGGGTATAGTTGGGACATCAGCCTTCCAGTCTTGAGGAGTAAAACGACGCTTAGACTTTAGAGGCCGAGTGCCGTGTACTTTGGGTATAGTTGGGACATCAGCCTTCCAGTCTTGAGGAGTAAAACGACGCTTAGACTTTAAAGGCCGTGACCGTGTACTTTGGGTGTAGTTGGGACATCAGCCTTCCAGTCTTGAGGAGTAAAACGACGCTTAGACTTTAAAGGCCGTGGCCGTGTACTTTTTGCAATTTGCATTTGTGGGACTTGCCGTATACTCTATGGGTATACCAACCTCCCAGTCTAGAGGAGCATGGTGACGCAATAGACTTAAGATGTCTACAGTTTATTGTTTTTGGAGTAGGATTGTTACTTGTACACGTTTGTGCCGCTATGCTTGGACTTGCGTTGGCTGCTACCTGTGCGCGCTTGGGGCCGCTACCTGTGTGCGCTTGGGGCCGCTATCTCTGTGCGCTTGGGGCCGCTATCTGTGTACGCTTGGGGCCGCTATCTGTGTGTGCTTGGGGCCGCTATCTGTGTGCGGTTGGGGCCGCTATCTTTGTGCGTCGTTGCTGGTGCGAAGTGTCAAGATGTCAGGTTTACTGTAACGGTGTAGATGTCAGTTAATGTGGTCAGTGAAAAGACGTGACTGTTGGGTGCACTGTGTTGTCAGGGTTCGTTTTTCGAAGCATTTTCCTGGGGGTTGGGCCTTGGGCTTCTGGGGTTTTGCGCGAGGGTGAAGGGGCATGAGTGGCCTTTATATATGGTACTCATTCATTTGCTTCTCCGTTGTGGTGTGGGTTTCTGAAGTTTTATTGTGATTCTCTGTGTAATCGTCTTGCTTCAGTTGTTGCCGCGTGACGAGGTATGTCGACTTCTTCTAATGGGTCTAATTCGGGTGATTCCGGAGCTAGTTTTGGGGGCCTTAGGCTAGAATTTTTGAGTACGTCATCCGAGTCTTTGCACATAGAGGTGGAAAGAGAAGTGCGTGAAGATCCGGCTAGTGAACATGCGAGTCTCTTTGGCCGAGGAGGGAAGGTTATGATTGGGTGGCTGAGGGCGTCAGAGAGTGTTGTTCGAAATATCGATGGTCGAGGCTTCTTAGGTCATGGTTAAATAGCGTCTATTTGTTTGAGAGGGGGGCCGATACGAATGCTGTTTCTATTGAGCGGGTAAGTGGGGTGGACGCCGTGTGCCATGGCCGTGAAGGTTTTGAGGATGATTTCTTTTATATGTATTCATGCATGTTTATGAAATTGCATGTACGATTGCCCTTTGATGAATTTACTATGGGTGTTCTGCGGAAGCTAAACGTGGCACCTACGCAGCTCCATCCGAATAGTTGGGGGAGTCTCCAGGCGTTCAGGCTGATTTGTAAAGCGTTGTATTTGACGCCAACTCCTGACAGTTTCTTGTATTTCTATGTTACGCGGCCGAGGGATCCGATCTCGTGGCTCTCTCTGATTAGTCGTCCTAAGATTGGTTTATTGGACGGTTTTACTCAGTCGTTTAAGAAGTTTAAGGACGGCTTTTTCCGGCCGGTTGTTGTATTGCGATGAGGATGGTTTCCCCAAATTTCCGTTTTATTGGACTGGGGCACCTGCTCGTTTAGATGCGGTTTCGAAGGATGGGCTGGATGTCAAAAGTAGGCGGGTAGTGGACGTGCTTGAGAGATTGTCGTCGAGGGTGCCTGGGAAATGGGTGGTGTGTTGCTATTTGACGGATAAACCGGCTAGGGATTTATGTGGTATGTATGTTTCGTTTTCGGCTTTGCTAGTATTGGACTAATAATGAAAAAATTTATTTTGTGCAGGCGTGATGGCGCATCATGCGAGGAAGACGGGTGGGGAGATCGATCTCTTTGCTAAGATTCGTGACAAGATGGGGAACGCGGCCAAGGCGGAGGGACAGTTGCAAGCACCAAACTTGGTTGGTCCGGTTGTGGACGTGTATCGTCCTCCTACAGCGAAAAGGCCGGCGCCATCCAAGATGAAGGGCGTGGGGAAGGATAGAAAGAGGCTGCGTGCCTTGGCGAAAACTGGAGGTGTGGGGTCGAGTGGTTCGAGTAATCCAGATTTAGGTGGGTTTGAGAAGAGCAAAATCCAAATGAGGAAAGGGGTTGAGATTAAGTTAAGCGATCCGGAGGTTGGCGTGGTGGAGGCGGCTGATCCTGGGTTGGTGATGAGGGCTCTGAACGAGTATATGGCTCGAGGATTGGTGCTGAGTAGGAGGGTGACGACCATGCTGCAAGAGGAGTTGAGTGCAGGAGATAAGAAGAAACTGGTGGAAGAGGTTGCTTCTTTGAAGATGTTAAGGGAGAGCGATCAGCAGTCTTGGGCTGAGGAGAAGAAGAAATTGGAGGCGGAGGTTAAGAAGTTGAAGCTGAGTCTTACAGGTGCCGAGAAAAGATTGAAAGCGAAGCAGGAGGAGGTGGATGAGGTTGTTGCTACCAAGGAGGCTGCTGCGGAGGAGGCGGCTGGTGAGATATTTAGCCTGCAGCAGGCGGTTTACTCGGAGCATGTGAATGGATTTCAGAAGGCCTTGAGGCAGGCCGATTTTTTGTATAAGGAGGTTTCTGTGTCCGATTGTCGTTTTAACGTGAATTTGGACGTGTATGATAATCGTATGCTTGATGTGGCGGAAATTAGTCGTTTACGGGCCGAGCGCGAGTTGGCGGCAGGGGGAAATGAGGAGGCAGTTGCTGTTGCCTCGCCGGTGGACGTGGAGGGGGTGGTGCCGGATGGGGAGGATGGTGAAGGGGATGCTGAGGATGGGGAGGAAGCGGTGGAGGAAGGGAATGACGAGGTTGCTGATTAAGTAGGTCTTTGGGGGCGAGGTCGCTGAAAAAATTTTTTGTTTTGTGGGTTTGGGTATGGTGCCTTGGGTTTCTGCTAGAGCGGACTGTACCCGTTTTTTGCTTTGTAAAGATACTTGATTTTGAATGAAAGAAGAAGCTTTATGGTTTATTGCCTTGTTGGTTTTTTAGTTATCGTCCTTTGCATATGTTAATTTATTGCTCGAGATTTATCCGTGTTTGCGTGTATTTGAGCTTGTTATACTTTGTGGGGTGGTTTCCCCTGTTGTCGTTTATTATTATGTTTGGAATTTCGTGCACTGGAGCGAGTAAGTTTGTTGATGCACTTCGGCCAACGGCTCTTCGAGTAGAGGTTGGGAAGTTGTTAGATTAACTCGACCAGCGGCTCTTAGATTAGAGGCTGGGATATGTTTCTTTTAGTTGTCGTTCGTCGGCTCTTAGAGGCCGGAAGTGTTTGTAATCATATCGAGTAGTTGTGATCGTCGAACTTTCATTACTGGTGGATGCCTCGTTAAAACCTGCCTGGCCAAAACCCTCCTTAGGGAAAAATGCCAGGTTAGGAAAGAGTACATCTTTGATTACAAGTGACGATATGCTACGTGTAGCTTAACTAAAATAAAACTTTAAATGGGAGGCATTCCAAGTGTTAGGAATGGGGTCTCCTAATAGTCGTTCTAGTCTGTATGCGTCGTTGCCTACTTCTTGCAATACGCGGAAAGGTCCTTCCCAGTTCGGCGAGAATTTGCCTTGGTGTTTCCGTGCTTTGCTTGCCATTCGCCAGACTAGGTCTCCTTTGTGAAAGGAACGGGGGTCGAGTTTGGAGTTGTACTTTCTTGCGGCTCGGAGTTTGGTAGCGGTGTCCTGGATGTGCGCTTGCTCTCTTCTTTCCACGAGCAGGTCGAGATGTGTGTTCATGCATGCTTCGTTGGAGGTAGGTTCGAAGTGACTGTGTCGGATGGAGGGTTCTCCGATTTCGACGGGTATCATTGCGTCGGTGCCGTATACCAGACTGTACGGGGTTTCTTTGGTAGAAGATTGGGGGGTGCACCTGTACGCCCATAGGACCTCTGTGAGTTCTTCTGGCCACTTTCCTTTGGCGGTGTCGAGTCTTTTCTTTAACTGGTTGAGGATGACTTTGTTTGCGGCTTCTGCCTGGCCGTTGGTCTGCGGGTGTTCGACTGAACTGGTGATGTGCTGGATGTTAAGGTTGTGGTAGAATTCGGAGAGGCCCTTGTCAATGAACTGTCTGTTGTTGTCTGTGATTATGGTGTGGGGTATCCCGTACCGACAAATGATATTTTTCCAGAGGAATCGTTGGACTTGTTTGGCTGTAATGTTTGCGAGTGGTTCAGCTTCAATCCACTTTGAGAAGTAATCCACTGCCACCAAGAGAAACTTGACTTGTCCTTTGCCCGGGGTGAAAGGTCCTATTATGTCCATTCCCCACTTGGAGAAGGGCCATGGTGCCGTTATGTGATGGAGTGGTTCTCGGTGTAGGTGGGGGCAGGGTCCGTGTTGTTGGCAGGGTTGGCATTTTTTGACGAAGTCGGTGCAGTCTCGTTCCATCGTGGGCCAGAAGTACCCTGCCCGGAGGATTTTTGCTGCCATTGTTTTCGGGCCTGAGTGGTATCCGCATGTTCCGTCGTGTATTTCCTTCATGACGTAGGACGCCTGGTCATTTGTAATGCATCGGAGTAGGGGGTGGCTGAAACCCCTTATGTAGAGTTCCCCGGCTATCAAAGTGTATCTTGCCGCTTTCCTGGTCCATCCTTTTTCTTGATTGATGGGTGTTTCACCTGTTTCGAGGTATGTGACGAAGGGGCGCATCCAGGATTCTTGCGTGGTGACCTCAAAACATTCTGCTTGTGCTTGTATGGAGGGGATGGTGAGTACCTACTGTATCAGGGATCTGTAGCGACCCTTCTTTTTCGTGCTTGCGAGCTTGGATAAGAGGTCAGCTCTAATGTTGTCGCTTCGAGGTACGTGGTCGATTTTGAATTCCTCAAGTTTTGAGATCAAGTTCATTGCTAAGTGGTAGTATTGCGATAAGAGGTCATCTTTGACTTGGTATTGGCCCGTGAGGTGTCCGACTGTGAGTTTGGAGTCGGTTTTACATGACAAACGTTTGACTTCCATCTCGAGGGCCAGGTGTAGTCCAGCAATAATGGCCTCGTACTCGGCTTGGTTATTCGAAGTTTTGAAGGTGAAGCAAAGGGATTGCTCGATGAGTATGCCGCTCGGACCTTCAAGTACGATTCCGGCACCGGATCCCTTTGTGTTGGATGATCCATCGACATGCATGATCCACCATTCGTGTGCGGGCTCCTGAGGTTGAAGATCGTTTGTGAAGTCTGCTAGGCATTGTGCCTTGATGGGGCCGTGAGGTTCATATTTGATGCTGAACTCTGAGAGCTCGATGGACCACGATGAGAGTCTTCCTGCGAGGTCTGGCTTTTGGAGGATTTTTTGTATGGGGTAGTCTGTCTTGACGATGATTGGGTGCGTTTGGAAGTATGGTCGCAAGCGTCGTGCTGCCGTAATTAGTGCGAGTGCTATCTTCTCGACCATTTGGTATCTTGTCTCAGGGTCTTGGAGTGTGCGGCTGGTGAAGTAGATGGGCTGCTGTGTATCATTGAGCTCTTGTACGAGTGCCGCGCTGACGGCGTTGCAGGATGCTGCAATGTATATTAGCAAAGGGAAACCGGGTCGTGGCTTGTTCAAGATTGGGGGTGTGGCTAAGAGCAGTTTCAGTTGATCGAAATTTTCCTGGCATGCTGCGCTCCATTCGAACTTGGATGACTTTTTGAGCAGGTTTATCATAGGCTTGGTCTTCTCCGCAAGCTTAGGGAGGAAGCGTGCGATGGCTGTCAACCGTCCCACGAGTCTTTGCACTTCTTTAACATTGGCGGGACTGCGCATGCTGATGATGGCCTGACACTTTTCTGGGTTTGCTTCAATGCCGCGCCGGGTCAGCATGTATCCTAAGAATTTTCCTCCGTCTACCCCAAAGGTGCACTTTTCTGGGTTCAGGCGGAGATTGTATCCTCGTATGGCTTTGAAGACGTCAGCAAGATCCAGGGCATGTTGGATGGGGTTCGGGGATTTGACCACTATGTCATCGACATATACCTCGACGCAGTTACCGAGGAGGGGTTTGAAGACTCTGTCCATTAGTCTTTGGTAGGTAGCGCCTGCGTTTTTGAGCCCGAAGGGCATGACCTTGTAGTACAGGTTTGCTTCCTCCGTAATGAAGGCGGTTTTGATCGCATCACTCTCCGCCATCGGTATCTGGTTGTACCCAGAGTATGCGTCCAGGAAACTGAGTGTGCCGCTTCCAGCTGCCCCATCTACCAGGCGGTCTATGTTGGGTAAAGGGTACGCGTCTCTGGGGCATGCTTTGTTCAGGTTCGTGTAATCGACGCACATCCGCCATTTGCCATTCTGTTTCTTGACTAGAACGACGTTGGCTAACCAGGTTGTGTACTGTCCCAACTATACCCAAAGTACATGGCACTCGGCCTCTAAAGTCTAAGCGTCGTTTTACTCCTCAAGACTGGAAGGCTGATGTCCCAACTATACCCAAAGTACACGGCACTCGGCCTCTGAACACGCAACCTCAGTGAACCCAAACACCACACCTGGTATCGGCCACCTCCTCTTCGACATACGACCCTTAACGAGCACCCAGGCCACACATTGCACGGTAGACACCCCCTCCCAAAGTATGCGACCACAAGGCAAGCTACGGATCACGCACCTTGTTCTAGAAAATGTCCCCCCTCCCCCAAGCAGCCACCAGCGAACCTCCGAAGCCGTATCCTTTTCCAAAAGCATCCCCAAAAGGTCTTCTCGGCAGCAAACTCCCCAGGCCGCCTATTCCGCACCACAGGTACTCCTACTCAGAACAATCCAGACCCATGATACAACCATCTCGGTCAATAAGACGAAACCTATCATCCGTAGACATTCTCACGACCGAATACCGGGTACCGCCTACCCCTGAGGGACCCCTTGGTAATTTCCCCATCAGCACTGGATCCAAGGATAACAAAAGAGGAAATATTGGGCCAAAAGCCCATCCCAGGTAGGACCCACAGGTAAAAAAGGTATAAATAGCACACTACCCTATGCATTGATTACGCATTAAATATTCTCTGTAACCACTGACATCAATCAGCACTGACTTTGGCATCGAAGTGTCTTTTGCAGGCACACCTGCGCTGTGACCACAACCCCCTGAAGCCAGAAGACGCACCCGACCTCTCAGCACCAAGATAGTACGCGAGACTTGTGAAGTACAACTCGGTCCCATAAGAACAATTGGCGCCCACCGTGGGGCCGAAGAGTATTTCGCAAAGTCAGCCCTCCTCGCCCAAAGACCATGGTATCCACGAGAAGTAGACCAGCCGAAGTACCCACCAGACCCCCTGTAGTGGAAGTGGGAGACGTCGATCCCTCATCCGACATATCTCGCATCCTAGAGGCTCAAGCTAGGATGCAGCAAGAATTCGCAGAGTACAAGAAAAGGAATACAGACGAAATGGAAGCACTTAGGCAAGAGAATGCCCGACTCAAGAGGAGGATTGAAGCAGGGAAGGCCATGGAAGAGCCTGAGATCGCCCCCTGTAGGGCAGACCTCCCACCTGTCACAGAAGAGGAAAGCGAATACAAACCCACGAGTCACACTACCGGGGGTAACTACAACCCTTTCGCTTCTAGAAGAAACCGTAGGCACCCGTTCGTCGACGGGATCGTAGAAACACCACTCCCTCAAAAGTGGAAGGCTCCAACTGTGACCTACGACGGTACCACTGACCCGGATGAATTCATATCCATTTACACCAACCAAGTCGCCCTTTACTCGACTGACGACGCCGTGATGTGCAAGTCCTTCTCTGTTGCGCTCAGAGGATCGACATTGGAGTGGTTCATGAGTCTACAGCCTTACACCATAGATTCCTTCAGCACCCTTACCACCTCTTTCACCACCCAGTTCGACACCAGCCGTCGACACGACCTCACATCCCTGTCACTCCTGAACCTAAGACAAGAAGAAGGAGAGTCCCTTCGCACCTTCATTGACAGGTTCGGCGTAATCGCCATGAAGATCAAGGACCTCACCCCGAACCTGATATTACACTATATGGTGATGGCACTAAAACCAGGACCATTTGCTGACGAACTGGCCATGCGCCCGCCTCTAGGAATGCAAGAACTTCGAAAAAGAGCGTCAATGTTCATTAGAGTCGAGGAGATGCGACATTACCAAGACAGGGTCCGGAACACCCCAACCCACCCGGAGGTTAAAAGGAGCGGTAGAGAGCCTGGAGGTCGGGACCAAAACCGCCCTCGAGACAGAAAACAAGCCAGATTCTCCAACTACGCCCCCCTTAATGCCCCCAAATCCCGTATCCTTGACGAAGTATTGCAAGCTGAACTCATCGCTCCACCTAAGAGATTCCAAAACCCGCCAAACGCCGACCTAAGCAAATACTGCCACTACCACCGCAACAACGGACACACCACTGAGGAGTGTGAGACGCTTCGCGATAAGATAGAAGAACTTGTACGGGCCAGCCACTTACGACACTATGTCAGAAACATAACTGAAGGAAATCCCAGGACCCAACCCGAGAGATGCCCACAAAGGAACATTCCACGAAGGGAGGATGCGAGAAACGAACCCAGAGAATCCAAACAAGAACCTAGGAGAGGCACAAACTCTGAACGAAGGAGGGAGGAACCACCTCGAGGGGAAAGGCGCCCAGAAGAAAGACCCCCCTTGAGAGGGACGATAAACACCATATCAGGAGGTTTTGCTGGGGGCGGATGTTCCTCTTCTTCCAGGAAAAAGCATCTGAGGGCAGTCCAGTCTGTCCACACCATCTGCAAGGGACCCAGAAGAAGAATGCCACCAATCACTTTCAGCGACTCGGACTTCCAAGGAGTCGACCCCAACCAAGATGACCCTGTGGTCATAACCATAGAACTTGAAAACTTCGCCGTGAAAAAGGTGCTAATCGACCAAGGAAGCTCAGTAGATATCATATATTGGAAAACTTTCCAACAGCTCCAGATCCCCGCAGAAGAACTGATCCCATACGACGAACCCATATACGGATTCTCTGGCGAAAGGGTGCCAACCCGAGGGTATGTGGACCTTCACACCACCTTCGGAGAAGGGAGACAAAATAGAACGATCCAAGTTCGATACCTCATAGTGGATGCCCACACTTCATACTACATGCTACTAGGACGACCCTCCCTCAACTCATTGGGAGCCGTGGTCTCTACGCCGCACCTCGCCCTAAAGTTCCCCTCAGCCTCTGGAGACATCATAACCGTCCACGGCGATCAAAAAGCAGCCAGAGAATGTTATATGGCCAGTTTGAAGCTCCCATACCCCCCCCCCCCCCTCACCACCAACAACATCGAGAAAACGCAAACCGCGATCGCCATCCAAGCGGAAGATCTCGACCCCCGGCTTAACAATGAAGCAAGAATCGAGCCAGTAGGGGAAACCAAGCCCCTACCATTGGGACAGCCAAACCATTCCCTGCAGATAGGGACCACAATGGAAAGCGCGAGGGAGGAAGCAATAGAAAATACCCTCAAGAAAAATGCGGATCTCTTCGCCTGGACAGCCGCAGACCTACCTGGCGTCGATCCAAGAATCGCTGCACATAAACTCTCCGTGTTCAAGGAAGCCAAACCCATCTCCCAGAAGAAGAGAAAGCGAGGAGAAGAAAGAAGGCAAGCTGCCAAGTGCGAAGCAGAGAAATTGATGAAAGCAGGCTTTGTCGAAGAAGCACGGTACATGTCCCAACTACACCCAAAGTACACGGCCACGGCCTCTAAAGTCTAAGCGTCGTTTTACTCCTCAAGACTGGAAGGCTGATGTCCCAACTATACCCAAAGTACACGGCACTCGGCCTCTAAAGTCTAAGCGTCGTTTTACTCCTCAAGACTGGAAGGCTGATGTCCCAACTATACCCAAAGTACACGGCACTCGGCCTCTGAACACGCAACCTCAGTGAACCCAAACACCACACCTGGTATCAGCCACCTCCTCTTCGACATACGACCCTTAACGAGCACCCAGGCCACACATTGCATGGTAGACACCCCCTCCCAAAGTATGCGACCACAAGGCAAGCTACGGATCACGCACCTTGTTCTAGAAAATGTCCCCCCTCCCCCAAGCAGCCACCAGCGAACCTCCGAAGCCGTATCCTTTTCCAAAAGCATCCCCAAAAGGTCTTCTCGGCAGCAAACTCCCCAGGCCGCCTATTCCGCACCACAGGTACTCCTACTCAGAACAATCCAGACCCATGATACAACCATCTCGGTCAATAAGACGAAACCTATCATCCGTAGACATTCTCACGATCGAATACCGGGTACCGCCTACCCCTGAGGGACCCTTTGGTAATTTCCCCATCAGCACTGGATCCAAGGATAACAAAAGAGGAAATATTGGGCAAAAAGCCCATCCCAGGTAGGACCCACAGGTAAAAAAGGTATAAATAGCACACTACCCTATGCATTGATTACGCATTAAATATTCTCTGTAACCACTGACATCACTCAGCACTGACTTTGGCATCGGAGTGTCTTTTGCAGGCACACCTGCGCTGTGACCACAACCCCCTGAAGCCAGAAGACGCACCCGACCTCTCAGCACCAAGATAGTACGCGAGACTTGTGAAGTACAACTCGGTCCCATAAGAATAGAAGCCATGCCCATCTCAAAAGAAGATGACAAGAGTTCGTGGGAGCAATATCGCATAGTACTTCGTTCACACATTGTCCTGTACTGAATTTGATCCTTGCTTGATTCGGATGAAAGCTTGTTGGTAACTTGAGTTTCTCTACCAATCTTTGGCTTACAACATTGTTGTCGCTTTCGTAAACGAATGCAACTAAACATGGGTGACCTTCAATTAAACACCTTGTTCTCTACTACCTTTTCCATAATCTTTTTCTTTACTTCTTTTTCTTTATCTTCAATTTCCATTCCTTCTGTAGTTTATTTTTCACCTTTTTCTATTCTTTCTTTTTCTATTTTCTCCTTCAACGTATGTTGATCCTTCTTAGCTTGTCTTGGTGTCATAAATTTCAACTTCATTTCATGTCCCTCATTCCTCAAATAAAAGGAACGTTCATCAAGATTGAGCGTTTTAAAATGAACCCATGCCCATCTCAAAAGAAGATGACAAGAGTTCAAGGGAGCAATATCACATAATACTTCTTTCACACATTGTCCTTTACTGAATTTGATCCTTACTTGATTCGGAAGAAAAATTTTTCGTAACTTGAGTTTCTCCACCAATCTTTGGTTTACAACATTGTTGTCGCTTTCGTAAACGAATGCAACTAAACATGGGTGGCTTTCGATTAAACACCTTGTTCTCTACTACCTTTTCCATAATCTTTTTCTTCAATTTCCCTTCCTTCTGCAGTTTATTTTTCTTCTTTTTCTATTCTTTCTTTTTCTATTTTCTCCTTCAAGGTATGTTGATCCTTCTTGGCTTGTCTTGGTGTCCTGAATTTCAAATTTATTTCATGTCCCTCATGCCTCAAATAAAGGGAACATTCATCAAGATTGAGTGTTTTAAAATGAAACCATGCCCATCTCAAAAGAAGATGACAAGAGTTCTTCTTTCACACATTGTCTTGTACTGAATTTGATCCTTGCTTGATTCGGATGAAAGCTTGTTGGTAACTTGAGTGTCTCCACCAATCTTTAGCCTAGAACATTGTTGTCGCTTTCATAAACGAATGCAACTAAACGTGGGTGGCCTTCGATTAAACACCTTGTTCTCTACTACCTTTTCCATAATCTTTTTCTTTACTTCCTTTTCTTTTTCTTCAATTTCTCTTCCTTCTACAATTTATATTTCTTCTTTTTCTGTTCTTTCTTTTTCTATTTTCTCCTTCAACGTATGTTGATCCTTCTTGGCTTGTCTTGGTGTCATGAATTTCAAATTTATTCCATGTCTCTCAGGCCTTAAATAAAGGGAACATTCATCAAGATTGAGCGTTTTAAATTGAAGCCATTCCCATCTCAAAAGAAGACGACAAGGGTTCATGGGAGCAATATCACATAATACTTCTTTCACACATTGTCTTGTACTGAATTTGATCCTTGCTTGATTCGGATGAAAGCTTGTTGGTAACTTGAGTTTCTCCACCAATCTTTGGCTTACAACATTGTTGTCGCTTTCGTAAACGAATGCAACTAAACATGGGTGGCCTTCGATTAAACACCTTGTTCTCTACTACCTTTTCCATAATCTTTTTCTTTACTTCCTTTTCTTTATCTTCTATTTCCCTTCCTTCTGCAGTTTATTTTTCTTCTTTTTCTATTCTTTCTTTTTCTATTTTCTCCTTCAACGTATGTTGATCCTTCTTGGTTTGTCTTGGTGTCATAAATTTCAACTTCATTTTATGTCCCTCATGCCTCAAATAAAGGGAACGTTCATCAAATTGAGCGTCTTAAAATGAAGCCATGCCCATCTCAAAAGAAGATGACAAGAGTTCGTGGGAGCAATATCACATACTACTTCTTTCACACATTGTCCTTTACTGAATTTGATCCTTGCTTGATTCGGAAGAAAATTTTTTCGTAACTTGAGTTTCTCCACCAATCTTTGGTTTACAACATTGTTATCGCTTTCGTAAACGAATGCAACTAAACATGGGTGGCCTTCGATTAAACACCTTGTTCTCTACTACCTTTTCCATCATCTTTTTCTTTACTTCCTTTTCTTTTTCTTCAATTTCCCTTCCTTCTGCAGTTTATTTTTCTTCTTCTTCTATTCTTTCTTTTTCTATTTTCTCCTTCAAGGTATGTTCATCCTTCTTGGCTTGTCTTGGTGTCATAAATTTCAACTTCATTTCATGTCCGTCAGGCCTCAAATAAAGGGAACGTTCATCAAATTGAGGGTTTCAAATAATGAAGCCATGCCCATCTCAAAAGAAGATGACAAGAGTTCGTGGGAGCAATATCGCATAGTACTTCGTTCACACATTGTCCTGTACTGAATTTGATCCTTGCTTGATTCGGATGAAAGCTTGTTGGTAACTTGAGTTTCTCTACCAATCTTTGGCTTACAACATTGTTGTCGCTTTCGTAAACGAATGCAACTAAACATGGGTGACCTTCAATTAAACACCTTGTTCTCTACTACCTTTTCCATAATCTTTTTCTTTACTTCTTTTTCTTTATCTTCAATTTCCATTCCTTCTGTAGTTTATTTTTCACCTTTTTCTATTCTTTCTTTTTCTATTTTCTCCTTCAACGTATGTTGATCCTTCTTGGCTTGTCTTGGTGTCATAAATTTCAACTTCATTTCATGTCCCTCATGCCTCAAATAAAGGGAACGTTCATCAAATTGAGCATTTTAAAATGAAGCCATGCCCATCTCAAAAGAAGATGACAAGAGTTCGTGGGAGCAATATCACATAATACTTCTTTCACACATTGTCTCTTACTGAATTTGATCCTTGCTTGATTCGGATGAAAGCTTGTTGGTAACTTGAGTTTCTCCACCAATCTTTGCTTACAACATTGTTGTCGCTTTCGTAAACGAATGCAACTAAACATGGGTGGCCTTCGATTAAACACCTTGTTCTCTACTACCTTTTCCATAATCTTTTTCTTTACTTCCTTTTCTTTATCTTCGATTTCCCTTCCTTCTGCAGTTTATTTTTCTTCTTTTTCTATTCTTTCTTTTTCTATTTTCTCCTTCAACGTATGTTGATCCTTCTTGGCTTGTCTTGGTGTCATAAATTTCAACTTCATTTCATGTCCCTCATGCCTCAAATAAAGGGAACGTTCATCAAATTGAGCGTTTTAAAATGAAGCCATGGCCATCTCAAAAGAAGATGACAATAGTTCGTGGGAGCAATATCACATAATACTTCTTTCACACGTTGTCCTGTACTGAATTTGATCCTTGCTTGATTCGGAAGAAAAATTTTTGGTAACTTGAGTTTCTCCACCAATCTTTGGTTTACAACATTGTTGTCGCTTTCGTAAACGAATGCAACTAAACATGGGTGGCTTTCGATTAAACACCTTGTTCTCTACTACCTTTTCCATAATCTTTTTCTTTACTTCCTTTTCTTTTTCTTCAATTTCCCTTCCTTCTGCAGTTTATTTTTCTTCTTTTTCTATTCTTTCTTTTTCTATTTTCTCCTTCAACGTATGTTGATCCTTCTTGGCTTGTCTTGGTGTCATGAATTTCAAATTTACTTCATGTCTCTCAGGCCTTAAATAAAGGGAACATTCATCGAGATTGAGCGTTTTAAATTGAAGCCATTTCCATCTCAAAAGAAGATGACAAGGGTTCATGGGAGCAATATCACATAATACTTCTTGCACATATTCTCTTGTACTGAATTTGATCCTTGCTTGATTCGGATGAAAGCTTGTTGGTAACTTGAGTTTCTCCACCAATCTTTGGTTTACAACATTCTTGTCGCTTTCGTAAACGAATGCAACTAAACATGGGTGGCTTTCGATTAAACACCTTGTTCTCTACTACCTTTTCCATAATCTTTTTCTTTACTTCCTTTTCTTTTTCTTCAATTTCCCTTCCTTCTGCAGTTTATTTTTCTTCTTTTTCTATTATTTCTTTTTCTATTTTCTCCTTCAACGTATGTTGATCCTTCTTGGCTTGTCTTTGTATCATAAATTTCAACTTCATTTCATGTCCCTCTTGCCTCAAATAAAGGGAACGTTCATCAGGTTGAGGGTTTCAAATAATGAAGCCATGCTCATCTCAAAAGAAGATGACAAGAGTTCGTGGGAGCAATATCGCATAATACTTCGCTCACACATTGTCCTGTACTGAATTTTATCCTTGCTTGATTCGGATGAAAGCTTTTTGGTAACTTGAGTTTCTCCACCAATCTTTGGTTTACAACATTGTTGTCGCTTTCGTAAACGAATGCAACTAAACATGGCTGGCTTTCGATTAAACACCTTGTTCTCTACTACCTTCTCCATAATCTTTTTCTTTACTTCCTTTTCTTTTTCTTCAATTTCCCTTCCTTCTGCAGTTTATTTTTCTTCTTTTTCTATTCTTTCTTTTTCTATTTTCTCCTTCAACGTATGTTGATCCTTCTTGGCTTGTCTTGGTGTCATGAATTTCAAATTTACTTCATGTCTCTCAGGCCTTAAATAAAGGGAACATTCATCGAGATTGAGCGTTTTAAATTGAAGCCATGTCCATCTCAAAAGAAGATGACAAGGGTTCATGGGAGCAATATCACATAATACTTCTTTCACACATTGTCTTGTACTGAATTTGATCCTTGCTTGATTCGGATGAAAGCTTGTTGGTAACTTGAGTTTCTCCACCAATCTTTTGCTTACAACATTGTTGTCGCTTTCGTAAACGAATGCAACTAAACATGGGTGGCTTTCGATTAAACACCTTGTTCTCTACTACCTTTTCCATAATCTTTTTCTTTACTTCCTTTTCTTTTTCTTCAATTTCCTTTCCCTCTGCAGTTTATTTTTCTTCTTTTTCTATTCTTTCTTTTTCTATTTTCTCCTTCAACGTATGTTGATCCTTCTTGGCTTGTCTTGGTGTCATGAATTTCAAATTTACTTCATGTCTCTCAGGCCTTAAATAAAGGGAACATTCATCGAGATTGAGCGTTTTAAATTGAAGCCATGTCCATCTCAAAAGAAGATGACAAGGGTTCATGGGAGCAATATCACATAATACTTCTTTCACACATTGTCTTGTACTGAATTTGATCCTTGCTTGATTCGGATGAAAGCTTGTTGGTAACTTGAGTTTCTCCACCAATCTTTTGCTTACAACATTGTTGTCGCTTTCGTAAACGAATGCAACTAAACATGGGTGGCTTTCGATTAAACACCTTGTTCTCTACTACCTTTTCCATAATCTTTTTCTTTACTTCCTTTTCTTTTTCTTCAATTTCCTTTCCCTCTGCAGTTTATTTTTCTTCTTTTTCTATTCTTTCTTTTTCTATTTTCTCCTTCAACGTATGTTGATCCTTCTTGGCTTGTCTTGGTGTCATGAATTTCAAATTTACTTCATGTCTCTCAGGCCTTAAATAAAGGGAACATTCATCGAGATTGAGCGTTTTAAATTGAAGCCATGTCCATCTCAAAAGAAGATGACAAGGGTTCATGGGAGCAATATCACATAATACTTCTTTCACACATTGTCTTGTACTGAATTTGATCCTTGCTTGATTCAGATGAAAGCTTGTTGGTAACTTGAGTTTCTCCACCAATCTTTGGTTTACAACATTGTTGTCGCTTTCGTAAACGAATGCAACTAAACATGGGTGGCTTTCGATTAAACTCCTTGCTCTCTACTACCTTTTCCATAATCTTTTTCTTTACTTCCTTTTCTTTATCTTCAATTTCCCTTCCTTCTGCAGTTTATTTTTCTTCTTTTTCTATTCTTTCTTTTTCTATTTTCTCCTTCAACGTATGTTGATCCTTCTTGGCTTGTCTTGGTGTCATGAATTTCAAATTTACTTCATGTCTGTCAGGCCTTAAATAAAGGGAACATTCATCGAGATTGAGCGTTTTAAATTGAAGCCATGTCCATCTCAAAAGAAGATGACAAGGGTTCATGGGAGCAATATCACATAATACTTCTTTCACACATTGTCTTGTACTGAATTTGATCCTTGCTTGATTCGGATGAAAGCTTGTTGGTAACTTGAGTTTCTCCACCAATCTTTTGCTTACAACATTGTTGTCGCTTTCGTAAATGAATGCAACTAAACATGGGTGGCTTTCGATTAAACACCTTGTTCTCTACTACCTTTTCCATAATCTTTTTCTTTACCTCCTTTTCTTTTTCTTCAATTTCCCTTCCCTCTGCAGTTTATTTTTCTTCTTTTTCTATTCTTTCTTTTTCTATTTTCTCCTTCAACGTATGTTGATCCTTCTTGGCTTGTCTTGGTGTCATAAATTTCAACTTCATTTCATGTCCCTCATGCCTCAAATAAAGAGAACGTTCATCAAATTGAGGGTTTCAAATAATGAAGCCATGCCCATCTCAAAAGAAGATGACAAGAGTTCGTGGGAGCAATATCGCATAATACTTCGCTCACACATTGTCCTGTACTGAATTTGATCCTTGCTTGATTCGGATGAAAGCTTTTTGGTAACTTGAGTTTCTCCACCAATCTTTGGTTTACAACATTGTTGTCGCTTTCGTAAACGAATGCAACTAAACATGGGTGGCTTTCGATTAAACACCTTGTTCTCTACTACCTCTTCCATAATCTTTTTCTTTACATCCTTTTCTTTATCTTCAATTTCCCTTCCTTCTGCAGTTTATTTTTCTTCTTTTTCTATTCTTTCTTTTTCTATTTTCTCCTTCAACGTATGTTGATCCTTCTTGGCTTGTCTTGGTATCATAAATTTCAACTTCATTTCATGTCCCTCATGCCTCAAATAAAGGGACCGTTCATCAAATTGAGCGTTTTAAAATGAAGCCATGCCCATCTCAAAAGAAGATGACAATAGTTCGTGGGAGCAATATCACATAATACCTCTTTCACACATTGTCCTGTACTGAATTTGATCCTTGCTTGATTCGGAAGAAAAATTTTTGGTAACTTGAGTTTCTCCACCAATCTTTGGTTTACAACATTGTTGTCGCTTTCGTAAACGAATGAAACTAAACATGGGTGGCTTTCGATTACACACATTGATCTCTACTACCTTTTCCATAATCTTTTTCTTTACTTCCTTTTCTTTTTCTTCAATTTCACTTCCTTCTGCAGTTTATTTTTCTTCTTTTTCTATTCTTTCTTTTTCTATTTTCTCCTTCAACGTATGTTGATCCTTCTTGGCTTGTCTTGGTATCATAAATTTCAACTTCATTTCATGTCCCTCTTGCCTCAAATAAAGGGAACGTTCATCAGGTTGAGGGTTTCAAATAATGAAGCCATGCTCATCTCAAAAGAAGATGACAAGAGTTCGTGGGAGCAATATCGCATAATACTTCGCTCACACATTGTCCTGTACTGAATTTGATCCTTGCTTGATTCGGATGAAAGCTTTTTGGTAACTTGAGTTTCTCCACCAATCTTTGGTTTACAACATTGTTGTCGCTTTCGTAAACGAATGCAACTAAACATGGGTAGCTTTCGATTAAACACCTTGTTCTCTACAACCTTTTCCATAATCTTTTTCTTTACTTCCTTTTCTTTTTCTTCAATTTCCCTTCCTTCTGTAGTTTATTTTTCTTCTTTTTCTATTCTTTCTTTTTCTATTTTCTCCTTCAACGTATGTTGATCCTTCTTGGCTTGTCTTGGTGTCATGAATTTCAAATTTACTTCATGTCTCTCAGGCCTTAAATAAAGGGAACATTCATCGAGATTGAGCGTTTTAAATTGAAGCCATGTCCATCTCAAAGGAAGATGACAAGGGTTCATGGGAGCAATATCACATAATACTTCTTTCACACATTGTCTTGTACTGAATTTGATCCTTGCTTGATTCGGATGAAAGCTTGTTGGTAACTTGAGTTTCTCCACCAATCTTTGGGTTACAACATTGTTGTCGCTTTCGTAAACGAATGCAACTAAACATGGGTGGCTTTCGATTAAACACCTTGTTCTCTACTACCTTTTCCATAATCTTTTTCTTTACTTCCTTTTCTTTATCTTCGATTTCCCTTCCTTCTGCAGTTTATTTTTCTTGTTTTTCTATTCTTTCTTTTTCTATTTTCTCCTTCAACGTATGTTGATCCTTCTGGGCTTGTCTTGGTGTCATAAATTTCAACTTCATTTCATGTCACTCATGCCTCAAATAAAGGGAACGTTCATCAAATTGAGCGTTTTAAAATGAAGCCATGCCCATCTCAAAAGAAGATGACAATAGTTCGTGGGAGCAATATCACATAATACTTCTTTCACACATTGTCCTGTACTGAATTTGATCCTTGCTTGATTCGGAAGAAAAATTTTTGGTAACTTGAGTTTCTCCACCAATCTTTGGTTTACAACATTGTTGTCGCTTTCGTAAACGAATGCAACGAAACATGGGTGGCTTTCGATTAAACACCTTGCTCTCTACTACCTTTTCCATAATCTTTTTCTTTACTTCCTTTTCTTTTTCTTCAATTTCCCTTCCTTCTGCAGTTTATTTTTCTTCTTTTTCTATTCTTTCTTTTTCTATTTTCTCCTTCAACATATGTTGATCCTTCTTGGCTTGTCTTGGTGTCATGAATTTCAAATTTACTTCATGTCTGTCAGGCCTTAAATAAAGGGAACATTCATCGAGATTGAGCGTTTTAAATTGAAGCCATGTCCATCTCAAAAGAAGATGACAAGGGTTCATGGGAGCAATATCACATAATACTTCTTTCACACATTGTCTTGTACTGAATTTGATCCTTGCTTGATTCGGATGAAAGCTTGTTGGTAACTTGAGTTTCTCCACCAATCTTTTGCTTACAACATTGTTGTCGCTTTCGTAAACGAATGCAACTAAACATGGGTGGCTTTCGATTAAACACCTTGTTCTCTACTACCTTTTCCATAATCTTTTTCTTTACCTCCTTTTCTTTTTCTTCAATTTCCCTTCCCTCTGCAGTTTATTTTTCTTCTTTTTCTATTCTTTCTTTTTCTATTTTCTCCTTCAACGTATGTTGATCCTTCTTGGCTTGTCTTGGTGTCATAAATTTCAACTTCATTTCATGTCCCTCATGCCTCAAATAAAGGGAACGTTCATCAAATTGAGGGTTTCAAATAATGAAGCCATGCCCATCTCAAAAGAAGATGACAAGAGTTCGTGGGAGCAATATCGCATAATACTTCGCTCACACATTGTCCTGTACTGAATTTGATCCTTGCTTGATTCGGATGAAAGCTTTTTGGTAACTTGAGTTTCTCCACCAATCTTTGGTTTACAACATTGTTGTCGCTTTCGTAAACGAATGCAACTAAACATGGGTGGCTTTCGATTAAACACCTTGTTCTCTACTACCTTTTCCATAATCTTTTTCTTTACATCCTTTTCTTTATCTTCAATTTCCCTTCCTTTTGCAGTTTATTTTTCTTCTTTTTCTATTCTTTCTTTTTCTATTTTCTCCTTCAACGTATGTTGATCCTTCTTGGCTTGTCTTGGTGTCATAAATTTCAACTTCATTTCATGTCCCTCATGCCTCAAATAAAGGGACCGTTCATCAAATTGAGCGTTTTAAAATGAAGCCATGCCCATCTCAAAAGAAGATGACAATAGTTCGTGGGAGCAATATCACATAATACTTCTTTCACACATTGTCTTGTACTGAATTTGATCCTTGCTTGATTCGGATGAAAGCTTGTTGGTAACTTGAGTTTCTCCACCAATCTTTTGCTTACAACATTGTTGTCGCTTTCGTAAACGAATGCAACTAAACATGGGTGGCTTTCGATTAAACACCTTGTTCTCTACTACCTTTTCCATAATCTTTTTCTTTACTTCCTTTTCTTTTTCTTCAATTTCCTTTCCCTCTGCAGTTTATTTTTCTTCTTTTTCTATTCTTTCTTTTTCTATTTTCTCCTTCAACGTATGTTGATCCTTCTTGGCTTGTCTTGGTGTCATAAATTTCAACTTCATTTCATGTCCCTCATGCCTCAAATAAAGGGAACGTTCATCAAATTGAGGGTTTCAAATAATGAAGCCATGCCCATCTCAAAAGAAGATGACAAGAGTTCGTGGGAGCAATATCGCATAATACTTCGCTCACACATTGTCCTGTACTGAATTTGATCCTTACTTCATTCGGATGAAAGCTTTTTGGTAACTTGAGTTTCTCCACCAATCTTTGGTTTACAACATTGTTGTCGCTTTCGTAAACGAATGCAACTAAACATGGGTGGCTTTCGATTAAACACCTTGTTCTCTACTACCTTTTCCATAATCTTTTTCTTTACTTCCTTTTCTTTTTCTTCAATTTCCCTTCCTTCTGGAGTTTATTTTTCTTCTTTTTCTATTCTTTCTTTTTCTATTTTCTCCTTCAACGTATGTTGATCCTTCTTGGCTTGTCTTGGTGTCATGAATTTAAAATTTACTTCATGTCTCTCAGGCCTTAAATAAAGGGAACATTCATCGAGATTGAGCGTTTTAAATTGAAGCCATGTCCATCTCAAAAGAAGATGACAAGGGTTCATGGGAGCAATATCACATAATACTTCTTGCACACATTCTCTTGTACTGAATTTGATCCTTGCTTGATTCGGATGAAAGCTTGTTGGTAACTTGAGTTTCTCCACCAATCTTTGGCTTACAACATTGTTGTCGCTTTCGTAAACGAATGCAACTAAACATGGGTGGCTTTCGATTAAACACCTTGTTCTCTACTACCTTTTCCATAATCTTTTTCTTTACTTCCTTTTCTTTTTCTTCAATTTCCCTTCCTTCTGCAGTTTATTTTTCTTCTTTTTCTATTATTTCTTTTTCTATTTTCTCCTTCAACGTATGTTGATCCTTCTTGGCTTGTCTTTGTATCATAAATTTCAACTTCATTTCATGTCCCTCTTGCCTCAAATAAAGGGAACGTTCATCAGGTTGAGGGTTTCAAATAATGAAGCCATGCTCATCTCAAAAGAAGATGACAAGAGTTCGTGGGAGCAATATCGCATAATACTTCGCTCACACATTGTCCTGTACTGAATTTTATCCTTGCTTGATTCGGATGAAAGCTTTTTGGTAACTTGAGTTTCTCCACCAATCTTTGGTTTACAACATTGTTGTCGCTTTCGTAAACGAATGCAACTAAACATGGCTGGCTTTCGATTAAACACCTTGTTCTCTACTACCTTCTCCATAATCTTTTTCTGTACTTCCTTTTCTTTTTCTTCAATTTCCCTTCCTTCTGCAGTTTATTTTTCTTCTTTTTCTATTCTTTCTTTTTCTATTTTCTCCTTCAACGTATGTTGATCCTTCTTGGCTTGTCTTGGTGTCATGAATTTCAAATTTACTTCATGTCTCTCAGGCCTTAAATAAAGGGAACATTCATCGAGATTGAGCGTTTTAAATTGAAGCCATGTCCATCTCAAAAGAAGATGACAAGGGTTCATGGGAGCAATATCACATAATACTTCTTTCACACATTGTCTTGTACTGAATTTGATCCTTGCTTGATTCGGATGAAAGCTTGTTGGTAACTTGAGTTTCTCCACCAATCTTTTGCTTACAACATTGTTGTCGCTTTCGTAAACGAATGCAACTAAACATGGGTGGCTTTCGATTAAACACCTTGTTCTCTACTACCTTTTCCATAATCTTTTTCTTTACTTCCTTTTCTTTTTCTTCAATTTCCTTTCCCTCTGCAGTTTATTTTTCTTCTTTTTCTATTCTTTCTTTTTCTATTTTCTCCTTCAACGTATGTTGATCCTTTTTGGCTTGTCTTGGTGTCATAAATTTCAACTTCATTTCATGTCCGTCATGCCTCAAATAAAGGGAACGTTCATCAAATTGAGGGTTTCAAATAATGAAGCCATGCCCATCTCAAAAGAAGATGACAAGAGTTCGTGGGAGCAATATCGCATAATACTTCGCTCACACATTGTCCTGTACTGAATTTGATCCTTACTTCATTCGGATGAAAGCTTTTTGGTAACTTGAGTTTCTCCACCAATCTTTGGTTTACAACATTGTTGTCGCTTTCGTAAACGAATGCAACTAAACATGGGTGGCTTTCGATTAAACACCTTGTTCTCTACTACCTTTTCCATAATCTTTTTCTTTACTTTCTTTTCTTTTTCTTCAATTTCCCTTCCTTCTGCAGTTTATTTTTCTTCTTTTTCTATTCTTTCTTTTTCTATTTTCTCCTTCAACGTATGTTGATCCTTCTTGGCTTGTCTTGGTGTCATGAATTTCAAATTTACTTCATGTCTCTCAGGCCTTAAATAAAGGGAACATTCATCGAGATTGAGCGTTTTAAATTGAAGCCATGTCCATCTCAAAAGAAGATGACAAGGGTTCATGGGAGCAATATCACATAATACTTCTTTCACACATTCTCTTGTACTGAATTTGATCCTTGCTTGATTCGGATGAAAGCTTGTTGGTAACTTGAGTTTCTCCACCAATCTTTGGCTTACAACATTGTTGTCGCTTTCGTAAACGAATGCAACTAAACATGGGTGGCTTTCGATTAAACACCTTGTTCTCTACTACCTTTTCCATAATCTTTTTCTTTACTTCCTTTTCTTTTTCTTCAATTTCCCTTCCTTCTGCAGTTTATTTTTCTTCTTTTTCTATTATTTCTTTTTCTATATTCTCCTTCAACGTATGTTGATCCTTCTTGGCTTGTCTTGGTGTCATAAATTTCAACTTCATTTCATGTCCCTCATGCCTCAAATAAAGGGAACGTTCATCAAATTGAGGGTTTCGAATAATGAAGCCATGCCCATCTCAAAAGAAGATGACAAGAGTTCGTGGGAGCAATATCGCATAAGACTTCGCTCACACATTGTCCTGTACTGAATTTGATCCTTGCTTGATTCGGATGAAAGCTTTTTGGTAACTTGAGTTTCCCCACCAATCTTTGGTTTACAACATTGTTGTCGCTTTCGTAAACGAATGCAACTAAACATGGGTGGCTTTCGATTAAACACCTTGTTCTCTACTACCTTTTCCATAATCTTTTTCTTTACATCCTTTTCTTTATCTTCAATTTCCCTTCCTTCTGCAGTTTATTTTTCTTCTTTTTCTATTCTTTCTTTTTCTATTTTCTCCTTCAACGTATGTTGATCCTTCTTGGCTTGTCTTGGTGTCATAAATTTCAACTTCATTTCATGTCCCTCATGCCTCAAATAAAGGGAACGTTCATCAAATTGAGCGTTTTAAAATGAAGCCATGCCCATCTCAAAAGAAGATGACAATAGTTCGTGGGAGAAATATCACATAATACTTCTTTCACACATTGTCCTGTACTGAATTTGATCCTTGCTTGATTCGGAAGAAAATTTTTTGGTAACTTGCGTTTGTCCACCAATCTTTGGTTTACAACATTCTTGTCGCTTTCGTAAACGAATGAAACTAAACATGGGTGGCTTTCGATTACACACCTTGCTCTCTACTACCTTTTCGATAATCTTTTTCTTTACTTCCTTTTCTTTTTCTTCAATTTCCCTTCCTTCTGCAGTTTATTTTTCTTCTTTTTCTATTCTTTCTTTTTCTATTTTCTCCTTCAACGTATGTTGATCCTTCTTGGCTTGTCTTTGTATCATAAATTTCAACTTCATTTCATGTCCCTCTTGCCTCAAATAAAGGGAACGTTCATCAGGTTGAGGGTTTCAAATAATGAAGCCATGCTCATCTCAAAAGAAGATGATAAGAGTTCGTGGGAGCAATATCGCATAATACTTCGCTCACACATTGTCCTGTACTGAATTTTATCCTTGGTTGATTCGGATGAAAGCTTTTTGGTAACTTGAGTTTCTCCACCAATCTTTGGTTTACAACATTGTTGTCGCTTTCGTAAACGAATGCAACTAAACATGGCTGGCTTTCGATTAAACACCTTGTTCTCTACTACCTTCTCCATAATCTTTTTCTTTACTTCCTTTTCTTTTTCTTCAATTTCCCTTCCTTCTGCAGTTTAATTTTCTTCTTTTTCTATTCTTTCTTTTTCTATTTTCTCCTTCAACGTATGTTGATCCTTCTTGGCTTGTCTTGGTGTCATGAATTTCAAATTTACTTCATGTCTCTCAGGCCTTAAATAAAGGGAACATTCATCGAGATTGAGCGTTTTAAATTGAAGCCATGTCCATCTCAAAAGAAGATGACAAGGGTTCATGGGAGCAATATCACATAATACTTCTTTCACACATTGTCTTGTACTGAATTTGATCCTTGCTTGATTCGGATGAAAGCTTGTTGGTAACTTGAGTTTCTCCACCAATCTTTTGCTTACAACATTGTTGTCGCTTTCGTAAACGAATGCAACTAAACATGGGTGGCTTTCGATTAAACACCTTGTTCTCTACTACCTTTTCCATAATCTTTTTCTTTACTTCCTTTTCTTTTTCTTCAATTTCCTTTCCCTCTGCAGTTTATTTTTCTTCTTTTTCTATTCTTTCTTTTTCTATTTTCTCCTTCAACGTATGTTGATCCTTCTTGGCTTGTCTTGGTGTCATAAATTTCAACTTCATTTCATGTCCGTCATGCCTCAAATAAAGGGAACGTTCATCAAATTGAGGGTTTCAAATAATGAAGCCATGCCCATCTCAAAAGAAGATGACAAGAGTTCGTGGGAGCAATATCGCATAATACTTCGCTCACACATTGTCCTGTACTGAATTTGATCCTTGCTTGATTCGGATGAAAGCTTTTGGTAACTTGAGTTTCCCCACCAATCTTTGGTTTACAACATTGTTGTCGCTTTCGTAAACGAATGCAACTAAACATGGGTGGCTTTCGATTAAACACCTTGTTCTCTACTACCTTTTCCATAATCTTTTTCTTTACATCCTTTTCTTTATCTTCAATTTCCCTTCCTTCTGCAGTTTATTTTTCTTCTTTTTCTATTCTTTCTTTTTCTATTTTCTCCTTCAACGTATGTTGATCCTTCTTGGCTTGTCTTGGTGTCATAAATTTCAACTTCATTTCATGTCCCTCATGCCTCAAATAAAGGGAACGTTCATCAAATTGAGCGTTTTAAAATGAAGCCATGCCCATCTCAAAAGAAGATGACAATAGTTCGTGGGAGCAATATCACATAATACTTCTTTCACACATTGTCCTGTACTGAATTTGATCCTTGCTTGATTCGGAAGAAAAATTTTTGGTAACTTGAGTTTGTCCACCAATCTTTGGTTTACAACATTCTTGTCGCTTTCGTAAACGAATGAAACTAAACATGGGTGGCTTTCGATTACACACCTTGCTCTCTACTACCTTTTCGATAATCTTTTTCTTTACTTCCTTTTCTTTTTCTTCAATTTCCCTTCCTTCTGCAGTTTATTTTTCTTCTTTTTCTATTCTTTCTTTTTCTATTTTCTCCTTCAACGTATGTTGATCCTTCTTGGCTTGTCTTTGTATCATAAATTTCAACTTCATTTCATGTCCCTCTTGCCTCAAATAAAGGGAACGTTCATCAGGTTGAGGGTTTCAAATAATGAAGCCATGCTCATCTCAAAAGAAGATGACAAGAGTTCGTGGGAGCAATATCGCATAATACTTCGCTCACACATTGTCCTGTACTGAATTTTATCCTTGCTTGATTCGGATGAAAGCTTTTTGGTAACTTGAGTTTCTCCACCAATCTTTGGTTTACAACATTGTTGTCGCTTTCGTAAACGAATGCAACTAAACATGGGTGGCTTTCGATTAAACACCTTGTTCTCTACTACCTTCTCCATAATCTTTTTCTTTACTTCCTTTTCTTTTTCTTCAATTTCCCTTCCTTCTGCAGTTTATTTTTCTTCTTTTTCTATTCTTTCTTTTTCTATTTTCTCCTTCAACGTATGTTGATCCTTCTTGGCTTGTCTTGGTGTCATGAATTTCAAATTTACTTCATGTCTCTCAGGCCTTAAATAAAGGGAACATTCATCGAGATTGAGCGTTTTAAATTGAAGCCATGTCCATCTCAAAAGAAGATGACAAGGGTTCATGGGAGCAATATCACATAATACTTCTTTCACACATTCTCTTGTACTGAATTTGATTCTTGCTTGATTCGGATGAAAGCTTGTTGGTAACTTGAGTTTCTCCACCAATCTTTGGCTTACAACATTGTTGTCGTTTTCGTAAACGAATGCAACTAAATATGGGTGGCTTTTGATTAAACACCTTGTTCTCTACTACCTTTTCCATAATCTTTTTCTTTACTTCCTTTTCTTTTTCTTCAATTTCCCTTCCTTCTGCAGTTTATTTTTCTTCTTTTTCTATTATTTCTTTTTCTATTTTCTCCTTCAACGTATGTTGATCCTTCTTGGCTTGTCTTGGTGTCATAAATTTCAACTTCATTTCATGTCCCTCATGCCTCAAATAAAGGGAACGTTCATCAAATTGAGCGTTTTAAAATGAAGCCATGCCCATCTCAAAAGAAGATGACAATAGTTCGTGGGAGCAATATCACATAATACCTCTTTCACACATTGTCCTGTACTGAATTTGATCCTTGCTTGATTCGGAAGAAAAATTTTTGGTAACTTGAGTTTCTCCACCAATCTTTGGTTTACAACATTGTTGTCACTTTCGTAAACAAATGCAACTAAACATGGGTGGCTTTCGATTAAACACCTTGCTCTCTACTACCTTTTCCATAATCTTTTTCTTTACTTCCTTTTCTTTTTCTTCAATTTCCCTTCCTTCTGCAGTTTATTTTTCTTCTTTTTCTATTCTTTCTTTTTCTATTTTCTCCTTCAAGGTATGTTGATCCTTCTTGGCTTGTCTTGGTGTCATGAAGTTCAAATTTATTTCATGTCCCTCATGCCTCAAATAAAGGGAACATTCATCAAGATTGAGTGTTTCAAAATGAAGCCATGCCCATCTCAAAAGAAGATGACAAGAGTTCTTCTTTCACACATTGTCTTGTACTGAATTTGATCCTTGCTTGATTCGGATGAAAGCTTGTTGGTAACTTGAGTTTCTCCACCAATCTTTGGCTTACAACATTGTTGTCGCTTTCGTAAACGAATGCAACTAAACATGGGTGGCTTTCGATTAAACACCTTATTCTTTTTACCTTTTCCATAATCTTTTTCTTTACTTCCTTTTCTTTTTCTTCAATTTCCCTTCCTTCTACAATTTATATTTCTTCTTTTTCTATTCTTTCTTTTTCTATTTTCTCCTTCAACGTATGTTGATCCTTCTTGGCTTGTCTTGGTGTCATGAATTTCAAATTTATTTCATGTCTCTCAGGCCTTAAATAAAGGGAACATTCATCAAGATTGAGCGTTTTAAAATGAAGCCATGCCCATCTCAAAAGAAGATGACAAGAGTTCAAGGGAGCAATATCACATAATACTTCTTTCACACATTGTCATGTACTTAATTTGATCCTTGCTTGATTCGGATGAAAGCTTGTTGGTAACTTGAGTTTCTCCACCAATCTTTGGCTTACAACATTGTTGTCACTTTGGTAAACGAATGCAACTAAACATGGGTGGCCTTCGATTAAACACCTTGTTCTCTACTACCTTTTCCATAATCTTTTTCTTTACTTCCTTTTCTTTTTCTTCAATTTCCCTTCCTTCTACAATTTATATTTCTTCTCTTTCTATTCTTTCTTTTTCTATTTTCTCCTTCAACGTATGTTGATCCTTCTTGGCTTGTCTTGGTGTCACGAATTTCAAATTTATTTCATGTCCCTCACGCCTTAAATAAAGGGAACATTCATCAAGATTGAGCGTTTTAAAATGAAGCCATGCCCATCTCAAAAGAGGATGGCAAGAGTTCAAGGGAGCAATATCACATAATAATTCTTTCACACATTGTCATGTACTGAATTTGATCCTTGCTTGATTCGGATGAAAGCTTGTTGGTAACTTGAGTTTCTCCACCAATCTTTGGCTTACAACATTGTTGTCGCTTTCGTAAACGAATCCAACAAAACATGGGTGGCTTTCGATTAAACACCTTGTTCTGTACTACCTTTTCCATAATCTTTTTCTTTACTTCCTTTTCTTTTTCTTCAATTTCCCTTCCTTCTACAATTTATATTTCTTCTTTTTCTATTCTTTCTTTTTCTATTTTCTCCTTCAACGTATGTTGATCCTTCTTGGCTTGTCTTGGTGTCATAAATTTCAACTTCATTTCATGTCCCTCATTCCTCAAATAAAGGGAATATTCATCAAGATTGAGCTTTTTAAAATGAACCCATGCCCATCTCAAAAGAAGATGGCAAGAGTTCGTGGGAGCAATATCACATAATACTTCTTTCACACATTGTCCTGTACTGAATTTGATCCTTGCTTGATTCAGATGAAAGCTTGTTGGTAACTTGAGTTTCTCCACCAATCTTTGGCTTACAACATTGTTGTCGCTTTCGTAAACGAATGCAACTAAACATGGGCGGCTTTCGATTAAACACCTTGTTCTCTACTACCTTTTCCATAATCTTTTTCTTTACTTCCTTTTCTATTTCTTCAATTTCCCTTCGTTCTGCAGTTTATTTTTCTTCTTTTTCTATTCTTTCTTTTTCTATTTTCTCCTTCTACGTATGTTGATCCTTCTTGGGTTGTCTTGGTGTCATCAATTTCAAATTCATTTCAGGTCCATCGAGCCTCAAATAAAGAGAACGTTCATCAAGATTGACCATTGTAAAATGAAGCCATGCCCATCTCAAAAGACCATGACAAGAGTTCATGGGAGCAATATCAGATAATACTTCTTTCACAAATTGTTATGTACTGAATTTGATCCTTGTTTGATTCGGGTGAAAGCTTGTTGGTAACTTGAGTTTCACCACCAATCTTTGGCTTACAACATTGTTGTCGCTTTCATAAACGAATGCAACTAAACATGGGTGGCTTTCGATTAAACACCTTGTTCTCTACTACCTTTTCCATAATCTTTTTCTTTACTTCCTTTTCTTTTTCTTCAATTTCCCTTCCTTCTACAATTTATATTTCTTTCCTTTCTATTCTTTCTTTTTCTATTTTCTCCTGCAACGTATGTTGATCCTTCTTGGCTTGTCTTGGTGTTACGAATTTAAAATTTATTTCATGTCCCTCAGGCCTTAAATAAAGGGAACATTCATCAAGATTGAGCGTTTTAAAATGAAGCCATGCGCATCTCAAAAGAAGATGGCAAGAGTTCAAGGGAGCAATATCACATAATACTTCTTTCCACATTGTCATGTACTGAATTTGATCCTTGCTTGATTCGGATGAAAGCTTGTTGGTAACTTGAGTTTCTCCACCAATCTTTGGCTTACAACATTGTTGTCGCTTTCGTAAATGAATGCAACTAAACATGGGTGGCTTTCGATTAAACACCTTGTTCTCTACTACCTTGTCCATAATCATTTTCTTTACTTCCTTTTCTTTTTCTTCAATTTCCCTTCCTTCTGCAGTTTATTTTTCTTCTTTTTCTATTCTTTCTTTTTCTATTTTCTCCTTCACCGTATGTTGATCCTTCTTGGCTTGTCTTGGTGTCATAAATTTCAACTTCATTTCATGTCCCCCATTCCTCAAATAAAGGGAACATTCATTAAGATTGAGCTTTTGAAAATGAACCCATGCCCATCTCAAAAGAAGAAGACAATAGTTCGTGGGAGCAATATCACATAATACTTCTTTCACACATTGTCCTGTACTGAATTTGATCCTTACTTGATTCGGATGAAAGCTTGTTGGTAACTTGAGTTTCTCCACCAATCTTTGGCTTACAACATTGTTGTCGCTTTCGTAAACGAATGCAACTAAACATGGGTGGCCTTCGATTAAACACCTTGTTCTCTACTACCTTTTCCATAATCTTTTTATTTACTTCCTTTTCTTTTTCTTCAATTTCCCTTCCTTTTATAGTTTATATTTCTTCTTTTTCTATTCTTTCTTTTTTTATTTTCTCCTTCAACGTATGTTGATCCTTCTTGGCTTGTCTTGGTGTCATGAATTTTAAATTCATTTCATGTCCCTCATGCGTCAAATAAAGGGAACATTCATCAACATTGAGCGTTTTAATATGAAGCCATGTCCATCTCAAAAGAAGATGACAAGAGTTCGTGGGAACAATATCACATAATACTTCTTTCATACATTGTCCTGTACTGAATTTGATCCTTGCTTGATTCGGATGAAAGCTTGTTGGTAACTTGAGTTTCTCCATCAATCTTTGGCTTACAACATTGTTGTCGGTTTCATAAACGAATGCAACTAAACATGGGTGGCCTTCGATTAAACAACTTGTTCTCTACTACCTTTTCCATAATCTTTTTCTTTACTTCCTTTTCTTTTTCTTCAATTTCCCTTCCTTCTACAATTTATATATCTTCTTTTTCTATTCTTTCTTTTTCTATTTTCTCCTTCAACGTATGTTGATCCTTCTTGGCTTGTCTTGGTGTCATGAATTTCAAATTCATTTCATGTCCCTCATGCCTCAAATAAAGGGAACATTCATCAAGATTGAGCGTCTTAAAATGAAGCCATGCCCATCTCAGAAGAAGATGACAAGAGTTCTTCTTTCACACATTGTCATGTACTGAATTTGATCCTTGCTTGATTCGGATGACAGCTTGTTGGTAACTTGAGTTTCTCTACCAATCTCTGGCTTACAACATTGTTGTCGCTTTCGTAAACGAATGCAACTAAACATGGGTGGCTTTCGATTAAACACCTTGTTCTCTACTACCTTTTCCATAATCTTTTTCTTTACTTCCTTTTCTTTTTCTTCAATTTCCCTTCCTTCTGCAGTTTATTTTTCTTCTTTTTCTATTCTTATTTTTTCTATTTTCCCCTTCAACGTATGTTGAACCTTCTTGGCTTGTCTTGGTGTCATAAATTTCAACTTCATTTCATGTCCCTCATGCCTCAAATAAAGGGAACATTCATCAAGATTGAGCGTTTTAATATGAAGCCATGCCCATCTCAAAAGAAGATGACAAGAGTTCGTGGGAACAATATCACATAATACTTCTTTCATACATTGTCCTGTACTGAATTTGATCCTTGCTTGATTCGGATGAAAGCTTGTTGGTAACTTGAGTTTCTCCACCAATCTTTGGCTTACAACATTGTTGTCGGTTTCATAAACGAATGCAACTAAACATGGGTGGCCTTCGATTAAACAACTTGTTCTCTACTACCTTTTCCATAATCTTTTTCTTTACTTCCTTTTCTTTTTCTTCAATTTCCCTTCCTTCTACAATTTATATATCTTCTTTTTCTATTCTTTCTTTTTCTATTTTCTCCTTCAACGTATGTTGATCCTTCTTGGCTTGTCTTGGTGTCATGAATTTCAAATTCATTTCATGTCCCTCATGCCTCAAATAAAGGGAACATTCATCAAGATTGAGCGTCTTAAAATGAAGCCATGCCCATCTCAGAAGAAGATGACAAGAGTTCTTCTTTCACACATTGTCATGTACTGAATTTGATCCTTGCTTGATTCGGATGACAGCTTGTTGGTAACTTGAGTTTCTCTACCAATCTCTGGCTTACAACATTGTTGTCGCTTTCGTAAACGAATGCAACTAAACATGGGTGGCTTTCGATTAAACACCTTGTTCTCTACTACCTTTTCCATAATCTTTTTCTTTACTTCCTTTTCTTTTTCTTCAATTTCCCTTCCTTCTGCAGTTTATTTTTCTTCTTTTTCTATTCTTATTTTTTCTACTTTCCCCTTCAACGTATGTTGATCCTTCTTGGCTTGTCTTGGTGTCATAAATTTCAACTTCATTTCATGTCCCTCATGCCTCAAATAAAAGGAACATTCATCAAGATTGAGCTTTTTGAAATGAACCCATGCCCATCTCAAAAGAAGATGACAAGGGTTCGTGGGAGCAATATCACATAATACTTCTTTCACACATTGTCTTGTACTAAATTTGATCCTTGCTTGATTCGGATGAAAGCTTGTTGGTAACTTGAGTTTCTCCACCAATCTTTGGCTTACAACATTGTTGTCGGTTTCATAAACGAATGCAACTAAACATGGGTGGCCTTCGATTAAACAACTTGTTCTCTACTACCTTTTCCATAATCTTTTTCTTTACTTCCTTTTCTTTTTCTTCAATTTCCCTTCCTTCTACAATTTATATATCTTCTTTTTCTATTCTTTCTTTTTCTATTTTCTCCTTCAACGTATGTTGATCCTTCTTGGCTTGTCTTGGTGTCATGAATTTCAAATTCATTTCATGTCCCTCATGCCTCAAATAAAGGGAACATTCATCAAGATTGAGCGTCTTAAAATGAAGCCATGCCCATCTCAGAAGAAGATGACAAGAGTTCTTCTTTCACACATTGTCATGTACTGAATTTGATCCTTGCTTGATTCGGATGACAGCTTGTTGGTAACTTGAGTTTCTCTACCAATCTCTGGCTTACAACATTGTTGTCGCTTTCGTAAACGAATGCAACTAAACATGGGTGGCTTTCGATTAAACACCTTGTTCTCTACTACCTTTTCCATAATCTTTTTCTTTACTTCCCTTTCTTTTTCTTCAATTTCCCTTCCTTCTGCAGTTTATTTTTCTTCTTTTTCTATTCTTATTTTTTCTATTTTCCCCTTCAACGTATGTTGATCCTTCTTGGCTTGTCTTGGTGTCATAAATTTCAACTTCATTTCATGTCCCTCATGCCTCAAATAAAGGGAACATTCATCAAGATTGAGCGTTTTAATATGAAGCCATGCCCATCTCAAAAGAAGATGACAAGAGTTCGTGGGAACAATATCACATAATACTTCTTTCATACATTGTGCTGTACTGAATTTGATCCTTGCTTGATTCGGATGAAAGCTTGTTGGTAACTTGAGTTTCTCCACCAATCTTTGGCTTACAACATTGTTGTCGGTTTCATAAACGAATGCAACTAAACATGGGTGGCCTTCGATTAAACAACTTGTTCTCTACTACCTTTTCCATAATCTTTTTCTTTACTTCCTTTTCTTTTTCTTCAATTTCCCTTCCTTCTACAATTTATATATCTTCTTTTTCTATTCTTTCTTTTTCTATTTTATCCTTCAACGTATGTTGATCCTTCTTGGCTTGTCTTGGTGTCATGAATTTCAAATTCATTTCATGTCCCTCATGCCTCAAATAAAGGGAACATTCATCAAGATTGAGCGTCTTAAAATGAAGCCATGCCCATCTCAGAAGAAGATGACAAGAGTTCTTCTTTCACACATTGTCATGTACTGAATTTGATCCTTGCTTGATTTGGATGACAGCTTGTTGGTAACTTGAGTTTCTCTACCAATCTCTGGCTTACAACATTGTTGTCGCTTTCGTAAACGAATGCAACTAAACATGGGTGGCTTTCGATTAAACACCTTGTTCTCTACTACCTTTTCCATAATATTTTTCTTTACTTCCTTTTCTTTTTCTTCAATTTCCCTTCCTTCTGCAGTTTATTTTTCTTCTTTTTCTATTCTTATTTTTTCTACTTTCCCCTTCAACGTATGTTGATCCTTCTTGGCTTGTCTTGGTGTCATAAATTTCAACTTCATTTCATGTCCCTCATGCCTCAAATAAAAGGAACATTCATCAAGATTGAGCTTTTTAAAATGAACCCATGCCCATCTCAAAAGAAGATGACAAGGGTTCGTGGGAGCAATATCACATAATACTTCTTTCACACATTGTCTTGTACTAAATTTGATCCTTGCTTGATTCGGATGAAAGCTTGTTGGTAACTTGAGTTTCTCCACCAATCTTTGGCTTACAACATTGTTGTCGCTTTCATAAACGAATGCAACTAAACATGGGTGACCTTCGATTAAACACCTTATTCTCTACTACTGATGAGTTCAAATTTTTGCCTTCATTTAATATTTAAATTTGGGGATTTAATTGAATTTTCTGTGCTTAAAGATTGATTTAATTAGGATTTGTGATTATTGGATTTGTTGAGTAAGTTTGGTAAAAGTGGCATAAAAATTGATTTTAGTTGCATAAAATATTATTGGATATTCTAACGTTTGTTAATGCAGCTGGAATTTATTTTTGGTCAATTAATTGTGTGATTTTGAAATATTCAAAGTTACAAAATAAGTCGAAAATCAAGAAATTCTGGGAAAGAATAAATCAGGAGCTAAATGCACCCCCAGATTTTATTTGCACACTCCTTCCTCAAGTGGACCACAAAAACCTGTTCTGCACCCCTAGTTTTCACTAAGTTGCACCCCTCCTACCACTTAAACTTCACTCAACCAGATCATGCCATGTGGCAATCCTCACCTTTTAAAATTAGCCAACCATAAGCCGCCACGTGTCATAATCCTCCACTCACCAAATTGATCATTCAGATCTTGCCACGTCATCATCTCCTCCATCTCACACATGAAACCCTAACCCTAGTTTCCCTTCCACCCTCCACGGCAGCCGCTGCCGCCAACCTCGCCGGCCACCACCAATCTGCAGCAGCGGCGGCGCCACCATCTTCTTCTCGCGTCCAACAGCAGCCTTCACGCACCATCTTCGTCAGCCACCATTAGCACCACCACGCAGCTGCAGCAGTGCCGCCACTGTTCCACCACCATCTTCACCACTGCACCTGCAAACGCGCGAGCCACCAGCGAGTTCTTCTTCCTCGCGCACAACCATGGTAGCAGCTTCCGCAGCCATCACACACCACCTGAACCAGGCACGTTCCACCGCACCTGCATCGTTCTCGCCTCCATCGCAGCTCCGCGTACCACCACCAGTAGATTCGCACCTGCGAGTCAACAACGACGCCTTCTCGCCTCCGCACCACAGCAGCACCTCCATTGCACGTCGAAATACGACGCACCATCAACACTGCAGCAGCGACGCCATCTCTGCCAGCCACCGCGCTGCAGCAACACCACCATAGTTCAGTCTTCTTCTTCCTTGTTCGCAACACCACCGCGTCGCGCCACCACGCTGGAAAACGGCAGTAACCGCCGTCAGCCGCGCAGCCAAGGAAGGAAGGAGGAAGGGGCAGAAACCCTAATTCTGGAGAGAGATTACTCTACGCCACGTGTCAGCATCTGATAGGATAGTCAAACTGGTCAACTGGTCAACTCTGGTCAACTGGTCAAAGTCAGCAGTCAACTCTGGTCAAAACTGCAAATATGGTTAAATGAGAGGGGCAGAATTGGAAATTGGACAGCAATTAAGTTGCTAATTAATTAAATAAAAATAAAAGATTTTAGCAACTGACAGATAAAGCCCAAAGTCCAGTGGAAGCCTATATAAAGAGACTTAAGGGAGCCGAAGGGGAACGACTTACAATTTACGACTTACAGCTTAAACACTTAGAACTCTCTGGTTTTGGCAGATATCGTCTCCACCACATCTCTCATTCTTTCTTTTATTTTATTTCTTTCATATCATCATGTATTCCATGAAAGCCATGGAGGGCTAAGCTTTTAGGGTTGATTCCACTATAATTTCTTAAATGGATTCTGAGGTTAGATGAATTTATTTGTTTTGTTATTTTGATTATTGTTGTGGTTTTTGTTTATCTATGTCCTTTGCTTCTTAATTGAATAGAAAATAATGATTTTAAATCTACATGCATGCTAATCATATGAGTTAAAAGGTTTTTAAATTAAATTGAGACTTTACTTTGATTTTATTTAGAAACTTTCATTTGATTAAATAAGTTTTTGCCAATAATTGAGACTTTAATTTGATTAGAGGTAATTACTTTAACTAAAATTAGTCAAGACTTTACTTTGATTAATTAAGTTTTCTATTTGGTAAAGAAACAAAGGAATAGATATGATTAGGCATAGTAAAATTAATTGAGACTGTACTTTGGTTGAATTTACTATGGATAATCTAACAATTCTCACTTTTAATTGAGACTGTACTTTGATTAAAAGTGAGGATGCCAACAAATGAATTGAGTCTTTACATTGATTGATTTGTAAAACAACAACAATAATTAATTTAACAATAATCTCTAGATAACCAATGAAGAATCTTATTTAGAAAAAGCAGTGGAATTGACCTATTTACTATTATTGTGTTTACAATCTTCCGTGTCATTTTCTTTGCATATCAAAATCCTCCTATTTTTATAGTTGCTAGTTTTAATTTCATTTTTAAGAATCAAATTTTGAGATCAATTCCGTATTCGTTGTGAGACGACTCAGGGTTATCTTAACCCTAACTATTTTGTTCACCATAAATTGGCAATACTGAAGTTGCTAAAGTAGTGGTAATTTGATCGCCTAACGACAGCGATATCAACTACCTTTTCCATAATCTTTTTCTTTACTTCCTTTTCTTTTTCTTCAATTTCCCTTTCTTCTGCAGTTTATATTTCTTCTTTTTTTATTCTTTCTTTTTCTATTTTCTCCTTCAACGTATGTTGATCCTTCTTGGCTTGTCTTGGTGTCATAAATTTCAACTTCATTTCATGTCTCTCATGCCTCAAATAAAGGGAACGTTCATCAAATTGAGCGTTTTAAAATCAAGCCATGCCCATCTCAAAAGAATATGACAAGAGTTCGTGGGAGCAATTTCATATAATACTTCTTTCACAAATTGTCATGTACTGAATTTGATCCTTGCTTGATTCGGGTGAAAGCTTGTTGGTAACTTGAGTTTCTCCACCAATCTTTGGCTTACAACATTGTTGTCGCTTTCGTAAACGAATGCAACTAAACATGGGTGGCTTTCGATTAAACACCTTGTTCTCTACTACCTTTTCCATAATCTTTTTCTTTACTTCCTTTTCTTTTTCTTCAATTTCCCTTCCTTCTGTAGTTTATTTTTCTTCTTTTTCTATTCTTTCTTTTTCTATTTTCTCCTTCAACGTATGTTGATCCTTCTTGGCTTGTCTTGGTGTCATGAATTTCAAATTTACTTCATGTCTCTCAGGCCTTAAATAAAGGGAACATTCATCGAGATTGAGCGTTTTAAATTAAAGCCATGTCCATCTCAAAAGAAGATGACAAGGGTTCATGGGAGCAATATCACATAATACTTCTTTCACACATTGTCTTGTACTGAATTTGATCCTTGCTTGATTCGGATGAAAGCTTGTTGGTAACTTGAGTTTCTCCACCAATCTTTGGGTTACAACATTGTTGTCGCTTTCGTAAATGAATGCAACTAAACATGGGTGGCTTTCGATTAAACACCTTGTTCTCTACTACCTTTTCCATAATCTTTTTCTTTACTTCCTTTTCTTTATCTTCGATTTCCCTTCCTTCTGCAGTTTATTTTTCTTCTTTTTCTATTCTTTCTTTTTCTATTTTCTCCTTCAACGTATGTTGATCCTTCTTGGCTTGTCTTGGTGTCATAAATTTCAACTTCAGTTCATGTCCCTCATGCCTCAAATAAAGGGAACGTTCATCAAATTGAGCGTTTTAAAATGAAGCCATGCCCATCTCAAAAGAAGATGACAATAGTTCGTGGGAGCAATATCACATAATACTTCTTTCACACATTGTCCTGTACTGAATTTGATCCTTGCTTGATTCGGAAGAAAAATTTTTGGTAACTTGAGTTTCTCCACCAATCTTTGGTTTACAACATTGTTGTCGCTTTCGTAAACGAATGCAACGAAACATGGGTGGCTTTCGATTAAACACCTTGCTCTCTACTACCTTTTCCATAATATTTTTCTTTACTTCCTTTTCTTTTTCTTCAATTTCCCTTCCTTCTGCAGTTTATTTTTCTTCTTTTTCTATTCTTTCTTTTTCTATTTTCTCCTTCAACGTATGTTGATCCTTCTTGGCTTGTCTTGGTGTCATGAATTTCAAATTTACTTCATGTCTCTCATGCGTTAAATAAAGGGAACATTCATCGAGATTGAGCGTTTTAAATTGAAGCCATGTCCATCTCAAAAGAAGATGACAAGGGTTCATGGGAGCAATATCACATAATACTTCTTTCACACATTGTCTTGTACTGAATTTGATCCTTGCTTGATTCGGATGAAAGCTTGTTGGTAACTTGGGTTTCTCTACCAATCTTTTGCTTACAACATTGTTGTCGCTTTCGTAAACGAATGCAACTAAACATGGGTGGCTTTCGATTAAACACCTTGTTCTCTACTACCTTTTCCATAATCTTTTTCTTTACTTCCTTTTCTTTTTCTTCAATTTCCGTTCCCTCTGTAGTTTATTTTTCTTCTTTTTCTATTCTTTCTTTTTCTATTTTCTCCTTCAACCTATGTTGATCCTTCTTGGCTTGTCTTGGTGTCATAAATTTCAACTTCATTTCATGTCCGTCATGCCTCAAATAAAGGGAACGTTCATCAAATTGAGGGTTTCAAATAATGAAGCCATGCCCATCTCAAAAGAAGATGACAAGAGTTCGTGGGAGCAATATCACATAATACTTCTTTCACACATTGTCTCTTACTGAATTTGATCCTTGCTTGATTCGGATGAAAGCTTGTTGGTAACTTGAGTTTCTCCACCAATCTTTGCTTACAACATTGTTGTCGCTTTCCTAAACGAATGCAACTAAACATGGGTGGCTTTCGATTAAACACCTTGTTCTCTACTACCTTTTCCATAATCTTTTTCTTTACTTCCTTTTCTTTATCTTCGATTTCCCTTCCTTCTGCAGTTTATTTTTCTTCTTTTTCTATTCTTTCTTTTTCTATTTTCTCCTTCAACGTATGTTGATCCTTCTTGGCTTGTCTTGGTGTCATAAATTTCAACTTCAGTTCATGTCCCTCATGCCTCAAATAAAGGGAACGTTCATCAAATTGAGCGTTTTAAAATGAAGCCATGCCCATCTCAAAAGAAGATGACAATAGTTCGTGGGAGCAATATCACATAATACTTCTTTCACACATTGTCCTGTACTGAATTTGATCCTTGCTTGATTCGGAAGAAAAATTTTTGGTAACTTGAGTTTCTCCACCAATCTTTGGTTTACAACATTGTTGTCGCTTTCGTAAACGAATGCAACGAAACATGGGTGGCTTTCGATTAAACACCTTGCTCTCTACTACCTTTTCCATAATCTTTTTCTTTACTTCCTTTTCTTTTTCTTCAATTTCCCTTCCTTCTGCAGTTTATTTTTCTTCTTTTTCTATACTTTCTTTTTCTATTTTCTCCTTCAACGTATGTTGATCCTTCTTGGCTTGTCTTGGTGTCATGAATTTCAAATTTACTTCATGCCTCTCATGCCTTAAATAAAGGGAACATTCATCGAGATTGAGCGTTTTAAATTGAAGCCATGTCCATCTCAAAAGAAGATGACAAGGGTTCATGGGAGCAATATCACATAATACTTCTTTCACACATTGTCTTGTACTGAATTTGATCCTTGCTTGATTCGGATGAAAGCTTGTTGGTAACTTGGGTTTCTCTACCAATCTTTTGCTTACAACATTGTTGTCGCTTTCGTAAACGAATGCAACTAAACATGGGTGGCTTTCGATTAAACACCTTGTTCTCTACTACCTTTTCCATAATCTTTTTCTTTACTTCCTTTTCTTTTTCTTCAATTTCCCTTCCCTCTGTAGTTTATTTTTCTTCTTTTTCTATTCTTTCTTTTTCTATTTTCTCCTTCAACGTATGTTGATCCTTCTTGGCTTGTCTTGGTGTCATAAATTTCAACTTCATTTCATGTCCGTCATGCCTCAAATAAAGGGAACGTTCATCAAATTGAGGGTTTCAAATAATGAAGCCATGCCCATCTCAAAAGAAGATGACAAGAGGTCGTGGGAGCAATATCGCATAATACTTCGCTCACACATTGTCCTGTACTGAATTTGATCCTTGCTTCATTCGGATGAAAGCTTTTTGGTAACTTGAGTTTCTCCACCAATCTTTGGTTTACAACATTGTTGTCGCTTTCGTAAACGAATGCAACTAAACATGGATGGCTTTCGATTAATCACCTTGTTCTCTACTACCTTTTCCATAATCTTTTTCTTTACTTCCTTTTCTTTTTCTTCAATTTCCCTTTCTTCTGCAGTTTATATTTCTTCTTTTTTTATTCTTTCTTTTTCTATTTTCTCCTTCAACGTATGTTGATCCTTCTTGGCTTGTCTTGGTGTCATAAATTTCAACTTCATTTCATGTCTCTCATGCCTCAAATAAAGGGAACGTTCATCAAATTGAGCGTTTTAAAATCAAGCCATGCCCATCTCAAAAGAATATGACAAGAGTTCGTGGGAGCAATTTCATATAATACTTCTTTCACAAATTGTCATGTACTGAATTTGATCCTTGCTTGATTCGGGTGAAAGCTTGTTGGTAACTTGAGTTTCTCCACCAATCTTTGGCTTACAACATTGTTGTCGCTTTCGTAAACGAATGCAACTAAACATGGGTGGCTTTCGATTAAACACCTTGTTCTCTACTACCTTTTCCATAATCTTTTTCTTTACTTCCTTTTCTTTTTCTTCAATTTCCCTTCCTTCTGTAGTTTATTTTTCTTCTTTTTCTATTCTTTCTTTTTCTATTTTCTCCTTCAACGTATGTTGATCCTTCTTGGCTTGTCTTGGTGTCATGAATTTCAAATTTACTTCATGTCTCTCAGGCCTTAAATAAAGGGAACATTCATCGAGATTGAGCGTTTGAAATTAAAGCCATGTCCATCTCAAAAGAAGATGACAAGGGTTCCTGGGAGCAATATCACATAATACTTCTTTCACACATTGTCTTGTACTGAATTTGATCCTTGCTTGATTCGGATGAAAGCTTGTTGGTAACTTGAGTTTCTCCACCAATCTTTGGGTTACAACATTGTTGTCGCTTTCGTAAACGAATGCAACTAAACATGGGTGGCTTTCGATTAAACACCTTGTTCTCTACTACCTTTTCCATAATCTTTTTCTTTACTTCCTTTTCTTTATCTTCGATTTCCCTTCCTTCTGCAGTTTATTTTTCTTCTTTTTCTATTCTTTCTTTTTCTATTTTCTCCTTCAACGTATGTTGATCTTTCTTGGCTTGTCTTGGTGTCATAAATTTCAACTTCATTTCATGTCCCTCATGCCTCAAATAAAGGGAACGTTCATCAAATTGAGCGTTTTAAAATGGAGCCATGCCCATCTCAAAAGAAGATGACAATAGTTCGTGGGAGCAATATCACATAATACTTCTTTCACACATTGTCCTGTACTGAATTTGATCCTTGCTTGATTCGGAAGAAAAATTTTTGGTAAGTTGAGTTTCTCCACCAATCTTTGGTTTACAACATTGTTGTCGCTTTCGTAAACGAATGCAACGAAACATGGGTGGTTTTCGATTAAACACCTTGCTCTCTACTACCTTTTCCATAATCTTTTTCTTTACTTCCTTTTCTTTTTCTTCAATTTCCCTTCCTTCTGCAGTTTATTTTTCTTCTTTTTCTATTCTTTCTTTTTCTATTTTCTCCTTCAACGTATGTTGATCCTTCTTGGCTTGTATTGGTGTCATGAATTTCAAATTTACTTCATGTCTCTCAGGCCTTAAATAAAGGGAACATTCATCGAGATTGAGCGTTTTAAATTGAAGCCATGTCCATCTCAAAAGAAGATGACAAGGGTTCATGGGAGCAATATCACATAATACTTCTTTCACACATTCTCTTGTACTGAATTTGATCCTTGCTTGATTCGGATGAAAGCTTGTTGGTAACTTGAGTTTCTCCACCAATCTTTGGCTTACAACATTGTTGTCGCTTTCGTAAACGAATGCAACTAAACATGGGTGGCTTTCGATTAAACACCTTGTTCTCTACTACCTTTTCCATAATCTTTTTCTTTACTTCCTTTTCTTTTTCTTCAATTTCCCTTCCTTCTGCAGTTTATTTTTCTTCTTTTTCTATTATTTCTTTTTCTATTTTCTCCTTCAACGTATGTTGATCCTTCTTGGCTTGTCTTGGTGTCATAAATTTCAACTTCATTTCATGTCCCTCATGCCTCAAATAAAGGGAACGTTCATCAAATTGAGGGTTTCAAATAATGAAGCCATGCCCATCTCAAAAGAAGATGACAATAGTTCGTGGGAGCAATATCACATAATACTTCTTTCACTCATTGTCCTGTACTGAATTTGATCCTTGCTTGATTTGGAAGAAAAATTTTTGGTAACTTGAGTTTCTCCACCAATCTTTGGTTTACAACATTCTTGTCGCTTTCGTAAACGAATGAAACTAAACATGGGTGGCTTTCGATTACACACCTTGCTCTCTACTACCTTTTCCATAATGTTTTTCTTTACTTCCTTTTCTTTTTCTTCAATTTCCCTTCCTTCTGCAGTTTATTTTTCTTCTTTTTCTATTCTTTCTTTTTCTATTTTCTCCTTCAACGTATGTTGATCCTTCTTGGCTTGTCTTGGTATCATAAATTTCAACTTCATTTCATGTCCCTCTTGCCTCAAATAAATGGAACGTTCATCAGGTTGAGGGTTTCAAATAATGAAGCCATGCTCATCTCAAAAGAAGATGACAAGAGTTCGTGGGAGCAATATCGCATAATACTTCGCTCACACATTGTCCTGTACTGAATTTGATCCTTGCTTGATTCGGATGAAAGCTTTTTGGTAACTTGAGTTTCTCCACCAATCTTTGGTTTACAACATTGTTGTCGCTTTCGTAAACGAATGCAACTAAACATGGGTGGCTTTCGATTAAACACCTTGTTCTCTACTACCTTCTCCATAATCTTTTTCTTTACTTCCTTTTCTTTTTCTTCAATTTCCCTTCCTTCTGCAGTTTATTTTTCTTCTTTTTCTATTCTTTCTTTTTCTATTTTCTCCTTCAACGTATGTTGATCCTTCTTGGCTTATCTTGGTGTCATGAATTTCAAATTTACTTCATGTCTCTCAGGCCTTAAATAAAGGGAACATTCATCGAGATTGAGCGTTTTAAATTGAAGCCATGTCCATCTCAAAAGAAGATGACAAGGGTTCATGGGAGCAATATCACATAATACTTCTTTCACACATTGTCTTGTACTGAATTTGATCCTTGCTTGATTCGGATGAAAGCTTGTTGGTAACTTGAGTATCTCCACCAATCTTTGGCTTACAACATTGTTGTCGCTTTCGTAAACGAATGCAACTAAACATGGGTGGCTTTCGATTAAACACCTTGTTCTCTACTACCTTTTCCATAATCTTTTTCTTTACTTCCTTTTCTTTTTCTTCAATTTCCGTTCCCTCTGTAGTTTATTTTTCTTCTTTTTCTATTCTTTCTTTTTCTATTTTCTCCTTCAACGTATGTCGATCCTTCTTGGCTTGTCTTGGTGTCATAAATTTCAACTTCATTTCATGTCCGTCATGCCTCAAATAAAGGGAACGTTCATCAAATTGAGGGTTTCAAATAATGAAGCCATGCCCATCTCAAAAGAAGATGACAAGAGTTCGTGGGAGCAATATCGCATAATACTTCGCTCACACATTGTCCTGTACTGAATTTGATCCTTGCTTCATTCGGATGAAAGCTTTTTGGTAACTTGAGTTTCTCCACCAATCTTTGGTTTACAACATTGTTGTCGCTTTCGTAAACGAATGCAACTAAACATGGGTGGCTTTCGATTAAACACCTTGTTCTGTACTACCTTTTCCATAATCTTTTTCTTTACTTCCTATTCTTTTTCTTCAATTTCCCTTCCTTCTGCAATTTATTTTTCTTCTTTTTCTATTCTTTCTTTTTCTATTTTCTCCTTCTACGTATGTTGATCCTTCTTGGCTTGTCTTGGTGTCATGAATTTCAAATTTATTTCATGTCTCTCAGGCCTTAAATAAAGGGAACATTCATCAAGATTGAGCGTTTTAAAATGAAGCCATGCCCATCTCAAAAGAAGATGACAAGAGTTCAAGGGAGCAATATCACATAATACTTCTTTCACACATTGTCATGTACTTAATTTGATCCTTGCTTGATTCGGATGAAAGCTTGTTGGTAACTTGAGTTTCTCCACCAATCTTTGGCTTACAACATTGTTGTCACTTTGGTAAACGAATGCAACTAAACATGGGTGGCCTTCGATTAAACACCTTGTTCTCTACTACCTTTTCCATAATCTTTTTCTTTACTTCCTTTTCTTTTTCTTCAATTTCCCTTCCTTCTACAATTTATATTTCTTCTCTTTCTATTCTTTCTTTTTCTATTTTCTCCTTCAACGTATGTTGATCCTTCTTGGCTTGTCTTGGTGTCACGAATTTCAAATTTATTTCATGTCCCTCAGGCCTTAAATAAAGGGAACATTCATCAAGATTGAGCGTTTTAAAATGAAGCCATGCCCATCTCAAAAGAGGATGGCAAGAGTTCAAGGGAGCAATATCACATAATAATTCTTTCACACATTGTCATGTACTGAATTTGATCCTTGCTTGATTCGGATGAAAGCTTGTTGGTAACTTGAGTTTCTCCACCAATCTTTGGGTTACAACATTGTTGTCGCTTTCGTAAATGAATGCAACTAAACATGGGTGGCTTTCGATTAAACACCTTGTTCTGTACTACCTTTTCCATAATCTTTTTCTTTACTTCCTATTCTTTTTCTTCAATTTCCCTTCCTTCTGCAATTTATTTTTCTTCTTTTTCTATTCTTTCTTTTTCTATTTTCTCCTTCTACGTATGTTGATCCTTCTTGGGTTGTCTTGGTGTCATTAATTTCAAATTCATTTCAGGTCCCTCGAGCCTCAAATAAAGAGAACGTTCATCAAGATTGACCATTGTAAAATGAAGCCATGCCCATCTCAGAAGAAGATGACAAGAGTTCTTCTTTCACACATTGTCATGTACTGAATTTGATCCTTGCTTGATTCGGATGACAGCTTGTTGATAACTTGAGTTTCTCTACCAATCTCTGGCTTACAACATTGTTGTCGCTTTCGTAAACGAATGCAACTAAACATGGGTGGCTTTCGATTAAACACCTTGTTCTCTACTACCTTTTCCATAATCTTTTTCTTTACTTCCTTTTCTTTTTCTTCAATTTCCCTTCCTTCTGCAGTTTATTTTTCTTCTTTTTCTATTCTTATTTTTTCTATTTTCCCCTTCAACGTATGTTGATCCTTCTTGGCTTGTCTTGGTGTCATAAATTTCAACTTCATTTCATGTCCCTCATGCCTCAAATAAAGGGAACATTCATCAAGATTGAGCGTTTTAATATGAAGCCATGCCCATCTCAAAAGAAGATGACAAGAGTTCGTGGGAACAATATCACATAATACTTCTTTCATACATTGTCCTGTACTGAATTTGATCCTTGCTTGATTCGGATGAAAGCTTGTTGGTAACTTGAGTTTCTCCACCAATCTTTGGCTTACAACATTGTTGTCGGTTTCATAAACGAATGCAACTAAACATGGGTGGCCTTCGATTAAACAACTTGTTCTCTACTACCTTTTCCATAATCTTTTTCTTTACTTCCTTTTCTTTTTCTTCAATTTCCCTTCCTTCTACAATTTATATATCTTCTTTTTCTATTCTTTCTTTTTCTATTTTCTCCTTCAACGTATGTTGATCCTTCTTGGCTTGTCTTGGTGTCATGAATTTCAAATTCATTTCATGTCCCTCATGCCTCAAATAAAGGGAACATTCATCAAGATTGAGCGTCTTAAAATGAAGCCATGCCCATCTCAGAAGAAGATGACAAGAGTTCTTCTTTCACACATTGTCATGTACTGAATTTGATCCTTGCTTGATTCGGATGACAGCTTGTTGGTAACTTGAGTTTCTCTACCAATCTCTGGCTTACAACATTGTTGTCGCTTTCGTAAACGAATGCAACTAAACATGGGTGGCTTTCGATTAAACACCTTGTTCTCTACTACCTTTTCCATAATCTTTTTCTTTACTTCCTTTTCTTTTTCTTCAATTTCCCTTCCTTCTGCAGTTTATTTTTCTTCTTTTTCTATTCTTATTTTTTCTATGTTCCCCTTCAACGTATGTTGATCCTTCTTGGCTTGTCTTGGTGTCATAAATTTCAACTTCATTTCATGTCCCTCATGCCTCAAATAAAAGGAACATTCATCAAGATTGAGCTTTTTAAAATGAACCCATGCCCATCTCAAAAGAAGATGACAAGGGTTCGTGGGAGCAATTTCACATAATACTTCTTTCACACATTGTCTTGTACTAAATTTGATCCTTGCTTGATTCGGATGAAAGCTTGTTGGTAACTTGAGTTTCTCCACCAATCTTTGGCTTACAACATTGTTGTCGCTTTCATAAACGAATGCAACTAAACATGGGTGGCCTTCGATTAAACACCTTATTCTCTACTACTGATGAGTTCAAATTTTTGCCTTCATTTAATATTTAAATTTGGGGATTTAATTGAATTTTCTGTGCTTAAAGATTGATTTAATTAGGATTTGTGATTATTGGATTTGTTGAGTAAGTTTGGTAAAAGTGGCATAAAAATTGATTTTAGTTGCATAAAATATTATTGGATATTCTAACGTTTGTTAATGCAGCTGGAATTTATTTTTGGTCAATTAATTGTGTGATTTTGAAATATTCAAAGTTACAAAATAAGTCGAAAATCAAGAAATTCTGGGAAAGAATAAATCAGGAGCTAAATGCACCCCCAGATTTTATTTGCACACTCCTTCCTCAAGTGGACCACAAAAACCTGTTCTGCACCCCTAGTTTTCACTAAGTTGCACCCCTCCTACCACTTAAACTTCACTCAACCAGATCATGCCATGTGGCAATCCTCACCTTTTAAAATTAGCCAACCATAAGCCGCCACGTGTCATAATCCTCCACTCACCAAATTGATCATTCAGATCTTGCCACGTCATCATCTCCTCCATCTCACACATGAAACCCTAACCCTAGTTTCCCTTCCACCCTCCACGGCAGCCGCTGCCGCCAACCTCGCCGGCCACCACCAATCTGCAGCAGCGGCGGCGCCACCATCTTCTTCTCGCGTCCAACAGCAGCCTTCACGCACCATCTTCGTCAGCCACCATTAGCACCACCACGCAGCTGCAGCAGTGCCGCCACTGTTCCACCACCATCTTCACCACTGCACCTGCAAACGCGCGAGCCACCGGCGAGTTCTTCTTCCTCGCGCACAACCATGGTAGCAGCTTCCGCAGCCATCACACACCACCTGAACCAGGCACGTTCCACCGCACCTGCATCGTTCTCGCCTCCATCGCAGCTCCGCGTACCACCACCAGTAGATTCGCACCTGCGAGTCAACAACGACGCCTTCTCGCCTCCGCACCACAGCAGCACCTCCATTGCACGTCGAAATACGACGCACCATCAACACTGCAGCAGCGACGCCATCTCTGCCAGCCACCGCGCTGCAGCAACACCACCATAGTTCAGTCTTCTTCTTCCTTGTTCGCAACACCACCGCGTCGCGCCACCACGCTGGAAAACGGCAGTAACCGCCGTCAGCCGCGCAGCCAAGGAAGGAAGGAGGAAGGGGCAGAAACCCTAATTCTGGAGAGAGATTACTCTACGCCACGTGTCAGCATCTGATAGGATAGTCAAACTGGTCAACTGGTCAACTCTGGTCAACTGGTCAAAGTCAGCAGTCAACTCTGGTCAAAACTGCAAATATGGTTAAATGAGAGGGGCAGAATTGGAAATTGGACAGCAATTAAGTTGCTAATTAATTAAATAAAAATAAAAGATTTTAGCAACTGACAGATAAAGCCCAAAGTCCAGTGGAAGCCTATATAAAGAGACTTAAGGGAGCCGAAGGGGAACGACTTACAATTTACGACTTACAGCTTAAACACTTAGAACTCTCTGGTTTTGGCAGATATCGTCTCCACCACATCTCTCATTCTTTCTTTTATTTTATTTCTTTCATATCATCATGTATTCCATGAAAGCCATGGAAGGCTAAGCTTTTAGGGTTGATTCCACTATAATTTCTTAAATGGATTCTGAGGTTAGATGAATTTATTTGTTTTGTTATTTTGATTATTGTTGTGGTTTTTGTTTATCTATGTCCTTTGCTTCTTAATTGAATAGAAAATAATGATTTTAAATCTACATGCATGCTAATCATATGAGTTAAAAGGTTTTTAAATTAAATTGAGACTTTACTTTGATTTTATTTAGAAACTTTCATTTGATTAAATAAGTTTTTGCCAATAATTGAGACTTTAATTTGATTAGAGGTAATTACTTTAACTAAAATTAGTCAAGACTTTACTTTGATTAATTAAGTTTTCTATTTGGTAAAGAAACAAAGGAATAGATATGATTAGGCATAGTAAAATTAATTGAGACTGTACTTTGGTTGAATTTACTATGGATAATCTAACAATTCTCACTTTTAATTGAGACTGTACTTTGATTAAAAGTGAGGATGCCAACAAATGAATTGAGTCTTTACATTGATTGATTTGTAAAACAACAACAATAATTAATTTAACAATAATCTCTAGATAACCAATGAAGAATCTTATTTAGAAAAAGCAGTGGAATTGACCTATTTACTATTATTGTGTTTACAATCTTCCGTGTCATTTTCTTTGCATATCAAAATCCTCCTATTTTTATAGTTGCTAGTTTTAATTTCATTTTTAAGAATCAAATTTTGAGATCAATTCCGTATTCGTTGTGAGACGACTCAGGGTTATCTTAACCCTAACTATTTTGTTCACCATAAATTGGCAATACTGAAGTTGCTAAAGTAGTGGTAATTTGATCGCCTAACGACAGCGATATCAACTACCTTTTCCATAATCTTTTTCTTTACTTCCTTTTCTTTTTCTTCAATTTCCCTTTCTTCTGCAGTTTATATTTCTTCTTTTTTTATTCTTTCTTTTTCTATTTTCTCCTTCAACGTATGTTGATCCTTCTTGGCTTGTCTTGGTGTCATAAATTTCAACTTCATTTCATGTCTCTCATGCCTCAAATAAAGGGAACGTTCATCAAATTGAGCGTTTTAAAATCAAGCCATGCCCATCTCAAAAGAATATGACAAGAGTTCGTGGGAGCAATTTCATATAATACTTCTTTCACAAATTGTCATGTACTGAATTTGATCCTTGCTTGATTCGGGTGAAAGCTTGTTGGTAACTTGAGTTTCTCCACCAATCTTTGGCTTACAACATTGTTGTCGCTTTCGTAAACGAATGCAACTAAACATGGGTGGCTTTCGATTAAACAGCTTGTTCTCTACTACCTTTTCCATAATCTTTTTCTTTACTTCCTTTTCTTTTTCTTCAATTTCCCTTCCTTCTGTAGTTTATTTTTCTTCTTTTTCTATTCTTTCTTTTTCTATTTTCTCCTTCAACGTATGTTGATCCTTCTTGGCTTGTCTTGGTGTCATGAATTTCAAATTTACTTCATGTCTCTCAGGCCTTAAATAAAGGGAACATTCATCGAGATTGAGCGTTTTAAATTGAAGCCATGTCCATCTCAAAAGAAGATGACAAGGGTTCATGGGAGCAATATCACATAATACTTCTTTCACACATTGTCTTGTACTGAATTTGATCCTTGCTTGATTCGGATGAAAGCTTGTTGGTAACTTGAGTTTCTCCACCAATCTTTGGGTTACAACATTGTTGTCGCTTTCGTAAACGAATGCAACTAAACATGGGTGGCTTTCGATTAAACACCTTGTTCTCTACTACCTTTTCCATAATCTTTTTCTTTACTTCCTTTTCTTTTTCTTCAATTTCCCTTTCTTCTGCAGTTTATATTTCTTCTTTTTTTATTCTTTCTTTTTCTATTTTCTCCTTCAACGTATGTTGATCCTTCTTGGCTTGTCTTGGTGTCATAAATTTCAACTTCATTTCATGTCTCTCATGCCTCAAATAAAGGGAACGTTCATCAAATTGAGTGTTTTAAAATCAAGCCATGCCCATCTCAAAAGAATATGACAAGAGTTCGTGGGAGCAATTTCATATAATACTTCTTTCACAAATTGTCATGTACTGAATTTGATCCTTGCTTGATTCGGGTGAAAGCTTGTTGGTAACTTGAGTTTCTCCACCAATCTTTGGCTTACAACATTGTTGTCGCTTTCGTAAACGAATGCAACTAAACATGGGTGGCCTTCGATTAAACACCTTGTTCTCTACTACCTTTTCCATAATCTTTTTCTTTACTTCCTTTTCTTTTTCTTCAATTTCCCTTCCTTCTACAGTTTATATTTCTTCTTTTTCTATTCTTTCTTTTTCTATTTTCTCCTTCAACGTATGTTGATCCTTCTTGGCTTGTCTTCGTGTCTTGGTGTCATGAATTTCAAATTCATTTCATGTCCCTTATGCCTCAAATAAAGGGAACATTCATCAAGATTGAGCGTTTTAATATGAAGCCATGCCCATCTCAAAAGAAGATGACAAGAGTTCGTGGGAACAATATCACATAATACTTTTTTCATACATTGTCCTGTACTGAATTTGATCCTTGCTTGATTCGGATGAAAGCTTGTTGGTAACTTGAGTTTCTCCACCAATCTTTGGCTTACAACATTGTTGTCGGTTTCATAAACGAATGCAACTAAACATGGGTGGCCTTCGATTAAACACCTTGTTCTCTACTACATTTTCCATAATCTTTTTCTTTACTTCCTTTTCTTTTTCTTCAATTTCCCTTCCTTCTACAATTTATATATTTTCTTTTTCTATTCTTTCTTTTTCTATTTTCTCCTTCAACGTATGTTGATCCTTCTTGGCTTGTCTTGGTGTCATGAATTTCAAATTCATTTCATGTCCCTCATGCCTCAAATAAAGGGAACATTCATCAAGATTGAGCGTCTTAAAATGAAGCCATGCCCATCTCAAAAGAAGATGACAAGAGTTCTTCTTTCACACATTGTCATGTACTGAATTTGATCCTTGCTTGATTCGGATGACAGCTTGTTGGTAACTTGAGTTTCTCCACCAATCTTTGGCTTACAACATTGTTGTCGCTTTCGTAAATGAATGCAACTAAAGATGGGTGGCCTTCGATTAAACACCTTGTTCTCTACTACCTTTTCCATAATCTTTTTCTTCAATTTCCCTTCCTTCTACAGTTTATATTTCTTCTTTTTCTATTCTTTCTTTTTCTATTTCTCCTTCAACGTATGTTGATCCTTCTTGGCTTATCTTGGTGTCATGAATTTCAAATTCATTTCATGTCCCTCATGCCTCAAATAAAGGGAACATTCATCAAGATTGAGCGTTGTAAAATGAACCCATGTCCATCTTAAAAGAAGATGACAAGAGTTCGTGGGGGCAATATCACATAATACTTCTTTCACACATTGTCTTGTACTGAATTTGATCCTTGCTTCATTCAGATGAAAGCTTGTTGGTAACTTGAGTTTCTCCACCAATCTTTGGCTTACAACGTTGTTGTCGCTTTCATAAACGAATGCAACTAAACATGGGTGGCCTTCGATTAAACACCTTGTTCTCTACTACTCTTTCCATAATCTTTTTCTTTACTTCCTTTTCTTTTTCTTCAATTTCCCTTCCTTCTACGGTTTATATTTCTTCTTTTTCTATTCTTTCTTTTTCTATTTTCTCCTTCAACATATGTTGATCCTTCTTAGGTTGTCTTGGTGTCATGAATTTCAAATTCATTTCATGTCCCTCATGCCTGAAACAAAGGAAAATTCATCAAGATTGAGCGTTTTAAAATGAAGGCATGCCCATCTCAAAAGAAGATGAAAAGAGTTCGTGGGAACAATATCGCATAATACTTCTTTCATACATTGTCCTGTACTGAATTTGATCCTTGCTTGATTCGGATGAAAGCTTGTTGGTAACTTGAGTTTCTCCACCAATCTTTGCCTGACAACATTGTTGTCGCTTTCGTAAATGAATGCAACTAAACATGGGTGGCCTTCGATTAAACACCTTCTTCTCTACTACCTTCTCCATAATCTTTTTCTTTACTTCCTTTTCTTTTTCTTGAATTTCCCTTCCTTCTACAGTTTATATTTCTTCTTTTTCTATTCTTTCTTTTTCTATTTTCTCCTTCAACATATGTTGATCGTTCTTGGCTTGTCTTGGTGTCATGAATTTCAAATTCATTTCATGTCCCTCATGCCTCAAATAAAGGGAACATTCATCAAGATTGAGCGTTTTAAAATGAAGCCATGCCCATCTCAAAAGAAGATGACAAGAGTTCGTGGGAACAATATCGCATAATACTTCTTTCATACATTGTCCTGTACTGAATTTGATCCTTGCTTGATTCGGATGAAAGCTTGTTGGTAACTTGAGTTTCTCCACCAATCTTTGGCTTACAACATTGTTGTCGCTTTCATAAACGAATGCAACTAAACATGTTTGGCCTTCGATTAAACACCTTGTTCTCTACTACCTTTTCCATAATCTTTTTCTTTACTTCCTTTTCTTTTTCTTCAATTTCCCTTCCTTCTGCAGTTTATTTTTCTTCTTTTTCTATTCTTTCCTTTTCTATTTTCTCCTTCAAGGTATGTTTCTCCTTCTTGGCTTGTCTTGGTGTCATGAATTTCAAATTCATTTCATGTCCCTCATGCCTCAAATAAAGGGAACATTCATCAAGATTGAGTGTTTTAAAATGAAGCCATGCCCATCTCAAAGGAAGATGACAAGAGTTCGTGGGGGCAATATCACATAATACTTCTTTCACACATTGTCTTGTACTGAATTTCATCCTTGCTTCATTCAGATGAAAGCTTGTTGGTAACTTGAGTTTCTCCATCAATCTTTGGCTTACAACATTGTTGTCGCTTTCGTAAACGAATGCAACTAAACATGGGTGGCCTTCGATTAAAAACCTTGTTCTCTACTACTTTTTCCATAATCTTTATCTTTACTTCCTTTTCTTTTTCTTGAATTTCCCTTCCTTCTACAGATTATATTTCTTCTTTTTCTATTCTTTCTTTTTCTATTTTCTCCTTCAACATATGTTGATCGTTCTTGGCTTGTCTTGGTGTCATGAATTTCAAATTCATTTCATGTCCCTCATGCCTCAAATAAAGGGAACATTCATCAAGATTGAGCGTTTTAAAATGAAGCCATGCCCATCTCAAAAGAAGATGACAAGAGTTCGTGGGAACAATATCGCATAATACTTCTTTCATACATTGTCCTGTACTGAATTTGATCCTTGCTTGATTCGGATGAAAGCTTGTTGGTAACTTGAGTTTCTACACCCATCTTTGCCTTACAACATTGTTGTCGCTTTCGTAAACGAATGCAACTAAACATGGGTGGCCTTCGATTAAAAACCTTGTTCTCTACTACTTTTTCCATAATCTTTATCTTTACTTCCTTTTCTTTTTCTTGAATTTCCCTTCCTTCTACAGATTATATTTCTTCTTTTTCTATTCTTTCTTTTTCTATTTTCTCCTTCAACATATGTTGATCGTTCTTGGCTTGTCTTGGTGTCATGAATTTCAAATTCATTTCATGTCCCTCATGCCTCAAATAAAGGGAACATTCATCAAGATTGAGCGTTTTAAAATGAAGCCATGCCCATCTCAAAAGAAGATGACAAGAGTTCGTGGGAACAATATCGCATAATACTTCTTTCATACATTGTCCTGTACTGAATTTGATCCTTGCTTGATTCGGATGAAAGCTTGTTGGTAACTTGAGTTTCTACACCCATCTTTGCCTTACAACATTGTTGTCGCTTTCGTAAACGAATGCAACTAAACATGGGTGGCCTTCGATTAAACACCTTGTTCTCTACTACCTTTTCCATAATCTTTTTCTTTACTTCCTTTTCTTTTTCTTCAACTTCCCTTCCTTCTGCAGTTTATTTTTCTTCTTTTTCTATTTTCTCCTTCAAGGTATGTTGATCCTTCTTGGCTTGTCTTGGTGTTATGAATTTCAAATTTATTTCATGTCCCTCATGCCTCAAATAAAGGAAACATTAATCAAGATTGAGTGTTTTAAAATGAAGCTATGCCCATCTCAAAATAAGATGACAAGAGTTCTTCTTTCACACATTGTCTTGTACTGAATTTGATCCTTGCTTCATTCGGATGAAAGCTTGTTGGTAACTTGAGTTTCTCCACCAATCTTTGGCTTACAACATTGTTGTCGCTTTCATAAACGAATGCAACTAAACATGGGTGGCCTTCGATTAAACACCTTGTTCTCTACTACCTTTTCCACAATCTTTTTCTTTACTTCCTTTTCTTTTTCTTCATTTTCCCTTCCTTCTACAATTTATATTTCTTCTTTTTCTATTCTTTCTTTTTCTATTTTCTCCTTCAACGTATGTTGATCCTTCTTGGCTTGTCCTTGTGCCATAAATTTCAACTTCATTTCATGTCTCTCATGCCTGAAATAAAGGGAACGTTCATCAAATTCAGCGTTTTAAAATGAAGCCATTCCCATCTCAAAAGAACATGACAAGAGTTCGTGTGAGCAATATCACATAATACTTCTTTCACAAATTGTCATGTACTGAATTTGATCCTCGCTTGATTCGGGTGAAAGCTTGTTGGTAACTTGAGTTTCTCCACCAATCTTTGGCTTACAACATTGTTGTCGCTTTCGTAACCGAATGCAACTAAACATGGGTGGCCTTCGATTAAACACCTTGTTCTCTACTACCTTTTCCATAATCTTTTTCTTTACTTCCTTTTCTTTTTCTTCAATTTCCCATCCTTCTACAGTTTATATTTCTTCTTTTTCTATTCTTTATTTTTCTATTTTCTCCTTCAACGTATGTTGATCCTTCTTGGCTTGTCTTGGTGTCATGAATTTCAACTTCATTTCATGTCCCTCATGCCTCAAATAAAGGGAACGTTCATCAAGCTTGACCATTGTAAAATGAAGCCATGTCCATCTCAAAAGAAGATGACGAGGGTTCATCGGAGCAATATCACATAATACTTCTTTCACACATTGTCGTGTACTGAATTTGATCCTTGCTTGATTCATATGAAAGCTTGTTGGTAACTTGAGTTTCTCCACCAACCTTTGGCTTACAACATTGTTGTCGCTTTCATAAACGAATGCAACTAAACATGGGTGGCCTTCGATTAAACAGCTTGTTCTCTACTACCTTTTCCATAATCTTTTTCTTTACTTCCTTTTCTTTTTCTTCAATTTCCCATCCTTTTACAATTTATATTTCTTCTTTTTCTATTTTCTCCTTCAACGTATGTTGATCCTTCTTGGCTTGTCTTGGTGTCATGAATTTCAAATTCATTTCATGTCCCTCATGCCTCAAATAAAGGGAACATTCATCAAGATTGAGCGTTTTAAAATGAAGCCATGCCATCTTAAAAGATGACAAGAGTTCGTGGGAACAATATCACATAATACTTCTTACATACATTGTCCTGTACTGAGTTTGATCCTTGCTTGATTCGGATGAAAGCTTGTTGGTAACTTGAGTTTCTCCACCAATCTTTGGCTTACAACATTGTTGTCGCTTTCGTAAACGAATGCAACTAAACATGGGTGGCCTTCGATTAAACACCTTGTTCTTTACTACCTTTTCCATAATCTTTTTCTTTCCTTCCTTTTCTTCTTCTTCAATTTCCCTTCCTTCTGCAGTTTATATGTCTTCTTTTTCTATTCTTTCTTTCTCTATTTTCTCCTTCAACGTATGTTGATCCTTTTTGGCTTGTCTTGGTGTCATAAATTTCAACTTCATTTCATGTCCCTCATTCCTCAAATAAAGGGAACGTTCATCAAGATTGAGCGTTTTAAAATAAACCCATGCCCATCTCAAAAGAAGATGACAAGAGTTTGTGCGAGCAATATCACATAATACTTCTTTCACACATTGTCCTGTACTGAATTTGATTCTTTCTTGATTCGGATGAAAGCTTGTTGGTAACTTGAGTTTCTCCACCAATCTTTGGCTTACAACATTGTTGTGACTTTCGTAAATGAATGCAACTAAACATGGTTGGCCTTCGATTAAAGACCTTGTTCTCTACTACCTTTTCCAAAATCTTTTTCTTTACTTCCTTTTCTTTTTCTTCATTTTCCCTTCCTTCTACAATTTATATTTCTTCTTTTTCTATTCTTTCTTTTTCTATTTTCTCCTTCAACGTATGTTGATCCTTCTTGGCTTGTCTTGGTGTCATGAATTTCAAATTCATTTCATGTCCCTCATGCCTCAAATAAAGGGAACATTCATCAAGATTGAGCGTTTTAAAATGAAGCCATGCCCATCTCAAAAGAAGATGACAAGAGTTCGTGGGAACAATATCACAAAATACTTCTTTCACAAATTGTCATGTACTGAATTTGATCCTTCTTGATTCGGGTGAAAGCTTGTTGGTAACTTGAGTTTCTCCACCAATCATTGGCTTACAACATTGTTGTCGCTTTCGTAAACGAATGCAACTAAACATGGGTGGCCTTCGATTAAACACCTTGTTCTCTACTACCTTTTCCATAATCTTTTTCTTTACTTCCTTTTCTTTTTCTTCAATTTCCCTTCCTTCTACAATTTATATTTCTTCTCTTTCTATTCTTTCTTTTTCTATTTTCTCCTTCAACGTATGTTGATCCTTCTTCGCTTGTCTTGGTGTCACGAATTTCAAATTTATTTCATGTCCCTCATGCCTCAAATAAAGGGAACGTTCATCAAGATTGACCATTGTAAAATGAAGCCATGCCCATCTCAAAAGAAGATGACAAGGGTTCGTGGGAGCAATATCACATAATACTTCTTTCACACATTGTCGTGTATGAATTTGATCCTTGCTTGATTCAGATGAAAGCTTGTTGGTAACTTGAGTTTCTCCACCAATCTTTAGCTTACAACATTGTTGTCGCTTCCATAAACGAATGCAACTAAACATGGATGGCCTTCGATTAAACACCTTGTTCTCTACTACTTTTTCCATAATCTTTATCTTTACTTCCTTTTCTTTTTCTTGAATTTCCCTTCCTTCTACAGTTTATATTTCTTCTTTTTCTATTCTTTCTTTTTCTATTTTGTCCTTCAACATATGTTGATCGTTCTTGGCTTGTCTTGGTGTCATGAATTTCAAATTCATTTCATGTCCCTCATGCCTCAAATAAAGGGAACATTCATAAAGATTGAGCGTTTTAAAATGAAGCCATGCCCATCTCAAAAGAAGATGACAAGAGTTCGTGGGAACAATATCGCATAATACTTCTTTCATACATTGTCCTCTACTGAATTTGATCCTTGCTTGATTCGGATGAAAGCTTGTTGGTAACTTGAGTTTCTCCACCAATCTTTGGCTTACAACATTGTTGTCGCTTTCGTAAACGAATGCAACTAAACATGTTTGGCCTTCGATTAAACACCTTGTTCTCTACTACCTTTTCCATAATCTTTTTCTTTACTTCCTTTTCTTTTTCTGCAATTTCTCTTCCTTCTGCAGTTTATATTTCTTCTTTTTCTATTCTTTCTTTTTCTATTTTCTCCTTCAACGTATGTTGATCCTTCTTGGCTTGTCTTGGTGTCATAAATTTCAACTTCATTTCATGTCTCTCATGCCTCAAATAAAGGGAACGTTCATCAAATTGATCGTTTTAAAATGAAGCCATGCCCATCTCAAAAGAACATGACAAGAGTTCGTGGGAGCAATATCACATAATACTTCTTTCAAAAATTGTCATGTACTGAATTTGATCCTTGCTTGATTCGGGTGAAAGCTTGTTGGTAACTTGAGTTTCTCCACCAATCTTTGGCTTACAACATTGTTGTCGCTTTCGTAAACGAATGCAACTAAACATGGGTGGCCTTCGATTAAACACCTTGTTCTCTACTACCTTTTCCATAATCTTTTTCTTTACTTCCTTTTCTCTTTCTTCAATTTCCCTTCCTTCTACAATTTATATTTCTTCTCTTTCTATTCTTTCTTTTTCTATTTTCTCCTTCAACGTATGTTGATCCTTCTTGGCTTGTCTTGGTGTCACGAATTTCAAATTTATTTCATGTCCCTCATGCCTCAAATAAAGGGAACGTTCATCAAGATTGACCATTGTAATATAAAGCCATGCCCATCTCAAAAGAAGATGACAAGGGTTCGTGGGAGCAATATCACATAATACTTCTTTCACACATTGTCGTGTATGAATTTGATCCTTGCTTGATTCAGATGAAAGCTTGTTGGTAACTTGAGTTTCTCCACCAATCTTTGGCTTACAACATTATTGTCGCTTCCATAAACGAATGCAACTAAACATGGGTGGCCTTCGATTAAACACCTTGTTCTCTACTACTTTTTCCATAATCTTTATCTTTACTTCCTTTTCTTTTTCTTGAATTTCCCTTCCTTCTACAGTTTATATTTCTTCTTTTTCTATTCTTTCGTTTTCTATTTTCTCCTTCAACGTATGTTGATCCTTCTTGGCTTGTCTTGGTGTCATGAATTTCAAATTCATTTCATGTCCCTCAAGCCTCAAATAAAGGGAACATTCATCAAGATTGAGCGTTTTAAAATGAAGCCATGCCCATCTCAAAAGAAGATGACAAGAGTTCCTAGGAACAATATCACATAATACTTCTTTCATACATTGTCCTATACTGAGTTTGATCCTTGCTTGATTCGGATGAAAGCTTGTTGGTAACTTGAGTTTCTCCACCAATCTTTGGCTTACAACATTGTTGTCGCTTTCGTAAACGAATGCAACTAAACATGGGTGGCCTTCGATTAAACACCTTGTTCTCTACTACTTTTTCCATAATCTTTATCTTTACTTCCTTTTCTTTTTCTTGAATTTCCCTTCCTTCTACAGTTTATATTTCTTCTTTTTCTATTCTTTCTTTTTCTATTTTCTCCTTCAACGTATGTTGATCCTTCTTGGCTTGTCTTGGTGTCATGAATTTCAAATTCATTTCATGTCCCTCAAGCCTCAAATAAAGGGAACATTCATCAAGATTGAGCGTTTTAAAATGAAGCCATGCCCATCTCAAAAGAAGATGACAAGAGTTCGTGGGAACAATATCGCATAATACTTCTTTCATACATTGTCCTCTACTGAATTTGATCCTTGCTTGATTCGGATGAAAGGTTGTTGGTAACTTGAGTTTCTCTACCAATCTTTGGCTTACAACATTGTTGTCGCTTTCGTAAACGAATGCAACTAAACATGTTTGGCCTTCGATTAAACACCTTGTTCTCTACTACCTTTTCCATAATCTTTTTCTTTACTTCCTTTTCTTTTTCTTCAATTTCCCTTCCTTCTGCAGTTTATATTTCTTCTTTTTCTATTCTTTCTTTTTCTATTTTGTCCTTCAACGTATGTTGATCCTTCTTGGCTTCTCTTGGTGTCATAAATTTCAAATTCATTTCATGTCCCTCATGCCTCAAATAAAGGGAACATTCATCAAGATTGAGCGTTTTAAAATGAAGCCATGCCTATCTCAAAAGAAGATGACAAGGGTTCGTGGGAGCAATATCACATAATACTTCTTTCACACATTGTCTTGTACTGAATTTAATCCTTGCTTGATTCGGATGAGAGCTTTATGGTAACATGAGTTTCTCCACCAATCTTTGGCTTACAACATTGTTGTAGCTTTCGTAAACGAATGCAACTAAACATGGGTGGCTTTCGATTAAACACCTTGTTCTGTACTACCTTTTCCATAATCTTTTTCTTTACTTCCTTTTCTTTTTCTTCAATTTCCCTTCCTTCTGCAGTTTATTTTTCTTCTTTTTCAATCTTTCTTTTTCTATTTTCTCCTTCAACGTATGTTGATCCTTCTTGGCTTGTCTTGGTGTCATAAATTTCAACTTCATTTCATGTCCCTCATGCCTCAAATAAAGGGAACGTTCATCAAGATTGAGCATTGTAAAATGAAGCCATGCCCATCTCCAAAGAAGATGACAAGGGTTCGTGGGAGCAATATTACATAATACTTCTGTCACACATTGTCCTGTATTGAATTTGATCCTTCCTTGGTTCGGATGAAAGCTTGTTGGTAACTTGAGTTTCTCCACCAATCTTTGGCTTACAACATTGTTGTCGATTTCATAAGCGAATGCAACTAAACATGGGTGGCCTTCGATTAAACACCTTGTTCTCTACTACCTTTTCCACAATCTTCTTCTTTACTTCCTTTTCTTTTTCTTCATTTTCCCTTCCTTCTACAATTTATATTTCTTCTTTTTCTATTCTTTCTTTTTCTATTTTCTCCTTCAACGTATGTTGATCCTTCTTGGCTTGTCCTTGTGTCATAAATTTCTACTTCATTTCATGTCTCTCATGCCTCAAATAAAGGGAACGTTCATCAAATTGAGCGTTTTAAAATGAAGCCATGCCCATCTCAAAAGAACATGACAAGAGTTCGTAGGAGCAATATCACATAATACTTCTTTCACAAATTGTCATGTACTGAATTTGATCCTCGCTTGATTCGGGTGAAAGCTTGTTGGTAACTTGAGTTTCTCCACCAATCTTTAGCTTACAACATTGTTGTCGCTTTCGTAAACGAATGCAACTAAACATGGGTGGCCTTCGATTAAACACCTTGTTCTCTACTACCTTTTCCATAATCTTTTTCTTTACTTCCTTTTCTTTTTCTTCAATTTCCCATCCTTCTACAGTTTATATTTCTTCTTTTTCTATTCTTTATTTTTATATTTTCTCCTTCAACGTATGTTGATCCTTCTTGGCTTGTCTTGGTGTCATGAATTTCAACATCATTTCATGTCTCTCATGCCTCAAATAAAGGGAACGTTCATCAAGCTTGACCATTGTAAAATGAAGCTATGTCCATCTCAAAAGAAGATGACGAGGGTTCATCGGAGCAATATCACATAATACTTCTTTCACACATTGTCGTGTACTGAATTTGATCCTTGCTTGATTCAGATGAAAGCTTGTTGGTAACTTGAGTTTCTCCACCAATCTTTGGCTTACAACATTGTTGTCGCTTCCATAAACGAATGCAACTAAACATGGGTGGCCTTCGATTAAACACCTTGTTCTCTACTACTTTTTCCATAATCTTTATCTTTACTTCCTTTTCTTTTTCTTGAATTTCCCTTCCTTCTACAGTTTATATTTCTTCTTTTTCTACTCTTTCTTTTTCTATTTTCTCCTTCAACGTATGTTGATCCTTTTTGGCTTGTCTTGGTGTCATAAATTTCAACTTCATTTCATGTCCCTCATTCCTCAAATAAAGGGAACGTTCATCAAGATTGAGCGTTTTAAAATGAACCCATGCCCATCTCAAAAGAAGATGACAAGAGTTCATGGGAACAATATCACATAATACTTCTTTCATACATTGTCCTATACTGAGTTTGATCCTTGCTTGATTCGGATGAAAGCTTGTTGGTAACTTGAGTTTCTCCACCAATCTTTGGCTTACAACATTGTTGTCGCTTTCATAAACGAATGCAACTAAACATGGGTGGCCTTCGATTAAACACCTTGTTCTCTACTACCTTTTCCACAATCTTTTTCTTTACTTCCTTTTCTTTTTCTTCATTTTCCCTTCCTTCTACAATTTATATTTCTTCTTTTTCTATTCTTTTTTTTTCTATTTTCTCCTTCAACGTATGTTGATCCTTCTTGGCTTGTCCTTGTGTCATAAATTTCAACTTCATTTCATGTCTCTCATGCCTCAAATAAAGGGAACGTTCATCAAATTGAGCGTTTTAAAATGAAGCCATGCCCATCTCAAAAGAACATGACAAGAGTTCGTGGGACCAATATCACATAATACTTCTTTCACAAATTGTCATGTACTGAATTTGATCCTCGCTTGATTCGGGTGAAAGCTTGTTGGTAACTTGAGTTTCTCCTCCAATCTTTAGCTTACAACATTGTTGTCGCTTTCGTAAACGAATGCAACTAAACATGGGTGGCCTTCGATTAAACACCTTGTTCTCTACTACCTTTTCCATAATCTTTTTCTTTACTTCCTTTTCTTTTTCTTCAATTTCTCATCCTTCTACAGTTTATATTTCTTCTTTTTCTATTTTTTATTTTTATATTTTCTCCTTCAACGTATGTTGATCCTTCTTGGCTTGTCTTGGTGTCATGAATTTCAACTTCATTTCATGTCCCTCATGCCTTAAATAAAGGGAACAAAATGCAACTAAACATGGGTGGCATTCGATTAAACACCTTGTTCTCTACTACCTTTTCCATAATCTTTTTCTTTACTTCCCTTTCTTTTTCTTCAATTTCCCTTCCTTCTACAGTTTATATTTCTTCTTTTTCTATTCTTTCTTTTTCTATTTTCTCCTTCAACGTATGTTGATCCTTCTTGGCTTCTCTTGGTGTCATAAATTTCAAATTCATTTCATGTCCCTCATGCCTCAAATAAAGGGAACATTCATCAAGATTGAGCGTTTTAAAATGAAGCCATGCCCATCTCAAAAGAAGATGACAAGAGTTCCTAGGAACAATATCACATAATACTTCTTTCATACATTGTCCTATACTGAGTTTGATCCTTGCTTGATTCGGATGAAAGGTTGTTGGTAACTTGAGTTTCTCTACCAATCTTTGGCTTACAACATTGTTGTCGCTTTCGTAAACGAATGCAACTAAACATGTTGGCCTTCGATTAAACACCTTGTTCTCTACTACCTTTTCCATAATCTTTTTCTTTACTTCCTTTTCTTTTTCTTCAATTTCCCTTCCTTCTGCAGTTTATATTTCTTCTTTTTCTATTCTTTCTTTTTCTATTTTCTCCTTCAATGTATGTTGATCCTTATTGGCTTGTCTTGGTGTCATAAATTTCAACTTCATTTCATGTCTCTCATGCCTCAAATAAAGGGAACGTTCATCAAATTGATCGTTTTAAAATGAAGCCATGCCCATCTCAAAAGAAGATGACAAGAGTTCGTGGGAGCAATATCACATAATACTTCTTTCAAAAATTGTCATGTACTGAATTTGATCCTTGCTTGATTCGGATGAAAGCTTGTTGGTAACTTGAGTTTCTCCACCAATCTTTGGCTTACAACATTGTTGTCGCTTTCGTAAACGATGGCAACTAAACATGGGTGGCCTTCGATTAAACACCTTGTTCTCTACTACTTTTTCCATAATCTTTATCTTTACTTCCTTTTCTTTTTCTTGATTTTCCCTTCCTTCTACAGTTTATATTTCTTCTTTTTCTGTTCTTTCTTTTTCTATTTTCTCCTTCAACATATGTTGATCGTTCTTGGCTTGTCTTGGTGTCATGAATTTCAAATTCATTTCATGTCCCTCAAGCCTCAAATAAAGGGAACATTCTTCAAGATTGAGCGTTTTAAAATGAAGCCATGCCCATCTCAAAAGAAGATGACAAGAGTTCCTGGGAACAATATCACATAATACTTCTTTCATACATTGTCCTGTACTGAGTTTGATCCTTGCTTGATTCGGATGAAAGCTTGTTGGTAACTTGAGTTTCTCCACCAATCTTTGGCTTACAACATTGTTGTCGCTTTCATAAACGAATGCAACCAAACATGGGTGGCCTTCGATTAAACACCTTGTTCTCTACTACCTTTTCCACAATCTTCTTCTTTACTTCCTTTTCTTTTTCTTCATTTTCCCTTCCTTCTACAATTTATATTTCTTCTTTTTCTATTCTTTCTTTTTCTATTTTCTCCTTCAACGTATGTTGATCCTTCTTGGCTTGTCCTTGTGTCATAAATTTCAACTTCATTTCATGTCTCTCATGCCTCAAATAAAGGGAACGTTCATCAAATTGAGCGTTTTAAAATGAAGCCATGCCCATCTCAAAAGAACATGACAAGAGTTCGTGGGAGCAATATCACATAATACTTCTTTCACAAATTGTCATGTACTAAATTTGATCCTCGCTTGATTCGGGTGAAAGCTTGTTGGTAACTTGAGTTTCTCCACCAATCCTTAGCTTACAACATTGTTGTCGCTTTCGTAAACGAATGCAACTAAACATGGGTGGCCTTCGATTAAACACCTTGTTCTCTACTACCTTTTCCATAATCTTTTTCTTTACTTCCTTTTCTTTTTCTTCAATTTCCCATCCTTCTACAGTTTATATTTCTTCTTTTTCTATTCTTTATTTTTATATTTTCTCCTTCAACGTATGTTGATCCTTCTTGGCTTGTCTTGGTGTCATGAATTTCAACATCATTTCATGTCTCTCATGCCTCAAATAAAGGGAACGTTCATCAAGCTTGACCATTGTAAAATGAAGCTATGTCCATCTCAAAAGAAGATGACGAGGGTTCATCGGAGCAATATCACATAATACTTCTTTCACACATTGTCGTGTACTGAATTTGATCCTTGCTTGATTCAGATGAAAGCTTGTTGGTAACTTGAGTTTCTCCACCAATCTTTGGCTTACAACATTGTTGTCGCTTCCATAAACGAATGCAACTAAACATGGGTGGCCTTCGATTAAACACCTTGTTCTCTACTACTTTTTCCATAATCTTTATCTTTACTTCCTTTTCTTTTTCTTGAATTTCCCTTCCTTCTACAGTTTATATTTCTTCTTTTTCTACTCTTTCTTTTTCTATTTTCTCCTTCAACGTATATTGATCCTTCTTGGCTTGTCCTTGTGTCATAAATTTCAACTTCATTTCATGTCTCTCATGCCTCAATTAAAGGGAACGTTCATCAAATTGAGCGTTTTAAAATGAAGCCATGCCCATCTCAAAAGAACATGACAAGAGTTCGTGGGAGCAATATCACATAATACTTCTTTCACAAATTGTCATGTACTGAATTTGATCCTCGCTTGATTCGGGTGAAAGCTTGTTGGTAACTTGAGTTTCTCCACCAATCTTTAGCTTACAACATTGTTGTCGCTTTCGTAAACGAATGCAACTAAACATGGGTGGCCTTCGATTAAACACCTTGTTCTCTACTACCTTTTCCATAATCTTTTTCTTTACTTCCTTTTCTTTTTCTTCAATTTCTCATCCTTCTACAGTTTATATTTCTTCTTTTTCTATTCTTTATTTTTATATTTTCTCCTTCAACGTATGTTGATCCTTCTTGGCTTGTCTTGGTGTCATGAATTTCAACTTCATTTCATGTCCCTCATGCCTCAAATAAAGGGAACAGAATGCAACTAAACATGGGTGGCATTCGATTAAACACCTTGTTCTCTACTACCTTTTCCATAATCTTTTTCTTTACTTCCCTTTCTTTTTCCTCAATTTCCCTTCCTTCTACAGTTTATATTTCTTCTTTTTCTATTCTTTCTTTTTCTATTTTGTCCTTCAACGTATGTTGATCCTTCTTGGCTTCTCTTGGTGTCATAAATTTCAAATTCATTTCATGTCCCTCATGCCTCAAATAAAGGGAACATTCATCAAGATTGAGCGTTTTAAAATGAAGCCATGCCTATCTCAAAAGAAGATGACAAGGGTTCGTGGGAGCAATATCACATAATACTTCTTTCACACATTGTCTTGTACTGAATTTAATCCTTGCTTGATTCGGATGAGAGCTTTATGGTAACATGAGTTTCTCCACCAATCTTTGGCTTACAACATTGTTGTAGCTTTCGTAAACGAATGCAACTAAACATGGGTGGCTTTCGATTAAACACCTTGTTCTGTACTACCTTTTCCATAATCTTTTTCTTTACTTCCTTTTCTTTTTCTTCAATTTCCCTTCCTTCTGCAGTTTATTTTTCTTCTTTTTCAATCTTTCTTTTTCTATTTTCGCCTTCAACGTATGTTGATCCTTCTTGGCTTGTCTTGGTGTCATAAATTTCAACTTCATTTCATGTCCCTCATGCCTCAAATAAAGGGAACGTTCATCAAGATTGAGCATTGTAAAATGAAGCCATGCCCATCTCCAAAGAAGATGACAAGGGTTCGTGGGAGCAATATTACATAATACTTCTGTCACACATTGTCCTGTATTGAATTTGATCCTTGCTTGGTTCGGATGAAAGCTTGTTGGTAACTTGAGTTTCTCCACCAATCTTTGGCTTACAACATTGTTGTCGATTTCATAAGCGAATGCAACTAAACATGGGTGGCCTTCGATTAAACACCTTGTTCTCTACTACCTTTTCCACAATCTTCTTCTTTACTTCCTTTTCTTTTTCTTCATTTTCCCTTCCTTCTACAATTTATATTTCTTCTTTTTCTATTCTTTCTTTTTCTATTTTCTCCTTCAACGTATGTTGATCCTTCTTGGCTTGTCCTTGTGTCATAAATTTCTACTTCATTTCATGTCTCTCATGCCTCAAATAAAGGGAACGTTCATCAAATTGAGCGTTTTAAAATGAAGCCATGCCCATCTCAAAAGAACATGACAAGAGTTCGTGGGAGCAATATCACATAATACTTCTTTCACAAATTGTCATGTACTGAATTTGATCCTCGCTTGATTCGGGTGAAAGCTTGTTGGTAACTTGAGTTTCTCCACCAATCTTTAGCTTACAACATTGTTGTCGCTTTCGTAAACGAATGCAACTAAACATGGGTGGCCTTCGATTAAACACCTTGTTCTCTACTACCTTTTCCATAATCTTTTTCTTTACTTCCTTTTCTTTTTCTTCAATTTCCCATCCTTCTACAGTTTATATTTCTTCTTTTTCTATTCTTTATTTTTATATTTTCTCCTTCAACGTATGTTGATCCTTCTTGGCTTGTCTTGGTGTCATGAATTTCAACATCATTTCATGTCTCTCATGCCTCAAATAAAGGGAACGTTCATCAAGCTTGACCATTGTAAAATGAAGCTATGTCCATCTCAAAAGAAGATGACGAGGGTTCATCGGAGCAATATCACATAATACTTCTTTCACACATTGTCGTGTACTGAATTTGATCCTTGCTTGATTCAGATGAAAGCTTGTTGGTAACTTGAGTTTCTCCACCAATCTTTGGCTTACAACATTGTTGTCGCTTCCATAAACGAATGCAACTAAACATGGGTGGCCTTCGATTAAACACCTTGTTCTCTACTACTTTTTCCATAATCTTTATCTTTACTTCCTTTTCTTTTTCTTGAATTTCCCTTCCTTCTACAGTTTATATTTCTTCTTTTTCTACTCTTTCTTTTTCTATTTTCTCCTTCAACGTATGTTGATCCTTTTTGGCTTGTCTTGGTGTCATAAATTTCAACTTCATTTCATGTCCCTCATTCCTCAAATAAAGGGAACGTTCATCAAGATTGAGCGTTTTAAAATGAACCCATGCCCATCTCAAAAGAAGATGACAAGAGTTCATCGGAACAATATCACATAATACTTCTTTCATACATTGTCCTATACTGAGTTTGATCCTTGCTTGATTCGGATGAAAGCTTGTTGGTAACTTGAGTTTCTCCACCAATCTTTGGCTTACAACATTGTTGTCGCTTTCATAAACGAATGCAACTAAACATGGGTGGCCTTCGATTAAACACCTTGTTCTCTACTACCTTTTCCACAATCTTTTTCTTTACTTCCTTTTCTTTTTCTTCATTTTCCCTTCCTTCTACAATTTATATTTCTTCTTTTTCTATGCTTTCTTTTTCTATTTTCTCCTTCAACGTATGTTGATCCTTCTTGGCTTGTCCTTGTGTCATAAATTTCAACTTCATTTCATGTCTCTCATGCCTCAATTAAAGGGAACGTTCATCAAATTGAGCGTTTTAAAATGAAGCCATGCCCATCTCAAAAGAACATGACAAGAGTTCGTGGGAGCAATATCACATAATACTTCTTTCACAAATTGTCATGTACTGAATTTGATCCTCGCTTGATTCGGGTGAAAGCTTGTTGGTAACTTGAGTTTCTCCACCAATCTTTAGCTTACAACATTGTTGTCGCTTTCGTAAACGAATGCAACTAAACATGGGTGGCCTTCGATTAAACAACTTGTTCTCTACTACCTTTTCCATAATCTTTTTCTTTACTTCCTTTTCTTTTTCTTCAATTTCCCTTCCTTCTGCAGTTTATTTTTCTTCTTTTTCTATTATTTCTTTTTCTATTTTCTCCTTCAACGTATGTTGATCCTTCTTGGCTTGTCTTTGTGTTATGAATTTCAAATTCATTTCATGTCCCTCATGCCTCAAATAAAGGGAACATTCATCAAGATTGAGCGTTTTAAAATGAAGCCATGCCTATCTCAAAAAAAGATGATAAGAGTTCGTGGGAACAATATCACATAATACTTCTTTCACACATTGTCCTGTACTGAATTTGATCCTTGCTTGATTTGTGATGAAGGATTGACCCCAACCAAGTATGAAGGCACATGCTTAAGAAGACTAAGCATGTTTAGAAAGGAAGTTCACTAATCCTTCATCCCTTTCATTTGTGTTTGTTATTTTTGATTCCCTAAGTTGACTTAGTTGAATCAACTTTAGTTGACTTGTTGACCTTTGACTAGGTTTGACTTGTTGACTATAGTTGACTTGACTTAAGCTAACATGCTAATCTATGTTTATTTGCTTTGTAGGTTAATTAGGAGTAAGAAAGCAATGCTAGGTGGCGCATGGTGATTGGGGAGCATAAATGATGTGGATGAGAGAGTAAAGCAAAGGCATAAAGCATAAAGTAAAAGGCATAAAACAAGTGTACCTATGTACCTTTGGTCTCCTTTGTTTTTAGCACACTTTGGCCACTTTTTGGAGACATATGAGACACATTCTTTGTCTCCTTTTGTGCTAGAACGAAATTAGCCTTACACACACCATAGTTGGCTCTTTTGTCTCTCATTTTTGTAACCTTATTTGACCTAGTTTCTAGAAGCTAGGGTTAGGTTTTTGTAGAGGCATCCTTAGGTATCTTTTATTTGCTTAGAGGCCCCTAAACTCTTCTATATAAGGGGTGCTCCTAGACATGTAAAAGGGTTGAAGATTTTGAAGTAAAAACACTCTTCTGTCTCAACCATTTGTGAGAGTTTCCTCCCTTGGGAGTGAAACTTTTAAGTATCTTGCATAGCAAGTGGCGGCACACATCCACTCATCTTCAAGGTTGCCATGGCTTCTAGCCTAGCCTTGTAGTGGCGTGCTTCTCACATTTTTACCATTTCTTTCCTTTCCATTTTATGTTTTCTTCTTCCTTTAATTGTTCTTGGTTTTCTATGGTTTATGTGCTTTCCATTTCCTTTTTGTTTTGTATCAATTCATCATCTTATTCTCTTGAGCTTTGTGAAAGGAACCTTCACATCTAGATAGCTTGCTATCTTAATGTCCAGTGGGGATTTCGCTTAGCTTTCTTAATCAACTCACACCATATTCAATAATCTTAAAAAGGAACAAGATAATCCTTCATCATTTGGTATCTACAGCCTAGGTTATCTTGAATATGGTGTTTTTCATGTGCTAACCTTGTCTTGTTGTAGCTATCTTTGTATGGTTCAAATCCATTTCCATTGCACACAAAAACAATGCTGGCAGAAACTGTTCACGATTTTAGAAGATTAAACTGCACCTGCTCAGTGATCCAAAAATTACGTTCTTTATATCAAAAGAAAGCTCTGTGAGTCTAGTTTCCAACAAAAAAATAATTAACGCATTTGGAGTTCTGTGGAGAGAGTTATGATCAAATGAGTGAGCAAAGGTCAGAGCTGCCGAGAATACGAAAAACAACGTTTTCAGGTTATGTTGTGGTAATTTTGGCTTCGGTTTTGTGACTCTTTTGCTCCTAAATGTGGTTGGATAACATGTCTTTTGATGCTTAGTCTTTGAGCCTCAAATCCATGAGTTTAAATACATGATAGCTACATGTTTGTGTCTTTGTGTATGTCATGTTTGAGTCTTTAAATGTGCCTAACTTTTGCTTGAGTCATATGTTAGCTTGAAGTTTTCTTATTCTTGTTTTTCCAAGTATTTGAATCTTGCTTTCACTTTATGTCTTGCTTGATGTATGCTCCATGAAATTGATTTTGGCCTAAAACTTGAGGAACTAAGTGTCCAAGCCACCTAAAACTCTTTCTCACCATTTTATGAAACTAGTTGTGAAAGAAGAAAAATTTGTATCAATTTTTGCCTAAAAACCAAGAGCAACCTTGCTCCTTGGTGAACTAAAAGTGTGCTTTTCAATAGGTGTTATGCTACTAGTTTTCATACTTGAGAATTGGGTGATATTGGCTAATTAGTTCCATGCTTTAACTTGGTTATGATCTTTCTTGGTGCATGCATGATTTAAGACTTCAAGATGCTTGTCAAGTACTTTCCATAGAGTCTTAAAAATTTGCTTTTCTTGTGTTAGTGTTGTTCAAAGTTTTGTCACCAATATTTTTCTTTCCTTAGAGTTTAGCTTTCCTTGTTTTTGTGCTTTTCTTGCTTGTCACTAGGTGTTCTTTGTTTTGTCTTAGTAGTTTTCTTTTCTTGAAACTCTTGGGGTGTTGTGGCCGAATCACTTATCTTGCATTTGAAAGGTTTTGAACAAGTTTTTAAAAGTGTTTGCTTCACTCCTTTGAAGGAGCTTTGAGTGTAGCCTTGCCTTATTACTTTGGGAGAGTGATCTAAACACTTGGGTTACATTTTGGGTTGGAATTGGTCTCGGTTTTCATGTTGTCTAACTCCTAATTCATTTATTTTGTCTTGGCTTCGAGACTTTTGTTGTAGGAATCATGGCAAGTTCATCAAATGCACCTACTCTAAACAAAAACAATACATTGATGAGATTACTTCGGGATTTGGAGTTCTTTAGGAAGGAGTCCTTTGAACAATTGAGAAAAGAAAAGGAGCAAAGTGACCTAAGAATCCAAGAGCACATTCAAAGGCTTGAAGCTAAAGAGCAAGAAAGAGAGGCTAGGAAAAAAGGACATTCTAGGCGCAACCCATCACAAGAGAAACAAACTCCAAAGATTCCTAAGTTCTATGGTGGAAGTGATCCAAAAATCTTCCTTGATTGGGAAGCTAAAGTTGATCAAATTTTCAATGAAAATCATGTAAAGGATCAAGCACAAGTTGATCTAGTAGTTTTAGGATTTTTGGAGTATGCCAATACTTGGTGGCATAAAGTTTGTAAGAATTATGACCAAGGGCCACCCGCGGCTTCTTGGATGGACATTAAAACTCTTATGCGCGCTAGATTTGTTCCTCCCTCCTATAGGAAGGAACTTCCTTTGAAGCTCCAAAGGCTTCACCAAGGTTTTATGAGTGTGAGTGAGTACTTTAAAGAATTAGAGTCTCAAATGCGTAGGGTTGAAATAAAAGAAACTAATAAAGAGAAAATAAAAAGATTTGTGAGTGGTCTTAGGAGAGACATAAAAGACCAAGTAGAGTTGTATGAGTACTCCACTCTTGAAAATGTTTTCACACTTGCCCTTGGGATTGAAATTCAATTGAAAAGAAAAAGAAGGGCAAAAAAGAGTTACTCACCCAACCACTACTCTAGTCACTCATGGAAGGGAAATGATAAAAAGAAACATGATAAGTTCCCTTCTAACTCTCATAAAGAACCACCAAGTAAAAGTAAGTCTCCAAGTGATCACATTCACCATTCCACTTCTTCAAGATCAAGTTCCATTAAATGTTTTAAATGTTTGGGTTATAATCACATTGCTTTAAATTGCCCAACCAAGAGGACCATGATCTTAAAGAAGAGTAATGATGTTGAAAGTGAAAACTCATCTCCTCATTCTCTTTCAAAAGAATCTTCTTCCTCTAGTAAAACTAAAATTTTTGAGAAAGACCCTATGTTATTAAGGCGCATGATAGGTCAAGATCAAAGTGAGCTTGATCCAACTCAAAGAGAAAACATTTTTCAATCTAGATGCAAAATTAACAAATGGGTTTGCTCTCTAATTATTGATGGAGGAAGTAGTACCAATGTAGCTAGCACAAGGTTGGTGGAAAAGCTTAGCTTAGAGACCATTCCTCATGCTAAGCCCTACAAGCTTGCTTGGATAAGTAAAGAGGGAGAAATAGATGTCAATAAACAAGTCCTAATTAACTTCTCTATAGGAAGCTATAAAGATGAGGTGTTATGTGATGTTGTTCCCATGGAAGTCACACATATCTTACTAGGTAGGCCATGGCAATTTGATAAACAATCTTTACATGATGGTCATACCAACCAATACATTTTCTTCATAAATGGGAAAAAGACCACTTTACAACCTCTATCACCTCAAGAAGTTAATAAGGATAGAAATATAATAAGAAAAGATAAAGAAGAAAAAGAAAATGGGCAAGCTTTCACTAAGGTGTTACTTACCTACAAAAAAATTCTTCCAAAGCAAGATGTGCATCACTCTTCCTTCTCTTCCCAAGCCAAAAAGGAAGGCCCAAAGCACAAGCAAGAGAGGAAGAGTACTCTAGAAAATAAAGATGGCCTAACCAAAGCTAAGGGTAATATCCTTAGAAAGGATGGAACAAGAGCTCAAAAAAGGGAGACGCAAATCCTCCCCCAAATCAAGTCAAGTTCCATCCACAAAGGCTTCAAGAATTTGTGGTCAAATTCTCTCCAAGAAGGGGAGGATGATGAAGGATTGACCCCAACCAAGTATGAAGGCACATGCTTAAGAAGACTAAGCATGTTTAGAAAGGAAGTTCACTAATCCTTCATCCCTTTCATTTGTGTTTGTTATTTTTGATTCCCTAAGTTGACTTAGTTGAATCAACTTTAGTTGACTTGTTGACCTTTGACTAGGTTTGACTTGTTGACTATAGTTGACTTGACTTAAGCCAACATGCTAATCTATGTTTATTTGCTTTGTAGGTTAATTAGGAGTAAGAAAGCAATGCTAGGTGGCGCATGGTGATTGGGGAGCATAAATGATGTGGATGAGAGAGTAAAGCAAAGGCATAAAGCATAAAGTAAAAGGCATAAAACAAGTGTACCTATGTACCTTTGGTCTCCTTTGTTTTTAGCACACTTTGGCCACTTTTTGGAGACATATGAGACACATTCTTTGTCTCCTTTTGTGCTAGAACGAAATTAGCCTTACACACACCATAGTTGGCTCTTTTGTCTCTCATTTTTGTAACCTTATTTGACCTAGTTTCTAGAAGCTAGGGTTAGGTTTTTGTAGAGACATCCTTAGGTATCTTTTATTTGCTTAGAGGCCCCTAAACTCTTCTATATAAGGGGTGCTCCTAGACATGTAAAAGGGTTGAAGATTTTGAAGTAAAAACACTCTTCTGTCTCAACCATTTGTGAGAGTTTCCTCCCTTGGGAGTGAAACTTTTAAGCCTTATCTTGCATAGCAAGTGGCGGCACACATCCACTCATCTTCAAGGTTGCCATGGCTTCTAGCCTAGCCTTGTAGTGGCGTGCTTCTCACATTTTTACCATTTCTTTCCTTTCCATTTTATATTTTCTTCTTCCTTTAATTGTTCTTGGTTTTCTATGGTTTATGTGCTTTCCACTTCCTTTTTGTTTTGAATCAATTCATCATCTTATTCTCTTGAGCTTTGTGAAAGGAACCTTGACATCTAGATAGCTTGCTATCTTAATGTCCAGTGGAGATTTCGCTTAACTTTCTTAATCAACTCACACCATATTCAATAATCTTAAAAAGGAACAAGATAATCCTTCATTAATTCGGATGAAAGCTTGTTGGTAACTTGAGTTTCTCCACCAATCTTTGGCTTACAACATTGTGGTCGCTTTCGTAAACGAATGCAACTAAACATGGGTGGCTTTCGATTAAACACGTTGTTCTCTACTACCTTTTCCATAATCTTTTTCTTTACTTCCTTTACTTTTTCTTCAATATCCCTTCCTTTTGCAGTTTATTTTTCTTCTTTTTCTATTCTTTCTTTTTCTATTTTCTCCTTCAACGTATGTTGATCCTTCTTGGCTTCTCTTGGTGTCATAAATTTCAACTTCATTTCATGTCCCTCATGCCTCATATAAAGGGAACGTTGATCAAGATTGAGCATTGTAAAATGAAGCCATGCCCATCTCAAAAGAAGATGACAAGAGTTCGTGGGAGCAATATCACCTAATACTTCTTTCACACATTGTATTGTACTGAATTTGATCCTTGCTTGGTTCGGATGAAAGCTTGTTGGTAACTTGAGTTTCTCCACCAATCTTTGGCTTACAACATTGTTGTCGCTTTCATAAACGAATGCAACTGCACATGGGTGGCCTTCGATTAAACACCTTGTTCTCTACTACCTTTTCCATAATCTTTTTCCTTACTTCCTTTTCTTTTGCTTCAATTTCCCTTCCTTCTATAGTTTATATTTCTTTTTTTTCTATTCTTTCTATTTCTATTTTCTCCTTCAACGTATGTTGATCCTTCTTGGCTTCTCTTGGTGTCATCAATTTCAAATTCATTTCATGTCCCTCATGCCTCAAATAAAGGGAACATTCATCAAGATTGAGCGTTTTAAAATGAAGCCATGCCTATCTCAAAAGAAGATGACAAGGGTTCGTTGGAGCAATATCACATAATACTTCTTTCACACATTGTCTTGTACTGAATTTGATCCTTGCTTGATTCGGATGAGAGCTTGTTGGTAACTTGAGTTTCTCCACCAATCTTTGGCTTACAACATTGTTGTAGCTTTCGTAAACGAATGCAACTAAACATGGGTGGCATTCGATTAAACACCTTGTTCTCTACTACCTTTAGAATAATCTTTTTCTTTACTTCCTTTTCTTTTTCTTCAATTTCCCTTCCTTCTACAGTTTATATTTCTCCTTTTTCTATTCTTTCTTTTTCTATTTTCTCCTTCAACGTATGTTGATCCTTCTTGGATTGTCTTTGTGTCATGTATTTCAAATTCATTTCATGTTTCTCATGCCTCAAATAAAGGGAACATTCATCAAGATTGAGCGTTTTAAAATGAAGCCATGCCTATCTCAAAAAAAGATGATAAGAGTTCGTGGGAACAATATCACATAATACTTCTTTCACACATTGTCCTGTACTGAATTTGATCCTTGCTTGATTCGGATGAAAGCTTGTTGGTAACTTGAGTTTCTCCACCAATCTTTGGCTTACAACATTGTTGTCGCTTTCGAAAACGAATGCAACTAAACATGGGTGGCTTTCGATTAAACACCTTGTTCTCTACTACCTTTTCCATAATCTTTTTCTTTACGTCCTTTACTTTTTCTTCAATTTCCATTCCTTTTGCATTTTATTTTTCTTCTTTTTCTATTTTCTCCTTCAACGTATGTTGATCCTTCTTGGCTTCTCTTGGTGTCATAAATTTCAACTTCATTTCATGTCCCTCATGCCTTAAAGAAAGGGAACGTTGATCAAGATTGAGCATTGTAAAATGAAGCCATGCCCATCTCCAAAGATGATGACAAGGGTTCGTGGGGAGCAATATCACATTATACTTCTTTCACACATTGTGTTGTACTGAATTTGATCCTTGCTTGATTCGGATGAGAGCTTGTTGGTAACTTGAGTTTCTCCACCAATCTTTGGCTTACAACATTGTTGTCGCTTTCGTAAACAAATGCAACTAAACATGGGTGGCCTTCGATTAAACACCTTGTTCACTACTACCTTTTCCATAATCTTTTTCTTTACCACCTTTTCTTTTTCTTCAATTTCCCTTCCTTCTACAGTTTATATTTCTTCTTTTTTTATTCTTTCTTTTTCTATTTTCTCCTTCAACATATGTTGATCCTTCTTGGCTTCTCTTGGTGTCATAAATTTCAAATTCATTTCATGTCCCTCATGCCTGAAATAAAGGGAACATTCATCAAGATTGATCGTTTTAAAATGAAGCCATGCCCATCTCTAAAGAAGATGATGAGAGTTCGTGGGAACAATATCACATAATATTTCTTTCACACATTGTCCTGTACTGAATTTGATCCTTGATTGGTTCGGATGAAAGCTTGTTGGTAACTTGAGTTTCTCCACCAATCTTTGGCTTACAACATTGTTGTCGCTTTCATAAACGAATGCAACTAAACATAGGTGGCTTTCGATTAAACACCTTGTTCTCTACTACCTTTTCCATAATCTTTTTCTTTACTTCCTTTTCTTTTTCTTCAATTTCCCTTCCTTCTACAGTTTATGTTTCTCCTTTTTCTATTCTTTCTTTTTCTATTTTCTCCTTCAACGTATGTTGATCCTTCTGGGCTTATCTTGGTGTCATGAATTTCAAATTCATTTGATGTCCCTCATGCCTCAAATAAGGGAACATTCATCAAGGTTGAGCATTTTAAAATGAAGCCATGCCCATCTCAAAAGAAGATGACAAGGGTTCGTGGGAGCAATATCACATAATACTTCTTTCACACATTGTCTTGTACTGAATTTGATCCTTGCTTGATTCGGATGAGAGCTTGTTGGTAACTTGAGTTTCTCCACCAATCTTTGGCTTACAACATTGTTGTAGCTTTCGTAAACGAATGCAACTAAACATGGGTGGCATTCGATTAAACACCTTGTTCTCTACTACCTTTAGAATAATCTTTTTCTTTACTTCCTTTTCTTTTTCTTCAATTTCCCTTCCTTCTACAGTTTATATTTCTCCTTTTTCTATTCTTTCTTTTTCTATTTTCTCCTTCAACGTATGTTGATCCTTCTTGGCTTGTCTTTGTGTCATGTATTTCAAATTCATTTCATGTTTCTCATGCCTCAAATAAAGGGAACATTCATCAAGATTGAGCGTTTTAAAATGAAGCCATGCCTATCTCAAAAAAAGATGATAAGAGTTCGTGGGAACAATATCACATAATACTTCTTTCACACATTGTCCTGTACTGAATTTGATCCTTGCTTGATTCGGATGAAAGCTTGTTGGTAACTTGAGTTTCTCCACCAATCTTTGGCTTACAACATTGTTGTCGCTTTCGAAAACGAATGCAACTAAACATGGGTGGCTTTCGATTAAACACCTTGTTCTCTACTACCTTTTCCATAATCTTTTTCTTTACGTCCTTTACTTTTTCTTCAATTTCCATTCCTTTTGCAGTTTATTTTTCTTCTTTTTCTATTTTCTCCTTCAACGTATGTTGATCCTTCTTGGCTTCTCTTGGTGTCATAAATTTCAACTTCATTTCATGTCCCTCATGCCTTAAAGAAAGGGAACGTTGATCAAGATTGAGCATTGTAAAATGAAGCCATGCCCATCTCCAAAGATGATGACAAGGGTTCGTGGGAGCAATATCACATTATACTTCTTTCACACATTGTGTTGTACTGAATTTGATCCTTGCTTGATTCGGATGAGAGCTTGTTGGTAACTTGAGTTTCTCCACCAATCTTTGGCTTACAACATTGTTGTCGCTTTCGTAAACAAATGCAACTAAACATGGGTGGCCTTCGATTAAACACCTTGTTCACTACTACCTTTTCCATAATCTTTTTCTTCACCACCTTTTCTTTTTCTTCAATTTCCCTTCCTTCTACAGTTTATATTTCTTCTTTTTTTATTCTTTCTTTTTCTATTTTCTCCTTCAACGTATGTTGATCCTTCTTGGCTTCTCTTGGTGTCATAAATTTCAAATTCATTTCATGTCCCTCATGCCTGAAATAAAGGGAACATTCATCAAGATTGATCGTTTTAAAATGAAGCCATGCCCATCTCTAAAGAAGATGATGAGAGTTCGTGGGAACAATATCACATAATATTTCTTTCACACATTGTCCTGTACTGAATTTGATCCTTGATTGGTTCGGATGAAAGCTTGTTGGTAACTTGAGTTTCTCCACCAATCTTTGGCTTACAACATTGTTGTCGCTTTCATAAACGAATGCAACTAAACATAGGTGGCTTTCGATTAAACACCTTGTTCTCTACTACCTTTTCCATAATCTTTTTCTTTACTTCCTTTTCTTTTTCTTCAATTTCCCTTCGTTCTACAGTTTATGTTTCTCCTTTTTCTATTCTTTCTTTTTCTATTTTCTCCTTCAACGTATGTTGATCCTTCTGGGCTTGTCTTGGTGTCATGAATTTCAAATTCATTTGATGTCCCTCATGCCTCAAATAAAGGGAACATTCATCAAGGTTGAGCATTTTAAAATGAAGCCATGCCCATTTCAAAAGAAGATGACAAGAGTTCGTGGGAACAATATCACATAATACTTCTATTACACATTGTCCTGTACTGAATTTGATCCTTGCTTGATTCAGATGAAAGCTTGTTGGTAACTTGAGTTTCTCCACCAATCTTTCGCTTACAACATTGTTGTCGCTTTCGTAAACGAATGCAACTAAACATGGGTGACCTTCGATTAAACACATTGTTCTCTACTACCTTTTCCATAATCATTTTCTTTACTTCCTTTTCTTTTTCTTCAATTTCCCGTCCTTCTGCAGTTTATTTTTCTTCTTTTTCTATTATTTCTTTTTCTATTTTCTCCTGCAACGTATGTTGATCCTTCTTGGCTTCTCTTGGTGTCATAAATTTCAACTTCATTTCATGTCCATCATGCCTCAAATAAAGGGAACGTTCATCAAGATTGAGCATTGTAAAATGAAGCCATGCCCATCTCAAACGAAGATGACAAGAGTTCGTGGGAACAATATCACATAATACTTCTTTCACACATTGTCCTGTACTGAATTTGATCCTTGCTTGATTCGGATGAAAGCTTGTTGGTAACTTGAGTTTCTCCACCAATCTTTGGCTTACAACATTGTTGTCGCTTTCGAAAACGAATGCAACTAAACATGGGTGGCTTTCGATTAAACACCTTGTTCTCTACTACCTTTTCCATAATCTTTTTCTTTACGTCCTTTACTTTTTCTTCAATTTCCATTCCTTTTGCAGTTTATTTTTCTTCTTTTTCTATTCTTTCTTTTTCTATTTTCTCCTTCAACGTATGTTGATCCTTCTTGGCTTCTCTTGGTGTCATAAATTTCAACTTCATTTCATGTCCCTCATGCCTTAAAGAAAGGGAACGTTCATCAAGATTGAGCATTGTAAAATGAAGCCATGCCCATCTCCAAAGATGATGACAAGGGTTCGTGGGAGCAATATCACATAATACTTCTTTCACACATTGTCTTGTACTGAATTTGATCCTTGCTTGATTCGGATGAGAGCTTGTTGGTAACTTGAGTTTCTCCACCAATATTTGGCTTACAACATTGTTGTCGCTTTCGTAAACGAATGCAACTAAACATGGGTGGCCTTCGATTAAACACCTTGTTTTCTACTACCTTTTTCATAATCTTTTTCTTTACTTCCTTTTCTTTTTCTTCAATTTCCCTTCCTTCTGCAGTTTATTTTTCTTCTTTTTTAATCTTTCTTTTTCTATTTTCTCCTTCAACGTATGTTGATCCTTCTTGGCTTGTGTTGGTGTCATAAATTTCAACTTCATTTCATGTCCCTCATGCCTCAAATAAAGGGAACGTTCATCAAGATTGAGCATTGTAAAATGAACCCATGCCCATCTCAAAAGAAGATGACAAGGGTTCGTGCGAGCAATATCACGTAATACTTCTTTCACACATTGTCTTGTACTGAATTTGATCCTTGCTTGATTCGGATGAAAGCTTGTTGGTAACTTGAATTTCGCCACCAATCTTTGGCTTACAACATTGTTCTCGCTTTCGTAAACGAATGCAACTAAACATGGGTGGCTTTCGATTAAACACCTTGTTCACTACTACCTTTTCCATAATCTTTTTCTTTACCACCTTTTCTTTTTCTTCAATTTCCCTTCCTTCTACAGTTTATATTTCTTCTTTTTTTATTCTTTCTTTATTTTATTTTCTCCTTCAACGTATGTTGATCCTTCTTGGCTTCTCTTGGTGTCATAAATTTCAAATTCATTTCATGTCCCTCATGCCTTAAATAAAGGGAACATTCATCAAGATTGATCGTTTTAAAATGAAGCCATGCCCATCTCTAAAGAAGATGATGAGAGTTCGTGGGAACAATATCACATAATATTTCTTTCACACATTGTCCTGTACTGAATTTGATCCTTGATTGGTTCGGATGAAAGCTTGTTGGTAACTTGAGTTTCTCCACCAATCTTTGGCTTACAACATTGTTGTCGCTTTCATAAATGAATGCAACTAAACATGGGTGGCTTTCGATTAAACACCTTGTTCTCTACTACCTTTTCCATAATCTTTTTCTTTACTTCCTTTTCTTTTTCTTCAATTTCCCTTCCTTCTACAGTTTATGTTTCTCCTTTTTCTATTCTTTCTTTTTCTATTTTCTCCTGCAACGTATGTTGATCCTTCTTGGCTTCTCTTGGTGTCATAAATTTCAACTTCATTTCATGTCCATCATGCCTCAAATAAAGGGAACGTTAATCAAGATTGAGCATTGTAAAATGAAGCCATGCCCATCTCAAACGAAGATGACAAGGGTTCGTGGGAGCAATATCACATAATACTTCTTTCACACATTGTCTTGTACTGAATTTGATCCTTGCTTGATTCGGATGAAAGCTTGTTGGTAACATGAGTTTCTCCACCAATCTTTGGCTTAGAACATTGTTGTCGCTTTCATAAACGAATGCAACTAAACATGGGTGGCCTTCGATTAAACACCTTGTTCTCTACTACCTTTTCCATAATCTTTTTCTTTACTTCCTTTTCTTTTTCTTCAATTTCCCTTCCTTCTACAATCTATATTTCTTCTTTTTCTATTCTTTCTTTTTCTATTTTCTCCTTCAACGTATGTTGATCCTTCTTGGCTTGTCTTGGTGTCATGAATTTCAAATTCATTTCATGTCCCTCATGCCTCAAATAAAGGAAACATTCATCAAGATTGAGCGTTGTAAAATGAAGCCATGCCCATCTCAACAGAAGATGACAAGGGTTCGTAGGAGCAATATCACATAATACTTCTTCAACACAATGTCTTGTACTAATTTGATCCTTCCTTGATTCGGATGAAAGCTTGTTGTTAATTTGAGTTTTTCACCAATCTTTGGCTTACAACATTGTTGTCGCTTTCATAAACGAATGCAACTAAACATGGGTGGCCTTCGATTAAACACCTTGTTCTCTACTACCTTTTCCATAATCTTTTTCTTTACTTCCTTTTCTTTTTCTTCAATTTCCCCTCCTTCTACAGTTTATATTTCTTCTTTTTCTATTCTTTCTTTTTTCTATTTTCTCCTTCAACGTATGTTGATCCTTCTTAGCTTGTCTTGGTGTCATGAATTTCAAATTCATTTCATGTCCCTCATGCCTCAAATAAAGGAAACATTCATCAAGATTGAGCGTTGAAAAATGAAGCCATGCCCATCTCAAAAGAAGATGACAAGGGTTCGTGGGAGCAATATCACATAATACTTCTTCCACACATTGTCTTGTACTGAATTTGATCCTTGCTTGATTCGGATGAAAGCTTGTTGGTAACTTGAGTTTCTCCACCAATCTTTGGCTTACAACATTGTTGTAGCTTTCATAAACGAATGCAACTAAACATGGGTGGCCTTCGATTAAACACCTTGTTCTCTACTACCTTTTCCATAATCTTTTTGTTTACTTCCTTTTCTTTTTCTTCAATTTCCCTTCCTTCTACAATCTATATTTCTTCTTTTTCTATTCTTTCTTTTTCTATTTTCTCCTTCAACGTATGTTGATCCTTCTTGGCTTGTCTTGGTGTCATGAATTTCAAATTCATTTCATGTCCCTCATGCCTCAAATAAAGGAAACATTCATCAAGATTGAGCGTTGTAAAATGAAGCCATGCCCATCTCAACAGAAGATGACAAGGGTTCGTGGGAACAATATCACATAATACTTCTATTACACATTTTCCTGTACTGAATTTGATCCTTGCTTGATTCGGATGAAAGCTTGTTGGTAACTTGAGTTTCTCCACCAATCTTTGGCTGACAACATTGTTGTCGCTTTCGTAAACGAATGCAACTAAACATGGGTGACCTTCGATTAAACACATTGTTGTCTACTACCTTTTCCATAATCATTTTCTTTACTTCCTTTTCTTTTTCTTCAATTTCCCTTCCTTCTGCAGTTTATTTTTCTTCTTTTTCTATTCTTTCTTTTCTATTTTCTCCTTCAACGTATGTTGATCCTTCTTGGCTTCTCTTGGTGTCATAAATTTCAACTTCATTTCATGTCCGTCATGCCTCAAATAAAGGGAACGTTCATCAAGATTGAGCATTGTAAAATGAAGCCATGCCCATCTCAAAAGAAGATGACAAGGGTTCGTGGGAGCAATATCACATAATACTTCTTTCACACATTGTCTTGTACTGAATTTGATCCTTGCTTGATTCGGTTGATAGTTGGTTGGTAACTTGAGTTTCTCCACCAATCTTCGGCTTACAACATTGTTGTCGCTTTCATAAACGAATGCAACTAAACATGGGGGCCTTCGATTAAACACCTTGTTCTCTACTACCTTTTCCATAATCATTTTCTTTACTTCCTTTTCTTTTTCTTCAATTTCCCTTCCTTCTGCAGTTTATTTTTCTTCTTTTTCTATTCTTTCTTTTTCTATTTTCTCCTTCAACGTATGTTGAACCTTCTTCGCTTCTCTTGGTGTCATAAATTTCAACTTCATTTCATGTCCGTCATGCCTCAAATAAAGGGAACGTTCATCAAGATTGAGCATTGTAAAATGAAGCCATGCCCATCTCAAAAGAAGATGACAAGGGTTCGTGGGAGCAATATCACATAATACTTCTTTCACACATTGTCTTGTACTGAATTTGATCCTTGCTTGATTCGGATGAAAGCTTGTTGGTAACATGAGTTTCTCCACCAATCTTTGGCTTAGAACATTGTTGTCGCTTTCATAAACGAATGCAACTAAACATGGGTGGCCTTCGATTAAACACCTTGTTCTCTACTACCTTTTCCATAATCTTTTTCTTTACTTCCTTTTCTTTTTCTTCAATTTCCCTTCCTTCTACAATCTATATTTCTTTTTTTTCTATTCTTTCTTTTTCTATTTTCTCCTTCAACGTATGTTGATCCTTCTTGGCTTGTCTTGGTGTCATAAATTTCAACTTCATTTCATGTCCGTCATGTCTCAAATAAAGGGAACGTTCATCAAGATTGAGCATTGTAAAATGAAGCCATGCCCATCTCAAAAGAAGATGACAAGGGTTCGTGGGAGCAATATCACATAATCCTTCTTCCACACATTGTCTTGTACTGAATTTGATCCTTGCTTGATTCGGATGAAAGCTTGTTGGTAACATGAGTTTCTCCACCAATCTTTGGCTTAGAACATTGTTGTCGCTTTCATAAACGAATGCAACTAAACATGGGTGGCCTTCGATTAAACACCTTGTTCTCTACTACCTTTTCCATAATCTATTTCTTTACTTCCTTTTCTTTTTCTTCAATTTCCCTTCCTTCTACAATCTATATTTCTTTTTTTTCTATTCTTTCTTTTTCTATTTTCTCCTTCAACGTATGTTGATCCTTCTTGGCTTGTCTTGGTGTCATGAATTTCAAATTCATTTCATGTCCCTCATGCCTCAAATAAAGGGAACATTCATCAAGATTGAGCGTTTTAAAATGAAGCCATCCCCATCTCAAAAGAAGATGACCAGAGTTCGTGGGAACAATATCACATAATACTTCTATTACACATTTTCCTGTACTGAATTTGATCCTTGCTTGATTCGGATGAAAGCTTGTTGGTAACTTGAGTTTCTCCACCAATCTTTGGCTTACAACATTGTTGTCGCTTTCGTAAACGAATGCAACTAAACATGGGTGACCTTCGATTAAACACATTGTTGTCTACTACCTTTTCCATAATCATTTTCTTTACTTCCTTTTCTTTTTCTTCAATTTCCCTTCCTTCTGCAGTTTATTTTTCTTCTTTTTCTATTCTTTCTTTTTCTATTTTCTCCTTCAACGTATGTTGATCCTTCTTGGCTTCTCTTGGTGTCATAAATTTCAACTTCATTTCACGTCCGTCATGCCTCAAATAAAGGGAACGTTCATCAAGATTGAGCATTGTAAAATGAAGCCATGCCCATCTCAAAAGAAGATGACAAGGGTTCGTGGGAGCAATATCACATAATACTTCTTTCACACATTGTCTTGTACTGAATTTGATCCTTGCTTGATTCGGTTGAAAGTTTGTTGGTAACTTGAGTTTCTCCACCAATCTTCGGCTTACAACATTGTTGTCGCTTTCATAAACGAATGCAACTAAACATGGGGGCCTTCGATTAAACACCTTGTTCTCTACTACCTTTTCCACAATCTTTTTCTTTACTTCCTTTTCTTTTTCTTCAATTTCCCTTCCTTCTACAGTTTATATTTCTTCTTTTTCTATTCTTTCTTTTTCTATTTTCTCCTTCAACGTATGTTGATCCTTCTTAGCTTCTCTTGGAGTCATAAATTTCAACTTCATTTCATGTCTATCATGCCTCAAATAAAAAGAACGTTCATCAAGATTGAGCATTGTAAGATGAAGCCATGCCCATCTCAAAAGAAGATGACAAGGGTTCGTGGGAGCAATATCACATAATACTTCTTTCACACATTGTCTTGTACTGAATTTGATCCTTGCTTGATTCGGATGAAAGCTTGTTGGTAACATGAGTTTCTTCACCAATCTTTGGCTTAGAACATTGTTGTCGCTTTCATAAACGAATGCAACTAAACATGGGTGGCCTTCGATTAAACACCTTGTTCTCTACTACCTTTTCCATAATCTTTTTCTTTACTTCCTTTTCTTTTTCTTCAATTTCCCTTCCTTCTACAATCTATATTTCTTCTTTTTCTTTTCTTTCTTTTTCTATTTTCTCCTTCAACGTATGTTGATCCTTCTTGGCTTGTCTTGGTGTCATGAATTTCAAATTCATTTCATGTCCCTCATGCCTCAAATAAAGGAAACATTCATCAAGATTGAGCGTTGTAAAATGAAGCCATGCCCATCTCAAAAGAAGATGACAAGGGTTCGTAGGAGCAATATCACATAATACTTCTTCCACACATTGTCTTGTACTGAATTTGATCCTTCCTTGATTCGGATGAAAGCTTGTTGGTAATTTGAGTTTTTCACCAATCTTTGGCTTACAACATTGTTGTCGCTTTCATAAACGAATGCAACTAAACATGGGTGGCCTTCGATTAAACACCTTGTTCTCTACTACCTTTTCCATAATCTTTTTCTTTACTTCCTTTTCTTTTTCTTCAATTTCCCCTCCTTCTACAGTTTATATTTCTTCTTTTTCTATTCTTTCTTTTTTCCATTTTCTCCTTCAACGTATGTTGATCCTTCTTGGCTTTTCTTGGTGTCATGAATTTCAAATTCATTTCATGTCCCTCATGCCTCAAATAAAGGAAACATTCATCAAGATTGAGCGTTGTAAAATGAAGCCATGCCCATCTCAAAAGAAGATGACAAGGGTTCGTCGGAGCAATATCACATAATACTTCTTCCACACATTGTCTTGTACTGAATTTCATCCTTGCTTGATTCGGATGAAAGCTTGTTGGTAACTTGAGTTTCTCCACCAATCTTCGGCTTACAACATTGTTGTCGCTTTCATAAACGAATGCAACTAAACATGGGTTGCCTTCGATTAAACACCTTGTTCTCTACTACCTTTTCCATAATCTTTTTCTTTACTTCCTTTTCTTTTTCTTCAATTTCCCTTCCTTCTGCAGTTTATTTTTCTTCTTTTTCTATTCTTTCTTTTTCTATTTTCTCCTTCAACGTATGTTGATCCTTCTTGGCTTCTCTTGGTGTCATAAATTTCAACTTCATTTCATGTCCGTCATGCCTCAAATAAAGGGAACGTTCATCAAGATTGAGCATTGTAAAATGAAGCCATGCCCATCTCAAAAGAAGATGACAAGGGTTTGTGGGAGCAATATCACATAATACTTCTTTCACACATTGTCTTGTACTGAATTTGATCCTTGCTTGATTCGGTTGAAAGTTTGTTGGTAACTTGAGTTTCTCCACCAATCTTTGGCTTACAACATTGTTGTCGCTTTCATAAACGAATGCAACTAAACATGGGGGCCTTCGATTAAACACCTTGTTCTCTACTACCTTTTCCATAATCTTTTTCTTTACATCCTTTTCTTTTTCTTCAATTTCCCTTCCTTCTAAAGTTTATATTTCTTCTCTTTCTATTCTTTCTTTTTCTATTTTCTCCTTCAACGTATGTTGATCCTTCTTAGCTTCTCTTGGAGTCATAAATTTCAACTTCATTTCATGTCTATCATGCCTCAAATAAAGGGAACGTTCATCAAGATTGAGCATTGTAAAATGAAGCCATGCCCATCTCAAAAGAAGATGACAAGGGTTCGTGGGAGCAATATCACATAATACTTCTTTCACACATTGTCTTGTACTGAATTTGATCCTTGCTTGATTCGGATGAAAGCTTGTTGGTAACATGAGTTTCTTCACCAATCTTTGGCTTAGAACATTGTTGTCGCTTTCATAAACGAATGCAACTAAACATGGGTGGCCTTCGATTAAACACCTTGTTCTCTCCTACCTTTTCCATAATCTTTTTCTTTACTTCCTTTTCTTTTTCTTCAATTTCCCTTCCTTCTACAATCTATATTTCTTCTTTTTCTTTTCTTTCTTTTTCTATTTTCTCCTTCAACGTATGTTGATCCTTCTTGGCTTGTCTTGGTGTCATGAATTTCAAATTCATTTCATGTCCCTCATGCCTCAAATAAAGGAAACATTCATCAAGATTGAGCGTTGTAAAATGAAGCCATGCCCATCTCAAAAGAAGATGACAAGGGTTCGTGGGAGCAATATCACATAATCCTTCTTCCACACATTGTCTTGTACTGAATTTGATCCTTGCTTGATTCGGATGAAAGCTTGTTGGTAACATGAGTTTCTCCACCAATCTTTGGCTTAGAACATTGTTGTCGCTTTCATAAACGAATGCAACTAAACATGGGTGGCCTTCGATTAAACACCTTGTTCTCTACTACCTTTTCCATAATCTATTTCTTTACTTCCTTTTCTTTTTCTTCAATTTCCCTTCCTTCTACAATCTATATTTCTTTTTTTTCTATTCTTTCTTTTTCTATTTTCTCCTTCAACGTATGTTGATCCTTCTTGGCTTGTCTTGGTGTCATGAATTTCAAATTCATTTCATGTCCCTCATGCCTCAAATAAAGGGAACATTCATCAAGATTGAGCGTTTTAAAATGAAGCCATGCCCATCTCAAAAGAAGATGACCAGAGTTCGTGGGAACAATATCACATAATACTTCTATTACACATTTTCCTGTACTGAATTTGATCCTTGCTTGATTCGGATGAAAGCTTGTTGGTAACTTGAGTTTCTCCACCAATCTTTGGCTTACAACATTGTTGTCGCTTTCGTAAACGAATGCAACTAAACATGGGTGACCTTCGATTAAACACATTGTTGTCTACTACCTTTTCCATAATCATTTTCTTTACTTCCTTTTCTTTTTCTTCAATTTCCCTTCCTTCTGCAGTTTATTTTTCTTCTTTTTCTATTCTTTCTTTTTCTATTTTCTCCTTCAACGTATGTTGATCCTTCTTGGCTTCTCTTGGTGTCATAAATTTCAACTTCATTTCACGTCCGTCATGCCTCAAATAAAGGGAACGTTCATCAAGATTGAGCATTGTAAAATGAAGCCATGCCCATCTCAAAAGAAGATGACAAGGGTTCGTGGGAGCAATATCACATAATACTTCTTTCACACATTGTCTTGTACTGAATTTGATCCTTGCTTGATTCGGTTGAAAGTTTGTTGGTAACTTGAGTTTCTCCACCAATCTTCGGCTTACAACATTGTTGTCGCTTTCATAAACGAATGCAACTAAACATGGGGGCCTTCGATTAAACACCTTGTTCTCTACTACCTTTTCCACAATCTTTTTCTTTACTTCCTTTTCTTTTTCTTCAATTTCCCTTCCTTCTACAGTTTATATTTCTTCTTTTTCTATTCTTTCTTTTTCTATTTTCTCCTTCAACGTATGTTGATCCTTCTTAGCTTCTCTTGGAGTCATAAATTTCAACTTCATTTCATGTCTATCATGCCTCAAATAAAAAGAACGTTCATCAAGATTGAGCATTGTAAGATGAAGCCATGCCCATCTCAAAAGAAGATGACAAGGGTTCGTGGGAGCAATATCACATAATACTTCTTTCACACATTGTCTTGTACTGAATTTGATCCTTGCTTGATTCGGATGAAAGCTTGTTGGTAACATGAGTTTCTTCACCAATCTTTGGCTTAGAACATTGTTGTCGCTTTCATAAACGAATGCAACTAAACATGGGTGGCCTTCGATTAAACACCTTGTTCTCTACTACCTTTTCCATAATCTTTTTCTTTACTTCCTTTTCTTTTTCTTCAATTTCCCTTCCTTCTACAATCTATATTTCTTCTTTTTCTTTTCTTTCTTTTTCTATTTTCTCCTTCAACGTATGTTGATCCTTCTTGGCTTGTCTTGGTGTCATGAATTTCAAATTCATTTCATGTCCCTCATGCCTCAAATAAAGGAAACATTCATCAAGATTGAGCGTTGTAAAATGAAGCCATGCCCATCTCAAAAGAAGATGACAAGGGTTCGTAGGAGCAATATCACATAATACTTCTTCCACACATTGTCTTGTACTGAATTTGATCCTTCCTTGATTCGGATGAAAGCTTGTTGGTAATTTGAGTTTTTCACCAATCTTTGGCTTACAACATTGTTGTCGCTTTCATAAACGAATGCAACTAAACATGGGTGGCCTTCGATTAAACACCTTGTTCTCTACTACCTTTTCCATAATCTTTTTCTTTACTTCCTTTTCTTTTTCTTCAATTTCCCCTCCTTCTACAGTTTATATTTCTTCTTTTTCTATTCTTTCTTTTTTCCATTTTCTCCTTCAACGTATGTTGATCCTTCTTGGCTTTTCTTGGTGTCATGAATTTCAAATTCATTTCATGTCCCTCATGCCTCAAATAAAGGAAACATTCATCAAGATTGAGCGTTGTAAAATGAAGCCATGCCCATCTCAAAAGAAGATGACAAGGGTTCGTCGGAGCAATATCACATAATACTTCTTCCACACATTGTCTTGTACTGAATTTCATCCTTGCTTGATTCGGATGAAAGCTTGTTGGTAACTTGAGTTTCTCCACCAATCTTCGGCTTACAACATTGTTGTCGCTTTCATAAACGAATGCAACTAAACATGGGTTGCCTTCGATTAAACACCTTGTTCTCTACTACCTTTTCCATAATCTTTTTCTTTACTTCCTTTTCTTTTTCTTCAATTTCCCTTCCTTCTGCAGTTTATTTTTCTTCTTTTTCTATTCTTTCTTTTTCTATTTTCTCCTTCAACGTATGTTGATCCTTCTTGGCTTCTCTTGGTGTCATAAATTTCAACTTCATTTCATGTCCGTCATGCCTCAAATAAAGGGAACGTTCATCAAGATTGAGCATTGTAAAATGAAGCCATGCCCATCTCAAAAGAAGATGACAAGGGTTTGTGGGAGCAATATCACATAATACTTCTTTCACACATTGTCTTGTACTGAATTTGATCCTTGCTTGATTCGGTTGAAAGTTTGTTGGTAACTTGAGTTTCTCCACCAATCTTTGGCTTACAACATTGTTGTCGCTTTCATAAACGAATGCAACTAAACATGGGGGCCTTCGATTAAACACCTTGTTCTCTACTACCTTTTCCATAATCTTTTTCTTTACATCCTTTTCTTTTTCTTCAATTTCCCTTCCTTCTAAAGTTTATATTTCTTCTCTTTCTATTCTTTCTTTTTCTATTTTCTCCTTCAACGTATGTTGATCCTTCTTAGCTTCTCTTGGAGTCATAAATTTCAACTTCATTTCATGTCTATCATGCCTCAAATAAAGGGAACGTTCATCAAGATTGAGCATTGTAAAATGAAGCCATGCCCATCTCAAAAGAAGATGACAAGGGTTCGTGGGAGCAATATCACATAATACTTCTTTCACACATTGTCTTGTACTGAATTTGATCCTTGCTTGATTCGGATGAAAGCTTGTTGGTAACATGAGTTTCTTCACCAATCTTTGGCTTAGAACATTGTTGTCGCTTTCATAAACGAATGCAACTAAACATGGGTGGCCTTCGATTAAACACCTTGTTCTCTCCTACCTTTTCCATAATCTTTTTCTTTACTTCCTTTTCTTTTTCTTCAATTTCCCTTCCTTCTACAATCTATATTTCTTCTTTTTCTTTTCTTTCTTTTTCTATTTTCTCCTTCAACGTATGTTGATCCTTCTTGGCTTGTCTTGGTGTCATGAATTTCAAATTCATTTCATGTCCCTCATGCCTCAAATAAAGGAAACATTCATCAAGATTGAGCGTTGTAAAATGAAGCCATGCCCATCTCAAAAGAAGATGACAAGGGTTCGTGGGAGCAATATCACATAATACTTCTTCCACACATTGTCTTGTACTGAATTTGATCCTTGCTTGATTCGGATGAAAGCTTGTTGGTAACTTGAGTTTCTCCACCAATCTTCGGCTTACAACATTGTTGTCGCTTTCATAAACGAATGCAACTAAACATGGGTGGCCTTCGATTAAACACCTTGTTCTCTACTACCTTTTCCATAATCTTTTTCTTTACTTCCTTTTCTTTTTCTTCAATTTCCCTTCCTTTTACAATCTATATTTCTTCTTTTTCTATTCTTTCTTTTTCTATTTTCTCCTTCAACGTATGTTGATCCTTCTTGGCTTGTCTTGGTGTCATGAATTTCAAATTCATTTCATGTCCCTCATGCCTCAAATAAACGGAACATTCATCAAGATTGAGCGTTTTAAAATGAAGCCATGCCCATCTCAAAAGAAGATGACAAGAGTTCGTGGGAACAATATCACATAATACTTCTATTACACATTTTCCTGTACTGAATTTGATCCGTGCTTGATTCGGATGAAAGCTTGTTGGTAACTTGAGTTTCTCCACCAATCTTTGGCTTACAACATTGTTGTCGCTTTCGTAAACGAATGCAACTAAACATGGGTGACCTTCGATTAAACACATTATTGTCTACTACCTTTTCCATAATCATTTTCTTTACTTCCTTTTCTTTTTCTTCAATTTCCCTTCATTCTGCAGTTTATTTTTCTTTTTTTTCTATTCTTTCTTTTTCTATTTTCTCCTTCAACGTATGTTGATCCTTCTTGGCTTGTCTTGGTGTCATGAATTTCAAATTCATTTCATGTCCCTCATGCCTCAAATAAAGGGAACATTCATCAAGATTGAGCGTTTTAAAATGAAGCCATGCCCATCTCAAAAGAAGATGACAAGAGTTCGTGGGAACAATATCACATAATACTTCTATTACACATTTTCCTGTACTGAATTTGATCCTTGCTTGATTCGGTTGAAAGTTTGTTGGTAACTTGAGTTTCTCCACCAATCTTCGGCTTACAACATTGTTGTCGCTTTCGTAAACGAATGCAACTAAACATGGGTGACCTTCGATTAAACACATTGTTCTCTACTACCTTTTCCATAATCATTTTCTTTACTTCCTTTTCTTTTTCTTCAATATCCCTTCCTTCTGCAGTTTATTTTTCTTCTTTTTCTATTCTTTCTTTTTCTATTTTCTCCTTCAACGTATGTTGATCCTTCTTGGCTTCTCTTGGTGTCATAAATTTCAACTTCATTTCATGTCCGTCATGCCTCAAATAAAGGGAACGTTCATCAAGATTGAGCATTGTAAAATGAAGCCATGCCCATCTCAAAAGAAGATGACAAGGGTTCGTGGGAGCAATATCACATAATACTTCTTTCACACATTGTCTTGTACTGAATTTGATCCTTCCTTGATTCGGATGAAAGTTTGTTGGTAACTTGAGTTTCTCCACCAATCTTTGGCTTACAACATTGTTGTCGCTTTCATAAACGAATGCAACTAAACATGGGGGCCTTCGATTAAACACCTTGTTCTCTACTACCTTTTCCATAATCTTTTTCTTTACTTCCTTTTCTTTTTCTTCAATTTCCCTTCCTTCTGCAGTTTATATTTCTTCTTTTTCTATTCTTTCTTTTTCTATTTTCTCCTTCAACGTATGTTGATCCTTCTTGGCTTGTCTTGGTGTCATGAATTTCAAATTCATTTCATGTCCCTCATGCCTCAAATAAAGGGAACATTCATCAAGATTGAGCGTTTTAAAATGAAGCCATGCCCATCTCAAAAGAAGATGACAAGGGTTCGTGGGAGCAATATCACATAATACTTCTTCCACACATTGTCTTGTACTGAATTTGATCCTTGCTTGATTCGGATGAAAGCTTGTTGGTAACATGAGTTTCTCCACCAATCTTTGGCTTAGAACATTGTTGTCGCTTTCATAAACGATTGCAACTAAACATGGGTGGCCTTCGATTAAACACCTTGTTCTCTACTACCTTTTCCATAATCTTTTTCTTTACTTCCTTTTCTTTTTCTTCAATTTCCCTTCCTTCTACAATCTATATTTCTTTTTTTTCTATTCTTTCTTTTTCTATTTTCTCCTTCAACGTATGTTGATCCTTCTTGGCTTGTCTTGGTGTCATGAATTTCAAATTCATTTCATGTCCCTCATGCCTCAAAATAAAGGGAACATTCATCAAGATTGAGCGTTTTAAAATGAAGCCATGCCCATCTCAAAAGAAGATGACAAGAGTTCGTGGGAACAATATCACATAATACTTCTATTACACATTTTCCTGTACTGAATTTGATCCTTGCTTGATTCGGATGAAAGCTTGTTGGTAACTTGAGTTTCTCCACCAATCTTTGGCTTACAACATTGTTGTCGCTTTTGTAAACGAATGCAACTAAACATGGGTGACCTTCGATTAAACACATTGTTCTCTACTACCTTTTCCATAATCATTTTCTTTACTTCCTTTTCTTTTTCTTCAATTTCCCTTCCTTCTGCAGTTTATTTTTCTTCCTTTTCTATTCTTTCTTTTTCTATTTTCTCCTTCAACGTATGTTGATCCTTCTTGGCTTCTCTTGGTGTCATAAATTTCAACTTCATTTCATGTCCGTCATGCCTCAAATAAAGGGAACGTTCATCAAGATTGAGCATTGTAAAATGAAGCCATGCCCATCTCAAAAGAAGATGACAAGGGTTCGTGGGAGCAATATCACATAATACTTCTTTCACACATTGTCTTGTACTGAATTTGATCCTTGCTTGATTCGGTTGAAAGTTTGTTGGTAACTTGAGTTTCTCCACCAATCTTCGGCTTACAACATTGTTGTCGCTTTCGTAAACGAATGCAACTAAACATGGGTGACCTTCGATTAAACACATTGTTCTCTACTACCTTTTCCATAATCATTTTCTTTACTTCCTTTTCTTTTTCTTCAATTTCCCTTCCTTCTGCAGTTTATTTTTCTTCTTTTTCTATTCTTTCTTTTTCTATTTTCTCCTTCAACGTAGGTTGATCCTTCTTAGCTTCTCTTGGAGTCATAAATTTCAACTTCATTTCATGTCCGTCATGCCTCAAATAAAGGGAACGTTCATCAAGATTGAGCATTGTAAAATGAAGCCATGCCCATCTCAAAAGAAGATGACAAGGGTTCGTGGGAGCAATATCACATAATACTTCTTTCACACATTGTCTTGTACTGAATTTGATCCTTGCTTGATTCGGATGAAAGCTCGTTGGAAACATGAGTTTCTCCACCAATCTTTGGCTTAGAACATTGTTGTCGCTTTCATAAACGATTGCAACTAAACATGGGTGGCCTTCGATTAAACACCTTGTTCTCTACTACCTTTTCCATAATCTTTTTCTTTACTTCCTTTTCTTTTTCTTCAATTTCCCTTCCTTCTGCAGTTTATTTTTCTTCTTTTTCTATTCTTTCTTTTTCTATTTTCTCCTTTAACGTATGTTGATCCTTCTTGGCTTCTCTTGGTGTCATAAATTTCAACTTCATTTCATGTCCGTCATGCCTCAAATAAAGGGAACGTTCATCAAGATTGAGCATTGTAAAATGAAGCCATGCCCATCTCAAAAGAAGATGACAAGGGTTCGTGGGAGCAATATCACATAATACTTCTTTCACACATTGTCTTGTACTGAATTTGATCCTTCCTTGATTCGGATGAAAGCTCGTTGGTAACTTGAGTTTCTCCACCAATCTTTGGCTTACAACATTGTTGTCGCTTTCATAAACGAATGCAACTAAACATGGGGGCCTTCGATTAAACACCTTGTTCTCTACTACCTTTTCCATAATCTTTTTCTTTACTTCCTTTTCTTTTTCTTCAATTTCCCTTCCTTCTACAGTTTATATTTCTTCTTTTTCTATTCTTTCTTTTTCTATTTTCTCCTTCAACGTATGTTGATCCTTCTTAGCTTCTCTTGGAGTCATAAATTTCAACTTCATTTCATGTCTATCATGCCTCAAATAAAGGGAACGTTCATCAAGATTGAGCATTGTAAGATGAAGCCATGCCCATCTCAAAAGAAGATGACAAGGGTTCGTGGGAGCAATATCACATAATACTTCTTTCACACATTGTCTTGTACTGAATTTGATCCTTGCTTGATTCGGATGAAAGCTCGTTGGTAACATGAGTTTCTCCACCAATCTTTGGCTTAGAACATTGTTGTCGCTTTCATAAACGATTGCAACTAAACATGGGTGGCCTTCGATTAAACACCTTGTTCTCTACTACCTTTTCCATAATCTTTTTCTTTACTTCCTTTTCTTTTTCTTCAATTTCCCTTCCTTCTGCAGTTTATTTTTCTTCTTTTTCTATTCTTTCTTTTTCTATTTTCTCCTTTAACGTATGTTGATCCTTCTTGGCTTCTCTTGGTGTCATAAATTTCAACTTCATTTCATGTCCGTCATGCCTCAAATAAAGGGAACGTTCATCAAGATTGAGCATTGTAAAATGAAGCCATGCCCATCTCAAAAGAAGATGACAAGGGTTCGTGGGAGCAATATCACATAATACTTCTTCCACACATTGTTTTGTACTGAATTTGATCCTTGCTTGATTCGGATGAAAGCTTGTTGGTAACTTGAGTTTCTCCACCAATCTTCGGCTAACAACATTGTTGTCGCTTTCATAAACGAATGCAACTAAACATGGGTGGCCTTCGATTAAACACCTTGTTCTCTACTACCTTTTCCATAATCTTTTTCTTTACTTCCTTTTCTTTTTCTTCGATTTCCCCTCCTTCTACAGTTTATATTTCTTCTTTTTCTATTCTTTCTTTTTTCCATTTTCTCCTTCAACGTATGTTGATCCTTCTTGGCTTTTCTTGGTGTCATGAATTTCAAATTCATTTCATGTCCCTCATGCCTCAAATAAAGGAAACAAGTATCAAGATTGAGCGTTGTAAAATGAAGCCATGCCCATCTCAAAAGAAGATGACAAGGGTTCGTGGGAGCAATATCACATAATACTTCTTCCACACATTGTCTTGTACTGAATTTGATCCTTGCTTGATTCGGATGAAAGCTTGTTGGTAACTTGAGTTTCTCCACCAATCTTCGGCTTACAACATTGTTGTCGCTTTCATAAACGAATGCAACTAAACATGGGTGGCCTTCGATTAAACACCTTGTTCTCTACTACCCTTTCCATAATCTTTTTCTTTACTTCCTTTTCTTTTTTTTCAATTTCCCTTCCTTTTACAATCTATATTTCTTCTTTTTCTATTCTTTCTTTTTCTATTTTCTCCTTCAACGTATGTTGATCCTTCTTGGCTTGTCTTGGTGTCATGAATTTCAAATTCATTTCATGTCCCTCATGCCTCAAATAAAGGGAAAATTCATCAAGATTGAGCGTTTTAAAATGAAGCCATGCCCATCTCAAAAGAAGATGACAAGAGTTCATGGGAACAATATCACATAATACTTCTATTACACATTTTCCTGTACTGAATTTGATCCTTGCTTGATTCGGATGAAAGCTTGTTGGTAACTTGAGTTTCTCCACCAATCTTTGGCTTACAACATTGTTGTCGCTTTCGTAAACGAATGCAACTAAACATGGGTGACCTTCGATTAAACACATTATTGTCTACTACCTTTTCCATAATCATTTTCTTTACTTCCTTTTCTTTTTCTTCAATTTCCCTTCCTTCTGCAGTTTATTTTTCTTCTTTTTCTATTCTTTCTTTTTCTATTTTCTCCTTCAACGTATGTTGATCCTTCTTGGCTTCTCTTGGTGTCATAAATTTCAACTTCATTTCATGTCCGTCATACCTCAAATGAAGGGAACGTTCATCAAGATTGAGCATTGTAAAATGAAGCCATGCCCATCTCAAAAGAAGATGACAAGGGTTCGTGGGAGCAATATCACATAATACTTCTTTCACACATTGTCTTGTACTGAATTTGATCCTTGCTTGATTCGGTTGAAAGTTTGTTGGTAACTTGAGTTTCTCCACCAATCTTCGGCTTACAACATTGTTGTCGCTTTCATAAACGAATGCAACTAAACATGGGTGGCCTTCGATTAAACACCTTGTTCTCTACTACCTTTTCCACAATCTTTTTCTTTACTTCCTTTTCTTTTTCTTCAATTTCCCTTCCTTCTACAATCTATATTTCTTTTTTTTCTATTCTTTCTTTTTCTATTTTCTCCTTCAGCGTATGTTGATCCTTCTTGGCTTGTCTTGGTGTCATGAATTTCAAATTCATTTCATGTCCCTCATCCCTCAAATAAAGGGAACATTCATCAAGTTTGAGCGTTTTAAAATGAAGCCATGCCCATCTCAAAAGAAGATGACAAGAGGTCGTGGGAACAATATCACATAATACTTCTATTACACATTTTCCTGTACTGAATTTGATCCTTGCTTGATTCGGATGAAAGCTTGTTGGTAACTTGAGTTTCTCCACCAATCTTTGGCTTACAACATTGTTGTCGCTTTCGTAAACGAATGCAACTAAACATGGGTGACCTTCGATTAAACACATTGTTGTCTACTACCTTTTCCATAATCATTTTCTTTACTTCCTTTTCTTTTTCTTCAATTTCCCTTCCTTCTGCAGTTTATTTTTCTTCTTTTTCTATTCTTTCTTTTTCTATTTTCTCCTTCAACGTATGTTGATCCTTCTTGGCTTCTCTTGGTGTCATAAATTTCAACTTCATTTCATGTCCGTCAAGCCTCAAATAAAGGGAACGTTCATCAAGATTGAGCATTGTAAAATGAAGCCATGCCCATCTCAAAAGAAGATGACAAGGGTTCGTGGGAGCAATATCACATAATACTTCTTTCACAAATTGTCTTGTACTGAATTTGATCCTTGCTTGATTCGGTTGAAAGTTTGTTGGTAACTTGAGTTTCTCCACCAATCTTCGGCTTACAACATTGTTGTCGCTTTCATAAACGAATGCAAATGGGGGCCTTCGATTAAACACCTTGTTCTCTACTACCTTTTCCATAATCTTTTTCTTTACTTCCTTTTCTTTTTCTTCAATTTCCCTTCCGTCTACAGTTTATTTTTCTTCTTTTTCTATTCTTTCTTTTTCTATTTTCTCCTTCAACGTATGTTGATCCTTCTTGGCTTCTCTTGGTGTCATAAATTTCAACTTCATTTCATGTCTGTCATGCCTCAAATAAAGGGAACGTTCATCAAGATTGAGCATTGTAAAATGAAGCCATGCCCATCTCAAAAGAAGATGACAAGGGTTCGTGGGAGCAATATCACATAATACTTCTTTCACACATTGTCTTGTACTGAATTTGATCCTTGCTTGATTCGGTTGAAAGTTTGTTGGTAACTTGAGTTTCTCCACCAATCTTCGGCTTACAACATTGTTGTCGCTTTCATAAACGAATGCAACTAAACATGGGGGCCTTCGATTAAACACCTTGTTCTCTACTACCTTTTCCATAATCTTTTTCTTTACTTCCTTTTCTTTTTCTTCAATTTCCCTTCCTTCTACAGTTTATAATTCTTCTTTTTCTATTCTTTCTTTTTCTATTTTCTCCTTCAACGTATGTTGATCCTTCTTAGCTTCTCTTGGAGTCATAAATTTCAACTTCATTTCATGTCTATCATGCCTCAAATAAAGGGAACGTTCATCAAGATTGAGCATTGTAAGATGAAGCCATGCCAATCTCAAAAGAAGATGACAAGGGTTCGTGGGAGCAATATCACATAATACTTCTTTCACACATTGTCTTGTACTGAATTTGATCCTTGCTTGATTCGGATGAAAGCTCGTTGGTAACATGAGTTTCTCCACCAATCTTTGGCTTAGAACATTGTTGTCGCTTTCATAAACGATTGCAACTAAACATGGGTGGCCTTCGATTAAACACCTTGTTCTCTACTACCTTTTCCATAATCTTTTTCTTTACTTCCTTTTCTTTTTCTTCAATTTCCCTTGCTTCTACAATCTATATTTCTTTTTTTTCTATTCTTTCTTTTTCTATTTTCTCCTTCAACGTATGTTGATCCTTCTTGGCTTGTCTTGGTGTCATGAATTTCAAATTCATTTGATGTCCCTCATGCCTCAAAATAAAGGGAACATTCATCAAGATTGAGCGTTTTAAAATGAAGCCATGCCCATCTCAAAAGAAGATGACAAGAGTTCGTGGGAACAATATCACATAATACTTCGATTACACATTTTCCTGTACTGAATTTGATCCTTGCTTGATTCGGTTGAAAGTTTGTTGGTAACTTGAGTTTCTCCACCAATCTTTGGCTTACAACATTGTTGTCGCTTTCGTAAACGAATGCAACTAAACATGGGTGACCTTCGATTAAACACATTGTTCTCTACTACCTTTTCCATAATCATTTTCTTTACTTCCTTTTCTTTTTCTTCAATTTCCCTTCCTTCTGCAGTTTATTTTTCTTCCTTTTCTATTCTTTCTTTTTCTATTTTCTCCTTCAACGTATGTTGATCCTTCTTGGCTTCTCTTGGTGTCATAAATTTCAACTTCATTTCATGTCCGTCATGCCTCAAATAAAGGGAACGTTCATCAAGATTGAGCATTGTAAAATGAAGCCATGCCCATCTCAAAAGAAGATGACAAGGGTTCGTGGGAGCAATATCACATAATACTTCTTTCACACATTGTCTTGTACTGAATTTGATCCTTGCTTGATTCGGTTGAAAGTTTGTTGGTAACTTGAGTTTCTCCACCAATCTTCGGCTTACAACATTGTTGTCGCTTTCGTAAACGAATGCAACTAAACATGGGTGACCTTCGATTAAACACATTGTTCTCTACTACCTTTTCCATAATCATTTTCTTTACTTCCTTTTCTTTTTCTTCAATTTCCCTTCCTTCTGCAGTTTATTTTTCTTCTTTTTCTATTCTTTCTTTTTCTATTTTCTCCTTCAACGTATGTTGATCCTTCTTAGCTTCTCTTGGAGTCATAAATTTCAACTTCATTTCATGTCCGTCATGCCTCAAATAAAGGGAACGTTCATCAAGATTGAGCATTGTAAAATGAAGCCATGCCCATCTCAAAAGAAGATGACAAGGGTTCGTGGGAGCAATATCACATAATACTTCTTTCACACATTGTCTTGTACTGAATTTGATCCTTCCTTGATTCGGATGAAAGTTTGTTGGTAACTTGAGTTTCTCCACCAATCTTTGGCTTACAACATTGTTGTCGCTTTCATAAACGAATGCAACTAAACATGGGGGCCTTCGATTAAACACCTTGTTCTCTACTACCTTTTCCATAATCTTTTTCTTTACTTCCTTTTCTTTTTCTTCAATTTCCCTTCCTTCTACAGTTTATATTTCTTCTTTTTCTATTCTTTCTTTTTCTATTTTCTCCTTCAACGTATGTTGATCCTTCTTAGCTTCTCTTGGAGTCATAAATTTCAACTTCATTTCATGTCTATCATGCCTCAAATAAAGGGAACGTTCATCAAGATTGAGCATTGTAAGATGAAGCCATGCCCATCTCAAAAGAAGATGACAAGGGTTCGTGGGAGCAATATCACATAATACTTCTTTCACACATTGTCTTGTACTGAATTTGATCCTTGCTTGATTCGGATGAAAGCTCGTTGGTAACATGAGTTTCTCCACCAATCTTTGGCTTAGAACATTGTTGTCGCTTTCATAAACGATTGCAACTAAACATGGGTGGCCTTCGATTAAACACCTTGTTCTCTACTACCTTTTCCATAATCTTTTTCTTTACTTCCTTTTCTTTTTCTTCAATTTCCCTTCCTTCTGCAGTTTATTTTTCTTCTTTTTCTATTCTTTCTTTTTCTATTTTCTCCTTTAACGTATGTTGATCCTTCTCGGCTTCTCTTGGTGTCATAAATTTCAACTTCATTTCATGTCCGTCATGCCTCAAATAAAGGGAACGTTCATCAAGATTGAGCATTGTAAAATGAAGCCATGCCCATCTCAAACGAAGATGACAAGGGTTCGTGGGAGCAATATCACATAATACTTCTTCCACACATTGTCTTGTACTGAATTTGATCCTTGCTTGATTCGGATGAAAGCTTGTTGGTAACTTGAGTTTCTCCACCAATCTTCGACTTACAACATTGTTGTCGCTTTCATAAACGAATGCAACTAAACATGGGTGGCCTTCGATTAAACGCCTTGTTCTCTACTACCTTTTCCATAATCTTTTTCTTTACTTCCTTTTCTTTTTCTTCAATTTCCCCTCCTTCTACAGTTTATATTTCTTCTTTTTCTATTCTTTCTTTTTTCCATTTTCTCCTTCAACGTATGTTGATCCTTCTTGGCTTTTCTTGGTGTCATGAATTTCAAATTCATTTCATGTCCCTCATGCCTCAAATAAAGGAAACAATTATCAAGATTGAGCGTTGTAAAATGAAGCCATGCCCATCTCAAAAGAAGATGACAAGGGTTCGTGGGAGCAATATCACATAATACTTCTTCCACACATTGTCTTGTACTGAATTTGATCCTTGCTTGATTCGGATGAAAGCTTGTTGGTAACTTGAGTTTCTCCACCAATCTTCGGCTTACAACATTGTTGTCGCTTTCATAAACGAATGCAACTAAACATGGGTGGCCTTCGATTAAACACCTTGTTCTCTACTACCTTTTCCATAATCTTTTTCTTTACTTCCTTTTCTTTTTTTTCAATTTCCCTTCCTTTTACAATCTATATTTCTTCTTTTTCTATTCTTTCTTTTCCTATTTTCTCCTTCAACGTATGTTGATCCTTCTTGGCTTGTCTTGGTGTCATGAATTTCAAATTCATTTCATGTCCCTCATGCCTCAAATAAAGGGAACATTCATCAAGATTGAGCGTTTTAAAATGAAGCCATGCCCATCTCAAAAGAAGATGACAAGAGTTCGTGGGAACAATATCACATAATACTTCTATTACACATTTTCCTGTACTGAATTTGATCCTTGCTTGATTCGGATGAAAGCTTGTTGGTAACTTGAGTTTCTCCACCAATCTTTGGCTTACAACATTGTTGTCGCTTTCGTAAACGAATGCAACTAAACATGGGTGACCGTCGATTAAACACATTATTGTCTACTACCTTTTCCATAATCATTTTCTTTACTTCCTTTTCTTTTTCTTCAATTTCCCTTCCTTCTGCAGTTTATTTTTCTTCTTTTTCTATTCTTTCTTTTTCTATTTTCTCCTTCAACGTATGTTGATCCTTCTTGGCTTCTCTTGGTGTCCTAAATTTCAACTTCATTTCATGTCCGTCATGCCTCAAATGAAGGGAACGTTCATCAAGATTGAGCATTGTAAAATGAAGCCATGCCCATCTCAAAAGAAGATGACAAGGGTTCGTGGGAGCAATATCACATAATACTTGTTTCACACATTGTCTTGTACTGAATTTGATCCTTGCTTGATTCGGTTGAAAGTTTGTTGGTAACTTGAGTTTCTCCACCAATCTTTGGCTTACAACATTGTTGTCGCTTTCATAAACGAATGCAACTAAACATGGGTGGCCTTCGATTAAACACCTTGTTCTCTACTACCTTTTCCATAATCTTTTTCTTTACTTCCTTTTCTTTTTCTTCGATTTCCCCTCCTTCTACAGTTTATATTTCTTCTTTTTCTATTCTTTCTTTTTTCCATTTTCTCCTTCAACGTATGTTGATCCTTCTTGGCTTTTCTTGGTGTCATGAATTTCAAATTCATTTCATGTCCCTCATGCCTCAAATAAAGGAAACAATTATCAAGATTGAGCGTTGTAAAATGAAGCCATGCCCATCTCAAAAGAAGATGACAAGGGTTCGTGGGAGCAATATCACATAATACTTCTTCCACACATTGTCTTGTACTGAATTTGATCCTTGCTTGATTCGGATGAAAGCTTGTTGGTAACTTGAGTTTCTCCACCAATCTTCGGCTTACAACATTGTTGTCGCTTTCATAAACGAATGCAACTAAACATGGGTGGCCTTCGATTAAACACCTTGTTCTCTACTACCCTTTCCATAATCTTTTTCTTTACTTCCTTTTCTTTTTTTTCAATTTCCCTTCCTTTTACAATCTATATTTCTTCTTTTTCTATTCTTTCTTTTTCTATTTTCTCCTTCAACGTATGTTGATCCTTCTTGGCTTGTCTTGGTGTCATGAATTTCAAATTCATTTCATGTCACTCATGCCTCAAATAAAGGGAACATTCATCAAGATTGAGCGTTTTAAAATGAAGCCATGCCCATCTCAAAAGAAGATGACAAGAGTTCATGGGAACAATATCACATAATACTTCTATTACACATTTTCCTGTACTGAATTTGATCCTTGCTTGATTCGGATGAAAGCTTGTTGGTAACTTGAGTTTCTCCACCAATCTTTGGCTTACAACATTGTTGTCGCTTTCGTAAACGAATGCAACTAAACATGGGTGACCTTCGATTAATCACATTATTGTCTACTACCTTTTCCATAATCATTTTCTTTACTTCCTTTTCTTTTTCTTCAATTTCCCTTCCTTCTGCAGTTTATTTTTCTTCTTTTTCTATTCTTTCTTTTTCTATTTTCTCCTTCAACGTATGTTGATCCTTCTTGGCTTCTCTTGGTGTCATAAATTTCAACTTCATTTCATGTCCGTCATGCCTCAAATGAAGGGAACGTTCATCAAGATTGAGCATTGTAAAATGAAGCCATGCCCATCTCAAAAGAAGATGACAAGGGTTCGTGGGAGCAATATCACATAATACTTCTTTCACACATTGTCTTGTACTGAATTTGATCCTTGCTTGATTCGGTTGAAAGTTTGTTGGTAACTTGAGTTTCTCCACCAATCTTCGGCTTACAACATTGTTGTCGCTTTCATAAACGAATGCAACTAAACATGGGTGGCCTTCGATTAAACACCTTGTTCTCTACTACCTTTTCCATAATCTTTTTCTTTACTTCCTTTTCTTTTTCTTCAATTTCCCTTCCTTCTACAATCTATATTTCTTTTTTTTCTATTCTTTCTTTTTCTATTTTCTCCTTCAACGTATGTTGATCCTTCTTGGCTTGTCTTGGTGTCATGAATTTCAAATTCATTTCATGTCCCTCATCCCTCAAATAAAGGGAACATTCATCAAGTTTGAGCGTTTTAAAATGAAGCCATGCCCATCTCAAAAGAAGATGACAAGAGGTCGTGGGAACAATATCACATAATACTTCTATTACACATTTTCCTGTACTGAATTTGATCCTTGCTTGATTCGGATGAAAGCTTGTTGGTAACTTGAGTTTCTCCACCAATCTTTGGCTTACAACATTGTTGTCGCTTTCGTAAACGAATGCAACTAAACATGGGTGACCTTCGATTAAACACATTGTTGTCTACTACCTTTTCCATAATCATTTTCTTTACTTCCTTTTCTTTTTCTTCAATTTCCCTTCCTTCTGCAGTTTATTTTTCTTCTTTTTCTATTCTTTCTTTTTCTATTTTCTCCTTCAACGTGTGTTGATCCTTCTTGGCTTCTCTTGGTGTCATAAATTTCAACTTCATTTCATGTCCGTCAAGCCTCAAATAAAGGGAACGTTCATCAAGATTGAGCATTGTAAAATGAAGCCATGCCCATCTCAAAAGAAGATGACAAGGGTTCGTGGGAGCAATATCACATAATACTTCTTTCACAAATTGTCTTGTACTGAATTTGATCCTTGCTTGATTCGGTTGAAAGTTTGTTGGTAACTTGAGTTTCTCCACCAATCTTCGGCTTACAACATTGTTGTCGCTTTCATAAACGAATGCAAATGGGGGCCTTCGATTAAACACCTTGTTCTCTACTACCTTTTCCATAATCTTTTTCTTTACTTCCTTTTCTTTTTCTTCAATTTCCCTTCCGTCTACAGTTTATTTTTCTTCTTTTTCTATTCTTTCTTTTTCTATTTTCTCCTTCAACGTATGTTGATCCTTCTTGGCTTCTCTTGGTGTCATAAATTTCAACTTCATTTCATGTCTGTCATGCCTCAAATAAAGGGAACGTTCATCAAGATTGAGCATTGTAAAATGAAGCCATGCCCATCTCAAAAGAAGATGACAAGGGTTCGTGGGAGCAATATCACATAATACTTCTTTCACACATTGTCTTGTACTGAATTTGATCCTTGCTTGATTCGGTTGAAAGTTTGTTGGTAACTTGAGTTTCTCCACCAATCTTCGGCTTACAACATTGTTGTCGCTTTCATAAACGAATGCAACTAAACATGGGGGCCTTCGATTAAACACCTTGTTCTCTACTACCTTTTCCATAATCTTTTTCTTTACTTCCTTTTCTTTTTCTTCAATTTCCCTTCCTTCTACAGTTTATAATTCTTCTTTTTCTATTCTTTCTTTTTCTATTTTCTCCTTCAACGTATGTTAATCCTTCTTAGCTTCTCTTGGAGTCATAAATTTCAACTTCATTTCATGTCTATCATGCCTCAAATAAAGGGAACGTTCATCAAGATTGAGCATTGTAAGATGAAGCCATGCCCATCTCAAAAGAAGATGACAAGGGTTCGTGGGAGCAATATCACATAATACTTCTTTCACACATTGTCTTGTACTGAATTTGATCCTTGCTTGATTCGGATGAAAGCTCGTTGGTAACATGAGTTTCTCCACCAATCTTTGGCTTAGAACATTGTTGTCGCTTTCATAAACGATTGCAACTAAACATGGGTGGCCTTCGATTAAACACCTTGTTCTCTACTACCTTTTCCATAATCTTTTTCTTTACTTCCTTTTCTTTTTCTTCAATTTCCCTTGCTTCTACAATCTATATTTCTTTTTTTTCTATTCTTTCTTTTTCTATTTTCTCCTTCAACGTATGTTGATCCTTCTTGGCTTGTCTTGGTGTCATGAATTTCAAATTCATTTGATGTCCCTCATGCCTCAAAATAAAGGGAACATTCATCAAGATTGAGCGTTTTAAAATGAAGCCATGCCCATCTCAAAAGAAGATGACAAGAGTTCGTGGGAACAATATCACATAATACTTCTATTACACATTTTCCTGTACTGAATTTGATCCTTGCTTGATTCGGATGAAAGCTTGTTGGTAACTTGAGTTTCTCCACCAATCTTTGGCTTACAACATTGTTGTCGCTTTCGTAAACGAATGCAACTAAACATGGGTGACCGTCGATTAAACACATTATTGTCTACTACCTTTTCCATAATCATTTTCTTTACTTCCTTTTCTTTTTCTTCAATTTCCCTTCCTTCTGCAGTTTATTTTTCTTCTTTTTCTATTCTTTCTTTTTCTATTTTCTCCTTCAACGTATGTTGATCCTTCTTGGCTTCTCTTGGTGTCATAAATTTCAACTTCATTTCATGTCCGTCATGCCTCAAATGAAGGGAACGTTCATCAAGATTGAGCATTGTAAAATGAAGCCATGCCCATCTCAAAAGAAGATGACAAGGGTTCGTGGGAGCAATATCACATAATACTTCTTTCACACATTGTCTTGTACTGAATTTGATCCTTGCTTGATTCGGTTGAAAGTTTGTTGGTAACTTGAGTTTCTCCACCAATCTTTGGCTTACAACATTGTTGTCGCTTTCATAAACGAATGCAACTAAACATGGGTGGCCTTCGATTAAACACCTTGTTCTCTACTACCTTTTCCATAATCTTTTTCTTTACTTCCTTTTCTTTTTCTTCAATTTCCCTTCCTTCCACAATCTATATTTCTTTTTTTTCTATTCTTTCTTTTTCTATTTTCTCCTTCAACGTATGTTGATCCTTCTTGGCTTGTCTTGGTGTCATGAATTTCAATTCATTTCATGTCCCTCATGCCTCAAATAAAGGGAACATTCATCAAGTTTGAGCGTTTTAAAATGAAGCCATGCCCATCTCAAAAGAAGATGACAAGAGGTCGTGGGAACAATATCACATAATACTTCTATTACACATATTCCTGTACTGAATTTGATCCTTGCTTGATTCGGATCAAAGCTTGTTGGTAACTTGAGTTTCTCCACCAATCTTTGGCTTACAACATTGTTGTCGCTTTCGTAAACGAATGCAACTAAACATGGGTGACCTTCGATTAAACACATTGTTGTCTACTACCTTTTCCATAATCATTTTCTTTACTTCCTTTTCTTTTTCTTCAATTTCCCTTCCTTCTGCAGTTTATTTTTCTTCTTTTTCTATTCTTTCTTTTTCTATTTTCTCCTTCAACGTATGTTGATCCTTCTTGGCTTCTCTTGGTGTCATAAATTTCAACTTCATTTCATGTCCGTCATGCCTCAAATAAAGGGAACGTTCATCAAGATTGAGCATTGTAAAATGAAGCCATGCCCATCTCAAAAGAAGATGACAAGGGTTCGTGGGAGCAATATCACATAATACTTCTTTCACAAATTGTCTTGTACTGAATTTGATCTTTGCTTGATTCGGTTGAAAGTTTGTTGGTAACTTGAGTTTCTCCACCAATCTTCGGCTTACAACATTGTCGTCGCTTTCATAAATGAATGCAACTAAACATGGGGGCCTTCGATTAAACACCTTGTGCTCTACTACCTTTTCCATAATCTTTTTCTTTACTTCCTTTTCTTTTTCTTCAATTTCCCTTCCTTCTACAGTTTATATTTCTTCTTTTTCTATTCTTTCTTTTTCTATTTTCTCCTTCAACGTATGTTGATCCTTCTTAGCTTCTCTTGGAGTCATAAATTTCAACTTCATTTCATGTCTATCATGCCTCAAATAAAGGGAACGTTCATCAAGATTGAGCATTGTAAGATGAAGCCATGCCCATCTCAAAAGAAGATGACAAGGGTTCGTGGGAGCAATATCACATAATACTTCTTTCACACATTGTCTTGTACTGAATTTGATCCTTGCTTGATTCGGATGAAAGCTTGTTGGTAACATGAGTTTCTCCACCAATCTTTGGCTTAGAACATTGTTGTCGCTTTCATAAACGATTGCAACTAAACATGGGTGGCCTTCGATTAAACACCTTGTTCTCTACTACCTTTTCCATAATCTTTTTCTTTACTTCCTTTTCTTTTTCTTCAATTTCCCTTCCTTCTACAATCTATATTTCTTCTTTTTCTATTCTTTCTTTTTCTATTTTCTCCTTCAACGTATGTTGATCTTTCTTGGCTTCTCTTGGTGTCATAAATTTCAACTTCATTTCATGTCCATCATGCCTCAAATAAAGGGAACGTTCATCAAGATTGAGCATTGTAAAATGAAGCCATGCCCATCTCAAAAGAAGATGACAAGGGTTCGTGGGAGCAATATCACATAATACTTCTTCCACACATTGTCTTGTACTGAATTTGATCCTTGCTTGATTCGGTCGAAAGTTTGTTGGTAACTTGAGTTTCTCCACCAATCTTCGGCTTACAACATTGTTGTCGCTTTCATAAACGAATGCAACTAAACATGGGGGCCTTCTATTAAACACCTTGTTCTCTACTACCTTTTCCATAATCTTTTTCTTTACTTCCTTTTCTTTTTCTTCAATTTCCCTTCCTTCTACAATCTATATTTCTTTTTTTTCTATTCTTTCTTTTTCTATTTTCTCCTTCAACGTACGTTGATCCTTCTTGGCTTGTCTTGGTGTCCTGAATTTCAAATTCATTTCATGTCCCTCATGCCTCAAATAAAGGGAACGTTCATCAAGATTGAGCGTTGTAAGATGAAGCCATGCCCATCTCAAAAGAAGATGACAAGGGTTCGTGGGAGCAATATCACATAATACTTCTTTCACACATTGTCTTGTACTGAATTTGATCCTTGCTTGATTCGGATGAAAGCTTGTTGGTAACATGAGTTTCTCCACCAATCTTTGGCTTAGAACATTGTTGTCGCTTTCATAAACGAATGCAACTAAACATGGGTGCCCTTCGATTAAACACCTTGTTCTCTACTACCTTTTCCATAATCTTTTTCTTTACTTCCTTTTCTTTTTCTTCAATTTCCCTTCCTTCTATAATCTATATTTCTTCTTTTTCTATTCTTTCTTTTTCTATTTTCTCCTTCAATGTATGTTGATCCTTTCTTGCTTGTCTTGGTGTCATGAATTTCAAATTCATTTCATGTCCCTCATGCCTCAAATAAAGGAAACATTCATCAAGATTGAGCGTTGTAAAATGAAGCCATGCCCATCTCAAAAGAAGATGACAAGGGTTCGTACGAGCAATATCACATAATACTTCTTCCACACATTGTCTTGTACTGAATTTGATCCTTCCTTGATTCGGATGAAAGGTTGTTGGTAACTTGAGGTTTTCCACCAATCCTTCGCTTACAACATTGTTGTCGCTTTCGTAAACGAATGCAACTAAACATGGGTGGCCTTCGATTAAACACCTTGTTCTCTACTACCTTTTCCATAATCTTTTTCTTTACTTCCTTTTCTTTTTCTTCAATTTCCCTTCCTTCTACAGTTTATATTTCTTCTTTTTCTATTCTTTCTTTTTCTATTTTCTCCTTCAACGTATGTTGATCCTTCTTAGCTTCTCTTGGAGTCAATAATTTCAACTTCATTTCATGTCTATCATGCCTCAAATAAAGGGAACGTTCATCAAGATTGAGCATTGTAAGATGAAGCCATGCCCATCTCAAAAGAAGATGACAAGGGTTCGTGGGAGCAATATCACATAATACTTCTTTCACACATTGTCTTGTACTGAATTTGATCCTTGCTTGATTCGGATGAAAGCTTGTTGGTAACATGAGTTTCTCCACCAATCTTTGGCTTAGAACATTGTTGTCGCTTTCATAAACGAATGCAACTAAACATGGGTGGCCTTCGATTAAACACCTTGTTCTCTACTACCTTTTCCATAATCTTTTTCTTTACTTCCTTTTCTTTTTCTTCAATTTCCCTTCCTTCTACAATCTATATTTCTTTTTTTTCTATTCTTTCTTTTTCTATTTTTTCCTTCAACGTATGTTGATCCTTCTTGGCTTGTCTTGGTGTCATGAATTTCAAATTCATTTCATGACCCTCAAGCCTCAAATAAAGGGAACATTCATCAAGATTGAGCGTTTTAAAATGAAGCCATGCCCATCTCAAAAGAAGATGACAAGAGTTCGTGGGAACAATATCACATAATACTTCTATTACACATTTTCCTGTACTGAATTTGATCCTTGCTTAATTCGGTTGAAAGTTTTTTGGTAACTTGAGTTTCTCCACCAATCTTCGGCTAAGAACATTGTTGTCGCTTTCATAAACGAATGCAACTAAACATGGGTGGCCTTCGATTAAACACCTTGTTCTCTACTACCTTTTCCATAATCTTTTTCTTTACTTCCTTTTCTTTTTCTTCAATTTCCCTTCCTTCTACAATCTATATTTCTTCTTTTTCTATTCTTTCTTTTTCTATTTTGTCCTTCAACGTATGTTGATCCTTCTTAGCTTCTCTTGGAGTCATAAATTTCAACTTCATTTCATGTCTATCATGCCTCAAATAAAGGGAACGTTCATCAAGATTGAGCATTGTAAGATGAAGCGATGCCCATCTCAAAAGAAGATGACAAGGGTTCGTGGGAGCAATATCACATAATACTTCTTTCACACATTGTCTTGTACTGAATTTGATCCTTGCTTGATTCGGATGAAAGCTTGTTGGTAACATGAGTCTCTCCACCAATCTTTGGCTTAGAACATTGTTGTCGCTTTCATAAACGAATGCAACTAAACATGGGTGGCCTTCGATTAAACACCTTGTTCTCTACTACCTTTTCCATAATCTTTTTCTTTACTTCCTTTTCTTTTTCTTCAATTTCCCTTCCTTCTACAATCTATATTTCTTTTTTTTCTATTCTTTCTTTTTCTATTTTCTCCTTCAACGTATGTTGATCCTTCTTGGCTTGTCTTGGTGTCATGAATTTCAAATTCATTTCATGTCCCTCATGCCTCAAATAAAGGGAACGTTCATCAAGATTGAGCGTTGTAAGATGAAGCCATGCCCATGTCAAAAGAAGTTGACAAGGGTTCGTGGGAGCAATATCACATAATACTTCTTTCACACATTGTCTTGTACTGAATTTGATCCTTGCTTGATTCGGATGAAAGCTTGTTGGTAACATGAGTTTCTCCACCAATCTTTGGCTTAGAACATTGTTGTCGCTTTCATAAACGAATGCAACTAAACATGGGTGCCCTTCGATTAAACACCTTGTTCTCTACTACCTTTTCCATAATCTTTTTCTTTACTTCCTTTTCTTTTTCTTCAATTTCCCTTCCTTCTACAATCTATATTTCTTCTTTTTCTATTCTTTCTTTTTCTATTTTCTCCTTCAACGTATGTTGATCCTTCTTGGCTTGTCTTGGTGTGATGAATTTCAAATTCATTTCATGTCCCTCATGCCTCAAATAAAGGAAACATTCATCAAGATTGAGCATTGTAAAATGAAGCCATGCCCATCTCAAAAGAAGATGACAAGGGTTCGTACGAGCAATATCACATAATACTTCTTCCACACATTGTCTTGTACTGAATTTGATCCATCCTTGATTCGGATGAAAGGTTGTTGGTAATTTGAGTTTTTCACCAATCTTTGGCTTACAACATTGTTGTCGCTTTCATAAACGAATGCAACTAAACATGGGTGGCCTTCGATTAAACACCTTGTTCTCTACTACCTTTTCCATAATCTTTTTCTTTACTTCCTTTTCTTTTTCTTCAATTTCCCTTCCTTCTACAGTTTATGTTTCTCCTTTTTCTATTCTTTCTTTTTCTATTTTCTCCTTCAACGTATGTTGATCCTTCTTAGCTTCTCTTGGAGTCATAAATTTCAACTTCATTTCATGTCCGTCATGCCTCAAATAAAGGGAACGTTCATCAAGATTGAGCATTGTAAAATGAAGCCATGCCCATCTCAAAAGAAGATGACAAGGGTTCGTGGGAGCAATATCACATAATACTTCTTTCACACATTGTCTTGTACTGAATTTGATCCTTCCTTGATTCGGATGAAAGTTTGTTGGTAACTTGAGTTTCTCCACCAATCTTTGGCTTACAACATTGTTGTCGCTTTCATAAACGAATGCAACTAAACATGGGGGCCTTCGATTAAACACCTTGTTCTCTACTACCTTTTCCATAATCTTTTTCTTTACTTCCTTTTCTTTTTCTTCAATTTCCCTTCCTTCTACAGTTTATATTTCTTCTTTTTCTATTCTTTCTTTTTCTATTTTCTCCTTCAACGTATGTTGATCCTTCTTAGCTTCTCTTGGAGTCATAAATTTCAACTTCATTTCATGTCTATCATGCCTCAAATAAAGGGAACGTTCATCAAGATTGAGCATTGTAAGATGAAGCCATGCCCATCTCAAAAGAAGATGACAAGGGTTCGTGGGAACAATATCACATAATACTTCTATTACACATTTTCCTGTACTGAATTTGATCCTTGCTTGATTCGGTTGAAAGTTTGTTGGTAACTTGAGTTTCTCCACCAATCTTCGGCTTACAACATTGTTGTCGCTTTCATAAACGAATGCAACTAAACATGGGTGGCCTTCGATTAAACACCTTGTTCTCTACTACCTTTTCCATAATCTTTTTCTTTACTTCCTTTTCTTTTTCTTCAATTTCCCTTCCTTCTACAGTTTATATTTCTTCTTTTTCTATTCTTTCTTTTTCTATTTTCTCCTTCAACGTATGTTGATCCTTCTTAGCTTCTCTTGGAGTCATAAATTTCAACTTCATTTCATGTCTATCATGCCTCAAATAAAGGGAACGTTCATCAAGATTGAGCATTGTAAGATGAAGCGATGCCCATCTCAAAAGAAGATGACAAGGGTTCGTGGGAGCAATATCACATAATACTTCTTTCACACATTGTCTTGTACTGAATTTGATCCTTGCTTGATTCGGATGAAAGCTTGTTGGTAACATGAGTCTCTCCACCAATCTTTGGCTTAGAACATTGTTGTCGCTTTCATAAACGAATGCAACTAAACATGGGTGGCCTTCGATTAAACACCTTGTTCTCTACTACCTTTTCCATAATCTTTTTCTTTACTTCCTTTTCTTTTTCTTCAATTTCCCTTCCTTCTACAATCTATATTTCTTTTTTTTCTATTCTTTCTTTTTCTATTTTCTCCTTCAACGTATGTTGATCCTTCTTGGCTTGTCTTGGTGTCATGAATTTCAAATTCATTTCATGTCCCTCATGCCTCAAATAAAGGGAACGTTCATCAGGATTGAGCGTTGTAAGATGAAGCCATGCCCATCTCAAAAGAAGATGACAAGGGTTCGTGGGAGCAATATCACATAATACTTCTTTCACACATTGTCTTGTACTGAATTTGATCCTTGCTTGATTCGGATGAAAGCTTGTTGGTAACATGAGTTTCTCCACCAATCTTTGGCTTAGAACATTGTTGTCGCTTTCATAAACGAATGCAACTAAACATGGGTGCCCTTCGATTAAACACCTTGTTCTCTACTACCTTTTCCATAATCTTTTTCTTTACTTCCTTTTCTTTTTCTTCAATTTCCCTTCCTTCTACAATCTATATTTCTTCTTTTTCTATTCTTTCTTTTTCTATTTTCTCCTTCAACGTATGTTGATCCTTCTTGGCTTGTCTTGGTGTCATGAATTTCAAATTCATTTCATGTCCCTCATGCCTCAAATAAAGGAAACATTCATCAAGATTGAGCGTTGTAAAATGAAGCCATGCCCATCTCAAAAGAAGATGACAAGGGTTCGTACGAGCAATATCACATAATACTTCTTTCACACATTGTCCTGTACTGAATTTGATCCTTGCTTGATTCGGATGAAAGCTTGTTGGTAACTTGAGTTTCTCCACCAATCTTTGGCTTACAACATTGTTGTCGCTTTCGTAAACGAATGCAGCTAAACATGGGTGGCCTTCGATTAAACACCTTATTCTCTACTACCTTTTCCATAATAATTTTCTTTACTTCCTTTTCTTTTTCTTCAATTTTCCTTCCTTCTGCAGTTTATTTTTCTTCTTTTTCTATTCTTTCTTTTTCTATTTTCTCCTTCAACGTATGTTGATCCTTCTTGGCTTGTCTTGGTGTCATAAATTTGATCTTCATTTCATGTCCCTCATGCCTCAAATAAAAGGAACGTTCATCAAGATTGAGCATTGTAAAATGAAGCCATGCCCATCTCAAAAGAAGATGACAAGGGTTCGTGGGAGCAATATCACATAATACTTCTTTCACACATTGTCCTGTACTGAATTTGATCCTTGCTTGATTCAGATGAAAGCTTGTTGGTAATTTGAGTTTTTCACCAATCTTTGGCTTACAACATTGTTGTCACTTTCATAAATGAATGAAACTAAACATGGGTGGCCTTCGATTAAACACCTTGTTCTCTACTACCTTTTTCATAATCTTTTTCTTTACTTCCTTTTCTTTTTCTTCAATTTCCCTTCCTTCTGCAGTTTATTTTTCTTCTTTTTCAATCTTTCTTTTTCTATTTTCTCCTTCAACGTATGTTGATCCTTCTTGGCTTCTCTTGGTGTCAGAAATTTCAACTTCATTTCATGTCCCTTATGCCTCAAATAAAGGGAACGTTCATCAAGATTGTGCATTGTAAAATGAACCCATGCCCATCTCAAAAGAAGATGACAAGGGTTCGTGGGAGCAATATCACATAATACTTCCTTCACACATTGTCCTGTACTGAATTTGATCCTTGCTTGATTCGGATGAAAGCTTGTTGGTAACTTGAGTTTCTCCACCAATCTTTCGCTTACAACATTGTTGTCGCTTTCGTAAACGAATGCAGCTAAACATGGGTGGCCTTCGATTAAACACCTTATTCTCTACTACCTTTTCCATAATAATTTTCTTTACTTCCTTTTCTTTTTCTTCAATTTCCCTTCCTTCTACAGTTTATATTTCTTCTTTTTCTATTCTTTCTTTTTCTATTTTCTCCTTCAACGTATGTTGATCCTTCTTGGCTTGTCTTGGTGTCATAAATTTGATCTTCATTTCATGTCCCTCATGCCTCAAATAAAAGGAACGTTCATCAAGATTGAGCATTGTAAAATGAAGCCATGCCCATCTCAAAAGAAGATGACAAGGGTTCGTGGGAGCAATATCACATAATACTTCTTTCACACATTGTCCTGTACTGAATTTGATCCTTGCTTGATTCGGATGAAAGCTTGTTGGTAACTTGAGTTTCTCCACCAATCTTTGGCTTACAACATTGTTGTCGCTTTCGTAAACGAATGCAACTAAACATGGATGGCCTTCGATTAAACACCTTGTTCTCTACTACCTTTTCATTAATCTTTTTCTTTACTTCCTTTTCTTTTTCTTCAATTTCCCTTCCTTCTGCAGTTTATTTTTCTTCTTTTTCTATTCTTTCTTTTTCTATTTTCTCCTTCAACGTATGTTGATCCTTCTTGGCTTGTCTTGGTGTCATAAATTTCAAATTCATTTCATGTCCCTCATGCCTCAAATAAAGGGAACGTTCATCAAGATTGAGCATTGTAAAATGAAGCCATGCCCATCTGAAAGGAAGATGACAAGGGTTCGTGGGAGCAATATCACATAATACTTCTTTCACACATTGTCCTGTACTGAATTTGATCCTTGCTTGATTCGGATGAAAGCTTGTTGGTAACTTGAGTTTCTCCACCAATCTTTGGCTTACAACATTGTTGTCGCTTTCGTAAACGAATGCAACTAAACATGGATGGCCTTCGATTAAACACCTTGTTCTCTACTACCTTTTCATTAATCTTTTTCTTTACTTCCTTTTCTTTTTCTTCAATTTCCCTTCCTTCTGCAGTTTATTTTTCTTCTTTTTCTATTCTTTCTTTTTCTATTTTCTCCTTCAACGTATGTTGATCCTTCTTGGCTTGTCTTGGTGTCATAAATTTCAAATTCATTTCATGTCCCTCATGCCTCAAATAAAGGGAACGTTTATCAAGATTGAGCATCGTAAAATGAAGCCATGCCCATCTCAAAAGTAGATGACAAGGGTTCGTGGGAGCAATATCACATAATACTTCTTTCACACATTGTCCTGTACTGAATTGGATCCTTGCTTGATTTGGATGAAAGCTTGTTGGTAACTTGAGTTTCTCCACCAATCTTTGGCTTACAACATTGTTGTCACTTTCGTAAACGAATGCAGCTAAACATGGGTGGCCTTCGATTAAACACCTTATTCTCTACTACCTTTTCCATAATAATTTTCTTTACTTCCTTTTCTTTTTCTTCAATTTCCCTTCCTTTTGCAGTTTATTTTTCTTCTTTTTCTATTCTTTCTTTTTCTATTTTCTCCTTCAACGTATGTTGATCCTTCTTGGCTTGTCTTGGTGTCATAAATTTGATCTTCATTTCATGTCCCTCATGCCTCAAATAAAAGGAACGTTCATCAAGATTGAGCATTGTAAAATGAAGCCATGCCCATCTCAAAAGAAGATGACAAGGGTTCGTGGGAGCAATATCACATAATACTTCTTTCACACATTGTCCTGTACTGAATTTGATCCTAGCTTGATTCAGATGAAAGCTTGTTGGTAACTTGAGGTTCTCCATCAATCTTTTTCTTACAACATTGTTGTCGCTTTCGTAAACGAATGCAACTAAACATGGGTGGCTTTCGATTAAACACCTTGTTCTCTACTACCTTTTCCATAATCTTTTTCTTTACTTCCTTTTCTTTATCTTCAATATCCCTTCCTTCTGCAGTTTATTTTTCTTCTTTTTCAATCTTTCTTTTTCTATTTTCTCCTTCAACGTATGTTGATCCTTCTTGGCTTCTCTTGGTGTCAGAAATTTCAACTTCATTTCATGTCCCTTATGCCTCAAATAAAGGGAACGTTCATCAAGATTGTGCATTGTAAAATGAACCCATGCCCATCTCAAAAGAAGATGACAAGGGTTCGTGGGAGCAATATCACATAATACTTCGTTCACACATTGTCCTGTACTGAATTTGATCCTTGCTTGATTCGGATGAAAGCTTGCTGGTAACTTGAGTTTCTCCACCAATCTTTCGCTTACAACATTGTTGTCGCTTTCGTAAACGAATGCAGCTAAACATGGGTGGCCTTCGATTAAACACCTTATTCTCTACTACCTTTTCCATAATAATTTTCTTTACTTCCTTTTCTTTTTCTTCAATTTCCCTTCCTTCTACAGTTTATATTTCTTCTTTTTCTATTCTTTCTTTTTCTATTTTCTCCTTCAACGTATGTTGATCCTTCTTGGCTTGTCTTGGTGTCATAAATTTGATCTTCATTTCATGTCCCTCATGCCTCAAATAAAAGGAACGTTCATCAAGATTGAGCATTGTAAAATGAAGCCATGCCCATCTCAAAAGAAGATGACAAGGGTTCGTGGGAGCAATATCACATAATACTTCTTTCACACATTGTCCTGTACTGAATTTGATCCTTGCTTGATTCGGATGAAAGCTTGTTGGTAACTTGAGTTTCTCCACCAATCTTTGGCTTACAACATTGTTGTCGCTTTCGTAAACGAATGCAACTAAACATGGATGGCCTTCGATTAAACACCTTGTTCTCTACTACCTTTTCATTAATCTTTTTCTTTACTTCCTTTTCTTTTTCTTCAATTTCCCTTCCTTCTGCAGTTTATTTTTCTTCTTTTTCTATTCTTTCTTTTTCTATTTTCTCCTTCAACGTATGTTGATCCTTCTTGGCTTGTCTTGGTGTCATAAATTTCAAATTCATTTCATGTCCCTCATGCCTCAAATAAAGGGAACGTTCATCAAGATTGAGCATTGTAAAATGAAGCCATGCCCATCTGAAAGGAAGATGACAAGGGTTCGTGGGAGCAATATCGCATAATACTTCTTTCACACATTGTCCTGTACTGAATTTGATCCTTGCTTGATTCGGATGAAAGCTTGTTGGTAACTTGAGTTTCTCCACCAATCTTTGGCTTACAACATTGTTGTCGCTTTCGTAAACGAATGCAACTAAACATGGATGGCCTTTGATTAAACACCTTGTTCTCTACTACCTTTTCATTAATCTTTTTCTTTACTTCCTTTTCTTTTTCTTCAATTTCCCTTCCTTCTGCAGTTTATTTTTCTTCTTTTTCTATTCTTTCTTTTTCTATTTTCTCCTTCAACGTATGTTGATCCTTCTTGGCTTGTCTTGGTGTCATAAATTTCAAATTCATTTCATGTCCCTCATGCCTCAAATAAAGGGAACGTTTATCAAGATTGAGCATCGTAAAATGAAGCCATGCCCATCTCAAAAGTAGATGACAAGGGTTCGTGGGAGCAATATCACATAATACTTCTTTCACACATTGTCCTGTACTGAATTGGATCCTTGCTTGATTTGGATGAAAGCTTGTTGGTAACTTGAGTTTCTCCACCAATCTTTGGCTTACAACATTGTTGTCACTTTCGTAAACGAATGCAGCTAAACATGGGTGGCCTTCGATTAAACACCTTGTTCTCTACTACCTTTTCCATAATAATTTTCTTTACTTCCTTTTCTTTTTCTTCAATTTCCCTTCCTTCTACAGTTTATATTTCTTCTTTTTCTATTCTTTCTTTTTCTATTTTCTCCTTCAACGTATGTTGATCCTTCTTGGCTTGTCTTGGTGTCATAAATTTGATCTTCATTTCATGTCCCTCATGCCTCAAATAAAAGGAACGTTCATCAAGATTGAGCATTGTAAAATGAAGCCATGCCCATCTCAAAAGAAGATGACAAGGGTTCGTGGGAGCAATATCACATAATACTTCTTTCACACATTGTCCTGTACTGAATTTGATCCTTGCTTGATTCGGATGAAAGCTTGTTGGTAACTTGAGTTTCTCCACCAATCTTTGGCTTACAACATTGTTGTCGCTTTCGTAAACGAATGCAACTAAACATGGATGGCCTTCGATTAAACACCTTGTTCTCTACTACCTTTTCATTAATCTTTTTCTTTACTTCCTTTTCTTTTTCTTCAATTTCCCTTCCTTCTGCAGTTTATTTTTCTTCTTTTTCTATTCTTTCTTTTTCTATTTTCTCCTTCAACGTATGTTGATCCTTCTTGGCTTGTCTTGGTGTCATAAATTTCAAATTCATTTCATGTCCCTCATGCCTCAAATAAAGGGAACGTTCATCAAGATTGAGCATTGTAAAATGAAGCCATGCCCATCTGAAAGGAAGATGACAAGGGTTCGTGGGAGCAATATCGCATAATACTTTTTTCACACATTGTCCTGTACTGAATTTGATCCTTGCTTGATTCGGATGAAAGCTTGTTGGTACCTTGAGTTTCTCCACCAATCTTTGGCTTACAACATTGTTGTCGCTTTCGTAAACGAATGCAACTAAACATGGATGGCCTTCGATTAAACACCTTGTTCTCTACTACCTTTTCCATAATCTTTTTCTTTACTTCCTTTTCTTTTTCTTCAATTTCCCTTCCTTCTGCAGTTTATTTTTCTTCTTTTTCTATTCTTTCTTTTTCTATTTTCTCCTTCAACGTATGTTGATCCTTCTTGGCTTGTCTTGGTGTCATAAATTTGATCTTCATTTCATGTCCCTTATGCCTCAAATAAAGGGAACGTTCATCAAGATTGAGCATTGTAAAATGAAGCCATGCCCATCTCAAAAGAAGATGACAAGGGTTCGTGGGAGCAATATCACATAATACTTCTTTCATACATTGTCCTGTACTGAATTTGATCCTTGCTTGATTCGGATGAAAGCTTGTTGGTAACTTGAGTTTCTCCACCAATCTTTGGCTTACAACATTGTTGTCGCTTTCGTAAATGAATGCAACTAAACATGGGTGGCCTTCGATTAAACACCTTGTTCTCTACTACCTTTTTCACAATCTTTTTCTTTACTTCCTTTTCTTTTTCTTCAATTTCCCTTCCTTCTGCAGTTTATATTTCTTCATTTTCTATTCTTTCTTTTTCTATTTTCTCCTTCAATGTATGTTGATCCTTCTTGGCTTGTCTTGGTGTCATGAATTTCAACTTGATTTCATATCCCTCATTCCTCAAATAAAGGGAACGTTCATTAAGATTGAGCGTTTTAAAATGAACCCATGCCCATCTCAAAAGAAGATGACAAGGGTTCGTGGGAGCAATATCACATAATACTTCTTTCATACATTGTCCTGTACTGAATTTGATCCTTGCTTGATTCGGATGAAAGCTTGTTGGTAACTTGAGTTTCTCCACCAATCTTTGGCTTACAACATTGTTGTCGCTTTCGTAAACGAATGCAACTAAACATGGATGGCCTTCGATTAAACACCTTGTTCTCTACTACCTTTTCCATAATCTTTTTCTTTACTTCCTTTTCTTTTTCTTCAATTTCCCTTCCTTCTGCAGTTTATTTTTCTTCTTTTTCTATTCTTTCTTTTTCTATTTTCTCCTTCAACGTATGTTGATCCTTCTTGGCTTGTCTTGGTGTCATGAATTTCAACTTGATTTCATATCCCTCATTCCTCAAATAAAGGGAACGTTCATTAAGATTGAGCGTTTTAAAATGAACCCATGCCCATCTCAAAAGAAGATGACAAGGGTTCGTGGGAGCAATATCACATAATACTTCTTTCATACATTGTCCTGTACTGAATTTGATCCTTGCTTGATTCGGATGAAAGCTTGTTGGTAACTTGAGTTTCTCCACCAATCTTTGGCTTACAACATTGTTGTCGCTTTCGTAAACGAATGCAACTAAACATGGATGGCCTTCGATTAAACACCTTGTTCTCTACTACCTTTTCCATAATCTTTTTCTTTACTTCCTTTTCTTTTTCTTCAATTTCCCTTCCTTCTGCAGTTTATTTTTCTTCTTTTTCTATTCTTTCTTTTTCTATTTTCTCCTTCAACGTATGTTGATCCTTCTTGGCTTGTCTTGGTGTCATGAATTTCAACTTGATTTCATGTCCCTCATTCCTCAAATAAAGGGAACGTTCATCAAGATTGAGCATTGTAAAATGAAGCCATGCCCATCTGAAAGGAAGATGACAAGGGTTCGTGGGAGCAATATCCCATAATACTTTTTTCACACATTGTCCTGTACTGAATTTGATCCTTGCTTGATTCAGATGAAAGCTTGTTGGTAACTTGAGTTTCTCCATCAATCTTTGGCTTACAACATTGTTGTCGCTTTCGTAAACGAATGCAACTAAACATGGGTGGCCTTCGATTAAACACCTTGTTCTCTACTACCTTTTTCATAATCTTTTTCTTTACTTCCTTTTCTTTTTCTTCAATTTCCCTTCCTTCTGCAGTTTATTTTTCTTCTTTTTCTATTCTTTCTTTTTCTATTTTCTCCTTCAACGTATGTTGATCCTTCTTGGCTTGTCTTGGTGTCATAAATTTGATCTTCATTTCATGTCCCTCATGCCTCAAATAAAGGGAACGTTCATCAAGATTGAGCATTGTAAAATGAAGCCATGCCCATCTGAAAGGAAGATGACAAGGGTTCGTGGGAGCAATATCACATAATACTTTTTTCACACATTGTCCTGTACTGAATTTGATCCTTGCTTGATTCAGATGAAAGCTTGTTGGTAACTTGAGTTTCTCCATCAATCTTTTGCTTACAACATTGTTGTCGCTTTCGTAAACGAATGCAACTAAACATGGGTGGCTTTCGATTAAACACCTTGTTCTCTACTACCTTTTCCATAATCTTTTTCTTTACTTCCTTTTCTTTATCTTCAATATCCCTTCCTTCTGCAGTTTATTTTTCTTCTTTTTCTATTCTTTCTTTTTCTATTTTCTCCTTGAACGTATGTTGATCCTTCTTGGCTTCTTTTGGTGTCATAAATTTCAACTTCATTTCATGTCCCTCATGCCTCAAATAAAGGGAACGTTCATCAAGATTGAGCATTGTAAAATGAAGCCATGCCCATCTCAAAAGAAGATGACAAGGGTTCGTGGGAGCAATATCACATAATACTTCTTTCACACATTGTCCTATACTGAATTTGATCCTTGCTTGATTCGGATGAAAGCTTGTTGGTAACATGAGTTTCTCCTCCAATCTTTGGCTTACAACATTGTTGTCGCTTTCGTAAACGAATGCAGCTAAACATGGGTGGCTTTCGATTAAACACCTTATTCTCTACTACCTTTTCCATAATAATTTTCTTTACTTCCGTTTCTTTTTCTTCAATTTCCCTTCCTTCTGTAGTTTATTTTTCTTCTTTTTCTATTCTTTCTTTTTCTATTTTCTCCTTCAACGTATGTTGATCCTTCTTGGCTTGTCTTGGTGTCATAAATTTGATCTTCATTTCATGTCCCTCATGCCGCAAATAAAAGGAACGTTCATCAAGATTGAGCATTGTAAAATGAAGCGATGCCCATCTCAAAAGAAGATGACAAGGGTTCGTGGGAGCAATATCACATAATACTTCTTTCACACATTGTCCTGTACTGAATTTGATCCTTGCTTGATTCAGATGAAAGCTTGTTGGTAATTTGAGTTTTTCACCAATCTTTGGCTTACAACATTGTTGTCACTTTCATAAATGAATGAAACTAAACATGGGTGGCCTTCGATTAAACACCTTGTTCTCTACTACCTTTTTCATAATCTTTTTCTTTACTTCCTTTTCTTTTTCTTCAATTTCCCTTCCTTCTGCAGTTTATTTTTCTTCTTTTTCTATTCTTTCTTTTTCTATTTTCTCCTTCAACGTATGTTGATCCTTCTTGGCTTGTCTTGGTGTCATAAATTTGATCTTCATTTCATGTCCCTCATGCCTCAAATAAAGGGAACGTTCATCAAGATTGAGCATTGTAAAATGAAGCCATGCCCATCTGAAAGGAAGATGACAAGGGTTCGTGGGAACAATATCACATAATACTTTTTTCACACATTGTCCTGTACTGAATTTGATCCTTGCTTGATTCAGATGAAAGCTTGTTGGTAACTTGAGTTTCTCCATCAATCTTTTGCTTACAACATTGTTGTCGCTTTCGTAAACGAATGCAACTAAACATGGGTGGCCTTCGATTAAACACCTTGTTCTCTACTACCTTTTTCATAATCTTTTTCTTTACTTCCTTTTCTTTTTCTTCAATTTCCCTTCCTTCTGCAGTTTATTTTTCTTCTTTTTCTATTTTCTCCTTCAACGTATGTTGATCCTTCTTGGCTTGTCTTGGTGTCATAAATTTGATCTTCATTTCATGTCCCTCATGCCTCAAATAAAGGGAACGTTCATCAAGATTGAGCATTGTAAAATGAAGCCATGCCCATCTCAAAAGAAGATGACAAGGGTTCGTGGGAGCAATATCACATAATACTTCTTTCATACATTGTCCTGTACTGAATTTGATCCTTGCTTGATTCGGATGAAAGCTTGTTGGTAACTTGAGTTTCTCCACCAATCTTTGGCTTACAACATTGTTGTCGCTTTCGTAAATGAATGCAACTAAACATGGGTGGCCTTCGATTAAACACCTTGTTCTCTACTACCTTTTTCACAATCTTTTTCTTTACTTCCTTTTCTTTTTCTTCAATTTCCCTTCCTTCTGCAGTTTATATTTCTTCATTTTCTATTCTTTCTTTTTCTATTTTCTCCTTCAATGTATGTTGATCCTTCTTGGCTTGTCTTGGTGTCATGAATTTCAACTTGATTTCATATCCCTCATTCCTCAAATAAAGGGAACGTTCATTAAGATTGAGCGTTTTAAAATGAACCCATGCCCATCTCAAAAGAAGATGACAAGGGTTCGTGGGAGCAATATCACATAATACTTCTTTCATACATTGTCCTGTACTGAATTTGATCCTTGCTTGATTCGGATGAAAGCTTGTTGGTAACTTGAGTTTCTCCACCAATCTTTGGCTTACAACATTGTTGTCGCTTTCGTAAACGAATGCAACTAAACATGGATGGCCTTCGATTAAACACCTTGTTCTCTACTACCTTTTCCATAATCTTTTTCTTTACTTCCTTTTCTTTTTCTTCAATTTCCCTTCCTTCTGCAGTTTATTTTTCTTCTTTTTCTATTCTTTCTTTTTCTATTTTCTCCTTCAACGTATGTTGATCCTTCTTGGCTTGTCTTGGTGTCATAAATTTGATCTTCATTTCATGTCCCTTATGCCTCAAATAAAGGGAACGTTCATCAAGATTGAGCATTGTAAAATGAAGCCATGCCCATCTCAAAAGAAGATGACAAGGGTTCGTGGGAGCAATATCACATAATACTTCTTTCATACATTGTCCTGTACTGAATTTGATCCTTGCTTGATTCGGATGAAAGCTTGTTGGTAACTTGAGTTTCTCCACCAATCTTTGGCTTACAACATTGTTGTCGCTTTCGTAAATGAATGCAACTAAACATGGGTGGCCTTCGATTAAACACCTTGTTCTCTACTACCTTTTTCACAATCTTTTTCTTTACTTCCTTTTCTTTTTCTTCAATTTCCCTTCCTTCTGCAGTTTATATTTCTTCATTTTCTATTCTTTCTTTTTCTATTTTCTCCTTCAATGTATGTTGATCCTTCTTGGCTTGTCTTGGTGTCATGAATTTCAACTTGATTTCATATCCCTCATTCCTCAAATAAAGGGAACGTTCATTAAGATTGAGCGTTTTAAAATGAACCCATGCCCATCTCAAAAGAAGATGACAAGGGTTCGTGGGAGCAATATCACATAATACTTCTTTCATACATTGTCCTGTACTGAATTTGATCCTTGCTTGATTCGGATGAAAGCTTGTTGGTAACTTGAGTTTCTCCACCAATCTTTGGCTTACAACATTGTTGTCGCTTTCGTAAACGAATGCAACTAAACATGGATGGCCTTCGATTAAACACCTTGTTCTCTACTACCTTTTCCATAATCTTTTTCTTTACTTCCTTTTCTTTTTCTTCAATTTCCCTTCCTTCTGCAGTTTATTTTTCTTCTTTTTCTATTCTTTCTTTTTCTATTTTCTCCTTCAACGTATGTTGATCCTTCTTGGCTTGTCTTGGTGTCATAAATTTGATCTTCATTTCATGTCCCTTATGCCTCAAATAAAGGGAACGTTCATCAAGATTGAGCATTGTAAAATGAAGCCATGCCCATCTCAAAAGAAGATGACAAGGGTTCGTGGGAGCAATATCACATAATACTTCTTTCATACATTGTCCTGTACTGAATTTGATCCTTGCTTGATTCGGATGAAAGCTTGTTGGTAACTTGAGTTTCTCCACCAATCTTTGGCTTACAACATTGTTGTCGCTTTCGTAAATGAATGCAACTAAACATGGGTGGCCTTCGATTAAACACCTTGTTCTCTACTACCTTTTTCACAATCTTTTTCTTTACTTCCTTTTCTTTTTCTTCAATTTCCCTTCCTTCTGCAGTTTATATTTCTTCATTTTCTATTCTTTCTTTTTCTATTTTCTCCTTCAATGTATGTTGATCCTTCTTGGCTTGTCTTGGTGTCATGAATTTCAACTTGATTTCATATCCCTCATTCCTCAAATAAAGGGAACGTTCATTAAGATTGAGCGTTTTAAAATGAACCCATGCCCATCTCAAAAGAAGATGACAAGGGTTCGTGGGAGCAATATCACATAATACTTCTTTCACACATTGCCTTGTACTGAATTTGATCCTTTTTTGATTCGGATGAAAGCTTGTTGAGTTTTTCACCAATCTTTGGCTTACAACATTGTTGTCGCTTTCGTAAATGAATGAAACTAAACATGGGTGGCCTTCGATTAAACACCTTGTTCTCTACTACCTTTTTCATAATCTTTTTCTTTACTTCCTTTTCTTTTTCTTCAATTTCCCTTCCTTCTGCAGTTTATTTTTCTTCTTTTTCTATTCTTTCTTTTTCTATTTTCTCCTTCAACGTATGTTGATCCTTCTTGGCTTGTCTTGGTGTCATAAATTTCAACTTCATTTCATGTCCCTTATGCCTCAAATAAAGGGAACGTTCATCAAGATTGTGCATTGTAAAATGAACCCATGCCCATCTCAAAAGAAGATGACAAGGGTTCGTGGGAGCAATATCACATAATACTTCTTTCACACATTGTCCTATACTGAATTTGATCCTTGCTTGATTCGGATGAAAGCTTGTTGGTAACTTGAGTTTCTCCACCAATCTTTCGCTTACAACATTGTTGTCGCTTTCGTAAACGAATGCAGCTAAACATGGGTGGCCTTCGATTAAACACCTTATTCTCTACTACCTTTTCCATAATAATTTTCTTTACTTCCTTTTCTTTTTCTTCAATTTCCCTTCCTTCTGCAGTTTATTTTTCTTCTTTTTCTATTCTTTCTTTTTCTATTTTCTCCTTCAACGTATGTTGATCCTTCTTGGCTTGTCTTGGTGTCATAAATTTGATCTTCATTTCATGTCCCTCATGCCGCAAATAAAAGGAACGTTCATCAAGATTGAGCGTTTTAAAGTGAACCCATGCCCATCTCAAAAGAAGATGACAAGGGTTCGTGGGAGCAATATCACATAATACTTCTTTCACACATTGCCTTGTACTGAATTTGATCCTTTTTTGATTCGGATGAAAGCTTGTTGAGTTTTTCACCAATCTTTGGCTTACAACATTGTTGTCGCTTTCGTAAATGAATGAAACTAAACATGGGTGGCCTTCGATTAAACACCTTGTTCTCTGCTACCTTTTTCATAATCTTTTTCTTTACTTCCTTTTCTTTTTCTTCAATTTCCCTTCCTTCTGCAGTTTATTTTTCTTCTTTTTCTATTCTTTCTTTTTCTATTTTCTCCTTCAACGTATGTTGATCCTTCTTGGCTTGTCTTGGTGTCAGAAATTTCAACTTCATTTCATGTCCCTTATGCCTCAAATAAAGGGAACGTTCATCAAGATTGTGCATTGTAAAATGAACCCATGCCCATCTCAAAAGAAGATGACAAGGGTTCGTGGGAGCAATATCACATAATACTTCTTTCACACATTGTCCTATACTGAATTTGATCCTTGCTTGATTCGGATGAAAGCTTGTTGGTAACTTGAGTTTCTCCACCAATCTTTCGCTTACAACATTGTTGTCGCTTTCGTAAACGAATGTAGCTAAACATGGGTGGCCTTCGATTAAACACCTTATTCTCTACTACCTTTTCCATAATAATTTTCTTTACTTCCTTTTCTTTTTCTTCAATTTCCCTTCCTTCTGCAGTTTATTTTTCTTCTTTTTCTATTCTTTCTTTTTCTATTTTCTCCTTCAACGTATGTTGATCCTTCTTGGCTTGTCTTGGTGTCATAAATTTGATCTTCATTTCATGTCCCTCATGCCGCAAATAAAAGGAACGTTCATCAAGATTGAGCATTGTAAAATGAAGCCATGCCCATCTCAAAAGAAGATGACAAGGGTTCGTGGGAGCAATATCACATAATACTTCTTTCACACATTGTCCTGTACTGAATTTGATCCTTGCTTGATTCAGATGAAAGCTTGTTGGTAACTTGAGTTTCTCCATCAATCTTTTGCTTACAACATTGTTGTCGCTTTCGTAAACGAATGCAACTAAACATGGGTGGCTTTCGATTAAACACCTTGTTCTCTACTACCTTTTCCATAATCTTTTTCTTTGCTTCCATTTCTTTATCTTCAATATCCCTTCCTTCTGCAGTTTATTTTTCTTCTTTTTCTATTCTTTCTTTTTCTATTTTCTCCTTGAACGTATGTTGATCCTTCTTGGCTTCTTTTGGTGTCATAAATTTCAACTTCATTTCATGTCCCTCATGCCTCAAATAAAGGGAACGTTCATCAAGATTGAGCATTGTAAAATGAAGCCATGCCCATCTGAAAGGAAGATGACAAGGGTTCGTGGGAGCAATATCACATAATACTTTTTTCACACATTGTCCTGTACTGAATTTGATCCTTGCTTGATTCGGATGAAAGCTTGTTGGTAACTTGAGTTTCTCCACCAATCTTTGGCTTACAACATTGTTGTCGCTTTCGTAAGCGAATGCAACTAAAAATGGATGGCCTTCGATTAAACACCTTGTTCTCTACTACCTTTTCCATAATCTTTTTCTTTATTTCCTTTTCTTTTTCTTCAATTTCCCTTCCTTCTGCAGTTTATTTTTCTTCTTTTTCTATTCTTTCTTTTTCTATTTTCTCCTTCAACGTATGTTGATCCTTCTTGGCTTGTCTTGGTGTCATAAATTTGATCTTCATTTCATGTCCCTCATGCCTCAAATAAAGGGAACGTTCATTAAGATTGAGCGTTTTAAAATGAACCCATGCCCATCTCAAAAGAAGATGACAAGAGTTCGTGGGAGCAATATCACATAATACTTCTTTCACACATTGTCTTGTACTGAATTTGATCCTTACTTGATTCGGATGAAAGCTTGTTGGTAACTTGAGTTTCTCCACCAATCTTTGGCTTACAACATTGTTGTCGCTTTCGTAAACGAATGCAAGTAAACATGGGTGGCTTTCGATTAAACACCTTGTTCTCTACTACCTTTTCCATATTCTTTTTCTTTACTTCCTTTTCTTTTTCTTCAATTTCCCTTCCTTCTGCAGTTTATTTTTCTTCTTTTTCAATCTTTCTTTTTCTATTTTCTCCTTCAACGTATGTTGATCCTTCTTGGCTTGTCTTGGTGTCATAAATTTGATCTTCATTTCATGTCCCTCATGCCTCAAATAAAGGGAACGTTCATCAAGATTGAGCATTGTAAAATGAAGCCATGCCCATCTCAAAAGAAGATGACAAGGGTTCGTGGGAGCAATATCACATAATACTTCTTTCACACATTGTCCTGTACTGAATTTGATCCTTGCTTGATTCGGATGAAAGCTTGTAGGTAACTTGAGTTTCTCCACCAATCTTTGGCTTACAACATTGTTGTCGCTTTCGTAAACGAATGCAACTAAACATGGGTGGCCTTCGATTAAACACCTTGTTCTCTACTACCTTTTCCATATTCTTTTTCTTTACTTCCTTTTCTTTTTCTTCAATTTCCCTTCCTTCTGCAGTTTATTTTTCTTCTTTTTCAATCTTTCTTTTTCTATTTTCTCCTTCAACGTATGTTGATCCTTCTTGGCTTGTCTTGGTGTCATAAATTTGATCTTCATTTCATGTCCCTCATGCCTCAAATAAAGGGAACGTTCATAATGATTGAGCATTGTAAAATGAAGCCATGCCCATCTCAAAAGAAGATGACAAGGGTTCATGGGAGCAATATCACATAATACTTCTTTCACACATTGTCCTGTACTGAATTTGATCCTTGCTTGATTCGGATGAAAGCTTGTTGGTAACTTGAGTTTCTCCACCAATCTTTGGCATACAACATTGTTGTCGCTTTCGTACCCGAATGCAGCTAAACATGGGTGGCCTTCGATTAAACACCTTATTCTCTACTACCTTTTCCATAATCATTTTCTTTACTTCCTTTTCTTTTTCTTCAATTTCCATTCCTTCTGCACTTTATTTTTCTTCTTTTTCAATCTTTCTTTTTCTATTTTCTCCTTCAACGTATGTTGATCCTTCTTGGCTTCTCTTGGTGTCAGAAATTTCAACTTCATTTCATGTCCCTCATGCCTCAAATAAAGGGAACATCCATTAAGATTGAGCGTTTTAAAATGAAGCCATGCGCATCTCAAAAGAAAATGACAAGAGTTCAAGGGAGCAATATCACATAATACTTCTTTCACACATTGTCCTGTACTGAATTTGATCCTTGCTTCATTCGGATGAAAGCTTGTTGGTAACTTGAGTTTCTCTACCAATCTTTGGCTTACAACATTGTTGTCGCTTTCGTAAACGAATGCAGCTAAACATGGGTGGCCTTCGATTAAACACCTTGTTCTCTACTACCTTTTCCATAATCTTTTCATTTACTTCCTTTTCTTTATCTTCAATTTCCCTTCCTTCTACAGTTTATATTTCTTCTTTTTCTATTCTTTCTTTTTCTATTTTCTCCTTCAATGTATGTTGATCCTTCTTGGCTTGTCTTGGTGTCATAAATTTCAACTTCATTTCATGTCCCTCATTCCTCAAATAAAGGGAACGTTCATCAAGATTGAGTGTTTTAAAATGAACCCATGCCCATGTCAAAAGAAGATGACAAGGATTCGTGGGAGCAATCTCACATAATACTTCTTTCACACATTGCCTTGTACTGAATTTGATCCTTTTTTGATTCGGATGAAAGCTTTTTGGTAATTTGAGTTTTTCACCAATCTTTGGCTTACAACATTATTGTCGCTTTCGTAAACGAATGCAACTAAACATGGGTGACCTTCCATTAAACACCTTGTTCTCTACTACCTTTTTCATAATCTTTTTCTTTACTTCCTTTCCTTTTTCTTCAATTTGCCTTCCTTCTGCAGTTTATATTTCTTCTTTTTCTATTCTTTCTTTTTCTATTTTCTCCTTCAACGTATGTTGATCCTTCTTGACTTGTCTTGGTGTCATAAATTTCAACTTCATTTCATGTCCCTCATTCCTCAAATAAAGGGAACGTTCATCAAGATTGAGTGTTTTAAAATGAACCCATGCCCATGTCAAAAGAAGATGACAAGGGTTCGTGGGAGCAGTATCACATAATACTTCTTTCACACGTTGTCCTGTACTGAATTTAATCCTTGCTTGATTCGGATGAAAGCTTATTGGTAACTTGAGTTTCTCTACCAATCTTTGGCTTACAACATTTTTGTCGCTTTCGTAAACGAATGCAACTAAACATGGGTGGCCTTCGATTAAACACCTTATTCTCTACTACCTTTTCCATAATCGTTTTCTTTATTTCCTTTTCTTTTTCTTCAACTTCCATTCCTTCTGCAGTTTATATTTCTTCTTTTTCTATTCTTTCTTTTTCTATTTTCTCCTTCAACGTATGTTGATCCTTCTTGGCTTGTCTTGGTGTCATAAATTTGAACTTCATTTCATGTCCCTCATGCCTCAAATAAAGGGAACGTTCATCAAGATTGAGCATTGTAAAATGAACCCATGCCTATCTCAAAAGAAGATGACAAGAGTTCGTGGGAGCAATATCACATAATACTTCTTTCACACATTGTCTTGTACTGAATTTGATCCTTGCTTGATTCGGATGAAAGCTTGTCGGTAATTTGAGTTTTTCTCCAATCTTTGGCTTACAACATTATTGTCGCTTTCGTAAACGAATGCAACTAAACATGGGTGGCCTTCGATTAAACACCTTGTTCTCTACTACCTTTTTCACAATCTATTTCTTTACTTCCTTTTCTTTTTCTTCAATTTCCCTTCCTTCTGCAGTTTATATTTCTTCTTTTTCTATTTTCTCCTTCAACGTATGTTGATCCTTCGTGGCTTCTATTGGTGTCATGAATTTCAAATTCATTTCATGTCCCTCATGCCTCAAATAAAGGGAACATTTATCAAGATTAAGCGTTTTAAAATGAAGCCATGCCCATCTCAAAAGAAGATGACAAGAGTTCGTGGGAATAATATCACATAATACTTCTTTTACAAATTGTCCTGTACTGAATTTGATCCTTGCTTGATTCGGATGAAAGCTTGTTGGTAACTTGAGTTTTTCTACCTATCTTTGGCTTACAACATTGTTGTCGCTTTCGTAAACGAATGCAACTAAACATAGGTGGCTTTCGATTAAACACCTTGTTCTCTACTACCTTTTCCATAATCTTTTTCTTTACTTCCTTTTCTTTTTCTTCAATTTCCCTTCCTTCTGCAGTTTCTTTTTCTTCTTTTTCTATTATTTCTTTTTCTATTTTCTCCTTCAACGTATGTTGATCCTTCTTGGCTTGTCTTGGTTTCATAAATTTGAACTTCATTTCATGTCCCTCATTCCTCAAATAAAGGGAACGTTCATTAAGATTGAGCACTTTAAAATGAACCCATGCCCATCTCAAAAGAAGATGACAAGAGTTCGTGGGAGCAAAATCACATAATACTTCTTTCACACATTGTCCTGTACTGAATTTTATCCTTGCTTGATTCGGATGAAATCTTGTTGGTAACTTGAGTTTCTCCACCAATCTTTGGCTTACAACATTGTTGTCGCTTTCGTAAATGAATGCAACTAAACATGGGTGGCCTTCGATTAAACACCTTGTTCTCTACTACCTTTTTCATAATCTTTTTCTTTACTTCCTTTTCTTTTTCTTCAATTTCCCTTCCTTCTGCAGTTTATTTTTCTTCTTTTCAATCTTTCTTTTTCTATTTTCTCCTTCAACGTATGTTGATCCTTCTTGGCTTCTCTTTGTGTCAGAAATTTCAACTTCATTTCATGTCCCTTATGCCTCAAATAAAGGGAACGTTCATCAAGATTGTGCATTGTAAAATGAAGCCATGCCCATCTCAAAAGAAGATGACAAGGGTTCGTGGGAGCAATCTCACATAATACTTCTTTCACACATTGCCTTGTACTGAATTTGATCCTTTTTTGATTCGGATGAAAGCTTTTTGGTAATTTCAGTTTTTCACCAATCTTTGGCTTACAACATTATTGTCGCTTTCATAAACAAAAGCAACTAAACATGGGTGGCCTTCGATTAAACACCTTGTTCTCTACTACCTTTTCCATAATCTTTTTCTTTACTTCCTTTTCTTTTTCTTCAATTTCCCTTCCTTCTGCAGTTTATATTTCTTCTTTTTCTATTCTTTCTTTTTCTATTTTCTCCTTCAATGTATGTTGATCCTTCTTGGCTTGTCTTGGTGTCATGAATTTCAACTTGATTTCATGTCCCTCATTCCTCAAATAAAGGAAACGTTCATTAAGATTGAGCGTTTTAAAATGAACCCATGCCCATCTCAAAAGAAGATGACAAGAGTTCGTGGGAGCAAAATCACATAATACTTCTTTCACACATTGTCCTGTACTGAATTTTATCCTTGCTTGATTCATATGAAATCTTGTTGGTAACTTGAGTTTCTCCACCAATCTTTGGCTTACAACATTGTTGTAGCTTTCGTAAATGAATGAAACTAAACATGGGTGGCCTTCGATTAAACACCTTGTTGTCTACTACCGTTTCCATAATCTTTTTCTTTACTTCCTATTCTTTTTCTTCAATTTCCCTTCCTTCTCCAGTTTATTTTTCTTCTTTTTCTATTCATTCTTTTTCTATTTTCTCCTTCAACGTATGTTGATCCTTCTTGGCTTGTCTTGGTGTCATAAATTTGATCTTCATTTCATGTCCCTCATGCTTCAAATAAAGGGAACGTTCATCAAGATTGAGCATCGTAAAATGAAGCCATGCCCATCTCAAAAGTAGATGACACAAGGGTTCGTGGGAGCAATATCACATAATCCTTCTCTCACACATTGTCTTGTATTGAATTTGATCCTTGCTTGATTCGGATGAAAGCTTGTAGGTAACTTGAGTTTCTCCACCAATCTTTGGCTTACAACATTGTTGTCGCTTTCGTAAACGAATGCAACTAAACATGGGTGGCCTTCGATTAAACGCCTTGTTCTCTACTACCTTTTTCATAATCCTTTTCTTTACTTCCTTTTCTTTTTCTTCAATTTCCCTTCCTTCTCCACTTTATTTTTCTTCTTTTTCAATCTGTCTTTTTCTATTTTCTCCTTCAACGTATGTTGATCCTTCTTGGGTTCTCTTGGTGTCAGAAATTTCAACTTCATTTCATGTCCCTCATGCCTCAAATAAAGGGAACGTTCATCAAGATTGAGCATTGTAAAATGAACCCATGCCCATCTCAAAAGAAGATGACAAGGGTTCGTGGGAGCAATATCACATACTACTTCTTTCACACATTGCCTTGTACTGAATTTGATCCTTGCTTGATTCGGATGAAAGCTTGTTGGTAATTTGAGTTTTTCACCAATCTTTGGCTTACAACATTGTTGTCGCTTTCATAAACGAATGCAACTAAACATGGGTGGCCTTCGATTAAACACCTTGTTCTCTACTACCTTTTCCATAATCTTTTTCTTTACTTCCTTTTCTTTTTCTTCAATTTCCCTTCCTTCTGCAGTTTATATTTCTTCTTTTTCTATTCTTTCTTTTTCTATTTTCTCCTTCAATGTATGTTGATCCTTCTTGGCTTGTCTTGGTGTTATGAATTTCAAAATTTATTTCATGTCCCTCATGCCTCAAACAAAGGGAACATTCATCAAGATTGAGCATTTTAAAATGAACCGATGCCCATCTCAAAAGAAGATGACAAGAGTTCGGGGGAGCAATATCACATAATACTTCTTTCACACATTGTCTTCTACTAAATTTGATCATTGCTTGATTCGGATGAAAGCTTGCTGGTAACTTGAGTTTCTCCACCAATCTTTGGCTGATAACATTGTTGTCGCTTTCGTAAACGAATGCAACTAAACATGGGTGGCCTTCGATTAAACACTTTGTTCTATACTACCTTTTCCATAATCTTTTTCTTTACTTCCTTTTCTTTTTCTTCAATTTCCCTTCCTTCTGCACTTTATTTTTCTTCTTTTTCAATCTTTCTTTTTCTATTTTCTCCTTAAACGTATGTTGATCCTTCTTGGCTTCTCTTGGTGTCAGAAATTTCAACTTCATTTCATGTCCCTCATGCCTCAAATAGAGGGAACGTGCATCAAGATTGAGCATTGTAAAATGAAGCCATGCGCATCTCAAAAGAAGATGACAAGGGTTCGTCGGAGCAATATCACATAATACTTCTTTCACACATTGTCAGTACATCCTTGCTTGATTCGGATGAAGGCTTGTTGGTAATTTGAGTTTTTTAACCAATCTTTGGCTTACAACATTGTTGTCGCTTTCATAAACGAATGCAACTAAACATGGGTGGCCTACGATTAAACACCTAGTTCTCTACTACCTTTTCCATAATCTTTTTCTTTTCTTCCTTTTCTTTTTCTTCAATTTCCCTTCCTTCTGCAGTTTATTTTTCTTCTTTTTCTATTCTTTCTTTTTCTATTTTCCCCTTCAACGTATGTTGATCCTTCTTTGCTTGTCCTTGTGTCATCAATTTAAACTTCATTTCATGTCCCTCATTCCTCAAATAATAGGAACGTTCATCAAGATTGGGCATTTTAAAATGAACCCATGCCCATCTCAAAAGAATATGACAAGAGTTCGTGAGAGCAATATCACATAATACTTCTTTCACACATTGTCCTGTACTGAATTTGATCCTTGCTTGATTCGGATGAAAGCTTGTAGGTAACTTGAGTTTCTCCACCAATCTTTGGCTTACAACATTGTTGTAGCTTTCGTAAATGAATGAAACTAAACATGGGTGGCCTTCGATTAAACACCTTATTCTCTACTACCTTTTCCATAATCTTTTTCTTTACTTCCTTTTCTTTTTCTTCAATTTCCCTTCCTTCTGCAGTTTATTTTTCTTCTTTTTCTATTCTTTCTTTTTCTATTTTCTCCTTCAACGTATGTTGATCCTTCTTGGCTTGTCTTGGTGTCATAAATTTGATCTTCATTTCATGTCCCTCATGCCTCAAATAAAGGGAACGTTCATTAAGATTGAGCGTTTTAAAATGAAGCCATGCCCATCTCAAAAGAAGATGACAAGAGTTCGTGGGAGCAATATCACATAATACTTCTTTCACACATTGTCCTGTACTGAATTTGATCCTTGCTTGATTCGGATGAAAGCTTGTAGGTAACTTGAGTTTCTCCACCAATCTTTGGCTTACAACATTGTTGTAGCTTTCGTAAATGAATGAAACTAAACATGGGTGGCCTTCGATTAAACACCTTATTCTCTACTACCTTTTCCATAATCTTTTTCTTTACTTCCTTTTCTTTTTCTTCAATTTCCCTTCCTTCTGCAGTTTATTTTTCTTCTTTTTCTATTCTTTCTTTTTCTATTTTCTCCTTCAACGTATGTTGATCCTTCTTGGCTTGTCTTGGTGTCATAAATTTGATCTTCATTTCATGTCCCTCATGCCTCAAATAAAGGGAACGTTCATTAAGATTGAGCGTTTTAAAATGAAGCCATGCCCATCTCAAAAGAAGATGACAAGAGTTCGTGGGAGCAATATCACATAATACTTCTTTCACACATTGTCTTGTACTGAATTTGATCCTTACTTGATTCGGATGAAAGCTTGTTGGTAACTTGAGTTTCCCCACCAATCTTTGGCTTACAACATTGTTGTCGCTTTCGTAAACGAATGCAAGTAAACATGGGTGGCTTTCGATTAAACACCTTGTTCTCTACTACCGTTTCCATAATCTTTTTCTTTACTTCCTTTTCTTTTTCTTCAATTTCCCTTCCTTCTGCAGTTTATTTTTCTTCTTTTTCTATTCATTCTTTTTCTATTTTCTCCTTCAACGTATGTTGATCCTTCTTGGCTTGTCTTGGTGTCATAAATTTGATCTTCATTTCATGTCCCTCATGCCTCAAATAAAGGGAACGTTCATCAAGATTGAGCATCGTAAAATGAAGCCATGCCCATCTCAAAAGTTGATGACACAAGGGTTCGTGGGAGCAATATCACATAATACTTCTTTCACACATTGTCCTGTACTGAATTTGATCCTTGCTTGATTCGAATGAAAGCTTGTTGGTAACTTGAGTTTCTCCACCAATCTTTGGCTTACAACATTGTTGTCGCTTTCGTACCCGAATGCAGCTAAACATGGGTGGCCTTCGATTAAACACCTTATTCTCTACTACCTTTTCCATAATCTTTTTCTTTACTTCCTTTTCTTTTTCTTCAATTTCCCTTCCTTCTGCAGTTTATATTTCTTCTTTTTCTATTCTTTCTTTTTCTATTTTCTCCTTCAATGTATGTTGATCCTTCTTGGCTTGTCTTGGTGTCATGAATTTCAACTTGATTTCATGTCCCTCATTCCTCAAATAAAGGAAACGTTCATTAAGATTGAGCGTTTTAAAATGAACCCATGCCCATCTCAAAAGAAGATGACAAGAGTTCGTGGGAGCAAAATCACATAATACTTCTTTCACACATTGTCCTGTACTGAATTTTATCCTTGCTTGATTCAGATGAAATCTTGTTGGTAACTTGAGTTTCTCCACCAATCTTTGGCTTACAACATTGTTCTAGCTTTCGTAAATGAATGAAACTAAACATGGGTGGCCTTCGATTAAACACCTTGTTCTCTACTACCTTTTTCATAATCTTTTTCTTTACTTCCTTTTCTTTTTCTTCAATTTCCCTTCCTTCTGCAGTTTATATTTCTTCTTTTTCAATCTTTCTTTTTCTATTTTCTCCTTCAACGTATGTTGATCCTTCTTGGCTTGTCTTGGTGTTATGAATTTCAAAATTTATTTCATGTCCCTCATGCCTCAAACAAAGGGAACATTCATCAAGATTGAGCATTTTAAAATGAACCGATGCCCATCTCAAAAGAAGATGACAAGAGTTCGGGGGAGCAATATCACATAATACTTCTTTCACACATTGTCTTCTACTAAATTTGATCCTTGCTTGATTCGGATGAAAGCTTGTTAGTAACTTGAGTTTCTCCACCAATCTTTGGCTGATAACATTGTTGTCGCTTTCGTAAACGAATGCAACTAAACATGGGTGGCCTTCGATTAAACACTTTGTTCTATACTACCTTTTCCATAGTCTTTTTCTTTACTTCCTTTTCTTTTTCTTCAATTTCCCTTCCTTCTGCACTTTATTTTTCTTCTTTTTCAATCTTTCTTTTTCTATTTTCTCCTTAAACGTATGTTGATCCTTCTTGGCTTCTCTTGGTGTCAGAAATTTCAACTTCATTTCATGTCCCTCATGCCTCAAATAGAGGGAACGTGCATCAAGATTGAGCATTGTTAAATGAAGCCATGCGCATCTCAAAAGAAGATGACAAGGGTTCGTGGGAGCAATATCACATAATACTTCTTTCACACATTGTCAGTACATCCTTGCTTGATTCGGATGAAGGCTTGTTGGTAATTTGAGTTTTTTAACCAATCTTTGGCTTACAACATTGTTGTCGCTTTCATAAACGAATGCAACTAAACATGGGTGGCCTACGATTAAACACCTAGTTCTCTACTACCTTTTCCATAATCTTTTTCTTTTCTTCCTTTTCTTTTTCTTCAATTTCCCTTCCTTCTGCAGTTTATTTTTCTTCTTTTTCTATTCTTTCTTTTTCTATTTTCCCCTTCAACGTATGTTGATCCTTCTTGGCTTGTCCTTGTGTCATCAATTTAAACTTCATTTCATGTCCCTCATTCCTCAAATAATAGGAACGTTCATCAAGATTGGGCATTTTAAAATGAACCCATGCCCATATCAAAATTAGATGACAAGGGTTCGTGGGAGCAATATCACATAATACTTCTTTCACACATTGTCCTGTACTGAATTTGATCCTTGCTTGATTCGGATGAAAGCTTGTTGGTAACTTGAGTTTCTCCACCAATCTTTGGCTTACAACATTGTTGTAGCTTTCGTAAATGAATGAAACTAAACATGGGTGGCCTTCGATTAAACACCTTATTCTCTACTACCTTTTCCATAATCTTTTTCTTTACTTCCTTTTCTTTTTCTTCAATTTCCCTTCCTTCTGCAGTTTATTTTTCTTCTTTTTCTATTCTTTCTTTTTCTATTTTCTCCTTCAACGTATGTTGATCCTTCTTGGCTTGTCTTGGTGTCATAAATTTGATCTTCATTTCATGTCCCTCATGCCTCAAATAAAGGGAACGTTCATTAAGATTGAGCGTTTTAAAATGAAGCCATGCGCATCTCAAAAGAAGATGACAAGAGTTCAAGGGAGCAATATCACATAATACTTCTTTCACACATTGTCCTGTACTGAATTTGATCCTTGCTTGATTCGGATGAAAGCTTGTTGGTAACTTGAGTTTCTCTACCAATCTTTGGCTTACAACATTGTTGTCGCTTTCGTAAACGAATGCAGCTAAACATGGGTGCCCTTCGATTAAACACCTTGTTCTCTACTACCTTTTTCGTAATCTTTTTCTTTACTTCTTTTTCTTTTTCTTCAATTTCCCTTCCTTCTGCAGTTTATATTTCTTCTTTTTCAATTCTTCTTTTTCTATTTTCTCCTTCAACGTATGTTGATCCTTCTTGGCTTGTCTTGGTGTCATAAATTTGAACTTCATTTCATGTCCCTCATGCCTCCAATAAAGGGAACGTTCATCAAGATTGAGCATTGTAAAATGAACCCATGCCTATCTCAAAAGAAGATGACAAGAGTTCGTGGGAGCAATATCACATAATACTTCTTTCACACATTGTCTTGTACTGAATTTGATCCTTGCTTGATTCGGATGAAAGCTTGTTGGTAATTTGAGTTTTTCTCCAATCTTTGGCTTACAACATTATTGTCGCTTTCGTAAACGAATGCAACTAAACATGGGTGGCCTTCGATTAAACACCTTGTTCTCTACTTCCTTTTTCACAATCTTTTTCTTTACTTCCTTTTCTTTTTCTTCAATTTCCCTTCCTTCTGCAGTTTATATTTCTTCTTTTTCTATTTTCTCCTTCAACGTATGTTGATCCTTCGTGGCTTCTCTTGGTGTCATGAATTTCAAATTCATTTCATGTCCTTCATGCCTCAAATAAAGGGAACATTTATCAAGATTGAGCGTTTTAAAATGAAGCCATGCCCATCTCAAAAGAAGATGACAAGAGTTCGTGGGAATAATATCACATAATACTTCTTTTACACATTGTCCTGTACTGAATTTGATCCTTGCTTGATTCGGATGAAAGCTTGTTGGTAACTTGAGTTTCTCTACCTATCTTTGGCTTACAACATTGTTGTCGCGTTCGTAAACGAATGCAACTAAACATAGGTGGCTTTCGATTAAACACCTTGTTCTCTACTACCTTTTCCATAATCTTTTTCTTTACTTCCTTTTCTTTTTCTTCAATTTCCCTTCCTTCTGCAGTTTATATTTCTTCTTTTTCTATTATTTCTTTTTCTATTTTCTCCTTCAACGTATGTTGATCCTTCTTGGCTTGTCTTGGTGTCATAAATTTGAACTTCATTTCATGTCCCTCATTCCTCAAATAAAGGGAACGTTCATTAAGATTGAGCGTTTTAAAATGAACCCATGCCCATCTCAAAAGAAGATGACAAGAGTTCGTGGGAGCAAAATCACATAATACTTCTTTCACACATTGTCCTGTACTGAATTTTATCCTTGCTTGATTCGGATGAAAGCTTTTTGGTAATTTGAGTTTTTCACCAATCTTTGGCTTACAACATTATTGTCGCTTTCATAAACAAAAGCAACTAAACATGGGTGGCCTTCGATTAAACACCTTGTTCTCTACTACCTTTTCCATAATCTTTTTCTTTACTTCCTTTTCTTTTTCTTCAATTTCCCTTCCTTCTGCAGTTTATATTTCTTCTTTTTCTATTCTTTCTTTTTCTATTTTCTCCTTCAATGTATGTTGATCCTTCTTGGCTTGTCTTGGTGTCATGAATTTCAACTTGATTTCATGTCCCTCATTCCTCAAATAAAGGAAACGTTCATTAAGATTGAGCGTTTTAAAATGAACCCATGCCCATCTCAAAAGAAGATGACAAGAGTTCGTGGGAGCAAAATCACATAATACTTCTTTCACACATTGTCCTGTACTGAATTTGATCCTTGCTTGATTCGGATGAAAGCTTATTGGTAACTTGAGTTTCTCTACCAATCTTTGGCTTACAACATTTTTGTCGCTTTCGTAAACGAATGCAACTAAACATGGGTGGCCTTCGATTAAACACCTTATTCTCTACTACCTTTTCCATAATCTTTTTCTTTATTTCCTTTTCTTTTTCTTCAATTTCCATTCCTTCTGCAGTTTATATTTCTTCTTTTTCTATTCTTTCTTTTTCTATTTTCTCCTTCAACGTATGTTGATCCTTCTTGGCTTGTCTTGGTGTCATAAATTTGAACTTCATTTCATGTCCCTCATGCCTCAAATAAAGGGAACGTTCATCAAGATTGAGCATTGTAAAATGAACCCATGCCTATCTCAAAAGAAGATGACAAGAGTTCGTGGGAGCAATATCACATAATACTTCTTTCACACATTGTCTTGTACTGAATTTGATCCTTGCTTGATTCGGATGAAAGCTTGTTGGTAATTTGAGTTTTTCTCCAATCTTTGGCTTACAACATTATTGTCGCTTTCGTAAACGAATGCAACTAAACATGGGTGGCCTTCGATTAAACACCTTGTTCTCTACTACCTTTTTCACAATCTTTTTCTTTACTTCCTTTTCTTTTTCTTCAATTTCCCTTCCTTCTGCAGTTTATATTTCTTCTTTTTCTATTTTCTCCTTCAACGTATGTTGATCCTTCGTGGCTTCTATTGGTGTCATGAATTTCAAATTCATTTCATGTCCCTCATGCCTCAAATAAAGGGAACATTTATCAAGATTAAGCGTTTTAAAATGAAGCCATGCCCATCTCAAAAGAAGATGACAAGAGTTCGTGGGAATAATATCACATAATACTTCTTTTACAAATTGTCCTGTACTGAATTTGATCCTTGCTTGATTCGGATGAAAGCTTGTTGGTAACTTGAGTTTTTCTACCTATCTTTGGCTTACAACATTGTTGTCGCTTTCGTAAACGAATGCAACTAAACATAGGTGGCTTTCGATTAAACACCTTGTTCTCTACTACCTTTTCCATAATCTTTTTCTTTACTTCCTTTTCTTTTTCTTCAATTTCCCTTCCTTCTGCAGTTTCTTTTTCTTCTTTTTCTATTATTTCTTTTTCTATTTTCTCCTTCAACGTATGTTGATCCTTCTTGGCTTGTCTTGGTGTCATAAATTTGAACTTCATTTCATGTCCCTCATTCCTCAAATAAAGGGAACGTTCATTAAGATTGAGCACTTTAAAATGAACCCATGCCCATCTCAAAAGAAGATGACAAGAGTTCGTGGGAGCAAAATCACATAATACTTCTTTCACACATTGTCCTGTACTGAATTTTATCCTTGCTTGATTCGGATGAAATCTTGTTGGTAACTTGAGTTTCTCCACCAATCTTTGGCTTACAACATTGTTGTCGCTTTCGTAAATGAATGCAACTAAACATGGGTGGCCTTCGATTAAACACCTTGTTCTCTACTACCTTTTTCATAATCTTTTTCTTTACTTCCTTTTCTTTTTCTTCAATTTCCCTTCCTTCTGCAGTTTATTTTTCTTCTTTTCAATCTTTCTTTTTCTATTTTCTCCTTCAACGTATGTTGATCCTTCTTGGCTTCTCTTTGTGTCAGAAATTTCAACTTCATTTCATGTCCCTTATGCCTCAAATAAAGGGAACGTTCATCAAGATTGTGCATTGTAAAATGAAGCCATGCCCATCTCAAAAGAAGATGACAAGGGTTCGTGGGAGCAATCTCACATAATACTTCTTTCACACATTGCCTTGTACTGAATTTGATCCTTTTTTGATTCGGATGAAAGCTTTTTGGTAATTTCAGTTTTTCACCAATCTTTGGCTTACAACATTATTGTCGCTTTCATAAACAAAAGCAACTAAACATGGGTGGCCTTCGATTAAACACCTTGTTCTCTACTACCTTTTCCATAATCTTTTTCTTTACTTCCTTTTCTTTTTCTTCAATTTCCCTTTCTTCTGCAGTTTATATTTCTTCTTTTTCTATTCTTTCTTTTTCTATTTTCTCCTTCAATGTATGTTGATCCTTCTTGGCTTGTCTTGGTGTCATGAATTTCAACTTGATTTCATGTCCTTCATTCCTCAAATAAAGGAAACGTTCATTAAGATTGAGCGTTTTAAAATGAACCCATGCCCATCTCAAAAGAAGATGACAAGAGTTCGTGGGAGCAAAATCACATAATACTTCTTTCACACATTGTCCTGTACTGAATTTTATCCTTGCTTGATTCATATGAAATCTTGTTGGTAACTTGAGTTTCTCCACCAATCTTTGGCTTACAACATTGTTGTAGCTTTCGTAAATGAATGAAACTAAACATGGGTGGCCTTCGATTAAACGCCTTGTTCTCTACTACCTTTTTCATAATCTTTTTCTTTACTTCCTTTTCTTTTTCTTAAATTTCCCTTCCTTCTCCACTTTATTTTTCTTCTTTTTCAATCTGTCTTTTTCTATTTTCTCCTTCAACGTATGTTGATCCTTCTTGGGTTCTCTTGGTGTCAGAAATTTCAACTTCATTTCATGTCCCTCATGCCTCAAATAAAGGGAACGTTCATCAAGATTGAGCATTGTAAAATGAAGCCATGCCCATCTCAAAAGAAGATGACAAGGGTTCGTGGGAGCAATATCACATACTACTTCTTTCACACATTGCCTTGTACTGAATTTGATCCTTGCTTGATTCGGATGAAAGCTTGTTGGTAATTTGAGTTTTTCACCAATCTTTGGCTTACAACATTGTTGTCGCTTTCATAAACGAATGCAACTAAACATGGGTGGCCTTCGATTAAACACCTTGTTCTCTACTACCTTTTCCATAATCTTTTTCTTTACTTCCTTTTCTTTTTCTTCAATTTCCCTTCCTTCTGCAGTTTATATTTCTTCTTTTTCTATTCTTTCTTTTTCTATTTTCTCCTTCAATGTATGTTGATCCTTCTTGGCTTGTCTTGGTGTTATGAATTTCAAAATTTATTTCATGTCCCTCATGCCTCAAACAAAGGGAACATTCATCAAGATTGAGCATTTTAAAATGAACCGATGCCCATCTCAAAAGAAGATGACAAGAGTTCGGGGGAGCAATATCACATAATACTTCTTTCACACATTGTCTTCTACTAAATTTGATCCTTGCTTGATTCGGATGAAAGCTTGTTGGTAACTTGAGTTTCTCCACCAATCTTTGGCTGATAACATTGTTGTCGCTTTCGTAAACGAATGCAACTAAACATGGGTGGCCTTCGATTAAACACTTTGTTCTATACTACCTTTTCCATAATCTTTTTCTTTACTTCCTTTTCTTTTTCTTCAATTTCCCTTCCTTCTGCACTTTATTTTTCTTCTTTTTCAATCTTTCTTTTTCTATTTTCTCCTTAAACGTATGTTGATCCTTCTTGGCTTCTCTTGGTGTCAGAAATTTCAACTTCATTTCATGTCCCTCATGCCTCAAATAGAGGGAACGTGCATCAAGATTGAGCATTGTAAAATGAAGCCATGCGCATCTCAAAAGAAGATGACAAGGGTTCGTGGGAGCAATATCACATAATACTTCTTTCACACATTGTCAGTACATCCTTGCTTGATTCGGATGAAGGCTTGTTGGTAATTTGAGTTTTTTAACCAATCTTTGGCTTACAACATTGTTGTCGCTTTCATAAACGAATGCAACTAAACATGGGTGGCCTACGATTAAACACCTAGTTCTCTACTACCTTTTCCATAATCTTTTTCTTTTCTTCCTTTTCTTTTTCTTCAATTTCCCTTCCTTCTGCAGTTTATTTTTCTTCTTTTTCTATTCTTTCTTTTTCTATTTTCCCCTTCAACGTATGTTGATCCTTCTTTGCTTGTCCTTGTGTCATCAATTTAAACTTCATTTCATTTCCCTCATTCCTCAAATAATAGGAACGTTCATCAAGATTGGGCATTTTAAAATGAACCCATGCCCATCTCAAAAGAATATGACAAGAGTTCGTGAGAGCAATATCACATAATACTTCTTTCACACATTGTCCTGTACTGAATTTGATCCTTGCTTGATTCGGATGAAAGCTTGTAGGTAACTTGAGTTTCTCCACCAATCTTTGGCTTACAACATTGTTGTAGCTTTCGTAAATGAATGAAACTAAACATGGGTGGCCTTCGATTAAACACCTTATTCTCTACTACCTTTTCCATAATCTTTTTCTTTACTTCCTTTTCTTTTTCTTCAATTTCCCTTCCTTCTGCAGTTTATTTTTCTTCTTTTTCTATTCTTTCTTTTTCTATTTTCTCCTTCAACGTATGTTGATCCTTCTTGGCTTGTCTTGGTGTCATAAATTTGATCTTCATTTCATGTCCCTCATGCCTCAAATAAAGGGAACGTTCATTAAGATTGAGCGTTTTAAAATGAAGCCATGCCCATCTCAAAAGAAGATGACAAGAGTTCGTGGGAGCAATATCACATAATACTTCTTTCACACATTGTCCTGTACTGAATTTGATCCTTGCTTGATTCGGATGAAAGCTTGTAGGTAACTTGAGTTTCTCCACCAATCTTTGGCTTACAACATTGTTGTAGCTTTCGTAAATGAATGAAACTAAACATGGGTGGCCTTCGATTAAACACCTTATTCTCTACTACCTTTTCCATAATCTTTTTCTTTACTTCCTTTTCTTTTTCTTCAATTTCCCTTCCTTCTGCAGTTTATTTTTCTTCTTTTTCTATTCTTTCTTTTTCTATTTTCTCCTTCAACGTATGTTGATCCTTCTTGGCTTGTCTTGGTGTCATAAATTTGATCTTCATTTCATGTCCCTCATGCCTCAAATAAAGGGAACGTTCATTAAGATTGAGCGTTTTAAAATGAAGCCATGCCCATCTCAAAAGAAGATGACAAGAGTTCGTGGGAGCAATATCACATAATACTTCTTTCACACATTGTCTTGTACTGAATTTGATCCTTACTTGATTCGGATGAAAGCTTGTTGGTAACTTGAGTTTCCCCACCAATCTTTGGCTTACAACATTGTTGTCGCTTTCGTAAACGAATGCAAGTAAACATGGGTGGCTTTCGATTAAACACCTTGTTCTCTACTACCGTTTCCATAATCTTTTTCTTTACTTCCTTTTCTTTTTCTTCAATTTCCCTTCCTTCTGCAGTTTATTTTTCTTCTTTTTCTATTCATTCTTTTTCTATTTTCTCCTTCAACGTATGTTGATCCTTCTTGGCTTGTCTTGGTGTCATAAATTTGATCTTCATTTCATGTCCCTCATGCCTCAAATAAAGGGAACGTTCATCAAGATTGAGCATCGTAAAATGAAGCCATGCCCATCTCAAAAGTTGATGACACAAGGGTTCGTGGGAGCAATATCACATAATACTTCTTTCACACATTGTCCTGTACTGAATTTGATCCTTGCTTGATTCGAATGAAAGCTTGTTGGTAACTTGAGTTTCTCCACCAATCTTTGGCTTACAACATTGTTGTCGCTTTCGTACCCGAATGCAGCTAAACATGGGTGGCCTTCGATTAAACACCTTATTCTCTACTACCTTTTCCATAATCTTTTTCTTTACTTCCTTTTCTTTTTCTTCAATTTCCCTTCCTTCTGCAGTTTATATTTCTTCTTTTTCTATTCTTTCTTTTTCTATTTTCTCCTTCAATGTATGTTGATCCTTCTTGGCTTGTCTTGGTGTCATGAATTTCAACTTGATTTCATGTCCCTCATTCCTCAAATAAAGGAAACGTTCATTAAGATTGAGCGTTTTAAAATGAACCCATGCCCATCTCAAAAGAAGATGACAAGAGTTCGTGGGAGCAAAATCACATAATACTTCTTTCACACATTGTCCTGTACTGAATTTTATCCTTGCTTGATTCAGATGAAATCTTGTTGGTAACTTGAGTTTCTCCACCAATCTTTGGCTTACAACATTGTTCTAGCTTTCGTAAATGAATGAAACTAAACATGGGTGGCCTTCGATTAAACACCTTGTTCTCTACTACCTTTTTCATAATCTTTTTCTTTACTTCCTTTTCTTTTTCTTCAATTTCCCTTCCTTCTGCAGTTTATATTTCTTCTTTTTCAATCTTTCTTTTTCTATTTTCTCCTTCAACGTATGTTGATCCTTCTTGGCTTGTCTTGGTGTTATGAATTTCAAAATTTATTTCATGTCCCTCATGCCTCAAACAAAGGGAACATTCATCAAGATTGAGCATTTTAAAATGAACCGATGCCCATCTCAAAAGAAGATGACAAGAGTTCGGGGGAGCAATATCACATAATACTTCTTTCACACATTGTCTTCTACTAAATTTGATCCTTGCTTGATTCGGATGAAAGCTTGTTAGTAACTTGAGTTTCTCCACCAATCTTTGGCTGATAACATTGTTGTCGCTTTCGTAAACGAATGCAACTAAACATGGGTGGCCTTCGATTAAACACTTTGTTCTATACTACCTTTTCCATAGTCTTTTTCTTTACTTCCTTTTCTTTTTCTTCAATTTCCCTTCCTTCTGCACTTTATTTTTCTTCTTTTTCAATCTTTCTTTTTCTATTTTCTCCTTAAACGTATGTTGATCCTTCTTGGCTTCTCTTGGTGTCAGAAATTTCAACTTCATTTCATGTCCCTCATGCCTCAAATAGAGGGAACGTGCATCAAGATTGAGCATTGTAAAATGAAGCCATGCGCATCTCAAAAGAAGATGACAAGGGTTCGTGGGAGCAATATCACATAATACTTCTTTCACACATTGTCAGTACATCCTTGCTTGATTCGGATGAAGGCTTGTTGGTAATTTGAGTTTTTTAACCAATCTTTGGCTTACAACATTGTTGTCGCTTTCATAAACGAATGCAACTAAACATGGGTGGCCTACGATTAAACACCTAGTTCTCTACTACCTTTTCCATAATCTTTTTCTTTTCTTCCTTTTCTTTTTCTTCAATTTCCCTTCCTTCTGCAGTTTATTTTTCTTCTTTTTCTATTCTTTCTTTTTCTATTTTCCCCTTCAACGTATGTTGATCCTTCTTGGCTTGTCCTTGTGTCATCAATTTAAACTTCATTTCATGTCCCTCATTCCTCAAATAATAGGAACGTTCATCAAGATTGGGCATTTTAAAATGAACCCATGCCCATATCAAAAGTAGATGACAAGGGTTCGTGGGAGCAATATCACATAATACTTCTTTCACACATTGTCCTGTACTGAATTTGATCCTTGCTTGGTTCGGATGAAAGCTTGTTGGTAACTTGAGTTTCTCCACCAATCTTTGGCTTACAACATTGTTGTCGCTTTCGTACCCGAATGCAGCTAAACATGGGTGGCCTTCGATTAAACACCTTATTCACTACTACCTTTTCCATAATCATTTTCTTTACTTCCTTTTCTTTTTCTTCAATTTCCATTCCTTCTGCACTTTATTTTTCTTCTTTTTCAATCTTTCTTTTTCTATTTTCTCCTTCAACGTATGTTGATCCTTCTTGGCTTCTCTTGGTGTCAGAAATTTCAACTTCATTTCATGTCCCTCATGCCTCAAATAAAAGGAACATTCATTAAGATTGAGCGTTTTAAAATGAAGCCATGCGCATCTCAAAAGAAGATGACAAGAGTTCAAGGGAGCAATATCACATAATACTTCTTTCACACATTGTCCTGTACTGAATTTGATCCTTGCTTGATTCGGATGAAAGCTTGTTGGTAACTTGAGTTTCTCTACCAATCTTTGGCTTACAACATTGTTGTCGCTTTCGTAAACGAATGCAGCTAAACATGGGTGGCCTTCGATTAAACACCTTGTTCTCTACTACCTTTTTCGTAATCTTTTTCTTTACTTCTTTTTCTTTTTCTTCAATTTCCCTTCCTTCTGCAGTTTATATTTCTTCTTTTTCTATTTTCTCCTTCAACGTATGTTGATCCTTCTTGGCTTGTCTTGGTGTCATAAATTTGAACTTCATTTCATGTCCCTCATGCCTCCAATAAAGGGAACGTTCATCAAGATTGAGCATTGTAAAATGAACCCATGCCTATCTCAAAAGAAGATGACAAGAGTTCGTGGGAGCAATATCACATAATACTTCTTTCACACATTGTCTTGTACTGAATTTGATCCTTGCTTGATTCGGATGAAAGCTTGTTGGTAATTTGAGTTTTTCTCCAATCTTTGGCTTACAACATTATTGTCGCTTTCGTAAACGAATGCAACTAAACATGGGTGGCCTTCGATTAAACACCTTGTTCTCTACTTCCTTTTTCACAATCTTTTTCTTTACTTCCTTTTCTTTTTCTTCAATTTCCCTTCCTTCTGCAGTTTATATTTCTTCTTTTTCTATTTTCTCCTTCAACGTATGTTGATCCTTCGTGGCTTCTCTTGGTGTCATGAATTTCAAATTCATTTCATGTCCTTCATGCCTCAAATAAAGGGAACATTTATCAAGATTGAGCGTTTTAAAATGAAGCCATGCCCATCTCAAAAGAAGATGACAAGAGTTCGTGGGAATAATATCACATAATACTTCTTTTACACATTGTCCTGTACTGAATTTGATCCTTGCTTGATTCGGATGAAAGCTTGTTGGTAACTTGAGTTTCTCTACCTATCTTTGGCTTACAACATTGTTGTCGCTTTCGTAAACGAATGCAACTAAACATAGGTGGCTTTCGATTAAACACCTTGTTCTCTACTACCTTTTCCATAATCTTTTTCTTTACTTCCTTTTCTTTTTCTTCAATTTCCCTTCCTTCTGCAGTTTATATTTCTTCTTTTTCTATTATTTCTTTTTCTATTTTCTCCTTCAACGTATGTTGATCCTTCTTGGCTTGTCTTGGTGTCATAAATTTGAACTTCATTTCATGTCCCTCATTCCTCAAATAAAGGGAACGTTCATTAAGATTGAGCGTTTTAAAATGAACCCATGCCCATCTCAAAAGAAGATGACAAGAGTTCGTGGGAGCAAAATCACATAATACTTCTTTCACACATTGTCCTGTACTGAATTTTATCCTTGCTTGATTCGGATGAAAGCTTTTTGGTAATTTGAGTTTTTCACCAATCTTTGGCTTACAACATTATTGTCGCTTTCATAAACAAAAGCAACTAAACATGGGTGGCCTTCGATTAAACACCTTGTTCTCTACTACCTTTTCCATAATCTTTTTCTTTACTTCCTTTTCTTTTTCTTCAATTTCCCTTCCTTCTGCAGTTTATATTTCTTCTTTTTCTATTCTTTCTTTTTCTATTTTCTCCTTCAATGTATGTTGATCCTTCTTGGCTTGTCTTGGTGTCATGAATTTCAACTTGATTTCATGTCCCTCATTCCTCAAATAAAGGAAACGTTCATTAAGATTGAGCGTTTTAAAATGAACCCATGCCCATCTCAAAAGAAGATGACAAGAGTTCGTGGGAGCAAAATCACATAATACTTCTTTCACACATTGTCCTGTACTGAATTTGATCCTTGCTTGATTCGGATGAAAGCTTGTTGGTAACTTGAGTTTCTCTACCTATCTTTGGCTTACAACATTGTTGTAGCTTTCGTAAATGAATGAAACTAAACATGGGTGGCCTACGATTAAACACCTAGTTCTCTACTACCTTTTCCATAATCTTTTTCTTTTCTTCCTTTTCTTTTTCTTCAATTTCCCTTCCTTCTGCAGTTTATTTTTCTTCTTTTTCTATTCTTTCTTTTTCTATTTTCCCTTTCAACGTATGTTGATCCTTCTTGGCTTGTCCTTGTGTCATCAATTTAAACTTCATTTCATGTCCCTCATTCCTCAAATAATAGGAACGTTCATCAAGATTGGGCATTTTAAAATGAATCCATGCCCATCTCAAAAGAAGATGACAAGAGTTCGTGAGAGCAATATCACATAATACTTCTTTCACACATTGTCCTGTACTGAATTTGATCCTTGCTTGATTCGGATGAAAGCTGGTTGATAATTTGAGTTTTTAACCAATCTTTGGCCTACAACATTGTTGTCGCTTTCGTAAACGAATGCAACTAAACATGGGTGGCCTTCGATTAAACACCTAGTTCTCTACTACCTTTTCCATAATCTTTTTCTTTTCTTCCTTTTCTTTTTCTTCAATTTCCCTTCCTTCTACACTTTACATTTCTTCTTTTTCTATTCTTTCTTTTTCTATTTTCTCCTTCAACGTATGTTAATCCTTCTTGGCTTGTCTTGTGTCATGAATTTTAAAATTTATTTCATGTCCCTCATGCCTCAAATAAAGGGAACATTCATCAAGATTGAGCGTTTTAAAAGGAACCCATGCCCATCTCAAAAGAAGATGACAAGAGTTCGTGGGAGCAATATCACATAATACTTCTTTCACACATTGTCTTGTACTGAATTTGATCCTTGCTTGATTCGGATGAAAGCTTGTTGATAATTTGAGTTTTTATCCAATCTTTGGCCTACAACATTGTTGTCGCTTTCGTAAACGAATGCAACTAAACATGGGTGGCCTTCGATTAAACACCTAGTTCTCTACTACCTTTTCCATAATCTTTTTCTTTACTTCCTTTTCTTTTTCTTCAATTTCCCTTCCTTCTGCACTTTATTTTTCTGCTTTTTCAATCTTTCTTTTTCTATTTTCTCCTTCAACGTATGTTGATCCTTCTTGGCTTGTCTTGGTGTTATGAATTTCAAAATTTATTTCATGTCTCTCATGCCTCAAACAAAGGGAACATTCATCAAGATTGAGCATTTTAAAATGAACCCATGCCCATCTCAAAAGAAGATGACAAGAGTTCGGGGGAGCAATATCACATAATACTTCTTTCACACATTGTCTTCTACTAAATTTGATCCTTGCTTGATGCGGATGAAAGCTTGTTGGTAACTTGAGTTTCTCCACCAATCTTTGGCTTACAACATTGTTGTCGCTTTCGTAAACAAATGCAACTAAACATGGGTGGCCTTCGATTAAACACCTTGTTCTATACTACCTTTTCCATAATCTTTTTCTTTACTTCCTTTCTTTTTCTTCAATTTCCCTTCCTTCTGCACTTTATTTTTCTTCTTTTTCAATCTTTCTTTTTCTATTTTCTCCTTCAACGTATGTTGATCCTTCTTGGCTTGTCCTTGTGTCATCAATTTAAACTTCATTTCATGTCCCTCATTCCTCAAATAATAGGAACGTTCATCAAGATTGAGCATTTTAAAATGAACCCATGCCCATCTCAAAAGAAGATGACAAGAGTTCGTGGGAGCAATATCACATAATACTTCTTTCATACATTGTCCTGTATTGAATTTGATCCTTGCTTGATTCGGATGAAAGCTTGTAGGTAACTTGAGTTTCTCCACCAATCTTTGGCTTACAACATTGTTGTCGCTTTCGTAAACGAATGCAACTAAACATGGGTGGCCTTCGATTAAACACCTTGTTCTCTACTACCTTTTTTATAATCTTTTTCTTTACTTCCTTTTCTTTTTCTTCAATTTCCCCTCCTTCCGCACTTTATTTTTCTTCTTTTTCAATCTTTCTTTTTCTATTTTCTCCTTCAACGTATGTTGATCCTTCTTGGCTTCGCTTGGTGTCAAAAATTTCAACTTCATTTCATGTCCCTCATGCCTCAAATAAAGAGAACGTTCATCAAGATTGAGCATTGTAAAATGAAGCCATGCCCATATCAAAAGAAGATGACAAGGGTTCGTGGGAGCAATATCACATAATACTTCTTTCACACATTGTCTTGTACTGAATTTTATCCTTGCTTGATTCGGATGAAAGCTTGTTGGTAATTTGAGTTTTTAACCAATCTTTGGCTTACAACATTGTTGTCGCTTTCATAAACGAATGCAACTAAACATGGGTGGCCTTCGATTAAACACCTAGTTCTCTACTACCTTTTCCATAATCTTTTTCTTTACTTCCTTTTCTTTTTCTTCAATTTCCCTTCCTTCTACACTTTATATTTCTTCTTTTTCTATTCTTTCTTTTTCTATTTTCTCCTTCAACGTATGTTGATCCTTCTTGGCTTGTCTTGGTGTTATGAATTTCAAAATTTAATTCATGTCCCTCATGCCTCAAATAAAGGGAACATTCATCAAGATTGAGCGTTTTAAAATGAACCCATGCCCATCTCAAAGGAAGATGACAAGAGTTCGTGGGAGCAATATCACATAATGATTCTTTCACACATTGTCTTGTACTGAACTTGATCCTTGCTTGATTCGGATGAAAGCTTGTTGGTAACTTGAGTTTCTCCACCAATCTTTGGCTTACAACATTGTTGTCGCTTTCGTAAACGAATGCAACTAAACATGGGTGGCCTTCGATTAAACACCTTGTTCTCTACTACCTTTTCCATAATCTTTTTCTTTACTTCCTTTTCTTTTTCTTCAATTTCCCTTCCTTCTGCAGTTTATTTTTCTTCTTTTTCTATTCTTTCTTTTTCTATTTTCTCCTTCAACGTATGTTGATCCTTCTTGGCTTGTCCTTGTGTCATAAATTTCAACTTCATTTCATGTCCCTCATTCCTCAAAGAAAGGGAACGTTCATCAAGATTGAGTGTTTTAAAATGAACCCATGCCCATCTCAAAAGAAGATGACAAGAGTTCGTGGGAGCAATATCACATAATACTTCTTTCACACATTGTCCTGTACTGAATTTGATCCTTGCTTGATTCGGATGAAAGCTTGTAGGTAACTTGAGTTTCTCCACCAATCTTTGGCTTACAACATTGTTGTCGCTTTCGTAAACGAATGCAACTAAACATGGGTGGCCTTCGATTAAACACCTTGTTCTCTACTACCTTTTTCATAATCTTTTTCTTTACTTCCTTTTCTTTTTCTGCAATTTCCCTTCCTTCTGCACTTTATTTTTCTTCTTTTTCAATCTTTCTTTTTCTATTTTCTCCTTCAACGTATGTTGATCCTTCTTGGCTTCTCTTGGTGTCCGAAATTTCAACTTCATTTCGTGTCCCTCATGCCTCAAATAAAGGGAACGTTCATCAAGATTGAGCATTGTAAAATTAAGCCATGCCCATATCAAAAGAAGATGACAAGGGTTCGTGGGAGCAATATCAAATAATACTTCTTTCACACATTGTCTTGTACTGAATTTGATCCTTGCTTGATTCTGACGAAAGCTTGTTGGTAATTTGAGTTTTTAACCAATCTTTGGCTTACAACATTGTTGTCGCTTTCATAAACGAATGCAACTAAACATGGGTGGCCTTCGATTAAACACCTAGTTCTCTACTACCTTTTCCATAATCTTTTTCTTTACTTCCTTTTCTTTTTCTTCAATTTCCCTTCCTTCTACACTTTATATTTCTTCTTTTTCTATTCTTTCTTTTTCTATTTTCTCCTTCAACGTATGTTGATCCTTCTTGGCTTGTCTTGGTGTTATGAATTTCAAAATTTATTTCATGTCCCTCATGCCTCAAATAAAGGGAACGTTCATCAAGATTGAGCGTTTTAAAATGAAGCCATGCCCATCTCAAAAGAAGATGACAGGAGTTCGTGGGAGCAATATCACATAATCCTTCTCTCACACATTGTCTTGTACTGAATTTGATCCTTGCTTGATTCGGATGAAAGCTTGTAGGTAACTTGAGTTTCTCCACCAATCTTTGGCTTACAACATTGTTGTCGCTTTCGTAAACGAATGCAACTAAACATGGGTGGCCTTCGATTAAACACCTTGTTCTCTACTACCTTTTTCATAATCTTTTTCTTTACTTCATTTTCTTTTTCTTCAATTTCCCTTCCTTCTCCACTTTATTTTTTTTCTTTTTCAATCTGTCTTTTTCTATTTTCTCCTTCAACGTATGTTGATCCTTCTTGGGTTCTCTTGGTGTCAGAAATTTCAACTTCATTTCATGTCCCTCATGCCTCAAATAAAGGGAACGTTCATCAAGATTGAGCATTGTAAAATGAAGCCATGCCCATCTCAAAAGAAGATGACAAGGGTTCGTGGGAGCAATATCACATAATACTTCTTTCACACATTGCCTTGTACTGAATTTGATCCTTGCTTGATTCGGATGAAAGCTTGTTGGTAATTTGAGTTTTTCACCAATCTTTGGCTTACAACATTGTTGTCGCTTTCATAAACGAATGCAACTAAACATGGGTGGCCTTCGATTAAACACCTTGTTCTCTACTACCTTTTCCATAATCTTTTTCTTTACTTCCTTTTCTTTTTCTTCAATTTCCCTTCCTTTTACAGTTTATATTTCTTCTTTTTCTATTCTTTCTTTTTCTATTTTGTCCTTCAACGTATGTTGATCCTTCTTGGCTTGTCTTGGTGTTATGAATTTCAAAATTTATTTCATGTCCCTCATGCCTCAAATAAAGGGAACATTCATCAAGATTTAGCGTTTTAAAATGAACCCATGCCCATCTCAAAGGAAGATGACAAGAGTTCGTGGGAGCAATATCACATAATATTTCTTTCACACATTGTCTTGTACTGAATTTGATCCTTGCTTGATTCGGATGAAAGCTTGTTGGTAACTTGAGTTTCTCCACCAATCTTTGGCTTACAACATTGTTGTCGCTTTCGTAAACAAATGCAACTAAACATGGGTGGCCTTCGATTAAACACCTTGTTCTCTACTACCTTTTCCATAATCTTTTCCTTTACTTCCTTTTCTTTTTCTTCAATTTCCCTTCCTTCTGCAGTTTATTTTTCTTCTTTTTCTATTCTTTCTTTTTCTATTTTCTCCTTCAACGTATGTTGATCCTTCTTGGCTTGTCCTTGTGTCATAAATTTCAACTTCATTTCATGTCCCTCATTCCTCAAAGAAAGGGAACGTTCATCAAGATTGAGTGTTTTAAAATGAACCCATGCCCATCTCAAAAGAAGATGACAAGAGTTCGTGGGAGCAATATCACATAATACTTCTTTCACACATTGTCCTGTACTGAATTTGATCCTTGCTTGATTCGGATGAAAGCTTGTAGGTAACTTGAGTTTCTCCACCAATCTTTGGCTTACAACATTGTTGTCGCTTTCGTAAACGAATGCAACTAAACATGGGTGGCCTTCGATTAAACACCTTGTTCTCTACTACCTTTTTCATAATCTTTTTCTTTACTTCCTTTTCTTTTTCTGCAATTTCCCTTCCTTTTACAGTTTATATTTCTTCTTTTTCTATTCTTTCTTTTTCTATTTTCTCCTTCAACGTATGTTGATCCTTCTTGGCTTGTCTTGGTGTTATGAATTTCAAAATTTATTTCATGTCCCTCATGCCTCAAATAAAGGGAACATTCATCAAGATTGAGCGTTTTAAAATGAACCCATGCCCATCTCAAAGGAAGATGACAAGAGTTCGTGGGAGCAATATCACATAATATTTCTTTCACACATTGTCTTGTACTGAATTTGATCCTTGCTTGATTCGGATGAAAGCTTGTTGGTAACTTGAGTTTCTCCACCAATCTTTGGCTTACAACATTGTTGTCGCTTTCGTAAACGAATGCAACTAAACATGGGTGGCCTTCGATTAAACACCTTGATCTCTACTACCTTTTCCATAATCTTTTTCTTTACTTCCTTTTCTTTTTCTTTAATTTCCCTTCCTTCTGCAGTTTATTTTTCTTCTTTTTCTATTCTTTCTTTTTCTATTTTCTCCTTCAACGTATGTTGATCCTTCTTGGCTTGTTCTTGTGTCATCAATTTAAACTTCATTTCATGTCCCTCATTCCTCAAATAAAGGGAACGTTCATCAAGATTGAGCATTTTAAAATGAACCCATGCCCATCTCAAAAGAAGATGACAAGAGTTCGTGGGAGCAATATCACATAATACTTCTTTCACACATTGTCCTGTACTGAATTTGATCCTTGCTTGATTCGAATGAAAGCTTGTAGGTAACTTGAGTTTCTCCACCAATCTTTGGCTTACAACATTGTTGTCGCTTTCGTAAACGAATGCAACTAAACATGGGTGGCCTTCGATTAAACACCTTGTTCTCTACTACCTTTTTCATAATCTTTTTCTTTACTTCCTTTTCTTTTTCTTCAATTTCCCCTCCTTCCGCACTTTATTTTTCTTCTTTTTCAATCTTTCTTTTTCTATTTTCTCCTTCAACGTATGTTGATCCTTCTTGGCTTCGCTTGGTGTCAAAAATTTCAACTTCATTTCATGTCCCTCATGCCTCAAATAAAGAGAACGTTCATCAAGATTGAGCATTGTAAAATGAAGCCATGCCCATATCAAAAGAAGATGACAAGGGTTCGTGGGAGCAATATCACATAATACTTCTTTCACACATTGTCTTGTACTGAATTTTATCCTTGCTTGATTCGGATGAAAGCTTGTTGGTAATTTGAGTTTTTAACCAATCTTTGGCTTACAACATTGTTGTCGCTTTCATAAACGAATGCAACTAAACATGGGTGGCCTTCGATTAAACACCTAGTTCTCTACTACCTTTTCCATAATCTTTTTCTTTACTTCCTTTTCTTTTTCTTCAATTTCCCTTCCTTCTACACTTTATATTTCTTCTTTTTCTATTCTTTCTTTTTCTATTTTCTCCTTCAACGTATGTTGATCCTTCTTGGCTTGTCTTGGTGTTATGAATTTCAAAATTTATTTCATGTCCCTCATGCCTCAAATAAAGGGAACGTTCATCAAGATTGAGCGTTTTAAAATGAACCCATGCCCATCTCAAAAGAAGATGACAGGAGTTCGTGGGAGCAATATCACATAATACTTCTTTCACACATTGTCCTGTACTGAATTTGATCCTTGCTTGATTCGGATGAAAGCTTGTAGGTAACTTGAGTTTCTCCACCAATCTTTGGCTTACAACATTGTTGTCGCTTTCGTAAACGAATGCAACTAAACATGGGTGGCCTTCGATTAAACACCTTGTTCTCTACTACCTTTTTCATAATCTTTTTCTTTACTTCCTTTTCTTTTTCTGCAATTTCCCTTCCTTTTACAGTTTATATTTCTTCTTTTTCTATTCTTTCTTTTTCTATTTTCTCCTTCAACGTATGTTGATCCTTCTTGGCTTGTCTTGGTGTTATGAATTTCAAAATTTATTTCATGTCCCTCATGCCTCAAATAAAGGGAACATTCATCAAGATTCAGCGTTTTAAAATGAACCCATGCCCATCTCAAAGGAAGATGACAAGAGTTCGTGGGAGCAATATCACATAATATTTCTTTCACACATTGTCTTGTACTGAATTTGATCCTTGCTTGATTCGGATGAAAGCTTGTTGGTAACTTGAGTTTCTCCACCAATCTTTGGCTTACAACATTGTTGTCGCTTTCGTAAACGAATGCAACTAAACATGGGTGGCCTTCGATTAAACACCTTGATCTCTACTACCTTTTCCATAATCTTTTTCTTTACTTCCTTTTCTTTTTCTTTAATTTCCCTTCCTTCTGCAGTTTATTTTTCTTCTTTTTCTATTCTTTCTTTTTCTATTTTCTCCTTCAACGTATGTTGATCCTTCTTGGCTTGTTCTTGTGTCATCAATTTAAACTTCATTTCATGTCCCTCATTCCTCAAATAAAGGGAACGTTCATCAAGATTGAGCATTTTAAAATGAACCCATGCCCATCTCAAAAGAAGATGACAAGAGTTCGTGGGAGCAATATCACATAATACTTCTTTCACACATTGTCCTGTACTGAATTTGATCCTTGCTTGATTCGAATGAAAGCTTGTAGGTAACTTGAGTTTCTCCACCAATCTTTGGCTTACAACATTGTTGTCGCTTTCGTAAACGAATGCAACTAAACATGGGTGGCCTTCGATTAAACACCTTGTTCTCTACTACCTTTTTCATAATCTTTTTCTTTACTTCCTTTTCTTTTTCTTCAATTTCCCCTCCTTCCGCACTTTATTTTTCTTCTTTTTCAATCTTTCTTTTTCTATTTTCTCCTTCAACGTATGTTGATCCTTCTTGGCTTCGCTTGGTGTCAAAAATTTCAACTTCATTTCATGTCCCTCATGCCTCAAATAAAGAGAACGTTCATCAAGATTGAGCATTGTAAAATGAAGCCATGCCCATATCAAAAGAAGATGACAAGGGTTCGTGGGAGCAATATCACATAATACTTCTTTCACACATTGTCTTGTACTGAATTTTATCCTTGCTTGATTCGGATGAAAGCTTGTTGGTAATTTGAGTTTTTAACCAATCTTTGGCTTACAACATTGTTGTCGCTTTCATAAACGAATGCAACTAAACATGGGTGGCCTTCGATTAAACACCTAGTTCTCTACTACCTTTTCCATAATCTTTTTCTTTACTTCCTTTTCTTTTTCTTCAATTTCCCTTCCTTCTACACTTTATATTTCTTCTTTTTCTATTCTTTCTTTTTCTATTTTCTCCTTCAACGTATGTTGATCCTTCTTGGCTTGTCTTGGTGTTATGAATTTCAAAATTTATTTCATGTCCCTCATGCCTCAAATAAAGGGAACGTTCATCAAGATTGAGCGTTTTAAAATGAACCCATGCCCATCTCAAAAGAAGATGACAGGAGTTCGTGGGAGCAATATCACATAATCCTTCTCTCACACATTGTCTTGTACTGAATTTGATCCTTGCTTGATTCGGATGAAAGCTTGTAGGTAACTTGAGTTTCTCCACCAATCTTTGGCTTACAACATTGTTGTCGCTTTCGTAAACGAATGCAACTAAACATGGGTGGCCTTCGATTAAACACCTTGTTCTCTACTACCTTTTTCATAATCTTTTTCTTTACTTCATTTTCTTTTTCTTCAATTTCCTTTCCTTCTCCACTTTATTTTTTTTCTTTTTCAATCTGTCTTTTTCTATTTTCTCCTTCAACGTATGTTGATCCTTCTTGGGTTCTCTTGGTGTCAGAAATTTCAACTTCATTTCATGTCCCTCATGCCTCAAATAAAGGGAACGTTCATCAAGATTGAGCATTGTAAAATGAAGCCATGCCCATCTCAAAAGAAGATGACAAGGGTTCGTGGGAGCAATATCACATAATACTTCTTTCACACATTGCCTTGTACTGAATTTGATCCTTGCTTGATTCGGATGAAAGCTTGTTGGTAATTTGAGTTTTTCACCAATCTTTGGCTTACAACATTGTTGTCGCTTTCATAAACGAATGCAACTAAACATGGGTGGCCTTCGATTAAACACCTTGTTCTCTACTACCTTTTCCATAATCTTTTTCTTTACTTCCTTTTCTTTTTCTTCAATTTCCCTTCCTTTTACAGTTTATATTTCTTCTTTTTCTATTCTTTCTTTTTCTATTTTGTCCTTCAACGTATGTTGATCCTTCTTGGCTTGTCTTGGTGTTATGAATTTCAAAATTTATTTCATGTCCCTCATGCCTCAAATAAAGGGAACATTCATCAAGATTTAGCGTTTTAAAATGAACCCATGCCCATCTCAAAGGAAGATGACAAGAGTTCGTGGGAGCAATATCACATAATATTTCTTTCACACATTGTCTTGTACTGAATTTGATCCTTGCTTGATTCGGATGAAAGCTTGTTGGTAACTTGAGTTTCTCCACCAATCTTTGGCTTACAACATTGTTGTCGCTTTCGTAAACAAATGCAACTAAACATGGGTGGCCTTCGATTAAACACCTTGTTCTCTACTACCTTTTCCATAATCTTTTCCTTTACTTCCTTTTCTTTTTCTTCAATTTCCCTTCCTTCTGCAGTTTATTTTTCTTCTTTTTCTATTCTTTCTTTTTCTATTTTCTCCTTCAACGTATGTTGATCCTTCTTGGCTTGTCCTTGTGTCATAAATTTCAACTTCATTTCATGTCCCTCATTCCTCAAAGAAAGGGAACGTTCATCAAGATTGAGTGTTTTAAAATGAACCCATGCCCATCTCAAAAGAAGATGACAAGAGTTCGTGGGAGCAATATCACATAATACTTCTTTCACACATTGTCCTGTACTGAATTTGATCCTTGCTTGATTCGGATGAAAGCTTGTAGGTAACTTGAGTTTCTCCACCAATCTTTGGCTTACAACATTGTTGTCGCTTTCGTAAACGAATGCAACTAAACATGGGTGGCCTTCGATTAAACACCTTGTTCTCTACTACCTTTTTCATAATCTTTTTCTTTACTTCCTTTTCTTTTTCTGCAATTTCCCTTCCTTCTGCACTTTATTTTTCTTCTTTTTCAATCTTTCTTTTTCTATTTTCTCCTTCAACGTATGTTGATCCTTCTTGGCTTCTCTTGGTGTCAGAAATTTCAACTTCATTTCGTGTCCCTCATGCCTCAAATAAAGGGAACGTTCATCAAGATTGAGCATTGTAAAATTAAGCCATGCCCATATCAAAAGAAGATGACAAGGGTTCGTGGGAGCAATATCACATAATACTTCTTTCACACATTGTCTTGTACTGAATTTGATCCTTGCTTGATTCTGACGAAAGCTTGTTGGTAATTTGAGTTTTTAACCAATCTTTGGCTTACAACATTGTTGTCGCTTTCATAAACGAATGCAACTAAACATGGGTGGCCTTCGATTAAACACCTAGTTCTCTACTACCTTTTCCATAATCTTTTTCTTTACTTCCTTTTCTTTTTCTTCAATTTCCCTTCCTTCTACACTTTATATTTCTTCTTTTTCTATTCTTTCTTTTTCTATTTTCTCCTTCAACGTATGTTGATCCTTCTTGGCTTGTCTTGGTGTTATGAATTTCAAAATTTATTTCATGTCCCTCATGCCTCAAATAAAGGGAACGTTCATCAAGATTGAGCATTTTAAAATGAAGCCATGCCCATATCAAAAGAAGATGACAAGGGTTCGTGGGAGCAATATCACATAATACTTCTTTCACACATTGTCTTGTACTGAATTTGATCTTTGCTTGATTCAGATGAAAGCTTGTAGGTAACTGGAGTTTCTCCACCAATCTTTGGCTTACAACATTGTTGTCGCTTTCGTAAACGAATGCAACTAAACATGGGTGGCCTTCGATTAAACACCTTGTTCTCTACTACCTTTTTCATAATCTTTTTCTTTACTTCCTTTTCTTTTTCTTCAATTTCCCTTCCTTCTACACTTTATTTTTCTTCTTTTTCAATCTTTCTTTTTCTATTTTCTCCTTCAACGTATGTTGATCCTTCTTGGCTTCTCTTGTTGTCAGAAATTTCAACTTCATTTCGTGTCCCTCATGCCTCAAATAAAGGGAAGGTTCATCAAGATTGAGCATTGTAAAATTAAGCCATGCCCATATCAAAAGAAGATGACAAGGGTTCGTGGTTGCAATATCACATAATACTTCTTTCACACATTGTCTTGTACTGAATTTGATCCTTGCTCGATTCGGACGAAAGCTTGTTGGTAATTTGAGTTTTTAACTAATCTTTGGCTTACAACATTGTTGTCGCTTTCATAAACGAATGCAACTAAACATGGGTGGCCTTCGATTAAACACCTAGTTCTCTACTACCTTTTCCATAATCGTTTTCTTTACTTCCTTTTCTTTTTCTTCAATTTCCCTTCCTTTTACACTTTATATTTCTTCTTTTTCTATTCTTTCTTTTTCTATTTTCTCCTTCAACGTATGTTGATCCTTCTTGGCTTGTCCTTGTGTCATAAATTTCAACTTCATTTCATGTCCCTCATTCCTCAAAGAAAGGGAACGTTCATCAAGATTGAGTGTTTTAAAATGAACCCATGCCCATCTCAAAAGAAGATGACAAGAGTTCGTGGGAGCAATATCACATAATACTTCTTTCACACATTGTCCTGTACTGAATTTGATCCTTGCTTGATTCGGATGAAAGCTTGTTGGTAACTTGAGTTTCTCCACCAATCTTTGGCTTACAACATTGTTGTCGCTTTCATAAACGAATGCAACTAAACATGGGTTGCCTTCGATTAAACACCTTGTTCTCTACTACCTTTTCCATAATCTTTTTCTTTACTTCCTTTTCTTTTTCTACAATTTCCCTTCCTTCTGCACTTTATTTTTCTTCTTTTTCAATCTTTCTTTTTCTATTTTCTCCTTCAACGTATGTTGATCCTTCTTGGCTTCTCTTGGTGTCAGAAATTTCAACTTCATTTCGTGTCCCTCATGCCTCAAATAAAGGGAACGTTCATCAAGATTGAGCATTGTAAAATTAAGCCATGCCCATATCAAAAGAAGATGACAAGGGTTCGTGGGAGCAATATCACATAATACTTCTTTCACACATTGTCTTGTACTGAATTTGATCCTTGCTCGATTCTGACGAAAGCTTGTTGGTAAATTGAGTTTTTAACCAATCTTTGACTTACAACATTGTTGTCGCTTTCATAAACGAATGCAACTAAACATGGGTGGCCTTCGATTAAACACCTAGTTCTCTACTACCTTTTCCATAATCTTTTTATTTACTTCCTTTTCTTTTTCTTCAATTTCCCTTCCTTTTACAGTTTATATTTCTTCTTTTTCTATTCTTTCTTTTTCTATTTTCTCCTTGAACGTATGTTGATCCTTCTTGGCTTGTCTTGGTGTTATGAATTTCAAAATTTATTTCATGTCCCTCATGCCTCAAATAAAGGGAACATTCATCAAGATAGAGCGTTTTAAAATGAACCCATGCCCATCTCAAAAGAAGATGACAAGAGTTCGTGGGTGCAATATCACATAATACTTCTTTCACACATTGTCCTGTACTGAATTTGATCCTTGCTTGATTCGGATGAAAGCTTGTTGTTAACTTGAGTTTCTCCACCAATCTTTGGCTTACAACATTGTTGTCGCTTTCGTAAACAAATGCAACTAAACATGGGTGGCCTTCGATTAAACACCTAGTTCTCTACTACCTTTTCCATAATCTTTTTCTTTACTTCCTTTTCTTTTTCTTCAATTTCCCTTCCTTCTACACTTTATATTTCTTCTTTTTCTATTCTTTCTTTTTCTATTTTCTCCTTGAACGTATGTTGATCCTTCTTGGCTTGTCTTGGTGTTATGAATTTCAAAATTTATTTCATGTCCCTCATGCCTCAAATAAAGGGAACATTCATCAAGATAGAGCGTTTTAAAATGAACCCATGCCCATCTCAAAAGAAGATGACAAGAGTTCGTGGGAGCAATATCACATAATACTTCTTTCACACATTGTCCTGTACTGAATTTGACCCTTGCTTGATTCGGATGAAAGCTTGTTGTTAACTTGAGTTTCTCCACCAATCTTTGGCTTACAACATTGTTGTCGCTTTCGTAAACAAATGCAACTAAACATGGGTGGCCTTCGATTAAACACCTAGTTCTCTACTACCTTTTCCATAATCTTTTTCTTTACTTCCTTTTCTTTTTCTTCAATTTCTCTTCCTTTTACACTTTATATTTCTTCTTTTTCTATTCTTTCTTTTTTTATTTTCTCCTTCAACGTATGTTGATCCTTCTTGGCTTGTCTTGGTGTCAAGAATTTCAAAATTTATTTCATGTCCCTCATGCCTCAAATAAAGGGAACATTCATCAAGATTGAGCGTTTTAAAATGAACCCATGCCCATCTCAAAAGAAGATGACAAGAGTTCGTCGGAGCAATATCACATAATACTTCTTTCACACATTGTCTTATACTGAATTTGATCCTTGCTTGATTCGGATGAAAGCTTGTTGGTAACTTGAGTTTCTCCACCAATCTTTGGCTTACAACATTGTTGTCGCTTTCATAAACGAATGCAACTAAACATGGGTGGCCTTCGATTAAACACCTTGTTCTCTACTACCTTTTTCATAATCTTTTTCTTTACTTCCTTTTCTTTTTCTTCAATTTCCCTTCCTTCTCCACTTTATTTTTCTTCTTTTTCAATCTTTCTTTTTCTATTTTCTCCTTCAACGTATGTTGATCCTTCTTGGGTTCTCTTGGTGTCAGAAATTTCAACTTCATTTCATGTCCCTCATGCCTCAAATAAAGGGAACGTTCATCAAGATTGAGCATTGTAAAATGAAGCCATGCCCATCTCAAAAGAAGATGACAAGGGTTCGTGGGAGCAATATCACATAATACTTCTTTCACACATTGTCTTGTACTGAATTTGATCCTTGCTTGATTCGGATAAAAGCTTGTTGGTAATTTGAGTTTTAACTAATCTTTGGCTTACAACATTGTTGTCTCTTTCATAAACGAATGCAACTAAACACGGGTGGCCTTCGATTAAACACCTTGTTCTCTACTACCTTTTCCATAATCTTTTTCTTTACTTCCTTTTCTTTTTCTTCAATTTCCATTCCTTCTACACTTTATATTTCTTCTTTTTCTATTCTTTCTTTTTCTATTTTCTCCTTCAACGTATGTTGATCCTTCTTGGCTTGTCTTGGTGTTATGAATTTCAAAATTTATTTCATGTCCCTCATGCCTCAAATAAAGGGAACATTCATCAAGATTGAGCGTTTTAAAATGAACCCATGCCCGTCTCAAAGGAAGATGACAGGAGTTCGTGGGAGCAATATCACATAATATTTCTTTCACACATTGTCTTGTACTGAATTTGATCCTTTCTTGATTCGGATGAAAGCTTGTTGGTAACTTGAGTTTCTCCACCAATCTTTGGCTTACAACATTGTTGTCGCTTTCGTAAACGAATGCAACTAAACATCGGTGGCCTTCGATTAAACACCTTGTTCTCTACTACCTTTTCCATAATCTTTTTCTTTACTTCCTTTTCTTTTTCTTCAATTTCCCTTCCTTCTGCAGTTTATTTTTCTTCTTTTTCTATTCTTTCTTTTTCTATTTTCTCCTTCAACGTATGTTGATCCTTCTTGGCTTGTCCTTGTGTCATAAATTTCAACTTCATTTCATGTCCCTCATTCGTCAAAGAAAGGGAACGTTCATCAAGATTGAGCGTTTTAAAATGAAGCCATGCCCATCTCAAAAGAAGATGACAAGAGTTCGTGGGAGCAATATCACATAATACTTCTTTCACACATTGTCCTGTACTGAATTTGATCCTTGCTTGATTCGGATGAAAGCTTGTAGGTAACTTGAGTTTCTCCACCAATCTTTGGCTTACAACATTGTTGTCGCTTTCGTAAACGAATGCAACTAAACATGGGTGGCCTTCGATTAAACACCTTGTTCTCTACTACCTTTTTCATAATCTTTTTCTTTACTTCCTTTTCTTTTTCTGCAATTTCCCTTCCTTCTGCACTTTATTTTTCTTCTTTTTCAATCTTTCTTTTTCTATTTTCTCCTTCAACGTATGTTGATCCTTCTTGGCTTCTCTTGGTGTCAGAAACAACTTCATTTCGTGTCCCTCATGCCTCAAATAAAGGGAACGTTCATCAAGATTGAGCATTGTAAAATTAAGCCATGCCCATATCAAAAGAAGATGACAAGGGTTCGTGGGAGCAATATCACATAATACTTCTTTCACACATTGTCTTGTACTGAATTTGATCCTTGCTTGATTCGGACGAAAGCTTGTTGGTAATTTGAGTTTTTAACCAATCTTTTGCTTACAACATTGTTGTCGCTTTCATAAACGAATGCAACTAAACATGGGTGGCCTTCGATTAAACACCTAGTTCTCTACTACCTTTTCCATAATCTTTTTCTTTACTTCCTTTTCTTTTTCTTCAATTTCCCTTCCTTCTACACTTTATATTTCTTCTTTTTCTGTTCTTTCTTTTTCTATTTTCTCCTTCAACGTTTGTTGATCCTTCTTGGCTTATCTTGGTGTCAAGAATTTTAAAATTTATTTCATGTCCCTCATGCCTCAAATAAAGGGAACATTCATCAAGATTGAGCGTTTTAAAATGAAGCCATGCCCATATCAAAAGAAGATGACAAGGGTTCGTGGGAGCAATATCACATAATACTTCTTTCACACATTGTCTTGTACTGAATTTGATCCTTGCTTGATTCGGATAAAAGCTTGTTGGTAATTTGAGTTTTTAACCAATCTTTGGCTTACAACATTGTTGTCTCTTTCATAAACGAATGCAACTAAACACGGGTGGCCTTCGATTAAACACCTTGTTCTCTACTACCTTTTCCATAATCTTTTTCTTTACTTCCTTTTCTTTTTCTTCAATTTCCCTTCCTTCTACACTTTATATTTCTTCTTTTTCTATTCTTTCTTTTTCTATTTTCTCCTTCAACGTATGTTGATCCTTCTTGGCTTGTCTTGGTGTTATGAATTTCAAAATTTATTTCATGTCCCTCATGCCTCAAATAAAGGGAACATTCATCAAGATTGAGCGTTTTAAAATGAACCCATGCCCGTCTCAAAGGAAGATGACAAGAGTTCGTGGGAGCAATATCACATAATATTTCTTTCACACATTGTCTTGTACTGAATTTGATCCTTGCTTGATTCGGATGAAAGCTTGTTGGTAACTTGAGTTTCTCCACCAATCTTTGGCTTACAACATTGTTGTCGCTTTCGTAAACGAATGCAACTAAACATGGGTGGCCTTCGATTAAACACCTTGTTCTCTACTACCTTTTCCATAATCTTTTCCTTTACTTCCTTTTCTTTTTCTTCAATTTCCCTTCCTTCTGCAGTTTATTTTTCTTCTTTTTCTATTCTTTCTTTTTCTATTTTCTCCTTCAACGTATGTTGATCCTTCTTGGCTAGTCCTTGTGTCATAAATTTCAACTTCATTTCATGTCCCTCATTCCTCAAAGAAAGGGAACGTTCATCAAGATTGAGCGTTTTAAAATGAAGCCATGCCCATCTCAAAAGAAGATGACAAGAGTTCGTGGCAGCAATATCACATAATACTTCTTTCGCACATTGTCTTGTACTGAATTTGATCCTTGCTTGATTCGGACGAAAGCTTGTTGGTAATTTGAGTTTTTAACCAATCTTTGGCTTACAACATTGTTGTCGCTTTCATAAACGAATGCAACTAAACATGGGTGGCCTTCGATTAAACACCTAGTTCTCTACTACCTTTTCCATAATCTTTTTCTTTACTTTCTTTTCTTTTTCTTCAATTTCCCTTCCTTCTACACTTTATATTTCTTCTTTTTCTATTCTTTCTTTTTCTATTTTCTCCTTCAACGTATGTTGATCCTTCTTGGCTTGTCTTGGTGTCAAGAATTTCAAAATTTATTTCATGTCCCTCATGCCTCAAATAAAGGGAACATTCATCAAGATTGAGCGTTTAAAAATGAACCCATGCCCATCTCAAAAGAAGATGACAAGAGTTCGTGGGAGCAATATCACATAATACTTCTTTCACACATTGTCATGTACTGAATTTGATCCTTGCTTGATTCAGATGAAAGCTTGTTGGTAACTTGAGTTTCTCCACCAATCCTTGGCTTACAACATTATTGTCGCTTTCGTAAACGAATGCAACTTAACATGGGTGGCCTTCGATTAAACACCTTGTTCTCTACTACCTTTTCCATAATCTTTTTCTTTACTTCCTTTTCTTTTTCTTTAATTTCCCTTCCTTCTGCAGTTTATTTTTCTTCTTTTTCTATTCTTTCTTTTTCTATTTTCTCCTTCAACGTATGTTGATCCTTCTTGGCTTGTCCTTGTGTCATCAATTTAAACTTCATTTCATGTCCCTCATTCCTCAAATAAAGGGAACGTTCATCAAGATTGAGCATTTTAAAATGAACCCATGCCCATCTCAAAAGAAGATGACAAGAGTTCGTGGGAGCAATATCACATAATACTTCTTTCACACATTGTCCTGTACTGAATTTGATCCTTGCTTTATTCGGATGAAAGCTTGTAGGTAACTTGAGTTTCTCCACCAATCTTTGGCTTACAACATTGTTGTCGCTTTCGTAAACGAATGCAACTAAACATGGGTGGCCTTCGATTAAACACCTTGTTCTCTACTACCTTTTTCATAATCTTTTTCTTTACTTCCTTTTCTTTTTCTGCAATTTCCCTTCCTTCTGCACTTTATTTTTCTTCTTTTTCAATCTTTCTTTTTCTATTTTCTCCTTCAACGTATGTTGATCCTTCTTGGCTTCTCTTGGTGTCAGAAACAACTTCATTTCGTGTCCCTCATGCCTCAAATAAAGGGAACGTTCATCAAGATTGAGCATTGTAAAATTAAGCCATGCCCATATCAAAAGAAGATGACAAGGGTTCGTGGGAGCAATATCACATAATACTTCTTTCACACATTGTCTTGTACTGAATTTGATCCTTGCTTGATTCGGACGAAAGCTTGTTGGTAATTTGAGTTTTTAACCAATCTTTTGCTTACAACATTGTTGTCGCTTTCATAAACGAATGCAACTAAACATGGGTGGCCTTCGATTAAACACCTAGTTCTCTACTACCTTTTCCATAATCTTTTTCTTTACTTCCTTTTCTTTTTCTTCAATTTCCCTTCCTTCTACACTTTATATTTCTTCTTTTTCTGTTCTTTCTTTTTCTATTTTCTCCTTCAACGTTTGTTGATCCTTCTTGGCTTATCTTGGTGTCAAGAATTTTAAAATTTATTTCATGTCCCTCATGCCTCAAATAAAGGGAACATTCATCAAGATTGAGCGTTTTAAAATGAAGCCATGCCCATATCAAAAGAAGATGACAAGGGTTCGTGGGAGCAATATCACATAATACTTCTTTCACACATTGTCTTGTACTGAATTTGATCCTTGCTTGATTCGGATAAAAGCTTGTTGGTAATTTGAGTTTTTAACCAATCTTTGGCTTACAACATTGTTGTCTCTTTCATAAACGAATGCAACTAAACACGGGTGGCCTTCGATTAAACACCTTGTTCTCTACTACCTTTTCCATAATCTTTTTCTTTACTTCCTTTTCTTTTTCTTCAATTTCCCTTCCTTCTACACTTTATATTTCTTCTTTTTCTATTCTTTCTTTTTCTATTTTCTCCTTCAACGTATGTTGATCCTTCTTGGCTTGTCTTGGTGTTATGAATTTCAAAATTTATTTCATGTCCCTCATGCCTCAAATAAAGGGAACATTCATCAAGATTGAGCGTTTTAAAATGAACCCATGCCCGTCTCAAAGGAAGATGACAAGAGTTCGTGGGAGCAATATCACATAATATTTCTTTCACACATTGTCTTGTACTGAATTTGATCCTTGCTTGATTCGGATGAAAGCTTGTTGGTAACTTGAGTTTCTCCACCAATCTTTGGCTTACAACATTGTTGTCGCTTTCGTAAACGAATGCAACTAAACATGGGTGGCCTTCGATTAAACACCTTGTTCTCTACTACCTTTTCCATAATCTTTTCCTTTACTTCCTTTTCTTTTTCTTCAATTTCCCTTCCTTCTGCAGTTTATTTTTCTTCTTTTTCTATTCTTTCTTTTTCTATTTTCTCCTTCAACGTATGTTGATCCTTCTTGGCTAGTCCTTGTGTCATAAATTTCAACTTCATTTCATGTCCCTCATTCCTCAAAGAAAGGGAACGTTCATCAAGATTGAGCGTTTTAAAATGAAGCCATGCCCATCTCAAAAGAAGATGACAAGAGTTCGTGGCAGCAATACCACATAATACTTCTTTCGCACATTGTCTTGTACTGAATTTGATCCTTGCTTGATTCGGACGAAAGCTTGTTGGTAATTTGAGTTTTTAACCAATCTTTGGCTTACAACATTGTTGTCGCTTTCATAAACGAATGCAACTAAACATGGGTGGCCTTCGATTAAACACCTAGTTCTCTACTACCTTTTCCATAATCTTTTTCTTTACTTTCTTTTCTTTTTCTTCAATTTCCCTTCCTTCTACACTTTATATTTCTTCTTTTTCTATTCTTTCTTTTTCTATTTTCTCCTTCAACGTATGTTGATCCTTCTTGGCTTGTCTTGGTGTCAAGAATTTCAAAATTTATTTCATGTCCCTCATGCCTCAAATAAAGGGAACATTCATCAAGATTGAGCGTTTAAAAATGAACCCATGCCCATCTCAAAAGAAGATGACAAGAGTTCGTGGGAGCAATATCACATAATACTTCTTTCACACATTGTCATGTACTGAATTTGATCCTTGCTTGATTCAGATGAAAGCTTGTTGGTAACTTGAGTTTCTCCACCAATCCTTGGCTTACAACATTATTGTCGCTTTCGTAAACGAATGCAACTTAACATGGGTGGCCTTCGATTAAACACCTTGTTCTCTACTACCTTTTCCATAATCTTTTTCATTACTTCCTTTTCTTTTTCTTTAATTTCCCTTCCTTCTGCAGTTTATTTTTCTTCTTTTTCTATTCTTTCTTTTTCTATTTTCTCCTTCAACGTATGTTGATCCTTCTTGGCTTGTCCTTGTGTCATCAATTTAAACTTCATTTCATGTCCCTCATTCCTCAAATAAAGGGAACGTTCATCAAGATTGAGCATTTTAAAATGAACCCATGCCCATCTCAAAAGAAGATGACAAGAGTTCGTGGGAGCAATATCACATAATACTTCTTTCACACATTGTCCTGTACTGAATTTGATCCTTGCTTTATTCGGATGAAAGCTTGTAGGTAACTTGAGTTTCTCCACCAATCTTTGGCTTACAACATTGTTGTCGCTTTCGTAAACGAATGTAACTAAACATGGGTGGCCTTCGATTAAACACCTTGTTCTCTACTACCATTTTCATAATCTTTTTCTTTACTTCCTTTTCTTTTTCTTCAATTTCCCTTCCTTCTGCACTTTATTTTTCTTCTTTTTCAATCTTTCTTTTTCTATTTTCTCCTTCAACGTATGTTGATCGTTCTTGGCTTGTCTTGGTGTCAGAAATTTCAACTTCATTTCATGTCCCTCATGCCTCAAATAAAGGGAGCGTTCATCAAGATTGAGCATTTTAAAATGAACCCATGCCCATCTCAAAAGAAGATGACAAGAGTTCGTGGGAGCAATATCACATAATACTTCTTTCACACATTGCCTTGTACTGAATTTGATCCTTGCTTGATTCGGATGAAAGCTTGTTGGTAATTTGAGTTTTTAACCAATCTTTGGCTTACAACATTGTTGTCGCTTTCATAAACGAATGCAACTAAACATGGGTGGCCTTTGATTAAACACCTAGTTCTCTACTACCTTTTCCATAATCTTTTTCTTCAATTTCCCTTCCTTCTACACTTTATATTTCTTCTTTTTCTATTCTTTCTTTTTTTATTTTCTCCTTCAACGTATGTTGATCCTTCTTGGCTTGTCTTGGTGTCAAGAATTTCAAAATTAATTTCATGTCCCTCATGCCTCAAATAAAGGGAACATTCATCAAGATTGAGCGTTTTAAAATGAACCCATGCCCATCTCAAAAGAAGATGACAAGAGTTCGTGGGAGCAATATCACATAATACTTCTTTCACACATTGTCATGTACTGAATTTGATCCTTGCTTGATTCAGATGAAAGCTTGTTGGTAACTTGAGTTTCTCCACCAATCTTTGGCTTACAACATTGTTGTCGCTTTCATAAACGAATGCAACTAAACATGGGTGGCCTTCGATTAAACACCTAGTTCTCTACTACCTTTTCCATAATCTTTTTCTTTTCTTCGTTTTCTTTTTCTTCAATTTCCCTTCATTCTACACTTTATATTTCTTCTTTTTCTATTCTTTCTTTTTCTATTTTCTCCTTCAACGTATGTTGATCCTTCTTGGCTTGTCTTGGTGTCAAGAATTTCAAAATTTATTTCATGTCCCTCATGCCTCAAATAAAGGGAACATTCATCAAGATTGAGCGTTTTAAAATGAACCCATGCCCATCTCAAAAGAAGATGACAAGAGTTCGTCGGAGCAATATCACATAATACTTCTTTCACACATTGTCATGTACTGAATTTGATCCTTGCTTGATTCAAATGAAAGCTTGTTGGTAACTTGAGTTTCTCCACCAATCTTTGGCTTACAACATTGTTGTCGCTTTCGTAAACGAATGCAACTAAACATGGGTGGCCTTCGATTAAACACCTTGTTCTCTACTACCTTTTCCATAATCTTTTTCTTTACTTCCTTTTCTTTTTCTTTAATTTCCTTTCCTTCTGCAGTTTATTTTTCTTCTTTTTCTATTCTTTCTTTTTCTATTTTCTCCTTCAACGTATGTTGATCCTTCTTGGCTTCTCTTGGTGTCAGAAATTTCAACTTCATTTCATGTCCCTCATGCCTCAAATAAAGGGAACGTTCATCAAGATTGAGCATTGTAAAATGAAGCCATGCCCATATCAAAAGAAGATGACAAGGGTTCGTGGGAGCAATATCACATAATACTTCTTTCACACATTGTCTTGTACTGAATTTGATCCTTGCTTGATTCAGATGAAAGCTTGTTTGTAACTTGAGTTTCTCCACCAATCTTTGGCTTACAACATTGTTGTCGCTTTCGTAAACGAATGCAACTAAACATGGGTGGCCTTCGATTAAACACCTTGTTCTCTACTACCTTTTTCATAATCTTGTTCTTTACTTCCTTTTCTTTTTCTTCAATTTCCCTTCCTTCTGCACTTTATTTTTCTTCTTTTTCAATCTTTCTTTTTCTATTTTCTCCTTCAACGTATGTTGATCCTTCTTGGCTTCTCTTGGTGTCAGAAATTTCAACTTCATTTCATGTCCCTCATGCCTCAAATAAAGGGAACGTTCATCAAGATTGAGCATTGTAAAATGAAGCCATGCCCATATCAAAAGAAGATGACAAGGGTTCGTGGGAGCAATATCACATAATACTTCTTTCACACATTGTCTTGTACTGAATTTGATCCTTGCTTGATTCAGATGAAAGCTTGTTGGAAACTTGAGTTTCTCCACCAATCTTTGGCTTACAACATTGTTGTCGCTTTCGTAAACGAATGCAACTAAACATGGGTGGCCTTCGATTAAACACCTTGTTCTCTACTACCTTTTTCATAATCTTGTTCTTTACTTCCTTTTCTTTTTCTTCAATTTCCCTTCCTTCTGCACTTTATTTTTCTTCTTTTTCAATCTTTCATTTTCTATTTTCTCCTTCAACGTATGTTGATCCTTCTTGGCTTCTCTTGGTGTCAGAAATTTCAACTTCATTTCATGTCCCTCATGCCTCAAATAAAGGGAACGTTCATCAAGATTGAGCATTGTAAAATGAAACCATGCCCATATCAAAGGAAGATGACAAGGGTTCGTGGGAGCAATATCACATAATACTTCTTTCACACATTGTCTTGTACTGAATTTGATCCTTGCTTGATTCGGATGAAAGCTTGTTGGTAATTTGAGTTTTTAACCAATCTTTGGCTTACAACATTGTTGTCTCTTTCATAAACGAATGCAACTAAACACGGGTGGCCTTCGATTAAACACCTAGTTCTCTACTACCTTTTCCATAATCTTTTTCTTTACTTCCTTTTCTTTTTCTTCAATTTCCCTTCCATCTACACTTTATATTTCTTTTTTTTCTATTCTTTCTTTTTCTATTTTCTCCTTCAACGTATGTTGATCCTTCTTGGCTTGTCTTGGTGTTATGAATTTCAAAATTTCTTTCATGTCCCTCATGCCTCAAATAAAGGGAACATTCATCAAGATTGAGCGTTTTAAAATGAACCCATGCCCAACTCAAAAGAAGATGACAAAAGTTCGTGGGAGCAATATCACATAATACTTCTTTCACACATTGTCTTGTACTGAATTTGATCGTTGCGTGATTCGGATGAAAGCTTGTTGGTAATTTGAGTTTTTAACCAATCTTTGGCTTACAACAATGTTGTCGCTTTCATAAACGAATGCAACTAAACATGGGTGGCCTTCGATTAAACACCTAGTTCTCTACTACCTTTTCCATAATCTTTTTCTTTTCTTCGTTTTCTTTTTCTTCAATTTCCCTTCCTTCTACACTTTATATTTCTTCTTTTTCTATTCTTTCTTTTTCTATTTTCTCCTTCAATGTATGTTGATCCTTCTTGGCTTGTCTTGGTGTCAAGAATTTCAAAATTTATTTCATGTCCCTCATGCCTCAAATAAAGGGAACATTCATCAAGATTGAGCGTTTTAAAATGAACCCATGCCCATCTCAAAAGAAGATGACAAGAGTTCGTGGCAGCAATATCACATAATACTTCTTTCACACATTGTCATGTACTGAATTTGATCCTTGCTTGATTCAGATGAAAGCTTGTTGGTAACTTGAGTTTCTCCACCAATCTTTGGCTTACAACATTGTTGTCGCTTTCGTAAACGAATGCAACTAAACATGGGTGGCCTTCGATTAAACACCTTGTTCTCTACTACCTTTTCCATAATCTTTTTCTTTACTTCCTTTTCTTTTTCTTTAATTTCCTTTCCTTCTGCAGTTTATTTTTCTTCTTTTTCTATTCTTTCTTTTTCTATTTTCTCCTTCAACGTATGTTGATCCTTCTTGGCTTCTCTTGGTGTCAGAAATTTCAACTTCATTTCATGTCCCTCATGCCTCAAATAAAGGGAACGTTCATCAAGATTGAGCATTGTAAAATGAAGCCATGCCCATATCAAAAGAAGATGACAAGGGTTCGTGGGAGCAATATCACATAATACTTCTTTCACACATTGTCTTGTACTGAATTTGATCCTTGCTTGATTCAGATGAAAGCTTGTTTGTAACTTGAGTTTCTCCACCAATCTTTGGCTTACAACATTGTTGTCGCTTTCGTAAACGAATGCAACTAAACATGGGTGGCCTTCGATTAAACACCTTGTTCTCTACTACCTTTTTCATAATCTTGTTCTTTACTTCCTTTTCTTTTTCTTCAATTTCCCTTCCTTCTGCACTTTATTTTTCTTCTTTTTCAATCTTTCTTTTTCTATTTTCTCCTTCAACGTATGTTGATCCTTCTTGGCTTCTCTTGGTGTCAGAAATTTCAACTTCATTTCATGTCCCTCATGCCTCAAATAAAGGGAACGTTCATCAAGATTGAGCATTGTAAAATGAAGCCATGCCCATATCAAAAGAAGATGACAAGGGTTCGTGGGAGCAATATCACATAATACTTCTTTCACACATTGTCTTGTACTGAATTTGATCCTTGCTTGATTCAGATGAAAGCTTGTTGGAAACTTGAGTTTCTCCACCAATCTTTGGCTTACAACATTGTTGTCGCTTTCGTAAACGAATGCAACTAAACATGGGTGGCCTTCGATTAAACACCTTGTTCTCTACTACCTTTTTCATAATCTTGTTCTTTACTTCCTTTTCTTTTTCTTCAATTTCCCTTCCTTTTGCACTTTATTTTTCTTCTTTTTCAATCTTTCATTTTCTATTTTCTCCTTCAACGTATGTTGATCCTTCTTGGCTTCTCTTGGTGTCAGAAATTTCAACTTCATTTCATGTCCCTCATGCCTCAAATAAAGGGAACGTTCATCAAGATTGAGCATTGTAAAATGAAACCATGCCCATATCAAAGGAAGATGACAAGGGTTCGTGGGAGCAATATCACATAATACTTCTTTCACACATTGTCTTGTACTGAATTTGATCCTTGCTTGATTCGGATGAAAGCTTGTTGGTAATTTGAGTTTTTAACCAATCTTTGGCTTACAACATTGTTGTCTCTTTCATAAACGAATGCAACTAAACACGGGTGGCCTTCGATTAAACACCTAGTTCTCTACTACCTTTTCCATAATCTTTTTCTTTACTTCCTTTTCTTTTTCTTCAATTTCCCTTCCATCTACACTTTATATTTCTTTTTTTTCTATTCTTTCTTTTTCTATTTTCTCCTTCAACGTATGTTGATCCTTCTTGGCTTGTCTTGGTGTTATGAATTTCAAAATTTCTTTCATGTCCCTCATGCCTCAAATAAAGGGAACATTCATCAAGATTGAGCGTTTTAAAATGAACCCATGCCCAACTCAAAAGAAGATGACAAAAGTTCGTGGGAGCAATATCACATAATACTTCTTTCACACATTGTCTTGTACTGAATTTGATCGTTGCGTGATTCGGATGAAAGCTTGTTGGTAATTTGAGTTTTTAACCAATCTTTGGCTTACAACAATGTTGTCGCTTTCATAAACGAATGCAACTAAACATGGGTGGCCTTCGATTAAACACCTAGTTCTCTACTACCTTTTCCATAATCTTTTTCTTTTCTTCGTTTTCTTTTTCTTCAATTTCCCTTCCTTCTACACTTTATATTTCTTCTTTTTCTATTCTTTCTTTTTCTATTTTCTCCTTCAATGTATGTTGATCCTTCTTGGCTTGTCTTGGTGTCAAGAATTTCAAAATTTATTTCATGTCCCTCATGCCTCAAATAAAGGGAACATTCATCAAGATTGAGCGTTTTAAAATGAACCCATGCCCATCTCAAAAGAAGATGACAAGAGTTCGTGGCAGCAATATCACATAATACTTCTTTCACACATTGTCATGTACTGAATTTGATCCTTGCTTGATTCAGATGAAAGCTTGTTGGTAACTTGAGTTTCTCCACCAATCTTTGGCTTACAACATTGTTGTCGCTTTCGTAAACGAATGCAACTAAACATGGGTGGCCTTCGATTAAACACCTTGTTCTCTACTACCTTTTCCATAATCTTTTTCTTTACTTCCTTTTCTTTTTCATTAATTTCCCTTCCTTCTGCAGTTTATTTTTCTTATTTTTCTATTCTTTCTTTTTCTATTTTCTCCTTCAACGTATGTTGATCCTTCTTGGCTTCTCTTGGTGTCAGAAATTTCAACTTCATTTCATGTCCCTCATGCCTCAAATAAAGGGAACGTTCATCAAGATTGAGCATTGTAAAATGAAGCCATGCCCATATCAAAAGAAGATGACAAGGGTTCGTGGTAGCAATATCACATAATACTTCTTTCACACATTGTCTTGTACTGAATTTGATCTTTGCTTGATTCGGATGAAAGCTTGTTGGTAATTTGAGTTTTTAACCAATCTTTGGCTTACAACATTGTTGTCTCTTTCATAAACGAATGCCACTAAACACGGGTGGCCTTCGATTAAACACCTAGTTCTCTACTACCTTTTCCATAATCTTTTTCTTTACTTCCTTTTCTTTTTCTTTAATTTCCCTTCCTTCTACACTTTATACTTCTTCTTTTTCTATTCTTTCTTTTTCTATTTTCTCCTTCAACGTAGGTTGATCCTTCTTGGCTTGTCTTGGTGTCAAGAATTTCAAAATTTATTTCATGTCCCTCATGCCTCAAATAAAGGGAACATTCATCAAGATTGAGCGTTTTAAAATGAACCCATGCCCATCTCAAAAGAAGATGACAAGAGTTCGTGGGAGCAATATCACATAATACTTCTTTCACACATTTTCATGTACTGAATTTGATCCTTGCTTGATTCAGATAAAAGCTTATTGGTAACTTGAGTTTCTCGACCAATCTTTGGCTTACAACATTGTTGTCGCTTTCGTAAACGAATGCAACTAAACATGGGTGGCCTTCGATTAAACACCTTGTTCTCTACTACCTTTTTCATAATCTTGTTCTTTACTTCCTTTTCTTTTTCTTCAATTTCCGTTCCTTCTGCACTTCATTTTTCTTCTTTTTCAATCTTTCTTTTTCTATTTGCTCCTTCAACGTATGTTGATCCTTCTTGGCTTCTCTTGGTGTCAGAAATTTCAACTTCATTTCATGTCCCTCATGCCACAAATAAAGGGAACGTTCATCAAGATTGAGCATTGTAAAATGAAGCCATGCCCATATCAAAAGAAGATGACAAGGGTTCGTGGGAGCAATATCACATAATACTTCTTCCACACATTGTCTTGTACTGAATTTGGTCCTTGCTTGATTCGGATGAAAGCTTGTTGGTAATTTGAGTTTTTAACCAATCTTTGGCTTACAACATTGTTGTCTCTTTCATAAACGAATGCAACTAAACACGGGTGGCCTTCGATTAAACACCTAGTTCTCTACTACCTTTTCCATAATCTTTTTCTTTACTTCCTTTTCTTTTTCTTTAATTTCCATTCCATCTACACTTTATATTTCTTCTTTTTCTATTCTTTCTTTTTCTATTTTCTCCTTCAACGTATGTTGATCCTTCTTGGCTTGTCTTGGTGTCAAGAATTTCAAAATTTATTTCATGTCCCTCATGCCTCAAATAAAGGGAACATTCATCAAGATTGAGCGTTTTAAAATGAACCCATGCCCATCTCAAAAGAAGATGACAAGAGTTCGTGGGAGCAATATCACATAATACTTCTTTCACACATTGTCATGTATTGAATTTGATCCTTGCTTGATTCAGATGAAAGCTTATTGGTAACTTGAGTTTCTCCACCAATCTTTGGCTTACAACATTGTTGTCGCTTTCGTAAACGAATGCAACTAAACATGGGTGGCCTTCGATTAAACACCTTGTTCTCTACTACCTTTTTCATAATCTTGTTCTTTACTTCCTTTTCTTTTTCTTCAATTTCCCTTCCTTCTGCACTTTATTTTTCTTCTTTTTCAATCTTTCTTTTTCTATTTTCTCCTTCAACGTATGTTGATCCTTCTTGGCTTGTCTTGGTGTCAAGAATTTCAAAATTTATTTCATGTCCCTCATGCCTCAAATAAAGGGAACATTCATCAAGATTGAGCGTTTTAAAATGAACCCATGCCCATCTCAAAAGAAGATGACAAGAGTTCGTGGGAGCAATATCACATAATACTTCTTTCACACATTGTCTTGTACTAAATTTGATCCTTGCTTGATTCGGATGAAAGCTTGTTGGTAACTTGAGTTTCTCCACCAATCTTTGGCTTACAACATTATTGTCACTTTCGTAAACGAATGCAACTAAACATGGGTGGCCTTCGATTAAACACCTTGTTCTCTACTACCTTTTCCATAATCTTTTTCTTTACTTCCTTTTCTTTTTCTTCAATTTCCCTTCCTTCTACACTTTATATTTCTTCTTTTTCTATTCTTTCTTTTTCTATTTTCTCTTTCAACGTATGTTGATCCTTCTTGGCTTGTCTTGGTGTTATGAATTTTAAAATTTATTTCATGTCCCTCATGCCTCAAATAAAGGGAACATTCATCAAGATTGAGCGTTTTAAAATGAACCCATGCCCATCTCAAAAGAAGATGACAAGAGTTCGTGGTAGCAATATCACATAATACTTCTTTCACACATTGTCTTGTACTGAATTTGATCTTTGCTTGATTCGGATGAAAGCTTGTTGGTAATTTGAGTTTTTAACCAATCTTTGGCTTACAACATTGTTGTCTCTTTCATGAATGCAACTAAACATGGGTGGCCTTCGATTAAACACCTTGTTCTCTACTACCTTTTCCATAATCTTTTTCTTTACTTCCTTTTCTTTTTCATTAATTTCCCTTCCTTCTGCAGTTTATTTTTCTTCTTTTTCTATTCTTTCTTTTTCTATTTTCTCCTTCAACGTATGTTGATCCTTCTTGGCTTCTCTTGGTGTCAGAAATTTCAACTTCATTTCATGTCCCTCATGCCTCAAATAAAGGGAACGTTCATCAAGATTGAGCATTGTAAAATGAAGCCATGCCCATATCAAAAGAAGATGACAAGGGTTCGTGGTAGCAATATCACATAATACTTCTTTCACACATTGTCTTGTACTGAATTTGATCTTTGCTTGATTCGGATGAAAGCTTGTTGGTAATTTGAGTTTTTAACCAATCTTTGGCTTACAACATTGTTGTCTCTTTCATAAACGAATGCCACTAAACACGGGTGGCCTTCGATTAAACACCTAGTTCTCTACTACCTTTTCCATAATCTTTTTCTTTACTTCCTTTTCTTTTTCTTTAATTTCCCTTCCTTCTACACTTTATACTTCTTCTTTTTCTATTCTTTCTTTTTCTATTTTCTCCTTCAACTTAGGTTGATCCTTCTTGGCTTGTCTTGGTGTCAAGAATTTCAAAATTTATTTCATGTCCCTCATGCCTCAAATAAAGGGAACATTCATCAAGATTGAGCGTTTGAAAATGAACCCATGCCCATCTCAAAAGAAGATGACAAGAGTTCGTGGGAGCAATATCACATAATACTTCTTTCACACATTTTCATGTACTGAATTTGATCCTTGCTTGATTCAGATGAAAGCTTATTGGTAACTTGAGTTTCTCGACCAATCTTTGGCTTACAACATTGTTGTCGCTTTCGTAAACGAATGCAACTAAACATGGGTGGCCTTCGATTAAACACCTTGTTCTCTACTACCTTTTTCATAATCTTGTTCTTTACTTCCTTTTCTTTTTCTTCAATTTCCGTTCCTTCTGCACTTCATTTTTCTTCTTTTTCAATCTTTCTTTTTCTATTTGCTCCTTCAACGTATGTTGATCCTTCTTGGCTTCTCTTGGTGTCAGAAATTTCAACTTCATTTCATGTCCCTCATGCCACAAATAAAGGGAACGTTCATCAAGATTGAGCATTGTAAAATGAAGCCATGCCCATATCAAAAGAAGATGACAAGGGTTCGTGGGAGCAATATCACATAATACTTCTTCCACACATTGTCTTGTACTGAATTTGGTCCTTGCTTGATTCGGATGAAAGCTTGTTGGTAATTTGAGTTTTTAACCAATCTTTGGCTTACAACATTGTTGTCTCTTTCATAAACGAATGCAACTAAACACGGGTGGCCTTCGATTAAACACCTAGTTCTCTACTACCTTTTCCATAATCTTTTTCTTTACTTCCTTTTCTTTTTCTTTAATTTCCATTCCATCTACACTTTATATTTCTTCTTTTTCTATTCTTTCTTTTTCTATTTTCTCCTTCAACGTATGTTGATCCTTCTTGGCTTGTCTTGGTGTCAAGAATTTCAAAATTTATTTCATGTCCCTCATGCCTCAAATAAAGGGAACATTCATCAAGATTGAGCGTTTTAAAATGAACCCATGCCCATCTCAAAAGAAGATGACAAGAGTTCGTGGGAGCAATATCACATAATACTTCTTTCACACATTGTCATGTATTGAATTTGATCCTTGCTTGATTCAGATGAAAGCTTATTGGTAACTTGAGTTTCTCCACCAATCTTTGGCTTACAACATTGTTGTCGCTTTCGTAAACGAATGCAACTAAACATGGGTGGCCTTCGATTAAACACCTTGTTCTCTACTACCTTTTTCATAATCTTGTTCTTTACTTCCTTTTCTTTTTCTTCAATTTCCCTTCCTTCTGCACTTTATTTTTCTTCTTTTTCAATCTTTCTTTTTCTATTTTCTCCTTCAACGTATGTTGATCCTTCTTGGCTTGTCTTGGTGTCAAGAATTTCAAAATTTATTTCATGTCCCTCATGCCTCAAATAAAGGGAACATTCATCAAGATTGAGCGTTTTAAAATGAACCCATGCCCATCTCAAAAGAAGATGACAAGAGTTCGTGGGAGCAATATCACATAATACTTCTTTCACACATTGTCTTGTACTAAATTTGATCCTTGCTTGATTCGGATGAAAGCTTGTTGGTAACTTGAGTTTCTCCACCAATCTTTGGCTTACAACATTATTGTCACTTTCGTAAACGAATGCAACTAAACATGGGTGGCCTTCGATTAAACACCTTGTTCTCTACTACCTTTTCCATAATCTTTTTCTTTACTTCCTTTTCTTTTTCTTCAATTTCCCTTCCTTCTACACTTTATATTTCTTCTTTTTCTATTCTTTCTTTTTCTATTTTCTCTTTCAACGTATGTTGATCCTTCTTGGCTTGTCTTGGTGTTATGAATTTCAAAATTTATTTCATGTCCCTCATGCCTCAAATAAAGGGAACATTCATCAAGATTGAGCGTTTTAAAATGAACCCATGCCCATCTCAAAAGAAGATGACAAGAGTTCGTGGGAACAATATCACATAATACTTCTTTTACACATTGTCTTGTACTGAATTTGATCCTTGCTTGATTCGGATGAAAGCTTGTTGGTAATTTGAGTTTTTAACCAATCTTTGGCTTACAACATTGTTGTTGCTTTCATAAACGAATGCAACTAAACATGGGTGGCCTTCGATTAAATACCTAGTTCTCTACTACCTTTTCCATAATCTTTTTCTTTACTTCCTTTTCTTTTTCTTCAATTTCCCTTCCTTCTACACTTTATATTTCTTCTTTTTCTATTCTTTCTTTTTCTATTTTCTCCTTCAATGTATGTTGATCCTTCTTGGCTTGTCTTGGTGTCAAGAATTTCAAAATTTATTTCATGTCCCTCATGCCTCAAATAAAGGGAACATTCATCAAGATTGAGCGTTTTAAAATGAACCCATGCCCATCTCAAAAGAAGATGACAAGAGTTTGTGGGAGCACTATCACATAATACTTCTTTCACACATTGTCATGTACTGAATTTGATGCTTGCTTGATTCAGATGAAAGCTTGTTGGTAACTTGAGTTTCTCCACCAATCTTTGGCTTACAACATTGTTGTCGCTTTCGTAAACGAATGCAACTAAACATGGGTGGCCTTCGATTAAACACCTAGTTCTCTACTACCTTTTCCATAATCTTTTTCTTTACTTCCTTTTCTTTTTCTTCAATTTCCCTTCCTTCTACATTTTATATTTCTTCTTTTTCTATTCTTTCTTTTTTTATTTTCTCCTTCAACATATGTTGATCCTTCTTGGCTTGTCTTGGTGTCAAGAATTTCAAAATTTATTTCATGTCCCTCATGCCTCAAATAAAGGGAACATTCTTCAAGATTGAGCGTTTTAAAGTAAAGCCATGCCCATAGCAAAAGAAGATGACAAGGGTTCGTGGGAGCAATATCACATAATACTTCTTTCACACATTGTCTTGTACTGAATTTAATCCTTGCTTGATTCGGATGAAAGCTTGTAGGTAACTTGAGTTTCTCCACCAATCTTTGGCTTACAACATTGTTGTCGCTTTCGTAAACGAATGCAACTAAACATGGGTGGCCTTCGATTAAACACCTTGTTCTCTACTACCTTTTTCATAATCCTTTTCTTTACTTCCTTTTCTTTTTCTTCAATTTCCCTTCCCTCTGCACTTTATTTTTCTTCTTTTCCAATCTTTCCTTTTCTATTTTCTCCTTCAACGTATGTTGATCCTTCTTGGCTTGTCTTGGTGTCAAGAATTTCAAAATTTATTTCATGTCCCTCATGCCTCAAATAAAGGGAACGTTCATCCAGATTGAGCATTTTAAAATGAACCCATGCCCATCTCAAAAGAAAATGACAATAGTTCGTGGGAACAATATAACATAATACTTCTTTCACACATTGTCCTGTACTGAATTTGATCCTTGCTTGATTCGGATGAAAGCTTGTAGGTAAGTTGAGTTTCTCCACCAATCTTTGGCTTACAACATTGTTGTCGCTTTCGAAAACGAATGCAACTAAACATGGGTGGCCTTCGATTAAACAACTTGTTCTCTACTACCTTTTTCATAATCCTTTACTTTACTTCCTTTTCTTTTTCTTCAATTTCCCTTCCTTCTGCACTTTATTTTTCTTCTTTTCCAATCTTTCTTTTTCTATTTTCTCCTTCAACGTATGTTGATCCTTCTTGGCTGCTCCTGGTGTCAAAAATTTCAACTTCATTTCATGTCCCTCATGCCTCAAATAAAGGAAACGTTCATCAAGATTTCGCATTGTAAAATGAAGCCATGCCCATATCAAAAGAAGATGACAAGGGTTCGTGGGAGCAATATCACATAATACTTCTTTCACACATTGTCTTGTACTGAATTTGATCCTTGCTTGATTCGGATGAAAGCTTGTTGGTAACTTGAGTTTCTCCACCAATCTTTGGCTTACAACATTGTTGTCGCTTTCGTAAACGAATGCAACTAAACATGGGTGGCCATTGATTAAACACCTTGTTCTCTACTACCTTTTCCATAATCTTTTTCTTTACTTCCTTTTCTTTTTCTTCAATTTCCCTTCCTTTTACAGTTTATATTTCTTCTTTTTCTATTTTCTCCTTCAACGTATGTTGATCCTTCTTGGCTTGTCTTGGTGTTATGAATTTCAAAATTTATTTCATGTCCCTCATGCCTCAAATAAAGGGAACATTCATCAAGATTGAGCGTTTTAAAATGAACCCATGCCCATCTCAAAAGAAGATGACAAGAGTTCGTGGGAGCAATATCACATAATATTTCTTTCACACATTGTCTTGTACTGAATTTGATCCTTGCTTGAGTCGGATGAAAGCTTGTTGGTAACTTGAGTTTCTCCACCAATCTTTGGCTTACAACATTGTTGTCGCTTTCGTAAACGAATGCAACTAAACATGGGTGGCCTTCGATTAAACACCTTGTTTTCTACTACCTTTTCCATAATCTTTTTCTTTACTTCCTTTTCTTATTCTTCAATTTCACTTCCTTCTGCAGTTTATTTTTCTTCTTTTTCTATTCTTTCTTTTTCGATTTTCTTCTTCAACGTATGTTGATCCTTCTTGGCTTCTCTTGCTGTCAGAAATTTCAACTTCATTTCATGTCCCTCATGCCTCAAATAAAGGGAACGTTCATCAAGATTGAGCATTGTAAAATGAAGCCATGCCCATATCAAAAGAAGATGACAAGGGTTCGTGGGAGCAATATCACATAATACTTCCTTCACACATTGTCTTGTACTGAATTTGATCCTTGCTTGATTCGGATGAAAGCTTGTTGGTAATTTGAGTTTTTAACCAATCTTTGGCTTACAACATTGTTGTCGCTTTCATAAACGAATGCAACTAAACATGGGTGGCCTTCGATTAAACACCTAGTTCTCTACTACCTTTTCCATAATCTTTTTCTTTACTTCCTTTTCTTTCTCTTCAATTTCCCTTCCTTCTACACTTTATATTTCTTCTTTTTCTATTCTTTCTTTTTCTATTTTCTCCTTCAACGTATGTTGATCCTTCTTGGCTTGTCTTGGTGTTATGAATTTCAAAATTTATTTCATGTCCCTCATGCCTCAAATAAAGGGAACGTTCATCAAGATTGAGCGTTTTAAAATGAACCCATGCCCATCTCAAAAGAAGATGACACGAGTTCGTGGGAGCACTATCACATAATTCTTCTTTCACACATTGTCTTGTACTGAATTTGATCCTTGCTTGATTCGGATGAAAGCTTGTTGGTAATTTGAGTTTTTAACCAATCTTTGGCTTACAACATTGTTGTCGCTTTCATAAACGAATGCAACTAAACATGGGTGGCCTTCGATTCAACACCTTGTTCTCTACTACCTTTTTCATAATCTTTTTCTTTACTTCCTTTTCTTTTTCTTCAATTTCCCTTCCTTCTCCACTTTATTTTTCTTCTTTTTCAATCTTTCTTTTTCTATTTTCTCCTTCAACGTATGTTGATCCTTCTTGGGTTCTCTTGGTGTCAGAAATTTCAACTTCATTTCATGTCCCTCATGCCTCAAATAAAGGGAACGTTCATCAAGATTGAGCATTGTAAAATGAAGCCATGCCCATCTCAAAAGAAGATGACAAGGGTTCGTGGGAGCAATATCACATAATACTTCTTTCACACATTGCCTTGTACTGAATTTGATCCTTGCTTGATTCGGATGAAAGCTTGTTGGTAATTTGAGTTTTTAACCAATCTTTGGCTTACAACATTGTTGTCGCTTTCATAAACGAATGCAACTAAACATGGGTGGCCATTGATTAATCACCTTGTTCTCTACTACCTTTTCCATAATCTTTTTCTTTACTTCCTTTTCTTTTTCTTCAATTTCCCTTCCTTTTACAGTTTATATTTCTTCTTTTTCTATTCTTTCTTTTTCTATTTTCTCCTTCAACGTATGTTGATCCTTCTTGGCTTGTCTTGGTGTTGTGAATTTCAAAATTTATTTCATGTCCCTCATGGCTCAAATAAAGGGAACCTTCATCAAGATTGAGCGTTTTAAAATGAACCCATGCCCATCTCAAAAGAAGATGACAAGAGTTCGTGGGAGCAATATCACATAATATTTCTTTCACACATTGTCTTGTACTGAATTTGATCCTTGCTTGATTCGGATGAAAGCTTGTTGGTAACTTGAGTTTCTCCACCAATCTTTGGCTTACAACATTGTTGTCGCTTTCGTAAACGAATGCAACTAAACATGGGTGGCCTTCGATTAAACACCTTGTTTTCTACTACCTTTTCCATAGTCTTTTTCTTTACTTCCTTTTCTTTTTCTTCAATTTCACTTCCTTCTGCAGTTTATTTTTCTTCTTTTTCTATTCTTTCTTTTTCTATTTTCTCCTTCAACGTATGTTGATCCTTCTTGGCTTCTGTTGGTGTCAGAAATTTCAACTTCATTTCATGTCCCTCATGCCTCAAATAAAGGGAACGTTCATCAAGATTGAGCATTGTAAAATGAAGCCATGCCCATATCAAAAGAAGATGACAAGGGTTCGTAGGAGCAATATCACATAATACTTCTTTCACACATTGCCTTGTACTGAATTTGATCCTTGCTTGATTCGGATGAAAGCTTGTTGGTAATTTGAGTTTTTAACCAATCTTTGGCTTACAACATTGTTGTCGCTTTCATAAACGAATGCACCTAAACATGGGTGGCCTTCGATTAAACACCTAGTTCTCTACTACCTTTTCCATAATCTTTTTCTTTACTTCCTTTTCTTTTTCTTCAATTTCCCTTCCTTGTACACTTTATATTTCTTCTTTTTCTATTTTCTCCTTCAACGTATGTTGATCCTTCTTGGCTTGTCTTGGTGTTATGATTTCAAAATTTATTTCATGTCCCTCTTGCCTCAAATAAAGGGAACGTTCATCAAGATTGAGCATTGTAAAATGAAGCCATGCCCATATCAAAAGAAGATGACAAGGGTTCGTGGGAGCAATATCACATAATACTTCTTTCACACATTGTCTTGTACTGAATTTGATCCTTGCTTGATTCGGATGAAAGGTTCTAGGTAACTTGAGTTTCTCCACCAATCTTTGGCTTACAACATTGTTGTCGCTTTCGTAAACGAATGCAACTAAACATGGATGGCCTTCAATTAAACAACTTGTTCTCTACTACCTTTTTCATAATCTGTTTCTTTACTTCCTTTTCTTTTTCTTCAATTTCCCTTCCTTCTCCACTTTATTTTTCTTCTTTTTCAATCTTTCTTTTTCTATTTTCTCCTTCAATGTATGTTGATCCTTCTTGGCTTGTCTTGGTGTTATGAATTTCAAAATTTATTTCATGTCCCTCATGCCTCAAATAAAGGGAACGTTCGTCAAGATTGAGCGTTTTAAAATGAACCCTTGCCCATCTCAAAAGAAGATGACAAGAGTTCGTGGGAGCAATATCACATAATTCTTCTTTCACACATTGTCTTGTACTGAATTTGATCCTTGCTTGATTCGGATGAAAGCTTGTAGGTAACTTGAGTTTCTCCACCAATCTTTGGCTTACAAAATTGTTGTCACTTTCGTAAACGAATGCAACTAAACATGGGTGGCCTTCGATTAAACACCTTGTTCTCTACTACCTTTTTCATAATCTTTTTCTTTACTTCCTTTTCTTTTTCTTCAATTTCCCTTCCTTCTCCACTTTATTTTTCTTCTTTTTCAATCTTTCTTTTTCTACTTTCTCCTTCAACGTATGTTGATCTTTCTTGGGTTCTCTTGGTGTCAGAAATTTCAACTTCATTTCATGTCCCTCATGCCTCAAATAAAGGGAACGTTCATCAAGATTGAGCATTGTAAAATGAAGCCATGCCCATCTCAAAAGAAGATGACAAGGGTTCGTGGGAGCAATATCACATAATACTTCTTTCACACATTGTCTTGTAATGAATTTGATCCTTGCTTGATTCAGATGAAAGCTTGTTGGTAACTTGAGTTTCTCCACCAATCTTTGGCTTACAACATTGTTGTCGCTTTCGTAAACGAATGCAACTAAACATGGGTGGCCTTCGATTAAACACCTTGTTCTCTACTACCTTTTTCATAATCTTTTTCTTTACTTCCTTTTCTTTTTCTTCAATTTCCCTTCCTTCTCCACTTTATTTTTCTTCTTTTTCAATCTTTCTTTTTCTATTTTCTCCTTCAACGTATGTTGATCCTTCTTGGGTTCTCTTGGTGTCAGAAATTTCAACTTCATTTCATGTCCCTCATGCCTCAAATAAAGGGAACGTTCATCAAGATTGAGCATTGTAAAATGAAGCCATGCCCATCTCTAAAGAAGATGACAAGGGTTCGTGGGAGCAATATCACATAATACTTCTTTCACACATTGTCTTGTACTGAATTTGATCCTTGCTTGATTCGGATGAAAGCTTGTTGGTAATTTGAGTTTTTAACCAATCTTTGGCTTACAACATTGTTGTCGCTTTCATAAACGAATGCACCTAAACATGGGTGGCCTTCGATTAAACACCTAGTTCTCTACTACCTTTTCCATAATCTTTTTCTTTAGTTCCTTTTCTTTTTCTTCAATTTCCCTTCCCTCTACACTTTATATTTCTTCTTTTTCTATTTTCTCCTTCAACGTATGTTGATCCTTCTTGGCTTGTCTTGGTGTTATGAATTTCAAAATTTATTTCATGTCCCTCTTGCCTCAAATAAAGGGAACGTTCATCAAGATTGAGCGTTTTAAAATGAACCCATGCCCATCTCAAAAGAAGATGACAAGAGTTCGTGGGAGCAATATCACATAATCCTTCTTTCACACATTGCCTTGTACTGAATTTGATCCTTGCTTGATTCGGATGAAAGCTTGTTGGTAATTTGAGTTTTTCTCCAATCTTTGGCTTACAACATTGTATTCGCTTTCATAAACGAATGCAACTAAACATGGGTGGCCAAGGATTAAACACCTTGTTCTCTACTACCTTTTCCATAATCTTTTTCTTTACTTCCTTTTCTTTTTCTTCAATTTCCTTTCCTTCTACAGTTTATATTTCTTCTTTTTCTATTCTTTCTTTTTCTATTTTCTCCTTCAACGTATGTTGATCCTTCTTGGCTTGTCTTGGTGTTATGAATTTCAAAATTTATTTCATGTCCCTCATGCCTCAAATAAAGGGAACGTTCGTCAAGATTGAGCGTTTTAAAATGAACCCATGCCCATCTCAAAAGAAGATGACAAGAGTTCGTGGGAGCAATATCACATAATTCTTCTTTCACACATTGTCTTGTACTGAATTTGATCATTGCTTGATTCGGATGAAAGCTTGTAGGTAACTTGAGTTTCTCCACCAATCTTTGGCTTACAACATTGTTGTCGCTTTCGTAAACGAATGCAACTAAACATGGGTGGCCTTCGATTAAACACCTTGTTCTCTACTACCTTTTTCATAATCTGTTTCTTTACTTCCTTTTCTTTTTCTTCAATTTCCCTTCCTTCTCCACTTTATTTTTCTTCTTTTTCAATCTTTCTTTTTCTATTTTCTCCTTCAACGTATGTTGATCCTTCTTGGCTTGTCTTGGTGTTATGAATTTCAAAATTTATTTCATGTCCCTCATGCCTCAAATAAAGGGAACGTTCGTCAAGATTGAGCGTTTTAAAATGAACCCTTGCCCATCTCAAAAGAAGATGACAAGAGTTCGTGGGAGCAATATCACATAATTCTTCTTTCACACATTGTCTTGTACTGAATTTGATCCTTGCTTGATTCGGATGAAAGCTTGTAGGTAACTTGAGTTTCTCCACCAATCTTTGGCTTACAAAATTGTTGTCGCTTTCGTAAACGAATGCAACTAAACATGGGTGGCCTTCGATTAAACACCTTGTTCTCTACTACCTTTTTCATAATCTTTTTCTTTACTTCCTTTTCTTTTTCTTCAATTTCCCTTCCTTCTCCACTTTATTTTTCTTCTTTTTCAATCTTTCTTTTTCTACTTTCTCCTTCAACGTATGTTGATCCTTCTTGGGTTCTCTTGGTGTCAGAAATTTCAACTTCATTTCATGTCCCTCATGCCTCAAATAAAGGGAACGTTCATCAAGATTGAGCATTGTAAAATGAAGCCATGCCCATCTCAAAAGAAGATGACAAGGGTTCGTGGGAGCAATATCACATAATACTTCTTTCACACATTGTCTTGTAATGAATTTGATCCTTGCTTGATTCGGATGAAAGCTTGTTGGTAACTTGAGTTTCTCCACCAATCTTTGGCTTACAACATTGTTGTCGCTTTCGTAAACGAATGCAACTAAACATGGGTGGCCTTCGATTAAACACCTTGTTCTCTACTACCTTTTTCATAATCTTTTTCTTTACTTCCTTTTCTTTTTCTTCAATTTCCCTTCCTTCTCCACTTTATTTTTCTTCTTTTTCAATCTTTCTTTTTCTATTTTCTCCTTCAACGTATGTTGATCCTTCTTGGGTTCTCTTGGTGTCAGAAATTTCAACTTCATTTCATGTCCCTCATGCCTCAAATAAAGGGAACGTTCATCAAGATTGAGCATTGTAAAATGAAGCCATGCCCATCTCTAAAGAAGATGACAAGGGTTCATGGGAGCAATATCACATAATACTTCTTTCACACATTGCCTTGTACTAAATTTGATCCTTGCTTGATTCGGATGAAAGCTTGTTGGTAATTTGAGTTTTTAACCAATCTTTGGCTTACAACATTGTTGTCGCTTTCATAAACGAATGCACCTAAACATGGGTGGCCTTCGATTAAACACCTAGTTCTCTACTACCTTTTCCATAATCTTTTTCTTTACTTCCTTTTCTTTTTCTTCAATTTCCCTTCCTTCTACACTTTATATTTCTTCTTTTTCTATTTTCTCCTTCAACGTATATTGATCCTTCTTGGCTTGTCTTGGTGTTATGAATTTCAAAATTTATTTCATGTCCCTCATGCCTCAAATAAAGGGAACGGTCATCAAGATTGAGTGTTTTAAAATGAACCCATGCCCATCTCAAAAGAAGATGACAAGAGTTCGTGGGAGCAATATCACATAATACTTCTTTCACACATTGTCTTGTACTGAATTTGATCCTTGCTTGATTCGGATGAAAGCTTGTAGGTAACTTGAGTTTCTCCACCAATCTTTGGCTTACAAAATTGTTGTCGCTTTCGTAAACGAATGCAACTAAACAAGGGTGGCCTTCAATTAAACACCTTGTTCTCTACTACCTTTTTCATAATCTTTTTCTTTACTTCCTTTTCTTTTTCTTCAATTTCCCTTCCTTCTCCACTTTATTTTTCTTCTTTTTCAATCTTTCTTTTTCTATTTTCTCCCTCAACGTATGTTGATCCTTCTTGGGTTCTCTTGGTGTCAGAAATTTCAACTTCATTTCATGTCCCTCATGCCTCAAATAAAGGGAACGTTCATCAAGATTGAGTATTGTAAAATGAAGCCATGCCCATCTCAAAAGAAGATGACAAGGGTTCGTGGGAGCAATATCACATAATACTTCTTTCACACATTGCCTTGTACTGAATTTGATCCTTGCTTGATTCGGATGAAAGCTTGTTGGTAATTTGAGTTTTTCACCAATCTTTGGCTTACAACATTGTTGTCGCTTTCATAAACGAATGCAACTAAACATGGGTGGCCATTGATTAAACACCTTGTTCTCTACTACCTTTTCCATAATCTTTTTCTTTACTTCCTTTTCTTTTTCTCCAATTTCCCTTCCTTCTACAGTTTATATTTCTTCTTTTTCTATTCTTTCTTTTTCTATTTTCTCCTTCAACATATGTTGATCCTTCTTGGCTTGTCTTGGTGTTATGAATTTCAAAATTTATTTCATGTCCCTCATGCTTCAAATAAAGGGAACATTCATCAAGATTGAGCGTTTTAAAATGAACCCATGCCCATCTCAAAAGAAGATGACAAGAGTTCGTGGGAGCAATATCACATAATATTTCTTTCACACATTGTCTTGTACTGAATTTGATCCTTGCTTGATTCGGATGAAAGCTTGTTGGTAACTTGAGTTTCTCCACCAATCTTTGGCTTACAACATTGTTGTCGCTTTCGTAAACGAATGCAACTAAACAAGGGTGGCCTTCGATTAAACACCTTGTTTTCTACTACCTTTTCCATAATCTTTTTCTTTACTTCCTTTTCTTTTTCTTCAATTTCACTTCCTTCTGCAGTTTATTTTTCTTCTTTTTCTATTTTTTCTTTTTCTATTTTCTCCTTCAACGTATGTTAATCCTTCTTGGCTTCTCTTGGTGTCAGAAATTTCAACTTCATTTCATGTCCCTCATGCCTCAAATAAAGGGAACGTTCATCAAGATTGAGCATTGTAAAATTAAGCCATGCCCATATCAAAAGAAGATGACAAGGGTTCGTGGGAGCAATATCACATAATACTTCTTTCACACATTGTCTTATACTGAATTTGATCCTTGCTTGATTCGGATGAAAGCTTGTTGGTAATTTGAGTTTTTAACCAATCCTTGGCTTACAACATTGTTGCCGCTTTCATAAACGAATGCAACTAAACAAGGGTGGCCTTCGATTAAACACCTTGTTTTCTACTACCTTTTCCATAATCTTTTTCTTTACTTCCTTTTCTTTTTCTTCAATATCACTTCCTTCTGCAGTTTATTTTTCTTCTTTTTCTATTCTTTCTTTTTCTATTTTCTCCTTCAACGTATGTTGATCCTTCTTGGGTTCTCTTGGTGTCAGAAATTTCAACTTCATTTCATGTCCCTCATGCCTCAAATAAAGGGAACGTTCATCAATATTGAGCATTGTAAAATGAAGCCATGCCCATCTCAAAAGAAGATGACAAGGGTTCGTGGGAGCAATATCACATAATACTTCTTTCACACATTGCCTTGTACTGAATTTGATCCTTGCTTGATTCGGATGAAAGCTTGTAGGTAACTTGAGTTTCTCCACCAATCTTTGGCTTACAACATTGTTGTCGCTTTCGTAAATGAATGCAACTAAACATGGGTGGCGTTCGATTAAACACCTTGTTCTCTACTACCTTTTTCATAATATTTTTCTTTACTTCCTTTTCTTTTTCTTCAATTTCCCTTCCTTCTCCACTTTATTTTTCTTCTTTTTCAATCTTTTTTTTTCTATTTTCTCCTTCAACGTATGTTGATCCTTCTTGGGTTCTCTTGCTGTCAGAAATTTCAACTTCATTTCATGTCCCTCATGCCTCAAATAAAGGGAACGTTCATCAAGATTGAGCATTGTAAAATGAAGCCATGCCCATCTCAAAAGAAGATGACAAGGGTTCGTGGGAGCAATATCACATAATACTTCTTTCACACATTGCCTTGTACTGAATTTGATCCTTGCTTGATTCGGATGAAAGCTTGTTGGTAATTTGAGTTTTTCACCAATCTTTGGCTTACAACATTGTTGTCGCTTTCATAAATGAATGCAACTAAACATGGGTGGCAATTGATTAAACACCTTGTTCTCTACTACATTTTCCATCATCTTTTTCTTTACTTCCTTTTCTTTTTCTTCAATTTCCCTTCCTTCTACAGTTTATATTTCTTCTTTTTCTATTCTTTCCTTTTCTATTTTCTCCTTCAACGTATGTTGATCCTTCTTGGCTTGTCTTGGTGTTATGAATTTCAAAATATATTTCATGTCCCTCATGCCTCAAATAAAGGGAACGTTCATCAAGATTGAGCGTTTTAAAATGAACCCATGCCCATCTCAAAAGAAGATGACAAGAGTTCGTCGGAGCAATATCACATAATTCTTCTTTCACACATTGTCTTGTACTGAATTTGATCCTTGCTTGATTCGGATGAAAGCTTGTAGGTAACTTGAGTTTCTCCACCAATCTTTTGCTTACAACATTGTTGTCGCTTTCGTAAACGAATGCAACTAAACATGGGTGGCCTTCGATTAAACACCTTGTTCTCTACTACCTTTTCCATAATCTTTTTCTTTACTTCCTTTTCTTTTTCTTCAATTTCCCTTTCTTCTGCACTTTATTTTTCTTCTTTTTCTATTCTTTCTTTTTCTATTTTCTCCTTCAACATATGTTGATCCTTCTTGGCTTCTCTTGGTGTCAGAAATTTCAACTTCATTTCATGTCCCTCATGCCTCAAATAAAGGGAACGTTCATCAAGATTGAGCATTGTAAAATGAAGCCATGCCCATCTCAAAAGAAGATGACAAGGGTTCGTGGGAGCAATATCACATAATACTTCTTTCACACATTGCCTTGTACTGAATTTGATCCTTGCTTGATTCGGATGAAAGCTTGTTGGTAATTTGAGTTTTTCACCAATCTTTGGCTTACAACATTGTTGTCGCTTTCATAAACGAATGCAACTAAACATGGGTGGCCATTGATTAAACACCTTGTTCTCTACTACCTTTTCCATAATCTTTTTCTTTACTTCCTTTTCTTTTTCTTCAATTTCCCTTCCTTTTACAGTTTATATTTCTTCTTTTTCTATTCTTTCTTTTTCTATTTTCTCCTTCAACGTATGTTGATCCTTCTTGGCTTGTCTTGGTGTCAAGAATTTCAAAATTTATTTCATGTCCCTCATGCCTCAAATAAAGGAAACATTCATCAAGATTGAGCATTTTAAAATGAACCCATGCCCATCTCAAAAGAAAATGACAATAGTTCGTGGGAGCAATATCACATAATACTTCTTTCACACGTTGTCCTGTACTGAATTTGATCCTTGCTTGATTCGGATGAAAGCTTGTAGGTAACTTGAGTTTCTTCACCAATCTTTGGCTTACAACATTGTTGTCGCTTTCGTAAACGAATGCAACTAAACATGGGTGGCCTTCGATTAAACAACTTGTTCTCTACTACCTTTTTCATAATCCTTTTCTTTACTTGCTTTACTTATTCTTCAATTTCCCTTCCTTTTGCACTTTATTTTTCTTCTTTTCCAATCTTTCTTTTTCTATTTTCTCCTTCAACGTATGTTGATCCTTCTTGGCTTCCCTTGGTGTCAGAAATTTCAACTTCATTTCATGTCCCTCATGCCTCAAATAAAGGGAACGTTCATCAAGATTGAGCATTGTAAAATGAAGCCATGGCCATCTCAAAAGAAGATGACAAGGGTTCGTGGGAGCAATATCACATAATACTTCTTTCACACATTGTCCTGTACTGAATTTGATCCTTGCTTGATTCGGATGAAAGCTTGTAGGTAACTTGAGTTTCTCCACCAATCTTTGGCTTACAACATTGTTGTCGCTTTCATAAACGAATGCAACTAAACATGGGTGGCCTTCGATTAAACACCTTATTCTCTACTACCTTTTTCGTAATCTTTTTCTTTACTTCCTTTTCTTTTTCTTCAATTTCCCTTCCTTCTGCACTTTATTTTTCTTCTTTTTCTATTCTTTCTTTTTCTATTTTCTCCTTCAACATATGTTGATCCTTCTTGGCTTCTCTTGGTGTCAGAAATTTCAACTTCATTTCATGTCCCTCATGCCTCAAATAAAGGGAACGTTCATCAAGATTGAGCATTGTAAAATGAAGTCATGCCCATATCAAAAGAAGATGACAAGGGTTCGTGGGAGCAGTATCACATAATACTTCTTTCACACATTGTCTTGTACTGAATTTGTTCCTTGCTTGATTCGGATGAAAGCTTGGAGGTAACTTGAGTTTCTCCACCAATCTTTGGCTTACAACATTGTTGTCGCTTTCGTAAACGAATGCAACTAAACATGGGTGGCCTTCGATTAAACACCTTGTTCTCTACTACCTTTTCCATAATCTTTTTCTTTACTTCCTTTTCTTTTTCTTCAATTTCCCTTCCTTCTACAGTTTATATTTCTTCTTTTTCTATTCTTTCTTTTTCTATTTTCTCCTTCAACGTATGTTGATCCTTCTTAGCTTCTCTTGGAGTCATAAATTTCAACTTCATTTCATGTCTATCATGCCTCAAATAAAGGGAACGTTGATCAAGATTGAGCGTTGTAAGATGAACCCATGCCCATCTCAAAAGAAGATGACAAGGGTTCGTGGGAGCAATATCACATAATACTTCTTTCACACATTGTCTTGTACTGAATTTGATCCTTGCTTGATTCGGATGAAAGCTTGTTGGTAACATGAGTTTCTCCACCAATCTTTGGCTTAGAACATTGTTGTCGCTTTCATAAACGAATGCAACTAAACATGGGTGGCCTTCGATTAAACACCTTGTTCTCTACTACCTTTTCCATAATCTTTTTCTTTACTTCCTTTTCTTTTTCTTCAATTTCCCTTCCTTCTACAATCTATTTTTCTTCTTTTTCTATTATTTCTTTTTCTATTTTCTCCTTCAACATATGTTGATCCTTCTTGGCTTCTCTTGGTGTCAGAAATTTCAACTTCATTTCATGTCCCTCATGCCTCAAATAAAGGAAACGTTCATCAAGATTGAGCATTGTAAAATGAAGCCATGCCCATATCAAAAGAAGATGACAAGGGTTCGTGGGAGCAGTATCACATAATACTTCTTTCACACATTGTCTTGTACTGAACTTGTTCCTTGCTTGATTCGGATGAAAGCTTGTTGGTAATTTGAGTTTTTCACCAATCTTTGGCTTACAACATTGTTGTCGCTTTCATAAACGAATGCAACTAAACATGGGTGGCCTTCGATTAAACACCTTGTTCTCTACTACCTTTTCCATAATCTTTTTCTTTACTTCCTTTTCTTTTTCTTCAATTTCCCTTCCTTCTCCACTTTATTTTTCTTCTTTTTCAATCTTTTTTTTTCTATTTTCTCCTTCAACGTATGTTGATCCTTCTTGGGTTCTCTTGGTGTCAGAAATTTCAACTTCATTTCATGTCCCTCATGCCTCAAATAAAGGGAACGTTCATCAAGATTGAGCATTGTAAAATGAAGCCATGCCCATCTCAAAAGAAGATGACAAGGGTTCGTGGGAGCAATATCACATAATACTTCTTTCACACATTGCCTTGTACTGAATTTGATCCTTGCTTGATTCGGATGAAAGCTTGTTGGTAATTTGAGTTTTTCACCAATCTTTGGCTTACAACATTGTTGTCGCTTTCATAAATGAATGCAACTAAACATGGGTGGCAATTGATTAAACACCTTGTTCTCTACTACCTTTTCCATCATCTTTTTCCTTACTTCCTTTTCTTTTTCTTCAATTTCCCTTCCTTCTACAGTTTATATTTCTTCTTTTTCTATTCTTTCCTTTTCTATTTTCTCCTTCAACGTATGTTGATCCTTCTTGGCTTGTCTTGGTGTTATGAATTTCAAAATATATTTCATGTCCCTCATGCCTCAAATAAAGGGAACGTTCATCAAGATTGAGCGTTTTAAAATGAACCCATGCCCATCTCAAAAGAAGATGACAAGAGTTCGTCGGAGCAATATCACATAATTCTTCTTTCACACATTGTCTTGTACTGAATTTGATCCTTGCTTGATTCGGATGAAAGCTTGTAGGTAACTTGAGTTTCTCCACCAATCTTTTGCTTACAACATTGTTGTCGCTTTCGTAAACGAATGCAACTAAACATGGGTGGCCTTCGATTAAACACCTTGTTCTCTACTACCTTTTCCATAATCTTTTTCTTTACTTCCTTTTCTTTTTCTTCAATTTCCCTTCCTTCTGCACTTTATTTTTCTTCTTTTTCTATTCTTTCTTTTTCTATTTTCTCCTTCAACATATGTTGATCCTTCTTGGCTTCTCTTGGTGTCAGAAATTTCAACTTCATTTCATGTCCCTCATGCCTCAAATAAAGGGAACGTTCATCAAGATTGAGCATTGTAAAATGAAGCCATGCCCATCTCAAAAGAAGATGACAAGGGTTCGTGGGAGCAATATCACATAATACTTCTTTCACACATTGCCTTGTACTGAATTTGATCCTTGCTTGATTCGGATGAAAGCTTGTTGGTAATTTGAGTTTTTCACCAATCTTTGGCTTACAACATTGTTGTCGCTTTCATAAGCGAATGCAACTAAACATGGGTGGCCTTCGATTAAACACCTTGTTCTCTACTACCTTTTCCATAACCTTTTTCTTTACTTCCTTTTCTTTTTCTTCAATTTCCCTTCCTTTTACAGTTTATATTTCTTCTTTTTCTATTCTTTCTTTTTCTATTTTCTCCTTCAACGTATGTTGATCCTTCTTGGCTTGTCTTGGTGTCAAGAATTTCAAAATTTATTTCATGTCCCTCATGCCTCAAATAAAGGAAACATTCATCAAGATTGAGCATTTTAAAATGAACCCATGCCCATCTCAAAAGAAAATGACAATAGTTCGTGGGATCAATATCACATAATATTTCTTTCACACGTTGTCCTGTACTGAATTTGATCCTTGCTTGATTCGGATGAAAGCTTGTAGGTAACTTGAGTTTCTCCACCAATCTTTGGCTTACAACATTGTTGTCGCTTTCGTAAACGAATGCAACTAAACATGGGTGGCCTTCGATTAAACAACTTGTTCTCTACTACCTTTTTCATAATCCTTTTCTTTACTTCCTTTTCTTATTCTTCAATTTCCCTTCCTTTTGCACTTTATTTTTCTTCTTTTCCAATCTTTCTTTTTCTATTTTCTCCTTCAACGTATGTTGATCCTTCTTGGCTTCCCTTGGTGTCAGAAATTTCAACTTCATTTCATGTCCCTCATGCCTCAAATAAAGGGAACGTTCATCAAGATTGAGCATTGTAAAATGAAGCCATGCCCATATCAAAAGAAGATGACAAGGGTTCGTGGGAGCAGTATCACATAATACTTCATTCACACATTGTCTTGTACTGAATTTGTTTCTTGCTTGATTCGGATGAAAGCGTGTAGGTAACTTGAGTTTCTCCACCAATCTTTGGCTTACAACATTGTTGTCGCTTTCGTAAACGAATGCAACTAAACATGGGTGGCCTTCGATTAAACACCTTGTTCTCTACTACCTTTTCCATAATCTTTTTCTTTACTTCCTTTTCTTTTTCTTCAATTTCCCTTCCTTCTGCACTTTATTTTTCTTCATTTCCTATTATTTCTTTTTCTATTTTCTCCTTCAACATATGTTGATCCTTCTTGGCTTCTCTTGGTGTCAGAAATTTCAACTTCATTTCATGTCCCTCATGCCTCAAATAAAGGGAACGTTCATCAAGATTGAGCATTGTAAAATGAAGCCATGCCCATATCAAAAGAAGATGACAAGGGTTCGTGGGAGCAGTATCACATAATACTTCTTTCACACATTGTCTTGTACTGAACTTGTTCCTTGCTTGATTCGGATGAAAGCTTGTTGGTAATTTGAGTTTTTCACCAATCTTTGGCTTACAACATTGTTGTCGCTTTCATAAACGAATGCAACTAAACATGGGTGGCCTTCGATTAAACACCTTGTTCTCTACTACCTTTTCCATAATCTTTTTCTTTACTTCCTTTTCTTTTTCTTCAATTTCCCTTCCTTCTACACTTTATATTTCTTCTTTTTCTATTCTTTCTTTTTCTATTTTCTCCTTCAACGTATGTTGATCCTTCTTGGCTTGTCTTGGTGTCAAGAATTTCAAAATTTATTTCATGTCCCTCATGCCTCAAATAAAGGGAACATTCATCAAGATTGAGCATTTTAAAATGAACCCATGCCCATCTCAAAAGAAAATGACAATAGTTCGTGGGAGCAATATCACATAATACTTCTTTCACACATTGTCCTGTACTGAATTTGATCCTTGCTTGATTCGGATGAAAGCTTGTAGGTAACTTGAGTTTCTCCACCAATCTTTGGCTTACAACATTGTTGTCGCTTTCGTAAACGAATGCAACTAAACATGGGTGGCCTTCGATTAAACACCTTGTTCTCTACTACCATTTCCATAATCTTTTTCTTTACTTCCTTTTCTTTTTCTTCAATTTCCCTTCCTTCTGCACTTTATTTTTCTTCTTTTTCTATTATTTCTTTTTCTATTTTCTCCTTCAACATATGTTGATCCTTCTTGGCTTCTCTTGGTGTCAGAAATTTCAACTTCATTTCATGTCCCTCATGCCTCAAATAAAGGGAACGTTCATCAAGATTGAGCATTGTAAAATGAAGCCATGCCCATATCAAAAGAAGATGACAAGGGTTCGTGGGAGCAGTATCACATAATACTTCTTTCACACATTGTCTTGTACTGAACTTGTTCCTTGCTTGATTCGGATGAAAGCTTGTTGGTAATTTGAGTTTTTCACCAATCTTTGGCTTACAACATTGTTGTCGCTTTCATAAACGAATGCAACTAAACATGGGTGGCCTTCGATTAAACACCTTGTTCTCTACTACCTTTTCCATAATCTTTTTCTTTACTTCCTTTTCTTTTTCTTCAATTTCCCTTCCTTCTACACTTTATATTTCTTCTTTTTCTATTCTTTCTTTTTCTATTTTCTCCTTCAACGTATGTTGATCCTTCTTGGCTTGTCTTGGTGTCAAGAATTTCAAAATTTATTTCATGTCCCTCATGCCTCAAATAAAGGGAACATTCATCAAGATTGAGCATTTTAAAATGAACCCATGCCCATCTCAAAAGAAAATCACAATAGTTCGTGGGAGCAATATCACATAATACTTCTTTCACACATTGTCCTGTACTGAATTTGATCCTTGCATGATTCGGATGAAAGTTTGTAGGTAACTTGAGTTTCTCCACCAATCTTTGGCTTACAACATTGTTGTCGCTTTCGTAAACGAATGCAACTAAACATGGGTGGCCTTCGATTAAACAACTTGTTCTCTACTACCTTTTTCATAATCCTTTTCTTTACTTCCTTTTCTTTTTCTTCAATCTCCCTTCCTTCTGCACTTTATTTTTCTTCTTTTCCAATCTTTCTTTTTCTATTTTCTCCTTCAACGTATGTTGATCCTTCTTGGCTTCTCTTGGTGTCATAAATTTCAACTTAATTTCATGTCTCTCATGTCTCAAATAAAGGCAACGTTCATTAAGATTGAGCATTGTAAAATGAAACCATGCCCATCGCAAAAGAAGATGACAAGGTTTCGTGGGAGCAATATCACATAATACTTCTTTCACACATTGTCTTCTACTGAATTTGATCCTTGCTTGATTCAGATGAAAGCTTGTTGGTAACTTGAGTTTCTCCACCAATCTTTGGCTTACAACATTGTTGTCGCTTTCATAAACGAATGCAACTAAACATGGGTGGCCTTCGATTAAACACCTTGTTCTCTACTACCTTTTCCATAATCTTTTTCTTTACTTCCTTTTCTTTTTCTTCAATTTCCCTTCCTTCTACACTTTATATTTCTTCTTTTTCTATTCTTTCTTTTTCTATTTTCTCCTTCAACGTATGTTGATCCTTCTTGGCTTGTCTTGGTGTCAAGAATTTCAAAATTTATTTCATGTCCCTCATGCCTCAAATAAAGGGAACATTCATCAAGATTGAGCATTTTAAAATGAACCCATGCCCATCTCAAAAGAAAATGACAATAGTTCGTGGGAGCAATATCACATAATACTTCTTTCACACATTGTCCTGTACTGAATTTGATCCTTGCTTGATTCGGATGAAAGCTTGTAGGTAACTTGAGTTTCTCCACCAATCTTTGGCTTACAACATTGTTGTCGCTTTCGTAAACGAATGCAACTAAACATGGGTGGCTGATGAGTACGTATTTTTGCCCTCATTTAATGTTTAATTCTGGGTATTTAATTGAATTTGAGTGCCTAAAGAGTGATTTAATTGATAATTTTGATAGTTAGGTTGTTTGAGCTTGTGTGATAAAAATGTCTTAAAAAGTGATTTTTAGCTGCATAAATTATTTTTGGATATTTTAACGTTTGTTGATGCAGCTGAAGTTAAGTTTTAAGCTCATTTAGAGGTGTGGAAATAAATTGATTAAAGCTTCATGACACCTTAAAGATAAATCAAAGAATAAGAAATTATCAAAAGCACAAAAATTCAGGCCAAGCATTACATGAAGACGGCAAGAAAAGCTTGAAAAAGTGAAGAAGTTTGGCTAAACCAAGAAGAGAGGAAAGAAAAATTGGACCTTGCGGTTTTCTTTATCTTTATGATAGAAGATAATTTGGGAAAATATATCTTTAGATATTTTATTTGATATTTTTAAATAATTATATTATTTAATTATATCATAAAATATTAAAAGATAATAACTACCAAATCTTTTTAAATATGACAAGATCTTCTTGAATCTTTTTAGTTCCACAACAAACAAATATATCTTGAAGATATTGGATTATTTAGAAGATAATTTAAGGAGATTGCAAAGGGTTGATTTGGAAAATTAATACAAATATTAATTGGTGATAATTTATCATATATCTTTAAGTAATTAATTAATTTAATTATATTAGATATTGATATTATCAACCAATTATATTTGTCAAATAGTCTATATCTCTCCAAGTATTTTTAAATATTTATATTTATCTTTATTTCAAAAGATATTTGAGAGATTTTAGCAACAGAAAAGCCCAGTCTAATTCCTATATAAAGAGACCAAGGGAGAAGCAGAAAAAAAGACAAGCTCGGCACTTCGGAATTTAGGAACCCTTAGGGGGACCTAATTTCTTTCTCTCTCTTTTCTTCTCTCTATTCTTCTTTTATGCTTCTTTTGTATTCCATGGATTGCTAAACTTCTTGGGTTGATTCCATTGTAATTTCATTATGGATTTTGAGGTTAGAATGAATTAATTTCTTTGTTCTTTTTATTATTGTTGAGGTTTTAATTCATCTATGTCTTTTATCTTTGAATCTCGTAAAAAGTAATGATTTTAAATCTATATGCATGTTGATCATATGAGTTCAAGGGTTTTTAAATTTAATTGAGACTTTACTTTGATTTTATTTAGAAACTTTCATGTGATTAAATGAGTTTTTACCAATAATTGAGACTTTACTTTGGTTAAAGGTATTTACTCTAATGAAAATTAATCGATACTTTACTTTGATTAATTAAGCTTTTTATTTGGTGAGGAGATTAAAGAATAGACATGATTAGGCATAGTAAAATTTGATTGAGACTGTACTTTGATTGAATTTACTATGGATAATCTAAAAGTTCTCACTTTTAATTGAGACTGTACTTTGGTTAAAAGTGAGAACGCCAACAAATTAATTGAGACTTTACATTGATTAATTTGCAAATCTACAACAATAATTAATTGAGCAATAATCTTTAGATAACCGATGATGAATCTATTTTGAAAAAGCAATGGAATCAATCTATTTTCTTTACTATTATTTTTATTTCTTTTTATCTTTTAAATTTTATTTCTATCTTTGTTTATCTTAATCCCCTATATTTTTTTATAATTTTATTTGACTAACTCTTGTATAGTTTTATAAGAACTAATTTGTTAAAAATCAATTCCGTGTTCGTTGGGAGACGACTTTGGGTTACTTTACCCTTTCTATTCTGTTGACTACTATCTTAACAATACTGAAGTTGTTCTAGATAAGTAGTATTAATTTGATCGCGTCAACGACAGCGTTATCAAATTTGGCGCCGTTGCCGGGGAACACGGTTAGAATTTTTATCATTTTAGTTCTTATTTTTATTTTTATTCTTTTGATTTTATTTTTATTTTTATTTTTATTTTTTGTTTATCACTAACATTTTCTTTTCTCAAATTTTTTTTTTCTAACATTTATTTTATTTTCTTTAGTTATTTTTTTAGTTACTTTATTATTTTTTTTAAGCATCATTTTTGTTTGAGGATTTTTGTTGGGAAATTTGTGAAACTAGTTGGGAAACACTTTGGCTAAGGAAAGACAAGGTACTTAAGTTGTCCATTGAGACGCACCTCTCTTTCCTGGAAGTCTACTCAACAAGCTTTCAACTTATTTCTTTTCAGAAAACCTCTTTCAAAAATGCAAAATAGTTTTTCATATGAAAATAATCAACAGTGTGATTTTCAAGTGAATTATGATTACTATCCACAGCAACCACGTGATTCATATGATTATCAGCAACAAATTGTCACACCTACTTCTGCACCTGATATAAGTGGGTTAACTTTACGACAATTTAATGATCTATATCCTAGATCATCTTTTTTGGGACATGAGCAACAACCATATTCTGAGTGTCCAACTCAGCAACCATATGTTCCAAATAGTTTTCAGCAACAATATGTACCACCACAACAAGTTGAAGCAACCAATGGACCATCCTACAGGGAAGTTATGATACTAATGGGTGAAGTTATAGAGAAATTAGAGTCCATGGATGAAAGGTTGCGAGTTGATCAACGATGCAGAAATATTGAGCAAGAGTGGTACGAAAATAAGCAAATATTGTCTGATATGTTGAGGGATGCAAGTAAGAACAACTTCATAGAATTACTTGTAACTGTTAATACCACCCCTCAACCCCATCAGAGATTTCCTGAAAATCCAGATTTTAATACACTTCGTCATGAAATCAAAGATGTGCTTCTGAAATTGGCCATCAGAGCTGAACAAATGTCTGAAGATTTGAGTCAGCTAATGAATGTTGTAGTGAGAAAGGTCACTTTGGAAGATATGATGAATATGATGACTGAAATGATGAAGATGAATCAGACAGATCAGAAAGAGATGATGAATGCCGCTACACAAAGCTTGCAGAGTCAGTCTGAAAAACCAATAGCGGAATCACATCACATTGATATATCTACTGATGGATATAATGATTGTCATAGTAATATGTCTACTGATGAACATATTAAGGATGTTGCTGAAGTTGATGAAAAAATTAAAGATTCTCACAAAAACATATCTACTGATGGATATGTTGACGATGCTCAATGTGAATATAAAGTTGTACCCGTTGATGAGGATATGAGTATAAATGATCATTTTCAAGAGCAAAGTTGTGAGAACAATACAATGGAGGAACCAAGTGCAGTTGAAGAGCCTACACTATTCGAAGATGCAGCTGAAGCACCTACTATTGCAACTGGCTTGGTTAATGATGAAGCAGCAGAGTCAACAACACCAGGTGAAAAATTTTGCTCAGAAGATAAAATTATGAGGATTACTGATGATCCGTTTAACCATCTGAATGCACCTGATGATGCTCAAGTTGAGTTGAAGCCACACACTCCACACATCAAGTTTGTTGATGTGAATGATGCAAATAAGTTTTCAGTGGTTATCTTTGTTGACATGGCTGCAGAAAAAGAAGAAAGGTTGCTACAACAGGTAAAAAGCTTAGATTCAAATTCTTTTGAAATCATTGTTGATAGAAAAGTTAATTTGCATGCATGTTTGTTTTTTGTTTCTGTTTTTAATTTTAAAAATATTAAAAAAATTTCAAAAATATGTGTTTTTGTTTTCTTTAATAAAATTGTACAAGCTGACTTGTACTTTATAAAATTAAAGAAAATAAATTTTGACATATGGCCAGATTGAGCCAGAAGTCACAAATTTTTTCGTTTCCTCCCTAAAATAAGTCTACCAAGGACATTTTTTTTGAAATAAGTGTGGGGGAGACAAACTGTAGGTAGAATTTTTCTTTTTTCTGTTTTTCAAATTTTTGTTTTTGTTTTCATTTAAAAAGAAAAAAAAATTGTGATTTCTTTTTTTTAGAATATTGTGAAAGTATTAACTTTTTACTATGTGAAACTTTTAAACAATATGTCTCATAAGAAATCAACAAAAAATATTTCCCTGCTTTCAATAAAACATATTGACATTGGATTTTGGGATTTGATTCAGTAATTGGGATGATCATAATTCTAGAAAAATAAAAATCATGTTGATATGGGTGGATTGTTTCTATGATTTGCTAATTGAGTTGATTTGAGAATTTCTTGATTAAATCTTTTGTGAAAGAATTTGACCTTGTGAGTCTTGAGCCTTAATGTAAAGGATGGTTTACCATGTGCCATTCCTATTTTTTCTTGAGTGACTTACTCATGTTTGTTTATACTCCAATGTTTAGCTTGACTCTTTTATTTTGCATCTTAGGTGAATATGCATAATTTGATATGACTGAGGCATTTCTTGTTTTAAGCTACTTGGCCAAATAAGCCCGCCTTGATATTAATCCATTGGTAGCCCCTTTGAGCTTTAAACCTCTTTTTCTTGTTTTAAGCCTATTGCATAACCTTGAAAAGAAAAAGACCATATTCTACCTTAGGAAGAAAGAAGGAGCTAATGGATTATGTTCAGGAATGGTTGAGGAATAAAGTGTGTGGGTGAGTACCTCACCCACAAATTAATAAAAATGGCAAAAGGAAAAATTGTTGATGAAAAAGTGTTGAAATAATTGCTTTCTAAAAAAAAGAGAGAGCAACAAAGCAATAAACGAAAAGGAGTTATTTTTGAAATTATGCTCCATTATCTTTCTATATCCCAAAAATCTTAAATTTTTTCCTACCTTTGCCTTAGCCCCATTATAACTTGTGAAAAGTCCTCATGATCTTTGAATGCATATTTTCTGAAAGTTTGTGAATATTAGAGTCTTGTTAAGTATTATGAGAGTTTACTTACATGAGTATTTTGAGTGAAAACACAAGCTAAAACACTTGAGAGAATTTTGGTGAGAAAATACACATTTAACTTGAGTGCTTTCTTTCATAATTGATTGTCTTGTGAATTCAAAAGATTAACTGATGTGTGAAAAATAGAACCTTTCTGTTTATATATACATGATAATTTGATCTCTAGAGTATTGATTTGTCTCCAGTGATGTTCATTCCTTTGATCCAGTGTTGATGTGAAATAAAATACCTCAGATTAAGTTTTGAAATTGTTTGATTTTGCCCAGGAGTGCAAAAGGATAAGTGTGTGGGTATGATGAGTACGTATTTTTGCCCTCATTTAATGTTTAATTCTGGGTATTTAATTGAATTTGAGTGCCTAAAGAGTGATTTAATTGATAATTTTGATAATTAGGTTGTTTGAGCTTGTGTGATAAAAATGTCTTAAAAAGTGATTTTTAGCTGCATAAATTATTTTTGGATATTTTAACGTTTGTTGATGCAGCTGAAGTTAAGTTTTAAGCTCATTTAGAGGTGTGGAAATAAATTGATTAAAGCTTCATGACACCTTAAAGATAAATCAAAGAATAAGAAATTATCAAAAGCACAAAAATTCAGGCCAAGCATTACATGAAGACGGCAAGAAAAGCTTGAAAAAGTGAAGAAGTTTGGCTAAACCAAGAAGAGAGGAAAGAAAAATTGGACCTTGCGGTTTTCTTTATCTTTATGATAGAAGATAATTTGGGAAAATATATCTTTAGATATTTTATTTGATATTTTTAAATAATTATATTATTTAATTATATCATAAAATATTAAAAGATAATAACTACCAAATCTTTTTAAATATGACAAGATCTTCTTGAATCTTTTTAGTTCCACAACAAACAAATATATCTTGAAGATATTGGATTATTTAGAAGATAATTTAAGGAGATTGCAAAGGGTTGATTTGGAAAATTAATACAAATATTAATTGGTGATAATTTATCATATATCTTTAAGTAATTAATTAATTTAATTATATTAGATATTGATATTATCAACCAATTATATTTGTCAAATAGTCTATATCTCTCCAAGTATTTTTAAATATTTATATTTATCTTTATTTCAAAAGATATTTGAGAGATTTTAGCAACAGAAAAGCCCAGTCTAATTCCTATATAAAGAGACCAAGGGAGAAGCAGAAAAAAAGACAAGCTCGGCACTTCGGAATTTAGGAACCCTTAGGGGGACCTAATTTCTTTCTCTCTCTTTTCTTCTCTCTATTCTTCTTTTATGCTTCTTTTGTATTCCATGGATTGCTAAACTTCTTGGGTTGATTCCATTGTAATTTCATTATGGATTTTGAGGTTAGAATGAATTAATTTCTTTGTTCTTTTTATTATTGTTGAGGTTTTAATTCATCTATGTCTTTTATCTTTGAATCTCGTAAAAAGTAATGATTTTAAATCTATATGCATGTTGATCATATGAGTTCAAGGGTTTTTAAATTTAATTGAGACTTTACTTTGATTTTATTTAGAAACTTTCATGTGATTAAATGAGTTTTTACCAATAATTGAGACTTTACTTTGGTTAAAGGTATTTACTCTAATGAAAATTAATCGATACTTTACTTTGATTAATTAAGCTTTTTATTTGGTGAGGAGATTAAAGAATAGACATGATTAGGCATAGTAAAATTTGATTGAGACTGTACTTTGATTGAATTTACTATGGATAATCTAAAAGTTCTCACTTTTAATTGAGACTGTACTTTGGTTAAAAGTGAGAACGCCAACAAATTAATTGAGACTTTACATTGATTAATTTGCAAATCTACAACAATAATTAATTGAGCAATAATCTTTAGATAACCGATGATGAATCTATTTTGAAAAAGCAATGGAATCAATCTATTTTCTTTACTATTATTTTTATTTCTTTTTATCTTTTAAATTTTATTTCTATCTTTGTTTATCTTAATCCCCTATATTTTTTTATAATTTTATTTGACTAACTCTTGTATAGTTTTATAAGAACTAATTTGTTAAAAATCAATTCCGTGTTCGTTGGGAGACGACTTTGGGTTACTTTACCCTTTCTATTCTGTTGACTACTATCTTAACAATACTGAAGTTGTTCTAGATAAGTAGTATTAATTTGATCGCGTCAACGACAGCGTTATCAGTGGCCTTCGATTAAACAACTTGTTCTCTACTACCTTTTTCATAATCCTTTTCTTTACTTCCTTTTCTTTTTCTTCAATTTCCCTTCCTTCTGCACTTTATTTTTCTTCTTTTCCAATCTTTCTTTTTCTATTTTCTCCTTCAACGTATGTTGATCCTTCTTGGCTTCTCTTGGTGTCAGAAATTTCAACTTCATTTCATGTCCCTCATGCCTCAAATAAAGGGAATGTTCATCAAGATTGAGCATTCTAAAATGAAGCCATGCCCATCTCAAAAGAAGATGACAAGGGTTCATGGGAGCAATATCACATAATACTTCTTTCACACATTGCCTTGTACTGAATTTGATCCTTGCTTGATTCGGATGAAAGCTTGTTGGTAATTTGAGTTTTTCACCAATCTTTGGCTTACAATATTGTTGTCGCTTTCATAAATGAATGCAACTAAACATGGGTGGCCATTGATTAAACACCTTGTTCTCTACTACCTTTTCCATAATCTTTTTCTTTACTTCCTTTTCTTTTTCTTCAATTTCCCTTCCTTCTACAGTTTATATTTCTTCTTTTTCAATTCTTTCTTTTTCTATTTTCTCCTTCAACGTATGTTGATCCTTCTTGGCTTGTCTTGGTGTTATGAATTTCAAAATTTATTTCATGTCCCTCATGCCTCAAATAAAGGGAACGTTCATCAAGATTGAGCGTTTTAAAATGAACCCATGCCCATCTCAAAAGAAAATGACAATATTTCGTGGGAGCAATATCACATAATTCTTCTTTCACACATTGTCTTGTACTGAATTTGATCCTTGCTTGATTCGGATGAAAGCTTGTAGGTAACTTGAGTTTCTCCACCAATCTTTGGCTTACAACATTGTTGTCGCTTTCGTAAACGAATGCAACTAAACATGGGTGGCCTTCAATTAAACACCTTGTTCTCTACTACCTTTTTCATAATCTTTTTCTTTACTTCCTTTTCTTTTTCTTCAATTTCCCTTCCTTCTCCACTTTATTTTTCTTCTTTTTCAATCTTTCTTTTTCTATTTTCTCCCTCAACGTATGTTGATCCTTCTTGGGTTCTCTTGGTGTCAGAAATTTCAACTTCATTTCATGTCCCTCATGCCTCAAATAAAGGGAACGTTCATCAAGATTGAGCATTCTAAAATGAAGCCATGCCCATCTCAAAAGAAGATGACAAGGGTTCGTGGGAGCAATATCACATAATACTTCTTTCACACATTGCCTTGTACTGAATTTGATCCTTGCTTGATTCGGATGAAAGCTTGTTGGTAATTTGAGTTTTTCACCAATCTTTGGCTTACAATATTGTTGTCGCTTTCGTAAATGAATGCAACTAAACATGGGTGGCCATTGATTAAACACCTTGTTCTCTACTACCTTTTCCATAATCTTTTTCTTTACTTCCTTTTCTTTTTCTTCAATTTCCCTTCCTTCTACAGTTTATATTTCTTCTTTTTCAATTCTTTCTTTTTCTATTTTCTCCTTCAACGTATGTTGATCCTTCTTGGCTTGTCTTGGTGTTATGAATTTCAAAATTTATTTCATGTCCCTCATGCCTCAAATAAAGGGAACGTTCATCAAGATTGAGCGTTTTAAAATGAACCCATGCCCATCTCAAAAGAAAATGACAATAGTTCGTGGGAGCAATATCACATAATTCTTCTTTCACACATTGTCTTGTACTGAATTTGATCCTTGCTTGATTCGGATGAAAGCTTGTAGGTAACTTGAGTTTCTCCACCAATCTTTGGCTTACAACATTGTTGTCGCTTTCGTAAACGAATGCAACTAAACATGGGTGGCCTTCAATTAAACACCTTGTTCTCTACTACCTTTTTCATAATCTTTTTCTTTACTTCCTTTTCTTTTTCTTCAATTTCCCTTCCTTCTCCACTTTATTTTTCTTCTTTTTCAATCTTTCTTTTTCTATTTTCTCCCTCAACGTATGTTGATCCTTCTTGGGTTCTCTTGGTGTCAGAAATTTCAACTTCATTTCATGTCCCTCATGCCTCAAATAAAGGGAACGTTCATCAAGATTGAGCATTGTAAAATGAAGCCATGCCCATCTCAAAAGAAGATGACAAGGGTTCGTGGGAGCAATATCACATAATACTTCTTTCACACATTGCCTTGTACTGAATTTGATCCTTGCTTGATTCGGATGAAAGCATGTTGGTAATTTGAGTTTTTCACCAATCTTTGGCTTACAACATTGTTGTCGCTTTCATAAACGAATGCAACTAAACATGGGTGGCCTTCGATTAAACACCTTGTTCTCTACTACCTTTTCCATAATCTTTTTCTTTACTTCCTTTTCTTTTTCTTCAATTTCCCTTCCTTCTACACTTTATATTTCTTCTTTTTCTATTCTTTCTTTTTCTATTTTCTCCTTCAACGTATGTTGATCCTTCTTGGCTTGTCTTGGTGTCAAGAATTTCAAAATTTATTTCATGTCCCTCATGCCTCAAATAAAGGGAACATTCATCAAGATTGAGCATTTTAAAATGAACCCATGCCCATCTCAAAAGAAAATGACAATAGTTCGTGGGAGCAATATCACATAATACTTCTTTCACACATTGTCCTGTACTGAATTTGATCCTTGCTTGATTCGGATGAAAGCTTGTAGGTAACTTGAGTTTCTCCACCAATCTTTGGCTTACAACATTGTTGTCGCTTTCGTAAACGAATGCATCTAAACATGGGTGGCCTTCGATTAAACAACTTGTTCTCTACTACCTTTTTCATAATCCTTTTCTTTACTTCCTTTTCTTTTTCTTCAATTTCCCTTCCTTCTGCACTTTATTTTTCTTCTTTTCCAATCTTTCTTTTTCTATTTTCTCCTTCAACGTATGTTGATCCTTCTTGGCTTCTTTTGGTGTCATAATTTTCAACTTAATTTCATGTCTCTCATGTCTCAAATAAAGGCAACGTTCATTAAGATTGAGCATTGTAAAATGAAACCATGCCCATCGCAAAAGAAGATGACAAGGTTTCGTGGGAGCAATATCACATAATACTTCTTTCACACATTGTCTTCTACTGAATTTGATCCTTGCTTGATTCAGATGAAAGCTTGTTGGTAACTTGAGTTTCTCCACCAATCTTTGGCTTACAACATTGTTGTCGCTTTCATAAACGAATGCAACTAAACATGGGTGGCCTTCGATTAAACACCTTGTTCTCTACTACCTTTTCCATAATCTTTTTCTTTACTTCCTTTTCTTTTTCTTCAGTTTCCCTTCCTTCTACACTTTATATTTCTTCTTTTTCTATTCTTTCTTTTTCTATTTTCTCCTTCAACGTATGTTGATCCTTCTTGGCTTGTCTTAGTGTCAAGAATTTCAAAATTTATTTCATGTCCCTCATGCCTCAAATAAAGGGAACATTCATCAAGATTGAGCATTTTAAAATGAACCCATGCCCATCTCAAAAGAAAATGACAATAGTTCGTGGGAGCAATATCACATAATACTTCTTTCACACATTGTCCTGTACTGAATTTGATCCTTGCTTGATTCGGATGAAAGCTTGTAGGTAACTTGAGTTTCTCCACCAATCTTTGGCTTACAACATTGTTGTCGCTTTCGTAAACGAATGCATCTAAACATGGGTGGCCTTCGATTAAACAACTTGTTCTTTACTACCTTTTTCATAATCCTTTTCTTTACTTCCTTTTCTTTTTCTTCAATTTCCCTTCCTTCTGCACTTTATTTTTCTTCTTTTCCAATCTTTCTTTTTCTATTTTCTCCTTCAACGTATGTTGATCCTTCTTGGCTTCTTTTGGTGTCATAATTTTCAACTTAATTTCATGTCTCTCATGTCTCAAATAAAGGCAACGTTCATTAAGATTGAGCATTGTAAAATGAAACCATGCCCATCGCAAAAGAAGATGACAAGGTTTCGTGGGAGCAATATCACATAATACTTCTTTCACACATTGTCTTCTACTGAATTTGATCCTTGCTTGATTCAGATGAAAGCTTGTTGGTAACTTGAGTTTCTCCACCAATCTTTGGCTTACAACATTGTTGTCGCTTTCATAAACGAATGCAACTAAACATGGGTGGCCTTCGATTAAACACCTTGTTCTCTACTACCTTTTCCATAATCTTTTTCTTTACTTCCTTTTCTTTTTCTTCAGTTTCCCTTCCTTCTACACTTTATATTTCTTCTTTTTCTATTCTTTCTTTTTCTATTTTCTCCTTCAACGTATGTTGATCCTTCTTGGCTTGTCTTGGTGTCAAGAATTTCAAAATTTATTTCATGTCCCTCATGCCTCAAATAAAGGGAACATTCATCAAGATTGAGCATTTTAAAATGAACCCATGCCCATCTCAAAAGAAAATGACAATAGTTCGTGGGAGCAATATCACATAATACTTCTTTCACACATTGTCCTGTACTGAATTTGATCCTTGCTTGATTCGGATGAAAGCTTGTAGGTAACTTGAGTTTCTCCACCAATCTTTGGCTTACAACATTGTTGTCGCTTTCGTAAACGAATGCAACTAAACATGGGTGGCCTTCCATTAAACACCTTGTTCTCTACTACCTTTTTCATAATCTTTTTCTTTACTTCCTTTTCTTTTTCTTCAATTTCCCTTCCTTCTCCACTTTATTTTTCTTCTTTTTCAATCTTTCTTTTTCTATTTTCTCCTTCAACGTATGTTGATCCTTCTTGGCTTGTCCTTGTGTCAAGAATTTCAAAATTTATTTCATGTCCCTCATGCCTCAAATAAAGGGAACATTCATCAAGATTGAGCATTTTAAAATGAACCCATGCCCATCTCAAAAGAAAATGACAATAGTTCGTGGGAGCAATATCACATAATACTTCTTTCACACATTGTCCTGTACTGAATTTGATCCTTGCTTGATTCGGATGAAAGCTTGTAGGTAACTTGAGTTTCTCCACCAATCTTTTTCTTACAACATTGTTGTCGCTTTCGTAAACGAATGCAACTAAACATGGGTGGCCTTCGATTAAACAACTTTTTCTCTACTACCTTTTTCATAATCCTTTTCTTTACTTCCTTTTCTTTTTCTTCAATTTCCCTTCCTTCTGCACTTTATTTTTCTTCTTTTCCAATCTTTCTTTTTCTATTTTCTCCTTCAACGTATGTTGATCCTTCTTGGCTTCTGTTGGTGTCAGAAATTTCAACTTCATTTCATGTCCCTCATGCCTCAAATAAAGGGAACGTTCATCAAGATTGAGCATTGTAAAATGAAGCCATGCCCATCTCAAAAGAAGATGACAAGGGTTCGTGGGAGCAATATCACATAATACTTCTTTCACACATTGCCTTGTACTTAATTTGATCCTTGCTTGATTCGGATGAAAGCTTGTAGGTAACTTGAGTTTCTCCACCAATCTTTGGCTTACAACATTGTTGTCGCTTTCGTAAACGAATGCAACTAAACATTGGTGGCCATTGATTAAACACCTTGTTCTCTACTACCTTTTCCATAATCTTTTTCTTTACTTCCTTTTCTTTTTCTTCAATTTCCCTTCCTTCTACAGTTTATATTTCTTCTTTTTCAATTCTTTCTTTTTCTATTTTCTCCTTCAACGTATGTTGATCCTTCTTGGCTTGTCTTGGTGTTATGAATTTCAAAATTTATTTCATGTCCCTCATGCCTCAAATAAAGGGAACGTTCATCAAGATTGAGCGTTTTAAAATGAACCCATGCCCATCTCAAAAGAAAATGACAATAGTTCGTGGGAGCAATATCACATAATTCTTCTTTCACACATTGTCTTGTACTGAATTTGATCCTTGCTTGATTCGGATGAAAGCTTGTAGGTAACTTGAGTTTCTCCACCAATCTTTGGCTTACAACATTGTTGTCGCTTTCGTAAACGAATGCAACTAAACATGGGTGGCCTTCAATTAAACACCTTGTTCTCTACTACCTTTTTCATAATCCTTTTCTTTACTTCCTTTTCTTTTTCTTCAATTTCCCTTCCTTCTCCACTTTATTTTTCTTCTTTTTCAATCTTTCTTTTTCTATTTTCTCCCTCAACGTATGTTGATCCTTCTTGGGTTCTCTTGGTGTCAGAAATTTCAACTTCATTTCATGTCCCTCATGCCTCAAATAAAGGGAACGTTCATCAAGATTGAGCATTGTAAAATGAAGCCATTCCCATCTCAAAAGAAGATGACAAGGGTTCGTGGGAGCAATATCACATAATACTTCTTTCACACATTGCCTTGTACTGAATTTGATCCTTGCTTGATTCGGATGAAAGCTTGTTGGTAATTTGAGTTTTTCACCAATCTTTGGCTTACAACATTGTTGTCGCTTTCATAAACGAATGCAACTAAACATGGGTGGCCTTCGATTAAACACCTTGTTCTCTACTACCTTTTCCATAATCTTTTTCTTTACTTCCTTTTCTTTTTCTTCAATTTCCCTTCCTTCTACACTTTATATTTCTTCTTTTTCTATTCTTTCTTTTTCTATTTTCTCCTTCAACGTATGTTGATCCTTCTTGGCTTGTCTTGGTGTCAAGAATTTCAAAATTTATTTCATGTCCCTCATGCCTCAAATAAAGGGAACATTCATCAAGATTGAGCATTTTAAAATGAACCCATGCCCATCTCAAAAGAAAATGACAATAGTTCGTGGGAGCAATATCACATAATACTTCTTTCACACATTGTCCTGTACTGAATTTGATCCTTGCTTGATTCGGATGAAAGCTTGTAGGTAACTTGAGTTTCTCCACCAATCTTTGGCTTACAACATTGTTGTCGCTTTCGTAAACGAATGCAACTAAACATGGGTGGCCTTCGATTAAACAACTTGTTCTCTACTACCTTTTTCATAATCCTTTTCTTTACTTCCTTTTCTTTTTCTTCAATTTCCCTTCCTTCTGCACTTTATTTTTCTTCTTTTCCAATCTTTCTTTTTCTATTTTCTCCTTCAACGTATGTTGATCCTTCTTGGCTTCTCTTGGTGTCATAATTTTCAACTTAATTTCATGTCTCTCATGTCTCAAATAAAGGCAACGTTCATTAAGATTGAGCATTGTAAAATGAAACCATGCCCATCGCAAAAGAAGATGACAAGGTTTCGTGGGAGCAATATCACATAATACTTCTTTCACACATTGTCTTCTACTGAATTTGATCCTTGCTTGATTCAGATGAAAGCTTGTTGGTAACTTGAGTTTCTCCACCAATCTTTGGCTTACAACATTGTTGTCGCTTTCATAAACGAATGCAACTAAACATGGGTGGCCTTCGATTAAACACCTTGTTCTCTACTACCTTTTCCATAATCTTTTTCTTTACTTCCTTTTCTTTTTCTTCAGTTTCCCTTCCTTCTACACTTTATATTTCTTCTTTTTCTATTCTTTCTTTTTCTATTTTCTCCTTCAACGTATGTTGATCGTTCTTGGCTTCTCTTGGTGTCAGAAATTTCAACTTCATTTCATGTCCCTCATGCCTCAAATAAAGGGAACGTTCATCAAGATTGAGCATTCTAAAATGAAGCCATGCCCATCTCAAAAGAAGATGACAAGGGTTCGTGGGAGCAATATCACATAATACTTCTTTCACACATTGCCTTGTACTGAATTTGATCCTTGCTTGATTCGGATGAAAGCTTGTTGCTAATTTGAGTTTTTCACCAATCTTTGGCTTACAATATTGTTGTCGCTTTCATAAATGAATGCAACTAAACATGGGTGGCCATTTATTAAACACCTTGTTCTCTACTACCTTTTCCATAATCTTTTTCTTTACTTCCTTTTCTTTTTCTTCAATTTCCCTTCCTTCTACAGTTTATATTTCTTCTTTTTCAATTCTTTCTTTTTCTATTTTCTCCTTCAACGTATGTTGATCCTTCTTGGCTTGTCTTGGTGTTATGAATTTCAAAATTTATTTCATGTCCCTCATGCCTCAAATAAAGGGAACGTTCATCAAGATTGAGCGTTTTAAAATGAACCCATGCCCATCTCAAAAGAAAATGACAATAGTTCGTGGGAGCAATATCACATAATTCTTCTTTCACACATTGTCTTGTACTGAATTTGATCCTTGCTTGATTCGGATGAAAGCTTGTAGGTAACTTGAGTTTCTCCACCAATCTTTGGCTTACAACATTGTTGTCGCTTTCGTAAACGAATGCAACTAAACATGGGTGGCCTTCCATTAAACACCTTGTTCTCTACTACCTTTTTCATAATCTTTTTCTTTACTTCCTTTTCTTTTTCTTCAATTTCCCTTCCTTCTCCACTTTATTTTTCTTCTTTTTCAATCTTTCTTTTTCTATTTTCTCCTTCAACGTATGTTGATCCTTCTTGGCTTGTCCTTGTGTCAAGAATTTCAAAATTTATTTCATGTCCCTCATGCCTCAAATAAAGGGAACATTCATCAAGATTGAGCATTTTAAAATGAAGCCATGCCCATCTCAAAAGAAGATGACAAGGGTTCGTGGGAGCAATATCACATAATACTTCTTTCACACATTGCCTTGTACTGAATTTGATCCTTGCTTGATTCGGATGAAAGCTTGTTGCTAATTTGAGTTTTTCACCAATCTTTGGCTTACAATATTGTTGTCGCTTTCATAAATGAATGCAACTAAACATGGGTGGCCATTTATTAAACACCTTGTTCTCTACTACCTTTTCCATAATCTTTTTCTTTACTTCCTTTTCTTTTTCTTCAATTTCCCTTCCTTCTACAGTTTATATTTCTTCTTTTTCAATTCTTTCTTTTTCTATTTTCTCCTTCAACGTATGTTGATCCTTCTTGGCTTGTCTTGGTGTTATGAATTTCAAAATTTATTTCATGTCCCTCATGCCTCAAATAAAGGGAACGTTCATCAAGATTGAGCGTTTTAAAATGAACCCATGCCCATCTCAAAAGAAAATGACAATAGTTCGTGGGAGCAATATCACATAATTCTTCTTTCACACATTGTCTTGTACTGAATTTGATCCTTGCTTGATTCGGATGAAAGCTTGTAGGTAACTTGAGTTTCTCCACCAATCTTTGGCTTACAACATTGTTGTCGCTTTCGTAAACGAATGCAACTAAACATGGGTGGCCTTCCATTAAACACCTTGTTCTCTACTACCTTTTTCATAATCTTTTTCTTTACTTCCTTTTCTTTTTCTTCAATTTCCCTTCCTTCTCCACTTTATTTTTCTTCTTTTTCAATCTTTCTTTTTCTATTTTCTCCCTCAACGTATGTTGATCCTTCTTGGGTTCTCTTGGTGTCAGAAATTTCAACTTCATTTCATGTCCCTCATGCCTCAAATAAAGGGAACGTTCATCAAGATTGAGCATTGTAAAATGAAGCCATTCCCATCTCAAAAGAAGATGACAAGGGTTCGTGGGAGCAATATCACATAATACTTCTTTCACACATTGCCTTGTACTGAATTTGATCCTTGCTTGATTCGGATGAAAGCTTGTTGGTAATTTGAGTTTTTCTTTTTCTTCAGTTTCCCTTCCTTCTACACTTTATATTTCTTCTTTTTCTATTCTTTCTTTTTCTATTTTCTCCTTCAACGTATGTTGATCGTTCTTGGCTTCTCTTGGTGTCAGAAATTTCAACTTCATTTCATGTCCCTCATGCCTCAAATAAAGGGAACGTTCATCAAGATTGAGCATTCTAAAATGAAGCCATGCCCATCTCAAAAGAAGATGACAAGGGTTCGTGGGAGCAATATCACATAATACTTCTTTCACACATTGCCTTGTACTGAATTTGATCCTTGCTTGATTCGGATGAAAGCTTGTTGCTAATTTGAGTTTTTCACCAATCTTTGGCTTACAATATTGTTGTCGCTTTCATAAATGAATGCAACTAAACATGGGTGGCCATTTATTAAACACCTTGTTCTCTACTACCTTTTCCATAATCTTTTTCTTTACTTCCTTTTCTTTTTCTTCAATTTCCCTTCCTTCTACAGTTTATATTTCTTCTTTTTCAATTCTTTCTTTTTCTATTTTCTCCTTCAACGTATGTTGATCCTTCTTGGCTTGTCTTGGTGTTATGAATTTCAAAATTTATTTCATGTCCCTCATGCCTCAAATAAAGGGAACGTTCATCAAGATTGAGCGTTTTAAAATGAACCCATGCCCATCTCAAAAGAAAATGACAATAGTTCGTGGGAGCAATATCACATAATTCTTCTTTCACACATTGTCTTGTACTGAATTTGATCCTTGCTTGATTCGGATGAAAGCTTGTAGGTAACTTGAGTTTCTCCACCAATCTTTGGCTTACAACATTGTTGTCGCTTTCGTAAACGAATGCAACTAAACATGGGTGGCCTTCAATTAAACACCTTGTTCTCTACTACCTTTTTCATAATCCTTTTCTTTACTTCCTTTTCTTTTTCTTCAATTTCCCTTCCTTCTCCACTTTATTTTTCTTCTTTTTCAATCTTTCTTTTTCTATTTTCTCCCTCAACGTATGTTGATCCTTCTTGGGTTCTCTTGGTGTCAGAAATTTCAACTTCATTTCATGTCCCTCATGCCTCAAATAAAGGGAACGTTCATCAAGATTGAGCATTGTAAAATGAAGCCATTCCCATCTCAAAAGAAGATGACAAGGGTTCGTGGGAGCAATATCACATAATACTTCTTTCACACATTGCCTTGTACTGAATTTGATCCTTGCTTGATTCGGATGAAAGCTTGTTGGTAATTTGAGTTTTTCACCAATCTTTGGCTTACAACATTGTTGTCGCTTTCATAAACGAATGCAACTAAACATGGGTGGCCTTCGATTAAACACCTTGTTCTCTACTACCTTTTCCATAATCTTTTTCTTTACTTCCTTTTCTTTTTCTTCAATTTCCCTTCCTTCTACACTTTATATTTCTTCTTTTTCTATTCTTTCTTTTTCTATTTTCTCCTTCAACGTATGTTGATCCTTCTTGGCTTGTCTTGGTGTCAAGAATTTCAAAATTTATTTCATGTCCCTCATGCCTCAAATAAAGGGAACATTCATCAAGATTGAGCATTTTAAAATGAACCCATGCCCATCTCAAAAGAAAAGGACAATAGTTCGTGGGAGCAATATCACATAATACTTCTTTCACACATTGTCCTGTACTGAATTTGATCCTTGCTTGATTCGGATGAAAGCTTGTAGGTAACTTGAGTTTCTCCACCAATCTTTGGCTTACAACATTGTTGTCGCTTTCGTAAACGAATGCAACTAAACATGGGTGGCCTTCGATTAAACAACTTGTTCTCTACTACCTTTTTCATAATCCTTTTCTTTACTTCCTTTTCTTTTTCTTCAATTTCCCTTCCTTCTGCACTTTATTTTTCTTCTTTTCCAATCTTTCTTTTTCTATTTTCTCCTTCAACGTATGTTGATCCTTCTTGGCTTCTCTTGGTGTCATAATTTTCAACTTAATTTCATGTCTCTCATGTCTCAAATAAAGGCAACGTTCATTAAGATTGAGCATTGTAAAATGAAACCATGCCCATCGCAAAAGAAGATGACAAGGTTTCGTGGGAGCAATATCACATAATACTTCTTTCACACATTGTCTTCTACTGAATTTGATCCTTGCTTGATTCAGATGAAAGCTTGTTGGTAACTTGAGTTTCTCCACCAATCTTTGGCTTACAACATTGTTGTCGCTTTCATAAACGAATGCAACTAAACATGGGTGGCCTTCGATTAAACACCTTGTTCTCTACTACCTTTTCCATAATCTTTTTCTTTACTTCCTTTTCTTTTTCTTCAGTTTCCCTTCCTTCTACACTTTATATTTCTTCTTTTTCTATTCTTTCTTTTTCTATTTTCTCCTTCAACGTATGTTGATCGTTCTTGGCTTCTCTTGGTGTCAGAAATTTCAACTTCATTTCATGTCCCTCATGCCTCAAATAAAGGGAACGTTCATCAAGATTGAGCATTCTAAAATGAAGCCATGCCCATCTCAAAAGAAGATGACAAGGGTTCGTGGGAGCAATATCACATAATACTTCTTTCACACATTGCCTTGTACTGAATTTGATCCTTGCTTGATTCGGATGAAAGCTTGTTGCTAATTTGAGTTTTTCACCAATCTTTGGCTTACAATATTGTTGTCGCTTTCATAAATGAATGCAACTAAACATGGGTGGCCATTTATTAAACACCTTGTTCTCTACTACCTTTTCCATAATCTTTTTCTTTACTTCCTTTTCTTTTTCTTCAATTTCCCTTCCTTCTACAGTTTATATTTCTTCTTTTTCAATTCTTTCTTTTTCTATTTTCTCCTTCAACGTATGTTGATCCTTCTTGGCTTGTCTTGGTGTTATGAATTTCAAAATTTATTTCATGTCCCTCATGCCTCAAATAAAGGGAACGTTCATCAAGATTGAGCGTTTTAAAATGAACCCATGCCCATCTCAAAAGAAAATGACAATAGTTCGTGGGAGCAATATCACATAATTCTTCTTTCACACATTGTCTTGTACTGAATTTGATCCTTGCTTGATTCGGATGAAAGCTTGTAGGTAACTTGAGTTTCTCCACCAATCTTTGGCTTACAACATTGTTGTCGCTTTCGTAAACGAATGCAACTAAACATGGGTGGCCTTCCATTAAACACCTTGTTCTCTACTACCTTTTTCATAATCTTTTTCTTTACTTCCTTTTCTTTTTCTTCAATTTCCCTTCCTTCTCCACTTTATTTTTCTTCTTTTTCAATCTTTCTTTTTCTATTTTCTCCTTCAACGTATGTTGATCCTTCTTGGCTTGTCCTTGTGTCAAGAATTTCAAAATTTATTTCATGTCCCTCATGCCTCAAATAAAGGGAACATTCATCAAGATTGAGCATTTTAAAATGAACCCATGCCCATCTCAAAAGAAAATGACAATAGTTCGTGGGAGCAATATCACATAATACTTCTTTCACACATTGTCCTGTACTGAATTTGATCCTTGCTTGATTCGGATGAAAGCTTGTAGGTAACTTGAGTTTTTCACCAATCTTTGGCTTACAACATTGTTGTCGCTTTCATAAACGAATGCAACTAAACATGGGTGGCCTTCGATTAAACACCTTGTTCTCTACTACCTTTTCCATAATCTTTTTCTTTACTTCCTTTTCTTTTTCTTCAATTTCCCTTCCTTCTACACTTTATATTTCTTCTTTTTCTATTCTTTCTTTTTCTATTTTCTCCTTCAACGTATGTTGATCCTTCTTGGCTTGTCTTGGTGTCAAGAATTTCAAAATTTATTTCATGTCCCTCATGCCTCAAATAAAGGGAACATTCATCAAGATTGAGCATTTTAAAATGAACCCATGCCCATCTCAAAAGAAAATGACAATAGTTCGTGGGAGCAATATCACATAATACTTCTTTCACACATTGTCCTGTACTGAATTTGATCCTTGCTTGATTCGGATGAAAGCTTGTAGGTAACTTGAGTTTCTCCACCAATCTTTGGCTTACAACATTGTTGTCGCTTTCGTAAACGAATGCAACTAAACATGGGTGGCCTTCGATTAAACAACTTGTTCTCTACTACCTTTTTCATAATCCTTTTCTTTACTTCCTTTTCTTTTTCTTCAATTTCCCTTCCTTCTGCACTTTATTTTTCTTCTTTTCCAATCTTTCTTTTTCTATTTTCTCCTTCAACGTATGTTGATCCTTCTTGGCTTCTGTTGGTGTCAGAAATTTCAACTTCATTTCATGTCCCTCATGCCTCAAATAAAGGGAACGTTCATCAAGATTGAGCATTGTAAAATGAAGCCATGCCCATCTCAAAAGAAGATGACAAGGGTTCGTGGGAGCAATATCACATAATACTTCTTTCACACATTGCCTTGTACTGAATTTGATCCTTGCTTGATTCGGATGAAAGCTTGTAGGTAACTTGAGTTTCTCCACCAATCTTTGGCTTACAACATTGTTGTCGCTTTCGTAAACGAATGCAACTAAACATGGGTGGCCTTCGATTAAACAACTTGTTCTCTACTACCTTTTTCATAATCTTTTTCTTTACTTCCTTTTCTTTTTCTTCAATTTCCCTTCCTTCTGCAGTTTATTTTTCTTCTTTTTCTATTCTTTCTTTTTCTATTTTCTCCTTCAACGTATGTTGATCCTTCTTGGCTTGTCCTTGTGTCAAGAATTTCAAAATTTATTCATGTCCCTCATGCCTCAAATAAAGGGAACATTCATCAAGATTGAGCATTTTAAAATGAACCCATGCCCATCTCAAAAGAAAATGACAATAGTTCGTGGGAGCAATATCACATAATACTTCTTTCACACATTGTCCTGTACTGAATTTGATCCTTGCTTGATTCGGATGAAAGCTTGTAGGTAACTTGAGTTTCTCCACCAATCTTTGGCTTACAACATTGTTGTCGCTTTCGTAAACGAATGCAACTAAACATTGGTGGCCTTCGATTAAACAACTTGTTCTCTACTACCTTTTTCATAATCCTTTTCTTTACTTCCTTTTCTTTTTCTTCAATTTCCCTTCCTTCTGCACTTTATTTTTCTTCTTTTCCAATCTTTCTTTTTCTATTTTTTCCTTCAACGTATGTTGATCCTTCTTGGCTTCTCTTGGTGTCAGAAATTTCAACTTCATTTCATGTCCCTCATGCCTCAAATAAAGGGAACGTTCATCAAGATTGAGCATTGTAAAATGAAGCCATGCCCATCTCAAAAGAAGATGACAAGGGTTCGTGGGAGCAATATCACATAATACTTCTTTCACACATTGTCCTGCACTGAATTTGATCCTTGCTTGATTCGGATGAAAGCTTGTAGGTAACTTGAGTTTCTCCACCAATCTTTGGCTTACAACATTGTTGTCGCATTCGTAAACGAATGCAACTAAACATGGGTGGCCTTCGATTAAACAACTCGTTCTCTACTACCTTTTTCATAATCCTTTTCTTTACTTCCTTTTCTTTTTCTTCAATTTCCCTTCCTTCTGCACTTTATTTTTCTTCTTTTCCAATCTTTCTTTTTTTGTTTTCTCCTTCAACGTATGTTGATCTTTCTTGGCTTCTCTTGGTGTCAAAAATTTCAACTTCATTTCATGTCCCTCATGCCTCAAATAAAGGGAACGTTCATCAAGATTGAGCATTGTAAAATGAAGCCATGCCCATCTCAAAAGAAGATGACAAGGGTTCGTGGGAGCAATATCACATAATACTTCATTCACACATTGTCCTGTACTGAATTTGATCCTTGCTTGATTCGGATGAAAGCTTGTAGGTAACTTGAGTTTTTCACCAATCTTTGGCTTACAACATTGTTGTCGCTTTCATAAACGAATGCAACTAAACATGGGTGGCCTTCGATTAAACACCTTGTTCTCTACTACCTTTTCCATAATCTTTTTCTTTACTTCCTTTTCTTTTTCTTCAATTTCCCTTCCTTCTACACTTTATATTTCTTCTTTTTCTATTCTTTCTTTTTCTATTTTCTCCTTCAACGTATGTTGATCCTTCTTGGCTTGTCTTGGTGTCAAGAATTTCAAAATTTATTTCATGTCCCTCATGCCTCAAATAAAGGGAACATTCATCAAGATTGAGCATTTTAAAATGAACCCATGCCCATCTCAAAAGAAAATGACAATAGTTCGTGGGAGCAATATCACATAATACTTCTTTCACACATTGTCCTGTACTGAATTTGATCCTTGCTTGATTCGGATGAAAGCTTGTAGGTAACTTGAGTTTCTCCACCAATCTTTGGCTTACAACATTGTTGTCGCTTTCGTAAACGAATGCAACTAAACATGGGTGGCCTTCGATTAAACAACTTGTTCTCTACTACCTTTTTCATAATCCTTTTCTTTACTTCCTTTTCTTTTTCTTCAATTTCCCTTCCTTCTGCAGTTTATTTTTCTTCTTTTCCAATCTTTCTTTTTCTATTTTCTCCTTCAACGTATGTTGATCCTTCTTGGCTTCTCTTGGTGTCATAATTTTCAACTTAATTTCATGTCTCTCATGTCTCAAATAAAGGCAACGTTCATTAAGATTGAGCATTGTAAAATGAAACCATGCCCATCGCAAAAGAAGATGACAAGGTTTCGTGGGAGCAATATCACATAATACTTCTTTCACACATTGTCTTCTACTGAATTTGATCCTTGCTTGATTCAGATGAAAGCTTGTTGGTAACTTGAGTTTCTCCACCAATCTTTGGCTTACAACATTGTTGTCGCTTTCATAAACGAATGCAACTAAACATGGGTGGCCTTCGATTAAACACCTTGTTCTCTACTACCTTTTCCATAATCTTTTTCTTTACTTCCTTTTCTTTTTCTTCAGTTTCCCTTCCTTCTACACTTTATATTTCTTCTTTTTCTATTCTTTCTTTTTCTATTTTCTCCTTCAACGTATGTTGATCCTTCTTGGCTTGTCTTGGTGTCAAGAATTTCAAAATTTATTTCATGTCCCTCATGCCTCAAATAAAGGGAACATTCATCAAGATTGAGCATTTTAAAATGAACCCATGCCCATCTCAAAAGAAAATGACAATAGTTCGTGGGAGCAATATCACATAATACTTCTTTCACACATTGTCCTGTACTGAATTTGATCCTTGCTTGATTCGGATGAAAGCTTGTAGGTAACTTGAGTTTCTCCACCAATCTTTGGCTTACAACATTGTTGTCGCTTTCGTAAACGAATGCAACTAAACATGGGTGGCCTTCGATTAAACAACTTGTTCTCTACTACCTTTTTCATAATCCTTTTCTTTACTTCCTTTTCTTTTTCTTCAATTTCCCTTCCTTCTGCACTTTATTTTTCTTCTTTTCCAATCTTTCTTTTTCTATTTTCTCCTTCAACGTATGTTGATCCTTCTTGGCTTCTCTTGGTGTCAGAAATTTCAACTTCATTTCATGTCCCTCATGCCTCAAATAAAGGGAACGTTCATCAAGATTGAGCATTCTAAAATGAAGCCATGCCCATCTCAAAAGAAGATGACAAGGGTTCGTGGGAGCAATATCACATAATACTTCTTTCACACATTGCCTTGTACTGAATTTGATCCTTGCTTGATTCGGATGAAAGCTTGTTGCTAATTTGAGTTTTTCACCAATCTTTGGCTTACAATATTGTTGTCGCATTCATAAATGAATGCAACTAAACATGGGTGGCCATTGATTAAACACCTTGTTCTCTACTATCTTTTCCATAATCTTTTTCTTTACTTCCTTTTCTTTTTCTTCAATTTCCCTTCCTTCTACAGTTTATATTTCTTCTTTTTCAATTCTTTCTTTTTCTATTTTCTCCTTCAACGTATGTTGATCCTTCTTGGCTTGTCTTGGTGTTATGAATTTCAAAATTTATTTCATGTCCCTCATGCCTCAAATAAAGGGAACGTTCATCAAGATTGAGCGTTTTAAAATGAACCCATGCCCATCTCAAAAGAAAATGACAATAGTTCGTGGGAGCAATATCACATAATTCTTCTTTCACACATTGTCTTGTACTGAATTTGATCCTTGCTTGATTCGGATGAAAGCTTGTAGGTAACTTGAGTTTCTCCACCAATCTTTGGCTTACAACATTGTTGTCGCTTTCGTAAACGAATGCAACTAAACATGGGTGGCCTTCCATTAAACACCTTGTTCTCTACTACCTTTTTCATAATCTTTTTCTTTACTTCCTTTTCTTTTTCTTCAATTTCCCTTCCTTCTCCACTTTATTTTTCTTCTTTTTCAATCTTTCTTTTTCTATTTTCTCCTTCAACGTATGTTGATCCTTCTTGGCTTGTCCTTGTGTCAAGAATTTCAAAATTTATTTCATGTCCCTCATGCCTCAAATAAAGGGAACATTCATCAAGATTGAGCATTTTAAAATGAACCCATGCCCATCTCAAAAGAAAATGACAATAGTTCGTGGGAGCAATATCACATAATACTTCTTTCACACATTGTCCTGTACTGAATTTGATCCTTGCTTGATTCGGATGAAAGCTTGTAGGTAACTTGAGTTTCTCCACCAATCTTTTTCTTACAACATTGTTGTCGCTTTCATAAACGAATGCAACTAAACATGGGTGGCCTTCGATTAAACAACTTTTTCTCTACTACCTTTTTCATAATCCTTTTCTTTACTTCCTTTTCTTTTTCTTCAATTTCCCTTCCTTCTGCACTTTATTTTTCTTCTTTTCCAATCTTTCTTTTTCTATTTTCTCCTTCAACGTATGTTGATCCTTCTTGGCTTCTGTTGGTGTCAGAAATTTCAACTTCATTTCATGTCCCTCATGCCTCAAATAAAGGGAACGTTCATCAAGATTGAGCATTGTAAACTGAAGCCATGCCCATCTCAAAAGAATATGACAAGGGTTCGTGGGAGCAATATCACATAATACTTCTTTCACACATTGCCTTGTACTGAATTTGATCCTTGCTTGATTCGGATGAAAGCTTGTAGGTAACTTGAGTTTCTCCACCAATCTTTGGCTTACAACATTGTTGTCGCTTTCGTAAACGAATGCAACTAAACATGGGTGGCCTTCGATTAAACAACTTGTTCTCTACTACCTTTTTCATAATCTTTTTCTTTACTTCCTTTTCTTTTTCTTCAATTTCCCTTCCTTCTGCAGTTTATTTTTCTTCTTTTTCTATTCTTTCTTTTTCTATTTTCTCCTTCAACGTATGTTGATCCTTCTTGGCTTGTCCTTGTGTCAAGAATTTCAAAATTTATTCATGTCCCTCATGCCTCAAATAAAGGGAACATTCATCAAGATTGAGCATTTTGAAATGAACCCATGCCCATCTCAAAAGAAAATGACAATAGTTCGTGGGAGCAATATCACATAATACTTCTTTCACACATTGTCCTGTACTGAATTTGATCCTTGCTTGATTCGGATGAAAGCTTGTAGGTAACTTGAGTTTCTCCACCAATCTTTGGCTTACAACATTGTTGTCGCTTTCGTAAACGAATGCAACTAAACATTGGTGGCCTTCGATTAAACAACTTGTTCTCTACTACGTTTTTCATAATCCTTTTCTTTACTTCCTTTTCTTTTTCTTCAATTTCCCTTCCTTCTGCACTTTATTTTTCTTCTTTTCCAATCTTTCTTTTTCTATTTTTTCCTTCAACGTATGTTAATCCTTCTTGGCTTCTCTTGGGGTCAGAAATTTCAACTTCATTTCATGTCCCTCATGCCTCAAATAAAGGGAACGTTCATCAAGATTGAGCATTGTAAAATGAAGCCATGCCCATCTCAGAAGAAGATGACAAGGGTTCGTGGGAGCAATATCACATAATACTTCTTTCACACATTGTCCTGCACTGAATTTGATCCTTGCTTGATTCGGATGAAAGCTTGTAGGTAACTTGAGTTTCTCCACCAATCTTTGGCTTACAACATTGTTGTCGCTTTCGTAAACGAATGCAACTAAACATGGGTGGCCTTCGATTAAACAACTTGTTCTCTACTACCTTTTTCATAATCCTTTTCTTTACTTCCTTTTCTTTTTCTTCAATTTCCCTTCCTTCTGCACTTTATTTTTCTTCTTTTCCAATCTTTCTTTTTCTATTTTCTCCTTCAACGTATGTTGATCCTTCTTGGCTTCTCTTGGTGTTAGAAATTTCAACTTCATTTCATGTCCCTCATGCCTCAAATAAAGGGAACGTTCATCAAGATTGAGCATTGTAAAATGAATCCATGCCCATCTCAAAAGAAGATGACAAGGGTTCGTGGGAGCAATATCACATAATACTTCTTTCACACATTGTCCTGTACTGAATTTGATCCTTGCTTGATTCGGATGAAAGCTTGTAGGTAACTTGAGTTTCTCCACCAATCTTTGGCTTACAATATTGTTGTCGCTTTCGTAAACGAATGCAACTAAACATGGGTGGTCATGTATTAAACAACTTGTTCTCTACTACCTTTTTCATAATCCTTTTCTTTAATTCCTTTTCTTTTTCTTCAATTTCCCTTCCTTCTGCACTTTATTTTTCTTCTTTTCCAATCTTTCTTTTTTTGTTTTCTCCTTCAACGTATGTTGATCTTTCTTGGCTTCTCTTGGTGTCAAAAATTTCAACTTCATTTCATGTCCCTCATGCCTCAAATAAAGGGAACGTTCATCAAGATTGAGCATTGTAAAATGAAGCCATGCCCATCTCAAAAGAAGATGACAAGGGTTCGTGGGAGCAATATCACATAATACTTCTTTCACACATTGTCCTGTACTGAATTTGATCCTTGCTTGATTCGGATGAAAGCTTGTAGGTAACTTGAGTTTCTCCACCAATCTTTGACTTACAATATTGTTGTCGCTTTCGTAAACGAATGCAACTAAACATGGGTGGTCATGTATTAAACAACTTGTTCTCTACTACCTTTTTCATAATCCTTTTCTTTAATTCCTTTTCTTTTTCTTCAATTTCCCTTCCTTCTGCACTTTATTTTTCTTCTTTTCCAATCTTTCTTTTTTTGTTTTCTCCTTCAACGTATGTTGATCTTTCTTGGCTTCTCTTGGTGTCAAAAATTTCAACTTCATTTCATGTCCCTCATGCCTCAAATAAAGGGAACGTTCATCAAGATTGAGCATTGTAAAATGAAGCCATGCCCATCTCAAAAGAAGATGACAAGGGTTCGTGGGAGCAATATCACATAATACTTCTTTCACACATTGTCCTGTACTGAATTTGATCCTTGCTTGATTCGGATGAAAGCTTGAAGGTAACTTGAGTTTCTCCACCAATCTTTGGCTTACAACATTGTTGTCGCTTTCGTAAACGAATGCAACTAAGCATGGGTGGCCTTCGATTAAACAACTTGTTCTCTACTACCTTTTTCATAATCCTTTTCTTTACTTCCTTTTCTTTTTCTTCAATTTCCCTTCCTTCTGCACTTTATTTTTCTTCTTTTTCAATCTTTCTTTATCTATTTTCTCCTTCAACGTATGTTGATCCTTCTTGGCTTCTCTTGGTGTCTGAAATTTCAACTTCATTTCATGTCCCTCATGCCTCAAATAAAGGGAACGTTCATCAAGATTGAGCATTGTAAAATGAAGCCATGCCCATCTCAAAAGAAGATGACAAGAGTTTCTCCACCAATCTTTGGCTTACATCATTGTTGTCGCTTTCGTAAACGAATGCAACTAAACCTGGGTGGCCTTCGATTAAACACCTTGTTCTCTACTACCTTTTCCATAATCTTTTTCTTTACTTCCGTTTCTTTTTCTTCAATTTCCCTTCCTTCTGTAGTTTATTTTTCTTCTTTTTCTATTCTTTCTTTTTCTATTTTCTCCTTCAACGTATGTTGATCCTTCTTGGCTTGTCCTTGTGTCATAAATTTCAACTTCATTTCATGTCCCTCATTCCTCAAATAAAGGGAACGTTCATCAAGATTGAGCATTTTAAAATGAACCCATGCCCATCTCAAAAGAAGATGACAAGAGTTCGTGGGAGCAATATCACATAATACTTCTTTCACACATTGTCCTGATCTGAAATTGATCCTTGCTTGATTCAGATGGAAGCTTGTTGGTAAGTTGACTTTCTCCACCAATCTTTGGCTTACAACATTGTTGTCGCTTTCATAAACGAATGCAACTAATCATGGGTGGCGTTCGATTAAACACCTTGTTCTCTACTACCTTTCCCATAATCTTTTTCTTTACTTCCTTCTCTTTTTCTTCAATTTCCCTTCCTTCTATAGTTTATTTTTCTTCTTTTTCTATTCTTTCTTTTTTTATTTTCTCATTCAACGTATGTTGATCCTTCTTGGCTTGTCCTTGTGTCATAACTTTCAACTTCCTTTCATGTCCCTCATTCCTCAAATAAAGGGAACGTTCATCAAGATTGAGCGTTTTAAAATGAACCCATGCCCATCTCAAAAGAAGATGACAAGAGTTCGTGGGAGCAATATCACATAATACTGCTTTCACATATTGTCCTGTACTGAATTTGATCCTTGCTTGATTCGGATGAAAGCTTGTTGGTAACTTGAGTTTCTCCATCAATCTCTGGCTTACATCATTGTTGTCGCTTTCGTAAACGAATGCAACTAAACCTGGGTGGCCTTCGATTAAACACCTTGTTCTCTACTACCTTTTCCATAATCTTTTTCTTTACTTCCGTTTCTTTTTCTTCAATTTCCCTTCCTTCTGTAGTTTATTTTTCTTCTTTTTCTATTCTTTCTTTTTCTATTTTCTCCTTCAACGTATGTTGATCCTTCTTGGCTTGTCCTTGTGTCATAAATTTCAACTTCATTTCATGTCCCTCATTCCTCAAATAAAGGGAACGTTCATCAAGATTGAGCATTTTAAAATGAACCCATGCCCATCTCAAAAGAAGATGACAAGAGTTCGTGGGAGCAATATCACATAATACTTCTTTCACACATTGTCCTGATCTGAAATTGATCCTTGCTTGATTCAGATGGAAGCTTGTTGGTAAGTTGACTTTCTCCACCAATCTTTGGCTTACAACATTGTTGTCGCTTTCATAAACGAATGCAACTAATCATGGGTGGCGTTCGATTAAACACCTTGTTCTCTACTACCTTTCCATAATCTTTTTCTTTACTTCCTTTTCTTTTTCTTCACTTTCCCTTCCTTTTACAGTTTATATTTCTTCTTTTTCTATTCTTTCTTTTTCTATTTTCTCCTTCAACGTATGTTGATCGTTATTGGCTTGTCTTAGTGTTATGAATTTCAAAATTTATTTCATGTCCCTCATGCCTCAAATAAAGGGAACATTCATCAAGATTGAGCGTTTTAAAATGAACCCATGCCCATCTCAAAAGAAGATGACAAGAGTTCGTGGGAGCAATATCACATAATACTTCTTTCACACATTGTCCTGTACTGAATTTGATCCTTGCTTGATTCGGATGAAAGCTTGTTGGTAACTTGAGTTTCTCCACCAATCTTTGGCTTACAACATTGTTGTCGCTTTCGTAAACGAATGCAACTAAACATGGGTGGCCTTCGATTAAACAACTTGTTCTCTACTACCTTTTCCATAATCTTTTTCATTACTTCCTTTTCTTTTTCTTCAATTTCCCTTCCTTCTGCAGTTTATTTTTCTTCTTTTACTATTCTTTCTTTTTCTATTTTCTCCTTCAACGTATGTTGATCCTTCTTGGCTTGTCCTTGTGTCATAAATTTCAACTTCATTTCATGTCCCTCATTCCTCAAATAAAGGGAATGTTCATCAAGATTGAGCGTTTTAAAATGAACCCATGTCCATCCCAAAAGAAGATGACAAGAGTTCGTGGGAGCAATATCACATAATACTTCTTTCACACATTGTCCTGTACTGAATTTGATCCCTGCTTGATTCGGATGAAAGCTTGTAGGTAACTTGAGTTTCTCCACCAATCTTTGGCTTACAACATCGTTGTCGCTTTCATAAACGAATGCAACTAAACATGGGTGGCGTTCCATTAAACACCTTGTTCTCTACTACCTTTTCCATAATCTTTTTCTTTACTTCCTTTTCTTTTTCTTCAATTTCCCTTCCCTCGGCAGTTTATATTTCTTCTTTTTCTATTCTTTCTTTTTCTATTTTCTCCTTCAATGTATGTTGATCGTTATTGGCTTGTCTTAGTGTTATGAATTTCAAAATTTATTTCATGTCCCTCATGCCTCAAATAAAGGGAACATTCATCAAGATTGAGCGTTTTAAAATGAACCCATGCCCATCTCAAAAGAAGATGACAAGAGTTCGTGGGAGCAATATCACATAATTTTTCTTTCACACATTGTTCTGTACTGAATTTGATCCTTGCTTGATTCAGATGAAAGCTTGTTGGTAAGTTGACTTTCTCCACCAATCTTTGGCTTACAACATTGTTGTCGCTTTCATAAACGAATGCTACTAAACATGGGTGGCGTTCCATTAAACACCTTGTTCTCTACTACCTTTTCCATAATCTTTTTCTTTACTTCCTTTTCTTTTTCTTCAATTTCCCTTCCCTCTGCAGTTTATTTTTCTTCTTTTTCTATTCTTTCTTTTTCTATTTTCTCCTTCAACGTATGTTGATCCTTCTTGGCTTGTCCTTGTGTCATAACTTTCAACTTCCTTTCATGTCCCTCATTCCTCAAATAAAGGGAACGTTCATCAAGATTGAGCGTTTTAAAATGAACCCATGCCCATCTCAAAAGAAGATGACAAGAGTTCGTGGGAGCAATATCACATAATACCGCTTTCACACATTGTCCTGTACTGAATTTGATCCTTGCTTGATTCGGATGAAAGCTTGTTGGTAACTTGAGTTTCTCCATCAATCTTTGGCTTACATCATTGTTGTCGCTTTCGTAAACGAATGCAACTAAACCTGGGTGGCCTTCGATTAAACACCTTGTTCTCTACTACCTTTTCCATAATCTTTTTCTTTACTTCCGTTTCTTTTTCTTCAATTTCCCTTCCTTCTACAGTTTATTTTTCTTCTTTTTCTATTCTTTCTTTTTCTATTTTCTCCTTCAACGTATGTTGATCCTTCTTGGCTTGTCCTTGTGTCATAAATTTCAACTTCATTTCATGTCCCTCATTCCTCAAATAAAGGGAACGTTCATCAAGATTGAGCGTTTTAAAATGAACCCATGTCCATCCCAAAAGAAGATGACAAGTGTTCGTGGGAGCAATATCACATAATACTTCTTTCACACATTGTCCTGTACTGAATTTGATCCCTGCTTGATTCGGATGAAAGCTTGTAGGTAACTTGAGTTTCTCCACCAATCTTTGGCTTACAACATCGTTGTCGCTTTCATAAACGAATGCAACTAAACATGGGTGGCGTTCCATTAAACACCTTGTTCTCTACTACCTTTTCCATAATCTTTTTCTTTACTTCCTTTTCTTTTTCTTCAATTTCCCTTCCCTCGGCAGTTTATATTTCTTCTTTTTCTATTCTTTCTTTTTCTATTTTCTCCTTCAATGTATGTTGATCGTTATTGGCTTGTCTTAGTGTTATGAATTTCAAAATTTATTTCATGTCCCTCATGCCTCAAATAAAGGGAACATTCATCAAGATTGAGCGTTTTAAAATGAACCCATGCCCATCTCAAAAGAAGATGACAAGAGTTCGTGGGACCAATATCACATAATTTTTCTTTCACACATTGTTCTGTACTGAATTTGATCCTTGCTTGATTCAGATGAAAGCTTGTTGGTAACTTGACTTTCTCCACCAATCTTTGGCTTACAACATTGTTGTCGCTTTCATAAACGAATGCTACTAAACATGGGTGGCGTTCCATTAAACACCTTGTTCTCTACTACCTTTTCCATAATCTTTTTCTTTACTTCCTTTTCTTTTTCTTCAATTTCCCTTCCCTCTGCAGTTTATTTTTCTTCTTTTTCTATTCTTTCTTTTTCTATTTTCTCCTTCAACGTATGTTGATCCTTCTTGGCTTGTCCTTGTGTCATAACTTTCAACTTCCTTTCATGTCCCTCATTCCTCAAATAAAGGGAACGTTCATCAAGATTGAGCGTTTTAAAATGAACCCATGCCCATCTCAAAAGAAGATGACAAGAGTTCGTGGGAGCAATATCACATAATACCGCTTTCACACATTGTCCTGTACTGAATTTGATCCTTGCTTGATTCGGATGAAAGCTTGTTGGTAACTTGAGTTTCTCCATCAATCTTTGGCTTACATCATTGTTGTCGCTTTCGTAAACGAATGCAACTAAACCTGGGTGGCCTTCGATTAAACACCTTGTTCTCTACTACCTTTTCCATAATCTTTTTCTTTACTTCCGTTTCTTTTTCTTCAATTTCCCTTCCTTCTACAGTTTATTTTTCTTCTTTTTCTATGCTTTCTTTTTCTATTTTCTCCTTCAACGTATGTTGATCCTTCTTGGCTTGTCCTTGTGTCATAAATTTCAACTTCATTTCATGTCCCTCATTCCTCAAATAAAGGGAACGTTCATCAAGATTGAGCGTTTTAAAATGAACCCATGTCCATCCCAAAAGAAGATGACAAGTGTTCGTGGGAGCAATATCACATAATACTTCTTTCACACATTGTCCTGTACTGAATTTGATCCCTGCTTGATTCGGATGAAAGCTTGTAGGTAACTTGAGTTTCTCCACCAATCTTTGGCTTACAACATCGTTGCGCTTTCATAAACGAATGCAACTAAACATGAGTGGCGTTCCATTAAACACCTTGTTCTCTACTACCTTTTCCATAATCTTTTTCTTTACTTCCTTTTCTTTTTCTTCAATTTCCCTTCCCTCGGCAGTTTATTTTTCTTCTTTTTCTATTCTTTCTTTTTCTATTTTCTCCTTCAACGTATGTTGATCCTTCTTGGCTTGTCCTTGTGTCATAAATTTCAACTTCATTTCATGTCCCTCATTCCTCAAATAAAGGGAACGTTCATCAAGATTGAGCGTTTTAAAATGAACCCATGCCCATCTCAAAAGAAGATGACAAGAGTTCGTGGGAGCAATATCACATAATACTTCTTTCACACATTGTCCTGTACTGAATTTGATCCTTGCTTGATTCGGATGAAAGCTTGTTAGTAACTTGAGTTTCTCCACCAATCTTTGGCTTACAACATTGTTGTCGCTTTCGTAAACGAATGCAACTAAACATGGGTGGCCTTCGATTAAACAACTTGTTCTCTACTACCTTTTCCATAATCTTTTTCATTACTTCCTTTTCTTTTTCTTCAATTTCCCTTCCTTCTGCAGTTTATTTTTCTTCTTTTACTATTCTTTCTTTTTCTATTTTCTCCTTCAACGTATGTTGATCCTTCTTGGCTTGTCCTTGTGTCATAAATTTCAACTTCATTTCATCTCCCTCATTCCTCAAATAAAGGGCACGCTGATCAAGATTGAGCGTTTAAAATCAACCCATGCCCATCTCAAAAGAAGATGACAAGAGTTCGTGGGTGCAATATCACATAATACTTCTTTCACACATTGTTCTGTACTGAATTTGATCCTTGCTTGATTCAGATGAAAGCTTGTTGGTAACTTGACTTTCTCCACCAATCTTTGGCTTACAACATTGTTGTCGCTTTCATAAATGAATGCAACTAAACATGGGTGGCGTTCGATTAAACACCTTGTTCTCTACTACCTTTTCCATAATCTTTTTCTTTACTTCCTTTTCTTTTTCTTCAATTTCCCTTCCCTCTGCAGTTTATTTTTCTTCTTTTTCTATTTTCTCCTTCAACGTATGTTGATCCTTCTTGGCTTGTCCTTGTGTCATAACTTTCAACTTCCTTTCATGTCCCTCATTCCTCAAATAAAGGGAACGTTCATCAAGATTGAGCGTTTTAAAATGAACCCATGCCCATCTCAAAAGAAGATGACAAGAGTTCGTAGGAGCAATATCACATAATACCGCTTTCACACATTGTCCTGTACTGAATTTGATCCTTGCTTGATTCGGATGAAAGCTTGTTGGTAACTTGAGTTTCTCCATCAATCTTTGGCTTACATCATTGTTGTCGCTTTCGTAAACGAATGCAACTAAACCTGGGTGGCCTTCGATTAAACACCTTGTTCTCTACTACCTTTTCCATAATCTTTTTCTTTACTTCCGTTTCTTTTTCTTCAATTTCCCTTCCTTCTACAGTTTATTTTTCTTCTTTTTCTATTCTTTCTTTTTCTATTTTCTCCTTCAACGTATGTTGATCCTTCTTGGCTTGTCCTTGTGTCATAAATTTCAACTTCATTTCATGTCCCTCATTCCTCAAATAAAGGGAACGTTCATCAAGATTGAGCGTTTTAAAATGAACCCATGTCCATCCCAAAAGAAGATGACAAGTGTTCGTGGGAGCAATATCACATAATACTTCTTTCACACATTGTCCTGTACTGAATTTGATCCCTGCTTGATTCGGATGAAAGCTTGTAGGTAACTTGAGTTTCTCCACCAATCTTTGGCTTACAACATCGTTGCGCTTTCATAAACGAATGCAACTAAACATGAGTGGCGTTCCATTAAACACCTTGTTCTCTACTACCTTTTCCATAATCTTTTTCTTTACTTCCTTTTCTTTTTCTTCAATTTCCCTTCCCTCGGCAGTTTATTTTTCTTCTTTTTCTATTCTTTCTTTTTCTATTTTCTCCTTCAACGTATGTTGATCCTTCTTGGCTTGTCCTTGTGTCATAAATTTCAACTTCATTTCATGTCCCTCATTCCTCAAATAAAGGGAACGTTCATCAAGATTGAGCGTTTTAAAATGAACCCATGCCCATCTCAAAAGAAGATGACAAGAGTTCGTGGGAGCAATATCACATAATACTTCTTTCACACATTGTCCTGTACTGAATTTGATCCCTGCTTGATTCGGATGAAAGCTTGTTAGTAACTTGAGTTTCTCCACCAATCTTTGGCTTACAACATTGTTGTCGCTTTCGTAAACGAATGCAACTAAACATGGGTGGCCTTCGATTAAACAACTTGTTCTCTACTACCTTTTCCATAATCTTTTTCATTACTTCCTTTTCTTTTTCTTCAATTTCCCTTCCTTCTGCAGTTTATTTTTCTTCTTTTACTATTCTTTCTTTTTCTATTTTCTCCTTCAACGTATGTTGATCCTTCTTGGCTTGTCCTTGTGTCATAAATTTCAACTTCATTTCATCTCCCTCATTCCTCAAATAAAGGGCACGCTGATCAAGATTGAGCGTTTAAAATCAACCCATGCCCATCTCAAAAGAAGATGACAAGAGTTCGTGGGTGCAATATCACATAATACTTCTTTCACACATTGTTCTGTACTGAATTTGATCCTTGCTTGATTCAGATGAAAGCTTGTTGGTAACTTGACTTTCTCCACCAATCTTTGGCTTACAACATTGTTGTCGCTTTCATAAACGAATGCAACTAAACATGGGTGGCGTTCGATTAAACACCTTGTTCTCTACTACCTTTTCCATAATCTTTTTCTTTACTTCCTTTTCTTTTTCTTCAATTTCCCTTCCCTCTGCAGTTTATTTTTCTTCTTTTTCTATTTTCTCCTTCAACGTATGTTGATCCTTCTTGGCTTGTCCTTGTGTCATAACTTTCAACTTCCTTTCATGTCCCTCATTCCTCAAATAAAGGGAACGTTCATCAAGATTGAGCGTTTTAAAATGAACCCATGCCCATCTCAAAAGAAGATGACAAGAGTTCGTGGGAGCAATATCACATAATACTGCTTTCACACATTGTCCTGTACTGAATTTGATCCTTGCTTGATTCGGATGAAAGCTTGTTGGTAACTTGAGTTTCTCCATCAATCTTTGGCTTACAACATTGTTGTCGTTTTCATAAACGAATGCAACTAATCATGGGTGGCCTTCGATTAAACACCTTGTTCTCTACTACCTTTTCCATAATCTTTTTCTTTACTTCCTTTTCTTTTTCTTCAATTTCCCTTCCTTCTGCAGTTTATTTTTCTTCTTTTACTATTCTTTCTTTTTCTATTTTCTCCTTCAACGTATGTTGGTCCTTCTTGGCTTGTCCTTGTGTCATAAATTTCAACTTCATTTCATGTCCCTCATTCCTCAAATAAAGGGAACGTTCATCAAGATTGAGCATTTTAAAATGAACCCATGCCCATCTCAAAAGAAGATGACAAGAGTTCGTGGGAAGAATATCACATAATACTTCTTTCACACATTGTCCTGTACTGAATTTGATCCTTGCTTGATTCGGATGAAAGCTTGTTGGTAACTTGAGTTTCTCCATCAATCTCTGGCTTACATCATTGTTGTCGCTTTCGTAAACGAATGCAACTAAACATGGGTGGCCTTCGATTAAACAACTTGTTCTCTACTACCTTTTCCATAATCTTTTTCATTACTTCCTTTTCTTTTTCTTCAATTTCCCTTCCTTCTGCAGTTTATTTTTCTTCTTTTACTATTCTTTCTTTTTCTATTTTCTCCTTCAACGTATGTTGATCCTTCTTGGCTTGTCCTTGTGTCATAAATTTCAACTTCATTTCATCTCCCTCATTCCTCAAATAAAGGGCACGCTGATCAAGATTGAGCGTTTAAAATCAACCCATGCCCATCTCAAAAGAAGATGACAAGAGTTCGTGGGTGCAATATCACATAATACTTCTTTCACACATTGTTCTGTACTGAATTTGATCCTTGCTTGATTCAGATGAAAGCTTGTTGGTAACTTGACTTTCTCCACCAATCTTTGGCTTACAACATTGTTGTCGCTTTCATAAACGAATGCAACTAAACATGGGTGGCGTTCGATTAAACACCTTGTTCTCTACTACCTTTTCCATAATCTTTTTCTTTACTTCCTTTTCTTTTTCTTCAATTTCCCTTCCCTCTGCAGTTTATTTTTCTTCTTTTTCTATTTTCTCCTTCAACGTATGTTGATCCTTCTTGGCTTGTCCTTGTGTCATAACTTTCAACTTCCTTTCATGTCCCTCATTCCTCAAATAAAGGGAACGTTCATCAAGATTGAGCGTTTTAAAATGAACCCATGCCCATCTCAAAAGAAGATGACAAGAGTTCGTGGGAGCAATATCACATAATACTGCTTTCACACATTGTCCTGTACTGAATTTGATCCTTGCTTGATTCGGATGAAAGCTTGTTGGTAACTTGAGTTTCTCCATCAATCTTTGGCTTACAACATTGTTGTCGTTTTCATAAACGAATGCAACTAATCATGGGTGGCCTTCGATTAAACACCTTGTTCTCTACTACCTTTTCCATAATCTTTTTCTTTACTTCCTTTTCTTTTTCTTCAATTTCCCTTCCTTCTGCAGTTTATTTTTCTTCTTTTACTATTCTTTCTTTTTCTATTTTCTCCTTCAACGTATGTTGGTCCTTCTTGGCTTGTCCTTGTGTCATAAATTTCAACTTCATTTCATGTCCCTCATTCCTCAAATAAAGGGAACGTTCATCAAGATTGAGCATTTTAAAATGAACCCATGCCCATCTCAAAAGAAGATGACAAGAGTTCGTGGGAAGAATATCACATAATACTTCTTTCACACATTGTCCTGTACTGAATTTGATCCTTGCTTGATTCGGATGAAAGCTTGTTGGTAACTTGACTTTCTCCACCAATCTTTGGCTTACAACATTGTTGTCGCTTTCATAAACGAATGCAACTAAACATGGGTGGCGTTCGATTAAACACCTTGTTCTCTACTACCTTTTCCATAATCTTTTTCTTTACTTCCTTTTCTTTTTCTTCAATTTCCCTTCGCTCTGCAGTTTATTTTTCTTCTTTTTCTATTTTCTCCTTCAACGTATGTTGATCCTTCTTGGCTTGTCCTTGTGTCATAACTTTCAACTTCCTTTCATGTCCCTCATTCCTCAAATAAAGGGAACGTTCATCAAGATTGAGCGTTTTAAAATGAACCCATGCCCATCTCAGAAGAAGATGACAAGAGTTCGTGGGAGCAATATCACATAATACTGCTTTCACACATTGTCCTGTACTGAATTTGATCCTTGCTTGATTCGGATGAAAGCTTGTTGGTAACTTGAGTTTCTCCATCAATCTTTGGCTTACAACATTGTTGTCGCTTTCATAAACGAATGCAACTAATCATGGGTGGCCTTCGATTAAACACCTTGTTCTCTACTACCTTTTCCATAATCTTTTTCTTTACTTCCTTTTCTTTTTCTTCAATTTCCCTTCCTTCTGCAGTTTATTTTTCTTCTTTTACTATTCTTTCTTTTTCTATTTTCTCCTTCAACGTATGTTGATCCTTCTTGGCTTGTCCTTGTGTCATAAATTTCAACTTCATTTCATGTCCCTCATTCCTCAAATAAAGGGAACGTTCATCAAGATTGAGCGTTTTAAAATGAACCCATGCCCATCTCAAAAGAAGATGACAAGAGTTCGTGGGAGCAATATCACATAATACTTCTTTCACACATTGTCCTGTACTGAATTTGATCCTTGCTTGATTCGGATGAAAGCTTGTAGGTAACTTGAGTTTCTCCACCAATCTTTGGCTTACAACATTGTTGTCGCTTTCATAAACGAATGCAACTAATCATGGGTGGCCTTCGATTAAACACCTTGTTTTCTACTACCTTTTCCATAATGTTTTTCTTTACTTCCTTTTCTTTTTCTTCAATTTCCCTTCCTTCTGCAGTTTATTTTTCTTCTTTTTGTATTCTTTCTTTTTCTATTTTCTCCTTCAACGTATGTTGATCCTTCTTGGCTTCTCTTCGTGTCATAAATTTCAACTTCATTTCATGTCCGTCATGCCTCAAATAAAGGGAACGTTCATCAAGATTGAGCATTGTAAAATGAAGCCATGCCCATCTCAAAAGAAGATGACAAGGGTTCGTGGGAGCAATATCACATAATACTTCTTTCACACATTGTCTTGTACTGAATATGATCCTTGCTTGATTCGGTTGAAAGTTTGTTGGTAACTTGAGTTTCTCTACCAATCTTTGGCTTACAACATTGTTGTCGCTTTCATAAACGAATGCAACTAAACATGGGGGCCTTCGATTAAACACCTTGTTCTCTACTACCTTTTCTATAATCTTTTTCTTTACTTCCGTTTCTTTTTCTTCAATTTCCCTTCCTTCTGCAGTTTATTTTTCTTCTTTTTCTATTCTTTCTTTTTCTATTTTCTCCTTCAACGTATGTTGATCCTTCTTGGCTTGTCCTTGTGTCATAAATTTCAACTTCATTTCATGTCCCTCATTCCTCAAATAAAGGGAACGTTCATCAAGATTGAGCATTTTAAAATGAACCCATGCCCATCTCAAAAGAAGATGACAAGAGTTCGTGGGAGCAATATCACATAATACTTCTTTCACACATTGTCCTGTACTGAATTTGATCCTTGCTTGATTCGGATGAAAGCTTGTACGTAACTTGAGTTTCTCCACCAATCTTTGGCTTACAACATTGTTGTCGCTTTCATAAACGAATGCAACTAAACATGGGTGGCGTTCCATTAAACACCTTGTTCTCTACTACCTTTTCCATAATCATTTTCTTTACTTCCTTTTCTTTTTCTTCAATTTCCCTTCCTTCTGTAGTTTATTTTTCTTCTTTTTCTATTTTCTCCTTCAACGTATGTTGATCCTTCTTGGCTTGTCCTTGTGTCATAAAGTTCAACTTCATTTCATGTCCCTAATTCCTCAAATAAAGGGAACGTTCATCAAGATTGAGCGTTTTAAAATGAACCCATGCCCATCTCAAAAGAAGATGACAAGAGTTCGTGGGAGCAATATCACATAATACTTCTTTCACACATTGTCCTGTACTGAATTTGATCCTTGCTTGATTCGGATGAAAGCTTGTAGGTAACTTGAGTTTCTCCACCAATCTTTGGCTTACAACATTGTTGTCGCTTTCATAAACGAATGCAACTAATCATGGGTGGCCTTCGATTAAACACCTTGTTCTCTACTACCTTTTCCATAATGTTTTTCTTTACTTCCTTTTCTTTTTCTTCAATTTCCCTTCCTTCTGCAGTTTATTTTTCTTCTTTTTGTATTCTTTCTTTTTCTATTTTCTCCTTCAACGTATGTTGATCCTTCTTGGCTTCTCTTGGTGTCATAAATTTCAACTTCATTTCATGTCCGTCATGCCTCAAATAAAGGGAACGTTCATCAAGATTGAGCATTGTAAAATGAAGCCATGCCCATCTCAAAAGAAGATGACAAGGGTTCGTGGGAGCAATATCACATAATACTTCTTTCACACATTGTCTTGTACTGAATATGATCCTTGCTTGATTCGGTTGAAAGTTTGTTGGTAACTTGAGTTTCTCTACCAATCTTTGGCTTACAACATTGTTGTCGCTTTCATAAACGAATGCAACTAAACATGGGGGCCTTCGATTAAACACCTTGTTCTCTACTACCTTTTCCATAATCTTTTTCTTTACTTCCTTTTCTTTTTCTTCAATTTCCCTTCCTTCTACAGTTTATATTTCTTCTTTTTCTATTCTTTCTTTTTCTATTTTCTCCTTCAACGTATGTTGATCCTTCTTAGCTTCTCTTGGAGTCATAAATTTCAACTTCATTTCATGTCTATCATGCCTCAAACAAAGGGAACGTTCATCAAGATTGAGCATTGTAAGATGAAGCCATGCCCATCTCAAAAGAAGATGACAAGGGTTCGTGGGAGCAATATCACATAATACTTCTTTCACACATTGTCTTGTACTGAATTTGATCCTTGCTTGATTCGGATGAAAGCTTGTTGGTAACATGAGTTTCTCCACCAATCATTGGCTTAGAACATTGTTGTCGCTTTCATAAACGAATGCAACTAAACATGGGTGGCCTTCGATTCAACACCTTGTTCTCTACTACCTTTTCCATAATCTTTTTATTTACTTCCTTTTCTTTTTCTTCAATTTCCCTTCCTTCTACAGTTTATATTTCTTCTTTTTCTATTCTTTCTTTTTCTATTTTCTCCTTCAACGTATGTTGATCCTTCTTGGATTGTCTTAGTGTCAAGAATTTCAAAATTTATTTCATGTCCCTCATGCCTCAAATAAAGGGAACATTCATCAAGATTGAGCATTTTAAAATGAACCCATGCCCATCTCAAAAGAAAATGACAATAGTTCGTGGGAGCAATATCACATAATACTTCTTTCACACATTGTCCTGTACTGAATTTGATCCTTGCTTGATTCGGATGAAAGCTTGTAGGTAACTTGAGTTTCTCCACCAATCTTTGGCTTACAACATTGTTGTCGCTTTCGTAAACGAATGCAACTAAACATGGGTGGCCTTCGATTAAACAACTTGTTCTCTACTACCTTTTCCATAATCTTTTTCTTTACTTCCTTTTCTTTTTCTTCAATTTCCCTTCCCTCTGCAGTTTATTTTTCTTCTTTTTCTATTCTTTCTTTTTCTATTTTCTCCTTCAACGTATGTTGATCCTTCTTGGCTTGTCCTTGTGTCATAACTTTCAACTTCCTTTCATGTCCCTCATTCCTCAAATAAAGGGAACGTTCATCAAGATTGAGCGTTTTAAAATGAACCCATGCCCATCTCAAAAGAAGATGACAAGAGTTCGTGGGAGCAATATCACATAATACTGCTTTCACACATTGTCCTGTACTGAATTTGATCCTTGCTTCATTCGGATGAAAGCTTGTTGGTAACTTGAGTTTCTCCATCAATCTTTGGCTTACATCATTGTTGTCGCTTTCGTAAACGAATGCAACTAAACATGGGTGGCCTTCGATTAAACACCTTGTTCTCTACTACCTTTTCCATAATCTTTTTCTTTACTTCCGTTTCTCTTTCTTCAATTTCCCTTCCTTCTGCAGTTTATTTTTCTTCTTTTTCTATTCTTTCTTTTTCTATTTTCTCCTTCAACGTATGTTGATCCTTCTTGGCTTGTCCTTGTGTCATAAATTTCAACTTCATTTCATGTCCCTCATTCCTCAAATAAAGGGAACGTTCATCAAGATTGAGCATTTTAAAATGAACCCATGCCCATCTCAAAAGAAGATGACAAGAGTTCGTGGGAGCAATATCACATAATACTTCTTTCACACATTGTCCTGTACTGAATTTGATCCTTGCTTGATTCGGATGAAAGCTTGTACGTAACTTGAGTTTCTCCACCAATCTTTGGCTTACAACATTGTTGTCGCTTTCATCAACGAATGCAACTAAACATGGGTGGCGTTCCATTAAACACCTTGTTCTCTACTACCTTTTCCATAATCTTTTTCTTTACTTCCTTTTCCTTTTCTTCAATTTCCCTTCCTTCTGTAGTTTATTTTTCTTCTTTTTCTATTTTCTCCTTCAACGTATGTTGATCCTTCTTGGCTTGTCCTTGTGTCATAAAGTTCAACTTCATTTCATGTCCCTAATTCCTCAAATAAAGGGAACGTTCATCAAGATTGAGCGTTTTAAAATGAACCCATGCCCATCTCAAAAGAAGATGACAAGAGTTCGTGGGAGCAATATCACATAATACTTCTATCACACATTGTCCTGTACTGAATTTGATCCTTGCTTGATTCGGATGAAAGCTTGTAGGTAACTTGAGTTTCTCCACCAATCTTTGCCTTACAACATTGTTGTCGCTTTCATAAACGAATGCAACTAATCATGGGTGGCCTTCAATTAAACACCTTGTTCTCTACTACCTTTTCCATAATGTTTTTCTTTACTTCCTTTTCTTTTTCTTCAATTTCCCTTCCCTCTGCAGTTTATTTTTCTTCTTTTTGTATTCTTTCTTTTTCTATTTTCTCCTTCAATGTATGTTGATCCTTCTTGGCTTCTCTTGGTGTCATAAATTTCAACTTCATTTCATGTCCGTCATGCCTCAAATAAAGGGAACGTTCATCAAGATTGAGCATTGTAAAATGAAGCCATGCCCATCTCAAAAGAAGATGACAAGGGTTCGTGGGAGCAATATCACATAATACTTCTTTCACACATTGTCTTGTACTGAATATGATCCTTGCTTGATTCGGTTGAAAGTTTGTTGGTAACTTGAGTTTCTCTACCAATCTTTGGCTTACAACATTGTTGTCGCTTTCATAAACGAATGCAACTAAACATGGGGGCCTTCGATTAAACACCTTGTTCTCTACTACCTTTTCCATAATCTTTTTCTTTACTTCCGTTTCTTTTTCTTCAATTTCCCTTCCTTCTGCAGTTTATTTTTCTTCTTTTTCTATTCTTTCTTTTTCTATTTTCTCCTTCAACGTATGTTGATCCTTCTTGGCTTGTCCTTGTGTCATAAATTTCAACTTCATTTCATGTCCCTCAATCCTCAAATAAAGGGAACGTTCATCAAGATTGAGCATTTTAAAATGAACCCATGCCCATCTCAAAAGAAGATGACAAGAGTTCGTGGGAGCAATATCACATAATACTTCTTTCACACATTGTCCTGTACTGAATTTGATCCTTGCTTGATTCGGATGAAAGCTTGTAGGTAACTTGAGTTTCTCCACCAGTCTTTGGCTTACAACATTGTTGTCGCTTTCGTAAACGAATGCAACTAAACATGGGAGGCCTTCGATTAAACAACTTGTTCTCTACTACCTTTTCCATAATCTTTTTCTTTACTTCCTTTTCTTTTTCTTCAATTTCCCTTCCCTCTGCAGTTTATTTTTCTTCTTTTTCTATTCTTTCTTTTTCTATTTTCTCCTTCAACGTATGTTGATCCTTCTTGGCTTGTCCTTGTGTCATAACTTTCAACTTCCTTTCATGTCCCTCATTCCTCAAATAAAGGGAACGTTCATCAAGATTGAGCGTTTTAAAATGAACCCATGCCCATCTCAAAAGAAGATGACAAGAGTTCGTGGGAGCAATATCACATAATACTGCTTTCACACATTGTCCTGTACTGAATTTGATCCTTGCTTCATTCGGATGAAAGCTTGTTGGTAACTTGAGTTTCTCCATCAATCTTTGGCTTACATCATTGTTGTCGCTTTCGTAAACGAATGCAACTAAACATGGGTGGCCTTCGATTAAACACCTTGTTCTCTACTACCTTTTCCATAATCTTTTTCTTTACTTCCGTTTCTTTTTCTTCAATTTCCCTTCCTTCTGCAGTTTATTTTTCTTCTTTTTCTATTCTTTCTTTTTCTATTTTCTCCTTCAACGTATGTTGATCCTTCTTGGCTTGTCCTTGTGTCATAAATTTCAACTTCATTTCATGTCCCTCATTCCTCAAATAAAGGGAACGTTCATCAAGATTGAGCATTTTAAAATGAACCCATGCCCATCTCAAAAGAAGATGACAAGAGTTCGTGGGAGCAATATCACATAATACTTCTTTCACACATTGTCCTGTACTGAATTTGATCCTTGCTTGATTCGGATGAAAGCTTGTACGTAACTTGAGTTTCTCCACCAATCTTTGGCTTACAACATTGTTGTCGCTTTCATCAACGAATGCAACTAAACATGGGTGGCGTTCCATTAAACACCTTGTTCTCTACTACCTTTTCCATAATCTTTTTCTTTACTTCCTTTTCCTTTTCTTCAATTTCCCTTCCTTCTGTAGTTTATTTTTCTTCTTTTTCTATTTTCTCCTTCAACGTATGTTGATCCTTCTTGGCTTGTCCTTGTGTCATAAAGTTCAACTTCATTTCATGTCCCTAATTCCTCAAATAAAGGGAACGTTCATCAAGATTGAGCGTTTTAAAATGAACCCATGCCCATCTCAAAAGAAGATGACAAGAGTTCGTGGGAGCAATATCACATAATACTTCTATCACACATTGTCCTGTACTGAATTTGATCCTTGCTTGATTCGGATGAAAGCTTGTAGGTAACTTGAGTTTCTCCACCAATCTTTGGCTTACAACATTGTTGTCGCTTTCATAAACGAATGCAACTAATCATGGGTGGCCTTCAATTAAACACCTTGTTCTCTACTACCTTTTCCATAATGTTTTTCTTTACTTCCTTTTCTTTTTCTTCAATTTCCCTTCCCTCTGCAGTTTATTTTTCTTCTTTTTGTATTCTTTCTTTTTCTATTTTCTCCTTCAATGTATGTTGATCCTTCTTGGCTTCTCTTGGTGTCATAAATTTCAACTTCATTTCATGTCCGTCATGCCTCAAATAAAGGGAACGTTCATCAAGATTGAGCATTGTAAAATGAAGCCATGCCCATCTCAAAAGAAGATGACAAGGGTTCGTGGGAGCAATATCACATAATACTTCTTTCACACATTGTCTTGTACTGAATATGATCCTTGCTTGATTCGGTTGAAAGTTTGTTGGTAACTTGAGTTTCTCTACCAATCTTTGGCTTACAACATTGTTGTCGCTTTCATAAACGAATGCAACTAAACATGGGGGCCTTCGATTAAACACCTTGTTCTCTACTACCTTTTCCATAATCTTTTTCTTTACTTCCGTTTCTTTTTCTTCAATTTCCCTTCCTTCTGCAGTTTATTTTTCTTCTTTTTCTATTCTTTCTTTTTCTATTTTCTCCTTCAACGTATGTTGATCCTTCTTGGCTTGTCCTTGTGTCATAAATTTCAACTTCATTTCATGTCCCTCAATCCTCAAATAAAGGGAACGTTCATCAAGATTGAGCATTTTAAAATGAACCCATGCCCATCTCAAAAGAAGATGACAAGAGTTCGTGGGAGCAATATCACATAATACTTCTTTCACACATTGTCCTGTACTGAATTTGATCCTTGCTTGATTCGGATGAAAGCTTGTAGGTAACTTGAGTTTCTCCACCAGTCTTTGGCTTACAACATTGTTGTCGCTTTCGTAAACGAATGCAACTAAACATGGGAGGCCTTCGATTAAACAACTTGTTCTCTACTACCTTTTCCATAATCTTTTTCTTTACTTCCTTTTCTTTTTCTTCAATTTCCCTTCCCTCTGCAGTTTATTTTTCTTCTTTTTCTATTCTTTCTTTTTCTATTTTCTCCTTCAACGTATGTTGATCCTTCTTGGCTTGTCCTTGTGTCATAACTTTCAACTTCCTTTCATGTCCCTCATTCCTCAAATAAAGGGAACGTTCATCAAGATTGAGCGTTTTAAAATGAACCCATGCCCATCTCAAAAGAAGATGACAAGAGTTCGTGGGAGCAATATCACATAATACTGCTTTCACACATTGTCCTGTACTGAATTTGATCCTTGCTTCATTCGGATGAAAGCTTGTTGGTAACTTGAGTTTCTCCATCAATCTTTGGCTTACATCATTGTTGTCGCTTTCGTAAACGAATGCAACTAAACATGGGTGGCCTTCGATTAAACACCTTGTTCTCTACTACCTTTTCCATAATCTTTTTCTTTACTTCCGTTTCTTTTTCTTCAATTTCCCTTCCTTCTGCAGTTTATTTTTCTTCTTTTTCTATTCTTTCTTTTTCTATTTTCTCCTTCAACGTATGTTGATCCTTCTTGGCTTGTCCTTGTGTCATAAATTTCAACTTCATTTCATGTCCCTCATTCCTCAAATAAAGGGAACGTTCATCAAGATTGAGCATTTTAAAATGAACCCATGCCCATCTCAAAAGAAGATGACAAGAGTTCGTGGGAGCAATATCACATAATACTTCTTTCACACATTGTCCTGTACTGAATTTGATCCTTGCTTGATTCGGATGAAAGCTTGTACGTAACTTGAGTTTCTCCACCAATCTTTGGCTTACAACTTTGTTGTCGCTTTCATAAACGAATGCAACTAAACATGGGTGGCGTTCCATTAAACACCTTGTTCTCTACTACCTTTTCCATAATCTTTTTCTTTACTTCCTTTTCTTTTTCTTCAATTTCCCTTCCTTCTGTAGTTTATTTTTCTTCTTTTTCTATTTTCTCCTTCAACGTATGTTGATCCTTCTTGGCTTGTCCTTGTGTCATAAAGTTCAACTTCATTTCATGTCCCTAATTCCTCAAATAAAGGGAACGTTCATCAAGATTGAGCGTTTTAAAATGAACCCATGCCCATCTCAAAAGAAGATGACAAGAGTTCGTGGGAGCAATATCACATAATACTTCTTTCACACATTGTCCTGTACTGAATTTGATCCTTGCTTGATTCGGATGAAAGCTTGTAGGTAACTTGAGTTTCTCCACCAATCTTTGGCTTACAACATTGTTGTCGCTTTCATAAACGAATGCAACTAAACATGGGTGGCCTTCGATTAAACACCTTGTTCTCTACTACCTTTTCCATAATCTTTTTCTTTACTTCCGTTTCTTTTTCTTCAATTTCCCTTCCTTCTGCAGTTTATTTTTCTTCTTTTTCTATTCTTTCTTTTTCTATTTTCTCCTTCAACGTATGTTGATCCTTCTTGGCTTGTCCTTGTGTCATAAATTTCAACTTCATTTCATGTCCCTCATTCCTCAAATAAAGGGAACGTTCATCAAGATTGAGCATTTTAAAATGAACCCATGCCCATCTCAAAAGAAGATGACAAGAGTTCGTGGGAGCAATATCACATAATACTTCTTTCACACATTGTCCTGTACTGAATTTGATCCTTGCTTGATTCGGATGAAAGCTTGTACGTAACTTGAGTTTCTCCACCAATCTTTGGCTTACAACATTGTTGTCGCTTTCATAAACGAATGCAACTAAACATGGGTGGCGTTCCATTAAACACCTTGTTCTCTACTACCTTTTCCATAATCTTTTTCTTTACTTCCTTTTCCTTTTCTTCAATTTCCCTTCCTTCTGTAGTTTATTTTTCTTCTTTTTCTATTTTCTCCTTCAACGTATGTTGATCCTTCTTGGCTTGTCCTTGTGTCATAAAGTTCAACTTCATTTCATGTCCCTAATTCCTCAAATAAAGGGAACGTTCATCAAGATTGAGCGTTTTAAAATGAACCCATGCCCATCTCAAAAGAAGATGACAAGAGTTCGTGGGAGCAATATCACATAATACTTCTTTCACACATTGTCCTGTACTGAATTTGATCCTTGCTTGATTCGGATGAAAGCTTGTAGGTAACTTGAGTTTCTCCACCAATCTTTGGCTTACAACATTGTTGTTGCTTTCATAAACGAATGCAACTAATCATGGGTGGCCTTCAATTAAACACCTTGTTCTCTACTACCTTTTCCATAATGTTTTTCTTTACTTCCTTTTCTTTTTCTTCAATTTCCCTTCCTTCTGCAGTTTATTTTTCTTCTTTTTGTATTCTTTCTTTTTCTATTTTCTCCTTCAATGTATGTTGATCCTTCTTGGCTTCTCTTGGTGTCATAAATTTCAACTTCATTTCATGTCCGTCATGCCTCAAATAAAGGGAACGTTCATCAAGATTGAGCATTGTAAAATGAAGCCATGCCCATCTCAAAAGAAGATGACAAGGGTTCGTGGGAGCAATATCACATAATACTTCTTTCACACATTGTCTTGTACTGAATATGATCCTTGCTTGATTCGGTTGAAAGTTTGTTGGTAACTTGAGTTTCTCTACCAATCTTTGGCTTACAACATTGTTGTCGCTTTCATAAACGAATGCAACTAAACATGGGGGCCTTCGATTAAACACCTTGTTCTCTACTACCTTTTCCATAATCTTTTTCTTTACTTCCGTTTCTTTTTCTTCAATTTCCCTTCCTTCTGCAGTTTATTTTTCTTCTTTTTCTATTCTTTCTTTTTCTATTTTCTCCTTCAACGTATGTTGATCCTTCTTGGCTTGTCCTTGTGTCATAAATTTCAACTTCATTTCATGTCCCTCAATCCTCAAATAAAGGGAACGTTCATCAAGATTGAGCATTTTAAAATGAACCCATGCCCATCTCAAAAGAAGATGACAAGAGTTCGTGGGAGCAATATCACATAATACTTCTTTCACACATTGTCCTGTACTGAATTTGATCCTTGCTTGATTCGGATGAAAGCTTGTAGGTAACTTGAGTTTCTCCACCAGTCTTTGGCTTACAACATTGTTGTCGCTTTCGTAAACGAATGCAACTAAACATGGGAGGCCTTCGATTAAACAACTTGTTCTCTACTACCTTTTCCATAATCTTTTTCTTTACTTCCTTTTCTTTTTCTTCAATTTCCCTTCCCTCTGCAGTTTATTTTTCTTCTTTTTCTATTCTTTCTTTTTCTATTTTCTCCTTCAACGTATGTTGATCCTTCTTGGCTTGTCCTTGTGTCATAACTTTCAACTTCCTTTCATGTCCCTCATTCCTCAAATAAAGGGAACGTTCATCAAGATTGAGCGTTTTAAAATGAACCCATGCCCATCTCAAAAGAAGATGACAAGAGTTCGTGGGAGCAATATCACATAATACTGCTTTCACACATTGTCCTGTACTGAATTTGATCCTTGCTTCATTCGGATGAAAGCTTGTTGGTAACTTGAGTTTCTCCATCAATCTTTGGCTTACATCATTGTTGTCGCTTTCGTAAACGAATGCAACTAAACATGGGTGGCCTTCGATTAAACACCTTGTTCTCTACTACCTTTTCCATAATCTTTTTCTTTACTTCCGTTTCTTTTTCTTCAATTTCCCTTCCTTCTGCAGTTTATTTTTCTTCTTTTTCTATTCTTTCTTTTTCTATTTTCTCCTTCAACGTATGTTGATCCTTCTTGGCTTGTCCTTGTGTCATAAATTTCAACTTCATTTCATGTCCCTCATTCCTCAAATAAAGGGAACGTTCATCAAGATTGAGCATTTTAAAATGAACCCATGCCCATCTCAAAAGAAGATGACAAGAGTTCGTGGGAGCAATATCACATAATACTTCTTTCACACATTGTCCTGTACTGAATTTGATCCTTGCTTGATTCGGATGAAAGCTTGTACGTAACTTGAGTTTCTCCACCAATCTTTGGCTTACAACATTGTTGTCGCTTTCATAAACGAATGCAACTAAACATGGGTGGCGTTCCATTAAACACCTTGTTCTCTACTACCTTTTCCATAATCTTTTTCTTTACTTCCTTTTCCTTTTCTTCAATTTCCCTTCCTTCTGTAGTTTATTTTTCTTCTTTTTCTATTTTCTCCTTCAACGTATGTTGATCCTTCTTGGCTTGTCCTTGTGTCATAAAGTTCAACTTCATTTCATGTCCCTAATTCCTCAAATAAAGGGAACGTTCATCAAGATTGAGCGTTTTAAAATGAACCCATGCCCATCTCAAAAGAAGATGACAAGAGTTCGTGGGAGCAATATCACATAATACTTCTTTCACACATTGTCCTGTACTGAATTTGATCCTTGCTTGATTCGGATGAAAGCTTGTAGGTAACTTGAGTTTCTCCACCAATCTTTGGCTTACAACATTGTTGTCGCTTTCATAAACGAATGCAACTAATCATGGGTGGCCTTCAATTAAACACCTTGTTCTCTACTACCTTTTCCATAATGTTTTTCTTTACTTCCTTTTCTTTTTCTTCAATTTCCCTTCCTTCTGCAGTTTATTTTTCTTCTTTTTGTATTCTTTCTTTTTCTATTTTCTCCTTCAATGTATGTTGATCCTTCTTGGCTTCTCTTGGTGTCATAAATTTCAACTTCATTTCATGTCCGTCATGCCTCAAATAAAGGGAACGTTCATCAAGATTGAGCATTGTAAAATGAAGCCATGCCCATCTCAAAAGAAGATGACAAGGGTTCGTGGGAGCAATATCACATAATACTTCTTTCACACATTGTCTTGTACTGAATATGATCCTTGCTTGATTCGGTTGAAAGTTTGTTGGTAACTTGAGTTTCTCTACCAATCTTTGGCTTACAACATTGTTGTCGCTTTCATAAACGAATGCAACTAAACATGGGGGCCTTCGATTAAACACCTTGTTCTCTACTACCTTTTCCATAATCTTTTTCTTTACTTCCGTTTCTTTTTCTTCAATTTCCCTTCCTTTTGCAGTTTATTTTTCTTCTTTTTCTATTCTTTCTTTTTCTATTTTCTCCTTCAACGTATGTTGATCCTTCTTGGCTTGTCCTTGTGTCATAAATTTCAACTTCATTTCATGTCCCTCAATCCTCAAATAAAGGGAACGTTCATCAAGATTGAGCATTTTAAAATGAACCCATGCCCATCTCAAAAGAAGATGACAAGAGTTCGTGGGAGCAATATCACATAATACTTCTTTCACACATTGTCCTGTACTGAATTTGATCCTTGCTTGATTCGGATGAAAGCTTGTAGGTAACTTGAGTTTCTCCACCAGTCTTTGGCTTACAACATTGTTGTCGCTTTCGTAAACGAATGCAACTAAACATGGGAGGCCTTCGATTAAACAACTTGTTCTCTACTACCTTTTCCATAATCTTTTTCTTTACTTCCTTTTCTTTGTCTTCAATTTCCCTTCCCTCTGCAGTTTATTTTTCTTCTTTTTCTATTCTTTCTTTTTCTATTTTCTCCTTCAACGTATGTTGATCCTTCTTGGCTTGTCCTTGTGTCATAACTTTCAACTTCCTTTCATGTCCCTCATTCCTCAAATAAAGGGAACGTTCATCAAGATTGAGCGTTTTAAAATGAACCCATGCCCATCTCAAAAGAAGATGACAAGAGTTCGTGGGAGGAATATCACATAATACTGCTTTCACACATTGTCCTGTACTGCATTTGATCCTTGCTTCATTCGGATGAAAGCTTGTTGGTAACTTGAGTTTCTCCATCAATCTTTGGCTTACATCATTGTTGTCGCTTTCGTAAACGAATGCAACTAAACATGGGTGGCCTTCGATTAAACACCTTGTTCTCTACTACCTTTTCCATAATCTTTTTCTTTACTTCCGTTTCTTTTTCTTCAATTTCCCTTCCTTCTGCAGTTTATTTTTCTTCTTTTTCTATTCTTTCTTTTTCTATTTTCTCCTTCAACGTATGTTGATCCTTCTTGGCTTGTCCTTGTGTCATAAATTTCAACTTCATTTCATGTCCCTCATTCCTCAAATAAAGGGAACGTTCATCAAGATTGAGCATTTTAAAATGAACCCATGCCCATCTCAAAAGAAGATGACAAGAGTTCGTGGGAGCAATATCACATAATACTTCTTTCACACATTGTCCTGTACTGAATTTGATCCTTGCTTGATTCGGATGAAAGCTTGTACGTAACTTGAGTTTCTCCACCAATCTTTGGCTTACAACTTTGTTGTCGCTTTCATAAACGAATGCAACTAAACATGGGTGGCGTTCCATTAAACACCTTGTTCTCTACTACCTTTTCCATAATCTTTTTCTTTACTTCCTTTTCTTTTTCTTCAATTTCCCTTCCTTCTGTAGTTTATTTTTCTTCTTTTTCTATTTTCTCCTTCAACGTATGTTGATCCTTCTTGGCTTGTCCTTGTGTCATAAAGTTCAACTTCATTTCATGTCCCTAATTCCTCAAATAAAGGGAACGTTCATCAAGATTGAGCGTTTTAAAATGAACCCATGCCCATCTCAAAAGAAGATGACAAGAGTTCGTGGGAGCAATATCACATAATACTTCTTTCACACATTGTCCTGTACTGAATTTGATCCTTGCTTGATTCGGATGAAAGCTTGTACGTAACTTGAGTTTCTCCACCAATCTTTGGCTTACAACATTGTTGTCGCTTTCATAAACGAATGCAACTAATCATGGGTGGCCTTCAATTAAACACCTTGTTCTCTACTACCTTTTCCATAATCTTTTTCTTTACTTCCTTTTCTTTTTCTTCAATTTCCCTTCCTTCTGCAGTTTATTTTTCTTCTTTTTGTATTCTTTCTTTTTCTATTTTCTCCTTCAATGTATGTTGATCCTTCTTGGCTTCTCTTGGTGTCATAACTTTCAACTTCCTTTCATGTCCCTCATTCCTCAAATAAAGGGAACGTTCATCAAGATTGAGCGTTTTAAAATGAACCCATGCCCATCTCAAAAGAAGATGACAAGAGTTCGTGGGAGCAATATCACATAATACTGCTTTCACACATTGTCCTGTACTGAATTTGATGCTTGCTTGATTCGGATGAAAGCTTGTTGGTAACATGAGTTTCTCCATCAATCTTTGGCTTACATCATTGTTGTCGCTTTCGTAAACGAATGCAACTAAACATGGGTGGCCTTCGATTAAACACCTTGTTCTCTACTACCTTTTCCATAATCTTTTTCTTTACTTCCGTTTCTTTTTCTTCAATTTCCCTTCCTTCTGCAGTTTATTTTTCTTCTTTTTCTATTCTTTCTTTTTCTATTTTCTCCTTCAACGTATGTTGATCCTTCTTGGCTTGTCCTTGTGTCATAAATTTCAACTTCATTTCATGTCCCTCATTCCTCAAATAAAGGGAACGTTCATCAAGATTGAGCATTTTAAAATGAACCCATGCCCATCTCAAAAGAAGATGACAAGAGTTCGTGGGAGCAATATCACATAATACTTCTTTCACACATTGTCCTGTACTGAATTTGATCCTTGCTTGATTCGGATGAAAGCTTGTAGGTAACTTGAGTTTCTCCACCAATCTTTGGCTTACAACATTGTTGTCGCTTTCATAAACGAATGCAACTAATCATGGGTGGCCTTCAATTAAACACCTTGTTCTCTACTACCTTTTCCATAATGTTTTTCTTTACTTCCTTTTCTTTTTCTTCAATTTCCCTTCCTTCTGCAGTTTATTTTTCTTCTTTTTGTATTCTTTCTTTTTCTATTTTCTCCTTCAATGTATGTTGATCCTTCTTGGCTTCTCTTGGTGTCATAAATTTCAACTTCATTTCATGTCCGTCATGCCTCAAATAAAGGGAACGTTCATCAAGATTGAGCATTGTAAAATGAAGCCATGCCCATCTCAAAAGAAGATGACAAGGGTTCGTGGGAGCAATATCACATAATACTTCTTTCACACATTGTCTTGTACTGAATATGATCCTTGCTTGATTCGGTTGAAAGTTTGTTGGTAACTTGAGTTTCTCTACCAATCTTTGGCTTACAACATTGTTGTCGCTTTCATAAACGAATGCAACTAAACATGGGGGCCTTCGATTAAACACCTTGTTCTCTACTACCTTTTCCATAATCTTTTTCTTTACTTCCGTTTCTTTTTCTTCAATTTCCCTTCCTTCTACAGTTTATTTTTCTTCTTTTTCTATTCTTTCTTTTTCTATTTTCTCCTTCAACGTATGTTGATCCTTCTTGGCTTGTCCTTGTGTCATAAATTTCAACTTCATTTCATGTCCCTCAATCCTCAAATAAAGGGAACGTTCATCAAGATTGAGCATTTTAAAATGAACCCATGCCCATCTAAAAAGAAGATGACAAGAGTTCGTGGGAGCAATATCACATAATACTTCTTTCACACATTGTCCTGTACTGAATTTGATCCTTGCTTGATTCGGATGAAAGCTTGTAGGTAACTTGAGTTTCTCCACCAATCTTTGGCTTACAACATTGTTGTCGCTTTCGTAAACGAATGCAACTAAACATGGGTGGCCTTCGATTAAACAACTTGTTCTCTACTACCTTTTCCATAATCTTTTTCTTTACTTCCTTTTCTTTTTCTTCAATTTCCCTTCCCTCTGCAGTTTATTTTTCTTCTTTTTGTATTCTTTCTTTTTCTATTTTCTCCTTCAACGTATGTTGATCCTTCTTGGCTTGTCCTTGTGTCATAACTTTCAACTTCCTTTCATGTCCCTCATTCCTCAAATAAAGGGAACGTTCATCAAGATTGAGGGTTTTAAAATGAACCCATGCCCATCTCAAAAGAAGATGACAAGAGTTCGTGGGAGCAATATCACATAATACTTCTTTCACACATTGTCCTGTACTGAATTTGATCCTTGCTTGATTCGGATGAAAGCTTGTACGTAACTTGAGTTTCTCCACCAATCTTTGGCTTACAACATTGTTGTCGCTTTCATAAACGAATGCAACTAAACATGGGTGGCGTTCCATTAAACACCTTGTTCTCTACTACCTTTTCCATAATCTTTTTCTTTACTTCCTTTTCTTTTTCTTCAATTTCCCTTCCTTCTGTAGTTTATTTTTCTTCTTTTTCTATTTTCTCCTTCAACGTATGTTGATCCTTCTTGGCTTGTCCTTGTGTCATAAAGTTCAACTTCATTTCATGTCCCTAATTCCTCAAATAAAGGGAACGTTCATCAAGATTGAGCGTTTTAAAATGAACCCATGCCCATCTCAAAAGAAGATGACAAGAGTTCGTGGGAGCAATATCACATAATACTTCTTTCACACATTGTCCTGTACTGAATTTGATCCTTGCTTGATTCGGATGAAAGCTTGTACGTAACTTGAGTTTCTCCACCAATCTTTGGCTTACAACATTGTTGTCGCTTTCATAAACGAATGCAACTAATCATGGGTGGCCTTCAATTAAACACCTTGTTCTCTACTACCTTTTCCATAATCTTTTTCTTTACTTCCTTTTCTTTTTCTTCAATTTCCCTTCCTTCTGCAGTTTATTTTTCTTCTTTTTGTATTCTTTCTTTTTCTATTTTCTCCTTCAATGTATGTTGATCCTTCTTGGCTTCTCTTGGTGTCATAACTTTCAACTTCCTTTCATGTCCCTCATTCCTCAAATAAAGGGAACGTTCATCAAGATTGAGCGTTTTAAAATGAACCCATGCCCATCTCAAAAGAAGATGACAAGAGTTCGTGGGAGCAATATCACATAATACTGCTTTCACACATTGTCCTGTACTGAATTTGATGCTTGCTTGATTCGGATGAAAGCTTGTTGGTAACTTGAGTTTCTCCATCAATCTTTGGCTTACATCATTGTTGTCGCTTTCGTAAACGAATGCAACTAAACATGGGTGGCCTTCGATTAAACACCTTGTTCTCTACTACCTTTTCCATAATCTTTTTCTTTACTTCCGTTTCTTTTTCTTCAATTTCCCTTCCTTCTGCAGTTTATTTTTCTTCTTTTTCTATTCTTTCTTTTTCTATTTTCTCCTTCAACGTATGTTGATCCTTCTTGGCTTGTCCTTGTGTCATAAATTTCAACTTCATTTCATGTCCCTCATTCCTCAAATAAAGGGAACGTTCATCAAGATTGAGCATTTTAAAATGAACCCATGCCCATCTCAAAAGAAGATGACAAGAGTTCGTGGGAGCAATATCACATAATACTTCTTTCACACATTGTCCTGTACTGAATTTGATCCTTGCTTGATTCGGATGAAAGCTTGTAGGTAACTTGAGTTTCTCCACCAATCTTTGGCTTACAACATTGTTGTCGCTTTCATAAACGAATGCAACTAATCATGGGTGGCCTTCAATTAAACACCTTGTTCTCTACTACCTTTTCCATAATGTTTTTCTTTACTTCCTTTTCTTTTTCTTCAATTTCCCTTCCTTCTGCAGTTTATTTTTCTTCTTTTTGTATTCTTTCTTTTTCTATTTTCTCCTTCAATGTATGTTGATCCTTCTTGGCTTCTCTTGGTGTCATAAATTTCAACTTCATTTCATGTCCGTCATGCCTCAAATAAAGGGAACGTTCATCAAGATTGAGCATTGTAAAATGAAGCCATGCCCATCTCAAAAGAAGATGACAAGGGTTCGTGGGAGCAATATCACATAATACTTCTTTCACACATTGTCTTGTACTGAATATGATCCTTGCTTGATTCGGTTGAAAGTTTGTTGGTAACTTGAGTTTCTCTACCAATCTTTGGCTTACAACATTGTTGTCGCTTTCATAAACGAATGCAACTAAACATGGGGGCCTTCGATTAAACACCTTGTTCTCTACTACCTTTTCCATAATCTTTTTGTTTACTTCCGTTTCTTTTTCTTCAATTTCCCTTCCTTCTACAGTTTATTTTTCTTCTTTTTCTATTCTTTCTTTTTCTATTTTCTCCTTCAACGTATGTTGATCCTTCTTGGCTTGTCCTTGTGTCATAAATTTCAACTTCATTTCATGTCCCTCAATCCTCAAATAAAGGGAACGTTCATCAAGATTGAGCATTTTAAAATGAACCCATGCCCATCTAAAAAGAAGATGACAAGAGTTCGTGGGAGCAATATCACATAATACTTCTTTCACACATTGTCCTGTACTGAATTTGATCCTTGCTTGATTCGGATGAAAGCTTGTAGGTAACTTGAGTTTCTCCACCAATCTTTGGCTTACAACATTGTTGTCGCTTTCGTAAACGAATGCAACTAAACATGGGTGGCCTTCGATTAAACAACTTGTTCTCTACTACCTTTTCCATAATCTTTTTCTTTACTTCCTTTTCTTTTTCTTCAATTTCCCTTCCCTCTGCAGTTTATTTTTCTTCTTTTTGTATTCTTTCTTTTTCTATTTTCTCCTTCAACGTATGTTGATCCTTCTTGGCTTGTCCTTGTGTCATAACTTTCAACTTCCTTTCATGTCCCTCATTCCTCAAATAAAGGGAACGTTCATCAAGATTGAGCGTTTTAAAATGAACCCATGCCCATCTCAAAAGAAGATGACAAGAGTTCGTGGGAGCAATATCACATAATACTTCTTTCACACATTGTCCTGTACTGAATTTGATCCTTGCTTGATTCGGATGAAAGCTTGTACGTAACTTGAGTTTCTCCACCAATCTTTGGCTTACAACATTGTTGTCGCTTTCATAAACGAATGCAACTAAACATGGGTGGCGTTCCATTAAACACCTTGTTCTCTACTACCTTTTCCATAATCTTTTTCTTTACTTCCTTTTCTTTTTCTTCAATTTCCCTTCCTTCTGTAGTTTATTTTTCTTCTTTTTCTATTTTCTCCTTCAACGTATGTTGATCCTTCTTGGCTTGTCCTTGTGTCATAAAGTTCAACTTCATTTCATGTCCCTAATTCCTCAAATAAAGGGAACGTTCATCAAGATTGAGCGTTTTAAAATGAACCCATGCCCATCTCAAAAGAAGATGACAAGAGTTCGTGGGAGCAATATCACATAATACTTCTTTCACACATTGTCCTGTACTGAATTTGATCCTTGCTTGATTCGGATGAAAGCTTGTACGTAACTTGAGTTTCTCCACCAATCTTTGGCTTACAACATTGTTGTCGCTTTCATAAACGAATGCAACTAATCATGGGTGGCCTTCAATTAAACACCTTGTTCTCTACTACCTTTTCCATAATCTTTTTCTTTACTTCCTTTTCTTTTTCTTCAATTTCCCTTCCTTCTGCAGTTTATTTTTCTTCTTTTTGTATTCTTTCTTTTTCTATTTTCTCCTTCAATGTATGTTGATCCTTCTTGGCTTCTCTTGGTGTCATAACTTTCAACTTCCTTTCATGTCCCTCATTCCTCAAATAAAGGGAACGTTCATCAAGATTGAGCGTTTTAAAATGAACCCATGCCCATCTCAAAAGAAGATGACAAGAGTTCGTGGGAGCAATATCACATAATACTGCTTTCACACATTGTCCTGTACTGAATTTGATGCTTGCTTGATTCGGATGAAAGCTTGTTGGTAACTTGAGTTTCTCCATCAATCTTTGGCTTACATCATTGTTGTCGCTTTCGTAAACGAATGCAACTAAACATGGGTGGCCTTCGATTAAACACCTTGTTCTCTACTACCTTTTCCATAATCTTTTTCTTTACTTCCGTTTCTTTTTCTTCAATTTCCCTTCCTTCTGCAGTTTATTTTTCTTCTTTTTCTATTCTTTCTTTTTCTATTTTCTCCTTCAACGTATGTTGATCCTTCTTGGCTTGTCCTTGTGTCATAAATTTCAACTTCATTTCATGTCCCTCATTCCTCAAATAAAGGGAACGTTCATCAAGATTGAGCATTTTAAAATGAACCCATGCCCATCTCAAAAGAAGATGACAAGAGTTCGTGGGAGCAATATCACATAATACTTCTTTCACACATTGTCCTGTACTGAATTTGATCCTTGCTTGATTCGGATGAAAGCTTGTAGGTAACTTGAGTTTCTCCACCAATCTTTGGCTTACAACATTGTTGTCGCTTTCATAAACGAATGCAACTAATCATGGGTGGCCTTCAATTAAACACCTTGTTCTCTACTACCTTTTCCATAATGTTTTTCTTTACTTCCTTTTCTTTTTCTTCAATTTCCCTTCCTTCTGCAGTTTATTTTTCTTCTTTTTGTATTCTTTCTTTTTCTATTTTCTCCTTCAATGTATGTTGATCCTTCTTGGCTTCTCTTGGTGTCATAAATTTCAACTTCATTTCATGTCTGTCATGCCTCAAATAAAGGGAACGTTCATCAAGATTGAGCATTGTAAAATGAAGCCATGCCCATCTCAAAAGAAGATGACAAGGGTTCGTGGGAGCAATATCACATAATACTTCTTTCACACATTGTCTTGTACTGAATATGATCCTTGCTTGATTCGGTTGAAAGTTTGTTGGTAACTTGAGTTTCTCTACCAATCTTTGGCTTACAACATTGTTGTCGCTTTCATAAACGAATGCAACTAAACATGGGGGCCTTCGATTAAACACCTTGTTCTCTACTACCTTTTCCATAATCTTTTTCTTTACTTCCGTTTCTTTTTCTTCAATTTCCCTTCCTTCTACAGTTTATTTTTCTTCTTTTTCTATTCTTTCTTTTTCTATTTTCTCCTTCAACGTATGTTGATCCTTCTTGGCTTGTCCTTGTGTCATAAATTTCAACTTCATTTCATGTCCCTCAATCCTCAAATAAAGGGAACGTTCATCAAGATTGAGCATTTTAAAATGAACCCATGCCCATCTAAAAAGAAGATGACAAGAGTTCGTGGGAGCAATATCACATAATACTTCTTTCACACATTGTCCTGTACTGAATTTGATCCTTGCTTGATTCGGATGAAAGCTTGTAGGTAACTTGAGTTTCTCCACCAATCTTTGGCTTACAACATTGTTGTCGCTTTCGTAAACGAATGCAACTAAACATGGGTGGCCTTCGATTAAACAACTTGTTCTCTACTACCTTTTCCATAATCTTTTTCTTTACTTCCTTTTCTTTTTCTTCAATTTCCCTTCCCTCTGCAGTTTATTTTTCTTCTTTTTGTATTCTTTCTTTTTCTATTTTCTCCTTCAACGTATGTTGATCCTTCTTGGCTTGTCCTTGTGTCATAACTTTCAACTTCCTTTCATGTCCCTCATTCCTCAAATAAAGGGAACGTTCATCAAGATTGAGCGTTTTAAAATGAACCCATGCCCATCTCAAAAGAAGATGACAAGAGTTCGTGGGAGCAATATCACATAATACTTCTTTCACACATTGTCCTGTACTGAATTTGATCCTTGCTTGATTCGGATGAAAGCTTGTACGTAACTTGAGTTTCTCCACCAATCTTTGGCTTACAACATTGTTGTCGCTTTCATAAACGAATGCAACTAAACATGGGTGGCGTTCCATTAAACACCTTGTTCTCTACTACCTTTTCCATAATCTTTTTCTTTACTTCCTTTTCTTTTTCTTCAATTTCCCTTCCTTCTGTAGTTTATTTTTCTTCTTTTTCTATTTTCTCCTTCAACGTATGTTGATCCTTCTTGGCTTGTCCTTGTGTCATAAAGTTCAACTTCATTTCATGTCCCTAATTCCTCAAATAAAGGGAACGTTCATCAAGATTGAGCGTTTTAAAATGAACCCATGCCCATCTCAAAAGAAGATGACAAGAGTTCGTGGGAGCAATATCACATAATACTTCTTTCACACATTGTCCTGTACTGAATTTGATCCTTGCTTGATTCGGATGAAAGCTTGTACGTAACTTGAGTTTCTCCACCAATCTTTGGCTTACAACATTGTTGTCGCTTTCATAAACGAATGCAACTAAACATGGGTGGCGTTCCATTAAACACCTTGTTCTCTACTACCTTTTCCATAATCTTTTTCTTTACTTCCTTTTCCTTTTCTTCAATTTCCCTTCCTTCTGTAGTTTATTTTTCTTCTTTTTCTATTTTCTCCTTCAACGTATGTTGATCCTTCTTGGCTTGTCCTTGTGTCATAAAGTTCAACTTCATTTCATGTCCCTAATTCCTCAAATAAAGGGAACGTTCATCAAGATTGAGCGTTTTAAAATGAACCCATGCCCATCTCAAAAGAAGATGACAAGAGTTCGTGGGAGCAATATCACATAATACTTCTTTCACACATTGTCCTGTACTGAATTTGATCCTTGCTTGATTCGGATGAAAGCTTGTAGGTAACTTGAGTTTCTCCACCAATCTTTGGCTTACAACATTGTTGTCGCTTTCATAAACGAATGCAACTAATCATGGGTGGCCTTCAATTAAACACCTTGTTCTCTACTACCTTTTCCATAATGTTTTTCTTTACTTCCTTTTCTTTTTCTTCAATTTCCCTTCCTTCTGCAGTTTATTTTTCTTCTTTTTGTATTCTTTCTTTTTCTATTTTCTCCTTCAATGTATGTTGATCCTTCTTGGCTTCTCTTGGTGTCATAAATTTCAACTTCATTTCATGTCCGTCATGCCTCAAATAAAGGGAACGTTCATCAAGATTGAGCATTGTAAAATGAAGCCATGCCCATCTCAAAAGAAGATGACAAGGGTTCGTGGGAGCAATATCACATAATACTTCTTTCACACATTGTCTTGTACTGAATATGATCCTTGCTTGATTCGGTTGAAAGTTTGTTGGTAACTTGAGTTTCTCTACCAATCTTTGGCTTACAACATTGTTGTCGCTTTCATAAACGAATGCAACTAAACATGGGGGCCTTCGATTAAACACCTTGTTCTCTACTACCTTTTCCATAATCTTTTTCTTTACTTCCGTTTCTTTTTCTTCAATTTCCCTTCCTTCTGCAGTTTATTTTTCTTCTTTTTCTATTCTTTCTTTTTCTATTTTCTCCTTCAACGTATGTTGATCCTTCTTGGCTTGTCCTTGTGTCATAAATTTCAACTTCATTTCATGTCCCTCAATCCTCAAATAAAGGGAACGTTCATCAAGATTGAGCATTTTAAAATGAACCCATGCCCATCTCAAAAGAAGATGACAAGAGTTCGTGGGAGCAATATCACATAATACTTCTTTCACACATTGTCCTGTACTGAATTTGATCCTTGCTTGATTCGGATGAAAGCTTGTAGGTAACTTGAGTTTCTCCACCAGTCTTTGGCTTACAACATTGTTGTCGCTTTCGTAAACGAATGCAACTAAACATGGGAGGCCTGCGATTAAACAACTTGTTCTCTACTACCTTTTCCATAATCTTTTTCTTTACTTCCTTTTCTTTTTCTTCAATTTCCCTTCCCTCTGCAGTTTATTTTTCTTCTTTTTCTATTCTTTCTTTTTCTATTTTCTCCTTCAACGTATGTTGATCCTTCTTGGCTTGTCCTTGTGTCATAACTTTCAACTTCCTTTCATGTCCCTCATTCCTCAAATAAAGGGAACGTTCATCAAGATTGAGCGTTTTAAAATGAACCCATGCCCATCTCAAAAGAAGATGACAAGAGTTCGTGGGAGCAATATCACATAATACTGCTTTCACACATTGTCCTGTACTGAATTTGATCCTTGCTTCATTCGGATGAAAGCTTGTTGGTAACTTGAGTTTCTCCATCAATCTTTGGCTTACATCATTGTTGTCGCTTTCGTAAACGAATGCAACTAAACATGGGTGGCCTTCGATTAAACACCTTGTTCTCTACTACCTTTTCCATAATCTTTTTCTTTACTTCCGTTTCTTTTTCTTTAATTTCCCTTCCTTCTGCAGTTTATTTTTCTTCTTTTTCTATTCTTTCTTTTTCTATTTTCTCCTTCAACGTATGTTGATCCTTCTTGGCTTGTCCTTGTGTCATAAATTTCAACTTCATTTCATGTCCCTCATTCCTCAAATAAAGGGAACGTTCATCAAGATTGAGCATTTTAAAATGAACCCATGCCCATCTCAAAAGAAGATGACAAGAGTTCGTGGGAGCAATATCACATAATACTTCTTTCACACATTGTCCTGTACTGAATTTGATCCTTGCTTGATTCGGATGAAAGCTTGTACGTAACTTGAGTTTCTCCACCAATCTTTGGCTTACAACTTTGTTGTCGCTTTCATAAACGAATGCAACTAAACATGGGTGGCGTTCCATTAAACACCTTGTTCTCTACTACCTTTTCCATAATCTTTTTCTTTACTTCCTTTTCTTTTTCTTCAATTTCCCTTCCTTCTGTAGTTTATTTTTCTTCTTTTTCTATTTTCTCCTTCAACGTATGTTGATCCTTCTTGGCTTGTCCTTGTGTCATAAAGTTCAACTTCATTTCATGTCCCTAATTCCTCAAATAAAGGGAACGTTCATCAAGATTGAGCGTTTTAAAATGAACCCATGCCCATCTCAAAAGAAGATGACAAGAGTTCGTGGGAGCAATATCACATAATACTTCTTTCACACATTGTCCTGTACTGAATTTGATCCTTGCTTGATTCGGATGAAAGCTTGTACGTAACTTGAGTTTCTCCACCAATCTTTGGCTTACAACATTGTTGTCGCTTTCGTAAACGAATGCAACTAAACATGGGTGGCCTTCGATTAAACACCTTGTTCTCTACTACCTTTTCCATAATCTTTTTCTTTACTTCCGTTTCTTTTTCTTCAATTTCCCTTCCTTCTGCAGTTTCTTTTTCTTCTTTTTCTATTCTTTCTTTTTCTATTTTCTCCTTCAACGTATGTTGATCCTTCTTGGCTTGTCCTTGTGTCATAAATTTCAACTTCATTTCATGTCCCTCATTCCTCAAATAAAGGGAACGTTCATCAAGATTGAGCATTTTAAAATGAACCCATGCCCATCTCAAAAGAAGATGACAAGAGTTCGTGGGAGCAATATCACATAATACTTCTTTCACACATTGTCCTGTACTGAATTTGATCCTTGCTTGATTCGGATGAAAGCTTGTACGTAACTTGAGTTTCTCCACCAATCTTTGGCTTACAACTTTGTTGTCGCTTTCATAAACGAATGCAACTAAACATGGGTGGCGTTCCATTAAACACCTTGTTCTCTACTACCTTTTCCATAATCTTTTTCTTTACTTCCTTTTCTTTTTCTTCAATTTCCCTTCCTTCTGTAGTTTATTTTTCTTCTTTTTCTATTTTCTCCTTCAACGTATGTTGATCCTTCTTGGCTTGTCCTTGTGTCATAAAGTTCAACTTCATTTCATGTCCCTAATTCCTCAAATAAAGGGAACGTTCATCAAGATTGAGCGTTTTAAAATGAACCCATGCCCATCTCAAAAGAAGATGACAAGAGTTCGTGGGAGCAATATCACATAATACTTCTTTCACACATTGTCCTGTACTGAATTTGATCCTTGCTTGATTCGGATGAAAGCTTGTACGTAACTTGAGTTTCTCCACCAATCTTTGGCTTACAACATTGTTGTCGCTTTCATAAACGAATGCAACTAAACATGGGGGCCTTCGATTAAACACCTTGTTCTCTACTACCTTTTGCATAATCTTTTTCTTTACTTCCGTTTCTTTTTCTTCAATTTCCCTTCCTTCTACAGTTTATTTTTCTTCTTTTTCTATTCTTTCTTTTTCTATTTTCTCCTTCAACGTATGTTGATCCTTCTTGGCTTGTCCTTGTGTCATAAATTTCAACTTCATTTCATGTCCCTCAATCCTCAAATAAAGGGAACGTTCATCAAGATTGAGCATTTTAAAATGAACCCATGCCCATCTAAAAAGAAGATGACAAGAGTTCGTGGGAGCAATATCACATAATACTTCTTTCACACATTGTCCTGTACTGAATTTGATCCTTGCTTGATTCGGATGAAAGCTTGTAGGTAACTTGAGTTTCTCCACCAATCTTTGGCTTACAACATTGTTGTCGCTTTCGTAAACGAATGCAACTAAACATGGGTGGCCTTCGATTAAACAACTTGTTCTCTACTACCTTTTCCATAATCTTTTTCTTTACTTCCTTTTCTTTTTCTTCAATTTCCCTTCCCTCTGCAGTTTATTTTTCTTCTTTTTGTATTCTTTCTTTTTCTATTTTCTCCTTCAACGTATGTTGATCCTTCTTGGCTTGTCCTTGTGTCATAACTTTCAACTTCCTTTCATGTCCCTCATTCCTCAAATAAAGGGAACGTTCATCAAGATTGAGCGTTTTAAAATGAACCCATGCCCATCTCAAAAGAAGATGACAAGAGTTCGTGGGAGCAATATCACATAATACTTCTTTCACACATTGTCCTGTACTGAATTTGATCCTTGCTTGATTCGGATGAAAGCTTGTACGTAACTTGAGTTTCTCCACCAATCTTTGGCTTACAACATTGTTGTCGCTTTCATAAACGAATGCAACTAAACATGGGTGGCGTTCCATTAAACACCTTGTTCTCTACTACCTTTTCCATAATCTTTTTCTTTACTTCCTTTTCTTTTTCTTCAATTTCCCTTCCTTCTGTAGTTTATTTTTCTTCTTTTTCTATTTTCTCCTTCAACGTATGTTGATCCTTCTTGGCTTGTCCTTGTGTCATAAAGTTCAACTTCATTTCATGTCCCTAATTCCTCAAATAAAGGGAACGTTCATCAAGATTGAGCGTTTTAAAATGAACCCATGCCCATCTCAAAAGAAGATGACAAGAGTTCGTGGGAGCAATATCACATAATACTTCTTTCACACATTGTCCTGTACTGAATTTGATCCTTGCTTGATTCGGATGAAAGCTTGTAGGTAACTTGAGTTTCTCCACCAATCTTTGGCTTACAACATTGTTGTCGCTTTCATAAACGAATGCAACTAATCATGGGTGGCCTTCAATTAAACACCTTGTTCTCTACTACCTTTTCCATAATGTTTTTCTTTACTTCCTTTTCTTTTTCTTCAATTTCCCTTCCTTCTGCAGTTTATTTTTCTTCTTTTTGTATTCTTTCTTTTTCTATTTTCTCCTTCAACGTATGTTGATCCTTCTTGGCTTGTCCTTGTGTCATAAAGTTCAACTTCATTTCATGTCCCTAATTCCTCAAATAAAGGGAACGTTCATCAAGATTGAGCGTTTTAAAATGAACCCATGCCCATCTCAAAAGAAGATGACAAGAGTTCGTGGGAGCAATATCACATAATACTTCTTTCACACATTGTCCTGTACTGAATTTGATCCTTGCTTGATTCGGATGAAAGCTTGTAGGTAACTTGAGTTTCTCCACCAATCTTTGGCTTACAACATTGTTGTCGCTTTCATAAACGAATGCAACTAATCATGGGTGGCCTTCAATTAAACACCTTGTTCTCTACTACCTTTTCCATAATGTTTTTCTTTACTTCCTTTTCTTTTTCTTCAATTTCCCTTCCTTCTGCAGTTTGTTTTTCTTCTTTTTGTATTCTTTCTTTTTCTATTTTCTCCTTCAATGTATGTTGATCCTTCTTGGCTTCTCTTGGTGTCATAAATTTCAACTTCATTTCATGTCCGTCATGCCTCAAATAAAGGGAACGTTCATCAAGATTGAGCATTGTAAAATGAAGCCATGCCCATCTATAAAGAAGATGACAAGGGTTCGTGGGAGCAATATCACATAATACTTCTTTCACACATTGTCTTGTACTGAATATGATCCTTGCTTGATTCGGTTGAAAGTTTGTTGGTAACTTGAGTTTCTCTACCAATCTTTGGCTTACAACATTGTTGTCGCTTTCATAAACGAATGCAACTAAACATGGGGGCCTTCGATTAAACACCTTGTTCTCTACTACCTTTTCCATAATCTTTTTCTTTACTTCCGTTTCTTTTTCTTCAATTTCCCTTCCTTCTACAGTTTATTTTTCTTCTTTTTCTATTCTTTCTTTTTCTATTTTCTCCTTCAACGTATGTTGATCCTTCTTGGCTTGTCCTTGTGTCATAAATTTCAACTTCATTTCATGTCCCTCAATCCTCAAATAAAGGGAACGTTCATCAAGATTGAGCATTTTAAAATGAACCCATGCCCATCTCAAAAGAAGATGACAAGAGTTCGTGGGAGCAATATCACATAATACTTCTTTCACACATTGTCCTGTACTGAATTTGATCCTTGCTTGATTCGGATGAAAGCTTGTACGTAACTTGAGTTTCTCCACCAATCTTTCGCTTACAACATTGTTGTCGCTTTCATAAACGAATGCAACTAAACATGCGTGGCGTTCCATTAAACACCTTGTTCTCTACTACCTTTTCCATAATCTTTTTCTTTACTTCCTTTTCTTTTTCTTCAATTTCTCTTCCTTCTGTAGTTTATTTTTCTTCTTTTTCTATTTTCTCCTTCAACGTATGTTGATCCTTCTTGGCTTGTCCTTGTGTCATAAAGTTCAACTTCATTTCATGTCCCTAATTCCTCAAATAAAGGGAACGTTCATCAAGATTGAGCGTTTTAAAATGAACCCATGCCCATCTCAAAAGAAGATGACAAGAGTTCGTGGGAGCAATATCACATAATACTTCTTTCACACATTGTCCTGTACTGAATTTGATCCTTGCTTGATTCGGATGAAAGCTTGTACGTAACTTGAGTTTCTCCACCAATCTTTGGCTTACAACATTGTTGTCGCTTTCATAAACGAATGCAACTAAACATGGGTGGCGTTCCATTAAACACCTTGTTCTCTACTACCTTTTCCATAATCTTTTTCTTTACTTCCTTTTCTTTTTCTTCAATTTCCCTTCCTTCTATAGTTTATTTTTCTTCTTTTTCTATTTTCTCCTTCAACGTATGTTGATCCTTCTTGGCTTGTCCTTGTGTCATAAAGTTCAACTTCATTTCATGTCCCTAATTCCTCAAATAAAGGGAACGTTCATCAAGATTGAGCGTTTTAAAATGAACCCATGCCCATCTCAAAAGAAGAAGACAAGAGTTCGTGGGAGCAATATCACATAATACTTCTTTCACACATTGTCCTGTACAGAATTTGATCCTTGCTTGATTCGGATGAAAGCTTGTAGGTAACTTGAGTTTCTCCACCAATCTTTGGCTTACAACATTGTTGTCGCTTTCATAAACGAATGCAACTAATCATGGGTGGCCTTCGATTAAAAACCTTGTTCTCTACTACCTTTTCCATAATCTTTTTCTTTACTTCCTTTTCTTTTTCTTCAATTTCCCTTCCTTCTACAGTTTATTTTTCTTCTTTTTGTATTCTTTCTTTTTCTATTTTCTCCTTCAACGTATGTTGATCCTTCTTGGCTTCTCTTGGTGTCATAAATTTCAACTTCATTTCATGTCCGTCATGCCTCAAATAAAGAGAACGTTCATCAAGATTGAGCATTGTAAAATGAAGCCATGCCCATCTCAAAAGAAGATGACAAGGGTTCGTGGGAGCAATATCACATAATACTTCTTTCACACATTGTCTTGTACTGAATATGATCCTTGCTTGATTCGGTTGAAAGTTTGTTGGTAACTTGAGTTTCTCTACCAATCTTTGGCTTACAACATTGTTGTCGCTTTCATAAACGAATACAACTAAACATGAGGGCCTTCGATTAAACACCTTGTTCTCTACTACCTTTTCCATAATCTTTTTCTTTACTTCCTTTTCTTTTTCTTCAATTTCCCTTCCTTCTACAGTTTATATTTCTTCTTTTTCTATTCTTTCTTTTTCTATTTTCTCCTTCAACGTATGTTGATCCTTCTTAGCTTCTCTTGGAGTCATAAATTTCAACTTCATTTCATGTCTATCATGCCTCAAATAAAGGGAACGTTCATCAAGATTGAGCATTGTAAGATGAAGCCATGCCCATCTCGAAAGAAGATGACAAGGGTTCGTGGGAGCAATATCACATAATACTTCTTTCACACATTGTCTTGTACTAAATTTGATCCTTGCTTGATTCGGATGAAAGCTTGTTGGTTACATGAGTTTCTCCACCAATCATTGGCTTAGAACATTGTTGTCGCTTTCGTAAACGAATGCAACTAAACATGGGTGGCCTTCGATTAAACAACTTGTTCTCTACTACCTTTTCCATAATCTTTTTCTTTACTTCCTTTTCTTTTTCTTCAATTTCCCTTCCCTCTGCAGTTTATTTTTCTTCTTTTTCTATTCTTTCTTTTTCTATTTTCTCCTTCAACGTATGTTGATCCTTCTTGGCTTGTCCTTGTGTCATAACTTTCAACTTCCTTTCATGTCCCTCATTCCTCAAATAAAGGGAACGTTCATCAAGATTGAGCGTTTTAAAATGAACCCCTGCCCATCTTAAAAGAAGATGACAAGAGTTCGTGGGAGCAATATCACATAATACTGCTTTCACACATTGTCTTGTACTGAATTTGATCCTTGCTTGATTCGGATGAAAGCTTGTTGGTAACTTGAGTTTCTCCATCAATCTTTGGCTTACATCATTGTTGTCGCTTTCGTAAACGAATGCAACTAAACCTGGGTGGCCTTCGATTAAACACCTTGTTCTCTACTACCTTTTCCATAATCTTTTTCTTTACTTCCGTTTCTTTTTCTTCAATTTCCCTTCCTTCTGCAGTTTATTTTTCTTCTTTTTCTATTCTTTCTTTTTCTATTTTCTCCTTCAACGTATGTTGATCCTTCTTGGCTTGTCCTTGTGTCATAAATTTCAACTTCATTTCATGTCCCTCATTCCTCAAATAAAGGGAACGTTCATCAAGATTGAGCATTTTAAAATGAACCCATGCCCATCTCAAAAGAAGATGACAAGAGCTCGTGGGAGCAATATCACATAATACTTCTTTCACACATTGTGCTGTACTGAATTTGATCCTTGCTTGATTCGGATGAAAGCTTGTACGTAACTTGAGTTTCTCCACCAATCTTTGGCTTACAACATTGTTGTCGCTTTCATAAACGAATGCAACTAAACATGGGTGGCGTTCCATTAAACACCTTGTTCTCTACTACCTTCTCCATAATCTTTTTCTTTACTTCCTTTTCTTTTTCTTCAATTTCTCTTCCTTCTGTAGTTTATTTTTCTTCTTTTTCTATTTTCTCCTTCAACGTATGTTGATCCTTCTTGGCTTGTCCTTGTGTCATAAAGTTCAACTTCATTTCATGTCCCTAATTCCTCAAATAAAGGGAACGTTCATCAAGATTGAGCGTTTTAAAATGAACCCATGCCCATCTCAAAAGAAGATGACAAGAGTTCGTGGGAGCAATATCACATAATACTTCTTTCACACATTGTCCTGTACAGAATTTGATCCTTGCTTGATTCGGATGAAAGCTTGTAGGTAACTTGAGTTTCTCCACCAATCTTTGGCTTACAACATTGTTGTCGCTTTCATAAACGAATGCAACTAATCATGGGTGGCCTTCGATTAAACACCTCGTTCTCTACTACCTTTTCCATAATCTTTTTCTTTACTTCCTTTTCTTTTTCTTCAATTTCCCTTCCTTCTACAGTTTATTTTTCTTCTTTTTGTATTCTTTCTTTTTCTATTTTCTCCTTCAACGTATGTTGATCCTTCTTGGCTTCTCTTGGTGTCATAAATTTCAACTTCATTTCATGTCCGTCATGCCTCAAATAAAGGGAACGTTCATCAAGATTGAGCATTGTAAAATGAAGCCATGCCCATCTCAAAAGAAGATGACAAGGGTTCGTGGGAGCAATATCACATAATACTTCTTTCACACATTGTCTTGTACTGAATATGATCCTTGCTTGATTCGGTTGAAAGTTTGTTGGTAACTTGAGTTTCTCTACCAATCTTTGGCTTACAACATTGTTGTCGCTTTCATAAACGAATGCAACTAAACATGGGGGCCTTCGATTAAACACCTTGTTCTCTACTACCTTTTCCATAATCTTTTTCTTTACTTCCGTTTCTTTTTCTTCAATTTCCCTTCCTTCTGCAGTTTATTTTTCTTCTTTTTCTATTCTTTCTTTTTCTATTTTCTCCTTCAACGTATGTTGATCCTTCTTGGCTTGTCCTTGTGTCATAAATTTCAACTTCATTTCATGTCCCTCAATCCTCAAATAAAGGGAACGTTCATCAAGATTGAGCATTTTAAAATGAACCCATGCCCATCTCAAAAGAAGATGACAAGAGTTCGTGGGAGCAATATCACATAATACTTCTTTCACACATTGTCCTGCACTGAATTTGATCCTTGCTTGATTCGGATGAAAGCTTGTACGTAACTTGAGTTTCTCCACCAATCTTTGGCTTACAACATTGTTGTCGCTTTCATAAACGAATGCAACTAAACATGCGTGGCGTTCCATTAAACACCTTGTTCTCTACTACCTTTTCCATAATCTTTTTCTTTACTTCCTTTTCTTTTTCTTCAATTTCTCTTCCTTCTGTAGTTTATTTTTCTTCTTTTTCTATTTTCTCCTTCAACGTATGTTGATCCTTCTTGGCTTGTCCTTGTGTCATAAAGTTCAACTTCATTTCATGTCCCTAATTCCTCAAATAAAGGGAACGTTCATCAAGATTGAGCGTTTTAAAATGAACCCATGCCCATCTCAAAAGAAGATGACAAGAGTTCGTGGGAGCAATATCACATAATACTTCTTTCACACATTGTCCTGTACTGAATTTGATCCTTGCTTGATTCGGATGAAAGCTTGTACGTAACTTGAGTTTCTCCACCAATCTTTGGCTTACAACATTGTTGTCGCTTTCATAAACGAATGCAACTAAACATGGGTGGCGTTCCATTAAACACCTTGTTCTCTACTACCTTTTCCATAATCTTTTTCTTTACTTCCTTTTCTTTTTCTTCAATTTCCCTTCCTTCTATAGTTTATTTTTCTTCTTTTTCTATTTTCTCCTTCAACGTATGTTGATCCTTCTTGGCTTGTCCTTGTGTCATAAAGTTCAACTTCATTTCATGTCCCTAATTCCTCAAATAAAGGGAACGTTCATCAAGATTGAGCGTTTTAAAATGAACCCATGCCCATCTCAAAAGAAGAAGACAAGAGTTCGTGGGAGCAATATCACATAATACTTCTTTCACACATTGTCCTGTACAGAATTTGATCCTTGCTTGATTCGGATGAAAGCTTGTAGGTAACTTGAGTTTCTCCACCAATCTTTGGCTTACAACATTGTTGTCGCTTTCATAAACGAATGCAACTAATCATGGGTGGCCTTCGATTAAACACCTTGTTCTCTACTACCTTTTCCATAATCTTTTTCTTTACTTCCTTTTCTTTTTCTTCAATTTCCCTTCCTTCTACAGTTTATTTTTCTTCTTTTTGTATTCTTTCTTTTTCTATTTTCTCCTTCAACGTATGTTGATCCTTCTTGGCTTCTCTTGGTGTCATAAATTTCAACTTCATTTCATGTCCGTCATGCCTCAAATAAAGAGAACGTTCATCAAGATTGAGCATTGTAAAATGAAGCCATGCCCATCTCAAAAGAAGATGACAAGGGTTCGTGGGAGCAATATCACATAATACTTCTTTCACACATTGTCTTGTACTGAATATGATCCTTGCTTGATTCGGTTGAAAGTTTGTTGGTAACTTGAGTTTCTCTACCAATCTTTGGCTTACAACATTGTTGTCGCTTTCATAAACGAATACAACTAAACATGAGGGCCTTCGATTAAACACCTTGTTCTCTACTACCTTTTCCATAATCTTTTTCTTTACTTCCTTTTCTTTTTCTTCAATTTCCCTTCCTTCTACAGTTTATATTTCTTCTTTTTCTATTCTTTCTTTTTCTATTTTCTCCTTCAACGTATGTTGATCCTTCTTAGCTTCTCTTGGAGTCATAAATTTCAACTTCATTTCATGTCTATCATGCCTCAAATAAAGGGAACGTTCATCAAGATTGAGCATTGTAAGATGAAGCCATGCCCATCTCGAAAGAAGATGACAAGGGTTCGTGGGAGCAATATCACATAATACTTCTTTCACACATTGTCTTGTACTAAATTTGATCCTTGCTTGATTCGGATGAAAGCTTGTTGGTTACATGAGTTTCTCCACCAATCATTGGCTTAGAACATTGTTGTCGCTTTCGTAAACGAATGCAACTAAACATGGGTGGCCTTCGATTAAACAACTTGTTCTCTACTACCTTTTCCATAATCTTTTTCTTTACTTCCTTTTCTTTTTCTTCAATTTCCCTTCCCTCTGCAGTTTATTTTTCTTCTTTTTCTATTCTTTCTTTTTCTATTTTCTCCTTCAACGTATGTTGATCCTTCTTGGCTTGTCCTTGTGTCATAACTTTCAACTTCCTTTCATGTCCCTCATTCCTCAAATAAAGGGAACGTTCATCAAGATTGAGCGTTTTAAAATGAACCCCTGCCCATCTTAAAAGAAGATGACAAGAGTTCGTGGGAGCAATATCACATAATACTGCTTTCACACATTGTCTTGTACTGAATTTGATCCTTGCTTGATTCGGATGAAAGCTTGTTGGTAACTTGAGTTTCTCCATCAATCTTTGGCTTACATCATTGTTGTCGCTTTCGTAAACGAATGCAACTAAACCTGGGTGGCCTTCGATTAAACACCTTGTTCTCTACTACCTTTTCCATAATCTTTTTCTTTACTTCCGTTTCTTTTTCTTCAATTTCCCTTCCTTCTGCAGTTTATTTTTCTTCTTTTTCTATTCTTTCTTTTTCTATTTTCTCCTTCAACGTATGTTGATCCTTCTTGGCTTGTCCTTGTGTCATAAATTTCAACTTCATTTCATGTCCCTCATTCCTCAAATAAAGGGAACGTTCATCAAGATTGAGCATTTTAAAATGAACCCATGCCCATCTCAAAAGAAGATGACAAGAGCTCGTGGGAGCAATATCACATAATACTTCTTTCACACATTGTGCTGTACTGAATTTGATCCTTGCTTGATTCGGATGAAAGCTTGTACGTAACTTGAGTTTCTCCACCAATCTTTGGCTTACAACATTGTTGTCGCTTTCATAAACGAATGCAACTAAACATGGGTGGCGTTCCATTAAACACCTTGTTCTCTACTACCTTCTCCATAATCTTTTTCTTTACTTCCTTTTCTTTTTCTTCAATTTCTCTTCCTTCTGTAGTTTATTTTTCTTCTTTTTCTATTTTCTCCTTCAACGTATGTTGATCCTTCTTGGCTTGTCCTTGTGTCATAAAGTTCAACTTCATTTCATGTCCCTAATTCCTCAAATAAAGGGAACGTTCATCAAGATTGAGCGTTTTAAAATGAACCCATGCCCATCTCAAAAGAAGATGACAAGAGTTCGTGGGAGCAATATCACATAATACTTCTTTCACACATTGTCCTGTACAGAATTTGATCCTTGCTTGATTCGGATGAAAGCTTGTAGGTAACTTGAGTTTCTCCACCAATCTTTGGCTTACAACATTGTTGTCGCTTTCATAAACGAATGCAACTAATCATGGGTGGCCTTCGATTAAACACCTCGTTCTCTACTACCTTTTCCATAATCTTTTTCTTTACTTCCTTTTCTTTTTCTTCAATTTCCCTTCCTTCTACAGTTTATTTTTCTTCTTTTTGTATTCTTTCTTTTTCTATTTTCTCCTTCAACGTATGTTGATCCTTCTTGGCTTCTCTTGGTGTCATAAATTTCAACTTCATTTCATGTCCGTCATGCCTCAAATAAAGGGAATGTTCATCAAGATTGAGCATTGTAAAATGAAGCCATGCCCATCTCAAAAGAAGATGACAAGGGTTCGTGGGAGCAATATCACATAATACTTCTTTCACACATTGTCTTGTACTGAATATGATCCTTGCTTGATTCGGTTGAAAGTTTGTTGGTAACTTGAGTTTCTCTACCAATCTTTGGCTTACAACATTGTTGTCGCTTTCATAAACGAATGCAACTAAACATGGGGGCCTTCGATTAAACACCTTGTTCTCTACTACCTTTTCCATAATCTTTTTCTTTACTTCCGTTTCTTTTTCTTCAATTTCCCTTCCTTCTGCAGTTTATTTTTCTTCTTTTTCTATTCTTTCTTTTTCTATTTTCTCCTTCAACGTATGTTGATCCTTCTTGGCTTGTCCTTGTGTCATAAATTTCAACTTCATTTCATGTCCCTCAATCCTCAAATAAAGGGAACGTTCATCAAGATTGAGCATTTTAAAATGAACCCATGCCCATCTCAAAAGAAGATGACAAGAGTTCGTGGGAGCAATATCACATAATACTTCTTTCACACATTGTCCTGCACTGAATTTGATCCTTGCTTGATTCGGATGAAAGCTTGTACGTAACTTGAGTTTCTCCACCAATCTTTGGCTTACAACATTGTTGTCGCTTTCATAAACGAATGCAACTAAACATGCGTGGCGTTCCATTAAACACCTTGTTCTCTACTACCTTTTCCATAATCTTTTTCTTTACTTCCTTTTCTTTTTCTTCAATTTCTCTTCCTTCTGTAGTTTATTTTTCTTCTTTTTCTATTTTCTCCTTCAACGTATGTTGATCCTTCTTGGCTTGTCCTTGTGTCATAAAGTTCAACTTCATTTCATGTCCCTAATTCCTCAAATAAAGGGAACGTTCATCAAGATTGAGCGTTTTAAAATGAACCCATGCTCATCTCAAAAGAAGATGACAAGAGTTCGTGGGAGCAATATCACATAATACTTCTTTCACACATTGTCCTGTACTGAATTTGATCCTTGCTTGATTCGGATGAAAGCTTGTACGTAACTTGAGTTTCTCCACCAATCTTTGGCTTACAACATTGTTGTCGCTTTCATAAACGAATGCAACTAAACATGGGTGGCGTTCCATTAAACACCTTGTTCTCTACTACCTTTTCCATAATCTTTTTCTTTACTTCCTTTTCTTTTTCTTCAATTTCCCTTCCTTCTATAGTTTATTTTTCTTCTTTTTCTATTTTCTCCTTCAACGTATGTTGATCCTTCTTGGCTTGTCCTTGTGTCATAAAGTTCAACTTCATTTCATGTCCCTAATTCCTCAAATAAAGGGAACGTTCATCAAGATTGAGCGTTTTAAAATGAACCCATGCCCATCTCAAAAGAAGAAGACAAGAGTTCGTGGGAGCAATATCACATAATACTTCTTTCACACATTGTCCTGTACAGAATTTGATCCTTGCTTGATTCGGATGAAAGCTTGTAGGTAACTTGAGTTTCTCCACCAATCTTTGGCTTACAACATTGTTGTCGCTTTCATAAACGAATGCAACTAATCATGGGTGGCCTTCGATTAAACACCTTGTTCTCTACTACCTTTTCCATAATCTTTTTCTTTACTTCCTTTTCTTTTTCTTCAATTTCCCTTCCTTCTACAGTTTATTTTTCTTCTTTTTGTATTCTTTCTTTTTCTATTTTCTCCTTCAACGTATGTTGATCCTTCTTGGCTTCTCTTGGTGTCATAAATTTCAACTTCATTTCATGTCCGTCATGCCTCAAATAAAGAGAACGTTCATCAAGATTGAGCATTGTAAAATGAAGCCATGCCCATCTCAAAAGAAGATGACAAGGGTTCGTGGGAGCAATATCACATAATACTTCTTTCACACATTGTCTTGTACTGAATATGATCCTTGCTTGATTCGGTTGAAAGTTTGTTGGTAACTTGAGTTTCTCTACCAATCTTTGGCTTACAACATTGTTGTCGCTTTCATAAACGAATACAACTAAACATGAGGGCCTTCGATTAAACACCTTGTTCTCTACTACCTTTTCCATAATCTTTTTCTTTACTTCCTTTTCTTTTTCTTCAATTTCCCTTCCTTCTACAGTTTATATTTCTTCTTTTTCTATTCTTTCTTTTTCTATTTTCTCCTTCAACGTATGTTGATCCTTCTTAGCTTCTCTTGGAGTCATAAATTTCAACTTCATTTCATGTCTATCATGCCTCAAATAAAGGGAACGTTCATCAAGATTGAGCATTGTAAGATGAAGCCATGCCCATCTCGAAAGAAGATGACAAGGGTTCGTGGGAGCAATATCACATAATACTTCTTTCACACATTGTCTTGTACTAAATTTGATCCTTGCTTGATTCGGATGAAAGCTTGTTGGTTACATGAGTTTCTCCACCAATCATTGGCTTAGAACATTGTTGTCGCTTTCGTAAACGAATGCAACTAAACATGGGTGGCCTTCGATTAAACAACTTGTTCTCTACTACCTTTTCCATAATCTTTTTCTTTACTTCCTTTTCTTTTTCTTCAATTTCCCTTCCCTCTGCAGTTTATTTTTCTTCTTTTTCTATTCTTTCTTTTTCTATTTTCTCCTTCAACGTATGTTGATCCTTCTTGGCTTGTCCTTGTGTCATAACTTTCAACTTCCTTTCATGTCCCTCATTCCTCAAATAAAGGGAACGTTCATCAAGATTGAGCGTTTTAAAATGAACCCCTGCCCATCTTAAAAGAAGATGACAAGAGTTCGTGGGAGCAATATCACATAATACTGCTTTCACACATTGTCTTGTACTGAATTTGATCCTTGCTTGATTCGGATGAAAGCTTGTTGGTAACTTGAGTTTCTCCATCAATCTTTGGCTTACATCATTGTTGTCGCTTTCGTAAACGAATGCAACTAAACCTGGGTGGCCTTCGATTAAACACCTTGTTCTCTACTACCTTTTCCATAATCTTTTTCTTTACTTCCGTTTCTTTTTCTTCAATTTCCCTTCCTTCTGCAGTTTATTTTTCTTCTTTTTCTATTCTTTCTTTTTCTATTTTCTCCTTCAACGTATGTTGATCCTTCTTGGCTTGTCCTTGTGTCATAAATTTCAACTTCATTTCATGTCCCTCATTCCTCAAATAAAGGGAACGTTCATCAAGATTGAGCATTTTAAAATGAACCCATGCCCATCTCAAAAGAAGATGACAAGAGCTCGTGGGAGCAATATCACATAATACTTCTTTCACACATTGTGCTGTACTGAATTGGATCCTTGCTTGATTCGGATGAAAGCTTGTACGTAACTTGAGTTTCTCCACCAATCTTTGGCTTACAACATTGTTGTCGCTTTCATAAACGAATGCAACTAAACATGGGTGGCGTTCCATTAAACACCTTGTTCTCTACTACCTTCTCCATAATCTTTTTCTTTACTTCCTTTTCTTTTTCTTCAATTTCTCTTCCTTCTGTAGTTTATTTTTCTTCTTTTTCTATTTTCTCCTTCAACGTATGTTGATCCTTCTTGGCTTGTCCTTGTGTCATAAAGTTCAACTTCATTTCATGTCCCTAATTCCTCAAATAAAGGAAACGTTCATCAAGATTGAGCGTTTTAAAATGAACCCATGCCCATCTCAAAAGAAGATGACAAGAGTTCGTGGGAGCAATATCACATAATACTTCTTTCACACATTGTCCTGTACAGAATTTGATCCTTGCTTGATTCGGATGAAAGCTTGTAGGTAACTTGAGTTTCTCCACCAATCTTTGGCTTACAACATTGTTGTCGCTTTCATAAACGAATGCAACTAATCATGGGTGGCCTTCGATTAAACACCTCGTTCTCTACTACCTTTTCCATAATCTTTTTCTTTACTTCCTTTTCTTTTTCTTCAATTTCCCTTCCTTCTACAGTTTATTTTTCTTCTTTTTGTATTCTTTCTTTTTCTATTTTCTCCTTCAACGTATGTTGATCCTTCTTGGCTTCTCTTGGTGTCATAAATTTCAACTTCATTTCATGTCCGTCATGCCTCAAATAAAGGGAACGTTCATCAAGATTGAGCATTGTAAAATGAAGCCATGCCCATCTCAAAAGAAGATGACAAGGGTTCGTGGGAGCAATATCACATAATACTTCTTTCACACATTGTCTTGTACTGAATATGATCCTTGCTTGATTCGGTTGAAAGTTTGTTGGTAACTTGAGTTTCTCTACCAATCTTTGGCTTACAACATTGTTGTCGCTTTCATAAACGAATGCAACTAAACATGGGGGCCTTCGATTAAACACCTTGTTCTCTACTACCTTTTCCATAATCTTTTTCTTTACTTCCGTTTCTTTTTCTTCAATTTCCCTTCCCTCTGCAGTTTATTTTTCTTCTTTTTCTATTCTTTCTTTTTCTATTTTCTCCTTCAACGTATGTTGATCCTTCTTGGCTTGTCCTTGTGTCATAACTTTCAACTTCCTTTCATGTCCCTCATTCCTCAAATAAAGGGAACGTTCATCAAGATTGAGCGTTTTAAAATGAACCCCTGCCCATCTTAAAAGAAGATGACAAGAGTTCGTGGGAGCAATATCACATAATACTGCTTTCACACATTGTCTTGTACTGAATTTGATCCTTGCTTGATTCGGATGAAAGCTTGTTGGTAACTTGAGTTTCTCCATCAATCTTTGGCTTACATCATTGTTGTCGCTTTCGTAAACGAATGCAACTAAACCTGGGTGGCCTTCGATTAAACACCTTGTTCTCTACTACCTTTTCCATAATCTTTTTCTTTACTTCCGTTTCTTTTTCTTCAATTTCCCTTCCTTCTGCAGTTTATTTTTCTTCTTTTTCTATTCTTTCTTTTTCTATTTTCTCCTTCAACGTATGTTGATCCTTCTTGGCTTGTCCTTGTGTCATAAATTTCAACTTCATTTCATGTCCCTCATTCCTCAAATAAAGGGAACGTTCATCAAGATTGAGCATTTTAAAATGAACCCATGCCCATCTCAAAAGAAGATGACAAGAGCTCGTGGGAGCAATATCACATAATACTTCTTTCACACATTGTGCTGTACTGAATTTGATCCTTGCTTGATTCGGATGAAAGCTTGTACGTAACTTGAGTTTCTCCACCAATCTTTGGCTTACAACATTGTTGTCGCTTTCATAAACGAATGCAACTAAACATGGGTGGCGTTCCATTAAACACCTTGTTCTCTACTACCTTCTCCATAATCTTTTTCTTTACTTCCTTTTCTTTTTCTTCAATTTCTCTTCCTTCTGTAGTTTATTTTTCTTCTTTTTCTATTTTCTCCTTCAACGTATGTTGATCCTTCTTGGCTTGTCCTTGTGTCATAAAGTTCAACTTCATTTCATGTCCCTAATTCCTCAAATAAAGGGAACGTTCATCAAGATTGAGCGTTTTAAAATGAACCCATGCCCATCTCAAAAGAAGATGACAAGAGTTCGTGGGAGCAATATCACATAATACTTCTTTCACACATTGTCCTGTACAGAATTTGATCCTTGCTTGATTCGGATGAAAGCTTGTAGGTAACTTGAGTTTCTCCACCAATCTTTGGCTTACAACATTGTTGTCGCTTTCATAAACGAATGCAACTAATCATGGGTGGCCTTCGATTAAACACCTCGTTCTCTACTACCTTTTCCATAATCTTTTTCTTTACTTCCTTTTCTTTTTCTTCAATTTCCCTTCCTTCTACAGTTTATTTTTCTTCTTTTTGTATTCTTTCTTTTTCTATTTTCTCCTTCAACGTATGTTGATCCTTCTTGGCTTCTCTTGGTGTCATAAATTTCAACTTCATTTCATGTCCGTCATGCCTCAAATAAAGGGAACGTTCATCAAGATTGAGCATTGTAAAATGAAGCCATGCCCATCTCAAAAGAAGATGACAAGGGTTCGTGGGAGCAATATCACATAATACTTCTTTCACACATTGTCTTGTACTGAATATGATCCTTGCTTGATTCGGTTGAAAGTTTGTTGGTAACTTGAGTTTCTCTACCAATCTTTGGCTTACAACATTGTTGTCGCTTTCATAAACGAATGCAACTAAACATGGGGGCCTTCGATTAAACACCTTGTTCTCTACTACCTTTTCCATAATCTTTTTCTTTACTTCCGTTTCTTTTTCTTCAATTTCCCTTCCTTCTGCAGTTTATTTTTCTGCTTTTTCTATTCTTTCTTTTTCTATTTTCTCCTTCAACGTATGTTGATCCTTCTTGGCTTGTCCTTGTGTCATAAATTTCAACTTCATTTCATGTCCCTCAATCCTCAAATAAAGGGAACGTTCATCAAGATTGAGCATTTTAAAATGAACCCATGCCCATCTCAAAAGAAGATGACAAGAGTTCGTGGGAGCAATATCACATAATACTTCTTTCACACATTGTCCTGTACTGAATTTGATCCTTGCTTGATTCGGATGAAAGCTTGTACGTAACTTGAGTTTCTCCACCAATCTTTGGCTTACAACATTGTTGTCGCTTTCATAAACGAATGCAACTAAACATGCGTGGCGTTCCATTAAACACCTTGTTCTCTACTACCTTTTCCATAATCTTTTTCTTTACTTCCTTTTCTTTTTCTTCAATTTCTCTTCCTTCTGTAGTTTATTTTTCTTCTTTTTCTATTTTCTCCTTCAACGTATGTTGATCCTTCTTGGCTTGTCCTTGTGTCATAAAGTTCAACTTCATTTCATGTCCCTAATTCCTCAAATAAAGGGAACGTTCATCAAGATTGAGCGTTTTAAAATGAACCCATGCCCATCTCAAAAGAAGATGACAAGAGTTCGTGGGAGCAATATCACATAATACTTCTTTCACACATTGTCCTGTACTGAATTTGATCCTTGCTTGATTCGGATGAAAGCTTGTACGTAACTTGAGTTTCTCCACCAATCTTTGGCTTACAACATTGTTGTCGCTTTCATAAACGAATGCAACTAAACATGGGTGGCGTTCCATTAAACACCTTGTTCTCTACTACCTTTTCCATAATCTTTTTCTTTACTTCCTTTTCTTTTTCTTCAATTTCCCTTCCTTCTATAGTTTATTTTTCTTCTTTTTCTATTTTCTCCTTCAACGTATGTTGATCCTTCTTGGCTTGTCCTTGTGTCATAAAGTTCAACTTCATTTCATGTCCCTAATTCCTCAAATAAAGGGAACGTTCATCAAGATTGAGCGTTTTAAAATGAACCCATGCCCATCTCAAAAGAAGAAGACAAGAGTTCGTGGGAGCAATATCACATAATACTTCTTTCACACATTGTCCTGTACAGAATTTGATCCTTGCTTGATTCGGATGAAAGCTTGTAGGTAACTTGAGTTTCTCCACCAATCTTTGGCTTACAACATTGTTGTCGCTTTCATAAACGAATGCAACTAATCATGGGTGGCCTTCGATTAAACACCTTGTTCTCTACTACCTTTTCCATAATCTTTTTCTTTACTTCCTTTTCTTTTTCTTCAATTTCCCTTCCTTCTACAGTTTATTTTTCTTCTTTTTGTATTCTTTCTTTTTCTATTTTCTCCTTCAACGTATGTTGATCCTTCTTGGCTTCTCTTGGTGTCATAAATTTCAACTTCATTTCATGTCCGTCATGCCTCAAATAAAGAGAACGTTCATCAAGATTGAGCATTGTAAAATGAAGCCATGCCCATCTCAAAAGAAGATGACAAGGGTTCGTGGGAGCAATATCACATAATACTTCTTTCACACATTGTCTTGTACTGAATATGATCCTTGCTTGATTCGGTTGAAAGTTTGTTGGTAACTTGAGTTTCTCTACCAATCTTTGGCTTACAACATTGTTGTCGCTTTCATAAACGAATACAACTAAACATGAGGGCCTTCGATTAAACACCTTGTTCTCTACTACCTTTTCCATAATCTTTTTCTTTACTTCCTTTTCTTTTTCTTCAATTTCCCTTCCTTCTACAGTTTATATTTCTTCTTTTTCTATTCTTTCTTTTTCTATTTTCTCCTTCAACGTATGTTGATCCTTCTTAGCTTCTCTTGGAGTCATAAATTTCAACTTCATTTCATGTCTATCATGCATCAAATAAAGGGAACGTTCATCAAGATTGAGCATTGTAAGATGAAGCCATGCCCATCTCGAAAGAAGATGACAAGGGTTCGTGGGAGCAATATCACATAATACTTCTTTCACACATTGTCTTGTACTAAATTTGATCCTTGCTTGATTCGGATGAAAGCTTGTTGGTTACATGAGTTTCTCCACCAATCATTGGCTTAGAACATTGTTGTCGCTTTCGTAAACGAATGCAACTAAACATGGGTGGCCTTCGATTAAACAACTTGTTCTCTACTACCTTTTCCATAATCTTTTTCTTTACTTCCTTTTCTTTTTCTTCAATTTCCCTTCCCTCTGCAGTTTATTTTTCTTCTTTTTCTATTCTTTCTTTTTCTATTTTCTCCTTCAACGTATGTTGATCCTTCTTGGCTTGTCCTTGTGTCATAACTTTCAACTTCCTTTCATGTCCCTCATTCCTCAAATAAAGGGAACGTTCATCAAGATTGAGCGTTTTAAAATGAACCCCTGCCCATCTCAAAAGAAGATGACAAGAGTTCGTGGGAGCAATATCACATAATACTGCTTTCACACATTGTCTTGTACTGAATTTGATCCTTGCTTGATTCGGATGAAAGCTTGTACGTAACTTGAGTTTCTCCACCAATCTTTGGCTTACAACATTGTTGTCGCTTTCATAAACGAATGCAACTAAACATGGGTGGCGTTCCATTAAACACCTTGTTCTCTACTACCTTTTCCATAATCTTTTTCTTTACTTCCTTTTCTTTTTCTTCAATTTCCCTTCCTTCTATAGTTTATTTTTCTTCTTTTTCTATTTTCTCCTTCAACGTATGTTGATCCTTCTTGGCTTGTCCTTGTGTCATAAAGTTCAACTTCATTTCATGTCCCTAATTCCTCAAATAAAGGGAACGTTCATCAAGATTGAGCGTTTTAAAATGAACCCATGCCCATCTCAAAAGAAGAAGACAAGAGTTCGTGGGAGCAATATCACATAATACTTCTTTCACACATTGTCCTGTACAGAATTTGATCCTTGCTTGATTCGGATGAAAGCTTGTAGGTAACTTGAGTTTCTCCACCAATCTTTGGCTTACAACATTGTTGTCGCTTTCATAAACGAATGCAACTAATCATGGGTGGCCTTCGATTAAACACCTTGTTCTCTACTACCTTTTCCATAATCTTTTTCTTTACTTCCTTTTCTTTTTCTTCAATTTCCCTTCCTTCTACAGTTTATTTTTCTTCTTTTTGTATTCTTTCTTTTTCTATTTTCTCCTTCAACGTATGTTGATCCTTCTTGGCTTCTCTTGGTGTCATAAATTTCAACTTCATTTCATGTCCGTCATGCCTCAAATAAAGAGAACGTTCATCAAGATTGAGCATTGTAAAATGAAGCCATGCCCATCTCAAAAGAAGATGACAAGGGTTCGTGGGAGCAATATCACATAATACTTCTTTCACACATTGTCTTGTACTGAATATGATCCTTGCTTGATTCGGTTGAAAGTTTGTTGGTAACTTGAGTTTCTCTACCAATCTTTGGCTTACAACATTGTTGTCGCTTTCATAAACGAATACAACTAAACATGAGGGCCTTCGATTAAACACCTTGTTCTCTACTACCTTTTCCATAATCTTTTTCTTTACTTCCTTTTCTTTTTCTTCAATTTCCCTTCCCTCTGCAGTTTATTTTTCTTCTTTTTCTATTCTTTCTTTTTCTATTTTCTCCTTCAACGTATGTTGATCCTTCTTGGCTTGTCCTTGTGTCATAACTTTCAACTTCCTTTCATGTCCCTCATTCCTCAAATAAAGGGAACGTTCATCAAGATTGAGCGTTTTAAAATGAACCCCTGCCCATCTCAAAAGAAGATGACAAGAGTTCGTGGGAGCAATATCACATAATACTGCTTTCACACATTGTCTTGTACTGAATTTGATCCTTGCTTGATTCGGATGAAAGCTTGTTGGTAACTTGAGTTTCTCCATCAATCTTTGGCTTACATCATTGTTGTCGCTTTCGTAAACGAATGCAACTAAACCTGGGTGGCCTTCGATTAAACACCTTGTTCTCTACTACCTTTTCCATAATCTTTTTCTTTACTTCCGTTTCTTTTTCTTCAATTTCCCTTCCTTCTGCAGTTTATTTTTCTTCTTTTTCTATTCTTTCTTTTTCTATTTTCTCCTTCAACGTATGTTGATCCTTCTTGGCTTGTCCTTGTGTCATAAATTTCAACTTCATTTCATGTCCCTCATTCCTCAAATAAAGGGAACGTTCATCAAGATTGAGCATTTTAAAATGAACCCATGCCCATCTCAAAAGAAGATGACAAGAGCTCGTGGGAGCAATATCACATAATACTTCTTTCACACATTGTGCTGTACTGAATTTGATCCTTGCTTGATTCGGATGAAAGCTTGTACGTAATTGAGTTTCTCCACCAATCTTTGGCTTACAACATTGTTGTCGCTTTCATAAACGAATGCAACTAAACATGGGTGGCGTTCCATTAAACACCTTGTTCTCTACTACCTTCTCCATAATCTTTTTCTTTACTTCCTTTTCTTTTTCTTCAATTTCTCTTCCTTCTGTAGTTTATTTTTCTTCTTTTTCTATTTTCTCCTTCAACGTATGTTGATCCTTCTTGGCTTGTCCTTGTGTCATAAAGTTCAACTTCATTTCATGTCCCTAATTCCTCAAATAAAGGGAACGTTCATCAAGATTGAGCGTTTTAAAATGAACCCATGCCCATCTCAAAAGAAGATGACAAGAGTTCGTGGGAGCAATATCACATAATACTTCTTTCACACATTGTCCTGTACAGAATTTGATCCTTGCTTGATTCGGATGAAAGCTTGTAGGTAACTTGAGTTTCTCCACCAATCTTTGGCTTACAACATTGTTGTCGCTTTCATAAACGAATGCAACTAATCATGGGTGGCCTTCGATTAAACACCTCGTTCTCTACTACCTTTTCCATAATCTTTTTCTTTACTTCCTTTTCTTTTTCTTCAATTTCCCTTCCTTCTACAGTTTATTTTTCTTCTTTTTGTATTCTTTCTTTTTCTATTTTCTCCTTCAACGTATGTTGATCCTTCTTGGCTTCTCTTGGTGTCATAAATTTCAACTTCATTTCATGTCCGTCATGCCTCAAATAAAGGGAACGTTCATCAAGATTGAGCATTGTAAAATGAAGCCATGCCCATCTCAAAAGAAGATGACAAGGGTTCGTGGGAGCAATATCACATAATACTTCTTTCACACATATTCTTGTACTGAATATGATCCTTGCTTAATTCGGTTGAAAGTTTGTTGGTAACTTGAGTTTCTCTACCAATCTTTGGCTTACAACATTGTTGTCACTTTCATAAACGAATACAACTAAACATGGGGGCCTTCGATTAAACACCTTGTTCTCTACTACCTTTTCCATAATCTTTTTCTTTACTTCCTTTTCTTTTTCTTCAATTTCCCTTCTTTCTACAGTTTATATTTCTTCTTTTTCTATTCTTTCTTTTTCTATTTTCTCCTTCAACGTATGTTGATCCTTCTTAGCTTCTCTTGGAGTCATAAATTTCAACTTCATTTCATGTCTATCATGCCTCAAATAAAGGGAACGTTCATCAAGATTGAGCATTGTAAGATGAAGCCATGCCCATCTCGAAAGAAGATGACAAGGGTTCGTGGGAGCAATATCACATAATACTTCTTTCACACATTGTCTTGTACTAAATTTGATCCTTGCTTGATTCGGATGAAAGCTTGTAGGTAACTTGAGTTTCTCTACCAATCTTTGGCTTACAACATTGTTGTCGCTTTCATAAACGAATGCAACTAAACATGGGGGCCTTCGATTAAACAACTTGTTCTCTACTACCTTTTCCATAATCTTTTTCTTTACTTCCTTTTCTTTTTCTTCAATTTCCCTTCCCTCTGCAGTTTATTTTTCTTCTTTTTCTATTCTTTCTTTTTCTATTTTCTCCTTCAACGTATGTTGATCCTTCTTGGCTTGTCCTTGTGTCATAAAGTTCAACTTCATTTCATGTCCCTAATTCCTCAAATAAAGGGAACGTTCATCAAGATTGAGCATTTTAAAATGAACCCATGCCCATCTCAAAAGAAGATGACAAGAGTTCGTGGGAGCAATATCACATAATACTTCTTTCACACATTGTCCTGTACAGAATTTGATCCTTGCTTGATTCGGATGAAAGCTTGTAGGTAACTTGAGTTTCTCCACCAATCATTGGATTAGAACATTGTTGTCGCTTTCGTAAACGAATGCAACTAAACATGGGTGGCCTTCGATTAAACAACTTGTTCTCTACTACCTTTTCCATAATCTTTTTCTTTACTTCCTTTTCTTTTTCTTCAATTTCCCTTCCCTCTGCAGTTTATTTTTCTTCTTTTTCTATTCTTTCTTTTTCTATTTTCTCCTTCAACGTATGTTGATCCTTCTTGGCTTGTCCTTGTGTCATAACTTTCAACTTCCTTTCATGTCCCTCATTCCTCAAATAAAGGGAACGTTCATCAAGATTGAGCGTTTTAAAATGAACCCCTGCCCATCTCAAAAGAAGATGACAAGAGTTCGTGGGAGCAATATCACATAATACTGCTTTCACACATTGTCCTGTACTGAATTTGATCCTTGCTTGATTCGGAAGAAAGCTTGTAGGTAACTTGAGTTTCTCCACCAATCTTTGGCTTACAACATTGTTGTCGCTTTCATAAACGAATGCAACTAATCATGGGTGGCCTTCGATTAAACACCTTGTTCTCTACTACCTTTTCCATAATCTTTTTCTTTACTTCCTTTTCTTTTTCTTCAATTTCCCTTCCTTCTGCAGTTTATTTTTCTTCTTTTTGTATTTTTTCTTTTTCTATTTTCTCCTTCAACATATGTTGATCCTTCTTGGCTTCTCTTGGTGTCATAAATTTCAACTTCATTTCATGTCTGTCATGCCTCAAATAAAGGGAACGTTCATCAAGATTGAGCATTGTAAAATGAAGCCATGCCCATCTCAAAAGAAGATGACAAGGGTTCGTGGGAGCAATATCACATAATACTTCTTTCACACATTGTCTTGTACTGAATATGATCCTTGCTTGATTCGGTTGAAAGTTTGTTGGTAACTTGAGTTTCTCTACCAATCTTTGGCTTACAACATTGTTGTCGCTTTCATAAACGAATGCAACTAAACATGGGGGCCTTCGATTAAACACCTTATTCTCTACTACCTTTTCCATAATCTTTTTCTTTACTTCCTTTTCTTTTTCTTCAATTTCCCTTCCTTCTGCAGTTTATTTTTCTTCTTTTTCTATTCTTTCTTTTTCTATTTTCTCCTTCAACGTATGTTGATCCTTCTTGGCTTGTCTTGGTGTCATAAATTTCAAATTCATTTCATGTCCCTCATGCCTCAAATAAAGGGAACGTTTATCAAGATTGAGCATCGTAAAATGAAGCCATGCCCATCTCAAAAGTAGATGACAAGGGTTCGTGGGAGCAATATCACATAATACTTCTTTCACACATTGTCCTGTACTGAATTGGATCCTTGCTTGATTTGGATGAAAGCTTGTTGGTAACTTGAGTTTCTCCACCAATCTTTGGCTTACAACATTGTTGTCACTTTCGTAAACGAATGCAGCTAAACATGGGTGGCCTTCGATTAAACACCTTATTCTCTACTACCTTTTCCATAATAATTTTCTTTACTTCCTTTTCTTTTTCTTCAATTTCCCTTCCTTCTGCAGTTTATTTTTCTTCTTTTTCTATTCTTTCTTTTTCTATTTTCTCCTTCAACGTATGTTGATCCTTCTTGGCTTGTCTTGGTGTCATAAATTTGATCTTCATTTCATGTCCCTCATGCCTCAAATAAAAGGAACGTTCATCAAGATTGAGCATTGTAAAATGAAGCCATGCCCATCTCAAAAGAAGATGACAAGGGTTCGTGGGAGCAATATCACATAATACTTATTTCACACATTGTCCTGTACTGAATTTGATCCTTGCTTGATTCAGATGAAAGCTTGTTGGTAACTTGAGTTTCTCCATCGATCTTTTGCTTACAACATTGTTGTCGCTTTCGTAAACGAATGCAACTAAACATGGATGGCCTTCAATTAAACAACTTGTTCTCTACTACCTTTTCCATAATCTTTTTCTTTACTTCCTTTTCTTTTTCTTCAATTTCCCTTCCCTCTGCAGTTTATTTTTCTTCTTTTTCTATTCTTTCTTTTTCTATTTTCTCCTTCAACGTATGTTGATCCTTCTTGGCTTGTCCTTGTGTCATAAAGTTCAACTTCATTTCATGTCCCTAATTCCTCAAATAAAGGGAACGTTCATCAAGATTGAGCATTTTAAAATGAACCCATGCCCATCTCAAAAGAAGATGACAAGAGTTCGTGGGAGCAATATCACATAATACTTCTTTCACACATTGTCCTGTACAGAATTTGATCCTTGCTTGATTCGGATGAAAGCTTGTAGGTAACTTGAGTTTCTCCACCAATCATTGGCTTAGAACATTGTTGTCGCTTTCGTAAACGAATGCAACTAAACATGGGTGGCCTTCGATTAAACAACTTGTTCTCTACTACCTTTTCCATAATCTTTTTCTTTACTTCCTTTTCTTTTTCTTCAATTTCCCTTCCCTCTGCAGTTTATTTTTCTTCTTTTTCTATTCTTTCTTTTTCTATTTTCTCCTTCAACGTATGTTGATCCTTCTTGGCTTGTCCTTGTGTCATAACTTTCAACTTCCTTTCATGTCCCTCATTCCTCAAATAAAGGGAACGTTCATCAAGATTGAGCGTTTTAAAATGAACCCCTGCCCATCTCAAAAGAAGATGACAAGAGTTCGTGGGAGCAATATCACATAATACTGCTTTCACACATTGTCCTGTACTGAATTTGATCCTTGCTTGATTCGGAAGAAAGCTTGTAGGTAACTTGAGTTTCTCCACCAATCTTTGGCTTACAACATTGTTGTCGCTTTCATAAACGAATGCAACTAATCATGGGTGGCCTTTGATTAAACACCTTGTTCTCTACTACCTTTTCCATAATCTTTTTCTTTACTTCCTTTTCTTTTTCTTCAATTTCCCTTCCTTCTGCAGTTTATTTTTCTTCTTTTTGTATTTTTTCTTTTTCTATTTTCTCCTTCAACATATGTTGATCCTTCTTGGCTTCTCTTGGTGTCATAAATTTCAACTTCATTTCATGTCTGTCATGCCTCAAATAAAGGGAACATTCATCAAGATTGAGCATTGTAAAATGAAGCCATGCCCATCTCAAAAGAAGATGACAAGGGTTCGTGGGAGCAATATCACATAATACTTCTTTCACACATTGTCTTGTACTGAATATGATCCTTGCTTGATTCGGTTGAAAGTTTGTTGGTAACTTGAGTTTCTCTACCAATCTTTGGCTTACAACATTGTTGTCGCTTTCATAAACGAATGCAACTAAACATGGGGGCCTTCGATTAAACACCTTATTCTCTACTACCTTTTCCATAATCTTTTTCTTTACTTCCTTTTCTTTTTCTTCAATTTCCCTTCCTTCTGCAGTTTATTTTTCTTCTTTTTCTATTCTTTCTTTTTCTATTTTCTCCTTCAACGTATGTTGATCCTTCTTGGCTTGTCTTGGTGTCATAAATTTCAAATTCATTTCATGTCCCTCATGCCTCAAATAAAGGGAACGTTTATCAAGATTGAGCATCGTAAAATGAAGCCATGCCCATCTCAAAAGTAGATGACAAGGGTTCGTGGGAGCAATATCACATAATACTTCTTTCACACATTGTCCTGTACTGAATTGGATCCTTGCTTGATTTGGATGAAAGCTTGTTGGTAACTTGAGTTTCTCCACCAATCTTTGGCTTACAACATTGTTGTCACTTTCGTAAACGAATGCAGCTAAACATGGGTGGCCTTCGATTAAACACCTTATTCTCTACTACCTTTTCCATAATAATTTTCTTTACTTCCTTTTCTTTTTCTTCAATTTCCCTTCCTTCTGCAGTTTATTTTTCTTCTTTTTCTATTCTTTCTTTTTCTATTTTCTCCTTCAACGTATGTTGATCCTTCTTGGCTTGTCTTGGTGTCATAAATTTGATCTTCATTTCATGTCCCTCATGCCTCAAATAAAAGGAACGTTCATCAAGATTGAGCATTGTAAAATGAAGCCATGCCCATCTCAAAAGAAGATGACAAGGGTTCGTGGGAGCAATATCACATAATACTTCTTTCACACATTGTCCTGTACTGAATTTGATCCTTGCTTGATTCAGATGAAAGCTTGTTGGTAACTTGAGTTTCTCCATCAATCTTTTGCTTACAACATTGTTGTCGCTTTCGTAAACGAATGCAACTAAACATGGGTGGCTTTCGATTAAACACCTTGTTCTCTACTACCTTTTCCATAATCTTTTTCTTTACTTCCTTTTCTTTATCTTCAATATCCCTTCCTTCTGCAGTTTATTTTTCTTCTTTTTCTATTCTTTCTTTTTCTATTTTCTCCTTAAACGTATGTTGATCCTTCTTGGCTTCTTTTGGTGTCATAAATTTCAACTTCATTTCATGTCCCTCATGCCTCAAATAAAGGGAACGTTCATCAAGATTGAGCATTGTAAAATGAAGCCATGCCCATCTGAAAGGAAGATGACAAGGGTTCGTGGGAGCAATATCACATAATACTTCTTTCACACATTGTCCTCTACTGAATTTGATCCTTGCTTGATTCGGATGAAAGCTTGTTGGTAACATGAGTTTCTCCACCAATCTTTGGCTTAGAACATTGTTGTCGCTTTCATAAACGATTGCAACTAAACATGGGTGGCCTTCGATTAAACACCTTGTTCTCTACTACCTTTTCCATAATCTTTTTCTTTACTTCCTTTTCTTTTTCTTCAATTTCCCTTCCTTCTACAATCTATATTTCTTCTTTTTCTATTCTTTCTTTTTCTATTTTCTCCTTCAACGTATGTTGATCCTTCTTGGCTTGTCTTGGTGTCATGAATTTCAAATTCATTTCATGTCCCTCATGCCTCAAATAAAGGAAACATTCATTAAGATTGAGCGTTGTAAAATGAAGCCATGCCCATCTCAAAAGAAGATGACAAGGGTTCGTAGGAGCAATATCACATAATACTTCTTCCACACATTGTCTTGTACTGAATTTGATCCTTCCTTGATTCGGATGAAAGCTTGTTGGTAATTTGAGTTTTTCACCAATCTTTGGCTTACAACATTGTTGTCGCTTTCATAAACGAATGCAACTAAACATGGGTGGCCTTCGATTAAACACCTTGTTCTCTACTACCTTTTCCATAATCTTTTTCTTTACTTCCTTTTCTTTTTCTTCAATTTCCCCTCCTTCTACAGTTTATATTTCTTCTTTTTCTATTCTTTCTTTTTTCCATTTTCTCCTTCAACGTATGTTGATCCTTCTTGGCTTTTCTTGGTGTCATGAATTTCAAATTCATTTCATGTCCCTCATGCCTCAAATAAAGGAAACATTCATCAAGATTGAGCGTTGTAAAATGAAGCCATGCCCATCTCAAAAGAAGATGACAAGGGTTCGTGGGAGCAATATCACATAATACTTCTTTCACACATTGTCTTGTACTGAATTTGATCCTTGCTTGATTCGGATGAAAGCTTGTTGGTAACATGAGTTTCTCCACCAATCTTTGCCTTAGAACATTGTTGTCGCTTTCATAAACGATTGCAACTAAACATGGGTGGCCTTCGATTAAACACCTTGTTCTCTACTACCTTTTCCATAATCTTTTTCTTTACTTCCTTTTCTTTTTCTTCAATTTCCCTTCCTTCTACAATCTATATTTCTTCTTTTTCTATTCTTTCTTTTTCTATTTTCTCCTTCAACGTATGTTGATCCTTCTTGGCTTCTCTTGGTGTCATAAATTTCAACTTCATTTCATGTCCGTCATGCCTCAAATAAAGGGAACGTTCATCAAGATTGAGCGTTTTAAAATGAAGAGCCATGCCCATCTCAAAAGAAGATGACAAGGGTTCGTGGGAGCAATATCACATAATACTTCTTCCACACATTGTCTTGTACTGAATTTGATCCTTGCTTGATTCGGATGAAAGCTTGTTGGTCACTTGAGTTTGTCCACCAATCTTTGGCTTACAACATTGTTGTCGCTTTCATAAATGAATGCAACTAAACATGGGTGGCCTTCGATTAAACACCTTGTTCTCTACTACCTTTTCCATAATCTTTTTCTTTACTTCCTTTTCTTTTTCGTCAATTTCCCTTCCTTCTGCAGTTTATTTTTCTTCTCTTTCTATTCTTTCTTTTTCTATTTTCTCCTTCAACGTATGTTGATCCTTCTTGGCTTGTCTTGGTGTCATGAATTTCAAATTCATTTCATGTCCCTCATGCCTCAAATAAAGGAAACATTCGTCAAGATTGAGCGTTGTAAAATGAAGCCATGCCCATCTCAAAAGAAGATGACAAGGGTTCGTGGGAGCAATATCACATAATACTTCTTCCACACATTATCTTGTACTGAATTTGATCCTTGCTTGATTCGGATGAAAGCTTGTTGGTAATTTGAGTTTTTCACCAATCCTTGGCTTACAACATTGTTGTCGTTTTCATAAACGAATGCAACTAAACATGGGTGGCCTTCGATTAAACACCTTGTTCTCTACTACCTTTTCCATAATCTTTTTCTTTACTTCCTTTTCTTTTTCGTCAATTTCCCCTGCTTCTACAGTTTATTTTTCTTCTTTTTGTATTCTTTCTTTTTTCTATTTTCTCCTTCAACGTATGTTGATCCTTCTTGGCTTGTCTTGGTGTCATGAATTTCAACTTCATTTCATGTCCCTCATGCCTTAAATAAAGGAAACATTCGTCAAGATTGAGCGCTGTAAAATGAAGCCATGCCCATCTCAAAAGAAGATGACAAGGGTTTGTGGGAGCAATATCACATAATACTTCTTCCACACATTGTCTTGTACTGAATTTGATCCTTGCTTGATTCGGATGAAAGCTTGTTGGTAACTTGAGTTTCTCCACCAATCTTTGGCTTACAACATTGTTGTCGCTTTCATAAATGAATGCAACTAAACATGGGTGGCCTTCGATTAAACACCTTGTTCTCTACTACCTTTTCCATAATCTTTTTCTTTACTTCCTTTTCTTTTTCTTCAATTTCCCTTCCTTCTGCAGTTTATTTTTCTTCTCTTTCTATTCTTTCTTTTTCTATTTTCTCCTTCAACGTATGTTGATCCTTCTTGGCTTGTCTTGGTGTCATGAATTTCAAATTCATTTCATGTCCCTCATGCCTCAAATAAAGGAAACATTCGTCAAGATTGAGCGTTGTAAAATGAAGCCATGCCCATCTCAAAAGAAGATGACAAGGGTTCGTGGGAGCAATATCACATAATACTTCTTTCACACATTATCTTGTACTGAATTTGATCCTTGCTTGATTCGGATGAAAGCTTGTTGGTAATTTGAGTTTTTCACCAATCCTTGGCTTACAACATTGTTGTCGTTTTCATAAACGAATGCAACTAAACATGGGTGGCCTTCGATTAAACACCTTGTTCTCTACTACCTTTTCCATAATCTTTTTCTTTACTTCCTTTTCTTTTTCGTCAATTTCCCCTGCTTCTACAGTTTATTTTTCTTCTTTTTGTATTCTTTCTTTTTTCTATTTTCTCCTTCAACGTATGTTGATCCTTCTTGGCTTGTCTTGGTGTCATGAATTTCAACTTCATTTCATGTCCGTCATGCCTCAAATAAAGGGAACGTTCATCAAGATTGATCATTGTAAAATGAAGCCATGCCCATCTCAAAAGTAGATGACAAGGGTTCGTGGGAGCAATATCACATAATACTTCTTTCACACATTATCTTGTACTGAATTTGATCCTTGCTTGATTCGGATGAAAGCTTGTTGGTAATTTGAGTTTTTCACCAATCCTTGGCTTACAACATTGTTGTCGTTTTCATAAACGAATGCAACTAAACATGGGTGGCCTTCGATTAAACACCTTGTTCTCTACTACCTTTTCCATAATCTTTTTCTTTACTTCCTTTTCTTTTTCGTCAATTTCCCCTGCTTCTACAGTTTATTTTTCTTCTTTTTGTATTCTTTCTTTTTTCTATTTTCTCCTTCAACGTATGTTGATCCTTCTTGGCTTGTCTTGGTGTCATGAATTTCAACTTCATTTCATGTCCGTCATGCCTCAAATAAAGGGAACGTTCATCAAGATTGAGCATTGTAAAATGAAGCCATGCCCATCTCAAAAGAAGATGACAAGGGTTCGTGGGAGCAATATCACATAATACTTCTTTCACACATTGTCTTGTACTGAATTTGATCCTTACTTGATTCGGTTGAAAGTTTGTTGGTAACTTGAGTTTCTCCACCAATCTTTGGCTTACAACATTGTTGTCGCTTTCATAAACGAATGCAACTAAACATGGGGGCCTTCGATTAAACACCTTGTTCTCTACTACCTTTTCCATAATCTTTTTCTTTACTTCCTTTTCTTTTTCTTCAATTTCCCTTCCTTCTACAGTTTATATTTCTTCTTTTTCTATTCTTTCTTTTTCTATTTTCTCCTTCAACGTATGTTGATCCTTCTTAGCTTCTCTTGGAGTCATAAATTTCAACTTCATTTCATGTCTATCATGCCTCAAATAAAGGGAACGTTCATCAAGATTGAGCATTGTAAGATGAAGCCATGCCCATCTCAAAAGAAGATGACAAGGGTTCGTGGGAGCAATATCACATAATACTTCTTCCACACATTATCTTGTACTGAATTTGATCCCTGCTTGATTCGGATGAAAGCTTGTTGGTAATTTGAGTTTTTCACCAATCTTTGGCTTACAACATTGTTGTCGCTTTCCTAAACGAATGCAACTAAACATGGGTGGCCTTCGATTAAACACCTTGTTCTCTACTACCTTTTCCATAATCTTTTTCTTTACTTCCTTTTCTTTTTCTTCAATTTCCCCTCCTTCTACAGTTTATATTTCTTCTTTTTCTATTCTTTCTTTTTTCTATTTTCTCCTTCAACGTATTTTGATCCTTCTTGGCTTGTCTTGGTGTCATGAATTTCAAATTCATTTCATGTCCCTCATGCCACAAATAAAGGGAACATTCATCAAGATTGAGCGTTGTAAAATGAAGCCATGCCCATCTCAAAAGAAGATGACAAGGGTTCGTGGGAGCAATATCACATAATACTTCTTTCACACATTGTCTTGTACTGAATTTGATCCTTGCTTGATTCGGATGAAAGCTTGTTGGTAACATGAGTCTCTCCACCAATCTTTGGCTTAGAACATTGTTGTCGCTTTCATAAACGAATGCAACTAAACATGGGTGGCCTTCGATTAAACACCTTGTTCTCTACTACCTTTTCCATAATCTTTTTCTTTACTTCCTTTTCTTTTTCTTCAATTTCCCTTCCTTCTACAGTTTATATTTCTTCTTTTTCTATTCTTTCTTTTTCTATTTTCTCCTTCAACGTATGTTGATCCTTCTTAGCTTCTCTTGGAGTCATAAATTTCAACTTCATTTCATGTCTATCATGCCTCAAATAAAGGGAACGTTCATCAAGATTGAGCATTGTAAGATGAAGCCATGCCCATCTCAAAAGAAGATGACAAGGGTTCGTGGGAGCAATATCACATAATACTTCTTTCACACATTGTCTTGTACTGAATTTGATCCTTGCTTGATTCGGATGAAAGCTTGTTGGTAACATGAGTTTCTCCACCAATCTTTGGCTTAGAACATTGTTGTCGCTTTCATAAACGAATGCAACTAAACATGGGTGGCCTTCGATTAAACACCTTGTTCTCTACTACCTTTTCCATAATCTTTTTCTTTACTTCCTTTTCTTTTTCTTCAATTTCCCTTCCTTCTACAATCTATATTTCTTTTTTTTCTATTCTTTCTTTTTCTATTTTCTCCTTCAACGTATGTTGATCCTTCTTGGCTTGTCTTGGTGTCATGAATTTCAAATTCATTTCATGTCCCTCATGCCTCAAATAAAGGGAACATTCATCAAGATTGAGCGTTTTAAAATGAAGCCATGCCCATCTCAAAAGAAGATGACAAGAGTTCGTGGGAACAATATCACATAATACTTCTATTACACATTTTCCTGTACTGAATTTGATCCTTGCTTGATTCGGATGAAAGCTTGTTGGTAACTTGAGTTTCTCCACCAATCTTTGGCTTACAACATTGTTGTCGCTTTCGTAAACGCATGCAACTAAACATGGGTGACCTTCGATTAAACACCTTGTTCTCTACTACCTTTTCCATAATCTTTTTCTTTACTTCCTTTTCTTTTTCTTCAATTTCCCCTCCTTCTACAGTTTATATTTCTTCTTTTTCTATTCTTTCTTTTTTCTATTTTCTCCTTCAACGTATATTGATCCTTGTTGGCTTGTCTTGGTGTCATGAATTTCAAATTCATTTCATGTCCCTCATGCCTCAAATAAAGGAAACATTCATCAAGATTGAGCGTTGTAAAATGAAGCCATGCCCCTCAAAAGAAGATGACAAGGGTTCGTGGGAGCAATATCACATAATACTTCTTCCACACATTGTCTTGTACTGAATTTGATCCTTGCTTGATTCGGATGAAAGCTTGTTGGTAACTTGAGTTTCTCCACCAATCTTTGGCTTACAACATTGTTGTCGCTTTCGTAAACGAATGCAACTAAACATGGGTAACCTTCGATTAAACACATTGTTGTCTACTACCTTTTCCATAATCATTTTCTTTACTTCCTTTTCTTTTTCATCAATTTCCCTTCCTTCTGCAGTTTATTTTTCTTCATTTTCTATTCTTTCTTTTTCTATTTTCTCCTTCAACGTATGTTGATCCTTCTTGGCTTGTCTTGGTGTCATGAATTTCAAATTCATTTCATGTCCATCATGCCTCAAATAAAGGGAACATTAATCAAGATTGAGCGTTTTAAAATGAAGCCATGCCCATCTCAAAAGAAGATGACAAGAGTTCGTGGGAACAATATCACATAATACTTCTATTACACATATTCCTGTACTGAATTTGATCCTTGCTTGATTCGGATGAAAGCTTGTTGGTAACTTGAGTTTCTCCACCAATCTTTGGCTTACAACATTGTTGTCGCTTTCGTAAACGAATGCAACTAAACATGGGTAACCTTCGATTAAACACATTGTTGTCTACTACCTTTTTCATAATCATTTTCTTTACTTCCTTTTCTTTTTCTTCAATTTCCCTTCCTTCTGTAGTTTATTTTTCTTCTTTTTCTATTCTTTCTTTTTCTATTTTCTCCTTCAACGTAAGTTGATCCTTCTTGGCTTCTCTTGGTGTCATAAATTTCAACTTCATTTCATGTCCGTCATGCCTCAAATAAAGGGAACGTTCATCAAGATTGAGCATTGTAAAATGAAGCCATGCCCATGAAAAGGGTTCGTGGGAGCAATATCACATAATACTTCTTTCACACATTGTCTTGTACTGAATTTGATCCTTGCTTGATTCGGTTGAAAGTTTGTTGGTAACTTGAGTTTCTCCACCAATCTTTGGCTTAGAACATTGTTGTCGCTTTCATAAACGAATGCAACTAAACATGGGGGCCTTCGATTAAACACCTTGTTCTCTACTACCTTTTCCATAATCTTTTTCTTTACTTCCTTTTCTTTTTCTTCAATTTCCCTTCCTTCTACAGTTTATATTTCTTCTTTTTCTATTTTCTCCTTCAACGTATGTTGATCCTTCTTAGCTTCTCTTGGAGTCATAAATTTCAACTTCATTTCATGTCTATCATGCCTCAAATAAAGGGAACGTTCATCAAGATTGAGCATTGTAAGATGAAGCCATGCCCATCTCAAAAGAAGATGACAAGGGTTCGTGGGAGCAATATCACATAATACTTCTTCCACACATTGTCTTGTACTGAATTTGATCCTTGCTTGATTTAGATGAAAGCTTGTTGGTAACTTGAGTTTCTCCACCAATCTTTGGCTTACAACATTGTTGTCGCTTTCATAAATGAATGCAACTAAACATGGGTGGCCTTCGATTAAACACCTTGTTCTCTACTACCTTTTCCATAATCTTTTTCTTTACTTCCTTTTCTTTTTCTTCAATTTCCCTTCCTTCTGCAGTTTATTTTTCTTCTTTTTCAATCTTTCTTTTTCTATTTTCTCCTTCAACGTATGTTGATCCTTGTTGGCTTGTCTTGTTGTCATGAATTTCAAATTCATTTCATGTCCCTCATGCCTCAAATAAAGGAAACATTCATCAAGATTGAGCGTTGTAAAATGAAGCCATGCCCATCTCAAAAGAAGATGACAAGGGTTCGTGGGAGCAATATCACATAATACTTCTTCCACACATTGTCTTGTACTGAATTTGATCCTTGCTTGATTCGGATGAAAGCTTGTTGGTAACTTGAGTTTCTCCACCAATCTTTGGCTTACAACATTGTTGTCGCTTTCATAAACGAATGCAACTAAACATGGGTGGCCTTCGATTAGACACCTTGTTCTCTACTACCTTTTCCATAATCTTTTTCTTTACTTCCTTTTCTTTTTCTTCAATTTCCCTTCCTTCTACAATCTATATTTCTTCTTTTTCAATTCTTTCTTTTTCTATTTTCTCCTTCAACGTATGTTGATCCTTCTTGGCTTGTCTTGGTGTCATGAATTTCAAATTCATTTCATGTCCCTCATGCCTCAAATAAAGGAAACATTCATCAAGATTGAGAGTTGTAAAATGAAGCCATGCCCATCTCAAAAGAAGATGACAAGGGTTCGTGGGAGCTATATCACATAATACTTCTTCCACACATTGTCTTGTACTGAATTTGATCCTTGCTTGATTCGGATGAAAGCTTGTTGGTAACTTGAGTTTCTCCACCAATCTTTGGCTTACAACATTGTTGTCGCTTTCATAAACGAATGCAACTAAACATGGGTGGCCTTCGATTAAACACCTTGTTCTCTACTACCTTTTCCATAATCTTTTTCTTTACTTCCTTTTCTTTTTCTTCAATTGACCTTCCTTCTACAATCTATATTTCTTCTAGTTCTATTCTTTCTTTTTCTATTTTCTCCTTCAACGTATGTTGATCCTTCTTGGCTTGTCTTGGTGTCATGAATTTCAAATTCATTTCATGTCCCTCATGCCACAAATAAAGGGAACATTCATCAAGATTGAGCGTTGTAAAATGAAGCCATGCCCATCTCAAAGAAGATGACAAGGGTTCGTGGGAGCAATATCACATAATACTTCTTCCACACATTGTCTTGTACTGAATTTGATCCTTGCTTGATTCGGATGAAAGCTTGTTGGTAATTTGAGTTTTTCACCAATCTTTGGCTTACAACATTGTTGTCGCTTTCATAAACGAATGCAACTAAACATGGGTGGCCTTCGATTAAACACCTTGTTCTCTATTACCTTTTCCATAATCCTTTTCTTTACTTCCTTTTCTTTTTCTTCAATTTCCCTTCCTTCTGCAGTTTATTTTTCTTCTTTTTCAATCTTTCTTTTTCTATTTTCTCCTTCAACGTATGTTGATCCTTCTTGGCTTGTCTTGGTTTCATAAATTTCATATTCATTTCATGTCCCTCATGCCTGATATAAAGGGAACATTCATCAAGATTGAGCGTTGTAAAATGAAGCCATGCCCATCTCAAAAGAAGATGACAAGGGTTCGTGGGAGCTATATCACATAATACTTCTTCCACACATTCTCTTGTACTGAATTCGATCCTTGCTTGATTCGGATGAAAGCTTGTTGGTAACTTGAGTTTCTCCACCAATCTTTGGCTTACAACATTGTTGTCGCTTTCATAAACGAATGCAACTAAACATGGGTGGCCTTCGATTAAACACCTTGTTCTCTACTACCTTTTCCATAATCTTTTTCTTTACTTCCTTTTCTTTTTCTTCAATTTCCCTTCCTTCTACAATCTATATTTCGTCTAGTTCTATTCTTTCTTTTTCTATTTTCTCCTTCAACGTATGTTGATCCTTCTTGGCTTGTCTTGGTGTCATGAATTTCAAATTCATTTCATGTCCCTCATGCCACAAATAAAGGGAACATTCATCAAGATTGAGCGTTGTAAAATGAAGCCATGCCCATCTCAAAAGAAGATGACAAGGGTTCGTGGGAGCTATATCACATAATACTTCTTCCACACATTGTCTTGTACTGAATTTGATCCTTGCTTGATTCGGATGAAAGCTTGTTGGTAATTTGAGTTTTTCACCAATCTTTGGCTTACAACATTGTTGTCGCTTTCATAAACGAATGCAACTAAACATGGGTGGCCTTCGATTAAACTCCTTGTTCTCTATTACCTTTTCCATAATCCTTTTCTTTTCTTCCTTTTCTTTTTCTTCAATTTCCCTTCCTTCTGCAGTTTATTTTTCTTCTTTTTCAATCTTTCTTTTTCTATTTTCTCCTTCAACGTATGTTGATCCTTCTTGGCTTGTCTTGGTTTCATGAATTTCATATTCATTTCATGTCCCTCATGCCTGAAATAAAGGGAACATTCATCAAGATTGAGCGTTTTAAAATGAAGCCATGCCCATCTCAAAAGAAGATGACAAGAGTTCGTGGGAACAATATCACATAATACTTCTATTACACATATTCCTGTACTGAATTTGATCCTTGCTTGATTCGGATGAAAGCTTGTTGGTAACTTGAGTTTCTCCACCAATCTTTGGCTTACAACATTGTTGTCGCTTTCGTAAACGAATGCAACTAAACATGGGTAACCTTCGATTAAACACATTGTTGTCTACTACCTTTTCCATAATCATTTTCTTTACTTCCTTTTCTTTTTCTTCAATTTCCCTTCCTTCTGCAGTTTATTTTTCTTCTTTTTCAATCTTTCTTTTTCTATTTTCTCCTTCAACGTATGTTGATCCTTCTTGGCTTGTCTTGGTTTCATGAATTTCATATTCATTTCATGTCCCTCATGCCTGAAATAAAGGGAACATTCATCAAGATTGAGCGTTTTAAAATGAAGCCATGCCCATCTCAAAAGAAGATGACAAGAGTTCGTGGGAACAATATCACATAATACTTCTATTACACATATTCCTGTACTGAATTTGATCCTTGCTTGATTCGGATGAAAGCTTGTTGGTAACTTGAGTTTCTCCACCAATCTTTGGCTTACAACAATGTTGTCGCTTTCGTAAACGAATGCAACTAAACATGGGTGACCTTCGATTAAACACATTGTTCTCTACTACCTTTTCCATAATCATTTTCTTTACTTCCTTTTCTTTTTCTTCAATTTCCCTTCCTTCTGCAGTTTATTTTTCTTCTTTTTCTATTCTTTCTTTTTCTACTTTCTCCTTCAATGTATGTTGATCCTTCTTGGCTTCTCTTGGTGTCATAAATTTCAACTTCATTTCATGTCCGTCATGCCTCAAATAAAGGGAACGTTCATCAAGATTGAGCGTTTTAAAATGAAGCCATGCCCATCTCAAAAGAAGATGACAAGAGTTCGTGGGAACAATATCACATAATACTTCTATTACACATATTCCTGTACTGAATTTGATCCTTGCTTGATTCGGATGAAAGCTTGTTGGTAACTTGAGTTTCTCCACCAATCTTTGGCTTACAACAATGTTGTCGCTTTCGTAAACGAATGCAACTAAACATGGGTGACCTTCGATTAAACACATTGTTCTCTACTACCTTTTCCATAATCATTTTCTTTACTTCCTTTTCTTTTTCTTCAATTTCCCTTCCTTCTGCAGTTTATTTTTCTTCTTTTTCTATTCTTTCTTTTTCTACTTTCTCCTTCAATGTATGTTGATCCTTCTTGGCTTCTCTTGGTGTCATAAATTTCAACTTCATTTCATGTCCGTCATGCCTCAAATAAAGGGAACGTTCATCAAGATTGAGCGTTGTAAAGTGAAGCCATGCCCATCTCAAAAGAAGATGACAAGGGTTCGTGGGAGCAATATCACATAATACTTCTTCCACACATTGTCTTGTACTGAATTTGATCCTTGCTTGATTCGGATGAAAGCTTGTTGGTAACTTGAGTTTCTCCACCAATCTTTGGCTTACAACATTGTTGTCGCTTTCGTAAACGAATGCAACTAAACATGGGTAACCTTCGATTAAACACATTGTTGTCTACTACCTTTTCCATAATCATTTTCTTTACTTCCTTTTCTTTTTCTTCAATTTCCCTTCCTTCTGCAGTTTATTTTTCTTCATTTTCTATTCTTTCTTTTTCTATTTTCTCCTTCAACGTATGTTGATCCTTCTTGGCTTGTCTTGGTGTCATGAATTTCAAATTCATTTCATGTCCCTCATGCCTCAAATAAAGGGAACATTAATCAAGATTGAGCGTTTTAAAATGAAGCCATGCCCATCTCAAAAGAAGATGACAAGAGTTCGTGGGAACAATATCACATAATACTTCTATTACACATATTCCTGTACTGAATTTGATCCTTGCTTGATTCGGATGAAAGCTTGTTGGTAACTTGAGTTTCTCCACCAATCTTTGGCTTACAACAATGTTGTCGCTTTCGTAAACGAATGCAACTAAACATGGGTGACCTTCGATTAAACACATTGTTCTCTACTACCTTTTCCATAATCATTTTCTTTACTTCCTTTTCTTTTTCTTCAATTTCCCTTCCTTCTGCAGTTTATTTTTCTTCTTTTTCTATTCTTTCTTTTTCTACTTTCTCCTTCAATGTATGTTGATCCTTCTTGGCTTCTCTTGGTGTCATAAATTTCAACTTCATTTCATGTCCGTCATGCCTCAAATAAAGGGAACGTTCATCAAGATTGAGCGTTGTAAAGTGAAGCCATGCCCATCTCAAAAGAAGATGACAAGGGTTCGTGGGAGCAATATCACATAATACTTCTTCCACACATTGTCTTGTACTGAATTTGATCCTTGCTTGATTCGGATGAAAGCTTGTTGGTAACTTGAGTTTCTCCACCAATCTTTGGCTTACAACATTGTTGTCGCTTTCGTAAACGAATGCAACTAAACATGGGTAACCTTCGATTAAACACATTGTTGTCTACTACCTTTTCCATAATCATTTTCTTTACTTCCTTTTCTTTTTCTTCAATTTCCCTTCCTTCTGCAGTTTATTTTTCTTCATTTTCTATTCTTTCTTTTTCTATTTTCTCCTTCAACGTATGTTGATCCTTCTTGGCTTGTCTTGGTGTCATGAATTTCAAATTCATTTCATGTCCCTCATGCCTCAAATAAAGGGAACATTAATCAAGATTGAGCGTTTTAAAATGAAGCCATGCCCATCTCAAAAGAAGATGACAAGAGTTCGTGGGAACAATATCACATAATACTTCTATTACACATATTCCTGTACTGAATTTGATCCTTGCTTGATTCGGATGAAAGCTTGTTGGTAACTTGAGTTTCTCCACCAATCTTTGGCTTACAACATTGTTGTCGCTTTCGTAAACGAATGCAACTAAACATGGGTAACCTTCGATTAAACACATTGTTGTCTACTACCTTTTCCATAATCATTTTCTTTACTTCCTTTTCTTTTTCTTCAATTTCCCTTCCTTCTGCAGTTTATTTTTCTTCTTTTTCTATTCTTTCTTTTTCTATTTTCTCCTTCAACGTATGTTGATCCTTCTTGGCTTCTCTTGGTGTCATAAATTTCAACTTCATTTCATGTCCGTCATGCCTCAAATAAAGGGAACGTTCATCAAGATTGAGCATTGTAAAATGAAGCCATGCCCATCTCAGAAGAAGATGACAAGGGTTCGTGGGAGCAATATCACATAATACTTCTTTCACACATTGTCTTGTACTGAATTTGATCCTTACTTGATTCGGTTGAAAGTTTGTTGGTAACTTGAGTTTCTCCACCAATCTTTGGCTTACAACATTGTTGTCGCTTTCATAAACGAATGCAACTAAACATGGGGGCCTTCGATTAAACACCTTGTTCTCTACTACCTTTTCCATAATCTTTTTCTTTACTTCCTTTTCTTTTTCTTCAATTTCCCTTCCTTCTACAGTTTATATTTCTTCTTTTTCTATTCTTTCTTTTTCTATTTTCTCCTTCAACGTATGTTGATCCTTCTTAGCTTCTCTTGGAGTCATAAATTTCAACTTCATTTCATGTCTATCATGCCTCAAATAAAGGGAACGTTCATCAAGATTGAGCATTGTAAGATGAAGCCATGCCCATCTCAAAAGAAGATGACAAGGGTTCGTGGGAGCAATATCACATAATACTTCTTCCACACATTATCTTGTACTGAATTTGATCCCTGCTTGATTCGGATGAAAGCTTGTTGGTAATTTGAGTTTTTCACCAATCTTTGGCTTACAACATTGTTGTCGCTTTCATAAACGAATGCAACTAAACATGGGTGGCCTTCGATTAAACACCTTGTTCTCTACTACCTTTTCCATAATCTTTTTCTTTACTTCCTTTTCTTTTTCTTCAATTTCCCCTCCTTCTACAGTTTATATTTCTTCTTTTTCTATTCTTTCTTTTTTCTATTTTCTCCTTCAACGTATTTTGATCCTTCTTGGCTTGTCTTGGTGTCATGAATTTCAAATTCATTTCATGTCCCTCATGCCACAAATAAAGGGAACATTCATCAAGATTGAGCGTTGTAAAATGAAGCCATGCCTATCTCAAAAGAAGATGACAAGAGTTCGTGGGAACAATATCACATAATACTTCTATTACACATATTCCTGTACTGAATTTGATCCTTGCTTGATTCGGATGAAAGCTTGTTGGTAACTTGAGTTTCTCCACCAATCTTTGGCTTACAACATTGTTGTCGCTTTCGTAAACGAATGCAACTAAACATGGGTAACCTTCGATTAAACACATTGTTGTCTACTACCTTTTCCATAATCATTTTCTTTACTTCCTTTTCTTTTTCTTCAATTTCCCTTCCTTCTGCAGTTTATTTTTCTTCTTTTTCAATCTTTCTTTTTCTATTTTCTCCTTCAACGTATGTTGATCCTTCTTGGCTTGTCTTGGTTTCATGAATTTCATATTCATTTCATGTCCCTCATGCTTGAAATAAAGGGAACATTCATCAAGATTGAGCGTTTTAAAATGAGGCCATGCCCATCTCAAAAGAAGATGACAAGAGTTCGTGGGAACAATATCACATAATACTTCTATTACACATATTCCTGTACTGAATTTGATCCTTGCTTGATTCGGATGAAAGCTTGTTGGTAACTTGAGTTTCTCCACCAATCTTTGGCTTACAACATTGTTGTCGCTTTCGTAAACGAATGCAACTAAACATGGGTGACCTTCGATTAAACACATTGTTCTCTACTACCTTTTCCATAATCATTTTCTTTACTTCCTTTTCTTTTTCTTCAATTTCCCTTCCTTCTGCAGTTTATTTTTCTTCTTTTTCTATTCTTTCTTTTTCTATTTTCTCCTTCAATGTATGTTGATCCTTCTTGGCTTCTCTTGGTGTCATAAATTTCAACTTCATTTCATGTCCGTCATGCCTCAAATAAAGGGAACGTTCATCAAGATTGAGCGTTGTAAAATGAAGCCATGCCCATCTCAAAAGAAGATGACAAGGGTTCGTGGGAGCAATATCACATAATACTTCTTCCACACATTGTCTTGTACTGAATTTGATCCTTGCTTGATTCGGATGAAAGCTTGTTGGTAACTTGAGTTTCTCCACCAATCTTTGGCTTACAACATTGTTGTCGCTTTCGTAAACGAATGCAACTAAACATGGGTAACCTTCGATTAAACACATTGTTGTCTACTTCCTTTTCCATAATCATTTTCTTTACTTCCTTTTCTTTTTCTTCAATTTCCCTTCCTTATGCAATTTATTTTTCTTCATTTTCTATTCTTTCTTTTTCTATTTTCTCCTTCAACGTATGTTGATCCTTCTTGGCTTGTCTTGGTGTCATGAATTTCAAATTCATTTCATGTCCCTCATGCCTCAAATAAAGGGAACATTAATCAAGATTGAGCGTTTTAAAATGAAGCCATGCCCATCTCAAAAGAAGATGACAAGAGTTCGTGGGAACAATATCACATAATACTTCTATTACACATATTCCTGTACTGAATTTGATCCTTGCTTGATTCGGATGAAAGCTTGTTGGTAACTTGAGTTTCTCCACCAATCTTTGGCTTACAACATTGTTGTCGCTTTCGTAAACGAATGCAACTAAACATGGGTAACCTTCGATTAAACACATTGTTGTCTACTACCTTTTCCATAATCATTTTCTTTACTTCCTTTTCTTTTTCTTCAATTTCCCTTCCTTCTGCAGTTTATTTTTCTTCATTTTCTATTCTTTCTTTTTCTATTTTCTCCTTCAACGTATGTTGATCCTTCTTGGCTTGTCTTGGTGTCATGAATTTCAAATTCATTTCATGTCCCTCATGCCTCAAATAAAGGGAACATTAATCAAGATTGAGCGTTTTAAAATGAAGCCATGCCCATCTCAAAAGAAGATGACAAGAGTTCGTGGGAACAATATCACATAATACTTCTATTACACATATTCCTGTACTGAATTTGATCCTTGCTTGATTCGGATGAAAGCTTGTTGGTAACTTGAGTTTCTCCACCAATCTTTGGCTTACAACATTGTTGTCGCTTTCGTAAACGAATGCAACTAAACATGGGTAACCTTCGATTAAACACAATGTTGTCTATTACCTTTTCCATAATCATTTTCTTTACTTCCTTTTCTTTTTCTTCAATTTCCCTTCCTTCTGCAGTTTATTTTTCTTCTTTTTCTATTCTTTCTTTTTCTATTTTCTCCTTCAACGTATGTTGATCCTTCTTGGCTTCTCTTGGTGTCATAAATTTCAACTTCATTTCATGTCCGTCATGCCTCAAATAAAGGGAACGTTCATCAAGATTGAGCATTGTAAAATGAAGCCATGCCCATCTCAAAAGAAGATGACAAGGGTTCGTGGGAGCAATATCACATAATACTTCTTTCACACATAGTCTTGTACTGAATTTGATCCTTGCTTGATTCGGTTGAAAGTTTGTTGGTAACTTGAGTTTCTCCAGCAATCTTTGGCTTACAACATTGTTGTCGCTTTCATAAACGAATGCAACTAAACATGGGGGCCTTCGATTAAACACCTTGTTCTCTACTACCTTTTCCATAATCTTTTTCTTTACTTCCTTTTCTTTTTCTTCAATTTCCCTTCCTTCTACAGTTTATATTTCTTCTTTTTCTATTCTTTCTTTTTCTATTTTCTCCTTCAACGTATGTTGATCCTTCTTAGCTTCTCTTGGAGTCATAAATTTCAACTTCATTTCATGTCTATCATGCCTCAAATAAAGGGAACGTTCATCAAGATTGAGCGTTGTAAGATGAAGCCATGCCCATCTCAAAAGAAGATGACAAGGGTTCGTGGGAGCAATATCACATAATACTTCTTCCACACATTGTCTTGTACTGAATTTGATCCCTGCTTGATTCGGATGAAAGCTTGTTGGTAATTTGAGTTTTTCACCAATCTTTGGCTTACAACATTGTTGTCGCTTTCGTAAACGAATGCAACTAAACATGGGTAACCTTCGATTAAACACATTGTTGTCTACTACCTTTTTCATAATCATTTTCTTTACTTCCTTTTCTTTTTCTTCAATTTCCCTTCCTTCTGCAGTTTATTTTTCTTCTTTTTCTATTCTTTCTTTTTCTATTTTCTCCTTCAACGTATGTTGATCCTTCTTGGCTTCTCTTGGTGTCATAAATTTCAACTTCATTTCATGTCCGTCATGCCTCAAATAAAGGGAACGTTCATCAAGATTGAGCATTGTAAAATGAAGCCATGCCCATGACAAGGGTTCGTGGGAGCAATATCACATAATACTTCTTTCACACATTGTCTTGTACTGAATTTGATCCTTGCTTGATTCGGTTGAAAGTTTGTTGGTAACTTGAGTTTCTCCACCAATCTTTGGCTTAGAACATTGTTGTCGCTTTCATAAACGAATGCAACTAAACATGGGGGCCTTCGATTAAACACCTTGTTCTCTACTACCTTTTCCATAATCTTTTTCTTTACTTCCTTTTCTTTTTCTTCAATTTCCCTTCCTTCTACAGTTTATATTTCTTCTTTTTCTATTTTCTCCTTCAACGTATGTTGATCCTTCTTAGCTTCTCTTGGAGTCATAAATTTCAACTTCATTTCATGTCTATCATGCCTCAAATAAAGGGAACATTCATCAAGATTGAGCATTGTAAGATGAAGCCATGCCCATCTCAAAAGAAGATGACAAGGGTTCGTGGGAGCAATATCACATAATACTTCTTCCACACATTGTCTTGTACTGAATTTGATCCTTGCTTGATTCGGGTGAAAGCTTGTTGGTAATTTGAGTTTTTCACCAATCTTTGGCTTATAACATTGTTGTCGCTTTCATAAACGAATGCAACTAAACATGGGTGGCCTTCGATTAAACACCTTGTTCTCTACTACCTTTTCCATAATCTTTTTCTTTACTTCCTTTTCTTTTTCTTCAATTTCCCCTCCTTCTACAGTTTATATTTCTTCTTTTTCTATTCTTTCTTTTTTCTATTTTCTCCTTCAACGTATGTTGATCCTTCTTGGCTTTTCTTGGTGTCATGAATTTCAAATTCATTTCATGTCCCTCATGCCTCAAATAAAGGAAACATTCATCAAGATTGAGCGTTGTAAAATGAAGCCATGCCCATCTCAAAAGAAGATGACAAGGGTTCGTGGGAGCAATATCACATAATACTTCTTCCACACATTGTCTTGTACTGAATTTGATCCTTGCTTGATTCAGATGAAAGCTTGTTGGTAACTTGAGTTTCTCCACCAATCTTTGGCTTACAACATTGTTGTCGCTTTCATAAATGAATGCAACTAAACATGGGTGGCCTTCGATTAAACACCTTGTTCTCTACTACCTTTTCCATAATCTTTTTCTTTACTTCCTTTTCTTTTTCTTCAATTTCCCTTCCTTCTGCAGTTTATTTTTCTTCTTTTTCAATCTTTCTTTTTCTATTTTCTCCTTCAACGTATGTTGATCCTTCTTGGCTTGTCTTGGTGTCATGAATTTCAAATTCATTTCATGTCCCTCATGCCTCAAATAAAGGAAACTTTCATCAAGATTGAGCGTTGTAAAATGAAGCCATGCCCATCTCAAAAGAAGATGACAAGGGTTCGTGGGAGCAATATCACATAATACTTCTTCCACACATTGTCTTGTACTGAATTTGATCCTTGCTAGATTCGGATGAAAGCTTGTTGGTAACTTGAGTTTCTCCACCAATCTTTGGCTTACAACATTGTTGTCGCTTTCATAAACGAATGCAACTAAACATGGGTGGCCTTCGATTAGACACCTTGTTCTCTACTACCTTTTCCATAATCTTTTTCTTTACTTCCTTTTCTTTTTCTTCAATTTCCCTTCCTTCTACAATCTATATTTCTTCTTTTTCAATTCTTTCTTTTTCTATTTTCTCCTTCAACGTATGTTGATCCTTCTTGGCTTGTCTTGGTGTCATGAATTTCAAATTCATTTCATGTCCCTCATGCCTCAAATAAAGGAAACATTCATCAAGATTGAGAGTTGTAAAATGAAACCATGCCCATCTCAAAAGAAGATGACGAGGGTTCGTGGGAGCTATATCACATAATACTTCTTCCACACATTGTCTTGTACTGAATTTGATCCTTGCTAGATTCGGATGAAAGCTTGTTGGTAACTTGAGTTTCTCCACCAATCTTTGGCTTACAACATTGTTGTCGCTTTCATAAACGAATGCAACTAAACATGGGTGGCCTTCGATTAAACACCTTGTTCTCTACTACCTTTTCCATAATCTTTTTCTTTACTTCCTTTTCTTTTTCTTCAATTTCCCTTCCTTCTGCAGTTTATTTTTCTTCATTTTCTATTCTTTCTTTTTCTATTTTCTCCTTCAACGTATGTTGATCCTTCTTGGCTTGTCTTGGTGTCATGAATTTCATATTCATTTCATGTCCCTCATGCCTCAAATAAAGGGAACATTAATCAAGATTGAGCGTTTTAAAATGAAGCCATGCCCATCTCAAAAGAAGATGACAAGAGTTCGTGGGAACAATATCACATAATACTTCTATTACACATATTCCTGTACTGAATTTGATCCTTGCTTGATTCGGATGAAAGCTTGTTGGTAACTTGAGTTTCTCCACCAATCTTTGGCTTACAACATTGTTGTCGCTTTCATAAACGAATGCAACTAAACATGGGTGGCCTTCGATTAAACACCTTGTTCTCTACTACCTTTTACATAATCTTTTTCTTTACTTCCTTTTCTTTTTCTTCGATTTCCCTTCCTTCTGCAGTTTATTTTTCTTCTTTTTCTATTCTTTCTTTTTCTATTTTCTCCTTCAACGTATGTTGATCCTTCTTGGCTTCTCTTGGTGTCATAAATTTCAACTTCATTTCATGTCCGTCATGCCTCAAATAAAGGGAACGTTCATCAAGATTGAGCGTTGTAAAATGAAGCCATGCCCATCTCAAAAGAAGATGACAAGGGTTCGTGGGAGCAATATCACATAATACTTCTTCCACACATTGTCTTGTACTGAATTTGATCCTTGCTTGATTCGGATGAAAGCTTGTTGGTAACTTGAGTTTCTCCACCAATCTTTGGCTTACAACATTGTTGTCGCTTTCGTAAACGAATGCAACTAAACATGGGTAACCTTCGATTAAACACATTGTTGTCTACTACCTTTTCCATAATCATTTTCTTTACTTCCTTTTCTTTTTCTTCAATTTCCCTTCCTTCTGCAGTTTATTTTTCTTCATTTTCTATTCTTTCTTTTTCTATTTTCTCCTTCAACGTATGTTGATCCTTCTTGGCTTGTCTTGGTGTCATGAATTTCATATTCATTTCATGTCCCTCATGCCTCAAATAAAGGGAACATTAATCATGATTGAGCGTTTTAAAATGAAGCCATGCCCATCTCAAAAGAAGATGACAAGAGTTCGTGGGAACAATATCACATAATACTTCTATTACACATATTCCTGTACTGAATTTGATCCTTGCTTGATTCGGATGAAAGCTTGTTGGTAACTTGAGTTTCTCCACCAATCTTTGGCTTACAACATTGTTGTCGCTTTCATAAACGAATGCAACTAAACATGGGTGGCCTTCGATTAAACACCTTGTTCTCTACTACCTTTTACATAATCTTTTTCTTTACTTCCTTTTCTTTTTCTTCGATTTCCCTTCCTTCTGCAGTTTATATTTCTTCTAGTTCTATTCTTTCTTTTTCTATTTTCTCCTTCAACGTATGTTGATCCTTCTTGGCTTGTCTTGGTTTCATGAATTTCATATTCATTTCATGTCCCTCATGCCTAAAATAAAGGGAACATTCATCAAGATTGAGCGTTTTAAAATGAAGCCATGCCCATCTCAAAAGAAGATGACAAGAGTTCGTGGGAACAATATCACATAATACTTCTATTACACATATTCCTGTACTGAATTTGATCCTTGCTTGATTCGGATGAAAGCTTGTTGGTAACTTGAGTTTCTCCACCAATCTTTGGCTTACAACATTGTTGTCGCTTTCGTAAACGAATGCAAGTAAACATCGGTGACCTTCGATTAAACACATTGTTGTCTACTACCTTTTCCATAATCATTTTCTTTACTTCCTTTTCTTTTTCTTCAATTTCCCTTCCTTCTGCAGTTTATTTTTCTTCTTTTTCTATTCTTTCTTTTTCTATTTTCTCCTTCAACGTATGTTGATCCTTCTTGGCTTCTCTTGGTGTCATAAATTTCAACTTCATTTCATGTCCATCATGCCTCAAATAAAGGGAACGTTCATCAAGATTGAGCGTTGTAAAATGAAGCCATGCCCATCTCAAAAGAAGATGACAAGGGTTCGTGGGAGCAATATCACATAATACTTCTTCCACACATTGTCTTGTACTGAATTTGATCCTTGCTTGATTCGGATGAAAGCTTGTTGGTAACTTGAGTTTCTCCACCAATCTTTGGCTTACAACATTGTTGTCGCTTTCGTAAACGAATGCAACTAAACATGGGTAACCTTCGATTAAACACATTGTTGTCTACTACCTTTTCCATAATCATTTTCTTTACTTCCTTTTCTTTTTCTTCAATTTCCCTTCCTTCTGCAGTTTATTTTTCTTCATTTTCTATTCTTTCTTTTTCTATTTTCTCCTTCAACATATGTTGATCCTTCTTGGCTTGTCTTGGTGTCATGAATTTCAAATTCATTTCATGTCCCTCATGCCTCAAATAAAGGGAACATTAATCAAGATTGAGCGTTTTAAAATGAAGCCATGCCCATCTCAAAAGAAGATGACAAGAGTTCGTGGGAACAATATCACATAATACTTCTATTACACATATTCCTGTACTGAATTTGATCCTTGCTTGATTCGGATGAAAGCTTGTTGGTAACTTGAGTTTCTCCACCAATCTTTGGCTTACAACATTGTTGTCGCTTTCGTAAACGAATGCAACTAAACATGGGTAACCTTCGATTAAACACATTGTTGTCTACTACCTTTTCCATAACCATTTTCTTTACTTCCTTTTCTTTTTCTTCAATTTCCCTTCCTTCTGCAGTTTATTTTTCTTCTTTTTCTATTCTTTCTTTTTCTATTTTCTCCTTCAACGTATGTTGATCCCTCTTGGCTTCTCTTGGTGTCATAAATTTCAACTTCATTTCATGTCCGTCATGCCTCAAATAAAGGGAACGTTCATCAAGATTGAGCATTGTAAAAGTAAGCCATGCCCATCTCAAAAGAAGATGACAAGGGTTCGTGGGAGCAATATCACATAATACTTCTTTCACACATTGTCTTGTACTGAATTTGATCCTTGCTTGATTCGGTTGAAAGTTTGTTGGTAACTTGAGTTTCTCCAACAATCTTTGGCTTACAACATTGTTGTCGCTTTCATAAACGAATGCAACTAAACATGGGGGCCTTCGATTAAACACCTTGTTCTCTACTACCTTTTCCATAATCTTTTTCTTTACTTCCTTTTCTTTTTCTTCAATTTCCCTTCCTTCTACAGTTTATATTTCTTCTTTTTCTATTCTTTCTTTTTCTATTTTCTCCTTCAACGTATGTTGATCCTTCTTAGCTTCTCTTGGAGTCATAAATTTCAACTTCATTTCATGTCTATCATGCCTCAAATAAAGGGAACGTTCATCAAGATTGAGCATTGTAAGATGAAGCCATGCCCATCTCAAAAGAAGATGACAAGGGTTCGTGGGAGCAATATCACATAATACTTCTTCCACACATTGTCTTGTACTGAATTTGATCCCTGCTTGATTCGGATGAAAGCTTGTTGGTAATTTGAGTTTTTCACCAATCTTTGGCTTACAACATTGTTGTCACTTTCATAAACGAATGCAACTAAACATGGGTGGCCTTCGATTAAACACCTTGTTCTCTACTACCTTTTCCATAATCTTTTTCTTTACTTCCTTTTCTTTTTCTTCAATTTCCCCTCCTTCTACAGTTTATATTTCTTCTTTTTTCTATTTTCTCCTTCAACGTATGTTGATCCTTCTTGGCTTGTCTTGGTGTCATGAATTTAAAATTCATTTCATGTCCCTCATGCCTCAAATAAAGGAAACATTCATCAAGATTGAGCGTTGTAAAATGAAGCCATGCCCATCTCAAAAGAAGATGACAAGGGTTCGTGGGAGCAATATCACATAATACTTCTTCCACACATTGTCTTGTACTGAATTTGATCCTTGCTTGATTCGGATGAAAGCTTGTTGGTAACTTGAATTTCTCCACCAATCTTTGGCTTACAACATTGTTGTCGCTTTCATAAACGAATGCAACTAAACATGGGTGGCCTTCGATTAGACACCTTGTTCTCTACTACCTTTTCCATAATCTTTTTCTTTACTTCCTTTTCTTTTTCTTCAATTTCCCTTCCTTCTACAATCTATATTTCTTCTTTTTCTATTCTTTCTTTTTCTATTTTCTCCTTCAACGTATGTTGATCCTTCTTGGCTTGTCTTGGTGTCATGAATTTCAAATTCATTTCATGTCCCTCATGCCTCAAATAAAGGAAACATTCATCAAGATTGAGCGTTGTAAAATGAAGCCATGCCCATATCGAAAGAAGATGACAAGGGTTCGTGGGAGCTATATCACATAATACTTCTTCCACACATTGTCTTGTACTGAATTTGATCCTTGCTTGATTCGGATGAAAGCTTGTTGGTAACTCGAGTTTCTCCACCAATCTTTGGCTTACAACATTGTTGTCGCTTTCATAAACGAATGCAACTAAACATGGGTGGCCTTCGATTAAACACCTTGTTCTCTACTACCTTTTCCATAATCTTTTTCTTTACTTCCTTTTCTTTTTCTTCAATTTCCCTTCCTTCTGCAGTTTATATTTCTTCTTTTTCTATTCTTTGTTTTTCTATTTTCTCCTTCAACGTATGTTGATCCTTCTTGGCTTGTCTTGGTGTCATGAATTTCAAATTCATTTCATGTCCCTCATGCCTCAAATAAAGGAAACATTCATCAAGATTGAGCGTTGTAAAATGAAGCCATGCCCATCTGAAAAGAAGATGACAAGGGTTCGTGATGAAGGATTGACCCCAACCAAGGATGAAGGCACATGCTTAAGAAGAATAAGCATGTTTAGAAAGGAAGTTCACTAATCCTTCATCCATTTCATTTGTGTTTTTTATTTTTTATTCCCTAAGTTGACTTAGTTGAATCAACTTTAGTTGACTTGTTGACCTTTGACTAGGTTTGACTTGTTGACTATAGTTGACTTGACTTAAGCCAACATGCTAATCTATGTTTATTTGCTTTGTAGGTTAATTAGGAGTAAGAAAGCAATGCTAGGTGGCGCATGGTGATTGGGGAGCATAAATGATGTGGATGAGAGAGTAAAGCAAAGGCATAAAGCATAAAGTAAAAGGCATAAAACAAGTGTACCTATGTACCTTTGGTCTCCTTTGTTTTTAGCACACTTTGGCCACTTTTTGGAGACATATGAGACACATTCTTTGTCTCCTTTTGTGCTAGAACGAAATTAGCTTTGCACACACCATAGTTGGCTCTTTTGTCTCTCATTTTTGTAACCTTATTTGACCTAGTTTCTAGAAGCTAGGGTTAGGTGTTTGTAGAGACATCCTTAGGTGTCTTTTATTTTCTTAGAGGCCCCTAAACTCTTCTATATAAGGGGTGCTCCTAGACATGTAAAAGGGTTGAACATTTTGAAGTAAAAACACTCTTGTGTCTCAACCATTTGTGAGAGTTTCCTCCCTTGGGAGTGAATACTTTTAAGCCTTATCTTGCATAGCAAGTGGCGGCACACATCCACTCATCTTCAAGGTTGTCATGGCTTCTAGCCTAGTCTTGTAGTGGCGTGCTTCTCACATTTTTACCATTTCTTTCCTTTCCATTTTATGTTTTCTTCTTCCTTTAATTGTTCTTGGTTTTCTATGGTTTATGTGCTTTCCATTTCCTTTTTGTTTTGAATCAATCCATCATCTTCTTCTCTTGAGCTTTGTGAAAGGAACCTTCACATCTAGATAGCTTGCTATCTTAATGTCCAGTGGGGATTTTGCTTAGCTTTCTTAATTAACTCACACCATATTCAATAATCTTAAAAAGGAACAAGATAATCCTTCATCATTTGGTATCTAGAGCCTAGGTTATCTTGAATATGGTGTTTTTCATGTTCTAACCTTGTCTTGTGTAGCTATCTTTTAATGGTCCACATAAAAACAATGCTGGCGAAACTGTTCACGATTTTAAAAGATTAAACTGCACCTGCTCAATGGTCCAAAAATTACGTTCTTGATGTCAAAAGAAAGCTCTGTGAGTCTAGTTTCTAACAAAAAAAGAACCAATGCATTTGGAGTTCTGTGGAGAGAGTTATGATTGAAATAGTGAGCAAAGGTCAGAGCTGCCAAGATCACCGCGAATCAACGTTTTCCAGGTTATGTTGGGCAGTTTTGGCTACTGTTTTTGTTACTCTTCTTACTCCTAAATGTGGTTGGATAACATGTCTTTGGATGCTTAGTCTTTGAGCCTCAAATCCATGAGTTTAAATGCATGATAGCTACATGTTTATGTCTTTGTGTATGTCATGTTGAGTCTTTAAATGTGTATAACTTTTGCTTGAGTCATATGTCATATGCTTCTTTGAGTTTTCTTATTCTTGTTTCTAAGTATTTGAGCTATTGCATGAGATCTATGCCTTTTGTTGTAGCATGCTCCTTGAAATTGATTTTGACCTAATTTTTAAGGAACTAAGTGTTCAAGACACCCTAAAATATCCTTCTCATCATCTTAAGTACCTAGTTTTGAAAAGAAAAATAATTTTCATGACCAAAAACAGTTTGGCCGAGAGCTAATGTGTTGCTTGGTGAATCCATTTGGCCATTTTTACTAGGTGTTATGCTACCAAATTTTATACTTGGATTTTGGGTGATATTGGCAAATTAGTTCCATGCTTTAACTTGGTTATGATCTTTCTTGGTGTATGCATAATTTGAGGTATAATCTTGGCTTGTTCAAATGCTTTCCATAGAGTCTTTAAAAGTGTTTTTCATTGCTTTAGTCTTGTTCAAGTTTTGTCTTTAAAACAAAATTTCCTTAGAAGTTAAACTTTCTTGTTTTTGTGTTTTTCTTGCTTGTCACTAGGTGTTCTTTGTTGTGTCATAGTAGTTTTCTTTTCTTGAAACTCTTGGGATGTTGTGGCCGAATCACTTGTCTTGCATTTGAAAGGTTTTGAACAAGTTTTTAAAAGTGTTTGCTTCACTCCTTTGGTGGATTTTGAGTGCTAGCCTTGCCTTGTTACTTTGGGAGAGTGATCTAAACACTTGGGTTGCAATTTTGGGTTGGATTTGGTCTCGGTTTTCATGTTTTCTAACCTTTAATCCATTTATTTTGTCTCGGATTTGAGTGTTTTTGTTGTAGGAATCATGGCAAGTTCATCAAATGCACCTACTCCAAACAAAAATAATACATTGATGAGATTGCTTCGGGATTTGGAGTTGTCTAGGAAGGAGTCCTTTGAACAATTGAGAAAAGACAAGGAGCAAAGTGACCTAAGAATCCAAGAGCACATTAAAAGGCTTGAAGCTAAAGAGCAAGAAAGAGAGGCTAGGAAAAGAGGGCATTCTAGGCGCAACCCATCATAAGAGATGGAAACTCCAAAGATTCCTAAGTTCTATGGAGGAAGTGATCCCAAAGTCTTCCTTGATTGGGAAGCTAAAGTTGATCAAATTTTCAATGAAAATGATGTAAAGGATCAAACACAAGTTGATCTAGTAGTTTTAGGATTTTTAGAGTATGCCAATACTTGGTGGCATAAAGTTTGTAAGAATTATGACCAAGGGCCACCCGCGGCTTCTTGGATGGACATTAAAACTCTTATGCGCGCTAGATTTGTTCCTCCCTCCTATAGGAAGGAACTTCTTTTGAAGCTCCAAAGGCTTCACCAAGGTTCTATGAGTGTGAGTGAGTACTTTAAAGAATTAGAGTCTCAAATGCATAGGGTTGAAATAAAAGAAACTAACAAAGAGAAAATAAAAAGATTTGTGAGTGGTCTTAGGAGAGACATACAAGATTTAGTAGAGTTATATGAGTACTCCTCTCTTGACAAAGTTTTACATTTGGCCATCAAAGTTGAAACTCAATTGCAAAAGAAAAAAGAGGCCAAGAGGAGTGGTTCATACAATGACTACTATTCTAGTACTTGGAAAGATAAAGAAAGAAAACATGATAAATCACCACTCAAGAGTTCCAAAGACCCACCTCCTAGGACTAATTCGTCTAGGCCTTCTAATGAAACTCCTAATTCTTCTCAAGGTATAAGGACAAGTTCTATAAAATGTTTTAAGTGTTTGGGATATGGGCACATAGCTTCAAATTGTCCCACCAAAAGAATCATGGCCTTAAACCTTAAAAAAGAAGTAAAGAGTGAACATTCTTCTCTCCCTTCCCCCAAAAGTACTTCTTCCCACACTTCTTCTTCAAGTGAAAGGATTAAACCCCTTGAAGGTGGATTGTTAATGATAAGGCACCAATTAAGACAAGTTTCCAAGGAACTTGACCCTTCTCAAAGACAAAACATTTTTCATTCAAGGTGCCATATCAATGACAAACTATGTCCCCTCCTCATAGATAATGGAAGTTGTGTAAATGTGGCTAGCACAAGGGTTGTGGACAAGCTTGGCTTGAAAACTATCCCTCATCCAAGCCCTACAAGCTATCATGGCTTAAGGAAGAAGATATTAAAGTAACTCAACAAGTCCTCATTAACTTTTCAATTGGAAATTTTAAAGATGAGGTGTTATGTGATGTTGTGCCTATGGAAGCAACTCATATTTTGCTAGGTAGGCCATGGCAATTTGATAGAAAAGTCTTTTATGATGGCCATGCTAACACCTATGCTTTCTCCTTCCAAGGCAAGAAGTTCACACTCCTACCTCTATCACCCAATCAAGCAAATGAGGACCAAAATAAAGTGAAAGATAAGAGAAAAGATGAAAAAGAAAAAGAGCAAGTTACCTCCAAAGTGTTACTTGCCTCTAAAAAAAGCTTTCCAAAGCAAGATGGACATCACCATTCTTTCTTCCCATGCAAGGCTCAAAAGGAAGACCCAATGCGTAAGCATGCGAAGAAGAGTGGTCTAGAAAAGAGGGATGGCCTAACAAAAGCTAGGGGTAGTACCCTTAGAAAAGATGGACAAGAGCTCATAAAAGGGAGGCGCAAAACCTTCCCCAAATCAAGTCAAGCTCCATCTACAAAGGCTTAAAGAATTTGTGGTCAAATTCTCTCCAAGAAGGGGAGGATGATGAAGGATTGACCCCAACCAAGGATGAAGGCACATGCTTAAGAAGAATAAGCATGTTTAGAAAGGAAGTTCACTAATCCTTCATCCATTTCATTTGTGTTTTTTATTTTTGATTCCCTAAGTTGACTTAGTTGAATCAACTTTAGTTGACTTGTTGACCTTTGACTAGGTTTGACATGTTGACTATAGTTGACTTGACTTAAGCCAACATGCTAATCTATGTTTATTTGCTTTGTAGGTTAATTAGGAGTAAGAAAGCAATGCTAGGTGGCGCATGGTGATTGGGGAGCATAAATGATGTGGATGAGAGAGTAAAGCAAAGGCATAAAGCATAAAGTAAAAGGCATAAAACAAGTGTACCTATGTACCTTTGGTCTCCTTTGTTTTTAGCACACTTTGGCCACTTTTTGGAGACATATGAGACACATTCTTTGTCTCCTTTTGTGCTAGAACGAAATTAGCCTTGCACACACCATAGTTGGCTCTTTTGTCTCTCATTTTTGTAACCTTATTTGACCTAGTTTCTAGAAGCTAGGGTTAGGTGTTTGTAGAGACATCCTTAGGTGTCTTTTATTTTCTTAGAGGCCCTTAAACTCTTCTATATAAGGGGTGCTCCTAGACATGTAAAAGGGTTGAACATTTTGAAGTAAAAACACTCTTGTGTCTCAACCATTTGTGAGAGTTTCCTCCCTTGGGAGTGAATACTTTTAAGCCTTATCTTGCATAGCAAGTGGCGGCACACATCCACTCATCTTCAAGGTTGTCATGGCTTCTAGCCTAGCCTTGTAGTGGCGTGCTTCTCACATTTTTACCATTTCTTTCCTTTCCATTTTATGTTTTCTTCTTCCTTTAATTGTTCTTGGTTTTCTATGGTTTATGTGCTTTCCATTTCCTTTTTGTTTTGAATCAATCCATCATCTTCTTCTCTTGAGCTTTGTGAAAGGAACCTTCACATCTAGATAGCTTGCTATCTTAATGTCCAGTGGGGATTTCGCTTAGCTTTCTTAATTAACTCACACCATATTCAATAATCTTAAAAAGGAACAAGATAATCCTTCATCAGTTCGTGGGAGCAATATCACATAATACTTCTTCCACACATTGTCTTGTACTGAATTTGATCCCTGCTTGATTCGGATGAAAGCTTGTTGGTAATTTGAGTTTTTCACCAATCTTTGGCTTACAACATTGTTGTCACTTTCATAAACGAATGCAACTAAACATGGGTGGCCTTCGATTAAACACCTTGTTCTCTACTACCTTTTCCATAATCTTTTTCTTTACTTCCTTTTCTTTTTCTTCAATTTCCCCTCCTTCTACAGTTTATATTTCTTCTTTTTTCTATTTTCTCCTTCAACGTATGTTGATCCTTCTTGGCTTGTCTTGGTGTCATGAATTTAAAATTCATTTCATGTCCCTCATGCCTCAAATAAAGGAAACATTCATCAAGATTGAGCGTTGTAAAATGAAGCCATGCCCATCTCAAAAGAAGATGACAAGGGTTCGTGGGAGCAATATCACATAATACTTCTTCCACACATTGTCTTGTACTGAATTTGATCCTTGCTTGATTCGGATGAAAGCTTGTTGGTAACTTAAGTTTCTCCACCAATCTTTGGCTTACAACATTGTTGTCGCTTTCATAAACGAATGCAACTAAACATGGGTGGCCTTCGATTAAACACCTTGTTCTCTACTACCTTTTCCATAATCTTTTTCTTTAGTTCCTTTTCTTTTTCTTCAATTTCCCCTCCTTCTACAGTTTATATTTCTTCTTTTTCTATTCTTTCTTTTTTCTATTTTCTCCTTCAACGTATGTTGATCCTTCTTGGCTTGTCTTGGTGTCATGAATTTCAAATTCATTTCATGTCCCTCATGCCTCAAATAAAGGAAACATTCATCAAGATTGAGCGTTGTAAAATGAAGCCATGCCCATCTCAAAAGAAGATTACAAGGGTTCGTGGGAGCAATATCACATAATACTTCTTCCACACATTGTCTTGTACTGAATTTGATCCTTGCTTGATTCGGATGAAAGCTTGTTGGTAAGTTGAGTTTCTCCACCAATCTTTGGCTTACAACATTGTTGTCGCTTTCATAAACGAATGGAACTAAACATTGGTGGCCTTCGATTAAACACCTTGTTCTCTACTACCTTTTCCATAATCTTTTTCTTTACTTCCTATTCTTTTTCTTCAATTTCCCTTCCTTCTACAATCTATATTTCTTCTTTTTCTATTCTTTCTTTTTCTATTTTCTCCTTCAACGTATGTTGATCCTTCTTGGCTTGTCTTGGTGTCATGAATTTCAAATTCATTTCATGTCCCTCATGCCTCAAATAAAGGAAACAATCATCAAGATTGAGCGTTGTAAAATGAAGCCATGCCCATCTCAAAAGAAGATGATGAGAGTTCGTGGGAACAATATCACATAATACTTGTATTACACATTGTCCTGTACTGAATTTGATCCTTGCTTGATTCAGATGAAAGCTTGTTGGTAACTTGAGTTTCTCCACCAATCTTTGGCTTACAACATTGTTGTCGCTTTCGTAAACGAATGCAACTAAACATGGGTGACCTTCGATTAAACACATTGTTCTCTACTACCTTTTCCATAATCATTTTCTTAACTTCCTTTTCTTTTTCTTCAATTTCCCTTCCTTCTGCAGTTTATTTTTCTTCTTTTTCTATTCTTTCTTTTTCTATTTTCTCCTTCAACGTATGTTGATCCTTCTTGGCTTCTCTTGGTGTCATAAATTTCAACTTCATTTCATGTCCGTCATGCCTCAAATAAAAGGAACGTTCATCAAGATTGAGCATTGTAAAATGAAGCCATGCCATCTCAAAAGAAGATGACAAGGGTTCGTGGGAGCAATATCACATAATACTTCTTTCACACATTGTCTTGTACTGAATTTGATCCTTGCTTGATTCGGATGAAAGCTTGTTGGTAACTTGAGTTTCTCCACCAATCTCTGGCTTACAACATTGTTGTCGCTTTCGTAAACGAATGGAACTAAACATGGGTGGCCTTCGATTAAACACCTTGTTCTCTACTACCTTTTCCATAATCTTTTTCTTTACTTCCTTTTCTTTTTCTTCAATTTCCCCTCCTTCTACAGTTTATATTTCTTCTTTTTCTATTCTTTCTTTTTTCTATTTTCTCCTTCAACGTATGTTGATCCTTCTTGGCTTGTCTTGGTGTCATGAATTTCAATTTCATTTCATGTCCCTCATGCCTCAAATAAAAGGAACGTTCATCAAGATTGAGCATTGTAAAATGAAGCCATGCCATCTCAAAAGAAGATGACAAGGGTTCGTGGGAGCAATATCACATAATACTTCTTTCACACATTGTCTTGTACTGAATTTGATCCTTGCTTGATTCGGATGAAAGCTTGTTGGTAACTTGAGTTTCTCCACCAATCTCTGGCTTACAACATTGTTGTCGCTTTCGTAAACGAATGGAACTAAACATGGGTGGCCTTCGATTAAACACCTTGTTCTCTACTACCTTTTCCATAATCTTTTTCTTTACTTCCTTTTCTTTTTCTTCAATTTCCCCTCCTTCTACAGTTTATATTTCTTCTTTTTCTATTCTTTCTTTTTTCTACTTTCTCCTTCAACGTATGTGGATCCTTCTTGGCTTGTCTTGGTGTCATGAATTTCAAATTCATTTCATGTCCCTCATGCCTCAAATAAAGGAAACATTCATCAAGATTGAGCGTTGTAAAATGAAGCCATGCCCATCTCAAAAGAAGATGACAAGGGTTCGTGGGAGCAATATCACATAATACTTCTTCCACACATTGTCTTGTACTGAATTTGAACCTTGCTTGATTCGGATGAAAGCTTGTTGGTAACTTGAGTTTCTCCACCAATCTTTGGCTTACAACATTGTTGTCGCTTTCGTAAACGAATGCAACTAAACATGGGTGGCCTTCGATTAAACACCTTGTTCTCTACTACCTTTTCCATAATCTTTTTCTTTACTTCCTTTTCTTTTTCTTCAATTTCCCCTCCTTCTACAGTTTATATTTCTTCTTTTTCTATTCTTTCTTTTTTCTATTTTCTCCTTCAACGTATGTTGATCCTTCTTGGCTTGTCTTGGTGTCATGAATTTCAAATTCATTTCATGTCCCTCATGCCTCAAATAAAGGAAACATTCATCAAGATTGAGCGTTGTAAAATGAAGCCATGCCCATCTCAAAAGAAGATGACAAGGGTTCGTGGGAGCAATATCACATAATACTTCTTCCACACATTGTCTTGTACTGAATTTGATCCTTGCTTGATTCGGTTGAAAGTTTGTTGGTAACTTGAGTTTCTCCACCAATCTTTGGCTTACAACATTGTTGTCGCTTTCATAAACGTATGCAAGTAAACATGGGGGCCTTCGATTAAACACTTTTTCTTTACCTCCTTTTCTTTTTCTTCAATTTCCCTTCCTTCTACAATTTATATTTCTTCTTCTTTTATTCTTTCTTTTTCTATTTTCTCCTTCAACGTATGTTGATCCTTCTTGGCTTCTCCTGGTGTCATAAATTTCAAATTCATTTCATGTCCCTCATGCCTCAAATAAAGGGAACATTAATCAAGATTGAGCGTTTTAAAATGAAGCCATGCCCATCTCAAAAGAAGATGACAAGAGTTCGTGGGAACAATATCACATAATACTTCTATTACAAATTGTCCTGTATTGAATTTGAACCTTGCTTGATTCGGATGAAAGCTTGTTGGTAACTTGAGTTTCTCCACCAATCTTTGGCTTACAACATTGTTGTCGCTTTCATAAACGAATGCAACTAAACATGGGTGGCCTTCGATTAAACACCTTGTTCTCTACTACCTTTTCCATCATCTTTTTCTTTACTTCCTTTTCTTTTTCTTCAATTTCCCTTCCTTCTACAGTTTATATTTCTTCTTCTTTTATTCTTTCTTTTTCTATTTTCTCCTTCAACGTATGTTGATCCTTCTCGGCTTCTCCTGGTGTCATAAATTTCAAATTCATTTCATGTCCCTCATGCCTCAAATAAAGGGAACATTCATCAAGATTGAGCGTTTTAAAATGAAGCCATGCCCATCCTAAAAGAAGATGACAAGGGTTCGTGGGAGTAATATCACATAATACTTCTTTCACACATTGTCTTGTACTGAATTTGATCCTTGCTTGATTCGGTTGAAAGTTTGTTGGTAACTTGAGTTTGTCCACCAATCTTTGGCTTACAACATTGTTGTCGCTTTCATAAACGAATGCAAGTAAACATGGGGGCCTTCGATTAAACACCTTGTTCTCTACTACCTTTTCCATAATCTTTTTCTTTACTTCCTTTTCTTTTTCTTCAATTTCCCTTCCTTCTACAGTTTATATTTCTCCTTTTTCTATTCTTTCTTTTTCTATTTTCTCCTTCAACGTATGTTGATCCTTCTTGGCTTGTCTTGGTGTCATGAATTTCAAATTAATTTCATGTCCCTCATGCCTCAAATAAAGGGAACATTCATCAAGATTGAGCGTTTTAAAATGAAGCCATGCCCATCTCAAAAGAAGATGACAAGAGTTCGTGGGAACAATATCACATAATACTTCTATTACAAATTGTCCTGTATTGAATTTGATCCTTGCTTGATTCGGATGAAAGCTTGTTGGTAACTTGAGTTTCTCCACCAATCTTTGGCTTACAACATTGTTGTCGCTTTCGTAAACGAATGCAACTAAACATGGGTGACCTTCGATTAAACACATTGTTCTCTACTACCTTTTCCATAATCATTTTCTTTACTTCCTTTTCTTTTTCTTCAATTTCCCTTCCTTCTGCAGTTTATTTTTCTTCTTTTTCTATTCTTTCTTTTTCTATTTTCTCCTTCAACGTATGTTGATCCTTCTTGGCTTCTCTTGGTGTCATAAATTTCAACTTCATTTCATGTCCGTCATGCCTCAAATAAAAGGAACGTTCATCAAGATTGAGCATTGTAAAATGAAGCCATGCCCATCTCAAAAGAAGATGACAAGGGTTCGTGGGAGTAATATCACATAATACTTCTTTCACACATTTTCTTGTACTGAATTTGATCCTTGCTTGATTCGGTTGAAAGTTTGTTGGTAACTTGAGTTTCTCCACCAATCTTTGGCTTACAACATTGTTGTCGCTTTCATAAACGAATGCAAGTAAACATGGGGGCCTTCGATTAAACACTTTTTCTTTACCTCCTTTTCTTTTTCTTCAATTTCCCTTCCTTCTACAGTTTATATTTCTTCTTCTTTTATTCTTTCTTTTTCTATTTTCTCCTTCAACGTATGTTGATCCTTCTCGGCTTCTCCTGGTGTCATAAATTTCAAATTCATTTCATGTCCCTCATGCCTCAAATAAAGGGAACATTCATCAAGATTGAGCGTTTTAAAATGAAGCCATGCCTATCTCAAAAGAAGATGATGAGAGTTCGTGGGAACAATATCACATAATACTTCTTTCACACATTGTCCTGTACTGAATTTCATCCTTGCTTGGTTCGGATGAAAGCTTGTTGGTAACTTGAGTTTCTCCACCAATCTTTGGCTTACAACATTGTTGTCGCTTTCATAAACGAATGCAACTAAACATGGGTGGCATTCGATTAAACACCTTGTTCTCTACTACCTTTTCCATAATCTTTTTCTTTACTTCCTTTTCTTTTTCTTCAATTTCCCTTTCTTCTGCAGTTTATTTTTCTTCTTTTTCTATTCTTTCTTTTTCTATTTTCTCCTTCAACGTATGTTGATCCTTCTTGGCTTCTCTTGGTGTCATAAATTTCAACTTCATTTCATGTCCGTCATGCCTCAAATAAAGGGAACGTTCATCAAGATTGAGCATTGTAAAATGAAGCCATGCCCATCTCAAAAGAAGATGACAAGGGTTCGTGGGAGCAATATCACATAATACTTCTTTCACACATTGTCTTGTACTGAATTTGATCCTTGCTTGATTCGGTTGAAAGTTTGTTGGTAACTTGAGTTTCTCCACCAATCTTTGGCTTACAACATTGTTGTCGCTTTCATAAACGAATGCAAGTAAACATGGGGGCCTTCGATTAAACACATTTTCTTTACCTCCTTTTCTTTCTCTTCAATTTCCCTTCCTTCTACAGTTTATATTTCTTCTTCTTTTATTCTTTCTTTTTCTATTTTCTCCTTCAACGTATGTTGATCCTTCTTGGCTTCTCCTGGTGTCATAAATTTCAAATTCATTTCATGTCCCTCATGCCTCAAATAAAGGGAACATTCATCAAGATTGAGCGATTTAAAATGAAGCCATGCCCATCTCAAAAGAAGATGATGAGAGTTCGTGGGAACAATATCACATAATACTTCTTTCACACATTGTCCTGTACTGAATTTCATCCTTGCTTGGTTCGGATGAAAGCTTGTTGGTAACTTGAGTTTCTCCACCAATCTTTGGCTTACAACATTGTTGTCGCTTTCAAAAAGGAAGGCAACTAAACATGGGTGGCTTTCGATTAAACACCTTGTTCTCTACTACCTTTTCCATAATCTTTTTCTTTACTTCCTTTTCTTTTTCTTCAATTTCTCTTCCTTCTATAGTTTATATTTCTCCTTCTTCTATTCTTTCTTTTTCTATTTTCTCCTTCAACGTATGTTGATCCTTCTTGGCTTGTCTTGGTGTCATGAATTTCAAATTCATTTCATGTCCCTCATGCCTCAAATAAAGGGAACATTCATCAAGATTGAGCGTTTTAAAATGAAGCCATGCCCATCTCAAAAGAAGATGACAAGAGTTCGTGGGAACAATATCACATAATACTTCTATTACACATTGTCCTGTACTGAATTTGATCCTTGCTTGATTCGGATGAAAGCTTGTTGGTAACTTGAGTTTCTCCACCAATCTTTGGCTTACAACATTGTTGTCGCTTTCGTAAACGAATGCAACTAAACATGGGTGACCTTCGATTAAACACATTGTTCTCTACTACCTTTTCCATAATCATTTTCTTTACTTCCTTTTCTTTTTCTTCAATTTCCCTTCCTTCTGCAGTTTATTTTTCTTCTTTTTCTATTCTTTCTTTTTCTATTTTCTCCTTCAACGTATGTTGATTCTTCTTGGCTTCTCTTGGTGTCATAAATTTCAACTTCATTTCATGTCCGTCATGCCTCAAATAAAGGGAACGTTCATCAAGATTGAGCATTGTAAAATGAAGCCATGCCCATCTCAAAAGAAGATGACAAGGGTTCGTGGGAGCAATATCACATAATACTTCTTTCACACATTGTCTTGTACTGAATTTGATCCTTGCTTGATTCGGTTGAAAGTTTGTTGGTAACTTGAGTTTCTCCACCAATCTTTGGCTTACAACATTGTTGTCGCTTTCATAAACGAATGCAAGTAAACATGGGGGCCTTCTATTATACACATTTTCTTTACCTCCTTTTCTTTTTCTTCAATTTCCCTTCTTTCTACAGTTTATATTTCTTCTTCTTTTATTCTTTCTTTTTCTATTTTCTCCTTCAACGTATGTTGATCCTTCTCGGCTTCTCCTGGTGTCATAAATTTCAAATTCATTTCATGTCCCTCATGCCTCAAATAAAGGGAACATTCATCAAGATTGAGCGTTTTAAAATGAAGCCATGCCCATCTCAAAAGAAGATGATGAGAGTTCGTGGGAACAATATCACATAATACTTCTTTCACACATTGTCCTGTACTGAATTTGATCCTTGCTTGGTTCGGATGAAAGCTTGTTGGTAACTTGAGTTTCTCCACCAATCTTTGGCTTACAACATTGTTGTCGCTTTCATAAACGAATGCAACTAAACATGGGTGGCTTTCGATTAAACACCTTGTTCTCTACTACCTTTTCCATAATCTTTTTCTTTACTTCCTTTTCTTTTTCTTCAATTTCCCTTCCTTCTGCAGTTTATTTTTCTTCTTTTCCTATTCTTTCTTTTTCTATTTTCTCCTTCAACGTATGTTGATCCTTCTTGGCTTCTCTTGGTGTCATAAATTTCAACTTCATTTCATGTCCGTCATGCCTCAAATAAAGGGAACGTTCATCAAGATTGAGCATTGTAAAATGAAGCCATGCCCATCTCAAAAGAAGATGACAAGGGTTCGTGGGAGCAATATCACATAATACTTCTTTCACACATTGTCTTGTACTGAATTTGATCCTTGCTTGATTCGGATGAAAGCTTGTTGGTAACTTGAGTTTCTCCACCAATCTCTGGCTTACAACATTGTTGTCGCTTTCGTAAACGAATGCAACTAAACATGGGTGGCTTTCGATTAAACACCTTGTTCTCTACTACCTTTTCCATAATCTTTTTCTTTACTTCCTTTTCTTTTTCTTCAATTTCCCTTCCTTTTACAATCTATATTTCTTCTTTTTCTATTCTTTCTTTTTCTATTTTCTCCTTCAACGTATGTTGATCCTTCTTGGCTTGTCTTGGTGTCATGAATTTCAAATTCATTTCATGTCCCTCATGCCTCAAATAAAGGGAACATTCATCAAGATTGAGCGTTTTAAAATGAAGCCATGCCCATCTCAAAAGAAGATGATGAGAGTTCGTGGGAACAATATCACATAATACTTCTTTCACACATTGTCCTGTACTGAATTTCATCCTTGCATGGTTCGGATGAAAGCTTGTTGGTAACTTGAGTTTCTCCACCAATCTTTGGCTTACAACATTGTTGTCGCTTTCATAAACGAATGCAACTAAACATGGGTGGCCTTCGATTAAACACCTTGTTCTCTACTACCTTTTCCATAATCTTTTTCTTTACTTCCTTTTCTTTTTCTTCAATTTCCCTTCCTTTTACAATCTATATTTCTTCTTTTTCTATTCTTTCTTTTTCTATTTTCTCCTTCAACGTATGTTGATCCTTCTTGGCTTGTCTTGGTGTCATGAATTTCAAATTCATTTCATGTCCCTCATGCCTCAAATAAAGGGAACATTCATCAAGATTGAGCGTTTTAAAATGAAGCCATGCCCATCTCAAAAGAAGATGACAAGGATTCGTGGGAACAATATCACATATTACTTCTATTACACATTTTCATGTACTGAATTTGATCCTTGCTTGATTCGGATGAAAACTTGTTGGTAACTTGAGTTTCTCCACCAATCTTTGGCTTACAACATTGTTGTCGCTTTCGTAAACGAATGCAACTAAACATGGGTGACCTTCGATTAAACACATTGTTCTCTACTACCTTTTCCATAATCATTTTCTTTACTTCCTTTTCTTTTTCTTCAATTTCCCTTCCTTCTGCAGTTTATTTTTCTTCTCTTTCTATTCTTTCTTTTTCTATTTTCTCCTTCAACGTATGTTGATCCTTCTTGGCTTGTCTTGGTGTCATGAATTTCAAATTCATTTCATGTCCCTCATGCCTCAAATAAAGGGAACATTCATCAAGATTGAGCGTTTTAAAATGAAGCCATGCCCATCTCAAAAGAAGATGACAAGAGTTCGTGGGAACAATATTACATATTACTTCTTCCACACATTATCTTGTACTGAATTTGATCCTTGCTTGATTCGGATGAAAGCTTGTTGGTAACTTGAGTTTCTCCCCCAATCTTTGGCTTACAACAGTGTTGTCGCTTCCGTAAACGAATGCAACTAAACATGGGTGACCTTCGATTAAACACATTGTTCTCTTCTACATTTTCCATAATCATTTTCTTTACTTCCTTTTCTTTTTCTTCAATTTCCCTTCCTTCTGCAGTTTATTTTTTTCTTTTTCTATTCTTTCTTTTTCTATTTTCTCCTTCAACGTATGTTGATCCTTCTTGGCTTGTCTTGGTGTCATAAATTTCAACTTCATTTCATGTCCGTCATGCCTCAAATAAAGGGAACGTTCATCAAGATTGAGCATTGTAAAATGAAGCCATGCCCATCTCAAAAGAAGATGACAAGGGTTCGTGGGAGCAATATCACATAATACTTCTTTCACACATTGTCTTGTACTGAATTTGATCCTTGCTTGATTCGGTTGAAAGTTTGTTGGTAACTTGAGTTTCTCCGCCCATCTTTGGCTTACAACATTGTTGTCGCTTTCATAAACGAATGCAACTAAACATGGGTGGCCTTCGATTAAACACCTTGTTCTCTACTACCTTTTCCATAATCTTTTTCTTTACTTCCTTTTCTTTTTCGTCAATTTCCCCTGCTTCTACAGTTTATATTTCTTCTTTTTGTATTCTTTCTTTTTTCTATTTTCTCCTTCAACGTATGTTGATCCTTCTTGGCTTGTCTTGGTGTCATGAATTTCAAATTCATTTCATGTCCCTCATGCCTCAAATAAAGGGAACATTCATCAAGATTGAGCGTTTTAAAATGAAGCCATGCCCATCTCAAAAGAAGATGATGAGAGTTCGTGGGAACAATATCACATAATACTTCTTTCACACATTGTCCTGTACTGAATTTCATCCTTGCATGGTTCGGATGAAAGCTTGTTGGTAACTTGAGTTTCTCCACCAATCTTTGGCTTACAACATTGTTGTCGCTTTCATAAACGAATGCAACTAAACATGGGTGGCTTTCGATTAAACACCTTGTTCTCTACTACCTTTTCCATAATCTTTTTCTTTACTTCCTTTTCTTTTTCTTCAATTTCCCTTCCTTCTATAGTTTATATTTCTCCTTCTTCTATTCTTTCTTTTTCTATTTTCTCCTTCAACGTATGTTGATCCTTCTTGGCTTGTCTTGGTGTCATGAATTTCAAATTCATTTCATGTCCCTCATGCCTCAAATAAAGGAAACATTCATCAAGATTGAGCGTTGTAAAATGAAGCCATGCCCATCTCAAAAGAAGATGACAAGGGTTCGTGGGAGCAATATCACATAATACTTCTTCCACACATTGTCTTGTACTGAATTTGATCCTTGCTTGATTCGGATGAAAGCTTGTTGGTAACTTGAGTTTCTCCACCAATCTTTGGCTTACAACATTGTTGTCGCTTTCATAAACGAATGCAACTAAACATGGGTGGCCTTCGATTAAACACCTTGTTCTCTACTACCTTTTCCATAATCTTTTTCTTTACTTCCTTTTCTTTTTCGTCAATTTCCCCTGCTTCTACAGTTTATATTTCTTCTTTTTGTATTCTTTCTTTTTTCTATTTTCTCCTTCAACGTATGTTGATCCTTCTTGGCTTGTCTTGGTGTCATGAATTTCAAATTCATTTCATGTCCCTCATGCCTCAAATAAAGGAAACATTCATCAAGATTGAGCGTTGTAAAATGAAGTCATGCCCATCTCAAAAGAAGATGACAAGGGTTCGTGGGAGCAATATCACATAATACTTCTTCCACACATTGTCTTGTACTGAATTTAATCCTTGCTTGATTCGGATGAAAGCTTGTTGGTAACTTGAGTTTCTCCACCAATCTTTGGCTTACAACATTGTTGTCGCTTTCATAAACGAATGCAACTAAACATGGGTGGCCTTCGATTAGACACCTTGTTCTCTACTACCTTTTCCATAATCTTTTTCTTTACTTCCTTTTCTTTTTCTTCAATTTCCCTTCCTTCTACAATCTATATTTCTTCTTTTTCTATTCTTTCTTTTTCTATTTTCTCCTTCAACGTATGTTGATCCTTCTTGGCTTGTATTGGTGTCATGAATTTCAAATTCATTTCATGTCCCTCATGCCTCAAATAAAGGAAACATTCCTCAATATTGAGAGTTGTAAAATGAATCCATGCCCATCTCAAAAGAAGATGACAAGGGTTCGTGGGAGCAATATCACATAATACTTCTTCCACACATTGTCTTGTACTGAATTTGATCCTTGCTTGATTCGGATGAAAGCTTGTTGGTAACTTGAGTTTCTCCACCAATCTTTGGCTTACAACATTGTTGTCGCTTTCATAAACGAATGCAACTAAACATGGGTGGCCTTCGATTAAACACCTTGTTCTCTACTACCTTTTCCATAATCTTTTTCTTTACTTCCTTTTCTTTTTCGTCAATTTCCCCTGCTTCTACAGTTTATATTTCTTCTTTTTGTATTCTTTCTTTTTTCTATTTTCTCCTTCAACGTATGTTGATCCTTCTTGGCTTGTCTTGGTGTCATGAATTTCAAATTCATTTCATGTCCCTCATGCCTCAAATAAAGGAAACATTCATCAAGATTGAGCGTTGTAAAATGAAGTCATGCCCATCTCAAAAGAAGATGACAAGGGTTCGTGGGAGCAATATCACATAATACTTCTTCCACACATTGTCTTGTACTGAATTTAATCCTTGCTTGATTCGGATGAAAGCTTGTTGGTAACTTGAGTTTCTCCACCAATCTTTGGCTTACAACATTGTTGTCGCTTTCATAAACGAATGCAACTAAACATGGGTGGCCTTCGATTAAACACCTTGTTCTCTACTACCTTTTCCATAATCTTTTTCTTTACTTCCTTTTCTTTTTCTTCAATTTCCCTTCCTTCTACAATCTATATTTCTTCTTTTTCTATTCTTTCTTTTTCTATTTTCTCCTTCAACGTATGTTGATCCTTCTTGGCTTGTCTTGGTGTCATGAATTTCAAATTCATTTCATGTCCCTCATGCCTCAAATAAAGGAAACATTCATCAAGATTGAGCGTTGTAAAATGAAGCCATGCCCATCTCAAAAGAAGATGACAAGGGTTCGTGGGAGCTATATCACATAATACTTCTTCCACACATTATCTTGTACTGAATTTGATCCTTGCTTGATTCGGATGAAAGCTTGTTGGTAACTTGAGTTTCTCCACCAATCTTTGGCTTACAACATTGTTGTCGCTTTCATAAACGAATGCAACTAAACATGGGTGGCCTTCGATTAAACACCTTGTTCTCTACTACCTTTTCCATAATCTTTTTCTTTACTTCCTTTTCTTTTTCTTCAATTTCCCTTCCTTCTACAGTTTATATTTCTTCTTTTTCTATTCTTTCTTTTTCTATTTTCTCCTTCAACGTATGTTGATCCTTCTTGGCTTGTCTTGGTGTCATGAATTTCAAATTCGTTTCATGTCCCTCATGCCTCAAATAAAGGAAACATTCATCAAGATTGAGCGTTGTAAAATGAAGCCATGCCCATCTCAAAAGAAGATGACAAGGGTTCGTTGGAGCTATATCACATAATACTTCTTCCACACATTATCTTGTACTGAATTTGATCCTTGCTTGATTCGGATGAAAGCTTGTTGGTAACTTGAGTTTCTCCACCAATCTTTGGCTTACAACATTGTTGTCACTTTCATAAACGAATGCAACTAAACATGGGTGGCCTTCGATTAAACACCTTGTTCTCTACTACCTTTTCCATAATCTTTTTCTTTACTTCCTTTTCTTTTTCTTCAATTTCCCTTCCTTCTACAATCTATATTTCTTCTTTTTCTATTTTCTCCTTCAACGTATGTTGATCCTTCTTGGCTTGTCTTGGTGTCATGAATTTCAAATTCATTTCATGTCCCTCATGCCTCAAATAAAGGAAACATTCATCAAGATTGAGCGTTGTAAAATGAAGCCATGCCCATCTCAAAAGAAGATGACAAGGGTTCGTGGGAGCTATATCACATAATACTTCTTCCACACATTGTCTTGTACTGAATTTGATCCTTGCTTGATTCGGATGAAAGCTTGTTGGTAACTTGAGTTTCTCCACCAATCTTTGGCTTACAACATTATTGTCGCTTTCATAAACGAATGCAACTAAACATGGGTGGCCTTCGATTAAACACCTTGTTCTCTACTACCTTTTCCATAATCTTTTTCTTTACTTCCTTTTCTTTTTCTTCAATTTCCCTTCCTTCTACAGTTTATATTTCTTCTTTTTCTATTCTTTCTTTTTTCTATTTTCTCCTTCAACGTATGTTGATCCTTCTTGGCTTGTCTTGGTGTCATGAATTTCAAATTCATTTCATGTCCCTCATGCCTCAAATAAAGGAAACATTCATCAAGATTGAGCGTTGTAAAAAGAAGCCATGCCCATCTCAAAAGAAGATGACAAGGGTTCGTGGGAGCTATATCACATAATACTTCTTCCACACATTGTCTTGTACTGAATTTAATCCTTACTTGATTCGGATGAAAGCTTGTTGGTAACTTGAGTTTCTCCACCAATCTTTGGCTTACAACATTGTTGTCGCTTTCATAAACGAATGCAACTAAACATGGGTGGCCTTCGATTAAACACCTTGTTCTCTACTACCTTTTCCATAATCTTTTTCTTTACTTCCTTTTCTTTTTCTTCAATTTCCCTTCCTTCTGCAGTTTATTTTTCTTCTTTTTCAATCTTTCTTTTTCTATTTTCTCCTTCAACGTATGTTGATCCTTCTTGGCTTGTCTTGGTGTCATAAATTTCAACTTCATTTCATGTCCCTCATGCCTCAAATAAAGGGAACGTTCATCAAGATTGAGCGTTTTAAAATGAAGCCATGCCAATCTCAAAAGAAGATGACAAGGGTTCGTGGGAGCAATATCACATAATACTTCTTCCACACATTGTCTTGTACTGAATTTGATCCTTGCTTGATTCGGATGAAAGCTTGTTGGTAATTTGAGTTTTTCACCAATCCTTAGCTTACAAACATTGTTGTCGCTTTCATAAACGAATGCAACTAAACATGGGTGGCCTTCGATTAAACACCTTGTTCTCTACTACTTTTTCCATAATCTTTTTCTTTACTTCCTTTTCTTTTTCGTCAATTTCCCCTGCTTCTACAGTTTATATTTCTTCTTTTTGTATTCTTTCTTTTTTCTATTTTCTCCTTCAACGTATGTTGATCCTTCTTGGCTTATCTTGGTGTCATGAATTTCAAATTCATTTCATGTCCCTCATGCCTCAAATAAAGGAAACATTCATCAAGATTGAGCGTTGTAAAATGAAGCCATGCCCATCTCAAAAGAAGATGACAAGGGTTCGTGGGAGCAATATCACATAATACTTCTTCGACACATTGTCTTGTACTGAATTTAATCCTTGCTTGATTCGGATGAAAGCTTGTGGGTAACTTGAGTTTCTCCACCAATCTTTGGCTTACAACATTGTTGTCGCTTTCATAAACGAATGCAACTAAACATGGGTGGCCTTCGATTAAACACCTTGTTCTCTACTACCTTTTCCATAATCTTTTTCTTTACTTCCTTTTCTTTTTCTTCAATTTCCCTTCCTTCTACAGTTTATATTTCTTCTTTTTCTATTCTTTCTTTTTTCTATTTTCTCCTTCAACGTATGTTGATCCTTCTTGGCTTGTCTTGGTGTCATGAATTTCAAATTCATTTCATGTCCCTCATGCCTCAAATAAAGGAAACATTCATCAAGATTGAGCGTTGTAAAAAGAAGCCATGCCCATCTCAAAAGAAGATGACAAGGGTTCGTGGGAGCTATATCACATAATACTTCTTCCACACATTGTCTTGTACTGAATTTAATCCTTACTTGATTCGGATGAAAGCTTGTTGGTAACTTGAGTTTCTCCACCAATCTTTGGCTTACAACATTGTTGTCGCTTTCATAAACGAATGCAACTAAACATGGGTGGCCTTCGATTAAACACCTTGTTCTCTACTACCTTTTCCATAATCTTTTTCTTTACTTCCTTTTCTTTTTCTTCAATTTCCCTTCCTTCTGCAGTTTATTTTTCTTCTTTTTCAATCTTTCTTTTTCTATTTTCTCCTTCAACGTATGTTGATCCTTCTTGGCTTGTCTTGGTGTCATAAATTTCAACTTCATTTCATGTCCCTCATGCCTCAAATAAAGGGAACGTTCATCAAGATTGAGCGTTTTAAAATGAAGCCATGCCAATCTCAAAAGAAGATGACAAGGGTTCGTGGGAGCAATATCACATAATACTTCTTCCACACATTGTCTTGTACTGAATTTGATCCTTGCTTGATTCGGATGAAAGCTTGTTGGTAATTTGAGTTTTTCACCAATCCTTAGCTTACAAACATTGTTGTCGCTTTCATAAACGAATGCAACTAAACATGGGTGGCCTTCGATTAAACACCTTGTTCTCTACTACTTTTTCCATAATCTTTTTCTTTACTTCCTTTTCTTTTTCGTCAATTTCCCCTGCTTCTACAGTTTATATTTCTTCTTTTTGTATTCTTTCTTTTTTCTATTTTCTCCTTCAACGTATGTTGATCCTTCTTGGCTTATCTTGGTGTCATGAATTTCAAATTCATTTCATGTCCCTCATGCCTCAAATAAAGGAAACATTCATCAAGATTGAGCGTTGTAAAATGAAGCCATGCCCATCTCAAAAGAAGATGACAAGGGTTCGTGGGAGCAATATCACATAATACTTCTTCGACACATTGTCTTGTACTGAATTTAATCCTTGCTTGATTCGGATGAAAGCTTGTGGGTAACTTGAGTTTCTCCACCAATCTTTGGCTTACAACATTGTTGTCGCTTTCATAAACGAATGCAACTAAACATGGGTGGCCTTCGATTAAACACCTTGTTCTCTACTACCTTTTCCATAATCTTTTTCTTTACTTCCTTTTCTTTTTCTTCAATTTCCCTTCCTTCTACAATCTATATTTCTTCTTTTTCTATTCTTTCTTTTTCTATTTTCTCCTTCAACGTATGTTGATCCTTCTTGGCTTGTCTTGGTGTCATGAATTTCAAATTCATTTCATGTCCCTCATGCCTCAAATAAAGGAAACATTCATCAAGATTGAGCGTTGTAAAATGAAGCCATGCCCATCTCAAAAGAAGATGACAAGGGTTCGTGGGAGCTATATCACATCATACTTCTTCCACACATTGTCTTGTACTGAATTTGATCCTTGCTTGATTCGGATGAAAGCTTGTTGGTAACTTGAGTTTCTCCACCAATCTTTGGCTTACAACATTGTTGTCGCTTTCATAAACGAATGCAACTAAACATGGGTGGCCTTCGATTAAACACCTTGTTCTCTACTACCTTTTCCATAATCTTTTTCTTTACTTCCTTTTCTTTTTCTTCAATTTCCCTTCCTTCTACAGTTTATATTTCTTCTTTTTCTATTCTTTCTTTTTTCTATTTTCTCCTTCAACGTATGTTGATCCTTCTTGGCTTGTCTTGGTGTCATGAATTTCAAATTCATTTCATGTCCCTCATGCCTCAAATAAAGGAAACATTCATCAAGATTGAGCGTTGTAAAATGAAGCCGTGCCCATCTCAAAAGAAGATGACAAGGGTTCGTGGGAGCTATATCACATAATACTTCTTCCACACATTATCTTGTACTGAATTTGATCCTTGCTTGATTCGGATGAAAGCTTGTTGGTAACTTGAGTTTCTCCACCAATCTTTGGCTTACAACATTGTTGTCGCTTTCATAAACGAATGCAACTAAACATGGGTGGCCTTCGATTAAACACCTTGTTCTCTACTACCTTTTCCATAATCTTTTTCTTTACTTCCTTTTCTTTTTCTTCAATTTCCCTTCCTTCTACAATCTATATTTCTTCTTTTTCTATTTTCTCCTTCAACGTATGTTGATCCTTCTTGGCTTGTCTTGGTGTCATGAATTTCAAATTCATTTCATGTCCCTCATGCCTCAAATAAAGGAAACATTCATCAAGATTGAGCGTTGTAAAATGAAGCCATGCCCATCTCAAAAGAAGATGACAAGGGTTCGTGGGAGCTATATCACATAATACTTCTTCCACACATTGTCTTGTACTGAATTTGATCCTTGCTTGATTCGGATGAAAGCTTGTTGGTAACTTGAGTTTCTCCACCAATCTTTGGCTTACAACATTGTTGTCGCTTTCATAAACAAATGCAACTAAACATGGGTGGCCTTCGATTAAACACCTTGTTCTCTACTACCTTTTCCATAATCTTTTTCTTTACTTCCTTTTCTTTTTCTTCAATTTCCCTTCCTTCTACAGTTTATATTTCTTCTTTTTCTATTCTTTCTTTTTTCTATTTTCTCCTTCAACGTATGTTGATCCTTCTTGGCTTGTCTTGGTGTCATGAATTTCAAATTCATTTCATGTCCCTCATGCCTCAAATAAAGGAAACATTCATCAAGATTGAGCGTTGTAAAAAGAACCAATGCCCATCTCAAAAGAAGATGACAAGGGTTCGTGGGAGCTATATCACATAATACTTCTTCCACACATTGTCTTGTACTGAATTTAATCCTTGCTTGATTCGGATGAAAGCTGGTTGGTAACTTGAGTTTCTCCACCAATCTTTGGCTTACAACATTGTTGTCGCTTTCATAAACGAATGCAACTAAACATGGGTGGCCATCGATTAAACACCTTGTTCTCTACTACCTTTTCCATAATCTTTTTCTTTACTTCCTTTTCTTTTTCTTCAATTTCCCTTCCTTCTACAATCTATATTTCTTCTTTTTCTATTCTTTCTTTTTCTATTTTCTCCTTCAACGTATGTTGATCCTTCTTGGCTTGTCTTGGTGTCATGAATTTCAAATTCATTTCATGTCCCTCAGGCCTCAAATAAAGGAAACATTCATCAAGATTGAGCGTTTTAAAATGAAGCCATGCCCATCTCAAAAGAAGATGACAAGGGTTCGTGGGAGCAATATCACATAATACTTCTTCCACACATTGTCTTGTACTGAATTTAATCCTTGCTTGATTCGGATGAAAGCTTGTTGGTAACTTGAGTTTCTCCACCAATCTTTGGCTTACAACATTGTTGTCGCTTTCATAAACGAATGCAACTAAACATGGGTGGCCTTCGATTAAACACCTTGTTCTCTACTACCTTTTCCATAATCTTTTTCTTTACTTCCTTTTCTTTTTCTTCAATTTCCCTTCCTTCTACAATCTATATTTCTTCTTTTTCAATTTTCTCCTTCAACGTATGTTGATCCTTCTTGGCTTGTCTTGGTGTCATGAATTTCAAATTCATTTCATGTCCCTCATGCCTCAAATAAAGGAAACATTCATCAAGATTGAGCGTTGTAAAATGAAGCCATGCCCATCTCAAAAGAAGATGACAAGGGTTCGTGGGAGCTATATCACATCATACTTCTTCCACACATTGTCTTGTACTGAATTTGATCCTTGCTTGATTCGGATGAAAGCTTGTTGGTAGCTTGAGTTTCTCCACCAATCTTTGGCTTACAACATTGTTGTCGCTTTCATAAACGAATGCAACTAAACATGGGTGGCCTTCGATTAAACACCTTGTTCTCTACTACCTTTTCCATAATCTTTTTCTTTACTTCCTTTTCTTTTTCTTCAATTTCCCTTCCTTCTGCAGTTTATTTTTCTTCTTTTTCAATCTTTCTTTTTCTATTTTCTCCTTCAACGTATGTTGATCCTTCTTGGCTTGTCTTGGTGTCATAAATTTCAACTTCATTTCATGTCCCTCATGCCTCAAATAAAGGGAACGTTCATCAAGATTGAGCGTTTTAAAATGAAGCCATGCCCATCTCAAAAGAAGATGACAAGGGTTCGTGGGAGCAATATCACATAATACTTCTTCCACACATTGTCTTGTACTGAATTTGATCCTTGCTTGATTCGGATGAAAGCTTGTTGGTAATTTGAGTTTTTCACCAATCCTTGGCTTACAACATTGTTGTCGCTTTCATAAACGAATGCAACTAAACATGGGTGGCCTTCGATTAAACACCTTGTTCTCTACTACCTTTTCCATAATCTTTTTCTTTACTTCCTTTTCTTTTTCGTCAATTTCCCCTGCTTCTACAGTTTATATTTCTTCTTTTTGTATTCTTTCTTTTTTCTATTTTCTCCTTCAACGTATGTTGATCCTTCTTGGCTTATCTTGGTGTCATGAATTTCAAATTCATTTCATGTCCCTCATGCCTCAAATAAAGGAAACATTCATCAAGATTGAGCGTTGTAAAATGAAGCCATGCCCATCTCAAAAGAAGATGACAAGGGTTCGTGGGAGCTATATCACATAATACTTCTTCCACACATTGTCTTGTACTGAATTTGATCCTTGCTTGATTCGGATGAAAGCTTGTTGGTAACTTGAGTTTCTCCACCAATCTTTGGCTTACAACATTGTTGTCCCTTTCATAAACGAATGCAACTAAACATGGGTGGCCTTTGATTAAACACCTTGTTCTCTACTACCTTTTCCATAATCTTTTTCTTTACTTCCTTTTCTTTTTCGTCAATTTCCCCTGCTTCTACAGTTTATATTTCTTCTTTTTGTATTCTTTCTTTTTTCTATTTTCTCCTTCAACGTATGTTGATCCTTCTTGGCTTATCTTGGTGTCATGAATTTCAAATTCATTTCATGTCCCTCATGCCTCAAATAAAGGAAACATTCATCAAGATTGAGCGTTGTAAAATGAAGCCATGCCCATCTCAAAAGAAGATGACAAGGGTTCGTGGGAGCAATATCACAAAATACTTCTTCCACACATTGTCTTGTACTGAATTTAATCCTTGCTTGATTCGGATGAAAGCTTGTTGGTAACTTGAGTTTCTCCACCAATCTTTGGCTTACAACATTGTTGTCGCTTTCATAAACGAATGCAACTAAACATGGGTGGCCTTCGATTAAACACCTTGTTCTCTACTACCTTTTCCATAATCTTTTTCTTTACTTCCTTTTCTTTTTCTTCAATTTCCCTTCCTTCTGCAGTTTATTTTTCTTCTTTTTCAATCTTTCTTTTTCTATTTTCACCTTCAACGTATGTTGATCCTTCTTGGCTTGTCTTGGTGTCATAAATTTCAACTTCATTTCATGTCCCTCATGCCTCAAATAAAGGGAACGTTCATCAAGATTGAGCGTTTTAAAATGAAGCCATGCCCATCTCAAAAGAAGATGACAAGGGTTCGTGGGAGCAATATCACATAATACTTCTTCCACACATTGTCTTGTACTGAATTTGATCCTTGCTTGATTCGGATGAAAGCTTGTTGGTAATTTGAGTTTTTCACCAATCCTTGGCTTACAACATTGTTGTCGCTTTCATAAACGAATGCAACTAAACATGGGTGGCCTTCGATTAAACACCTTGTTCTCTACTACCTTTTCCATAATCTTTTTCTTTACTTCCTTTTCTTTTTCGTCAATTTCCCCTGCTTCTACAGTTTATATTTCTTCTTTTTGTATTCTTTCTTTTTTCTATTTTCTCCTTCAACGTATGTTGATCCTTCTTGGCTTATCTTGGTGTCATGAATTTCAAATTCATTTCATGTCCCTCATGCCTCAAATAAAGGAAACATTCATCAAGATTGAGCGTTGTAAAATGAAGCCATGCCCATCTCAAAAGAAGATGACAAGGGTTCGTGGGAGCAATATCACATAATACTTCTTCCACACATTGTCTTGTACTGAATTTAATCCTTCCTTGATTCGGATGAAAGCTTGTTGGTAACTTCAGTTTCTCCACCAATCTTTGGCTTACAACATTGTTGTCGCTTTCATAAACGAATGCAACTAAACATGGGTGGCCTTCGATTAAACACCTTGTTCTCTACTACCTTTTCCATAATCTTTTTCTTTACTTCCTTTTCTTTTTCTTCAATTTCCCTTCCTTCTACAATCTATATTTCTTCTTTTTCAATTTTCTCCTTCAACGTATGTTGATCCTTCTTGGCTTGTCTTGGTGTCATGAATTTCAAATTCATTTCATGTCCCTCATGCCTCAAATAAAGGAAACATTCATCAAGATTGAGCGTTGTAAAATGAAGCCATGCCCATCTCAAAAGAAGATGACAAGGGTTCGTGGGAGCTATATCACATAATACTTCTTCCACACATTGTCTTGTACTGAATTTGATCCTTGCTTGATTCGGATGAAAGCTTGTTGGTAACTTGAGTTTCTCCACCAATCTTTGGCTTACAACATTGTTGTCGCTTTCATAAACGAATGCAACTAAACATGGGTGGCCTTCGATTAAACACCTTGTTCTCTACTACCTTTTCCATAATCTTTTTCTTTACTTCCTTTTCTTTTTCGTCAATTTCCCCTGCTTCTACAGTTTATATTTCTTCTTTTTGTATTCTTTCTTTTTTCTATTTTCTCCTTCAACGTATGTTGATCCTTCTTGGCTTATCTTGGTGTCATGAATTTCAAATTCATTTCATGTCCCTCATGCCTCAAATAAAGGAAACATTCATCAAGATTGAGCGTTGTAAAATGAAGCCATGCCCATCTCAAAAGAAGATGACAAGGGTTCGTGGGAGCAATATCACATAATACTTCTTCCACATATTGTCTTGTACTGAATTTAATCCTTGCTTGATTCGGATGAAAGCTTGTTGGTAACTTGAGTTTCTCCACCAATCTTTGGCTTACAACATTGTTGTCGCTTTCATAAACGAATGCAACTAAACATGGGTGGCCTTCGATTAAACACCTTGTTCTCTACTACCTTTTCCATAATCTTTTTCTTTACTTCCTTTTCTTTTTCTTCAATTTCCCTTCCTTCTACAATCTATATTTCTTCTTTTTCTATTCTTTCTTTTTCTATTTTCTCCTTCAACGTATGTTGATCCTTCTTGGCTTGTCTTGGTGTCATGAATTTCAAATTCATTTCATGTCCCTCATGCCTCAAATAAAGGAAACATTCATCAAAATTGAGAGTTGTAAAATGAAGCCATGCCCATCTCAAAAGAAGATGACAAGGGTTCGTGGGAGCAATATCACATAATACTTCTTCCACACATTGTCTTGTACTGAATTTGATCCTTGCTTGATTCGGATGAAAGCTTGTTGGTAACTTGAGTTTTTCCACCAATCTTTGGCTTACAACATTGTTGTCGCTTTCATAAACGAATGCAACTAAACATGGGTGGCCTTCGATTAAACACCTTGTTCTCTACTACCTTTTCCATAATCTTTTTCTTTACTTCCTTTTCTTTTTCTTCAATTTCCCTTCCTTCTGCAGTTTATTTTTCTTCTTTTTCAATCTTTCTTTTTCTATTTTCTCCTTCAACGTATGTTGATCCTTCTTGGCTTGTCTTGGTGTCATAAATTTCAACTTCATTTCATGTCCCTCATGCCTCAAATAAAGGGAACGTTCATCAAGATTGAGCGTTTTAAAATGAAGCCATGCCCATCTCAAAAGAAGATGACAAGGGTTCGTGGGAGCTATATCACATAATACTTCTTCCACACATTGTCTTGTACTGAATTTGATCCTTGCTTGATTCGGATGAAAGCTTGTTGGTAACTTGAGTTTCTCCACCAATCTTTGGCTTACAACATTGTTGTCGCTTTCATAAACGAATGCAACTAAACATGGGTGGCCTTCGATTAAACACCTTGTTCTCTACTACCTTTTCCATAATCTTTTTCTTTACTTCCTTTTCTTTTTCGTCAATTTCCCCTGCTTCTACAGTTTATATTTCTTCTTTTTGTATTCTTTCTTTTTTCTATTTTCTCCTTCAACGTATGTTGATCCTTCTTGGCTTATCTTGGTGTCATGAATTTCAAATTCATTTCATGTCCCTCATGCCTCAAATAAAGGAAACATTCATCAAGATTGAGCGTTGTAAAATGAAGCCATGCCCATCTCAAAAGAAGATGACAAGGGTTCGTGGGAGCAATATCACATAATACTTCTTCCACACATTGTCTTGTACTGAATTTAATCCTTGCTTGATTCGGATGAAAGCTTGTTGGTAACTTGAGTTTCTCCACCAATCTTTGGCTTACAACATTGTTGTCGCTTTCATAAACGAATGCAACTAAACATGGGTGGCCTTCGATTAAACACCTTGTTCTCTACTACCTTTTCCATAATCTTTTTCTTTACTTCCTTTTCTTTTTCTTCAATTTCCCTTCCTTCTACAATCTATATTTCTTCTTTTTCTATTCTTTCTTTTTCTATTTTCTCCTTCAACGTATGTTGATCCTTCTTGGCTTGTCTTGGTGTCATGAATTTCAAATTCATTTCATGTCCCTCATGCCTCAAATAAAGGAAACATTCATCAAAATTGAGAGTTGTAAAATGAAGCCATGCCCATCTCAAAAGAAGATGACAAGGGTTCGTGGGAGCAATATCACATAATACTTCTTCCACACATTGTCTTGTACTGAATTTGATCCTTGCTTGATTCGGATGAAAGCTTGTTGGTAACTTGAGTTTTTCCACCAATCTTTGGCTTACAACATTGTTGTCGCTTTCATAAACGAATGCAACTAAACATGGGTAGCCTTCGATTAAACACCTTGTTCTCTACTACCTTTTCCATAATCTTTTTCTTTACTTCCTTTTCTTTTTCTTCAATTTCCCTTCCTTCTGCAGTTTATTTTTCTTCTTTTTCAATCTTTCTTTTTCTATTTTCTCCTTCAACGTATGTTGATCCTTCTTGGCTTGTCTTGGTGTCATAAATTTCAACTTCATTTCATGTCCCTCATGCCTCAAATAAAGGGAACGTTCATCAAGATTGAGCGTTTTAAAATGAAGCCATGCCCATCTCAAAAGAAGATGACAAGGGTTCGTGGGAGCAATATCACATAATACTTCTTCCACACATTGTCTTGTACTGAATTTGATCCTTGCTTGATTCGGATGAAAGCTTGTTGGTAATTTGAGTTTTTCACCAATCCTTGGCTTACAACATTGTTGTCGCTTTCATAAACGAATGCAACTAAACATGGGTGGCCTTCGATTAAACACCTTGTTCTCTACTACCTTTTCCATAATCTTTTTCTTTACTTCCTTTTCTTTTTCGTCAATTTCCCCTGCTTCTACAGTTTATATTTCTTCTTTTTGTGTTCTTTCTTCTTTCTATTTTCTCCTTCAACGTATGTTGATCCTTCTTGGCTTATCTTGGTGTCATGAATTTCAAATTCATTTCATGTCCCTCATGCCTCAAATAAAGGAAACATTCATCAAGATTGAGCGTTGTAAAATGAAGCCATGCCCATCTCAAAAGAAGATGACAAGGGTTCGTGGGAGCAATATCACATAATACTTCTTCCACACATTGTCTTGTACTGAATTTAATCCTTGCTTGATTCGGATGAAAGCTTGTTGGTAACTTGAGTTTCTCCACCAATCTTTGGCTTACAACATTGTTGTCGCTTTGATAAACGAATGCAACTAAACATGGGTGGCCTTCGATTAAACACCTTGTTCTCTACTACCTTTTCCATAATCTTTTTCTTTACTTCCTTTTCTTTTTCTTCAATTTCCCTTCCTTCTGCAGTTTATTTTTCTTCTTTTTCAATCTTTCTTTTTCTATTTTCTCCTTCAACGTATGTTGATCCTTCTTGGCTTGTCTTGGTGTCATAAATTTCAACTTCATTTCATGTCCCTCATGCCTCAAATAAAGGGAACGTTCATCAAGATTGAGCGTTTTAAAATGAAGCCATGCCCATCTCAAAAGAAGATGACAAGGGTTCGTGGGAGCAATATCACATAATACTTCTTCCACACATTGTCTTGTACTGAATTTGATCCTTGCTTGATTCGGATGAAAGCTTGTTGGTAATTTGAGTTTTTCACCAATCCTTGGCTTACAACATTGTTGTCGCTTTCATAAACGAATGCAACTAAACATGGGTGGCCTTCGATTAAACACCTTGTTCTCTACTACCTTTTCCATAATCTTTTTCTTTACTTCCTTTTCTTTTTCGTCAATTTCCCCTGCTTCTACAGTTTATATTTCTTCTTTTTGTGTTCTTTCTTTTTTCTATTTTCTCCTTCAACGTATGTTGATCCTTCTTGGCTTATCTTGGTGTCATGAATTTCAAATTCATTTCATGTCCCTCATGCCTCAAATAAAGGAAACATTCATCAAGATTGAGCGTTGTAAAATGAAGCCATGCCCATCTCAAAAGAAGATGACAAGGGTTCGTGGGAGCAATATCACATAATACTTCTTCCACATATTGTCTTGTACTGAATTTAATCCTTGCTTGATTCGGATGAAAGCTTGTTGGTAACTTGAGTTTCTCCACCAATCTTTGGCTTACAACATTGTTGTCGCTTTCATAAACGAATGCAACTAAACATGGGTGGCCTTCGATTAAACACCTTGTTCTCTACTACCTTTTCCATAATCTTTTTCTTTACTTCCTTTTCTTTTTCTTCAATTTCCCTTCCTTCTACAATCTATATTTCTTCTTTTTCTATTCTTTCTTTTTCTATTTTCTCCTTCAACGTATGTTGATCCTTCTTGGCTTGTCTTGGTGTCATGAATTTCAAATTCATTTCATGTCCCTCATGCCTCAAATAAAGGAAACATTCATCAAAATTGAGAGTTGTAAAATGAAGCCATGCCCATCTCAAAAGAAGATGACAAGGGTTCGTGGGAGCAATATCACATAATACTTCTTCCACACATTGTCTTGTACTGAATTTGATCCTTGCTTGATTCGGATGAAAGCTTGTTGGTAACTTGAGTTTTTCCACCAATCTTTGGCTTACAACATTGTTGTCGCTTTCATAAACGAATGCAACTAAACATGGGTGGCCTTCGATTAAACACCTTGTTCTCTACTACCTTTTCCATAATCTTTTTCTTTACTTCCTTTTCTTTTTCTTCAATTTCCCTTCCTTCTGCAGTTTATTTTTCTTCTTTTTCAATCTTTCTTTTTCTATTTTCTCCTTCAACGTATGTTGATCCTTCTTGGCTTGTCTTGGTGTCATAAATTTCAACTTCATTTCATGTCCCTCATGCCTCAAATAAAGGGAACGTTCATCAAGATTGAGCGTTTTAAAATGAAGCCATGCCCATCTCAAAAGAAGATGACAAGGGTTCGTGGGAGCTATATCACATAATACTTCTTCCACACATTGTCTTGTACTGAATTTGATCCTTGCTTGATTCGGATGAAAGCTTGTTGGTAACTTGAGTTTCTCCACCAATCTTTGGCTTACAACATTGTTGTCGCTTTCATAAACGAATGCAACTAAACATGGGTGGCCTTCGATTAAACACCTTGTTCTCTACTACCTTTTCCATAATCTTTTTCTTTACTTCCTTTTCTTTTTCGTCAATTTCCCCTGCTTCTACAGTTTATATTTCTTCTTTTTGTATTCTTTCTTTTTTCTATTTTCTCCTTCAACGTATGTTGATCCTTCTTGGCTTATCTTGGTGTCATGAATTTCAAATTCATTTCATGTCCCTCATGCCTCAAATAAAGGAAACATTCATCAAGATTGAGCGTTGTAAAATGAAGCCATGCCCATCTCAAAAGAAGATGACAAGGGTTCGTGGGAGCAATATCACATAATACTTCTTCCACACATTGTCTTGTACTGAATTTAATCCTTGCTTGATTCGGATGAAAGCTTGTTGGTAACTTGAGTTTCTCCACCAATCTTTGGCTTACAACATTGTTGTCGCTTTCATAAACGAATGCAACTAAACATGGGTGGCCTTCGATTAAACACCTTGTTCTCTACTACCTTTTCCATAATCTTTTTCTTTACTTCCTTTTCTTTTTCTTCAATTTCCCTTCCTTCTACAATCTATATTTCTTCTTTTTCTATTCTTTCTTTTTCTATTTTCTCCTTCAACGTATGTTGATCCTTCTTGGCTTGTCTTGGTGTCATGAATTTCAAATTCATTTCATGTCCCTCATGCCTCAAATAAAGGAAACATTCATCAAAATTGAGAGTTGTAAAATGAAGCCATGCCCATCTCAAAAGAAGATGACAAGGGTTCGTGGGAGCAATATCACATAATACTTCTTCCACACATTGTCTTGTACTGAATTTGATCCTTGCTTGATTCGGATGAAAGCTTGTTGGTAACTTGAGTTTTTCCACCAATCTTTGGCTTACAACATTGTTGTCGCTTTCATAAACGAATGCAACTAAACATGGGTAGCCTTCGATTAAACACCTTGTTCTCTACTACCTTTTCCATAATCTTTTTCTTTACTTCCTTTTCTTTTTCTTCAATTTCCCTTCCTTCTGCAGTTTATTTTTCTTCTTTTTCAATCTTTCTTTTTCTATTTTCTCCTTCAACGTATGTTGATCCTTCTTGGCTTGTCTTGGTGTCATAAATTTCAACTTCATTTCATGTCCCTCATGCCTCAAATAAAGGGAACGTTCATCAAGATTGAGCGTTTTAAAATGAAGCCATGCCCATCTCAAAAGAAGATGACAAGGGTTCGTGGGAGCAATATCACATAATACTTCTTCCACACATTGTCTTGTACTGAATTTGATCCTTGCTTGATTCGGATGAAAGCTTGTTGGTAATTTGAGTTTTTCACCAATCCTTGGCTTACAACATTGTTGTCGCTTTCATAAACGAATGCAACTAAACATGGGTGGCCTTCGATTAAACACCTTGTTCTCTACTACCTTTTCCATAATCTTTTTCTTTACTTCCTTTTCTTTTTCGTCAATTTCCCCTGCTTCTACAGTTTATATTTCTTCTTTTTGTGTTCTTTCTTCTTTCTATTTTCTCCTTCAACGTATGTTGATCCTTCTTGGCTTATCTTGGTGTCATGAATTTCAAATTCATTTCATGTCCCTCATGCCTCAAATAAAGGAAACATTCATCAAGATTGAGCGTTGTAAAATGAAGCCATGCCCATCTCAAAAGAAGATGACAAGGGTTCGTGGGAGCAATATCACATAATACTTCTTCCACACATTGTCTTGTACTGAATTTAATCCTTGCTTGATTCGGATGAAAGCTTGTTGGTAACTTGAGTTTCTCCACCAATCTTTGGCTTACAACATTGTTGTCGCTTTGATAAACGAATGCAACTAAACATGGGTGGCCTTCGATTAAACACCTTGTTCTCTACTACCTTTTCCATAATCTTTTTCTTTACTTCCTTTTCTTTTTCTTCAATTTCCCTTCCTTCTGCAGTTTATTTTTCTTCTTTTTCAATCTTTCTTTTTCTATTTTCTCCTTCAACGTATGTTGATCCTTCTTGGCTTGTCTTGGTGTCATAAATTTCAACTTCATTTCATGTCCCTCATGCCTCAAATAAAGGGAACGTTCATCAAGATTGAGCGTTTTAAAATGAAGCCATGCCCATCTCAAAAGAAGATGACAAGGGTTCGTGGGAGCAATATCACATAATACTTCTTCCACACATTGTCTTGTACTGAATTTGATCCTTGCTTGATTCGGATGAAAGCTTGTTGGTAATTTGAGTTTTTCACCAATCCTTGGCTTACAACATTGTTGTCGCTTTCATAAACGAATGCAACTAAACATGGGTGGCCTTCGATTAAACACCTTGTTCTCTACTACCTTTTCCATAATCTTTTTCTTTACTTCCTTTTCTTTTTCGTCAATTTCCCCTGCTTCTACAGTTTATATTTCTTCTTTTTGTGTTCTTTCTTTTTTCTATTTTCTCCTTCAACGTATGTTGATCCTTCTTGGCTTATCTTGGTGTCATGAATTTCAAATTCATTTCATGTCCCTCATGCCTCAAATAAAGGAAACATTCATCAAGATTGAGCGTTGTAAAATGAAGCCATGCCCATCTCAAAAGAAGATGACAAGGGTTCGTGGGAGCAATATCACATAATACTTCTTCCACACATTGTCTTGTACTGAATTTAATCCTTGCTTGATTCGGATGAAAGCTTGTTGGTAACTTAAGTTTCTCCACCAATCTTTGGCTTACAACATTGTTGTCGCTTTCATAAACGAATGCAACTAAACATGGGTGGCCTTCGATTAAACACCTTGTTCTCTACTACCTTTTCCATAATCTTTTTCTTTACTTCCTTTTCTTTTTCTTCAATTTCCCTTCCTTCTACAATCTATATTTCTTCTTTTTCAATTTTCTCCTTCAACGTATGTTGATCCTTCTTGGCTTGTCTTGGTGTCATGAATTTCAAATTCATTTCATGTCCCTCATGCCTCAAATAAAGGAAACATTCATCAAGATTGAGCGTTGTAAAATGAAGCCATGCCCATCTCAAAAGAAGATGACAAGGGTTCGTGGGAGCTATATCACATAATACTTCTTCCACACATTGTCTTGTACTGAATTTGATCCTTGCTTGATTCGGATGAAAGCTTGTTGGTAACTTGAGTTTCTCCACCAATCTTTGGCTTACAACATTGTTGTCGCTTTCATAAACGAATGCAACTAAACATGGGTGGCCTTCGATTAAACACCTTGTTCTCTACTACCTTTTCCATAATCTTTTTCTTTACTTCCTTTTCTTTTTCGTCAATTTCCCCTGCTTCTACAGTTTATATTTCTTCTTTTTGTATTCTTTCTTTTTTCTATTTTCTCCTTCAACGTATGTTGATCCTTCTTGGCTTATCTTGGTGTCATGAATTTCAAATTCATTTCATGTCCCTCATGCCTCAAATAAAGGAAACATTCATCAAGATTGAGCGTTGTAAAATGAAGCCATGCCCATCTCAAAAGAAGATGACAAGGGTTCGTGGGAGCAATATCACATAATACTTCTTCCACATATTGTCTTGTACTGAATTTAATCCTTGCTTGATTCGGATGAAAGCTTGTTGGTAACTTGAGTTTCTCCACCAATCTTTGGCTTACAACATTGTTGTCGCTTTCATAAACGAATGCAACTAAACATGGGTGGCCTTCGATTAAACACCTTGTTCTCTACTACCTTTTCCATAATCTTTTTCTTTACTTCCTTTTCTTTTTCTTCAATTTCCCTTCCTTCTACAATCTATATTTCTTCTTTTTCTATTTTCTCCTTCAACGTATGTTGATCCTTCTTGGCTTGTCTTGGTGTCATGAATTTCAAATTCATTTCATGTCCCTCATGCCTCAAATAAAGGAAACATTCATCAAAATTGAGAGTTGTAAAATGAAGCCATGCCCATCTCAAAAGAAGATGACAAGGGTTCGTGGGAGCAATATCACATAATACTTCTTCCACACATTGTCTTGTACTGAATTTGATCCTTGCTTGATTCGGATGAAAGCTTGTTGGTAACTTGAGTTTTTCCACCAATCTTTGGCTTACAACATTGTTGTCGCTTTCATAAACGAATGCAACTAAACATGGGTGGCCTTCGATTAAACACCTTGTTCTCTACTACCATTTCCATAATCTTTTTCTTTACTTCCTTTTCTTTTTCTTCAATTTCCCTTCCTTCTGCAGTTTATTTTTCTTCTTTTTCAATCTTTCTTTTTCTATTTTCTCCTTCAACGTATGTTGATCCTTCTTGGCTTGTCTTGGTGTCATAAATTTCAACTTCATTTCATGTCCCTCATGCCTCAAATAAAGGGAACGTTCATCAAGATTGAGCGTTTTAAAATGAAGCCATGCCCATCTCAAAAGAAGATGACAAGGGTTCGTGGGAGCAATATCACATAATACTTCTTCCACACATTGTCTTGTACTGAATTTGATCCTTGCTTGATTCGGATGAAAGCTTGTTGGTAATTTGAGTTTTTCACAAATCCTTGGCTTACAACATTGTTGTCGCTTTCATAAACGAATGCAACTAAACATGGGTGGCCTTCGATTAAACACCTTGTTCTCTACTACCTTTTCCATAATCTTTTTCTTTACTTCCTTTTCTTTTTCGTCAATTTCCCCTGCTTCTACAGTTTATATTTCTTCTTTTTGTGTTCTTTCTTTTTTCTATTTTCTCCTTCAACGTATGTTGATCCTTCTTGGCTTATCTTGGTGTCATGAATTTCAAATTCATTTCATGTCCCTCATGCCTCAAATAAAGGAAACATTCATCAAGATTGAGCGTTGTAAAATGAAGCCATGCCCATCTCAAAAGAAGATGACAAGGGTTCGTGGGAGCAATATCACATAATACTTCTTCCACACATTGTCTTGTACTGAATTTAATCCTTGCTTGATTCGGATGAAAGCTTGTTGGTAACTTGAGTTTCTCCACCAATCTTTGGCTTACAACATTGTTGTCGCTTTCATAAACGAATGCAACTAAACATGGGTGGCCTTCGATTAAACACCTTGTTCTCTACTACCTTTTCCATAATCTTTTTCTTTACTTCCTTTTCTTTTTCTTCAATTTCCCTTCCTTCTACAATCTATATTTCTTCTTTTTCTATTCTTTCTTTTTCTATTTTCTCCTTCAACGTATGTTGATCCTTCTTGGCTTGTCTTGGTGTCATGAATTTCAAATTCATTTCATGTCCCTCATGCCTCAAATAAAGGAAACATTCATCAAGATTGAGCGTTGTAAAATGAAGCCATGGCCATCTCAAAAGAAGATGACAAGGGTTCGTGGGAGCTATATCACATAATACTTCTTCCACACATTGTCTTGTACTGAATTTGATCCTTCCTTGATTCGGATGAAAGCTTGTTGGTAACTTGAGTTTCTCCACCAATCTTTGGCTTACAACATTGTTGTCGCTTTCATAAACGAATGCAACTAAACATGGGTGGCCTTCGATTAAACACCTTGTTCTCTACTACCTTTTCCATAATCTTTTTCTTTACTTCCTTTTCTTTTTCGTCAATTTCCCCTGCTTCTACAGTTTATATTTCTTCTTTTTGTATTCTTTCTTTTTTCTATTTTCTCCTTCAACGTATGTTGATCCTTCTTGGCTTATCTTGGTGTCATGAATTTCAAATTCATTTCATGTCCCTCATGCCTCAAATAAAGGAAACATTCATCAAGATTGAGCGTTGTAAAATGAAGCCATGCCCATCTCAAAAGAAGATGACAAGGGTTCGTGGGAGCAATATCACAAAATACTTCTTCCACACATTGTCTTGTACTGAATTTAATCCTTGCTTGATTCGGATGAAAGCTTGTTGGTAACTTGAGTTTCTCCACCAATCTTTGGCTTACAACATTGTTGTCGCTTTCATAAACGAATGCAACTAAACATGGGTGGCCTTCGATTAAACACCTTGTTCTCTACTACCTTTTCCATAATCTTTTTCTTTACTTCCTTTTCTTTTTCTTCAATTTCCCTTCCTTCTACAATCTATATTTCTTCTTTTTCTATTCTTTCTTTTTCTATTTTCTCCTTCAACGTATGTTGATCCTTCTTGGCTTGTCTTGGTGTCATGAATTTCAAATTCATTTCATGTCCCTCATGCCTCAAATAAAGGAAACATTCATCAAAATTGAGAGTTGTAAAATGAAGCCATGCCCATCTCAAAAGAAGATGACAAGGGTTCGTGGGAGCAATATCACATAATACTTCTTCCACACATTGTCTTGTACTGAATTTGATCCTTGCTTGATTCGGATGAAAGCTTGTTGGTAACTTGAGTTTTTCCACCAATCTTTGGCTTACAACATTGTTGTCGCTTTCATAAACGAATGCAACTAAACATGGGTGGCCTTCGATTAAACACCTTGTTCTCTACTACCTTTTCCATAATCTTTTTCTTTACTTCCTTTTCTTTTTCTTCAATTTCCCTTCCTTCTGCAGTTTATTTTTCTTCTTTTTCAATCTTTCTTTTTCTATTTTCTCCTTCAACGTATGTTGATCCTTCTTGGCTTGTCTTGGTGTCATAAATTTCAACTTCATTTCATGTCCCTCATGCCTCAAATAAAGGGAACGTTCATCAAGATTGAGCGTTTTAAAATGAAGCCATGCCCATCTCAAAAGAAGATGACAAGGGTTCGTGGGAGCAATATCACATAATACTTCTTCCACACATTGTCTTGTACTGAATTTGATCCTTGCTTGATTCGGATGAAAGCTTGTTGGTAATTTGAGTTTTTCACCAATCCTTGGCTTACAACATTGTTGTCGCTTTCATAAACGAATGCAACTAAACATGGGTGGCCTTCGATTAAACACCTTGTTCTCTACTACCTTTTCCATAATCTTTTTCTTTACTTCCTTTTCTTTTTCGTCAATTTCCCCTGCTTCTACAGTTTATATTTCTTCTTTTTGTGTTCTTTCTTTTTTCTATTTTCTCCTTCAACGTATGTTGATCCTTCTTGGCTTATCTTGGTGTCATGAATTTCAAATTCATTTCATGTCCCTCATGCCTCAAATAAAGGAAACATTCATCAAGATAGAGCGTTGTAAAATGAAGCCATGCCCATCTCAAAAGAAGATGACAAGGGTTCGTGGGAGCAATATAACATAATACTTCTTCCACACATTGTCTTGTACTGAATTTAATCCTTGCTTGATTCGGATGAAAGCTTGTTGGTAACTTGAGTTTCTCCACCAATCTTTGGCTTACAACATTGTTGTCGCTTTCATAAACGAATGCAACTAAACATGGGTGGCCTTCGATTAAACACCTTGTTCTCTACTACCTTTTCCATAATCTTTTTCTTTACTTCCTTTTCTTTTTCTTCAATTTCCCTTCCTTCTACAATCTATATTTCTTCTTTTTCTATTCTTTCTTTTTCTATTTTCTCCTTCAACGTATGTTGATCCTTCTTGGCTTGTCTTGGTGTCATGAATTTCAAATTCATTTCATGTCCCTCATGCCTCAAATAAAGGAAACATTCATCAAGATTGAGCGTTGTAAAATGAAGCCATGCCCATCTCAAAAGAAGATGACAAGGGTTCGTGGGAGCTATATCACATAATACTTCTTCCACACATTGTCTTGTACTGAATTTGATCCTTCCTTGATTCGGATGAAAGCTTGTTGGTAACTTGAGTTTCTCCACCAATCTTTGGCTTACAACATTGTTGTCGCTTTCATAAACGAATGCAACTAAACATGGGTGGCCTTCGATTAAACACCTTGTTCTCTACTACCTTTTCCATAATCTTTTTCTTTACTTCCTTTTCTTTTTCGTCAATTTCCCCTGCTTCTACAGTTTATATTTCTTCTTTTTGTATTCTTTCTTTTTTCTATTTTCTCCTTCAACGTATGTTGATCCTTCTTGGCTTATCTTGGTGTCATGAATTTCAAATTCATTTCATGTCCCTCATGCCTCAAATAAAGGAAACATTCATCAAGATTGAGCGTTGTAAAATGAAGCCATGCCCATCTCAAAAGAAGATGACAAGGGTTCGTGGGAGCAATATCACATAATACTTCTTCCACACATTGTCTTGTACTGAATTTAATCCTTGCTTGATTCGGATGAAAGCTTGTTGGTAATTTGAGTTTTTCACCAATCCTTGGCTTACAACATTGTTGTCGCTTTCATAAACGAATGCAACTAAACATGGGTGGCCTTCGATTAAACACCTTGTTCTCTACTACCTTTTCCATAATCTTTTTCTTTACTTCCTTTTCTTTTTCGTCAATTTCCCCTGCTTCTACAGTTTATATTTCTTCTTTTTGTGTTCTTTCTTTTTTCTATTTTCTCCTTCAACGTATGTTGATCCTTCTTGGCTTATCTTGGTGTCATGAATTTCAAATTCATTTCATGTCCCTCATGCCTCAAATAAAGGAAACATTCATCAAGATAGAGCGTTGTAAAATGAAGCCATGCCCATCTCAAAAGAAGATGACAAGGGTTCGTGGGAGCAATATAACATAATACTTCTTCCACACATTGTCTTGTACTGAATTTAATCCTTGCTTGATTCGGATGAAAGCTTGTTGGTAACTTGAGTTTCTCCACCAATCTTTGGCTTACAACATTGTTGTCGCTTTCATAAACGAATGCAACTAAACATGGGTGGCCTTCGATTAAACACCTTGTTCTCTACTACCTTTTCCATAATCTTTTTCTTTACTTCCTTTTCTTTTTCGTCAATTTCCCCTGCTTCTACAGTTTATATTTCTTCTTTTTGTATTCTTTCTTTTTTCTATTTTCTCCTTCAACGTATGTTGATCCTTCTTGGCTTATCTTGGTGTCATGAATTTCAAATTCATTTCATGTCCCTCATGCCTCAAATAAAGGAAACATTCATCAAGATTGAGCGTTGTAAAATGAAGCCATGCCCATCTCAAAAGAAGATGACAAGGGTTCGTGGGAGCAATATCACATAATACTTCTTCCACGCATTGTCTTGTACTGAATTTAATCCTTGCTTGATTCGGATGAAAGCTTGTTGGTAATTTGAGTTTTTCACCAATCCTTGGCTTACAACATTGTTGTCGCTTTCATAAACGAATGCAACTAAACATGGGTGGCCTTCGATTAAACACCTTGTTCTCTACTACCTTTTCCATAATCTTTTTCTTTACTTCCTTTTCTTTTTCGTCAATTTCCCCTGCTTCTACAGTTTATATTTCTTCTTTTTGTGTTCTTTCTTTTTTCTATTTTCTCCTTCAACGTATGTTGATCCTTCTTGGCTTATCTTGGTGTCATGAATTTCAAATTCATTTCATGTCCCTCATGCCTCAAATAAAGGAAACATTCATCAAGATAGAGCGTTGTAAAATGAAGCCATGCCCATCTCAAAAGAAGATGACAAGGGTTCGTGGGAGCAATATAACATAATACTTCTTCCACACATTGTCTTGTACTGAATTTAATCCTTGCTTGATTCGGATGAAAGCTTGTTGGTAACTTGAGTTTCTCCACCAATCTTTGGCTTACAACATTGTTGTCGCTTTCATAAACGAATGCAACTAAACATGGGTGGCCTTCGATTAAACACCTTGTTCTCTACTACCTTTTCCATAATCTTTTTCTTTACTTCCTTTTCTTTTTCTTCAATTTCCCTTCCTTCTACAATCTATATTTCTTCTTTTTCTATTCTTTCTTTTTCTATTTTCTCCTTCAACGTATGTTGATCCTTCTTGGCTTGTCTTGGTGTCATGAATTTCAAATTCATTTCATGTCCCTCATGCCTCAAATAAAGGAAACATTCATCAAGATTGAGCGTTGTAAAATGAAGCCATGCCCATCTCAAAAGAAGATGACAAGGGTTCGTGGGAGCTATATCACATAATACTTCTTCCACACATTGTCTTGTACTGAATTTGATCCTTCCTTGATTCGGATGAAAGCTTGTTGGTAACTTGAGTTTCTCCACCAATCTTTGGCTTACAACATTGTTGTCGCTTTCATAAACGAATGCAACTAAACATGGGTGGCCTTCGATTAAACACCTTGTTCTCTACTACCTTTTCCATAATCTTTTTCTTTACTTCCTTTTCTTTTTCGTCAATTTCCCCTGCTTCTACAGTTTATATTTCTTCTTTTTGTATTCTTTCTTTTTTCTATTTTCTCCTTCAACGTATGTTGATCCTTCTTGGCTTATCTTGGTGTCATGAATTTCAAATTCATTTCATGTCCCTCATGCCTCAAATAAAGGAAACATTCATCAAGATTGAGCGTTGTAAAATGAAGCCATGCCCATCTCAAAAGAAGATGACAAGGGTTCGTGGGAGCAATATCACATAATAATACTTCTTCCACACATTGTCTTGTACTGAATTTAATCCTTGCTTGATTCGGATGAAAGCTTGTTGGTAACTTGAGTTTCTCCACCAATCTTTGGCTTACAACATTGTTGTCGCTTTCATAAACGAATGCAACTAAACATGGGTGGCCTTCGATTAAACACCTTGTTCTCTACTACCTTTTCCATAATCTTTTTCTTTACTTCCTTTTCTTTTTCTTCAATTTCCCTTCCTTCTACAATCTATATTTCTTCTTTTTCTATTCTTTCTTTTTCTATTTTCTCCTTCAACGTATGTTGATCCTTCTTGGCTTGTCTTGGTGTCATGAATTTCAAATTCATTTCATGTCCCTCATGCCTCAAATAAAGGAAACATTCATCAAAATTGAGAGTTGTAAAATGAAGCCATGCCCATCTCAAAAGAAGATGACAAGGGTTCGTGGGAGCAATATCACATAATACTTCTTCCACACATTGTCTTGTACTGAATTTGATCCTTGCTTGATTCGGATGAAAGCTTGTTGGTAACTTGAGTTTTTCCACCAATCTTTGGCTTACAACATTGTTGTCGCTTTCATAAACGAATGCAACTAAACATGGGTGGCCTTCGATTAAACACCTTGTTCTCTACTACCTTTTCCATAATCTTTTTCTTTACTTCCTTTTCTTTTTCTTCAATTTCCCTTCCTTCTGCAGTTTATTTTTCTTCTTTTTCAATCTTTCTTTTTCTATTTTCTCCTTCAACGTATGTTGATCCTTCTTGGCTTGTCTTGGTGTCATAAATTTCAACTTCATTTCATGTCCCTCATGCCTCAAATAAAGGGAACGTTCATCAAGATTGAGCGTTTTAAAATGAAGCCATGCCCATCTCAAAAGAAGATGACAAGGGTTCGTGGGAGCTATATCACATAATACTTCTTCCACACATTGTCTTGTACTGAATTTGATCCTTGCTTGATTCGGATGAAAGCTTGTTGGTAATTTGAGTTTTTCACCAATCCTTGGCTTACAACATTGTTGTCGCTTTCATAAACGAATGCAACTAAACATGGGTGGCCTTCGATTAAACACCTTGTTCTCTACTACCTTTTCCATAATCTTTTTCTTTACTTCCTTTTCTTTTTCGTCAATTTCCCCTGCTTCTACAGTTTATATTTCTTCTTTTTGTGTTCTTTCTTTTTTCTATTTTCTCCTTCAACGTATGTTGATCCTTCTTGGCTTATCTTGGTGTCATGAATTTCAAATTCATTTCATGTCCCTCATGCCTCAAATAAAGGAAACATTCATCAAGATAGAGCGTTGTAAAATGAAGCCATGCCCATCTCAAAAGAAGATGACAAGGGTTCGTGGGAGCAATATAACATAATACTTCTTCCACACATTGTCTTGTACTGAATTTAATCCTTGCTTGATTCGGATGAAAGCTTGTTGGTAACTTGAGTTTCTCCACCAATCTTTGGCTTACAACATTGTTGTCGCTTTCATAAACGAATGCAACTAAACATGGGTGGCCTTCGATTAAACACCTTGTTCTCTACTACCTTTTCCATAATCTTTTTCTTTACTTCCTTTTCTTTTTCTTCAATTTCCCTTCCTTCTACAATCTATATTTCTTCTTTTTCTATTCTTTCTTTTTCTATTTTCTCCTTCAACGTATGTTGATCCTTCTTGGCTTGTCTTGGTGTCATGAATTTCAAATTCATTTCATGTCCCTCATGCCTCAAATAAAGGAAACATTCATCAAGATTGAGCGTTGTAAAATGAAGCCATGCCCATCTCAAAAGAAGATGACAAGGGTTCGTGGGAGCTATATCACATAATACTTCTTCCACACATTGTCTTGTACTGAATTTGATCCTTCCTTGATTCGGATGAAAGCTTGTTGGTAACTTGAGTTTCTCCACCAATCTTTGGCTTACAACATTGTTGTCGCTTTCATAAACGAATGCAACTAAACATGGGTGGCCTTCGATTAAACACCTTGTTCTCTACTACCTTTTCCATAATCTTTTTCTTTACTTCCTTTTCTTTTTCGTCAATTTCCCCTGCTTCTACAGTTTATATTTCTTCTTTTTGTATTCTTTCTTTTTTCTATTTTCTCCTTCAACGTATGTTGATCCTTCTTGGCTTATCTTGGTGTCATGAATTTCAAATTCATTTCATGTCCCTCATGCCTCAAATAAAGGAAACATTCATCAAGATTGAGCGTTGTAAAATGAAGCCATGCCCATCTCAAAAGAAGATGACAAGGGTTCGTGGGAGCAATATCACATAATAATACTTCTTCCACACATTGTCTTGTACTGAATTTAATCCTTGCTTGATTCGGATGAAAGCTTGTTGGTAACTTGAGTTTCTCCACCAATCTTTGGCTTACAACATTGTTGTCGCTTTCATAAACGAATGCAACTAAACATGGGTGGCCTTCGATTAAACACCTTGTTCTCTACTACCTTTTCCATAATCTTTTTCTTTACTTCCTTTTCTTTTTCTTCAATTTCCCTTCCTTCTACAATCTATATTTCTTCTTTTTCTATTCTTTCTTTTTCTATTTTCTCCTTCAACGTATGTTGATCCTTCTTGGCTTGTCTTGGTGTCATGAATTTCAAATTCATTTCATGTCCCTCATGCCTCAAATAAAGGAAACATTCATCAAAATTGAGAGTTGTAAAATGAAGCCATGCCCATCTCAAAAGAAGATGACAAGGGTTCGTGGGAGCAATATCACATAATACTTCTTCCACACATTGTCTTGTACTGAATTTGATCCTTGCTTGATTCGGATGAAAGCTTGTTGGTAACTTGAGTTTTTCCACCAATCTTTGGCTTACAACATTGTTGTCGCTTTCATAAACGAATGCAACTAAACATGGGTGGCCTTCGATTAAACACCTTGTTCTCTACTACCTTTTCCATAATCTTTTTCTTTACTTCCTTTTCTTTTTCTTCAATTTCCCTTCCTTCTGCAGTTTATTTTTCTTCTTTTTCAATCTTTCTTTTTCTATTTTCTCCTTCAACGTATGTTGATCCTTCTTGGCTTGTCTTGGTGTCATAAATTTCAACTTCATTTCATGTCCCTCATGCCTCAAATAAAGGGAACGTTCATCAAGATTGAGCGTTTTAAAATGAAGCCATGCCCATCTCAAAAGAAGATGACAAGGGTTCGTGGGAGCTATATCACATAATACTTCTTCCACACATTGTCTTGTACTGAATTTGATCCTTGCTTGATTCGGATGAAAGCTTGTTGGTAATTTGAGTTTTTCACCAATCCTTGGCTTACAACATTGTTGTCGCTTTCATAAACGAATGCAACTAAACATGGGTGGCCTTCGATTAAACACCTTGTTCTCTACTACCTTTTCCATAATCTTTTTCTTTACTTCCTTTTCTTTTTCGTCAATTTCCCCTGCTTCTACAGTTTATATTTCTTCTTTTTGTGTTCTTTCTTTTTTCTATTTTCTCCTTCAACGTATGTTGATCCTTCTTGGCTTATCTTGGTGTCATGAATTTCAAATTCATTTCATGTCCCTCATGCCTCAAATAAAGGAAACATTCATCAAGATAGAGCGTTGTAAAATGAAGCCATGCCCATCTCAAAAGAAGATGACAAGGGTTCGTGGGAGCAATATAACATAATACTTCTTCCACACATTGTCTTGTACTGAATTTAATCCTTGCTTGATTCGGATGAAAGCTTGTTGGTAACTTGAGTTTCTCCACCAATCTTTGGCTTACAACATTGTTGTCGCTTTCATAAACGAATGCAACTAAACATGGGTGGCCTTCGATTAAACACCTTGTTCTCTACTACCTTTTCCATAATCTTTTTCTTTACTTCCTTTTCTTTTTCTTCAATTTCCCTTCCTTCTACAATCTATATTTCTTCTTTTTCTATTCTTTCTTTTTCTATTTTCTCCTTCAACGTATGTTGATCCTTCTTGGCTTGTCTTGGTGTCATGAATTTCAAATTCATTTCATGTCCCTCATGCCTCAAATAAAGGAAACATTCATCAAGATTGAGCGTTGTAAAATGAAGCCATGCCCATCTCAAAAGAAGATGACAAGGGTTCGTGGGAGCAATATCACATAATACTTCTTCCACACATTGTCTTGTACTGAATTTGATCCTTCCTTGATTCGGATGAAAGCTTGTTGGTAACTTGAGTTTCTCCACCAATCTTTGGCTTACAACATTGTTGTCGCTTTCATAAACGAATGCAACTAAACATGGGTGGCCTTCGATTAAACACCTTGTTCTCTACTACCTTTTCCATAATCTTTTTCTTTACTTCCTTTTCTTTTTCGTCAATTTCCCCTGCTTCTACAGTTTATATTTCTTCTTTTTGTATTCTTTCTTTTTTCTATTTTCTCCTTCAACGTATGTTGATCCTTCTTGGCTTATCTTGGTGTCATGAATTTCAAATTCATTTCATGTCCCTCATGCCTCAAATAAAGGAAACATTCATCAAGATTGAGCGTTGTAAAATGAAGCCATGCCCATCTCAAAAGAAGATGACAAGGGTTCGTGGGAGCAATATCACATAATACTTCTTCCACACATTGTCTTGTACTGAATTTAATCCTTGCTTGATTCGGATGAAAGCTTGTTGGTAACTTGAGTTTCTCCACCAATCTTTGGCTTACAACATTGTTGTCGCTTTCATAAACGAATGCAACTAAACATGGGTGGCCTTCGATTAAACACCTTGTTCTCTACTACCTTTTCCATAATCTTTTTCTTTACTTCCTTTTCTTTTTCTTCAATTTCCCTTCCTTCTACAATCTATATTTCTTCTTTTTCTATTCTTTCTTTTTCTATTTTCTCCTTCAACGTATGTTGATCCTTCTTGGCTTGTCTTGGTGTCATGAATTTCAAATTCATTTCATGTCCCTCATGCCTCAAATAAAGGAAACATTCATCAAAATTGAGAGTTGTAAAATGAAGCCATGCCCATCTCAAAAGAAGATGACAAGGGTTCGTGGGAGCAATATCACATAATACTTCTTCCACACATTGTCTTGTACTGAATTTGATCCTTGCTTGATTCGGATGAAAGCTTGTTGGTAACTTGAGTTTCTCCACCAATCTTTGGCTTACAACATTGTTGTCGCTTTCATAAACGAATGCAACTAAACATGGGTGGCCTTCGATTAAACACCTTGTTCTCTACTACCTTTTCCATAATCATTTTCTTTACTTCCTTTTCTTTTTCTTCAATTTCCCTTCCTTCTACAATCTATATTTCTTCTTTTTCTATTCTTTCTTTTTCTATTTTCTCCTTCAACGTATGTTGATCCTTCTTGGCTTGTCTTGGATTCATGAATTTCAAATTCATTTCATGTCCCTCATGCCTCAAATAAAGGAAACATTCATCAAGATTGAGAGTTGTAAAATGAAGCCATGCCCATCTCAAAAGAAGATGACAAGGGTTCGTGGGAGCAATATCACATAATACTTCTTCCACACATTGTCTTGTACTGAATTTGATCCTTGCTTGATTCGGATGAAAGCTTGTTGGTAACTTGAGTTTCTCCACCAATCTTTGGCTTACAACATTGTTGTCGCTTTCATAAACGAATGCAACTAAACATGGGTGGCCTTCGATTAAACACCTTGTTCTCTACTACCTTTTCCATAATCTTTTTCTTTACTTCCTTTTCTTTTTCTTCAATTTCCCTTCCTTCTGCAGTTTATTTTTCTTCTTTTTCAATCTTTCTTTTTCTATTTTCTCCTTCAACGTATGTTGATCCTTCTTGGCTTGTCTTGGTGTCATAAATTTCAACTTCATTTCATGTCCCTCATGCCTCAAATAAAGGGAACGTTCATCAAGATTGAACGTTTTAAAATGAAGCCATGCCTATCTCAAAAGAAGATGACAAGGGTTCGTGGGAGCAATATCACATAATACTTCTTCCACACATTGTCTTGTACTGAATTTGATCCTTGCTTGATTCGGATGAAAGCTTGTTGGTAATTTGAGTTTTTCACCAATCCTTGGCTTACAACATTGTTGTCGCTTTCATAAACAAATGCAACTAAACATGGGTGGCCTTCGATTAAACACCTTGTTCTCTACTACCTTTTCCATAATCTTTTTCTTTACTTCCTTTTCTTTTTCGTCAATTTCCCCTGCTTCTACAGTTTATATTTCTTCTTTTTGTATTCTTTCTTTTTTCTATTTTCTCCTTCAACGTATGTTGATCCTTCTTGGCTTATCTTGGTGTCATGAATTTCAAATTCATTTCATGTCCCTCATGCCTCAAATAAAGGAAACATTCATCAAGATTGAGCGTTGTAAAATGAAGCCATGCCCATCTCAAAAGAAGATGACAAGGGTTCGTGGGAGCAATATCACATAATACTTCTTCCACACATTGTCTTGTACTGAATTTAATCTTTGCTTGATTCGGATGAAAGCTTGTGGGTAACTTGAGTTTCTCCACCAATCTTTGGCTTACAACATTGTTGTCGCTTTCATAAACGAATGCAACTAAACATGGGTGGCCTTCGATTAAACACCTTGTTCTCTACTACCTTTTCCATAATCTTTTTCTTTACTTCCTTTTCTTTTTCTTCAATTTCCCTTCCTTCTGCAGTTTATTTTTCTTCTTTTTCAATCTTTCTTTTTCTATTTTCTCCTTCAACGTATGTTGATCCTTCTTGGCTTGTCTTGGTGTCATGAATTTCAAATTCATTTCATGTCCCTCATGCCTCAAATAAAGGAAACATTCATCAAGATTGAGTGTTGTAAAATGAAGCCATGCCCATCTCAAAAGAAGATGACAAGGGTTCGTGGGAGCTATATCACATAATACTTCTTCCACACATTGTCTTGTACTGAATTTGATCCTTGCTTGATTCGGATGAAAGCTTGTTGGTAACTTGAGTTTCTCCACCAATCTTTGGCTTACAACATTGTTGTCGCTTTCATAAACGAATGCAACTAAACATGGGTGGCCTTCGATTAAACACCTTGTTCTCTACTACCTTTTCCATAATCATTTTCTTTACTTCCTTTTCTTTTTCTTCAATTTCCCTTCCTTCTACAATCTATATTTCTTCTTTTTCTATTCTTTCTTTTTCTATTTTCTCCTTCAACGTATGTTGATCCTTCTTGGCTTGTCTTGGTGTCATGAATTTCAAATTCATTTCATGTCCCTCATGCCTCAAATAAAGGAAACATTCATCAAGATTGAGCGTTGTAAAATGAAGCCATGCCCATCTCAAAAGAAGATGACAAGGGTTCGTGGGAGCTATATCACATAATACTTCTTCCACACATTGTCTTGTACTGAATTTGATCCTTGCTTGATTCGGATGAAAGCTTGTTGGTAACTTGAGTTTCTCCACCAATCTTTGGCTTACAACATTGTTGTCACTTTCATAAACGAATGCAACTAAACATGGGTGGCCTTCGATTAAACACCTTGTTCTCTACTACCTTTTCCATAATCTTTTTCTTTACTTCCTTTTCTTTTTCTTCAATTTCCCTTCCTTCTGCAGTTTATTTTTCTTCTTTTTCAATCTTTCTTTTTCTATTTTCTCCTTCAACGTATGTTGATCCTTCTTGGCTTGTCTTGGTGTCATAAATTTCAACTTCATTTCATGTCCCTCATGCCTCAAATAAAGGAAACATTCATCAAGATTGAGCTTTGTAAAATGAAGCCATGCCCATCTCAAAAGAAGATGACAAGGGTTCGTGGGAGCAATATCACATAATACTTCTTCCACACATTGTCTTGTACTGAATTTAATCCTTGCTTGATTCGGATGAAAGCTTGTTGGTAACTTGAGTTTCTCCACCAATCTTTGGCTTACAACATTGTTGTCGCTTTCATAAACGAATGCAACTAAACATGGGTGGCCTTCGATTAAACACCTTGTTCTCTACTACCTTTTCCATAATCTTTTTCTTTACTTCCTTTTCTTTTTCTTCAATTTCCCTTCCTTCTACAATCTATATTTCTTCTTTTTCTATTCTTTCTTTTTCTATTTTCTCCTTCAACGTATGTTGATCCTTCTTGGCTTGTCTTGGTGTCATGAATTTCAAATTCATTTCATGTCCCTCATGCCTCAAATAAAGGAAACATTCATCAAGATTGAGCGTTGTAAAATGAAGCCATGCCCATCTCAAAAGAAGATGACAAGGGTTCGTGGGAGCTATATCACATAATACTTCTTCCACACATTGTCTTGTACTGAATTTGATCCTTGCTTGATTCGGATGAAAGCTTGTTGGTAACTTGAGTTTCTCCACCAATCTTTGGCTTACAACATTGTTGTCGCTTTCATAAACGAATGCAACTAAACATGGGTGGCCTTCGATTAAACACCTTGTTCTCTACTACCTTTTCCATAATCTTTTTCTTTACTTCCTTTTCTTTTTCGTCAATTTCCCCTGCTTCTACAGTTTATATTTCTTCTTTTTGTATTCTTTCTTTTTTCTATTTTCTCCTTCAACGTATGTTGATCCTTCTTGGCTTATCTTGGTGTCATGAATTTCAAATTCATTTCATGTCCCTCATGCCTCAAATAAAGGAAACATTCATCAAGATTGAGCGTTGTAAAATGAAGCCATGCCCATCTCAAAAGAAGATGACAAGGGTTCGTGGGAGCAATATCACATAATACTTCTTCCACACATTGTCTTGTACTGAATTTAATCCTTGCTTGATTCGGATGAAAGCTTGTTGGTAACTTGAGTTTCTCCACCAATCTTTGGCTTACAACATTGTTGTCGCTTTCATAAACGAATGCAACTAAACATGGGTGGCCTTCGATTAAACACCTTGTTCTCTACTACCTTTTCCATAATCTTTTTCTTTACTTCCTTTTCTTTTTCTTCAATTTCCCTTCCTTCTGCAGTTTATTTTTCTTCTTTTTCAATCTTTCTTTTCCTATTTTCTCCTTCAACGTATGTTGATCCTTCTTGGCTTGTCTTGGTGTTATAAATTTCAACTTCATTTCATGTCCCTCATGCCTCAAATAAAGGGAACGTTCATCAAGATTGAACGTTTTAAAATGAAGCCATGCCCATCTCAAAAGGAGATGACAAGGGTTTGTGGGAGCAATATCACATAATACTTCTTCCACACATTGTCTTGTACTGAATTTGATCCTTGCTTGATTCGGATGAAAGCTTGTTGGTAATTTGAGTTTTTCACCAATCCTTGGCTTACAACATTGTTGTCGCTTTCATAAACGAATGCAACTAAACATGGGTGGCCTTCGATTAAACACCTTGTTCTCTACTACCTTTTCCATAATCTTTTTCTTTACTTCCTTTTCTTTTCGTCAATTTCCCCTGCTTCTACAGTTTATATTTCTTCTTTTTGTATTCTTTCTTTTTTCTATTTTCTCCTTCAACGTATGTTGATCCTTCTTGGCTTATCTTGGTGTCATGAATTTCAAATTCATTTCATGTCCCTCATGCCTCAAATAAAGGAAACATTCATCAAGATTGAGCGTTGTAAAATGAAGCCATGCCCATCTCAAAAGAAGATGACAAGGGTTCGTGGGAGCAATATCACATAATACTTCTTCCACACATTGTCTTGTACTGAATTTAATCCTTGCTTGATTCGGATGAAAGCTTGTTGGTAACTTGAGTTTCTCCACCAATCTTTGGCTTACAACATTGTTGTCGCTTTCATAAACAAATGCAACTAAACATGGGTGGCCTTCGATTAAACACCTTGTTCTCTACTACCTTTTCCATAATCTTTTTCTTTACTTCCTTTTCTTTTTCTTCAATTTCCCTTCCTTCTACAATCTATATTTCTTCTTTTTCTATTCTTTCTTTTTCTATTTTCTCCTTCAACGTATGTTGATCCTTCTTGGCTTGTCTTGGTGTCATGAATTTCAAATTCATTTCATGTCCCTCATGCCTCAAATAAAGGAAACATTCATCAAGATTGAGAGTTGTAAAATGAAGCCATGCCCATCTCAAAAGAAGATGACAAGGGTTCGTGGGAGCAATATCACATAATACTTCTTCCACACATTGTCTTGTACTGAATTTGATCCTTGCTTGATTCGGATGAAAGCTTGTTGGTAACTTGAGTTTCTCCACCAATCTTTGGCTTACAACATTGTTGTCGCTTTCATAAACGAATGCAACTAAACATGGGTGGCCTTTGATTAAACACCTTGTTCTCTACTACCTTTTCCATAATCTTTTTCTTTACTTCCTTTTCTTTTTCTTCAATTTCCCCTGCTTCTACAGTTTATATTTCTTCTTTTTGTATTCTTTCTTTTTTCTATTTTCTCCTTCAACGTATGTTGATCCTTCTTGGCTTGTCTTGGTGTCATGAATTTCAAATTCATTTCATGTCCCTCATGCCTCAAATAAAGGAAACATTCATCAAGATTGAGAGTTGTAAAATGAAGCCATGCCCATCTCAAAAGAAGATGACAAGGGTTCGTGGGAGCAATATCACATAATACTTCTTCCACACATTGTCTTGTACTGAATTTGATCCTTGCTTGATTCGGATGAAAGCTTGTTGGTAACTTGAGTTTCTCCACCAATCTTTGGCTTACAACATTGTTGTCGCTTTCATAAACGAATGCAACTAAACATGGGTGGCCTTCGATTAAACACCTTGTTCTCTACTACCTTTTCCATAATCTTTTTCTTTACTTCCTTTTCTTTTTCTTCAATTTCCCTTCCTTCTGCAGTTTATTTTTCTTCTTTTTCAATCTTTCTTTTTCTATTTTCTCCTTCAACGTATGTTGATCCTTCTTGGCTTGTCTTGGTGTCATAAATTTCAACTTCATTTCATGTCCCTCATGCCTCAAATAAAGGGAACGTTCATCAAGATTGAGCGTTTTAAAATGAAGCCATGCCCATCTCAAAAGAAGATGACAAGGGTTCGTGGGAGCAATATCACATAATACTTCTTCCACACATTGTCTTGTACTGAATTTGATCCTTGCTTGATTCGGATGAAAGCTTGTTGGTAATTTGAGTTTTTCACCAATCCTTGGCTTACAACATTGTTGTCGCTTTCATAAACGAATGCAACTAAACATGGGTGGCCTTCGATTAAACACCTTGTTCTCTACTACCTTTTCCATAATCTTTTTCTTTACTTCCTTTTCTTTTTCGACAATTTCCCCTGCTTCTACAGTTTATATTTCTTCTTTTTGTATTCTTTCTTTTTTCTATTTTCTCCTTCAACGTATGTTGATCCTTCTTGGCTTATCTTGGTGTCATGAATTTCAAATTCATTTCATGTCCCTCATGCCTCAAATAAAGGAAACATTCATTAAGATTGAGCGTTGTAAAATGAAGCCATGCCCATCTCAAAAGAAGATGACAAGGGTTCGTGGGAGCAATATCACATAATACTTCTTCCACACATTGTCTTGTACTGAATTTAATCCTTGCTTGATTCGGATGAAAGCTTGTTGGTAACTTGAGTTTCTCCACCAATCTTTGGCTTACAACATTGTTGTCGCTTTCATAAACGAATGCAATTAAACATGGGTGGCCTTCGATTAAACACCTTGTTCTCTACTACCTTTTCCATAATCTTTTTCTTTACTTCCTTTTCTTTTTCTTCAATTTCCCTTCCTTCTACAATCTATATTTCTTCTTTTTCTGATAGGAATCTTAATGGGAAAAGGATCTAAAGGGTTTAGATTTGCTGGAAAAACAGAATTGAAATGGAATAGAATGGCACACACAACTGGACAAGGTCACGCTGCACCCCAATCTCAACATTCAGTTATCATCCAAAGGAATTACTATTCGTGGCTTTGGTTCGTTAAGGTTCCTTTAAGAATTATGTGCACGAGATCAATGAAGGTTCCATAACAGAAAAATAACAATGGCAACGAAAGGATTTCAGAACGTATTGGATTAGGCCCTGGATGTAAACATGCTTGACGTGAAAAAGGTTCTATGGACATTAGGTTCTTTAAGATTGATTCAAGAATTCTGGACCAAGAGTAGCGTAAACAACATACAAGGGAAACAATGTAACACGAATTCAAACAAGAAAACTTACAAGACAATGAAGGATAGCATCACACCATCCACACGTATACCACACATAAGCTTCACACCTATGATGGCTGGATTTTGCCTTGATTCACACAAGGATCAATGAGCATCACACTCACCCAAATTCTTCACGAAAATGGAAAGAGAATTCATTCAATAATCATCCAAAAAAAAAAAAAAAACTGAAGTTCACGTGTTCAGCCCTTGTTTTTGTCTAGGGTGCTGAATTTGCTACCAAGGTAACCACCCCACTATCAAAATAACCGCTCCACTACTCTAGAAGCACGGCCACATGGCTTTTTGGCTGAACAAGTCACTTAGTTCCCTTACATTTAATTGAAAATACACGGAAATTAACAAAAATAAACATTACATTAAATTAAAAACACCCTAAAAATAACACAATAAAAATTCCTATGCTACTATGTGCCACACGAACTAACACATAAAAATTTCCATGCCACTATGTGCCACCAATATTGCTTTCACGCATTTTGGAGCTCAACTTCATCCTTAGCTTCATCCTTCCAAGTGATCAAGTAAACAAGCTTATGTGTAGGATCCTTGACCACATCTTCTAAGAGATTTAGAATTAGCCTTTGTAATGTTGCCTTGGTTTGCTTGGCCTTGGATCTCGTCATAGGACCTCCTATCCCTTGTAGAGAGTTCTCCTCTTCTTTGGTTAGCTTGGATCCAGGTTGGTGAGAGATGTCCTCATCATTCCCTCCCTCTTGAACCGGATGGGTCTCCAAATCCGAACCAGCTTTCTTCAAAGCCGAACCATCTTCACCTGCATCAAACAAAGATAAGTCAGCAACATTAAAAGTAGGAGACACATTATACTCACCTGGCATTTGGATCTTGTAAGCATTGTCATTGATCCTTTCCAAGACTTGGAATGGTCCATCTCCTCTAGGCAGCAACTTGGATTTCCTTTGTTCGGGAAATCTCTCTTTCCTCATGTGTACCCACACCCAATCTCCTGGTTGGAACACAACTCTCCTTCTACCTTTGTTGGCTTGCTTTGCGTAGCTCGCATTCTTCTTGGTGATTTGATCTTTAACTTTCTCATGAAGCTTCCGCACAAACTCTGCCTTTGCCTGTCCTTCAGTATGCTTAAACACAGAAATGTTAGGCACAGGTAATAAATCAAGTGGAGATAAAGGATTAAACCCATACACTACCTCAAAAGGAGAATGATTAGTGGAAGAATGGACAGCTCGGTTATAAGCAAACTCAATATGGGGTAGGCAAGCCTCCCAACGTTTCAGATTGTGCTTCAACACTGCTCTAAGCATAGCACCAAGTGTCCTATTAACCACCTCAGTTTGGCCATCTGTTTGGGGGTGACAAGTAGTAGAGAACAACAACTTAGTTCCTAATCTACCCCACAAACTTCTCCAAAAGTGACTCAAGAACTTAGAGTCCCTATCACTCACAATACTCCTAGGCATACCATGTATCCTAATGATCTCTTTAAAGACAAGGTCAGCAACGTGACTAGCATCATTTACCTTTTTGCATGGAATAAAATGAGCCATCTTGGAAAACCTATCCACCACAACTAGTATGGAGTCTCGGCCAGTACTTGATCGAGGCAATCCAAGCACAAAATCCATGGACAAATCCACCCAAGGGTGTTCAGGAACAGGAAGAGGAGTGTATAAACCTTGGGGAAGAACTTTAGACTTAGCTTGTCTACACTCAATGCATGACTCACACAGTTTGGCTACATCCTTTTTCATGTTAACCCAATAGAAATGCTCATGCAAGATGTCATAAGTTCTAAGCACTCCAAAATGACCCATCAACCCCCCTCTATGTGCTTCCTTCACTAAGAGTTCTCTAATGGAAGATTGAGGAACACATAGCCTATTTGCTCTAAACAAGAACCCCTCAAATCTATAGTACTCATCCTTGGCCATCTTTTCACACTCCTTGTACCTTTGGCCGAACTCTTTATCCTCCTCATACAACCCCTTCAACACTTCCAAACCCAACAACTTGGTCTCAACCATAGATAGTAGCGCATGTCTCCTAGATAGGGCATCCGCAACCACATTTCCTTTCCCTTTCTTGTACTTAATGACATATGGAAATTGCTCTAAGAATTCAACCCATTTGGCATGTCTTGTATTAAGCTTACCTTGACCCTTGAGATACTTAAGAGACTCATGGTCACTATGGATAACGAATTCCTTGGGAAAAAGATAATGTTGCCAAGTTTTGAGGGCTCTCACTAAGGCATAGAGTTCCTTGTCATAAGTAGAGTAATTCAAGGCTGCTCCACTCAATTTTTCACTAAAGTATGCTATGGGATGGCCTTCTTGAAGTAGAACAGCTCCTATACCTATGCCAGAAGCGTCACACTCTATCTCAAAGGATTTGGAAAAATTGGGCAATGCTAGGATGGGTGCACTCACTAGTCTTTGCTTAAGAGTTTGGAAAGCTTTCTCTTGTTTTTCCCCCCACTTGAAGCTCACGTTTTTCTTCACTAACTCATTTAAGGGGGCTGCCAAGGTGCTGAAATCTCTCACAAATCTCCTATAGAAACTAGCCAGGCCATGAAAACTCCTAATATCACTCACGGATTTGGGTGTTGGCCACTCTTGTATGGCCTTCACTTTGGATTGATCAACTTCTACCCCTTTTGAACTCACCACAAAACCCAGAAATACCACATGGTCTTGACAAAACATGCATTTCTCAAGATTAGCATACAACTTTTCATGTCTCAAAGCAGATAACACAGAATGCAAATGTTGAGCATGCAAGTCCAAATCAGCACTATAGATCAGAATATCATCAAAATACACTACCACAAAATGCCCTATAAAATCTCGTAGAACATGATTCATCAACCTCATGAATGTGCTTGGTGCATTAGTTAATCCAAATGGCATAACCAGCCACTCATACAACCCAAATTTGGTTTTAAAAGCAGTTTTCCATTCATCTCCTTCTCTAATCCTAATTTGGTTGTATCCACTTTTCAAATCAATTTTTGAAAACACTTGTGCACCATGCAATTCATCAAGTAAATCATCAAGTCTAGGAATGGGATGCCTATACTTAATGGTAATGCTATTCACACTTCTACAGTCACTACACATGCGCCAAGAACCATCTTTCTTAGGCACCAAAATCACAGGAACAGCACATGGAGATATAGAATCTCTTACCCAACCTTTCTCTAAGAGAGCTTCCACTTGCCTTTGTATCTCCTTGGTCTCCTCGGGATTGCTCCTATACGCTGGCCTGTTTGGAATGGTGGCTCCAGGTATCAAATCCACTTGATGTTCTATTCCCCTCAATGGTGGTAATCCACTAGGCAAATCCGAGGGGAAAACATCCTTGAATTCCTGCAAAATAGAAGAAATAGAAGATGGCAAGGAAGTGGGAAATTCAGGGTTAGTATTCAAAACAGGTTTGCATACAAGCATATATAAGGGTTGCCGTGCTAACAACACCTTCCTCACTTCCCTCTCTTTTGCTATCTCTCTCACATTGGTGTTTCTCTCCTTGCCTCTCTTTTCCTCTCTCTTAGTGTTTGATCTTTTCTCGTCACTCACACTCTCTACCACGCTCTCACTCTCAACTTTCTTTTCTCTCATGATTTTCTCTCTCAACCTCACTTGATCATGACACACCTCTTGTGGGCTTAAAGGTTTAAGCACCACCTTCTTTCCTTGATGTGTAAAAGAGATCTTGTTGGAGAATCCATCATGGATGGTCTTGTGGTCATGCTGCCATGGTCTCCCCAACAATAGATGACACGCCTCCATAGGCACCACATCACATGAAATCACATCAGAATAAGTCCCAATGACTATGGGCACCTCCACTTGCTGTTTCACTTTAATTTCTCCTTCATCACTTAGCCATTGCAAACGGTAAGGTCTGGGATGAGGCTTGGTAGGAAGATTCAACTTGGATACTAGCCTTGTACTAGCCACATTAGCGCAACTCCCACTATCCACAATCACCATGCAAAGTTGCCCTTGGACAATACACCTAGTGTGGAAAATGTTGTCCCTTTGGCTTTCATCCATGGCTTCTATATGAGATCCTAATAGTCTCCTCACCATCAACAATCCCTTCTCGTTCATTTCTGGTCCAACATCCTCATCCTCCTCTCCTTCAGATTCTTCATTTGCATCTGACTCACTAGAATATCCTCCATCATCTCTAATCACCACAGTCCTCTTGGTAGGACATTCATATGCATAGTGCCCCTTGCCTTGGCATTTGAAGCATGTAATGTCTCTAGTTCTTTTTGGTACAGCTTCATTGCCCTTAGAAGGCTTAGGATCCGCTTCTTTGGTGGCCTTGGTACTCATGGCCGAACTGGTCTCTCCCTTGGCCGAATAGGGTGATGACTTATATCCCTCCCTCTTAGCCTTGTCCTTCCACCCATAAGTAGAAGACGACGCCATTCTCCTTGAAGCTCCCTTCCTTTTGAGTTGCTCTTCTACTTGGATGGCTTTATGGAGAAGATCCTCCATCTCCACAAACTCCTGCAACTCAACCACATCACGGATATCATTATTCAACCCATTAATGAACCTAGCCATTGTTACCTCAGGATCTTCCTCAAGCTTAGCTTGGATCATTAACATCTCCATCTCTTTGTGGTAATCCTCCACACTTCGGCTTCCTTGAGTAATTCTTTGAAGCTTAAACTTCATATCCCTTTGATAGGATGCAGGGACATATCTCCTCCTCATGAGCCTCCTCAATTCCTCCCATGTGTCTACTGGTGGATCTCCATCTCTTTGCCTCTCCCTTTGAAGCTTGTGCCACCAAATCAATGCATAGTGTGAGAATTCGGATGCTGCCAACCTCACCTTTTGTTCCTCCTCAAAGTTGCCGCAATCAAACACATTCTCCATCTTGAGCTCCCAATTAAAGTAAGCTTCGGGATCATTCTTTCCTGCAAAAGAGGGAATGTTTAGTTTAATTCCTTGGAGAGGATTGCCCCACTGCTCCCTATTCCTCCTTTCTTCATCATATCTCGCCACCCTTGTTTCTTGCCTCCTTACACCTCTTCTTGTTACTCCATCATTCTCCAACCTATCAATTCTCTCATGTATCTCATCATTGGCTTGTCGGAGTAATCTTTCAAGATGTTGAGTAAGAGCTTGCATTTGAATGGGACTAATGCCTGCCCCTCCTTCTTGGTTTGAATCTGCCATCTCACAAAATAATGCTTGTAGACAAGATAAAAGGTTAAGCCAAATAGAATCCAGCACCTAATCTACCTCACCAAATAATTTCCTCTCAAGTGTTTCTCTCAATTCGGCTTTTACTAATAATGTAAATTTCTCTCTAGCCTTTTACCACTCTTGATGCACTCAATCCTTGAGAGTCACAAGGTTACTTCAGCCACACAAAGATGATCTACCTAAATGCAGAATGCGCCTATAACAATTATAGTAATGATGCTATCACTAGAGGCCAAAAAACAAGACACCAAAACACAAAAAGAAGGCAAAGAACACCACACAAACAAAGACACACTAACTAGGTCACGGTTTTAACTCCAATGCAGACTTGAAAATTTCAGAATTCACCACTTGTAAAAACATACAGCAACTGCCCTTAAACCATGCCAATTCAGAATTCAATTTTGAACAAACACAATGCTGCACTTATATTCTTCAGTTTCGGAAATTTTTTATAGCAGCCCTCACATACAATAACAATTGGATTTCTTTTCTTTTCCAGAATTCAGAACACAAATTGGCACGTTGCAAAATAGATTAGTACCTTCTTGTTGCTGTTCAATACAAACCCTTAACTAGCTCTGATACCAAATGATAGGAATCTTAATGGGAAAAGGATCTAAAGGGTTTAGATTTGCTGGAAAAACAGAATTGAAATGGAATAGAATGGCACACACAACTGGACAAGGTCACGCTGCACCCCAATCTCAACATTCAGTTATCATCCAAAGGAATTACTATTCGTGGCTTTGGTTCGTTAAGGTTCCTTTAAGAATTATGTGCACGAGATCAATGAAGGTTCCATAACAGAAAAATAACAATGGCAACGAAAGGATTTCAGAACGTATTGGATTAGGCCCTGGATGTAAACATGCTTGACGTGAAAAAGGTTCTATGGACATTAGGTTCTTTAAGATTGATTCAAGAATTCTGGACCAAGAGTAGCGTAAACAACATACAAGGGAAACAATGTAACACGAATTCAAACAAGAAAACTTACAAGACAATGAAGGATAGCATCACACCATCCACACGTATACCACACATAAGCTTCACACCTATGATGGCTGGATTTTGCCTTGATTCACACAAGGATCAATGAGCATCACACTCACCCAAATTCTTCACGAAAATGGAAAGAGAATTCATTCAATAATCATCCAAAAAAAAAAAAAAAACTGAAGTTCACGTGTTCAGCCCTTGTTTTTGTCTAGGGTGCTGAATTTGCTACCAAGGTAACCACCCCACTATCAAAATAACCGCTCCACTACTCTAGAAGCACGGCCACATGGCTTTTTGGCTGAACAAGTCACTTAGTTCCCTTACATTTAATTGAAAATACACGGAAATTAACAAAAATAAACATTACATTAAATTAAAAACACCCTAAAAATAACACAATAAAAATTCCTATGCTACTATGTGCCACACGAACTAACACATAAAAATTTCCATGCCACTATGTGCCACCAATATTGCTTTCACGCATTTTGGAGCTCAACTTCATCCTTAGCTTCATCCTTCCAAGTGATCAAGTAAACAAGCTTATGTGTAGGATCCTTGACCACATCTTCTAAGAGATTTAGAATTAGCCTTTGTAATGTTGCCTTGGTTTGCTTGGCCTTGGATCTCGTCATAGGACCTCCTATCCCTTGTAGAGAGTTCTCCTCTTCTTTGGTTAGCTTGGATCCAGGTTGGTGAGAGATGTCCTCATCATTTTCTATTCTTTCTTTTTCTATTTTCTCCTTCAACGTATGTTGATCCTTCTTGGCTTGTCTTGGTGTCATGAATTTCAAATTCATTTCATGTCCCTCATGCCTCAAATAAAGGAAACATTCATCAAGATTGAGAGTTGTAAAATGAAGCCATGCCCATCTTAAAAGAAGATGACAAGGGTTCGTGGGAGCAATATCACATAATACTTCTTCCACACATTGTCCTGTACTGAATTTGATCCTTGCTTGATTCGGATGAAAGCTTGTTGGTAACTTGAGTTTCTCCACCAATCTTTGGCTTACAACATTGTTGTCGCTTTCATAAACGAATGCAACTAAACATGGGTGGCCTTCGATTAAACACCTTGTTCTCTACTACCTTTTCCATAATCTTTTTCTTTACTTCCTTTTCTTTTTCTTCAATTTCCCTTCCTTCTACAATCTATATTTCTTCTTTTTCTATTCTTTCTTTTTCTATTTTCTCCTTCAACGTATGTTGATCCTTCTTGGCTTGTCTTGGTGTCATGAATTTCAAATTCATTTCATGTCCCTCATGCCTCAAATAAAGGAAACATTCATCAAGATTGAGAGTTGTAAAATGAAGCCATGCCCATCTCAAAAGATGATGACAAGGGTTTGTGGGAGCTATATCACATAATACTTCTTCCACACATTGTCTTGTACTGAATTTGATCCTTGCTTGATTCGGATGAAAGCTTGTTGGTAACTTGAGTTTCTCCACCAATCTTTGGCTTACAACATTGTTGTCGTTTTCATAAACGAATGCAACTAAACATGGGTGGCCTTCGATTAAACACCTTGTTCTCTACTACCTTTTCCATAATCTTTTTCTTTACTTCCTTTTCTTTTTCTTCAATTTCCCTTCCTTCTACAATCTATATTTCTTCTTTTTCTATTCTTTCTTTTTCTATTTTCTCCTTCAACGTATGTTGATCCTTCTTGGCTTGTCTTGGTGTCATGAATTTCAAATTCATTTCATGTCCCTCATGCCTCAAATAAAGGGAACGTTCATCAAGATTGAGAGTTGTAAAATGAAGCCATGCCCATCTCAAAAGATGATGACAAGGGTTTGTGGGAGCTATATCACATAATACTTCTTCCACACATTGTCTTGTACTGAATTTGATCCTTGCTTGATTCGGATGAAAGCTTGTTGGTAACTTGAGTTTCTCCACCAATCTTTGGCTTACAACATTGTTGTCGCTTTCATAAACGAATGCAACTAAACATGGGTGGCCTTCGATTAAACACCTTGTTCTCTACTACCTTTTCCATAATCTTTTTCTTTACTTCCTTTTCTTTTTCTTCAATTTCCCTTCCTTCTACAATCTATATTTCTTCTTTTTCTATTCTTTCTTTTTCTATTTTCTCCTTCAACGTATGTTGATCCTTCTTGGCTTGTCTTGGTGTCATGAATTTCAAATTCATTTCATGTCCCTCATGCCTCAAATAAAGGGAACGTTCATCAAGATTGAGAGTTGTAAAATGAAGCCATGCCCATCTCAAAAGAAGATGACAAGGGTTCGTGGGAGCAATATCACATAATACTTCTTCCACACATTGTCTTGTACTGAATTTGATCCTTGCTTGATTCGGATGAAAGCTTGTTGGTAATTTGAGTTGTTCACCAATCCTTGGCTTACAACATTGTTGTTGCTTTCATAAACGAATGCAACTAAACATGGGTGGCCTTCGATTAAACACCTTGTTCTCTACTACCTTTTCCATAATCTTTTTCTTTACTTCCTTTTCTTTTTCGTCAATTTCCCCTGCTTCTACAGTTTATATTTCTTCTTTTTGTATTCTTTCTTTTTCTATTTTCTCCTTCAACGTATGTTGATCCTTCTTGGCTTGTCTTGGTGTCATGAATTTCAAATTCATTTCATGTCCCTCATGCCTCAAATAAAGGAAACATTCATCAAGATTGAGCGTTGTAAAATGAAGCCATGCCCATCTCAAAAGAAGATGACAAGGGTTCGTGGGAGCAATATCACATAATACTTCTTCCACACATTGTCTTGTACTGAATTTAATCTTGCTTGATTCGGATGAAAGCTTGTTGGTAACTTGAGTTTCTCCACCAATCTTTGGCTTACAACATTGTTGTCGCTTTCATAAACGAATGCAACTAAACATGGGTGGCCTTCGATTAAACACCTTGTTCCCTACTACCTTTTCCATAATCTTTTTCTTTACTTCCTTTTCTTTTTCTTCAATTTCCCTTCCTTCTGCAGTTTATTTTTCTTCTTTTTCAATCTTTCTTTTTCTATTTTCTCCTTCAACGTATGTTGATCCTTCTTGGCTTGTCTTGGTGTCATAAATTTCAACTTCATTTCATGTCCCTCATGCCTCAAATAAAGGGAACGTTCATCAAGATTGAGCGTTTTAAAATGAAGCCATGCCCATCTTAAAAGAAGATGACAAGGGTTCGTGGGAGCAATATCACATAATACTTCTTCCACACATTGTCTTGTACTGAATTTGATCCTTGCTTGATTCGGATGAAAGCTTGTTGGTAATTTGAGTTTTTCACCAATCCTTGGCTTACAACATTGTTGTCGCTTTCATAAACGAATGCAACTAAACATGGGTGGCCTTCGATTAAACACCTTGTTCTCTACTACCTTTTCCATAATCTTTTTCTTTACTTCCTTTTCTTTTTCGTCAATTTGCCCTGCTTCTACAGTTTATATTTCTTCTTTTTGTATTCTTTCTTTTTTCTATTTTCTCCTTCAACGTATGCTGATCCTTCTTGGCTTATCTTGGTGTCATGAATTTCAAATTCATTTCATGTCCCTCATGCCTCAAATAAAGGAAACATTCATCAAGATTGAGCGTTGTAAAATGAAGCCATGCCCATCTCAAAAGAAGATGACAAGGGTTTGTGGGAGCTATATCACATAATACTTCTTCCACACATTGTCTTGTACTGAATTTGATCCTTGCTTGATTCGGATGAAAGCTTGTTGGTAACTTGAGTTTCTCCACCAATCTTTGGCTTACAACATTGTTGTCGTTTTCATAAACGAATGCAACTAAACATGGGTGGCCTTCGATTAAACACCTTGTTCTCTACTACCTTTTCCATAATCTTTTTCTTTACTTCCTTTTCTTTTTCTTCAATTTCCCTTCCTTCTACAATCTATATTTCTTCTTTTTCTATTCTTTCTTTTTCTATTTTCTCCTTCAACGTATGTTGATCCTTCTTGGCTTGTCTTGGTGTCATGAATTTCAAATTCATTTCATGTCCCTCATGCCTCAAATAAAGGGAACGTTCATCAAGATTGAGAGTTGTAAAATGAAGCCATGCCCATCTCAAAAGATGATGACAAGGGTTTGTGGGAGCTATATCACATAATACTTCTTCCACACATTGTCTTGTACTGAATTTGATCCTTGCTTGATTCGGATGAAAGCTTGTTGGTAACTTGAGTTTCTCCACCAATCTTTGGCTTACAACATTGTTGTCGCTTTCATAAACGAATGCAACTAAACATGGGTGGCCTTCGATTAAACACCTTGTTCTCTACTACCTTTTCCATAATCTTTTTCTTTACTTCCTTTTCTTTTTCTTCAATTTCCCTTCCTTCTACAATCTATATTTCTTCTTTTTCTATTCTTTCTTTTTCTATTTTCTCCTTCAACGTATGTTGATCCTTCTTGGCTTGTCTTGGTGTCATGAATTTCAAATTCATTTCATGTCCCTCATGCCTCAAATAAAGGAAACATTCATCAAGATTGAGAGTTGTAAAATGAAGCCATGCCCATCTCAAAAGATGATGACAAGGGTTTGTGGGAGCTATATCACATAATACTTCTTCCACACATTGTCTTGTACTGAATTTGATCCTTGCTTGATTCGGATGAAAGCTTGTTGGTAACTTGAGTTTCTCCACCAATCTTTGGCTTACAACATTGTTGTCGTTTTCATAAACGAATGCAACTAAACATGGGTGGCCTTCGATTAAACACCTTGTTCTCTACTACCTTTTCCATAATCTTTTTCTTTACTTCCTTTTCTTTTTCTTCAATTTCCCTTCCTTCTACAATCTATATTTCTTCTTTTTCTATTCTTTCTTTTTCTATTTTCTCCTTCAACGTATGTTGATCCTTCTTGGCTTGTCTTGGTGTCATGAATTTCAAATTCATTTCATGTCCCTCATGCCTCAAATAAAGGGAACGTTCATCAAGATTGAGAGTTGTAAAATGAAGCCATGCCCATCTCAAAAGATGATGACAAGGGTTTGTGGGAGCTATATCACATAATACTTCTTCCACACATTGTCTTGTACTGAATTTGATCCTTGCTTGATTCGGATGAAAGCTTGTTGGTAACTTGAGTTTCTCCACCAATCTTTGGCTTACAACATTGTTGTCGCTTTCATAAACGAATGCAACTAAACATGGGTGGCCTTCGATTAAACACCTTGTTCTCTACTACCTTTTCCATAATCTTTTTCTTTACTTCCTTTTCTTTTTCTTCAATTTCCCTTCCTTCTACAATCTATATTTCTTCTTTTTCTATTCTTTCTTTTTCTATTTTCTCCTTCAACGTATGTTGATCCTTCTTGGCTTGTCTTGGTGTCATGAATTTCAAATTCATTTCATGTCCCTCATGCCTCAAATAAAGGGAACGTTCATCAAGATTGAGAGTTGTAAAATGAAGCCATGCCCATCTCAAAAGAAGATGACAAGGGTTCGTGGGAGCAATATCACATAATACTTCTTCCACACATTGTCTTGTACTGAATTTGATCCTTGCTTGATTCGGATGAAAGCTTGTTGGTAATTTGAGTTGTTCACCAATCCTTGGCTTACAACATTGTTGTTGCTTTCATAAACGAATGCAACTAAACATGGGTGGCCTTCGATTAAACACCTTGTTCTCTACTACCTTTTCCATAATCTTTTTCTTTACTTCCTTTTCTTTTTCGTCAATTTCCCCTGCTTCTACAGTTTATATTTCTTCTTTTTGTATTCTTTCTTTTTCTATTTTCTCCTTCAACGTATGTTGATCCTTCTTGGCTTGTCTTGGTGTCATGAATTTCAAATTCATTTCATGTCCCTCATGCCTCAAATAAAGGAAACATTCATCAAGATTGAGCGTTGTAAAATGAAGCCATGCCCATCTCAAAAGAAGATGACAAGGGTTCGTGGGAGCAATATCACATAATACTTCTTCCACACATTGTCTTGTACTGAATTTAATCTTGCTTGATTCGGATGAAAGCTTGTTGGTAACTTGAGTTTCTCCACCAATCTTTGGCTTACAACATTGTTGTCGCTTTCATAAACGAATGCAACTAAACATGGGTGGCCTTCGATTAAACACCTTGTTCCCTACTACCTTTTCCATAATCTTTTTCTTTACTTCCTTTTCTTTTTCTTCAATTTCCCTTCCTTCTGCAGTTTATTTTTCTTCTTTTTCAATCTTTCTTTTTCTATTTTCTCCTTCAACGTATGTTGATCCTTCTTGGCTTGTCTTGGTGTCATAAATTTCAACTTCATTTCATGTCCCTCATGCCTCAAATAAAGGGAACGTTCATCAAGATTGAGCGTTTTAAAATGAAGCCATGCCCATCTCAAAAGAAGATGACAAGGGTTCGTGGGAGCAATATCACATAATACTTCTTCCACACATTGTCTTGTACTGAATTTGATCCTTGCTTGATTCGGATGAAAGCTTGTTGGTAATTTGAGTTTTTCACCAATCCTTGGCTTACAACATTGTTGTCGCTTTCATAAACGAATGCAACTAAACATGGGTGGCCTTCGATTAAACACCTTGTTCTCTACTACCTTTTCCATAATCTTTTTCTTTACTTCCTTTTCTTTTTCGTCAATTTGCCCTGCTTCTACAGTTTATATTTCTTCTTTTTGTATTCTTTCTTTTTTCTATTTTCTCCTTCAACGTATGCTGATCCTTCTTGGCTTATCTTGGTGTCATGAATTTCAAATTCATTTCATGTCCCTCATGCCTCAAATAAAGGAAACATTCATCAAGATTGAGCGTTGTAAAATGAAGCCATGCCCATCTCAAAAGAAGATGACAAGGGTTCGTGGGAGCAATATCACATAATACTTCTTCCACACATTGTCTTGTACTGAATTTAATCCTTGCTTGATTCGGATGAAAGCTTGTTGGTAACTTGAGTTTCTCCACCAATCTTTGGCTTACAACATTGTTGTCGCTTTCATAAACGAATGCAACTAAACATGGGTGGCCTTCGATTAAACACCTTGTTCTCTACTACCTTTTCCATAATCTTTTTCTTTACTTCCTTTTCTTTTTCTTCAATTTCCCTTCCTTCTGCAGTTTATTTTTCTTCTTTTTCAATCTTTCTTTTTCTATTTTCTCCTTCAACGTATGTTGATCCTTCTTGGCTTGTCTTGGTGTCATAAATTTCAACTTCATTTCATGTCCCTCATGCCTCAAATAAAGGGAACGTTCATCAAGATTGAGCGTTTTAAAATGAAGCCATGCCCATCTCAAAAGAAGATGACAAGGGTTCGTGGGAGCAATATCACATAATACTTCTTCCACACATTGTCTTGTACTGAATTTAATCCTTGCTTGATTCGGATGAAAGCTTGTTGGTAACTTGAGTTTCTCCACCAATCTTTGGCTTACAACATTGTTGTCGCTTTCATAAACGAATGCAACTAAACATGGGTGGCCTTCGATTAAACACCTTGTTCTCTACTACCTTTTCCATAATTTTTTTCTTTACTTCCTTTTCTTTTTCTTCAATTTCCCTTCCTTCTGCAGTTTATTTTTCTTCTTTTTCAATCTTTCTTTTTCTATTTTCACCTTCAACGTATGTTGATCCTTCTTGGATTGTCTTGGTGTCATGAATTTCAAATTCATTTCATGTCCCTCATGCCTCAAATAAAGGAAACATTCATCAAGATTGAGAGTTGTAAAATGAAGCCATGCCCATCTCAAAAGATGATGACAAGGGTTTGTGGAAGCTATATCACATAATACTTCTTCCACACATTGTCTTGTACTGAATTTGATCCTTGCTTGATTCGGATGAAAGCTTGTTGGTAACTTGAGTTTCTCCACCAATCTTTGGCTTACAACATTGTTGTCGCTTTCATAAACGAATGCAACTAAACATGGGTGGCCTTCGATTAAACACCTTGTTCTCTACTACCTTTTCCATAATCTTTTTCTTTACTTCCTTTTCTTTTTCTTCAATTTCCCTTCCTTCTACAATCTATATTTCTTCTTTTTCTATTCTTTCTTTTTCTATTTTCTCCTTCAACGTATGTTGATCCTTCTTGGCTTGTCTTGGTGTCATGAATTTCAAATTCATTTCATGTCCCTCATGCCTCAAATAAAGGGAACGTTCATCAAGATTGAGAGTTGTAAAATGAAGCCATGCCCATCTCAAAAGAAGATGACAAGGGTTCGTGGGAGCAATATCACATAATACTTCTTCCACACATTGTCTTGTACTGAATTTGATCCTTGCTTGATTCGGATGAAAGCTTGTTGGTAATTTGAGTTGTTCACCAATCCTTGGCTTACAACATTGTTGTTGCTTTCATAAACGAATGCAACTAAACATGGGTGGCCTTCGATTAAACACCTTGTTCTCTACTACCTTTTCCATAATCTTTTTCTTTACTTCCTTTTCTTTTTCGTCAATTTCCCCTGCTTCTACAGTTTATATTTCTTCTTTTTGTATTCTTTCTTTTTCTATTTTCTCCTTCAACGTATGTTGATCCTTCTTGGCTTGTCTTGGTGTCATGAATTTCAAATTCATTTCATGTCCCTCATGCCTCAAATAACGGAAACATTCGTCAAGATTGAGCGTTGTAAAATGAAGCCATGCCCATCTCAAAAGAAGATGACAAGGGTTCGTGGGAGCTATATCACATAATACTTCTTCCACACATTGTCTTGTACTGAATTTGATCCTTGCTTGATTCGGATGAAAGCTTGTTGGTAACTTGAGTTTCTCCACCAATCTTTGGCTTACAACATTGTTGTCGCTTTCATAAACGAATGCAACTAAACATGGGTGGCCTTCGATTAAACACCTTGTTCTCTACTACCTTTTCCATAATCTTTTTCTTTACTTCTTTTTCTTTTTCGTCAATTTCCCTTCCTTCTACAATCTATATTTCTTCTTTTTCTATTCTTTCTTTTTTCTATTTTCTCCTTCAACGTATGTTGATCCTTCTTGGCTTGTCTTGGTGTCATGAATTTCAAATTCATTTCATGTCCCTCATGCCTCAAATAAAGGAAACATTCGTCAAGATTGAGCGTTGTAAAATGAAGCCATGCCCATCTTAAAAGAAGATGACAAGGGTTCGTGGGAGCTATATCACATAATACTTCTTCCACACATTGTCTTGTACTGAATTTGATCCTTGCTTGATTCGGATGAAAGCTTGTTGGTAACTTGAGTTTCTCCACCAATCTTTGGCTTACAACATTGTTGTCGCTTTCATAAACGAATGCAACTAAACATGGGTGGCCTTCGATTAAACACCTTGTTCTCTACTACCTTTTCCATAATCTTTTTCTTTACTTCCTTTTCTTTTTCTTCAATTTCCCCTGCTTCTACAGTTTATATTTCTTCTTTTTCTATTCTTTCTTTTTCTATTTTCTCCTTCAACGTATGTTGATCCTTCTTGGCTTGTCTTGGTGTCATGAATTTCAAATTCATTTCATGTCCCTCATGCCCCAAATAAAGGAAACATTCGTCAAGATTGAGCGTTGTAAAATGAAGCCATGCCCATCTCAAGAGAAGATGACAAGGGTTCGTGGGAGCAATATCACATAATACTTCTTCCACACATTGTCTTGTACTGAATTTGATCCTTGCTTGATTCGGATGAAAGCTTGTTGGTAACTTGAGTTTCTCCACCAATCTTTGGCTTACAACATTGTTGTCGCTTTCATAAACGAATGCAACTAAACATGGGTGGCCTTCGATTAAACACCTTGTTCTCTACTACCTTTTCCATAATCTTTTTCTTTACTTCCTTTTCTTTTTCTTCAATTTCCCTTCCTTCTACAGTTTATATTTCTTCTTTTTCTATTCTTTATTTTTTCTATTTTCTCCTTCAACGTATGTTGGTCCTTCTTGGCTTGTCTTGGTGTCATGAATTTCAAATTCATTTCATGTCCCTCATGCCTCAAATAAAGGAAACATTCGTCAAGATTGAGCGTTGTAAAATGAAGCCATGCCCATCTCAAAAGAAGATGACAAGGGTTCGTGGGAGCAATATCACATAATACTTCTTCCACACATTGTCCTGTACTGAATTTGATCCTTGCTTGATTCGGATGAAAGCTTGTTGGGTAACTTGAGTTTCTCCACCAATCTTTGGCTTACAACATTGTTGTCGCTTTCATAAACGAATGCAACTAAACATGGGTGGCCTTCGATTAAACACCTTGTTCTCTACTACCTTTTCCATAATCTTTTTCTTTACTTCCTTTTCTTTTTCTTCAATTTCCCTTCCTTCTACAATCTATATTTCTTCTTTTTCTATTCTTTCTTTTTCTATTTTCTCCTTCAACGTATGTTGATCCTTCTTGGCTTGTCTTGGTGTCATGAATTTCAAATTCATTTCATGTCCCTCATGCCTCAAATAACGGAAACATTCGTCAAGATTGAGCGTTGTAAAATGAAGCCATGCCCATCTCAAAAGAAGATGACAAGGGTTCGTGGGAGCTATATCACATAATACTTCTTCCACACATTGTCTTGTACTGAATTTGATCCTTGCTTGATTCGGATGAAAGCTTGTTGGTAACTTGAGTTTCTCCACCAATCTTTGGCTTACAACATTGTTGTCGCTTTCATAAACGAATGCAACTAAACATGGGTGGCCTTCGATTAAACACCTTGTTCTCTACTACCTTTTCCATAATCTTTTTCTTTACTTCTTTTTCTTTTTCGTCAATTTCCCTTCCTTCTACAATCTATATTTCTTCTTTTTCTATTCTTTCTTTTTTCTATTTTCTCCTTCAACGTATGTTGATCCTTCTTGGCTTGTCTTGGTGTCATGAATTTCAAATTCATTTCATGTCCCTCATGCCTCAAATAAAGGAAACATTCGTCAAGATTGAGCGTTGTAAAATGAAGCCATGCCCATCTTAAAAGAAGATGACAAGGGTTCGTGGGAGCTATATCACATAATACTTCTTCCACACATTGTCTTGTACTGAATTTGATCCTTGCTTGATTCGGATGAAAGCTTGTTGGTAACTTGAGTTTCTCCACCAATCTTTGGCTTACAACATTGTTGTCGCTTTCATAAACGAATGCAACTAAACATGGGTGGCCTTCGATTAAACACCTTGTTCTCTACTACCTTTTCCATAATCTTTTTCTTTACTTCCTTTTCTTTTTCTTCAATTTCCCCTGCTTCTACAGTTTATATTTCTTCTTTTTCTATTCTTTCTTTTTCTATTTTCTCCTTCAACGTATGTTGATCCTTCTTGGCTTGTCTTGGTGTCATGAATTTCAAATTCATTTCATGTCCCTCATGCCTCAAATAAAGGGAACGTTCATCAAGATTGAGAGTTGTAAAATGAAGCCATGCCCATCTCAAAAGAAGATGACAAGGGTTCGTGGGAGCAATATCACATAATACTTCTTCCACACATTGTCCTGTACTGAATTTGATCCTTGCTTGATTCGGATGAAAGCTTGTTGGTAACTTGAGTTTCTCCACCAATCTTTGGCTTACAACATTGTTGTCGCTTTCATAAACGAATGCAACTAAACATGGGTGGCCTTCGATTAAACACCTTGTTCTCTACTACCTTTTCCATAATCTTTTTCTTTACTTCCTTTTCTTTTTCTTCAATTTCCCTTCCTTCTGCAGTTTATTTTTCTTCTTTTTCAATCTTTCTTTTTCTATTTTCTCCTTCAACGTATGTTGATCCTTCTTGGCTTGTCTTGGTGTCATAAATTTCAACTTCATTTCATGTCCCTCATGCCTCAAATAAAGGGAACGTTCATCAAGATTGAGCGTTTTAAAATGAAGCCATGCCCATCTCAAAAGAAGATGACAAGGGTTCGTGGGAGCTATATCACATAATACTTCTTCCACACATTGTCTTGTACTGAATTTGATCCTTGCTTGATTCGGATGAAAGCTTGTTGGTAACTTGAGTTTCTCCACCAATCTTTGGCTTACAACATTGTTGTCGCTTTCATAAACGAATGCAACTAAACATGGGTGGCCTTCGATTAAACACCTTGTTCTCTACTACCTTTTCCATAATCTTTTTCTTTACTTCCTTTTCTTTTTCTTCAATTTCCCTTCCTTCTACAATCTATATTTCTTCTTTTTCTATTCTTTCTTTTTCTATTTTCTCCTTCAACGTATGTTGATCCTTCTTGGCTTGTCTTGGTGTCATGAATTTCAAATTCATTTCATGTCCCTCATGCCTCAAATAAAGGAAACATTCGTCAAGATTGAGCGTTGTAAAATGAAGCCATGCCCATCTCAAGAGAAGATGACAAGGGTTCGTGGGAGCAATATCACATAATACTTCTTCCACACATTGTCTTGTACTGAATTTGATCCTTGCTTGATTCGGATGAAAGCTTGTTGGTAACTTGAGTTTCTCCACCAATCTTTGGCTTACAACATTGTTGTCGCTTTCATAAACGAATGCAACTAAACATGGGTGGCCTTCGATTAAACACCTTGTTCTCTACTACCTTTTCCATAATCTTTTTCTTTACTTCCTTTTCTTTTTCTTCAATTTCCCTTCCTTCTACAGTTTATATTTCTTCTTTTTCTATTCTTTATTTTTTCTATTTTCTCCTTCAACGTATGTTGGTCCTTCTTGGCTTGTCTTGGTGTCATGAATTTCAAATTCATTTCATGTCCCTCATGCCTCAAATAAAGGAAACATTCGTCAAGATTGAGCGTTGTAAAATGAAGCCATGCCCATCTCAAAAGAAGATGACAAGGGTTCGTGGGAGCAATATCACATAATACTTCTTCCACACATTGTCCTGTACTGAATTTGATCCTTGCTTGATTCGGATGAAAGCTTGTTGGGTAACTTGAGTTTCTCCACCAATCTTTGGCTTACAACATTGTTGTCGCTTTCATAAACGAATGCAACTAAACATGGGTGGCCTTCGATTAAACACCTTGTTCTCTACTACCTTTTCCATAATCTTTTTCTTTACTTCCTTTTCTTTTTCTTCAATTTCCCTTCCTTCTACAATCTATATTTCTTCTTTTTCTATTCTTTCTTTTTCTATTTTCTCCTTCAACGTATGTTGATCCTTCTTGGCTTGTCTTGGTGTCATGAATTTCAAATTCATTTCATGTCCCTCATGCCTCAAATAACGGAAACATTCGTCAAGATTGAGCGTTGTAAAATGAAGCCATGCCCATCTCAAAAGAAGATGACAAGGGTTCGTGGGAGCTATATCACATAATACTTCTTCCACACATTGTCTTGTACTGAATTTGATCCTTGCTTGATTCGGATGAAAGCTTGTTGGTAACTTGAGTTTCTCCACCAATCTTTGGCTTACAACATTGTTGTCGCTTTCATAAACGAATGCAACTAAACATGGGTGGCCTTCGATTAAACACCTTGTTCTCTACTACCTTTTCCATAATCTTTTTCTTTACTTCTTTTTCTTTTTCGTCAATTTCCCTTCCTTCTACAATCTATATTTCTTCTTTTTCTATTCTTTCTTTTTTCTATTTTCTCCTTCAACGTATGTTGATCCTTCTTGGCTTGTCTTGGTGTCATGAATTTCAAATTCATTTCATGTCCCTCATGCCTCAAATAAAGGAAACATTCGTCAAGATTGAGCGTTGTAAAATGAAGCCATGCCCATCTTAAAAGAAGATGACAAGGGTTCGTGGGAGCTATATCACATAATACTTCTTCCACACATTGTCTTGTACTGAATTTGATCCTTGCTTGATTCGGATGAAAGCTTGTTGGTAACTTGAGTTTCTCCACCAATCTTTGGCTTACAACATTGTTGTCGCTTTCATAAACGAATGCAACTAAACATGGGTGGCCTTCGATTAAACACCTTGTTCTCTACTACCTTTTCCATAATCTTTTTCTTTACTTCCTTTTCTTTTTCTTCAATTTCCCTTCCTTCTGCAGTTTATTTTTCTTCTTTTTCAATCTTTCTTTTTCTATTTTCTCCTTCAACGTATGTTGATCCTTCTTGGCTTGTCTTGGTGTCATAAATTTCAACTTCATTTCATGTCCCTCATGCCTCAAATAAAGGGAACGTTCATCAAGATTGAGCGTTTTAAAATGAAGCCATGCCCATCTCAAAAGAAGATGACAAGGGTTCGTGGGAGCAATATCACATAATACTTCTTCCACACATTGTCTTGTACTGAATTTGATCCTTGCTTGATTCGGATGAAAGCTTGTTGGTAATTTGAGTTTTTCACCAATCCTTGGCTTACAACATTGTTGTCGCTTTCATAAACGAATGCAACTAAACATGGGTGGCCTTCGATTAAACACCTTGTTCTCTACTACCTTTTCCATAATCTTTTTCTTTACTTCCTTTTCTTTTTCGTCAATTTGCCCTGCTTCTACAGTTTATATTTCTTCTTTTTGTATTCTTTCTTTTTTCTATTTTCTCCTTCAACGTATGCTGATCCTTCTTGGCTTATCTTGGTGTCATGAATTTCAAATTCATTTCATGTCCCACATGCCTCAAATAAAGGAAACATTCATCAAGATTGAGCGTTGTAAAATGAAGCCATGCCCATCTCAAAAGAAGATGACAAGGGTTCGTGGGAGCAATATCACATAATACTTCTTCCACACATTGTCTTGTACTGAATTTAATCCTTGCTTGATTCGGATGAAAGCTTGTTGGTAACTTGAGTTTCTCCACCAATCTTTGGCTTACAACATTGTTGTCGCTTTCATAAACGAATGCAACTAAACATGGGTGGCCTTCGATTAAACACCTTGTTCTCTACTACCTTTTCCATAATCTTTTTCTTTACTTCCTTTTCTTTTTCTTCAATTTCCCTTCCTTCTGCAGTTTATTTTTCTTCTTTTTCAATCTTTCTTTTTCTATTTTCTCCTTCAACGTATGTTGATCCTTCTTGGCTTGTCTTGGTGTCATGAATTTCAAATTCATTTCATGTCCCTCATGCCTCAAATAAAGGGAACGTTCATCAAGATTGAGAGTTGTAAAATGAAGCCATGCCCATCTCAAAAGATGATGACAAGGGTTTGTGGAAGCTATATCACATAATACTTCTTCCACACATTGTCTTGTACTGAATTTGATCCTTGCTTGATTCGGATGAAAGCTTGTTGGTAACTTGAGTTTCTCCACCAATCTTTGGCTTACAACATTGTTGTCGCTTTCATAAACGAATGCAACTAAACATGGGTGGCCTTCGATTAAACACCTTGTTCTCTACTACCTTTTCCATAATCTTTTTCTTTACTTCCTTTTCTTTTTCTTCAATTTCCCCTGCTTCTACAGTTTATATTTCTTCTTTTTCTATTCTTTCTTTTTCTATTTTCTCCTTCAACGTATGTTGATCCTTCTTGGCTTGTCTTGGTGTCATGAATTTCAAATTCATTTCATGTCCCTCATGCCTCAAATAAAGGGAACGTTCATCAAGATTGAGAGTTGTAAAATGAAGCCATGCCCATCTCAAAAGAAGATGACAAGGGTTCGTGGGAGCAATATCACATAATACTTCTTCCACACATTGTCCTGTACTGAATTTGATCCTTGCTTGATTCGGATGAAAGCTTGTTGGTAACTTGAGTTTCTCCACCAATCTTTGGCTTACAACATTGTTGTCGCTTTCATAAACGAATGCAACTAAACATGGGTGGCCTTCGATTAAACACCTTGTTCTCTACTACCTTTTCCATAATCTTTTTCTTTACTTCCTTTTCTTTTTCTTCAATTTCCCTTCCTTCTGCAGTTTATTTTTCTTCTTTTTCAATCTTTCTTTTTCTATTTTCTCCTTCAACGTATGTTGATCCTTCTTGGCTTGTCTTGGTGTCATAAATTTCAACTTCATTTCATGTCCCTCATGCCTCAAATAAAGGGAACGTTCATCAAGATTGAGCGTTTTAAAATGAAGCCATGCCCATCTCAAAAGAAGATGACAAGGGTTCGTGGGAGCTATATCACATAATACTTCTTCCACACATTGTCTTGTACTGAATTTGATCCTTGCTTGATTCGGATGAAAGCTTGTTGGTAACTTGAGTTTCTCCACCAATCTTTGGCTTACAACATTGTTGTCGCTTTCATAAACGAATGCAACTAAACATGGGTGGCCTTCGATTAAACACCTTGTTCTCTACTACCTTTTCCATAATCTTTTTCTTTACTTCCTTTTCTTTTTCTTCAATTTCCCTTCCTTCTACAATCTATATTTCTTCTTTTTCTATTCTTTCTTTTTCTATTTTCTCCTTCAACGTATGTTGATCCTTCTTGGCTTGTCTTGGTGTCATGAATTTCAAATTCATTTCATGTCCCTCATGCCTCAAATAAAGGAAACATTCGTCAAGATTGAGCGTTGTAAAATGAAGCCATGCCCATCTCAAGAGAAGATGACAAGGGTTCGTGGGAGCAATATCACATAATACTTCTTCCACACATTGTCTTGTACTGAATTTGATCCTTGCTTGATTCGGATGAAAGCTTGTTGGTAACTTGAGTTTCTCCACCAATCTTTGGCTTACAACATTGTTGTCGCTTTCATAAACGAATGCAACTAAACATGGGTGGCCTTCGATTAAACACCTTGTTCTCTACTACCTTTTCCATAATCTTTTTCTTTACTTCCTTTTCTTTTTCTTCAATTTCCCTTCCTTCTACAGTTTATATTTCTTCTTTTTCTATTCTTTATTTTTTCTATTTTCTCCTTCAACGTATGTTGGTCCTTCTTGGCTTGTCTTGGTGTCATGAATTTCAAATTCATTTCATGTCCCTCATGCCTCAAATAAAGGAAACATTCGTCAAGATTGAGCGTTGTAAAATGAAGCCATGCCCATCTCAAAAGAAGATGACAAGGGTTCGTGGGAGCAATATCACATAATACTTCTTCCACACATTGTCCTGTACTGAATTTGATCCTTGCTTGATTCGGATGAAAGCTTGTTGGGTAACTTGAGTTTCTCCACCAATCTTTGGCTTACAACATTGTTGTCGCTTTCATAAACGAATGCAACTAAACATGGGTGGCCTTCGATTAAACACCTTGTTCTCTACTACCTTTTCCATAATCTTTTTCTTTACTTCCTTTTCTTTTTCTTCAATTTCCCTTCCTTCTACAATCTATATTTCTTCTTTTTCTATTCTTTCTTTTTCTATTTTCTCCTTCAACGTATGTTGATCCTTCTTGGCTTGTGTTGGTGTCATGAATTTCAAATTCATTTCATGTCCCTCATGCCTCAAATAACGGAAACATTCGTCAAGATTGAGCGTTGTAAAATGAAGCCATGCCCATCTCAAAAGAAGATGACAAGGGTTCGTGGGAGCTATATCACATAATACTTCTTCCACACATTGTCTTGTACTGAATTTGATCCTTGCTTGATTCGGATGAAAGCTTGTTGGTAACTTGAGTTTCTCCACCAATCTTTGGCTTACAACATTGTTGTCGCTTTCATAAACGAATGCAACTAAACATGGGTGGCCTTCGATTAAACACCTTGTTCTCTACTACCTTTTCCATAATCTTTTTCTTTACTTCTTTTTCTTTTTCGTCAATTTCCCTTCCTTCTACAATCTATATTTCTTCTTTTTCTATTCTTTCTTTTTTCTATTTTCTCCTTCAACGTATGTTGATCCTTCTTGGCTTGTCTTGGTGTCATGAATTTCAAATTCATTTCATGTCCCTCATGCCTCAAATAAAGGAAACATTCGTCAAGATTGAGCGTTGTAAAATGAAGCCATGCCCATCTTAAAAGAAGATGACAAGGGTTCGTGGGAGCTATATCACATAATACTTCTTCCACACATTGTCTTGTACTGAATTTGATCCTTGCTTGATTCGGATGAAAGCTTGTTGGTAACTTGAGTTTCTCCACCAATCTTTGGCTTACAACATTGTTGTCGCTTTCATAAACGAATGCAACTAAACATGGGTGGCCTTCGATTAAACACCTTGTTCTCTACTACCTTTTCCATAATCTTTTTCTTTACTTCCTTTTCTTTTTCTTCAATTTCCCTTCCTTCTGCAGTTTATTTTTCTTCTTTTTCAATCTTTCTTTTTCTATTTTCTCCTTCAACGTATGTTGATCCTTCTTGGCTTGTCTTGGTGTCATAAATTTCAACTTCATTTCATGTCCCTCATGCCTCAAATAAAGGGAACGTTCATCAAGATTGAGCGTTTTAAAATGAAGCCATGCCCATCTCAAAAGAAGATGACAAGGGTTCGTGGGAGCAATATCACATAATACTTCTTCCACACATTGTCTTGTACTGAATTTGATCCTTGCTTGATTCGGATGAAAGCTTGTTGGTAATTTGAGTTTTTCACCAATCCTTGGCTTACAACATTGTTGTCGCTTTCATAAACGAATGCAACTAAACATGGGTGGCCTTCGATTAAACACCTTGTTCTCTACTACCTTTTCCATAATCTTTTTCTTTACTTCCTTTTCTTTTTCGTCAATTTGCCCTGCTTCTACAGTTTATATTTCTTCTTTTTGTATTCTTTCTTTTTTCTATTTTCTCCTTCAACGTATGCTGATCCTTCTTGGCTTATCTTGGTGTCATGAATTTCAAATTCATTTCATGTCCCTCATGCCTCAAATAAAGGAAACATTCATCAAGATTGAGCGTTGTAAAATGAAGCCATGCCCATCTCAAAAGAAGATGACAAGGGTTCGTGGGAGCAATATCACATAATACTTCTTCCACACATTGTCTTGTACTGAATTTAATCCTTGCTTGATTCGGATGAAAGCTTGTTGGTAACTTGAGTTTCTCCACCAATCTTTGGCTTACAACATTGTTGTCGCTTTCATAAACGAATGCAACTAAACATGGGTGGCCTTCGATTAAACACCTTGTTCTCTACTACCTTTTCCATAATCTTTTTCTTTACTTCCTTTTCTTTTTCTTCAATTTCCCTTCCTTCTGCAGTTTATTTTTCTTCTTTTTCAATCTTTCTTTTTCTATTTTCTCCTTCAACGTATGTTGATCCTTCTTGGCTTGTCTTGGTGTCATGAATTTCAAATTCATTTCATGTCCCTCATGCCTCAAATAAAGGGAACGTTCATCAAGATTGAGAGTTGTAAAATGAAGCCATGCCCATCTCAAAAGATGATGACAAGGGTTTGTGGAAGCTATATCACATAATACTTCTTCCACACATTGTCTTGTACTGAATTTGATCCTTGCTTGATTCGGATGAAAGCTTGTTGGTAACTTGAGTTTCTCCACCAATCTTTGGCTTACAACATTGTTGTCGCTTTCATAAACGAATGCAACTAAACATGGGTGGCCTTCGATTAAACACCTTGTTCTCTACTACCTTTTCCATAATCTTTTTCTTTACTTCCTTTTCTTTTTCGTCAATTTCCCCTGCTTCTACAGTTTATATTTCTTCTTTTTCTATTCTTTCTTTTTCTATTTTCTCCTTCAACGTATGTTGATCCTTCTTGGCTTGTCTTGGTGTCATGAATTTCAAATTCATTTCATGTCCCTCATGCCTCAAATAAAGGAAACATTCATCAAGATTGAGAGTTGTAAAATGAAGCCATGCCCATCTCAAAAGATGATGACAAGGGTTTGTGGAAGCTATATCACATAATACTTCTTCCACACATTGTCTTGTACTGAATTTGATCCTTGCTTGATTCGGATGAAAGCTTGTTGGTAACATGAGTTTCTCCACCAATCTTTGGCTTACAACATTGTTGTCGCTTTCATAAACGAATGCAACTAAACATGGGTGGCCTTCGATTAAACACCTTGTTCTCTACTACCTTTTCCATAATTTTTTTCTTTACTTCCTTTTCTTTTTCTTCAATTTCCCTTCCTTCTGCAGTTTATTTTTCTTCTTTTTCAATCTTTCTTTTTCTATTTTCACCTTCAACGTATGTTGATCCTTCTTGGCTTGTCTTGGTGTCATGAATTTCAAATTCATTTCATGTCCCTCATGCCTCAAATAAAGGAAACATTCATCAAGATTGAGAGTTGTAAAATGAAGCCATGCCCATCTCAAAAGATGATGACAAGGGTTTGTGGAAGCTATATCACATAATACTTCTTCCACACATTGTCTTGTACTGAATTTGATCCTTGCTTGATTCGGATGAAAGCTTGTTGGTAACTTGAGTTTCTCCACCAATCTTTGGCTTACAACATTGTTGTCGCTTTCATAAACGAATGCAACTAAACATGGGTGGCCTTCGATTAAACACCTTGTTCTCTACTACCTTTTCTATAATCTTTTTCTTTACTTCCTTTTCTTTTTCGTCAATTTGCCCTGCTTCTACAGTTTATATTTCTTCTTTTTCTATTCTTTCTTTTTCTATTTTCTCCTTCAACGTATGTTGATCCTTCTTGGCTTGTCTTGGTGTCATGAATTTCAAATTCATTTCATGTCCCTCATGCCTCAAATAAAGGAAACATTCATCAAGATTGAGAGTTGTAAAATGAAGCCATGCCCATCTTAAAAGAAGATGACAAGGGTTCGTGGGAGCAATATCACATAATACTTCTTCCACACATTGTCCTGTACTGAATTTGATCCTTGCTTGATTCGGATGAAAGCTTGTTGGTAACTTGAGTTTCTCCACCAATCTTTGGCTTACAACATTGTTGTCGCTTTCATAAACGAATGCAACTAAACATGGGTGGCCTTCGATTAAACACCTTGTTCTCTACTACCTTTTCCATAATCTTTTTCTTTACTTCCTTTTCTTTTTCTTCAATTTCCCTTCCTTCTACAATCTATATTTCTTCTTTTTCTATTCTTTCTTTTTCTATTTTCTCCTTCAACGTATGTTGATCCTTCTTGGCTTGTCTTGGTGTCATGAATTTCAAATTCATTTCATGTCCCTCATGCCTCAAATAAAGGAAACATTCATCAAGATTGAGAGTTGTAAAATGAAGCCATGCCCATCTCAAAAGATGATGACAAGGGTTTGTGGGAGCTATATCACATAATACTTCTTCCACACATTGTCTTGTACTGAATTTGATCCTTGCTTGATTCGGATGAAAGCTTGTTGGTAACTTGAGTTTCTCCACCAATCTTTGGCTTACAACATTGTTGTCGCTTTCATAAACGAATGCAACTAAACATGGGTGGCCTTCGATTAAACACCTTGTTCTCTACTACCTTTTCCATAATCTTTTTCTTTACTTCCTTTTCTTTTTCTTCAATTTCCCTTCCTTCTACAATCTATATTTCTTCTTTTTCTATTCTTTCTTTTTCTATTTTCTCCTTCAACGTATGTTGATCCTTCTTGGCTTGTCTTGGTGTCATGAATTTCAAATTCATTTCATGTCCCTCATGCCTCAAATAAAGGGAACGTTCATCAAGATTGAGAGTTGTAAAATGAAGCCATGCCCATCTCAAAAGAAGATGACAAGGGTTCGTGGGAGCAATATCACATAATACTTCTTCCACACATTGTCCTGTACTGAATTTGATCCTTGCTTGATTCGGATGAAAGCTTGTTGGTAACTTGAGTTTCTCCACCAATCTTTGGCTTACAACATTGTTGTCGCTTTCATAAACGAATGCAACTAAACATGGGTGGCCTTCGATTAAACACCTTGTTCTCTACTACCTTTTCCATAATCTTTTTCTTTACTTCCTTTTCTTTTTCTTCAATTTCCCTTCCTTCTGCAGTTTATTTTTCTTCTTTTTCAATCTTTCTTTTTCTATTTTCTCCTTCAACGTATGTTGATCCTTCTTGGCTTGTCTTGGTGTCATAAATTTCAACTTCATTTCATGTCCCTCATGCCTCAAATAAAGGGAACGTTCATCAAGATTGAGCGTTTTAAAATGAAGCCATGCCCATCTCAAAAGAAGATGACAAGGGTTCGTGGGAGCTATATCACATAATACTTCTTCCACACATTGTCTTGTACTGAATTTGATCCTTGCTTGATTCGGATGAAAGCTTGTTGGTAACTTGAGTTTCTCCACCAATCTTTGGCTTACAACATTGTTGTCGCTTTCATAAACGAATGCAACTAAACATGGGTGGCCTTCGATTAAACACCTTGTTCTCTACTACCTTTTCCATAATCTTTTTCTTTACTTCCTTTTCTTTTTCTTCAATTTCCCTTCCTTCTACAATCTATATTTCTTCTTTTTCTATTCTTTCTTTTTCTATTTTCTCTTCAACGTATGTTGATCCTTCTTGGCTTGTCTTGGTGTCATGAATTTCAAATTCATTTCATGTCCCTCATACCTCAAATAAAGGAAACATTCGTCAAGATTGAGCGTTGTAAAATGAAGCCATGCCCATCTCAAGAGAAGATGACAAGGGTTCGTGGGAGCAATATCACATAATACTTCTTCCACACATTGTCTTGTACTGAATTTGATCCTTGCTTGATTCGGATGAAAGCTTGTTGGTAACTTGAGTTTCTCCACCAATCTTTGGCTTACAACATTGTTGTCGCTTTCATAAACGAATGCAACTAAACATGGGTGGCCTTCGATTAAACACCTTGTTCTCTACTACCTTTTCCATAATCTTTTTCTTTACTTCCTTTTCTTTTTCTTCAATTTCCCTTCCTTCTACAGTTTATATTTCTTCTTTTTCTATTCTTTATTTTTTCTATTTTCTCCTTCAACGTATGTTGGTCCTTCTTGGCTTGTCTTGGTGTCATGAATTTCAAATTCATTTCATGTCCCTCATGCCTCAAATAAAGGAAACATTCGTCAAGATTGAGCGTTGTAAAATGAAGCCATGCCCATCTCAAAAGAAGATGACAAGGGTTCGTGGGAGCAATATCACATAATACTTCTTCCACACATTGTCCTGTACTGAATTTGATCCTTGCTTGATTCGGATGAAAGCTTGTTGGGTAACTTGAGTTTCTCCACCAATCTTTGGCTTACAACATTGTTGTCGCTTTCATAAACGAATGCAACTAAACATGGGTGGCCTTCGATTAAACACCTTGTTCTCTACTACCTTTTCCATAATCTTTTTCTTTACTTCCTTTTCTTTTTCTTCAATTTCCCTTCCTTCTACAATCTATATTTCTTCTTTTTCTATTCTTTCTTTTTCTATTTTCTCCTTCAACGTATGTTGATCCTTCTTGGCTTGTCTTGGTGTCATGAATTTCAAATTCATTTCATGTCCCTCATGCCTCAAATAACGGAAACATTCGTCAAGATTGAGCGTTGTAAAATGAAGCCATGCCCATCTCAAAAGAAGATGACAAGGGTTCGTGGGAGCTATATCACATAATACTTCTTCCACACATTGTCTTGTACTGAATTTGATCCTTGCTTGATTCGGATGAAAGCTTGTTGGTAACTTGAGTTTCTCCACCAATCTTTGGCTTACAACATTGTTGTCGCTTTCATAAACGAATGCAACTAAACATGGGTGGCCTTCGATTAAACACCTTGTTCTCTACTACCTTTTCCATAATCTTTTTCTTTACTTCTTTTTCTTTTTCGTCAATTTCCCTTCCTTCTACAATCTATATTTCTTCTTTTTCTATTCTTTCTTTTTTCTATTTTCTCCTTCAACGTATGTTGATCCTTCTTGGCTTGTCTTGGTGTCATGAATTTCAAATTCATTTCATGTCCCTCATGCCTCAAATAAAGGAAACATTCGTCAAGATTGAGCGTTGTAAAATGAAGCCATGCCCATCTCAAAAGAAGATGACAAGGGTTCGTGGGAGCTATATCACATAATACTTCTTCCACACATTGTCTTGTACTGAATTTGATCCTTGCTTGATTCGGATGAAAGCTTGTTGGTAACTTGAGTTTCTCCACCAATCTTTGGCTTACAACATTGTTGTCGCTTTCATAAACGAATGCAACTAAACATGGGTGGCCTTCGATTAAACACCTTGTTCTCTACTACCTTTTCCATAATCTTTTGCTTTACTTCCTTTTCTTTTTCTTCAATTTCCCTTCCTTCTACAATCTATATTTCTTCTTTTTCTATTCTTTCTTTTTCTATTTTCTCCTTCAACGTATGTTGATCCTTCTTGGCTTGTCTTGTTGTCATGAATTTCAAATTCATTTCATGTCCCTCATGCCTCAAATAACGGAAACATTCGTCAAGATTGAGCGTTGTAAAATGAAGCCATGCCCATCTCAAAAGAAGATGACAAGGGTTCGTGGGAGCTATATCACATAATACTTCTTCCACACATTGTCTTGTACTGAATTTGATCCTTGCTTGATTCGGATGAAAGCTTGTTGGTAACTTGAGTTTCTCCACCAATCTTTGGCTTACAACATTGTTGTCGCTTTCATAAACGAATGCAACTAAACATGGGTGGCCTTCGATTAAACACCTTGTTCTCTACTACCTTTTCCATAATCTTTTTCTTTACTTCCTTTTCTTTTTCTTCAATTTCCCTTCCTTCTACAATCTATATTTCTTCTTTTTCTATTCTTTCTTTTTCTATTTTCTCTTCAACGTATGTTGATCCTTCTTGGCTTGTCTTGGTGTCATGAATTTCAAATTCATTTCATGTCCCTCATGCCTCAAATAAAGGAAACATAAATCAAGATTGAGCGTTGTAAAATGAAGCCATGCCCATCTCAAAAGAAGATGACAAGGGTTCGTGGGAGCAATATCACATAATACTTCTTCCACACATTGTCTTGTACTGAATTTGATCCTTGCTTGATTCGGATGAAAGCTTGTTGGTAACTTGAGTTTCTCCACCAATCTTTGGCTTACAACATTGTTGTCGCTTTCATAAACGAATGCAACTAAACATGGGTGGCCTTCGATTAAACACCTTGTTCTCTACTACCTTTTCCATAATCTTTTTCTTTACTTCCTTTTCTTTTTCTTCAATTTCCCTTCCTTCTACAATCTATATTTCTTCTTTTTCTATTCTTTCTTTTTCTATTTTCTCCTTCAACGTATGTTGATCCTTCTTGGCTTGTCTTGGTGTCATGAATTTCAAATTCATTTCATGTCCCTCATGCCTCAAATAACGGAAACATTCGTCAAGATTGAGCGTTGTAAAATGAAGCCATGCCCATCTCAAAAGAAGATGACAAGGGTTCGTGGGAGCTATATCACATAATACTTCTTCCACACATTGTCTTGTACTGAATTTGATCCTTGCTTGATTCGGATGAAAGCTTGTTGGTAACTTGAGTTTCTCCACCAATCTTTGGCTTACAACATTGTTGTCGCTTTCATAAACAAATGCAACTAAACATGGGTGGCCTTCGATTAAACACCTTGTTCTCTACTACCTTTTCCATAATCTTTTTCTTTACTTCCTTTTCTTTTTCGTCAATTTCCCCTGCTTCTACAGTTTATATTTCTTCTTTTTCTATTCTTTCTTTTTCTATTTTCTCCTTCAACGTATGTTGATCCTTCTTGGCTTGTCTTGGTGTCATGAATTTCAAATTCATTTCATGTCCCTCATGCCTCAAATAACGGAAACATTCGTCAAGATTGAGCGTTGTAAAATGAAGTCATGCCCATCTCAAAAGAAGTTGACAAGGGTTCGTGGGAGCTATATCACATAATACTTCTTCCACACATTGTCTTGTACTGAATTTGATCCTTGCTTGATTCGGATGAAAGCTTGTTGGTAACTTGAGTTTCTCCACCAATCTTTGGCTTACAACATTGTTGTCGCTTTCATAAACGAATGCAACTAAACATGGGTGGCCTTCGATTAAACACCTTGTTCTCTACTACCTTTTCCATAATCTTTTTCTTTACTTCCTTTTCTTTTTCGTCAATTTCCCCTGCTTCTACAGTTTATATTTCTTCTTTTTGTATTCTTTCTTTTTTCTATTTTCTCCTTCAACGTATGTTGATCCTTCTTGGCTTGTCTTGGTGTCATGAATTTCAAATTCATTTCATGTCCCTCATGCCTCAAATAAAGGAAACATAAATCAAGATTGAGCGTTGTAAAATGAAGCCATGCCCATCTCAAAAGAAGATGACAAGGGTTCGTGGGAGCAATATCACATAATACTTCTTCCACACATTGTCTTGTACTGAATTTGATCCTTGCTTGATTCGGATGAAAGCTTGTTGGTAACTTGAGTTTCTCCACCAATCTTTGGCTTACAACATTGTTGTCGCTTTCATAAACGAATGCAACTAAACATGGGTGGCCTTCGATTAAACACCTTGTTCTCTACTACCTTTTCCATAATCTTTTTCTTTACTTCCTTTTCTTTTTCTTCAATTTCCCTTCCTTCTACAATCTATATTTCTTCTTTTTCTATTCTTTCTTTTTCTATTTTCTCCTTCAACGTATGTTGATCCTTCTTGGCTTGTCTTGGTGTCATGAATTTCAAATTCATTTCATGTCCCTCATGCCTCAAATAAAGGAAACATTCATCAAGATTGAGCGTTGTAAAATGAAGCCATGCCCACCTCAAAAGAAGATAACAAGGGTTCGTGGGAGCTATATCACATAATACTTCTTCCACACATTGTCTTGTACTGAATTTGATCCTTGCTTGATTCGGATGAAAGCTTGTTGGTAACTTGAGTTCCTCCACCAATCTTTGGCTTACAACATTGTTGTCGCTTTCATAAACGAATGCAACTAAACATGGGTGGCCTTCGATTAAACACCTTGTTCTCTACTACCTTTTCCATAATCTTTTTCTTTACTTCCTTTTCTTTTTCGTCAATTTCCCCTGCTTCTACAGTTTATATTTCTTCTTTTTCTATTCTTTCTTTTTCTATTTTCTCCTTCAACGTATGTTGATCCTTCTTGGCTTGTCTTGGTGTCATGAATTTCAAATTCATTTCATGTCCCTCATGCCTCAAATAAAGGAAACATAAATCAAGATTGAGCGTTGTAAAATGAAGCCACGCCCATCTCAAAAGAAGATGACAAGGGTTCGTGGGAGCAATATCACATAATACTTCTTCCACACATTGTCTTGTACTGAATTTGATCCTTGCTTGATTCGGATGAAAGCTTGTTGGGTAACTTGAGTTTCTCCACCAATCTTTGGCTTACAACATTGTTGTCGCTTTCATAAACGAATGCAACTAAATATGGGTGGCCTTCGATTAAACACCTTGTTCTCTACTACCTTTTCCATAATCTTTTTCTGTACTTCCTTTTCTTTTTCTTCAATTTCCCTTCCTTCTGCAGTTTATTTTTCTTCTTTTTCAATCTTTGTTTTTCTATTTTCTCCTTCAACGTATGTTGATCCTTCTTGGCTTGTCTTGGTGTCATAAATTTCAAATTCATTTCATGTCCCTTATGCCTCAAATAAAGGGAACGTTCATCAAGATTGAGCGTTTTAAAATGAAGAGCCATGCCCATCTCAAAAGAAGTTGAAGAGGGTTCGTGGGAGCAATATCACATAATACTTCTTCCACACATTGTCTTGTACTGAATTTGATCCTTGCTTGATTCGGATGAAAGCTTGTTGGGTAACTTGAGTTTCTCCACCAATCTTTGGCTTACAACATTGTTGTCGCTTTCATAAACGAATGCAACTAAATATGGGTGGCCTTCGATTAAACACCTTGTTCTCTACTACCTTTTCCATAATCTTTTTCTTTACTTCCTTTTCTTTTTCGTCAATTTCCCCTGCTTCTACAGTTTATATTTCTTCTTTTTCTATTCTTTCTTTTTTCTATTTTCTCCTTCAACGTATGTTGATCCTTCTTGGCTTGTCTTGGTGTCATGAATTTCAAATTCATTTCATGTCCCTCATGCCTCAAATAAAGGAAACATAAATCAAGATTGAGCGTTGTAAAATGAAGCCATGCCCATCTCAAAAGAAGATGACAAGGGTTCGTGGGAGCAATATCACATAATACTTCTTCCACACATTGTCTTGTACTGAATTTGATCCTTGCTTGATTCGGATGAAAGCTTGTTGGTAACTTGAGTTTCTCCACCAATCTTTGGCTTACAACATTGTTGTCGCTTTCATAAACGAATGCAACTAAACATGGGTGGCCTTCGATTAAACACCTTGTTCTCTACTACCTTTTCCATAATCTTTTTCTTTACTTCCTTTTCTTTTTCGTCAATTTCCCCTGCTTCTACAGTTTATATTTCTTCTTTTTGTATTCTTTCTTTTTTCTATTTTCTCCTTCAACGTATGTTGATCCTTCTTGGCTTGTCTTGGTGTCATGAATTTCAAATTCATTTCATGTCCCTCATGCCTCAAATAAAGGAAACATAAATCAAGATTGAGCGTTGTAAAATGAAGCCATGCCCATCTCAAAAGAAGATGACAAGGGTTCGTGGGAGCAATATCACATAATACTTCTTCCACACATTGTCTTGTACTGAATTTGATCCTTGCTTGATTCGGATGAAAGCTTGTTGGTAACTTGAGTTTCTCCACCAATCTTTGGCTTACAACATTGTTGTCGCTTTCATAAACGAATGCAACTAAACATGGGTGGCCTTCGATTAAACACCTTGTTCTCTACTACCTTTTCCATAATCTTTTTCTTTACTTCCTTTTCTTTTTCTTCAATTTCCCTTCCTTCTACAATCTATATTTCTTCTTTTTCTATTCTTTCTTTTTCTATTTTCTCCTTCAACGTATGTTGATCCTTCTTGGCTTGTCTTGGTGTCATGAATTTCAAATTCATTTCATGTCCCTCATGCCTCAAATAAAGGAAACATTCATCAAGATTGAGCGTTGTAAAATGAAGCCATGCCCACCTCAAAAGAAGATGACAAGGGTTCGTGGGAGCTATATCACATAATACTTCTTCCACACATTGTCTTGTACTGAATTTGATCCTTGCTTGATTCGGATGAAAGCTTGTTGGTAACTTGAGTTCCTCCACCAATCTTTGGCTTACAACATTGTTGTCGCTTTCATAAACGAATGCAACTAAACATGGGTGGCCTTCGATTAAACACCTTGTTCTCTACTACCTTTTCCATAATCTTTTTCTTTACTTCCTTTTCTTTTTCGTCAATTTCCCCTGCTTCTACAGTTTATATTTCTTCTTTTTCTATTCTTTCTTTTTCTATTTTCTCCTTCAACGTATGTTGATCCTTCTTGGCTTGTCTTGGTGTCATGAATTTCAAATTCATTTCATGTCCCTCATGCCTCAAATAAAGGAAACATAAATCAAGATTGAGCGTTGTAAAATGAAGCCACGCCCATCTCAAAAGAAGATGACAAGGGTTCGTGGGAGCAATATCACATAATACTTCTTCCACACATTGTCTTGTACTGAATTTGATCCTTGCTTGATTCGGATGAAAGCTTGTTGGGTAACTTGAGTTTCTCCACCAATCTTTGGCTTACAACATTGTTGTCGCTTTCATAAACGAATGCAACTAAATATGGGTGGCCTTCGATTAAACACCTTGTTCTCTACTACCTTTTCCATAATCTTTTTCTGTACTTCCTTTTCTTTTTCTTCAATTTCCCTTCCTTCTGCAGTTTATTTTTCTTCTTTTTCAATCTTTGTTTTTCTATTTTCTCCTTCAACGTATGTTGATCCTTCTTGGCTTGTCTTGGTGTCATAAATTTCAACTTCATTTCATGTCCCTTATGCCTCAAATAAAGGGAACGTTCATCAAGATTGAGCGTTTTAAAATGAAGAGCCATGCCCATCTCAAAAGAAGATGAAGAGGGTTCGTGGGAGCAATATCACATAATACTTCTTCCACACATTGTCTTGTACTGAATTTGATCCTTGCTTGATTCGGATGAAAGCTTGTTGGGTAACTTGAGTTTCTCCACCAATCTTTGGCTTACAACATTGTTGTCGCTTTCATAAACGAATGCAACTAAATATGGGTGGCCTTCGATTAAACACCTTGTTCTCTACTACCTTTTCCATAATCTTTTTCTTTACTTCCTTTTCTTTTTCGTCAATTTCCCCTGCTTCTACAGTTTATATTTCTTCTTTTTGTATTCTTTCTTTTTTCTATTTTCTCCTTCAACGTATGTTGATCCTTCTTGGCTTGTCTTGGTGTCATGAATTTCAAATTCATTTCATGTCCCTCATGCCTCAAATAAAGGAAACATAAATCAAGATTGAGCGTTGTAAAATGAAGCCATGCCCATCTCAAAAGAAGATGACAAGGGTTCGTGGGAGCAATATCACATAATACTTCTTCCACACATTGTCTTGTACTGAATTTGATCCTTTCTTGATTCGGATGAAAGCTTGTTGGTAACTTGAGTTTCTCCACCAATCTTTGGCTTACAACATTGTTGTCGCTTTCATAAACGAATGCAACTAAACATGGGTGGCCTTCGATTAAACACCTTGTTCTCTACTACCTTTTCCATAATCTTTTTCTTTACTTCCTTTTCTTTTTCTTCAATTTCCCTTCCTTCTACAATCTATATTTCTTCTTTTTCTATTCTTTCTTTTTCTATTTTCTCCTTCAACGTATGTTGATCCTTCTTGGCTTGTCTTGGTGTCATGAATTTAAAATTCATTTCATGTCCCTCATGCCTCAAATAACGGAAACATTCGTCAAGATTGAGCGTTGTAAAATGAAGCCATGCCCATCTCAAAAGAAGATGAAGAGGGTTCGTGGGAGCAATATCACATAATACTTCTTCCACACATTGTCTTGTACTGAATTTGATCCTTGCTTGATTCGGATGAAAGCTTGTTGGGTAACTTGAGTTTCTCCACCAATCTTTGGCTTACAACATTGTTGTCGCTTTCATAAACGAATGCAACTAAACATGGGTGGCCTTCGATTAAACACCTTGTTCTCTACTACCTTTTCCATAATCTTTTTCTTTACTTCCTTTTCTTTTTCTTCAATTTCCCTTCCTTCTGCAGTTTATTTTTCTTCTTTTTCAATCTTTCTTTTTCTATTTTCTCCTTCAACGTATGTTGATCCTTCTTGGCTTGTCTTGGTGTCATGAATTTCAAATTCATTTCATGTCCCTCATGCCTCAAATAAAGGAAACATTCATCAAGATTGAGCGTTGTAAAATGAAGCCATGCTCATCTCAAAAGAAGATGACAAGGGTTCGTGGGAGCAATATCACATAATACTTCTTCCACACATTGTCTTGTACTGAATTTGATCCTTGCTTGATTCGGATGAAAGCTTGTTGGTAACTTGAGTTTCTCCACCAATCTTTGGCTTACAACATTGTTGTCGCTTTCATAAACGAATGCAACTAAACATGGGTGGCCTTCGATTAAACACCTTGTTCTCTACTACCTTTTCCATAATCTTTTTCTTTACTTCCTTTTCTTTTTCGTCAATTTCCCCTGCTTCTACAGTTTATATTTCTTCTTTTTCTATTCTTTCTTTTTCTATTTTCTCTTTCAATGTATGTTGATCCTTCTTGGCTTGTCTTGGTGTCATGAATTTCAAATTCATTTCATGTCCCTCATGCCTCAAATAAAGGAAACATTCGTCAAGATTGAGCGTTGTAAAATGAAGCCACGCCCATCTTAAAAGAAGATGACAAGGGTTCGTGGGAGCAATATCGCATAATACTTCTTCCACACATTGTCTTGTACTGAATTTGATCGTTGCTTGATTCGGATGAAAGCTTGTTGGTAACTTGAGTTTCTCCACCAATCTTTGGCTTACAACATTGTTGTCATTTTCATAAACGAATGCAACTAAACATGGGTGGCCTTCGATTAAACACCTTGTTCTCTACTACCTTTTCCATAATCTTTTTCTTTACTTCCTTTTCTTTTTCTTCAATTTCCCTTCCTTCTGCAGTTTATTTTTCTTCTTTTTCAATCTTTCTTTTTCTATTTTCTCCTTCAACGTATGTTGATCATTCTTGGCTTGTCTTGGTGTCATAAATTTCAACTTCATTTCATGTCCCTTATGCCTCAAATAAAGGGAACGTTCATCAAGATTGAGCGTTTTAAAATGAAGAGCCATGCCCATCTCAAAAGAAGATGACAAGGGTTCGTGGGAGCAATATCACATAATAATTCTTCCACACATTGTCTTGTACTGAATTTCATCCTTGCTTGATTCGGATGAAAGCTTGTTGGTAATTTGAGTTTTTCACCAATCCTTGGCTTACAACATTGTTGTCGCTTTCATAAACGAATGCAACTAAACATGGGTGGCCTTCGATTAAACACCTTGTTCTCTACTACCTTTTCCATAATCTTTTTCTTTACTTCCTTTTCTTTTTCGTCAATTTCCCCTGCTTCTACAGTTTATATTTCTTCTTTTTGTATTCTTTCTTTTTTCTATTTTCTCCTTCAACGTATGTTGATCCTTCTTGGCTTGTCTTGGTGTCATGAATTTCAAATTCATTTCATGTCCCTCATGCCTCAAATAAAGGAAACATTCATCAAGATTGAGCGTTGTAAAATAAAGCCATGCCCATCTCAAAAGAAGATGACAAGGGTTCGTGGGAGCTATATCACATAATACTTCTTCCACACATTGTCTTGTACTGAATTTGATCCTTGCTTGATTCGGATGAAAGCTTGTGGGTAACTTGAGTTTCTCCACCAATCTTTGGCTTACAACATTGTTGTCGCTTTCATAAACGAATGCAACTAAACATGGGTGGCCTTCGATTAAACACCTTGTTCTCTACTACCTTTTCCATAATCTTTTTCTTTACTTCCTTTTCTTTTTCTTCAATTTCCCTTCCTTCTACAATCTATATTTCTTCTTTTTCTATTCTTTCTTTTTTCTATTTTCTCCTTCAACGTATGTTGATCCTTCTTGGCTTGTCTTGGTGTCATGAATTTCAAATTCATTTCATGTCCCTCATGCGTCAAATAAAGGAAACATTCATCAAGATTGAGCGTTGTAAAATGAAGCCATGCCCATCTCAAAAGAAGATGACAAGGGTTTGTGGGAGCTATATCACATAATACTTCTTCCACACATTGTCTTGTACTGAATTTGATCCTTTCTTGATTCGGATGAAAGCTTGTTGGTAACTTGAGTTTCTCCACCAATCTTTGGCTTACAACATTGTTGTCGCTTTCATAAACGAATGCAACTAAACATGGGTGGCCTTCGATTAAACACCTTGTTCTCTACTACCTTTTCCATAATCTTTTGCTTTACTTCCTTTTCTTTTTCTTCAATTTCCCTTCCTTCTACAATCTATATTTCTTCTTTTTCTATTCTTTCTTTTTCTATTTTCTCCTTCAACGTATGTTGATCCTTCTTGGCTTGTCTTGGTGTCATGAATTTCAAATTCATTTCATGTCCCTCATGCCTCAAATAACGGAAACATTCGTCAAGATTGAGCGTTGTAAAATGAAGCCATGCCCATCTCAAAAGAAGATGACAAGGGTTCGTGGGAGCTATATCACATAATACTTCTTCCACACATTGTCTTGTACTGAATTTGATCCTTGCTTGATTCGGATGAAAGCTTGTTGGTAATTTGAGTTTTTCACCAATCCTTGGCTTACAACATTGTTGTCGTTTTCATAAACGAATGCAACTAAACATGGGTGGGCTTCGATTAAACACCTTGTTCTCTACTACCTTTTCCATAATCTTTTTCTTTACTTCCTTTTCTTTTTCGTCAATTTCCCCTGCTTCTACAGTTTATTTTTCTTCTTTTTGTATTCTTTCTTTTTTCTATTTTCTCCTTCAACGTATGTTGATCCTTCTTGGCTTGTCTTGGTGTCATGAATTTCAACTTCATTTCATGTCCCTCATGCCTCAAATAAAGGAAACATTCGTCAAGATTGAGCGTTGTAAAATGAAGCCATGCCCATCTCCAAAGAAGATGACAAGGGTTCATGGGAGCAATATCACATAATACTTCTTCCACACATTATCTTGTACTGAATTTGATCCTTGCTTGATTCGGATGAAAGCTTGTTGGTAATTTGAGTTTTTCACCAATCCTTGGCTTACAACATTGTTGTCGTTTTCATAAACGAATGCAACTAAACATGGGTGGCCTTCGATTAAACACCTTGTTCTCTACTACCTTTTCCATAATCTTTTTCTTTACTTCCTTTTCTTTTTCGTCAATTTCCCCTGCTACTACAGTTTATTTTTCTTCTTTTTGTATTCTTTCTTTTTTCTATTTTCTCCTTCAATGTATGTTGATCCTTCTTGGCTTGTCTTGGTGTCATGAATTTCAACTTCATTTCATGTCCCTCATGCCTCAAATAAATGAAACATTCGTCAAGATTGAGCGCTGTAAAATGAAGCCATGCCCATCTCAAAAGAAGATGACAATGGTTTGTGGGAGCAATATCACATAATACTTCTTCCACACATTGTCTTGTACTGAATTTGATCCTTGCTTGATTCGGATGAAAGCTTGTTGGTAACTTGAGTTTCTCCACCAATCTTTGGCTTACAACATTGTTGTCGCTTTCATAAATGAATGCAACTAAACATGGGTGGCCTTCGATTAAACACCTTGTTCTCTACTACCTTTTCCATAATCTTTTTCTTTACTTCCTTTTCTTTTTCTTCAATTTCCCTTCCTTCTGCAGTTTATTTTTCTTCTCTTTCTATTCTTTCTTTTTCTATTTTCTCCTTCAACGTATGTTGATCCTTCTTGGCTTGTCTTGGTGTCATGAATTTCAAATTCATTTCATGTCCCTCATGCCTCAAATAAAGGAAACATTCGTCAAGATTGAGCGTTGTAAAATGAAGCCATGCCCATCTCAAAAGAAGATGACAAGGGTTCGTGGGAGCTATATCACATAATACTTCTTCCACACATTGTCTTGTACTGAATTTGATCCTTGCTTGATTCGGATGAAAGCTTGTTGGTAACTTGAGTTTCTTCACCAATCTTTGGCTTACAACATTGTTGTCGCTTTCATAAACGAATGCAACTAAACATGGGTGGCCTTCGATTAAACACCTTGTTCTCTACTACCTTTTCCATAATCTTTTTCTTTACTTCCTTTTCTTTTTCTTCAATTTCCCTTCCTTCTACAGTTTATATTTCTTCTTTTTCTATTCTTTATTTTTTCTATTTTCTCCTTCAACGTATGTTGATCCTTCTTGGCTTGTCTTGGTGTCATGAATTTCAAATTCATTTCATGTCCCTCATGCCTCAAATAAAGGAAACATTCATCAAGATTGAGCGTTGTAAAATGAAGCCATGCCCATCTCAAAAGAAGATGACAAGGGTTTGTGGGAGCTATATCACATAATACTTCTTCCACACATTGTCTTGTACTGAATTTGATCCTTGCTTGATTCGGATGAAAGCTTGTTGGTAACTTGAGTTTCTCCACCAATCTTTGGCTTACAACATTGTTGTCGCTTTCATAAACGAATGCAACTAAACATGGGTGGCCTTCGATTAAACACCTTGTTCTCTACTACCTTTTCCATAATCTTTTTCTTTACTTCCTTTTCTTTTTCTTCAATTTCCCTTCCTTCTGCAGTTTATTTTTCTTCTTTTTTTATTCTTTCTTTTTCTATTTTCTCCTTCAACGTACGGTGATCCTTCTTAGCTTGTCTTGGTGTCATAAATTTCAACGTCATTTCATGTCCCTCATGCCTCAAATAAAGGGAACGTTCATCAAGATTGAGCGTTTTAAAATTAACCCATGCCCATCTCAAAAGAAGATGAAAAGAGTTCGTGGGATCAATATCACATAATACATCTGTCACACATTGTCCTGTACTGAATTTGATCCTTGCTTGATTCGGATGAAAGCTTGTTGGTAACTTGGGTTTCTCCACCAATCTTTGGCTTACAACATTGTTGTCGCTTTCGTAAACAAATGCAACTAAACATGGGTGGCCTTCGATTAAACACCTTGTTCTCTACTAGCTTTTCCATAATCTTTTTCTTTACTTCCTTTTCTTTTTCCTCAATTTCCCTTCCTTCTGCAGTTTATTTTTCTTCTTTTTCTATTCTTTCTTTTTCTATTTTCTCCTTCAACGTATGTTGATACTTCTTGGCTTGTCTTGGTGTCATGAATTTCAAATTCATTTCATGTCCCTCATGTCTCAAATAAAGGGAACGTTTACCAAGATTGAGCGTTGTAAAATGAAGCCATGCCCATCTCAAAAGAAGATGACAAGGGTTCGTGGGAGCAATATCACATAATACTTCTTCCACACATTATCTTGTACTGAATTTGATCCTTGCTTGATTCGGATGAAAGCTTGTTGGTAATTTGAGTTTTTCACCAATCCTTGGCTTACAACATTGTTGTCGTTTTCATAAACGAATGCAACTAAACATGGGTGGGCTTCGATTAAACACCTTGTTCTCTACTACCTTTTCCATAATCTTTTTCTTTACTTCCTTTTCTTTTTCGTCAATTTCCCCTGCTTCTACAGTTTATTTTTCTTCTTTTTGTATTCTTTCTTTTTTCTATTTTCTCCTTCAACGTATGTTGATCCTTCTTGGCTTGTCTTGGTGTCATGAATTTCAACTTCATTTCATGTCCCTCATGCCTCAAATAAAGGAAACATTCGTCAAGATTGAGCGTTGTAAAATGAAGCCATGCCCATCTCCAAAGAAGATGACAAGGGTTCGTGGGAGCTATATCACATAATACTTCTTCCACTCATTGTCTTGTACTGAATTTGATCCTTGCTTGATTCGGATGAAAGCTTGTTGGTAACTTGAGTTTCTCCACCAATCTTTGGCTTACAACATTGTTGTCGCTTTCCTAAACGAATGCAACTAAACATGGGGGGCCTTCGATTAAACACCTTGTTCTCTACTACCTTTTCCATAATCTTTTTCTTTACTTCCTTTTCTTTTTCTTCAATTTCCCTTCCTTCTACAGTTTATATTTCTTCTTTTTCTATTCTTTCTTTTTCTATTTTCTCCTTCAACGTATGTTGATCCTTCTTGGCTTGTCTTGGTGTCATGAATTTCAACTTCATTTCATGTCCCTCATGCCTCAAATAAAGGAAACATTCGTCAAGATTGAGCGTTGTAAAATGAAGCCATGCCCATCTCAAAAGAAGATGACAAGGGTTCGTGGGAGCTATATCACATAATACTTCTTCCACACATTGTCTTGTACTGAATTTGATCCTTGCTTGATTCGGATGAAAGCTTGTTGGTAACTTGAGTTTCTTCACCAATCTTTGGCTTACAACATTGTTGTCGCTTTCATAAACGAATGCAACTAAACATGGGTGGCCTTCGATTAAACACCTTGTTCTCTACTACCTTTTCCATAATCTTTTTCTTTACTTCCTTTTCTTTTTCTTCAATTTCCCTTCCTTCTACAGTTTATATTTCTTCTTTTTCTATTCTTTATTTTTTCTATTTTCTCCTTCAACGTATGTTGATCCTTCTTGGCTTGTCTTGGTGTCATGAATTTCAAATTCATTTCATGTCCCTCATGCCTCAAATAATGGAAACATTCATCAAGATTGAGCGTTGTAAAATGAAGCCATGCCCATCTCAAAAGAAGATGACAAGGGTTCGTGGGAGCTATATCACATAATACTTCTTCCACTCATTGTCTTGTACTGAATTTGATCCTTGCTTGATTCGGATGAAAGCTTGTTGGTAACTTGAGTTTCTCCACCAATCTTTGGCTTACAACATTGTTGTCGCTTTCATAAACGAATGCAACTAAACATGGGTGGCCTTCGATTAAACACCTTGTTCTCTACTACCTTTTCCATAATCTTTTTCTTTACTTCCTTTTCTTTTTCTTCAATTTCCCTTCCTTCTACAATCTATATTTCTTCTTTTTCTATTCTTTCTTTTTTCTATTTTCTCCTTCAACGTATGTTGATCCTTCTTGGCTTGTCTTGGTGTCATGAATTTCAAATTCATTTCATGTCCCTCATGCCTCAAATAAAGGAAACATTCATCAAGATTGAGCGTTGTAAAATGAAGCCATGCCCATCTCAAAAGAAGATGACAAGGGTTCGTGGGAGCTATATCACATAATACTTCTTCCACACATTGTCTTGTACTGAATTTGATCCTTGCTTGATTCGGATGAAAGCTTGTTGGTAACTTGAGTTTCTCCACCAATCTTTGGCTTACAACATTGTTGTCGCTTTCATAAACGAATGCAACTAAACATGGGTGGCCTTCGATTAAACACCTTGTTCTCTACTACCTTTTCCATAATCTTTTTCTTTACTTCCTTTTCTTTTTCTTCAATTTCCCTTCCTTCTGCAGTTTATTTTTCTTCTTTTTTTATTCTTTCTTTTTCTATTTTCTCCTTCAACGTACGGTGATCCTTCTTGGCTTGTCTTGGTGTCATAAATTTCAACGTCATTTCATGTCCCTCATGCCTCAAATAAAGGGAACGTTCATCAAGATTGAGCGTTTTAAAATGAACCCATGCCCATCTCAAAAGAAGATGAAAAGAGTTCGTGGGATCAATATCACATAATACTTCTGTCACACATTGTCCTGTACTGAATTTGATCCTTGCTTGATTCGGATGAAAGCTTGTTGGTAACTTGGGTTTCTCCACCAATCTTTGGCTTACAACATTGTTGTCGCTTTCGTAAACAAATGCAACTAAACATGGGTGGCCTTCGATTAAACACCTTGTTCTCTACTAGATTTTCCATAATCTTTTTCTTTACTTCCTTTTCTTTTTCTTCAATTTCCCTTCCTTCTGCAGTTTATTTTTCTTCTTTTTCTATTCTTTCTTTTTCTATTTTCTCCTTCAACGTATGTTGATACTTCTTGGCTTGTCTTGGTGTCATGAATTTCAAATTCATTTCATGTCCCTCATGCCTCAAATAAAGGGAACGTTTACCAAGATTGAGCGTTTTAAAATGAAGCCATGCCCATCTCAAAAGAAGATGACAAGAGTTCGTGGGAGCAATATCACATAATACTTCTTTCACACATTATCCTGTACTGAATTTGATCCTTGCTTGTTTCGGATGAAAGCTTGTTGGTAACTTGAGTTTCTCCACCAATCTTTGGCTTACAACATTGTTGTCGCTTTCGTAAACAAATGCTACTAAACATGGGTGGCCTTCGATTAAACACCTTGTTCTCTACTACCTTTTCCATAATCTTTTTGTTTACTTCCTTTTCTTTTTCTTCAATTTCCCTTCCTTCTGCAGGTTATATTTCTTGTTTTTCTATTCTTTCTTTTCCTATTTTCTCCTTCAACGTATGTTGATCCTTCTTGGCTTGTCTTGGTGTCAAGAATTTCAAAATTTATTTCATGTCCCTCATGCCTCAAATAAAGGGAACATTCTTCAAGATTGAGCGTTTTAAAATAAAGCCATGCCCATATCAAAAGAAGATGACAAGGGTTCGTGGGAGCAATATCACATAATACTTCTTTCACACATTGTCTTGTACTGAATTTAATCCTTGCTTGATTCGGATGAAAGCTTGTAGGTAACTTGAGTTTCTCCACCAATCTTTGGCTTACAACATTGTTGTCGCTTTCGTAAACGAATGCAACTAAACATGGGTGGCCTTCGATTAAACACCTTGTTCTCTACTACCTTTTTCATAATCCTTTTCTTTACTTCCTTTTCTTTTTCTTCAATTTCCCTTCCCTCTGCACTTTATTTTTCTTGTTTTCCAATCTTTCCTTTTCTATTTTCTCCTTCAACGTATGTTGATCCTTCTTGGCTTGTCTTGGTGTCATAAATTTCAACTTCATTTCATGTTCCTCATGCCTCAAATAAAGGGCACGTTCATCAAGATTGAGCATTGTAAAATGATGCCATGCCCAGCTCAAAAGAAGATGACAAGGGTTCGTGGGAGCAATATCACATAATACTTCTTTCAGAAATTATCATGTACTGAATTTGATCCTTGCTTGATTCGGGTGAAAGCTTGTTGGTAACTGTAGTTTCTCCACCAATCTTTGGCTTACAACATTATTGTCGCTTTCGTAAACGAATCCAACTAAACATGGGTGGCCTTCGATTAAACACCTTGTTCTCTACTACCTTTTTCATAATCTTTTTCTTTACTTCCTTTTCTTTTTCTTCAATTTCCATTTCTTCTGCAGTTTATTTTTCTTTTTTTTCTATTCTTTCTTTTTCTATTTTCTCCTTTAACGTATGTTAATCCTTCTTGGCTTGTCTTGGTGTCATAAATTTCAACTTCATTTTATGTCCCTCATGCCTAAAATGAAGGGAACTTTCATCAGGATTGAACGTTTTAAAATGAACCCATGCCCATCTCAAAAGAAGATGACAAGGGTTCGTGGGAGCAATATCACATAATACTTCTTCCACACATTGTTTTGTACTGAATTTGATCCTTGCTTGATTCGGATGAAAGCTTGTTGGTAATTTGAGTTTTTCACCAATCCTTGGCTTACAACATTGTTGTCGCTTTCATAAACGAATGCAACTAAACATGGGTGGCCTTCGATTAAACACCTTGTTCTCTACTACCTTTTCCATAATCTTTTTCTTTACTTCCTTTTCTTTTTCGTCAATTTCCCCTGCTTCTACAGTTTATATTTCTTCTTTTTGTATTCTTTCTTTTTTCTATTTTCTCCTGCAACGTATGTTGATCATTCTTGGCTTGTCTTGGTGTCATGAATTTCAACTTCATTTCATGTCCCTCATGCCTCAAATAAAGGGAACGTTCATCAAGATTGAGCGTTTTAAAATGAACCCATGCCCATCTCAAAAGAAGATGACAAGGGTTCGTGGGAGCAATATCACATAATACTTCTTCCACACATTGTCTTGTACTGAATTTGATCCTTGCTTGATTCGGATGAAAGCTTGTTGGTAACTTGAGTTTCTCCACCAATCTTTGGCTTACAACATTGTTGTCGCTTTCATAAACGAATGCAACTAAACATGGGGGGCCTTCGATTAAACACCTTGTTCTCTACTACCTTTTCCATAATCTTTTTCTTTACTTCCTTTTCTTTTTCTTCAATTTCCCTTCCTTCTACAATCTATATTTCTTCTTTTTCTATTCTTTCTTTTTCTATTTTCTCCTTCAACGTATGTTGATCCTTCTTGGCTTGTCTTGGTGTCATGAATTTCAAATTCATTTCATGTCCCTCATGCCTCAAATAAGGGAAACATTCATCAAGATTGAGCGTTGTAAAATGAAGCCATGCCCATCTCAAAAGAAGATGACAAGGGTTCGTGGGAGCTATATCACATAATACTTCTTCCACACATTGTCTTGTACTGAATTTGATCCTTGCTTGATTCGGATGAAAGCTTGTTGGTAACTTGAGTTTCTCCACCAATCTTTGGCTTACAACATTGTTGTCGCTTTCATAAACGAATGCAACTAAACATGGGTGGCCTTCGATTAAACACCTTGTTCTCTACTACCTTTTCCATAATCTTTTTCTTTACTTCCTTTTCTTTTTCTTCAATTTCCCTTCCTTCTACAGTTTATATTTCTTCTTTTTCTATTCTTTCTTTTTTCTATTTTCTCCTTCAACGTATGTTGATCCTTCTTGGCTTGTCTTGGTGTCATGAATTTCAAATTCATTTCATGTCCCTCATGCCTCAAATAAAGGAAACATTCATCAAGATTGAGCGTGGTAAAATGAAGCCATGCCCATCTCAAAAGAAGATGACAAGGGTTCGTGGGAGCTATATCACATAATACTTCTTCCACACATTGTCTTGTACTGAATTTGATCCTTGCTTGATTCGGATGAAAGCTTGTTGGTAACTTGAGTTTCTCCACCAATCTTTGGCTTACAACATTGTTGTCGCTTTCATAAACGAATGCAACTAAACATGGGTTGCCTTCGATTAAACACCTTGTTCTCTACTACCTTTTCCATAATCTTTTTCTTTACTTCCTTTTCTTTTTCTTCAATTTCCCTTCATTCTACAATCTATATTTCTTCTTTTTCTATTCTTTCTTTTTTCTATTTTCTCCTTCAACGTATGTTGATCCTTCTTGGCTTGTCTTGGTGTCATGAATTTCAAATTCATTTCATGTCCCTCATGCCTCAAATAAAGGAAACATTCATCAAGATTGAGCGTTGTAAAATGAAGCCATGCCCATCTCAAAAGAAGATGACAAGGGTTCGTGGGAGCTATATCACATAATACTTCTTCCACACCTTGTCTTGTACCGAATTTGATCCTTGCTTGATTCGGATGAAAGCTTGTTGGTAACTTGAGTTTCTCCACCAATCTTTGGCTTACAACATTGTTGTCGCTTTCATAAACGAATGCAAATAAACATGGGTGGCCTTCGATTAAACACCTTGTTCTCTACTACCTTTTCCATAATCTTTTTCTTTACTTCCTTTTCTTTTTCTTCAATTTCCCTTCCTTCTGCAGTTTATTTTTCTTCTTTTTTTATTCTTTCTTTTTCTATTTTCTCCTTCAACGTACGGTGATCCTTCTTGGCTTGTCTTGGTGTCATAAATTTCAACGTCATTTCATGTCCCTCATGCCTCAAATAAAGGGAACGTTCATCAAGATTGAGCGTTTTAAAATGAACCCATGCCCATCTCAAAAGAAGATGAAAAGAGTTCGTGGGATCAATATCACATAATACTTCTGTCACACATTGTCCTGTACTGAATTTGATCCTTGCTTGAATCGGATGAAAGCTTGTTGGTAACTTGAGTTTCTCCACCAATCTTTGGCTTACAACATTGTCGTCGCTTTCGTAAACAAATGCAACTAAACATGGGTGGCCTTCGATTAAACACCCTGTTCTCTACTACCTTTTCCATAATCTTTTTCTTTACTTCCTTTTCTTTTTCTTCAATTTCCCTTCCTTCTGCAGTTTATTTTTCTTCTTTTTCTATTCTTTCTTTTTCTATTTTCTCCTTCAACGTATGTTGATACTTCTTGGCTTGTCTTGGTATCATGAATTTCAAATTCATTTCATGTCCCTCATGCCTCAAATAAAGGGAACGTTTACCAAGACTGAGCGTTTTAAAATGAAGCCATGCCCATCTCAAAAGAAGATGACAAGAGTTCGTGGGAGCAATATCACATAATACTTCTTCCACACATTATCCTATACTGAATTTGATCCTTGCTTGTTTCGGATGAAAGCTTGTTGGTAACTTGAGTTTCTCCACCAATCTTTGGCTTACAACATTGTTGTCGCTTTCGTAAACGAATGCAACTAAACATGGGTGGCCTTCGATTAAACACCTTGTTCTCTACTACCTTTTTCATAATCTTTTTCTTTTCTTCCTTTTCTTTTTCTTCAATTTCCCTTCCTTCTGCAGTTTATATTTCTTCTTTTTTTATTCTTTCTTTTTCTATTTTCTCCTTCAACGTATGTTGATCCTTCTTGGCTTGTCTTGGTGTCATAAATTTCAACTTCATTTGATGTCCCTCATTCCTCAAATAAAGGGAACGTTTATCAAGATTGAGCGTTTTAAAATGAAGCCATGCCCATCTCAAAAGAAGATGACAAGAGTTCATGGGAGCAATATCACATAATACTTCTTTCACACATTGTCTTGTACTGAATTTGATCCTTGCTTGATTCGGGTGAAAGCTTGTTGGTAACTTGAGTTTCTCCACCAATCTTTGGCTTACAACATTGTTGTCGCTTTCGTAAACGAATGCAACTAAACTTGGGTGGCCTTCGGTTAAACACCTTGGTCTCTACTACCTTTTCCATAATCTTTTTCTTTACTTCCTTTTCTTTTTCTTCAATTTCCCTTCCTTATGCAATTTATTTTTCTTCTTTTTTTATTCTTTCTTTTTCTATTTTCTCCTTCAAAGTATGTTGATCCTTCTTGGCTTGTCTTGGTCTCATAAATTTCAACTTCATTTCATGTCCCTCATACCTCAAATAAAGGGAACGTTCATCAAGATTGAGCATTGTAAAATGAAGCCATGCCCATCTCAAAAGAAGATGACAAGGGTTCGTGGGAGCAATATCACATAATACTTCTTTCAGAAATTATCATGTACTAAATTTGATCCTTGCTTGATTCGGGTGAAAGCTTGTTGGTAACTGTAGTTTCTCTACCAATCTTTGGCTTACAACATTATTGTCGCTTTCGTAAACGAATGCAACTAAACATGGGTGGCCTTCGATTAAACACCTTGGTCTCTACTACCTTTTTCATAATCTTTTTCTTTACTTCCTTTTCTTTTTCTTCAATTTCCCTTTCTTTTGCAGTTTATTTTTCTTCTTTTTCTATTCTTTCTTTTTCTACTTTCTCCTTCAACGTATGTTGATCCTTCTTGGCTTGTCTTGGTGTCATAAATTTCAACTTCATTTCATGTTCCTCATGCCTCAAATAAAGGGAACGTTCATCAAGATTAAGCATTGTAAAATGATGCCATGCCCAGCTCAAAAGAAGATGACAAGGGTTCCTGGGAGCAATATCACATAATACTTCTTTCAGAAATTATCATGTACTGAATTTGATACTTGCTTGATTCGGGTGAAAGCTTGTTGGTAACTGTAGTTTCTCCACCAATCTTTGGCTTACAACATTATTGTCGCTTTCGTAAACGAATCCAACTAAACATGGGTGGCCTTCGATTAAACATCTTGTTCTCTACTACCTTTTTCATAATCTTTTTCTTTACTTCCTTTTCTTTTTCTTCAATTTCTTTTTCTTCAATTTCCATTTCTTCTGCGGTTTATTTTTCTTTTTTTTCTATTCTTTCTTTTTCTATTTTCTCCTTTAACGTATGTTAATCCTTCTTGGCTTGTCTTGGTGTCATAAATTTCAAATTCATTTCATGTCCCTCATGCCTCAAATAAAGGGAACGTTTATCAAGATTGAGCGTTTTAAAATGAAGCCATGCCCATCTCAAAAGAAGATGACAAGAGTTCGTGGGAGCAATATCACATAATACTTCTTTCACAAATTGTCATGTACTGAATTTGAGCCTTGCTTGATTCGGATGAAAGCTTGTTGTTAACTTGAGTTTCTCCACCAATCTTTGGCTTACAACATTGTTGTCGCTTTCGTAAACGAATGCAACTAAACATGAGTGGCCTTCGATTAAACACCTTGTTCTCTACTACCTTTTTCATAATCTTTTTCTTTACTTCCTTTTCTTTTTCTTCAATTTCCCTTCCTTCTGCAGTTTATTTTACTTCTTTTTCTATTCTTTCTTTTTCTATTTTCTCCTTCAACGTATGTTGATCCTTCTTGGCTTGTCTTGGTGTCATAAATTTCAACTTCATTTCATGTTCCTCATGCCTCAAATAAAGGGAACGTTCATCAAGATTAAGCATTGTAAAATGATGCCATGCCCAGCTCAAAAGAAGATGACAAGGGTTCCTGGGAGCAATATCACATAATACTTCTTTCAGAAATTATCATGTACTGAATTTGATACTTGCTTGATTCGGGTGAAAGCTTGTTGGTAACTGTAGTTTCTCCACCAATCTTTGGCTTACAACATTATTGTCGCTTTCGTAAACGAATCCAACTAAACATGGGTGGCCTTCGATTAAACATCTTGTTCTCTACTACCTTTTTCATAATCTTTTTCTTTACTTCCTTTTCTTTTTCTTCAATTTCTTTTTCTTCAATTTCCATTTCTTCTGCGGTTTATTTTTCTTTTTTTTCTATTCTTTCTTTTTCTATTTTCTCCTTTAACGTATGTTAATCCTTCTTGGCTTGTCTTGGTGTCATAAATTTCAACTTCATTTTATGTCCCTCATGCCTCAAATGAAGGGAACTTTCATCAGGATTGAACGTTTTAAAATGAAGCCATGCCCATCTCAAAAGAAGATGACAAGAGTTCGTGGGAGCAATATCACATAATACTTCTTTCACAAATTGTCATGTACTGAATTTGAGCCTTGCTTGATTTGGGTGAAACTTGTTGGTAACTGTAGTTTCTCCACCAATCTTTGGCTTACAACATTGTTGTCGCTTTCGTAAACGAATGCAACTAAACATGGGTGGCCTTCGATTAAACACCTTGTTCTCTACTACCTTTTTCATAATCTTTTTCTTTACTTCCTTTTCTTTTTCTTCAATTTCCCTTCCTTCTGCAGTTTATTTTACTTCTTTTTCTATTCTTTCTTTTTCTATTTTCTCCTTCAACGTATGTTGATCCTTCTTGGCTTGTCTTGGTGTCATAAATTTCAACTTCATTTCATGTCCCTCATTCCTCAAATAAAGGGAACGTTTATCAAGATTGAGCGTTTTAAAATGAAGCCATGCCCATCTCAAAAGAAGATGACAAGAGTTCGTGGGAGCAGTATCACATAATACTTCTTTCACACATTGTCCTGTACTGAATTTGATCCTTGCTTGATTCGGGTGAAAGCTTGTTGGTAACTTGAGTTTCTCCACCAATCTTTGGTTTACAACATTGTTGTCGCTTTCGTAAACGAATCCAACTAAACTTGGGTGGCCTTCGATTAAACACCTTGGTCTCTACTACCTTTTCCATAATCTTTTTCTTTACTTCCTTTTCTTTTTCTTCAATTTCCCTTCCTTATGCAATTTATTTTTCTTCTTTTTTTATTCTTTCTTTTTCTATTTTCTCCTTCAAAGTATGTTGATCCTTCTTGGCTTGTCTTGGTCTCATAAATTTCAACTTCATTTCATGTCCCTCATACCTCAAATAAAGGGAACGTTCATCAAGATTGAGTATTGTAAAATGAAGTCATGCCCATCTCAAAAGAAGATGACAAGGTTTCGTGGGAGCAATATCACATAATACTTCTTTCAGAAATTATCATGTACTGAATTTGATCCTTGCTTGATTCGGGTGAAAGCTTGATGGTAACTGTAGTTTCTCCACCAATCTTTGGCTTGCAACATTATTGTCGCTTTCGTAAACGAATGCAACTAAACATGGGTGGCCTTCGATTAAACACCTTGGTCTCTACTACCTTTTTCATAATCTTTTTCTTTACTTCCTTTTCTTTTTCTTCAATTTCCCTTTCTTTTGCAGTTTATTTTTCTTCTTTTTCTATTCTTTCTTTTTCTATTTTCTCCTTCAACGTATGTTGATCCTTCTTGGCTTGTCTTGGTGTCATAAATTTCAAATTCATTTCATGTCCCTCATGCCTCAAATAAAGGGAACGTTTATCAAGATTGAGCGTTTTAAAATGAAGCCATGCCCATCTCAAAAGAAGATGACAAGAGTTCGTGGGAGCAATATCACATAATACTTCTTTCACACATTGTCCTGTACTGAATTTGATCCTTGCTTGATTCGGATGAAAGCTTGTTGGTAACTTGAGTTTCTCCACCAATCTTTGGCTTACAACATTGTTGTCGCTTTCGTAAACAAATGCAACTAAACATGGGTGGCCTTCGATTAAACACCTTGTTCTCTACTACCTTTTCCATAATCTTTTTCTTTACTTCCTTTTCTTTTTCTTCAATTTCCCTTCCTTCTGCAGGTTATATTTCTTCTTTTTCTATTCTTTCTTTTTATATTTTCTCCTTCAACGTATGTTGATCCTTCTTGGCTTGTCCTGGTGTCATGAATTTCAAATTCATTTCATATCCCTCATGCCTCAAATAAAGGAAACGTTTATCAAGATTGAGCGTTTTAAAATGAAGCCATGCCCATCTCAAAAGAAGATGACAAGAGTTCGTGGGAGCAATATCACATAATACTTCTTTCACACATGGTCCTGTATGGAATTTGATCCTTGGTTGATTCGGATGAAAGCTTGTTGGTACCTTGAGTTTCTCCACCAATCTTTGGATTACAACATTGTTGTCGCTTTCGTAAACGAATGCAACTAAACATGGGTGGCCTTCGATTAAACACCTTGTTCTCTACTACCTTTTCCATAATCTTTTTCTTTACTTCCTTTTCTTTTTCTTCAATTTCCCATTCTTCTGCAGGTTGTATTTCTTCTTTTTCTATTCTTTCTTTTTCTATTTTCTCCTTCAACGTATGTTGATCCTTCTTGGCTTGTCTTGGAGTCAGGAATTTCAAATTCATTTCATGTCCCTCATACCTCAAATAAAGGGAACGTTTATCAAGATTGAGCGTTTTAAAATGAAGTCATGCCCATCTCAAAAGAAGATGACAAGAGTTCGTGGGAGCAATATCACATAATACTTCTTTCACACATTGTCCTGTACTGAATTCGATCCTTGCTTGATTCTGATGAAAGCTTGTTGGTAACTTGAGTTTCTCCACCAATCTTTGGCTTACAACATTGTTGTCGCTTTTGTAAACGAATGCAACTAAACATGGGTGGCCTTCGATTCAACACCTTGTTCTCTACTACCTTTTCCATAATCTTTTTCTTTACTTGCTTTTCTTTTTCTTCAATTTCCCTTCCTTCTGCAACTTATATTTCTTCTTTTTCTATTCTTTCTTTTTCTATTTTCTCCTTCAACGTATGTTGATCCTTCTTGGCTTGTCTTGGAGTCAGGAATTTCAAATTCATTTCATGTTCCTCATGCCTCAAATAAAGGGAACGTTTATCAAGATTGAGCGTTTTAAAATGAAGCCATGCCCATCTCAAAAGAAGATGACAAGAGTTCGTGGGAGCAATATCACATAATACTTCTTTCACACATTGTCCTGTACTGAATTTGATCCGTGCTTGATTCTGATGAAAGCTTGTTGGTAACTCGAGTTTCTCCACCAATCTTTGGCTTACAACATTGTTGTCGCTTTTGTAAACGAATGCAACTAAATATGGGTGGCCTTCGATTAAACACCTTGTTCTCTACTACCTTTTCCATAATCTTTTTCTTTACTTCCTTTTATTTTTCTTCAATTTCCCTTCCTTCTGCAGGTTATATTTCTTCTTTTTCTATTCTTTCTTTTTCTATTTTCTCCTTCAACGTATGTTGATCCTTCTTGGCTTGTCTTTGTGTGATTAATATCAACTTCATTTCACGTCCCTCATTCCTCAAATAAAGGGAACGTTTATCCAGATTGAGCGTTTTAAAATGAAGCCATGCCCATCTCAAAAGAAGATGGCAAGAGTTCGTGCGAGCAATATCACATAATACTTCTTTCACACATTGTCCTGTACTGAATTTGATCCTTGCTTGATTCGGATGAAAGCTTGTTGTTAACTTGAGTTTCTCCACCAATCTTTGGCTTACAACATTGTTGTCGCTTTCGTAAACGAATGCAACTAAACATGAGTGGCCTTCGATTAAACACCTTGTTCTCTACTACCTTTTTCATAATCTTTTTCTTTACTTCCTTTTCTTTTTCTTCAATTTCCCTTCCTTCTGCAGTTTATTTTACTTCTTTTTCTATTCTTTCTTTTTCTATTTTCTCCTTCAACGTATGTTGATCCTTCTTGGCTTGTCTTGGTGTCATAAATTTCAACTTCATTTCATGTTCCTCATGCCTCAAATAAAGGGAACGTTCATCAAGATTAAGCATTGTAAAATGATGCCATGCCCAGCTCAAAAGAAGATGACAAGGGTTCCTGGGAGCAATATCACATAATACTTCTTTCAGAAATTATCATGTACTGAATTTGATACTTGCTTGATTCGGGTGAAAGCTTGTTGGTAACTGTAGTTTCTCCACCAATCTTTGGCTTACAACATTATTGTCGCTTTCGTAAACGAATCCAACTAAACATGGGTGGCCTTCGATTAAACATCTTGTTCTCTACTACCTTTTTCATAATCTTTTTCTTTACTTCCTTTTCTTTTTCTTCAATTTCTTTTTCTTCAATTTCCATTTCTTCTGCGGTTTATTTTTCTTTTTTTTCTATTCTTTCTTTTTCTATTTTCTCCTTTAACGTATGTTAATCCTTCTTGGCTTGTCTTGGTGTCATAAATTTCAACTTCATTTTATGTCCCTCATGCCTCAAATGAAGGGAACTTTCATCAGGATTGAACGTTTTAAAATGAAGCCATGCCCATCTCAAAAGAAGATGACAAGAGTTCGTGGGAGCAATATCACATAATACTTCTTTCACAAATTGTCATGTACTGAATTTGAGCCTTGCTTGATTTGGGTGAAACTTGTTGGTAACTGTAGTTTCTCCACCAATCTTTGGCTTACAACATTGTTGTCGCTTTCGTAAACGAATGCAACTAAACATGGGTGGCCTTCGATTAAACACCTTGTTCTCTACTACCTTTTTCATAATCTTTTTCTTTACTTCCTTTTCTTTTTCTTCAATTTCCCTTCCTTCTGCAGTTTATTTTACTTCTTTTTCTATTCTTTCTTTTTCTATTTTCTCCTTCAACGTTTGTTGATCCTTCTTGGCTTGTCTTGGTGTCATAAATTTCAACTTCATTTCATGTCCCTCATTCCTCAAATAAAGGGAACGTTTATCAAGATTGAGCGTTTTAAAATGAAGCCATGCCCATCTCAAAAGAAGATGACAAGAGTTCGTGGGAGCAGTATCACATAATACTTCTTTCACACATTGTCCTGTACTGAATTTGATCCTTGCTTGATTCGGGTGAAAGCTTGTTGGTAACTTGAGTTTCTCCACCAATCTTTGGTTTACAACATTGTTGTCGCTTTCGTAAACGAATCCAACTAAACTTGGGTGGCCTTCGATTAAACACCTTGGTCTCTACTACCTTTTCCATAATCTTTTTCTTTACTTCCTTTTCTTTTTCTTCAATTTCCCTTCCTTATGCAATTTATTTTTCTTCTTTTTTTATTCTTTCTTTTTCTATTTTCTCCTTCAAAGTATGTTGATCCTTCTTGGCTTGTCTTGGTCTCATAAATTTCAACTTCATTTCATGTCCCTCATACCTCAAATAAAGGGAACGTTCATCAAGATTGAGTATTGTAAAATGAAGTCATGCCCATCTCAAAAGAAGATGACAAGGTTTCGTGGGAGCAATATCACATAATACTTCTTTCAGAAATTATCATGTACTGAATTTGATCCTTGCTTGATTCGGGTGAAAGCTTGATGGTAACTGTAGTTTCTCCACCAATCTTTGGCTTGCAACATTATTGTCGCTTTCGTAAACGAATGCAACTAAACATGGGTGGCCTTCGATTAAACACCTTGGTCTCTACTACCTTTTTCATAATCTTTTTCTTTACTTCCTTTTCTTTTTCTTCAATTTCCCTTTCTTTTGCAGTTTATTTTTCTTCTTTTTCTATTCTTTCTTTTTCTATTTTCTCCTTCAACGTATGTTGATCCTTCTTGGCTTGTCTTGGTGTCATAAATTTCAAATTCATTTCATGTCCCTCATGCCTCAAATAAAGGGAACGTTTATCAAGATTGAGCGTTTTAAAATGAAGCCATGCCCATCTCAAAAGAAGATGACAAGAGTTCGTGGGAGCAATATCACATAATACTTCTTTCACACATTGTCCTGTACTGAATTTGATCCTTGCTTGATTCGGATGAAAGCTTGTTGGTAACTTGAGTTTCTCCACCAATCTTTGGCTTACAACATTGTTGTCGCTTTCGTAAACAAATGCAACTAAACATGGGTGGCCTTCGATTAAACACCTTGTTCTCTACTACCTTTTCCATAATCTTTTTCTTTACTTCCTTTTCTTTTTCTTCAATTTCCCTTCCTTCTGCAGGTTATATTTCTTCTTTTTCTATTCTTTCTTTTTATATTTTCTCCTTCAACGTATGTTGATCCTTCTTGGCTTGTCCTGGTGTCATGAATTTCAAATTCATTTCATATCCCTCATGCCTCAAATAAAGGAAACGTTTATCAAGATTGAGCGTTTTAAAATGAAGCCATGCCCATCTCAAAAGAAGATGACAAGAGTTCGTGGGAGCAATATCACATAATACTTCTTTCACACATGGTCCTGTATGGAATTTGATCCTTGGTTGATTCGGATGAAAGCTTGTTGGTACCTTGAGTTTCTCCACCAATCTTTGGATTACAACATTGTTGTCGCTTTCGTAAACGAATGCAACTAAACATGGGTGGCCTTCGATTAAACACCTTGTTCTCTACTACCTTTTCCATAATCTTTTTCTTTACTTCCTTTTCTTTTTCTTCAATTTCCCATTCTTCTGCAGGTTGTATTTCTTCTTTTTCTATTCTTTCTTTTTCTATTTTCTCCTTCAACGTATGTTGATCCTTCTTGGCTTGTCTTGGAGTCAGGAATTTCAAATTCATTTCATGTCCCTCATACCTCAAATAAAGGGAACGTTTATCAAGATTGAGCGTTTTAAAATGAAGTCATGCCCATCTCAAAAGAAGATGACAAGAGTTCGTGGGAGCAATATCACATAATACTTCTTTCACACATTGTCCTGTACTGAATTCGATCCTTGCTTGATTCTGATGAAAGCTTGTTGGTAACTTGAGTTTCTCCACCAATCTTTGGCTTACAACATTGTTGTCGCTTTTGTAAACGAATGCAACTAAACATGGGTGGCCTTCGATTCAACACCTTGTTCTCTACTACCTTTTCCATAATCTTTTTCTTTACTTGCTTTTCTTTTTCTTCAATTTCCCTTCCTTCTGCAACTTATATTTCTTCTTTTTCTATTCTTTCTTTTTCTATTTTCTCCTTCAACGTATGTTGATCCTTCTTGGCTTGTCTTGGAGTCAGGAATTTCAAATTCATTTCATGTTCCTCATGCCTCAAATAAAGGGAACGTTTATCAAGATTGAGCGTTGTAAAATGAAGCCATGCCCATCTCAAAAGAAGATGACAAGGGTTCGTGGGAGCTATATCACATAATACTTCTTCCACACATTGTCTTGTACTGAATTTGATCCTTGCTTGATTCGGATGAAAGCTTGTTGGTAACTTGAGTTTCTCCACCAATCTTTGGCTTACAACATTGTTGTCGCTTTCATAAACGAATGCAACTAAACATGGGTGGCCTTCGATTAAACACCTTGTTCTCTACTACCTTTTCCATAATCTTTTTCTTTACTTCCTTTTCTTTTTCTTCAATTTCCCTTCCTTCTGCAGTTTATTTTTCTTCTTTTTTTATTCTTTCTTTTTCTATTTTCTCCTTCAACGTACGGTGATCCTTCTTAGCTTGTCTTGGTGTCATAAATTTCAACGTCATTTCATGTCCCTCATGCCTCAAATAAAGGGAACGTTCATCAAGATTGAGCGTTTTAAAATTAACCCATGCCCATCTCAAAAGAAGATGAAAAGAGTTCGTGGGATCAATATCACATAATACATCTGTCACACATTGTCCTGTACTGAATTTGATCCTTGCTTGATTCGGATGAAAGCTTGTTGGTAACTTGGGTTTCTCCACCAATCTTTGGCTTACAACATTGTTGTCGCTTTCGTAAACAAATGCAACTAAACATGGGTGGCCTTCGATTAAACACCTTGTTCTCTACTAGCTTTTCCATAATCTTTTTCTTTACTTCCTTTTCTTTTTCCTCAATTTCCCTTCCTTCTGCAGTTTATTTTTCTTCTTTTTCTATTCTTTCTTTTTCTATTTTCTCCTTCAACGTATGTTGATACTTCTTGGCTTGTCTTGGTGTCATGAATTTCAAATTCATTTCATGTCCCTCATGCCTCAAATAAAGGGAACGTTTACCAAGATTGAGCGTTGTAAAATGAAGCCATGCCCATCTCAAAAGAAGATGACAAGGGTTCGTGGGAGCAATATCACATAATACTTCTTCCACACATTATCTTGTACTGAATTTGATCCTTGCTTGATTCGGATGAAAGCTTGTTGGTAATTTGAGTTTTTCACCAATCCTTGGCTTACAACATTGTTGTCGTTTTCATAAACGAATGCAACTAAACATGGGTGGGCTTCGATTAAACACCTTGTTCTCTACTACCTTTTCCATAATCTTTTTCTTTACTTCCTTTTCTTTTTCGTCAATTTCCCCTGCTTCTACAGTTTATTTTTCTTCTTTTTGTATTCTTTCTTTTTTCTATTTTCTCCTTCAACGTATGTTGATCCTTCTTGGCTTGTCTTGGTGTCATGAATTTCAACTTCATTTCATGTCCCTCATGCCTCAAATAAAGGAAACATTCGTCAAGATTGAGCGTTGTAAAATGAAGCCATGCCCATCTCCAAAGAAGATGACAAGGGTTCATGGGAGCAATATCACATAATACTTCTTCCACACATTATCTTGTACTGAATTTGATCCTTGCTTGATTCGGATGAAAGCTTGTTGGTAATTTGAGTTTTTCACCAATCCTTGGCTTACAACATTGTTGTCGTTTTCATAAACGAATGCAACTAAACATGGGTGGCCTTCGATTAAACACCTTGTTCTCTACTACCTTTTCCATAATCTTTTTCTTTACTTCCTTTTTTTTTTCGTCAATTTCCCCTGCTTCTACAGTTTATATTTCTTCTTTTTGTATTCTTTCTTTTTTCTATTTTCTCCTTCAACGTATGTTGATCCTTCTTGGCTTGTCTTGGTATCATGAATTTCAACTTCATTTCATGTCCCTTATGCCTCAAATAAAGGGAACGTTCATCAAGATTGAGCGTTTTCAAATGAAGCCATGCCCATCTCAAAAGAAGATGACAAGGGTTCGTGGGAGCAATATCACATAATACTTCTTCCACACATTGTCTTGTACTGAATTTGATCCTTGCTTGATTCGGATGAAAGCTTGTTGGTAACTTGAGTTTTTCACCAATCCTTGGCTTACAACATTGTTGTCGCTTTCCTAAACGAATGCAACTAAACATGGGGGGCCTTCGATTAAACACCTTGTTCTCTACTACCTTTTCCATAATCTTTTTCTTTACTTCCTTTTCTTTTTCTTCAATTTCCCTTCCTTCTACAGTTTATATTTCTTCTTTTTCTATTCTTTCTTTTTCTATTTTCTCCTTCAACGTATGTTGATCCTTCTTGGCTTGTCTTGGTGTCATGAATTTCAACTTCATTTCATGTCCCTCATGCCTCAAATAAAGGAAACATTCGTCAAGATTGAGCGTTGTGAAATGAAGCCATGCCCATCTCAAAAGAAGATGACAAGGGTTCGTGGGAGCTATATCACATAATACTTCTTCCACACATTGTCTTGTACTGAATTTGATCCTTGCTTGATTCGGATGAAAGCTTGTTGGTAACTTGAGTTTCTTCACCAATCTTTGGCTTACAACATTGTTGTCGCTTTCATAAACGAATGCAACTAAACATGGGTGGCCTTCGATTAAACACCTTGTTCTCTACTACCTTTTCCATAATCTTTTTCTTTACTTCCTTTTCTTTTTCTTCAATTTCCCTTCCTTCTACAGTTTATATTTCTTCTTTTTCTATTCTTTATTTTTTCTATTTTCTCCTTCAACGTATGTTGATCCTTCTTGGCTTGTCTTGGTGTCATGAATTTCAAATTCATTTCATGTCCCTCATGCCTCAAATAATGGAAACATTCATCAAGATTGAGCGTTGTAAAATGAAGCCATGCCCATCTCAAAAGAAGATGACAAGGGTTCGTGGGAGCTATATCACATAATACTTCTTCCACACATTGTCTTGTACTGAATTTGATCCTTGGTTGATTCGGATGAAAGCTTGTTGGTAACTTGAGTTTCTCCACCAATCTTTGGCTTACAACATTGTTGTCGCTTTCATAAACGAATGCAACTAAACATGGGTGGCCTTCGATTAAACACCTTGTTCTCTACTACCTTTTCCATAATCTTTTTCTTTACTTCCTTTTCTTTTTCTTCAATTTCCCTTCCTTCTACAATCTATATTTCTTCTTTTTCTATTCTTTCTTTTTTCTATTTTCTCCTTCAACGTATGTTGATCCTTCTTGGCTTGTCTTGGTGTCATGAATTTCAAATTCATTTCATGTCCCTCATGCCTCAAATAAAGGAAACATTCATCAAGATTGAGCGTTGTAAAATGAAGCCATGCCCATCTCAAAAGAAGATGACAAGGGTTCGTGGGAGCTATATCACATAATACTTCTTCCACACATTGTCTTGTACTGAATTTGATCCTTGCTTGTTTCGGATGAAAGCTTGTTGGTAACTTGAGTTTCTCCACCAATCTTTGGCTTACAACATTGTTGTCGCTTTCGTAAACAAATGCAACTAAACATGGGTGGCCTTCGATTAAACACCTTGTTCTCTACTACCTTTTCCATAATCTTTTTGTTTACTTCCTTTTCTTTTTCTTCAATTTCCCTTCCTTCTGCAGGTTATATTTCTTGTTTTTCTATTCTTTCTTTTCCTATTTTCTCCTTCAACGTATGTTGATCCTTCTTGGCTTGTCTTGTTGTCATGAATTTCAAATTCATTTCATGTCCCTCATGCCTCAAACAAAGGGAATATTCATCAAGATTGAGCGTTTTAAAATGAAGCCATGCCCATCTCAAAAGAAGATGACAAGAGTTCGTGGGAGCAATATCACATAATACTTCTTTCAGAAATTATCATGTACTGAATTTGATCCTTGCTTGATTCGGGTGAAAGCTTGTTGGTAACTGTAGTTTCTCCACCAATCTTTGGCTTACAACATTATTGTCGCTTTCGTAAACGAATCCAACTAAACATGGGTGGCCTTCGATTAAACACCTTGGTCTCTACTACCTTTTTCATAATCTTTTTCTTTACTTCCTTTTCTTTTTCTTCAATTTCCCTTTCTTTTGCAGTTTATTTTTCTTCTTTTTCTATTCTTTCTTTTTCTATTTTCTCCTTCAACGTATGTTGATCCTTCTTGGCTTGTCTTGGTGTCATAAATTTCAACTTCATTTCATGTTCCTCATGCCTCAAATAAAGGGCACGTTCATCAAGATTGAGCATTGTAAAATGATGCCATGCCCAGCTCAAAAGAAGATGACAAGGGTTCGTGGGAGCAATATCACATAATACTTCTTTCAGAAATTATCATGTACTGAATTTGATCCTTGCTTGATTCGGGTGAAAGCTTGTTGGTAACTGTAGTTTCTCCACCAATCTTTGGCTTACAATATTATTGTCGCTTTCGTAAACGAATCCAACTAAACATGGGTGGCCTTCGATTAAACACCTTGTTCTCTACTACCTTTTTCATAATCTTTTTCTTTACTTCCTTTTCTTTTTCTTCAATTTCCATTTCTTCTGCAGTTTATTTTTCTTTTTTTTCTATTCTTTCTTTTTCTATTTTCTCCTTTAACGTATGTTAATCCTTCTTGGCTTGTCTTGGTGTCATAAATTTCAACTTCATTTTATGTCCCTCATGCCTAAAATGAAGGGAACTTTCATCAGGATTGAACGTTTTAAAATGAACCCATGCCCATCTCAAAAGAAGATGACAAGGGTTCGTGGGAGCAATATCACATAATACTTCTTCCACACATTGTTTTGTACTGAATTTGATCCTTGCTTGATTCGGATGAAAGCTTGTTGGTAACTTGAGTTTCTCCACCAATCTTTGGCTTACAACATTGTTGTCGCTTTCATAAACGAATGCAACTAAACATGGGTGGCCTTCGATTAAACACCTTGTTCTCTACTACCTTTTCCATAATCTTTTTCTTTACTTCCTTTTCTTTTTCGTCAATTTCCCCTGCTTCTACAGTTTATATTTCTTCTTTTTGTATTCTTTCTTTTTTCTATTTTCTCCTTCAACGTATGTTGATCCTTCTTGGCTTGTCTTGGTGTCATGAATTTCAACTTCATTTCATGTCCCTCATGCCTCAAATAAAGGGAACGTTCATCAAGATTGAGCGTTTTAAAATGAACCCATGCCCATCTCAAAAGAAGATGACAAGGGTTCGTGGGAGCAATATCACATAATACTTCTTCCATACATTGTCTTGTACTGAATTTGATCCTTGCTTGATTCGGATGAAAGCTTGTTGGTAACTTGAGTTTCTCCACCAATCTTTGGCTTACAACATTGTTGTCGCTTTCATAAACGAATGCAAATAAACATGGGTGGCCTTCGATTAAACACCTTGTTCTCTACTACCTTTTCCATAATCTTTTTCTTTACTTCCTTTTCTTTTTCTTCAATTTCCCTTCCTTCTGCAGTTTATTTTTCTTCTTTTTTTATTCTTTCTTTTTCTATTTTCTCCTTCAACGTACGGTGATCCTTCTTGGCTTGTCTTGGTGTCATAAATTTCAACGTCATTTCATGTCCCTCATGCCTCAAATAAAGGGAAACATTCATCAAGATTGAGCGTTGTAAAATGAAGCCATGCCCATCTCAAAAGAAGATGACAAGGGTTCGTGGGAGCTATATCACATAATACTTCTTCCACACATTGTCTTGTACTGAATTTGATCCTTGCTTGATTCGGATGAAAGCTTGTTGGTAACTTGAGTTTCTCCACCAATCTTTGGCTTACAACATTGTTGTCGCTTTCATAAACGAATGCAACTAAACATGGGTGGCCTTCGATTAAACACCCTGTTCTCTACTACCTTTTCCATAATCTTTTTCTTTACTTCCTTTTCTTTTTCTTCAATTTCCCTTCCTTCTGCAGTTTATTTTTCTTCTTTTTCTATTCTTTCTTTTTCTATTTTCTCCTTCAACGTATGTTGATACTTCTTGGCTTGTCTTGGTATCATGAATTTCAAATTCATTTCATGTCCCTCATGCCTCAAATAAAGGGAACGTTTACCAAGACTGAGCGTTTTAAAATGAAGCCATGCCCATCTCAAAAGAAGATGACAAGAGTTCGTGGGAGCAATATCACATAATACTTCTTTCACACATTATCCTATACTGAATTTGATCCTTGCTTGTTTCGGATGAAAGCTTGTTGGTAACTTGAGTTTCTCCACCAATCTTTGGCTTACAACATTGTTGTCGCTTTCGTAAACGAATGCAACTAAACATGGGTGGCCTTCGATTAAACACCTTGTTCTCTACTACATTTTTCATAATCTTTTTCTTTTCTTCCTTTTCTTTTTCTTCAATTTCCCTTCCTTCTGCAGTTTATATTTCTTCTTTTTTTATTCTTTCTTTTTCTATTTTCTCCTTCAACGTATGTTGATCCTTCTTGGCTTGTCTTGGTGTCATAAATTTCAACTTCATTTGATGTCCCTCATTCCTCAAATAAAGGGAACGTTTATCAAGATTGAGCGTTTTAAAATGAAGCCATGCCCATCTCAAAAGAAGATGACAAGAGTTCATGGGAGCAATATCACATAATACTTCTTTCACACATTGTCTTGTACTGAATTTGATCCTTGCTTGATTCGGGTGAAAGCTTGTTGGTAACTTGAGTTTCTCCACCAATCTTTGGCTTACAACATTGTTGTCGCTTTCGTAAACGAATGCAACTAAACTTGGGTGGCCTTCGGTTAAACACCTTGGTCTCTACTACCTTTTCCATAATCTTTTTCTTTACTTCCTTTTCTTTTTCTTCAATTTCCCTTCCTTATGCAATTTATTTTTCTTCTTTTTTTATTCTTTCTTTTTCTATTTTCTCCTTCAAAGTATGTTGATCCTTCTTGGCTTGTCTTGGTCTCATAAATTTCAACTTCATTTCATGTCCCTCATACCTCAAATAAAGGGAACGTTCATCAAGATTGAGCATTGTAAAATGAAGCCATGCCCATCTCAAAAGAAGATGACAAGGGTTCGTGGGAGCAATATCACATAATACTTCTTTCAGAAATTATCATGTACTAAATTTGATCCTTGCTTGATTCGGGTGAAAGCTTGTTGGTAACTGTAGTTTCTCTACCAATCTTTGGCTTACAACATTATTGTCGCTTTCGTAAACGAATGCAACTAAACATGGGTGGCCTTCGATTAAACACCTTGGTCTCTACTACCTTTTTCATAATCTTTTTCTTTACTTCCTTTTCTTTTTCTTCAATTTCCCTTTCTTTTGCAGTTTATTTTTCTTCTTTTTCTATTCTTTCTTTTTCTACTTTCTCCTTCAACGTATGTTGATCCTTCTTGGCTTGTCTTGGTGTCATAAATTTCAACTTCATTTCATGTTCCTCATGCCTCAAATAAAGGGAACGTTCATCAAGATTAAGCATTGTAAAATGATGCCATGCCCAGCTCAAAAGAAGATGACAAGGGTTCCTGGGAGCAATATCACATAATACTTCTTTCAGAAATTATCATGTACTGAATTTGATACTTGCTTGATTCGGGTGAAAGCTTGTTGGTAACTGTAGTTTCTCCACCAATCTTTGGCTTACAACATTATTGTCGCTTTCGTAAACGAATCCAACTAAACATGGGTGGCCTTCGATTAAACATCTTGTTCTCTACTACCTTTTTCATAATCTTTTTCTTTACTTCCTTTTCTTTTTCTTCAATTTCTTTTTCTTCAATTTCCATTTCTTCTGCGGTTTATTTTTCTTTTTTTTCTATTCTTTCTTTTTCTATTTTCTCCTTTAACGTATGTTAATCCTTCTTGGCTTGTCTTGGTGTCATAAATTTCAAATTCATTTCATGTCCCTCATGCCTCAAATAAAGGGAACGTTTATCAAGATTGAGCGTTTTAAAATGAAGCCATGCCCATCTCAAAAGAAGATGACAAGAGTTCGTGGGAGCAATATCACATAATACTTCTTTCACAAATTGTCATGTACTGAATTTGAGCCTTGCTTGATTCGGATGAAAGCTTGTTGTTAACTTGAGTTTCTCCACCAATCTTTGGCTTACAACATTGTTGTCGCTTTCGTAAACGAATGCAACTAAACATGAGTGGCCTTCGATTAAACACCTTGTTCTCTACTACCTTTTTCATAATCTTTTTCTTTACTTCCTTTTCTTTTTCTTCAATTTCCCTTCCTTCTGCAGTTTATTTTACTTCTTTTTCTATTCTTTCTTTTTCTATTTTCTCCTTCAACGTATGTTGATCCTTCTTGGCTTGTCTTGGTGTCATAAATTTCAACTTCATTTCATGTTCCTCATGCCTCAAATAAAGGGAACGTTCATCAAGATTAAGCATTGTAAAATGATGCCATGCCCAGCTCAAAAGAAGATGACAAGGGTTCCTGGGAGCAATATCACATAATACTTCTTTCAGAAATTATCATGTACTGAATTTGATACTTGCTTGATTCGGGTGAAAGCTTGTTGGTAACTGTAGTTTCTCCACCAATCTTTGGCTTACAACATTATTGTCGCTTTCGTAAACGAATCCAACTAAACATGGGTGGCCTTCGATTAAACATCTTGTTCTCTACTACCTTTTTCATAATCTTTTTCTTTACTTCCTTTTCTTTTTCTTCAATTTCTTTTTCTTCAATTTCCATTTCTTCTGCGGTTTATTTTTCTTTTTTTTCTATTCTTTCTTTTTCTATTTTCTCCTTTAACGTATGTTAATCCTTCTTGGCTTGTCTTGGTGTCATAAATTTCAACTTCATTTTATGTCCCTCATGCCTCAAATGAAGGGAACTTTCATCAGGATTGAACGTTTTAAAATGAAGCCATGCCCATCTCAAAAGAAGATGACAAGAGTTCGTGGGAGCAATATCACATAATACTTCTTTCACAAATTGTCATGTACTGAATTTGAGCCTTGCTTGATTTGGGTGAAACTTGTTGGTAACTGTAGTTTCTCCACCAATCTTTGGCTTACAACATTGTTGTCGCTTTCGTAAACGAATGCAACTAAACATGGGTGGCCTTCGATTAAACACCTTGTTCTCTACTACCTTTTTCATAATCTTTTTCTTTACTTCCTTTTCTTTTTCTTCAATTTCCCTTCCTTCTGCAGTTTATTTTACTTCTTTTTCTATTCTTTCTTTTTCTATTTTCTCCTTCAACGTATGTTGATCCTTCTTGGCTTGTCTTGGTGTCATAAATTTCAACTTCATTTCATGTCCCTCATTCCTCAAATAAAGGGAACGTTTATCAAGATTGAGCGTTTTAAAATGAAGCCATGCCCATCTCAAAAGAAGATGACAAGAGTTCGTGGGAGCAGTATCACATAATACTTCTTTCACACATTGTCCTGTACTGAATTTGATCCTTGCTTGATTCGGGTGAAAGCTTGTTGGTAACTTGAGTTTCTCCACCAATCTTTGGTTTACAACATTGTTGTCGCTTTCGTAAACGAATCCAACTAAACTTGGGTGGCCTTCGATTAAACACCTTGGTCTCTACTACCTTTTCCATAATCTTTTTCTTTACTTCCTTTTCTTTTTCTTCAATTTCCCTTCCTTATGCAATTTATTTTTCTTCTTTTTTTATTCTTTCTTTTTCTATTTTCTCCTTCAAAGTATGTTGATCCTTCTTGGCTTGTCTTGGTCTCATAAATTTCAACTTCATTTCATGTCCCTCATACCTCAAATAAAGGGAACGTTCATCAAGATTGAGTATTGTAAAATGAAGTCATGCCCATCTCAAAAGAAGATGACAAGGTTTCGTGGGAGCAATATCACATAATACTTCTTTCAGAAATTATCATGTACTGAATTTGATCCTTGCTTGATTCGGGTGAAAGCTTGATGGTAACTGTAGTTTCTCCACCAATCTTTGGCTTGCAACATTATTGTCGCTTTCGTAAACGAATGCAACTAAACATGGGTGGCCTTCGATTAAACACCTTGGTCTCTACTACCTTTTTCATAATCTTTTTCTTTACTTCCTTTTCTTTTTCTTCAATTTCCCTTTCTTTTGCAGTTTATTTTTCTTCTTTTTCTATTCTTTCTTTTTCTATTTTCTCCTTCAACGTATGTTGATCCTTCTTGGCTTGTCTTGGTGTCATAAATTTCAAATTCATTTCATGTCCCTCATGCCTCAAATAAAGGGAACGTTTATCAAGATTGAGCGTTTTAAAATGAAGCCATGCCCATCTCAAAAGAAGATGACAAGAGTTCGTGGGAGCAATATCACATAATACTTCTTTCACACATTGTCCTGTACTGAATTTGATCCTTGCTTGATTCGGATGAAAGCTTGTTGGTAACTTGAGTTTCTCCACCAATCTTTGGCTTACAACATTGTTGTCGCTTTCGTAAACAAATGCAACTAAACATGGGTGGCCTTCGATTAAACACCTTGTTCTCTACTACCTTTTCCATAATCTTTTTCTTTACTTCCTTTTCTTTTTCTTCAATTTCCCTTCCTTCTGCAGGTTATATTTCTTCTTTTTCTATTCTTTCTTTTTATATTTTCTCCTTCAACGTATGTTGATCCTTCTTGGCTTGTCCTGGTGTCATGAATTTCAAATTCATTTCATATCCCTCATGCCTCAAATAAAGGAAACGTTTATCAAGATTGAGCGTTTTAAAATGAAGCCATGCCCATCTCAAAAGAAGATGACAAGAGTTCGTGGGAGCAATATCACATAATACTTCTTTCACACATGGTCCTGTATGGAATTTGATCCTTGGTTGATTCGGATGAAAGCTTGTTGGTACCTTGAGTTTCTCCACCAATCTTTGGATTACAACATTGTTGTCGCTTTCGTAAACGAATGCAACTAAACATGGGTGGCCTTCGATTAAACACCTTGTTCTCTACTACCTTTTCCATAATCTTTTTCTTTACTTCCTTTTCTTTTTCTTCAATTTCCCATTCTTCTGCAGGTTGTATTTCTTCTTTTTCTAATCTTTCTTTTTCTATTTTCTCCTTCAACGTATGTTGATCCTTCTTGGCTTGTCTTGGAGTCAGGAATTTCAAATTCATTTCATGTCCCTCATACCTCAAATAAAGGGAACGTTTATCAAGATTGAGCGTTTTAAAATGAAGTCATGCCCATCTCAAAAGAAGATGACAAGAGTTCGTGGGAGCAATATCACATAATACTTCTTTCACACATTGTCCTGTACTGAATTCGATCCTTGCTTGATTCTGATGAAAGCTTGTTGGTAACTTGAGTTTCTCCACCAATCTTTGGCTTACAACATTGTTGTCGCTTTTGTAAACGAATGCAACTAAACATGGGTGGCCTTCGATTCAACACCTTGTTCTCTACTACCTTTTCCATAATCTTTTTCTTTACTTGCTTTTCTTTTTCTTCAATTTCCCTTCCTTCTGCAACTTATATTTCTTCTTTTTCTATTCTTTCTTTTTCTATTTTCTCCTTCAACGTATGTTGATCCTTCTTGGCTTGTCTTGGAGTCAGGAATTTCAAATTCATTTCATGTTCCTCATGCCTCAAATAAAGGGAACGTTTATCAAGATTGAGCGTTTTAAAATGAAGCCATGCCCATCTCAAAAGAAGATGACAAGAGTTCGTGGGAGCAATATCACATAATACTTCTTTCACACATTGTCCTGTACTGAATTTGATCCGTTCTTGATTCTGATGAAAGCTTGTTGGTAACTCGAGTTTCTCCACCAATCTTTGGCTTACAACATTGTTGTCGCTTTTGTAAACGAATGCAACTAAATATGGGTGGCCTTCGATTAAACACCTTGTTCTCTACTACCTTTTCCATAATCTTTTTCTTTACTTCCTTTTATTTTTCTTCAATTTCCCTTCCTTCTGCAGGTTATATTTCTTCTTTTTCTATTCTTTCTTTTTCTATTTTCTCCTTCAACGTATGTTGATCCTTCTTGGCTTGTCTTTGTGTGATTAATATCAACTTCATTTCACGTCCCTCATTCCTCAAATAAAGGGAACGTTTATCCAGATTGAGCGTTTTAAAATGAAGCCATGCCCATCTCAAAAGAAGATGGCAAGAGTTCGTGCGAGCAATATCACATAATACTTCTTTCACACATTGTCCTGTACTGAATTTGATCCTTGCTTGATTCGGATGAAAGCTTGTTGTTAACTTGAGTTTCTCCACCAATCTTTGGCTTACAACATTGTTGTCGCTTTCGTAAACGAATGCAACTAAACATGGGTGACCTTCGATTATACACCTTGTTCTCTACTACCTTTTCCATAATCTTTTTCTTTACTTCCTTTTCTTTTTCTTTAATTTCCCTTCCTTCTTTAGTTTATATTTCTTCTTTTTCTATTCTTTCTTTTTCTATTTTCTCCTTCAACGTATGTTGATCCTTCTTGGCTTGTCTTGGAGTCAGGAATTTCAAATTCATTTCATGTCCCTCATGCCTCAAATAAAGGGAACGTTTATCAAGATTGAGCATTTTAAAATGAAGCCATGCCCATCTCAAAAGAAGATGACAAGAGTTCGTGGGAGAAATATCACATAATACTTCTTTCACACATTGTCCTGTATTGAATTTGATCCTTGCTTGATTCGGATGAAAGCTTGTTGGTACCTTGAGTTTCTCCACCAATCTTTGGCTTACAACATTGTTGTCGCTTTCGTAAACGAATGCAACTAAACATGGGTGGCCTTCGATTAAACACCTTGTGCTCTACTACCTTTTCCATAATCTTTTTCTTTACTTCCTTTTCTTTTTCTTTAATTTCCCTTCCTTCTGTAGTTTATATTTCTTCTTTTTCTATTCTTTCTTTTTCTATATTCTCCTTCAACGTATGTTGATCCTTCTTGGCTTGTCTTGGTGTCATAAATATCAACTTCATTTCACGTCCCTCATTCCTCAAATAAAGGGAACATTTATCAAGATTGAGCGTTTTAAAATGAAGCCATGCCCATCTCAAAAGAAGATGGCAAGAGTTCGTGGGAGCAATATCACATAATACTTCTTTCACACATTGTCCTGCACTGAATTTGATCCTTGCTTGATTCGGATGAAAGCTTGTTGGTAACTTGAGTTTCTCCACCAATCTTTGGCTTACAACATTGTTGTCGCTTTTGTAAACGAATGCAACTAAACATGGGTGGCCTTCGATTAAACACCTTGCTCTCTACTACCTTTTCCATAATCTTTTTCTTTACTTCCTTTTATTTTTCTTAAATTTCCCTTCCTTCTGCAGGTTATATTTCTTCTTTTTCTATTCTTTCTTTTTCTATTTTCTCCTTCAACGTATGTTGATCCTTCTTGGCTTGTCTTGGTGTCATTAATATCAACTTCATTTCACGTCCCTCATTCCTCAAATAAAGGGAACGTTTATCCAGATTGAGCATTTTAAAATGAAGCCATGCCCATCTCAAAAGAAGATGGCAAGAGTTTGTGCGAGCAATATCACATAATACTTCTTTCACACATTGTCCTGTACTGAATTTGATCCTTGCTTGATTCGGATGAAAGCTTGTTGTTAACTTGAGTTTCTCCACCAATCTTTGGCTTACAACATTGTTGTCGCTTTCGTAAACGAATGCAACTAAACATGGGTGGCCTTCGATTAAACACCTTGTTCTCTACTACCTTTTCCATAATCTTTTTCTTTACTTCCTTTTCTTTTTCTTCAATTTCCCTTCCTTCTGCAGGTTATATTTCTTCTTTTTCTATTCTTTCTTTTTCTATTTTCTCCTTCAATGTATGTTGATCCTTCTTGGCTTGTCTTGGAGTCAGGAATTTCAAATTCATTTCATGTCCCTCATGCCTCAAATAAAGGGAACGTTTATCAAGATTGAGCGTTTTAAAATGAAGCCATGCCCATCTCAAAAGAAGATGACAAGAGTTCGTGGGAACAATATCACATAATACTTCTTTCACACATTGTCCTGCACTAAATTTGATCCTTGCTTGATTCGGATGAAAGCTTGTTGGTAACTTGAGTTTCTCCACCAATCTTTGGCTTACAACATTGTTGTCGCTTTCGTAAAAGAATGCAACTAAACATGGGTGGCCTTCGATTAAACACCTTGTTCTCTACTACCTTTTCCATAATCTTTTTCTTTACTTCCTTTTCTTTTTCTTCAATTTCCCATTCTTCTGCAGGTTGTATTTCTTCTTTTTCTAATCTTTCTTTTTCTATTTTCTCCTTCAACGTATGTTGATCCTTCTTGGCTTGTCTTGGAGTCAGGAATTTCAAATTCATTTCATGTCCCTCATACCTCAAATAAAGGGAACGTTTATCAAGATTGAGCGTTTTAAAATGAAGTCATGCCCATATCAAAAGAAGATGACAAGAGTTCGTGGGAGCAATATCACATAATACTTCTTTCACACATTGTCCTGTACTGAATTCGATCCTTGCTTGATTCTGATGAAAGCTTGTTGGTAACTTGAGTTTCTCCACCAATCTTTGGCTTACAACATTGTTGTCGCTTTTGTAAACGAATGCAACTAAACATGGGTGGCCTTCGATTCAACACCTTGTTCTCTACTACCTTTTCCATAATCTTTTTCTTTACTTGCTTTTCTTTTTCTTCAATTTCCCTTCCTTCTGCAACTTATATTTCTTCTTTTTCTATTCTTTCTTTTTCTATTTTCTCCTTCAACGTATGTTGATCCTTCTTGGCTTGTCTTGGAGTCAGGAATTTCAAATTCATTTCATGTTCCTCATGCCTCAAATAAAGGGAACGTTTATCAAGATTGAGCGTTTTAAAATGAAGCCATGCCCATCTCAAAAGAAGATGACAAGAGTTCGTGGGAGCAATATCACATAATACTTCTTTCACACATTGTCCTGTACTGAATTTGATCCGTGCTTGATTCTGATGAAAGCTTGTTGGTAACTCGAGTTTCTCCACCAATCTTTGGCTTACAACATTGTTGTCGCTTTTGTAAACGAATGCAACTAAATATGGGTGGCCTTCGATTAAACACCTTGTTCTCTACTACCTTTTCCATAATCTTTTTCTTTACTTCCTTTTATTTTTCTTCAATTTCCCTTCCTTCTGCAGGTTATATTTCTTCTTTTTCTATTCTTTCTTTTTCTATTTTCTCCTTCAACGTATGTTGATCCTTCTTGGCTTGTCTTGGTGTCATGAATTTCAAATTCATTTCATATCCCTCATGCCTCAAATAAAGGAAACGTTTATCAAGATTGAGCGTTTTAAAATGAAGCCATGCCCATCTCAAAAGAAGATGACAAGAGTTCGTGGGAGCAATATCACATAATACTTCTTTCACACATGGTCCTGTATGGAATTTGATCCTTGGTTGATTCGGATGAAAGCTTGTTGGTACCTTGAGTTTCTCCACCAATCTTTGGATTACAACATTGTTGTCGCTTTCGTAAACGAATGCAACTAAACATGGGTGGCCTTCGATTAAACACCTTGTTCTCTACTACCTTTTCCATAATCTTTTTCTTTACTTCCTTTTCTTTTTCTTCAATTTCCCATTCTTCTGCAGGTTGTATTTCTTCTTTTTCTAATCTTTCTTTTTCTATTTTCTCCTTCAACGTATGTTGATCCTTCTTGGCTTGTCTTGGAGTCAGGAATTTCAAATTCATTTCATGTCCCTCATACCTCAAATAAAGGGAACGTTTATCAAGATTGAGCGTTTTAAAATGAAGTCATGCCCATATCAAAAGAAGATGACAAGAGTTCGTGGGAGCAATATCACATAATACTTCTTTCACACATTGTCCTGTACTGAATTCGATCCTTGCTTGATTCTGATGAAAGCTTGTTGGTAACTTGAGTTTCTCCACCAATCTTTGGCTTACAACATTGTTGTCGCTTTTGTAAACGAATGCAACTAAACATGGGTGGCCTTCGATTCAACACCTTGTTCTCTACTACCTTTTCCATAATCTTTTTCTTTACTTGCTTTTCTTTTTCTTCAATTTCCCTTCCTTCTGCAACTTATATTTCTTCTTTTTCTATTCTTTCTTTTTCTATTTTCTCCTTCAACGTATGTTGATCCTTCTTGGCTTGTCTTGGAGTCAGGAATTTCAAATTCATTTCATGTTCCTCATGCCTCAAATAAAGGGAACGTTTATCAAGATTGAGCGTTTTAAAATGAAGCCATGCCCATCTCAAAAGAAGATGACAAGAGTTCGTGGGAGCAATATCACATAATACTTCTTTCACACATTGTCCTGTACTGAATTTGATCCGTGCTTGATTCTGATGAAAGCTTGTTGGTAACTCGAGTTTCTCCACCAATCTTTGGCTTACAACATTGTTGTCGCTTTTGTAAACGAATGCAACTAAATATGGGTGGCCTTCGATTAAACACCTTGTTCTCTACTACCTTTTCCATAATCTTTTTCTTTACTTCCTTTTATTTTTCTTCAATTTCCCTTCCTTCTGCAGGTTATATTTCTTCTTTTTCTATTCTTTCTTTTTCTATTTTCTCCTTCAACGTATGTTGATCCTTCTTGGCTTGTCTTTGTGTGATTAATATCAACTTCATTTCACGTCCCTCATTCCTCAAATAAAGGGAACGTTTATCCAGATTGAGCGTTTTAAAATGAAGCCATGCCCATCTCAAAAGAAGATGGCAAGAGTTTGTGCGAGCAATATCACATAATACTTCTTTCACACATTGTCCTGTACTGAATTTGATCCTTGCTTGATTCGGATGAAAGCTTGTTGTTAACTTGAGTTTCTCCACCAATCTTTGGCTTACAACATTGTTGTCGCTTTCGTAAACGAATGCAACTAAACATGGGTGGCCTTCGATTCAACACCTTGTTCTCTACTACCTTTTCCATAATCTTTTTCTTTACTTCCTTTTCTTTTTCTTCAATTTCCCTTCCTTCTGCAGGTTATATTTCTTCTTTTTCTATTCTTTCTTTTTCTATTTTCTCCTTCAATGTATGTTGATCCTTCTTGGCTTGTCTTGGAGTCAGGAATTTCAAATTCATTTCATGTCCCTCATGCCTCAAATAAAGGGAACGTTTATCAAGATTGAGCGTTTTAAAATGAAGCCATGCCCATCTCAAAAGAAGATGACAAGAGTTCGTGGGAACAATATCACATAATACTTCTTTCACACATTGTCCTGCACTAAATTTGATCCTTGCTTGATTCGGATGAAAGCTTGTTGGTAACTTGAGTTTCTCCACCAATCTTTGGCTTACAACATTGTTGTCGCTTTCGTAAAAGAATGCAACTAAACATGGGTGGCCTTCGATTAAACACCTTGTTCTCTACTACCTTTTCCATAATCTTTTTCTTTACTTCCTTTTCTTTTTCTTCAATTTCCCTTCCTTCTGCAGTTTATATTTCTTCTTTTTCTATTCTTTCTTTTTCTATTTTCTCCTTCAACGTATGTTGATCCTTCTTGGCTTGTCTTGGTGTCATGAATTTCAAATTCATTTCATATCCCTCATGCCTCAAATAAAGGAAACGTTTATCAAGATTGAGCGTTTTAAAATGAAGCCATGCCCATCTCAAAAGAAGATGACAAGAGTTCGTGGGAGCAATATCACATAATACTTCTTTCACACATGGTCCTGTATGGAATTTGATCCTTGGTTGATTCGGATGAAAGCTTGTTGGTACCTTGAGTTTCTCCACCAATCTTTGGATTACAACATTGTTGTCGCTTTCGTAAACGAATGCAACTAAACATGGGTGGCCTTCGATTAAACACCTTGTTCTCTACTACCTTTTCCATAATCTTTTTCTTTAGTTCCTTTTCTTTTTCTTCAATTTCCCATTCTTCTGCAGGTTGTATTTCTTCTTTTTCTAATCTTTCTTTTTCTATTTTCTCCTTCAACGTATGTTGATCCTTCTTGGCTTGTCTTGGAGTCAGGAATTTCAAATTCATTTCATGTCCCTCATACCTCAAATAAAGGGAACGTTTATCAAGATTGAGCGTTTTAAAATGAAGTCATGCCCATATCAAAAGAAGATGACAAGAGTTCGTGGGAGCAATATCACATAATACTTCTTTCACACATTGTCCTGTACTGAATTCGATCCTTGCTTGATTCTGATGAAAGCTTGTTGGTAACTTGAGTTTCTCCACCAATCTTTGGCTTACAACATTGTTGTCGCTTTTGTAAACGAATGCAACTAAACATGGGTGGCCTTCGATTCAACACCTTGTTCTCTACTACCTTTTCCATAATCTTTTTCTTTACTTGCTTTTCTTTTTCTTCAATTTCCCTTCCTTCTGCAACTTATATTTCTTCTTTTTCTATTCTTTCTTTTTCTATTTTCTCCTTCAACGTATGTTGATCCTTCTTGGCTTGTCTTGGAGTCAGGAATTTCAAATTCATTTCATGTTCCTCATGCCTCAAATAAAGGGAACGTTTATCAAGATTGAGCGTTTTAAAATGAAGCCATGCCCATCTCAAAAGAAGATGACAAGAGTTCGTGGGAGCAATATCACATAATACTTCTTTCACACATTGTCCTGTACTGAATTTGATCCGTGCTTGATTCTGATGAAAGCTTGTTGGTAACTCGAGTTTCTCCACCAATCTTTGGCTTACAACATTGTTGTCGCTTTTGTAAACGAATGCAACTAAATATGGGTGGCCTTCGATTAAACACCTTGTTCTCTACTACCTTTTCCATAATCTTTTTCTTTACTTCCTTTTATTTTTCTTCAATTTCCCTTCCTTCTGCAGGTTATATTTCTTCTTTTTCTATTCTTTCTTTTTCTATTTTCTCCTTCAACGTATGTTGATCCTTCTTGGCTTGTCTTTGTGTGATTAATATCAACTTCATTTCACGTCCCTCATTCCTCAAATAAAGGGAACGTTTATCCAGATTGAGCGTTTTAAAATGAAGCCATGCCCATCTCAAAAGAAGATGGCAAGAGTTCGTGCGAGCAATATCACATAATACTTCTTTCACACATTGTCCTGTACTGAATTTGATCCTTGCTTGATTCGGATGAAAGCTTGTTGTTAACTTGAGTTTCTCCACCAATCTTTGGCTTACAACATTGTTGTCGCTTTCGTAAACGAATGCAACTAAACATGGGTGACCTTCGATTATACACCTTGTTCTCTACTACCTTTTCCATAATCTTTTTCTTTACTTCCTTTTCTTTTTCTTTAATTTCCCTTCCTTCTTTAGTTTATATTTCTTCTTTTTCTATTCTTTCTTTTTCTATTTTCTCCTTCAACGTATGTTGATCCTTCTTGGCTTGTCTTGGAGTCAGGAATTTCAAATTCATTTCATGTCCCTCATGCCTCAAATAAAGGGAACGTTTATCAAGATTGAGCATTTTAAAATGAAGCCATGCCCATCTCAAAAGAAGATGACAAGAGTTCGTGGGAGAAATATCACATAATACTTCTTTCACACATTGTCCTGTATTGAATTTGATCCTTGCTTGATTCGGATGAAAGCTTGTTGGTACCTTGAGTTTCTCCACCAATCTTTGGCTTACAACATTGTTGTCGCTTTCGTAAACGAATGCAACTAAACATGGGTGGCCTTCGATTAAACACCTTGTGCTCTACTACCTTTTCCATAATCTTTTTCTTTACTTCCTTTTCTTTTTCTTTAATTTCCCTTCCTTCTGTAGTTTATATTTCTTCTTTTTCTATTCTTTCTTTTTCTATATTCTCCTTCAACGTATGTTGATCCTTCTTGGCTTGTCTTGGTGTCATAAATATCAACTTCATTTCACGTCCCTCATTCCTCAAATAAAGGGAACATTTATCAAGATTGAGCGTTTTAAAATGAAGCCATGCCCATCTCAAAAGAAGATGGCAAGAGTTCGTGGGAGCAATATCACATAATACTTCTTTCACACATTGTCCTGCACTGAATTTGATCCTTGCTTGATTCGGATGAAAGCTTGTTGGTAACTTGAGTTTCTCCACCAATCTTTGGCTTACAACATTGTTGTCGCTTTTGTAAACGAATGCAACTAAACATGGGTGGCCTTCGATTAAACACCTTGCTCTCTACTACCTTTTCCATAATCTTTTTCTTTACTTCCTTTTATTTTTCTTAAATTTCCCTTCCTTCTGCAGGTTATATTTCTTCTTTTTCTATTCTTTCTTTTTCTATTTTCTCCTTCAACGTATGTTGATCCTTCTTGGCTTGTCTTGGTGTCATTAATATCAACTTCATTTCACGTCCCTCATTCCTCAAATAAAGGGAACGTTTATCCAGATTGAGCATTTTAAAATGAAGCCATGCCCATCTCAAAAGAAGATGGCAAGAGTTTGTGCGAGCAATATCACATAATACTTCTTTCACACATTGTCCTGTACTGAATTTGATCCTTGCTTGATTCGGATGAAAGCTTGTTGTTAACTTGAGTTTCTCCACCAATCTTTGGCTTACAACATTGTTGTCGCTTTCGTAAACGAATGCAACTAAACATGGGTGGCCTTCGATTAAACACCTTGTTCTCTACTACCTTTTCCATAATCTTTTTCTTTACTTCCTTTTATTTTTCTTAAATTTCCCTTCCTTCTGCAGGTTATATTTCTTCTTTTTCTATTCTTTCTTTTTCTATTTTCTCCTTCAACGTATGTTGATCCTTCTTGGCTTGTCTTGGTGTCATTAATATCAACTTCATTTCACGTCCCTCATTCCTCAAATAAAGGGAACGTTTATCCAGATTGAGCATTTTAAAATGAAGCCATGCCCATCTCAAAAGAAGATGGCAAGAGTTTGTGCGAGCAATATCACATAATACTTCTTTCACACATTGTCCTGTACTGAATTTGATCCTTGCTTGATTCGGATGAAAGCTTGTTGTTAACTTGAGTTTCTCCACCAATCTTTGGCTTACAACATTGTTGTCGCTTTCGTAAAAGAATGCAACTAAACATGGGTGGCCTTCGATTAAACACCTTGTTCTCTACTACCTTTTCCATAATCTTTTTCTTTACTTCCTTTTCTTTTTCTTCAATTTCCCTTCCTTCTGCAGGTTATATTTCTTCTTTTTCTATTCTTTCTTTTTCTATTTTCTCCTTCAACGTATGTTGATCCTTCTTGGCTTGTCTTGGTGTCATTAATATCAACTTCATTTCACGTCCCTCATTCCTCGAATAAAGGGAACGTTTATCCAGATTGAGCATTTTAAAATGAAGCCATGCCCATCTCAAAAGAAGATGGCAAGAGTTTGTGCGAGCAATATCACATAATACTTCTTTCACACATTGTCCTGTACTGAATTTGATCCTTGCTTGATTCGGATGAAAGCTTGTTGTTAACTTGAGTTTCTCCACGAATCTTTGGCTTACAACATTGTTGTCGCTTTTGTAAACGAATGCAACTAAACATGGGTGGCCTTCGATTAAACACCTTGTTCTCTACTACCTTTTCCATAATCTTTTTCTTTACTTCCTTTTATTTTTCTTAAATTTCCCTTCCTTCTGCAGGTTATATTTCTTCTTTTTCTATTCTTTCTTTTTCTATTTTCTCCTTCAACGTATGTTGATCCTTCTTGGCTTGTCTTGGTGTCATTAATATCAACTTCATTTCACGTCCCTCATTCCTCAAATAAAGGGAACGTTTATCCAGATTGAGCATTTTAAAATGAAGCCATGCCCATCTCAAAAGAAGATGGCAAGAGTTTGTGCGAGCAATATCACATAATACTTCTTTCACACATTGTCCTGTACTGAATTTGATCCTTGCTTGATTCGGATGAAAGCTTGTTGTTAACTTGAGTTTCTCCACCAATCTTTGGCTTACAACATTGTTGTCGCTTTCGTAAACGAATGCAACTAAACATGGGTGGCCTTCGATTAAACACCTAGTTCTCTACTACCTTTTCCATAATCTTTTTCTTTACTTCCTTTTCTTTTTCTTCAATTTCCCTTCCTTCTGCAGGTTATATTTCTTCTTTTTCTATTCTTTCTTTTTCTATTTTCTCCTTCAACGTATGTTGATCCTTCTTGGCTTGTCTTGGTGTCATTAATATCAACTTCATTTCACGTCCCTCATTCCTCGAATAAAGGGAACGTTTATCCAGATTGAGCATTTTAAAATGAAGCCATGCCCATCTCAAAAGAAGATGGCAAGAGTTTGTGCGAGCAATATCACATAATACTTCTTTCACACATTGTCCTGTACTGAATTTGATCCTTGCTTGATTCGGATGAAAGCTTGTTGTTAACTTCAGTTTCTCCACGAATCTTTGGCTTACAACATTGTTGTCGCTTTTGTAAACGAATGCAACTAAACATGGGTGGCCTTCGATTAAACACCTTGTTCTCTACTACCTTTTCCATAATCTTTTTCTTTACTTCCTTTTATTTTTCTTAAATTTCCCTTCCTTCTGCAGGTTATATTTCTTCTTTTTCTATTCTTTCTTTTTCTACTTTCTCCTTCAACGTATGTTGATCCTTCTTGGCTTGTCTTGGTGTCATTAATATCAACTTCATTTCACGTCCCTCATTCCTCAAATAAAGGGAACGTTTATCCAGATTGAGCATTTTAAAATGAAGCCATGCCCATCTCAAAAGAAGATGGCAAGAGTTTGTGCGAGCAATATCACATAATACTTCTTTCACACATTGTCCTGTACTGAATTTGATCCTTGCTTGATTCGGATGAAAGCTTGTTGTTAACTTGAGTTTCTCCACCAATCTTTGGCTTACAACATTGTTGTCGCTTTCGTAAACGAATGCAACTAAACATGGGTGGCCTTCGATTAAACACCTAGTTCTCTACTACCTTTTCCATAATCTTTTTCTTTACTTCCTTTTCTTTTTCTTCAATTTCTCTTCCTTCTACACTTTATATTTCTTCTTTTTCTATTCTTTCTTTTTTTATTTTCTCCTTCAACGTATGTTGATCCTTCTTGGCTTGTCTTGGTATCAAGAATTTCAAAATTTATTTCATGTCCCTCATGCCTCAAATAAAGGGAACATTCATCAAGATTGAGCGTTTTAAAATGAACCCATGCCCATCTCAAAAGAAGATGGCAAGAGTTCGTGGGAGCAATATCACATAATACTTCTTTCACACATTGTCCTGCACTGAATTTGATCCTTGCTTGATTCGGATGAAAGCTTGTTGGTAACTTGAGTTTCTCCACCAATCTTTGGCTTACAACATTGTTGTCGCTTTCGTAAAAGAATGCAACTAAACATGGGTGGCCTTCGATTAAACACCTTGTTCTCTACTACCTTTTCCATAATCTTTTTCTTTACTTCCTTTTCTTTTTCTTCAATTTCCCTTCCTTCTGCAGTTTATATTTCTTCTTTTTCTATTCTTTCTTTTTCTATTTTCTCCTTCAACGTATGTTGATCCTTCTTGGCTTGTCTTGGTGTCATGAATTTCAAATTCATTTCATATCCCTCATGCCTCAAATAAAGGGAACGTTTATCAAGATTGAGCGTTTTAAAATGAAGCCATGCCCATCTCAAAAGAAGATGACAAGAGTTCGTGGGAGCAATATCACATAATACTTCTTTCACACATGGTCCTGTACTGAATTTGATCCTTGGTTGATTCGGATGAAAGCTTGTTGGTACCTTGAGTTTCTCCACCAATCATTGGATTACAACATTGTTGTCGTTTTCGTAAACGAATGCAACTAAACATGGGTGGCCTTCGATTAAACACCTTGTTCTCTACTACCTTTTCCATAATCTTTTTCTTTACTTCCTTTTCTTTTTCTTCAATTTCCCTTCCTTCTGCAGGTTATATTTCTTCTTTTTCTATTCTTTCTTTTTCTATTTTCTCCTTCAACGTATGTTGATCCTTCTTGGCTTGTCTTGGTGTCATTAATATCAACTTCATTTCACGTCCCTCATTCCTCAAATAAAGGGAACGTTTATCAAGATTGAGCGTTTTAAAATGAAGCCATGCCCATCTCAAAAGAAGATGGCAAGAGTTCGTGGGAGCAATATCACATAATACTTCTTTCACACATTGTCCTGTACTGAATTTGATCCTTGCTTGATTCGGATGAAAGCTTGTTGGTAACTTGAGTTTCTCCACCAATCTTTGGCTTACAACATTGTCGTCGCTTTCGTAAACTAATGCAACTAAACGTGGGTGACCTTCGATTATACACCTTGCTCTCTACTACCTTTTCCATAATCTTTTTCTTTACTTCCTTTTCTTTTTCTTTAATTTCCCTTCCTTCTGTAGTTTATATTTCTTCTTTTTCTATTCTTTCTTTTTCTATTTTCTCCTTCAACGTATGTTGATCCTTCTTGGCTTGTCTTGGTGTCATAAATATCAACTTCATTTCACGTCCCTCATTCCTCAAATAAAGAGAACATTTATCAAGATTGAGCGTTTTAAAATGAAGCCATGCCCATCTCAAAAGAAGATGGCAAGAGTTCGTGGGAGCAATATCACATAATACTTCTTTCACACATTGTCTTGTACTGAATTTGATCCTTGCTTGATTCGGGTGAAACTTGTTGGTAACTGTAGTTTCTCCACCAATCTTTGGATTACAACATTGTTGTCGTTTTCGTAAACGAATGCAACTAAACATGGGTGGCCTTCGATTAAACACCTTGTTCTCTACTACCTTTTCCATAATCTTTTTCTTTACTTCCTTTTCTTTTTCTTCAATTTCCCTTCCTTCTGCAGGTTATATTTCTTCTTTTTCTATTCTTTCTTTTTCTATTTTCTCCTTCAACGTATGTTGATCCTTCTTGGCTTGTCTTGGTGTCATTAATATCAACTTCATTTCACGTCCCTCATTCCTCAAATAAAGGGAACGTTTATCCAGATTGAGCGTTTTAAAATGAAGCCATGCCCATCTCAAAAGAAGATGACCAGAGTTCATGGGAGCAATATCACATAATATTTCTTTCACACATTGTCCTGTACTGAATTTGATCCTTGCTTGATTCGGATGAAAGCTTGTTGGTAACTTGAGTTTCTCCACCAATCTTTGGCTTACAACATTGTTGTCGCTTTCGTAAACGGATGCAACTAAACATGGGTGGCCTTCGATTAAACACCTTGTTCTCTACTACCTTTTCCATAATCTTTTTCTTTACTTCCTTTTCTTTTTCTTCAATTTCCCTTCCTTCTGCAGTTTATATTTCTTCTTTTTCTATTCTTTCTTTTTCTATTTTCTCCTTCAACGTATGGTGATCCTTCTTGGCTTGTCTTGGAGTCAGGAATTTCAAATTCATTTCATGTCCCTCATGCCTCAAATAAAGGGAACGTTTATCAAGATTGAGCGTTTTAAAATGAAGTCATGCCCATCTCAAAAGAAGATGACAAGAGTTCGTGGGAGCAATATCACATAATACTTCTTTCACACATTGTCCTGTACTGAATTTGATCCTTGCTTGATTCTGATGAAAGCTTGTTGGTAACTTGAGTTTCTCCACCAATCTTTGGCTTACAACATTGTTGTCGCTTTCGTAAACAAATGCAACTAAACATGGGTGGCCTTCGATTAAACACCTTGTTCTCTACTACCTTTTCCATAATCTTTTTCTTTACTTCCTGTTCTTTTTCTTCAATTTCCCTTCCTTCTGCAGGTTATATTTCTTCTTTTTCTATTCTTTCTTTTTCTATTTTCTCCTTCAACGTATGTTGATCCTTCTTGGCTTGTCTTGGAGTCAGGAATTTCAAATTCATTTCATGTCCCTCATGCCTCAAATAAAGGGAACGTTTATCAAGATTGAGCGTTTTAAAATGAAGCCATGCCCATCTCAAAAGAAGATGACAAGAGTTCGTGGGAGCAATATCACATAATACTTCTTTCACACATTGTCCTGTACTGAATTTGATCCTCTCTTGATTCTGATGAAAGCTTGTTCGTAACTTGAGTTTCTCTACCAATCTTTGGCTTACAACATTGTTGTCGCTTTCGTAAACAAATGCAACTAAACATGGGTGGCCTTCGATTAAACACCTTGTTCTCTACTACCTTTTCCATAATCTTTTTCTTTACTTCCTTTTCTTTTTCTTCAATTTCCCTTTCTTCTGCAGGTTATATTTCTTCCTTTTCTTTTCTTTCTTTTTCTATTTTCTCCTTCAACGTATGTTGATCCTTCTTGGCTTGTCTTGGAGTCAGGAATTTCAAATTCATTTCATGTCCCTCATGCCTCAAATAAAGGGAACGTTTATCAAGATTGAGCGTTTTAAAATGAAGTCATGCCCATCTCAAAAGAAGATGATAAGAGTTCGTGGGAGCAATATCACATAATACTTCTTTCACACATTGTCCTGTACTGAATTTGATCCTTGCTTGATTCTGATGAAAGCTTGTTGGTAACTTGAGTTTCTCCACCAATCTTTGGCTTACAACATTGTTGTCGCTTTCGTAAACAAATGCAACTAAACATGGGTGGCCTTCGATTAAACACCTTGTTCTCTACTACCTTTTCCATAATCTTTTTCTTTACTTCCTTTTCTTTTTCTTCAATTTCCCTTCCTTCTGCAGGTTATATTTCTTCTTTTTCTATTCTTTCTTTTTCTATTTTCTCCTTCAACGTATGTTGATCCTTCTTGGCTTGTCTTGGAGTCAGGAATTTCAAATTCATTTCATGTCCCTCATGCCTCAAATAAAGGGAACGTTTATCAAGATTGAGCGTTTTAAAATGAAGCCATGCCCATCTCAAAAGAAGATGACAAGAGTTCGTGGGAGCAATATCACATAATACTTCTTTCACACATTGTCCTGTACTGAATTTGATCCTTGCTTGATTCTGATGAAAGCTTGTTGGTAACTTGAGTTTCTCCACCAATCTTTGGCTTACAACATTGTTGTCGCTTTCGTAAACAAATGCAACTAAACATGGGTGGCCTTCGATTAAACACCTTGTTCTCTACTACCTTTTCCATAATCTTTTTCTTTACTTCCTGTTCTTTTTCTTCAATTTCCCTTCCTTCTGCAGGTTATATTTCTTCTTTTTCTATTCTTTCTTTTTCTATTTTCTCCTTCAACGTATGTTGATCCTTCTTGGCTTGTCTTGGAGTCAGGAATTTCAAATTCATTTCATGTCCCTCATGCCTCAAATAAAGGGAACGTTTATCAAGATTGAGCGTTTTAAAATGAAGCCATGCCCATCTCAAAAGAAGATGACAAGAGTTCGTGGGAGCAATATCACATAATACTTCTTTCACACATTGTCCTGTACTGAATTTGATCCTCTCTTGATTCTGATGAAAGCTTGTTCGTAACTTGAGTTTCTCTACCAATCTTTGGCTTACAACATTGTTGTCGCTTTCGTAAACAAATGCAACTAAACATGGGTGGCCTTCGATTAAACACCTTGTTCTCTACTACCTTTTCCATAATCTTTTTCTTTACTTCCTTTTCTTTTTCTTCAATTTCCCTTTCTTCTGCAGGTTATATTTCTTCCTTTTCTTTTCTTTCTTTTTCTATTTTCTCCTTCAACGTATGTTGATCCTTCTTGGCTTGTCTTGGAGTCAGGAATTTCAAATTCATTTCATGTCCCTCATGCCTCAAATAAAGGGAACGTTTATCAAGATTGAGCGTTTTAAAATGAAGTCATGCCCATCTCAAAAGAAGATGACAAGAGTTCGTGGGAGCAATATCACATAATACTTCTTTCACACATTGTCCTGTACTGAATTTGATCCTTGCTTGATTCTGATGAAAGCTTGTTGGTAACTTGAGTTTCTCCACCAATCTTTGGCTTACAACATTGTTGTCGCTTTCGTAAACAAATGCAACTAAACATGGGTGGCCTTCGATTAAACACCTTGTTCTCTACTACCTTTTCCATAATCTTTTTCTTTACTTCCATTTCTTTTTCTTCAATTTCCCTTCCTTCTGCAGGTTATATTTCTTCTTTTTCTATTCTTTCTTTTTCTATTTTCTCCTTCAACGTATGTTGATCCTTCTTGGCTTGTCTTGGAGTCAGGAATTTCAAATTCATTTCATGTCCCTCATGCCTCAAATAAAGGGAACGTTTATCAAGATTGAGCGTTTTAAAATGAAGCCATGCCCATCTCAAAAGAAGATGACAAGAGTTCGTGGGAGCAATATCACATAATACTTCTTTCACACATTGTCCTGTACTGAATTTGATCCTCTCTTGATTCTGATGAAAGCTTGTTCGTAACTTGAGTTTCTCTACCAATCTTTGGCTTACAACATTGTTGTCGCTTTCGTAAACGAATGCAACTAAACATGGGTGGCCTTCGATTAAACACCTTGTTCTCTACTACCTTTTCCATAATCTTTTTCTTTACTTCCTTTTCTTTTTCTTCAATTTCCCTTCCTTCTGCAGTTTATATTTCTTCTTTTTGTATTCTTTCTTTTTCTATTTTCTCCTTCAACGTATGTTGATCCTTCTTGGCTTGTCTTGGTGTCATGAATTTCAAATTCATTTCATGTCCCTCATGCCTCAAATAAAGGGAACGTTTATCAAGATTGAGCGTTTTAAAATGAAGCCATGCCCATCTCAAAAGAAGATGACAAGAGTTCGTGGGAGCAATATCACATAATACTTCTTTCACACATTGTCCTGTACTGAATTTGATCCTTGCTTGATTCGGATGAAAGCTTGTTGGTAACTTGAGTTTCTCCACCAATCTTTGGCTTACAACATTGTTGTCGCTTTCGTAAACAAATGCAACTAAACATGGGTGGCCTTCGATTAAACACCTTGTTCTCTACTACCTTTTCCATAATCTTTTTCTTTACTTGCTTTTCGTTTTCTTCAATTTCCCTTCCTTCTGCAACTTATATTTCTTCTTTTTCTATTTTTTCTTTTTCTATGGTCTCCTTCAACGTATGTTGATCCTTCTTAGCTTGTCTTGGAGTCAGGAATTTCAAATTCATTTCATGTCCCTCATGCCTCAAATAAAGGGAACGTTTATCAAGATTGAGCGTTTTAAAATGAAGCCATGCCCATCTCAAAAGAAGATGACAAGAGTTCGTGGGAGCAATATCACATAATACTTCTTTCACACATTGTCCTGTACTGAATTTGATCCTTGCTTGATTCGGATGAAAGCTTGTTGGTAACTTGAGTTTCTCCACCAATCTTTGGCTTAGAACATTGTTGTCGCTTTCGTAAACAAATGCAACTAAACATGGGTGGCCTTCGATTAAACATCTTGTTCTCTACTACCTTTTCCATAATCTTTTTCTTTACTTGCTTTTCTTTTTCTTCAATTTCCCTTCCTTCTGCAACTTATATTTCTTCTTTTTCTATTCTTTCTTTTTCTATTTTCTCCTTCAACGTATGTTGATCCTTCTTAGCTTGTCTTGGAGTCAGGAATTTCAAATTCATTTCATGTCCCTCATGCCTCAAATAAAGGGAACGTTTATCAAGGTTGAGCGTTTTAAAATGAAGCCATGCCCATCCCAAAAGAAGTTGACAAGAGTTCGTGGGAGCAATATCACATAATACTTCTTTCACACATTGTCCTGTACTGAATTTGATCGTTGCTTGATTCTGATGAAAGCTTGTTGGTAACTCGAGTTTCTCCACCAATCTTTGGATTACAACATTGTTGTCGCTTTCGTAAACGAATGCAACTAAACATGGTTGGCCTTCGATTAAACACCTTGTTCTCTACTACCTTTTCCATAATCTTTTTCTTTACTTCCTTTTCTTTTTCTTCAATTTCCCTTTCTTCTGCAGGTTATATTTCTTCTTTTTCTATTCTTTCTTTTTCTATTTTCTCCTTCAACGTATGTTGATCCTTCTTGGCTTGTTTTATAGTCAGGAATTTCAAATTCATTTCATGTCCCTCATGCCTCAAATAAAGGGAACGTTTATCAAGATTGAGCGTTTTAAAATGAAGCCATGCCCATCTCAAAAGAAGATGACAACAGTTCGTGGGAGCAATATCACATACTACTTCTTTCACACATTGTCCTGTACTGAATTTGATCCTTGCTTGATTCTGATGAAAGCTTGTTGGTAACTTGAGTTTCTCCACCAATCTTTGGCTTACAACATTGTTGTCGCTTTTGTAAACGAATGCAACTAAACATGGTTGGCCTTCGATTAAACACCTTGTTCTCTACTACCTTTTCCATAATCTTTTTCTTTACTTCCTTTTCGTTTTCTTCAATTTCCCTTCCTTCTGCAGTTTATATTTCTTCTTTTTGTATTCTTTCTTTTTCTATTTTCTCCTTCAACGTATGTTGATCCTTCTTGGCTTGTCTTGGTGTCATGAATTTCAAATTCATTTCATGTCCCTCATGCCTCAAATAAAGGGAACGTTTATAAAGATTGAGCGTTTTAAAATGAAGCCATGCCCATCTCAAAAGAAGATGACAAGAGTTCGTGGGAGCAATATCACATAATACTTCTTTCACACATTGTCCTGTACTGAATTTGATCCTTGCTTGATTCGGATGAAAGCTTGTTGGTAACTTGAGTTTCTCCACCAATCTTTGGCTTACAACATTGTTGTCGCTTTCGTAAACAAATGCAACTAAACATGGGTGGCCTTCGATTAAACACCTTGTTCTCTACTACCTTTTCCATAATCTTTTTCTTTACTTGCTTTTCTTTTTCTTCAATTTCCCTTCCTTCTGCAACTTATATTTCTTCTTTTTCTATTTTTTCTTTTTCTATTTTCTCCTTCAACGTATGTTGATCCTTCTTGGCTTGTCTTGGAGTCAGGAATTTCAAATTCATTTCATGTCCCTCATGCCTCAAATAAAGGGAACGTTTATCAAGGTTGAGCGTTTTAAAATGAAGCCATGCCCATCCCAAAAGAAGTTGACAAGAGTTCGTGGGAGCAATATCACATAATACTTCTTTCACACATTGTCCTGTACTGAATTTGATCCTTGCTTGATTCTGATGAAAGCTTGTTGGTAACTCGAGTTTCTCCACCAATCTTTGGATTACAACATTGTTGTCGCTTTTGTAAACGAATGCAACTAAACATGGGTGGCCTTCGATTAAACACCTTGTTCTCTACTACCTTTTCCATAATCTTTTTCTTTACTTCCTTTTCTTTTTCTTCAATTTCCCTTCCTTCTGCAGGTTATATTTCTTCTTTTTCTATTCTTTCTTTTTCTATTTTCTCCTTCAACGTATGTTGATCTTTCTTGGCTTGTCTTGGTGTCATGAATTTCAAATTCATTTCATATCCCTCATGTCTCAAATAAAGGAAACGTTTATCAAGATTGAGCGTTTTAAAATGAAGCCATGCCCATCTCAAAAGAAGATGACAAGAGTTCGTGGGAGCAATATCACATAATACTTCTTTCACACATGGTCCTGTATGGAATTTGATCCTTGGTTGATTCGGATGAAAGCTTGTTGGTACCTTGAGTTTCTCCACCAATCTTTGGATTACAACATTGTTGTCGCTTTCGTAAACGAATGCAACTAAACATGGTTGGCCTTCGATTAAACACCTTGTTCTCTACTACCTTTTCCATAATCTTTTTCTTTACTTCCTTTTCTTTTTCTTCAATTTCCCTTTCTTCTGCAGGTTATATTTCTTCTTTTTCTATTCTTTCTTTTTCTATTCTTTCTTTTTCTATTTTCTCCTTCAACGTATGTTGATCCTTCTTGGCTTGTCTTGGAGTCATGAATTTCAAATTCATTTCATGTCCCTCATGCCTCAAATAAAGGGAACGTTTATCAAGATTGAGCGTTTTAAAATGAAGCCATGCCCATCTCAAAAGAAGATGACAAGAGTTCGTGGGAGCAATATCACATACTACTTCTTTCACACATTGTCCTGTACTGAATTTGATCCTTGCTTGATTCTGATGAAAGCTTGTTGGTAACTTGAGTTTCTCCACCAATCTTTGGCTTACAACATTGTTGTCGCTTTTGTAAACGAATGCAACTAAACATGGTTGGCCTTCGATTAAACACCTTGTTCTCTACTACCTTTTCCATAATCTTTTTCTTTACTTCCTTTTCTTTTTCTTCAATTTCCCTTTCTTCTGCAGGTTATATTTCTTCTTTTTCTATTCTTTCTTTTTCTATTTTCTCCTTCAACGTATGTTGATCCTTCTTAGCTTGTCTTGGAGTCAGGAATTTCAAATTCATTTCATGTCCCTCATGCCTCAAATAAAGGGAACGTTTATCAAGATTGAGCGTTTTAAAATGAAGCCATGCGCATCCCAAAAGAAGTTGACAAGAGTTCGTGGGAGCAATATCACATAATACTTCTTTCACACATTGTCCTGTACTGAATTTGATCCTTGCTTGATTCTGATGAAAGCTTGTTGGTAACTCGAGTTTCTCCACCAATCTTTGGCTTACAACATTGTTGTCGCTTTTGTAAACGAATGCAACTAAACATGGGTGGCCTTCGATTAAACACCTTGTTCTCTACTACCTTTTCCATAATCTTTTTCTTTACTTCCTTTTCTTTTTCTTCAATTTCCCTTCCTTCTGCAGGTTATATTTCTTCTTTTTCTATTCTTTCTTTTTCTATTTTCTCCTTCAACGTATGTTGATCCTTCTTGGCTTGTCTTGGAGTTAGGAATTTCAAATTCATTTCATGTCCCTCATGCCTCAAATAAAGGGAACGTTTATCAAGATTGAGCGTTTTAAAATGAAGCCATGCCCATCTCAAAAGAAGATGACAAGAGTTCGTGGGGGCAATATCACATAATACTTCTTTCACACATTGTCCTGTACTGAATTTGATCCTTGCTTGATTCTGATGAAAGCTTGTCGGTGACTTGAGTTTCTCCACCAATCTTTCGCTTACAACATTGTTGTCGCTTTCGTAAACGAATGCAACTAAACATGGGTGGCCTTCGATTAAACACCTTGTTCTCTACTACCTTTTCCATAACCTTTTTCTTTACTTCCTTTTCTTTTTCTTCAATTTCCCTTCCTTCTGCAGGTTATATTTCTTCTTTTTCTATTCTTTCTTTTTCTATTTTCTCATTCAACGTATGTTGATCCCTCTTGGCTTGTCTTGGTGTCATAAATATCAACTTCATTTCACGTCCCTCATTCCTCAAATAAAGGGAACGTTTATCAAGATTGAGCGTTTTAAAATGAAGCCATGCCCATCTCAAAAGAAGATGACAAGAGTTCGTGGGAGCAATATCACATAATACTTCTTTCACACATTGTCCTGTACTGAATTTGATCCTTGCTTGATTCTGATGAAAGCTTGTCGGTGACTTGAGTTTCTCCACCAATCTTTCGCTTACAACATTGTTGTCGCTTTCGTAAACGAATGCAACTAAACATGGGTGGCCTTCGATTAAACACCTTGTTCTCTACTACCTTTTCCATAATCTTTTTCTTTACTTCCTTTTCTTTTTCTTCAAATTCCCTTCCTTCTGCAGCTTATATTTCTTCTTTTTCTATTCTTTCTTTGTCTATTTTCTCCTTCAACGTATGGTGATCCTTCTTGGCTTGTCCTGGTGTCATGAATTTCAAATTCATTTCATATCCCTCATGCCTCAAATAAAGGAAACGTTTATCAAGATTGAGCGTTTTAAAATGAAGCCATGCCCATCTCAAAAGAAGATGACAAGATTTCGTGGGAGCAATATCACATAATACTTCTTTCACACATGGTCCTGTATGGAATTTGATCCTTAGTTGATTCGGATGAAAGCTTGTTGGTACCTTGAGTTTCTCCACCAATCTTTGGATTACAACATTGTTGTCGCTTTCGTAAACAAATGCAACTAAACATGGGTGACCTTCGATTAAACACCTTGTTCTCTACTACCTTTTCCATAATCTTTTTCTTTACTTCCTTTTCTTTTTCTTCAATTTCCCTTCCTTCTGCAGGTTATATTTCTTCTTTTTCTATTCTTTCTTTTTCTATTTTCTCCTTCAACGTATGTTGATCCTTCTTGGCTTGTCTTGGTGTCATGAATTTCAAATTCATTTCATATCCCTCATGTCTCAAATAAATGGAACGTTTATCAAGATTGAGCGTTTTAAAATGAAGCCATGCCCATCTCAAAAGAAGATGACAAGAGTTCGTGGGAGCAATATCACATAATACTTCTTTCACACATGGTCCTGTACTGAATTTGATCCTTGGTTGATTCGGATGAAAGCTTGTTGGTACCTTGAGTTTCTCCACCAATCATTGGATTACAACATTGTTGTCGTTTTCGTAAACGAATGCAACTAAACATGGGTGGCCTTCGATTAAACACCTTGTTCTCTACTACCTTTTCCATAATCTTTTTCTTTACTTCCTTTTCTTTTTCTTCAATATCCCTTCCTTCTGCAGGTTATATTTCTTCTTTTTCTATTCTTTCTTTTTCTATTTTCTCCTTCAACGTATGTTGATCCTTCTTGGCTTGTCTTGGTGTCATTAATATCAACTTCATTTCACGTCCCTCATTCCTCAAATAAAGGGAACGTTTATCAAGATTGAGCGTTTTAAAATGAAGCCATGCCCATCTCAAAAGAAGATGACAAGAGTTCGTGGGAGCAATATCACATAATACTTCTTTCACACATTATCCTGTACTGAATTCGATCCTTGCTTGATTCGGATGAAAGCTTGTTGGTAACTTGAGTTTCTCCACCAATCTTTGCATTACAACATTGTTGTCGCTTTCGTAAACAAATGCAACTAAACATGGGTGGCCTTCGATTAAACACCTTGTTCTCTACTACCTTTTCCATAATCTTTTTCTTTACTTCCTTTTCTTTTTCTTCAATTTCCCTTCCTTCTGCAGGTTATATTTCTTCTTTTTCTATTCTTTCTTTTTCTATTTTCTCCTTCAACGTATGTTGATCCTTCTTGGCTTGTCTTGGTGTCATTAATATCAACTTCATTTCACGTCCCTCATTCCTCAAATAAAGGGAACGTTTATCCAGATTGAGCGTTTTAAAATGAAGCCATGCCCATCTCAAAAGAAGATGGCAAGAGTTCGTGGGAGCAATATCACATAATACTTCTTTCACACATTGTCCTGTACTGAATTTGATCCTTGCTTGATTCGGATGAAAGCTTGTTGTTAACTTGAGTTTCTCCACCAATCTTTCGCTTACAACATTGTTGTCGCTTTCGTAAACAAATGCAACTAAACATGGGTGGCCTTCGATTAAACACCTTGTTCTCTACTACCTTTTCCATAATCTTTTTCTCTACTTCCATAATCTTTTTCTTCAATTTCCCTTCCTTCTGCAGGTTATATTTCTTCTTTTTCTATTCTTTCTTTTTCTATTTTCTCCTTCAACGTATGTTGATCCTTCTGGGCTTGTCTTGGAGTTAGGAATTTCAAATTCATTTCATGTCCCTCATGCCTCAAATAAAGGGAATGTTTACCAAGATTGAGCGTTTTAAAATGAAGCCATGCCCATCTCAAAAGAAGATGACAAGAGTTCGTGGGGGCAATATCACATAATACTTCTTTCACACATTGTCCTGTACTGAATTTGATCCTTGCTTGATTCTGATGAAAGCTTGTCGGTGACTTGAGTTTCTCCACCAATCTTTCGCTTACAACATTGTTGTCGCTTTCGTAAACGAATGCAACTAAACATGGGTGGCCTTCGATTAAACACCTTGTTCTCTACTTCCTTTTCCATAATCTTTTTCTTTACTTCCTTTTCTTTTTCTTCAATTTCCCTTCCTTCTGCAGGTTATATTTCTTCTTTTTCTATTCTTTCTTTTTCTATTTTCTCCTTCAACGTATGTTGATCCTTCTTGGCTTGTCTTGGTGTCATAAATATCAACTTCATTTCACGTCCCTCATTCCTCAAATAAAGGGAACGTTTATCAAGATTGAGCGTTTTAAAATGAAGCCATGCCCATCTCAAAAGAAGATGACAAGAGTTCATGGGAGCAATATCACATAATATTTCTTTCACACATTGTCCTGTACTGAATTCGATCCTTGCTTGATTCGGATGAAAGCTTGTTGGTAACTTGAGTTTCTCCACCAATCTTTGCATTACAACATTGTTGTCGCTTTCGTAAACAAATGCAACTAAACATGGGTGGCCTTCGATTAAACACCTTGTTCTCTACTACCTTTTCCATAATCTTTTTCTTTACTTCCTTTTCTTTTTCTTCAATTTCCCTTTCTTCTGCAGGTTATATTTCTTCTTTTTCTATTCTTTCTTTTTCTATTTTCTCCTTCAACGTATGTTGATCCTTCTTAGCTTGTCTTGGAGTCAGGAATTTCAAATTCATTTCATGTCCCTCATGCCTCAAATAAAGGGAACGTTTATCAAGATTGAGCGTTTTAAAATGAAGCCGTGCACATCTCAAAAGAAGATGAGAAGCGTTGGTGGGAGCAATATGACATAATACTTCTTTCACACATTGTCCTGTACTGAATTTGATCCTTGCTTGATTCTGATGAAAGCTTGTTGGTGACTTGAGTTTCTCCACCAATCTTTCGCTTACAACATTGTTGTCGCTTTCGTAAACGAATGCAACTAGACATGGGTGGCCTTCGATTAAACACCTTGTTCTCTACTACCTTTTCCATAATCTTTTTCTTTACTTCCTTTTCTTTTTCTTCAATTTCCCTTCCTTCTGCAGGTTATATTTCTTCTTTTTCTATTCTTTCTTTTTCTATTTTCTCCTTCAACGTATGTTGATCCTTCTTGGCTTGTCTTGGTGTCATAAATATCAACTTCATTTCACGTCCCTCATTCCTCAAATAAAGGGAACGTTTATCAAGATTGAGCGTTTTAAAATGAAGCCATGCCCATCTCAAAAGAAGATGACAAGAGTTCATGGGAGCAATATCACATAATATTTCTTTCACACATTGTCCTGTACTGAATTCGATCCTTGCTTGATTCGGATGAAAGCTTGTTGGTAACTTGAGTTTCTCCACCAATCTTTGCATTACAACATTGTTGTCGCTTTCGTAAACAAATGCAACTAAACATGGGTGGCCTTCGATTAAACACCTTGTTCTCTACTACCTTTTCCATAATCTTTTTCTTTACTTCCTTTTCTTTTTCTTCAATTTCCCTTTCTTCTGCAGGTTATATTTCTTCTTTTTCTATTCTTTCTTTTTCTATTTTCTCCTTCAACGTATGTTGATCCTTCTTAGCTTGTCTTGGAGTCAGGAATTTCAAATTCATTTCATGTCCCTCATGCCTCAAATAAAGGGAACGTTTATCAAGATTGAGCGTTTTAAAATGAAGCCGTGCACATCTCAAAAGAAGATGAGAAGCGTTGGTGGGAGCAATATGACATAATACTTCTTTCACACATTGTCCTGTACTGAATTTGATCCTTGCTTGATTCTGATGAAAGCTTGTTGGTGACTTGAGTTTCTCCACCAATCTTTCGCTTACAACATTGTTGTCGCTTTCGTAAACGAATGCAACTAGACATGGGTGGCCTTCGATTAAACACCTTGTTCTCTACTACCTTTTCCATAATCTTTTTCTTTACTTCCTTTTCTTTTTCTTCAATTTCCCTTCCTTCTGCAGCTTATATTTCTTCTTTTTCTATTCTTTCTTTTTCTATTTTCTCCTTCAACGTATGTTGATCCTTCTTGGCTTGTCTTGGTGTCATTAATATCAACTTCATTTCACGTCCCTCATTCCTCAAATAAAGGGAACGTTTATCCAGATTGAGCGTTTTAAAATGAAGCCATGCCAATCTCAAAAGAAGATGACAAGAGTTCGTGGGAGCAATATCACATAATACTTCTTTCACACATGGTGTTGTACTGAATTTGATCCTCGGTTGATTCGGATGAAAGCTTGTTGGTAACTTGAGTTTCTCCACCAATCTTTGGCTTACAACATTGTTGTCGCTTTCGTAAACGAATGCAACTAGACATGGGTGGCCTTCGATTAAACACCTTGTTCTCTACTACCTTTTCCATAATCCTTTTCTTTACTTCCTTTTCTTTTTCTTCAATTTCCCTTCCTTCTGCAGCTTATATTTCTTCTTTTTCTATTCTTTCTTTTTCTATTTTCTCCTTCAACGTATGTTGATCCTTCTTGGCTTGTCTTGGTGTCATTAATATCAACTTCATTTCATGTCCCTCATGCCTCAAATAAAGGGAACGTTTATCAAGATTGAGCGTTTTAAAATGAAGCCATGCCCATCTCAAAAGAAGATGACAAGAGTTCGTGGCAGCAATATCACATAATACTTCTTTCACACATGGTCCTGTACTGAATTTGATCCTCGGTTGATTCGGATGAAAGCTTGTTGGTAACTTGAGTTTCTCCACCAATCTTTGGATTACAACATTGTTGTCGCTTTCGTAAACGAATGCAACTAGACATGGGTGGCCTTCGATTAAACACCTTGTTCTCTACTACCTTTTCCATAATCTTTTTCTTTACTTCCTTTTCTTTTTCTTCAATTTCCCTTCCTTCTGCAGCTTATATTTCTTCTTTTTCTATTCTTTCTTTTTCTATTTTCTCCTTCAACGTATGTTGATCCTTCTTGGCTTGTCTTGGTGTCATTAATATCAACTTCATTTCACGTCCCTCATTCCTCAAATAAAGGGAACGTTTATCCAGATTGAACGTTTTAAAATGAAGCCATGCCCATCTCAAAAGAAGATGACAAGAGTTCGTGGGAGCAATATCACATCATAATACTTCTTTCACACATGGTCGTGTACTGAATTTGATCCTCGGTTGATTCGGATGAAAGCTTGTTGGTAACTTGAGTTTCTCCACCAATCTTTGGCTTACAACATTGTTGTCGCTTTCGTAAACGAATGCAACTAAACATGGGTGACCTTCGATTAAACACCTTGTTCTCTACTACCTTTTCCATAATCTTTTTCTTTACTTCCTTTTCTTTTTCTTCAATTTCCCTTCCTTCTGCAGTTTATATTTCTTCTTTTTCTATTCTTTCTTTCTCTATTTTCTCCTTCAACGTATGTTAATACTTCCTGGCTTGTCTTGGTGTCATGAATTTCAAATTCATTTCATGTCCCTCATGCCTCAAATAAAGGGAACGTTTATCAAGATTGAGCGTTTTAAAATGAAGCCATGCCCATCTCAAAAGAAGATGACAAGAGTTCGTGGCAGCAATATCACATAATACTTCTTTCACACATTGTCCTGTACTGAATTAGATCCTTGCTTGATTCGGATGAAAGCTTGTTGGTAACTTGAGTTTCTCCACCAATCTTTGGCTTACAACATTGTTGTCGCTTTCGTAAACGAATGCAACTAGACATGGGTGGCCTTCGATTAAACACCTTGTTCTCTACTACCTTTTCCATAATCTTTTTCTTTACTTCCTTTTCTTTTTCTTCAATTTCCCTTCCTTCTGCAGCTTATATTTCTTCTTTTTCTATTCTTTCTTTTTCTATTTTCTCCTTCAACGTATGTTGATCCTTCTTGGCTTGTCTTGGTGTCATTAATATCAACTTCATTTCACGTCCCTCATTCCTCAAATAAAGGGAACGTTTATCCAGATTGAACGTTTTAAAATGAAGCCATGCCCATCTCAAAAGAAGATGACAAGAGTTCGTGGGAGCAATATCACATCATAATACTTCTTTCACACATGGTCCTGTACTGAATTTGATCCTCGGTTGATTCGGATGAAAGCTTGTTGGTAACTTGAGTTTCTCCACCAATCTTTGGCTTACAACATTGTTGTCGCTTTCGTAAACGAATGCAACTAAACATGGGTGACCTTCGATTAAACACCTTGTTCTCTACTACCTTTTCCATAATCTTTTTCTTTACTTCCTTTTCTTTTTCTTCAATTTCCCTTCCTTCTGCAGTTTATATTTCTTCTTTTTCTATTCTTTCTTTCTCTATTTTCTCCTTCAACGTATGTTAATACTTCCTGGCTTGTCTTGGTGTCATGAATTTCAAATTCATTTCATGTCCCTCATGCCTCAAATAAAGGGAACGTTTATCAAGATTGAGCGTTTTAAAATGAAGCCGTGCACATCTCAAAAGAAGATGAGAAGCGTTGGTGGGAGCAATATGACATAATACTTCTTTCACACATTGTCCTGTACTGAATTTGATCCTTGCTTGATTCTGATGAAAGCTTGTTGGTGACTTGAGTTTCTCCACCAATCTTTCGCTTACAACATTGTTGTCGCTTTCGTAAACGAATGCAACTAGACATGGGTGGCCTTCGATTAAACACCTTGTTCTCTACTACCTTTTCCATAATCTTTTTCTTTACTTCCTTTTCTTTTTCTTCAATTTCCCTTCCTTCTGCAGCTTATATTTCTTCTTTTTCTATTCTTTCTTTTTCTATTTTCTCCTTCAACGTATGTTGATCCTTCTTGGCTTGTCTTGGTGTCATTAATATCAACTTCATTTCACGTCCCTCATTCCTCAAATAAAGGGAACGTTTATCCAGATTGAGCGTTTTAAAATGAAGCCATGCCAATCTCAAAAGAAGATGACAAGAGTTCGTGGGAGCAATATCACATAATACTTCTTTCACACATGGTGTTGTACTGAATTTGATCCTCGGTTGATTCGGATGAAAGCTTGTTGGTAACTTGAGTTTCTCCACCAATCTTTGGCTTACAACATTGTTGTCGCTTTCGTAAACGAATGCAACTAGACATGGGTGGCCTTCGATTAAACACCTTGTTCTCTACTACCTTTTCCATAATCCTTTTCTTTACTTCCTTTTCTTTTTCTTCAATTTCCCTTCCTTCTGCAGCTTATATTTCTTCTTTTTCTATTCTTTCTTTTTCTATTTTCTCCTTCAACGTATGTTGATCCTTCTTGGCTTGTCTTGGTGTCATTAATATCAACTTCATTTCATGTCCCTCATGCCTCAAATAAAGGGAACGTTTATCAAGATTGAGCGTTTTAAAATGAAGCCATGCCCATCTCAAAAGAAGATGACAAGAGTTCGTGGCAGCAATATCACATAATACTTCTTTCACACATGGTCCTGTACTGAATTTGATCCTCGGTTGATTCGGATGAAAGCTTGTTGGTAACTTGAGTTTCTCCACCAATCTTTGGATTACAACATTGTTGTCGCTTTCGTAAACGAATGCAACTAGACATGGGTGGCCTTCGATTAAACACCTTGTTCTCTACTACCTTTTCCATAATCTTTTTCTTTACTTCCTTTTCTTTTTCTTCAATTTCCCTTCCTTCTGCAGCTTATATTTCTTCTTTTTCTATTCTTTCTTTTTCTATTTTCTCCTTCAACGTATGTTGATCCTTCTTGGCTTGTCTTGGTGTCATTAATATCAACTTCATTTCACGTCCCTCATTCCTCAAATAAAGGGAACGTTTATCCAGATTGAACGTTTTAAAATGAAGCCATGCCCATCTCAAAAGAAGATGACAAGAGTTCGTGGGAGCAATATCACATCATAATACTTCTTTCACACATGGTCGTGTACTGAATTTGATCCTCGGTTGATTCGGATGAAAGCTTGTTGGTAACTTGAGTTTCTCCACCAATCTTTGGCTTACAACATTGTTGTCGCTTTCGTAAACGAATGCAACTAAACATGGGTGACCTTCGATTAAACACCTTGTTCTCTACTACCTTTTCCATAATCTTTTTCTTTACTTCCTTTTCTTTTTCTTCAATTTCCCTTCCTTCTGCAGTTTATATTTCTTCTTTTTCTATTCTTTCTTTCTCTATTTTCTCCTTCAACGTATGTTAATACTTCCTGGCTTGTCTTGGTGTCATGAATTTCAAATTCATTTCATGTCCCTCATGCCTCAAATAAAGGGAACGTTTATCAAGATTGAGCGTTTTAAAATGAAGCCATGCCCATCTCAAAAGAAGATGACAAGAGTTCGTGGCAGCAATATCACATAATACTTCTTTCACACATTGTCCTGTACTGAATTAGATCCTTGCTTGATTCGGATGAAAGCTTGTTGGTAACTTGAGTTTCTCCACCAATCTTTGGCTTACAACATTGTTGTCGCTTTCGTAAACGAATGCAACTAGACATGGGTGGCCTTCGATTAAACACCTTGTTCTCTACTACCTTTTCCATAATCTTTTTCTTTACTTCCTTTTCTTTTTCTTCAATTTCCCTTCCTTCTGCAGCTTATATTTCTTCTTTTTCTATTCTTTCTTTTTCTATTTTCTCCTTCAACGTATGTTGATCCTTCTTGGCTTGTCTTGGTGTCATTAATATCAACTTCATTTCACGTCCCTCATTCCTCAAATAAAGGGAACGTTTATCCAGATTGAACGTTTTAAAATGAAGCCATGCCCATCTCAAAAGAAGATGACAAGAGTTCGTGGGAGCAATATCACATCATAATACTTCTTTCACACATGGTCCTGTACTGAATTTGATCCTCGGTTGATTCGGATGAAAGCTTGTTGGTAACTTGAGTTTCTCCACCAATCTTTGGCTTACAACATTGTTGTCGCTTTCGTAAACGAATGCAACTAAACATGGGTGACCTTCGATTAAACACCTTGTTCTCTACTACCTTTTCCATAATCTTTTTCTTTACTTCCTTTTCTTTTTCTTCAATTTCCCTTCCTTCTGCAGTTTATATTTCTTCTTTTTCTATTCTTTCTTTCTCTATTTTCTCCTTCAACGTATGTTAATACTTCCTGGCTTGTCTTGGTGTCATGAATTTCAAATTCATTTCATGTCCCTCATGCCTCAAATAAAGGGAACGTTTATCAAGATTGAGCGTTTTAAAATGAAGCCGTGCACATCTCAAAAGAAGATGAGAAGCGTTGGTGGGAGCAATATGACATAATACTTCTTTCACACATTGTCCTGTACTGAATTTGATCCTTGCTTGATTCTGATGAAAGCTTGTTGGTGACTTGAGTTTCTCCACCAATCTTTCGCTTACAACATTGTTGTCGCTTTCGTAAACGAATGCAACTAGACATGGGTGGCCTTCGATTAAACACCTTGTTCTCTACTACCTTTTCCATAATCTTTTTCTTTACTTCCTTTTCTTTTTCTTCAATTTCCCTTCCTTCTGCAGCTTATATTTCTTCTTTTTCTATTCTTTCTTTTTCTATTTTCTCCTTCAACGTATGTTGATCCTTCTTGGCTTGTCTTGGTGTCATTAATATCAACTTCATTTCACGTCCCTCATTCCTCAAATAAAGGGAACGTTTATCCAGATTGAGCGTTTTAAAATGAAGCCATGCCCATCTCAAAAGAAGATGACAAGAGTTCGTGGGAGCAATATCACATAATACTTCTTTCACACATGGTCCTGTACTGAATTTGATCCTCGGTTGATTCGGATGAAAGCTTGTTGGTAACTTGAGTTTCTCCACCAATCTTTGGCTTACAACATTGTTGTCGCTTTCGTAAACGAATGCAACTAAACATGGGTGACCTTCGATTAAACACCTTGTTCTCTACTACCTTTTCCATAATCTTTTTCTTTACTTCCTTTTCTTTTTCATCAATTTCCCTTCCTTCTGCAGTTTATATTTCATCTTTTTCTATTCTTTCTTTCTCTATTTTCTCCTTCAACGTATGTTAATACTTCCTGGCTTGTCTTGGTGTCATGAATTTCAAATTCATTTCATGTCCCTCATGCCTCAAATAAAGGGAACGTTTATCAAGATTGAGCGTTTTAAAATGAAGCCATGCCCATCTCAAAAGAAGATGACAAGAGTTCGTGGCAGCAATATCACATAATACTTCTTTCACACATTGTCCTGTACTGAATTCGATCCTTGCTTGATTCGGATGAAAGCTTGTTGGTAACTTGAGTTTCTCCACCAATCTTTGGCTTACAACATTGTTGTCGCTTTCGTAAACAAATGCAACTAAACATGGGTGGCCTTCGATTAAACACCTTGTTCTCTACTACCTTTTCCATAATCTTTTTCTTTACTTCCTTTTCTTTTTCTTCAATTTCCCTTCCTTCTACAGGTTATATTTCTTCTTTTTCTATTCTTTCTTTTTCTATTTTCTCCTTCAACGTATATTGATCCTTCTTGGCTTGTCTTGGAGTCAGGAATTTCAAATTCATTTCATGTCCCTCATGCCTCAAATAAAGGGAACGTTTATCAAGATTGAGCGTTTTAAAATGAAGCCATGCCCATCTCAAAAGAAGATGACAAGAGTTCGTGGGGGCAATATCACATAATACTTCTTTCACACATTCTCCTGTACTGAATTTGATCCTTGCTTGATTCTGATGAAAGCTTGTTGGTGACTTGAGTTTCTCCACCAATCTTTCGCTTACAACATTGTTGTCACTTTCGTAAACGAATGCAACTAGACATGGGTGGCCTTCGATTAAACACCTTGTTCTCTACTAGCTTTTCCATAATCTTTTTCTTTACTTCCTTTTCTTTTTCTTCAATTTCCCTTCCTTCTGCAGCTTATATTTCTTCTTTTTCTATTCTTTCTTTTTCTATTTTCTCCTTCAACGTATGTTGATCCTTCTTGGCTTGTCTTGGTGTCATTAATATCAACTTCATTTCACGTCCCTCATTCCTCAAATAAAGGGAACGTTTATCCAGATTGAGCGTTTTAAAATGAAGCCATGCCCATCTCAAAAGAAGATGACAAGAGTTCGTGGGAGCAATATCACATAATACTTCTTTCACACATGGTGTTGTACTGAATTTGATCCTCGGTTGGTTCGGATGAAAGCTTGTTGGTAACTTGAGTTTCTCCACCAATCTTTGGCTTACAACATTGTTGTCGCTTTCGTAAACGAATGCAACTAAACATGGGTGACCTTCGATTAAACACCTTGTTCTCTACTACCTTTTCCATAATCTTTTTCTTTACTTCCTTTTCTTTTTCTTCAATTTCCCTTCCTTCTGCAGTTTATATTTCTTCTTTTTCTATTCTTTCTTTCTCTATTTTCTCCTTCAACGTATGTTAATACTTCCTGGCTTGTCTTGGTGTCATGAATTTCAAATTCATTTCACGTCCCTCATTCCTCAAATAAAGGGAACATTTATCCAGATTGAGCGTTTTAAAATGAAACCATGCCCATCTCAAAAGAAGATGGCAAGAGTTCGTGGGAGCAATATCACATAATACTTCTTTCAAACATTGTCCTGTACTGAATTTGATCCTTCTTGATTCGGATGAAAGCTTGTTGTTAACTTGAGTTTCTCCACCAATCTTTGGCTTACAACATTGTTGTCGTTTTCGTAAACAAATGCAACTAAACATGGGAGGCCTTCGATTAAACACCTTGTTCTCTACTACTTTTCCATAAACTTTTTCTTTGCTTCCTTTTCTTTTTCTTCAATTTGACTTCCTTCTGCAGCTTATATTTCTTCTTTTTCTATTCTTTCTTTTTCTATTTTCTCCTTCAACGTATGTTGATCCTTCTTGGCTTGTCTTGGTGTCATAAATATCAACTTCATTTCACGTCCCTCATTCCTCAAATAAAGGGAACGTTTATCAAGATTGAGCATTTTAAAATGAAGCCATGCCCATCTCAAAAGAAGATGACAAGAGTTCGTGGGAGCAATATCACATAATACTTCTTTCACACATTGTCCTGTACTGAATTCGATCCTTGCTTGATTCGGATGAAAGCTTGTTGGTAACTTGAGTTTCTCCACCAATCTTTGGCTTACAACATTATTGTCGCTTTCGTAAACGAATGCAACTAAACATGGGTGGCCTTCGATTAAACAGCTTGTTCTCTACTACCTTTTCCATAATCTTTTTCTTTACTTCCTTTTCTTTTTCTTCAATTTCCCTTCCTTCTACAGCTTATATTTCTTCTTTTTCTATTCTTTCTTTTTCTATTTTCTCCTTCAACGTATGTTGATCCTTCTTGGCTTGTCTTGGTGTCATTAATATCAACTTCATTTCACAACCCTCATTCCTCAAATAAAGGGAACGTTTATCCAGATTGAGCGTTTTAAAATGAAGCCATGCCCATCTCAAAAGAAGATGGCAAGAGTTCGTGGGAGCAATATCACATAATATTTCTTTCACACATCGTCCTGTACTGAAGTTGATCCTTGCTTGATTCGGATGAAAGCTTGTTGTTAACTTGAGTTTCTCCACCAATCTTTGGCTTAGAACATTGTTGTCGTTTTCGTAAACAAATGCAACTAAACATGGGAGGCCTTCGATTAAACACCTTGTTCTCTACTACCTTTTCCATAATCTTTTTCTTTACTTCCTTTTCTTTTTCTTCAATTTGCCTTCCTTCTGCAGCTTATATTTCTTCTTTTTGTATTTTCTCCTTCAACGTATGTTGATCCTTCTTGGCTTGTCTTGGTGTCATAAATATCAACTTCATTTCACGTCCCTCATTCCTCAAATAAAGGGAACGTTTATCATGATTGAGCGTTTTAAAATGAAGTCATGCCCATCTCAAAAGAAGATGGCAAGAGTTCGTGGGAGCAATATCACATAATACTTCTTTCACACATTGTCCTGTACTGAATTTGATCCTTGCTTGATTCGGATGAAAGCTTGTTGGTGACTTGAGTTTCTCCACCAATCTTTCGCTTACAACATTGATGTCGCTTTCGTAAACGAATGCAACTAAACATGGGTGGTCTTCGATTAAACACCTTGTTCTCTACTACATTTTCCATAATCTTTTTCTTCATGCCTCAAATAAAGGGAACGTTTATCAAGATTGAGCGTTTTAAAATGAAGTCATGCCCATCTCAAAAGAAGATGGCAAGAGTTCGTGGGAGCAATATCACATAATACTTCTTTCACACATTGTCCTGTACTGAATTTGATCCTTGCTTGATTCGGATGAAAGCTTGTTGGTGACTTGAGTTTCTCCACCAATCTTTCGCTTACAACATTGTTGTCGCTTTCGTAAACGAATGCAACTAAACATGGGTGGTCTGCGATTAAACACCTTGTTCTCTACTACCTTTTCCATAATCTTTTTCTTTACTTCCTTTTCTTTTTCTTCAATTTCCCTTCCTTCTGTAGTCTATATTTCTTCTTTTTCTATTCTTTCTTTTTGTATTTTCTCCTTCAACGTATGTTGATCCTTCTTGGCTTGTCTTGGTGTCATGAATTTCAAATTCATTTCATGTCCCTCATGCCTCAAATAAAGGGAACGTTTATCAAGATTGAGCGTTTTAAAATGAAGTCATGCCCATCTCAAAAGAAGATGGCAAGAGTTCGTGGGAGCAATATCACATAATACTTCTTTCACACATTGTCCTGTACTGAATTTGGTCCTTGCTTGATTTGGATGAAAGCTTGTTGGTACCTTGAGTTTCTCCACCAATCTTTGGCTTACAACATTGTTGTCGCTTTCGTAAACGAATTTAACTAAACATGGGTGGCCTTCGATTAAACATCTTGTTCTCTACTACCTTTTCCATAATCTTTTTCTTTACTTCCTTTTCTTTTTCTTCAATTCCCTTCCTTCTGTAGTCTATATTTCTTCTTTTTCTATTCTTTCTTTTTCTATTTTCTCCTTCAACGTATGTTGATCCTTGTTGGCTTGTCTTGGTGTCATGAATTTCAAATTCATTTCATGTCCCTCATGCCTCAAATAAAGGGAACGTTTATCAAGATTGAGCGTTTTAAAATGAAGACATGCCCATCTCAAAAGAAGATGACAAAAGTTCGTGGGAGCAATATCACATAATACTTCTTTCACACATTGTCCTGTACTGAATTTGATCCTTGCTTGATTCGGATGAAAGCTTGTTGGTGACTTGAGTTTCTCCACCAATCTTTCGCTTACAACATTGTTGTCGCTTTCGTAAACGAATGCAACTAAACATGGGTGGTCTTCGATTAAACACCTTGTTCTCTACTACCATTTCCATAATCTTTTTCTTCACTTCCTTTTCTTTTTCTTCAATTTCCCTTCCTTTTGCAGCTTATTTTTCTTCTTTTTGTATTTTCTCCTTCAACGTATGTTGATCCTTCTTGGCTTGTCTTGGTGTCATGAATTTCAAATTCATTTCATGTCCCTCATGCCTCAAATAAAGGGAACGTTTATCAAGATTGAGCGTTTTAAAATGAAGTCATGCCCATCTCAAAAGAAGATGGCAAGAGTTCGTGGGAGCAATATCACATAATACTTCTTTCACACATTGTCCTGTACTGAATTTGGTCCTTGCTTGATTCGGATGAAAGCTTGTTCGTACCTTGAGTTTCTCCACCAATCTTTGGCTTACAACATTGTTGTCGCTTTCGTAAACAAATGCAACTAAACAGGGGTAGCCTTCGATTAAACACCTTGTTCTCTACTACCTTTTCCATAATCTTTTTCTTTACTTCCTTTTCTTTTTCTTCAATTTGCCTTCCTTCTGCAACTTATATTTCTTCTTTTTCTATTCTTTCCTTTCCTATTTTCTCCTTCAACGTATGTTGATCCTTCTTGCCTTGTCTTGGTGTCATAAATTTCAACTTCATTTCATGTCCCTCATTCCTCAAATAAAGGGAACGTTTATGAAGATTGAGCGTTTTAAAATGAAGCCATGCCCATCTCAAAAGAAGATGACAAGAGTTCGTGGGAGCAATATCACATAATACTTCTTTCACACATTGTCCTGTACTGAATTTGATCCTTGCTTGATTCGGATGAAAGCTTGTTGGTAACTTGAGTTTCTGCACCAATCTTTGGCTTACAACATTGTTGTCGCTTTCGTAAACGAATGCAACTAAACATGGGTGGCCTTCGATTAAACACCTTGTTCTCTACTACCTTTTCCATAATCTTTTTCTTTACTTCCTTTTCTTTTTCTTCAATTTCCCTTCCTTCTGTAGTCTATATTTCTTCTTTTTCTATTCTTTCTTTTTCTATTTTCTCCTTCAACGTATGTTGATCCTTCTTGGCTTGTCTTGGTGTCATGAATTTCAAATTCATTTCATGTCCCTCATGCCTCAAATAAAGGGAACGTTTATCAAGATTGAGCAATTTAAAATGAAGCCATGCCCATCTCAAAAGAAGATGACAAGAGTTCGTGGGAGCAATATCACATAATACTTCTTTCACACATTGTCCTGTACTGAATTTGATCCTTGCTTGATTCTGATGAAAGCTTGTTGGTGACTTGAGTTTCTCCACCAATCTTTCGCTTACAACATTGTTGTCGCTTTCGTAAACGAATGCAACTAAACATGGGTGGTCTTCGATTAAACACCTTGTTCTCTACTACCTTTTCCATAATCTTTTTCTCACTTCCTTTTCTTTTTCTTCAATTTCCCTTCCTTCTGCACTTTATTTTTCTTCTTTTTCAATCTTTCTTTTTCTATTTTCTCCACCAACGTATGTTGATCCTTCTTGGCTTCTCTTGGTGTCAGAAATTTCAACTTCATTTCATGTCCCTCGTTCCTCAAATAAAGGGAACGTTTATCAAGATTGAGCGTTTGAAAATGAAGCCATGTCCATCTCAAAAGAAGATGACAAGAGTTCGTGGGAGCAATATCACATAATACTTCTTTCACACATTGTCCTGTACTGAATTTGATCCTTGCTTGATTCGGATGAAAGCTTGTTGGTAACTTGAGTTTCTCCACCAATCTTTGGCTTACAACATTATTGTCGCTTTCGTAAACGAATGCAACTAAACATGGGTGGCCTTCGATTAAACACCTTGTTCTCTACTACCTTTTCCATAATCTTTTTCTTTACTTCCTTTTCTTTTTCTTCAATTTCCCTTCCTTCTGTAGTCTATATTTCTTCTTTTTCTATTCTTTCTTTTTCTATTTTCTCCTTCAACGTATGTTGATCCTTCTTGGCTTGTCTTGGTGTCATGAAGTTCAAATTCATTTCATGTCCCTCATGCCTCAAATAAAGGGAACGTTTATCAAGATTGAGCGTTTTAAAATGAAGCCATGCCCATCTCAAAAGAAGATGACAAGAGTTCGTGGGACCAATATCACATAATACTTCTTTCACACATTGTCCTGTACTGAATTTGATCCTTGCTTGATTCGGATGAAAGCTTGTTGGTGACTTGAGTTTCTCCACCAATCTTTGGCTTACAACATTGTTGTCGCTTTCGTAAACGAATGCAACTAAACATGGGTGGCCTTCGATTAAACACCTTGTTCTCTACTACCTTTTCCATAATCTTTTTCTTTACTTCCTTTTCTTTTTCTTCAATTTCCCTTCCTTCTGTAGCTTATATTTCTTCTTTTTCTATTCTTTCTTTCTCTATTTTCTCCTTCAACGTATGTTGATCCTTCTTGGCTTGTCTTGGTGTCATAAATTTCAACTTCATTTCATGTCCCTCATTCCTCAAATAAAGGGAACGTTTATCAAGATTGAGCGTTTTAAAATGAAGACATGCCCATCTCAAAAGAAGATGACAAGAGTTCGTGGGAGCAATATCACATAATACTTCTTTCACACATTGTCCTGTACTGAATTTGATCCTTGCTTGATTCTGATGAAAGCTTGTTGGTAACTTGAGTTTCTCCACCAATCTTTGGCTTACAACATTATTGTCGCTTTCGTAAACGAATGCAACTAAACATGGGTGGCCTTCGATTAAACACCTTGTTCTCTACTACCTTTCCCATAATCTTTTTCTTTACTTCCTTTTCTTTTTCTTCAATTTCCCTTCCTTCTGCAGCTTATTTTTCTTCTTTTTCTATTTTCTCCTTCAACGTATGTTGATCTTTCTTGGCTTGTCTTGGTGTCATGAATTTCAAATTCATTTCATGTCCCTCATGCCTCAAATAAAGGGAACGTTTATCAAGATTGAGCATTTTAAAATGAAGCCATGCCCATCTCAAAAGAAGATGACAAGAGTTCGTGGGAGCAATATCACATAATACTTCTTTCACACATTGTCCTGTACTGAATTTGATCCTTGCTTGATTCGGATGAAAGCTTGTTGGTGACTTAAGTTTCTCCACCAATCTTTGGCTTACAACATTGTTGTCGCTTTCGTAAACGAAAGCAACTAAACATGGGTGGTCTTCGATTAAACACCTTGTTCTCTACTACCTTTTCCATAATCTTTTTCTTTACTTCCTTTTCTTTTTCTTCAATTTCCCTTCCTTCTGCAGCTTATATTTCTTCTTTTTCTATTCTTTCTTTTTCTATTTTCTCCTTCAACGTATGTTGATCCTTCTTGGCTTGTCTTGGTGTCATAAATTTCAACTTCATTTCATGTCCCTCATTCCTCAAATAAAGGGAACGTTTATCAAGATTGAGCGTTTTAAAATGAAGACATGCCCATCTCAAAAGAAGATGACAAGAGTTCGTGGGAGCAATATCACATAATACTTCTTTCACACATTGTCCTGTACTGAATTTGATCCTTGCTTGATTCGGATGAAAGCTTGTTGGTAACTTGAGTTTCTCCACCAATCTTTGGCTTACAACATTATTGTCGCTTTCGTAAACGAATGCAACTAAACATGGGTGGCCTTCGATTAAACACCTTGTTCTCTACTACCTTTTCCATAATCTTTTTCTTTACTTCCTTTTCTTTTTCTTCAATTTCCCTTCCTTCTGCAGCTTATTTTTCTTCTTTTTGTATTTTCTCCTTCAACGTATGTTGATCCTTCTTGGCTTGTCTTGGTGTCATGAATTTCAAATTCATTTCATGTCCCTCATGCCTCAAATAAAGGGAACGTTTATCAAGATTGAGCGTTTGAAAATGAAGCCATGCCCATCTCAAAAGAAGATGACAAGAGTTCGTGGGAGCAATATCACATAATACTTCTTTCACACATTGTCCTGTACTGAATTTGATCCTTACTTGATTCGGATGAAAGCTTGTTGGTGACTTAAGTTTCTCCACCAATCTTTGGCTTACAACATTGTTGTCGCTTTCGTAAACGAAAGCAACTAAACATGGGTGGTCTTCGATTAAACACCTTGTTCTCTACTACCTTTTCCATAATCTTTTTCTTTACTTCCTTTTCTTTTTCTTCAATTTCCCTTCCTTCTGTTGTTTATATTTCTTCTTTTTCTATTCTTTCTTTTTCTATTTTCTCCTTCAACGTATGTTGATCCTTCTTGGCTTGTCTTGGTGTCATGAATTTCAAATTCATTTCATGTCCCTCATGCCTCAAATAAAGGGAACGTTTATCAAGATTGAGCGTTTTAAAATGAAGCCATGCCCATCTCAAAAGAAGATGACAAGAGTTCGTGGGAGCAATATCACATAATACTTCTTTCACACATTGTCCTGTACTGAATTTGATCCTTGCTTGATTCGGATGAAAGCTTGTTGGTAACTTGAGTTTCTCCACCAATCTTTGGCTTACAACATTGTTGTCGCTTTCGTAAACGAATGCAACTAAACATGGGTGGCCTTCGATTAAACACCTTGTTCTCTACTACCTTTTCCATAATCTTTTTCTTTACTTCCTTTTCTTTTTCTTCAATTTGCCTTCCTTCTGCAGCTTATATTTCTTCTTTTTCTATTTTCTCCTTCAACGTATGTTGATCCTTCTTGGCTTGCCTTGGTGTCATAAATTTCAACTTCATTTCATGTCCCTCATTCCTCAAATAAAGGGAACGTTCATCAAGATTGAGCGTTTTAAAATGAAGCCATGCCCATCTCAAAAGAAGATGACAAGAGTTCGTGGGAGCAATATCACATAATACTTCTTTCACACATTGTCCTGTACTGAATTTGATCCTTGCTTGATTCGGATGAAAGCTTGTTGGTAACTTGAGTTTCTCCACCAATCTTTGGCTTACAACATTGTTGTCGCTTTCGTAAACGAATGCAACTAAACATGGGTGACCTTCGATTAAACACCTTGTTCTCTACTACCTTTTCCATAATCTTTTTCTTTACTTCCTTTTCTTTTTCTTCAATTTCCCTTCCTTTTGTTGTTTATATTTCTTCTTTTTCTATTCTTTCTTTTTCTATTTTCTCCTTCAACGTATGTTGATCCTTCTTGGCTTGTCTTGGTGTCATGAATTTCAAATTCATTTCATGTCCCTCATGCCTCAAATAAAGGGAACATTTATCAAGATTGTGCGTTTTAAAATGAAGCCATGCCCATCTCAAAAGAAGATGACAAGAGTTCGTGGGAGCAATATCACATAATACTTCTTTCACACATTGTCCTGTACTGAATTTGATCCTTGCTTGATTCGGATGAAAGCTTGTTGGTAACTTGAGTTTCTCCACCAATCTTTGGCTTACAACATTATTGTCGCTTTCGTAAACGAATGCAACTAAACATGGGTGGCCTTCGATTAAACACCTTGTTCTCTACTACCTTTTCCATAATCTTTTTCTTTACTTCCTTTTCTTTTTCTTCAATTTCCCTTCCTTCTGCAGCTTATTTTTCTTCTTTTTCTATTTTCTCCTTCAACGTATGTTGATCCTTCTTGGCTTGTCTTGGTGTCATGAATTTCAAATTCATTTCATGTCCCTCATGCCTCAAATAAAGGGAACGTTTATCAAGATTGAGCGTTTTAAAATGAAGCCATGCCCATCTCAAAAGAAGATGACAAGAGTTCGTGGGAGCAATATCACATAATGCTTCTTTCACACATTGTCCTGTACTGAATTTGATCCTTGCTTGATTCGGATGAAAGCTTGTTGGTGACTTAAGTTTCTCCACCAATCTTTGGCTTACAACATTGTTGTCGCTTTCGTAAACGAAAGCAACTAAACATGGGTGGTCTTCGATTAAACACCTTGTTCTCTACTACCTTTTCCATAATCTTTTTCTTTACTTCCTTTTCTCTTTCTTCAATTTCCCTTCCTTCTGCAGCTTATATTTCTTCTTTTTCTATTCTTTCTTTTTCTATTTTCTCCTTCAACGTATGTTGATCCTTCTTGGCTTGTCTTGGTGTCATAAATTTCAACTTCATTTCATGTCCCTCATTCCTCAAATAAAGGGAACGTTTATCAAGATTGAGCGTTTTAAAATGAAGCCATGCCCATCTCAAAAGAAGATGACAAGAGTTCGTGGGAGCAATATCACATAATACTTCTTTCACACATTGTCCTGTACTGAATTTGATCCTTGCTTGATTCGGATGAAAGCTTGTTGGTAACTTGAGTTTCTCCACCAATCTTTGGCTTACAACATTATTGTCGCTTTCGTAAACGAATGCAACTAAACATGGGTGGCCTTCGATTAAACACCTTGTTCTCTACTACCTTTTCCATAATCTTTTTCTTTACTTCCTTTTCTTTTTCTTCAATTTCCCTTTCTTTTGCAGCTTATTTTTCTTCTTTTTGTATTTTCTCCTTCAACCTATGTTGATCCTTCTTGGCTTGTCTTGGTGTCATAAATTTCAACTTCATTTCATGTCCCTCAATCCTCAAATAAAGGGAACAATTATCAAGATTGAGCGTTTGAAAATGAAGCCATGCCCATCTCAAAAGAAGATGACAAGAGTTCGTGGGAGCAATATCACATAATACTTCTTTCACACATTGTCCTATACTAAATTTGATCCTTGCTTGATTCGGATGAAAGCTTGTTGGTAACTTGAGTTTCTGCACCAATCTTTGGCTTACAACATTGTTGTCGCTTTCGTAAACGAATGCAACTAAACATGGGTGACCTTCAATTAAACACCTTGTTCTCTACTACCTTTTCCATAATCTTTTTCTTTACTTCCTTTTCTTTTTCTTCAATTTCCCTTCCTTCTGTTGTTTATATTTCTTCTTTTTCTATTCTTTCTTTTTCTATTTTCTCCTTCAACGTATGTTGATCCTTCTTGGCTTGTCTTGGTGTCATGAATTTCAAATTCATTTCATGTCCCTCATGCCTCAAATAAAGGGAACATTTATCAAGATTGAGCGTTTTAAAATGAAGCCATGCCCATCTCAAAAGAAGATGACAAGAGTTCGAGGGAGCAATATCACATAATACTTCTGTCACACATTGTCTTGTATTGAATTTGATCCTTGCTTGATTTGGATGAAAGCTTGTTGGTAACTTGAGTTTCTCCACCAATCTTTGGCTTACAACATTGTTGTCGCTTTCGTAAACGAATGCAACTAAACATGGGTGGCCTTCGATTAAACACCTTGTTCTCTACTACCTTTTCCATAATCTTTTTCTTCACTTCCTTTTCTTTTTCTTCAATTTCCCTTCCTTCTGTAGTTTATATTTCTTCTTTTTCTATTTTCTCCTTCAACGTATGTTGATCCTTCTTGGCTTGTCTTGGTGTCATGAATTTCAATTCATTTCATGTCCCTCATGCCTCAAATAAAGGGAACGTTCATCAAAATTGAGCGTTTTAAAATGAAGCCATGCCCATCTCAAAAGAAGATGACAAGAGTTCGTGGGAGCAATATCACATAATACTTCTTTCTCACATTGTTCTGTACTGAATTTGATCCTTGCTTGATTCGGATGAAAGCTTGTTTGTAACTTGAGTTTCTCCACCAATCTTTGGCTTACAACATTGTTGTCACTTTCGTAAACGAATGCAACTAAACATGGGTGGCCTACGATTAAACACCTTGTTCTCTACTACATTTTCCATAATCTTTTTCTTCACTTCCTTTTCTTTTTCTTCAATTTCCCTTCCTTCTGGAGTTTACATTTCTTCTTTTTCTATTCTCTCTTTTTCTATTTTCTCCTTCAACGTAGGTTGATCCTTCTTGGCTTGTCTTGGTGTCATGAATTTCAAATTCATTTCATGTCCCTCATGCCTCAAATAAAGGGAACGTTCATCAAGATTGAGCGTTTTAAAATGAAGCCATGCCCATCTCAAAAGAAGATGACAAGAGTTCGTGGGAGCAATATCACATAATACTTCTGTCACACATTGTCTTGTATTGAATTTGATCCTTGCTTGATTCGGATGAAAGCTTGTTGGTAACTTGAGTTTCTGCACTAATCTTTGGCTTACAACATTGTTGTCGCTTTCGTAAACGAATGCAACTAAACATGGGTGGCCTTCGATTAAACACCTTGTTCTCTACTACCTTTTCCATAATCTTTTTCTTTACTTCCTTTTCTTTTTATTCAATTTCCCTTCCTTCTGCAGTTTATATTTCTTCTTTTTCTATTTTCTCCTTCAACGTATGTTGATACTTCTTGGCTTGTCTTGTTGTCATGAATTTCAAATTCATTTCATGTCCCTCATGCCTCAAATAAAGGGAACGTTTATCAAGATTGAGCGTTTTAAAATGAAGCCGTGCTCATCTCAAAAGAAGATGAGAAGCGTTCGTGGGAGCAATATGACATAATACTTCTTTCACCCATTGTCCTGTACTGAATTTGATCCTTGCTTGATTCGGATGAAAGCTTGTTGGTAACTTGAGTTTCTCCACCAATCTTTGGCTTACAACATTGTTGTCGCTTTCGTAAACGAATGCAACTAAACATGGGTGGCCTTCGATTAAACACCTTGTTCTCTACTACCTTTTCCATACTCTTTTTCTTTACTTCCTTTTCTTTTTCTTCAATTTCCCTTCCTTCTGTAGCTTATATTTCTTCTTTTTCAATTCTTTCTTTTTCTATTTTCTCCTTCAACGTATGTTGATCCTTCTTGGCTTGTCTTGGTGTCATAAATTTCAACTTCATTTCATGTCCCTCATTCCTCAAATAAAGGGAACGTTTATCAAGATTGAGCGTTTTAAAATGAAGACATGCCCATCTCAAAAGAAGATGACAAGAGTTCGTGGGAGCAATATCACATAATACTTCTTTCTCACATTGTCCTGTACTGAATTTGATCCTTGCTTGATTCGGATGAAAGCTTGTTTGTAACTTGAGTTTCTCCACCAATCTTTGGCTTACAACATTGTTGTCACTTTCGTAAACGAATGCAACTAAACATGGGTGGCCTACGATTAAACACCTTGTTCTCTACTACATTTTCCATAATCTTTTTCTTCACTTCCTTTTCTTTTTCTTCAATTTCCCTTCCTTCTGGAGTTTACATTTCTTCCTTGTCTATTCTCTCTTTTTAAATTTTCTCCTTCAACGTAGGTTGATCCTTCTTGGCTTGTCTTGGTGTCATGAATTTCAAATTTATTTCATGTCCGTCATGCCTCAAATAAAGGGAACGTTTATCAAGATTGAGCATTTTAAAATGAAGCCATGCCCATCTCAAAAGAAGATGACAAGAGTTTGTGGGAGCAATATCACATAATACTTCTGTCACACATTGTCTTGTATTGAATTTGATGCTTGCTTGATTCGGATGAAAGCTTGTTGGTAACTTGAGTTTCTCCACTAATCTTCGGCTTACAACATTGTTGTCGCTTTCGTAAATGAATGCAACTAAACATGGGTGGCCTTCGATTAAACACCTTGTTCTCTACTACCTTTTCCATAATCTTTTTCTTTACTTCCTTTTCTTTTTCTTCAATTTCCCTTCCTTCTGCAGTTTATATTTCTTCTTTTTCTATTTTCTCGTTCAACGTATGTTGATCCTTCTTGGCTTGCCTTGGTGTTATAAATTTCAACTTCATTTCATGTCCCTCATTCCTCAAATAAAGGGAACATTCGTCAAGATTGAGCGTTTTAAAATGAAGCCATGCCCATCTCAAAAGAAGATGACAAGAGTTCGTGGGAGCAATATCACATAATACTTCTTTCAGACATTGTCCTGTACTGAATTTGATCCTTGCTTGATTCGGATGAAAGCTTGTTGGTAACTTGAGTTTCTCCACCAATCTTTGGCTTACAACATTGTTGTCGCTTTCGCAAACGAATGCAACTAAACATGGGTGGCCTTCGATTAAACACCTTGTTCTCTACTACCTTTTCCATAATCTTTTTCTTTACTTCCTTTTCTTTTTCTTCAATTTCCCTTCCTTCTGTAGCTTATATTTCTTCTTTTTCTATTCTTTCTTTTTCTATTTTCTCCTTCAACGTATGTTGATCCTTCTTGGCTTGTCTTGGTGTCATAAATTTCAACTTCATTTCATGTCCCTCATTCCTCAAATAAAGGGAACGTTTATCAAGATTGAGCGTTTTAAAATGAAGACATGCCCATCTCAAAAGAAGATGACAAGAGTTCGTGGGAGCAATATCACATAATACTTCTTTCTCACATTGTCCTGTACTGAATTTGATCCTTGCTTGATTCGGATGAAAGCTTGTTTGTAACTTGAGTTTCTCCACCAATCTTTGGCTTACAACATTGTTGTCACTTTCGTAAACGAATGCAACTAAACATGGGTGGCCTACGATTAAACACCTTGTTCTCTACTACATTTTCCATAATCTTTTTCTTCACTTCCTTTTCTTTTTCTTCAATTTCCCTTCCTTCTGGAGTTTACATTTCTTCTTTTTCTATTCTCTCTTTTTCTATTTTCTCCTTCAACGTAGGTTGATCCTTCTTGGCTTGTCTTGGTGTCATGAATTTCAAATTTATTTCATGTCCGTCATGCCTCAAATAAAGGGAACGTTTATCAAGATTGAGCGTTTTAAAATGAAGCCATGCCCATCTCAAAAGAAGATGACAAGAGTTTGTGGGAGCAATATCACATAATACTTCTGTCACACATTGTCTTGTATTGAATTTGATCCTTGCTTGATTCGGATGAAAGCTTGTTGGTAACTTGAGTTTCTCCACTAATCTTCGGCTTACAACATTGTTGTCGCTTTCGTAAACGAATGCAACTAAACATGGGTGGCCTTCGATTAAACACCTTGTTCTCTACTACCTTTTCCATAATCTTTTTCTTTACTTCCTTTTCTTTTTCTTCAATTTCCCTTCCTTCTGCAGTTTATATTTCTTCTTTTTCTATTTTCTCCTTCAACGTATGTTGATCCTTCTTGGCTTGCCTTGGTGTCATAAATTTCAAATTCATTTCATGTCCCTCATTCCTCAAATAAAGGGAACGTTCGTCAAGATTGAGCGTTTTAAAATGAAGCCATGCCCATCTCAAGAGAAGATGACAAGAGTTCGTGGGAGCAATATCACATAATACTTCTTTCAGACATTGTCCTGTACTGAATTTGATCCTTGCTTGATTCGGATGAAAGCTTGTTGGTAACTTGAGTTTCTCCACCAATCTTTGGCTTACAACATTGTTGTCGCTTTCGTAAACGAATGCAACTAAACATGGGTGGCCTTCGATTAAACACCTTGTTCTCTACTACCTTTTCCATAATCTTTTTCTTTACTTCCTTTTCTTTTTCTTCAATTTCCCTTCCTTCTGCAGCTTATATTTCTTCTTTTTCTATTCTTTCTTTTTCTATTTTCTCCTTCAACGTATGTTGATCCTTCTTGGCTTGTCTTGGTGTCATAAATTTCAACTTCATTTCATGTCCCTCATTCCTCAAATAAAGGGAATGTTTATCAAGATTGAGCGTTTTAAAATGAAGCCATGCCCATCTCAAAAGAAGATGACAAGAGTTCGTAGGAGCAATATCACATAATACTTCTTTCTCACATTGTTCTGTACTGAATTTGATCCTTGCTTGATTCGGATGAAAGCTTGTTTGTAACTTGATTTGCTCCACCAGTCTTTGGCTTACAACATTGTTGTCGCTTTCGTAAACGAATGCAACTAAACATGGGTGGCCTACGATTAAACACCTTGTTCTCTACTACCTTTTCCATAATCTTTTTCTTCACTTCCTTTTCTTTTTCTTCAATTTCCCTTCCTTCTGGAGTTTACATTTCTTCTTTTTCTATTCTTTCTTTTTCTATTTTCTCCTTCAACGTAGGTTGATCCTTCTTGGCTTGTCTTGGTGTCATGAATTTCAAATTCATTTCATGTCCCTCATGCCTCAAATAAAGGGAACGTGTATCAAGATTGAGCGTTTTAAAATGAAGCCATGCCCATCTCAAAAGAAGATGACAAGAGTTCGTGGGAGCAATATCACATAATACTTCTGTCACACATTGTCTTGTATTGAATTTGATCCTTGCTTGATTCGGATGAAAGCTTGTTGGTAACTTGAGTTTCTCCACTAATCTTTGGCTTACAACATTGTTGTCGCTTTCGTAAACGATTGCAACTAAACATGGGTGGCCTTCGATTAAACACCTTATTCTCTACTACCTTTTCCATAATCTTTTTCTTTACTTCCTTTTCTTTTTATTCAATTTCCCTTCCTTCTGCAGTTTATATTTCTTCTTTTTCTATTTTCTCCTTCAACGTATGTTGATCCTTCTTGGCTTGTCTTGGTGTCATAAATTTCAACTTCATTTCATGTCCCTCATTCCTCAAATAAAGGGAACGTTTATCAAGATTGAGCGTTTTAAAATGAAGACATGCCCATCTCAAAAGAAAATGACAAGAGTTCGTGGGAGCAATATCACATAATACTTCTTTCTCACATTGTCCTGTACTGAATTTGATCCTTGCTTGATTCGGATGAAAGCTTGTTTGTAACTTGAGTTTCTCCACCAATCTTTGGCTTACAACATTGTTGTCACTTTCGTAAACGAATGCAACTAAACATGGGTGGCCTACGATTAAACACCTTGTTCTCTACTACCTTTTCCATAATCTTTTTCTTCACTTCCTTTTCTTTTTCTTCAATTTCCCTTCCTTCTGGAGTTTACATTTCTTCTTTTTCTATTCTTTCTTTTTCTATTTTCTCCTTCAACGTAGGTTGATCCTTCTTGGCTTGTCTTGGTGTCATGAATTTCAAATTCATTTCTTGTCCCTCATGCCTCAAATAAAGGGAACGTTTATCAAGATTGAGCATTTTAAAATGAAGCCATGCCCATCTCAAAAGAAGATGACAAGAGTTCGTGGGAGCAATATCACATAATACTTCTGTCACACATTGTCTTGTATTGAATTTGATCCTTGCTTGATTCGGATGAAAGCTTGTTGGTAACTTGAGTTTCTCCACTAATCTTTGGCTTACAACATTGTTGTCGCTTTCGTAAACGAATGCAACTAAACATGGGTGGCCTTCGATTAAACACCTTGTTCTCTACTACCTTTTCCATAATCTTTTTCTTTACTTCCTTTTCTTTTTATTCAATTTCCCTTCCTTCTGCAGTTTATATTTCTTCTTTTTCTATTTTCTCCTTCAACGTATGTTGATACTTCTTGGCTTGTCTTGGTGTCATGAATTTCAAATTCATTTCATGTCCCTCATGCCTCAAATAAAGGGAACGTTTATCAAGATTGAGCGTTTTAAAATGAAGCCGTGCTCATCTCAAAAGAAGATGAGAAGCGTTCGTGGGAGCAATATGACATAATACTTCTTTCACACATTGTCCTGTACTGAATTTGATCTTTGCTTGATTCGGATGAAAGCTTGTTGGTAACTTAAGTTTCTCCACCAATCTTTGGCTTACAACATTGTTGTCGCTTTCGTAAACGAATGCAACTAAACATGGGTGGCCTTCGATTAAACACCTTGTTCTCTACTACCTTTTCCATAATCTTTTTCTTCACTTCCTTTTCTTTTTCTTCAATTTCCCTTCCTTCTGGAGTTTACATTTCTTCTTTTTCTATTCTTTCTTTTTCTATTTTCTCCTTCAACGTAGGTTGATCCTTCTTGGCTTGTCTTGGTGTCATGAATTTCAAATTCATTTCATGTCCCTCATGCCTCAAATAAAGGGAACGTGTATCAAGATTGAGCGTTTTAAAATGAAGCCATGCCCATCTCAAAAGAAGATGACAACAGTTCGTGGGAGCAATATCACATAATACTTCTGTCACACATTGTCTTGTATTGAATTTGATCCTTGCTTGATTCGGATGAAAGCTTGTTGGTAACTTGAGTTTCTCCACTAATCTTTGGCTTACAACATTGTTGTCGCTTTCGTAAACGAATGCAACTAAACATGGGTGGCCTTCGATTAAACACCTTATTCTCTACTACCTTTTCCATAATCTTTTTCTTTACTTCCTTTTCTTTTTATTCAATTTCCCTTCCTTCTGCAGTTTATATTTCTTCTTTTTCTATTTTCTCCTTCAACGTATGTTGATCCTTCTTGGCTTGTCTTGGTGTCATAAATTTCAACTTCATTTCATGTCCCTCATTCCTCAAATAAAGGGAACGTTTATCAAGATTGAGCGTTTTAAAATGAAGACATGCCCATCTCAAAAGAAAATGACAAGAGTTCGTGGGAGCAATATCACATAATACTTCTTTCTCACATTGTCCTGTACTGAATTTGATCCTTGCTTGATTCGGATGAAAGCTTGTTTGTAACTTGAGTTTCTCCACCAATCTTTGGCTTACAACATTGTTGTCACTTTCGTAAACGAATGCAACTAAACATGGGTGGCCTACGATTAAACACCTTGTTCTCTACTACCTTTTCCATAATCTTTTTCTTCACTTCCTTTTCTTTTTCTTCAATTTCCCTTCCTTCTGGAGTTTACATTTCTTCTTTTTCTATTCTTTCTTTTTCTATTTTCTCCTTCAACGTAGGTTGATCCTTCCTCGCTTGTCTTGGTGTCATGAATTTCAAATTCATTTCTTGTCCCTCATGCCTCAAATAAAGGGAACGTTTATCAAGATTGAGCGTTTTAAAATGAAGCCATGCCCATCTCAAAAGAAGATGACAAGAGTTCGTGGGAGCAATATCACATAATACTTCTGTCACACATTGTCTTGTATTGAATTTGATCCTTGCTTGATTCGGATGAAAGCTTGTTGGTAACTTGAGTTTCTCCACTAATCTTTGGCTTACAACATTGTTGTCGCTTTCGTAAACGAATGCAACTAAACATGGGTGGCCTTCGATTAAACACCTTGTTCTCTACTACCTTTTCCATAATCTTTTTCTTTACTTCCTTTTCTTTTTATTCAATTTCCCTTCCTTCTGCAGTTTATATTTCTTCTTTTTCTATTTTCTCCTTCAACGTATGTTGATACTTCTTGGCTTGTCTTGGTGTCATGAATTTCAAATTCATTTCATGTCCCTCATGCCTCAAATAAAGGGAACGTTTATCAAGATTGAGCGTTTTAAAATGAAGCCGTGCTCATCTCAAAAGAAGATGAGAAGCGTTCGTGGGAGCAATATGACATAATACTTCTTTCACACATTGTCCTGTACTGAATTTGATCTTTGCTTGATTCGGATGAAAGCTTGTTGGTAACTTGAGTTTCTCCACCAATCTTTGGCTTACAACATTGTTGTCGCTTTCGTAAACGAATGCAACTAAACATGGGTGGCCTTCGATTAAACACCTTGTTCTCTACTACCTTTTCCATAATCTTTTTCTTCACTTCCTTTTCTTTTTCTTCAATTTCCCTTCCTTCTGGAGTTTACATTTCTTCTTTTTCTATTCTTTCTTTTTCTATTTTCTCCTTCAACGTAGGTTGATCCTTCTTGGCTTGTCTTGGTGTCATGAATTTCAAATTCATTTCATGTCCCTCATGCCTCAAATAAAGGGAACGTGTATCAAGATTGAGCGTTTTAAAATGAAGCCATGCCCATCTCAAAAGAAGATGACAACAGTTCGTGGGAGCAATATCACATAATACTTCTGTCACACATTGTCTTGTATTGAATTTGATCCTTGCTTGATTCGGATGAAAGCTTGTTGGTAACTTGAGTTTCTCCACTAATCTTTGGCTTACAACATTGTTGTCGCTTTCGTAAACGAATGCAACTAAACATGGGTGGCCTTCGATTAAACACCTTGTTCTCTACTACCTTTTCCATAATCTTTTTCTTTACTTCCTTTTCTTTTTATTCAATTTCCCTTCCTTCTGCAGTTTATATTTCTTCTTTTTCTATTTTCTCCTTCAACGTATGTTGATACTTCTTGGCTTGTCTTGGTGTCATGAATTTCAAATTCATTTCATGTCCCTCATGCCTCAAATAAAGGGAACGTTTATCAAGATTGAGCGTTTTAAAATGAAGCCGTGCTCATCTCAAAAGAAGATGAGAAGCGTTCGTGGGAGCAATATGACATAATACTTCTTTCACACATTGTCCTGTACTGAATTTGATCTTTGCTTGATTCGGATGAAAGCTTGTTGGTAACTTAAGTTTCTCCACCAATCTTTGGCTTACAACATTGTTGTCGCTTTCGTAAACGAATGCAACTAAACATGGGTGGCCTTCGATTAAACACCTTGTTCTCTACTACCTTTTCCATAATCTTTTTCTTCACTTCCTTTTCTTTTTCTTCAATTTCCCTTCCTTCTGGAGTTTACATTTCTTCTTTTTCTATTCTTTCTTTTTCTATTTTCTCCTTCAACGTAGGTTGATCCTTCTTGGCTTGTCTTGGTGTCATGAATTTCAAATTCATTTCATGTCCCTCATGCCTCAAATAAAGGGAACGTGTATCAAGATTGAGCGTTTTAAAATGAAGCCATGCCCATCTCAAAAGAAGATGACAACAGTTCGTGGGAGCAATATCACATAATACTTCTGTCACACATTGTCTTGTATTGAATTTGATCCTTGCTTGATTCGGATGAAAGCTTGTTGGTAACTTGAGTTTCTCCACTAATCTTTGGCTTACAACATTGTTGTCGCTTTCGTAAACGAATGCAACTAAACATGGGTGGCCTTCGATTAAACACCTTATTCTCTACTACCTTTTCCATAATCTTTTTCTTTACTTCCTTTTCTTTTTATTCAATTTCCCTTCCTTCTGCAGTTTATATTTCTTCTTTTTCTATTTTCTCCTTCAACGTATGTTGATCCTTCTTGGCTTGTCTTGGTGTCATAAATTTCAACTTCATTTCATGTCCCTCATTCCTCAAATAAAGGGAACGTTTATCAAGATTGAGCGTTTTAAAATGAAGACATGCCCATCTCAAAAGAAAATGACAAGAGTTCGTGGGAGCAATATCACATAATACTTCTTTCTCACATTGTCCTGTACTGAATTTGATCCTTGCTTGATTCGGATGAAAGCTTGTTTGTAACTTGAGTTTCTCCACCAATCTTTGGCTTACAACATTGTTGTCACTTTCGTAAAAGAATGCAACTAAACATGGGTGGCCTACGATTAAACACCTTGTTCTCTACTACCTTTTCCATAATCTTTTTCTTCACTTCCTTTTCTTTTTCTTCAATTTCCCTTCCTTCTGGAGTTTACATTTCTTCTTTTTCTATTCTTTCTTTTTCTATTTTCTCCTTCAACGTAGGTTGATCCTTCCTCGCTTGTCTTGGTGTCATGAATTTCAAATTCATTTCTTGTCCCTCATGCCTCAAATAAAGGGAACGTTTATCAAGATTGAGCGTTTTAAAATGAAGCCATGCCCATCTCAAAAGAAGATGACAAGAGTTCGTGGGAGCAATATCACATAATACTTCTGTCACACATTGTCTTGTATTGAATTTGATCCTTGCTTGATTCGGATGAAAGCTTGTTGGTAACTTGAGTTTCTCCACTAATCTTTGGCTTACAACATTGTTGTCGCTTTCGTAAACGAATGCAACTAAACATGGGTGGCCTTCGATTAAACACCTTGTTCTCTACTACCTTTTCCATAATCTTTTTCTTTACTTCCTTTTCTTTTTATTCAATTTCCCTTCCTTCTGCAGTTTATATTTCTTCTTTTTCTATTTTCTCCTTCAACGTATGTTGATACTTCTTGGCTTGTCTTGGTGTCATGAATTTCAAATTCATTTCATGTCCCTCATGCCTCAAATAAAGGGAACGTTTATCAAGATTGAGCGTTTTAAAATGAAGCCGTGCTCATCTCAAAAGAAGATGAGAAGCGTTCGTGGGAGCAATATGACATAATACTTCTTTCACACATTGTCCTGTACTGAATTTGATCTTTGCTTGATTCGGATGAAAGCTTGTTGGTAACTTGAGTTTCTCCACCAATCTTTGGCTTACAACATTGTTGTCGCTTTCGTAAACGAATGCAACTAAACATGGGTGGCCTTCGATTAAACACCTTGTTCTCTACTACCTTTTCCATAATCTTTTTCTTCACTTCCTTTTCTTTTTCTTCAATTTCCCTTCCTTCTGGAGTTTACATTTCTTCTTTTTCTATTCTTTCTTTTTCTATTTTCTCCTTCAACGTAGGTTGATCCTTCGTGGCTTGTCTTGGTGTCATGAATTTCAAATTCATTTCATGTCCCTCATGCCTCAAATAAAGGGAACGTGTATCAAGATTGAGCGTTTTAAAATGAAGCCATGCCCATCTCAAAAGAAGATGACAAGAGTTCGTGGGAGCAATATCACATAATACTTCTGTCACACATTGTCTTGTATTGAATTTGATCCTTGCTTGATTCGGATGAAAGCTTGTTGGTAACTTGAGTTTCTCCACTAATCTTTGGCTTACAACATTGTTGTCGCTTTCGTAAACGAATGCAACTAAACATGGGTGGCCTTCGATTAAACACCTTATTCTCTACTACCTTTTCCATAATCTTTTTCTTTACTTCCTTTTCTTTTTATTCAATTTCCCTTCCTTTTGCAGTTTATATTTCTTCTTTTTCTATTTTCTCCTTCAACGTATGTTGATCCTTCTTGGCTTGTCTTGGTGTCATAAATTTCAACTTCATTTCATGTCCCTCATTCCTCAAATAAAGGGAACGTTTATCAAGATTGAGCGTTTTAAAATGAAGACATGCCCATCTCAAAAGAAGATGACAAGAGTTCGTGGGAGCAATATCACATAATACTTCTTTCTCACATTGTCCTGTACTGAATTTGATCCTTGCTTGATTCGGATGAAAGCTTGTTTGTAACTTGAGTTTCTCCACCAATCTTTGGCTTACAACATTGTTGTCACTTTCGTAAACGAATGCAACTAAACATGGGTGGCCTACGATTAAACACCTTGTTCTCTACTACATTTTCCATAATCTTTTTCTTCACTTCCTTTTCTTTTTCTTCAATTTCCCTTCCTTCTGGAGTTTACATTTCTTCTTTTTCTATTCTCTCTTTTTCTATTTTCTCCTTCAACGTAGGTTGATCCTTCTTGGCTTGTCTTGGTGTCATGAATTTCAAATTCATTTCATGTCCGTCATGCCTCAAATAAAGGGAACGTTTATCAAGATTGAGCGTTTTAAAATGAAGCCATGCCCATCTCAAAAGAAGATGACAAGAGTTCGTGGGAGCAATATCACATAATACTTCTGTCACACATTGTCTTGTATTGAATTTGATCCTTGCTTGATTCGGATGAAAGCTTGTTGGTAACTTGAGTTTCTCCACTAATCTTCGGCTTACAACATTGTTGTCGCTTTCGTAAACGAATGCAACTAAACATGGGTGGCCTTCGATTAAACACCTTGTTCTCTACTACCTTTTCCATAATCTTTTTCTTTACTTCCTTTTCTTTTTCTTCAATTTCCCTTCCTTCTGAAGTTTATATTTCTTCTTTTTCTATTTTCTCCTTCAACGTATGTTGATCCTTCTTGGCTTGCCTTGGTGTCATAAATTTCAACTTCATTTCATGTCCCTCATTCCTCAAATAAAGGGAACGTTCGTCAAGATTGAGCATTTTAAAATGAAGCCATGCCCATCTCAAAAGAAGATGACAAGAGTTCGTGGGAGCAATATAACATAATACTTCTTTCAGACATTGTCCTGTACTGAATTTGATCCTTGCTTGATTCGGATGAAAGCTTGTTTGTAACTTGAGTTTCTCCACTAATCTTCGGCTTACAACATTGTTGTCGCTTTCGTAAACGAATGCAACTAAGCATGGGTGGCCTTCGATTAAACACCTTGTTCTCTACTACCTTTTCCATAATCTTTTTCTTTACTTCCTTTTCTTTTTCTTCAATTTCCCTTCCTTCTGCAGTTTATATTTCTTCTTTTTCTATTTTCTCCTTCAACGTATGTTGATCCTTCTTGGCTTGCCTTGGTGTCATAAATTTCAACTTCATTTCATGTCCCTCATTCCTCAAATAAAGGGAACGTTCGTCAAGATTGAGCGTTTTAAAATGAAGTCATGCCCATCTCAAAAGAAGATGACAAGAGTTCGTGGGAGCAATATCACATAATACTTCTTTCACACATTGTCCTGTACTGAATTTGATCCTTGCTTGATTCGGATGAAAGCTTGTTGGTAACTTGAGTTTCTCCACCATTCTTTGGCTTACAACATTGTTGTCGCTGTCGTAAACGAATGCAACTAAACATGGGTGGCCTTCGATTAAACACCTTGTTCTCTACTACCTTTTCCATAATCTTTTTCTTTACTTCCTTTTCTTTTTCTTCAATTTCCCTTCCTTCTGGAGTTTACATTTCTTCTTTTTCTATTCTTTCTTTTTCTATTTTCTCCTTACACGTAGGTTGATCCTTCTTGGCTTGTCTTGGTGTCATGAATTTCAAATTCATTTCATGTCCCTCATGCCTCAAATAAAGGGAACGTGTATCAAGATTGAGCGTTTTAAAATGAAGCCATGCCCATCTCAAAAGAAGATGACAAGAGTTCGTGGGAGCAATATCACATAATACTTCTGTCACACATTGTCTTGTATTGAATTTGATCCTTGCTTGATTCGGATGAAAGCTTGTTGGTAACTTGAGTTTCTCCACTAATCTTTGGCTTACAACATTGTTGTCGCTTTCGTAAACGAATGCAACTAAACATGGGTGGCCTTCGATTAAACACCTTATTCTCTACTACCTTTTCCATAATCTTTTTCTTTACTTCCTTTTCTTTTTATTCAATTTCCCTTCCTTCTGCAGTTTATATTTCTTCTTTTTCTATTTTCTCCTTCAACGTATGTTGATCCTTCTTGGCTTGTCTTGGTGTCATAAATTTCAACTTCATTTCATGTCCCTCATTCCTCAAATAAAGGGAACGTTTATCAAGATTGAGCGTTTTAAAATGAAGACATGCCCATCTCAAAAGAAGATGACAAGAGTTCGTGGGAGCAATATCACATAATACTTCTTTCTCACATTGTCCTGTACTGAATTTGATCCTTGCTTGATTCGGATGAAAGCTTGTTTGTAACTTGAGTTTCTCCACCAATCTTTGGCTTACAACATTGTTGTCACTTTCGTAAACGAATGCAACTAAACATGGGTGGCCTACGATTAAACACCTTGTTCTCTACTACATTTTCCATAATCTTTTTCTTCACTTCCTTTTCTTTTTCTTCAATTTCCCTTCCTTCTGGAGTTTACATTTCTTCTTTTTCTATTCTCTCTTTTTCTATTTTCTCCTTCAACGTAGGTTGATCCTTCTTGGCTTGTCTTGGTGTCATGAATTTCAAATTCATTTCATGTCCGTCATGCCTCAAATAAAGGGAACGTTTATCAAGATTGAGCGTTTTAAAATGAAGCCATGCCCATCTCAAAAGAAGATGACAAGAGTTCGTGGGAGCAATATCACATAATACTTCTGTCACACATTGTCTTGTATTGAATTTGATCCTTGCTTGATTCGGATGAAAGCTTGTTGGTAACTTGAGTTTCTCCACTAATCTTCAGCTTACAACATTGTTGTCGCTTTCGTAAACGAATGCAACTAAACATGGGTGGCCTTCGATTAAACACCTTGTTCTCTACTACCTTTTCCATAATCTTTTTCTTTACTTCCTTTTCTTTTTCTTCAATTTCCCTTCCTTCTGCAGTTTATATTTCTTCTTTTTCTATTTTCTCCTTCAACGTATGTTGATCCTTCTTGGCTTGCCTTGGTGTCATAAATTTCAACTTCATTTCATGTCCCTCATTCCTCAAATAAAGGGAACGTTCGTCAAGATTGAGCGTTTTAAAATTAAGCCATGCCCATCTCAAAAGAAGATGACAAGAGTTCGTGGGAGCAATATAACATAATACTTCTTTCAGACATTGTCCTGTACTGAATTTGATCCTTGCTTGATTCGGATGAAAGCTTGTTGGTAACTTGAGTTTCTCCACTAATCTTCGGCTTACAACATTGTTGTCGCTTTCGTAAACGAATGCAACTAAGCATGGGTGGCCTTCGATTAAACACCTTGTTCTCTACTACCTTTTCCATAATCTTTTTCTTTACTTCCTTTTCTTTTTCTTCAATTTCCCTTCCTTCTGCAGTTTATATTTCTTCTTTTTCTATTTTCTCCTTCAACGTATGTTGATCCTTCTTGGCTTGCCTTGGTGTCATAAATTTCAACTTCATTTCATGTCCCACATTCCTCAAATAAAGGGAACGTTCGTCAAGATTGAGCGTTTTAAAATGAAGCCATGCCCATCTCAAAAGAAGATGACAAGAGTTCGTGGGAGCAATATCACATAATACTTCTGTCACACATTGTCTTGTATTGAATTTGATCCTTGCTTGATTCGGATGAAAGCTTGTTGGTAACTTGAGTTTCTCCACTAATCTTTGGCTTACAACATTGTTGTCGCTTTCGTAAACGAATGCAACTAAACATGGGTGGCCTTCGATTAAACACCTTGTTCTCTACTATCTTTTCCATAATCTTTTTCTTTACTTCCTTTTCTTTTTATTCAATTTCCCTTCCTTCTGCAGTTTATATTTCTTATTTTTCTATTTTCTCCTTCAACGTATGTTGATACTTCTTGGCTTGTCTTGGTGTCATGAATTTCAAATTCATTTCATGTCCCTCATGCCTCAAATAAAGGGAACGTTTATCAAGATTGAGCGTTTTAAAATGAAGCCGTGCTCATCTCAAAAGAAGATGAGAAGCGTTCGTGGGAGCAATATGACATAATACTTCTTTCACACATTGTCCTGTACTGAATTTGATCTTTGCTTGATTCGGATGAAAGCTTGTTGGTAACTTGAGTTTCTCCACCAATCTTTGGCTTACAACATTGTTGTCGCTTTCGTAAACGAATGCAACTAAACATGGGTGGCCTTCGATTAAACACCTTGTTCTCTACTACCTTTTCCATAATCTTTTTCTTTACTTCCTTTTCTTTTTCTTCAATTTCCCTTCCTTCTGTAGCTTATATTTCTTCTTTTTCTATTCTTTCTTTTTCTATTTTCTCCTTCAACGTATGTTGATCCTTCTTGGCTTGTCTTGGTGTCATAAATTTCAACTTCATTTCATGTCCCTCATTCCTCAAATAAAGGGAACGTTTATCAAGATTGAGCGTTTTAAAATGAAGACATGCCCATCTCCAAAGAAGATGACAAGAGTTCGTGGGAGCAATATCACATAATACTTCTTTCTCACATTGTCCTGTACTGAATTTGATCCTTGCTTGATTCGGATGAAAGCTTGTTTGTAACTTGAGTTTCTCCACCAATCTTTGGCTTACAACATTGTTGTCACTTTCGTAAACGAATGCAACTAAACATGGGTGGCCTACGATTAAACACCTTGTTCTCTACTACATTTTCCATAATCTTTTTCTTCACTTCCTTTTCTTTTTCTTCAATTTCCCTTCCTTCTGGAGTTTACATTTCTTCTTTTTCTATTCTCTCTTTTTCTATTTTCTCCTTCAACGTAGGTTGATCCTTCTTGGCTTGTCTTGGTGTCATGAATTTCAAATTCATTTCATGTCCGTCATGCCTCAAATAAAGGGAACGTTTATCAAGATTGAGCGTTTTAAAATGAAGCCATGCCCATCTCAAAAGAAGATGACAAGAGTTCGTGGGAGCAATATCACATAATACTTCTGTCACACATTGTCTTGTATTGAATTTGATCCTTGCTTGATTCGGATGAAAGCTTGTTGGTAACTTGAGTTTCTCCACTAATCTTCGGCTTACAACATTGTTGTCGCTTTCGTAAACGAATGCAACTAAACATGGGTGGCCTTCGATTAAACACCTTGTTCTCTACTACCTTTTCCATAATCTTTTTCTTTACTTCCTTTTCTTTTTCTTCAATTTCCCTTCCTTCTGAAGTTTATATTTCTTCTTTTTCTATTTTCTCCTTCAACGTATGTTGATCCTTCTTGGCTTGCCTTGGTGTCATAAATTTCAACTTCATTTCATGTCCCTCATTCCTCAAATAAAGGGAACGTTCGTCAAGATTGAGCGTTTTAAAATGAAGCCATGCCCATCTCAAAAGAAGATGACAAGAGTTCGTGGGAGCAATATAACATAATACTTCTTTCAGACATTGTCCTGTACTGAATTTGATCCTTGCTTGATTCGGATGAAAGCTTGTTTGTAACTTGAGTTTCTCCACTAATCTTCGGCTTACAACATTGTTGTCGCTTTCGTAAACGAATGCAACTAAGCATGGGTGGCCTTCGATTAAACACCTTGTTCTCTACTACCTTTTCCATAATCTTTTTCTTTACTTCCTTTTCTTTTTCTTCAATTTCCCTTCCTTCTGCAGTTTATATTTCTTCTTTTTCTATTTTCTCCTTCAACGTATGTTGATCCTTCTTGGCTTGCCTTGGTGTCATAAATTTCAACTTCATTTCATGTCCCTCATTCCTCAAATAAAGGGAACGTTCGTCAAGATTGAGCGTTTTAAAATGAAGCCATGCCCATCTCAAAAGAAGATGACAAGAGTTCGTGGGAGCAATATCACATAATACTTCTTTCAGACATTGTCCTGTACTGAATTTGATCCTTGCTTGATTCGGATGAAAGCTTGTTTGTAACTTGATTTTCTCCACCAATCTTTGGCTTACAACATTGTTGTCGCTTTCGTAAACGAATGCAACTAAACATGGGTGGCCTTCGATTAAACACCTTGTTCTCTACTACCTTTTCCATAATCTTTTTCTTTACTTCCTTTTCTTTTTCTTCAATTTCCCTTCCTTCTGCAGCTTATATTTCTTCTTTTCCTATTCTTTCTTTTTCTATTTTCTCCTTCAACGTAGGTTGATCCTTCTTGGCTTGTCTTGGTGTCATGAATTTCAAATTCATTTCATGTCCCTCATGCCTCAAATAAAGGGAACGTTTATCAAGATTGAGCGTTTTAAAATGAAGCCATGCCCATCTCAAAAGAAGATGACAAGAGTTCGTGGGAGCAATATCACATAATACTTCTGTCACACATTGTCCTGTACTGAATTTGATCTTTGCTTGATTCGGATGAAAGCTTGTTGGTAACTTGAGTTTCTCCACCAATCTTTTGCTTACAACATTGTTGTCGCTTTCGTAAACGAATGCAACTAAACATGGGTGGCCTTCGATTAAACACCTTGTTCTCTACTACCTTTTCCATAATCTTTTTCTTTACTTCCTTTTCTTTTTCTTCAATTTCCCTTCCTTCTGCAGTTTATATTTCTTCTTTTTCTATTTTCTCCTTCAACGTATGTTGATCCTTCTTGGCTTGCCTTGGTGTCATAAATTTCAACTTCATTTCATGTCCCTCATTCCTCAAATAAAGGGAACGTTCGTCAAGATTGAGCGTTTTAAAATGAAGCCATGCCCATCTCAAAAGAAGATGACAAGAGTTCGTGGGAGCAATATCACATAATACTTCTTTCAGACATTGTCCTGTACTGAATTTGATCCTTGCTTGATTCGGATGAAAGCTTGTTGGTAACTTGAGTTTCTCCACCAATCTTTGGCTTACAACATTGTTGTCGCTTACGTAAACGAATGCAACTAAACATGGGTGGCCTTCGATTAAACACCTTGTTCTCTACTACCTTTTCCATAATCTTTTTCTTTACTTCCTTTTCTTTTTCTTCAATTTCCCTTCCTTCTGCAGCTTATATTTCTTCTTTTTCTATTCTTTCTTTTTCTATTTTCTCCTTCAACGTATGTTGATCCTTCTTGGCTTGTCTTGGTGTCATAAATTTCAACTTCATTTCATGTCCCTCATTCCTCAAATAAAGGGAACGTTTATCAAGATTGAGCGTTTTAAAATGAAGCCATGCCCATCTCAAAAGAAGATGACAAGAGTTCGTGGGAGCAATATCACATAATACTTCTTTCAGACATTGTCCTGTACTGAATTTGATCCTTGCTTGATTCGGATGAAAGCTTGTTGGTAACTTGAGTTTCTCCACCAATCTTTGGCTTACAACATTGTTGTCGCTTTCGTAAACGAATGCAACTAAACATGGGTGGCCTTCGATTAAACACCTTGTTCTCTACTACCTTTTCCATAATCTTTTTCTTTACTTCCTTTTCTTTTTCTTCAATTTCCCTTCCTTCTACAGCTTATATTTCTTCTTTTTCTATTCTTTCTTTTTCTATTTTCTCCTTCAACGTATGTTGATCCTTCTTGGCTTGCCTTGGTGTCATAAATTTCAACTTCATTTCATGTCCCTCATTCCTCAAAGAAAGGGAACGTTCGTCAAGATTGAGCGTTTTAAAATGAAGACATGCCCATCTCAAAAGAAGATGACAAGAGTTCGTGGGAGCAATATCACATAATACTTCTTTCACACATTGTCCTGTACTGAATTTGATCCTTGCTTGATTCGGATGAAAGCTTGTTGGTAAGTTGAGTTTCTCCACCAATCTTTGGCTTATAACATTGTTGTCGCTTTCGTAAACAAATGCAACTAAACATGGGTGGCCTTCGATTAAACACCTTGTTCTCTACTACCTTTTCCATAATCTTTTTCCTCAATTTCCCTTCCTTCTGCAGTTTATATTTCTTTTTTTTCTATTCTTTCTTTTTCTATTTTCTCCTTCAACGTATGTTGATCCTTCTTGGCTTGTCTTGGTATCATGAATTTCAAATTCATTTCATGTCCCTCATGCCTCAAATAAAGGGAACGTTTATCAAGATTGAGCGTTTTAAAATGAAGCCATGCCCATCTCAAAAGAAGATGGCAAGAGTTCGTGGGAGCAATATCACATAATACTTCTTTCACACATTGTCCTGTACTGAATTTGGTCCTTGCTTGATTCGGATGAAAGCTTGTTGGTACCTTGAGTTTCTCCACCAATCTTTGGCTGACAACATTGTTGTCGCTTTCGTAAACGAATGCAACTAAACATGGGTGGTCTTCAATTAAACACCTTGTTTTCTACTACCTTTTCCATAATCTTTTTCTTCACTTCCTTTTCTTTTTCTTCAATTTCCCTTCCTTCTGCAGTTTATATTTCTTCTTTTTCTATTCTTTCTTTTTCTATTTTCTCCTTCAACGTATGTTGATGCTTCTTGGCTTGTCTTGGTATCATGAATTTCAAATTCATTTCATGTCCCTCATGCCTCAAATAAAGGGAACGTTTATCAAGATTGAGCGTTTTAAAATGAAGCCATGCCCATCTCAAAAGAAGATGACAAGAGTTCGTGGGAGCAATATCACATAATACTTCTTTCACACATTGTCCTGTACTGAATTTGATCCTTGCTTGATTCGGATGAAAGCTTGTTTGTAACTTGAGTTTCTCCACTAATCTTCGGCTTATAACATTGTTGTCGCTTTCGTAAACGAATGCAACTAAACATGGGTGGCCTTCGATTAAACACCTTGTTCTCTACTACCTTTTCCATAATCTTTTTCTTTACTTCCTTTTCTTTTTATTCAATTTCCCTTCCTTCTGCAGTTTATATTTCTTCTTTTTCTATTTTCTCCTTCAACGTATGTTGATACTTCTTGGCTTGTCTTGGTGTCATGAATTTCAAATTCATTTCATGTCCCTCATGCCTCAAATAAAGGGAACGTTTATCAAGATTGAGCGTTTTAAAATGAAGCCGTGCTCATCTCAAAAGAAGATGAGAAGCGTTCGTGGGAGCAATATGACATAATACTTCTTTCACACATTGTCCTGTACTGAATTTGATCTTTGCTTGATTCGGATGAAAGCTTGTTGGTAACTTGAGTTTCTCCACCAATCTTTGGCTTACAACATTGTTGTCGCTTTCGTAAACGAATGCAACTAAACATGGGTGGCCTTCGATTAAACACCTTGTTCTCTACTACCTTTTCCATAATCTTTTTCTTTACTTCCTTTTCTTTTTCTTCAATTTCCCTTCCTTCTGTAGCTTATATTTCTTCTTTTTCTATTCTTTCTTTTTCTATTTTCTCCTTCAACGTATGTTGATCCTTCTTGGCTTGTCTTGGTGTCATAAATTTCAACTTCATTTCATGTCCCTCATTCCTCAAATAAAGGGAACGTTTATCAAGATTGAGCGTTTTAAAATGAAGACATGCCCATCTCAAAAGAAGATGACAAGAGTTCGTGGGAGCAATATCACATAATACTTCTTTCACACATTGTCCTGTACTGAATTTGATCCTTGCTTGATTCGGAAGAAAGCTTGTTGGTAACTTGAGTTTCTCCACCAGTCTTTGGCTTACAACATTGTTGTCGCTTTCGTAAACGAATGCAAGTAAACATGGGTGGCTTTCGATTAAACACCTTGTTCTCTACTACCTTTTCCATAATCTTTTTCTTTACTTCCTTTTCTTTTTCTTCAATTTCCCTTCCTTCTGTAGTTTATTTTTCTTCTTTTTCTATTCTTTCTTTTTCTATTTTCTCCTTCAACGTATGTTGATCATTCTTGGCTTGTCTTGGTGTCATAAATTTGATCATTATTTCATGTCCCTCATGCCTCAAATAAAGGGAACGTTCATCAAGATTGAGCATTGTAAAATGAAGCCATGCCCATCTCAAAAGAAGATGACAAGGATTCGTGGGAGCAATATCACATAATACTTCTTTCAAACATTGTCCTGTACTGAATTTGATCCTTGCTTGATTCGGATGAAAGCTTGTTGGTAACTTGAGTTGCTCCACTAATCTTTGGCTTAGAACATTGTTGTCGCTTTCGTAAACGAATGCAACTAAACATGGGTGGCCTTCGATTAAACACCTTGTTCTCTACTACCTTTTCCATAATCTTTTTCTTTACTTCCTTTTCTTTTTCTTCAATTTCCCTTCCTTCTGCAGTTTATATTTCTTCTTTTTCTATTCTTTCTTTTTCTATTTTCTCGTTCAACGTATGTTGATCCTTCTTGGCTTGCCTTGGTGTCATAAATTTCAACTTCATTTCATGTCCCTCATTCCTCAAATAAAGGGAACGTTCATCAAGATTGAGCGTTTTAAAATCAAGCCATGCCCATCTCAAAAGAAGATGACAAGAGTTCGTGGGAGCAATATCACATAATACTTCTTTCTCACATTGTCCTGTACTGAATTTGATCCTTGCTTGATTCGGATGAAAGCTTGTTTGTAACTTGAGTTTCTCCACCAATCTTTGGCTGACAACATTGTTGTCGCTTTCGTAAACGAATGCAACTAAACATGGGTGGCCTACGATTAAACACCTTGTTCTCTACTACATTTTCCATAATCTTTTTCTTCACTTCCTTTTCTTTTTCTTCAATTTCCCTTCCTTCTGGAGTTTACATTTCTTCTTTTTCTATTCTCTCTTTTTCTATTTTCTCCTTCAACGTAGGTTGATCCTTCTTGGCTTGTCTTGGTGTCATGAATTTCAAATTCATTTCATGTCCGTCATGCCTCAAATAAAGGGAACGTTTATCAAGATTGAGCGTTTTAAAATGAAGCCATGCCCATCTCAAAAGAAGATGACAAGAGTTCGTGGGAGCAATATCACATAATACTTCTGTCACACATTGTCTTGTATTGAATTTGATCCTTGCTTGATTCGGATGAAAGCTTGTTGGTAACTTGAGTTTTCCCACTAATCTTCGGCTTACAACATTGTTGTCGCTTTCGTAAACGAATGCAACTAAACATGGGTGGCCTTCGATTAAACACCTTGTTCTCTACTACCTTTTCCATAATCTTTTTCTTTACTTCCTTTTCTTTTTCTTCAATTTCCCTTCCTTCTGCAGTTTATATTTGTTCTTTTTCTATTTTCTCCTTCAACGTATGTTGATCCTTCTTGGCTTGCCTTGGTGTCATAAATTTCAACTTCATTTCATGTCCCTCATTCCTCAAATAAAGGGAACGTTCGTCAAGATTGAGCGTTTTAAAATGAAGCCATGCCCATCTCAAAAGAAGATGACAAGAGTTCGTGGGAGCAATATCACATAATACTTCTTTCAGACATTGTCCTGTACTGAATTTGATCCTTGCTTGATTCGGATGAAAGCTTGTTGGTAACTTGAGTTTCTCCACCAATCTTTGGCTTACAATATTGTTGTCGCTTTCGTAAACGAATGCAACTAAACATGGGTGGCCTTCGATTAAACACCTTGTTCTCTACTACCTTCTCCATAATCTTTTTCTTTACTTCCTTTTCTTTTTATTCAATTTTCCTTCTTTCTGCAGTTTATATTTCTTCTTTTTCTATTTTCTCCTTCAACGTATGTTGATCCTTCTTGGCTTGCCTTGGTGTCATAAATTTCAACTTCATTTCATGTCCCTCATTCCTCAAATAAAGGGAACGTTCATCAGGATTGAGCGTTTTAAAATGAAGCCATGCCCATCTCAAAAGAAGATGACAAGAGTTCGTGGGAGCAATATCACATAATACTTCTTTCAGACATTGTCCTGTACTGAATTTGATCCTTGCTTGATTCGGATGAAAGCTTGTTGGTAACTTGAGTTTCTCCACCAATCTTTGGCTTACAACATTGTTGTCGCTTTCGTAAACGAATGCAACTAAACATGGGTGGCCTTCGATTAAACACCTTGTTCTCTACTACCTTTTCCATAATCTTTTTCTTTACGTCCTTTTCTTTTTCTTCAATTTCCCTTCCTTCTGCAGCTTATATTTCTTCTTTTTCTATTCTTTCTTTTTCTATTTTCTCCTTCAACGTATGTTGATACTTCTTGGCTTGCCTTGGTGTCATAAATTTCAACTTCATTTCATGTCCCTCATTCCTCAAATAAAGGGAACGTTCATCACGATTGAGCGTTTTAAAATGAAGCCATGCCCATCTCAAAAGAAGATGACAAGAGTTCGTGGGAGCAATATCACATAATACTTCTTTCACACATTGTCCTGTACTGAATTTGATCCTTGCTTGATTCGGATGAAAGCTTGTTGGTAACTTGATTTTCTCCACGAATCTTTGGCTTACAACATTGTTGTCGCTTTCGTAAACAAATGCAACTAAACATGGGTGGCCTTCGATTAAACATCTTGTTCTCTACTACCTTTTCCATAATCTTTTTCTTCAATTTCCCTTCCTTCTGCAGTTTATATTTCTTTTTTTTCTATTCTTTCTTTTTTTATTTTCTCGTTCAACGTATGTTGATCCTTCTCCGCTTGCCTTGGTGTCACAAATTTCAACTTCATTTCATGTCCCTCATTCCTCAAATAAAGGGAACGTTCATCAAGATTGAGCGTTTTAAAATGAAGCCATGCCCATCTCAAAAGAAGATGACAAGAGTTCAAGGGAGCAATATCACATAATACTTCTGTCACACATTGTCCTGTATTGAATTTGATCCTTGCTTGATTGGAATGAAAGCTTGTTGGTAACTTGAGTTTCTCCACTAATCTTTGGCTTACAACATTGTTGTCGCTTTCGTAATCGAATGCAACTAAACATGGGTGGCCTTCGATTAAACACCTTGTTCTCTACTACCTTTTCCATAATCTTTTTCTTTACTTGCTTTTCTTTTTCTTCAATTTCCCTTCCTTCTCCAGTTTATATTTCTTTTTTTTCTATTCTTTCTTTTTCTATTTTCTCCTTCAAAGTATGTTGATACTTCTTGGCTTGTCTTGGTGTCATGAATTTCAAATTCATTTCATGTCCCTCATGCCTCAAATAAAGGGAACGTTTATCAAGATTGAGCGTTTTAAAATGAAGTCATGCCCATCTCAAAAGAAGATGGCAAGAGCTCGTGGGAGCAATATCACATAATACTTCTTTCACACATTGTCCTGTACTGAATTTGGTCCTTGCTTGATTCGGATGAAAGCTTGTTGGTACCTTGAGTTTCTCCACCAATCTTTGGCTTACAACATTGTTGTCGCTTTCGTAAACAAATGCAACTAAACAGGGGTGGCCTTCGATTAAACACCTTGTTTTCTACTACCTTTTCCATAATCTTTTTCTTTACTTCCTTTTCTTTTTCTTCAATTTGCCTTCCTTCTGCAGCTTATATTTCTTCTTTTTCTATTCTTTCTTTTTCTATTTTCTCCTTCAACGTATGTTGATCCTTCTTGGCTTGTCTTGGTGTCATAAATTTCAACTTCATTTCATGTCCCTCATTCCTCAAATAAAGGGAACGTTTATCAAGATTGAGCGTTTTAAAATGAAGACATGCCCATCTCAAAAGAAGATGACAAGAGTTCGTGGGAGCAATATCACATAATACTTCTTTCACACATTGTCCTGTACTGAATTTGATCTTTGCTTGATTCGGATGAAAGCTTGTTGGTAACTTGAGTTTCTCCACTAATCTTCGGCTTACAACATTGTTGTCGCTTTCGTAAACGAATGCAAGTAAACATGGGTGGCTTTCGATTAAACACCTTGTTCTCTACTACCTTTTCCATAATCTTTTTCTTTACTTCCTTTTCTTTTTCTTCAATTTCCCTTCCTTCTGCAGTTTATTTTTCTTCTTTTTCTATTCTTTCTTTTTCTATTTTCTCCTTCAACGTATGTTGATCCTTCTTGGCTTGTCTTGGTGTCATGAATTTCAAATTTATTTCTTGTCCCTCAAGCCTCAAATAAAGGGAACATTCATCAAGATTGAGCGTTTTAAAATGAAGCCATGCCCATCTCAAAAGAAGATGACAAGAGTTCGAGGGAGCAATATCACATAATACTTCTTTCACACATTGTCATGTACTGAATTTGATCCTTGCTTGATTCGGATGAAAGCTTGTTGGTAAGTTGAGTTTCTCCACCAATCTTTGGCTTACAACATTGTTGTCGCTTTCGTAAACGAATGCAAGTAAACATGGGTGGCTTTCGATTAAACACCTTGTTCTCTACTACCTTTTCCATAATCTTTTTCTTTACTTCCTTTTCTTTTTCTTCAATTTCCCTTCCTTCTGCAGTTTATTTTTCTTCTTTTTCTATTCTTTCTTTTTCTATTTTCTCCTTCAACGTATGTTGATCATTCTTGGCTTGTCTTGGTGTCATAAATTTGATCATTATTTCATGTCCCTCATGCCTCAAATAAAGGGAACGTTCATCAAGATTGAGCATTGTAAAATGAAGCCATGCCCATCTCAAAAGAAGATGACAAGGATTCGTGGGAGCAATATCACATAATACTTCTTTCAAACATTGTCCTGTACTGAATTTGATCCATGCTTGATTCGGATGAAAGCTTGTTGGTAACTTGAGTTTCTCCACCAATCTTTGGCTTAGAACATTGTTGTCGCTTTCGTAAACGAATGCAACTAAACATGGGTGGCCTTCGATTAAACACCTTGTTCTCTACTACCTTTTCCATAATCTTTTTCTTTACTTCCTTTTCTTTTTATTCAATTTCCCTTCCTTCTGCAGTTTATATTTCTTCTTTTTCTATTTTCTCCTTCAACGTATGTTGATACTTCTTGGCTTGTCTTGGTGTCATGAATTTCAAATTCATTTCATGTCCCTCATGCCTCAAATAAAGGGAACGTTTATCAAGATTGAGCGTTTTAAAATGAAGCCGTGCTCATCTCAAAAGAAGATGAGAAGCGTTCGTGGGAGCAATATGACATAATACTTCTTTCACACATTTTCCTGTACTGAATTTGATCTTTGCTTGATTCGGATGAAAGCTTGTTGGTAACTTGAGTTTCTCCACCAATCTTTGGCTTACAACATTGTTGTCGCTTTCGTAAACGAATGCAACTAAACATGGGTGGCCTTCGATTAAACACCTTGTTCTCTACTACCTTTTCCATAATCTTTTTCTTTACTTCCTTTTCTTTTTCTTCAATTTCCCTTCCTTCTGTAGCTTATATTTCTTCTTTTTCTATTCTTTCTTTTTCTATTTTCTCTTTCAACGTATGTTGATCCTTCTTGGCTTGTCTTGGTGTCATAAATTTCAACTTCATTTCATGTCCCTCATTCCTCAAATAAAGGGAACGTTTATCAAGATTGAGCGTTTTAAAATGAAGACATGCCCATCTCAAAAGAAGATGACAAGAGTTCGTGGGAGCAATATCACATAATACTTCTTTCTCACATTGTTCTGTACTGAATTTGATCCTTGCTTGATTCGGATGAAAGCTTGTTTGTAACTTGATTTTCTCCACCAATCTTTGGCTTACAACATTGTTGTCGCTTTCGTAAACGAATGCAACTAAACATGGGTGGCCTACGATTAAACACCTTGTTCTCTACTACCTTTTCCATAATCTTTTTCTTCACTTCCTTTTCTTTTTCTTCAATTTCCCTTCCTTCTGGAGTTTACATTTCTTCTTTTTCTATTCTTTCTTTTTCTATTTTCTCCTTCAACGTAGGTTGATCCTTCTTGGCTTCTCTTGGTGTCATGAATTTCAAATTCATTTCATGTCCCTCATGCCTCAAATAAAGGGAACGTTTATCAAGATTGAGCGTTTTAAAATGAAGCCATGCCCATCTCAAAAGAAGATGACAAGAGTTCGTGGGAGCAATATCACATAATACTTCTGTCACACATTGTCTTGTATTGAATTTGATCCTTCCTTGATTCGGATGAAAGCTTGTTGGTAACTTGAGTTTCTCCACTAATAGTTGGCTTACAACATTGTTGTCGCTTTCGTAAACGAATGCAACTAAACATGGGTGGCCTTCGATTAAACACCTTGTTTTCTACTACCTTTTCCATAATCTTTTTCTTTACTTGCTTTTCTTTTTCTTCAATTTCCCTTCCTTCTGCAGCTTATATTTCTTCTTTTTCTATTCTTTCTTTTTCTATTTTCTCCTTCAACGTAGGTTGATCTTTCTTGGCTTGTCTTGGTGTCATGAATTTCAAATTCATTTCATGTCCCTCATGCCTCAAATAAAGGGAACGTTTATCAAGATTGAGCGTTTTAAAATGAAGCCATGCCCATCTCAAAAGAAGATGACAAGAGTTCGTGGGAGCAATATCACATAATACTTCTGTCACACATTGTCTTGTATTGAATTTGATCCTTCCTTGATTCGGATGAAAGCTTGTTGGTAACTTGAGTTTCTCCACTAATAGTTGGCTTACAACATTGTTGTCGCTTTCGTAAACGAATGCAACTAAACATGGGTGGCCTTCGATTAAACACCTTGTTTTCTACTACCTTTTCCATAATCTTTTTCTTCACTTCCTTTTCTTTTTCTTCAATTTCCCTTCCTTCTGCAGTTTATATTTCTTCTTTTTCTATTCTTTCTTTTTCTATTTTCTCCTTCAACGTATGTTGATCCTTCTTGGCTTGTCTTGGTATCATGAATTTCAAATTCATTTCATGTCTCTCATGCCTCAAATAAAGGGAACGTTTATCAAGATTGAGCGTTTTAAAATGAAGTCATGCCCATCTCAAAAGAAGATGACAAGAGTTCGTGGGAGCAATATCACATAATACTTCTTTCACACATTGTCCTGTACTAAATTTGATCCTTGCTTGATTCGGATGAAAGCTTGTTGGTAACTTGAGTTTCTCCACCAATCTTTGGCTTATAACATTGTTGTCGCTTTCGTAAACAAATGCAACTAAACATGGGTGGCCTTCGATTAAACACCTTGTTCTCTACTACCTTTTCCATAATCTTTTTCTTCAATTTCCCTTCCTTCTGCAGTTTATATTTCTTTTTTTTATATTTTTTCTTTTTTTATTTTCTCCTTCAACGTATGTTGATACTTCTTGGCTTGTCTTGGTGTCATGAATTTCAAATTCATTTCATGTCCCTCATGCCTCAAATAAAGGGAACGTTTATCAAGATTGAGCGTTTTAAAATGAAGCCGTGCTCATCTCAAAAGAAGATGGCAAGAGTTCGTGGGAGCAATATCACATAATACTTCTTTCACACATTGTCCTGTACTGAATTTGGTCCTTGCTTGATTCGGATGAAAGCTTGTTGGTACCTTGAGTTTCTCCACCAATCTTTGGCTGACAACATTGTTGTCGCTTTCGTAAACAAATGCAACTAAACAGGGATGGCCTTCGATGAAACACCTTGTTCTCTACTACCTTTTCCATAATCTTTTTCTTTACTTCCTTTTCTTTTTCTTCAATTTGCCTTCCTTCTGCAGCTTATATTTCTTCTTTTTCTATTCTTTCTTTTTCTATTTTCTCCTTCAACGTATGTTGATCCTTCTTGGCTTGTCTTGGTGTCATAAATTTTAACTTCATTTCATGTCCCTCATTCCTCAAATAAAGGGAACGTTTATCAAGATTGAGCGTTTTAAAATGAAGCCATGCCCATCTCAAAAGAAGATGACAAGAGTTCGTGGGAGCAATATCACATAATACTTCTTTCACACATTGTCCTGTACTGAATTTGATCCTTGCTTGATTCGGATGAAAGCTTGTTGGTAACTTGATTTTCTCCACCAATCTTTGGCTTACAACATTGTTGTCGCTTTCGTAAACAAATGCAACTAAACATGGGTGGCCTTCGATTAAACATCTTGTTCTCTACTACCTTTTCCATAATCTTTTTCTTCAATTTCCCTTCCTTCTGCAGTTTATATTTCTTTTTTTTCTATTCTTTCTTTTTTTATTTTCTCGTTCAACGTATGTTGATCCTTCTTCGCTTGCCTTGGTGTCACAAATTTCAACTTCATTTCATGTCCCTCATTCCTCAAATAAAGGGAACGTTCATCAAGATTGAGCGTTTTAAAATGAAGCCATGCCCATCTCAAAAGAAGATGACAAGAGTTCAAGGGAGCAATATCACATAATACTTCTGTCACACATTGTCCTGTATTGAATTTGATCCTTGCTTGATTGGAATGAAAGCTTGTTGGTAACTTGAGTTTCTCCACTAATCTTTGGCTTACAACATTGTTGTCGCTTTCGTAATCGAATGCAACTAAACATGGGTGGCCTTCGATTAAACACCTTGTTCTCTACTACCTTTTCCATAATCTTTTTCTTTACTTGCTTTTCTTTTTCTTCAATTTCCCTTCCTTCTCCAGTTTATATTTCTTTTTTTTCTATTCTTTCTTTTTCTATTTTCTCCTTCAAAGTATGTTGATACTTCTTGGCTTGTCTTGGTGTCATGAATTTCAAATTCATTTCATGTCCCTCATGCCTCAAATAAAGGGAACGTTTATCAAGATTGAGCGTTTTAAAATGAAGTCATGCCCATCTCAAAAGAAGATGGCAAGAGTTCGTGGGAGCAATATCACATAATACTTCTTTCACACATTGTCCTGTACTGAATTTGGTCCTTGCTTGATTCGGATGAAAGCTTGTTGGTACCTTGAGTTTCTCCACCAATCTTTGGCTTACAACATTGTTGTCGCTTTCGTAAACAAATGCAACTAAACAGGGGTGGCCTTCGATTAAACACCTTGTTCTCTACTACCTTTTCCATAATCTTTTTCTTTACTTCCTTTTCTTTTTCTTCAATTTGCCTTCCTTCTGCAGCTTATATTTCTTCTTTTTCTATTCTTTCTTTTTCTATTTTCTCCTTCAACGTATGTTGATCCTTCTTGGCTTGTCTTGGTGTCATAAATTTCAACTTCATTTCATGTCCCTCATTCCTCAAATAAAGGGAACGTTTATCAAGATTGAGCGTTTTAAAATGAAGCCATGCCCATCTCAAAAGAAGATGACAAGAGTTCGTGGGAGCAATATCACATAATACTTCTTTCACACATTGTCCTGTACTGAATTTGATCCTTGCTTGATTCGGATGAAAGCTTGTTGGTAACTTGATTTTCTCCACCAATCTTTGGCTTACAGCATTGTTGTCGCTTTCGTAAACAAATGCAACTAAACATGGGTGGCCTTCGATTAAACATCTTGTTCTCTACTACCTTTTCCATAATCTTTTTCTTCAATTTCCCTTCCTTCTGCAGTTTATATTTCTTTTTTTTTCTATTCTTTCTTTTTTTATTTTCTCGTTCAACGTATGTTGATCCTTCTTCGCTTGCCTTGGTGTCACAAATTTCAACTTCATTTCATGTCCCTCATTCCTCAAATAAAGGGAACGTTCATCAAGATTGAGCGTTTTAAAATGAAGCCATGCCCATCTCAAAAGAAGATGACAAGAGTTCAAGGGAGCAATATCACATAATACTTCTGTCACACATTGTCCTGTATTGAATTTGATCCTTGCTTGATTGGAATGAAAGCTTGTTGGTAACTTGAGTTTCTCCACTAATCTTTGGCTTACAACATTGTTGTGGCTTTCGTAATCGAATGCAACTAAACATGGGTGGCCTTCGATTAAACACCTTGTTCTCTACTACCTTTTCCATAATCTTTTTCTTTACTTGCTTTTCTTTTTCTTCAATTTCCCTTCCTTCTCCAGTTTATATTTCTTTTTTTTCTATTCTTTCTTTTTCTATTTTCTCCTTCAAAGTATGTTGATACTTCTTGGCTTGTCTTGGTGTCATGAATTTCAAATTCATTTCATGTCCCTCATGCCTCAAATAAAGGGAACGTTTATCAAGATTGAGCGTTTTAAAATGAAGTCATGCCCATCTCAAAAGAAGATGGCAAGAGTTCGTGGGAGCAATATCACATAATACTTCTTTCACACATTGTCCTGTACTGAATTTGGTCCTTGCTTGATTCGGATGAAAGCTTGTTGGTACCTTGAGTTTCTCCACCAATCTTTGGCTTACAACATTGTTGTCGCTTTCGTAAACAAATGCAACTAAACAGGGGTGGCCTTCGATTAAACACCTTGTTCTCTACTACCTTTTCCATAATCTTTTTCTTTACTTCCTTTTCTTTTTCTTCAATTTGCCTTCCTTCTGCAGCTTATATTTCTTCTTTTTCTATTCTTTCTTTTTCTATTTTCTCCTTCAACGTATGTTGATCCTTCTTGGCTTGTCTTGGTGTCATAAATTTCAACTTCATTTCATGTCCCTCATTCCTCAAATAAAGGGAACGTTTATCAAGATTGAGCGTTTTAAAATGAAGCCATGCCCATCTCAAAAGAAGATGACAAGAGTTCGTGGGAGCAATATCACATAATACTTCTTTCACACATTGTCCTGTACTGAATTTGATCCTTGCTTGATTCGGATGAAAGCTTGTTGGTAACTTGATTTTCTCCACCAATCTTTGGCTTACAGCATTGTTGTCGCTTTCGTAAACAAATGCAACTAAACATGGGTGGCCTTCGATTAAACATCTTGTTCTCTACTACCTTTTCCATAATCTTTTTCTTCAATTTCCCTTCCTTCTGCAGTTTATATTTCTTTTTTTTTCTATTCTTTCTTTTTTTATTTTCTCGTTCAACGTATGTTGATCCTTCTTCGCTTGCCTTGGTGTCACAAATTTCAACTTCATTTCATGTCCCTCATTCCTCAAATAAAGGGAACGTTCATCAAGATTGAGCGTTTTAAAATGAAGTCATGCCCATCTCAAAAGAAGATGGCAAGAGTTCGTGGGAGCAATATCACATAATACTTCTTTCACACATTGTCCTGTACTGAATTTGGTCCTTGCTTGATTCGGATGAAAGCTTGTTGGTACCTTGAGTTTCTCCACCAATCTTTGGCTTACAACATTGTTGTCGCTTTCGTAAACAAATGCAACTAAACAGGGGTGGCCTTCGATTAAACACCTTGTTCTCTACTACCTTTTCCATAATCTTTTTCTTTACTTCCTTTTCTTTTTCTTCAATTTGCCTTCCTTCTGCAGCTTATATTTCTTCTTTTTCTATTCTTTCTTTTTCTATTTTCTCCTTCAACGTATGTTGATCCTTCTTGGCTTGTCTTGGTGTCATAAATTTCAACTTCATTTCATGTCCCTCATTCCTCAAATAAAGGGAACGTTTATCAAGATTGAGCGTTTTAAAATGAAGCCATGCCCATCTCAAAAGAAGATGACAAGAGTTCGTGGGAGCAATATCACATAATACTTCTTTCACACATTGTCCTGTACTGAATTTGATCCTTGCTTGATTCGGATGAAAGCTTGTTGGTAACTTGATTTTCTCCACCAATCTTTGGCTTACAGCATTGTTGTCGCTTTCGTAAACAAATGCAACTAAACATGGGTGGCCTTCGATTAAACATCTTGTTCTCTACTACCTTTTCCATAATCTTTTTCTTCAATTTCCCTTCCTTCTGCAGTTTATATTTCTTTTTTTTTCTATTCTTTCTTTTTTTATTTTCTCGTTCAACGTATGTTGATCCTTCTTCGCTTGCCTTGGTGTCACAAATTTCAACTTCATTTCATGTCCCTCATTCCTCAAATAAAGGGAACGTTCATCAAGATTGAGCGTTTTAAAATGAAGCCATGCCCATCTCAAAAGAAGATGACAAGAGTTCAAGGGAGCAATATCACATAATACTTCTGTCACACATTGTCCTGTATTGAATTTGATCCTTGCTTGATTGGAATGAAAGCTTGTTGGTAACTTGAGTTTCTCCACTAATCATTGGCTTACAACATTGTTGTCGCTTTCGTAATCGAATGCAACTAAACATGGGTGGCCTTCGATTAAACACCTTGTTCTCTACTACCTTTTCCATAATCTTTTTCTTTACTTGCTTTTCTTTTTCTTCAATTTCCCTTCCTTCTCCAGTTTATATTTCTTTTTTTTCTATTCTTTCTTTTTCTATTTTCTCCTTCAAAGTATGTTGATACTTCTTGGCTTGTCTTCGTGTCATGAATTTCAAATTCATTTCATGTCCCTCATGCCTCAAATAAAGGGAACGTTTATCAAGATTGAGCGTTTTAAAATGAAACCATGCGCATCTCAAAAGAAGATGACAAGAGTTCGTGGGAGCAATATCACATAATACTTCTTTCACACATTGTCCTGTACTGAATTTGATCCTTGCTTGATTCGGAAGAAAGCTTGTTGGTAACTTGAGTTTCTCCACCAATCTTTGGCTTACAACATTGTTGTCGCTTTCGTAAACGAATGCAACTAAACATGGATGGCCTTCAATTAAACACCTTGTTCTCTACTACCTTTTCCATAATCTTTTTCTTTACTTCCTTTTCTTTTTCTTCAATTTCCCTTCCTTCTGCAGTTTATTTTTCTTCTTTTTCTATTCTTTCTTTCTCTATTTTCTCCTTCAACGTATGTTGATCCTTCTTGGCTTGTCTTGGTGTCATGAATTTCAAATTTATTTCTTGTCCCTCAAGCCTCAAATAAAGGGAACATTCATCAAGATTGAGCGTTTTAAAATGAAGCCATGCCCATCTCAAAAGAAGATGACAAGAGTTCGAGGGAGCAATATCACATAATACTTCTTTCACACATTGTCATGTACTGAATTTGATCCTTGCTTGATTCGGATGAAAGCTTGTTGGTAAGTTGAGTTTCTCCACCAATCTTTGGCTTACAACATTGTTGTCGCTTTCGTAAACGAATGCAAGTAAACATGGGTGGCTTTCGATTAAACACCTTGTTCTCTACTACCTTTTCCATAATCTTTTTCTTTACTTCCTTTTCTTTTTCTTCAATTTCCCTTCCTTCTGCAGTTTATTTTTCTTCTTTTTCTATTCTTTCTTTTTCTATTTTCTCCTTCAACGTATGTTGATCATTCTTGGCTTGTCTTGGTGTCATAAATTTGATCATTATTTCATGTCCCTCATGTCTCAAATAAAGGGAACGTTCATCAAGATTGAGCATTGTAAAATGAAGCCATGCCCATCTCAAAAGAAGATGACAAGGATTCGTGGGAGCAATATCACATAATACTTCTTTCAAACATTGTCCTGTACTGAATTTGATCCTTGCTTGATTCGGATGAAAGCTTGTTGGTAACTTGAGTTTCTCCACCAATCTTTGGCTTAGAACATTGTTGTCGCTTTCGTAAACGAATGCAACTAAACATGGGTGGCCTTCGATTAAACACCTTGTTCTCTACTACCTTTTCCATAATCTTTTTCTTTACTTCCTTTTCTTTTTCTTCAATTTCCCTTCCTTCTGCAGTTTATATTTCTTCTTTTTCTATTCTTTCTTTTTCTATTTTCTCGTTTAACGTATGTTGATCCTTCTTCGCTTGCCTTGGTGTCATAAATTTCAACTTCATTTCATGTCCCTCATTCCTCAAATAAAGGGAACGTTCATCAAGATTGAGCGTTTGAAAATGAAGCCATGCCCATCTCAAAAGAAGAGGACAAGAGTTCAAGGGAGCACTATCACACAATACTTCTGTCACACATTGTCCTGTATTGAATTTGATCCTTGCTTGATTGGGATGAAAGCTTGTTGGTAACTTGAGTTTCTCCACTAATCTTTGGCTTATAACATTGTTGTCGCTTTCGTAATCGAATGCAACTAAACATGGGTGGCCTTCGATTAAACACCTTGTTCTCTACTACCTTTTCCATAATCTTTTTCTTTACTTGCTTTTCTTTTTCTTCAATTTCCCTTCCTTCTCCAGTTTATATTTCTTTTTTTTCTATTCTTTCTTTTTCTATTTTCTCCTTCAAAGTATGTTGATACTTCTTGGCTTGTCTTGGTGTCATGAATTTCAAATTCATTTCATGTCCCTCATGCCTCAAATAAAGGGAACGTTTATCAAGATTGAGCGTTTTAAAATGAAACCATGCGCATCTCAAAAGAAGATGACAAGAGTTCGTGGGAGCAATATCACATAATACTTCTTTCACACATTGTCCTATACTGAATTTGATCCTTTCTTGATTCGGAAGAAAGCTTGTTGGTAACTTGAGTTTCTCCACCAATCTTTGGCTTACAACATTGTTGTCGCTTTCGTAAACGAATGCAAGTAAACATGGGTGGCTTTCGATTAAACACCTTGTTCTCTACTACCTTTTCCATAATCTTTTTCTTTACTTCCTTTTCTTTTTCTTCAATTTCCCTTCCTTCTGCAGTTTATTTTTCTTCTTTTTCTATTCTTTCTTTTTCTATTTTCTCCTTCAACGTATGTTGATCCTTCTTGGCTTGTCTTGGTGTCATAAATTTGATCTTTATTTCATGTCCCTCATGCCTCAAATAAAGGGAACGTTCATCAAGATTGAGCATTGTAAAATGAAGCCATGCCCATCTCCAAAGAAGATGACAAGGATTCGTGGGAGCAATATCACATAATACTTCTTTCACACATTGTCCTGTACTGAATTTGATCCTTGCTTGATTCGGATGAAAGCTTGTTGGTAAGTTGAGTTTCTCCACCAATCTTTGGCTTACAACATTGTTTTCGCTTTCGTAAACGAATGCAACTAAACATGGGTGGCTTTCGATTAAACACCTTGTTCTCTACTACCTTTTCCATAATCTTTTTCTTTACTTCCTTTTCTTTTTCTTCAATATCCCTTCCTTCTGCAGTTTATTTTTCTTCTTTTACTATTCTTTCTTTTTCTATTTTCTCCTTCAACGTATGTTGGTCCTTCTTGGCTTCTCTTGGTGTCATAAATTTCAACTTCATTTCATGTCCCTCATTCGTCAAATAAAGGGAACGTTTATCAAGATTGAGCGTTTTAAAATGAAGCCATGCCCATCTCAAAAGAAGATGACAAGAGTTCGTGGGAGCAATATCACATAATACTTCTTTCACACATTGCCTGTACTGAATTTGATCCTTGCTTGATTCGGATGAAAGCTTGTTGGTAACTTGATTTTCTCCACCAATCTTTGGCTTACAACATTGTTGTCGCTTTCGTAAACAAATGCAACTAAACATGGGTGGCCTTCGATTAAACATCTTGTTCTCTACTACCTTTTCCATAATCTTTTTCTTCAATTTCCCTTCCTTTTGCAGTTTATATTTCTTTTTTTTCTATTCTTTCTTTTTTTATTTTCTCGTTCAACGTATGTTGATCCTTCTTGGCTTGTCTTGGTGTCACAAATTTCAACTTCATTTCATGTCCCTCATTCCTCAAATAAAGGGAACGTTCATCAAGATTGAGCGTTTTAAAATGAAGCCATGCCCATCTCAAAAGAAGATAACAAGAGTTCAAGGGAGCTATATCACATAATACTTCTGTCACACATTGTCCTGTATTGAATTTGATCCTTGCTTGATTGGAATGAAAGCTTGTTGGTAACTTGAGTTTCTCCACTAATCTTTGGCTTACAACATTGTTGTCGGTTTCGTAAACGAATGCAAGTAAACATGGGTGGCTTTCGATTAAACACCTTGTTCTCTACTACCTTTTCCATAATCTTTTTCTTTACTTGCTTTTCTTTTTCTTCAATTTCCCTTCCTTCTGCAGTTTATTTTTCTTCTTTTTCTATTCTTTCTTTTTCTATTTTCTCTTTCAATGTATGTTGATCCTTCTTGGCTTCTCTTGGTGTCATAAATTTCAACTTCATTTCATGTCCTTCATGCCTCAAATAAAGGGAACGTTCATCAAGATTGAGCATTGTAAAATGAAGCCATGCCCATCTCAAAAGAAGATGACAAGGGTTCGTGGGAGCAATATCACATAATACTTCTTTCACACATTGTCCTGTACTGAATTTGATCCTTGCTTGATTCGAATGAAAGCTTGTTGGTAAGTTGAGTTTCTCCACCAATCTTTGGCTTACAACATTGTTGTGGCTTTCGTAAACGAATGCAACTAAACATGGATGGCCTTCGATTAAACACCTTGTTCTCTACTACCTTTTCCATAATCTTTTTCTTTACTTCCTTTTCTTTTTCTTCAATTTGCCTTCCTTCTGCAGCTTATATTTCTTCTTTTTCTATTCTTTCTTTTTCTATTTTCTCCTTCAACGTATGTTGATCCTTCTTGGCTTGTCTTGGTGTCATAAATTTCAACTTCATTTCATGTCCCTCATTCCTCAAATAAAGGGAACGTTTATCAAGATTGAGCGTTTTAAAATGAAGCCATGCCCATCTCAAAAGAAGATGACAAGAGTTCGTGGGAGGAATATCACATAATACTTCTTTCACACATTGTCCTGTACTGAATTTGATCCTTGCTTGATTCGGATGAAAGCTTGTTGGTAACTTGATTTTCTCCACCAATCTTTGGCTTACAACATTGTTGTCGCTTTCGTAAACAAATGCAACTAAACATGGGTGGCCTTCGATTAAACATCTTGTTCTCTACTACCTTTTCCATAATCTTTTTCTTCAATTTCCCTTCCTTCTGCAGTTTATATTTCTTTTTTTTCTATTCTTTCTTTTTTTATTTTCTCGTTCAACGTATGTTGATCCTTCTTCGCTTGCCTTGGTGTCACAAATTTCAACTTCATTTCATGTCCCTCATTCCTCAAATAAAGGGAACGTTCATCAAGATTGAGCGTTTTAAAATGAAGCCATGCCCATCTCAAAAGAAGATGACAAGAGTTCAAGGGAGCAATATCACATAATACTTCTATCACACATTGTCCTGTATTGAATTTGATCCTTGCTTGATTGGAATGAAAGCTTGTTGGTAACTTGAGTTTCTCCACTAATCTTTGGCTTACAACATTGTTGTCGCTTTCGTAATCGAATGCAACTAAACATGGGTGGCCTTCGATTAAATACCTTGTTCTCTACTACCTTTTCCATAATCTTTTTCTTTACTTGCTTTTCTTTTTCTTCAATTTCCCTTCCTTCTCCAGTTTATATTTCTTTTTTTTCGATTCTTTCTTTTTCTATTTTCTCCTTCAAAGTATGTTGATACTTCTTGGCTTGTCTTGGTGTCATGAATTTCAAATTCATTTCATGTCCCTCATGCCTCAAATAAAGGGAACGTTTATCAAGATTGAGCGTTTTAAAATGAAACCATGCACATCTCAAAAGAAGATGACAAGAGTTCGTGGGAGCAATATCACATAATACTTCTTTCACACATTGTCCTGTACTGAATTTGATCCTTGCTTGATTCGGAAGAAAGCTTGTTGGTAACTTGAGTTTCTCCACCAATCTTTGGCTTACAACATTGTTGTCGCTTTCGTAAACGAATGCAAGTAAGCATGGGTGGCTTTCGATTAAACACCTTGTTCTCTACTACCTTTTCCATAATCTTTTTCTTTACTTCCTTTTCTTTTTCTTCAATATCCCTTCCTTCAGCAGTTTATTTTTCTTCTTTTTCTATTCTTTCTTTCTCTATTTTCTCCTTCAACGTATGTTGATCCTTCTTGGCTTGTTTTGGTGTCATGAATTTCAAATTTATTTCTTGTCCCTCATGCCTCAAATAAAGGGAACATTCATCAAGATTGAGCGTTTTAAAATGAAGCCATGCCCATCTCAAAAGAAGATGACAAGAGTTCGAGGGAGCAATATCACATAATACTTCTTTCACACATTGTCATGTACTGAATTTGATCCTTGCTTGATTCGGATGAAAGCTTGTTGGTAACTTGAGTTTCTCCACCAATATTTGGGTTACAACATTGTTGTCGCTTTCGTAAACAAATGCAACTAAACATGGGTGGCCTTCGATTAAACATCTTGTTCTCCACTACCTTTTCCATAATCTTTTTCTTCAATTTCCCTTCCTTCTGCAGTTTATATTTCTTTTTTTTCTATTCTTTCTTTTTTTATTTTCTCGTTCAACGTATGTTGATCCTTCTTCGTTTGCCTTGGTGTCACAAATTTCAACTTCATTTCATGTCCCTCATTCCTCAAATAAAGGGAACGTTCATCAAGATTGAGCGTTTTAAAATGAAGCCATGCCCATCTCAAAAGAAGATGACAAGAGTTCAAGGGAGCAATATCACATAATACTTCTATCACACATTGTCCTGTATTGAATTTGATCCTTGCTTGATTGGAATGAAAGCTTGTTGGTAACTTGAGTTTCTCCACTAATCTTTGGCTTACAACATTGTTGTCGCTTTCGTAATCGAATGCAACTAAACATGGGTGGCCTTCGATTAAACACCTTGTTCTCTACTACCTTTTCCATAATCTTTTTCTTTACTTGCTTTTCTTTTTCTTCAATTTCCCTTCCTTCTCCAGTTTATATTTCTTTTTTTTCGATTCTTTCTTTTTCTATTTTCTCCTTCAAAGTATGTTGATACTTCTTGGCTTCTCTTGGTGTCATGAATTTCAAATTCATTTCATGTCCCTCATGCCTCAAATAAAGGGAACGTTTATCAAGATTGAGCGTTTTAAAATGAAACCATGCGCATCTCAAAAGAAGATGACAAGAGTTCGTGGGAGCAATATCACATAATACTTCTTTCACACATTGTCCTGTACTGAATTTGATCCTTGCTTGATTCGGAAGAAAGCTTGTTGGTAACTTGAGTTTCTCCACCAATCTTTGGCTTACAACATTGTTGTCGCTTTCGTAAACGAATGCAAGTAAACATGGGTGGCTTTCGATTAAACACCTTGTTCTCTACTACCTTTTCCATAATCTTTTTCTTTACTTCCTTTTCTTTTTCTTCAATATCCCTTCCTTCTGCAGTTTATTTTTCTTCTTTTTCTATTCTTTCTTTCTCTATTTTCTCCTTCAACGTCTGTTGATCCTTCTTGGCTTGTCTTGGTGTCATGAATTTCAAATTTATTTCTTGTCCCTCATGCCTCAAATAAAGGGAACATTCATCAAGATTGAGCGTTTTAAAATGAAGCCATGCCCATCTCAAAAGAAGATGACAAGAGTTCGAGGGAGCAATATCACATAATACTTCTTTCACACATTGTCATGTACTGAATTTGATCCTTGCTTGATTCGGATGAAAGCTTGTTGGTAAGTTGAGTTTCTCCACCAATCTTTGGCTTACAACATTGTTGTCGCTTTCGTAAACGAATGCAAGTAAACATGGGTGGCTTTCGATTAAACACCTTGTTCTCTACTACCTTTTCCATAATCTTTTTCTTTACTTCCTTTTCTTTTTCTTCAATTTCCCTTCCTTCTGCAGTTTATATTTCTTCTTTTTCTATTCTTTCTTTTTCTATTTTCTCCTTCAACGTATGTTGATCATTCTTGGCTTGTCTTGGTGTCATAAATTTGATCATTATTTCATGTCCCTCATGCCTCAAATAAAGGGAACGTTCATCAAGATTGAGCATTGTAAAATGAAGCCATGCCCATCTCAAAAGAAGATGACAAGGATTCGTGGGAGCAATATCACATAATACTTCTTTCAAACATTGTCCTGTACTGAATTTGATCCTTGCTTGATTCGGATGAAAGCTTGTTGTTAACTTGAGTTTCTCCACCAATCTTTGGCTTACAACATTGTTGTCGCTTTCGTAAACGAATGCAACTAAACATGGGTGGCCTTCGATTAAACACCTTGTTCTCTACTACCTTTTCCATAATCTTTTTCTTTACTTCCTTTTCTTTTTCTTCAATTTCCCTTCCTTCTGCAGTTTATATTTCTTCTTTTTCTATTCTTTCTTTTTCTATTTTCTCATTCAACGTATGTTGATCCTTCTTCGCTTGCCTTGGTGTCATAAATTTCAACTTCATTTCATGTCCCTCATTCCTCAAATAAAGGGAACGTTCATCAAGATTGAGCGTTTGAAAATGAAGCCATGCCCATCTCAAAAGAAGATGACAAGAGTTCAAGGGAGCAATATCACATAATACTTCTGTCACACATTGTCCTGTATTGAATTTGATCCTTGCTTGATTGGGATGAAAGCTTGTTGGTAACTTGAGTTTCTCCACTAATCTTTGGCTTACAACATTGTTGTCGCTTTCGTAATCGAATGCAACTAAACATGGGTGCCCTTCGATTAAACACCTTGTTCTCTACTACCTTTTCCATAATCTTTTTCTTTACTTGCTTTTCTTTTTCTTCAATTTCCCTTCCTACTCCAGTTTATATTTCTTTTTTTTCTATTCTTTCTTTTTCTATTTTCTCCTTCAAAGTATGTTGATACTTCTTGGCTTGTCTTGGTGTCATGAATTTCAAATTCATTTCATGTCCCTCATGCCTCAAATAAAGGGAACGTTTATCAAGATTGAGCGTTTTAAAATGAAACCATGCGCATCTCAAAAGAAGATGACAAGAGTTCGTGGGAGCAATATCACATAATACTTCTTTCACACATTGTCCTGTACTGAATTTGATCCTTGCTTGATTCGGAAGAAAGCTTGTTGGTAACTTGAGTTTCTCCACCAATCTTTGGCTTACAACATTGTTGTCGCTTTCGTAAACGAATGCAAGTAAGCATGGGTGGCTTTCGATTAAACACCTTGTTCTCTACTACCTTTTCCATAATCTTTTTCTTTACTTCCTTTTCTTTTTCTTCAATATCCCTTCCTTCAGCAGTTTATTTTTCTTCTTTTTCTATTCTTTCTTTCTCTATTTTCTCCTTCAACGTATGTTGATCCTTCTTGGCTTGTTTTGGTGTCATGAATTTCAAATTTATTTCTTGTCCCTCATGCCTCAAATAAAGGGAACATTCATCAAGATTGAGCGTTTTAAAATGAAGCCATGCCCATCTCAAAAGAAGATGACAAGAGTTCGAGGGAGCAATATCACATAATACTTCTTTCACACATTGTCATGTACTGAATTTGATCCTTGCTTGATTCGGATGAAAGCTTGTTGGTAACTTGAGTTTCTCCACCAATCTTTGGGTTACAACATTGTTGTCGCTTTCGTAAACAAATGCAACTAAACATGGGTGGCCTTCGATTAAACATCTTGTTCTCCACTACCTTTTCCATAATCTTTTTCTTCAATTTCCCTTCCTTCTGCAGTTTATATTTCTTTTTTTTCTATTCTTTCTTTTTTTATTTTCTCGTTCAACGTATGTTGATCCTTCTTCGTTTGCCTTGGTGTCACAAATTTCAACTTCATTTCATGTCCCTCATTCCTCAAATAAAGGGAACGTTCATCAAGATTGAGCGTTTTAAAATGAAGCCATGCCCATCTCAAAAGAAGATGACAAGAGTTCAAGGGAGCAATATCACATAATACTTCTATCACACATTGTCCTGTATTGAATTTGATCCTTGCTTGATTGGAATGAAAGCTTGTTGGTAACTTGAGTTTCTCCACTAATCTTTGGCTTACAACATTGTTGTCGCTTTCGTAATCGAATGCAACTAAACATGGGTGGCCTTCGATTAAACACCTTGTTCTCTACTACCTTTTCCATAATCTTTTTCTTTACTTGCTTTTCTTTTTCTTCAATTTCCCTTCCTTCTCCAGTTTATATTTCTTTTTTTTCGATTCTTTCTTTTTCTATTTTCTCCTTCAAAGTATGTTGATACTTCTTGGCTTCTCTTGGTGTCATGAATTTCAAATTCATTTCATGTCCCTCATGCCTCAAATAAAGGGAACGTTTATCAAGATTGAGCGTTTTAAAATGAAACCATGCGCATCTCAAAAGAAGATGACAAGAGTTCGTGGGAGCAATATCACATAATACTTCTTTCACACATTGTCCTGTACTGAATTTGATCCTTGCTTGATTCGGAAGAAAGCTTGTTGGTAACTTGAGTTTCTCCACCAATCTTTGGCTTACAACATTGTTGTCGCTTTCGTAAACGAATGCAAGTAAACATGGGTGGCTTTCGATTAAACACCTTGTTCTCTACTACCTTTTCCATAATCTTTTTCTTTACTTCCTTTTCTTTTTCTTCAATATCCCTTCCTTCTGCAGTTTATTTTTCTTCTTTTTCTATTCTTTCTTTCTCTATTTTCTCCTTCAACGTCTGTTGATCCTTCTTGGCTTGTCTTGGTGTCATGAATTTCAAATTTATTTCTTGTCCCTCATGCCTCAAATAAAGGGAACATTCATCAAGATTGAGCGTTTTAAAATGAAGCCATGCCCATCTCAAAAGAAGATGACAAGAGTTCGAGGGAGCAATATCACATAATACTTCTTTCACACATTGTCATGTACTGAATTTGATCCTTGCTTGATTCGGATGAAAGCTTGTTGGTAAGTTGAGTTTCTCCACCAATCTTTGGCTTACAACATTGTTGTCGCTTTCGTAAACGAATGCAAGTAAACATGGGTGGCTTTCGATTAAACACCTTGTTCTCTACTACCTTTTCCATAATCTTTTTCTTTACTTCCTTTTCTTTTTCTTCAATTTCCCTTCCTTCTGCAGTTTATATTTCTTCTTTTTCTATTCTTTCTTTTTCTATTTTCTCCTTCAACGTATGTTGATCATTCTTGGCTTGTCTTGGTGTCATAAATTTGATCATTATTTCATGTCCCTCATGCCTCAAATAAAGGGAACGTTCATCAAGATTGAGCATTGTAAAATGAAGCCATGCCCATCTCAAAAGAAGATGACAAGGATTCGTGGGAGCAATATCACATAATACTTCTTTCAAACATTGTCCTGTACTGAATTTGATCCTTGCTTGATTCGGATGAAAGCTTGTTGTTAACTTGAGTTTCTCCACCAATCTTTGGCTTACAACATTGTTGTCGCTTTCGTAAACGAATGCAACTAAACATGGGTGGCCTTCGATTAAACACCTTGTTCTCTACTACCTTTTCCATAATCTTTTTCTTTACTTCCTTTTCTTTTTCTTCAATTTCCCTTCCTTCTGCAGTTTATATTTCTTCTTTTTCTATTCTTTCTTTTTCTATTTTCTCATTCAACGTATGTTGATCCTTCTTCGCTTGCCTTGGTGTCATAAATTTCAACTTCATTTCATGTCCCTCATTCCTCAAATAAAGGGAACGTTCATCAAGATTGAGCGTTTGAAAATGAAGCCATGCCCATCTCAAAAGAAGATGACAAGAGTTCAAGGGAGCAATATCACATAATACTTCTGTCACACATTGTCCTGTATTGAATTTGATCCTTGCTTGATTGGGATGAAAGCTTGTTGGTAACTTGAGTTTCTCCACTAATCTTTGGCTTACAACATTGTTGTCGCTTTCGTAATCGAATGCAACTAAACATGGGTGCCCTTCGATTAAACACCTTGTTCTCTACTACCTTTTCCATAATCTTTTTCTTTACTTGCTTTTCTTTTTCTTCAATTTCCCTTCCTACTCCAGTTTATATTTCTTTTTTTTCTATTCTTTCTTTTTCTATTTTCTCCTTCAAAGTATGTTGATACTTCTTGGCTTGTCTTGGTGTCATGAATTTCAAATTCATTTCATGTCCCTCATGCCTCAAATAAAGGGAACGTTTATCAAGATTGAGCGTTTTAAAATGAAACCATGCGCATCTCAAAAGAAGATGACAAGAGTTCGTGGGAGCAATATCACATAATACTTCTTTCACACATTGTCCTGTACTGAATTTGATCCTTTCTTGATTCGGAAGAAAGCTTGTTGGTAACTTGAGTTTCTCCACCAATCTTTGGCTTACAACATTGTTGTCGCTTTCGTAAACGAATGCAAGTAAACATGGGTGGCTTTCGAATAAACACCTTGTTCTCTACTACCTTTTCCATAATCTTTTTCTGTACTTGCTTTTCTTTTTCTTCAATTTCCCTTCCTTCTGCAGTTTATTTTTCTTCTTTTTCTATTCTTTCTTCTTCTATTTTCTCCTTCAACGTATGTTGATCCTTCTTGGCTTGTCTTGGTGTCATGAATTTCAAATTTATTTCTTGTCCCTCATGCCTCAAATAAAGGGAACATTCATCAAGATTGAGCGTTTTAAAGTGAAGCCATGCCCATCTCAAAAGAAGATGACAAGAGTTCAAGGGAGCAATATTACATAATATTTCTTTCACACATTGTCATGTACTGAATTTGATCCTTGCTTGATTCGGATGAAAGCTTGTTGGTAACTTGAGTTTCTCCACCAATCTTTGGCTTACAACATTGTTGTCGCTTTCGTAAACGAATGCAAGTAAACATGGGTGGCTTTCGATTAAACACCTTGTTCTCTACTACCTTTTCCATAATCTTTTTCTTTACTTCCTTTTCTTTTTCTTCAATTTCCCTTCCTTCTGCAGTTTATTTTTCTTCTTTTTCTATTCTTTCTTTGTCTATTTTCTCCTTCAACGTATGTTGATCCTTCTTGGCTTGTCTTGGTGTCATAAATTTCAAATTCATTTCTTGTCCCTCATGCCTCAAATAAAGGGAACGTTCATCAAGATTGAGCGTTTGAAAATGAAGCCATGCCCATCTCAAAAGAAGATGACAAGAGTTCAAGGGAGCAATATCACATAATACTTCTGTCACACATTGTCCTGTATAGAATTTGATCCTTGCTTGATTGGGATGAAAGCTTGTTGGTAACTTGAGTTTCTCCACTAATCTTTGGCTTACAACATTGTTGTCGCTTTCGTAATCGAATGCAACTAAACATGGGTGCCCTTCGATTAAACACCTTGTTCTCTACTACCTTTTCCATAATCTTTTTCTTTACTTGCTTTTCTTTTTCTTCAATTTCCCTTCCTACTCCAGTTTATATTTCTTTTTTTTCTATTCTTTCTTTTTCTATTTTCTCCTTCAAAGTATGTTGATACTTCTTGGCTTGTCTTGGTGTCATGAATTTCAAATTCATTTCATGTCCCTCATGCCTCAAATAAAGGGAACGTTTATCAAGATTGAGCGTTTTAAAATGAAACCATGCGCATCTCAAAAGAAGATGACAAGAGTTCGTGGGAGCAATATCACATAATACTTCTTTCACACATTGTCCTGTACTGAATTTGATCCTTTCTTGATTCGGAAGAAAGCTTGTTGGTAACTTGAGTTTCTCCACCAATCTTTGGCTTACAACATTGTTGTCGCTTTCGTAAACGAATGCAAGTAAACATGGGTGGCTTTCGAATAAACACCTTGTTCTCTACTACCTTTTCCATAATCTTTTTCTGTACTTGCTTTTCTTTTTCTTCAATTTCCCTTCCTTCTGCAGTTTATTTTTCTTCTTTTTCTATTCTTTCTTCTTCTATTTTCTCCTTCAACGTATGTTGATCCTTCTTGGCTTGTCTTGGTGTCATGAATTTCAAATTTATTTCTTGTCCCTCATGCCTCAAATAAAGGGAACATTCATCAAGATTGAGCGTTTTAAAGTGAAGCCATGCCCATCTCAAAAGAAGATGACAAGAGTTCAAGGGAGCAATATTACATAATATTTCTTTCACACATTGTCATGTACTGAATTTGATCCTTGCTTGATTCGGATGAAAGCTTGTTGGTAACTTGAGTTTCTCCACCAATCTTTGGCTTACAACATTGTTGTCGCTTTCGTAAACGAATGCAAGTAAACATGGGTGGCTTTCGATTAAACACCTTGTTCTCTACTACCTTTTCCATAATCTTTTTCTTTACTTCCTTTTCTTTTTCTTCAATTTCCCTTCCTTCTGCAGTTTATTTTTCTTCTTTTTCTATTCTTTCTTTGTCTATTTTCTCCTTCAACGTATGTTGATCCTTCTTGGCTTGTCTTTGTGTCATAAATTTGATCTTTATTTCATGTCCCTCATGCCTCAAATAAAGGGAACGTTCATCAAGATTGAGCATTGTAAAATGAAGCCATGCCCATCTCAAAAGAAGATGACAAGGATTCGTGGGAGCAATATCACATAATACTTCTTTCACACATTGTCGTGTACTGAATTTGATCCTTGCTTGATTCGGATGAAAGCTTGTTGGTAACTCGAGTTTCTCCACCAATCTTTGGCTTACAACATTGTTGTCGCTTTCGTAAACGAATGCAACTAAACATGGGTGGCTTTCGATTAAACACCTTGTTCTCTACTACCTTTTCCATAATCTTTTTCTTTACTTCCTTTTCTTTTTTTCCAATTTCCCTTCCTTCTGCAGTTTATTTTTCTTCTTGTTCTATTCTTTCTTTTTCTATTTTCTCCTTCAACGTATGTTGATCCTTCTTGGCTTGTCTTGGTGTCATGAATTTCAAATTTATTTCATGTCCCTCATGCCTCAAATAAAGGGAACATTCATCAAGATTGAGCGTTTTAAAATGAAGCAATGCCCATCCCAAAAGAAGATGACAAGAGTTCAAGGGAGCAATATCACACAATACTTCTTTCACACATTGTCATGTACTGAATTTGATCCTTGCTTGATTCGGATGAAAGCTTGTTGGTAACTTGAGTTTCTCCACCAATCTTTGGCTTACAACATTGTTGTCGCTTTCGTAAACGAATGCAAGTAAACATGGGTGGGTTTCGATTAAACACCTTGTTCTCTACTACCTTTTCCATAATCTTTTTCTTTACTTCCTTTTCTTTTTGTCCAATTTCCCTTCCTTCTACAGTTTATTTTTCTTCTTTTTCTATTCTTTCTTTTTCTATTTTCTCCTTCAACGTATGTTGATCCTTCTTGGCTTGTCTTGGTGTCATAAATTTGATCTTCATTTCATGTCCCTCATGCCTCAAATAAAAGGAACGTTCATCAAGATTGAGCATTGTAAAATGAAGCCATGCCCATCTCAAAAGAAGATGACAAGGATTCGTGGGAGCAATATCACATAATACTTCCTTCACACATTGTCCTGTACTGAATTTGATCCTTGCTTGATTCGGATGAAAGCTTGTTGGTAACTTGAGTTTCTCCACCAATCTTTGGCTTACAACATTGTTGTCGCTTTCGTAAACGAATGCAAGTAAACATGGGTGGCTTTCGATTAAACACCTTGTTCTCTACTACCTTTTCCATAATCTTTTTCTTTACTTCCTTTTCTTTTTCTTCAATTTCCCTTCCTTCTGCAGTTTATTTTTCTTCGTTTTCTATTCTTTCTTTTTCTATTTTCTCCTTCAACGTATGTTGATCCTTCTTGGCTTGTCTTGGTGTCATAAATTTCAAATTCATTTCTTGTCCCTCATGCCTCAAATAAAGGGAACGTTTATCAAGATTGAGCATTGTAAAATGAAGCCATGCCCATCTCAAAAGAAGATGACAAGGATTCGTGGGAGCAATATCACATAATACTTCCTTCACACATTGTCCTGTACTGAATTTGATCCTTGCTTGATTCGGATGAAAGCTTGTTGGTAACTTGAGTTTCTCCACCAATCTTTGGCTTACAACATTGTTGTCGCTTTCGTAAACGAATGCAAGTAAACATGGGTGGCTTTCGATTAAACACCTTGTTCTCTACTACCTTTTCCATAATCTTTTTCTTTACTTCCTTTTCTTTATCTTCAATATCTCTTCCTTCTGCAGTTTATTTTTCTTCTTTTTCTATTCTTTCTTTTTCTATTTTCTCCTTAAACGTATGTTGATCCTTCTTGGCTTCTTTTGGTGTCATAAATTTCAACTTCATTTCATGTCCCTCATGCCTCAAATAAAGGGAACGTTCATCAAGATTGAGCATTGTAAAATGAAGCCATGCCCATCTGAAAGGAAGATGACAAGGGTTCGTGGGAGCAATATCACATAATACTTCTTTCACACATTGTCCTGTACTGAATTTGATCCTTGCTTGATTCGGATGAAAGCTTGTTGGTAACTTGAGTTTCTCCACCAATCTTTGGCTTACAACATTGTTGTCGCTTTCGTAAACGAATGCAACTAAACATGGATGGCCTTCGATTAAACACCTTGTTCTCTACTACCTTTTCATTAATCTTTTTCTTTACTTCCTTTTCTTTTTCTTCAATTTCCCTTCCTTCTGCAGTTTATTTTTCTTCTTTTTCTATTCTTTCTTTTTCTATTTTCTCCTTAAACGTATGTTGATCCTTCTTGGCTTCTTTTGGTGTCATAAATTTCAACTTCATTTCATGTCCCTCATGCCTCAAATAAAGGGAACGTTCATCAAGATTGAGCATTGTAAAATGAAGCCATGCCCATCTGAAAGGAAGATGACAAGGGTTCGTGGGAGCAATATCACATAATACTTCTTTCACACATTGTCCTGTACTGAATTTGATCCTTGCTTGATTCGGATGAAAGCTTGTTGGTAACTTGAGTTTCTCCACCAATCTTTGGCTTACAACATTGTTGTCGCTTTCGTAAACGAATGCAACTAAACATGGATGGCCTTCGATTAAACACCTTGTTCTCTACTACCTTTTCATTAATCTTTTTCTTTACTTCCTTTTCTTTTTCTTCAATTTCCCTTCCTTCTGCAGTTTATTTTTCTTCTTTTTCTATTCTTTCTTTTTCTATTTTCTCCTTAAACGTTTGTTGATCCTTCTTGGCTTCTTTTGGTGTCATAAATTTCAACTTCATTTCATGTCCCTCATGCCTCAAATAAAGGGAACGTTCATCAAGATTGAGCATTGTAAAATGAAGCCATGCCCATCTGAAAGGAAGATGACAAGGGTTCGTGGGAGCAATATCACATAATACTTCTTTCACACATTGTCCTGTACTGAATTTGATCCTTGCTTGATTCGGATGAAAGCTTGTTGGTAACTTGAGTTTCTCCACCAATCTTTGGCTTACAACATTGTTGTCGCTTTCGTAAACGAATGCAACTAAACATGGATGGCCTTCGATTAAACACCTTGTTCTCTACTACCTTTTCATTAATCTTTTTCTTTACTTCCTTTTCTTTTTCTTCAATTTCCCTTCCTTCTGCAGTTTATTTTTCTTCTTTTTCTATTCTTTCTTTTTCTATTTTCTCCTTAAACGTATGTTGATCCTTCTTGGCTTCTTTTGGTGTCATAAATTTCAACTTCATTTCATGTCCCTCATGCCTCAAATAAAGGGAACGTTCATCAAGATTGAGCATTGTAAAATGAAGCCATGCCCATCTGAAAGGAAGATGACAAGGGTTCGTGGGAGCAATATCACATAATACTTCTTTCACACATTGTCCTGTACTGAATTTGATCCTTGCTTGATTCGGATGAAAGCTTGTTGGTAACTTGAGTTTCTCCACCAATCTTTGGCTTACAACATTGTTGTCGCTTTCGTAAACGAATGCAACTAAACATGGATGGCCTTCGATTAAACACCTTGTTCTCTACTACCTTTTCATTAATCTTTTTCTTTACTTCCTTTTCTTTTTCTTCAATTTCCCTTCCTTCTGCAGTTTATTTTTCTTCTTTTTCTATTCTTTCTTTTTCTATTTTCTCCTTCAACGTATGTTGATCCTTCTTGGCTTGTCTTGGTGTCATAAATTTCAAATTCATTTCATGTCCCTCATGCCTCAAATAAAGGGAACGTTTATCAAGATTGAGCATCGTAAAATGAAGCCATGCCCATCTCAAAAGTAGATGACAAGGGTTCGTGGGAGCAATATCACATAATACTTCTTTCACACATTGTCCTGTACTGAATTGGATCCTTGCTTGATTTGGATGAAAGCTTGTTGGTAACTTGAGTTTCTCCACTAATCTTTGGCTTACAACATTGTTGTCGCTTTCGTAATCGAATGCAACTAAACATGGGTGCCCTTCGATTAAACACCTTGTTCTCTACTACCTTTTCCATAATCTTTTTCTTTACTTGCTTTTCTTTTTCTTCAATTTCCCTTCCTACTCCAGTTTATATTTCTTTTTTTTCTATTCTTTCTTTTTCTATTTTCTCCTTCAAAGTATGTTGATACTTCTTGGCTTGTCTTGGTGTCATGAATTTCAAATTCATTTCATGTCCCTCATGCCTCAAATAAAGGGAACGTTTATCAAGATTGAGCGTTTTAAAATGAAACCATGCGCATCTCAAAAGAAGATGACAAGAGTTCGTGGGAGCAATATCTCATAATACTTCTTTCACACATTGTCCTGTACTGAATTTGATCCTTGCTTGATTCGGAAGAAAGCTTGTTGGTAACTTGAGTTTCTCCACCAATCTTTGGCTTACAACATTGTTGTCGCTTTCGTAAACGAATGCAAGTAAACATGGGTGGCTTTCGATTAAACACCTTGTTCTCTACTACCTTTTCCATAATCTTTTTCTTTACTTCCTTTTCTTTTTCTTCAATATCCCTTCCTTCTGCAGTTTATTTTTCTTCTTTTTCTATTCTTTCTTTCTCTATTTTCTCCTTCAACGTCTGTTGATCCTTCTTGGCTTGTCTTGGTGTCATGAATTTCAAATTTATTTCTTGTCCCTCATGCCTCAAATAAAGGGAACATTCATCAAGATTGAGCGTTTTAAAATGAAGCCATGCCCATCTCAAAAGAAGATGACAAGAGTTCGAGGGAGCAATATCACATAATACTTCTTTCACACATTGTCATGTACTGAATTTGATCCTTGCTTGATTCGGATGAAAGCTTGTTGGTAAGTTGAGTTTCTCCACCAATCTTTGGCTTACAACATTGTTGTCGCTTTCGTAAACGAATGCAAGTAAACATGGGTGGCTTTCGATTAAACACCTTGTTCTCTACTACCTTTTCCATAATCTTTTTCTTTACTTCCTTTTCTTTTTCTTCAATTTCCCTTCCTACTCCAGTTTATATTTCTTTTTTTTCTATTCTTTCTTTTTCTATTTTCTCCTTCAAAGTATGTTGATACTTCTTGGCTTGTCTTGGTGTCATGAATTTCAAATTCATTTCATGTCCCTCATGCCTCAAATAAAGGGAACGTTTATCAAGATTGAGCGTTTTAAAATGAAACCATGCGCATCTCAAAAGAAGATGACAAGAGTTCGTGGGAGCAATATCACATAATACTTCTTTCACACATTGTCCTGTACTGAATTTGATCGTTGCTTGATTCGGATGAAAGCTTGTTGGTAACTTGAGTTTCTCCACCAATCTTTGGCTTACAACATTGTTGTCGCTTTCGTAAACGAATGCAAGTAAACATGGGTGGCTTTCGATTAAACACCTTGTTCTCTACTACCTTTTCCATAATCTTTTTCTTTACTTCCTTTTCTTTATCTTCAATATCTCTTCCTTCTGCAGTTTATTTTTCTTCTTTTTCTATTCTTTCTTTTTCTATTTTCTCCTTAAACGTATGTTGATCCTTCTTGGCTTCTTTTGGTGTCATAAATTTCAACTTCATTTCATGTCCCTCATGCCTCAAATAAAGGGAACGTTCATCAAGATTGAGCATTGTAAAATGAAGCCATGCCCATCTGAAAGGAAGATGACAAGGGTTCGTGGGAGCAATATCACATAATACTTCTTTCACACATTGTCCTGTACTGAATTTGATCCTTTCTTGATTCGGAAGAAAGCTTGTTGGTAACTTGAGTTTCTCCACCAATCTTTGGCTTACAACATTGTTGTCGCTTTCGTAAACGAATGCAAGTAAACATGGGTGGCTTTCGATTAAACACCTTGTTCTCTACTACCTTTTCCATAATCTTTTTCTTTACTTCCTTTTCTTTTTCTTCAATATCCCTTCCTTCTGCAGTTTATTTTTCTTCTTTTTCTATTCTTTCTTTCTCTATTTTCTCCTTCAACGTCTGTTGATCCTTCTTGGCTTGTCTTGGTGTCATGAATTTCAAATTTATTTCTTGTCCCTCATGCCTCAAATAAAGGGAACATTCATCAAGATTGAGCGTTTTAAAATGAAGCCATGCCCATCTCAAAAGAAGATGACAAGAGTTCGAGGGAGCAATATCACATAATACTTCTTTCACACATTGTCATGTACTGAATTTGATCCTTGCTTGATTCGGATGAAAGCTTGTTGGTAAGTTGAGTTTCTCCACCAATCTTTGGCTTACAACATTGTTGTCGCTTTCGTAAACGAATGCAAGTAAACATGGGTGGCTTTCGATTAAACACCTTGTTCTCTACTACCTTTTCCATAATCTTTTTCTTTACTTCCTTTTCTTTTTCTTCAATTTCCCTTCCTACTCCAGTTTATATTTCTTTTTTTTCTATTCTTTCTTTTTCTATTTTCTCCTTCAAAGTATGTTGATACTTCTTGGCTTGTCTTGGTGTCATGAATTTCAAATTCATTTCATGTCCCTCATGCCTCAAATAAAGGGAACGTTTATCAAGATTGAGCGTTTTAAAATGAAACCATGCGCATCTCAAAAGAAGATGACAAGAGTTCGTGGGAGCAATATCACATAATACTTCTTTCACACATTGTCCTGTACTGAATTTGATCCTTGCTTGATTCGGATGAAAGCTTGTTGGTAACTTGAGTTTCTCCACCAATCTTTGGCTTACAACATTGTTGTCGCTTTCGTAAACGAATGCAAGTAAACATGGGTGGCTTTCGATTAAACACCTTGTTCTCTACTACCTTTTCCATAATCTTTTTCTTTACTTCCTTTTCTTTATCTTCAATATCTCTTCCTTCTGCAGTTTATTTTTCTTCTTTTTCTATTCTTTCTTTTTCTATTTTCTCCTTAAACGTATGTTGATCCTTCTTGGCTTCTTTTGGTGTCATAAATTTCAACTTCATTTCATGTCCCTCATGCCTCAAATAAAGGGAACGTTCATCAAGATTGAGCATTGTAAAATGAAGCCATGCCCATCTGAAAGGAAGATGACAAGGGTTCGTGGGAGCAATATCACATAATACTTCTTTCACACATTGTCCTGTACTGAATTTGATCCTTTCTTGATTCGGAAGAAAGCTTGTTGGTAACTTGAGTTTCTCCACCAATCTTTGGCTTACAACATTGTTGTCGCTTTCGTAAACGAATGCAAGTAAACATGGGTGGCTTTCGATTAAACACCTTGTTCTCTACTACCTTTTCCATAATCTTTTTCTTTACTTCCTTTTCTTTTTCTTCAATATCCCTTCCTTCTGCAGTTTATTTTTCTTCTTTTTCTATTCTTTCTTTCTCTATTTTCTCCTTCAACGTCTGTTGATCCTTCTTGGCTTGTCTTGGTGTCATGAATTTCAAATTTATTTCTTGTCCCTCATGCCTCAAATAAAGGGAACATTCATCAAGATTGAGCGTTTTAAAATGAAGCCATGCCCATCTCAAAAGAAGATGACAAGAGTTCGAGGGAGCAATATCACATAATACTTCTTTCACACATTGTCATGTACTGAATTTGATCCTTGCTTGATTCCGATGAAAGCTTGTTGGTAAGTTGAGTTTCTCCACCAATCTTTGGCTTACAACATTGTTGTCGCTTTCGTAAACGAATGCAAGTAAACATGGGTGGCTTTCGATTAAACACCTTGTTCTCTACTACCTTTTCCATAATCTTTTTCTTTACTTCCTTTTCTTTTTCTTCAATTTCCCTTCCTACTCCAGTTTATATTTCTTTTTTTTCTATTCTTTCTTTTTCTATTTTCTCCTTCAAAGTATGTTGATACTTCTTGGCTTGTCTTGGTGTCATGAATTTCAAATTCATTTCATGTCCCTCATGCCTCAAATAAAGGGAACGTTTATCAAGATTGAGCGTTTTAAAATGAAACCATGCGCATCTCAAAAGAAGATGACAAGAGTTCGTGGGAGCAATATCACATAATACTTCTTTCACACATTGTCCTGTACTGAATTTGATCCTTGCTTGATTCGGATGAAAGCTTGTTGGTAACTTGAGTTTCTCCACCAATCTTTGGCTTACAACATTGTTGTCGCTTTCGTAAACGAATGCAAGTAAACATGGGTGGCTTTCGATTAAACACCTTGTTCTCTACTACCTTTTCCATAATCTTTTTCTTTACTTCCTTTTCTTTATCTTCAATATCTCTTCCTTCTGCAGTTTATTTTTCTTCTTTTTCTATTCTTTCTTTTTCTATTTTCTCCTTAAACGTATGTTGATCCTTCTTGGCTTCTTTTGGTGTCATAAATTTCAACTTCATTTCATGTCCCTCATGCCTCAAATAAAGGGAACGTTCATCAAGATTGAGCATTGTAAAATGAAGCCATGCCCATCTGAAAGGAAGATGACAAGGGTTCGTGGGAGCAATATCACATAATACTTCTTTCACACATTGTCCTGTACTGAATTTGATCCTTTCTTGATTCGGAAGAAAGCTTGTTGGTAACTTGAGTTTCTCCACCAATCTTTGGCTTACAACATTGTTGTCGCTTTCGTAAACGAATGCAAGTAAACATGGGTGGCTTTCGAATAAACACCTTGTTCTCTACTACCTTTTCCATAATCTTTTTCTGTACTTGCTTTTCTTTTTCTTCAATTTCCCTTCCTTCTGCAGTTTATTTTTCTTCTTTTTCTATTCTTTCTTTCTCTATTTTCTCCTTCAACGTCTGTTGATCCTTCTTGGCTTGTCTTGGTGTCATGAATTTCAAATTTATTTCTTGTCCCTCATGCCTCAAATAAAGGGAACATTCATCAAGATTGAGCGTTTTAAAATGAAGCCATGCCCATCTCAAAAGAAGATGACAAGAGTTCGAGGGAGCAATATCACATAATACTTCTTTCACACATTGTCATGTACTGAATTTGATCCTTGCTTGATTCGGATGAAAGCTTGTTGGTAAGTTGAGTTTCTCCACCAATCTTTGGCTTACAACATTGTTGTCGCTTTCGTAAACGAATGCAAGTAAACATGGGTGGCTTTCGATTAAACACCTTGTTCTCTACTACCTTTTCCATAATCTTTTTCTTTACTTCCTTTTCTTTTTCTTCAATTTCCCTTCCTACTCCAGTTTATATTTCTTTTTTTTCTATTCTTTCTTTTTCTATTTTCTCCTTCAAAGTATGTTGATACTTCTTGGCTTGTCTTGGTGTCATGAATTTCAAATTCATTTCATGTCCCTCATGCCTCAAATAAAGGGAACGTTTATCAAGATTGAGCGTTTTAAAATGAAACCATGCGCATCTCAAAAGAAGATGACAAGAGTTCGTGGGAGCAATATCACATAATACTTCTTTCACACATTGTCCTGTACTGAATTTGATCCTTGCTTGATTCGGATGAAAGCTTGTTGGTAACTTGAGTTTCTCCACCAATCTTTGGCTTACAACATTGTTGTCGCTTTCGTAAACGAATGCAAGTAAACATGGGTGGCTTTCGATTAAACACCTTGTTCTCTACTACCTTTTCCATAATCTTTTTCTTTACTTCCTTTTCTTTATCTTCAATATCTCTTCCTTCTGCAGTTTATTTTTCTTCTTTTTCTATTCTTTCTTTTTCTATTTTCTCCTTAAACGTATGTTGATCCTTCTTGGCTTCTTTTGGTGTCATAAATTTCAACTTCATTTCATGTCCCTCATGCCTCAAATAAAGGGAACGTTCATCAAGATTGAGCATTGTAAAATGAAGCCATGCCCATCTGAAAGGAAGATGACAAGGGTTCGTGGGAGCAATATCACATAATACTTCTTTCACACATTGTCCTGTACTGAATTTGATCCTTTCTTGATTCGGAAGAAAGCTTGTTGGTAACTTGAGTTTCTCCACCAATCTTTGGCTTACAACATTGTTGTCGCTTTCGTAAACGAATGCAAGTAAACATGGGTGGCTTTCGAATAAACACCTTGTTCTCTACTACCTTTTCCATAATCTTTTTCTGTACTTGCTTTTCTTTTTCTTCAATTTCCCTTCCTTCTGCAGTTTATTTTTCTTCTTTTTCTATTCTTTCTTCTTCTATTTTCTCCTTCAACGTATGTTGATCCTTCTTGGCTTGTCTTGGTGTCATGAATTTCAAATTTATTTCTTGTCCCTCATGCCTCAAATAAAGGGAACATTCATCAAGATTGAGCGTTTTAAAGTGAAGCCATGCCCATCTCAAAAGAAGATGACAAGAGTTCAAGGGAGCAATATTACATAATATTTCTTTCACACATTGTCATGTACTGAATTTGATCCTTGCTTGATTCGGATGAAAGCTTGTTGGTAACTTGAGTTTCTCCACCAATCTTTGGCTTACAACATTGTTGTCGCTTTCGTAAACGAATGCAAGTAAACATGGGTGGCTTTCGATTAAACACCTTGTTCTCTACTACCTTTTCCATAATCTTTTTCTTTACTTCCTTTTCTTTTTCTTCAATTTCCCTTCCTTCTGCAGTTTATTTTTCTTCTTTTTCTATTCTTTCTTTTTCTATTTTCTCCTTCAACGTATGTTGATCCTTCTTGGCTTGTCTTGGTGTCATAAATTTCAAATTCATTTCTTGTCCCTCATGCCTCAAATAAAGGGAACGTTCATCAAGATTGAGCGTTTGAAAATGAAGCCATGCCCATCTCAAAAGAAGATGACAAGAGTTCAAGGGAGCAATATCACATAATACTTCTGTCACACATTGTCCTGTATTGAATTTGATCCTTGCTTGATTGGGATGAAAGCTTGTTGGTAACTTGAGTTTCTCCACTAATCTTTGGCTTACAACATTGTTGTCGCTTTCGTAATCGAATGCAACTAAACATGGGTGCCCTTCGATTAAACACCTTGTTCTCTACTACCTTTTCCATAATCTTTTTCTTTACTTGCTTTTCTTTTTCTTCAATTTCCCTTCCTACTCCAGTTTATATTTCTTTTTTTTCTATTCTTTCTTTTTCTATTTTCTCCTTCAAAGTATGTTGATACTTCTTGGATTGTCTTGGTGTCATGAATTTCAAATTCATTTCATGTCCCTCATGCCTCAAATAAAGGGAACGTTTATCAAGATTGAGCGTTTTAAAATGAAACCATGCGCATCTCAAAAGAAGATGACAAGAGTTCGTGGGAGCAATATCACATAATACTTCTTTCACACATTGTCCTGTACTGAATTTGATCCTTTCTTGATTCGGAAGAAAGCTTGTTGGTAACTTGAGTTTCTCCACCAATCTTTGGCTTACAACATTGTTGTCGCTTTCGTAAACGAATGCAAGTAAACATGGGTGGCTTTCGAATAAACACCTTGTTCTCTACTACCTTTTCCATAATCTTTTTCTGTACTTGCTTTTCTTTTTCTTCAATTTCCCTTCCTTCTGCAGTTTATTTTTCTTCTTTTTCTATTCTTTCTTCTTCTATTTTCTCCTTCAACGTATGTTGATCCTTCTTGGCTTGTCTTGGTGTCATGAATTTCAAATTTATTTCTTGTCCCTCATGCCTCAAATAAAGGGAACATTCATCAAGATTGAGCGTTTTAAAGTGAAGCCATGCCCATCTCAAAAGAAGATGACAAGAGTTCAAGGGAGCAATATTACATAATATTTCTTTCACACATTGTCATGTACTGAATTTGATCCTTGCTTGATTCGGATGAAAGCTTGTTGGTAACTTGAGTTTCTCCACCAATCTTTGGCTTACAACATTGTTGTCGCTTTCGTAAACGAATGCAAGTAAACATGGGTGGCTTTCGATTAAACACCTTGTTCTCTACTACCTTTTCCATAATCTTTTTCTTTACTTCCTTTTCTTTTTCTTCAATTTCCCTTCCTTCTGCAGTTTATTTTTCTTCTTTTTCTATTCTTTCTTTGTCTATTTTCTCCTTCAACGTATGTTGATCCTTCTTGGCTTGTCTTGGTGTCATAAATTTGATCTTTATTTCATGTCCCTCATGCCTCAAATAAAGGGAACGTTCATCAAGATTGAGCATTGTAAAATGAAGCCATGCCCATCTCAAAAGAAGATGACAAGGATTCGTGGGAGCAATATCACATAATACTTCTTTCACACATTGTCGTGTACTGAATTTGATCCTTGCTTGATTCGGATGAAAGCTTGTTGGTAACTTGAGTTTCTCCACCAATCTTTGGCTTACAACATTGTTGTCGCTTTCGTAAACGAATGCAACTAAACATGGGTGGCTTTCGATTAAACACCTTGTTCTCTACTACCTTTTCCATAATCTTTTTCTTTACTTCCTTTTCTTTTTTTCCAATTTCCCTTCCTTCTGCAGTTTATTTTTCTTCTTGTTCTATTCTTTCTTTTTCTATTTTCTCCTTCAACGTATGTTGATCCTTCTTGGCTTGTCTTGGTGTCATGAATTTCAAATTTATTTCATGTCCCTCATGCCTCAAATAAAGGGAACATTCATCAAGATTGAGCGTTTTAAAATGAAGCCATGCCCATCTGAAAGGAAGATGACAAGGGTTCGTGGGAGCAATATCACATAATACTTCTTTCACACATTGTCCTGTACTGAATTTGATCCTTGCTTGATTCGGATGAAAGCTTGTTGGTAACTTGAGTTTCTCCACCAATCTTTGGCTTACAACATTGTTGTCGCTTTCGTAAACGAATGCAACTAAACATGGATGGCCTTCGATTAAACACCTTGTTCTCTACTACCTTTTCCATAATCTTTTTCTTTACTTCCTTTTCTTTTTCTTCAATTTCCCTTCCTTCTGCAGTTTATTTTTCTTCTTTTTCTATTCTTTCTTTTTCTATTTTCTCCTTCAACGTATGTTGATCCTTCTTGGCTTGTCTTGGTGTCATAAATTTGATCTTCATTTCATGTCCCTCATGCCTCAAATAAAGGGAACGTTCATCAAGATTGAGCATTGTAAAATGAAGCCATGCCCATCTCAAAAGAAGATGACAAGGGTTCGTCGGAGCAATATCACATAATACTTTTTTCATACATTGTCCTGTACTGAATTTGATCCTTGCTTGATTTGGATGAAAGCTTGTTGGTAACTTGAGTTTCTCCACCAATCTTTGGCTTACAACATTGTTGTCGCTTTCGTAAACGAATGCAACTAAACATGGGTGGCCTTCGATTAAACACCTTGTTCTCTACTACCTTTTTCACAATCTTTTTCTTTACTTCCTTTTCTTTTTCTTCAATTTCCCTTCCTTCTGCAGTTTATATTTCTTCATTTTCTATTCTTTCTTTTTCTATTTTCTCCTTCAATGTATGTTGATCCTTCTTGGCTTGTCTTGGTGTCATGAATTTCAAATTCATTTCATGTCCCTCATTCCTCAAATAAAGGGAACGTTCATTAAGATTGAGCGTTTTAAAATGAACCCATGCCCATCTCAAAAGAAGATGACAAGGGTTCGTGGGAGCAATATCACATAATACTTCTTTCACACATTGCCTTGTACTGAATTTGATCCTTTTTTGATTCGGATGAAAGCTTGTTGGTAATTTGAGTTTTTCACCAATCTTTGGCTTACAACATTGTTGTCACTTTCATAAATGAATGAAACTAAACATGGGTGGCCTTCGATTAAACACCTTGTTCTCTACTACCTTTTTCATAATCTTTTTCTTTACTTCCTTTTCTTTTTCTTCAATTTCCCTTCCTTCTGCAGTTTATTTTTCTTCTTTTTCAATCTTTCTTTTTCTATTTTCTCCTTCAACGTATGTTGATCCTTCTTGGCTTCTCTTGGTGTCAGAAATTTCAACTTCATTTCATGTCCCTTATGCCTCAAATAAAGGGAACGTTCATCAAGATTGTGCATTGTAAAATGAACCGATGCCCATCTCAAAAGAAGATGACAAGGGTTCGTGGGAGCAATATCACATAATACTTCTTTCACACATTGTCCTATACTGAATTTGATCCTTGCTTGATTCGGATGAAAGCTTGTTGGTAACTTGAGTTTCTCCACCAATCTTTGGCTTACAACATTGTTGTCACTTTCGTAAACGAATGCAGCTAAACATGGGTGGCCTTCGATTAAACACCTTATTCTCTACTACCTTTTCCATAATAATTTTCTTTACTTCCTTTTCTTTTTCTTCAATTTTCCTTCCTTCTGCAGTTTATTTTTCTTCTTTTTCTATTCTTTCTTTTTCTATTTTCTCCTTCAACGTATGTTGATCCTTCTTGGCTTGTCTTGGTGTCATAAATTTGATCTTCATTTCATGTCCCTCATGCCTCAAATAAAAGGAACGTTCATCAAGATTGAGCATTGTAAAATGAAGCCATGCCCATCTCAAAAGAAGATGACAAGGGTTCGTGGGAGCAATATCACATAATACTTCTTTCACACATTGTCCTGTACTGAATTTGATCCTTGCTTGATTCAGATGAAAGCTTGTTGGTAATTTGAGTTTTTCACCAATCTTTGGCTTACAACATTGTTGTCACTTTCATAAATGAATGAAACTAAACATGGGTGGCCTTCGATTAAACACCTTGTTCTCTACTACCTTTTTCATAATCTTTTTCTTTACTTCCTTTTCTTTTTCTTCAATTTCCCTTCCTTCTGCAGTTTATTTTTCTTCTTTTTCAATCTTTCTTTTTCTATTTTCTCCTTCAACGTATGTTGATCCTTCTTGGCTTCTCTTGGTGTCAGAAATTTCAACTTCATTTCATGTCCCTTATGCCTCAAATAAAGGGAACGTTCATCAAGATTGTGCATTGTAAAATGAACCCATGCCCATCTCAAAAGAAGATGACAAGGGTTCGTGGGAGCAATATCACATAATACTTCTTTCACACATTGTCCTATACTGAATTTGATCCTTGCTTGATTCGGATGAAAGCTTGTTGGTAACTTGAGTTTCTCCACCAATCTTTGGCTTACAACATTGTTGTCGCTTTCGTAAACGAATGCAAGTAAACATGGGTGGCTTTCGATTAAACACCTTGTTCTCTACTACCTTTTCCATAATCTTTTTCTTTACTTCCTTTTCTTTATCTTCAATATCTCTTCCTTCTGCAGTTTATTTTTCTTCTTTTTCTATTCTTTCTTTTTCTATTTTCTCCTTAAACGTATGTTGATCCTTCTTGGCTTCTTTTGGTGTCATAAATTTCAACTTCATTTCATGTCCCTCATGCCTCAAATAAAGGGAACGTTCATCAAGATTGAGCATTGTAAAATGAAGCCATGCCCATCTGAAAGGAAGATGACAAGGGTTCGTGGGAGCAATATCACATAATACTTCTTTCACACATTGTCCTGTACTGAATTTGATCCTTGCTTGATTCGGATGAAAGCTTGTTGGTAACTTGAGTTTCTCTACCAATCTTTGGCTTACAACATTGTTGTCGCTTTCGTAAACGAATGCAGCTAAACAAGGGTGGCCTTCGATTAAACACCTTATTCTCTACTACCTTTTCCATAATAATTTTCTTTACTTCCTTTTCTTTTTCTTCAATTTCCCTTCCTTCTGCAGTTTATTTTTCTTCTTTTTCTATTCTTTCTTTTTCTATTTTCTCCTTCAACGTATGTTGATCCTTCTTGGCTTGTCTTGGTGTCATAAATTTCAAATTCATTTCATGTCCCTCATGCCTCAAATAAAGGGAATGTTTATCAAGATTGAGCATCGTAAAATGAAGCCATGCCCATCTCAAAAGTAGATGACAAGGGTTCGTGGGAGCAATATCACATAATACTTCTTTCACACATTGTCCTGTACTGAATTTGATCCTTGCTTGATTCGGATGAAAGCTTGTTGGTAACTTGAGGTTCTCCATCAATCTTTTTCTTACAACATTGTTGTCGCTTTCGTAAACGAATGCAACGAAACATGGGTGGCTTTCGATTAAACACCTTGTTCTCTACTACCTTTTCCATAATCTTTTTCTTTACTTCCTTTTCTTTATCTTCAATATCCCTTCCTTCTGCAGTTTATTTTTCTTCTTTTTCTATTCTTTCTTTTTCTATTTTCTCCTTAAACGTATGTTGATCCTTCTTGGCTTCTTTTGGTGTCATAAATTTCAACTTCATTTCATGTCCCTCATGCCTCAAATAAAGGGAACGTTCATCAAGATTGAGCATTGTAAAATGAAGCCATGCCCATCTCAAAGGAAGATGACAAGGGTTCGTGGGAGCAATATCACATAATACTTCTTTCACACATTGTCCTGTACTGAATTTGATCCTTGCTTGATTCGGATGAAAGCTTGTTGGTAACTTGAGTTTCTCCACCAATCTTTGGCTTACAACATTGTTGTCGCTTTCGTAAACGAATGCAACTAAACATGGATGGCCTTCGATTAAACACCTTGTTCTCTACTACCTTTTCCATAATCTTTTTCTTTACTTCCTTTTCTTTTTCTTCAATTTCCCTTCCTTCTGCAGTTTATTTTTCTTCTTTTTCTATTCTTTCTTTTTCTATTTTCTCCTTCAACGTATGTTGATCCTTCTTGGCTTGTCTTGGTGTCATAAATTTGATCTTCATTTCATGTCCCTCATGCCTCAAATAAAGGGAACGTTCATCAAGATTGAGCATTGTAAAATGAAGCCATGCCCATCTCAAAAGAAGATGACAAGGGTTCGTCGGAGCAATATCACATAATACTTCTTTCATACATTGTCCTGTACTGAATTTGATCCTTGCTTGATTCGGATGAAAGCTTGTTGGTAACTTGAGTTTCTCCACCAATCTTTGGCTTACAACATTGTTGTCGCTTTCGTAAACGAATGCAACTAAACATGGGTGGCCTTCGATTAAACACCTTGTTCTCTACTACCTTTTTCACAATCTTTTTCTTTACTTCCTTTTCTTTTTCTTCAATTTCCCTTCCTTCTGCAGTTTATATTTCTTCATTTTCTATTCTTTCTTTTTCTATTTTCTCCTTCAATGTATGTTGATCCTTCTTGGCTTGTCTTGGTGTCATGAATTTCAACTTGATTTCATGTCCCTCATTCCTCAAATAAAGGGAACGTTCATTAAGATTGAGCGTTTTAAAATGAACCCATGCCCATCTCAAAAGAAGATGACAAGGGTTCGTGGGAGCAATATCACATAATACTTCTTTCACACATTGCCTTGTACTGAATTTGATCCTTTTTTGATTCGGATGAAAGCTTGTTGGTAATTTGAGTTTTTCACCAATCTTTGGCTTACAACATTGTTGTCACTTTCATAAATGAATGAAACTAAACATGGGTGGCCTTCGATTAAACACCTTGTTCTCTACTACCTTTTTCATAATCTTTTTCTTTACTTCCTTTTCTTTTTCTTCAATTTCCCTTCCTTCTGCAGTTTATTTTTCTTCTTTTTCAATCTTTCTTTTTCTATTTTCTCCTTCAACGTATGTTGATCCTTCTTGGCTTCTCTTGGTGTCAGAAATTTCAACTTCATTTCATGTCCCTCATGCCTCAAATAAAGGGAACGTTCATCAAGATTGTGCATTGTAAAATGAACCCATGCCCATCTCAAAAGAAGATGACAAGGGTTCGTGGGAGCAATATCACATAATACTTCTTTCACACATTGTCCTATACTGAATTTGATCCTTGCTTGATTCGGATGAAAGCTTGTTGGTAACTTGAGTTTCTCCACCAATCTTTGGCTTACAAGATTGTTGTCGCTTTCGTAAACGAATGCAACTAAACATGGGTGGCTTTCGATTAAACACCTTGTTCTCTACTACCTTTTCCATAATCTTTTTCTTTACTTCCTTTTCTTTATCTTCAATATCCCTTCCTTCTGCAGTTTATTTTTCTTCTTTTTCTATTCTTTCTTTTTCTATTTTCTCCTTAAACGTATGTTGATCTTTCTTGGCTTCTTTTGGTGTCATAAATTTCAACTTCATTTCATGTCCCTCATGCCTCAAATAAAGGGAACGTTCATCAAGATTGAGCATTGTAAAATGAAGCCATGCCCATCTGAAAGGAAGATGACAAGGGTTTGTGGGAGCAATATCACATAATACTTCTTTCACACATTGTCCTGTACTGAATTTGATCCTTGCTTGATTCGGATGAAAGCTTGTTGGTAACTTGAGTTTCTCCACCAATCTTTGGCTTACAACATTGTTGTCGCTTTCGTAAACGAATGCAACTAAACATGGATGGCCTTCGATTAAACACCTTGTTCTCTACTACCTTTTCCATAATCTTTTTCTTTACTTCCTTTTCTTTTTCTTCAATTTCCCTTCCTTCAGCAGTTTATTTTTCTTCTTTTTCTATTCTTTCTTTTTCTATTTTCTCCTTCAACGTATGTTGATCCTTCTTGGCTTGTCTTGGTGTCATAAATTTGATCCTCATTTCATGTCCCTCATGCCTCAAATAAAGGGAACGTTCATCAAGATTGAGCATTGTAAAATGAAGCCTTGCCCATCTCAAAAGAAGATGACAAGGGTTCGTCGGAGCAATATCACATAATACTTCTTTCATACATTGTCCTGTACTGAATTTGATCCTTGCTTGATTCAGATGAAAGCTTGTTGGTAACTTGAGTTTCTCCATCAATCTTTTGCTTACAACATTGTTGTCGCTTTCGAAAACGAATGCAACTAAACATGGGTGGCTTTCGATTAAACACCTTGTTCTCTACTACCTTTTCCATAATCTTTTTCTTTACTTCCTTTTCTTTATCTTCAATATCCCTTCCTTCTGCAGTTTATTTTTCTTCTTTTTCTATTCTTTCTTTTTCTATTTTCTCCTTCAATGTATGTTGATCCTTCTTGGCTTGTCTTGGTGTCATGAATTTCAACTTGATTTCATATCCCTCATTCCTCAAATAAAGGGAACGTTCATTAAGATTGAGCGTTTTAAAATGAACCCATGCCCATCTCAAAAGAAGATGACAAGGGTTCGTGGGAGCAATATCACATAATACTTCTTTCACACATTGCCTTGTACTGAATTTGATCCTTTTTTGATTCGGATGAAAGCTTGTTGAGTTTTTCACCAATCTTTGGCTTACAACATTGTTGTCGCTTTCGTAAATGAATGAAACTAAACATGGGTGGCCTTCGATTAAACACCTTGTTCTCTACTACCTTTTTCATAATCTTTTTCTTTACTTCCTTTTCTTTTTCTTCAATTTCCCTTCCTTCTGCAGTTTATTTTTCTTCTTTTTCTATTCTTTCTTTTTCTATTTTCTCCTTCAACGTATGTTGATCCTTCTTGGCTTGTCTTGGTGTCAGAAATTTCAACTTCATTTCATGTCCCTTATGCCTCAAATAAAGGGAACGTTCATCAAGATTGTGCATTGTAAAATGAACCCATGCCCATCTCAAAAGAAGATGACAAGGGTTCGTGGGAGCAATATCACATAATACTTCTTTCACACATTGTCCTGTACTGAATTTGATCCTTGCTTGATTCGGATGAAAGCTTGTTGGTAACTTGAGTTTCTCCACCAATCTTTGGCTTACAACATTGTTGTCGCTTTCGTAAACGAATGCAACTAAACATGGGTGGCCTTCGATTAAACACCTTGTTCTCTACTACCTTTTCCATATTCTTTTTCTTTACTTACTTTTCTTTTTCTTCAATTTCCCTTCCTTCTGCAGTTTATTTTTCTTCTTTTTCAATCTTTCTTTTTCTATTTTCTCCTTCAACGTATGTTGATCCTTCTTGGCTTGTCTTGGTGTCATAAATTTGATCTTCATTTCATGTCCCTCATGCCTCAAATAAAGGGAACGTTCATCAAGATTGAGCATTGTAAAATGAAGCCATGCCCATCTCAAAAGAAGATGACAAGGGTTCATGGGAGCAATATCACATAATACTTCTTTCACACATTGTCCTGTACTGAATTTGATCCTTGCTTGATTCGGATGAAAGCTTGTTGGTAACTTGAGTTTCTCCACCAATCTTTGGCTTACAACATTGTTGTCGCTTTCGTACCCGAATGCAGCTAAACATGGGTGGCCTTCGATTAAACACCTTATTCTCTACTACCTTTTCCATAATCATTTTCTTTACTTCCTTTTCTTTTTCTTCAATTTCCATTCCTTCTGCACTTTATTTTTCTTCTTTTTCAATCTTTCTTTTTCTATTTTCTCCTTCAACGTATGTTGATCCTTCTTGGCTTCTCTTGGTGTCAGAAATTTCAACTTCATTTCATGTCCCTCATGCCTCAAATAAAGGGAACATTCATTAAGATTGAGCGTTTTAAAATGAAGCCATGCGCATCTCAAAAGAAAATGACAAGAGTTCAAGGGAGCAATATCACATAATACTTCTTTCACACATTGTCCTGTACTGAATTTGATCCTTGCTTGATTCGGATGAAAGCTTGTTGGTAACTTGAGTTTCTCTACCAATCTTTGGCTTACAACATTGTTGTCGCTTTCGTAAACGAATGCAGCTAAACATGGGTGGCCTTCGATTAAACACCTTGTTCTCTACTACCTTTTTCGTAATCTTTTTCTTTACTTCTTTTTCTTTTTCCTCAATTTCCCTTCCTTCTGCAGTTTATATTTCTTCTTTTTCAATCCTTCTTTTTCTATTTTCTCCTTCAACGTATGTTGATCCTTCCTGGCTTCTCTTGGTGTCAGAAATTTCAACTTCATTTCATGTCCCTCATGCCTCAAATACAGGGAACGTTCATCAAGATTGAGCATTGTAAAATGAAGCCATGCCCATCTCAAAAGAAGATGACAAGGGTTCGTGGGAGCAATATCACATAATACTTCTTTCACACATTGTCTTGTACTGAATTTGATCCTTGCTTGATTCGGATGAAAGCTTGTTGGTAATTTGAGTTTTTCACCAATCTTTGGCTTACAACATTATTGTCGATTTCGTAAACGAATGCAACTACACATGGGTGGCCTTCCATTAAACACCTTGTTCTCTACTACCTTTTTCACAATCTTTTTCTTTACTTCCTTTTCTTTTTCTTCAATTTCCCTTCCTTCTGCAGTTTATATTTCTTCTTTTTCTATTTTCTCCTTCAACGTATGTTGATCCTTCGTGGCTTCTCTTGGTGTCATGAATTTCAAATTCATTTCATGTCCCTCATGCCTCAAATAAAGGGAACATTTATCAAGATTGAGCGTTTTAAAATGAAGCCATGCCCATCTCAAAAGAAGATGACAAGAGTTCGTGGGAATAATATCACATAATACTTCTTTTACAAATTGTCCTGTACTGAATTTGATCCTTGCTTGATTCGGATGAAAGCTTGTTGGTAACTTGAGTTTTTCTACCTATCTTTGGCTTACAACATTGTTGTCGCTTTCGTAAACGAATGCAACTAAACATAGGTAGCTTTCGATTAAACACCTTGTTCTCTACTACCTTTTCCATAATCTTTTTCTTTACTTCCTTTTCTTTTTCTTCAATTTCCCTTCCTTCTGCAGTTTATATTTCTTCTTTTTCTATTATTTCTTTTTCCATTTTCTCCTTCAACGTATGTTGATCCTTCTTGGCTTCTCTTGGTGTCAGAAATTTCAACTTCATTTCATGTCCCTTATGCCTCAAATAAAGGGAACGTTCAACAAGATTGTGCATTGTAAAATGAAGCCATGCCCATCTCAATAGAAGATGACAAGGGTTCGTGGGAGCAATCTCACATAATACTTCTTTCACACATTGCCTTGTACTGAATTTGATCCTTTTTTGATTCGGATGAAAGCTTTTTGGTAATTTGAGTTTTTCACCAATCTTTGGCTTACAACATTATTGTCGCTTTCGTAAACGAATGCAACTAAACATGGGTGACCTTCCATTAAACACCTTGTTCTCTACTACCTTTTTCATAATCTTTTTCTTTACTTCCTTTCCTTTTTCTTCAATTTGCCTTCCTTCTGCAGTTTATATTTCTTCTTTTTCTATTCTTTCTTTTTCTATTTTCTCCTTCAACGTATGTTGATCCTTCTTGACTTGTCTTGGTGTCATAAATTTCAACTTCATTTCATGTCCCTCATTCCTCAAATAAAGGGAACGTTCATCAAGATTGAGTGTTTTAAAATGAACCCATGCCCATGTCAAAAGAAGATGACAAGGGTTCGTGGGAGCAGTATCACATAATACTTCTTTCACACGTTGTCCTGTACTGAATTTCATCCTTGCTTGATTCGGATGAAAGCTTATTGGTAACTTGAGTTTCTCTACCAATCTTTGGCTTACAACATTTTTGTCGCTTTCGTAAACGAATGCAACTAAACATGGGTGGCCTTCGATTAAACACCTTATTCTCTACTACCTTTTCCATAATCTTTTTCTTTATTTCCTTTTCTTTTTCTTCAATTTCCATTCCTTCTGCAGTTTATATTTCTTCTTTTTCTATTCTTTCTTTTTCTATTTTCTCCTTCAACGTATGTTGATCCTTCTTGGCTTGTCTTGGTGTCATAAATTTGAACTTCATTTCATGTCCCTCATGCCTCAAATAAAGGGAACGTTCATCAAGATTGAGCATTGTAAAATGAACCCATGCCTATCTCAAAAGAAGATGACAAGAGTTCGTGGGAGCAATATCACATAATACTTCTTTCACACATTGTCTTGTACTGAATTTGATCCTTGCTTGATTCGGATGAAAGCTTGTTGGTAATTTGAGTTTTTCTCCAATCTTTGGCTTACAACATTATTGTCGCTTTCGTAAACGAATGCAACTAAACATGGGTGGCCTTCGATTAAACACCTTGTTCTCTACTACCTTTTTCACAATCTTTTTCTTTACTTCCTTTTCTTTTTCTTCAATTTCCCTTCCTTCTGCAGTTTATATTTCTTCTTTTTCTATTTTCTCCTTCAACGTATGTTGATCCTTCGTGGCTTCTATTGGTGTCATGAATTTCAAATTCATTTCATGTCCCTCATGCCTCAAATAAAGGGAACATTTATCAAGATTGAGCGTTTTAAAATGAAGCCATGCCCATCTCAAAAGAAGATGACAAGAGTTCGTGGGAATAATATCACATAATACTTCTTTTACAAATTGTCCTGTACTGAATTTGATCCTTGCTTGATTCGGATGAAAGCTTGTTGGTAACTTGAGTTTTTCTACCTATCTTTGGCTTACAACATTGTTGTCGCTTTCGTAAACGAATGCAACTAAACATAGGTGGCTTTCGATTAAACACCTTGTTCTCTACTACCTTTTCCATAATCTTTTTCTTTACTTCCTTTTCTTTTTCTTCAATTTCCCTTCCTTCTGCAGTTTCTTTTTCTTCTTTTTCTATTATTTCTTTTTCTATTTTCTCCTTCAACGTATGTTGATCCTTCTTGGCTTGTCTTGGTGTCAGAAATTTCAACTTCATTTCATGTCCCTTATGCCTCAAATAAAGGGAACGTTCATCAAGATTGTGCATTGTAAAATGAACCCATGCCCATCTCAATAGAAGATGACAAGGGTTCGTGGGAGCAATCTCACATAATACTTCTTTCACACATTGCCTTGTACTGAATTTTATCCTTGCTTGATTCGGATGAAAGCTTTTTGGTAATTTGAGTTTTTCACCAATCTTTGGCTTACAACATTATTGTCGCTTTCGTAAACGAATGCAACTAAACATGGGTGACCTTCCATTAAACACCTTGTTCTCTACTACCTTTTTCATAATCTTTTTCTTTACTTCCTTTCCTTTTTCTTCAATTTGCCTTCCTTCTGCAGTTTATATTTCTTCTTTTTCTATTCTTTCTTTTTCTATTTTCTCCTTCAACGTATGTTGATCCTTCTTGACTTGTCTTGGTGTCATAAATTTCAACTTCATTTCATGTCCCTCATTCCTCAAATAAAGGGAACGTTCATCAAGATTGAGTGTTTTAAAATGAACCCATGCCCATGTCAAAAGAAGATGACAAGGGTTCGTGGGAGCAGTATCACATAATACTTCTTTCACACGTTGTCCTGTACTGAATTTCATCCTTGCTTGATTCGGATGAAAGCTTATTGGTAACTTGAGTTTCTCTACCAATCTTTGGCTTACAACATTTTTGTCGCTTTCGTAAACGAATGCAACTAAACATGGGTGGCCTTCGATTAAACACCTTATTCTCTACTACCTTTTCCATAATCTTTTTCTTTATTTCCTTTTCTTTTTCTTCAATTTCCATTCCTTCTGCAGTTTATATTTCTTCTTTTTCTATTCTTTCTTTTTCTATTTTCTCCTTCAACGTATGTTGATCCTTCTTGGCTTGTCTTGGTGTCATAAATTTGAACTTCATTTCATGTCCCTCATGCCTCAAATAAAGGGAACGTTCATCAAGATTGAGCATTGTAAAATGAACCCATGCCTATCTCAAAAGAAGATGACAAGAGTTCGTGGGAGCAATATCACATAATACTTCTTTCACACATTGTCTTGTACTGAATTTGATCCTTGCTTGATTCGGATGAAAGCTTGTTGGTAATTTGAGTTTTTCTCCAATCTTTGGCTTACAACATTATTGTCGCTTTCGTAAACGAATGCAACTAAACATGGGTGGCCTTCGATTAAACACCTTGTTCTCTACTACCTTTTTCACAATCTTTTTCTTTACTTCCTTTTCTTTTTCTTCAATTTCCCTTCCTTCTGCAGTTTATATTTCTTCTTTTTCTATTTTCTCCTTCAACGTATGTTGATCCTTCGTGGCTTCTATTGGTGTCATGAATTTCAAATTCATTTCATGTCCCTCATGCCTCAAATAAAGGGAACATTTATCAAGATTGAGCGTTTTAAAATGAAGCCATGCCCATCTCAAAAGAAGATGACAAGAGTTCGTGGGAATAATATCACATAATACTTCTTTTACAAATTGTCCTGTACTGAATTTGATCCTTGCTTGATTCGGATGAAAGCTTGTTGGTAACTTGAGTTTTTCTACCTATCTTTGGCTTACAACATTGTTGTCGCTTTCGTAAACGAATGCAACTAAACATAGGTGGCTTTCGATTAAACACCTTGTTCTCTACTACCTTTTCCATAATCTTTTTCTTTACTTCCTTTTCTTTTTCTTCAATTTCCCTTCCTTCTGCAGTTTCTTTTTCTTCTTTTTCTATTATTTCTTTTTCTATTTTCTCCTTCAACGTATGTTGATCCTTCTTGGCTTGTCTTGGTGTCATAAATTTGAACTTCATTTCATGTCCCTCATTCCTCAAATAAAGGGAACGTTCATTAAGATTGAGCACTTTAAAATGAACCCATGCCCATCTCAAAAGAAGATGACAAGAGTTCGTGGGAGCAAAATCACATAATACTTCTTTCACACATTGTCCTGTACTGAATTTTATCCTTGCTTGATTCGGATGAAATCTTGTTGGTAACTTGAGTTTCTCCACCAATCTTTGGCTTACAACATTGTTGTCGCTTTCGTAAATGAATGCAACTAAACATGGGTGGCCTTCGATTAAACACCTTGTTCTCTACTACCTTTTTCATAATCTTTTTCTTTACTTCCTTTTCTTTTTCTTCAATTTCCCTTCCTTCTGCAGTTTATTTTTCTTCTTTTCAATCTTTCTTTTTCTATTTTCTCCTTCAACGTATGTTGATCCTTCTTGGCTTCTCTTGGTGTCAGAAATTTCAACTTCATTTCATGTCCCTCATGCCTCAAATAAAGGGAACATTCATTAAGATTGAGCGTTTTAAAATGAAGCCATGCGCATCTCAAAAGAAAATGACAAGAGTTCAAGGGAGCAATATCACATAATACTTCTTTCACACATTGTCCTGTACTGAATTTGATCCTTGCTTGATTCGGATGAAAGCTTGTTGGTAACTTGAGTTTCTCTACCAATCTTTGGCTTACAACATTGTTGTCGCTTTCGTAAACGAATGCAGCTAAACATGGGTGGCCTTCGATTAAACACCTTGTTCTCTACTACCTTTTTCGTAATCTTTTTCTTTACTTCTTTTTCTTTTTCCTCAATTTCCCTTCCTTCTGCAGTTTATATTTCTTCTTTTTCAATCCTTCTTTTTCTATTTTCTCCTTCAACGTATGTTGATCCTTCCTGGCTTCTCTTGGTGTCAGAAATTTCAACTTCATTTCATGTCCCTCATGCCTCAAATACAGGGAACGTTCATCAAGATTGAGCATTGTAAAATGAAGCCATGCCCATCTCAAAAGAAGATGACAAGGGTTCGTGGGAGCAATATCACATAATACTTCTTTCACACATTGTCTTGTACTGAATTTGATCCTTGCTTGATTCGGATGAAAGCTTGTTGGTAATTTGAGTTTTTCACCAATCTTTGGCTTACAACATTATTGTCGATTTCGTAAACGAATGCAACTACACATGGGTGGCCTTCCATTAAACACCTTGTTCTCTACTACCTTTTTCACAATCTTTTTCTTTACTTCCTTTTCTTTTTCTTCAATTTCCCTTCCTTCTGCAGTTTATATTTCTTCTTTTTCTATTTTCTCCTTCAACGTATGTTGATCCTTCGTGGCTTCTCTTGGTGTCATGAATTTCAAATTCATTTCATGTCCCTCATGCCTCAAATAAAGGGAACATTTATCAAGATTGAGCGTTTTAAAATGAAGCCATGCCCATCTCAAAAGAAGATGACAAGAGTTCGTGGGAATAATATCACATAATACTTCTTTTACAAATTGTCCTGTACTGAATTTGATCCTTGCTTGATTCGGATGAAAGCTTGTTGGTAACTTGAGTTTTTCTACCTATCTTTGGCTTACAACATTGTTGTCGCTTTCGTAAACGAATGCAACTAAACATAGGTGGCTTTCGATTAAACACCTTGTTCTCTACTACCTTTTCCATAATCTTTTTCTTTACTTCCTTTTCTTTTTCTTCAATTTCCCTTCCTTCTGCAGTTTATATTTCTTCTTTTTCTATTATTTCTTTTTCTATTTTCTCCTTCAACGTATGTTGATCCTTCTTGGCTTCTCTTGGTGTCAGAAATTTCAACTTCATTTCATGTCCCTTATGCCTCAAATAAAGGGAACGTTCATCAAGATTGTGCATTGTAAAATGAAGCCATGCCCATCTCAAAAGAAGATGACAAGGGTTCGTGGGAGCAATCTCACATAATACTTCTTTCACACATTGCCTTGTACTGAATTTGATCCTTTTTTGATTCGGATGAAAGCTTTTTGGTAATTTGAGTTTTTCACCAATCTTTGGCTTACAACATTATTGTCGCTTTCGTAAACGAATGCAACTAAACATGGGTGACCTTCCATTAAACACCTTGTTCTCTACTACCTTTCTCATAATCTTTTTCTTTACTTCCTTTCCTTTTTCTTCAATTTGCCTTCCTTCTGCAGTTTATATTTCTTCTTTTTCTATTCTTTCTTTTTCTATTTTCTCCTTCAACGTATGTTGATCCTTCTTGACTTGTCTTGGTGTCATAAATTTCAACTTCATTTCATGTCCCTCATTCCTCAAATAAAGGGAACGTTCATCAAGATTGAGTGTTTTAAAATGAACCCATGCCCATGTCAAAAGAAGATGACAAGGGTTCGTGGGAGCAGTATCACATAATACTTCTTTCACACGTTGTCCTGTACTGAATTTCATCCTTGCTTGATTCGGATGAAAGCTTATTGGTAACTTGAGTTTCTCTACCAATCTTTGGCTTACAACATTTTTGTCGCTTTCGTAAACGAATGCAACTAAACATGGGTGGCCTTCGATTAAACACCTTATTCTCTACTACCTTTTCCATAATCTTTTTCTTTATTTCCTTTTCTTTTTCTTCAATTTCCATTCCTTCTGCAGTTTATATTTCTTCTTTTTCTATTCTTTCTTTTTCTATTTTCTCCTTCAACGTATGTTGATCCTTCTTGGCTTGTCTTGGTGTCATAAATTTGAACTTCATTTCATGTCCCTCATGCCTCAAATAAAGGGAACGTTCATCAAGATTGAGCATTGTAAAATGAACCCATGCCTATCTCAAAAGAAGATGACAAGAGTTCGTGGGAGCAATATCACATAATACTTCTTTCACACATTGTCTTGTACTGAATTTGATCCTTGCTTGATTCGGATGAAAGCTTGTTGGTAATTTGAGTTTTTCTCCAATCTTTGGCTTACAACATTATTGTCGCTTTCGTAAACGAATGCAACTAAACATGGGTGGCCTTCGATTAAACACCTTGTTCTCTACTACCTTTTTCACAATCTTTTTCTTTACTTCCTTTTCTTTTTCTTCAATTTCCCTTCCTTCTGCAGTTTATATTTCTTCTTTTTCTATTTTCTCCTTCAACGTATGTTGATCCTTCGTGGCTTCTATTGGTGTCATGAATTTCAAATTCATTTCATGTCCCTCATGCCTCAAATAAAGGGAACATTTATCAAGATTGAGCGTTTTAAAATGAAGCCATGCCCATCTCAAAAGAAGATGACAAGAGTTCGTGGGAATAATATCACATAATACTTCTTTTACAAATTGTCCTGTACTGAATTTGATCCTTGCTTGATTCGGATGAAAGCTTGTTGGTAACTTGAGTTTTTCTACCTATCTTTGGCTTACAACATTGTTGTCGCTTTCGTAAACGAATGCAACTAAACATAGGTGGCTTTCGATTAAACACCTTGTTCTCTACTACCTTTTCCATAATCTTTTTCTTTACTTCCTTTTCTTTTTCTTCAATTTCCCTTCCTTCTGCAGTTTCTTTTTCTTCTTTTTCTATTATTTCTTTTTCTATTTTCTCCTTCAACGTATGTTGATCCTTCTTGGCTTGTCTTGGTGTCATAAATTTGAACTTCATTTCATGTCCCTCATTCCTCAAATAAAGGGAACGTTCATTAAGATTGAGCACTTTAAAATGAACCCATGCCCATCTCAAAAGAAGATGACAAGAGTTCGTGGGAGCAAAATCACATAATACTTCTTTCACACATTGTCCTGTACTGAATTTTATCCTTGCTTGATTCGGATGAAATCTTGTTGGTAACTTGAGTTTCTCCACCAATCTTTGGCTTACAACATTGTTGTCGCTTTCGTAAATGAATGCAACTAAACATGGGTGGCCTTCGATTAAACACCTTGTTCTCTACTACCTTTTTCATAATCTTTTTCTTTACTTCCTTTTCTTTTTCTTCAATTTCCCTTCCTTCTGCAGTTTATTTTTCTTCTTTTCAATCTTTCTTTTTCTATTTTCTCCTTCAACGTATGTTGATCCTTCTTGGCTTCTCTTGGTGTCAGAAATTTCAACTTCATTTCATGTCCCTTATGCCTCAAATAAAGGGAACGTTCATCAAGATTGTGCATTGTAAAATGAAGCCATGCCCATCTCAAAAGAAGATGACAAGGGTTCGTGGGAGCAATATCACATAATACTTCTTTCACACATTGTCCTGTACTGAATTTGATCCTTGCTTGATTCGGATGAAAGCTTGTTGGTAACTTGAGTTTCTCTACCAATCTTTGGCTTACAACATTGTTGTCGCTTTCGTAAACGAATGCAGCTAAACATGGGTGGCCTTCGATTAAACACCTTGTTCTCTACTACCTTTTTCGTAATCTTTTTCTTTACTTCTTTTTCTTTTTCTTCAATTTCCCTTCCTTCTGCAGTTTATATTTCTTCTTTTTCAATCCTTCTTTTTCTATTTTCTCCTTCAACGTATGTTGATCCTTCCTGGCTTCTCTTGGTGTCAGAAATTTCAACTTCATTTCATGTCCCTCATGCCTCAAATACAGGGAACGTTCATCAAGATTGAGCATTGTAAAATGAAGCCATGCCCATCTCTAAAGAAGATGACAAGGGTTCGTGGGAGCAATATCACATAATACTTCTTTCACACATTGTCTTGTACTGAATTTGATCCTTGCTTGATTCGGATGAAAGCTTGTTGGTAATTTGAGTTTTTCACCAATCTTTGGCTTACAACATTATTGTCGATTTCGTAAACGAATGCAACTACACATGGGTGGCCTTCCATTAAACACCTTGTTCTCTACTACCTTTTTCACAATCTTTTTCTTTACTTCCTTTTCTTTTTCTTCAATTTCCCTTCCTTCTGCAGTTTATATTTCTTCTTTTTCTATTTTCTCCTTCAACGTATGTTGATCCTTCGTGGCTTCTCTTGGTGTCATGAATTTCAAATTCATTTCATGTCCCTCATGCCTCAAATAAAGGGAACATTTATCAAGATTGAGTGTTTTAAAATGAAGCCATGCCCATCTCAAAAGAAGATGACAAGAGTTCGTGGGAATAATATCACATAATACTTCTTTTACAAATTGTCCTGTACTGAATTTGATCCTTGCTTGATTCGGATGAAAGCTTGTTGGTAACTTGAGTTTTTCTACCTATCTTTGGCTTACAACATTGTTGTCGCTTTCGTAAACGAATGCAACTAAACATAGGTGGCTTTCGATTAAACACCTTGTTCTCTACTACCTTTTCCATAATCTTTTTCTTTACTTCCTTTTCTTTTTCTTCAATTTCCCTTCCTTCTGCAGTTTATATTTCTTCTTTTTCTATTATTTCTTTTTCTATTTTCTCCTTCAACGTATGTTGATCCTTCTTGGCTTGTCTTGGTGTCATAAATTTGAACTTCATTTCATGTCCCTCATGCCTCAAATAAAGGGAACGTTCATCAAGATTGAGCATTGTAAAATGAACCCATGCCTATCTCAAAAGAAGATGACAAGGGTTCGTGGGAGCAATCTCACATAATACTTCTTTCACACATTGCCTTGTACTGAATTTGATCCTTTTTTGATTCGGATGAAAGCTTTTTGGTAATTTGAGTTTTTCACCAATCTTTGGCTTACAACATTATTGTCGCTTTCGTAAACGAATGCAACTAAACATGGGTGACCTTCCATTAAACACCTTGTTCTCTACTACCTTTTTCATAATCTTTTTCTTTACTTCCTTTCCTTTTTCTTCAATTTGCCTTCCTTCTGCAGTTTATATTTCTTCTTTTTCTATTCTTTCTTTTTCTATTTTCTCCTTCAACGTATGTTGATCCTTCTTGACTTGTCTTGGTGTCATAAATTTCAACTTCATTTCATGTCCCTCATTCCTCAAATAAAGGGAACGTTCATCAAGATTGAGTGTTTTAAAATGAACCCATGCCCATGTCAAAAGAAGATGACAAGGGTTCGTGGGAGCAGTATCACATAATACTTCTTTCACACGTTGTCCTGTACTGAATTTGATCCTTGCTTGATTCGGATGAAAGCTTGTTGGTAACTTGAGTTTTTCTACCTATCTTTGGCTTACAACATTGTTGTCGCTTTCGTAAACGAATGCAACTAAACATAGGTGGCTTTCGATTAAACACCTTGTTCTCTACTACCTTTTCCATAATCTTTTTCTTTACTTCCTTTTCTTTTTCTTCAATTTCCCTTCCTTCTGCAGTTTCTTTTTCTTCTTTTTCTATTATTTCTTTTTCTATTTTCTCCTTCAACGTATGTTGATCCTTCTTGGCTTGTCTTGGTGTCATAAATTTGAACTTCATTTCATGTCCCTCATTCCTCAAATAAAGGGAACGTTCATTAAGATTGAGCACTTTAAAATGAACCCATGCCCATCTCAAAAGAAGATGACAAGAGTTCGTGGGAGCAAAATCACATAATACTTCTTTCACACATTGTCCTGTACTGAATTTTATCCTTGCTTGATTCGGATGAAATCTTGTTGGTAACTTGAGTTTCTCCACCAATCTTTGGCTTACAACATTGTTGTCGCTTTCGTAAACAAAAGCAACTAAACATGGGTGGCCTTCGATTAAACACCTTGTTCTCTACTACCTTTTCCATAATCTTTTTCTTTACTTCCTTTTCTTTTTCTTCAATTTCCCTTCCTTCTGCAGTTTATATTTCTTCTTTTTCTATTCTTTCTTTTTCTATTTTCTCCTTCAATGTATGTTGATCCTTCTTGGCTTGTCTTGGTGTCATGAATTTCAACTTGATTTCATGTCCCTCATTCCTCAAATAAAGGAAACGTTCATTAAGATTGAGCGTTTTAAAATGAACCCATGCCCATCTCAAAAGAAGATGACAAGAGTTCGTGGGAGCAAAATCACATAATACTTCTTTTACACATTGTCCTGTACTGAATTTTATCCTTGCTTGATTCATATGAAATCTTGTTGGTAACTTGAGTTTCTCCACCAATCTTTGGCTTACAACATTGTTGTAGCTTTCGTAAATGAATGAAACTAAACATGGGTGGCCTTCGATTAAACACCTTGTTGTCTACTACCTTTTCCATAATCTTTTTCTTTACTTCCTTTTCTTTTTCTTCAATTTCCCTTCCTTCTCCAGTTTATTTTTCTTCTTTTTCTATTCATTCTTTTTCTATTTTCTCCTTCAACGTATGTTGATCCTTCTTGGCTTGTCTTGGTGTTATGAATTTCAAAATTTATTTCATGTCCCTCATGCCTCAAATAAAGGGAACGTTCATCAAGATTGAGCATTGTAAAATGAAGCCATGCCCATCTCAAAAGAAGATGACAAGGGTTCGTGGGAGCAATATCACATAATACTTCTTTCACACATTGCCTTGTACTGAATTTGATCCTTGCTTGATTCGGATGAAAGCTTGTTGGTAATTTGAGTTTTTCACCAATCTTTGGCTTACAACATTGTTGTCGCTTTCATAAACGAATGCAACTAAACATGGGTGGCCTTCGATTAAACACCTTGTTCTCTACTACCTTTTCCATAATCTTTTTCTTTACTTCCTTTTCTTTTTCTTCAATTTCCCTTCCTTCTGCAGTTTATATTTCTTCTTTTTCTATTCTTTCTTTTTCTATTTTCTCCTTCAATGTATGTTGATCCTTCTTGGCTTGTCTTGGTGTTATGAATTTCAAAATTTATTTCATGTCCCTCATGCCTCAAACAAAGGGAACATTCATCAAGATTGAGCATTTTAAAATGAACCGATGCCCATCTCAAAAGAAGATGACAAGGGTTCGGGGGAGCAATATCACATAATACTTCTTTCACACATTGTCTTCTACTAAATTTGATCCTTGCTTGATTCGGATGAAAGCTTGTTGGTAACTTGAGTTTCTCCACCAATCTTTGGCTGATAACATTGTTGTCGCTTTCGTAAACGAATGCAACTAAACATGGGTGGCCTTCGATTAAACACTTTGTTCTATACTACTTTTTCCATAATCTTTTTCTTTACTTCCTTTTCTTTTTCTTCAATTTCCCTTCCTTCTGCACTTTATTTTTCTTCTTTTTCAATCTTTCTTTTTCTATTTTCTCCTTAAACGTATGTTGATCCTTCTTGGCTTCTCTTGGTGTCAGAAATTTCAACTTCATTTCATGTCCCTCATGCCTCAAATAGAGGGAACGTGCATCAAGATTGAGCATTGTAAAATGAAGCCATGCGCATCTCAAAAGAAGATGACAAGGGTTCGTGGGAGCAATATCACATAATACTTCTTTCACACATTGTCAGTACATCCTTGCTTGATTCGGATGAAGGCTTGTTGGTAATTTGAGTTTTTTAACCAATCTTTGGCTTACAACATTGTTGTCGCTTTCATAAACGAATGCAACTAAACATGGGTGGCCTACGATTAAACACCTAGTTCTCTACTACCTTTTCCATAATCTTTTTCTTTTCTTCCTTTTCTTTTTCTTCAATTTCCCTTCCTTCTGCAGTTTATTTTTCTTCTTTTTCTATTCTTTCTTTTTCTATTTTCCCCTTCAACGTATGTTGATCCTTCTTTGCTTGTCCTTGTGTCATCAATTTAAACTTCATTTCATGTCCCTCATTCCTCAAATAATAGGAACGTTCATCAAGATTGGGCATTTTAAAATGAACCCATGCCCATCTCAAAAGAATATGACAAGAGTTCGTGAGAGCAATATCACATAATACTTCTTTCACACATTGTCCTGTACTGAATTTGATCCTTGCTTGATTCGGATGAAAGCTTGTAGGTAACTTGAGTTTCTCCACCAATCTTTGGCTTACAACATTGTTGTAGCTTTCGTAAATGAATGAAACTAAACATGGGTGGCCTTCGATTAAACACCTTATTCTCTACTACCTTTTCCATAATCTTTTTCTTTACTTCCTTTTCTTTTTCTTCAATTTCCCTTCCTTCTGCAGTTTATTTTTCTTCTTTTTCTATTCTTTCTTTTTCTATTTTCTCCTTCAACGTATGTTGATCCTTCTTGGCTTGTCTTGGTGTCATAAATTTGATCTTCATTTCATGTCCCTCATGCCTCAAATAAAGGGAACGTTCATTAAGATTGAGCGTTTTAAAATGAAGCCATGCCCATCTCAAAAGAAGATGACAAGAGTTCGTGGGAGCAATATCACATAATACTTCTTTCACACATTGTCCTGTACTGAATTTGATCCTTGCTTGATTCGGATGAAAGCTTGTAGGTAACTTGAGTTTCTCCACCAATCTTTGGCTTACAACATTGTTGTAGCTTTCGTAAATGAATGAAACTAAACATGGGTGGCCTTCGATTAAACACCTTATTCTCTACTACCTTTTCCATAATCTTTTTCTTTACTTCCTTTTCTTTTTCTTCAATTTCCCTTCCTTCTGCAGTTTATTTTTCTTCTTTTTCTATTCTTTCTTTTTCTATTTTCTCCTTCAACGTATGTTGATCCTTCTTGGCTTGTCTTGGTGTCATAAATTTGATCTTCATTTCATGTCCCTCATGCCTCAAATAAAGGGAACGTTCATTAAGATTGAGCGTTTTAAAATGAAGCCATGCCCATCTCAAAAGAAGATGACAAGAGTTCGTGGGAGCAATATCACATAATACTTCTTTCACACATTGTCCTGTACTGAATTTGATCCTTACTTGATTCGGATGAAAGCTTGTTGGTAACTTGAGTTTCCCCACCAATCTTTGGCTTACAACATTGTTGTCGCTTTCGTAAACGAATGCAAGTAAACATGGGTGGCTTTCGATTAAACACCTTGTTCTCTACTACCGTTTCCATAATCTTTTTCTTTACTTCCTTTTCTTTTTCTTCAATTTCCCTTCCTTCTCCAGTTTATTTTTCTTCTTTTTCTATTCATTCTTTTTCTATTTTCTCCTTCAACGTATGTTGATCCTTCTTGGCTTGTCTTGGTGTCATAAATTTGATCTTCATTTCATGTCCCTCATGCCTCAAATAAAGGGAACGTTCATCAAGATTGAGCATCGTAAAATGAAGCCATGCCCATCTCAAAAGTTGATGACACAAGGGTTCGTGGGAGCAATATCACATAATACTTCTTTCACACATTGTCCTGTACTGAATTTGATCCTTGCTTGATTCGAATGAAAGCTTGTTGGTAACTTGAGTTTCTCCACCAATCTTTGGCTTACAACATTGTTGTCGCTTTCGTACCCGAATGCAGCTAAACATGGGTGGCCTTCGATTAAACACCTTATTCTCTACTACCTTTTCCATAATCTTTTTCTTTACTTCCTTTTCTTTTTCTTCAATTTCCCTTCCTTCTGCAGTTTATATTTCTTCTTTTTCTATTCTTTCTTTTTCTATTTTCTCCTTCAATGTATGTTGATCCTTCTTGGCTTGTCTTGGTGTCATGAATTTCAACTTGATTTCATGTCCCTCATTCCTCAAATAATGGAAACGTTCATTAAGATTGAGCGTTTTAAAATGAACCCATGCCCATCTCAAAAGAAGATGACAAGAGTTCGTGGGAGCAAAATCACATAATACTTCTTTCACACATTGTCCTGTACTGAATTTTATCCTTGCTTGATTCAGATGAAATCTTGTTGGTAACTTGAGTTTCTCCACCAATCTTTGGCTTACAACATTGTTGTAGCTTTCGTATATGAATGAAACTAAACATGGGTGGCCTTCGATTAAACACCTTGTTCTCTACTACCTTTTTCATAATCTTTTTCTTTACTTCCTTTTCTTTTTCTTCAATTTCCCTTCCTTCTGCAGTTTATATTTCTTCTTTTTCAATCTTTCTTTTTCTATTTTCTCCTTCAACGTATGTTGATCCTTCTTGGCTTGTCTTGGTGTTATGAATTTCAAAATTTATTTCATGTCCCTCATGCCTCAAACAAAGGGAACATTCATCAAGATTGAGCATTTTAAAATGAACCCATGCCCATATCAAAAGTAGATGACAAGGTTTCGTGGGAGCAATATCACATAATACTTCTTTCACACATTGTCCTGTACTGAATTTGATCCTTGCTTGATTCGGATGAAAGCTTGTTGGTAACTTGAGTTTCTCCACCAATCTTTGGCTTACAACATTGTTGTCGCTTTCGTACCCGAATGCAGCTAAACATGGGTGGCCTTCGATTAAACACCTTATTCACTACTACCTTTTCCATAATCATTTTCTTTACTTCCTTTTCTTTTTCTTCAATTTCCATTCCTTCTGCACTTTATTTTTCTTCTTTTTCAATGTTTCTTTTTCTATTTTCTCCTTCAACGTATGTTGATCCTTCTTGGCTTCTCTTGGTGTCAGAAATTTCAACTTCATTTCATGTCCCTCATGCCTCAAATAAAGGGAACATTCATTAAGATTGAGCGTTTTAAAATGAAGCCATGCGTATCTCAAAAGAAGATGACAAGAGTTCAAGGGAGCAATATCACATAATACTTCTTTCACACATTGTCCTGTACTGAATTTGATCCTTGCTTGATTCGGATGAAAGCTTGTTGGTAACTTGAGTTTCTCTACCAATCTTTGGCTTACAACATTGTTGTCGCTTTCGTAAACGAATGCAGCTAAACATGGGTGGCCTTCGATTAAACACCTTGTTCTCTACTACCTTTTTCGTAATCTTTTTCTTTACTTCTTTTTCTTTTTCTTCAATTTCCCTTCCTTCTGCAGTTTATATTTCTTCTTTTTCAATTCTTCTTTTTCTATTTTCTCCTTCAACGTATGTTGATCCTTCTTGGCTTGTCTTGGTGTCATAAATTTGAACTTCATTTCATGTCCCTCATGCCTCCAATAAAGGGAACGTTCATCAAGATTGAGCATTGTAAAATGAACCCATGCCTATCTCAAAAGAAGATGACAAGAGTTCGTGGGAGCAATATCACATAATACTTCTTTCACACATTGTCTTGTACTGAATTTGATCCTTGCTTGATTCGGATGAAAGCTTGTTGGTAATTTGAGTTTTTCTCCAATCTTTGGCTTACAACATTATTGTCGCTTTCGTAAACGAATGCAACTAAACATGGGTGGCCTTCGATTAAACACCTTGTTCTCTACTTCCTTTTTCACAATCTTTTTCTTTACTTCCTTTTCTTTTTCTTCAATTTCCCTTCCTTCTGCAGTTTATATTTCTTCTTTTTCTATTTTCTCCTTCAACGTATGTTGATCCTTCGTGGCTTCTCTTGGTGTCATGAATTTCAAATTCATTTCATGTCCTTCATGCCTCAAATAAAGGGAACATTTATCAAGATTGAGCGTTTTAAAATGAAGCCATGCCCATCTCAAAAGAAGATGACAAGAGTTCGTGGGAATAATATCACATAATACTTCTTTTACACATTGTCCTGTACTGAATTTGATCCTTGCTTGATTCGGATGAAAGCTTGTTGGTAACTTGAGTTTCTCTACCTATCTTTGGCTTACAACATTGTTGTCGCTTTCGTAAACGAATGCAACTAAACATAGGTGGCTTTCGATTAAACACCTTGTTCTCTACTACCTTTTCCATAATCTTTTTCTTTACTTCCTTTTCTTTTTCTTCAATTTCCCTTCCTTCTGCAGTTTATATTTCTTCTTTTTCTATTATTTCTTTTTCTATTTTCTCCTTCAACGTATGTTGATCCTTCTTGGCTTGTCTTGGTGTCATAAATTTGAACTTCATTTCATGTCCCTCATTCCTCAAATAAAGGGAACGTTCATTAAGATTGAGCGTTTTAAAATGAACCCATGCCCATCTCAAAAGAAGATGACAAGAGTTCGTGGGAGCAAAATCACATAATACTTCTTTCACACATTGTCCTGTACTGAATTTTATCCTTGCTTGATTCGGATGAAAGCTTTTTGGTAATTTGAGTTTTTCACCAATCTTTGGCTTACAACATTATTGTCGCTTTCATAAACAAAAGCAACTAAACATGGGTGGCCTTCGATTAAACACCTTGTTCTCTACTACCTTTTCCATAATCTTTTTCTTTACTTCCTTTTCTTTTTCTTCAATTTCCCTTCCTTCTGCAGTTTATATTTCTTCTTTTTCTATTATTTCTTTTTCTATTTTCTCCTTAACGTATGTTGATCCTTCTTGGCTTGTCTTGGTGTCATAAATTTGAACTTGATTTCATGTCCCTCATTCCTCAAATAAAGGAAACGTTCATTAAGATTGAGTGTTTTAAAATGAATCCATGCCCATCTCAAAAGAAGATGACAAGAGTTCATGGGAGCAAAATCACATAATACTTCTTTCACACATTGTCCTGTACTGAATTTGATCCTTGCTTGATTCGGATGAAAGCTTGTTGGTAACTTGAGTTTCTCTACCTATCTTTGGCTTACAACATTGTTGTAGCTTTCGTAAATGAATGAAACTAAACATGGGTGGCCTACGATTAAACACCTAGTTCTCTACTACCTTTTCCATAATCTTTTTCTTTTCTTCCTTTTCTTTTTCTTCAATTTCCCTTCCTTCTGCAGTTTATTTTTCTTCTTTTTCTATTCTTTCTTTTTCTATTTTCCCTTTCAACGTATGTTGATCCTTCTTGGCTTGTCCTTGTGTCATCAATTTAAACTTCATTTCATGTCCCTCATTCCTCAAATAATAGGAACGTTCATCAAGATTGGGCATTTTAAAATGAATCCATGCCCATCTCAAAAGAAGATGACAAGAGTTCGTGAGAGCAATATCACATAATACTTCTTTCACACATTGTCCTGTACTGAATTTGATCCTTGCTTGATTCGGATGAAAGCTGGTTGATAATTTGAGTTTTTAACCAATCTTTGGCCTACAACATTGTTGTCGCTTTCGTAAACGAATGCAACTAAACATGGGTGGCCTTCGATTAAACACCTAGTTCTCTACTACCTTTTCCATAATCTTTTTCTTTTCTTCCTTTTCTTTTTCTTCAATTTCCCTTCCTTCTACACTTTACATTTCTTCTTTTTCTATTCTTTCTTTTTCTATTTTCTCCTTCAACGTATGTTAATCCTTCTTGGCTTGTCTTGTGTCATGAATTTTAAAATTTATTTCATGTCCCTCATGCCTCAAATAAAGGGAACATTCATCAAGATTGAGCGTTTTAAAAGGAACCCATGCCCATCTCAAAAGAAGATGACAAGAGTTCGTGGGAGCAATATCACATAATACTTCTTTCACACATTGTCTTGTACTGAATTTGATCCTTGCTTGATTCGGATGAAAGCTTGTTGATAATTTGAGTTTTTATCCAATCTTTGGCCTACAACATTGTTGTCGCTTTCGTAAACGAATGCAACTAAACATGGGTGGCCTTCGATTAAACACCTAGTTCTCTACTACCTTTTCCATAATCTTTTTCTTTACTTCCTTTTCTTTTTCTTCAATTTCCCTTCCTTCTGCACTTTATTTTTCTGCTTTTTCAATCTTTCTTTTTCTATTTTCTCCTTCAACGTATGTTGATCCTTCTTGGCTTGTCTTGGTGTTATGAATTTCAAAATTTATTTCATGTCTCTCATGCCTCAAACAAAGGGAACATTCATCAAGATTGAGCATTTTAAAATGAACCCATGCCCATCTCAAAAGAAGATGACAAGAGTTCGGGGGAGCAATATCACATAATACTTCTTTCACACATTGTCTTCTACTAAATTTAATCCTTGCTTGATGCGGATGAAAGCTTGTTGGTAACTTGAGTTTCTCCACCAATCTTTGGCTTACAACATTGTTGTCGCTTTCGTAAACAAATGCAACTAAACATGGGTGGCCTTCGATTAAACACCTTGTTCTATACTACCTTTTCCATAATCTTTTTCTTTACTTCCTTTCTTTTTCTTCAATTTCCCTTCCTTCTGCACTTTATTTTTCTTCTTTTTCAATCTTTCTTTTTCTATTTTCTCCTTCAACGTATGTTGATCCTTCTTGGCTTGTCCTTGTGTCATCAATTTAAACTTCATTTCATGTCCCTCATTCCTCAAATAATAGGAACGTTCATCAAGATTGAGCATTTTAAAATGAACCCATGCCCATCTCAAAAGAAGATGACAAGAGTTCGTGGGAGCAATATCACATAATACTTCTTTCATACATTGTCCTGTACTGAATTTGATCCTTGCTTGATTCGGATGAAAGCTTGTAGGTAACTTGAGTTTCTCCACCAATCTTTGGCTTACAACATTGTTGTCGCTTTCGTAAACGAATGCAACTAAACATGGGTGGCCTTCGATTAAACACCTTGTTCTCTACTACCTTTTCCATAATCTTTTTCTTTACTTCCTTTTCTTTTTCTTCAATTTCCCTTCCTTCTGCAGTTTATTTTTCTTCTTTTTCTATTCTTTCTTTTTCTATTTTCTCCTTCAACGTATGTTGATCCTTCTTGGGTTGTCCTTGTGTCATCAATTTAAACTTCATTTCATGACCCTCATTCCTCAAATAATACGAACGTTCATCAAGATTGAGCATTTTAAAATGAACCCATGCCCATCTCAAAAGAAGATGACAAGAGTTCGTGGGAGCAATATCACATAATACTTCTTTCACACATTGTCCTGTACTGAACTTGATCCTTGCTTGATTCGGATGAAAGCTTGTAGGTAACTTGAGTTTCTCCACCAATCTTTGGCTTACAACATTGTTGTCGCTTTCGTAAACGAATGCAACTAAACATGGGTGGCCTTCGATTAAACACCTTGTTTTCTACTACCTTTTTCATAATCTTTTTCTTTAGTTCCTTTTCTTTTTCTTCAATTTCCCTTCCTTCTGCACTTTATTTTTCTTCTTTTTCAATCTTTCTTTTTCTATTTTCTCCTTCATCATATGTTGATCCTTCTTGGCTTCTCTTGGTGTCAGAAATTTCAACTTCATTTCATGTCCCTCATGCCTCAAATAAAGGGAACGTTCATCAAGATTGAGCATTGTAAAATGAAGCCATGCCCATATCAAAAGAAGATGACAAGGGTTCGTGGGAGCAATATCACATAATACTCCTTTCACACATTGTCTTGTACTGAATTTCATCCTTGCTTGATTCGGATAAAAGCTTGTTGGTAATTTGAGTTTTTAACCAATCTTTGGCTTACAACATCGTTGTCTCTTTCATAAACGAATGCAACTAAACACGGGTGGCCTTCGATTAAACACCTTGTTCTCTACTACCTTTTCCATAATCTTTTTCTTTACTTCCTTTTCTTTTTCTTCAATTTCCCTTCCTTCTACACTTTATATTTCTTCTTTTTCTATTCTTTCTTTTTCTATTTTCTCCTTCAACGTATGTTGATCCTTCTTGGCTTCTCTTGGTGTCAGAAATTTCAACTTCATTTCATGTCCCTCATGCCTCAAATAAAGGGAACGTTCATCAAGATTGAGCATTGTAAAATGAAGCCATGCCCATATCAAAAGAAGATGACAAGGGTTCGTGTGAGCAATATCACATAATACTTCTTTCACACATTGTCTTGTACTGAATTTGATCCTTGCTTGATTCGGATGAAAGCTTCTAGGTAACTTGAGTTTCTCCACCAATCTTTGGCTTACAACATTGTTGTCGCTTTCGTAAACGAATGCAACTAAACATGGATGGCCTTCAATTAAACACCTTGTTCTCTACTACCTTTTCCATAATCTTTTTCTTTACTTCCTTTTCTTTTTCTTTAATTTCCCTTCCTTCTGCAGTTTATTTTTCTTCTTTTTCTATTCTTTCTTTTTCTATTTTCTCCTTCAACGTATGTTGATCCTTCTTGGCTTGTTCTTGTGTCATCAATTTAAACTTCATTTCATGTCCCTCATTCCTCAAATAAAGGGAACGTTCATCAAGATTGAGCATTTTAAAATGAACCCATGCCCATCTCAAAAGAAGATGACAAGAGTTCGTGGGAGCAATATCACATAATACTTCTTTCACACATTGTCCTGTACTGAATTTGATCCTTGCTTGATTCGAATGAAAGCTTGTAGGTAACTTGAGTTTCTCCACCAATCTTTGGCTTACAACATTGTTGTCGCTTTCGTAAACGAATGCAACTAAACATGGGTGGCCTTCGATTAAACACCTTGTTCTCTACTACCTTTTTCATAATCTTTTTCTTTACTTCCTTTTCTTTTTCTTCAATTTCCCCTCCTTCCGCACTTTATTTTTCTTCTTTTTCAATCTTTCTTTTTCTATTTTCTCCTTCAACGTATGTTGATCCTTCTTGGCTTCGCTTGGTGTCAAAAATTTCAACTTCATTTCATGTCCCTAATGCCTCAAATAAAGAGAACGTTCATCAAGATTGAGCATTGTAAAATGAAGCCATGCCCATATCAAAAGAAGATGACAAGGGTTCGTGGGAGCAATATCACATAATACTTCTTTCACACATTGTCTTGTACTGAATTTTATCCTTGCTTGATTCGGATGAAAGCTTGTTGGTAATTTGAGTTTTTAACCAATCTTTGGCTTACAACATTGTTGTCGCTTTCATAAACGAATGCAACTAAACATGGCTGGCCTTCGATTAAACACCTAGTTCTCTACTACCTTTTCCATAATCTTTTTCTTTACTTCCTTTTCTTTTTCTTCAATTTCCCTTCCTTCTACACTTTATATTTCTTCTTTTTCTATTCTTTCTTTTTCTATTTTCTCCTTCAACGTATGTTGATCCTTCTTGGCTTGTCTTGGTGTTATGAATTTCAAAATTTATTTCATGTCCCTCATGCCTCAAATAAAGGGAACGTTCATCAAGATTGAGCGTTTTAAAATGAAGCCATGCCCATATCAAAAGAAGATGACAAGGGTTCGTGGGAGCAATATCACATAATACTTCTTTCACACATTGTCTTGTACTGAATTTGATCCTTGCTTGATTCGGATGAAAGCTTCTAGGTAACTTGAGTTTCTCCACCAATCTTTGGCTTACAACATTGTTGTCGCTTTCGTAAACGAATGCAACTAAACATGGATGGCCTTCAATTAAACACCTTGTTCTCTACTACCTTTTCCATAATCTTTTTCTTTACTTCCTTTTCTTTTTCTTTAATTTCCCTTCCTTCTGCAGTTTATTTTTCTTCTTTTTCTATTCTTTCTTTTTCTATTTTCTCCTTCAACGTATGTTGATCCTTCTTGGCTTGTCTTGGTGTTATGAATTTCAAAATTTATTTCATGTCCCTCATGCCTCAAATAAAGGGAACGTTCATCAAGATTGAGCGTTTTAAAATGAAGCCATGCCCATATCAAAAGAAGATGACAAGGGTTCGTGGGAGCAATATCACATAATACTTCTTTCACACATTGTCTTGTACTGAATTTGATCCTTGCTTGATTCGGATGAAAGCTTCTAGGTAACTTGAGTTTCTCCACCAATCTTTGGCTTACAACATTGTTGTCGCTTTCGTAAACGAATGCAACTAAACATGGATGGCCTTCAATTAAACACCTTGTTCTCTACTACCTTTTCCATAATCTTTTTCTTTACTTCCTTTTCTTTTTCTTCAATTTCCCTTCCTTTTACAGTTTATATTTCTTCTTTTTCTATTCTTTCTTTTTCTATTTTCTCCTTCAACGTATGTTGATCCTTCTTGGCTTGTTCTTGTGTCATCAATTTAAACTTCATTTCATGTCCCTCATTCCTCAAATAAAGGGAACATTTATCAAGATTGAGTGTTTTAAAATGAAGCCATGCCCATCTCAAAAGAAGATGACAAGAGTTCGTGGGAATAATATCACATAATACTTCTTTTACAAATTATCCTGTACTGAATTTGATCCCTGCTTGATTCGGGTGAAAGCTTGTTGGTAACTGTAGTTTCTCCACCAATCTTTGGCTTACAACATTGTTGTCGCTTTCGTAAACGAATGCAACTAAACATGGGTGGCCTTCGATTAAACACCTTGTTCTCTACTACCTTTTTCATAATCTTTTTCTTTACTTCCTTTTCTTTTTCTTCAATTTCCCCTCCTTCCGCACTTTATTTTTCTTCTTTTTCAATCTTTCTTTTTCTATTTTCTCCTTCAACGTATGTTGATCCTTCTTGGCTTCGCTTGGTGTCAAAAATTTCAACTTCATTTCATGTCCCTCATGCCTCAAATAAAGAGAACGTTCATCAAGATTGAGCATTGTAAAATGAAGCCATGCCCATATCAAAAGAAGATGACAAGGGTTCGTGGGAGCAATATCACATAATACTTCTTTCACACATTGTCTTGTACTGAATTTTATCCTTGCTTGATTCGGATGAAAGCTTGTTGGTAATTTGAGTTTTTAACCAATCTTTGGCTTACAACATTGTTGTCGCTTTCATAAACGAATGCAACTAAACATGGCTGGCCTTCGATTAAACACCTAGTTCTCTACTACCTTTTCCATAATCTTTTTCTTTACTTCCTTTTCTTTTTCTTCAATTTCCCTTCCTTCTACACTTTATATTTCTTCTTTTTCTATTCTTTCTTTTTCTATTTTCTCCTTCAACGTATGTTGATCCTTCTTGGCTTGTCTTGGTGTTATGAATTTCAAAATTTATTTCATGTCCCTCATGCCTCAAATAAAGGGAACGTTCATCAAGATTGAGCATTTTAAAATGAACCCATGCCCATCTCAAAAGAAGATGACAAGAGTTCGTGGGAGCAATATCACATAATACTTCTTTCACACATTGTCCTGTACTGAATTTGATCCTTGCTTGATTCGAATGAAAGCTTGTAGGTAACTTGAGTTTCTCCACCAATCTTTGGCTTACAACATTGTTGTCGCTTTCGTAAACGAATGCAACTAAACATGGGTGGCCTTCGATTAAACACCTTGTTCTCTACTACCTTTTTCATAATCTTTTTCTTTACTTCCTTTTCTTTTTCCTCAATTTCCCCTCCTTCCGCACTTTATTTTTCTTCTTTTTCAATCTTTCTTTTTCTATTTTCTCCTTCAACGTATGTTGATCCTTCTTGGCTTCGCTTGGTGTCAAAAATTTCAACTTCATTTCATGTCCCTCATGCCTCAAATAAAGAGAACGTTCATCAAGATTGAGCATTGTAAAATGAAGCCATGCCCATATCAAAAGAAGATGACAAGGGTTCGTGGGAGCAATATCACATAATACTTCTTTCACACATTGTCTTGTACTGAATTTTATCCTTGCTTGATTCGGATGAAAGCTTGTTGGTAATTTGAGTTTTTAACCAATCTTTGGCTTACAACATTGTTGTCGCTTTCATAAACGAATGCAACTAAACATGGCTGGCCTTCGATTAAACACCTAGTTCTCTACTACCTTTTCCATAATCTTTTTCTTTACTTCCTTTTCTTTTTCTTCAATTTCCCTTCCTTCTACACTTTATATTTCTTCTTTTTCTATTCTTTCTTTTTCTATTTTCTCCTTCAACGTATGTTGATCCTTCTTGGCTTGTCTTGGTGTTATGAATTTCAAAATTTATTTCATGTCCCTCATGCCTCAAATAAAGGGAACGTTCATCAAGATTGAGCGTTTTAAAATGAACCCATGCCCATCTCAAAAGAAGATGACAGGAGTTCGTGGGAGCAATATCACATAATCCTTCTCTCACACATTGTCTTGTACTGAATTTGATCCTTGCTTGATTCGGATGAAAGCTTCTAGGTAACTTGAGTTTCTCCACCAATCTTTGGCTTACAACATTGTTGTCGCTTTCGTAAACGAATGCAACTAAACATGGGTGGCCTTTGATTAAACGCCTTGTTCTCTACTACCTTTTTCATAATCTTTTTCTTTACTTCCTTTTCTTTTTCTTCAATTTCCCTTCCTTCTCCACTTTATTTTTCTTCTTTTTCAATCTGTCTTTTTCTATTTTCTCCTTCAACGTATGTTGATCCTTCTTGGGTTCTCTTGGTGTCAGAAATTTCAACTTCATTTCATGTCCCTCATGCCTCAAATAAAGGGAACGTTCATCAAGATTGAGCATTGTAAAATGAAGCCATGCCCATCTCAAAAGAAGATGACAAGGGTTCGTGGGAGCAATATCACATAATACTTCTTTCACACATTGCCTTGTACTGAATTTGATCCTTGCTTGATTCGGATGAAAGCTTGTTGGTAATTTGAGTTTTTCACCAATCTTTGGCTTACAACATTGTTGTCGCTTTCATAAACGAATGCAACTAAACATGGGTGGCCTTCGATTAAACACCTTGTTCTCTACTACCTTTTCCATAATCTTTTTCTTTACTTCCTTTTCTTTTTCTTCAATTTCCCTTCCTTTTACAGTTTATATTTCTTCTTTTTCTATTCTTTCTTTTTCTATTTTCTCCTTCAACGTATGTTGATCCTTCTTGGCTTGTCTTGGTGTTATGAATTTCAAAATTTATTTCATGTCCCTCATGCCTCAAATAAAGGGAACATTCATCAAGATTGAGCGTTTTAAAATGAACCCATGCCCAACTCAAAGGAAGATGACAAGAGTTCGTGGGAGCAATATCACATAATATTTCTTTCACACATTGTCTTGTACTGAATTTGATCCTTGCTTGATTCGGATGAAAGCTTGTTGGTAACTTGAGTTTCTCCACCAATCTTTGGCTTACAACATTGTTGTCGCTTTCGTAAACGAATGCAACTAAACATGGGTTGCCTTCGATTAAACACCTTGTTCTCTACTACCTTTTCCATAATCTTTTTCTTTACTTCCTTTTCTTTTTCTTCAATTTCCCTTCCTTCTGCAGTTTATTTTTCTTCTTTTTCTATTCTTTCTTTTTCTATTTTCTCCTTCAACGTATGTTGATCCTTCTTGGCTTGTCCTTGTGTCATAAATTTCAACTTCATTTCATGTCCCTCATTCCTCAAAGAAAGGGAACGTTCATCAAGATTGAGTGTTTTAAAATGAACCCATGCCTATCTCAAAAGAAGATGACAAGAGTTCGTGGGAGCAATATCACAGAATACTTCTTTCACACATTGTCCTGTACTGAATTTGATCCTTGCTTGATTCGGATGAAAGCTTGTAGGTAACTTGAGTTTCTCCACCAATCTTTGGCTTACAACATTGTTGTCGCTTTCGTAAACGAATGCAACTAAACATGGGTGGCCTTCGATTAAACACCTTGTTCTCTACTACCTTTTTCATAATCTTTTTCTTTACTTCCTTTTCTTTTTCTGCAATTTCCCTTCCTTCTGCACTTTATTTTTCTTCTTTTTCAATCTTTCTTTTTCTATTTTCTCCTTCAACGTATGTTGATCCTTCTTGGCTTCTCTTGGTGTCAGAAATTTCAACTTCATTTCGTGTCCCTCATGCCTCAAATAAAGGGAACGTTCATCAAGATTGAGCATTGTAAAATTAAGCCATGCCCATATCAAAAGAAGATGACAAGGGTTCGTGGGAGCAATATCAAATAATACTTCTTTCACACATTGTCTTGTACTGAATTTGATCCTTGCTTGATTCTGACGAAAGCTTGTTGGTAATTTGAGTTTTTAACCAATCTTTGGCTTACAACATTGTTGTCGCTTTCATAAACGAATGCAACTAAACATGGGTGGCCTTCGATTAAACACCTAGTTCTCTACTACCTTTTCCATAATCTTTTTCTTTACTTCCTTTTCTTTTTCTTCAATTTCCCTTCCTTCTACACTTTATATTTCTTCTTTTTCTATTCTTTCTTTTTCTATTTTCTCCTTCAACGTATGTTGATCCTTCTTGGCTTGTCTTGGTGTTATGAATTTCAAAATTTATTTCATGTCCCTCATGCCTCAAATAAAGGGAACGTTCATCAAGATTGAGCGTTTTAAAATGAAGCCATGCCCATATCAAAAGAAGATGACAAGGGTTCGTGGGAGCAATATCACATAATACTTCTTTCACACATTGTCTTGTACTGAATTTGATCCTTGCTTGATTCGGATGAAAGCTTCTAGGTAACTTGAGTTTCTCCACCAATCTTTGGCTTACAACACTGTTGTCGCTTTCGTAAACGAATGCAACTAAACATGGATGGCCTTCAATTAAACACCTTGTTCTCTACTACCTTTTCCATAATCTTTTTCTTTACTTCCTTTTCTTTTTCTTTAATTTCCCTTCCTTGTGCAGTTTATTTTTCTTCTTTTTCTATTCTTTCTTTTTCTATTTTCTCCTTCAACGTATGTTGATCCTTCTTGGCTTGTTCTTGTGTCATCAATTTAAACTTCATTTCATGTCCCTCATTCCTCAAATAAAGGGAACGTTCATCAAGATTGAGCATTTTAAAATGAACCCATGCCCATCTCAAAAAAAGATGACAAGAGTTCGTGGGAGGAATATCACATAATACTTCTTTCACACATTGTCCTGTACTGAATTTGATCCTTGCTTGATTCGAATGAAAGCTTGTAGGTAACTTGAGTTTCTCCACCAATCTTTGGCTTACAACATTGTTGTCGCTTTCGTAAACGAATGCAACTAGACATGGGTGGCCTTCGATTAAACACCTTGTTCTCTACTACCTTTTTTATAATCTTTTTCTTTACTTCCTTTTCTTTTTCTTCAATTTCCCCTCCTTCCGCACTTTATTTTTCTTCTTTTTCAATCTTTCTTTTTCTATTTTCTCCTTCAACGTATGTTGATCCTTCTTGGCTTCGCTTGGTGTCAAAAATTTCAACTTCATTTCATGTCCCTCATGCCTCAAATAAAGAGAACGTTCATCAAGATTGAGCATTGTAAAATGAAGCCATGCCCATATCAAAAGAAGATGACAAGGGTTCGTGGGAGCAATATCACATAATACTTCTTTCACACATTGTCTTGTACTGAATTTTATCCTTGCTTGATTCGGATGAAAGCTTGTTGGTAATTTGAGTTTTTAACCAATCTTTGGCTTACAACATTGTTGTCGCTTTCATAAACGAATGCAACTAAACATGGGTGGCCTTCGATTAAACACCTAGTTCTCTACTACCTTTTCCATAATCTTTTTCTTTACTTCCTTTTCTTTTTCTTCAATTTCCCTTCCTTCTACACTTTATATTTCTTCTTGTTCTATTCTTTCTTTTTCTATTTTCTCCTTCAACGTATGTTGATCCTTCTTGGCTTGTCTTGGTGTTATGAATTTCAAAATTTATTTCATGTCCCTCATGCCTCAAATAAAGGGAACGTTCATCAAGATTGAGCGTTTTAAAATGAAGCCATGCCCATATCAAAAGAAGATGACAAGGGTTCGTGGGAGCAATATCACATAATACTTCTTTCACACATTGTCTTGTACTGAATTTGATCCTTGCTTGATTCGGATGAAAGCTTCTAGGTAACTTGAGTTTCTCCACCAATCTTTGGCTTACAACATTGTTGTCGCTTTCGTAAACGAATGCAACTAAACATGGATGGCCTTCAATTAAACACCTTGTTCTCTACTACCTTTTCCATAATCTTTTTCTTTACTTCCTTTTCTTTTTCTTTAATTTCCCTTCCTTCTGCAGTTTATTTTTCTTCTTTTTCTATTCTTTCTTTTTCTATTTTCTCCTTCAACGTATGTTGATCCTTCTTGGCTTGTTCTTGTGTCATCAATTTAAACTTCATTTCATTTCCCTCATTCCTCAAATAAAGGGAACATTCATCAAGATTGAGCATTTTAAAATGAACCCATGCCCATCTCAAAAGAAGATGACAAGAGTTCGTGGGAGCAATATCACATAATACTTCTTTCACACATTGTCCTGTACTGAATTTGATCCTTGCTTGATTCGAATGAAAGCTTGTAGGTAACTTGAGTTTCTCCACCAATCTTTGGCTTACAACATTGTTGTCGCTTTCGTAAACGAATGCAACTAAACATGGGTGGCCTTTGATTAAACACCTTGTTCTCTACTACCTTTTTCATAATCTTTTTCTTTACTTCCTTTTCTTTTTCTTCAATTTCCCCTCCTTCCGCACTTTATTTTTCTTCTTTTTCAATCTTTCTTTTTCTATTTTCTCCTTCAACGTATGTTGATCCTTCTTGGCTTCGCTTGGTGTCAAAAATTTCAACTTCATTTCATGTCCCTCATGCCTCAAATAAAGAGAACGTTCATCAAGATTGAGCATTGTAAAATGAAGCCATGCCCATATCAAAAGAAGATGACAAGGGTTCGTGGGAGCAATATCACATAATACTTCTTTCACACATTGTCTTGTACTGAATTTTATCCTTGCTTGATTCGGATGAAAGCTTGTTGGTAATTTGAGTTTTTAACCAATCTTTGGCTTACAACATTGTTGTCGCTTTCATAAACGAATGCAACTAAACATGGGTGGCCTTCGATTAAACACCTAGTTCTCTACTACCTTTTCCATAATCTTTTTCTTTACTTCCTTTTCTTTTTCTTCAATTTCCCTTCCTTCTACACTTTATATTTCTTCTTGTTCTATTCTTTCTTTTTCTATTTTCTCCTTCAACGTATGTTGATCCTTCTTGGCTTGTCTTGGTGTTATGAATTTCAAAATTTATTTCATGTCCCTCATGCCTCAAATAAAGGGAACGTTCATCAAGATTGAGCGTTTTAAAATGAAGCCATGCCCATATCAAAAGAAGATGACAAGGGTTCGTGGGAGCAATATCACATAGTACTTCTTTCACACATTGTCTTGTACTGAATTTGATCCTTGCTTGATTCGGATGAAAGCTTCTAGGTAACTTGAGTTTCTCCACCAATCTTTGGCTTACAACATTGTTGTCGCTTTCGTAAACGAATGCAACTAAACATGGATGGCCTTCAATTAAACACCTTGTTCTCTACTACCTTTTCCATAATCTTTTTCTTTACTTCCTTTTCTTTTTCTTTAATTTCCCTTCCTTCTGCAGTTTATTTTTCTTCTTTTTCTATTCTTTCTTTTTCTATTTTCTCCTTCAACGTATGTTGATCCTTCTTGGCTTGTTCTTGTGTCATCAATTTAAACTTCATTTCATTTCCCTCATTCCTCAAATAAAGGGAACGTTCATCAAGATTGAGCATTTTAAAATGAACCCATGCCCATCTCAAAAGAAGATGACAAGAGTTCGTGGGAGCAATATCACATAATACTTCTTTCACACATTGTCCTGTACTGAATTTGATCCTTGCTTGATTCGAATGAAAGCTTGTAGGTAACTTGAGTTTCTCCACCAATCTTTGGCTTACAACATTGTTGTCGCTTTCGTAAACGAATGCAACTAAACATGGGTGGCCTTTGATTAAACACCTTGTTCTCTACTACCTTTTTCATAATCTTTTTCTTTACTTCCTTTTCTTTTTCTTCAATTTCCCCTCCTTCCGCACTTTATTTTTCTTCTTTTTCAATCTTTCTTTTTCTATTTTCTCCTTCAACGTATGTTGATCCTTCTTGGCTTCGCTTGGTGTCAAAAATTTCAACTTCATTTCATGTCCCTCATGCCTCAAATAAAGAGAACGTTCATCAAGATTGAGCATTGTAAAATGAAGCCATGCCCATATCAAAAGAAGATGACAAGGGTTCGTGGGAGCAATATCACATAATACTTCTTTCACACATTGTCTTGTACTGAATTTTATCCTTGCTTGATTCGGATGAAAGCTTGTTGGTAATTTGAGTTTTTAACCAATCTTTGGCTTACAACATTGTTGTCGCTTTCATAAACGAATGCAACTAAACATGGGTGGCCTTCGATTAAACACCTAGTTCTCTACTACCTTTTCCATAATCTTTTTCTTTACTTCCTTTTCTTTTTCTTCAATTTCCCTTCCTTCTACACTTTATATTTCTTCTTGTTCTATTCTTTCTTTTTCTATTTTCTCCTTCAACGTATGTTGATCCTTCTTGGCTTGTCTTGGTGTTATGAATTTCAAAATTTATTTCATGTCCCTCATGCCTCAAATAAAGGGAACGTTCATCAAGATTGAGCGTTTTAAAATGAAGCCATGCCCATATCAAAAGAAGATGACAAGGGTTCGTGGGAGCAATATCACATAATACTTCTTTCACACATTGTCTTGTACTGAATTTGATCCTTGCTTGATTCGGATGAAAGCTTCTAGGTAACTTGAGTTTCTCCACCAATCTTTGGCTTACAACATTGTTGTCGCTTTCGTAAACGAATGCAACTAAACATGGATGGCCTTCAATTAAACACCTTGTTCTCTACTACCTTTTCCATAATCTTTTTCTTTACTTCCTTTTCTTTTTCTTTAATTTCCCTTCCTTCTGCAGTTTATTTTTCTTCTTTTTCTATTCTTTCTTTTTCTATTTTCTCCTTCAACGTATGTTGATCCTTCTTGGCTTGTTCTTGTGTCATCAATTTAAACTTCATTTCATGTCCCTCATTCCTCAAATAAAGGGAACATTTATCAAGATTGAGTGTTTTAAAATGAAGCCATGCCCATCTCAAAAGAAGATGACAAGAGTTCGTGGGAATAATATCACATAATACTTCTTTTACAAATTATCCTGTACTGAATTTGATCCCTGCTTGATTCGGGTGAAAGCTTGTTGGTAACTGTAGTTTCTCCACCAATCTTTGGCTTACAACATTGTTGTCGCTTTCGTAAACGAATGCAACTAAACATGGGTGGCCTTTGATTAAACACCTTGTTCTCTACTACCTTTTTCATAATCTTTTTCTTTACTTCCTTTTCTTTTTCTTCAATTTCCCCTCCTTCCGCACTTTATTTTTCTTCTTTTTCAATCTTTCTTTTTCTATTTTCTCCTTCAACGTATGTTGATCCTTCTTGGCTTCGCTTGGTGTCAAAAATTTCAACTTCATTTCATGTCCCTCATGCCTCAAATAAAGAGAACGTTCATCAAGATTGAGCATTGTAAAATGAAGCCATGCCCATATCAAAAGAAGATGACAAGGGTTCGTGGGAGCAATATCACATAATACTTCTTTCACACATTGTCTTGTACTGAATTTTATCCTTGCTTGATTCGGATGAAAGCTTGTTGGTAATTTGAGTTTTTAACCAATCTTTGGCTTACAACATTGTTGTCGCTTTCATAAACGAATGCAACTAAACATGGCTGGCCTTCGATTAAACACCTAGTTCTCTACTACCTTTTCCATAATCTTTTTCTTTACTTCCTTTTCTTTTTCTTCAATTTCCCTTCCTTCTACACTTTATATTTCTTCTTGTTCTATTCTTTCTTTTTCTATTTTCTCCTTCAACGTATGTTGATCCTTCTTGGCTTGTCTTGGTGTCAAGAATTTCAAAATTTATTTCATGTCCCTCATGCCTCAAATAAAGGGAACATTCATCAAGATTGAGCGTTTTAAAATGAACCCATGCCCATCTCAAAAGAAGATGACAAGGGTTCGTGGGAGCAATATCACATAATACTTCTTTCACACATTGTCATGTACTGAATTTGATCCTTGCTTGATTCAGATGAAAGCTTGTAGGTAACTTGAGTTTCTCCACCAATCTTTGGCTTACAACATTGTTGTCGCTTTCGTAAACGAATGCAACTAAACATGGGTGGCCTTCGATTAAACACCTTGTTCTCTACTACCTTTTTCATAATCTTTTTCTTTACTTCCTTTTCTTTTTCTTCAATTTCCCTTCCTTTTACACTTTATATTTCTTCTTTTTCTATTCTTTCTTTTTCTATTTTCTCCTTCAACGTATGTTGATCCTTCTTGGCTTGTCTTGGTGTCAAGAATTTCAAAATTTATTTCATGTCCCTCATGCCTCAAATGAAGGGAACATTCATCAAGATTGAGCGTTTTAAAATGACGCCATGCCCATATCAAAAGAAGATGACAAGGGTTCGTGGGAGCAATATCACATAATACTTCTTTCACACGTTGTCTTGTACTGAATTTGATCCTTGCTTGATTCGGATGAAAGCTTGTTGGTAATTTGAGTTTTTAACCAATCTTTGACTTACAACATTGTTGTCGCTTTCATAAACGAATACAACTAAACATGGGTGGCCTTCGATTAAACACCTAGTTCTCTACTACCTTTTCCATAATCTTTTTCTTTACTTCCTTTTCTTTTTCTTCAATTTCCCTTCCTTTTACAGTTTATATTTCTTCTTTTTCTATTCTTTCTTTTTCTATTTTCTCCTTCAACGTATGTTGATCCTTCTTGGCTTGTCTTGGTGTTATGAATTTCAAAATTTATTTCATGTCCCTCATGCCTCAAATAAAGGGAACATTCATCAAGATTGAGCGTTTTAAAATGAACCCATGCCCATCTCAAAGGAAGATGACAAGAGTTCGTGGGAGCAATATCACATAATATTTCTTTCACACATTGTCTTGTACTGAATTTGATCCTTGCTTGATTCGGATGAAAGCTTGTTGGTAACTTGAGTTTCTCCACCAATCTTTGGCTTACAACATTGTTGTCGCTTTCGTAAACAAATGCAACTAAACATGGGTGGCCTTCGATTAAACACCTTGTTCTCTACTACCTTTTCCATAATCTTTTCCTTTACTTCCTTTTCTTTTTCTTCAATTTCCCTTCCTTCTCCACTTTATTTTTCTTCTTTTTCTATTTTCTCCTTCAACGTATGTTGATCCTTCTTGGCTTGTCCTTGTGTCAGAAATTTCAACTTCATTTCATGTCCCTCATTCCTCAAAGAAAGGGAACGTTCATCAAGATTGAGTGTTTTAAAATGAACCCATGCCCATCTCAAAAGAAGATGACAAGAGTTCGTGGGAGCAATATCACATAATACTTCTTTCACACATTGTCTTGTACTGAATTTGATCCTTGCTTGATTCGGATGAAAGCTTGTAGGTAATTTGAGTTTCTCCACCAATCTTTGGCTTACAACATTGTTGTCGCTTTCGTAAACGAATGCAACTAAACACGGGTGGCCTTCGATTAAACACCTTGTTCTCTACTACCTTTTCCATAATCTTTTTCTTTACTTCCTTTTCTTTTTCTTCAATTTCCCTTCCTTCTGCACTTTATTTTTCTTCTTTTTCAATCTTTCTTTTTCTATTTTCTCCTTCAACGTATGTTGATCCTTCTTGGCTTGTCTTGGTGTTATGAATTTCAAAATTTATTTCATGTCCCTCATGCCTCAAATAAAGGGAACATTCATCAAGATTGAGCGTTTTAAAATGAACCCATGCCCGTCTCAAAGGAAGATGACAGGAGTTCGTGGGAGCAATATCACATAATATTTCTTTCACACATTGTCTTGTACTGAATTTGATCCTTGCTTGATTCGGATGAAAGCTTGTTGGTAACTTGAGTTTCTCCACCAATCTTTGGCTTACAACATTGTTGTCGCTTTCGTAAACGAATGCAACTAAACATCGGTGGCCTTCGATTAAACACCTTGTTCTCTACTACCTTTTCCATAATCTTTTTCTTTACTTCCTTTTCTTTTTCTTCAATTTCCCTTCCTTCTGCAGTTTATTTTTCTTCTTTTTCTATTCTTTCTTTTTCTATTTTCTCCTTCAACGTATGTTGATCCTTCTTGGCTTGTCCTTGTGTCATAAATTTCAACTTCATTTCATGTCCCTCATTCGTCAAAGAAAGGGAACGTTCATCAAGATTGAGCGTTTTAAAATGAAGCCATGCCCATCTCAAAAGAAGATGACAAGAGTTCGTGGGAGCAATATCACATAATACTTCTTTCGCACATTGTCTTGTACTGAATTTGATCCTTGCTTGATTCGGATGAAAGCTTGTAGGTAACTTGAGTTTCTCCACCAATCTTTGGCTTACAACATTGTTGTCGCTTTCGTAAACGAATGCAACTAAACATGGGTGGCCTTCGATTAAACACCTTGTTCTCTACTACCTTTTTCATAATCTTTTTCTTTACTTTCTTTTCTTTTTCTTCAATTTCCCTTCCTTCTACACTTTATATTTCTTCTTTTTCTATTCTTTCTTTTTCTATTTTCTCCTTCAACGTATGTTGATCCTTCTTGGCTTGTCTTGGTGTCAAGAATTTCAAAATTTATTTCATGTCCCTCATGCCTCAAATAAAGGGAACATTCATCAAGATTGAGCGTTTAAAAATGAACCCATGCCCATCTCAAAAGAAGATGACAAGAGTTCGTGGGAGCAATATCACATAATACTTCTTTCACACATTGTCATGTACTGAATTTGATCCTTGCTTGATTCAGATGAAAGCTTGTTGGTAACTTGAGTTTCTCCACCAATCCTTGGCTTACAACATTATTGTCGCTTTCGTAAACGAATGCAACTAAACATGGGTGGCCTTCGATTAAACACCTTGTTCTGTACTACCTTTTCCATAATCTTTTTCTTTACTTCCTTTTCTTTTTCTTTAATTTCCCTTCCTTCTGCAGTTTATTTTTCTTCTTTTTCTATTCTTTCTTTTTCTATTTTCTCCTTCAACGTATGTTGATCCTTCTTGGCTTGTCCTTGTGTCATCAATTTAAACTTCATTTCATGTCCCTCATTCCTCAAATAAAGGGAACGTTCATCAAGATTGAGCATTTTAAAATGAACCCATGCCCATCTCAAAAGAAGATGACAAGAGTTCGTGGGAGCAATATCACATAATACTTCTTTCACACATTGTCCTGTACTGAATTTGATCCTTGCTTGATTCGGATGAAAGCTTGTAGGTAACTTGAGTTTCTCCACCAATCTTTGGCTTACAACATTGTTGTCGCTTTCGTAAACGAATGTAACTAAACATGGGTGGCCTTCGATTAAACACCTTGTTCTCTACTACCATTTTCATAATCTTTTTCTTTACTTCCTTTTCTTTTTCTTCAATTTCCCTTCCTTCTGCACTTTATTTTTCTTCTTTTTCAATCTTTCTTTTTCTATTTTCGCCTTCAACGTATGTTGATCCTTCTTGGCTTGTCTTGGTGTCAGAAATTTCAACTTCATTTCATGTCCCTCATGCCTCAAATAAAGGGAGCGTTCATCAAGATTGAGCATTTTAAAATGAACCCATGCCCATCTCAAAAGAAGATGACAAGAGTTCGTGGGAGCAATATCACATAATACTTCTTTCACACATTGCCTTGTACTGAATTTGATCCTTGCTTGATTCGGATGAAAGCTTGTTGGTAATTTGAGTTTTTAACCAATCTTTGGCTTACAACATTGTTGTCGCTTTCATAAACGAATGCAACTAAACATGGGTGGCCTTTGATTAAACACCTAGTTCTCTACTACCTTTTCCATAATCTTTTTCTTCAATTTCCATTCCTTCTACACTTTATATTTCTTCTTTTTCTATTCTTTCTTTTTTATTTTCTCCTTCAACGTATGTTGATCCTTCTTGGCTTGTCTTGGTGTCAAGAATTTCAAAATTAATTTCATGTCCCTCATGCCTCAAATAAAGGGAACATTCATCAAGATTGAGCGTTTTAAAATGAACCCATGCCCATCTCAAAAGAAGATGACAAGAGTTCGTGGGAGCAATATCACATAATACTTCTTTCACACATTGTCATGTACTGAATTTGATCCTTGCTTGATTCAGATGAAAGCTTGTTGGTAACTTGAGTTTCTCCACCAATCTTTGGCTTACAACATTGTTGTCGCTTTCATAAACGAATGCAACTAAACATGGGTGGCCTTCGATTAAACACCTAGTTCTCTACTACCTTTTCCATAATCTTTTTCTTTTCTTCTTTTTCTTTTTCTTCAATTTCCCTTCATTCTACACTTTATATTTCTTCTTTTTCTATTCTTTCTTTTTCTATTTTCTCCTTCAACGTATGTTGATCCTTCTTGGCTTGTCTTGGTGTCAAGAATTTCAAAATTTATTTCATGTCCCTCATGCCTCAAATAAAGGGAACATTCATCAAGATTGAGCGTGTTAAAATGAACCCATGCCCATCTCAAAAGAAGATGACAAGAGTTCGTCGGAGCAATATCACATAATACTTCTTTCACACATTGTCATGTACTGAATTTGAACCTTGCTTGATTCGGATAAAAGCTTGTTGGTAATTTGAGTTTTTAACCAATCTTTGGCTTACAACATTGTTGTCTCTTTCATAAACGAATGCAACTAAACACGGGTGGCCTTCGATTAAACACCTTGTTCTCTACTACCTTTTCCATAATCTTTTTCTTTACTTCCTTTTCTTTTTCTTCAATTTCCCTTCCTTCTACACTTTATATTTCTTCTTTTTCTATTCTTTCTTTTTCTATTTTCTCCTTCAACGTATGTTGATCCTTCTTGGCTTATCTTGGTGTCAAGAATTTTAAAATTTATTTCATGTCCCTCATGCCTCAAATAAAGGGAACATTCATCAAGATTGAGCGTTTTAAAATGAAGCCATGCCCATATCAAAAGAAGATGACAAGGGTTCGTGGGAGCAATATCACATAATACTTCTTTCACACATTTTCTTGTACTGAATTTGATCCTTGCTTGATTCGGATAAAAGCTTGTTGGTAATTTGAGTTTTTAACCAATCTTTGGCTTACAACATTGTTGTCTCTTTCATAAACGAATGCAACTAAACACGGGTGGCCTTCGATTAAACACCTTGTTCTCTACTACCTTTTCCATAATCTTTTTCTTTACTTCCTTTTCTTTTTCTTCAATTTCCCTTCCTTCTACACTTTATATTTCTTCTTTTTCTATTCTTTCTTTTTCTATTTTCTCCTTCAACGTATGTTGATCCTTCTTGGCTTATCTTGGTGTCAAGAATTTTAAAATTTATTTCATGTCCCTCATGCCTCAAATAAAGGGAACATTCATCAAGATTGAGCGTTTTAAAATGAAGCCATGCCCATCTCAAAAGAAGATGACAAGAGTTCGTGGGAGCAATATCACATAATACTTCTTTCGCACATTGTCTTGTACTGAATTTGATCCTTGCTTGATTCGGACGAAAGCTTGTTGGTAATTTGAGTTTTTAACCTATCTTTGGCTTACAACATTGTTGTCGCTTTCATAAACGAATGCAACTAAACATGGGTGGCCTTCGATTAAACACCTAGTTCTCTACTACCTTTTCCATAATCTTTTTCTTTACTTTCTTTTCTTTTTCTTCAATTTCCCTTCCTTCTACACTTTATATTTCTTCTTTTTCTATTCTTTCTTTTTCTATTTTCTCCTTCAACGTATGTTGATCCTTCTTGGCTTGTCTTGGTGTCAAGAATTTCAAAATTTATTTCATGTCCCTCATGCCTCAAATAAAGGGAGCATTCATCAAGATTGAGCGTTTAAAAATGAACCCATGCCCATCTCAAAAGAAGATGACAAGAGTTCGTGGGAGCAATATCACATAATACTTCTTTCACACATTGTCATGTACTGAATTTGATCCTTGCTTGATTCAGATGAAAGCTTGTTGGTAACTTGAGTTTCTCCACCAATCCTTGGCTTACAACATTATTGTCGCTTTCGTAAACGAATGCAACTAAACATGGGTGGCCTTCGATTAAACACCTTGTTCTGTACTACCTTTTCCATAATCTTTTTCTTTACTTCCTTTTCTTTTTCTTTAATTTCCCTTCCTTCTGCAGTTTATTTTTCTTCTTTTTCTATTCTTTCTTTTTCTATTTTCTCCTTCAACGTATGTTGATCCTTCTTGGCTTGTCTTGGTGTTATGAATTTCAAAATTTCTTTCATGTCCCTCATTCCTCAAATAAAGGGAACATTCATCAAGATTGAGCGTTTTAAAATGAACCCATGCCCAACTCAAAAGAAGATGACAAAAGTTTGTGGGAGCAATATCACATAATACTTCTTTCACACATTGTCTTGTACTGAATTTGATCGTTGCGTGATTCGGATGAAAGCTTGTTGGTAATTTGAGTTTTTAACCAATCTTTGGCTTACAACAATGTTGTCGCTTTCATAAACGAATGCAACTAAACATGGGTGGCCTTCGATTAAACACCTAGTTCTCTACTACCTTTTCCATAATCTTTTTCTTTTCTTTGTTTTCTTTTTCTTCAATTTCCCTTCCTTCTACACTTTATATTTCTTCTTTTTCTATTCTTTCTTTTTCTATTTTCTCCTTCAATGTATGTTGATCCTTCTTGGCTTGTCTTGGTGTCAAGAATTTCAAAATTTATTTCATGTCCCTCATGCCTCAAATAAAGGGAACATTCATCAAGATTGAGCGTTTTAAAATGAACCCATGCCCATCTCAAAAGAAGATGACAAGAGTTCGTGGCAGCAATATCACATAATACTTCTTTCACACATTGTCATGTACTGAATTTGATCCTTGCTTGATTCAGATGAAAGCTTGTTGGTAACTTGAGTTTCTCCACCAATCTTTGGCTTACAACATTGTTGTCGCTTTCATAAACGAATGCAACTAAACATGGGTGGCCTTCGATTAAACACCTAGTTCTCTACTACCTTTTCCATAATCTTTTTCTTTTCTTCTTTTTCTTTTTCTTCAATTTCCCTTCATTCTACACTTTATATTTCTTCTTTTTCTATTCTTTCTTTTTCTATTTTCTCCTTCAACGTATGTTGATCCTTCTTGGCTTGTCTTGGTGTCAAGAATTTCAAAATTTATTTCATGTCCCTCATGCCTCAAATAAAGGGAACATTCATCAAGATTCAGCGTGTTAAAATGAACCCATGCCCATCTCAAAAGAAGATGACAAGAGTTCGTCGGAGCAATATCACATAATACTTCTTTCACACATTGTCATGTACTGAATTTGAACCTTGCTTGATTCGGATAAAAGCTTGTTGGTAATTTGAGTTTTTAACCAATCTTTGGCTTACAACATTGTTGTCTCTTTCATAAACGAATGCAACTAAACACGGGTGGCCTTCGATTAAACACCTTGTTCTCTACTACCTTTTCCATAATCTTTTTCTTTACTTCCTTTTCTTTTTCTTCAATTTCCCTTCCTTCTACACTTTATATTTCTTCTTTTTCTATTCTTTCTTTTTCTATTTTCTCCTTCAACGTATGTTGATCCTTCTTGGCTTATCTTGGTGTCAAGAATTTTAAAATTTATTTCATGTCCCTCATGCCTCAAATAAAGGGAACATTCATCAAGATTGAGCGTTTTAAAATGAAGCCATGCCCATATCAAAAGAAGATGACAAGGGTTCGTGGGAGCAATATCACATAATACTTCTTTCACACATTTTCTTGTACTGAATTTGATCCTTGCTTGATTCGGATAAAAGCTTGTTGGTAATTTGAGTTTTTAACCAATCTTTGGCTTACAACATTGTTGTCGCTTTCGTAAACGAATGCAACTAAACATGGGTGGCCTTCGATTAAACACCTTGTTCTCTACTACCTTTTCCATAATCTTTTCCTTTACTTCCTTTTCTTTTTCTTCAATTTCCCTTCCTTCTGCAGTTTATTTTTCTTCTTTTTCTATTCTTTCTTTTTCTATTTTCTCCTTCAACGTATGTTGATCCTTCTTGGCTAGTCCTTGTGTCATAAATTTCAACTTCATTTCATGTCCCTCATTCCTCAAAGAAAGGGAACGTTCATCAAGATTGAGCGTTTTAAAATGAAGCCATGCCCATCTCAAAAGAAGATGACAAGAGTTCGTGGGAGCAATATCACATAATACTTCTTTCGCACATTGTCTTGTACTGAATTTGATCTTTGCTTGATTCGAACGAAAGCTTGTTGGTAATTTGAGTTTTTAACCTATCTTTGGCTTACAACATTGTTGTCGCTTTCATAAACGAATGCAACTAAACATGGGTGGCCTTCGATTAAACACCTAGTTCTCTACTACCTTTTCCATAATCTTTTTCTTTACTTTCTTTTCTTTTTCTTCAATTTCCCTTCCTTCTACACTTTATATTTCTTCTTTTTCTATTCTTTCTTTTTTCTATTTTCTCCTTCAACGTATGTTGATCCTTCTTGGCTTGTCTTGGTGTCAAGAATTTCAAAATTTATTTCATGTCCCTCATGCCTCAAATAAAGGGAGCATTCATCAAGATTGAGCGTTTAAAAATGAACCCATGCCCATCTCAAAAGAAGATGACAAGAGTTCGTGGGAGCAATATCACATAATACTTCTTTCACACATTGTCATGTACTGAATTTGATCCTTGCTTGATTCAGATGAAAGCTTGTTGGTAACTTGAGTTTCTCCACCAATCCTTGGCTTACAACATTATTGTCGCTTTCGTAAACGAATGCAACTAAACATGGGTGGCCTTCGATTAAACACCTTGTTCTGTACTACCTTTTCCATAATCTTTTTCTTTACTTCCTTTTCTTTTTCTTTAATTTCCCTTCCTTCTGCAGTTTATTTTTCTTCTTTTTCTATTCTTTCTTTTTCTATTTTCTCCTTCAACGTATGTTGATCCTTCTTGGCTTGTCTTGGTGTTATGAATTTCAAAATTTCTTTCATGTCCCTCATTCCTCAAATAAAGGGAACATTCATCAAGATTGAGCGTTTTAAAATGAACCCATGCCCAACTCAAAAGAAGATGACAAAAGTTTGTGGGAGCAATATCACATAATACTTCTTTCACACATTGTCTTGTACTGAATTTGATCGTTGCGTGATTCGGATGAAAGCTTGTTGGTAATTTGAGTTTTTAACCAATCTTTGGCTTACAACAATGTTGTCGCTTTCATAAACGAATGCAACTAAACATGGGTGGCCTTCGATTAAACACCTAGTTCTCTACTACCTTTTCCATAATCTTTTTCTTTTCTTCGTTTTCTTTTTCTTCAATTTCCCTTCCTTCTACACTTTATATTTCTTCTTTTTCTATTCTTTCTTTTTCTATTTTCTCCTTCAATGTATGTTGATCCTTCTTGGCTTGTCTTGGTGTCAAGAATTTCAAAATTTATTTCATGTCCCTCATGCCTCAAATAAAGGGAACATTCATCAAGATTGAGCGTTTTAAAATGAACCCATGCCCATCTCAAAAGAAGATGACAAGAGTTCGTGGCAGCAATATCACATAATACTTCTTTTACACATTGTCATGTACTGAATTTGATCCTTGCTTGATTCAGATGAAAGCTTGTTGGTAACTTGAGTTTCTCCACCAATCTTTGGCTTACAACATTGTTGTCGCTTTCGTAAACGAATGCAACTAAACATGGGTGGCCTTCGATTAAACACCTTGTTCTCTACTACCTTTTTCATAATCTTGTTCTTTACTTCCTTTTCTTTTTCTTCAATTTCCGTTCCTTCTGCACTTCATTTTTCTTCTTTTTCAATCTTTCTTTTTCTATTTGCTCCTTCAACGTATGTTGATCCTTCTTGGCTTCTCTTGGTGTCAGAAATTTCAACTTCATTTCATGTCCCTCATGCCACAAATAAAGGGAACGTTCATCAAGATTGAGCATTGTAAAATGAAGCCATGCCCATATCAAAAGAAGATGACAAGGGTTCGTGGGAGCAATATCACATAATACTTCTTCCACACATTGTCTTGTACTGAATTTGGTCCTTGCTTGATTCGGATGAAAGCTTGTTGGTAATTTGAGTTTTTAACCAATCTTTGGCTTACAACATTGTTGTCTCTTTCATAAACGAATGCAACTAAACACGGGTGGCCTTCGATTAAACACCTAGTTCTCTACTACCTTTTCCATAATCTTTTTCTTTACTTCCTTTTGTTTTTCTTTAATTTCCATTCCATCTACACTTTATATTTCTTCTTTTTCTATTCTTTCTTTTTCTATTTTCTCCTTCAACGTATGTTGATCCTTCTTGGCTTGTCTTGGTGTCAAGAATTTCAAAATTTATTTCATGTCCCTCATGCCTCAAATAAAGGGAACATTCATCAAGATTGAGCGTTTTAAAATGAACCCATGCCCATCTCAAAAGAAGATGACAAGAGTTCGTGGGAGCAATATCACATAATACTTCTTTCACACATTGTCATGTATTGAATTTGATCCTTGCTTGATTCAGATGAAAGCTTATTGGTAACTTGAGTTTCTCCACCAATCTTTGGCTTACAACATTGTTGTCGCTTTCGTAAACGAATGCAACTAAACATGGGTGGCCTTCGATTAAACACCTTCTTCTCTACTACCTTTTTCATAATCTTGTTCTTTACTTCCTTTTCTTTTTCTTCAATTTCCCTTCCTTCTGCACTTTATTTTTCTTCTTTTTCAATCTTTCTTTTTCTATTTTCTCCTTCAACGTATGTTGATCCTTCTTGGCTTGTCTTGGTGTCAAGAATTTCAAAATTTATTTCATGTCCCTCATGCCTCAAATAAAGGGAACATTCATCAAGATTGAGCGTTTTAAAATGAACCCATGCCCATCTCAAAAGAAGATGACAAGAGTTCGTGGGAGCAATATCACATAATACTTCTTTCACACATTGTCTTGTACTAAATTTGATCCTTGCTTGATTCGGATGAAAGCTTGTTGGTAACTTGAGTTTCTCCACCAATCTTTGGCTTACAACATTGTTGTCACTTTCGTAAACGAATGCAACTAAACATGGGTGGCCTTCGATTAAACACCTTGTTCTCTACTACCTTTTCCATAATCTTTTTCTTTACTTCCTTTTCTTTTTCTTCAATTTCCCTTCCTTCTACACTTTATATTTCTTCTTTTTCTATTCTTTCTTTTTCTATTTTCTCTTTCAACGTATGTTGATCCTTCTTGGCTTGTCTTGGTGTTATGAATTTCAAAATTTATTTCATGTCCCTCATGCCTCAAATAAAGGGAACATTCATCAAGATTGAGCGTTTTAAAATGAACCCATGCCCATCTCAAAAGAAGATGACAAGAGTTCGTGGGAACAATATCACATAATACTTCTTTTACACATTGTCTTGTACTGAATTTGATCCTTGCTTGATTCGGATGAAAGCTTGTTGGTAATTTGAGTTTTTAACCAATCTTTGGCTTACAACATTGTTGTTGCTTTCATAAACGAATGCAACTAAACATGGGTGGCCTTCGATTAAACACCTAGTTCTCTACTACCTTTTCCATAATCTTTTTCTTTACTTCCTTTTCTTTTTCTTCAATTTCCCTTCCTTCTACACTTTATATTTCTTCTTTTTCTATTCTTTCTTTTTCTATTTTCTCCTTCAATGTATGTTGATCCTTCTTGGCTTGTCTTGGCGTCAAGAATTTCAAAATTTATTTCATGTCCCTCATGCCTCAAATAAAGGGAACATTCATCAAGATTGAGCGTTTTAAAATGAACCCATGCCCATCTCAAAAGAAGATGACAAGAGTTTGTGGGAGCACTATCACATAATACTTCTTTCACACATTGTCATGTACTGAATTTGATGCTTGCTTGATTCAGATGAAAGCTTGTTGGTAACTTGAGTTTCTCCACCAATCTTTGGCTTACAACATTGTTGTCGCTTTCGTAAACGAATGCAACTAAACATGGGTGGCCTTCGATTAAACACCTAGTTCTCTACTACCTTTTCCATAATCTTTTTCTTTACTTCCTTTTCTTTTTCTTCAATTTCCCTTCCTTCTACATTTTATATTTCTTCTTTTTCTATTCTTTCTTTTTTTATTTTCTCCTTCAACGTATGTTCATCCTTCTTGGCTTGTCTTGGTGTCAAGAATTTCAAAATTTATTTCATGTCCCTCATGCCTCAAATAAAGGGAACATTCTTCAAGATTGAGCGTTTTAAAATAAAGCCATGCCCATATCAAAAGAAGATGACAAGGGTTCGTGGGAGCAATATCACATAATACTTCTTTCACACATTGTCTTGTACTGAATTTAATCCTTGCTTGATTCGGATGAAAGCTTGTAGGTAACTTGAGTTTCTCCACCAATCTTTGGCTTACAACATTGTTGTCGCTTTCGTAAACGAATGCAACTAAACATGGGTGGCCTTCGATTAAACACCTTCTTCTCTACTACCTTTTTCATAATCTTGTTCTTTACTTCCTTTTCTTTTTCTTCAATTTCCCTTCCTTCTGCACTTTATTTTTCTTCTTTTTCAATCTTTCTTTTTCTATTTTCTCCTTCAACGTATGTTGATCCTTCTTGGCTTGTCTTGGTGTCAAGAATTTCAAAATTTATTTCATGTCCCTCATGCCTCAAATAAAGGGAACATTCATCAAGATTGAGCGTTTTAAAATGAACCCATGCCCATCTCAAAAGAAGATGACAAGAGTTCGTGGGAGCAATATCACATAATACTTCTTTCACACATTGTCTTGTACTAAATTTGATCCTTGCTTGATTCGGATGAAAGCTTGTTGGTAACTTGAGTTTCTCCACCAATCTTTGGCTTACAACATTGTTGTCACTTTCGTAAACGAATGCAACTAAACATGGGTGGCCTTCGATTAAACACCTTGTTCTCTACTACCTTTTCCATAATCTTTTTCTTTACTTCCTTTTCTTTTTCTTCAATTTCCCTTCCTTCTACACTTTATATTTCTTCTTTTTCTATTCTTTCTTTTTCTATTTTCTCTTTCAACGTATGTTGATCCTTCTTGGCTTGTCTTGGTGTTATGAATTTCAAAATTTATTTCATGTCCCTCATGCCTCAAATAAAGGGAACATTCATCAAGATTGAGCGTTTTAAAATGAACCCATGCCCATCTCAAAAGAAGATGACAAGAGTTCGTGGGAACAATATCACATAATACTTCTTTTACACATTGTCTTGTACTGAATTTGATCCTTGCTTGATTCGGATGAAAGCTTGTTGGTAATTTGAGTTTTTAACCAATCTTTGGCTTACAACATTGTTGTTGCTTTCATAAACGAATGCAACTAAACATGGGTGGCCTTCGATTAAACACCTAGTTCTCTACTACCTTTTCCATAATCTTTTTCTTTACTTCCTTTTCTTTTTCTTCAATTTCCCTTCCTTCTACACTTTATATTTCTTCTTTTTCTATTCTTTCTTTTTCTATTTTCTCCTTCAATGTATGTTGATCCTTCTTGGCTTGTCTTGGCGTCAAGAATTTCAAAATTTATTTCATGTCCCTCATGCCTCAAATAAAGGGAACATTCATCAAGATTGAGCGTTTTAAAATGAACCCATGCCCATCTCAAAAGAAGATGACAAGAGTTTGTGGGAGCACTATCACATAATACTTCTTTCACACATTGTCATGTACTGAATTTGATGCTTGCTTGATTCAGATGAAAGCTTGTTGGTAACTTGAGTTTCTCCACCAATCTTTGGCTTACAACATTGTTGTCGCTTTCGTAAACGAATGCAACTAAACATGGGTGGCCTTCGATTAAACACCTAGTTCTCTACTACCTTTTCCATAATCTTTTTCTTTACTTCCTTTTCTTTTTCTTCAATTTCCCTTCCTTCTACATTTTATATTTCTTCTTTTTCTATTCTTTCTTTTTTTATTTTCTCCTTCAACGTATGTTCATCCTTCTTGGCTTGTCTTGGTGTCAAGAATTTCAAAATTTATTTCATGTCCCTCATGCCTCAAATAAAGGGAACATTCTTCAAGATTGAGCGTTTTAAAATAAAGCCATGCCCATATCAAAAGAAGATGACAAGGGTTCGTGGGAGCAATATCACATAATACTTCTTTCACACATTGTCTTGTACTGAATTTAATCCTTGCTTGATTCGGATGAAAGCTTGTAGGTAACTTGAGTTTCTCCACCAATCTTTGGCTTACAACATTGTTGTCGCTTTCGTAAACGAATGCAACTAAACATGGGTGGCCTTCGATTAAACACCTTGTTCTCTACTACCTTTTTCATAATCCTTTTCTTTACTTCCTTTTCTTTTTCTTCAATTTCCCTTCCCTCTGCACTTTATTTTTCTTGTTTTCCAATCTTTCCTTTTCTATTTTCTCCTTCAACGTATGTTGATCCTTCTTGGCTTGTCTTGGTGTCAAGGATTTCAAAATTTATTTCATGTCCCTCATGCCTCAAATAAAGGGAACGTTCATCCAGATTGAGCATTTTAAAATGAACCCATGCCCATCTCAAAAGAAAATGACAATAGTTCGTGGGAACAATATAACATAATACTTCTTTCACACATTGTCCTGTACTGAATTTGATCCTTGCTTGATTCGGATGAAAGCTTGTAGGTAACTGGAGTTTCTCCACCAATCTTTGGCTTACAACATTGTTGTCGCTTTCGAAAACGAATGCAACTAAACATGGGTGGCCTTCGATTAAACAACTTGTTCTCTACTACCTTTTTCATAATCCTTTACTTTACTTCCTTTTCTTTTTCTTCAATTTCCCTTCCTTCTGCACTTTATTTTTCTTCTTTTCCAATCTTTCCTTTTCTATTTTCTCCTTCAACGTATGTTGATCCTTCTTGGCTTCTCTTGGTGTCAGAAATTTCAACTTCATTTCATGTCCCTCATGCCTCAAATAAAGGGAACGTTCATCAAGATTGAGCGTTGTAAAATGAAGCCATGCCCATCTCAAAAGAAGATGACAAGGGTTCGTGGGAGCAATATCACATAATACTTCTTTCACACATTGTCCTGTACTGAATTTGATCCTTGCTTGATTCGGATGAAAGCTTGTAGGTAACTTGAGATTCTCCACCAATCTTTGGCTTACAACATTGTTGTCACTTTCGTAAACTAATGCAACTAAACATGGGTGGCCTTCTATTAAACAACTCGTTCTCTACTACCATTTTCATAATCCTTTTCTTTAATTCCTTTTCTTTTTCTTCAATTTCCCTTCCTTCTGCACTTTATTTTTCTTCTTTTCCAATCTTTCTTTTTCTATTTTCTCCTTCAACGTATGTTGATCCTTCTTGGCTTCTCCTGGTGTCAAAAATTTCAACTTCATTTCATGTCCCTCATGCCTCAAATAAAGGGAACGTTCATCAAGATTGAGCATTGTAAAATGAAGCCATGCCCATATCAAAAGAAGATGACAAGGGTTCGTGGGAGCAATATCACATAATACTTCTTTCACACATTGTCTTGTACTGAATTTGATCCTTGCTTGATTCGGATGAAAGCTTGTTGGTAACTTGAGTTTCTCCACCAATCTTTGGCTTACAACATTGTTGTCGCTTTCGTAAACGAATGCAACTAAACATGGGTGGCCATTGATTAAACACCTTGTTCTCTACTACCTCTTCCATAATCTTTTTCTTTACTTCCTTTTCTTTTTCTTCAATTTCCCTTCCTTTTACAGTTTATATTTCTTCTTTTTCTATTTTCTCCTTCAACGTATGTTGATCCTTCTTGGCTTGTCTTGGTGTTATGAATTTCAAAATTTATTTCATGTCCCTCATGCCTCAAATAAAGGGAACATTCATCAAGATTGAGCGTTTTAAAATGAACCCATGCCCATCTCAAAAGAAGATGACAAGAGTTCGTGGGAGCAATATCACATAATATTTCTTTCACACATTGTCTTGTACTGAATTTGATCCTTGCTTGATTCGGATGAAAGCTTGTTGGTAAGTTGAGTTTCTCCACCAATCTTTGGCTTACAACATTGTTGTCGCTTTCGTAAACGAATGCAACTAAACATGGGTGGCCTTCGATTAAACACCTTGTTTTCTACTACCTTTTCCATAATCTTTTTCTTTACTTCCTTTTCTTATTCTTCAATTTCACTTCCTTCTGCAGTTTATTTTTCTTCTTTTTCTATTCTTTCTTTTTCGATTTTCTTCTTCAACGTATGTTGATCCTTCTTGGCTTCTCTTGCTGTCAGAAATTTCAACTTCATTTCATGTCCCTCATGCCTCAAATAAAGGGAACGTTCATCAAGATTGAGCATTGTAAAATGAAGCCATGCCCATATCAAAAGAAGATGACAAGGGTTCGTGGGAGCAATATCACATAATACTTCCTTCACACATTGTCTTGTACTGAATTTGATCCTTGCTTGATTCGGATGAAAGCTTGTTGGTAATTTGAGTTTTTAACCAATCTTTGGCTTACAACATTGTTGTCGCTTTCATAAACGAATGCAACTAAACATGGGTGGCCTTCGATTAAACACCTAGTTCTCTACTACCTTTTCCATAATCTTTTTCTTTACTTCCTTTTCTTTCTCTTCAATTTCCCTTCCTTCTACACTTTATATTTCTTCTTTTTCTATTCTTTCTTTTTCTATTTTCTCCTTCAACGTATGTTGATCCTTCTTGGCTTGTCTTGGTGTTATGAATTTCAAAATTTATTTCATGTCCCTCATGCCTCAAATAAAGGGAACGTTCATCAAGATTGAGCGTTTTAAAATGAACCCATGCCCATCTCAAAAGAAGATGACACGAGTTCGTGGGAGCACTATCACATAATTCTTCTTTCACACATTGTCTTGTACTGAATTTGATCCTTGCTTGATTCGGATGAAAGCTTGTTGGTAATTTGAGTTTTTAACCAATCTTTGGCATAAAACATTGTTGTCGCTTTCATAAACGAATGCAACTAAACATGGGTGGCCTTCGATTAAACACCTTGTTCTCTACTACCTTTTTCATAATCTTTTTCTTTACTTCCTTTTCTTTTTCTTCAATTTCCCTTCCTTCTCCACTTTATTTTTCTTCTTTTTCAATCTTTCTTTTTCTATTTTCTCCTTCAACGTATGTTGATCCTTCTTGGGTTCTCTTGGTGTCAGAAATTTCAACTTCATTTCATGTCCCTCATGCCTCAAATAAAGGGAACGTTCATCAAGATTGAGCATTGTAAAATGAAGCAATGCCCATCTCAAAAGAAGATGACAAGGGTTCGTGGGAGCAATATCACATAATACTTCTTTCACACATTGCCTTGTACTGAATTTGATCCTTGCTTGATTCGGATGAAAGCTTGTTGGTAATTTGAGTTTTTAACCAATCTTTGGCTTACAACATTGTTGTCGCTTTCATAAACGAATGCAACTAAACATGGGTGGCCATTGATTAAACACCTTGTTCTCTACTACCTTTTCCATAATCTTTTTCTTTACTTCCTTTTCTTTTTCTTCAATTTCCCTTCCTTTTACAGTTTATATTTCTTCTTTTTCTATTCTTTCTTTTTCTATTTTCTCCTTCAACGTATGTTGATCCTTCTTGGCTTGTCTTGGTGATGTGAATTTCAAAATTTATTTCATGTCCCTCATGGCTCAAATAAAGGGAACCTTCATCAAGATTGAGCGTTTTAAAATGAACCCATGCCCATCTCAAAAGAAGATGACAAGAGTTCGTGGGAGCAATATCACATAATATTTCTTTCACACATTGTCTTGTACTGAATTTGATCCTTGCTTGATTCGGATGAAAGCTTGTTGGTAACTTGAGTTTCTCCACCAATCTTTGGCTTACAACATTGTTGTCGCTTTCGTAAACGAATGCAACTAAACATGGGTGGCCTTCGATTAAACACCTTGTTTTCTACTACCTTTTCCATAGTCTTTTTCTTTACTTCCTTTTCTTTTTCTTCAATTTCACTTCCTTCTGCAGTTTATTTTTCTTCTTTTTCTATTCTTTCTTTTTCTATTTTCTCCTTCAACGTATGTTGATCCTTCTTGGCTTCTGTTGGTGTCAGAAATTTCAACTTCATTTCATGTCCCTCATGCCTCAAATAAAGGGAACGTTCATCAAGATTGAGCATTGTAAAATGAAGCCATGCCCATATCAAAAGAAGATGACAAGGGTTCGTAGGAGCAATATCACATAATACTTCTTTCACACATTGCCTTGTACTGAATTTGATCCTTGCTTGATTCGGATGAAAGCTTGTTGGTAATTTGAGTTTTTAACCAATCTTTGGCTTACAACATTGTTGTCGCTTTCATAAACGAATGCACCTAAACATGGGTGGCCTTCGATTAAACACCTAGTTCTCTACTACCTTTTCCATAATCTTTTTCTTTACTTCCTTTTCTTTTTCTTCAATTTCCCTTCCTTGTACACTTTATATTTCATCTTTTTCTATTTTCTCCTTCAACGTATGTTGATCCTTCTTGGCTTGTCTTGGTGTTATGAATTTCAAAATTTATTTCATGTCCCTCTTGCCTCAAATAAAGGGAACGTTCATCAAGATTGAGCATTGTAAAATGAAGCCATGCCCATATCAAAAGAAGATGACAAGGGTTCGTAGGAGCAATATCACATAATACTTCTTTCACACATTGTCTTATACTGAATTTGATCCTTGCTTGATTCGGATGAAAGCTTGTTGGTAATTTGAGTTTTTAACCAATCTTTGGCTTACAACATTGTTGTCGCTTTCATAAACGAATGCAACTAAACATGGGTGGCCTTCGATTAAACACCTAGTTCTCTACTACCTTTTCCATAATCTTTTTCTTTACTTCCTTTCCTTTTTCTTCAATTTCCCTTCCTTCTACACTTTATAATTCTTCTTTTTCTATTCTTTCTTTTTCTATTTTCTCCTTCAACGTATGTTGATCCTTCTTGGCTTGTCTTGGTGTTATGAATTTCAAAATTTATTTCATGTCCCTCATGCCTCAAATAAAGGGAACGTTCGTCAAGATTGAGCGTTTTAAAATGAACCCTTGCCCATCTCAAAAGAAGATGACAAGAGTTCGTGGGAGCAATATCACATAATTCTTCTTTCACACATTGTCTTGTACTGAATTTGATCCTTGCTTGATTCGGATGAAAGCTTGTAGGGAACATGAGTTTGTCCACCAATCTTTGGCTTACAAAATTGTTGTCGCTTTCGTAAACGAATGCAACTAAACATGGGTGGCCTTCGATTAAACACCTTGTTCTCTACTACCTTTTTCATAATCTTTTTCTTTCCTTCCTTTTCTTTTTCTTCAATTTCCCTTCCTTCTCCACTTTATTTTTCTTCTTTTTCAATCTTTCTTTTTCTACTTTCTCCTTCAACGTATGTTGATCCTTCTTGGGTTCTCTTGGTGTCAGAAATTTCAACTTCATTTCATGTCCCTCATGCCTCAAATAAAGGGAACGTTCATCAAGATTGAGCATTGTAAAATGAAGCCATGCCCATCTCAAAAGAATATGACAAGGGTTCGTGGGAGCAATATCACATAATACTTCTTTCACACATTGCCTTGTACTGAATTTGATCCTTGCTTGATTCGGATGAAAGCTTGTTGGTAATTTGAGTTTTTAACCAATCTTTGGCTTACAACATTGTTGTCGCTGTCATAAACGAATGCACCTAAACATGGGTGGCCTTCGATTAAACACCTAGTTCTCTACTACCTTTTCCATAATCTTTTTCTTTACTTCCTTTTCTTTTTCTTCAATTTCCCTTCCTTCTACACTTTATATTTCTTCTTTTTCTATTTTCTCCTTCAACGTATGTTGATCCTTCTTGGCTTGTCTTGGTGTTATGAATTTCAAAATTTATTTCATGTCCCTCTTGCCTCAAATAAAGGGAACGTTCATCAAGATTGAGCGTTTTAAAATGAACCCATGCCCATCTCAAAAGAAGATGACAAGAGTTCGTGGGAGCAATATCACATAATACTTCTTTCACACATTGCCTTGTACTGAATTTGATCCTTGCTTGATTCGGATGAAAGCTTGTTGGTAATTTGAGTTTTTAACCAATCTTTGGCTTACAACATTGTTGTCGCTTTCATAAACGAATGCAACTAAACATGGGTGGCCAAGGATTAAACACCTTGTTCTCTACTACCTTTTCCATAATCTTTTTCTTTACTTCCTTTTCTTTTTCTTCAATTTCCCTTCCTTCTATAGTTTATATTTCTTCTTTTTCTATTCTTTCTTTTTCTATTTTCTCCTTCAACGTATGTTGATCCTTCTTGGCTTGTCTTGGTGTTATGAATTTCAAAATTTATTTCATGTCCCTCATGCCTCAAATAAAGGGAACTTTCATCAAGATTGAACATTGTAAAATGAAGCCATGCCCATCTCAAAAGAAGATGACAAGGGTTCGTGGGAGCAATATCACATAATACTTCTTTCACACATTGCCTTATACTGAATTTGATCCTTGCTTGATTGGATGAAAGCTTGTTGGTAATTTGAGTTTTTCACCAATCTTTGGCTTACAACATTGTTGTCGCTTTCATAAACAAATGCAACTAAACATGGGTGGCCATGGATTAAACACCTTGTTCTCTACTACCTTTTCCATAATCTTTTTCTTTACTTCCTTTTCTTTTTCTTCAATTTCCTTTCCTTCTACAGTTTATATTTCTTCTTTTTCTATTCTTTCTTTTTCTATTTTCTCCTTCAACGTATGTTGATCCTTCTTGGCTTGTCTTGGTGTTATGAATTTCAAAATTTATTTCATGTCCCTCATGCCTCAAATAAAGGGAACGTTCGTCAAGATTGAGCGTTTTAAAATGAACCCATGCCCATCTCAAAAGAAGATGACAAGAGTTCGTGGGAGCAATATCACATAATTCTTCTTTCACACATTGTCTTGTACTGAATTTGATCATTGCTTGATTCGGATGAAAGCTTGTAGGTAACTTGAGTTTCTCCACCAATCTTTGGCTTACAACATTGTTGTCGCTTTCGTAAACGAATGCAACTAAACATGGGTGGCCTTCGATTAAACACCTTGTTCTCTACTACCTTTTTCATAATCTGTTTCTTTACTTCCTTTTCTTTTTCTTCAATTTCCCTTCCTTCTCCACTTTATTTTTCTTCTTTTTCAATCTTTCTTTTTCTATTTTCTCCTTCAACGTATGTTGATCCTTCTTGGCTTGTCTTGGTGTTATGAATTTCAAAATTTATTTCATGTCCCTCATGCCTCAAATAAAGGGAACGTTCGTCAAGATTGAGCGTTTTAAAATGAACCCTTGCCCATCTCAAAAGAAGATGACAAGAGTTCGTGGGAGCAATATCACATAATTCTTCTTTCACACATTGTCTTGTACTGAATTTGATCCTTGCTTGATTCGGATGAAAGCTTGTAGGTAACTTGAGTTTCTCCACCAATCTTTGGCTTACAAAATTGTTGTCGCTTTCGTAAACGAATGCAACTAAACATGGGTGGCCTTCGATTAAACACCTTGTTCTCTACTACCTTTTTCATAATCTTTTTCTTTACTTCCTTTTCTTTTTCTTCAATTTCCCTTCCTTCTCCACTCTATTTTTCTTCTTTTTCAATCTTTCTTTTTCTATTTTCTCCTTCAACGTATGTTGATCCTTCTTGGGTTCTCTTGGTGTCAGAAATTTCAACTTCATTTCATGTCCCTCATGCCTCAAATAAAGGGAACGTTCATCAAGATTGAGCATTGTAAAATGAAGCCATGCCCATCTCAAAAGAAGATGACAAGGGTTCGTGGGAGCAATATCACATAATACTTCTTTCACACATTGTCTTGTAATGAATTTGATCCTTGCTTGATTCGGATGAAAGCTTGTTGGTAACTTGAGTTTCTCCACCAATCTTTGGCTTACAACATTGTTGTCGCTTTCGTAAACGAATGCAACTAAACATGGGTGGCCTTCGATTAAACACCTTGTTTTCTACTACCTTTTCCATAATCTTTTTCTTTACTTCCGTTTCTTTTTCTTCAATTTCACTTCCTTCTGCAGTTTTTTTTTTTTTTTCTATTCTTTCTTTTTCTATTTTCTCCTTCAACGTATGTTGATCCTTCTTGGGTTCTCTTGGTGTCAGAAATTTCAACTTCATTTCATGTCCCTCATGCCTCAAATAAAGGGAACGTTCATCAAGATTGAGCATTGTAAAATGAAGCCATGCCCATATCAAAAGAAGATGACAAGGGTTCGTGGGAGCAATATCACATAATACTTCTTTCACACATTGTCTTATACTGAATTTGATCCTTGCTTGATTCGGATGAAAGCTTGTTGGTAATTTGAGTTTTTAACCAATCTTTGGCTTACAACATTGTTGTCGCTTTCATAAACGAATGCAACTAAACATGGGTGGCCTTTGATTAAACACCTAGTTCTCTACTACCTTTTCCATAATCTTTTTCTTTACTTCCTTATCTTTTTCTTCAATTTCCCTTCCTTCTACACTTTATAATTCTTCTTTTTCTATTCTTTTTTTTTCTATTTTCTCCTTCAACGTATGTTGATCCTTCTTGGCTTGTCTTGGTGTTATGAATTTCAAAATTTATTTCATGTCCCTCATGCCTCAAATAAAGGGAACGTTCGTCAAGATTGAGCGTTTTAAAATGAACCCATGCCCATCTCAAAAGAAGATGACAAGAGTTCGTGGGAGCAATATCACATAATTCTTCTTTCACACATTGTCTTGTACTGAATTTGATCATTGCTTGATTCGGATGAAAGCTTGTAGGTAACTTGAGTTTCTCCACCAATCTTTGGCTTACAAAATTGTTGTCGCTTTCGTAAACGAATGCAACTAAACATGGGTGGCCTTCGATTAAACACCTTGTTCTCTACTACCTTTTTCATAATCTTTTTCTTTACTTCCTTTTCTTTTTCTTCAATTTCCCTTCCTTCTCCACTTTATTTTTCTTCTTTTTCAATCTTTCTTTTTCTATTTTCTCCTTCAACGTATGTTGATCCTTCTTGGCTTGTCTTGGTGTTATGAATTTCAAAATTTATTTCATGTCCCTCATGCCTCAAATAAAGGGAACGTTCGTCAAGATTGAGCGTTTTAAAATGAACCCTTGCCCATCTCAAAAGAAGATGACAAGAGTTCGTGGGAGCAATATCACATAATTCTTCTTTCACACATTGTCTTGTACTGAATTTGATCCTTGCTTGATTCGGATGAAAGCTTGTAGGTAACTTGAGTTTCTCCACCAATCTTTGGCTTACAAAATTGTTGTCGCTTTCGTAAACGAATGCAACTAAACATGGGTGGCCTTCGATTAAACACCTTGTTCTCTACTACCTTTTTCATAATCTTTTTCTTTACTTCCTTTTCTTTTTCTTCAATTTCCCTTCCTTCTCCACTTTATTTTTCTTCTTTTTCAATCTTTCTTTTTCTATTTTCTCCTTCAACGTATGTTGATCCTTCTTGGGTTCTCTTGGTGTCAGAAATTTCAACTTCATTTCATGTCCCTCATGCCTCAAAGAAAGGGAACGTTCATCAAGATTGAGCATTGTAAAATGAAGCCATGCCCATATCAAAAGAAGATGACAAGGGTTCGTGGGAGCAATATCACATAATACTTCTTTCACACATTGTCTTATACTGAATTTGATCCTTGCTTGATTCGGATGAAAGCTTGTTGGTAATTTGAGTTTTTAACCAATCTTTGGCTTACAACATTGTTGTCGCTTTCATAAACAAATGCAACTAAACATGGGTGGCCTTTGATTAAACACCTAGTTCTCTACTACCTTTTCCATAATCTTTTTCTTTACTTCCTTTTCTTTTTCTTCAATTTCCCTTCCTTCTACACCTTATAATTCTTCTTTTTCTATTCTTTCTTTTTCTATTTTCTCCTTCAACGTATGTTGATCCTTCTTGGCTTGTCTTGGTGTTATGAATTTCAAAATTTATTTCATGTCCCTCATGCCTCAAATAAAGGGAACGTTCGTCAAGATTGAGCATTTTAAAATGAACCCATGCCCATCTCAAAAGAAGATGACAAGAGTTCGTGGGAGCAATATCACATAATTCTTCTTTCACACATTGTCTTGTACTGAATTTGATCATTGCTTGATTCGGATGAAAGCTTGTAGGTAACTTGAGTTTCTCCACCAATCTTTGGCTTACAACATTGTTGTCGCTTTCGTAAACGAATGCAACTAAACATGGGTGGCCTTCGATTAAACACCTTGTTCTCTACTACCTTTTTCATAATCTTTTTCTTTACTTCCTTTTCTTTTTCTTCAATTTCCCTTCCTTCTGCAGTTTATTTTTCTTCATTTTCAATCTTTCTTTTTCTATTTTCTCCTTCAACGTATGTTGATCCTTCTTGGGTTCTCTTGGTGTCAGAAATTTCAACTTCATTTCATGTCCCTCATGCCTCAAATAAAGGGAACGTTCATCAAGATTGAGCATTGTAAAATGAAGCCATGCCCATCTCTAAAGAAGATGACAAGGGTTCGTGGGAGCAATATCACATAATACTTCTTTCACACATTGCCTTGTACTGAATTTGATCCTTGCTTGATTCGGATGAAAGCTTGTTGGTAATTTGAGTTTTTCACCAATCTTTGGCTTACAACATTGTTGTCGCTTTCATAAACGAATGCACCTATACATGGGTGGCCTTCGATTAAACACCGAGTTCTCTACTACCTTTTCCATAATCTTTTTCTTTACTTCCTTTTCTTTTTCTTCAATTTCCCTTCCTTCTACACTTTATATTTCTTCTTTTTCTATTTTCTCCTTCGACGTATATTGATCCTTCTTGGCTTGTCTTGGTGTTATGAATTTCAAAATTTATTTCATGTCCCTCATGCCTCAAATAAAGGGAACGGTCATCAAGATTGAGTGTTTTAAAATGAACCCATGCCCATCTCAAAAGAAGATGACAAGAGTTCGTGGGAGCAATATCACATAATACTTCTTTCACACATTGTCTTGTACTGAATTTGATCCTTGCTTGATTCGGATGAAAGCTTGTAGGTAACTTGAGTTTCTCCACCAATCTTTGGCTTACAACATTGTTGTCGCTTTCGTAAACGAATGCAACTAAACAAGGGTGGCCTTCAATTAAACACCTTGTTCTCTACTACCTTTTTCATAATCTTTTTCTTTACTTCCTTTTCTTTTTCTTCAATTTCCCTTCCTTCTCCACTTTATTTTTCTTCTTTTTCAATCTTTCTTTTTCTATTTTCTCCTTCAACGTATGTTGATCCTTCTTGGGTTCTCTTGGTGTCAGAAATTTCAACTTCATTTCATGTCCCTCATGCCTCAAATAAAGGGAACGTTCATCAAGATTGAGCATTGTAAAATGAAGCCATGCCCATATCAAAAGAAGATGACAAGGGTTCGTGGGAGCAATATCACATAATACTTCTTTCACACATTGTCTTATACTGTATTTGATCCTTGCTTGATTCGGATGAAAGCTTGTTGGTAATTTGAGTTTTTAACCAATCTTTGGCTTACAACATTGTTGTCGCTTTCATAAACAAATGCAACTAAACATGGGTGGCCTTTGATTAAACACCTAGTTCTCTACTACCTTTTCCATAATCTTTTTCTTTACTTCCTTTTCTTTTTCTTCAATTTCCCTTCCTTCTACACCTTATAATTCTTCTTTTTCTATTCTTTCTTTTTCTATTTTCTCCTTCAACGTATGTTGATCCTTCTTGGCTTGTCTTGGTGTTATGAATTTCAAAATTTATTTCATGTCCCTCATGCCTCAAATAAAGGGAACGTTCGTCAAGATTGAGCATTTTAAAATGAACCCATGCCCATCTCAAAAGAAGATGACAAGAGTTCGTGGGAGCAATATCACATAATTCTTCTTTCACACATTGTCTTGTACTGAATTTGATCATTGCTTGATTCGGATGAAAGCTTGTAGGTAACTTGAGTTTCTCCACCAATCTTTGGCTTACAACATTGTTGTCGCTTTCGTAAACGAATGCAACTAAACATGGGTGGCCTTCGATTAAACACCTTGTTCTCTACTACCTTTTTCATAATCTTTTTCTTTACTTCCTTTTCTTTTTCTTCAATTTCCCTTCCTTCTGCAGTTTATTTTTCTTCATTTTCAATCTTTCTTTTTCTATTTTCTCCTTCAACGTATGTTGATCCTTCTTGGGTTCTCTTGGTGTCAGAAATTTCAACTTCATTTCATGTCCCTCATGCCTCAAATAAAGGGAACGTTCATCAAGATTGAGCATTGTAAAATGAAGCCATGCCCATCTCTAAAGAAGATGACAAGGGTTCGTGGGAGCAATATCACATAATACTTCTTTCACACATTGCCTTGTACTGAATTTGATCCTTGCTTGATTCGGATGAAAGCTTGTTGGTAATTTGAGTTTTTCACCAATCTTTGGCTTACAACATTGTTGTCGCTTTCATAAACGAATGCACCTAAACATGGGTGGCCTTCGATTAAACACCGAGTTCTCTACTACCTTTTCCATAATCTTTTTCTTTACTTCCTTTTCTTTTTCTTCAATTTCCCTTCCTTCTACACTTTATATTTCTTCTTTTTCTATTTTCTCCTTCAACGTATATTGATCCTTCTTGGCTTGTCTTGGTGTTATGAATTTCAAAATTTATTTCATGTCCCTCATGCCTCAAATAAAGGGAACGGTCATCAAGATTGAGTGTTTTAAAATGAACCCATGCCCATCTCAAAAGAAGATGACAAGAGTTCGTGGGAGCAATATCACATAATACTTCTTTCACACATTGTCTTGTACTGAATTTGATCCTTGCTTGATTCGGATGAAAGCTTGTAGGTAACTTGAGTTTCTCCACCAATCTTTGGCTTACAACATTGTTGTCGCTTTCGTAAACGAATGCAACTAAACAAGGGTGGCCTTCAATTAAACACCTTGTTCTCTACTACCTTTTTCATAATCTTTTTCTTTACTTCCTTTTCTTTTTCTTCAATTTCCCTTCCTTCTCCACTTTATTTTTCTTCTTTTTCAATCTTTCTTTTTCTATTTTCTCCCTCAACGTATGTTGATCCTTCTTGGGTTCTCTTGGTGTCAGAAATTTCAACTTCATTTCATGTCCCTCATGCCTCAAATAAAGGGAACGTTCATCAAGATTGAGTATTGTAAAATGAAGCCATGCCCATCTCAAAAGAAGATGACAAGGGTTCGTGGGAGCAATATCACATAATACTTCTTTCACACATTGCCTTGTACTGAATTTGATCCTTGCTTGATTCGGATGAAAGCTTGTTGGTAATTTGAGTTTTTCACCAATCTTTGGCTTACAACATTGTTGTCGCTTTCATAAACGAATGCACCTAAACATGGGTGGCCTTCGATTAAACACCGAGTTCTCTACTACCTTTTCCATAATCTTTTTCTTTACTTCCTTTTCTTTTTCTTCAATTTCCCTTCCTTCTACACTTTATATTTCTTCTTTTTCTATTTTCTCCTTCAACGTATATTGATCCTTCTTGGCTTGTCTTGGTGTTATGAATTTCAAAATTTATTTCATGTCCCTCATGCCTCAAATAAAGGGAACGGTCATCAAGATTGAGTGTTTTAAAATGAACCCATGCCCATCTCAAAAGAAGATGACAAGAGTTCGTGGGAGCAATATCACATAATACTTCTTTCACACATTGTCTTGTACTGAATTTGATCCTTGCTTGATTCGGATGAAAGCTTGTAGGTAACTTGAGTTTCTCCACCAATCTTTGGCTTACAACATTGTTGTCGCTTTCGTAAACGAATGCAACTAAACAAGGGTGGCCTTCAATTAAACACCTTGTTCTCTACTACCTTTTTCATAATCTTTTTCTTTACTTCCTTTTCTTTTTCTTCAATTTCCCTTCCTTCTCCACTTTATTTTTCTTCTTTTTCAATCTTTCTTTTTCTATTTTCTCCCTCAACGTATGTTGATCCTTCTTGGGTTCTCTTGGTGTCAGAAATTTCAACTTCATTTCATGTCCCTCATGCCTCAAATAAAGGGAACGTTCATCAAGATTGAGTATTGTAAAATGAAGCCATGCCCATCTCAAAAGAAGATGACAAGGGTTCGTGGGAGCAATATCACATAATACTTCTTTCACACATTGCCTTGTACTGAATTTGATCCTTGCTTGATTCGGATGAAAGCTTGTTGGTAATTTGAGTTTTTCACCAATCTTTGGCTTACAACATTGTTGTCGCTTTCATAAACGAATGCAACTAAACATGGGTGGCCATTGATTAAACACCTTGTTCTCTACTACCTTTTCCATAATCTTTTTCTTTACTTCCTTTTCTTTTTCTTCAATTTCCCTTCCTTCTACAGTTTATATTTCTTCTTTTTCTATTCTTTCTTTTTCTATTTTCTCCTTCAACGTATGTTGATCCTTCTTGGCTTGTCTTGGTGTTATGAATTTCAAAATTTATTTCATGTCCCTCATGCTTCAAATAAAGGGAACATTCATCAAGATTGAGCGTTTTAAAATGAACCCATGCCCATCTCAAAAGAAGATGACAAGAGTTCGTGGGAGCAATATCACATAATATTTCTTTCGCACATTGTCTTGTACTGAATTTGATCCTTGCTTGATTCGGATGAAAGCTTGTTGATAACTTGAGTTTCTCCACCAATCTTTGGCTTACAACATTGTTGTCGCTTTCGTAAACGAATGCAACTAAACAAGGGTGGCCTTCGATTAAACACCTTGTTTTCTACTACCTTTTCCATAATCTTTTTCTTTACTTCCTTTTCTTTTTCTTCAATTTCACTTCCTTCTGCAGTTTATTTTTCTTCTTTTTCTATTTTTTCTTTTTCTATTTTCTCCTTCAACGTATGTTAATCCTTCTTGGCTTCTCTTGGTGTCAGAAATTTCAACTTCATTTCATGTCCCTCATGCCTCAAATAAAGGGAACGTTCATCAAGATTGAGCGTTTTAAAATGAACCCATGCCCATCTCAAAAGAAGATGACAAGAGTTCGTCGGAGCAATATCACATAATTCTTCTTTCACACATTGTCTTGTACTGAATTTGATCCTTGCTTGATTCGGATGAAAGCTTGTTGGTAATTTGAGTTTTTAACCAATCCTTGGCTTACAACATTGTTGCCGCTTTCATAAACGAATGCAACTAAACAAGGGTGGCCTTCGATTAAACACCTTGTTTTCTACTACCTTTTCCATAATCTTTTTCTTTACTTCCTTTTCTTTTTCTTCAATTTCACTTCCTTCTGCAGTTTATTTTTCTTCTTTTTCTATTCTTTCTTTTTCTATTTTCTCCTTCAACGTATGTTGATCCTTCTTGGATTCTCTTGGTGTCAGAAATTTCAACTTCATTTCATGTCCCTCATGCCTCAAATAAAGGGAACGTTCATCAATATTGAGCATTGTAAAATGAAGCCATGCCCATCTCAAAAGAAGATGACAAGGGTTCGTGGGAGCAATATCACATAATACTTCTTTCACACATTGCCTTGTACTGAATTTGATCCTTGCTTGATTCGGATGAAAGCTTGTAGGTGACTTGAGTTTCTCCACCAATCTTTGGCTTACAACATTGTTGTCGCTTTCGTAAATGAATGCAACTAAACATGGGTGGCGTTCGATTAAACACCTTGTTCTCAACTACCTTTTTCATAATATTTTTCTTTACTTCCTTTTCTTTTTCTTCAATTTCCCTTCCTTCTCCACTTTATTTTTCTTCTTTTTCAATCTTTTTTTTTCTATTTTCTCCTTCAACGTATGTTGATCCTTCTTGGGTTCTCTTGCTGTCAGAAATTTCAACTTCATTTCATGTTCCTCATGCCTCAAATAAAGGGAACGTTCATCAAGATTGAGCATTGTAAAATGAAGCCATGCCCATCTCAAAAGAAGATGACAAGGGTTCGTGGGAGCAATATCACATAATACTTCTTTCACACATTGCCTTGTACTGAATTTGATCCTTGCTTGATTCGGATGAAAGCTTGTTGGTAATTTGAGTTTTTCACCAATCTTTGGCTTACAACATTGTTGTCGCTTTCATAAATGAATGCAACTAAACATGGGTGGCAATTGATTAAACACCTTGTTCTCTACTACATTTTCCATCATCTTTTTCTTTACTTCCTTTTCTTTTTCTTCAATTTCCCTTCCTTCTACAGTTTATATTTCTTCTTTTTCTATTCTTTCCTTTTCTATTTTCTCCTTCAACGTATGTTGATCCTTCTTGGCTTGTCTTGGTGTTATGAATTTCAAAATATATTTCATGTCCCTGATGCCTCAAATAAAGGGAACGTTCATCAAGATTGAGCGTTTTAAAATGAACCCATGCCCATCTCAAAAGAAGATGACAAGAGTTCGTCGGAGCAATATCACATAATTCTTCTTTCACACATTGTCTTGTACTGAATTTGATCCTTGCTTGATTCGGATGAAAGCTTGTAGGTAACTTGAGTTTCTCCACCAATCTTTTGCTTACAACATTGTTGTCGCTTTCGTAAACGAATGCAACTAAACATGGGTGGCCTTCGATTAAACACCTTGTTCTCTACTACCTTTTCCATAATCTTTTTCTTTACTTCCTTTTCTTTTTCTTCAATTTCCCTTCCTTCTGCACTTTATTTTTCTTCTTTTTCTATTCTTTCTTTTTCTATTTTCTCCTTCAACATATGTTGATCCTTCTTGGCTTCTCTTGGTGTCAGAAATTTCAACTTCATTTCATGTCCCTCATGCCTCAAATAAAGGGAACGTTCATCAAGATTGAGCATTGTAAAATGAAGCCATGCCCATCTCAAAAGAAGATGACAAGGGTTCGTGGGAGCAATATCACATAATACTTCTTTCACACATTGCCTTGTACTGAATTTGATCCTTGCTTGATTCGGATGAAAGCTTGTTGGTAATTTGAGTTTTTCACCAATCTTTGGCTTACAACATTGTTGTCGCTTTCATAAACGAATGCAACTAAACATGGGTGGCCATTGATTAAACACCTTGTTCTCTACTACCTTTTCCATAATCTTTTTCTTTACTTCCTTTTCTTTTTCTTCAATTTCCCTTCCTTTTACAGTTTATATTTCTTCTTTTTCTATTCTTTCTTTTTCTATTTTCTCCTTCAACGTATGTTGATCCTTCTTGGCTTGTCTTGGTGTCAAGAATTTCAAAATTTATTTCATGTCCCTCATGCCTCAAATAAAGGAAACATTCATCAAGATTGAGCATTTTAAAATGAACCCATGCCCATCTCAAAAGAAAATGACAATAGTTCGTGGGAGCAATATCACATAATACTTCTTTCACACGTTGTCCTGTACTGAATTTGATCCTTGCTTGATTCGGATGAAAGCTTGTAGGTAACTTGAGTTTCTCCACCAATCTTTGGCTTACAACATTGTTGTCGCTTTCGTAAACGAATGCATCTAAACATGGGTGGCCTTCGATTAAACAACTTGTTCTCTACTACCTTTTTCATAATCCTTTTCTTTACTTGCTTTTCTTATTCTTCAATTTCCCTTCCTTTTGCACTTTATTTTTCTTCTTTTCCAATCTTTCTTTTTCTATTTTCTCCTTCAACGTATGTTGATCCTTCTTGGCTTCCCTTGGTGTCAGAAATTTCAACTTCATTTCATGTCCCTCATGCCTCAAATAAAGGGAACGTTCATCAAGATTGAGCATTGTAAAATGAAGCCATGGCCATCTCAAAAGAAGATGACAAGGGTTCGTGGGAGCAATATCACATAATACTTCTTTCACACATTGTCCTGTACTGAATTTGATCCTTGCTTGATTCGGATGAAAGCTTGTAGGTAACTTGAGTTTCTCCACCAATCTTTGGCTTACAACATTGTTGTCGCTTTCATAAACGAATGCAACTAAACATGGGTGGCCTTCGATTAAACACCTTGTTCTCTACTACCTTTTCCATAATCTTTTTCTTTACTTCCTTTTCTTTTTCTTCAATTTCCCTTCCTTCTGCACTTTATTTTTCTTCTTTTTCTATTCTTTCTTTTTCTATTTTCTCCTTCAACATATGTTGATCCTTCTTGGCTTCTCTTGGTGTCAGAAATTTCAACTTCATTTCATGTCCCTCATGCCTCAAATAAAGGGAACGTTCATCAAGATTGAGCATTGTAAAATGAAGCCATGCCCATATCAAAAGAAGATGACAAGGGTTCGTGGGAGCAGTATCACATAATACTTCTTTCACACATTGTCTTGTACTGAATTTGTTCCTTGCTTGATTCGGATGAAAGATTGGAGGTAACTTGAGTTTCTCCACCAATCTTTGGCTTACAACATTGTTGTCGCTTTCGTAAACGAATGCAACTAAACATGGGTGGCCTTCGATTAAACACCTTGTTCTCTACTACCTTTTCCATAATCTTTTTCTTTACTTCCTTTTCTTTTTCTTCAATTTCCCTTCCTTCTGCACTTTATTTTTCTTCTTTTTCTATTATTTCTTTTTCTATTTTCTCCTTCAACATATGTTGATCCTTCTTGGCTTCTCTTGGTGTCAGAAATTTCAACTTCATTTCATGTCCCTCATGCCTCAAATAAAGGGAACGTTCATCAAGATTGAGCATTGTAAAATGAAGCCATGCCCATATCAAAAGAAGATGACAAGGGTTCGTGGGAGCAGTATCACATAATACTTCTTTCACACATTGTCTTGTACTGAACTTGTTCCTTGCTTGATTCGGATGAAAGCTTATTGGTAATTTGAGTTTTTCACCAATCTTTGGCTTACAACATTGTTGTCGCTTTCATAAACGAATGCAACTAAACATGGGTGGCCTTCGATTAAACACCTTGTTCTCTACTACCTTTTCCATAATCTTTTTCTTTACTTCCTTTTCTTTTTCTTCAATTTCCCTTCCTTCTCCACTTTATTTTTCTTCTTTTTCAATCTTTTTTTTTCTATTTTCTCCTTCAACGTATGTTGATCCTTCTTGGGTTCTCTTGGTGTCAGAAATTTCAACTTCATTTCATGTCCCTCATGCCTCAAATAAAGGGAACGTTCATCAAGATTGAGCATTGTAAAATGAAGCCATGCCCATCTCAAAAGAAGATGACAAGGGTTCGTGGGAGCAATATCACATAATACTTCTTTCACACATTGCCTTGTACTGAATTTGATCCTTGCTTGATTCGGATGAAAGCTTGTTGGTAATTTGAGTTTTTCACCAATCTTTGGCTTACAACATTGTTGTCGCTTTCATAAATGAATGCAACTAAACATGGGTGGCAATTGATTAAACACCTTGTTCTCTACTACCTTTTCCATCATCTTTTTCTTTACTTCCTTTTCTTTTTCTTCAATTTCCCTTCCTTCTACAGTTTATATTTCTTCTTTTTCTATTCTTTCCTTTTCTATTTTCTCCTTCAACGTATGTTGATCCTTCTTGGCTTGTCTTGGTGTTATGAATTTCAAAATATATTTCATGTCCCTCATGCCTCAAATAAAGGGAACGTTCATCAAGATTGAGCGTTTTAAAATGAACCCATGCCCATCTCAAAAGAAGATGACAAGAGTTCGTCGGAGCAATATCACATAATTCTTCTTTCACACATTGTCTTGTACTGAATTTGATCCTTGCTTGATTCGGATGAAAGCTTGTAGGTAACTTGAGTTTCTCCACCAATCTTTTGCTTACAACATTGTTGTCGCTTTCGTAAACGAATGCAACTAAACATGGGTGGCCTTCGATTAAACACCTTGTTCTCTACTACCTTTTCCATAATCTTTTTCTTTACTTCCTTTTCTTTTTCTTCAATTTCCCTTCCTTCTGCACTTTATTTTTCTTCTTTTTCTATTCTTTCTTTTTCTATTTTCTCCTTCAACATATGTTGATCCTTCTTGGCTTCTCTTGGTGTCAGAAATTTCAACTTCATTTCATGTCCCTCATGCCTCAAATAAAGGGAACGTTCATCAAGATTGAGCATTGTAAAATGAAGCCATGCCCATATCAAAAGAAGATGACAAGGGTTCGTGGGAGCAGTATCACATAATACTTCTTTCACACATTGTCTTGTACTGAATTTGTTCCTTGCTTGATTCGGATGAAAGATTGGAGGTAACTTGAGTTTCTCCACCAATCTTTGGCTTACAACATTGTTGTCGCTTTCGTAAACGAATGCAACTAAACATGGGTGGCCTTCGATTAAACACCTTGTTCTCTACTACCTTTTCCATAATCTTTTTCTTTACTTCCTTTTCTTTTTCTTCAATTTCCCTTCCTTCTGCACTTTATTTTTCTTCTTTTTCTATTATTTCTTTTTCTATTTTCTCCTTCAACATATGTTGATCCTTCTTGGCTTCTCTTGGTGTCAGAAATTTCAACTTCATTTCATGTCCCTCATGCCTCAAATAAAGGGAACGTTCATCAAGATTGAGCATTGTAAAATGAAGCCATGCCCATATCAAAAGAAGATGATAAGGGTTCGTGGGAGCAGTATCACATAATACTTCTTTCACACATTGTCTTGTACTGAACTTGTTCCTTGCTTGATTCGGATGAAAGCTTGTTGGTAATTTGAGTTTTTCACCAATCTTTGGCTTACAACATTGTTGTCGCTTTCATAAACGAATGCAACTAAACATGGGTGGCCTTCGATTAAACACCTTGTTCTCTACTACCTTTTCCATAATCTTTTTCTTTACTTCCTTTTCTTTTTCTTCAATTTCCCTTCCTTCTCCACTTTATTTTTCTTCTTTTTCAATCTTTTTTTTTCTATTTTCTCCTTCAACGTATGTTGATCCTTCTTGGGTTCTCTTGGTGTCAGAAATTTCAACTTCATTTCATGTCCCTCATGCCTCAAATAAAGGGAACGTTCATCAAGATTGAGCATTATAAAATGAAGCCATGCCCATCTCAAAAGAAGATGACAAGGGTTCGTGGGAGCAATATCACATAATACTTCTTTCACACATTGCCTTGTACTGAATTTGATCCTTGCTTGATTCGGATGAAAGCTTGTTGGTAATTTGAGTTTTTCACCAATCTTTGGCTTACAACATTGTTGTCGCTTTCATAAATGAATGCAACTAAACATGGGTGGCAATTGATTAAACACCTTGTTCTCTACTACCTTTTCCATCATCTTTTTCTTTACTTCCTTTTCTTTTTCTTCAATTTCCCTTCCTTCTACAGTTTATATTTCTTCTTTTTCTATTCTTTCCTTTTCTATTTTCTCCTTCAACGTATGTTGATCCTTCTTGGCTTGTCTTGGTGTTATGAATTTCAAAATATATTTCATGTCCCTCATGCCTCAAATAAAGGGAACGTTCATCAAGATTGAGCGTTTTAAAATGAACCCATGCCCATCTCAAAAGAAGATGACAAGAGTTCGTCGGAGCAATATCACATAATTCTTCTTTCACACATTGTCTTGTACTGAATTTGATCCTTGCTTGATTCGGATGAAAGCTTGTAGGTAACTTGAGTTTCTCCACCAATCTTTTGCTTACAACATTGTTGTCGCTTTCGTAAACGAATGCAACTAAACATGGGTGGCCTTCGATTAAACACCTTGTTCTCTACTACCTTTTCCATAATCTTTTTCTTTACTTCCTTTTCTTTTTCTTCAATTTCCCTTCCTTCTGCACTTTATTTTTCTTCTTTTTCTATTCTTTCTTTTTCTATTTTCTCCTTCAACATATGTTGATCCTTCTTGGCTTCTCTTGGTGTCAGAAATTTCAACTTCATTTCATGTCCCTCATGCCTCAAATAAAGGGAACGTTCATCAAGATTGAGCATTATAAAATGAAGCCATGCCCATCTCAAAAGAAGATGACAAGGGTTCGTGGGAGCAATATCACATAATACTTCTTTCACACATTGCCTTGTACTGAATTTGATCCTTGCTTGATTCGGATGAAAGCTTGTTGGTAATTTGAGTTTTTCACCAATCTTTGGCTTACAACATTGTTGTCGCTTTCATAAACGAATGCAACTAAACATGGGTGGCCATTGATTAAACACCTTGTTCTCTACTACCTTTTCCATAATCTTTTTCTTTACTTCCTTTTCTTTTTCTTCAATTTCCCTTCCTTTTACAGTTTATATTTCTTCTTTTTCTATTCTTTCTTTTTCTATTTTCTCCTTCAACGTATGTTGATCCTTCTTGGCTTGTCTTGGTGTCAAGAATTTCAAAATTTATTTCATGTCCCTCATGCCTCAAATAAAGGAAACATTCATCAAGATTGAGCATTTTAAAATGAACCCATGCCCATCTCAAAAGAAAATGACAATAGTTCGTGGGAGCAATATCACATAATACTTCTTTCACACGTTGTCCTGTACTGAATTTGATCCTTGCTTGATTCGGATGAAAGCTTGTAGGTAACTTGAGTTTCTCCACCAATCTTTGGCTTACAACATTGTTGTCGCTTTCGTAAACGAATGCAACTAAACATGGGTGGCCTTCGATTAAACAACTTGTTCTCTACTACCTTTTTCATAATCCTTTTCTTTACTTGCTTTTCTTATTCTTCAATTTCCCTTCCTTTTGCACTTTATTTTTCTTCTTTTCCAATCTTTCTTTTTCTATTTTCTCCTTCAACGTATGTTGATCCTTCTTGGCTTCCCTTGGTGTCAGAAATTTCAACTTCATTTCATGTCCCTCATGCCTCAAATAAAGGGAACGTTCATCAAGATTGAGCATTGTAAAATGAAGCCATGCCCATATCAAAAGAAGATGACAAGGGTTCGTGGGAGCAGTATCACATAATACTTCATTCACACATTGTCTTGTACTGAATTTGTTCCTTGCTTGATTCGGATGAAAGCTTGTAGGTAACTTGAGTTTCTCCACCAATCTTTGGCTTACAACATTGTTGTCGCTTTCGTAAACGAATGCAACTAAACATGGGTGGCCTTCGATTAAACAACTTGTTCTCTACTACCTTTTTCATAATCCTTTTCTTTACTTCCTTTTCTTATTCTTCAATTTCCCTTCCTTCTGCACTTTATTTTTCTTCTTTTTCTATTCTTTCTTTTTCTATTTTCTCCTTCAACATATGTTGATCCTTCTTGGCTTCTCTTGGTGTCAGAAATTTCAACTTCATTTCATGTCCCTCATGCCTCAAATAAAGGGAACGTTCATCAAGATTGAGCATTGTAAAATGAAGCCATGCCCATATCAAAAGAAGATGACAAGGGTTCGTGGGAGCAGTATCACATAATACTTCTTTCACACATTGTCTTGTACTGAATTTGTTCCTTGCTTGATTCGGATGAAAGATTGGAGGTAACTTGAGTTTCTCCACCAATCTTTGGCTTACAACATTGTTGTCGCTTTCGTAAACGAATGCAACTAAACATGGGTGGCCTTCGATTAAACACCTTGTTCTCTACTACCTTTTCCATAATCTTTTTCTTTACTTCCTTTTCTTTTTCTTCAATTTCCCTTCCTTCTGCACTTTATTTTTCTTCTTTTTCTATTATTTCTTTTTCTATTTTCTCCTTCAACATATGTTGATCCTTCTTGGCTTCTCTTGGTGTCAGAAATTTCAACTTCATTTCATGTCCCTCATGCCTCAAATAAAGGGAACGTTCATCAAGATTGAGCATTGTAAAATGAAGCCATGCCCATATCAAAAGAAGATGATAAGGGTTCGTGGGAGCAGTATCACATAATACTTCTTTCACACATTGTCTTGTACTGAACTTGTTCCTTGCTTGATTCGGATGAAAGCTTGTTGGTAATTTGAGTTTTTCACCAATCTTTGGCTTACAACATTGTTGTCGCTTTCATAAACGAATGCAACTAAACATGGGTGGCCTTCGATTAAACACCTTGTTCTCTACTACCTTTTCCATAATCTTTTTCTTTACTTCCTTTTCTTTTTCTTCAATTTCCCTTCCTTCTCCACTTTATTTTTCTTCTTTTTCAATCTTTTTTTTTCTATTTTCTCCTTCAACGTATGTTGATCCTTCTTGGGTTCTCTTGGTGTCAGAAATTTCAACTTCATTTCATGTCCCTCATGCCTCAAATAAAGGGAACGTTCATCAAGATTGAGCATTATAAAATGAAGCCATGCCCATCTCAAAAGAAGATGACAAGGGTTCGTGGGAGCAATATCACATAATACTTCTTTCACACATTGCCTTGTACTGAATTTGATCCTTGCTTGATTCGGATGAAAGCTTGTTGGTAATTTGAGTTTTTCACCAATCTTTGGCTTACAACATTGTTGTCGCTTTCATAAATGAATGCAACTAAACATGGGTGGCAATTGATTAAACACCTTGTTCTCTACTACCTTTTCCATCATCTTTTTCTTTACTTCCTTTTCTTTTTCTTCAATTTCCCTTCCTTCTACAGTTTATATTTCTTCTTTTTCTATTCTTTCCTTTTCTATTTTCTCCTTCAACGTATGTTGATCCTTCTTGGCTTGTCTTGGTGTTATGAATTTCAAAATATATTTCATGTCCCTCATGCCTCAAATAAAGGGAACGTTCATCAAGATTGAGCGTTTTAAAATGAACCCATGCCCATCTCAAAAGAAGATGACAAGAGTTCGTCGGAGCAATATCACATAATTCTTCTTTCACACATTGTCTTGTACTGAATTTGATCCTTGCTTGATTCGGATGAAAGCTTGTAGGTAACTTGAGTTTCTCCACCAATCTTTTGCTTACAACATTGTTGTCGCTTTCGTAAACGAATGCAACTAAACATGGGTGGCCTTCGATTAAACACCTTGTTCTCTACTACCTTTTCCATAATCTTTTTCTTTACTTCCTTTTCTTTTTCTTCAATTTCCCTTCCTTCTGCACTTTATTTTTCTTCTTTTTCTATTCTTTCTTTTTCTATTTTCTCCTTCAACATATGTTGATCCTTCTTGGCTTCTCTTGGTGTCAGAAATTTCAACTTCATTTCATGTCCCTCATGCCTCAAATAAAGGGAACGTTCATCAAGATTGAGCATTATAAAATGAAGCCATGCCCATCTCAAAAGAAGATGACAAGGGTTCGTGGGAGCAATATCACATAATACTTCTTTCACACATTGCCTTGTACTGAATTTGATCCTTGCTTGATTCGGATGAAAGCTTGTTGGTAATTTGAGTTTTTCACCAATCTTTGGCTTACAACATTGTTGTCGCTTTCATAAACGAATGCAACTAAACATGGGTGGCCATTGATTAAACACCTTGTTCTCTACTACCTTTTCCATAATCTTTTTCTTTACTTCCTTTTCTTTTTCTTCAATTTCCCTTCCTTTTACAGTTTATATTTCTTCTTTTTCTATTCTTTCTTTTTCTATTTTCTCCTTCAACGTATGTTGATCCTTCTTGGCTTGTCTTGGTGTCAAGAATTTCAAAATTTATTTCATGTCCCTCATGCCTCAAATAAAGGAAACATTCATCAAGATTGAGCATTTTAAAATGAACCCATGCCCATCTCAAAAGAAAATGACAATAGTTCGTGGGAGCAATATCACATAATACTTCTTTCACACGTTGTCCTGTACTGAATTTGATCCTTGCTTGATTCGGATGAAAGCTTGTAGGTAACTTGAGTTTCTCCACCAATCTTTGGCTTACAACATTGTTGTCGCTTTCGTAAACGAATGCAACTAAACATGGGTGGCCTTCGATTAAACAACTTGTTCTCTACTACCTTTTTCATAATCCTTTTCTTTACTTGCTTTTCTTATTCTTCAATTTCCCTTCCTTTTGCACTTTATTTTTCTTCTTTTCCAATCTTTCTTTTTCTATTTTCTCCTTCAACGTATGTTGATCCTTCTTGGCTTCCCTTGGTGTCAGAAATTTCAACTTCATTTCATGTCCCTCATGCCTCAAATAAAGGGAACGTTCATCAAGATTGAGCATTGTAAAATGAAGCCATGCCCATATCAAAAGAAGATGACAAGGGTTCGTGGGAGCAGTATCACATAATACTTCATTCACACATTGTCTTGTACTGAATTTGTTCCTTGCTTGATTCGGATGAAAGCTTGTAGGTAACTTGAGTTTCTCCACCAATCTTTGGCTTACAACATTGTTGTCGCTTTCGTAAACGAATGCAACTAAACATGGGTGGCCTTCGATTAAACAACTTGTTCTCTACTACCTTTTTCATAATCCTTTTCTTTACTTCCTTTTCTTATTCTTCAATTTCCCTTCCTTTTGCACTTTATTTTTCTTCTTTTCCAATCTTTCTTTTTCTATTTTCTCCTTCAACGTATGTTGATCCTTCTTGGCTTCTCTTGGTGTCAGAAATTTCAACTTCATTTCATGTCCCTCATGCCTCAAATAAAGGGAACGTTCATCAAGATTGAGCATTGTAAAATGAAGCCATGCCCATATCAAAAGAAGATGACAAGGGTTCGTGGGAGCAGTATCACATAATACTTCATTCACACATTGTCTTGTACTGAATTTGTTCCTTGCTTGATTCGGATGAAAGCTTGTAGGTAACTTGAGTTTCTCCACCAATCTTTGGCTTACAACATTGTTGTCGCTTTCGTAAACGAATGCAACTAAACATGGGTGGCCTTCGATTAAACACCTTGTTCTCTACTACCTTTTCCATAATCTTTTTCTTTACTTCCTTTTCTTTTTCTTCAATTTCCCTTCCTTCTGCACTTTATTTTTCATCTTTTTCTATTATTTCTTTTTCTATTTTCTCCTTCAACATATGTTGATCCTTCTTGGCTTCTCTTGGTGTCAGAAATTTCAACTTCATTTCATGTCCCTCATGCCTCAAATAAAGGGAACGTTCATCAAGATTGAGCATTGTAAAATGAAGCCATGCCCATATCAAAAGAAGATGACAAGGGTTCGTGGGAGCAGTATCACATAATACTTCTTTCACACATTGTCTTGTACTGAACTTGTTCCTTGCTTGATTCGGATGAAAGCTTGTTGGTAATTTGAGTTTTTCACCAATCTTTGGCTTACAACATTGTTGTCGCTTTCATAAACGAATGCAACTAAACATGGGTGGCCTTCGATTAAACACCTTGTTCTCTACTACCTTTTCCATAATCTTTTTCTTTACTTCCTTTTCTTTTTCTTCAATTTCCCTTCCTTCTCCACTTTATTTTTCTTCTTTTTCAATCTTTTTTTTTCTATTTTCTCCTTCAACGTATGTTGATCCTTCTTGGGTTCTCTTGGTGTCAGAAATTTCAACTTCATTTCATGTCCCTCATGCCTCAAATAAAGGGAACGTTCATCAAGATTGAGCATTATAAAATGAAGCCATGCCCATCTCAAAAGAAGATGACAAGGGTTCGTGGGAGCAATATCACATAATACTTCTTTCACACATTGCCTTGTACTGAATTTGATCCTTGCTTGATTCGGATGAAAGCTTGTTGGTAATTTGAGTTTTTCACCAATCTTTGGCTTACAACATTGTTGTCGCTTTCATAAATGAATGCAACTAAACATGGGTGGCAATTGATTAAACACCTTGTTCTCTACTACCTTTTCCATCATCTTTTTCTTTACTTCCTTTTCTTTTTCTTCAATTTCCCTTCCTTCTACAGTTTATATTTCTTCTTTTTCTATTCTTTCCTTTTCTATTTTCTCCTTCAACGTATGTTGATCCTTCTTGGCTTGTCTTGGTGTTATGAATTTCAAAATATATTTCATGTCCCTCATGCCTCAAATAAAGGGAACGTTCATCAAGATTGAGCGTTTTAAAATGAACCCATGCCCATCTCAAAAGAAGATGACAAGAGTTCGTCGGAGCAATATCACATAATTCTTCTTTCACACATTGTCTTGTACTGAATTTGATCCTTGCTTGATTCGGATGAAAGCTTGTAGGTAACTTGAGTTTCTCCACCAATCTTTTGCTTACAACATTGTTGTCGCTTTCGTAAACGAATGCAACTAAACATGGGTGGCCTTCGATTAAACACCTTGTTCTCTACTACCTTTTCCATAATCTTTTTCTTTACTTCCTTTTCTTTTTCTTCAATTTCCCTTCCTTCTGCACTTTATTTTTCTTCTTTTTCTATTCTTTCTTTTTCTATTTTCTCCTTCAACATATGTTGATCCTTCTTGGCTTCTCTTGGTGTCAGAAATTTCAACTTCATTTCATGTCCCTCATGCCTCAAATAAAGGGAACGTTCATCAAGATTGAGCATTGTAAAATGAAGCCATGCCCATCTCAAAAGAAGATGACAAGGGTTCGTGGGAGCAATATCACATAATACTTCTTTCACACATTGCCTTGTACTGAATTTGATCCTTGCTTGATTCGGATGAAAGCTTGTTGGTAATTTGAGTTTTTCACCAATCTTTGGCTTACAACATTGTTGTCGCTTTCATAAACGAATGCAACTAAACATGGGTGGCCATTGATTAAACACCTTGTTCTCTACTACCTTTTCCATAATCTTTTTCTTTACTTCCTTTTCTTTTTCTTCAATTTCCCTTCCTTTTACAGTTTATATTTCTTCTTTTTCTATTCTTTCTTTTTCTATTTTCTCCTTCAACGTATGTTGATCCTTCTTGGCTTGTCTTGGTGTCAAGAATTTCAAAATTTATTTCATGTCCCTCATGCCTCAAATAAAGGAAACATTCATCAAGATTGAGCATTTTAAAATGAACCCATGCCCATCTCAAAAGAAAATGACAATAGTTCGTGGGAGCAATATCACATAATACTTCTTTCACACGTTGTCCTGTACTGAATTTGATCCTTGCTTGATTCGGATGAAAGCTTGTAGGTAACTTGAGTTTCTCCACCAATCTTTGGCTTACAACATTGTTGTCGCTTTCGTAAACGAATGCAACTAAACATGGGTGGCCTTCGATTAAACAACTTGTTCTCTAGTACCTTTTTCATAATCCTTTTCTTTACTTCCTTTTCTTATTCCTCAATTTCCCTTCCTTTTGCACTTTATTTTTCTTCTTTTCCAATCTTTCTTTTTCTATTTTCTCCTTCAACGTATGTTGATCCTACTTGGCTTCCCTTGGTGTCAGAAATTTCAACTTCATTTCATGTCCCTCATGCCTCAAATAAAGGGAACGTTCATCAAGATTGAGCATTGTAAAATGAAGCCATGCCCATATCAAAAGAAGATGACAAGGGTTCGTGGGAGCAGTATCACATAATACTTCATTCACACATTGTCTTGTACTGAATTTGTTCCTTGCTTGATTCGGATGAAAGCTTGTAGGTAACTTGAGTTTCTCCACCAATCTTTGGCTTACAACATTGTTGTCGCTTTCGTAAACGAATGCAACTAAACATGGGTGGCCTTCGATTAAACAACTTGTTCTCTACTACCTTTTTCATAATCCTTTTCTTTACTTCCTTTTCTTATTCTTCAATTTCCCTTCCTTTTGCACTTTATTTTTCTTCTTTTCCAATCTTTCGTTTTCTATTTTCTCCTTCAACGTATGTTGATCCTTCTTGGCTTCCCTTGGTGTCAGAAATTTCAACTTCATTTCATGTCCCTCATGCCTCAAATAAAGGGAACGTTCATCAAGATTGAGCATTGTAAAATGAAGCCATGCCCATATCAAAAGAAGATGACAAGGGTTCGTGGGAGCAGTATCACATAATACTTCATTCACACATTGTCTTGTACTGAATTTGTTCCTTGCTTGATTCGGATGAAAGCTTGTAGGTAACTTGAGTTTCTCCACCAATCTTTGGCTTACAACATTGTTGTCGCTTTCGTAAACGAATGCAACTAAACATGGGTGGCCTTCGATTAAACACCTTGTTCTCTACTACCTTTTCCATAATCTTTTTCTTTACTTCCTTTTCTTTTTCTTCAATTTCCCTTCCTTCTGCACTTTATTTTTCTTCTTTTTCTATTATTTCTTTTTCTATTTTCTCCTTCAACATATGTTGATCCTTCTTGGCTTCTCTTGGTGTCAGAAATTTCAACTTCATTTCATGTCCCTCATGCCTCAAATAAAGGGAACGTTCATCAAGATTGAGCATTGTAAAATGAAGCCATGCCCATATCAAAAGAAGATGACAAGGGTTCGTGGGAGCAGTATCACATAATACTTCTTTCACACATTGTCTTGTACTGAACTTGTTCCTTGCTTGATTCGGATGAAAGCTTGTTGGTAATTTGAGTTTTTCACCAATCTTTGGCTTACAACATTGTTGTCGCTTTCATAAACGAATGCAACTAAACATGGGTGGCCTTCGATTAAACACCTTGTTCTCTACTACCTTTTCCATAATCTTTTTCTTTACTTCCTTTTCTTTTTCTTCAATTTCCCTTCCTTCTACACTTTATATTTCTTCTTTTTCTATTCTTTCTTTTTCTATTTTCTCCTTCAACGTATGTTGATCCTTCTTGGCTTGTCTTGGTGTCAAGAATTTCAAAATTTATTTCATGTCCCTCATGCCTCAAATAAAGGGAACATTCATCAAGATTGAGCATTTTAAAATGAACCCATGCCCATCTCCAAAAAAAATGACAAGGGTTCGTGGGAGCAATATCACATAATACTTCTTTCACACATTGTCCTGTACTGAATTTGATCCTTGCTTGATTCGGATGAAAGCTTGTAGGTAACTTGAGTTTCTCCACCAATCTTTGGCTTACAACATTGTTGTCGCTTTCGTAAACGAATGCAACTAAACATGGGTGGCCTTCGATTAAACAACTTGTTCTCTACTACCTTTTTCATAATCCTTTTCTTTACTTCCTTTTCTTTTTCTTCAGTTTCCCTTCCTTCTACACTTTATATTTCTTCTTTTTCTATTCTTTCTTTTTCTATTTTCTCCTTCAACGTATGTTGATCCTTCTTGGCTTGTCTTGGTGTCAAGAATTTCAAAATTTATTTCATGTCCCTCATGCCTCAAATAAAGGGAACATTCATCAAGATTGAGCATTTTAAAATGAACCCATGCCCATCTCAAAAGAAAATGACAATAGTTCGTGGGAGCAATATCACATAATACTTCTTTCACACATTGTCCTGTACTGAATTTGATCCTTGCTTGATTCGGATGAAAGCTTGTAGGTAACTTGAGTTTCTCCACCAATCTTTGGCTTACAACATTGTTGTCGCTTTCGTAAACGAATGCATCTAAACATGGGTGGCCTTCGATTAAACAACTTGTTCTCTACTACCTTTTTCATAATCCTTTTCTTTACTTCCTTTTCTTTTTCCTCAATTTCCCTTCCTTCTGCACTTTATTTTTCTTCTTTTCCAATCTTTCTTTTTCTATTTTCTCCTTCAACGTATGTTGATCCTTCTTGGCTTCTCTTGGTGTCATAATTTTCAACTTAATTTCATGTCTCTCAAGTCTCAAATAAAGGCAACGTTCATTAAGATTGAGCATTGTAAAATTAAACCATGCCCATCGCAAAAGAAGATGACAAGGTTTCGTGGGAGCAATATCACATAATACTTCATTCACACATTGTCTTCTACTGAATTTGATCCTTGCTTGATTCAGATGAAAGCTTGTTGGTAACTTGAGTTTCTCCACCAATCTTTGGCTTACAACATTGTTGTCGCTTTCCTAAACGAATGCAACTAAACATGGGTGGCCTTCGATTAAACACCTTGTTCTCTACTACCTTTTCCATAATCTTTTTCTTTACTTCCTTTTCTTTTTCTTCAGTTTCCCTTCCTTCTCCACTTTATTTTTCTTCTTTTTCAATCTTTCTTTTTCTATTTTCTCCCTCAACGTATGTTGATCCTTCTTGGGTTCTCTTGGTGTCAGAAATTTCAACTTCATTTCATGTCCCTCATGCCTCAAATAAAGGGAACGTTCATCAAGATTGAGCATTCTAAAATGAAGCCATGCCCATCTCAAAAGAAGATGACAAGGGTTCGTGGGAGCAATATCACATAATACTTCTTTCACACATTGCCTTGTACTGAATTTGATCCTTGCTTGATTCGGATGAAAGCTTGTTGGTAATTTGAGTTTTTCACCAATCTTTGGCTTACAATATTGTTGTCGCTTTCATAAATGAATGCAACTAAACATGGGTGGCCATTGATTAAACACCTTGTTCTCTACTACCTTTTCCATAATCTTTTTCTTTACTTCCTTTTCTTTTTCTTCAATTTCCCTTCCTTCTACAGTTTATATTTCTTCTTTTTCAATTCTTTCTTTTTCTATTTTCTCCTTCAACGTATGTTGATCCTTCTTGGCTTGTCTTGGTGTTATGAATTTCAAAATTTATTTCATGTCCCTCATGCCTCAAATAAAGGGAACGTTCATCAAGATTGAGCGTTTTAAAATGAACGCATGCCCATCTCAAAAGAAAATGACAATAGTTCGTGGGAGCAATATCACATAATTCTTCTTTCACACATTGTCTTGTACTGAATTTGATCCTTGCTTGATTCGGATGAAAGCTTGTAGGTAACTTGAGTTTCTCCACCAATCTTTGGCTTACAACATTGTTGTCGCTTTCGTAAACGAATGCAACTAAACATGGGTGGCCTTCAATTAAACACCTTGTTCTCTACTACCTTTTTCATAATCTTTTTCTTTACTTCCTTTTCTTTTTCTTCAATTTCCCTTCCTTCTCCACTTTATTTTTCTTCTTTTTCAATCTTTCTTTTTCTATTTTCTCCCTCAACGTATGTTGATCCTTCTTGGGTTCTCTTGGTGTCAGAAATTTCAACTTCATTTCATTCCCTCATGCCTCAAATAAAGGGAACGTTCATCAAGATTGAGCATTGTAAAATGAAGCCATGCCCATCTCAAAAGAAGATGACAAGGGTTCGTGGGAGCAATATCACATAATACTTCTTTCACACATTGCCTTGTACTGAATTTGATCCTTGCTTGATTCGGATGAAAGCTTGTTGGTAATTTGAGTTTTTCACCAATCTTTGGCTTACAACATTGTTGTCGCTTTCATAAACGAATGCAACTAAACATGGGTGGCCTTCGATTAAACACCTTGTTCTCTACTACCTTTTCCATAATCTTTTTCTTTACTTCCTTTTCTTTTTCTTCAATTTCCCTTCCTTCTACACTTTATATTTCTTCTTTTTCTATTCTTTCTTTTTCTATTTTCTCCTTCAACGTATGTTGATCCTTCTTGGCTTGTCTTGGTGTCAAGAATTTCAAAATTTATTTCATGTCCCTCATGCCTCAAATAAAGGGAACATTCATCAAGATTGAGCATTTTAAAATGAACCCATGCCCATCTCAAAAGAAAATGACAATAGTTCGTGGGAGCAATATCACATAATACTTCTTTCACACATTGTCCTGTACTGAATTTGATCCTTGCTTGATTCGGATGAAAGCTTGTAGGTAACTTGAGTTTCTCCACCAATCTTTGGCTTACAACATTGTTGTCGCTTTCGTAAACGAATGCATCTAAACATGGGTGGCCTTCGATTAAACAACTTGTTCTCTACTACCTTTTTCATAATCCTTTTCTTTACTTCCTTTTCTTTTTCCTCAATTTCCCTTCCTTCTGCACTTTATTTTTCTTCTTTTCCAATCTTTCTTTTTCTATTTTCTCCTTCAACGTATGTTGATCCTTCTTGGCTTCTCTTGGTGTCATAATTTTCAACTTAATTTCATGTCTCTCAAGTCTCAAATAAAGGCAACGTTCATTAAGATTGAGCATTGTAAAATGAAACCATGCCCATCGCAAAAGAAGATGACAAGGTTTCGTGGGAGCAATATCACATAATACTTCTTTCACACATTGTCTTCTACTGAATTTGATCCTTGCTTGATTCAGATGAAAGCTTGTTGGTAACTTGAGTTTCTCCACCAATCTTTGGCTTACAACATTGTTGTCGCTTTCATAAACGAATGCAACTAAACATGGGTGGCCTTCGATTAAACACCTTGTTCTCTACTACCTTTTCCATAATCTTTTTCTTTACTTCCTTTTCTTTTTCTTCAGTTTCCCTTCCTTCTACACTTTATATTTCTTCTTTTTCTATTCTTTCTTTTTCTATTTTCTCCTTCAACGTATGTTGATCCTTCTTGGCTTGTCTTGGTGTCAAGAATTTCAAAATTTATTTCATGTCCCTCATGCCTCAAATAAAGGGAACATTCATCAAGATTGAGCATTTTAAAATGAACCCATGCCCATCTCAAAAGAAAATGACAATAGTTCGTGGGAGCAATATCACATAATACTTCTTTCACACATTGTCCTGTACTGAATTTGATCCTTGCTTGATTCGGATGAAAGCTTGTAGGTAACTTGAGTTTCTCCACCAATCTTTGGCTTACAACATTGTTGTCGCTTTCGTAAACGAATGCAACTAAACATGGGTGGCCTTCAATTAAACACCTTGTTCTCTACTACCTTTTTCATAATCTTTTTCTTTACTTCCTTTTCTTTTTCTTCAATTTCCCTTCCTTCTCCACTTTATTTTTCTTCTTTTTCAATCTTTCTTTTTCTATTTTCTCCCTCAACGTATGTTGATCCTTCTTGGGTTCTCTTGGTGTCAGAAATTTCAACTTCATTTCATGTCCCTCATGCCTCAAATAAAGGGAACGTTCATCAAGATTGAGCATTCTAAAATGAAGCCATGCCCATCTCAAAAGAAGATGACAAGGGTTCGTGGGAGCAATATCACATAATACTTCTTTCACACATTGCCTTGTACTGAATTTGATCCTTGCTTGATTCGGATGAAAGCTTGTTGGTAATTTGAGTTTTTCACCAATCTTTGGCTTACAACATTGTTGTCGCTTTCATAAACGAATGCAACTAAACATGGGTGGCCTTCGATTAAACACCTTGTTCTCTACTACCTTTTCCATAATCTTTTTCTTTACTTCCTTTTCTTTTTCTTCAATTTCCCTTCCTTCTACACTTTATATTTCTTCTTTTTCTATTCTTTCTTTTTCTATTTTCTCCTTCAACGTATGTTGATCCTTCTTGGCTTGTCTTGGTGTCAAGAATTTCAAAATTTATTTCATGTCCCTCATGCCTCAAATAAAGGGAACATTCATCAAGATTGAGCATTTTAAAATGAACCCATGCCCATCTCAAAAGAAAATGACAATAGTTCGTGGGAGCAATATCACATAATACTTCTTTCACACATTGTCCTGTACTGAATTTGATCCTTGCTTGATTCGGATGAAAGCTTGTAGGTAACTTGAGTTTCTCCACCAATCTTTGGCTTACAACATTGTTGTCGCTTTCGTAAACGAATGCATCTAAACATGGGTGGCCTTCGATTAAACAACTTGTTCTCTACTACCTTTTTCATAATCCTTTTCTTTACTTCCTTTTCTTTTTCTTCAATTTCCCTTCCTTCTGCACTTTATTTTTCTTCTTTTCCAATCTTTCTTTTTCTATTTTCTCCTTCAACGTATGTTGATCCTTCTTGGCTTCTCTTGGTGTCATAATTTTCAACTTAATTTCATGTCTCTCAAGTCTCAAATAAAGGCAACGTTCATTAAGATTGAGCATTGTAAAATTAAACCATGCCCATCGCAAAAGAAGATGACAAGGTTTCGTGGGAGCAATATCACATAATACTTCATTCACACATTGTCTTCTACTGAATTTGATCCTTGCTTGATTCAGATGAAAGCTTGTTGGTAACTTGAGTTTCTCCACCAATCTTTGGCTTACAACATTGTTGTCGCTTTCATAAACGAATGCAACTAAACATGGGTGGCCTTCGATTAAACACCTAGTTCTCTACTACCTTTTCCATAATCTTTTTCTTTACTTCCTTTTCTTTTTCTTCAGTTTCCCTTCCTTCTCCACTTTATTTTTCTTCTTTTTCAATCTTTCTTTTTCTATTTTCTCCCTCAACGTATGTTGATCCTTCTTGGGTTCTCTTGGTGTCAGAAATTTCAACTTCATTTCATGTCCCTCATGCCTCAAATAAAGGGAACGTTCATCAAGATTGAGCATTCTAAAATGAAGCCATGCCCATCTCAAAAGAAGATGACAAGGGTTCGTGGGAGCAATATCACATAATACTTCTTTCACACATTGCCTTGTACTGAATTTGATCCTTGCTTGATTCGGATGAAAGCTTGTTGGTAATTTGAGTTTTTCACCAATCTTTGGCTTACAATATTGTTGTCGCTTTCATAAATGAATGCAACTAAACATGGGTGGCCATTGATTAAACACCTTGTTCTCTACTACCTTTTCCATAATCTTTTTCTTTACTTCCTTTTCTTTTTCTTCAATTTCCCTTCCTTCTACAGTTTATATTTCTTCTTTTTCAATTCTTTCTTTTTCTATTTTCTCCTTCAACGTATGTTGATCCTTCTTGGCTTGTCTTGGTGTTATGAATTTCAAAATTTATTTCATGTCCCTCATGCCTCAAATAAAGGGAACGTTCATCAAGATTGAGCGTTTTAAAATGAACGCATGCCCATCTCAAAAGAAAATGACAATAGTTCGTGGGAGCAATATCACATAATTCTTCTTTCACACATTGTCTTGTACTGAATTTGATCCTTGCTTGATTCGGATGAAAGCTTGTAGGTAACTTGAGTTTCTCCACCAATCTTTGGCTTACAACATTGTTGTCGCTTTCGTAAACGAATGCAACTAAACATGGGTGGCCTTCAATTAAACACCTTGTTCTCTACTACCTTTTTCATAATCTTTTTCTTTACTTCCTTTTCTTTTTCTTCAATTTCCCTTCCTTCTACACTTTATATTTCTTCTTTTTCTATTCTTTCTTTTTCTATTTTCTCCTTCAACGTATGTTGATCCTTCTTGGCTTGTCTTGGTGTCAAGAATTTCAAAATTTATTTCATGTCCCTCATGCCTCAAATAAAGGGAACATTCATCAAGATTGAGCATTTTAAAATGAACCCATGCCCATCTCAAAAGAAAATGACAATAGTTCGTGGGAGCAATATCACATAATACTTCTTTCACACATTGTCCTGTACTGAATTTGATCCTTGCTTGATTCGGATGAAAGCTTGTAGGTAACTTGAGTTTCTCCACCAATCTTTGGCTTACAACATTGTTGTCGCTTTCGTAAACGAATGCATCTAAACATGGGTGGCCTTCGATTAAACAACTTGTTCTCTACTACCTTTTTCATAATCCTTTTCTTTACTTCCTTTTCCTTTTCCTCAATTTCCCTTCCTTCTGCACTTTATTTTTCTTCTTTTCCAATCTTTCTTTTTCTATTTTCTCCTTCAACGTATGTTGATCCTTCTTGGCTTCTCTTGGTGTCATAATTTTCAACTTAATTTCATGTCTCTCAAGTCTCAAATAAAGGCAACGTTCATTAAGATTGAGCATTGTAAAATGAAACCATGCCCATCGCAAAAGAAGATGACAAGGTTTCGTGGGAGCAATATCACATAATACTTCTTTCACACATTGTCTTCTACTGAATTTGATCCTTGCTTGATTCAGATGAAAGCTTGTTGGTAACTTGAGTTTCTCCACCAATCTTTGGCTTACAACATTGTTGTCGCTTTCATAAACGAATGCAACTAAACATGGGTGGCCTTCGATTAAACACCTTGTTCTCTACTACCTTTTCCATAATCTTTTTCTTTACTTCCTTTTCTTTTTCTTCAGTTTCCCTTCCTTCTACACTTTATATTTCTTCTTTTTCTATTCTTTCTTTTTCTATTTTCTCCTTCAACGTATGTTGATCCTTCTTGGCTTGTCTTGGTGTCAAGAATTTCAAAATTTATTTCATGTCCCTCATGCCTCAAATAAAGGGAACATTCATCAAGATTGAGCATTTTAAAATGAACCCATGCCCATCTCAAAAGAAAATGACAATAGTTCGTGGGAGCAATATCACATAATACTTCTTTCACACATTGTCCTGTACTGAATTTGATCCTTGCTTGATTCGGATGAAAGCTTGTAGGTAACTTGAGTTTCTCCACCAATCTTTGGCTTACAACATTGTTGTCGCTTTCGTAAACGAATGCAACTAAACATGGGTGGCCTTCGATTAAACAACTTGTTCTCTACTACCTTTTTCATAATCCTTTTCTTTACTTCCTTTTCTTTTTCTTCAATTTCCCTTCCTTCTGCAGTTTATTTTTCTTCTTTTCCAATCTTTCTTTTTCTATTTTCTCCTTCAACGTATGTTGATCCTTCTTGGCTTCTCTTGGTGTCAGAAATTTCAACTTCATTTCATGTCCCTCATGCCTCAAATAAAGGGAACGTTCATCAAGATTGAGCATTCTAAAATGAAGCCATGCCCATCTCAAAAGAAGATGACAAGGGTTCGTGGGAGCAATATCACATAATACTTCTTTCACACATTGCCTTGTACTGAATTTGATCCTTGCTTGATTCGGATGAAAGCTTGTTGCTAATTTGAGTTTTTCACCAATCTTTGGCTTACAATATTGTTGTCGCTTTCATAAATGAATGCAACTAAACATGGGTGGCCATTGATTAAACACCTTGTTCTCTACTACCTTTTCCATAATCTTTTTCTTTACTTCCTTTTCTTTTTCTTCAATTTCCCTTCCTTCTACAGTTTATATTTCTTCTTTTTCAATTCTTTCTTTTTCTATTTTCTCCTTCAACGTATGTTGATCCTTCTTGGCTTGTCTTGGTGTTATGAATTTCAAAATTTATTTCATGTCCCTCATGCCTCAAATAAAGGGAACGTTCATCAAGATTGAGCGTTTTAAAATGAACCCATGCCCATCTCAAAAGAAAATGACAATAGTTCGTGGGAGCAATATCACATAATTCTTCTTTCACACATTGTCTTGTACTAAATTTGATCCTTGCTTGATTCGGATGAAAGCTTGTAGGTAACTTGAGTTTCTCCACCAATCTTTGGCTTACAACATTGTTGTCGCTTTCGTAAACGAATGCAACTAAACATGGGTGGCCTTCCATTAAACACCTTATTCTCTACTACCTTTTTCATAATCTTTTTCTTTACTTCCTTTTCTTTTTCTTCAATTTCCCTTCCTTCTCCACTTTATTTTTCTTCTTTTTCAATCTTTCTTTTTCTATTTTCTCCTTCAACGTATGTTGATCCTTCTTGGCTTGTCCTTGTGTCAAGAATTTCAAAATTTATTTCATGTCCCTCATGCCTCAAATAAAGGGAACATTCATCAAGATTGAGCATTTTAAAATGAACCCATGCCCATCTCAAAAGAAAATGACAATAGTTCGTGGGAGCAATATCACATAATACTTCTTTCACACATTGTCCTGTACTGAATTTGATCCTTGCTTGATTCGGATGAAAGCTTGTAGGTAACTTGAGTTTCTCCACCAATCTTTTTCTTACAACATTGTTGTCGCTTTCGTAAACGAATGCAACTAAACATGGGTGGCCTTCGATTAAACAACTTTTTCTCTACTACCTTTTTCATAATCCTTTTCTTTACTTCCTTTTCTTTTTCTTCAATTTCCCTTCCTTCTGCACTTTATTTTTCTTCTTTTCCAATCTTTCTTTTTCTATTTTCTCCTTCAACGTATGTTGATCCTTCTTGGCTTCTGTTGGTGTCAGAAATTTCAACTTCATTTCATGTCCCTCATGCCTCAAATAAAGGGAACGTTCATCAAGATTGAGCATTGTAAAATGAAGCCATGCCCATCTCAAAAGAAGATGACAAGGGTTCGTGGGAGCAATATCACATAATACTTCTTTCACACATTGCCTTGTACTGAATTTGATCCTTGCTTGATTCGGATGAAAGCTTGTAGGTAACTTGAGTTTCTCCACCAATCTTTGGCTTACAACATTGTTGTCGCTTTCGTAAACGAATGCAACTAAACATGGGTGGCCTTCGATTAAACAACTTGTTCTCTACTACCTTTTTCATAATCTTTTTCTTTACTTCCTTTTCTTTTTCTTCAATTTCAATTCCTTCTACAGTTTATATTTCTTCTTTTTCAATTCTTTCTTTTTCTATTTTCTCCTTCAACGTATGTTGATCCTTCTTGGCTTGTCTTGGTGTTATGAATTTCAAAATTTATTTCATGTCCCTCATGCCTCAAATAAAGGGAACGTTCATCAAGATTGAGCGTTTTAAAATGAACCCATGCCCATCTCAAAAGAAAATGACAATAGTTCGTGGGAGCAATATCACATAATTCTTCTTTCACACATTGTCTTGTACTGAATTTGATCCTTGCTTGATTCGGATGAAAGCTTGTAGGTAACTTGAGTTTCTCCACCAATCTTTGGCTTACAACATTGTTGTCGCTTTCGTAAACGAATGCAACTAAACATGGGTGGCCTTCAATTAAACACCTTGTTCTCTACTACCTTTTTCATAATCTTTTTCTTTACTTCCTTTTCTTTTTCTTCAATTTCCCTTCCTTCTCCACTTTATTTTTCTTCTTTTTCAATCTTTCTTTTTCTATTTTCTCCCTCAACGTATGTTGATCCTTCTTGGGTTCTCTTGGTGTCAGAAATTTCAACTTCATTTCATGTCCCTCATGCCTCAAATAAAGGGAACGTTCATCAAGATTGAGCATTCTAAAATGAAGCCATGCCCATCTCAAAAGAAGATGACAAGGGTTCGTGGGAGCAATATCACATAAGACTTCTTTCACACATTGCCTTGTACTGAATTTGATCCTTGCTTGATTCGGATGAAAGCTTGTTGGTAATTTGAGTTTTTCACCAATCTTTGGCTTACAATATTGTTGTCGCTTTCATAAATGAATGCAACTAAACATGGGTGGCCATTGATTAAACACCTTGTTCTCTACTACCTTTTCCATAATCTTTTTCTTTACTTCCTTTTCTTTTTCTTCAATTTCCCTTCCTTCTACAGTTTATATTTCTTCTTTTTCAATTCTTTCTTTTTCTATTTTCTCCTTCAACGTATGTTGATCCTTCTTGGCTTGTCTTGGTGTTATGAATTTCAAAATTTATTTCATGTCCCTCATGCCTCAAATAAAGGGAACGTTCATCAAGATTGAGCGTTTTAAAATGAACCCATGCCCATCTCAAAAGAAAATGACAATAGTTCGTGGGAGCAATATCACATAATTCTTCTTTCACACATTGTCTTGTACTGAATTTGATCCTTGCTTGATTCGGATGAAAGCTTGTAGGTAACTTGAGTTTCTCCACCAATCTTTGGCTTACAACATTGTTGTCGCTTTCGTAAACGAATGCAACTAAACATGGGTGGCCTTCAATTAAACACCTTGTTCTCTACTACCTTTTTCATAATCCTTTTCTTTACTTCCTTTTCTTTTTCTTCAATTTCCCTTCCTTCTCCACTTTATTTTTCTTCTTTTTCAATCTTTCTTTTTCTATTTTCTCCCTCAACGTATGTTGATCCTTCTTGGGTTCTCTTGGTGTCAGAAATTTCAATTTCATTTCATGTCCCTCATGCCTCAAATAAAGGGAACGTTCATCAAGATTGAGCATTGTAAAATGAAGCCATGCCCATCTCAAAAGAAGATGACAAGGGTTCGTGGGAGCAATATCACATAATACTTCTTTCACACATTGCCTTGTACTGAATTTGATCCTTGCTTGATTCGGATGAAAGCTTGTTGGTAATTTGAGTTTTTCACCAATCTTTGGCTTACAACATTGTTGTCGCTTTCATAAACGAATGCAACTAAACATGGGTGGCCTTCGATTAAACACCTTGTTCTCTACTACCTTTTCCATAATCTTTTTCTTTACTTCCTTTTCTTTTTCTTCAATTTCCCTTCCTTCTACACTTTATATTTCTTCTTTTTCTATTCTTTCTTTTTCTATTTTCTCCTTCAACGTATGTTGATCCTTCTTGGCTTGTCTTGGTGTCAAGAATTTCAAAATTTATTTCATGTCCCTCATGCCTCAAATAAAGGGAACATTCATCAAGATTGAGCATTTTAAAATGAACCCATGCCCATCTCAAAAGAAAATGACAATAGTTCGTGGGAGCAATATCACATAATACTTCTTTCACACATTGTCCTGTACTGAATTTGATCCTTGCTTGATTCGGATGAAAGCTTGTAGGTAACTTGAGTTTCTCCACCAATCTTTGGCTTACAACATTGTTGTCGCTTTCGTAAACGAATGCAACTAAACATGGGTGGCCTTCGATTAAACAACTTGTTCTCTACTACCTTTTTCATAATCCTTTTCTTTACTTCCTTTTCTTTTTCTTCAATTTCCCTTCCTTCTGCACTTTATTTTTCTTCTTTTCCAATCTTTCTTTTTCTATTTTCTCCTTCAACGTATGTTGATCCTTCTTGGCTTCTCTTGGTGTCATAATTTTCAACTTAATTTCATGTCTCTCATGTCTCAAATAAAGGCAACGTTCATTAAGATTGAGCATTGTAAAATGAAACCATGCCCATCGCAAAAGAAGATGACAAGGTTTCGTGGGAGCAATATCACATAATACTTCTTTCACACATTGTCTGCTACTGAATTTGATCCTTGCTTGATTCAGATGAAAGCTTGTTGGTAACTTGAGTTTCTCCACCAATCTTTGGCTTACAACATTGTTGTCGCTTTCATAAACGAATGCAACTAAACATGGGTGGCCTTCGATTAAACACCTTGTTCTCTACTACCTTTTCCATAATCTTTTTCTTTACTTCCTTTTCTTTTTCTTCAGTTTCCCTTCCTTCTACACTTTATATTTCTTCTTTTTCTATTCTTTCTTTTTCTATTTTCTCCTTCAACGTATGTTGATCCTTCTTGGCTTGTCTTGGTGTCAAGAATTTCAAAATTTATTTCATGTCCCTCATGCCTCAAATAAAGGGAACATTCATCAAGATTGAGCATTTTAAAATGAACCCATGCCCATCTCAAAAGAAAATGACAATAGTTCGTGGGAGCAATATCACATAATACTTCTTTCACACATTGTCCTGTACTGAATTTGATCCTTGCTTGATTCGGATGAAAGCTTGTAGGTAACTTGAGTTTCTCCACCAATCTTTGGCTTACAACATTGTTGTCGCTTTCGTAAACGAATGCAACTAAACATGGGTGGCCTTCGATTAAACAACTTGTTCTCTACTACCTTTTTCATAATCCTTTTCTTTACTTCCTTTTCTTTTTCTTCAATTTCCCTTCCTTCTGCACTTTATTTTTCTTCTTTTCCAATCTTTCTTTTTCTATTTTCTCCTTCAACGTATGTTGATCCTTCTTGGCTTCTCTTGGTGTCAGAAATTTCAACTTCATTTCATGTCCCTCATGCCTCAAATAAAGGGAACGTTCATCAAGATTGAGCATTCTAAAATGAAGCCATGCCCATCTCAAAAGAAGATGACAAGGGTTCGTGGGAGCAATATCAGATAATACTTCTTTCACACATTGCCTTGTACTGAATTTGATCCTTGCTTGATTCGGATGAAAGCTTGTTGCTAATTTGAGTTTTTCACCAATCTTTGGCTTACAATATTGCTGTCGCTTTCATAAATGAATGCAACTAAACATGGGTGGCCATTGATTAAACACCTTGTTCTCTACTACCTTTTCCATAATCTTTTTCTTTACTTCCTTTTCTTTTTCTTCAATTTCCCTTCCTTCTACAGTTTATATTTCTTCTTTTTCAATTCTTTCTTTTTCTATTTTCTCCTTCAACGTATGTTGATCCTTCTTGGCTTGTCTTGGTGTTATGAATTTCAAAATTTATTTCATGTCCCTCATGCCTCAAATAAAGGGAACGTTCATCAAGATTGAGCGTTTTAAAATGAACCCATGCCCATCTCAAAAGAAAATGACAATAGTTCGTGGGAGCAATATCACATAATTCTTCTTTCACACATTGTCTTGTACTGAATTTGATCCTTGCTTGATTCGGATGAAAGCTTGTAGGTAACTTGAGTTTCTCCACCAATCTTTGGCTTACAACATTGTTGTCGCTTTCGTAAACGAATGCAACTAAACATGGGTGGCCTTCCATTAAACACCTTGTTCTCTACTACCTTTTTCATAATCTTTTTCTTTACTTCCTTTTCTTTTTCTTCAATTTCCCTTCCTTCTCCACTTTATTTTTCTTCTTTTTCAATCTTTCTTTTTCTATTTTCTCCTTCAACGTATGTTGATCCTTCTTGGCTTGTCCTTGTGTCAAGAATTTCAAAATTTATTCATGTCCCTCATGCCTCAAATAAAGGGAACATTCATCAAGATTGAGCATTTTAAAATGAACCCATGCCCATCTCAAAAGAAAATGACAATAGTTCGTGGGAGCAATATCACATAATACTTCTTTCACACATTGTCCTGTACTGAATTTGATCCTTGCTTGATTCGGATGAAAGCTTGTAGGTAACTTGAGTTTCTCCACCAATCTTTGGCTTACAACATTGTTGTCGCTTTCGTAAACGAATGCAACTAAACATTGGTGGCCTTCGATTAAACAACTTGTTCTCTACTACCTTTTTCATAATCCTTTTCTTTACTTCCTTTTCTTTTTCTTCAATTTCCCTTCCTTCTGCACTTTATTTTTCTTCTTTTCCAATCTTTCTTTTTCTATTTTTTCCTTCAACGTATGTTGATCCTTCTTGGCTTCTCTTGGTGTCAGAAATTTCAACTTCATTTCATGTCCCTCATGCCTCAAATAAAGGGAACGTTCATCAAGATTGAGCATTGTAAAATGAAGCCATGCCCATCTCAAAAGAAGATGACAAGGGTTCGTGGGAGCAATATCACATAATACTTCTTTCACACATTGTCCTGCACTGAATTTGATCCTTGCTTGATTCGGATGAAAGCTTGTAGGTAACTTGAGTTTCTCCACCAATCTTTGGCTTACAACATTGTTGTCGCTTTCGTAAACGAATGCAACTAAACATGGGTGGCCTTCGATTAAACAACTTGTTCTCTACTACCTTTTTCATAATCCTTTTCTTTACTTCCTTTTCTTTTTCTTCAATTTCCCTTCCTTCTGCACTTTATTTTTCTTCTTTTCCAATCTTTCTTTTTCTATTTTCTCCTTCAACGTATGTTGATCCTTCTTGGCTTCTCTTGGTGTCAGAAATTTCAACTTCATTTCATGTCCCTCATGCCTCAAATAAAGGGAACGTTCATCAAGATTGAGCATTCTAAAATGAAGCCATGCCCATCTCAAAAGAAGATGACAAGGGTTCGTGGGAGCAATATCACATAATACTTCTTTCACACATTGCCTTGTACTGAATTTGATCCTTGCTTGATTCGGATGAAAGCTTGTTGCTAATTTGAGTTTTTCACCAATCTTTGGCTTACAATATTGTTGTCGCTTTCATAAATGAATGCAACTAAACATGGGTGGCCATTGATTAAACACCTTGTTCTCTACTACCTTTTCCATAATCTTTTTCTTTACTTCCTTTTCTTTTTCTTCAATTTCCCTTCCTTCTACAGTTTATATTTCTTCTTTTTCAATTCTTTCTTTTTCTATTTTCTCCTTCAACGTATGTTGATCCTTCTTGGCTTGTCTTGGTGTTATGAATTTCAAAATTTATTTCATGTCCCTCATGCCTCAAATAAAGGGAACGTTCATCAAGATTGAGCGTTTTAAAATGAACCCATGCCCATCTCAAAAGAAAATGACAATAGTTCGTGGGAGCAATATCACATAATTCTTCTTTCACACATTGTCTTGTACTGAATTTGATCCTTGCTTGATTCGGATGAAAGCTTGTAGGTAACTTGAGTTTCTCCACCAATCTTTGGCTTACAACATTGTTGTCGCTTTCGTAAACGAATGCAACTAAACATGGGTGGCCTTCCATTAAACACCTTGTTCTCTACTACCTTTTTCATAATCTTTTTCTTTACTTCCTTTTCTTTTTCTTCAATTTCCCTTCCTTCTCCACTTTATTTTTCTTCTTTTTCAATCTTTCTTTTTCTATTTTCTCCTTCAACGTATGTTGATCCTTCTTGGCTTGTCCTTGTGTCAAGAATTTCAAAATTTATTTCATGTCCCTCATGCTTCAAATTAAGGGAACATTCATCAAGATTGAGCATTTTAAAATGAACCCATGCCCATCTCAAAAGAAAATGACAATAGTTCGTGGGAGCAATATCACATAATACTTCTTTCACACATTGTCCTGTACTGAATTTGATCCTTGCTTGATTCGGAAGAAAGCTTGTAGGTAACTTGAGTTTCTCCACCAATCTTTTTCTTACAACATTGTTGTCGCTTTCGTAAACGAATGCAACTAAACATGGGTGGCCTTCGATTAAACAACTTTTTCTCTACTACCTTTTTCATAATCCTTTTCTTTACTTCCTTTTCTTTTTCTTCAATTTCCCTTCCTTCTGCACTTTATTTTTCTTCTTTTCCAATCTTTCTTTTTCTATTTTCTCCTTCAACGTATGTTGATCCTTCTTGGCTTCTGTTGGTGTCAGAAATTTCAACTTCATTTCATGTCCCTCATGCCTCAAATAAAGGGAACGTTCATCAAGATTGAGCATTGTAAAATGAAGCCATGCCCATCTCAAAAGAATATGACAAGGGTTCGTGGGAGCAATATCACATAATACTTCTTTCACACATTGCCTTGTACTGAATTTGATCCTTGCTTGATTCGGATGAAAGCTTGTAGGTAACTTGAGTTTCTCCACCAATCTTTGGCTTACAACATTGTTGTCGCTTTCGTAAACGAATGCAACTAAACATGGGTGGCCTTCGATTAAACAACTTGTTCTCTACTACCTTTTTCATAATCTTTTTCTTTACTTCCTTTTCTTTTTCTTCAATTTCCCTTCCTTCTGCAGTTTATTTTTCTTCTTTTTCTATTCTTTCTTTTTCTATTTTCTCCTTCAACGTATGTTGATCCTTCTTGGCTTGTCCTTGTGTCAAGAATTTCAAAATTTATTCATGTCCCTCATGCCTCAAATAAAGGGAACATTCATCAAGATTGAGCATTTTAAAATGAACCCATGCCCATCTCAAAAGAAAATGACAATAGTTCGTGGGAGCAATATCACATAATACTTCTTTCACACATTGTCCTGTACTGAATTTGATCCTTGCTTGATTCGGATGAAAGCTTGTAGGTAACTTGAGTTTCTCCACCAATCTTTGGCTTACAATATTGTTGTCGCTTTCGTAAACGAATGCAACTAAACATGGGTGGTCATGTATTAAACAACTTGTTCTCTACTACCTTTTTCATAATCCTTTTCTTTAATTCCTTTTCTTTTTCTTCAATTTCCCTTCCTTCTGCACTTTATTTTTCTTCTTTTCCAATCTTTCTTTTTTTGTTTTCTCCTTCAACGTATGTTGATCTTTCTTGGCTTTTCTTGGTGTCAAAAATTTCAACTTCATTTCATGTCCCTCATGCCTCAAATAAAGGGAACGTTCATCAAGATTGAGCATTGTAAAATGAAGCCATGCCCATCTCAAAAGAAGATGACAAGGGTTCGTGGGAGCAATATCACATAATACTTCTTTCACACATTGTCCTGTACTGAATTTGATCCTTGCTTGATTCGGATGAAAGCTTGAAGGTAACTTGAGTTTCTCCACCAATCTTTGGCTTACAACATTGTTGTCGCTTTCGTAAACGAATGCAACTAAACATGGGTGGCCTTCGATTAAACAACTTATTCTCTACTACCTTTTTCATAATCCTTTTCTTTACTTCCTTTTCTTTTTCTTCAATTTCCCTTCCTTCTGCACTTTATTTTTCTTCTTTTTCAATCTTTCTTTATCTATTTTCTCCTTCAACGTATGTTGATCCTTCTTGGCTTCTCTTGGTGTCTGAAATTTCAACTTCATTTCATGTCCCTCATGCCTCAAATAAAGGGAACGTTCATCAAGATTGAGCATTGTAAAATGAAGCCATGCCCATCTCAAAAGAAGATGACAAGAGTTTCTCCACCAATCTTTGGCTTACATCATTGTTGTCGCTTTCATAAACGAATGCAACTAAACCTGGGTGGCCTTCGATTAAACACCTTGTTCTCTACTACCTTTTCCATAATCTTTTTCTTTACTTCCGTTTCTTTTTCTTCAATTTCCCTTCCTTCTGTAGTTTATTTTTCTTCTTTTTCTATTCTTTCTTTTTCTATTTTCTCCTTCAACGTATGTTGATCCTTCTTGGCTTGTCCTTGTGTCATAAATTTCAACTTCATTTCATGTCCCTCATTCCTCAAATAAAGGGAACGTTCATCAAGATTGAGCATTTTAAAATGAACCCATGCCCATCTCAAAAGAAGATGACAAGAGTTCGTGGGAGCAATATCACATAATACTTCTTTCACACATTGTCCTGATCTGAAATTGATCCTTGCTTGATTCAGATGGAAGCTTGTTGGTAAGTTGACTTTCTCCACCAATCTTTGGCTTACAACATTGTTGTCGCTTTCATAAACGAATGCAACTAATCATGGGTGGCGTTCGATTAAACACCTTGTTCTCTACTACCTTTCCCATAATCTTTTTCTTTACTTCCTTCTCTTTTTCTTCAATTTCCCTTCCTTCTATAGTTTATTTTTCTTCTTTTTCTATTCTTTCTTTTTCTATTTTCTCCTTCAACGTATGTTGATCCTTCTTGGCTTGTCCTTGTGTCATAACTTTCAACTTCCTTTCATGTCCCTCATTCCTCAAATAAAGGGAACGTTCATCAAGATTGAGCGTTTTAAAATGAACCCATGCCCATCTCAAAAGAAGATGACAAGAGTTCGTGGGAGCAATATCACATAATACTGCTTTCAAATATTGTCCTGTACTGAATTTGATCCTTGCTTGATTCGGATGAAAGCTTGTTGGTAACTTGAGTTTCTCCATCAATCTTTGGCTTACATCATTGTTGTCGCTTTCGTAAACGAATGCAACTAAACCTGGGTGGCCTTCGATTAAACACCTTGTTCTCTACTACCTTTTCCATAATCTTTTTCTTTACTTCCGTTTCTTTTTCTTCAATTTCCCTTCCTTCTGTAGTTTATTTTTCTTCTTTTTCTATTCTTTCTTTTTCTATTTTCTCCTTCAACGTATGTTGATCCTTCTTGGCTTGTCCTTGTGTCATAAATTTCAACTTCATTTCATGTCCCTCATTCCTCAAAAAAAGGGAACGTTCATCAAGATTGAGCATTTTAAAATGAACCCATGCCCATCTCAAAAGAAGATGACAAGAGTTCGTGGGAGCAATATCACATAATACTTCTTTCACACATTGTCCTGATCTGAAATTGATCCTTGCTTGATTCAGATGGAAGCTTGTTGGTAACTTGAATTTCTCCACCAATCTTTGGCTTACAACATTGTTGTCGCTTTCATAAACGAGTGCAACTAATCATGGGTGGCGTTCGATTAAACACCTTGTTCTCTACTACCTTTCCCATAATCTTTTTCTTTACTTCCTTCTCTTTTTCTTCAATTTCCCTTCCTTCTATAGTTTATTTTTCTTCTTTTTCTATTCTTTCTTTTTCTATTTTCTCCTTCAACGTATGTTGATCCTTCTTGGCTTGTCCTTGTGTCATAAATTTCAACTTCATTTCATGTCCCTCATTCCTCAAATAAAGGGAACGTTCATCAAGATTGAGCATTTTAAAATGAACCCATGCCCATCTCAAAAGAAGATGACAAGAGTTCGTGGGAGCAATATCACATAATACTTCTTTCACACATTGTCCTGATCTGAAATTGATCCTTGCTTGATTCAGATGGAAGCTTGTTGGTAACTTGACTTTCTCCACCAATCTTTGGCTTACAACATTGTTGTCGCTTTCATAAACGAATGCAACTAATCATGGGTGGCGTTCGATTAAACACCTTGTTCTCTACTACCTTTCCCATAATCTTTTTCTTTACTTCCTTCTCTTTTTCTTCAATTTCCCTTCCTTCTATAGTTTATTTTTCTTCTTTTTCTATTCTTTCTTTTTCTATTTTCTCCTTCAACGTATGTTGATCCTTCTTGGCTTGTCCTTGTGTCATAACTTTCAACTTCCTTTCATGTCCCTCATTCCTCAAATAAAGGGAACGTTCATCAAGATTGAGCGTTTTAAAATGAACCCATGCCCATCTCAAAAGAAGATGACAAGAGTTCGTGGGAGCAATATCACATAATACTGCTTTCACATATTGTCCTGTACTGAATTTGATCCTTGCTTGATTCGAATGAAAGCTTGTTGGTAACTTGAGTTTCTCCACCAATCTTTGGCTTACAACATTGTTGTCGCTTTCGTAAACGAATGCAACTAAACATGGGTGGCCTTCGATTAAACAACTTGTTCTCTACTACCTTTTCCATAATCTTTTTCATTACTTCCTTTTCTTTTTCTTCAATTTCCCTTCCCTCTGCAGTTTATTTTTCTTCTTTTACTATTCTTTCTTTTTCTATTTTCTCCTTCAACGTATGTTGATCCTTCTTGGCTTGTCCTTGTGTCATAAATTTCAACTTCATTTCATCTCCCTCATTCCTCAAATAAAGGGCACGCTGATCAAGATTGAGCTTTTAAAATCAACCCATGCCCATCTCAAAAGAAGATGACAAGAGTTCGTGGGAGCAATATCACATAATACTTCTTTCACACATTGTCCTGATCTGAATTTGATCCTTGCTTGATTCAGATGGAAGCTTGTTGGTAACTTGACTTTCTCCACCAATCTTTGGCTTACAACATTGTTGTCGCTTTCTTAAACGAATGCAACTAATCATGGGTGGCGTTCGATTAAACACCTTTTTCTCTACTACCTTTTCCATAATCTTTTTCTTTACTTCCTTTTCTTTTTCTTCACTTTCCCTTCCTTTTACAGTTTATATTTCTTCTTTTTCTAATCTTTCTTTTTCTATTTTCTCCTTCAACGTATGTTGATCGTTATTGGCTTGTCTTAGTGTTATGAATTTCAAAATTTATTTCATGTCCCTCATGCCTCAAATAAAGGGAACATTCATCAAGATTGAGCGTTTTAAAATGAACCCATGCCCATCTCAAAAGAAGATGACAAGAGTTCGTGGGAGCAATATCACATAATACTTCTTTCACACATTGTCCTGTACTGAATTTGATCCTTGCTTGATTCGGATGAAAGCTTGTTGGTAACTTGAGTTTCTCCACCAATCTTTGGCTTACAACATTGTTGTCGCTTTCGTAAACGAATGCAACTAAACATGGGTGGCCTTCGATTAAACAACTTGTTCTCTACTACCTTTTCCATAATCTTTTTCATTACTTCATTTTCTTTTTCTTCAATTTCCCTTCCTTCTGCAGTTTATTTTTCTTCTTTTACTATTCTTTCTTTTTCTATTTTCTCCTTCAACGTATGTTGATCCTTCTTGGCTTGTCCTTGTGTCATAAATTTCAACTTCATTTCATGTCCCTCATTCCTCAAATAAAGGGAATGTTCATCAAGATTGAGCGTTTTAAAATGAACCCATGTCCATCCCAAAAGAAGATGACAAGAGTTCGTGGGAGCAATATCACATAATACTTCTTTCACACATTGTCCTGTACTGAATTTGATCCCTGCTTGATTCGGATGAAAGCTTGTAGGTAACTTGAGTTTCTCCACCAATCTTTGGCTTACAACATCGTTGTCGCTTTCATAAACGAATGCAACTAAACATGGGTGGCGTTCCATTAAACACCTTGTTCTCTACTACCTTTTCCATAATCTTTTTCTTTACTTCCTTTTCTTTTTCTTCAATTTCCCTTCCCTCGGCAGTTTATATTTCTTCTTTTTCTATTCTTTCTTTTTCTATTTTCTCCTTCAATGTATGTTGATCGTTATTGGCTTGTCTTAGTGTTATGAATTTCAAAATTTATTTCATGTCCCTCATGCCTCAAATAAAGGGAACATTCATCAAGATTGAGCGTTTTAAAATGAACCCATGCCCATCTCAAAAGAAGATGACAAGAGTTCGTGGGAGCAATATCACATAATTTTTCTTTCACACATTGTTCTGTACTGAATTTGATCCTTGCTTGATTCAGATGAAAGCTTGTTGGTAACTTGACTTTCTCCACCAATCTTTGGCTTACAACATTGTTGTCGCTTTCATAAACGAATGCTACTAAACATGGGTGGCGTTCCATTAAACACCTTGTTCTCTACTACCTTTTCCATAATCTTTTTCTTTACTTCCTTTTCTTTTTCTTCAATTTCCCTTCCCTCTGCAGTTTATTTTTCTTCTTTTTCTATTCTTTCTTTTTCTATTTTCTCCTTCAACGTATGTTGATCCTTCTTGGCTTGTCCTTGTGTCATAACTTTCAACTTCCTTTCATGTCCCTCATTCCTCAAATAAAGGGAACGTTCATCAAGATTGAGCGTTTTAAAATGAACCCATGCCCATCTCAAAAGAAGATGACAAGAGTTCGTGGGAGCAATATCACATAATACCGCTTTCACACATTGTCCTGTACTGAATTTGATCCTTGCTTGATTCGGATGAAAGCTTGTTGGTAACTTGAGTTTCTCCATCAATCTTTGGCTTACATCATTGTTGTCGCTTTCGTAAACGAATGCAACTAAACCTGGGTGGCCTTCGATTAAACACCTTGTTCTCTACTACCTTTTCCATAATCTTTTTCTTTACTTCCGTTTCTTTTTCTTCAATTTCCCTTCCTTCTACAGTTTATTTTTCTTCTTTTTCTATTCTTTCTTTTTCTATTTTCTCCTTCAACGTATGTTGATCCTTCTTGGCTTGTCCTTGTGTCATAAATTTCAACTTCATTTCATGTCCCTCATTCCTCAAATAAAGGGAACGTTCATCAAGATTGAGCGTTTTAAAATGAACCCATGTCCATCCCAAAAGAAGATGACAAGTGTTCGTGGGAGCAATATCACATAATACTTCTTTCACACATTGTCCTGTACTGAATTTGATCCCTGCTTGATTCGGATGAAAGCTTGTAGGTAACTTGAGTTTCTCCACCAATCTTTGGCTTACAACATCGTTGCGCTTTCATAAACGAATGCAACTAAACATGAGTGGCGTTCCATTAAACACCTTGTTCTCTACTACCTTTTCCATAATCTTTTTCTTTACTTCCTTTTCTTTTTCTTCAATTTCCCTTCCCTCGGCAGTTTATTTTTCTTCTTTTTCTATTCTTTCTTTTTCTATTTTCTCCTTCAACGTATGTTGATCCTTCTTGGCTTGTCCTTGTGTCATAAATTTCAACTTCATTTCATGTCCCTCATTCCTCAAATAAAGGGAACGTTCATCAAGATTGAGCGTTTTAAAATGAACCCATGCCCATCTCAAAAGAAGATGACAAGAGTTCGTGGGAGCAATATCACATAATACTTCTTTCACACATTGTCCTGTACTGAATTTGATCCTTGCTTGCTTCGGATGAAAGCTTGTTAGGAACTTGAGTTTCTCCACCAATCTTTGGCTTACAACATTGTTGTCGCTTTCGTAAACGAATGCAACTAAACATGGGTGGCCTTCGATTAAACAACTTGTTCTCTACTACCTTTTCCATAATCTTTTTCATTACTTCCTTTTCTTTTTCTTCAATTTCCCTTCCTTCTGCAGTTTATTTTTCTTCTTTTACTATTCTTTCTTTTTCTATTTTCTCCTTCAACGTATGTTGATCCTTCTTGGCTTGTCCTTGTGTCATAAATTTCAACTTCATTTCATCTCCCTCATTCCTCAAATAAAGGGCACGCTGATCAAGATTGAGCGTTTAAAATCAACCCATGCCCATCTCAAAAGAAGATGACAAGAGTTCGTGGGTGCAATATCACATACTACTTCTTTCACACATTGTTCTGTACTGAATTTGATCCTTGCTTGATTCAGATGAAAGCTTGTTGGTAACTTGACTTTCTCCACCAATCTTTGGCTTACAACATTGTTGTCGCTTTCATAAACGAATGCAACTAAACATGGGTGGCGTTCGATTAAACACCTTGTTCTCTACTACCTTTTCCATAATCTTTTTCTTTACTTCCTTTTCTTTTTCTTCAATTTCCCTTCCCTCTGCAGTTTATTTTTCTTCTTTTTCTATTTTCTCCTTCAACGTATGTTGATCCTTCTTGGCTTGTCCTTGTGTCATAACTTTCAACTTCCTTTCATGTCCCTCATTCCTCAAATAAAGGGAACGTTCATCAAGATTGAGCGTTTTAAAATGAACCCATGCCCATCTCAAAAGAAGATGACAAGAGTTCGTGGGAGCAATATCACATAATACTGCTTTCACACATTGTCCTGTACTGAATTTGATCCTTGCTTGATTCGGATGAAAGCTTGTTGGTAACTTGAGTTTCTCCATCAATCTTTGGCTTACAACATTGTTGTCGCTTTCATAAACGAATGCAACTAATCATGGGTGGCCTTCGATTAAACACCTTGTTCTCTACTACCTTTTCCATAATCTTTTTCTTTACTTCCTTTTCTTTTTCTTCAATTTCCCTTCCTTCTGCAGTTTATTTTTCTTCTTTTACTATTCTTTCTTTTTCTATTTTCTCCTTCAACGTATGTTGGTCCTTCTTGGCTTGTCCTTGTGTCATAAATTTCAACTTCATTTCATGTCCCTCATTCCTCAAATAAAGGGAACGTTCATCAAGATTGAGCATTTTAAAATGAACCCATGCCCATCTCAAAAGAAGATGACAAGAGTTCGTGGGAAGAATATCACATAATACTTCTTTCACACATTGTCCTGTACTGAATTTGATCCTTGCTTGATTCGGATGAAAGCTTGTTGGTAACTTGACTTTCTCCACCAATCTTTGGCTTACAACATTGTTGTCGCTTTCATAAACGAATGCAACTAAACATGGGTGGCGTTCGATTAAACACCTTGTTCTCTACTACCTTTTCCATAATCTTTTTCTTTACTTCCTTTTCTTTTTCTTCAATTTCCCTTCCCTCTGCAGTTTATTTTTCTTCTTTTTCTATTTTCTCCTTCAACGTATGTTGATCCTTCTTGGCTTGTCCTTGTGTCATAACATTCAACTTCCTTTCATGTCCCTCATTCCTCAAATAAAGGGAACGTTCATCAAGATTGAGCGTTTTAAAATGAACCCATGCCCATCTCAAAAGAAGATGACAAGAGTTCGTGGGAGCAATATCACATAATACTGCTTTCACACATTGTCCTGTACTGAATTTGATCCTTGCTTGATTCGGATGAAAGCTTGTTGGTAACTTGAGTTTCTCCATCAATCTTTGGCTTACAACATTGTTGTCGCTTTCATAAACGAATGCAACTAATCATGGGTGGCCTTCGATTAAACACCTTGTTCTCTACTACCTTTTCCATAATCTTTTTCTTTACTTCCTTTTCTTTTTCTTCAATTTCCCTTCCTTCTGCAGTTTATTTTTCTTCTTTTACTATTCTTTCTTTTTCTATTTTCTCCTTCAACGTATGTTGATCCTTCTTGGCTTGTCCTTGTGTCATAAATTTCAACTTCATTTCATGTCCCTCATTCCTCAAATAAAGGGAACGTTCATCAAGATTGAGCATTTTAAAATGAACCCATGCCCATCTCAAAAGAAGATGACAAGAGTTCGTGGGAAGAATATCACATAATACTTCTTTCACACATTGTCCTGTACTGAATTTGATCCTTGCTTGATTCGGATGAAAGCTTGTTGGTAACTTGACTTTCTCCACCAATCTTTGGCTTACAACATTGTTGTCGCTTTCATAAACGAATGCAACTAAACATGGGTGGCGTTCGATTAAACACCTTGTTCTCTACTACCTTTTCCATAATCTTTTTCTTTACTTCCTTTTCTTTTTCTTCAATTTCCCTTCCCTCTGCAGTTTATTTTTCTTGTTTTTCTATTTTCTCCTTCAACGTATGTTGATCCTTCTTGGCTTGTCCTTGTGTCATAACTTTCAACTTCCTTTCATGTCCCTCATTCCTCAAATAAAGGGAACGTTCATCAAGATTGAGCGTTTTAAAATGAACCCATGCCCATCTCAAAAGAAGATGACAAGAGTTCGTGGGAGCAATATCACATAATACTTCTTTCACACATTGTCCTGTACTGAATTTGATCCTTGCTTGATTCGGATGAAAGCTTGTTGGTAACTTGAGTTTCTCCATCAAACTTTGGCTTACAACATTGTTGTCGCTTTCATAAACGAATGCAACTAATCATGGGTGGCCTTCGATTAAACACCTTGTTCTCTACTACCTTTTCCATAATCTTTTTCTTTACTTCCTTTTCTTTTTCTTCAATTTCCCTTCCTTCTGCAGTTTATTTTTCTTCTTTTACTATTCTTTCTTTTTCTATTTTCTCCTTCAACGTATGTTGATCCTTCTTGGCTTGTCCTTGTGTCATAAATTTCAACTTCATTTCATGTCCCTCATTCCTCAAATAAAGGGAACGTTCATCAAGATTGAGCATTTTAAAATGAACCCATGCCCATCTCAAAAGAAGATGACAAGAGTTCGTGGGAAGAATATCACATAATACTTCTTTCACACATTGTCCTGTACTGAATTTGATCCTTGCTTGATTCGGATGAAAGCTTGTAGGTAACTTGAGTTTCTCCACCAATCTTTGGCTTACAACATTGTTGTCGCTTTCGTAAACGAATGCAACTAAACATGGGTGGCCTTCGATTAAACAACTTGTTCTCTACTACCTTTTCCATAATCTTTTTCTTTACTTCCTTTTCTTTTTCTTCAATTTCCCTTCCCTCTGCAGTTTATTTTTCTTCTTTTTCTATTCTTTCTTTTTCTATTTTCTCCTTCAACGTATGTTGATCCTTCTTGGCTTGTCCTTGTGTCATAACTTTCAACTTCCTTTCATGTCCCTCATTCCTCAAATAAAGGGAACGTTCATCAAGATTGAGCGTTTTAAAATGAACCCATGCCCATCTCAAAAGAAGATGACAAGAGTTCGTGGGAGCAATATCACATAATACTGCTTTCACACATTGTCTTGTACTGAATTTGATCCTTGCTTGATTCGAATGAAAGCTTATTGGTAACTTGAGTTTCTCCATCAATCTTTGGCTTACATCATTGTTGTCGCTTTCGTAAACGAATGCAACTAAACCTGGGTGGCCTTCGATTAAACACCTTGTTCTCTACTACCTTTTCCATAATCTTTTTCTTTACTTCCGTTTCTTTTTCTTCAATTTCCCTTCCTTCTGCAGTTTATTTTTCTTCTTTTTCTATTCTTTCTTTTTCTATTTTCTCCTTCAACGTATGTTGATCCTTCTTGGCTTGTCCTTGTGTCATAAATTTCAACTTCATTTCATGTCCCTCATTCCTCAAATAAAGGGAACGTTCATCAAGATTGAGCATTTTAAAATGAACCCATGCCCATCTCAAAAGAAGATGACAAGAGTTCGTGGGAGCAATATCACATAATACTTCTTTCACACATTGTCCTGTACTGAATTTGATCCTTGCTTGATTCAGATGAAAGCTTGTACGTAACTTGAGTTTCTCCACCAATCTTTGGCTTACAACATTGTTGTCGCTTTCATAAACGAATGCAACTAAACATGGGTGGCGTTCCATTAAACACCTTGTTCTCTACTACCTTTTCCATAATCTTTTTCTTTACTTCCTTTTCTTTTTCTTCAATTTCCCTTCCTTCTGTAGTTTATTTTTCTTCTTTTTCTATTTTCTCCTTCAACGTATGTTGATCCTTCTTGGCTTGTCCTTGTGTCATAAAGTTCAACTTCATTTCATGTCCCTAATTCCTCAAATAAAGGGAACGTTCATCAAGATTGAGCGTTTTAAAATGAACCCATGCCCATCTCAAAAGAAGATGACAAGAGTTCGTGGGAGCAATATCACATAATACTTCTTTCACACATTGTCCTGTACTGAATTTGATCCTTGCTTGATTCGGATGAAAGCTTGTAGGTAACTTGAGTTTCTCCACCAATCTTTGGCTTACAACATTGTTGTCGCTTTCATAAACGAATGCAACTAATCATGGGTGGCCTTCGATTAAACACCTTGTTCTCTACTACCTTTTCCATAATCTTTTTCTTTACTTCCTTTTCTTTTTCTTCAATTTCCCTTCCTTCTGCAGTTTATTTTTCTTCTTTTACTATTCTTTCTTTTTCTATTTTCTCCTTCAACGTATGTTGATCCTTCTTGGCTTGTCCTTGTGTCATAAATTTCAACTTCATTTCATGTCCCTCATTCCTCAAATAAAGGGAACGTTCATCAAGATTGAGCATTTTAAAATGAACCCATGCCCATCTCAAAAGAAGATGACAAGAGTTCGTGGGAAGAATATCACATAATACTTCTTTCACACATTGTCCTGTACTGAATTTGATCCTTGCTTGATTCGGATGAAAGCTTGTAGGTAACTTGAGTTTCTCCACCAATCTTTGGCTTACAACATTGTTGTCGCTTTCGTAAACGAATGCAACTAAACATGGGTGGCCTTCGATTAAACAACTTGTTCTCTACTACCTTTTCCATAATCTTTTTCTTTACTTCCTTTTCTTTTTCTTCAATTTCCCTTCCCTCTGCAGTTTATTTTTCTTCTTTTTCTATTCTTTCTTTTTCTATTTTCTCCTTCAACGTATGTTGATCCTTCTTGGCTTGTCCTTGTGTCATAACTTTCAACTTCCTTTCATGTCCCTCATTCCTCAAATAAAGGGAACGTTCATCAAGATTGAGCGTTTTAAAATGAACCCATGCCCATCTCAAAAGAAGATGACAAGAGTTCGTGGGAGCAATATCACATAATACTGCTTTCACACATTGTCTTGTACTGAATTTGATCCTTGCTTGATTCGAATGAAAGCTTATTGGTAACTTGAGTTTCTCCATCAATCTTTGGCTTACATCATTGTTGTCGCTTTCGTAAACGAATGCAACTAAACCTGGGTGGCCTTCGATTAAACACCTTGTTCTCTACTACCTTTTCCATAATCTTTTTCTTTACTTCCGTTTCTTTTTCTTCAATTTCCCTTCCTTCTGCAGTTTATTTTTCTTCTTTTTCTATTCTTTCTTTTTCTATTTTCTCCTTCAACGTATGTTGATCCTTCTTGGCTTGTCCTTGTGTCATAAATTTCAACTTCATTTCATGTCCCTCATTCCTCAAATAAAGGGAACGTTCATCAAGATTGAGCATTTTAAAATGAACCCATGCCCATCTCAAAAGAAGATGACAAGAGTTCGTGGGAGCAATATCACATAATACTTCTTTCACACATTGTCCTGTACTGAATTTGATCCTTGCTTGATTCAGATGAAAGCTTGTACGTAACTTGAGTTTCTCCACCAATCTTTGGCTTACAACATTGTTGTCGCTTTCATAAACGAATGCAACTAAACATGGGTGGCGTTCCATTAAACACCTTGTTCTCTACTACCTTTTCCATAATCTTTTTCTTTACTTCCTTTTCTTTTTCTTCAATTTCCCTTCCTTCTGTAGTTTATTTTTCTTCTTTTTCTATTTTCTCCTTCAACGTATGTTGATCCTTCTTGGCTTGTCCTTGTGTCATAAAGTTCAACTTCATTTCATGTCCCTAATTCCTCAAATAAAGGGAACGTTCATCAAGATTGAGCGTTTTAAAATGAACCCATGCCCATCTCAAAAGAAGATGACAAGAGTTCGTGGGAGCAATATCACATAATACTTCTTTCACACATTGTCCTGTACTGAATTTGATCCTTGCTTGATTCGGATGAAAGCTTGTAGGTAACTTGAGTTTCTCCACCAATCTTTGGCTTACAACATTGTTGTCGCTTTCATAAACGAATGCAACTAATCATGGGTGGCCTTCGATTAAACACCTTGTTCTCTACTACCTTTTCCATAATGTTTTTCTTTACTTCCTTTTCTTTTTCTTCAATTTCCCTTCCTTCTGCAGTTTATTTTTCTTCTTTTTGTATTCTTTCTTTTTCTATTTTCTCCTTCAACGTATGTTGATCCTTCTTGGCTTCTCTTGGTGTCATAAATTTCAACTTCATTTCATGTCCGTCATGCCTCAAATAAAGGGAACGTTCATCAAGATTGAGCATTGTAAAATGAAGCCATGCCCATCTCAAAAGAAGATGACAAGGGTTCGTGGGAGCAATATCACATAATACTTCTTTCACACATTGTCTTGTACTGAATATGATCCTTGCTTGATTCGGTTGAAAGTTTGTTGGTAACTTGAGTTTCTCTACCAATCTTTGGCTTACAACATTGTTGTCGCTTTCATAAACGAATGCAACTAAACATGGGGGCCTTCGATTAAACACCTTGTTCTCTACTACCTTTTCCATAATCTTTTTCTTTACTTCCGTTTCTTTTTCTTCAATTTCCCTTCCTTCTGCAGTTTATTTTTCTTCTTTTTCTATTCTTTCTTTTTCTATTTTCTCCTTCAACGTATGTTGATCCTTCTTGGCTTGTCCTTGTGTCATAAATTTCAACTTCATTTCATGTCCCTCATTCCTCAAATAAAGGGAACGTTCATCAAGATTGAGCATTTTAAAATGAACCCATGCCCATCTCAAAAGAAGATGACAAGAGTTCGTGGGAGCAATATCACATAATACTTCTTTCACACATTGTCCTGTACTGAATTTGATCCTTGCTTGATTCGGATGAAAGCTTGTACGTAACTTGAGTTTCTCCACCAATCTTTGGCTTACAACATTGTTGTCGCTTTCATAAACGAATGCAACTAAACATGGGTGGCGTTCCATTAAACACCTTGTTCTCTACTACCTTTTCCATAATCATTTTCTTTACTTCCTTTTCTTTTTCTTCAATTTCCCTTCCTTCTGTAGTTTATTTTTCTTCTTTTTCTATTTTCTCCTTCAACGTATGTTGATCCTTCTTGGCTTGTCCTTGTGTCATAACTTTCAACTTCCTTTCATGTCCCTCATTCCTCAAATAAAGGGAACGTTCATCAAGATTGAGCGTTTTAAAATGAACCCATGCCCATCTCAAAAGAATATGACAAGAGTTCGTGGGAGCAATATCACATAATACTGCTTTCACACATTGTCTTGTACTGAATTTGATCCTTGCTTGATTCGGATGAAAGCTTGTAGGTAACTTGAGTTTCTCCACCAATCTTTGGCTTACAACATTGTTGTCGCTTTCATAAACGAATGCAACTAATCATGTGTGGCCTTCGATTAAACACCTTGTTCTCTACTACCTTTTCCATAATGTTTTTCTTTACTTCCTTTTCTTTTTCTTCAATTTCCCTTCCTTCTTAAGTTTATTTTTCTTCTTTTTGTATTCTTTCTTTTTCTATTTTCTCCTTCAACGTATGTTGATCCTTCTTGGCTTCTCTTGGTGTCATAAATTTCAACTTCATTTCATGTCCGTCATGCCTCAAATAAAGGGAACGTTCATCAAGATTGAGCATTGTAAAATGAAGCCATGCCCATCTCAAAAGAAGATGACAAGGGTTCGTGGGAGCAATATCACATAATACTTCTTTCACACATTGTCTTGTACTGAATATGATCCTTGCTTGATTCGGTTGAAAGTTTGTTGGTAACTTGAGTTTCTCTACCAATCTTTGGCTTACAACATTGTTGTCGCTTTCATAAACGAATGCAACTAAACATGGGGGCCTTCGATTAAACACCTTGTTCTCTACTACCTTTTCCATAATCTTTTTCTTTACTTCCTTTTCTTTTTCTTCAATTTCCCTTCCTTCTACAGTTTATATTTCTTCTTTTTCTATTCTTTCTTTTTCTATTTTCTCCTTCAACGTATGTTGATCCTTCTGAGCTTCTCTTGGAGTCATAAATTTCAACTTCATTTCATGTCTATCATGCCTCAAACAAAGGGAACGTTCATCAAGATTGAGCATTGTAAGATGAAGCCATGCCCATCTCAAAAGAAGATGACAAGGGTTCGTGGGAGCAATATCACATAATACTTCTTTCACACATTGTCTTGTACTGAATTTGATCCTTGCTTGATTCGGATGAAAGCTTGTTGGTAACATGAGTTTCTCCACCAATCATTGGCTTAGAACATTGTTGTCGCTTTCATAAACGAATGCAACTAAACATGGGTGGCCTTCGATTCAACACCTTGTTCTCTACTACCTTTTCCATAATCTTTTTATTTACTTCCTTTTCTTTTTCTTCAATTTCCCTTCCTTCTACAGTTTATATTTCTTCTTTTTCTATTCTTTCTTTTTCTATTTTCTCCTTCAACGTATGTTGATCCTTCTTGGATTGTCTTGGTGTCAAGAATTTCAAAATTTATTTCATGTCCCTCATGCCTCAAATAAAGGGAACATTCATCAAGATTGAGCATTTTAAAATGAACCCATGCCCATCTCAAAAGAAAATGACAATAGTTCGTGGGAGCAATATCACATAATACTTCTTTCACACATTGTCCTGTACTGAATTTGATCCTTGCTTGATTCGGATGAAAGCTTGTAGGTAACTTGAGTTTCTCCACCAATCTTTGGCTTACAACATTGTTGTCGCTTTCGTAAACGAATGCAACTAAACATGGGTGGCCTTCGATTAAACAACTTGTTCTCTACTACCTTTTCCATAATCTTTTTCTTTACTTCCTTTTCTTTTTCTTCAATTTCCCTTCCCTCTGCAGTTTATTTTTCTTCTTTTTCTATTCTTTCTTTTTCTATTTTCTCCTTCAACGTATGTTGATCCTTCTTGGCTTGTCCTTGTGTCATAAATTTCAACTTCATTTCATGTCCCTCATTCCTCAAATAAAGGGAACGTTCATCAAGATTGAGCATTTTAAAATGAACCCATGCCCATCTCAAAAGAAGATGACAAGAGTTCGTGGGAAGAATATCACATAATACTTCTTTCACACATTGTCCTGTACTGAATTTGATCCTTGCTTGATTCGGATGAAAGCTTATAGGTAACTTGAGTTTCTCCACCAATCTTTGGCTTACAACATTGTTGTCGCTTTAGTAAACGAATGCAACTAAACATGGGTGGCCTTCGATTAAACAACTTGTTCTCTACTACCTTTTCCATAATCTTTTTCTTTACTTCCTTTTCTTTTTCTTCAATTTCCCTTCCCTCTGCAGTTTATTTTTCTTCTTTTTCTATTCTTTCTTTTTCTATTTTCTCCTTCAACGTATGTTGATCCTTCTTGGCTTGTCCTTGTGTCATAACTTTCAACTTCCTTTCATGTCCCTCATTCCTCAAATAAAGGGAACGTTCATCAAGATTGAGCGTTTTAAAATGAACCCATGCCCATCTCAAAAGAAGATGACAAGAGTTCGTGGGAGCAATATCACATAATACTGCTTTCACACATTGTCCTGTACTGAATTTGATCCTTGCTTGATTCGAATGAAAGCTTATTGGTAACTTGAGTTTCTCCATCAATCTTTGGCTTACATCATTGTTGTCGCTTTCGTAAACGAATGCAACTAAACCTGGGTGGCCTTCGATTAAACACCTTGTTCTCTACTACCTTTTCCATAATCTTTTTCTTTACTTCCGTTTCTTTTTCTTCAATTTCCCTTCCTTCTGCAGTTTATTTTTCTTCTTTTTCTATTCTTTCTTTTTCTATTTTCTCCTTCAACGTATGTTGATCCTTCTTGGCTTGTCCTTGTGTCATAAATTTCAACTTCATTTCATGTCCCTCATTCCTCAAATAAAGGGAACGTTCATCAAGATTGAGCATTTTAAAATGAACCCATGCCCATCTCAAAAGAAGATGACAAGAGTTCGTGGGAGCAATATCACATAATACTTCTTTCACACATTGTCCTGTACTGAATTTGATCCTTGCTTGATTCAGATGAAAGCTTGTACGTAACTTGAGTTTCTCCACCAATCTTTGGCTTACAACATTGTTGTCGCTTTCATAAACGAATGCAACTAAACATGGGTGGCGTTCCATTAAACACCTTGTTCTCTACTACCTTTTCCATAATCTTTTTCTTTACTTCCTTTTCTTTTTCTTCAATTTCCCTTCCTTCTGTAGTTTATTTTTCTTCTTTTTCTATTTTCTCCTTCAACGTATGTTGATCCTTCTTGGCTTGTCCTTGTGTCATAAAGTTCAACTTCATTTCATGTCCCTAATTCCTCAAATAAAGGGAACGTTCATCAAGATTGAGCGTTTTAAAATGAACCCATGCCCATCTCAAAAGAAGATGACAAGAGTTCGTGGGAGCAATATCACATAATACTTCTTTCACACATTGTCCTGTACTGAATTTGATCCTTGCTTGATTCGGATGAAAGCTTGTAGGTAACTTGAGTTTCTCCACCAATCTTTGGCTTACAACATTGTTGTCGCTTTCATAAACGAATGCAACTAATCATGGGTGGCCTTCGATTAAACACCTTGTTCTCTACTACCTTTTCCATAATCTTTTTCTTTACTTCCTTTTCTTTTTCTTCAATTTCCCTTCCTTCTGCAGTTTATTTTTCTTCTTTTTCTATTCTTTCTTTTTCTATTTTCTCCTTCAACGTATGTTGATCCTTCTTGGCTTGTCCTTGTGTCATAAATTTCAACTTCATTTCATGTCCCTCATTCCTCAAATAAAGGGAACGTTCATCAAGATTGAGCATTTTAAAATGAACCCATGCCCATCTCAAAAAAAGATGACAAGAGTTCGTGGGAGCAATATCACATAATACTTCTTTCACACATTGTCCTGTACTGAATTTGATCCTTGCTTGATTCGGATGAAAGCTTGTACGTAACTTGAGTTTCTCCACCAATCTTTGGCTTACAACATTGTTGTCGCTTTCATAAACGAATGCAACTAAACATGGGTGGCGTTCCATTAAACACCTTGTTCTCTACTACCTTTTCCATAATCATTTTCTTTACTTCCTTTTCTTTTTCTTCAATTTCCCTTCCTAGTTTATTTTTCTTCTTTTTCTATTTTCTCCTTCAACGTATGTTGATCCTTCTTGGCTTGGCCTTGTATCATAAAGTTCAACTTCATTTCATGTCCCTAATTCCTCAAATAAAGGGAACGTTCATCAAGATTGAGCGTTTTAAAATGAACCCATGCCCATCTCAAAAGAAGATGACAAGAGTTCGTGGGAGCAATATCACATAATACTTCTTTCACACATTGTCCTGTACTGAATTTGATCCTTGCTTGATTCGGATGAAAGCTTGTAGGTAACTTGAGTTTCTCCACCAATCTTTGGCTTACAACATTGTTGTCGCTTTCATAAACGAATGCAACTAATCATGGGTGGCCTTCGATTAAACACCTTGTTCTCTACTACCTTTTCCATAATGTTTTTCTTTACTTCCTTTTCTTTTTCTTCAATTTCCCTTCCTTCTTAAGTTTATTTTTCTTCTTTTTGTATTCTTTCTTTTTCTATTTTCTCCTTCAACGTATGTTGATCCTTCTTGGCTTCTCTTGGTGTCATAAATTTCAACTTCATTTCATGTCCGTCATGCCTCAAATAAAGGGAACGTTCATCAAGATTGAGCATTGTAAAATGAAGCCATGCCCATCTCAAAAGAAGATGACAAGGGTTCGTGGGAGCAATATCACATAATACTTCTTTCACACATTGTCTTGTACTGAATATGATCCTTGCTTGATTCGGTTGAAAGTTTGTTGGTAACTTGAGTTTCTCTACCAATCTTTGGCTTACAACATTGTTGTCGCTTTCATAAACGAATGCAACTAAACATGGGGGCCTTCGATTAAACACCTTGTTCTCTACTACCTTTTCCATAATCTTTTTCTTTACTTCCTTTTCTTTTTCTTCAATTTCCCTTCCTTCTACAGTTTATATTTCTTCTTTTTCTATTCTTTCTTTTTCTATTTTCTCCTTCAACGTATGTTGATCCTTCTGAGCTTCTCTTGGAGTCATAAATTTCAACTTCATTTCATGTCTATCATGCCTCAAACAAAGGGAACGTTCATCAAGATTGAGCATTGTAAGATGAAGCCATGCCCATCTCAAAAGAAGATGACAAGGGTTCGTGGGAGCAATATCACATAATACTTCTTTCACACATTGTCTTGTACTGAATTTGATCCTTGCTTGATTCGGATGAAAGCTTGTTGGTAACATGAGTTTCTCCACCAATCATTGGCTTAGAACATTGTTGTCGCTTTCATAAACGAATGCAACTAAACATGGGTGGCCTTCGATTCAACACCTTGTTCTCTACTACCTTTTCCATAATCTTTTTATTTACTTCCTTTTCTTTTTCTTCAATTTCCCTTCCTTCTACAGTTTATATTTCTTCTTTTTCTATTCTTTCTTTTTCTATTTTCTCCTTCAACGTATGTTGATCCTTCTTGGATTGTCTTGGTGTCAAGAATTTCAAAATTTATTTCATGTCCCTCATGCCTCAAATAAAGGGAACATTCATCAAGATTGAGCATTTTAAAATGAACCCATGCCCATCTCAAAAGAAAATGACAATAGTTCGTGGGAGCAATATCACATAATACTTCTTTCACACATTGTCCTGTACTGAATTTGATCCTTGCTTGATTCGGATGAAAGCTTGTAGGTAACTTGAGTTTCTCCACCAATCTTTGGCTTACAACATTGTTGTCGCTTTCGTAAACGAATGCAACTAAACATGGGTGGCCTTCGATTAAACAACTTGTTCTCTACTACCTTTTCCATAATCTTTTTCTTTACTTCCTTTTCTTTTTCTTCAATTTCCCTTCCCTCTGCAGTTTATTTTTCTTCTTTTTCTATTCTTTCTTTTTCTATTTTCTCCTTCAACGTATGTTGATCCTTCTTGGCTTGTCCTTGTGTCATAACTTTCAACTTCCTTTCATGTCCCTCATTCTTCAAATAAAGGGAACGTTCATCAAGATTGAGCGTTTTAAAATGAACCCATGCCCATCTCAAAAGAAGATGACAAGAGTTCGTGGGAGCAATATCACATAATACTGCTTTCACACATTGTCCTGTACTGAATTTGATCCTTGCTTCATTCGGATGAAAGCTTGTTGGTAACTTGAGTTTCTCCATCAATCTTTGGCTTACATCATTGTTGTCGCTTTCGTAAACGAATGCAACTAAACATGGGTGGCCTTCGATTAAACACCTTGTTCTCTACTACCTTTTCCATAATCTTTTTCTTTACTTCCGTTTCTTTTTCTTCAATTTCCCTTCCTTCTGCAGTTTATTTTTCTTCTTTTTCTATTCCTTCTTTTTCTATTTTCTCCTTCAACGTATGTTGATCCTTCTTGGCTTGTCCTTGTGTCATAAATTTCAACTTCATTTCATGTCCCTCATTCCTCAAATAAAGGGAACGTTCATCAAGATTGAGCATTTTAAAATGAACCCATGCCCATCTCAAAAGAAGATGACAAGAGTTCGTGGGAGCAATATCACATAATACTTCTTTCACACATTGTCCTGTACTGAATTTGATCCTTGCTTGATTCGGATGAAAGCTTGTACGTAACTTGAGTTTCTCCACCAATCTTTGGCTTACAACATTGTTGTCGCTTTCCTAAACGAATGCAACTAAACATGGGTGGCGTTCCATTAAACACCTTGTTCTCTACTACCTTTTCCATAATCTTTTTCTTTACTTCCTTTTCTTTTTCTTCAATTTCCCTTCCTTCTGTAGTTTATTTTTCTTCTTTTTCTATTTTCTCCTTCAACGTATGTTGATCCTTCTTGGCTTGTCCTTGTGTCATAAAGTTCAACTTCATTTCATGTCCCTAATTCCTCAAATAAAGGGAACGTTCATCAAGATTGAGCGTTTTAAAATGAACCCATGCCCATCTCAAAAGAAGATGACAAGAGTTCGTGGGAGCAATATCACATAACACTTCTTTCACACATTGTCCTGTACTGAATTTGATCCTTGCTTGATTCGGATGAAAGCTTGTAGGTAACTTGAGTTTCTCCACCAATCTTTGGCTTACAACATTGTTGTCGCTTTCATAAAGGAATGCAAGTAATCATGGGTGGCCTTCAATTAAACACCTTGTTCTCTACTACCTTTTCCATAATGTTTTTCTTTACTTCCTTTTCTTTTTCTTCAATTTCCCTTCCTTCTGCAGTTTATTTTTCTTCTTTTTGTATTCTTTCTTTTTCTATTTTCTCCTTCAATGTATGTTGATCCTTCTTGGCTTCTCTTGGTGTCATAAATTTCAACTTCATTTCATGTCCGTCATGCCTCAAATAAAGGGAACGTTCATCAAGATTGAGCATTGTAAAATGAAGCCATGCCCATCTCAAAAGAAGATGACAAGGGTTCGTGGGAGAAATATCACATAATACTTCTTTCACACATTGTCTTGTACTGAATATGATCCTTGCTTGATTCGGTTGAAAGTTTGTTGGTAACTTGAGTTTCTCTACAAATCTTTGGCTTACAACATTGTTGTCGCTTTCATAAACGAATGCAACTAAACATGGGGGCCTTCGATTAAACACCTTGTTCTCTACTACCTTTTCCATAATCTTTTTCTTTACTTCCGTTTCTTTTTCTTCAATTTCCCTTCCTTCTGCAGTTTATTTTTCTTCTTTTTCTATTCTTTCTTTTTCTATTTTCTCCTTCAACGTATGTTGATCCTTCTTGGCTTGTCCTTGTGTCATAAATTTCAACTTCATTTCATGTCCCTCAATCCTCAAATAAAGGGAACGTTCATCAAGATTGAGCATTTTAAAATGAACCCATGCCCATCTCAAAAGAAGATGACAAGAGTTCGTGGGAGCAATATCACATAATACTTCTTTCACACATTGTCCTGTACTGAATTTGATCCTTGCTTGATTCGGATGAAAGCTTGTAGGTAACTTGAGTTTCTCCACCAGTCTTTGGCTTACAACATTGTTGTCGCTTTCGTAAACGAATGCAACTAAACATGGGTGGCCTTCGATTAAACAACTTGTTCTCTACTACCTTTTCCATAATCTTTTTCTTTACTTCCTTTTCTTTTTCTTCAATTTCCCTTCCCTCTGCAGTTTATTTTTCTTCTTTTTCTATTCTTTCTTTTTCTATTTTCTCCTTCAACGTATGTTGATCCTTCTTGGCTTGTCCTTGTGTCATAACTTTCAACTTCCTTTCATGTCCCTCATTCCTCAAATAAAGGGAACGTTCATCAAGATAGAGCGTTTTAAAATGAACCCATGCCCATCTCAAAAGAAGATGACAAGAGTTCGTGGGAGCAATATCACATAATATTGCTTTCACACATTGTCCTGTACTGAATTTGATCCTTGCTTGATTCGGATGAAAGCTTGTTGGTAACTTGAGTTTCTCCATCAATCTTTGGCTTACATCATTGTTGTCGCTTTCGTAAACGAATGCAACTAAACATGGGTGGCCTTCGATTAAACACCTTGTTCTCTACTACCTTTTCCATAATCTTTTTCTTTACTTCCGTTTCTTTTTCTTCAATTTCCCTTCCTTCTGCAGTTTATTTTTCTTCTTTTTCTATTCTTTCTTTTTCTATTTTCTCCTTCAACGTATGTTGATCCTTCTTGGCTTGTCCTTGTGTCATAAATTTCAACTTCATTTCATGTCCCTCATTCCTCAAATAAAGGGAACGTTCATCAAGATTGAGCATTTTAAAATGAACCCATGCCCATCTCAAAAGAAGATGACAAGAGTTCGTGGGAGCAATATCACATAATACTTCTTTCACACATTGTCCTGTACTGAATTTGATCCTTGCTTGATTCGGATGAAAGCTTGTAGGTAACTTGAGTTTCTCCACCAGTCTTTGGCTTACAACATTGTTGTCGCTTTCGTAAACGAATGCAACTAAACATGGGTGGCCTTCGATTAAACACCTTGTTCTCTACTACCTTTTCCATAATCTTTTTCTTTACTTCCGTTTCTTTTTCTTCAATTTCCCTTCCTTCTGCAGTTTATTTTTCTTCTTTTTCTATTCTTTCTTTTTCTATTTTCTCCTTCAACGTATGTTGATCCTTCTTGGCTTGTCCTTGTGTCATAAATTTCAACTTCATTTCATGTCCCTCATTCCTCAAATAAAGGGAACGTTCATCAAGATTGAGCATTTTAAAATGAACCCATGCCCATCTCAAAAGAAGATGACAAGAGTTCGTGGGAGCAATATCACATAATACTTCTTTCACACATTGTCCTGTACTGAATTTGATCCTTGCTTGATTCGGATGAAAGCTTGTACGTAACTTGAGTTTCTCCACCAATCTTTGGCTTACAACATTGTTGTCGCTTTCATAAACGAATGCAACTAAACATGGGTGGCGTTCCATTAAACACCTTGTTCTCTACTACCTTTTCCATAATCTTTTTCTTTACTTCCTTTTCTTTTTCTTCAATTTCCCTTCCTTCTGTAGTTTATTTTTCTTCTTTTTCTATTTTCTCCTTCAACGTATGTTGATCCTTCTTGGCTTGTCCTTGTGTCATAAAGTTCAACTTCATTTCATGTCCCTAATTCCTCAAATAAAGGGAACGTTCATCAAGATTGAGCGTTTTAAAATGAACCCATGCCCATCTGAAAAGAAGATGACAAGAGTTCGTGGGAGCAATATCACATAATACTTCTTTCACACATTGTCCTGTACTGAATTTGATCCTTGCTTGATTCGGATGAAAGCTTGTAGGTAACTTGAGTTTCTCCACCAATCTTTGGCTTACATCATTGTTGTCGCTTTCGTAAACGAATGCAACTAAACATGGGTGGCCTTCGATTAAACACCTTGTTCTCTACTACCTTTTCCATAATCTTTTTCTTTACTTCCGTTTCTTTTTCTTCAATTTCCCTTCCTTCTGCAGTTTATTTTTCTTCTTTTTCTATTCTTTCTTTTTCTATTTTCTCCTTCAACGTATGTTGATCCTTCTTGGCTTGTCCTTGTGTCATAAATTTCAACTTCATTTCATGTCCCTCATTCCTCAAATAAAGGGAACGTTCATCAAGATTGAGCATTTTAAAATGAACCCATGCCCATCTCAAAAGAAGATGACAAGAGTTCGTGGGAGCAATATCACATAATACTTCTTTCACACATTGTCCTGTACTGAATTTGATCCTTGCTTGATTCGGATGAAAGCTTGTAGGTAACTTGAGTTTCTCCACCAGTCTTTGGCTTACAACATTGTTGTCGCTTTCGTAAACGAATGCAACTAAACATGGGTGGCCTTCGATTAAACACCTTGTTCTCTACTACCTTTTCCATAATCTTTTTCTTTACTTCCGTTTCTTTTTCTTCAATTTCCCTTCCTTCTGCAGTTTATTTTTCTTCTTTTTCTATTCTTTCTTTTTCTATTTTCTCCTTCAACGTATGTTGATCCTTCTTGGCTTGTCCTTGTGTCATAAATTTCAACTTCATTTCATGTCCCTCAATCCTCAAATAAAGGGAACGTTCATCAAGATTGAGCATTTTAAAATGAACCCATGCCCATCTAAAAAGAAGATGACAAGAGTTCGTGGGAGCAATATCACATAATACTTCTTTCACACATTGTGCTGTACTGAATTTGATCCTTGCTTGATTCGGATGAAAGCTTGTAGGTAACTTGAGTTTCTCCACCAATCTTTGGCTTACAACATTGTTGTCGCTTTCGTAAACGAATGCAACTAAACATGGGTGGCCTTCGATTAAACAACTTGTTCTCTACTACCTTTTCCATAATCTTTTTCTTTACTTCCTTTTCTTTTTCTTCAATTTCCCTTCCCTCTGCAGTTTATTTTTCTTCTTTTTCTATTCTTTCTTTTTCTATTTTCTCCTTCAACGTATGTTGATCCTTCTTGGCTTGTCCTTGTGTCATAACTTTCAACTTCCTTTCATGTCCCTCATTCCTCAAATAAAGGGAACGTTCATCAAGATTGAGCGTTTTAAAATGAACCCATGCCCATCTCAAAAGAAGATGACAAGAGTTCGTGGGAGCAATATCACATAATACTTCTTTCACACATTGTCCTGTACTGAATTTGATCCTTGCTTGATTCGGATGAAAGCTTGTAGGTAACTTGAGTTTCTCCACCAATCTTTGGCTTACAACATTGTTGTCGCTTTCATAAACGAATGCAACTAATCATGGGTGGCCTTCAATTAAACACCTTGTTCTCTACTACCTTTTCCATAATGTTTTTCTTTACTTCCTTTTCTTTTTCTTCAATTTCCCTTCCTTCTGCAGTTTATTTTTCTTCTTTTTGTATTCTTTCTTTTTCTATTTTCTCCTTCAATGTATGTTGATCCTTCTTGGCTTCTCTTGGTGTCATAACTTTCAACTTCCTTTCATGTCCCTCATTCCTCAAATAAAGGGAACGTTCATCAAGATTGAGCGTTTTAAAATGAACCCATGCCCATCTCAAAAGAAGATGACAAGAGTTCGTGGGAGCAATATCACATAATACTGCTTTCACACATTGTCCTGTACTGAATTTGATGCTTGCTTGATTCGGATGAAAGCTTGTTGGTAACTTGAGTTTCTCCACCAATCTTTGGCTTACAACATTGTTGTCGCTTTCATAAACGAATGCAACTAATCATGGGTGGCCTTCAATTAAACACCTTGTTCTCTACTACCTTTTCCATAATGTTTTTCTTTACTTCCTTTTCTTTTTCTTCAATTTCCCTTCCTTCTGCAGTTTATTTTTCTTCTTTTTGTATTCTTTCTTTTTCTATTTTCTCCTTCAATGTATGTTGATCCTTCTTGGCTTCTCTTGGTGTCATAAATTTCAACTTCATTTCATGTCCGTCATGCCTCAAATAAAGGGAACGTTCATCAAGATTGAGCATTGTAAAATGAAGCCATGCCCATCTCAAAAGAAGATGACAAGGGTTCGTGGGAGCAATATCACATAATACTTCTTTCACACATTGTCCTGTACTGAATTTGATCCTTGCTTGATTCGGATGAAAGCTTGTACGTAACTTGAGTTTCTCCACCAATCTTTGGCTTACAACATTGTTGTCGCTTTCATAAACGAATGCAACTAAACATGGGTGGCGTTCCATTAAACACCTTGTTCTCTACTACCTTTTCCATAATCTTTTTCTTTACTTCCTTTTCTTTTTCTTCAATTTCCCTTCCTTCTGTAGTTTATTTTTCTTCTTTTTCTATTTTCTCCTTCAACGTATGTTGATCCTTCTTGGCTTGTCCTTGTGTCATAAAGTTCAACTTCCTTTCATGTCCCTCATTCCTCAAATAAAGGGAACGTTCATCAAGATTGAGCGTTTTAAAATGAACCCATGCCCATCTCAAAAGAAGATGACAAGAGTTCGTGGGAGCAATATCACATAATACTTCTTTCACACATTGTCCTGTACTGAATTTGATCCTTGCTTGATTCGGATGAAAGCTTGTAGGTAACTTGAGTTTCTCCACCAATCTTTGGCTTACAACATTGTTGTCGCTTTCATAAACGAATGCAACTAATCATGGGTGGCCTTCAATTAAACACCTTGTTCTCTACTACCTTTTCCATAATGTTTTTCTTTACTTCCTTTTCTTTTTCTTCAATTTCCCTTCCTTCTGAAGTTTATTTTTCTTCTTTTTGTATTCTTTCTTTTTCTATTTTCTCCTTCAATGTATGTTGATCCTTCTTGGCTTCTCTTGGTGTCATAACTTTCAACTTCCTTTCATGTCCCTCATTCCTCAAATAAAGGGAACGTTCATCAAGATTGAGCGTTTTAAAATGAACCCATGCCCATCTCAAAAGAAGATGACAAGAGTTCGTGGGAGCAATATCACATAATACTGCTTTCACACATTGTCCTGTACTGAATTTGATGCTTGCTTGATTCGGATGAAAGCTTGTTGGTAACTTGAGTTTCTCCACCAATCTTTGGCTTACAACATTGTTGTCGCTTTCATAAACGAATGCAACTAATCATGGGTGGCCTTCAATTAAACACCTTGTTCTCTACTACCTTTTCCATAATGTTTTTCTTTACTTCCTTTTCTTTTTCTTCAATTTCCCTTCCTTCTGCAGTTTATTTTTCTTCTTTTTGTATTCTTTCTTTTTCTATTTTCTCCTTCAATGTATGTTGATCCTTCTTGGCTTCTCTTGGTGTCATAAATTTCAACTTCATTTCATGTCCGTCATGCCTCAAATAAAGGGAACGTTCATCAAGATTGAGCATTGTAAAATGAAGCCATGCCCATCTCAAAAGAAGATGACAAGGGTTCGTGGGAGCAATATCACATAATACTTCTTTCACACATTGTCCTGTACTGAATTTGATCCTTGCTTGATTCGGATGAAAGCTTGTACGTAACTTGAGTTTCTCCACCAATCTTTGGCTTACAACATTGTTGTCGCTTTCATAAACGAATGCAACTAAACATGGGTGGCGTTCCATTAAACACCTTGTTCTCTACTACCTTTTCCATAATCTTTTTCTTTACTTCCTTTTCTTTTTCTTCAATTTCCCTTCCTTCTGCAGTTTATTTTTCTTCTTTTTCTATTTTCTCCTTCAACGTATGTTGATCCTTCTTGGCTTGTCCTTGTGTCATAAAGTTCAACTTCATTTCATGTCCCTAATTCCTCAAATAAAGGGAACGTTCATCAAGATTGAGCGTTTTAAAATGAACCCATGCCCATCTCAAAAGAAGATGACAAGAGTTCGTGGGAGCAATATCACATAATACTTCTTTCACACATTGTCCTGTACTGAATTTGATCCTTGCTTGATTCGGATGAAAGCTTGTAGGTAACTTGAGTTTCTCCACCAATCTTTGGCTTACAACATTGTTGTCGCTTTCATAAACGAATGCAACTAATCATGGGTGGCCTTCAATTAAACACCTTGTTCTCTACTACCTTTTCCATAATGTTTTTCTTTACTTCCTTTTCTTTTTCTTCAATTTCCCTTCCTTCTGCAGTTTATTTTTCTTCTTTTTGTATTCTTTCTTTTTCTATTTTCTCCTTCAATGTATGTTGATCCTTCTTGGCTTCTCTTGGTGTCATAACTTTCAACTTCCTTTCATGTCCCTCATTCCTCAAATAAAGGGAACGTTCATCAAGATTGAGCGTTTTAAAATGAACCCATGCCCATCTCAAAAGAAGATGACAAGAGTTCGTGGGAGCAATATCACATAATACTGCTTTCACACATTGTCCTGTACTGAATTTGATGCTTGCTTGATTCGGATGAAAGCTTGTTGGTAACTTGAGTTTCTCCACCAATCTTTGGCTTACAACATTGTTGTCGCTTTCATAAACGAATGCAACTAATCATGGGTGGCCTTCAATTAAACACCTTGTTCTCTACTACCTTTTCCATAATGTTTTTCTTTACTTCCTTTTCTTTTTCTTCAATTTCCCTTCCTTCTGCAGTTTATTTTTCTTCTTTTTGTATTCTTTCTTTTTCTATTTTCTCCTTCAATGTATGTTGATCCTTCTTGGCTTCTCTTGGTGTCATAAATTTCAACTTCATTTCATGTCCGTCATGCCTCAAATAAAGGGAACGTTCATCAAGATTGAGCATTGTAAAATGAAGCCATGCCCATCTCAAAAGAAGATGACAAGGGTTCGTGGGAGCAATATCACATAATACTTCTTTCACACATTGTCTTGTACTGAATATGATCCTTGCTTGATTCGGTTGAAAGTTTGTTGGTAACTTGAGTTTCTCTACCAATATTTGGCTTACAACATTGTTGTCGCTATCATAAACGAATGCAACTAAACATGGGGGCCTTCGATTAAACACCTTGTTCTCTACTACCTTTTCCATAATCTTTTTCTTTACTTCCGTTTCTTTTTCTTCAATTTCCCTTCCTTCTACAGTTTATTTTTCTTCTTTTTCTATTCTTTCTTTTTCTATTTTCTCCTTCAACGTATGTTGATCCTTCTTGGCTTGTCCTTGTGTCATAAATTTCAACTTCATTTCATGTCCCTCAATCCTCAAATAAAGGGAACGTTCATCAAGATTGAGCATTTTAAAATGAACCCATGCCCATCTAAAAAGAAGATGACAAGAGTTCGTGGGAGCAATATCACATAATACTTCTTTCACACATTGTGCTGTACTGAATTTGATCCTTGCTTGATTCGGATGAAAGCTTGTAGGTAACTTGAGTTTCTCCACCAATCTTTGGCTTACAACATTGTTGTCGCTTTCGTAAACGAATGCAACTAAACATGGGTGGCCTTCGATTAAACAACTTGTTCTCTACTACCTTTTCCATAATCTTTTTCTTTACTTCCTTTTCTTTTTCTTCAATTTCCCTTCCCTCTGCAGTTTATTTTTCTTCTTTTTCTATTCTTTCTTTTTCTATTTTCTCCTTCAACGTATGTTGATCCTTCTTGGCTTGTCCTTGTGTCATAAATTTCAACTTCATTTCATGTCCCTCATTCCTCAAATAAAGGGAACGTTCATCATGATTGAGCATTTTAAGATGAACCCATGCCCATCTCAAAAGAAGATGACAAGAGTTCGTGGGAGCAATATCACATAATACTTCTTTCACACATTGTCCTGTACTGAATTTGATCCTTGCTTGATTCGGATGAAAGCTTGTACGTAACTTGAGTTTCTCCACCAATCTTTGGCTTACAACATTGTTGTCGCTTTCATAAACGAATGCAACTAAACATGGGTGGCGTTCCATTAAAGTCCTTGTTCTCTACTACCTTTTCCATAATCTTTTTCTTTACTTCCTTTTCTTTTTCTTCAATTTCCCTTCCTTCTGTAGTTTATTTTTCTTCTTTTTCTATTTTCTCCTTCAACGTATGTTGATCCTTCTTGGCTTGTCCTTGTGTCATAAAGTTCAACTTCATTTCATGTCCCTAATTCCTCAAATAAAGGGAACGTTCATCAAGATTGAGCGTTTTAAAATGAACCCATGCCCATCTCAAAAGAAGATGACAAGAGTTCGTGGGAGCAATATCACATAATACTTCTTTCACACATTGTCCTGTACTGAATTTGATCCTTGCTTGATTCGGATGAAAGCTTGTAGGTAACTTGAGTTTCTCCACCAATCTTTGGCTTACAACATTGTTGTCGCTTTCATAAACGAATGCAACTAATCATGGGTGGCCTTCAATTAAACACCTTGTTCTCTACTACCTTTTCCATAATGTTTTTCTTTACTTCCTTTTCTTTTTCTTCAATTTCCCTTCCTTCTGCAGTTTATTTTTCTTCTTTTTGTATTCTTTCTTTTTCTATTTTCTCCTTCAATGTATGTTGATCCTTCTTGGCTTCTCTTGGTGTCATAAATTTCAACTTCATTTCATGTCTATCATGCCTCAAATAAAGGGAACGTTCATCAAGATTGAGCATTGTAAGATGAAGCCATGCCCATCTCGAAAGAAGATGACAAGGGTTCGTGGGAGCAATATCACATAATACTTCTTTCACACATTGTCTTGTACTAAATTTGATCCTTGCTTGATTCGGATGAAAGCTTGTTGGTTACATGAGTTTCTCCACCAATCATTGGCTTAGAACATTGTTGTCGCTTTCGTAAACGAATGCAACTAAACATGGGTGGCCTTCGATTAAACAACTTGTTCTCTACTACCTTTTCCATAATCTTTTTCTTTACTTCCTTTTCTTTTTCTTCAATTTCCCTTCCCTCTGCAGTTTATTTTTCTTCTTTTTCTATTCTTTCTTTTTCTATTTTCTCCTTCAACGTATGTTGATCCTTCTTGGCTTGTCCTTGTGTCATAACTTTCAACTTCCTTTCATGTCCCTCATTCCTCAAATAAAGGGAACGTTCATCAAGATTGAGCGTTTTAAAATGAACCCCTGCCCATCTCAAAAGAAGATGACAAGAGTTCGTGGGAGCAATATCACATAATACTGCTTTCACACATTGTCTTGTACTGAATTTGATCCTTGCTTGATTCGGATGAAAGCTTGTTGGTAACTTGAGTTTCTCCATCAATCTTTGGCTTACATCATTGTTGTCGCTTTCGTAAACGAATGCAACTAAACCTGGGTGGCCTTCGATTAAACACCTTGTTCTCTACTACCTTTTCCATAATCTTTTTCTTTACTTCCGTTTCTTTTTCTTCAATTTCCCTTCCTTCTGCAGTTTATTTTTCTTCTTTTTCTATTCTTTCTTTTTCTATTTTCTCCTTCAACGTATGTTGATCCTTCTTGGCTTGTCCTTGTGTCATAAAGTTCAACTTCATTTCATGTCCCTAATTCCTCAAATAAAGGGAACGTTCACCAAGATTGAGCATTTTAAAATGAACCCATGCCCATCTCAAAAGAAGATGACAAGAGTTCGTGGGAGCAATATCACATAATACTTCTTTCACACATTGTCCTGTACAGAATTTGATCCTTGCTTGATTCGGATGAAAGCTTGTAGGTAACTTGAGTTTCTCCACCAATCATTGGCTTAGAACATTGTTGTCGCTTTCGTAAACGAATGCAACTAAACATGGGTGGCGTTCCATTAAACAACTTGTTCTCTACTACCTTTTCCATAATCTTTTTCTTTACTTCCTTTTCTTTTTCTTCAATTTCCCTTCCCTCTGCAGTTTATTTTTCTTCTTTTTCTATTCTTTCTTTTTCCATTTTCTCCTTCAACGTATGTTGATCCTTCTTGGCTTGTCCTTGTGTCATAACTTTCAACTTCCTTTCATGTCCCTCATTCCTCAAATAAAGGGAACGTTCATCAAGATTGAGCGTTTTAAAATGAACCCCTGCCCATCTCAAAAGAAGATGACAAGAGTTCGTGGGAGCAATATTACATAATACTACTTTCACACATTGTCCTGTACTGAATTTGATCCTTGCTTGATTCGGATGAAAGCTTGTTGGTAACTTGAGTTTCTCCATCAATCTTTGGCTTACATCATTGTTGTCGCTTTCGTAAACGAATGCATTTAAACCTGGGTGGCCTTCGATTAAACACCTTGTTCTCTACTACCTTTTCCATAATCTTTTTCTTTACTTCCGTTTCTTTTTCTTCAATTTCCCTTCCTTCTGCAGTTTATTTTTCTTCTTTTTCTATTCTTTCTTTTTCTATTTTCTCCTTCAACGTATGTTGATCCTTCTTGGCTTGTCCTTGTGTCATAAATTTCAACTTCATTTCATGTCCCTCATTCCTCAAATAAAGGGAACGTTCATCAAGATTGAGCATTTTAAAATGAACCCATGCCCATCTCAAAAGAAGATGACAAGAGTTCGTGGGAGCAATATCACATAATACTTCTTTCACACATTGTCCTGTACTGAATTTGATCCTTGCTTGATTCGGATGAAAGCTTGTAGGTAACTTGAGTTTCTCCACCAATCTTTGGCTTAGAACATTGTTGTCGCTTTCATAAACGAATGCAACTAAACATGGGTGGCGTTCCATTAAACACCTTGTTCTCTACTACCTTTTCCATAATCTTTTTCTTTACTTCCTTTTCTTTTTCCTCAATTTCCCTTCCTTCTGTAGTTTATTTTTCTTCTTTTTCTATTTTCTCCTTCAACGTATGTTGATCCTTCTTGGCTTGTCCTTGTGTCATAAAGTTCAACTTCATTTCATGTCCCTAATGCCTCAAATAAAGGGAACGTTCATCAAGATTGAGCATTGTAAAATGAAGCCATGCCCATCTCAAAAGAAGATGACAAGGGTTCGTGGGAGAAATATCACATAATACTTCTTTCACACATTGTCTTGTACTGAATATGATCCTTGCTTGATTCGGTTGAAAGTTTGTTGGTAACTTGAGTTTCTCTACCAATCTTTGGCTTACAACATTGTTGTCGCTTTCATAAACGAATGCAACTAAACATGGGGGCCTTCGATTAAACACCTTATTCTCTACTACCTTTTCCATAATCTTTTTCTTTACTTCCTTTTCTTTTTCTTCAATTTCCCTTCCTTCTACAGTTTATATTTCTTCTTTTTCTATTCTTTCTTTTTCTATTTTCTCCTTCAACGTATGTTGATCCTTCTTAGCTTCTCTTGGAGTCATAAATTTCAACTTTATTTCATGTCCCTCATGCCTCAAATAAAGGGAACATTCATCAAGATTGAGCGTTTTAAAATGAACCCTTACCCATCTCAAAAGAAGATGACAAGAGTTCGTGGGAGCAATATCACATAATACTTCTTTCACACATTGTCCTGTACTGAATTTGATCCTTGCTTGATTCGGATGAAAGCTTGTTGGTAACTTGAGTTTCTCCACCAATCTTTGGCTTACAACATTGTTGTCGCTTTCGTAAACGAATGCAACTAAATATGGGTGGCCTTCGATTAAACACCTTGTTCTCTACTACCTTTTCCATAATCTTTTTCATTACTTCCTTTTCTTTTTCTTCAATTTCCCTTCCTTCTGCAGTTTATTTTTCTTCTTTTACTATTCTTTCTTTTTCTATTTTCTCATTCAACGTATGTTGATCCTTCTTGGCTTGTCCTTGTGTCATAAATTTCAACTTCATTTCATCTCCCTCATTCCTCAAATAAAGGGCACGCTGATCAAGATTGAGCGTTTCAAAATCAACCCATGCCCATCTCAAAAGAAGATGACAAGAGTTCGTGGGAGCAATATCACATAATACTTCTTTCACACATTGTTCTGTACTGAATTTGATCCTTGCTTGATTCAGATGAAAGCTTGTTGGTAACTTGACTTTCTCCACCAATCTTTGGCTTACAACATTGTTGTCGGTTTCATAAACGAATGCAACTAAACATGGGTGGCGTTCGATTAAACACCTTGTTCTCTACTACCTTTTCCATAATCTTTTTCTTTACTTCCTTTTCTTTTTCTTCAATTTCCCTTCCCTCTGCAGTTTATTTTTCTTCTTTTTCTATTCTTTCTTTTTCTATTTTCTCCTTCAACGTATGTTGATCCTTCTTGGCTTGTCCTTGTGTCATAACTTTCAACTTCCTTTCATGTCCCTCATTCCTCAAATAAAGGGAACGTTCATCAAGATTGATTGTTTTAAAATGAACCCATGCCCATCTCAAAAGAAGATGACAAGAGTTCGTGGGAGAAATATCACATAATACTTCTTTCACACATTGTCCTGTACTGAATTTGATCCTTGCTTGATTCGAATGAAAGCTTGTTGGTAACTTGAGTTTCTCCACCAATCTTTGGCTTACAACATTGTTGTCGCTTTCATAAACGAATGCTACTAAACATGGGTGGCCTTCGATTAAACAACTTGTTCTCTACTACCTTTTCCATAATCTTTTTCATTACTTCCTTTTCTTTTTCTTCAATTTCCCTTCCTTCTGCAGTTTATTTTTCTTCTTTTACTATTCTTTCTTTTTCTATTTTCTCCTTCAACGTATGTTGATCCTTCTTGGCTTGTCCTTGTGTCATAAATTTCAACTTCATTTCATCTCCCTCATTCCTCAAATAAAAGGCACGTTGATCAAGATTGAGCGTTTTAAAATCAACCCATGCACATCTCAAAAGAAGATGACAAGGGTTCGTGGGAGCAATATCACATAATACTTCTTTCACACATTGTTTTGTACTGAATTTGATCCTTGCTTGATTCAGATGAAAGCTTGTTGGTAACTTGACTTTCTCCACCAATCTTTGGCTTACAACATTGTTGTCGGTTTCATAAACGAATGCAACTAAACATGGGTGGCGTTCGATTAAACACCTTGTTCTCTACTACCTTTTCCATAATCTTTTTCTTTACTTCCTTTTCTTTTTCTTCAATTTCCCTTCCCTCTGCAGTTTATATTTCTTCTTTTTCTATTCTTTCTTTTTCTATTTTCTCCTTCAACGTATGTTGATCCTTCTTGGCTTGTCCTTGTGTCATAACTTTCAACTTCCTTTCATGTCCCTCATTCCTCAAATAAAGGGAACGTTCATCAAGATTGAGCGTTTTAAAATGAACCCATGCCCATCTCAAAAGAAGATGACAAGAGTTTGTGGGAGAAATATCACATAATACTGCTTTCACACATTGTCCTGTACTGAATTTGATCCTTGCTTGATTCGGATGAAAGCTTGTTGGTAACTTGAGTTTCTCCATCAATCTTTGGCTTACATCATTGTTCTCGCTTTCGTAAACGAATGCAACTAAACCTGGGTGGCCTTCGATTAAACACCTTGTTCTCTACTACCTTTTCCATAATCTTTTTCTTTACTTCCGTTTCTTTTTCTTCAATTTCCCTTCCTTCTGCAGTTTATTTTTCTTCTTTTTCTATTCTTTCTTTTTCTATTTTCTCCTTCAACGTATGTTGATCCTTCTTGGCTTGTCCTTGTGTCATAAATTTCAACTTCATTTCATGTCCCTCATTCCTCAAATAAAGGGAACCTTCATCAAGATTGAGCGTTTTAAAATGAACCCATGCCCATCTCAAAAGAAGATGACAAGAGTTCGTGGGAGCAATATCACATAATACTTCTTTCACACATTGTCCTGTAGTGAATTTGATCCTTGCTTGATTCGGATGAAAGCTTGTTGGTAACTTGAGTTTCTCCACCAATCTTTGGCTTACATCATTGTTGTCGCTTTCGTAAACGAATGCAACTAAACCTGGGTGGCCTTCGATTAAACACCTTGTTCTCTACTACCTTTTTCATAATCTTTTTCTTTACTTCCTTTTCTTTTTCTTCAATTTCCCTTCCTTCTCCACTTTATTTTTCTTCTTTTTCAATCTTTCTTTTTCTATTTTCTCCTTCAACGTATGTTGATCCTTCTTGGCTTCTCTTGGTGTCAGAAATTTCAACTTCATTTCATGTCCCTCATGCCTCAAATAAAGGGAACGTTCATCAAGATTGAGCATTGTAAAATGAAGCCATGCCCATATCAAAAGAAGATGACAAGGGTTCGTGGGAGCAATATCACATAATACTTCTTTCACACATTGTCTGATACTGAATTTGATCCTTGCTTGATTCGGATCAAAACTTGTTGGTAATTTGAGTTTTTAACCAATCTTTGGCTTACAAAATTGTTGCCGCTTTCATAAACGAATGCAACTAAACATGGGTGGCCTTCGATTAAACACCTAGTTCTCTACTACCTTTTCCATAATCTTTTTCTTTACTTCCTTTTCTTTTTCTTCAATTTCCCTTCCTTCTACACTTTATAATTCTTCTTTTTCTATTTTCTCCTTCAACGTATGTTGATCCTTCTTGGCTTGTCTTGGTGTTATGAATTTCAAAATTTATTTCATGTCCCTCATGCCTCAAATAAAGGGAACGTTCGTCAAGATTAAGCGTTTTAAAATGAACCCATGCCCATCTCAAAAGAAGATGACAAGAGTTCGTGGGAGCAATATCACATAATTCTTCTTTCACACATTGTCTTGTAGTGAATTTGATCCTTGCTTGATTCGGATGAAAGCTTGTAGGTAACTTGAGTTTCTCCACCAATCTTTGGCTTACAACATTGTTGTCGCTTTCGTAAATGAATGCAACAAAACATGGGTGGCCTTCGATTAAACACCTTGTTCTCTACTACCTTTTTTATAATCTTTTTCTTTACTTCCTTTTCTTTTTCTTCAATTTCCCTTCCTTCTCCACTTTATTTTTCTTCTTTTTCAATCTTTCTTTTTCTATTTTCTCCTTCAACGAATGTTGATCCTTCTTGGGTTCTCTTGGTGTCAGAAATTTCAATTTCATTTCATGTCCCTCATGCCTCAAATAAAGGGAACCTTCATCAAGATTGAGCGTTTTAAAATGAACCCATGCCCATCTCAAAAGAAGATGACAAGAGTTCGTGGGAGCAATATCACATAATACTTCTTTCACACATTGTCCTGTAGTGAATTTGATCCTTGCTTGATTCGGATGAAAGCTTGTTGGTAACTTGAGTTTCTCCACCAATCTTTGGCTTACATCATTGTTGTCGCTTTCGTAAACGAATGCAACTAAACCTGGGTGGCCTTCGATTAAACACCTTGTTCTCTACTACCTTTTTCATAATCTTTTTCTTTACTTCCTTTTCTTTTTCTTCAATTTCCCTTCCTTCTCCACTTTATTTTTCTTCTTTTTCAATCTTTCTTTTTCTATTTTCTCCTTCAACGTATGTTGATCCTTCTTGGCTTCTCTTGGTGTCAGAAATTTCAACTTCATTTCATGTCCCTCATGCCTCAAATAAAGGGAACGTTCATCAAGATTGAGCATTGTAAAATGAAGCCATGCCCATATCAAAAGAAGATGACAAGGGTTCGTGGGAGCAATATCACATAATACTTCTTTCACACATTGTCTGATACTGAATTTGATCCTTGCTTGATTCGGATGAAAACTTGTTGGTAATTTGAGTTTTTAACCAATCTTTCGCTTACAAAATTGTTGCCGCTTTCATAAACGAATGCAACTAAACATGGGTGGCCTTCGATTAAACACCTAGTTCTCTACTACCTTTTCCATAATCTTTTTCTTTACTTCCTTTTCTTTTTCTTCAATTTCCCTTCCTTCTACACTTTATAATTCTTCTTTTTCTATTTTCTCCTTCAACGTATGTTGATCCTTCTTGGCTTGTCTTGGTGTTATGAATTTCAAAATTTATTTCATGTCCCTCATGCCTCAAATAAAGGGAACGTTCGTCAAGATTAAGCGTTTTAAAATGAACCCATGCCCATCTCAAAAGAAGATGACAAGAGTTCGTGGGTGCAATATCACATAATTCTTCTTTCACACATTGTCTTGTAGTGAATTTGATCCTTGCTTGATTCGGATGAAAGCTTGTAGGTAACTTGAGTTTCTCCACCAATCTTTGGCTTACAACATTGTTGTCGCTTTCGTAAATGAATGCAACAAAACATGGGTGGCCTTCGATTAAACACCTTGTTCTCTACTACCTTTTTTATAATCTTTTTCTTTACTTCCTTTTCTTTTTCTTCAATTTCCCTTCCTTCTCCACTTTATTTTTCTTCTTTTTCAATCTTTCTTTTTCTATTTTCTCCTTCAACGAATGTTGATCCTTCTTGGGTTCTCTTGGTGTCAGAAATTTCAATTTCATTTCATGTCCCTCATGCCTCAAATAAAGGGAACGTTCATCAAGATTGAGCATTGTAAAATGAAGCCATGCCCATCTCAAAAGAAGATGACAAGGGTTCGTGGGAGCAATATCACATAATACTTCTTTCACACATTGCCTTGTACTGAATTTGATCCTTGCTTGATTCGGATGAAAGCTTGTTGGTAATTTGAGTTTTTCACCAATCTTTGGCTTACAACATTGTTGTCGCTTTCATAAAAGAATGCAACTAAACATGGGTGGCCATTGATTAAACACCTTGTTCTCTACTACCTTTTCCATAATCTTTTTCTTTACTTCCTTTTCTTTTTCTTCAATTTCCCTTCCTTCTACAGTTTATATTTCTTCTTTTTCTATTCTTTCTTTTTCTATTTTCTCCTTCAACGTATGTTGATCCTTCTTGGCTTGTCTTGGTGTTATGAATTTTAAAATTTATTTCATGTCCCTCATGCCTCAAATAAAGGGAACGTTCATCAAGATTGAGCGTTTTAAAATGAACCCATGCCCATCTCAAAAGAAGATGACAAGAGTTCGTGGGAGCAATATCACATAATTCTTCTTTCACACATTGTCTTGTACTGAATTTGATCCTTGCTTGATTCGGATGAAAGCTTGTAGGTAACTTGAGTTTCTCCACCAATCTTTGGCTTACAACATTGTTGTCGTTTTCGTAAACGAATGCAACTAAACATGGGTGGCCTTCGATTAAACACCTTGTTCTCTACTACCTTTTCCATAATCTTTTTCTTTACTTCCTTTTCTTTTTCTTCAATTTCCCTTCCTTCTGCACCTTATTTTTCTTCTTTTTCTATTCTTTCTTTTTCTATTTTCTCCTTCAACATATGTTGATCCTTCTTGGCTTCTCTTGGTGTCAGAAATTTCAACTTCATTTCATGTCCCTCATGCCTCAAATAAAGGGAACGTTCATCAAGATTGAGCATTGTAAAATGAAGCCATGCCCATCTCAAAAGAAGATGACAAGGGTTCGTGGGAGCAATATCACATAATACTTCTTTCACACATTGCCTTGTACTGAATTTGATCCTTGCTTGATTCGGATGAAAGCTTGTTGGTAATTTGAGTTTTTCACCAATCTTTGGCTTACAACATTGTTGTCGCTTTCATAAACGAATGCAACTAAACATTGGTGGCCTTCGATTAAACACCTTGTTCTGTACTACCTTTTCCATAATCTTTTTCTTTACTTCCTTTTCTTTTTCTTCAATTTCCCTTCCTTCTGCACTTTATTTTTCTTCTTTTTCTATTCTTTCTTTTTCTATTTTCTCCTTCAACATATGTTGATCCTTCTTGGCTTCTCTTGGTGTCATAACTTTCAACTTCCTTTCATGTCCCTCATTCCTCAAATAAAGGGAACGTTCATCAAGATTGAGCGTTTTAAAATGAACCCATGCCCATCTCAAAAGAAGATGACAAGAGTTCGTGGGAGCAATATCACATAATTCTTCTTTCACACATTGTCTTGTACTGAATTTGATCCTTGCTTGATTCGGATGAAAGCTTGTAGGTAACTTGAGTTTCTCCACCAATCTTTGGCTTACAACATTGTTGTCGCTTTCGTAAACGAATGCAACTAAACATGGGTGGCCTTCGATTAAACACCTTGTTCTCTACTACCTTTTCCATAATCTTTTTCTTTACTTCCTTTTCTTTTTCTTCAATTTCCCTTCCTTCTGCAGTTTATTTTTCTTCTTTTACTATTCTTTCTTTTTCTATTTTCTCCTTCAACGTATGTTGATCCTTCTTGGCTTGTCCTTGTGTCATAAATTTCAACTTCATTTCATCTCCCTCATTCCTCAAATAAAGGGCACGCTGATCAAGATTGAGCGTTTTAAAATCAACCCATGCCCATCTCAAAAGAAGATGACAAGAGTTCGTGGGAGCAATATCACATAATACTTCTTTCACACATTGTTCTGTACTAAATTTGATCCTTGCTTTATTCAGATGAAAGCTTGTTGGTAACTTGACTTTCTCCACCAATCTTTGGCTTACAACATTGTTGTCGCTTTCATCAACGAATGCAACTAAACATGGGTGGCGTTCGATTAAACACCTTGTTCTCTACTACCTTTTCCATAATCTTTTTCTTTACTTCCTTTTCTTTTTCTTCAATTTCCCTTCCCTCTGCAGTTTATTTTTCTTCTTTTTCTATTCTTTCTTTTTCTATTTTCTCCTTCAACGTATGTTGATCCTTCTTGGCTTGTCCTTGTGTCATAACTTTCAACTTCCTTTCATGTCCCTCAGTCCTCAAATAAAGGGAACGTTCATCAAGATTGAGCGTTTTAAAATGAACCCATGCCCATCTCAAAAGAAGATGGCAAGAGTTAGTGGGAGAAATATCACATAATACTGCTTTCACACATTGTCCTGTACTGAATTTGATCCTTGCTTGATTCGGATGAAAGCTTGTTGGTAACTTGAGTTTCTCCATCAATCTTTGGCTTACATCATTGTTGTCGCTTTCGTAAACGAATGCAACTAAACCTGGGTGGCCTTCGATTCAACACCTTGTTCTCTACTACCTTTTCCATAATCTTTTTCTTTACTTCCGTTTCTTTTTCTTCAATTTCCCTTCCTTCTGCAGTTTATTTTTCTTCTTTTTCTATTCTTTCTTTTTCTATTTTCTCCTTCAGCGTATGTTGATCCTTCTTGGCTTGTCCTTGTGTCATAAATTTCAACTTCATTTTATGTCCCTCATTCCTCAAATAAAGGGAACCTTCATCAAGATTGAGCGTTTTAAAATGAACCCATGCCCATCTCAAAAGAAGATGACAAGAGTTCGTGGGAGCAATATCACATAATACTTCTTTCACACATTGTCCTGTAGTGAATTTGATCCTTGCTTGATTCGGATGAAAGCTTGTTGGTAACTTGAGTTTCTCCACCAATCTTTGGCTTACATCATTGTTGTCGCTTTCGTAAACGAATGCAACTAAACCTGGGTGGCCTTCGATTAAACACCTTGTTATCTACTACCTTTTTCATAATCTTTTTCTTTACTACCTTTTCTTTTTCTTCAATTTCCCTTCCTTCTCCACTTTATTTTTCTTCTTTTTCAATCTTTCTTTTTCTATTTTCTCCCTCAACGTATGTTGATCCTTCTTGGGTTCTCTTGGTGTCAGAAATTTCAACTTCATTTCATGTCCCTCATGCCTCAAATAAAGGGAACGTTCATCAAGATTGAGCATTGTAAAATGAAGCATTGCCCATCTCAAAAGAAGATGACAAGGGTTCGTGGGAGCAATATCACATAATACTTCTTTCACACATTGTCTTATACTGAATTTGATCCTTGCTTGATTCGGATGAAAGCTTGTTGGTAATTTGAGTTTTTAACCAATCTTTGGCTTACAACATTGTTGCCGCTTTCGTAAACGAATGCAACTAAACCTGGGTGGCCTTCGATTAAACACCTAGTTCTCTACTACCTTTTCCATAATCTTTTTCTTTACTTCCTTTTCTTTTTCTTCAATTTCCCTTCCTTCTACACTTTATAATTCTTCTTGTTCTATTTTCTCCTTCAACGTATGTTGATCCTTCTTGGCTTGTCTTGGTGTTATGAATTTTAAAATTTATTTCATGTCCCTCATGCCTCAAATAAAGGGAACGTTCGTCAAGATTGAGCGTTTTAAAATGAACCCATGCCCATCTCAAAAGAAGATGACAAGAGTTCGTGGGAGCAATATCACATAATACTTCTTTCACACATTGTCCTGTACTGAATTTGATCCTTGCTTGATTCAGATGGAAGCTTGTTGGTAACTTGAATTTCTCCACCAATCTTTGGCTTACAACATTGTTGTCGCTTTCATAAACGAATGCAACTAATCATGGGTGGCGTTCGATTAAACACCTTTTTCTCTACTACCGTTTCCATAATCTTTTTCTTTACTTCCTTTTCTTTTTCTTCACTTTCCCTTTCTTTTACAGTTTATATTTCTTCTTTTTCTATTTTCTCCTTCAACATATGTTGATCCTTATTGGCTTGTCTTAGTGTTATGAATTTCAAAATTTATTTCATGTCCCTCATGCCTCAAATAAAGGGAACATTCATCAAGATTGAGCGTTTTAAAATGAACCCATGCCCATCTCAAAAGAAGATGACAAGAGTTCGTGGGAGAAATATCACATAATACTTCTTTCACACATTGTCTTGTACTGAATTTGATCCTTGCTTGATTCGGATGAAAGCTTGTTGGTAACTTGAGTTTCTCCACCAATCTTTGGCTTACAACATTGTTGTCGCTTTCGTAAACGAATGCAACTAAACATGGGTGGCCTTCGATTAAACAACTTGTTCTCTACTACCTTTTCCATAATCTTTTTCATTACTTCCTTTTCTTTTTCTTCAATTTCCCTTCCTTCTGCAGTTTATTTTTCTTCTTTTACTATTCTTTCTTTTTCTATTTTCTCCTTCAACGTATGTTGATCCTTCTTGGCTTGTCCTTGTGTCATAAATTTCAACTTCATTTCATCTCCCTCATTCCTCAAATAAAGGGCACGCTGATCAAGATTGAGCGTTTTAAAATCAACCCATGCCCATCTCAAAAGAAGATGACAAGAGTTCGTGGGAGCAATATCACATAATACTTCTTTCACACATTGTTCTGTACTAAATTTGATCCTTGCTTTATTCAGATGAAAGCTTGTTGGTAACTTGACTTTCTCCACCAATCTTTGGCTTACAACATTGTTGTCGCTTTCATCAACGAATGCAACTAAACATGGGTGGCGTTCGATTAAACACCTTGTTCTCTACTACCTTTTCCATAATCTTTTTCTTTACTTCCTTTTCTTTTTCTTCAATTTCCCTTCCCTCTGCAGTTTATTTTTCTTCTTTTTCTATTCTTTCTTTTTCTATTTTCTCCTTCAACGTATGTTGATCCTTCTTGGCTTGTCCTTGTGTCATAACTTTCAACTTCCTTTCATGTCCCTCAGTCCTCAAATAAAGGGAACGTTCATCAAGATTGAGCGTTTTAAAATGAACCCATGCCCATCTCAAAAGAAGATGGCAAGAGTTCGTGGGAGAAATATCACATAATACTGCTTTCACACATTGTCCTGTACTGAATTTGATCCTTGCTTGATTCGGATGAAAGCTTGTTGGTAACTTGAGTTTCTCCATCAATCTTTGGCTTACATCATTGTTGTCGCTTTCGTAAACGAATGCAACTAAACCTGGGTGGCCTTCGATTAAACACCTTGTTCTCTACTACCTTTTCCATAATCTTTTTCTTTACTTCCGTTTCTTTTTCTTCAATTTCCCTTCCTTCTGCAGTTTATTTTTCTTCTTTTTCTATTCTTTCTTTTTCTATTTTCTCCTTCAGCGTATGTTGATCCTTCTTGGCTTGTCCTTGTGTCATAAATTTCAACTTCATTTTATGTCCCTCATTCCTCAAATAAAGGGAACCTTCATCAAGATTGAGCGTTTTAAAATGAACCCATGCCCATCTCAAAAGAAGATGACAAGAGTTCGTGGGAGCAATATCACATAATACTTCTTTCACACATTGTCCTGTAGTGAATTTGATCCTTGCTTGATTCGGATGAAAGCTTGTTGGTAACTTGAGTTTCTCCACCAATCTTTGGCTTACATCATTGTTGTCGCTTTCGTAAACGAATGCAACTAAACCTGGGTGGCCTTCGATTAAACACCTTGTTATCTACTACCTTTTTCATAATCTTTTTCTTTACTTCCTTTTCTTTTTCTTCAATTTCCCTTCCTTCTCCACTTTATTTTTCTTCTTTTTCAATCTTTCTTTTTCTATTTTCTCCCTCAACGTATGTTGATCCTTCTTGGGTTCTCTTGGTGTCAGAAATTTCAACTTCATTTCATGTCCCTCATGCCTCAAATAAAGGGAACGTTCATCAAGATTGAGCATTGTAAAATGAAGCCATGCCCATCTCAAAAGAAGATGACAAGGGTTCGTGGGAGCAATATCACATAATACTTCTTTCACACATTGTCTTGTACTGAATTTGATCCTTGCTTGATTCGGATGAAAGCTTGTTGGTAATTTGAGTTTTTAACCAATCTTTGGCTTACAACATTGTTGTCGCTTTCATAAACGAATGCAACTAAACATGGGTGGCCTTCGATTAAACACCTAGTTCTCAACTACCTTTTCCATAATCTTTTTCTTTACTTCCTTTTCTTTTTCTTCAATTTCCCTTCCTTCTCCACTTTATTTTTCTTCTTTTTCAATCTTTCTTTTTCTATTTTCTCCTTCAACGTATGTTGATCCTTCTTAGGTTCTCTTGGTGTCAGAAATTTCAACTTCATTTCATGTCCCTCATGCCTCAAATAAAGGGAACGTTCATCAAGATTGAGCATTGTAAAATGAAGCCATGCCCATCTCAAAAGAAGATGACAAGGGTTCGTGGGAGCAATATCACATAATACTTCTTTCACACATTGCCTTGTACTGAATTTGATCCTTGCTTGATTCGGATGAAAGCTTGTTGGTAATTTGAGTTTTTAACCAATCTTTGGCTTACAACATTGTTGTCGCTTTCATAAACGAATGCAACTAAACATGGGTGGCCTTCGATTAAACACCTAGTTCTCTACTACCTTTTCCATAATCTTTTTCTTTACTTCCTTTTCTTTTTCTTCAATTTCCCTTCCTTCTACAGTTTATATTTCTTCTTTTTCTATTCTTTCTTTTTCTATTTTCTCCTTCAACGTATGTTGATCCTTCTTGGCTTGTCTTGGTGTTATGAATTTCAAAATTTATTTCATGTCCCTCATGCCTCAAATAAAGTGAACATTCATCAAGATTGAGCGTTTTAAAATGAACCCATGCCCATCTCAAAAGAAGATGACAAGAGTTCGTGGGAGCAATATCACATAATTCTTCTTTCACACATTGTCTTGTACTGAATTTGATCCTTGCTTGATTCGGATGAAAGCTTGTAGGTAACTTGAGTTTCTCCACCAATCTTTGGCTTACAACATTGTTGTCGCTTTCGTAAACGAATGCAACTAAACATGGGTGGCCTTCGATTAAACACCTTGTTCTCTACTACCTTTTCGATAATCTTTTTCTTTACTTCCTTTTCTTTTTCTTCAATTTCCCTTCCTTCTGCACTTTATTTTTCTTCTTTTTCTATTCTTTCTTTTTCTATTTTCTCCTTCAACATATGTTGATCCTTCTTGGCTTCTCTTAGTGTCAGAAATTTCAACTTCATTTCATGTCCCTCATGCCTCAAATAAAGGGAACGTTCATCAAGATTGAGCATTGTAAAATGAAGCCATGCCCATATCAAAAGAAGATGACAAGGGTTCGTGGGAGCAGTATCACATAATACTTCTTTCACACATTGTCTTGTACTGAATTTGTTCCTTGCTTGATTCGGATGAAAGCTTGTTGGTAATTTGAGTTTTTCACCAATCTTTGGCTTACAACATTGTTGTCGCTTTCATAAACGAATGCAACTAAACATGGGTGGCCTTCGATTAAACACCTAGTTCTCTACTACCTTTTCCATAATCTTTTTCTTTACTTCCTTTTCTTTTTCTTCAATTTCCCTTCCTTTTACAGTTTATATTTCTTCTTTTTCTATTCTTTCTTTTTCTATTTTCTCCTTCAACGTATGTTGATCCTTCTTGGCTTGTCTTGGTGTTATGAATTTCAAAATTTATTTCATGTCCCTCATGCCTCAAATAAAGGGAACGTTCATCAAGATTGAGCGTTTTAAAATGAACCCATGCCCATCTCAAAAGAAGATGACAAGAGTTCGTGGGAGCAATATCACATAATTCTTCTTTCACACATTGTCTTGTACTGAATTTGATCCTTGCTTGATTCGGATGAAAGCTTGTAGGTAACTTGAGTTTCTCCACCAATCTTTGGCTTACAACATTGTTGTCGCTTTCGTAAACGAATGCAACTAAACATGGGTGGCCTACAATTAAACACCTTGTTCTCTACTACCTTTTCCATAATCTTTTTCTTTACTTCCTTTTCATTTTCTTCAATTTCCCTTCCTTCTGCACTTTATTTTTCTTCTTTTTCTATTCTTTCTTTTTCTATTTTCTCCTTCAACATATGTTGATCCTTCTTGGCTTCTCTTAGTGTCAGAAATTTCAACTTCATTTCATGTCCCTCATGCCTCAAATAAAGGGAACGTTCATCAAGATTGAGCATTGTAAAATGAAGCCATGCCCATATCAAAAGAAGATGACAAGGGTTCGTGGGAGCAGTATCACATAATACTTCTTTCACACATTGTCTTGTACTGAATTTGTTCCTTGCTTGATTCGGATGAAAGCTTGTTGGTAATTTGAGTTTTTCACCAATCTTTGGCTTACAACATTGTTGTCGCTTTCATAAACGAATGCAACTAAACATGGGTGGCCTTCGATTAAACACCTAGTTCTCTACTACCTTTTCCATAATCTTTTTCTTTACTTCCTTTTCTTTTTCTTCAATTTCCCTTCCTTTTACAGTTTATATTTCTTCTTTTTCTATTCTTTCTTTTTCTATTTTCTCCTTCAACGTATGTTGATCCTTCTTGGCTTGTCTTGGTGTTATGAATTTCAAAATTTATTTCATGTCCCTCATGCCTCAAATAAAGGGAACGTTCATCAAGATTGAGCGTTTTAAAATGAACCCATGCCCATCTCAAAAGAAGATGACAAGAGTTCGTGGGAGCAATATCACATAATTCTTCTTTCACACATTGTCTTGTACTGAATTTGATCCTTGCTTGATTCGGATGAAAGCTTGTAGGTAACTTGAGTTTCTCCACCAATCTTTGGCTTACAACATTGTTGTCGCTTTCGTAAACGAATGCAACTAAACATGGGTGGCCTACGATTAAACACCTTGTTCTCTACTACCTTTTCCATAATCTTTTTCTTTACTTCCTTTTCATTTTCTTCAATTTCCCTTCCTTCTGCACTTTATTTTTCTTCTTTTTCTATTCTTTCTTTTTCTATTTTCTCCTTCAACATATGTTGATCCTTCTTGGCTTCTCTTAGTGTCAGAAATTTCAACTTCATTTCATGTCCCTCATGCCTCAAATAAAGGGAACGTTCATCAAGATTGAGCATTGTAAAATGAAGCCATGCCCATATCAAAAGAAGATGACAAGGGTTCGTGGGAGCAGTTTCACATAATACTTCTTTCACACATTGTCTTGTACTGAATTTGTTCCTTGCTTGATTCGGATGAAAGCTTGCTGGTAATTTGAGTTTTTCACCAATCTTTGGCTTACAACATTGTTGTCGCTTTCATAAACGAATGCAACTAAACATGGGTGGCCTTCGATTAAACACCTAGTTCTTTACTACCTTTTCCATAATCTTTTTCTTTACTTCCTTTTCTTTTTCTTCAATTTCCCTTCCTTTTACAGTTTATATTTCTTCTTTTTCTATTCTTTCTTTTTCTATTTTCTCCTTCAACGTATGTTGATCCTTCTTGGCTTGTCTTGGTGTTATGAATTTCAAAATTTATTTCATGTCCCTCATGCCTCAAATAAAGGGAACGTTCATCAAGATTGAGCGTTTTAAAATGAACCCATGCCTATCTCAAAAGAAGATGACAAGAGTTCGTGGGAGCAATATCACATAATTCTTCTTTCACACATTGTCTTGTACTGAATTTGATCCTTGCTTGATTCGGATGAAAGCTTGTAGGTAACTTGAGTTTCTCCACCAATCTTTGGCTTACAACATTGTTGTCGCTTTCGTAAACGAATGCAACTAAACATGGGTGGCCTTCGATTAAACACCTTGTTCTCTACTACCTTTTCCATAATCTTTTTCTTTACTTCCTTTTCTTTTTCTTCAATTTCCCTTCCTTCTGCACTTTATTTTTCTTCTTTTTCTATTCTTTCTTTTTCTATTTTCTCCTTCAACATATGTTGATCCTTCTTGGCTTCTCTTAGTGTCAGAAATTTCAACTTCATTTCATGTCCCTCATGCCTCAAATAAAGGGAACGTTCATCAAGATTGAGCATTGTAAAATGAAGCCATGCCCATATCAAAAGAAGATGACAAGGGTTCGTGGGAGCAGTATCACATAATACTTCTTTCACACATTGTCTTGTACTGAATTTGTTCCTTGCTTGATTCGGATGAAAGCTTGTTGGTAATTTGAGTTTTTCACCAATCTTTGGCTTACAACATTGTTGTCGCTTTCATAAACGAATGCAACTATACATGGGTGGCCTTCGATTAAACACCTAGTTCTTTACTACCTTTTCCATAATCTTTTTCTTTACTTCCTTTTCTTTTTCTTCAATTTCCCTTCCTTTTACAGTTTATATTTCTTCTTTTTCTATTCTTTCTTTTTCTATTTTCTCCTTCAACGTATGTTGATCCTTCTTGGCTTGTCTTGGTGTTATGAATTTCAAAATTTATTTCATGTCCCTCATGCCTCAAATAAAGGGAACGTTCATCAAGATTGAGCGTTTTAAAATGAACCCATGCCCATCTCAAAAGAAGATGACAAGAGTTCGTGGGAGCAATATCACATAATTCTTCTTTCACACATTGTCTTGTACTGAATTTGATCCTTGCTTGATTCAGATGAAAGCTTGTAGGTAACTTGAGTTTCTCCACCAATCTTTGGCTTACAACATTGTTGTCGCTTTCGTAAACGAATGCAACTAAACATGGGTGGCCTTCGATTAAACACCTTGTTCTCTACTACCTTTTCCATAATCTTTTTCTTTACTTCCTTTTCTTTTTCTTCAATTTCCCTTCCTTCTGCACTTTATTTTTCTTCTTTTTCTATTCTTTCTTTTTCTATTTTCTCCTTCAACATATGTTGATCCTTCTTGGCTACTCTTGGTGTCAGAAATTTCAACTTCATTTCATGTCCCTCATGCCTCAAATAAAGGGAACGTTCATCAAGATTGAGCATTGTAAAATGAAGCCATGCCCATATCAAAAGAAGATGACAAGGGTTCGTGGGAGCAGTATCACATAATATTTCTTTCACACATTGTCTTGTACTGAATTTGATGCTTGCTTGATTCGGATGAAAGCTTGTTGGTAATTTGAGTTTTTAACCAATCTTTGGCTTACAACATTGTTGTCGCTTTCATAAACGAATGCAACTAAACATGGGTGGCCTTCGATTAAACACCTAGTTCTCAACTACCTTTTCCATAATCTTTTTGTTTACTTCCTTTTCTTTTTCTTCAATTTCCCTTCCTTCTGCAGTTTATTTTTCTTCTTTTTCAATCTTTCTTTTTCTATTTTCTCCTTCAACGTATGTTGATCCTTCTTGGGTTCTCTTGGTGTCAGAAATTTCAACTTCATTTCATGTCCCTCATGCCTCAAATAAAGGAACGTTCATCAAGATTGAGCACTGTAAAATTAAGCCATGCCCATCTCAAAAGAAGACCACAAGGGTTCGTGGGAGCAATATCACATAATACTTCTTTCACACATTGCCTTGTACTGAATTTGATCCTTGCTTGATTCGGATGAAAGCTTGTTGGTAATTTGAGTTTTTAACCAATCTTTGGCTTACAACATTGTTGTCGCTTTCATAAACGAATGCAACTAAACATGGGTGGCCTTCGATTAAACACCTAGTTCTCTACTACCTTTTCCATAATCTTTTTCTTTACTTCCTTTTCTTTTTCTTCAATTTCCCTTCCTTTTACAGTTTATATTTCTTCTTTTTCTATTCTTTCTTTTTCTATTTTCTCCTTCAACGTATGTTGATCCTTCTTGGCTTGTCTTGGTGTTATGAATTTCAAAATTTATTTCATGTCCCTCATGCCTCAAATAAAGTGAACATTCATCAAGATTGAGCGTTTTAAAATGAACCCATGCCCATCTCAAAAGAAGATGACAAGAGTTCGTGGGAGCAATATCACATAATATTTCTTTCACACATTGTCCTATACTGAATTTGATCCTTGCTTGATTCGGATGAAAGCTTGTAGGTAACTTGAGTTTCTCCACCAATCTTTGGCTTACAACATTGTTGTCGCTTTCGTAAACGAATGCAACTAAACATGGGTGGCCTTCGATTAAACACCTTGTTCTCTAGTACCTTTTCCATAATCTTTTTCTTTACTTCCTTTTCTTTTTCTTCAATTTCCCTTCCTTCTGCACTTTATTTTTCTTCTTTTTCTATTCTTTCTTTTTCTATTTTCTCCTTCAACATATGTTGATCCTTCTTGGCTTCTCTTAGTGTCAGAAATTTCAACTTCATTTATTGTCCGTCATGCCTCAAATAAAGGGAACGTTCATCAAGATTGAGCATTGTAAAATGAAGCCATGCCCATATCAAAAGAAGATGACAAGGGTTCGTGGGAGCAGTATCACATAATACTTCTTTCACACATTGTCTTATACTGAATTTGATCCTTGCTTGATTCGGATGAAAGCTTGTTGGTAATTTGAGTTTTTAACCAATCTTTGGCTTACAACATTGTTGCCGCTTTCATAAACGAATGCAACTAAACATGGGTGGCCTTCGATTAAACACCTAGTTCTCTACTACCTTTTCCATAATCTTTTTCTTTACTTCCTTTTCTTTTTCTTCAATTTCCCTTCCTTCTACACTTTTTAATTCTTCTTGTTCTACTTTCTCCTTCAACGTATGTTGATCCTTCTTGGCTTGTCTTGGTGTTATGAATTTCAAAATTTATTTCATGTCCCTCATGCCTCAAATAAAGGGAACGTTCGTCAAGATTGAGCGTTTTAAAATGAACCCATGCCCATCTCAAAAAAAGATGACAAGAGTTCGTGGGAGCAATATCACATAATTCTTCTTTCACACATTGTCTTGTACTGAATTTGATCCTTGCTTGATTCGGATGAAAGCTTGTAGGTAACTTGAGTTTCTCCACCAATCTTTGGCTTACAACATTGTTGTCGCTTTCGTAAACGAATGCAACTAAACATGGGTGGCCTTCGATTAAACACCTTGTTCTCTACTACCTTTTCCATAATCTTTTTCTTTACTTCCTTTTCTTTTTCTTCAATTTCCCTTCCTTTTACAGTTTATATTTCTTCTTTTTCTATTCTTTCTTTTTCTATTTTCTCCTTCAACGTATGTTGATCCTTCTTGGCTTGTCTTGGTGTTATGAATTTCAAAAATTATTTCATGTCCCTCATGTCTCAAATAAAGTGAACAATCATCAAGATTGAGCATTTTAAAATGAACCCATGCCCATCTCAAAAGAAGATGACAAGAGTTCGTGGGAGCAATATCACATAATATTTCTTTCACACATTGTCTTGTACTGAATTTGATCCTTGCTTGATTCGGATGAAAGCTTGTTGGTAATTTGAGTTTTTAACCAATCTTTGGCTTACAACATTGTTGTCGCTTTCATAAACGAATGCAACTAAACATGGGTGGCCTTCGATTAAACACCTAGTTCTCAACTACCTTTTCCATAATCTTTTTCTTTACTTCCTTTTCTTTTTCTTCAATTTCCCTTCCTTCTACACTTTTTAATTCTTCTTGTTCTACTTTCTCCTTCAACGTATGTTGATCCTTCTTGGCTTGTCTTGGTGTTATGAATTTCAAAATTTATTTCATGTCCCTCATGCCTCAAATAAAGGGAACGTTCGTCAAGATTGAGCGTTTTAAAATGAACCCATGCCCATCTCAAAAGAAGATGACAAGGGTTCGTGGGAGCAGTATCACATAATACTTCTTTCACACATTGTCTTATACTGAATTTGATCCTTGCTTGATTCGGATGAAAGCTTGTTGGTAATTTGAGTTTTTAACCAATCTTTGGCTTACAACATTGTTGCCGCTTTCATAAACGAATGCAACTAAACATGGGTGGCCTTCGATTAAACACCTAGTTCTCTACTACCTTTTCCATAATCTTTTTCTTTACTTCCTTTTCTTTTTCTTCAATTTCCCTTCCTTCTACACTTTTTAATTCTTCTTGTTCTACTTTCTCCTTCAACGTATGTTGATCCTTCTTGGCTTGTCTTGGTGTTATGAATTTCAAAATTTATTTCATGTCCCTCATGCCTCAAATAAAGGGAACGTTCGTCAAGATTGAGCGTTTTAAAATGAACCCATGCCCATCTCAAAAGAAGATGACAAGAGTTCGTGGGAGCAATATCACATAATACTTCTTTCACACATTGTTCTGTACTGAATTTGATCCTTGCTTGATTCAGATGAAAGCTTGTTGGTAACTTGACTTTCTCCACCAATCTTTGGCTTACAACATTGTTGTCGCTTTCATAAACGAATGCAACTAAACATGGGTGGCGTTCGATTAAACACCTTGTTCTCTACTACCTTTTCCATAATCTTTTTCTTTACTTCCTTTTCTTTTTCTTCAATTTCCCTTCCTTTTACAGTTTATATTTCTTCTTTTTCTATTCTTTCTTTTTCTATTTTCTCTTTCAACGTATGTTGATCCTTCTTGGCTTGTCCTTGTGTCATAAATTTCAACTTCATTTCATCTCCCTCATTCCTCAAATAAAGGGCACGTTGATCAAGATTGAGCGTTTTAAAATCAACCCATGCCCATCTCAAAAGAAGATGACAAGGGTTCGTGGGAGCAATATCACATAATACTTCTTTCACACATTGTTTTGTACTGAATTTGATCCTTGCTTGATTCAGATGAAAGCTTGTTGGTAACTTGACTTTCTCCACCAATCTTTGGCTTACAACATTGTTGTCGGTTTCATAAACGAATGCAACTAAACATGGGTGGCGTTCGATTAAACACCTTGTTCTCTACTACCTTTTCCATAATCTTTTTCTTTACTTCCTTTTCTTTTTCTTCAATTTCCCTTCCCTCTGCAGTTTATTTTTCTTCTTTTTCTATTCTTTCTTTTTCTATTTTCTCCTTCAACGTATGTTGATCCTTCTTGGCTTGTCCTTGTGTCATAACTTTCAACTTCCTTTCATGTCCCTCATTCCTCAAATAAAGGGAACGTTCATCAAGATTGATTGTTTTAAAATGAACCCATGCCCATCTCAAAAGAAGATGACAAGAGTTCGTGGGAGAAATATCACATAATACTTCTTTCACACATTGTCCTGTACTGAATTTGATCCTTGCTTGATTCGAATGAAAGCTTGTTGGTAACTTGAGTTTCTCCACCAATCTTTGGCTTACAACATTGTTGTCGCTTTCATAAACGAATGCTACTAAACATGGGTGGCCTTCGATTAAACAACTTGTTCTCTACTACCTTTTCCATAATCTTTTTCATTACTTCCTTTTCTTTTTCTTCAATTTCCCTTCCTTCTGCAGTTTATTTTTCTTCTTTTACTATTCTTTCTTTTTCTATTTTCTCCTTCAACGTATGTTGATCCTTCTTGGCTTGTCCTTGTGTCATAAATTTCAACTTCATTTCATCTCCCTCATTCCTCAAATAAAAGGCACGTTGATCAAGATTGAGCGTTTTAAAATCAACCCATGCACATCTCAAAAGAAGATGACAAGGGTTCGTGGGAGCAATATCACATAATACTTCTTTCACACATTGTTTTGTACTGAATTTGATCCTTGCTTGATTCAGATGAAAGCTTGTTGGTAACTTGACTTTCTCCACCAATCTTTGGCTTACAACATTGTTGTCGGTTTCATAAACGAATGCAACTAAACATGGGTGGCGTTCGATTAAACACCTTGTTCTCTACTACCTTTTCCATAATCTTTTTCTTTACTTCCTTTTCTTTTTCTTCAATTTCCCTTCCCTCTGCAGTTTATATTTCTTCTTTTTCTATTCTTTCTTTTTCTATTTTCTCCTTCAACGTATGTTGATCCTTCTTGGCTTGTCCTTGTGTCATAACTTTCAACTTCCTTTCATGTCCCTCATTCCTCAAATAAAGGGAACGTTCATCAAGATTGAGCGTTTTAAAATGAACCCATGCCCATCTCAAAAGAAGATGACAAGAGTTTGTGGGAGAAATATCACATAATACTGCTTTCACACATTGTCCTGTACTGAATTTGATCCTTGCTTGATTCGGATGAAAGCTTGTTGGTAACTTGAGTTTCTCCATCAATCTTTGGCTTACATCATTGTTCTCGCTTTCGTAAACGAATGCAACTAAACCTGGGTGGCCTTCGATTAAACACCTTGTTCTCTACTACCTTTTCCATAATCTTTTTCTTTACTTCCGTTTCTTTTTCTTCAATTTCCCTTCCTTCTGCAGTTTATTTTTCTTCTTTTTCTATTCTTTCTTTTTCTATTTTCTCCTTCAACGTATGTTGATCCTTCTTGGCTTGTCCTTGTGTCATAAATTTCAACTTCATTTCATGTCCCTCATTCCTCAAATAAAGGGAACCTTCATCAAGATTGAGCGTTTTAAAATGAACCCATGCCCATCTCAAAAGAAGATGACAAGAGTTCGTGGGAGCAATATCACATAATACTTCTTTCACACATTGTCCTGTAGTGAATTTGATCCTTGCTTGATTCGGATGAAAGCTTGTTGGTAACTTGAGTTTCTCCACCAATCTTTGGCTTACATCATTGTTGTCGCTTTCGTAAACGAATGCAACTAAACCTGGGTGGCCTTCGATTAAACACCTTGTTCTCTACTACCTTTTTCATAATCTTTTTCTTTACTTCCTTTTCTTTTTCTTCAATTTCCCTTCCTTCTCCACTTTATTTTTCTTCTTTTTCAATCTTTCTTTTTCTATTTTCTCCTTCAACGTATGTTGATCCTTCTTGGCTTCTCTTGGTGTCAGAAATTTCAACTTCATTTCATGTCCCTCATGCCTCAAATAAAGGGAACGTTCATCAAGATTGAGCATTGTAAAATGAAGCCATGCCCATATCAAAAGAAGATGACAAGGGTTCGTGGGAGCAATATCACATAATACTTCTTTCACACATTGTCTGATACTGAATTTGATCCTTGCTTGATTCGGATGAAAACTTGTTGGTAATTTGAGTTTTTAACCAATCTTTGGCTTACAAAATTGTTGCCGCTTTCATAAACGAATGCAACTAAACATGGGTGGCCTTCGATTAAACACCTAGTTCTCTACTACCTTTTCCATAATCTTTTTCTTTACTTCCTTTTCTTTTTCTTCAATTTCCCTTCCTTCTACACTTTATAATTCTTCTTTTTCTATTTTCTCCTTCAACGTATGTTGATCCTTCTTGGCTTGTCTTGGTGTTATGAATTTCAAAATTTATTTCATGTCCCTCATGCCTCAAATAAAGGGAACGTTCGTCAAGATTAAGCGTTTTAAAATGAACCCATGCCCATCTCAAAAGAAGATGACAAGAGTTCGTGGGAGCAATATCACATAATTCTTCTTTCACACATTGTCTTGTAGTGAATTTGATCCTTGCTTGATTCGGATGAAAGCTTGTAGGTAACTTGAGTTTCTCCACCAATCTTTGGCTTACAACATTGTTGTCGCTTTCGTAAATGAATGCAACAAAACATGGGTGGCCTTCGATTAAACACCTTGTTCTCTACTACCTTTTTTATAATCTTTTTCTTTACTTCCTTTTCTTTTTCTTCAATTTCCCTTCCTTCTCCACTTTATTTTTCTTCTTTTTCAATCTTTCTTTTTCTATTTTCTCCTTCAACGAATGTTGATCCTTCTTGGGTTCTCTTGGTGTCAGAAATTTCAATTTCATTTCATGTCCCTCATGCCTCAAATAAAGGGAACGTTCATCAAGATTGAGCATTGTAAAATGAAGCCATGCCCATCTCAAAAGAAGATGACAAGGGTTCGTGGGAGCAATATCACATAATACTTCTTTCACACATTGCCTTGTACTGAATTTGATACTTGCTTGATTCGGATGAAAGCTTGTTGGTAATTTGAGTTTTTCACCAATCTTTGGCTTACAACATTGTTGTCGCTTTCATAAAAGAATGCAACTAAACATGGGTGGCCATTGATTAAACACCTTGTTCTCTACTACCTTTTCCATAATCTTTTTCTTTACTTCCTTTTCTTTTTCTTCAATTTCCCTTCCTTCTACAGTTTATATTTCTTCTTTTTCTATTCTTTCTTTTTCTATTTTCTCCTTCAACGTATGTTGATCCTTCTTGGCTTGTCTTGGTGTTATGAATTTTAAAATTTATTTCATGTCCCTCATGCCTCAAATAAAGGGAACGTTCATCAAGATTGAGCGTTTTAAAATGAACCCATGCCCATCTCAAAAGAAGATGACAAGAGTTCGTGGGAGCAATATCACATAATTCTTCTTTCACACATTGTCTTGTAGTGAATTTGATCCTTGCTTGATTCGGATGAAAGCTTGTAGGTAACTTGAGTTTCTCCACCAATCTTTGGCTTACAACATTGTTGTCGCTTTCGTAAATGAATGCAACAAAACATGGGTGGCCTTCGATTAAACACCTTGTTCTCTACTACCTTTTCCATAATCTTTTTCTTTACTTCCTTTTCTTTTTCTTCAATTTCCCTTCCTTCTGCACCTTATTTTTCTTCTTTTTCTATTCTTTCTTTTTCTATTTTCTCCTTCAACATATGTTGATCCTTCTTGGCTTCTCTTGGTGTCAGAAATTTCAACTTCATTTCATGTCCCTCATGCCTCAAATAAAGGGAACGTTCATCAAGATTGAGCATTGTAAAATAAAGCCATGCCCATATCAAAAGAAGATGACAAGGGTTCGTGGGAGCAGTATCACATAATACTTCTTTCACACATTGTCTTGTACTGAATTTGTTCCTTGCTTGATTCGAATGAAAGCTTGTTGGTAATTTGAGTTTTTCACCAATCTTTGGCTTACAACATTGTTGTCGCTTTCATAAACAAATGCAACTAAACATGGGTGGCCTTCGATTAAACACCTAGTTCTCTACTACCTTTTCCATAATCTTTTTCTTTACTTCCTTTTCTTTTTCTTCAATTTCCCTTCCTTTTACAGTTTATATTTCTTCTTTTTCTATTCTTTCTTTTTCTATTTTCTCCTTCAACGTATGTTGATCCTTCTCGGCTTGTCTTGGTGTTATGAATTTCAAAATTTATTTCATGTCCCTCATGCCTCAAATAAAGGGAACGTTCATCAAGATTGAGCGTTTTAAAATGAACCCATGCCCATCTCAAAAGAAGATGACAAGAGTTCGTGGGAGCAATATCACATAATTCTTCTTTCACACATTGTCTTGTACTGAATTTGATCCTTGCTTGATTCGGATGAAAGCTTGTAGGTAACTTGAGTTTCTCCACCAATCTTTGGCTTACAACATTGTTGTCGCTTTCGTAAACGAATGCAACTAAACATGGGTGGCCTTCGATTAAACACCTTGTTCTCTACTACCTTTTCCATAATCTTTTTCTTTACTTCCTTTTCTTTTTCTTCAATTTCCCTTCCTTCTGCAGTTTATTTTTCTTCTTTTACTATTCTTTCTTTTTCTATTTTCTCCTTCAACGTATGTTGATCCTTCTTGGCTTGTCCTTGTGTCATAAATTTCAACTTCATTTCATCTCCCTCATTCCTCAAATAAAGGGCACGCTGATCAAGATTGAGCGTTTTAAAATCAACCCATGCCCATCTCAAAAGAAGATGACAAGAGTTCGTGGGAGCAATATCACATAATACTTCTTTCACACATTGTTCTGTACTAAATTTGATCCTTGCTTTATTCAGATGAAAGCTTGTTGGTAACTTGACTTTCTCCACCAATCTTTGGCTTACAACATTGTTGTCGCTTTCATCAACGAATGCAACTAAACATGGGTGGCGTTCGATTAAACACCTTGTTCTCTACTACCTTTTCCATAATCTTTTTCTTTACTTCCTTTTCTTTTTCTTCAATTTCCCTTCCCTCTGCAGTTTATTTTTCTTCTTTTTCTATTCTTTCTTTTTCTATTTTCTCCTTCAACGTATGTTGATCCTTCTTGGCTTGTCCTTGTGTCATAACTTTCAACTTCCTTTCATGTCCCTCAGTCCTCAAATAAAGGGAACGTTCATCAAGATTGAGCGTTTTAAAATGAACCCATGCCCATCTCAAAAGAAGATGGCAAGAGTTAGTGGGAGAAATATCACATAATACTGCTTTCACACATTGTCCTGTACTGAATTTGATCCTTGCTTGATTCGGATGAAAGCTTGTTGGTAACTTGAGTTTCTCCATCAATCTTTGGCTTACATCATTGTTGTCGCTTTCGTAAACGAATGCAACTAAACCTGGGTGGCCTTCGATTAAACACCTTGTTCTCTACTACCTTTTCCATAATCTTTTTCTTTACTTCCGTTTCTTTTTCTTCAATTTCCCTTCCTTCTGCAGTTTATTTTTCTTCTTTTTCTATTCTTTCTTTTTCTATTTTCTCCTTCAGCGTATGTTGATCCTTCTTGGCTTGTCCTTGTGTCATAAATTTCAACTTCATTTTATGTCCCTCATTCCTCAAATAAAGGGAACCTTCATCAAGATTGAGCGTTTTAAAATGAACCCATGCCCATCTCAAAAGAAGATGACAAGAGTTCGTGGGAGCAATATCACATAATACTTCTTTCACACATTGTCCTGTAGTGAATTTGATCCTTGCTTGATTCGGATGAAAGCTTGTTGGTAACTTGAGTTTCTCCACCAATCTTTGGCTTACATTATTGTTGTCGCTTTCGTAAACGAATGCAACTAAACCTGGGTGGCCTTCGATTAAACACCTTGTTATCTACTACCTTTTTCATAATCTTTTTCTTTACTTCCTTTTCTTTTTCTTCAATTTCCCTTCCTTCTCCACTTTATTTTTCTTCTTTTTCAATCTTTCTTTTTCTATTTTCTCCCTCAACGTATGTTGATCCTTCTTGGGTTCTCTTGGTGTCAGAAATTTCAACTTCATTTCATGTCCCTCATGCCTCAAATAAAGGGAACGTTCATCAAGATTGAGCATTGTAAAATGAAGCATTGCCCATCTCAAAAGAAGATGACAAGGGTTCGTGGGAGCAATATCACATAATACTTCTTTCACACATTGTCTTATACTGAATTTGATCCTTGCTTGATTCGGATGAAAGCTTGTTGGTAATTTGAGTTTTTAACCAATCTTTGGCTTACAACATTGTTGCCGCTTTCGTAAACGAATGCAACTAAACCTGGGTGGCCTTCGATTAAACACCTAGTTCTCTACTACCTTTTCCATAATCTTTTTCTTTACTTCCTTTTCTTTTTCTTCAATTTCCCTTCCTTCTACACTTTATAATTCTTCTTGTTCTATTTTCTCCTTCAACGTATGTTCATCCTTCTTGGCTTGTCTTGGTGTTATGAATTTCAAAATTTATTTCATGTCCCTCATGCCTCAAATAAAGGGAACGTTCGTCAAGATTGAGCGTTTTAAAATGAACCCATGCCCATCTCAAAAGAAGATGACAAGAGTTCGTGGGAGCAATATCACATAATACTTCTTTCACACATTGTCCTGTACTGAATTTGATCCTTGCTTGATTCAGATGGAAGCTTGTTGGTAACTTGACTTTCTCCACCAATCTTTGGCTTACAACATTGTTGTCGCTTTCATAAACGAATGCAACTAATCATGGGTGGCGTTCGATTAAACACCTTTTTCTCTACTACCGTTTCCATAATCTTTTTCTTTACTTCCTTTTCTTTTTCTTCACTTTCCCTTTCTTTTACAGTTTATATTTCTTCTTTTTCTATTTTCTCCTTCAACATATGTTGATCCTTATTGGCTTGTCTTAGTGTTATGAATTTCAAAATTTATTTCATGTCCCTCATGCCTCAAATAAAGGGAACATTCATCAAGATTGAGCGTTTTAAAATGAACCCATGCCCATCTCAAAAGAAGATGACAAGAGTTCGTGGGAGCAATATCACATAATACTTCTTTCACACATTGTCCTGTACTGAATTTGATCCTTGCTTGATTCGGATGAAAGCTTGTTGGTAACTTGAGTTTCTCCACCAATCTTTGGCTTACAACATTGTTGTCGCTTTCGTAAACGAATGCAACTAAACATGGGTGGCCTTCGATTAAACAACTTGTTCTCTACTACCTTTTCCATAATCTTTTTCATTACTTCCTTTTCTTTTTCTTCAATTTCCCTTCCTTCTGCAGTTTATTTTTCTTCTTTTACTATTCTTTCTTTTTCTATTTTCTCCTTCAACGTATGTTGATCCTTCTTGGCTTGTCCTTGTGTCATAAATTTCAACTTCATTTCATCTCCCTCATTCCTCAAATAAAGGGCACGCTGATCAAGATTGAGCGTTTTAAAATCAACCCATGCCCATCTCAAAAGAAGATGACAAGAGTTCGTGGGAGCAATATCACATAATACTTCTTTCACACATTGTTCTGTACTAAATTTGATCCTTGCTTTATTCAGATGAAAGCTTGTTGGTAACTTGACTTTCTCCACCAATCTTTGGCTTACAACATTGTTGTCGCTTTCATCAACGAATGCAACTAAACATGGGTGGCGTTCGATTAAACACCTTGTTCTCTACTACCTTTTCCATAATCTTTTTCTTTACTTCCTTTTCTTTTTCTTCAATTTCCCTTCCCTCTGCAGTTTATTTTTCTTCTTTTTCTATTCTTTCTTTTTCTATTTTCTCCTTCAACGTATGTTGATCCTTCTTGGCTTGTCCTTGTGTCATAACTTTCAACTTCCTTTCATGTCCCTCAGTCCTCAAATAAAGGGAACGTTCATCAAGATTGAGCGTTTTAAAATGAACCCATGCCCATCTCAAAAGAAGATGGCAAGAGTTCGTGGGAGAAATATCACATAATACTGCTTTCACACATTGTCCTGTACTGAATTTGATCCTTGCTTGATTCGGATGAAAGCTTGTTGGTAACTTGAGTTTCTCCATCAATCTTTGGCTTACATCATTGTTGTCGCTTTCGTAAACGAATGCAACTAAACCTGGGTGGCCTTCGATTAAACACCTTGTTCTCTACTACCTTTTCCATAATCTTTTTCTTTACTTCCGTTTCTTTTTCTTCAATTTCCCTTCCTTCTGCAGTTTATTTTTCTTCTTTTTCTATTCTTTCTTTTTCTATTTTCTCCTTCAGCGTATGTTGATCCTTCTTGGCTTGTCCTTGTGTCATAAATTTCAACTTCATTTTATGTCCCTCATTCCTCAAATAAAGGGAACCTTCATCAAGATTGAGCGTTTTAAAATGAACCCATGCCCATCTCAAAAGAAGATGACAAGAGTTCGTGGGAGCAATATCACATAATACTTCTTTCACACATTGTCCTGTAGTGAATTTGATCCTTGCTTGATTCGGATGAAAGCTTGTTGGTAACTTGAGTTTCTCCACCAATCTTTGGCTTACATCATTGTTGTCGCTTTCGTAAACGAATGCAACTAAACCTGGGTGGCCTTCGATTAAACACCTTGTTATCTACTACCTTTTTCATAATCTTTTTCTTTACTTCCTTTTCTTTTTCTTCAATTTCCCTTCCTTCTCCACTTTATTTTTCTTCTTTTTCAATCTTTCTTTTTCTATTTTCTCCCTCAACGTATGTTGATCCTTCTTGGGTTCTCTTGGTGTCAGAAATTTCAACTTCATTTCATGTCCCTCATGCCTCAAATAAAGGGAACGTTCATCAAGATTGAGCATTGTAAAATGAAGCCATGCCCATCTCAAAAGAAGATGACAAGGGTTCGTGGGAGCAATATCACATAATACTTCTTTCACACATTGTCTTATACTGAATTTGATCCTTGCTTGATTCGGATGAAAGCTTGTTGGTAATTTGAGTTTTTAACCAATCTTTGGCTTACAACATTGTTGCCGCTTTCATAAACGAATGCAACTAAACATGGGTGGCCTTCGATTAAACACCTAGTTCTCTACTACCTTTTCCATAATCTTTTTCTTTACTTCCTTTTCTTTTTCTTCAATTTCCCTTCCTTCTACACTTTATAATTCTTCTTGTTCTATTTTCTCCTTCAACGTATGTTGATCCTTCTTGGCTTGTCTTGGTGTTATGAATTTCAAAATTTATTTCATGTCCCTCATGCCTCAAATAAAGGGAACGTTCGTCAAGATTGAGCGTTTTAAAATGAACCCATGCCCATCTCAAAAGAAGATGACAAGAGTTCGTGGGAGCAATATCACATAATTCTTCTTTCACACATTGTCTTGTACTGAATTTGATCCTTGCTTGATTCGGATGAAAGCTTGTAGGTAACTTGAGTTTCTCCACCAATCTTTGGCTTACAACATTGTTGTCGCTTTCGTAAACGAATGCAACTAAACATGGGTGGCCTTCGATTAAACACCTTGTTCTCTACTACCTTTTCCATAATCTTTTTCTTTACTTCCTTTTCTTTTTCTTCAATTTCCCTTCCTTCTGCACTTTTTTTTTCTTCTTTTTCTATTCTTTCTTTTTCTATTTTCTCCTTCAACATATGTTGATCCTTCTTGGCTTCTCTTGGTGTCAGAAATTTCAACTTCATTTCATGTCCCTCATGCCTCAAATAAAGGGAACGTTCATCAAGATTGAGCATTGTAAAATGAAGCCATGCCCATCTCAAAAGAAGATGACAAGGGTTCGTGGGAGCAATATCACATAATACTTCTTTCACACATTGCCTTGTACTGAATTTGATCCTTGCTTGATTCGGATGAAAGCTTGTTGGTAATTTGAGTTTTTCACCAATCTTTGGCTTACAACATTGTTGTCGCTTTCATAAACGAATGCAACTAACCATGGGTGGCCATTGATTAAACACCTTGTTCTCTACTACCTTTTCCATAATCTTTTTCTTTACTTCCTTTTCTTTTTCTTCAATCTCCCTTCCTTTTACAGTTTATATTTCTTCTTTTTCTATTCTTTCTTTTTCTATTTTCTCCTTCAACGTATGTTGATCCTTCTTGGCTTGTCTTGGTGTTATGAATTTCAAAATTTATTTCCTGTCCCTCATGCCTCAAATAAAGGGAACGTTCATCAAGATTGAGCGTTTTAAAATGAACCCATGCCCATCTGAAAAGAAGATGACAAGAGTTCGTGGGAGCAATATCACATAATTCTTCTTTCACACATTGTCTTGTACTGAATTTGATCCTTGCTTGATTCGGATGAAAGCTTGTAGGTAACTTGAGTTTCTCCACCAATCTTTGGCTTACAACATTGTTGTCGCTTTCGTAAACGAATGCAACTAAACATGGGTGGCCTTCGATTAAACACCTTGTTCTCTACTACCTTTTCCATAATCTTTTTCTTTACTTCCTTTTCTTTTTCTTCAATTTCCCTTCCTTTTACAGTTTATATTTCTTCTTTTTCTATTCTTTCTTTTTCTATTTTCTCCTTCAACATATGTTGATCCTTCTTGGCTTCTCTTGGTGTCAGAAATTTCAACTTCATTTCATGTCCCTCATGCCTCAAATAAAGGGAACGTTCATCAAGATTGAGCATTGTAAAATGAAGCCATGCCCATCTCAAAAGAACATGACAAGGGTTCGTGGGAGCAATATAACATAATACTTCTTTCACACATTGCCTTGTACTGAATTTGATCCTTGCTTGATTCGGATGAAAGCTTGTTGGTAATTTGAGTTTTTCACCAATCTTTGGCTTACAACATTGTTGTCGCTTTCATAAATGAATGCAACTAAACATGGGTGGCCATTGATTAAACACCTTGTTCTCTACTACCTTTTCCATAATCTTTTTCTTTACTTCCTTTTCTTTTTCTTCAATTTCCCTTCCTTCTACAGTTTATATTTCTTCTTTTTCTATTCTTTCTTTTTCTATTTTCTCCTTCAACGTATGTTGATCCTTCTTGGCTTGTCTTGGTGTTATGAATTTCAAAATTTATTTCATGTCCCTCATGCCTCAAATAAAGGGAACGTTCATCAAGATTGAGCGTTTTAAAATGAACCCATGCCCATCTCAAAAGAAGATGACAAGAGTTCGTGGGAGCAATATCACATAATTCTTCTTTCACACATTGTCTTGTACTGAATTTGATCCTTGCTTGATTCGGATGAAAGCTTGTAGGTAACTTGAGTTTCTCCACCAATCTTTGGCTTACAACATTGTTGTCGCTTTCGTAAACGAATGCAACTAAACATGGGTGGCCTTCGATTAAACACCTTGTTCTCTACTACCTTTTCCATAATCTTTTTCTTTACTTCCTTTTCTTTTTCTTCAATTTCCCTTCCTTCTGCACTTTATTTTTCTTCTTTTTCTATTCTTTCTTTTTCTATTTTCTCCTTCAACATATGTTGATCCTTCTTGGCTTCTCTTAGTGTCAGAAATTTCAACTTCATTTCATGTCCGTCATGCCTCAAATAAAGGGAACGTTCATCAAGATTGAGCATTGTAAAATGATGCCATGCCCATATCAAAAGAAGATGACAAGGGTTCGTGGGAGCAGTATCACATAATACTTCTTTCACACATTGTCTTATACTGAATTTGATCCTTGCTTGATTCGGATGAAAGCTTGTTGGTAATTTGAGTTTTTAACCAATCTTTGGCTTACAACATTGTTGCCGCTTTCATAAACGAATGCAACTAAACATGGGTGGCCTTCGATTAAACACCTAGTTCTCTACTACCTTTTCCATAATCTTTTTCTTTACTTCCTTTTCTTTTTCTTCAATTTCCCTTCCTTCTACACTTTATAATTCTTCTTGTTCTATTTTCTCCTTCAACGTATGTTGATCCTTCTTGGCTTGTCTTGGTGTTATGAATTTCAAAATTTATTTCATGTCCCTCATGCCTCAAATAAAGGGAACGTTCGTCAAGATTGAGCGTTTTAAAATGAACCCATGCCCATCTCAAAAGAAGATGACAAGAGTTCGTGGGAGCAATATCACATAATTCTTCTTTCACACATTGTCTTGTACTGAATTTGATCCTTGCTTGATTCGGATGAAAGCTTGTAGGTAACTTGAGTTTCTCCACCAATCTTTGGCTTACAACATTGTTGTCGCTTTCGTAAACGAATGCAACTAAACATGGGTGGCCTTCGATTAAACACCTTGTTCTCTACTACCTTTTCCATAATCTTTTTCTTTACTTCCTTTTCTTTTTCTTCAATTTCCCTTCCTTCTGCACTTTTTTTTTCTTCTTTTTCTATTCTTTCTTTTTCTATTTTCTCCTTCAACATATGTTGATCCTTCTTGGCTTCTCTTGGTGTCAGAAATTTCAACTTCATTTCATGTCCCTCATGCCTCAAATAAAGGGAACGTTCATCAAGATTGAGCATTGTAAAATGAAGCCATGCCCATCTCAAAAGAAGATGACAAGGGTTCGTGGGAGCAATATCACATAATACTTCTTTCACACATTGCCTTGTACTGAATTTGATCCTTGCTTGATTCGGATGAAAGCTTGTTGGTAATTTGAGTTTTTCACCAATCTTTGGCTTACAACATTGTTGTCGCTTTCATAAACGAATGCAACTAACCATGGGTGGCCATTGATTAAACACCTTGTTCTCTACTACCTTTTCCATAATCTTTTTCTTTACTTCCTTTTCTTTTTCTTCAATCTCCCTTCCTTTTACAGTTTATATTTCTTCTTTTTCTATTCTTTCTTTTTCTATTTTCTCCTTCAACGTATGTTGATCCTTCTTGGCTTGTCTTGGTGTTATGAATTTCAAAATTTATTTCCTGTCCCTCATGCCTCAAATAAAGGGAACGTTCATCAAGATTGAGCGTTTTAAAATGAACCCATGCCCATCTGAAAAGAAGATGACAAGAGTTCGTGGGAGCAATATCACATAATTCTTCTTTCACACATTGTCTTGTACTGAATTTGATCCTTGCTTGATTCGGATGAAAGCTTGTAGGTAACTTGAGTTTCTCCACCAATCTTTGGCTTACAACATTGTTGTCGCTTTCGTAAACGAATGCAACTAAACATGGGTGGCCTTCGATTAAACACCTTGTTCTCTACTACCTTTTCCATAATCTTTTTCTTTACTTCCTTTTCTTTTTCTTCAATTTCCCTTCCTTTTACAGTTTATATTTCTTCTTTTTCTATTCTTTCTTTTTCTATTTTCTCCTTCAACATATGTTGATCCTTCTTGGCTTCTCTTGGTGTCAGAAATTTCAACTTCATTTCATGTCCCTCATGCCTCAAATAAAGGGAACGTTCATCAAGATTGAGCATTGTAAAATGAAGCCATGCCCATCTCAAAAGAAGATGACAAGGGTTCGTGGGAGCAATATCACATAATACTTCTTTCACACATTGCCTTGTACTGAATTTGATCCTTGCTTGATTCGGATGAAAGCTTGTTGGTAATTTGAGTTTTTCACCAATTTTTGGCTTACAACATTGTTGTCGCTTTCATAAACGAATGCAACTAACCATGGGTGGCCATTGATTAAACACCTTGTTCTCTACTACCTTTTCCATAATCTTTTTCTTTACTTCCTTTTCTTTTTCTTCAATCTCCCTTCCTTTTACAGTTTATATTTCTTCTTTTTCTATTCTTTCTTTTTCTATTTTCTCCTTCAACGTATGTTGATCCTTCTTGGCTTGTCTTGGTGTTATGAATTTCAAAATTTATTTCCTGTCCCTCATGCCTCAAATAAAGGGAACGTTCATCAAGATTGAGCGTTTTAAAATGAACCCATGCCCATCTGAAAAGAAGATGACAAGAGTTCGTGGGAGCAATATCACATAATTCTTCTTTCACACATTGTCTTGTACTGAATTTGATCCTTGCTTGATTCGGATGAAAGCTTGTAGGTAACTTGAGTTTCTCCACCAATCTTTGGCTTACAACATTGTTGTCGCTTTCGTAAACGAATGCAACTAAACATGGGTGGCCTTCGATTAAACACCTTGTTCTCTACTACCTTTTCCATAATCTTTTTCTTTACTTCCTTTTCTTTTTCTTCAATTTCCCTTCCTTCTGCACTTTTTTTTTCTTCTTTTTCTATTTTCTCCTTCAACGTATGTTGATCCTTCTTGGCTTGTCTTGGTGTCATAAATTTGATCTTCATTTCATGTCCCTCATGCCTCAAATAAAGGGAACGTTCATCAAGATTGAGCATTGTAAAATGAAGCCATGCCCATCTGAAAGGAAGATGACAAGGGTTCGTGGGAGCAATATCACATAATACTTTTTTCACACATTGTCCTGTACTGAATTTGATCCTTGCTTGATTCAGATGAAAGCTTGTTGGTAACTTGAGTTTCTCCATCAATCTTTTGCTTACAACATTGTTGTCGCTTTCGTAAACGAATGCAACTAAACATGGGTGGCTTTCGATTAAACACCTTGTTCTCTACTACCTTTTCCATAATCTTTTTCTTTACTTCCTTTTCTTTATCTTCAATATCCCTTCCTTCTGCAGTTTATTTTTCTTCTTTTTCTATTCTTTCTTTTTCTATTTTCTCCTTAAACGTATGTTGATCCTTCTTGGCTTCTTTTGGTGTCATAAATTTCAACTTCATTTCATGTCCCTCATGCCTCAAATAAAGGGAACGTTCATCAAGATTGAGCATTGTAAAATGAAGCCATGCCCATCTGAAAGGAAGATGACAAGGGTTCGTGGGAGCAATATCACATAATACTTTTTTCACACATTGTCCTGTACTGAATTTGATCCTTGCTTGATTCGGATGAAAGCTTGTTGGTAACTTGAGTTTCTCCACCAATCTTTGGCTTACAACATTGTTGTCGCTTTCGTAAACGAATGCAACTAAACATGGATGGCCTTCGATTAAACACCTTGTTCTCTACTACCTTTTCCATAATCTTTTTCTTTACTTCCTTTTCTTTTTCTTCAATTTCCCTTCCTTCTGCAGTTTATTTTTCTTCTTTTTCTATTCTTTCTTTTTCTATTTTCTCCTTCAACGTATGTTGATCCTTCTTGGCTTGTCTTGGTGTCATAAATTTGATCTTCATTTCATGTCCCTTATGCCTCAAATAAAGGGAACGTTCATCAAGATTGAGCATTGTAAAATGAAGCCATGCCCATCTCAAAAGAAGATGACAAGGGTTCGTGGGAGCAATATCACATAATACTTCTTTCATACATTGTCCTGTACTGAATTTGATCCTTGCTTGATTCGGATGAAAGCTTGTTGGTAACTTGAGTTTCTCCACCAATCTTTGGCTTACAACATTGTTGTCGCTTTCGTAAATGAATGCAACTAAACATGGGTGGCCTTCGATTAAACACCTTGTTCTCTACTACCTTTTTCACAATCTTTTTCTTTACTTCCTTTTCTTTTTCTTCAATTTCCCTTCCTTCTGCAGTTTATATTTCTTCATTTTCTATTCTTTCTTTTTCTATTTTCTCCTTCAATGTATGTTGATCCTTCTTGGCTTGTCTTGGTGTCATGAATTTCAACTTGATTTCATATCCCTCATTCCTCAAATAAAGGGAACGTTCATTAAGATTGAGCGTTTTAAAATGAACCCATGCCCATCTCAAAAGAAGATGACAAGGGTTCGTGGGAGCAATATCACATAATACTTCTTTCATACATTGTCCTGTACTGAATTTGATCCTTGCTTGATTCGGATGAAAGCTTGTTGGTAACTTGAGTTTCTCCACCAATCTTTGGCTTACAACATTGTTGTCGCTTTCGTAAACGAATGCAACTAAACATGGGTGGCCTTCGATTAAACACCTTGTTCTCTACTACCTTTTCCATAATCTTTTTCTTTACTTCCTTTTCTTTTTCTTCAATTTCCCTTCCTTTTACAGTTTATATTTCTTCTTTTTCTATTCTTTCTTTTTCTATTTTCTCCTTCAACGTATGTTGATCCTTCTTGGCTTGTCTTGGTGTTATGAATTTCAAAAATTATTTCATGTCCCTCATGCCTCAAATAAAGTGAACAATCATCAAGATTGAGCGTTTTAAAATGAACCCATGCCCATCTCAAAAGAAGATGACAAGAGTTCGTGGGAGCAATATCACATAATATTTCTTTCACACATTGTCTTGTACTGAATTTGATCCTTGCTTGATTCGGATGAAAGCTTGTTGGTAATTTGAGTTTTTAACCAATCTTTGGCTTACAACATTGTTGTCGCTTTCATAAACGAATGCAACTAAACATGGGTGGCCTTCGATTAAACACCTAGTTCTCAACTACCTTTTCCATAATCTTTTTCTTTACTTCCTTTTCTTTTTCTTCAATTTCCCTTCCTTCTCCACTTTATTTTTCTTCTTTTTCAATCTTTCTTTTTCTATTTTCTCCTTCAACGTATGGTTATCCTTCTTGGGTTCTCTTGGTGTCAGAAATTTCAACTTCATTTCATGTCCCTCATGACTCAAATAAAGGAACGTTCATCAAGATTGAGCATTGTAAAATGAAGCCATGCCCATCTCAAAAGAAGATGACAAGGGTTCGTGGGAGCAATATCACATAATACTTCTTTCACACATTGCCTTGTACTGAATTTGATCCTTGCTTGATTCGGATGAAAGCTTGTTGGTAATTTGAGTTTTTCACCAATCTTTGGCTTACAACATTGTTGTCGCTTTCATAAACGAATGCAACTAACCATGGGTGGCCATTGATTAAACACCTTGTTCTCTACTACCTTTTCCATAATCTTTTTCTTTACTTCCTTTTCTTTTTCTTCAATCTCCCTTCCTTTTACAGTTTATATTTCTTCTTTTTCTATTCTTTCTTTTTCTATTTTCTCCTTCAACGTATGTTGATCCTTCTTGGCTTGTCTTGGTGTTATGAATTTCAAAATTTATTTCCTGTCCCTCATGCCTCAAATAAAGGGAACGTTCATCAAGATTGAGCGTTTTAAAATGAACCCATGCCCATCTGAAAAGAAGATGACAAGAGTTCGTGGGAGCAATATCACATAATTCTTCTTTCACACATTGTCTTGTACTGAATTTGATCCTTGCTTGATTCGGATGAAAGCTTGTAGGTAACTTGAGTTTCTCCACCAATCTTTGGCTTACAACATTGTTGTCGCTTTCGTAAACGAATGCAACTAAACATGGGTGGCCTTCGATTAAACACCTTGTTCTCTACTACCTTTTCCATAATCTTTTTCTTTACTTCCTTTTCTTTTTCTTCAATTTCCCTTCCTTTTACAGTTTATATTTCTTCTTTTTCTATTCTTTCTTTTTCTATTTTCTCCTTCAACGTATGTTGATCCTTCTTGGCTTGTCTTGGTGTTATGAATTTCAAAAATTATTTCATGTCCCTCATGCCTCAAATAAAGTGAACAATCATCAAGATTGAGCGTTTTAAAATGAACCCATGCCCATCTCAAAAGAAGATGACAAGAGTTCGTGGGAGCAATATCACATCATATTTCTTTCACACATTGTCTTGTACTGAATTTGATCCTTGCTTGATTCGGATGAAAGCTTGTTGGTAATTTGAGTTTTTAACCAATCTTTGGCTTACAACATTGTTGTCGCTTTCATAAACGAATGCAACTAAACATGGGTGGCCTTCGATTAAACACCTAGTTCTCAACTACCTTTTCCATAATCTTTTTCTTTACTTCCTTTTCTTTTTCTTCAATTTCCCTTCCTTCTCCACTTTATTTTTCTTCTTTTTCAATCTTTCTTTTTCTATTTTCTCCTTCAACGTATGGTTATCCTTCTTGGGTTCTCTTGGTGTCAGAAATTTCAACTTCATTTCATGTCCCTCATGACTCAAATAAAGGAACGTTCATCAAGATTGAGCACTGTAAAATTAAGCCATGCCCATCTCAAAAGAAGACCACAAGGGTTCGTGGGAGCAATATCACATGATACTTCTTTCACACATTGCCTTGTACTGAATTTGATGCTTGCTTGATTCGGATGAAAGCTTGTTGGTAATTTGAGTTTTTTACCAATCTTTGGCTTACAACATTGTTGTCGCTTTCATAAACGAATGCAACTAAACATGGGTGGCCTTCGATTAAACACCTAGTTCTCTACTACCTTTTCCATAATCTTTTTCTTTACTTCCTTTTCTTTTTCTTCAATTTCCCTTCCTTTTACAGTTTATATTTCTTCTTTTTCTATTCTTTCTTTTTCTATTTTCTCCTTCAACGTATGTTGATCCTTCTTGGCTTGTCTTGGTGTTATGAATTTCAAAATTTATATCATGTCCCTCATGCCTCAAATAAAGTGAACATTCATCAAGATTGAGCGTTTTAAAATGAACCCATGCCCATCTCAAAAGAAGATGACAAGAGTTCGTGGGAGCAATATCACATAATATTTCTTTCACACATTGTCTTGTACTGAATTTGATCCTTGCTTGATTCGGATGAAAGCTTGTTGGTAATTTGAGTTTTTAACCAATCTTTGGCTTACAACATTGTTGTCGCTTTCATAAACGAATGCAACTAAACATGGGTGGCCTTCGATTAAACACCTAGTTCTCAACTACCTTTTCCATAATCTTTTTCTTTACTTCCTTTTCTTTTTCTTCAATTTCCCTTCCTTCTCCACTTTATTTTTCTTCTTTTTCAATCTTTCTTTTTCTATTTTCTCCTTCAACGTATGTTGATCCTTCTTAGGTTCTCTTGGTGTCAGAAATTTCAACTTCATTTCATGTCCCCCATGCCTCAAATAAAGGGAACGTTCATCAAGATTGAGCATTGTAAAATGAAGCCATGCCCATCTCAAAAGAAGATGACAAGGGTTCGTGGGAGCAATATCACATAATACTTCTTTCACACATTGCCTTGTACTGAATTTGATCCTTGCTTGATTCGGATGAAAGCTTGTTGGTAATTTGAGTTTTTAACCAATCTTTGGCTTACAACATTGTTGTCGCTTTCATAAACGAATGCAACTAAACATGGGTGGCCTTCGATTAAACACCTAGTTCTCTACTACCTTTTCCATAATCTTTTTCTTTACTTCCTTTTCTTTTTCTTCAATTTCCCTTCCTTCTACAGTTTATATTTCTTCTTTTTCTATTCTTTCTTTTTCTATTTTCTCCTTCAACGTATGTTGATCCTTCTTGGCTTGTCTTGGTGTTATGAATTTCAAAATTTATTTCATGTCCCTCATGCCTCAAATAAAGTGAACATTCATCAAGATTGAGCGTTTTAAAATGAACCCATGCCCATCTCAAAAGAAGATGACAAGAGTTCGTGGGAGCAATATCACATAATTCTTCTTTCACACATTGTCTTGTACTGAATTTGATCCTTGCTTGATTCGGATGAAAGCTTGTAGGTAACTTGAGTTTCTCCACCAATCTTTGGCTTACAACATTGTTGTCGCTTTCGTAAACGAATGCAACTAAACATGGGTGGCCTTCGATTAAACACCTTGTTCTCTACTACCTTTTCCATAATCTTTTTCTTTACTTCCTTTTCTTTTTCTTCAATTTCCCTTCCTTCTGCACTTTATTTTTCTTCTTTTTCTATTCTTTCTTTTTCTATTTTCTCCTTCAACATATGTTGATCCTTCTTGGCTTCTCTTAGTGTCAGAAATTTCAACTTCATTTCATGTCCCTCATGCCTCAAATAAAGGGAACGTTCATCAAGATTGAGCATTGTAAAATGAAGCCATGCCCATCTCAAAAGAAGACCACAAGGGTTCGTGGGAGCAATATCACATAATACTTCTTTCACACATTGCCTTGTACTGAATTTGATCCTTGCTTGATTCGGATGAAAGCTTGTTGGTAATTTGAGTTTTTAACCAATCTTTGGCTTACAACATTGTTGTCGCTTTCATAAACGAATGCAACTAAACATGGGTGGCCTTCGATTAAACACCTAGTTCTCTACTACCTTTTCCATAATCTTTTTCTTTACTTCCTTTTCTTTTTCTTCAATTTCCCTTCCTTTTACAGTTTATATTTCTTCTTTTTCTATTCTTTCTTTTTCTATTTTCTCCTTCAACGTATGTTGATCCTTCTTGGCTTGTCTTGGTGTTATGAATTTCAAAATTTATTTCATGTCCCTCATGCCTCAAATAAAGTGAACATTCATCAAGATTGAGCGTTTTAAAATGAACCCATGCCCATCTCAAAAGAAGATGACAAGAGTTCGTGGGAGCAATATCACATAATATTTCTTTCACACATTGTCTTGTACTGAATTTGTTCCTTGCTTGATTCGGATGAAAGCTTGTAGGTAACTTGAGTTTCTCCACCAATCTTTGGCTTACAACATTGTTGTCGCTTTCGTAAACGAATGCAACTAAACATGGGTGGCCTTCGATTAAACACCTTGTTCTCTAGTACCTTTTCCATAATCTTTTTCTTTACTTCCTTTTCTTTTTCTTCAATTTCCCTTCCTTCTGCACTTTATTTTTCTTCTTTTTCTATTCTTTCTTTTTCTATTTTCTCCTTCAACATATGTTGATCCTTCTTGGCTTCTCTTAGTGTCAGAAATTTCAACTTCATTTCATGTCCGTCATGCCTCAAATAAAGGGAACGTTCATCAAGATTGAGCATTGTAAAATGAAGCCATGCCCATATCAAAAGAAGATGACAAGGGTTCGTGGGAGTAGTATCACATAATACTTCTTTCACACATTGTCTTATACTGAATTTGATCCTTGCTTGATTCGGATGAAAGCTTGTTGGTAATTTGAGTTTTTAACCAATCTTTGGCTTACAACATTGTTGCCGCTTTCATAAACGAATGCAACTAAACATGGGTGGCCTTCGATTAAACACCTAGTTCTCTACTACCTTTTCCATAATCTTTTTCTTTACTTCCTTTTCTTTTTCTTCAATTTCCCTTCCTTCTACACTTTTTAATTCTTCTTGTTCTACTTTCTCCTTCAACGTATGTTGATCCTTCTTGGCTTGTCTTGGTGTTATGAATTTCAAATTTTATTTCATGTCCCTCATGCCTCAAATAAAGGGAACGTTCGTCAAGATTGAGCGTTTTAAAATGAACCCATGCCCATCTCAAAAGAAGATGACAAGAGTTCGTGGGAGCAATATCACATAATTCTTCTTTCACACATTGTCTTGTACTGAATTTGATCCTTGCTTGATTCGGATGAAAGCTTGTAGGTAACTTGAGTTCCTCCACCAATCTTTGGCTTACAACATTATTGTCGCTTTCGTAAACGAATGCAACTAAACATGGGTGGCCTTCGATTAAACACCTTGTTCTCTACTACCTATTCCATAATCTTTTTCTTTACTTCCTTTTCTTTTTCTTCAATTTCCCTTCCTTTTACAGTTTATATTTCTTCTTTTTCTATTCTTTCTTTTTCTATTTTCTCCTTCAACGTATGTTGATCCTTCTTGGCTTCTCTTGGTGTTATGAATTTCAAAAATTATTTCATGTCCCTCATGCCTCAAATAAAGTGAACAATCATCAAGATTGAGCATTTTAAAATGAACCCATGCCCATCTCAAAAGAAGATGACAAGAGTTCGTGGGAGCAATATCACATAATATTTCTTTCACACATTGTCTTGTACTGAATTTGATCCTTGCTTGATTCGGATGAAAGCTTGTTGGTAATTTGAGTTTTTAACCAATCTTTGGCTTACAACATTGTTGTCGCTTTCATAAACGAATGCAACTAAACATGGGTGGCCTTCGATTAAACACCTAGTTCTCAACTACCTTTTCCATAATCTTTTTCTTTACTTCCTTTTCTTTTTCTTCAATTTCCCTTCCTTCTCCACTTTATTTTTCTTCTTTTTCAATCTTTCTTTTTCTATTTTCTCCTTCAACGTATGGTTATCCTTCTTGGGTTCTCTTGGTGTCAGAAATTTCAACTTCATTTCATGTCCCTCATGCCTCAAATAAAGGAACGTTCATCAAGATTGAGCACTGTAAAATTAAGCCATGCCCATCTCAAAAGAAGACCACAAGGGTTCGTGGGAGCAATATCACATAATACTTCTTTCACACATTGCCTTGTACTGAATTTGATGCTTGCTTGATTCGGATGAAAGCTTGTTGGTAATTTGAGTTTTTAACCAATCTTTGGCTTACAACATTGTTGTCGCTTTCATAAACGAATGCAACTAAACATGGGTGGCCTTCGATTAAACACCTAGTTCTCTACTACCTTTTCCATAATCTTTTTCTTTACTTCCTTTTCTTTTTCTTCAATTTCCCTTCCTTTTACAGTTTATATTTCTTCTTTTTCTATTCTTTCTTTTTCTATTTTCTCCTTCAACGTATGTTGATCCTTCTTGGCTTGTCTTGGTGTTATGAATTTCAAAATTTATTTCATGTCCCTCATGCCTCAAATAAAGTGAACATTCATCAAGATTGAGCGTTTTAAAATGAACCCATGCCCATCTCAAAAGAAGATGACAAGAGTTCGTGGGAGCAATATCACATAATATTTCTTTCACACATTGTCTTGTACTGAATTTGATCCTTGCTTGATTCGGATGAAAGCTTGTTGGTAATTTGAGTTTTTAACCAATCTTTGGCTTACAACATTGTTGTCGCTTTCATAAACGAATGCAACTAAACATGGGTGGCCTTCGATTAAACACCTAGTTCTCAACTACCTTTTCCATAATCTTTTTCTTTACTTCCTTTTCTTTTTCTTCAATTTCCCTTCCTTCTCCACTTTATTTTTCTTCTTTTTCAATCTTTCTTTTTCTATTTTCTCCTTCAACGTATGTTGATCCTTCTTGGGTTCTCTTGGTGTCAGAAATTTCAACTTCATTTCATGTCCCTCATGCCTCAAATAAAGGGAACGTTCATCAAGATTGAGCATTGTAAAATGAAGCCATGCCCATCTCAAAAGAAGATGACAAGGGTTCGTGGGAGCAATATCACATAATACTTCTTTCACACATTGCCTTGTACTGAATTTGATCCTTGCTTGATTCGGATGAAAGCTTGTTGGTAATTTGAGTTTTTAACCAATCTTTGGCTTACAACATTGTTGTCGCTTTCATAAACGAATGCAACTAAACATGGGTGGCCTTCGATTAAACACCTAGTTCTCTACTACCTTTTCCATAATCTTTTTCTTTACTTCCTTTTCTTTTTCTTCAATTTCCCTTCCTTCTACAGTTTATATTTCTTCTTTTTCTATTCTTTCTTTTTCTATTTTCTCCTTCAACGTATGTTGATCCTTCTTGGCTTGTCTTGGTGTTATGAATTTCAAAATTTATAACATGTCCCTCATGCCTCAAATAAAGTGAACATTCATTAAGATTGAGCGTTTTAAAATGAACCCATGCCCATCTCAAAAGAAGATGACAAGAGTTCGTGGGAGCAATATCACATAATTCTTCTTTCACACATTGTCTTGTACTGAATTTGATCCTTGCTTGATGCGGATGAAAGCTTGTAGGTAACTTGAGTTTCTCCACCAATCTTTGGCTTACAACATTGTTGTCGCTTTCGTAAACGAATGCAACTAAACATGGGTGGCCTTCGATTAAACACCTTGTTCTCTACTACCTTTTCCATAATCTTTTTCTTTACTTCCTTTTCTTTTTCTTCAATTTCCCTTCCTTCTGCATTTTATTTTTCTTCTTTTTCTATTCTTTCTTTTTCTATTTTCTCCTTCAACATATGTTGATCCTTCTTGGCTTCTCTTAGTGTCAGAAATTTCAACTTCATTTCATGTCCGTCATGCCTCAAATAAAGGGAACGTTCATCAAGATTGAGCATTGTAAAATGAAGCCATGCCCATATCAAAAGAAGATGACAAGGGTTCGTGGGAGCAGTATCACATAATACTTCTTTCACACATTGTCTTATACTGAATTTGATCCTTGCTTGATTCGGATGAAAGCTTGTTGGTAATTTGAGTTTTTAACCAATCTTTGGCTTACAACATTGTTGCCGCTTTCATAAACGAATGCAACTAAACATGGGTGGCCTTCGATTAAACACCTAGTTCTCTACTACCTTTTCCATAATCTTTTTCTTTACTTCCTTTTCTTTTTCTTCAATTTCCCTTCCTTCTACACTTTTTAATTCTTCTTGTTCTACTTTCTCCTTCAACGTATGTTGATCCTTCTTGGCTTGTCTTGGTGTTATGAATTTCAAAATTTATTTCATGTCCCTCATGCCTCAAATAAAGGGAACGTTCGTCAAGATTGAGCGTTTTAAAATGAACCCATGCCCATCTCAAAAGAAGATGACAAGAGTTCGTGGGAGCAATATCACATAATTCTTCTTTCACACATTGTCTTGTACTGAATTTGATCCTTGCTTGATTCGGATGAAAGCTTGTAGGTAACTTGAGTTTCTCCACCAATCTTTGGCTTACAACATTGTTGTCGCTTTCGTAAACGAATGCAACTAAACATGGGTGGCCTTCGATTAAACACCTTGTTCTCTACTACCTTTTCCATAATCTTTTTCTTTACTTCCTTTTCTTTTTCTTCAATTTCCCTTCCTTTTACAGTTTATATTTCTTCTTTTTCTATTCTTTCTTTTTCTATTTTCTCCTTCAACGTATGTTGATCCTTCTTGGCTTGTGTTGGTGTTATGAATTTCAAAAATTATTTCATGTCCCTCATGCCTCAAATAAAGTGAACAATCATCAAGATTGAGCATTTTAAAATGAACCCATGCCCATCTCAAAAGAAGATGACAAGAGTTCGTGGGAGCAATATCACATAATATTTCTTTCACACATTGTCTTGTACTGAATTTGATCCTTGCTTGATTCGGATGAAAGCTTGTTGGTAATTTGAGTTTTTAACCAATCTTTGGCTTACAACATTGTTGTCGCTTTCATAAACGAATGCAACTAAACATGGGTGGCCTTCGATTAAACACCTAGTTCTCAACTACCTTTTCCATAATCTTTTTCTTTACTTCCTTTTCTTTTTCTTCAATTTCCCTTCCTTCTCCACTTTATTTTTCTTCTTTTTCAATCTTTCTTTTTCTATTTTCTCCTTCAACGTATGGTTATCCTTCTTGGGTTCTCTTGGTGTCAGAAATTTCAACTTCATTTCATGTCCCTCATGCCTCAAATAAAGGAACGTTCATCAAGATTGAGCACTGTAAAATTAAGCCATGCCCATCTCAAAAGAAGACCACAAGGGTTCGTGGGAGCAATATCACATAATACTTCTTTCACACATTGCCTTGTACTGAATTTGATGCTTGCTTGATTCGGATGAAAGCTTGTTGGTAATTTGAGTTTTTAACCAATCTTTGGCTTACAACATTGTTGTCGCTTTCATAAACGAATGCAACTAAACATGGGTGGCCTTCGATTAAACACCTAGTTCTCTACTACCTTTTCCATAATCTTTTTCTTTACTTCCTTTTCTTTTTCTTCAATTTCCCTTCCTTTTACAGTTTATATTTCTTCTTTTTCTATTCTTTCTTTTTCTATTTTCTCCTTCAACGTATGTTGATCCTTCTTGGCTTGTCTTGGTGTTATGAATTTCAAAATTTATTTCATGTCCCTCATGCCTCAAATAAAGTGAACATTCATCAAGATTGAGCGTTTTAAAATGAACCCATGCCCATCTCAAAAGAAGATGACAAGAGTTCGTGGGAGCAATATCACATAATATTTCTTTCACACATTGTCTTGTACTGAATTTGATCCTTGCTTGATTCGGATGAAAGCTTGTTGGTAATTTGAGTTTTTAACCAATCTTTGGCTTACAACATTGTTGTCGCTTTCATAAACGAATGCAACTAAACATGGGTGGCCTTCGATTAAACACCTAGTTCTCAACTACCTTTTCCATAATCTTTTTCTTTACTTCCTTTTCTTTTTCTTCAATTTCCCTTCCTTCTCCACTTTATTTTTCTTCTTTTTCAATCTTTCTTTTTCTATTTTCTCCTTCAACGTATGTTGATCCTTCTTGGGTTCTCTTGGTGTCAGAAATTTCAACTTCATTTCATGTCCCTCATGCCTCAAATAAAGGGAACGTTCATCAAGATTGAGCATTGTAAAATGAAGCCATGCCCATCTCAAAAGAAGATGACAAGGGTTCGTGGGAGCAATATCACATAATACTTCTTTCACACATTGCCTTGTACTGAATTTGATCCTTGCTTGATTCGGATGAAAGCTTGTTGGTAATTTGAGTTTTTCACCAATCTTTGGCTTACAACATTGTTGTCGCTTTCATAAACGAATGCAACTAAACACGGGTGGCCTTCGATTAAACACCTAGTTCTCTACTACCTTTTCCATAATCTTTTTCTTTACTTCCTTTTCTTTTTCTTCAATTTCCCTTCCTTTTACAGTTTATATTTCTTCTTTTTCTATTCTTTCTTTTTCTATTTTCTCCTTCAACGTATGTTGATCCTTCTTGGCTTGTCTTGGTGTTATGAATTTCAAAATTTATTTCATGTCCCTCATGCCTCAAATAAAGGGAACATTCATCAAGATTGAGCGTTTTAAAATGAACCCATGCCCATCTCAAAAGAAGATGACAAGAGTTCGTGGGAGCAATATCACATAATATTTCTTTCACACATTGTCTTGTACTGAATTTGATCCTTGCTTGATTCGGATGAAAGCTTGTAGGTAACTTGAGTTTCTCCACCAATCTTTGGCTTACAACATTGTTGTCGCTTTCGTAAACGAATGCAACTAAACATGGGTGGCCTTCGATTAAACACCTTGTTCTCTAGTACCTTTTCCATAATCTTTTTCTTTACTTCCTTTTCTTTTTCTTCAATTTCCCTTCCTTCTGCACTTTATTTTTCTTCTTTTTCTATTCTTTCTTTTTCTATTTTCTCCTTCAACATATGTTGATCCTTCTTGGCTTCTCTTAGTGTCAGAAATTTCAACTTCATTTCATGTCCGTCATGCCTCAAATAAAGGGAACGTTCATCAAGATTGAGCATTGTAAAATGAAGCCATGCCCATATCAAAAGAAGATGACAAGGGTTCGTGGGAGCAGTATCACATAATACTTCTTTCACACATTGTCTTATACTGAATTTGATCCTTGCTTGATTCGGATGAAAGCTTGTTGGTAATTTGAGTTTTTAACCAATCTTTGGCTTACAACATTGTTGCCGCTTTCATAAACGAATGCAACTAAACATGGGTGGCCTTCGATTAAACACCTAGTTCTCTACTACCTTTTCCATAATCTTTTTCTTTACTTCCTTTTCTTTTTCTTCAATTTCCCTTCCTTCTACACTTTTTAATTCTTCTTGTTCTATTTTCTCCTTCAACGTATGTTGATCCTTCTTGGCTTGTCTTGGTGTTATGAATTTCAAAATTTATTTCATGTCCCTCATGCCTCAAATAAAGGGAACGTTCGTCAAGATTGAGCGTTTTAAAATGAACCCATGCCCATCTCAAAAGAAGATGACAAGAGTTCGTGGGAGCAATATCACATAATTCTTCTTTCACACATTGTCTTGTACTGAATTTGATCCTTGCTTGATTCGGATGAAAGCTTGTAGGTAACTTGAGTTTCTCCACCAATCTTTGGCTTACAACATTGTTGTCGCTTTCGTAAACGAATGCAACTAAACATAGGTGGCCTTCGATTAAACACCTTGTTCTCTACTACCTTTTCCATAATCTTTTTCTTTACTTCCTTTTCTTTTTCTTCAATTTCCCTTCCTTCTGCACTTTATTTTTCTTCTTTTTCTATTCTTTCTTTTTCTATTTTCTCCTTCAACATATGTTGATCCTTCTTGGCTTCTCTTAGTGTCAGAAATTTCAACTTCATTTCATGTCCCTCATGCCTCAAATAAAGGGAACGTTCATCAAGATTGAGCATTGTAAAATGAAGCCATGCCCATATCAAAAGAAGATGACAAGGGTTCGTGGGAGCAGTATCACATAATACTTCTTTCACACATTGTCTTGTACTGAATTTGTTCCTTGCTTGATTCGGATGAAAGCTTGTTGGTAATTTGAGTTTTTCACCAATCTTTGGCTTACAACATTGTTGTCGCTTTCATAAACGAATGCAACTAAACATGGGTGGCCTTCGATTAAACACCTAGTTCTCTACTACCTTTTCCATAATCTTTTTCTTTACTTCCTTTTCTTTTTCTTCAATTTCCCTTCCTTTTACAGTTTATATTTCTTCTTTTTCTATTCTTTCTTTTTCTATTTTCTCCTTCAACGTATGTTGATCCTTCTTGGCTTGTCTTGGTGTTATGAATTTCAAAATTTATTTCATGTCCCTCATGCCTCAAATAAAGGGAACGTTCATCAAGATTGAGCGTTTTAAAATGAACCCATGCCCATCTCAAAAGAAGATGACGAGTTCGTGGGAGCAATATCACATAATTCTTCTTTCACACATTGTCTTGTACTGAATTTGATCCTTGCTTGATTCGGATGAAAGCTTGTAGGTAACTTGAGTTTCTCCACCAATCTTTGGCTTACAACATTGTTGTCGCTTTCGTAAACGAATGCAACTAAACATGGGTGGCCTTCGATTAAACACCTTGTTCTCTACTACCTTTTCCATAATCTTTTTCTTTACTTCCTTTTCTTTTTCTTCAATTTCCCTTCCTTCTGCACTTTATTTTTCTTCTTTTTCTATTCTTTCTTTTTCTATTTTGTCCTTCAACATATGTTGATCCTTCTTGGCTTCTCTTGGTGTCAGAAATTTCAACTTCATTTCATGTCCCTCATGCCTCAAATAAAGGGAACGTTCATCAAGATTGAGCATTGTAAAATGAACCCATGCCCATCTCAAAAGAAGATGACAAGAGTTCGTGGGAGCAGTATCACATAATATTTCTTTCACACATTGTCTTGTACTGAATTTGATCCTTGCTTGATTCGGATGAAAGCTTGTTGGTAATTTGAGTTTTTAACCAATCTTTGGCTTACAACATTGTTGTCGCTTTCATAAACGAATGCAACTAAACATGGGTGGCCTTCGATTAAACACCTAGTTCTCAACTACCTTTTCCATAATCTTTTTGTTTACTTCCTTTTCTTTTTCTTCAATTTCCCTTCCTTCTCCACTTTATTTTTCTTCTTTTTCAATCTTTCTTTTTCTATTTTCTCCTTCAACGTATGTTGATCCTTCTTGGGTTCTCTTGGTGTCAGAAATTTCAACTTCATTTCATGACCCTCATGCCTCAAATAAAGGAACGTTCATCAAGATTGAGCACTGTAAAATTAAGCCATGCCCATCTCAAAAGAAGACCACAAGGGTTCGTGGGAGCAATATCACATAATACTTCTTTCACACATTGTCTTGTACTGAATTTGATCCTTGCTTGATTCGGATGAAAGCTTGTTGGTAATTTGAGTTTTTAACCAATCTTTGGCTTACAACATTGTTGTCGCTTTCATAAACGAATGCAACTAAACACGGGTGGCCTTCGATTAAACACCTAGTTCTCTACTACCTTTTCCATAATCTTTTTCTTTACTTCCTTTTCTTTTTCTTCAATTTCCCTTCCTTTTACAGTTTATATTTCTTCTTTTTCTATTCTTTCTTTTTCTATTTTCTCCTTCAACGTATGTTGATCCTTCTTGGCTTGTCTTGGTGTTATGAATTTCAAAATTTATTTCATGTCCCTCATGCCTCAAATAAAGTGAACATTCATCAAGATTGAGCGTTTTAAAATGAACCCATGCCCATCTCAAAAGAAGATGACAAGAGTTCGTGGGAGCAATATCACATAATATTTCTTTCACACATTGTCTTGTACTGAATTTGATCCTTGCTTGATTCGGATGAAAGCTTGTTGGTAATTTGAGTTTTTAACCAATCTTTGGCTTACAACATTGTTGTCGCTTTCATAAACGAATGCAACTAAACACGGGTGGCCTTCGATTAAACACCTAGTTCTCTACTACCTTTTCCATAATCTTTTTCTTTACTTCCTTTTCTTTTTCTTCAATTTCCCTTCCTTTTACAGTTTATATTTCTTCTTTTTCTATTCTTTCTTTTTCTATTTTCTCCTTCAACGTATGTTGATCCTTCTTGGCTTGTCTTGGTGTTATGAATTTCAAAATTTATTTCATGTCCCTCATGCCTCAAATAAAGTGAACATTCATCAAGATTGAGCGTTTTAAAATGAACCCATGCCCATCTCAAAAGAAGATGACAACAGTTCGTGGGAGCAATATCACATAATACTTCTTTCACACATTGTCCTGTATTGAATTTGATCCTTGCTTGATTCGGATGAAAGCTTGTTGGTAACTTGAGTTTCTCCACCAATCCTTGGCTTACAACATTTTTGTCGCTTTTGTAAATGAATGCAACTAAACATGGGTGGCCTTCGATTAAACACCTTGTTCTCTACTACCTTTTTCATAATCTTTTTCTTTACTTCCTTTTCTTTTTCTTCAATTTCCCTTCCTTCTGCAGTTTATTTTTCTTCTTTTTCAATCTTTCTTTTTCTATTTTCTCCTTCAACGTATGTTGATCCTTCTTGGCTTGTCTTGGTGTCATAAATTTCAACTTCATTTCATGTCCCTCATGCCTCAAATAAAGGGAACGTTCATCAAGATTGAGCGTTTTAAAATGAACCCATGCCCATCGCAAAAGAAGATGACAATGGTTCGTGGGAGCAATATCACATAGTACTTCTTTCACACATTGTCTTGTACTGAATTTGATCCTTGCTTGATTCGGATGAAAGGTTGTTGGTAATTTGAGTTTTTCACCAATCTTTGGCTTACAACATTGTTGTCACTTTCATAAACGAATGCAACTAAACATGGGTGGCCTTTGATTAAACACCTTGTTCTCTACTACCTTTTGCATAATCTTTTTCTTTACTTCCTTTTCTTTTTCTTCAATTTCCCTTCCTTCTAGTGTTTATATTTCTTCTTTTTCTATTCTTTCTTTTTCTATTTTCTCCTTCAACGTATGTTGATCCTTCTTGGCTTGTCTTGGTGTCATGAATTTTAACTTTATTTCATGTTCCTCATGCCTCAAATAAAGGGAACGTTCATCAAGATTGAGCGTTTTAAAATGAACCCATGCCCATCGCAAAAGAAGATGACAATGGTTCGTGGGAGCAATATCACATAGTACTTCTTTCACACATTGTCTTGTACTGAATTTGATCCTTGCTTGATTCGGATGAAAGGTTGTTGGTAATTTGAGTTTTTCACCAATCTTTGGCTTACAACATTGTTGTCACTTTCATAAACGAATGCAACTAAACATGGGTGGCCTTTGATTAAACACCTTGTTCTCTACTACCTTTTGCATAATCTTTTTCTTTACTTCCTTTTCTTTTTCTTCAATTTCCCTTCCTTCTAGTGTTTATATTTCTTCTTTTTCTATTCTTTCTTTTTCTATTTTCTCCTTCAACGTATGTTGATCCTTCTTGGCTTGTCTTGGTGTCATGAATTTCAACTTTATTTCATGTTCCTCATGCCTCAAATAATGGGAACGTTCATCAAGATTGAGCGTTTTAAAATGAACCCATGCCCATCTCAAAAGAAGATGACAAGAGTTCGTGGGAGCAATATCACATAATACTTCTTTGACACATTGTACGGTACTGAATTTGATCCTTGTTTGATTCGGATGAAAGCTTGTAGGTAACTTGAGTTTCTCCACCAATCTTTGGCTTACAACATTGTTGTCGCTTTCGTAAACGAGTGCAACTAAATATGGGTGGCCTTTGATTAACACCTTGTTCTCTACTACCTTTTTCATAATCTTTTTCTTTACTTCCTTTTCTTTTTCTTCAATTTCCCTTCCTTCTGCAGTTTATTTTTCTTCTTTTTCAATCTTTCTTTTTCTATTTTCTCCTTCAACGTATGTTGATCCTTCTTGGCTTCTGTTGGTGTCAGAAATTTCAACTTCATTTCATGCCCCTCATGCCTCAAATAAAGGGAACGTTCATCAAGATTGAGCATTGTAAAATGAAGCCATGCCCATATCAAAAGAAGATGACAAGGGTTCGTGGGAGCAGTATCACATAATACTTCTTTCACACATTGTCTTGTACTGAATTTGTTCCTTGCTTGATTCGGATGAAAGCTTGTTGGTAATTTGAGTTTTTCACCAATCTTTGGCTTACAACATTGTTGTCGCTTTCATAAACGAATGCAACTAAACATGGGTGGCCTTCGATTAAACACCTAGTTCTCTACTACCTTTTCCATAATCTTTTTCTTTACTTCCTTTTCTTTTTCTTCAATTTCCCTTCCTTTTACAATTTATATTTCTTCTTTTTCTATTCTTTCTTTTTCTATTTTCTCCATCAACGTATGTTGATCCTTCTTGGCTTGTCTTGGTGTTATGAATTTCAAAATTTATTTCATGTCCCTCATGCCTCAAATAAAGGGAACGTTAATCAAGATTGAGCGTTTTAAAATGAACCCATGCCCATCTCAAAAGAAGATGACGATTTCGTGGGAGCAATATCACATAATTCTTCTTTCACACATTGTCTTGTACTGAATTTGATCCTTGCTTGATTCGGATGAAAGCTTGTAGGTAACTTGAGTTTCTCCACCAATCTTTGGCTTACAACATTGTTGTCGCTTTCGTAAACGAATGCAACTAAACATGGGTGGCCTTCGATTAAACACCTTGTTCTCTACTACCTTTTCCATAATCTTTTTCTTTACTTCCTTTTCTTTTTCTTCAATTTCCCTTCCTTCTGCACTTTATTTTTCTTCTTTTTCTATTCTTTCTTTTTCTATTTTCTCCTTCAACATATGTTGATCCTTCTTGGCTTCTCTTGGTGTCAGAAATTTCAACTTCATTTCATGTCCCTCATGCCTCAAATAAAGGGAACGTTCATCAAGATTGAGCATTGTAAAATGAAGCCATGCCCATATCAAAAGAAGATGACAAGGGTTCGTGGGAGCAGTATCACATAATATTTCTTTCACACATTGTCTTGTACTGAATTTGATCCTTGCTTGATTCAGATGAAAGCTTGTTGGTAATTTGAGTTTTTAACCAATCTTTGGCTTACAACATTGTTGTCGCTTTCATAAACGAATGCAACTAAACATGGGTGGCCTTCGATTAAACACCTAGTTCTCAACTACCTTTTCCATAATCTTTTTGTTTACTTCCTTTTCTTTTTCTTCAATTTCCCTTCCTTCTCCACTTTATTTTTCTTCTTTTTCAATCTTTCTTTTTCTATTTTCTCCTTCAACGTATGTTGATCCTTCTTGGGTTCTCTTGGTGTCAGAAATTTCAACTTCATTTCATGTCCCTCATGCCTCAAATAAAGGAACGTTCATCAAGATTGAGCACTGTAAAATTAAGCCATGCCAATCTCAAAAGAAGACCACAAGGGTTCGTGGGAGCAATATCACATAATACTTCTTTCACACATTGCCTTGTACTGAATTTGATCCTTGCTTGATTCGGATGAAAGCTTGTTGGTAATTTGAGTTTTTAACCAATCTTTGGCTTACAACATTGTTGTCGCTTTCATAAACGAATGCAACTAAACACGGGTGGCCTTCGATTAAACACCTAGTTCTCTACTACCTTTTCCATAATCTTTTTCTTTACTTCCTTTTCTTTTTCTTCAATTTCCCTTCCTTTTACAGTTTATATTTCTTCTTTTTCTATTCTTTCTTTTTCTATTTTCTCCTTCAACGTATGTTGATCCTTCTTGGCTTGTCTTGGTGTTATGAATTTCAAAATTTATTTCATGTCCCTCATGCCTCAAATAAAGGGAACATTCATCAAGATTGAGCGTTTTAAAATGAACTCGTGCCCATCTCAAAAGAAGATGACAACAGTTCGTGGGAGCAATATCACATAATACTTCTTTCACACATTGTCCTGTATTGAATTTGATCCTTGCTTGATTCGGATGAAAGCTTGTTGGTAACTTGAGTTTCTCCACCAATCCTTGGCTTACAACATTTTTGTCGCTTTTGTAAATGAATGCAACTAAACATGGGTGGCCTTCGATTAAACACCTTGTTCTCTACTACCTTTTTCATAATCTTTTTCTTTACTTCCTTTTCTTTTTCTTCAATTTCCCTTCCTTCTGCAGTTTATTTTTCTTCTTTTTCAATCTTTCTTTTTCTATTTTCTCCTTCAACGTATGTTGATCCTTCTTGGCTTGTCTTGGTGTCATAAATTTCAACTTCATTTCATGTCCCTCATGCCTCAAATAAAGGGAACGTTCATCAAGATTGAGCGTTTTAAAATGAACCCATGCCCATCGCAAAAGAAGATGACAATGGTTCGTGGGAGCAATATCACATAGTACTTCTTTCACACATTGTCTTGTACTGAATTTGATCCTTGCTTGATTCGGATGAAAGGTTGTTGGTAATTTGAGTTTTTCACCAATCTTTGGCTTACAACATTGTTGTCACTTTCATAAACGAATGCAACTAAACATGGGTGGCCTTTGATTAAACACCTTGTTCTCTACTACCTTTTGCATAATCTTTTTCTTTACTTCCTTTTCTTTTTCTTCAATTTCCCTTCCTTCTAGTGTTTATATTTCTTCTTTTTCTATTCTTTCTTTTTCTATTTTCTCCTTCAACGTATGTTGATCCTTCTTGGCTTGTCTTGGTGTCATGAATTTTAACTTTATTTCATGTTCCTCATGCCTCAAATAAAGGGAACGTTCATCAAGATTGAGCGTTTTAAAATGAACCCATGCCCATCGCAAAAGAAGATGACAATGGTTCGTGGGAGCAATATCACATAGTACTTCTTTCACACATTGTCTTGTACTGAATTTGATCCTTGCTTGATTCGGATGAAAGGTTGTTGGTAATTTGAGTTTTTCACCAATCTTTGGCTTACAACATTGTTGTCACTTTCATAAACGAATGCAACTAAACATGGGTGGCCTTTGATTAAACACCTTGTTCTCTACTACCTTTTGCATAATCTTTTTCTTTACTTCCTTTTCTTTTTCTTCAATTTCCCTTCCTTCTAGTGTTTATATTTCTTCTTTTTCTATTCTTTCTTTTTCTATTTTCTCCTTCAACGTATGTTGATCCTTCTTGGCTTGTCTTGGTGTCATGAATTTTAACTTTATTTCATGTTCCTCATGCCTCAAATAATGGGAACGTTCATCAAGATTGAGCGTTTTAAAATGAACCCATGCCCATCTCAAAAGAAGATGACAAGAGTTCGTGGGAGCAATATCACATAATTCTTCTTTCACACATTGTCCTGTACTGAATTTGTTCCTTGCTTGATTCGGATGAAAGCTTGTTGGTAATTTGAGTTTTTCACCAATCTTTGGCTTACAACATTGTTGTCGCTTTCGTAAACGAATGCAACTAATCATGGGTGGCGTTCGATTAAACACCTTTTTCTCTACTACCTTTTCCATAATCTTTTTCTTTACTTCCGTTTCTTTTTCTTCAATTTCCCTTCCTTCTGCAGTTTATTTTTCTTCTTTTACTATTCTTTCTTTTTCTATTTTCTCCTTCAACATATGTTGATCCTTCTTGGCTTGTCCTTGTGTCATAAATTTCAACTTCATTTCATGTCCCTCATTCCTCAAATAAAGGGAACGTTCATCAAGATTGAGCGTTTTAAAATGAACCCATGCCCATCTCAAAAGAAGATGACAAGAGTTCATGGGAGCAATATCACATAATACTTCTGTCACACATTGTCCTGTACGGAATTTGATCCTTGCTTGATTCGGATGAAAGCTTGTAGGTAACTTGAGTTTCTCCACCAATCTTTGGCTTACAACATTGTTGTCGCTTTCATAAAAGAATGCAACTAAACATGGGTGGCGTTCCATTAAACACCTTGTTCTCTACTACATTTTCCATAATCTTTTTCTTTACTTCCTTTTCTTTTTCTTCAATTTCCTTTCCTTCTGTAGTTTATTTTTCTTCTTTTTCTATTCTTTCTTTTTCTATTTTCTCCTTCAACGTATGTTGATCCTTCTTGGCTTGTCCTTGTGTCATAAAGTTCAACTTCATTTCATGTCCCTAATTCCTCAAATAAAAGGAACGTTCATCAAGATTGAGCGTTTTAAAATGAACTCATGCCCATCTCAAAAGAAGATGACAAGAGTTCGTGGGAGCAATATCACATAATACTTCTTTTACACATTGTCCTGTACTGAATTTGATCCTTGCTTGATTCGGATGAAAGCTTGTAGGTAACTTGAGTTTCTCCACCAATCTTTGGCTTACAACATTGTTGTCGCTTTCATAAACGAATGCAACTAAACATGGGTGGCGTTCCATTAAACACCTTGTTCTCTACTCCCTTTTCCATAATCTTTTTCTTTACTTCCTTTTCTTTTTCTTCAATTTCCCTTCCTTCTGTAGTTTATTTTTCTTCTTTTTCTATTCTTTCTTTTTCTATTTTCTCCTTCAACGTATGTTGATCCTTCTTGGCTTGCCTTGTGTCATAAAGTTCAACTTCATTTCAAGTCCCTAATTCCTCAAATAAAGGGAACGTTCATCAAGATTGAGCGTTTTAAAATGAACTCATGCCCATCTCAAAAGAAGATGAGAAGAGTTCGTGGGAGCAATATCACATAATACTTCTTTCACACATTGTCCTGTACTGAATTTGATCCTTGCTTGATTCGGATGAAAGCTTGTTGGTAACTTGAGTTTCTCCACCAATCTTTGGCTTACAACATTGTTGTCGCTTTCATAAACGAATGCAACTAAACATGGGTGGCGTTCCATTAAACACCTTGTTCTCTACTCCCTTTTCCATAATCTTTTTCTTTACTTCCTTTTCTTTTTCTTCAATTTCCCTTCCTTCTGTAGTTTATTTTTCTTCTATTTCTATTCTTTCTTTTTCTATTTTCTCCTTCAACGTATGTTGATCCTTCTTGGCTTGTCCTTGTGTCATAAAGTTCAACTTCATTTCAAGTCCCTAATTCCTCAAATAAAGGGAACGTTCATCAAGATTGAGCGTTTTAAAATGAACTCATGCCCATCTCAAAAGAAGATGAGAAGAGTTCGTGGGAGCAATATCACATAATACTTCTTTCACACATTGTCCTGTACTGAATTTGATCCTTGCTTGATTCGGGTGAAAGCTTGTTGGTAATTTGAGTTTTTCACCAATCTTTGGCTTACAACATTGTTGTCGCTTTCATAAACGAATGCAACTAAACATGGGTGGCCTTCGATTAAACACATTGTGCTCTACTACCTTTTCCATAATCTTTTTCTTTACTTCCTTTTCTTTTTCTTCAATTTCCCTTCCTTCTACAGTTTATATTTCTTCTTTTTCTATTCTTTGTTTTTCTATTTTCTCCTTCAACGTATGTTGATCCTTCTTGGCTTGTCTTGGTGTTATCAATTTCAAAATTTATTTCATGTCCCTCATGCCTCAAATAAAGGGAACATTCATCAAGATTGAGCGTTTTAAAATGAACTCGTGCCCATCTCAAAAGAAGATGACAACAGTTCGTGGGAGCAATATCACATAATACTTCTTTCACACATTGTCCTGTACTGAATTTGATCCTTGCTTGATTCGGATGAAAGCTTGTTGGTAACTTGAGTTTCTCCACCAATCCTTGGCTTACAACATTTTTGTCGCTTTTGTAAATGAATGCAACTAAACATGGGTGGCCTTCGATTAAACACCTTGTTCTCTACTACCTTTTTCATAATCCTTTTCTTTACTTCCTTTTCTTTTTCTTCAATTTCCCTTCCTTCTGCAGTTTATTTTTCTTCTTTTTCAATCTTTCTTTTTCTATTTTCTCCTTCAACGTATGTTGATCCTTCTTGGCTTGTCTTGGTGTCATAAATTTCAACTTCATTTCATGTCCCTCATGCCTCAAATAAAGGGAACGTTCATCAAGATTGAGCGTTTTAAAATGAACCCATGCCCATCTCAAAAGAAGATGACAAGAGTTCGTGGGAGCAATATCACATAATACTTCTTTTACACATTGTCCTGTACTGAATTTGATCCTTGCTTGATTCGGATGAAAGCTTGTAGGTAACTTGAGTTTCTCCACCAATCTTTGGCTTACAACATTGTTGTCGCTTTCATAAACGAATGCAACTAAACATGGGTGGCGTTCCATTAAACACCTTGTTCTCTACTCCCTTTTCCATAATCTTTTTCTTTACTTCCTTTTCTTTTTCTTCAATTTCCCTTCCTTCTGTAGTTTATTTTTCTTCTTTTTCTATTCTTTCTTTTTCTATTTTCTCCTTCAACGTATGTTGATCCTTCTTGGCTTGTCCTTGTGTCATAAAGTTCAACTTCATTTCAAGTCCCTAATTCCTCAAATAAAGGGAACGTTCATCAAGATTGAGCGTTTTAAAATGAACTCATGCCCATCTCAAAAGAAGATGAGAAGAGTTCGTGGGAGCAATATCACATAATACTTCTTTCACACACTGTCCTGTACTGAATTTGATCCTTGCTTGATTCGGATGAAAGCTTGTTGGTAACTTGAGTTTCTCCACCAATCTTTGGCTTACAACATTGTTGTCGCTTTCATAAACGAATGCAACTAAACATGGGTGGCGTTCCATTAAACACCTTGTTCTCTACTCCCTTTTCCATAATCTTTTTCTTTACTTCCTTTTCTTTTTCTTCAATTTCCCTTCCTTCTGTAGTTTATTTTTCTTCTATTTCTATTCTTTCTTTTTCTATTTTCTCCTTCAACGTATGTTGATCCTTCTTGGCTTGTCCTTGTGTCATAAAGTTCAACTTCATTTCAAGTCCCTAATTCCTCAAATAAAGGGAACGTTCATCAAGATTGAGCGTTTTAAAATGAACTCATGCCCATCTCAAAAGAAGATGAGAAGAGTTCGTGGGAGCAATATCACATAATACTTCTTTCACACATTGTCCTGTACTGAATTTGATCCTTGCTTGATTCGGGTGAAAGCTTGTTGGTAATTTGAGTTTTTCACCAATCTTTGGCTTACAACATTGTTGTCGCTTTCATAAACGAATGCAACTAAACATGGGTGGCCTTCGATTAAACACATTGTGCTCTACTACCTTTTCCATAATCTTTTTCTTTACTTCCTTTTCTTTTTCTTCAATTTCCCTTCCTTCTACAGTTTATATTTCTTCTTTTTCTATTCTTTGTTTTTCTATTTTCTCCTTCAACGTATGTTGATCCTTCTTGGCTTGTCTTGGTGTTATCAATTTCAAAATTTATTTCATGTCCCTCATGCCTCAAATAAAGGGAACATTCATCAAGATTGAGCGTTTTAAAATGAACTCGTGCCCATCTCAAAAGAAGATGACAACAGTTCGTGGGAGCAATATCACATAATACTTCTTTCACACATTGTCCTGTACTGAATTTGATCCTTGCTTGATTCGGATGAAAGCTTGTTGGTAACTTGAGTTTCTCCACCAATCCTTGGCTTACAACATTTTTGTCGCTTTTGTAAATGAATGCAACTAAACATGGGTGGCCTTCGATTAAACACCTTGTTCTCTACTACCTTTTTCATAATCCTTTTCTTTACTTCCTTTTCTTTTTCTTCAATTTCCCTTCCTTCTGCAGTTTATTTTTCTTCTTTTTCAATCTTTCTTTTTCTATTTTCTCCTTCAACGTATGTTGATCCTTCTTGGCTTGTCTTGGTGTCATAAATTTCAACTTCATTTCATGTCCCTCATGCCTCAAATAAAGGGAACGTTCATCAAGATTGAGCGTTTTAAAATGAACCCATGCCCATCTCAAAAGAAGATGACAAGAGTTCGTGGGAGCAATATCACATAATACTTCTTTTACACATTGTCCTGTACTGAATTTGATCCTTGCTTGATTCGGATGAAAGCTTGTAGGTAACTTGAGTTTCTCCACCAATCTTTGGCTTACAACATTGTTGTCGCTTTCATAAACGAATGCAACTAAACATGGGTGGCGTTCCATTAAACACCTTGTTCTCTACTCCCTTTTCCATAATCTTTTTCTTTACTTCCTTTTCTTTTTCTTCAATTTCCCTTCCTTCTGTAGTTTATTTTTCTTCTTTTTCTATTCTTTCTTTTTCTATTTTCTCCTTCAACGTATGTTGATCCTTCTTGGCTTGTCCTTGTGTCATAAAGTTCAACTTCATTTCAAGTCCCTAATTCCTCAAATAAAGGGAACGTTCATCAAGATTGAGCGTTTTAAAATGAACTCATGCCCATCTCAAAAGAAGATGAGAAGAGTTCGTGGGAGCAATATCACATAATACTTCTTTCACACACTGTCCTGTACTGAATTTGATCCTTGCTTGATTCGGATGAAAGCTTGTTGGTAACTTGAGTTTCTCCACCAATCTTTGGCTTACAACATTGTTGTCGCTTTCATAAACGAATGCAACTAAACATGGGTGGCGTTCCATTAAACACCTTGTTCTCTACTCCCTTTTCCATAATCTTTTTCTTTACTTCCTTTTCTTTTTCTTCAATTTCCCTTCCTTCTGTAGTTTATTTTTCTTCTATTTCTATTCTTTCTTTTTCTATTTTCTCCTTCAACGTATGTTGATCCTTCTTGGCTTGTCCTTGTGTCATAAAGTTCAACTTCATTTCAAGTCCCTAATTCCTCAAATAAAGGGAACGTTCATCAAGATTGAGCGTTTTAAAATGAACTCATGCCCATCTCAAAAGAAGATGAGAAGAGTTCGTGGGAGCAATATCACATAATACTTCTTTCACACATTGTCCTGTACTGAATTTGATCCTTGCTTGATTCGGGTGAAAGCTTGTTGGTAATTTGAGTTTTTCACCAATCTTTGGCTTACAACATTGTTGTCGCTTTCATAAACGAATGCAACTAAACATGGGTGGCCTTCGATTAAACACATTGTGCTCTACTACCTTTTCCATAATCTTTTTCTTTACTTCCTTTTCTTTTTCTTCAATTTCCCTTCCTTCTACAGTTTATATTTCTTCTTTTTCTATTCTTTGTTTTTCTATTTTCTCCTTCAACGTATGTTGATCCTTCTTGGCTTGTCTTGGTGTTATCAATTTCAAAATTTATTTCATGTCCCTCATGCCTCAAATAAAGGGAACATTCATCAAGATTGAGCGTTTTAAAATGAACTCGTGCCCATCTCAAAAGAAGATGACAACAGTTCGTGGGAGCAATATCACATAATACTTCTTTCACACATTGTCCTGTACTGAATTTGATCCTTGCTTGATTCGGATGAAAGCTTGTTGGTAACTTGAGTTTCTCCACCAATCCTTGGCTTACAACATTTTTGTCGCTTTTGTAAATGAATGCAACTAAACATGGGTGGCCTTCGATTAAACACCTTGTTCTCTACTACCTTTTTCATAATCCTTTTCTTTACTTCCTTTTCTTTTTCTTCAATTTCCCTTCCTTCTGCAGTTTATTTTTCTTCTTTTTCAATCTTTCTTTTTCTATTTTCTCCTTCAACGTATGTTGATCCTTCTTGGCTTGTCTTGGTGTCATAAATTTCAACTTCATTTCATGTCCCTCATGCCTCAAATAAAGGGAACGTTCATCAAGATTGAGCGTTTTAAAATGAACCCATGCCCATCTCAAAAGAAGATGACAATGGTTCGTGGGAGCAATATCACATAATACTTCTTTCACACATTGTCTTGTACTGAATTTGATCCTTGCTTGATTCGGATGAAAGGTTGTTGGTAATTTGAGTTTTTCACCAATCTTTGGCTTACAACATTGTTGTCACTTTCATAAACGAATGCAACTAAACATGGGTGGCCTTTGATTAAACACCTTGTTCTCTACTACCTTTTGCATAATCTTTTTCTTTACTTCCTTTTCTTTTTCTTCAATTTCCCTTCCTTCTAGTGTTTATATTTCTTCTTTTTCTATTCTTTCTTTTTCTATTTTCTCCTTCAACGTATGTTGATCCTTCTTGGCTTGTCTTGGTGTCATGAATTTTAACTTTATTTCATGTTCCTCATGCCTCAAATAATGGGAACGTTCATCAAGATTGAGCGTTTTAAAATGAACCCATGCCCATCTCAAAAGAAGATGACAAGAGTTCGTGGGAGCAATATCACATAATACTTCTTTGACACATTGTACGGTACTGAATTTGATCCTTGTTTGATTCGGATGAAAGCTTGTAGGTAACTTGAGTTTCTCCACCAATCTTTGGCTTACAACATTGTTGTCGCTTTCGTAAACGAATGCAACTAAATATGGGTGGCCTTTGATTAACACCTTGTTCTCTACTACCTTTTTCATAATCTTTTTCTTTACTTCCTTTTCTTTTTCTTCAATTTCCCATCCTTCTGCAGTTTATTTTTCTTCTTTTTCAATCTTTCTTTTTCTATTTTCTCCTTCAACGTATGTTGATCCTTCTTGGCTTCTGTTGGTGTCAGAAATTTCAACTTCATTTCATGTCCCTCATGCCTCAAATAAAGGGAACGTTCATCAAGATTGAGCATTGTAAAATGAAGCCATGCCCATCTCAAAAGAAGATGACAAGGGTTCGTGGGAGCAATATCACATAATACTTCTTTCACACATTGTTTTGTACTGAATTTGATCTTTGCTTGAGTCGGATGAAAGGTTGTTGGTAATTTGAGTTTTTCACCAATCTTTGGCTTAAAACATTGTTGTCGCTTTCATAAACGAATGTAATTAAACATGGGTGGCCTTCGATTAAACACTTTGTTCTCTACTACCTTTTTCATAATCTTTTTCTTCACTTCCTTTTCTTTTTCTTCAATTTCCCTTCCTTCTACAGTTTATATTTCTTCTTTTTCTATTCTTTCTTTTTCTATTTTCTCCTTCATGGTATGTTGATCCTTCTTGGCTTGTCTTAGTGTCATGAATTTAAACTTTATTTCATGTCCCTTATGCCTCAAATAAAGGGAACGTTCATCAAGATTGAGCGTTTTAAAATGAACCCATGCCCATCTCAAAAGAAGATGACAAGAGTTCGTGGGAGCAATATCACATAATACTTCTTTCACACATTGTCCTGTATTGAATTTGATCCTTGCTTGATTCGGATGAAAGCTTGTAGGTAACTTGAGTTTCTCCACCAATCTTTGGCTTACAACATTGTTGTCGCTTTCGTAAACGAATGCAACTAAACATGGGTGGCCTTCGATTAAACTCCTTATTCTCTTCTACCTTTTTCATAATCTTTTTCTTTACTTCCTTTTCTTTTTCTTCAATTTCCCTTCCTTCTGCACTTTATTTTTCTTCTTTTTCAATCTTTCTTTTTCTATTTTCTCCCTCAACGTATGTTGATCCTTCTTGGGTTCTCTTGGTGTCAGAAATTTCAACTTCATTTCATGTCCCTCATGCCTCAAATAAAGGGAACGTTCATCAAGATTGAGCATTGTAAAATGAAGCCATGCCCATCTCAAAAGAAGATGACAAGGGTTCGTGGGAGCAATATCACATAATACTTCTTTCACACATTGTCTTGTACTGAATTTGATCCTTGCTTGATTCGGATGAAAGGTTGTTGGTAATTTGAGTTTTTCACCAATCTTTGGCTTACAACATTGTTGTCGCTTTCATAAACGAATGCAATTAAACATGGGTGGCCTTCGATTAAACACCTTATTCTCTAATACCTTTTCTATAATATTTTTCTTTACTTCCTTTTCTTTTTCTTCAATTTCCCTTCCTTCTACAGTTTATTTTTCTTCTTTTTCTATTTTCTACTTCAACGTATGTTGATCCTTCTTGGCTTGTCTTGGTGTCATGAATTTCAACTTTATTTCATGTCCCTCATGCCTCAAATAAAGGGAACGTTCATCAAGATTGAGCGTTTTAAAATGAACCCATGCCCATCTCAAAAGAAGATGACAAGAGTTCGTGGGAACAATATCACACAATACTTCTTTGACACATTGTACTGTACTGAATTTGATCCTTGCTTGATTCGGATGAAAGGTTGTTGGTAATTTGAGTTTTTCACCAATCTTTGGCGTACAACATTGTTGTCACTTTCATAAACGAATGCAACTAAACATGGGTGGCCTTCGATTAAACACCTTGTTCTTTACTACATTTTCCATAATCTTTTTCTTTACTTCCTTTTCTTTTTCGTCAATTTCCCTTCCTTCTACAGTTTATATTTCTTCTTTTTCTATTCTTTCTTTTTCTATTTTCTCCTTCATAGTATGTTGATCCTTCTTGGCTTGTCTTGGTGTCATGAATTTAAACTTTATTTCATGTCCCTCATGCCTCAAATAAAGGGAACGTTCATCAAGATTGAGCATTTTAAAGTGAACCCATGCCCATCTCAAAAGAAGATGACAAGAGTTCGTGGGAGCAATATCACATAATACTTCTTTCACACATTGTCCTGTACTGAATTTGATCCTTGCTTGATTCGGATGAAAGCTTGTAGGTAACTTGAGTTTCTCCACCAATCTTTGGCTTACAACATTGTTGTCGCTTTCGTAAACGAATGCAACTAAACATGGGTGGCCTTCGATTAAACTCCTTGTTCTATTCTACCTTTTTCATAATCTTTTTCTTTACTTCCTTTTCTTTTTCTTCAATTTCCCTTCCTTCTGCACTTTATTTTTCTTCTTTTTCAATCTTTCTTTTTCTATTTTCTCCTTCAACGTATGTTGATCCTTCTTGGCTTGTCTTGGTGTCATAAATTGCAACTTCATTTCATGTCCCTCATGCCTCAAATAAAAGGAACGTTCATAAAGATTGAGCAATGTAAAATGAAGCCATGCCCATCTCAAAGGAAGATGACAAGGGTTCGTGGGAGCAATATCACATAATACTTCTTTCACACATTGTCTTGTACTGAATTTGATCCTTGCTTGATTCGGATGAAAGGTTGTTGGTAATTTGAGTTTTTCACCAATCTTTGGCTTACAACATTGTTGTCGCTTTCATAAACGAATGCAATTAAACATGGGTGGCCTTCGATTAAACACCTTGTTCTCTACTACCTTTTCCATAATCTTTTTCTTTACTTCCTTTTCTTTTTCTTCAATTTCCCTTCCTTCTGCAGTTTATTTTTCTTCTTTTTCTATTTTCTCCTTCAACGTATGTTGATCCTTCTTGGCTTGTCTTGGTGTCATGAATTTCAACTTTATTTCATGTCCCTCATGCCTCAAATAAAGGGAACGTTCATCAAGATTGAGCGTTTTAAAATGAACCCATGCCCATCTCAAAAGAAGATGACAAGAGTTCGTGGGAGCAATATCACATAATACTTCTTTGACACATTGTACTGTACTGAATTTGATCCTTGTTTGATTCGGATGAAAGCTTGTAGGTAACTTGAGTTTCTCCACCAATCTTTGGCTTACAACATTGTTGTCGCTTTCGTAAACGAATGCAACTAAATATGGGTGGCCTTTGATTAACACCTTGTTCTCTACTACCTTTTTCATAATCTTTTTCTTTACTTCCTTTTCTTTTTCTTCAATTTCCTTTCCTTCTGCACTTTATTTTTCTTCTTTTTCAATCTTTCTTTTTCTATTTTCTCCTTCAACGTATGTTGATCCTTCTTGGCTTCTGTTGGTGTCAGAAATTTCAACTTCATTTCATGTCCCTCATGCCTCAAATAAAGGGAACGTTCACCAAGATTGAGCATTGTAAAATGAAGCCATGCCCATCTCAAACGAAGATGACAAGGGTTCGTGGGAGCAATATCACATAATACTTCTTTCACACATTGTTTTCTACTGAATTTGATCCTTGCTTGAGTCGGATGAAAGGTTGTTGGTAATTTGAGTTTTTCACCAATCTTTGGCTTACAACATTGTTGTCGCTTTCATAAACGAATGCAACTAAACATGGGTGGCCTTCGATTAAACACTTTGTTCTCTACTACCTTTTTCATAATCTTTTTCTTTACTTCCTTTTCTTTTTCTTCAATTTCCCTTCCTTCTACAGTTTATATTTCTTCTTTTTCTATTCTTTCTTTTTCTATTTTCTCCTTCATAGTATGTTGATCCTTCTTGGCTTGTCTTGGTGTCATGAATTTAAACTTTATTTCATGTCCCTCATGCCTCAAATAAAGGGAACGTTCATCAAGATTGAGCGTTTTAAAATGAACCCATGCCCATCTCAAAAGAAGATGACAAGAGTTCGTGGGAGCAATATCACATAATACTTCTTTCACACATTGTCCTGTATTGAATTTGATCCTTGCTTGATTCGGATGAAAGCTTGTAGGTAACTTGAGTTTCTCCACCAATCTTTGGCTTACAACATTGTTGTCGCTTTCGTAAACGAATGCAACTAAACATGGGTGGCCTTCGATTAAACTCCTTGTTCTCTTCTACCTTTTTCATAATCTTTTTCTTTACTTCCTTTTCTTTTTCTTCAATTTCCCTTCCTTCTGCACTTTATTTTTCTTCTTTTTCTATTTTCTCCTTCAACGTATGTTGATCCTTCTTGGCTTGTCTTGGTGTCATGAATTTCAACTTTATTTCATGTCCCTCATGCCTCAAATAAAGGGAACGTTCATCAAGATTGAGCGTTTTAAAATGAACCCATGCCCATCTCAAAAGAAGATGACAAGAGTTCGTGGGAGCAATATCACATAATACTTCTTTGACACATTGTACTGTACTGAATTTGATCCTTGTTTGATTCGGATGAAAGCTTGTAGGTAACTTGAGTTTCTCCACCAATCTTTGGCTTACAACATTGTTGTCGCTTTCGTAAACGAATGCAACTAAATATGGGTGGCCTTTGATTAACACCTTGTTCTCTACTACCTTTTTCATAATCTTTTTCTTTACTTCCTTTTCTTTTTCTTCAATTTCCTTTCCTTCTGCACTTTATTTTTCTTCTTTTTCAATCTTTCTTTTTCTATTTTCTCCTTCAACGTATGTTGATCCTTCTTGGCTTCTGTTGGTGTCAGAAATTTCAACTTCATTTCATGTCCCTCATGCCTCAAATAAAGGGAACGTTCACCAAGATTGAGCATTGTAAAATGAAGCCATGCCCATCTCAAACGAAGATGACAAGGGTTCGTGGGAGCAATATCACATAATACTTCTTTCACACATTGTTTTCTACTGAATTTGATCCTTGCTTGAGTCGGATGAAAGGTTGTTGGTAATTTGAGTTTTTCACCAATCTTTGGCTTACAACATTGTTGTCGCTTTCATAAACGAATGCAACTAAACATGGGTGGCCTTCGATTAAACACTTTGTTCTCTACTACCTTTTTCATAATCTTTTTCTTTACTTCCTTTTCTTTTTCTTCAATTTCCCTTCCTTCTACAGTTTATATTTCTTCTTTTTCTATTCTTTCTTTTTCTATTTTCTCCTTCATAGTATGTTGATCCTTCTTGGCTTGTCTTGGTGTCATGAATTTAAACTTTATTTCATGTCCCTCATGCCTCAAATAAAGGGAACGTTCATCAAGATTGAGCGTTTTAAAATGAACCCATGCCCATCTCAAAAGAAGATGACAAGAGTTCGTGGGAGCAATATCACATAATACTTCTTTCACACATTGTCCTGTATTGAATTTGATCCTTGCTTGATTCGGATGAAAGCTTGTAGGTAACTTGAGTTTCTCCACCAATCTTTGGCTTACAACATTGTTGTCGCTTTCGTAAACGAATGCAACTAAACATGGGTGGCCTTCGATTAAACTCCTTGTTCTCTTCTACCTTTTTCATAATCTTTTTCTTTACTTCCTTTTCTTTTTCTTCAATTTCCCTTCCTTCTGCACTTTATTTTTCTTCTTTTTCTATTTTCTCCTTCAACGTATGTTGATCCTTCTTGGCTTGTCTTGGTGTCATGAATTTCAACTTTATTTCATGTCCCTCATGCCTCAAATAAAGGGAACGTTCATCAAGATTGAGCGTTTTAAAATGAACCCATGCCCATCTCAAAAGAAGATGACAAGAGTTCGTGGGAGCAATATCACATAATACTTCTTTGACACATTGTACTGTACTGAATTTGATCCTTGTTTGATTCGGATGAAAGCTTGTAGGTAACTTGAGTTTCTCCACCAATCTTTGGCTTACAACATTGTTGTCGCTTTCGTAAACGAATGCAACTAAATATGGGTGGCCTTTGATTAACACCTTGTTCTCTACTACCTTTTTCATAATCTTTTTCTTTACTTCCTTTTCTTTTTCTTCAATTTCCTTTCCTTCTGCACTTTATTTTTCTTCTTTTTCAATCTTTCTTTTTCTATTTTCTCCTTCAACGTATGTTGATCCTTCTTGGCTTCTGTTGGTGTCAGAAATTTCAACTTCATTTCATGTCCCTCATGCCTCAAATAAAGGGAACGTTCACCAAGATTGAGCATTGTAAAATGAAGCCATGCCCATCTCAAACGAAGATGACAAGGGTTCGTGGGAGCAATATCACATAATACTTCTTTCACACATTGTTTTCTACTGAATTTGATCCTTGCTTGAGTCGGATGAAAGGTTGTTGGTAATTTGAGTTTTTCACCAATCTTTGGCTTACAACATTGTTGTCGCTTTCATAAACGAATGCAACTAAACATGGGTGGCCTTCGATTAAACACTTTGTTCTCTACTACCTTTTTCATAATCTTTTTCTTTACTTCCTTTTCTTTTTCTTCAATTTCCCTTCCTTCTACAGTTTATATTTCTTCTTTTTCTATTCTTTCTTTTTCTATTTTCTCCTTCATAGTATGTTGATCCTTCTTGGCTTGTCTTGGTGTCATGAATTTAAACTTTATTTCATGTCCCTCATGCCTCAAATAAAGGGAACGTTCATCAAGATTGAGCGTTTTAAAATGAACCCATGCCCATCTCAAAAGAAGATGACAAGAGTTCGTGGGAGCAATATCACATAATACTTCTTTCACACATTGTCCTGTATTGAATTTGATCCTTGCTTGATTCGGATGAAAGCTTGTAGGTAACTTGAGTTTCTCCACCAATCTTTGGCTTACAACATTGTTGTCGCTTTCGTAAACGAATGCAACTAAACATGGGTGGCCTTCGATTAAACTCCTTGTTCTCTTCTACCTTTTTCATAATCTTTTTCTTTACTTCCTTTTCTTTTTCTTCAATTTCCCTTCCTTCTGCAGTTTATTTTTCTTCTTTTTCTATTTTCTCCTTCAACGTATGTTGATCTTTCTTGGCTTGTCTTGGTGTCATGAATTTAAACTTTATTTCATGTCCCTCATGCCTCAAATAAAGGGAACGTTCATCAAGATTGAGCGTTTTAAAATGAACCCATGCCCATCTCAAAAGAAGATGACAAGAGTTCGTGGGAGCAATATCACATAATACTTCTTTCACACATTGTCCTGTATTGAATTTGATCCTTGCTTGATTCGGATGAAAGCTTGTAGGTAACTTGAGTTTCTCCACCAATCTTTGGCTTACAACATTGTTGTCGCTTTCGTAAACGAATGCAACTAAATATGGGTGGCCTTTGATTAACACCTTGTTCTCTACTACCTTTTTCATAATCTTTTTCTTTACTTCCTTTTCTTTTTCTTCAATTTCCTTTCCTTCTGCACTTTATTTTTCTTCTTTTTCAATCTTTCTTTTTCTATTTTCTCCTTCAACGTATGTTGATCCTTCTTGGCTTCTGTTGGTGTCAGAAATTTCAACTTCATTTCATGTCCCTCATGCCTCAAATAAAGGGAACGTTCACCAAGATTGAGCATTGTAAAATGAAGCCATGCCCATCTCAAACGAAGATGACAAGGGTTCGTGGGAGCAATATCACATAATACTTCTTTCACACATTGTTTTCTACTGAATTTGATCCTTGCTTGAGTCGGATGAAAGGTTGTTGGTAATTTGAGTTTTTCACCAATCTTTGGCTTACAACATTGTTGTCGCTTTCATAAACGAATGCAACTAAACATGGGTGGCCTTCGATTAAACACTTTGTTCTCTACTACCTTTTTCATAATCTTTTTCTTTACTTCCTTTTCTTTTTCTTCAATTTCCCTTCCTTCTACAGTTTATATTTCTTCTTTTTCTATTCTTTCTTTTTCTATTTTCTCCTTCATAGTATGTTGATCCTTCTTGGCTTGTCTTGGTGTCATGAATTTAAACTTTATTTCATGTCCCTCATGCCTCAAATAAAGGGAACGTTCATCAAGATTGAGCGTTTTAAAATGAACCCATGCCCATCTCAAAAGAAGATGACAAGAGTTCGTGGGAGCAATATCACATAATACTTCTTTCACACATTGTCCTGTATTGAATTTGATCCTTGCTTGATTCGGATGAAAGCTTGTAGGTAACTTGAGTTTCTCCACCAATCTTTGGCTTACAACATTGTTGTCGCTTTCGTAAACGAATGCAACTAAACATGGGTGGCCTTCGATTAAACTCCTTGTTCTCTTCTACCTTTTTCATAATCTTTTTCTTTACTTCCTTTTCTTTTTCTTCAATTTCCCTTCCTTCTGCACTTTATTTTTCTTCTTTTTCTATTTTCTCCTTCAACGTATGTTGATCCTTCTTGGCTTGTCTTGGTGTCATGAATTTCAACTTTATTTCATGTCCCTCATGCCTCAAATAAAGGGAACGTTCATCAAGATTGAGCGTTTTAAAATGAACCCATGCCCATCTCAAAAGAAGATGACAAGAGTTCGTGGGAGCAATATCACATAATACTTCTTTGACACATTGTACTGTACTGAATTTGATCCTTGTTTGATTCGGATGAAAGCTTGTAGGTAACTTGAGTTTCTCCACCAATCTTTGGCTTACAACATTGTTGTCGCTTTCGTAAACGAATGCAACTAAATATGGGTGGCCTTTGATTAACACCTTGTTCTCTACTACCTTTTTCATAATCTTTTTCTTTACTTCCTTTTCTTTTTCTTCAATTTCCTTTCCTTCTGCACTTTATTTTTCTTCTTTTTCAATCTTTCTTTTTCTATTTTCTCCTTCAACGTATGTTGATCCTTCTTGGCTTCTGTTGGTGTCAGAAATTTCAACTTCATTTCATGTCCCTCATGCCTCAAATAAAGGGAACGTTCACCAAGATTGAGCATTGTAAAATGAAGCCATGCCCATCTCAAACGAAGATGACAAGGGTTCGTGGGAGCAATATCACATAATACTTCTTTCACACATTGTTTTCTACTGAATTTGATCCTTGCTTGAGTCGGATGAAAGGTTGTTGGTAATTTGAGTTTTTCACCAATCTTTGGCTTACAACATTGTTGTCGCTTTCATAAACGAATGCAACTAAACATGGGTGGCCTTCGATTAAACACTTTGTTCTCTACTACCTTTTTCATAATCTTTTTCTTTACTTCCTTTTCTTTTTCTTCAATTTCCCTTCCTTCTACAGTTTATATTTCTTCTTTTTCTATTCTTTCTTTTTCTATTTTCTCCTTCATAGTATGTTGATCCTTCTTGGCTTGTCTTGGTGTCATGAATTTAAACTTTATTTCATGTCCCTCATGCCTCAAATAAAGGGAACGTTCATCAAGATTGAGCGTTTTAAAATGAACCCATGCCCATCTCAAAAGAAGATGACAAGAGTTCGTGGGAGCAATATCACATAATACTTCTTTCACACATTGTCCTGTATTGAATTTGATCCTTGCTTGATTCGGATGAAAGCTTGTAGGTAACTTGAGTTTCTCCACCAATCTTTGGCTTACAACATTGTTGTCGCTTTCGTAAACGAATGCAACTAAATATGGGTGGCCTTTGATTAACACCTTGTTCTCTACTACCTTTTTCATAATCTTTTTCTTTACTTCCTTTTCTTTTTCTTCAATTTCCCTTCCTTCTACAGTTTATATTTCTTCTTTTTCTATTCTTTCTTTTTCTATTTTCTCCTTCATAGTATGTTGATCCTTCTTGGCTTGTCTTGGTGTCATGAATTTAAACTTTATTTCATGTCCCTCATGCCTCAAATAAAGGGAACGTTCATCAAGATTGAGCGTTTTAAAATGAACCCATGCCCATCTCAAAAGAAGATGACAAGAGTTCGTGGGAGCAATATCACATAATACTTCTTTCACACATTGTCCTGTATTGAATTTGATCCTTGCTTGATTCGGATGAAAGCTTGTAGGTAACTTGAGTTTCTCCACCAATCTTTGGCTTACAACATTGTTGTCGCTTTCGTAAACGAATGCAACTAAACATGGGTGGCCTTCGATTAAACTCCTTGTTCTCTTCTACCTTTTTCATAATCTTTTTCTTTACTTCCTTTTCTTTTTCTTCAATTTCCCTTCCTTCTGCAGTTTATTTTTCTTCTTTTTCTATTTTCTCCTTCAACGTATGTTGATCTTTCTTGGCTTGTCTTGGTGTCATGAATTTAAACTTTATTTCATGTCCCTCATGCCTCAAATAAAGGGAACGTTCATCAAGATTGAGCGTTTTAAAATGAACCCATGCCCATCTCAAAAGAAGATGACAAGAGTTCGTGGGAGCAATATCACATAATACTTCTTTCACACATTGTCCTGTATTGAATTTGATCCTTGCTTGATTCGGATGAAAGCTTGTAGGTAACTTGAGTTTCTCCACCAATCTTTGGCTTACAACATTGTTGTCGCTTTCGTAAACGAATGCAACTAAATATGGGTGGCCTTTGATTAACACCTTGTTCTCTACTACCTTTTTCATAATCTTTTTCTTTACTTCCTTTTCTTTTTCTTCAATTTCCTTTCCTTCTGCACTTTATTTTTCTTCTTTTTCAATCTTTCTTTTTCTATTTTCTCCTTCAACGTATGTTGATCCTTCTTGGCTTCTGTTGGTGTCAGAAATTTCAACTTCATTTCATGTCCCTCATGCCTCAAATAAAGGGAACGTTCACCAAGATTGAGCATTGTAAAATGAAGCCATGCCCATCTCAAACGAAGATGACAAGGGTTCGTGGGAGCAATATCACATAATACTTCTTTCACACATTGTTTTCTACTGAATTTGATCCTTGCTTGAGTCGGATGAAAGGTTGTTGGTAATTTGAGTTTTTCACCAATCTTTGGCTTACAACATTGTTGTCGCTTTCATAAACGAATGCAACTAAACATGGGTGGCCTTCGATTAAACACTTTGTTCTCTACTACCTTTTTCATAATCTTTTTCTTTACTTCCTTTTCTTTTTCTTCAATTTCCCTTCCTTCTACAGTTTATATTTCTTCTTTTTCTATTCTTTCTTTTTCTATTTTCTCCTTCATAGTATGTTGATCCTTCTTGGCTTGTCTTGGTGTCATGAATTTAAACTTTATTTCATGTCCCTCATGCCTCAAATAAAGGGAACGTTCATCAAGATTGAGCGTTTTAAAATGAACCCATGCCCATCTCAAAAGAAGATGACAAGAGTTCGTGGGAGCAATATCACATAATACTTCTTTCACACATTGTCCTGTATTGAATTTGATCCTTGCTTGATTCGGATGAAAGCTTGTAGGTAACTTGAGTTTCTCCACCAATCTTTGGCTTACAACATTGTTGTCGCTTTCGTAAACGAATGCAACTAAACATGGGTGGCCTTCGATTAAACTCCTTGTTCTCTTCTACCTTTTTCATAATCTTTTTCTTTACTTCCTTTTCTTTTTCTTCAATTTCCCTTCCTTCTGCACTTTATTTTTCTTCTTTTTCAATCTTTCTTTTTCTATTTTCTCCCTCAACGTATGTTGATCCTTCTTGGGTTCTCTTGGTGTCAGAAATTTCAAGTTCATTTCATGTCCCTCATGCCTCAAATAAAGGGAACGATCATCAAGATTGAGCATTTTAAAATGAACCCATGCCCATCTCAAAAGAAGATGACAAGAGTTCGTGGGAGCAATATCACATAATACTTCTTTCACACATTGTGCTGTATTGAATTTGATCCTTGCTTGATTCGGATGAAAGCTTGTAGGTAACTTGAGTTTCTCCACCAATCTTTGGCTTACAACATTGTTGTCACTTTCATAAACGAATGCAATTAAACATGGGTGGCCTTCGATTAAACACCTTGTTCTCTACTACCTTTTCCATAATCTTTTTCTTTACTTCCTTTTCTTTTTCTTCAATTTCCCTTCCTTCTGCAGTTTATTTTTCTTCTTTTTCTATTTTCTCCTTCAACGTATGTTGATCCTTCTTGGCTTGTCTTGGTGTCATGAATTTCAACTTTATTTCATGTCCCTCGTGCCTCAAATAAAGGGAACGTTCATCAAGATTGAGCGTTTTAAAATGAACCCATGCCCATCTCAAAAGAAGATGACAAGAGTTCGTGGGAGCAATATCACATAATACTTCTTTCACACATTGTACTGTACTGAATTTGATCCTTGCTTGATTCGGATGAAAGGTTGTTGGTAATTTGAGTTTTTCACCAATCTTTGGCTTACAACATTGTTGTCACTTTCATAAACGAATGCAACTAAACATGGGTGGCCTTTGATTAAACACCTTGTTCTCTACTACATTTTCCATAATCTTTTTCTTTACTTCCTTTTCTTTTTCGTCAATTTCCCTTCCTTCTACAGTTTATATTTCTTCTTTTTCTATTCATTCTTTTTCTATTTTCTCCTTCATAGTATGTTGATCCTTCTTGGCTTGTCTTGGTGTCATGAATTTAAACTTTATTTCATGTCCCTCATGCCTCAAATAAAGGGAACGTTCATCAAGATTGAGCATTTTAAAATGAACCCATGCCCATCTCAAAAGAAGATGACAAGAGTTCGTGGGAGCAATATCACATAATACTTCTTTCACACATTGTCCTGTATTGAATTTGATCCTTGCTTGATTCGGATGAAAGCTTGTAGGTAACTTGAGTTTCTCCACCAATCTTTGGCTTACAACATTGTTGTCGCTTTCGTAAACGAATGCAACTAAACATGGGTGGCCTTCGATTAAACTCCTTGTTCTCTTCTACCTTTTTCATAATCTTTTTCTTTACTTCCTTTTCTTTTTCTTCAATTTCCCTTCCTTCTGCACTTTATTTTTCTTCTTTTTCAATCTTACTTTTTCTATTTTCTCCTTCAACGTATGTTGATCCTTCTTGGCTTGTCTTGGTGTCATAAATTGCAACTTCATTTCATGTCCCTCATGCCTCAAATAAAAGGAACGTTCATAAAGATTAGGCAATGTAAAATGAAGCCATGCCCATCTCAAAGGAAGATGACAAGGGTTCGTGGGAGCAATATCACATAATACTTCTTTCACACATTGTCTTGTACTGAATTTGATCCTTGCTTGATTCGGATGAAAGGTTGTTGGTAATTTGAGTTTTTCACCAATCTTTGGCTTACAACATTGTTGTCGCTTTCATAAACGAATGCAATTAAACATGGGTGGCCTTCGATTAAACACCTTGTTCTCTACTACCTTTTCCATAATCTTTATCTTTACTTCCTTTTCTTTTTCTTCAATTTCCCTTCCTTCTGCAGTTTATTTTTCTTCTTTTTCTATTTTCTCCTTCAACGTATGTTGATCCTTCTTGGCTTGTCTTGGTGTCATGAATTTCAACTTTATTTCATGTCCCTCATGCCTCAAATAAAGGGAACGTTCATCAAGATTGAGCGTTTTAAAATGAACCCATGCCCATCTCAAAAGAAGATGACAAGAGTTCGTGGGAGCAATATCACATAATACTTCTTTGACACATTGTACTGTACTGAATTTGATCCTTGTTTGATTCGGATGAAAGCTTGTAGGTAACTTGAGTTTCTCCACCAATCTTTGGCTTACAACATTGTTGTCGCTTTCGTAAACGAATGCAACTAAATATGGGTGGCCTTGGATTAACACCTTGTTCTCTACTACCTTTTTCGTAATCTTTTTCTTCAATTTCCTTTCCTTGTGCACTTTATTTTTCTTCTTTTTCAATCTTTCTTTTTCTGTTTTCTCCTTCTACGTATGTTGATCCTTCTTGGCTTCTGTTGGTGTCAGAAATTTCAACTTCATTTCATGTCCCTCATGCCTCAAATAAAGGGAACGTTCATCAAGATTGAGCATTGTAAAATGAAGCCATGCCCATCTCAAAAGAAGATGACAAGGGTTCGTGGGAGCAATATCACATAATACTTCTTTCACACATTGTTTTCTACTGAATTTGATCCTTGCTTGAGTCGGATGAAAGGTTGTTGGTAATTTGAGTTTTTCACCAATCTTTGGCTTACAACATTGTTGTCGCTTTCATAAACGAATGCAACTAAACATGGGTGGCCTTCGATTAAACACTTTGTTCTCTACTACCTTTTTCATAATCTTTTTCTTTAATTATTTTTCTTTTTCTTCAATTTCCCTTCCTTCTACAGTTTATATTTCTTCTTTTTCTATTCTTTCTTTTTCTATTTTCTCCTTCATAGTATGTTGATCCTTCTTGGCTTGTCTTGGTGTCATGAATTTAAACTTTATTTCATGTCCCTCATGCCTCAAATAAAGGGAACGTTCATCAAGATTGAGCGTTTTAAAATGAACCCATGCCCATCTCAAAAGAAGATGACAAGAGTTCGTGGGAGCAATATCACATAATACTTCTTTGACACATTGTACTGTACTGAATTTGATCCTTGCTGGATTCGGATGAAAGCTTGTAGGTAACTTGAGTTTCTCCACCAATCTTTGGCTTACAACATTGTTGTCGCTTTCGTAAACGAATGCAACTAAACATGGGTGGCCTTCGATTAAACTCCTTATTCTCTTCTACCTTTTTCATAATCTTTTTCTTTACTTCCTTTTCTTTTTCTTCAATTTCCCTTCCTTCTGCACTTTATTTTTCTTCTTTGTCAATCTTTCTTTTTCTATTTTCTCCCTCAACGTATATTGATCCTTCTTGGGTTCTCTTGGTGTCAGAAATTTCAACTTCATTTCATGTCCCTCATGCCTTAAATAAAGGGAACGTTCATCAAGATTGAGCATTGTAAAATGAAGCCATGCCCATCTCAAAAGAAGATGACAAGGGTTCGTGGGAGCAATATCACATAATACTTCTTTCACACATTGTCTTGTACTGAATTTGATCCTTGCTTGATTCGGATGAAAGGTTGTTGGTAATTTGAGTTTTTCACCAATCTTTGGCTTACAACATTGTTGTCGCTTTCATAAACGAATGCAATTAAACATGGGTGGCCTTCGATTAAACACCTTGTTCTCTAATACCTTTTCTATAATATTTTTCTTTACTTCCTTTTCTTTTTCTTCAATTTCCCTTCCTTCTGCAGTTTATTTTTCTTCTTTTTCTATTTTCTACTTCAACGTATGTTGATTCTTCTTGGCTTCTCTTGGTGTCATGAATTTCAACTTTATTTCATGTCCCTCATGCCTCAAATAAAGGGAACGTTCATCAAGATTGAGCGTTTTAAAATGAACCCATGCCCATCTCAAAAGAAGATGACAAGAGTTCGTGGGAGCAATATCACATAATACTTCTTTGACACATTGTACTGTACTGAATTTGATCCTTGCTTGATTCGGATGAAAGGTTGTTGGTAATTTGAGTTTTTCACCAATCTTTGGCTTACAACATTGTTGTCACTTTCATAAACGAATGCAACTAAACATGGGTGGCCTTCGATTAAACTCCTTGTTCTCTACTACATTTTCCATAATCTTTTTCTTTACTTCCTTTTCTTTTTCGTCAATTTCCCTTCCTTCTACAGTTTATATTTCTTCTTTTTCTATTCATTCTTTTTCTATTTTCTCCTTCATAGTATGTTGATCCTTCTTGGCTTGTCTTGGTGTCATGAATTTAAACTTTATTTCATGTCCCTCATGCCTCAAATAAAGGGAACGTTCATCAAGATTGAGCATTTTAAAATGAACCCATGCCCATCTCAAAAGAAGATGACAAGAGTTCGTGGGACCAATATCACATAATACTTCTTTCACACATTGTCCTGTATTGAATTTGATCCTTGCTTGATTCGGATGAAAGCTTGTAGGTAACTTGAGTTTCTCCACCAATCTTTGGCTTACAACATTGTTGTCGCTTTCGTAAACGAATGCAACTAAATATGGGTGGCCTTTGATTAACACCTTGTTCTCTACTACCTTTTTCATAATCTTTTTCTTTACTTCCTTTTCTTTTTCTTCAATTTCCTTTCCTTCTGCACTTTATTTTTCTTCTTTTTCAATCTTTCTTTTTCTATTTTCTCCTTCAACGTATGTTGATCCTTCTTGGCTTCTGTTGGTGTCAGAAATTTCAACTTCATTTCATGTCCCTCATGCCTCAAATAAAGGGAACGTTCACCAAGATTGAGCATTGTAAAATGAAGCCATGCCCATCTCAAACGAAGATGACAAGGGTTCGTGGGAGCAATATCACATAATACTTCTTTCACACATTGTTTTCTACTGAATTTGATCCTTGCTTGAGTCGGATGAAAGGTTGTTGGTAATTTGAGTTTTTCACCAATCTTTGGCTTACAACATTGTTGTCGCTTTCATAAACGAATGCAACTAAACATGGGTGGCCTTCGATTAAACACTTTGTTCTCTACTACCTTTTTCATAATCTTTTTCTTTACTTCCTTTTCTTTTTCTTCAATTTCCCTTCCTTCTACAGTTTATATTTCTTCTTTTTCTATTCTTTCTTTTTCTATTTTCTCCTTCATAGTATGTTGATCCTTCTTGGCTTGTCTTGGTGTCATGAATTTAAACTTTATTTCATGTCCCTCATGCCTCAAATAAAGGGAACGTTCATCAAGATTGAGCGTTTTAAAATGAACCCATGCCCATCTCAAAAGAAGATGACAAGAGTTCGTGGGAGCAATATCACATAATACTTCTTTCACACATTGTCCTGTATTGAATTTGATCCTTGCTTGATTCGGATGAAAGCTTGTAGGTAACTTGAGTTTCTCCACCAATCTTTGGCTTACAACATTGTTGTCGCTTTCGTAAACGAATGCAACTAAACATGGGTGGCCTTCGATTAAACTCCTTGTTCTCTTCTACCTTTTTCATAATCTTTTTCTTTACTTCCTTTTCTTTTTCTTCAATTTCCCTTCCTTCTGCACTTTATTTTTCTTCTTTTTCAATCTTTCTTTTTCTATTTTCTCCCTCAACGTATGTTGATCCTTCTTGGGTTCTCTTGGTGTCAGAAATTTCAAGTTCATTTCATGTCCCTCATGCCTCAAATAAAGGGAACGATCATCAAGATTGAGCATTTTAAAATGAACCCATGCCCATCTCAAAAGAAGATGACAAGAGTTCGTGGGAGCAATATCACATAATACTTCTTTCACACATTGTGCTGTATTGAATTTGATCCTTGCTTGATTCGGATGAAAGCTTGTAGGTAACTTGAGTTTCTCCACCAATCTTTGGCTTACAACATTGTTGTCACTTTCATAAACGAATGCAATTAAACATGGGTGGCCTTCGATTAAACACCTTGTTCTCTACTACCTTTTCCATAATCTTTTTCTTTACTTCCTTTTCTTTTTCTTCAATTTCCCTTCCTTCTGCAGTTTATTTTTCTTCTTTTTCTATTTTCTCCTTCAACGTATGTTGATCCTTCTTGGCTTGTCTTGGTGTCATGAATTTCAACTTTATTTCATGTCCCTCGTGCCTCAAATAAAGGGAACGTTCATCAAGATTGAGCGTTTTAAAATGAACCCATGCCCATCTCAAAAGAAGATGACAAGAGTTCGTGGGAGCAATATCACATAATACTTCTTTCACACATTGTACTGTACTGAATTTGATCCTTGCTTGATTCGGATGAAAGGTTGTTGGTAATTTGAGTTTTTCACCAATCTTTGGCTTACAACATTGTTGTCACTTTCATAAACGAATGCAACTAAACATGGGTGGCCTTTGATTAAACACCTTGTTCTCTACTACATTTTCCATAATCTTTTTCTTTACTTCCTTTTCTTTTTCGTCAATTTCCCTTCCTTCTACAGTTTATATTTCTTCTTTTTCTATTCATTCTTTTTCTATTTTCTCCTTCATAGTATGTTGATCCTTCTTGGCTTGTCTTGGTGTCATGAATTTAAACTTTATTTCATGTCCCTCATGCCTCAAATAAAGGGAACGTTCATCAAGATTGAGCATTTTAAAATGAACCCATGCCCATCTCAAAAGAAGATGACAAGAGTTCGTGGGAGCAATATCACATAATACTTCTTTCACACATTGTCCTGTATTGAATTTGATCCTTGCTTGATTCGGATGAAAGCTTGTAGGTAACTTGAGTTTCTCCACCAATCTTTGGCTTACAACATTGTTGTCGCTTTCGTAAACGAATGCAACTAAACATGGGTGGCCTTCGATTAAACTCCTTGTTCTCTTCTACCTTTTTCATAATCTTTTTCTTTACTTCCTTTTCTTTTTCTTCAATTTCCCTTCCTTCTGCACTTTATTTTTCTTCTTTTTCAATCTTACTTTTTCTATTTTCTCCTTCAACGTATGTTGATCCTTCTTGGCTTGTCTTGGTGTCATAAATTGCAACTTCATTTCATGTCCCTCATGCCTCAAATAAAAGGAACGTTCATAAAGATTAGGCAATGTAAAATGAAGCCATGCCCATCTCAAAGGAAGATGACAAGGGTTCGTGGGAGCAATATCACATAATACTTCTTTCACACATTGTCTTGTACTGAATTTGATCCTTGCTTGATTCGGATGAAAGGTTGTTGGTAATTTGAGTTTTTCACCAATCTTTGGCTTACAACATTGTTGTCGCTTTCATAAACGAATGCAATTAAACATGGGTGGCCTTCGATTAAACACCTTGTTCTCTACTACCTTTTCCATAATCTTTATCTTTACTTCCTTTTCTTTTTCTTCAATTTCCCTTCCTTCTGCAGTTTATTTTTCTTCTTTTTCTATTTTCTCCTTCAACGTATGTTGATCCTTCTTGGCTTGTCTTGGTGTCATGAATTTCAACTTTATTTCATGTCCCTCATGCCTCAAATAAAGGGAACGTTCATCAAGATTGAGCGTTTTAAAATGAACCCATGCCCATCTCAAAAGAAGATGACAAGAGTTCGTGGGAGCAATATCACATAATACTTCTTTGACACATTGTACTGTACTGAATTTGATCCTTGTTTGATTCGGATGAAAGCTTGTAGGTAACTTGAGTTTCTCCACCAATCTTTGGCTTACAACATTGTTGTCGCTTTCGTAAACGAATGCAACTAAATATGGGTGGCCTTGGATTAACACCTTGTTCTCTACTACCTTTTTCGTAATCTTTTTCTTCAATTTCCTTTCCTTGTGCACTTTATTTTTCTTCTTTTTCAATCTTTCTTTTTCTGTTTTCTCCTTCTACGTATGTTGATCCTTCTTGGCTTCTGTTGGTGTCAGAAATTTCAACTTCATTTCATGTCCCTCATGCCTCAAATAAAGGGAACGTTCATCAAGATTGAGCATTGTAAAATGAAGCCATGCCCATCTCAAAAGAAGATGACAAGGGTTCGTGGGAGCAATATCACATAATACTTCTTTCACACATTGTTTTCTACTGAATTTGATCCTTGCTTGAGTCGGATGAAAGGTTGTTGGTAATTTGAGTTTTTCACCAATCTTTGGCTTACAACATTGTTGTCGCTTTCATAAACGAATGCAACTAAACATGGGTGGCCTTCGATTAAACACTTTGTTCTCTACTACCTTTTTCATAATCTTTTTCTTTAATTATTTTTCTTTTTCTTCAATTTCCCTTCCTTCTACAGTTTATATTTCTTCTTTTTCTATTCTTTCTTTTTCTATTTTCTCCTTCATAGTATGTTGATCCTTCTTGGCTTGTCTTGGTGTCATGAATTTAAACTTTATTTCATGTCCCTCATGCCTCAAATAAAGGGAACGTTCATCAAGATTGAGCGTTTTAAAATGAACCCATGCCCATCTCAAAAGAAGATGACAAGAGTTCGTGGGAGCAATATCACATAATACTTCTTTGACACATTGTACTGTACTGAATTTGATCCTTGCTGGATTCGGATGAAAGCTTGTAGGTAACTTGAGTTTCTCCACCAATCTTTGGCTTACAACATTGTTGTCGCTTTCGTAAACGAATGCAACTAAACATGGGTGGCCTTCGATTAAACTCCTTATTCTCTTCTACCTTTTTCATAATCTTTTTCTTTACTTCCTTTTCTTTTTCTTCAATTTCCCTTCCTTCTGCACTTTATTTTTCTTCTTTGTCAATCTTTCTTTTTCTATTTTCTCCCTCAACGTATATTGATCCTTCTTGGGTTCTCTTGGTGTCAGAAATTTCAACTTCATTTCATGTCCCTCATGCCTTAAATAAAGGGAACGTTCATCAAGATTGAGCATTGTAAAATGAAGCCATGCCCATCTCAAAAGAAGATGACAAGGGTTCGTGGGAGCAATATCACATAATACTTCTTTCACACATTGTCTTGTACTGAATTTGATCCTTGCTTGATTCGGATGAAAGGTTGTTGGTAATTTGAGTTTTTCACCAATCTTTGGCTTACAACATTGTTGTCGCTTTCATAAACGAATGCAATTAAACATGGGTGGCCTTCGATTAAACACCTTGTTCTCTAATACCTTTTCTATAATATTTTTCTTTACTTCCTTTTCTTTTTCTTCAATTTCCCTTCCTTCTGCAGTTTATTTTTCTTCTTTTTCTATTTTCTACTTCAACGTATGTTGATTCTTCTTGGCTTCTCTTGGTGTCATGAATTTCAACTTTATTTCATGTCCCTCATGCCTCAAATAAAGGGAACGTTCATCAAGATTGAGCGTTTTAAAATGAACCCATGCCCATCTCAAAAGAAGATGACAAGAGTTCGTGGGAGCAATATCACATAATACTTCTTTGACACATTGTACTGTACTGAATTTGATCCTTGCTTGATTCGGATGAAAGGTTGTTGGTAATTTGAGTTTTTCACCAATCTTTGGCTTACAACATTGTTGTCACTTTCATAAACGAATGCAACTAAACATGGGTGGCCTTTGATTAAACACCTTGTTCTCTACTACATTTTCCATAATCTTTTTCTTTACTTCCTTTTCTTTTTCGTCAATTTCCCTTCCTTCTACAGTTTATATTTCTTCTTTTTCTATTCATTCTTTTTCTATTTTCTCCTTCATAGTATGTTGATCCTTCTTGGCTTGTCTTGGTGTCATGAATTTAAACTTTATTTCATGTCCCTCATGCCTCAAATAAAGGGAACGTTCATCAAGATTGAGCATTTTAAAATGAACCCATGCCCATCTCAAAAGAAGATGACAAGAGTTCGTGGGACCAATATCACATAATACTTCTTTCACACATTGTCCTGTATTGAATTTGATCCTTGCTTGATTCGGATGAAAGCTTGTAGGTAACTTGAGTTTCTCCACCAATCTTTGGCTTACAACATTGTTGTCGCTTTCGTAAACGAATGCAACTAAACATGGGTGGCCTTCGATTAAACTCCTTGTTCTCTTCTACCTTTTTCATAATCTTTTTCTTTACTTCCTTTTCTTTTTCTTCAATTTCCCTTCCTTCTGCACTTTATTTTTCTTCTTTTTCAATCTTTCTTTTTCTATTTTCTCCTTCAACGTATGTTGATCCTTCTTGGCTTGTCTTGGTGTCATAAATTGCAACTTCATTTCATGTCCCTCATGCCTCAAATAAAAGGAACGTTCATAAAGATTGAGCAATGTAAAATGAAGCCATGCCCATCTCAAAGGAAGATGACAAGGGTTCGTGGGAGCAATATCACATAATACTTCTTTCACACATTGTCTTGTACTGAATTTGATCCTTGCTTGATTCGGATGAAAGGTTGTTGGTAATTTGAGTTTTTCACCAATCTTTGGCTTACAACATTGTTGTCGCTTTCATAAACGAATGCAATTAAACATGGGTGGCCTTCGATTAAACACCTTGTTCTCTACTACCTTTTCCATAATCTTTATCTTTACTTCCTTTTCTTTTTCTTCAATTTCCCTTCCTTCTGCAGTTTATTTTTCTTCTTTTTCTATTTTCTCCTTCAACGTATGTTGATCCTTCTTGGCTTGTCTTGGTGTCATGAATTTCAACTTTATTTCATGTCCCTCATGCCTCAAATAAAGGGAACGTTCATCAAGATTGAGCGTTTTAAAATGAACCCATGCCCATCTCAAAAGAAGATGACAAGAGTTCGTGGGAGCAATATCACATAATACTTCTTTGACACATTGTACTGTACTGAATTTGATCCTTGTTTGATTCGGATGAAAGCTTGTAGGTAACTTGAGTTTCTCCACCAATCTTTGGCTTACAACATTGTTGTCGCTTTCGTAAACGAATGCAACTAAATATGGGTGGCCTTGGATTAACACCTTGTTCTCTACTACCTTTTTCGTAATCTTTTTCTTCAATTTCCTTTCCTTGTGCACTTTATTTTTCTTCTTTTTCAATCTTTCTTTTTTTGTTTTCTCCTTCTACGTATGTTGATCCTTCTTGGCTTCTGTTGGTGTCAGAAATTTCAACTTCATTTCATGTCCCTCATGCCTCAAATAAAGGGAACGTTCATCAAGATTGAGCATTGTAAAATGAAGCCATGCCCATCTCAAAAGAAGATGACAAGGGTTCGTGGGAGCAATATCACATAATACTTCTTTCACACATTGTTTTCTACTGAATTTGATCCTTGCTTGAGTCGGATGAAAGGTTGTTGGTAATTTGAGTTTTTCACCAATCTTTGGCTTACAACATTGTTGTCGCTTTCATAAACGAATGCAACTAAACATGGGTGGCCTTCGATTAAACACTTTGTTCTCTACTACCTTTTTCATAATCTTTTTCTTTAATTCCTTTTCTTTTTCTTCAATTTCCCTTCCTTCTACAGTTTATATTTCTTCTTTTTCTATTCTTTCTTTTTCTATTTTCTCCTTCATAGTATGTTGATCCTTCTTGGCTTGTCTTGGTGTCATGAATTTAAACTTTATTTCATGTCCCTCATGCCTCAAATAAAGGGAACGTTCATCAAGATTGAGGGTTTTAAAATGAACCCATGCCCATCTCAAAAGAAGATGACAAGAGTTCGTGGGAGCAATATCACATAATACTTCTTTGACACATTGTACTGTACTGAATTTGATCCTTGCTGGATTCGGATGAAAGCTTGTAGGTAACTTGAGTTTCTCCACCAATCTTTGGCTTACAACATTGTTGTCGCTTTCGTAAACGAATGCAACTAAACATGGGTGGCCTTCGATTAAACTCCTTATTCTCTTCTACCTTTTTCATAATCTTTTTCTTTACTTCCTTTTCTTTTTCTTCAATTTCCCTTCCTTCTGCACTTTATTTTTCTTCTTTGTCAATCTTTCTTTTTCTATTTTCTCCCTCAACGTATATTGATCCTTCTTGGGTTCTCTTGGTGTCAGAAATTTCAACTTCATTTCATGTCCCTCATGCCTTAAATAAAGGGAACGTTCATCAAGATTGAGCATTGTAAAATGAAGCCATGCCCATCTCAAAAGAAGATGACAAGGGTTCGTGGGAGCAATATCACATAATACTTCTTTCACACATTGTCTTGTACTGAATTTGATCCTTGCTTGATTCGGATGAAAGGTTGTTGGTAATTTGAGTTTTTCACCAATCTTTGGCTTACAACATTGTTGTCGCTTTCATAAACGAATGCAATTAAACATGGGTGGCCTTCGATTAAACACCTTGTTCTCTAATACCTTTTCTATAATATTTTTCTTTACTTCCTTTTCTTTTTCTTCAATTTCCCTTCCTTCTGCAGTTTATTTTTCTTCTTTTTCTATTTTCTACTTCAACGTATGTTGATTCTTCTTGGCTTCTCTTGGTGTCATGAATTTCAACTTTATTTCATGTCCCTCATGCCTCAAATAAAGGGAACGTTCATCAAGATTGAGCGTTTTAAAATGAACCCATGCCCATCTCAAAAGAAGATGACAAGAGTTCGTGGGAGCAATATCACATAATACTTCTTTGACACATTGTACTGTACTGAATTTGATCCTTGCTTGATTCGGATGAAAGGTTGTTGGTAATTTGAGTTTTTCACCAATCTTTGGCTTACAACATTGTTGTCACTTTCATAAACGAATGCAACTAAACATGGGTGGCCTTTGATTAAACACCTTGTTCTCTACTACATTTTCCATAATCTTTTTCTTTACTTCCTTTTCTTTTTCGTCAATTTCCCTTCCTTCTACAGTTTATATTTCTTCTTTTTCTATTCATTCTTTTTCTATTTTCTCCTTCATAGTATGTTGATCCTTCTTGGCTTGTCTTGGTGTCATGAATTTAAACTTTATTTCATGTCCCTCATGCCTCAAATAAAGGGAACGTTCATCAAGATTGAGCATTTTAAAATGAACCCATGCCCATCTCAAAAGAAGATGACAAGAGTTCGTGGGAGCAATATCACATAATACTTCTTTCACACATTGTCCTGTATTGAATTTGATCCTTGCTTGATTCGGATGAAAGCTTGTAGGTAACTTGAGTTTCTCCACCAATCTTTGGCTTACAACATTGTTGTCGCTTTCGTAAACGAATGCAACTAAACATGGGTGGCCTTCGATTAAACTCCTTGTTCTCTTCTACCTTTTTCATAATCTTTTTCTTTACTTCCTTTTCTTTTTCTTCAATTTCCCTTCCTTCTGCACTTTATTTTTCTTCTTTTTCAATCTTTCTTTTTCTATTTTCTCCTTCAACGTATGTTGATCCTTCTTGGCTTGTCTTGGTGTCATAAATTGCAACTTCATTTCATGTCCCTCATGCCTCAAATAAAAGGAACGTTCATAAAGATTGAGCAATGTAAAATGAAGCCATGCCCATCTCAAAGGAAGATGACAAGGGTTCGTGGGAGCAATATCACATAATACTTCTTTCACACATTGTCTTGTACTGAATTTGATCCTTGCTTGATTCGGATGAAAGGTTGTTGGTAATTTGAGTTTTTCACCAATCTTTGGCTTACAACATTGTTGTCGCTTTCATAAACGAATGCAATTAAACATGGGTGGCCTTCGATTAAACACCTTGTTCTCTACTACCTTTTCCATAATCTTTATCTTTACTTCCTTTTCTTTTTCTTCAATTTCCCTTCCTTCTGCAGTTTATTTTTCTTCTTTTTCTATTTTCTCCTTCAACGTATGTTGATCCTTCTTGGCTTGTCTTGGTGTCATGAATTTCAACTTTATTTCATGTCCCTCATGCCTCAAATAAAGGGAACGTTCATCAAGATTGAGCGTTTTAAAATGAACCCATGCCCATCTCAAAAGAAGATGACAAGAGTTCGTGGGAGCAATATCACATAATACTTCTTTGACACATTGTACTGTACTGAATTTGATCCTTGTTTGATTCGGATGAAAGCTTGTAGGTAACTTGAGTTTCTCCACCAATCTTTGGCTTACAACATTGTTGTCGCTTTCGTAAACGAATGCAACTAAATATGGGTGGCCTTGGATTAACACCTTGTTCTCTACTACCTTTTTCGTAATCTTTTTCTTCAATTTCCTTTCCTTGTGCACTTTATTTTTCTTCTTTTTCAATCTTTCTTTTTCTGTTTTCTCCTTCTACGTATGTTGATCCTTCTTGGCTTCTGTTGGTGTCAGAAATTTCAACTTCATTTCATGTCCCTCATGCCTCAAATAAAGGGAACGTTCATCAAGATTGAGCATTGTAAAATGAAGCCATGCCCATCTCAAAAGAAGATGACAAGGGTTCGTGGGAGCAATATCACATAATACTTCTTTCACACATTGTTTTCTACTGAATTTGATCCTTGCTTGAGTCGGATGAAAGGTTGTTGGTAATTTGAGTTTTTCACCAATCTTTGGCTTACAACATTGTTGTCGCTTTCATAAACGAATGCAACTAAACATGGGTGGCCTTCGATTAAACACTTTGTTCTCTACTACCTTTTTCATAATCTTTTTCTTTAATTCCTTTTCTTTTTCTTCAATTTCCCTTCCTTCTACAGTTTATATTTCTTCTTTTTCTATTCTTTCTTTTTCTATTTTCTCCTTCATAGTATGTTGATCCTTCTTGGCTTGTCTTGGTGTCATGAATTTAAACTTTATTTCATGTCCCTCATGCCTCAAATAAAGGGAACGTTCATCAAGATTGAGCGTTTTAAAATGAACCCATGCCCATCTCAAAAGAAGATGACAAGAGTTCGTGGGAGCAATATCACATAATACTTCTTTCACACATTGTCCTGTATTGAATTTGATCCTTGCTTGATTCGGATGAAAGCTTGTAGGTAACTTGAGTTTCTCCACCAATCTTTGGCTTACAACATTGTTGTCGCTTTCGTAAACGAATGCAACTAAACATGGGTGGCCTTCGATTAAACTCCTTGTTCTCTTCTACCTTTTTCATAATCTTTTTCTTTACTTCCTTTTCTTTTTCTTCAATTTCCCTTCCTTCTGCACTTTATTTTTCTTCTTTTTCAATCTTTCTTTTTCTATTTTCTCCCTCAACGTATGTTGATCCTTCTTGGGTTCTCTTGGTGTCAGAAATTTCAACTTCATTTCATGTCCCTCATGCCTCAAATAAAGGGAACGTTCATCAAGATTGAGCATTTTAAAATGAACCCATGCCCATCTCAAAAGAAGATGACAAGAGTTCGTGGGAGCAATATCACATAATACTTCTTTCACACATGGTCCTGTATTGAATTTGATCCTTGCTTGATTCGGATGAAAGCTTGTAGGTAACTTGAGTTTCTCCACCAATCTTTGGCTTACAACAGTGGTGTCGCTTTCATAAACGAATGCAATTAAACATGGGTGGCCTTCGATTAAACACCTTGTTCTCTACTACCTTTTCCATAATCTTTTTCTTTACTTCCTTTTCTTTTTCTTCAATTTCCCTTCCTTCTGCAGTTTATTTTTCTTCTTTTTCTATTTTCTCCTTCAACGTATGTTGATCCTTCTTGGCTTGTCTTGGTGTCATGAATTTCAACTTTATTCCATGTCCCTCATGCCTCAAATAAAGGGAACGTTCATCAAGATTGAGCGTTTTAAAATGAACCCATGCCCATCTCAAAAGAAGATGACAAGAGTTCGTGGGAGCAATATCACATAATACTTCTTTGACACATTGTACTGTACTGAATTTGATCCTTGTTTGATTCGGATGAAAGCTTGTAGGTAACTTGAGTTTCTCCACCAATCTTTGGCTTACAACATTGTTGTCGCTTTTGTAAACGGATGCAACTAAATATGGGTGGCCTTGGATTAACACCTTGTTCTCTACTACCGTTTTCATAATCTTTTTCTTCAATTTCCTTTCCTTGTGCACTTTATTTTTCTTCTTTTTCAATCTTTCTTTTTCTGTTTTCTCCTTCTACGTATGTTGATCCTTCTTGGCTTCTGTTGGTGTCAGAAATTTCAACTTCATTTAATGTCCCTCATGCCTCAAATAAAGGGATCGTTCATCAAGATTGAGCATTGTAAAATAAAGCCATGCCCATCTCAAAAGTAGATGACAAGGGTTCGTGGGAGCAATATCACATAATACTTCTTTCACACATTGTTTTCTACTGAATTTGATCCTTGCTTGAGTCGGATGAAAGGTTGTTGGTAATTTGAGTTTTTCACCAATCTTTGGCTTACAACATTGTTGTCGCTTTCATAAACGAATGCAACTAAACATGGGTGGCCTTCGATTAAACACTTTGTTCTCTACTACCTTTTTCATAATCTTTTTCTTTAATTCCTTTTCTTTTTCTTCAATTTCCCTTCCTTCTACAGTTTATATTTCTTCTTTTTCTATTCTTTCTTTTTCTATTTTCTCCTTCATAGTATGTTGATCCTTCTTGGCTTGTCTTGGTGTCATGAATTTAAACTTTATTTCATGTCCCTCATGCCTCAAATAAAGGGAACGTTCATCAAGATTGAGCGTTTTAAAATGAACCCATGCCCATCTCAAAAGAAGATGACAAGAGTTCGTGGGAGCAATATCACATAATACTTCTTTCACAAATTGTCCTGTATTGAATTTGATCCTTGCTTGATTCGGATGAAAGCTTGTAGGTAACTTGAGTTTCTCCACCAATCTTTGGCTTACAACATTGTTGTCGCTTTCGTAAACGAATGCAACTAAACATGGGTGGCCTTCGATTAAACTCCTTGTTCTCTTCTACCTTTTTCATAATCTTTTTCTTTACTTCCTTTTCTTTTTCTTCAATTTCCCTTCCTTCTGCACTTTATTTTTCTTCTTTTTCAATCTTTCTTTTTCTATTTTCTCCCTCAACGTATGTTGATCCTTCTTGGGTTCTCTTGGTGTCAGAAATTTCAACTTCATTTCATGTCCCTCATGCCTCAAATAAAGGGAACGTTCATCAAGATTGAGCATTTTAAAATGAACCCATGCCCATCTTAAAAGAAGATGACAAGAGTTCGTGGGAGCAATATCACATAATACTTCTTTCACACATTGTCCTGTATTGAATTTGATCCTTGCTTGATTCGGATGAAAGCTTGTAGGTAACTTGAGCTTCTCCACCAATCTTTGGCTTACAACATTGTTGTCGCTTTCATAAACGAATGCAATTAAACATGGGTGGCCTTCGATTAAACACCTTGTTCTCTACTACATTTTCCATAATCTTTTTCTTTACTTCCTTTTCTTTTTCTTCAATTTCCCTTCCTTCTGCAGTTTATTTTTCTTCTTTTTCTATTTTCTCCTTCAACGTATGTTGATCCTTCTTGGCTTGTCTTGGTGTCATGAATTTCAACTTTATTTCATGTCCCTCATGCCTCAAATAAAGTGAACGTTCATCAAGATTGAGCGTTTTAAAATGAACCCATGCCCATCTCAAAAGAAGATGACAAGAGTTCGTGGGAGCAATATCACATAATACTTCTTTGACACATTGTACTGTACTGAATTTGATCCTTGTTTGATTCGGATGAAAGCTTGTAGGTAACTTGAGTTTCTCCACCAATCTTTGGCTTACAACATTGTTGTCGCTTTCGTAAACGAATGCAACTAAATATGGGTGGCCTTGGATTAACACCTTGTTCTCTACTACCGTTTTCATAATCTTTTTCTTCAATTTCCTTTCCTTGTGCACTTTATTTTTCTTCTTTTTCAATCTTTCTTTTTCTGTTTTCTCCTTCTACATATGTTGATCCTTCTTGGCTTCTGTTGGTGTCAGAAATTTCAACTTCATTTCATGTCCCTCATGCCTCAAATAAAGGGAACGTTCATCAAGATTGAGCATTGTAAAATGAAGCCATGCCCATCTCAAAAGAAGATGACAAGGGTTCGTGGGAGCAATATCACATAATACTTCTTTCACACATTGTTTTCTACTGAATTTGATCCTTGCTTGAGTCGGATGAAAGGTTGTTGGTAATTTGAGTTTTTCACCAATCTTTGGCTTACAACATTGTTGTCGCTTTCATAAACGAATGCAACTAAACATGGGTGGCCTTCGATTAAACACTTTGTTCTCTACTACCTTTTTCATAATCTTTTTCTTTAATTCCTTTTCTTTTTCTTCAATTTCCCTTCCTTCTACAGTTTATATTTCTTCTTTTTCTATTCTTTCTTTTTCTATTTTCTCCTTCATAGTATGTTGATCCTTCTTGGCTTGTCTTGGTGTCATGAATTTAAACTTTATTTCATGTCCCTCATGCCTCAAATAAAGGGAACGTTCATCAAGATTGAGCGTTTTAAAATGAACCCATGCCCATCTCAAAAGAAGATGACAAGAGTTCGTGGGAGCAATATCACATAATACTTCTTTCACACATTGTCCTGTATTGAATTTGATCCTTGCTTGATTCGGATGAAAGCTTGTAGGTAACTTGAGTTTCTCCACCAATCTTTGGCTTACAACATTGTTGTCGCTTTCGTAAACGAATGCAACTAAACATGGGTGGCCTTCGATTAAACTCCTTGTTCTCTTCTACCTTTTTCATAATCTTTTTCTTTACTTCCTTTTCTTTTTCTTCAATTTCCCTTCCTTCTGCAGTTTATTTTTCTTCTTTTTCTATTTTCTCCTTCAACGTATGTTGATCCTTCTTGGCTTGTCTTGGTGTCATGAATTTCAACTTTATTTCATGTCCCTCATGCCTCAAATAAAGGGAACGTTCATCAAGATTGAGCGTTTTAAAATGAACCCATGCCCATCTCAAAAGAAGATGACAAGAGTTCGTGGGAGCAATATCACATAATACTTCTTTCACACATTGTCCTGTATTGAATTTGATCCTTGCTTGATTCGGATGAAAGCTTGTAGGTAACTTGAGTTTCTCCACCAATCTTTGGCTTACAACATTGTTGTCGCTTTCGTAAACGAATGCAACTAAACATGGGTGGCCTTCGATTAAACTCCTTGTTCTCTTCTACCTTTTTCATAATCTTTTTCTTTACTTCCTTTTCTTTTTCTTCAATTTCCCTTCCTTCTGCACTTTATTTTTCTTCTTTTTCAATCTTTCTTTTTCTATTTTCTCCCTCAACGTATGTTGATCCTTCTTGGGTTCTCTTGGTGTCAAAAATTTCAACTTCATTTCATGTCCCTCATGCCTCAAATAAAGGGAACGTTCATCAAGATTGAGCATTTTAAAATGAACCCATGCCCATCTCAAAAGAAGATGACAAGAGTTCGTGGGAGCAATATCACATAATACTTCTTTCACACATTGTCCTGTATTGAATTTGATCCTTGCTTGATTCGGATGAAAGCTTGTAGGTAACTTGAGTTTCTCCACCAATCTTTGGCTTACAACATTGTTGTCGCTTTCATAAACGAATGCAATTAAACATGGGTGGCCTTCGATTAAACACCTTGTTCTCTACTACCTTTTCCATAATCTTTTTCTTTACTTCCTTTTCTTTTTCTTCAATTTCCCTTCCTTCTGCAGTTTATTTTTCTTCTTTTTCTATTTTCTCCTTCAACGTATGTTGATCCTTCTTGGCTTGTCTTGGTGTCATGAATTTCAACTTTATTTCATGTCCCTCATGCCTCAAATAAAGGGAACGTTCATCAAGATTGAGCGTTTTAAAATGAACCCATGCCCATCTCAAAAGAAGATGACAAGAGTTCGTGGGAGCAATATCACATAATACTTCTTTGACACATTGTACTGTACTGAATTTGATCCTTGCTTGATTCAGATGAAAGCTTGTAGGTAACTTGAGTTTCTCCACCAATCTTTGTGATGAGTGCGTATTTTTGCCCTCATTCAGTGTTTAATTCTGGGTATTTAATTGAATTTGTGTGTTTAAAGATTGATTTAATTGGGATTTCCTATAATTGGGTTTATTGAGCATGAGATACAAAAACATGTTAAAAATAGCTTTTTAGTTGCATAAATTTTCTTTGGATATTTTGAGGTGTGTTAGTGCAGCTGCAGCTAAGTTGAGCTCATTGAGGTGTGGAAATAAATTGATTGAAGCTTCATGACACCTTAAAGATAAATCCAAGAATAAGAAATTATCAAAAGCACAAAAATTCAGGCCAAGCATTGCATGAAGACGACAAGAAAAACTTGGAAAAGTGAAGAAGTTTGGCTAAACCAAGAAGAAAGGAACAAAAAAATTGGACCTTGCGGTTTTCTTTATCTTTATGATAGAAGATAATTTGGGAAAATATATCTTTAGATATTTTATTTGATATTTTTAAATAATTATCTTATTTAATTATATCATAAAATATTAAAAGATAATAACTACCAAATCTTTTTAAATATGACAAGATCTTCTTGAATCTTTTTAGTTCCACAACAAACAAATATATCTTGAAGATATTGGATTATTTAGAAGATAATTTAAGGAGATTGCAAAGGGTTGATTTGGAAAATTAATACAAATATTAATTGGTGATAATTTATCATATATCTTTAAGTAATTAATTAATTTAATTATATTAGATATTGATATTATCAACCAATTATATTTGTCAAATAGTCTATATCTCTCCAAGTATTTTTAAATATTTATATTTATCTTTATTTCAAAAGATATTTGAGAGATTTTAGCAACAGAAAAACCCAGTCTAATTCCTATATAAAGAGACCAAGGGAGAAGCAGAAAAAAAGACAAGCTCGGCACGTCGGAATTTAGGAACCCTTAGGGGGGCCTAATTTCTTTCTCTCTCTTTTCTTCTCTCTATTCTTCTTTTATCTTTATTTTGCATTCATGGAGTTCTAAACTTCTTGGGTTGATTCCATTGTAATTTCATTATGGATTCTGAGGTTAGAATGAATTAATTTCTTTGTTCTTTTTATTATTGTTGAGGTTTTAATTTATCTATGTCTTTTATCTTTGAATCACATAAAAAGTAATGATTTTAAATCTATATGCATGTTGATCAAATGAGTTCAAGGGTTTTTAAATTGAATTGAGACTTTACTTTGATTTTATTTAGAAACTTTCATGTGATTAAATGAGTTTTTACCAATAATTGAGACTTTACTTTGATTAAAGGTATTTACTCTAACGAAAATTAATTGAGACTTTACTTTGATTAATTAAGCTTTTTATTTGGTGAGGAGATAAAAGAATAGACATGATTAGGCATAGTAAAATTTGATTGAGACTGTACTTTGGTTGAATTTACTGTGGATAATCTAAAAGTTCTCACTTTTAATTGAGACTGTACTTTGGTTAAAAGTGAGAACACCAACAAATTCATTGAGACTTTACATTGATTAATTTGTAAATCTACAACAATAATTAATTGAGCAATAATCTTTAGATAACCGATGATGAATCTATTTTGAAAAAGCAATGGAATCAATCTATTTTCTTTACTATTGTTTTTATTTCTTTTTATCTTTTAAATTTTATTTCTATCTTTGTTTATCTGAATCCCCTATATTTTTTATTTTGTTTGACTAACCGCTTTGTATAGTTTTATAAGAACTAATTTGTTAAAAATCAATTCTGTGTTCGTTGGGAGACGACTTTGGGTTACTTTACCCTTACTATTTTGTTGACTACTTTCTTAACAATACTGAAGTTGTTATAGATAAGTAGTATTAATTTGAACGCGTCAACGACAGCGTTATCAAAATACGCACTCATCATACCCACACACTTATCCTTTTGCACTCCTGGGCAAAATTGAGTAATTTCAAAACTTGGTCTGAGGTATTTTATTTCTCATCAACACTGGATCAAAGGAATGAACATCATTGGAGACAAATCAATCTTCTAGAAATCAAATTATTATGTATATACAAACGGAAAGGTTCTATTTTTCACACATGAGTTAATCTTTTGAATTCACAAGACAATCAATTATGAAAGAAAGCACTGAAGTTAAATGTGTATTTTCTCACCAAAATTCTCTCAAGTGTTTTGGCTTGTGTTTTCACTCAAAATACTCATGTAAGTAAACTCTCATAATACTTAACAAGACTCTAATATTCACAAACTTTCAGAAAATATGCATTCAAAGATCATGAGGACTTTTCACAGGTTATAATGGGGCTAAGGCAAAGGTAGGAAAAATTTTAAGATTTTTGGGTTTTTGAAATTAAAATATAGAAAGAATAATGGAGCATAATTTCAAAAACAACTCTTTTTCGTTTATTGCTTTGTTGCTCTCTCTTTTTTTTAGAAAGCAATTATTTCAACACTTTTTCATCAACAATTTTTCCTTTTGCCATTTTTATTAATTTGTGGGTGAGGTACTCACCCACACACTTTATTCCTCAACCATTCCTGAACATAATCCATTAGCTCCTTCTTTCTTCCTAAGGTAGAATATGGTCTTTTTCTTTTCAAGGTTATGCAATAGGCTTAAAACAAGAAAAAGAGGTTTAAAGCTCAAAGGGGCTACCAATGGATTAATATCAAGGTGGGCTTATTTGGCCAAGTAGCTAAAAACAAGAAATGCCTCAGTCATATCAAATCATGCATATTCACCTAAGATGCAAAACAAAAGACTCAAGCTAAACATTTGAGTATAAACAAACATGAGCAAGTCACTCAAGAAAAAAATAGGAATGACATATGGCAATTCATCCTTTACATTAAGGCTCAAGACTCACAAGGTCAATTCTTTCACAAAAGATTTAATCAAGAAATTCTCAAATCAACTCAATTAGAAATTCATAGAAACAAACCACTCATATCAACATGACTTTTATTTTTCCAGAATTATGATCATCCCAATTATTGAATCAACTCCTAAAAATTCAATGTCAATATGTTTTATTGAAAGCAGGGAAATATTTTTGGTGGATTTCTTATGAGACATTGTTTAAAAGTTTCACTTAGTAAAAAGTTAATACTTTCACAATTTTCTCAAAAATAAATCACAATTTTTTTCTTTTTAAATGAAAACAAAAACAAAAAATTGAAAAACATAAAAAAGAAAAAAAAAATCCTAGCTACAGTTTGTCTCCCCCTCACTTATTTCAAAAAAAAACTGTCCTTGATGGACTTATTTTGGGGAGGAAACGGAAATTTTTTTTGATTTCTGGCTCAATCTGGCCATATGTCAAAATTTATTTTCTTTAATTTTATAAAGTACAAGTCAGCTTGTACCATTTTTTTAATTTTTACTTTTTGAAGTTTATGAAAACTAAAAACAAAAAAACATATTTTTGAAATTTTTTTATATTTCTTATTAAAATTAAAAACAGAAACAAAAAACAAACATGCATGCAAATTAAATGTTCTATCAACAATGATTTCAAAAGAATTTGAATCTAAGTTTTTTACCTGTTGTAGCAACCTTTCTTCTCTTTCTGCAGCCATGTCAACAAAGATAACCACTGAAAACTTATTTGCATCATTCACATCAACAAACTTGATGTGTGGAGTGTGTGGCTTCAACTCAACTTGAGCATCATCAAGTGCATTCAGATTGTTAACAGGATCATCAGTAATCCTCATAATCTCACCTTGTGAGCAAAAATCTGCACTTGAAGTAGTTGAATTTGCTGCTTCATTATTAACCAAGTCAGTTGCAATAGTAGATGCTTCAGCTGCATCTTCGAATATTGTTGGCTCTTCAACTGCACTTGGTTCCTCCATTGTATTGTTCTCACAACTTTGCTCTTGAAAATGATCATTTGTACTCATATCCTCATCAACGGGTACAACTTTATATTCACATTGAGCATCGTCAACATATCCATCAATAGATATGTTTGTGTGAGAATCTTTAATTTCTTCATCAGCAACATCTTTAGCAAAATTGATATGTCCATCAGTAGACATATTACTATGACAATCATTATATCCATCACTAGATATATCAATGTGAAGTGATTCCGCTATTGGTTTTTCAGACTGATTTTGCAAGCTTTGTGTGGCGGCATTCATCATCTCTTTTTGATCTATCTGATTCATCTTCATCATTTCAGTCATCATTTTCATCATATCTTCCAAAGTGACCTTTCTAACTGTGTCATTCATTAGCTGACTTAAATCTTCAGACATTTGTTCAGCTCTGATGGCCAGCTTCAGAAGCACATCTTTGATTTCATGACGAAGTTTGTTAAAATCTGGATTTTCAGGAAATCTCTGATGGGGTTGAGGGGTGGTATTAACAGTTACAAGTAATTCTATGAAGTTGTTCTTACTTGCATCCCTCAACATATCAGATAGTATTTGCTTATTTTCGTACCACTCTTGCTCAATATTTCTGTATCTTTGATCAACTCGCAACCTTTCATCCATGGACTCTAATTTCTCTATAACTTCGCCCATTAGTATCATAACTTCTTTGTAGGATGGTCCATTGGTTACTTCAACTTGCTGTGGTGGTATATATTGTTGCTGAACACTATTTGGAACATATGGTTGCTGAGGTGGACACTCAGAATATGGTTGTTGCTCATATCCCAAAAAAGATGATCTAGGATATAGATCATTAAATTGTCGTAAAGTTAACCCACTTGTATCAGGTGTAGAAGTAGGTGTGACAATTTGTTGCTGAAAATCACGTGGTTGCTGTGGATAGTAATCATAATTCACTTGAAAATCACACAGTTGATTATTTTCATATGAAAAATTATTTTGCATTTTTGAAAGAGGTTTTCTGAAAAGAGATAAGTTGAAAGCTTGTTGAGTAGACTTCCAGGAAAGAGAGGTGCGTCTCAATGGACAACTTAAGTACCTTATCTTTCCTTAGCCAAAGTTTTTCCCAACTAGTTTCACAAATTTCCCAACAAAATTCCTCAAACAAAAATTACGCTTAAAAAAATAACTAAATAAAATAAAATTAAATAACTAAAGAAAATTAAAAAAAATGTTAGAATAAAAATTGAGAAAAGAAAATGTTAGTGATAAACAAAAAAATAAAAATAAAAATAAAACAAAAATAAGAATAATAAATAAAATCAAAAGAATAAAAATAAAAATAAGAACTAAAATGATAAAAATTCTAACCGTGTTCCCCAGCAACGGCGCCAAATTTGATAACGCTGTCGTTGACGCGTTCAAATTAATACTACTTATCTATAACAACTTCAGTATTGTTAAGAAAGTAGTCAACAAAATAGTAAGGGTAAAGTAACCCAAAGTCGTCTCCCAACGAACACAGAATTGATTTTTAACAAATTAGTTCTTATAAAACTATACAAAGCGGTTAGTCAAACAAAATAAAAAATATAGGGGATTCAGATAAACAAAGATAGAAATAAAATTTAAAAGATAAAAAGAAATAAAAACAATAGTAAAGAAAATAGATTGATTCCATTGCTTTTTCAAAATAGATTCATCATCGGTTATCTAAAGATTATTGCTCAATTAATTATTGTTGTAGATTTACAAATTAATCAATGTAAAGTCTCAATGAATTTGTTGGTGTTCTCACTTTTAACCAAAGTACAGTCTCAATTAAAAGTGAGAACTTTTAGATTATCCACAGTAAATTCAACCAAAGTACAGTCTCAATCAAATTTTACTATGCCTAATCATGTCTATTCTTTTATCTCCTCACCAAATAAAAAGCTTAATTAATCAAAGTAAAGTCTCAATTAATTTTCGTTAGAGTAAATACCTTTAATCAAAGTAAAGTCTCAATTATTGGTAAAAACTCATTTAATCACATGAAAGTTTCTAAATAAAATCAAAGTAAAGTCTCAATTCAATTTAAAAACCCTTGAACTCATTTGATCAACATGCATATAGATTTAAAATCATTACTTTTTATGTGATTCAAAGATAAAAGACATAGATAAATTAAAACCTCAACAATAATAAAAAGAACAAAGAAATTAATTCATTCTAACCTCAGAATCCATAATGAAATTACAATGGAATCAACCCAAGAAGTTTAGAACTCCATGAATGCAAAATAAAGATAAAAGAAGAATAGAGAGAAGAAAAGAGAGAGAAAGAAATTAGGCCCCCCTAAGGGTTCCTAAATTCCGACGTGCCGAGCTTGTCTTTTTTTCTGCTTCTCCCTTGGTCTCTTTATATAGGAATTAGACTGGGTTTTTCTGTTGCTAAAATCTCTCAAATATCTTTTGAAATAAAGATAAATATAAATATTTAAAAATACTTGGAGAGATATAGACTATTTGACAAATATAATTGGTTGATAATATCAATATCTAATATAATTAAATTAATTAATTACTTAAAGATATATGATAAATTATCACCAATTAATATTTGTATTAATTTTCCAAATCAACCCTTTGCAATCTCCTTAAATTATCTTCTAAATAATCCAATATCTTCAAGATATATTTGTTTGTTGTGGAACTAAAAAGATTCAAGAAGATCTTGTCATATTTAAAAAGATTTGGTAGTTATTATCTTTTAATATTTTATGATATAATTAAATAAGATAATTATTTAAAAATATCAAATAAAATATCTAAAGATATATTTTCCCAAATTATCTTCTATCATAAAGATAAAGAAAACCGCAAGGTCCAATTTTTTTGTTCCTTTCTTCTTAGTTTAGCCAAACTTCTTCACTTTTCCAAGTTTTTCTTGTCGTCTTCATGCAATGCTTGGCCTGAATTTTTGTGCTTTTGATAATTTCTTATTCTTGGATTTATCTTTAAGGTGTCATGAAGCTTCAATCAATTTATTTCCACACCTCAATGAGCTCAACTTAGCTGCAGCTGCACTAACACACCTCAAAATATCCAAAGAAAATTTATGCAACTAAAAAGCTATTTTTAACATGTTTTTGTATCTCATGCTCAATAAACCCAATTATAGGAAATCCCAATTAAATCAATCTTTAAACACACAAATTCAATTAAATACCCAGAATTAAACACTGAATGAGGGCAAAAATACGCACTCATCACTTTGGCTTACAACATTGTTGTCGCTTTCGTAAACGAATGCAACTAAACATGGGTGGCCTTTGATTAAACTCCTTGTTCTCTTCTACCTTTTTCATAATCTTTTTCTTTACTTCCTTTTCTTTTTCTTCAATTTCCCTTCCTTCTGCACTTTATTTTTCTTCTTTTTCAATCTTTCTTTTTCTATTTTCTCCTTCAACGTATGTTGATCCTTCTTGGCTTCTCTTCGTGTCAGAAATTTCAACTTCATTTCATGTCCCTCATGCCTCAAATAAAGGGAACGTTCATCAAGATTGAGCATTGTAAAATGAAGCCATGCCCATATCAAAAGAAGACGACAAGGGTTCGTGGGAGCAATATCACATAATACTTCTTTCACACATTGTCTTGTACTGAATTTGATCCTTGCTTGATTCGGATGAAAGGTTGTTGGTAATTTGAGTTTTTCACCAATCTTTGGCTTACAACATTGTTGTCGCTTTCATAAACGAATGCAATTAAACATGGGTGGCCTTCGATTAAACACCTTGTTCTCTACTACCTTTTCCATAATCTTTTTCTTTACTTCCTTTTCTTTTTCTTCAATTTCCCTTCCTTCTGCAGTTTATTTTTCTTCTTTTTCTATTTTCTCCTTCAACGTATGTTGATCCTTCTTGGCTTGTCTTGGTGTCATGAATTTCAACTTTATTTCATGTCCCTCATGCCTCAAATAAAGGGAACGTTCATCAAGATTGAGCGTTTTAAAATGAACCCATGCCCATCTCAAAAGAAGATGACAAGAGTTCGTGGGAGCAATATCACATAATACTTCTTTGACACATTGTACTGTACTGAATTTGATCCTTGCTTGATTCAGATGAAAGCTTGTAGGTAACTTGAGTTTCTCCACCAATCTTTGGCTTACAACATTGTTGTCACTTTCGTAAACGAATGCAACTAAACATGGGTGGCCTTTGATTAAACTCCTTGTTCTCTTCTACCTTTTTCATAATCTTTTTCTTTACTTCCTTTTCTTTTTCTTCAATTTCCCTTCCTTCTGCACTTTATTTTTCTTCTTTTTCAATCTTTCTTTTTCTATTTTCTCCTTCAACGTATGTTGATCCTTCTTGGCTTCTCTTCGTGTCAGAAATTTCAACTTCATTTCATGTCCCTCATGCCTCAAATAAAGGGAACGTTCATCAAGATTGAGCATTGTAAAATGAAGCCATGCCCATATCAAAAGAAGACGACAAGGGTTCGTGGGAGCAATATCACATAATACTTCTTTCACACATTGTCTTGTACTGAATTTGATCCTTGCTTGATTCGGATGAAAGGTTGTTGGTAATTTGAGTTTTTCACCAATCTTTGGCTTACAACATTGTTGTCGCTTTCATAAACGAATGCAATTAAACATGGGTGGCCTTCGATTAAACACTTTGTTCTCTACTACCTTTTTCATAATCTTTTTCTTTACTTCCTTTTCTTTTTCTTCAATTTCCCTTCCTTCTACAGTTTATATTTCTTCTTTTTCTATTCTTTCTTTTTCTATTTTCTCCTTCATAGTATGTTGATCCTTCTTGGCTTGTCTTGGTGTCATGAATTTAAACTTTATTTCATGTCCCTCATGCCTCAAATAAAGGGAACGTTCATCAAGATTGAGCGTTTTAAAATGAACCCATGCCCATCTCAAAAGAAGATGACAAGAGTTCGTGGGAGCAATATCACACAATACTTCTTTCACACATTGTCCTGTATTGAATTTGATCCTTGCTTGATTCGGATGAAAGCTTGTAGGTAACTTGAGTTTCTCCACCAATCTTTGGCTTACAACATTGTTGTCGCTTTCGTAAACGAATGCAACTAAACATGGGTGGCCTTCGATTAAACCCCTTGTTCTCTTCTACCTTTTTCATAATCTTTTTCTTTACTTCCTTTTCTTTTTCTTCAATTTCCCTTCCTTCTGCACTTTATTTTTCTTCTTTTTCAATCTTTCTTTTTCTATTTTCTCCCTCAACGTATGTTGATCCTTCTTGGGTTCTCTTGGTGTCAGAAATTTCAACTTCATTTCATGTCCCTCATGCCTCAAATAAAGGGAACGTTCATCAAGATTGAGCGTTTTAAAATGAACCCATGCCCATCTCAAAAGAAGATGACAAGAGTTCGTGGGAGCAATATCACATAATACTTCTTTCACACATTGTCCTGTATTGAATTTGATCCTTGCTTGATTCGGATGAAAGCTTGTAGGTAACTTGAGTTTCTCCACCAATCTTTGGCTTACAACATTGTTGTCGCTTTCATAAACGAATGCAATTAAACATGGGTGGCCTTCGATTAAACACCTTGTTCTCTACTACCTTTTCCATAATCTTTTTCTTTACTTCCTTTTCTTTTTCTTCAATTTCATTTCCTTCTGCAGTTTATTTTTCTTCTTTTTCTATTTTCTCCTTCAACGTATGTTGATCCTTCTTGGCTTCTCTTGGTGTCATAAATTTCAACGTCATTTCATGTCCCTCATGCCTCAAATAAAGGGAACGTTCATCAAGATTGAGCATTATAAAATGAAGTCAGTCCCTTCTCCAAAGAAGATGACAAGGGTTCGTGGGAGCAATATCATGATGAAGGATTGACCCCAACCAAGGATGAAGGCACATGCTTAAGAAGACTAAGCATGTTTAGAAAGGAAGTTCACTAATCCTTCATCCCTTTTCATTTGTGTTTATTATTTTTGATTCCCAAAGTTGACTTAGTTGAATCAACTTTAGTTGACTTGTTGACCTTTGACTAGGTTTGACTTATTGACTATAGTTGACTTGACTTAAGCCAACATGCTAATCTATGTTTATTTGCTTTGTAGGTTAATTAGGAGTAAGAAAGCAATGCTAGGTGGCGCATGGTGATTGGGGAGCATAAATGATGTGGAAGAGAGAGTAAAGCAAAGGCATAAAGCATAAAGTAAAAGGCATGAAGCAAGTGTACCTATGTACCTTTGGTCTCCTTTGTTTTTAGCACTCTTTGGCCACTTTTTGGAGACATATGAGACACATTCTTTGTCTCCTTTTGTGCTAGAACGAAATTAGCCTTGCACACACCATAGCTAGCTCTTTTGTCTCTCATTTTTTGTAACCTTATTTGACCTAATTTCTAGAAGCTAGGGTTAGGTTTTTGTAGAGACATCCTTAGGTATCTTTTATTTGCTTAGAGACCCCTAAACTCTTCTATATAAGGGGTGCTCCTAGACATGTGAAAGGGTTGAACATTTTGAAGTAAAAACACTCTTGTGTCTCAACCATTTGTGAGAGTTTCCTCCCTTGGGAGTGAAACTTTTAAGCCTTATCTTGCATAGCAAGTGGCGGCACACATCCACTCATCTTCAAGGTTGCCATGGCTTCTAGCCTAGCCTTGTAGTGGCGTGCTTCTCACATTTTTACCATTTCTTTCCTTTTCATTTTATGTCTTCTTCTTCCTTTAATTGTTCTTGGTTTTCTATGGTTTATGTGCTTTCCATTTCCTTTTTGTTTTGAATCAATCCATTATCTTCTTCTCTTGAGTTTTGTGAAAGGAACCTTCACATCTAGATAGCTTGCTATCTTAATGTCCAGTGGGGATTTCACTTAGCTTTCTTAATCAACTCACACCATATTCAATAATCTTAAAAAGGAACAAGATAATCCTTCATCATATCACATAATACTTCTTTCACACATTGTCTTGTACTGATTTTGATCCTTGCTTGATTCGGATCAAAGCTTGTTGGTAACTTGAGTTTCTCCACCAATCTTTGGCTTACAACATTGATGTCGCTTTCGTAAATGAATGCAACTAAACATGGGTGGCCTTCGATTAAACACCTTGTTCTCTACTACCTTTTTCCTAATCTTTTTCTTTACTTCCTTTTCTTTTTCTTCAATTTCCCTTCCTTCTGCAGTTTATTTTTCTTCTTTTTCAATCTTTCTTTTTCTATTTTCTCCATCAACGTATGTTGATCCTTCTTGGCTTCTGTTCGTGTCAGAAATTTCAACTTCATTTCATGTCCCTCATGCCTCAAATAAAGGGAACGTTCATCAAGATTGAGCATTGTAAAATGAAGCCATGCCCATCTCAAAAGAAGATGACAAGGGTTCGTGGGAGCAATATCACATAATACTTCTTTCACACATTGTTTTCTACTGAATTTGATCCTTGCTTGAGTCGGATGAAAGGTTGTTGGTAATTTGAGTTTTTCACCAATCTTTGGCTTACAACATTGTTGTCGCTTTCATAAACGAATGCAACTAAACATGGGTGGCCTTCGATTAAACACTTTGTTCTCTACTACCTTTTTCATAATCTTTTTCTTTACTTCCTTTTCTTTTTCTTCAATTTCCCTTCCTTCTACAGTTTATATTTCTTCTTTTTCTATTCTTTCTTTTTCTATTTTCTCCTTCATAGTATGTTGATCCTTCTTGGCTTGTCTTGGTGTCATGAATTTAAACTTTATTTCATGTCCCTCATGCCTCAAATAAAGGGAACGTTCATCAAGATTGAGCGTTTTAAAATGAACCCATGCCCATCTCAAAAGAAGATGACAAGAGTTCGTGGGAGCAATATCACACAATACTTCTTTCACACATTGTCCTGTATTGAATTTGATCCTTGCTTGATTCGGATGAAAGCTTGTAGGTAACTTGAGTTTCTCCACCAATCTTTGGCTTACAACATTGTTGTCGCTTTCGTAAACGAATGCAACTAAACATGGGTGGCCTTCGATTAAACCCCTTGTTCTCTTCTACCTTTTTCATAATCTTTTTCTTTACTTCCTTTTCTTTTTCTTCAATTTCCCTTCCTTCTGCACTTTATTTTTCTTCTTTTTCAATCTTTCTTTTTCTATTTTCTCCCTCAACGTATGTTGATCCTTCTTGGGTTCTCTTGGTGTCAGAAATTTCAACTTCATTTCATGTCCCTCATGCCTCAAATAAAGGGAACGTTCATCAAGATTGAGCGTTTTAAAATGAACCCATGCCCATCTCAAAAGAAGATGATAAGAGTTCGTGGGAGCAATATCACATAATACTTCTTTCACACATTGTCCTGTATTGAATTTGATCCTTGCTTGATTCGGATGAAAGCTTGTAGGTAACTTGAGTTTCTCCACCAATCTTTGGCTTACAACATTGTTGTCGCTTTCATAAACGAATGCAATTAAACATGGGTGGCCTTCGATTAAACACCTTGTTCTCTACTACCTTTTCCATAATCTTTTTCTTTACTTCCTTTTCTTTTTCTTCAATTTCATTTCCTTCTGCAGTTTATTTTTCTTCTTTTTCTATTTTCTCCTTCAACGTATGTTGATCCTTCTTGGCTTCTCTTGGTGTCATAAATTTCAACGTCATTTCATGTCCCTCATGCCTCAAATAAAGGGAACGTTCATCAAGATTGAGCATTATAAAATGAAGTCAGTCCCATCTCCAAAGAAGATGACAAGGGTTCGTGGGAGCAATATCATGATGAAGGATTGACCCCAACCAAGGATGAAGGCACATGCTTAAGAAGACTAAGCATGTTTAGAAAGGAAGTTCACTAATCCTTCATCCCTTTTCATTTGTGTTTATTATTTTTGATTCCCAAAGTTGACTTAGTTGAATCAACTTTAGTTGACTTGTTGACCTTTGACTAGGTTTGACTTATTGACTATAGTTGACTTGACTTAAGCCAACATGCTAATCTATGTTTATTTGCTTTGTAGGTTAATTAGGAGTAAGAAAGCAATGCTAGGTGGCGCATGGTGATTGGGGAGCATAAATGATGTGGAAGAGAGAGTAAAGCAATGGCATAAAGCATAAAGTAAAAGGCATGAAGCAAGTGTACCTATGTACCTTTGGTCTCCTTTGTTTTTAGCACTCTTTGGCCACTTTTTGGAGACATATGAGACACATTCTTTGTCTCCTTTTGTGCTAGAACGAAATTAGCCTTGCACACACCATAGCTAGCTCTTTTGTCTCTCATTTTTTGTAACCTTATTTGACCTAATTTCTAGAAGCTAGGGTTAGGTTTTTGTAGAGACATCCTTAGGTATCTTTTATTTGCTTAGAGACCCCTAAACTCTTCTATATAAGGGGTGCTCCTAGACATGTGAAAGGGTTGAACATTTTGAAGTAAAAACACTCTTGTGTCTCAACCATTTGTGAGAGTTTCCTCCCTTGGGAGTGAAACTTTTAAGCCTTATCTTGCATAGCAAGTGGCGGCACACATCCACTCATCTTCAAGGTTGCCATGGCTTCTAGCCTAGCCTTGTAGTGGCGTGCTTCTCACATTTTTACCATTTCTTTCCTTTTCATTTTATGTCTTCTTCTTCCTTTAATTGTTCTTGGGTTTCTATGGTTTATGTGCTTTCCATTTCCTTTTTGTTTTGAATCAATCCATTATCTTCTTCTCTTGAGTTTTGTGAAAGGAACCTTCACATCTAGATAGCTTGCTATCTTAATGTCCAGTGGGGATTTCACTTAGCTTTCTTAATCAACTCACACCATATTCAATAATCTTAAAAAGGAACAAGATAATCCTTCATCATTTGGTATCTAGAGCCTAGGTTATCTTGAATATGGTGTTTTTCATGTGCTAACCTGGTCTTGTTGTAGCTATCTTTGTATGGTTCAAATCCATTTCCATTGCACACAAAAACAATGCTGGCAGAAACTATTCACGATTTTAAAAGATTAAACTGCACCTGATCAGTGATCCAAAAATTACGTTCTTTATATCAAAAGAAAGCTCTGTGAGTCTAGTTTCCAACAAAAAAACAATTAACGCATTTGGAGTTCTGTGGAGAGAGTTATGATCAAATGAGTGAGCAAAGGTCAGAGCTGCCGAGAATACGAAAAACAACGTTTTCAGGTTATGTTGTGGCAATTTTGGCTTCGGTTTTGTAACTCTTTTGCTCCTAAATGTGGGTGGATAACATGTCTTTTGATGCTTAGTCTTTGAGCCTCAAATCCATGAGTTTAAATGCATGATAGCTACATGTTTGTGTCTTTGTGTATGTCATGTTGAGTCTTTAAATGTGCCTAACTTTTGCTTGAGTCTTTAAATGTGCCTAACTTTTGCTTGAGTCATATGTCATATGTTAGCTTGAAGTTTTCTTATTCTTGTTTTTCCAAGTATTTGAATCTTGCTTACACTTTATGTCTTGCTTGATGTATGCTCCATGAAATTGATTTTGGCCTAAAACTTGAGGAACTAAGTGTTCAAGCCACCTAAAACTCTTTCTCACCATTTTATGAAACTAGTTGTGAAAAGAAGAAAATTTTTGCACCAAATATTGTCTAAAAACCAAGAGCAATCTTGCTCATTGGTGAACTAAAAGTGTGTTTTTCACTAAGTGTTATGCAACTAGTTTCATGCTTGAGAAGTGGGTGATATTGGCAAATTAGTTCCATGCTTTAACTTGGTTATGATCTTTCTTGGTGTATGCATGATTTAAGACTTGAAGATGCTTGTCAAGTGATTTCCATAGAGTCTTTAAAATGTGCTTTTTTTGTTTTAGTCTTGTTAAAAGTTTTGTCTCAAACTTTTCTTCTTTAGAGTTTAGCTTTCCTTGTTTTTGTGCTTTTCTTGCTTGTCACTAGGTGTTCTTTGTTTTGTCTTAGTAGTTTTCTTTTCTTGAAACTCTTGGGATGTTGTGGCCGAATCACTTGTCTTGCATTTGAAAGGTTTTGAACAAGTTTTTAAAAGTGTTTGCTTCACTCCTTTGGTGGATTTTGAGTGCTAGCCTTGCCTTGTTACTTTGGGAGAGTGATCTAAACACTTGGGTTGCAATTTTGGGTTGGATTTGGTCTCGGTTTTCATGTTTTCTAACCTTTAATCCATTTATTTTGTCTCGGATTTGAGTGTTTTTGTTGTAGGAATCATGGCAAGTTCATCAAATGCACCTACTCCAAACAAAAATAATACATTGATGAGATTGCTTCGGGATTTGGAGTTGTCTAGGAAGGAGTCCTTTGAACAATTGAGAAAAGACAAGGAGCAAAGTGACCTAAGAATCCAAGAGCACATTAAAAGGCTTGAAGCTAAAGAGCAAGAAAGAGAGGCTAGGAAAAGAGGGCATTCTAGGCGCAACCCATCACAAGAGATGGAAACTCCAAAGATTCCTAAGTTCTATGGAGGAAGTGATCCCAAAGTCTTCCTTGATTGGGAAGCTAAAGTTGATCAAATTTTCAATGAAAATGATGTAAAGGATCAAACACAAGTTGATCTAGTAGTTTTAGGATTTTTGGAGTATGCCAATACTTGGTGGCATAAAGTTTGTAAGAATTATGACCAAGGGCCACCCGCGGCTTCTTGGATGGACATTAAAACTCTTATGCGCGCTAGATTTGTTCCTCCCTCCTATAGGAAGGAACTTCTTTTGAAGCTCCAAAGGCTTCACCAAGGTTCTATGAGTGTGAGTGAGTACTTTAAAGAATTAGAGTCTCAAATGCATAGGGTTGAAATAAAAGAAACTAACAAAGAGAAAATAAAAAGATTTGTGAGTGGTCTTAGGAGAGACATACAAGACCAAGTAGAGTTGTATGAGTACTCCACCCTTGAAAATGTTTTCACACTTGCCCTTGGGATTGAAATTCAATTGAAAAGAAAAAGAAGGGCAAGGAAGAGTTACTCACCCAACCACTACTTTAGTCACTCATGGAAGGGAAAGGATAAAAAGAAACATGATAAGTTCCCTTCTAACTCTCATCAAGAACCACCAAGTAAAAGTAAGTCACCAAGTGATCACATTCACCATTCCACTTCTCAAAGATCAAGTTCCATTAAATGTTTTAAATGTTTGGGTTATAATCACATTGCTTTAAATTGCCCAACCAAAAGGACCATGATCTTAAAGAAGAGTAATGATGTTGAAAGTGAACACTCATCTCCCCATTCTCTTTCAAAAGAATCTTCTTCCTCTAGTAAAACTAAAAATTTTGAGAAAGACCCTATGTTATTAAGGCGTATGATAGGTCAAGATCAAAGTGAAACTTTCAAGCCTTATCTTGCCTTGGCAAGTGGCGGCATACACCACTCATCTTCAAGGTTGCCATGGCTTCTTCTAGCCTAGCCTTGTAGTGGCGTGAATCCTCCATTCGTCCCATTTCCCTTGCTTTTCATTTTATGTTTCTTTACTCTTCCTGGTTTATATTGTTTCTATTATATGTTTTTCCTTTTGATTTCTTACTCCCCATCAATCCATTCTCCTCCTCTCTAGAACCTTGGAAAGGAACCTTCACATCTAGATAGCTTGCTATCTTAATGTCCAGTGGGGATTTCCTTGGTTTTCTTAATCAACTCACACCATATTCAATAATCTTAAAAAGGAACAAGATAATCCTTCATCATTTGGTAACTCAAAGAGAAAACATTTTTCAATCTAGGTGCAAAATTAACAAATGGGTTTGCTCTCTAATTATTGATGGAGGAAGTAGTACCAATGTAGCTAGCACAAGGTTGGTGGAAAAGCTTAGCTTAGAGACCATTCCTCATGCTAAGCCCTACAAGCTTGCTTGGATAAGTAAAGAGGGAGAAATAGATGTCAATAAACAAGTCCTAATTAACTTCTCTATAGGAAGCTACAAAGATGAGGTGCTATGTGATGTTGTTCCCATGGAAGTCACACATATCTTACTAGGTAGGCCATGGCAATTTGATAAACAAACTTTACATGATGGCTATACCAACCAATACATTTTCTTCAAAAATGGGAAAAAGACAACTTTACTACCTCTATCACCTCAAGAAGTTAATAAGGATAGAAATATAATAAGAAAGGATAAAGAAGAAAAAGAAAAGGGGCAAGCTTTCACCAAGGTTTTACTTGCCTACAAAAAAATTCTTCCAAAGCAAGATGTGCATCACTCTTCCTTCACTTCCCAAGCCAAAAAGGAAGGCCCAAAGCATAAGCAAGAGAGAAAGAGTAGTCTAGAAAATAAAGTTGGCCTAACCAAAGCTAGGGGTAATACCCTTAGAAAGGATGGAACAAAAGCTCATAAAAGGGAGGCGCAAATCCTCCCCCAAATCAAGTCAAGTTCCATCCACAAAGGCTTCAAGAATTTGTGGTCAAATTCTCTCCAAGAAGGGGAGGATGATGAAGGATTGACCCCAACCAAGGATGAAGGCACATGCTTAAGAAGACTAAGCATGTTTAGAAAGGAAGTTCACTAATCCTTCATCCCTTTTCATTTGTGTTTATTATTTTTGATTCCCAAAGTTGACTTAGTTGAATCAACTTTAGTTGACTTGTTGACCTTTGACTAGGTTTGACTTATTGACTATAGTTGACTTGACTTAAGCCAACATGCTAATCTATGTTTATTTGCTTTGTAGGTTAATTAGGAGTAAGAAAGCAATGCTAGATGGCGCATGGTGATTGGGGAGCATAAATGATGTGGAAGAGAGAGTAAAGCAAAGGCATAAAGCATAAAGTAAAAGGCATGAAGCAAGTGTACCTATGTACCTTTGGTCTCCTTTGTTTTTAGCACTCTTTGGCCACTTTTTGGAGACATATGAGACACATTCTTTGTCTCCTTTTGTGCTAGAACGAAATTAGCCTTGCACACACCATAGCTAGCTCTTTTGTCTCTCATTTTTTGTAACCTTATTTGACCTAGTTTCTAGAAGCTAGGGTTAGGTTTTTGTAGAGACATCCTTAGGTATCTTTTATTTGCTTAGAGACCCCTAAACTCTTCTATATAAGGGGTGCTCCTAGACATGTGAAAGGGTTGAACATTTTGAAGTAAAAACACTCTTGTGTCTCAACCATTTGTGAGAGTTTCCTCCCTTGGGAGTGAAACTTTTAAGCCTTATCTTGCATAGCAAGTGGCGGCACACATCCACTCATCTTCAAGGTTGCCATGGCTTCTAGCCTAGCCTTGTAGTGGCGTGCTTCTCACATTTTTACCATTTCTTTCCTTTTCATTTTATGTCTTCTTCTTCCTTTAATTGTTCTTGGGTTTCTATGGTTTATGTGCTTTCCATTTCCTTTTTGTTTTGAATCAATCCATTATCTTCTTCTCTTGAGTTTTGTGAAAGGAACCTTCACATCTAGATAGCTTGCTATCTTAATGTCCAGTGGGGATTTCACTTAGCTTTCTTAATCAACTCACACCATATTCAATAATCTTAAAAAGGAACAAGATAATCCTTCATCATATCACATAATACTTCTTTCACACATTGTCTTGTACTGATTTTGATCCTTGCTTGATTCGGATGAAAGCTTGTTGGTAACTTGAGTTTCTCCACCAATCTTTGGCTTACAACATTGTTGTCGCTTTCGTAAATGAATGCAACTAAACATGGGTGGCCTTCGATTAAACACCTTGTTCTCTACTACCTTTTTCCTAATATTTTTCTTTACTTCCTTTTCTTTTTCTTCAATTTCCCTTCCTTCTGCAGTTTATTTTTCTTCTTTTTCAATCTTTCTTTTTCTATTTTCTCCATCAACGTATGTTGATCCTTCTTGGCTTCTGTTCGTGTCAGAAATTTCAACTTCATTTCATGTCCCTCATGCCTCAAATAAAGGGAACGTTCATTAAGATTGAGCATTGTAAAATGAACCCATGCCCATCTGAAAAGAAGATGACAAGGGTTCGTGGGAGCAATATCACATAATACTTCTTTCACACATTGTCTTGTACTGAATTTGATCCTTGCTTGATTCGGATGAAAGGTTGTTGGTAATTTGAGTTTTTCACCAATCTTTGGCTTACAACATTGTTGTCACTTTCATAAACGAATGCAACTAAACATGGGTGGCCTTTGATGAAACACCTTGTTCTCTACTACCTTTTCCATAATCTTTTTCTTTACTTCCTCTTCTTTTTCTTCAATTTCCCTTCCTTCTACTGTTTATATTTCTTCTTTTTCTATTCTTTCTTTTTCTATTTTCTCCTTCAACGTATGTTGATCCTTCTTGGCTTGTCTTGGTGTCATGAATTTCAACTTTATTTCATGTCCCTCATGCCTCAAATAAAGGGAACGTTCATCAAGATTGAGCATTATAAAATGAAGCCAGTCCCATCTCCAAAGAAGATGACAAGGGTTCGTGGGAGCAATATCACATAATACTTCTTTCACACATTGTCTTGTACTGATTTTTATCCTTGCTTGATTCGGATGAAAGCTTGTTGGTAACTTGAGTTTCTCCACCAATCTTTGGCTTACAACATTGTTGTCGCTTTCGTAAATGAATGCAACTAAACATGGGTGGCCTTCGATTAAACACCTTGTTCTCTACTACCTTTTCCATAATCTTTTTCTTTACTTCCTTTTCTTTTTCTTCAATTTCCCTTCCTTCTGCAATTTATATTTCTTCTTTTTCTATTCTTTCTTTTTCTATTTTCTCCTGCAACCTATGTTGATCCTTCTTGGCTTGTCTTGGTGTCTTAAATTTCAACTTCATTTCATGTTCCTCATTCCTCAAATAAAGGGAACGTTTATCAAGATTGATCGTTTTAAAATGAAGCCATGCCCATCTCAAAAGAAGATGACAAGAGTTCAAGGGAGCAATATCACATAATACTTCTTTCACACATTGTCATGTACTGAATTTCATCCTTGCTTGATTCGGATGAAAGCTTGTTGGTCACTTGAGTTTCTCCACCAATCTTTGGCTTACAACATTGTTGTCGCTGTCGTAAACGAATGCAACTAAACAAGGGTGGCTTTCGATTAAACACCTTGTTCTCTATTACCTTTTCCATAATCGTTTTCTTTACATCCTTTTCTTTTTCTTGAATTTCCCTTCCTTCTGTAGTTTATTTTTCTTCTTTTTCTATTCTTTCTTTTTCTATTTTCTCCTTCAACGTATGTTGATCCTTCTTGGCTTGTCTTGGTGTCATGAATTTCAACTTTATTTCATGTCCCTCATGCCTTAAATAAAGGGAACATTCATCAAGATTGAGCGTTTTAAAATGAAGTCATGCCCATCTCAAAAGAAGATGACAAGGGTTCGTGGGAGCAATATCACATAATACTTCTTTCACACATTATCTTGTACTGAATTTGATCCTTGCTTGATTCGGATGAAAGCTTGTTGGTAACTTGAGTTTCTCCACCAATCTTTGGCTTACAACATTGTTGTCACTTTCGTAAACGAATGCAACTAAACATGGGTGGCCTTCGATTAAACACCTTGTTCTCTACTACCTTTTCCATAATCTTTTTCTTTACTTCCTTTTCTTTTTCTTCAATTTCCCTTCCTTCTGTAGTTTATTTTTCTTCTTTTTGTATTCTTTCTTTGTCTATTTTCTTCTTCAACGTATGTTGATCCTTCTTGGCTTGTCTTGGTGTCATAAATTTCAACTTCATTTCATGTCCCTCATGCCTCAAATAAAGGGAAAGTTCATCAAGATTGAGCATTGTAAAATGAACCCATGCCCATCTCAAAAGAAGATGACAAGAGTTCGTGGGAGCAATATCACATAATACTTCTGTCACACATTGTCCTGTATTGAATTTGATCCTTGCTTGATTCGGATGAAAGCTTGTTGGTAACATGAGTTTCTCCACCAATCTTTGGCTTACAAAATTGTTGTCGCTTTCGTAAACGAATGCAACTAAACATGGGTGGCCTTCGATTAAACACTTTGTTCTCTACTACCTTTTTCATAATCTTTTGCTTTACATACTTTTCTTTTTCTTCAATTTCCGTTTCTTCTGTAGTTTATTTTTCTTCTTTTTGTCTTCTTTCTTTGTCTATTTTCTCCTTCAACGTATGTTGATCCTTCTTGGCTTGTCTTGGTGTCATAAATTTCAACTTCATTTCATGTCCCTCATGCCTCAAATAAAGGGAAAGTTCATCAAGATTGAGCATTGTAAAATGAACCCATGCCCATCTCAAAAGAAGATGACAAGAGTTCGTGGGAGCAATATCACATAATACTCCTGTCACACATTGTCCTGTATTGAATTTGATCCTTGCTTGATTCGGATGAAAGCTTGTTGGTAACATGAGTTTCTCCACCAATCTTTGGCTTACAAAATTGTTGTCGCTTTCGTAAACGTATGCAACTAAACATGGGTGGCCTTCGATTAAACACTTTGTTCTCTACTACCTTTTTCATAATCTTTTGCTTTACATCCTTTTCTTTTTCTTCAATTTCCCTTTCTTCTGTAGTTTATTTTTCTTCTTTTTGTATTCTTTCTTTGTCTATTTTCTCCTTCAACGTATGTTGATCCTTCTTGGCTTGTCTTGGTGTCATAAATTTCAACTTCATTTCATGTCCCTCATTCCTCAAATAAAGGGAACGTACATCAAGATTGAGCGTTTTAAAATGAAGCCATGCCCATCTCAAAAGAAGATGACAAGAGTTCGTGGGAGAAATATCACATAATACTTCTTTCACACATTGTCCTGTACTGAATTTGATCCTTTCTTGATTCGGATGAAAGCTTGTTGGTAACTTGAGTTTCTCCACCAATCTTTGGCTTACAACATTGTTGTCGCTTTCGTAACCGAATGTAACTAAACATGGGTGGCTTTCGATTAAAAACCTTGTTCTCTAATACCTTTTCCATAATATTTTTCTTTACTTGCTTTTCTTTTTCTTCAATTTTCCTTCCTTCTGCAGTTTATTTTTCTTCTTTTTCTATTCTTTCTTTTTCTATTTTCTCCTTCAACGTATGTTGATCCTTCTTGGCTTCTCTTGGTGTCATAAATTTCAACTTCATTTCATATCCCTCATGCCTCAAATAAAGGGAACGTTCATCAAGATTGAGCATTATAAAATGAAGCCAGTCCCATCTCCAAAGAAGATGACAAGGGTTCGTGGGACCAATATCACATAATACTTCTTCCACACATTGTCTTGTACTGATTTTGATCCTTGCTTGATTCGGATGAAAGCTTGTTGGTAACTTGAGTTTCTCCACCAATCTTTGGCTTACAAAATTGTTGTCGCTTTCGTAAATCAATGCAACTAAACATGGGTGGCCTTCGATTAAACACCTTGTTCTCTACTACCTTTTCCATAATCTTTTTCTTTACTTCCTTTTCTTTTTCTTCAATTTCCCTTCCTTTTGCAATTTATATTTCTTCGTTTTCTATTCTTTCTTTTTCTATTTTCTCCTGCAACGTATGTTGATCCTTCTTGGCTTGTCTTGGTGTCACAAATTTCAACTTCATTTCATGTCCCTCATTCCTCAAATAAAGGGAACGTTTATCAAGATTGAGCGTTTTAAAATGAAGCCATGCCCATCTCAAAAGAAGATGACAAGAGTTCAAGGGAGCAATATCACATAATACTTCTTTCACACATTGTCATGTACTGAATTTCATCCTTGCTTGATTCGGATGGAAGCTTGTTGGTCTCTTGAGTTTCTCCACCAATCTTTGGCTTACAACATTGTTGTCGCTTTCGTAAACGAATGCAACTAAACAAGGGTGGCTTTCGATTAAACACCTTGTTCTCTACTACCTTTTCCATAATTGTTTTCTTTACATCCTTTTCTTTTTCTTGAATTTCCCTTCCTTCTGTAGTTTATTTTTCTTCTTTTTCTATTCTTTCTTTTTCTTTTTTCTCCTTCAACGTATGTTGATCCTTCTTAGCTTGTCTTGGTGTCATGAATTTCAACTTTATATCATGTCCCTCATGCCTCTAATAAAGGGAACATTCATCATGATTGAGCGTTTTAAATTGAAGCCATGCCCATCTCAAAAGAAGATGACAAGGGTTCGTGGGAGCAATATCACATAATACTTCTTTCACTCATTGTCTTGTACTGAATTTGATCCTTGCTTGATTCGGATGAAAGCTTGTTGGTAATTTGAGTTTCTCCACGAATCTTTGGCTTACAACATTGTTGTCGCTTTCGTAAACGAATGCAACTAAACAAGGGTGGCTTTCAATTAAACACCTTGTTCTCTACTACCTTTTCCATAATCTTTTTCTTTACTTCCTTTTCTTTTTCTTCAATTTCCCGTCCTTCTGCAATTTATATTTCTTCTTTTTCTATTCTTTCTTTTTCTATTTTCTCCTGCAACGTATGTTCATCCTTCTTGGCTTGTCTTGGTGTCATAAATTTCAACTTCATTTCATGTTCCTCATTCTTCAAATAAAGGGAACATTTATCAAGATTGAGCGTTTTAAAATGAAGCCATGCCCATCTCAAAAGAAGATGACAAGAGTTCAAGGGGGCAATATCACATAATACTTCTTTCACACATTGTCATGTACTGAATTTCATCCTTGCTTGATTCGGATGAAAGCTTGTTGGTCACTTGAGTTTCTCCACCAATCTTTGGCTTACAACATTGTAGTCGCTTTCGTAAACGAATGCAACTAAACAAGGGTGGCTTTCGATTAAACACCTTGTTCTCTACTACCTTTTCCATAATCGTTTTCTTTACATCCTTTTCTTTTTCTTGAATTTCCTTTCCTTCTGTAGTTTATTTTTCTTCTTTTTCTATTCTTTCTTTTTCTATTTTCTCCTTCAACGTATGTTGATCCTTCTTGGCTTGTCTTGGTGTCATGAATTTCAACTTTATTTCATGTCCCTCATGCCTCAAATAAAGGGAACATTCATCAAGATTGAGCGTTTTAAAATGCAGCCATGCTCATCTCAAAAGAAGATGACAAGGGTTCGTGGGAGCAATATCACATAATACTTCTTTCACACATTGTCTTGTACTGAATTTGATCCTTGCTTGATTCGGATGAAAGCTTGTTGTTAACTTGAGTTTCTCCACCAATCTTTGGCTTACAACATTGTTGTCACTTTCGTAAACGAATGAAACTAAACATGGGTGGCCTTCGATTAAACATCTTGTTCTCTACTACCTTTTCCATAATCTTTTTCTTTACTTCCTTTTCTTTTTCTTCAATTTCCCTTCCTTCTGCAGTTTATATTTCTTCTTTATCTATTCTTTCTTTTTCTATTTTCTCCTTCAACGTATGTTGATCCTTCTTGGCTTGTCTTGGTGTCATAAATTTCAACTTCATTTCATGTCCCTCATTCCTCAAATAAAGGGAACGTACATCAAGATTGAGCATTTTAAAATGAAGCCATGCCCATCTCAAAAGAAGATGACAAGAGTTCGTGGGAGCAATATCACATAATACTTCTTTGACACATTGTCCTGTACTGAATTTGATCCTTGCTTGATTCGGATGAAAGCTTGTTGGTAACTTGAGTTTCTCCACAAATCTTTGGCTTAAAACATTATTATCGCTTTCGTAAACGAATGCAACTAAACATAGGTGGCCTTCGATTAAACACCTTGTTCTCTACTACCTTTTCCATAATCTTTTTCTTTACTTCCTTTTCTTTTTATTCAATTTCCCTTCCTTCTGCAGTTTATATTTCTTCTTTTTCTATTTTCTCCTTCAACGTATGTTGATCCTTCTTGGCTTGCCTTGGTGTCATAAATTTCAACTTCATTTCATGTCCCTCATGCTTCAAATAAAGGGAAAGTTCATCAAGATTGAGCATTGTAAAATGAACCCATGCCCATCTCAAAAGAAGATGAGAAGAGTTCGTGGGAGCAATATCACATAATACTTCTTTCACACATTGTCCTGTACTGAATTTGATCCTTGCTTGATTCGGATGAAAGCTTGTTGGTAACTTGAGTTTCTACACCAATCTTTGGCTTAAAACATTGTTATCGCTTTCGTAAACGAATGCAACTAAACATAGGTGGCCTTCGATTAAACACCTTGTTCTCTACTACCTTTTCCATAATCTTTTTCTTTACTTCCTTTTCTTTTTCTTCAATTTCCCTTCCTTCTGCAGTTTATTTTTCTTCTTTTTCAATCTTTCTTTTTCTATTTTCTCCTTCAACGTATGTTGATCCTTCTTGGCTTCTCTTGGTGTCAGAAATTTCAACTTCATTTCATGTCCCTCAAGCCTCAAATAAAGGGAACGTTCATAAAGATTGAGCATTGTAAAATGAAGCCATGCCCATCTCAAAAGAAGATGACAAGGGTTCGTGGGAGCAATATCACATAATACCTCTTTCACACATTGTCTTGTACTGATTTTGCTCCTTGCTTGATTCGGATGAAAGCTTGTTGGTAACTTGACTTTCTCCACCAATCTTTGGCTTACAACATTGTTGTCACTTTCGTAAACGAACGCAACTAAACATGGGTGGCCTCCGATTAAACACCTTGTTCTCTACTACCTTTTCCATAATCTTTTTCTTTACTTCCATTTCTTTTTCTTCAATTTCCCTTCCTTCTGCAGTTTATATTTCTTCTTTTTCTATTCTTTCTTTTTCTATTTTGTCCTTCAACGTATTTTGATCCTTCTTGGCTTGTCTTGGTGTCATAAATTTCAACTTCATTTCATGTCCCTCATTCCTCAAATAAAGGGAACGTACATCAAGATTGAGCATTTTAAAATGAAGCCATGCCCATCTCAAAAGAAGATGAGAAGAGTTCGTGGGAGCAATATCACATAATACTTCTTTCACACATTGTCCTGTACTGAATTTGATCCTTGCTTGATTCGGATGAAAGCTTGTTGGTAACTTGAGTTTCTCCACCAATCTTTGGCTTAAAACATTGTTGTCGCTTTCGTAAACGAATGCAACTAAACATGGGTGGCCTTCGATTAAACACCTTGTTCTCTACTACCTTTTCCATAATCTTTTTCTTTACTTCCTTTTCTTTTTATTCAATTTCCCTTCCTTCTGCAGTTTATATTTCTTCTTTTTCTATTTTCTCCTTCAACGTATGTTGATCCTTCTTGGCTTGCCTTGGTGTCATAAATTTCAACTTCATTTCATGTCCCTCATGCCTCAAATAAAGGGAAAGTTCATCAAGATTGAGCATTGTAAAATGAACCCATGCCCATCTCAAAAGAAGATGAGAAGAGTTCGTGGGAGCAATATCACATAATACTTCTTTCACACATTGTCCTGTACTGAATTTGATCCTTGCTTGATTCGGATGAAAGCTTGTTGGTAACTTGAGTTTCTACACCAATCTTTGGCTTACAAAATTGTTGTCGCTTTCGTAAACGAATGCAACTAAACATGGGTGGCCTTCGATTAAACACTTTGTTCTCTACTACCTTTTCCATAATCTTTTTCTTTACTTCCTTTTCTTTTTCTTCAATTTCCCTTCCTTCTGCAGTTTATTTTTCTTCTTTTTCAATCTTTCTTTTTCTATTTTCTCCTTCAACGTATGTTGATCCTTCTTGGCTTCTCTTGGTGTCAGAAATTTCAACTTCATTTCATGTCCCTCATGCCTCAAATAAAGGGAACGTTCATAAAGATTGAGCATTGTAAAATGAACCCATGCCCATTTCAAAAGAAGATGACAAGAGTTCAAGGGAGCAATATCACATAATACTTCTTTCACACATTGTCATGTACTGAATTTGATCCTTGCTTGATTCGGATGAAAGCTTGTTGGTAACTTGAGTTTCTCCACCAATCTTTGGCTTACAAAATTGTTGTCGCTTTCGTAAACGAATGCAACTAAACATGGGTGGCCTTCGATTAAACACTTTGTTCTCTACTACCTTTTTCATAATCTTTTGCTTTACTTCCTTTTCTTTTTCTTCAATTTCCCTTTCTTCTGCAGTTTATTTTTCTTCTTTTTGTATTCTTTCTTTGTCTATTTTCTCCTTCAATGTATGTTGATCCTTCTTGGCTTGTCTTGGTGTCATAAATTTCAACTTCATTTCATGTCCCTCATGCCTCAAATAAAGGGAAAGTTCATCAAGATTGAGCATTGTAAAATGAAGCTATGCCCATCTCAAAAGAAGATCACAAGGGTTCGTGGGAGCAATATCACATAATACTTCTTTCACACATTGTCTTGTACTGAATTTGATCCTTGCTTGATTCGGATGAAAGCTTGTTGGTAACTTGAGTTTCTCCACCAATCTTTGGCTTACCACATTGTTGTCGCTTTCGTTAACGAATGCAACTAAACATGGGTGGCTTTCGATTAAAAACCTTGTTCTCTAATACCTTTTCCATAATATTTTTCTTTATTTCCTTTTCTTTTTCTTCAATTTTCCTTCCTTCTGCAGTTTATTTTTCTTCTTTTTCTATTCTTTCTTTTTCTATTTTCTCCTTCAACGTATGTTGATCCTTCTTGGCTTCTCTTGGTGTCATAAATTTCAACTTCATTTCATATCCCTCATGCCTCAAATAAAGGGAAAGTTCATCAAGATTGAGCATTGTAAAATGAACCCATGCCCATCTCAAAAGAAGATGAGAAGAGTTCGTGGGAGCAATATCACATAATACTTCTTTCACACATTGTCCTGTACTGAATTTGATCCTTGCTTGATTCGGATGAAAGCTTGTTGGTAACTTGAGTTTCTCCACCAATCTTTGGCTTACAACATTGTTGTCGCTTTCGTAAACGAATGCAACTAAAAATGGGGGGCTTTCGATTAAAAACCTTGTTCTCTAATACCTTTTCCATAATATTTTTCTTTACTTCCTTTTCTTTTTCTCCAATTTCCCTTCATTTTGTAGTTTATTTTTCTTCTTTTTGTATTCTTTCTTTGTCTATTTTCTCCTTCAACGTATGTTGATCCTTCTTGGCTTGTCTTGGTGTCATAAATTTCAACTTCATTTCATGTCCCTCATGCCTCAAATAAAGGGAAAGTTCATCAAGATTGAGCATTGTAAAATGAACCCATGCCCATCTCAAAAGAAGATGAGAAGAGTTCGTGGGAGCAATATCACATAATACTTCTTTCACACATTGTCCTGTACTGAATTTGATCCTTGCTTGATTCGGATGAAAGCTTGTTGGTAACTTGAGTTTCTACACCAATCTTTGGCTTAAAACATTGTTGTCGCTTTCGTAAACGAATGCAACTAAACATGGGTGGCCTTCGATTAAACACCTTGTTCTCTACTACCTTTTCCATAATCTTTTTCTTTACTTCCTTTTCTTTTTCTTCAATTTCCCTTCCTTCTGCAGTTTATTTTTCTTCTTTTTCAATCTTTCTTTTTCTATTTTCTCCTTCAACGTATGTTGATCCTTCTTGGCTTCTCTTGGTGTCAGAAATTTCAACTTCATTTCATGTCCCTCATGCCTCAAATAAAGGGAACGTTCATAAAGATTGAGCATTGTAAAATGAACCCATGCCCATTTCAAAAGAAGATGACAAGAGTTCAAGGGAGCAATATCACATAATACTTCTTTCACACATTGTCTTGTACTGAATTTGATCCTTGCTTGATTCGGATGAAAGCTTGTTGGTAACTTGAGTTTCTCCACCAATCTTTGGCTTACAACATTGTTGTCACTTTCGTAAACAAATCCAACTAAACATGGGTGGCCTTCGATTAAACACCTTGTTCTCTACTACCTTTTCCATAATCTTTTTCTTTACTTCCTTTTCTTTTTCTTCAATTTCCCTTCCTTCTGCAGTTTATATTTCTTCTTTATCTATTCTTTCTTTTTCTATTTTCTCCTTCAACTTATGTTGATCCTTCTTGGCTTGTCTTGGTGGCATAAATTTCAACTTCATTTCATGTCCCTCATTCCTCAAATAAAGGGAACGTTTATCAAGATTGAGCATTTTAAAATGAACCCATGCCCATCTCAAAAGAAGATGACAAGAGTTCGTAGGAGCAATATAACATAATACTTCTTTCACACATTGTCCTGTACTGAATTTGATCCTTGCTTGATTCGGATGAAAGCTTGTTGGTAACTTGAGCTTCTACACCAATCTTTGGCTTAAAACATTGTTGTCGCTTTCGTAAACAAATGCAACTAAACATGGGTGGCCTTCGATTAAACACCTTGTTCTCTACTACCTTTTCCATAATCTTTTTCTTTACTTCCTTTTCTTTTTCTTCAATTTCCCTTCCTTCTGCAGTTTATTTTTCTTCTTTTTCAATCTTTCTTTTTCTATTTTCTCCTTCAACGTATGTTGATCCTTCTTGGCTTCTCTTGGTGTCAGAAATTTCAACTTCATTTCATGTCCCTCATGCCTAAAATAAAGGGAACGTTCATAAAGATTGAGCATTGTAAAATGAACCCATGCCCATTTCAAAAGAAGATGACAAGAGTTCAAGGGAGCAATATCACATAATACTTCTTTCACACATTGTCATGTACTGAATTTGATCCTTGCTTGATTCGGATGAAAGCTTGTTGGTAACTTGAGTTTCTCCACCAATCTTTGGCTTACAAAATTGTTGTCGCTTTCGTAAACAAATGCAACTAAACATGGGTGGCCTTCGATTAAACACTTTGTTCTCTACTACCTTTTTCATAATCTTTTGCTTTACTTCCTTTTCTTTTTCTTCAATTTCCCTTTCTTCTGCAGTTTATTTTTCTTCTTTTTGTATTCTTTCTTTGTCTATTTTCTCCTTCAATGTATGTTGATCCTTCTTGGCTTGTGTTGGTGTCATAAATTTCAACTTCATTTCATGTCCCTCATGCCTCAAATAAAGGGAAAGTTCATCAAGATTGAGCATTGTAAAATGAAGCCATGCCCATCTCAAAAGAAGATCACAAGGGTTCGTGGGAGCAATATCACATAATACTTCTTTCACACATTGTCTTGTACTGAATTTGATCCTTGCTTGATTCGGATGAAAGCTTGTTGGTAACTTGAGTTTCTCCACCAATCTTTGGCTTACCACATTGTTGTCGCTTTCGTTAACGAATGCAACTAAACATGGGTGGCTTTCGATTAAAAACCTTGTTCTCTAATACCTTTTCCATAATATTTTTCTTTATTTCCTTTTCTTTTTCTTCAATTTTCCTTCCTTCTGCAGTTTATTTTTCTTCTTTTTCTATTCTTTCTTTTTCTATTTTCTCCTTCAACGTATGTTGATCCTTCTTGGCTTCTCTTGGTGTCAGAAATTTCAACTTCATTTCATGTCCCTCATGCCTCAAATAAAGGGAACGTTCATAAAGATTGAGCATTGTAAAATGAACCCATGCCCATTTCAAAAGAAGATGACAAGAGTTCAAGGGAGCAATATCACATAATACTTCTTTCACACATTGTCTTGTACTGAATTTGATCCTTGCTTGATTCGGATGAAAGCTTGTTGGTAACTTGAGTTTCTCCACCAATCTTTGGCTTACAAAATTGTTGTCGCTTTCGTAAATCAATGCAACTAAACATGGGTGGCCTTCGATTAAACACCTTGTTCTCTACTACCTTTTCCATAATCTTTTTCTTTACTTCCTTTTCTTTTTCTTCAATTTCCCTTCCTTTTGCAATTTATATTTCTTCGTTTTCTATTCTTTCTTTTTCTATTTTCTCCTGCAACGTATGTTGATCCTTCTTGGCTTGTCTTGGTGTCACAAATTTCAACTTCATTTCATGTCCCTCATTCCTCAAATAAAGGGAACGTTTATCAAGATTGAGCGTTTTAAAATGAAGCCATGCCCATCTCAAAAGAAGATGACAAGAGTTCAAGGGAGCAATATCACATAATACTTCTTTCACACATTGTCATGTACTGAATTTCATCCTTGCTTGATTCGGATGGAAGCTTGTTGGTCTCTTGAGTTTCTCCACCAATCTTTGGCTTACAACATTGTTGTCGCTTTCGTAAACGAATGCAACTAAACAAGGGTGGCTTTCGATTAAACACCTTGTTCTCTACTACCTTTTCCATAATTGTTTTCTTTACATCCTTTTCTTTTTCTTGAATTTCCCTTCCTTCTGTAGTTTATTTTTCTTCTTTTTCTATTCTTTCTTTTTCTTTTTTCTCCTTCAACGTATGTTGATCCTTCTTAGCTTGTCTTGGTGTCATGAATTTCAACTTTATATCATGTCCCTCATGCCTCTAATAAAGGGAACATTCATCATGATTGAGCGTTTTAAATTGAAGCCATGCCCATCTCAAAAGAAGATGACAAGGGTTCGTGGGAGCAATATCACATAATACTTCTTTCACTCATTGTCTTGTACTGAATTTGATCCTTGCTTGATTCGGATGAAAGCTTGTTGGTAATTTGAGTTTCTCCACGAATCTTTGGCTTACAACATTGTTGTCGCTTTCGTAAACGAATGCAACTAAACAAGGGTGGCTTTCAATTAAACACCTTGTTCTCTACTACCTTTTCCATAATCTTTTTCTTTACTTCCTTTTCTTTTTCTTCAATTTCCCGTCCTTCTGCAATTTATATTTCTTCTTTTTCTATTCTTTCTTTTTCTATTTTCTCCTGCAACGTATGTTCATCCTTCTTGGCTTGTCTTGGTGTCATAAATTTCAACTTCATTTCATGTTCCTCATTCTTCAAATAAAGGGAACATTTATCAAGATTGAGCGTTTTAAAATGAAGCCATGCCCATCTCAAAAGAAGATGACAAGAGTTCAAGGGAGCAATATCACATAATACTTCTTTCACACATTGTCATGTACTGAATTTCATCCTTGCTTGATTCGGATGAAAGCTTGTTGGTCACTTGAGTTTCTCCACCAATCTTTGGCTTACAACATTGTAGTCGCTTTCGTAAACGAATGCAACTAAACAAGGGTGGCTTTCGATTAAACACCTTGTTCTCTACTACCTTTTCCATAATCGTTTTCTTTACATCCTTTTCTTTTTCTTGAATTTCCTTTCCTTCTGTAGTTTATTTTTCTTCTTTTTCTATTCTTTCTTTTTCTATTTTCTCCTTCAACGTATGTTGATCCTTCTTGGCTTGTCTTGGTGTCATGAATTTCAACTTTATTTCATGTCCCTCATGCCTCAAATAAAGGGAACATTCATCAAGATTGAGCGTTTTAAAATGAAGCCATGCTCATCTCAAAAGAAGATGACAAGGGTTCGTGGGAGCAATATCACATAATACTTCTTTCACACATTGTCTTGTACTGAATTTGATCCTTGCTTGATTCGGATGAAAGCTTGTTGTTAACTTGAGTTTCTCCACCAATCTTTGGCTTACAACATTGTTGTCACTTTCGTAAACGAATGAAACTAAACATGGGTGGCCTTCGATTAAACATCTTGTTCTCTACTACCTTTTCCATAATCTTTTTCTTTACTTCATTTTCTTTTTCTTCAATTTCCCTTCCTTCTGCAGTTTATATTTCTTCTTTATCTATTCTTTCTTTTTCTATTTTCTCCTTCAACGTATGTTGATCCTTCTTGGCTTGTCTTGGTGTCATAAATTTCAACTTCATTTCATGTCCCTCATTCCTCAAATAAAGGGAACGTACATCAAGATTGAGCATTTTAAAATGAAGCCATGCCCATCTCAAAAGAAGATGACAAGAGTTCGTGGGAGCAATATCACATAATACTTCTTTGACACATTGTCCTGTACTGAATTTGATCCTTGCTTGATTCGGATGAAAGCTTGTTGGTAACTTGAGTTTCTCCACAAATCTTTGGCTTAAAACATTATTATCGCTTTCGTAAACGAATGCAACTAAACATAGGTGGCCTTCGATTAAACACCTTGTTCTCTACTACCTTTTCCATAATCTTTTTCTTTACTTCCTTTTCTTTTTATTCAATTTCCCTTCCTTCTGCAGTTTATATTTCTTCTTTTTCTATTTTCTCCTTCAACGTATGTTGATCCTTCTTGGCTTGCCTTGGTGTCATAAATTTCAACTTCATTTCATGTCCCTCATGCTTCAAATAAAGGGAAAGTTCATCAAGATTGAGCATTGTAAAATGAACCCATGCCCATCTCAAAAGAAGATGAGAAGAGTTCGTGGGAGCAATATCACATAATACTTCTTTCACACATTGTCCTGTACTGAATTTGATCCTTGCTTGATTCGGATGAAAGCTTGTTGGTAACTTGAGTTTCTACACCAATCTTTGGCTTAAAACATTGTTATCGCTTTCGTAAACGAATGCAACTAAACATAGGTGGCCTTCGATTAAACACCTTGTTCTCTACTACCTTTTCCATAATCTTTTTCTTTACTTCCTTTTCTTTTTCTTCAATTTCCCTTCCTTCTGCAGTTTATTTTTCTTCTTTTTCAATCTTTCTTTTTCTATTTTCTCCTTCAACGTATGTTGATCCTTCTTGGCTTCTCTTGGTGTCAGAAATTTCAACTTCATTTCATGTCCCTCAAGCCTCAAATAAAGGGAACGTTCATAAAGATTGAGCATTGTAAAATGAAGCCATGCCCATCTCAAAAGAAGATGACAAGGGTTCGTGGGAGCAATATCACATAATACCTCTTTCACACATTGTCTTGTACTGATTTTGCTCCTTGCTTGATTCGGATGAAAGCTTGTTGGTAACTTGACTTTCTCCACCAATCTTTGGCTTACAACATTGTTGTCACTTTCGTAAACGAACGCAACTAAACATGGGTGGCCTCCGATTAAACACCTTGTTCTCTACTACCTTTTCCATAATCTTTTTCTTTACTTCCATTTCTTTTTCTTCAATTTCCCTTCCTTCTGCAGTTTATATTTCTTCTTTTTCTATTCTTTCTTTTTCTATTTTGTCCTTCAACGTATTTTGATCCTTCTTGGCTTGTCTTGGTGTCATAAATTTCAACTTCATTTCATGTCCCTCATTCCTCAAATAAAGGGAACGTACATCAAGATTGAGCATTTTAAAATGAAGCCATGCCCATCTCAAAAGAAGATGAGAAGAGTTCGTGGGAGCAATATCACATAATACTTCTTTCACACATTGTCCTGTACTGAATTTGATCCTTGCTTGATTCGGATGAAAGCTTGTTGGTAACTTGAGTTTCTCCACCAATCTTTGGCTTAAAACATTGTTGTCGCTTTCGTAAACGAATGCAACTAAACATGGGTGGCCTTCGATTAAACACCTTGTTCTCTACTACCTTTTCCATAATCTTTTTCTTTACTTCCTTTTCTTTTTATTCAATTTCCCTTCCTTCTGCAGTTTATATTTCTTCTTTTTCTATTTTCTCCTTCAACGTATGTTGATCCTTCTTGGCTTGCCTTGGTGTCATAAATTTCAACTTCATTTCATGTCCCTCATGCCTCAAATAAAGGGAAAGTTCATCAAGATTGAGCATTGTAAAATGAACCCATGCCCATCTCAAAAGAAGATGAGAAGAGTTCGTGGGAGCAATATCACATAATACTTCTTTCACACATTGTCCTGTACTGAATTTGATCCTTGCTTGATTCGGATGAAAGCTTGTTGGTAACTTGAGTTTCTACACCAATCTTTGGCTTACAAAATTGTTGTCGCTTTCGTAAACGAATGCAACTAAACATGGGTGGCCTTCGATTAAACACTTTGTTCTCTACTACCTTTTCCATAATCTTTTTCTTTACTTCCTTTTCTTTTTCTTCAATTTCCCTTCCTTCTGCAGTTTATTTTTCTTCTTTTTCAATCTTTCTTTTTCTATTTTCTCCTTCAACGTATGTTGATCCTTCTTGGCTTCTCTTGGTGTCAGAAATTTCAACTTCATTTCATGTCCCTCATGCCTCAAATAAAGGGAACGTTCATAAAGATTGAGCATTGTAAAATGAACCCATGCCCATTTCAAAAGAAGATGACAAGAGTTCAAGGGAGCAATATCACATAATACTTCTTTCACACATTGTCATGTACTGAATTTGATCCTTGCTTGATTCGGATGAAAGCTTGTTGGTAACTTGAGTTTCTCCACCAATCTTTGGCTTACAAAATTGTTGTCGCTTTCGTAAACGAATGCAACTAAACATGGGTGGCCTTCGATTAAACACTTTGTTCTCTACTACCTTTTTCATAATCTTTTGCTTTACTTCCTTTTCTTTTTCTTCAATTTCCCTTTCTTCTGCAGTTTATTTTTCTTCTTTTTGTATTCTTTCTTTGTCTATTTTCTCCTTCAATGTATGTTGATCCTTCTTGGCTTGTCTTGGTGTCATAAATTTCAACTTCATTTCATGTCCCTCATGCCTCAAATAAAGGGAAAGTTCATCAAGATTGAGCATTGTAAAATGAAGCCATGCCCATCTCAAAAGAAGATCACAAGGGTTCGTGGGAGCAATATCACATAATACTTCTTTCACACATTGTCTTGTACTGAATTTGATCCTTGCTTGATTCGGATGAAAGCTTGTTGGTAACTTGAGTTTCTCCACCAATCTTTGGCTTACCACATTGTTGTCGCTTTCGTTAACGAATGCAACTAAACATGGGTGGCTTTCGATTAAAAACCTTGTTCTCTAATACCTTTTCCATAATATTTTTCTTTATTTCCTTTTCTTTTTCTTCAATTTTCCTTCCTTCTGCAGTTTATTTTTCTTCTTTTTCTATTCTTTCTTTTTCTTTTTTCTCCTTCAACGTATGTTGATCCTTCTTGGCTTCTCTTGGTGTCATAAATTTGAACTTCATTTCATATCCCTCATGCCTCAAATAAAGGGAAAGTTCATCAAGATTGAGCATTGTAAAATGAACCCATGCCCATCTCAAAAGAAGATGAGAAGAGTTCGTGGGAGCAATATCACATAATACTTCTTTCACACATTGTCCTGTACTGAATTTGATCCTTGCTTGATTCGGATGAAAGCTTGTTGGTAACTTGAGTTTCTCCACCAATCTTTGGCTTACAACATTGTTGTCGCTTTCGTAAACGAATGCAACTAAAAATGGGGGGCTTTCGATTAAAAACCTTGTTCTCTAATACCTTTTCCATAATATTTTTCTTTACTTCCTTTTCTTTTTCTTCAATTTCCCTTCATTTTGTAGTTTATTTTTCTTCTTTTTGTATTCTTTCTTTGTCTATTTTCTCCTTCAACGTATGTTGATCCTTCTTGGCTTGTCTTGGTGTCATAAATTTCAACTTCATTTCATGTCCCTCATGCCTCAAATAAAGGGAAAGTTCATCAAGATTGAGCATTGTAAAATGAACCCATGCCCATCTCAAAAGAAGATGAGAAGAGTTCGTGGGAGCAATATCACATAATACTTCTTTCACACATTGTCCTGTACTGAATTTGATCCTTGCTTGATTCGGATGAAAGCTTGTTGGTAACTTGAGTTTCTACACCAATCTTTGGCTTAAAACATTGTTGTCGCTTTCGTAAACGAATGCAACTAAACATGGGTGGCCTTCGATTAAACACCTTGTTCTCTACTACCTTTTCCATAATCTTTTTCTTTACTTCCTTTTCTTTTTCTTCAATTTCCCTTCCTTCTGCAGTTTATTTTTCTTCTTTTTCAATCTTTCTTTTTCTATTTTCTCCTTCAACGTATGTTGATCCTTCTTGGCTTCTCTTGGTGTCAGAAATTTCAACTTCATTTCATGTCCCTCATGCCTCAAATAAAGGGAACGTTCATAAAGATTGAGCATTGTAAAATGAACCCATGCCCATTTCAAAAGAAGATGACAAGAGTTCAAGGGAGCAATATCACATAATACTTCTTTCACACATTGTCTTGTACTGAATTTGATCCTTGCTTGATTCGGATGAAAGCTTGTTGGTAACTTGAGTTTCTCCACCAATCTTTGGCTTACAACATTGTTGTCACTTTCGTAAACAAATCCAACTAAACATGGGTGGCCTTCGATTAAACACCTTGTTCTCTACTACCTTTTCCATAATCTTTTTCTTTACTTCCTTTTCTTTTTCTTCAATTTCCCTTCCTTCTGCAGTTTATATTTCTTCTTTATCTATTCTTTCTTTTTCTATTTTCTCCTTCAACTTATGTTGATCCTTCTTGGCTTGTCTTGGTGGCATAAATTTCAACTTCATTTCAATTCCCTCATTCCTCAAATAAAGGGAACGTTTATCAAGATTGAGCATTTTAAAATGAACCCATGCCCATCTCAAAAGAAGATGACAAGAGTTCGTAGGAGCAATATAACATAATACTTCTTTCACACATTGTCCTGTACTGAATTTGATCCTTGCTTGATTCGGATGAAAGCTTGTTGGTAACTTGAGCTTCTACACCAATCTTTGGCTTAAAACATTGTTGTCGCTTTCGTAAACGAATGCAACTAAACATGGGTGGCCTTCGATTAAACACCTTGTTCTCTACTACCTTTTCCATAATCTTTTTCTTTACTTCCTTTTCTTTTTCTTCAATTTCCCTTCCTTCTGCAGTTTATTTTTCTTCTTTTTCAATCTTTCTTTTTCTATTTTCTCCTTCAACGTATGTTGATCCTTCTTGGCTTCTCTTGGTGTCAGAAATTTCAACTTCATTTCATGTCCCTCATGCCTAAAATAAAGGGAACGTTCATAAAGATTGAGCATTGTAAAATGAACCCATGCCCATTTCAAAAGAAGATGACAAGAGTTCAAGGGAGCAATATCACATAATACTTCTTTCACACATTGTCATGTACTGAATTTGATCCTTGCTTGATTCGGATGAAAGCTTGTTGGTAACTTGAGTTTCTCCACCAATCTTTGGCTTACAAAATTGTTTTCGCTTTCGTAAATGAATGCAACTAAACATGGGTGGCCTTCGATTAAACACTTTGTTCTCTACTACCTTTTTCATAATCTTTTGCTTTACTTCCTTTTCTTTTTCTTCAATTTCCCTTTCTTCTGCAGTTTATTTTTCTTCTTTTTGTATTCTTTCTTTGTCTATTTTCTCCTTCAATGTATGTTGATCCTTCTTGGCTTGTCTTGGTGTCATAAATTTCAACTTCATTTTATGTCCCTCATGCCTCAAATAAAGGGAAAGTTCATCAAGATTGAGCATTGTAAAATGAAGCCATGCCCATCTCAAAAGAAGATGACAAGGGTTCTTGGGAGCAATATCACATAATACTTCTTTCACACATTGTCTTGTACTGAATTTGATCCTTGCTTGATTCGGATGAAAGCTTGTTGGTAACTTGAGTTTCTCCACCAATCTTTGGCTTACAACATTGTTGTCGCTTTCGTTAACGAATGCAACTAAACATGGGTGGCTTTCGATTAAAAACCTTGTTCTCTAATACCTTTTCCATAATATTTTTCTTTACTTCCTTTTCTTTTTCTTCAATTTTCCTTCCTTCTGCAGTTTATTTTTCTTCTTTTTCTATTCTTTCTTTTTCTATTTTCTCCTTCAACGTATGTTGATCCTTCTTGGCTTCTCTTGGTGTCATAAATTTCAACTTCATTTCATATCCCTCATGCCTCAAATAAAGGGAACGTTCATCAAGATTGAGCATTATAAAATGAAGCCAGTCCCATCTCCAAAGAAGATGACAAGGGTTCGTGGGAGCAATATCACATAATACTTCTTTCACACATTGTCTTGTACTGATTTTGATCCTTGCTTGATTCGGATGAAAGCTTGTTGGTAACTTGAGTTTCTCCACCAATCTTTGGCTTACAACATTGTTGTCGCTTTCGTAAATGAATGCAACTAAACATGGGTGGCCTTGGATTAAACACCTTGTTCTCTACTACCTTTTCCATAATCTTTTTCTTTACTTCCTTTTCTTTTTCTTCAATTTCCCTTCCTTCTGCAATTTATATTTTTTCTTTTTCTATTCTTTCTTTTTCTATTTTCTCCTGCAACGTATGTTGATCCTTGTTGGCTTGTCTTGGTGGCATAAATTTCAACTTCATTTCATGTCCCTCATTCCTCAAATAAAGGGAACGTTTATCAAGATTGAGCATTTTAAAATGAACCCATGCCCATCTCAAAAGAAGATGACAAGAGTTCGTGGGAGCAATATCACATAATACTTCTTTCACATATTGTCCTGTACTGAATTTGATCCTTGCTTGATTCGGATGAAAGCTTGTTGGTAACTTGAGTTTCTCCACCAATCTTTGGCTTAAAACATTGTTGTCGCTTTCGTAAACGAATGCAACTAAACATGGGTGGCCTTCGATTAAACACCTTGTTCTCTACTACCTTTTCCATAATCTTTTTCTTTACTTCCTTTTCTTTTTCTTCAATTTCCCTTCCTTCTGCAGTTTATATTTCTTCTTTATCTATTCTTTCTTTTTCTATTTTCTCCTTCAACTTATGTTGATCCTTCTTGGCTTGTCTTGGTGTCATAAATTTGAACTTCATTTCATGTCCCTCATTCCTCAAATAAAGGGAACGTACATCAAGATTGAGCGTTTTAAAATGAAGCCATGCCCATCTCAAAAGAAGATGACAAGAGTTCATGGGAGCAATATCACATAATACTTCTTTCACACATTGTCCTGTACTGAATTTGATCCTTGCTTGATTCGGATGAAAGCTTGTTGGTAACTTGAGTTTCTCCACCAATCTTTGGCTTAAAATATTGTTGTCGCTTTCGTAAACGAATGCAACTAAACATAGGTGGCCTTCGATTAAACACCTTGTTCTCTACTACCTTTTCCATAATCTTTTTCTTTACTTCGTTTTCTTTTTCTTCAATTTCCCTTCCTTCTGCAGTTTAATTTTCTTCTTTTTCAATCTTTCTTTTTCTATTTTCTGCTTCAACGTATGTTGATCCTTCTTGGCTTCTCTTGGTGTCAGAAATTTCAACTTCATTTCATGTCCCTCATGCGTCAAATAAAGGGAACGTTCATAAAGATTGAGCATTGTAAAATGAACCCATGCCCATTTCAAAAGAAGATGACAAGAGTTCAAGGGAGCAATATCACATAATACTTGTTTCACACATTGTCATGTACTGAATTTGATCCTTGCTTGATTCGGATGAAAGCTTGTTGGTAACTTGAGTTTCTCCACCAATCTTTGGCTTACAACATTGTTGTCGCTTTCGTAAACGAATGCAACTAAAAATGGGGGGCTTTCGATTAAAAACCTTGTTCTCTAATACCTTTTCCATAATATTTTTCTTTACTTCCTTTTCTTTTTCTTCAATTTTCCATCCTTCTGCAGTTTATTTTTCTTCTTTTTCTATTCTTTCTTTTTCTATTTTCTCCTTCAACGTATGTTGATCCTTCTTGGCTTCTCTTGGTGTCATAAATTTCAACTTCATTTCATATCATTCATGCCTCAAATAAAGGGAACGTTCATCAAGATTGAGCATTATAAAATGAAGCCAGTCCCATCTCCAAAGAAGATGACAAGGGTTCGTGGGAGCAATATCACATAATACTTCTTTCACACATTGTCTTGTACTGATTTTGATCCTTGCTTGATTCGGATGAAAGCTTGTTGGTAACTTGAGTTTCTCCACCAATCTTTGGCTTACAACATTGTTGTCGCTTTCGTAAATGAATGCAACAAACATGGGTGGCCTTCGATTAAACACCTTGTTCTCTACTACCTTTTCCATAATATTTTTCTTTACTTCCTTTTCTTTTTCTTCAATTTCCCTTCCTTCTGCAATTTATATTTTTTCTTTTTCCATTCTTTCTTTTTCTATTTTCTCCTGCAACGTATGTTGATCCTTCTTGGCTTGTCTTGGTGTCATAAATTTCAACTTCATTTCATGTCCCTCATTCCTCAAATAAAAGGAACGTACATCAAGATTGAGCGTTTTAAAATGAAGCCATGCCCATCTCAAAAGAAGATGACAAGAGTTCGTGGGAGCAATATCACATAATACTTCTTTCACACATTGTCCTGTACTGAATTTGATCCTTGCTTGATTCGGATGAAAGCTTGTTGGTAACTTGAGTTTCTCCACCAATCTTTGGCTTAAAACATTGTTGTCGCTTTCGTAAACGAATGCAACTAAACATGGGTGGCCTTCGATTAAACACCTTGTTCTCTACTACCTTTTCCATAATCTTTTTCTTTACTTCCTTTTCTTTTTCTTCAATTTCCCTTCCTTCTGCAGTTTATTTTTCTTCTTTTTCAATCTTTCTTTTTCTATTTTCTCCTTCAACGTATGTTGATCCTTCTTGGCTTCTCTTGGTGTCACAAATTTCAACTTCATTTCATATCCCTCATGCCTCAAATAAAGGGAACGTTCATCAAGATTGAGCATTATAAAATGAAGCCAGTCCCTTCTCCAAAGAAGATGACAAGGGTTCGTGGGACCAATATCACATAATACTTCTTTCGCACATTGTCTTGTACTGATTTTGATCCTTGCTTGATTCGGATGAAAGCTTGTTGGTAACTTGAGTTTCTCCACCAATCTTTGGCTTACAACATTGTTGTCACTTTCGTAAATGAATGCAACTAAACATGGGTGGCCTTCGATTAAACACCTTGTTCTCTACTACCTTTTCCATAATCTTTTTCTTTACTTCCTTTTCTTTTTCTTCAATTTCCCTTCCTTCTGCAGTTTATATTTCTTCTTTATCTATTCTTTCTTTTTCTATTTTCTCCTTCAACGTATGTTGATCCTTCTTGGCTTGTCTTGGTGTCATAAATTTCAACTTCATTTCATGTCCCTCATTCCTCAAATAAAGGGAACGTACATCAAGATTGAGCGTTTTAAAATGAAGCCATGCCCATCTCAAAAGAAGATGACAAGAGTTCGTGGGAGCAATATCACATAATACTTCTTTCACACATTGTCCTATACTGAATTTGATCCTTGCTTGATTCGGATGAAAGCTTGTTGGTAACTTGAGTTTGTCCACCAATCTTTGGCTTACAACATTGTTGTCGCTTTCGTAAACGAATGCAACTAAACATGGGTGGCCTTCGATTAAAAACCTTGTTCTCTACTACCTTTTCCATAATCTTTTTCTTTACTTCCTTTTCTTTTTCTTCAATTTCCCTTCCTTCTGCAGTTTATATTTCTTCTTTATCTATTCTTTCTTTTTCTATTTTCTCCTTCAACGTATGTTGATCCTTCTTGGCTTGTCTTGGTGTCATAAATTTCAACTTCATTTCATGTCCCTCATTCCTCAAATAAAGGGAACGTACATCAAGATTGAGCGTTTTAAAATGAACCCATGCCCATTTCAAAAGAAGATGACAAGAGTTCAAGGGAGCAATATCACATAATACTTGTTTCAGACATTGTCATGTACTGAATTTGATCCTTGCTTGATTCGGATGAAAGCTTGTTGGTAACTTGAGTTTCTCCACCAATCTTTGGCTTACAACATTGTTGTCGCTTTCGTAAACGAATGCAACTAAAAATGGGGGGCTTTCGATTAAAAACCTTGTTCTCTAATACCTTTTCCATAATATTTTTCTTTACTTCCTTTTCTTTTTCTTCAATTTTCCATCCTTCTGCAGTTTATTTTTCTTCTTTTTCTATTCTTTCTTTTTCTATTTTCTCCTTCAACGTATGTTGATCCTTCTTGGCTTCTCTTGGTGTCATAAATTTCAACTTCATTTCATATCATTCATGCCTCAAATAAAGGGAACGTTCATCAAGATTGAGCATTATAAAATGAAGCCAGTCCCATCTCCAAAGAAGATGACAAGGGTTCGTGGGAGCAATATCACATAATACTTCTTTCACACATTGTCTTGTACTGATTTTGATCCTTGCTTGATTCGGATGAAAGCTTGTTGGTAACTTGAGTTTCTCCACCAATCTTTGGCTTACAACATTGTTGTCGCTTTCGTAAACGAATGCAACTAAACATGGGTGGCCTTCGATTAAACACCTTGTTCTCTACTACCTTTTCCATAATCTTTTTCTTTACTTCCTTTTCTTTTTCTTCAATTTCCCTTCCTTCTGCAGTTTATTTTTCTTCTTTTTCAATCTTTCTTTTTCTATTTTCTCCTTCAACGTATGTTGATCCTTCTTGGCTTCTCTTGGTGTCATAAATTTCAACTTCATTTCATATCCTTCATGCCTCAAATAAAGGGAACGTTTATCAAGATTGAGCATTATAAAATGAAGCCAGTCCCATCTCCAAAGAAGATGACAAGGGTTCGTGGGAGCAATATCACATAATACTTCTTTCACACATTGTCTTGTACTGATTTTGATCCTTGCTTGATTCGGATGAAAGCTTGTTGGTAACTTGAGTTTCTCCACCAATCTTTGGCTTACAACATTGTTGTCGCTTTCGTAAATGAATGCAACTAAACATGGGTGGCCTTCGATTAAACACCTTGTTCTCTACTACCTTTTCCATAATCTTTTTCTTTACTTCCTTTTCTTTTTCTTCAATTTCCCTTCCTTCTGCAATTTATATTTTTTCTTTTTCCATTCTTTCTTTTTCTATTTTCTCCTGCAACGTATGTTGATCCTTCTTGGCTTGTCTTGGTGTCATAAATTTCAACTTCATTTCATGTCCCTCATTCCTCAAATAAAGGGAACGTTTATCAAGATTGAGCGTTTTAAAATGAAGCCATGCCCATCTCAAAAGAAGATGACAAGAGTTCGTGGGAGCAATATCACATAATACTTCTTTCACACATTGTCCTATACTGAATTTGATCCTTGCTTGATTCGGATGAAAGCTTGTTGGTAACTTGAGTTTCTCCACCAATCTTTGGCTTAAAACATTGTTGTCGCTTTCGTAAACGAATGCAACTAAACATGGGTGGCCTTCGATTAAACACCTTGTTCTCTACTACCTTTTCCATAATCTTTTTCTTTACTTCCTTTTCTTTTTCTTCAATTTCCCTTCCTTCTGCAATTTATATTTTTTCTTTTTCCATTCTTTCTTTTTCTATTTTCTCCTGCAACGTATGTTGATCCTTCTTGGCTTGTCTTGGTGTCATAAATTTCAACTTCATTTCATGTCCCTCATTCCTCAAATAAAGGGAACGTTTATCAAGATTGAGCGTTTTAAAATGAAGCCATGCCCATCTCAAAAGAAGATGACAAGAGTTCGTGGGAGCAATATCACATAATACTTCTTTCACACATTGTCCTATACTGAATTTGATCCTTGCTTGATTCGGATGAAAGCTTGTTGGTAACTTGAGTTTCTCCACCAATCTTTGGCTTAAAACATTGTTGTCGCTTTCGTAAACGAATGCAACTAAACATGGGTGGCCTTCGATTAAACACCTTGTTCTCTACTACCTTTTCCATAATCTTTTTCTTTACTTCCTTTTCTTTTTCTTCAATTTCCCTTCCTTCTGCAATTTATATTTTTTCTTTTTCTATTCTTTCTTTTTCTATTTTCTCCTGCAACGTATGTTGATCCTTCTTGGCTTGTCTTGGTGTCATAAATTTCAACTTCATTTCATGTCCCTCATTCCTCAAATAAAGGGAACGTTTATCAAGATTGAGCGTTTTAAAATGAAGCCATGCCCATCTCAAAAAAAGATGACAAGAGTTCGTGGGAGCAATATCACATAATACTTCTTTCACACATTGTCCTGTACTGACTTTGATCCTTGCTTGATTCGGATGAAAGCTTGTTGGTAACTTGAGTTTCTCCACCAATCTTTGGCTTAAAACATTGTTGTCGCTTTCGTAAATGAATGCAACTAAACATGGGTGGCCATCGATTAAACACCTTGTTCTCTACTACCTTTTCCATAATCTTTTTCTTTACTTCCTTTTCTTTTTCTTCAATTTCCCTTCCTTCTGCAGTTTATATTTCTTCTTTATCTATTCTTTCTTTTTCTATTTTCTCCTTCAACGTATGTTGATCCTTCTTGGCTTGTCTTGGTGTCATAAATTTCAACTTCATTTCATGTCCCTCATTCCTCAAATAAAGGGAACGTACATCAAGATTGAGCGTTTTAAAATGAACCCATGCCCATTTCAAAAGAAGATGACAAGAGTTCAAGGGAGCAATATCACATCATACTTCTTTCACACATTGTCATGTACTGAATTTGATCCTTGCTTGATTCGGATGAAAGCTTGTTGGTAACTTGAGTTTCTCCACCAATCTTTGGCTTACAACATTGTTGTCGCTTTCGTAAACGAATGCAACTAAAAATGGGGGGCTTTCGATTAAAAACCTTGTTCTCTAATACCTTTTCCATAATATTTTTCTTTACTTCCTTTTCTTTTTCTTCAATTTTCGATCCTTCTGTAGTTTATTTTTCATCTTTTTCTATTCTTTCTTTTTCTATTTTCTCCTTCAACGTATGTTGATCCTTCTTGGCTTCTCTTGGTGTCACAAATTTCAACTTCATTTCATATCCCTCATGCCTCAAATAAAGGGAACGTTCATCAAGATTGAGCATTATAAAATGAAGCCAGTCCCTTCTCCAAAGAAGATGACAAGGGTTCGTGGGACCAATATCACATAATACTTCTTTCGCACATTGTCTTGTACTGATTTTGATCCTTGCTTGATTCGGATGAAAGCTTGTTGGTAACTTGAGTTTCTCCACCAATCTTTGGCTTACAACATTGTTGTCACTTTCGTAAATGAATGCAACTAAACATGGGTGGCCTTCGATTAAACACCTTGTTCTCTACTACCTTTTCCATAATCTTTTTCTTTACTTCCTTTTCTTTTTCTTCAATTTCCCTTCCTTCTGCAGTTTATATTTCTTCTTTATCTATTCTTTCTTTTTCTATTTTCTCCTTCAACGTATGTTGATCCTTCTTGGCTTGTCTTGGTGTCATAAATTTCAACTTCATTTCATGTCCCTCATTCCTCAAATAAAGGGAACGTACATCAAGATTGAGCGTTTTAAAATGAAGCCATGCCCATCTCAAAAGAAGATGACAAGAGTTCGTGGGAGCAATATCACATAATACTTCTTTCACACATTGTCCTATACTGAATTTGATCCTTGCTTGATTCGGATGAAAGCTTGTTGGTAACTTGAGTTTCTCCACCAATCTTTGGCTTAAAACATTGTTGTCGCTTTCGTAAACGAATGCAACTAAACATGGGTGGCCTTCGATTAAACACCTTGTTCTCTACTACCTTTTCCATAATCTTTTTCTTTACTTCCTTTTCTTTTTCTTCAATTTCCCTTCCTTCTGCAATTTATATTTTTTCTTTTTCTATTCTTTCTTTTTCTATTTTCTCCTGCAACGTATCTTGATCCTTCTTGGCTTGTCTTGGTGTCATAAATTTCAACTTCATTTCATGTCCCTCATTCCTCAAATAAAGGGAACGTTTATCAAGATTGAGCATTATAAAATGAAGCCAGTCCCATCTCCAAAGAAGATGACAAGGGTTCGTGGGAGCAATATCACATAATACTTCTTTCACACATTGTCTTGTACTGATTTTGATCCTTGCTTGATTCGGATGAAAGCTTGTTGGTAACTTGAGTTTCTCCACCAATCTTTGGCTTACAACATTGTTGTCGCTTTCGTAAACGAATGCAACTAAACATGGGTGGCCTTCGATTAAACACCTTGTTCTCTACTACCTTTTCCATAATCTTTTTCTTTACTTCCTTTTCTTTTTCTTCAATTTCCCTTCCTTCTGCAATTTATATTTTTTCTTTTTCCATTCTCTCTTTTTCTATTTTCTCCTGCAACGTATGTTGATACTTCTTGGCTTGTCTTGGTGTCATAAATTTCAACTTCATTTCATGTCCCTCATTCCTCAAATAAAGGGAACGTTTATCAAGATTGAGCGTTTTAAAATGAAGCCATGCCCATCTCAAAAGAAGATGACAAGAGTTCGTGGGAGCAATATCACATAATACTTCTTTCACACATTGTCCTATACTGAATTTGATCCTTGCTTGATTCGGATGAAAGCTTGTTGGTAACTTGAGTTTGTCCACCAATCTTTGGCTTACAACATTGTTGTCGCTTTCGTAAACGAATGCAACTAAACATGGGTGGCCTTCGATTAAACACCTTGTTCTCTACTACCTTTTCCATAATCTTTTTCTTTACTTCCTTTTCTTTTTCTTCAATTTCCCTTCCTTCTGCAATTTATATTTTTTCTTTTTCCATTCTTTCTTTTTCTATTTTCTCCTGCAACGTATGTTGATCCTTCTTGGCTTGTCTTGGTGTCATAAATTTCAACTTCATTTCATGTCCCTCATTCCTCAAATAAAGGGAACGTTTATCAAGATTGAGCGTTTTAAAATGAAGCCATGCCCATCTCAAAAGAAGATGACAAGAGTTCGTGGGAGCAATATCACATAATACTTCTTTCACACATTGTCCTATACTGAATTTGATCCTTGCTTGATTCGGATGAAAGCTTGTTGGTAACTTGAGTTTCTCCACCAATCTTTGGCTTAAAACATTGTTGTCGCTTTCGTAAACGAATGCAACTAAACATGGGTGGCCTTCGATTAAACACCTTGTTCTCTACTACCTTTTCCATAATCTTTTTCTTTACTTCCTTTTCTTTTTCTTCAATTTCCCTTCCTTCTGCAATTTATATTTTTTCTTTTTCTATTCTTTCTTTTTCTATTTTCTCCTGCAACGTATGTTGATCCTTCTTGGCTTGTCTTGGTGTCATAAATTTCAACTTCATTTCATGTCCCTCATTCCTCAAATAAAGGGAACGTTTATCAAGATTGAGCGTTTTAAAATGAAGCCATGCCCATCTCAAAAAAAGATGACAAGAGTTCGTGGGAGCAATATCACATAATACTTCTTTCACACATTGTCCTGTACTGACTTTGATCCTTGCCTGATTCGGATGAAAGCTTGTTGGTAACTTGAGTTTCTCCACCAATCTTTGGCTTAAAACATTGTTGTCGCTTTCGTAAATGAATGCAACTAAACATGGGTGGCCATCGATTAAACACCTTGTTCTCTACTACCTTTTCCATAATCTTTTTCTTTACTTCCTTTTCTTTTTCTTCAATTTCCCTTCCTTCTGCAGTTTATATTTCTTCTTTATCTATTCTTTCTTTTTCTATTTTCTCCTTCAACGTATGTTGATCCTTCTTGGCTTGTCTTGGTGTCATAAATTTCAACTTCATTTCATGTCCCTCATTCCTCAAATAAAGGGAACGTACATCAAGATTGAGCGTTTTAAAATGAACCCATGCCCATTTCAAAAGAAGATGACAAGAGTTCAAGGGAGCAATATCACATAATACTTCTTTCACACATTGTCATGTACTGAATTTGATCCTTGCTTGATTCGGATGAAAGCTTGTTGGTAACTTGAGTTTCTCCACCAATCTTTGGCTTACAACATTGTTGTCGCTTTCGTAAACGAATGCAACTAAAAATGGGGGGCTTTCGATTAAAAACCTTGTTCTCTAATACCTTTTCCATAATATTTTTCTTTACTTCCTTTTCTTTTTCTTCAATTTTCGATCCTTCTGTAGTTTATTTTTCATCTTTTTCTATTCTTTCTTTTTCTATTTTCTCCTTCAACGTATGTTGATCCTTCTTGGCTTCTCTTGGTGTCACAAATTTCAACTTCATTTCATATCCCTCATGCCTCAAATAAAGGGAACGTTCATCAAGATTGAGCATTATAAAATGAAGCCAGTCCCTTCTCCAAAGAAGATGACAAGGGTTCGTGGGACCAATATCACATAATACTTCTTTCGCACATTGTCTTGTACTGATTTTGATCCTTGCTTGATTCGGATGAAAGCTTGTTGGTAACTTGAGTTTCTCCACCAATCTTTGGCTTACAACATTGTTGTCACTTTCGTAAATGAATGCAACTAAACATGGGTGGCCTTCGATTAAACACCTTGTTCTCTACTACCTTTTCCATAATCTTTTTCTTTACTTCCTTTTCTTTTTCTTCAATTTCCCTTCCTTCTGCAGTTTATATTTCTTCTTTATCTATTCTTTCTTTTTCTATTTTCCCCTTCAACGTATGTTGATCCTTCTTGGCTTGTCTTGGTGTCATAAATTTCAATTTCATTTCATGTCCCTCATTCCTCAAATAAAGGGAACGTTTATCAAGATTGAGCGTTTTAAAATGAAGCCATGCCCATCTCAAAAGAAGATGACAAGAGTTCGTGGGAGCAATATCACATAATACTTCTTTCACACATTGTCCTGTACTGAATTTGATCCTTGCTTGATTCGGATGAAAGCTTGTTGGTAACTTGAGTTTCTCCACCAATCTTTGGCTTAAAACATTGTTGTCGCTTTCGTAAATGAATGCAACTAAACATAGGTGACCTTCGATTAAACACCTTGTTCTCTACTACCTTTTCCATAATCTTTTTCTTTACTTCCTTTTCTTTTTCTTCAATTTCCCTTCCTTCTGCAATTTATATTTTTTCTTTTTCCATTCTTTCTTTTTCTATTTTCTCCTGCAACGTATGTTGATCCTTCTTGGCTTGTCTTGGTGTCATAAATTTCAATTTCATTTCATGTCCCTCATTCCTCAAATAAAGGGAACGTTTATCAAGATTGAGCGTTTTAAAATGAAGCCATGCCCATCTCAAAAGAAGATGACAAGAGTTCGTGGGAGCAATATCACATAATACTTCTTTCACACATTGTCCTATACTGAATTTGATCCTTGCTTGATTCGGATGAAAGCTTGTTGGTAACTTGAGTTTCTCCACCAATCTTTGGCTTAAAACATTGTTGTCGCTTTCGTAAACGAATGCAACTAAACATGGGTGGCCTTCGATTAAACACCTTGTTCTCTACTACCTTTTCCATAATCTTTTTCTTTACTTCCTTTTCTTTTTCTTCAATTTCCCTTCCTTCTGCAATTTATATTTTTTCTTTTTCTATTCTTTCTTTTTCTATTTTCTCCTGCAACGTATGTTGATCTTTCTTGGCTTGTCTTGGTGTCATAAATTTCAACTTCATTTCATGTCCCTCATTCCTCAAATAAAGGGAACGTTTATCAAGATTGAGCGTTTTAAAATGAAGCCATGCCCATCTCAAAAGAAGATGACAAGAGTTCGTGGGAGCAATATCACATAATACTTCTTTCACACATTGTCCTTTACTGAATTTTATCCTTGCTTGATTCGGATGAAAGCTTGTTGGTAACTTGAGTTTCTCCACCAATCTTTGGCTTAAAACATTGTTGTCGCTTTCGTAAACGAATGCAACTAAACATGGGTGGCCTTCGATTAAACACCTTGTTCTCTACTACCTTTTCCATAATCTTTTTCTTTACTTGCTTTTCTTTTTCTTCAATTTCCCTTCCTTCTGCAGTTTATTTTTCTTCTTTTTCAATCTTTCTTTTTCTATTTTCTCCTTCAACGTATGTTGAACATTCTTGGCTTGTCTTGGTGTCATAAATTGCAACTTCATTTCATGTCCCTCATGCCTCGAATAAAAGGAACGTTCATAAAGATTGAGCAATGTAAAATGAAGCCATGCCCATCTCAAAGGAAGATGACAAGGGTTCGTGGGAGCAATATCACATAATACTTCTTTCACACATTGTCCTATACTGAATTTGATCCTTGCTTGATTCGGATGAAAGCTTGTTGGTAACTTGAGTTTCTCCACCAATCTTTGGCTTAAAACATTGTTGTCGCTTTCGTAAACGAATGCAATTAAACATGGGTGGCCTTCGATTAAACACCTTGTTCTCTACTACCTTTTCCATAATCTTTTTCTTTACTTTCTTTTCTTTTTCTTCAATTTCCCTTCCTTCTGCAATTTATATTTTTTCTTTTTCTATTCTTTCTTTTTCTATTTTCTCCTGCAACGTATGTTGATCTTTCTTGGCTTGTCTTGGTGTCATAAATTTCAACTTCATTTCATGTCCCCCATTCCTCAAATAAAGGGAACGTTTATCAAGATTGAGCGTTTTAAAATGAAGCCATGCCCATCTCAAAAGAAGATGAGAAGAGTTCGTGGGAGCAATATCACATAATACTTCTTTCACACATTGTCTTGTACTGAATTTGATCCTTGCTTGATTCGGATGAAAGCTTGTTGGTAAGTTGAGTTTGTCCACCAATCTTTGGCTTACAACATTGTTGTCACTTTCGTAAACAAATCCAACTAAACATGGGTGGCCTTCGATTAAACACCTTGTTCTCTACTACCTTTTCCATAATCTTTTTCTTTACTTCCTTTTCTTTTTCTTCAATTTCCCTTCCTTCTGCAATTTATATTTTTTCTTTTTCCATTCTTTCTTTTTCTATTTTCTCCTGCAACGTATGTTGATACTTCTTGGCTTGTCTTGGTGTCATAAATTTCAACTTCATTTCATGTCCCTCATTCCTCAAATAAAGGGAACGTTTATCAAGATTGAGCGTTTTAAAATGAAGCCATGCCCATCTCAAAAGAAGATGACAAGAGTTCGTGGGAGCAATATCACATAATACTTCTTTCACACATTGTCCTATACTGAATTTGATCCTTGCTTGATTCGGATGAAAGCTTGTTGGTAACTTGAGTTTCTCCACCAATCTTTGGCTTAAAACATTGTTGTCGCTTTCGTAAACGAATGCAACTAAACATGGGTGGCCTTCGATTAAACACCTTGTTCTCTACAACATTTTCCATAATCTTTTTCTTTACTTCCTTTTCTTTTTCTTCAATTTCCCTTCCTTCTGCAGTTTATTTTTCTTCTTTTTCAATCTTTCTTTTTCTATTTTCTCCTTCAACGTATGTTGATCCTTCTTGGCTTGTCTTGGTGTCATAAATTGCAACTTCATTTCATGTCCCTCATGCCTCAAATAAAAGGAACATTCATAAAGATTGAGCAATGTAAAATGAAGCCATGCCCATCTCAAAGGAAGATGACAAGGGTTCGTGGGAACAATATCACATAATACTTCTTTCGCACATTGTCTTGTACTGAATTTGATCCTTGCTTGATTCGGATGAAAGCTTGTTGGTAACTTGAGTTTCTCTACCAATCTTTGGCTTAAAACATTGTTGTCGCTTTCGTAAACGAATGCAACTAAACATGGGTGGCCTTCGATTAAACACCTTGTTCTCTACTACCTTTTCCATAATCTTTTTCTTTGTTTCCTTTTCTTTTTCTTCAATTTCCCTTCCTTCTGCAGTTTATTTTTCTTCTTTTTCAATCTTTCTTTTTCTATTTTCTCCTTCAACGTATGTTGATCCTTCTTGGCTTCTCTTGGTGTCAGAAATTTCAACTTCATTTCATGTCCCTAATGTCTCAAATAAAGGGAACGTTCATAAAGATTGAGCATTGTAAAATGAACCCATGCCCATTTCAAAAGAAGATGACAACAGTTCAAGGGAGCAATATCACATAATACTTCTTTCACACACTGTCATGTACTGAATTTGATCCTTGCTTGATTCGGATGAAAGCTTGTTGGTAACTTGAGTTTCTCCACTAATCTTTGGCTTACAACATTGTTGTCACTTTCGTAAATGAATGCAACTAAACATGGGTGGCCTTCGATTAAACACCTTGTTCTCTACTACCTTTTCCATAATCTTTTTCTTTACTTCCTTTTCTTTTTCTTCAATTTCCCTTCCTTCTGCAGTTTATATTTCTTCTTTATCTATTCTTTCTTTTTCTATTTTCTCCTTCAACGTATGTTGATCCTTCTTGGCTTGTCTTGGTATCATAAATTTCAACTTCATTTCATGTCCCTCATTCCTCAAATAAAGGGAACGTACATCAAGATTGAGCGTTTTAAAATGAAGCCATGCCCATCTCAAAAGAAGATGACAAGAGTTCGTGGGAGCAATATCACATAATACTTCTTTCACACATTGTCCTGTACTGAATTTGATCCTTGCTTGATTCGGATGAAAGCTTGTTGGTAACTTGAGTTTCTCCACCAATCTTTGGCTTAAAACATTGTTGTCGCTTTCGTAAACGAATGCAACTAAACATGGGTGGCCTTCGATTAAACACCTTGTTCTCTACTACCTTTTCCATAATCTTTTTCTTTGCTTCCTTTTCTTTTTCTTCAATTTCCCTTCCTTCTGCAGTTTATTTTTCTTCTTTTTCAATCTTTCTTTTTCTATTTTCTCCTTCAACGTATGTTGATCCTTCTTGGCTTCTCTTGGTGTCAGAAATTTCAACTTCATTTCATGTCCCTCATGCCTCAAATAAAGGGAACGTTCATAAAGATTGAGCATTGTAAAATGAACCCATGCCCATTTCAAAAGAAGATGACAAGAGTTCAAGGGAGCAATATCACATAATACTTCTTTCACACATTGTCATGTACTGAATTTGATCCTTGCTTGATTCGGATGAAAGCTTGTTGGTAACTTGAGTTTCTCCACCAATCTTTGGCTTACAACATTGTTGTCGCTTTCGTAAACAAATGCAACTAAAAATGGGGGACTTTCGATTAAAAACCTTGTTCTCTAATACCTTTTCCATAATATTTTTCTTTACTTCCTTTTCTTTTTCTTCAATTTTCCATCCTTCTGTAGTTTATTTTTCATCTTTTTCTATTCTTTCTTTTTCTATTTTCTCCTTCAACGTATGTTGATCCTTCTTGGCTTCTCTTGGTGTCACAAATTTCAACTTCATTTCATATCCCTCATGCCTCAAATAAAGGGAACGTTCATCAAGATTGAGCATTATAAAATGAAGCCAGTCCCTTCTCCAAAGAAGATGACAAGGGTTCGTGGGACCAATATCACATAATACTTCTTTCGCACATTGTCTTGTACTGATTTTGATCCTTGCTTGATTCGGATGAAAGCTTGTTGGTAACTTGAGTTTCTCCACCAATCTTTGGCTTAAAACATTGTTGTCGCTTTCGTAAACGAATGCAACTAAACATGGGTGGCCTTCGATTAAACACCTTGTTCTCTACTACCTTTTCCATAATCTTTTTCTTTACTTCCTTTTGTTTTTCTTCAATTTCCCTCCCTTCTGCAGTTTATTTTTCTTCTTTTTCAATCTTTCTTTTTCTATTTTCTCCTTCAACGTATGTTGATCCTTCTTGGCTTGTCTTGGTGTCATAAATTGCAACTTCATTTCATGTCCCTCATGCCTCAAATAAAAGGAACGTTCATAAAGATTGAGCAATGTAAAATGAAGCCATGCCCATCTCAAATGAAGATGACAAGGGTTCGTGGGAACAATATCACATAATACTTCTTTCGCACATTGTCTTGTACTGAATTTGATCCTTGCTTGATTCGGATGAAAGCTTGTTGGTAACTTGAGTTTGTCCACCAATCTTTGGCTTACAACATTGTTGTCACTTTCGTAAACGAGTCCAACTAAACATGGGTGGCCTTCGATTAAACACCTTGTTCTCTACTACCTTTTCCATAATCTTTTTCTTTACTTCCTTTTCTTTTTCTTCAATTTCCCTTCGTTCTGCAGTTTATTTTTCTTCTTTTTGTATTCTTTCTTTGTCTATTTTCTCCTTTAACGTATGTTGATCCTTCTTGGCTTGTCTTGGTGTCATAAATTTTAACTTCATTTCGTGTCCCTCATTCCTCAAATAAAGGGAACGTACATCAAGATTGAGCGTTTTAAAATGAACCCATGCCCATCTCAAAAGAAGATGACAAGAGTTCGTGGGAGCAATATCACATAATACTTCATTCACACATTGTCCTGTACTGAATTTGATCCTTGCTTGATTCGGATGAAAGCTTGTTGGTAACTTGAGTTTCTCTACCAATCTTTGGCTTAAAACATTGTTGTCGCTTTCGTAAACGAATGCAACTAAACATGGGTGGCCTTCGATTAAACACCTTGTTCTCTACTACCTTTTCCATAATCTTTTTCTTTGCTTCCTTTTCTTTTTCTTCAATTTCCCTTCCTTCTGCAGTTTATTTTTCTTCTTTCTCAATCTTTCTTTTTCTATTTTCTCCTTCAACGTATGTTGATCCTTCTTGGCTTCTCTTGGTGTCAGAAATTTCAACTTCATTTCATGTCCCTAATGTCTCAAATAAAGGGAACGTTCATAAAGATTGAGCATTGTAAAATGAACCCATGCCCATTTCAAAAGAAGATGACAACAGTTCAAGGGAGCAATATCACATAATACTTCTTTCACACACTGTCATGTACTGAATTTGATCCTTGCTTGATTCGGATGAAAGCTTGTTGGTAACTTGAGTTTCTCCACTAATCTTTGGCTTACAACATTGTTGTCACTTTCGTAAATGAATGCAACTAAACATGGGTGGCCTTCGATTAAACACCTTGGTCTCTACTACCTTTTCCATAATCTTTTTCTTTACTTCCTTTTCTTTTTCTTCAATTTCCCTTCCTTCTGCAGTTTATATTTCTTCTTTATCTATTCTTTCTTTTTCTATTTTCTCCTTCAACGTATGTTGATCCTTCTTGGCTTGTCTTGGTGTCATAAATTTCAACTTCATTTCATGTCCCTCATTCCTCAAATAAAGGGAACGTACATCAAGATTGAGCGTTTTAAAATGAAGCCATGCCCATCTCAAAAGAAGATGACAAGAGTTCGTGGGAGCAATATCACATAATACTTCTTTCACACATTGTCCTGTACTGAATTTGATCCTTGCTTGATTCGGATGAAAGCTTGTTGGTAACTTGAGTTTCTCCACCAATCTTTGGCTTAAAACATTGTTGTCGCTTTCGTAAACGAATGCAACTAAACATGGGTGGCCTTCGATTAAACACCTTGTTCTCTACTACCTTTTCCATAATCTTTTTCTTTGCTTCCTTTTCTTTTTCTTCAATTTCCCTTCCTTCTGCAGTTTATTTTTCTTCTTTTTCAATCTTTCTTTTTCTATTTTCTCCTTCAACGTATGTTGATCCTTCTTGGCTTCTCTTGGTGTCAGAAATTTCAACTTCATTTCATGTCCCTCATGCCTCAAATAAAGGGAACGTTCATAAAGATTGAGCATTGTAAAATGAACCCATGCCCATTTCAAAAGAAGATGACAAGAGTTCAAGGGAGCAATATCACATAATACTTCTTTCACACATTGTCATGTACTGAATTTGATCCTTGCTTGATTCGGATGAAAGCTTGTTGGTAACTTGAGTTTCTCCACCAATCTTTGGCTTACAACATTGTTGTCGCTTTCGTAAACAAATGCAACTAAAAATGGGGGACTTTCGATTAAAAACCTTGTTCTCTAATACCTTTTCCATAATATTTTTCTTTACTTCCTTTTCTTTTTCTTCAATTTTCCATCCTTCTGTAGTTTATTTTTCATCTTTTTCTATTCTTTCTTTTTCTATTTTCTCCTTCAACGTATGTTGATCCTTCTTGGCTTCTCTTGGTGTCACAAATTTCAACTTCATTTCATATCCCTCATGCCTCAAATAAAGGGAACGTTCATCAAGATTGAGCATTATAAAATGAAGCCAGTCCCTTCTCCAAAGAAGATGACAAGGGTTCGTGGGACCAATATCACATAATACTTCTTTCGCACATTGTCTTGTACTGATTTTGATCCTTGCTTGATTCGGATGAAAGCTTGTTGGTAACTTGAGTTTCTCCACCAATCTTTGGCTTACAACATTGTTGTCACTTTCGTAAACGAATCCAACTAAACATGGGTGGCCTTCGATTAAACACCTTGTTCTCTACTACCTTTTCCATAATCTTTTTCTTTACTTCCTTTTCTTTTTCTTCAATTTCCCTCCCTTTTGCAGTTTATTTTTCTTCTTTTTCAATCTTTCTTTTTCTATTTTCTCCTTCAACGTATGTTGATCCTTCTTGGCTTGTCTTGGTGTCATAAATTGCAACTTCATTTCATGTCCCTCATGCCTCAAATAAAAGGAACGTTCATAAAGATTGAGCAATGTAAAATGAAGCCATGCCCATCTCATATGAAGATGACAAGGGTTCGTGGGAACAATATCACATAATACTTCTTTCGCACATTGTCTTGTACTGAATTTGATCCTTGCTTGATTCGGATGAAAGCTTGTTGGTAACTTGAGTTTCTCCACCAATCTTTGGCTTACAACATTGTTGTCACTTTCGTAAACGAGTCCAACTAAACATGGGTGGCCTTCGATTAAACACCTTGTTCTCTACTACCTTTTCCATAATCTTTTTCTTTACTTCCTTTTCTTTTTCTTCAATTTCCCTTCGTTCTGCAGTTTATTTTTCTTCTTTTTGTATTCTTTCTTTGTCTATTTTCTCCTTTAACGTATGTTGATCCTTCTTGGCTTGTCTTGGTGTCATAAATTTTAACTTCATTTCGTGTCCCTCATTCCTCAAATAAAGGGAACGTACATCAAGATTGAGCGTTTTAAAATGAACCCATGCCCATCTCAAAAGAAGATGACAAGAGTTCGTGGGAGCAATATCACATAATACTTCATTCACACATTGTCCTGTACTGAATTTGATCCTTGCTTGATTCGGATGAAAGCTTGTTGGTAACTTGAGTTTCTCTACCAATCTTTGGCTTAAAACATTGTTGTCGCTTTCGTAAACGAATGCAACTAAACATGGGTGGCCTTCGATTAAACACCTTGTTCTCTACTACCTTTTCCATAATCTTTTTCTTTGCTTCCTTTTCTTTTTCTTCAATTTCCCTTCCTTCTGCAGTTTATTTTTCTTCTTTTTCAATCTTTCTTTTTCTATTTTCTCCTTCAACGTATGTTGATCCTTCTTGGCTTCTCTTGGTGTCAGAAATTTCAACTTCATTTCATGTCCCTAATGTCTCAAATAAAGGGAACGTTCATAAAGATTGAGCATTGTAAAATGAACCCATGCCCATTTCAAAAGAAGATGACAACAGTTCAAGGGAGCAATATCACATAATACTTCTTTCACACACTGTCATGTACTGAATTTGATCCTTGCTTGATTCGGATGAAAGCTTGTTGGTAACTTGAGTTTCTCCACTAATCTTTGGCTTACAACATTGTTGTCACTTTCGTAAATGAATGCAACTAAACATGGGTGGCCTTCGATTAAACACCTTGTTCTCTACTACCTTTTCCATAATCTTTTTCTTTACTTCCTTTTCTTTTTCTTCAATTTCCCTTCCTTCTGCAGTTTATATTTCTTCTTTATCTATTCTTTCTTTTTCTATTTTCTCCTTCAACGTATGTTGATCCTTCTTGGCTTGTCTTGGTGTCATAAATTTCAACTTCATTTCATGTCCCTCATTCCTCAAATAAAGGGAACGTACATCAAGATTGAGCGTTTTAAAATGAAGCCATGCCCATCTCAAAAGAAGATGACAAGAGTTCGTGGGAGCAATATCACATAATACTTCTTTCACACATTGTCCTGTACTGAATTTGATCCTTGCTTGATTCGGATGAAAGCTTGTTGGTAACTTGAGTTTCTCCACCAATCTTTGGCTTAAAACATTGTTGTCGCTTTCGTAAACGAATGCAACTAAACATGGGTGGCCTTCGATTAAACACCTTGTTCTCTACTACCTTTTCCATAATCTTTTTCTTTGCTTCCTTTTCTTTTTCTTCAATTTCCCTTCCTTCTGCAGTTTATTTTTCTTCTTTTTCAATCTTTCTTTTTCTATTTTCTCCTTCAACGTATGTTGATCCTTCTTGGCTTCTCTTGGTGTCAGAAATTTCAACTTCATTTCATGTCCCTCATGCCTCAAATAAAGGGAACGTTCATAAAGATTGAGCATTGTAAAATGAACCCATGCCCATTTCAAAAGAAGATGACAAGAGTTCAAGGGAGCAATATCACATAATACTTCTTTCACACATTGTCATGTACTGAATTTGATCCTTGCTTGATTCGGATGAAAGCTTGTTGGTAACTTGAGTTTCTCCACCAATCTTTGGCTTACAACATTGTTGTCGCTTTCGTAAACGAATGCAACTAAAAATGGGGGACTTTCGATTAAAAACCTTGTTCTCTAATACCTTTTCCATAATATTTTTCTTTACTTCCTTTTCTTTTTCTTCAATTTTCCATCCTTCTGTAGTTTATTTTTCATCTTTTTCTATTCTTTCTTTTTCTATTTTCTCCTTCAACGTATGTTGATCCTTCTTGGCTTCTCTTGGTGTCACAAATTTCAACTTCATTTCATATCCCTCATGCCTCAAATAAAGGGAACGTTCATCAAGATTGAGCATTATAAAATGAAGCCAGTCCCTTCTCCAAAGAAGATGACAAGGGTTCGTGGGACCAATATCACATAATACTTCTTTCGCACATTGTCTTGTACTGATTTTGATCCTTGCTTGATTCGGATGAAAGCTTGTTGGTAACTTGAGTTTCTCCACCAATCTTTGGCTTACAACATTGTTGTCACTTTCGTAAACGAATCCAACTAAACATGGGTGGCCTTCGATTAAACACCTTGTTCTCTACTACCTTTTCCATAATCTTTTTCTTTACTTCCTTTTCTTTTTCTTAAATTTCCCTCCCTTCTGCAGTTTATTTTTCTTCTTTTTCAATCTTTCTTTTTCTATTTTCTCCTTCAACGTATGTTGATCCTTCTTGGCTTGTCTTGGTGTCATAAATTGCAACTTCATTTCATGTCCCTCATGCCTCAAATAAAAGGAACGTTCATAAAGATTGAGCAATGTAAAATGAAGCCATGCCCATCTCATATGAAGATGACAAGGGTTCGTGGGAACAATATCACATAATACTTCTTTCGCACATTGTCTTGTACTGAATTTGATCCTTGCTTGATTCGGATGAAAGCTTGTTGGTAACTTGAGTTTCTCCACCAATCTTTGGCTTACAACATTGTTGTCACTTTCGTAAACGAATCCAACTAAACATGGGTGGCCTTCGATTAAACACCTTGTTCTCTACTACCTTTTCCATAATCTTTTTCTTTACTTCCTTTTCTTTTTCTTCAATTTCCCTTCCTTCTGCAGTTTATTTTTCTTCTTTTTCAATCTTTCTTTTTCTATTTTCTCCTTCAACGTATGTTGATCCTTCTTGGCTTGTCTTGGTGTCATAAATTGCAACTTCATTTCATGTCCCTCATGCCTCAAATAAAAGGAACGTTCATAAAGATTGAGCAATGTAAAATGAAGCCATGCCCATCTCAAATGAAGATGACAAGGGTTCGTGGGAACAATATCACATAATACTTCTTTCGCACATTGTCTTGTACTGAATTTGATCCTTGCTTGATTCGGATGAAAGCTTGTTGGTAACTTGAGTTTGTCCACCAATCTTTGGCTTACAACATTGTTGTCACTTTCGTAAACGAGTCCAACTAAACATGGGTGGCCTTCGATTAAACACCTTGTTCTCTACTACCTTTTCCATAATCTTTTTCTTTACTTCCTTTTCTTTTTCTTCAATTTCCCTTCGTTCTGCAGTTTATTTTTCTTCTTTTTGTATTCTTTCTTTGTCTATTTTCTCCTTTAACGTATGTTGATCCTTCTTGGCTTGTCTTGGTGTCATAAATTTCAACTTCATTTCGTGTCCCTCATTCCTCAAATAAAGGGAACGTACATCAAGATTGAGCGTTTTAAAATGAACCCATGCCCATCTCAAAAGAAGATGACAAGAGTTCGTGGGAGCAATATCACATAATACTTCTTTCACACATTGTCCTTTACTGAATTTTATCCTTGCTTGATTCGGATGAAAGCTTGTTGGTAACTTGAGTTTCTCCACCAATCTTTGGCTTACAACATTGTTGTCGCTTTCGTAAACAAATGCAACTAAAAATGGGGGGCTTTCGATTAAAAACCTTGTTCTCTAATACCTTTTCCATAATATTTTTCTTTACTTCCTTTTCTTTTTCTTCAATTTTCCATCCTTCTGTAGTTTATTTTTCATCTTTTTCTATTCTTTCTTTTTCTATTTTCTCCTTCAACGTATGTTGATCCTTCTTGGCTTCTCTTGGTGTCAGAAATTTCAACTTCATTTCATGTCCCTCATGCCTCAAATAAAGGGAACGTTCATAAAGATTGAGCATTGTAAAATGAACCCATGCCCATTTCAAAAGAAGATGACAAGAGTTCAAGGGAGCAATATCACATAATACTTCTTTCACACATTGTCTTGTACTGATTTTGATCCTTGCTTGATTCGGATGAAAGCTTGTTGGTAACTTGAGTTTCTCCACCAATCGTTGGCTTACAACATTGTTGTCGCTTTCGTAAACGAATGCAACTAAAAATGGGTGGCCTTCGATTAAACACCTTGTTCTCTACTACCTTTTCCATAATCTTTTTCTTTACTTCCTTTTCTTTTTCTTCAATTTTCCATCCTTCTGTAGTTTATTTTTCATCTTTTTCTATTCTTTCTTTTTCTATTTTCTCCTTCAACGTATGTTGATCCTTCTTCGCTTCTCTTGGTGTCACAAATTTCAACTTCATTTCATATCCCTCATGCCTCAAATAAAGGGAACGTTCATCAAGATTGGGCTTTATAAAATGAAGCCAGTCCCTTCTCCAAAGAAGATGACAAGGGTTTGTGGGAGCAATATCACATAATACTTCTTTCACACATTGTCCTATACTGAATTTGATCCTTGCTTGATTCGGATGAAAGCTTGTTGGTAACTTGAGTTTCTCCACCAATCTTTGGCTTACAACATTGTTGTCGCTTTCGTAAATGAATGCAACTAAACATGGGTGGCCTTCGATTAAACACCTTGTTCTCTACTACCTTTTCCATAATCTTTTTCTTTACTTCCTTTTCTTTTTCTTCAATTTCCCTTCCTTCTGCAGTTTATATTTCTTCTTTATCTATTCTTTCTTTTTCTATTTTCTCCTTCAACGTATGTTGATCCTTCTTGGCTTGTCTTGGTGTCATAAATTTCAACTTCATTTCATGTCCCTCATTCCTCAAATAAAGGGAACGTTTATCAAGATTGAGCATTTTAAAATGAAGCCATGCCCATCTCAAAAGAAGATGACAAGAGTTCGTGGGAGCAATATCACATAATACTTCTTTCACACATTGTCCTATACTGAATTTGATCCTTGCTTGATTCGGATGAAAGCTTGTTGGTAACTTGAGTTTCTCCACCAATCTTTGGCTTAAAACATTGTTGTCGCTTTCGTAAACGAATGCAACTAAACATGGGTGGCCTTCGATTAAACACCTTGTTCTCTACTACCTTTTCCATAATCTTTTTCTTTACTTCCTTTTCTTTTTCTTCAATTTCCCTTCCTTCTGCAGTTTATTTTTCTACATTTTCTATTCTTTCTTTTTCTATTTTCTCCTTCAACGTATGTTGATCCTTCTTGGCTTGTCTTGGTGTCATAAATTGCAACTTCATTTCATGTCCCTCATGCCTCAAATAAAAGGAACGTTCATAAAGATTGAGCAATGTAAAATGAAGCCATGCCCATCTCAAATGAAGATGACAAGGGTTCGTGGGAACAATATCACATAATACTTCTTTCGCACATTGTCTTGTACTGAATTTGATCCTTGCTTGATTCGGATGAAAGCTTGTTGGTAACTTGAGTTTGTCCACCAATCTTTGGCTTACAACATTGTTGTCACTTTCGTAAACGAATCCAACTAAACATGGGTGGCCTTCGATTAAACACCTTGTTCTCTACTACCTTTTCCATAATCTTTTTCTTTACTTCCTTTTCTTTTTTTTCAATTTCCCTCCCTTCTGCAGTTTATTTTTCTTCTTTTTCAATCTTTCTTTTTCTATTTTCTCCTTCAACGTATGTTGATCCTTCTTGGCTTGTCTTGGTGTCATAAATTGCAACTTCATTTCATGTCCCTCATGCCTCAAATAAAAGGAACGTTCATAAAGATTGAGCAATGTAAAATGAAGCCATGCCCATCTCATATGAAGATGACAAGGGTTCGTGGGAACAATATCACATAATACTTCTTTCGCACATTGTCTTGTACTGAATTTGATCCTTGCTTGATTCGGATGAAAGCTTGTTGGTAACTTGAGTTTCTCCACCAATCTTTGGCTTACAACATTGTTGTCACTTTCGTAAACGAATCCAACTAAACATGGGTGGCCTTCGATTAAACACCTTGTTCTCTACTACCTTTTCCATAATCTTTTTCTTTACTTCCTTTTCTTTTTCTTCAATTTCCCTTCCTTCTGCAGTTTATTTTTCTTCTTTTTCAATCTTTCTTTTTCTATTTTCTCCTTCAACGTATGTTGATCCTTCTTGGCTTGTCTTGGTGTCATAAATTGCAACTTCATTTCATGTCCCTCATGCCTCAAATAAAAGGAACGTTCATAAAGATTGAGCAATGTAAAATGAAGCCATGCCCATCTCAAATGAAGATGACAAGGGTTCGTGGGAACAATATCACATAATACTTCTTTCGCACATTGTCTTGTACTGAATTTGATCCTTGCTTGATTCGGATGAAAGCTTGTTGGTAACTTGAGTTTGTCCACCAATCTTTGGCTTACAACATTGTTGTCACTTTCGTAAACGAGTCCAACTAAACATGGGTGGCCTTCGATTAAACACCTTGTTCTCTACTACCTTTTCCATAATCTTTTTCTTTACTTCCTTTTCTTTTTCTTCAATTTCCCTTCGTTCTGCAGTTTATTTTTCTTCTTTTTGTATTCTTTCTTTGTCTATTTTCTCCTTTAACGTATGTTGATCCTTCTTGGCTTGTCTTGGTGTCATAAATTTTAACTTCATTTCGTGTCCCTCATTCCTCAAATAAAGGGAACGTACATCAAGATTGAGCGTTTTAAAATGAACCCATGCCCATCTCAAAAGAAGATAACAAGAGTTCGTGGGAGCAATATCACATAATACTTCTTTCACACATTGTCCTGTACTGAATTTGATCCTTCCTTGATTCGGATGAAAGCTTGTTGGTAACTTGAGTTTCTCCACTAATCTTTGGCTTACAACATTTTTGTTGCTTTCGTAAACGAATGCAACTAAACATGGGTGGCCTCCGATTAAACACCTTGTTCTCTACTACCTTTTCTATAATCTTTTTCTTTACTTCCTTTTCTTTTTCTTCAATTTCCCTTCCTTCTGCAGTTTATTTTTCTTCTTTTTCTACTCTTTCTTTTTCTATTTTCTCCTTCAACGTATGTTGATCCTTCTTGGCTTGTCTTGGTGTCATAAATTTCAACTTCATTTCATGTCCCTCATTCCTCAAATAAAGGGAACGTACATCAAGATTGAGCGTTTTAAAATGAAGCCATGCCCATCTCAAAAGAAGATGACAAGAGTTCGTGGGAGCAATATCACATAATACTTCTTTCACACATTGTCCTGTACTGAATTTGATCCTTGCTTGATTCGGATGAAAGCTTGTTGGTAACTTGAGTTTCTCCACCAATCTTTGGCTTAAAACATTGTTGTCGCTTTCGTAAACGAATGCAACTAAACATGGGTGGCCTTCGATTAAACACCTTGTTCTCTAATACCTTTTCCATAATCTTTTTCTTTACTTCCTTTTCTTTTTCTTCAATTTCCCTTCCTTCTGCAGTTTATTTTTCTTCTTTTTCAATCTTTCTTTTTCTATTTTCTCCTTCAACGTATGTTGATCCTTCTTGGCTTCTCTTGGTGTCAGAAATTTCAACTTCATTTCATGTCCCTCATGCCTCAAATAAAGGGAACGTTCATAAAGATTGAGCATTGTAAAATGAACCCATGCCCATCTCAAAAGAACATGACAAGAGTTCAAGGGAGCAATATCACATAATACTTCTTTCACACATTGTCATGTAGTTAATTTGATCCTTGCTTGATTCGGATGAAAGCTTGTTGGTAACTTGAGTTTCTCCACCAATCTTTGGCTTACACATTGTTGTCGCTTTCGTAAACGAATGCAACTAAACATGGGTGGCCTTTGATTAAACACCTTGTTCTCTACTACCTTTTCCATAATCTTTTTCTTTACTTCCTTTTCTTTTTCTTCAATTTCCCTTCCTTCTGTAGTTTATTTTTCTTCTTTTTGTATTCTTTCTTTGTCTATTTTCTCCTTCAACGTATGTTGATCCTTCTTGGCTTGTCTTGGTGTCATAAATTTCAACTTCATTTCATGTCCCTCATGCCTCAAATCAAGGGAAAGTTCATCAAGATTGAGCATTGTAAAATGAAGCCATGCCCATCTCAAAAGAAGATGACATGGGTTCGTGGGAGCAATATCACATAATACTTCTTTCACACATTGTCTTGTACTGAATTTGATCCTTGCTTGATTCGGATCAAAGCTTGTTGGTAACTTGAGTTTCTCCACTAATCTTTGGCTTACAACATTTTTGTTGCTTTCGTAAACGAATGCAGCTAAACATGGGTGGCCTTCGATTAAACACCTTGTTCTCTACTACCTTTTCTATAATCTTTTTCTTTACTTCCTTTTCTTTTTCTTCAATTTCCCTTCCTTTTGCAGTTTATATTTCTTCTTTTTCTATTCTTTCTTTTTCTATTTTCTCCTTCAATGTATGTTGATCCTTCTTGGCTTGTCTTGGTGTCATAAATTTCAACTTCATTTTATGTCCCTCATTCCTCAAATAAAGGGAACGTTCATCAAGATTGAGCGTTTTAAAATCAACCCATGCCCATCTCACAAGAAGATGACAAGAGTTCGTGGGAGCAATATCACATAATACTTCTGTCACACATTGTCCTGTATTGAATTTGATCCTTGCTTGATTCAGATGAAAGCTTGTTGGTAACTTGAGTTTCTCCACCAATCTTTGGCTTACAACATTATTGTCGCTTTCGTAAACGAATGCAACTAAACATGGGTGGCCTTCGATTAAACACCTTGTTCTCTACTACCTTTTCCATAATCTTTTTCTTTACTTCCTTTTCTTTTTCTTCAATTTCCCTTCCTTCTGTAGTTTATTTTTCTTCTTTTTGTATTCTTTCTTTGTCTATTTTCTCCTTCAACGTATGTTGATCCTTCTTGGCTTGTCTTGGTGTCATAAATTTCAACTTCATTTCATGTCCCTCATGCCTCAAATCAAGGGAAAGTTCATCAAGATTGAGCATTGTAAAATGAAGCCATGCCCATCTCAAAAGAAGATGACATGGGTTCGTGGGAGCAATATCACATAATACTTCTTTCACACATTGTCTTGTACTGAATTTGATCCTTGCTTGATTCGGATCAAAGCTTGTTGGTAACTTGAGTTTCTCCACCAATCTTTGGCTTACACCATTGTTGTCGCTTTCATAAACGAATGCAACTAAACATGGGTGGCCTTCGATTAAACACCTTGTTCTCTACTACCTTTTCCATAATCTTTTTCTTTACTTCCTTTTCTTTTTCTTCAATTTCCCTTCTTTATGCAGTTTATATTTCTTCTTTTTCTATTCTTTCTTTTTCTATTTTCTCCTTCAACGTATGTTGATCCTTCTAGGCTTGTCTGGGTGTCATGAATTTCAAATTTATTTCATGTCCCTCATGCCTCAAATAAAGGGAACATTCATCAAGATTTAGCGTTTTAAAATGTAGCCATGCCCATCTCAAAAGAAGATGACAAGAGTTCAAGGGAGCAATATCACATAATACTTGTTTCACAAATTGTCATGTACTGAATTTGATCCTTGCTTGATTCGGATGAAAGCTTGTTGGTAACTTGGGTTTCTCCACCAATCTTTGGCTTACAACATTGTTGTCGCTTTCGTAAACGAATGCAACTAAACATGGGTGGCTTTCGATTAAACACCTTGTTCTATACTAACTTTTCCATAATCTTTTTCTTTACTTCCTTTTCTTTTTCTTCAATTTCCCTTCCTTCTGCAGTTTATTTTTCTTCTTTTTCTATTCTTTCTTTTTCTATTTTCTCCTTCAACGTATGTTGATCCTTCTTGGCATGTCTTGGTTACGGGAATTTCAAATTTATTTCATGTCCCTCATGCCTCAAATAAAGGGAACATTCATCAAGATTGAACGTTTTAAAATAAAGCCATGCCCATCTCAAAAGAAGATGACAAGAGTTCAAGGGAGCAATATCACATAATACTTCTTTCACACATTGTCATGTACTGAATTTGATCCTTGCTTGATCCGGATGAAAGCTTGTCGGTAACTTGAGTTTCTCCACAAATCTTTGGCTTACAACATTGTTGTTGCTTTCGTAAACGAAGGCAACTAAACATGGGTGGCCTTCGATTAAACACCTTGTTCTCTACTATCTTTTTCATAATCTTTTTCCTTACTTCCTTTTCTTTTTCTTCAATTTCCCTTCCTTCTGCAATTTATTTTTCTTCTTTTTGTATTCTTTCTTTGTCTATTTTCTCCTTCAACGTATGTTGATCCTTCTTGGCTTGTCTTGGTGTCATAAATTTCAACTTCATTTCATGTCCCTCATTCCTCAAATAAAGGGAACGTACATCAAGATTGCGCGTTTTAAAATGAACCCATGCCCATCTCAAAATTAGATGACAAGAGTTCAAGGGAGCAATATCACATAATACTTCTTTCACACATTGTCTTGTACTGAATTTGATCCTTGCTTTATTCGGATCAAAGCTTGTTGGTAACTTGAGTTTCTCCACCAATCTTTGGCTTACAACATTGTTGTCGCTTTCATAAACGAATGCAACTAAACATGGGTGGCCTTCGATTAAACACCTTGTTCTCTACTACCTTTTCCATAATCTTTTTCTTTACTTCCTTTTCTTTTTCTTCAATTTCCCTTCCTTCTGCAGTTTATATTTCTTCTTTTTCTATTCTTTCTTTTTCTATTTTCTCCTTCAACGTATGTTGATCCTTCTTGGCTTGTCTTGGTGTCATGAATTTGAAATTTATTTCATGTCCCTCATGCCTCAAATAAAGGGAACATTCATCAAGATTGAGCGTTTTAAAATGAAGCCATGCCCATCTCAAAAGAAGATGACAAGAGTTCAAGGGAGCAATATCACATAATACTTGTTTCACACATTGTCATGTACTGAATTTGATCCTTGCTTGATTCGGATGAAAGCTTGTTGGTAACTTGAGTTTGTCCACCAATCTTTGGCTTACAACATTGTTGTCGCTTTCGTAAACGAATGCAACTAAACATGGGTGGCTTTCGATTAAACACCTTGTTCTATACTACCTTTTCCATAATCTTTTTCTTTACTTCCTTTTCTTTTTCTTCAATTTTCATTCCTTCTGCAGTTTATTTTTCTTCTTTTTCTATTCTTTCTTTTTCTATTTTCTCCTTCAACGTATGTTGATCCTTCTTGGCTTCTCTTGGTGTCATAAATTTCAACTTCATTTCATATACCTCATGCCTCAAATAAAGGGAACGTTCATGATATCGCTGTCGTTGGGCGATCAAATTACCACTACTTTAGCAACTTCAGTATCGCTGTCGTTGATCTCAAATATTTGATTCTCAAAAATGCAATTTAAAACTAGCGACTATAAAAATAGGGGGTTTTGATATGCAAAGAAAATGACACGGAAGATTGTAAACACAATAATAGTAAATAGGTCAATTCCACTGCTTTTCCTAAATAAGATTCTTCATTGGTTATCTAGAGATTATTGTTAAATTAATTATTGTTGTTGATTTACAAATCAATCAATGTAAAGACTCAATTAATTTGTTGGCGTTCTCACTTTTAACCAAAGTACAGTCTCAATTAAAAGTTAGAACTTTTAGATTATCCATAGTAAATTCAATCAAAGTACAGTCTCAATTAATTTTACTATGCATAATCATGTCTATTCCTTTGTTTCTTTACCAAATAGAAAACTTAATTAATCAAAGTAAAGTCTTGACTAATTTTAGTTAAAGTAATTACCTCTAATCAAATTAAAGTCTCAATTATTGGCAAAAACTTATTTAATCAAATGAAAATTTCTAAACAAAATCAAAGTAAAGTCTCAATTTAATTTAAAAACCTTTTAACTCATATGATTAGCATGCATGTAGATTTAAAATCATTATTTTCTATTCAATTAAGAAGCAAAGGACATAGATAAACAAAAACCACAACAATAATCAAAATAACAAAACATATAAATTCATCTAACCTCAGAATCCATTTAAGAAATTACAGTGGAATCAACCCTAAAAGCTTAGCCCTCCATGGCTTTGATGGAATACATGACGATATGAAAGAAAGAAAATAAAAGAAAGAATGAGAGATGTGGTGGAGACGGTATCTGCCAAAACCAGAGAGTTCTAAGTGTCTAGGCTATCAGCTGTAAAATTGTCAGTCCTCTCTTCTGCTCCCTTAAGTCTCTTTATATAGGCTTCCACTGGACTTTGGGCTTTATCTGTCAGTTGCTAAAATCTTTTATTTTTATTTAATTAATTAGCAACTTAATTCATGTCCATTTTCCAATTCTGCCCCTCTCATTTAAGCATTTTTACAAAATTGACCAGAGTTTGACCAATTTGACCAGAGATGACCAGTTTTGACCATTTCAGTGTCCATTGAGAGGATGACACGTGGCAGCTCCTTCTCTCTCCCAAATTAGGGTTTCCGCTTGCTCCTTTGGCTGCAGAGAAGTGCAAGGTTCGTGTGGAAGCTGCTGCGACGGCGTGGTGGCTTCTCCGGTGGGCGCGGTGGTTGCAGGTGCAGTGGCGGCACTGGTTCGCGCGAAGATCTGTGATGCTGCTGCAGTGCGGAGGCGAGAAGGCGTCGTTGCTGCTGCGCGGTGGTGCGCCAGTTTGCTTCGCGGTCGCTGCTGCCATGGAGAAGATGGAGATGCGCTGCAATGGTGGAGGGGAAACTAGGGTTAGGGTTTTGGGAGATGAAGATGATGACGTGGCAGAATCTGATTGGTTAATTTGGTGAGTGGGGGATTATGACACGTGGCGGCTTATGGTTGGCTAATTTTAAAAGGTGGGGATTGCCACATGGCATGATCTGGTTTAGTGGAGTTTAAGTGGTAGGAGGGGTGCAACTTAGTGAAAACTGGGGGTGCAGAACAGGTTTTTGTGGTCCACTTGAGGAAGGAGTGTGCAAATAAAAACTGGGGGTGCATTTAGCTCCTGATTTATTCTTTTTCAGAATTTCTTGATTTTGGACTTATTTTGTAACCTTGAATATTTCAAAATCACATTATTAATTGACCAAAAATAAATTCCAGCTGCATCAACAAACGTTAAAATATCCAATAATATTTTATGCAACTAAAATCAATTTTTACGCCACTTTTACCAAACTTACTCAATAAATCCAATAATCACAAATCCTAATTAAATCAATCTTTAAGCACAGAAATTCAATTAAATCCCCAAATTTAAATATTAAATGAGGGCAAAAATTTGAACTCATCACACACCCACACTTATCCTTTTGCACTCCTGGGCAAAATTGAACAATTTCAAAAACTCTTTCCTGAGGTCTTTTATTCCATATTTTCAGTGGATTAAAGAAATGAATACCAATAGAAACAGATCAATCTTCTAGAAATCATGTTGTCTTGCACAAACATATGGACAAAATTCTGTTTTTCACACATGAGTTAATCTTTTGAGTTTACAAGATAATCAACTATGAAAGAGAAACACTCAAGTTAAATATATATTTTCTCACCAAGATTCGCTCAAGTGTTTTGGCTTGTGTTTTCACTCAAAATACCCATGCAAGTAAACACTCTCAATGTTTAGCAAGACTCTAATATTCACAGCTTTCAGAAAACATGCATTCAAAAATCATGAGGACTTTTAACAGGTTATAATGAGGCCAAGGCAAAGGTAGGAAAAACTTTAGGATTTGTGTGTTTTTGAAATAGTAAGGAAGAAAGAGTTATGGAGCATAGTTTCAAAAAAACAATCATTTTTTTCTTCTTTGTTTTTTTTTTTCTTGGTGTCATGAATTTCAAATTTATTTCATGTCCCTCATGCCTCAAATAAAGGGAACATTCATCAAGATTGAGCATTGTAAAATGAAGCAATGCCCATCTCAAAAGAAGATGACAAGGGTTCGTGGGAGCAATATCACATAATACTTCTTTCACACATTGTCCTGTACTGAATTTGATCCTTGCTTGATTCGGATGAAGGCTTGTAGGTAATTTGAGTTTTTCACCAATCTTTGGCTTACAACATTATTGTCACTTTCATAAACGAATGCAACTAAACAAGGGTGGCCTTCGATTAAACACCTTGTTCTCTACTACCTTTTCCATAATCTTTTTCTTTACTTCCTTTTCTTTTTCTTCAATTTCCCTTCGTTCTGCAGTTTATATTTCTTCTTTTTCTATTCTTTCTTTTTCTATTTTCTCCTTCAACGTATGTTGATCCTTCTTGGCTTGTCTTGGTGTTATGAATTTCAAAATTTATTTCATGTCCCTAATGCCTCAAATAAAGGGAACATTCATCAAGATTGAGCGTTTTAAAATGAACCCATGCCCATCTCAAAAGAAGATGACAAGAGTTCGTGGGAGCAATATCACATAATACTTCTTTCACACATTGTCCTGTACTGAATTTGATCTTTGCTTGATTCGGATGAAAGCTTGTTGGTAACTTGAGTTTCTCCACCAATCTTTGGTTTACAACATTGTTGTCGCTTTCGTAAATGAATGCAACTAAACATGGGTGGCCTTCGATTAAACACCTTGTTCTCTACTACCTTTTCCATAATCTTTTTCTTTACTTCCTTTTCCTTTTCTTCAATTTCCCTTCCTTCTGCAGTTTATTTTTCTTCTTTTTCTATTCTTTCTTTTTCTATTTTCTCCTTCAACGTATGTTGATCCTTCTTGGCTTGTCCTTGTGTCAAAAATTTCAAGTTCATTTCATGTCCCTCATTCCTCAAATAAAGGGAATGTTCATCAACATTGAGCGTTTCAAAATGAACCCATGCCCATCTCAAAAGAAGATGACAAGAGTTTGTGGGAGCAATATCACATAATACTTCTTTCACACATTGTCCTGTACTGAATTTGATCCTTGCTTGATTCAGATGAATGCTTGTTGGTAATTTGAGTTTTTAACCAATCTTTGGCTTACAACATTGTTGTCGCTTTCATAAACGAATGCAACTAAACATGGGTGGCCTTAGATTAAACACCTTGTTCTCTACTACCTTTTCCATAATCTTTTTCTTTACATCCTTTTCTTTTTCTTCAATTTTCCTTCCTTCCACAGTTTATATTTCTTCTTTTTCTATTCTTTCTTTTTCTATTTTCTCCTTCAAGGTATGTTGATCCTTCTTGGCTTGTCTTGGTGTTATGAATTTCAAAATTTATTTCATGTCCCTCACGCCTCAAATAAAGGGAACATTCATCAAGATTGAGCGTTTTAAAATGAACCCATGCCCATCTCAAAAGAAGATGACAAGAGCTCGTGGGAGCAATATCACATAATACTTCTTTCACACATTGTCCTGTACTGAATTTGATCCTTGCTTGTTTCGGATGAATGCTTGTTGGTAATTTGAGTTTTTCACCAATCTTTGGCTGACAACATTGTTGTCGCTTTTATAAACGAGTGCAACTAAACATGGGTGGCTTTCGATTAAACACCTTGTTCTCAACTACCTTTTTCATAATCTTTTTCTTTACTTCCTTTCCTTTTTCTTCAATTTCCCTTCCTTCTGCAGTTTATTTTTCTTCTTTTTCAATCTTTCTTTTTCTATTTCCTCCTTGAACGTATGTTGATCCTTCTTGGCTTCTGTTGGTGTCAGAAATTTCAACTTCATTTCATATCCCTTATGCCTCAAATAAAGGGAACGTTCATCAAGATTGAGCATTGTAAAATGAAGCCATGCCCATCTCAAAAGAAGATGACAAGGGTTCGTGGGAGCAATATCATATAATACGTCTTTCACACATTGTCTTGTACTAAATTTGATCCTTGCTTGATTCGGATGAAAGCTTGTTGGTAATTTGAGTTTTTCACCAATCTTTGGCTTACAACATTATTGTCGCTTTCATAAACGAATGCAACTAAACATGGGTGGCCTTCGATTAAACGCCTTGTTCTCTACTACCTTTTCCATAATCTTTTTCTTTACTTCCTTTTCTTTTTCTTCAATTTCCCTTCCTTCTACATTTATATTTCTTCTTTTTCTATTCTTTCTCTTTCTATTTTCTCCTTCAACATATGTTGATCCTTCTTGGCTTGTCTTGGTGTTATGAATTTCAAAATTTATTTCATGTCCCTAATGCCTCAAATAAAGGGAACATTCATCAAGATTGAGCGTTTGAAAATGAAGCCATGCCCATCTCAAAAGAAGATGACAAGGGTTCGTGGGAGCAATATCACATAATACTTCTTTCACACATTGTCTTATACTGAATTTGATCCTTGCTTGGTTCGGATGAAAGCTTGTTGGTAACTTGAGTTTCTCCACCAATCTTTGGCTTACAACATTGTTGTCGCTTTCGTAAACGAATGCAACTAGACATGGGTGGCCTTCGATTAAACACCTTGTTCTCTACTACCTTTTCCATAATCTTTTTCTTTACTTCCTTTTCTTTTTCTTCAATTTCCCTTCCTTTTGCAGTTTATTTTTCTTCTTTTTCTATTCTTTCAAGATTGAGCGTTTTAAAATGAACCCATGCCCATATCAAAAGAAGATGACAAGAGTTCGTGGGAGCAATATCACATAATACTTCTTTCACACATTGTCCTGTACTGAATTTGATCCTTGCTTGATTCGGATGAATGCTTGTTGGTAATTTGAGTTTTTAACCAATCTTTGGCTTACAACATTGTTGTCGCTTTCATAAACGAATGCAACTAAACATGGGTGGCCTTAGATTAAACACCTTGTTCTCTACTACCTTTTCCATAATCTTTTTCTTTACTTCCTTTTCTTTTTCTTCAATTTTCCTTCCTTCCACAGTTTATATTTCTTCATTTTCTATTCTTTCTTTTTCTATTTTCTCCTTCAAGGTATGTTGATCCTTCTTGGCTTGTCTTGGTGTTATGAATTTCAAAATTTATTTCATGTCCCTCACGCCTCAAATAAAGGGAACATTCATCAAGATTGAGCGTTTTAAAATGAACCCATGCCCATCTCAAAAGAAGATGACAAGAGTTCGTGGGAGCAATATCACATAACACTTCTTTCACACATTGTCCTGTACTGAATTTGATCCTTGCTTGATTCGGATGAAAGCTTGTTGGTAACTTGAGTTTCTCCACCAATCTTTGGCTTACAACATTGTTGTCAGCTTTCGTAAACGAATGCAACTAAACATGGGTGGCCTTCGATTAAACACCTTGTTCTCTACTACCTTTTCGATAATCTTTTTCTATACTTCCTTTTCTTTTTCTTCAATTTCCCTTCCTTCTGCAGTTTATTTTTCTTCTTTTTCTATTCTTTCAAGATTGAGCGTTTTAAAATGAACCCATGCCCATCTCAAAAGAAGATGACAAGAGTTCGTGGGAGCAATATCACATAATACTTCTTTCACACATTGTCCTGTACTGAATTTGATCCTTGCTTGATTCGGATGAATGCTTGTTGGTAATTTGAGTTTTTAACCAATCTTTGGCTTACAACATTGTTGTCGCTTTCATAAACGAATGCAACTAAACATGGGTGGCCTTAGATTAAACACCTTGTTCTCTACTACCTTTTCCATAATCTTTTTCTTTACTTCCTTTTCTTTTTCTTCAATTTTCCTTCCTTCCACAGTTTATATTTCTTCTTTTTCTATTCTTTCTTTTTCTATTTTCTCCTTCAAGGTATGTTGATCCTTCTTGGCTTGTCTTGGTGTTATGAATTTCAAAATTTATTTCATGTCCCTCACGCCTCAAATAAAGGGAACATTCATCAAGATTGAGCGTTTTAAAATGAACCCATGCCCATCTCAAAAGAAGATGACAAGAGTTCGTGGGAGCAATATCACATAACACTTCTTTCACACATTGTCCTGTACTGAATTTGATCCTTGCTTGATTCGGATGAAAGCTTGTTGGTAACTTGAGTTTCTCCACCAATCTTTGGCTTACAACATTGTTGTCAGCTTTCGTAAACGAATGCAACTAAACATGGGTGGCCTTCGATTAAACACCTTGTTCTCTACTACCTTTTCGATAATCTTTTTCTATACTTCCTTTTCTTTTTCTTCAATTTCCCTTCCTTCTGCAGTTTATTTTTCTTCTTTTTCTATTCTTTCAAGATTGAGCGTTTTAAAATGAACCCATGCCCATCTCAAAAGAAGATGACAAGAGTTCGTGGGAGCAATATCACATAATACTTCTTTCACACATTGTCCTGTACTGAATTTGATCCTTGCTTGATTCGGATGAATGCTTGTTGGTAATTTGAGTTTTTAACCAATCTTTGGCTTACAACATTGTTGTCGCTTTCATAAACGAATGCAACTAAACATGGGTGGCCTTAGATTAAACACCTTGTTCTCTACTACCTTTTCCATAATCTTTTTCTTTACTTCCTTTTCTTTTTCTTCAATTTTCCTTCCTTCCACAGTTTATATTTCTTCATTTTCTATTCTTTCTTTTTCTATTTTCTCCTTCAAGGTATGTTGATCCTTCTTGGCTTGTCTTGGTGTTATGAATTTCAAAATTTATTTCATGTCCCTCACGCCTCAAATAAAGGGAACATTCATCAAGATTGAGCGTTTTAAAATGAACCCATGCCCATCTCAAAAGAAGATGACAAGAGTTCGTGGGAGCAATATCACATAACACTTCTTTCACACATTGTCCTGTACTGAATTTGATCCTTGCTTGATTCGGATGAAAGCTTGTTGGTAACTTGAGTTTCTCCACCAATCTTTGGCTTACAACATTGTTGTCAGCTTTCGTAAACGAATGCAACTAAACATGGGTGGCCTTCGATTAAACACCTTGTTCTCTACTACCTTTTCGATAATCTTTTTCTATACTTCCTTTTCTTTTTCTTCAATTTCCCTTCCTTCTGCAGTTTATTTTTCTTCTTTTTCTATTCTTTCAAGATTGAGCGTTTTAAAATGAACCCATGCCCATCTCAAAAGAAGATGACAAGAGTTCGTGGGAGCAATATCACATAATACTTCTTTCACACATTGTCCTGTACTGAATTTGATCCTTGCTTGATTCGGATGAATGCTTGTTGGTAATTTGAGTTTTTAACCAATCTTTGGCTTACAACATTGTTGTCGCTTTCATAAACGAATGCAACTAAACATGGGTGGCCTTAGATTAAACACCTTGTTCTCTACTACCTTTTCCATAATCTTTTTCTTTACTTCCTTTTCTTTTTCTTCAATTTTCCTTCCTTCCACAGTTTATATTTCTTCTTTTTCTATTCTTTCTTTTTCTATTTTCTCCTTCAAGGTATGTTGATCCTTCTTGGCTTGTCTTGGTGTTATGAATTTCAAAATTTATTTCATGTCCCTCACGCCTCAAATAAAGGGAACATTCATCAAGATTGAGCGTTTTAAAATGAACCCATGCCCATCTCAAAAGAAGATGACAAGAGTTCGTGGGAGCAATATCACATAACACTTCTTTCACACATTGTCCTGTACTGAATTTGATCCTTGCTTGATTCGGATGAAAGCTTGTTGGTAACTTGAGTTTCTCCACCAATCTTTGGCTTACAACATTGTTGTCAGCTTTCGTAAACGAATGCAACTAAACATGGGTGGCCTTCGATTAAACACCTTGTTCTCTACTACCTTTTCGATAATCTTTTTCTATACTTCCTTTTCTTTTTCTTCAATTTCCCTTCCTTCTGCAGTTTATTTTTCTTCTTTTTCTATTCTTTCAAGATTGAGCGTTTTAAAATGAACCCATGCCCATCTCAAAAGAAGATGACAAGAGTTCGTGGGAGCAATATCACATAATACTTCTTTCACACATTGTCCTGTACTGAATTTGATCCTTGCTTGATTCGGATGAATGCTTGTTGGTAATTTGAGTTTTTAACCAATCTTTGGCTTACAACATTGTTGTCGCTTTCATAAACGAATGCAACTAAACATGGGTGGCCTTAGATTAAACACCTTGTTCTCTACTACCTTTTCCATAATCTTTTTCTTTACTTCCTTTTCTTTTTCTTCAATTTTCCTTCCTTCCACAGTTTATATTTCTTCTTTTTCTATTCTTTCTTTTTCTATTTTCTCCTTCAAGGTATGTTGATCCTTCTTGGCTTGTCTTGGTGTTATGAATTTCAAAATTTATTTCATGTCCCTCACGTCTCAAATAAAGGGAACATTCATGAAGATTGAGCGTTTTAAAATGAACCCATGCCCATCTCAAAAGAAGATGACAAGAGTTCGTGGGAGCAATATCACATAATACTTCTTTCACACATTGTCCTGTACTGAATTTGATCCTTGCTTGATTCGGATGAAAGCTTGTTGGTAACTTGAGTTTCTCCACCAATCTTTGGCTTACAACATTGTTGTCAGCTTTCGTAAACGAATGCAACTAAACATGGGTGGCCTTCGATTAAACACCTTGTTCTCTACTACCTTTTCGATAATCTTTTTCTATACTTCCTTTTCTTTTTCTTCAATTTCCCTTCCTTCTGCAGTTTATATTTCTTCTTTTTCTATTCTTCTTTTTCTATTTTCTCCTTCAACGTATGTTGATCCTTCTTGGCTTGTCCTTGTGTCATAAATTTCAATTTCATTTCATGTCCCTCAATCCTCAAATAATGGGAATGTTCATCAAGATTGAGCGTTTTAAAATGAACCCATGCCCATCTCAAAAGAAGATGACAAGAGTTCATGGGAGCAATATCACATAATACTTCTTTCACACATTGTCCTATACTGAATTTGATCCTTGCATGATTCGGATGAAAGCTTGTAGGTAACTTGAGTTTCTCCACCAATCTTTGGCTTACTACATTGTTGTCGCTTTCGTAAACGAATGCAACTAAACATGGGTGGCCTTCGATTAAACACCTTGTTCTCTACTACCTTTTTCATAATCTTTTTCTTTACTTCCTTTTCTTTTTTTTCAATTTCCCTTCCTTCTGCACTTTATTTTTCTTCTTTTTCAATCTTTCTTTTTCTATTTTCTCCTTCAACGTATGTTGATCCTTCTTGGCTTCTCTTGGTGTCAGAAATTTCAACTTCATTTCATGTCCCTCATGCCTCAAATAAAGGGAACGTTCATCAAGATTGAGCATTATAAAATGAAGCCATGCCCATCTCAAAAGAAGATGACAAGGGTTCGTGGGAGCAATATCACATAATACTTCTTTCACACATTGTCTTGTACTGAATTTGATCCTTGCTTGATTCGGATGAAAGCTTGTTGGTAACTTGAGTTTCTCCACCAATCTTTTGCTTACAAAATTGTTGTCAGCTTTCGTAAACGAATGCAACTAAACATGGGTGGCCTTCGATTAAACACCTTGTTCTCTACTACCTTTTCCATAATCTTTTTCTTTACTTCCTTTTCTTTTTCTTCAATTTCCCTTCCTTTTGCAGTTTATTTTTCTTCTTTTTCTATTCTTTCTTATTCTATTTTCTCATTCAACGTATGTTGATCCTTCTTGGCTTGTCCTTGTGTCATAAATTTCAATTTCATTTCATGTCCCTCAATCCTCAAATAATGGGAACGTTCATCAAGATTGAGCGTTTTAAAATGAACCCATGCCCATCTCAAAAGAAGATGACAAGAGTTCTTGGGAGCAATATCACATAATACTTCTTTCACACATTGTCCTATACTGAATTTGATCCTTGCATGATTCGGATGAAAGCTTGTAGGTAACTTGAGTTTCTCCACCAATCTTTGGTTTACAACATTGTTGTCGCTTTCGTAAACGAATGCAACTAAACATGGATGGCCTTCGATTAAACACCTTGTTCTCTACTACCTTTTTCATAATCTTTTTCTTTACTTCCTTTTCTTTTTCTTCAATTTCCCTTCCTTCTGCACTTTATTTTTCTTCTTTTTCAATCTTTCTTTTTCTATTTTCTCCTTCAACGTATGTTGATCCTTCTTAGCTTCTCTTGGTGTCAGAAATTTCAACTTCATTTCATGTCCCTCATGCATCAAATAAAGGGGAACGTTCATCAGGATTGAGCATTGTAAAATGAAGCCATGCCCATCTCAAAAGAAGATGACAAGGGTTCGTGGGAGCAATATCACATAATACTTCTTTCACACATTGTCTTGTACTGAATTTGATCCTTGCTTGATTCGGATGAAAGCTTGTTGGTAACTTGAGTTTCTCCACCAATCTTTGGCTTACAACATTGTTGTCAGCTTTCGTAAACGAATGCAACTAAACATGGGTGGCCTTCCATTAAACACCTTGTTCTCTACTACCTTTTCCATAATCTTTTTCTTTACTTCCTTTTCTTTTTCTTCAATTTCCCTTCCTTCTGCAGTTTATTTTTCTTCTTTTTCTATTCTTTCTTTTTCTACTTTCTCCTTCAACGTATGTTGATCCTTCTTGGCTTGTCCTTGTGTCATAAATTTCAATTTCATTTCATGTCCCTCAATCCTCAAATAATGGGAACGTTCATCAAGATTGAGCGTTTTAAAATGAACCCATGCCCATCTCAAAAGAAGATGACAGGAGTTCATGTGAGCAATATCACATAATACTTCTTTCACACATTGTCCTATACTGAATTTGATCCTTGCATGATTCGGATGAAAGCTTGTAGGTAACTTGAGTTTCTCCACCAATCTTTGGCTTACAACATTGTTGTCGCTTTCGTAAACGAATGCAACTAAACATGGGTGGCCTTCGATTAAACACCTTGTTCTCTACTACCTTTTTCATAATCTTTTTCTTTACTTCCTTTTCTTTTTTTTCAATTTCCCTTCCTTCTGCACTTTATTTTTCTTCTTTTTCAATCTTTCTTTTTCTATTTTCTCCTTCAACGTATGTTGATCCTTCTTGGCTTCTCTTGGTGTCAGAAATTTCAACTTCATTTCATGTCCCTCATGCATCAAATAAAGGGGAACGTTCATCAGGATTGAGCATTGTAAAATGAAGCCATGCCCATCTCAAAAGAAGATGACAAGGGTTCGTGGGAGCAATATCACATAATACTTCTTTCACACATCGTCTTGTACTGAATTTGATCCTTGCTTGATTCGGATGAAAGCTTGTTGGTAATTTGAGTTTTTCACCAATCTTTGGCTTACAACATTGTTGTCGCTTTCATAACTGAATGCATCTAAACATGGGTGGCCTTCGATTAAACACCTTGTTCTCTACTACCTTTTCCATAATCTTTTTCTTTACTTCCTTTTCTTTTTCTTCAATTTCCCTTCCTTCTACAGTTTATATTTCTTCTTTTTCTATTCATTCTTTTTCTATTTTCTCCTTCAACGTATGTTGATCCTTCTTGGCTTCTCCTTGTGTCATAAATTTCAACTTCATTTCATGTCCCTCATTCCTCAAATAAAGGGAACGTTCATCAAGATTGAGCGTTTTGAAATGAACCCGTGCCCATCTCAAATGAATATGACAAGAGTTCGTGGGAGCAATATCACAGGATACTTCTTTCACACATTGTCCTGTACTGAATTTGATCCTTGCTTGATTCGGATGAAAGCTTGTTGGTAACTTGAGTTTCTCCACCAATCTTTGGCTTACAACATTGTTGTCAGCTTTCGTAAACGAATGCAACTAAACATGGGTGGCCTTCGATTAAACACCTTGTTCTCTACTACCTTTTCCATAATCTTTTTCTTTACTTCCTTTTCTTTTTCTTCAATTTCCTTTCCTTCTGCAGTTTATTTTTCTTCTTTTTCTATTCTTTCTTTCTCTACTTTCTCCTTCAACGTATGTTGATCCTTCTTGGCTTGTCCTTGTGTCATAAATTTCAATTTCATTTCATGTCCCTCAATCCTCAAATAATGGGAACGTTCATCAAGATTGAGCGTTTTAAAATGAACCCATGCCCATCTCAAAAGAAGATGACAAGAGTTCATGGGAGCAATATCACATAATACTTCTTTCACACATTGTCCTATACTGAATTTGATCCTTGCATGATTCGGATGAAAGCTTGTAGGTAACTTGAGTTTCTCCACCAATCTTTGGCTTACAACATTGTTGTCGCTTTCGTAAACGAATGCAACTAAACATGGGTGGCCTTCGATTAAACACCATGTTCTCTACTACCTTTTCCATAATCTTTTTCTTTACTTCCTTTTCTTTTTCTTCAATTTCCCTTCTTTCTGCAGTTTATTTTTCTTCTTTTTCTATTCTTTCTTTTTCTATTTTCTCCTTCAACGTATTTTGATCCTTCTTGGCTTGTCCTTGTGTCATAAATTTCAACTTCATTTCATGTCCCTCATTCCTCAAATAAAGGGAACGTTCATCAAGATTGAGCGTTTTAAAATGAACCCATGCCCATCTCAAAAGAAGATGACAAGAGTTCGTGGGAGCAATATCACGTAATACTTCTTTCACACATTGTCTTGTACTGAATTTGATCCTTGCTTGATTCGGATGAAAGCTTGTTGGTAACTTGAGTTTCTCCACCAATCTTTGGCTTACAACATTGTTGTCGCTTTCGTAAACGAATGCAACTAAACATGGGTGGCCTTCGATTAAACACCTTGTTCTCTACTACCTTTTTCATAATCTTTTTCTTTACCTCCTTTTCTTTTTCTTCAATTTCCCTTCCTTCTGCACTTTATTTTTCTTCTTTTTCAATCTTTCTTTTTCTATTTTCTCCTTCAACGTATGTTGATCCTTCTTGGCTTCTCTTAGTGTCAGAAATTTCAACTTCATTTCACGTCCCTCATGCATCAAATAAAGGGGAACGTTCATCAGGATTGAGCATTGTAAAATGAAGCCATGCCCATCTCAAAAGAAGATGACAAGGGTTCGTGGGAGCAATATCACAGGATACTTCTTTCACACATTGTCCGGTACTGAATTTGATCCTTGCTTGATTCGGATGAAAGCTTGTTGGTAACTTGAGTTTCTCCACCAATCTTTGGCTTACAACATTGTTGTCAGCTTTCGTAAACGAATGCAACTAAACATGGGTGGCCTTCGATTAAACACCTTGTTCTCTACCACCTTTTCCATAATCTTTTTCTTTACTTCCTTTTCTTTTTCTTCAATTTCCTTTCCTTCTGCAGTTTATTTTTCTTCTTTTTCTATTCTTTCTTTCTCTACTTTCTCCTTCAACGTATGTTGATCCTTCTTGGCTTGTCCTTGTGTCATAAATTTCAATTTCATTTCATGTCCCTCAATCCTCAAATAATGGGAACGTTCATCAAGATTGAGCGTTTTAAAATGAACCCATGCCCATCTCAAAAGAAGATGACAAGAGTTCATGGGAGCAATATCACATAATACTTCTTTCACACATTGTCCTATACTGAATTTGATCCTTGCATGATTCGGATGAAAGCTTGTAGGTAACTTGAGTTTCTCCACCAATCTTTGGCTTACAACATTGTTGTCGCTTTCGTAAACGAATGCAACTAAACATGGGTGGCCTTCGATTAAACACCTTGTTCTCTACTACCTTTTCCATAATCTTTTTCTTTACTTCCTTTTCTTTTTCTTCAATTTCCCTTCTTTCTGCAGTTTATTTTTCTTCTTTTTCTATTCTTTCTTTTTCTATTTTCTCCTTCAACGTATTTTGATCCTTCTTGGCTTGTCCTTGTGTCATAAATTTCAACTTCATTTCATGTCCCTCATTCCTCAAATAAAGGGAACGTTCATCAAGATTGAGCGTTTTAAAATGAACCCATGCCCATCTCAAAAGAAGATGACAAGAGTTCGTGGGAGCAATATCACATAATACTTCTTTCACACATTGTCTTGTACTGAATTTGATCCTTGCTTGATTCGGATGAAAGCTTGTTGGTAACTTGAGTTTCTCCACCAATCTTTGGCTTACAACATTGTTGTCGCTTTCGTAAACGAATGCAACTAAACATGGGTGGCCTTCGATTAAACACCTTGTTCTCTACTACCTTTTTCATAATCTTTTTCTTTACCTCCTTTTCTTTTTCTTCAATTTCCCTTCCTTCTGCACTTTATTTTTCTTCTTTTTCAATCTTTCTTTTTCTATTTTCTCCTTCAACGTATGTTGATCCTTCTTGGCTTCTCTTAGTGTCAGAAATTTCAACTTCATTTCATGTCCCTCATGCATCAAATAAAGGGGAACGTTCATCAGGATTGAGCATTGTAAAATGAAGCCATGCCCATCTCAAAAGAAGATGACAAGGGTTCGTGGGAGCAATATCACATGATACTTCTTTCACACATTGTCCTGTACTGAATTTGATCCTTGCTTGATTCGGATGAAAGCTTGTTGGTAACTTGAGTTTCTCCACCAATCTTTGGCTTACAACATTGTTGTCAGCTTTCGTAAACGAATGCAACTAAACATGGGTGGCCTTCGATTAAACACCTTGTTCTCTACTACCTTTTCCATAATCTTTTTCTTTACTTCCTTTTCTTTTTCTTCAATTTCCTTTCCTTCTGCAGTTTATTTTTCTTCTTTTTCTATTCTTTCTTTCTCTACTTTCTCCTTCAACGTATGTTGATCCTTCTTGGCTTGTCCTTGTGTCATAAATTTCAATTTCATTTCATGTCCCTCAATCCTCAAATAATGGGAACGTTCATCAAGATTGAGCGTTTTAAAATGAACCCATGCCCATCTCAAAAGAAGATGACAAGAGTTCATGGGAGCAATATCACATAATACTTCTTTCACACATTGTCCTATACTGAATTTGATCCTTGCATGATTCGGATGAAAGCTTGTAGGTAACTTGAGTTTCTCCACCAATCTTTGGCTTACAACATTGTTGTCGCTTTCGTAAACGAATGCAACTAAACATGGGTGGCCTTCGATTAAACACCTTGTTCTCTACTACCTTTTCCATAATCTTTTTCTTTACTTCCTTTTCTTTTTCTTCAATTTCCCTTCTTTCTGCAGTTTATTTTTCTTCTTTTTCTATTCTTTCTTTTTCTATTTTCTCCTTCAACGTATTTTGATCCTTCTTGGCTTGTCCTTGTGTCATAAATTTCAACTTCATTTCATGTCCCTCATTCCTCAAATAAAGGGAACGTTCATCAAGATTGAGCGTTTTAAAATGAACCCATGCCCATCTCAAAAGAAGATGACAAGAGTTCGTGGGAGCAATATCACATAATACTTCTTTCACACATTGTCTTGTACTGAATTTGATCCTTGCTTGATTCGGATGAAAGCTTGTTGGTAACTTGAGTTTCTCCACCAATCTTTGGCTTACAACATTGTTGTCGCTTTCGTAAACGAATGCAACTAAACATGGGTGGCCTTCGATTAAACACCTTGTTCTCTACTACCTTTTTCATAATCTTTTTCTTTACCTCCTTTTCTTTTTCTTCAATTTCCCTTCCTTCTGCACTTTATTTTTCTTCTTTTTCAATCTTTCTTTTTCTATTTTCTCCTTCAACGTATGTTGATCCTTCTTGGCTTCTCTTAGTGTCAGAAATTTCAACTTCATTTCATGTCCCTCATGCATCAAATAAAGGGGAACGTTCATCAGGATTGAGCATTGTAAAATGAAGCCATGCCCATCTCAAAAGAAGATGACAAGGGTTCGTGGGAGCAATATCACAGGATACTTCTTTCACACATTGTCCTGTTCTGAATTTGATCCTTGCTTGATTCGGATGAAAGCTTGTTGGTAACTTGAGTTTCTCCACCAATCTTTGGCTTACAACATTGTTGTCAGCTTTCGTAAACGAATGCAACTAAACATGGGTGGCCTTCGATTAAACACCTTGTTCTCTACTACCTTTTCCATAATCTTTTTCTTTACTTCCTTTTCTTTTTCTTCAATTTCCTTTCCTTCTGCAGTTTATTTTTCTTCTTTTTCTATTCTTTCTTTCTCTACTTTCTCCTTCAACGTATGTTGATCCTTCTTGGCTTGTCCTTGTGTCATAAATTTCAATTTCATTTCATGTCCCTCAATCCTCAAATAATGGGAACGTTCATCAAGATTGAGCGTTTTAAAATGAACCCATGCCCATCTCAAAAGAAGATGACAAGAGTTCATGGGAGCAATATCACATAATACTTCTTTCACACATTGTCCTATACTGAATTTGATCCTTGCATGATTCGGATGAAAGCTTGTAGGTAACTTGAGTTTCTCCACCAATCTTTGGCTTACAACATTGTTGTCGCTTTCGTAAACGAATGCAACTAAACATGGGTGGCCTTCGATTAAACACCTTGTTCTCTACTACCTTTTCCATAATCTTTTTCTTTACTTCCTTTTCTTTTTCTTCAATTTCCCTTCTTTCTGCAGTTTATTTTTCTTCTTTTTCTATTCTTTCTTTTTCTATTTTCTCCTTCAACGTATTTTGATCCTTCTTGGCTTGTCCTTGTGTCATAAATTTCAACTTCATTTCATGTCCCTCATTCCTCAAATAAAGGGAACGTTCATCAAGATTGAGCGTTTTAAAATGAACCCATGCTCATCTCAAAAGAAGATGACAAGAGTTCGTGGGAGCAATATCACATAATACTTCTTTCACACATTGTCTTGTACTGAATTTGATCCTTGCTTGATTCGGATGAAAGCTTGTTGGTAACTTGAGTTTCTCCACCAATCTTTGGCTTACAACATTGTTGTCGCTTTCGTAAACGAATGCAACTAAACATGGGTGGCCTTCGATTAAACACCTTGTTCTCTACTTCCTTTTTCATAATCTTTTTCTTTACCTCCTTTTCTTTTTCTTCAATTTCCCTTCCTTCTGCACTTTATTTTTCTTCTTTTTCAATCTTTCTTTTTCTATTTTCTCCTTCAACGTATGTTGATCCTTCTTGGCTTCTCTTAGTGTCAAAAATTTCAACTTCATTTCATGTCCCTCATGCATCAAATAAAGGGGAACGTTCATCAGGATTGAGCATTGTAAAATGAAGCCATGCCCATCTCAAAAGAAGATGACAAGGGTTCGTGGGAGCAATATCACATAATACTTCTTTCACACATCGTCTTGTACTGAATTTGATCCTTGCTTGATTCGGATGAAAGCTTGTTGGTAATTTGAGTTTTTCACCAATCTTTGGCTTACAACATTGTTGTCGCTTTCATAACTGAATGCAACTAAACATGGGTGGCCTTCGATTAAACACCTTGTTCTCTACTACCTTTTCCATAATCTTTTTCTTTACTTCCTTTTCTTTTTCTTCAATTTCCCTTCCTTCTACAGTTTATATTTCTTCTTTTTTCTATTTTCTCCTTCAACGTATGTTGATCCTTCTTGGCTTGTCCTTGTGTCATAAATTTCAACTTCATTTCATGTCCCTCATTCCTCAAATAAAGGGAACGTTCATCAAGATTGAGCGTTTTAAAATGAACCCATGCCCATCTCAAAAGAAGATGACAAGGGTTCGTGGGAGCATTATCACATAATACTTCTTTCACACATTGTCTTGTACTGAATTTGATCCTTGCTTGATTCGGATGAAAGCTTGTAGGTAACTTGAGTTTCTCCACCAATCTTTGGTTTACAACATTGTTGTCACTTTCGTAAACGAATGCAACTAAACATGGGTGGCCTTCGATTAAACACCTTGTTCTCTACTACCTTTTTCATAATCTTTTTCTTTACTTCCTTTTCTTTTTCTTCAATTTCCCTTCCTTCTGCACTTTATTTTTCTTCTTTTTCAATCTTTCTTTTTCTATTTTCTCATTCAACGTATGTTGATCCTTCTTAGCTTCTCTTGGTGTCAGAAATTTCAACTTCATTTCATGTCCCTCATGCATCAAATAAAGGGGAACGTTCATCAGGATTGAGCATTGTAAAATGAAGCCATGCCCATCTCAAAAGAAGATGACAAGGGTTCGTGGGAGCAATATAACATAATACTTCTTTCACACATTGTCTTGTACTGAATTTGATCCTTGCTTGATTCGGATGAAAGCTTGTTGGTAACTTGAGTTTCTCCACCAATCTTTGGCTTACAAAATTGTTGTCAGCTTTCGTGAACGAATGCAACTAAACATGGGTGGCCTTCGATTAAACACCTTGTTCTCTACTACCTTTTCCATAATCTTTTTCTTTACTTCCTTTTCTTTTTCTTCAATTTCCCTTCTTTCTGCAGTTTATTTTTCTTCTTTTTCTATTCTTTCTTTTTCTATTTTCTCCTTCAACGTATTTTGATCCTTCTTGGCTTGTCCTTGTGTCATAAATTTCAACTTCATTTCATGTCCCTCATTCCTCAAATAAAGGGACCGTTCACCAAGATTGATCGCTTTAAAATGAACCCATGCCCATCTCAAAAGAAGATGACAAGAGTTCGTGGGAGCAATATCACGTAATACTTCTTTCACACATTGTCCTATACTGAATTTATTCCTTTCTTGATTCGGATGAAAGCTTGTAGGTAACTTGAGTTTCTCCACCAATCTTTGGCTTACAACATTGTTGTCGCTTTCGTAAACGAATGCAACTAAACATGGGTGGCCTTCGATTAAACAGCTTGTTCTCTACTACCTTTTTCATAATCTTTTTCTTTACCTCCTTTTCTTTTTCTTCAATTTCCCTTCCTTCTGCACTTTATTTTTCTTCTTTTTCAATCTTTCTTTTTCTATTTTCTCCTTCAACGTATGTTGATCCTTCTTGGCTTCTCTTAGTGTCAGAAATTTCAACTTCATTTCATGTCCCTCATGCATCAAATAAAGGGGAACGTTCATCAGGATTGAGCATTGTAAAATGAAGCCATGCCCATCTCAAAAGAAGATGACAAGGGTTCGTGGGAGCAATATCACAGGATACTTCTTTCACACATTGTCCTGTACTGAATTTGATCCTTGCTTGATTCGGATGAAAGCTTGTTGGTAACTTGAGTTTCTCCACCAATCTTTGGCTTACAACATTGTTGTCAGCTTTCGTAAACGAATGCAACTAAACATGGGTGGCCTTCGATTAAACACCTTGTTCTCTACTACCTTTTCCATAATCTTTTTCTTTACTTCCTTTTCTTTTTCTTCAATTTCCTTTCCTTCTGCAGTTTATTTTTCTTCTTTTTCTATTCTTTCTTTCTCTACTTTCTCCTTCAACGTATGTTGATCCTTCTTGGCTTGTCCTTGTGTCATAAATTTCAATTTCATTTCATGTCCCTCAATCCTCAAATAATGGGAACGTTCATCAAGATTGAGCGTTTTAAAATGAACCCATGCCCATCTCAAAAGAAGATGACAAGAGTTCATGGGAGCAATATCACATAATACTTCTTTCACACATTGTCCTATACTGAATTTGATCCTTGCATGATTCGGATGAAAGCTTGTAGGTAACTTGAGTTTCTCCACCAATCTTTGGCTTACAACATTGTTGTCGCTTTCGTACACGAATGCAACTAAACATGGGTGGCCTTCGATTAAACACCTTGTTCTCTACTACCTTTTCCATAATCTTTTTCTTTACTTCCTTTTCTTTTTCTTCAATTTCCCTTCTTCTTGCAGTTTATTTTTCTTCTTTTTCTATTCTTTCTTTTTCTATTTTCTCCTTCAACGTATTTTGATCCTTCTTGGCTTGTCCTTGTGTCATAAATTTCAACTTCATTTCATGTCCCTCATTCCTCAAATAAAGGGAACGTTCATCAAGATTGAGCGTTTTAAAATGAACCCATGCCCATCTCAAAAGAAGATGACAAGAGTTCGTGGGAGCAATATCACGTAATACTTCTTTCACACATTGTCTTGTACTGAATTTGATCCTTGCTTGATTCGGATGAAAGCTTGTTGGTAACTTGAGTTTCTCCACCAATCTTTGGCTTACAACATTGTTGTCGCTTTCGTAAACGAATGCAACTAAACATGGGTGGCCTTCGATTAAACACCTTGTTCTCTACTACCTTTTTCATAATCTTTTTCTTTACCTCCTTTTCTTTTTCTTCAATTTCCCTTCCTTCTGCACTTTATTTTTCTTCTTTTTCAATCTTTCTTTTTCTATTTTCTCATTCAACGTATGTTGATCCTTCTTAGCTTCTCTTGGTGTCAGAAATTTCAACTTCATTTCATGTCCCTCATGCATCAAATAAAGGGGAACGTTCATCAGGATTGAGCATTGTAAAATGAAGCCATGCCCATCTCAAAAGAAGATGACAAGGGTTCGTGGGAGCAATATCACATAATACTTCTTTCACACATTGTCTTGTACTGAATTTGATCCTTGCTTGATTCGGATGAAAGCTTGTTGGTAACTTGAGTTTCTCCACCAATCTTTGGCTTACAAAATTGTTGTCAGCTTTCGTGAACGAATGCAACTAAACATGGGTGGCCTTCGATTAAACACCTTGTTCTCTACTACCTTTTCCATAATCTTTTTCTTTACTTCCTTTTCTTTTTCTTCAATTTCCCTTCCTTCTGCAGTTTATTTTTCTTCTTTTTCTATTCTTTCTTTTTCTACTTTCTCCTTCAACGTATGTTGATCCCTCTTGGCTTGTCCTTGTGTCATAAATTTCAACTTCATTTCATGTCCCTCATTCCTCAAATAAAGGGAACGTTCATCAGGATTGAGCGTTTTAAAATAAACCCATGCCCATCTCAAAAGAAGATGACAAGAGTTCGTGGGAGCAATATTATATAATACTTCTTTCACACATTGTCCTGTACTGAATTTGATCCTTGCTTGATTCGGATGAAAGCTTGTAGCTAACATTGTTGTCGCTTTCGTAAACGAATGCAACTAAACATGGGTGGCCTTCGATTAAACACCTTGTTCTCTACAACCTTTTTCATAATCTTTTTCTTTACTTCCTTTTCTTTTTCTTCAATTTCCCTTCCTTCTGCACTTTATTTTTCTTCTTTTTCAATCTTTCTTTTTCTATTTTCTCCTTCAACGTATGTTGATCCTTCTTGCCTTCTCTTGGTGTCAGAAATTTCAACTTCATTTCATGTCCCTCATGCATCAAATAAAGGGAACGTTCATCAGGATTGAGCATTGTAAAATGAAGCCATGCCATCTCAAGAGAATATGACAAGGGTTCGTGGGAGCAATATCACATAATACTTCTTTCACACATTGTCTTGTACTGAATTTGATCCTTGCTTGATTCGGATGAAAGCTTGTTGGTAATTTGAGTTTTTCACCAATCTTTGGCTTACAACATTGTTGTCGCTTTCATAAACGAATGCAACTAAACATGGGTGCCCTTCGATTAAACACCTTGCTCTCTACTACCTTTTCCATAATCTTTTTCTTTACTTCCTTTTCTTTTTCTTCAATTTCCCTTCCTGCTACAGTTTATATTTCTTCTTTTTCTATTCATCCTTTTTCTATTTTCTCCTTCAACGTATGTTGATCCTTCTTGGCTTGTCCTTTTGTCATAAATTTCAACTTCATTTCATGTCCCTCATTCCTCAAATAAAGGGAACGTTCATCAGGATTGAGCGTTTTAAAATAAACCCATGCCCATCTCAAAAGAAGATGACAAGAGTTCGTGGGAGCAATATCATATAATACTTCTTTCACACATTGTCCTGTACTGAATTTCATCCTTGCTTGATTCGGATGAAAGCTTGTAGGTAACTTGAGTTTCTCCACCAATCTTTGGCTTACAACATTGTTGTCGCTTTCGTAAACGAATGCAACTAAACATGGGTGGCCTTCGATTAAACACCTTGCTCTCTACTACCTTTTCCATAATCTTTTTCTTTACTTCCTTTTCTTTTTCTTCAATTTCCCTTCCTTCTACAGTTTATATTTCTTCTTTTCCTATTCATTCTTTTTCTATTTTCTCCTTCAACGTATATTGATCCTTCTTCGCTTGTCTTGGTGTCATGAATTTCAAAATTTATTTCATGTCCCTCATGCCTCAAATAAAGGGAACATTCATCAAGATTGAGCGTTTTAAAATGAACCCATGCCGATCTCAAAAGAAGATGACAAGAGTTCGTGGGAGCAATATCACATACTACTTCTTTCTCACATTGTCCTGTACTGAATTTGATCGTTGCTTGATTCGGATGAAAGCTTGTTGGTAACTTGAGTTTCTCCACCAATCTCTGGCTTAGAACATTGTTGTCGCTTTCGTAAACGAATGCAACTAAACATGGGTGGCCTTCGATTAAACACCTTGTTCTCTACTACCTTTTCCATAATCTTTTTCTTTACTTCCTTTTCTTTTTCTTCAATTTCCCTTCCTTCTGCAGTTTATTTTTCTTCTTTTTCTATTCTTTTTTTTTCTATTTTCTCCTTCAACGTATGTTGATCCTTCTTGGCTTGTCCTTGTGTCATAAATTTCAACTCCATTTCATGTCCCTCATTCCTCAAATAAAGGGAATGTTCATCAAGATTGAGCGTTTTAAAATAAACCCATGCCCATCTCAGAAGAAGATGACAAGAGTTCGTGGGAGCAATATTATATAATACTTCTTTCACACATTGTCCTGTACTGAATTTGATCCTTGCTTGATTCGGATGAAAGCTTGTAGCTAACATTGTTGTCGCTTTCGTAAACGAATGCAACTAAACATGGGTGGCCTTCGATTAAACACCTTGTTCTCTACAACCTTTTTCATAATCTTTTTCTTTACTTCCTTTTCTTTTTCTTCAATTTCCCTTCCTTCTGCACTTTATTTTTCTTCTTTTTCAATCTTTCTTTTTCTATTTTCTCCTTCAACGTATGTTGATCCTTCTTGCCTTCTCTTGGTGTCAGAAATTTCAACTTCATTTCATGTCCCTCATGCATCAAATAAAGGGAACGTTCATCAGGATTGAGCATTGTAAAATGAAGCCATGCCATCTCAAGAGAATATGACAAGGGTTCGTGGGAGCAATATCACATAATACTTCTTTCACACATTGTCTTGTACTGAATTTGATCCTTGCTTGATTCGGATGAAAGCTTGTTGGTAATTTGAGTTTTTCACCAATCTTTGGCTTACAACATTGTTGTCGCTTTCATAAACGAATGCAACTAAACATGGGTGCCCTTCGATTAAACACCTTGCTCTCTACTACCTTTTCCATAATCTTTTTCTTTACTTCCTTTTCTTTTTCTTCAATTTCCCTTCCTGCTACAGTTTATATTTCTTCTTTTTCTATTCATCCTTTTTCTATTTTCTCCTTCAACGTATGTTGATCCTTCTTGGCTTGTCCTTGTGTCATAAATTTCAACTTCATTTCATGTCCCTCATTCCTCAAATAAAGGGAACGTTCATCAAGATTGAGCGTTTTAAAATAAACCCATGCCCATCTCAAAAGAAGATGACAAGAGTTCGTGGGAGCAATATCATATAATACTTCTTTCACACATTGTCCTGTACTGAATTTCATCCTTGCTTGATTCGGATGAAAGCTTGTAGGTAACTTGAGTTTCTCCACCAATCTTTGGCTTACAACATTGTTGTCGCTTTCGTAAACGAATGCAACTAAACATGGGTGGCCTTCGATTAAACACCTTGTTCTCTACAACCTTTTTCATAATCTTTTTCTTTACTTCCTTTTCTTTTTCTTCAATTTGCCTTCCTTCTGCACTTTATTTTTCTTCTTTTTCAATCTTTCTTTTTCTATTTTCTCCTTCAACGTATGTTGATCCTTCTTGCCTTCTCTTGGTGTCAGAAATTTCAACTTCATTTCATGTCTCTCATGCATCAAATAAAGGGAACGTTCATCAGGATTGAGCATTGTAAAATGAAGCCATGCCCATCTCAAAAGAAGATGACAAGGGTTCGTGGGAGCAATATCACATAATACTTCTTTCACACATTGTCTTGTACTGAATTTGAGCCTTGCTTGATTCGGATGAAAGCTTGTTGGTAATTTGAGTTTTTCACCAATCTTTGGCTTACAACATTGTTGTCGCTTTCATAAACGAATGCAACTAAACATGGGTGGCCTTCGATTAAACACCTTGCTCTCTACTACCTTTTCCATAATCTTTTTCTTTACTTCCTTTTCTTTTTCTTCAATTTCCCTTCCTTCTACAATTTATATTTCTTCTTTTCCTATTCATTCTTTTTCTATTTTCTCCTTCAACGTATGTTGATCCTTCTTGGCTTGTCTTGGTGTCATGAATTTCAAAATTTATTTCATGTCCCTCATGCCTCAAAGAAAGGGAACATTCATCAAGATTGAGCGTTTTAAAATGAACCCATGCCGATCGCAAAAGAAGATGACAAGAGTTCGTGGGAGCAATATCACATACTACTTCTTTCTCACATTGTCCTGTACTGAATTTGATCGTTGCTTGATTCGGATGAAAGCTTGTTGGTAACTTGAGTTTCTCCACCAATCTCTGGCTTACAACATTGTTGTCGCTTTCGTAAACGAATGCAACTAAACATGGGTGGCCTTCGATTAAACACCTTGTTCTCTACTACCTTTTCCATAATCTTTTTCTTTACTTCCTTTTCTTTTTCTTCAATTTCCCTTCCTTCTGCAGTTTATTTTTCTTCTTTTTCTATTCTTTCTTTTTCTATTTTCTCCTTCAACGTATGTTGATCCTTCTTGGCTTGTCCTTGTGTCATAAATTTCAACTCCATTTCATGTCCCTCATTCCTCAAATAAAGGGAACGTTCATCAAGATTGAGCGTTTTAAAATAAACCCATGCCCATCTCAAAAGAAGATGACAAGAGTTCGTGGGAGCAATATTATATAATACTTCTTTCACACATTGTCCTGTACTGAATTTGATCCTTGCTTGATTCGGATGAAAGCTTGTAGCTAACTTGAGTTTATCCACCAATCTTTGGCTTACAACATTGTTGTCGCTTTCGTAAACGAATGCAACTAAACATGGGTGGCCTTCGATTAAACACCTTGTTCTCTACAACCTTTTTCATAATCTTTTTCTTTACTTCCTTTTCTTTTTCTTCAATTTCCCTTCCTTCTGCATTTTATTTTTCTTCTTTTTCAATCTTTCTTTTTCTATTTTCTCCTTCAACGTATGTTGATCCTTCTTGCCTTCTCTTGGTGTCAGAAATTTCAACTTCATTTCATGTCCCTCATGCATCAAATAAAGGGAACGTTCATCAGGATTGGGCATTGTAAAATGAAGCCATGCCCATCTCAAAAGAAGATGACAAGGGTTCGTAGGAGCAATATCACATAATACTTCTTTCACACATTGTCTTGTACTGAATTTGATCCTTGCTTGATTCGGATGAAAGCTTGTTGGTAATTTGAGTTTTTCACCAATCTTTGGCTTACAACATTGTTGTCGCTTTCATAAACGAATGCAACTAAACATGGGTGCCCTTCGATTAAACACCTTGCTCTCTACTACCTTTTCCATAATCTTTTTCTTTACTTCCTTTTCTTTTTCTTCAATTTCCCTTCCTGCTACAGTTTATATTTCTTCTTTTTCTATTCATCCTTTTTCTATTTTCTCCTTCAACGTATGTTGATCCTTCTTGGCTTGTCCTTGTGTCATAAATTTCAACTTCATTTCATGTCCCTCATTCCTCAAATAAAGGGAACGTTCATCAAGATTGAGCGTTTTAAAATAAACCCATGCCCATCTCAAAAGAAGATGACAAGAGTTCGTGGGAGGAATATCATATAATACTTCTTTCACACATTGTCCTGTACTGAATTTCATCCTTGCTTGATTCGGATGAAAGCTTGTAGGTAACTTGAGTTTCTCCACCAATCTTTGGCTTACAACATTGTTGTCGCTTTCGTAAACGAATGCAACTAAACATGGGTGGCCTTCGATTAAACACCTTGTTCTCTACAACCTTTTTCATAATCTTTTTCTTTACTTCCTTTTCTTTTTCTTCAATTTCCCTTCCTTCTGCACTTTATTTTTCTTCTTTTTCAATCTTTCTTTTTCTATTTTCTCCTTCAACGTATGTTGATCCTTCTTGCCTTCTCTTGGTGTCAGAAATTTCAACTTCATTTCATGTCCCTCATGCATCAAATAAAGGGAACGTTCATCAGGATTGAGCATTGTAAAATGAAGCCATGCCATCTCAAGAGAATATGACAAGGGTTCGTGGGAGCAATATCACATAATACTTCTTTCACACATTGTCTTGTACTGAATTTGATCCTTGCTTGATTCGGATGAAAGCTTGTTGGTAATTTGAGTTTTTCACCAATCTTTGGCTTACAACATTGTTGTCGCTTTCATAAACGAATGCAACTAAACATGGGTGCCCTTCGATTAAACACCTTGCTCTCTACTACCTTTTCCATAATCTTTTTCTTTACTTCCTTTTCTTTTTCTTCAATTTCCCTTCCTGCTACAGTTTATATTTCTTCTTTTTCTATTCATCCTTTTTCTATTTTCTCCTTCAACGTATGTTGATCCTTCTTGGCTTGTCCTTGTGTCATAAATTTCAACTTCATTTCATGTCCCTCATTCCTCAAATAAAGGGAACGTTCATCAAGATTGAGCGTTTTAAAATAAACCCATGCCCATCTCAAAAGAAGATGACAAGAGTTCGTGGGAGCAATATCATATAATACTTCTTTCACACATTGTCCTGTACTGAATTTCATCCTTGCTTGATTCGGATGAAAGCTTGTAGGTAACTTGAGTTTCTCCACCAATCTTTGGCTTACAACATTGTTGTCGCTTTCGTAAACGAATGCAACTAAACATGGGTGGCCTTCGATTAAACACCTTGTTCTCTACAACCTTTTTCATAATCTTTTTCTTTACTTCCTTTTCTTTTTCTTCAATTTCCCTTCCTTCTGCACTTTATTTTTCTTCTTTTTCAATCTTTCTTTTTCTATTTTCTCCTTCAACGTATGTTGATCCTTCTTGCCTTCTCTTGGTGTCAGAAATTTCAACTTCATTTCATGTCTCTCATGCATCAAATAAAGGGAACGTTCATCAGGATTGAGCATTGTAAAATGAAGCCATGCCCATCTCAAAAGAAGATGACAAGGGTTCGTGGGAGCAATATCACATAATACTTCTTTCACACATTGTCTTGTACTGAATTTGAGCCTTGCTTGATTCGGATGAAAGCTTGTTGGTAATTTGAGTTTTTCACCAATCTTTGGCTTACAACATTGTTGTCGCTTTCATAAACGAATGCAACTAAACATGGGTGGCCTTCGATTAAACACCTTGCTCTCTACTACCTTTTCCATAATCTTTTTCTTTACTTCCTTTTCTTTTTCTTCAATTTCCCTTCCTTCTACAATTTATATTTCTTCTTTTCCTATTCATTCTTTTTCTATTTTCTCCTTCAACGTATGTTGATCCTTCTTGGCTTGTCTTGGTGTCATGAATTTCAAAATTTATTTCATGTCCCTCATGCCTCAAATAAAGGGAACATTCATCAAGATTGAGCGTTTTAAAATGAACCCATGCCGATCGCAAAAGAAGATGACAAGAGTTCGTGGGAGCAATATCACATACTACTTCTTTCTCACATTGTCCTGTACTGAATTTGATCGTTGCTTGATTCAGATGAAAGCTTGTTGGTAACTTGAGTTTCTCCACCAATCTCTGGCTTACAACATTGTTGTCGCTTTCGTAAACGAATGCAACTAAACATGGGTGGCCTTCGATTAAACACCTTGTTCTCTACTACCTTTTCCATAATCTTTTTCTTTACTTCCTTTTCTTTTTCTTCAATTTCCCTTCCTTCTGCAGTTTATTTTTCTTCTTTTTCTATTCTTTCTTTTTCTATTTTCTCCTTCAACGTATGTTGATCCTTCTTGGCTTGTCCTTGTGTCATAAATTTCAACTCCATTTCATGTCCCTCATTCCTCAAATAAAGGGAACGTTCATCAAGATTGAGCGTTTTAAAATAAACCCATGCCCATCTCAAAAGAAGATGACAAGAGTTCGTGGGAGCAATATTATATAATACTTCTTTCACACATTGTCCTTTACTGAATTTGATCCTTGCTTGATTCGGATGAAAGCTTGTAGCTAACATTGTTGTCGCTTTCGTAAACGAATGCAACTAAACATGGGTGGCCTTCGATTAAACACCTTGTTCTCTACAACCTTTTTCATAATCTTTTTCTTTACTTCCTTTTCTTTTTCTTCAATTTCCCTTCCTTCTGCACTTTATTTTTCTTCTTTTTCAATCTTTCTTTTTCTATTTTCTCCTTCAACGTATGTTGATCCTTCTTGCCTTCTCTTGGTGTCAGAAATTTCAACTTCATTTCATGTCCCTCATGCATCAAATAAAGGGAACGTTCATCAGGATTGAGCATTGTAAAATGAAGCCATGCCATCTCAAGAGAATATGACAAGGGTTCGTGGGAGCAATATCACATAATACTTCTTTCACACATTGTCTTGTACTGAATTTGATCCTTGCTTGATTCGGATGAAAGCTTGTTGGTAATTTGAGTTTTTCACCAATCTTTGGCTTACAACATTGTTGTCGCTTTCATAAACGAATGCAACTAAACATGGGTGCCCTTCGATTAAACACCTTGCTCTCTACTACCTTTTCCATAATCTTTTTCTTTACTTCCTTTTCTTTTTCTTCAATTTCCCTTCCTGCTACAGTTTATATTTCTTCTTTTTCTATTCATCCTTTTTCTATTTTCTCCTTCAACGTATGTTGATCCTTCTTGGCTTGTCCTTGTGTCATAAATTTCAACTTCATTTCATGTCCCTCATTCCTCAAATAAAGGGAACGTTCATCAGGATTGAGCGTTTTAAAATAAACCCATGCCCATCTCAAAAGAAGATGACAAGAGTTCGTGGGAGCAATATCATATAATACTTCTTTCACACATTGTCCTGTACTGAATTTCATCCTTGCTTGATTCGGATGAAAGCTTGTAGGTAACTTGAGTTTCTCCACCAATCTTTGGCTTACAACATTGTTGTCGCTTTCATAAACGAATGCAACTAAACATGGGTGGCCTTCGATTAAACACCTTGCTCTCTACTACCTTTTCCATAATCTTTTTCTTTACTTCCTTTTCTTTTTCTTCAATTTCCCTTCCTTCTACAGTTTATATTTCTTCTTTTCCTATTCATTCTTTTTCTATTTTCTCCTTCAACGTATATTGATCCTTCTTCGCTTGTCTTGGTGTCATGAATTTCAAAATTTATTTCATGTCCCTCATGCCTCAAATAAAGGGAACATTCATCAAGATTGAGCGTTTTAAAATGAACCCATGCCGATCTCAAAAGAAGATGACAAGAGTTCGTGGGAGCAATATCACATACTACTTCTTTCTCACATTGTCCTGTACTGAATTTGATCGTTGCTTGATTCGGATGAAAGCTTGTTGGTAACTTGAGTTTCTCCACCAATCTCTGGCTTAGAACATTGTTGTCGCTTTCGTAAACGAATGCAACTAAACATGGGTGGCCTTCGATTAAACACCTTGTTCTCTACTACCTTTTCCATAATCTTTTTCTTTACTTCCTTTTCTTTTTCTTCAATTTCCCTTCCTTCTGCAGTTTATTTTTCTTCTTTTTCTATTCTTTCTTTTTCTATTTTCTCCTTCAACGTATGTTGATCCTTCTTGGCTTGTCCTTGTGTCATAAATTTCAACTCCATTTCATGTCCCTCATTCCTCAAATAAAGGGAACGTTCATCAAGATTGAGCGTTTTAAAATAAACCCATGCCCATCTCAGAAGAAGATGACAAGAGTTCGTGGGAGCAATATTATATAATACTTCTTTCACACATTGTCCTGTACTGAATTTGATCCTTGCTTGATTCGGATGAAAGCTTGTAGCTAACATTGTTGTCGCTTTCGTAAACGAATGCAACTAAACATGGGTGGCCTTCGATTAAACACCTTGTTCTCTACAACCTTTTTCATAATCTTTTTCTTTACTTCCTTTTCTTTTTCTTCAATTTCCCTTCCTTCTGCACTTTATTTTTCTTCTTTTTCAATCTTTCTTTTTCTATTTTCTCCTTCAACGTATGTTGATCCTTCTTGCCTTCTCTTGGTGTCAGAAATTTCAACTTCATTTCATGTCCCTCATGCATCAAATAAAGGGAACGTTCATCAGGATTGAGCATTGTAAAATGAAGCCATGCCATCTCAAGAGAATATGACAAGGGTTCGTGGGAGCAATATCACATAATACTTCTTTCACACATTGTCTTGTACTGAATTTGATCCTTGCTTGATTCGGATGAAAGCTTGTTGGTAATTTGAGTTTTTCACCAATCTTTGGCTTACAACATTGTTGTCGCTTTCATAAACGAATGCAACTAAACATGGCTGCCCTTCGATTAAACACCTTGCTCTCTACTACCTTTTCCATAATCTTTTTCTTTACTTCCTTTTCTTTTTCTTCAATTTCCCTTCCTGCTACAGTTTATATTTCTTCTTTTTCTATTCATCCTTTTTCTATTTTCTCCTTCAACGTATGTTGATCCTTCTTGGCTTGTCCTTGTGTCATAAATTTCAACTTCATTTCATGTCCCTCATTCCTCAAATAAAGGGAACGTTCATCAAGATTGAGCGTTTTAAAATAAACCCATGCCCATCTCAAAAGAAGATGACAAGAGTTCGTGGGAGCAATATCATATAATACTTCTTTCACACATTGTCCTGTACTGAATTTCATCCTTGCTTGATTCGGATGAAAGCTTGTAGGTAACTTGAGTTTCTCCACCAATCTTTGGCTTACAACATTGTTGTCGCTTTCGTAAACGAATGCAACTAAACATGGGTGGCCTTCGATTAAACACCTTGTTCTCTACAACCTTTTTCATAATCTTTTTCTTTACTTCCTTTTCTTTTTCTTCAATTTCCCTTCCTTCTGCACTTTATTTTTCTTCTTTTTCAATCTTTCTTTTTCTATTTTCTCCTTCAACGTATGTTGATCCTTCTTGCCTTCTCTTGGTGTCAGAAATTTCAACTTCATTTCATGTCTCTCATGCATCAAATAAAGGGAACGTTCATCAGGATTGAGCATTGTAAAATGAAGCCATGCCCATCTCAAAAGAAGATGACAAGGGTTCGTGGGAGCAATATCACATAATACTTCTTTCACACATTGTCTTGTACTGAATTTGAGCCTTGCTTGATTCGGATGAAAGCTTGTTGGTAATTTGAGTTTTTCACCAATCTTTGGCTTACAACATTGTTGTCGCTTTCATAAACGAATGCAACTAAACATGGGTGGCCTTCGATTAAACACCTTGCTCTCTACTACCTTTTCCATAATCTTTTTCTTTACTTCCTTTTCTTTTTCTTCAATTTCCCTTCCTTCTACAATTTATATTTCTTCTTTTCCTATTCATTCTTTTTCTATTTTCTCCTTCAACGTATGTTGATCCTTCTTGGCTTGTCTTGGTGTCATGAATTTCAAAATTTATTTCATGTCCCTCATGCCTCAAAGAAAGGGAACATTCATCAAGATTGAGCGTTTTAAAATGAACCCATGCCGATCGCAAAAGAAGATGACAAGAGTTCGTGGGAGCAATATCACATACTACTTCTTTCTCACATTGTCCTGTACTGAATTTGATCGTTGCTTGATTCGGATGAAAGCTTGTTGGTAACTTGAGTTTCTCCACCAATCTCTGGCTTACAACATTGTTGTCGCTTTCGTAAACGAATGCAACTAAACATGGGTGGCCTTCGATTAAACACCTTGTTCTCTACTACCTTTTCCATAATCTTTTTCTTTACTTCCTTTTCTTTTTCTTCAATTTCCCTTCCTTCTGCAGTTTATTTTTCTTCTTTTTCTATTCTTTCTTTTTCTATTTTCTCCTTCAACGTATGTTGATCCTTCTTGGCTTGTCCTTGTGTCATAAATTTCAACTCCATTTCATGTCCCTCATTCCTCAAATAAAGGGAACGTTCATCAAGATTGAGCGTTTTAAAATAAACCCATGCCCATCTCAAAAGAAGATGACAAGAGTTCGTGGGAGCAATATTATATAATACTTCTTTCACACATTGTCCTGTACTGAATTTGATCCTTGCTTGATTCGGATGAAAGCTTGTAGCTAACTTGAGTTTATCCACCAATCTTTGGCTTACAACATTGTTGTCGCTTTCGTAAACGAATGCAACTAAACATGGGTGGCCTTCGATTAAACACCTTGTTCTCTACAACCTTTTTCATAATCTTTTTCTTTACTTCCTTTTCTTTTTCTTCAATTTCCCTTCCTTCTGCATTTTATTTTTCTTCTTTTTCAATCTTTCTTTTTCTATTTTCTCCTTCAACGTATGTTGATCCTTCTTGCCTTCTCTTGGTGTCAGAAATTTCAACTTCATTTCATGTCCCTCATGCATCAAATAAAGGGAACGTTCATCAGGATTGGGCATTGTAAAATGAAGCCATGCCCATCTCAAAAGAAGATGACAAGGGTTCGTAGGAGCAATATCACATAATACTTCTTTCACACATTGTCTTGTACTGAATTTGATCCTTGCTTGATTCGGATGAAAGCTTGTTGGTAATTTGAGTTTTTCACCAATCTTTGGCTTACAACATTGTTGTCGCTTTCATAAACGAATGCAACTAAACATGGGTGCCCTTCGATTAAACACCTTGCTCTCTACTCCCTTTTCCATAATCTTTTTCTTTACTTCCTTTTCTTTTTCTTCAATTTCCCTTCCTTCTACAATTTATATTTCTTCTTTTCCTATTCATTCTTTTTCTATTTTCTCCTTCAACGTATGTTGATCCTTCTTGGCTTGTCTTGGTGTCATGAATTTCAAAATTTATTTCATGTCCCTCATGCCCCAAATAAAGGCAACATTCATCAAGATTGAGCGTTTTAAAATGAACCCATGCCGATCTCAAAAGAAGATGACAAGAGTTCGTGGGAGCAATATCACATAATACTTCTTTCTCACATTGTCCTGTAGTGAATTTGATCCTTGCTTGATTCGGATGAAAGCTTGTTGGTAACTTGAGTTTCTCCACCAATCTTTGGCTTACAACATTGTTGTCGCTTTCGTAAACGAATGCAACTAAACATGGGTGGCCTTCGATTAAACACCTTATTCTCAACAACCTTTTTCATAATCTTTTTCTTTACTTCCTTTTCTTTTTCTTCAATTTCCCTTCCTTCTGCAGTTTATTTTTCTTCTTTTTCTATTCTTTCTTTTTCTATTTTCTCCTTCAACGTATGTTGATCCTTCTTGGCTTGTCCTTGTGTCATAAATTTCAACTTCATTTCATGTCCCTCATTCCTCAAATAAAGGGAACGTTCATCAAGATTGAGCGTTTTAAAATAAACACATGCCCATCTCAAAAGAAGATGACAAGAGTTCGTGGGAGCAATATCATATAATACTTCTTTCACACATTGTCCTGTACTGAATTTGATCCTTGCTTGATTCGGATGAAAGCTTGTAGGTAACTTGAGTTTCTCCACCAATCTTTGGCTTACAACATTGTTGTCGCTATCGTAAACGAATGCAACTAAACATCGGTGGCCTTCGATTAAACACCTTGTTCTCTACTACCTTTTTCATAATCTTTTTCTTTACTTCCTTTTCTTTTTCTTCAATTTTCCTTCCTTCTACAGTTTATATTTTCTCTTTTTCTATTCTTTCTTTTTCTATTTTCTCCTTCTACGTATGTTGATCCTTCTTGGCTTGTCTTGGTGTTATGAATTTCAAAATTTATTTCATGTCCCTCATGCCTCAAATAAAGGGGACATTCATCAAGATTGAGCGTTTTAAAATGAACCCATGCCCATCTCAAAAGAAGATGACAAGAGTTCGTGGGAGCAATATCACATAATACTTCTTTCACACATTGTCCTATACTGACTTTGATCCTTGCTTGATTCGGATGAAAGCTTGTTGGTAATTTGAGTTTTTCATCAATCTTTGGCTTACAACATTATTGTCGCTTTCATAAACGAATGCAACTAAACATGGGTGGCCTTCGATTAAACACCTTGTTCTCTACTACCTTTTCCATAATGTTTTTCTTTACTTCCTTTTCTTTTTCTTCAATTTCCCTTCCTTCTACAGTTTATATTTCTTCTTTTTCTATTCTTTCTTTTTCTACTTTCTCCTTCAACGTATGTTGATCTTTCTTGGCTTGTCTTGGTGTTATGAATTTCAAAATTTATTTCATGTCCCTCATGCCTCAAATAAAGGGAACATTCATCAAGATTGATCATTTTAAAATGAACCCATGCCCATCTCAAAAGAAGATGACAAGAGTTCGTGGGAGCAATATCACATAATACTTCTTTCACACATTGTCCTGTACCGAATTTGATCCTTGCTTGATTCAGATGAAAGCTTGTTGGTAACATGAGTTTCTCAACCAAGCTTTGGCTGACAACATTGTTGTCAGCTTTCGTAAACGAATGCAACGAAACATGGGTGGCCTTCTATTAAACACCTTGTTCTCTACTACCTTTTTCATAATCTTTTTCTTTACTTCCTTTTCTTTTTCTTCAATTTCCCTTCCTTCTGCACTTTATTTTTCTTCTTTTTCAATCTTTCTTTTTCTATTTTCTCCTTCAACGTATGTTGATCCTTCTTGCCTTCTCTGGGTGTCAGAAATTTCAACTTCATTTCATGTCCCTCATGCATCAAATAAAGGGAACGTTCATCAGGATTGAGCATTGTAAAATGAAGCCATGCCCATCTCAAAAGAAGATGACAAGGGTTCGTGGGAGCAATATCACATAATACTTCTTTCACACATTGTCTTGTACTGAATTTGATCCTTGCTTGATTCGGATGAAAGCTTGTTGGTAATTTGAGTTTTTCACCAATATTTGGCTTACAACATTGTTGTCGCTTTCATAAATGAATGCAACTAAACATGGGTGGCCTTCGATTAAACACCTTGCTCTCTACTACCTTTTCCATAATCTTTTTCTTTACTTCCTTTTCTTTTTCTTCAATTTCCCTTCCTTCTACAGTTTATATTTCTTCTTTTTCTATTCATTCTTTTTCTATTTTCTCCTTCAACGTATGTTGATCCTTCTTGGCTTGTCTTGGTGTCATGAATTTCAAAATTTATTTCATGTCCCTCATGCCCCAAATAAAGGCAACATTCATCAAGATTGAGCGTTTTAAAATGAACCCATGCCGATCTCAAAAGAAGATGACAAGAGTTCGTGGGAGCAATATCATATAATACTTCTTTCACACATTGTCCTGTACTGAATTTGATCCTTGCTTGATTCGGATGAAAGCTTGTAGGTAAGTTGAGTTTCTCCACCAATCTTTGGCTTACAACATTGTTGTCGCTATCGTAAACGAATGGAACTAAACATCGGTGGCCTTCGATTAAACACCTTGTTCTCTACTACCTTTTCCATAATCGTTTTCTTTACTTCCTTTTCTTTTTCTTCAATTTTCCTTCCTTCTACAGTTTATATTTTCTCTTTTTCTATTCTTTCTTTTTCTATTTTCTCCTTCTACGTATGTTGATCCTTCTTGGCTTGTCTTGGTGTTATGAATTTCAAAATTTATTTCATGTCCCTCATGCCTCAAATAAAGGGAACATTCATCAAGATTGAGCGTTTTAAAATGAACCCATGCCCATCTCAAAAGAAGATGACAAGAGTTCGTGGGAGCAATATCACATAATGCTTCTTTCACACATTGTCTTGTACTGAATTTGATCCTTGCTTGATTCGGATGAAAGCTTGTTGGTAATTTGAGTTTTTCACCAATCTTTGGCTTACAACATTATTGTCGCTTTCATAAACGAATGCAACTAAACATGGGTGGCCTTCGATTAAACACCTTGTTCTCTACTACCTTTTCCATAATGTTTTTCTTTACTTCCTTTTCTTTTTCTTCAATTTCCCTTCCTTCTACAGTTTATATTTCTTCTTTTTCTATTCTTTCTTTTTCTACTTTCTCCTTCAACGTATGTTGATCTTTCTTGGCTTGTCTTGGTGTTATGAATTTCAAAATTTATTTCATGTCCCTCATGCCTCAAATAAAGGGAACATTCATCAAGATTGATCATTTTAAAATGAACCCATGCCCATCTCAAAAGAAGATGACAAGAGTTCGTGGGAGCAATATCACATAATACTTCTTTCACACATTGTCCTGTACCGAATTTGATCCTTGCTTGATTCAGATGAAAGCTTGTTGGTAACATGAGTTTCTCAACCAATCTTTGGCTTACAACATTGTTGTCAGCTTTCGTAAACGAATGCAACGAAACATGGGTAGCCTTCTATTAAACACCTTGTTCTCTACTACCTTTTTCATAATCTTTTTCTTTACTTCCTTTTCTTTTTCTTCAATTTCCCGTCCTTCTGTAGTTTATTTTTCTTCTTTTTCTATTCTTTCTTTTTCTATTTTCTCCTTCAACGTATGTTGATCCTTCTTGGCTTGTCCTTGTGTCATAAATTTCAACTTCATTTCATGTCCCTCATTCCTCAAATAAAGGGAACGTTCATCAAGATTGACCGTTTTAAAATGAACCCATGCCCATCTCAAAAATAGATGACAAGAGTTCGTGGGAGCAATATCATATAATACTTCTTTCACATATTGTCCTGTACTGAATTTGATCCTTGCTTGATTCGTATGAAAGCTTGTAGGTAACTTGAGTTTCTCCACCAATCTTTGGCTTACAACATTGTTGTCGCTTTCGTAAACGAATGCAACTAAACATGGGTGGCCTTCGATTAAACACCTTATTCTCTACAACCTTTTTCATAATCTTTTTCTTTACTTCCTTTTCTTTTTCTTCAATTTCCCTTCCTTCCGCACTTTATTTTTCTTCTTTTTCAATCTTTCTTTTTCTATTTTCTCCTTCAACGTATGTTGATCCTTCTTGCCTTCTCTTGGTGTCAGAAATTTTAACTTCATTTCATGTCCCTCATGCATCAAATAAAGGGAACGTTCATCAGGATTGGGCATTGTAAAATGAAGCCATGCCCATCTCAAAAGAAGATGACAAGGGTTCGTAGGAGCAATATCACATAATACTTCTTTCACACATTGTCTTGTACTGAATTTGATCCTTGCTTGATTCGGATGAATGCTTGTTGGTAATTTTTGTTTTTCACCAATCTTTGGCTTACAACATTGTTGTCGCTTTCATAAACGAATGCAACTAAACATGGGTGGCCTTCGATTAAACACCTTGCTCTCTACTACCTTTTCCATAATCTTTTTCTTTACTTCCTTTTCTTTTTCTTCAATTTCCCTTCCTTCTACAGTTTATATTTCTTCTTTTTCTATTCATTCTTTTTCTATTTTCTCCTTCAACGTATGTTGATCCTTCTTGGCTTGTCTTGGTGTCATGGATTTCAAAATTTATTTCATGTCCCTCATGCCCCAAATAAAGGCAACATTCATCAAGATTGAGCGTTTTAAAATGAACCCATGCCGATCTCAAAAGAAGATGACAAGAGTTCGTGGGAGCAATATCACATAATACTTCTTTCTCACATTGTCCTGTAGTGAATTTGATCCTTGCTTGATTCGGATGAAAGCTTGTTGGTAACTTGAGTTTCTCCACCAATCTTTGGCTTACAACATTGTTGTCGCTTTCGTAAACGAATGCAACTAAACATGGGTGGCCTTCGATTAAACACCTTATTCTCAACAACCTTTTTCATAATCTTTTTCTTTACTTCCTTTTCTTTTTCTTCAATTTCCCTTCCTTCTGCAGTTTATTTTTCTTCTTTTTCTATTCTTTCTTTTTCTATTTTCTCCTTCAACGTATGTTGATCCTTCTTGGCTTGTCCTTGTGTCATAAATTTCAACTTCATTTCATGTCCCTCATTCCTCAAATAAAGGGAATGTTCATCAAGATTGAGCGTTTTAAAATAAACACATGCCCATCTCAAAAGAAGATGACAAGAGTTCGTGGGAGCAATATCATATAATACTTCTTTCACACATTGTCCTGTACTGAATTTGATCCTTGCTTGATTCGGATGAAAGCTTGTAGGTAACTTGAGTTTCTCCACCAATCTTTGGCTTACAACATTGTTGTCGCTATCGTAAACGAATGCAACTAAACATCGGTGGCCTTCGATTAAACACCTTGTTCTCTACTACCTTTTTCATAATCTTTTTCTTTACTTCCTTTTCTTTTTCTTCAATTTTCCTTCCTTCTACAGTTTATATTTTCTCTTTTTCTATTCTTTCTTTTTCTATTTTCTCCTTCTACGTATGTTGATCCTTCTTGGCTTGTCTTGGTGTTATGAATTTCAAAATTTATTTCATGTCCCTCATGCCTCAAATAAAGGGAACATTCATCAAGATTGAGCGTTTTAAAATGAACCCATGCCCATCTCAAAAGAAGATGACAAGAGTTCGTGGGAGCAATATCACATAATACTTCTTTCACACATTGTCCTATACTGACTTTGATCCTTGCTTGATTCGGATGAAAGCTTGTTGGTAATTTGAGTTTTTCACCAATCTTTGGCTTACAACATTATTGTCGCTTTCATAAACGAATGCAACTAAACATGGGTGGCCTTCGATTAAACACCTTGTTCTCTACTACCTTTTCCATAATGTTTTTCTTTACTTCCTTTTCTTTTTCTTCAATTTCCCTTCCTTCTACAGTTTATATTTCTTCTTTTTCTATTCTTTCTTTTTCTACTTTCTCCTTCAACGTATGTTGATCTTTCTTGGCTTGTCTTGGTGTTATGAATTTCAAAATTTATTTCATGTCCCTCATGCCTCAAATAAAGGGAACATTCATCAAGATTGATCATTTTAAAATGAACCCATGCCCATCTCAAAAGAAGATGACAAGAGTTCGTGGGAGCAATATCACATAATACTTCTTTCACACATTGTCCTGTACCGAATTTGATCCTTGCTTGATTCAGATGAAAGCTTGTTGGTAACATGAGTTTCTCAACCAAGCTTTGGCTTACAACGTTGTTGTCAGCTTTCGTAAACGAATGCAACGAAACATGGGTGGCCTTCTATTAAACACCTTGTTCTCTACTACCTTTTTCATAATCTTTTTCTTTACTTCCTTTTCTTTTTCTTCAATTTCCCGTCCTTCTGCAGTTTATTTTTCTTCTTTTTCTATTCTTTCTTTTTCTATTTTCTCCTTCAACGTATGTTGATCCTTCTTGGCTTGTCCTTGTGTCATAAATTTCAACTTCATTTCATGTCCCTCATTCCTCAAATAAAGGGAACGTTCATCAAGATTGACCGTTTTAAAATGAACCCATGCCCATCTCAAAAATAGATGACAAGAGTTCGTGGGAGCAATATCACATAATACTTCTTTCACATATTGTCCTGTACTGAATTTGATCCTTGCTTGATTCGTATGAAAGCTTGTAGGTAACTTGAGTTTCTCCACCAATCTTTGGCTTACAACATTGTTGTCGCTTTCGTAAACGAATGCAACTAAACATGGGTGGCCTTCGATTAAACACCTTATTCTCTACAACCTTTTTCATAATCTTTTTCTTTACTTCCTTTTCTTTTTCTTCAATTTCCCTTCCTTCCGCACTTTATTTTTCTTCTTTTTCAATCTTTCTTTTTCTATTTTCTCCTTCAACGTATGTTGATCCTTCTTGCCTTCTCTTGGTGTCAGAAATTTCAACTTCATTTCATGTCCCTCATGCATCAAATAAAGGGAACGTTCATCAGGATTGGGCATTGTAAAATGAAGCCATGCCCATCTCAAAAGAAGATGACAAGGGTTCGTAGCAGCAATATCACATAATACTTCTTTCACACATTGTCTTGTACTGAATTTCATCCTTGCTTGATTCGGATGAAAGCTTGTTGGTAATTTTTGTTTTTCACCAATCTTTGGCTTACAACATTGTTGTCGCTTTCATAAACGAATGCAACTAAACATGGGTGGCCTTCGATTAAACACCTTGCTCTCTACTACCTTTTCCATAATCTTTTTCTTTACTTCCTTTTCTTTTTCTTCAATTTCCCTTCCTTCTACAGTTTATATTTCTTCTTTTTCTATTCATTCTTTTTCTATTTTCTCCTTCAACGTATGTTGATCCTTCTTGGCTTGTCTTGGTGTCATGAATTTCAAAATTTATTTCATGTCCCTCATGCCCCAAATAAAGGCAACATTCATCAAGATTGAGCGTTTTAAAATGAACCCATGCCGATCTCAAAAGAAGATGACAAGAGTTCGTGGGAGCAATATCACATAATACTTCTTTCTCACATTGTCCTGTACTGAATTTGATCCTTGCTTGATTCGGATGAAAGCTTGTTGGTAACTTGAGTTTCTCCACCAATCTTTGGCTTACAACATTGTTGTCGCTTTCGTAAACGAATGCAACTAAACATGGGTGGCCTTCGATTAAACACCTTATTCTCTACAACCTTTTTCATAATCTTTTTCTTTACTTCCTTTTCTTTTTCTTCAATTTCCCTTCCTTCCGCACTTTATTTTTCTTCTTTTTCAATCTTTCTTTTTCTATTTTCTCCTTCAACGTATGTTGATCCTTCTTGCCTTCTCTTGGTGTCAGAAATTTCAACTTCATTTCATGTCCCTCATGCATCAAATAAAGGGAACGTTCATCAGGATTGAGCATTGTAAAATGAAGCCATGCCCATCTCAAAAGAAGATGACAAGGGTTCGTGGGAGCAATATCACATAATACTTCTTTCACACATTGTCTTGTACTGAATTTGATCCTTGCTTGATTCGGATGAAAGCTTGTTGGTAATTTGAGTTTTTCACCAATCTTTGGCTTACAACATTGTTGTCGCTTTCATAAATGAATGCAACTAAACATGGGTGGCCTTCGATTAAACACCTTGCTCTCTACTACCTTTTCCATAATCTTTTTCTTTACTTCCTTTTCTTTTTCTTCAATTTCCCTTCCTTCTACAGTTTATATTTCTTCTTTTTCTATTCATTCTTTTTCTATTTTCTCCTTCAACGTATGTTGATCCTTCTTGGCTTGTCTTGGTGTCATGAATTTCAAAATTTATTTCATGTCCCTCATGCCCCAAATAAAGGCAACATTCATCAAGATTGAGCGTTTTAAAATGAACCCATGCCGATCTCAAAAGAAGATGACAAGAGTTCGTGGGAGCAATATCATATAATACTTCTTTCACACATTGTCCTGTACTGAATTTGATCCTTGCTTGATTCGGATGAAAGCTTGTAGGTAACTTGAGTTTCTCCACCAATCTTTGGCTTACAACATTGTTGTCGCTATCGTAAACGAATGGAACTAAACATCGGTGGCCTTCATTTAAACACCTTGTTCTCTACTACCTTTTCCATAATCTTTTTCTTTACTTCCTTTTCTTTTTCTTCAATTTTCCTTCCTTCTACAGTTTATATTTTCTCTTTTTCTATTCTTTCTTTTTCTATTTTCTCCTTCTACGTATGTTGATCCTTCTTGGCTTGTCTTGGTGTTATGAATTTCAAAATTTATTTCATGTCCCTCATGCCTCAAATAAAGGGAACATTCATCAAGATTGAGCGTTTTAAAATGAACCCATGCCCATCTCAAAAGAAGATGACAAGAGTTCGTGGGAGCAATATCACATAATACTTCTTTCACACATTGTCCTATACTGAATTTGATCCTTGCTTGATTCGGATGAAAGCTTGTTGGTAATTTGAGTTTTTCACCAATCTTTGGCTTACAACATTATTGTCGCTTTCATAAACGAATGCAACTAAACATGGGTGGCCTTCGATTAAACACCTTGTTCTCTACTACCTTTTCCATAATGTTTTTCTTTACTTCCTTTTCTTTTTCTTCAATTTCCCTTCCTTCTACAGTTTATATTTCTTCTTTTTCTATTCTTTCTTTTTCTACTTTCTCCTTCAACGTATGTTGATCTTTCTTGGCTTGTCTTGGTGTAATGAATTTCAAAATTTATTTCATGTCCCTCATGCCTCAAATAAAGGGAACATTCATCAAGATTGATCATTTTAAAATGAACCCATGCCCATCTCAAAAGAAGATGACAAGAGTTCGTGGGAGCAATATCACATAATACTTCTTTCACACATTGTCCTGTACCGAATTTGATCCTTGCTTGATTCAGATGAAAGCTTGTTGGTAACATGAGTTTCTCAACCAATCTTTGGCTTACAACATTGTTGTCAGCTTTCGTAAACGAATGCAACGAAACATGGGTGGCCTTCTATTAAACACCTTGTTCTCTACTACCTTTTTCATAATCTTTTTCTTTACTTCCTTTTCTTTTTCTTCAATTTCCCGTCCTTCTGCAGTTTATTTTTCTTCTTTTTCTATTCTTTCTTTTTCTATTTTCTCCTTCAACGTATGTTGATCCTTCTTGGCTTGTCCTTGTGTCAGAAATTTCAACTTCATTTCATGTCCCTCATTCCTCAAATAAAGGGAACGTTCATCAAGATTGACCGTTTTAAAATGAACCCATGCCCATCTCAAAAATAGATGACAAGAGTTCGTGGGAGCAATATCATATAATACTTCTTTCACATATTGTCCTGTACTGAATTTGATCCTTGCTTGATTCGGATGAAAGCTTGTAGGTAACTTGAGTTTCTCCACCAATCTTTGGCTTACAACATTGTTGTCGCTTTCGTAAACGAATGCAACTAAACATGGGTGGCCTTCGATTAAACACCTTATTCTCTACAACCTTTTTCATAATCTTTTTCTTTACTTCCTTTTCTTTTTCTTCAATTTCCCTTCCTTCCGCACTTTATTTTTCTTCTTTTTCAATCTTTCTTTTTCTATTTTCTCCTTCAACGTATGTTGATCCTTCTTGCCTTCTCTTGGTGTCAGAAATTTCAACTTCATTTCATGTCCCTCATGCATCAAATAAAGGGAACGTTCATCAGGATTGAGCATTGTAAAATGAAGCCATGCCCATCTCAAAAGAAGATGACAAGGGTTCGTGGGAGCAATATCACATAATACTTCTTTCACACATTGTCTTGTACTGAATTTGATCCTTGCTTGATTCGGATGAAAGCTTGTTGGTAATTTGAGTTTTTCACCAATCTTTGGCTTACAACATTGTTGTCGCTTTCATAAATGAATGCAACTAAACATGGGTGGCCTTCGATTAAACACCTTGCTCTCTACTACCTTTTCCATAATCTTTTTCTTTACTTCCTTTTCTTTTTCTTCAATTTCCCTTCCTTCTACAGTTTATATTTCTTCTTTTTCTATTCATTCTTTTTCTATTTTCTCCTTCAACGTATGTTGATCCTTCTTGGCTTGTCTTGGTGTCATGAATTTCAAAATTTATTTCATGTCCCTCATGCCCCAAATAAAGGCAACATTCATCAAGATTGAGCGTTTTAAAATGAACCCATGCCGATCTCAAAAGAAGATGACAAGAGTTCGTGGGAGCAATATCATATAATACTTCTTTCACACATTGTCCTGTACTGAATTTGATCCTTGCTTGATTCGGATGAAAGCTTGTAGGTAACTTGAGTTTCTCCACCAATCTTTGGCTTACAACATTGTTGTCGCTATCGTAAACGAATGGAACTAAACATCGGTGGCCTTCATTTAAACACCTTGTTCTCTACTACCTTTTCCATAATCTTTTTCTTTACTTCCTTTTCTTTTTCTTCAATTTTCCTTCCTTCTACAGTTTATATTTTCTCTTTTTCTATTCTTTCTTTTTCTATTTTCTCCTTCTACGTATGTTGATCCTTCTTGGCTTGTCTTGGTGTTATGAATTTCAAAATTTATTTCATATCCCTCATGCCTCAAATAAAGGGAACATTCATCAAGATTGAGCGTTTTAAAATGAACCCATGCCCATCTCAAAAGAAGATGACAAGAGTTCGTGGGAGCAATATCACATAATACTTCTTTCACACATTGTCCTATACTGAATTTGATCCTTGCTTGATTCGGATGAAAGCTTGTTGGTAATTTGAGTTTTTCACCAATCTTTGGCTTACAACATTATTGTCGCTTTCATAAACGAATGCAACTAAACATGGGTGGCCTTCGATTAAACACCTTGTTCTCTACTACCTTTTCCATAATGTTTTTCTTTACTTCCTTTTCTTTTTCTTCAATTTCCCTTCCTTCTACAGTTTATATTTCTTCTTTTTCTATTCTTTCTTTTTCTACTTTCTCCTTCAACGTATGTTGATCTTTCTTGGCTTGTCTTGGTGTAATGAATTTCAAAATTTATTTCATGTCCCTCATGCCTCAAATAAAGGGAACATTCATCAAGATTGATCATTTTAAAATGAACCCATGCCCATCTCAAAAGAAGATGACAAGAGTTCGTGGGAGCAATATCACATAATACTTCTTTCACACATTGTCCTGTACCGAATTTGATCCTTGCTTGATTCAGATGAAAGCTTGTTGGTAACATGAGTTTCTCAACCAATCTTTGGCTTACAACATTGTTGTCAGCTTTCGTAAACGAATGCAACGAAACATGGGTGGCCTTCTATTAAACACCTTGTTCTCTACTACCTTTTTCATAATCTTTTTCTTTACTTCCTTTTCTTTTTCTTCAATTTCCCGTCCTTCTGCAGTTTATTTTTCTTCTTTTTCTATTCTTTCTTTTTCTATTTTCTCCTTCAACGTATGTTGATCCTTCTTGGCTTGTCCTTGTGTCAGAAATTTCAACTTCATTTCATGTCCCTCATTCCTCAAATAAAGGGAACGTTCATCAAGATTGACCGTTTTAAAATGAACCCATGCCCATCTCAAAAATAGATGACAAGAGTTCGTGGGAGCAATATCATATAATACTTCTTTCACATATTGTCCTGTACTGAATTTGATCCTTGCTTGATTCGGATGAAAGCTTGTAGGTAACTTGAGTTTCTCCACCAATCTTTGGCTTACAACATTGTTGTCGCTTTCGTAAACGAATGCAACTAAACATGGGTGGCCTTCGATTAAACACCTTATTCTCTACAACCTTTTTCATAATCTTTTTCTTTACTTCCTTTTCTTTTTCTTCAATTTCCCTTCCTTCCGCACTTTATTTTTCTTCTTTTTCAATCTTTCTTTTTCTATTTTCTCCTTCAACGTATGTTGATCCTTCTTGCCTTCTCTTGGTGTCAGAAATTTCAACTTCATTTCATGTCCCTCATGCATCAAATAAAGGGAACGTTCATCAGGATTGAGCATTGTAAAATGAAGCCATGCCCATCTCAAAAGAAGATGACAAGGGTTCGTGGGAGCAATATCACATAATACTTCTTTCACACATTGTCTTGTACTGAATTTGATCCTTGCTTGATTCGGATGAAAGCTTGTTGGTAATTTGAGTTTTTCACCAATCTTTGGCTTACAACATTGTTGTCGCTTTCATAAATGAATGCAACTAAACATGGGTGGCCTTCGATTAAACACCTTGCTCTCTACTACCTTTTCCATAATCTTTTTCTTTACTTCCTTTTCTTTTTCTTCAATTTCCCTTCCTTCTACAGTTTATATTTCTTCTTTTTCTATTCATTCTTTTTCTATTTTCTCCTTCAACGTATGTTGATCCTTCTTGGCTTGTCTTGGTGTCATGAATTTCAAAATTTATTTCATGTCCCTCATGCCCCAAATAAAGGCAACATTCATCAAGATTGAGCGTTTTAAAATGAACCCATGCCGATCTCAAAAGAAGATGACAAGAGTTCGTGGGAGCAATATCATATAATACTTCTTTCACACATTGTCCTGTACTGAATTTGATCCTTGCTTGATTCGGATGAAAGCTTGTAGGTAAGTTGAGTTTCTCCACCAATCTTTGGCTTACAACATTGTTGTCGCTATCGTAAACGAATGGAACTAAACATCGGTGGCCTTCGATTAAACACCTTGTTCTCTACTACCTTTTCCATAATCTTTTTCTTTACTTCCTTTTCTTTTTCTTCAATTTTCCTTTCCTTCTACAGTTTATATTTTCTCTTTTTCTATTCTTTCTTTTTCTATTTTCTCCTTCTACGTATGTTGATCCTTCTTGGCTTGTCTTGGTGTTATGAATTTCAAAATTTATTTCATGTCCCTCATGCCTCAAATAAAGGGAACATTCATCAAGATTGAGCGTTTTAAAATGAACCCATGCCCATCTCAAAAGAAGATGACAAGAGTTCGTGGGAGCAATATCACATAATACTTCTTTCACACATTGTCCTATACTGAATTTGATCCTTGCTTGATTCGGATGAAAGCTTGTTGGTAATTTGAGTTTTTCACCAATCTTTGGCTTACAACATTATTGTCGCTTTCATAAACGAATGCAACTAAACATGGGTGGCCTTCGATTAAACACCTTGTTCTCTACTACCTTTTCCATAATGTTTTTCTTTACTTCCTTTTCTTTTTCTTCAATTTCCCTTCCTTCTACAGTTTATATTTCTTCTTTTTCTATTCTTTCTTTTTCTACTTTCTCCTTCAACGTATGTTGATCTTTCTTGGCTTGTCTTGGTGTTATGAATTTCAAAATTTATTTCATGTCCCTCATGCCTCAAATAAAGGGAACATTCATCAAGATTGATCATTTTAAAATGAACCCATGCCCATCTCAAAAGAAGATGACAAGAGTTCGTGGGAGCAATATCACATAATACTTCTTTCACACATTGTCCTGTACCGAATTTGATCCTTGCTTGATTCAGATGAAAGCTTGTTGGTAACATGAGTTTCTCAACCAATCTTTGGCTTACAACATTGTTGTCAGCTTTCGTAAACGAATGCAACGAAACATGGGTGGCCTTCTATTAAACACCTTGTTCTCTACTACCTTTTTCATAATCTTTTTCTTTACTTCCTTTTCTTTTTCTTCAATTTCCCGTCCTTCTGCAGTTTATTTTTCTTCTTTTTCTATTCTTTCTTTTTCTATTTTCTCCTTCAACGTATGTTGATCCTTCTTGGCTTGTCCTTGTGTCAGAAATTTCAACTTCATTTCATGTCCCTCATTCCTCAAATAAAGGGAACGTTCATCAAGATTGACCGTTTTAAAATGAACCCATGCCCATCTCAAAAATAGATGACAAGAGTTCGTGGGAGCAATATCATATAATACTTCTTTCACATATTGTCCTGTACTGAATTTGATCCTTGCTTGATTCGGATGAAAGCTTGTAGGTAACTTGAGTTTCTCCACCAATCTTTGGCTTACAACATTGTTGTCGCTTTCGTAAACGAATGCAACTAAACATGGGTGGCCTTCGATTAAACACCTTATTCTCTACAACCTTTTTCATAATCTTTTTCTTTACTTCCTTTTCTTTTTCTTCAATTTCCCTTCCTTCCGCACTTTATTTTTCTTCTTTTTCAATCTTTCTTTTTCTATTTTCTCCTTCAACGTATGTTGATCCTTCTTGCCTTCTCTTGGTGTCAGAAATTTCAACTTCATTTCATGTCCCTCATGCATCAAATAAAGGGAACGTTCATCAGGATTGAGCATTGTAAAATGAAGCCATGCCCATCTCAAAAGAAGATGACAAGGGTTCGTGGGAGCAATATCACATAATACTTCTTTCACACATTGTCTTGTACTGAATTTGATCCTTTCTTGATTCGGATGAAAGCTTGTTGGTAATTTGAGTTTTTCACCAATCTTTGGCTTACAACATTGTTGTCGCTTTCGTAAACGAATGCAACTAAACATGGGTGGCCTTCGATTAAACACCTTGCTCTGTACTACCTTTTCCATAATCTTTTTCTTTACTTCCTTTTCTTTTTCTTCAATTTCCCTTCCTTCTACAGTTTATATTTCTTCTTTTTCTATTCATTCTTTTTCTATTTTCTCCTTCAACGTATGTTGATCCTTCTTGGCTTGTCTTGGTGTCATGAATTTCAAAATTTATTTCATGTCCCTCATGCCCCAAATAAAGGCAACATTCATCAAGATTGAGCATTTTAAAATGAACCCATGCCGATCTCAAAAGAAGATGACAAGAGTTCGTGGGAGCAATATCACATAATACTTCTTTCTCACATTGTCCTGTACTGAATTTGATCCTTGCTTGATTCGGATGAAAGCTTGTTGGTAATTTGAGTTTTTCACCAATCTTTGGCTTACAACATTATTGTCGCTTTCATAAACGAATGCAACTAAACATGGGTGGCCTTCGAATAAACACCTTGTTCTCTACTACCTTTTCCATAATCTTTTTCTTTACTTCCTTTTCTTTTTCTTCAATTTCCCTTCCTTCTACAGTTTATATTTCTTCTTTTTCTATTCATTCTTTTTCTATTTTCTCCTTCAACGTATGTTGATCTTTCTTGGCTTGTCTTGGTGTTATGAATTTCAAAATTTATTTCATGTCCCTCATGCCTCAAATAAAGGGAACATTCATCAAGATTGATCATTTTAAAATGAACCCATGCCCATCTCAAAAGAAGATGACAAGAGTTCGTGGGAGCAATATCACATAATACTTCTTTCACACATTGTCCTGTACTGAATTTGATCCTTGCTTGATTCGGATGAAAGCTTGTTGGTAACTTGAGTTTCTCCACCAATCTTTGGCTTACAACATTGTTGTCAGCTTTCGTAAACGAATGCAACTAAACATGGGTGGCCTTCTATTAAACAACTTGTTCTCTACTACCTTTTTCATAATCTTTTTCTTTACTTCTTTTTCTTTTTCTTCAATTTCCCGTCCTTCTGCAGTTTATTTTTCTTCTTTTTCTATTCTTTCTTTTTCTATTTTCTCCTTCAACGTATGTTGATCCTTCTTGGCTTGTCCTTGTGTCATAAATTTCAACTTCATTTCATGTCCCTCATGCCTCAGATAAAGGGACCATTCATCAAGATTGAGCATTTTAAAATGAACCCGTGGCCATCTCAAAAGAAGATGACAAGAGTTCGTGGGAGCAATATCACATAATACTTCCTTCACACATTGTCTTGTACTGAATTTGATCCTTGCTTGATTCAGATGAAAGCTTGTTGGTAACTTGAGTTTCTCCACCAATCTTTGGCTTACAACATTGTTGTCGCTTTCATAAACGAGTGCAACTAAACATGGATGGCCTTCGATTAAACACCTTGTTCTCTACTACCTTTTCCATAATCTTTTTCTTTATTTCCTTTTCTTTTTCTTCAATTTCCCTTCCTTCTGCAGTTTATTTTTCTTCTTTTTCTATTCTTTCTTTTTCTATTTTCTCCTTCAACGTATGTTGATCCTTCTTGCCTTTTCTTGGTGTCACAAATTTCAACTTCATTTCATGTCCCTCATGCATCAAATAAAGGGAACGTTCATCAAGATTGAGCATTGTAAAATGAAGCCATGCCCATCTCAAAAGAAGATGACAAGGGTTCGTGGGAGCAATATCACATAATACTTCTTTCACACATTGTCTTGTACTGAATTTGATCCTTGCTTGATTCGGATGAAAGCTTGTTGGTAATTTGAGTTTTTCACCAATCTTTGCTTACAACATTGTTGTCGCTTTCATAAACGAATGCAACTAAACATGGGTGGCCTTCGATTAAACACCTTGTTCTCTACTACCTTTTCCATAATCTTTTTCTTTACTTCCTTTTCTTTTTCTTCAATTTCCCTTCCTTCTACAGTTTATATTTCTTCTTTTTCTATTCATTCTTTTTCTATTTTCTCCTTCAACGTATGTTGATCCTCCTTGGCTTGTCTTGGTGTCATGAATTTCAAAATTTATTTCATGTCCCTCATGCCTCAAATAAAGGGAACATTCATCAAGATTGAGCATTTTAAAATGAACCAATGCCCATCTCAAAATAAGATGACAAGAGTTCGTGGGAGCAATATCACATAATACTTCTTTCACACCTTGTCCTGTACTGAATTTGATCCTTGCTTCATTCGGATGAAAGCTTGTTGGTAACTTGAGTTTCTCCACCAATCTTTGGCTGACAGCATTGTTGTCGCTTTCGTAAACGAATGCAACTAAACATGGGTGGCCTTCGATTAAACACCTTGTTCTCTACTGCCTCAAATAAAATGAACCCATGCCCATCTCAAAAGAAGATTACAAGAGTTCGTGGGAGCAATATCACATAATACTTCTTTCACACATTGTGCTGTACTGAATTTGATCCTTGCTTGATTCGGATGAAAGCTTGTAGGTAACTTGAGTTTCTCCACCAATCTTTGGCTTACAACATTGTTGTCGCTTTCGTAAACGAATGCAACTAAACATGGGTGGCCTTCGATTAAACACCTTGTTCTCTACTACCTTTTTCATAATCTTTTTCTTTACTTCCTTTTCTTTTTCTTCAATTTTCCTTCCTTCTGCACTTTATTTTTCTTCTTTTTCAATCTTTCTTTTTCTATTTTCTCCTTCAACGTATGTTGATCCTTCTTGGCTTCTCTTGGTGTCAGAAATTTCAACTTCATTTCATGTCCCTCATGCCTCAAATAAAGGGAACGTTCATCAAGATTGAGCATTGTAAAATGTAGCCATGCCCATCTCAAAAGAAGATGACAAGGGTTCGTGGGAGAAATATCACATAATACTTCTTTCACACATTGTGTTGTACTGAATTTGATCCTTGCTTGATTCGGATGAAAGCTTGTTGGTAATTTGAGTTTTTCACCAATCTTTGGCTTACAACATTGTTGTCGCTTTCATAAACGAATGCAACTAAACATGGGTGGCCTTCAATTAAACACCTTGTTCTCTACTACCTTTTCCATAATCTTTTTCTTTACTTCCTTTTCTTTTTCTTCAATTTCCCTTCCTTCTGCAATTTATTTTTCTTCTTTTTCTATTCTTTCTTTTTCTATTTTCTCCTTCACCGTATGTTGATCCTTCTTAGCTTGTCCTTGTGTCATAAATTTCAACTTCATTTCATGTCCCTCATTCCTCAAATAAAGGGAACGTTCATCAAAATTGAGCGTTTTAAAATGAACCCATGCCCATCTCAAAAGAAGATGACAAGAGTTCGTGGGAGCAATATCACATAATACTTTTTATACATATTGTCCTATAGTGAATTTGATTCTTGCTTGATTCGGATGAAAGCTTGTAGGTAACTTGAGTTTCTCCACCAATCTTTGGCTTACAACATTGTTGTCGCTTTCGTAAACGAATGCAACTAAACATGGGTGGCCTTCGATTAAACACCTTGTTCTCTACAACCTTTTTCATAATCTTTTCTTTACTTCCTTTTCTTTTTCTTCAATTTCCCTTCCTTCTGCACTTTATTTTTCTTCTTTTTCTATTCTTTCTTTTTTTATATTCTCTTTCAACGTATGTTGATCCTTCTTGGCTTCTGTTGGTGTTAGAAATTTCAACTTCATTTCATGTCCCTCATGCCTCAAATAAAGGGACCATTCATCAAGATTGAGCGTTTTAAAATGAACCCGTGGCCATCTTAAAAGAAGATGACAAGAGTTCGTGGGAGCAATATCACATAATACTTCCTTCACACATTGTCTTGTACTAAATTTGATCCTTGCTTGATTCAGATGAAAGCTTGTTGGTAACTTGAGTTTCTCCACCAATCTTTGGCTTACAACATTGTTGTCGCTTTCATAAACGAGTGCAACTAAACATGGGTGGCCTTCGATTAAACACCTTGTTCTCTACTACCTTTTCCATAATCTTTTTCTTTACTTCCTTTTCTTTTTCTTCAATTTCCCTTCCTTCTGCAATTTATTTTTCTTCTTTTTCTATTCTTTCTTTTTCTATTTTCTCCTTCACCGTATGTTGATCCTTCTTAGCTTGTCCTTGTGTCATAAATTTCAACTTCATTTCATGTCCCTCATTCCTCAAATAAAGGGTACGTTCATCAAAATTGAGCGTTTTAAAATGAACCCATGCCCATCTCAAAAGAAGATGACAAGAGTTCGTGGGAGCAATATCACATAATACTTTTTATACATATTGTCCTATAGTGAATTTGATTCTTGCTTGATTCGGATGAAAGCTTGTAGGTAACTTGAGTTTCTCCACCAATCTTTGGCTTACAACATTGTTGTCGCTTTCGTAAACGAATGCAACTAAACATGGGTGGCCTTCGATTAAACACCTTGTTCTCTACAACCTTTTTCATAATCTTTTTCTTTACTTCCTTTTCTTTTTCTTCAATTTCCCTTCCTTCTGCACTTTATTTTTCTTCTTTTTCTATTCTTTCTTTTTTTATTTTCTCTTTCAACGTATGTTGATCCTTCTTGGCTTCTGTTGGTGTTAGAAATTTCAACTTCATTTCATGTCCCTCATGCCTCAAATAAAGGGACCATTCATCAAGATTGAGCGTTTTAAAATGAACCCGTGGCCATCTCAAAAGAAGATGACAAGAGTTCGTGGGAGCAATATCACATAATACTTCCTTCACACATTGTCTTGTACTAAATTTGATCCTTGCTTGATTCAGATGAAAGCTTGTTGGTAACTTGAGTTTCTCCACCAATCTTTGGCTTACAACATTGTTGTCGCTTTCATAAACGAGTGCAACTAAACATGGGTGGCCTTCGATTAAACACCTTGTTCTCTACTACCTTTTCCATAATCTTTTTCTTTACTTCCTTTTCTTTTTCTTCAATTTCCCTTCCTTCTGCAGTTTATTTTTCTTCTTTTTCTATTCTTTCTTTTTCTAATTTCTCCTTCAACGTATGTTGATCCTTCTTGGCTTCTGTTGGTGTCAGAAATTTCAACTTCATTTCATGTCCCTCATGCATCAAATAAAGGGAACGTTCATCAAGATTGAGCATTGTAAAATGAAGCCATGCCCATCTCAAAAGAAGATTACAAGGGTTCGTGGGAGCAATATCACATAATACTTCTTTCACACATTGTCTTGTACTGAATTTGATCCTTGCTTGATTCAGATGAAAGCTTGTTGGTAATTTGAGTTTTTCACCAATCTTTGCTTACAACATTGTTGTCGCTTTCATAAACGAATGCAACTAAACATGGGTGGCCTTCGATTAAACACCTTGTTCTCTACTACCTTTTCCATAATCTTTTTCTTTACTTCCTTTTCTTTTTCTTCAATTTCCCTTCCTTCTGTAATTTATTTTTCTTCTTTTTCTATTCTTTCTTTTTCTATTTTCTCCTTCACCGTATGTTGATCCTTCTTAGCTTGTCCTTGTGTCATAAATTTCAACTTCATTTCATGTCCCTCATTCCTCAAATAAAGGGAACGTTCATCAAAATTGAGCGTTTTAAAATGAACCCATGCCCATCTCAAAAGAAGATGACAAGAGTTCGTGGGAGCAATATCACATAATACTTTTTATACATATTGTCCTATAGTGAATTTGATTCTTGCTTGATTCGGATGAAAGCTTGTAGGTAACTTGAGTTTCTCCACCAATCTTTGGCTTACAACATTGTTGTCGCTTTCGTAAACGAATGCAACTAAACATGGGTGGCCTTCGATTAAACACCTTGTTCTCTACAACCTTTTTCATAATCTTTTTCTTTACTTCCTTTTCTTTTTCTTCAATTTCCCTTCCTTCTGCACTTTATTTTTCTTCTTTTTCTATTCTTTCTTTTTTTGTTTTCTCTTTCAACGTATGTTGATCCTTCTTGGCTTCTGTTGGTGTTAGAAATTTCAACTTCATTTCATGTCCCTCATGCCTCAAATAAAGGGACCATTCATCAAGATTGAGCGTTTTAAAATGAACCCGTGGCCATCTCAAAAGAAGATGACAAGAGTTCGTGGGAGCAATATCACATAATACTTCCTTCACACATTGTCTTGTACTAAATTTGATCCTTGCTTGATTCAAATGAAAGCTTGTTGGTAACTTGAGTTTCTCCACCAATCTTTGGCTTACAACATTGTTGTCGCTTTCATAAACGAGTGCAACTAAACATGGGTGGCCTTCGATTAAACACCTTGTTCTCTACTACCTTTTCCATAATCTTTTTCTTTACTTCCTTTTCTTTTTCTTCAATTTCACTTCCTTCTGCAGTTTATTTTTCTTCTTTTTCTATTCTTTCTTTTTCTATTTTCTCCTTCAACGTATGTTGATCCTTCTTGGCTTCTCTTGGTGTCAGAAATTTCAACTTCATTTCATGTCCCTCATGCATCAAATAAAGGGAACGTTCATCAAGATTGAGCATTGTAAAATGAAGCCATGCCCATCTCAAAAGAAGATGACAAGGGTTCGTGGGAGCAATATCACATAATACTTCTTTCACACATTGTCTTGTACTGAATTTGATCCTTGCTTGATTCAGATGAAAGCTTGTTGGTAATTTGAGTTTTTCACCAATCTTTGCTTACAACATTGTTGTCGCTTTCATAAACGAATGCAACTAAACATGGGTGGCCTTCGATTAAACACCTTGTTCTCTACTACCTTTTCCATAATCTTTTTCTTTACTTCCTTTTCTTTTTCTTCAATTTCCCTTCCTTCTACAGTTTATATTTCTTCTTTTTCTATTCATTCTTTTTCTATTTTCTCCTTCAACGTATGTTGATCCTCCTTGGCTTGTCTTGGTGTCATGAATTTCAAAATTTATTTCATGTCCCTCATGCCTCAAATAAAGGGAACATTCATCAAGATTGAGCGTTTTAAAATGAACCAATGCCCATCTCAAAAGAAGATGACAAGAGTTCGTGGGAGCAATATCGCATAATACTTCTTTCACACATTGTGCTGTACTGAATTTGATCCTTGCTTGATTCGGATGAAAGCTTGTAGGTAACTTGAGTTTCTCCACCAATCTTTGGCTTACAACATTGTTATCGCTTTCGTCAACGAATGCAACTAAACATGGGTGGCCTTCGATTAAAGACCTTGTTCTCTACTACCTTTTTCATAATCTTTTTCTTTACTTCCTTTTCTTTTTCTTCAATTTTCCTTCCTTCTGCACTTTATTTTTGTTCTTTTTCAATCTTTCTTTTTCTATTTTCTCCTTCAACGTATGTTGATCCTTCTTGGCTTCTCTTGGTGTCAGAAATTTTAACTTCATTTCATGTCCCTCATGCCTCAAATAAAGGGAACGTTTACCAAGATTGAGCATTGTAAAATGAAGCCATGCCCATCTCAAAAGAAGATGACAAGGGTTCGTGGGAGAAATATCACATAATACTTCTTTCACACATTGTGTTGTACTGAATTTGATCCTTGCTTGATTCGGATGAAAGATTGTTGGTAATTTGAGTTTTTCACCAATCTTTGGCTTACAACATTGTTGTCGCTTTCATAAACGAATGCAACTAAACATGGGTGGCCTTCGATTAAACACCTTGTTCTCTACTACCTTTTCCATAATCTTTTTCTTTACTTCCTTTTCTTTTTCTTCAATTTCCCTTCCTTCTGCAGTTTATTTTTCTTCTTTTTCTATTCTTTCTTTTTCTATTTTCTCCTTCAACGTATGTTGATCCTTCTTGGCTTCTGTTGGTGTTAGAAATTTCAACTTCATTTCATGTCCCTCATGCCTCAAATAAAGGGATCAGTCATCAAGATTGAGCGTTTTAAAATGAACCCGTGGCCATCTCAAAAGAAGATGACAAGAGTTCGTGGGAGCAATATCACATAATACTTCCTTCACACATTGTCTTGTACTGAATTTGATCCTTGCTTGATTCAGATGAAAGCTTGTTGGTAACTTGAGTTTGTCCACCAATCTTTGGCTTACAACATTGTTGTCGCTTTCATAAACGAGTGCAACTAAACATGGATGGCCTTCGATTAAACACCTTGTTCTCTACTACCTTTTCCATAATCTTTTTCTTTACTTCCTTTTCTTTTTCTTCAATTTCCCTTCCTTCTGCAGTTTATTTTTCTTCTTTTTCTATTCTTTCTTTTTCTATTTTCTCCTTCAACGTATGTTGATCCTTCTTGGCTTCTCTTGGTGTCAGAAATTTCAACTTCATTTCATGTCCCTCATGCATCAAATAAAGGGAACGTTCATCAAGATTGAGCATTGTAAAATGAAGCCATGCCCATCTCAAAAGAAGATGACAAGGGTTCGTGGGAGAAATATCACATAATACTTCTTTCACACATTGTGTTGTACTGAATTTGATCCTTGCTTGATTCAGATGAAAGCTTGTTGGTAATTTGAGTTTTTCACCAATCTTTGGCTTACAACATTGTTGTCGCTTTCATAAACGAATGCAACTAAACATGGGTGGCCTTCGATGAAACACCTTGTTCTCTACTACCTTTTCCATAATCTTTTTCTTTACTTCCTTTTCTTTTTCTTCAATTTCCCTTCCTTCTGCACTTTATTTTTCTTCTTTTTCTATTCTTTCTTTTTCTATTTTCTCTTTCAACGTATGTTGATCCTTCTTGGCATCTGTTGGTGTTAGAAATTTCAACTTCATTTCATGTCCCTCATGCCTCAAATAAAGGGACCATTCATCAAGATTGAGCATTTTAAAATGAACCCGTGGCCATCTCAAAAGAAGATGACAAGAGTTCGTGGGAGCAATATCACATAATACTTCCTTCACACATTGTCTTGTACTGAATTTGATCCTTGCTTGATTCAGATGAAAGCTTGTTGGTAACTTGAGTTTCTCCACCAATCTTTGGCTTACAACATTGTTGTCGCTTTCATAAACGAGTGCAACTAAACATGGATGGCCTTCGATTAAACACCTTGTTCTCTACTACCTTTTCCATAATCTTTTTCTTTACTTCCTTTTCTTTTTCTTCAATTTCCCTTCCTTCTGCAGTTTATTTTTCTTCTTTTTCTATTCTTTCTTTTTCTATTTTCTCCTTCAACGTATGTTGATCCTTCTTGGCTTCTGTTGGTGTTAGAAATTTCAACTTCATTTCATGTCCCTCATGCCTCAAATAAAGGGACCATTCATCAAGATTGAGCGTTTTAAAATGAACCCGTGGCCATCTCAAAAGAAGATGACAAGAGTTCGTGGGAGCAATATCACATAATACTTCCTTCACACATTGTCTTGTACTGAATTTGATCCTTGCTTGATTCGGATGAAAGCTTGTTGGTAATTTGAGTTTTTCACCAATCTTTGGCTTACAACATTGTTGTCGCTTTCATAAACGAATGCAACTAAACATGGGTGGCCTTCGATTAAACACCTTGTTCTCTACTACCTTTTCCATAATCTTTTTCTTTACTTCCTTTTCTTTTTCTTCAATTTCCCTTCCTTCTGCACTTTATTTTTCTTCTTTTTCTATTCTTTCTTTTTCTATTTTCTCCTTCACCGTATGCTGATCCTTCTTAGCTTGTCCTTGTGTCATAAATTTCAACTTCATTTCATGTCCCTCATTCCTCAAATAAAGGGAACGTTCATCAAAATTGAGCGTTTTAAAATGAACCCATGTCCATCTCAAAAGAAGATGACAAGAGTTCGTGGGAGCAATATCACATAATACTTTTTATACATATTGTCCTATAGTGAATTTGATTCTTGCTTGATTCGGATGAAAGCTTGTAGGTAACTTGAGTTTCTCCACCAATCTTTGGCTTACAACATTGTTGTCGCTTTCGTAAACGAATGCAACTAAACATGGGTGGCCTTCGATTAAACACCTTGTTCTCTACAACCTTTTTCATAATCTTTTTCTTTACTTCCATTTCTTTTTCTTCAATTTCCCTTCCTTCTGCTCTTTATTTTTCTTCTTTTTCAATCTTTCTTTTTCTATTTTCTCTTTCAACGTATGTTGATCCTTCTTGGCTTCTGTTGGTGTTAGAAATTTCAACTTCATTTCATGTCCCTCATGCCTCAAATAAAGGGACCATTCATCAAGATTGAGCGTTTTAAAATGAACCCGTGGCCATCTCAAAAGAAGATGACAAGAGTTCGTGGGAGCAATATCACATAATACTTCTTTCACACATTGTCTTGTATTGAATTTGATCCTTGCTTGATTCAGATGAAAGCTTGTTGGTAACTTGAGTTTCTCCACCAATCTTTGGCTTACAACATTGTTGTCGCTTTCATAAACGAGTGCAACTAAACATGGGTGGCCTTCGATTAAACACCTTGTTCTCTACTACCTTTTCCATAATCTATTTCTTTACTTCCTTTTCTTTTTCTTCAATTTCCCTTCCTTCTGCAGTTTATTTTTCTTCTTTTTCTATTCTTTCTTTTTCTATTTTCTCCTTCAACGTATGTTGATCCTTCCTAGCTTCTCTTGGTGTCAGAAATTTCAACTTCATTTCATGTCCCTCGTGCATCAAATAAAGGGAACGTTCATCAAGATTGAGCATTGTAAAATGAAGCCATGCCCATCTCAAAAGAAGATGACAAGGGTTCGTGGGAGCAATATCACATAATACTTCTTTCACACATTGTGTTGTACTGAATTTGATCCTTGCTTGATTCGGATGAAAGCTTGTTGGTAATTTGAGTTTTTCACCAATCTTTGCTTACAACATTGTTGTCGCTCTCATAAACGAATGCAACTAAACATGGGTGGCCTTCGATTAAACACCTTGTTCTCTACTACCTTTTCCATAATCTTTTTCTTTACTTCCTTTTCTTTTTCTTCAATTTCCCTTCCTTCTACAGTTTATATTTCTTCTTTTTCTATTCATTCTTTTTCTATTTTCTCCTTCAACAAATGTTGATCCTCCTTGGCTTGTCTTGGTGTCATGAATTTCAAAATTTATTTCATGTCCCTCATGCCTCAAATAAAGGGAACATTCATCAAGATTGAGCGTTCTAAAATGAACCCATGCCCATCTCAAAAGAGGATTAGAAGAGTTCGTGGGAGCAATATCACATAATACTTCTTTCACACATTGTGTTGTACTGAATTTGATCATTGCTTGATTCGGATGAAAGCTTGTTGGTAATTTGAGTTTTTCACCAATCTTTGGCTTACAACATTGTTGTCGCTTTCATAAACGAATGCAACTAAACATGGGTGGCCTTCGATTAAACACCTTGTTCTCTACTACCTTTTCCATAATCTTTTTCTTTACTTCCTTTTCTTTTTCTTCAATTTCCCTTCCTTCTGCACTTTATTTTTCTTCTTTTTCTATTCTTTCTTTTTCTATTTTCTCCTTCACCGTATGCTGATCCTTCTTAGCTTGTCCTTGTGTCATAAATTTCAACTTCATTTCATGTCCCTCATTCCTCAAATAAAGGGAACGTTCATCAAAATTGAGCGTTTTAAAATGAACCCATGTCCATCTCAAAAGAAGATGACAAGAGTTCGTGGGAGCAATATCACATAATACTTTTTATACATATTGTCCTATAGTGAATTTGATTCTTGCTTGATTCGGATGAAAGCTTGTACGTAACTTGAGTTTCTCCACCAATCTTTGGCTTACAACATTGTTGTCCCTTTCGTAAACGAATGCAACTAAACATGGGTGGCCTTCGATTAAACACCTTGTTCTCTACAACCTTTTTCATAATCTTTTTCTTTACTTCCATTTCTTTTTCTTCAATTTCCCTTCCTTCTGCACTTTATTTTTCTTCTTTTTCAATCTTTCTTTTTCTATTTTCTCTTTCAACGTATGTTGATCCTTCTTGGCTTCTGTTGGTGTTAGAAATTTCAACTTCATTTCATGTCCCTCATGCCTCAAATAAAGGGACCATTCATCAAGATTGAGCGTTTTAAAATGAACCCGTGGCCATCTCAAAAGAAGATGACAAGAGTTCGTGGGAGCAATATCACATAATACTTCCTTCACACATTGTCTTCTACTGAATTTGATCCTTGTTTGATTCGGATGAAAGCTTGTTGGTAATTTGAGTTTTTCACCAATCTTTGCTTACAACATTGTTGTCGCTCTCATAAACGAATGCAACTAAACATAGGTGGCCTTCGATTAAACACCTTGTTCTCTACTACCTTTTCCATAATCTTTTTCTTTACTTCCTTTTCTTTTTCTTCAATTTCCCTTCCTTCTACAGTTTATATTTCTTCTTTTTCTATTCATTCTTTTTCTATTTTCTCCTTCAACGTATGTTGATCCTCCTTGGCTTGTCTTGGTGTCATGAATTTCAAAATTTATTTCATCTCCCTCATGCCTCAAATAAAGGGAACATTCATCAAGATTGAGCGTTTTAAAATGAACCAATGCCCATCTCAAAAGAAGATGACAAGAGTTCGTGGGAGCAATATCACATAATACTTCTTTCACACCTTGTCCTGTACTGAATTTGATCCTTGCTTCATTCAGATGAAAGCTTGTTGGTAACTTGAGTTTCTCTACCAATCTTTGGCTTACAGCATTGTTGTCGCTTTCGTAAACGAATGCAACTAAACATGGGTGGCCTTCGATTAAACACCTTGTTCTCTACTGCCTCAAATAAAGGGAACATTCATCAAGATTGAGCGTTCTAAAATGAACCCATGCCCATCTCAAAAGAAGATTAGAAGAGTTCGTGGGAGCAATATCACATAATACTTCTTTCACACATTGTGGTGTACTGAATTTGATCCTTGCTTGATTCGGATGAAAGCTTGTAGGTAACTTGAGTTTCTCCACCAATCTTTGGCTTACAACATTGTTGTCGCTTTCATAAACGAGTGCAACTAAACATGGGTGGCCTTCGATTAAACACCTTGTTCTCTACTACCTTTTCCATAATCTATTTCTTTACTTCCTTTTCTTTTTCTTCAATTTCCCTTCCTTCTGCAGTTTATTTTTCTTCTTTTTCTATTCTTTCTTTTTCTATTTTCTCCTTCAACGTATGTTGATCCTTCTTGGCTTCTCTTGGTGTCAGAAATTTCAACTTCATTTCATGTCCCTCATGCATCAAATAAAGGGAACGTTCATCAAGATTGAGCATTGTAAAATGAAGCCATGCCCATCTCAAAAGAAGATGACAAGGGTTCGTGGGAGCAATATCACATAATACTTCTTTCACACATTGTCTTGTACTGAATTTGATCCTTGCTTGATTCGGATGAAAGCTTGTTGGTAATTTGAGTTTTTCACCAATCTTTGCTTACAACATTGTTGTCGCTTTCATAAACGAATGCAACTAAACATGGGTGGCCTTCGATTAAACACCTTGTTCTCTACTACCTTTTCCATAATCTTTTTCTTTACTTCCTTTTCTTTTTCTTCAATTTCCCTTCCTTCTACAGTTTATATTTCTTCTTTTTCTATTCATTCTTTTTCTATTTTCTCCTTCAACGTATGTTGATCCTCCTTGGCTTGTCTTGGTGTCATGAATTTCAAAATTTATTTCATGTCCCTCATGCCTCAAATAAAGGGAACATTCATCAAGATTGAGCGTTTTAAAATGAACCAATGCCCATCTCAAAAGAAGATGACAAGAGTTCGAGGGAGCAATATCACATAATACTTCTTTCACACCTTGTCCTGTACTGAATTTGATCCTTGCTTCATTCAGATGAAAGCTTGTTGGTAACTTGAGTTTCTCCACCAATCTTTGGCTTACAGCATTGTTGTCGCTTTCGTAAACGAATGCAACTAAACATGGGTGGCCTTCGATTAAACACCTTGTTCTCTACTGCCTCAAATAAAGGGAACATTCATCAAGATTGAGCGTTCTAAAATGAACCCATGCCCATCTCAAAAGAAGATTACAAGAGTTCGTGGGAGCAATATCACATAATACTTCTTTCACACATTGTGCTGTACTGAATTTGATCCTTGCTTGATTCGGATGAAAGCTTGTAGGTAACTTGAGTTTCTCCACCAATCTTTGGCTTACAACATTGTTGTCGCTTTCGTAAACGAATGCAACTAAACATGGGTGGCCTTCGATTAAACACCTTGTTCTCTACTACCTTTTTCATAATCTTTTTCTTTACTTCCTTTCCTTTTTCTTCAATTTTCCTTCCTTCTGCACTTTATTTTTCTTCTTTTTCAATCTTTCTTTTTCTATTTTCTCCTTCAACGTATGTTGATCCTTCTTGGCTTCTCTTGGTGTCAGAAATTTCAACTTCATTTCATGTCCCTCATGCCTCAAATAAAGGGAACGTTCATCAAGATTGAGCATTGTAAAATGAAGCCATGCCCATCTCAAAAGAAGATGACAAGGGTTCGTGGGAGAAATATCACATAATACTTCTTTCACACATTGTGTTGTACTGAATTTGATCCTTGCTTAATTCGGATGAAAGCTTGTTGGTAATTTGAGTTTTTCACCAATCTTTGGCTTACAACATTGTTGTCGCTTTCATATACGAATGCAACTAAACATGGGTGGCCTTCGATTAAACACCTTGTTCTCTACTACCTTTTCCATAATCTTTTTCTTTACTTCCTTTTCTTTTTCTTCAATTTCCCTTCCTTCTGCACTTTATTTTTCTTCTTTTTCTATTCTTTCTTTTTCTATTTTCTCCTTCACCGTATGTTGATCTTTCTTAGCTTGTCCTTGTGTCATAAATTTCAACTTTATTTCATGTCCCTCATTCCTCAAATAAAGGGAACGTTCATCAAAATTGAGCGTTTTAAAATGAACCCATGCCCATCTCAAAAGAAGATGACAAGAGTTCGTGGGAGCAATATCACATAATACTTTTTATACATATTGTCCTATAGTGAATTTGATTCTTGCTTGATTCGGATGAAAGCTTGTAGGTAACTTGAGTTTCTCCACCAATCTTTGGCTTACAACATTGTTGTCGCTTTCGTAAACGAATGCAACTAAACATGGGTGGCCTTCGATTAAACACCTTGTTCTCTACAACCTTTTTCATAATCTTTTTCTTTACTTCCATTTCTTTTTCTTCAATTTCCCTTCCTTCTGCACTTTATTTTTCTTCTTTTTCTATTCTTTCTTTTTCTATTTTCTCTTTCAACGTATGTTGATCCTTCTTGGCTTTTGTTGGTGTTAGAAATTTCAACTTCATTTCATGTCCCTCATGCCTCAAATAAAGGGACCATTCATCAAGATTGAGCGTTTTAAAATGAACCCGTGGCCATCTCAAAAGAAGATGACAAGAGTTCGTGGGAGCAATATCACATAATACTTCCTTCACACATTGTCTTGTACTGAATTTGATCCTTGCTTGATTCAGATGAAAGCTTGTTGGTAACTTGAGTTTCTCCACCAATCTTTGGCTTACAACATTGTTGTCGCTTTCATAAACGAGTGCAACTAAACATGGGTGGCCTTCGATTAAACACCTTGTTCTCTACTACCTTTTTCATAATCTTTTTCTTTACTTCCTTTTCTTTTTCTTCAATTTTCCTTCCTTTTGCACTTTATTTTTCTTCTTTTTCAATCTTTCTTTTTCTATTTTCTCCTTCAACGTATGTTGATCCTTCTTGGCTTCTCTTGGTGTCAGAAATTTCAACTTCATTTCATGTCCCTCATGCCTCAAATAAAGGGAACGTTCATCAAGATTGAGCATTGTAAAATGAAGCCATGTTCATCTCAAAAGAAGATGACAAGGGTTCGTGGGAGAAATATCACATAATACTTCTTTCACACATTGTGTTGTACTGAATTTGATCCTTGCTTGATTCGGATGAAAGCTTGTTGGTAATTTGAGTTTTTCACCAATCTTTGCTTACAACATTGTTGTCGCTTTCATAAACGAATGCAACTAAACATGGGTGGCCTTCGATTAAACACCTTGTTCTCTACTACCTTTTCCATAATCTATTTCTTTACTTCCTTTTCTTTTTCTTCAATTTCCCTTCCTTCTGCAGTTTATTTTTCTTCTTTTTCTATTCTTTCTTTTTCTATTTTCTCCTTCAACGTATGTTGATCCTTCCTAGCTTCTCTTGGTGTCAGAAATTTCAACTTCATTTCATGTCCCTCGTGCATCAAATAAAGGGAACGTTCATCAAGATTGAGCATTGTAAAATGAAGCCATGCCCATCTCAAAAGAAGATGACAAGGGTTCGTGGGAGCAATATCACATAATACTTCTTTCACACATTGTCTTCTACTGAATTTGATCCTTGCTTGATTCGGATGAAAGCTTGTTGGTAATTTGAGTTTTTCACCAATCTTTGCTTACAACATTGTTGTCGCTCTCATAAACGAATGCAACTAAACATGGGTGGCCTTCGATTAAACACCTTGTTCTCTACTACCTTTTCCATAATCTTTTTCTTTACTTCCTTTTCTTTTTCTTCAATTTCACTTCCTTCTACAGTTTATATTTCTTCTTTTTCTATTCATTCTTTTTCTATTTTCTCCTTCAACGTATGTTGATCCTCCTTGGCTTGTCTTGGTGTCATGAATTTCAAAATTTATTTCATGTCCCTCATGCCTCAAATAAAGGGAACGTTCATCAAGATTGAGCATTGTAAAATGAAGCCATGCCCATCTCAAAAGAAGATGGCAAGGGTTCGTGGGAGAAATATCACATAATACTTCTTTCACACATTGTGTTGTACTGAATTTGATCCTTGCTTGATTCGGATGAAAGCTTGTTGGTAATTTGAGTTTTTCACCAATCTTTGGCTTACAACATTGTTGTCGCTTTCATAAACGAATGCAACTAAACATGGGTGGCCTTCGATTAAACACCTTGTTCTCTACTACCTTTTCCATAATCTTTTTCTTTACTTCCTTTTCTTTTTCTTCAATTTCCCTTCCTTCTGCACTTTATTTTTCTTCTCTTTCTATTCTTTCTTTTTCTATTTTCTCCTTCACCGTATGCTGATCCTTCTTAGCTTGTCCTTGTGTCATAAATTTCAACTTCATTTCATGTCCCTCATTCCTCAAATAAAGGGAACGTTCATCAAAATTGAGCGTTTTAAAATGAACCCATGTCCATCTCAAAAGAAGATGACAAGAGTTCGTGGGAGCAATATCACATAATACTTTTTATACATATTGTCCTATAGTGAATTTGATTCTTGCTTGATTCGGATGAAAGCTTGTACGTAACTTGAGTTTCTCCACCAATCTTTGGCTTACAACATTGTTGTCGCTTTCGTAAACGAATGCAACTAAACATGGGTGGCCTTCGATTAAACACCTTGTTCTCTACAACCTTTTTCATAATCTTTTTCTTTACTTCCTTTTCTTTTTCTTCAATTTCCCTTCCTTCTGCACTTTATTTTTCTTCTTTTTCTATTCTTTCTTTTTCTATTTTCTCTTTCAACGTATGTTGATCCTTCTTGGCTTTTGTTGGTGTTAGAAATTTCAACTTCATTTCATGTCCCTCATGCCTCAAATAAAGGGAACATTCATCAAGATTGAGCGTTCTAAAATGAACCCATGCCCATCTCAAAAGAAGATTACAAGAGTTCGTGGGAGCAATATCACATAATACTTCTTTCACACATTGTGCTGTACTGAATTTGATCCTTGCTTGATTCGGATGAAAGCTTGTAGGTAACTTGAGTTTCTCCACCAATCTTTGGCTTACAACATTGTTGTCGCTTTCGTAAACGAATGCAACTAAACATGGGTGGCCTTCGATTAAACACCTTGTTCTCTACTACCTTTTTCATAATCTTTTTCTTTACTTCCTTTTCTTTTTCTTCAATTTTCCTTCCTTTTGCACTTTATTTTTCTTCTTTTTCAATCTTTCTTTTTCTATTTTCTCCTTCAACGTATGTTGATCCTTCTTGGCTTCTCTTGGTGTCAGAAATTTCAACTTCATTTCATGTCCCTCATGCCTCAAATAAAGGGAACGTTCATCAAGATTGAGCATTGTAAAATGAAGCCATGCCCATCTCAAAAGAAGATGACAAGGGTTCGTGGGAGAAATATCACATAATACTTCTTTCACACATTGTGTTGTACTGAATTTGATCCTTGCTTGATTCGGATGAAAGCTTGTTGGTAATTTGAGTTTTTCACCAATCTTTGGCTTACAACATTGTTGTCGCTTTCATAAACGAATGCAACTAAACATGGGTGGCCTTCGATTAAACACCTTGTTCTCTACTACCTTTTCCATAATCTTTTTCTTTACTTCCTTTTCTTTTTCTTCAATTTCCCTTCCTTCTGCACTTTATTTTTCTTCTTTTTCTATTCTTTCTTTTTCTATTTTCTCCTTCACCGTATGCTGATCCTTCTTAGTTTGTCCTTGTGTCATAAATTTCAACTTCATTTCATGTCCCTCATTCCTCAAATAAAGGGAACGTTCATCAAAATTGAGCGTTTTAAAATGAACCCATGTCCATCTCAAAAGAAGATGACAAGAGTTCGTGGGAGCAATATCACATAATACTTTTTATACATATTGTCCTATAGTGAATTTGATTCTTGCTTGATTCGGATGAAAGCTTGTACGTAACTTGAGTTTCTCCACCAATCTTTGGCTTACAACATTGTTGTCGCTTTCGTAAACGAATGCAACTAAACATGGGTGGCCTTCGATTAAACACCTTGTTCTCTACAACCTTTTTCATAATCTTTTTCTTTACTTCCATTTCTTTTTCTTCAATTTCCCTTCCTTCTGCACTTTATTTTTCTTCTTTTTCAATCTTTCTTTTTCTATTTTCTCTTTCAACGTATGTTGATCCTTCTTGGCTTCTGTTGGTGTTAGAAATTTCAACTTCATTTCATGTCCCTCATGCCTCAAATAAAGGGACCATTCATCAAGATTGAGCGTTTTAAAATGAACCCGTGGCCATCTCAAAAGAAGATGACAAGAGTTCGTGGGAGCAATATCACATAATACTTCCTTCACACATTGTCTTCTACTGAATTTGATCCTTGCTTGATTCGGATGAAAGCTTGTTGGTAATTTGAGTTTTTCACCAATCTTTGCTTACAACATTGTTGTCGCTCTCATAAACGAATGCAACTAAACATGGGTGGCCTTCGATTAAACACCTTGTTCTCTACTACCTTTTCCATAATCTTTTTCTTTACTTCCTTTTCTTTTTCTTCAATTTCCCTTCCTTCTACAGTTTATATTTCTTCTTTTTCTATTCATTCTTTTTCTATTTTCTCCTTCAACGTATGTTGATCCTCCTTGGCTTGTCTTGGTGTCATGAATTTCAAAATTTATTTCATCTCCCTCATGCCTCAAATAAAGGGAACATTCATCAAGATTGAGCGTTTTAAAATGAACCAATGCCCATCTCAAAAGAAGATGACAAGAGTTCGTGGGAGCAATATCACATAATACTTCTTTCACACCTTGTCCTGTACTGAATTTGATCCTTGCTTCATTCAGATGAAAGCTTGTTGGTAACTTGAGTTTCTCCACCAACCTTTGGCTTACAGCATTGTTGTCGCTTTCGTAAACGAATGCAACTAAACATGGGTGGCCTTCGATTAAACACCTTGTTCTCTACAACCTTTTTCATAATCTTTTTCTTTACTTCCTTTTCTTTTTCTTCAATTTCCCTTCCTTCTGCACTTTATTTTTCTTCTTTTTCTATTCTTTCTTTTTCTATTTTCTCTTTCAACGTATGTTGATCCTTCTTGGCTTTTGTTGGTGTTAGAAATTTCAACTTCATTTCATGTCCCTCATGCCTCAAATAAAGGGACCATTCATCAAGATTGAGCGTTCTAAAATGAACCCATGCCCATCTCAAAAGAAGATTAGAAGAGTTCGTGGGAGCAATATCACATAATACTTCTTTCACACATTGTGCTGTAGTGAATTTGATCCTTGCTTGATTCGGATGAAAGCTTGTAGGTAACTTGAGTTTCTCCACCAATCTTTGGCTTACAACATTGTTGTCGCTTTCGTAAACGAATGCAACTAAACATGGGTGGCCTTCGATTAAATACCTTGTTCTCTACAACCTTTTTCATAATCTTTTTCTTTACTTCCTTTTCTTTTTCTTCAATTTCCCTTCCTTCTGCACTTTATTTTTCTTCTTTTTCAATCTTTCTTTTTCTATTTTCTCTTTCAACGTATGTTGATCCTTCTTGGCTTCTGTTGGTGTTAGAAATTTCAACTTCATTTCATGTCCCTCATGCCTCAAATAAAGGGACCATTCATCAAGATTGAGCGTTTTAAAATGAACCCGTGGCCATCTCAAAAGAAGATGACAAGAGTTTGTGGGAGCAATATCACATAATACTTCCTTCACACATTGTCTTGTACTGAATTTGATCCTTGCTTGATTCAGATGAAAGCTTGTTGCTAACTTGAGTTTCTCCACCAATCTTTGGCTTACAACATTGTTGTCGCTTTCATAAACGAGTGCAACTAAACATGGGTGGCCTTCGATTAAACACCTTGTTCTCTACTACCTTTTTCATAATCTTTTTCTTTACTTCCTTTTCTTTTTCTTCAATTTTCCTTCCTTTTGCACTTTATTTTTCTTCTTTTTCAATCTTTCTTTTTCTATTTTCTCCTTCAACGTATGTTGATCCTTCTTGGCTTCTCTTGGTGTCAGAAATTTCAACTTCATTTCATGTCCCTCATGCCTCAAATAAAGGGAACGTTCATCAAGATTGAGCATTGTAAAATGAAGCCATGCCCATCTCAAAAGAAGATGACAAGGGTTCGTGGGAGAAATATCACATAATACTTCTTTCACACATTGTGTTGTACTGAATTTGATCCTTGCTTGATTCGGATGAAAGCTTGTTGGTAATTTGAGTTTTTCACCAATCTTTGCTTACAACATTGTTGTCGCTTTCATAAACGAATGCAACTAAACATGGGTGGCCTTCGATTAAACACCTTGTTCTCTACTACCTTTTCCATAATCTTTTTCTTTACTTCCTTTTCTTTTTCTTCAATTTCCCTTCCTTCTACAGTTTATATTTCTTCTTTTTCTATTCATTCTTTTTCTATTTTCTCCTTCAACGTATGTTGATCCTCCTTGGCTTGTCTTGGTGTCATGAATTTCAAAATTTATTTCATGTCCCTCATGCCTCAAATAAAGGGAACATTCATCAAGATTGAGCGTTTTAAAATGAACCAATGCCCATCTCAAAAGAAGATGACAAGAGTTCGAGGGAGCAATATCACATAATACTTCTTTCACACCTTGTCCTGTACTGAATTTGATCCTTGCTTCATTCAGATGAAAGCTTGTTGGTAACTTGAGTTTCTCCACCAATCTTTGGCTTACAGCATTGTTGTCGCTTTCGTAAACGAATGCAACTAAACATGGGTGGCCTTCGATTAAACACCTTGTTCTCTACTGCCTCAAATAAAGGGAATATTCATCAAGATTGAGCGTTCTAAAATGAACCCATGCCCATCTCAAAAGAAGATTACAAGAGTTCGTGGGAGCAATATCACATAATACTTCTTTCACACATTGTGCTGTACTGAATTTGATCCTTGCTTGATTCGGATGAAAGCTTGTAGGTAACTTGAGTTTCTCCACCAATCTTTGGCTTACAACATTGTTGTCGCTTTCGTAAACGAATGCAACTAAACATGGGTGGCCTTCGATTAAACACCTTGTTCTCTACTACCTTTTTCATAATCTTTTTCTTTACTTCCTTTCCTTTTTCTTCAATTTTCCTTCCTTCTGCACTTTATTTTTCTTCTTTTTCAATCTTTCTTTTTCTATTTTCTCCTTCAACGTATGTTGATCCTTCTTGGCTTCTCTTGGTGTCAGAAATTTCAACTTCATTTCATGTCCCTCATGCCTCAAATAAAGGGAACGTTCATCAAGATTGAGCATTGTAAAATGAAGCCATGCCCATCTCAAAAGAAGATGACAAGGGTTCGTGGGAGAAATATCACATAATACTTCTTTCACACATTGTGTTGTACTGAATTTGATCCTTGCTTGATTCGGATGAAAGCTTGTTGGTAATTTGAGTTTTTCACCAATCTTTGGCTTACAACATTGTTGTCGCTTTCATAAACGAATGCAACTAAACATGGGTGGCCTTCGATTAAACACCTTGTTCTCTACTACCTTTTCCATAATCTTTTTCTTTACTTCCTTTTCTTTTTCTTCAATTTCCCTTCCTTCTGCACTTTATTTTTCTTCTTTTTCTATTCTTTCTTTTTCTATTTTCTCCTTCACCGTATGCTGATCCTTCTTAGCTTGTCCTTGTGTCATAAATTTCAACTTCATTTCATGTCCCTCATTCCTCAAATAAAGGGAACGTTCATCAAAATTGAGCGTTTTAAAATGAACCCATGTCCATCTCAAAAGAAGATGACAAGAGTTCGTGGGAGCAATATCACATAATACTTCTTTCACACCTTGTCCTGTACTGAATTTGATCCTTGCTTCATTCAGATGAAAGCTTGTTGGTAATTTGAGTTTTTCACCAATCTTTGCTTACAACATTGTTGTCGCTTTCATAAACGAATGCAACTAAACATGGGTGGCCTTCGATTAAACACCTTGTTCTCTACTACCTTTTCCATAATCTTTTTCTTTACTTCCTTTTCTTTTTCTTCAATTTCCCTTCCTTCTACAGTTTATATTTCTTCTTTTTCTATTCATTCTTTTTCTATTTTCTCCTTCAACGTATGTTGATCCTCCTTGGCTTGTCTTGGTGTCATGAATTTCAAAATTTATTTCATGTCCCTCATGCCTCAAATAAAGGGAACATTCATCAAGATTGAGCGTTTTAAAATGAACCAATGCCCATCTCAAAAGAAGATGACAAGAGTTCGAGGGAGCAATATCACATAATACTTCTTTCACACCTTGTCCTGTACTGAATTTGATCCTTGCTTCATTCAGATGAAAGCTTGTTGGTAACTTGAGTTTCTCCACCAATCTTTGGCTTACAGCATTGTTGTCGCTTTCGTAAACGAATGCAACTAAACATGGGTGGCCTTCGATTAAACACCTTGTTCTCTACTGCCTCAAATAAAGGGAACATTCATCAAGATTGAGCGTTCTAAAATGAACCCATGCCCATCTCAAAAGAAGATTACAAGAGTTCGTGGGAGCAATATCACATAATACTTCTTTCACACATTGTGCTGTACTGAATTTGATCCTTGCTTGATTCGGATGAAAGCTTGTAGGTAACTTGAGTTTCTCCACCAATCTTTGGCTTACAACATTGTTGTTGCTTTCGTAAACGAATGCAACTAAACATGGGTGGCCTTCGATTAAACACCTTGTTCTCTACTACCTTTTTCATAATCTTTTTCTTTACTTCCTTTTCTTTTTCTTCAATTTTCCTTCCTTCTGCACTTTATTTTTCTTCTTTTTCAATCTTTCTTTTTCTATTTTCTCCTTCAACGTATGTTGATCCTTCTTGGCTTCTCTTGGTGTCAGAAATTTCAACTTCATTTCATGTCCCTCATGCCTCAAATAAAGGGAACGTTCATCAAGATTGAGCATTGTAAAATGAAGCCATGCCCATCTCAAAAGAAGATGACAAGGGTTCGTGGGAGAAATATCACATAATACTTCTTTCACACATTGTGTTGTACTGAATTTGATCCTTGCTTGATTCGGATGAAAGCTTGTTGGTAATTTGAGTTTTTCACCAATCTTTGGCTTACAACATTGTTGTCGCTTTCGTAAACGAATGCAACTAAACATGGGTGGCCTTCGATTAAACACCTTGTTCTCTACTACCTTTTCCATAATCTTTTTCTTTACTTCCTTTTCTTTTTCTTCAATTTCCCTTCCTTCTGCAGTTTATTTTTCTTCTTTTTCTATTCTTTCTTTTTCTATTTTCTCCTTCACCGTATGTTGATCCTTCTTAGCTTGTCCTTGTGTCATAAATTTCAACTTTATTTCATGTCCCTCATTCCTCAAATAAAGGGAACGTTCATCAAAATTGAGCGTTTTTAAATGAACCCATGCCCATCTCAAAAGAAGATGACAAGAGTTCGTGGGAGCAATATCACATAATACTTTTTATACATATTGTCCTATAGTGAATTTGATTCTTGCTTGATTCGGATGAAAGCTTGTAGGTAACTTGAGTTTGTCCACCAATCTTTGGCTTACAACATTATTGTCGCTTTCGTAAACGAATGCAACTAAACATGGGTGGCCTTCGATTAAACACCTTGTTCTCTACAACCTTTTTCATAATCTTTTTCTTTACTTCCTTTTCTTTTTCTTAAATTTCCCTTCCTTCTGCACTTTATTTTTCTTCTTTTTCTATTCTTTCTTTTTCTATTTTCTCTTTCAACGTATGTTGATCCTTCTTGGCTTCTGTTGGTGTTAGAAATTTCAACTTCATTTCATGTCCCTCATGCCTCAAATAAAGGGACCATTCATCAAGATTGAGCGTTTTAAAATGAACCCGTGGCCATCTCAAAAGAAGATGACAAGAGTTCGTGGGAGCAATATCACATAATACTTCCTTCACACATTGTCTTGTACTGAATTTCATCCTTGCTTGATTCAGATGAAAGCTTGTTGGTAACTTGAGTTTCTCCACCAATCTTTGGCTTACAACATTGTTGTCGCTTTCATAAACGAATGCAACTAAACATGGGTGGCCTTCGATTAAACACCTTGTTCTCTACTACCTTTTCCATAATCTTTTTCTTTACTTCCTTTTCTTTTTCTTCAATTTCCCTTCCTTCTGCAGTTTATTTTTCTTCTTTTTCTATTCTTTCTTTTTCTATTTTCTCCTTCACCGTATGTTGATCCTTCTTAGCTTGTCCTTGTGTCATAAATTTCAACTTTATTTCATGTCCCTCATTCCTCAAATAAAGGGAACGTTCATCAAAATTGAGCGTTTTAAAATGAACCCATGCCCATCTCAAAAGAAGATGACAAGAGTTCGTGGGAGCAATATCACATAATACTTTTTATACATATTGTCCTATAGTGAATTTGATTCTTGCTTGATTCGGATGAAAGCTTGTAGGTAACTTGAGTTTCTCCACCAATCTTTGGCTTACAACATTGTTGTCGCTTTCGTAAACGAATGCAACTAAACATGGGTGGCCTTCGATTAAACAACTTGTTCTCTACTGCCTCAAATAAAGGAAACATTCATCAAGATTGAGCGTTCTAAAATGAACCCATGCCCATCTCAAAAGGAGATTACAAGAGTTCGTGGGAGCAATATCACATAATACTTCTTTCACACATTGTGCTGTACTGAATTTGATCCTTGCTTGATTCGTATGAAAGCTTGTAGGTAACTTGAGTTTCTCCACCAATCTTTGGCTTACAACATTGTTGTCGCTTTCGTGAACGAATGCAAATAAACATGGGTGGCCTTCGATTAAACACCTTGTTCTCTACTACCTTTTTCATAATCTTTTTCTTTACTTCCTTTTCTTTTTCTTCAATTTTCCTTCCTTCTGCACTTTATTTTTCTTCTTTTTCAATCTTTCTTTTTCTATTTTCTCCTTCAACGTATGTTGATCCTTCTTGGCTTCTCTTGGTGTTAGAAATTTCAACTTCATTTCATGTCCCTCATGCCTCAAATAAAGGGAACGTTCATCAAGATTGAGCATTGTAAAATGAAGCCATGCCCATCTCAAAAGAAGATGACAAGGGTTCCTGGGAGCAATATCACATAATACTTCTTTCACACATTGTGTTCTACTGAATTTGATCCTTGCTTGATTCGGATGAAAGCTTGTTGGTAATTTGAGTTTTTCACCAATCTTTGGCTTACAACATTGTTGTCGCTTTCATAAACGAATGCAACTAAACATGTGTGGCCTTCGATTAAACACCTTGTTCTCTACTACCTTTTCCATAATCTTTTTCTTTACTTCCTTTTCTTTTTCTTCAATTTCCCTTCCTTCTACAGTTTATATTTCTTCTTTTTCTATTCATTCTTTTTCTATTTTCTCCTTCAACGTATGTTGATCCTCCTTGGCTTGTCTTGGTGTCATGAATTTCAAAATTTATTTCATGTCCCTCATGCCTCAAATAAACGGAACATTCATCAAGATTGAACGTTTTAAAATGAACCAATGCCCATCTCAAAAGAAGATGACAAGAGTTCGTTGGAGCAATATCACATAATACTTCTTTCACACCTTGTCCTGTACTGAATTTGATCCTTGCTTCATTCGGATGAAAGCTTGTTGGTAACTTGAGTTTCTCCACCAATCTTTGGCTTACAGCATTGTTGTCGCTTTCGTAAACGAATGCAACTAAACATGGGTGGCCTTCCATTAAACACCTCGTTCTCTACTGCCTCAAATAAAGGGAACATTCATCAAGATTGAGCGTTCTAAAATGAACCCATGCCCATCTCAAAAGAAGATTACAAGAGTTCGTGGGAGCAATATTACATAATACTTCTTTCACATATTGTGCTGTACTGAATTTGATCCTTGCTTGATTCGGATGAAAGCTTGTAGGTAACTTGAGTTTCTCCACCAATCTTTGGCTTACAACATTGTTGTCGATTTCGTAAACGAATGCAACTAAACATGGGTGGCCTTCGATTAAACACCTTGTTCTCTACTACCTTTTTCATAATCTTTTTCTTTACTTCCTTTTCTTTTTCTTCAATTTTCCATCCTTCTGCACTTTATTTTTCTTCTTTTTCAATCTTTCTTTTTCTATTTTCTCCTTCAACGTATGTTGATCCTTCTTGGCTTCTCTTGGTGTCAGAAATTTCAACTTCATTTCATGTCCCTCATGCCTCAAATAAAGGGAACGTTCATCAAGATTGAGCATTGTAAAATGAAGCCATGCCCATCTCAAAAGAAGATGACAAGGGTTCCTGGGAGCAATATCACATAATACTTCTTTCACACATTGTGTTGTACTGAATTTGATCCTTGCTTGATTCGGATGAAAGCTTGTTGGTAATTTGAGTTTTTCACCAATCTTTGGCTTACAACATTGTTGTCGCTTTCATAAACGAATGCAACTAAACATGTGTGGCCTTCGATTAAACACCTTGTTCTCTACTACCTTTTCCATAATCTTTTTCTTTACTTCCTTTTCTTTTTCTTCAATTTCCCTTCCTTCTACAGTTTATATTTCTTCTTTTTCTATTCATTCTTTTTCTATTTTCTCCTTCAACGTATGTTGATCCTCCTTGGCTTGTCTTGGTGTCATGAATTTCAAAATTTATTTCATGTCTCTCATGCCTCAAATAAACGGAACATTCATCAAGATTGAACGTTTTAAAATGAACCAATGCCCATCTCAAAAGAAGATGACAAGAGTTCGTGGGAGCAATATCACATAATACTTCTTTCACACCTTGTCCTGTACTGAATTTGATCCTTGCTTCATTCGGATGAAAACTTGTTGGTAACTTGAGTTTCTCCACCAATCTTTGGCTTACAGCATTGTTGTCGCTTTCGTAAACGAATGCAACTAAACATGGGTGGCCTTCGATTAAACACCTTGTTCTCTACTGCCTCAAATAAAGGGAACATTCATCAAGATTGAGCGTTCTAAAATGAACCCATGCCCATCTCAAAAGAAGATTACAAGAGTTCGTGGGAGCAATATCACATAATACTTCTTTCACACATTGTGCTGTACTGAATTTGATGCTTGCTTGATTCGGATGAAAGCTTGTAGGTAACTTGAGTTTCTCCACCAATCTTTGGCTTACAACATTGTTGTCGCTTTCGTAAACGAATGCAACTAAACATGGGTGGCCTTCGATTAAACACCTTGTTCTCTACTACCTTTTTCATAATCTTTTTCTTTACTTCCTTTTCTTTTTCTTCAATTTTCCTTCCTTCTGCACTTTATTTTTCTTCTTTTTCAATCTTTCTTTTTCTATTTTCTCCTTCAACGTATGTTGATCCTTCTTGGCTTCTCTTGGTGTCAGAAATTTCAACTTCATTTCATGTCCCTCATGCCTCAAATAAAGGGAACGTTCATCAAGATTGAGCATTGTAAAATGAAGCCATGCCCATCTCAAAAGAAGATGACAAGGGTTCCTGGGAGCAATATCACATAATACTTCTTTCACACATTGTGTTGTACTGAATTTGATCCTTGCTTGATTCGGATGAAAGCTTGTTGGTAATTTGAGTTTTTCACCAATCTTTGGCTTACAACATTGTTGTCGCTTTCATAAACGAATGCAACTAAACATGTGTGGCCTTCGATTAAACACCTTGTTCTCTACTACCTTTTCCATAATCTTTTTCTTTACTTCCTTTTCTTTTTCTTCAATTTCCCTTCCTTCTACAGTTTATATTTCTTCTTTTTCTATTCATTCTTTTTCTATTTTCTCCTTCAACGTATGTTGATCCTCCTTGGCTTGTCTTGGTGTCATGAATTTCAAAATTTATTTCATGTCCCTCATGCCTCAAATAAAGGGAACATTCATCAAAATTGAGCGTTTTAAAATGAACCCATGCCCATCTCAAAAGAAGATGACAAGAGTTCGTGGGAGCAATATCACATAATACTTTTTATACATATTGTCCTATAGTGAATTTGATTCTTGCTTGATTCGGATGAAAGCTTGTAGGTAACTTGAGTTTCTCCACCAATCTTTGGCTTACAACATTGTTGTCGCTTTCGTAAACGAATGCAACTAAACATGGGTGGCCTTCGATTAAACACCTTGTTCTCTACTGCCTCAAATAAAGGGAACATTCATCAAGATTGAGCGTTCTAAAATGAACCCATGCCCATCTCAAAAGAAGATTACAAGAGTTCGTGGGAGCAATATCACATAATACTTCTTTCACACATTGTGCTGTACTGAATTTGATCCTTGCTTGATTCGGATGAAAGCTTGTAGGTAACTTGAGTTTCTCCACCAATCTTTGGCTTACAACATTGTTGTCGCTTTCGTGAACGAATGCAAATAAACATGGGTGGCCTTCGATTAAACACCTTGTTCTCTACTCTCTTTTTCATAATCTTTTTCTTTACTTCCTTTTCTTTTTCTTCAATTTTCCTTCCTTCTGCACTTTATTTTTCTTCTTTTTCAATCTTTCTTTTTCTATTTTCTCCTTCAACGTATGTTGATCCTTCTTGGCTTCTCTTGGTGTCAGAAATTTCAACTTCATTTCATGTCCCTCATGCCTCAAATAAAGGGAACGTTCATCAAGATTGAGCATTGTAAAATGAAGCCATGCCCATCTCAAAAGAAGATGACAAGGGTTCCTGGGAGCAATATCACATAATACTTCTTTCACACATTGTGTTGTACTGAATTTGATCCTTGCTTGATTCGGATGAAAGCTTGTTGGTAATTTGAGTTTTTCACCAATCTTTGGCTTACAACATTGTTGTCGCTTTCATAAACGAATGCAACTAAACATGTGTGGCCTTCGATTAAACACCTTGTTCTCTACTACCTTTTCCATAATCTTTTTCTTTACTTCCTTTTCTTTTTCTTCAATTTCCCTTCCTTCTACAGTTTATATTTCTTCTTTTTCTATTCATTCTTTTTCTATTTTCTCCTTCAACGTATGTTGATCCTCCTTGGCTTGTCTTGGTGTCATGAATTTCAAAATTTATTTCATGTCTCTCATGCCTCAAATAAACGGAACATTCATCAAGATTGAACGTTTTAAAATGAACCAATGCCCATCTCAAAAGAAGATGACAAGAGTTCGTGGGAGCAATATCACATAATACTTATTTCACACCTTGTCCTGTACTGAATTTGATCCTTGCTTCATTCGGATGAAAACTTGTTGGTAACTTGAGTTTCTCCACCAATCTTTGGCTTACAGCATTGTTGTCGCTTTCGTAAACGAATGCAACTAAACATGGGTGGCCTTCGATTAAACACCTCGTTCTCTACTGCCTCAAATAAAGGGACCATTCATCAAGATTGAGCGTTTTAAAATGAACCCATGCCCATCTCAAAAGAAGATTACAAGAGTTCGTGGGAGCAATATCACATAATACTTCTTTCACACATTGTCTTGTACTGAATTTGATCCTTGCTTGATTCAGATGAAAGCTTGTTGGTAACTTGAGTTTCTCCACCAATCTTTGGCTTACAACATTGTTGTCGCTTTCATAAACGAGTGCAACTAAACATGGGTGGCCTTCGATTAAACACCTTGTTCTCTACTACCTTTTCCATAATCTATTTCTTTACTTCCTTTTCTTTTTCTTCAATTTCCCTTCCTTCTGCAGTTTATTTTTCTTCTTTTTCTATTCTTTCTTTTTCTATTTTCTCCTTCAACGTATGTTGATCCTTCTTGGCTTCTCTTGGTGTCAGAAATTTCAACTTCATTTCATGTCCCTCATGCATCAAATAAAGGGAACGTTCATCAAGATTGAGCATTGTAAAATGAAGCCATGCCCATCTCAAAAGAAGATGACAAGGGTTCGTAGGAGCAATATCACATAATACTTCTTTCACACATTGTCTTGTACTGAATTTGATCCTTGCTTGATTCGGATGAAAGCTTGTTGGTAATTTGAGTTTTTCACCAATCTTTGCTTACAACATTGTTGTCGCTTTCATAAACGAATGCAACTAAACATGGGTGGCCTTCGATTAAACACCTTGTTCTCTACTACCTTTTCCATAATCTTTTTCTTTACTTCCTTTTCTTTTTCTTCAATTTCCCTTCCTTTACAGTTTATATTTCTTCTTTTTCTATTCATTCTTTTTCTATTTTCTCCTTCAACGTATGTTGATCCTCCTTGGCTTGTCTTGGTGTCATGAATTTCAAAATTTATTTCATGTCCCTCATGCCTCAAATAAAGGGAACTTTCATCAAGATTGAACGTTTTAAAATGAACCAATGCCCATCTCAAAAGAAGATGACAAGAGTTCGTGGGAGCAATATCACATAATACTTTTTATACATATTGTCCTATAGTGAATTTGATTCTTGCTTGATTCGGATGAAAGCTTGTAGGGAACTTGAGTTTCTCCACCAATCTTTGGCTTACAACATTGTTGTCGCTTTCGTAAACGAATGCAACTAAACATGGGTGGCCTTCGATTAAACACCTTGTTCTCTACAACCTTTTTCATAATCTTTTTCTTTACTTCCTTTTCTTTTTCTTCAATTTCCCTTCCTTCTGCACTTTATTTTTCTTCTTCTTCTATTCTTTCTTTTTCTATTTTCTCTTTCAACGTATGTTGATCCTTCTTGGCTTCTGTTGGTGTTAGAAATTTCAACTTCATTTCATGTCCCTCATGCCTCAAATAAAGGGACCATTCATCAAGATTGAGCGTTTTAAAATGAACCCGTGGCCATCTCAAAAGAAGATGACAAGAGTTCGTGGGAGCAATATCACATAATACTTCCTTCACACATTGTCTTGTACTGAATTTCATCCTTGCTTGATTCAGATGAAAGCTTGTTGGTAACTTGAGTTTCTCCACCAATCTTTGGCTTACAACATTGTTGTCGCTTTCATAAACGAGTGCAACTAAACATGGGTGGCCTTCGATTAAACACCTTGTTCTCTACTACCTTTTTCATAATCTTTTTCTTTACTTCCTTTTCTTTTTCTTCAATTTTCCTTCCTTGTGCACTTTATTTTTCTTCTTTTTCAATCTTTCTTTTTCTATTTTCTCCTTCAACGTATGTTGATCCTTTTTGGCTTCTCTTGGTGTCAGAAATTTCAACTTCATTTCATGTCCCTCATGCCTCAAATAAAGGGAACGTTCATCAAGATTGAGCATTGTAAAATGAAGCCATGCCCATCTCAAAAGAACATGACAAGGGTTCGTGGGAGAAATATCACATAATACTTCTTTCACACATTGTGTTGTACTGAATTTGATCCTTGCTTGATTCGGATGAAAGCTTGTTGGTAATTTGAGTTTTTCACCAATCTTTGGCTTACAACATTGTTGTCGCTTTCATAAACGAATGCAACTAAACATGGGTGGCCTTCGATTAAACACCTTGTTCTCTACTACCTTTTCCATAATCTTTTTCTTTACTTCCTTTTCTTTTTCTTCAATTTCCCTTCCTTCTGCAGTTTATTTTTCTTCTTTTTCTATTCTTTCTTTTTCTATTTTCTCCTTCACCGTATGTTGATCCTTCTTAGCTTGTCCTTGTGTCATAAATTTCATTTTTATTTCATGTCCCTCATTCCTCAAATAAAGGGAACGTTCATCAAAATTGAGCGTTTTAAAATGAACCCATGCCCATCTCAAAAGAAGATGACAAGAGTTCGTGGGAGCAATATCACATAATACTTTTTATACATATTGTCCTATAGTGAATTTGATTCTTGCTTGATTCGGATGAAAGCTTGTAGGGAACTTGAGTTTCTCCACCAATCTTTGGCTTACAACATTGTTGTCGCTTTCGTAAACGAATGCAACTAAACATGGGTGGCCTTCGATTAAACACCTTGTTCTCTACTGCCTCAAATAAAGTGAACATTCATCAAGATTGAGCGTTCTAAAATGAACCCATGCCCATCTCAAAAGAAGATTACAAGAGTTCGTGGGAGCAATATCACATAATACTTCTTTCACACATTGTGCTGTACTGAATTTGATCCTTGCTTGATTCGGATGAAAGCTTGTAGGTAACTTGAGTTTCTCCACCAATCTTTGGCTTACAACATTGTTGTCGCTTTCGTGAACGAATGCAAATAAACATGGGTGGCCTTCGATTAAACACCTTGTTCTCTACTCTCTTTTTCATAATCTTTTTCTTTACTTCCTTTTCTTTTTCTTCAATTTTCCTTCCTTCTGCACTTTATTTTTCTTCTTTTTCAATCTTTCTTTTTCTATTTTCTCCTTCAACGTATGTTGATCCTTCTTGGCTTCTCTTGGTGTCAGAAATTTCAACTTCATTTCATGTCCCTCATGCCTCAAATAAAGGGAACGTTCATCAAGATTGAGCATTGTAAAATGAAGCCATGCCCATCTCAAAAGAAGATGACAAGGGTTCCTGGGAGCAATATCACATAATACTTCTTTCACACATTGTGTTGTACTGAATTTGATCCTTGCTTGATTCGGATGAAAGCTTGTTGGTAATTTGAGTTTTTCACCAATCTTTGGCTTACAACATTGTTGTCGCTTTCATAAACGAATGCAACTAAACATGTGTGGCCTTCGATTAAACACCTTGTTCTCTACTACCTTTTCCATAATCTTTTTCTTTACTTCCTTTTCTTTTTCTTCAATTTCCCTTCCTTCTACAGTTTATATTTCTTCTTTTTCTATTCATTCTTTTTCTATTTTCTCCTTCAACGTATGTTGATCCTCCTTGGCTTGTCTTGGTGTCATGAATTTCAAAATTTATTTCATGTCTCTCATGCCTCAAATAAACGGAACATTCATCAAGATTGAACGTTTTAAAATGAACCAATGCCCATCTCAAAAGAAGATGACAAGAGTTCGTGGGAGCAATATCACATAATACTTATTTCACACCTTGTCCTGTACTGAATTTGATCCTTGCTTCATTCGGATGAAAACTTGTTGGTAACTTGAGTTTCTCCACCAATCTTTGGCTTACAGCATTGTTGTCGCTTTCGTAAACGAATGCAACTAAACATGGGTGGCCTTCGATTAAACACCTCGTTCTCTACTGCCTCAAATAAAGGGACCATTCATCAAGATTGAGCGTTTTAAAATGAACCCATGCCCATCTCAAAAGAAGATTACAAGAGTTCGTGGGAGCAATATCACATAATACTTCTTTCACACATTGTCTTGTACTGAATTTGATCCTTGCTTGATTCAGATGAAAGCTTGTTGGTAACTTGAGTTTCTCCACCAATCTTTGGCTTACAACATTGTTGTCGCTTTCATAAACGAGTGCAACTAAACATGGGTGGCCTTCGATTAAACACCTTGTTCTCTACTACCTTTTCCATAATCTATTTCTTTACTTCCTTTTCTTTTTCTTCAATTTCCCTTCCTTCTGCAGTTTATTTTTCTTCTTTTTCTATTCTTTCTTTTTCTATTTTCTCCTTCAACGTATGTTGATCCTTCTTGGCTTCTCTTGGTGTCAGAAATTTCAACTTCATTTCATGTCCCTCATGCATCAAATAAAGGGAACGTTCATCAAGATTGAGCATTGTAAAATGAAGCCATGCCCATCTCAAAAGAAGATGACAAGGGTTCGTAGGAGCAATATCACATAATACTTCTTTCACACATTGTCTTGTACTGAATTTGATCCTTGCTTGATTCGGATGAAAGCTTGTTGGTAATTTGAGTTTTTCACCAATCTTTGCTTACAACATTGTTGTCGCTTTCATAAACGAATGCAACTAAACATGGGTGGCCTTCGATTAAACACCTTGTTCTCTACTACCTTTTCCATAATCTTTTTCTTTACTTCCTTTTCTTTTTCTTCAATTTCCCTTCCTTTACAGTTTATATTTCTTCTTTTTCTATTCATTCTTTTTCTATTTTCTCCTTCAACGTATGTTGATCCTCCTTGGCTTGTCTTGGTGTCATGAATTTCAAAATTTATTTCATGTCCCTCATGCCTCAAATAAAGGGAACTTTCATCAAGATTGAACGTTTTAAAATGAACCAATGCCCATCTCAAAAGAAGATGACAAGAGTTCGTGGGAGCAATATCACATAATACTTTTTATACATATTGTCCTATAGTGAATTTGATTCTTGCTTGATTCGGATGAAAGCTTGTAGGGAACTTGAGTTTCTCCACCAATCTTTGGCTTACAACATTGTTGTCGCTTTCGTAAACGAATGCAACTAAACATGGGTGGCCTTCGATTAAACACCTTGTTCTCTACAACCTTTTTCATAATCTTTTTCTTTACTTCCTTTTCTTTTTCTTCAATTTCCCTTCCTTCTGCACTTTATTTTTCTTCTTCTTCTATTCTTTCTTTTTCTATTTTCTCTTTCAACGTATGTTGATCCTTCTTGGCTTCTGTTGGTGTTAGAAATTTCAACTTCATTTCATGTCCCTCATGCCTCAAATAAAGGGACCATTCATCAAGATTGAGCGTTTTAAAATGAACCCGTGGCCATCTCAAAAGAAGATGACAAGAGTTCGTGGGAGCAATATCACATAATACTTCCTTCACACATTGTCTTGTACTGAATTTCATCCTTGCTTGATTCAGATGAAAGCTTGTTGGTAACTTGAGTTTCTCCACCAATCTTTGGCTTACAACATTGTTGTCGCTTTCATAAACGAGTGCAACTAAACATGGGTGGCCTTCGATTAAACACCTTGTTCTCTACTACCTTTTTCATAATCTTTTTCTTTACTTCCTTTTCTTTTTCTTCAATTTTCCTTCCTTTTGCACTTTATTTTTCTTCTTTTTCAATCTTTCTTTTTCTATTTTCTCCTTCAACGTATGTTGATCCTTTTTGGCTTCTCTTGGTGTCAGAAATTTCAACTTCATTTCATGTCCCTCATGCCTCAAATAAAGGGAACGTTCATCAAGATTGAGCATTGTAAAATGAAGCCATGCCCATCTCAAAAGAACATGACAAGGGTTCGTGGGAGAAATATCACATAATACTTCTTTCACACATTGTGTTGTACTGAATTTGATCCTTGCTTGATTCGGATGAAAGCTTGTTGGTAATTTGAGTTTTTCACCAATCTTTGGCTTACAACATTGTTGTCGCTTTCATAAACGAATGCAACTAAACATGGGTGGCCTTCGATTAAACACCTTGTTCTCTACTACCTTTTCCATAATCTTTTTCTTTACTTCCTTTTCTTTTTCTTCAATTTCCCTTCCTTCTGCAGTTTATTTTTCTTCTTTTTCTATTCTTTCTTTTTCTATTTTCTCCTACACCGTATGTTGATCCTTCTTAGCTTGTCCTTGTGTCATAAATTTCATTTTTATTTCATGTCCCTCATTCCTCAAATAAAGGGAACGTTCATCAAAATTGAGCGTTTTAAAATGAACCCATGCCCATCTCAAAAGAAGATGACAAGAGTTCGTGGGAGCAATATCACATAATACTTTTTATACATATTGTCCTATAGTGAATTTGATTCTTGCTTGATTCGGATGAAAGCTTGTAGGTAACTTGAGTTTCTCCACCAATCTTTGGCTTACAACATTGTTGTCGCTTTCGTAAACGAATGCAACTAAACATGGGTGGCCTTCGATTAAACACCTTGTTCTCTACTGCCTCAAATAAAGGGAACATTCATCAAGATTGAGCGTTCTAAAATGAACCCATGCCCATCTCAAAAGAAGATTACAAGAATTCGTGGGAGCAATATCACATAATACTTCTTTCACACATTGTGCTGTACTGAATTTGATCCTTGCTTGATTCGGATGAAAGCTTGTAGGTAACTTGAGTTTCTCCACCAATCTTTGGCTTACAACATTGTTGTCGCTTTCGTGAACGAATGCAAATAAACATGGGTGGCCTTCGATTAAACACCTTGTTCTCTACTCTCTTTTTCATAATCTTTTTCTTTACTTCCTTTTCTTTTTCTTCAATTTTCCTTCCTTCTGCACTTTATTTTTCTTCTTTTTCAATCTTTCTTTTTCTATTTTCTCCTTCAACGTATGTTGATCCTTCTTGGCTTCTGTTGGTGTCAGAAATTTCAACTTCATTTCATGTCCCTCATGCCTCAAATAAAGGGAACGTTCATCAAGATTGAGCATTGTAAAATGAAGCCATGCCCATCTCAAAAGAAGATGACAAGGGTTCCTAGGAGCAATATCACATAATACTTCTTTCACACATTGTGTTGTACTGAATTTGATCCTTGCTTGATTCGGATGAAAGCTTGTTGGTAATTTGAGTTTTTCACCAATCTTTGGCTTACAACATTGTTGTCGCTTTCATAAACGAATGCAACTAAACATGTGTGGCCTTCGATTAAACACCTTGTTCTCTACTACCTTTTCCATAATCTTTTTCTTTACTTCCTTTTCTTTTTCTTCAATTTCCCTTCCTTCTACAGTTTATATTTCTTCTTTTTCTATTCATTCTTTTTCTCTTTTCTCCTTCAACGTATGTTGATCCTCCTTGGCTTGTCTTGGTGTCATGAATTTCAAAATTTATTTCATGTCCCTCATGCCTCAAATAAAGGGAACATTCATCAAGATTGAATGTTTTAAAATGAACCAATGCCCATCTCAAAAGAAGATGACAAGAGTTCGTTGGAGCAATATCACATAATACTTCTTTCACACCTTGTCCTGTACTGAATTTGATCCTTGCTTCATTCGGATGAAAGCTTGTTGGTAACTTGAGTTTCTCCACCAATCTTTGGCTTACAGCATTGTTGTCGCTTTCGTAAACGAATGCAACTAAACATGGGTGGCCTTCGATTAAACACCTCGTTCTCTACTGCCTCAAATAAAGGGAACATTCATCAAGATTGAGCGTTCTAAAATGAACCCATGCCCATCTCAAAAGAAGATTACAAGAGTTCGTGGGAGCAATATTACATAATACTTCTTTCACACATTGTGCTGTACTGAATTTGATCCTTGCTTGATTCGGATGAAAGCTTGTAGGTAACTTGAGTTTCTCCACCAATCTTTGGCTTACAACATTGTTGTCGCTTTCGTAAACGAATGCAACTAAACATGGGTGGCCTTCGATTAAACACCTTGTTCTCTACTACCTTTTTCATAATCTTTTTCTTTACTTCCTTTTCTTTTTCTTCAATTTTCCTTCCTTCTGCACTTTATTTTTCTTCTTTTTCAATCTTTCTTTTTCTATTTTCTCCTTCAACGTATGTTGATCCTTCTTGGCTTCTCTTGGTGTCAGAAATTTCAACTTCATTTCATGTCCCTCATGCCTCAAATAAAGGGAACGTTCATCAAGATTGAGCATTGTAAAATGAAGCCATGCCCATCTCAAAAGAAGATGACAAGGGTTCCTGGGAGCAATATCACATAATACTTCTTTCACACATTGTGTTGTACTGAATTTGATCCTTGCTTGATTCGGATGAAAGCTTGTTGGTAATTTGAGTTTCTCCACCAATCTTTGGCTTACAACATTGTTGTCGCTTTCATAAACGAATGCAACTAAACATGTGTGGCCTTCGATTAAATACCTTGTTCTCTACTACCTTTTCCATAATCTTTTTCTTTACTTCCTTTTCTTTTTCTTCAATTTCCCTTCCTTCTGCACTTTATTTTTCTTCTTTTTCAATCTTTCTTTTTCTATTTTCTCTTTCAACGTATGTTGATCCTTCTTGGCTTCTGTTGGTGTCAGAAATTTCAACTTCATTTCATGTCCCTCATGCCTCAAATAAAGGGACCATTCATCAAGATTGAGCGTTTTAAAATGAACCCGTGGCCATCTCAAAAGAAGATGACAAGAGTTCGTGGGAGCAATATCACATAATACTTCTTTCACACATTGTCTTGTACTGAATTTGATCCTTGCTTGATTCAGATGAAAGCTTGTTGGTAACTTGAGTTTCTCCACCAATCTTTGGCTTACAACATTGTTGTCGCTTTCATAAACGAGTGCAACTAACATGGGTGGCCTTCGATTAAACACCTTGTTCTCTACTACCTTTTCCATAATCTATTTCTTTACTTCCTTTTCTTTTTCTTCAATTTCCCTTCCTTCTGCAGTTTATTTTTCTTCTTTTTCTATTCTTTCTTTTTCTATTTTCTCCTTCAACGTGTGTTGATCCTTCTTGGCTTCTCTTGGTGTCAGAAATTTCAACTTCATTTCATGTCCCTCATGCATCAAATAAAGGGAACGTTCATCAAGATTGAGCATTGTAAAATGAAGCCATGCCCATCTCAAAAGAAGATGACAAGGGTTCGTAGGAGCAATATCACATAATACTTCTTTCACACATTGTCTTGTACTGAATTTGATCCTTGCTTGATTCGGATGAAAGCTTGTTGGTAATTTGAGTTTTTCACCAATCTTTGCTTACAACATTGTTGTCGCTTTCATAAACGAATGCAACTAAACATGGGTGGCCTTCGATTAAACACCTTGTTCTCTACTACCTTTTCCATAATCTTTTTCTTTACTTCCTTTTCTTTTTCTTCAATTTCCCTTCCTTCTACAGTTTATATTTCTTCTTTTTCTATTCATTCTTTTTCTATTTTCTCCTTCAACGTATGTTGATCCTCCTTGGCTTGTCTTGGTGTCATGAATTTCAAAATTTATTTCATGTCCCTCATGCCTCAAATAAAGGGAACATTCATCAAGATTGAACGTTTTAAAATGAACCAATGCCCATCTCAAAAGAAGATGACAAGAGTTCGTGGGAGCAATATCACATAATACTTCTTTCACACCTTGTCCTGTATTGAATTTGATCCTTGCTTCATTCGGATGAAAGCTTGTTGGTAACTTGAGTTTCTCCACCAATCTTTGGCTTACAGCATTGTTGTCGCTTTCGTAAACGAATGCAACTAAACATGGGTGGCCTTCGATTAAACACCTCGTTCTCTACTGCCTCAAATAAAGGGAACATTCATCAAGATTGAGCGTTCTAAAATGAACCCATGCCCATCTCAAAAGAAGATTACAAGAGTTCGTGGGAGCAATATTACATAATACTTCTTTCACACATTGTGCTGTACTGAATTTGATCCTTGCTTGATTCGGATGAAAGCTTGTAGGTAACTTGAGTTTCTCCAGCAATCTTTGGCTTACAACATTGTTGTCGCTTTCGTAAACGAATGCAACTAAACATGGGTGGCCTTCGATTAAACACCTTGTTCTCTACTACCTTTTTCATAATCTTTTTCTTTACTTCCTTTTCTTTTTCTTCAATTTTCCTTCCTTCTGCACTTTATTTTTCTTCTTTTTCAATCTTTCTTTTTCTATTTTCTCCTTCAACGTATGTTGATCCTTCTTGGCTTCTCTTGGTGTCAGAAATTTCAACTTCATTTCATGTCCCTCATGCCTCAAATAAAGGGAACGTTCATCAAGATTGAGCATTGTAAAATGAAGCCATGCCCATCTCAAAAGAAGATGACAAGGGTTCCTCGGAGCAATATCACATAATACTTCTTTCACACATTGTGTTGTACTGAATTTGATCCTTGCTTGATTCGGATGAAAGCTTGTTGGTAATTTGAGTTTTTCACCAATCTTTGGCTTACAACATTGTTGTCGCTTTCATAAACGAATGCAACTAAACATGTGTGGCCTTCGATTAAACACCTTGTTCTCTACTACCTTTTCCATAATCTTTTTCTTTACTTCCTTTTCTTTTTCTTCAATTTCCCTTCCTTCTACAGTTTATATTTCTTCTTTTTCTATTCATTCTTTTTCTATTTTCTCCTTCAACGTATGTTGATCCTCCTTGGCTTGTCTTGGTGTCATGAATTTCAAAATTTATTTCATGTCCCTCATGCCTCAAATAAAGGGAACATTCATCAAGATTGAACGTTTTAAAATGAACCAATGCCCATCTCAAAAGAAGATGACAAGAGTTCGTGGGAGCAATATCACATAATACTTCTTTCACACCTTGTCCTGTACTGAATTTGATCCTTGCTTCATTCGGATGAAAGCTTGTTGGTAACTTGAGTTTCTCCACCAATCTTTGGCTTACAGCATTGTTGTCGCTTTCGTAAACGAATGCAACTAAACATGGGTGGCCTTCGATTAAACACCTTGTTCTCTACTACCTTTTTCATAATCTTTTTCTTTACTTCCTTTTCTTTTTCTTCAATTTTCCTTCCTTCTGCACTTTATTTTTCTTCTTTTTCAATCTTTCTTTTTCTATTTTCTCCTTCAACGTATGTTGATCCTTCTTGGCTTCTCTTGGTGTCAGAAATTTCAACTTCATTTCATGTCCCTCATGCCTCAAATAAAGGGAACGTTCATCAAGATTGAGCATTGTAAAATGAAGCCATGCCCATCTCAAAAGAAGATGACAAGGGTTCCTGGGAGCAATATCACATAATACTTCTTTCACACATTGTGTTGTACTGAATTTGATCCTTGCTTGATTCGGATGAAAGCTTGTTGGTAATTTGAGTTTTTCACCAATCTTTGGCTTACAACATTGGTGTCGCTTTCATAAACGAATGCAACTAAACATGTGTGGCCTTCGATTAAACACCTTGTTCTCTACTACCTTTTCCATAATCTTTTTCTTTACTTCCTTTTCTTTTTCTTCAATTTCCCTTCCTTCTACAGTTTATATTTCTTCTTTTTCTATTCATTCTTTTTCTATTTTCTCCTTCAACGTATGTTGATCCTCCTTGGCTTGTCTTGGTGTCATGAATTTCAAAATTTATTTCATGTCCCTCATGCCTCAAATAAAGGGAACATTCATCAAGATTGAACGTTTTAAAATGAACCAATGCCCATCTCAAAAGAAGATGACAAGAGTTCGTGGGAGCAATATCACATAATACTTCTTTCACACATTGTGTTGTACTGAATTTGATCCTTGCTTGATTCGGATGAAAGCTTGTTGGTAATTTGAGTTTCTCCACCAATCTTTGGCTTACAACATTGTTGTCGCTTTCATAAACGAGTGCAACTAAACATGGGTGGCCTTCGATTAAACACCTTGTTCTCTACTACCTTTTCCATAATCTATTTCTTTACTTCCTTTTCTTTTTCTTCAATTTCCCTTCCTTCTGCAGTTTATTTTTCTTCTTTTTCTATTCTTTCTTTTTCTATTTTCTCCTTCAACGTATGTTGATCCTTCTTGGCTTCTCTTGGTGTCAGAAATTTCAACTTCATTTCATGTCCCTCATGTATCAAATAAAGGGAACGTTCATCAAGATTGAGCATTGTAAAATGAAGCCATGCCCATCTCAAAAGAAGATGACAAGGGTTCGTGGGAGCAATATCACATAATACTTCTTTCACACATTGTGTTGTACTGAATTTGATCCTTGCTTGATTCGGATGAAAGCTTGTTGGTAATTTGAGTTTTTCACCAATCTTTGGCTTACAACATTGTTGTCGCTTTCATAAACGAATGCAACTAAACATGTGTGGCCTTCGATTAAACACCTTGTTCTCTACTACCTTTTCCATAATCTTTTTCTTTACTTCCTTTTCTTTTTCTTCAATTTCCCTTCCTTCTACAGTTTATATTTCTTCTTTTTCTATTCATTCTTTTTCTATTTTCTCCTTCAACGTATGTTGATCCTCCTTGGCTTGTCTTGGTGTCATGAATTTCAAAATTTATTTCATGTCCCTCATGCCTCAAATAAAGGGAACATTCATCAAGATTGAACGTTTTAAAATGAACCAATGCCCATCTCAAAAGAAGATGACAAGAGTTCGTGGGAGCAATATCACATAATACTTCTTTCACACCTTGTCCTGTACTGAATTTGATCCTTGCTTCATTCGGATGAAAGCTTGTTGGTAACTTGAGTTTCTCCACCAATCTTTGGCTTACAGCATTGTTGTCGCTTTCGTAAACGAATGCAACTAAACATGGGTGGCCATCGACTAAACACCTCGTTCTCTACTACCTCAAATAAAGGGAACATTCATCAAGATTGAGCGTTCTAAAATGAACCCATGCCCATCTCAAAAGAAGATTACAAGAGTTCGTGGGAGCAATATTACATAATACTTCTTTCAAACATTGTGCTGTACTGAATTTGATCCTTGCTTGATTCGGATGAAAGCTTGTAGGTAACTTGAGTTTCTCCAGCAATCTTTGGCTTACAACATTGTTGTCGCTTTCGTAAACGAATGCAACTAAACATGGGTGGCCTTCGATTAAACACCTTGTTCTCTACTACCTTTTTCATAATCTTTTTCTTTACTTCCTTTTCTTTTTCTTCAATTTTCCTTCCTTCTGCACTTTATTTTTCTTCTTTTTCAATCTTTCTTTTTCTATTTTCTCCTTCAACGTATGTTGATCCTTCTTGGCTTCTCTTGGTGTCAGAAATTTCAACTTCATTTCATGTCCCTCATGCCTCAAATAAAGGGAACGTTCATCAAGATTGAGCATTGTAAAATGAAGCCATGCCCATCTCAAAAGAAGATGACAAGGGTTCCTGGGAGCAATATCACATAATACTTCTTTCACACATTGTGTTGTACTGAATTTGATCCTTGCTTGATTCGGATGAAAGCTTGTTGGTAATTTGAGTTTTTCACCAATCTTTGGCTTACAACATTGTTGTCGCTTTCATAAACGAATGCAACTAAACATGTGTGGCCTTCGATTAAACACCTTGTTCTCTACTACCTTTTCCATAATCTTTTTCTTTACTTCCTTTTCTTTTTCTTCAATTTCCCTTCCTTCTACAGTTTATATTTCTTCTTTTTCTATTCATTCTTTTTCTATTTTCTCCTTCAACGTATGTTGATCCTCCTTGGCTTGTCTTGGTGTCATGAATTTCAAAATTTATTTCATGTCCCTCATGCCTCAAATAAAGGGAACATTCATCAAGATTGAACGTTTTAAAATGAACCAATGCCCATCTCAAAAGAAGATGACAAGAGTTCGTGGGAGCAATATCACATAATACTTCTTTTACACATTGTGTTGTACTGAATTTGATCCTTGCTTGATTCGGATGAAAGCTTGTTGGTAATTTGAGTTTCTCCACCAATCTTTGGCTTACAACATTGTTGTCGCTTTCATAAACGAGTGCAACTAAACATGGGTGGCCTTCGATTAAACACCTTGTTCTCTACTACCTTTTCCATAATCTATTTCTTTACTTCCTTTTCTTTTTCTTCAATTTCCCTTCCTTCTGCAGTTTATTTTTCTTCTTTTTCTATTCTTTCTTTTTCTATTTTCTCCTTCAACGTATGTTGATCCTTCTTGGCTTCTCTTGGTGTCAGAAATTTCAACTTCATTTCATGTCCCTCATGCATCAAATAAAGGGAACGTTCATCAAGATTGAGCATTGTAAAATGAAGCCATGCCCATCTCAAAAGAAGATGACAAGGGTTCGTGGGAGCAATATCACATAATACTTCTTTCACACATTGTGTTGTACTGAATTTGATCCTTGCTTGATTCGGATGAAAGCTTGTTGGTAATTTGAGTTTTTCACCAATCTTTGGCTTACAACATTGTTGTCGCTTTCATAAACGAATGCAACTAAACATGTGTGGCCTTCGATTAAACACCTTGTTCTCTACTACCTTTTCCATAATCTTTTTCTTTACTTCCTTTTCTTTTTCTTCAATTTCCCTTCCTTCTACAGTTTATATTTCTTCTTTTTCTATTCATTCTTTTTCTATTTTCTCCTTCAACGTATGTTGATCCTCCTTGGCTTGTCTTGGTGTCATGAATTTCAAAATTTATTTCATGTCCCTCATGCCTCAAATAAAGGGAACATTCATCAAGATTGAACGTTTTAAAATGAACCAATGCCCATCTCAAAAGAAGATGACAAGAGTTCGTGGGAGCAATATCACATAATACTTCTTTCACACCTTGTCCTGTACTGAATTTGATCCTTGCTTCATTCGGATGAAAGCTTGTTGGTAACTTGAGTTTCTCCACCAATCTTTGGCTTACAGCATTGTTGTCGCTTTCGTAAACGAATGCAACTAAACATGGGTGGCCATCGATTAAACACCTCGTTCTCTACTACCTCAAATAAAGGGAACATTCATCAAGATTGAGCGTTCTAAAATGAACCCATGCCCATCTCAAAAGAAGATTACAAGAGTTCGTGGGAGCAATATTACATAATACTTCTTTCAAACATTGTGCTGTACTGAATTTGATCCTTGCTTGATTCGGATGAAAGCTTGTAGGTAACTTGAGTTTCTCCAGCAATCTTTGGCTTACAACATTGTTGTCGCTTTCGTAAACGAATGCAACTAAACATGGGTGGCCTTCGATTAAACACCTTGTTCTCTACTACCTTTTTCATAATCTTTTTCTTTACTTCCTTTTCTTTTTCTTCAATTTTCCTTCCTTCTGCACTTTATTTTTCTTCTTTTTCAATCTTTCTTTTTCTATTTTCTCCTTCAACGTATGTTGATCCTTCTTGGCTTCTCTTGGTGTCAGAAATTTCAACTTCATTTCATGTCCCTCATGCCTCAAATAAAGGGAACGTTCATCAAGATTGAGCATTGTAAAATGAAGCCATGCCCATCTCAAAAGAAGATGACAAGGGTTCCTGGGAGCAATATCACATAATACTTCTTTCACACATTGTGTTGTACTGAATTTGATCCTTGCTTGATTCGGATGAAAGCTTGTTGGTAATTTGAGTTTTTCACCAATCTTTGGCTTACAACATTGTTGTCGCTTTCATAAACGAATGCAACTAAACATGTGTGGCCTTCGATTAAACACCTTGTTCTCTACTACCTTTTCCATAATCTTTTTCTTTACTTCCTTTTCTTTTTCTTCAATTTCCCTTCCTTCTACAGTTTATATTTCTTCTTTTTCTATTCATTCTTTTTCTATTTTCTCCTTCAACGTATGTTGATCCTCCTTGGCTTGTCTTGGTGTCATGAATTTCAAAATTTATTTCATGTCCCTCATGCCTCAAATAAAGGGAACATTCATCAAGATTGAACGTTTTAAAATGAACCAATGCCCATCTCAAAAGAAGATGACAAGAGTTCGTGGGAGCAATATCACATAATACTTCTTTTACACATTGTGTTGTACTGAATTTGATCCTTGCTTCATTCAGATGAAAGCTTGTTGGTAACTTGAGTTTCTCCACCAATCTTTGGCTTACAGCATTGTTGTCGCTTTCGTAAACAAATGCAACTAAACATGGGTGGCCTTCGATTAAACACCTTGTTCTCTACTGCCTCAAATAAAGGGAACATTCATCAAGATTGAGCGTTCTAAAATGAACCCATGCCCATCTCAAAAGAAGATTACAAGAGTTCGTGGGAGCAATATCACATAATACTTCTTTCACACATTGTGTTGTACTGAATTTGATCCTTGCTTGATTCGGATGAAAGCTTGTAGGTAACTTGAGTTTCTCCAGCAATCTTTGGCTTACAACATTGTTGTCGCTTTCGTAAACGAATGCAACTAAACATGGGTGGCCTTCGATTAAACACCTTGTTCTCTACTACCTTTTTCATAATCTTTTTCTTTACTTCCTTTTCTTTTTCTTCAATTTTCCTTCCTTCTGCACTTTATTTTTCTTCTTTTTCAATCTTTCTTTTTCTATTTTCTCCTTCAACGTATGTTGATCCTTCTTGGCTTCTCTTGGTGTCAGAAATTTCAACTTCATTTCATGTCCCTCATGCCTCAAATAAAGGTAACGTTCATCAAGATTGAGCATTGTAAAATGAAGCCATGCCCATCTCAAAAGAAGATGACAAGGGTTCGTGGGAGAAATATCACATAATACTTCTTTCACACATTGTGTTGTACTGAATTTGATCCTTGCTTGATTCGGATGAAAGCTTGTTGGTAATTTGAGTTTTTCACCAATCTTTGGCTTACAACATTGTTGTCGCTTTCATAAACGAATGCAACTAAACATGGGTGGCCTTCGATTAAACACCTTGTTCTCTACTACCTTTTCCATAATCTTTTTCTTTACTTCCTTTTCTTTTTCTTCAATTTCCCTTCCTTCTGCAGTTTATTTTTCTTCTTTTTCTATTCTTTCTTTTTCTATTTTCTCCTTCACCGTATGTTGATCCTTCTTAGCTTGTCCTTGTGTCATAAATTTCAACTTTATTTCATGTCCCTCATTCCTCAAATAAAAGGAACGTTCATCAAAATTGAGCGTTTTAAAATGAACCCATGCCCATCTCAAAAGAAGATAAGAAGAGTTCGTGGGAGCAATATCACATAATACTTTTTATACATATTGTCCTATAGTGAATTTGATTCTTGCTTGATTCGGTTGAAAGCTTGTAGGTAACTTGAGTTTCTCCACCAATCTTTGGCTTACAACATTGTTGTCGCTTTCGTAAACGAATGCAACTAAACATGGGTGGCCTTCGATTAAACACCTTGTTCTCTACAACCTTTTTCATAATCTTTTTCTTTACTTCCTTTTCTTTTTCTTCAATTTCCCTTCCTTCTCCACTTTATTTTTCTTCTTTTTCTATTCTTTCTTTTTCTATTTTCTCTTTCAACGTATGTTGATCCTTCTTGGCTTCTGTTGGTGTTAGAAATTTCAACTTCATTTCATGTCCCTCATGCCTCAAATAAAGGGACCATTCATCAAGATTGAGCGTTTTAAAATGAACCCGTGGCCATCTCAAAAGAAGATGACAAGAGTTCGTGGGAGCAATATCACATAATACTTCCTTCACACATTGTCTTGTACTGAATTTGATCCTTGCTTGATTCAGATGAAAGCTTGTTGGTAACTTGAGTTTCTCCACCAATCTTTGGCATACAACATTGTTGTCGCTTTCATAAACGAGTGCAACTAAACATGGGTGGCCTTCGATTAAACACCTTGTTCTCTACTACCTTTTTCATAATCTTTTTCTTTACTTCCTTTTCTTTTTCTTCAATTTTCCTTCCTTTTGCACTTTATTTTTGTTCTTTTTCAATCTTTCTTTTTCTATTTTCTCCTTCAACGTATGTTGATCCTTCTTGGCTTCTCTTGGTGTCAGAAATTTCAACTTTATTTCATGTCCCTCATGCATCAAAGAAAGGGAACGTTCATCAAGATTGAGCATTGTAAAATGAAGCCATGCCCATCTCAAAAGAAGATGACAAGGGTTCCTGGGAGCAATATCACATAATACTTCTTTCACACATTGTCTTGTACTGAATTTGATCCTTGCTTGATTCGGATGAAAGCTTGTTGGTAATTTGAGTTTTTCACCAATCTTTGCTTACAACATTGTTGTCGCTTTCATAAACGAATGCAACTAAACATGGGTGGCCTTCGATTAAACACCTTGTTCTCTACTACCTTTTCCATAATCTTTTTCTTTACTTCCTTTTCTTTTTCTTCAATTTCCCTTCCTTCTACAGTTTATATTTCTTCTTTTTCTATTCATTCTTTTTCTATTTTCTCCTTCAACGTATGTTGATCATCCTTGGCTTGTCTTGGTGTCATCAATTTCAAAATTTATTTCATGTCCCTCATGCCTCAAATAAAGGGAACATTCATCAAGATTGAGCGTTTTAAAATGAACCAATGCCCATCTCAAAAGAAGATGACAAGAGTTCGTGGGAGCAATATCACATAATACTTCTTTCACACCTTGTCCTGTACTGAATTTGATCCTTGCTTCATTCGGATGAAAGCTTGTTGGTAACTTGAGTTTCTCCACCAATCTTTGGCTTACAGCATTGTTGTCGCTTTCGTAAACGAATGCAACTAAACATGGGTGGCCTTCGATTAAACACCTTGTTCTCTACTGCCTCAATAAAAGGGAACATTCATCAAGATTGAGCGTTCTAAAATGAACCCATGCCTATCTCAAAAGAAGATTACAAGAGTTCGTGGGAGCAATATCACATAATACTTCTTTCACACATTGTGCTGTACTGAATTTGATCCTTGCTTGATTCGGATGAAAGCTTGTAGGTAACTTGAGTTTCTCCACCAATCTTTGGCTTACAACATTGTTGTCGCTTTCGTAAACGAATGCAACTAAACATGGGTGGCCTTCGATTAAACACCTTGTTCTCTACTACCTTTTTCATAATCTTTTTCTTTACTTCCTTTTCTTTTTCTTCAATTTTCCTTCCTTCTGCACTTTATCTTTCTTCTTTTTCAATCTTTCTTTTTCTATTTTCTCCTTCAACGTATGTTGATCCTTCTTGGCTTCTCTTGGTGTCAGAAATTTCAACTTCATTTCATGTCCCTCATGCCTCAAATAAAGGGAACGTTCATCAAGATTGAGCATTGTAAAATGAAGCCATGCCCATCTCAAAAGAAGATGACAAGGGTTCCTGGGAGCAATATCACATAATACTTCTTTCACACATTGTGTTGTACTGAATTTGATCCTTGCTTGATTCGGATGAAAGCTTGTTGGTAATTTGAGTTTTTCACCAATCTTTGGCTTACAACATTGTTGTCGCTTTCATAAACGAATGCAACTAAACATGTGTGGCCTTCGATTAAACACCTTGTTCTCTACTACCTTTTCCATAATCTTTTTCTTTACTTCCTTTTCTTTTTCTTCAATTTCCCTTCCTTCTGCACTTTATTTTTCTTCTTTTTCAATCTTTCTTTTTCTATTTTCTCTTTCAACGTATGTTGATCCTTCTTGGCTTCTGTTGGTGTCAGAAATTTCAACTTCATTTCATGTCCCTCATGCCTCAAATAAAGGGACCATTCATCAAGATTGAGCGTTTTAAAATGAACCCGGGGCCATCTCAAAAGAAGATGACAAGAGTTCCTGGGAGCAATATCACATAATACTTCTTTCACACATTGTCCTATACTGAATTTGATTCTTGCTTGATTCAGATGAAAGCTTGTTGGTAACTTGAGTTTCTCCACCAATCTTTGGCTTACAACATTGTTGTCGCTTTCGTAAACGAATGCAACTAAACATGGGTGGCCTTCGGTTAAACAGCTTGTTCTCTACTACCTTTTTCATAATCTTTTTCTTTACTTCCTTTTCTTTTTCTTCAATTTTCCTTCCTTCTACACTTTATTTTTCTTCTTTTTCAATCTTTCTTTTTCTATTTTCTCCTTCAACGTATGTTGATCCTTCTTGGCTTCTCTTGGTGTCAGAAATTTCAACTTTATTTCATGTCCCTCATGCATCAAAGAAAGGGAACGTTCATCAAGATTGAGCATTGTAAAATGAAGCCATGCCCATCTCAAAAGAAGATGACAAGGGTTCGTGGGAGCAATATCACATAATACTTCTTTCACACATTGTGTTGTACTGAATTTGATCCTTGCTTGATTCGGATGAAAGCTTGTTGGTAATTTGAGTTTTTCACCAATCTTTGCTTACAACATTGTTGTCGCTTTCATAAACGAATGCAACTAAACATGGGTGGCCTTCGATTAAACACCTTGTTCTCTACTACCTTTTCCATAATCTTTTTCTTTACTTCCTTTTCTTTTTCTTCAATTTCCCTTCCTTCTACAGTTTATATTTCTTCTTTTTCTATTCATTCTTTTTCTATTTTCTCCTTCAACGTATGTTGATCATCCTTGGCTTGTCTTGGTGTCATCAATTTCAAAATTTATTTCATGTCCCTCATGCCTCAAATAAAGGGAACATTCATCAAGATTGAGCGTTTTAAAATGAACCAATGCCCATCTCAAAAGAAGATGACAAGAGTTCGTGAGAGCAATATCACAGAATACTTCTTTCACACCTTGTCCTGTACTGAATTTGATCCTTGCTTCATTCGGATGAAAGCTTGTTGGTAACTTGAGTTTCTCCACCAATCTTTGGCTTACAGCATTGTTGTCGCTTTCGTAAACGAATGCAACTAAACATGGGTGGCCTTCGATTAAACACCTTGTTCTCTACTGCCTCAATAAAAGGGAACATTCATCAAGATTGAGCGTTCTAAAATGAACCCATGCCTATCTCAAAAGAAGATTACAAGAGTTCGTGGGAGCAATATCACATAATACTTCTTTCACACATTGTGCTGTACTGAATTTGATCCTTGCTTGATTCGGATGAAAGCTTGTAGGTAACTTGAGTTTCTCCACCAATCTTTGGCTTACAACATTGTTGTCGCTTTCGTAAACGAATGCAACTAAACATGGGTGGCCTTCGATTAAACACCTTGTTCTCTACTACCTTTTTCATAATCTTTTTCTTTACTTCCTTTTCTTTTTCTTCAATTTTCCTTCCTTCTGCACTTTATTTTTCTTCTTTTTCAATCTTTCTTTTTCTATTTTCTCTTTCAACGTATGTTGATCCTTCTTGGCTTCTGTTGGTGTCAGAAATTTCAACTTCATTTCATGTCCCTCATGCCTCAAATAAAGGGAGCATTCATCAAGATTGAGCGTTTTAAAATGAACCCGTGGCAATCTCAAAAGAAGATGACAAGAGTTCGTGGGAGCAATATCACATAATACTTCTTTCACACATTGCCTTGTACTGAATTTGATCCTTGCTTGATTCAGATGAAAGCTTGTTGGTAACTTGAGTTTCTCCACCAATCTTTTGCTTACAACATTGTTGTCGCTTTCATAAACGAGTGCAACTAAACATGGGTGGCCTTCGATTAAACACCTTGTTCTCTACTACCTTTTCCATAATCTTTTTCTTTACTTCCTTTTCTTTTTCTTCAATTTCCCTTCCTTCTGCAGTTTATTTTTCTTCTTTTTCTATTCTTTCTTTTTCTATTTTCTCCTTCAACATATGTTGATCCTTCTTGGCTTCTCTTGGTGTCAGAAATTTCAACTTCATTTCATGTCCCTCATGCATCAAATAAAGGGAACGTTCATCAAGATTGAGCATTGTAAAATGAAGCCATGCCCATCTCAAAAGAAGATGACAAGGGTTCGTGGGAGCAATATCACATAATACTTCTTTCACACATTGTCTTGTACTGAATTTGATCCTTGCTTGATTCGGATGAAAGCTTGTTGGTAATTTGAGTTTTTCACCAATCTTTGCTTACAACATTGTTGTCGCTTTCATAAACGAATGCAACTAAACATGGGTGGCCTTCGATTAAACACCTTGTTCTCTACTACCTTTTCCATAATCTTTTTCTTTACTTCCTTTTCTTTTTCTTCAATTTCCCTTCCTTCTGCACTTTATTTTTCTTCTTTTTCAATCTTTCTTTTTCTATTTTCTCTTTCAACGTATGTTGATCCTTCTTGGCTTCTGTTGGTGTCAGAAATTTCAACTTCATTTCATGTCCATCATGCCTCAAATAAAGGGACCATTCATCAAGATTGAGCGTTTTAAAATGAACCCGTGGCCATCTCAAAAGAAGATGACAAGACTTCCTGGGAGCAATATCACATAATACTTCTTTCACACATTGTCCTATACAGAATTTGATTCTTGCTTGATTCAGATGAAAGCTTGTTGGTAACTTGAGTTTCTCCACCAATCTTTGGCTTACAACATTGTTGTCGCTTTCGTAAACGAATGCAACTAAACATGGGTGGCCTTCGGTTAAACAACTTGTCCTCTACTACCTTTTTCATAATCTTTTTCTTTACTTCCTTTTCTTTTTCTTCAATTTTCCTTCCTTCTGCACTTAATTTTTCTTCTTTTTCAATCTTTCTTTTTCTATTTTCTCCTTCAACGTATGTTGATCCTTCTTGGCTTCTCTTGGTGTCAGAAATTTCAACTTCATTTCATGTCCCTCATGCCTCAAATAAAGGCAACGTTCATCAAGATTGAGCATTGTAAAATGAAGCCATGCCCATCTCAAAAGAAGATGACAAGGGTTCCTGGGAGCAATATCACATAATACTTCTTTCACACATTGTGTTGTACTGAATTTGATCCTTGCTTGATTCGGATGAAAGCTTGTTGGTAATTTGAGTTTCTCCACCAATCTTTGGCTTACAACATTGTTGTCGCTTTCATAAACGAATGCAACTAAACATGTGTGGCCTTCGATTAAATACCTTGTTCTCTACTACCTTTTCCATAATCTTTTTCTTTACTTCCTTTTCTTTTTCTTCAATTTCCCTTCCTTCTGCACTTTATTTTTCTTCTTTTTCAATCTTTTTTTTTCTATTTTCTCTTTCAACGTATGTTGATCCTTCTTGGCTTCTGTTGGTGTCAGAAATTTCAACTTCATTTCATGTCCCTCATGCCTCAAATAAAGGGACCATTCATCAAGATTGAGCGTTTTAAAATGAACCCGTGGCCATCTCAAAAGAAGATGACAAGAGTTCGTGGGAGCAATATCACATAATACTTCTTTCACACATTGTCTTGTGCTGAATTTGATCCTTGCTTGATTCAGATGAAAGCTTGTTGGTAACTTGAGTTTCTCCACCAATCTTTGGCTTACAACATTGTTGTCGCTTTCATAAACGAGTGCAACTAAACATGGGTGGCCTTCGATTAAACACCTTGTTCTCTACTACCTTTTCCATAATCTATTTCTTTACTTCCTTTTCTTTTTCTTCAATTTCCCTTCCTTCTGCAGTTTATTTTTCTTCTTTTTCTATTCTTTCTTTTTCTATTTTCTCCTTCAACGTATGTTGATCCTTCTTGGCTTCTCTTGGTGTCAGAAATTTCAACTTCATTTCATGTCCCTCATGCATCAAATAAAGGGAACGTTCATCAAGATTGAGCATTGTAAAATGAAGCCATGCCCATCTCAAAAGAAGATGACAAGGGTTCGTGGGAGCAATATCAAATAATACTTCTTTCACACATTGTCTTGTACTGAATTTGATCCTTGCTTGATTCGGATGAAAGCTTGTTGGTAATTTGAGTTTTTCACCAATCTTTGCTTACAACATTGTTGTCGCTTTCATAAACGAATGCAACTAAACATGGGTGGCCTTCGATTAAACACCTTGTTCTCTACTACCTTTTCCATAATCTTTTTCTTGACTTCCTTTTCTTTTTCTTCAATTTCCCTTCCTTCTACAGTTTATATTTCTTCTTTTTCTATTCATTCTTTTTCTATTTTCTCCTTCAACGTATGTTGATCCTCCTTGGCTTGTCTTGGTGTCATGAATTTCAAAATTTATTTCATGTCCCTCACGCCTCAAATAAAGGGAACATTCATCAAGACTGAGCGTTTTAAAATGAACCAATGCCCATCTCAAAAGAAGATGACAAGAGTTCGAGGGAGCAATATCACATAATACTTCTTTCACACCTTGCCCTGTACTGAATTTGATCCTTGCTTCATTCAGATGAAAGCTTGTTGGTAACTTGAGTTTCTCCACCAATCTTTGGCTTACAGCATTGTTGTCGCTTTCGTAAACGAATGCAACTAAACATGGGTGGCCTTCGATTAAACACCTTGTTCTCTACTGCCTCAAATAAAGGGAACATTCATCAAGATTGAGCGTTCTAAAATGAACCCATGCCCATCTCAAAAGAAGATTACAAGAGTTCGTGGGAGCAATATCACATAATACTTCTTTCACACATTGTGTTGTACTGAATTTGATCCTTGCTTGATTCGGATGAAAGCTTGTAGGTAACTTGAGTTTCTCCAGCAATCTTTGGCTTACAACATTGTTGTCGCTTTCGTAAACGAATGCAACTAAACATGGGTGGCCTTCGATTAAACACCTTGTTCTCTACTACCTTTTTCATAATCTTTTTCTTTACTTCCTTTTCTTTTTCTTCAATTTTCCTTCCTTCTGCACTTTATTTTTCTTCTTTTTCAATCTTTCTTTTTCTATTTTCTCCTTCAACGTATGTTGATCCTTCTTGGCTTCTCTTGGTGTCAGAAATTTCAACTTCATTTCATGTCCCTCATGCCTCAAATAAAGGGAACGTTCATCAAGATTGAGCATTGTAAAATGAAGCCATGCCCATCTCAAAAGAAGATGACAAGGGTTCGTGGGAGAAATATCACATAATACTTCTTTCACACATTGTGTTGTACTGAATTTGATCCTTGCTTGATTCAGATGAAAGCTTGTTGGTAATTTGAGTTTTTCACCAATCTTTGGCTTACAACATTGTTGTCGCTTTCATAAACGAATGCAACTAAACATGGGTGGCCTTCGATTAAACACCTTGTTCTCTACTACCTTTTCCATAATCTTTTTCTTTACTTCCTTTTCTTTTTCTTCAATTTCCCTTCCTTCTGCAGTTTATTTTTCTTCTTTTTCTATTCTTTCTTTTTCTATTTTCTCCTTCACCGTATGTTGATCCTTCTTAGCTTGTCCTTGTGTCATAAATTTCAACTTTATTTCATGTCCCTCATTCCTCAAATAAAAGGAACGTTCATCAAAATTGAGCGTTTTAAAATGAACCCATGCCCATCTCAAAAGAAGATAAGAAGAGTTCGTGGGAGCAATATCACATAATACTTTTTATACATATTGTCCTATAGTGAATTTGATTCTTGCTTGATTCGGATGAAAGCTTGTAGGTAACTTGAGTTTCTCCACCAATCTTTGGCTTACAACATTGTTGTCGCTTTCGTAAACGAATGCAACTAAACATGGGTGGCCTTCGATTAAACACCTTGTTCTCTACAACCTTTTTCATAATCTTTTTCTTTACTTCCTTTTCTTTTTCTTCAATTTCCCTTCCTTCTCCACTTTATTTTTCTTCTTTTTCTATTCTTTCTTTTTCTATTTTCTCTTTCAACGTATGTTGATCCTTCTTGGCTTCTGTTGGTGTTAGAAATTTCAACTTCATTTCATGTCCCTCATGCCTCAAATAAAGGGACCATTCATCAAGATTGAGCGTTATAAAATGAACCCGTGGCCATCTCAAAAGAAGATGACAAGAGTTCGTGGGAGCAATATCACATAATACTTCCTTCACACATTGTCTTGTACTGAATTTGATCCTTGCTTGATTCAGATGAAAGCTTGTTGGTAACTTCAGTTTCTCCACCAATCTTTGGCTTACAACATTGTTGTCGCTTTCATAAACGAGTGCAACTAAACATGGGTGGCCTTCGATTAAACACCTTGTTCTCTACTACCTTTTTCATAATCTTTTTCTTTACTTCCTTTTCTTTTTCTTCAATTTTCCTTCCTTTTGCACTTTATTTTTGTTCTTTTTCAATCTTTCTTTTTCTATTTTCTCCTTCAACGTATGTTGATCCTTCTTGGCTTCTCTTGGTGTCAGAAATTTCAACTTCATTTCATGTCCCTCATGCCTCAAATAAAGGGAACGTTCATCAAGATTGAGCATTGTAAAATGAAGCCATGCCCATCTCAAAAGAAGATTACAAGGGTTCATTGGAGAAATATCACATAATACTTCTTTCACACATTGTGTTGTACTGAATTTGATCCTTGCTTGATTCGGATGAAAGCTTGTTGGTAATTTGAGTTTTTCACCAATCTTTGGCTTACAACATTGTTGTCGCTTTCATAAACGAATGCAACTAAACATGGGTGGCCTTCGATTAAACACCTTGTTCTCTACTACCTTTTCCATAATCTTTTTCTTTACTTCCTTTTCTTTTTCTTCAATTGCCCTTCCTTCTGCACTTTATTTTTCTTCTTTTTCAATCTTTCTTTTTCTATTTTCTCTTTCAACGTATGTTGATCCTTCTTGGCTTCTGTTGGTGTTAGAAATTTCAACTTCATTTCATGTCCCTCATGCCTCAAATAAAGGGACCATTCATCAAGATTGAGCGTTTTAAAATGAACCCGTGGCCATCTCAAAAGAAGATGACAAGGGTTCGTGGGAGCAATATCACATAATACTTCTTTCACACATTGTCTTGTACTGAATTTGATCCTTGCTTGATTCGGATGAAAGCTTGTTGGTAATTTGAGTTTTTCACCAATCTTTGCTTACAACATTGTTGTCGCTTTCATAAACGAATGCAACTAAACATGGGTGGGCTTCGATTAAACACCTTGTTCTCTACTACCTTTTCCATAGTCTTTTTCTTTACTTCCTTTTCTTTTTCTTCAATTTCCCTTCCTTCTACAGTTTATATTTCTTCTTTTTCTATTCATTCTTTTTCTATTTTCTCCTTCAACGTATGTTGATCCTCCTTGGCTTGTCGTGGTGTCATGAATTTCAAAATTTATTTCATGTCCCTCATGCCTCAAATAAAGGGAACATTCATCAAGATTGAGCGTTTTAAAATGAACCAATGCCCATCTCAAAAGAAGATGACAAGAGTTCGTGGGAGCAATATCACATAATACTTCTTTCACACCTTGTCCTGTACTGAATTTGATCCTTGCTTCATTCGGATGAAAGCTTGTTGGTAACTTGAGTTTCTCCACCAATCTTTGGCTTACAGCATTGTTGTCGCTTTCGTAAACGAATGCAACTAAACATGGGTGGCCTTCGATTAAACACCTTGTTCTATACTGCCTCAAATAAAGGGAACATTCATCAAGATTGAGCGTTCTAAAATGAACCCATGCCCATCTCAAAAGAAGATTACAAGAGTTCGTGGGAGCAATATCACATAATACTTCTTTCACACATTGTGCTGTACTGAATTTGATCCTTGCTTGATTCGGATGAAAGCTTGTAGGTAACTTGAGTTTCTCCACCAATCTTTGGCTTACAACATTGTTGTCGCTTTCGTAAACGAATGCAACTAAACATGGGTGGCCTTCGATTAAACACCTTGTTCTCTACTACCTTTTTCATAATCTTTTTCTTTACTTCCTTTTCTTTTTCTTCAATTTTCCTTCCTTCTGCACTTTATTTTTCTTCTTTTTCAATCTTTCTTTTTCTATTTTCTCTTTCAACGTATGTTGATCCTTCTTGGCTTCTGTTGATGTCAGAAATTTCAACTTCATTTCATGTCCCTCATGCCTCAAATAAAGGGACCATTCATCAAGATTGAGCGTTTTAAAATGAACCCGTGGCAATCTCAAAAGAAGATGACAAGAGTTCGTGGGAGCAATATCACATAATACTTCTTTCACACATTGCCTTGTACTGAATTTGATCCTTGCTTGATTCAGATGAAAGCTTGTTGGTAACTTGAGTTTCTCCACCAATCTTTTGCTTACAACATTGTTGTCGCTTTCATAAACGAGTGCAACTAAACATGGGTGGCCTTCGATTAAACACCTTGTTCTCTACTACCTTTTCCATAATCTTTTTCTTTACTTCCTTTTCTTTTTCTTCAATTTCCCTTCCTTCTGCAGTTTATTTTTCTTCTTTTTCTATTCTTTCTTTTTCTATTTTCTCCTTCAACATATGTTGATCCTTCTTGGCTTCTCTTGGTGTCAGAAATTTCAACTTCATTTCATGTCCCTCATGCATCAAATAAAGGGAACGTTCATCAAGATTGAGCATTGTAAAATGAAGCCATGCCCATCTCAAAAGAAGATGACAAGGGTTTGTGGGAGCAATATCACATAATACTTCTTTCACACATTGTCTTGTACTGAATTTGATCCTTGCTTGATTCGGATGAAAGCTTGTTGGTAATTTGAGTTTTTCACCAATCTTTGCTTACAACATTGTTGTCGCTTTCATAAACGAATGCAACTAAACATGGGTGGCCTTCGATTAAACACCTTGTTCTCTACTACCTTTTCCATAATCTTTTTCATTACTTCCTTTTCTTTTTCTTCAATTTCCCTTCCTTCTACAGTTTATATTTCTTCTTTTTCTATTCATTCTTTTTCTATTTTCTCCTTCAACGTATGTTGATCCTCCTTGGCTTGTCTTGGTGTCATGAATTTCAAAATTTATTTCATGTCCCTCATGCCTCAAATAAAGGGAACATTCATCAAGATTGAACGTTTTAAAATGAACCAATGCCCATCTCAAAAGAAGATGACAAGAGTTCCTGGGAGCAATATCACATAATACTTCTTTCACACCTTGTCCTGTACTGAATTTGATCCTTGCTTCATTCGGATGAAAGCTTGTTGGTAACTTGAGTTTCTCCACCAATCTTTGGCTTACAACATTGTTGTCGCTTTCGTAAACGAATGCAACTAAACATGGGTGGCCTTCGATTAAACACCTTGTTCTCTACTACCTTTTTCATAATCTTTTTCTTTACTTCCTTTTCTTTTTCTTCAATTTTCCTTCCTTCTGCACTTTATCTTTCTTCTTTTTCAATCTTTCTTTTTCTATTTTCTCCTTCAACGTATGTTGATCCTTCTTGGCTTCTCTTGGTGTCAGAAATTTCAACTTCATTTCATGTCCCTCATGCCTCAAATAAAGGGAACGTTCATCAAGATTGAGCATTGTAAAATGAAGCCATGCCCATCTCAAAAGAAGATGACAAGGGTTCCTGGGAGCAATATCACATAATACTTCTTTCACACATTGTGTTGTACTGAATTTGATCCTTGCTTGATTCGGATGAAAGCTTGTTGGTAATTTGAGTTTTTCACCAATCTTTGGCTTACAACATTATTGTCGCTTTCATAAACGAATGCAACTAAACATGTGTGGCCTTCGATTAAACACCTTGTTCTCTACTACCTTTTCCATAATCTTTTTCTTTACTTCCTTTTCTTTTTCTTCAATTTCCCTTCCTTCTGCACTTTATTTTTCTTCTTTTTCAATCTTTCTTTTTCTATTTTCTCTTTCAACGTATGTTGATCCTTCTTGGCTTCTGTTGGTGTCAGAAATTTCAACTTCATTTCATGTCCCTCATGCCTCAAATAAAGGGACCATTCATCAAGATTGAGCGTTTTAAAATGAACCCCGGGCCATCTCAAAAGAAGATGACAAGAGTTCCTGGGAGCAATATCACATAATACTTCTTTCACACATTGTCCTATACTGAATTTGATTCTTGCTTGATTCAGATGAAAGCTTGTTGGTAACTTGAGTTTCTCCACCAATCTTTGGCTTACAACATTGTTGTCGCTTTCGTAAACGAATGCACCTAAACATGGGTGGCCTTCGATTAAACACCTTGTTCTCTACTACCTTTTTCATAATCTTTTTCTTTACTTCCTTTTCTTTTTCTTCAATTTTCCTTCCCTCTGCACTTTATTTTTCTTCTTTTTCAATCTTTCTTTTTCTATTTTCTCTTTCAACGTATGTTGATCCTTCTTGGCTTCTGTTGGTGTCAGAAATTTCAACTTCATTTCATGTCCCTCATGCCTCAAATAAAGGGACCATTCATCAAGATTGAGCGTTTTAAAATGAACCCGTGGCAATCTCAAAAGAAGATGACAAGAGTTCGTGGGAGCAATATCACATAATACTTCTTTCACACATTGCCTTGTACTGAATTTGATCCTTGCTTGATTCAGATGAAAGCTTGTTGGTAACTTGAGTTTCTCCACCAATCTTTTGCTTACAACATTGTTGTCGCTTTCATAAACGAGTGCAACTAAACATGGGTGGCCTTCGATTAAACACCTTGTTCTCTACTACCTTTTCCATAATCTTTTTCTTTACTTCCTTTTCTTTTTCTTCAATTTCCCTTCCTTCTGCAGTTTATTTTTCTTCTTTTTCTATTCTTTCTTTTTCTATTTTCTCCTTCAACATATGTTGATCCTTCTTGGCTTCTCTTGGTGTCAGAAATTTCAACTTCATTTCATGTCCCTCATGCATCAAATAAAGGGAACGTTCATCAACATTGAGCATTGTAAAATGAAGCCATGCCCATCTCAAAAGAAGATGACCAGGGTTCGTGGGAGCAATATCACATAATACTTCTTTCACACATTGTCTTGTACTGAATTTGATCCTTGCTTGATTCGGATGAAAGCTTGTTGGTAATTTGAGTTTTTCACCAATCTTTGGCTTACAACATTGTTGTCACTTTCATAAACGAATGCAACTAAACATGGGTGGCCTTCGATTAAACACCTTGTTCTCTACTACCTTTTCCATAATCTTTTTCTTTACTTCCTTTTCTTTTTCTTCAATTTCCCTTCCTTCTGCACTTTATTTTTCTTCTTTTTCAATCTTTCTTTTTCTATTTTCTCTTTCAACGTATGTTGATCCTTCTTGGCTTCTGTTGGTGTTAGAAATTTCAACTTCATTTCATGTCCCTCATGCCCCAAATAAAGGGACCTTTCATCAAGATTGAGCGTTTTCAAATGAAGCCATGCCCATCTCAAAAGAAGATGACAAGAGTTCGTGGGAGCAATATCACATAATACTTCTGTCACACATTGTACTGTACTGAATTTGATCCTTGCTTGATTCAGATGAAAGCTTGATGGTAACTTGAGTTTCTCCACCATTCTTTGGCTTACAACGTTGTTGTCGCTTTCGTAAACGAATGCTACTGAACATGGGTGGCCTTCGATTAAACACCTTGTTCTCTACTACCTTTTTCATAATCCTTTTCTTTACTTCCTTTTCTTTTTCTTACATTTCCCTTCCTTCTGCACTTTATTTTTCTTCTTTTTCAATCTTTCTTTTTCTATTTTCTCCTTCAACGTATGTTGATCCTTCTTGGCTTCTGTTGGTGTTAGAAATTTCAACTTCATTTCATGTCCCTCATGCCCCAAATAAAGGGACCTTTCATCAAGATTGAGCGTTTTCAAATGAAGCCATGCCCATCTCAAAAGAAGATGACAAGAGTTCGTGGGAGCAATATCACATAATACTTCTTTCACACATTGTACTGTACTGAATTTGATCCTTGCTTGATTCAGATGAAAGCTTGATGGTAACTTGAGTTTCTCCACCATTCTTTGGCTTACAACATTGTTGTCGCTTTCGTAAACGAATGCAACTAAACATGGGTGGCCTTCGATTAAACACCTTGTTCTCTACTACCTTTTTCATAATCTTTTTCTTTACTTCCTTTTCTTTTTCTTCAATTTCCCTTCCTTCTGCACTTTATTTTTCTTCTTTTTCAATCTTTCTTTTTCTATTTTCTCCTTCAACGTATGTTGATCCTTCTCGGCTTCTTTTGGTGTCAGAAATTTCAACTTCATTTCATGTCCCTCATGCCTCAAATAAAGAGAACATTCATCAAGATTGAGCGTTTTAAAATCGACCCATGCCCATCTCAAAAGAAGATGACAAGAGTTCGTGGGAGCAATATCACATAATACTTCTTTCACACATTGTCTTGTACTGAATTTGATCCTTGCTTGGTTCTGATGAAAGCTTGTTGGTAACATGAGTTTCTCCACCAATCTTTGGTTTACAACATTGTTGTCGCTTTCGTAAACGAATACAACTAAACATGGGTGGCCTTCGATTAAACATGTTGTTCTCTACTACCTTTTTCATAATCTTTTTCTTTACTTCCTTTTCTTTTTCTTCAATTTCCCTTCCTTCTGCACTTTATTTTTCTTCTTTTTCAATCTTTCTTTTTCTATTTTCTCCTTCAACGTATGTTGATCCTTCTTGGCTTCTCTTGGTTTCAGAAATTTCAACTTCATTTCATGTCCCTCATTCCTCAAATAAAGGGAACATTCATCAAGATTGAGCATTGTAAAATGAAGCCATGCCCATCTCAAAAGAAGATGACAAGGGTTCCTAGGAGCAATATCACATAATACTTCTTTCACACATTGTGTTGCACTGAATTTGATCCTTGCTTGATTCGGATGAAAGCTTGTTGGTAATTTGAGTTTTTCACCAATCTTTGGCTTACAACATTGTTGTCGCTTTCATAAACGAATGCAACTAAACATGGGTGGCGTTCGATTAAACACCTTGTTCTCTACTACCTTTCCCATAATCTTTTTCTTTACTTCCTTTTCTTTTTCTTCAATTTCCCTTCCTTCTGCAGTTTATTTTTCTTCTTTTTCTATTCTTTCTTTTTCTATTTTCTCCTTCAACGTATGTTGATCCTTCTTGCCTTGTCCTTGTGTCATAAATTTCAACATCATTTCATGTCCCTCATTCCTCAAATAAAGGGAACGTTCATCAGGATTGAGCGTGTTAAAATGAACCCATGCCCATCTCAAAAGAAGATGACAATTGTTCGTGGGAGCAATATCACATAATACTTCTTTCACACATTGTCCTGTACTGAATTTGATCCTTGCTTGATTCGGATGAAAGCTTGTAGGTAACTTGAGTTTCTCCACCAATCTTTGGCTTACAACATTGTTGTCGCTTTCGTAAACGAATGCTACTGAACATGGGTGGCCTTCGATTAAACACCTTGTTCTCTACTACCTTTTTCATAATCCTTTTCTTTACTTCCTTTTCTTTTTCTTACATTTCCCTTCCTTCTGCACTTTATTTTTCTTCTTTTTCAATCTTTCTTTTTCTATTTTCTCCTTCAACGTATGTTGATCCTTCTTGGCTTCTCTTGGTGTCAGAAATTTCAACTTCATTTCATGTCCCTCATTCCTCAAATAAAGGGAACGTTCGTCAAGATTGAGCGTTTTAAAATGAACCCATGCCCATCTCAAAAGAAGATGACAAGAGTTCGTGGGAGCAATATCACATAATACTTCTGTCACAAATTGTCCTGTATTGAATTTGATCCTTGCTTGATTCGGATGAAAGCTTGTTGGTAACTTGAGTTTCTCCACCATTCTTTGGCTTACAACATTGTTGTCGCTTTCGTAAACGAATACAACTAAACATGGGTGGCCTTCGATTAAACACGTTGTTCTCTACTACCTTTTTCATAATCTTTTTCTTTACTTCCTTTTCTTTTTCTTCAATTTCCCTTCCTTCTGCACTTTATTTTTCTTCTTTTTCAATCTTTCTTTTTCTATTTTCTCCTTTTAACGTATGTTGATCCATCTTGGCTTCTCTTGGTGCCAGAAATTTCAACTTCATTTCATGTCCCTCATGCCTCAAATAAAGGGAACGTTCATCAAGATTGATCATTGTAAAATGAAGCCATGCCCATCTCAAAAGAAGATGACAAGAGTTCGTGGGAGCAATATCACATAATACTTCTTTCACACATTGTCTTGTACTGAATTTGATCCTTGCTTGGTTCTGATGAAAGGTTGTTGGTAATTTGAGTTTTTCACCAATCTTTGGCTTACAACATTGTTGTCGCTTTCGTAAACGAATGCAACTAAACATGCGTGGCCTTCGATTAAACACCTTGTTCTCTACTACCTTCTTCATAATCTTTTTCTTTACTTCCTTTTCTTTTTCTTCAATTTCCCTTCCTTCTGCACTTTATTTTTCTTCTTTTTCAATCTTTCTTTTTCTATTTTCTCCTTCAACGTATGTTGATCCTTCTTGGCTTCTCTTGGTGTCAGAAATTTCAACTTCATTTCATGTCCCTCATTCCTCAAATAAAGGGAACGTTCGTCAAGATTGAGCGTTTTAAAATGAACCCATGCCCATCTCAAAAGAAGATGACAAGAGTTCGTGGGAGCAATATCACATAATACTTCTGTCACACATTGTCCTGTATTGAATTTGATCCTTGCTTGATTCGGATGAAAGCTTGTTGGTAACTTGAGTTTCTCCACCAATCTTTGGCTTACAACATTGTTGTCGCTTTCGTAAACGAATACAACTAAACATGGGTGGCCTTCGATTAAACACGTTGTTCTCTACTACCATTTTCATAATCTTTTTCTTTACTTCCTTTTCTTTTTCTTCAATTTCCCTTCCTTCTGCACTTTATTTTTCTTCTTTTTCAATCTTTCTTTTTCTATTTTCTCCTTTTAACGTATGTTGATCCATCTTGGCTTCTCTTGGTGCCAGAAATTTCAACTTCATTTCATGTCCCTCATGCCTCAAATAAAGGGAACGTTCATCAAGATTGAGCATTGTAAAATGAAGCCATGCCCATCTCAAAAGAAGATGACTAGAGTTCGTGGGAGCAATATCACATAATACTTCTTTCACACATTGTCTTGTACTGAATTTGATCCTTGCTTGGTTCTGATGAAAGGTTGTTGGTAATTTGAGTTTTTCACCAATCTTTGGCTCACAACATTGTTGTCGCTTTCGTAAACGAATGCAACTCAACATGGGTGGCCTTCGATTAACCACCTTGTTCTCTACTACCTTTTTCATAATCTTTTTCTTTACTTCCTTTTCTTTTTCTTCAATTTCCCTTCCTTCTGCACTTTATTTTTCTTCCTTTTCAATCGTTCTTTTTCTATTTTCTCCTTCAACGTATGTTGATCCTTCTTGGCTTCTGTTGGTATCAGAAATTTCAAGTTCATTTCATTTCCCTCATGCCTCAAATAAAGGGAACGTTCATCAAGATTGAGCATAGTAAAATGAAGCCATGCCCATCTCAAAAGAAGATGACAAGGGTTCGTGGGAGCAATATCACATAATACTTCTTTCACACATTGTCTTGTACTGAATTTGATCCTTGCTTGATTCGGATGAAAGGTTGTTGGTAATTTGAGTTTTTCACCAATCTTTGGCTTACAACATTGTTGTCGCTTTCATAAAAGAATGCAACTAAACATGGGTGGCCTTCGATTAAACACCTTGTTCTCTACTACCTTCTCCATAATCTTTTTCTTTACTTCCTTTTCTTTTTCTTCAAATTCCCTTCCTTCTACAGTTTATATTTCTTCTTTTTCTATTCTTTCTTTTTCTATTTTCTCCTTCAACGTATGTTGATTTTTCTTGGCTTCTCTTGGTGTCAGAAATTTCTACTTCATTTCATGTTCCTCATGCCTCAAATAAAGGGAACGTTCATCAAGATTGAGCATTGTAAAATGAAGCCATGCCCATCTCAAAAGAAGATGACAAGAGTTCAAGGGAGCAATATCACATAATACTTCTTTCAAACATTGTCATGTACTGAATTTGATCCTTGCTTGATTCGGATGAAAGGTTGTTGGTAATTTGAGTTTTTCACCAATCTTTGGCTTACAACATTGTTGTCGCTTTCATAAAAGAATGCAACTAAACATGGGTGGCCTTCGATTAATCACCTTGTTCTCTACTACCTTTTTCATAATCTTTTTCTTTACTTCCTCTTCTTTTTCTTCAATTTCCCTTCCTTCTGCACTTTATTTTTCTTCTTTTTCAATCTTTCTTTTTCTATTTTCTCCTTCAACGTATGTTGATTTTTCTTGGCTTCTCTTGGTGTCAGAAATTTCAACTTCATTTCATGTTCCTCATGCCTCAAATAAAGGGAACGTTCATCAAGATTGAGCATTGTAAAATGAAGCCATGCCCAACTCAAAAGAAGATGACACGGGTTCGTGGGAGCAATATCACATAATACTTCTTTCACACATTGTCCTGTACTGAATTTGATCCTAATTGATTCGGATGAAATCTTGTTGGTAACTTGAGTTACTCCACCAATCTTTGGCTTACAACATTGTTGTCGCTTTCGTAAACGAATGCAACTAAACATGCGTGGCCTTCGATTAAACACCTTGTTTCTACTACCTTTTTCATAATCTTTTTCTTTACTTCCTTTTCTTTTTCTTCAATTTCCCTTCCTTATGCACTTTATTTTTCTTCATTTTCAATCTTTCTTTTTCTATTTTCTCCTTCAACGTATGTTGATCCTTCTTGGCTTCTCTTGGTGTCAGAAATTTCAACTTCATTTCATGTCCCTCATGCCTCAAATAAAGGGAACGTTCATCAAGATTGAGCATTGTAAAATGAAGCCATGCCCAACTCAAAAGAAGATGACACGGGTTCGTGGGAGCAATATCACATAATACTTCTTTCACACATTGTCCTGTACTGAATTTGATCCTTGCTTGATTCGGATGAAAGCTTGTTGGTAACTTGAGTTTCTCCACCAATCTTTGGCTTACAACATTGTTGTCGCTTTCGTAAATGAATCCAACTAAACATGCGTGGCCTTCGATTAAACACCTTGTTCTCTACTACCTTTTTCATAATCTTTTTCTTTACTTCCTCTTCTTTTTCTTCAATTTCCCTTCCTTCTGCACTTTATTTTTCTTCTTTTTTAATCTTTCTTTTTCTATTTTCTCCTTCAACGTATGTTGATCTTTTTCGGCTTCTCTTGGTGTCAGAAATTTCAACTTCATTTCATGTTCCTCATGCCTCAAATAAAGGGAACGTTCATCAAGATTGAGCATTGTAAAATGAAGCCATGGCCAACTCAAAAGAAGATGACATGGGTTCGTGGGAGCAATATCACATAATACTTCTTTCACACATTGGCCTGTACTGAATTTGATCCTTGCTTGATTCGGATGAAAGCTTGTTGGTAACTTGAGTTTCTCCACCAATCTTTGGCTTACAACATTGTTGTCGCTTTCGTAAACGAATGCAACTAAACATGGGTGGCCTTCGATTAAACACCTTGTTCTCTACTACCTTTTCCATAATCTTTTTCTTTACTTCCTTTTCTTTTTCTTCAATTTCCCTTCCTTCTTCAGTCTATTTTTCTTCTTTTTCCATTCTTTCTTTTTCTATTTTCTCCTTCAACGTATGTTGATCTTTCTTGGCTTCTCTTGGTGTCAGAAATTTCAACTTCATTTCATGTTCCTCATGCCTCAAATAAAGGGAACGTTCATCAAGATTGAGCATTGTAAAATGAAGCCATGGCCAACTCAAAAGAAGATGAAGATGACAAGGGTTCGTGGGAGCAATATCACATAATACTTCTTTCACACATTGGCCTGTACTGAATTTCATCCTTGCTTGATTCGGATGAAAGCTTGTTGGTAACTTGAGTTTCTCCACCAATCTTTGGCTTACAAAATTGTTGTCGCTTTCGTAAACGAATGCAACTAAACATGGGTGGCCTTCGATTAAACACCTTGTTCTCTACTACCTTTTTCATAATCTTTTTCTTTACTTCCTTTTCTTTTTCTTCAATTTCCCTTCCTTCTGCACTTTATTTTTCTTCTTTTTCAATCTTTCTTTTTCTATTTTCTCCTTCAACGTATGTTGATCCTTCTTGGCTTCTCTTGGTGTCAGAAATTTCAACTTCATTTCATGTCCCTCATGCCTCAAATAAAGGGAACGTTCATCAAGATTGAGCATTGTAAAATGAAGCCATGCCCAACTCAAAAGAAGATGACACGGGTTCGTGGGAACAATATCACATAATACTTCTTTCACACATTGTCCTCTACTGAATTTGATCCTTGCTTGATTCGGATGAAAGCTTGTTGGTAACTTGAGTTTCTCCACCAATCTTTGGCTTACAAAATTGTTGTCGCTTTCGTAAACGAATGCAACTAAATATGGGTGGCCTTCGATTAAACACCTTGTTCTCTACTACCTTTTTCATAATCTTTTTCTTTACTTCCTTTTCTTTTTCTTCAATTTCCCTTCCTTCTGCACTTTATTTTTCTTCTTTTTCAATCTTTCTTTTTCTATTTTCTCCTTCAACGTATGTTGATCCATCTTGGCTTCTCTTGGTGCCAGAAATTTCAACTTCATTTCATGTCCCTCATGCCTAAAATAAAGGGAACGTTCATCAAGATTGAGCATTGTAAAATGAAGCCATGCCCATCTCAAAAGAAGATAATAAGGGTTCGTGGGAGCAATATCACATAATACTTCTTTCACACATTGTCTTGTACTGAATTTGATCCTTGCTTGATTCGGATGAAAGGTGGTTGGTAATTTGAGTTTTTCACCAATCTTTGCTTACAACATTGTTGTCGCTTTCGTAAACGAATGCAACTAAACATGGGTGGCCTTCGATTAAACACCTTGTTCTCTACTACCTTTTCCATAATCTTTTTCTTTACTTCCTTTTCTTTTTCTTCAGTTTCCCTTCCTTCTGCAGTTTATTTTTCTTCTTTTTCAATCTTTCTTTTTCTATTTTCTCCTCCAACGTATGTTGATCCTTCTTGGCTTCTGTTGGTGTCAGAAATTTCAACTTCATTTCATTTCACTCATGCCTCAAATAAAGGGAACGTTCATCAAGATTGAGCATTGTAAAATGAAGCCATGCCCATCTCAAAAGAAGATGACAAGGGTTCGTGGGAGCAATATCACATTATACTTCTTTCACACATTGTCTTGTACTGAATTTGATCCTTGCTTGATTCGGATGAAAGGTTGTTGGTAATTTGAGTTTTTCACCAATCTTTGGCTTACAACATTGTTGTCGCTTTCATAAAAGAATGCAACTAAACATGGGTGGCCTTCGATTAAACACCTTGTTCTCTACTACCTTCTCCATAATCTTTTTCTTTACTTCCTTTTTGTTTTCTTCAATTTCCCTTCCTTCTAAAGTTTATATTTCTTCTTTTTCTATTCTTTCTTTTTCCATTTTCTCCTTCAACGTATGTTGATCCTTCTTGGCTTGTCTTGGTGTCATGAATTTCAACTTTATTTAATGTCCCTCATGCCTCAAATAAAGGGAACGTTCATCAAGATTGAGCATTGTAAAATGAAGCCATGCCCATCTCAAAAGAAGATGACAAGAGTTCAAGGGAGCAATATCACATAATACTTCTTTCACACATTGTCATGTACTGAATTTGATCCTTGCTTGATTCGGATGAAAGCTTGTTAGTAACTTGAGTTTCTCCACCAATCTTTGGCTTACAACATTGTTGTCGCTTTCGTAAACGAATGCAACTAAACATCGGTGGCCTTCGATTAAACACCTTGTTCTCTACTACCTTTTTCATAATCTTTTTCTTTACTTCCTCTTCTTTTTCTTCAATTTCCCTTCCTTCTGCACTTTATTTTTCTTCTTTTTCAATCTTTCTTTTTCTATTTTCTCCTTCAACGTATGTTGATCTTTCTTGGCTTCTCTTGGTGTCAGAAATTTCAACTTCATTTCATGTTCCTCATGCCTCAAATAAAGGGAACGTTCATCAAGATTGAGCATTGTAAAATGCAGCCATGGCCAACTCAAAAGAAGATGAAGATGACAAGGGTTCGTGGGAGCAATATCACATAATACTTCTTTCACACATTGGCCTGTACTGAATTTCATCCTTGCTTGATTCGGATGAAAGCTTGTTGGTAACTTGAGTTTCTCCACCAATCTTTGGCTTACAAAATTGTTGTCGCTTTCGTAAATGAATGCAACTAAACATGGGTGGCCTTCGATTAAACACCTTGTTCTCTACTACCTTTTTCATAATCTTTTTCTTTACTTCCTTTTCTTTTTCTTCAATTTCCCTTCCTTCTGCACTTTATTTTTCTTCTTTTTCAATCTTTCTTTTTCTATTTTCTCCTTCAACGTATGTTGATCCTTCTTGGCTTCTCTTGGTGTCAGAAATTTCAACTTCATTTCATGTCCCTCATGCCTCAAATAAAGGGAACGTTCATCAAGATTGAGCATTGTAAAATGAAGCCATGCCCAACTCAAAAGAAGATGACACGGGTTCGTGGGAGCAATATCACATAATACTTCTTTCACACATTGTCCTGTACTGAATTTGATCCTTGCTTGATTCGGATGAAAGCTTGTTGGTAACTTGAGTTTCTCCACCAATCTTTGGCTTACAACATTGTTGTCGCTTTCGTAAACGAATGCAACTAAACATGCGTGGCCTTCGATTAAACACCTTGTTCTCTACTACCTTTTTCATAATCTTTTTCTTTACTTCCTTTTCTTTTTCTTCAATTTCCCTTCCTTCTGCACTTTATTTTTCTTCTTTTTCAATCTTTCTTTTTCTATTTTCTCCTTCAACGTATGTTGATCCTTCTTGGCTTCTCTTGGTGTCAGAAATTTCAACTTTATTTCATGTCCCTCATTCCTAAAATAAAGGGAACGTTCATCAAGATTGAGCGTTTTAAAATGAACCCATGCCCATCTCAAAAGAAGATGACAAGAGTCCGTGGGAGTAATATCACATAATACTTCTTTCACACATTGTCCTGTACTGAATTTGATCCTTGCTTGATTCGGATGAAAGCTTGTTGGTAACTTGAGTTTCTCCACCAATCTTTGGCTTACAACATTGTTGTCGCTTTCGTAAACGAATGCAACTAAACATCGGTGGCCTTCGATTAAACACCTTGTTCTCTACTACCTTTTTCATAATCTTTTTCTTTACTTCCTCTTCTTTTTCTTCAATTTCGCTTCCTTCTGCACTTTATTTTTCTTCTTTTTCAATCTTTCTTTTTCTATTTTCTCCTTCAACGTATGTTGATCTTTCTTGGCTTCTCTTGGTGTCAGAAATTTCAACTTCATTTCATGTTCCTCATGCCTCAAATAAAGGGAACGTTCATCAAGATTGAGCATTGTAAAATGAAGCCATGGCCAACTCAAAAGAAGATGAAGATGACAAGGGTTCGTGGGAGCAATATCACATAATACTTCTTTCACACATTGGCCTGTACTGAATTTCATCCTTGCTTGATTCGGATGAGAGCTTGTTGGTAACTTGAGTTTCTCCACCAATCTTTGGCATACAACATTGTTGTCGCTTTCGTAAACGAATGCAACTAAACATGGGTGGCCTTCGGTTAAACACCTTGTTCTCTACTACCTTTTCCATAATCTTTTTCTTTACTTCCTTTTCGTTTTCTTCAATTTCCCTTCCTTCTATAGTTTATATTTCTTCTTTTTCTATTCTTTCTTTTTCCATTTTCTCCTTCAACGTATGTTGATCCTTCTTGGCTTTTCTTGGTGTCATGAATTTCAACTTTATTTAATGTCCCTCATGCCTCAAATAAAGGGAACGTTCATCAAGATTGAGCATTGTAAAATGAAGCCATGCCCATCTCAAAAGAAGATGACAAGAGTTCAAGGGAGCAATATCACATAATACTTCTTTCACACATTGTCATGTACTGAATTTGATCCTTGCTTCATTCGGATGAAAGCTTGTAGGTAACTTGAGTTTCTCCACCAATCTTTGGCTTACAAAATTGTTGTCGCTTTCGTAAACGAATGCAACTAAACATGGGTGGCCTTCGATTAAACACCTTGTTCTCTACTACCTTTTCCGTAATCTTTTTCTTTACTTCCTTTTCTTTTTCTTCAATTTCCCTTCCTTCAGCAGTTTATTTTTCTTCTTTTTCTATTCTTTCTTTTTCTATTTTCTCCTTCAACGTATGTTGATCCTTCTTGGCTTTTCCTTGTGTCATAAATTTCAACTTCATTTCATGTCCCTCATTCCTCAAATAAAGGGAACGTTCATCAAGATTGAGCGTTTTAAAATGAACCCATGCCCATCTCAAAAGAAGATGGCAAGAGTTCGTGGGAGCAATATCACATAATACTTCTTTCACACATTGTGTTGTACTGAATTTGATCCTTGCTTGATTCGGATGAAAGCTTGTTGGTAATTTGAGTTTTTCACCAATCTTTGGCTTACAACATTGTTGTCACTTTCACAAACGAATGCAACTAAACATGGGTGGCCTTCGATTAAACACCTTGTTTTCTACTACCTTTTCCATAATCTTTTTCTTTACTTCCTTTTCTTTTTCTTCAATTTCCCTTCCTTCTGCACTTTATTTTTCTTCTTTTTCAATCTTTCTTTTTCTATTTTCTCTTTCAACGTATGTTGATCCTTCTTGGCTTCTGTTGGTGTTAGAAATTTCAACTTCATTTCATGTCCCTCATGCCCCAAGTAAAGGGACCTTTCATCAAGATTGAGCGTTTTCAAATGAAGCCATGCCCATCTCAAAAGAAGATGACAAGAGTTCGTGGGAGCAATATCACATAATACTTCTTTCACACATTGTCCTGTACTGAATTTGATCCTTGCTTGATTCGGATGAAAGCTTGATGGTAACTTGAGTTTCTCCACCAATCTTTGGCTTACAACATTGTTGTCGCTTTCGTAAACGAATGCAACTAAACATGGGTGGCCTTCGATTAAACACCTTGTTCTCTACTACCTTTTCCATAATCTTTTTCTTTACTTCCTTTTCTTTTTCTTCAATTTCCCTTCCTTCTACAGTTTATTTTTCTTCTTTTTCTATTCTTTCTTTTTCTATTTTCTCCTTCAATGTATGTTGATCCTTCTTGGCTTGTCCTTGTGTCATAAATTTCAACTTCATTTCATGTCCCTCATTCCTCAAATAAAGGGAACGTTCATCAAGATTGAGCGTTTTAAAATGAACCCATGCCCATCTCAAAAGAAGATGACAAGAGTTCGTGGGAGCAATATCACATAATACTTCGTTCACACATTGTCCTGTACTGAATTTGATCCTTGCTTGATTCAGATGAAAGCTTGTTGGTAACTTGACTTTCTCCACCAATCTTTGGCTTACAACATTGTTGTCGCTTTCATAAACGAATGCAACTAAACATGGGTGGCGTTCGATTAAACACCTTGTTCTCTACTACCTTTTCCATAATCTTTTTCTTTACTTCCTTTTCTTTTTCTTCAATTTCCTTTCCTTCTGCAGTTTATTTTTCTTCTTTTTCTATTCTTTCTTTTTCTATTTTCTCCTTCAACGTTTGTTGATCCTTCTTGCCTTGTCCTTGTGTCATAAATTTCAACATCATTTCATGTCCCTCATTCCTCAAATAAAGGGAACGTTCATCAGGATTGAGCGTGTTAAAATGAACCCATGCCCATCTCAAAAGAAGATGACAAGAGTCCGTGGGAGTAATATCACATAATACTTCTTTCACACATTGTCCTGTACTGAATTTGATCCTTGCTTGATTCGGATGAAAGCTTGTTGGTAACTTGAGTTTCTCCACCAATTTTGGCTTACAACATTGTTGTCGCTTTCGTAAACGAATGCAACTAAACATCGGTGGCCTTCGATTAAACACCTTGTTCTCTACTACCTTTTTCATAATCTTTTTCTTTACTTCCTCTTCTTTTTCTTCAATTTCCCTTCCTTCTGCACTTTATTTTTCTTCTTTTTCAATCTTTCTTTTTCTATTTTCTCCTTCAACGTATGTTGATCTTTCTTGGCTTCTCTTGGTGTCAGAAATTTCAACTTCATTTCATGTTCCTCATGCCTCAAATAAAGGGAACGTTCATCAAGATTGAGCATTGTAAAATGAAGCCATGGCCAACTCAAAAGAAGATGAAGATGACAAGGGTTCGTGGGAGCAATATCACATAATACTTCTGTCACACATTGGCCTGTACTGAATTTCATCCTTGCTTGATTCGGATGAGAGCTTGTTGGTAACTTGAGTTTCTCCACCAATCTTTGGCATACAACATTGTTGTCGCTTTCGTAAACGAATGCAACTAAACATGGGTGGCGTTCGATTAAACACCTTGTTCTCTACTACCTTTTCCATAATCTTTTTCTTTACTTCCTTTTCGTTTTCTTCAATTTCCCTTCCTTCTACAGTTTATATTTCTTCTTTTTCTATTCTTTCTTTTTCTATTTTCTCTTTCAACGTATGTTGATCCTTCTTGGCTTCTGTTGGTGTTAGAAATTTCAACTTCATTTCATGTCCCTCATGCCCCAAGTAAAGGGACCTTTCATCAAGATTGAGCGTTTTCAAATGAAGCCATGCCCATCTCAAAAGAAGATGACAAGAGTTCGTGGGAGCAATATCACATAATACTTCTTTCACACATTGTCCTGTACTGAATTTGATCCTTGCTTGATTCGGATGAAAGCTTGATGGTAACTTGAGTTTCTTCACCAATCTTTGGCTTACAACATTGTTGTCGCTTTCGTAAACGAATGCAACTAAACATGGGTGGCCTTCGATTAAACACCTTGTTCTCTACTACCTTTTTCATAATCTTTTTCTTTACTTCCTTTTCTTTTTCTTCAATTTCCCTTCCTTCTGCACTCTATTTTTCTTCTTTTTCAATCTTTCTTTTTCTATTTTCTCCTTCAACGTATGTTGATCCTTCTTGGCTTCTTTTGGTGTCAGAAATTTCAACTTCATTTCATGTCCCTCATGCCTCAAATAAAGAGAACATTCATCAAGATTGAGCGTTTTAAAATCGACCCATGCCCATCTCAAAAGAAGATGACAAGAGTTCGTGGGAGCAATATCACATTATACTTCTTTCACACATTGTCCTGTACTGAATTTGATCATTGCTTGATTCGGATGAAAGCTTGTTGGTAACTTGAGTTTCTCCACCAATCTTTGGCTTACAACATTGTTGTCGCTTTCGTAAACGAATGCAACTAAACATGGGTGGCCCTCGATTAAACACCTTGTTCTCTACTACCTTTTCCATAATCTTTTTCTTTACTTCCTTTTCTTTTTCTTCAATTTCCCTTCCTTCTACAGTTTATTTTTCTTCTTTTTCTATTCTTTCTTTTCCTATTTTCTCCTTCAATGTATGTTGATCCTTCTTGGCTTGTCCTTGTGTCATAAATTTCAACTTCATTTCATGTCCCTCATTCCTCAAATAAAGGGAACGTTCATCAAGATTGAGCGTTTTAAAATGAACCCATGCCCATCTCAAAAGAAGATGACAAGAGTTCGTGGGAGCAATATCACATAATACTTCGTTCACACATTGTCCTGTACTGAATTTGATCCTTGCTTGATTCAGATGAAAGCTTGTTGGTAACTTGACTTTCTCCACCAATCTTTGGCTTACAACATTGTTGTCGCTTTCATAAACGAATGCAACTAAACATGGGTGGCGTTCGATTAAACACCTTGTTCTCTACTACCTTTTCCATAATCTTTTTCTTTACTTCCTTTTCTTTTTCTTCAATTTCCCTTCCTTCTGCAGTTTATTTTTCTTCTTTTTCTATTCTTTCTTTTTCTATTTTCTCCTTCAACGTATGTTGATCCTTCTTGCCTTGTCCTTGTGTCATAAATTTCAACATCATTTCATGTCCCTCATTCCTTAAATAAAGGGAACGTTCATCAGGATTGAGCGTGTTAAAATGAACCCATGCCCATCTCAAAAGAAGATGACAATTGTTCGTGGGAGCAATATCACATAATACTTCTTTCACACATTGTCCTGTACTGAATTTGATCCTTGCTTGATTCGGATGAAAGCTTGTAGGTAACTTGAGTTTCTCCACCAATCTTTGGCTTACAACATTGTTGTCGCTTTCGTAAACGAATGCTACTAAACATGGGTGGCCTTCGATTAAACACCTTGTTCTCTACTACCTTTTCCGTAATCTTTTTCTTTACTTCCTTTTCTTTTTGTTCAATTTCCCTTCCTTCAGCAATTTATTTTTCTTCTTTTTCTATTCTTTCTTTTTCTATTTTCTCCTTCAACGTATGTTGATCCTTCTTGGCTTTTCCTTGTGTCATAAATTTCAACTTCATTTCATGTCCCTCATTCCTCAAATAAAGGGAACGTTCATCAAGATTGAGCGTTTTAAAATGAACCCATGCCCATCTCAAAAGAAGATGACAAGAGTTCGTGGGAGCAATATCACATAGTACTTCTTTCACACATTGTGTTGTACTGAATTTGATCCTTGCTTGATTCGGATGAAAGCTTGTTGGTAATTTGAGTTTTTCACCAATCTTTGGCTTACAACATTGTTGTCACTTTCACAAACGAATGCAACTAAACATGGGTGGCCTTCGATTAAACACCTTGTTCTCTACTACCTTTTCCATAATCTTTTTCTTTACTTCCTTTTCTTTTTCTTCAATTTCCCTTCCTTCTGCACTTTATTTTTCTTCTTTTTAAATCTTTCTTTTTCTATTTTCTCTTTCAACGCATGTTGATCCTTCTTGGCTTCTGTTGGTGTTAGAAATTTCAACTTCATTTCATGTCCCTCATGCCCCAAATAAAGGGACCTTTCATCAAGATTGAGCGTTTTCAAATGAAGCCATGCCCATCTCAAAAGAAGATGACAAGAGTTCGTGGGAGCAATATCACATAATACTTCTTTCACACATTGTCCTGTACTGAATTTGATCCTTGCTTGATTCGGATGAAAGCTTGATGGTAACTTGAGTTTCTCCACCAATCTTTGGCTTACAACATTGTTGTCGCTTTCGTAAACGAATGCAACTAAACATGGGTGGTCTTCGATTAAACACCTTGTTCTCTACTACCTTTTTCATAATCTTTTTCTTTACTTCCTTTTCTTTTTCTTCAATTTCCCTTCCTTCTGCACTCTATTTTTCTTCTTTTTCAATCTTTCTTTTTCTATTTTCTCCTTCAACGTATGTTGATCCTTCTTGGCTTCTTTTGGTGTCAGAAATTTCAACTTCATTTCATGTCCCTCACGCCACAAATAAAGAGAACATTCATCAAGATTGAGCGTTTTAAAATCGACCCATGCCCATCTCAAAAGAAGATGACAAGAGTTCGTGGGAGCAGTATCACATTATACTTCTTTCACACATTGTCCTGTACTGAATTTGATCCTTGCTTGATTCGGATGAAAGCTTGTTGGTAACTTGAGTTTCTCCACCAATCTTTGGCTTACAACATTGTTGTCGCTTTCGTAAACGAATGCAACTAAACATGGGTGGCCTTCGATTAAACACCTTGTTCTCTACTACCTTTTCCATAATCTTTTTCTTTACTTCCTTTTCTTTTTCTTCAATTTCCCTTCCTTCTACAGTTTATTTTTCTTCTTTTTCTATTCTTTCTTTTTCTATTTTCTCCTTCAACGTATGTTGATCCTTCTTGGCTTCTGTTGGTGTCAGAAATTTCAAGTTCATTTCATTTCCCTCATGCCTCAAATAAAGGGAACGTTCATCAAGATTGAGCATTGTAAAATGAAGCCATGCCCATCTCAAAAGAAGATGACAAGGGTTCGTGGGAGCAATATCACATAATACTTCTTTCACTCATTGTCTTGTACTGAATTTGATCCTTGCTTGATTCGGATGAAAGGTTGTTGGTAATTTGAGTTTTTCACCAATCTTTGGCTTACAACATTGTTGTCGCTTTCATAAAAGAATGCAACTAAACATGGGTGGCCTTCGATTAAACACCTTGTTCTCTACTACCTTCTCCATAATCTTTTTCTTTACTTCGTTTTCTTTTTCTTCAAATTCCCTTCCTTCTACAGTTTATATTTCTTCTTTTTCTATTCTTTCTTTTTCTATTTTCTCCTTCAACGTATGTTGATCCTTCTTGGCTTGTCTTGGTGTCTGAATTTCAACTTTATTTCATGTCCCTCATGCCTCAAATAAAGGGAACGTTCATCAAGATTGAGCATTGTAAAATGAAGCCATGCCCATCTCAAAAGAAGATGACAAGAGTTCAAGGGAGCAATATCACATAATACTTCTTTCAAACATTGTCATGTACTGAATTTGATCCTTGCTTGATTCAGATGAAAGGTTGTTGGTAATTTGAGTTTTTCACCAATCTTTGGCTTACAACATTGTTGTCGCTTTCATAAAAGAATGCAACTAAACATGGGTGGCCTTCGATTAAACACCTTGTTCTCTACTACCTTTTTCATAATCTTTTTCTTTACTTCCTCTTGTTTTTCTTTAATTTCCCTTCCTTCTGCACTTTATTTTTCTTCTTTTTCAATCTTTCTTTTTCTATTTTCTCCTTCAACGTATGTTGATCTTTCTTGGCTTCTCTTGGTGTCAGAAATTTCAACTTCATTTCATGTTCCTCATGCCTCAAATAAAGGGAACGTTCATCAAGATTGAGCATTGTAAAATGAAGCCACGCCCAACTCAAAAGAAGATGACACGGGTTCGTGGGAGCAATATCACATAATACTTCTTTCACACAATGTCCTGTACTGAATTTGATCCTAATTGATTCGGATGAAATCTTGTTGGTAACTTGAGTTTCTTCACCAATCTTTGGCTTACAACATTGTTGTCGCTTTCGTAAACGAATGCAACTAAACATGCGTGGCCTTCGATTAAACACCTTGTTCTCTACTACCTTTTTCATAATCTTTTTCTTTACTTCCTTTTCTTTTTCTTCAATTTCCCTTCCTTCTGCACTTTATTTTTTTTCTTTTTCAATCTTTCTTTTTCTATTTTCTCCTTCAACGTATGTTGATCCTTCTTGGCTTCTCTTGGTGTCAGAAATTTCAACTTCATTTCATGTCCCTCATGCCTCAAATAAAGGGAACGTTCATCAAGATTGAGCATTGTAAAATGAAGCCATGCCCAACTCAAAAGAAGATGACACGGGTTCGTGGGAGCAATATCACATAATACTTCTTTCACACATTGTCCTGTACTGAATTTGATCCTTGCTTGATTCGGATGAAAGCTTGTTGGTAACTTGAGTTTCTCCACCAATCTTTGGCTTACAACATTGTTGTCGCTTTCGTAAACGAATGCAACTAAACATGCGTGGCCTTCGATTAAACACCTTGTTCTCTACTACCTTTTTTATAATCTTTTTCTTTACTTCCTTTTCTTTTTCTTCAATTTCCCTTCCTTCTGCACTTTATTTTTCTTCTTTTTCAATATTTCTTTTTCTATTTTCTCCTTCAACGTATGTTGATCCTTCTTGGCTTCTCTTGGGGTCAAAAATTTCAACTTTATTTCATGTCCCTCATTCCTAAAATAAAGGGAACGTTCATCAAGATTGAGCGTTTTAAAATGAACCCATGCCCATCTCAAAAGAAGATGACAAGAGTCCGTGGGAGTAATATCACATAATACTTCTTTCACACATTGTCCTGTACTGAATTTGATCCTTGCTTGATTCGGATGAAAGCTTGTTGGTAACTTGAGTTTCTCCACCAATCTTTGGCTTACAACATTATTGTCGCTTTCGTAAACGAATGCAACTAAACATCGGTGGCCTTCGATTAAACACCTTGTTCTCTACTACCTTTTTCATAATCTTTTTCTTTACTTCCTCTTCTTTTTCTATTTTCTCCTTCAACGTATGTTGATCCTTCTTGGCTTCTCTTGGTGTCAGAAATTTCAACTTCATTTCATGTCCCTCATGCCTCAAATAAAGGGAACGTTCATCAAGATTGAGCATTGTAAAATGAAGCCATGCCCAACTCAAAAGAAGATGACACGGGTTCGTGGGAGCAATATCACATAATACTTCTTTCACACATTGTCCTGTACTGAATTTGATCCTTGCTTGATTCGGATGAAAGCTTGTTGGTAACTTGAGTTTCTCCACCAATCTTTGGCTTACAACATTGTTGTCGCTTTCGTAAACGAATGCAACTAAACATGCGTGGCCTTCGATTAAACACCTTGTTCTCTACTACCTTTTTTATAATCTTTTTCTTTACTTCCTTTTCTTTTTCTTCAATTTCCCTTCCTTCTGCACTTTATTTTTCTTCTTTTTCAATCTTTCTTTTTCTATTTTCTCCTTCAACGTATGTTGATCCTTCTTGGCTTCTCTTGGGGTCAGAAATTTCAACTTTATTTCATGTCCCTCATTCCTAAAATAAAGGGAACGTTCATCAAGATTGAGCGTTTTAAAATGAACCCATGCCCATCTCAAAAGAAGATGACAAGAGTCCGTGGGAGTAATATCACATAATACTTCTTTCACACATTGTCCTGTATTGAATTTGATCCTTGCTTGATTCGGATGAAAGCTTGTTGGTAACTTGAGTTTCTCCACCAATCTTTGGCTTACAACAATATTGTCGCTTTCGTAAACGAATGCAACTAAACATCGGTGGCCTTCGATTAAACACCTTGTTCTCTACTACCTTTTTCATAATCTTTTTCTTTACTTCCTCTTCTTTTTCTTCAATTTCCCTTCCTTCTGCACTTTATTTTTCTTCTTTTTCAATCTTTCTTTTTCTATTTTCTCCTTCAACGTATGTTGATCTTTCTCGGCTTCTCTTGGTGTCAGAAATTTCAACTTCATTTCATGTTCCTCATGCCTCAAATAAAGGGAACGTTCATCAAGATTGAGCATTGTAAAATGAAGCCATGCCCAACTCAAAAGAAGATGACAAGGGTTCGTGGGAGCAATATCACATAATACTTCTTTCACACATTGTCCTGTACTGAATTTGATCCTAATTGATTCGGATGAAATCTTGTTGGTAACTTGAGTTTCTCCACCAATCTTTGGCTTACAACATTGTTGTCGCTTTCGTAAACGAATGCAACTAAACATGTGTGGCCTTCGATTAAACACCTTGTTCTCTACTACCTTTTTCATAATCTTTTTCTTTACTTCCTCTTCTTTTTCTTCAATTTCCCTTCCTTCTGCACTTTATTTTTCTTCTTTTTCAATCTTTCTTTTTCTATTTTCTCCTTCAACGTATGTTGATCATTCTTGGCTTCTCTTGGTGTCAGAAATTTCAACTTCATTTCATGTCCCTCATGCCTCAAATAAAGGGAACGTTCATCAAGATTGAGCATTTTAAATGAAGCCATGCCCAACTCAAAAGAAGATGACACGGGTTCGTGGGAGCAATATCACATAATACTTCTTTCACACATTGTCCTGTACTGAATTTGATCCTTGCTTGATTCGGATGAAAGCTTGTTGGTAACTTGAGTTTCTCCACCAATCTTTGGCTTACAACATTGTTGTCGCTTTCGTAAACGAATGCAACTAAACATGTGTGGCCTTCGATTAAACACCTTGTTCTCTACTACCTTTTTTATAATCTTTTTCTTTACTTCCTTTTCTTTTTCTTCAATTTCCCTTCCTTCTGCACTTTATTTTTCAGCTTTTTCAATCTTTCTTTTTCTATTTTCTCCTTCAACGTATGTTGATCCTTCTTGGCTTCTCTTGGTGTCAGAAATTTCAACTTTATTTCATGTCCCTCATTCCTAAAATAAAGGGAACGTTCATCAAGATTGAGCGTTTTAAAATGAACCCATGCCCATCTCAAAAGAAGATGACAAGAGTCCGTGGGAGTAATATCACATAATACTTCTTTCACACATTGTCCTGTACTGAATTTGATCCTTGCTTGATTCGGATGAAAGCTTGTTGGTAACTTGAGTTTCTCCACCAATCTTTGGCTTACAACATTATTGTCGCTTTCGTAAACGAATGCAACTAAACATCGGTGGCCTTCGATTAAACACCTTGTTCTCTACTACCTTTTTCATAATCTTTTTCTTTACTTCCTCTTCTTTTTCTTCAATTTCCCTTCCTTCTGCACTTTATTTTTCTTCTTTTTCAATCTTTCTTTTTCTATTTTCTCCTTCAACGTATGTTGATCTTTCTCGGCTTCTCTTGGTGTCAGAAATTTCAACTTCATTTCATGTTCCTCATGCCTCAAATAAAGGGAACGTTCATCAAGATTGAGCATTGTAAAATGAAGCCATGCCCAACTCAAAAGAAGATGACAAGGGTTCGTGGGAGCAATATCACATAATACTTCTTTCACACATTGTCCTGTACTGAATTTGATCCTAATTGATTCGGATGAAATCTTGTTGGTAACTTGAGTTTCTCCACCAATCTTTGGCTTACAACATTGTTGTCGCTTTCGTAAACGAATGCAACTAAACATGCGTGGCCTTCGATTAAACACCTTGTTCTCTACTACCTTTTTTATAATCTTTTTCTTTACTTCCTTTTCTTTTTCTTCAATTTCCCTTCCTTCTGCACTTTATTTTTCAGCTTTTTCAATCTTTCTTTTTCTATTTTCTCCTTCAACGTATGTTGATCCTTCTTGGCTTCTCTTGGTGTCAGAAATTTCAACTTTATTTCATGTCCCTCATTCCTAAAATAAAGGGAACGTTCATCAAGATTGAGCGTTTTAAAATGAACCCATGCCCATCTCAAAAGAAGATGACAAGAGTCCGTGGGAGTAATATCACATAATACTTCTTTCACACATTGTCCTGTACTGAATTTGATCCTTGCTTGATTCGGATGAAAGCTTGTTGGTAACTTGAGTTTCTCCACCAATCTTTGGCTTACAACATTGTTGTCGCTTTCGTAAACGAATGCAACTAAACATCGGTGGCCTTCGATTAATCACCTTGTTCTCTACTACCTTTTTCATAATCTTTTTCTTTACTTCCTCTTCTTTTTCTTCAATTTCCCTTCCTTCTGCACTTTATTTTTCTTCTTTTTCAATCTTTCTTTTTCTATTTTCTCCTTCAACGTATGTTGATCTTTCTCGGCTTCTCTTGGTGTCAGAAATTTCAACTTCATTTCATGTTCCTCATGCCTCAAATAAAGGGAACGTTCATCAAGATTGAGCATTGTAAAATGAAGCCATGCCCAACTCAAAAGAAGATGACAAGGGTTCGTGGGAGCAATATCACATAATACTTCTATCACACATTGGCCTGTACTGAATTTGATCCTTGCTTGATTCGGATGAAAGCTTGTTGGTAACTTGAGTTTCTCCACCAATCTTTGGCTTACAACATTGTTGTCGCTTTCGTAAACGAATGCAACTCAACATGGGTGGCCTTCGATTAAACACCTTGTTCTCTACTACCTTTTCCATAATCTTTTTCTTTACTTCCTTTTCTTTTTCTTCAATTTCCCTTCCTTCTTCAGTCTATTTTTCTTCTTTTTCCATTCTTTCTTTTTCTATTTTCTCCTTCAACGTATGTTGATCCTTCTTGGCTTGTCCTTGTGTCATAAATTTCAACATCATTTCATGTCCCTCATTCCTCAAATAAAGGGAACGTTCATCAAGATTGAGCGTGTTAAAATGAACCCATGCCCATCTCAAAAGATGATGACAATAGTTCGTGGGAGCAATATCACATAATACTTCTTTCACACATTGTCCTGTACTGAATTTGATCCTTGCTTGATTCGGATGAAAGCTTGTAGGTAACTTGAGTTTCTCCACCAATCTTTGGCTTACAAAATTGTTGTCGCTTTCGTAAACGAATGCAACTAAATATGGGTGGCCTTCGATTAAACACCTTGTTCTCTACTACCTTTTTCATAATCTTTTTCTTTACTTCCTTTTCTTTTTCTTCAATTTCCCTTCCTTCTGCACTTTATTTTTCTTCTTTTCCAATCTTTCTTTTTCTATTTTCTCCTTCAACGTATGTTGATCCTTCTTGGCTTCTCTTGGTGTCAGAAATTTCAACTTCATTTCATGTCCCTCATTCCTCAAATAAAGGGAACGTTCATCAAGATTGAGCGTTTTAAAATGAACCCATGCCCAGCTCAAAAGAAGATGACAAGAGTCCGTGGGAGTAATATCACATAATACTTCTTTCACACATTGTCCTGTACTGAATTTGATCCTTGCTTGATTCGGATGAAAGCTTGTAGGTAACTTGAGTTTCTCCACCAATCTTTGGCTTACAACATTGTTGTCGCTTTCGTAAGCGAATGCAACTAAACATGGGTGGCCTTCGATTAAACACCTTGTTCTCTACTACCTTTTTCATAATCTTTTTCTTTACTTCGTTTTCTTTTTCTTCAATTTCCCTTCCTTCTGCACTTTATTTTTCTTCTTTTTCAATCTTTCTTTTTCTATTTTCTCCTTCAACGTATGTTGATCCTTCTTGGCTTCTCTTGGTGTCAGAAATTTCAACTTCATTTCAAGTTCCTCATGCCTCAAATAAAGGGAACGTTCATCAAGATTGAGCATTGTAAAATGAAGCCATGCCCAACTCAAAAGAAGATGACAAGGGTTCGTGGGAGCAATATCACATAATACTTCTTTCACACATTGGCCTGTACTGAATTTGATCCTTGCTTGATTCGGATGAAAGCTTGTTGGTAACTTGAGTTTCTCCACCAATCTTTGGCTTACAACATTGTTGTCGCTTTCGTAAACGAATGCAACTAAACATGGGTGGCCTTCGATTAAACACCTTGTTCTCTACTACCTTTTCCATAATCTTTTTCTTTACTTCCTTTTCTTTTTCTTCAATTTCCCTTCCTTCTTCAGTGTATTTTTCTTCTTTTTCCATTCTTTCTTTTTCTATTTTCTCCTTCAACGTATGTTTATCCTTCTTGGCTTGTCCTTGTGTCATAAATTTCAACGTCATTTCATGTCCCTCATTCCTCAAATAAAGGGAACGTTCATCAAGATTGAGCGTTTTAAAATCAACCCATGCCCATCTCAAAAGAAGATGACAAGAGGCCGTGGGAGTAATATCACATAATACTTCTTTCACACATTGTCCTGTACTGAATTTGATCCTTGCTTGATTCGGATGAAAGCTTGTAGGTAACTTGAGTTTCTCCACCAATCTTTGGCTTACAACATTGTTGTCGCTTTCGTAAGCGAATGCAACTAAACATGGGTGGCCTTCGATTAAACACCTTGTTCTCTACTACCTTTTTCATAATCTTTTTCTTTACTTCCTTTTCTTTTTCTTCAATTTCCCTTCCTTCAGCAATTTATTTTTCTTCTTTTTCTATTCTTTCTTTTTCTATTTTCTCCTTCAACGTATGTTGATCCTTCTTGGCTTTTCCTTGTGTCATAAATTTCAACTTCATTTCATGTCCCTCATTCCTCAAATAAAGGGAACGTTCATCAAGATTGAGCGTTTTAAAATGAACCCATGCCCATCTCAAAAGAAGATGACAAGAGTTCGTGGGAGCAATATCACATAGTACTTCTTTCACACATTGTGTTGTACTGAATTTGATCCTTGCTTGATTCGGATGAAAGCTTGTTGGTAATTTGAGTTTTTCACCAATCTTTGGCTTACAACATTGTTGTCACTTTCACAAACGAATGCAACTAAACATGGGTGGCCTTCGATTAAACACCTTGTTCTCTACTACCTTTTCCATAATCTTTTTCTTTACTTCCTTTTCTTTTTCTTCAATTTCCCTTCCTTCTGCACTTTATTTTTCTTCTTTTTAAATCTTTCTTTTTCTATTTTCTCTTTCAACGCATGTTGATCCTTCTTGGCTTCTGTTGGTGTTAGAAATTTCAACTTCATTTCATGTCCCTCATGCCCCAAATAAAGGGACCTTTCATCAAGATTGAGCGTTTTCAAATGAAGCCATGCCCATCTCAAAAGAAGATGACAAGAGTTCGTGGGAGCAATATCACATAATACTTCTTTCACACATTGTCCTGTACTGAATTTGATCCTTGCTTGATTCGGATGAAAGCTTGATGGTAACTTGAGTTTCTCCACCAATCTTTGGCTTACAACATTGTTGTCGCTTTCGTAAACGAATGCAACTAAACATGGGTGGTCTTCGATTAAACACCTTGTTCTCTACTACCTTTTTCATAATCTTTTTCTTTACTTCCTTTTCTTTTTCTTCAATTTCCCTTCCTTCTGCACTCTATTTTTCTTCTTTTTCAATCTTTCTTTTTCTATTTTCTCCTTCAACGTATGTTGATCCTTCTTGGCTTCTTTTGGTGTCAGAAATTTCAACTTCATTTCATGTCCCTCACGCCACAAATAAAGAGAACATTCATCAAGATTGAGCGTTTTAAAATCGACCCATGCCCATCTCAAAAGAAGATGACAAGAGTTCGTGGGAGCAGTATCACATTATACTTCTTTCACACATTGTCCTGTACTGAATTTGATCCTTGCTTGATTCGGATGAAAGCTTGTTGGTAACTTGAGTTTCTCCACCAATCTTTGGCTTACAACATTGTTGTCGCTTTCGTAAACGAATGCAACTAAACATGGGTGGCCTTCGATTAAACACCTTGTTCTCTACTACCTTTTCCATAATCTTTTTCTTTACTTCCTTTTCTTTTTCTTCAATTTCCCTTCCTTCTACAGTTTATTTTTCTTCTTTTTCTATTCTTTCTTTTTCTATTTTCTCCTTCAACGTATGTTGATCCTTCTTGGCTTCTGTTGGTGTCAGAAATTTCAAGTTCATTTCATTTCCCTCATGCCTCAAATAAAGGGAACGTTCATCAAGATTGAGCATTGTAAAATGAAGCCATGCCCATCTCAAAAGAAGATGACAAGGGTTCGTGGGAGCAATATCACATAATACTTCTTTCACTCATTGTCTTGTACTGAATTTGATCCTTGCTTGATTCGGATGAAAGGTTGTTGGTAATTTGAGTTTTTCACCAATCTTTGGCTTACAACATTGTTGTCGCTTTCATAAAAGAATGCAACTAAACATGGGTGGCCTTCGATTAAACACCTTGTTCTCTACTACCTTCTCCATAATCTTTTTCTTTACTTCGTTTTCTTTTTCTTCAAATTCCCTTCCTTCTACAGTTTATATTTCTTCTTTTTCTATTCTTTCTTTTTCTATTTTCTCCTTCAACGTATGTTGATCCTTCTTGGCTTGTCTTGGTGTCTGAATTTCAACTTTATTTCATGTCCCTCATGCCTCAAATAAAGGGAACGTTCATCAAGATTGAGCATTGTAAAATGAAGCCATGCCCATCTCAAAAGAAGATGACAAGAGTTCAAGGGAGCAATATCACATAATACTTCTTTCAAACATTGTCATGTACTGAATTTGATCCTTGCTTGATTCAGATGAAAGGTTGTTGGTAATTTGAGTTTTTCACCAATCTTTGGCTTACAACATTGTTGTCGCTTTCATAAAAGAATGCAACTAAACATGGGTGGCCTTCGATTAAACACCTTGTTCTCTACTACCTTTTTCATAATCTTTTTCTTTACTTCCTCTTGTTTTTCTTTAATTTCCCTTCCTTCTGCACTTTATTTTTCTTCTTTTTCAATCTTTCTTTTTCTATTTTCTCCTTCAACGTATGTTGATCTTTCTTGGCTTCTCTTGGTGTCAGAAATTTCAACTTCATTTCATGTTCCTCATGCCTCAAATAAAGGGAACGTTCATCAAGATTGAGCATTGTAAAATGAAGCCACGCCCAACTCAAAAGAAGATGACACGGGTTCGTGGGAGCAATATCACATAATACTTCTTTCACACAATGTCCTGTACTGAATTTGATCCTAATTGATTCGGATGAAATCTTGTTGGTAACTTGAGTTTCTTCACCAATCTTTGGCTTACAACATTGTTGTCGCTTTCGTAAACGAATGCAACTAAACATGCGTGGCCTTCGATTAAACACCTTGTTCTCTACTACCTTTTTCATAATCTTTTTCTTTACTTCCTTTTCTTTTTCTTCAATTTCCCTTCCTTCTGCACTTTATTTTTTTTCTTTTTCAATCTTTCTTTTTCTATTTTCTCCTTCAACGTATGTTGATCCTTCTTGGCTTCTCTTGGTGTCAGAAATTTCAACTTCATTTCATGTCCCTCATGCCTCAAATAAAGGGAACGTTCATCAAGATTGAGCATTGTAAAATGAAGCCATGCCCAACTCAAAAGAAGATGACACGGGTTCGTGGGAGCAATATCACATAATACTTCTTTCACACATTGTCCTGTACTGAATTTGATCCTTGCTTGATTCGGATGAAAGCTTGTTGGTAACTTGAGTTTCTCCACCAATCTTTGGCTTACAACATTGTTGTCGCTTTCGTAAACGAATGCAACTAAACATGCGTGGCCTTCGATTAAACACCTTGTTCTCTACTACCTTTTTTATAATCTTTTTCTTTACTTCCTTTTCTTTTTCTTCAATTTCCCTTCCTTCTGCACTTTATTTTTCTTCTTTTTCAATATTTCTTTTTCTATTTTCTCCTTCAACGTATGTTGATCCTTCTTGGCTTCTCTTGGGGTCAAAAATTTCAACTTTATTTCATGTCCCTCATTCCTAAAATAAAGGGAACGTTCATCAAGATTGAGCGTTTTAAAATGAACCCATGCCCATCTCAAAAGAAGATGACAAGAGTCCGTGGGAGTAATATCACATAATACTTCTTTCACACATTGTCCTGTACTGAATTTGATCCTTGCTTGATTCGGATGAAAGCTTGTTGGTAACTTGAGTTTCTCCACCAATCTTTGGCTTACAACATTATTGTCGCTTTCGTAAACGAATGCAACTAAACATCGGTGGCCTTCGATTAAACACCTTGTTCTCTACTACCTTTTTCATAATCTTTTTCTTTACTTCCTCTTCTTTTTCTATTTTCTCCTTCAACGTATGTTGATCCTTCTTGGCTTCTCTTGGTGTCAGAAATTTCAACTTCATTTCATGTCCCTCATGCCTCAAATAAAGGGAACGTTCATCAAGATTGAGCATTGTAAAATGAAGCCATGCCCAACTCAAAAGAAGATGACACGGGTTCGTGGGAGCAATATCACATAATACTTCTTTCACACATTGTCCTGTACTGAATTTGATCCTTGCTTGATTCGGATGAAAGCTTGTTGGTAACTTGAGTTTCTCCACCAATCTTTGGCTTACAACATTGTTGTCGCTTTCGTAAACGAATGCAACTAAACATGCGTGGCCTTCGATTAAACACCTTGTTCTCTACTACCTTTTTTATAATCTTTTTCTTTACTTCCTTTTCTTTTTCTTCAATTTCCCTTCCTTCTGCACTTTATTTTTCTTCTTTTTCAATCTTTCTTTTTCTATTTTCTCCTTCAACGTATGTTGATCCTTCTTGGCTTCTCTTGGGGTCAGAAATTTCAACTTTATTTCATGTCCCTCATTCCTAAAATAAAGGGAACGTTCATCAAGATTGAGCGTTTTAAAATGAACCCATGCCCATCTCAAAAGAAGATGACAAGAGTCCGTGGGAGTAATATCACATAATACTTCTTTCACACATTGTCCTGTATTGAATTTGATCCTTGCTTGATTCGGATGAAAGCTTGTTGGTAACTTGAGTTTCTCCACCAATCTTTGGCTTACAACAATATTGTCGCTTTCGTAAACGAATGCAACTAAACATCGGTGGCCTTCGATTAAACACCTTGTTCTCTACTACCTTTTTCATAATCTTTTTCTTTACTTCCTCTTCTTTTTCTTCAATTTCCCTTCCTTCTGCACTTTATTTTTCTTCTTTTTCAATCTTTCTTTTTCTATTTTCTCCTTCAACGTATGTTGATCTTTCTCGGCTTCTCTTGGTGTCAGAAATTTCAACTTCATTTCATGTTCCTCATGCCTCAAATAAAGGGAACGTTCATCAAGATTGAGCATTGTAAAATGAAGCCATGCCCAACTCAAAAGAAGATGACAAGGGTTCGTGGGAGCAATATCACATAATACTTCTTTCACACATTGTCCTGTACTGAATTTGATCCTAATTGATTCGGATGAAATCTTGTTGGTAACTTGAGTTTCTCCACCAATCTTTGGCTTACAACATTGTTGTCGCTTTCGTAAACGAATGCAACTAAACATGTGTGGCCTTCGATTAAACACCTTGTTCTCTACTACCTTTTTCATAATCTTTTTCTTTACTTCCTCTTCTTTTTCTTCAATTTCCCTTCCTTCTGCACTTTATTTTTCTTCTTTTTCAATCTTTCTTTTTCTATTTTCTCCTTCAACGTATGTTGATCATTCTTGGCTTCTCTTGGTGTCAGAAATTTCAACTTCATTTCATGTCCCTCATGCCTCAAATAAAGGGAACGTTCATCAAGATTGAGCATTTTAAATGAAGCCATGCCCAACTCAAAAGAAGATGACACGGGTTCGTGGGAGCAATATCACATAATACTTCTTTCACACATTGTCCTGTACTGAATTTGATCCTTGCTTGATTCGGATGAAAGCTTGTTGGTAACTTGAGTTTCTCCACCAATCTTTGGCTTACAACATTGTTGTCGCTTTCGTAAACGAATGCAACTAAACATGTGTGGCCTTCGATTAAACACCTTGTTCTCTACTACCTTTTTTATAATCTTTTTCTTTACTTCCTTTTCTTTTTCTTCAATTTCCCTTCCTTCTGCACTTTATTTTTCAGCTTTTTCAATCTTTCTTTTTCTATTTTCTCCTTCAACGTATGTTGATCCTTCTTGGCTTCTCTTGGTGTCAGAAATTTCAACTTTATTTCATGTCCCTCATTCCTAAAATAAAGGGAACGTTCATCAAGATTGAGCGTTTTAAAATGAACCCATGCCCATCTCAAAAGAAGATGACAAGAGTCCGTGGGAGTAATATCACATAATACTTCTTTCACACATTGTCCTGTACTGAATTTGATCCTTGCTTGATTCGGATGAAAGCTTGTTGGTAACTTGAGTTTCTCCACCAATCTTTGGCTTACAACATTATTGTCGCTTTCGTAAACGAATGCAACTAAACATCGGTGGCCTTCGATTAAACACCTTGTTCTCTACTACCTTTTTCATAATCTTTTTCTTTACTTCCTCTTCTTTTTCTTCAATTTCCCTTCCTTCTGCACTTTATTTTTCTTCTTTTTCAATCTTTCTTTTTCTATTTTCTCCTTCAACGTATGTTGATCTTTCTCGGCTTCTCTTGGTGTCAGAAATTTCAACTTCATTTCATGTTCCTCATGCCTCAAATAAAGGGAACGTTCATCAAGATTGAGCATTGTAAAATGAAGCCATGCCCAACTCAAAAGAAGATGACAAGGGTTCGTGGGAGCAATATTACATAATACTTCTTTCACACATTGTCCTGTACTGAATTTGATCCTAATTGATTCGGATGAAATCTTGTTGGTAACTTGAGTTTCTCCACCAATCTTTGGCTTACAACATTGTTGTCGCTTTCGTAAACGAATGCAACTAAACATGCGTGGCCTTCGATTAAACACCTTGTTCTCTACTACCTTTTTTATAATCTTTTTCTTTACTTCCTTTTCTTTTTCTTCAATTTCCCTTCCTTCTGCACTTTATTTTTCAGCTTTTTCAATCTTTCTTTTTCTATTTTCTCCTTCAACGTATGTTGATCCTTCTTGGCTTCTCTTGGTGTCAGAAATTTCAACTTTATTTCATGTCCCTCATTCCTAAAATAAAGGGAACGTTCATCAAGATTGAGCGTTTTAAAATGAACCCATGCCCATCTCAAAAGAAGATGACAAGAGTCCGTGGGAGTAATATCACATAATACTTCTTTCACACATTGTCCTGTACTGAATTTGATCCTTGCTTGATTCGGATGAAAGCTTGTTGGTAACTTGAGTTTCTCCACCAATCTTTGGCTTACAACATTGTTGTCGCTTTCGTAAACGAATGCAACTAAACATCGGTGGCCTTCGATTAATCACCTTGTTCTCTACTACCTTTTTCATAATCTTTTTCTTTACTTCCTCTTCTTTTTCTTCAATTTCCCTTCCTTCTGCACTTTATTTTTCTTCTTTTTCAATCTTTCTTTTTCTATTTTCTCCTTCAACGTATGTTGATCTTTCTCGGCTTCTCTTGGTGTCAGAAATTTCAACTTCATTTCATGTTCCTCATGCCTCAAATAAAGGGAACGTTCATCAAGATTGAGCATTGTAAAATGAAGCCATGCCCAACTCAAAAGAAGATGACAAGGGTTCGTGGGAGCAATATCACATAATACTTCTATCACACATTGGCCTGTACTGAATTTGATCCTTGCTTGATTCGGATGAAAGCTTGTTGGTAACTTGAGTTTCTCCACCAATCTTTGGCTTACAACATTGTTGTCGCTTTCGTAAACGAATGCAACTCAACATGGGTGGCCTTCGATTAAACACCTTGTTCTCTACTACCTTTTCCATAATCTTTTTCTTTACTTCCTTTTCTTTTTCTTCAATTTCCCTTCCTTCTTCAGTCTATTTTTCTTCTTTTTCCATTCTTTCTTTTTCTATTTTCTCCTTCAACGTATGTTGATCCTTCTTGGCTTGTCCTTGTGTCATAAATTTCAACATCATTTCATGTCCCTCATTCCTCAAATAAAGGGAACGTTCATCAAGATTGAGCGTGTTAAAATGAACCCATGCCCATCTCAAAAGATGATGACAATAGTTCGTGGGAGCAATATCACATAATACTTCTTTCACACATTGTCCTGTACTGAATTTGATCCTTGCTTGATTCGGATGAAAGCTTGTAGGTAACTTGAGTTTCTCCACCAATCTTTGGCTTACAAAATTGTTGTCGCTTTCGTAAACGAATGCAACTAAATATGGGTGGCCTTCGATTAAACACCTTGTTCTCTACTACCTTTTTCATAATCTTTTTCTTTACTTCCTTTTCTTTTTCTTCAATTTCCCTTCCTTCTGCACTTTATTTTTCTTCTTTTCCAATCTTTCTTTTTCTATTTTCTCCTTCAACGTATGTTGATCCTTCTTGGCTTCTCTTGGTGTCAGAAATTTCAACTTCATTTCATGTCCCTCATTCCTCAAATAAAGGGAACGTTCATCAAGATTGAGCGTTTTAAAATGAACCCATGCCCAGCTCAAAAGAAGATGACAAGAGTCCGTGGGAGTAATATCACATAATACTTCTTTCACACATTGTCCTGTACTGAATTTGATCCTTGCTTGATTCGGATGAAAGCTTGTAGGTAACTTGAGTTTCTCCACCAATCTTTGGCTTACAACATTGTTGTCGCTTTCGTAAGCGAATGCAACTAAACATGGGTGGCCTTCGATTAAACACCTTGTTCTCTACTACCTTTTTCATAATCTTTTTCTTTACTTCGTTTTCTTTTTCTTCAATTTCCCTTCCTTCTGCACTTTATTTTTCTTCTTTTTCAATCTTTCTTTTTCTATTTTCTCCTTCAACGTATGTTGATCCTTCTTGGCTTCTCTTGGTGTCAGAAATTTCAACTTCATTTCAAGTTCCTCATGCCTCAAATAAAGGGAACGTTCATCAAGATTGAGCATTGTAAAATGAAGCCATGCCCAACTCAAAAGAAGATGACAAGGGTTCGTGGGAGCAATATCACATAATACTTCTTTCACACATTGGCCTGTACTGAATTTGATCCTTGCTTGATTCGGATGAAAGCTTGTTGGTAACTTGAGTTTCTCCACCAATCTTTGGCTTACAACATTGTTGTCGCTTTCGTAAACGAATGCAACTAAACATGGGTGGCCTTCGATTAAACACCTTGTTCTCTACTACCTTTTCCATAATCTTTTTCTTTACTTCCTTTTCTTTTTCTTCAATTTCCCTTCCTTCTTCAGTGTATTTTTCTTCTTTTTCCATTCTTTCTTTTTCTATTTTCTCCTTCAACGTATGTTTATCCTTCTTGGCTTGTCCTTGTGTCATAAATTTCAACGTCATTTCATGTCCCTCATTCCTCAAATAAAGGGAACGTTCATCAAGATTGAGCGTTTTAAAATCAACCCATGCCCATCTCAAAAGAAGATGACAAGAGGCCGTGGGAGTAATATCACATAATACTTCTTTCACACATTGTCCTGTACTGAATTTGATCCTTGCTTGATTCGGATGAAAGCTTGTAGGTAACTTGAGTTTCTCCACCAATCTTTGGCTTACAACATTGTTGTCGCTTTCGTAAGCGAATGCAACTAAACATGGGTGGCCTTCGATTAAACACCTTGTTCTCTACTACCTTTTTCATAATCTTTTTCTTTACTTCCTTTTCTTTTTCTTCAATTTCCCTTCCTTCTGCACTTTATTTTTCTTCTTTTTCAATCTTTCTTTTTCTATTTTCTCCTTCAACGTATGTTGATCCATCTTGGCTTGTCTTGGTGCCAGAAATTTCAACTTTATTTCATGTCCCTCATGTCTCAAATAAAGGGAACGTTCATCAAGATTGAGCATTGTAAAATGAAGCCATGCCCATCTCAAAAGAAGATAACAAGGGTTCGTGGGAGCAATATCACATAATACTTCTTTCACACATTGTCATGTACTGAATTTGATCCTTGCTTGATTCGGATGAAAGGTTGTTGGTAATTTGAGTTTTTCACCAATCTTTGGCTTACAACATTGTTGTCGCTTTCGTAAACGAATGCAACTAAACATGGGTAGCCTTCGATTAAACACCTTGTTCTCTACTACCTTTTCCATAATCTTTTTCTTTACTTCCTTTTCTTTTTCTTCAGTTGCCCTTCCTTCTGCAGTTTATTTTTCTTCTTTTTCAATCTTTCTTTTTCTATTTTCTCCTCCAACGTATGTTGATCCTTCTTGGCTTCTGTTGGTGTCAGAAATTTCAACTTCATTTCATTTCACTCATGCCTCAAATAAAGGGAACGTTCATCAAGATTGAGCATTGTAAAATGAAGCCATGCCCATCTCAAAAGAAGATGACAAGGGTTCGTGGGAGCAATATCACATTATACTTCTTTCACACATTGTCTTGTACTGAATTTGATCCTTGCTTGATTCGGATGAAAGGTTGTTGGTAATTTGAGTTTTTCACCAATCTTTGGCTTACAACATTGTAATCGCTTTCATAAAAGAATGCAACTAAACATGGGTGGCCTTCGATTAAACACCTTGTTCTCTACTACCTTCTCCATAATCTTTTTCTTTACTTCCTTTTCGTTTTCTTCAATTTCCCTTCCTTCTACAGTTTATATTTCTTCTTTTTCTATTCTTTCTTTTTCCATTTTCTCCTTCAACGTATATTGATCCTTCTTGGCTTGTCTTGGTGTCATGAATTTCAACTTTATTTAATGTCCCTCATGCCTCAAATAAAGGGAACGTTCATCAAGATTGAGCATTGTAAAATGAAGCCATGCCCATCTCAAAAGAAAGATGACAAGAGTTCAAGGGAGCAATATCACATAATACTTCTTTCACACATTGTCATGTACTGAATTTGATCCTTGCTTGATTCGGATGAAAGCTTGTTGGTAACTTGAGTTTCTCCACCAATCTTTGGCTTACAACATTGTTGTCGCTTTCGTAAACGAATGCAACTAAACATCGGTGGCCTTCGATTAAACACCTTGTTCTCTACTACCTTTTCCGTAATCTTTTTTTTTACTTCCTTTTCTTTTTCTTCAATTTCCCTTCCTTCAGCAGTTTATCTTTCTTCTTTTTCCATTCTTTCTTTTTCTATTTTCTCCTTCAACGTATGTTGATCCTTCTTGGCTTTTCCTTGTGTGATAAATTTCAACTTCATTTCTTGTCCCTCATTCCTCAAATAAAGGGAACGTTCATCAAGATTGAGCGTTTTAAAATGAACCCATGCCCATCTCAAAAGAAGATGACAAGAGTTCGTGGGAGCAATATCACATAGTACTTCTTTCACACATTGTCCTGTACTGAATTTGATCCTTGCTTGATTCGGATGAAAGCTTGTAGGTAACTTGAGTTTTTCCACCAATCTTTGGCTTACAATATTTGTGTCGCTTTCGTAAACGAATGCAACTAAACATGGGTGCCCTTCGTTTAAAAACCTTGTTCTCTACTACCTTTTCCATAATCTTTTTCTTTACTTCCTTTTCTTTTCCTTCAATTTCCCTTCCTTCTGCACTTTATTTTTCTTCTTTTTCAATCTTTCTTTTTCTATTTTCTCCTTCAACGTATGTTGATCTTTCTTGGCTTCTCTTGGTGTCAGAAATTTCAACTTCATTTCATGTTCCTCATGCCTCAAATAAAGGGAACGTTCATCAAGATTGAGCATTGTAAAATGAAGCCATGGCCAACTAAAAAGAAGATGAAGATGACAAGGGTTCGTGGGAGCAATATCACATAATACTTCTTTCACACATTGGCCTGTACTGAATTTCATCCTTGCTTGATTGGGATGAAAGCTTGTTGGTAACTTGAGTTTCTCCACCAATCTTTGGCTTACAACATTGTTGTCGCTTTCGTAAACGAATGCAACTAAACATGGGTGGCCTTCGATTAAACAACTTGTTCTCTACTACCTTTTCCATAATCTTTTTCTTTACTTCCTTTTCGTTTTCTTCAATTTCCCTTCCTTCTACAGTTTATATTTCTTCTTTTTCTATTCTTTCTTTTTCCATTTTCTCCTTCAACGTATGTTGATCCTTCTTGGCTTGTCTTGGTGTCATGAATTTCAACTTTATTTAATGTCCCTCATGCCTCAAATAAAGGGAACGTTCATCAAGATTGAGCATTGTAAAATGAAGCCATGCCCATCTCAAAAGAAGATGACAAGAGTTCAAGAGAGCAATATCACATAATACTTCTTTCACACATTGTCATGTACTGAATTTGATCCTTGCTTCATTCGGACGAAAGCTTGTAGGTAACTTGAGTTTCTCCACCAATCTTTGGCTTACAAAATTGTTGTCGCTTTTGTAAACGAATGCAACTAAACATGGGTGGCCTTCGATTAAACACCTTGTTCTCTACTACCTTTTCCGTAATCTTTTTTTTTACTTCCTTTTCTTTTTCTTCAATTTCCCTTCCTTCAGCAGTTTATCTTTCTTCTTTTTCCATTCTTTCTTTTTCTATTTTCTCCTTCAACGTATGTTGATCCTTCTTGGCTTTTCCTTGTGTGATAAATTTCAACTTCATTTCTTGTCCCTCATTCCTCAAATAAAGGGAACGTTCATCAAGATTGAGCGTTTTAAAATGAACCCATGCCCATCTCAAAAGAAGATGACAAGAGTTCGTGGGAGCAATATCACATAGTACTTCTTTCACACATTGTCCTGTACTGAATTTGATCCTTGCTTGATTCGGATGAAAGCTTGTAGGTAACTTGAGTTTTTCCACCAATCTTTGGCTTACAATATTGTTGTCGCTTTCGTAAACGAATGCAACTAAACATGGGTGCCCTTCGTTTAAAAACCTTGTTCTCTACTACCTTTTCCATAATCTTTTTCTTTACTTCCTTTTCTTTTCCTTCAATTTCCCTTCCTTCTGCACTTTATTTTTCTTCTTTTTCAATCTTTCTTTTTCTATTTTCTCCTTCAACGTTTGTTGATCCATCTTGGCTTGTCTTGGTGCCAGAAATTTCAACTTTATTTCATGTCCCTCATGTCTCAAATAAAGGGAACGTTCATCAAGATTGAGCATTGTAAAATGAAGCCATGCCCATCTCAAAAGAAGATGACAAGAGTTCAAGGGAGCAATATCACATAATACTTCTTTCACACATTGTCATGTACTGAATTTGATCCTTGCTTGATTCGGATGAAAGCTTGTTGGTAACTTGAGTTTCTCCACCAATCTTTGGCTTACAACATTGTTGTCGCTTTCGAAAACGAATGCAACTAAACATCGGTGGCCTTCGATTAAACACCTTGGTCTCTACTACCTTTTTCATAATCTTTTTCTTTACTTCCTCTTCTTTTTCTTCAATTTCCCTTCCTTCTCCACTTTATTTTTCTTCTTTTTCAATCTTTCTTTTTCTATTTTCTCCTTCAACGTATGTTGATCTTTCTTGGCTTCTCTTGGTGTCAGAAATTTCAACTTCATTTCATGTTCCTCATGCCTCAAATAAAGGGAACGTTCATCAAAATTGAGCATTGTAAAATGAAGCCATGGCCAACTCAAAAGAAGATGAAGATGACAAGGGTTCGTGGGAGCAATATCACATAATACTTCTTTCACACATTGGCCTGTACTGAATTTCATCCTTGCTTGATTCGGATGAAAGCTTGTTGGTAACTTGAGTTTCTCCACCAATCTTTGGCTTACAACATTGTTGTCGCTTTCGTAAACGAATGCAACTAAACATGGGTGGCCTTCGATTAAACACCTTGTTCTCTACTACCTTTTCCATAATCTTTTTCTTTACTTCCTTTTCGTTTTCTTCAATTTCCCTTCCTTCTACAGTTTATATTTCTTCTTTTTCTATTCTTTCTTTTTCCATTTTCTCCTTCAACGTATGTTGATCCTTCTTGGCTTGTCTTGGTGTCATGAATTTCAACTTTATTTAATGTCCCTCATGCCTCAAATAAAGGGAACGTTCATCAAGATTGAGCATTGTAAAATGAAGCCATGATCATCTCAAAAGAAGATGACAAGAGTTCAAGAGAGCAATATCACATAATACTTCTTTCACACATTGTCATGTACTGAATTTGATCCTTGCTTCATTCGGACGAAAGCTTGTAGGTAACTTGAGTTTCTCCACAATTCTTTGGCTTACAAAATTGTTGTCGCTTTTGTAAACGAATGCAACTAAACATGGGTGGCCTTCGATTAAACACCTTGTTCTCTACTACCTTTTCCGTAATCTTTTTCTTTACTTCCTTTTCTTTTTCTTCAATTTCCCTTCCTTCAGCAGTTTATTTTTCTTCTTTTTCTATTCTTTCTTTTTCTATTTTCTCCTTCTACGTATGTTGATCCTTCTTGGCTTTTCCTTGTGTCATAAATTTCAACTTCATTTGTTGTCCCTCATTCCTCAAATAAAGGGAACGTTCATCAAGATTGAGCGTTTTAAAATGAACCCATGCCCATCTCAAAGGAAGATGACAAGAGTTCGTGGGAGCAATATCACATAGTACTTCTTTCACACATTGTCCTGTACTGAATTTGATCCTTGCTTGATTCGGATGAAAGCTTGTAGGTAACTTGAGTTTTTCCACCCATCTTTGGCTTACAATATTTTTGTCGCTTTCGTAAACGAATGCAACTAAACATGGGTGCCCTTCGTTTAAAAACCTTGTTCTCTACGACCTTTTCCATAATCTTTTTCTTTACTTCCTTTTCTTTTTCTTCAATTTCCCTTCCTTCTGCACTTTATTTTTCTTCTTTTTCAATCTTTCTTTTTCTATTTTCTCCTTCAACGTATGTTGATCCATCTTGGCTTGTCTTGGTGCCAGAAATTTCAACTTTATTTCATGTCCCTCATGTCTCAAATAAAGGGAACGTTCATCAAGATTGAGCATTGTAAAATGAAGCCATGCCCATCTCAAAAGAAGCTGACAAGAGTTCAAGGGAGCAATATCACATAATACTTCTTTCACACATTGTCATGTACTGAATTTGATCCTTGCTTCATTCGGATGAAAGCTTGTAGGTAACTTGAGTTTCTCCACCAATCTTTGGCTTACAAAATTGTTGTCGCTTTCGTAAACGAATGCAACTAAACATGGGTAGCCTTCGATTAAACACCTTGTTCTCTACTATCTTTTCCATAATCTTTTTCTTTACTTCCTTTTCTTTTTCTTCAATTTCCCTTCCTTCAGCAGTTTATTTTTCTTCTTTTTCTATTCTTTCTTTTTCTATTTCCTCCTTCAACGTATGTTGATCCTTCTTGGCTTGGCCTTGTGTCATAAATTTCAACTTCATTTCATGTCCCTCATTCCACAAATAAAAGGAACGTTCATCAAGATTGAGCGTTTTAAAATGAACCCATGCCCATCTCAAAAGAAGATGACAAGAGTTCGTGGGAGCAATATCACATAGTACTTCTTTCACACATTGTCCTGTACTGAATTTGATCCTTGCTTGATTCGGATGAAAGCTTGTAGGTAACTTGAGTTTTTAACCAATCTTTGGCTTACAAAATTGTTGTCGCTTTCGTAAACGAATGCAACTAAACAAGGGTGCCCTTCGTTTAAAAACCTTGTTCTCTACTACCTTTTCCATAATCTTTTTCTTTACTTCCTTTTCTTTTTCTTCAATTTCCCTTCCTTCTGCACTTTATTTTTCTTCTTTTTCACTCTTTCTTTTTCTATTTTCTCCTTCAACGTATGTTGATCCATCTTGGCGTCTGTTGGTGTCAGAAATTTCAACTTCATTTCATTTCACTCATGCCTCAAATAAAGGGAACGCTCATCAAGATTGAGCATTGTAAAATGAAGCCATGCCCATCTCAAAAGAGGATGACAAGGGTTCGTGGGAGCAATATCACATAATACTTCTTTCACACATTGTCTTGTACTGAATTTGATCCTTGCTTGATTCGGATGAAAGGTTGTTGGTAATTTGATTTTTTCACCAATCTTTGGCTTACAACATTGTTGTCGCTTTCATAAAAAAATGCAACTAAACATGGGTGGCCTTCGATTAAAGACCTTGTTCTCTACTACCTTTTCCATAATCTTTTTCTTTACTTCCTTTTCGTTTTCTTCAATTTCCCTTCCTTCTACAGTTTATATTTCTTCTTTTTCTATTTTTTCTTTTTCCATTTTCTCCTTCAACGTATGTTGATCCTTCTTGGCTTGTCTTGGTGTCATCAATTCCAACTTTATTTCATGTCCCTCATGTCTCAAATAAAGGGAACGTTCATCAAGATTGAGCATTGTAAAATGAAGCCATGCCCATCTCAAAAGAAGATGACAAGATTTCAAGGGAGCAATATCACATAATACTTCTTTCACACATTGTCATGTACTGAATTTGATCCTTGCTTGATTCGGATGAAAGCTTGTAGGTAACTTGAGTTTCTCCACCAATCTTTGGCTTACAAAATTGTTGTCGCTTTCGTAAACGAATGCAACTAAAGATGGGTAGCCTTCGATTAAACACCTTGTTCTCTACTACCTTTTCCATAATCTTTTTCTTTACTTCCTTTTCTTTTTCTTCAATTTCCCTTCCTTCAGCAGTTTATTTTTCCTCTTTTTCTATTCTTTCTTTTTCTATTTTCTCCTTCAACGTATGTTGATCCTTCTTGGCTTTTCCTTGTGTCATAAATTTCAACTTCATTTCATGTCCCTCATTCCCCAAATAAAGGGAACGTTCATCAAGATTGAGCGTCTTAAAATGAACCCATGCCCATCTCAAAAGAAGATGACAAGAGTTCGTGGGAGCAATATCACATAGTACTTCTTTCACACATTGTCCTGTACTGAATTTGATCCTTGCTTGATTCGGATGAAAGCTTGTAGGTAACTTGAGTTTTTCCACCAATCTTTGGCTTACAAAATTGTTGTCGCTTTCGTAAACGAATGCAACTAAACAAGGGTGCCCTTCGTTTAAAAACCATGTTCTCTACTACCTTTTCCATAATCTTTTTCTTTACTTCCTTTTCTTTTTCTCAATTTCCCTTCCTTCTGCACTTTAGTTTTCTTCTTTTTCAATCTTTCTTTTTCTATTTTCTCCTTCAACGTATGTTGATCCATCTTGGCTTCTCTTGGTGCCAGAAATTTCAACTTCATTTCATGTCCCTCATGCCTCAAATAAAGGGAACGTTCATCAAGATTGAGCATTGTAAAATGAAGCCATGCCCATGTCAAAAGAAGATGACAAGGGTTCGTGGGAGCAATATCACATAATACTTCTTTCATACATTGTCTTGTACTGAATTTGATCCTTGCTTGATTCGGATGAAAGCTTGTTGGTAATTTGAGTGTTTCACCAATCTTTGGCTTACAACGTTGTTGTCGCTTTCGTAAACGAATGCAACTAAACAAGGGTGGCCTTCGATTAAACACCTTGTTCTCTACTACCTTTTCCTTAATCTTTTTCTTTACTTCCTTTTCTTTTTCTTCAATTTCCCTTCCTTCTACACTTTATATTTCTTCTTTTTCTATTGTTTCTTTTTCTATTTTCTCCTTCAACGTATGTTGATCCTTCTTGGCTTGTCTTGGTGTCAAGAATTTCAGAATTTATTTCATGTCGCTCATGCCTCAAATAAAGGGAACATTCATCAAGATTGAGTGTTTTAAAATGAACCCATGCCCATCTCAAAAGAAGATGACAAGAGTTCGTGGGAGCAATATCACATAATACTTCTTTCACACATTGTCCTGTACTGAATTTGATGCTTGCTTGATTCGGATGAAAGCTTGTTGGTAACTTGAGTTTCTCCACCAATCTTTGGCTTACAACATTGTTGTCGCTTTCGTAAACGAATGCAACTAAACATGGGTGGCCTTCGATTAAACACCTTGTACTCTATTACCTTTTTCATAATCGTTTTCTTTACTTCCTTTTCTTTTTCTTCAATTTCCCTTCCTTCTGCAGTTTATTTTTCTTCTTTTTCAATCTTTCTTTTTCTATTTTCTCCTTCAACGTATGTTGATCCTTCTTGGCTTTTGTTGGTGTTAGAAATTTCAACTTCATTTCATTTCCCTCATGCCTCAAATAAATGGAACGTTCATCAAGATTGAGCGTTTTAAAATGAAGCCATGCCCATCTCAAAAGAAGATGACAAGGGTTCGTGGGAGCAATATCACATAATACTTCTTTCACACATTGTCTTGTACTGAATTTGATCCTTGCTTGATTCGGATGAAAGGTTGTTGGTAATTTGAGTTTTTCACCAATCTTTGGCTTACAGCATTGTTGTCGCTTTCATAAAAGAATGCAACTAAACATGGGTGGCCTTCGATTAAACACCTTGTTCTCTACTACCTTTTCTATAATCTTTTTCTTTACTTCCTTTTCTTTTTCTTCAATTTCCCTTCCTTCTACAGTTTATATTTCTTCTTTTTCTATTCTTTCTTTTTCTATTTTCTCCTTCAACGTATGTTGATCCTTCTTGGCTTGTCTCGGTGTCATGAATTTCATCTTTATTTCATGTCCCTCATGCCTCAAATAAAGGGAACATTCATCAAGATTGAGCATTGTAAAATGAAGCCATGCCCATCTCAAAAGAAGATGACAAGAGTTCAAGGGAGCAATATCACATAATACTTCTTTCACACATTGTCATGTACTGAATTTGATCCTTGCTTGATTCGGATGAAAGGTTGTTGGTAATTTGAGTTTTTCACCAATCTTTAGCTTACAGCATTGTTGTCGCTTTCATAAAAGAATGCAACTAAACATGGTTGGCCTTCGATTAAACACCTTGTTCTCTACTACCTTTTCTATAATCTTTTTCTTTACTTCCTTTTCTTTTTCTTCAATTTCCCTTCCTTCTACAGTTTATATTTCTTCTTTTTCTATTCTTTCTTTTTCTATTTTCTCCTTCAACGTATGTTGATCCTTCTTGGCTTGTCTCGGTGTCATGAATTTCATCTTTATTTCATGTCCCTCATGCCTCAAATAAAGGGAACATTCATGAAGATTGAGCATTGTAAAATGAAGCCATGCCCATCTCAAAAGAAGATGACAAGAGTTCAAGGGAGCAATATCACATAATACTTCTTTCACACATTGTCATGTACTGAATTTGATCCTTGCTTGATCCGGATGAAAGGTTGTTGGTAATTTGAGTTTTTCACCAATCTTTGGCTTACAACATTGTTGTCGCTTTCATAAAAGAATGCAACTAAACATGGGTGGCCTTCGATTAAACACCTTGTTCTCTACTACCTTTTCCATAATCTTTTTCTTTACTTCCTTTTCTTTTTCTTCAATTTCCCTTCCTTCTACAGTTTATATTTCTTCTTTTTCTATTCTTTCTTTTTCTATTTTCTCCTCCAACGTATGTTGATCCTTCTTGGCTTGTCTTGGTGTCATGAATTTCAACTTTATTTCATGTCCCTCATGTCTCAAATAAAGGGAACGTTCATCAACATTGAGCATTGTAAAATGAAGCCATGCCCATCTCAAAAGAAGATGACAAGAGTTCAAGGGAGCAATATCACATAATACTTCTTTCACACATTGTCATGTACTGAATTTGATCCTTGCTTGATTCGGATGAAAGCTTGTAGGTAACTTGAGTTTCTCCACCAATCTTTGGCTTACAAAATTGTTGTCGCTTTCGTAAACGAATGCAACTAAACATGGTTGGCCTTCGATTAAACACCTTGTTCTCTACTACCTTTTCTATAATCTTTTTCTTTACTTCCTTTTCTTTTTCTTCAATTTCCCTTCCTTCTACAGTTTATATTTCTTCTTTTTCTATTCTTTCTTTTTCTATTTTCTCCTTCAACGTATGTTGATCCTTCTTGGCTTGTCTCGGTGTCATGAATTTCATCTTTATTTCATGTCCCTCATGCCTCAAATAAAGGGAACATTCATGAAGATTGAGCATTGTAAAATGAAGCCATGCCCATCTCAAAAGAAGATGACAAGAGTTCAAGGGAGCAATATCACATAATACTTCTTTCACACATTGTCATGTACTGAATTTGATCCTTGCTTGATCCGGATGAAAGGTTGTTGGTAATTTGAGTTTTTCACCAATCTTTGGCTTACAACATTGTTGTCGCTTTCATAAAAGAATGCAACTAAACATGGGTGGCCTTCGATTAAACACCTTGTTCTCTACTACCTTTTCCATAATCTTTTTCTTTACTTCCTTTTCTTTTTCTTCAATTTCCCTTCCTTCTACAGTTTATATTTCTTCTTTTTCTATTCTTTCTTTTTCTATTTTCTCCTCCAACGTATGTTGATCCTTCTTGGCTTGTCTTGGTGTCATGAATTTCAACTTTATTTCATGTCCCTCATGTCTCAAATAAAGGGAACGTTCATCAACATTGAGCATTGTAAAATGAAGCCATGCCCATCTCAAAAGAAGATGACAAGAGTTCAAGGGAGCAATATCACATAATACTTCTTTCACACATTGTCATGTACTGAATTTGATCCTTGCTTGATTCGGATGAAAGCTTGTAGGTAACTTGAGTTTCTCCACCAATCTTTGGCTTACAAAATTGTTGTCGCTTTCGTAAACGAATGCAACTAAACATGGGTGGCCTTCGATTGAACACCTTGTTCTCTACTACCTTTTCCATAATCTTTTTCTTTACTCCCTTTTCTTTTTCTTCAATTTCCCTTCCTTCTACACTTTATATTTCTTCTTTTTCTATTCTTTCTTTTTCTATTTTCTCCTTCAACATATGTTGATCCTTCTTGGCTTGTCTTGGTGTCAAGAATTTCAAAACTTATTTCATGTCGCTCATGCCTCAAATAAAGGGAACATTCAACAAGATGGAGCGTTTTAAAATGAACCCATGCCCATCTCAAAAGAAGATGACAAGAGTTCGTGGGAGCAATATCACATAGTACTTCTTTCACACATTGTCCTGTACTGAATTTGATCCTTGCTTGATTCGGATGAAAGCTTGTTGGTAATTTGAGTTTTTCACCAATCTCTGGCTTACAACATTGTTGTCGCTTTCATAAACGAATGCAACTAAACATGGGTGGCCTTCGATTAAACACCTTGTTCTCTACTACCTTTTCCATAATCTTTTTCTTTACTTCCTTTTCTTTTTCTTCAATTTCCCTTCCTTCTACACTTTATATTTCTTCTTTTTCTATTCTTTATTTTTCTATTTTCTCCTTCAATGTATGTTGATCCTTCTTGGCTTGTCTTGGTGTCAAGAATTGAAAAATTTATTTCATGTCCCTCATGCCTAAAATAAAGGGAACATTCATCAGGATTGAGCGTTTGAAAATGAACCCATACCCATCTCAAAAGAAGATGACAAGAGTTCGTGGGAGCAATATCACATAATACTTCTTTCACATATTGCCTTTACTGAATTTGATCCTTGCTTGATTCGGATGAAAGCTTGTTGGTAACTTGAGTTTCTCCACCAATCTTTGGCTTACAACATTGTTGTCGCTTTCGTAAACGAATGCAACTAAGCATGGGTGGCCTTCGATTAAACACCTTGTTCTCTACTACCTTTTCCATAATCTTTTTCTTTATTTCCTTTTCTTTTTCTTCAATTTCCCTTCCTTCTGCAGTTTATTTTTCTTCTTTTTCTATTCTTTCTTTTTCTATTTTCTCCTTCAACGTATGTTGATCCTTCTTGGCCTTTCCTTGGGTCATAAATTTCAACTTCATTTCATGTCCCTCATTCCCCAAATAAAGGGAACGTTCATCAAGATTGAGCGTCTTAAAATGAACCCATGCCCATCTCAAAAGAAGATGACAAGAGTTCGTGGGAGCAATATCACATAGTACTTCTTTCACACATTGTCCTGTACTGAATTTGATCCTTGCTTGATTCGGATGAAAGCTTGTAGGTAACTTGAGTTTTTCCACCAATCTTTGGCTTACAAAATTGTTGTCGCTTTCGTAAACGAATGCAACTAAACAAGGGTGCCCTTCGTTTAAAAACCTTGTTCTCTACTACCTTTTCCATAATCTTTTTCTTTACTTCCTTTTCTTTTTCTTCAATTTCCCTTCCTTCTGCACTTTATTTTTCTTCTTTTTCAATCTTTCTTTTTCTATTTTCTCCTTCAACGTATGTTGATCCATCTTGGCTTGTCTTGGTGCCAGAAATTTCAACTTTATTTCATGTCCCTCATGTCTCAAATAAAGGGAACGTTCATCAAGATTGAACATTGTAAAATGAAGCCATGCCCATCTCAAAAGAAGATGACAAGAGTTCAAGGGAGCAATATCACATAATACTTCTTTCACACATTGTCATGTACTGAATTTGATCCTTGCTTGATTCGGATGAAAGTTTGTAGGTAACTTGAGTTTCTCCACCAATCTTTGGCTTACAAAATTGTTGTCGCTTTCGTAAACGAATGCAACTAAACATGGGTGGCCTTCGATTAAACACCTTGTTCTCTACTACCTTTTCCATAATCTTTTTCTTTACTTCCTTTTCTTTTTCTTCAATTTCCCTTCCTTCAGCAGTTTATTTTTCTTCTTTTTCTATTCTTTCTTTTTCTATTTTCTCCTTCAACGTATGTTGATCCTTCTTGGCCTTTCCTTGGGTCATAAATTTCAACTTCATTTCATGTCCCTCATTCCCCAAATAAAGGGAACGTTCATCAAGATTGAGCGTCTTAAAATGAACCCATGCCCATCTCAAAAGAAGATGACAAGAGTTCGTGCGAGCAATATCACATAGTACTTCTTTCACACATTGTCCTGTACTGAATTTGATCCTTGCTTGATTCGGATGAAAGCTTGTAGGTAACTTGAGTTTTTCCACCAATCTTTGGCTTACAAAATTGTTGTCGCTTTCGTAAACGAATGCAACTAAACAAGGGTGCCCTTCGTTTAAAAACCTTGTTCTCTACTACCTTTTCCATAATCTTTTTCTTTACTTCCTTTTCTTTTTCTTCAATTTCCCTTCCTTCTGCACTTTATTTTTCTTCTTTTTCAATCTTTCTTTTTCTATTTTCTCCTTCAACGTATGTTGATCCATCTTGGCTTGTCTTGGTGCCAGAAATTTCAACTTTATTTCATGTCCCTCATGTCTCAAATAAAGGGAACGTTCATCAAGATTGAGCATTGTAAAATGAAGCCATGCCCATCTCAAAAGAAGATGACAAGAGTTCAAGGGAGCAATATCACATAATACTTCTTTCACACATTGTCATGTACTGAATTTGATCCTTGCTTGATTCGGATGAAAGTTTGTAGGTAACTTGAGTTTCTCCACCAATCTTTGGCTTACAAAATTGTTGTCGCTTTCGTAAACGAATGCAACTAAACATGGGTGGCCTTCGATTAAACACCTTGTTCTCTACTACCTTTTCCATAATCTTTTTCTTTACTTCCTTTTCTTTTTCTTCAATTTCCCTTCCTTCAGCAGTTTATTTTTCTTCTTTTTCTATTCTTTCTTTTTCTATTTTCTCCTTCAACGTATGTTGATCCTTCTTGGCCTTTCCTTGTGTCATAAATTTCAACTTCATTTCATATCCCTCATTCCCCAAATAAAGGGAACGTTCATCAAGATTGAGCGTCTTAAAATGAACCCATGCCCATCTCAAAAGAAGATGACAAGAGTTTGTGGGAGCAATATCACATAGTACTTCTTTCACACATTGTCCTGTACTGAATTTGATCCTTGCCTGATTCGGATGAAAGCTTGTAGGTAACTTGAGTTTTTCCACCAATCTTTGGCTTACAAAATTGTTGTCGCTTTCGTAAATGAATGCAACTAAACAGGGGTGCCCTTCGTTTAAAAACCTTGTTCTCTACTACCCTTTTCATAATCTTTTTCTTTACTTCCTTTTCTTTTTCTTCAATTTCCCTTCCTTCTGCAGTTTATTTTTCTTCTTTTTCAATCTTTCTTTTTCTATTTTCTCCTTCAACGTATGTTGATCCTTCTTGGCTTTTGTTGGTGTTAGAAATTTCAACTTCATTTCATTTCCCTCATGCCTCAAATAAATGGAACGTTCATCAAGATTGAGCGTTTTAAAATGAAGCCATGCCCATCTCAAAAGAAGATGACAAGGGTTCGTGGGAGCAATATCACATAATACTTCTTTCACACATTGTCTTGTACTGAATTTGATCCTTGCTTGATTCGGATGAAAGGTTGTTGGTAATTTGAGTTTTTCACCAATCTTTGGCTTACAGCATTGTTGTCGCTTTCATAAAAGAATGCAACTAAACATGGGTGGCCTTCGATTAAACACCTTGTTCTCTACTACCTTTTCTATAATCTTTTTCTTTACTTCCTTTTCTTTTTCTTCAATTTCCCTTCCTTCTACAGTTTATATTTCTTCTTTTTCTATTCTTTCTTTTTCTATTTTCTCCTTCAACGTATGTTGATCCTTCTTGGCTTGTCTCGGTGTCATGAATTTCATCTTTATTTCATGTCCCTCATGCCTCAAATAAAGGGAACATTCATCAAGATTGAGCATTGTAAAATGAAGCCATGCCCATCTCAAAAGAAGATGACAAGAGTTCAAGGGAGCAATATCACATAATACTTCTTTCACACATTGTCATGTACTGAATTTGATCCTTGCTTGATTCGGATGAAAGGTTGTTGGTAATTTGAGTTTTTCACCAATCTTTAGCTTACAGCATTGTTGTCGCTATCATAAAAGAATGCAACTAAACATGGTTGGCCTTCGATTAAACACCTTGTTCTCTACTACCTTTTCTATAATCTTTTTCTTTACTTCCTTTTCTTTTTCTTCAATTTCCCTTCCTTCTACAGTTTATATTTCTTCTTTTTCTATTCTTTCTTTTTCTATTTTCTCCTTCAACGTATGTTGATCCTTCTTGGCTTGTCTCGGTGTCATGAATTTCATCTTTATTTCATGTCCCTCATGCCTCAAATAAAGGGAACATTCATGAAGATTGAGCATTGTAAAATGAAGCCATGCCCATCTCAAAAGAAGATGACAAGAGTTCAAGGGAGCAATATCACATAATACTTCTTTCACACATTGTCATGTACTGAATTTGATCCTTGCTTGATCCGGATGAAAGGTTGTTGGTAATTTGAGTTTTTCACCAATCTTTGGCTTACAACATTGTTGTCGCTTTCATAAAAGAATGCAACTAAACATGGGTGGCCTTCGATTAAACACCTTGTTCTCTACTACCTTTTCCATAATCTTTTTCTTTACTTCCTTTTCTTTTTCTTCAATTTCCCTTCCTTCTACAGTTTATATTTCTTCTTTTTCTATTCTTTCTTTTTCTATTTTCTCCTCCAACGTATGTTGATCCTTCTTGGCTTGTCTTGGTGTCATGAATTTCAACTTTATTTCATGTCCCTCATGTCTCAAATAAAGGGAACGTTCATCAACATTGAGCATTGTAAAATGAAGCCATGCCCATCTCAAAAGAAGATGACAAGAGTTCAAGGGAGCAATATCACATAATACTTCTTTCACACATTGTCATGTACTGAATTTGATCCTTGCTTGATTCGGATGAAAGCTTGTAGGTAACTTGAGTTTCTCCACCAATCTTTGGCTTACAAAATTGTTGTCGCTTTCGTAAACGAATGCAACTAAACATGGGTGGCCTTCGATTGAACACCTTGTTCTCTACTACCTTTTCCATAATCTTTTTCTTTACTCCCTTTTCTTTTTCTTCAATTTCCCTTCCTTCTACACTTTATATTTCTTCTTTTTCTATTCTTTCTTTTTCTATTTTCTCCTTCAACATATGTTGATCCTTCTTGGCTTGTCTTGGTGTCAAGAATTTCAAAACTTATTTCATGTCGCTCATGCCTCAAATAAAGGGAACATTCAACAAGATGGAGCGTTTTAAAATGAACCCATGCCCATCTCAAAAGAAGATGACAAGAGTTCGTGGGAGCAATATCACATAGTACTTCTTTCACACATTGTCCTGTACTGAATTTGATCCTTGCTTGATTCGGATGAAAGCTTGTTGGTAATTTGAGTTTTTCACCAATCTCTGGCTTACAACATTGTTGTCGCTTTCATAAACGAATGCAACTAAACCTGGGTGGCCTTCGATTAAACACCTTCTTCTCTACTACCTTTTCCATAATCTTTTTCTTTACTTCCTTTTCTTTTTCTTATATTTCCCTTCCTTCTACACTTTATATTTCTTCTTTTTCTATTCTTTATTTTTCTATTTTCTCCTTCAATGTATGTTGATCCTTCTTGGCTTGTCTCGGTGTCATGAATTTCATCTTTATTTCATGTCCCTCATGCCTCAAATAAAGGGAACATTCATGAAGATTGAGCATTGTAAAATGAAGCCATGCCCATCTCAAAAGAAGATGACAAGAGTTCAAGGGAGCAATATCACATAATACTTCTTTCACACATTGTCATGTACTGAATTTGATCCTTGCTTGATCCGGATGAAAGGTTGTTGGTAATTTGAGTTTTTCACCAATCTTTGGCTTACAACATTGTTGTCGCTTTCATAAAAGAATGCAACTAAACATGGGTGGCCTTCGATTAAACACCTTGTTCTCTACTACCTTTTCCATAATCTTTTTCTTTACTTCCTTTTCTTTTTCTTCAATTTCCCTTCCTTCTACAGTTTATATTTCTTCTTTTTCTATTCTTTCTTTTTCTATTTTCTCCTCCAACGTATGTTGATCCTTCTTGGCTTGTCTTGGTGTCATGAATTTCAACTTTATTTCATGTCCCTCATGTCTCAAATAAAGGGAACGTTCATCAACATTGAGCATTGTAAAATGAAGCCATGCCCATCTCAAAAGAAGATGACAAGAGTTCAAGGGAGCAATATCACATAATACTTCTTTCACACATTGTCATGTACTGAATTTGATCCTTGCTTGATTCGGATGAAAGCTTGTAGGTAACTTGAGTTTCTCCACCAATCTTTGGCTTACAAAATTGTTGTCGCTTTCGTAAACGAATGCAACTAAACATGGGTGGCCTTCGATTGAACACCTTGTTCTCTACTACCTTTTCCATAATCTTTTTCTTTACTCCCTTTTCTTTTTCTTCAATTTCCCTTCCTTCTACACTTTATATTTCTTCTTTTTCTATTCTTTCTTTTTCTATTTTCTCCTTCAACATATGTTGATCCTTCTTGGCTTGTCTTGGTGTCAAGAATTTCAAAACTTATTTCATGTCGCTCATGCCTCAAATAAAGGGAACATTCAACAAGATGGAGCGTTTTAAAATGAACCCATGCCCATCTCAAAAGAAGATGACAAGAGTTCGTGGGAGCAATATCACATAGTACTTCTTTCACACATTGTCCTGTACTGAATTTGATCCTTGCTTGATTCGGATGAAAGCTTGTTGGTAATTTGAGTTTTTCACCAATCTCTGGCTTACAACATTGTTGTCGCTTTCATAAACGAATGCAACTAAACCTGGGTGGCCTTCGATTAAACACCTTCTTCTCTACTACCTTTTCCATAATCTTTTTCTTTACTTCCTTTTCTTTTTCTTATATTTCCCTTCCTTCTACACTTTATATTTCTTCTTTTTCTATTCTTTATTTTTCTATTTTCTCCTTCAATGTATGTTGATCCTTCTTGGCTTGTCTTGGTGTCAAGAATTGAAAAATTTATTTCATGTCCCTCATGCCTAAAATAAAGGGAACATTCATCAGGATTGAGCGTTTGAAAATGAACCCATGCCCATCTCAAAAGAAGATGACAAGAGTTCGTGGGAGCAATATCACATAATACTTCTTTCACATATTGTCCTGTACTGAATTTGATCCTTGCTTGATTCGGATGAAAGCTTGTTGGTAACTTGAGTTTCTCCACCAATCTTTGGCTTACAACATTGTTGTCGCTTTCGTAAACGAATGCAACTAAGCATGGGTGGCCTTCGATTAAACACCTTGTTCTCTACTACCTTTTCCATAATCTTTTTCTTTATTTCCTTTTCTTTTTCTTCAATTTCCCTTCCTTCTGCAGTTTATTTTTCTTCTTTTTCTATTCTTTCTTTTTCTATTTTCTCCTTCAACGTATGTTGATCCTTCTTGGCTTGTCCTTGTGTCATAAATTTCAACTTCATTTCATGTCCCTCATTCCTCAAATAAAGGGAACGTTCATCAAGATTGAGCATTGTAAAATGAAGCCATGCCCATCTCAAAAGAAGATGACAAGAGTTCGTGGGAGCAATATCACATAATACTTCTTTCACACATTGTCCTGTACTGAATTTGATCCTTGCTTGATTCGGATGAAAGCTTGTAGGTAACTTGAGTTTCTCCACCAATCTTTGGCTTACAAAATTGTTGTCGCTTTCGTAAACGAATGCAACTAAACATGGGTGGCCTTCGATTAAACACCTTGTTCTCTACTACCTTTTCCATAATCTTTTTCTTTACTTCCTTTTCTTTTTCTTCAATTTCCTTTCCTTCAGCAGTTTATTTTTCTTCTGTTTCTATTCTTTCTTTTTCTATTTTCTCCTTCAACGTATGTTGATCCTTCTTCGCTTGTCCTTGTGTCATAAATTTCAACTTCATTTCATGTCCCTCATTCCTCAAATAAAGGGAACGTTCATCAAGATTGAGCGTTTTAAAATGAACCCATGCCCATCTCAAAAGAAGATGACAAGAGTTCGTGGGAGCAATATCACATAATACTTCTTTCACACATTGTCCTGTACTGAATTGGATCCTTGCTTGATTCGGATGAAAGCTTGTAGGTAACTTGAGTTTCTCTACCAATCTTTGGCTTACAAAATTGTTGTCGCTTTCGTAAACGAATGCAACTAAATATAGGTGGCCTTCGATTAAACACCTTGTTCTCTACTACCTTTTTCATAATCTTTTTCTTTACTTCCTTTGCTTTTTCTTCAATTTCCCTTCGTTCTGCACTTTATTTTTCTTCTTTTTCAATCTTTCTTTTTCTATTTTCTCCTTCAACGTATGTTGATCCATCTTGACTTCTCTTGCTGTCCGAAATTTGAACTTCATTTCATGTCCCTCATGCCTCAAATAAAGGGAACGTTCATCAAGATTGAGCATTGTAAAATGAAACCATGCCCATCTCAAAAGAAGATGACAAGGGTTCGTGGGGGCAATATCACATAATACTTCTTTCATACATTGTCTTGTACTGAATTTAATCCTTGCTTGATTCGGATGAAAGCTTGTTGGTAATTTGAGTTTTTCACCAATCTTTGGCTTACAACATTGTTGTCGCTTTCATAAATGAATGCAACTAAACATATGTGGCCTTCGATTAACACCTTGTTCTCTACTACCTTTTCCATAATCTTTTTCTTTACTTCCTTTTCTTTTTCTTCAATTTCCCTTCCTTCTACACTTTATATTTCTTCTTTTCCTATTCTTTCTTTTTCTATTTTCTCCTTCAACGTACGTTGATCCTTCTTGGCTTGTCTTGGTGTCAAGAATTTCAAAATTTATTTCATGTTCCCCAGGCCTCAAATAAAGGGAACATTCATCAAGATTGAGCATTTTAAAATGAACCCATGCCCATCTCAAAAGAAGATGACAAGAGTTTGTAGGAGCAATATCACATAATACTTCTTCCACACATTGTCCTGTACTGAATTTGATCCTTGCTTGATTCGGATGAAAGCTTGTTGGTAACTTGAGTTTCCCCACCAATCTTTGGCTTACAACATTGTTGTCGCTTTCGTAAACGAATGCAACTAAACATGGGTGGCCTTCGATTAAACACCTTGTTCTCTACTACATTTTCCATAATCTTTTTCTTTACTTCCTTTTCTTTTTCTTCAATTTCCCTTCCTTCTGCAGTTTATTTTTCTTCTTTTTCAATCTTTCTTTTTCTATTTTCTCCTTCAACGTATGTTGATCCTTCTTGGCTTCTGTTGGTGTCAGAAATTTCAACTTCATTTCAGTTCCCTCATGCCTCAAATAAAGGGAACGTTCATCAAGATTGAGCATTGTAAAATGAAGCCATGCCCATCTCAAAAGAAGATGACAAGGGTTCGTGGGAGCAATATCACATAATACTTCTTTCACACATTGTCTTGTACTGAATTTGATCCTTGCTTGATTCGGATGAAAGCTTGTAGGTAACATCAGTTTCTCCACCAATCTTTTGCTTACAACATTGTTGTCGCTTTCGTAAACGAATGCAACTAAACATGGGTGGCCTTCGATTAAACACCTTATTCTCTACTACCTTTTTCATAATCTTTTTCTTTACTTCCTTTTCTTTTTCTTCAATTTCCCTTCCTTCTGCAGTTTATTTTTCTTCTTTTACAATCTTTCTTTTTCTATTTTCTCTTTCAACGTATGTTGATCCTTCTTGGCTTCTGTTGGTGTCAGAAATTTCAACTTCATTTCATTTCCCTCATGCCTCAAATAAAGGGAACGTTCATCAAGATTGAGCATTGTAAAATAAAGCCATGCCCATCTCAAAAGAAGATGACAAGGGTTCGTGGGAGCAATATCACATAATACTTCTTTCACACATTGTCTTGTACTAAATTTGATCCTTGCTTCATTCGGATGAAAGCTTGTAGGTAACTTGAGTTTCTCCACCAATCTTTGGCTTACAAAATTGTTGTCGCTTTCGTAAACGAATGCAACTAAATATAGGTGGCCTTCGATTAAACACCTTGTTCTCTACTACCTTTTTCATAATCTTTTTCTTTAGTTCGTTTTCTTTTTCTTCAATTTCCCTTCATTCTGCACTTTATTTCAATCTTTCTTTTTCTATTTTCTCCTTCAACGTATGTTGATCCTTCTTGGCTTGTCCTTGTGTCATAAATTTCAACTTCATTTCATGTCCCTCATTCCTCAAATAAAGGGAACGTTCATCAAGATTGAGCATTGTAAAATGAAGCTATGCCCATCTCAAAAGAAGATGACAAGAGTTCGTGGGAGCAATATCACATAATACTTCTTTCACACATTGTCCTGTACTGAATTTGATCCTTGCTTGATTCGGATGAAAGCTTGTAGGTAACTTGAGTTTCTCCACCAATCTTTGGCTTACAAAATTGTTGTCGCTTTCATAAACGAATGCAACTAAACATGGGTGGCCTTCGATTAAACACCTTGTTCTCTACTACCTTTTCCATAATCTTTTTCTTTACTTCCTTTTCTTTTTCTACAATTTCCTTTCCTTCAGCAGTTTATTTTTCTTCTGTTTCTATTCTTTCTTTTTCTATTTTCTCCTTCAACGTATGTTGATCCTTCTTGGCTTGTCCTTGTGTCATAAATTTCAACTTCATTTCATGTCCCTCATTCCTCAAATAAAGGGAACGTTCATCAAGATTGAGTGTTTTAAAATGAACCCATGCCCATCACAAAAGAAGATGACAAGAGTTCGTGGGAGCAATATCACATAATACTTCTTGCACACATTGTCCTGTACTGAATTTGATCCTTTGCTTGATTCGGATGAAAGCTTGTAGGTAACTTGAGTTTCTCTACCAATCTTTGGCTTACAAAATTGTTGTCGCTTTCGTAAACGAATGCAACTAAATATAGGTGGCCTTCGATTAAACACCTTGTTCTCTACTACCTTTTTCATAATCTTTTTCTTTACTTCCTTTGCTTTTTCTTCAATTTCCCTTCGTTCTGCACTTTATTTTTCTTCTTTTTCAATCTTTCTTTTTCTATTTTCTCCTTCAACGTATGTTGATCCATCTTGACTTCTCTTGCTGTCCGAAATTTGAACTTCATTTCATGTCCCTCATGCCTCAAATAAAGGGAACGTTCATCAAGATTGAGCATTGTAAAATGAAACCATGCCCATCTCAAAAGAAGATGACAAGGGTTCGTGGGGGCAATATCACATAATACTTCTTTCATACATTGTCTTGTACTGAATTTAATCCTTGCTTGATTCGGATGAAAGCTTGTTGGTAATTTGAGTTTTTCACCAATCTTTGGCTTACAACATTGTTGTCGCTTTCATAAATGAATGCAACTAAACATATGTGGCCTTCGATTAACACCTTGTTCTCTACTACCTTTTCCATAATCTTTTTCTTTACTTCCTTTTCTTTTTCTTCAATTTCCCTTCCTTCTACACTTTATATTTCTTCTTTTCCTATTCTTTCTTTTTCTATTTTCTCCTTCAACGTACGTTGATCCTTCTTGGCTTGTCTTGGTGTCAAGAATTTCAAAATTTATTTCATGTTCCCCAGGCCTCAAATAAAGGGAACATTCATCAAGATTGAGCATTTTAAAATGAACCCATGCCCATCTCAAAAGAAGATGACAAGAGTTTGTAGGAGCAATATCACATAATACTTCTTCCACACATTGTCCTGTACTGAATTTGATCCTTGCTTGATTCGGATGAAAGCTTGTTGGTAACTTGAGTTTCCCCACCAATCTTTGGCTTACAACATTGTTGTCGCTTTCGTAAACGAATGCAACTAAACATGGGTGGCCTTCGATTAAACACCTTGTTCTCTACTACATTTTCCATAATCTTTTTCTTTACTTCCTTTTCTTTTTCTTCAATTTCCCTTCCTTCTGCAGTTTATTTTTCTTCTTTTTCAATCTTTCTTTTTCTATTTTCTCCTTCAACGTATGTTGATCCTTCTTGGCTTCTGTTGGTGTCAGAAATTTCAACTTCATTTCAGTTCCCTCATGCCTCAAATAAAGGGAACGTTCATCAAGATTGAGCATTGTAAAATGAAGCCATGCCCATCTCAAAAGAAGATGACAAGGGTTCGTGGGAGCAATATCACATAATACTTCTTTCACACATTGTCTTGTACTGAATTTGATCCTTGCTTGATTCGGATGAAAGCTTGTAGGTAACATCAGTTTCTCCACCAATCTTTTGCTTACAACATTGTTGTCGCTTTCGTAAACGAATGCAACTAAACATGGGTGGCCTTCGATTAAACACCTTATTCTCTACTACCTTTTTCATAATCTTTTTCTTTACTTCCTTTTCTTTTTCTTCAATTTCCCTTCCTTCTGCAGTTTATTTTTCTTCTTTTACAATCTTTCTTTTTCTATTTTCTCTTTCAACGTATGTTGATCCTTCTTGGCTTCTGTTGGTGTCAGAAATTTCAACTTCATTTCATTTCCCTCATGCCTCAAATAAAGGGAACGTTCATCAAGATTGAGCATTGTAAAATAAAGCCATGCCCATCTCAAAAGAAGATGACAAGGGTTCGTGGGAGCAATATCACATAATACTTCTTTCACACATTGTCTTGTACTAAATTTGATCCTTGCTTCATTCGGATGAAAGCTTGTAGGTAACTTGAGTTTCTCCACCAATCTTTGGCTTACAAAATTGTTGTCGCTTTCGTAAACGAATGCAACTAAATATAGGTGGCCTTCGATTAAACACCTTGTTCTCTACTACCTTTTTCATAATCTTTTTCTTTAGTTCGTTTTCTTTTTCTTCAATTTCCCTTCATTCTGCACTTTATTTCAATCTTTCTTTTTCTATTTTCTCCTTCAACGTATGTTGATCCTTCTTGGCTTGTCCTTGTGTCATAAATTTCAACTTCATTTCATGTCCCTCATTCCTCAAATAAAGGGAACGTTCATCAAGATTGAGCATTGTAAAATGAAGCTATGCCCATCTCAAAAGAAGATGACAAGAGTTCGTGGGAGCAATATCACATAATACTTCTTTCACACATTGTCCTGTACTGAATTTGATCCTTGCTTGATTCGGATGAAAGCTTGTAGGTAACTTGAGTTTCTCCACCAATCTTTGGCTTACAAAATTGTTGTCGCTTTCATAAACGAATGCAACTAAACATGGGTGGCCTTCGATTAAACACCTTGTTCTCTACTACCTTTTCCATAATCTTTTTCTTTACTTCCTTTTCTTTTTCTACAATTTCCTTTCCTTCAGCAGTTTATTTTTCTTCTGTTTCTATTCTTTCTTTTTCTATTTTCTCCTTCAACGTATGTTGATCCTTCTTGGCTTGTCCTTGTGTCATAAATTTCAACTTCATTTCATGTCCCTCATTCCTCAAATAAAGGGAACGTTCATCAAGATTGAGTGTTTTAAAATGAACCCATGCCCATCACAAAAGAAGATGACAAGAGTTCGTGGGAGCAATATCACATAATACTTCTTGCACACATTGTCCTGTACTGAATTTGATCCTTTGCTTGATTCGGATGAAAGCTTGTAGGTAACTTGAGTTTCTCCACCAATCTTTGGCTTACAAAATTGTTGTCGCTTTAGTAAACGAATGCAACTAAATATAGGTGGCCTTCGATTAAACTCCTTGTTCTCTATTACCTTTTTCATAATCTTTTTCTTTACTTCCTTTTCTTTTTCTTCAATTTCCTGTCGTTCTGCACTTTATTTTTCTTCTTTTTCAATCTTTCTTTTTCTATTTTCTCCTTCAACGTATGTTGATCCATCTTGACTTCTCTTGGTGTCAGAAATTTGAACTTCATTTCATGTCCCTCATGCCTCAAATAAAGGGAACGTTCATCAAGATTGAGCATTGTAAAATGAAGCCATGCCCATCTCAAAAGAAGATGACAAGGGTTCCTGGGAGCAATATCACATAATACTTCTTTCATACATTGTCTTGTACTGAATTTGATCCTTGCTTGATTCGGATGAAAGCTTGTTAGTAATTTGAGTTTTTCACCAATCTTTGGCTTACAACATTGTTGTCGCCTTCGTAAATGAATGCAACTAAACTTGGGTGGCCATCGATTAAACACCTTGTTCTCTACTACCTTTTTCATAATCATTTTCTTTACTTCCTTTTCTTTTTCTTCAATTTCCCTTCCTTCTGCAGTTTATTTTTCTTCATTTTCAATCTTTCTTTTTCTATTTTCTCCTTCAACGTATGTTGATCCTTTTAGGCTTCTGTTGGTGTCCGAAATTTCAACTTCATTTCATGTCCCTCATGCCTCAAATAAAGGGAACGTTCATCAAGATTGAGCATTGTAAAATGAAGCCATGCCCATCTCAAAAGAAGATGACAAGGGTTCGTGGGAGCAATATCACATAATACTTCTTTCACACATTGTCTTGTACTGAATTTGATCCTTTCTTGATTCGGATGAAAGCTTGTTGGTAACTTGAGTTTCTCCACCAATCTTTGGCTTACAACATTGTTGTCACTTTCGTAAATGAATGCAACTAAACATGGGTGGCTTTCGACTAAACACCTTGTTCTCTACTACCTTTTTCATAATCTTTTTCTTTACTTCCTTTTCTTTTTCTTCAATTTCCCTTCCTTCTACAGTTTATATTTCTTCTTTTTCTATTCTTTCTTTTTCTATTTTCTCCTTCAACGTATGTTGATCCTTCTTGGCTTGTCTTGGTGTCATGAATTTAAACTTTATTTCATGTCCCTCATGCCTCAAATAAAGGGAACATTCATCAAGATTGAGCATTTTAAAATGAAGCCATGCCCATCTCAAAAGAAGATGACAAGAGTTCAAGGGAGCAATATCACATAATACTTCTTTCACACATTGTCATGTACTGTATTTGATCCTTGCTTGATTCGGATGAAAGCTTGTTGGTAACTTGAGTTTCTCCACCAATCTTTGGCTTACAACATTGTTGTCGCTTTCGTAAACGAATGCAACTAAACATGGGTGGCTTTCGATTAAACACCTTGTTCTCTACTACCCTTTCCATAATATTTTTCTTTACTTCCTTTTCTTTTTCTTCAATTTCCCTTCCTTCTGCAGTTTATTTTTTTTCATTTTCAATCTTTCTTTTTCTATTTTCTCTTTCAACGTATGTTCATCCATCTTGGCTTCTCTTGGTGTCAGAAATTTCAACTTCATTTCATGTCCCTCATGCCTCAAATAAAGGGAACATTCATCAAGATTGAGCGTTTTAAAATGAACCCATGCCCATCTCAAAAGAAGATGACAAGAGTTCGTAGGAGCAATATCACATAATACTTCTTCCACACATTGTCCTGTACTGAATTTGATCCTTGCTTGATTCGGATGAAAGCTTGTTGGTAACTTGAGTTTCTCCACCAATCTTTGGCTTACAACATTGTTGTCACTTTCGTAAACGAATGCAACTAAACATGGGTGGCTTTCGACTAAACACCTTGTTCTCTACTACCTTTTTCATAATCTTTTTCTTTACTTCCTTTTCTTTTTCTTCAATTTCCCTTCCTTCTACAATTTATATTTCTTCTTTTTCTATTTTCTCCTTCAACGTATGTTGATCCTTCTTGGCTTGTCTTGGTGTCATGAATTTCAACTTTATTTCATGTCCCTCATGCCTCAAACAAAGGGAACGTTCATCAAGATTGAGCATTTTAAAATGAAGCCATGCCCATCTCAAAAGAAGATGACAAGAGTTCAAGGGAGCAATATCACATAATACTTCTTTCACACATTGTCATGTACTGAATTTGATCCTTGCTTGATTCGGATGAAAGCTTGTAGGTAACTTGAGTTTCTCCACCAATCTTTGGCTTACAAAATTGTTGTCGCTTTCGTAAACGAATGCAACTAAACATGGGTGGCCTTCGATTAAACACCTTATTCTCTACTACCTTTTCCATAATCTTTTTCTTTACTTCCTTTTCTTTTTCTTCAATTTCCCTTCCTTCTGCACTTTATTTTTCTTCTTTTTCAATCTTTCTTTTTCTATTTTCTCCTTCAACGTATGTTGATCCATCTTGGCTTCTCTTGGTGTCAGAAATTTCAACTTCATTTCATGTCCCTCATGCCTCAAATAAAGGGAACGTTCATCAAGATTGAGCATTGTAAAATGAAGCCATGCCCATCTCAAAAGAAGATGACAAGGGTTCGTGGGAGCAATATCACATAATACTTCTTTCACACATTGTCCTGTACTGAATTTCATCCTTGCTTGATTCGGATGAAAGCTTGTAGGGAACTTGAGTTTCTCCACCAATCTTTGGCTTACAAAATTGTTGTCGCTTTCGTAAACGAATGAAACTTAACATGGGTGGCCTTCGATTAAACACCTTGTTCTCTACTACCTTTTCCATAATCTTTTTCTTTACTTCCTTTTCTTTTTCTTCAATTTCCCTTCCTTCTGCACTTTATTTTTCTTCTTTTTCAATCTTTCTTTTTCTATTTTCTCCTTCAACGTATGTTGATCCATCTTGGCTTCTCTTGGTGTCAGAAATTTCAACTTCATTTCATGTCCCTCATGCCTCAAATAAAGGGAACGTTCATCAAGATTGAGCATTGTAAAACGAAGCCATGCCCATCTCAAAAGAAGATGACAAGGGTTCGTGGGAGCAATATCACATAATACTTCTTTCACACATTGTCCTGTACTGAATTTGATCCTTGCTTGATTCGGACGAAAGCTTGTAGGGAACTTGAGTTTCTCCACCAATCTTTGGCTTACAAAATTGTTGTCGCTTTCGTAAACGAATGAAACTTAACATGGGTGGCCTTCGATTAAACACCTTGTTCTCTACTACCTTTTCCATAATCTTTTTCTTTACTTCCTTTTCTTTTTCTTCAATTTCCCTTCCTTCTACACTTGATATTTCTTCTTTTTCTATTCTTTCTCTTTCTATTTTCTCCTTCAATGTATGTTGATCCTTCTTGGCTTGTCTTGGTGTCAAGAATTTCAAAATTTATTTCATGTCCCTCATGCCTTAAATAAAGGGAACATTCATCGAGATTGGGCGTTTTAAAATGAACCCATGCCCATCTCAAAAGAAGATGACAAGAGTTCGTGGGAGCAATATCACATAATACTACTTTCACACATTGTCCTGTACTGAATTTGATCCTTGCTTGATTCGGATGAAAGCTTGTTGGTAACTTGAGTTTCTCCACCAATCTTTGGCTTACAACATTGTTGTCGCTTTCGTAAACGAATGCAACTAAACATGGGTGGCCTTCGATTAAACACCTTGTTCTCTACTACCTTTTCCATAATCTTTTTCTTTATTTCCTTTTCTTTTTCTTCAATTTCCCTTCCTTCTGCACTTTATTTTTCTTCTTTTTCTATTCTTTCTTTTTCTATTTTCTCCTTCAACGTATGTTGATCCTTCTTGGCTTGTCCTTGTGTCATAAATTTCAACTTCATTTCATGTCCCTCATTCCTCAAATTAAGGGAACGTTCATGAAGATTGAGCATTGTAAAATGAAGCCATGCCCATCTCAAAAGAAGATGACAAGAGTTCGTGGGAGCAATATCACATAATACTTCTTTCACACATTGTCCTGTACTGAATTTGATCCTTGCTTGATTCGGACGAAAGCTTGTAGGGAACTTGAGTTTCTCCACCAATCTTTGGCTTACAAAATTGTTGTCGCTTTCGTAAACGAATGAAACTTAACATGGGTGGCCTTCGATTAAACACCTTGTTCTCTACTACCTTTTCCATAATCTTTTTCTTTACTTCCTTTTCTTTTTCTTCAATTTCCCTTCCTTCTACACTTGATATTTCTTCTTTTTCTATTCTTTCTTTTTCTATTTTCTCCTTCAATGTATGTTGATCCTTCTTGGCTTGTCTTGGTGTCAAGAATTTCAAAATTTATTTCATGTCCCTCATGCCTTAAATAAAGGGAACATTCATCGAGATTGGGCGTTTTAAAATGAACCCATGCCCATCTCAAAAGAAGATGACAAGAGTTCGTGGGAGCAATATCACATAATACTACTTTCACACATTGTCCTGTACTGAATTTGATCCTTGCTTGATTCGGATGAAAGCTTGTTGGTAACTTGAGTTTCTCCACCAATCTTTGGCTTACAACATTGTTGTCGCTTTCGTAAACGAATGCAACTAAACATGGGTGGCCTTCGATTAAACACCTTGTTCTCTACTACCTTTTCCATAATCTTTTTCTTTATTTCCTTTTCTTTTTCTTCAATTTCCCTTCCTTCTGCACTTTATTTTTCTTCTTTTTCTATTCTTTCTTTTTCTATTTTCTCCTTCAACGTATGTTGATCCTTCTTGGCTTGTCCTTGTGTCATAAATTTCAACTTCATTTCATGTCCCTCATTCCTCAAATTAAGGGAACGTTCATGAAGATTGAGCATTGTAAAATGAAGCCATGCCCATCTCAAAAGAAGATGACAAGAGTTCGTGGGAGCAATATCACATAATACTTCTTTCACACATTGTCCTGTACTGAATTTGATCCTTGCTTGATTCGGATGAAAGCTTGTAGGTAACTTGAGTTTCTCCACCAATGTTTGGCTTACAAAATTGTTGTCGCTTTCGTAAACGAATGCAACTAAAGATGGGTGGCCTTCGATTAAACACCTTGTTCTCTACTACCTTTTCCATAATCTTTTTCTTTACTTCCTTTTCTTTTTCTTCAATTTCCCTTCCTTCTACACTTGATATTTCTTCTTTTTCTATTCTTTCTTTTTCTATTTTCTCCTTCAATGTATGTTGATCCTTCTTGGCTTGTCTTTGTGTCAAGAATTTCAAAATTTATTTCATGTCCCTCATGCCTTAAATAAAGGGAACATTCATCAAGATTGGGCGTTTTAAAATGAACCCATGCCCATCTCAAAAGAAGATGACAAGAGTTCGTGGGAGCAATATCACATAATACTACTTTCACACATTGAACTGTACTGAATTTGATCCTTGCTTGATTCGGATGAAAGCTTGTAGGTAACTTGAGTTTCTCCACCAATCTTTGGCTTACAAAATTGTTGTCGCTTTCGTAAACGAATGCAACTAAACATGGGTGGCCTTCGATTAAACACCTTATTCTCTACTACCTTTTCCATAATCTTTTTCTTTACTTTCTTTTCTTTTTCTTCAATTTCCCTTCCTTCTGCACTTTATTTTTCTTCTTTTTCAATCTTTCTTTTTCTATTTTCTCCTTCAACGTATGTTGATCCATCTTGGCTTCTCTTGGTGTCAGAAATTTCAACTTCATTTCATGTCCCTCATGCCTCAAATAAAGGGAACGTTCATCAAGATTGAGCATTGTAAAATGAAGCCATGCCCATCTCAAAAGAAGATGACAAGGGTTCGTGGGAGCAATATCACATAATACTACTTTCACACATTGTCATGTACTGAATTTGATCCTTGCTTGATTCGGATGAAAGCTTGTAGGTAACTTGAGTTTCTCCACCAATCTTTGGCTTACAAAATTGTTGTCGCTTTCGTAGACGAATGAAACTTAACATGGGTGGCCTTCGATTAAACACCTTGTTCTCTACTACCTTTTCCATAATCTTTTTCTTTACTTCCTTTTCTTTTTCTTCAATTTCCCTTCCTTCTACACTTGATATTTCTTCTTTTTCTATTCTTTCTTTTTCTATTTTCTCCTTCAATGTATGTTGATTCTTCTTGGCTTGTCTTGGTGTCAAGAATTTCAAAATTTATTTCATGTCCCTCATGCCTTAAATAAAGGGAACATTCATTAAGATTGGGCGTTTTAAAATGAACCCATGCCGATCTCAAAAGAAGATGACAAGAGTTCGTGGGAGCAATATCACATAATACTTCTTTCACACATTGTCCTGTACTGAATTTCATCCTTGCTTGATTCGGATGAAAGCTTGTAGGTAACTTGAGTTTCTCCACCAATCTTTGCCTTACAAAATTGTTGTCGCTTTCGTAAACGAATGCAACTAAACATGGGTGGCCTTCGATTAAACACCTTATTCTCTATTACCTTTTCCATAATCTTTTTCTTTACTTCCTTTTCTTTTTCTTCAATTTCCCTTCCTTCAGCAGTTTATTTTTCTTCTTTTTCTATTCTTTCTTTTTCTATTTTCTCCTTCAACGTATGTTGATCCTTCTTGGCTTGTCTTGGTGTCAAGAATTTCAAAATTTATTTCATGTCCCTCATGCCTCAAATAAAGGGAACATTCATCAAGATTGAGCGTTTTAAAATGAACCCATGCCCATCTCAAAAGAAGATGACAAGAGTTCGTGGGAGCAATATCACATAATACTTCTTTCACACATTGTCCTGTACTGAATTTGATCCTTGCTTGATTCGGATGAAAGCTTGTTGGTAACTTGAGTTTCTCCACCAATCTTTGGCTTACAAAATTGTTGTCGCTTTCGTAAACGAATGAAACTTAACATGGGTGGCCTTCGATTAAACACCTTGTTCTCTACTACCTTTTCCATAATCTTTTTCTTTACTTCCTTTTCTTTTTCTTCAATTTCCCTTCCTTCTACACTTGATATTTCTTCTTTTTCTATTCTTTCTTTTTCTATTTTCTCCTTCAATGTATGTTGATCCTTCTTGGCTTGTCTTGGTGTCAAGAATTTCAAAATTTATTTCATGTCCCTCATGCCTTAAATAAAGGGAACATTCATCAAGATTGGGCGTTTTAAAATGAACCCATGCCGATCTCAAAAGAAGATGACAAGAGTTCGTGGGAGCAATATCACATAATACTACTTTCACACATTGTCCTGTACTGAATTTGATCCTTGCTGGATTCGGATGAAAGCTTGTAGGTAACGTGAGTTTCTCCACCAATCTTTGGCTTACAAAATTGTTGTCGCTTTCGTAAACGAATGCAACTAAACATGGGTGGCCTTCGATTAAACACCGTATTCTCTACTACCTTTTCCATAATCTTTTTCTTTACTTCCTTTTCTTTTTCTTCAATTTCCCTTCCTTCTGCACTTTATTTTTCTTCTTTTTCAATCTTTCTTTTTCTATTTTCTCCTTCAACGTATGTTGATCCATCTTGCCTTCTCTTGGTGTCAGAAATTTCAACTTCATTTCTTGTCCCTCATGCCTCAAATAAAGGGAACGTTCATCAAGATTGAGCATTGTAAAATGAAGCCATGCCCATCTCAAAAGAAGATGACAAGGGTTCGTGGGAGCAATATCACATAATACTTCTTTCACACATTGTCCTGTACTGAATTTGATCCTTGCTTGATTCGGATGAAAGCTTGTAGGTAACTTGAGTTTCTCCACCAATCTTTGGCTTACAAAATTGTTGTCGCTTTCGTAGACGAATGAAACTTAACATGGGTGGCCTTCGATTAAACACCTTGTTCTCTACTACCTTTTCCATAATCTTTTTCTTTACTTCCTTTTCTTTTTCTTCAATTTCCCTTCCTTCTACACTTGATATTTCTTCTTTTTCTATTCTTTCTTTTTCTATTTTCTCCTTCAATGTATGTTGATCCTTCTTGGCTTGTCTTGGTGTCAAGAATTTCAAAATTTATTTCATGTCCCTCATGCCTTAAATAAAGGGAACATTCATCAAGATTGGGCGTTTTAAAATGAACCCATGCCGATCTCAAAAGAAGATGACAAGAGTTCGTGAGAGCAATATCACATAATACTACTTTCACACATTGTCCTTTACTGAATTTGATCCTTGCTTGATTCGGATGAAAGCTTGTAGGTAACGTGAGTTTCTCCACCAATCTTTGGCTTACAAAATTGTTGTCGCTTTCGTAAACGAATGCAACTAAACATGGGTGGCCTTCGATTAAACACCTTATTCTCTACTACCTTTTCCATAATCTTTTTCTTTACTTCCTTTTCTTTTTCTTCAATTTCCCTTCCTTCTGCACTTTATTTTTCTTCTTTTTCAATCTTTCTTTTTCTATTTTCTCCTTCAACGTATGTTGATCCATATTGGCTTCTCTTGGTGTCAGAAATTTCAACTTCATTTCATGTCCCTCTTGCCTCAAATAAAGGGAACATTCATCAAGATTGAGCATTGTAAAATGAAGCCATGCCATCTCAAAAGAAAATGAAAAGGGTTCGTGGGAGCAATATCACATAATACTTCTTTCACACATTGTCCTGTACTGAATTTGATCCTTGCTTGATTCGGATGAAAGCTTGTAGGTAACTTGAGTTTCTCCACCAATCTTTGCCTTACAAAATTGTTGTCGCTTTCGTAAACGAATGAAACTTAACATGGGTGGCCTTCGATTAAACACCTTGTTCTCTACTACCTTTTCCATAATCTTTTTCTTTACTTCCTTTTCTTTTTCTTCAATTTCCCTTCCTTCTACACTTGATATTTCTTCTTTTTCTATTCTTTCTTTTTCTATTTTCTCCTTCAATGTATGTTGATCCTTCTTGGCTTGTCTTGGTGTCAAGAATTTCAAAATTTATTTCATGTCCCTCATGCCTTAAATAAAGGGAACATTCATCAAGATTGGGCGTTTTAAAATGAACCCATGCCGATCTCAAAAGAAGATGACAAGAGTTCGTGAGAGCAATATCACATAATACTACTTTCACACATTGTCCTGTACTGAATTTGATCCTTGCTTGATTCGGATGAAAGCTTGTAGGTAACGTGAGTTTCTCCACCAATCTTTGGCTTACAAAATTGTTGTCGCTTTCGTAAACGAATGCAACTAAACATGGGTGGCCTTCGATTAAACACCTTATTCTCTACTACCTTTTGCATAATCTTTTTCTTTACTTCCTTTTCTTTTTCTTCAATTTCCCTTCCTTCTGCACTTTATTTTTCTTCTTTTTCAATCTTTCTTTTTCTATTTTCTCCTTCAACGTATGTTGATCCATATTGGCTTCTCTTGGTGTTAGAAATTTCAACTTCATTTCATGTCCCTCTTGCCTCAAATAAAGGGAACGTTCATCAAGATTGAGCATTGTAAAATGAAGCCATGCCCATCTCAAAAGAAAATGACAAGGGTTCGTGGGAGCAATATCACATAATACTTCTTTCACACATTGTCCTGTACTGAATTTGATCCTTGCTTGATTCGGATGAAAGCTTGTAGGTAACTTGAGTTTCTCCACCAATCTTTGGCTTACAAAATTGTTGTCGCTTTCGTAAACGAATGAAACTTAACATGGGTGGCCTTCGATTAAACACCTTGTTCTCTACTACCTTTTCCATAATCTTTTTCTTTACTTCCTTTTCTTTTTCTTCAATTTCCCTTCCTTTTACACTTGATATTTCTTCTTTTTCTATTCTTTCTTTTTCTATTTTCTCCTTCAATGTATGTTGATCCTTCTTGGCTTGTCTTGGTGTCAAGAATTTCAAAATTTATTTCATGTCCCTCATGCCTTAAATAAAGGGAACATTCATCAAGATTGGGCGTTTTAAAATGAACCCATGCCCATCTCAAAAGAAGATGACAAGAGTTCGTGGGAGCAATATCACATAATACTACTTTCACACATTGTCCTGTACTGAATTTGATCATTGCTTGATTCGGATGAAAGCTTGTTGGTAACTTGAGTTTCTCCACCAATCTTTGGCTTACAAAATTGTTGTCGCTTTCGTAAACGAATGCAACTAAACACGGGTGGCCTTCGATTAAACACCTTATTCTCTACTACCTTTTCCATAATCTTTTTCTTTACTTCCTTTTCTTTTTCTTCAATTTCCCTTCCTTCTGCACTTTATTTTTCTTCTTTTTCAATCTTTCTTTTTCTATTTTCTCCTTCAACGTATGTTGATCCATCTTGGCTTCTCTTGGTGTCAGAAATTTCAACTTCATTTCATGTCCCTCTTGCCTCAAATAAAGGGAACGTTCATCAAGATTGAGCATTGTAAAATGAAGCCATGCCCATCTCAAAAGAAGATGACAAGAGTTCGTGGGAGCAATATCACATAATACTACTTTCACACATTGTCCTTTACTGAATTTGATCCTTGCTTGATTCGGATGAAAGCTTGTAGGTAACTTGAGTTTCTCCACCAATCTTTGGCATACAAAATTGTTGTCGCTTTCGTAAACGAATGCAACTAAACATGGGTGGCCTTCGATTAAACACCTTATTCTCTACTACCTTTTCCATAATCTTTTTCTTTACTTCCTTTTCTTTTTCTTCAATTTCCCTTCCTTCTGCACTTTATTTTTCTTCTTTTTCAATCTTTCTTTTTCTATTTTCTCCTTCAACGTATGTTGATCCATCTTGGCTTCTCTTGGTGTCAGAAATTTCAACTTCATTTCATGTCCCTCTTGCCTCAAATAAAGGGAACGTTCATCAAGATTGAGCATTGTAAAATGAAGCCATGCCCATCTCAAAAGAAGATGACAAGAGTTCGTGGGAGCAATATCACATAATACTACTTTCACACATTGTCCTTTACTGAATTTGATCCTTGCTTGATTCGGATGAAAGCTTGTAGGTAACTTGAGTTTCTCCACCAATCTTTGGCTTACAAAATTGTTTTCGCTTTCGTAAACGAATGCAACTAAACATGGGTGACCTTCGATTAAACACCTTATTCTCTACTACCTTTTCCATAATCTTTTTCTTTACTTCCTTTTCTTTTTCTTCAATTTCTCTTCCTTCTGCACTTTATTTTTCTTCTTTTTCAATCTTTCTTTTTCTATTTTCTCCTTCAACTTATGTTGATCCATCTTGGCTTCTCTTGGTGTCAGAAATTTACAATTCATTTCATGTCCCTCATGCCTCAAATAAAGGGAACGTTCATCAAGATTGAGCATTGTAAAATGAAGCCATGCCCATCTCAAAAGAAGAGACAAGGGTTCGTGGGAGCAATATCACATAATACTTCTTTCACACATTGTCCTGTACTGAATTTGATCCTTGCTTGATTCGGATGAAAGCTTGTAGGTAACTTGAGTTTCTCCACCAATCTTTGCCTTACAAAATTGTTGTCGCTTTCGTAAACGAATGAAACTTAACATGGGTGGCCTTCAATTAAACACCTTGTTCTCTACTACCTTTTCCATAATCTTTTTCTTTACTTCCTTTTCTTTTTCTTCAATTTCCCTTCCTTCTACACTTGATATTTCTTCTTTTTCTATTCTTTCTTTTTCTATTTTCTCCTTCAATGTATGTTGATCCTTCTTGGCTTGTCTTGGTGTCAAGAATTTCAAAATTTATTTCATGTCCCTCATGCCTTAAATAAAGGGAACATTCATCAAGATTGAGCGTTTTAAAATGAACCCATGCCCATCTCAAAAGAAGATGACAAGAGTTCGTGGGAGCAATATCACATAATACTACTTTCACACATTGTCCTGTACTGAATTTGATCCTTGCTTGATTCGGATGAAAGCTTGTTGGTAACTTGAGTTTCTCCACCAATCTTTGGCTTACAAAATTGTTGTCGCTTTCGTAAACGAATGCAACTAAACACGGGTGGCCTTCGATTAAACACCTTATTCTCTACTACCTTTTCCATAATCTTTTTCTTTACTTCCTTTTCTTTTTCTTCAATTTCCCTTCCTTCTGCACTTTATTTTTCTTCTTTTTTCAATTCTTTCTTTTTCTATTTTCTCCTTCAACGTATGTTGATCCATCTTGGCTTCTCTTGGTGTCAGAAATTTCAACTTCATTTCGTGTCCCTCATGCCTCAAATAAAGGGAACGTTCATCAAGATTGAGCGTTTTAAAATGAACCCATGCCCATCTCAAAAGAAGATGACAAGAGTTCGTGGGAGCAATATCACATAATACTACTTTCACACATTGTCCTATACTGAATTTGATCCTTGCTTGATTCGGATGAAAGCTTGTTGGTAACTTGAGTTTCTCCACCAATCTTTGGCTTACAAAATTGTTGTCGCTTTCGTAAACGAATGCAACTAAACATGGGTGGCCTTCGATTAAACACCTTATTCTCTACTACCTTTTCCATAATCTTTTTCTTTACTTCCTTTTCTTTTTCTTCAATTTCCCTTCCTTCTGCACTTTATTTTTCTTCTTTTTCTATTCTTTCTTTTTCTATTTTCTCCTTCAACGTATGTTGATCTATCTTGGCTTCACTTGGTGTCAGAAATTTCAACTTCATTTCATGTCCCTCATGCCTCAAATAAAGGGAACGTTCATCAAGATTGAGCATTGTAAAATGAAGCCATGCCCATCTCAAAAGAAGATGACAAGGGTTCGTGGGAGCATTATCACATAATACTTCTTTCACACTTTGTCCTGTACTGAATTTGATCCTTGCTTGATTCGGATGAAAGCTTGTAGGTAACTTGAGTTTCTCCACCAATCTTTGCCTTACAAAATTGTTGTCGCTTTCGTAAACGAATGAAACTTAACATGGGTGGCCTTCGATTAAACACCTTGTTCTCTACTACCTTTTCCATAATCTTTTTCTTTACTTCCTTTTCTTTTTCTTCAATTTCCCTTCCTTCTACACTTGATATTTCTTCTTTTTCTATTCTTTCTTTTTCTATTTTCTCCTTCAATGTGTGTTGATCCTTCTTGGCTTGTCTTGGTGTCAAGAATTTCCAAATTTATTTCATGTCCCTCATGCCTTAAATAATGGGAACATTCATCAAGATTGAGCGTTTTAAAATGAACCCATGCCCATCTCAAAAGAAGATGACAATAGTTCGTGGGAGCAATATCACATAATACTACTTTCACACATTGTCCTGTACTGAATTTGATCCTTGCTTGATTCGGATGAAAGCTTGTTGGTAACTTGAGTTTCTCCACCAATCTTTGGCTTACAACATTGTTGTCGCTTTCGTAAACGAATGCAACTAAACATGGGTGGCCTTCGATTAAACAGCTTGTTCTCTACTACCTTTTCCATAATCTTTTTCTTTATTTCCTTTTCTTTTTCTTCAATTTCCCTTCCTTCTGCACTTTATTTTTCTTCTTTTTCTATTCTTTCATTTTCTATTTTCTCCTTCAACGTATGTTGATCCTTCTTGGCTTGTCCTTGTGTCATGAATTTCAACTTCATTTCATGTCGCTCATTCCTCAAATAAAGGGAACGTTCATCAAGATTGAGCATTGTAAAATGAAGCCATGCCCATCTCAAAAGAAGATGACAAGAGTTCGTGGGAGCAATATCACATAATACTTCTTTCACACATTGTCCTGTACTGAATTTGATCCTTGCTTGATTCGGATGAAAGCTTGTAGGTAACTTGAGTTTCTCCACCAATCTTTGGCTTACAAAATTGTTGTCGCTTTCGTAAACGAATGCAACTAAAGATGGGTGGCCTTCGATTAAACACCTTGTTCTCTACTACCTTTTCCATAATCTTTTTCTTTACTTCCTTTTCTTTTTCTTCAACTTCCTTTCCTTCAGCAGTTTATTTTTCTTCTTTTTCTATTGTTTCTTTTTCTATTTTCTCCTTCAACGTAAGTTGATCCTTATTGTCTTGTCCTTGTGTCATAAATTTCAACTTCATTTCATGTCCCTCATTCCTCAAATAAAAGGAACGTTCATCAAGATTGAGTGTTTAAAAATGAATCCATGCCCATCTAAAAACAAGATGACAAGAGTTCGTGGGAGCAATATCACATAATACTTCTTTCACACATTGTCCTGTACTAAATTTGATCCTTGCTTGATTTGGATGAAAGGTTGTTGGTAATTTGAGTTTCTCACCAATCTTTGGCTTACAACTTTGTTGTCGCTTTCATAAACGAATGCAACTAAACATGGGTGGCCTTCGATTAAACACCTTGTTCTCTACTACCTTTTCCATAATCTTTTTCTTTAATTCCTTTTCTTTTTCTTCAATTTCCCTTCCTTCTACAGTTTATATTTCTTCTTTTTCTATTCTTTCTTTTTCTATTTTCTCCTTCAACGTATGTTGATCCTTCTTGGCTTGTCTTGGTGTCATGAATTTCAACTTTATTTCATGTCCCTGATGCCTCAAATAAAGGGAACATTCATCAAGATTGAGCATTATAAAATGAAGCCAGTCCCATCTCCAAAGAAGATGACAAGGTTCGTGGGAGCAATATCACATAATACTTCTTTCACATTGTCCTGTACTGATTTTGATCCTTGCTTGATTCGGATGAAAGCTTGTTGGTAACTTGAGTTTCTCCACCAATCTTTGGCTTACAACATTGTTGTCGCCTTCGTAAATGAATGCAACTAAACATGGGTGGCCTTCGATTAAACACCTTGTTCTCTACTACCTTTTTCATAATCATTTTCTTTAATTCCTTTTCTTTTTCTTCAATTTCCCTTCCTTCTGCAGTTTATTTTTCTTCATTTTCAATCTACCTTTTTCTATTTTCTCCTTCAACGTTTGTTGATCCTTCTTGGCTTCTGTTGGTGTCCGAAATTTGAACTTCATTTCATGTCCCTCATGCCTCAAATAAAGGGATCGTTCATCAAGATTAAGCATTGTAAAATGAAGCAATGCCCATCTCAAAAGAAGATGACAAGGGTTTGTGGGAGCAATATCACATAATACTTCTTTCACACATTGTCTTGTACTGAATTTGATCCTTGCTTGATTCGGATGAAAGGTTGGTTGTAATTTGAGTTTTTCACCAATCTTTGGCTTACAACATTGTTGTCACTTTCATAAACGAATGCAACTAAACATGAGTGGCCTTGGATTAAACACCTTGTTCTCTACTACCTTTTCCATAATCTTTTTCTTTACTTCCTTTTCTTTTTCTTCAATTTCCCTTCCTTCTACAGTTTACATTTCTTCTTTTTCTATTCTTTCTTTTTCTATTTTGTCCTTCAACGTATGTTGATCCTTCTTGGCTTATCTTGGTGTCATGAATTTCAACTTTATTTCATGTCCCTCATGCCTCAAATAAAGGGAACATTCATCAAGATTGAGCATTTTAAAATGAAGCCATGCCTATCTCAAAAGAAGATGACAAGAGTTCAAGGGAGCAATATCACATAATACTTCTTTCACACATTGTCATGTACTGAATTTGATCCTTGCTTGATTCGGATGAAAGCTTGTTGGTAACTTGAGTTTCTCCACCAATCTTTGGCTTACAACATTGTTGTCGCTTTCGTAAACGAATGCAACTAAACTTGGGTGGCTTTCGGTTAAACACCTTGTTCTCTACTACCTTTTCCATAATATTTTTCTTTACTTCCTTTTCTTTTTCTTCAATTTCCCTTCCTTCTGCAGTTTATTTTTCTTCTTTTTCTATTCCTTCTTTTTCTATTTTCTCTTTCAATGTATGTTGATCCTTCTTGGATTCTGTTGGTGTCATAAATTTCAACTTCATTTCATGTCCCTCATGCCTCAAATAAAGGGAACGTTCATCAAGATTGAGCATTATAAAATGAAGCCAGTCCCATCTCCAAAGAAGATGACAAGGGTTCGTGGGAGCAATATCACATAATACTTCTTTCACACATTGTCTTGTACTGATTTTGATCCTTGCTTGATTCGGATGAAAGCTTGTTGGTAACTTGAGTTTCTCCACGAATCTTTAGCTTACAACATTGTTGTCGCTTTCGTAAATGAATGCAACTAAAAATGGGTGGCCTTCGATTACACACCTTGTTCTCTACTACCTTTTTCATAATCTTTTTCTTTACTTCCTTTTGTTTTTCTTCAATTTCCCTTCCTTCTGCAGTTTTTTTTTCTTCATTTTCAATCTTTCATTTTCTATTTTCTCCTTCAACGTATGTTGATCCTTCTTGGCTTCTGTTGGTGTCCAAATTTTCAACTTCATTTCATGTCCCTCATGCCTCAAATAAAGGGAACGTTCAACAAGATTGAGCATTGTAAAATGAAGCCGTGCCCATCTCAAAAGAAGATGACAAGGGTTCGTGGGAGCAATATCACATAATACTTCTTTCACACATTGTCTTGTACTGAATTTGATCCTTGCTTGATTCGGATGAAAGGTTGTTGGTAATTTGAGTTTTTCACCAATCTTTGGCTTACAACATTGTTGTCGCTGTCATAAACGAATTTAACTAAACATGGGTGGCCTTTGATTAAACACCTTGTTCTCTACTACCTTTTCCATAATCTTTTTCTTTACTTCCTTTTCTTTTTCTTCAATTTCCCTTCTTTCTACAGTTTATATTTCTTCTTTTTCTATTCTTTCTTTTTCTATTTTCTCCTTCAACGTATGTTGATCCTTCTTGGCTTGTCTTGGTGTCATAAATTTCAACCTAATTTCATGTCCCTCCTGCCTCAAATAAAGGCAACGTTCATCAAGATTGAGCATTGTAAAATGAAGCCATGCCCATCGCAAAAGAAGATGACTAGGGTTCGTGGGAGCAATATCACAGAATACTTCTTTCACACATTGTCTTGTACTGAATTTGACCCTTGCTTGATTCAGATGAAGGCTTATTGGTAACTTGAGTTTCTCCACCAATCTTTGGCTTACAACATTGTTGTCGCTTTCGTAAACGAATGCAACTAAACATGGGTGGCCTTCGATTAAACACCTTGTTCTCTACTACCTTTTCCATAATCTTTTTCTTTACTTCCTTTTCTTTTTCTTCAATTTCCCTTCCTTCTACAGTTTATATTTCTTCTTTTTATATTCTTTCTTTTTCTATTTTCTCCTTCAACGTATGTTGATCCTTCTTGGCTTGTCTTGGGGTCATGAATTTCAAATTTATTTCATGTCCCTCATGCCTCAAATAAAGGGAACATTCATCAAGATTGATCATTTTAAAATGAAGCCATGTCCATCTCAAAAGAAGATGACCAGAGTTCAAGGGAGGAATATCACATAATACTTCTTTCACACATTGTCATGTACTGAATTTGATCCTTGCTTTATTCAGATGAAAGCTTGTTGGTAACTTGAGTTTCTCCACCAATGTTTGGCTTACCACATTGTTGTCGCTTTCGTAAACAAATGTAACTAAACATGGGTGGCTTTCGATTAAACACCTTGTTCTCTACTACCTTTTCCATAATCGTTTTCTTTACATCCTTTTCTTTTTCTTCAATTTCCCTTCCTTCTGCAGTTTATTTTTCTTCCTTTTCTATTCTTTCCTTTTCTATTTTCTCCTTCAACGTATGTTGATCCTTCTTGGCTTCTCTTGGTGTCATAAATTTCAACCTAATTTCATGTCCCTCATGCCTCAAATAAGGGCAACGTTCATCAAGATTGAGCATTGTAAAATGAAGCCATGACCATCGCAAAAGAGGATAACAAGGGTTCGTGGGAGCAATATCACATAATACTTCTTTCACACATTGTCTTCTACTGAATTTGATCCTTGCTTGATTCAGATGAAGGCTTGTTGGTAACTTGAGTTTCTCCACCAATCTTTGGCTTACAACATTGTTGTCGCTTTCGTAAACGAATGCAACTAAACATAGGTGGCCTTCGATTAAACACCTTGTTCTCTACTACCTTTTCCATAATCTTTTTCTTTACTTCCTTTTCTTTTTCTTCAATTTCCCTTCCTTCTACAGTTTATATTTCTTCTTTTTCTATTTTCTCCTTCAACGTATGTTGATCCTTCTTTGCTTGTCTTGGTGTCATGAATTTCAAATTTATTTCATGTCCCTCATGCCTCAAATAAAGGGATCATTCATCAAGATTGAGGGTTTTAAAATGAAGCCATGCCCATCTCAAAAGAAGATGACCAGAGTTCAAGGGAGGAATATCACATAATACTTCTTTCACACATTGTCATGTACTGAATTTGATCCTTGCTTGATTCGGATGAAACCTTGTTGGTAACTTGAGTTTCTCCACCAATCTTTGGCTTACCACATTGCTGTCGCTTTCGTAAACAAATGCAACTAAACATGGGTGGCTTTCGATTAAACACCTTGTTCTCTACTACCTTTTCCATAATCGTTTTCTTTACATCCTTTTCTTTTTCTTCAATTTCCCTTCCTTCTGCAATTTATTTTTCTTCTTTTTCTATTCTTTCTTTTTCTATTTTCTCCTTCAACGTATGTTGATCCTTCTTGGCTTCTCTTGGTGTCATAAATTTCAACCTAATTTCATGTCCCTCATGCCTCAAATAAAGGCAACGTTCATCAAGATTGAGCATTGTAAAATGAAGCCATGCCTATCGCAAAAGAAGATGACAAGGGTTCGTGGGAGCAATATCACATCATACTTCTTTCACACATTGTCTTGTACTGAATTGGATCCTTGCTTGATTCAGATGAAGGCTTGTTGGTAACTTGAGTTTCTCCACCAATCTTTGGCTTACAACATTGTTGTCGCTTTCGTAAATGAATGCAACTAAACATGGGTGGCCTTCGATTAAACACCTTGTTCTCTACTACCTTTTTCATAATCTTTTTCTTTACTTCCTTTTGTTTTTCTTCAATTTCCCTTCCTTCTGCAGTTTATTTTTCTTCATTTTCAATCTTTCATTTTCTATTTTCTCCTTCAACGTATGTTGATCCTTCTTGGCTTCTGTTGGTGTCCGAATTTTCAACTTCATTTCATGTCCCTCATGCCTCAAATAAAGGGAACGTTCAACAAGATTGAGCATTGTAAAATGAAGTCGTGCCCATCTCAAAAGAAGATGACAAGGGTTTGTGGGAGCAATATCACATAATACTTCTTTCACACATTGTCTTGTACTGAATTTGATCCTTGCTTGATTCGGATGAAAGGTTGTTGGTAATTTCAGTTTTTCACCAATCTTTGGCTTACAACATTGTTGTCGCTTTCATAAACGAATGCAACTAAACATGGATGGCCTTTGATTAAATACCTTGTTCTCTACTACCTTTTCCATAATCTTTTTCTTTACTTCCTTTTCTTTTTCTTCAATTTCCCTTCTTTCTACAATTTATATTTCTTCTTTTTCTATTCTTTCTTTTTCTATTTTCTCCTTCAACGTATGTTGATCCTTCTTGGCTTGTCTTGGTGTCATGAATTTCAAATTTATTTCATGTCCCTCATGCCTCAAATAAAGGGAACATTCATCAAGATTGAGCGTTTTAAAATGAGGCCATGCCCATCTCAAAAGAAGATGACCAGAGTTCAAAGGAGCAATATCACATAATACTTCTTTCACACATTGTCATGTACTGAATTTAATCCTTGCTTGATTCGGATGAAAGCTTTTTGGTAACTTGAGTTGCTCCACCAATCTTTAGCTTACCACATTGTTGTCGCTTTCGTAAACAAATGCAACTAAACATGGGTGGCTTTCGATTAAACAACTTGTTCTCTACTACCTTTTCCATAATCGTTTTCTTTACATCCTTTTCTTTTTCTTAAATTTCCCTTCCTTCTGCAGTTTATTTTTCTTCTTTTTCTATTCTTTCTATTTCTATTTTCTCCTTCAACGTATGTTGATCCTTCTTGGCTTCTCTTGGTGTCATAAATTTCAACCTAATTTCATGTCCCTCATGCCTCAAATAAAGGCAACGTTCATCAAGATTGAGCATTGTAAAATGAAGCCATGCCCATCGCAAAAGAAGATGACTAGGGTTCGTGGGAGCAATATCACATAATACTTCTTTCACACATTGTCTTGTACTGAATTTGATCCTTGCTTGATTCAGATGAAGGCTTGTTGGTAACTTGAGTTTCTCCACCAATCTTTGGCTTACAACATTGTTGTCGCTTTCGTAAACGAATGCAACTAAACATGGGTGGCCTTCGATTAAACACCTTGTTCTCTACTACCTTTTCCATAATCTTTTTCTTTACTTCCTTTTCTTTTTCTTCAATTTCCCTTCCTTCTGCAGTTTATATTTCTTCTTTTTCTATTCTTTCTTTTTCTATTTTCTCCTTCAACATATGTTGATCCTTCTTGGCTTGTCTTGGGGTCATGAATTTCAAATTTATTTCATGTCCCTCATGCCTCAAATAAAGGGAACATTCATCAAGATTGAGCGTTTTAAAATGAAGCCATGTCCATCTCAAAAGAAGATGACCAGAGTTCAAGGGAGGAATATCACATAATACTTCTTTCACACATTTTCATGTACTGAATTTGATCCTTGCTTGATTCAGATGAAAGCTTGTTGGTAACTTGAGTTTCTCCACCAATGTTTGGCTTACCACATTGTTGTCGCTTTCGTAAACAAATGTAACTAAACATGGGTGGCTTTCGATTAAACACCTTGTTCTCTACTACCTTTTCCATAATCGTTTTCTTTACATCCTTTTCTTTTTCTTCAATTACCCTTCCTTCTGCACTTTATTTTTCTTCCTTTTCTATTCTTTCTTTTTCTATTTTCTCCTTCAACGTATGTTGATCCTTCTTGGCTTCTCTTGGTGTCATAAATTTTAACCTAATTTCGTGTCCCTCATGCCTCAAATAAAGGCAATGTTCATCAAGATTGAGCATTGTAAAATGAAGCCATGCCCATCGCAAAAGAGGACGACAAGGGTTCGTGGGAGCAATATCACATAATACTTATTTCACACATTGTCTTGTACTGAATTGGATCCTTGCTTGATTCAGATGAAGGCTTGTTGGTAACTTGAGTTTCTCCACCAATCTTTGGCTTACAACATTGTTGTCGCTTTCGTAAACGAATGAAACTTAACATGGGTGGCCTTCGATTAAACACCTTGTTCTCTACTACCTTTTCCATAATCTTTTTCTTTACTTCCTTTTCTTTTTCTTCAATTTCCCTTCCTTCTACACTTGATATTTCTTCTTTTTCTATTCTTTCTTTTTCTATTTTCTCCTTCAACGTATGTTGATCCTTCTTGGCTTGTCTTGGTGTCATGAATTTCAAATTTATTTCATGTCCCTCATGCCTCAAATAAAGGGATCATTCATCAAGATTGAGCGTTTTAAAATGAAGCCATGCCCATCTCAAAAGAAGATGACCAGAGTTCAAGGGAGGAATATCACATAATACTTCTTTCACACATTGTCATGTACTGAATTTGATCCTTCCTTGATTCGGATGAAAGCCTGTTGGTAACTTGAGTTTCTCCACCAATCTTTGGCTTACCACATTGTTGTCGCTTTCGTAAACAAATGCAACAAAACATGGGTGGCTTTCGATTAAACACCTTGTTCTCTACTACTTTTTCCATAATCGTTTTCTTTACATCCTTTTCTTTTTCTTCAATTTCCCTTCCTTCTGCAGTTATTTTTCTTCCTTTTCTATTCTTTCTTTTTCTATTTTCTCCTTCAACGTATGTTGATCCTTCTTGGCTTCTCTTGGTGTCATAAATTTCAACCTAATTTCATGTCCCTCATGCCTCAAATAAAGGCAACGTTCATCAAGGTTAAGCATTGTAAAATGAAGCCATGCCCATCGCAAAAGGAGATGACAAGGGTTCGTGGGAGCAATATCACATCATACTTCTTTCACACATTGTCTTGTACTGAATTGGATCCTTGCTTGATTCAGATGAAGGCTTGTTGGTAACTTGAGTTTCTCCACCAATCTTTGGCTTACAACATTGTTGTCGCTTTCGTAAACGAATGAAACTTAACATGGGTGGCCTTCGATTAAACACCTTGTTCTCTACTACCTTTTCCATAATCTTTTTCTTTACTTCCTTTTCTTTTTCTTCAATTTCCCTTCCTTCTACACTTGATATTTCTTCTTTTTCTATTCTTTCTTTTTCTATTTTCTCCTTCAACGTATGTTGATCCTTCTTGGCTTGTCTTGGTGTCATGAATTTCAAATTTATTTCATGTCCCTCATGCCTCAAATAAAGGGAACATTCATCAAGATTAAGCGTTCTAAAATGAAGCCATGCCCATCTCAAAAGAAGATGACCAGAGTTCAAGGGAGCAATATCACATAATACTTCTTTCACACATTGTCTTGTACTGAATTTGATCCTTGCTTGATTCGGATGAAAGGTTGGTTGTAATTTGAGTTTTTCACCAATCTTTGGCTTACAACATTGTTGTCACTTTCATAAACGAATGCAACTAAACATGAGTGGCCTTGGATTAAACACCTTGTTCTCTACTACCTTTTCCATAATCTTTTTCTTTACTTCCTTTTCTTTTTCTTCAATTTCCCTTCCTTCTACAGTTTACATTTCTTCTTTTTCTATTCTTTCTTTTTCTATTTTGTCCTTCAACGTATGTTGATCCTTCTTGGCTTATCTTGGTGTCATGAATTTCAACTTTATTTCATGTCCCTCATGCCTCAAATAAAGGGAACATTCATCAAGATTGAGCATTTTAAAATGAAGCCATGCCTATCTCAAAAGAAGATGACAATAGTTCAAGGGAGCAATATCACATAATACTTCTTTCACACATTGTCATGTACTGAATTTGATCCTTGCTTGATTCGGATGAAAGCTTGTTGGTAACTTGAGTTTCTCCACCAATCTTTGGCTTACAACATTGTTGTCGCTTTCGTAAACGAATGCAACTAAACTTGGGTGGCTTTCGGTTAAACACCTTGTTCTCTACTACCTTTTCCATAATATTTTTCTTTACTTCCTTTTCCTTTTCTTCAATTTCCCTTCCTTCTGCAGTTTATTTTTCTTCTTTTTCTATTCCTTCTTTTTCTATTTTCTCTTTCAATGTATGTTGATCCTTCTTGGATTCTGTTGGTGTCATAAATTTCAACTTCATTTCATGTCCCTCATGCCTCAAATAAAGGGAACGTTCATCAAGATTGAGCATTATAAAATGAAGCCAGTCCCATCTCCAAAGAAGATGACAAGGGTTCGTGGGAGCAATATCACATAATACTTCTTTCACACATTGTCTTGTACTGATTTTGATCCTTGCTTGATTCGGATGAAAGCTTGTTGCTAACTTGAGTTTCTCCACGAATCTTTAGCTTACAACATTGTTGTCGCTTTCGTAAATGAATGCAACTAAACATGGGTGGCCTTCGATTAAACACCTTGTTCTCTACTACCTTTTTCATAATCTTTTTCTTTACTTCCTTTTGTTTTTCTTCAATTTCCCTTCCTTCTGCAGTTTTTTTTTCTTCATTTTCAATCTTTCATTTTCTATTTTCTCCTTCAACGTATGTTGATCCTTCTTGGCTTCTGTTGGTGTCCAAATTTTCAACTTCATTTCATGTCCCTCATGCCTCAAATAAAGGGAACGTTCAACAAGATTGAGCATTGTAAAATGAAGCCGTGCCCATCTCAAAAGAAGATGACAAGGGTTCGTGGGAGCAATATCACATAATACTTCTTTCACACATTGTCTTGTACTGAATTTGATCCTTGCTTGATTCGGATGAAAGGTTGTTGGTAATTTGAGTTTTTCACCAATCTTTGGCTTACAACATTGTTGTCGCTGTCATAAACGAATTTAACTAAACATGGGTGGCCTTTGATTAAACACCTTGTTCTCTACTACCTTTTCCATAATCTTTTTCTTTACTTCCTTTTCTTTTTCTTCAATTTCCCTTCTTTCTACAGTTTATATTTCTTCTTTTTCTATTCTTTCTTTTTCTATTTTCTCCTTCAACGTATGTTGATCCTTCTTGGCTTGTCTTGGTGTCATAAATTTCAACCTAATTTCATGTCCCTCCTGCCTCAAATAAAGGCAACGTTCATCAAGATTGAGCATTGTAAAATGAAGCCATGCCCATCGCAAAAGAAGATGACTAGGGTTCGTGGGAGCAATATCACAGAATACTTCTTTCACACATTGTCTTGTACTGAATTTGACCCTTGCTTGATTCAGATGAAGGCTTATTGGTAACTTGAGTTTCTCCACCAATCTTTGGCTTACAACATTGTTGTCGCTTTCGTAAACGAATGCAACTAAACATGGGTGGCCTTCGATTAAACACCTTGTTCTCTACTACCTTTACCATAATCTTTTTCTTTACTTCCTTTTCTTTTTCTTCAATTTCCCTTCCTTCTACACTTGATATTTCTTCTTTTTCTATTCTTTCTTTTTCTATTTTCTCCTTCAACGTATGTTGATCCTTCTTGGCTTGTCTTGGTGTCATGAATTTCAAATTTATTTCATGTCCCTCATGCCTCAAATAAAGGGATCATTCATCAAGATTGAGCGTTTTAAAATGAAGCCATGCCCATCTCAAAAGAAGATGACCAGAGTTCAAGGGAGGAATATCACATAATACTTCTTTCACACATTGTCATGTACTGAATTTGATCCTTCCTTGATTCGGATGAAAGCCTGTTGGTAACTTGAGTTTCTCCACCAATCTTTGGCTTACCACATTGTTGTCGCTTTCGTAAACAAATGCAACAAAACATGGGTGGCTTTCGATTAAACACCTTGTTCTCTACTACTTTTTCCATAATCGTTTTCTTTACATCCTTTTCTTTTTCTTCAATTTCCCTTCCTTCTGCAGTTATTTTTCTTCCTTTTCTATTCTTTCTTTTTCTATTTTCTCCTTCAACGTATGTTGATCCTTCTTGGCTTCTCTTGGTGTCATAAATTTCAACCTAATTTCATGTCCCTCATGCCTCAAATAAAGGCAACGTTCATCAAGGTTAAGCATTGTAAAATGAAGCCATGCCCATCGCAAAAGGAGATGACAAGGGTTCGTGGGAGCAATATCACATCATACTTCTTTCACACATTGTCTTGTACTGAATTGGATCCTTGCTTGATTCAGATGAAGGCTTGTTGGTAACTTGAGTTTCTCCACCAATCTTTGGCTTACAACATTGTTGTCGCTTTCGTAAACGAATGAAACTTAACATGGGTGGCCTTCGATTAAACACCTTGTTCTCTACTACCTTTTCCATAATCTTTTTCTTTACTTCCTTTTCTTTTTCTTCAATTTCCCTTCCTTCTACACTTGATATTTCTTCTTTTTCTATTCTTTCTTTTTCTATTTTCTCCTTCAACGTATGTTGATCCTTCTTGGCTTGTCTTGGTGTCATGAATTTCAAATTTATTTCATGTCCCTCATGCCTCAAATAAAGGGAACATTCATCAAGATTAAGCGTTCTAAAATGAAGCCATGCCCATCTCAAAAGAAGATGACCAGAGTTCAAGGGAGCAATATCACATAATACTTCTTTCACACATTGTCTTGTACTGAATTTGATCCTTGCTTGATTCGGATGAAAGGTTGGTTGTAATTTGAGTTTTTCACCAATCTTTGGCTTACAACATTGTTGTCACTTTCATAAACGAATGCAACTAAACATGAGTGGCCTTGGATTAAACACCTTGTTCTCTACTACCTTTTCCATAATCTTTTTCTTTACTTCCTTTTCTTTTTCTTCAATTTCCCTTCCTTCTACAGTTTACATTTCTTCTTTTTCTATTCTTTCTTTTTCTATTTTGTCCTTCAACGTATGTTGATCCTTCTTGGCTTATCTTGGTGTCATGAATTTCAACTTTATTTCATGTCCCTCATGCCTCAAATAAAGGGAACATTCATCAAGATTGAGCATTTTAAAATGAAGCCATGCCTATCTCAAAAGAAGATGACAATAGTTCAAGGGAGCAATATCACATAATACTTCTTTCACACATTGCCATGTACTGAATTTGATCCTTGCTTGATTCGGATGAAAGCTTGTTGGTAACTTGAGTTTCTCCACCAATCTTTGGCTTACAACATTGTTGTCGCTTTCGTAAACGAATGCAACTAAACTTGGGTGGCTTTCGGTTAAACACCTTGTTCTCTACTACCTTTTCCATAATATTTTTCTTTACTTCCTTTTCCTTTTCTTCAATTTCCCTTCCTTCTGCAGTTTATTTTTCTTCTTTTTCTATTCCTTCTTTTTCTATTTTCTCTTTCAATGTATGTTGATCCTTCTTGGATTCTGTTGGTGTCATAAATTTCAACTTCATTTCATGTCCCTCATGCCTCAAATAAAGGGAACGTTCATCAAGATTGAGCATTATAAAATGAAGCCAGTCCCATCTCCAAAGAAGATGACAAGGGTTCGTGGGAGCAATATCACATAATACTTCTTTCACACATTGTCTTGTACTGATTTTGATCCTTGCTTGATTCGGATGAAAGCTTGTTGCTAACTTGAGTTTCTCCACGAATCTTTAGCTTACAACATTGTTGTCGCTTTCGTAAATGAATGCAACTAAACATGGGTGGCCTTCGATTAAACACCTTGTTCTCTACTACCTTTTTCATAATCTTTTTCTTTACTTCCTTTTGTTTTTCTTCAATTTCCCTTCCTTCTGCAGTTTTTTTTTCTTCATTTTCAATCTTTCATTTTCTATTTTCTCCTTCAACGTATGTTGATCCTTCTTGGCTTCTGTTGGTGTCCAAATTTTCAACTTCATTTCATGTCCCTCATGCCTCAAATAAAGGGAACGTTCAACAAGATTGAGCATTGTAAAATGAAGCCGTGCCCATCTCAAAAGAAGATGACAAGGGTTCGTGGGAGCAATATCACATAATACTTCTTTCACACATTGTCTTGTACTGAATTTGATCCTTGCTTGATTCGGATGAAAGGTTGTTGGTAATTTGAGTTTTTCACCAATCTTTGGCTTACAACATTGTTGTCGCTGTCATAAACGAATTTAACTAAACATGGGTGGCCTTTGATTAAACACCTTGTTCTCTACTACCTTTTCCATAATCTTTTTCTTTACTTCCTTTTCTTTTTCTTCAATTTCCCTTCTTTCTACAGTTTATATTTCTTCTTTTTCTATTCTTTCTTTTTCTATTTTCTCCTTCAACGTATGTTGATCCTTCTTGGCTTGTCTTGGTGTCATAAATTTCAACCTAATTTCATGTCCCTCCTGCCTCAAATAAAGGCAACGTTCATCAAGATTGAGCATTGTAAAATGAAGCCATGCCCATCGCAAAAGAAGATGACTAGGGTTCGTGGGAGCAATATCACAGAATACTTCTTTCACACATTGTCTTGTACTGAATTTGACCCTTGCTTGATTCAGATGAAGGCTTATTGGTAACTTGAGTTTCTCCACCAATCTTTGGCTTACAACATTGTTGTCGCTTTCGTAAACGAATGCAACTAAACATGGGTGGCCTTCGATTAAACACCTTGTTCTCTACTACCTTTTCCATAATCTATTTCTTTACTTCCTTTTCTTTTTTCTTCAATTTCCCTTCCTTCTACAGTTTATATTACTTCTTTTTATATTCTTTCTTTTTCTATTTTCTCCTTCAACGTATGTTGATCCTTCTTGGCTTGTCTTGGGGTCATGAATTTCAAATTTATTTCATGTCCCTCATGCCTCAAATAAAGGGAACATTCATCAAGATTGATCATTTTAAAATGAAGCCATGTCCATCTCAAAAGAAGATGACCAGAGTTCAAGGGAGGAATATCACATAATACTTCTTTCACACATTGTCATGTACTGAATTTGATCCTTGCTTTATTCAGATGAAAGCTTGTTGGTAACTTGAGTTTCTCCACCAATGTTTGGCTTACCACATTGTTGTCGCTTTCGTAAACAAATGTAACTAAACATGGGTGGCTTTCGATTAAACACCTTGTTCTCTACTACCTTTTCCATAATCGTTTTCTTTACATCCTTTTCTTTTTCTTCAATTTCCCTTCCTTCTGCAGTTTATTTTTCTTCCTTTTCTATTCTTTCCTTTTCTATCTTCTCCTTCAACGTATGTTGATCCTTCTTGGCTTCTCTTGGTGTCATAAATTTCAACCTAATTTCATGTCCCTCATGCCTCAAATAAAGGCAACGTTCATCAAGATTGAGCATTGTAAAATGAAGCCATGACCATCGCAAAAGAGGATGACAAGGGTTCGTGGGAGCAATATCACATAATACTTCTTTCACACATTGTCTTCTACTGAATTTGATCCTTGCTTGATTCAGATGAAGGCTTGTTGGTAACTTGAGTTTCTCCACCAATCTTTGGCTTACAACATTGTTGTCGCTTTCGTAAATGAATGCAACTAAACATGGGTGGCCTTCGATTAAACACCTTGTTCTCTACTACCTTTTTCATAATCTTTTTCTTTACTTCCTTTTGTTTTTCTTCAATTTCCCTTCCTTCTGCAGTTTATTTTTCTTCATTTTCAATCTTTCATTTTCTATTTTCTCCTTCAACGTATGTTGATCCTTCTTGGCTTCTGTTGGTGTCCGAATTTTCAACTTCATTTCATGTCCCTCATGCCTCAAATAAAGGGAACGTTCAACAAGATTGAGCATTGTAAAATGAAGCCGTGCCCATCTCAAAAGAAGATGACAAGGGTTCGTGGGAGCAATATCACATAATACTTCTTTCACACATTGTCTTGTACTGAATTTGATCCTTGCTTGATTCGGATGAAAGGTTGTTGGTAATTTCAGTTTTTCACCAATCTTTGGCTTACAACATTGTTGTCGCTTTCATAAACGAATGCAACTAAACATGGATGGCCTTTGATTAAATACCTTATTCTCTACTACCTTTTCCATAATCTTTTTCTTTACTTCCTTTTCTTTTTCTTCAATTTCCCTTCTTTCTACAGTTTATATTTCTTCTTTTTCTATTCTTTCTTTTTCTATTTTCTCCTTCAACGTATGTTGATCCTTCTTGGCTTGTCTTGGTGTCATGAATTTCAAATTTATTTCATGTCCGTCATGCCTCAAATAAAGGGAACATTCATCAAGATTGAGCGTTTTAAAATGAGGCCATGCCTATCTCAAAAGAAGATGACCAGAGTTCAAGGGAGGAATATCACATAATACTTCTTTCACACATTGTCATGTACTGAATTTGATCCTTGCTTGATTCGGATGAAAGCTTTTTGGTAACTTGAGTTGCTCCACCAATCTTTGGCTTACCACATTGTTGTCGCTTTCGTAAACAAATGCAACTAAACATGGGTGGCTTTCGATTAAATAACTTGTTCTCTACTACCTTTTCCATAATCGTTTTCTTTACATCCTTTTCTTTTTCTTAAATTTCCCTTCCTTCTGCAGTTTATTTTTCTTCTTTTTCTATTCTTTCTTTTTCTATTTTCACCTTCAACGTATGTTGATCCTTCTTGGCTTCTCTTGGTGTCATAAATTTCAACCTAATTTCATGTCCCTCATGCCTCAAATAAAGGCAAGGTTCATCAAGATTGAGCATTGTAAAATGAAGCCATGCCCATCGCAAAAGAAGATGACTAGGGTTCGTGGGAGCAATATCACATAATACTTCTTTCACACATTGTCTTGTACTGAATTTGATCCTTGCTTGATTCAGATGAAGGCTTGTTGGTAACTTGAGTTTCTCCACCAATCTTTGCCTTACAACATTGTTGTCGCTTTCGTAAACGAATGCAACTAAACATGGGTGGCCTTCGATTAAACACCTCGTTCTCTACTACCTTTTCCATAATCTTTTTCTTTACTTCCTTTTCTTTTTCTTCAATTTCCCTTCCTTCTGCAGTTTATATTTCTTCTTTTTCTATTCTTTCTTTTTCTATTTTCTCCTTCAACATATGTTGATCCTTCTTGGCTTGTCTTGGGGTCATGAATTTCAAATTTATTTCATGTCCCTCATGCCTCAAATAAAGGGAACATTCATCAAGATTGAGCGTTTTAAAATGAAGCCATGTCCATCTCAAAAGAAGATGACCAGAGTTCAAGGGAGGAATATCACATAATACTTCTTTCACACATTGTCATGTACTGAATTTGACCCTTGCTTGATTCAGATGAAAGCTTGTTGGTAACTTGAGTTTCTCCACCAATGTTTGGCTTACCACATTGTTGTCGCTTTCGTAAACAAATGTAACTAAACATGGGTGGCTTTCGATTAAACACCTTGTTCTCTACTACCTTTTCCATAATCGTTTTCTTTACATCCTTTTCTTTTTCTTCAATTACCCTTCCTTCTGCACTTTATTTTTCTTCCTTTTCTATTCTTTCTTTTTCTATTTTCTCCTTCAACGTATGTTGATCCTTCTTGGCTTCTCTTGGTGTCATAAATTTTAACCTAATTTCATGTCCCTCATGCCTCAAATAAAGGCAATGTTCATCAAGATTGAGCATTGTAAAATGAAGCCATGCCCATCGCAAAAGAGGATGACAAGGGTTCGTGGGAGCAATATCACATAATACTTATTTCACACATTGTCTTGTACTGAATTTGATCCTTGCTTGATTCAGATGAAGGCTTGTTGGTAACTTGAGTTTCTCCACCAATCTTTGGCTTACAACATTGTTGTCGCTTTCGTAAACGAATGCAACTAAACATAGGTGGCCTTCGATTAAACACCCTGTTCTCTACTACCTTTTCCATAATCTTTTTCTTTACTTCCTTTTCTTTTTCTTCAATTTCCCTTCCTTCTACACTTGATATTTCTTCTTTTTCTATTCTTTCTTTTTCTATTTTCTCCTTCAACGTATGTTGTTCCTTCTTGGCTTGTCTTGGTGTCATGAATTTCAAATTTATTTCATGTCCCTCATGCCTCAAATAAAGGGATCATTCATCAAGATTGAGCGTTTTAAAATGAAGCCATGCCCATCTCAAAAGAAGATGACCAGAGTTCAAGGGAGGAATATCACATAATACTTCTTTCACACATTGTCATGTACTGAATTTGATCCTTCCTTGATTCGGATGAAAGCTTGTTGGTAACTTGAGTTTCTCCACCAATCTTTGGCTTACCACATTGTTGTCGCTTTCGTAAACAAATGCAACAAAACATGGGTGGCTTTCGATTAAACACCTTGTTCTCTACTACCTTTTCCATAATCGTTTTCTTTACATCCTTTTCTTTTTCTTCAATTTCCCTTCCTTCTGCAGTTATTTTTCTTCCTTTTCTATTCTTTCTTTTTCTATTTTCTCCTTCAATGTATGTTGATCCTTCTTGGCTTCTCTTGGTGTCATAAATTTCAACCTAATTTCATGTCCCTCATGCCTCAAATAAAGGCAACGTTCATCAAGGTTGAGCATTGTAAAATGAAGCCATGCCCATCGCAAAAGAAGATGACAAGGGTTCGTGGGAGCAATATCACATCATACTTCTTTCACACATTGTCTTGTACTGAATTGGATCCTTCCTTGATTCAGATGAAGGCTTGTTGGTAACTTGAGTTTCTCCACCAATCTTTGGCTTACAACATTGTTGTCGCTTTCGTAAACGAATGAAACTTAACATGGGTGGCCTTCGATTAAACACCTTGTTCTCTACTACCTTTTCCATAATCTTTTTCTTTACTTCCTTTTCTTTTTCTTCAATTTCCCTTCCTTCTACACTTGATATTTCTTCTTTTTCTATTCTTTCTTTTTCTATTTTCTCCTTCAACGTATGTTGATCCTTCTTGGCTTGTCTTGGTGTCATGAATTTCAAATTTATTTCATGTCCCTCAAGCCTCAAATAAAGGGAACATTCATCAAGATTAAGCATTGTAAAATGAAGCCATGCCCATCGCAAAAGAAGATGACAAGGGTTCGTGGGAGCAATATCACATCATACTTCTTTCACACATTGTCTTGTACTGAATTGGATCCTTCCTTGATTCAGATGAAGGCTTGTTGGTAACTTGAGTTTCTCCACCAATCTTTGGCTTACAACATTGTTGTCGCTTTCGTAAACGAATGAAACTTAACATGGGTGGCCTTCGATTAAACACCTTGTTCTCTACTACCTTTTCCATAATCTTTTTCTTTACTTCCTTTTCTTTTTCTTCAATTTCCCTTCCTTCTACACTTGATATTTCTTCTTTTTCTATTCTTTCTTTTTCTATTTTCTCCTTCAACGTATGTTGATCCTTCTTGGCTTGTCTTGGTGTCATGAATTTCAAATTTATTTCATGTCCCTCAAGCCTCAAATAAAGGGAACATTCATCAAGATTAAGCGTTCTAAAATGAAGCCATGCCCATCTCAAAAGAAGATGACCAGAGTTCAAGGGAGGAATATCACATAATACTTCTTTCACACATTGTCATGTACTGAATTTGATCCTTCCTTGATTCGGATGAAAGCTTGTTGGTAACTTGAGTTTCTCCACCAATCTTTGGCTTACCACATTGTTGTCGCTTTCGTAAACAAATGCAACTAAACATGGGTGGCTTTCGATTAAACACCTTGTTCTCTACTACCTTTTCCATAATCGTTTTCTTTACATCCTTTTCTTTTTCTTAAATTTCCCTTCCTTCTGCAGTTTATTTTTCTTCTTTTTCTATTCTTTCTTTTTCTATTTTCTCCTTCAACGTATGTTGATCCTTCTTGGCTTGTCTTGGTGTCATAAATTTCAACCTAATTTCATGTCCCTCCTGCCTCAAATAAAGGCAACGTTCATCAAGATTGAGCATTGTAAAATGAAGCCATGCCCATCGCAAAAGAAGATGACTAGGGTTCGTGGGAGCAATATCACAGAATACTTCTTTCACACATTGTCTTGTACTGAATTTGACCCTTGCTTGATTCAGATGAAGGCTTGTTGGTAACTTGAGTTTCTCCACCAATCTTTGGCTTACAACATTGTTGTCGCTTTCGTAAACAAATGCAACTAAACATGGGTGGCTTTCGATTAAACACCTTGTTCTCTACTACCTTTTCCATAATCGTTTTCTTTACATCCTTTTCTTTTTCTTCAATTTCTCTTCCTTCTGCAGTTTAGTTTTCTCCTTTTTCTATTCTTTCTTTTTCTATTTTCTCCTTCAACGTATGTTGATCCTTCTTGGCTTGTCTTGGTATCATGAATTTCAAATTTATTTCATGTCCCTCATGCCTCAAATAAAGGGAACATTCATCAAGATTAAGCGTTCTAAAATGAAGCCATGCCCATCTCAAAAGAAGATGACCAGAGTTCAAGGGAGGAATATCACATACTACTTCTTTCACACATTGTCATGTACTGAATTTGATCCTTGCTTGATTCGGATGAAAGCTTGTTGGTAACTTGAGTTTCTCCACCAATCTTTGGCTTACAACATTGTTGTCGCTTTCGTAAACAAATGCAACTAAACATGGGTGGCTGTCGATTAAACACCTTGTTCTCTACTACCTTTTCCATAATCGTTTTCTTTACATCCTTTTCTTTTTCTTCAATTTCCCATCCTTCTGCAGTTTATTTTTCTTCTTTTTCTATTCTTTCTTTTTCTATTTTCTCCTTCAACGTATGTTGATCCTTCTTGGCTTCTCTTGGTGTCATAAATTTCAACCTAATTTCATGTCCCTCATTCCTCAAATAAAGGGAACGTTTATCAAGATTGAGCGTTTTAAAATGAAGCCATGCCCATCTCAACAGAAAATGACAAGGGTTCGTGGGAGCAATATCACATAATACTTCTTTCACACATTGTCTTGTACTGAATTTGATCCTTGCTTGATTCGGATGAAAGGTTGTTGGTAATTTGAGTTTTTCACCAATCTGTGGCTTACAACATTGTTATCGCTTTCATAAACGAATGCAACTAAACATGGGTGGCCTTTGATTAAACACCTTATTCTCTACTACCTTTTCCATAATCTTTTTCTTTACTTCCTTTTCTTTTTCTTAAATTTCCCTTCCTTCTACAGTTTATATTTCTTCTTTTTCTATTCTTTCTTTTTTCTGTTTTCTCCTTCAACGTATGTTGATCCTCCTTGGCTTGTCTTGGTGTCATGAATTTCAAATTTATTTCATGTCCCTCATGCCGCAAATAAAGGGAACATTCATCAAGATTGAGCGTTTTAAAATGAAGCCATGCCCATCTCAAAAGAAGATGACCAGAGTTCAAGGGAGGAATATCACATAATACTTCTTTCACACATTGTCATGTACTGAATTTGATCCTTCTTTATTCGGATGAAAGCTTGTTGGTAACTTGAGTTTCTCCACCAATCTTTGGCTTACAACATTGTTGTCGCTTTCGTAAACAAATGCAACTAAACATGGGTGGCTTTCGATTAAACACCTTGTTCTCTACTACCTTTTCCATAATCGTTTTCTTTACATCCTTTTCTTTTTCTTCAATTTCCCTTCCTTCTGCAGTTTATTTTTCTTCTTTTTCTATTCTTTCTTTTTCTATTTTCTCCTTCAACGTATGTTGATCCTTCTTGGCTTCTCTTGGTGTCATAAATTTCAACCTAATTTCATGTCCCTCATGCCTCAAATAAAGGCAACGTTCATCAAGATTGAGCATTGTAAAATGAAGCCATGCCCATCGCAAAAGAAGATGACAAGGGTTCGTGGGAGCAATATCACATAATACTTCTTTCACACATTGTCTTGTACTGAATTTGATCCTTGCTTGATTCAGATGAAGGCTTGTTGGTAACTTGAGTTTCTCCACCAATCTTTGGCTTACAACATTGTTGTCGCTTTCGTAAACGAATGCAACTAAACATGGGTGGCCTTCGATTAAACACCTTGTTCTCTACTACCTTTTCCATAATGTTTTTCTTTACTTCCTTTTCTTTTTCTTCAATTTCCCTTCCTTCTGCAGTTTATATTTCTTCTTTTTCTATTCTTTCTTTTTCTATTTCTCCTTCAACGTATGTTGATCCTTCTTGGCTTCTCTTGGTGTCATAAATTTCAACTCCATTTCATGTTCCTCATTCCTCAAATAAAGGGAACGTTTATCAAGATTGAGCGTTTTAAAATGAAGCCATGCCCATCTCAACAGAAAATGACAAGGGTTCGTGGGAGCAGTATCACATAATACTTCTTTCACACATTGTCTTGTACTGAATTTGATCCTTGCTTGATTCGGATGAAAGGTTGTTGGTAATTTGAGTTTTTCACCAATCTGTGGCTTACAACATTGTTATCGCTTTCATAAACGAATGCAACTAAACATGGGTGGCCTTTGATTAAACACCTTATTCTCTACTACCTTTTCCATAATCTTTTTCTTTACTTCCTTTTCTTTTTCTTAAATTTCCCTTCCTTCTACAGTTTATATTTCTTCTTTTTCTATTCTTTCTTTTTTCTGTTTTCTCCTTCAACGTATGTTGATCCTCCTTGGCTTGTCTTGGTGTCATGAATTTCAAATTTATTTCATGTCCCTCCTGCCTCAAATAAAAGGAACATTCATCAAGATTGAGCGTTTTAAAATGAAGCCATGCCCATCTCAAAAGAAGATGACCAGAGTTCAAGGGAGGAATATCACATAATACTTCTTTCACACATTGTCATGTACTGAATTTGATCCTTGCTTGATTCGGATGAAAGCTTGTTGTTAACTTGAGTTTCTCCACCAATCTTTGGCTTACAACATTGTTGTCGCTTTCGTAAACAAATGCAACTAAACATGGGTGGCTTTCGATTAAACACCTTGTTCTCTACTACCTTTTCCATAACCGTTTTCTTTACATCCTTTTCTTTTTCTTCAATTTCCCTTCCTTCTGCAGTTTATTTTTCTTCTTTTTCTATTCTTTCTTTTTCTATTTTCTCCTTCAACGTATGTTGATCCTTCTTGGCTTCTCTTGGTGTCATAAATTTCAACCTAATTTCATGTCCCTCATGCCTCAAATAAAGGCAACGTTCATCAAGATTGAGCATTGTAAAATGAAGCCATGCCCATCGCAAAAGGAGATGACAAGGGTTCGTGGGAGCAATATCACATAATACTTCTTTCACACATTGTCTTGTACTGAATTTGATCCTTGCTTGATTCAGATGATGGCTTGTTGGTAACTTGAGTTTCTCCACCAATCTTTGGCTTACAACATTGTTGTCGCTTTCGTAAACGAATCCAACTAAACATGGGTGGCCTTCGATTAAACACCTTGTTCTCTACTACCTTTTCCATAATGTTTTTCTTTACTTCCTTTTCTTTTTCTTCAATTTCCCTTCCTTCTGCAGTTTATATTTCTTCTTTTTCTATTCTTTCTTTTTCTATTTTCTCCTTCAACATATGTTGATCCTTCTTGGCTTGTCTTGGTGTCATAAATTTCAACTTCATTTCATGTCCCTCATTCCTCAAATAAAGGGAACGTTTATCAAGATTGAGCGTTTTAAAATGAAGCCATGCCCATCTCAACAGAAGATGACAAGGGTTCGTGGGAGCAATATCACATAATACTTCTTTCACACATTGTCTTGTAGTGAATTTGATCCTTGCTTGATTCGGATGAAAGGTTGTTGGTAATTTGCGTTTTTCACCAATCTGTGGCTTACAACATTGTTGTCGCTTTCATAAACGAATGCAACTAAACACGGGTGGCCTTTGATTAAACACCTTATTCTCTACTACCTTTTCCATAATCTTTTTCTTTACTTCCTTTTCTTTTTCTTAAATTTCCCTTCCTTCTACAGTTTATATTTCTTCTTTTTCTATTCTTTCTTTTTTCTGTTTTCTCCTTCAACGTATGTTGATCCTCCTTGGCTTGTCTTGGTGTCATGAATTTCAAATTTATTTCATGTCCCTCATGCCTCAAATAAAGGGAACATTCATGAAGATTGAGCGTTTTAAAATGAAGCCATGCCCATCTCAAAAGAAGATCACCACAGTTCAAGGGAGGAATATCACATAATACTTCTTTCACACATTGTCATGTACTGAATTTGATCCTTGCTTGATTCGGATGAAAGCTTCTTGGTAACTTGAGTTTCTCCACCAATCTTTGGCTTACAACATTGTTGTCGCTTTCGTAAACAAATGCAACTAAACATGGGTGGCTTTCGATTAAACACCTTGTTCTCTACTACCTTTTCCATAACCGTTTTCTTTACATCCTTTTCTTTTTCTTCAATTTCCCTTCCTTCTGCAGTTTATTTTTCTTCTTTTTCTATTCTTTCTTTTTCTATTTTCTCCTTCAACGTATGTTGATCCTTCTTGGCTTCTCTTGGTGTCATAAATTTCAACCTAATTTCATGTCCCTCATGCCTCAAATAAAGGCAACGTTCATCAAGATTGAGCATTGTAAAATGAAGCCATGCCCATCGCAAAAGAAGATGACAAGGGTTCGTGGGAGAATAATCACATAATACTTCTTTCACACATTGTCTTGTACTGAATTTGATCCTTGCTTGATTCAGATGAAGGCTTGTTGGTAACTTGAGTTTCTCCACCAATCTTTGGCTTACAACATTGTTGTCGCTTTCGTAAACGAATGCAACTAAACATGGGTGGCCTTCGATTAAACACCTTGTTCTCTACTACCTTTTCCATAATGTTTTTCTTTACTTCCTTTTCTTTTTCTTCAATTTCCCTTCCTTCTGCAGTTTATATTTCTTCTTTTTCTATTCTTTCTTTTTCTATTTTCTCCTTCAACGTATGTTGATCCTTCTTGGCTTGTCTTGGTGTCATAAATTTCAACTTCATTTCATGTCCCTCATTCCTCAAATAAAGGGAACGTTTATCAAGATTGAGCGTTTTAAAATGAAGCCATGCCCATCTCAACAGAAGATGACAAGGGTTCGTGGGAGCAATATCACATAATACTTCTTTCACACATTGTCTTGTAGTGAATTTGATCCTTGCTTGATTCGGATGAAAGGTTGTTGGTAATTTGAGTTTTTCACCAATCTGTGGCTTACAACATTGTTGTCGCTTTCATAAACGAATGCAACTAAACACGGGTGGCCTTTGATTAAACACCTTATTCTCTACTACCTTTTCCATAATCTTTTTCTTTACTTCCTTTTCTTTTTCTTAAATTTCCCTTCCTTCTATAGTTTATATTTCTTCTTTTTCTATTCTTTCTTTTTTCTGTTTTCTCCTTCAACGTATGTTGATCCTCCTTGGCTTGTCTTGGTGTCATGAATTTCAAATTTATTTCATGTCCCTCATGCCTCAAATAAAGGGAACATTCATCAAGATTGAGCGTTTTAAAATGAAGCCATGCCCATCTCAAAAGAAGATCACCAGAGTTCAAGGGAGGAATATCACATAATACTTCTTTCACACATTGTCATGTACTGAATTTGATCCTTGCTTGATTCGAATGAAAGCTTCTTGGTAACTTGAGTTTCTCCACCAATCTTTGGCTTACAACATTGTTGTCGCTTTCGTAAACAAATGCAACTAAACATGGGTGGCTTTCGATTAAACACCTTGTTCTCTACTACCTTTTCCATAACCATTTTCTTTACATCCTTTTCTTTTTCTTCAATTTCCCTTCCTTCTGCAGTTTATTTTTCTTCTTTTTCTATTCTTTCTTTTTCTATTTTCTCCTTCAACGTATGTTGATCCTTCTTGGCTTCTCTTGGTGTCATAAATTTCAACCTAATTTCATGTCCCTCATGCCTCAAATAAAGGCAACGTTCATCAAGATTGAGCATTGTAAAATGAAGCCATGCCCATCGCAAAAGAAGATGACAAGGGTTTGTGGGAGCAATATCACATAATACTTCTTTCACACATTGTCTTGTACTGAATTTGATCCTTGCTTGATTCAGATGATGGCTTGTTGGTAACTTGAGTTTCTCCACCAATCTTTGGCTTACAACATTGTTGTCGCTTTCGTAAACGAATGCAACTAAACATGGGTGGCCTTCGATTAAACACCTTGTTCTCTACTACCTTTTCCATAATGTTTTTCTTTACTTCCTTTTCTTTTTCTTCAATTTCCCTTCCTTCTGCAGTTTATATTTCTTCTTTTTCTATTCTTTCTTTTTCTATTTTCTCCTTCAACGTATGTTGATCCTTCTTGGCTTGTCTTGGTGTCATAAATTTCAACTTCATTTCATGTCCCTCATTCCTCAAATAAAGGGAACGTTTATCAAGATTGAGCGTTTTAAAATGAAGCCATGCCCATCTCAACAGAAGATGACAAGGGTTCGTGGGAGCAATATCACATAATACTTCTTTCACACATTGTCTTGTAGTGAATTTGATCCTTGCTTGATTCGGATGAAAGGTTGTTGGTAATTTGAGTTTTTCACCAATCTGTGGCTTACAACATTGTTGTCGCTTTCATAAACGAATGCAACTAAACACGGGTGGCCTTTGATTAAACACCTTATTCTCTACTACCTTTTCCATAATCTTTTTCTTTACTTCCTTTTCTTTTTCTTAAATTTCCCTTCCTTCTACAGTTTATATTTCTTCTTTTTCTATTCTTTCTTTTTTCTGTTTTCTCCTTCAACGTATGTTGATCCTCCTTGGCTTGTCTTGGTGTCATGAATTTCAAATTTATTTCATGTCCCTCATGCCTCAAATAAAGGGAACATTCATCAAGATTGAGCGTTTTAAAATGAAGCCATGCCCATCTCAAAAGAAGATCACCACAGTTCAAGGGAGGAATATCACATAATACTTCTTTCACACATTGTCATGTACTGAATTTGATCCTTGCTTGATTCGGATGAAAGCTTCTTGGTAACTTGAGTTTCTCCACCAATCTTTGGCTTACAACATTGTTGTCGCTTTCGTAAACAAATGCAACTAAACATGGGTGGCTTTCGATTAAACACCTTGTTCTCTACTACCTTTTCCATAACCGTTTTCTTTACATCCTTTTCTTTTTCTTCAATTTCCCTTCCTTCTGCAGTTTATTTTTCTTCTTTTTCTATTCTTTCTTTTTCTATTTTCTCCTTCAACGTATGTTGATCCTTCTTGGCTTCTCTTGGTGTCATAAATTTCAACCTAATTTCATGTCCCTCATGCCTCAAATAAAGGCAACGTTCATCAAGATTGAGCATTGTAAAATGAAGCCATGCCCATCGCAAAAGAAGATGACAAGGGTTCGTGGGAGAATAATCACATAATACTTCTTTCACACATTGTCTTGTACTGAATTTGATCCTTGCTTGATTCAGATGAAGGCTTGTTGGTAACTTGAGTTTCTCCACCAATCTTTGGCTTACAACATTGTTGTCGCTTTCGTAAACGAATGCAACTAAACATGGGTGGCCTTCGATTAAACACCTTGTTCTCTACTACCTTTTCCATAATGTTTTTCTTTACTTCCTTTTCTTTTTCTTCAATTTCCCTTCCTTCTGCAGTTTATATTTCTTCTTTTTCTATTCTTTCTTTTTCTATTTTCTCCTTCAACGTATGTTGATCCTTCTTGGCTTGTCTTGGTGTCATAAATTTCAACTTCATTTCATGTCCCTCATTCCTCAAATAAAGGGAACGTTTATCAAGATTGAGCGTTTTAAAATGAAGCCATGCCCATCTCAACAGAAGATGACAAGGGTTCGTGGGAGCAATATCACATAATACTTCTTTCACACATTGTCTTGTAGTGAATTTGATCCTTGCTTGATTCGGATGAAAGGTTGTTGGTAATTTGAGTTTTTCACCAATCTGTGGCTTACAACATTGTTGTCGCTTTCATAAACGAATGCAACTAAACACGGGTGGCCTTTGATTAAACACCTTATTCTCTACTACCTTTTCCATAATCTTTTTCTTTACTTCCTTTTCTTTTTCTTAAATTTCCCTTCCTTCTATAGTTTATATTTCTTCTTTTTCTATTCTTTCTTTTTTCTGTTTTCTCCTTCAACGTATGTTGATCCTCCTTGGCTTGTCTTGGTGTCATGAATTTCAAATTTATTTCATGTCCCTCATGCCTCAAATAAAGGGAACATTCATCAAGATTGAGCGTTTTAAAATGAAGCCATGCCCATCTCAAAAGAAGATCACCAGAGTTCAAGGGAGGAATATCACATAATACTTCTTTCACACATTGTCATGTACTGAATTTGATCCTTGCTTGATTCGAATGAAAGCTTGTTGGTAACTTGAGTTTCTCCACCAATCTTTGGCTTACAACATTGTTGTCGCTTTCGTAAACAAATGCAACTAAACATGGGTGGCTTTCGATTAAACACCTTGTTCTCTACTACCTTTTCCATAACCATTTTCTTTACATCCTTTTCTTTTTCTTCAATTTCCCTTCCTTCTGCAGTTTATTTTTCTTCTTTTTCTATTCTTTCTTTTTCTATTTTCTCCTTCAACGTATGTTGATCCTTCTTGGCTTCTCTTGGTGTCATAAATTTCAACCTAATTTCATGTCCCTCATGCCTCAAATAAAGGCAACGTTCATCAAGATTGAGCATTGTAAAATGAAGCCATGCCCATCGCAAAAGAAGATGACAAGGGTTCGTGGGAGCAATATAACATAATACTTCTTTCACACATTGTCTTGTACTGAATTTGATCCTTGCTTGATTCAGATGATGGCTTGTTGGTAACTTGAGTTTCTCCACCAATCTTTGGCTTACAACATTGTTGTCGCTTTCGTAAACGAATGCAACTAAACATGGGTGGCCTTCGATTAAACACCTTGTTCTCTACTACCTTTTCCATAATGTTTTTCTTTACTTCCTTTTCTTTTTCTTCAATTTCCCTTGCTTCTGCAGTTTATATTTCTTCTTTTTCTATTCTTTCTTTTTCTATTTTCTCCTTCAACGTATGTTGATCCTTCTTGGCTTGTCTTGGTGTCATAAATTTCAACTTCATTTCATGTCCCTCATTCCTCAAATAAAGGGAACGTTTATCAAGATTGAGCGTTTTAAAATGAAGCCATGCCCATCTCAACAGAAGATGACAAGGGTTCGTGGGAGCAATATCACATAATACTTCTTTCACACATTGTCTTGTAGTGAATTTGATCCTTGCTTGATTCGGATTAAAGGTTGTTGGTAATTTGAGTTTTTCACCAATCTTTGGCTTACAACATTGTTATCGCTTTCATAAACGAATGCAACTAAACATGGGTGGCCTTTGATTAAACACCTTGTTCTCTACTACCTTTTCCATAATCTTTTTCTTTACTTCCTTTTCTTTTTCTTCAATTTCCCTTCCTTCTACAGTTTATATTTCTTCTTTTTCTATTCTTTCTTTTTTCTATTTTCTCCTTCAACGTATGTTGATCCTTCTTGGCCTGTCTTGGTGTCATGAATTTCAAATTTATTTCATGTCCCTCATGCCTCAAATAAAGGGATCATTCATCAAGATTGAGCGTTTTAAAATGAAGCCATGCCCATCTCAAAAGAAGATGACCAGAGTTCAAGGGAGGAATATCACATAATACTTCTTTCACACATTGTCATGTACTGAATTTGATCCTTGCTTGATTCGGATGAAAGCTTGTTGGTAACTTGAGTTTCTCCACCAATCTTTGGCTTACAACATTGTTGTCGCTTTCGTAAACAAATGCAACTAAACATGGGTGGCTTTCGATTAAACACCTTGTTCTCCACTACCTTTTCCATAATCGTTTTCTTTACATCCTTTTCTTTTTCTTCAATTTCCCTTCCTTCTGCAGTTTATTTTTCTTCTTTTTCTATTCTTTCTTTTTCTATTTTCTCCTTCAACGTATGTTGATCCTTCTTGGCTTCTCTTGGTGTCATAAATTTCAACCTAATTTCATGTCCCTCATTCCTCAAATAAAGGCAACGTTCATCAAGATTGAGCATTGTAAAATGAAGCCATGCCCATCGCAAAAGAAGATGACAAGGGTTCGTGGGAGCAATATCACATAATACTTCTTTCACACATGGTCTTGTACTGAATTTGATCCTTTCTTGATTCAGATGAAGGCTTGTTGGTAACTTGAGTTTCTCCACCAATCTTTGGCTTACAACATTGTTGTCGCTTTCGTAAACGAATGCAACTAAACATGGGTGGCCTTTGATTAAACACCTTGTTCTCTACTACCTTTTCTATAATCTTTTTCTTTACTTCCTTTTCTTTTTCTTCAATTTCCCTTCCTTCTACAGTTTATATTTCTTCTTTTTCTATTCTTTCTTTTTCTATTTTCTCCTTCAACGTATGTTGATCCTTCTTGGCTTGTCTTGGTGTCATGATTTCAAATTTATTTCATGTCCCTCATGCCTCAAATAAAGGGAACATTCATCAAGATTGAGCGTTTTAAAATGAAGCCATGCCCATCTCAAAAGAAGATGACCAGAGTTCAAGGGAGGAATATCACATAATACTTCTTTCACACATTGCCATGTACTGAATTTGATCCTTGCTTGATTCGGATGAAAGCTTGTTGGTAACTTGAGTTTCTCCACCAATCTTTGGCTTACAACATTGTTGTCGCTTTCGTAAACAAATGCAACTAAACATGGGTGGCTTTCGATTAAACACCTTGTTCTCTACTACCTTTTCCATAATCGTTTTCTTTACATCCTTTTCTTTTTCTTCAATTTCCCATCCTTCTGCAGTTTATTTTTCTTCTTTTTCTATTCTTTCTTTTTCTATTTTCTCCTTCAACGTATGTTGATCGTTCTTGGCTTCTCTTGGTGTCATAAATTTCAACCTAATTTCATGTCCCTCATGCCTCAAATAAAGGCAACGTTCATCAAGATTGAGCATTGTAAAATGAAGCCATGCACATCGCAAAAGAGGATGACAAGGGTTCGTGGGAGCAATATCACATAATACTTCTTTCACACATTGTCTTGTACTGAATTTGATCCTTGCTTGATTCAGATCAAGGCTTGTTGGTAACTTGAGTTTCTCCACCAATCTTTGGCTTACAACATTGTTGTCGCTTTCGTAAACAAATGCAACTAAACATAGGTGGCTTTCGATTAAACACCTTGTTCTCTACTACCTTTTCCATAATCTTTTTCTTTACTTCCTTTTCTTTTTCTTCAATTTCCCTTCCTTCTACACTTTATATTTCTTCATTTTCAATCTTTCTTTTTCTATTTTCTCCTTCAACGTATGTTGATCCTTCTTGGCTTCTGTTGGTGTCCGAAATTTGAACTTCATTTCATGTCCCTCATGCCTCAAATAAAGGGAACGTTCAACAAGATTGAGCATTGTAAAATGAAGCCGTGCCCATCTCAAAAGAAGATGACAAGGGTTCGTGGGAGCAATATCACATAATACTTCTTTCACACATTGTCTTGTACTGAATTTGATCCTTGCTTGATTCGGATGAAAGGTTGTTGGTAATTTGAGTTTTTCACCAATCTTTGGCTTACAACATTGTTGTCGCTTTCATAAACGAATGCAACTAAACATGGGTGGCCTTTGATTACACACCTTGTTCTCTACTACCTTTTCCATAACCGTTTTCTTTACATCCTTTTCTTTTTCTTCAATTTCCCTTCCTTCTGCAGTTTATTTTTCTTCTTTTTCTATTCTTTCTTTTTCTATTTTCTCCTTCAACGTATGTTGATCCTTCTTGGCTTCTCTTGGTGTCATAAATTTCAACCTAATTTCATGTCCCTCATGCCTCAAATAAAGGCAACGTTCATCAAGATTGAGCATTGTAAAATGAAGCCATGCCCATCGCAAAAGAAGATGACAAGGGTTCGTGGGAGAATAATCACATAATACTTCTTTCACACATTGTCTTGTACTGAATTTGATCCTTGCTTGATTCAGATGAAGGCTTGTTGGTAACTTGAGTTTCTCCACCAATCTTTGGCTTACAACATTGTTGTCGCTTTCGTAAACGAATGCAACTAAACATGGGTGGCCTTCGATTAAACACCTTGTTCTCTACTACCTTTTCCATAATGTTTTTCTTTACTTCCTTTTCTTTTTCTTCAATTTCCCTTCCTTCTGCAGTTTATATTTCTTCTTTTTCTATTCTTTCTTTTTCTATTTTCTCCTTCAACGTATGTTGATCCTTCTTGGCTTGTCTTGGTGTCATAAATTTCAACTTCATTTCATGTCCCTCATTCCTCAAATAAAGGGAACGTTTATCAAGATTGAGCGTTTTAAAATGAAGCCATGCCCATCTCAACAGAAGATGACAAGGGTTCGTGGGAGCAATATCACATAATACTTCTTTCACACATTGTCTTGTAGTGAATTTGATCCTTGCTTGATTCGGATGAAAGGTTGTTGGTAATTTGAGTTTTTCACCAATCTGTGGCTTACAACATTGTTGTCGCTTTCATAAACGAATGCAACTAAACACGGGTGGCCTTTGATTAAACACCTTATTCTCTACTACCTTTTCCATAATCTTTTTCTTTACTTCCTTTTCTTTTTCTTAAATTTCCCTTCCTTCTATAGTTTATATTTCTTCTTTTTCTATTCTTTCTTTTTTCTGTTTTCTCCTTCAACGTATGTTGATCCTCCTTGGCTTGTCTTGGTGTCATGAATTTCAAATTTATTTCATGTCCCTCATGCCTCAAATAAAGGGAACATTCATCAAGATTGAGCGTTTTAAAATGAAGCCATGCCCATCTCAAAAGAAGATCACCAGAGTTCAAGGGAGGAATATCACATAATACTTCTTTCACACATTGTCATGTACTGAATTTGATCCTTGCTTGATTCGAATGAAAGCTTGTTGGTAACTTGAGTTTCTCCACCAATCTTTGGCTTACAACATTGTTGTCGCTTTCGTAAACAAATGCAACTAAACATGGGTGGCTTTCGATTAAACACCTTGTTCTCTACTACCTTTTCCATAACCATTTTCTTTACATCCTTTTCTTTTTCTTCAATTTCCCTTCCTTCTGCAGTTTATTTTTCTTCTTTTTCTATTCTTTCTTTTTCTATTTTCTCCTTCAACGTATGTTGATCCTTCTTGGCTTCTCTTGGTGTCATAAATTTCAACCTAATTTCATGTCCCTCATGCCTCAAATAAAGGCAACGTTCATCAAGATTGAGCATTGTAAAATGAAGCCATGCCCATCGCAAAAGAAGATGACAAGGGTTCGTGGGAGCAATATAACATAATACTTCTTTCACACATTGTCTTGTACTGAATTTGATCCTTGCTTGATTCAGATGATGGCTTGTTGGTAACTTGAGTTTCTCCACCAATCTTTGGCTTACAACATTGTTGTCGCTTTCGTAAACGAATGCAACTAAACATGGGTGGCCTTCGATTAAACACCTTGTTCTCTACTACCTTTTCCATAATGTTTTTCTTTACTTCCTTTTCTTTTTCTTCAATTTCCCTTGCTTCTGCAGTTTATATTTCTTCTTTTTCTATTCTTTCTTTTTCTATTTTCTCCTTCAACGTATGTTGATCCTTCTTGGCTTGTCTTGGTGTCATAAATTTCAACTTCATTTCATGTCCCTCATTCCTCAAATAAAGGGAACGTTTATCAAGATTGAGCGTTTTAAAATGAAGCCATGCCCATCTCAACAGAAGATGACAAGGGTTCGTGGGAGCAATATCACATAATACTTCTTTCACACATTGTCTTGTAGTGAATTTGATCCTTGCTTGATTCGGATTAAAGGTTGTTGGTAATTTGAGTTTTTCACCAATCTTTGGCTTACAACATTGTTATCGCTTTCATAAACGAATGCAACTAAACATGGGTGGCCTTTGATTAAACACCTTGTTCTCTACTACCTTTTCCATAATCTTTTTCTTTACTTCCTTTTCTTTTTCTTCAATTTCCCTTCCTTCTACAGTTTATATTTCTTCTTTTTCTATTCTTTCTTTTTTCTATTTTCTCCTTCAACGTATGTTGATCCTTCTTGGCCTGTCTTGGTGTCATGAATTTCAAATTTATTTCATGTCCCTCATGCCTCAAATAAAGGGATCATTCATCAAGATTGAGCGTTTTAAAATGAAGCCATGCCCATCTCAAAAGAAGATGACCAGAGTTCAAGGGAGGAATATCACATAATACTTCTTTCACACATTGTCATGTACTGAATTTGATCCTTGCTTGATTCGGATGAAAGCTTGTTGGTAACTTGAGTTTCTCCACCAATCTTTGGCTTACAACATTGTTGTCGCTTTCGTAAACAAATGCAACTAAACATGGGTGGCTTTCGATTAAACACCTTGTTCTCCACTACCTTTTCCATAATCGTTTTCTTTACATCCTTTTCTTTTTCTTCAATTTCCCTTCCTTCTGCAGTTTATTTTTCTTCTTTTTCTATTCTTTCTTTTTCTATTTTCTCCTTCAACGTATGTTGATCCTTCTTGGCTTCTCTTGGTGTCATAAATTTCAACCTAATTTCATGTCCCTCATTCCTCAAATAAAGGCAACGTTCATCAAGATTGAGCATTGTAAAATGAAGCCATGCCCATCGCAAAAGAAGATGACAAGGGTTCGTGGGAGCAATATCACATAATACTTCTTTCACACATGGTCTTGTACTGAATTTGATCCTTTCTTGATTCAGATGAAGGCTTGTTGGTAACTTGAGTTTCTCCACCAATCTTTGGCTTACAACATTGTTGTCGCTTTCGTAAACGAATGCAACTAAACATGGGTGGCCTTTGATTAAACACCTTGTTCTCTACTACCTTTTCTATAATCTTTTTCTTTACTTCCTTTTCTTTTTCTTCAATTTCCCTTCCTTCTACAGTTTATATTTCTTCTTTTTCTATTCTTTCTTTTTCTATTTTCTCCTTCAACGTATGTTGATCCTTCTTGGCTTGTCTTGGTGTCATGATTTCAAATTTATTTCATGTCCCTCATGCCTCAAATAAAGGGAACATTCATCAAGATTGAGCGTTTTAAAATGAAGCCATGCCCATCTCAAAAGAAGATGACCAGAGTTCAAGGGAGGAATATCACATAATACTTCTTTCACACATTGCCATGTACTGAATTTGATCCTTGCTTGATTCGGATGAAAGCTTGTTGGTAACTTGAGTTTCTCCACCAATCTTTGGCTTACAACATTGTTGTCGCTTTCGTAAACAAATGCAACTAAACATGGGTGGCTTTCGATTAAACACCTTGTTCTCTACTACCTTTTCCATAATCGTTTTCTTTACATCCTTTTCTTTTTCTTCAATTTCCCATCCTTCTGCAGTTTATTTTTCTTCTTTTTCTATTCTTTCTTTTTCTATTTTCTCCTTCAACGTATGTTGATCGTTCTTGGCTTCTCTTGGTGTCATAAATTTCAACCTAATTTCATGTCCCTCATGCCTCAAATAAAGGCAACGTTCATCAAGATTGAGCATTGTAAAATGAAGCCATGCACATCGCAAAAGAGGATGACAAGGGTTCGTGGGAGCAATATCACATAATACTTCTTTCACACATTGTCTTGTACTGAATTTGATCCTTGCTTGATTCAGATCAAGGCTTGTTGGTAACTTGAGTTTCTCCACCAATCTTTGGCTTACAACATTGTTGTCGCTTTCGTAAACAAATGCAACTAAACATAGGTGGCTTTCGATTAAACACCTTGTTCTCTACTACCTTTTCCATAATCTTTTTCTTTACTTCCTTTTCTTTTTCTTCAATTTCCCTTCCTTCTACACTTTATATTTCTTCATTTTCAATCTTTCTTTTTCTATTTTCTCCTTCAACGTATGTTGATCCTTCTTGGCTTCTGTTGGTGTCCGAAATTTGAACTTCATTTCATGTCCCTCATGCCTCAAATAAAGGGAACGTTCAACAAGATTGAGCATTGTAAAATGAAGCCGTGCCCATCTCAAAAGAAGATGACAAGGGTTCGTGGGAGCAATATCACATAATACTTCTTTCACACATTGTCTTGTACTGAATTTGATCCTTGCTTGATTCGGATGAAAGGTTGTTGGTAATTTGAGTTTTTCACCAATCTTTGGCTTACAACATTGTTGTCGCTTTCATAAACGAATGCAACTAAACATGGGTGGCCTTTGATTACACACCTTGTTCTCTACTACCTTTTCCATAATCTTTTTCTTTACTTCCTTTTCTTTTTCTTCAATTTCCCTTCCTTCTACAGTTTATATTTCTTCTTTTTCTATTCTTTCTTTTTCTATTTTCTCCTTCAACGTATGTTGATCCTTCTTGGCTTGTCTTGGTGTCATGAATTTCAAATTTATTTCATGTCCCTCATGCCTCAAATAAAGGGAACGTTCATCAAGATTGAGCATTGTAAAATGAAGCCATGCCCATCTCAAATGAAGATGACAAGGGTTCGTGGGAGCAATATCACATAATACTTCTGTCACACATTGTTATGTACTGAATTTGATCCTTGCTTGATTCGGATGAAAGCTTGTTGGTAATTTGAGTTTTTCACCAATCTTTGGCTTACAACATTGTTGTCGCTTTCATAAACGAATGCAACTAAACATGGGTGGCCTTTGATTACACACCTTGTTCTCTACTACCTTTTTCATAATCGTTCTCTTTACATCCTTTTCTTTTTCTTCAATTTCCCTTCCTTCTGCAGTTTATTTTTCTTCTTTTTCTATTCTTTCTTTTTCTATTTTCTCCTTCAACGTATGTTGATCCTTCTTGGCTTCTCTTGGTGTCATAAATTTCAACCTTATTTCATGTCCCTCATGCCTCAAATAAAGGCAACGTTCATCAAGATGGAGCATTGTAAAATGAAGCCATGCCCATCGCAAAAGAAGATGACAAGGGTTCGTGGGAGCAATATCACATAATACTTCTTTCACACATTGTCTTGTACTGAATTTGATTGTTGCTTGATTCAGATGAAGGCTTATTGCTAACTTGAGTTTCTCCACCAATCTTTGGCTTATAACATTGTTGTCGCATTCGTAAACGAATGCAACTAAACATGGGTGGCCTTCGATTAAACAGCTTCTTCTCTACTACCTTTTCCATAATCTTTTTCTTTACTTCCTTTTCTTTTTCTTCAATTGCCCTTCCTTCTACAGTTTATATTTCTTCTTTTTCTATTCTTTCTTTTTCTATTTTCTCCTTCAACGTATGTTGATCCTTCTTGGCTTGTCTTGGTGTCATAAATTTCAACTTCATTTCATGTCCCTCATTCCTCAAATAAAGGGAACGTTTATCAAGATTGAGCGTTTTAAAATGAAGCCATGCCCATCTCAATAAAAGATGACAAGGGTTCGTGGGAGCATTATCACATAATACTTCTTTCACACATTGTCTTGTAGTGAATTTGATCCTTGCTTGATTCAGATGAAGGCTTGTTGGTAACTTTAGTTTCTCCACCAATCTTTGGCTTACAACATTGTTGTCGCTTTCGTAAACGAATGCAACTAAACATGGGTGGCCTTCGATTAAACACCTTGTTCTCTACTACCTTTTCCATAATCTTTTTCTTTAGTTCCTTTTCTTTTTCTTCAATTTCCATTCTACAGTTTATATTTCTTCTTTTTCTATTCTTTCTTTTTCTATTTTCTCCTTCAACGTATGTTGATCCTTCTTGGCTTGTCTTAGTGTCATGAATTTCAAATTTATTTCATGTCCCTCGTGCCTCAAATAAAGGGATCATTCATCAAGATTGAGCGTTTTAAAATGAAGCCATGCCCATCTCAAAAGAAGATGACCAGAGTTCAAGGGAGGAATATCACATAATACTTCTTTCACACATTGTCATGTACTGAATTTGATCCTTGCTTGATTCGGATGAAAGCTTGTTGGTAACTTGAGTTTCTCCACCAATTTTTGGCTTACCACATTGTTGTCGCTTTCGTAAACAAATGCAACTAAACATGGGTGGCTTGCGATTAAACACCTTGTTCTCTACTACCTATTCCATAATCGTTTTCTTTACATCGTTTTCTTTTTCTTCAATTTCACTTCCTTCTGCAATTTATTTTTCTTCTTTTTCTATTCTTTCTTTTTCTATTTTCTCCTTCAACGTATGTTGATCCTTCTTGGCTTCTCTTGGTGTCATAAATTTCAACCTAATTTCATGTCCCTCATGCCTCAAATAAAGGCAACGTTCATCAAGATTGAGCATTGTAAAATGAAGCCATGCCCATCGCAAAAGAAGATGACAAGGGTTCGTGGGAGCAATATCACATAATACTTCTTTCACACATTGTCTTGTACTGAATTTGATCCTTGCTTGATTCAGATGATGGCTTGTTGGTAACTTGAGTTTCTCCACCAATCTTTGGCTTACAACATTGTTGTCGCTTTCGTAAACGAATGCAACTAAACATGGGTGGCCTTCGATTAAACACCTTGTTCTCTACTACCTTTTCCATAATGTTTTTCTTTACTTCCTTTTCTTTTTCTTCAATTTCCCTTCCTTCTGCAGTTTATATTTCTTCTTTTTCTATTCTTTCTTTTTCTATTTCTCCTTCAACGTATGTTGATCCCTCTTGGCTTCTCTTGGTGTCATAAATTTCAACTTCATTTCATGTCCCTCATTCCTCAAATAAAGGGAACGTTTATCAAGATTGAGCGTTTTAAAATGAAGCCATGCCCATCTCAACAGAAAATGACAAGGGTTCGTGGGAGCAATATCACATAATACTTCTTTCACACATTGTCTTGTACTGAATTTGTTCCTTGCTTGATTCGGATGAAAGGTTGTTGGTAATTTGAGTTTTTCACCAATCTTTGGCTTACAACATTGTTGTCGCTTTCATAAACGAATGCAACTAAACACGGGTGGCCTTTGATTAAACACATTGTTCTCTACTACCTTTTCCATAATCTTTTTCTTTACTTCCTTTTCTTTTTCTTCAATTTCCCTTCCTTCTACAGTTTATATTTCTTCTTTTTCTATTCTTTCTTTTTTCTATTTTCTCCTTCAACGTATGTTGATCCTTCTTGGCCTGTCTTGGTGTCATGAATTTCAAATTTATTTCATGTCCCTCATGCCTCAAATAAAGGGATCATTCATCAAGATTGAGCGTTTTAAAATGAAGCCATGCCCATCTCAAAAGAAGATGACCAGAGTTCAAGGGAGGAATATCACATAATACTTCTTTCACACATTGTCATGTACTGAATTTGATCCTTGCTTGATTCGGATGAAAGCTTGTTGGTAACTTGAGTTTCTCCACCAATCTTTGGCTTACAACATTGTTGTCGCTTTCGTAAACAAATGCAACTAAACATGGGTGGCTTTCGATTAAACACCTTGTTCTCCACTACCTTTTCCATAATCGTTTTCTTTACATCCTTTTCTTTTTCTTCAATTTCCCTTCCTTCTGCAGTTTATATTTCTTCTTTTTCTATTCTTTCTTTTTCTATTTTCTCCTTCAACGTATGTTGATCCTTCTTGGCTTGTCTTGGTGTCATAAATTTCAACTTCATTTCATGTCCCTCATTCCTCAAATAAAGGGAACGTTTATCAAGATTGAGCGTTTTAAAATGAAGCCATGCCCATCTCAACAGAAGATGACAAGGGTTCGTGGGAGCAATATCACATAATACTTCTTTCACACATTGTCTTGTACTGAATTTGATCCTTGCTTGATTCAGATCAAGGCTTGTTGGTAACTTGAGTTTCTCCACCAATCTTTGGCTTACAACATTGTTGTCGCTTTCGTAAACAAATGCAACTAAACATAGGTGGCTTTCGATTAAACACCTTGTTCTCTACTACCTTTTCCATAATCTTTTTCTTTACTTCCTTTTCTTTTTCTTCAATTTCCCTTCCTTCTACACTTTATATTTCTTCATTTTCAATCTTTCTTTTTCTATTTTCTCCTTCAACGTATGTTGATCCTTCTTGGCTTCTGTTGGTGTCCGAAATTTGAACTTCATTTCATGTCCCTCATGCCTCAAATAAAGGGAACGTTCAACAAGATTGAGCATTGTAAAATGAAGCCGTGCCCATCTCAAAAGAAGATGACAAGGGTTCGTGGGAGCAATATCACATAATACTTCTTTCACACATTGTCTTGTACTGAATTTGATCCTTGCTTGATTCGGATGAAAGGTTGTTGGTAATTTGAGTTTTTCACCAATCTTTGGCTTACAACATTGTTGTCGCTTTCATAAACGAATGCAACTAAACATGGGTGGCCTTTGATTACACACCTTGTTCTCTACTACCTTTTCCACAATCTTTTTCTTTACTTCCTTTTCTTTTTCTTCAATTTCCCTTCCTTCTACAGTTTATATTTCTTCTTTTTCTATTCTTTCTTTTTCTATTTTCTCCTTCAACGTATGTTGATCCTTCTTGGCTTGTCTTGGTGTCATGAATTTCAAATTTATTTCATGTCCCTCATGCCTCAAATAAAGGGAACGTTCATCAAGATTGAGCATTGTAAAATGAAGCCATGCCCATCTCAAATGAAGATGACAAGGGTTCGTGGGAGCAATATCACATAATACTTCTGTCACACATTGTTATGTACTGAATTTGATCCTTGCTTGATTCGGATGAAAGCTTGTTGGTAACTTGAGTTTCTCCACCAATCTTTGGCTTACAACATTGTTGTCGCTTTCGTAAACAAATGCAACTAAACATGGGTGGCTTTCGATTAAACACCTTGTTCTCTACTACCTTTTTCATAATCGTTCTCTTTACATCCTTTTCTTTTTCTTCAATTTCCCTTCCTTCTGCAGTTTATTTTTCTTCTTTTTCTATTCTTTCTTTTTCTATTTTCTCCTTCAACGTATGTTGATCCTTCTTGGCTTCTCTTGGTGTCATAAATTTCAACCTTATTTCATGTCCCTCATGCCTCAAATAAAGGCAACGTTCATCAAGATGGAGCATTGTAAAATGAAGCCATGCCCATCGCAAAAGAAGATGACAAGGGTTCGTGGGAGCAATATCACATAATACTTCTTTCACACATTGTCTTGTACTGAATTTGATCCTTGCTTGATTCAGATGAAGGCTTATTGGTAACTTGAGTTTCTCCACCAATCTTTGGCTTACAACATTGTTGTCGCTTTCGTAAACGAATGCAACTAAACATGGGTGGCCTTCGATTAAACAGCTTCTTCTCTACTACCTTTTCCATAATCTTTTTCTTTACTTCCTTTTCTTTTTCTTCAATTTCCCTTCCTTCTGCAGTTTATATTTCTTCTTTTTCTATTCTTTCTTTTTCTATTTTCTCCTTCAACGTATGTTGATCCTTCTTGGCTTGTCTTGGTGTCATAAATTTCAACTTCATTTCATGTCCCTCATTCCTCAAATAAAGGGAACGTTTATCAAGATTGAGCGTTTTAAAATGAAGCCATGCCCATCTCAACAGAAGATGACAAGGGTTCGTGGGAGCAATATCACATAATAGTTCTTTCACACATTGTCTTGTAGTGAATTTGATCCTTGCTTGATTCAGATGAAGGCTTGTTGGTAACTTGAGTTTCTCCACCAATCTTTGGCTTACAACATTGTTGTCGCTTTCGTAAACGAATGCAACTAAACATGGGTGGCCTTCGATTAAACACCTTGTTCTCTACTACCTTTTCCATAATCTTTTTCTTTACTTCCCATTCTTTTTCTTCAATTTCCCATCTACAGTTTATATTTCTTCTTTTTCTATTCTTTCTTTTTCTATTTTCTCCTTCAACGTATGTTGATCCTTCTTGGCTTGTCTTAGTGTCATGAATTTCAAATTTATTTCATGTCCCTCATGCCTCAAATAAAGGGATCATTCATTAAGATTGAGCGTTTTAAAATGAAGCCATGCCCATCTCAAAAGAAGATGACCAGAGTTCAAGGGAGGAATATCACATAATACTTCTTTCACACATTGTCATGTACTGAATTTGATCCTTGCTTGATTCGGATGAAAGCTTGTTGGTAACTTGAGTTTCTCCACCAATCTTTGGCTTACCACATTGTTGTCGCTTTCGTAAACAAATGCAACTAAACATGGGTGGCTTCGGATTAAACACCTTGTTCTCTACTACCTATTCCATAATCGTTTTCTTTACATCGTTTTCTTTTTCTTCAATTTCACTTCCTTCTGCAATTTATTTTTCTTCTTTTTCTATTCTTTCTTTTTCTATTTTCTCCTTCAACGTATGTTGATCCTTCTTGGCTTCTCTTGGTGTCATAAATTTCAACCTAATTTCATGTCCCTCACGCCTCAAATAAAGGCAACGTTCATCAAGATTGAGCATTGTAAAATGAAGCCATGCCCATCGCAAAAGAAGATGACAAGGGTTCGTGGGAGCAATATCACATAATACTTCTTCCACACATTGTCATGTACTGAATTTGATCCTTGCTTGATTCGGATGAAAGCTTGTTGGTAACTTGAGTTTCTCCACCAATCTTTGGCTTACAACATTGTTGTCGCTTTCGTAAACAAATGCAACTAAACATGGGTGGCTTTCGATTAAACACCTTGTTCTCCACTACCTTTTCCATAATCGTTTTCTTTACATCCTTTTCTTTTTCTTCAATTTCCCTTCCTTCTGCAGTTTATATTTCTTCTTTTTCTATTCTTTCTTTTTCTATTTTCTCCTTCAACGTATGTTGATCCTTCTTGGCTTGTCTTGGTGTCATAAATTTCAACTTCATTTCATGTCCCTCATTCCTCAAATAAAGGGAACGTTTATCAAGATTGAGCGTTTTAAAATGAAGCCATGCCCATCTCAACAGAAGATGACAAGGGTTCGTGGGAGCAATATCACATAATACTTCTTTCACACATTGTCTTGTACTGAATTTGATCCTTGCTTGATTCAGATCAAGGCTTGTTGGTAACTTGAGTTTCTCCACCAATCTTTGGCTTACAACATTGTTGTCGCTTTCGTAAACAAATGCAACTAAACATAGGTGGCTTTCGATTAAACACCTTGTTCTCTACTACCTTTTCCATAATCTTTTTCTTTACTTCCTTTTCTTTTTCTTCAATTTCCCTTCCTTCTACACTTTATATTTCTTCATTTTCAATCTTTCTTTTTCTATTTTCTCCTTCAACGTATGTTGATCCTTCTTGGCTTCTGTTGGTGTCCGAAATTTGAACTTCATTTCATGTCCCTCATGCCTCAAATAAAGGGAACGTTCAACAAGATTGAGCATTGTAAAATGAAGCCGTGCCCATCTCAAAAGAAGATGACAAGGGTTCGTGGGAGCAATATCACATAATACTTCTTTCACACATTGTCTTGTACTGAATTTGATCCTTGCTTGATTCGGATGAAAGGTTGTTGGTAATTTGAGTTTTTCACCAATCTTTGGCTTACAACATTGTTGTCGCTTTCATAAACGAATGCAACTAAACATGGGTGGCCTTTGATTACACACCTTGTTCTCTACTACCTTTTCCACAATCTTTTTCTTTACTTCCTTTTCTTTTTCTTCAATTTCCCTTCCTTCTACAGTTTATATTTCTTCTTTTTCTATTCTTTCTTTTTCTATTTTCTCCTTCAACGTATGTTGATCCTTCTTGGCTTGTCTTGGTGTCATGAATTTCAAATTTATTTCATGTCCCTCATGCCTCAAATAAAGGGAACGTTCATCAAGATTGAGCATTGTAAAATGAAGCCATGCCCATCTCAAATGAAGATGACAAGGGTTCGTGGGAGCAATATCACATAATACTTCTGTCACACATTGTTATGTACTGAATTTGATCCTTGCTTGATTCGGATGAAAGCTTGTTGGTAACTTGAGTTTCTCCACCAATCTTTGGCTTACAACATTGTTGTCGCTTTCGTAAACAAATGCAACTAAACATGGGTGGCTTTCGATTAAACACCTTGTTCTCTACTACCTTTTTCATAATCGTTCTCTTTACATCCTTTTCTTTTTCTTCAATTTCCCTTCCTTCTGCAGTTTATTTTTCTTCTTTTTCTATTCTTTCTTTTTCTATTTTCTCCTTCAACGTATGTTGATCCTTCTTGGCTTCTCTTGGTGTCATAAATTTCAACCTTATTTCATGTCCCTCATGCCTCAAATAAAGGCAACGTTCATCAAGATGGAGCATTGTAAAATGAAGCCATGCCCATCGCAAAAGAAGATGACAAGGGTTCGTGGGAGCAATATCACATAATACTTCTTTCACACATTGTCTTGTACTGAATTTGATCCTTGCTTGATTCAGATGAAGGCTTATTGGTAACTTGAGTTTCTCCACCAATCTTTGGCTTACAACATTGTTGTCGCTTTCGTAAACGAATGCAACTAAACATGGGTGGCCTTCGATTAAACAGCTTCTTCTCTACTACCTTTTCCATAATCTTTTTCTTTACTTCCTTTTCTTTTTCTTCAATTTCCCTTCCTTCTGCAGTTTATATTTCTTCTTTTTCTATTCTTTCTTTTTCTATTTTCTCCTTCAACGTATGTTGATCCTTCTTGGCTTGTCTTGGTGTCATAAATTTCAACTTCATTTCATGTCCCTCATTCCTCAAATAAAGGGAACGTTTATCAAGATTGAGCGTTTTAAAATGAAGCCATGCCCATCTCAACAGAAGATGACAAGGGTTCGTGGGAGCAATATCACATAATAGTTCTTTCACACATTGTCTTGTAGTGAATTTGATCCTTGCTTGATTCAGATGAAGGCTTGTTGGTAACTTGAGTTTCTCCACCAATCTTTGGCTTACAACATTGTTGTCGCTTTCGTAAACGAATGCAACTAAACATGGGTGGCCTTCGATTAAACACCTTGTTCTCTACTACCTTTTCCATAATCTTTTTCTTTACTTCCCATTCTTTTTCTTCAATTTCCCATCTACAGTTTATATTTCTTCTTTTTCTATTCTTTCTTTTTCTATTTTCTCCTTCAACGTATGTTGATCCTTCTTGGCTTGTCTTAGTGTCATGAATTTCAAATTTATTTCATGTCCCTCATGCCTCAAATAAAGGGATCATTCATTAAGATTGAGCGTTTTAAAATGAAGCCATGCCCATCTCAAAAGAAGATGACCAGAGTTCAAGGGAGGAATATCACATAATACTTCTTTCACACATTGTCATGTACTGAATTTGATCCTTGCTTGATTCGGATGAAAGCTTGTTGGTAACTTGAGTTTCTCCACCAATCTTTGGCTTACCACATTGTTGTCGCTTTCGTAAACAAATGCAACTAAACATGGGTGGCTTCGGATTAAACACCTTGTTCTCTACTACCTATTCCATAATCGTTTTCTTTACATCGTTTTCTTTTTCTTCAATTTCACTTCCTTCTGCAATTTATTTTTCTTCTTTTTCTATTCTTTCTTTTTCTATTTTCTCCTTCAACGTATGTTGATCCTTCTTGGCTTCTCTTGGTGTCATAAATTTCAACCTAATTTCATGTCCCTCACGCCTCAAATAAAGGCAACGTTCATCAAGATTGAGCATTGTAAAATGAAGCCATGCCCATCGCAAAAGAAGATGACAAGGGTTCGTGGGAGCAATATCACATAATACTTCTTCCACACATTGTCATGTACTGAATTTGATCCTTGCTTGATTCGGATGAAAGCTTGTTGGTAACTTGAGTTTCTCCACCAATCTTTGGCTTACAACATTGTTGTCGCTTTCGTAAACAAATGCAACTAAACATGGGTGGCTTTCGATTAAACACCTTGTTCTCTACTACCTTTTTCATAATCGTTCTCTTTACTTCCTTTTCTTTTTCTTCAATTTCCCTTCCTTCTACACTTTATATTTCTTCATTTTCAATCTTTCTTTTTCTATTTTCTCCTTCAACGTATGTTGATCCTTCTTGGCTTCTGTTGGTGTCCGAAATTTCAACTTCATTTCATGTCCCTCATGCCTCAAATAAAGGGAACGTTCAACAAGATTGAGCATTGTAAAATGAAGTCGTGCCCATCTCAAAAGAAGATGACAAGGGTTCGTGGGAGCAATATCACATAATACTTCTTTCACACATTGTCTTGTACTGAATTTGATCCTTGCTTGATTCGGATGAAAGGTTGTTGGTAATTTGAGTTTTTCACCAATCTTTGGCTTACAACATTGTTGTCGCTTTCATAAACGAATGCAACTAAACATGGGTGGCCTTTGATTAAACACCTTATTCTCTACTACCTTTTCCATAATCTTTTTCTTTACTTCCTTTTCTTTTTCTTCAATTTCCCTTCCTTCTACAGTTTATATTTCTTCTTTTTCTATTCTTTCTTTTTCTATTTTCTCCTTCAACGTATGTTGATCCTTCTTGGCTTGTCTTGGTGTCATGAATTTCAAATTTATTTCATGTCCCTCATGCCTCAAATAAAGGGATCATTCATCAACATTGAGCGTTTTAAAATGAAGCCATGCCCATCTCAAAAGAAGATGACCAGAGTTCAAGGGAGGAATATCACATAATACTTCTTTCACACATTGTCATGTACTGAATTTGATCCTTGCTTGATTCGGATGAAAGCTTGTTGGTAACTTGAGTTTCTCCACCAATCTTTGGCTTACAACATTGTTGTCGCTTTCGTAAACAAATGCAACTAAACATGGGTGGCTTTCGATTAAACACCTTGTTCTCTACTACCTTTTTCATAATCGTTCTCTTTACATCCTTTTCTTTTTCTTCAATTTCCCTTCCTTCTGCAGTTTATTTTTCTTCTTTTTCTATTCTTTCTTTTTCTATTTTCTCCTTCAACGTATGTTGATCCTTCTTGGCTTCTCTTGGTGTCATAAATTTCAACCTAATTTCATGTCCCTCATGCCTCAAATAAAGGCAACGTTCATCAAGATTGAGCATTGTAAAATGAAGCCATGCCCATCGCAAAAGAAGATGACAAGGGTTCGTGGGAGCAATATCACATAATACTTCTTTCACACATTGTCTTGTACTGAATTTGATCCTTGCTTGATTCAGATGAAGGCTTGTTGGTAACTTGAGTTTCTCCACCAATCTTTGGCTTACAACATTGTTGTCGCTTTCGTAAACGAATGCAACTAAACATGGGTGGCCTTCGATTAAACACCTTGTTCTCTACTACCTTTTCCATAATGTTTTTCTTTACTTCCTTTTCTTTTTCTTCAATTTCCCTTCGTTCTGCAGTTTATATTTCTTCTTTTTCTATTCTTTCTTTTTCTATTTTCTCCTTCAACGTATGTTGATCCTTCTTGGCTTGTCTTGGTGTCATAAATTTCAACCTAATTTCATGTCCCTCATGCCTCAAATAAAGGGATCATTCATCAAGATTGAGCGTTTTAAAATGAAGCCATGCCCATCTCAAAAGAAGATGACCAGAGTTCAAGGGAGGAATATCACATAATACTTCTTTCACACATTGTCATGTACTGAATTTGATCCTTGCTTGATTCGGATGAAAGCTTGTTGGTAACTTGAGTTTCTCCACCAATCTTTGGCTTACCACATTGTTGTCGCTTTCGTAAACAAATGCAACTAAACATGGGTGGCTTCGGATTAAACACCTTGTTCTCTACTACCTATTCCATAATCGTTTTCTTTACATCGTTTTCTTTTTCTTCAATTTCACTTCCTTCTGCAATTTATTTTTCTTCTTTTTCTATTCTTTCTTTTTCTATTTTCTCCTTCAACGTATGTTGATCCTTCTTGGCTTCTCTTGGTGTCATAAATTTCAACCTAATTTCATGTCCCTCACGCCTCAAATAAAGGCAACGTTCATCAAGATTGAGCATTGTAAAATGAAGCCATGCCCATCGCAAAAGAAGATGACAAGGATTCGTGGGAGCAATATCACATAATACTTCTTCCACACATTGTCATGTACTGAATTTGATCCTTGCTTGATTCGGATGAAAGCTTGTTGGTAACTTGAGTTTCTCCACCAATCTTTGGCTTACAACATTGTTGTCGCTTTCGTAAACAAATGCAACTAAACATGGGTGGCTTTCGATTAAACACCTTTTTCTCTACTACCTTTTTCATAATCGTTCTCTTTACTTCCTTTTCTTTTTCTTCAATTTCCCTTCCTTCTACACTTTATATTTCTTCATTTTCAATCTTTCTTTTTCTATTTTCTCCTTCAACGTATGTTGATCCTTCTTGGCTTCTGTTGGTGTCCGAAATTTCAACTTCATTTCATGTCCCTCATGCCTCAAATAAAGGGAAAGTTCAACAAGATTGAGCATTGTAAAATGAAGTCGTGCCCATCTCAAAAGAAGATGACAAGGGTTCGTGGGAGCAATATCACATAATACTTCTTTCACACATTGTCTTGTACTGAATTTGATCCTTGCTTGATTCGGATGAAAGGTTGTTGGTAATTTGAGTTTTTCACCAATCTTTGGCTTACAACATTGTTGTCGCTTTCATAAATGAATGCAACTAAACATGGGTGGCCTTTGATTAAACACCTTATTCTCTACTACCTTTTCCATAATCTTTTTCTTTACTTCCTTTTCTTTTTCTTCAATTTCCCTTCCTTCTACAGTTTATATTTCTTCTTTTTCTATTCTTTCTTTTTCTATTTTCTCCTTCAACGTATGTTGATCCTTCTTGGCTTGTCTTGGTGTCATGAATTTCAAATTTATTTCATGTCCCTCATGCCTCAAATAAAGGGATCATTCATCAACATTGAGCGTTTTAAAATGAAGCCATGCCCATCTCAAAAGAAGATGACCAGAGTTCAAGGGAGGAATATCACATAATACTTCTTTCACACATTGTCATGTACTGAATTTGATCCTTGCTTGATTCGGATGAAAGCTTGTTGGTAACTTGAGTTTCTCCACCAATCTTTGGCTTACAACATTGTTGTCGCTTTCGTAAACAAATGCAACTAAACATGGGTGGCTTTCGATTAAACACCTTGTTCTCTACTACCTTTTTCATAATCGTTCTCTTTACATCCTTTTCTTTTTCTTCAATTTCCCTTCCTTCTGCAGTTTATTTTTCTTCTTTTTCTATTCTTTCTTTTTCTATTTTTTCCTTCAACGTATGTTGATCCTTCTTGGCTTCTCTTGGTGTCATAAATTTTAACCTTATTTCATGTCCCTCATGCCTCAAATAAAGGCAACGTTCATCAAGATGGAGCATTGTAAAATGAAGCCATGCCCATCGCAAAAGAAGATGACAAGGGTTCGTGGGAGCAATATCACATAATACTTCTTTCACACATTGTCTTGTACTGAATTTGATCCTTGCTTGATTCAGATGAAGGCTTATTGGTAACTTGAGTTTCTCCACCAATCTTTGGTTTACAACATTGTTGTCGCTTTCGTAAACGAATGCAACTAAATATGGGTGGCTTTCGATTAAACACCTTGTTCTCTACTACCTTTTTCATAATCGTTCTCTTTACATCCTTTTCTTTTTCTTCAATTTCCCTTCCTTCTGCAGTTTATTTTTCTTCTTTTTCTATTCTTTCTTTTTCTATTTTCTCCTTCAACGTATGTTGATCCTTCTTGGCTTGTCTTGGTGTCATAAATTTCAACTTCATTTCATGTCCCTCATTCCTCAAATAAAGGGAACGTTTATCAAGATTGAGCGTTTTAAAATGAAGCCATGCCCATCTCAACAGAAGATGACAAGGGTTCGTGGGAGCAATATCACATAATAGTTCTTTCACACATTGTCATGTAGTGAATTTGATCCTTGCTTGATTCAGATGAAGGCTTGTTGGTAACTTGAGTTTCTCCACCAATCTTTGGCTTACAACATTGTTGTCGCTTTCGTAAACGAATGCAACTAAACATGGGTGGCCTTCGATTAAACACCTTGTTCTCTACTACCTTTTCCATAATCTTTTTCTTTACTTTTCTTTTTCTTCAATTTCCCTTCTACAGTTTATATTTCTTCTTTTTCTATTCTTTCTTTTTCTATTTTCTCCTTCAACGTATGTTGATCCTTCTTGACTTGTCTTGGTGTCATGAATTTCAAATTTATTTCATGTCCCTCATGCCTCAAATAAAGGGATCATTCATCAAGATTGAGCGTTTTAAAATGAAGCCATGCCCATCTCAAAAGAAGATGACCAGAGTTCAAGGGAGGAATATCACATAATACTTCTTTCACACATTGTCATGTACTGAATTTGATCCTTGCTTGATTCCGATGAAAGCTTGTTGGTAACTTGAGTTTCTCCACCAATCCTTGGCTTACCACATTGTTGTCGCTTTCGTAAACAAATGCAACTAAACATGGGTGGCTTTCGATTAAACACCTTGTTCTCTACTACGTATTCCATAATCGTTTTCTTTACATCGTTTTCTTTTTCTTCAATTTCCCTTCCTTCTGCAATTTATTTTTCTTCTTTTTCTATTCTTTCTTTTTCTATTTTCTCCTTCAACGTATGTTGATCCTTCTTGGCTTCTCTTGGTGTCATAAATTTCAACCTAATTTCATGTCCCTCACGCCTCAAATAAAGGCAACGTTCATCAAGATTGAGCATTGTAAAATGAAGCCATGCCCATCGCAAAAGAAGATGACAAGGGTTCGTGGGAGCAATATCACATAATACTTCTTTCACACATTGTCATGTACTGAATTTGATCCTTGCTTGATTCGGATGAAAGCTTGTTGGTAACTTGAGTTTCTCCACCAATCTTTGGCTTACAACATTGTTGTCGCTTTCGTAAACAAATGCAGCTAAACATGGGTGGCTTTCGATTAAACACCTTGTTCTCTACTACCTTTTTCATAATCGTTCTCTTTACATCCTTTTCTTTTTCTTCAATTTCCCTTCCTTCTGCAGTTTATTTTTCTTCTTTTTCTATTCTTTCTTTTTCTATTTTCTCCTTCAACGTATGTTGATCCTTCTTGGCTTCTCTTGGTGTCATAAATTTCAACCTAATTTCATGTCCCTCATGCCTCAAATAAAGGCAACGTTCATCAAGATTGAGCATTGTAAAATGAAGCCATGCCCATCGCAAAAGAAGATGACAAGGGTTCGTGGGAGCAATATCACATAATACTTCTTTCACACATTGTCTTGTACTGAATTTGATCCTTGCTTGATTCAGATGAAGGCTTGTTGGTAACTTGAGTTTCTCCACCAATCTTTGGCTTACAACATTGTTGTCGCTTTCGTAAACGAATGCAACTAAACATGGGTGGCCTTCGATTAAACACCTTGTTCTCTACTACCTTTTCCATAATGTTTTTCTTTACTTCCTTTTCTTTTTCTTCAATTTCCCTTCGTTCTGCAGTTTATATTTCTTCTTTTTCTATTCTTTCTTTTTCTATTTTCTCCTTCAACGTATGTTGATCCTTCTTGGCTTGTCTTGGTGTCATAAATTTCAACCTAATTTCATGTCCCTCATGCCTCAAATAAAGGGATCATTCATCAAGATTGAGCGTTTTAAAATGAAGCCATGCCCATCTCAAAAGAAGATGACCAGAGTTCAAGGGAGGAATATCACATAATACTTCTTTCACACATTGTCATGTACTGAATTTGATCCTTGCTTGATTCGGATGAAAGCTTGTTGGTAACTTGAGTTTCTCCACCAATCTTTGGCTTACCACATTGTTGTCGCTTTCGTAAACAAATGCAACTAAACATGGGTGGCTTCGGATTAAACACCTTGTTCTCTACTACCTATTCCATAATCGTTTTCTTTACATCGTTTTCTTTTTCTTCAATTTCACTTCCTTCTGCAATTTATTTTTCTTCTTTTTCTATTCTTTCTTTTTCTATTTTCTCCTTCAACGTATGTTGATCCTTCTTGGCTTCTCTTGGTGTCATAAATTTCAACCTAATTTCATGTCCCTCACGCCTCAAATAAAGGCAACGTTCATCAAGATTGAGCATTGTAAAATGAAGCCATGCCCATCGCAAAAGAAGATGACAAGGATTCGTGGGAGCAATATCACATAATACTTCTTCCACACATTGTCATGTACTGAATTTGATCCTTGCTTGATTCGGATGAAAGCTTGTTGGTAACTTGAGTTTCTCCACCAATCTTTGGCTTACAACATTGTTGTCGCTTTCGTAAACAAATGCAACTAAACATGGGTGGCTTTCGATTAAACACCTTTTTCTCTACTACCTTTTTCATAATCGTTCTCTTTACTTCCTTTTCTTTTTCTTCAATTTCCCTTCCTTCTACACTTTATATTTCTTCATTTTCAATCTTTCTTTTTCTATTTTCTCCTTCAACGTATGTTGATCCTTCTTGGCTTCTGTTGGTGTCCGAAATTTCAACTTCATTTCATGTCCCTCATGCCTCAAATAAAGGGAAAGTTCAACAAGATTGAGCATTGTAAAATGAAGTCGTGCCCATCTCAAAAGAAGATGACAAGGGTTCGTGGGAGCAATATCACATAATACTTCTTTCACACATTGTCTTGTACTGAATTTGATCCTTGCTTGATTCGGATGAAAGGTTGTTGGTAATTTGAGTTTTTCACCAATCTTTGGCTTACAACATTGTTGTCGCTTTCATAAATGAATGCAACTAAACATGGGTGGCCTTTGATTAAACACCTTATTCTCTACTACCTTTTCCATAATCTTTTTCTTTACTTCCTTTTCTTTTTCTTCAATTTCCCTTCCTTCTACAGTTTATATTTCTTCTTTTTCTATTCTTTCTTTTTCTATTTTCTCCTTCAACGTATGTTGATCCTTCTTGGCTTGTCTTGGTGTCATGAATTTCAAATTTATTTCATGTCCCTCATGCCTCAAATAAAGGGATCATTCATCAACATTGAGCGTTTTAAAATGAAGCCATGCCCATCTCAAAAGAAGATGACCAGAGTTCAAGGGAGGAATATCACATAATACTTCTTTCACACATTGTCATGTACTGAATTTGATCCTTGCTTGATTCGGATGAAAGCTTGTTGGTAACTTGAGTTTCTCCACCAATCTTTGGCTTACAACATTGTTGTCGCTTTCGTAAACAAATGCAACTAAACATGGGTGGCTTTCGATTAAACACCTTGTTCTCTACTACCTTTTTCATAATCGTTCTCTTTACATCCTTTTCTTTTTCTTCAATTTCCCTTCCTTCTGCAGTTTATTTTTCTTCTTTTTCTATTCTTTCTTTTTCTATTTTCTCCTTCAACGTATGTTGATCCTTCTTGGCTTCTCTTGGTGTCATAAATTTTAACCTTATTTCATGTCCCTCATGCCTCAAATAAAGGCAACGTTCATCAAGATGGAGCATTGTAAAATGAAGCCATGCCCATCGCAAAAGAAGATGACAAGGGTTCGTGGGAGCAATATCACATAATACTTCTTTCACACATTGTCTTGTACTGAATTTGATCCTTGCTTGATTCAGATGAAGGCTTATTGGTAACTTGAGTTTCTCCACCAATCTTTGGTTTACAACATTGTTGTCGCTTTCGTAAACGAATGCAACTAAATATGGGTGGCTTTCGATTAAACACCTTGTTCTCTACTACCTTTTTCATAATCGTTCTCTTTACATCCTTTTCTTTTTCTTCAATTTCCCTTCCTTCTGCAGTTTATTTTTCTTCTTTTTCTATTCTTTCTTTTTCTATTTTCTCCTTCAACGTATGTTGATCCTTCTTGGCTTGTCTTGGTGTCATAAATTTCAACTTCATTTCATGTCCCTCATTCCTCAAATAAAGGGAACGTTTATCAAGATTGAGCGTTTTAAAATGAAGCCATGCCCATCTCAACAGAAGATGACAAGGGTTCGTGGGAGCAATATCACATAATAGTTCTTTCACACATTGTCATGTAGTGAATTTGATCCTTGCTTGATTCAGATGAAGGCTTGTTGGTAACTTGAGTTTCTCCACCAATCTTTGGCTTACAACATTGTTGTCGCTTTCGTAAACGAATGCAAGTAAACATGGGTGGCCTTCGATTAAACACCTTGTTCTCTACTACCTTTTCCATAATCTTTTTCTTTACTTTTCTTTTTCTTCAATTTCCCTTCTACAGTTTATATTTCTTCTTTTTCTATTCTTTCTTTTTCTATTTTCTCCTTCAACGTATGTTGATCCTTCTTGACTTGTCTTGGTGTCATGAATTTCAAATTTATTTCATGTCCCTCATGCCTCAAATAAAGGGATCATTCATCAAGATTGAGCGTTTTAAAATGAAGCCATGCCCATCTCAAAAGAAGATGACCAGAGTTCAAGGGAGGAATATCACATAATACTTCTTTCACACATTGTCATGTACTGAATTTGATCCTTGCTTGATTCCGATGAAAGCTTGTTGGTAACTTGAGTTTCTCCACCAATCCTTGGCTTACCACATTGTTGTCGCTTTCGTAAACAAATGCAACTAAACATGGGTGGCTTTCGATTAAACACCTTGTTCTCTACTACGTATTCCATAATCGTTTTCTTTACATCGTTTTCTTTTTCTTCAATTTCCCTTCCTTCTGCAATTTATTTTTCTTCTTTTTCTATTCTTTCTTTTTCTATTTTCTCCTTCAACGTATGTTGATCCTTCTTGGCTTCTCTTGGTGTCATAAATTTCAACCTAATTTCATGTCCCTCACGCCTCAAATAAAGGCAACGTTCATCAAGATTGAGCATTGTAAAATGAAGCCATGCCCATCGCAAAAGAAGATGACAAGGGTTCGTGGGAGCAATATCACATAATACTTCTTTCACACATTGTCATGTACTGAATTTGATCCTTGCTTGATTCGGATGAAAGCTTGTTGGTAACTTGAGTTTCTCCACCAATCTTTGGCTTACAACATTGTTGTCGCTTTCGTAAACAAATGCAGCTAAACATGGGTGGCTTTCGATTAAACACCTTGTTCTCTACTACCTTTTTCATAATCGTTCTCTTTACATCCTTTTCTTTTTCTTCAATTTCCCTTCCTTCTGCAGTTTATTTTTCTTCTTTTCCTATTCTTTCTTTTTCTATTTTCTCCTTCAACGTATGTTGATCCTTCTTGGCTTCTCTTGGTGTCATAAATTTCAACCTTATTTCATGTCCCTCATGCCTCAAATAAAGGCAACGTTCATCAAGATTGAGCACTGTAAAATGAAGCCATGCCCATCGCAAAAGAAGATGACAAGGGTTCGTGGGAGCAATATCACATAATACTTCTTTCACACATTGTCTTGTACTGAATTTGATCCTTGCTTGATTCAGATGAAGGCTTGTTGTTAACTTGAGTTTCTCCACCAATCTTTGGCTTACAACATTGTTGTCGCTTTCGTAAACGAATGCAACTAAACATGGGTGGCCTTCGATTAAACAGTTTCTTCTCTACTACCTTTTCCATAATCTTTTTCTTTACTTCCTTTTCTTTTTCTTCAATTTCCCTTCCTTCTGCAGTTTATATTTCTTCTTTTTCTATTCTTTCTTTTTCTATTTTCTCCTTCAACGTATGTTGATCCTTCTTGGCTTGTCTTGGTGTCATAAATTTCAACTTCATTTCATGTCCCTCATTCCTCAAATAAAGGGAACGTTTATCAAGATTGAGCGTTTTAAAATGAAGCCATGCCCATCTCAACAGAAGATGACAAGGGTTCGTGGGAGCAATATCACATAATACTTCTTTCACACATTGTCTTGTAGTGAATTTGATCCTTGCTTGATTCAGATGAAGGCTTGTTGGTAACTTGAGTTTCTCCACCAATCTTTGGCTTACAACATTGTTGTCGCTTTCGTAAACGAATGCAACTAAACATGGGTGGCCTTCGATTAAACACCTTGTTCTCTACTACCTTTTCCATAATCTTTTTCTTTACTTCCTTTTCTTTTTCTTCAATTTCCCTTCTACAGTTTATATTTCTTCTTTTTCTATTCTTTCTTTTTCTATTTTCTCCTTCAACGTATGTTGATCCTTCTTGGCTTGTCTTGGTGTCATGAATTTCAAATTTATTTCATGTCCCTCATGCCTCAAATAAAGGGATCATTTATCAAGATTGAGCGTTTTAAAATGAAGCCATGCCCATCTCAAAAGAAGATGACCAGAGTTCATGGGAGGAATATCACATAATACTTCTTTCACACATTGTCATATACTGAATTTGATCCTTGCTTGATTCGGATAAAAGCTTGTTGGTAACTTGAGTTTCTCCACCAATCTTTGGCTTACCACATTGTTGTCGCTTTCGTAAACAAATGCAACTAAACATGGGTGGCTTTCGATTAAACACCTTGTTCTCTACTACCTATTCCATAATTGTTTTCTTTACATCGTTTTCTTTTTCTTCAATTTCACTTCCTTCTGCAATTTATTTTTCTTCTTTTTCTATTCTTTCTTTTTCTATTTTCTCCTTCAACATATGTTGATCCTTCTTGGCTTCTCTTGGTGTCATAAATTTCAACCTAATTTCATGTCCCTCACGCCTCAAATAAAGGCAACGTTCATCAAGATTGAGCATTGTAAAATGAAGCATTGCCCATCGCAAAAGAAGATGACAAGCGTTCGTGGGAGCAATATCACATAATACTTCTTTCACACATTGTCATGTACTGAATTTGATCCTTGCTTGATTCGGATGAAAGCTTGTTGGTAACTTGAGTTTCTCCACCAATCTTTGGCATACAACATTGTTGTCGCTTTCGTAAACAAATGCAACTAAACATGGGTGGCTTTCGATTAAACACCTTGTTCTCTACTACCTTTTTCATAATCGTTCTCTTTACATCCTTTTCTTTTTCTTCAATTTCCCTTCCTTCTGCAGTTTATTTTTCTTCTTTTTCTATTCTTTCTTTTTCTATTTTCTCCTTCAACGTATGTTGATCCTTCTTGGCTTCCCTTGGTGTCATAAATTTCAACCTTATTTCATGTCCCTCATGCCTCAAATAAAGGCAACGTTCATCAAGATTGAGCATTGTAAAATGAAGCCATGCCCATCGCAAAAGAAGATGACAAGGGTTCGTGGGAGCAATATCACATAATACTTCTTTCACACATTGTCTTGTACTGAATTTGATCCTTGCTTGATTCAGATGAAGGCTTGTTGGTAACTTGAGTTTCTCCACCAATCTTTGGCTTACAACATTGTTGTCGCTTTCGTAAACGAATGCAACTAAACATGGGTGGCCTTCGATTAAACAGCTTCTTCACTACTACCTTTTCCATAATCTTTTTCTTTGTTTCCTTTTCTTTTTCTTCAATTTCCCTTCCTTCTGCAGTTTATATTTCTTCTTTTTCTATTCTTTCTTTTTCTATTTTCTCCTTCAACGTATGTTGATCCTTCTTGGCTTGTCTTGGTGTCATAAATTTCAACTTCATTTCATGTCCCTCATTCCTCAAATAAAGGGAACGTTTATCAAGATTGAGCGTTTTAAAATGAAGCCATGCCCATCTCAACAAAAGAAGACAAGGGTTCGTGGGAGCAAGATCACATAATACTTCTTTCACACATTGTCTTGTAGTGAATTTGATCCTTGCTTGATTCAGATGAAGGCTTGTTGGTAACTTGAGTTTCTCCACCAATCTTTGGCTTACAACATTGTTGTCGCTTTCGTAAACGAATGCAACTAAACATGGGTGGCCTTCGATTAAACACCTTGTTCTCTACTACCTTTTCCATAATCTTTTTCTTTACTTCCTTTTCTTTTTCTTCAATTTCCCTTCCTTCTACAGTTTATATTTCTTCTTTTTCTATTCTTTCTTTTTCTATTTTCTCCTTAAACGTATGTTGATCCTTCTTGGCTTGTCTTGGTGTCATGAATTTCAAATTTATTTCATGTCCCTCATGCCTCAAATAAAGGGATCATTCATCAAGATTGAGCGTTTTAAAATGAAGCCATGCCCATCTCAAAAGAAGATGACCAGAGTTCAAGGGAGGAATATCACATAATACTTCTTTCACACATTGTCATGTACTGAATTTGATCCTTGCTTGATTCGGATGAAAGCTTGTTGGTAACTTGAGTTTCTCCACCAATCTTTGGCTTACAACATTGTTGTCGCTTTCGTAAACAAATGCAGCTAAACATGAGTGGCCTTCGATTAAACACCTTGTTCTCTACTACTTTTTCCATAATCTTTTTCTTTACTTCCTTTTCTTTTTCTTCAATTTCCCTTCCTTCTGCAGTTTATATTTCTTCTTTTTCTATTCTTTCTTTTTCTATTTTCTCCTTCAACGTATGTTGATCCTTCTTGGCTTGTCTTGGTGTCATAAATTTCAACTTCATTTCATGTCCCTCATTCCTCAAATAAAGGGAACGTTTATCAAGATAGAGCGTTTTAAAATGAAGCCATGCCCATCTCAACAGAAGATGACAAGGGTTCGTGGGAGCAATATCACATAATACTTCTTTCACACATTGTCTTGTAGTGAATTTGATCCTTGCTTGATTCAGATGAAGGCTTGTTGGTAACTTGAGTTTCTCCACCAATCTTTGGCTTACAACATTGTTGTCGCTTTCGTAAACGAATTCAACTAAACATGGGTGGCCTTCGATTAAACACCTTGTTCTCTACTACCTTTTCCATAATCTTTTTCTTTACTTCCTTTTCTTTTTCTTCAATTTCCCTTCCTTCTACAGTTTATATTTCTTCTTTTTCTATTCTTTCTTTTTCTATTTTCTCCGTCAACGTATGTTGATCCTTCTTGGCTTGTCTTGGTGTCATGAATTTCAAATTTATTTCATGTCCCTCATGCCTCAAATAAAGGGATCATTCATCAAGATTGAGCGTGTTAAAATGAAGCCATGCCCATCTCAAAAGAAGATGACCAGAGTTCAATGGAGGAATATCACATAATACTTCTTTCACACATTGTCATGTACTGAATTTGATCCTTATTTGATTCGGATGAAAGCTTGTTGGTAACTTGAGTTTCTCCACCAATCTTTGGCTTACCACATTGTTGTCGCTTTCGTAAACAAATGCAACTAAACATGGGTGGCTTTCGATTAAACACCTTGTTCTCTACTACCTATTCCATAATCGTTTTCTTTACATCGTTTTCTTTTTCTTCAATTTCCCTTCCTTCTGCAATTTATTTTTCTTCCTTTTCTATTCTTTGTTTTTCTATTTTCTCCTTCAACGTATGTTGATCCTTCTTGGCTTCTCTTGGTGTCATAAATTTCAACCTAATTTCATGTCCCTCACGCCTCAAATAAAGGCAACGTTCATCAAGATTGAGCATTGTAAAATGAAGCCATGCCCATCGCAAAAGAAGATGACAAGGGTTCGTGGGAGCAATATCACATAATACTTCTTTCACACATTGTCATGTACTGAATTTGATCCTTGCTTGATTCGGATGAAAGCTTGTTGGTAACTTGAGTTTCTCCACCAATCTTTGGCTTACAACATTGTTGTCGCTTTCGTAAACAAATGCAACTAAACATGGGTGGCTTTCGATTAAACACCTTGTTCTCTACTACCTTTTTCATAATCGTTCTCTTTACATCCTTTTCTTTTTCTTCAATTTCCCTTCCTTCTGCAGTTTATTTTTCTTCTTTTCCTATTCTTTCTTTTTCTATTTTCTCCTTCAACATATGTTGATCCTTCTTGGCTTCTCTTGGTGTCATAAATTTCAACCTTATTTCATGTCCCTCATGCCTCAAATAAAGGCAACGTTCATCAAGATTGAGCATTGTAAAATGAAGCCATGCCCATCGCAAAAGAAGATGACAAGGGTTCGTGGGAGCAATATCACATAATACTTCTTTCACACATTGTCTTGTACTGAATTTGATCCTTGCTTGATTCAGATGAAGGCTTGTTGGTAACTTGAGTTTCTCCACCAATCTTTGGCTTACAACATTGTTGTCGCTTTCGTAAACGAATGCAACTAAACATGGGTGGCCTTCGATTAAACAGCTTCTTCACTACTACCTTTTCCATAATCTTTTTCTTTGTTTCCTTTTCTTTTTCTTCAATTTCCCTTCCTTCTGCAGTTTATATTTCTTCTTTTTCTATTCTTTCTTTTTCTATTTTCTCCTTCAACGTATGTTGATCCTTCTTGGCTTGTCTTGGTGTCATAAATTTCAACTTCATTTCATGTCCCTCATTCCTCAAATAAAGGGAACGTTTATCAAGATTGAGCGTTTTAAAATGAAGCCATGCCCATCTCAACAAAAGAAGACAAGGGTTCGTGGGAGCAAGATCACATAATACTTCTTTCACACATTGTCTTGTAGTGAATTTGATCCTTGCTTGATTCAGATGAAGGCTTGTTGGTAACTTGAGTTTCTCCACCAATCTTTGGCTTACAACATTGTTGTCGCTTTCGTAAACGAATGCAACTAAACATGGGTGGCCTTCGATTAAACACCTTGTTCTCTACTACCTTTTCCATAATCTTTTTCTTTACTTCCTTTTCTTTTTCTTCAATTTCCCTTCCTTCTACAGTTTATATTTCTTCTTTTTCTATTCTTTCTTTTTCTATTTTCTCCTTAAACGTATGTTGATCCTTCTTGGCTTGTCTTGGTGTCATGAATTTCAAATTTATTTCATGTCCCTCATGCCTCAAATAAAGGGATCATTCATCAAGATTGAGCGTTTTAAAATGAAGCCATGCCCATCTCAAAAGAAGATGACCAGAGTTCAAGGGAGGAATATCACATAATACTTCTTTCACACATTGTCATGTACTGAATTTGATCCTTGCTTGATTCGGATGAAAGCTTGTTGGTAACTTGAGTTTCTCCACCAATCTTTGGCTTACAACATTGTTGTCGCTTTCGTAAACAAATGCAGCTAAACATGAGTGGCCTTCGATTAAACACCTTGTTCTCTACTACTTTTTCCATAATCTTTTTCTTTACTTCCTTTTCTTTTTCTTCAATTTCCCTTCCTTCTGCAGTTTATATTTCTTCTTTTTCTATTCTTTCTTTTTCTATTTTCTCCTTCAACGTATGTTGATCCTTCTTGGCTTGTCTTGGTGTCATAAATTTCAACTTCATTTCATGTCCCTCATTCCTCAAATAAAGGGAACGTTTATCAAGATAGAGCGTTTTAAAATGAAGCCATGCCCATCTCAACAGAAGATGACAAGGGTTCGTGGGAGCAATATCACATAATACTTCTTTCACACATTGTCTTGTAGTGAATTTGATCCTTGCTTGATTCAGATGAAGGCTTGTTGGTAACTTGAGTTTCTCCACCAATCTTTGGCTTACAACATTGTTGTCGCTTTCGTAAACGAATTCAACTAAACATGGGTGGCCTTCGATTAAACACCTTGTTCTCTACTACCTTTTCCATAATCTTTTTCTTTACTTCCTTTTCTTTTTCTTCAATTTCCCTTCCTTCTACAGTTTATATTTCTTCTTTTTCTATTCTTTCTTTTTCTATTTTCTCCGTCAACGTATGTTGATCCTTCTTGGCTTGTCTTGGTGTCATGAATTTCAAATTTATTTCATGTCCCTCATGCCTCAAATAAAGGGATCATTCATCAAGATTGAGCGTGTTAAAATGAAGCCATGCCCATCTCAAAAGAAGATGACCAGAGTTCAATGGAGGAATATCACATAATACTTCTTTCACACATTGTCATGTACTGAATTTGATCCTTATTTGATTCGGATGAAAGCTTGTTGGTAACTTGAGTTTCTCCACCAATCTTTGGCTTACCACATTGTTGTCGCTTTCGTAAACAAATGCAACTAAACATGGGTGGCTTTCGATTAAACACCTTGTTCTCTACTACCTATTCCATAATCGTTTTCTTTACATCGTTTTCTTTTTCTTCAATTTCCCTTCCTTCTGCAATTTATTTTTCTTCCTTTTCTATTCTTTGTTTTTCTATTTTCTCCTTCAACGTATGTTGATCCTTCTTGGCTTCTCTTGGTGTCATAAATTTCAACCTAATTTCATGTCCCTCACGCCTCAAATAAAGGCAACGTTCATCAAGATTGAGCATTGTAAAATGAAGCCATGCCCATCGCAAAAGAAGATGACAAGGGTTCGTGGGAGCAATATCACATAATACTTCTTTCACACATTGTCATGTACTGAATTTGATCCTTGCTTGATTCGGATGAAAGCTTGTTGGTAACTTGAGTTTCTCCACCAATCTTTGGCTTACAACATTGTTGTCGCTTTCGTAAACAAATGCAACTAAACATGGGTGGCTTTCGATTAAACACCTTGTTCTCTACTACCTTTTTCATAATCGTTCTCTTTACATCCTTTTCTTTTTCTTCAATTTCCCTTCCTTCTGCAGTTTATTTTTCTTCTTTTCCTATTCTTTCTTTTTCTATTTTCTCCTTCAACATATGTTGATCCTTCTTGGCTTCTCTTGGTGTCATAAATTTCAACCTTATTTCATGTCCCTCATGCCTCAAATAAAGGCAACGTTCATCAAGATTGAGCATTGTAAAATGAAGCCATGCCCATCGCAAAAGAAGATGACAAGGGTTCGTGGGAGCAATATCACATAATACTTCTTTCACACATTGTCTTGTACTGAATTTGATCCTTGCTTGATTCAGATGAAGGCTTGTTGGTAACTTGAGTTTCTCCACCAATCTTTGGCTTACAACATTGTTGTCGCTTTCGTAAACGAATGCAACTAAACATGGGTGGCCTTCGATTAAACAGTTTCTTCTCTACTACCTTTTCCATAATCTTTTTCTTTACTTCCTTTTCTTTTTCTTCAATTTCCCTTCCTTCTGCAGTTTATATTTCTTCTTTTTCTATTCTTTCTTTTTCTATTTTCTCCTTGAATGTATGTTGATCCTTCTTGGCTTGTCTTGGTGTCATAAATTTCAACTTCATTTCATGTCCCTCATTCCTCAAATAAAGGGAACGTTTATCAAGATTGAGCGTTTTAAAATGAAGCCATGCCCATCTCAACAGAAGATGACAAGGGTTCGTGGGAGCAATATCACATAATACTTCTTTTACACATTGTCTTGTAGTGAATTTGATCCTTGCTTGATTCAGATGAAGGCTTGTTGGTAACTTGAGTTTCTCCGCCAATCTTTGGCTTACAACATTGTTGTCGCTTTCCTAAACGAATGCAACTAAACATGGGTGGCCTTCGATTAAACACCTTGTTCTCTACTACCTTTTCCATAATCTTTTTCTTTACTTCCTTTTCTTTTTCTTCAATTTCCCTTCCTTCTACAGTTTATATTTCTTCTTTTTCTATTCTTTCTTTTTCTATTTTCTCCTTCAACGTATGTTGATCCTTCTTGGCTTGTCTAGGTGTCATGAATTTCAAATTTCTTTCATGTCCCTCATGCCTCAAATAAAGGGATCATTCATCAAGATTGAGCGTTTTAAAATGAAGCCATGCCCATCTCAAAAGAAGATGACCAGAGTTCAAGGGAGGAATATCACATAATACTTCTTTCACACATTGTCATGTACTGAATTTGATCCTTGCTTGATTCGGATGAAAGCTTGTTGGTAACTTGAGTTCTCCACCAATCTTTGGCTTACCACATTGTTGTCGCTTTCGTAAACAAATGCAACTAAACATGGGTGGCTTTCGATTAAACACCTTGTTCTCTACTACCTATTCCATAATCGTTTTCTTTACATCGTTTTCTTTTTCTTCAATTTCCCTTCCTTCTGCAATTTATTTTTCTTCTTTTTCTATTCTTTCTTTTTCTATTTTCTCCTTCAACGTATGTTGATCCTTCTGGGCTTCTCTTGGTGTCATAAATTTCAACCTAATTTCATGTCCCTCATGCCTCAAATAAAGGCAACGTTCATCAAGATTGAACATTGTAAAATGAAGCCATGCCCATCGCAAAAGAAGATGACAAGGGTTCGTGGGAGCAATATCACATAATACTTCTTTCACACATTGTCTTGTACTGAATTTGATCCTTGCTTGATTCAGATTAAGGCTTGTTGGTAACTTGAGTTTCTCCACCAATCTTTGGCTTACAACATTGTTGTCGCTTTCGTAAACGAATGCAACTAAACATGGGTGGCCTTCGATTAAACACCTTGTTCTCTACTACTTTTTCCATAATCGTTTTCTTTACTTCCTTTTCTTTTTCTTCAATTTCCCTTCCTTCTGCAGTTTATTTTTCTTCATTTTCAATCTTTCTTTTTCTATTTTCTCCTTCAACGTATGTTGATCCTTCTTGGCTTCTGTTGGTGTCCGAAATTTCATCTTCATTTCATGTCCCTCATGCCTCAAATAAAGGGAACGTTCAACAAGATTGAGCATTGTAAAATGAAGCCGTGCCCATCTCAAAAGAAGATGACAAGGGTTCGTGGGAGCAATATCACATAATACTTCTTTCACACATTGTCTTGTAGTGAATTTGATCCTTGCTTGATTCAGATGAAGGCTTGTTGGTAACTTGAGTTTCTCCACCAATTTTTGGCTTACAACATTGTTGTCGCTTTCGTAAACGAATGCAACTAAACATGGGTGGCTTTCGATTAAACACCTTGTTCTCTACTACCTTTTCCATAATCGTTTTCTTTACTTCCTTTTCTTTTTCTTCAATTTCCCTTCCTTCTGCAGTTTATTTTTCTTCATTTTCAATCTTTCTTTTTCTATTTTCTCCTTCAACGTATGTTGATCCTTCTTGGCTTCTGTTGGTGTCCGAAATTTCAACTTCATTTCATGTCCCTCATGCCTCAAATAAAGGGAACGTTCAACATGATTGAGCATTGTAAAATGAAGCCGTGCCCATCTCAAAAGAAGATGACAAGGGTTCGTGGGAGCAATATCACATAATACTTCTTTCACACATTGTCTTGTACTGAATTTGATCCTTGCTTGATTCGGATGAAAGGTTGTTGGTAATTTGAGTTTTTCACCAATCTTTGGCTTACAACATTGTTGTCGCTTTCATAAACGAATGCAACTAAACATGGGTGGCCTTTGATTAAACACCTTGTTCTCTACTACCTTTTCCATAATCTTTTTCTTTACTTCCTTTTCTTTTTCTTCAATTTCCCTTCCTTCTACAGTTTATATTTCTTCTTTTTCTATTCTTTCTTTTTCTATTTTCTCCTTCAACGTATGTTGATCCTTCTTGGATTGTCTTGGTGTCATGAATTTCAAATTTATTTCATGTCCCTCATGCCTCAAATAAAGGGATCTTTCATCAAGATTGAGCGTTTCAAAATGAAGTCATGCCCATCTCAAAAGAAGATGACCAGAGTTCAAGGGAGGAATATCACATAATACTTCTTTCACACATTGTCATGTACTGAATTTGATCCTTGCTTGATTCATATGAAGGCTTGTTGGTAACTTGAGTTTCTCCACCAATGTTTGGCTTACAACATTGTTGTCGCTTTCGTAAACGAATGCAACTAAACATGGGTGGCCTTTGATTAAACACCTTGTTCTCTACTACCTTTTCCATAATCTTTTTCTTTACTTCCTTTTCTTTTTCTTCAATTTCCCTTCCTTCTACAGTATATATTTCTTCTTTTTCTATTCTTTCTTTTTCTATTTTCTCCTTCAACGTATGTTGATCCTTCTTCGCTTGTCTTGGTGTCATAAATTTCAACTTCATTTCATGTCCCTCATTCCTCAAATAAAGGAAACGTTCATCAAGATTGAGCATTGTAAAATGAAGCCATGCCCATCGCAAAAGAAGATGACAAGGGTTCGTGGGAGCAATATCACATAATACTTCTTTCACACATTGTCATGTACTGAATTTGATCCTTGCTTGATTCGGATGAAAGCTTGTTGGTAACTTGAGTTTCTCCACCAATCTTTGGCTTACAACATTGTTGTCGCTTTCGTAAACGAATGCAACTAAACATGGGTGGCCTTCGATTAAACAGTTTCTTCTCTACTACCTTTTCCATAATCTTTTTCTTTACTTCCTTTTCTTTTTCTTCAATTTCCCTTCCTTCTGCAGTTTATATTTCTTCTTTTTCTATTCTTTCTTTTTCTATTTTCTCCTTCAACGTATGTTGATCCTTCTTGGCTTGTCTTGGTGTCATAAATTTAAACTTCATTTCATGTCCCTCATTCCTAAAATAAAGGGAACGTTTATCAAGATTGAGCGTTTTAAAATGAAGCCATGCCCATCTCAACAGAAGATGACAAGGGTTCGTGGGAGCAATATCACATAATACTTCTTTCACACATTGTCTTGTAGTGAATTTGATCCTTGCTTGATTCAGATGAAGGCTTGTTGGTAACTTGAGTTTCTCCACCAATCTTTGGCTTACAACATTGTTGTCGCTTTCGTAAACGAATGCAACTAAACATGGGTGGCCTTCGATTAAACACCTTGTTCTCTACTACCTTTTCCATAATCTTTTTCTTTACTTCCTTTTCTTTTTCTTCAATTTCCCTTCCTTCTACAGTTTATATTTCTTCTTTTTCTATTCTTTCTTTTTCTATTTTCTCCTTCAACGTATGTTGATCCTTCTTGGCTTGTCTAGATGTCATGAATTTCAAATTTATTTCATGTCCCTCATGCCTCAAATAAAGGGATCATTCATCAAGATTGAGCGTTTTAAAATGAAGCCATGCCCATCTCAAAAGAAGATGACCAGAGTTCAAGGGAGGAATATCACATAATACTTCTTTCACACATTGTCATGTACTGAATTTGATCCTTGCTTGATTCGGATGAAAGCTTGTTGGTAACTTGAGTTTCTCCACCAATCTTTGGCTTACCACAGTGTTGTCGCTTTCGTAAACAAATGCAACTAAACATGGGTGGCTTTCGATTAAACACCTTATTCTCTACTACCTATTCCATAATCGTTTTCTTTACATCGTTTTCTTTTTCTTCAATTTCCCTTCCTTCTGCAGTTTATTTTTCTTCTTTTTCTATTTTCTCCTTCAACGTATGTTGATCCTTCTTGGCTTCTCTTGGTGTCATAAATTTCAACCTAATTTCATGTCCCTCATGCCTCAAATAAAGGCAACGTACATCAAGATTGAGCATTGTAAAATGAAGCCATGCCCATCGCAAAAGAAGATGACAAGGGTTCGTGGGAGCAATATCACATAATACTTCTTTCACACATTGTTTTGTACTGAATTTGATCCTTGCTTGATTCAGATGAAGGCTTGTTGGTAACTTGAGTTTCTCCACCAATCTTTGGCTTACAACATTGTTGTCGCTTTCGTAAACGAATGCAACTAAACATGGGTGGCCTTCGATTAAACACCTTGTTCTCTACTACCTTTTCCATAATCTTTTTCTTTACTTCCTTTTCTTTTTCTTCAATTTCCCTTCCTTCTACAGTTTATATTTCTTCTTTTTCTATTCTTTCTTTTTCTATTTTCTCCTTCAACGTATGTTGATCCTTCTTGGCTTGTCTAGATGTCATGAATTTCAAATTTATTTCATGTCCCTCATGCCTCAAATAAAGGGATCATTCATCAAGATTGAGCGTTTTAAAATGAAGCCATGCCCATCTCAAAAGAAGATGACCAGAGTTCAAGGGAGGAATATCACATAATACTTCTTTCACACATTGTCATGTACTGAATTTGATCCTTGCTTGATTCGGATGAAAGCTTGTTGGTAACTTGAGTTTCTCCACCAATCTTTGGCTTACCACAGTGTTGTCGCTTTCGTAAACAAATGCAACTAAACATGGGTGGCTTTCGATTAAACACCTTATTCTCTACTACCTATTCCATAATCGTTTTCTTTACATCGTTTTCTTTTTCTTCAATTTCCCTTCCTTCTGCAGTTTATTTTTCTTCTTTTTCTATTTTCTCCTTCAACGTATGTTGATCCTTCTTGGCTTCTCTTGGTGTCATAAATTTCAACCTAATTTCATGTCCCTCATGCCTCAAATAAAGGCAACGTACATCAAGATTGAGCATTGTAAAATGAAGCCATGCCCATCGCAAAAGAAGATGACAAGGGTTCGTGGGAGCAATATCACATAATACTTCTTTCACACATTGTTTTGTACTGAATTTGATCCTTGCTTGATTCAGATGAAGGCTTGTTGGTAACTTGAGTTTCTCCACCAATGTTTGGCTTACAACATTGTTGTCGCTTTCGTAAACGAATGCAACTAAACATGGGTGGCCTTTGATTAAACACCTTGTTCTCTACTACCTTTTCCATAATCTTTTTCTTTACTTCCTTTTCTTTTTCTTCAATTTCCCTTCCTTCTGCAGTTTATATTTCTTCTTTTTCTATTCTTTCTTTTTCTATTTTCTTCTTCAACGTATGTTGATCCTTCTTCGCTTGTCTTGGTGTCATAAATTTCAACTTCATTTCATGTCCCTCATTCCTCAAATAAAGGAAACGTTTATCAAGATTGAGCGTTTTAAAATGAAGCCATGCCCATCTCAACAGAAGATGACAAGGGTTCGTGGGAGCAATATCACATAATACTTCTTTCACACATTGTCTTGTAGTGAATTTGATCCTTGCTTGATTCGGATGAAAGGTTGTTGGTAATTTGAGTTTTTCACCAATCTGTGGCTTACAACATTGTTGTCGCTTTCATAAACGAATGCAACTAAACATGGGTGGCCTTTGATTAAACACCTTATTCTCTACTACCTTTTCCATAATCTTTTTCTTTACTTCCTTTTCTTTTTCTTCAATTTCCCTTCCTTCTACAGTTTATATTTCTTCTTTTTCTATTCTTTCTTTTTCTATTTTCTCCTTCAACGTATGTTGATCCTTCTTGGCTTGTCTTGGTGTCATGAATTTCAAATTTATTTCATGTCCCTCATGCCTCAAATAAAGGGAACATTCATCAAGATTGAGCGTTTTAAAATAAAGCCATGCGCATCTCAAAAGAAGATTACCAGAGTTCAAGGGAGGAATATCACATAATACTTCTTTCACACATTGTCATGTACTGAATTTGATCCTTGCTTGATTCGGATGAAAGCTTGTTGGTAACTTGAGTTTCTCCACCAATCTTTGACTTACAACAATGTTGTCGCTTTCGTAAACAAATGCAACTAAACATGGGTGGCCTTCGATTAAACACCTTGTTCTCTACTACCTTTTCCATAATCGTTTTCTTTACTTCCTTTTCTTTTTCTTCAATTTCCCTTCCTTCTGCAGTTTATTTTTCTTCATTTTCAATCTTTCTTTTTCTATTTTCTCCTTCAACGTATGTTGATCCTTCTTGGCTTCTGTTGGTGTCCGAAATTTCAACTTCATTTCATGTCCCTCATGCCTCAAATAAAGGGAACGTTCAACAAGATTGGGCATTGTAAAATGAAGTCGTGCCCATCTCAAAAGAAGATGACAAGGGTTCGTGGGAGCAATATCACATAATACTTCTTTCACACATTGTCTTGTACTGAATTTGATCCTTGCTTGATTGGGATGAAAGGTTGTTGGTAATTTGAGTTTTTCACCAATCTGTGGCTTACAACATTGTTGTCGCTTTCATAAACGAATGCAACTAAACATGGATGGCCTTTGATTAAACACCTTATTCTCTACTACCTTTTCCATAATCTTTTTCTTTACTTCCTTTTCTTTTTCTTCAATTTCCCTTCCTTCTACAGTTTATATTTCTTCTTTTTCTATTCTTTCTTTTTCTATTTTCTCCTTCAACGTATGTTGATCCTTCTTGGCTTGTCTTGGTGTCATGAATTTCAAATTTATTTCATGTCCCTCATGCCTCAAATAAAGGGAACATTCATCAAGATTGAGCGTTTTAAAATAAAGCCATGCCCATCTCAAAAGAAGATGACCAGAGTTTAAGAGAGGAATATCACATAATACTTCTTTCACACATTGTCATGTACTGAATTTGATCCTTGCTTGATTCGGATGAAAGCTTGTTGGTAACTTGAGTTTCTCCACCAATCTTTGGCTTACCACATTGTTGTCGCTTTCGTAAACGAATGCAACTAAACATGGGTGGCTTTCGATTAAACACCTTGTTCTCTACTACCTTTTCCATAATCTTTTTCTTTACTTTCTTTTCTTTTTCTTCAATTTCCCTTCCTTCTGCAGTTTATTTTTCTTCTTTTTCTATTCTTTCTTTTTCTATTTTCTCCTTCAACGTATGTTGATCCTTCTTGGCTTGTCTTGGTGTCATAAAATTCAACTTCATTTCATGTCCTTTATGCCTCAAATAAAGGGAACGCTCATCAAGGTTGAGCGTTTTAAAATGAACCGATGCCCATCTCAAAAAAAGATGACAAGAGTTCGTGGGAGCAATATCACATAATACTACTTTCACAAATTGTCATGTACTGAATTTGATCCTTGCTTGATTCGGGTGAAAGCTATTTGGTAACTGTAGTTTCTCCACCATTCTTTGGCTTACAACATTGTTGTCGCTTTCGTAAACGAATGCAACTAAACATGGGTGGCCTTCGATTAAACAACTTGTTCTCTACTACCTTTTTCATAATCTTTTTCTTTACTTCCTTTTCTTTTTCTTCAATTTCCCTTCCTTCTGCAGTTTATTTTTCTTCTTTTTCTATTCTTTCTTTTTCTAATTTAACCTTCAACGTATGTTGATCCTTCTTGGCTTGTCTTGGTGTCATAAATTTCAACTTCATTTCATATCCCTCATGCCTCAAATAAAGGGAACGTTCATCAAGATTGAGCGTTTTAAAATGAAGCCATGCCCATCTCAAAAGAAGATGACAAGAGTTCGTGGGAACAATATCACATCATACCTCTTTCACACACTGTCCTGTACTGAATTTGATCCTTGCTTGATTCAGATGAAAGCTTGTTGGTAACTTCAGTTTCTCCACCAATCTTTGGCTTACAACATTGTTGTCGCTTTCGTAAACGAATGCAACTAAACATGGGTGGCTTTCGATTAAACACCTTGTTCTCTACTACCTTTTCCATAATCTTTTTCTTTACTTCCTTTTCTTTTTCTTCAATTTCCCTTCCTTCTGCACTTTATTTTTCTTCTTTTTCTATTCTTTCTTTTTCTATTTTCTCCTTCAACGTATGTTGATCCTTCTTGGCTTGTCTTGGTGTCATAAAATTCAACTTCATTTCATGTCCTTTATGCCTTATATAAAGGGAACGCTCATCAAGATTGAGCGTTTTAAAATGAACCGATGCCCATCTCAAAAGAAGATGACAAGAGTTCGTGGGAGCAATATCACATAATACTTCTTTCACACATTGTCCTGTACTGAATTTGACCCTTGATTGATTCGGATGAAAGCTTGTTGGTAACTTCAGTTTCTCCACCAATCTTTGGATTACAACATTGTTGTCGCTTTCGTAAACGAATGCAACTAAACATGGGTGGCTTTCGATTAAACACCTTGTTCTCTACTACCTTTTCCATAATCTTTTTTTTTACTTCCTTTTCTTTTTCTTCAATTTCCCTTCCTTCTACAGTTTATTTTTCTTCTTTTTCTATTCTTTCTTTTTCTATTTTCTCCTTCAACGTATGTTGATCCTTCTTGGCTTGTCTTGGTGTCGTAAATTGCAACTTCATTTCATGTCCTTTATGCCTCAAATAAAGGGAACGCTCATCAAGGTTGAGCGTTTTAAAATGAACCGATGCCCATCTCAAAAGAAGATGACAAGAGTTCGTGGGAGCAATATCACATAATACTACTTTCACAAATTGTCATGTACTGAATTTGATCCTTGCTTGATTCGGGTGAAAGCTATTTGGTAACTGTAGTTTCTCCACCATTCTTTGGCTTACAACATTGTTGTCGCTTTCGTAAACGAATGCAACTAAACATGGGTGGCCTTCGATTAAACAACTTGTTCTCTACTACCTTTTTCATAATCTTTTTCTTTACTTCCTTTTCTTTTTCTTCAATTTCCCTTCCTTCTGCAGTTTATTTTTCTTCTTTTTCTATTCTTTCTTTTTCTAATTTAACCTTCAACGTATGTTGATCCTTCTTGGCTTGTCTTGGTGTCATAAATTTCAACTTCATTTCATATCCCTCATGCCTCAAATAAAGGGAACGTTCATCAAGATTGAGCGTTTTAAAATGAAGCCATGCCCATCTCAAAAGAAGATGACAAGAGTTCGTGGGAACAATATCACATCATACCTCTTTCACACACTGTCCTGTACTGAATTTGATCCTTGCTTGATTCAGATGAAAGCTTGTTGGTAACTTCAGTTTCTCCACCAATCTTTGGCTTACAACATTGTTGTCGCTTTCGTAAACGAATGCAACTAAACATGGGTGGCTTTCGATTAAACACCTTGTTCTCTACTACCTTTTCCATAATCTTTTTCTTTACTTCCTTTTCTTTTTCTTCAATTTCCCTTCCTTCTGCACTTTATTTTTCTTCTTTTTCTATTCTTTCTTTTTCTATTTTCTCCTTCAACGTATGTTGATCCTTCTTGGCTTGTCTTGGTGTCATAAAATTCAACTTCATTTCATGTCCTTTATGCCTTATATAAAGGGAACGCTCATCAAGATTGAGCGTTTTAAAATGAACCGATGCCCATCTCAAAAGAAGATGACAAGAGTTCGTGGGAGCAATATCACATAATACTTCTTTCACACATTGTCCTGTACTGAATTTGACCCTTGATTGATTCGGATGAAAGCTTGTTGGTAACTTCAGTTTCTCCACCAATCTTTGGATTACAACATTGTTGTCGCTTTCGTAAACGAATGCAACTAAACATGGGTGGCTTTCGATTAAACACCTTGTTCTCTACTACCTTTTCCATAATCTTTTTCTTTACTTCCTTTTCTTTTTCTTCAATTTCCCTTCCTTCTACAGTTTATTTTTCTTCTTTTTCTATTCTTTCTTTTTCTATTTTCTCCTTCAACGTATGTTGATCCTTCTTGGCTTGTCTTGGTGTCGTAAATTGCAACTTCATTTCATGTCCTTTATGCCTCAAATAAAGGGAACGCTCATCAAGGTTGAGCGTTTTAAAATGAACCGATGCCCATCTCAAAAGAAAATGACAAGAGTTCGTGGGAGCAATATCACATAACACTTCTTCAACACATTGTCTTGTACTGAATTTGATCCTTGCTTGATTCGGGTGAAAGCTTGTTGGTAACTTGAGTTTCTCCGCCAATCTTTGGCTTACAACATTGTTGACGCTTTCCTAAACGAATGCAACTAAACATGGGTGGCTTTCGATTAAACACCTTGTTCTCTACAACCTTTTCCATAATCTTTTTCTTTACTTCCTTTTCTTTTTCTTCAATTTCCCTTCCTTCTGCAGTTTATATTTCTTCTTTTTCTATTCTTTCTTTTTCTATTTTCTCCTTCAACGTATGTTGATCCTTCTTGGCTTGTCTTGGTGTCATAAATTTCAACTTCATTTCATGTCCCTCATGCCTCAAATAAAGGGAACGTTCATCAAGATTGAGCGTTTTAAAATGAAGCCATGCCCATCTCAAAAGAAGATGACAAGAGTTCGTGGGAGCAATATCACATAATACTTCTTTCACAAATTGTCATGTACTGAATTTGATCCTTGCTTGATTCGGGTGAAAGCTTGTTGGTAATTGTAGTTTCTCCACCAAGCTTTGGCTTACAACATTGTTGTCGCTTTCGTAAACGAATGCAACTAAACATGGGTGGCCTTCGATTAAACACCTTGTTCTCTATTACCTTTTTTATATTCTTTTTCTTTACTTCCTTTTCTTTTTGTTCAACTTCCCTTCCCTCTGCAGTTGATTTTGCTAGTTTTTGTATTTTAACCTTCAACGTATGTTGATCCTTCTTGGCTTGTCTTGGTGTCATAAATTTCAACTTCATTTCATGTCCCTCATGCCTCAAATAAATGGAACGTTCATCAAGATTGAGCGTTTTAAAATGAAGTCATGCCCATCTCAAAAGAAGATGGCAAGATTTTGTGGGAACAATATCACATCATACTTCTTTCACACATTGTCTTCTACTGAATTTGATCCTTGCTTGATTCAGATGAAAGCTTGTTGGTAACTTGAGTTTCTCCACCAATCTTTGGCTTACAACATTGTTGTCGCTTTCGTAAACGAATGCAACTAAACATGGGTGGCTTTCGATTAAACACCTTGTTCTCTACTACCTTTTCCATAATCTTTTTCTTTACTTTCTTTTCTTTTTCTTCAATTTCCCTTCCTTCTGCAGTTTATTTTTCTTCTTTTTCTATTCTTTCTTTTTCTATTTTCTCCTTCAACGTATGTTGATCCTTCTTGGCTTGTCTTGGTGTCATAAAATTCAACTTCATTTCATGTCCTTTATGCCTTATATAAAGGGAACGCTCATCAAGATTGAGCGTTTTAAAATGAACCGATGCCCATCTCAAAAGAAGATGACAAGAGTTCGTGGGAGCAATATCACATAATACTTCTTTCACACATTGTCCTGTACTGAATTTGACCCTTGATTGATTCGGATGAAAGCTTGTTGGTAACTTCAGTTTCTCCACCAATCTTTGGATTACAACATTGTTGTCGCTTTCGTAAACGAATGCAACTAAACATGGGTGGCTTTCGATTAAACACCTTGTTCTCTACTACCTTTTCCATAATCTTTTTCTTTACTTCCTTTTCTTTTTCTTCAATTTCCCTTCCTTCTACGTTTATTTTTCTTCTTTTTCTATTCTTTCTTTTTCTATTTTCTCCTTCAACGTATGTTGATCCTTCTTGGCTTGTCTTGGTGTCGTAAATTGCAACTTCATTTCATGTCCTTTATGCCTCAAATAAAGGGAACGCTCATCAAGGTTGAGCGTTTTAAAATGAACCGATGCCCATCTCAAAAAAAGATGACAAGAGTTCGTGGGAGCAATATCACATAATACTACTTTCACAAATTGTCATGTACTGAATTTGATCCTTGCTTGATTCGGGTGAAAGCTATTTGGTAACTGTAGTTTCTCCACCATTCTTTGGCTTACAACATTGTTGTCGCTTTCGTAAACGAATGCAACTAAACATGGGTGGCCTTCGATTAAACAACTTGTTCTCTACTACCTTTTTCATAATCTTTTTCTTTACTTCCTTTTCTTTTTCTTCAATTTCCCTTCCTTCTGCAGTTTATTTTTCTTCTTTTTCTATTCTTTCTTTTTCTAATTTAACCTTCAACGTATGTTGATCCTTCTTGGCTTGTCTTGGTGTCATAAATTTCAACTTCATTTCATATCCCTCATGCCTCAAATAAAGGGAACGTACATCAAGATTGAGCGTTTTAAAATGAAGCCATGCCCATCTCAAAAGAAGATGACAAGAGTTCGTGGGAACAATATCACATCATACCTCTTTCACACACTGTCCTGTACTGAATTTGATCCTTGCTTGATTCAGATGAAAGCTTGTTGGTAACTTCAGTTTCTCCACCAATCTTTGGCTTACAACATTGTTGTCGCTTTCGTAAACGAATGCAACTAAACATGGGTGGCTTTCGATTAAACACCTTGTTCTCTACTACCTTTTCCATAATCTTTTTCTTTACTTCCTTTTCTTTTTCTTCAATTTCCCTTCCTTCTGCACTTTATTTTTCTTCTTTTTCTATTCTTTCTTTTTCTATTTTCTCCTTCAACGTATGTTGATCCTTCTTGGCTTGTCTTGGTGTCATAAAATTCAACTTCATTTCATGTCCTTTATGCCTTATATAAAGGGAACGCTCATCAAGATTGAGCGTTTTAAAATGAACCGATGCCCATCTCAAAAGAAGATGACAAGAGTTCGTGGGAGCAATATCACATAATACTTCTTTCACACATTGTCCTGTACTGAATTTGACCCTTGATTGATTCGGATGAAAGCTTGTTGGTAACTTCAGTTTCTCCACCAATCTTTGGATTACAACATTGTTGTCGCTTTCGTAAACGAATGCAACTAAACATGGGTGGCTTTCGATTAAACACCTTGTTCTCTACTACCTTTTCCATAATCTTTTTTTTTACTTCCTTTTCTTTTTCTTCAATTTCCCTTCCTTCTACAGTTTATTTTTCTTCTTTTTCTATTCTTTCTTTTTCTATTTTCTCCTTCAACGTATGTTGATCCTTCTTGGCTTGTCTTGGTGTCGTAAATTGCAACTTCATTTCATGTCCTTTATGCCTCAAATAAAGGGAACGCTCATCAAGGTTGAGCGTTTTAAAATGAACCGATGCCCATCTCAAAAGAAGATGACAAGAGTTCGTGGGAGCAATATCACATAATACTACTTTCACAAATTGTCATGTACTGAATTTGATCCTTGCTTGATTCGGGTGAAAGCTATTTGGTAACTGTAGTTTCTCCACCATTCTTTGGCTTACAACATTGTTGTCGCTTTCGTAAACGAATGCAACTAAACATGGGTGGCCTTCGATTAAACAACTTGTTCTCTATTACCTTTTTCATAATCTTTTTCTTTACTTCCTTTTCTTTTTCTTCAATTTCCCTTCCTTCTGCAGTTTATTTTTCTTCTTTTTCTATTCTTTCTTTTTCTAATTTAACCTTCAACGTATGTTGATCCTTCTTGGCTTGTCTTGGTGTCATAAATTTCAACTTCATTTCATATCCCTCATGCCTCAAATAAAGGGAACGTTCATCAAGATTCAGCGTTTTAAAATGAAGCCATGCCCATCTCAAAAGAAGATGACAAGAGTTCGTGGGAACAATATCACATCATACCTCTTTCACACACTGTCCTGTACTGAATTTGATCCTTGCTTGATTCAGATGAAAGCTGGTTGGTAACTTCAGTTTCTCCACCAATCTTTGGCTTACAACATTGTTGTCGCTTTCGTAAACGAATGCAACTAAACATGGGTGGCTTTCGATTAAACACCTTGTTCTCTACTACCTTTTCCATAATCTTTTTCTTTACTTCCTTTTCTTTTTCTTCAATTTCCCTTCCTTCTGCAGTTTATTTTTCTTCTTTTTCTATTCTTTCTTTTTCTATTTTCTCCTTCAACGTATGTTGATCCTTCTTGGCTTGTCTTGGTGTCATAAAATTCAACTTCATTTCATGTCCTTTATGCCTTATATAAAGGGAACGCTCATCAAGATTGAGCGTTTTAAAATGAACCGATGCCCATCTCAAAAGAAGATGACAAGAGTTCGTGGGAGCAATATCACATAATACTTCTTTCACACATTGTCCTGTACTGAATTTGACCCTTGATTGATTCGGATGAAAGCTTGTTGGTAACTTCAGTTTCTCCACCAATCTTTGGATTACAACATTGTTGTCGCTTTCGTAAACCAATGCAACTAAACATGGGTGGCTTTCGATTAAACACCTTGTTCTCTACTACCTTTTCCATAATCTTTTTCTTTACTTCCTTTTCTTTTTCTTCAATTTCCCTTCCTTCTACAGTTTATTTTTCTTCTTTTTCTATTCTTTCTTTTTCTATTTTCTCCTTCAACGTATGTTGATCCTTCTTGGCTTGTCTTGGTGTCGTAAATTGCAACTTCATTTCATGTCCTTTATGCCTCAAATAAAGGGAACGCTCATCAAGGTTGAGCGTTTTAAAATGAACCGATGCCCATCTCAAAAGAAGATGACAAGAGTTCGTGGGAGCAATATCACATAATACTACTTTCACAAATTGTCATGTACTGAATTTGATCCTTGCTTGATTCGGGTGAAAGCTATTTGGTAACTGTAGTTTCTCCACCATTCTTTGGCTTACAACATTGTTGTCGCTTTCGTAAACGAATGCAACTAAACATGGGTGGCCTTCGATTAAACAACTTGTTCTCTACTACCTTTTTCATAATCTTTTTCTTTACTTCCTTTTCTTTTTCTTCAATTTCCCTTCCTTCTGCAGTTTATTTTTCTTCTTTTTCTATTCTTTCTTTTTCTAGTTTAACCTTCAACGTATGTTGATCCTTCTTGGCTTGTCTTGGTGTCATAAATTTCAACTTCATTTCATATCCCTCATGCCTCAAATAAAGGGAACGTTCATCAAGATTGAGCGTTTTAAAATGAAGCCATGCCCATCTCAAAAGAAGATGACAAGAGTTCGTGGGAACAATATCACATCATACCTCTTTCACACACTGTCCTGTACTGAATTTGATCCTTGCTTGATTCAGATGAAAGCTTGTTGGTAACTTCAGTTTCTCCACCAATCTTTGGCTTACAACATTGTTGTCGCTTTCGTAAACGAATGCAACTAAACATGGGTGGCTTTCGATTAAACACCTTGTTCTCTACTACTTTTTCCATAATCTTTTTCTTTACTTCCTTTTCTTTTTCTTCAATTTCCCTTCCTTCTGCACTTTATTTTTCTTCTTTTTCTATTCTTTCTTTTTCTATTTTCTCCTTCAACGTATGTTGATCCTTCTTGGCTTGTCTTGGTGTCATAAAATTCAACTTCATTTCATGTCCTTTATGCCTTATATAAAGGGAACGCTCATCAAGATTGAGCGTTTTAAAATGAACCGATGCCCATCTCAAAAGAAGATGACAAGAGTTCGTGGGAGCAATATCACATAATACTTCTTTCACACATTGTCCTGTACTGAATTTGACCCTTGATTGATTCGGATGAAAGCTTGTTGGTAACTTCAGTTTCTCCACCAATCTTTGGATTACAACATTGTTGTCGCTTTCGTAAACGAATGCACTCAAACATGGGTGGCTTTCGATTAAACACCGTGTTCTCTACTACCTTTTCCATAATCTTTTTCTTTACTTCCTTTTCTTTTTCTTCAATTTCCCTTCCTTCTACAGTTTATTTTTCTTCTTTTTCTATTCTTTCTTTTTCTATTTTCTCCTTCAACGTATGTTGATCCTACTTGGCTTGTCTTGGTGTCGTAAATTTCAACTTCATTTCATGTCCCTCATGCCTCAAAGAAAGGGAACATTCATCAAGATTGAGCATTGTTAAATGAACCCATGCCCATCTCAAAAGAAGATGACAAGAGTTCGTGGGAGTAATATCACGTAATACTTCTTTCACACATTGTCCTGTACTAAATTTGATCCTTGCTTGATTCGGATGAAAGCTTGTTGGTAACTTGAGTTTCTCCAGCAATCTTTGGATTACAACATTGTTGTCGCTTTCGTAAACGAATGCACTCAAACATGGGTGGCTTTCGATTAAACATCGTGTTCTCTACTACCTTTTCCATAATCTTTTTCTTTACTTCCTTTTCTTTTTCTTCAATTTCCCTTCCTTCTACAGTTTATTTTTCTTCTTTTTCTATTCTTTCTTTTTCTATTTTCTCCTTCAACGTATGTTGATCCTTCTTGGCTTGTCTTGGTGTCATGAATTTCAAATTCATTTCATGTCCCTCATGCCTCAAATAAAGGGAACATTCATCAAGATTGAGCGTTTTAAAATGAACCGATGCCCATCTCAAAAGAAGATGACAAGAGTTCGTGGGAGCAATATCACATAATACTTCTTTCACACATTGTCATGTACTGAATTTGATCCTTGCTTGATTCGGATGAAAGCTTGTTGGTAACTTGACTTTCTCCACCAATCTTTGGCTTACAAAATTGTTGTCGCTTTCGTAAACCAATTCAACTAAACATGGGTGGCTTTCGATTAAACACCTTGTTCTCTACTACCTTTTCCATAATCTTTTTCTTTACTTCCTTTTCTTTTCCTTCAATTTCCCTTCCTTCTACAATTTATATTTCTTCTTTTTCTATTCTTTCTTTTTCTATTTTCTCCTTCAACGTATGTTGATCCTTCTTGGCTTCTCTTGGTGTCATGAATTTCAAATTCATTTCATGTCCCTCATGCCTCAAATAAAGGGAACATTCATCAAGATTGAGCGTTTTAAAATGAAGCCATACCCATCTCAAAAGAAGATGACAAGAGTTCTTCTTTCACACATTGTCTTGTACTGAATTTGATCCTTGCTTGATTCGGATGAAAGATTGTTGGTAACTTGAGTTTCTCCGCAATCTTTGGCTTACAACATTGTTGTCGCTTTCATACACGAATGCAGCTAAACATGGGTGGCCTTTAATTAAACACCATGTTCTCTACTACATTTTCCATAATCTTTTTCTTTACTTCCTTTTCTTTTTCTTCAATTTCCCTTCCTTCTGCAGTTTATATTTCTTCTTTTTCTATTATCTCCTTCAACGTATGTTGATCCTTCTTCGCTTGTCTTGGTGTCAAGAATTTCAAATTCATTTCATGTCCCTCATGCCTCAAATAAAGGAAACATTCATCAAGATTGAGCATTTTAAAATGAAGCCATGCCATCCCAAAAGAAGATGACAAGAGTTCTTCTTTCACACATTGTCTTGTACTGAATTTGATCCTTGCTTGATTCGGGTGAAAGCTTGTTGGTAACTTGAGTTTCTCCGCCAATCTTTGGCTTACAACATTGTTGTCGCTTTCATAAACGAATGCAGCTAAACATGGGTGGCCTTTAATTAAACACCATGTTCTCTACTACATTTTCCATAATCTTTTTCTTTACTTCCTTTTCTTTTTCTTCAATTTCCCTTCCTTCTACAAATTATATTTCTTCTTTTTCTATTCTTTCTTTTTCTATTTTCTCCTTCAACGTATGTTGATCCTTCTTGGCTTGTCTTGGTGTCATGAATTTCAAATTCATTTCGTGTCCCTCATGCCTCAAATAAAGGGAACATTCATCAAGATTGAGCGTTTTAAAATGAAGCCATGCCCATCTCAGAAGAAGATGACAAGAGTTCTTCTCTCACACATTGTCTTGTACTGAATTTGATCCTTGCTTGATTCGGGTGAAAGCTTGTTGGTAACTTGAGTTTCTCCGCCAATCTTTGGCTTACAACATTGTTGTCGCTTTCCTAAACGAATGCAACTAAACATGGGTGGCCTTCGATTAAACACCTTGTTCTCTACTACCTTTTCCATAATCTTTTGCTTTACTTCCTTTTCTTTTTCTTCAATTTCCCTTCCTTCTGCAGTTTATTTTTCTTCTTTTTCTATTCTTTCCTTTTCTATTATCTCCTTCAACGTATGTTGATCCTTCTTGGCTTGTCTTGGTGTCATAAATTTCAACTTCATTTCACGTCCCTCATGCCTCAAATAAAGGGAACGTTTATCAAGATTGAGCATTGTAAAATGAACCGATGCCCATCTCAAAAGAAGATAACAAGAGTTCGTGGGAGCAATATCACATAATACTTCTTTCACACATTGTCCTATACTGAATTTGATCCTTGCTTAATTCAGATGAAAGCTTGTTGGTAACTTGAGTTTCTGCACCAATCTTTGGCTTACAACATTGTTGTCGCTTTCGTAAATGAATGCAACTAAACATGGTTGGCTTTCGATTAAACACCTTGTTCTCTACTACCTTTTCCATAATCTTTTTCTTTACTTCCTTTTCTTTTTCTTCAATTTCCCTTCCTTCTGCAGTTTATATTTCTTCTTTTTCTATTCTTTCTTTTTCTATTTTCTCCTTCAACGTATGTTGATCCTTCTTGGCTTATCTTGGTGTCATGAATTTCAAATTCATTTCATGTCCCTCCAGCCTCAAATAAAGGGAACATTCATCAAGATTGAGCGTTTTAAAATGAAGCCATGCCCATCTCAAAAGAAGATGACAAGAGTTCTTCTTTCACACATTGTCTTGTACTGAATTTGATCCTTGCTTGATTCGGGTGAAAGCTTGTTGGTAACTTGAGTTTCTCCGCCAATCTTTGGCTTACAACATTGTTGTCGCTTTCCTAAACGAATGCAACTAAACATGGGTGGCTTTCGATTAAACACCTTGTTCTCTACAACCTTTTCCATAATCTTTTTCTTTACTTCCTTTTCTTTTTCTTCAATTTCCCTTCCTTCTGCAGTTTATATTTCTTCTTTTTCTATTTTCTCCTTCAACGTATGTTGATCCTTCTTCGCTTGTCTTGGTGTCAAGAATTTAGAATTCATTTCATGTCCCTCATGCCTCAAATAAAGGAAACATTCATCAAGATTGAGCATTTTAAAATGAAGCCATGCCATCCCAAAAGAAGATGACAAGAGTTCTTCTTTCACACATTGTCTTGTACTGAATTTGATCCTTGCTTGATTCGGGTGAAAGCTTGTTGGTAACTTGAGTTTCTCCGCCAATCTTTGGCTTACAACATTGTTGTCGCTTTCCTAAACGAATGCAACTAAACATGGGTGGCCTTCGATTAAACACCTTGTTCTCTACTACCTTTTCCATAATCTTTTGCTTTACTTCCTTTTCTTTTTCTTCAATTTCCCTTCCTTCTGCAGTTTATTTTTCTTCTTTTTCTATTCTTTCCTTTTCTATTTTCTCCTTCAACGTATGTTGATCCTTCTTGGCTTGTCTTGGTGTCATAAATTTCAACTTCATTTCACGTCCCTCATGCCTCAAATAAAGGGAACGTTTATCAAGATTGAGCATTGTAAAATGAACCGATGCCCATCTCAAAAGAAGATGACAAGAGTTCGTGGGAGCAATATCACATAATACTTCTTTCACACATTGTCCTATACTGAATTTGATCCTTGCTTAATTCAGATGAAAGCTTGTTGGTAACTTGAGTTTCTGCACCAATCTTTGGCTTACAACATTGTTGTCGCTTTCGTAAATGAATGCAACTAAACATGGTTGGCTTTCGATTAAACACCTTGTTCTCTACTACCTTTTCCATAATCTTTTTCTTTACTTCCTTTTCTTTTTCTTCAATTTCCCTTCCTTCTGCAGTTTATATTTCTTCTTTTTCTATTCTTTCTTTTTCTATTTTCTCCTTCAACGTATGTTGATCCTTCTTGGCTTATCTTGGTGTCATGAATTTCAAATTCATTTCATGTCCCTCCAGCCTCAAATAAAGGGAACATTCATCAAGATTGAGCGTTTTAAAATGAAGCCATGCCCATCTCAAAAGAAGATGACAAGAGTTCTTCTTTCACACATTGTCTTGTACTGAATTTGATCCTTGCTTGATTCGGGTGAAAGCTTGTTGGTAACTTGAGTTTCTCCGCCAATCTTTGGCTTACAACATTGTTGTCGCTTTCCTAAACGAATGCAACTAAACATGGGTGGCTTTCGATTAAACACCTTGTTCTCTACAACCTTTTCCATAATCTTTTTCTTTACTTCCTTTTCTTTTTCTTCAATTTCCCTTCCTTCTGCAGTTTATATTTCTTCTTTTTCTATTTTCTCCTTCAACGTATGTTGATCCTTCTTCGCTTGTCTTGGTGTCAAGAATTTCAAATTCATTTCATGTCCCTCATGCCTCAAATAAAGGGAACATTCATCAAGATTGAGCATTTTAAAATGAAGCCATGCCATCCCAAAAGAAGATGACAAGAGTTCTTCTTTCACACATTGTCTTGTACTGAATTTGATCCTTGCTTGATTCGGATGAAAGCTTGTTGGTAACTTGAGTTTCTCCACCAATCTTTGGCTTACAACATTGTTGTCGCTTTCGTAAACCAATGCAACTAAACATGGGTGGCTTTCGATTAAACACCTTGTTCTCTACTACCTTTTCCATAATCTCTTTCTTTACTTCCTTTTCTTTTTCTTCAATTTCCCTTCCTTCTACAATTTATATTTCTTCTTTTTCTATTCTTTCTTTTTCTATTTTCTCCTTCAACGTATGTTGATTCTTCTTGGCTTATCTTGGTGTCATGAATTTCAAATTCATTTCATGTCCCTCCTACCTCAAATAAAGGGAACATTCATCAAGATTGAGCGTTTTAAAATGAAGCCATGCCCATCTCAAAAGAAGATGACAAGAGTTCTTCTTTCACACATTGTCTTGTACTGAATTTGATCCTTGCTTGATTCGGGTGAAAGCTTGTTGGTAACTTGAGTTTCTCCTCCAATCTTTGGCTTACAACATTGTTGTCGCTTTCCTAAACGAATGCAACTAAACATGGGTGGCTTTCGATTAAACACCTTGTTCTCTACAACCTTTGCCATAATCTTTTTCTTTACTTCCTTTTCTTTTTCTTCAATTTCCCTTCCTTCTGCAGTTTATATTTCTTCTTTTTCTATTCTTTCTTTTTCTATTTTCTCCTTCAACGTATGTTGATCCTTCTTGGCTTGTCTTGGTGTCATAAATTTCAACTTCATTTCATGTCCCTCATGCCTCAAATAAAGGGAACGTTCATCAAGATTGAGCGTTTTAAAATGAAGCCATGCCCATCTCAAAAGAAGATGACAAGATTTCGTGGGAGCAATATCACATAATACTTCTTTCGCAAATTGTCATGTACCAAATTTGATCCTTGCTTGATTCGGGTGAAAGCTTGTTGGTCACTGTAGTTTCTCCACCAATCTTTGGCTTACAACATTGTTGTCGCTTTCGTAAATGAATGCAACTAAACATGGTTGGCTTTCGATTAAACACCTTGTTCTCTACTACCTTTTCCATAATCTTTTTCCTTACTTCCTTTTCTTTTTCTTCAATTTCCCTTCCTTCTACAATTTTTATTTATTCTTTTTCTATTCTTTCTTTTTCTATTTTCTCCTTCAACGTATGTTGATCCTTCTTGGCTTGTCTTGGTGTCATAAATTTCAACTTCATTTCATGACCCTCATGCCTCAAATAAAGGGAACGTTCATCAAGATTGAGCGTTTTAAAATGAAGTCATACCCATCTCAAAAGAAGATGACAAGAGTTCTTCTTTCACACATTGTCTTGTACTGAATTTGATCCTTGCTTGATTCGGATGAAAGCTTGTTGGTAACTTGAGTTTCTCCGTCAATCTTTGGCTTACAACATTGTTGTCGCTTTCCTAAACGAATGCAGCTAAACATGGGTGGCCTTCGATTAAACACCATGTTCTCTACTACCTTTTCCATAATCTTTTTCTTTACTTCCTTTTCTTTTTCTTCAATTTCCCTTCCTTCTACAATTTATATTTCTTCTTTTTCTATTCTTTCTTTTTCTATTTTCTCCTTCAACGTATGTTGATCCTTCTTGGCTTGTCTTGGTGTCATCAATTTAAAATTCATTTCATGTCCCTCATGCTTAAAATAAAGGGAACATTCATCAAGATTGAGAATTTTAAAATGAAGCCATGCCCATCTCTAAAGAAGATGACAAGAGTTCTTCTTTCACACTTTGTCTTGTACAGAATTTGATCCTTGCTTGATTCGGGTGATAGCTTGTTGGTAACTTTAGTTTCTCCGCCAATCTTTGGCTTACAAAATTGTTGTCGCTTTCCTAAACGAATGCAACTAAACATGGGTGGCCTTCGATTAAACACCTTGTTCTCTACTACGTTTTCCATAATCTTTTGCTTTACTTCCTTTTCTTTTTCTTCAATTTCCCTTCCTTCTGCAGTTTATTTTTCTTCTTTTTCTATTCTTTCTTTTTCTATTTTCTCCTTCAACGTATGTTGATCCTTCTTGGCTTGTCTTGGTGTCATAAATTTCAACTTCATTTCATGTCCCTCATGCCTCAAATAAAGGGAACGTTCATCAAGATTGAGCATTGTAAAATGAACCCATGCCCATGTCAAAAGAAGATGACAAGAGTTCGTGGGAGGAATATCACCTAATTCTTCTTTCACACATTGTCTTGTACTAAATTTGATCCTTGCTTGATTCGGATGAAAGCTTGTTGGTAACTTGAGTTTCTCCACCAATCTTTGGCTTACAACATTGATGTCGCTTTCGTAAATGAATGCAACTAAACATGGGTGGCTTTCGATTAAACACCTTGTTCTCTACTACCTTTTCCATAATCTTTTTCTTTACTTCCTTTTCTTTTTCTTCAATTTCCCTTCCTTCTACAATTTATATTTCTTCTTTTTATATTCTTTCTTTTTCTATTTTCTCCTTCAACGTATGCTGATCCTTCTTGGCTTGTCTTGGTGTCATGATTTTCAAATTCATTTCATGTCCCTCATGCCTCAAATAAAGGGAACATTCATCAAGATTGAGCGTGTTAAAATGAAGCCATGCCCATCTCAAAAGAAGATGACAAGAGTTCTTCTTTCACACATTGTCATGTACTGAATTTGATCCTTGCTTGATTCGGATGAAAGCTTGTTGGTAACTTGAGTTACTCCACCAATCTTTGGCTTACAACATTGATGTCGCTTTCGTAAATGAATGCAACTAAACATGGGTGGCTTTCGATTAAACACCTTGTTCTCTACTACCTTTTCCATAATCTTTTTCTTTACTTCCTTTTCTTTTTCTTCAATTTCCCTTCCTTCTACAATTTATATTTCTTCTTTTTCTATTCTTTCTTTTTCTATTTTCTCCTTCAACGTATGCTGATCCTTCTTGGCTTGTCCTGGTGTCATGAACTTCAAATTCATTTCATATCCCTCATGCCTCAAATAAAGGGAACATTCATCAAGATTGAGCGTGTTAAAATGAAGCCATGCCCATCTCAAAAGAAGATGACAAGAGTTCTTCTTTCACACATTGTCATGTACTGAATTTGATCCTTGCTTGATTCGGATGAAAGCTTGTTGGTAACTTGAGTTTCTCCACCAATCTTTGGCTTACAACATTGATGTCGCTTTCGTAAAGGAATGCAACTAAACATGGGTGGCTTTCGATTAAACACCTTGTTCTCTACTACCTTTTCCATAATCTTTTTCTTTACTTCCTTTTCTTTTTGTTCAATTTCCCTTCCTTCTACAATTTATATTTCTTCTTTTTCTATTCTTTCTTTTTCTATTTTCTCCTTCAACGTATGTTGATCCTTCTTGGCTTGTCTTGGTGTCATGAATTTCAAATTTATTTCATGTCCCTCATGCCTCAAATAAAGGGAACATTCATCAAGATTGAGCGTGTTAAAATGAAGCCATGCCCATCTCAAAAGAAGATGACAAGAGTTCTTCTTTAATACATTGTCATGTACTGAATTTGATCCTTGCTTGATTCGGATGAAAGCTTGTTGGTAACTTGAGTTTCTCCGCCAATCTTTGGCTTACAACATTGTTGTCGCTTTCCTAAACGAATGCAACTAAACATGGGTGGCCTTCGATTAAACACCTTGTTCTCTACTACCTTTTCCATAATCTTTTGCTTTCCTTCCTTTTCTTTTTCTTCAATTTGCCTTCCTTCTGCAGTTTATTTTTCTTCTTTTTCTATTCTTTCTTTTTCTATTTTCTCCTTCAACGTATGTTGATCCTTCTTGGCTTGTCTTGGTGTCATAAATTTCAACTTCATTTCATGTCCCTCATGCCTCAAATAAAGGGAACGTTCATCAAGATTGAGCATTGTAAAATGAACCCATGCCCATCTCAAAAGAAGAAGACAAGAGTTCGTGGGAGGAATATCACATAATTCTTCTTTCACACATTGTCTTGTACTGAATTTGATCCTTGCTTGATTCGGATGAAAGCTTGTTGGTAACTTGAGTTTCTCCACCAATCTTTGGCTTACAACATTGTTGTCGCTTTCGTAAACGAATGCAACTAAACATGGGTAGCTTTTGGTTAAACACCTTGTTCTCTACTACCTTTTCCATAATCTTTTTCTTTACTTCCTTTTCTTTTTCTTATATTTCCCTTCCTTCTACAATTTATATTGCTTCTTTTTCTATTCTTTCTTTTTCTATTTTCTCCTTCAACGTATGCTGATCCTTCTTGGCTTGTCTTGGTGTCATGAACTTCAAATTCATTTCATGTCCCTCATGCCTCAAATAAAGGGAACATTCATCAAGATTGAGCGTGTTAAAATGAAGCCATGCCCATCTCAAAAGAAGATGACAAGAGTTCTTCTTTCACACATTGTCATGTACTGAATTTGATCCTTGCTTGATTCGGATGAAAGCTTGTTGGGAACTTGAGTTTCTCCACCATTCTTTGGCTTACAACATTGTTGTCGCTTTCGTAAACGAATGCAACTAAACATGGGTGGCTTTCGATTATACACCTTGTTCTCTACTACCTTTTCCATAATCTTTTTCTTTACTTCCTTTTCTTTTTCTTCAATTTCCCTTCCTTCTACAATTTATATTGCTTCTTTTTCTATTCTTTCTTTTTCTATTTTCTCCTTCAACGTATGTTGATCCTTCTTGGCTTGTCTTGGTGTCATAAATTTCAACTTCATTTCATGTCCCTCATGCCTCAAATAAAGGGAACGTTCATCAAGATTGAGCATTGTAAAATGAACCCATGCCCATCTCAAAAGAAGAAGACAAGAGTTCGTGGGAGGAATATCACATAATTCTTCTTTCACACATTGTCTTGTACTGAATTTGATCCTTGCTTGATTCGGATGAAAGCTTGTTGGTAACTTGAGTTTCTCCACCAATCTTTGGCTTACAACATTGTTGTCGCTTTCGTAAACGAATGCAACTAAACATGGGTAGCTTTTGGTTAAACACCTTGTTCTCTACTACCTTTTCCATAATCTTTTTCTTTACTTCCTTTTCTTTTTCTTCAATTTCCCTTCCTTCTACAATTTATATTGCTTCTTTTTCTATTCTTTCTTTTTCTATTTTCTCCTTCAACGTATGCTGATCCTTCTTGGCTTGTCTTGGTGTCATGAACTTCAAATTCATTTCATGTCCCTCATGCCTCAAATAAAGGGAACATTCATCAAGATTGAGCGTGTTAAAATGAAGCCATGCCCATCTCAAAAGAAGATGACAAGAGTTCTTCTTTCACACATTGTCATGTACTGAATTTGATCCTTGCTTGATTCGGATGAAAGCTTGTTGGGAACTTGAGTTTCTCCACCATTCTTTGGCTTACAACATTGTTGTCGCTTTCGTAAACGAATGCAACTAAACATGGGTGGCTTTCGATTATACACCTTGTTCTCTACTACCTTTTCCATAATCTTTTTCTTTACTTCCTTTTCTTTTTCTTCAATTTCCCTTCCTTCTGCAGTTTATTTTTCTTCTTTTTCTACTCTTTCTTTTTCTATTTTCTCCTTCAACGTATGTTGATCCTTCTTGGCTTGTCTTGGTGTCATAAATTTCAACTTCATTTCATGTCCCTCATGCCTCAAATAAAGGGAACGTTCATCAAGATTGAGCATTGTAAAATGAACCCATGCCCATCTCAAAAGAAGATGACAAGAGTTCGTGGGAGGAATATCACATAATTCTTCTTTCACACATTGTCTTGTACTGAATTTGATCCTTGCTTGATTCGGATGAAAGCTTGTTGGTAACTTGAGTTTCTCCACCAATCTTTGGCTTACAACATTGTTGTCGCTTTCGTAAACGAATGCAACTAAACATGGGTAGCTTTTGGTTAAACACCTTGTTCTCTACTACCTTTTCCATAATCTTTTTCTTTACTTCCTTTTCTTTTTCTTCAATTTCCCTTCCTTCTACAATTTATATTTCTTCTTTTTCTATTCTTTCTTTTTCCATTTTCTCCTTCAACGTATGCTGATCCTTCTTGGCTTGTCTTGGTGTCATGAACTTCAAATTCATTTCATGTCCCTCATGCCTCAAATAAAGGGAACATTCATCAAGATTGAGCGTGTTAAAATGAAGCCATGCCCATCTCAAAAGAAGATGACAAGAGTTCTTCTTTCACACATTGTCATGTACTGAATTTGATCCTTGCTTGATTCGGATGAAAGCTTGTTGGTAACTTGAGTTTCTCCACCATTCTTTGGCTTACAACATTGATGTCGCTTTCGTAAATGAATGCAACTAAACATGGGTGGCTTTCGATTAAACACCTTGTTCTCTACTACCTTTTCCATAATCTTTTTCTTTACTTCCTTTTCTTTTTCTTCAATTTCCCTTCCTTCTACAATTTATATTTCTTCTTTTTCTATTCTTTCTTTCTCTATTTGCTCCTTCAACGTATGTTGATCCTTCTTGGCTTGTCTTGGTGTCATGAATTTCAAATTCATTTCATGTCCCTCATGCCTCAAATAAAGGGAACATTCATCAAGATTGAGCGTGTTAAAATGAAGCCATGCCCATCTCAAAAGAAGATGACAAGAGTTCTTCTTTAATACATTGTCATGTACTGAATTTGATCCTTGCTTGATTCGGATGAAAGCTTGTTGGTAACTTGAGCTTCTCCGCCAATCTTTGGCTTACAACATTGTTGTCGCTTTCCTAAACGAATGCAACTAAACATGGGTGGCCTTCGATTAAACACCTTGTTCTCTACTACCTTTTCCATAATCTTTTGCTTTACTTCCTTTTCTTTTTCTTCAATTTGCCTTCCTTCTGCTTTATTTTTCTTCTTTTTCTATTCTTTCTTTTTCTATTTTCTCCTTCAACGTATGTTGATCCTTCTTGGCTTGTCTTGGTGTCATAAATTTCAACTTCATTTCATGTCCCTCATGCCTCAAATAAAGGGAACGTTCATCAAGATTGAGCGTTTTAAAATGAACCCATGCCCATCTCAAAAGAAGATGACAACAGTTCGTGGGAGCAATATCACATAATACTTCTTTCAAACATTGTCCTGTACTGAATTTGATCCTTGCTTGATTCGGATGAAAGCTTGTTGGTAACTTGAGTTTCTCCACCAATCTTTGGCTTACAACATTGTTGTCGCTTTCGTAAACGAATGCAACTAAACATGGGTAGCTTTTGGTTAAACACCTTGTTCTCTACTACCTTTTCCATAATCTTTTTCTTTACTTCCTTTTCTTTTTCTTCAATTTCCCTTCCTTCTACAATTTATATTGCTTCTTTTTCTATTCTTTCTTTTTCTATTTTCTCCTTCAACGTATGCTGATCCTTCTTGGCTTGTCTTGGTGTCATGAACTTCAAATTCATTTCATGTCCCTCATGCCTCAAATAAAGGGAACATTCATCAAGATTGAGCGTGTTAAAATGAAGCCATGCCCATCTCAAAAGAAGATGACAAGAGTTCTTCTTTCACACATTGTCATGTACTGAATTTGATCCTTGCTTGATTCGGATGAAAGCTTGTTGGGAACTTGAGTTTCTCCACCATTCTTTGGCTTACAACATTGTTGTCGCTTTCGTAAACGAATGCAACTAAACATGGGTGGCTTTCGATTATACACCTTGTTCTCTACTACCTTTTCCATAATCTTTTTCTTTACTTCCTTTTCTTTTTCTTCAATTTCCCTTCCTTCTGCAGTTTATTTTTCTTCTTTTTCTACTCTTTCTTTTTCTATTTTCTCCTTCAACGTATGTTGATCCTTCTTGGCTTGTCTTGGTGTCATAAATTTCAACTTCATTTCATGTCCCTCATGCCTCAAATAAAGGGAACGCTCATCAAGATTGAGCATTGTAAAATGAACCCATGCCCATCTCAAAAGAAGATGACAAGAGTTCGTGGGAGGAATATCACATAATTCTTCTTTCACACATTGTCTTGTACTGAATTTGATCCTTGCTTGATTCGGATGAAAGCTTGTTGGTAACTTGAGTTTCTCCACCAATCTTTGGCTTACAACATTGTTGTCGCTTTCGTAAACGAATGCAACTAAACATGGGTAGCTTTTGGTTAAACACCTTGTTCTCTACTACCTTTTCCACAATCTTTTTCTTTACTTCCTTTTCTTTTTCTTCAATTTCCCTTCCTTCTACAATTTATATTTCTTCTTTTTCTATTCTTTCTTTTTCCATTTTCTCCTTCAACGTATGCTGATCCTTCTTGGCTTGTCTTGGTGTCATGAACTTCAAATTCATTTCATGTCCCTCATGCCTCAAATAAAGGGAACATTCATCAAGATTGAGCGTGTTAAAATGAAGCCATGCCCATCTCAAAAGAAGATGACAAGAGTTCTTCTTTCACACATTGTCATGTACTGAATTTGATCCTTGCTTGATTCGGATGAAAGCTTGTTGGTAACTTGAGTTTCTCCACCATTCTTTGGCTTACAACATTGATGTCGCTTTCGTAAACGAATGCAACTAAACATGGGTAGCTTTTGGTTAAACACCTTGTTCTCTACTACCTTTTCCATAATCTTTTTCTTTACTTCCTTTTCTTTTTCTTCAATTTCCCTTCCTTCTACAATTTATATTGCTTCTTTTTCTATTCTTTCTTTTTCTATTTTCTCCTTCAACGTATGCTGATCCTTCTTGGCTTGTCTTGGTGTCATGAACTTCAAATTCATTTCATGTCCCTCATGCCTCAAATAAAGGGAACATTCATCAAGATTGAGCGTGTTAAAATGAAGCCATGCCCATCTCAAAAGAAGATGACAAGAGTTCTTCTTTCACACATTGTCATGTACTGAATTTGATCCTTGCTTGATTCGGATGAAAGCTTGTTGGGAACTTGAGTTTCTCCACCATTCTTTGGCTTACAACATTGTTGTCGCTTTCGTAAACGAATGCAACTAAACATGGGTGGCTTTCGATTATACACCTTGTTCTCTACTACCTTTTCCATAATCTTTTTCTTTACTTCCTTTTCTTTTTCTTCAATTTCCCTTCCTTCTGCAGTTTATTTTTCTTCTTTTTCTACTCTTTCTTTTTCTATTTTCTCCTTCAACGTATGTTGATCCTTCTTGGCTTGTCTTGGTGTCATAAATTTCAACTTCATTTCATGTCCCTCATGCCTCAAATAAAGGGAACGCTCATCAAGATTGAGCATTGTAAAATGAACCCATGCCCATCTCAAAAGAAGATGACAAGAGTTCGTGGGAGGAATATCACATAATTCTTCTTTCACACATTGTCTTGTACTGAATTTGATCCTTGCTTGATTCGGATGAAAGCTTGTTGGTAACTTGAGTTTCTCCACCAATCTTTGGCTTACAACATTGTTGTCGCTTTCGTAAACGAATGCAACTAAACATGGGTAGCTTTTGGTTAAACACCTTGTTCTCTACTACCTTTTCCACAATCTTTTTCTTTACTTCCTTTTCTTTTTCTTCAATTTCCCTTCCTTCTACAATTTATATTTCTTCTTTTTCTATTCTTTCTTTTTCCATTTTCTCCTTCAACGTATGCTGATCCTTCTTGGCTTGTCTTGGTGTCATGAACTTCAAATTCATTTCATGTCCCTCATGCCTCAAATAAAGGGAACATTCATCAAGATTGAGCGTGTTAAAATGAAGCCATGCCCATCTCAAAAGAAGATGACAAGAGTTCTTCTTTCACACATTGTCATGTACTGAATTTGATCCTTGCTTGATTCGGATGAAAGCTTGTTGGTAACTTGAGTTTCTCCACCATTCTTTGGCTTACAACATTGATGTCGCTTTCGTAAATGAATGCAACTAAACATGGGTGGCTTTCGATTAAACACCTTGTTCTCTACTACCTTTTCCATAATCTTTTTCTTTACTTCCTTTTCTTTTTCTTCAATTTCCCTTCCTTCTACAATTTATATTTCTTCTTTTTCTATTCTTTCTTTCTCTATTTGCTCCTTCAACGTATGTTGATCCTTCTTGGCTTGTCTTGGTGTCATGAATTTCAAATTCATTTCATGTCCCTCATGCCTCAAATAAAGGGAACATTCATCAAGATTGAGCGTGTTAAAATGAAGCCATGCCCATCTCAAAAGAAAATGACAAGAGTTCTTCTTTAATACATTGTCATGTACTGAATTTGATCCTTGCTTGATTCGGATGAAAGCTTGTTGGTAACTTGAGCTTCTCCGCCAATCTTTGGCTTACAACATTGTTGTCGCTTTCCTAAACGAATGCAACTAAACATGGGTGGCCTTCGATTAAACACCTTGTTCTCTACTACCTTTTCCATAATCTTTTGCTTTACTTCCTTTTCTTTTTCTTCAATTTGCCTTCCTTCTGCTTTATTTTTCTTCTTTTTCTATTCTTTCTTTTTCTATTTTCTCCTTCAACGTATGTTGATCCTTCTTGGCTTGTCTTGGTGTCATAAATTTCAACTTCATTTCATGTCCCTCATGCCTCAAATAAAGGGAACGTTCATCAAGATTGAGCGTTTTAAAATGAACCCATGCCCATCTCAAAAGAAGATGACAATAGTTCGTGGGAGCAATATCACATAATACTTCTTTCAAACATTGTCCTGTACTGAATTTGATCCTTGCTTGATTCGGATGAAAGCTTGTTGGTAACTTGAGTTTTTCCACCAATCTTTGGCTTACAACATTGTTGTCGCTTTCGTAAACGAATGCAACTAAACATGGGTGGCTTTCGATTAAACACCTTGTTCTCTACTACCTTTTCCATAATCTTTTTCCTTACTTCCTTTTCTTTTTCTTCAATTTCCCTTCCTTCTACAATTTATATTTCTTCTTTTTCTATTCTTTCTTTTTCTATTTTCTCCTTCAACGTATGTTGATCCTTCTTGGCTTGTCTTGGTGTCATGAACTTCAAATTCATTTCATGTCCCTCATGACTCAAATAAAGGGAACATTCATCAAGATTGAGCGTGTTAAAATGAAGCCATGCCCATCTCAAAAGAAGATGACAAGAGTTCTTCTTTCACACATTGTCATGTACTGAATTTGATCCTTGCTTGATTCGGATGAAAGCTTGTTGGTAACTTGAGTTTCTCCACCATTCTTTGGCTTACAACATTGTTGTCGCTTTCGTAAACGAATGCAACTAAACATGGGTGGCTTTCGATTAAACACCTTGTTCTCTACTACCTTTTCCATAATCTTTTTCTTTACTTCCTTTTCTTTTTCTTCAATTTCCCTTCCTTCTGCAGTTTATTTTTCTTCTTTTTCTACTCTTTCTTTTTCTATTTTCTCCTTCAACGTATGTTGATCCTTCTTGGCTTGTCTTGGTGTCATAAATTTCAACTTCATTTCATGTCCCTCATGCCTCAAATAAAGGGAACGTTCATCAAGATTGAGCATTGTAAAATGAACCCATGCCCATCTCAAAAGAAGATGACAAGAGTTCGTGGGAGGAATATCACATAATTCTTCTTTCACACATTGTCTTGTACTGAATTTGATCCTTGCTTGATTCAGATGAAAGCTTGTTGGTAACTTGAGTTTCTCCACCAATCTTTGGCTTACAACATTGTTGTCGCTTTCGTAAACGAATGCAACTAAACATGGGTAGCTTTTGGTTAAACACCTTGTTCTCTACTACCTTTTCCATAATCTTTTTCTTTACTTCCTTTTCTTTTTCTTCAATTTCCCTTCCTTCTACAATTTATATTTCTTCTTTTTCTATTCTTTGTTTTTCTATTTTCTCCTTCAACGTATGCTGATCCTTCTTGGCTTGTCTTGGTGTCATGAACTTCAAATTCATTTCATGTCCCTCATGCCTCAAATAAAGGGAACATTCATCAAGATTGAGCGTGTTAAAATGAAGCCATGCCCATCTCAAAAGAAAATGACAAGAGTTCTTCTTTCACACATTGTCATGTACTGACTTTTGATCCTTGCTTGATTCGGATGAAAGCTTGTTGGTAACTTGAGTTTCTCCACCATTCTTTGGCTTACAACATTGTTGTCGCTTTCGTAAACGAATGCAACTAAACATGGGTGGCTTTCGATTAAACACCTTGTTCTCTACTACCTTTTCCATAATCTTTTTCCTTACTTCCTTTTCTTTTTCTTCAATTTCCCTTCCTTCTACAATTTATATTTCTTCTTTTTCTATTCTTTCTTTTTCTATTTTCTCCTTCAACGTATGTTGATCCTTCTTAGCTTGTCTTGGTGTCATAAATTTCAACTTCATTTCATGTCCCTCATGCCTCAAATAAAGGGAACGTTCATCAAGATTGAGCGTTTTAAAATGAAGTCATACCCATCTCAAAAGAAGATGACAAGAGTTCTTCTTTCACACATTGTCTTGTACTGAATTTGATCCTTGCTTGATTCGGATGAAAGCTTGTTGGTAACTTGAGTTTCTCCGTCAATCTTTGGCTTACAACATTGTTGTCGCTTTCCTAATCGAATGCAGCTAAACATGGGTGGCCTTCGATTAAACACCATGTTCTCTACTACCTTTTCCATAATCTTTTTCTTTACTTCCTTTTCTTTTTCTTCAATTTCCCTTCCTTCTACAATTTATATTTCTTCTTTTTCTATTCTTTCTTTTTCTATTTTCTCCTTCAACGTTTGTTGATCCTTCTTGGGTTGTCTTGGTGTCATCAATTTCAAATTCATTTCATGTCCCTCATGCTTAAAATAAAGGGAACATTCATCAAGATTGAGAATTTTAAAATGAAGCCATGCCCATCTCTAAAGAAGATGACAAGAGTTCTTCTTTCACACTTTGTCTTGTACAGAATTTGATCCTTGCTTGATTCGGGTGATAGCTTGTTGGTAACTTGAGTTTCTCCGCCAATCTTTGGCTTACAAAATTGTTGTCGCTTTCCTAAACGAATGCAACTAAACATGGGTGGCCTTCGATTAAACACCTTGTTCTCTACTACGTTTTCCATAATCTTTTGCTTTACTTCCTTTTCTTTTTCTTCAATTTCCCTTCCTTCTGCAGTTTATTTTTCTTCTTTTTCTATTCTTTCTTTTTCTATTTTCTCCTTCCACGTATGTTGATCCTTCTTGGCTTGTCTTGGTGTCATAAATTTCAACTTCATTTCATGTCCCTCATGCCTCAAATAAAGGGAACGTTCATCAAGATTGAGCATTGTAAAATGAACCCATGCCCATCTCAAAAGAAGATGACAAGAGTTCGTGGGAGGAATATCACATAATTCTTCTTTCACACATTGTCTTGTACTAAATTTGATCCTTGCTTGATTCGGATGAAAGCTTGTTGGTAACTTGAGTTTCTCCACCAATCTTTGGCTTACAACATTGATGTCGCTTTCGTAAACGAATGCAACTAAACATGGGTGGCTTTCGATTAAACACCTTGTTCTCTACTACCTTTTCCATCATCTTTTTCTTTACTTCCTTTTCTTTTTCTTCAATTTCCCTTCCTTCTGCAGTTTATTTTTCTTCTTTTTCTACTCTTTCTTTTTCTATTTTCTCCTTCAACGTATGTTGATCCTTCTTGGCTTGTATTGGTGTCATAAATTTCAACTTCATTTCATGTCCCTCATGCCTCAAATAAAGGGAACGTTCATCAAGATTGAGCATTGTAAAATGAACCCATGCCCATCTCAAAAGAAGATGACAAGAGTTCGTGGGAGGAATATCACATAATTCTTCTTTCACACATTGTCTTGTACTGAATTTGATCCTTGCTTGATTCGGATGAAAGCTTGTTGGTAACTTCAGTTTCTCCACCAATCTTTGGCTTACAACATTGTTGTCGCTTTCGTAAACGAATGCAACTAAACATGGGTACCTTTTGGTTAAACACCTTGTTCTCTACTACCTTTTCCATAATCTTTTTCTTTACTTCCTTTTCTTTTTCTTCAATTTCCCTTCCTTCTACAATTTATATTTCTTCTTTTTCTATTCTTTCTTTTTCTATTTTCTCCTTCAACGTATGTTGATCCTTCTTGGCTTGTCTTGGTGTCATGAATTTCAAATTCATTTCATGTCCCTCATGCCTCAAATAAATGGAACATTCATCAAGATTGAGCGTGTTAAAATGAAGCCATGCCCATCTCAAAAGAAGATGACAAGAGTTCTTCTTTAATACATTGTCATGTACTGAATTTGATCCTTGCTTGATTCGGATGAAAGCTTGTTGGTAACTTGAGTTTCTCCGCCAATTTTATGCTGACAACATTGTTGTCGCTTTCCTAAACGAATGCAACTAAACATGGGTGGCCTTCGATTAAACACCTTGTTCTCTACTACCTTTTCCATAATCTTTTGCTTTACTTCCTTTTCTTTTTCTTCAATTTGCCTTCCTTCTGCAGTTTATTTTTCTTCTTTTTCTATTCTTTCTGTTTCTATTTTCTCCTTCAACGTATGTTGATCCTTCTTGGCTTGTCTTGGTGTCATAAATTTCAACTTCATTTCATGTCCCTCATGCCTCAAATAAAGGGAACGTTCATCAAGATTGAGCGTTTTAAAATGAACCCATGCCCATCTCAAAAGAAGATGACAACAGTTCGTGGGAGCAATATCACATAATACTTCTTTCAAACATTGTCCTGTACTGAATTTGATCCTTCCTTGATTCGGATGAAAGCTTGTTGGTAACTTGAGTTTCTCCACCAATCTTTGGCTTACAACATTGTTGTCGCTTTCGTAAACGAATGCAACTAAACATGGGTGGCTTTCGATTAAACACCTTGTTCTCTACTACCTTTTCCATAATCTTTTTCCTTACTTCCTTTTCTTTTTCTTCAATTTCCCTTCTTTCTACAATTTATATTTCTTCTTTTTCTATTCTTTCTTTTTCTATTTTCTCCTTCAACGTATGTTGATCCTTCTTGGCTTGTCTTGGTGTCATAAATTTCAACTTCATTTCATGTCCCTCATGCCTCAAATAAAGGGAACGTTCATCAAGATTGAGCATTTTAAAATGAAATCATACCCATCTCAAAAGAAGATGACAAGAGTTCTTCTTTCACACATTGTCTTGTACTGAATTTGATCCTTGCTTGATTCGGATGAAAGCTTGTTGGTAACTTGAGTTTCTCCACCAATCTTTGGCTTACAACATTGATGTCGCTTTCGTAAATGAATGCAACTAAACATGGGTGGCTTTCGATTAAACACCTTGTTCTCTACTACCTTTTCCATAATCTTTTTCCTTACTTCCTTTTCTTTTTCTTCAATTTCCCTTCCTTCTACAATTTATATTTCTTCTTTTTCTATTCTTTCTTTTTCTATTTTCTCCTTCAACGTATGCTGATCCTTCTTGGCTTGTCTTGGTGTCATGAATTTCAAATTCATTTCATGTCCCTCATGCCTCAAATAAAGGGAACATTCATCAAGATTGAGCGTGTTAAAATGAAGCCATGCCCATCTCAAAAGAAGATGACAAGAGTTCTTCTTTAATACATTGTCATGTACTGAATTTGATCCTTGCTTGATTCGGATGAAAGCTTGTTGGTAACTTGAGTTTCTCCGCCAATCTTTGGCTTACAACATTGTTGTCGCTTTCCTAAACGAATGCAACTAAACATGGGTGGCCTTCGATTAAACACCTTGTTCTCTACTACCTTTTCCATAATCTTTTGCTTTACTTCCTTTTCTTTTTCTTCAATTTGCCTTCCTTCTGCAGTTTTTTTTTCTTCTTTTTCTATTCTTTCTTTTTCTATTTTCTCCTTCAACGTATGTTGATCCTTCTTGGCTTGTCTTGGTGTCATAAATTTCAACTTCATTTCATGTCCCTCATGCCTCAAATAAAGGGAACGTTCATCAAGATTGAGCGTTTTAAAATGAACCCATGCCCATCTCAAAAGAAGATGACAACAGTTCGTGGGAGCAATGTCACATAATACTTCTTTCAAACATTGTCCTGTACTGAATTTGATCCTTGCTTGATTCGGATGAAAGCTTGTTGGTAACTTGAGTTTCTCCACCAATCTTTGGCTTACAACATTGTTGTCGCTTTCGTAAACGAATGCAACTAAACATGGGTGGCTTTCGATTAAACACCTTGTTCTCTACTACCTTTTCCATAATCTTTTTCCTTACTTCCTTTTCTTTTTCTTCAATTTCCCTTCCTTCTACAATTTATATCTCTTCTTTTTCTATTCTTTCTTTTTCTATTTTCTCCTTCAACGTATGTTGATCCTTCTTGGCTTATCTTGGTGTCATAAATTTCAACTTCATTTCATGTCCCTCATGCCTCAAATAAAGGGAACGTTCATCAAGATTGAGCGTTTTAAAATGAAGTCATACCCATCTCAAAAGAAGATGACAAGAGTTCTTCTTTCACACATTGTCTTGTACTGAATTTGATCCTTGCTTGATTCGGATGAAAGCTTGTTGGTAACTTGAGTTTCTCCGCCAATCTTTGGCTTACAACATTGTTGTCGCTTTCCTAAACGAATGCAACTAAACATGGGTGGCCTTCGATTAAACACCTTGTTCTCTACTACCTTTTCCATAATCTTTTGCTTTACTTCCTTTTCTTTTTCTTCAATTTGCCTTCCTTCTGCAGTTTTTTTTTCTTCTTTTTCTATTCTTTCTTTTTCTATTTTCTCCTTCAACGTATGTTGATCCTTCTTGGCTTGTCTTGGTGTCATAAATTTCAACTTCATTTCATGTCCCTCATGCCTCAAATAAAGGGAACGTTCATCAAGATTGAGCGTTTTAAAATGAACCCATGCCCATCTCAAAAGAAGATGACAACAGTTCGTGGGAGCAATGTCACATAATACTTCTTTCAAACATTGTCCTGTACTGAATTTGATCCTTGCTTGATTCGGATGAAAGCTTGTTGGTAACTTGAGTTTCTCCACCAATCTTTGGCTTACAACATTGTTGTCGCTTTCGTAAACGAATGCAACTAAACATGGGTGGCTTTCGATTAAACACCTTGTTCTCTACTACCTTTTCCATAATCTTTTTCCTTACTTCCTTTTCTTTTTCTTCAATTTCCCTTCCTTCTACAATTTATATTTCTTCTTTTTCTATTCTTTCTTTTTCTATTTTCTCCTTCAACGTATGTTGATCCTTCTTGGCTTATCTTGGTGTCATAAATTTCAACTTCATTTCATGTCCCTCATGCCTCAAATAAAGGGAACGTTCATCAAAATTGAGCGTTTTAAAATGAAGTCATACCCATCTCAAAAGAAGATGACAAGAGTTCTTCTTTCACACATTGTCTTGTACTGAATTTGATCCTTGCTTGATTCGGATGAAAGCTTGTTGGTAACTTGTGTTTCTCCGTCAATCTTTGGCTTACAACATTGTTGTCGCTTTCCTAAACGAATGCAGCTAAACATGGGTGGCCTTCGATTAAACACCATGTTCTCTACTACCTTTTCCATAATCTTTTTCTTTACTTCCTTTTCTTTTTCTTCAATTTCCCTTCCTTCTACAATTTATATTTCTTCTTTTTCTATTCTTTCTTTTTCTATTTTCTCCTTCAACGTATGTTGATCCTTCTTGGCTTGTCTTGGTGTCATGAATTTCAAATTCATTTCATGTCCCTCATGCCTAAAATAAAGGGAACATTCATCAAGATTGAGAATTTTAAAATGAAGCCATGCCCATCTCAAAAGAAGATGACAAGAGTTCTTCTTTCACACTTTGTCTTGTACAGAATTTGATCCTTGCTTGATTCGGGTGATAGCTTGTTGGTAACTTGAGTTTCTCCGCCAATCTTTGGCTTACAACATTGTTGTCGCTTTCCTAAACGAATGCAACTAAACATGGGTGGCCTTCGATTAAACACCTTGTTCTCTACTACCTTTTCCATAATCTTTTGCTTTACTTCCTTTTCTTTTTCTTCAATTTCCCTTCCTTCTGCAGTTTTTTTTTCTTCTTTTTCTATTCTTTCTTTTTCTATTTTCTCCTTCAACGTATGTTGATCCTTCTTGGCTTGTCTTGGTGTCATAAATTTCAACTTCATTGCATGTCCCTCATGCCTCAAATAAAGGGAACGTTCATCAAGATTGAGCATTGTAAAATGAACCCATGCCCATCTCAAAAGAAGATGACAAGAGTTCGTGGGAGGAATATCACATAATTCTTCTTTCACACATTGTCTTGTACTAAATTTGATCCTTGCTTGATTCGGATGAAAGCTTGTTGGTAACTTGAGTTTCTCCACCAATCTTTGGCTTACAACATTGATGTCGCTTTCGTAAACGAATGCAACTAAACATGGGTGGCTTTCGATTAAACACCTTGTTCTCTACTACCTTTTCCATAATCTTTTTCCTTACTTCCTTTTCTTTTTCTTCAATTTCCCTTCCTTCTACAATTTATATTTCTTCTTTTTCTATTCTTTCTTTTTCTATTTTCTCCTTCAACGTATGTTGATCCTTCTTGGCTTGTCTTGGTGTCATAAATTTCAACTTCATTTCATGTCCCTCATGCCTCAAATAAAGGGAACGTTCATCAAGATTGAGCGTTTTAAAATGAAGTCATACCCATCTCAAAAGAAGATGACAAGAGTTCTTCTTTCACACATTGTCTTGTACTGAATTTGATCCTTGCTTGATTCGGATGAAAGCTTGTTGGTAACTTGAGTTTCTCCACCAATCTTTGGCTTACAACATTGATGTCGCTTTCGTAAATGAATGCAACTAAACATGGGTGGCTTTCGATTAAACACCTTGTTCTCTACTACCTTTTCCATAATCTTTTTCCTTACTTCCTTTTCTTTTTCTTCAATTTCCCTTCCTTCTACAATTTATATTTCTTCTTTTTCTATTCTTTCTTTTTCTATTTTCTCCTTCAACGTATGCTGATCCTTCTTGGCTTGTCTTGGTGTCATGAATTTCAAATTCATTTCATGTCCCTCATGCCTCAAATAAAGGGAACATTCATCAAGATTGAGCGTGTTAAAATGAAGCCATGCCCATCTCAAAAGAAGATGACAAGAGTTCTTCTTTAATACATTGTCATGTACTGAATTTGATCCTTGCTTGATTCGGATGAAAGCTTGTTGGTAACTTGAGTTTCTCCGCCAATCTTTGGCTTACAACATTGTTGTCGCTTTCCTAAACGAATGCAACTAAACATGGGTGGCCTTCGATTAAACACCTTGTTCTCTACTACCTTTTCCATAATCTTTTGCTTTACTTCCTTTTCTTTTTCTTCAATTTGCCTTCCTTCTGCAGTTTTTTTTCTTCTTTTTCTATTCTTTCTTTTTCTATTTTCTCCTTCAACGTATGTTGATCCTTCTTGGCTTGTCTTGGTGTCATAAATTTCAACTTCATTTCATGTCCCTCATGCCTCAAATAAAGGGAACGTTCATCAAGATTGAGCGTTTTAAAATGAACCCATGCCCATCTCAAAAGAAGATGACAACAGTTCGTGGGAGCAATGTCACATAATACTTCTTTCAAACATTGTCCTGTACTGAATTTGATCCTTGCTTGATTCGGATGAAAGCTTGTTGGTAACTTGAGTTTCTCCACCAATCTTTGGCTTACAACATTGTTGTCGCTTTCGTAAACGAATGCAACTAAACATGGGTGGCTTTCGATTAAACACCTTGTTCTCTACTACCTTTTCCATAATCTTTTTCCTTACTTCCTTTTCTTTTTCTTCAATTTCCCTTCCTTCTACAATTTATATTTCTTCTTTTTCTATTCTTTCTTTTTCTATTTTCTCCTTCAACGTATGTTGATCCTTCTTGGCTTATCTTGGTGTCATAAATTTCAACTTCATTTCATGTCCCTCATGCCTCAAATAAAGGGAACGTTCATCAAGATTGAGCGTTTTAAAATGAAGTCATACCCATCTCAAAAGAAGATGACAAGAGTTCTTCTTTCACACATTGTCTTGTACTGAATTTGATCCTTGCTTGATTCGGATGAAAGCTTGTTGGTAACTTGAGTTTCTCCGTCAATCTTTGGCTTACAACATTGTTGTCGCTTTCCTAAACGAATGCAGCTAAACATGGGTGGCCTTCGATTAAACACCATGTTCTCTACTACCTTTTCCATAATCTTTTTCTTTACTTCCTTTTCTTTTTCTTCAATTTCCCTTCCTTCTACAATTTATATTTCTTCTTTTTCTATTCTTTCTTTTTCTATTTTCTCCTTCAACGTATGTTGATCCTTCTTGGCTTGTCTTGGTGTCATGAATTTCAAATTCATTTCATGTCCCTCATGCCTAAAATAAAGGGAACATTCATCAAGATTGAGAATTTTAAAATGAAGCCATGCCCATCTCAAAAGAAGATGACAAGAGTTCTTCTTTCACACTTTGTCTTGTACAGAATTTGATCCTTGCTTGATTCGGGTGATAGCTTGTTGGTAACTTGAGTTTCTCCGCCAATCTTTGGCTTACAACATTGTTGTCGCTTTCCTAAACGAATGCAACTAAACATGGGTGGCCTTCGATTAAACACCTTGTTCTCTACTACCTTTTCCATAATCTTTTGCTTTACTTCCTTTTCTTTTTCTTCAATTTCCCTTCCTTCTGCAGTTTTTTTTTCTTCTTTTTCTATTCTTTCTTTTTCTATTTTGTCCTTCAACGTATGTTGATCCTTCTTGGCTTGTCTTGGTGTCATAAATTTCAACTTCATTTCATGTCCCTCATGCCTCAAATAAAGGGAACGTTCATCAAGATTGAGCATTGTAAAATGAACCCATGCCCATCTCAAAAGAAGATGACAAGAGTTCGTGGGAGGAATATCACATAATTCTTCTTTCACACATTGTCTTGTACTAAATTTGATCCTTGCTTGATTCGGATGAAAGCTTGTTGGTAACTTGAGTTTCTCCACCAATCTTTGGCTTACAACATTGATGTCGCTTTCGTAAACGAATGCAACTAAACATGGGTGGCTTTCGATTAAACACCTTGTTCTCTACTACCTTTTCCATAATCTTTTTCCTTACTTCCTTTTCTTTTTCTTCAATTTCCCTTCCTTCTACAATTTATATTTCTTCTTTTTCTATTCTTTCTTTTTCTATTTTCTCCTTCAACGTATGTTGATCCTTCTTGGCTTGTCTTGGTGTCATAAATTTCAACTTCATTTCATGTCCCTCATGCCTCAAATAAAGGGAACGTTCATCAAGATTGAGCGTTTTAAAATGAAGTCATACCCATCTCAAAAGAAGATGACAAGAGTTCTTCTTTCACACATTGTCTTGTACTGAATTTGATCCTTGCTTGATTCGGATGAAAGCTTGTTGGTAACTTGAGTTTCTCCACCAATCTTTGGCTTACAACATTGATGTCGCTTTCGTAAATGAATGCAACTAAACATGGGTGGCTTTCGATTAAACACCTTGTTCTCTACTACCTTTTCCATAATCTTTTTCCTTACTTCCTTTTCTTTTTCTTCAATTTCCCTTCCTTCTACAATTTATATTTCTTCTTTTTCTATTCTTTCTTTTTCTATTTTCTCCTTCAACGTATGCTGATCCTTCTTGGCTTGTCTTGGTGTCATGAATTTCAAATTCATTTCATGTCCCTCATGCCTCAAATAAAGGGAACATTCATCAAGATTGAGCGTGTTAAAATGAAGCCATGCCCATCTCAAAAGAAGATGACAAGAGTTCTTCTTTAATACATTGTCATGTACTGAATTTGATCCTTGCTTGATTCGGATGAAAGCTTGTTGGTAACTTGAGTTTCTCCGCCAATCTTTGGCTTACAACATTGTTGTCGCTTTCCTAAACGAATGCAACTAAACATGGGTGGCCTTCGATTAAACACCTTGTTCTCTACTACCTTTTCCATAATCTTTTGCTTTACTTCCTTTTCTTTTTCTTCAATTTCCCTTCCTTCTGCAGTTTTTTTTCTTCTTTTTCTATTCTTTCTTTTTCTATTTTCTCCTTCAACGTATGTTGATCCTTCTTGGCTTGTCTTGGTGTCATAAATTTCAACTTCATTTCATGTCCCTCATGCCTCAAATAAAGGGAACGTTCATCAAGATTGAGCGTTTTAAAATGAACCCATGCCCATCTCAAAAGAAGATGACAACAGTTCGTGGGAGCAATGTCACATAATACTTCTTTCAAACATTGTCCTGTACTGAATTTGATCCTTGCTTGATTCGGATGAAAGCTTGTTGGTAACTTGAGTTTCTCCACCAATCTTTGGCTTACAACATTGTTGTCGCTTTCGTAAACGAATGCAACTAAACATGGGTGGCTTTCGATTAAACACCTTGTTCTCTACTACCTTTTCCATAATCTTTTTCCTTACTTCCTTTTCTTTTTCTTCAATTTCCCTTCCTTCTACAATTTATATTTCTTCTTTTTCTATTCTTTCTTTTTCTATTTTCTCCTTCAACGTATGTTGATCCTTCTTGGCTTATCTTGGTGTCATAAATTTCAACTTCATTTCATGTCCCTCATGCCTCAAATAAAGGGAACGTTCATCAAGATTGAGCGTTTTAAAATGAAGTCATACCCATCTCAAAAGAAGATGACAAGAGTTCTTCTTTCACACATTGTCTTGTACTGAATTTGATCCTTGCTTGATTCGGATGAAAGCTTGTTGGTAACTTGAGTTTCTCCGCCAATCTTTGGCTTACAACATTGTTGTCGCTTTCCTAAACGAATGCAACTAAACATGGGTGGCCTTCGATTAAACACCTTGTTCTCTACTACCTTTTCCATAATCTTTTGCTTTACTTCCTTTTCTTTTTCTTCAATTTGCCTTCCTTCTGCAGTTTTTTTTTCTTCTTTTTCTATTCTTTCTTTTTCTATTTTCTCCTTCAACGTATGTTGATCCTTCTTGGCTTGTCTTGGTGTCATAAATTTCAACTTCATTTCATGTCCCTCATGCCTCAAATAAAGGGAACGTTCATCAAGATTGAGCGTTTTAAAATGAACCCATGCCCATCTCAAAAGAAGATGACAACAGTTCGTGGGAGCAATGTCACATAATACTTCTTTCAAACATTGTCCTGTACTGAATTTGATCCTTGCTTGATTCGGATGAAAGCTTGTTGGTAACTTGAGTTTCTCCACCAATCTTTGGCTTACAACATTGTTGTCGCTTTCGTAAACGAATGCAACTAAACATGGGTGGCTTTCGATTAAACACCTTGTTCTCTACTACCTTTTCCATAATCTTTTTCCTTACTTCCTTTTCTTTTTCTTCAATTTCCCTTCCTTCTACAATTTATATTTCTTCTTTTTCTATTCTTTCTTTTTCTATTTTCTCCTTCAACGTATGTTGATCCTTCTTGGCTTATCTTGGTGTCATAAATTTCAACTTCATTTCATGTCCCTCATGCCTCAAATAAAGGGAACGTTCATCAAGATTGAGCGTTTTAAAATGAAGTCATACCCATCTCAAAAGAAGATGACAAGAGTTCTTCTTTCACACATTGTCTTGTACTGAATTTGATCCTTGCTTGATTCGGATGAAAGCTTGTTGGTAACTTGAGTTTCTCCGTCAATCTTTGGCTTACAACATTGTTGTCGCTTTCCTAAACGAATGCAGCTAAACATGGGTGGCCTTCGATTAAACACCATGTTCTCTACTACCTTTTCCATAATCTTTTTCTTTACTTCCTTTTCTTTTTCTTCAATTTCCCTTCCTTCTACAATTTATATTTCTTCTTTTTCTATTCTTTCTTTTTCTATTTTCTCCTTCAACGTATGTTGATCCTTCTTGGCTTGTCTTGGTGTCATGAATTTCAAATTCATTTCATGTCCCTCATGCCTAAAATAAAGGGAACATTCATCAAGATTGAGAATTTTAAAATGAAGCCATGCCCATCTCAAAAGAAGATGACAAGAGTTCATCTTTCACACTTTGTCTTGTACAGAATTTGATCCTTGCTTGATTCGGGTGATAGCTTGTTGGTAACTTGAGTTTCTCCGCCAATCTTTGGCTTACAACATTGTTGTCGCTTTCCTAAACGAATGCAACTAAACATGGGTGGCCTTCGATTAAACACCTTGTTCTCTACTACCTTTTCCATAATCTTTTGCTTTACTTCCTTTTCTTTTTCTTCAATTTCCCTTCCTTCTGCAGTTTATTTTTCTTCTTTTTCTATTCTTTCTTTTTCTATTTTCTCCTTCAACGTATGTTGATCCTTCTTGGCTTGTCTTGGTGTCATAAATTTCAACTTCATTTCATGTCCCTCATGCCTCAAATAAAGGGAACGTTCATCAAGATTGAGCATTGTAAAATGAACCCATGCCCATCTCAAAAGAAGATGACAAGAGTTCGTGGGAGGAATATCACATAATTCTTCTTTCACACATTGTCTTGTACTAAATTTGATCCTTGCTTGATTCGGATGAAAGCTTGTTGGTAACTTGAGTTTCTCCACCAATCTTTGGCTTACAACATTGATGTCGCTTTCGTAAACGAATGCAACTAAACATGGGTGGCTTTCAATTAAACACCTTGTTCTCTACTACCTTTTCCATAATCTTTTTCCTTACTTCCTTTTCTTTTTCTTCAATTTCCCTTCCTTCTACAATTTATATTTCTTCTTTTTCTATTCTTTCTTTTTCTATTTTCTCCTTCAACGTATGTTGATCCTTCTTGGCTTGTCTTGGTGTCATAAATTTCAACTTCATTTCATGTCCCTCATGCCTCAAATAAAGGGAACGTTCATCAAGATTGAGCGTTTTAAAATGAAGTCATACCCATCTCAAAAGAAGATGACAAGAGTTCGTGGGAGGAATATCACATAATTCTTCTTTCACACATTGTCCTGTACTGAATTTGATCCTTGCTTGTTTCGGATGAAAGCTTGTTGGTAACTTGAGTTTTTCCACCAATCTTTGGCTTACAACATTGTTGTCGCTTTCGTAAACGAATGCAACTAAACATGGGTGGCTTTCGATTAAACACCTTGTTCTCTACTACCTTTTCCATAATCTTTTTCCTTACTTCCTTTTCTTTTTCTTCAATTTCCCTTCCTTCTACAATTTATATTTCTTCTTTTTCTATTCTTTCTTTTTCTATTTTCTCCTTCAACGTATGTTGATCCTTCTTGGCTTGTCTTGGTGTCATAAATTTCAACTTCATTTCATGTCCCTCATGCCTCAAATAAAGGGAACGTTCATCAAGATTGAGCGTTTTAAAATGAAGTCATACCCATCTCAAAAGAAGATGACAAGAGTTCTTCTTTCACACATTGTCTTGTACTAAATTTGATCCTTGCTTGATTCGGATGAAAGCTTGTTGGTAACTTGAGTTTCTCCGTCAATCTTTGGCTTACAACATTGTTGTCGCTTTCCTAAACGAATGCAGCTAAACATTGGTGGCCTTCGATTAAACACCATGTTCTCTACTACCTTTTCCATAATCTTTTTCTTTACTTCCTTTTCTTTTTCTTCAATTTCCCTTCCTTCTACAATTTATATTTCTTATTTTTCTATTCTTTCTTTTTCTATTTTCTCCTTCAACGTATGTTGATCCTTCTTGGCTTGTCTTGGTGTCATAAATTTCAACTTCATTTCATGTCCCTCATGCCTCAAATAAAGGGAACGTTCATCAAGATTGAGCGTTTTAAAATGAAGTCATACCCATCTCAAAAGAAGATGACAAGAGTTCTTCTTTCACACATTGTCTTGTACTGAATTTGATCCTTGCTTGATTCGGATGAAAGCTTGTTGGTAACTTGAGTTTCTCCGTCAATCTTTGGCTTACAACATTGTTGTCGCTTTCCTAAACGAATGCAGCTAAACATCGGTGGCCTTCGATTAAACACCATGTTCTCTACTACCTTTTCCATAATCTTTTTCTTTACTTCCTTTTCTTTTTCTTCAATTTCCCTTCCTTCTACAATTTATATTTCTTATTTTTCTATTCTTTCTTTTTGTATTTTCTCCTTCAACGTATGTTGATCCTTCTTGGCTTGTCTTGGTGTCATGAATTTCAAATTCATTTCATGTCCCTCATGCCTAAAATAAAGGGAACATTCATGAAGATTGAGAATTTTAAAATGAAGCCATGCCCATCTCAAAAGAAGATGACAAGAGTTCTTCTTTCACACTTTGTCTTGTACAGAATTTGATCCTTGCTTGATTCGGGTGATAGCTTGTTGGTAACTTGAGTTTCTCCGCCAATCTTTGGCTTACAACATTGTTGTCGCTTTCCTAAACGAATGCAACTAAACATGGCTGGCCTTCGATTAAACACCTTGTTCTCTACTACCTTTTCCATAATCTTTTGCTTTACTTCCTTTTCTTTTTCTTCAATTTCCCTTCCTTCTGCAGTTTATTTTTCTTCTTTTTCTATTCTTTCTTTTTCTATTTTCTCCTTCAACGTATGTTGATCCTTCTTGGCTTGTCTTGGTGTCATGAATTTCAAATTCATTTCATGTCCTTCATGCCTCAAATAAAGGGAACGTTCATCAAGATTGAGCATTTTAAAATGAAGCCATACCCATCTCAAAAGAAGATGACAAGAGTTCTTCTTTCACACATTGTCATGTACTGAATTTGATCCTTGCTTGATTCGGATGAAAGGTTGTTGGTAACTTGAGTTTCTCCACCAATCTTTGGCTTACAACATTGATGTCGCTTTCGTAAATGAATGCAACTAAACATGGGTGGCTTTCGATTAAACACCTTGTTCTCTACTACCTTTTCCATAATCGTTTTCTTTACTTCCTTTTCTTTTTCTTCAATTTCCCTTCCTTCTGCAGTTTATTTTTCTTCTTTTTCTATTCTTTCTTTTTCTATTTTCTCCTTCAACGTATGTTGATCCTTCTTGGCTTGTCTTGGTGTCATGAATTTCAAATTCATTTCATGTCCTTCATGCCTCAAATAAAGGGAACGTTCATCAAGATTGAGCATTTTAAAATGAAGCCATACCCATCTCAAAAGAAGATGACAAGAGTTCTTCTTTCACACATTGTCATGTACTGAATTTGATCCTTGCTTGATTTGGATGAAAGGTTGTTGGTAACTTGAGTTTCTCCACCAATCTTTGGCTTACAACATTGATGTCGCTTTCGTAAATGAATGCAACTAAACATGGGTGGCTTTCGATTAAACACCTTGTTCTCTACTACCTTTTCCATAATCTTTTTCTTTACTTCCTTTTCGTTTTCTTCAATTTCCCTTCCTTCTACAATTTATATTTCTTCTTTTTCTATTCTTTCTTTTTCTATTTTCTCTTTCAACGTATGTTGATCCTTCTTGGCTTGTCTTGGTGTCATGAATTTCAAATTCATTTCATGTCCCTCATGCCTCAAATAAAGGGAACATTCATCAAGATTGAGCGTTTTAAAATGAAGCCATGCCCATCTCAAAAGAAGATGACAAGAGTTCTTCTTTCACACATTGTCTTCTACTGAATTTGATCCTTGCTTGATTCGGATGAAAGCTTGTTGGTAACTTGAGTTTCTCCACCATTCTTTGGCTTACAACATTGTTGTCGCTTTCGTAAACGAATGCAACTAAACATGGGTGGCTTTCGATTAAACACCTTGTTCTCTACTACCTTTTCCATAATCTTTTTCTTTACTTCCTTTTCTTTTTCTTCAATTTCCCTTCCTTCTGCAGTTTATTTTTCTTCTTTTTCTACTCTTTCTTTTTCTATTTTCTCCTTCAACGTATGTTGATCCTTCTTGGCTTGTCTTGGTGTCATAAATTTCAACTTAATTTCATGTCCCTCATGCCTCAAATAAAGGGAACGTTCATCAAGATTGAGCATTGTAAAATGAACCCATGCCCATCTCAAAAGAAGATGACAACAGTTCGTGGGAGCAATATCACATAATTCTTCTTTCACACATTGTCTTGTACTGAATTTGATCCTTGCTTGATTCGGACGAAAGCTTGTTGGTAACTTGAGTTTCTCCACCAATCTTTGGCTTACAACATTGTTGTCGCTTTCGTAAACGAATGCAACTAAACATGGGTGGCTTTCGATTAAACACCTTGTTCTCTACTACCTTTTCCATAATCTTTTTCCTTACTTCCTTTTCTTTTTCTTCAATTTCCCTTCCTTCTACAATTTATATTTCTTCTTTTTCTATTCTTTCTTTTTCTATTTTCTCCTTCAACGTATGTTGATCCTTCTTGGCTTGTCTTGGTGTCATAAATTTCAACTTCATTTCATGTCCCTCATGCCTCAAATAAAGGGAACGTTCATCAAGATTGAGCGTTTTAAAATGAAGTCATACCCATCTCAAAAGAAGATGACAAGAGTTCTTCTTTCACACATTGTCTTGTACTGAATTTGATCCTTGCTTGATTCGGATGAAAGCCTGTTGGTAACTGGAGTTTCTCCGTCAATCTTTGGCTTACAACATTGTTGTCGCTTTCCTAAACGAATGCAGCTAAACATGGGTGGCCTTCGATTAAACACCATGTTCTCTACTACCTTTTCCATAATCTTTTTCTTTACTTCCTTTTTGATGAAGGATTATCTTGTTCCTTTTTAAGATTATTGAATATGGTGTGAGTTGATTAAGAAAACCAAGGAAATCCCCACTGGACATTAAGATAGCAAGCTATCTAGATGTGAAGGTTCCTTTCCAAGGTTCTAGAGAGGAGGAGAATGGATTGATGGGGAGTAAGAAATCAAAAGGAAAAACATATAATAGAAACAATATAAACCAAGAAGAGTAAAGAAACATAAAATGAAAAGCAAGGGAAATGGGAGGAATGGAGGATTCACGCCACTACAAGGCTAGGCTAGAAGAAGCCATGGCAACCTTGAAGATGAGTGGTGTATGCCGCCACTTGCCAAGGCAAGATAAGGCTTGAAAGAACTCCACTCCCTAAGGAGGAATGCTCTCACAAAAGGTTGAAACACAAAGTGTATAATTTCTCCAAAATGTTCAACCCTTGTACAAGTGTTAGAGGTCCCCTTAAATAGACAAGTCTAGGGGCCCCTTAGCAAAACAACTAAGTTAAAGGATTACAAAAGAAACCTAGCATGTTCTAGAAAGTAGGTCATCCTAGGGTGCACATGGGTGAATTTTCGTCCAAGCCATCTAGGTGGCAAGTCTTCATGGCCAAGGCTCCCAAAGGAAGGTTCTAGAACATTCTAGAAGACTTGGTGTCCAAGGCATGTGGGCCTCCCCTTTCTAGATGCTTCTAGAAAGTCTTATTCCTTCTCTCTCTTCCTTAGGACGCCAAGTGTCTCCTATGTGGTCCTCCTCCTTTCTTATTCCTACAAAAGCAAATTAAGGAATTTATTAGCATGTTGGTTTAAGGTTAAGTTAATCTTTTGAGTCAACAAGTCAACCCAAAGTCAAGGTCAACAAGTCAACTCAAAAATAGTCAACCAAGCCAACTTAAAGGAATTTTAAAGTAAAGAAAATAAAAGCAAAGGAAGGGATCAAGGAACTCCCTTTCTTCTAAGCATGTGCCATGGGCCATCATCCTTGGTAGGGATCAATCCTTTATCATTCTCCCCTTGTTGGAGAGAATTTGACCTCAAATTCTTGAAGTCTTTGTTGATGGAGCTTGACTTGAGTTGATGAGAACTTTCTTCATCTTTAATGATTTGATCCCTATTCTTGGAGGTGCCCTCTTTCTTTTTAATGCCACTCTCCTTTTCTTGCTTGTGTTTTTGTTCATCTCTCTTTGTTTGGGAAGAGAATGAAGAGTGGTGTTGCACCTCTTGCTTTGAAAAACTCTTTTTGTAGGCAAGTAACTCCTTGGTGAAAGCTTGCCCCTTTTCTTTTTCTTTTTCATCTTTTATTTTATTTTTGTCCTCATTTTCTTGTGGAGGTGGGAGAGGTAGGATTGTGAACTTCTTTCCTAGGGAGGAAAAAACATAAGTGTTTGCATGGCCATCATAAACAACTTTTCTATCAAATTGCCATGGCCTACCTAGCAAAATATGGTTGGCTTCCATAGGCACAATGTCACATAATACCTCATCCTTAAAGTTGCCAATTGAAAAGTTAATGAGGACTTGTTTAGTTACTTTTATTTCTTCTTCCTTAAGCCATGATAGGTTGTAGGGTTTGACATGAGGAATGGTTTTCAAGCCAAACTTGTCCACCACCCTTGGGCTAGCCATATTTACACAACTTCCACTATCTATGATGAAGTGACATATCTTGTCATTGATAAGGCACCCTCCATGAAAAAGGTTTTGTCTTTGAGAAGGATCAAGTTCTTTGGGAACTTGCCCTAGTTGGCGCCTTACCATTAACAATCCACTTTCAAAGGGTTTAGTCCTTTCAATTGAAGAAGAAGTATGGGAAGAAGTATTTTGGGGGGAAGGGGAAGAAAAATGTTCACTCTCATCATCACTCTTCTTTAAGATCATTGTCCTCTTCATTGGGCAATTCAAAGCAATGTGTTTATACCCCAAACATTTAAAACATTTAATGGAACTTGATCTTTGAGAAGTGGAATGGTGAGTGTGACCACTTGGTAACTTATTTTTACTTGATGGTACTTGGTGAGGCTTAGAAGGAAATTTATCATGTTTCTCTTTAGCTTTTCCCTTCCATGAGTGACTATAGTAGTGGTTGGGTGAGTAACTCTTCCTTGCCCTATTCTTTCTTTTCAAATGAGTTTCAATCCTAAGAGCAAGTGTGAAAACATTTTGAAGAGTGGAGTACTCATACAACTCTACTTGGTCTTGTATGTCTCTCCTAAGACCATTCACAAACCTTTTCATTTTTTCTTTGTTAGTTTCTCTTATTCCAACCCTAAACATTTGAGACTCTAATTCTTTAAAGTACTCACTCACACACATAGGACCTTGGTGAAGCCTTTGGAGCTTCAAAAGAAGTTCCTTCCTATAGGAGGGAGGAACAAATCTAGCGCGCATAAGAGTTTTAATGTCCATCCAAGAAGCCGCGGGTGGCCCTTGGTCATAATTTTTACAAACTTTATGCCACCAAGTTTTGGCATACTCAAAAAATCCTAACACTACTAGATCAACTTGTGTTTGATCCTTTACATGATTTTCATTGAAAATTTGATCAACTTTAGCTTCCCAATCAAGGAAGATTTTGGGATCACTTCCTCCATAGAACTTAGGAATCTTTGGAGTTTGCTTCTCTTGTGATGGGTTGCGCCTAAAATGCCCTCTTTTCCTAGCCCCTCTTTCTTGCTCTTTAGCTTCAAGCCTTTGAATGTGCTCTTGGATTCTTAGGTCACTTTGCTCCTTGTCTTTTCTCAATTGTTCAAAGGCCTCCTTCCTAGACAACTCCAAATCCCGAAGCAATCTCATCAATGTATTGTTTTTGTTTGGTGTAGGTGCATTTGATGAACTTGCCATGATTCCTACAACAAAACACTCAAAGCCAAAACAAAATAAATGAATTAGGGGTTAGACAACATGAAAACCAAGACCAATTCCAACCCAAAATGTAACCCAAGTGTTTAGATCACTCTCCCAAAGTAACAAGGCAAGGCTACACTCAAAGCTCCTCCAAAAGAGTGAAGCAAACACTTTTAAAAACTTGTTCAAAACCTTTCAAATGCAAGACAAGTGATTCGGCCACAACATCCCAAGAGTTTCAAGAAAAGAAAACTACTAAGACAAAACAAAGAACACCTAGTGACAAGCAAGAAAAGCACAAGAACAAGGAAAGCTAAACTCTAAAGAAGAAAAGTTTGAGACAAAACTTTTAACAAGACTAAAACAAGAAAAGCACATTTTAAAGACTCTATGGAAAGCACTTGACAAGCATCTTCAAGTCTTAAATCATGCATACACCAAGAAAGATCATAACCAAGTTAAAGCATGGAACTAATTTGCCAATATCACCCACTTCTCAAGCATGAAACTAGTTGCATAACACTTAGTGAAAAACACACTTTTAGGTCACCAATGAGCAAGATTGCTCTTGGTTTTTAGACAATATTTGGTGCAAAAATTTTCTTCTTTCCACAACTAGTTTCATAAAATGGTGAGAAAGAGTTTTAGGTGGCTTGAACACTTAGTTCCTCAAGTTTTAGGCCAAAATCAATTTCATGGAGCATACATCAAGCAAGACATAAAGTGAAAGCAAGATTCAAATACTTAGAAAAACAAGAATAATAAAACTTCAAGTTAACATATGACATATGACTCAAGCAAAAGTTAGGCACATTTAAAGACTCAACATGACATACACAAAGACACAAACATGTAGCTATCATGCATTTAAACTCATGGATTTGAGGCTCAAAGAGTAAGCATCAAAAGACATGTTATCCAACCACATTTAGGAGCAAAAGAGTCACAAAACCGAAGCCAAAATTGCCACAACATAACCTGAAAACGTTGTTTTTCGTATTCTCGGCAGCTCTGACCTTTGCTCACTCATTTGATCATAACTCTCTTCACAGAACTCCAAATGCGTTAATTCTTTTTTTGTTGGAAACTAGACTCACAGAGCTTTCTTTTGATATAAAGAACTTTACATTTGGACCACTGAGATAGCTGCAGTATTTTTTTCAAAAACGCACACGTTGCTGCCAGCACTGTTTTTATGTGGACCATTCAAAGATAGCTACACAAGACAAGGTTAGAACATGAAAACACCATATTCAAGGACAACCAAAGCTCTAGATACCAAATGATGAAGGATTATCTTGTTCCTTTTTAAGATTATTGAATATGGTGTGAGTTGATTAAGAAAACCAAGGAAATCCCCACTGGACATTAAGATAGCAAGCTATCTAGATGTGAAGGTTCATTTCCAAGGTTCTAGAGAGGAGGAGAATGGATTGATGGGGAGTAAGAAATCAAAAGGAAAAACATATAATAGAAACAATATAAACCAAGAAGAGTAAAGAAACATAAAATGAAAAGCAAGGGAAATGGGAGGAATGGAGGATTCACGCCACTACAAGGCTAGGCTAGAAGAAGCCATGGCAACCTTGAAGATGAGTGGTGTATGCCGCCACTTGCCAAGGCAAGATAAGGCTTGAAAGAACTCCACTCCCTAAGGAGGAATGCTCTCACAAAAGGTTGAAACACAAAGTGTATAATTTCTCCAAAATGTTCAACCCTTGTACAAGTGTTAGAGGTCCCCTTAAATAGACAAGTCTAGGGGCCCCTTAGCAAAACAACTAAGTTAAAGGATTACAAAAGAAACCTAGCATGTTCTAGAAAGTAGGTCATCCTAGGGTGCACATGGGTGAATTTTCGTCCAAGCCATCTAGGTGGCAAGTCTTCATGGCCAAGGCTCCTAAAGGAAGGTTCTAGAACATTCTAGAAGACTTGGTGTCCAAGGCATGTGGGCCTCCCCTTTCTAGATGCTTCTAGAAAGTCTTATTCCTTCTCTCTCTTCCTTAGGACGCCAAGTGTCTCCTATGTGGTCCTCCTCCTTTCTTATTCCTACAAAAGCAAATTAAGGAATTTATTAGCATGTTGGTTTAAGGTTAAGTTAATCTTTTGAGTCAACAAGTCAACCCAAAGTCAAGGTCAACAAGTCAACTCAAAAATAGTCAACCAAGCCAACTTAAAGGAATTTTAAAGTAAAGAAAATAAAAGCAAAGGAAGGGATCAAGGAACTCCCTTTCTTCTAAGCATGTGCCATGGGCCATCATCCTTGGTAGGGATCAATCCTTTATCACTTTTCTTTTTCTTCAATTTCCCTTCCTTCTACAATTTATATTTCTTCTTTTTCTATTCTTTCTTTTTCTATTTTCTCCTTCAACGTATGTTGATCCTTCTTGGCTTGTCTTGGTGTCATGAATTTCAAATTCATTTCATGTCCCTCATGCCTCAAATAAAGGGAACATTCATCAAGATTGAGCATTTTAAAATGAAGCCATGCCCATCTCAAAAGAAGATGACAAGAGTTCTTCATTCACACTTTGTCTTGTACTGAATTTGATCCTTGCTTGATTCGGGTGATAGCTTGTTGGTAACTTGAGTTTCTCCGCCAATCTTTGGCTTACAACATTGTTGTCGCTTTCCTAAACGAATGCAACTAAACATGGGTGGCCTTCGATTAAACACCTTGTTCTCTACTACCTTTTCCATAATCTTTTGCTTTACTTCCTTTTCTTTTTCTTCAATTTCCCTTCCTTCTGCAGTTTATTTTTCTTCTTTTTCTATTCTTTCTTTTTCTATTTTCTCCTTCAACGTATGTTGATCCTTCTTGGCTTGTCTTGGTGTCATAAATTTCAACTTCATTTCATGTCCCTCATGCCTCAAATAAAGGGAACGTTCATCAAGATTGAGCATTGTAAAATGAACCCATGCCCATCTCAAAAGAAGATGACAAGAGTTCGTGGGAGGAATATCACATAATTCTTCTTTCACACATTGTCTTGTACTGAATTTGATCCTTGCTTGATTCGGATGAAAGCTTGTTGGTAACTTGAGTTTCTCCACCAATCTTTGGCTTACAACATTGATGTCGCTTTCGTAAACGAATGCAACTAAACATGGGTGGCTTTCGATTAAACACCTTGTTCTCTACTACCTTTTCCATAATCTTTTTCTTTACTTCCTTTTCTTTTTCTTCAATTTCCCTTCCTTCTGCAGTTTATTTTTCTTCTTTTTCTACTCTTTCTTTTTCTATTTTCTCCTTCAACGTATGTTGATCCTTCTTGGCTTGTCTTGGTGTCATAAATTTCAACTTCATTTCATGTCCCTCATGCCTCAAATAAAGGGAACGTTCATCAAGATTGAGCATTGTAAAATGAACCCATGCCCATCTCAAAAGAAGATGACAAGAGTTCGTGGGAGGAATATCACATAATTCTTCTTTCACACATTGTCTTGTACTGAATTTGATCCTTGCTTGATTCGGATGAAAGCTTGTTGGTAACTTGAGTTTCTCCACCAATCTTTGGCTTACAACATTGATGTCGCTTTCGTAAACGAATGCAACTAAACATGGGTGGCTTTCGATTAAACACCTTGTTCTCTACTACCTTTTCCATAATCTTTTTCTTTACTTCCTTTTCTTTTTCTTCAATTTCCCTTCCTTCTGCAGTTTATTTTTCTTCTTTTTCTACTCTTTCTTTTTCTATTTTCTCCTTCAACGTATGTTGATCCTTCTTGGCTTGTCTTGGTGTCATAAATTTCAACTTCATTTCATGTCCCTCATGCCTCAAATAAAGGGAACGTTCATCAAGATTGAGCATTGTAAAATGAACCCATGCCCATCTCGAAAGAAGATGACAAGAGTTCGTGGGAGGAATATCACATAATTCTTCTTTCACACATTGTCTTGTACTGAATTTGATCCTTGCTTGATTCGGATGAAAGCTTGTTGGTAACTTGAGTTTCTCCACCAATCTTTGGCTTACAACATTGATGTCGCTTTCGTAAACGAATGCAACTAAACATGGGTGGCTTTCGATTAAACACCTTGTTCTCTACTACCTTTTCCATAATCTTTTTCTTTACTTCCTTTTCTTTTTCTTCAATTTCCCTTCCTTCTGCAGTTTATTTTTCTTCTTTTTCTACTCTTTCTTTTTCTATTTTCTCCTTCAACGTATGTTGATCCTTCTTGGCTTGTCTTGGTGTCATAAATTTCAACTTCATTTCATGTCCCTCATGCCTCAAATAAAGGGAACATTCATCAAGATTGAGCGTGTTAAAATGAAGCCATGCCCATCTCAAAAGAAGATGACAAGAGTTCTTCTTTCACACATTGTCATGTACTGAATTTGATCCTTGCTTGATTCGGATGAAAGCTTGTTGGTAACTTGAGTTTCTCCACCAATCTTTGGCTTACAACATTGATGTCGCTTTCGTAAATGAATGCAACTAAACATGGGTGGCTTTCGATTAAACACCTTGTTCTCTACTACCTTTTCCATAATCTTTTTCTTTACTTCCTTTTCTTTTTCTTTAATTTCCCTTCCTTCTACAATTTATATTTCTTCTTTTTCTATTCTTTCTTTTTCTATTTTCTCCTTCAACGTATGTTGATCCTTCTTGGCTTGTCTTGGTGTCATGAATTTCAAATTCATTTCATGTCCCTCATGCCTCAAATAAAGGGAACATTCATCAAGATTGAGCGTGTTAAAATGAAGCCATGCCCATCTCAAAAGAAGATGACAAGAGTTCTTCTTTAATACATTGTCATGTACTGAATTTGATCCTTGCTTGATTCGGATGAAAGCTTGTTGGTAACTTGAGTTTCTCCACCAATCTTTGGCTTACAACATTGTTGTCGCTTTCGTAAACGAATGCAACTAAACATGGGTGGCTTTTGATTAAACACCTTGTTCTCTACTACCTTTTCCATAATCTTTTTCCTTACTTCCTTTTCTTTTTCTTCAATTTCCCTTCATTCTACAATTTATATTTCTTCTTTTTCTATTCTTTCTTTTTCTATTTTCTCCTTCAACGTATGTTGATCCTTCTTGGCTTGTCTTGGTGTAATAAATTTCAACTTCATTTCATGTCCCTCATGCCTCAAATAAAGGGAACGTTCATCAAGATTGAGCGTTTTAAAATGAAGTCATACCCATCTCAAAAGAAGATGACAAGAGTTCTTCTTTCACACATTGTCTTGTACTGAATTTGATCCTTGCTTGATTCGGATGAAAGCCTGTTCGTAACTTGAGTTTCTCCGTCAATCTTTGGCTTACAACATTGTTGTCGCTTTCCTAAACGAATGCAGCTAAACATGGGTGGCCTTCGATTAAACACCATGTTCTCTACTACCTTGTCCATAATCTTTTTCTTTACTTCCTTTTCTTTTTCTTCAATTTCCCTTCCTTCTACAATTTATATTTCTTCTTTTTCTATTCTTTCTTTTTCTATTTTCTCCTTCAACGTATGTTGATCTTTCTTGGCTTGTCTTGGTGTCATGAATTTCAAATTCATTTCATGTCCCTGATGCCTCAAATAAAGGGAACATTCATCAAGATTGAGCATTTTAAAATGAAGCCATGCCCATCTCAAAAGAAGATGACAAGAGTTCTTCATTCACACTTTGTCTTGTACTGAATTTGATCCTTGCTTGATTCGGGTGATAGCTTGTTGGTAACTTGAGTTTCTCCGCCAATCTTTGGCTTACAACATTGTTGCCGCTTTCCTAAACGAATGCAACTAAACATGGGTGGCCTTCGATTAAACACCTTGTTCTCTACTACCTTTTCCATAATCTTTTGCTTTACTTCCTTTTCTTTTTCTTCAATTTCCCTTCCTTCTGCAGTTTATTTTTCTTCTTTTTCTATTCTTTCTTTTTCTATTCTTTCTTTTTCTATTTTCTCCTTCAACGTATGTTGATCCTTCTTGGCTTGTCTTGGTGTCATAAATTTCAACTTCATTTCATGTCCCTCATGCCTCAAATAAAGGGAACGTTCATCAAGATTGAGCATTGTAAAATGAACCCATGCCCATCTCAAAAGAAGATGACAAGAGTTCGTGGGAGGAATATCACATAATTCTTCTTTCACACATTGTCTTGTACTGAATTTGATCCTTGCTTGCTTCGGATGAAAGCTTGTTGGTAACTTGAGTTTCTCCACCAATCTTTGGCTTACAACATTGATGTCGCTTTCGTAAACGAATGCAACTAAACATGGGTGGCTTTCGATTAAACACCTTGTTATCTACTACCTTTTCCATAATCTTTTTCTTTACTTCCTTTTCTTTTTCTTCAATTTCCCTTCCTTCTGCAGTTTATTTTTCTTCTTTTTCTACTCTTTCTTTTTCTATTTTCTCCTTCAACGTATGTTGATCCTTCTTGGCTTGTCTTGGTGTCATAAATTTCAACTTCATTTCATGTCCCTCATGCCTCAAATAAAGGGAACGTTCATCAAGATTGAGCATTATAAAATGAACCCATGCCCATCTCAAAAGAAGATGACAAGAGTTCGTGGGAGGAATATCACATAATTCTTCTTTCACACATTGTCTTGTACTGAATTTGATCCTTGCTTGATTCGGATGAAAGCTTGTTGGTAACTTGAGTTTCTCCACCAATCTTTGGCTTACAACATTGTTGTCGCTTTCGTAAACGAATGCAAGTAAACATGGGTACCTTTTGGTTAAACACCTTGTTCTCTACTACCTTTTCCATAATCTTTTTCTTTACTTCCTTTTCTTTTTCTTCAATTTCCCTTCCTTCTACAATTTATATTTCTTCTTTTTATATTCTTTCTTTTTCTATTTTCTCCTTCAACGTATGCTGATCCTTCTTGGCTTGTCTTGGTGTCATGAACTTCAAATTCATTTCATGTCCCTCGTGCCTCAAATAAAGGGAACATTCATCAAGATTGAGCGTGTTAAAATGAAGCCATGCCCATCTCAAAAGAAGATGACAAGAGTTCTTCTTTCACACATTGTCATGTACTGAATTTGATCCTTGCTTGATTCGGATGAAAGCTTGTTGGTAACTTGAGTTTCTCCACCAATCTTTGGCTTACAACATTGATGTCGCTTTCGTAAATGAATGCAACTAAACATGGGTGGCTTTCGATTAAACACCTTGTTCTCTACTACCTTTTCCATAATCTTTTTCTTTACTTCCTTTTCTTTTTCTTCAATTTCCCTTCCTTCTACAATTTATATTTCTTCTTTTTCTATTCTTTCTTTTTCTATTTTCTCCTTCAACGTATGTTGATCCTTCTTGGCTTGTCTTGGTGTCATGAATTTCAAATTCATTTCATGTCCCTCATGCCTCAAATAAAGGGAACATTCATCAAGATTGAGCGTGTTAAAATGAAGCCATGCCCATCTCAAAAGAAGATGACAAGAGTTCTTCTTTAATACATTGTCATGTACTGAATTTGATCCTTGCTTGATTCGGATGAAAGCTTGTTGGTAACTTGAGTTTCTCCACCAATCTTTGGCTTACAACATTGTTGTCGCTTTCGTAAACGAATGCAACTAAACATGGGCGGCTTTCGATTAAACACCTTGTTCTCTACTACCTTTTCCATAATCTTTTTCCTTACTTCCTTTTCTTTTTCTTCAATTTCCCTTCCTTCTACAATTTATATTTCTTCTTTTTCTATTCTTTCTTTTTCTATTTTCTCCTTCAACGTATGTTGATCCTTCTTGGCTTGTCTTGGAGTAATAAATTTCAACTTCATTTCATGTCCCTCATGCCTCAAATAAAGGGAACGTTCATCAAGATTGAGCGTTTTAAAATGAAGTCATACCCATCTCAAAAGAAGATGACAAGAGTTCTTCTTTCACACATTGTCTTGTACTGAATTTGATCCTTGCTTGATTCGGATGAAAGCCTGTTCGTAACTTGAGTTTCTCCGTCAATCTTTGGCTTACAACATTGTTGTCGCTTTCCTAAACGAATGCAGCTAAACATGGGTGGCCTTCGATTCAACACCATGTTCTCTACTACCTTTTCCATAATCTTTTTCTTTACTTCCTTTTCTTTTTCTTCAATTTCCCTTCCTTCTACAATTTATATTTCTTCTTTTTCTATTCTTTCTTTTTCTATTTTCTCCTTCAACGTATGTTTATCCTTCTTGGCTTGTCTTGGTGTCATGAATTTCAAATTCATTTCATGTCCCTCATGCCTCAAATAAAGGGAACATTCATCAAGATTGAGCATTTTAAAATGAAGCCATGCCCATCTCAAAAGAAGATGACAAGAGTTCTTCATTCACACTTTGTCTTGTACTGAATTTGATCCTTGCTTGATTCGGGTGATAGCTTGTTGGTAACTTGAGTTTCTCCGCCAATCTTTGGCTTACAACATTGTTGTCGCTTTCCTAAACGAATGCAACTAAACATGGGTGGCCTTCGATTAAACACCTTGTTCTCTACTACCTTTTCCATAATCTTTTGCTTTACTTCCTTTTCTTTTTCTTCAATTTGCCTTCCTTCTGCAGTTTATTTTTCTTCTTTTTCTATTCTTTCTTTTTCTATTTTCTCCTTCAACGTATGTTGATCCTTCTTGGCTTGTCTTGGTGTCATAAATTTCAACTTCATTTCATGTCCCTCATGCCTCAAATAAAGGGAACGTTCATCAAGATTGAGCATTGTAAAATGAACCCATGCCCATCTCAAAAGAAGATGACAAGAGTTCGTGGGAGGAATATCACATAATTCTTCTTTCACACATTGTCTTGTACTGAATTTGATCCTTGCTTGATTCGGATGAAAGCTTGTTGGTAACTTGAGTTTCTCCACCAATCTTTGGCTTACAACATTGATGTCGCTTTCGTAAACGAATGCAACTAAACATGGGTGGCTTTCGATTAAACACCTTGTTCTCTACTACCTTTTCCATAATCTTTTTCTTTACTTCCTTTTCTTTTTCTTCAATTTCCCTTCCTTCTGCAGTTTATATTTCTTCTTTTTCTATTCTTTCTTTTTCTATTTTCTCCTTCAACGTATGTTGATCCTTCTTGGCTTGTCTTGGTGTCATAAATTTCAACTTCATTTCATGTCCCTCATGCCTCAAATAAAGGGAACGTTCATCAAGATTGAGCATTGTAAAATGAACCCATGCCCATCTCAAAAGAAGATGACAAGAGTTCGTGGGAGGAATATCACATAATTCTTCTTTCACACATTGTCTTGTACTGAATTTGATCCTTGCTTGATTCGGATGAAAGCTTGTTGGTAACTTGAGTTTCTCCACCAATCTTTGGCTTACAACATTGATGTCGCTTTCGTAAACGAATGCAACTAAACATGGGTGGCTTTCGATTAAACACCTTGTTCTCTACTACCTTTTCCATAATCTTTTTCTTTACTTCCTTTTCTTTTTCTTCAATTTCCCTTCCTTCTGCAGTTTATTTTTCTTCTTTTTCTACTCTTTCTTTTTCTATTTTCTCCTTCAACGTATGTTGATCCTTCTTGGCTTGTCTTGGTGTCATAAATTTCAACTTCATTTCATGTCCCTCATGCCTCAAATAAAGGGAACGTTCATCAAGATTGAGCATTGTAAAATGAACCCATGCCCATCTCAAAAGAAGATGACAAGAGTTCGTGGGAGGAATATCACATAATTCTTCTTTCACACATTGTCTTGTACTGAATTTGATCCTTGCTTGATTCGGATGAAAGCTTGTTGGTAACTTGAGTTTCTCCACCAATCTTTGGCTTACAACATTGTTGTCGCTTTCGTAAACGAATGCAACTAAACATGGGTACCTTTTGGTTAAACACCTTGTTCTCTACTACCTTTTCCATAATCTTTTTCTTTACTTCCTTTTCTTTTTCTTCAATTTCCCTTCCTTCTACAATTTATATTTCTTCTTTTTATATTCTTTCTTTTTCTATTTTCTCCTTCAACGTATGCTGATCCTTCTTGGCTTGTCTTGGTGTCATGAACTTCAAATTCATTTCATGTCCCTCATGCCTCCAATAAAGGGAACATTCATCAAGATTGAGCGTGTTAAAATGAAGCCATGCCCATCTCAAAAGAAGATGACAAGAGTTCTTCTTTCACACATTGTCATGTACTGAATTTGATCCTTGCTTGATTCGGATGAAAGCTTGTTGGTAACTTGAGTTTCTCCACCAATCTTTGGCTTACAACATTGATGTCGCTTTCGTAAATGAATGCAACTAAACATGGGTGGCTTTCGATTAAACACCTTGTTCTCTACTACCTTTTCCATAATCTTTTTCTTTACTTCCTTTTCTTTTTCTTCAATTTCCCTTCCTTCTACAATTTATATTTCTTCTTTTTCTATTCTTTCTTTTTCTATTTTCTCCTTCAACGTATGTTGATCCTTCTTGGCTTGTCTTGGTGTCATGAATTTCAAATTCATTTCATGTCCCTCATGCCTCAAATAAAGGGAACATTCATCAAGATTGAGCGTGTTAAAATGAAGCCATGCCCATCTCAAAAGAAGATGACAAGAGTTCTTCTTTAATACATTGTCATGTACTGAATTTGATCCTTGCTTGATTCGGATGAAAGCTTGTTGGTAACTTGAGTTTCTCCACCAATCTTTGGCTTACAACATTGTTGTCGCTTTCGTAAACGAATGCAACTAAACATGGGTACCTTTTGGTTAAACACCTTGTTCTCTACTACCTTTTCCATAATCTTTTTCCTTACTTCCTTTTCTTTTTCTTCAATTTCCCTTCCTTCTACAATTTATATTTCTTCTTTTTCTATTCTTTCTTTTTCTATTTTCTCCTTCAACGTATGTTGATCCTTCTTGGCTTGTCTTGGTGTAATAAATTTCAACTTCATTTCATGTCCCTCATGCCTCAAATAAAGGGAACGTTCATCAAGATTGAGCATTGTAAAATGAACCCATGCCCATCTCAAAAGAAGATGACAAGAGTTCGTGGGAGGAATATCACATAATTCTTCTTTCACACATTGTCTTGTACTGAATTTGATCCTTGCTTGATTCGGATGAAAGCTTGTTGGTAACTTGAGTTTCTCCACCAATCTTTGGCTTACAACATTGATGTCGCTTTCGTAAACGAATGCAACTAAACATGGGTGGCCTTCGATTAAACACCTTGTTCTCTACTACCTTTTCCATAATCTTTTGCTTTACTTCCTTTTCTTTTTCTTCAATTTCCCTTCCTTTTGCAGTTTATTTTTCTTCTTTTTCTATTCTTTCTTTTTCTATTTTCTCCTTCAACGTATGTTGATCCTTCTTGGCTTGTCTTGGTGTCATAAATTTCAACTTCATTTCATGTCCCTCATGCCTCAAATAAAGGGAACGTTCTTCAAGATTGAGCATTGTAAAATGAACCCATGCCCATCTCAAAAGAAGATGACAAGAGTTCGTGGGAGGAATATCACATAATTCTTCTTTCACACATTGTCTTGTACTGAATTTGATCCTTGCTTGATTCGGATGAAAGCTTGTTGGTAACTTGAGTTTCTCCACCAATCTTTGGCTTACAACATTGATGTCGCTTTCGTAAACGAATGCAACTAAACATGGGTGGCTTTCGATTAAACACCTTGTTCTCTACTACCTTTTCCATAATCTTTTTCTTTACTTCCTTTTCTTTTTCTTCAATTTCCCTTCCTTCTGCAGTTTATTTTTCTTCTTTTTCTACTCTTTCTTTTTCTATTTTCTCCTTCAACGTATGTTGATCCTTCTTGGCTTGTCTTGGTGTCATAAATTTCAACTTCATTTCATGTCCCTCATGCCTCAAATAAAGGGAACGTTCATCAAGATTGAGCATTGTAAAATGAAGCCATGCCCATCTCAAAAGAAGATGACAAGAGTTCGTGGGAGGAATATCACATAATTCTTCTTTCACACATTGTCTTGTACTGAATTTGATCCTTGCTTGATTCGGATGAAAGCTTGTTGGTAACTTGAGTTTCTCCACCAATCTTTGGCTTACAACATTGTTGTCGCTTTCGTAAACGAATGCAACTAAACATGGGTACCTTTTGGTTAAACACCTTGTTCTCTACTACCTTTTCCATAATCTTTTTCCTTACTTCCTTTTCTTTTTCTTCAATTTCCCTTCCTTCTACAATTTATATTTCTTCTTTTTCTATTCTTTCTTTTTCTATTTTCTCCTTCAACGTATGTTGATCCTTCTTGGCTTGTCTTGGTGTAATAAATTTCAACTTCATTTCATGTCCCTCACGCCTCAAATAAAGGGAACGTTCATCAAGATTGAGCGTTTTAAAATGAAGTCATACCCATCTCAAAAGAAGATGACAAGAGTTCTTCTTTCACACATTGTCTTGTACTGAATTTGATCCTTGCTTGATTCGGATGAAAGCCTGTTCGTAACTTGAGTTTCTCCGTCAATCTTTGGCTTACAACATTGTTGTCGCTTTCCTAAACGAATGCAGCTAAACATGGGTGGCCTTCGATTAAACACCATGTTCTCTACTACCTTTTCCATAATCTTTTTCTTTACTTCCTTTTCTTTTTCTTCAATTTTTCCTTCCACAATTTATATTTGTTCTTTTTCTATTCTTTCTTTTTCTATTTTCTCCTTCAACGTATGTTGATCCTTCTTGGCTTGTCTTGGTGTCATGAATTTCAAATTCATTTCATGTCCCTCATGCCTCAAATAAAGGGAACATTCATCAAGATTGAGCATTTTAAAATGAAGCCATGCCCATCTCAAAAGAAGATGACAAGAGTTCTTCTTTAATACATTGTCATGTACTGAATTTGATCCTTGCTTGATTCGGATGAAAGCTTGTTGGTAACTTGAGTTTCTCCACCAATCTTTGGCTTACAACATTGTTGTCGCTTTCGTAAACGAATGCAACTAAACATGGGTACCTTTTGGTTAAACACCTTGTTCTCTACTACCTTTTCCATAATCTTTTTCCTTACTTCCTTTTCTTTTTCTTCAATTTCCCTTCCTTCTACAATTTATATTTCTTCTTTTTCTATTCTTTCTTTTTCTATTTTCTCCTTCAACGTATGTTGATCCTTCTTGGCTTGTCTTGGTGTAATAAATTTCAACTTCATTTCATGTCCCTCATGCCTCAAATAAAGGGAACGTTCATCAAGATTGAGCATTGTAAAATGAACCCATCCCCATCTCAAAAGAAGATGACAAGAGTTCGTGGGAGGAATATCACATAATTCTTCTTTCACACATTATCTTGTACTGAATTTGATCCTTGCTTGATTCGGATGAAAGCTTGTTGGTAACTTGAGTTTCTCCACCAATCTTTGGCTTACAACATTGATGTCGCTTTCGTAAACGAATGCAACTAAACATGGGTGGCTTTCGATTAAACACCTTGTTCTCTACTACCTTTTCCATAATCTTTTTCTTTACTTCCTTTTCTTTTTCTTCAATTTCCCTTCCTTCTACAATTTATATTTCTTCTTTTTATATTCTTTCTTTTTCTATTTTCTCCTTCAACGTATGCTGATCCTTCTTGGCTTGTCTTGGTGTCATGAACTTCAAATTCATTTCATGTCCCTCATGCCTCAAATAAAGGGAACATTCATCAAGATTGAGCGTGTTAAAATGAAGCCATGCCCATCTCAAAAGAAGATGACAAGAGTTCTTCTTTCACACATTGTCATGTACTGAATTTGATCCTTGCTTGATTCAGATGAAAGCTTGTTGGTAACTTGAGTTTCTCCACCAATCTTTGGCTTACAACATTGATGTCGCTTTCGTAAATGAATGCAACTAAACATGGGTGGCTTTCGATTAAACACCTTGTTCTCTACTACCTTTTCCATAATCTTTTTCTTTACTTCCTTTTCTTTTTCTTCAATTTCCCTTCCTTCTACAATTTATATTTCTTCTTTTTCTATTCTTTCTTTTTCTATTTTCTCCTTCAACGTATGTTGATCCTTCTTGGCTTGTCTTGGTGTCATGAATTTCAAATTCATTTCATGTCCCTCATGCCTCAAATAAAGGGAACATTCATCAAGATTGAGCGTGTTAAAATGAAGCCATGCCCATCTCAAAAGAAGATGACAAGAGTTCTTCTTTAATACATTGTCATGTACTGAATTTGATCATTGCTTGATTCGGATGAAAGCTTGTTGGTAACTTGAGTTTCTCCGCCAATCTTTGGCTTACAACATTGTTGTCGCTTTCCTAAACGAATGCAACTAAACATGGGTGGCCTTCGATTAAACACCTTGTTCTCTACTACCTTTTCCATAATCTTTTGCTTTACTTCCTTTTCTTTTTCTTCAATTTGCCTTCCTTCTGCAGTTTATTTTTCTTCTTTTTCTATTCTTTCTTTTTCTATTTTCTCCTTCAACGTATGTTGATCCTTCTTGGCTTGTCTTGGTGTCATAAATTTCAACTTCATTTCATGTCCCTCATGCCTCAAATAAAGGGAACGTTCATCAAGATTGAGCATTGTAAAATGAACCCATGCCCATCTCAAAAGAAGATGACAAGAGTTCGTGGGAGGAATATCACATAATTCTTCTTTCACACATTGTCTTGTACTGAATTTGATCCTTGCTTGATTCGGATGAAAGCTTGTTGGTAACTTGAGTTTCTCCACCAATCTTTGGCTTACAACATTGATGTCGCTTTCGTAAACGAATGCAACTAAACATGGGTGGCTTTCGATTAAACACCTTGTTCTCTACTACCTTTTTCATAATCTTTTTCTTTACTTCCTTTTCTTTTTCTTCAATTTCCCTTCCTTCTGCAGTTTATTTTTCTTCTTTTTCTACTCTTTCTTTTTCTATTTTCTCCTTCAACGTATGTTGATCCTTCTTGGCTTGTCTTGGTGTCATAAATTTCAACTTCATTTCATGTCCCTCATGCCTCAAATAAAGGGAACGTTCATCAAGATTGAGCATTGTAAAATGAACCCATGCCCATCTCAAAAGAAGATGACAAGAGTTCGTGGGAGGAATATCACATAATTCTTCTTTCACACATTGTCTTGTACTGAATTTGATCCTTGCTTGATTCGGATGAAAGCTTGTTGGTAACTTGAGTTTCTCCACCAATCTTTGGCTTACAACATTGTTGTCGCTTTCGTAAACGAATGCAACTAAACATGGGTACCTTTTGGTTAAACACCTTGTTCTCTACTACCTTTTCCATAATCTTTTTCTTTACTTCCTTTTCTTTTTCTTCAATTTCCCATCCTTCTACAATTTATATTTCTTCTTTTTATATTCTTTCTTTTTCTATTTTCTCCTTCAACGTATGCTGATCCTTCTTGGCTTGTCTTGGTGTCATGAACTTCAAATTCATTTCATGTCCCTCATGCCTCAAATAAAGGGAACATTCATCAAGATTGAGCGTGTTAAAATGAAGCCATGCCCATCTCAAAAGAAGATGACAAGAGTTCTTCTTTCACACATTGTCATGTACTGAATTTGATCCTTGCTTGATTCAGATGAAAGCTTGTTGGTAACTTGAGTTTCTCCACCAATCTTTGGCTTACAACATTGATGTCGCTTTCGTAAATGAATGCAACTAAACATGGGTGGCTTTCGATTAAACACCTTGTTCTCTACTACCTTTTCCATAATCTTTTTCTTTACTTCCTTTTCTTTTTCTTCAATTTCCCTTCCTTCTACAATTTTTATTTCTTCTTTTTCTATTCTTTCTTTTTCTATTTTCTCCTTCAACGTATGTTGATCCTTCTTGGCTTGTCTTGGTGTCATGAATTTCAAATTCATTTTATGTCCCTCATGCCTCAAATAAAGGGAACATTCATCAAGATTGAGCGTGTTAAAATGAAGCCATACCCATCTCAAAAGAAGATGACAAGAGTTCTTCTTTAATACATTGTCATGTACTGAATTTGATCATTGCTTGATTCGGATGAAAGCTTGTTGGTAACTTGAGTTTCTCCGCCAATCTTTGGCTTACAACATTGTTGTCGCTTTCCTAAACGAATGCAACTAAACATGGGTGGCCTTCGATTAAACACCTTGTTCTCTACTACCTTTTCCATAATCTTTTGCTTTACTTCCTTTTCTTTTTCTTCAATTTGCCTTCCTTCTGCAGTTTATTTTTCTTCTTTTTCTATTCTTTCTTTTTCTATTTTCTCCTTCAACGTATGTTGATCCTTCTTGGCTTGTCTTGGTGTCATAAATTTCAACTTCATTTCATGTCCCTCATGCCTCAAATAAAGGGAACGTTCATCAAGATTGAGCATTGTAAAATGAACCCATGCCCATCTCAAAAGAAGATGACAAGAGTTCGTGGGAGGAATATCACATAATTCTTCTTTCACACATTGTCTTGTACCGAATTTGATCCTTGCTTGATTCGGATGAAAGCTTGTTGGTAACTTGAGTTTCTCCACCAATCTTTGGCTTACAACATTGATGTCGCTTTCGTAAACGAATGCAACTAAACATGGGTGGCTTTCGATTAAACACCTTGTTCTCTACTACCTTTTTCATAATCTTTTTCTTTACTTCCTTTTCTTTTTCTTCAATTTCCCTTCCTTCTGCAGTTTATTTTTCTTCTTTTTCTACTCTTTCTTTTTCTATTTTCTCCTTCAACGTATGTTGATCCTTCTTGGCTTGTCTTGGTGTCATAAATTTCAACTTCATTTCATGTCCCTCATGCCTCAAATAAAGGGAACGTTCATCAAGATTGAGCATTGTAAAATGAACCCATGCCCATCTCAAAAGAAGATGACAAGAGTTCGTGGGAGGAATATCACATAATTCTTCTTTCACACATTGTCTTGTACTGAATTTGATCCTTGCTTGATTCGGATGAAAGCTTGTTGGTAACTTGAGTTTCTCCACCAATCTTTGGCTTACAACATTGTTGTCGCTTTCGTAAACGAATGCAACTAAACATGGGTACCTTTTGGTTAAACACCTTGTTCTCTACTACCTTTTCCATAATCTTTTTCTTTACTTCCTTTTCTTTTTCTTCAATTTCCCATCCTTCTACAATTTATATTTCTTCTTTTTATATTCTTTCTTTTTCTATTTTCTCCTTCAACGTATGCTGATCCTTCTTGGCTTGTCTTGGTGTCATGAACTTCAAATTCATTTCATGTCCCTCATGCCTCAAATAAAGGGAACATTCATCAAGATTGAGCGTGTTAAAATGAAGCCATGCCCATCTCAAAAGAAGATGACAAGAGTTCTTCTTTCACACATTGTCATGTACTGAATTTGATCCTTGCTTGATTCAGATGAAAGCTTGTTGGTAACTTGAGTTTCTCCACCAATCTTTGGCTTACAACATTGATGTCGCTTTCGTAAATGAATGCAACTAAACATGGGTGACTTTCGATTAAACACCTTGTTCTCTACTACCTTTTCCATAATCTTTTTCTTTACTTCCTTTTCTTTTTCTTCAATTTCCCTTCCTTCTACAATTTATATTTCTTCTTTTTCTATTCTTTCTTTTTCTATTTTCTCCTTCAACGTATGTTGATCCTTCTTGGCTTGTCTTGGTGTAATAAATTTCAACTTCATTTCATGTCCCTCAGGCCTCAAATAAAGGGACCATTCATCAAGATGGAGCGTTTTAAAATAAAGCCATGCCCATCTCAAAAGAAGATGACAAGAGTTCAAGGGAGCAATATCACATAATACTTCTTTCACACATTGTCATGTACTGAATTTGATCCTTGCTTGATTCGGATGAAAGCTTGTTGGTAACTTGAGTTTCTCCACCAATCTTTGGCTTACAACATTGTTGTCGCTTTTGTAAACGAATGCAACTAAACATGGGTGGCTTTCGATTAAACACCTGTTCTCTACTACCTTTTCCATAATCTTTTTCTTTACTTCCTTTTCTTTTTCTTCAATTTCCCATCCTTCTACAATTTATATTTCTTCTTTTTATATTCTTTCTTTTTCTATTTTCTCCTTCAACGTATGCTGATCCTTCTTGGCTTGTCTTGGTGTCATGAACTTCAAATTCATTTCATGTCCCTCATGCCTCAAATAAAGGGAACATTCATCAAGATTGAGCGTGTTAAAATGAAGCCATGCCCATCTCAAAAGAAGATGACAAGAGTTCTTCTTTCACACATTGTCATGTACTGAATTTGATCCTTGCTTGATTCAGATGAAAGCTTGTTGGTAACTTGAGTTTCTCCACCAATCTTTGGCTTACAACATTGATGTCGCTTTCGTAAATGAATGCAACTAAACATGGGTGACTTTCGATTAAACACCTTGTTCTCTACTACCTTTTCCATAATCTTTTTCTTTACTTCCTTTTCTTTTTCTTCAATTTCCCTTCCTTCTACAATTTATATTTCTTCTTTTTCTATTCTTTCTTTTTCTATTTTCTCCTTCAACGTATGTTGATCCTTCTTGGCTTGTCTTGGTGTAATAAATTTCAACTTCATTTCATGTCCCTCAGGCCTCAAATAAAGGGACCATTCATCAAGATGGAGCGTTTTAAAATAAAGCCATGCCCATCTCAAAAGAAGATGACAAGAGTTCAAGGGAGCAATATCACATAATACTTCTTTCACACATTGTCATGTACTGAATTTGATCCTTGCTTGATTCGGATGAAAGCTTGTTGGTAACTTGAGTTTCTCCACCAATCTTTGGCTTACAACATTGTTGTCGCTTTCCTAAACGAATGCAACTAAACATGGGTGGCTTTCGATTAAACACCTGTTCTCTACTACCTTTTCCATAATCTTTTTCTTTACTTCCTTTTCTTTTTCTTCAATTTCCATTCCTTGTGCAGTTTATTTTTCTTCTTTTTCTATTCTTTCTTTTTCTATTTTCTCGTTCAACGTATGTTGATCCTTCTTGGCTTGTCTTGGTGTCATAAATTTCAACTTCATTTTGTGTCCCTCATGCCTCAAATAAAGGGAACGTTCATCAAGATTGAGCATTGTAAAATGAACCCATGCCCATCTCAAAAGAAGATGACAAGAGTTCGTGGTAGGAATATCAGATAATACTTCTTTCACACATTGTCCTTAACTGAATTTGATCCTTGCGTGATTCGGATCAAAGCTTGTTGGTAACTTGAGTTTGTCTACCAATCTTTTGCTTACAACATTGTTGTCGCTTTCCTAAACGAATGCAGCTAAACATGGGTGGCTTTCGATTAAACACCTTGTTCTCTACTACCTTTCCCATAATCTTTTTGTTTACTTCCTTTTCTTTTTCTTCAATTTCCCTTCCTTCTGCAGTTTATTTTTCTTCTTTTTCTATTTTCTCCTTCAACGTATGTTGATCCTTCTTGGCTTGTTTTGGTGTCATAAATTTCAACTTCATTTCATTTCCCTCATGCCTCAAATAAAGGGAACATTCATCAAGATTGAGCATTGTAAAATGAACCCATGCCCATCTCAAAAGAAGATGAGAAGAGTTCGTGGGAGGAATATCACATAATACTCCTTTCACACATTGTCCTGTACTGAATTTGATCCTTGCTTCATTCGGATGAAAGCTTGTTGGTAACCTGAGTTTCTCCACCATTCTTTGGCTTACAACATTGTTGTCGCTTTCGTAAACGAATGCAACTAAACATGGGTGGCTTTCAATTAAACACCTTGTTCTCTACTACCTTTCCCATAATCTTTTTATTTACTTCCTTTTCTTTTTCTTCAATTTCCCTTCCTTCTGCAGTTTATTTTTCTTCTTTTTCTATTCTTTCTTTTTCTATTTTCTCCTTCAACATATGTTGATCCTTCTTGGCTTGTCTTGGTGTCATAAATTTCAACTTCATTTCATGTCCCTCATGCCTCAAATAAAGGGAACGTTCATCAAGATTGAGCATTGTAAAATGAACCCATGCCCATCTCAAAAGAAGATGACAAGAGTTCGTGGGAGGAATATCACATAATACTTCTTTCACACATTGTCCTGTACTGAATTTGATCCTTGCTTGATTCAGATGAAAGCTTGTTGGTAACTTGAGTTTCTTCACCAATTTTTGGCTTACAACATTGTTGTCGCTTTCGTAAACGAATGCAACTAAACATGGGTGACCTTCGATTAAACACCTTCTTCTCTATTACCTTTTTCATAATCTTTTTCTTTACTTCCTTTTCATTTTCTTCAATTTCCCTTCCTTCTGTAGTTTATTTTTCTTCTTTTTCAATCTTTCTCTTTCTACTTTCTCCTTCAACGTATGTTGCTCCTTCTTGGCTTGTCTTGGTGTAATAAATTTCAATTTCATTTCATGTCCCTCATTCCTCAAATAAAGGGAACGTTCATCAAGATTGAGTATTGTAAATTGAAGCCTTGTCCATCTCAAAAGAAGATGACAAGGGTTCGTCGGAGCAATATCAGATAATACTTCTTTCACACATTGTCATGTACTGAATTTGATCCTTGCTTGATTCGGATGAAAGCTTGTTGGTAACTTGAGTTTCTCTACCAATCTTTTGCTTACAACATTGTTGTCGCTTTCGTAAACGAATGCAACTAAACATGGGTGGCTTTCGATTAAACACCTTGTTCTCTACTACCTTTCCCATAATCTTTTTGTTTACTTCCTTTTCTTTTTCTTCAATTTCCCTTCCTTCTGCAGTTTATTTTTCTTCTTTTTCTATTTTCTCCTTCAACGTATGTTGATCCTTCTTGGCTTGTTTTGGTGTCATAAATTTCAACTTCATTTCATGTCCCTCGTGCCTCAAATAAAGGGAACGTTCATCAAGATTGAGCATTGTAAAATGAACCCATGCCCATCTCAAAAGAAGATGAGAAGAGTTCGTGGGAGGAATATCACATAATACTCCTTTCACACATTGTCCTGTACTGAATTTGATCCTTGCCTGATTCGGATGAAAGCTTGTTGGTAACCTGAGTTTCTCCACCAATCTTTGGCTTACAACATTGTTGTCGCTTTCGTAAATGAATGCAACTAAACATGGGTGGCTTTCAATTAAACACCTTGTTCTCTACTACCTTTCCCATAATCTTTTTCTTTACTTCCTTTTCTTTTTCTTCAATTTCCCTTCCTTCTGCAGTTTATTTTTCTTCTTTTTCTATTCTTTCTTTTTCTATTTTCTCCTTCAACATATGTTGATCCTTCTTGGCTTGTCTTGGTGTCATAAATTTCAACTTCATTTCATGTTCCTCACGCCTCAAATAAAGGGAACGTTCATCAAGATTGAGCATTGTAAAATGAACCCATGCCCATCTCAAAAGAAGATGACAAGAGTTCGTGGGAGGAATATCACATAATACTTCTTTCACACATTGTCCTGTGCTGAATTTGATCCTTGCTTGATTCGGATGAAAGCTTGTTGGTAACTTGAGTTTCTCCACCAATCTTTGGCTTACAACATTGTTGTCGCTTTCGTAAACGAATGCAACTAAACATGGGTGACCTTCGATTAAACACCTTGTTCTCTATTACCTTTTTCATAATCTTTTTCTTTACTTCCTTTTCATTTTCTTCAATTTCCCTTCCTTCTGCAGTGTATTTTTCTTCTTTTTCTATTCTTTCTTTTTCTATTTTCTCCTTCAACATATGTTGATCCTTCTTGGCTTGTCTTGGTGTCATAAATTTCAACTTCATTTCATGTCCCTCAGGCCTCAAATAAAGGGAACGTTCATCAAGATTGAGCATTGTAAAATGAACCCATGCCCATCTCAAAAGAAGATGACAAGAGTTCGTGGGAGGAATATCACATAATACTTCTTTCACACATTGTCCTGTGCTGAATTTGATCCTTGCTTGATTCGGATGAAAGCTTGTTGGTAACTTGAGTTTCTCCACCAATCTTTGGCTTACAACATTGTTGTCGCTTTCGTAAACGAATGCAACTAAACATGGGTGACCTTCGATTAAACACCTTGTTCTCTATTACCTTTTTCATAATCTTTTTCTTTACTTCCTTTTCATTTTCTTCAATTTCCCTTCCTTCTGTAGTTTATTTTTCTTCTTTTTCAATCTTTCTTTTTCTACTTTCTCCTTCAACGTATGTTGCTCCTTCTTGGCTTGTCTTGGTGTAATAAATTTCAACTTCATTTCATGTCCCTCATTCCTCAAATAAAGGGAACGTCCATCAAGATTGAGCGTTTTAAAATGAAGCCATGCCCATCTCAAAAGAAGATGACAAGAGTTTGTGGGAGCAATATCACATAATACTTCTTTCACACATTGTCCTGTACTGAATTTGATCCTTGCTTGATTCGGATGAAAGCTTGTTGGTAACTTGAGTTTCTCCACCATTCTTTGGCTTACAACATTGTTGTCGCTTTCGTTAATGAATGCAACTAAACATGGGTGGCTTTCGATTAAACACCTTGTTCTCTACTACCTTTTCCATAATCTTTTTCTTTACTTCCTTTTCTTTTTCTTCAATTTCCCTTCCTTCTGCAGTTTATTTTTCTTCTTTTTCTATTCTTTCTTTTTCTATTTTCTCGTTCAACGTATGTTGATCCTTCTTGGCTTGTCTTGGTGTCATAAATTTCAACTTCATTTCGTGTCCCTCATGCCTCAAATAAAGGGAACGTTCATGAAGATTGAGCGTTTTAAAATAAAGCCGTGCCCATCTCAAAAGAAGATGACAAGAGTTCAAGGGAGCAATATCACATAATACTTCTTTCACACATTGTCATGTACTGAATTTGATCCTTGCTTGATTCGGATGAAAGCTTGTTGGTAACTTGAGTTTCTCCACCAATCTTTGGCTTACAACATTGTTGTCGCTTTCCTAAACGAATGCAACTAAACATGGGTGGCTTTCGATTAAACACCTGTTCTCTACTACCTTTTCCATAATCTTTTTCTTTACTTCCTTTTCTTTTTCTTCAATTTCCATTCCTTGTGCAGTTTATTTTTCTTCTTTTTCTATTCTTTCTTTTTCTATTTTCTCGTTCAACGTATGTTGATCCTTCTTGGCTTGTCTTGGTGTCATAAATTTCAACTTCATTTTGTGTCCCTCATGCCTCAAATAAAGGGAACGTTCATCAAGATTGAGCATTGTAAAATGAACCCATGCCCATCTCAAAAGAAGATGACAAGAGTTCGTGGTAGGAATATCAGATAATACTTCTTTCACACATTGTCCTTAACTGAATTTGATCCTTGCGTGATTCGGATCAAAGCTTGTTGGTAACTTGAGTTTGTCTACCAATCTTTTGCTTACAACATTGTTGTCGCTTTCCTAAACGAATGCAACTAAACATGGGTGGCTTTCGATTAAACACCTTGTTCTCTACTACCTTTCCCATAATCTTTTTGTTTACTTCCTTTTCTTTTTCTTCAATTTCCCTTCCTTCTGCAGTTTATTTTTCTTCTTTTTCTATTTTCTCCTTCAACGTATGTTGGTCCTTCTTGGCTTGTTTTGGTGTCATAAATTTCAACTTCATTTCATGTCCCTCATGCCTCAAATAAAGGGAACGTTCATCAAGATTGAGCATTGTAAAATGAACCCATGCCCATCTCAAAAGAAGATGACAAGAGTTCGTGGGAGGAATATCACATAATACTTCTTTCACACATTGTCCTGTACTGAATTTGATCCTTGCTTGATTCAGATGAAAGCTTGTTGGTAACTTGAGTTTCTTCACCAATTTTTGGCTTACAACATTGTTGTCGCTTTCGTAAACGAATGCAACTAAACATGGGTGACCTTCGATTCAACACCTTGTTCTCTATTACCTTTTTCATAATCTTTTTCTTTACTTCCTTTTCATTTTCTTCAATTTCCCTTCCTTCTGTAGTTTATTTTTCTTCTTTTTCAATCTTTCTCTTTCTACTTTCTCCTTCAACGTATGTTGCTCCTTCTTGGCTTGTCTTGGTGTTATAAATTTCAACTTCATTTCATGTCCCTCATTCCTCAAATAAAGGGAACGTTCATCAAGATTGAGTATTGTAAATTGAAGCCTTGTCCATCTCAAAAGAAGATGACAAGGGTTCGTCGGAGCAATATCAGATAATACTTCTTTCACACATTGTCATGTACTGAATTTGATCCTTGCTTGATTCGGATGAAAGCTTGTTGGTAACTTGAGTTTCTCTACCAATCTTTTGCTTACAACATTGTTGTCGCTTTCGTAAACGAATGCAACTAAACATGGGTGGCTTTCGATTAAACACCTTGTTCTCTACTACCTTTCCCATAATCTTTTTGTTTACTTCCTTTTCTTTTTCTTCAATTTCCCTTCCTTCTGCAGTTTATTTTTCTTCTTTTTCTATTTTCTCCTTCAACGTATGTTGATCCTTCTTGGCTTGTTTTGGTGTCATAAATTTCAACTTCATTTCATGTCCCTCGTGCCTCAAATAAAGGGAACGTTCATCAAGATTGAGCATTGTAAAATGAACCCATGCCCATCTCAAAAGAAGATGAGAAGAGTTCGTGGGAGGAATATCACATAATACTCCTTTCACACATTGTCCTGTACTGAATTTGATCCTTGCCTGATTCGGATGAAAGCTTGTTGGTAACCTGAGTTTCTCCACCAATCTTTGGCTTACAACATTGTTGTCGCTTTCGTAAATGAATGCAACTAAACATGGGTGGCTTTCAATTAAACACCTTGTTCTCTACTACCTTTCCCATAATCTTTTTCTTTACTTCCTTTTCTTTTTCTTCAATTTCCCTTCCTTCTGCAGTTTATTTTTCTTCTTTTTCTATTCTTTCTTTTTCTATTTTCTCCTTCAACATATGTTGATCCTTCTTGGCTTGTCTTGGTGTCATAAATTTCAACTTCATTTCATGTCCCTCACGCCTCAAATAAAGGGAACGTTCATCAAGATTGAGCATTGTAAAATGAACCCATGCCCATCTCAAAAGAAGATGACAAGAGTTCGTGGGAGGAATATCACATAATACTTCTTTCACACATTGTCCTGTGCTGAATTTGATCCTTGCTTGATTCGGATGAAAGCTTGTTGGTAACTTGAGTTTCTCCACCAATCTTTGGCTTACAACATTGTTGTCGCTTTCGTAAACGAATGCAACTAAACATGGGTGACCTTCGATTAAACACCTTGTTCTCTATTACCTTTTTCATAATCTTTTTCTTTACTTCCTTTTCATTTTCTTCAATTTCCTTTCCTTCTGTAGTTTATTTTTCTTCTTTTTCAATCTTTCTTTTTCTACTTTCTCCTTCAACGTATGTTGCTCCTTCTTGGCTTGTCTTGGTGTAATAAATTTCAACTTCATTTCATGTCCCTCATTCCTCAAATAAAGGGAACGTTCATCAAGATTGAGTATTGTAAATTGAAGCCATGCCCATCTCAAAAGAAGATGACAAGGGTTCGTCGGAGCAATATCACATAATACTTCTTTCACACATTGTCATGTACTGAATTTGATCCTTGCTTGATTCGGATGAAAGCTTGTTGGTAACTTGAGTTTCTCCACCAATCTTTGGCTTACAACATTGTTGTCGCTTTCGTAAACGAATGCAACAAAACATGGGTGGCTTTCGATTAAACACCTTGTTCTCTACTACCTTTTCCATAATGTTTTTCTTTACTTCCTTTTCTTTTTCTTCAATTTCCTTTCCTTCTGCAGTTTATTTTTCATCTTTTTCTATTTTCTCCTTCAACGTATGTTGATCCTTCTTGGCTTGTCTTAGTGTCGTAAATTTCAACTTCATTTCATGTCCCTCATGCCTCAAATAAAGGGAACGTTCATCAAGATTGAGCATTGTAAAATGAACCCATGCCCATCTTAAAAGAAGATGACAAGAGTTCGTGGGAGGAGTATCACATAATACTTCTTTCACACATTGTCCTGTACTGAATTTGATCCTTGCTTGATTCAGATGAAAGCTTGTTGGTAACTTGAGTTTCTCCACCAATCTTTGGCTTACAACATTGTTGTCGCTTTCGTAAACGAATGCAACTAAACATGGGTGACCTTCGATTAAACACCTTGTTCTCTATTACCTTTTTCATAATCTTTTTCTTTACTTCCTTTTCATTTTCTTCAATTTCCCTTCCTTCTGTAGTTTATTTTTCTTCTTTTTCAATCTTTCTTTTTCTACTTTCTCCTTCAACGTATGTTGCTCCTTCTTGGCTTGTCTTGGTGTAATAAATTTGAACTTCATTTCATGTTCCTCATTCCTCAAATAAAGGGAACGTTCATCAAGATTGAGTATTGTAAATTGAAGCCATGCCCATCTCAAAAGAAGATGACAAGGGTTCGTCAGAGCAATATCAGATAATACTTCTTTCACACATTGTCATGTACTGAATTTGATCCTTGCTTGATTCGGATGAAAGCTTGTTGGTAACTTGAGTTTCTCCACCAATCTTTGGCTTACAACATTGTTGTCGCTTTCGTAAACGAATGCAACTAAACATGGGTGACCTTCGATTAAACACCTTGTTCTCTATTACCTTTTTCATAATCTTTTTCTTTACTTCCTTTTCATTTTCTTCAATTTCCCTTCCTTCTGTAGTTTATTTTTCTTCTTTTTCAATATTTCTTTTTCTACTTTCTCCTTCAACGTATGTTGCTCCTTCTTGGCTTGTCTTGGTGTATTAAATTTCAACTTCATTTCATGTCCCTCATTCCTCAAATAAAGGGAACGTTCATCAGGATTGAGTATTGTAAATTGAAGCCATGCCCATCTCAAAAGAAGATGACAAGGGTTCGTCGGAGCAATATCACATAATACTTCTTTCACACATTGTCATGTACTGAATTTGATCCTTGCTTGATTCGGATGTAAGCATGTTGGTAACTTGAGTTTCTCAACCAATCTTTGGCTTACAACATTGTTGTCGCTTTCGTAAACAAATGCAACTAAACATGGGTGGCTTTCGATTAAACACCTTGTTCTCTACTACCTTTTGCATAATCTTTTTCTTTACTTCCCTTTCTTTTTCTTCAATTTCCCTTCCTTCTACAGTTTATATTTATTCTTTTTCTAATTTCTCCTTCAACGTATGTTGATCCTTCTTGGCTTGTCTTGGTGTCATAAATTTCAACTTCATTTCATGTCCATCATGCCTCAAAAAAAGGGAACGTTCATCAAGATTGAGCGTTTTAAAATGAACTCATGCCCATCTCAAAAGAAGATGACAAGAGTTCAAGGGAGCAATATCACATAATACTTCTTTCACACATTGTCATGTACTGAATTTGATCCTTGCTTGATTCGGATGTAAGCTTGTTGGTAACTTGAGTTTCTCCACCAATCTTTGGCTTACAACATTGTTGTCGCTTTCGTAAACGAATGCAACTAAACATGGGTGACCTTCGATTAAACACCTTGTTCTCTACTACCTTTTGCATAATCTTTTTCTTTACTTCCCTTTCTTTTTCTTCAATTTCCCTTCCTTCTACAGTTTATATTTATTCTTTTTCTAATTTCTCGTTCAACGTATGTTGATCCTTCTTGGCTTGTCTTGGTGTCATAAATTTCAACTTCATTTCATGTCCATCATGCCTCAAATAAAGGGAATGTTCATCAAGATTGAGCGTTTTAAAATGAACTCATGCCCATCTCAAAAGAAGATGACAAGAGTTCAAGGGAGCAATATCACATAATACTTCTTTCACACATTGTCATCTACTGAATTTGATCCTTGCCTGATTCGGATGAAAGCTTGTTCGTAACATGAGTTTCTCCACCAAGCTTTGGCTTAGAACATTGTTGTCGCTTTCGTAAACGAATGCAACTAAACATGGGTGGCCTTCGATTAAACACCTTGTTCTCTACTACCTTTTCTATAATCTTTTTCTTTACTTCCTTTTCTTTTTCTTCAATTTTCCTTCCTTCTACAATTTATATTTCTTCTTTTTCTATTCTTTCTTTTTCTATTTTCTCCTTCAACGTATGTTGATCCTTCTTGGCTTGTCTTGGTGTCATGAATTTCAGATTCATTTCGTGTCCCTCATGCCTCAAATAAAGGGAACATTCATCAAGATTGAGCATTTTAAAATGAAGCTATGCCCATCTCAAAAGAAGATGACAAGAGTTCTTCTTGCACACATTGTCTTGTCCTGAATTTGATCCTTGCCTGATTCGGATGAAAGCTTGTTGGTAACATGAGTTTCTCCAGCAATCTTTGGCGTACAACATTGTTGTCGCTTTCGTAAACGAATGCAACTAAACATGGTTGGCTTTCGATTAAACACCTTGTTCTCTACTACCTTTTCCATAACGTTTTTGTTTACTTCCTTTTCATTTTCTTCAATTTCCCTTCCTTCTGCAGTTTATTTTTCATCTTTTTCTATTTTCTCCTTCAACGTATATTGATCCTTCTTGCGTTGTCTTGGTGTCGTAAATTTCAACTTCATTTCATGTACCTCATGCCTCAAATAAAGGGAATGTTCATCAAGATTGAGCGTTTTAAAATGAACCCATGCCCATCTCAAAAGAAGATGACAAGAGTTCGTGCGACCAATATCAAATAATACTTCTTTCACACATTGTCTTGTACTGAATTTGATCCTTGCTTGATTCGGATGAAAGCTTGTTGGTAACTTGAGTTTCTCCACCAATCTTTGGCTTACAACATTGTTATCGCTTTCGTAAACGAATGCAACTAAACATGGGACGCTTTCGATTAAACACCTTGTTCTTTACTACCTTTTCCATAATCTTTTTCTTTACATCTTTTTCTTTTTCTTCAATTTCCCTTCCTTCTACAGTTTATATTTATTCTTTTTCTATTCTTTCTTTTTCTATTTTCTCCTTCAATGTATGTTGATCCTTCTTGGCTTGTCTTGCTGTCATAAAGATTGACAAGAGTTCGTGGGAGCAATATCAAATAATACTTCTTTCACACATTGTCTTGTACTGAATTTGATCATTGCTTGATTCGGATGAAAGCTTGTTGGTAAGTTGAGTTTCTCCACCAATCTTTGGCTTACAACATTGTTGTCGCTTTCGTAAACGAATGCAACTAAACATGGGTGGATTTCGATTAAACACCTTGTTCTTTACTACCTTTTCCATAATCTTTTTCTTTACTTCTTTTTCTTTTTCTTCAATTTCCCTTCCTTCTACAGTTTATATTTATTCTTTTTCTATTCTTTCTTTTTCTATTTTCTCCTGCAATGTATGTTGATCCTTCTTGGCTTGTCTTGGTGTCATAAAGATTGACAAGAGTTCGTGGGAGCAATATCAAATAATACTTCTTTCACACATTGTCTTGTACTGAATTTGATCATTGCTTGATTCGGATGAAAGCTTGTTGGTAACTTGAGTTTCCTCACCAATCTTTGGCTTACAACATTGTTGTCGCTTTCGTAAACGAATGCAACTAAACATGGGTGGCTTTCCATTAAACACCTTGTTCTTTACTACCTTTTCCATAATCTTTTTCTTTACTTCTTTTTCTTTTTCTTCAATTTCCCTTCCTTCTACAGTTTATATTTATTCTTTTTCTATTCTTTCTTTTTCTATCTTCTCCTTCAATGTATGTTGATCCTTCTTGGCTTGTCTTGGTGTCATAAATTTCAACTTCATTTCATGTCCATGATGCCTCAAATAAAGGGAACGTTCATCAAGATTGAGCGTTTTAAAATGAATCCATGCCCATCTCAAAAGAAGATGACACGAGTTCAAGGGAGCAATATCACATAATACTTCTTTCACACATTGTCATGTACTGCATTTGATCCTTGCTTGATTCGGATGTAAGCATGTTGGCAACTTGAGTTTCTCAACCAATCTTTGGCTTACAACATTGTTGTCGCTTTCGTAAAAAAATGCAACTAAACATGGGTGGCTTTCGATTAAACATCTTGTTCTCTACTACCTTTTGCATAATCTTTTTCTTTACTTCCCTTTCTTTTTCTTCAATTTCCCTTCCTTCTACAGTTTATATTTATTCTTTTTCTAATTTCTCCTTCAACGTATGTTGATCCTTCTTGGCTTGTCTTGGTGTCATAAATTTCAACTTCATTTCATGTCCATCATGCCTCAAATAAAGGGAATGTTCATCAAGATTGAGCGTTTTAAAATGAACTCATGCCCATCTCAAAAGAAGATGACAAGAGTTCAAGGGAGCAATATCACATAATACTTCTTTCACACATTGTCATGTACTGAATTTGATCCTTGCCTGATTCGGATGAAAGCTTGTTGGTAACATGAGTTTCTCCACCAATCTTTGGCTTACAACATTGTTGTCGCTTTCGTAAACGAATGCAACTAAACATGGTTGGCTTTCGATTAAACACCTTGTTCTCTACTACCTTTTCCATAATGTTTTTGTTTACTTCCTTTTCTTTTTCTTCAATTTCCCTTCCTTCTGCAGTTTATTTTTCATCTTTTTCTATTTTCTCCTTCAACGTATATTGATCCTTCTTGCGTTGTCTTGGTGTCGTAAATTTCAACTTCATTTCATGTACCTCATGCCTCAAATAAAGGGAATGTTCATCAAGATTGAGCGTTTTAAAATGAACCCATGCCCATCTCAAAAGAAGATCACAAGAGTTTGTGGGACCAATATCAAATAATACTTCTTTCACACATTGTCTTGTACTGAATTTGATCCTTGCTTGATTCGGATGAAAGCTTGTTGGTAACTTGAGTTTCTCCACCAATCTTTGGCTTACAACATTGTTGTCGCTTTCGTAAACGAATGCAACTAAACATGGGACGCTTTCGATTAAACACCTTGTTCTTTACTACCTTTTCCATAATCTTTTTCTTTACTTCTTTTTCTTTTTCTTCAATTTCCCTTCCATCTACAGTTTATATTTATTCTTTTTCTATTCTTTCTTTTTCTATTTTCTCCTTCAATGTATGTTGATCCTTCTTGGCTTGTCTTGCTGTCATAAAGATTAACAAGAGTTCGTGGGAGCAATATCAAATAATACTTCTTTCACACATTGTCTTGTACTGAATTTGATCATTGCTTGATTCGGATGAAAGCTTGTTGGTAAGTTGAGTTTCTCCACCAATCTTTGGCTTACAACATTGTTGTCGCTTTCGTAAACGAATGCAACTAAACATGGGTGGATTTCGATTAAACACCTTGTTCTTTACTACCTTTTCCATAATCTTTTTCTTTACTTCTTTTTCTTTTTCTTCAATTTCCCTTCCTTCTACAGTTTATATTTATTCTTTTTCTATTCTTTCTTTTTCTATTTTCTCCTTCAATGTATGTTGATCCTTCTTGGCTTGTCTTGGTGTCATAAAGATTGACAAGAGTTCGTGGGAGCAATATCAAATAATACTTCTTTCACACATTGTCTTGTACTGAATTTGATCGTTGCTTGATTCGGATGAAAGCTTGTTGGTAAGTTGAGTTTCTCCACCAATCTTTGGCTTACAACATTGTTGTCGCTTTCGTAAACGAATGCAACTAAACATGGGTGGCTTTCGATTAAACACCTTGTTCTTTACTACCTTTTCCATAATCTTTTTCTTTACTTCTTTTTCTTTTTCTTCAATTTCCCTTCCTTCTACAATTTATATTTATTCTTTTTCTATTCTTTCTTTTTCTATCTTCTCCTTCAATGTATGTTGATCCTTCTTGGCTTGTCTTGGTGTCATAAATTTCAACTTCATTTCATGTCCATGATGCCTCAAATAAAGGGAACGTTCATTAAGATTGAGCGTTTTAAAATGAACCCATGCCCATCTAAAAAGAAGATGACAAGAGTTCAAGGGAGCAATATCACATAATACTTCTTTCACACATTGTCATGTACTGAATTTGATCCTTGCTTGATTCGGATGTAAGCTTGTTGGTAACTTGAGTTTCTCAACCAATCTTTGGCTTACAACATTGTTGTCGCTTTCGTAAACAAATGCAACTAAACATGGGTGGCTTTCGATTAAACACCTTGTTCTCTACTACCTTTTGCATAATCTTTTTCTTTACTTCCCTTTCTTTTTCTTCAATTTCCCTTCCTTCTACAGTTTATATTTATTCTTTTTCTAATTTCTCCTTCAACGTATGTTGATCCTTCTTGGCTTGTCTTGGTGTCATAAATTTCAACTTCATTTCATGTCCATCATGCCTCAAAAAAAGGGAACGTTCATCAAGATTGAGCGTTTTAAAATGAACACATGCCCATCGCAAAAGAAGATGACAAGAGTTCAAGGGAGCAATATCACATAATACTTCTTTCACAGATTGTCATGTACTGAATTTGATCCTTGCTTGATTCGGATGTAAGCTTGTTGGTAACTTGAGTTTCTCAACCAATCTTTGCCTTACAACATTGTTGTCGCTTTCGTAAACAAATGCAACTAAACATTGGTGGCTTTCGATTAAACACCTTGTTCTCTACTACCTTTTCCATAATGTTTTTCTTTACTTCCTTTTCTTTTTCTTCAATTTCCCTTCCTTCTGCAGTTTATTTTTCATCTTTTTCTATTTTCTCCTTCAACGTATATTGATCCTTCTTGCGTTGTCTTGGTGTCGTAAATTTCAACTTCATTTCATGTCCATGATGCCTCAAATAAAGGGAACGTTCATCAAGATTGAGCGTTTTAAAATGAACCCATGCCCATCTCAAAAGAAGATGACAAGAGTTCAAGGGAGCAATATCACATAATACTTCTTCCACACATTGTCATGTACTGAATTTGATCCTTGCTTGATTCGGATGTAAGCATGTTGGTAACTTGAGTTTCTCAACCAATCTTTGGCTTACAACATTGTTGTCGCTTTCGTAAACAAATGCAACTAAACATGGGTGGCTTTCGATTAAACACCTTGTTCTCTACTACCTTTTCCATAATCTTTTTCTTTACTTCCTTTTCTTTTTCTTCAATTTCCCTTCCTTCTACAGTTTATATTTATTCTTTTTCTATTCTTTTTTTTTTTCTATTTTCTCCTTCAACGTATGTTGATCCTTCTTGGCTTGTCTTGGTGTCATAAATTTCAACTTCATTTCATGTCCATCATGCCTCAAAAAAAGGGAACGTTCATCAAGATTGAGCGTTTTAAAATGAACTCATGCCCATCTCAAAAGAAGATGACAAGAGTTCAAGGGAGCAATATCACATAATACTTCTTTCACACATTGTCATGTACTGAATTTGATCCTTGCTTGATTCGGATGTAAGCTTGTTGGTAACTTGAGTTTCTCAACCAATCTTTGCCTTACAACATTGTTGTCGCTTTCATAAACAAATGCAACTAAACATGGGTGGCTTTCGATTAAACACCTTGTTCTCTACTAACTTTTCCATAATATTTTTCTTTACTTCCTTTTCTTTTTCTTCAATTTCCCTTCCTTCTGCACTTTATATTTCTTCTTTTTCTATTCTTTGTTTTTCTATTTTCTCCTTCAATGTATGTTGATCCTTCTTGGCTTGTCTTGGTGTCATGAATTAAAAATTCATTTCATGTCCCTCATGCCTCAAATAAAGGGAACATTCATCAAGATTGAGCGTTTTAAAATGAAGCCATGCCGATCTCAAAAGAAGATGACAAGACTTCTTCTTTCACACATTGTCTGATACTGAATTTGATCTTTGCTTGATTCGGATGAAAGCTTGTTGGTAACCTGAGTTTCTCAACCAATCTTTGGCTTACAACATTGTTTTCGTTTTCGTAAAGGAATGCAACTAAATATGGGTGGCTTTCGATTAAACACCTTGTTCTCTACTACCTTTTCCATTATCTTTTTCTTTACTTCCTTTTCTTTTTCTTCAATTTCCCTTCCTTCTACAGTTTATATTTATTCTTTTTCTATTCTTTCTTTTTCTATTTTCTCCTTCAACTTATGTTGATCCTTCTTGGCTTGTCTTGGTGTCATAAATTTCAACTTCATTTCATGTCCATCATGCCTCAAAAAAAGGGAACGTTCATCAAGATTGAGCGTTTTAAAATGAACCCATGCCCATCTCAAAAGAAGATGACAAGAGTTCAAGGGAGGAAGATCACATAATACTTCGTTCACACATTGTCATGTACTGAATTTGATCCTTGCTTGATTCGAATGTAAGCTTGTTGGTAACTTGAGTTTCTCAACCAATCTTTGGCTTACAACATTGTGTTCGCTTTCGTAAATAAATGCAACTAAACATGGGTGGCTTTCGATTAAACACCTTGTTCTCTACTACCTTTTGCATAATATTTTTCTTTACTTCCTTTTCTTTTTCTTCAATTTCCCTTCCTTCTGCACTTTATATTTCTTCTTTTTCTATTCTTTCTTTTTCTATTTTCTCCTTCAACGTATGTTGATCCTTCTTGGCTTGTCTTGGTGTCATGAATTTCAAATTCATTTCATGTCCCTCATGCCTCAAATAAAGGGAACATTCATCAGGATTGAGCGTTTTAAAATGAAGCCATGACCATCTCAAAAGAAGATGACAAGAGTTCTTCTTTCACACATTGTCTTGTACTGAATTTGATCCTTGCTTGATTCGGATGAAAGCTTTTTGGTAACTTGAGTTTCTCCACCAATCTTTGGCTTGTAACATTGTTGTCGCTTTCGTAAACGAATGCAACTAAACATGGGTGGCTTTCGATTAAACACCTTGTTCTCTACTACCTTTTCCATAATCTTTTTCTTTACTGGCTTTTATTTTTCTTCAATTTCCCTTCCTTCTACAGTTTATTTTTCTTCTTTTTCTATTCTCTCTTTTTCTATTTTGTCCTTCAACGTATGTTGATCCTTCTTGGCTTCTCTTTGTGTCATGAACTTCAAATTCATTTCATGTCCCTCATGCCTCAAATAAAGGGAACGTTCATCAAGATTGAGCGTTTTAAAATGAACCCATGCTCATCTCAAAAGAAGATGACAAGAGTTCAAGGGAGCAATATCACATAATACTTCTTTCACACATTGTCATGTACTGAATTTGATCCTTGCCTGATTCGGATGAAAGCTTGTTGGTAACATGAGTTTCTCCACCAATCTTTGGCTTACAACATTGTTGTCGCTTTCGTAAACGAATGCAACTAAACATGGTTGGCTTTCGATTAAACACCTTGTTCTCTACTACCTTTTCCATAATGTTTTTGTTTACTTCCTTTTCTTTTTCTTCAATTTCCCTTCCTTCTGCAGTTTATTTTTCATCTTTTTCTATTTTCTCCTTCAACGTATATTGATCCTTCTTGCGTTGTCTTGGTGTCGTAAATTTCAACTTTATTTCATGTACCTCATGCCTCAAATAAAGGGAATGTTCATCAAGATTGAGCGTTTTAAAATGAACCCATGCCCATCTCAAAAGAAGATGACAAGAGTTCGTGCGACCAATATCAAATAATACTTCTTTCACACATTGTCTTGTACTGAATTTGATCCTTGCTTGATTCGGATGAAAGCTTGTTGGTAACTTGAGTTTCTCCACCAATCTTTGGCTTACAACATTGTTGTCGCTTTCGTAAACGAATGCAACTAAACATGGGACGCTTTCGATTAAACACCTTGTTCTTTACTACCTTTTCCATAATCTTTTTCTTTACATCTTTTTCTTTTTCTTCAATTTCCCTTCCTTCTACAGTTTATATTTATTCTTTTTCTATTCTTTCTTTTTCTATTTTCTCCTTCAATGTATGTTGATCCTTCTTGGCTTGTCTTGCTGTCATAAAGATTGACAAGAGTTCGTGGGAGCAATATCAAATAATACTTCTTTCACACATTGTCTTGTACTGAATTTGATCATTGCTTGATTCGGATGAAAGCTTGTTGGTAAGTTGAGTTTCTCCACCAATCTTTGGCTTACAACATTGTTGTCGCTTTCGTAGACGAATGCAACTAAACATGGGTGGATTTCGATTAAACACCTTGTTCTTTACTACATTTTCCATAATCTTTTTCTTTACTTCTTTTTCTTTTTCTTCAATTTCCCTTCCTTCTACAGTTTATATTTATTCTTTTTCTATTCTTTCTTTTTCTATTTTCTCCTTCAATGTATGTTGATCCTTCTTGGCTTGTCTTGGTGTCATAAAGATTGACAAGAGTTCGTGGGAGCAATATCAAATAATACTTCTTTCACACATTGTCTTGTACTGAATTTGATCGTTGCTTGATTCGGATGAAAGCTTGTTGGTAACTTGAGTTTCTCCACCAATCTTTGGCTTACAACATTGTTGTCGCTTTCGTAAACGAATGCAACTAAACATGGGTGGCTTTCGATTAAACACCTTGTTCTTTACTACCTTTTCCATAATCTTTTTCTTTACTTCTTTTTCTTTTTCTTCAATTTCCCTTCCTTCTACAGTTTATATTTATTCTTTTTCTATTCTTTCTTTTTCTATCTTCTCCTTCAATGTATGTTGATCCTTCTTGGCTTGTCTTGGTGTCATAAATTTCAACTTCATTTCATGTCCATGATGCCTCAAATAAAGGGAACGTTCATCAAGATTGAGCGTTTTAAAATGAATCCATGCCCATCTCAAAAGAAGATGACAAGAGTTCAAGGGAGCAATATCACATAATACTTCTTTCACACATTGTCATGTACTGCATTTGATCCTTGCTTGATTCGGATGTAAGCATGTTGGCAACTTGAGTTTCTCAACCAATCTTTGGCTTACAACATTGTTGTCGCTTTCGTAAACAAATGCAACTAAACATGGGTGGCTTTCGATTAAACATCTTGTTCTCTACTACCTTTTGCATAATCTTTTTCTTTACTTCCCTTTCTTTTTCTTCAATTTCCCTTCCTTCTACAGTTTATATTTATTCTTTTTCTAATTTCTCCTTCAACGTATGTTGATCCTTCTTGGCTTGTCTTGGTGTCATAAATTTCAACTTCATTTCATGTCCATCATGCCTCAAATAAAGGGAATGTTCATCAAGATTGAGCGTTTTAAAATGAACTCATGCCCATCTCAAAAGAAGATGACAAGAGTTCAAGGGAGCAATATCACATAATACTTCTTTCACACATTGTCATGTACTGAATTTGATCCTTGCCTGATTCGGATGAAAGCTTGTTGGTAACATGAGTTTCTCCACCAATCTTTGGCTTACAACATTGTTGTCGCTTTCGTAAACGAATGCAACTAAACATGGTTGGCTTTCGATTAAACACCTTGTTCTCTACTACCTTTTCCATAATGTTTTTGTTTACTTCCTTTTCTTTTTCTTCAATTTCCCTTCCTTCTGCAGTTTATTTTTCATCTTTTTCTATTTTCTCCTTCAACATATATTGATCCTTCTTGCGTTGTCTTGGTGTCGTAAATTTCAACTTCATTTCATGTACCTCATGCCTCAAATAAAGGGAATGTTCATCAAGATTGAGCGTTTTAAAATGAACCCATGCCCATCTCAAAAGAAGATCACAAGAGTTCGTGGGACCAATATCAAATAATACTTCTTTCACACATTGTCTTGTACTGAATTTGATCCTTGCTTGATTCGGATGAAAGCTTGTTGGTAACTTGAGTTTCTCCACCAATCTTTGGCTTACAACATTGTTGTCGCTTTCGTAAACGAATGCAACTAAACATGGGACGCTTTCGATTAAACACCTTGTTCTTTACTACCTTTTCCATAATCTTTTTCTTTACTTCTTTTTCTTTTTCTTCAATTTCCCTTCCATCTACAGTTTATATTTATTCTTTTTCTATTCTTTCTTTTTCTATTTTCTCCTTCAATGTATGTTGATCCTTCTTGGCTTGTCTTGCTGTCATAAAGATTGACAAGAGTTCGTGGGAGCAATATCAAATAATACTTCTTTCACACATTGTCTTGTACTGAATTTGATCATTGCTTGATTCGGATGAAAGCTTGTTGGTAAGTTGAGTTTCTCCACCAATCTTTGGCTTACAACATTGTTGTCGCTTTCGTAAACGAATGCAACTAAACATGGGTGGATTTCGATTAAACACCTTGTTCTTTACTACCTTTTCCATAATCTTTTTCTTTACTTCTTTTTCTTTTTCTTCAATTTCCCTTCCTTCTACAGTTTATATTTATTCTTTTTCTATTCTTTCTTTTTCTATTTTCTCCTTCAATGTATGTTGATCCTTCTTGGCTTGTCTTGGTGTCATAAAGATTGACAAGAGTTCGTGGGAGCAATATCAAATAATACTTCTTTCACACATTGTCTTGTACTGAATTTGATCGTTGCTTGATTCGGATGAAAGCTTGTTGGTAACTTGAGTTTCTCCACCAATCTTTGGCTTACAACATTGTTGTCGCTTTCGTAAACGAATGCAACTAAACATGGGTGGCTTTCGATTAAACACCTTGTTCTTTACTACCTTTTCCATAATCTTTTTCTTTACTTCTTTTTCTTTTTCTTCAATTTCCCTTCCTTCTACAGTTTATATTTATTCTTTTTCTATTCTTTCTTTTTCTATCTTCTCCTTCAATGTATGTTGATCCTTCTTGGCTTGTCTTGGTGTCATAAATTTCAACTTCATTTCATGTCCATGATGCCTCAAATAAAGGGAACGTTCATTAAGATTGAGCGTTTTAAAATGAACCCATGCCCATCTCAAAAGAAGATGACAAGAGTTCAAGGGAGCAATATCACATAATACTTCTTTCACACATTGTCATGTACTGAATTTGATCCTTGCTTGATTCGGATGTAAGCTTGTTGGTAACTTGAGTTTCTCAACCAATCTTTGGCTTACAACATTGTTGTCGCTTTCGTAAACAAATGCAACTAAACATGGGTGGCTTTCGATTAAACACCTTGTTCTCTACTACCTTTTGCATAATCTTTTTCTTTACTTCCCTTTCTTTTTCTTCAATTTCCCTTCCTTCTACAGTTTATATTTATTCTTTTTCTAATTTCTCCTTCAACGTATGTTGATCCTTCTTGGCTTGTCTTGGTGTCATAAATTTCAACTTCATTTCATGTCCATCATGCCTCAAAAAAAGGGAACGTTCATCAAGATTGAGCGTTTTAAAATGAACACATGCCCATCGCAAAAGAAGATGACAAGAGTTCAAGGGAGCAATATCACATAATACTTCTTTCACAGATTGTCATGTACTGAATTTGATCCTTGCTTGATTCGGATGTAAGCTTGTTGGTAACTTGAGTTTCTCAACCAATCTTTGCCTTACAACATTGTTGTCGCTTTCGTAAACAAATGCAACTAAACATTGGTGGCTTTCGATTAAACACCTTGTTCTCTACTACCTTTTCCATAATGTTTTTCTTTACTTCCTTTTCTTTTTCTTCAATTTCCCTTCCTTCTGCAGTTTATTTTTCATCTTTTTCTATTTTCTCCTTCAACGTATATTGATCCTTCTTGCGTTGTCTTGGTGTCGTAAATTTCAACTTCATTTCATGTCCATGATGCCTCAAATAAAGGGAACGTTCATCAAGATTGAGCGTTTTAAAATGAATCCATGCCCATCACAAAAGAAGATGACAAGAGTTCAAGGGAGCAATATCACATAATACTTCTTTCACACATTGTCATGTACTGCATTTGATCCTTGCTTGATTCGGATGTAAGCATGTTGGCAACTTGAGTTTCTCAACCAATCTTTGGCTTACAACATTGTTGTCGCTTTCGTAAACAAATGCAACTAAACATGGGTGGCTTTCGATTAAACATCTTGTTCTCTACTACCTTTTGCATAATCTTTTTCTTTACTTCCCTTTCTTTTTCTTCAATTTCCCTTCCTTCTACAGTTTATATTTATTCTTTTTCTAATTTCTCCTTCAACGTATGTTGATCCTTCTTGGCTTGTCTTGGTGTCATAAATTTCAACTTCATTTCATGTCCATCATGCCTCAAATAAAGGGAATGTTCATCAAGATTGAGCGTTTTAAAATGAACTCATGCCCATCTCAAAAGAAGATGACAAGAGTTCAAGGGAGCAATATCACATAATACTTCGTTCACACATTGTCATGTACTGAATTTGATCCTTGCCTGATTCGGATGAAAGCTTGTTGGTAACATGAGTTTCTCCACCAATCTTTGGCTTACAACATTGTTGTCGCTTTCGTAAACGAATGCAACTAAACATGGTTGGCTTTCGATTAAACACCTTGTTCTCTACTACCTTTTCCATAATGTTTTTGTTTACTTCCTTTTCTTTTTCTTCAATTTCCCTTCCTTCTGCAGTTTATTTTTCATCTTTTTCTATTTTCTCCTTCAACGTATATTGATCCTTCTTGCGTTGTCTTGGTGTCGTAAATTTCAACTTCATTTCATGTACCTCATGCCTCAAATAAAGGGAATGTTCATCAAGATTGAGCGTTTTAAAATGAACCCATGCCCATCTCAAAAGAAGATCACAAGAGTTCGTGGGACCAATATCAAATAATACTTCTTTCACACATTGTCTTGTACTGAATTTGATCCTTGCTTGATTCGGATGAAAGCTTGTTGGTAACTTGAGTTTCTCCACCAATCTTTGGCTAACAACATTGTTGTCGCTTTCGTAAACGAATGCAACTAAACATGGGACGCTTTCGATTAAACACCTTGTTCTTTACTACCTTTTCCATAATCTTTTTCTTTACTTCTTTTTCTTTTTCTTCAATTTCCCTTCCATCTACAGTTTATATTTATTCTTTTTCTATTCTTTCTTTTTCTATTTTCTCCTTCAATGTATGTTGATCCTTCTTGGCTTGTCTTGCTGTCATAAAGATTGACAAGAGTTCGTGGGAGCAATATCAAATAATACTTCTTTCACACATTGTCTTGTACTGAATTTGATCCTTGCTTGATTCGGATGAAAGCTTGTTGGTAAGTTGAGTTTCTCCACCAATCTTTGGCTTACAACATTGTTGTCGCTTTCGTAAACGAATGCAACTAAACATGGGTGGATTTCGATTAAACACCTTGTTCTTTACTACCTTTTCCATAATCTTTTTCTTTACTTCTTTTTCTTTTTCTTCAATTTCCCTTCCTTCTACAGTTTATATTTATTCTTTTTCTATTCTTTCTTTTTCTATTTTCTCCTTCAATGTATGTTGATCCTTCTTGGCTTGTCTTGCTGTCATAAAGATTGACAAGAGTTCGTGGGAGCAATATCAAATAATACTTCTTTCACACATTGTCTTGTACTGAATTTGATCATTGCTTGATTCGGATGAAAGCTTGTTGGTAAGTTGAGTTTCTCCACCAATCTTTGGCTTACAACATTGTTGTCGCTTTCGTAGACGAATGCAACTAAACATGGGTGGATTTCGATTAAACACCTTGTTCTTTACTACCTTTTCCATAATCTTTTTCTTTACTTCTTTTTCTTTTTCTTCAATTTCCCTTCCTTCTACAGTTTATATTTATTCTTTTTCTATTCTTTCTTTTTCTATTTTCTCCTTCAATGTATGTTGATCCTTCTTGGCTTGTCTTGGTGTCATAAAGATTGACAAGAGTTCGTGGGAGCAATATCAAATAATACTTCTTTCACACATTGTCTTGTACTGAATTTGATCGTTGCTTGATTCGGATGAAAGCTTGTTGGTAACTTGAGTTTCTCCACCAATCTTTGGCTTACAACATTGTTGTCGCTTTCGTAAACGAATGCAACTAAACATGGGTGGCTTTCGATTAAACACCTTGTTCTTTACTACCTTTTCCATAATCTTTTTCTTTACTTCTTTTTCTTTTTCTTCAATTTCCCTTCCTTCTACAGTTTATATTTATTCTTTTTCTATTCTTTCTTTTTCTATCTTCTCCTTCAATGTATGTTGATCCTTCTTGGCTTGTCTTGGTGTCATAAATTTCAACTTCATTTCATGTCCATGATGCCTCAAATAAAGGGAACGTTCATCAAGATTGAGCGTTTTAAAATGAATCCATGCCCATCTCAAAAGAAGATGACAAGAGTTCAAGGGAGCAATATCACATAATACTTCTTTCACACATTGTCATGTACTGCATTTGATCCTTGCTTGATTCGGATGTAAGCATGTTGGCAACTTGAGTTTCTCAACCAATCTTTGGCTTACAACATTGTTGTCGCTTTCGTAAACAAATGCAACTAAACATGGGTGGCTTTCGATTAAACATCTTGTTCTCTACTACCTTTTGCATAATCTTTTTCTTTACTTCCCTTTCTTTTTCTTTAATTTCCCTTCCTTCTACAGTTTATATTTATTCTTTTTCTAATTTCTCCTTCAACGTATGTTGATCCTTCTTGGCTTGTCTTGGTGTCATAAATTTCAACTTCATTTCATGTCCATCATGCCTCAAATAAAGGGAATGTTCATCAAGATTGAGCGTTTTAAAATGAACTCATGCCCATCTCAAAAGAAGATGACAAGAGTTCAAGGGAGCAATATCACATAATACTTCTTTCACACATTGTCATGTACTGAATTTGATCCTTGCCTGATTCGGATGAAAGCTTGTTGGTAACATGAGTTTCTCCACCAATCTTTGGCTTACAACATTGTTGTCGCTTTCGTAAACGAATGCAACTAAACATGGTTGGCTTTCGATTAAACACCTTGTTCTCTACTACCTTTTCCATAATGTTTTTGTTTACTTCCTTTTCTTTTTCTTCAATTTCCCTTCCTTCTGCAGTTTATTTTTCATCTTTTTCTATTTTCTCCTTCAACATATATTGATCCTTCTTGCGTTGTCTTGGTGTCGTAAATTTCAACTTCATTTCATGTACCTCATGCCTCAAATAAAGGGAATGTTCATCAAGATTGAGCGTTTTAAAATGAACCCATGCCCATCTCAAAAGAAGATCACAAGAGTTCGTGGGACCAATATCAAATAATACTTCTTTCACACATTGTCTTGTACTGAATTTGATCCTTGCTTGATTCGGATGAAAGCTTGTTGGTAACTTGAGTTTCTCCACCAATCATTGGCTTACAACATTGTTGTCGCTTTCGTAAACGAATGCAACTAAACATGGGACGCTTTCGATTAAACACCTTGTTCTTTACTACCTTTTCCATAATCTTTTTCTTTACTTCTTTTTCTTTTTCTTCAATTTCCCTTCCATCTACAGTTTATATTTATTCTTTTTCTATTCTTTCTTTTTCTATTTTCTCCTTCAATGTATGTTGATCCTTCTTGGCTTGTCTTGCTGTCATAAAGATTGACAAGAGTTCGTGGGAGCAATATCAAATAATACTTCTTTCACACATTGTCTTGTACTGAATTTGATCATTGCTTGATTCGGATGAAAGCTTGTTGGTAAGTTGAGTTTCTCCACCAATCTTTGGCTTACAACATTGTTGTCGCTTTCGTAAACGAATGCAACTAAACATGGGTGGATTTCGATTAAACACCTTGTTCTTTACTACCTTTTCCATAATCTTTTTCTTTACTTCTTTTTCTTTTTCTTCAATTTCCCTTCCTTCTACAGTTTATATTTATTCTTTTTCTATTCTTTCTTTTTCTATTTTCTCCTTCAATGTATGTTGATCCTTCTTGGCTTGTCTTGGTGTCATAAAGATTGACAAGAGTTCGTGGGAGCAATATCAAATAATACTTCTTTCACACATTGTCTTGTACTGAATTTGATCGTTGCTTGATTCGGATGAAAGCTTGTTGGTAACTTGAGTTTCTCCACCAATCTTTGGCTTACAACATTGTTGTCGCTTTCGTAAACGAATGCAACTAAACATGGGTGGCTTTCGATTAAACACCTTGTTCTTTACTACCTTTTCCATAATCTTTTTCTTTACTTCTTTTTCTTTTTCTTCAATTTCCCTTCCTTCTACAGTTTATATTTATTCTTTTTCTATTCTTTCTTTTTCTATCTTCTCCTTCAATGTATGTTGATCCTTCTTGGCTTGTCTTGGTGTCATAAATTTCAACTTCATTTCATGTCCATGATGCCTCAAATAAAGGGAACGTTCATTAAGATTGAGCGTTTTAAAATGAACCCATGCCCATCTCAAAAGAAGATGACAAGAGTTCAAGGGAGCAATATCACATAATACTTCTTTCACACATTGTCATGTACTGAATTTGATCCTTGCTTGATTCGGATGTAAGCTTGTTGGTAACTTGAGTTTCTCAACCAATCTTTGGCTTACAACATTGTTGTCGCTTTCGTAAACAAATGCAACTAAACATGGGTGGCTTTCGATTAAACACCTTGTTCTCTACTACCTTTTGCATAATCTTTTTCTTTACTTCCCTTTCTTTTTCTTCAATTTCCCTTCCTTCTGCAGTTTATTTTTCATCTTTTTCTATTTTCTCCTTCAACGTATATTGATCCTTCTTGCGTTGTCTTGGTGTCGTAAATTTCAACTTCATTTCATGTCCATGATGCCTCAAATAAAGGGAACGTTCATCAAGATTGAGCGTTTTAAAATGAATCCATGCCCATCTCAAAAGAAGATGACAAGAGTTCAAGGGAGCAATATCACATAATACTTCTTTCACACATTGTCATGTACTGAATTTGATCCTTGCCTGATTCGGATGAAAGCTTGTTGGTAACATGAGTTTCTCCACCAATCTTTGGCTTACAACATTGTTGTCGCTTTCGTAAACGAATGCAACTAAACATGGTTGGCTTTCGATTAAACACCTTGTTCTCTACTACCTTTTCCATAATGTTTTTCTTTACTTCCTTTTCTTTTTCTTCAATTTCCCTTCCTTCTGCAGTTTATTTTTCATCTTTTTCTATTTTCTCCTTCAACGTATATTGATCCTTCTTGCGTTGTCTTGGTGTCGTAAATTTCAACTTCATTTCATGTCCATGATGCCTCAAATAAAGGGAACGTTCATCAAGATTGAGCGTTTTAAAATGAACCCATGCCCATCTCAAAAGAAGATGACAAGAGTTCAAGGGAGCAATATCACATAATACTTCTTCCACACATTGTCATGTACTGAATTTGATCCTTGCTTGATTCGGATGTAAGCATGTTGGTAACTTGAGTTTCTCAACCAATCTTTGGCTTACAACATTGTTGTCGCTTTCGTAAACAAATGCAACTAAACATGGGTGGCTTTCGATTAAACACCTTGTTCTCTACTACCTTTTCCATAATCTTTTTCTTTACTTCCTTTTCTTTTTCTTCAATTTCCCTTCCTTCTACAGTTTATATTTATTCTTTTTCTATTCTTTTTTTTTCTATTTTCTCCTTCAACGTATGTTGATCCTTCTTGGCTTGTCTTGGTGTCATAAATTTCAACTTCATTTCATGTCCATCATGCCTCAAAAAAAGGGAACGTTCATCAAGATTGAGCATTTTAAAATGAACTCATGCCCATCTCAAAAGAAGATGACAAGAGTTCAAGGGAGCAATATCACATAATACTTCTTTCACACATTGTCATGTACTGAATTTGATCCTTGCTTGATTCGGATGTAAGCTTGTTGGTAACTTGAGTTTCTCAACCAATCTTTGCCTTACAACATTGTTGTCGCTTTCATAAACAAATGCAACTAAACATGGGTGGCTTTCGATTAAACACCTTGTTCTCTACTAACTTTTCCATAATATTTTTCTTTACCTCCTTTTCTTTTTCTTCAATTTCCCTTCCTTCTGCACTTTATATTTCTTCTTTTTCTATTCTTTGTTTTTCTATTTTCTCCTTCAATGTATGTTGATCCTTCTTGGCTTGTCTTGGTGTCATGAATTAAAAATTCATTTCATGTCCCTCATGCCTCAAATAAAGGGAACATTCATCAAGATTTAGCGTTTTAAAATGAAGCCATGCCGATCTCAAAAGAAGATGACAAGACTTCTTCTTTCACACATTGTCTGATACTGAATTTGATCTTTGCTTGATTCGGATGAAAGCTTGTTGGTAACCTGAGTTTCTCAACCAATCTTTGGCTTACAACATTGTTTTCGTTTTCGTAAAGGAATGCAACTAAATATGGGTGGCTTTCGATTAAACACCTTGTTCTCTACTACCTTTTCCATTATCTTTTTCTTTACTTCCTTTTCTTTTTCTTCAATTTCCCTTCCTTCTACAGTTTATATTTATTCTTTTTCTATTCTTTCTTTTTCTATTTTCTCCTTCAACTTATGTTGATCCTTCTTGGCTTGTCTTGGTGTCATAAATTTCAACTTCATTTCATGTCCATCATGCCTCAAAAAAAGGGAACGTTCATCAAGATTGAGCGTTTTAAAATGAACCCATGCCCATCTCAAAAGAAGATGACAAGAGTTCAAGGGAGGAAGATCACATAATACTTCGTTCACACATTGTCATGTACTGAATTTGATCCTTGCTTGATTCGGATGTAAGCTTGTTGGTAAATTGAGTTTCTCAACCAATCTTTGGCTTACAACATTGTTGTCGCTTTCGTAAATAAATGCAACTAAACATGGGTGGCTTTCGATTAAACACCTTGTTCTCTACTACCTTTTGCATAATATTTTTCTTTACTTCCTTTTCTTTTTCTTCAATTTCCCTTCCTTCTGCACTTTATATTTCTTCTTTTTCTATTCTTTCTTTTTCTATTTTCTCCTTCAATGTATATTGATCCTTCTTGGCTTGTCTTGGTGTCATGAATTTCAAATTCATTTCATGTCCCTCATGCCTCAAATAAAGGGAACATTCATCAGGATTGAGCGTTTTAAAATGAAGCCATGACCATCTCAAAAGAAGATGACAAGAGTTCTTCTTTCACACATTGTCTTGTACTGAATTTGATCCTTGCTTGATTCGGATGAAAGCTTTTTGGTAACTTGAGTTTCTCCACCAATCTTTGGCTTGTAACATTGTTGTCGCTTTCGTAAACGAATGCAACTAAACATGGGTGGCTTTCGATTAAACACCTTGTTCTCTACTACCTTTTCCATAATCTTTTTCTTTACTGCCTTTTATTTTTCTTCAATTTCCCTTCCTTCTACAGTTTATTTTTCTTCTTTTTCTATTCTCTCTTTTTCTATTTTGTCCTTCAACGTATGTTGATCCTTCTTGGCTTCTCTTTGTGTCATGAACTTCAAATTCATTTCATGTCCCTCATGCCTCAAATAAAGGGAACGTTCATCAAGATTGAGCGTTTTAAAATGAACCCATGCTCATCTCAAAAGAAGATGACAAGAGTTCAAGGGAGCAATATCACATAATACTTCTTTCACACATTGTCATGTACTGAATTTGATCCTTGCTTGATTCGGATGTAAGCTTGTTGGTAACTTGAGTTTCTCAACCAATCTTTGGCTTACAACATTGTTGTCGCTTTCGTAAACAAATGCAACTAAACCTGGGTGGCTTTCGATTAAACAGCTTGTTCTCTACTAACTTTTCCATAATCTTTTTCTTTACTTCCTTTCCTTTTTCTTCAATTTCCCTTCGTTCTACAGTTTATATTTATTTTTTTTCTATTCTTTCTTTTTCTATTTTCTCCTTCAACATATGTTGATCCTTCTTGGCTTGTCTTGGTGTCATAAATTTCAACTTCATTTCATGTCCATCATGCCTCAAAAAAAGGGAACGTTCATCAAGATTGAGCGTTTTAAAATGAACCCATGCCCATCTCAAAAGAAGATGACAAGAGTTCTTCTTTCACACATTGTCTTCTACTGAATTTGATCCTCGCTTGATTCGGATGAAAGCTTGTTGGTAACTTGAGTTTCTCCACCAATCTTTGGCTTACAACATTGTTGTCGCTTTCGTTAACGAATGCAACTAAACATGGGTGGCTTTCGATTAAACACCTTGTTCTCTACTACCTTTTCCATAATCTTTTTCTTTACTTCCTTTTCTTTTTCTTCAATTTCCCTTCCTTCTATAGTTTATATTTATTCTTTTTCTATTCTTTCTTTTTCTATTTTCTCCTTCAACGTATGTTGATCCTTCTTGGCTTGTCTTGGTGTCATAAATTTTAACTTCATTTCCTGTCCATCATGCCTCAAAAAAAGGGAACGTTCATCAAGATTGAGCGTTGTAAAATGAACCCATGCCCATCTCAAAAGAAGATGACAAGAGTTCAAGGGAGCAATATCACATAATACTTCTTTCACACATTGTCATGTACTGAATTTGATCCTTGCTTGTTTCGGATGTAAGCTTGTTGGTAACTTGAGTTTCTCAACCAATCTTTGGCTTACAACATTGTTGTCGCTTTCGTAAACGAATGCAACTAAACATGGGTGGCTTTCGATTAAACACCTTGTTCTCTACTACCTTTTCCATAATCTTTTTCTTTACTTCCTTTTCTTTTTCTTCAATTTCCCTTCCTTCTACAGTTTATATTTATTCTTTTTCTATTCTTTCTTTTTCTATTTTCTCCTTCAACGTATGTTGATCCTTCTTGGCTTGTCTTGGTGTCATAAATTTCAACTTCATTTCATGTCCATCATGCCTCAAAAAAAGGGAACGTTCATCAAGATTGAGCGTTTTAAAATGAACCCATGCCCATCTCAAAAGAAGATGAAAAGAGTTCAAGGGAGGAAGATCACACAATACTTCTTTCACACATTGTCATGTACTGAATTTGATCCTTGCTTGATTCAGATGTAAGCTTGTTGGTAACTTGAGTTTCTCAACCAATCTTTGGCTTACAACATTGTTGTCGCTTTCGTAAAGAAATGCAACTAAACATGGGTGGCTTTCGATTAAACACTTTGTTCTCTACTAACTTTTCCATAATCTTTTTCTTTACTTCGTTTTCTTTTTCTTCAATTTCCCTTCCTTCTGCACTTTATATTTCTTCTTTTTCTATTCTTTGTTTTTCTATTTTCTCCTTCAATGTATGTTGATCCTTCTTGGCTTGTCTTGGTGTCATGAATTTCAAATTCATTTCATGTCCCTCATGCCTTAAATAAAGGGAACATTCATCAAGATTGAGCGTTTTAAAATGAAGCCATGCCAATCTCAAAACAAGATGACAAGAGTTCTTCTTTCACACATTGTCTTGTACTGAATTTGATCTTTGCTTGATTCGGATGAAAGCTTGTTGGTAACTTGAGTTTCTCAACCAATCTTTGGCTTACAACATTGTTGTCGTTTTCGTAAAGGAATGCAACTAAATATGGGTGGCTTTCGATTAAACACCTTGTTCTCTACTACCTTTTCCATAATCTTTTTCTTTACTTCCTTTTCTTTTTCTTCAATTTCCCTTCCTTCTACAGTTTATATTTATTCTTTTTCTATTCTTTCTTTTTCTATTTTCTCCTTCAACGTATGTTGATCCTTCTTGGCTTGTCTTGGTGTCATAAATTTCAACTTCATTTCATGTCCATCATGCCTCAAAAAAAGGGAACGTTCATCAAGATTGAGCGTTTTAAAATGAACCCATGCCCATCTCAAAAGAAGATGACAAGAGTTCAAGGGGGGAAGATCACATAATACTTCGTTCACACATTGTCATGTACTGAATTTGATCCTTGCTTGATTCGGATGTAAGCTTGTTGGTAACTTGAGTTTCTCAACCAATCTTTGGCTTACAACATTCTTGTCGCTTTCGTAAATAAATGCAACTAAACATGGGTGGCTTTCGATTAAACACCTTGTTCTCTACTACCTTTTGCATAATATTTTTCTTTACTTCCTTTTCTTTTTCTTCAATTTCCCTTCCTTCTGCACTTTATATTTCTTCTTTTTCTATTCTTTCTTTTTCTATTTTCTCCTTCAACGTATGTTGATCCTTATTGGCTTGTCTTGGTGTCATGAATTTCAAATTCATTTCATGTCCCTCATGCCTCAAATAAAGGGAACATTCATCAGGATTGAGCGTTTTAAAATGAAGCCATGACCATCTCAAAAGAAGATGACAAGACTTCTTCTTTCACACATTGTCTTGTACTGAATTTGATCATTGCTTGATTCGGATGAAAGCTTGTTGGTAACTTGAGTTTCTCAACCAATCTTTGGCTTACAACATTCTTGTCGCTTTCGTAAATAAATGCAACTAAACATGGGTGGCTTTCGATTAAACACCTTGTTCTCTACTACCTTTTCCATAATCGTTTTCTTTACTTCCTTTTCTTTTTCTTCAATTTCCCTTCCTTCTCCACTTTATATTTCTTCTTTTTCTATTCTTTCTTTTTCTATTTTCTCCTTCAACGTATGCTGATCCTTCTTGGCTTGTCTTGGTGCCATGAATTTCAAATTCATTTCATGTCCCTCATACCTCAAATAAAGGGAACATTCATCAAGATTTAGCGTTTTAAAATGAAGCCATGCCCATCTCAAAAGAAGATGACACGAGTTCTTCTTTCACACATTGTCTTCTACTGAATTTGATCCTTACTTGATTCAGATGAAAGCTTGTTGGTAACTTGAGTTTCTCTACCAATCTTTGGCTTACAACATTGTTGTCGCTTTCGTAAACAAATGCAACTAAACATGGGTGGCTTTCGATTAAACACCTTGTTCTCTACTACCTTTTCCATAATCTTTTTCGTTACTTCCTTTTCTTTTTCTTCAATTTCCCTTCCTTCTACAGTTTATACTTATTCTTTTTCTATTCTTTCTTTTTCTATTTTCTCCTTCAACGTATGTTGATCCTTCTTGGCTTGTTTTGGTGTCATAAATTTCAACTTCATTTCATGTCCATCATACCTCAAAAAAAGGGAACGTTCATCAAGATTTAGCGTTTTAAAATGAACCCATGCCCATCTCAAAAGAAGATGACAAGAGTTCAAGGGAGGAAGATCACATAATACTTCGTTCACACATTGTCATGTACTGAATTTGATCCTTGCTTGATTCGGATGTAAGCTTGTTGGTAACTTGAGTTTCTCAACCAATCTTTGGCTTACAACATTGTTGTCGCGTTCGTAAATAAATGCAACTAAACATGGGTGGCTTTCGATTAAACACCTTGTTCTCTACTACCTTTTGCATAATATTTTTCTTTACTTCCTTTTCTTTTTCTTCAATTTCCCTTCCTTCTGCACTTTATATTTCTTCTTTTTCTATTCTTTGTTTTTCTATTTTCTCCTTCAATGTATGTTGATCCTTCTTGGCTTGTCTTGGTGTCATGAATTTCAAATTCATTTCATGTCCCTCATGCCTTAAATAAAGGGAACATTCATCAAGATTGAGCGTTTTAAAATGAAGCCATGCCAATCTCAAAACAAGATGACAAGAGTTCTTCTTTCACACATTGTCTTGTACTGAATTTGATCTTTGCTTGATTCGGATGAAAGCTTGTTGGTAACTTGAGTTTCTCAACCAATCTTTGGCTTACAACATTGTTGTCGTTTTCGTAAAGGAATGCAACTAAATATGGGTGGCTTTCGATTAAACACCTTGTTCTCTACTACCTTTTCCATAATCTTTTTCTTTACTTCCTTTTCTTTTTCTTCAATTTCCCTTCCTTCTACAGTTTATATTTATTCTTTTTCTATTCTTTCTTTTTCTATTTTCTCCTTCAACGTATGTTGATCCTTCTTGGCTTGTCTTGGTGTCATAAATATCAACTTCATTTCATGTCCATCATGCCTCAAAAAATGGGAACGTTCATCAAGATTGAGCGTTTTAAAATGAACCCATGCCCATCTCAAAAGAAGATGACAAGAGTTCAAGGGAGGAAGATCACATAATACTTCGTTCACACATTGTCATGTACTGAATTTGATCCTTGCTTGATTCGGATGTAAGCTTGTTGGTAACTTGAGTTTCTCAACCAATCTTTGGCTTACAACATTGTTGTCGCTTTCGTAAATAAATGCAACTAAACATGGGTGGCTTTCGATTAAACACCTTGTTCTCTACTACCTTTTGCATAATATTTTTCTTTACTTCCTTTTCTTTTTCTTCAATTTCCCTTCCTTCTGCACTTTATATTTCTTCTTTTTCTATTCTTTCTTTTTCTATTTTCTCCTTCAACGTATGTTGATCCTTCTTGGCTTGTCTTGGTGTCATGAATTTCAAATTCATTTCATGTCCCTCATGCCTCAAATAAAGGGAACATTCATCCGGATTGAGCGTGTTAAAATGAAGCCATGACCATCTCAAAAGAAGATGACAAGACTTCTTCTTTCACACATTGTCTTGTACTGAATTTGATCCTTGCTTGATTCGGGTGAAAGCTTTTTGGTAACTTGAGTTTCTCCACCAATATTTGGCTTGCAACATTGTTGTCGCTTTCGTAAACGAATGCAACTAAACATGGGTGGCTTTCGATTAAACACCTTGTTCTCTACTACCTTTTCCATAATCTTTTTCTTTACTTCCTTTTATTTTTCTTCAATTTCCCTTCCTTCTGCAGTGTATTTTTCTTCTTTTTTTTCTATTCTCTCTTTTTCTATTTTGTCCTTCAACGTATGTTGATCCTTCTTGGCGTCTCTTTGTGTCATAAATTTCAACTTCATTTCATGTCCCTCATGCCTCAAATAAAGGGAACGTTCATCAAGATTGAGCTTTTTAAAATGAACCCATGCCCATCTCAAAAGAAGATGACAAGAGTTCAAGGGAGCAATATCACATAATACTTCTTTCACACATTGTCATGTACTGAATTTGATCCTTGCTTGATTCAGATGTAAGCTTGTTGGTAACTTGAGTTTGTCAACCAATCTTTGGCTTACAACATTGTTGTCGCTTTCGTAAACAAATGCAACTAAACATGGGTGGCTTTCGATTAAACAACTTGTTCTCTACTAACTTTTCCATAATCTTTTTCTTTACTTCCTTTTCTTTTTCTTCAATTTCCCTTCCTTCTACAGTTTATATTTATTTTTTTTTCTATTCTTTCTTTTTCTATTTTCTCCTTCAACGTATGTTGATCCTTCTTGGCTTGTCTTGGTGTCATAAATTTCAACTTCATTTCATGTCCCTCATGCCTCAAATAAAGGGAACATTCATCAAGATTGAGCGTTTTAAAATGAAGCCATGCCCATCTCAAAAGAAGATGACAAGAGTTCTTCTTTCACACATTGTCTTCTACTGAATTTGATCCTTACTTGATTTGGATGAAAGCTTGTTGGTAACTTGAGTTTCTCTACCAATCTTTGGCTTACAACATTGTTGTCGCTTTCGTAAACAAATGCAACTAAACATGGGTGGCTTTCGATTAAACACCTTGTTCTCTACAACCTTTTCCATAATCTTTTTCTTTACTTCCTTTTCTTTTTCTTCAATTTCCCTTCCTTCTACAGTTTATACTTATTCTTTTTCTATTTTTTCCTTCAACGTATGTTGATCCTTCTTGGCTTGTCTTGGTGTCATAAATTTCAACTTCATTTCATGTCCATCATGCCTCAAAAAAAGGGAATGTTCATCAAGATTGAGCGTTTTAAAATGAAGCCATGCCCATCTCAAAAGAAGATGACAAGAGTTCAAGGGAGCAATATCACATAATAATTCTTTCACACATTGTCATGTACTGAATTTGATCCTTGCTTGATTCGGATGAAAGCTTGTTGGTAACTTGAGTTTCTCCACCAATCTTTGGCTCACAACATTGTTGTCGCTTTCGTAAACGAATGCAACTAAACATGGGTGACTTTCGATTAAACACCTTGTTTTCTACTACCTTTTCCATAATCTTTTTCTTTACTTCCTTTTCTTTTTCTTCAATTTCCCTTCCTTCTCCACTTTATATTTCTTCTTTTTCTATTCTTTCTTTTTCTATTTTCTCCTTCAACGTATGCTGATCCTTCTTGGCTTGTCTTGGTGCCATGAATTTCAAATTCATTTCATGTCCCTCATGCCTCAAATAAAGGGAACATTCATCAAAATTGAGCGTTTTAAAATGAAGCCATGCCCATCTCAAAAGAAGATGACAAGAGTTCTTCTTTCACACATTGTCTTCTACTGAATTTGATCCTTACTTGATTTGGATGAAAGCTTGTTGGTAACTTGAGTTTCTCTACCAATCTTTGGCTTACAACATTGTTGTCGCTTTCGTAAACAAATGCAACTAAACATGGGTGGCTTTCGATTAAACACCTTGTTCTCTACAACCTTTTCCATAATCTTTTTCTTTACTTCCTTTTCTTTTTCTTCAATTTCCCTTCCTTCTACAGTTTATACTTATTCTTTTTCTATTTTTTCCTTCAACGTATGTTGATCCTTCTTGGCTTGTCTTGGTGTCATAAATTTCAACTTCATTTCATGTCCATCATGCCTCAAAAAAAGGGAATGTTCATCAAGATTGAGCGTTTTAAAATGAAGCCATGCCCATCTCAAAAGAAGATGACAAGAGTTCAAGGGAGCAATATCACATAATAATTCTTTCACACATTGTCATGTACTGAATTTGATCCTTGCTTGATTCGGATGAAAGCTTGTTGGTAACTTGAGTTTCTCCACCAATCTTTGGCTCACAACATTGTTGTCGCTTTCGTAAACGAATGCAACTAAACATGGGTGACTTTCGATTAAACACCTTGTTTTCTACTACCTTTTCCATAATCTTTTTCTTTACTTCCTTTTCTTTTTCTTCAATTTCCCTTCCTTCTCCACTTTATATTTCTTCTTTTTCTATTCTTTCTTTTTCTATTTTCTCCTTCAACGTATGCTGATCCTTCTTGGCTTGTCTTGGTGCCATGAATTTCAAATTCATTTCATGTCCCTCATGCCTCAAATAAAGGGAACATTCATCAAGATTTAGCGTTTTAAAATGAAGCCATGCCCATCTCAAAAGAAGATGACACGAGTTCTTCTTTCACACATTGTCTTCTACTGAATTTGATCCTTACTTGATTCGGATGAAAGCTTGTTGGTAACTTGAGTTTCTCTACCAATCTTTGGCTTACAACATTGTTGTCGCTTTCGTAAACAAATGCAACTAAACATGGGTGTCTTTCGATTAAACACCTTGTTCTCTACTACCTTTTCCATAATCTTTTTCTTTACTTCCTTTTCTTTTTCTTCAATTTCCCTTCCTTCTACAGTTTATACTTATTCTTTTTCTATTCTTTCTTTTTCTATTTTCTCCTTCAACGTATGTTGATCCTTCTTGGCTTGTTTTGGTGTCATAAATTTCAACTTCATTTCATGTCCATCATGCCTCAAAAAAAGGGAACGTTCATCAAGATTTAGCGTTTTAAAATGAACCCATGCCCATCTCAAAAGAAGATGACAAGAGTTCAAGGGAGCAATATCACATAATACTTCTTTCGCACATTGTCATGTACTGAATTTGATCCTTGCTTGATTCGGATGTAAGTTTGTTGGTAACTTGAGTTTCTCAACCAATCTTTGGCTTAGAACATTGTTGTCGTTTTCGTAAACAAATGCAACTAAACATGGGTGGCTTTTGATTAAACACCTTGTTCTCTACTACCTTTTCCATAATCTTTTTCTTTACTTCCTTTTCTTTTTCTTCGATTTCCCGTCCTTCTATAGTTTATATTTATTTATTTTTTCTATTCTTTCTTTTTCTATTTTTTCCTTCAACGTATGTTGATCCTTCTTGGCTTGTCTTGGTGTCATAAATTTCAACTTCATTTCATGTCCATCATGCCTCAAAAAAAGGGAATGTTCATCAAGATTGAGCGTTTTAAAATGAAGCCATGCCCATCTCAAAAGAAGATGACAAGAGTTCAAGGGAGCAATATCACATAATAATTCTTTCACACATTGTCATGTACTGAATTTGATCCTTGCTTGATTCGGATGAAAGCTTGTTGGTAACTTGAGTTTCTCCACCAATCTTTGGCTTACAACATTGTTGTCGCTTTCGTAAACGAATGCAACTAAACATGGGTGACTTTCGATTAAACACCTTGTTCTCTACTACCTTTTCCATAATCTTTTTCTTTACTTCCTTTTCTTTTTCTTCAATTTCCCTTCCTTCTCCACTTTATATTTCTTCTTTTTCTATTCTTTCTTTTTCTATTTTCTCCTTCAACGTATGCTGATCCTTCTTGGCTTGTCTTGGTGCCATGAATTTCAAATTCATTTCATGTCCCTCATGCCTCAAATAAAGGGAACATTCATCAAGATTTAGCGTTTTAAAATGAAGCCATGCCCATCTCAAAAGAAGATGACACGAGTTCTTCTTTCACACATTGTCTTCTACTGAATTTGATCCTTACTTGATTCGGATGAAAGCTTGTTGGTAACTTGAGTTTCTCCACCAATCTTTGGCTTACAACATTGTTGTCGCTTTCGTAAACGAATGCAACTAAACATGGGTGACTTTCGATTAAACACCTTGTTCTCTACTACCTTTTCCATAATCTTTTTCTTTACTTCCTTTTCTTTTTCTTCAATTTCCCTTCCTTCTCCACTTTATATTTCTTCTTTTTCTATTCTTTCTTTTTCTATTTTCTCCTTCAACGTATGCTGATCCTTCTTGGCTTGTCTTGGTGCCATGAATTTCAAATTCATTTCATGTCCCTCATGCCTCAAATAAAGGGAACATTCATCAAGATTGAGCGTTTTAAAATGAAGCCATGCCCATCTCAAAAGAAGATGACAAAAGTTCTTCTTTCACACATTGTCTCCTACTGAATTTGATCCTTGCTTGATTCGGATGAAAGCTTGTTGGTAACTTGAGTTTCTCTACCAATCTTTGGCTTACAGCATTGTTGTCGCTTTCGTAAACAAATGCAACTAAACATGGGTGGCTTTCGATTAAACACCTTGTTCTCTACTACCTTTTCCATAATCTTTTTCTTTACTTCCTTTTCTTTTTCTTCAATTTCCCTTCCTTCTCCACTTTATATTTCTTCTTTTTCTATTCTTTCTTTTTCTATTTTCTCCTTCAACGTATGCTGATCCTTCTTGGCTTGTCTTGGTGCCATGAATTTCAAATTCATTTCATGTCCCTCATGCCTCAAATAAAGGGAACATTCATCAAGATTTAGCGTTTTAAAATGAAGCCATGCCCATCTCAAAAGAAGATGACACGAGTTCTTCTTTCACACATTGTCTTCTACTGAATTTGATCCTTACTTGATTCGGATGAAAGCTTGTTGGTAACTTGAGTTTCTCAACCAATCTTTGGCTTAGAACATTGTTGTCGTTTTCGTAAACAAATGCAACTAAACATGGGTGGCTTTTGATTAAACACCTTGTTCTCTACTACCTTTTCCATAATCTTTTTCTTTACTTCCTTTTCTTTTTCTTCGATTTCCCGTCCTTCTATAGTTTATATTTATTTATTTTTTCTATTCTTTCTTTTTCTATTTTTTCCTTCAACGTATGTTGATCCTTCTTGGCTTGTCTTGGTGTCATAAATTTCAACTTCATTTCATGTCCATCATGCCTCAAAAAAAGGGAATGTTCATCAAGATTGAGCGTTTTAAAATGAAGCCATGCCCATCTCAAAAGAAGATGACAAGAGTTCAAGGGAGCAATATCACATAATAATTCTTTCACACATTGTCATGTACTGAATTTGATCCTTGCTTGATTGAGATGTAAGCTTGTTGGTAACTTGAGTTTCTCAACCAATCTTTGGCTTACAACATTGTAGTCGCTTTCGTAAACAAATGCAACTAAACATGGATGGCTTTCAGTTAAAGACCTTGTTCTCTACTAACTTTTCCATAATCTTTTTCTTTACTTCCTTTTCTTTTTCTTCAATTTCCCTTCCTTCCACAGTTTATATTTATTTTTTTTCTATTCTTTCTTTTTCTATTTTCTCCTTCAACGTATGTTGATCCTTCTTGGCTTGTCTTGGTGTCATAAATTTCAACTTCATTTCATGTCCATCATGCCTCAAAAAAAGGGAATGTTCATCAAGATTGAGCGTTTTAAAATGAACCCATGCCCATCTCAAAAGAAGATGACAAGAGTTCTTCTTTCACACATTGTCTTGTACTGAATTTGATCCTTGCTTGATTCGGATGAAAGCCTGTTGGTAACTTGAGTTTCTCCACCAATCTTTGGCTTACAACATTGTTGTCGCTTTCGTAAACGAATGCAACTAAACATGGGTGGCTTTCGATTAAACACCTTGTTCTCTACTACCGTTTCCATAATCTTTTTCTTTACTTCCTTTTCTTTTTCCTCAATTTCCCTTCCTTCTACAGTTTATATTTATTCTTTTTCTATTCTTTCTTTTTCTATTTTCTCCTTCAACGTATGTTGATCCTTCTTGGCTTATCTTGGTGCCATGAATTTCAAATTCATTTCATGTCCCTCATGCCTCAAATAAAGGGAACATTCATCAAGATTGAGCGTTTTAAAATGAAGCCATGCCCATCTCAAAAGAAGATGACAAGAGTTCTTCTTTCACACATTGTCTTCTACTGAATTTGATCCTTGCTTGATTCGGATGAAAGCTTGTTGGTAACTTGACTTTCTCTACCAATCTTTGGCTTACAACATTGTTGTCGCTTTCGTAAACAAATACAACTAAACATGGGTGGCTTTTGATTAAACACCTTGTTCTCTACTACCTTTTCCATAATCTTTTTCTTTACTTCCTTTTCTTTTCCTTCAATTTCTCTTCCTTCTACAGTTTATATTTATTTTTTTTCTATTCTTTCTTTTTCTATTTTTTCCTTCAACGTATGTTGATCCTTCTTGGCTTGTCTTGGTGTCATAAATTTCAACTTCATTTCATGTCCATCATGCCTCAAAAAAAGGGAACGTTCATCAAGATTGAGCGTTTTAAAATGAAGCCATGCCCATCTCAAAAGAAGATGACAAGAGTTCAAGGGAGCAATATCACATAATACTTCTTTCACACATTGTCATGTACTGAATTTGATCCTTGCTTGATTCGGATGAAAGCTTGTTGGTAACTTGAGTTTCTCCACCAATCTTTGGCTTACAAGATTGTTGTCGCTTTCGTAAACGAATGCAACTAAACATGGGTGGCTTTCGATTAAACACCCTGTTCTCTACTACCTTTTCCATAATCTTTTTCTTTACTTCCTTTTCTTTTTCTTCAATTTCCCTTCCTTCTCCGCTTTATATTTCTTCTTTTTCTATTCTTTCTTTTTCTATTTTCTCCTTCAAGTATGTTGATCCTTCTTGGCTTGTCTTGGTGCCATGAATTTCAAATTCATTTCATGTCCCTCATGCCTCAAATAAAGGGAACATTCATCACGATTGAGCGTTTTAAAATGAAGCCATGCCCATCTCAAAAGAAGATGACAAGAGTTCTTCTTTCACACATTGTCTTCTACTGAATTTGATCCTTGCTTGATTCGGATGAAAGCTTGTTGGTAACTTGAGTTTCTCTACCAATCTTTGGCTTACAACATTGTTGTCGCTTTCGTAAACAAATGCAACTAAACATGGGTGGCTTTCGATTAAACACCTTGTTCTCTACTACCTTTTCCATAATCTTTTTCTTTACTTCCTTTTTTTTTTCTTCAATTTCCCTTCTTTCTACAGTTTATACTTATTCTTTTTCTATTCTTTCTTTTTCTATTTTCTCCTTCAACGTATGTTGATCCTTCTTGGCTTGTTTTGGTGTCATAAATTTCAACTTCATTTCATGTCCATCATGCCTCAAATAAAGGGAACATTCATCAAGATTGAGCGTTTTAAAAAGAAGCCATGCTCATCTCAAAAGAAGATGACAAGAGTTCAAGAGAGCAATATCACATAATACTTCTTTCACATATTGTCATGTACTGAATTTGATCCTTGCTTGATTCGAATGAAAGCTTGTTGGTAACTTGAGTTTCTCCACCAATCTTTGGCTTACAACATTGTTGTCGCTTTCGTAAACGAATGCAACTAAACATGGGTGGCTTTCGATTAAACACCTTGTTCTCTACTACCTTTTCCATAATATTTTTCTTTACTTCCTTTTCTTTTTCTTCAATTTCACTTCCTTCTCCACTTTATATTTCTTCTTTTTCTATTCTTTCTTTTTGTATTTTCTCCTTTAACGTATGTTGATCCTTCTTAGCTTGTCTTGGTGCCATGAATTTCAAATTCATTTCATGTCCCTCATGCCTCAAATAAAGGGAACATTCATCAAGATTGAGCGTTTTAAAATGAAGCCATGCCCATCTCAAAAGAAGATGTCAAGAGTTCTTCTTTCACACATTGTCTTCTACTGAATTTGATCCTTGTTTGATTCGGATGAAAGATTGTTGGTAACTTGAGTTTCTCTACCAATCTATGGCTTACAACATTGTTGTCGCTTTCGTAAACAAATGCAACTAAACATCGGTGGCTTTCGATTAAACACCTTGTTCTCTATAACCTTTTCCATAATCTTTTTCTTTACTTCCTTTTCTTTTTCTTCAATTTCCCTTCCTTCTAAAGTTTATACTTATTCTTTTTCTATTCTTTCTTTTTCTATTTTCTCCTTCAACGTATGTTGATCCTTCTTGGCTTGTTTTGGTGTCATAAATTTCAACTTCATTTCATGACCATCATGCCTCAAATAAAGGGAACGTTCATCAAGATTGAGCGTTTTAAAATAAAGCCATGCCCATCTCAAAAGAAGATGACAAGAGTTCGTGGGAGCAATATCACATAATACTTCTTTCACACATTGTCCTGTACTGAATTTGATCCTTGCTTGATTACGATGAAAGCTTGTTGGTAACTTGAGTTTCTCCACCAATCTTTGGCTTACAATATTGTTGTCGCTTTCGTAAATGAATGCAACTAAACATGGGTGGCTTTCGATTAAACACCTTCTTCTCTACTACCTTTTCCGTAATCTTTTTCTTTACTTCCTATTCTTTTTCTTCAATTTCCCTTCCTTATGCATTTATTTTTCTTCTTTTTCTATTCTTTCTTTTTCTATTTTCTCCTTCAACGTATGCTGATCCTTCTTGGCTTGTCTTGGTGTCGTAAATTTCAACTTCATTTCATGTCCTTCATGCCTCAAATAAAGGGAACGTTCATCAAGATTGAGCGTTTTAAAATGAACCCATGCCCATCTCAAAAGAAGATGACAAGAGTTCGTGGGAGCAATATCACATAATACTTCTTTCACACATTGTCCTGTATTGAATTTGATCCTTGCTTGATTCGGATGAAAGCTTGTTGGTAACTTGAGTTTCTCCACCAATCATTGGCTTACAACATTGTTGTCGCTTTCATAAAGAAATTCAACTAAACATGGGTGGCTTTCGATTAAACACCTTGTTCTCTACTACCTTTTCCATAATCTTTTTCTTTACTTCCTTTTCTTTTTCTTCAATTTCCCATCCTTCTACAGTTTATATTTATTCTTTTTCTATTCTTTCTTTTTCTATTTTCTCCTTCAACGTATGTTGATCCTTCTTGGCTTGTCTTGTTGTCATAAATTTCAACTTCATTTCATGTCCATCATGCCTCAAAAAAAGGGAACGTTCATCAAGATTGAGCGTTTTAAAATGAACCGATGCCCATCTCAAAAGAAGATGACAAGAGTTCTTCTTTCACACATTGTCTTCTACTGAATTTGATCCTTGCTCGATTCGGATGAAAGCTTATTGGTAACTTGAGTTTCTCCACCGATCTTTGGCTTACAACATTGTTGTCGCTTTCGTAAACGAATGCAACTAAACATGGGTGGCTTTCGATTAAACACCTTGTTCTCTACTACCTTTTCCATAATCTTTTTCTTTACTTCCTTTTCTTTCTCTTCAATTTCCCTTCCTTCTACAGTTTATATTTATTCTTTGTCTATTCTTTCTTTTTCTATTTTCTCCTTCAACGTATGTTGATCCTTCTTGGCTTCTCTTGGTGTCATAAATTTCAACTTCATTTCATGTCCATCATGCCTCAAAAAAAAGGGAACGTTCATCAAGATAGAGCGTTTTAAAATGAAGCCATGCCCATCTCAAAAGAAGATGACAAGAGTTCGTGGGAGCAATATCACATAATACTTCTTTCACACATTGTCCTGTACTGAATTTGATCCTTGCTTGATTCGGATGAAAGCTTGTTGGTAACTTGAGTTTCTCCACCAATCTTTGGCTTACAACATTGTTGTCGTTTTTGTAAAGGAATGCAACTAAACATGGGTGGCTTTCGATTGAACACCTTGTTCTCTACTACCTTTTCCATAATCTTTTTCTTTACTTCCTTTTCTTTTTCTTCAATTTCCCTTCCTTCTACAGTTTATATTTATTCTTTTTCTATTCTTTCTTTTTCTATTTTCTCCTTCAACGTATGTTGATCCTTCTTGGCTTGTCTTGGTGTCATAAATTTCAACTTCATTTCATGTCCATCATGCCTCAAAAAAAGGGAACATTCATCAAGATTGAGCGTTTTAAAATGAACCCATGCCCATCTCAAAAGAAGATGACAAGAGTTCTTCTTTCACACATTGTCTTATACTGAATTTGATCCTTGCTTGATTCAGATGAAAGCTTGTTGGTAACTTGAGTTTCTCCACCAATCTTTGGCTTACAACATTGTTGTCGCTTTCGTAAACGAATGCAACTAAACATGGGTGGCTTTCGATTAAACACCTTGTTCTCTACTACCTTTTCCATAATCTTTTTCTTTACTTCCTTTTCTTTTTCTTCAATTTCCCTTCCTTCTGCACTTTATATTTCTTCTTTTTCTATTCTTTCTTTTTCTATTTTCTCTTTCAACGTATGTTGATCCTTCTTGGCTTGTCATGGTGCCATGAATTTCAAATTCATTTCATGTCCCTCATGCCTCAGATAAAGGGAACATTCATCAAGATTGAGTGTTTTAAAATGAAGCCATGCCCATCTCAAAAGAAGATTACAAGAGTTCTTCTTTCACACATTGTCTTCTACTGAATTTGATCCTTGCTTGATTCGGATGAAAGCTTGTTGGTAACTTGAGTTTCTCCACCAATCTTTGGCTTACAACATTGTTGTCGCTTTCGTAAAGAAATGCAACTAAACATGGGTGGCTTTCGATTAAACACCTTGTTCTCTACTACCTTTTCCATAATCTTTTTCTTTACTTCCTTTTCTTTTTCTTCAATTTCCCTTCCTTCTACAGTTTATATTTATTCTTTTTCTATTCTTTCTTTTTCCATTTTCTCCTTCAACGTATGTTGATCCTTCTTGGCTTGTCTTGGTGTCATAAATTTCAACTTCATTTCATGTCCATCATGCCTCAAAAAAAGGGAACGTTCATCAAGATTGAGCGTTTTAAAATGAACCCATGCCCATCTCAAAAGAAGATGACAAGAGTTCTTCTTTCACACATTGTCTTGTACTGAATTTGATCCTTGCTTGATTCGGATGAAAGCTTGTTGGTAACATGAGTTTCTCCACCAATCTTTGGCTTACAACATTGTTGTCGCTTTCGTAAACGAATGCAACTAAACATGGGTGGCTTTCGATTAAACACCTTGTTCTCTACTACCTTTTCCATAATCTTTTTCTTTACTTCCTTTTCTTTTTCTTCAATTTCCCTTCCTTCAGCACTTTATATTTCTTCTTTTTCTATTCTTTCTTTTTCTATTTTCTCCTTCAACGTATGTTGATCCTTCTTGGCTTGTCTTGGTGCCATGAATTTCAAATTCATTTCATGTCCCTCATGCCTCAAATAAAGGGAACATTCATCAAGATTGAGCGTTTTAAAATGAAGCCATGCCCATCTGAAAAGAAGATGACAAGAGTTCTTCTTTCACATATTGTCTTCTACTGAATTTTATCCTTGCTTGATTCAGATGAAAGCTTGTTGGTAACTTGAGTTTCTCCACCAATCTTTGGCTTACAACATTGTTGTCGTTTTCATAAACAAATGTAACTAAACATGGGTGGCTTTCGATTAAACACCTTGTGCTCTACTACCTTTCTATAATCTTTTTGTTTACTTCCTATTCTTTTTCTTCAATTTCCCTTCCTTCTACAGTTTATATTTATTCTTTTTCTATTCTTTCTTTTTCTATTTTCTCCTTCAACGTATGTTGATCCTTCTTGGCTTGTCTTGGTGTCATAAATTTCAACTTCATTTCATGTCCATCATGCCTCAAAAAAAGGGAACATTCATCAAGATTGAGCGTTTTAAAATGAACCCATGCCCATCTCAAAAGAAGATGACAAGAGTTCTTCTTTCACACATTGTCTTATACTGAATTTGATCCTTGCTTGATTCAGATGAAAGCTTGTTGGTAACTTGAGTTTCTCCACCAATCTTTGGCTTACAACATTGTTGTCGCTTTCGTAAACGAATGCAACTAAACATGGGTGGCTTTCGATTAAACACCTTGTTCTCTACTACCTTTTCCATAATCTTTTTCTTTACTTCCTTTTCTTTTTCTTCAATTTCCCTTCCTTCTGCACTTTATATTTCTTCTTTTTCTATTCTTTCTTTTTCTATTTTCTCTTTCAACGTATGTTGATCCTTCTTGGCTTGTCATGGTGCCATGAATTTCAAATTCATTTCATGTCCGTCATGCCTCAGATAAAGGGACCATTCATCAAGATTGAGTGTTTTAAAATGAAGCCATGCCCATCTCAAAAGAAGATGACAAGAGTTCTTCTTTCACACATTGTCTTCTACTGAATTTGATCCTTGCTTGATTCGGATGAAAGCTTGTTGGTAACTTGAGTTTCTCCACCAATCTTTGGCTTACAACATTGTTGTCGCTTTCGTAAAGAAATGCAACTAAACATGGGTGGCTTTCGATTAAACACCTTGTTCTCTACTACCTTTTCCATAATCTTTTTCTTTACTTCCTTTTCTTTTTCTTCAATTTCCCTTCCTTCTACAGTTTATATTTATTCTTTTTCTATTCTTTCTTTTTCTATTTTCTCCTTCAACGTATCTTGATCCTTCTTGGCTTGTCTTGGTGTCATAAATTTCAACTTCATTTCATGTCCATCATGCCTCAAAAAAAGGGAACGTTCATCAAGATTGAGCGTTTTAAAATGAACCCATGCCCATCTCAAAAGAAGATGACAAGAGTTCTTCTTTCACATATTGTCTTCTACTGAATTTTATCCTTGCTTGATTCAGATGAAAGCTTGTTGGTAACTTGAGTTTCTCCACCAATCTTTGGCTTACAACATTGTTGTCGCTTTCGTAAACCAATGCAACTAAACATGGGTGGCTTTCGATTAAACACCTTGTTCTCTACTACCTTTTCCATAATCTTTTTGTTTACTTCCTATTCTTTTTCTTCAATTTCCCTTCCTTCTACAGTTTATATTTATTCTTTTTCTATTCTTTCTTTTTCTATTTTCTCCTTCAATGTATGTTGATCCTTCTTGGCTTGTCTTGGTGCCATGAATTTCAAATTCATTTCATGTCCATCATGCCTCAAAAAAAGGGAACGTTCATCAAGATTGAGCGTTTTAAAATGAACCCATGCCCATCTCAAAAGAAGATGACAAGAGTTCTTCTTTCACACATTGTCTTGTACTGAATTTGATCCTTGCTTGATTCTGCTGAAAGCTTGTTGGTAACTTGAGTTTCTCCACCAATCTTTGGCTTACAACATTGTTGTCGCTTTCGTAAACGAATGCAACTAAACATGGGTGGCTTTCGATTAAACACCTTGTTCTCTACTACCTTTTCCATAATCTTTTTCGTTACTTCCTTTTCTTTTTCTTCAATTTCGCTTCCTTCTACAGTTTATATTTATTCTTTTTCTATTCTTTCTTTTTCTATTTTCTCCTTCAACGTATGTTGATCCTTCTTGGCTTGTCTTGGTGTCATAAATTTCAACTTCATTTCATGTCTATCATGCCTCAAAAAAAGGGAACGTTCATCCAGATTGAGCGTTTTAAAATGAAGCCATGCCCATCTCAAAAGAAGATGACAAGAGTTCGTGGGAGCAATATCACATAATACTTCATTCACACATTGTCAAGTACTGAATTTGATCCTTGCTTGATTCGGATGAAAGCTTGTTGGTAACTTGAGTTTCTCCACCAATCTTTGGCTTACAAAATTGTTGTCGTTTTTGCAAAAGGAATGCAACTAAACATGGGTGGCTTTCGATTGAACACCTTGTTCTCTACTACCTTTTCCATAATCTTTTTCTTTACTTCCTTTTCTTTTTCTTCAATTTCCCTTCCTTCTACAGTTTATATTTATTCTTTTTCTATTCTTTCTTTTTCTATTTTCTCCTTCAACGTATGTTGATCCTTCTTGGCTTGTCTTGGTGTCATAAATTTCAACTTCATTTCATGTCCATCATGCCTCAAAAAAAGGGAACGTTCATCAAGATTGAGCGTTTTAAAATGAACCCATGCCCATCTCAAAAGAAGATGACAAGAGTTCTTCTTTGACACATTGTCTTGTACTGAATTTGATCCTTGCTTGATTCGGATGAAAGGTTGTTGGTAACTTGAGTTTCTCCACCAATCTTTGGCTTACAACATTGTTGTCGCTTTCGTAAACGAATGCAACTAAACATGGGTGGCTTTCGATTAAACACCTTGTTCTCTACTACCTTTTCCATAATCTTTTTCTTTACTTCCTTTTCTTTTTCTTCATTTTCCCTTCCTTCTACAGTTTATATTTATTTTTTTTCTATTCTTTCTTTTTCTATTTTCTCCTTCAACGTATGTTGATCCTTCTTGGCTTGTCTTGGTGTCGTAAATTTCAACTTCATTTCATGTCCATCATGCCTCAAAAAAAGGGAACGTTCATCAAGATTGAGCGTTTTAAAATGAAGCCATGCCCATCTCAAAAGAAGATGACAAGAGTTCAAGGGAGCAATATCACATAATACTTCTTTCACACATTGTCATGTACTGAATTTGATCTTTGCTTGATTCAGATGAAATCTTGTTGGTAACTTGAGCTTCTCCACCAATCTTTGGCTTACAACATTGTTGTCGCTTTCGTAAACGAATGCAACTAAACATGGGTGGCTTTCGATTAAACACCTTGTTCTCTACTACCTTTTCCATAATCTTTTTCTTTACTTCCTTTTCTTTTTTTCAATTTCCCTTCCTTCTCCACTTTATATTTCTTCTTTTTCTATTCTTTCTTTTTCTATTTTCTCCTTCAACGTATGTTGATCCTTCTTGGCTTGTCTTGGTGCCATGAATTTCAAATTCATTTCATGTCCCTCATGCCTCAAATAAAGGGAACATTCATCAAGATTGAGCGTTTTAAAATGAAGCCATGCCCATCTCAAAAGAAGATGACAAGAGTTCTTCTTTCACACATTGTATTCTACTGAATTTGATCCTTGCTTGATTCGGATGAAAGCTTGTTGGTAACTTGAGTTTCTCTACCAATCTTTGGCTTACAACATTGTTGTCGCTTTCCTAAACAAATGCAACTAAACATGGGTGGCTTTTGATTAAACACCTTGTTCTCTACTACCTTTTGCATAATCTTTTTCTTTACTTCCTTTTCTTTTTCTTCAATTTCCCTTCCTTCTACAGTTTATACTTATTCTTTTTCTATTCTTTCTTTTTCTATTTTCTCCTTCAACGTATGTTGATCCTTCTTGGCTTGTCTTGGTGCCATGAATTTCAAATTCATTTCATGTCCCTCATGCCTCAAATAAAGGGAACATTCATCAAGATTGAGCGTTTTAAAATGAAGCCATGCCCATCTCAAAAGAAGATGACAAGAGTTCGTAGGAGCAATATTACATAATACTTCTTTCACACATTGTCCTGTACTGAATTTGATCCTTGCTTGATTCGGATGAAAGCTTGTTGGTAACTTGAGTTTCTCCACCAATCTTTGGCTTACAAAATTGTTGTCGTTTTTGTAAAGGAATGCAACTAAACATGGGTGGCTTTCGATTAAACACCTTGTTCTCTACTACCTTTTCCATAATCTTTTTCTTTACTTCCTTTTCTTTTTCTTCAATTTCCCTTCCTTCTACAGTTTATATTTATTCTTTTTCTATTCTTTCTTTTTCTATTTTCTCCTTCAACGTATGTTGATCCTTCTTGGCTTGTCTTGGTGCCATCAATTTCAATTTCATTTCATGTCCCTCATGCCTCAAATAAAGGGAACATTCATCAAGATTGAGCGTTTTAAAATGAAGCCATCCCCATCTCAAAAGAAGATGACAAGAGTTCTTCTTTCACACATTGTCTTCTACTGAATTTGATCCTTGCTTGATTCAGATGAAAGCTTGTTGGTAACTTGAGTTTCTCTACCAATCTTTGGCTTACAACATTGTTGTCGCTTTCGTAAACAAATGCAACTAAACATGGGTGGCTTTCGAATAAACACCTTGTTCTCTACTACCTTTTCCATAATCTTTTTGTTTACTTCCTTTTCTTTTTCTTCAATTTCCCTTCCTTCTACAGTTTATATTTTTTCTTTTTCTATTCTTTCTTTTTCTATTTTCTCCTTCAATGTATGTTGGTCCTTCTTGGCTTGTCTTGGTGACATGAATTTCAAATTCATTTCATGTCCCTCATGCCTCAAATAAAGGGAACATTCATCAAGATTGAGCGTTTTAAAATGAAGCCATGCCCATCTCAAAAGAAGATGACAAGAGTTCGTAGGAGCAATATTACATAATACTTCTTTCACACATTGTCCTGTACTGAATTTGATCCTTGCTTGATTCGGATGAAAGCTTGTTGGTAACTTGAGTTTCTCCACCAATCTTTGGCTTACAAAATTGTTGTCGTTTTTGTAAAGGAATGCAACTAAACATGGGTGGCTTTCGATTAAACACCTTGTTCTCTACTACCTTTTCCATAATCTTTTTCTTTACTTCCTTTTCTTTTTCTTCAATTTCCCTTCCTTCTACAGTTTATATTTATTCTTTTTCTATTCTTTCTTTTTCTATTTTCTCCTTCAACGTATGTTGATCCTTCTTGGCTTGTCTTGGTGCCATCAATTTCAATTTCATTTCATGTCCCTCATGCCTCAAATAAAGGGAACATTCATCAAGATTGAGCGTTTTAAAATGAAGCCATCCCCATCTCAAAAGAAGATGACAAGAGTTCTTCTTTCACACATTGTCTTCTACTGAATTTGATCCTTGCTTGATTCAGATGAAAGCTTGTTGGTAACTTGAGTTTCTCCACCAATCTTTGGCTTACAACATTGTTGTCGCTTTCGTAAACAAATGCAACTAAACATGGGTGGCTTTCGAATAAACACCTTGTTCTCTACTACCTTTTCCATAATCTTTTTGTTTACTTCCTTTTCTTTTTCTTCAATTTCCCTTCCTTCTACAGTTTATATTTTTTCTTTTTCTATTCTTTCTTTTTCTATTTTCTCCTTCAATGTATGTTGGTCCTTCTTGGCTTGTCTTGGTGCCATGAATTTCAAATTCATTTCATGTCCCTCATGCCTCAAATAAAGGGAACATTCATCAAGATTGAGCGTTTTAAAATGAAGCCATGCCCATCTCAAAAGAAGATGACAAGAGTTCTTCTTTCACACATTGTCTTCTACTGAATTTGATCCTTGCTTGATTCGGATGAAAGCTTGTTGGTAACTTGAGTTTCTCCACCAATCTTTGGCTTACAACATTGTTGTCGCTTTCATAAACGAATGCAACTAAACATGGGTGGCTTTCGATTATACACCTTGTTCTCTACTACCTTTTCCATAATCTTTTTGTTTACTTCCTTTTCTTTTTCTTCAATTTCCCTTCCTTCTACAGTTTATATTTATTCTTTTTCTATTCTTTCTTTTTCTATTTTCTCCTTCAATGTATGTTGGTCCTTCTTGGCTTGTCTTGGTGCCATGAATTTCAAATTCATTTCATGTCCCTCATGCCTCAAATAAAGGGAACATTCATCAAGATTGAGCGTTTTAAAATGAAGCCATGCCCATCTCAAAAGAAGATGACAAGAGTTCTTCTTTCACACATTGTCTTCTACTGAATTTGATCCTTGCTTGATTCGGATGAAAGCTTGTTGGTAACTTGAGTTTCTCCACCAATCTTTGGCTTACAACATTGTTGTCGCTTTCATAAACGAATGCAACTAAACATGGGTGGCTTTCGATTAAACACCTTGTTCTCTACTACCTTTTCCATAATCTTTTTCTTTACTTTCTTTTCTTTTTCTTCAATTTCCCTTCCTTCTACAGTTTATATTTATTCTTTTTCTATTCTTTCTTTTTCTATTTTCTCCTTCAACGTATGTTGATCCTTCTTGGCTTGTCTTGGTGTCATAAATTTCAACTTCATTTCATGTCCATCATGCCTCAAAAAAAGGGAACGTTCATCAAGATTGAGCGTTTTAAAATGAAGCCATGCCCATCTCAAAAGAAGATGACAAGAGTTCGTAGGAGCAATATTACATAATACTTCTTTCACACATTGTCCTGTACTGAATTTGATCCTTGCTTGATTCGGATGAAAGCTTGTTGGTAACTTGAGTTTCTCCACCAATCTTTGGCTTACAAAATTGTTGTCGTTTTTGTAAAGGAATGCAACTAAACATGGGTGGCTTTCGATTAAACACCTTGTTCTCTACTACCTTTTCCATAATCTTTTTCTTTACTTCCTTTTCTTTTTCTTCAATTTCCCTTCCTTCTACAGTTTATATTTATTCTTTTTCTATTCTTTCTTTTTCTATTTTCTCCTTCAACGTATGTTGATCCTTCTTGGCTTGTCTTGGTGCCATGAATTTCAATTTCATTTCATGTCCCTCATGCCTCAAATAAAGGGAACATTCATCAAGATTGAGCGTTTTAAAATGAAGCCATGCCCATCTGAAAAGAAGATGACAAGAGTTCTTCTTTCACATATTGTCTTCTACTGAATTTTATCCTTGCTTGATTCAGATGAAAGCTTGTTGGTAACTTGAGTTTCTCCACCAATCTTTGGCTTACAACATTGTTGTCGCTTTCGTAAACAAATGCAACTAAACATGGGTGGCTTTCGATTAAACACCTTGTGCTCTACTACCTTTCTATAATCTTTTTGTTTACTTCCTATTCTTTTTCTTCAATTTCCCTTCCTTCTACAGTTTATATTTATTCTTTTTCTATTCTTTCTTTTTCTATTTTCTCCTTCAATGTATGTTGATCCTTCTTGGCTTGTCTTGGTGCCACGAATTTCAAATTCATTTCATGCCCATCATGCCTCAAAAAAAGGGAACGTTCATCAAGATTGAGCGTTTTAAAATGAAGCCATGCCATCTCAAAAGAAGATGACAAGAGTTCTTCTTTCACATATTGTCTTCTACTGAATTTTATCCTTGCTTGATTCAGATGAAAGCTTGTTGGTAACTTGAGTTTCTCCACCAATCTTTGGCTTACAACATTGTTGTCGCTTTCGTAAACAAATGCAACTAAACATGGGTGGCTTTCGATTAAACACCTTGTTCTCTACTACCTTTTCCATAATCTTTTTGTTTACTTCCTATTCTTTTTCTTCAATTTCCCTTCCTTCTACAGTTTATATTTATTCTTTTTCTATTCTTTCTTTTTCTATTTTCTCCTTCAATGTATGTTGATCCTTCTTGGCTTGTCTTGGTGCCATGAATTTCAAATTCATTTCATGTCCATCATGCCTCAAAAAAAGGGAACGTTCATCAAGATTGAGCGTTTTAAAATGAACCCATGCCCATCTCAAAAGAAGATGACAAGAGTTCTTCTTTCACACATTGTCTTGTACTGAATTTGATCCTTGCTTGATTCTGCTGAAAGCTTGTTGGTAACTTGAGTTTCTCCACCAATCTTTGGCTTACAACATTGTTGTCGCTTTCGTAAACGAATGCAACTAAACATGGGTGGCTTTCGATTAAACACCTTGTTCTCTACTACCTTTTCCATAATCTTTTTCGTTACTTCCTTTTCTTTTTCTTCAATTTCGCTTCCTTCTACAGTTTATATTTATTCTTTTTCTATTCTTTCTTTTTCTATTTTCTCCTTCAACGTATGTTGATCCTTCTTGGCTTGTCTTGGTGTCATAAATTTCAACTTCATTTCATGTCTATCATGCCTCAAAAAAAGGGAACGTTCATCAAGATTGAGCGTTTTAAAATGAAGCCATGCCCATATCAAAAGAAGATGACAAGAGTTCGTGGGAGCAATATCACATAATACTTCATTCACACATTGTCATGTACTGAATTTGATCCTTGCTTGATTCGGATGAAAGCTTGTTGGTAACTTGAGTTTCTCCACCAATCTTTTGCTTACAAAATTGTTGTCGTTTTTGCAAAAGGAATGCAACTAAACATGGGTGGCTTTCGATTGAACACCTTGTTCTCTACTACCTTTTCCATAATCTTTTTCTTTACTTCCTTTTCTTTTTCTTCAATTTCCCTTCCTTCTACAGTTTATATTTATTCTTTTTCTATTCTTTCTTTTTCTATTTTCTCCTTCAACGTATGTTGATCCTTCTTGGCTTGTCTTGGTGTCATAAATTTCAACTTCATTTCATGTCCATCATGCCTCAAAAAAAGGGAACGTTCATCAAGATTGAGCGTTTTAAAATGAACCCATGCCCATCTCAAAAGAAGATGACAAGAGTTCTTCTTTGACACATTGTCTTGTACTGAATTTGATCCTTGCTTGATTCGGATGAAAGGTTGTTGGTAACTTGAGTTTCTCCACCAATCTTTGGCTTACAACATTGTTGTCGCTTTCGTAAACGAATGCAACTAAACATGGGTGGCTTTCGATTAAACACCTTGTTCTCTACTACCTTTTCCATAATCTTTTTCTTTACTTCCTTTTCTTTTTCTTCATTTTCCCTTCCTTCTACAGTTTATATTTATTTTTTTTCTATTCTTTCTTTTTCTATTTTCTCCTTCAACGTATGTTGATCCTTCTTGGCTTGTCTTGGTGTCATAAATTTCAACTTCATTTCATGTCCATCATGCCTCAAAAAAAGGGAACGTTCATCAAGATTGAGCGTTTTAAAATGAAGCCATGCCCATCTCAAAAGAAGATGACAAGAGTTCAAGGGAGCAATATCACATAATACTTCTTTCACACATTGTCATGTACTGAATTTGATCTTTGCTTGATTCAGATGAAATCTTGTTGGTAACTTGAGCTTCTCCACCAATCTTTGGCTTACAACATTGTTGTCGCTTTCGTAAACGAATGCAACTAAACATGGGTGGCTTTCGATTAAACACCTTGTTCTCTACTACCTTTTCCATTATCTTTTTCTTTACTTCCTTTTCTTTTTTTCAATTTCCCTTCCTTCTCCACTTTATATTTCTTCTTTTTCTATTCTTTCTTTTTCTATTTTCTCCTTCAACGTATGTTGATCCTTCTTGGCTTGTCTTGGTGCCATGAATTTCAAATTCATTTCATGTCCCTCATGCCTCAAATAAAGGGAACATTCATCAAGATTGAGCGTTTTAAAATGAAGCCATGCCCATCTCAAAAGAAGATGACAAGAGTTCTTCTTTCACACATTGTATTCTACTGAATTTGATCCTTGCTTGATTCGGATGAAAGCTTGTTGGTAACTTGAGTTTCTCTACCAATCTTTGGCTTACAACATTGTTGTCGCTTTCCTAAACAAATGCAACTAAACATGGGTGGCTTTTGATTAAACACCTTGTTCTCTACTACCTTTTGCATAATCTTTTTCTTTACTTCCTTTTCTTTTTCTTCAATTTCCCTTCCTTCTACAGTTTATACTTATTCTTTTTCTATTCTTTCTTTTTCTATTTTCTCCTTCAACGTATGTTGATCCTTCTTGGCTTGTCTTGGTGCCATGAATTTCAAATTCATTTCATGTCCCTCATGCCTCAAATAAAGGGAACATTCATCAAGATTGAGCGTTTTAAAATGAAGCCATGCCCATCTCAAAAGAAGATGACAAGAGTTTGTAGGAGCAATATTACATAATACTTCTTTCACACATTGTCCTGTACTGAATTTGATCCTTGCTTGATTCGGATGAAAGCTTGTTGGTAACTTGAGTTTCTCCACCAATCTTTGGCTTACAAAATTGTTGTCGTTTTTGTAAAGGAATGCAACTAAACATGGGTGGCTTTCGATTAAACACCTTGTTCTCTACTACCTTTTCCATAATCTTTTTCTTTACTTCCTTTTCTTTTTCTTCAATTTCCCTTCCTTCTACAGTTTATATTTATTCTTTTTCTATTCTTTCTTTTTCTATTTTCTCCTTCAACGTATGTTGATCCTTCTTGGCTTGTCTTGGTGCCATCAATTTCAATTTCATTTCATGTCCCTCATGCCTCAAATAAAGGGAACATTCATCAAGATTGAGCGTTTTAAAATGAAGCCATCCCCATCTCAAAAGAAGATGACAAGAGTTCTTCTTTCACACATTGTCTTCTACTGAATTTGATCCTTGCTTGATTCAGATGAAAGCTTGTTGGTAACTTGAGTTTCTCCACCAATCTTTGGCTTACAACATTGTTGTCGCTTTCGTAAACAAATGCAACTAAACATGGGTGGCTTTCGAATAAACACCTTGTTCTCTACTACCTTTTCCATAATCTTTTTGTTTACTTCCTTTTCTTTTTCTTCAATTTCCCTTCCTTCTACAGTTTATATTTTTTCTTTTTCTATTCTTTCTTTTTCTATTTTCTCCTTCAATGTATGTTGGTCCTTCTTGGCTTGTCTTGGTGCCATGAATTTCAAATTCATTTCATGTCCCTCATGCCTCAAATAAAGGGAACATTCATCAAGATTGAGCGTTTTAAAATGAAGCCATGCCCATCTCAAAAGAAGATGACAAGAGTTCTTCTTTCACACATTGTCTTCTACTGAATTTGATCCTTGCTTGATTCGGATGAAAGCTTGTTGGTAACTTGAGTTTCTCCACCAATCTTTGGCTTACAACATTGTTGTCGCTTTCATAAACGAATGCAACTAAACATGGGTGGCTTTCGATTATACACCTTGTTCTCTACTACCATTTCCATAATCTTTTTGTTTACTTCCTTTTCTTTTTCTTCAATTTCCCTTCCTTCTACAGTTTATATTTATTCTTTTTCTATTCTTTCTTTTTCTATTTTCTCCTTCAATGTATGTTGGTCCTTCTTGGCTTGTCTTGGTGCCATGAATTTCAAATTCATTTCATGTCCCTCATGCCTCAAATAAAGGGAACATTCATCAAGATTGAGCGTTTTAAAATGAAGCCATGCCCATCTCAAAAGAAGATGACAAGAGTTCTTCTTTCACACATTGTCTTCTACTGAATTTGATCCTTGCTTGATTCGGATGAAAGCTTGTTGGTAACTTGAGTTTCTCCACCAATCTTTGGCTTACAACATTGTTGTCGCTTTCATAAACGAATGCAACTAAACATGGGTGGCTTTCGATTAAACACCTTGTTCTCTACTACCTTTTCCATAATCTTTTTCTTTACTTCCTTTTCTTTTTCTTCAATTTCCCTTCCTTCTACAGTTTATATTTATTCTTTTTCTATTCTTTCTTTTTCTATTTTCTCCTTCAACGTATGTTGATCCTTCTTGGCTTGTCTTGGTGTCATAAATTTCAACTTCATTTCATGTCCATCATGCCTCAAAAAAAGGGAACGTTCATCAAGATTGAGCGTTTTAAAATGAAGCCATGCCCATCTCAAAAGAAGATGACAAGAGTTCGTAGGAGCAATATTACATAATACTTCTTTCACACATTGTCCTGTACTGAATTTGATCCTTGCTTGATTCGGATGAAAGCTTGTTGGTAACTTGAGTTTCTCCACCAATCTTTGGCTTACAAAATTGTTGTCGTTTTTGTAAAGGAATGCAACTAAACATGGGTGGCTTTCGATTAAACACCTTGTTCTCTACTACCTTTTCCATAATCTTTTTCTTTACTTCCTTTTCTTTTTCTTCAATTTCCCTTCCTTCTACAGTTTATATTTATTCTTTTTCTATTCTTTCTTTTTCTATTTTCTCCTTCAACGTATGTTGATCCTTCTTGGCTTGTCTTGGTGCCATCAATTTCAATTTCATTTCATGTCCCTCATGCCTCAAATAAAGGGAACATTCATCAAGATTGAGCGTTTTAAAATGAAGCCATCCCCATCTCAAAAGAAGATGACAAGAGTTCTTCTTTCACACATTGTCTTCTACTGAATTTGATCCTTGCTTGATTCAGATGAAAGCTTGTTGGTAACTTGAGTTTCTCCACCAATCTTTGGCTTACAACATTGTTGTCGCTTTCGTAAACAAATGCAACTAAACATGGGTGGCTTTCGAATAAACACCTTGTTCTCTACTACCTTTTCCATAATCTTTTTGTTTACTTCCTTTTCTTTTTCTTCAATTTCCCTTCCTTCTACAGTTTATATTTTTTCTTTTTCTATTCTTTCTTTTTCTATTTTCTCCTTCAATGTATGTTGGTCCTTCTTGGCTTGTCTTGGTGCCATGAATTTCAAATTCATTTCATGTCCCTCATGCCTCAAATAAAGGGAACATTCATCAAGATTGAGCGTTTTAAAATGAAGCCATGCCCATCTCAAAAGAAGATGACAAGAGTTCTTCTTTCACACATTGTCTTCTACTGAATTTGATCCTTGCTTGATTCGGATGAAAGCTTGTTGGTAACTTGAGTTTCTCCACCAATCTTTGGCTTACAACATTGTTGTCGCTTTCATAAACGAATGCAACTAAACATGGGTGGCTTTCGATTATACACCTTGTTCTCTACTACCATTTCCATAATCTTTTTGTTTACTTCCTTTTCTTTTTCTTCAATTTCCCTTCCTTCTACAGTTTATATTTATTCTTTTTCTATTCTTTCTTTTTCTATTTTCTCCTTCAATGTATGTTGGTCCTTCTTGGCTTGTCTTGGTGCCATGAATTTCAAATTCATTTCATGTCCCTCATGCCTCAAATAAAGGGAACATTCATCAAGATTGAGCGTTTTAAAATGAAGCCATGCCCATCTCAAAAGAAGATGACAAGAGTTCTTCTTTCACACATTGTCTTCTACTGAATTTGATCCTTGCTTGATTCGGATGAAAGCTTGTTGGTAACTTGAGTTTCTCCACCAATCTTTGGCTTACAACATTGTTGTCGCTTTCATAAACGAATGCAACTAAACATGGGTGGCTTTCGATTAAACACCTTGTTCTCTACTACCTTTTCCATAATCTTTTTCTTTACTTCCTTTTCTTTTTCTTCAATTTCCCTTCCTTCTACAGTTTATATTTATTCTTTTTCTATTCTTTCTTTTTCTATTTTCTCCTTCAACGTATGTTGATCCTTCTTGGCTTGTCTTGGTGTCATAAATTTCAACTTCATTTCATGTCCATCATGCCTCAAAAAAAGGGAACGTTCATCAAGATTGAGCGTTTTAAAATGAAGCCATGCCCATCTCAAAAGAAGATGACAAGAGTTCGTAGGAGCAATATTACATAATACTTCTTTCACACATTGTCCTGTACTGAATTTGATCCTTGCTTGATTCGGATGAAAGCTTGTTGGTAACTTGAGTTTCTCCACCAATCTTTGGCTTACAAAATTGTTGTCGTTTTTGTAAAGGAATGCAACTAAACATGGGTGGCTTTCGATTAAACACCTTGTTCTCTACTACCTTTTCCATAATCTTTTTCTTTACTTCCTTTTCTTTTTCTTCAATTTCCCTTCCTTCTACAGTTTATATTTATTCTTTTTCTATTCTTTCTTTTTCTATTTTCTCCTTCAACGTATGTTGATCCTTCTTGGCTTGTCTTGGTGCCATGAATTTCAATTTCATTTCATGTCCCTCATGCCTCAAATAAAGGGAACATTCATCAAGATTGAGCGTTTTAAAATGAAGCCATGCCCATCTGAAAAGAAGATGACAAGAGTTCTTCTTTCACATATTGTCTTCTACTGAATTTTATCCTTGCTTGATTCAGATGAAAGCTTGTTGGTAACTTGAGTTTCTCCACCAATCTTTGGCTTACAACATTGTTGTCGCTTTCGTAAACAAATGCAACTAAACATGGGTGGCTTTCGATTAAACACCTTGTGCTCTACTACCTTTCTATAATCTTTTTGTTTACTTCCTATTCTTTTTCTTCAATTTCCCTTCCTTCTACAGTTTATATTTATTCTTTTTCTATTCTTTCTTTTTCTATTTTCTCCTTCAATGTAAGTTGATCCTTCTTGGCTTGTCTTGGTGCCATGAATTTCAAATTCATTTCATGCCCATCATGCCTCAAAAAAAGGGAACGTTCATCAAGATTGAGCGTTTTAAAATGAAGCCATGCCATCTCAAAAGAAGATGACAAGAGTTCTTCTTTCACATATTGTCTTCTACTGAATTTTATCCTTGCTTGATTCAGATGAAAGCTTGTTGGTAACTTGAGTTTCTCCACCAATCTTTGGCTTACAACATTGTTGTCGCTTTCGTAAACAAATGCAACTAAACATGGGTGGCTTTCGATTAAACACCTTGTTCTCTACTACCTTTTCCATAATCTTTTTGTTTACTTCCTATTCTTTTTCTTCAATTTCCCTTCCTTCTACAGTTTATATTTATTCTTTTTCTATTCTTTCTTTTTCTATTTTCTCCTTCAATGTATGTTGATCCTTCTTGGCTTGTCTTGGTGCCATGAATTTCAAATTCATTTCATGTCCATCATGCCTCAAAAAAAGGGAACGTTCATCAAGATTGAGCGTTTTAAAATGAACCCATGCCCATCTCAAAAGAAGATGACAAGAGTTCTTCTTTCACACATTGTCTTGTACTGAATTTGATCCTTGCTTGATTCTGCTGAAAGCTTGTTGGTAACTTGAGTTTCTCCACCAATCTTTGGCTTACAACATTGTTGTCGCTTTCGTAAACGAATGCAACTAAACATGGGTGGCTTTCGATTAAACACCTTGTTCTCTACTACCTTTTCCATAATCTTTTTCGTTACTTCCTTTTCTTTTTCTTCAATTTCGCTTCCTTCTACAGTTTATATTTATTCTTTTTCTATTCTTTCTTTTTCTATTTTCTCCTTCAACGTATGTTGATCCTTCTTGGCTTGTCTTGGTGTCATAAATTTCAACTTCATTTCATGTCTATCATGCCTCAAAAAAAGGGAACGTTCATCAAGATTGAGCGTTTTAAAATGAAGCCATGCCCATCTCAAAAGAAGATGACAAGAGTTCGTGGGAGCAATATCACATAATACTTCATTCACACATTGTCATGTACTGAATTTGATCCTTGCTTGATTCGGATGAAAGCTTGTTGGTAACTTGAGTTTCTCCACCAATCTTTTGCTTACAAAATTGTTGTCGTTTTTGCAAAAGGAATGCAACTAAACATGGGTGGCTTTCGATTGAACACCTTGTTCTCTACTACCTTTTCCATAATCTTTTTCTTTACTTCCTTTTCTTTTTCTTCAATTTCCCTTCCTTCTACAGTTTATATTTATTCTTTTTCTATTCTTTCTTTTTCTATTTTCTCCTTCAACGTATGTTGATCCTTCTTGGCTTGTCTTGGTGTCATAAATTTCAACTTCATTTCATGTCCATCATGCCTCAAAAAAAGGGAACGTTCATCAAGATTGAGCGTTTTAAAATGAACCCATGCCCATCTCAAAAGAAGATGACAAGAGTTCTTCTTTGACACATTGTCTTGTACTGAATTTGATCCTTGCTTGATTCGGATGAAAGGTTGTTGGTAACTTGAGTTTCTCCACCAATCTTTGGCTTACAACATTGTTGTCGCTTTCGTAAACGAATGCAACTAAACATGGGTGGCTTTCGATTAAACACCTTGTTCTCTACTACCTTTTCCATAATCTTTTTCTTTACTTCCTTTTCTTTTTCTTCATTTTCCCTTCCTTCTACAGTTTATATTTATTTTTTTTCTATTCTTTCTTTTTCTATTTTCTCCTTCAACGTATGTTGATCCTTCTTGGCTTGTCTTGGTGTCATAAATTTCAACTTCATTTCATGTCCATCATGCCTCAAAAAAAGGGAACGTTCATCAAGATTGAGCGTTTTAAAATGAAGCCATGCCCATCTCAAAAGAAGATGACAAGAGTTCAAGGGAGCAATATCACATAATACTTCTTTCACACATTGTCATGTACTGATTTTGATCTTTGCTTGATTCAGATGAAATCTTGTTGGTAACTTGAGCTTCTCCACCAATCTTTGGCTTACAACATTGTTGTCGCTTTCGTAAACGAATGCAACTAAACATGGGTGGCTTTCGATTAAACACCTTGTTCTCTACTACCTTTTCCATAATCTTTTTCTTTACTTCCTTTTCTTTTTTTCAATTTCCCTTCCTTCTCCACTTTATATTTCTTCTTTTTCTATTCTTTCTTTTTCTATTTTCTCCTTCAACGTATGTTGATCCTTCTTGGCTTGTCTTGGTGCCATGAATTTCAAATTCATTTCATGTCCCTCATGCCTCAAATAAAGGGAACATTCATCAAGATTGAGCGTTTTAAAATGAAGCCATGCCCATCTCAAAAGAAGATGACAAGAGTTCTTCTTTCACACATTGTATTCTACTGAATTTGATCCTTGCTTGATTCGGATGAAAGCTTGTTGGTAACTTGAGTTTCTCTACCAATCTTTGGCTTACAACATTGTTGTCGCTTTCCTAAACAAATGCAACTAAACATGGGTGGCTTTTGATTAAACACCTTGTTCTCTACTACCTTTTGCATAATCTTTTTCTTTACTTCCTTTTCTTTTTCTTCAATTTCCCTTCCTTCTACAGTTTATACTTATTCTTTATCTATTCTTTCTTTTTCTATTTTCTCCTTCAACGTATGTTGATCCTTCTTGGCTTGTCTTGGTGCCATGAATTTCAAATTCATTTCATGTCCCTCATGCCTCAAATAAAGGGAACATTCATCAAGATTGAGCGTTTTAAAATGAAGTCATGCCCATCTCAAAAGAAGATGACAAGAGTTCGTAGGAGCAATATTACATAATACTTCTTTCACACATTGTCCTGTACTGAATTTGATCCTTGCTTGACTCGGATGAAAGCTTGTTGGTAACTTGAGTTTCTCCACCAATCTTTGGCTTACAAAATTGTTGTCGTTTTTGTAAAGGAATGCAACTAAACATGGGTGGCTTTCGATTACACACCTTGTTCTCTACTACCTTTTCCATAATCTTTTTCTTTACTTCCTTTTCTTTTTCTTCAATTTCCCTTCCTTCTACAGTTTATATTTATTCTTTTTCTATTCTTTCTTTTTCTATTTTCTCCTTCAACGTATGTTGATCCTTCTTGGCTTGTCTTGGTGCCATGAATTTCAAATTCATTTCATGTCCCTCATGCCTCAAATAAAGGGAACATTCATCAAGATTGAGCGTTTTAAAATGAAGCCATGCCCATCTCAAAAGATGACAAAAGTTCTTCTTTCACACATTGTCTTCTACTGAATTTGATCCTTGCTTGATTCGGATGAAAGCTTTTTGATAACTTGAGTTTCTCTACCAATCTTTGGCTTACAACATTGTTGTCGCTTTCGTAAACGAATGCAACTAAACATGGGTGGCTTTCGATTAAACACCTTGTTCTCTACTACCTTTTCCATAATCTTTTTCTTTACTTCCTTTTCTTTTTCTTCAATTTCCCTTCCTTCTACAGTTTATACTTATTCTTTTTCTATTCTTTCTTTTTCTATTTTCTCCTTCAACGTATGTTGATCCTTCTTGACTTGTCTTGGTGCCATGAATTTCAAATTCATTTCATGTCCCTCATGCCTCAAATAAAGGGAACATTCATCAAGATTGAGCGTTTTAAAATGAAGCCATGCCCATCTCAAAAGAAGATGACATGAGTTCTTCTTTCACACATTGTCTTCTACTGAATTTGATCCTTGCTTGATTCGGATGAAAGCTTGTTGGTAACTTGAGTTTCTCTACCAATCTTTGGCTTACAACATTGTTGTCGCTTTCGTAAACAAATGCAACTAAACATGGGTGGCTTTTGATTAATCACCTTGTTCTATACTACCTTTTGCATAATCTTTTTCTTTACTTCCTTTTCTTTTTCTTCAATTTCCCTTCCTTATACAGTTTATACTTATTCTTTTTCTATTCTTTCTTTTTCTATTTTCTCCTTCAACGTATGTTGATCCTTCTTGGCTTGTCTTGGTGCCATGAATTTCAAATTCATTTCATGTCCCTCATGCCTCAAATAAAGGGAACATTCATCAAGATTGAGCGTTTTAAAATGAAGCCATGCCCATCTCAAAAGATGACAAGAGTTCTTCTTTCACACATTGTCTTCTACTGAATTTGATCCTTGCTTGATTCGGATGAAAGCTTTTTGGTAACTTGAGTTTCTCTACCAATCTTTGGCTTACAACATTGTTGTCGCTTTCGTAAACGAATGCAACTAAACATGGGTGTCTTTTGATTAAACACCTTGTTCTCTACTACCTTTTCCATAATCTTTTTCTTTACTTCCTTTTCTTTTTCTTCAATTTCCCTTCCTTCAACAGTTTATACTTATTCTTTTTCTATTCTTTCTTTTTCTATTTTCTCCTTCAACGTATGTTGATCCTTCTTAGCTTGTTTTGGTGTCATAAATTTCAACTTCATTTCATGTCCATCATGCCTCAAATAAAGGGAACGTTCATCAAGATTGAGCGTTTTAAAATGAAGCCATGCCCATCTCAAAAGAAGATGACAAGAGTTCTTCTTTCACCACATTGTCCTGTACTGAATTTGATCCTTGCTTGATTCGGATGAAAGCTTGTTGGTAACTTGAGTTTCTCTACCAATCTTTGGCTTACAACATTTGTGTCGCTTTCGTAAACAAATGCAACTAAACATGGGTGGCTTTCGATTCAACACCTTGTTCTCTACTACCTTTTCCATAATCTTTTTCTTTACTTCCTTTTCTTTTTCTTCAATTTCCCTTCCTTCTACAGTTTATATTTATTCTTTTTCTATTCTTTCTTTTTCTATTTTCTCCTTCAACGTATGTTGATCCTTCTTGGCTTGTCTTGGTGTCATAAATTTCAACTTCATTTCATGTCCGTCATGCCTCAAAAAAAGGGAACGTTCATCAAGATTGAGCGTTTTAAAATGAACCCATGCCCATCTCAAAAGAAGATGACAAGAGTTCTTCTTTCACACTTTGTCTTGTACTGAATTTGATCCTTGCTTGATTCGGATGAAAGCTTGTTGGTAACTTGAGTTTCTCCACCAATCTTTGGCTTACAACATTGTTGTCGCTTTCGTAAACGAATGCAACTAAACATGGGTGGCTTTCGATTAATATTTAAATTTGGGGATTTAATTGAATTTTCTGTGCTTAAAGATTGATTTAATTAGGATTTGTGATTATTGGATTTATTGAGTAAGTTTGGTAAAAGTGGCGTAAAAATTGATTTTAGTTGCATAAAATATTATTGGATATTCTAACGTTTGTTAATGCAGCTGGAATTTATTTTTGGTCAATTAATAGTGTGATTTTAAAATATTTAAAGTTACAAAATAAGTCCAAAATCAAGAAATTCTGAAAAAGAATAAATCAGGAGCTAAATGCACCCCCAGTTTTTATTTGCACACTCCTCCCTCAAGTGGACCACAAAAACCTGTTCTGCACCCCCAGTTTTCACTAAGTTACACCCCTCCTACCACTTAAACTCCACTAAACCAGATCATGCCATGTGGCAATCCCCACCTTTTAAAATTAGCCAACCATAAGCCGCCACGTGTCATAATCCTCCACTCACCCAATTGACCACTCAGATTCTGCCACGTCATCATCTTCATCTCCCAAAACCCTAACCCTAATTTTCTCCTCTCCTTCCACCCTCCACGGCAGCCGCCGCCGCCTCGCCGGAATCTGCACCGTGACAGCGCCACCATCTTCCTTCACTTCGCCGGAGCAGAACGCAACAGCAGCAGAAGCTCCGCGCAGCCACCACCGCGAACCATCCAGCGGTGCCACTCGCGGTCATCTTCTCCGCAGAGAGCCACCACGAACCTGCAACCACAAATCGCGTGCTCCGTTTCCGCAGCCACCGCGAGCCACCGCGAGCACACCACCATCTTCTCCATTCTCGCGTCCAACAGCTCCGCGCGCCACCACCATCGCCATCTCCACCGCGCCTACACCTGCATCTGCGCGAGCCATGAACCTGCGCAGCTTCACGCCACCACTGAACTCCCGCAGCGCCACCATCATCGCGGCACCATCTTCTCACCTCTGCAACGCGCGAGACGAGCACACCACCACGACCACCACGCCGCTGCAACAGAACTGCCACACCTCCGCTCGCCGGACCACCGCGCAGTTCACCACCTGTTCTGCAGCCACCGCGAGCTCGCCGGAGCAACCACACGTCGGAGCAGCCGCCGTCACGAGGGAGGGAGAAGAGTGTGAGAGTGAAACCCTAATTCTGGAGAGAGAATCTGCACTGCCACGTGTCAGCGTCTGATAGGACAGTCAAACTGGTCAACTGGTCAACTCTGGTCAACTAGTCAAAGTCAGCAGTCAATTCTGGTCAAATTCTGGTCAATTTGGTAAAAATGCTTAAATAAGAGGGGCAGAATTGGAAATTGGACAGAAATTTAGTTGCTAATTAATTAAATAAAAATAAAAGATTTTAGCAACTGACAGATAAAGCCCAAAGTCCAGTGGAAGCCTATATAAAGAGACTTAAGGGAGTAGAAGCGGGACACAATTCACGACTGAAATTTAGAGCTTACAGCTTAGACACTTAGAACTCTCTGGTTTTGGCAGATACCGTCTCCACCACATCTCTCATTCTTTCTTTTATTTTCTTTCATTCATATCATCATGTATTTCATCAAAGCCATGGAGGGCTAAGCTTTAAGGGTTGATTCCACTGTAATTTCTTAAATGGATTCTGAGGTTAGATGAATTTATATGTTTTGTTATTTTGATTATTGTTGTGGTTTTTTGTTTATCTATGTCCTTTGCTTCTTAATCGAATAGAAAATAATGATTTTAAATCTACATGCATGCTAATCATATGAGTTAAAAGGTTTTTAAATTAAATTGAGACTTTACTTTGATTTTGTTTAGAAACTTTCATTTGATTAAATAAGTTTTTGCCAATAATTGAGACTTTAATTTGATTAGAGGTAATTACTTTAACTAAAATTAGTCAAGACTTTACTTTGATTAATTAAGTTTTCTATTTGGTAAAGAAACAAAGGAATAGACATGATTAGGCATAGTAAAATTAATTGAGACTGTACTTTGATTGAATTTACTATGGATAATCTAACAATTCTCACTTTTGATTGAGACTGTACTTTGATTAAAAGTGAGGATGCCAACAAATGAATTGAGTCTTTACATTGATTTATTTGTAAATCAACAACAATAATTAATTTAACAATAATCTCTAGATAACCAATGAAGAATCTGATTTAGAAAAAGCAGTGGAATTGACCTATTTACTATTACTGTGTTTACAATCTTCCGTGTCATTTTCTTTTGCATATCAAAACCCCCTATTTTTATAGTTGCTAGTTTTAAATTGCACTTTTGAGAATCAAATATTTGAGATCAATTCCGTATTCGTTGTGAGACGACTCAGGGTTATCTTAACCCTAACTATTTTCTTCACTACAAACTGGCAATACTGAAGTTGCTAAAGTAGTGGTAATTTGATCGCCTAACGACAGCGATATCAGTTGTCGCTTTCGTAAACGAATGCAACTAAACATGGGTGGCTTTCGATTAAACACATTGTTCTCTACTACCTTTTCCATAATCTTTTTCTTTACTTCCTGTTCTTTTTCTTCAATTTCCCTTCCTTCTACAGTTTATATTTATTCTTTTTCTATTCTTTCTTTTTCTATTTTTTCCTTCAACGTATGTTTATCCTTCTTGGCTTGTCTTGGTGTCATAAATTTCAACTTCATTTCATGTCCATCATGCCTCAAAAAAAGGGAACGTTCATCAAGATTGAGCGTTTTAAAACGAAGCCTTGCTCATCTCAAAAGAAGACGACAAGAGTTCAAGGGAGCAATATCACATAATACTTCTTTCACACATTGTCATGTACTGAATTTGATCCTTGCTTGATTCGGATGAAAGCTTGTTGGTAACTTGAGTTTCTCCACCAATCTTTGGCTTACAACATTGTTGTCGCTTTCGTAAAGGAATGCAACTAAACATGGGTGGCTTTCGATTAAACACCTTGTTCTCTACTACCTTTTCCATAATCTTTTTCTTTACTTCCTTTTCTTTTTCTTCAATTTCCCTTCCTTCTGCACTTTATATTTCTTCTTTTTCTATTCTTTCTTTTTCTATTTTTTCCTTCAACGTATGTTGATCCTTCTTGGCTTGTCTTGGTGCCATGAATTTCAAATTCATTTCATGTCCCTCATGGCTCAAATAAAGGGAACATTCATCAAGATTGAGCGTTTTAAAATGAACCCATGCCCATCTCAAAAGAAGATGACAAGAGTTCTTCATTCACACATTCTCTTCTACTGAATTTGATCCTTGCTTGATTCGGATGAAAGCTTGTTGGTAACTTGAGTTTCTCCACCAATCTTTGGCTTACAACTTTGTTGTCGCTTTCGTAAACAAATGCAACTAAACATGGGTGGCTTTCGATTAAACACCTTGTTCTCTACTACCTTTTCCATAATCTTTTTCTTTACTTCCTTTTCTTTTTTTTCAATTTCCCTTCCTTCTACAGTTTATATTTATTCTTTTTCTATTCTTTCTTTTTCTATTTTTTCCTTCAACGTATGTTGATCCTTCTTGGCTTGTCTTGGTGTCATAAATTTCAACTTCAGTTCATGTCCATCATGCCTCAAAAAAAGGGAACGTTCATCAAGATTGAGCGTTTTAAAACGAAGCCATGCTCATCTCAAAAGAAGACGACAAGAGTTCAAGGGAGCAATATCACATAATACTTCTTTCACACATTGTCATGTACTGAATTTGATCCTTGCTTGATTCGGATGAAAGCTTGTTGGTAACTTGAGTTTCTCCACCAATCTTTGGCTTACAACATTGTTGTCGCTTTCGTAAACGAATGCAACTAAACATGGGTGGCTTTCGATTAAACACCTTGTTCTCTACTACCTTTTCCATAATCTTTTTCTTTACTTCCTTTTCTTTTTCTTCAATTTCCCTTCCTTCTGCACTTTATATTTCTTCTTTTTCTATTCTTTCTTTTTCTATTTTCTCCTTCAACGTATGTTGATCCTTCTTGGCTTGTCTTGGTGCCATGAATTTCAAATTCATTTGATGTCCCTCATGCCTCAAATAAAGGGAACATTCATCAAGATTGAGCGTTTTAAAATGAACCCATGCCCATCTCAAAAGAAGATGACAAGAGTTCTTCTTTCACACATTCTCTTCTACTGAATTTGATCCTTGCTTGATTCGGATGAAAGCTTGTCGGTAACTTGAGTTTCTCCACCAATCTTTGGCTTACAACATTGTTGTCGCTTTCGTAAACAAATGCAACTAAACATGGGTGGCTTTCGATTAAACACCTTGTTCTCTACTACCTTTTCCATAATCTTTTTCTTTACTTCCTTTTCTTTTTCTTCAATTTCCCTTCCTTCTACAGTTTATATTTATTCTTTTTCTATTCTTTCTTTTTCTATTTTCTCCGTCAACGTATGTTGATCCTTCTTCGCTTGTCTTGGTGTCATAAATTTCAACTTCATTTCATGTCCATCATGCCTCAAAAAAAGGGAACGTTCATCAAGATTGAGCGTTTTAATATGAAGCCATGCCCATCTCAAAAGAAGATGACAAGATTTCGTGGGAGCAATATCACATAATACTTCTTTCACACATTGTCCTATACTGAATTTGATCCTTGCTTGAATCGGATGAATGCTTGTTGGTAACTTGAGTTTCTCCACCAATCTTTGCCTTACAACATTGTTGTCGTTTTTGTAAAGGAATCCAACTAAACATGGGTGGCTTTCGATTGAACACCTTGTTCTCTACTACCTTTTCCATAATCTTTTTCTTTACTTCCTTTTCTTTTTCTTCAATTTCCCTTCCTTTTACAGTTTATATTTATTCTTTTTCTATTCTTTCTTTTTCTATTTTTTCCTTCAACGTATGTTGATCCTTCTTGGCTTGTCTTGGTGTCATAAATTTCAACTTCATTTCATGTCCATCATGCCTCAAAAAAAGGGAACGTTCATCAAGATTGAGCGTTTTAAAATGAACCCATGCCCATCTCAAAAGAAGTTGACAAGAGTTCTTCTTTGACACATTGTCTTGTACTGAATTTGATCCTTGCTTGATTCGGATGAAAGCTTGTTGGTAACTTGAGTTTCTCCACCAATCTTTGGCTTACAACATTGTTGTCGCTTTCGTAAACGAATGCAACTAAACATGGGTGGCTTTCGATTAAACACCTTGTTCTCTACTACCTTTTCCATAATCTTTTTCTTTACTTCCTTTTCTTTTTCTTCATTTTCCCTTCCTTCTACAGTTTATATTTATTCTTTTTCTATTCTTTCTTTTTCTATTTTCTCCTTCAACGTATGTTGATCCTTCTTGGCTTGTCTTGCTGTCATAACTTTCAACTTCATTTCATGTCCATCATGCCTCAAAAAAAGGGAACGTTCATCAAGATTGAGCGTTTTAAAATGAAGCCATGCCCATCTCAAAAGAAGATGACAAGGGTTCAAGGGAGCAATATCACATAATACTTCTTTCACACATTGTCATGTACTCAATTTGATCTTTGCTTGATTCAGATGAAAGCTTGTTGTTAACTTGAGTTTCTCCACCAATCTTTGGCTTACAACATTGTTGTCGCTTTCGTAAACGAATGCACTCAAACATGGGTGGCTTTCGATTAAACACCGTGTTCTCTACTACCTTTTCCATAATCTTTTTCTTTACTTCCTTTTCTTTTTCTTCAATTTCCCTTCCTTCTGCAGTTTATTTTTCTTCTTTTTCTACTCTTTCTTTTTCTATTTTCTCCTTCAACGTATGTTGATCCTTCTTGGCTTGTCTAGCTGCCATAACTTTCAACTTCATTTCATGTCCATCATGCCTCAAAAAAAGGGAACGTTCATCAAGATTGAGCGTTTTAAAATGAAGCCATGCCCATCTCAAAAGAAGATGACAAGGGTTCAAGGGAGCAATATCACATAATACTTCTTTCACACATTGTCCTATACTGAATTTGATCCTTGCTTGAATCGGATGAAAGCTTGTTGGTAACTTGAGTTTCTCCACCAATCTTTGGCTTACAACATTGTTGTCGTTTTTGTAAAGGAATCCAACTAAACATGGGTGGCTTTCGATTGAACACCTTGTTCTCTACTACCTTTTCCATAATCTTTTTCTTTACTTCCTGATGAGTACGTATTTTTGCCCTCATTTAATGTTTAATTCTGGGTATTTAATTGAATTTATGTGCCTAAAGAGTGATTTAATTGATAATTTTGATAATTAGGTTGTTTGAGCTTGTGGGATAAAAATGTCTTAAAAAGTGATTTTTAGCTGCATAAATTATTTTTGAATATTTTAACGTTTGTTGATGCAGCTGAAGTTAAGTTTTAAGCTCATTTAGAGGTGTGGAAATAAATTGATTAAAGCTTCATGACACCTTAAAGATAAATCAAAGAATAAGAAATTATCAAAAGCACAAAAATTCAGGCCAAGCATTACATGAAGACGGCAAGAAAAGCTTGAAAAAGTGAAGAAGTTTGGCTAAACCAAGAAGAGAGGAAAGAAAAATTGGACCTTGCGGTTTTCTTTATCTTTATGATAGAAGATAATTTGGGAAAATATATCTTAGATATTTTATTTGATATTTTTAAATAATTATCTTATTTAATTATATCATAAAATATTAAAAGATAATAACTACCAAATCTTTTTAAATATGACAAGATCTTCTTGAATCTTTTTAGTTCCACAACAAACAATTATATCTTGAAGATATTGGATTATTTAGAAGATAATTTAAGGAGATTGCAAAGGGTTGATTTGGAAAATTAATACAAATATTAATTGGTGATAATTTATCATATATCTTTAAGTAATTAATTAATTTAATTATATTAGATATTGATATTATCAACTAATTATATTTGTCAAATAGTCTATATCTCTCCAAGTATTTTTAAATATTTATATTTATCTTTATTTCAAAAGATATTTGAGAGATTTTAGGAACAGAAAAGCCCAGTCCAATTCCTATATAAAGAGACCAAGGGAGAAGTAGAAAACAAGCTCGGGACTTCGGAGTTTTGGAACCCTTAGGGGTGCCTAATTTCGTTTCCTTTCTCTCTCTTTTCTTCTCTCTATTCTTCTTTTTGTTTTGTATTCCATGAATTACTAAACTTCTTGGGTTGATTCCATTGTAATTTCATTATGGATTTTGAGGTTAGAATGAATTAATTTCTTTGTTCTTTTTATTATTGTTGAGGTTTTAATTTATCTATGTCTTTTATCTTTGAATCACATAAAAAGTAATGATTTTAAATCTATATGCATATTGATCATATGAGTCAAGGGTTTTTAAATTTAATTGAGACTTTACTTTGATTTTATTTAGAAACTTTCATGTGATTAAATGAGTTTTTACCAATAATTGAGACTTTACTTTGATTAATTAAGCTTTTTATTTGGTGAGGAGATAAAAGAATAGACATGATTAGGCATAGTAAAATTTGATTGAGATTGTACTTTGGTTGAATTTACTGTGGATAATCTAAAAGTTCTCACTTTTAATTGAGACTGTACTTTGGTTAAAAGTGAGAACGCCAACAAATTCATTGAGACTTTACATTGATTAATTTGTAAATCTACAACAATAATTAATTGAGCAATAATCTTTAGATAACCGATGATGAATCTATTTTGGAAAAGCAATGGAATCAATCTATTTTCTTTACTATTGTTTTTATTTCTTTTTATCTTTTAAACTTTATTTCTATCTTTGTTTATATTAATCCCCTATATTTTTTATTTTATTTGACTAACTCATTTGTATAGTTTTATAAGAACTAATTTGTTAAAAATCAATTCCGTGTTCGTTGGGAGACGACTTAGGGTTACTTTACCCTTTCTATTTTCTTGACTACTATCTTAGCAATACTGAAGTTGCTATAGTTTAGTAGTATTAATTTGATCGCGTCAACGACAGCGTTATCAAATTTGGCGCCGTTGCCGGGGAACACGGTTAAAATTTTTATCATTTTAGTTCTTATTTCTATTTTTATTCTTTTGATTTTATTTTATATTTTTTTATTTTTTTGTTTATCACTAACATTTTCTTTTCTCAAATTTTGTTCTAACATTTTTTTTATTTTCTTTAGTTATTTTATTTTATTTTATTTAGTTATTTTTTTAAGCATAGTTTTTGTTTGAGGAATTTTGTTGGGAAATTTGTGAAACTAGTTGGGAAAAACTTTGGCTAAGGAAAGACAAGGTACTTAAGTTGTCCATTGAGACGCACCTCTCTTTCCTGGAAGTCTACTCAATAAGCTTTCAACTTATTTCTTTTCAGAAAACCTCTTTCAAAAATGCAAAATAGTTTTTCATATGAAAATAATCAACAGTGTGATTTTCAAGTGAATTATGATTACTATCCACAGCAACCACATGATTCATATGATTATCGGCAACAAATTGTCACACCTACTTCTACACCTGATACAAGTGGGTTGACTTTACGACAATTTAATGATCTATATCCTAGATCATCTTTTTTGGGATATGAGCAACAACCATATTCTGAGTGTCCACCTCAGCAACCATATGTTCCAAATAGTGTTCAACAACAATATATACCACCACAGCAAGTTGAAGTAACCAATGGACCATCCTACAAAGAAGTTATGATACTAATAGGCGAAGTTATAGAGAAATTAGAGTCCATGGATGAAAGGTTGCGAGTTGATCAAAGATGCAGAAATATTGAGCAAGAGTGGTACGAAAATAAGCAAATACTGTCTGATATGTTGAGGGATGCAAGTAAGAACAACTTCATAGAATTACTTGTAACTGTTAATACCACCCCTCAACCCCATCAGAGATTTCCTGAAAATCCAGATTTTAACGAACTTCGTCATAAAATCAAAGATGTGCTTCTGAAGTTGGCCATTAGAGCTGAACAAATGTCTGAAGATTTGAGTCAGCTAATGAATGTTGTAGTGAGAAAGGTCACTTTGGAAGATATGATGAATTTGATGACTGAAATGATGAAGATGAATCAGACAGATCAGAAAGAGATGATGAATGCCGCTACACAAAGCTTGCAGAGTCAGTCTGAAAAACCAATAGCGGAATCACATCACATTGATATATCTACTGATGGATATAATGATTGTCATAGTAATATGTCTACTGATGAACATATTAAGGATGTTGCTGAAGTTGATGAAAAAATTAAAGATTCTCACAAAAACATATCTACTGATGGATATGCTGACGATGCTCAATGTGAATATAAAGTTGTACCCGTTGATGAGGATATGAGTATAAATGATCATTTTCAAGAGCAAAGTTGTGAGAACAATACAATGGAGGAACCAAGTGCAGTTGAAGAGCCTACACTATTCGAAGATGCAGCTGAAGCATCTACTATTGCAACTGGCTTGGTTAATGATGAAGCAGCAGAGTCAACAACACCAGGTGAAAAATTTTGCTCAGAAGATAAAACTATGAGGGTTACTAATGATCCGTTTAACCATCTGAATGCACCTGATGATGCTCAAGTTGAGTTGAAGCCACACACTCCACACATCAAGTTTATTGATGTGAATGATGCAAATAAGTTTTCAGTGGTTATCTTTGTTGACATGGCTGCAGAAAAAGAAGAAAGGTTGCTACAACAGGTAAAAAGCTTAGATTCAAATTCTTTTGAAATCATTGTTGATAGAAAAGTTAATTTGCATGCATGTTTGTTTTTTGTTTCTGTTTTTAATTTTAAAAATATTAAAATTTTTTCAAAAATATGTGTTTTTGTTTTCTTTAATAAAATTGTACAAGCTGACTTGTACTTTATAAAATTAAAGAAAATAAATTTTGACATATGGCCAGATTGAGCCAATAGTCACAAATTTTTTCGTTTCCTCCCCAAAATAAGTCCATCAAGGACATTTTTTTTGAAATAAGTGTGGGGGAGACAAACTGTAGGTAGGATTTTTTTTTTGTTTTGTTTTTGTTTTCATTTAAAAAGAAAAAAAATTGTGATTTCTTTTTGAGAAAATTGTGAAAGTATTAACTTTTTACTAAGTGAAACTTTTAAACAATATGTCTCATAAGAAATCCACCAAAAATATTTCCCTGCTTTCAATAAAACATATTGACATTGGATTTTGGGATTTGATTCAATAATTGGGATGATCATAATTCTAGAAAAATAAAAGTCATGTTGGTATGAGTGGACTGTTTCTATGATTTGCTAATTGAGTTGATTTGAGAATTCCTTGATTAAATCTTTTGTGAAAGAATTTGACCTTGTGAGTCTTGAGCCTTAATGTAAAGGATGAACTGCCATATGTCATTCCTATTTTTTTCTTGAGTGACTTGCTCATGTTTGTTTATACTCAAATGTTTAGCTTGAGTCTTTTGTTTTGCATCTTAGGTGAATATGCATGATTTGATATGACTGAGGCATTTCTTGTTTTTAGCTACTTGGCCAAATAAGCCCACCTTGATATTAATCCATTGGTAGCCCCTTTGAGCTTTAAACCTTTTTTTCTTGTTTTAAGCCTATTGCATAACCTTGAAAAGAAAAAGACCATATTCTACCTTAGGAAGAAAGAAGGAGCTAATGGATTATGTTCAGGAATGGTTGAGGAATAAAGTGTGTGGGTGAGTACCTCACCCACAAATTAATAAAAATGGCAAAAGGAAAAATTGTTGATGAAAAAGTGTTGAAATAATTGCTTTCTAAAAAAAAAAGAGAGCAACAAAGCAATAAACGAAAAAGAGTTGTTTTTGAAATTATTGATGAAGGATTGACCCCAACAAAGGATGAAGACACATGCTTAAGAAGACTAAGCATGTTTAGAAAGGAAGTTAACTAATCCTTCATCCCTTTTCATTTGTGTTTATTATTTTTGATTCCCAAAGTTGACTTAGTTGAATCAACTTTAGTTGACTTGTTGACCTTTGACTAGGTTTGACTTATTGACTATAGTTGACTTGACTTAAGCCAACATGCTAATCTATGTTTATTTGCTTTGTAGGTTAATTAGGAGTAAGAAAGCAATGCTAGGTGGCGCATGGTGATTGGGGAGCATAAATGATGTGGAAGAGAGAGTAAAGCAAAGGCATAAAGCATAAAGTAAAAGGCATGAAGCAAGTGTACCTATGTACCTTTGGTCTCCTTTGTTTTTAGCACTCTTTGGCCACTTTTTGGAGACATATGAGACACATTCTTTGTCTCCTTTTGTGCTAGAACGAAATTAGCCTTGCACACACCATAGCTAGCTCTTTTGTCTCTCATTTTTTGTAACCTTATTTGACCTAGTTTCTAGAAGCTAGGGTTAGGTTTTTGTAGAGACATCCTTAGGTATCTTTTATTTGCTTAGAGGCCCCTAAACTCTTCTATATAAGGGGTGCTCCTAGACATGTAAAAGGGTTGAACATTTTGAAGTAAAAACACTCTTGTGTCTCAACCATTTGTGAGAGTTTCCTCCCTTGGGAGTGAAACTTTTAAGCCTTATCTTGCATAGCAAGTGGCGGCACACATCCACTCATCTTCAAGGTTGCCATGGCTTCTAGCCTAGCCTTGTAGTGGCGTGCTTCTCACATTTTTACCATTCCTTTCCTTTCCATTTTATGTTTTCTTCTTCCTTTAATTGTTCTGGGTTTTCTATGATTTATGTGCTTTCCATTTCCTTTTTGTTTTGAATCAATCCATCATCTTCTTCTCTTGAGCTTTGTGAAAGGAACCTTCACATCTAGATAGCTTGCTATCTTAATGTCCAGTGGGGATTTCGCTTAGCTTTCTTAATCAACTCACACCATATTCAATAATCATAAAAAGGAACAAGATAATCCTTCATCAATTATGCTCCATTATTCTTTCTATATTTTAATTTCAAAAACCCAAAAATCTTAAAATTTTTCCTACCTTTGCCTTAGCCCCATTATAACCTGTGAAAAGTCCTCATGATCTTTGAATGCATATTTTCTGAAAGTTTGTGAATATTAGAGTCTTGTTAAGTATTATGAGAGTTTACTTACATGAGTATTTTGAGTGAAAACACAAGCCAAAACACTTGAGGGAATTTTGGTGAGAAAATACACATTTAACTTGAGTGCTTTCTTTCATAATTGATTGTCTTGTGAATTCAAAAGATTAACTTATGTGTGAAAAATAGAACATTTCTGTTTGTATATACATGATAATTTGATCTCTAGAGTATTGATTTGTCTCCAGTGATGTTCATTCCTTTGATCCAATGTTGATGTGAAATAAAATACCTCAGATAAGTTTTGAAAGTGTTTGATTTTGCCCAGGAGTGCAAAAGGATAAGTGTGTGGGTATGATGAGTACGTATTTTTGCCCTCATTTAATGTTTAATTCTGGGTATTTAATTGAATTTATGTGCCTAAAGAGTGATTTAATTGATAATTTTGATAATTAGGTTGTTTGAGCTTGTGTGATAAAAATGTCTTAAAAAGTGATTTTTAGCTGCATAAATTATTTTTGGATATTTTAACGTTTGTTGATGCAGCTGAAGTTAAGTTTTAAGCTCATTTAGAGGTGTGGAAATAAATTGATTAAAGCTTCATGACACCTTAAAGATAAATCAAAGAATAAGAAATTATCAAAAGTACAAAAATTCAGGCCAAGCATTACATGAAGACGGCAAGAAAAGCTTGAAAAAGTGAAGAAGTTTGGCTAAACCAAGAAGAGAGGAAAGAAAAATTGGACCTTGCGGTTTTCTTTATCTTTATGATAGAAGATAATTTGGGAAAATATATCTTTAGATATTTTATTTGATATTTTTAAATAATTATCTGATTTAATTATATCATAAAATATTAAAAGATAATAACTACCAAATCTTTTTAAATATGACAAGATCTTCTTGAATCTTTTTAGTTCCACAACAAACAATTATATCTTGAAGATATTGGATTATTTAGAAGATAATTTAAGGAGATTGCAAAGGGTTGATTTGGAAAATTAATACAAATATTAATTGGTGATAATTTATCATATATCTTTAAGTAATTAATTAATTTAATTATATTAGATATTGATATTATCAACCAATTATATTTGTCAAATAGTCTATATCTCTCCAAGTATTTTTAAATATTTATATTTATCTTTATTTCAAAAGATATTTGAGAGATTTTAGGAACAGAAAAGCCCAGTCCAATTCCTATATAAAGAGACCAAGGGAGAAGTAGAAAACAAGCTCGGGACTTCGGAGTTTTGGAACCCTTAGGGGTGCCTAATTTCGTTTCCTTTCTCTCTCTTTTCTTCTCCCTATTCTTCTTTTTGTTTTGTATTCCATGAATTACTAAACTTCTTGGGTTGATTCCATTGTAATTTCATTATGGATTTTGAGGTTAGAATGAATTAATTTCTTTGTTCTTTTTATTATTGTTGAGGTTTTAATTTATCTATGTCTTTTATCTTTGAATCACATAAAAAGTAATGATTTTAAATCTATATGCATATTGATCATATGAGTCAAGGGTTTTTAAATTTAATTGAGACTTTACTTTGATTTTATTTAGAAACTTTCATGTGATTAAATGAGTTTTTACCAATAATTGAGACTTTACTTTGATTAAAGGTATTTACTCTAACGAAAATTAATTGAGACTTTACTTTGATTAATTAAGCTTTTTATTTGGTGAGGAGATAAAAGAATAGACATGATTAGGCATAGTAAAATTTGATTGAGACTGTATTTTGGTTGAATTTACTGTGGATAATCTAAAAGTTCTCACTTTTAATTGAGACTGTACTTTGGTTAAAAGTGAGAACGCCAACAAATTCATTGAGACTTTACATTGATTAATTTGTAAATCTACAACAATAATTAATTGAGCAATAATCTTTAGATAACCGATGATGAATCTATTTTGGAAAAGCAATGGAATCAATCTATTTTCTTTACTATTGTTTTTATTTCTTTTTATCTTTTAAACTTTATTTCTATCTTTGTTTATATTAATCCCCTATATTTTTTATTTTATTTGACTAACTCATTTGTATAGTTTTATAAGAACTAATTTGTTAAAAATCAATTCCGTGTTCGTTGGGAGACGACTTAGGGTTACTTTACCCTTTCTATTTTCTTGACTACTATCTTAGCAATACTGAAGTTGCTATAGTTTAGTAGTATTAATTTGATCGCGTCAACGACAGCGTTATCAAATTTGGCGCCGTTGCCGGGGAACATGGTTAAAATTTTTATCATTTTAGTTCTTATTTCTATTTTTATTCTTTTGATTTTATTTTATATTTTTATTTTTTATTTTTTTATTTTTTTGTTTATCACTAACATTTTCTTTTCTCAATTTTTGTTCTAACATTTTTTTTTTATTTTCTTTAGTTATTTTATTTTATTTTATTTAGTTATTTTTTTAAGCATAGTTTTTGTTTGAGGAATTTTGTTGGGAAATTTGTGAAACTAGTTGGGAAAAACTTTGGCTAAGGAAAGACAAGGTACTTAAGTTGTCCATTGAGACGCACCTCTCTTTCCTGGAAGTCTACTCAACAAGCTTTCAACTTATTTCTTTTCAGAAAACCTCTTTCAAAAATGCAAAATAGTTTTTCATATGAAAATAATCAACAGTGTGATTTTCAAGTGAATTATGATTACTATCCACAGCAACCACATGATTCATATGATTATCAGCAACAAATTGTCACACCTACTTCTACACCTGATACAAGTGGGTTAACTTTACGACAATTTAATGATCTATATCCTAGATCATCTTTTTTGGGATATGAGCAACAACCATATTCTGAGTGTCCACCTCAGCAACCATATGTTCCAAATAGTGTTCAACAACAATATATACCACCACAGCAAGTTGAAGTAACCAATGGACCATCCTACAAAGAAGTTATGATACTAATGGGCGAAGTTATAGAGAAATTAGAGTCCATGGATGAAAGGTTGCGAGTTGATCAAAGATGCAGAAATATTGATCAACTTTTTCTACAGTTTATATTTTTTCTTTTTCTATTTTTTCTTTTTCTATTTTCTCCTTCAACGTATGTTGATCCTTCTTGGCTTGTCTTGGTGTCATAAATTTCAACTTCATTTCATGTCCATCATGCCTCAAAAAAAGGGAACGTTTATCAAGATTGAGCGTTTTAAAATTAAGCCATGCCCATCTCAAAAGAAGATGACAAGAGTTCGTGGGAGCAATATCACATAATACTTCTTTCACACATTGTCCTGTACTGAATTTGATCCTTGCTTGATTCGGATGAAAGCTTGTTGGTAACTTGAGTTTCTCCACCAATCTTTGGCTTACAACATTGTTGTCGCTTTCGTAAACGAATGCAACTAAACATGGGTGTCTTTTGATTAAACACGTTGTTCTCTACTACCTTTTCTATAATCTTTTTCTTTACTTCCTTTTCTTTTTCTTCAATTTCCCTTCCTTCTACAGTTTATATTTATTCTTTTTCTATTCTTTCTTTTTCTATTTTCTCCTTCAACGTATGTTGATCCTTCTTGGCTTGTCTTGGTGTCATAAATTTCAACTTCATTTCATGTCCATCATGCCTCAAAAAAAGGGAACGTTCATCAAGATTGAGCATTTTAAAATGAAGCCATGCCCATCTCAAAAGAAGATGACAAGAGTTCAGGGAGCAATATCACATAATACTTCTTTCACACATTGTCATGTACTCAATTTGATCTTTGCTTGATTCAGATGAAATCTTGTTGGTAACTTGAGTTTCTCTACCAATCTTTGGCTTACAACATAGTTGTCGCTTTCGTAAACGAATGCAACTAAACATGGGTGGCTTTCGATTAAACACCTTGTTCTCTACTACCTTTTCCATAATCTTTTTCTTTACTTCCTTTTCTTTTTCTTCAATTTCCCTTCCTTCTCCACTTTATATTTCTTCTTTTTCTATTCTTTCTTTTTCTATTTTCTCCTTCAACGTATGTTGATCCTTCTTGGCTTGTCTTGGTGCCACGAATTTCAATTTCATTTCATGTCCCTCATGCCTCAAATAAAGGGAACACTCATCAAGATTGAGCGTTTTAAAATGAAGCCATGCCCATCTCAAAAGAAGATGACAAGAGTTCTTCTTTCACACATTGTCTTCTACTGAATTTGATTCTTGCTTGATTCGGATGAAAGCTTGTTGGTAACTTGAGTTTCTCTACCAATCTTTGGCTTACAACATTGTTGTCGCTTTCGTAAACAAATGCAACTAAACATGGGTGGCTTTCGATTAAACACCTTGTTCTCTACTACCTTTTCCATAATCTTTTTCTTTACTTCCTTTTCTTTTTCTTCAATTTCCCTTCCTTCTACAGTTTATACTTATTCTTTTTCTATTCTTTCTTTTTCTATTTTCTCCTTCAACGTATGTTGATCCTTCTTGGCTTGTCTTGGTGCCATGAATTTCAAATTCATTTCATGTCCCTCATGCCTCAAATAAAGGGAACATTCATCAAGATTGAGCGTTTTAAAATGAAGCCATGCCCATCTCAAAAGAAGATGACAAGAGTTCTTTTTTCACACATTGTCTTGTACTGAATTTGATCCTTGCTTGATTCGGATGAAAGCTTGTTGGTAACTTGAGTTTCTCTACCAATCTTTGGCTTACAACATTGTTGTCGTTTTCGTAAACGAATGCAACTAAACATGGGTGACTTTTGATTAAACACCTTGTTCTCTACTACCTTTTGCATAATCTTTTTCTTTACTTCCTTTTCTTTTTCTTCAATTTCGCTTCCTTCTACAGTTTATATTTATTCTTTTTCTATTCTTTCTTTTTCTATTTTCTCCTTCAACGTATGTTGATCCTTCTTGGCTTCTCTTGGTGTCATAAATTTCAACTTCATTTCATGTCCATCATGCCTCAAAAAAAGGGAACGTTCATCAAGATTGAGCGTTTTAAAATTAAGCCATGCCCATCTCAAAAGAAGATGACAAGAGTTCGTGGGAGCAATATCACATAATACTTCTTTCACACATTGTCCTGTACTGAATTTGATCCTTGCTTGATTCGGATGAAAGCTTGTTGGTAACTTGAGTTTCTCCACCAATCTTTGGCTTACAACATTGTTGTCGCTTTCGTAAACGAATGCAACTAAACATGGGTGTCTTTTGATTAAACACCTTGTTCTCTACTACCTTTTCTATAATCTTTTTCTTTACTTCCTTTTCTTGTTCATCAATTTCCCTTCCTTCTCCACTTTATATTTCTTCTTTTTCTATTCTTTCTTTTTCTATTTTCTCCTTCAACGTGTGTTGATCCTTCTTGGCTTGTCTTGGTGCCACGAATTTCAATTTCATTTCATGTCCCTCATGCCTCAAATAAAGGGAACGTTCATCAAGATTGAGCATTTTAAAATCAAGCCATGCCCATCTCAAAAGAAGATGACAAGAGTTCAGGGAGCAATATCACATAATACTTCTTTCACACATTGTCATGTACTCAATTTGATCTTTGCTTGATTCAGATGAAATCTTGTTGGTAACTTGAGTTTCTCTACCAATCTTTGGCTTACAACATAGTTGTCGCTTTCGTAAACGAATGCAACTAAACATGGGTGGCTTTCGATTAAACACCTTGTTCTCTACTACCTTTTCCATAATCTTTTTCTTTACTTCCTTTTCTTTTTCTTCAATTTCCCTTCCTTCTCCACTTTATATTTCTTCTTTTTCTATTCTTTCTTTTTCTATTTTCTCCTTCAACGTATGTTGATCCTTCTTGGCTTGTCTTGGTGCCACGAATTTCAATTTCATTTCATGTCCCTCATGCCTCAAATAAAGGGAACATTCATAAAGATTGAGCGTTTTAAAATGAAGCCATGCCCATCTCAAAAGAAGATGACAAGAGTTCTTCTTTCACACATTGTCTTCTACTGAATTTGATTCTTGCTTGATTCGGATGAAAGCTTGTTGGTAACTTGAGTTTCTCTACCAATCTTTGGCTTACAACATTGTTGTCGCTTTCGTAAACAAATGCAACTAAACATGGGTGGCTTTCGATTCAACACCTTGTTCTCTACTACCTTTTCCATAATCTTTTTCTTTACTTCCTTTTCTTTTTCTTCAATTTCCCTTCCTTCTACAGTTTATACTTATTCTTTTTCTATTCTTTCTTTTTCTATTTTCTCCTTCAACGTATGTTGATCCTTCTTGGCTTGTCTTGGTGCCATGAATTTCAAATTCATTTCATGTCCCTCATGCCTCAAATAAAGGGAACATTCATCAATATTGAGCGTTTTAAAATGAAGCCATGCCCATCTCAAAAGAAGATGACATGAGTTCTTTTTTCACACATTGTCTTGTACTGAATTTGATCCTTGCTTGATTCGGATGAAAGCTTGTTGGTAACTTGAGTTTCTCTACCAATCTTTGGCTTACAACATTGTTGTCGTTTTCGTAAACGAATGCAACTAAACATGGGTGACTTTTGATTAAACACCTTGTTCTCTACTACCTTTTGCATAATCTTTTTCTTTACTTCCTTTTCTTTTTCTTCAATTTCGCTTCCTTCTACAGTTTATATTTATTCTTTTTCTATTCTTTCTTTTTCTATTTTCTCCTTCAACGTATGTTGATCCTTCTAGGCTTCTCTTGGTGTCATAAATTTCAACTTCATTTCATGTCCATCATGCCTCAAAAAAAGGGAACGTTCATCAAGATTGAGCGTTTTAAAATTAAGCCATGCCCATCTCAAAAGAAGATGACAAGAGTTCGTGGGAGCAATATCACATAATACTTCTTTCACACATTGTCCTGTACTGAATTTGATCCTTGCTTGATTCGGATGAAAGCTTGTTGGTAACTTGAGTTTCTCCACCAATCTTTGGCTTACAACATTGTTGTCGCTTTCGTAAACGAATGCAACTAAACATGGGTGTCTTTTGATTAAACACCTTGTTCTCTACTACCTTTTCTATAATCTTTTTCTTTACTTCCTTTTCTTGTTCATCAATTTCCCTTCCTTCTCCACTTTATATTTCTTCTTTTTCTATTCTTTCTTTTTCTATTTTCTCCTTCAACGTGTGTTGATCCTTCTTGGCTTGTCTTGGTGCCACGAATTTCAATTTCATTTCATGTCCCTCATGCCTCAAATAAAGGGAACGTTCATCAAGATTGAGCATTTTAAAATCAAGCCATGCCCATCTCAAAAGAAGATGACAAGAGTTCAGGGAGCAATATCACATAATACTTCTTTCACACATTGTCATGTACTCAATTTGATCTTTGCTTGATTCAGATGAAATCTTGTTGGTAACTTGAGTTTCTCTACCAATCTTTGGCTTACAACATAGTTGTCGCTTTCGTAAACGAATGCAACTAAACATGGGTGGCTTTCGATTAAACACCTTGTTCTCTACTACCTTTTCCATAATCTTTTTCTTTACTTCCTTTTCTTTTTCTTCAATTTCCCTTCCTTCTCCACTTTATATTTCTTCTTTTTCTATTCTTTCTTTTTCTATTTTCTCCTTCAACGTATGTTGATCCTTCTTGGCTTGTCTTGGTGCCACGAATTTCAATTTCATTTCATGTCCCTCATGCCTCAAATAAAGGGAACATTCATCAAGATTGAGCGTTTTAAAATGAAGCCATGCCCATCTCAAAAGAAGATGACAAGAGTTCTTCTTTCACACATTGTCTTCTACTGAATTTGATTCTTGCTTGATTCGGATGAAAGCTTGTTGGTAACTTGAGTTTCTCTACCAATCTTTGGCTTACAACATTGTTGTCGCTTTCGTAAACAAATGCAACTAAACATGGGTGGCTTTCGATTCAACACCTTGTTCTCTACTACCTTTTCCATAATCTTTTTCTTTACTTCCTTTTCTTTTTCTTCAATTTCCCTTCCTTCTACAGTTTATACTTATTCTTTTTCTATTCTTTCTTTTTCTATTTTCTCCTTCAACGTATGTTGATCCTTCTTGGCTTGTCTTGGTGCCATGAATTTCAAATTCATTTCATGTCCCTCATGCCTCAAATAAAGGGAACATTCATCAATATTGAGCGTTTTAAAATGAAGCCATGCCCATCTCAAAAGAAGATGACATGAGTTCTTTTTTCACACATTGTCTTGTACTGAATTTGATCCTTGCTTGATTCGGATGAAAGCTTGTTGGTAACTTGAGTTTCTCTACCAATCTTTGGCTTACAACATTGTTGTCGTTTTCGTAAACGAATGCAACTAAACATGGGTGACTTTTGATTAAATACCTTGTTCTCTACTACCTTTTGCATAATCTTTTTCTTTACTTCCTTTTCTTTTTCTTCAATTTCGCTTCCTTCTACAGTTTATATTTATTCTTTTTCTATTCTTTCTTTTTCTATTTTCTCCTTCAACGTATGTTGATCCTTCTTGGCTTCTCTTGGTGTCATAAATTTCAACTTCATTTCATGTCCATCATGCCTCAAAAAAAGGGAACGTTCATCAAGATTGAGCGTTTTAAAATTAAGCCATGCCCATCTCAAAAGAAGATGACAAGAGTTCGTGGGAGCAATATCACATAATACTTCTTTCACACATTGTCCTGTACTGAATTTGATCCTTGCTTGATTCGGATGAAAGCTTGTTGGTAACTTGAGTTTCTCCACCAATCTTTGGCTTACAACATTGTTGTCGCTTTCGTAAACGAATGCAACTAAACATGGGTGTCTTTTGATTAAACACCTTGTTCTCTACTACCTTTTCTATAATCTTTTTCTTTACTTCCTTTTCTTGTTCATCAATTTCCCTTCCTTCTCCACTTTATATTTCTTCTTTTTCTATTCTTTCTTTTTCTATTTTCTCCTTCAACGTGTGTTGATCCTTCTTGGCTTGTCTTGGTGCCACGAATTTCAATTTCATTTCATGTCCCTCATGCCTCAAATAAAGGGAACGTTCATCAAGATTGAGCATTTTAAAATCAAGCCATGCCCATCTCAAAAGAAGATGACAAGAGTTCAGGGAGCAATATCACATAATACTTCTTTCACACATTGTCATGTACTCAATTTGATCTTTGCTTGATTCGGATGAAAGCTTGTTGGTAACTTGAGTTTCTCCACCAATCTTTGGCTTACAACATTGTTGTCGCTTTCGTAAACGAATGCAACTAAACATGGGTGTCTTTTGATTAAACACCTTGTTCTCTACTACCTTTTCTATAATCTTTTTCTTTACTTCCTTTTCTTGTTCATCAATTTCCCTTCCTTCTCCACTTTATATTTCTTCTTTTTCTATTCTTTCTTTTTCTATTTTCTCCTTCAACGTGTGTTGATCCTTCTTGGCTTGTCTTGGTGCCACGAATTTCAATTTCATTTCATGTCCCTCATGCCTCAAATAAAGGGAACGTTCATCAAGATTGAGCATTTTAAAATCAAGCCATGCCCATCTCAAAAGAAGATGACAAGAGTTCAGGGAGCAATATCACATAATACTTCTTTCACACATTGTCATGTACTCAATTTGATCTTTGCTTGATTCAGATGAAATCTTGTTGGTAACTTGAGTTTCTCTACCAATCTTTGGCTTACAACATAGTTGTCGATTTCGTAAACGAATGCAACTAAACATGGGTGGCTTTCGATTAAACACCTTGTTCTCTACTACCTTTTCCATAATCTTTTTTTTACTTCCTTTTCTTTTTCTTCAATTTCCCTTCCTTCTCCACTTTATATTTCTTCTTTTTCTATTCTTTCTTTTTCTATTTTCTCCTTCAACGTATGTTGATCCTTCTTGGCTTGTCTTGGTGCCACGAATTTCAATTTCATTTCATGTCCCTCATGCCTCAAATCAAGGGAACTTTCATCAAGATTGAGCGTTTTAAAATGAAGCCATGCCCATCTCAAAAGAAGATGACAAGAGTTCTTCTTTCACACATTGTCTTCTACTGAATTTGATTCTTGCTTGATTCGGATGAAAGCTTGTTGGTAACTTGAGTTTCTCTACCAATCTTTGGCTTACAACATTGTTGTCGCTTTCGTAAACAAATGCAACTAAACATGGGTGGCTTTCGATTCAACACCTTGTTCTCTACTACCTTTTCCATAATCTTTTTCTTTACTTCCTTTTCTTTTTCTTCAATTTCCCTTCCTTCTACAGTTTATACTTATTCTTTTTCTATTCTTTCTTTTTCTATTTTCTCCTTGAACGTATGTTGATCCTTCTTGGCTTGTCTTGGTGCCATGAATTTCAAATTCATTTCATGTCCCTCATGCCTCAAATAAAGGGAATATTCATCAATATTGAGCGTTTTAAAATGAAGCCATGCCCATCTCAAAAGAAGATGACATGAGTTCTTCTTTCACACATTGTCTTCTACTGAATTTGATCCTTGCTTGATTCGGATGAAAGCTTGTTGGTAACTTGAGTTTCTCTACCAATCTTTGGCTTACAACATTGTTGTCGTTTTCGTAAACAAATGCAACTAAACATGGGTGGCTTTTGATTAAACACCTTGTTCTCTACTACCTTTTGCATAATCTTTTTCTTTACTTCCTTTTATTTTTCTTCAATTTCGCTTCCTTCTACAGTTTATATTTATTCTTTTTCTATTCTTTCTTTTTCTATTTTCTCCTTCAACGTATGTTGATCCTTCTTGGCTTGTCTTGGTGTCATAAATTTCAACTTCATTTCATGTCCATCATGCCTCAAAAAAAGGGAACGTTCATCAAGATTGAGCGTTTTAAAATTAAGCCATGCCCATCTCAAAAGAAGATGACAAGAGTTCGTGGGAGCAATATCACATAATACTTCTTTCACACATTGTCCTGTACTGAATTTGATCCTTGCTTGATTCGGATGAAAGCTTGTTGGTAACTTGAGTTTCTCCACCAATCTTTGGCTTACAACATAGTTGTCGCTTTCGTAAACGAATGCAACTAAACATGGGTGGCTTTCGATTAAACACCTTGTTCTCTACTACCTTTTCCATAATCTTTTTCTTTACTTCCTTTTCTTTTTCTTCAATTTCCCTTCCTTCTCCACTTTATATTTCTTCTTTTTCTATTCTTTCTTTTTCTATTTTCTCCTTCAACGTATGTTGATCCTTCTTGGCTTGTCTTGGTGCCACGAATTTCAATTTCATTTCATGTCCCTCATGCCTCAAATGAAGGGAACATTCATCAAGATTGAGCGTTTTAAAATGAAGCCATGCCCATCTCAAAAGAAGATGACAAGAGTTCTTCTTTCACACATTGTCTTCTACTGAATTTGATTCTTGCTTGATTCGGATGAAAGCTTGTTGGTAACTTGAGTTTCTCTACCAATCTTTGGCTTACAACATTGTTGTCGCTTTCGTAAACAAATGCAACTAAACATGGGTGGCTTTCGATTCAACACCTTGTTCTCTACTACCTTTTCCATAATCTTTTTCTTTACTTCCTTTTCTTTTTCTTCAATTTCCCTTCCTTCTACAGTTTATACTTATTCTTTTTCTATTCTTTCTTTTTCTATTTTCTCCTTCAACGTATGTTGATCCTTCTTGGCTTGTCTTGGTGCCATGAATTTCAAATTCATTTCATGTCCCTCATGCCTCAAATAAAGGGAACATTCATCAATATTGAGCGTTTTAAAATGAAGCCATGCCCATCTCAAAAGAAGATGACATGAGTTCTTCTTTCACACATTGTCTTCTACTGAATTTGATCCTTGCTTGATTCGGATGAAAGCTTGTTGGTAACTTGAGTTTCTCTACCAATCTTTGGCTTACAACATTGTTGTCGCTTTCGTAAACAAATGCAACTAAACATGGGTGGCTTTTGATTAAACACCTTGTTCTATACTACCTTTTACATAATCTTTTTCTTTACTTCCTTTTCTTTTTCTTCAATTTCCCTTCCTTATACAGTTTATACTTATTCTTTTTCTATTCTTTCTTTTTCTATTTTCTCCTTCAACGTATGTTGATCCTTCTTGGCTTGTCTTGGTGCCATGAATTTTAAATTCATTTCATGTCCCTCATGCCTCAAATAAAGGGAACATTCATCAAGATTGAGCGTTTTAAAATGAAGCCATGCCCATCTCAAAAGAAGATCACAAGAGTTCGTGGGAGCAATATCACATAATACTTCTTTCACACATTGTCCTGTACTGAATTTGATCCTTGCTTGATTCGGATGAAAGCTTGTTGTTAACTTGAGTTTCTCCACCAATCTTTGGCTTACAACATTGTTGTCGCTTTCGTAAACGAATGCAACTAAACATGGGTGGCTTTCGATTAAACACCTTGTTCTCTACTACCTTTTCCATAATCTTTTTCTTTACTTCCTTTTCTTTTTCTTCATTTTCCCTTCCTTCCATAGTTAATATTTATTCTTTTTCTATTCTTTCTTTTTCTATTTTCTCCTTCAACGTATGTTGATCCTTCTTGGCCTGTCTTGGTGTCATAAATTTCAACTTCATTTCATGTCCATAATGCCTCAAAAAAAGGGAACGTTGATCAAGATTGAGCGTTTTAAAATTAAGCCAAGCCCATCTCAAAAGAAGATGACAAGGGTTCAAGGGAGCAATATCACATAATACTTCTTTCACACTTTTTCATGTACTCAATTTGATCTTTGCTTGATTCAGATGAAAGCTTGTTGCTAACTTGAGTTTCTCCACCAATCTTTGGCTTACAACATTGTTGTCGCTTTCGTAAACGAATGCAACTAAACATGGGTGGCTTTCGATTAAACACCTTGTTCTCTACTACCTTTTCCATAATCTTTTTCTTTACTTCCTTTTCTTTTTCCAAAATTTCCCTTCCTTCTCCACTTTATATTTCTTCTTTTTCTATTCTTTCTTTTTCTATTTTCTCCTTCAACGTATGTTGATCCTTCTTGGCTTGTCTTGGTGCCATGAATTTCAAATTCATTTCATGTCCCTCATGCCTCAAATAAAGGGAACTTTCATCAAGATTGAGCGTTTTAAAATGAAGCCATGCCCATCTCAAAAGAAAATGACAAGAGTTCTTCTTTCACACATTGTCTTCTACTGAATTTGATCCTTGCTTGATTCGGATGAAAGCTTGTTGTTAACTTGAGTTTCTCCACCAATCTTTGGCTTACAACATTGTTGTCGCTTTCGTAAACGAATGCAACTAAACATGGGTGGCTTTCGATTAAACACCTTGTTCTCTACTACCTTTTCCATAATCTTTTTCTTTACTTCCTTTTCTTTTTCTTCATTTTCCCTTCCTTCCATAGTTAATATTTATTCTTTTTCTATTCTTTCTTTTTCTATTTTCTCCTTCAACGTATGTTGATCCTTCTTGGCCTGTCTTGGTGTCATAAATTTCAACTTCATTTCATGTCCATAATGCCTCAAAAAAAGGGAACGTTGATCAAGATTGAGCGTTTTAAAATTAAGCCAAGCCCATCTCAAAAGAAGATGACAAGGGTTCAAGGGAGCAATATCACATAATACTTCTTTCACACTTTTTCATGTACTCAATTTGATCTTTGCTTGATTCAGATGAAAGCTTGTTGCTAACTTGAGTTTCTCCACCAATCTTTGGCTTACAACATTGTTGTCGCTTTCGTAAACGAATGCAACTAAACATGGGTGGCTTTCGATTAAACACCTTGTTCTCTACTACCTTTTCCATAATCTTTTTCTTTACTTCCTTTTCTTTTTCCAAAATTTCCCTTCCTTCTCCACTTTATATTTCTTCTTTTTCTATTCTTTCTTTTTCTATTTTCTCCTTCAACGTATGTTGATCCTTCTTGGCTTGTCTTGGTGCCATGAATTTCAAATTCATTTCATGTCCCTCATGCCTCAAATAAAGGGAACTTTCATCAAGATTGAGCGTTTTAAAATGAAGCCATGCCCATCTCAAAAGAAAATGACAAGAGTTCTTCTTTCACACATTGTCTTCTACTGAATTTGATCCTTGCTTGATTCGGATGAAAGCTTGTTGCTAACTTGAGTTTCTCCACCAATCTTTGGCTTACAACATTGTTGTCGCTTTCGTAAACGAATGCAACTAAACATGGGTGGCTTTCGATTAAACACCTTGTTCTCTACTACCTTTTCCATAATCTTTTTCTTTACTTCCTTTTCTTTTTCCAAAATTTCCCTTCCTTCTCCACTTTATATTTCTTCTTTTTCTATTCTTTCTTTTTCTATTTTCTCCTTCAACGTATGTTGATCCTTCTTGGCTTGTCTTGGTGCCATGAATTTCAAATTCATTTCATGTCCCTCATGCCTCAAATAAAGGGAACTTTCATCAAGATTGAGCGTTTTAAAATGAAGCCATGCCCATCTCAAAAGAAAATGACAAGAGTTCTTCTTTCACACATTGTCTTCTACTGAATTTGATCCTTGCTTGATTCGGATGAAAGCTTGTTGGTAACTTGAGTTTCTCCACCAATCTTTGGCTTACAACATTGTTGTCGCTTTCGTAAACAAATGCAACTAAACATGGGTGGCTTTCGATTAAACACCTTGTTCTCTACTACCTTTTCCATAATCTTTTTCTTTACTTCCTTTTCTTTTTCTTCATTTTCCCTTCCTTCAACAGTTTATACTTATTCTTTTTCTATTCTTTCTTTTTCTATTTTCTCCTTCAACGTATGTTGATCCTTCTTAGCTTGTCTTGGTGTCATAAATTTCAACTTCATTTCATGTCCATCATGCCTCAAAAAAAGGGAACGTTCATCAAGATTGAGCGTTTTAAAATGAAGCCATGCCCATCTCAAAAGAAGATGACAAGAGTTCAAGGGACCAATATCACATAATACTTCTTTCACACATTGTCCTGTACTGAATTTGATCCTTGCTTGATTAGGATTAAAGCTTGTTGGTAACTTGAGTTTCTCCACCAATCTTTGGCTTACAACATTGTTGTCGTTTTCGTAAACGAATGCAACTAAACGTGGGTGGCTTTCGATTAAACACCTTGTTCTCTACTACCTTTTCCATAATCTTTTTCTTTACTTCCTTTTCTTTTTCTTCAATTTCCCTTCCTTCTCCACTTAATATTTATTCTTTTTCTAATCTTTCTTTTTCTATTTTCTCATTCAACGTATGTTGATCCTTCTTGGCTTGTCTTGGTGTCATAAATTTCAACTTCATTTCATGTCCCTCATGCCTCAAAAAAAGGGAATGTTCATCAAGATTGAGCGTTTTAAAATGAAGCCATGCCCATCTCAAAAGAAAATGACAAGAGTTCTTCTTTCACACATTGTCTTCTACTGAATTTGATCCTTGCTTGATTCGGATGAAAGCTTGTTGGTAACTTGAGTTTCTCTACCAATCTTTGGCTTACAACATTGTTGTCGATTTCGTAAACGAATGCAACTAAACATGGGTGGCTTTTGATTAAACACCTTGTTCTCTACTACCTTTTCCATAATCTGTTTGTTTACTTCCTTTTCTTTTTCTTCAATTTCCCTTCCTTCTACAGTTTATACTTATTCTTTTTCTATTCTTTCTTTTTCTATTTTCTCCTTCAACGTATGTTGATCCTTCTTGACTTGTCTTGGTGTCATAAATTTCAACTTCTTTTCATGTCCATCATGCCTCAAAAAAAGGGAACGTTCATCAAGATTGAGCGTTTTAAAATGAACCCATGCCCATCTCAAAAGAAGATGACAAGAGTTCGTGGGAGCAATATCACATAATAATTCTTTCACACATTGTCCTGTACTGAATTTAATCCTTGCTTGATTCGGATGAAAGCTTGTTGGTAACTTTAGTTTCTCCACCAATCTTTGGCTTACAACATTGTTGTCGTTTTTGTAAAGGAATGCAACTAAACATGGGTGGCTTTCGATTGAACACCTTGTTCTCTACTACCTTTTCCATAAACTTATTCTTTACTTCCTTTTCTTTTTCTTTAATTTCCCTTCCTTCTACAGTTTATATTTATTCTTTTTCTATTCTTTCTTTTTCTTTTTTCTCCTTCAACGTATGTTGATCCTTCTTGGCTTGTCTTGGTGTCATAAATTTCAACTTCATTTCATGTCCATCATGCCTCAAAAAAAGGGAACGTTCATCAAGATTGAGCGTTTTAAAATTAACCCATGCCCATCTCAAAAGAAGATGACAAGAGTTCTTCTTTCACACTTTGTCTTGTACTGAATTTGATCGTTGCTTGATTCGGATGAAAGCTTGTTGGTAACTTGAGTTTCTCCACCAATCTTTGGCTTACAAAATTGTTGTCGCTTTCGTAAACGAATGCAACTAAACATGGGTGGCTTTCGATTAAACACCTTGTTCTCTACTACCTTTTCCATAATCTTTTTCTTTACTTCCTTTTCTTTTTCTTCAATTTCCCTTCCTTCTACAGTTTATATTTATTCTTTTTCTATTCTTTCTTTTTCTATTTTTTCCTTCAACGTATGTTGATCCTTTTTGGCTTGTCTTGGTGTCATAAATTTCAACTTCATTTCATGTCCATCATGCCTCAAAAAAAGGGAACGTTCATCAAGATTGAGCGTTTTAAAATGAAGCCATGCTCATCTCAAAAGAAGACGACAAGAGTTCAAGGGAGCAATATCACATAATACTTCTTTCACACATTGTCATGTACTGAATTTGATCCTTGCTTGATTCGGATGAAAGCTTGTTTGTAACTTGAGTTTCTCCACCAATCTTTGGCTTACAACATTGTTGTCGCTTTCGTAAACGAATGCAACTAAACATGGGTGGCTTTCGATTAAACACCTTGTTCTCTACTACCTTTTCCATAATCTTTTTCTTTACTTCCTTTTCTTTTTCTTCAATTTCCCTTCCTTCTGCACTTTATATTTCTTCTTTTTCTATTCTTTCTTTTTCTATTTTCTCCTTCAACGTATGTTGATCCTTCTTGGCTTGTCTTGGTGCCATGAATTTCAAATTCATTTCATGTCCCTCATGCCTCAAATAAAGGGAACATTCATCAAGATTGAGCGTTTTAAAATGAACCCATGCCCATCTCAAAAGAAGATGACAAGAGTTCTTCTTTCACACATTCTCTTCTACTGAATTTGATCCTTGCTTGATTCGGATGAAAGCTTGTTGGTAACTTGAGTTTCTCCACCAATCTTTGGCTTACAACATTGTTGTCGCTTTCGTAAACAAATGCAACTAAACATGGGTGGCTTTCGATTAAACACCTTGTTCTCTACTACCTTTTCCATAATCTTTTTCTTTACTTCCTTTTCTTTTTCTTCAATTTCCCTTCCTTCTACAGTTTATATTTATTCTTTTTCTATTCTTTCTTTTTCTATTTTCTCCTTCAACGTATGTTGATCCTTCTTCGCTTGTCTTGGTGTCATAAATTTCAACTTCATTTCATGTCCATCATGCCTCAAAAAAAGGGAACGTTCATCAAGATTGAGCGTTTTAATATGAAGTCATGCCCATCTCAAAAGAAGATGACAAGATTTCGTGGGAGCAATATCACATAATACTTCTTTCACACATTGTCCTGTACTGAATTTAATCCTTGCTTGATTCGGATGAAAGCTTGTTGGTAACTTTAGTTTCTCCACCAATCTTTGGCTTACAACATTGTTGTCGCTTTCGTAAACAAATGCAACTAAACATGGGTGGCTTTCGATTAAACACCTTGTTCTCTACTACCTTTTCCATAATCTTTTTCTTTACTTCCTTTTCTTTTTCTTCATTTTCCCTTCCTTCAACAGTTTATACTTATTCTTTTTCTATTCTTTCTTTTTCTATTTTCTCCTTCAACGTATGTTGATCCTTCTTAGCTTGTCTTGGTGTCATAAATTTCAACTTCATTTCATGTCCATCATGCCTCAAAAAAAGGGAACGTTCATCAAGATTGAGCGTTTTAAAATGAAGCCATGCCCATCTCAAAAGAAGATGACAAGAGTTCAAGGGACCAATATCACATAATACTTCTTTCACACATTGTCCTGTACTGAATTTGATCCTTGCTTGATTAGGATTAAAGCTTGTTGGTAACTTGAGTTTCTCCACCAATCTTTGGCTTACAACATTGTTGTCGTTTTCGTAAACGAATGCAACTAAACGTGGGTGGCTTTCGATTAAACACCTTGTTCTCTACTACCTTTTCCATAATCTTTTTCTTTACTTCCTTTTCTTTTTCTTCAATTTCCCTTCCTTCTCCACTTAATATTTATTCTTTTTCTAATCTTTCTTTTTCTATTTTCTCATTCAACGTATGTTGATCCTTCTTGGCTTGTCTTGGTGTCATAAATTTCAACTTCATTTCATGTCCCTCATGCCTCAAAAAAAGGGAATGTTCATCAAGATTGAGCGTTTTAAAATGAAGCCATGCCCATCTCAAAAGAAAATGACAAGAGTTCTTCTTTCACACATTGTCTTCTACTGAATTTGATCCTTGCTTGATTCGGATGAAAGCTTGTTGGTAACTTGAGTTTCTCTACCAATCTTTGGCTTACAACATTGTTGTCGATTTCGTAAACGAATGCAACTAAACATGGGTGGCTTTTGATTAAACACCTTGTTCTCTACTGCCTTTTCCATAATCTGTTTCTTTACTTCCTTTTCTTTTTCTTCAATTTCCCTTCCTTCTACAGTTTATACTTATTCTTTTTCTATTCTTTCTTTTTCTATTTTCTCCTTCAACGTATGTTGATCCTTCTTGACTTGTCTTGGTGTCATAAATTTCAACTTCTTTTCATGTCCATCATGCCTCAAAAAAAGGGAACGTTCATCAAGATTGAGCGTTTTAAAATGAACCCATGCCCATCTCAAAAGAAGATGACAAGAGTTCGTGGGAGCAATATCACATAATAATTCTTTCTCACATTGTCCTGTACTGAATTTAATCCTTGCTTGATTCGGATGAAAGCTTGTTGGTAACTTTAGTTTCTCCACCAATCTTTGGCTTACAACATTGTTGTCGTTTTTGTAAAGGAATGCAACTAAACATGGGTGGCTTTCGATTGAACACCTTGTTCTCTACTACCTTTTCCATAATCTTATTCTTTACTTCCTTTTCTTTTTCTTTAATTTCCCTTCCTTCTACAGTTTATATTTATTCTTTTTCTATTCTTTCCTTTTCTTTTTTCTCCTTCAACGTATGTTGATCCTTCTTGGCTTGTCTTGGTGTCATAAATTTCAACTTCATTTCATGTCCATCATGCCTCAAAAAAAGGGAACGTTCATCAAGATTGAGCGTTTTAAAATTAACCCATGCCCATCTCAAAAGAAGATGACAAGAGTTCTTCTTTCACACTTTGTCTTGTACTGAATTTGATCCTTGCTTGATTCGGATGAAAGCTTGTTGGTAACTTGAGTTTCTCCACCAATCTTTGGCTTACAAAATTGTTGTCGCTTTCGTAAACGAATGCAACTAAACATGGGTGGCTTTCGATTAAACACCTTGTTCTCTACTACCTTTTCCATAATCTTTTTCTTTACTTCCTTTTCTTTTTCTTCAATTTCCCTTCCTTCTACAGTTTATATTTATTCTTTTTCTATTCTTTCTTTTTCTATTTTTTCCTTCAACGTATGTTGATCCTTTTTGGCTTGTCTTGGTGTCATAAATTTCAACTTCATTTCATGTCCATCATGCCTCAAAAAAAGGGAACGTTCATCAAGATTGAGCGTTTTAAAATGAAGCCATGCTCATCTCAAAAGAAGACGACAAGAGTTCAAGAGAGCAATATCACATAATACTTCTTTCACACATTGTCATGTACTGAATTTGATCCTTGCTTGATTCGGATGAAAGCTTGTTTGTAACTTGAGTTTCTCCACCAATCTTTGGCTTACAACATTGTTGTCGCTTTCGTAAACGAATGCAACTAAACATGGGTGGCTTTCGATTAAACACCTTGTTCTCTACTACCTTTTCCATAATCTTTTTCTTTACTTCCTTTTCTTTTTCTTCAATTTCCCTTCCTTCTGCACTTTATATTTCTTCTTTTTCTATTCTTTCTTTTTCTATTTTCTCCTTCAACGTATGTTGATCCTTCTTGGCTTGTCTTGGTGCCATGAATTTCAAATTCATTTCATGTCCCTCATGCCTCAAATAAAGGGAACATTCATCAAGATTGAGCGTTTTAAAATGAACCCATGCCCATCTCAAAAGAAGATGACAAGAGTTCTTCTTTCACACATTCTCTTCTACTGAATTTGATCCTTGCTTGATTCGGATGAAAGCTTGTTGGTAACTTGAGTTTCTCCACCAATCTTTGGCTTACAACATTGTTGTCGCTTTCGTAAACAAATGCAACTAAACATGGGTGGCTTTCGATTAAACACCTTGTTCTCTACTACCTTTTCCATAATCTTTTTCTTTACTTCCTTTTCTTTTTCTTCAATTTCCCTTCCTTCTACAGTTTATATTTATTCTTTTTCTATTCTTTCTTTTTCTATTTTCTCCTTCAACGTATGTTGATCCTTCTTCGCTTGTCTTGGTGTCATAAATTTCAACTTCATTTCATGTCCATCATGCCTCAAAAAAAGGGAACGTTCATCAAGATTGAGCGTTTTAATATGAAGTCATGCCCATCTCAAAAGAAGATGACAAGATTTCGTGGGAGCAATATCACATAATACTTCTTTCACACATTGTCCTGTACTGAATTTAATCCTTGCTTGATTCGGATGAAAGCTTGTTGGTAACTTTAGTTTCTCCACCAATCTTTGGCTTACAACATTGTTGTCGTTTTTGTAAAGGAATGCAACTAAACATGGGTGGCTTTCGATTGAACACCTTGTTCTCTACTACCTTTTCCATAATCTTATTCTTTACTTCCTTTTCTTTTTCTTTAATTTCCCTTCCTTCTACAGTTTATATTTATTCTTTTTCTATTCTTTCTTTTTCTTTTTTCTCCTTCAACGTATGTTGATCCTTCTTGGCTTGTCTTGGTGTCATAAATTTCAACTTCATTTCATGTCCATCATGCCTCAAAAAAAGGGAACGTTCATCAAGATTGAGCGTTTTAAAATGAACCCATGCCCATCTCAAAAGAAGATGACAAGAGTTCTTCTTTCACACTTTGTCTTGTACTGAATTTGATCCTTGCTTGATTCGGATGAAAGCTTGTTGGTAACGTGAGTTTCTCCACCAATCTTTGGCTTACAAAATTGTTGTCGCTTTCGTAAACGAATGCAACTAAACATGGGTGGCTTTCGATTAAACACCTTGTTCTCTACTACCTTTTCCATAATCTTTTTCTTTACTTCCTTTTCTTTTTCTTCAATTTCCCTTCCTTCTACAGTTTATATTTATTCTTTTTCTATTCTTTCTTTTTCTATTTTTTCCTTCAACGTATGTTGATCCTTCTTGGCTTGTCTTGGTGTCATAAATTTCAACTTCATTTCATGTCCATCATGCCTCAAAAAAAGGGAACGTTCATCAAGATTGAGCGTTTTAAAATGAAGCCATGCTCATCTCAAAAGAAGACGACAAGAGTTCAAGGGAGCAATATCACATAATACTTCTTTCACACATTGTCATGTACTGAATTTGATCCTTGCTTGATTCGGATGAAAGCTTGTTGGTAACTTGAGTTTCTCCACCAATCTTTGGCTTACAACATTGTTGTCGCTTTCGTAAACGAATGCAACTAAACATGGGTGGCTTTCGATTAAACACCTTGTTCTCTACTACCTTTTCCATAATCTTTTTCTTTACTTCCTTTTCTTTTTCTTCAATTTCCCTTCCTTCTGCACTTTATATTTCTTCTTTTTCTATTCTTTCTTTTTCTATTTTCTCCTTCAACGTATGTTGATCCTTCTTGGCTTGTCTTGGTGCCATGAATTTCAAATTCATTTCATGTCCCTCATGCCTCAAATAAAGGGAACATTCATCAAGATTGAGCGTTTTAAAATGAACCCATGCCCATCTCAAAAGAAGATGACAAGAGTTCTTCTTTCACACATTCTCTTCTACTGAATTTGATCCTTGCTTGATTCGGATGAAAGCTTGTTGGTAACTTGAGTTTCTCCACCAATCTTTGGCTTACAACATTGTTGTCGCTTTCGTAAACAAATGCAACTAAACATGGGTGGCTTTCGATTAAACACCTTGTTCTCTACTACCTTTTCCATAATCTTTTTCTTTACTTCCTTTTCTTTTTCTTCAATTTCCCTTCCTTCTACAGTTTATATTTATTCTTTTTCTATTTTCTACTTCAACGTATGTTGATCCTTCTTCGCTTGTCTTGGTGTCATAAATTTCAACTTCATTTCATGTCCATCAGGCCTCAAAAAAAGGGAACGTTCATCAAGATTGAGCGTTTTAATATGAAGCCATGCCCATCTCAAAAGAAGATGACAATATTTCGTGGGAGCAATATCACATAATACTTCTTTCACACATTGTCCTATACTGAATTTGATCCTTGCTTGAATCGGATGAAAGCTTGTTGGTAACTTGAGTTTCTCCACCAATCTTTGGCTTACAACATTGTTGTCGTTTTTGTAAAGGAATCCAACTAAACATGGGTGGCTGTCGATTGAACACCTTGTTCTCTACTACCTTTTCCATAATCTTTTTCTTTACTTCCTTTTCTTTTTCTTCAATTTCCCTTCCTTCTACAGTTTATATTTATTCTTTTTCTATTCTTTCTTTTTCTATTTTTTCATTCAACGTATGTTGATCCTTCTTGGCTTGTCTTGGTGTCATAAATTTCAACTTCATTTCATGTCCATCATGCCTCAAAAAAAGGGAACGTTCATCAAGATTGAGCGTTTTAAAATGAACCCATGCCCATCTCAAAAGAAGATGACAAGAGTTCTTCTTTGACACATTGTATTGTACTGAATTTGATCCTTGCTTGATTCGGATGAAAGCTTGTTGGTAACTTGAGTTTCTCCACCAATGCTTGGCTTACAACATTGTTGTCGCTTTCGTAAACGAATGCAACTAAACATGGGTGGCTTTCGATTAAACACCTTGTTCTCTACTACCTTTTCCATAATCTTTTTCTTTACTTCCTTTTCTTTTTCTTCATTTTCCCTTCCTTCTACAGTTTATATTTATTCTTTTTCTATTCTTTCTTTTTCTATTTTCTCCTTCAACGTATGTTGATCCTTCTTGGCTTGTCTTGCTGTCATAACTTTCAACTTCATTTCATGTCCATCATGCCTCAAAAAAAGGGAACGTTCATCAAGATTGAGCGTTTTAAAATGAAGCCATGCCCATCTCAAAAGAAGATGACAAGGGTTCAAGGGAGCAATATCACATAATACTTCTTTCACACTTTGTCATGTACTCAATTTGATCTTTGCTTGATTCAGATGAAAGCTTGTTGCTAACTTTAGTTTCTCCACCAATCTTTGGCTTACAACATTGTTGTCGCTTTCGTAAACGAATGCAACTAAACATGGGTGGCTTTCGATTAAACACCTTGTTCTCTACTACCTTTTCCATAATCTTTTTCTTTACTTCCTTTTCTTTTTCCAAAATTTCCCTTCCTTCTCCACTTTATATTTCTTCTTTTTCTATTCTTTCTTTTTCTATTTTCTCCTTCAACGTATGTTGATCCTTCTTGGCTTGTCTTGGTGCCATGAATTTCAATTTCATTTCATGTCCCTCATGCCTCAAATAAAGGGAACATTCATCAAGATTGAGCGTTTTAAAATGAAGCCATGCCCATCTCAAAAGAAGATAACAAGAGTTCTTCTTTCAGACATTGTCTTGTACTGAATTTGATCCTTGCTTGATTCGGATGAAAGCTTGTTGGTAACTTGAGTTTCTCCACCAATCTTTGGCTTACAACATTGTTGTCGCTTTCGTAAACGAATGCAACTAAACATGGGTGGCTTCCGATTAAACACCTTGTTCTCTACTACCTTTTCCATAATCTTTTTCTTTACTTCCTTTTCTTTTTCTTCAATTTCCCTTCCTTCTGCACTTTCTATTTCTTCTTTTTCTATTCTTTATTTTTCTATTTTCTCCTTCAACATATGTTGATCCTTCTTGGCTTGTCTTGGTGCCATGAATTTCAAATTCATTTCATGTCCCTCATGCCTCAAATAAAGGGAACATTCATCAAGATTGAGCGTTTTAAAATGAAGCCATGCCCATTTCAAAAGAAGATCACAAGAGTTCGTGGGAGCAATATCACATAATACTTCTTTCACACATTGTCCTGTACTGAATTTGATCCTTGCTTGATTCGGATGAAAGCTTGTTGTTAACTTGAGTTTCTCCACCAATCTTTGGCTTACAACATTGTTGTCGCTTTCGTAAACGAATGCAACTAAACATGGGTGGCTTTCGATTAAACACCTTCTTCTCTACTACCTTTTCCATAATCTTTTTCTTTCCTTCCTTTTCTTTTTCTTCATTTTCCCTTCCTTCCATAGTTAATATTTATTCTTTTTCTATTCTTTCTTTTTCTATTTTCTCCTTCAACGTATGTTGATCCTTCTTGGCCTGTCTTGGTGTCATAAATTTCAACTTCATTTCATGTCCATAATGCCTCAAAAAAAGGGAACGTTCATCAAGATTGAGTGTTTTAAAATTAAGCCAAGCCCATCTCAAAAGAAGATGACAAGGGTTCAAGGGAGCAATATCACATAATACTTCTTTCACACTTTTTCATGTACTCAATTTGATCTTTGCTTGATTCAGATGAAAGCTTGTTGCTAACTTGAGTTTCTCCACCAATCTTTGGCTTACAACATTGTTGTCGCTTTCGTAAACGAATGCAACTAAACATGGGTGGCTTTCGATTAAACACCTTGTTCTCTACTACCTTTTCCATAATCTTTTTCTTTACTTCCTTTTCTTTTTCCAAAATTTCCCTTCCTTCTCCACTTAATATTTATTCTTTTTCTAATCTTTCTTTTTCTATTTTCTCATTCAACGTATGTTGATCCTTCTTGGCTTGTCTTGGTGTCATAAATTTCAACTTCATTTCATGTCCCTCATGCCTCAAAAAAAGGGAATGTTCATCAAGATTGAGCGTTTTAAAATGAAGCCATGCCCATCTCAAAAGAAAATGACAAGAGTTCTTCTTTCACACATTGTCTTCTACTGAATTTGATCCTTGCTTGATTCGGATGAAAGCTTGTTGGTAACTTGAGTTTCTCTACCAATCTTTGGCTTACAACATTGTTGTCGATTTCGTAAACGAATGCAACTAAACATGGGTGGCTTTTGATTAAACACCTTGTTCTCTACTACCTTTTCCATAATCTTTTTCTTTACTTCCTTTTCTTTTTCTTCAATTTCCCTTCCTTCTACAGTTTATACTTATTCTTTTTCTATTCTTTCTTTTTCTATTTTCTCCTTCAACGTATGTTGATCCTTCTTGACTTGTCTTGGTGTCATAAATTTCAACTTCATTTCATGTCCATCATGCCTCAAAAAAAGGGAACGTTCATCAAGATTGAGCGTTTTAAAATGAACCCATGCCCATCTCAAAAGAAGATGACAAGAGTTCGTGGGAGCAATATCACATAATACTTCTTTCACACATTGTCCTGTACTGAATTTGATCCTTGCTTGATTCGGATGAAAGCTTGTTGGTAACTTGAGTTTCTCCACCAATCTTTGGCTTACAAAATTGTTGTCGCTTTCGTAAACGAATGCAACTAAACATGGGTGGCTTTCGATTAAACACCTTGTTCTCTACTACCTTTTCCATAATCTTTTTCTTTACTTCCTTTTCTTTTTCTTCAATTTCCCTTCCTTCTGCACTTTATATTTCTTCTTTTTCTATTCTTTCTTTTTCTATTTTCTCCTTCAACTTATGTTGATCCTTCTTGGCTTGTCTTGGTGCCATGAATTCCAAATTCATTTCATGTCCCTCATGCCTCAAATAAAGGGAACATTCATCAAGATTGAGCGTTTTAAAATGAACCCATGCCCATCTCAAAAGAAGATGACAAGAGTTCTTCTTTCACACATTCTCTTCTACTGAATTTGATCCTTGCTTGATTCGGATGAAAGCTTGTTGGTAACTTGAGTTTCTCCACCAATCTTTGGCTTACAACATTGTTGTCGCTTTTGTAAACAAATGCAACTAAACATGGGTGGCTTTCGATTAAACACCTTGTTCTCTACTACCTTTTCCATAATCTTTTTCTTTACTTCCTTTTCTTTTTCTTCAATTTCCCTTCCTTCTACAGTTTATATTTATTCTTTTTCTATTTTCTCCTTCAACGTATGTTGATCCTTCTTCGCTTGTCTTGGTGTCATAAATTTCAACTTCATTTCATGTCCATCATGCCTCAAAAAAAGGGAACATTCATCAAGATTGAGCGTTTTAATATTAAGCCATGCCCATCTCAAAAGAAGATGACAATATTTCGTGGGAGCAATATCACATAATACTTCTTTCACACATTGTCCTATACTGAATTTGATCCTTGCTTGAATCGGATGAAAGCTTGTTGGTAACTTGAGTTTCTCCACCAATCTTTGGCTTACAACATTGTTGTCGTTTTTGTAAAGGAATCCAACTAAACATGGGTGGCTTTCGATTGAACACCTTGTTCTCTACTACCTTTTCCATAATCTTTTTCTTTACTTCCTTTTCTTTTTCTTCAATTTCCCTTCCTTCTACAGTTTATATTTATTCTTTTTCTATTCTTTCTTTTTCTATTTTCTCCTTCAAAGTATGTTGATCCTTCTTGGCTTGTCTTGGTGTCATAAATTTCAACTTCATTTCATGTCCCTCATGCCTCAAAAAAAGGGAATGTTCATCAAGATTGAGCGTTTTAAAATGAAGCCATGCCCATCTCAAAAGAAAATGACAAGAGTTCTTCTTTCACACATTGTCTTCTACTGAATTTGATCCTTGCTTGATTCGGATGAAAGCTTGTTGGTAACTTGAGTTTCTCTACCAATCTTTGGCTTACAACATTGTTGTCGATTTCGTAAACGAATGCAACTAAACATGGGTGGCTTTTGATTAAACACCTTGTTCTCTACTACCTTTTCCATAATCATTTTCTTTACTTCCTTTTCTTTTTCTTCAATTTCCCTTCCTTCTACAGTTTATACTTATTCTTTTTCTATTCTTTCTTTTTCTATTTTCTCCTTCAACGTATGTTGATCCTTCTTGACTTGTCTTGGTGTCATAAATTTCAACTTCATTTCATGTCCATCATGCCTCAAAAAAAGGGAACGTTCATCAAGATTGAGCGTTTTAAAATGAAGCCATGCCCATCTCAAAAGAAGATAACAAGAGTTCTTCTTTCAGACATTGTCTTGTACTGAATTTGATCCTTGCTTGATTCGGATGAAAGCTTGTTGGTAACTTGAGTTTCTCCACCAATCTTTGGCTTACAACATTGTTGTCGCTTTCGTAAACGAATGCAACTAAACATGGGTGGCTTCCGATTAAACACCTTGTTCTCTACTACCTTTTCCATAATCTTTTTCTTTACTTCCTTTTCTTTTTCTTCAATTTCCCTTCCTTCTGCACTTTCTATTTCTTCTTTTTCTATTCTTTATTTTTCTATTTTCTCCTTCAACATATGTTGATCCTTCTTGGCTTGTCTTGGTGCCATGAATTTCAAATTCATTTCATGTCCCTCATGCCTCAAATAAAGGGAACATTCATCAAGATTGAGCGTTTTAAAATGAAGCCATGCCCATTTCAAAAGAAGATCACAAGAGTTCGTGGGAGCAATATCACATAATACTTCTTTCACACATTGTCCTGTACTGAATTTGATCCTTCCTTGATTCGGATGAAAGCTTGTTGTTAACTTGAGTTTCTCCACCAATCTTTGGCTTACAACATTGTTGTCGCTTTCGTAAACGAATGCAACTAAACATGGGTGGCTTTCGATTAAACACCTTCTTCTCTACTACCTTTTCCATAATCTTTTTCTTTCCTTCCTTTTCTTTTTCTTCATTTTCCCTTCCTTCCATAGTTAATATTTATTCTTTTTCTATTCTTTCTTTTTCTATTTTCTCCTTCAACGTATGTTGATCCTTCTTGGCCTGTCTTGGTGTCATAAATTTCAACTTCATTTCATGTCCATAATGCCTCAAAAAAAGGGAACGTTCATCAAGATTGAGTGTTTTAAAATTAAGCCAAGCCCATGTCAAAAGAAGATGACAAGGGTTCAAGGGAGCAATATCACATAATACTTCTTTCACACTTTTTCATGTACTCAATTTGATCTTTGCTTGATTCAGATGAAAGCTTGTTGCTAACTTGAGTTTCTCCACCAATCTTTGGCTTACAACATTGTTGTCGCTTTCGTAAACGAATGCAACTAAACATGGGTGGCTTTCGATTAAACACCTTGTTCTCTACTACCTTTTCCATAATCTTTTTCTTTACTTCCTTTTCTTTTTCCAAAATTTCCCTTCCTTCTCCACTTAATATTTATTCTTTTTCTAATCTTTCTTTTTCTATTTTCTCATTCAACGTATGTTGATCCTTCTTGGCTTGTCTTGGTGTCATAAATTTCAACTTCATTTCATGTCCCTCATGCCTCAAAAAAAGGGAATGTTCATCAAGATTGAGCGTTTTAAAATGAAGCCATGCCCATCTCAAAAGAAAATGACAAGAGTTCTTCTTTCACACATTGTCTTCTACTGAATTTGATCCTTGCTTGATTCGGATGAAAGCTTGTTGGTAACTTGAGTTTCTCTACCAATCTTTGGCTTACAACATTGTTGTCGATTTCGTAAACGAATGCAACTAAACATGGGTGGCTTTTGATTAAACACCTTGTTCTCTACTACCTTTTCCATAATCTTTTTCTTTACTTCCTTTTCTTTTTCTTCAATTTCCCTTCCTTCTACAGTTTATACTTATTCTTTTTCTATTCTTTCTTTTTCTATTTTCTCCTTCAACGTATGTTGATCCTTCTTGACTTGTCTTGGTGTCATAAATTTCAACTTCATTTCATGTCCATCATGCCTCAAAAAAAGGGAACGTTCATCAAGATTGAGCGTTTTAAAATGAACCCATGCCCATCTCAAAAGAAGATGACAAGAGTTCGTGGGAGCAATATCACATAATACTTCTTTCACACATTGTCCTGTACTGAATTTAATCCTTGCTTGATTCGGATGAAAGCTTGTTGGTAACTTTAGTTTCTCCACCAATCTTTGGCTTACAACATTGTTGTCGTTTTTGTAAAGGAATGCAACTAAACATGGGTGGCTTTCGATTGAACACCTTGTTCTCTACTACCTTTTCCATAATCTTATTCTTTACTTCCTTTTCTTTTTCTTTAATTTCCCTTCCTTCTACAGTTTATATTTATTCTTTTTCTATTCTTTCTTTTTCTATTTTCTCCTTCAACGTATGTTGATCCTTCTTGGCTTGTCTTGGTGTCATAAATTTCAACTTCATTTCATGTCCATCATGCCTCAAAAAAAGGGAACGTTCATCAAGATTGAGCGTTTTAAAATTAACCCATGCCCATCTCAAAAGAAGATGACAAGAGTTCTTCTTTCACACTTTGTCTTGTACTGAATTTGATCCTTGCTTGATTCGGATGAAAGCTTGTTGGTAACTTGAGTTTCTCCACCAATCTTTGGCTTACAAAATTGTTGTCGCTTTCGTAAACGAATGCAACTAAACATGGGTGGCTTTCGATTAAACACCTTGTTCTCTACTACCTTTTCCATAATCTTTTTCTTTACTTCCTTTTCTTTTTCTTCAATTTCCCTTCCTTCTGCACTTTATATTTCTTCTTTTTCTATTCTTTCTTTTTCTATTTTCTCCTTCAACTTATGTTGATCCTTCTTGGCTTGTCTTGGTGCCATGAATTCCAAATTCATTTCATGTCCCTCATGCCTCAAATAAAGGGAACATTCATCAAGATTGAGCGTTTTAAAATGAACCCATGCCCATCTCAAAAGAAGATGACAAGAGTTCTTCTTTCACACATTCTCTTCTACTGAATTTGATCCTTGCTTGATTCGGATGAAAGCTTGTTGGTAACTTGAGTTTCTCCACCAATCTTTGGCTTACAACATTGTTGTCGCTTTTGTAAACAAATGCAACTAAACATGGGTGGCTTTCGATTAAACACCTTGTTCTCTACTACCTTTTCCATAATCTTTTTCTTTACTTCCTTTTCTTTTTCTTCAATTTCCCTTCCTTCTACAGTTTATATTTATTCTTTTTCTATTTTCTCCTTCAACGTATGTTGATCCTTCTTCGCTTGTCTTGGTGTCATAAATTTCAACTTCATTTCATGTCCATCATGCCTCAAAAAAAGGGAACATTCATCAAGATTGAGCGTTTTAATATTAAGCCATGCCCATCTCAAAAGAAGATGACAATATTTCGTGGGAGCAATATCACATAATACTTCTTTCACACATTGTCCTATACTGAATTTGATCCTTGCTTGAATCGGATGAAAGCTTGTTGGTCACTTGAGTTTCTCCACCAATCTTTGGCTTACAACATTGTTGTCGTTTTTGTAAAGGAATCCAACTAAACATGGGTGGCTTTCGATTGAACACCTTGTTCTCTACTACCTTTTCCATAATCTTTTTCTTTACTTCCTTTTCTTTTTCTTCAATTTCCCTTCCTTCTACAGTTTATATTTATTCTTTTTCTATTCTTTCTTTTTCTATTTTCTCCTTCAACGTATGTTGATCCTTCTTGGCTTGTCTTGGTGTCATAAATTTCAACTTCATTTCATGTCCCTCATGCCTCAAAAAAAGGGAATGTTCATCAAGATTGAGCGTTTTAAAATGAAGCCATGCCCATCTCAAAAGAAAATGACAAGAGTTCTTCTTTCACACATTGTCTTCTACTGAATTTGATCCTTGCTTGATTCGGATGAAAGCTTGTTGGTAACTTGAGTTTCTCTACCAATCTTTGGCTTACAACATTGTTGTCGATTTCGTAAACGAATGCAACTAAACATGGGTGGCTTTTGATTAAACACCTTGTTCTCTACTACCTTTTCCATAATCTTTTTCTTTACTTCCTTTTCTTTTTCTTCAATTTCCCTTCCTTCTACAGTTTATACTTATTCTTTTTCTATTCTTTCTTTTTCTATTTTCTCCTTCAACGTATGTTGATCCTTCTTGACTTGTCTTGGTGTCATAAATTTCAACTTCATTTCATGTCCATCATGCCTCAAAAAAAGGGAACGTTCATCAAGATTGAGCGTTTTAAAATGAACCCATGCCCATCTCAAAAGAAGATGACAAGAGTTCGTGGGAGCAATATCACATAATACTTCTTTCACACATTGTCCTGTACTGAATTTAATCCTTGCTTGATTCGGATGAAAGCTTGTTGGTAACTTGAGTTTCTCCACCAATCTTTGGCTTACAACATTGTTGTCGCTTTCGTAAACGAATGCAACTAAACATGGGTGGCTTTCGATTAAACACCTTGTTCTCTACTACCTTTTCCATAATCTTTTTCTTTACTTCCTTTTCTTTTTCTTCAATTTCCCTTCCTTCTGCACTTTATATTTCTTCTTTTTCTATTCTTTCTTTTTCTATTTTCTCCTTCAACGTATGTTGATCCTTCTTGGCTTGTCTTGGTGCCATGAATTCCAAATTCATTTCATGTCCCTCATGCCTCAAATAAAGGGAACATTCATCAAGATTGAGCGTTTTAAAATGAACCCATGCCCATCTCAAAAGAAGATGACAAGAGTTCTTCTTTCACACATTCTCTTCTACTGAATTTGATCCTTGCTTGATTCGGATGAAAGCTTGTTGGTAACTTGAGTTTCTCCACCAATCTTTGGCTTACAACATTGTTGTCGCTTTTGTAAACAAATGCAACTAAACATGGGTGGCTTTCGATTAAACACCTTGTTCTCTACTACCTTTTCCATAATCTTTTTCTTTACTTCCTTTTCTTTTTCTTCAATTTCCCTTCCTTCTACAGTTTATATTTATTCTTTTTCTATTTTCTCCTTCAACGTATGTTGATCCTTCTTCGCTTGTCTTGGTGTCATAAATTTCAACTTCATTTCATGTCCATCATGCCTCAAAAAAAGGGAACATTCATCAAGATTGAGCGTTTTAATATGAAGCCATGCCCATCTCAAAAGAAGATGACAATATTTCGTGGGAGCAATATCACATAATACTTCTTTCACACATTGTCCTATACTGAATTTGATCCTTGCTTGAATCGGATGAAAGCTTGTTGGTAACTTGAGTTTCTCCACCAATCTTTGGCTTACAACATTGTTGTCGTTTTTGTAAAGGAATCCAACTAAACATGGGTGGCTTTCGATTGAACACCTTGTTCTCTACTACCTTTTCCATAATCTTTTTCTTTACTTCCTTTTCTTTTTCTTCAATTTCCCTTCCTTCTACAGTTTATATTTATTCTTTTTCTATTCTTTCTTTTTCTATTTTTTCATTCAACGTATGTTGATCCTTCTTGGCTTGTCTTGGTGTCATAAATTTCAACTTCATTTCATGTCCATCATGCCTCAAAAAAAGGGAACGTTCATCAAGATTGAGCGTTTTAAAATGAACCCATGCCCATCTCAAAAGAAGATGACAAGAGTTCTTCTTTGACACATTGTATTGTACTGAACTTGATCCTTGCTTGATTCGGATGAAAGCTTGTTGGTAACTTGAGTTTCTCCACCAATCTTTGGCTTACAACATTGTTGTCGCTTTCGTAAACGAATGCAACTAAACATGGGTGGCTTTCGATTAAACACCTTGTTCTCTACTACCTTTTCCATAATCTTTTTCTTTACTTCCTTTTCTTTTTCCAAAATTTCCCTTCCTTCTCCACTTTATATTTCTTCTTTTTCTATTCTTTCTTTTTCTATTTTCTCCTTCAACGTATGTTGATCCTTCTTGGCTTGTCTTGGTGCCATGAATTTCAATTTCATTTCATGTCCCTCATGCCTCAAATAAAGGGAACATTCATCAAGATTGAGCGTTTTAAAATGAAGCCATGCCCATCTCAAAAGAAGATGACAAGAGTTCTTCTTTCACACGTTGTCTTGTACTGAATTTGATCCTTGCTTGATTCGGATGAAAGCTTGTTGGTAACTTGAGTTTCTCCACCAATCTTTGGCTTACAACATTGTTGTCGCTTTCGTAAACGAATGCAACTAAACATGGGTGGCTTTCGATTAAACACCTTGTTCTCTACTACCTTTTCCATAATCTTTTTCTTTACTTCCTTTTCTTTTTCTTCAATTTCCCTTCCTTCTGCACTTTCTATTTCTTCTTTTTCTATTCTTTATTTTTCTATTTTCTCCTTCAACATATGTTGATCCTTCTTGGCTTGTCTTGGTGCCATGAATTTCAAATTCATTTCATGTCCCTCATGCCTCAAATAAAGGGAACATTCATCAAGATTGAGCGTTTTAAAATGAAGCCATGCCCATCTCAAAAGAAGATGAAAGGGGTTCAAGGGAGCAATATCAAATAATACTTCTTTCACACTTTGTCATGTACTCAATTTGATCTTTGCTTGATTCAGATGAAAGCTTGTTGCTAACTTGAGTTTCTCCACCAATCTTTGGCTTACAACATTGTTGTCGCTTTCGTAAACGAATGCAACTAAACATGGGTGGCTTTCGATTAAACACCTTGTTCTCTACTACCTTTTCCATAATCTTTTTCTTTACTTCCTTTTCTTTTTCTTCAATTTCCCTTCCTTCTCCACTTTATATTTCTTCTTTTTCTATTCTTTCTTTTTCTATTTTCTCCTTCAACGTATGTTGATCCTTCTTGGCTTGTCTTGGTGCCATGAATTTCAATTTCATTTCATGTCCCTCATGCCTCAAATAAAGGGAACATTCATCAAGATTGAGCGTTTTAAAATGAAGCCATGCCCATCTCAAAAGAAGATGACAAGAGTTCTTCTTTCACACATTGTCTTGTACTGAATTTGATCCTTGCTTGATTCGGATGAAAGCTTGTTGGTAACTTGAGTTTCTCCACCAATCTTTGGCTTACAACATTGTTGTCGCTTTCGTAAACGAATGCAACTAAACATGGGTGGCTTTCGATTAAACACCTTGTTCTCTACTACCTTTTCCATAATCTTTTTCTTTACTTCCTTTTCTTTTTCTTCAATTTCCCTTCCTTCTGCACTTTCTATTTCTTCTTTTTCTATTCTTTATTTTTCTATTTTCTCCTTCAACATATGTTGATCCTTCTTGGCTTGTCTTGGTGCCATGAATTTCAAATTCATTTCATGTCCCTCATGCCTCAAATAAAGGGAACATTCATCAAGATTGAGCGTTTTAAAATGAAGCCATGCCCATCTCAAAAGAAGATGACAAGGGTTCAAGGGAGCAATATCACATAATACTTCTTTCACACTTTGTCATGTACTCAATTTGATCTTTGCTTGATTCAGATGAAAGCTTGTTGGTAACTTGAGTTTCTCCACCAATCTTTGGCTTACAACATTGTTGTCGCTTTCGTAAACGAATCCAACTAAACATGGGTGGCTTTCGATTAAACACCTTGTTCTCTACTACCTTTTCCATAATCTTTTTCTTTACTTCCTTTTCTTTTTCTTCATTTTCCCTTCCTTCTACAGTTTATATTTATTCTTTTTCTATTCTTTCTTTTTCTTTTTTCTCCTTCAACGTATGTTGATCCTTCTTGGCTTGTCTTGCTGTCATAACTTTCAACTTCATTTCATGTCCATCATGCCTCAAAAAAAGGGAGCGTTCATCAAGATTGAGCGTTTTAAAATGAAGCCATGCCCATCTCAAAAGAAGATGACAAGGGTTCAAGGGAGCAATATCACATAATACTTCTTTCACACTTTGTCATGTACTCAATTTGATCTTTGCTTGATTCAGATGAAAGCTTGTTGCTAACTTGAGTTTCTCCACCAATCTTTGGCTTACAACATTGTTGTCGCTTTCGTAAACGAATGCAACTAAACATGGGTGGCTTTCGATTAAACACCTTGTTCTCTACTACCTTTTCCATAATCTTTTTCTTTACTTCCTTTTCTTTTTCCAAAATTTCCCTTCCTTCTCCACTTTATATTTCTTCTTTTTCTATTCTTTCTTTTTCTATTTTCTCCTTCAACATATGTTGATCCTTCTTGGCTTGTCTTGGTGCCATGAATTTCAATTTCATTTCATGTCCCTCATGCCTCAAATAAAGGGAACATTCACCAAGATTGAGCGTTTTAAAATGAACCCATGCCCATCTCAAAAGAAGATGACAAAAGTTCTTCTTTCACACATTGTCTTGTACTGAATTTGATCCTTGCTTGATTCGGATGAAAGCTTGTTGGTAACTTGAGTTTCTCCACCAATGTTTGGCTTACAACATTGTTGTCGCTTTCGTAAACGAATGCAACTAAACATGGGTGGCTTTCGATTAAACACCTTGTTCTCTACTACCTTTTCCATAATCTTTTTCTTTACTTCCTTTTCTTTTTCTTCATTTTCCCTTCCTTCTACAGTTTATATTTATTCTTTTTCTATTCTTTCTTTTTCTATTTTCTCCTTCAACGTATGTTGATCCTTCTTGGCTTGTCTTGCTGTCATAACTTTCAACTTCATTTCATGTCCATCATGCCTCAAAAAAAGGGAACGTTCATCAAGATTGAGCGTTTTAAAATGAAGCCATGCCCATCTCAAAAGAAGATGACAAGGGTTCAAGGGAGCAATATCACATAATACTTCTTTCACACTTTCTCATGTACTCAATTTGATCTTTGCTTGATTCAGATGAAAGCTTGTTGCTAACTTGAGTTTCTCCACCAATCTTTGGCTTACAACATTGTTGTCGCTTTCGTAAACGAATGCAACTAAACATGGGTGGCTTTCGATTAAACACCTTGTTCTCTACTACCTTTTCCATAATCTTTTTCTTTACTTCCTTTTCTTTTTCCAAAATTTCCCTTCCTTCTCCACTTTATATTTCTTCTTTTTCTATTCTTTCTTTTTCTATTTTCTCCTTCAACGTATGTTGATCCGTCTTGGCTTGTCTTGGTGCCATGAATTTCAATTTCATTTCATGTCCCTCATGCCTCAAATAAAGGGAACATTCATCAAGATTGAGCGTTTTAAAATGAAGCCATGCGCATCTCAAAAGAAGATGACAAGAGTTCTTCTTTCACACATTGTCTTGTACTGAATTTGATCCTTGCTTGATTCGGATGAAAGCTTGTTGGTAACTTGAGTTTCTCCACCAATCTTTGGCTTACAACATTGTTGTCGCTTTCGTAAACGAATGCAACTAAACATGGGTGGCTTTCGATTAAACACCTTGTTCTCTACTACCTTTTCCATAATCTTTTTCTTTACTTCCTTTTCTTTTTCTTCAATTTCCCTTCCTTCTGCACTTTCTATTTCTTCTTTTTCTATTCTTTATTTTTCTATTTTCTCCTTCAACATATGTTGATCCTTCTTGGCTTGTCTTGGTGCCATGAATTTCAAATTCATTTCATGTCCCTCATGCCTCAAATAAAGGGAACATTCATCAAGATTGAGCGTTTTAAAATGAAGCCATGCCCATCTCAAAAGAAGATGACAAGAGTTCTTCTTTCACACATTGTCCTATACTGAATTTGATCCTTGCTTGAATCGGATGAAAGCTTGTTGGTAACTTGAGTTTCTCCACCAATCTTTGGCTTACAACATTGTTCTCGTTTTTGTAAAGGAATCCAACTAAACATGGGTGGCTTTCGATTGAACACCTTGTTCTCTACTACCTTTTCCATAATCTTTTTCTTTACTTCCATTTCGTTTTCTTCAATTTCCCTTCCTTCTACAGTTTATATTTATTCTTTTTCTATTCTTTCTTTTTCTATTTTTTCCTTCAACGTATGTTGATCCTTCTTGGCTTGTCTTGGTGTCATAAATTTCAACTTCATTTCATGTCCATCATGCCTCAAAAAAAGGGAACGTTCATCAAGATTGAGCGTTTTAAAATGAACCCATACCCATCTCAAAAGAAGATGACAAAAGTTCTTCTTTGACACATTGTCTTGTACTGAATTTGATCCTTGCTTAATTCGGATGAAAGCTTGTTGGTAACTTTAGTTTCTCCACCAATCTTTGGCTTACAACATTGTTGTCGCTTTCGTAAACGAATGCAACTAAACATGGGTGGCTTTCGATTAAACACCTTGTTCTCTACTACCTTTTCCATAATCTTTTTCTTTACTTCCTTTTCTTTTTCTTCATTTTCCCTTCCTTCTACAGTTTATATTTATTCTTTTTCTATTCTTTCTTTTTCTATTTTCTCCTTCAACGTATGTTGATCCTTCTTGGCTTGTCTTGCTGTCATAAATTTCAACTTCATTTCATGTCCATCATGCCTCAAAAAAAGGGAACGTTCATCAAGATTGAGCGTTTTAAAATGAAGCCATGCCCATCTCAAAAGAAGATGACAGGGGTTCAAGGGAGCAATATCAAATAATACTTCTTTCACACATTGTCATGTACTCAATTTGATCTTTGCTTGATTCAGATGAGAGCTTGTTGCTAACTTGAGTTTCTCCACCAATCTTTGGCTTACAACATTGTTGTCGCTTTCGTAAACGAATGCAACTAAACATGGGTGGCTTTCGATTAAACACCTTGTTCTCTACTACCTTTTCCATAATCTTTTTCTTTACTTCCTTTTCTTTTTCTTCAATTTCCCTTCCTTCTCCACTTTATATTTCTTCTTTTTCTATTCTTTCTTTTTCTATTTTCTCCTTCAACATATGTTGATCCTTCTTGGCTTGTCTTGGTGCCATGAATTTCAATTTCATTTCATGTCCCTCATGCCTCAAATAAAGGGAACATTCACCAAGATTGAGCGTTTTAAAATGAAGCCATGCCCATCTCAAAAGAAGATGACAAGAGTTCTTCTTTCACACATTCTCTTCTACTGAATTTGATCCTTGCTTGATTCGGATGAAAGCTTGTTGGTAACTTGAGTTTCTCCACCAATCTTTGGCTTACAACATTGTTGTCGCTTTCGTAAACGAATGCAACTAAACATGGGTGGCTTTCGATTAAACACCTTGTTCTCTACTACCTTTTCCATAATCTTTTTCTTTACTTCCTTTTCTTTTTCTTCAATTTCCCTTCCTTCTGCACTTTCTATTTCTTCTTTTTCTATTCTTTATTTTTCTATTTTCTCCTTCAACATATGTTGATCCTTCTTGGCTTGTCTTGGTGCCATGAATTTCAAATTCATTTCATGTCCCTCATGCCTCAAATAAAGGGAACATTCATCAAGATTGAGCGTTTTAAAATGAAGCCATGCCCATCTCAAAAGAAGATGACAAGAGTTCTTCTTTCACACATTGTCCTATACTGAATTTGATCCTTGCTTGAATCGGATGAAAGCTTGTTGGTAACTTGAGTTTCTCCACCAATCTTTGGCTTACAACATTGTTGTCGTTTTTGTAAAGGAATCCAACTAAACATGGGTGGCTTTCGATTGAACACCTTGTTCTCTACTACCTTTTCCATAATCTTTTTCTTTACTTCCATTTCGTTTTCTTCAATTTCCCTTCCTTCTACAGTTTATATTTATTCTTTTTCTATTCTTTCTTTTTCTATTTTTTCCTTCAACGTATGTTGATCCTTCTTGGCTTGTCTTGGTGTCATAAATTTCAACTTCATTTCATGTCCATCATGCCTCAAAAAAAGGGAACGTTCATCAAGATTGAGCGTTTTAAAATGAACCCATGCCCATCTCAAAAGAAGATGACAAGAGTTCTTCTTTGACACATTGTCTTGTACTGAATTTGATCCTTGCTTAATTCGGATGAAAGCTTGTTGGTAACTTTAGTTTCTCCACCAATCTTTGGCTTACAACATTGTTGTCGCTTTCGTAAACGAATGCAACTAAACATGGGTGGCTTTCGATTAAACACCTTGTTCTCTACTACCTTTTCCATAATCTTTTTCTTTACTTCCTTTTCTTTTTCTTCATTTTCCCTTCCTTCTACAGTTTATATTTATTCTTTTTCTATTCTTTCTTTTTCTATTTTCTCCTTCAACGTATGTTGATCCTTCTTGGCTTGTCTTGGTGCCATGAATTTCAATTTCATTTCATGTCCCTCATGCCTCAAATAAAGGGAACATTCACCAAGATTGAGCGTTTTAAAATGAACCCATGCCCATCTCAAAAGAAGATGACAAGAGTTCTTCTTTCACACATTGTCTTGTACTGAATTTGATCCTTGCTTGATTCGGATGAAAGCTTGTTGGTAACTTGAGTTTCTCCACCAATCTTTGGCTTACAACATTGTTGTCGCTTTCGTAAACGAATGCAACTAAACATGGGTGGCTTTCGATTAAACACCTTGTTCTCTACTACCTTTTCCATAATCTTTTTCTTTACTTCCTTTTCTTTTTCTTCAATTTCCCTTCCTTCTGCACTTTATATTTCTTCTTTTTCTATTTTCTCCTTCAACGTATGTTGATCCTTCTTGGCTTGTCTTGGTGCCATGAATTTCAAATTCATTTCATGTCCCTCATGCCTCAAATAAAGGGAACATTCATCAAGATTGAGCGTTTTAAAATGAACCCATGCCCATCTCAAAAGAAGATGACAAGAGTTCTTCTTTCACACATTCTCTTCTACTGAATTTGATCCTTGCTTGATTCGGATGAAAGCTTGTTGGTAACTTGAGTTTGTCTACCAATCTTTGGCTTACAACATTGTTGTCGATTTCGTAAACGAATGCAACTAAACATGGGTGGCTTTCGATTAAACACCTTGTTCTCTACTACCTTTTCCATAATCTTTTTCTTTACTTCCTTTTCTTTTTCTTCAATTTCCCTTCCTTCTCCACTTTATATTTCTTCTTTTTCTATTCTTTCTTTTTCTATTTTCTCCTTCAACATATGTTGATCCTTCTTGGCTTGTCTTGGTGCCATGAATTTCAATTTCATTTCATGTCCCTCATGCCTCAAATAAAGGGAACATTCACCAAGATTGAGCGTTTTAAAATGAAGCCATGCCCATCTCAAAAGAAGATGACAAGAGTTCTTCTTTCACACATTCTCTTCTACTGAATTTGATCCTTGCTTGATTCGGATGAAAGCTTGTTGGTAACTTGAGTTTCTCCACCAATCTTTGGCTTACAACATTGTTGTCGCTTTCGTAAACGAATGCAACTAAACATGGGTGGCTTTCGATTAAACACCTTGTTCTCTACTACCTTTTCCATAATCTTTTTCTTTACTTCCTTTTCTTTTTCTTCAATTTCCCTTCCTTCTGCACTTTCTATTTCTTCTTTTTCTATTCTTTATTTTTCTATTTTCTCCTTCAACATATGTTGATCCTTCTTGGCTTGTCTTGGTGCCATGAATTTCAAATTCATTTCATGTCCCTCATGCCTCAAATAAAGGGAACATTCATCAAGATTGAGCGTTTTAAAATGAAGCCATGCCCATCTCAAAAGAAGATGACAAGAGTTCTTCTTTCACACATTGTCCTATACTGAATTTGATCCTTGCTTGAATCGGATGAAAGCTTGTTGGTAACTTGAGTTTCTCCACCAATCTTTGGCTTACAACATTGTTGTCGTTTTTGTAAAGGAATCCAACTAAACATGGGTGGCTTTCGATTGAACACCTTGTTCTCTACTACCTTTTCCATAATCTTTTTCTTTACTTCCATTTCGTTTTCTTCAATTTCCCTTCCTTCTACAGTTTATATTTATTCTTTTTCTATTCTTTCTTTTTCTATTTTTTCCTTCAACGTATGTTGATCCTTCTTGGCTTGTCTTGGTGTCATAAATTTCAACTTCATTTCATGTCCATCATGCCTCAAAAAAAGGGAACGTTCATCAAGATTGAGCGTTTTAAAATGAACCCATGCCCATCTCAAAAGAAGATGACAAGAGTTCTTCTTTGACACATTGTCTTGTACTGAATTTGATCCTTGCTTAATTCGGATGAAAGCTTGTTGGTAACTTTAGTTTCTCCACCAATCTTTGGCTTACAACATTGTTGTCGCTTTCGTAAACGAATGCAACTAAACATGGGTGGCTTTCGATTAAACACCTTGTTCTCTACTACCTTTTCCATAATCTTTTTCTTTACTTCCTTTTCTTTTTCTTCATTTTCCCTTCCTTCTACAGTTTATATTTATTCTTTTTCTATTCTTTCTTTTTCTATTTTCTCCTTCAACGTATGTTGATCCTTCTTGGCTTGTCTTGGTGCCATGAATTTCAATTTCATTTCATGTCCCTCATGCCTCAAATAAAGGGAACATTCACCAAGATTGAGCGTTTTAAAATGAACCCATGCCCATCTCAAAAGAAGATGACAAGAGTTCTTCTTTCACACATTGTCTTGTACTGAATTTGATCCTTGCTTGATTCGGATGAAAGCTTGTTGGTAACTTGAGTTTCTCCACCAATCTTTGGCTTACAACATTGTTGTCGCTTTCGTAAACGAATGCAACTAAACATGGGTGGCTTTCGATTAAACACCTTGTTCTCTACTACCTTTTCCATAATCTTTTTCTTTACTTCCTTTTCTTTTTCTTCAATTTCCCTTCCTTCTACAGTTTATATTTATTCTTTTTCTATTCTTTCTTTTTCTATTTTCTCCTTCAACGTATGTTGATCCTTCTTCGCTTGTCTTGGTGTCATAAATTTCAACTTCATTTCATGTCCATCATGCCTCAAAAAAAGGGAACGTTCATCAAGATTGAGCGTTTTAATATGAAGCCATGCCCATCTCAAAAGAAGATGACAAGATTTCGTGGGAGCAATATCACATAATACTTCTTTCACACATTGTCCTATACTGAATTTGATCCTTGCTTGAATCGGATGAAAGCTTGTTGGTAACTTGAGTTTCTCCACCAATCTTTGGCTTACAACATTGTTGTCGCTTTCGTAAACAAATGCAACTAAACATGGGTGGCTTTCGATTAAACACCTTGTTCTCTACTACCTTTTCCATAATCTTTTTCTTTACTTCCTTTTCTTTTTCTTCATTTTCCCTTCCTTTAACAGTTTATACTTATTCTTTTTGTATTCTTTCTTTTTCTATTTTCTCCTTCAACGTATGTTGATCCTTCTTAGCTTGTCTTGGTGTCATAAATTTCAACTTCATTTCATGTCCATCATGCCTCAAAAAAAGGGAACGTTCATCAAGATTGAGCGTTTTAAAATGAACCCATGCCCATCTCAAAAGAAGATGACAAGAGTTCAAGGGACCAATATCACATAATACTTCTTTCACACATTGTCCTGTACTGAATTTGATCCTTGCTTGATTAGAATTAAAGCTTGTTGGTAACTTGAGTTTCTCCACCAATCTTTGGCTTACAACATTGTTGTCGCTTTCGTAAACGAATGCAACTAAACGTTGGTGGCTTTCGATTAAACACCTTGTTCTCTACTACCTTTTCCATAATCTTTTTCTTTACTTCCTTTTCTTTTTCTTCAATTTCCCTTCCTTCTCCAATTAATATTTATTCTTTTTCTAATCTTTCTTTTTCTCTTTTCTCATTCAACGTATGTTGATCCTTCTTGGCTTGTCTTGGTGTCATAAATTTCAACTTCATTTCATGTCCCTCATGCCTCAAAAAAAGGGAATGTTCATCAAGATTGAGCGTTTTAAAATGAAGCCATGCCCATCTCAAAAGAAAATGACAAGAGTTCTTCTTTCACACATTGTCTTCTACTGAATTTGATCCTTGCTTGATTCGGATGAAAGCTTGTTGGTAACTTGAGTTTGTCTACCAATCTTTGGCTTACAACATTGTTGTGGATTTCGTAAACGAATGCAACTAAACATGGGTGGCTTTTGATTAAACACCTTGTTCTCTACTACCTTTTCCATAATCTTTTTCTTTACTTCCTTTTCTTTTTCTTCAATTTCCCTTCCTTCTACAGTTTATACTTATTCTTTTTCTATTTTCTCCTTCAACGTATGTTGATCCTTCTTGACTTGTCTTGGTGTCATAAATTTCAACTTCATTTCATGTCCATCATGCCTCAAAAAAAGGGAACGTTCATCAAGATTGAGCATTTTAAAATGAACCCATGCCCATCTCAAAAGAAGATGACAAGAGTTCGTGGGAGCAATATCACATAATACTTCTTTCACACATTGTCCTGTACTGAATTTAATCCTTGCTTGATTCGGATGAAAGCTTGTTGGTAACTTTAGTTTCTCGACCAATCTTTGGCCTACAACATTGTTGTCGTTTTTGTAAAGGAATGCAACTAAACATGGGTGGCTTTCGATTGAACATCTTGTTCTCTACTACCTTTTCCATAATCTTATTCTTTACTTCCTTTTCTTTTTCTTCAATTTCCCTTCCTTCTACAGTTTATATTTATTCTTTTTCTATTCTTTCTTTTTCTTTTTTCTCCTTCAACGTATGTTGATCCTTCTTGGCTTGTCTTGGTGTCATAAATTTCAACTTCATTTCATGTCCATCATGCCTCAAAAAAAGGGAACGTTCATCAAGATTGAGCGTTTTAAAATGAACCCATGCCCATCTCAAAAGAAGATGACAAGAGTTCTTCTTTCACACTTTGTCTTGTACTGAATTTGATCCTTGCTTGATTCGGATGAAAGCTTGTTGGTAACTTGAGTTTCTCCACCAATCTTTGGCTTACAAAATTGTTGTCGCTTTCGTAAACGAATGCAACTAAACATGGGTGGCTTTCGATTAAACACCTTGTTCTCTACTACCTTTTCCATAATCTTTTTCTTTACTTCCTTTTCTTTTTCTTCAATTTCCCTTCCTTCTACAGTTTATATTTATTCTTTTTCTATTCTTTCTTTTTCTATTTTCTCCTTCAACGTATGTTGATCCTTCTTCGCTTGTCTTGGTGTCATAAATTTCAACTTCATTTCATGTCCATCATGCCTCAAAAAAAGGGAACGTTCATCAAGATTGAGCGTTTTAAAATGAAGCCATGCCCATCTCAAAAGAAGATGACAAGATTTCGTGGGAGCAATATCACATAATACTTCTTTCACACATTGTCCTATACTGAATTTGATCCTTGCTTGAATCGGATGAAAGCTTGTTGGTAACTTGAGTTTCTCCACCAATCTTTGGCTTACAACATTGTTGTCATTTTTGTAAAGGAATCCAACTAAACATGGGTGGCTTTCGATTGAACACCTTGTTCTCTACTACCTTTTCCATAATCTTTTTCTTTACTTCCTTTTCTTTTTCTTCAATTTCCCTTCCTTCTACAGTTTATATTTATTCTTTTTCTATTCTTTCTTTTTCTATTTTTTCATTCAACGTATGTTGATCCTTCTTGGCTTGTCTTGGTGTCATAAATTTCAACTTCATTTCATGTCCATCATGCCTCAAAAAAAGGGAACGTTCATCAAGATTGAGCGTTTTAAAATGAACCCATGCCCATCTCAAAAGAAGATGACAAGAGTTCTTCTTTGACACATTGTATTGTACTGAATTTGATCCTTGCTTGATTCGGATGAAAGCTTGTTGGTAACTTGAGTTTCTCCACCAATGTTTGGCTTACAACATTGTTGTCGCTTTCGTAAACGAATGCAACTAAACATGGGTGGCTTTCGATTAAACACCTTGTTCTCTACTACCTTTTCCATAATCTTTTTCTTTACTTCCTTTTCTTTTTCTTCATTTTCCATTCCTTCTACAGTTTATATTTATTCTTTTTCTATTCTTTCTTTTTCTATTTTCTCCTTCAACGTATGTTGATCCTTCTTGGCTTGTCTTACTGTCATAACTTTCAACTTCATTTCATGTCCATCATGCCTCAAAAAAAGGGAACGTTCATCAAGATTGAGCGTTTTAAAATGAAGCCATGCCCATCTCAAAAGAAGATGACAAGGGTTCAAGGGAGCAATATCACATAATACTTCTTTCACACTTTGTCATGTACTCAATTTGATCTTTGCTTGATTCAGATGAAAGCTTGTTGCTAACTTGAGTTTCTCCACCAATCTTTGGCTTACAACATTGTTGTCGCTTTCGTAAACGAATGCAACTAAACATGGGTGGCTTTCGATTAAACACCTTGTTCTCTACTACCTTTTCCATAATCTTTTTCTTTACTTCCTTTTCTTTTTCCAAAATTTCCCTTCCTTCTCCACTTTATATTTCTTCTTTTTCTATTCTTTCTTTTTCTATTTTCTCCTTCAACGTATGTTGATCCTTCTTGGCTTGTCTTGGTGCCATGAATTTCAATTTCATTTCATGTCCCTCATGCCTCAAATAAAGGGAACATTCATCAAGATTGAGCGTTTTAAAATGAAGCCATGCCCATCTCAAAAGAAGATGACAAGAGTTCTTCTTTCACACATTGTCTTGTACTGAATTTGATCCTTGCTTGATTCGGATGAAAGCTTGTTGGTAACTTGAGTTTCTCCACCAATCTTTGGCTTACAACATTGTTGTCGCTTTCGTAAACGAATGCAACTAAACATGGGTGGCTTTCGATTAAACACCTTGTTCTCTACTACCTTTTCCATAATCTTTTTCTTTAATTCCTTTTCTTTTTCTTCAATTTCCCTTCCTTCTGCACTTTCTATTTCTTCTTTTTCTATTCTTTATTTTTCTATTTTCTCCTTCAACATATGTTGATCCTTCTTGGCTTGTCTTGGTGCCATGAATTTCAAATTCATTTCATGTCCCTCATGCCTCAAATAAAGGGAACATTCATCAAGATTGAGCGTTTTAAAATGAAGCCATGCCCATCTCAAAAGAAGATGACAAGAGTTCTTCTTTCACACATTGTCCTATACTGAATTTGATCCTTGCTTGAATCGGATGAAAGCTTGTTGGTAACTTGAGTTTCTCCACCAATCTTTGGCTTACAACATTGTTGTCGTTTTTGTAAAGGAATCCAACTAAACATGGGTGGCTTTCGATTGAACACCTTGTTCTCTACTACCTTTTCCATAATCTTTTTCTTTACTTCCATTTCGTTTTCTTCAATTTCCCTTCCTTCTACAGTTTATATTTATTCTTTTTCTATTCTTTCTTTTTCTATTTTTTCCTTCAACGTATGTTGATCCTTCTTGGCTTGTCTTGGTGTCATAAATTTCAACTTCATTTCATGTCCATCATGCCTCAAAAAAAGGGAACGTTCATCAAGATTGAGCGTTTTAAAATGAACCCATGCCCATCTCAAAAGAAGATGACAAGAGTTCTTCTTTGACACATTGTCTTGTACTGAATTTGATCCTTGCTTAATTCGGATGAAAGCTTGTTGGTAACTTTAGTTTCTCCACCAATCTTTGGCTTACAACACTGTTGTCGCTTTCGTAAACGAATGCAACTAAACATGGGTGGCTTTCGATTAAACACCTTGTTCTCTACTACCTTTTCCATAATCTTTTTCTTTACTTCCTTTTCTTTTTCTTCATTTTCCCTTCCTTCTACAGTTTGTATTTATTCTTTTTCTATTCTTTCTTTTTCTATTTTCTCCTTCAACGTATGTTGATCCTTCTTGGCTTGTCTTGGTGCCATGAATTTCAATTTCATTTCATGTCCCTCATGCCTCAAATAAAGGGAACATTCACCAAGATTGAGCGTTTTAAAATGAACCCATGCCCATCTCAAAAGAAGATGACAAGAGTTCTTCTTTCACACATTGTCTTGTACTGAATTTGATCCTTGCTTGATTCGGATGAAAGCTTGTTGGTAACTTGAGTTTCTCCACCAATCTTTGGCTTACAACATTGTTGTCGCTTTCGTAAACGAATGCAACTAAACATGGGTGGCTTTCGATTAAACACCTTGTTCTCTACTACCTTTTCCATAATCTTTTTCTTTACTTCCTTTTCTTTTTCTTCAATTTCCCTTCCTTCTGCACTTTATATTTCTTCTTTTTCTATTTTCTCCTTCAACGTATGTTGATCCTTCTTGGCTTGTCTTGGTGCCATGAATTTCAAATTCATTTCATGTCCCTCATGCCTCAAATAAAGGGAACATTCATCAAGATTGAGCGTTTTAAAATGAACCCATGCCCATCTCAAAAGAAGATGACAAGAGTTCTTCTTTCACACATTCTCTTCTACTGAATTTGATCCTTGCTTGATTCGGATGAAAGCTTGTTGGTAACTTGAGTTTCTCCACCAATCTTTGGCTTACAACATTGTTGTCGCTTTCGTAAACAAATGCAACTAAACATGGGTGGCTTTCGATTAAACACCTTGTTCTCTACTACCTTTTCCATAATCTTTTTCTTTACTTCCTTTTCTTTTTCTTCAATTTCCCTTCCTTCTACAGTTTATATTTATTCTTTTTCTATTCTTTCTTTTTCTATTTTCTCCTTCAACGTATGTTGATCCTTCTTCGCTTGTCTTGGTGTCATAAATTTCAACTTCATTTCATGTCCATCATGCCTCAAAAAAAGGGAACGTTCATCAAGATTGAGCGTTTTAATATGAAGCCATGCCCATCTCAAAAGAAGATGACAAGATTTCGTGGGAGCAATATCACATAATACTTCTTTCACACATTGTCCTATACTGAATTTGATCCTTGCTTGAATCGGATGAAAGCTTGTTGGTAACTTGAGTTTCTCCACCAATCTTTGGCTTACAACATTGTTGTCGCTTTCGTAAACAAATGCAACTAAACATGGGTGGCTTTCGATTAAACACCTTGTTCTCTACTACCTTTTCCATAATCTTTTTCTTTACTTCCTTTTCTTTTTCTTCATTTTCCCTTCCTTCAACAGTTTATACTTATTCTTTTTCTATTCTTTCTTTTTCTATTTTCTCCTTCAACGTATGTTGATCCTTCTTAGCTTGTCTTGGTGTCATAAATTTCAACTTCATTTCATGTCCATCATGCCTCAAAAAAAGGGAACGTTCATCAAGATTGAGCGTTTTAAAATGAACCCATGCCCATCTCAAAAGAAGATGACAAGAGTTCAAGGGACCAATATCACATAATACTTCTTTCACACATTGTCCTGTACTGAATTTGATCCTTGCTTGATTAGGATTAAAGCTTGTTGGTAACTTGAGTTTCTCCACCAATCTTTGGCTTACAACATTGTTGTCGCTTTCGTAAACGAATGCAACTAAACGTTGGTGGCTTTCGATTAAACACCTTGTTCTCTACTACCTTTTCCATAATCTTTTTCTTTACTTCCTTTTCTTTTTCTTCAATTTCCATTCCTTCTCCAATTAATATTTATTCTTTTTCTAATCTTTCTTTTTCTCTTTTCTCATTCAACGTATGTTGATCCTTCTTGGCTTGTCTTGGTGTCATAAATTTCAACTTCATTTCATGTCCCTCATGCCGCAAAAAAAGGGAATGTTCATCAAGATTGAGCGTTTTAAAATGAAGCCATGCCCATCTCAAAAGAAAATGACAAGAGTTCTTCTTTCACACATTGTCTTCTACTGAATTTGATCCTTGCTTGATTCGGATGAAAGCTTGTTGGTAACTTGAGTTTGTCTACCAATCTTTGGCTTACAACATTGTTGTCGATTTCGTAAACGAATGCAACTAAACATGGGTGGCTTTTGATTAAACACCTTGTTCTCTACTACCTTTTCCATAATCTTTTTCTTTACTTCCTTTTCTTTTTCTTCAATTTCCCTTCCTTCTACAGTTTATACTTATTCTTTTTCTATTTTCTCCTTCAACGTATGTTGATCCTTCTTGACTTGTCTTGGTGTCATAAATTTCAACTTCATTTCATGTCCATCATGCCTCAAAAAAAGGGAACGTTCATCAAGATTGAGCATTTTAAAATGAACCCATGCCCATCTCAAAAGAAGATGACAAGAGTTCGTGGGAGCAATATCACATAATACTTCTTTCACACATTGTCCTGTACTGAATTTAATCCTTGCTTGATTCGGATGAAAGCTTGTTGGTAACTTTAGTTTCTCGACCAATCTTTGGCCTACAACATTGTTGTCGTTTTTGTAAAGGAATGCAACTAAACATGGGTGGCTTTCGATTGAACATCTTGTTCTCTACTACCTTTTCCATAATCTTATTCTTTACTTCCTTTTCTTTTTCTTCAATTTCCCTTCCTTCTACAGTTTATATTTATTCTTTTTCTATTCTTTCTTTTTCTTTTTTCTCCTTCAACGTATGTTGATCCTTCTTGGCTTGTCTTGGTGTCATAAATTTCAACTTCATTTCATGTCCATCATGCCTCAAAAAAAGGGAACGTTCATCAAGATTGAGCGTTTTAAAATGAACCCATGCCCATCTCAAAAGAAGATGACAAGAGTTCTTCTTTCACACTTTGTCTTGTACTGAATTTGATCCTTGCTTGATTCGGATGAAAGCTTGTTGGTAACTTGAGTTTCTCCACCAATCTTTGGCTTACAAAATTGTTGTCGCTTTCGTAAACGAATGCAACTAAACATGGGTGGCTTTCGATTAAACACCTTGTTCTCTACTACCTTTTCCATAATCTTTTTCTTTACTTCCTTTTCTTTTTCTTCAATTTCCCTTCCTTCTACAGTTTATATTTATTCTTTTTCTATTCTTTCTTTTTCTATTTTTTCCTTCAACGTATGTTGATCCTTCTTAGCTTGTCTTGGTGTCATAAATTTCAACTTCATTTCATGTCCATCATGCCTCAAAAAAAGGGAACGTTCATCAAGATTGAGCGTTTTAAAATGAAGCCATGCTCATCTCAAAAGAAGACGACAAGAGTTCAAGGGAGCAATATCACATAATACATCTTTCACACATTGTCATGTACTGAATTTGATCCTTGCTTGATTCGGATGAAAGCTTGTTGGTAACTTGAGTTTCTCCACCAATCTTTGGCTTACAACATTCTTGTCGCTTTCGTAAACGAATGCAACTAAACATGGGTGGCTTTCGATTAAACACCTTGTTCTCTACTACCTTTTCCATAATCTTTTTCTTTCCTTCCTTTACTTTTTCTTCAATTTCCCTTCCTTCTGTACTTTATATTTCTTCTTTTTCTATTCTTTCTTTTTCTATTTTCTCCTTCAACGTATGTTGATCCTTCTTGGCTTGTCTTGGTGCCATGAATTTCAAATTCATTTCATGTCCCTCATGCCTCAAATAAAGGGAACATTCATCAAGATTGAGCGTTTTAAAATGAACCCATGCCCATCTCAAAACAAGATGACAAGAGTTCTTCTTTCACACATTCTGTTCTACTGAATTTGAGCCTTGCTTGATTCGGATGAAAGCTTGTTGGTAACTTGAGTTTCTCCACCAATCTTTGGCTTACAACATTGTTGTCGCTTTCGTAAACAAATGCAACTAAACATGGGTGGCTTTCGATTAAACACCTTGTTCTCTACTACCTTTTCCATAATCTTTTTCTTTACTTCCTTTTCTTTTTCTTCAATTTCCCTTCCTTCTACAGTTTATATTTATTCTTTTTCTATTCTTTCTTTTTCTATTTTCTCTTTCAACGTATGTTGATCCTTCTTCGCTTGTCTTGGTGTCATAAATTTCAACTTCATTTCATGTCCATCATGCCTCAAAAAAAGGGAACGTTCATCAAGATTGAGCGTTTTAAAATGAAGCCATGCCCATCTCAAAAGAAGATGACAAGATTTCGTGGGAGCAATATCACATAATACTTCTTTCACACATTGTCCTATACTGAATTTGATCCTTGCTTGAATCGGATGAAAGCTTGTTGGTAACTTGAGTTTCTCCACCAATCTTTGGCTTACAACATTGTTGTCATTTTTGTAAAGGAATCCAACTAAACATGGGTGGATTTCGATTGAACACCTTGTTCTCTACTACCTTTTCCATAATCTTTTTCTTTACTTCCTTTTCTTTTTCTTCAATTTCCCTTCCTTCTACAGTTTATATTTATTCTTTTTCTATTCTTTCTTTTTCTATTTTTTCATTCAACGTATGTTGATCCTTCTTGGCTTGTCTTGGTGTCATAAATTTCAACTTCATTTCATGTCCATCATGCCTCAAAAAAAGGGAACGTTCATCAAGATTGAGCGTTTTAAAATGAACCCATGCCCATCTCAAAAGAAGATGACAAGAGTTCTTCTTTGACACATTGTATTGTACTGAATTTGATCCTTGCTTGATTCGGATGAAAGCTTGTTGGTAACTTGAGTTTCTCCACCAATGTTTGGCTTACAACATTGTTGTCGCTTTCGTAAACGAATGCAACTAAACATGGGTGGCTTTCGATTAAACACCTTGTTCTCTACTACCTTTTCCATAATCTTTTTCTTTACTTCCTTTTCTTTTTCTTCATTTTCCCTTCCTTCTACAGTTTATATTTATTCTTTTTCTATTCTTTCTTTTTCTATTTTCTCCTTCAACGTATGTTGATCCTTCTTGGCTTGTCTTACTGTCATAACTTTCAACTTCATTTCATGTCCATCATGCCTCAAAAAAAGGGAACGTTCATCAAGATTGAGCGTTTTAAAATGAAGCCATGCCCATCTCAAAAGAAGATGACAAGGGTTCAAGGGAGCAATATCACATAATACTTCTTTCACACTTTGTCATGTACTCAATTTGATCTTTGCTTGATTCAGATGAAAGCTTGTTGCTAACTTGAGTTTCTCCACCAATCTTTGGCTTACAACATTGTTGTCGTTTTTGTAAAGGAATCCAACTAAACATGGGTGGCTTTCGATTGAACACCTTGTTCTCTACTACCTTTTCCATAATCTTTTTCTTTACTTCCATTTCTTTTTCTTCAATTTCCCTTCCTTCTACAGTTTATATTTATTCTTTTTCTATTCTTTCTTTTTCTATTTTTTCCTTCAACGTATGTTGATCCTTCTTGGCTTGTCTTGGTGTCATAAATTTCAACTTCATTTCATGTCCATCATGCCTCAAAAAAAGGGAACGTTCATCAAGATTGAGCGTTTTAAAATGAACCCATGCCCATCTCAAAAGAAGATGACAAGAGTTCTTCTTTGACACATTGTCTTGTACTGAATTTGATCCTTGCTTAATTCGGATGAAAGCTTGTTGGTAACTTTAGTTTCTCCACCAATCTTTGGCTTACAACATTGTTGTCGCTTTCGTAAACGAATGCAACTAAACATGGGTGGCTTTCGATTAAACACCTTGTTCTCTACTACCTTTTCCATAATCTTTTTCTTTACTTCCTTTTCTTTTTCTTCATTTTCCCTTCCTTCTACAGTTTATATTTATTCTTTTTCTATTCTTTCTTTTTCTATTTTCTACTTCAACGTATGTTGATCCTTCTTGGCTTGTCGTGGTGCCATGAATTTCAATTTCATTTCATGTCCCTCATGCCTCAAATAAAGGGAACATTCACCAAGATTGAGCGTTTTAAAATGAAGCCATGCCCATCTCAAAAGAAGATGACAAGAGTTCTTCTTTCACACATTGTCTTGTACTGAATTTGATCCTTGCTTGATTCGGATGAAAGCTTGTTGGTAACTTGAGTTTCTCCACCAATCTTTGGCTTACAACATTGTTGTCGCTTTCGTAAACGAATGCAACTAAACATGGGTGGCTTTCGATTAAAATACCTTGTTCTCTACAACCTTTTCCATAATCTTTTTCTTTACTTCCTTTTCTTTTTCTTCAATTTCCCTTCCTTCTGCACTTTCTATTTCTTCTTTTTCTATTCTTTATTTTTCTATTTTCTCCTTCAACGTATGTTGATCCTTCTTGGCTTGTCTTGGTGCCATGAATTTCAAATTCATTTCATGTCCCTCATGCCTCAAATAAAGGGAACATTCATCAAGATTGAGCGTTTTAAAATGAAGCCATGCCCATCTCAAAAGAAGATGACAAGAGTTCTTCTTTCACACATTGTCTTCTACTGAATTTGATCCTTGCTTGATTCGGATAAAAGCTTGTTGGTAACTTGATTTTCTCCACCAATCTTTGGCTTACAACATTGTTGTCGCTTTCGTAAACAAATGCAACTAAACATGGGTGGCTTTCGATTAAACACCTTGTTCTCTACTACCTTTTCCATAATCTTTTTCTTTACTTCCTATTCTTTTTCTTCAATTTCCCTTCCTTCTGCAGTTTATTTTTCTTCTTTTTCTATTCTTTCTTTTTCTATTTTCTCCTTCAACGTATGTTGATCCTTCTTGGCTTGTCTTGGTGTCATAAATTTCGACTTCATTTCATGTCCCTCATGCCTCAAATAAAGGGAACGTTCACCAAGATTGAGCATTGTAAAATGAACCCATGCCCATCTCAAAAGAAGATGACAAGAGTTCGTGGAAGGAATATCACAAAATACTTCTTTCACACATTGTCCTGTACTGTATTTGATACTTGCTTGATTCGGATGAAAGCTTGTTGGTAACTTGAGTTTCTCCACCAATCTTTGGCTTACAACATTGTTGTCGCTTTCGTAAACGAATGCAACTAAACATGGGTGGCTTTCGATTAAACACCTTGTTCTCTACTACCTTTTCCATAATCTTTTTCTTTATTTCCTTTTCTTTTTCTTCAATTTCCCTTCCTTCTGCACTTTCTATTTCTTCTTTTTCTATTCTTTATTTTTCTATATTCTCCTTCAACGTATGTTGATCCTTCTTGGCTTGTCTTGGTGCCATGAATTTCAAATTCATTTCATGTCCCTCATGCCTCAAATAAAGGGAACATTCATCAAGATTGAGCGTTTTAAAATGAAGCCATGCCCATCTCAAAAGAAGATGACAAGAGTTCTTCTTTCACACATTGTCTTCTACTAAATTTGATCCTTGCTTGATTCGGATAAAATCTTGTTGGTAACTTTAGTTTCTCCACCAATCTTTGGCTTACAACATTGTTGTCGCTTTCGTAAACAAATGCAACTAAACATGGGTGGCTTTCGATTAAACACCTTGTTCTCTACTACCTTTTCCATAATCTTTTTCTTTACTTCCTTTTCTTTTTCTTCAATTTCCCTTCCTTCTGCAGTTTCTTTTTCTTCTTTTTCTATTCTTTCTTTTTCTATTTTCTCCTTCAACGTATGTTGATCCTTCTTGGCTTGTCTTGGTGTCATAAATTTCGACTTCATTTCATGTCCCTCAGGCCTCAAATAAAGGGAACGTTCATCAAGATTGAGCATTGTAAAATGAACCCATACCCATCTCAAAAGAAGATGACAAGAGTTCGTGGGAGGAATATCACATAATACTTGTTTCACACATTGCCCTGTACTGCATTTGATACTTGCTTGATTCGGATGAAAGCTTGTTGGTAACTTGAGTTTCTCCACCAATCTTTGGCTTACAACATTGTTGTCGCTTTCGTAAACGAATGCAACTAAACATGGGTGGTTTTCGATTAAACACCTTGTTCTCCACTACCTTTTCCATAATCTTTTTCTTTACTTCCTTTTCTTTTTCTTCAATTTCCCTTCCTTCTGCACTTTATATTTCTTCTTTTTCTATTCTTTCTTTTTCTATTTTCTCCTTCAACGTATGTTGATCCTTCTTGGCTTGTCTTGGTGTCGTAAATTTCAACTTCATTTCATGTCCCTCATGCCTCAAATAAAGGGAACGTTCATCAAGATTGTGCGTTTTATAATGAAGCCATGCCCATCTCAAAAGAAGATGACAAGAGTTCGTGGGAGCAATATCACATAATACTTCTTTAACACATTGTCCTGTACTGAATTTGATCCTTGCTTGATTCGGATGAAAGCTTGTTGGTAACTTGAGTTTTTCCACCAATCTTTGGCTTATAACATTGTTGTCGCTTTCGTAAACGAATGCAACTAAACATGGGTGGCTTTCGATTAAACACCTTGTTCTCTACTACCTTTTCCATAATCTTTTTCTTTACTTCCTTTTCTTTTTCTTCAATTTCCCTTCCTTCTGTAGTTTATTTTTCTTCTTTTTCTATTCTTTATTTTTCTATTTTCTCCTTCAACGTATGTTGATCCTTCTTGGCTTGTCTTGGTGCCATGAATTTCAAATTCATTTCATGTCCCTCATGCCTCAAATAAAGGGAACATTCATCAAGATTGAGCGTTTTAAAATGAAGCCATGCCCATCTCAAAAGAAGATGACAAGAGTTCAGGGAGCAATATCACATAATACTTCTTTCACACATTGTCATGTACTGAAGTTGATCTTTATTTGATTCAGATGAAAGCTTGTTGGTAACTTGAGTTTCTCCACCAATCTTTGGCTTACAACATAGTTGTCGCTTTCGTAAACGAATGCAACTAAACATGGGTGACTTTCGATTAAACACCTTCTTCTCTACTACCTTTTCCATAATCTTTTTCTTTACATCCTTTTCTTTTTCTTCAATTTCCCTTCATTATGCAGTTTATTTTTCTTCTTTTTCTATTCTTTCTTTTTCTATTTTCTCCTTCAACGTATGTTGATCCTTCTTGGCTTGTCTTGGTGTCGTAAATTTCAACTTCATTTCATGTCCCTCATGACTCAAATAAAGGGAACGTTCATCAAGATTGAGCGTTTTAAAATGAACCCATGCCCATCTCAAAAGAAGATGACAAGAGTTCTTCTTTCACACATTGTCTTGTACTGAATTTGATCCTTGCTTGATACGGATGAAAGCTTGTTGGTAACTTGAGTTTCTCCACCAATCTTTGGCTTACAACATTGTTGTCGCTTTCGTAAACGAATGCAACTAAACATGGGTAGCTTTCGATTAAACACCTTGTTCTCTACTACCTTTTCCATAATCTTTTTCTTTACTTCCTTTTCTTTTTCTTCAATTTCCCTTCCTTCTGCAGTTTATTTTTCTTCTTTTTCTATTCTTACTTTTTCTATTTTCTCCTTCAACGTATGTTGATCCTTCTTGGCTTGTCTTGGTGTCATAAATTTCAACTTCATTTCATGTCCATCATGCCTCAAAAAAAGGGAACGTTAATCAAGATTGAGCGTTTTAAAATGAAGCCATGCCCATCTCAAAAGAAGATGACAAGAGTTCGTGGGAGCAATATCACATAATACTTCTTTCACACATTGTCCTGTACTGAATTTGATCCTTGCGTGATTCGGATGAAAGCTTGTTGGTAACTTGAGTTTCTCTACCAATCTTTGGCTTACAACATTGTTGTCGCTTTCGTAAACAAATGCAACTAAACATGGGTGGCTTTCGATTAAACACCTTGTTGTCTACTACCTTTTCCATAATCTTTTTCTTTACTTCCTTTTCTTTTTCTTCAATTTCCCTTCCTTCAACAGTTTATACTTATTCTTTTTCTAATCTTTCTTTTTCTATTTTCTCCTTCAACGTATGTTGATCCTTCTTGGCTTGTTTTGGTGTCATAAATTTCAACTTCATTTCATGTCCATCATGCCTCAAATAAAGGGAACGTTCATCAAGATTGAGCGTTTTAAAATGAACCCATGCCCATTTCAAAGGAAGGTGACAAGAGTTCGTGGGAGCAATATCCCATAACACTTCTTTCACACATTGTCCTGTACTGAATTTGATCCTTTCTTGATTAGGATTAAAGCTTGTTGGTAACTTGAGTTTCTCCACCAATCTTTAGCTTACAACATAGTTGTCGCTTTCGTAAACGAATGCAACTAAACATGGGTGGCTTTCGATTAAACACCTTGTTCTCTAGTACCTTTTCCATAATCTTTTTCTTTACTTCCTTTTCTTTTTCTTCAATTTCCCTTCCTTCTACAGTTATATTTATTCTTTTTCTATTCTTTCTTTTTCTATTTTCTCCTTCAACGTATGTTGATCCTTCTTGGCTTGTCTTGGTGTCATAAATTTCAACTTCATTTCATGTCCATCATGCCTCAAATAAAGGGAACGTTCAACAAGATTGAGCATTGTAAAATGAACCCATGCCCATCTCTAAAGAAGATTACAAGAGTTCGTGGGAGGAATATCACATAATACTTCTTTCACACATTGTCCTGTACTGCATTTGATACTTGCTTGATTCGGATGAAAGCTTGTTGGTAACTTGAGTTTCTCCACCAATCTTTGGCTTACAACATTGTTGTCGCTTTCATAAACGAATGCAACTAAACATGGGTGTCTTTTGATTAAACACCTTGTTCTCTACTACCTTTTCCATAATCTTTTTCTTTACTTCCTTTTCTTTTTCTTCAATTTCCCTTCCTTCTACAGTTTATATTTATTCTTTTTCTATTCTTTCTTTTTCTATTTTCTCCTTCAACGTATGTTGATCCTTCTTGGCTTGTCTTGGTGTCGTAAATTTCAACTTCATTTCATGTCCCTCATGCCTCAAATAAAGGGAACATTCATCAAGATTGAGCGTTTTAAAATGAACCCATGCCCATCTCAAAAGAAGATGACAAGAGTTCTTCTTTCACACATTGTCTTGTACTGAATTTGATCCTTGCTTGATTCGGATGAAAGCTTGTTGGTAACTTGAGTTTCTCCACCAATCTTTGGCTTACAACATAGTTGTCGCTTTCGTAAACGAATGCAACTAAACATGGGTGGCTTTCGATTAAACACCTTGTTCTCTAGTACCTTTTCCATAATCTTTTTCTTTACTTCCTTTTCTTTTTCTTCAATTTCCCTTCCTTCTACAGTTATATTTATTCTTTTTCTATTCTTTCTTTTTCTATTTTCCCCTTCAACGTATGTTGATCCTTCTTGGCTTGTCTTGGTGTCATAAATTTCAACTTCATTTCATGTCCATCATGCCTCAAATAAAGGGAACGTTCATCAAGATTGAGCGTTTTAAAATGAAGCCATGCCCATCTCAAAAGAAGATGACAAGAGTTCGTGGGAGCAATATCACATAATACTTCTTTCACACATTGTCCTGTACTGAATTTGATCCTTGCTTGATTCGGATGAAAGCTTGTTGGTAACTTGAGTTTCTCCACCAATCTTTGGCTTACAAAATTGTTGTCGTTTTTGTAAAGGAATGCAACTAAACATGGATGGCTTTCGATTGAACACCTTGTTCTCTACTACCTTTTCCATAATCTTTTTCTTTACTTCCTTTTCTTTTTCTTCAATTTCCCTTCCTTCTACAGTTTATATTTATTCTTTTTCTATTCTTTCTTTTTCTATTTTCTCCTTCAACGTATGTTGTTCCTTCTTGGCTTGTCTTGGTGTCATAAATTTCAACTTCATTTCATGTCCATCATGCCTCAAAAAAAGGGAATGTTCATCAAGATTGAGTGTTTTAAAATGAAGCCATGCCCATCTCGAAAGAAGATGACAAGAGTTCGTGGGAGCAATATCACATAATACTTCTTTCACACATTGTCCTGTACTGAATTTGATCCTTGCTTGATTCGGATGAAAGCTTGTTGGTAACTTGAGTTTCTCCACCAATCTTTGGCTTACAACATTGTTGTCGCTTTCGTAAACGAATGCAACTAAACATGGGTGGCTTTTGATTAAACACCTTGTTCTCTACTACCTTTTCCATAATCTTTTTCTTTACTTCCTTTTCTTTTTCTTCAATTTCCCTTCATTCTACAGTTTATATTTATTCTTTTTCTATTCTTTCTTTTTCTATTTTCTCCTTCAACGTATGTTGATCCTTCTTGGCTTGTCTTGGTGATAACGCTGTCGTTGACGCGATCAAATTAATACTACTTATCTATAACAACTTCAGTATTGTTAAGAAAGTAGTCAACAAAATAGTAAGGGTAAAGTAACCCAAAGTCGTCTCCCAACGAACACGGAATTGATTTTTAACAAATTAGTTCTTATAAAACTATACAAGAGTTAGTCAAATAAAATTATAAAAAAATATAGGGGATTAAGATAAACAAAGATAGAAATAAAATTTAAAAGATAAAAAATAAATAAAAATAATAGTAAAGAAAATAGATTGATTCCATTGCTTTTTTCAAAATAGATTCATCATCGGTTATCTAAAGCTTATTGCTCAATTAATTATTGTTGTAGATTTACAAATTAATCAATGTAAAGTCTCAATTAATTTGTTGGCGTTCTCACTTTTAACCAAAGTACAGTCTCAATTAAAAGTGAGAACTTTTAGATTATCCATAGTAAATTCAATCAAAGTACAGTCTCAATCAAATTTTACTATGCCTAATCATGTCTATTCTTTTATCTCTTCACCAAATAAAAAGCTTAATTAATCAAAGTAAAGTCTCGATTAATTTTCATTAGAGTAAATACCTTTAACCAAAGTAAAGTCTCAATTATTGGTAAAAACTCATTTAATCACATGAAAGTTTCTAAATAAAATCAAAGTAAAGTCTCAACTAAATTTAAAAACCCTTGAACTCATATGATCAACATGCATATAGATTTAAAATCATTACTTTTTACGATATTCAAAGATAAAAGACATAGATGAATTAAAACCTCAACAATAATAAAAAGAACAAAGAAATTAATTCATTCTAACCTCAAAATCCATAATGAAATTACAATGGAATCAACCCAAGAAGTTTAGCAATCCATGGAATACAAAAGAAGAATAGAGAGAAGAAAAGAGAGAGAAAGGAAACGAAATTAGGCACCCCTAAGGGTTCCAAAACTCCGAAGTCCCGAGCTTGTTTTCTACTTCTCTCTTGGTCTCTTTATATAGGAATTGGACTGGGCTTTTGGGCTTTATCTGTCAGTTGCTAAAATCTTTTATTTTTATTTAATTAATTAGCAACTTAATTTCTGTCCAATTTCCAATTCTGCCCCTCTTATTTAAGCATTTTTACCAAATTGACCAGAATTTGACCAGAATTGACTGCTGACTTTGACTAGTTGACCAGAGTTGACCAGTTGACCAGTTTGACTGTCCTATCAGACGCTGACACGTGGCAGTGCAGATTCTCTCTCCAAAATTAGGGTTTCACTCTCACACTCTTCTCCCTCCCTCGTGACGGCGGCTGCTCCGACGTGTGGCTGCTCCGGCGAGCTCGCGGTGGCTGCAGAACAGGTGGTGAACTGCGCGGTGGTCCGGCGAGCGGAGGTGTGGCAGTTCTGTTGCAGCGGCGTGGTGGTCGTGGTGGTGTGCTCGTCTCGCGCGTTGCAGAGGTGAGAAGATGGTGCCGCGATGATGGTGGCGCGCGGAGTTCAGTGGTGGCGTGAAGCTGCGCAGGTTCATGGCTCGCGTAGATGCAGGTGTAGGCGCGGTGGAGATGGCGATGGTGGTGGCGCGCGGAGCTCGCGGTGGCTGCGGAAACGAAGCACGCGATTTGTGGTTGCAGGTTCGTGGTGGCTCTCTGCGGAGAAGATGACCGCGAGTGGCACCGCTGGATGGTTCGCGGTGGTGGCTGCGCGGAGCTTCTGCTGCTGTTGCGTTCTGCTCCGGCGAAGTGAAGGAAGATGGTGGCGCTGTCACGGTGCAGATTCCGGCGAGGCGGCGGCGGCTGCCGTGGAGGGTGGAAGGAGAGGAGAAAATTAGGGTTAGGGTTTTGGGAGATGAAGATGATGATGTGGCACTACTTAATTGGTTCACATGCATGTGCAAGGATTAATGCCACGTGGAATGTTTTAATTGGACAGATTTAAAAGTTGGGGATTGCCACATGGCCTGATCTGAGTGAGTTGGGTTTAAGTGGTAAGAGGGAGTGAAAATAGACAAATGTAGGGGTGTAGAAGTAAGTTTTTTTTGTAGCCCATTTGGAATGAGGGGAGTGCATATGTAATTTAGGGGTGCAAAAGTGATTTTTCCAAAACTTGTTAATTTCAGCCTTCTTTAGAGGTGTTTGTAATTTCAATCAATTTATTTTTCCACCTTTAAATAAGCTTAATCTTGACTTCAGCTGCATCAACAAACGTTAAAATATCCAAAAAATAATTTATGCAGCTAAAAATCACTTTTTAAGACAATTTTATCACACATGCTCAAACAGTCTAATTAACAGAATTATCAATTAAATCACTCTTTAAGCACACAAATTCAATTAAATACCCAGAGTTAAATACTGAATGAGGGCAAAAATACGCACTCATCATACCCACACACTTATCCTTTTGCACTCCTGGGCAAAATCAAGCAATTTCAAAACTTCTTCTGAGGTATTTTATTTCACATCGACACTGGATCAAAGGAATGAACCTTACTTGAGACAAATCAATATTCTAGAAATCAAATTATCATGTATATACAAACGGAAAGGTTCTTTTTTTCACACATGAGTTAATCTTTTGAATTCACAAGACAATCAATTATGAAAGAAAGCACTCAAGTTAAATGTGTATTTTCTCACCAAAATTCTCTCAAGTGTTTTGGCTTGTGTTTTCACTCAAAATACTCATGTAAGCAAACTCTCATAATACTTAACAAGACTCTAATATTCACAAACTTTCAGAAAATATGCATTCAAAGATCTTGAGGACTTTTCACAGGTTATAACAGGGCCAAGGCAAAGGTAGGAAAATTTTTAAGACTCTTGGGTTTTTGAAATAGTAATGTAGGAAGAATAATGGAGCATAATTTCAAAAACAAGTCTTTTTCGTTTATTGCTTTTTGTTGCTCTCTCTCTCTTTTTTTTTTAGAAAGCAATTATTTTTTTCATTTCAACACTTTTTCATCAACAATTTTTCCTTTTGCCATTTTTATTAATTTGTGGGTGAGGTACTCACCCACACACTTTATTCCTCAACCATTTCTAAACACAATCCATTAGCTCCTTCTTTCTTCCTAAGGTAGAATATGGTCTTTTTCTTTTCAAGGTTATGCAATAGGCTTAAAACAAGAAAAAGAGGTTTAAAGCTCAAAGGGGCTACCAATGGATTAATATCAAGGTGGGCTTATTTGGCCAAGTAGCTAAAACAAAAAAAATGCCTCAGTCATATCAAATCATGCATATTTACCTAAGATGCAGAACAAAAGAGTCAAGCTAAACATTTGAGTATAAACAAACATGAGCAAGTCACTCAAGAAAAAATATAGGAATGGCACATGGTGGTCCATCCTTTGCATTAAGGCTCAAGACTCACAAGGTCAAATTCTTTCACAAAAGATTTAATCAAGAAATTCTCAAATCAACTCAATTAGAAATTCATAGAAACAAACCACTCATATCAACATGACTTTTATTTTTCCAGAATTATGATCATCCCAATTATTGAATCAACTCCTAAAAATTCAATGTCAATATGTTTTATTGAAAGCAGGGAAATATTTTTGGTGGATTTCTTATGAGACATATTGTTTAAAAGTTTCACTTAGTAAAAAGTTAATACTTTCACAATTTTCTCAAAAAGAAATCACAAATTTTTTTCTTTTTAAATGAAAACAAAAACAAAAAAAAAATAAAAATAAAAAAAATCCTACCTACAGTTTGTCTCCCCCACACTTATTTCAAAAAAAAATGTCCTTGATGGACTTATTTTGGGGAGGAAACGAAAAATTTTATGACTATTGGCTCAATCTGGCCATATGTCAAAATTTATTTTCTTTAACTTTATAAAGTACAAGTCAGCTTGTACAATTTTATTAAAGAAAACAAAAACACATATTTTTGAAATTTTTTTAATACTTTTAAAATTAAAAACAAAAACAAAAAACAAACATGCATGCAAATTAAATTTTTTATCAACAATGCTTTCAAAAGAATTTGAATCTAACCTGTTTTCTTGTTGCAACAACCTTTCTTCTTTTTCTGCAGCCATGTCAACAAAGATAACCACTGAAAACTTATTTGCATCATTCACATCAACAAACTTGATGTGTGGATTGTGTGGCTTCAACTCAACTTGAGCATCATCAAGTGCATTCAGATTGTTAATAGGATCATCAGTAATCCTCATAATCTCACCTTGTGAGCAAAAATCTGCACTTGAAGTAGTTGAATTTGCTGCTTCATTATTAACCAAGTCAGTTGCAATAGTAGATGCTTCAGCTGCATCTTCGAATATTGTTGGCTCTTCAACTGCACTTGGTTCCTCCATTGTATTGTTCTCACAACTTTGCTCTTGAAAATGATCATTTGTACTCATATCCTCATCAATGGGTACAACTTTATATTCACATTGAGCATCATCAACATATCCATCAGTAGATATGTTTGTGTGAGAATCATCAATTACTTCATCAGCAACATCTTTAGCAAAATTGATATGTCCATCAGTAGACATATTACTATGAAAATGATTATATCCATCAGTAGATATATCAATGTGATGTGATTCCGCTATTGGTTTTTCAGACTGATTTTGTAAGCTTTGTGTCGCGGCATTCATCATCTCTTTCTGATCTGTCTGATCCATCTTCATCATTTCAGTCATCATTTTCATCATATCTTCCAAAGTGACCTTTCTCACTGCATCATTCATTAGCTGACTCAAATCTTCAGACATTTGTTCAGCTCTGATGGCCAACTTCAGAAGCACATCTTTGATTTCATGACGAAGTGTATTAAAATCTGGATTTTCAGGAAATCTCTGATGGGGTTGAGGGGTGGTATTAACAGTTACAAGTAATTCTATGAAGTTGTTCTTACTTGCATCCCTCAACATATCAGACAGTATTTGCTTATTTTCGTACCACTCTTGCTCAATATTTCTGCATCGTTGATCAACTCGCAACCTTTCATCCATGGACTCTAATTTCTCTATAACTTCACCCATTAGTATCATAACTTCCCTGTAGGATGGTCCATTGGTTGCTTCAACTTGTTGTGGTGGTACATATTGTTGTTGAAAACTATTTGGAACATATGGTTGCTGAGGTGGACACTTAGAATATGGTTGTTGCTCATATCCCAAAAAAGATGATCTAGGATATAGATCATTAAATTGTCGTAAAGTTAACCCACTTGTATCAGGTGCAGAAGTAGGTGTGACAATTTGTTGCTGATAATCATATGAATCACGTGGTTGCTGTGGATAGTAATCATAATTCACTTGAAAATCACACTGTTGATTATTTTCATATGAAAAACTATTTTGCATTTCTGAAAGAGGTTTTCTGAAAAGAAATAAGTTGAAAGCTTGTTGAGTAGACTTCCAGGAAAGAGAGATGCGTCTCAATGGACAACTTAAGTACCTTGTCTTTCCTTAGCCAAAGTTTTTCCCAACTAGTTTCACAAATTTCCCAACAAAATTCCTCAAACAAAAACTATGCTTAAAAAAAATAACTAAATAAAATAAAATAAAATAACTAAAGAAAATAAAAAAAAAAAAGTTAGAACAAAAATTGAGAAAAGAAAATGTTAGTGATAAACAAAAAATAAAAATAAAAATAAAAATAAATAAAATCAAAAGAATAAAAATAAAAATAAAAAAAATAAAATCAAAAAGATAAAAATAAGAACTAAAATGATAAAAATTCTAACCGTGTTCCCCGGCAACGGCGCCAAATTTGATAACGTTGTCGTTGACGCGATCAAATTAATACTACTTATCTATAACAACTTCAGTATTGTTAAGAAAGTAGTCAACAAAATAGTAAGGGTAAAGTAACCCAAAGTCGTCTCCCAACGAACACGGAATTGATTTTTAACAAATTAGTTCTTATAAAACTATACAAGAGTTAGTCAAATAAAATTATAAAAAAATATAGGGGATTAAGATAAACAAAGATAGAAATAAAATTTAAAAGATAAAAAAAAATAAAAATAATAGTAAAGAAAATAGATTGATTCCATTGCTTTTTTCAAAATAGATTCATCATCGGTTATCTAAAGCTTATTGCTCAATTAATTATTGTTGTAGATTTACAAATTAATCAATGTAAAGTCTCAATTAATTTGTTGGCGTTCTCACTTTTAACCAAAGTACAGTCTCAATTAAAAGTGAGAACTTTTAGATTATCCATAGTAAATTCAATCAAAGTACAGTCTCAATCAAATTTTACTATGCCTAATCATGTCTATTCTTTTATCTCTTCACCAAATAAAAAGCTTAATTAATCAAAGTAAAGTCTCGATTAATTTTCATTAGAGTAAATACCTTTAACCAAAGTAAAGTCTCAATTATTGGTAAAAACTCATTTAATCACATGAAAGTTTCTAAATAAAATCAAAGTAAAGTCTCAACTAAATTTAAAAACCCTTGAACTCATATGATCAACATGCATATAGATTTAAAATCATTACTTTTTACGAGATTCAAAGATAAAAGACATAGATGAATTAAAACCTCAACAATAATAAAAAGAACAAAGAAATTAATTCATTCTAACCTCAAAATCCAAAATGAAATTACAATGGAATCAACCCAAGAAGTTTAGCAATCCATGGAATACAAAAGAAGAATAGAGAGAAGAAAAGAGAGAGAAAGGAAACGAAATTAGGCACCCCTAAGGGTTCCAAAACTCCGAAGTCCCGAGCTTGTTTTCTACTTCTCTCTTGGTCTCTTTATATAGGAATTGGACTGGGCTTTTGGGCTTTATCTGTCAGTTGCTAAAATCTTTTATTTTTATTTAATTAATTAGCAACTTAATTTCTGTCCAATTTCCAATTCTGCCCCTCTTATTTAAGCATTTTTACCAAATTGACCAGAATTTGACCAGAATTGACTGCTGACTTTGACTAATTGACCAGAGTTGACCAGTTGACCAGTTTGACTGTCCTATCAGACGCTGACACGTGGCAGTGCAGATTCTCTCTCCAAAATTAGGGTTTCACTCTCACACTCTTCTCCCTCCCTCGTGACGGCGGCTGCTCCGACGTGTGGCTGCTCCGGCGAGCTCGCGGTGGCTGCAGAACAGGTGGTGAACTGCGCGGTGGTCCGACGAGCGGAGGTGTGGCAGTTCTGTTGCAGCGGCGTGGTGGTCGTGGTGGTCGTGGTGGTGTGCTCGTCTCGCGCGTTGCAGAGGTGAGAAGATGGTGCCGCGATGATGGTGGCGCGCGGAGTTCAGTGGTGGCGTGAAGCTGCGCAGGTTCATGGCTCGCGTAGATGCAGGTGTAGGCGCGGTGGAGATGGCGATGGTGGTGGAGCGCGGAGCTCGCGGTGGCTGCGGAAACGGAGCACGCGATTTGTGGTTGCAGGTTCGTGGTGGCTCTCTGCGGAGAAGATGACCGCGAGTGGCACCGCTGGATGGTTCGCGGTGGTGGCTGCGCGGAGCTTCTGCTGCTGTTGCGTTCTGCTCCGGCGAAGTGAAGGAAGATGGTGGCGCTGTCACGGTGCAGATTCCGGCGAGGCGGCGGCGGCTGCCGTGGAGGGTGGAAGGAGAGGAGAAAATTAGGGTTAGGGTTTTGGGAGATGAAGATGATGACGTGGCACTACTTAATTGGTTCACATGCATGTGCAAGGATTAATGCCACGTGGAATGTTTTAATTGGACAGATTTAAAAGTTGGGGATTGCCACATGGCCTGATCTGAGTGAGTTGGGTTTAAGTGGTAAGAGGGAGTGAAAATAGACAAATGTAGGGGTGTAGAAGTAAGTTTTTTTTGTAGCCCATTTGGAATGAGGGGAGTGCATATGTAATTTAGGGGTGCAAAAGTGATTTTTCCAAAACTTGTTAATTTCAGCCTTCTTTAGAGGTGTTTGTAATTTCAATCAATTTATTTTTCCACCTTTAAATAAGCTTAATCTTGACTTCAGCTGCATCAACAAACGTTAAAATATCCAAAAAATAATTTATGCAGCTAAAAATCACTTTTTAAGACAATTTTATCACACATGCTCAAACAGTCTAATTAACAGAATTATCAATTAAATCACTCTTTAAGCACACAAATTCAATTAAATACCCAGAGTTAAATACTGAATGAGGGCAAAAATACGCACTCATCACTTGGTGTCATAAATTTCAACTTCATTTCATGTCCATCATGCCTCAAAAAAAGGGAACGTTCATCAAGATTGAGCATTTTAAAATGAAGCCATGCCCATCTTAAAAAAAGATGACAAGAGTTCAGGGAGCAATATCACATAATACTTCTTTCACACATTGTCATGTACTGAATTTGATCTTTGCTTGATTCAGATGAAAGCTTGTTGGTAACTTGAGTTTCTCCACCAATCTTTGGCTTACAACATAGTTGTCGCTTTCGTAAACAAATGCAACTAAACATGGGTGACTTTCGATTAAACACCTTCTTCTCTACTACCTTTTCCATCATCTTTTTCTTTACTTCCTTTTCTTTTTCTTCAATTTCCCTTCCTTCTCCACTTTATATTTCTTCTTTTTCTATTCTTTCTTTTTCTATTTTCTCCTTCAACGTATGTTGATCCTTCTTGGCTTGTCTTGGTGCCATGAATTTCAAATTCATTTCATGTCCCTCATGCCTCAAATAAAGGGAACATTCATCAAGATTGAGCGTTTTAAAATGAAGCCATGCCCATCTCAAAAGAAGATGACATGAGTTCTTCTTTCACACATTGTCTTCTACTGAATTTGATCCTTGCTTGATTCGGATGAAAGCTTGTTGGTAACTTGAGTTTCTCTACCAATCTTTGGCTTACAACATTGTTGTCGCTTTCGTAAACAAATGCAACTAAACATGGGTGGCTTTTGATTAAACACCTTGTTCTATACTACCTTTTGCATAATCTTTTTCTTTACTTCCTTTTCTTTTTCTTCAATTTCCCTTCCTTATACAGTTTATACTTATTCTTTTTCTATTCTTTCTTTTTCTATTTTCTCCTTCAACGTATGTTGATCCTTCTTGGCTTGTCTTGGTGCCATGAATTTCAAATTCATTTCATGTCCCTCATGCCTCAAATAAAGGGAACATTCATCAAGATTGAGCGTTTTAAAATGAAGCCATGCCCATCTCAAAAGAAGATGACATGAGTTCTTCTTTCACACATTGTCTTCTACTGAATTTGATCCTTGCTTGATTCGGATGAAAGCTTGTTGGTAACTTGAGTTTCTCTACCAATCTTTGTCTTACAACATTGTTGTCGCTTTCGTAAACAAATGCAACTAAACATGGGTGGCTTTTGATTAAACACCTTGTTCTCTACTACCTTTTGCATAATCTTTTTCTTTACTTCCTTTTCTTTTTCTTCAATTTCGCTTCCTTCTACAGTTTATATTTATTCTTTTTCTATTCTTTCTTTTTCTATTTTCTCCTTCAACGTATGTTGATCCTTCTTGGCTTGTCTTGGTGTCATAAATTTCAACTTCATTTCATGTCCATCATGCCTCAAAAAAAGGGAACGTTCATCAAGATTGAGCGTTTTAAAATGAAGCCATGCCCATCTCAAAAGAAGATGACAAGAGTTCGCGGGAGCAATATCACATAATACTTCTTTCACACATTGTCCTATACTGAATTTGATCCTTGCTTGATTCGGATGAAATCTTGTTGGTAACTTGAGTTTCTCCACCAATCTTTGGCTTACAACATAGTTGTCGCTTTCGTAAACGAATGCAACTAAACATGGGTGACTTTCGATTAAACACCTTGTTCTCTACTACCTTTTCCATAATCTTTTTCTTTACTTCCTTTTCTTTTTCTTCAATTTCCCTTCCTTCTCCACTTTATATTTCTTCTTTTTCTATTCTTTCTTTTTCTATTTTCTCCTTCAACGTATGTTGATCCTTCTTGGCTTGTCTTGGTGCCATGAATTTCAATTTCATTTCATGTCCCTCATGCCTCAAATAAAGGGAACATTCATCAAGATTGAGCGTTTTAAAATGAAGCCATGCCCATCTCAAAAGAAGATGACAAGAGTTCTTCTTTCACACATTGTCTTGTACTGAATTTGATCTTTGCTTGATTCAGATGAAATCTTGTTGGTAACTTGAGTTTCTCCACCAATCTTTGGCTTACAACATAGTTGTCGCTTTCGTAAACGAATGCAACTAAACATGGGTGGCTTTCGATTCAACAGCTTGTTCTCTACTACCTTTTCCATAATCTTTTTCTTTACTTCCTTTTCTTTTTCTTCAATTTCCCTTCCTTCTACAGTTTATACTTATTCTTTTTCTATTCTTTCTTTTTCTATTTTCTCCTTCAACGTATGTTGATCCTTCTTGGCTTCTCTTGGTACCATGAATTTCAAATTAATTTCATGTCCCTCATGCCTCAAATAAAGGAACATTCATCAAGATTGAGCGTTTTAAAATGAAGCCATGCCCATCTCAAAAGAAGATGACATGAGTTCTTCTTTCACACATTGTCTTCTACTGAATTTGATCCTTGCTTGATTCGGATGAAAGCTTGTTTGTAACTTGAGTTTCTCTACCAATCTTTGGCTTACAACATTGTTGTCGCTTTCGTAAACAAATGCAACTAAACATGGGTGGCTTTTGATTAAACACCTTGTTCTATACTAGCTTTTACATAATCTTTTTCTTTACTTCCTTTTCTTTTTCTTCAATTTCCCTTCCTTATACAGTTTATACTTATTCTTTTTCTATTCTTTCTTTTTCTATTTTCTCCTTCAACGTATGTTGATCCTTCTTGGCTTGTCTTGGTGCCATGAATTTCAAATTCATTTCATGTCCGTCATGCCTCAAATAAAGGGAACATTCATCAAGATTGAGCGTTTTAAAATGAACCCATGCCCATCTCAAAACAAGATGACAAGAGTTCTTCTTTCACACATTGTCTTGTACTGAATTTGATCCTTGCTTGATTCGGATGAAAGCTTGTTGGTAACTTGAGTTTCTCTACCAATCTTTAGCTTACAACATTGTTGTCGTTTTCGTAAACAAATGCAACTAAACATGGGTGGCTTTTGATTAAACACCTTGTTCTCTACTACCTTTTGCATAATCTTTTTCTTTACTTCCTTTTCTTTTTCTTCAATTTCGCTTCCTTCTACAGTTTATATTTATTCTTTTTCTATTCTTTCTTTTTCTATTTTCTCCTTCAACGTATGTTGATCCTTCTTGGCTTGTCTTGGTGTCATAAATTTCAACTTCATTTCATGTCCCTCATTGGGAACGTTCATCAAGATTGAGCGTTTTAAAATGAAGCCATGCCCATCTCAAAAGAAGATGACAAGAGTTCGCGGGAGCAATATCACATAATACTTCTTTCACACATTGTCCTATACTGAATTTGATCCTTGCTTGATTCGGATGAAATCTTGTTGGTAACTTGAGTTTCTCCACCAATCTTTGGCTTACAACATAGTTGTCGCTTTCGTAAACGAATGCAACTAAACATGGGTGACTTTCGATTAAACACCTTGTTCTCTACTACCTTTTCCATAATCTTTTTCTTTACTTCCTTTTCTTTTTCTTCAATTTCCCTTCCTTCTCCACTTTATATTTCTTCTTTTTCTATTCTTTCTTTTTCTATTTTCTCCTTCAACGTATGTTGATCCTTCTTGGCTTGTCTTGGTGCCATGAATTTCAATTTCATTTCATGTCCCTCATGCCTCAAATAAAGGGAACATTCATCAAGATTGAGCGTTTTAAAATGAAGCCATGCCCATCTCAAAAGAAGATGACAAGAGTTCTTCTTTCACACATTGTCTTGTACTGAATTTGATCTTTGCTTGATTCAGATGAAATCTTGTTGGTAACTTGAGTTTCTCCACCAATCTTTGGCTTACAACATAGTTGTCGCTTTCGTAAACGAATGCAACTAAACATGGGTGGCTTTCGATTCAACAGCTTGTTCTCTACTACCTTTTCCATAATCTTTTTCTTTACTTCCTTTTCTTTTTCTTCAATTTCCCTTCCTTCTACAGTTTATACTTATTCTTTTTCTATTCTTTCTTTTTCTATTTTCTCCTTCAACGTATGTTGATCCTTCTTGGCTACTCTTGGTACCATGAATTTCAAATTAATTTCATGTCCCTCATGCCTCAAATAAAGGAACATTCATCAAGATTGAGCGTTTTAAAATGAAGCCATGCCCATCTCAAAAGAAGATGACATGAGTTCTTCTTTCACACATTGTCTTCTACTGAATTTGATCCTTGCTTGATTCGGATGAAAGCTTGTTTGTAACTTGAGTTTCTCTACCAATCTTTGGCTTACAACATTGTTGTCGCTTTCGTAAACAAATGCAACTAAACATGGGTGGCTTTTGATTAAACACCTTGTTCTATACAAGCTTTTACATAATCTTTTTCTTTACTTCCTTTTCTTTTTCTTCAATTTCCCTTCCTTATACAGTTTATACTTATTCTTTTTCTATTCTTTCTTTTTCTATTTTCTCCTTCAACGTATGTTGATCCTTCTTGGCTTGTCTTGGTGCCATGAATTTCAAATTCATTTCATGTCCGTCATGCCTCAAATAAAGGGAACATTCATCAAGATTGAGCGTTTTAAAATGAACCCATGCCCATCTCAAAACAAGATGACAAGAGTTCTTCTTTCACACATTGTCTTGTACTGAATTTGATCCTTGCTTGATTCGGATGAAAGCTTGTTGGTAACTTGAGTTTCTCTACCAATCTTTAGCTTACAACATTGTTGTCGTTTTCGTAAACAAATGCAACTAAACATGGGTGGCTTTTGATTAAACACCTTGTTCTCTACTACCTTTTGCATAATCTTTTTCTTTACTTCCTTTTCTTTTTCTTCAATTTCGCTTCCTTCTACAGTTTATATTTATTCTTTTTCTATTCTTTCTTTTTCTATTTTCTCCTTCAACGTATGTTGATCCTTCTTGGCTTGTCTTGGTGTCATAAATTTCAACTTCATTTCATGTCCCTCATTGGGAACGTTCATCAAGATTGAGCGTTTTAAAATGAAGCCATGCCCATCTCAAAAGAAGATGACAAGAGTTCGCGGGAGCAATATCACATAATACTTCTTTCACACATTGTCCTATACTGAATTTGATCCTTGCTTGATTCGGATGAAATCTTGTTGGTAACTTGAGTTTCTCCACCAATCTTTGGCTTACAACATAGTTGTCGCTTTCGTAAACGAATGCAACTAAACATGGGTGACTTTCGATTAAACACCTTGTTCTCTACTACCTTTTCCATAATCTTTTTCTTTACTTCCTTTTCTTTTTCTTCAATTTCCCTTCCTTCTCCACTTTATATTTCTTCTTTTTCTATTCTTTCTTTTTCTATTTTCTCCTTCAACGTATGTTGATCCTTCTTGGCTTGTCTTGGTGCCATGAATTTCAATTTCATTTCATGTCCCTCATGCCTCAAATAAAGGGAACATTCATCAAGATTGAGCGTTTTAAAATGAAGCCATGCCCATCTCAAAAGAAGATGACAAGAGTTCTTCTTTCACACATTGTCTTGTACTGAATTTGATCTTTGCTTGATTCAGATGAAATCTTGTTGGTAACTTGAGTTTCTCCACCAATCTTTGGCTTACAACATAGTTGTCGCTTTCGTAAACGAATGCAACTAAACATGGGTGGCTTTCGATTCAACAGCTTGTTCTCTACTACCTTTTCCATAATCTTTTTCTTTACTTCCTTTTCTTTTTCTTCAATTTCCCTTCCTTCTACAGTTTATACTTATTCTTTTTCTATTCTTTCTTTTTCTATTTTCTCCTTCAACGTATGTTGATCCTTCTTGGCTTCTCTTGGTACCATGAATTTCAAATTAATTTCATGTCCCTCATGCCTCAAATAAAGGAACATTCATCAAGATTGAGCGTTTTAAAATGAAGCCATGCCCATCTCAAAAGAAGATGACATGAGTTCTTCTTTCACACATTGTCTTCTACTGAATTTGATCCTTGCTTGATTCGGATGAAAGCTTGTTTGTAACTTGAGTTTCTCTACCAATCTTTGGCTTACAACATTGTTGTCGCTTTCGTAAACAAATGCAACTAAACATGGGTGGCTTTTGATTAAACACCTTGTTCTATACTAGCTTTTACATAATCTTTTTCTTTACTTCCTTTTCTTTTTCTTCAATTTCCCTTCCTTATACAGTTTATACTTATTCTTTTTCTATTCTTTCTTTTTCTATTTTCTCCTTCAACGTATGTTGATCCTTCTTGGCTACTCTTGGTACCATGAATTTCAAATTAATTTCATGTCCCTCATGCCTCAAATAAAGGAACATTCATCAAGATTGAGCGTTTTAAAATGAAGCCATGCCCATCTCAAAAGAAGATGACATGAGTTCTTCTTTCACACATTGTCTTCTACTGAATTTGATCCTTGCTTGATTCGGATGAAAGCTTGTTTGTAACTTGAGTTTCTCTACCAATCTTTGGCTTACAACATTGTTGTCGCTTTCGTAAACAAATGCAACTAAACATGGGTGGCTTTTGATTAAACACCTTGTTCTATACTAGCTTTTACATAATCTTTTTCTTTACTTCCTTTTCTTTTTCTTCAATTTCCCTTCCTTATACAGTTTATACTTATTCTTTTTCTATTCTTTCTTTTTCTATTTTCTCCTTCAACGTATGTTGATCCTTCTTGGCTTGTCTTGGTGCCATGAATTTCAAATTCATTTCATGTCCGTCATGCCTCAAATAAAGGGAACATTCATCAAGATTGAGCGTTTTAAAATGAACCCATGCCCATCTCAAAACAAGATGACAAGAGTTCTTCTTTCACACATTGTCTTGTACTGAATTTGATCCTTGCTTGATTCGGATGAAAGCTTGTTGGTAACTTGAGTTTCTCTACCAATCTTTAGCTTACAACATTGTTGTCGTTTTCGTAAACAAATGCAACTAAACATGGGTGGCTTTTGATTAAACACGTTGTTCTCTACTACCTTTTGCATAATCTTTTTCTTTACTTCCTTTTCTTTTTCTTCAATTTCGCTTCCTTCTACAGTTTATATTTATTCTTTTTCTATTCTTTCTTTTTCTATTTTCTCCTTCAACGTATGTTGATCCTTCTTGGCTTGTCTTGGTGTCATAAATTTCAACTTCATTTAATGTCCATCATGCCTCAAAAAAAGGGAACGTTCATCAAGATTGAGCGTTTTAAAATGAAGCCATGCCCATCTCAAAAGAAGATGACAAGAGTTCGTGGGAGCAATATCACATAATACTTCTTTCACACATTGTCCTGTACTGAATTTGATCCTTGCTTGCTTCGGATGAAAGCTTGTTGTTAACTTGAGTTTCTCCACCAATCTTTGGCTTACAACATTGTTGTCGCTTTCGTAAACGAATGCAACAAAACATAGGTGGCTTTCGATTAAACACCTTGTTCTCTACTACCTTTTCCATAATCTTTTTCTTTACTTCCTTTTCTTTTTCTTCATTTTCCCTTCCTTCTACAATTAATATTTATTCTTTTTCTATTCTTTCTTTTTCTATTTTCTCCTTCAACGTATGTTGATCCTTCTTGGCTTGTCTTGGTGTCATAAATTTCGACTTCATTTCATGTCCATAATGCCTCAAAAAAAGGGAACGTTCATCAAGATTGAGCATTTTAAAATGAAGCCATGCCCATCTCAAAAGAAGATGACAAGAGTTCAAGGGACCAATATTACATAATACTTCTTTCACACATTGTCATGTACTGAATTTGATCCTTGCTTGATTCGGATGAAAGCTTGTTGGTAACTTGAGTTTCTCCACCAATCTTTGGCTTACAACATTGTTGTCGCTTTCGTAAACGAATCCAACTAAACATGGGTGGCTTTCGATTAAACACCTTGTTCTCTACTACCTTTTCCATAATCTTTTTCTTTACTTCCTTTTCTTTTTCTTCAATTTCCCTTCCTTCTCCACTTAATATTTCTTCTTTTTCTATTCTTTCCTTTTCTATTTTCTCCTTCAACGTATGTTGATCCTTCTTGGCTTGTCTTGGTGCCATGAATTTCAAATTCATTTCATGTCCCTCATGCCTCAAATAAAGGGAACTTTCATCAAGATTCAGCGTTTTAAAATGAAGCCATGCCCATCTCAAAAGAAAATGACAAGAGTTCTTCTTTCAGACATTGTCTTCTACTGAATTTGATCCTTGCTTGATTTGGATGAAAGCTTGTTGGTAACTTGAGTTTCTCTACCAATCTTTGGCTTACAACATTGTTGTCGCTTTCGTAAACAAATGCAACTAAACATGGGTGGCTTTCGATTAAACACCTTGTTCTCTACTACCTTTTCCATAATCTTTTTCTTTACTTCCTTTTCTTTTTCTTCAATTTCCCTTCCTTCAACAGTTTATACTTATTCTTTTTCTATTCTTTCTTTTTCTATTTTCTCCTTCAACGTATGTTGATCATTCTTGGCTTGTCTTGGTGCCATGAATTTCAATTTCATTTCATGTCCCTCATGCCTCAAATAAAGGGAACATTCATCAAGATTGAGCATTTTAAAATGAAGCCATGCCCATCTCAAAAGAAGATGACAAGAGTTCTTCTTTCACACATTGTCTTCTACTGAATTTGATTCTTGCTTGATTCGGATGAAAGCTTGTTGGTAACTTGAGTTTCTCTACCAATCTTTGGCTTACAAGATTGTTGTCGCTTTCGTAAACAAATGCAACTAAACATGGGTGGCTTTCGATTCAACAGCTTGTTCTCTACTACCTTTTCCATAATCTTTTTCTTTACTTCCATTTCTTTTTCTTCAATTTCCCTTCCTTCTACAGTTAATATTGATTCTTTTTCTATTCTTTCTTTTTCTATTTTCTCCTTCAACGTATGTTGATCCTTCTTGGCTTGTCTTGGTGTCATAAATTTCAACTTCATTTCATGTCCATAATGCCTCAAAAAAAGGGAACGTTCATCAAGATTGAGCGTTTTAAAATGAAGCCATGCCCATCTCAAAAGAAGATGACAAGAGTTCAAGGGACCAATATCACATAATACTTCTTTCACACATTGTCATGCACTGAATTTGATCCTTGCTTGATTCGGATGAAAGCTTGTTGGTAACTTGAGTTTCTCCACCAATCTTTGGCTTACAGCATTGTTGTCGCTTTCGTAAACGAATCCAACTAAACATGGGTGGCTTTCGATGAAACACCTTGTTCTCTACTACCTTTTCCATAATCTTTTTCTTTACTTCCTTTTCTTTTTCTTCAATTTCCCTTCCTTATCCACTTAATATTTCTTCTTTTTCTATTCTTTCTTTTTCTATTTTCTCCTTCAACGTATGTTGATCCTTCTTGGCTTGTCTTGGTGCCATGAATTTCAAATTCATTTCATGTCCCTCATGCCTCAAATAAAGGGAACTTTCATCAAGATTGAGCGTTTTAAAATGAAGCCATGCCCATCTCAAAAGAAAATGACAAGAGTTCTTCTTTCACACATTGTCTTGTACTGAATTTGATCCTTGCTTGATTCGGATGAAAGCTTGTTGGTAACTTGAGTTTCTCTACCAATCTTTGGCTTACAACAATGTTGTCGCTTTCGTAAACAAATGCAACTAAACATGGGTGGCTTTTGATTAAACACCTTGTTCTCTACTACCTTTTGCATAATCTTTTTCTTTACTTCCTTTTCTTTTTCTTCAATTTCGCTTCCTTATACAGTTTATATTTATTCTTTTTCTATTCTTTCTTTTTCTATTTTCTCCTTCAACGTATGTTGATCCTTCTTGGCTTGTCTTGGTGTCATAAATTTCAACTTCATTTCATGTCCATCATGCCTCAAAAAAAGGGAACGTTCATCAAGATTGAGCGTTTTAAAATGAACCCATGCCCATCTCAAAGGAAGGTGACAAGAGTTCGTGGGAGCAATATCCCATAACACTTCTTTCACACATTGTCCTGTACTGAATTTGATCCTTTCTTGATTAGGATTAAAGCTTGTTGGTAACTTGAGTTTCTCCACCAATCTTTGGCTTACAACATTGTTGTCGCTTTCGTAAATGAATGCAACTAAACATGGGTGGCTTTCGATTAAACACCTTGTTCTCTACTACCTTTTCCATAATCTTTTTCTTTACTTCCTTTTCTTTTTCTTCAATTTCCCTTCCTTCTACAGTTTATATTTATTCTTTTTCTATTCTTTCTTTTTCTATTTTCTCATTCAACGTATGTTGATCCTCCTTGGCTTGCTTTGGTGTCATAAATTTCAACTTCATTTCATGTCCATCATGCCTCAAAAAAAGGGAACGTTCATCAAGATTGAGCGTTTTAAAATGAACCCATGCCCATCTCAAAAGAAGATGACAAGAGTTCTTCTTTCACACATTGTCTTGTACTGAATTTGATCCTTGCTTGAGTCGGATGAAAGCTTGTTGGTAACTTGAGTTTCTCCACCAATATTTGGCTTACAACATTGTTGTCGATTTCGTAAACGAATGCAACTAAACATGGGTGGCTTTTGATTAAACACCTTGTTCTCTAGTACCTTTTCCATAATCTTTTTCTTTACTTCCTTTTCTTTTTCTTCAATTTCCCTTCCTTCTACAGTTTATATTTATTCTTTTTCTATTCTTTCTTTTTCTATTTTCTCCTTCAACGTATGTTGATCCTTCTTGGCTTGTCTTGGTGTCATAAATTTCAACTTCATTTCATGTCCATCATGCCTCAAAAAAAGGGAACGTTCATCAAGATTAAGCGTTTTAAAATGAACCCATGCCCATCTCAAAAGAAGATGACAAGAGTTCGTGGGAGCAATATCACATAATACTTCTTTCACACATTGTCCTGTACTGAATTTAATCCTTGCCTGATTCGGATGAAAGCTTGTTGGTAACTTGAGTTTCTCCACCAATATTTGGCTTACAACATTGTTGTCGCTTTCGTAAACAAATGCAACTAAACATGGGTGGCTTTCGATTGAACACCTTGTTCTCTACTACCTTTTCCATAATCTTATTCTTTACTTCCTTTTCTTTTTCTTCAATTTCCCTTCCTTCTACAGTTTATATTTATTCTTTTTCTATTCTTTCTTTTTCTTTTTTCTCCTTCAACGTATGTTGATCCTTCTTGGCTTGTCTTGGTGTCATAAATTTCAACTTCATTTCATGTCCATCATGCCTCAAAAAAAGGGAACGGTCATCAAGATTGAGCGTTTTAAAATGAACCCATGCCCATCTCAGAAGAAGATGACAAGAGTTCTTCTTTCACACTTTGTCTTGTACTGAATTTGATCCTTGCTTGATTCGGATGAAAGCTTGTTGGTAACTTGAGTTTCTCCACCAATCTTTGGCTTACAACATTGTTGTCGCTTTCGTAAACGAATGCAACTAAACATGGGTGGCTTTCGATTAAACACGTTGTTCTCTACTACCTTTTCCATAATCTTTATCTTTACTTCCTTTTCTTTTTCTTCAATTTCCCTTCCTTCTACAATTTATATTTATTCTTTTTCTATTCTTTCTTTTTCTATTTTTTCCTTCAACGTATGTTGATCCTTCTTGGTTTGTCTTGGTGTCATAAATTTCAACTTCATTTCATGTCCATCATGCCTCAAAAAAAGGGAACGTTCATCAAGATTGAGCGTTTTAAAACGAAGCCATGCTCATCTCAAAAGAAGACGACAAGAGTTCAAGGGAGCAATATCACATAATACTTCTTTCACACATTGTCATGTACTGAATTTGATCCTTGCTTGATTCGGATGAAAGCTTGTTGGTAACTTGAGTTTCTCCACCAATCTTTGGCTTACAACATTGTTGTCGCTTTCGTAAACGAATGCAACTAAACATGGGTGGCTTTTGATTAAACACCTTGTTCTCTACTACCTTTTCCATAATCTTTTTCTTTACTTCCTTTTCTTTTTCTTCAATTTCCCTTCCTTCTGCACTTTATATTTCTTCTTTTTCTATTCTTTCTTTTTCTATTTTCTCCTTCAACGTATGTTGATCCTTCTTGGCTTGTCTTGGTGCCATGAATTTCAAATTCATTTCATGTCCCTCATGCCTCAAATAAAGGGAACATTCATCAAGATTGAGCATTTTAAAATGAACCCATGCCCATCTCAAAAGAAGATGACAAGAGTTCTTCTTTCACACATTCTCTTCTACTGAATTTGATCCTTGCTTGATTCGGATGAAAGCTTGTTGGTAACTTGAGTTTCTCCACCAATCTTTGGCTTACAACATTGTTGTCGCTTTCGTAAACAAATGCAACTAAACATGGGTGGCTTTCGATTAAACACCTTGTTCTCTACTACCTTTTCCATAATCTTTTTCTTTACTTCCTTTTCTTTTTCTTCAATTTCCCTTCCTTCTACAGTTTATATTTATTCTTTTTCTATTCTTTCTTTTTCTATTTTCTCCTTCAACGTATGTTGATCCTTCTTCGCTTGTCTTGGTGTCATAAATTTCAACTTCATTTCATGTCCATCATGCCTCAAAAAAAGGGAACGTTCATCAAGATTGAGCGTTTTAATATGAAGCCATGCCCATCTCAAAAGAAGATGACAAGATTTCGTGGGAGCAATATCACATAATACTTCTTTCACACATTGTCCTATACTGAATTTGATCCTTGCTTGAATCGGATGAAAACTTGTTGGTAACTTGAGTTTCTCCACTGATATCGCTGTCGTTAGGCGATCAAATTACCACTACTTTAGCAACTTCAGTATTGCCAGTTTGTAGTGAAGAAAATAGTTAGGGTTAAGATAACCCTGAGTCGTCTCACAACGAATACGGAATTGATCTCAAATATTTGATTCTCAAAAATGCAATTTAAAACTAGCAACTATAAAAATAGGGGGGGTTTTGTTATGCAAAGAAAATGACACGGAAGATTGTAAACACAGTAATAGTAAATAGGTCAATTCCACTGCTTTTTCTAAATAAGATTCTTCATTGGTTATCTAGAGATTATTGTTAAATTAATTATTGTTGTTGATTTACAAATCAATCAATGTAAAGACTCAATTCATTTGTTGGCATCCTCACTTTTAATCAAAGTACAGTCTCAATTAAAAGTGAGAATTGTTAGATTGTCCATAGTAAATTCAATCAAAGTACAGTCTCAATTAATTTTACTATGCCTAATCATGTCTATTCCTTTGTTTCTTTACCAAATAGAAAACTTAATTAATCAAAGTAAAGTCTTGACTAATTTTAGTTAAAGTAATTACCTCTAATCAAATTAAAGTCTCAATTATTGGCAAAAACTTATTTAATCAAATGAAAGTCTCTAAACAAAATCAAAGTAAAGTCTCAATTTTATTTAAAAACCTCTTAACTCATATGATTAGCATGCATGTAGATTTAAAATCATTATTTTCTATTCAATTTAGAAGCAAAGGACATAGATAAACAAAAACCACAACAATAATCAAAATAACAAAACATATAAATTCATCTAACCTCAGAATCCATTTAAGAAATTACAGTGGAATCAACCCTTAAAAGCTTAGCCCTCCATGGCTTTGATGGAATACATGATGATATGAAGGAAAGAAAATAAAAGAAAGAATGAGAGATGTGGTGGAGACGGTATCTGCCAAAACCAGAGAGTTCTAAGTGTCTAAGCTGTAAGCTCTAAATTTCAGTCGTGAATTGTGTCCCGCTTCTACTCCCTTAAGTCTCTTTATATAGGCTTCCACTGGACTTTGGGCTTTATCTGTCAGTTGCTAAAATCTTTTATTTTTATTTAATTAATTAGCAACTTAATTTCTGTCCAATTTCCAATTCTGCCCCTCTTATTTAAGCATTTTTACCAATTTGACCAGAATTGACTGCTGACTTTGACTAGTTGACCAGAGTTGACCAGTTGACCAGTTTGACTGTCCTATCAGACGCTGACACGTGGCACTGCAGATTCTTTCTCCAGAATTAGGGTTTCACTCTCACACTCTTCTCCCTCCCTCGTGACGGCGGCTGCTCCGACGTGTGGCTGCTCCGGCGAGCTCGCGGTGGCTGCAGAACAGGTGGTGAACTGCGCGGTGGTCCGGCGAGCGGAGGTGTGGCAGTTCTGTTGCAGCGGCGTGGTGGTCGTGGTGGTGTGCTCGTCTCGCGCGTTGCAGAGGTGAGAAGATGGTGCCGCGATGATGGTGGCGCTGCGGGAGTTCAGTGGTGGCGTGAAGCTGCGCAGGTTCATGGCTCGCGCAGATGCAGGTGTAGGCGCGGTGGAGATGGCGATGGTGGTGGCGCGCGGAGCTGTTGGACGCGAGAATGGAGAAGATGGTGGTGTGCTCGCGGTGGCTCGTGGTGGCTCTCTGCGGAGAAGATGACCGCGAGTGGCACCGCTGGATGGTTCGCGGTGGTGGCTGCGCGGAGCTTCTACTGCTGTTGTGTTCTACTCCGGCGAAGTGAAGGAAGATGGTGGCGCTGTCACGGTGTAGATTCCGGCGAGGCGGCGGCGGCTGCCGTGGAGGGTGGAAGGAGAGGAGAAAATTAGGGTTAGGGTTTTGGGAGATGAAGATGATGACGTGGCAGAATCTGAGTGGTCAATTGGGTGAGTGGAGGATTATGACACGTGGCGGCTTATGGTTGGCTAATTTTAAAAGGTGAGGATTGCCACATGGCATGATCTTGTTGAGTGGAGTTTAAGTGGTAGGAGGGGTGCAACTTAGTGAAAACTGGGGGTGCAGAACATGTTTTTGTGGTCTACTTGAGGGAGGAGTGTGCAAATGAAAACTGGGGGTGCATTTAGCTCCTGATTTATTCTTTTTCAGAATTTCTTGATTTTGGACTTATTTTGTAACTTTGAATATTTAAAATCACACTATTAATTGACCAAAAATAAATTTCAGCTGCATTAACAAACGTTAGAATATCCAATAATATTTTATGCAACTAAAATCAATTTTTACGCCACTTTTACCAAACTTACTCAATAAATCCAATAATCACAAATCCTAATTAAATCAATCTTTAAGAACAGAAAAATCAATTAAATCCCCAAATTTAAATATTAAATGAGGGCAAAAATTTGAACTCATCACACACCCACACTTATCCTTTTGCACTCCTGGGCAAAATTGAACAATTTCAAAACTTTTTCTGAGGTCTTTTATTCCATATTTTCAGTGGATTAAAGAAATGAATACCAATGGAAACAGATCAATCTTCTAGAAAACATGTTGTCATGCACAAACAAATGGATAAAATTCTGTTTTTCACACATGAGTTAATCTTTTGAGTTTACAAGATAATCAAATATGAAAGAGAAACACTCAAGTAAAATATATATTTTCTCACCAAGATTCGCTCAAGTGTTTTGGCTTGTGTTTTCACTCAAAATACCCATGCAAGTAAACACTCTCAATGCTTAGCAAGACTCTAATATTCACAGCTTTCAGAAAACATGCATTCAAAAATCATGAGGACTTTTCACAGGTTATAATGAGGCCAAGGCAAAGGTAGGAAAAACTTTAGAATTTGTGTGTTTTTGAAATAGTAAGGAAGAAAGAGTTATGGAGCACAGTTTCAAAAACAATCTTTACTTCTTCTTCTTTTTTTTCTCTTTTTCAGACAGCAATCATTTTTCATTTCAACACTCTGTCATCAACAATTATTTCCTTTTTGCCATTTTTACAACTTTGTGGGGGAAATACTCACCCCCACACTTTATTCCTCAACCAATCTCAACATAATCCACTAGCTCCTTCTTTCTCCCTAAGGTAAGGAAAAAAATGGTCTTTTTCTTTTTAAGGTTTAACAGTATGCTCAAAACAAGAAAAAGAGGTTTAAGCTCAAGGGGCTACCAATGGATTAATGTCATGGTTAGCTTATTTGGCCAAGTAGCTAAAAACAAGAAATGCCTCAATCATATCAAATCATGCATGTTCACCTAAGATGCAAAACAACAGAATCAAGCTAAACATTTGAGTACCAACAAGACACGAGCAAATCACACAAGAAAAATAGGAATGACACATGGTAGTTCATCCTTACAATAAAGCTCAAAACTCACAAGGTCAAAAACTCTTTCACAAAAGATTTATTCCAGAAACTCTCAAATCAACTCAATTAGTAAATCACAGAAACAATCCATTCATAGCACATGACTTTTATTTTCCCAGAATTATGACCGTTCCAATTAGTAAATCAAATCCAAAAATCCAATGTCAATATGTTTTATTGAAAGCAGAAACTTTTTTTTTTTTAAATAAAAACAAGCAGAAAACAAAATTAGAAGAGAAAGAAAAAAAAAACAAAACAAATAGAAAACAAAAACAGAAAAGGGGGAAATCTCCCCACACCCCCACACTTTATCCATGCATTGTCCTCAATGTATTCAATATGTATAAAATGCAAAGAAAAAGTATGAAGTGTACTTACCTCCTCAAGGTGGAAGGTATGAGGGAGAAGTCAAGTTCATCCCATCCATCGTCTTATTCAGCAGATCTTGATTTTCATTGAATATCCGAAGACGATGCCCATTAACTTTAAAAGTTCTTGCTGAAGATTCTTCCTTAATCTCCACTGCTCTATAAGGGAAGACTTCTGTAACAATGTATGGTCCTTCCCAAGTAGAACGCAACTTACCACTCATGTGACCAAGCTTGGATTTGTATAGTAACACCTTTTGGCCTACCTTGAAATCCTTTCTAGCCACAAGCTTTTGGTCATGGAACTTCTTGGTTTTCTCTTTGTAGAACTTTGAATTTTCATAGGCTGCAAGCCTAATCTCCTCTAGTTCTTGCAACTGAAGTTTTCGCTCATTTCCTGCTTCTTCCAAATCCAAGTTGCATGCTTTCACGGCCCAATAGGCCCGATGTTCAATCTCCACAGGTAGATGACAAGCCTTTCCAAAAACCACCCTGAAAGGTGACATACCTATAGGTGTTTTGTAGGCTGTCCTGTGTGCCCAAAGTGCTTCATCCAATCTTGTGGCCCAATCCTTTCGACTAGGCTTCACTACTTTCTCTAGTATCTTTTGAATCTCTCTGTTAGAGATCTCTGCTTGTCCATTGGTTTGGGGGTGATATGGTGTAGCAATGCGATGTGTCACCCCATACTTCTTCAACATGTTCTCAAGTAGCCTATTACAGAAATGAGTCCCCTGGTCACTGATGATGGCTCGTGGTATCCCAAATCTGCAGAAAATGTTAGACCTGACAAAACTCATAACAACTCGAGAATCATTAGTCCTTGTAGCTATGGCCTCCACCCATTTGGAGACATAGTCTACAGCAAGCAAAATATAAGAAAACCCAAAAGAAGGAGGAAAAGGACCCATAAAATCAATACCCCAAATATCAAATACCTCACAATATAGCATGGGTTGTTGAGGCATTTCATCCCTTCTTGTAATGGATCTCGCTGCCCTTTGGCACTGCTCACAATTTTCATATACCCTCTGTGCATCTTTAAAAATAGTAGGCCAATATAATCCACAATCCAACACCTTCCTACCTGTTCTTTGTGTGCCATAATGTCCACCAAAAGGAGACGAATGACAGAACTCAAGCACATGAGGTATCTCGATATCTGGAACACACCTCCTTATGACTTGGTCACTACCAATGCGCCATAAGATTGGATCTTCCCAGATATAGTATTTTGCCTCACTTTTTAGCTTGATTCTTTCATATTTGGAGAAGGAAGGAGGAATAGCAGAAACAACCAAATAATTAACAATGTCAGCAAACCAAGGTTCAGGAAACATACCTTTCACAACAGTCAATGCTAGGAGGACTTCATCAGGAAAGTCATCCTTAATAGGAATGTTATCTTCTCCATTTTCAATCCTGCTAAGATGATCGGCTACTAAGTTATGTGCTCCACTTCTGTCTAGAATCTCAATGTCAAACTCTTGGAGCAGTAGCATCCATCTGATCAACCTTGGTTTCGAATCTGCTTTCTTCAGAAGGAATTTTAATGCTGCATGATCAGTATAAACAATTACCTTGGAACCAAGTATATACGGTCTGAATTTGTCCAAGGCAAACACAACAGCCAATAATTCCTTCTTAGTCGTGGTGTAGTTAGCCTGCGCTGTGTCCAATGTTCTGGAAGCATAATATATCACATGTGATAGCTTCCCATCTTTTTGTGCAAGCACCGCTCCTACTGCAAAGTTTGATGCATCACACATCAACTCGAACGGTAATGTCCAGTCAGGTGGCTGGATGATAGGAGTGGTGGTAAGCGCCTTTTTCAATGTATCAAACGCATCTTTGCACCTCTCTCCAAAGTCAAATACTACATCCTTTTGCAACAAGTTGGAGAGAGGGTTGGCTATCTTGCTGAAGTCCTTGATAAACCTCCTGTAAAATCCTGCATGTCCAAGAAAAGATCGAACCTCTTTCACAGAAGAGGGGTAAGGCAATTGTGAAATAATATCTATTTTAGCAGGATCTACAGATATACCATTCTTGGAAACAACGTGACCTAAAACTATACCTTGTTCCACCATAAAATGACATTTTTCAAAATTTAGAACAAGGTTAGTTTCTTCACATCTCTCCAAGACTCTAGCAAGATTAGACAAGCAGTGATCAAAAGATGAACCATATACACTAAAATCATCCATAAAAACCTCAATACAATGCTCCAACAAATCTGTAAAAATACTCATCATACATCGCTGAAATGTTCCAGGAGCATTGCAAAGGCCAAATGGCATTTTTCTATAAGCATATGTACCGAATGGACAAGTAAAAGTAGTCTTATGTTGATCCTCTAGGGCAATACAAATCTGAAAATACCCAGAGAATCCATCAAGAAAACAGTAATGAGACTTACCTGCCAATCGATCTAGCATCTGGTCCATGAATGGTAAAGGAAAGTGGTCCTTCCTGGTGGCCTGGTTTAGTCTTCTATAATCAATACAGACCCTCCAGCTATTCTGAATACGAGTAGGAATCAACTCGTTCTTCTCATTCTTGACCACGGTGATCCCAGATTTCTTGGGGACCACATGTACAGGACTCACCCAAGTGCTGTCAGAAATGGGATATATAATACCTGCTTGTAGCAACTTGGTGACTTCTTTCTTCACAACTTCCATCAGCTGAGGATTCAGTCTCCTCTGAGGTTGCCTCACTGGCTTAGCATCCTCCTCCAAGAGTATTCTGTGCATGCAGAAAGAAGGACTAATACCAGGAATATCTGCCAAAGTCCAGCCTATTGCTCGCTTGTGATCTTTGATAACCTGCAATAGCTTTTGTTCCTGCTCATCAGTAAGCAAGGCAGATATAATAACAGGGAGTTTCCCATCCCTTTCAAGATAAACATATTTCAAATGAGATGGTAAAGGTTTCAACTCCAAAGTGGGTGGCTGTTCCACAGATGGCAACATTTTACTGCCTAAGGTAATTTCAGCCACCTCAACATCACACTTGGACGCCACAGAGGTATCAAATAGTGACACCGCGTCCTCAACATCACCTGTTTTACAATTTTCTCTTTCGTCTAAAATTGAGCCCGAAACATTCGAAAAAGAAAAATCCAAAGAAGAAAAACCAGATAAAACGTCCAAAAGTCCAAAAGCATAATTGTTCACTACATTGCTCAATAAATCAATACAAAACAAAGAATGGTCTTCAATTGGGTGCTTCATGGCTTCTAGCACGTTGAACTGCACCTTCTCATCTCCTATCTCCATAGTTAAGGATCCTGTATGCACGTCTATCTTGGTACGTGCTGTCATCATGAATGGTCTTCCCAAGATGATTGTGGTTGAACTCATTCCTTCATCATCCTTCATGTCCAAGATATAGAAATCTGCAGGAAAAATTAACTTGTCCACACGGACAAGCACATCTTCTAGCACACCTGCAGGGTTAACTGTGCTACGGTTGGCCAATTGAATGACCACACCAGTAGACTTAAGAGGTCCAAGATGAAGTGAAGTAAAAACAGATAAAGGCATTACATTAATAGAAGCTCCTAAATCTAACATAGCATTGTCAAACTTAGTACTTCCTATAATGCAGGGAACAGAAAACATATCTGGATCCTTACACTTTTGCGGCATTCTGACTGCAGGCTTCTTAATTAAGCTAGAGACATTTCTTCCCATGTTCACTACCTCTTTGTCCATAATACGCCTTTTATGTGTACATAATTCTTTGAGAAACTTGGCGTATTTAGGAATTTGTCTCACAGCATCCAACAAAGGAATGTTTATCTCCACTTTCTTGAAAGTATTCATGATTTCTTTGTCTAACTCCTCCATCTTTTTAGTTTTTGGTTTCAAACGGTTTGGATAGGGAGGAGGAGGAGAATAAGGAGAAGGATTTTCAGAGGAAGTATTAGGGGATACCAACCTGGAGTTATCACTGGGTGCAGGCATCTCAGATGTTGCTTGTGTTGCTTCATCTGATCTTCCTCTTTCATCATTAGGTACAACTTCATTGTCCTTATCTTCATCTTCTTGGGCATCCCCAAGACCTTGTATTTGCTTACCCGATCTTAAAGTAATAGCACTTACATTTCTCGGGTTGATTACAGTTTGTGTAGGCAAATTGCTTGAGCCTTGTTGAGACTTCATCTGATTTAACTCATTTGCCATTTGTCCAATCTGGTTTTGCAAGTTTTGATTGGTTGCTTCCATCGTTTGTTTCAACTCATTGATTTGTCCCTTCATCATGTCAGCCATCATTTTCATCATTGCCTCCATGTTTGAATCACCAGAGGTTGCCGCTGGTTGTGGTTGTTGCCTCTGTTGAGGTGGAACATAGACTTGTTGGTGTTGAGGCTGTTGATTTCCCCATTTCTGGCTGGGATATTCCTTCCAATCTGGGTTGTACTTGTTGGAGGACAGATCATGGTTGTATTGCTGCCGAGGTGGTCTATTATTGCCATAGATGTTTGCAGCATATGCCTGAGGTTGTTCATTGTCTAACGTCCCTGTCTCTTTTAACATAGAACAAGCCTCTGTAGGATGATTAGTAGAAGCACAAATTCCACATAAAGTAGAAGGAATAGGCTTTTTCTGTAAGTCTGTCAAGGTCCTTAACATTGCCGCTAAGTCATCCAACTTCCCTTCTAATTTCTTGTGATCTGCAACATATGAAGCTTCTACTCCATGGGTTCCCTTCAATAGAGTTATAGAATTACTCCTTGTGGAAAATTGTTGATGGTTCGATGCCATAGTTTCAATCAATTGTCTTGCATTTGTTGGCGTTTTATCCACCAATGACCCTCCACTTGCAGCATCTATCATTTGTCTATCCATGATACTCAATCCCTCATAAAAGTATTGAATGAGGAGATGCTCGTTTATTTGGTGATGAGGACATGAAGCACATAACTTTTTGAATCTTTCCCAATACTCGTGAAGACTTTCTCTTTCTTGTTGCCTTATCCCATAAATATCTTTGCGAATAGCAGCAACTCTAGATGCTGGAAAAAACTTTTCCAAAAATAATCTTTTCAGAGTCTCCCAAGTATTGATGGATCCTGGCGGAAGGCAGTATAACCAATTCTTAGCGGCATCTTGCAATGAGAATGGAAAAGCCTTAAGCTTGATATGTTCCTCTGTCACTGTTGTAGGTCTCATGGATGAACAAACAACATGAAATTCCTTCAAATGATGGTACGGGTCTTCTCCTGCTAATCCATGGAATTTGGGTAAAAGATGGATTAACCCAGACTTAAGCTCACATTCTCCATCTGGATATTGGATGCACATGTTTTGTGTAATTGCTGCATCCGGTGAAGCCAACTCTCTTATTGTTCTTTCTTCCATTCTATCTTCTTGAATTTCTGGTTCAGGTGATGGATCAGAAGATATGTTAATCACCGGAGGTGATTCTAGTGGTACACTTTCAGTGGTAGGTTCAGATGATGATGGTGCTCCTTCAGTAGAACACCTGAGATCAAGTCTCCTACGTGATTTACGCAAATTCCTTTCAAGTTCTGAATCAAGTTGATAGAATTGACCCGGATTGGCCCGAGTCATGCACTATGCAAGTCCACCTGAAAGTGTTTCCCTGTGTGTTTTTTTTTTCTTCCTATTCTTGTTTTGGAGAAAGATTTCAAGAAAGAAATGAGTTAAGATGTCGTTGGGTGTACTCCCAGGAAAGAGAGGTGCGTCACAATGGACAACTTAAATACCAAGTCTTTCCTAGACAGAGTTTTCCAAACTAGTCTCAAAAAATTTCTTAAAAGAAATTCTTAATCAAAACAAAAATAGAAATTTGCTTGGAATATATTAACAGAAAACTAGATACTACAAAATAACAAACTATATCAAACGTATATGCGTAAAATAAATAAAAAATAAAAAATAAAATAAAATAAATTAAAATAAAATAAAATAAAATAAATAAAAACAGAATCAAAATAAAAGAAATACTAACCGTATTCCCCGGCAACGGCGCCAAATTTGATATCGCTGTCGTTAGGCGATCAAATTACCACTACTTTAGCAACTTCAGTATTGCCAGTTTGTAGTGAAGAAAATAGTTAGGGTTAAGATAACCCTGAGTCGTCTCACAACGAATACGGAATTGATCTCAAATATTTGATTCTCAAAAATGCAATTTAAAACTAGCAACTATAAAAATAGGGGGGGTTTTGTTATGCAAAGAAAATGACACGGAAGATTGTAAACACAGTAATAGTAAATAGGTCAATTCCACTGCTTTTTCTAAATAAGATTCTTCATTGGTTATCTAGAGATTATTGTTAAATTAATTATTGTTGTTGATTTACAAATAAATCAATGTAAAGACTCAATTCATTTGTTGGCATCCTCACTTTTAATCAAAGTACAGTCTCAATTAAAAGTGAGAATTGTTAGATTGTCCATAGTAAATTCAATCAAAGTACAGTCTCAATTAATTTTACTATGCCTAATCATGTCTATTCCTTTGTTTCTTTACCAAATAGAAAACTTAATTAATCAAAGTAAAGTCTTGACTAATTTTAGTTAAAGTAATTACCTCTAATCAAATTAAAGTCTCAATTATTGGCAAAAACTTATTTAATCAAATGAAAGTCTCTAAACAAAATCAAAGTAAAGTCTCAATTTTATTTAAAAACCTCTTAACTCATATGATTAGCATGCAGGTAGATTTAAAATCATTATTTTCTATTCAATTTAGAAGCAAAGGACATAGATAAACAAAAACCACAACAATAATCAAAATAACAAAACATATAAATTCATCTAACCTCAGAATCCATTTAAGAAATTACAGTGGAATCAACCCTTAAAAGCTTAGCCCTCCATGGCTTTGATGGAATACATGATGATATGAAGGAAAGAAAATAAAAGAAAGAATGAGAGATGTGGTGGAGACGGTATCTGCCAAAACCAGAGAGTTCTAAGTGTCTAAGCTGTAAGCTCTAAATTTCAGTCGTGAATTGTGTCCCGCTTCTACTCCCTTAAGTCTCTTTATATAGGCTTCCACTGGACTTTGGGCTTTATCTGTCAGTTGCTAAAATCTTTTATTTTTATTTAATTAATTAGAAACTTAATTTCTGTCCAATTTCCAATTCTGCCCCTCTTATTTAAGCATTTTTACCAAATTGACCAGAATTTGACCAGAATTGACTGCTGACTTTGACTAGTTGACCAGAGTTGACCAGTTGACCAGTTTGACTGTCCTATTAGACGCTGACACGTGGCAGTGCAGATTCTATCTCCAGAATTAGGGTTTCACTCTCACACTCTTCTCCCTCCCTCGTGACGGCGGCTGCTCCGACGTGTGGCTGCTCCGGCGAGCTCGCGGTGGCTGCAGAACAGGTGGTGAACTGCGCGGTGGTCCAGCGAGCGGAGGTGTGGCAGTTCTGTTGCAGCGGCGTGGTGGTCGTGGTGGTGTGCTCGTCTCGCGCGTTGCAGAGGTGAGAAGATGGTGCCGCGATGATGGTGGCGCTGCGGGAGTTCAGTGGTGGCGTGAAGCTGCGCATGTTCATGGCTCGCGCAGATGCAGGTGTAGGCGCGGTGGAGATGGCGATGGTGGTGGCGCGCGGAGCTGTTGGACGCGAGAATGGAGAAGATGGTGGTGTGCTCGCGGTGGCTCGCGGTGGCTGCGGAAACGGAGCACGCGATTTGTGGTTGCAGGTTCGTGGTGGCTCTCTGCGGAGAAGATGACCGCGAGTGGCACCGCTGGATGGTTCGCGGTGGTGGCTGCGCGGAGCTTCTGCTGCTGTTGCGTTCTGCTCCGGCGAAGTGAAGGAAGATGGTGGCGCTGTCACGGTGCAGATTCCGACGAGGCGGCGGCGGCTGCCGTGGAGGGTGGAAGGAGAGGAGAAAATTAGGGTTAGGGTTTTGGGAGATGAAGATGATGACGTGGCAGAATCTGAGTGGTCAATTGGGTGAGTGGAGGATTATGACACGTGGCGGCTTATGGTTGGCTAATTTTAAAAGGTGAGGATTGCCACATGGCATGATCTTGTTGAGTGGAGTTTAAGTGGTAGGAGGGGTGCAACTTAGTGAAAACTGGGGGTGCAGAACATGCTTTTGTGGTCTACTTGAGGGAGGAGTGTGCAAATGAAAACTGGGGGTGCATTTAGCTCCTGATTTATTCTTTTTCAGAATTTCTTGATTTTGGACTTATTTTGTAACTTTGAATATTTAAAATCACACTATTAATTGACCAAAAATAAATTTCAGCTGCATTAACAAACGTTAGAATATCCAATAATATTTTATGCAACTAAAATCAATTTTTACGCCACTTTTACCAAACTTACTCAATAAATCCAATAATCACAAATCTTAATTAAATCAATCTTTAAGAACAGAAAAATCAATTAAATCCCCAAATTTAAATATTAAATGAGGGCAAAAATTTGAACTCATCATCCACCAATCTTTGGCTTACACCATTGTTGTCGTTTTTGTAAAGGAATCCAACTAAACATGGGTGGCTTTCGATTGAACACCTTGTTCTCTACTACCTTTTCCATAATCTTTTTCTTTACTTCCTTTTCTTTTTCTTCAATTTCCCTTCCTTCTACAGTTTATATTTATTCTTTTTCTATTCTTTCTTTTTCTATTTTTTCCTTCAACGTATGTTGATCCTTCTTGGCTTGTCTTGGTGTCATAAATTTCAACTTCATTTCATGTCCATCATGCCTCAAAAAAAGGGAACGTTCATCAAGATTGAGCGTTTTAAAATGAACCCATGCCCATCTCAAAAGAAGATGACAAGAGTTCTTCTTTGACACATTGTCTTGTACTGAATTTGATCCTTGCTTGATTCGGATGAAAGCTTGTTGGTAACTTGAGTTTCTCCACCAATCTTTGGCTTACAACATTGTTGTCGCTTTCGTAAACGAATGCAACTAAACATGGGTGGCTTTCGATTAAACACCTTGTTCTCTACTACCTTTTCCATAATCTTTTTCTTTACTTCCTTTTCTTTTTCTTCATTTTCCCTTCCTTCTACAGTTTATATTTATTCTTTTTCTATTCTTTCTTTTTCTATTTTCTCCTTCAACGTATGTTTATCCTTCTTGGCTTGTCTTGCTGTCATAACTTTCAACTTCATTTCATGTCCATCATGCCTCAAAAAAAGGGAACGTTCATCAAGATTGAGCGTTTTAAAATGAAACCATGCCCATCTCAAAAGAAGATGACAAGGGTTCAAGGGAGCAATATCACATAATACTTCTTTCACACATTGTCATGTACTCAATTTGATCTTTGCTTGATTCAGATGAAAGCTTGTTGCTAACTTGAGTTTCTCCACCAATCTTTGGCTTGCAACATTGTTGTCGCTTTCGTAAACGAATGCAACTAAACATGGGTGGCTTTCTATTAAACACCTTGTTCTCTACTACCTTTTCCATAATCTTTTTCTTTACTTCCTTTTCTTTTTCTTCAATTTCCCTTCCTTCTCCACTTTATATTTCTTCTTTTTCTATTCTTTCTTTTTCTATTTTCTCCTTCAACGTATGTTGATCCTTCTTGGCTTGTCTTGGTGCCATGAATTTCAAATTCATTTCATGTCCCTCATGCCTCAAATAAAGGGAACATTCATCAAGATTGAGCGTTTTAAAATGAAGCCATGCCCATCTCAAAAGAAGATGACAAGAGTTCTTCTTTCACACATTGTCTTGTATTGAATTTGATCCTTGCTTGATTCGGATGAAAGCTTGTTGGTAACTTGAGTTTCTCCACCAATCTTTGGCTTACAACATTGTTGTCGCTTTCGTAAACGAATGCAACTAAACATGGGTGGCTTTCGATTAAACACCTTGTTCTCTACTACCTTTTCCATAATCTTTTTCTTTACTTCCTTTTCTTTTTCTTCAATTTCCCTTCCTTCTGCACTTTGTATTTCTTCTTTTTCTATTCTTTATTTTTCTATTTTCTCCTTCAACGTATGTTGATCCTTCTTGGCTTGTCTTGGTGCCATGAATTTCAAATTCATTTCATATCCCTCATGCCTCAAATAAAGGGAACATTCGTCAAGATTGAGCGTTATAAAATGAAGCCATGCCCATCTCAAAAGAAGATGACAAGAGTTCTTCTTTCACACATTGTCCTGTATTGAATTTGATCCTTGCTTGATTCGGATGAAAGCTTGTTGGTAACTTGAGTCTCTCCACCAATCTTTGGCTTACAACATTGTTGTCGTTTTTGTAAAGGAATCCAACTAAACATGGGTGGCTTTCGATTGAACACCTTGTTCTCTACTACCTTTTCCATAATCTTTTTCTTTACTTCCTTTTCTTTTTCTTCAATTTCCCTTCCTTCTACAGTTTATATTTATTCTTTTTCTATTCTTTCTTTTTCTATTTTTTCCTTCAACGTATGTTGATCCTTCTTGGCTTGTCTTGGTGTCATAAATTTCAACTTCATTTCATGTCCATCATGCCTCAAAAAAAGGGAACGTTCATCAAGATTGAGCGTTTTAAAATGAACCCATGCCCATCTCAAAAGAAGATGACAAGAGTTCTTCTTTGACACATTGTCTTGTACTGAATTTGATCCTTGCTTGATTCGGATGAAAGCTTGTTGGTAACTTGAGTTTCTCCACCAATCTTTGGCTTACAACATTGTTGTCGCTTTCGTAAACGAATGCAACTAAACATGGGTGGCTTTCGATTAAACACCTTGTTCTCTACTACCTTTTCCATAATCTTTTTCTTTACTTCCTTTTCTTTTTCTTCATTTTCCCTTCCTTCTACAGTTTATATTTATTCTTTTTCTATTCTTTCTTTTTCTATTTTCTCCTTCAACGTATGTTGATCCTTCTTGGCTTGTCTTGCTGTCATAAATTTCAACTTCATTTCATGTCCATCATGCCTCAAATAAAGGGAACGTTCATCAAGATTGAGCATTGTAAAATGAACCCATGCCCATCTCTAAAGAAGATTACAAGAGTTCGTGGGAGGAATATCACATAATACTTCTTTCACACATTGTCCTGTACTGCATTTGATACTTGCTTGATTCGGATGAAAGCTTGTTGGTAACTTGAGTTTCTCCACCAATCTTTGGCTTACAACATTGTTGTCGCTTTCGTAAACGAATGCAACTAAACATGGGTGGCTTTCGATTAAACACCTTGTTCTCTACTACCTTTTCCATAATCTTTTTCTTTACTTCCTTTTCTTTTTCTTCAATATCCCTTCCTTCCGCACTTTATATTTCTTCTTTTTCTATTCTTTCTTTTTCTATTTTCTCCTTCAACGTATGTTGATCCTTCTTGGCTTGTCTTGGTGTCATAAATTTCGACTTCATTTCATGTCCATCATGCCTCAAATAAAGGGAACGTCCATCAAGATTGAGCGTTTTAAAATGAACCCATGCCCATCTCAAAAGAAGATGACAAGAGTTCGTGGGAGCAATATCACATAATACTTCTTTCACACATTGTCTTGTACTGAATTTGATCCTTGCTTGATTCGGATGAAAGCTTGTTGGTAACTTGAGTTTTTCCACCAATCTTTGGCTTACAACATTGTTGTCGCTTTCGTAAATGAATGCAACTAAACATGGGTGGCTTTCGATTAAACACCTTGTTCTCTACTACCTTTTCCATAATCTTTTTCTTTACTTCCTTTTCTTTTTCTTCAATTTCCCTTCCTTATGCAGTTTATTTTTCTTCTTTTTCTATTCTTTCTTTTTCTATTTTCTCCTTCGACGTATGTTGATCCTTCTTGGCTTGTCTTGGTGTCGTAAATTTCAACTTCATTTCATGTCCCTCATGCCTCAAATAAAGGGAACGTTCATCAAGATTGAGCGTTTTAAAATGAAGCCATGCCCATCTCAAAAGAAGATGACAAGAGTTCGTGGGAGCAATATCACATAATACTTCTTTCACACATTGTCCTGTACTGAATTTGATCCTTGCTTGATTCGGATGAAAGCTTGTTGGTAACTTGAGTTTTTCCACCAATCTTTGGCCTACAACATTGTTGTCGCTTTCGTAAATGAATGCAACTAAACATGGGTGGCTTTCGATTAAACACCTTGTTCTCTACTACCTTTTCCATAATCTTTTTCTTTACATCCTTTTCTTTTTCTTCAATTTCCCTTCCTTATGCAGTTTATTTTTCTTCTTTTTCTATTCTTTCTTTTTCTATTTTCTCCTTCAACGTATGTTGATCCTTCTTGGCATGTCTTGGTGTCGTAAATTTCAACTTCATTTCATGTCCCTCATGCCTCAAATAAAGGGAACGTTCATCAAGATTGAGCGTTTTAAAATCAACCCGTGCCCATCTCAAAAGAAGATGACAAGAGTTTGTGGGAGCAATATCACATAATACTTCTTTCACACATTATCCTGTACTGAATTTGATCCTTGCTTGATTAGGATGAAAGCTTGTTGGTAACTTGAGTTTCTCCACCAATCTTTGGCCTACAACATTGTTGTCGCTTTCGTAAATGAATGCAACTAAACATGGGTGGCTTTCGATTAAACACCTTGTTCTCTACTACCTTTTCCATAATCTTTTTCTTTACTTCCTTTTCTTTTTCTTCAATTTCCCTTCCTTCTGCAGTTTATTTTTCTTCTTTTTCTATTCTTTCTTTTTCTATTTTCTCCTTCAACGTGTGTTGATCCTTCTTGGCTTGTCTTGGTGTCATAAATTTCGACTTCATTTCATGTCCCTCATGCCTCAAATAAAGGGAACGTTCATCAAGATTGAGCATTGTAAAATGAACCCATGCTCATCTCAAAAGAAGATGACAAGAGTTCGTGGGAGGAATATCACATAATACTTCTTTCACACATTGTCCTGTACTGCATTTGATACTTGCTTGATTCGGATGAAAGCTTGTTGGTAACTTGAGTTTCTCCACCAATCTTTGGCTTACAACATTGTTGTCGCTTTCGTAAACGAATGCAACTAAACATGGGTGGCTTTCGATTAAACACCTTGTTCTCTACTACCTTTTCCATAATCTTTTTCTTTACTTCCTTTTCTTTTTCTTCAATTTCCCTTCCTTCTACAGTTTATTTTTCTTCTTTTTCTATTCTTTCTTTTTCTATTTTCTCCTTCAACGTATGTTGATCCTTCTTGGCTTGTCTTGGTGTCATAAATTTCGACTTCATTTCATGTCCCTCATGCCTCAAATAAAGGGAACGTTCATCAAGATTGAGCATTGTAAAATGAACCCATGCCCATCTCAAAAGAAGATGACAAGAGTTCGTGGGAGCAATATCACATAATACTTCTTTCACACATTGTCCTGTACTGAATTTGATCCTTGCTTGATTAGGATGAAAGCTTGTTGGTAACTTGAGTTTCTCCACCAATCTTTGGCCTACAACATTGTTGTCGCTTTCGTAAATGAATGCAACTAAACATGGGTGGCTTTCGATTAAACACCTTGTTCTCTACTACCTTTTCCATAATCTTTTTCTTTACATCCTTTTCTTTTTCTTCAATTTCCCTTCCTTATGCAGTTTATATTTCTTCTTTTTCTATTCTTTCTTTTTCTATTTTCTCCTTCAACGTATGTTGATCCTTCTTGGCTTGTCTTGGTGTCGTAAATTTCAACTTCATTTCATGTCCCTCATGCCTCAAATAAAGGGAACGTTCATCAAGATTGAGCGTTTTAAAATCAACCCATCCCCATCTCAAAAGAAGATGACAAGAGTTCTTCTTTCACACATTGTCTTGTACTGAATTTGATCCTTGCTTGATACGGATGAAAGCTTGTTGGTAACTTGAGTTTCTCCACCAATCTTTGGCTTACAACATTGTTGTCGCTTTCGTAAACGAATGCAACTAAACATGGGTGGCTTTCGATTAAACACCTTGTTCTCTACTACCTTTTCCATAATCTTTTTCTTTACTTCCTTTTCTTTTTCTTCAATTTCCCTTCCTTCTGCAGTTTATTTTTCTTCTTTTTCTATTCTTTCTTTTTCTATTTTCTCCTTCAACGTATGTTGATACTTCTTGGCCTGTCTTGGTGTCATAAATTTCGACTTCATTTCATGTCCCTCATGCCTCAAATAAAGGGAACGTTCATCAAGATTGAGCATTGTAAAATGAACCCATGCCCATCTCAAAAGAAGATGACAAGAGTTCGTGGGAGGAATATCACATAATACTTCTTTCACACATTGTCCTGTACTGAATTTGATCCTTGCTTGATTAGGATGAAAGCTTATTGGTAACTTGAGTTTCTCCACCAATCTTTGGCTTACAACATTGTTGTCCCTTTCGTAAATGAATGCAACTAAACATGGGTGGCTTTCGATTAAACACCTTGTTCTCTACTACCTTTTCCATAATCTTTTTCTTTACTTCCTTTTCTTTTTCTTCAATTTCCCTTCCTTCTGCAATTTATTTTTCTTCTTTTTCTATTCTCTCTTTTTCTATTTTCTCCTTCAACGTATGTTGATCCTTCTTGGCGTCTCTTTGTGTCATAAATTTCAACTTCATTTCATGTCCCTCATGCCTCAAATAAAGGGAACGTTCATCAAGATTGAGCATTGTAAAATGAAGCCATGCCCATCTCAAATGAAGATGACAAGGGTTCGTGGGAGCAATATCACATAATACTTCTGTCACACATTGTTATGTACTGAATTTGATCCTTGCTTGATTCGGATGAAAGCTTGTTGGTAACTTGAGTTTCTCCACCAATCTTTGGCTTACAACATTGTTGTCGCTTTGGTAAACGAATGCAACTAAACATGGGTGGCTTTCGATTAAACACCTTGTTCTCTACTTCCTTTTCCATAATCTTTTTCTTTACTTCCTTTTCTTTTTCTTCAATTTCCCTTCCTTCTACAATTTATATTTCTTCTTTTTCTATTCTTTCTTTTTCTATTTTCTCCTTCAACGTATGTTAATCCTTCTTGGCTTGTCCTGGTGTCATGAATTTCAAATTCATTTCATGTCCCTCATGCCTCAAATAAAGGGAACATTCATCAAGATTGACCGTTGTAAAATGAAGCCATACCCATCTCAAAAGAAGATGACAAGGGCTCGTGGGAGCAATATCACATAATACTTCTTTCACACATTGTCTTGTACTGAATTTGATCCTTACTTCATTAGGATGAAAGCTTGTTGGTAACTTGAATTTCTCCACCAATCTTTGGCTTACAACATTGTTGTCGCTTTCGTAAACAAATGCAACTAAACATGGGTGGCTTTCGATTAAACACCTTGTTCTCTACTACCTTTTCCATAATCTTTTTCTTTACTTCCTTTTCTTTTTCTTCAATTTCCCTTCCTTCTACAGTTTATATTTATTCTTTTTCTATTCTTTCTTTTTCTATTTTCTCCTTCAACGTATGTTGATCCTTCTTGGCTTGTCTTGGTGTCATAAATTTCAACTTCATTTCATGTCCATCATGCCTCAAATAAAGGGAACGTTCATCAAGATTGAGCATTGTAAAATGAAGCCATGCCCATCTCAAATGAAGATGACAAGGGTTCGTGGGAGCAATATCACATAATACTTCTGTCACACATTGTTATGTACTGAATTTGATCCTTGCTTGATTCGGATGAAAGCTTGTTGGTAACTTGAGTTTCTCCACCAATCTTTGGCTTACAACACTGTTGTCGCTTTGGTAAACGAATGCAACTAAACATGGGTGGCTTTCGATTAAACACCTTGTTCTCTACTACCTTTTCCATAATCTTTTTCTTTACTTCCTTTTCTTTTTCTTCAATTTCCCTTCCTTCTACAGTTTATATTTATTCTTTTTCTATTCTTTCTTTTTCTATTTTCTCCTTCAACGTATGTTGATCCTTTTTCGCTTGTCTTGGTGTCATAAATGTCAACTTCATTTCATGTCCATCAGGCCTCAAAAAAAGGGAACGTTCATCAAGATTGAGCGTTTTCAAATGAAGCCATGCCCATCTCAAAAGAAGATGACAAGAGTTCAAGGGAGCAATATCACATAATACTTCTTTCACACATTGTCATGTACTGAATTTGATCCTTGCTTGATTCGGATGAAAGCTTGTTGGTAACTTGAGTTTCTCCACCAATCTTTGGCTTACAACATTGTTGTCGCTTTTGTAAACGAATGCAACTAAACATGGGTGGCTTTCGATTAAACACCTTGTTCTCTACTACCTTTTCCATAATCTTTTTCTTTACTTCCTTTTCTTTTTCTTCAATTTCCCTTCCTTCTGCACTTTATATTTCTTCTTTTTCTATTCTTTCTTTTTCTATTTTCTCCTTCAACGTATGTTGATCCTTCTTGGCTTGTCTTGGTGCCATGAATTTCAAATTCATTTCATGTCCCTCATGCCTCAAACAAAGGGAACATTCATCAAGATTGAGAGTTTTAAAATGAAGTCATGCCCATCTCAAAAGAAGATGACAGGAGTTCTTCTTTCACACATTGTCTTCTACTGAATTTGATCCTTGCTTGATTCGGATGAAAGCTTGTTGGTAACTTGAGTTTCTCCACCAATCTTTGGCTTACAACATTGTTGTCGCTTTCGTAAACAAATGCAACTAAACATGGGTGGCTTTCGATTAAACACCTTGTTCTCTACTACCTTTTCCATAATCTTTTTCTTTACTTCCTTTTCTTTTTCTTCAATTTCCCTTCCTTCTACAGTTTATATTTATTCTTTTCCTATTCTTTCTTTTTCTATTTTCTCCTTCAACGTATGTTGATCCTTCTTGGCTTGTCTTGGTGTCATAAATTTCGACTTCATTTCATGTCCATCATGCCTCAAATAAAGGGAACGTCCATCAAGATTGAGCGTTTTAAAATGAACCCATGCCCATCTCAAAAGAAGATGACAAGAGTTCGTGGGAGCAATATCACATAATACTTCTTTCACACATTGTCCTGTACTGAATTTGATCCTTACTTGATTAGGATGAAAGCTTGTTGGTAACTTGAATTTCTCCACCAATCTTTGGCTTACAACATTGTTGTCCCTTTCGTAAATGAATGCAACTAAACATGGGTGGCTTTCGATTAAACACCTTGTTCTCTACTACCTTTTCCATAATCTTTTTCTTTACTTCCTTTTCTTTTTCTTCAATTTCCCTTCCTTCTGCAGTTTATTTTTCTTCTTTTTCTATTCTCTCTTTTTCTATTTTCTCCTTCAACGTATGTTGATCCTTCTTGGCGTCTCTTTGTGTCATAAATTTCAACTTCATTTCATGTCCCTCATGCCTCAAATAAAGGGAACGTTCATCAAGATTGAGCATTGTAAAATGAAGCCATGCCCATCTCAAATGAAGATGACAAGGGTTCGTGGGAGCAATATCACATAATACTTCTGTCACACATTGTTATGTACTGAATTTGATCCTTGCTTGATTCGGATGAAAGCTTGTTGGTAACTTGAGTTTCTCCACCAATCTTTGGCTTACAACATTGTTGTCGCTTTGGTAAACGAATGCAACTAAACATGGGTGGCTTTCGATTAAACACCTTGTTCTCTACTACCTTTTCCATAATCTTTTTCTTTACTTCCTTTTCATTTTCTACAATTTCCCTTCCTTCTACAATTTATATTTCTTATTTTTCTATTCTTTCTTTTTCTGTTTTCTCCTTCAACGTTTGTTGATCCTTCTTTGCTTGTCTTGGTGTCATGAATTACAAATTCATTTCATGTCCCTCATGCCTCAAATAAAGGGAACGTTCATCATGATTGAGCGTTGTAAAATGAAGCCATGCCCATCTCAAAAGAAGATGACAACGGCTCGTGGGAGAAATATCACATAATACTTCTATCACACATTGTCTTGTACTGAATTTGATCCTTGCTTGATTCGGACGAAAGCTTGTTGGTAATTTGAGTTTTTCACCAATCTTTCGCTTACAACATTGTTGTCACTTTCATAAACGAATGCAACTAAACATGGGTGGCCTTCGATTGAACACCTTGTTCTCTACTACCTTTTCCATAATCTTTTTCTTTACTTCCTTTTCTTTTTCTTCAATTTCCCTTCCTTCTGCAGTTTATTTTTCTTCTTGTTCTATTCTTTCTTTTTCTATTTTCTCCTTCAACGTATGTTGATGCTTCTTGGCTTGTCTTGGTGTCGTAAATTTCAACTTCATTTCATGTCCCTCAGGCCTCAAATAAAGGTAACGTTCATCAAGATTGAGCGATTTAAAATGAACCCATGCCCATCTCAAAAGAAGATGACAAGAGTTCGTGGGAGCAATATCACATAATACTTCTTTCACGCATTGTCCTATACTGAATTTGATCCTTGCTTGATTCGGATGAAAGCTTGTTGGTAACTTGAGTTTCTCCACCAATCTTTGGCTTACAACATTGTTGTCGGTTTCGTAAACGAATACAACTAAACATGGGTGGCCTTCGATTAAACACCTTATTTCTCTACTACCGTTTTCATCATCTTTTTCTTTACTTCCTTTTCATTTTCTTCAATTTCCCTTCCTTCTAAAGTTTTTATTTCTTCTTTTTCATTTCTTTCTTGTTCTATGTTCTCCTTCAGCCTATGTTGATCCTTATTAGCTTGTCTTGGTGTCATAAATTTAAATTTTATTTCATGTCCCTCATGCCTCAAATAAAGGGATTGTTCATCAAGATTGAGCGTTTTAAAATGAAGCCATGCCCATCTCAAAAGAAGATGACAAGAGTTCATGGGAGCAATATCACATAATACTTCTTTCACACATTGTCTTGTACTGAATTTGATCCTTGCTTGATTCGGATGAAAGCTTGTTGGTAACTTGAGTTTCTCCACCAATCTTTGGCTTACAACATTGTTGTCGCTTTCGTAAACGAATGCAACTAAACATGGGTGGCCTTCGATTAAACACCTTATTTCTCTACTACCGTTTCCATCATCTTTTTCTTTACTTCCTTTTCATTTTCTTCAATTTCCCTTCCTTCTACCGTTTTTATTTCTTCTTTTTCATTTCTTTCTTGTTCTATTTTCTCCTTCAGCCTATGTTGATCCTTATTAGCTTGTCTTGGTGTCATAAATTTAAACTTTATTTCATGTCCCTCATGCCTCAAACAAAAGGGATTGTTCATCAAGATTGAGCGTTTTAAAATGAAGCCATGCCCATCTCAAAAGAAGATGACAAGAGTTCATGGGAGCAATATCACATAATACTTCTTTCACACATTGTCCTGTACTGAATTTGATCCTTGCTTGATTCCGATGAAAGCTTGTTGGTAACTTGATTTTCTCCACCAATCTTTGGCTTACAACATTTTTGTCGCTTTCGTAAAACAATGCAACTAAACGTGGGTGGCCTTCGATTAAACACCTTATTTCTCTACTACCGTTTCCATCATCTTTTTCTTTACTTCCTTTTCATTTTCTTCAATTTCCCTTCCTTCTGCAGTTTATATTTCTTCTTTTTCTATTCTCTCTTTTTCAATTTGCTCCTTTAGCCTATGTTGATCTTTACTGGCTTATCTTGTTGTCGCAAATTTCAACTTCATTTCATGTCCCAATTGCCTCAAAAGAAGCGAACGTTCATCAAGATTGAGCGTTTTAAAATGAAGTCATGCCCATCTTAAAAGAAGATGACAAGAGTTCATGGGAGCAATATCACATAATACTTCTTTCAAACATTGTCCTGTACTGAATTTGATCCTTGCTTGATTCGGATGAAAGCTTGTTGGTAACTTGATTTTCTCCACCAATCTTTGGCTTACAACATTTTTGTCGCTTTCGTAAATGAATGCAACTAAACGTGGGTGGCCTTCGATTAAACACCTTATTTCTCTACTACCGTTTCCATCATCTTTTTCTTTACTTCCTTTTCGTTTTCTTCAATTTCCCTTCCTTCTGCAGTTTTTATTTCTTCTTTTTCTAATCTTTCTTGTTCTATTTTCTCCTTCAGCCTATGTTGATCCTTATTGGCTTGTCTTGGTGTCATAAATTTAAACTTTATTTCATGTCCCTCATGCCTCAAACAAAGGGAATGTTCATCAAGATTGAGCGTTTTAAAATGAAGTCATGCCCATCTCAAAAGAAGATTACCAGAGTTCGTGGGAGCGATATTACATAATACTTCTTTCACACATTGTCCTGTACTGAATTTGATCCTTGCTTGATTCAGAATAAAGCTTGTTGGTAACTGGAATTTCTCCACCAATCTTTAGCTTACAACATTGTTGTCGCTTTCGAAATCGAATGCAACTAAACATCGGTGGCCTTCGATTAAACACCTTGTTTCTCTGCTTCCTTTTTCATCATCTTTATCTTTTCTTCCTTTCTATTTTCTTCAATTTCCCTTCCTTCTGCAATTTATATTTATTCTTTTTCTCTTTTCTCCTTCAACCTATGTTGATCCTTATTAGCTTGTCTTGGTGTCATAAATTTAAACTTTATTTCATGTCCCTCATGCCTCAAATAAAGGGATTGTTCATCAAGATTGAGCGTTTTAAAATGAAGCCATGCCGATCTCAAAAGAAGATGACAAGAGTTCATGGGAGCAATATCACATAATACTTCTTTCACACATTGTCCTGTACTGAATTTGATCCTTGCTTGATTCCGATGAAAGCTTGTTGGTAACTTGATTTTCTCCACCAATCTTTGGCTTACAACATTTTTGTCGCTTTCGTAAAAGAATGCAACTAAACGTGGGTGGCCTTCGATTAAACACCTTATTTCTCTACTACCGTTTCCATCATCTTTTTCTTTACTTCCTTTTCATTTTCTTCAATTTCCCTTCCTTCTGCAGTTTATATTTCTTCTTTTTCTATTCTCTCTTTTTCAATTTTCTCCTTTAGCCTATGTTGATCTTTACTGGCTTATCTTGGTGTCGCAAATTTCAACTTCATTTCATGTCCCAATTGCCTCAAAAGAAGCGAATGTTCATCAAGATTGAGCGTTTTAAAATGAAGCCATGCCCATCTTAAAAGAAGATGACAAGTGTTCATGGGAGCAATATCACATAATACTTCTTTCAAACATTGTCCTGTACTGAATTTGATCCTTGCTTGATTCGGATGAAAGCTTGTTGGTAACTTGATTTTCTCCAACAATCTTTGGCTTACAACATTTTTGTCGCTTTCGTAAATGAATGCAACTAAACGTGGGTGGCCTTCGATTAAACACCTTATTTCTCTACTACCGTTTCCATCATCTTTTTCTTTACTTCCTTTTCGTTTTCTTCAATTTCCCTTCCTTCTGCAGTTTTTATTTCTTCTTTTTCTATTCTTTCTTGTTCTATTTTCTCCTTCAGCCTATGTTGATCCTTATTGGCTTGTCTTGGTGACATAAATTTAAACTTTATTTCATGTCCCTCATGCCTCAAACAAAGGGAATGTTCATCAAGATTGAGCGTTTTAAAATGAAGCCATGCCCATCTCAAAAGAAGATGACCAGAGTTCGTGGGAGCAATATCACATAATACTTCTTTCACACATTGTCCTGTACTGAATTTGATCCTTGCTTGATTCGGATGAAAGCTTATTGGTAACTGGAATTTCTCCACCAATCTTTAGTTTACAACATTGTTGTCGCTTTCGTAAACGAATGCAACTAAACATCGGTGGCCTTCGATTAAACACCTTGTCTCTCTACTTCCTTTTCCATCATCTTTATATTTTCTTCCTTTCTGTTTTCTTCAATTTCCCTTCCTTCTGCAATTTATATTTATTCTTTTTCTATTTTCTCCTTCAGCCGATGTTGATCCTTATTAGCTTGTCTTGGTGTCATAAATTTAAACTTTATTTCATGTCCCTCATGCCTCAAATAAAGGGATTGTTTATCAAGATTGAGCGTTTTAAAATGAAGCCATGCCCATCTCAAACGAAGATGACAAGAGTTCATGGGAGCAATATCACATAATACTTCTTTCACACATTGTCCTGTACTGAATTTGATCCTTGCTTGATTCGGATGAAAGCTTGTTGGTAACTGGAATTTCTCCACCAATCTTTGGCTTACAACATTGTTGTCACTTTCGTAAACGAATGCAACTAAACATGGGTGGCCTTCCATTAAACACCTTGTTTCTCTACTACCTTTTCCATCATCTTTTTCTTGATTTCCTTTTCTTTTTCTTCAATATCCCTTCCTTCTGCAGTTTATATTTCTTCTTTTTCTATTCTTTCTTTTTCTATTTTCTCCTTTAGCCTATGATGATCTTTACTGGCTTATCTTGGTGTCGCAAATTTCAACTTCATTTCATGTCCCAATTGCCTCAAAAGAAGGGAACATTCATCAAGATTGAGCATTTTAAAATGAAGCCATGCCCATCTTAAAAGAAGATGACAAGAGTTCATGGGAGTTATATCACATAATACTTCTTCCACACATTCTCCTGTACTGAATTTGATCCTTGCTTGATTCGGATGAAAGCTTGTTGGTAACTTGAGTTTCTCCACCAAGCTTTGGCTTACAACATTGTTGTCGCTTTCGTAAACGAATGCAACTAAACGTGGGTGGCCTTCGATTAAACACCTTATTTCTCTACTATCGTTTGCATCATCTTTTTCTTTGCTTCCTTTTCATTTTCTTCAATTTTCGTTCCTTCTGCAGATTTTATTTCTTCTTTTTCTATTCTTTCTTGTTCTATTTTCTCCTTCAGCCTATGTTGATCATTACTGCCTTGTCTTGGTGTCATATATTTCAACTTCATTTCATGTCCCTCATGCCTTAAATAAAGGAAGCGTTCATCAAGATTGAGCGTTTTAAAATGAAGCCATGCCCAACTCAAAAGAAGATGACAAGGGTTCGTGGGAGCAATATCACATAATACTTCTTTCACACATTGTCCTGTTCTGAACTTGATCCTTGCTTGATTCGGATGAAAGCTTGTTGGTAACTGCAATTTCTCCACCAATCTTTGGCTTACAACATTGTTGTCACTTTCGTAAACGAATCCAACTAAATATGGGTGGCGTTCGATTAAACACCTTGTTTCCGTATTACCTTTTCCATCATCTTTTTCTTTACATCCCTTTCTTTTTCATCAATTTCCCTTCCTTCTGCAGTTTATATTTCTTCTTTTTCTATTTTCTCCTTTAGCCTATGTTGATCCTTACTGGCTTGTCTTGGTGTCACAAATTTCAACTTCATTTCATGTCCCAATTGCCTCAAATAAAGGGAAAGTTCATCAATATTGAGCGTTTTAAAATGAAGCCGTGACCATCTCAAAAGAAGAAGACAAGAGTTCATGGGAGCAATATCACATAATACTTCTTTAACACATTGTCCTGTACTGGATTTGATCCTTGCTTGATTCGGATGAAAGCTTGTTGGTAACTGGAATTTCTCCACCAATCTTTGGCTTACAACATTGTTGTCACTTTCGTAAACGAATGCAACAAAACATGGGTGGCCTTCGATTAAACACCTTGTTTCACAACTTCCTTTTCCATTATCTTTTTCTTTACTTCCTTTTCTTTTTCTTCAATTTCCCTTCCTTCTGCAGTTTATATTTCTTCTTTTTCTATTTTCTCCTTGAGCCAATGTTGATCCTTACTGGCTCGTCTTGGTGTCACAAATTTCAACTTCATTTCATGTCTCAATTGCTTTAAATAAAGGGAACGTTCATCAAGATTGAGCGTTTTAAAATGAAGCCATGCCCATCTCAAAAGAAGATGACAAGAGTTCGTGGGAGCAATATCACATAATACTTCTTTCACCCGTTGTCCTGTACTGAATTTGATCCATGTTTGATTCGGATGAAAGCCTGGTGGTAACTAGAGTTTCTCAACCAATCTTTGGCTTATAACATTGTTGTCGCTTTCGTAAATGAATGCAACTAAACATGGGTGGCCTTCGATTAAACACCTTGTTTCTCTACTTCCTTTTCCATCATCTTTCTCTTTTCTTCCTTTTCGTTTTCTTCAATTTCCCTTCCTTCTGGAGTTTATATTTCTTCTTTTTCCATTTTCTTCTTCAGCCTATGTTGATCATTACTGCCTTGTCTTGGTGTTATAAAGTTCAACTTCATTTCATGTCCCTCATGCCTCAAATAAAGTGAACGTTCATTAAGATTGAGCGTTTTAGAATGAAGCCATGCCCATCTCAAAAGAAGATGACAAGAGTTCGTGGGAGCAATATCACATAATACTTCTTTCACACATTGTCCTGTACTGAATTTGATCCTTGGTTGATTTAGATGAAAGCTTGTTGGTAACTAGAAATTCTCCACCAATCTTTGGCTTACAACATTGTTGTCACTTTCGTAAACGAATGAAACTAAACATGGGTGGCCTTCGATTAAACAAATTGTTTCTCTACTACCTTTTCCATCATCTTTTTCTTTACTTCCTTTTCTTTTTCTTCAATTTCCCTTCCTTCTGCAGTTTATATTTCTTCTTTTTCTATTCTTTTTTTTTCTATTTTCTCCTTTAGCCTATGTTTATCCTTACTCGCTTGTTTTGGTGTCACAAATTTCAACTTCATTTCAAGTCCCAATTGCCTCAAATAAAGGGAACGTTCATCAAGATTGAGCGTTTTAAAATTAAGCCATGCCCATCTCAAAAGAAGATGACAAGAGTTCGTGGGAGCAATATCACATAATACTTCTTTCACATATTGTCCTGTACTGAATTTGATCCTTGGTTGATTCAGATGAAAGCTTGTTGGTAACTAGAAATTCTCCACCAATCTTTGGCTTACAACATTGTTGTCACTTTCGTAAACGAATGCAACTAAACATGTGTGGCCTTTGATTAAACAGATTGTTTCTCTACTACCTTTTCCATCATCTTTTTCTTTACTTCCTTTTCTTTTTCTTCAATTTCCCTTCCTTCTGCAGTTTATATTTCTTCTTTTTCTATTCTTTTTTTTTCTATTTTCTCCTTTAGCCTATGTTTATCCTTACTGGCTTGTTTTGGTGTCACAAATTTCAACTTCATTTCAAGTCCCAATTGCCTCAAATAAAGGGAACGTTCATCAAGATTGAGCGTTTTAAAATTAAGCCATGCCCATCTCAAAAGATGGTGACAAGAGTTTGTGGGAGCAATATCACATAATACTTCTTTCACCCATTGTCCTGTACTGAATTTGATCCTTGCTTGATTCGGATGAAAGCATATTGGTAACTTGAGTTTGTCCACCAATCTTTGGCTTACAACATTGTTGTCACTTTTGTAAACGAATCCAACTAAACGTGGGTGGCCTTCGATTAAACACCTTGTTTCTCTACTTTCTTTTCCATCATCTTTTTCTTTTCTTCCTTTTCGTTTTTGTTCAATATCCCTTCCTTCTGCAGTTTTTATTTCTTCTTTTTCTATTCTTTCTTGTTCTATTTTCTCCTTCAGCCTACGTTGATCCTTACTGGCTTGTCATGGTGTCATAAATTTAAACTTCATTTCATGTCCCTCCTGCCTCAAATATAGGGAATGTTCATCAAGATTTAGCGTTTTAAAATGAAGCCATGCCCATCTCAAAAGAAGATGACAAGAGTTTGTGGGAGCAATATCACATAATACTTCTTTCACCCATTGTCCTGTACTGAATTTGATCCTTGCTTGATTCGGATGAAAGCCTGGTGGTAACTAGAGTTTCTCCACCAATCTTTGGCTTATAACATTGTTGTCGCTTTCGTAAACGAATGCAACTAATCATGGGTGGCCTTCGATTAAACACCTTGTTTCTCTACTTCCTTTTCCATCATCTATATCTTTTCTTCCTTTTCGTTTTCTTCAATTTCCCTTCCTTCTGGAGTTTATATTTCTTCTTTTTCTATTTTCTCCTTCAGCCTATGTTGATCATTACTGCCTTGTCTTGGTGTTATAAAGTTCAACTTCATTTCATGTCCCTCATGCCTCAAATAAAGTGAACGTTCATTAAGATTGAGCGTTTTAGAATGAAGCCATGCCCATCTCAAAAGAAGATGACAAGAGTTCGTGGGAGCAATATCACATAATACTTCTTTCACACATTGTCCTGTACTGAATTTGATCCTTGGTTGATTCAGATGAAAGCTTGTTGGTAACTAGAAATTCTCCACCAATCTTTGGCTTACAACATTGTTGTCACTTTCGCAAACGAATGCAACTAAACATGGGCGGCCTTCCATTAAAAAGCTTGTTTCTCTACTACCTTTTCCATCATCTTTTTCTTTACTTCCTTTTCTTTTTCTTCAATTTCCCTTCCTTCTGCAGTTTATATTTCTTCTTTTTCTATTCTTTTTTTTTCTATTTTCTCCTTTAGCCTATGTTTATCCTTAGTGGCTTGTTTTGGTGTCACAAATTTCAACTTCATTTCAAGTCCCAATTGCCTCAAATAAAGGGAACGTTCATCAAGATTGAGCGTTTTAAAATTAAGCCATGCCCATCTCAAAAGAAGATGACAAGAGTTTGTGGGAGCAATATCACATAATACTTCTTTCACACATTGTCCTGTACTGAATTTGATCCTTGCTTGATTCGGATGAAAGCATATTGGTAACTTGAGTTTCTCCACCAATCTTTGGCTTACAACATTGTTGTCACTTTTGTAAACGAATCCAACTAAACGTGGGTGGCCTTCGATTAAACACCTTGTTTCTCTACTTTCTTTTCCATCATCTTTTTCTTTACTTCCTTTTCTTTTTCTTCAATTTCCCTTTGTTCTGCAGTTTATATTTGTTCTTTTTCTATTCTTTTTTTTTTCTATTTTCTCCTTTAGCCTATGTTTATCCTTACTGGCTTGTTTTGATGTCACAAATTTCAACTTCATTTCAAGTCCCAATTGCCTCAAATAAAGGGAACGTTTATCAAGATTTGGCGTTTTAAAATGAAGCCATGCCCATCTCAAAAGAAGATGACAAGAGTTTGTGGGAGCAATATCACATAATACTTCTTTCACCCATTGTCCTGTACTAAATGTGATCCTTGCTTGATTCGGATGAAAGCCTGGTGGTAACTAGAGTTTCCCCACCAATCTTTGGCTTATAACATTGTTGTTGCTTTCGTAAACGAATGCAACTAAACATGGGTGGCCTCCGATTAAACACCTTATTTCTCTACTTCATTTTCCATCATCTTTATCTTTTCTTCCTTTTTGTTTTCTTCAATTTCCCTTCCTTCTGGAGTTTATATTTCTTCTTTTTGTATTTTCTCCTTCAGCCTATGTTGATCATTACTGCCTTGTCTTGGTGTTATAAATTTCAACTTCATTTCATGTCCCTCATACCTCAAATAAAGTGAACGTTCATCAAGTTTGAACGTTCTAAAATGAAACCATGCCCATCAAAAAAGAAGATGACAAGAGTTTGTGGGAGCAATATCACATAATATTTCTTTTACACATTGTCATGGACTGAATTTGATCCTTGCTTGATTCGGAAGAAAGCTTGGTGGTAACTAGAGTGTCTCCACCAATCTTTGGCTTATAACATTGTTGTTGCTTTCGTAAACGAATGCAACTAAACATGGGTGGCCTCCGATTAAACACCTTATTTCTCTATTTCATTTTCCATCATCTTTATCTTTTCTTCCTTTTCGTTTTCTTCAATTTCCCTTCCTTCTGGAGTTTATATTTCTTCTTTTTGTATTTTCTCCTTCAGCCTATGTTGATCATTACTGCCTTGTCTTGGTGTTATAAATTTCAACTTCATTTCATGTCCCTCATACCTCAAATAAAGTGAACGTTCATCAAGTTTGAACATTCTAAAATGAAACCATGCCCATCAAAAAAGAAGATGACAAGAGTTTGTGGGAGCAATATCACATAATATTTCTTTCACACATTGTCATTGACTGAATTTGATCCTTGCTTGATTCGGAAGAAAGCTTGGTGGTAACTAGAGTTTCTCCACCAATCTTTGGCTTACAACATTGTTGTCGCTTTCGTAAACGAATGCAACTAAACATGGGTGACCTTCGATTAAACACCTTATATCTCTACTTCCTTTTCCACCATCTTTATCTTTTCTTCCTTTTCGTTTTCTTCAATTTCCCTTCCTTCTGCAATTTATATTTCTTCTTTTTCTATTTTCTCCTTCAGCCTATGTTGATCATTACTGCCTTGTCTTGGTGTCATAAATTTTAACTTCATTTCATGTCCTCTTGCCTCAAATAAAGGGAACGTTCAACAAGATTGAGCGTTTTAAAATGAAGCCACGCCCCTCTCAAAAGAAGATGACAAGAGTTCGTAGGAGCGATATCACATAATACTTCTTTCACACATTGTCCTGTACTGAATTTGATCCTTGATTGATTCGGATGAAAGCTTGATGTTAACTAGAATTTCTCCACCAATCTTTGGCTTACAACATTGTTGTCGCTTTCATAAACGAATGCAACTAAACATGGGTGGCCTTCTATTAAACACCTTGTTTCTCTACTTCCTTTTCCATCATCTTTATCTTTTCTTCCTTTTGGTTTTCTTCAATTTCCCTTCCTTATACAGTTTATATTTCTTCTTTTTCTATCTTTTCCTTCAGCCTATGTTTATCCTTACTGGCTTGTCTTGGTGTCATAAATTTCAACTTCATTTCATGTCCCTCATGCCTTAAATAAAGGGAACGTTCATCAAGATTGAGCGTTTTAAAATGAAGCCATGCCCATCTCAAAAGAAGATGACAAGAGTTTATGGGAGCAATATCACATAATACTTCTTTCACCCATTGTCCTGTACTGAATTTGGTCCTTGCTTGATTCGGATCAAAGCTTAGTGGTAACTAGAGTTTCTCCACCAATCCTTGGCTTACAAAATTGTTGTCGCTTTCGTAAACGAAAGAACCTAAACATGGGTGGCCTTCGATTAAACACCTTCTTTCTCTAGTTCCTTTTCCATCATCTTTATCTTTTCTTCCTTTTCGTTTTCTTCAATTTTCCTTCCTTCTGCAGTTTATATTTCTCCTTTTTCTATTTTCTCCTTCAGCCTATGTTGATCATTACTGCCTTGTCTTGGTGTCATAAATTTCAACTTCATTTCATATCCCTCATGCCTCAAATAAAGGGAACGTTCATCAAGATTGAGCATTATAAAATGAAGCCATGCCCATCTCAAAAGAAGATGACAAGAGTTCGTGGGAGCAATATCACATAATACTTATTTCACACATTGTCCTATTGATGAAGGATTATCTTGTTTCCTTTTAGAGTTATGAATATGGTGAAGTTGTTTAAGAAAGCTTTTTGAAAATTCCCACTGGACATTAAGATAGCATGCTATCTAGATGTGAAGGTTCATTTCTCAAGCTCATGAAAGGAAGAAGAGAGTTGGATTCAAGCTTAAACACACACAGCAATAACAACACTAAAGAGCAAAATGAAAGAAGAAACAATAAAAATGGAAAGCATAGAAGATGAAGAATGGAAGAAGCACGCCACTCATAGAGGGGGATCTAAGCCAACCAAGCCCTAGAGATGAGTGATGGTGCCGCCACTTGCAAGCAAGATAAGGCAAAGGTGAGTTCACTTCTAGGAAGGAGAGCTTCACGAAAATTGGTGGTTGAATGCACAAAGTTTATAACAAATTGATCAACCCTTTTACAAGACAAGGAGCACCCTTTAAATAGGAGTTCATGGGGGTCCTTTAGCAAATACAAAAACATGAAAAAGGATTAACTAGGAAACCCTAAACCTAATGTGAGAGTGAGTCTTGGCCAAGTGAAGGGAGATGATTGGTGAAGGCATTCCCATGAGGATTCTAGACCAAAAGAGGAAGGAGACCAAGTGACCTTCTAAGGCATAAACCACAAAGGCAAAAGGAGACAAGGTACATGTCTACTTTTGCTTTTGCTTTATGCTTTTTTTGCTTTCCTCTCTCTTCCACTTCATCCAAGTGCTCCAATCACCAAGTGCCACCTAGCCATGCTCTACTTTCTCTTAATTACCTACAAAACAAGACAAACAAGGATTAGCATGTTGGTTTAAGTTAATCTAATCTTGGTCAAAGGTCAACTTTGGATCAAAGTCAACAAGTCAACTAAAATAAATCAACTAGAAACCAACTTAAGGAATTCAAACTAAAGTAATGCAAAACAAAGATAAAGGTGATGGAATAGAAGACTCCCCTCTAGACATGCTTCTAGTGATCCTTCTTGAGGGAGCTTCTAAGGAGGTGGTCACGCCTTCATCATCCTCCCCTTCTTTGAGAGAATTCAACCACGAATTCTTAAACTCTACATCAAAAGGAGAAAGGTCACAAACATTAAATGAGTTACTTATGTTGTAGCTTGGGGGTAAGTCTAACTCATAAGCATTGTTGTTAATTCTCCTAATGACTTGAAAGGGGCCATCCCCTCTAGGGAGGAGCTTAGACTTCCTTTGAGTAGGGAATCTCTCCTTTCTCAAGTGAAGCCAAACCCAATCTCCCTCTTGGAAGATGACTTCCTTTCTTCCCTTATTACCATCCTCTTATTGTTTCTTAACTCTCCTCTCAATGGTTTCCTTGACTTGTGAATGCAAGTCTTGGATGTACTTGGCTTTGGCCTCACCATCTTGGCAAGTCCATGCCTCATGAGTGGGTAGGGGAAGGACGTCTAAGGGAGTTAGGGGATTGAGCCCATACACAACCTCAAAAGGGGAATGAGAAGTGGTGGAATGCACAACCCTATTGTAGGCAAACTCTATGTGGGGAAGAAGTTCCTCCCACTCTGTAATGTTTTGCACTATCATACATCTTAGCATTTGTCCTAGGGTTCTATTAACCACCTCGGTTTGGCCATCACTTTGGGGATGGCAAGTGGTGGAGAAAAGAAGCTTGGTGCCAAGTTTACCCCACAAGGTTCTCCAAAAATGACTTAGGAACTTGGAGTCTCTATCACTTACAATGGACCTAGGTAGGTCATGTAGTCTTACCACTTCCTTGAAAAAAAGATTTGCAATATAAGTTGCATCATCAATCTTATGGAAAGGAATGAAATGGGCCATCTTAGAGAACCTATCCACCACTACAAAAATGGAATCCCTACCTTTTTTGGTCCTTGGGAGGCCTAAGACAAAATCCATAGATATGTCAACCCAAGGCTTGGAAATGATAGGCAAGGGAGTGTAAAGACCATGGGGTTGGAATCTAGACTTGGCTTTCATGCATGCTATGCAACTTTTGCAATGCCTATCTACATGCTTCCTCATGTGAGGCCAATAGAAGTGTTCTTTCAAGACTTCCAAAGTCTTGTTTGGCCCAAAATGCCCCATTAATCCTCCCTCATGTGCCTCTCTAATGAGTAAGGCTCTTAAGGAACCTTGGGGAATGCAAAGTCTTTTACCTTTGAAAAGATATTGATTGAGAAGGTAAAAGTCTTTGTAAGCCCCTTGGTGGCACTCACTAAGAATGGAGGAGAAATCAACATCCCTTGGATACAATTCCTTAACATGATCAAAACTAAGAAATTTAGTTTCAAGAATTGAAATGAGGGAATGCCTTCTTGAAAGTGCATCCGCCACAATGTTAGCCTTTCCTTGCTTATGTTTGATCACATATGGGAATTGTTCTAAGAACTCTACCCACCTAGCATGTCTCTTGTTTAACTTGCCTTGGCTTTTCAAAAATTTGAGTGACTCATGGTCACTATGTATCACAAACTCCTTTGAAAGAAGATAGTGTTGCCAAGTTTGCAAAGTTCTCACAAGAGCATAAAGCTCTTTGTCATAGGTGGAGTAGTTGATGTGACTCCCCTTGAGTTTCTCACTAAAATAGGCTATGGGGTGCCCTTCTTGGAGAAGCACGGCCCCAATGCCTACATTGGATGCATCACACTCAATTTCAAAAGTTTTGGAGAAGTTAGGGAGGGCTAAGAGTGGTGCATTGATCAATTTTTGTTTTAAAGTTTCAAAAGCCTTTTCTTGATCTTTGCCCCACTTATAAGCCACACCTTTCTTGACCAATTCATTGAGAGGGGCGGCTATGGTGCTAAAGTTTGGCACAAACCTCCTATAGAAACTAGCTAACCCATGGAAAGACCTAAGCTCACTTACATTCTTTGGGGGAGGCCAATCCTTGATGGCCATCACTTTTTCTTGGTCCACATGGACCCCATGTTGATTTATTTTGAAACCTAGGAAGATCACATGATCCATCCCAAACACACATTTATCCATGTTGGCATAAAAGGATGCCTTCCTTAAGGTTTCTAACACACTGCTTAAATGATGCAAGTGGTCATCTTGAGACATACTATAAAGGAGAATGTCATCAAAGTATACCACAACAAACTTCCCTAAGAACTCTTTAAGAACATGGTGCATGAGTCTCATGAATGTACTAGGTGCATTGGTCAAGCCAAAAGGCATGACTAACCACTCATATAATCCAAACTTAGTCTTGAAAGAGGTTTTCCATTCATCACCTTCTTTGATTCTAATTTGATTGTACCCACTCTTCAAGTCTATTTTGGAAAATATGGTTGCACCATGTAACTCATCAATCAAATCATCTAATCTAGGAATAGGATGCCTATACTTGATGGTTATGTTGTTGATAGCCCTACAATCTATGCACATTCTCCATGTTCCATCCTTTTTGGGGACAAGAATCACTAGCATTGCACAAGGACTCATGCTATGTTGCACCCACCCCTTTTCTAACAACTCATTCACTTGTTTTTGAATTTCCTTAGCCTCCTCGGGACTAGTCCTATAGGCTGGCCTATTAGGCAAAGATGAGCCTTGTATGAAATCAATTTGGTGTTCTATACCTCTTAGGGGTGGGAGACCCTTTGGAGGTTCTTGAAAAACATCTTTGAACTCATCTAAGACTAATGACAAGTCTAAGGGACATCTAGAGTGAGGGTTTTGGAAGGAGGGGGAAGATTCACTAGGATAAGCTAGGAAGATGGGTTTTTGGGCAAGCATTACCTTCTTCACCCCTTTGAGGTGACAATGCTCTTATTGGACTCATTTCCATGCCCTTGCGCCTTCTTTTGCACCTTCTCTTCTTTTCTTTTCTTTATCATTTGCAATTGGTCCTCATTGACTTCTCTTGGTGAAAGAGGTAGTAATGTGATCTTTTTGCCTTGGAAGCTAAATGTAGATTTGTTGGCATGGCCATCATGAAAAGCTTTCCTATCAAATTGCCATGGCCTTCCTAATAAAATGTGGGTTGCTTCCATGGGCACTAAGTCACAAAATACCCCATCTTTGTAGTTTCCAATGGAGAAGTTAATAAGGACTTGTTTGTCCACTTTAATCTCACCTTCCTCACTAAGCCAAGAAAGCTTATAGGGCTTGGCATGAGGGATGGTTTTCAAGCCAAGCTTGTCCACAACCCTTGTGCTAGCCACATTAACACAACTTCCACTATCAATTATGAGGGAGCAAGTTTTGTTGTTGATTTGGCACCTTGAGTGAAAAATATTTTCTCTTTGGTTTTCAAATTCTTTAGGCACTTAGCCTAGCATGCGCCTAACCACCAACAAACCTCCTTCATTAGGTTTGATTTCATCCTCACTTGAAGATTGGGAAGAAGTGTGGGAGGAAGAACTTTTAGGGGAGGGGGGAGAAGAATGTTCACTTTCAACCTCTCCTTTAGGGTTCAAGATCATGTTCCTCTTTGTTGGGCAATTTGAAGCAATGTGACCATAGCCCAAACACTTAAAACATTTGATGGAACTAGTTCTTGAACTTTGAGAAGAGTTTGCACTTTCAAGGGAGGTTCTAGACGAATTAGTCCTAGGTGGGTGGTCTTTTGAAGGTGGTTTCTCATCCTTTCTTTCTTTTCCTTTCCATGTTCTAGAGTAGTATTCATTGTATGAAGTATTCCTCTTGGCCTCTTGTTTCTTTTTCAATTGACTTTCAACTTTTAAGGCCAAGTGTAAAATTTTGTCAAGAGTGGAATACTCATACAACTCAACTACATCTTGAACTTCTCTTCTAAGTCCACTCACAAATCTAGCTACCTTTTCTTCTTCACTTTCAAATTGGAGTCCTACTTTAAGAAGCATGGACTCCATCATTTTAAAATATTCATTCACACACATATACCCTTGTTGAAGCCTTTAGAGCTTCAAAAGAGTCTCCCTCCTATAGTAGGAAGGAACAAATCTAGCGCGCATCAAAGTTTTAATGTCCATCCAAGAGGCCGCGGGTGGCTCTTTGTTAATTTTGTCCATACACAATTGATGCCACCATGTCATGGCATAATCTTCAAATTCTAAAACTACTAAATCTACTTGTTCTTGATCACTAACTAAATGAATATTGAAGATTTGGTCCACTTTTTGCTCCCACTCTATGTAGAGGTTTGGATCATTCTCCCCCTTGAACTTTGGAATCTTGATTGGTGGAGGTTGTCTTTGTGGGAGTTGATTGCGCCTTCCACCACCATCATAGTCGTGTCTTCTTCTTCTTCCACCATGGCTAGAGTCTTTGGAAGAGGACCTCCTCCTTCTCCTCTCATCTTCCCTAAGCTCAAGTCTTTGGATGTGCTCTCGTAGGAAGATCTCACTTTGCCTCCTATCCGCCCTTAATTGGTCAAAAGTTTCTCTCCTACTCACTTCCATCTCACGTAAGTTGTTGGCAAGGGTCATTTGTCCACTTTCTTGGGCCATAGGAGTCACCATGGGAGGGGAATAAGGTGAGGCCGACTCCTCCTCTTCTTCTACCTCCAAGATTGGATCCATATTCATGTTCCTACACCAAAAACTCACCAAAAACCGAGACAAGGAAGAGGTTAGCTAACAAATAATTCCAAACCCGAGACCAAGTGTGGTCTTCTCAAGCACCCAAGTGTTTTTGATCACACTCCCAAAGGACACAAGCAAGGCTAGCACTCAAAAAGCTTCCAAACAAGTGAAAACACCTTTAAAGAGATGAAAACCTTTTCAAAGCTCAAACAAGTGGCTCGGGCACAACACTCTAGGATGACAAGGAAAAGAAAACTACTAAGACAAAACAAAGATTACCTAAAGACAAGCAAGCAAAGCTAAAAAAAAAACAAGAAAGTTTAACTTCTAAGGAAACTTGTTTTTAAAGACAAAACTTGAACAAGACTTAAACATTGAAAAACACTTTTAAGCACTCTATGGAAAGCATTTGAACAAGCCAAGATTATACCTCAAATTATGCATACACCATGAAAGATAATAACCAAGTCAAAGCATGGAACTAATTTGCCAATATCACCCAAAATCCAAGTATAAATTTTGGTAGCATAACACCTAGTAAAAATGGCCAAATGGATTCACCAAGCATTGTAAAAGCTCTCGGCCAAACTATTTTTTCAAAAACGCACACGTTGCTGCCAGCACTATTTTTATGTGGACCATTCAAATATAGCTACACAAGACAAGGTTAGAACATGAAAACACCATATTCAAGGACAACAAAGCTCTAGATACCAAATGATGAAGGATTATCTTGTTTCCTTTTAGAGTTATGAATATGGTGAAGTTGTTTAAGAAAGCTTTTTGAAAATTCCCACTGGACATTAAGATAGCATGTTATCTAGATGTAAAGGTTCATTTCTCAAGCTCATGAAAGTAAGAAGAGAGTTGGATTCAAGCTTAAACACACACAGCAATACCAACACTAAAGAGCAAAATGAAAGAAGAAACAATAAAAATGGAAAGCATAGAAGATGAAGAATGGAAGAAACACGTCACTCATAGGGGGGATCTAAGCCAACCAAGCCCTAGATATGAGTGATGGTGCCGCCACTTGCAAGCAAGATAAGGCAAAGGTGAGTTCACTTCTAGGAAGGAGAGCTCACAAAAATTGGTGGTTGAATGCACAAAGTTTATAACAAAATGATCAACCCTTTTACAAGACAAGGAGCACCCTTTAAATAGGAGTTCATAGGGGTCCTTTAGCAAATACAAAAACATGAAAAAGGATTAACTAGCAAACCCTAAACCTAATGTGAGAGTGAGTCTTGGCCAATTGAAGGGAGAAGATTGGTGGAGGCATTCCCATGAGGATTCTAGGCCAAAAGAGGAAGGAGACCAAGTGACCTTCTAAGGCATAAACCACAAAGGCAAAAGGAGACAAGGTACATGTCTACTTTTGCTTTTGCTTTATGCTTTTTTTTTGCTTTCCTCTCTCTTCCACTTCATCCAAGTGCTCCAATCACCAAGTGCCACCTAGCCATGCTCTACTTTCTCTTAATTACCTACAAAACAAGACAAACAAGGATTAGCATGTTGGTTTAAGTTAATCTAATCTTGGTCAAAGGTCAACTTTGGATCAAAGTCAACAAGTCAACCAAAATAAATCAACTAGAAACCAACTTAGGGAATTCAAACTAAAGTAATGCAAAACAAAGATAAAGGTGATGGAATAGAAGACTCCCCTCTAGACATGCTTCTAGTGATCCTTCTTGAGGGAGCTTCTAAGGAGGTGGTCACACCTTCATCACCTGTACTGAATTTGATCCTTGCTTGATTCGGATGAAAGCTTGTTGTCACTTTCGTAAACGAATGCAACTAAACATGGGTGGCCTTCGAATAAGCACCTTCTTTCTCTACTTTCTTTTCCATCATCTTTATCTTTTCTTCCTTTTCGTTTTCTTCAATTTCCCTTCCTTCTGCAGTTTATATTTCTTCTTTTTCTATTTTCTCCTTTATCCTATGTTGATCCTTACTGGCTTTTCTTGGTGTCATAAATTTCAAATTCATTTCATGTCCCAATTGCCTCAAATAAAAGGAATGTTCATCAAGATTGAGCGTTTAAAAATGAAGCCATGCCCATCCCAAAAGTAGATGACAAGAGTTCATGGTAGCAATATCACATAATACTTCTTTCACACGTTGTCATGTACTAAATTTGATCCTTGCTTGATTCGGATGAAAGCTTGTTGGTAACTTGAGTTTCTCCACCAATCTTTAGCTTACAACATTGTTGTCGCTTTCGTAAACGAATGCAACTAAACATGGGTGGCCTTCGATTAAACACCTGGTTTCTCTACTACCTTTTCCATCACGTTTTTCTTTACTTCCTTTTCGTTTTCTTCAATTTCCCTTCCTTCTGCAGTTTTTATTTCTTGTTTTTCTATTCTTTCTTGTTCTATTTTCTCCTTTAGCCTATGTTGATCCTTACTGGCTTGTCCTGGTATCCTAAATTTCAACTTCATTTCATGTCCCTCATGCCTCAAATAAAGGGAACGTTCATCAAGATTGAGCGTTTTAAAATGAAGCCATGCCCATCTCAAAAGAAGATGACAAGAGTTTGTGGGAGCAATATCACACAATACTTCTTTCACCCATTGCCCTGTACTGAATTTGATCCTTGCTTGATTCGGATGAAAGCTTGTTGGTAAATAGAGTTTCTCCACCAATCTTTGGCTTACAACATTGTTGTCGCTTTCGTTAACGAACGCAACTAAACATGGGTGGCCTTCGATTAAACACCTTGTTTCTCTACTTCCTTTTCCATCATCTTTATCTTTTCTTCCTTTTCGTTTTCTTCAATTTCCCTTCCTTCTGCAGTTTATATTTCTTCTTTTTCTATTTTCTCCTTCAGTCTATGTTGATCATTACTGGCTTGGCTTGGTGTCATAAATTTCAACTTCATTTCATGTCCCTCATGCCTCAAATAAAGGGAATGTCCATCAAGATTGAGCGTTTTAAAATGAAGTCATGCCCATCTCAAAAGAAGATGACAAGAGTTTGTGGGAGCAATATCACATAATACTTCTTTCACACATTGTCTTGTACTGAATTTGATCCTTGCTTCATTCAGATTAAAGCTTGTTGGTAACTTGAGTTTCTTCACCAAACTTTGGATTAGAACATTATTGTCGCTATCGTAAACAAATGCGACTAAACATGGGTGGCCTTCGATTAAACACCTTGGTTCTCTACTACCGTTTCAATCATCTTTCTCTTTACTTCCTTTTCATTTTCTTCAATTTCCCTTCCTTCTGCAGTTTGTATTTCTTCTTTTTCCATTTTCTCCTTGAGCCTATGTTAATCCTTACTGGCTTGTCTTGGTGTCACAAATTTCAACTTCATTTCATGTCCCAATTGCCTCAAATAAAGGGAACGTTCATCAAGATTGAGCGTTTTAAAATGAAGCCATGCCCATCTCAAAAGAAGATGACAAGAGTTTGTGGGAGCAATATGACACAATACTTCTTTCACCCATTGCCCTGTACTGAATTTGATCCTTGCTTGATTCGGATGAAAGCTTGTTGGTAAATAGAGTTTCTCCACCAATCTTTGGCTTACAACATTGTTGTCGCTTTCGTTAACGAATGCAACTAAACATGGGTGGCCTTCGATTAAACACCTTGTTTCTCTACTTCCTTTTCCATCATCTTTATCTTTTCTTCCTTTTCGTTTTCTTCAATTTCCCTTCCTTCTGCAGTTTATATTTCTTTTTCCATTTTCTCCTTCAGCGTATGTTGATCCTTACGAGCTTCTGATGGTGTCATAAATTTCAACTTCATTTCATGTCCCAATTTCCTCAAATAAAGGGAACATTCATCAAGATTGAGCGTTTTAAAAGGAAGCCATGCCCATCTCAAAAGATGATGACAAGAGTTCATGGGAGAAATATCACATAATACTTCTTTCACACATTGTCTTGTACTGAATTTGATCCTTGCTTCATTCAGATTAAAGCTTGTTGGTAACTTGAGTTTCTTCACCAATCTTTGGATTAGAACATTATTGTCGCCTTCGTAAACAAATGCGACTAAACATGGGTGGCCTTCGATTAAACACCTTGGTTCTCTACTACCGTTTCAATCATCTTTCTCTTTACTTCCTTTTCATTTTCTTCAATTTCCCTTCCTTCTGCAGTTTATATTTCTTCTTTTTCTATTTTCTCCTTGAGCCTATGTTAATCCTTACTGGCTTGTCTTGGTGTCACAAATTTCAACTTCATTTCATGTCCCAATTGCCTCAAATAAAGGGAACGTTCATCAAGATTGAGCGTTTTAAAATGAAGCCATGCCCATCTCAAAAGAAGATGACAAGAGTTTGTGCGAGCAATATCACACAATACTTCTTTCACCCATTGCCCTGTACTGAATTTGATCCTTGCTTGATTCGGATGAAAGCTTATTGGTAAATAGAGTTTCTCCACCAATCTTTGGCTTACAACATTGTTGTCGCTTTCGTTAACGAATGCAACTAAACATGGGTGGCCTTCGATTAAACACCTTATTTCTCTACTTCCTTTTCCATCATCTTTATCTTTTCTTCCTTTTCGTTTTCTTCAATTTCCCTTCCTTCTGCAGTTTATATTTCTTCTTTTTCTATTTTCTCCTTCAGCGTATGTTGATCCTTACGAGCTTCTGATGGTGTCATAAATTTCAACTTCATTTCATGTCCCAACTTCCTCAAATAAAGGGAACATTCATCAAGATTGAGCGTTTTAAAAGGAAGCCATGCCCATCTCAAAAGATGATGACAAGAGTTCATGGGAGAAACATCACATAATACTTCTTCCACACATTGTCTTGTACTGAATTTGATCCTTGCTTTATTCAGATTAAAGCTTGTTGGTAACTTGAGTTTCTTCACCAATCTTTGGAATAGAACATTGTTGTCGCTTTCGTAAACAAATGCGACTAAACATGGGTGGCCTTCGATTAAACACCTTGGTTCTCTACTACCGTTTCAATCATCTTTCTCTTTACTTGCTTTTCATTTTCTTCAATTTCCCTTCCTTCTGCAGTTTATATTTCTTCTTTTTCTATTTTCTCCTTGAGCCTATGTTAATCCTTACTGGCTTGTCTTGGTGTCACAAATTTCAACTTCATTTCATGTCCCAATTGCCTCAAATAAAGGGAACGTTCATCAAGATTGAGCGTTTTAAAATGAAGCCATGCCCATCTCAAAAGAAGATGACAAGAGTTTGTGGAAGCAATAAGACACAATACTTCTTTCACCCATTGCCCTGTACTGAATTTGATCCTTGCTTGATTCGGATGAAAGCTTATTGGTAAATAGAGTTTCTCCACCAATCTTTGGCTTACAACATTGTTGTCGCTTTCGTTAACGAATGCAACTAAACATGGGTGGCCTTCGATTAAACACCTTGTTTCTCTACTTCCTTTTCCATCATCTTTATCTTTTCTTCCTTTTCGTTTTCTTCAATTTCCCTTCCTTCTGCAGTTTATATTTCTTCTTTTTCTATTTTCTCCTTCAGCGTATGTTGATCCTTACGAGCTTCTGATGGTGTCATAAATTTCAACTTCATTTCATGTCCCAATTTCCTCAAATAAAGGGAACATTCATCAAGATTGAGCGTTTTAAAAGGAAGCCATGCCCATCTCAAAAGATGATGACAAGAGTTCATGGGAGAAATATCACATAATACTTCTTCCACACATTGTCTTGTACTGAATTTGATCCTTGCTTTATTCAGATTAAAGCTTGTTGGTAACTTGAGTTTCTTCACCAATCTTTGGATTAGAACATTGTTGTCGCTTTCGTAAACAAATGCGACTAAACATGGGTGGCCTTCGATTAAACACCTTGGTTCTCTACTACCGTTTCAATCATCTTTCTCTTTACTTCCTTTTCATTTTCTTCAATTTCCCTTCCTTCTGCAGTTTATATTTCTTCTTTTTCTATTTTCTCCTTGAGCCTATGTTAATCCTTACTGGCTTGTCTTGGTGTCACAAATTTCAAATTCATTTCATATCCCAATTGCCTCAAATAAAGGGAACGTTCATCAAGATTGAGCGTTTTAAAATGAAGCCATGCCCATCTCAAAAGAAGATGACAAGAGTTTGTGGGAGCAATATCACACAATACTTCTTTCACCCATTGCCTGTACTGAATTTGATCCTTGCTTGATTCGGATGAAAGCTTGTTGGTAAATAGAGTTTCTCCACCAATCTTTGGCTTACAACATTGTTGTCGCTTTCGTTAACGAATGCAACTAAACATGGGTGGCCTTCGATTAAACACCTTGTTTCTCTACTTCCTTTTCCATCATCTTTATCTTTTCTTCCTTTTTGTTTTCTTCAATTTCTCTTGCTTCTGCAGTTTATATTTCTTCTTTTTCTATTTTCTCCTTCAGCGTATGTTGATCCTTACGAGCTTCTGATGGTGTCATAAATTTCAACTTCATTTCATGTCCCAATTTCCTCAAATAAAGGGAACGTTCATCAAGATTTAGCGTTTTAAAAGGAAGCCATGCCCATCTCAAAAGATGATGACAAGAGTTCATGGGAGAAATATCACATAATACTTCTTTCACACATTGTCTTGTACTGAATTTGATCCTTGCTTTATTCAGATTAAAGCTTGTTGGTAACTTGAGTTTCTTCACCAATCTTTGGATTAGAACATTGTTGTCGCTTTCGTAAATGAATGCAACTAAACATGGGTGGCCTTCGATTAAACACCTTGGTTCTCTGCTACCGTTTCAATCATCTTTCTCTTTACTTCCTTTTCATTTTCTTCAATTTCCCTTCCTTCTACAGTTTTTATTTCCTCTTTTACTATTCTTTCTTGTTCTATTTTCTCCTTCAGCCTACGTTGATCCTTATTGACTTGTCTTGGTGTCATAAATTTAAACTTTATTTCATGTCCCTCATGCCTCAAATAAAGGGAATGTTCATCAAGATTGAGCATTTTAAAATGAAGCCATGACCATCTCAAAAGAAGATGACAATAGTTTGTGGGAGCAATATCACATAATACTTCTTTCACCCATTGTCCTGTACTGAATTTGATCATTGCTTTATTCAGATTAAAGCTTGTTGGTAACTGGAATTTCTGCACCAATCTTTGGCTTACAACATTGTTGTCGCTTTCGTAAACGAATGCAACTAAACATGGGTGCCCTTCGATTAAACACCTTGTTTCTCTACTACCTATTCCATCATCTTTTTCTTTACTTCCTTTCCTTTTTCTTCAATTTTGATGAAGGATTGGCACCAACCAAGGATGGAGGCACATGCTTAAGAAGACTAAGCATGTTTAGAAAGGAAGTTCACTAATCCTTCATCCCTTTCATTTATGTTTGTTATTTTTGATTCCCTAAGTTGACTTAGTTGAATCAACTTTAGTTGACTTGTTGACCTTTGACTAAGTTTGACTTGTTGACTATAGTTGACTTGACTTAAGTCAACATGCTAATATATGTTTATTTGCTTTGTAGGTTAATTAGGAGTAAGAAAGCAATGCTAGGTTGAACATTTTGTAGTAAAAACACTCTTGGGTCTCAACCATTTGTGAGAGTTTCCTCCCTAGGGAGTGAATACTTTTAAGCCTTATCTTGCATAGCAAGTGGCGGCACACATCCACTCATCTTCAAGGTTGCCATGGCTTCTAGCCTAACCTTGTAGTGGCGTGCTTCTCACATTTTTACCATTTCTTCCCTTTCCATTTTATGTTTTCTTCTTCCTTTAATTGTTCTTGGTTTTCTATGATTTATGTGCTTTCCATTTCCTTTTCATTTTGAATCAATCCATCATCTTCTTCTTTTGAGCTTTGTGAAAGGAACCTTCACATCTAGATAGCTTGCTATCTTAATGTCCAGTGGGGATTTCACTTAGCTTTCTTAATCAACTCACACCATATTCAATAATCTTAAAAAGAAACAAGATAATCCTTCATCAAATTTCCAATCCTTCTGCAGTTTTTATTTCTTCTTTTTCTATTCTTTTTTGTCCTATTTTCTCCTTCAGCCTACGTTGATCCTTATTGACTTGTCTTGGTGTCATAAATTTAAACTTTATTTCATGTCCCTCATGCCTCAAATAAAGGGAATGTTCATCAAGATTGAGCATTTTAAAAGGAAGCCATGCCCATCTCAAAAGATGATGACAAGAGTTCATGGGAGAAATATCACATAATACTTCTTTCACACATTGTCTTATACTGAATTTGATCCTTGCTTTATTCAGATTAAAGCTTGTTGGTAACTTGAGTTTCTTCACCAATCTTTGGATTAGAACATTGTTGTCGCTTTCGTAAATGAATGCAACTAAATATGGGTGGCCTTCGATTAAATACCTTATTGCTCTACTATCGTTTCAATCATATTTTTCTTTACATCCTTTTCATTTTCTTCAATTTCCAATCCTTCTGCAGTTTTTATTTCTTCTTTTTCTATTCTTTTTTGTTCTATTTTCTCCTTCAGCCTATGTTGATCCTTATTGGCTTGTCTTAGTGTCATAAATTTGAACTTCATTTCATGTCCCAATTGCCTCAAATAAAGGGAATGTTCATCAAGATTGAGCGTTTTAAAATGAAGTCATAACCATCTCAAATGAAGATGGCAAGAGTTCATGGGAGCAATATCACATAATACTTCTTTCACACATTGTCCTGTACTGAATTTGATTCTTGCTTGATTCGGATGAAAGCTTGTTGGTAACTGGAATTTCTCCACCAATCTTTGGCTTACAACATTGTTGTCACTTTCGTAAACGATTGCAACTCAACATGGGTGGCCTTCGATTAAACACCTTGTTTCACTACTACCTTTTCCATCATCTTTTTCTTTACTTCCTTTTCTTTTTCTTCAATTTCCCTTCCTTCTGCAGTTTATATTTCTTCTTTTTCTATTTTCTCCTTGAGCCTATGTTAATCCTTACTGGCTTGTCTTGGTGTCACAATTTTCAACTTCATTTCATGTCCCAATTGCCTCAAATAAAGGGAACGTTCATCAAGATTGAGCGTTTTAAAATGAAGCCATGCCCATCTCAAAAGAAGATGACAAAAGTCTATGGGAGCAACATCACATAATATTTCTTTCACAAATATTCTTGTACTAAATTTGATCCTTGCTTGATTCGGATGAAAACTTGTTGGTAACTTGAGTTTCTCCACCAATCTTTGGCTTACAACAGTGTTGTCGCTTTCGTAAACGAATGCAACTAAATGTGGGTGGCCTTCGATTAGACCCCTTATTGCTCTACTACCGTTTCAATAATCTTTTTCTTTACATCCTTTTCATTTTTTTCGATTTTTGTTCCTTCTGCAGTTTTTATTTCTTCTTTTTCTATTCTTTCTTATTCTATTTTCTCCTTCAGCCTATGTTGATCCTTATTGGCTTGTCTTAGTGTCATAAATTTAAACTTCATTTCATGTCCCAATTGGCTCAAATAAAGGGAATGTTCATCAAGATTGAGCGTTTTAAAATGAAGCCATAACCATCTCAAATGAAGATGACAATAGTTCATTGGAGCAATATCACATAATACTTCTTTCACACATTGTCCTGTACTGAATTTGATTCTTGCTTGATTCGGATGAAAGCTTGTTGGTAACTGGAATTTTTCCACCAATCTTTGGCTTACAACATTGTTGTCACTTTCGTAAACGAATGCAACTAAACATGGGTACCCTTCGATTAAACACCTTGTTTCTCTACTACCTATTCCATCATCTTTTTCTTTACTTCCTTTCCTTTTTCTTCAATTTCCCTTCCTTCTGCAGTTTATATTTCTTCTTTTTCTATTCTTTCTTTTTCTATTTTCTCCTTTAGCTTATGTTGATCATTACTGGCATGTCTTAGTGTCACAAGTTTCAACTTCATTTCGTGTCCCAATTGCCTCAAATAAAGGGAACGTTCATCAAGATTGAGCGTTTTAAAATAAAGCCATGCCTATCTCAATAGAATTTGACAATAGTTCATTGGAGCAATATCACATAATACTTCTTTCACACATTGTCCTGTACTGAATTTGATCCTTGCTTGATTCGGATGAAATCTTGTTGGTAACTTGAGTTTGTCCACCAATCTTTGGCTTACAACATTTTTAACGCTTTCGTAAACGAATGCAACTAAACGTGGGTGGCCTTCGATTAAACACCTTATTTCTCTACTACCGTTTCCATCATCTTTTTCTTTACTTCCTTTTCGTTTACTTCAATTTCCCTTCCTTCTGTAGTTTTTATTTCTACTTTTTCTATTCTTTCTTGTTCTATTTTCTCCTTCAGCCTATGTTGATCCTTACTGGCTTCTCTTGGTGTCATAAATTTAAACTTCATTTCATGTTCCTCATGCCTCAAATAAAGGGAATGTTCATAAAGATTGAGCGCTTTAAAATGAAGCCATGCCCATCTCAAAAGAAGATGACAATAGTTTGTGGGAGCAATATCACATAATACTTCTTCCACCCATTGTCCTGTACTGAATTTGATCCTTGCATGATTCGGATGAAAGCTTGGTGGTAACTAGAGTTTCTCCACCAATCTTTAGCTGACAACATTGTTTTCGCTTTCGTAAACGAGTGAAACTAAACATCGGTGGCCTTCGATTAAACACCTTATTTCTCTACTTCCTTTTCCATCATCTTTATATTTTCTTCCTTACCGTTTTCTTCAATTTCCCTTCCCTCTGCAATTTATATTTCTTCTTTTTCTATTTTCTCCTTCAGCCAATGTTGATCATTACTGGCTTGTCTTGGTGTCATAAATTTCAACTTCATTTCATGTCCCTCATGCCTCAAATAAAGGGAACGTTCATCAAGATTGAGCATTTTAGAATGAAGCCATTCCCATCTCAAAAGAAGTTGACAAGAGTTCGTGGGAGCAATATCACATAATACTTCTTTCACACATTGTCCTGTACTGAATTTGATCCTTGCTTGATTCGGATGAAATCTTGTTGGTAACTGGAATTTCTCCACCAATCTTTGGCTTACAACATTGTTCTCACTTTCGTAAATGAATGCAACAAAACATGGGTGGGCTTCGATTAAACACCTTGTTTCTCTACTACCTTTTCCATCATCTTTTTCTTTACTTCCTTTTCATTTTCTTCAATTTCACTTCCTTCTGCAGTTTATATTTCTTCTTTTTCTATTCTTTCTTTTTCTATTTTCTCCTTTAGCCTATGTTGATCCTTATTGGCTTGTCTTAGGTCACAAATTTCAACTTCATTTCAAGTCCCAATTACCAAATAAAGGGAACGTTCGTCAAGATTGAGCGTTTTAAAATGAAGCCATAACCATCTCAAATGAAGATGACAAGAGTTCATGGGAGCAATATCACATAATACTTCTTTCACACATTGTCCTGTACTGAATTTGATTCTTGCTTGATTCGGATGAAAGCTTGTTGGTAACTGGAATTTTTCCACCAATCTTTGGCTTACAACATTATTGTCACTTTCGTAAACGAATGCAACTAAACATGGGTGCCCTTCGATTAAACACCTTGTTTCTCTACTACCTATTCCATCATCTTTTTCTTTACTTCCTTTCCTTTTTCTTCAATTTCCCTTCCTTCTGCAGTTTATATTTCTTCTTTTTCTATTCTTTCTTTTTCTATTTTCTCCTTTAGCTTATGTTGATCATTACTGGCATGTCTTAGTGTCACAAATTTCAACTTCATTTCAAGTCCCAATTACCTCAAATAAAGGGAACGTTCATCAAGATTGAGCGTTTTAAAATGAAGCCACGACCATCTCAAAAGAAGATGACAAGAGTTCATGGGAGCAATATCACATAATACTTCTTTCACCCTTTGTCCTATACTCAATTTGATCCTTGCTTGATTCGGATGAAAGCTTGTTGGTAACTGGAATTTCTCCACCAATCTTTGGCTTACAACATTGTTGTCACTTTCGTAAACGAATGCAACTAAACATGGGTGGCCTTCGATTAAACACCTTGTTTCACTACTACCTTTTCCATCATCTTTTTCTTTACTTCCTTTTCTTTTTCTTCAATTTCCCTTCCTTCTGCAGTTTATATTTCTTCTTTTTCTATTTTCTCCTTGAGCCTATGTTGATCCTTACTGGCTTGTCTTGGTGTCACAAATTTCAACTTCATTTCAAGTCCCAATTACCTCAAATAAAGGGAACGTTCATCAAGATTGGGTGTTTTAAAATGAAGCCATGCCCATCTCAAAAGAAGATGACAAGAGTTCATGGGAGCAACATCACATAAAATTTCTTTCACAAATTGTCCTGTACTGAATTTGATCCTTGCTTGATTCGGATGAAAACTTGTTGGTAACCTGAGTTTCTCCACCAATCTTTGGCTTACAACATTGTTGTCGCTTTCGTAAACGAATGCAAGTAAATGTGGGTGCCCTTCGATTAAACACCTTACTGCTCTACTACTGTTTCAATCATCTTTTTCTTTACATCCTTTTCATTTTCTTCAATTTTCGTTCCTTCTGCAGTTTTTACTTCTTCTTTTTCTATTGTTTCTTGTTCCATTTTCTCCTTTAGCCTATGTTGATCCTTACTGGCTTCTCTTGGTGTCATAAATTTAAACTTCATTTCATGTCCCTCATGCCTCAAATAAAGGGAATGTTCATCAAGATTGAGCGCTTTAAAATGAAGCCATGCACATCTCAAAAGAAGATGACAATAGTTTGTGGGAGCAATATCACATAATACTTCTTTCACCCATTGTCTTGTACTGAATTTGATCCTTGCATGATTCGGATGAAAGCTTGGTGGTAACTAGAGTTTCTCCACCAATCTTTAGCTGACAACATTGTTTTCGCTTTCGTAAACGAGTGAAACTAAACATCGGTGGCCTTCGATTAAACACCTTATTTCTCTACTTCCTTTTCCATCATCTTTATATTTTCTTCCTTACCGTTTTCTTCAATTTCCCTTCCCTCTGCAATTTATATTTCTTCTTTTTCTATTTTCTCCTTCAGCCAATGTTGATCATTACTGGCTTGTCTTGGTGTCATAAATTTCAACTTCATTTCATGTCCCTCATGCCTCAAATAAAGGGAACGTTCATCAAGATTGAGCGTTTTAAAATGAAGCCATTCCCATCTCAAAAGAAGTTGACAAGAGTTCGTGGGAGCAATATCACATAATACTTCTTTCACACATTGTCCTGTACTGAATTTGATCCTTGCTTGATTCGGATGAAATCTTGTTGGTAACTGGAATTTCTCCACCAATCTTTGGCTTAAAACATTGTTCTCACTTTCGTAAATGAATGCAACAAAACATGGGTGGGCTTCGATTAAACACCTTGTTTCTCTACTACCTTTTCCATCATCTTTTTCTTTACTTCCTTTTCATTTTCTTCAATTTCCCTTCCTTCTGCAGTTTATATTTCTTCTTTTTCTATTCTTTCTTTTTCTATTTTCTCCTTTAGCCTATGTTGATCCTTATTGGCTTGTCTTAGGTCACAAATTTCAACTTCATTTCAAGTCCCAATTACCTCAAATAAAGGGAACGTTCATCAAGATTGAGCGTTTTAAAATGAAGCCACGACAATCTCAAATGAAGATGACAAGAGTTCATGGGAGCAATATCACATAATACTTCTTTCACACATTGTCCTGTACTGAATTTGATTCTTGCTTGATTCGGATGAAATCTTGTTGGTAACTGGAATTTCTCCACCAATCTTTGGCTTAAAACATTGTTCTCACTTTCGTAAATGAATGCAACAAAACATGGGTGGGCTTCGATTAAACACCTTGTTTCTCTACTACCTTTTCCATCATCTTTTTCTTTACTTCCTTTTCATTTTCTTCAATTTCCCTTCCTTCTGCAGTTTATATTTCTTCTTTTTCTATTCTTTCTTTTTCTATTTTCTCCTTTAGCCTATGTTGATCCTTATTGGCTTGTCTTAGGTCACAAATTTCAACTTCATTTCAAGTCCCAATTACCTCAAATAAAGGGAACGTTCATCAAGATTGAGCGTTTTAAAATGAAGCCACGACAATCTCAAATGAAGATGACAAGAGTTCATGGGAGCAATATCACATAATACTTCTTTCACCCTTTGTCCTGTACTCAATTTGATCCTTGCTTGATTCGGATGAAAGCTTGTTGGTAACTGGAATTTCTCCACCAATCTTTGGCTTACAACATTGTTGTCACTTTCGTAAACGAATGCAACTAAACATGGGTGGCCTTCGATTAAACACCTTGTTTCACTACTACCTTTTCCATCATCTTTTCCTTTACTTCCTTTTCTTTTTCTTCAATTTCCCTTCCTTCTGCACTTTATATTTTTTCTTTTTCTATTTTCTCCTTGAGCCTATGTTGATCCTTACTGGCTTGTCTTGGTGTCACAAATTTCAACTTCATTTCAAGTCCCAATTACCTCAAATAAAGGGAACGTTCATCAAGATTGAGCGTTTTAAAATGAAGCCATGCCCATCTCAAAAGAAGATGACAAGAGTTCATGGGAGCAACATCACATAAAATTTCTTTCACAAATTGTCCTGTACTGAATTTGATCCTTGCTTGATTCGGATGAAAACTTGTTGGTAACCTGAGTTTCTCCACCAATCTTTGGCTTACAACATTGTTGTCGCTTTCGTAAACGAATGCAAGTAAATGTGGGTGCCCTTCGATTAAACACCTTACTGCTCTACTACTGTTTCAATCATCTTTTTCTTTACATCCTTTTCATTTTCTTCAATTTTCGTTCCTTCTGCAGTTTTTACTTCTTCTTTTTCTATTGTTTCTTGTTCTATTTTCTCCTTCAGCCTATGTTGATCCTTACTGGCTTCTCTTGGTGTCATAAATTTAAACTTCATTTCCTGTCCCTCATGCCTCAAATAAAGGGAATGTTCAAGATTGAGCGCTTTAAAATGAAGCCATGTCCATCTCAAAAGAAGATGACAATAGTTTGTGGGAGCAATATCACATAATACTTCTTTCACCCATTGTCCTGTACTGAATTTGATCCTTGCATGATTCGGATGAAAGCTTGGAGGTAACTAGAGTTTCTCCACCAATCTTTAGCTGACAACATTGTTTTCGCTTTCGTAAACGAGTGAAACTAAACATCGGTGGCCTTCGATTAAACACCTTATTTCTCTACTTCCTTTTCCATCATCTTTATATTTTCTTCCTTACCGTTTTCTTCAATTTCCCTTCCCTCTGCAATTTATATTTCTTCTTTTTCTATTTTCTCCTTCAGCCAATGTTGATCATTACTGGCTTGTCTTGGTGTCATAAATTTCAACTTCATTTCATGTCCCTCATGCCTCAAATAAAGGGAACGTTCATCAAGATTGAGCGTTTTAAAATGAAGCCATGCCCATCTCAAAAGAAGTTGACAAGAGTTCGTGGGAGCAATATCACATAATACTTCTTTCACACATTGTCCTGTACTGAATTTGATCCTTGCTTGATTCGGATGAAATCTTGTTGGTAACTGGAATTTCTCCACCAATCTTTGGCTTAAAACATTGTTCTCACTTTCGTAAATGAATGCAACAAAACATGAGTGGGCTCCAATTAAACACCTTGTTTCTCTACTACCTCTTCCATCATCTTTTTCTTTACTTCCTTTTCATTTTCTTCAATTTCCCTTCCTTCTGCAGTTTATATTTCTTCTTTTTCTATTCTTTCTTTTTCTATTTTCTCCTTTAGCCTATGTTGATCCTTATTGGCTTGTCTTAGGTCACAAATTTCAACTTCATTTCAAGTCCCAATTACCTCAAATAAAGGGAACGTTCATCAAGATTGAGCGTTTTAAAATGAAGCCACGACCATCTCAAAAGAAGATGACAAGAGTTCATGGGAGCAATATCACATAATACTTCTTTCACCCTTTGTCCTGTACTCAATTTGATCCTTGCTTGATTCGGATGAAAGCTTGTTGGTAACTGGAATTTCTCCACCAATCTTTGGCTTACAACATTGTTGTCACTTTCGTAAACGAATGCAACTAAACATGGGTGGCCTTCGATTAAACACCTTGTTTCACTACTACCTTTTCCATCATCTTTTTCTTTACTTCCTTTTCTTTTTCTTCAATTTCCCTTCCTTCTGCAGTTTATATTTCTTCTTTTTCTATTTTCTCCTTGAGCCTATGTTGATCCTTACTGGCTTGTCTTGGTGTCACAAATTTCAACTTCATTTCAAGTCCCAATTACCTCAAATAAAGGGAACGTTCATCAAGATTGAGCGTTTTAAAATGAAGCCATGCCCATCTCAAAAGAAGATGACAAGAGTTCATGGGAGCAACATCACATAAAATTTCTTTCACAAATTGTCCTGTACTGAATTTGATCCTTGCTTGATTCGGATGAAAACTTGTTGGTAACTTGAGTTTCTCCACCAATCTTTGGCTTACAACATTGTTGTCGCTTTCGTAAACGAATGCAAGTAAATGTGGGTGCCCTTCGATTAAACACCTTACTGCTCTACTACTGTTTCAATCATCTTTTTCTTTACATCCTTTTCATTTTCTTCAATTTTCGTTCCTTCTGCAGTTTTTACTTCTTCTTTTTCTATTGTTTCTTGTTCTATTTTCTCCTTCACCCTATGTTGATCCTTACTGGCTTCTCTTGGTGTCATAAATTTAAACTTCATTTCAAGTCCCAATTGCCTCATATAAAGGGAACGTTGATCAAGATTGAGCATTTTAAAATGAAGCCATGACCATCTCAAAAGAAGATGACAAGAGTTCATGGGAGCAATATCACATAATACTTCTTTCACCCTTTGTCTTGTACTAAATTTGATCCTTGCTTGATTCGGATGAAAGCTTGTTGGTAACTGGAATTTCTCCACCAATCTTTGGCTTACAACATTGTTGTCACTTTCGTAAACGAATGCAACTAAACATGGGTGGCCTTCGATTAAACACCTTGTTTCACTACTACCTTTTCCATCATCTTTTTCTTTACTTCCTTTTCTTTTTCTTCAATTTCCCTTCCTTCTGCAGTTTATAGTTCTTCTTTTTCTATTTTCTCCTTGAGCCTATGTTGATCCTTACTGGCTTGTCTTGGTGTCACAAATTTCATCTTCATTTCATGTCCCAATTGCTTTAAATAAAGGGAATGTTCATCAAGATTGAGCGTTTTAAAATGAAGCCATGCCCATCTCAAAAGAAGATGACAAGAGTTCATGGGAGCAACATCACATAATATTTCTTTCACAAATTGTCCTGTACTGAATTTGATCCTTGCTTGATTCGGATGAAAACTTGTTGGTAACTTGAGTTTCTCCACCAATCTTTGGCTTACAACATTGTTGTCGCTTTCGTAAACGAATGCAAGTAAATGTGGGTGCCCTTCGATTAAACACCTTACTGCTCTACTACTATTTCAATCATCTTTTTCTTTACATCCTTTTCATTTTCTTCAATTTTCGTTCCTTCTGCAGTTTTTATTTCTTCTTTTTCTATTGTTTCTAGTTCTATTTTCTCCTTCAGCCTATGTTGATCTTTACTGGCTTCTCTTGGTGTCATAAATTTAAACTTCATTTCATGTCACTCATGCCTCAAATAAAGGGAATGTTCATCAAGATTGAGCGTTTTAAAATGAAGCCTTGCGCATCTCAAAAGAAGATGACAATAGTTCATTGGAGCAACATCACATAATATTTCTTTCACACATTGTCGTGTACTGAATTTGATCCTTGTTTGATTCGGATGAAATCTTGTTGGTAACTGGAATTTCTCCACCAATCTTGGCTTACAACCTTCTTGTCACTTTCGTAAATGAATGCAACTAAACATGGGTGGCCTTCGATTAAACACCTTCTTTCTCTACTACCTTTTCCATCATCTTTTTCTTTACTTCCTTTTCATTTTCTTAAATTTCCCTTCCTTCTGCAGTTTATATTTCTTCTTTTTCTATTCTTTCTTTTTCTATTTTCTCCTTTAGCCTATGTTGATCCTTACTGGCCTGTCTTGGGTCACAAATTTCAACTTCATTTCAAGTCCCAATTGCCTCAAAAAAGGGAACGTTCATCAAGATTGAGCATTTTAAAATGAAGCCATGACCATTGATGTGACCCCAACAAGCCCAAGCTCAAGTGCATCAATAAGCCCAAGCCCATATCAAGGCCCCATCACTAGAAGCATGATGAGAAAGATTCACATGGGCCTCTCACAAGATGATCAAGTCAATCATGGGCTTTTTACATTATTTACATGGGCTAAAGAAATCTCTAAAATATGAGATGATGCATGAAGGAAGTAGTCTAGATTTAAATTGGGCCATTGTTTAGGCTTTGCTTTCAATAAAAGCTAGAACACTTGTTGGGATCATTTGGGCCGAGCCCAATGTGCCACCTTTGGCCAAGAGTTACTAGAGTGGCTCTCCTTTTGGATGCAAGCAAAGCATGAACTAAGCAAGGAGCATGTGATGGAAGCATGGTGTGTATGACTTGGGCAATAAGAGTGTGATACGCCACTTGGCACCATCTAGACTCATCTACTACATCACATGGTCTACAATCAAGCTTCTTCTCCAAGCTACATTTGCATTTCATCTTTGTTGCATTTTCTCTTTATTTGGCCGGCCATGTGCCTATAAATAGAGCCACTCAAATATTGTAATGGTTACTCTTGAATTGCTAATAGATGCTAGTGTTTGAGATCACTCCACACTTCTATTAATTTGAGAGCACACATGGCTAACTTTCTCCTTCATCTCCTCTAGCCACCTTCCATACCATAGCTCCACTTCTACTCTTCATCTTCACCAAATTCTCCATTTCCGAGAGCAACCTTTCTCTAATTCTCCAAATTCCGCTGCACTTCATCTTCTCCTCAACATTCTCCATGGATTTCCTCCATCTCCTACTCCAAGGACCTCCATCAATTGGTATCTAGAGCCATCCAAGCCTTTGGTGCATCCATCCTCTTGGTTTGGGTAAGGTTCTTGGTCCATACTTGTCTCCTCTTTCATTTTCCGTTTTGTCTCTCTTCTCCACTGTTTTCTTCACTTTTGTTGCTGTTTTTTCATGTTTTTAATGTTCTCCACCGTTTGACATTGAGGCTACATGAATCTCCATTGATTCACCTTGTAGTACTCCTTGCTTCATTGGTGCAAATCTGTTTTTAGGTTCCATTTTCGTTTTTCCAGCACTTGTTCTTTGGTTCTTGAGTTTTCTGCATTTTTATTCGGTGAATTCAGTCCTTCTTTGCATTTTATCATTTCAGTTATGTTTAAGTCATGTTCTATGCTTTGTTTGTGCTTTAATTCATCTCTTCCACCGTTTAATTGCATTGCTTACTGAATTGATTGAGTTTCCGCACCACATCTCACAGCCAAAACACTATGATCCTTCAAGGAAGTGTGTGGATGTTTAAGGCCTGAATCCTCACTGTTTTTCATCCATTTCACCGATTGGATTGTGCTTTTGTGTGTCTAAGATGTTCTTCTATGATTCATGCTTGATTTCAGTTCATAATCAAGTTCTTTAGCTATGCTTTCCATAGAACATCTCCTACAATTTCAGAGAGCAAATCTGCTCCAGTTTTCTTCTGTTTTCTACCAAATCACTGCACGCACAGTCTCTGTTTTTAATTTTTTGTGAGTAACTCAGTGCACCAAAATTCAATCTGATTTTTGCCTCATTTAGTTAACATCCAGACGAAAAATACAAAAAAAGAATCATTCAAAAATGTTAAGTACAAAAAAAATGAAAAATCACGCAAGTTGAGGGTCATATTTCCGTTTTCTGGCACTGCAGTTTCCGAAAACTCACTGTTTCATTGCTGTTTTGTGCGTGTTTGTGTGTTTTTAGTGCTCGTTTTCACATGAATTTTGGCTTGAGTTTGTACTCTATATTGCTTCATTATTGATTTGCTTTGGAAGTTAATTCATCACTTCATTTGCTACTGCTTTGCAATGAGTACTTCAGCCATATGATTGAGCACTATTGTCTTCTGTTTTTGCTGTTTTCATCTATTCTAGTGCATTTCTAGGTTCCTTTTGTGGTGCTTGCTTTTACTTTCCAGCCTTTAATTTCTTGCTTGTCACTTATTGAACCTCCTTCTAGTCATGTTTCATTTCAATTCTCTTTTGGTTTAACATTTCTAATTAGCTTTTCTTGCTTTCTCCTTTGTTTGGGTTCATCTACTTGTCTCTCGGTTTTGGTTGATTAATGATGCTATGGAGTTTAGAATGGTTTATATGATATGGTAGCATCTTAGGTGGTGGATATTGAAGTAGAATTTTAGCTTGTGTGTTTTCTATATGCTTGCCTTCTCCTCACCTTTGAGAGTTTGAGAGTTTTGAGCCTATTCATTTGAGAGAGTGTGTGCTAACTAGTTTGCTTGCCATAGTTTGTTTTGTTTCTTTCTTTCACTCTTTTGCAGATTTGGTTGCTGTTTTTGGATGCTGTAGTAGTGTGGTGCTGCCAAGGACACTTTTCCACATTTTAGTGCTTGAATTTGGTCATATACAAAGGCTCCCAAAGCCTCTTTTGCTCTCGGGATTTTCCAGCAGCTGTGATTTTGGAGAGCTTGTTTTGGTGCTGTTTTTGAGTCTTTGGCTGCACATTTTGGACCTCATTTTAGCAACACCTTTTAGTTCTTTAATTGTGTATAATTTGGACACCTCTTTTTGGTACAATTGAAGCATTCTAAGGCATTTTATTGGTTCTCCAAAAAGCCTTAAAATCTTGTTTTCTAGCATCCAATTTGCTCTCGGTTTGCTTCACTTTGTACCAAAACTTGTGCATCAATTTCTTTTGCTTTGAACATTCCATTGTATCCATGGCCTACTTAGGTGTCTTGGGGAACCAAAGGTGTTTAATCCCATCTCCTAAGTAGAACCTTTTTGATATTCTAGTGCAACGTTTTAAGTAAGTGAGTGTGTTGAAAGTTCTAAGTGCTTTCTCACCTTGCTTTTAGGCCGCATAGTTAGACGCTTAGTGGTTTAAATTTGTGAGACCAAAGTCTCTAAATTTTTGCCATTTAGGGGTCCGTTTTTAGTGTTAGTCTTTTCTTTTCTTTGAGTCTTGTTTGTTAGTGTTTAGTGCAAGTGATTCTATTTACTTAGCCTTAAACAATTGTGTGATCTTTGAAACCTTTTGCAAGTACATCTTGGCAAGGATTGGCCTTGGTACTTAAGAAGTCTTTTAGACTCACCTCGCCTAACCTGGAGGTCTACTTGTGCTTGGTTTCTTCTTTCACTATTTTGTTAAAGTTCTAAGTTCTTTCAATCACCATGAGCACTAGAAGGGCTACTCGTGCTAGTACCCAACATCAACAACATGATGAAAACAACCTCCACACAAGTGGTGATGAGGAGGTTGAGGTTGATCCTAGAGTCCTAAATAATCTCTCTCAAGAGGTTAGGGACCTTAAAATTCAAATGGCTTCCATACAAGCCAATCTTCAATTAATTGCCAATCAACTTACCCCTCCCAACCACAATACCCGTGCCTCTCCTAGGCCTTCTCGTGCCCCTTCAAGGCATGAGTATGATTTTGAAGAGGAGGAAGATGAGCGCATTAACCTTAGACAATCGCCTCGTGTAAGAAGGCAAAGGCGCATACCTCCTCACCCAAAGGAAGTCAAAATTGATTTGCCTCATTTCTATGGGAAGGATAATGTTGAGGTTTTTCTTGATTGGGTTGCCAAAGTAGAACAATTGTTTGAGAGTCATGTTGTGGAGGAAGAGAGGCGTGTGTCTCTAGCTACTCTTAGCTTTCAAGGGCATGCTCTTAATTGGTGGACTTCCTTAGTCCTCCAAAGAAGGCGAAAAGGGCTACATGATATTGAGTATTGGAATGATCTTAAGGAAGCCCTTCATGCCCGCCATGTTCCCTCCTACTACAAAAGAGAGCTCTTGGACAAGCTCCAAAGGCTCCAACAAAGATCTATGTCTATAGAAGAGTATAGACAAAAGATGGAGCTCTACATCATGAGAGCCGGAATTGAAGAAGAAGAGGAACTTACCATTGCTAGGTTCTTAAGTGGACTCAATTACAACATAAGAGATAAAGTTGAGTTGCTCCCCTACCGCAATTTTAATGATCTTGTTCAAATGAGCATCAAGGTGGAGCAACAACTTTTGAGACGTCCTTCTCGCAAGGATTCTCCCTCTTTTTCTAAAAGTGATTTTCCAAAGAAAGATTTTTCAAAAGAAAAAGAGTCCACTCTTAAGAGCCTTACAAAGGTAAGTGACAAGGGTGAATCCTCCACCAACAAAAGAGGTAGTGACATCAAATGTTTCAAGTGTCTAGGTAGAGGTCATGTGGCCGCTTAATGCCCTACCAAACGCACCATTGTGCTTAAGGGCAAAGACCTCTACACTAGCCAAGATGAGTCATCTTCAAGTGACTCCGACACTTCTCATTCTAGTGATTCTCAAGAACATTCATATCCAAATGAAGGGAAACTTTTGATGATTAGGAGGCTTCTCAATAACCAACCTAGCATTCCTCTCAATGATCAAAGAGAAAATATTTTTCACACAAGATGTGAGGTTTTGAAAAACACTTGTTCTTTGATCATTGATAGTGGATCTTGTTGCAATTGTTGTAGCACAAGATTGGTTGAGAAGTTGAATTTGACTTTGTTACCCCATCCCAAACCTTACAAACTTCATTGGCTTAATGAAGATGGGGATCTCAAAGTTGAACATCAAGTGAAAGTCAAGTTCTCCATTGGGAAATTTAAAGATAAAGTTTTATGTGATGTAATTCCAATGGAAGCTTGCCATATTCTCTTGGGGAGGCCTTGGCAATTTGATCATAAAACTTTACACAATGGCCACACCAATGAGATCACCCTCCAACATCATTCAAAAACTTTTGTGTTGCATCCCCTTACTCCTAGCCAAGTTGCTAGTGATCAAGTTCAAATGCGAGCTAGGAGAGAGGAAGAGAGTTCCAAGAACTCTAATGCTTCTAAAGATTCTATGGACAAGACAAAGGTAGAGGAAGTTTCTTCTTCTAAGGATGTTGCTCATGAAGTTCTTTTAACTCATAAAACTCTTTTGCACACTCTTCATAATGAGCAACCTCCCTTCCTCTTACTTTGTCAAGCAATCCTTACTTGTCTTGAACATCCTTCTCTTAAGGATCTACCTCCTTCCATTCATGCTCTCCTTCATGAATTTCAAGATATTTTTCCGAAGGATGGCCCTCATGGTCTCCCACCTTTTAGAGGGATTGAGCACCAAATTGATTTTGTCCCAGGGGCAAGTCTTCCTAATAGACCTGCCTATAGGACAAACCCAATTGAGACCAAGGAGATAGAAACTCAAGTGAATGAGTTGCTAGACAAGGGATGGGTTCAAAAAAGTTTAAGTCCTTGTGTTGTGCCTGTGTTGTTGGTGCCCAAGAAAGATGGAAAGTGGCGTATGTGCTGTGATTGTAGGGCTATCAACAACATCACCATAAAATATAGGCATCCAATCCCAAGACTAGATGATATGCTGGATGAGTTACATGGAGCACAAATATTTTCAAAAATAGACCTCAAAAGTGGTTATCACCAAATTCGTATTCAAAAAGGTGATGAGTGGAAAACTGCTTTCAAAACAAAATTTGGTCTATATGAATGGTTAGTCATGCCCTTTGGTCTAACCAATGCTCCTAGTACATTCATGCGCCTAATGAATCATATCTTGCGAGATTGTATAGGCAAGTTTGTTGTTGTCTATTTTGATGATATCTTGGTGTATAGTACAAGCTCTAAACTTCATGTGGGTCATCTTAGAGTTGTGTTATCTCTTCTCCGAGACCACCAACTCTATGCTAACATTGACAAGTGCACTTTCTGTGTAGAGAGTGTCATTTTTTTTGGGATTTGTGGTCAATAAGAGTGGGGTGCATGTTGACCCCGCAAAAATCAAGGCCATCCAAGAATGGCCTGTGCCAAAGAATGTTGGGGACATTAGAAGTTTTCATGGATTAGCAAGTTTTTATAGAAGATTTGTCCCCAACTTCTCCACCATTGCTTCACCCCTCAATGAACTTGTTAAGAAAGACATATCTTTTGAGTGGGGTGAAAGACAACAAAAGGCTTTTGATGATATCAAGACTAGGCTCACCCAAGCTCCCATTCTTGCTCTTCCAAATTTTGAGAAAACTTTTGAGCTAGAATGTGATGCTTCTGGGGTGGGAATAGGTGCGGTTTTGTTACAAGAAGGCCATCCAATTGCCTATTTTAGTGAAAAACTAAATGGTCCTTCTCGTAACTATCCCACCTATGACAAAGAGTTATATGCTCTTCTGCGAGCTCTTCATACTTGGGAACATTATCTTGTAACAAAAGAGTTTATTATCCATAGTGATCATGAAACTCTCAAGTATTTGAAGAGCCAACACAAATTGAATAAAAGGCATGCAAAGTGGGTTGAGTACTTGGAACAATTCCCTTATGTTATCAAGTACAAGAAAGGGAAAGCTAATGTTGTGGCTGATGCACTATCAAGGAGATATACTCTCTTAGCCAAGCTTGGATCCCAAATTCTTGGATTTGACAACATATGTGAATTGTATATTCATGATCCCTTCTTTGCTACCATTTATCATGATTGTCTCACTAAGTCCCAAGGCGGCTTTTATCTCTCAAGTGGATATCTTTTCAAAGAAGGCCGCCTATGTATTCCTCTAGGTTCTCATAGAAAACTTTTGATCAAAGAAATGCATGAGGGGGGACTTATGGGTCACTTTGGGGTCGCCAAAACTTTGGCCATGCTTAAAGAGAAATTCTTTTGGCCCCATATGAAAAGGGAAATACAAAACTATTGCGCTAGTTGTTTGAATTGTTTGCATGCTAAGTCTAGCGCAATGCCTGCAGGGATGTATACTCCTTTGCCTATTGCTTCCACCCCTTGGGAGGATATAAGTATGGATTTTGTCCTAGGGCTTCCAAGGACTTCTAGGGGTGTTGACTCTATATTTGTGGTAGTGGACCGTTTTTCTAAAATGGCACATTTTATACCATGCCACAAAGTAGATGATGCTAGCAACATAGCAAAGTTGTTCTTTAGAGAAGTGGTTCGCCTTCATGGATTACCCAAAACAATTGTGTCTGATAGGGATGCTAAATTCCTAAGCCATTTTTGGAGGACCTTGTGGTCTAGGCTAGGAACAAAACTTTCTTTCTCTACCTCTTGTCACCCACAAACTGATGGGCAAACTGAGGTAGTCAATAGATCCCTTTCCACATTGCTTAGGGTTTTGCTTAAGGGGAATCATAAATCTTGGGATGAGTATCTTCCCCACATTGAATTTGCTTACAATAGAGTGGTCCATAGCACCACCAAACTCTCACCCTTTGAGGTAGTTTATGGTTTTAACCCTCTCACACCATTGGACTTATTACCTCTTCCAACTTCTTTTGATTTTGTTCATAAAGAAGGGGTTTCTAAGTCCAAGTTCATAAAAGAATTTCATGAGAAGGTTAAACACCAAATTCAAGCCCATGTTGAAAAGATTGCTCATTCTAAAAACAAGGGAAAGAGAGTTCGGTCTTTTAATGAAGGAGATTTAGTTTGGTTGCACTTAAGGAAGGAAAGATTTCCTAATATAAGAAAATCCAAACTTAGTCCCCGAGGTGATGGTCCATTCCAAATCATCAAGAAGATGAATAATAATGCTTATCAATTGGATCTTCCTCCGGAATATGGTGTGCATCCTACTTTCAACATTTCTGATTTGGTTCCTTTTGTAGGTATTTTTGATGAAGAGGGTGACCACCAAGATTTGAGGGCAAATCCTCTTCAAGGGGGAGGGGATGATGTGACCCCAACAAGCCCAAGCTCAAGTGCATCAATAAGCCCAAGCCCATATCAAGGCCCAATCACTAGAAGCATGATGAGAAAGATTCACATGGGCCTCTCACAAGATGATCAAGTCAATCATGGGCTTTTTACATTATTTACATGGGCTAAAGAAATCTCTAAAATATGAGATGATGCATGAAGGAAGTAGTCTAGATTTAAATTGGGCCATTGTTTAGGCTTTGCTTTCAATAAAAGCTAGAACACTTGTTGGGATCATTTGGGCCGAGCCCAATGTGCCACCTTTGGCCAAGAGTTACTAGAGTGGCTCTCCTTTTGGATGCAAGCAAAGCATGAACTAAGCAAGGAGCATGTGATGGAAGCATGGTGTGTATGACTTGGGCAATAAGAGTGTGATACGCCACTTGGCACCATCTAGACTCATCTACTACATCACATGGTCTACAATCAAGCTTCTTCTCCAAGCTACATTTGCATTTCATCTTTGTTGCATTTTCTCTTTATTTGGCCGGCCATGTGCCTATAAATAGAGCCACTCAAATATTGTAATGGTTACTCTTGAATTGCTAATAGATGCTAGTGTTTGAGATCACTCCACACTTCTATTAATTTGAGAGCACACATGGCTAACTTTTCCTTCATCTCATCTAGCCACCTTCCATACCATAGCTCCACTTCTACTCTTCATCTTCACCAAATTCTCCATTTCCGAGAGCAACCTTTCTCTAATTCTCCAAATTCCGCTGCACTTCATCTTCTCCTCAACATTCTCCATGGATTTCCTCCATCTCCTACTCCAAGGACCTCCATCATCTCAAAAGAAGATGACAAGAGTTCATGGGAGCAATATCACATAATACTTCTTTCACCCTTTCTCCTGTACTGAATTTGATCCTTGCTTGATTCGGATGAAAGCTTGTTGGTAACTGGAATTTCTCCACCAATCTTTGGCTTACAACATTGTTGTCACTTTCGTAAACGAATGCAACTAAACATGGGTGGCCTTCGATTAAACACCTTGTTTCACTACTACCTTTTCCATCATCTTTTTCTTTACTTCCTTTTCTTTTTCTTCAATTTCCCTTCCTTCTGCAGTTTATATTTCTTCTTTTTCTATTTTCTCCTTGAGCCTATGTTGATCTTTACTGGCTTGTTTTGGTGTCACAAATTTCAACTTCATTTCATGTCCCAATTTGATGAAGGATTGTCTCGGATTTGGGGATGAATTTCGTCTTGGACAGGAATGGTATGAACCCTAAAACGAAAAGGGGGAAAATGGAGGACGTCGATTTGGGGGTTTTCGGAACGAGAGGAAATCATGCCACTTGGAGGAAGTTCCAAGATAAGTGAGGAAGATCCGCCACTTTGAATCGAAGATTCAAAGATAAGGATCGGTGGTTCTGAGGAGAACCTCGAGACTTGAGAGAAAACTCAAATTTTCATATAACTCCAATCTCAATACAAATGTGTCTCACAATGGCTTATATACTATGGGCCGAAACACCAAAAAGGCCCAACAAAACTAAAAGTCTGGTAAAGCCCAAACAAAAACATTACAAGTTCCTATTCTATGATCTGAAGCTAATCCGAGATCTCTTTAATGGTCTTGGGCATGATCCCATCAACTGCTCTGAAAACCATGTGACGATCCCGAACCACGCCTCCATCATTGCCTCCAGGTTGGAGAAAATTCGACCTCGAATTTTAGCGCTTTATTACCTACATCCAAACACACAAACATAAGTGGGAAAGCACACAAAACCATAATAGTCTAAAGACAGAAATGAAATGCTATATATATAAAAAAAATGAGATTGGAATCATAAAAGAGGCCAATCTCTTATTATCAAGGTGTTTGGAGATTGTCCTCCAGGATCAAAGATAAACCTGTAGAACAAATCAAAGAGTTTAAACACAACTATATTATCCATAGTGAAACAAAAAGGAAAACAACCCATAGTAATCATAATAGAAAAAAAGTGTCCTTGAAATCCCTTAGGATTTTCAGGACAGGACAAACACACAAGCAGATGATTAAAGGCAGGTTCATGTGTTGCCCATGTTGTTGTTGCCTTTTCTATCATCCTTTCCTCACCCCATTGCTTATGCCATTTCTCCTTAATGTATAAGTCTTCCCTAGGCATTAAGACAAAAAGAGAGGGGTTAGTAAGTGTTCCCAATGAAAAATCATGATGTGAATGGGAACAACAATTTAACACATTATCATCCCCCTTTAAGGATTTCATCTCAACCATGCATGTCAAAGGTGTGAGGAAAGACTTTTTCTCGTGTTTCTCTCTTTGTTCTTCTTCTTCCTTTGCTCTTTGTTCTTTCTCTTCTCGCTCTTGTAGCTCTTGCTCTTTTCTTTCTCTAAGCTCTTTCATCTTTTGTTCTCTTTCTCTCATCTCTAGCTCCTTTCTTTCTCTTTGCTTTTTCTTCTCTTGCTCTCTTAGCTCTTTCTCCTTTCTCTCTTTTAGCTCTTTCTCCTTTCTCTCTTTTAGTTCTTTTTCCTCTTTCAACTCTCTCTTTTGTCTTGCCTTTTCCCACTCCCTTTTTGCTTGTTGCTCTCGTCTGACTTCGAGCTTTTGCCTAACACTCCTCTTCACCTCTTTCAAGTATACAATGTAATCTTGGAGATCTTGAAGATTCATGTACTTTGCGTTCCAATTAGGACATTGATAATTTTCATGTCCATATCCTTCACACTTGGTGCACCTAATAACACTTGTTTTGTCGCTTGGCAATGCTCCTCTATCTTCATGGTGCTCCATTCTAAGATTCCCAAGTTTGCTATTCAACCTCATAATTCTGGACACAATGAAGTTGATATCTTCTATCAAGGTCGAACGTGTATGGAACATTCTGGAGTGCTGGGAATTTCTAATTCCTGCAGTGAAAGAGAGGAAACAAGGACTAACACAAACACAGTAAGTAGTTAGCAAAAGTAATGTAGATAATATTATCTAATGGGCCTCACCACTCCTTATGTGTTTACACTCAATTCCACTTGTGTTTCACTCTCAAAGTATATTCAGTCGCTCTCAAGTTCATGTTCAGTTCTTCAAAGAACCTCCAATCAACCCATCCATAATTCAAAATCAAAGTGAAAGACGTAACAGATCTAAGCTCAACTCAGGAGGCCAAGGAAAGAAAACTCTAAGACAAAACCAAGGAAATTTGAAGACAAACTAAAAAGCACCAAAATCAAGAAATGGCTAAACCAAAGGGAGTGAATATGTGACAAACTAAGACTCTGACAACGAGAAAAGCACTTTAAAAAAAAAAAAAAACAAGAGTAATCTAAATAAAGTATTTAGAATTACTACTAGAAGTGTGAAACAAAATACTCAAGCTAAATTGTGATGATTAATACAAACTTTCACAAGCAATACTTCCAACAATTTAACCCAAGGTACATTGTCCCACAACACAAGAATCCAAGCAAAATTAAACTCAAAAAGAAAAGTGATAGACAAAGGACTCAAGCAAAGCTAGCAATTCAAGAAAATAGACTTATACTCACAAGAATATTGACCCATAAATACACACAATAGGCACCATGTATATCCATCATAACAACATCCAAAACAGAGGGAGGACAGCAGAATAAATGCAACCAAAATAGCCTCACGCTTGCGGTCTAAACCAGCCCAAAATATGCCGAAACAGCAGCAAAAAAAATACCTCAATTCATGCCCCACACATCAGCCAATCATAGCACAAACAGTCCTTGATAAGTCCACTGTCCCGTTACCACAATCAGCACCAAACAATCTGCACTTTGCACTACTAATTCAATTTTTAATTGCTCCAAAAGTTGGTCCACAATTACGTGTCATTGCATCAATAAGCCATGTAGGGATCCTGCTTGAAATTACTACAGCAGCTTCTTGCTGCCACAAAGCTGGTTGCTGGTTGAAGAAATGGTCCAGGCGTTGCAGAACTTGGATTGTCTTTGCACGACTTTGATGAAACAATCTAAATTGTGCACTAAATGGAGCAAATCACTTCACGTAGCAACACTTCGCACTAATACAACATACCAAATTAAATGCCACCGATAGGGCTAGAAGAATTTGTGGTGAGCTTAAACTGAAATAGGAGCTTTACCAAATAAGCTACAACATGTATTTGCACCGAACCAAAAGCATTAAATCTGGCTGCCAATTCTGCTGCACCGAATGCAATTGCTTAGTGTGATTAGGCCAACTAATTTCATAAACAGACTTTCTATAACGTGCCAACATAAATGTATTGTGCATCCACCACTTCAAATCACATCACCGCAAGATTCACATTACTGCACTAATTGCACCAAAAATTCAGCCAAAAGGACATTGTGTGATGCTTCCAAGCACGATCGTATTTGTGGCCAAGTGCATTAAAGAAATGATGAAATGATGGTCTGCTACATAAGTAAATGCCACGGCTTCAAACAACTCTGATTGCTGCTTCAAAACTGCTTCAATCAGCCCAAATTGAAAAGAGGTTTGTAATAAGCTCACTTTGTTGACCGCATGAATACTCTGCTGGACCCGTCTGCACTAGATTTTGCACAAAAAAAAACCAGAAAAATGCACCAAAAGTTTGGACACCGCTTGGACCAAGAGCTGCTGCACCGAAAGACTAAGCAAGCTACTGTCCCATAACCGCTTCAAGCACAAGCCCACCGACTGGGATTTCATAAAATGAAACTCTGCTCCACTAAAATCTTCCCAAATTGCACTGTTTACTTAGGAGAGCTGCTGCACAAAATAACTAAGGCAGGCCTGAACAGCTAGCTTCAAAACAACTATGCACCAAATGAGTCTGTCCAATGGTAAGAATTTAACGAAGGGTTCAAGCTTCACGTGGCAGCAATTCACCAACTCAACATGTCTTCCCCACTTCACGCTACTCTGCTGCCTCAACAAACTAGCTATTGCGACTGCACCAAATCAAACATCACACTACTTAGCTGCAGTCGCTCAAGCTCCAAGCTGCCAGAACCCCAAATATTGGTTTTTGTTGCATGATGAAGTTAACAGAAGAAAAATTGTTCACATCGACAGTTACACAAGCACTTGGTATGCATCGAATTCCATTGACCAATTTGCCTCCAATCGCCACGGATTCAGACATAACACCTTAAGTTTGAAGTAGCTTCCAATTATGATCAAAACACGTGCAACACCCTATGAAATCAGTTCGCCCTCAACACAAACGAAAGAATAACAATTTCTACTTCAAAACATCCGGCGCCGAGGATGCCCCAAAGATGAACCAAGCAATCAGTTCGTGGAATCCCCTTCTCAAACTTCCTAAACACGTGCACAATCGAAGACGAGACAGAAGCCACAAAGAACGAACAAGTCGCGAACAAACAAATGTACCACGAACTATTTTGGAAGGAAAAACGACAAAATCCAAAATCAATCTTGAAAGAAGAACTAACCGAGCTCTGATTACCAGATGATGAAGGATTGTCTCGGATTTGGGGATGAATTTCGTCTTGGACAGGAATGGTATGAACCCTAAAAAGAAAAGGGGGAAAATGGAGGACGTCGATTTGGGGGTTTTCGGAACGGGAGGAAATCACGCCACTTGGAGGAGGTTCCAAGATAAGTGAGGAAGATCCGCCACTTTGAATCGAAGATTCAAAGATAAGGATCGGTGGTTCTGAGGAGAACCTCGAGACTTGAGAGAAAACTCAAATTTTCATATAACTCCAATCTCAATACAAATGTGTCTCACAATGGCTTATATACTATGGGCCGAAACACCAAAAAGGCCCAACAAAACTAAAAGTCTGGTAATGCCCAAACAAAAACATTACAAGTTCCTATTCTATGATCTGAAGCTAATCCGAGATCTCTTTAAAGGTCTTGGGCATGATCCCATCAACTGCTCTGAAAACCATGTGACGATCCCGAACCACGCCTCCATCACAATTGCCTCAAATAAAGGGAACGTTCATCAAGATTGAGCGTTTTAAAATGAAGCCATGCCCATCTCAAAAGAAGATGACAAGAGTTCATGGGAGCAATATCACATAATATTTCCTTCACAAATTGTCTTGTACTGAATTTGATCCTTGCTTGATTCGGATGAAAACTTGTTGGTAACTTGAGTTTCTCCACCAATCTTTAGCTTACAATATTGTTGTCCCTTTCGTAAACGAATGCAACTACACATGGGTGCCCTTCGATTAAACACCTTGTTTCTCTACTACCTTTTCCATCATCTTTTTCTTTACTTCCTTTCCTTTTTCTTCAATTTCCCTTCCTTCTGCAGTTTTTATTTCTTCCTTTTCTATTCTTTCTTTTTCTATTTTCTCCTTCAGCCTATGTTGATCCTTACTGGCTTCTCTTGGTGTCATAAATTTAAACTTCATTTCATGTCCCTCATGCCTCAAATAAAGGGAATGTTCATCAAGATTGAGCGCTTTAAAATGAAGCTATGCCCATCTCAAAAGAAGATGACAAGAGTTTGTGGGAGCAATATCACATAATACTTCTTTCACCCATTGTCCTGTACTGAATTTGATCCTTGCTTGATTCGGATGAAAGCTTGGTGGTAACTAGAGGTTCTCCACCAATCTTTAGCTTACAACATTGGTGTCGCTTTCGTAAACGAGTGAAACTAAACATCGGTGGCCTTCGATTAAACACCTTGTTTCTCTACTTCCTTTTCCACCATCTTTATATTTTCTTCCTTACCGTTTTCTTCAATTTCCCTTCCCTCTGCAATTTATATTTCTTCTTTTTCTATTTTCTCCTTCAGCCTATGTTGATCATTACTGGCTTGTCTTGGTGTCATAAATTTCAACTTCATTTCATGTCCCTCATGCCTCAAATAAAGGGAACGTTCATCAAGATTGAGCGTTTTAACATGAAGCCATGACCATCTCAAAAGAAGATGACAAGAGTTCGTGGGAGCAATATCACATAATACTTCTTTTACACATTGTCCTGTACTGAATTTGATCCTTGCTTGATTCGGATGAAATATTGTTGGTAACTGGAATTTCTCCACCAATCTTTGGCTTACACATTGTTGTCACTTTCGTAAATGAATGCAACTAAACATGGGTGGCCTTCGATTAAACACCTTGTTTCTCTACTACCTTTTCCATCATCTTTTTCTTTACTTCCTTTTCATTTTCTTCAATTTCCCTTCCTTCTGCAGTTTATATTTCTTCTTTTTCTATTCTTTCTTTTTCTATTTTCTCCTTTAGCCTCTGTTGATCCTTACTGGCTTGTCTTGGGTCACAAATTTCAACTTCATTTCAAGTCCCAATTGCCTCAAATAAAGGGAACGTTCATCAAGATTGAGCGTTTTAAAATGAAGTCATGACCATCTCAAACGAAGATGACAAGAGTTCATGGGAGCAATATCACATAATACTTCTTTCACCCTTTGTCCTGTACTGAATTTGATCCTTGCTTCATTCAGATGAAAGCTTTTTGGTAACTGGAATTTCTCCACCAATCTTTGGCTTACAACATTGTTGTCACTTTCGTAAACGAATGCAACTAAACATAGGTGGCCTTCGATTAAACACCTTGTTTCACTACTACCTTTACCATCATCTTTTTCTTTACTTCCTTTTGTTTTTCTTCAATTTCCCTTCCTTCTGCAGTTTATATTTCTTCTTTTTCTATTTTCTCCTTCAGCCTATGTTGATCCTTACTGGCTTGTTTTGGTGTCACAAATTTCAACTTCATATCATGTCCCAATTGCCTCAAATAAAGGGAACGTTCATCATGATTGAGCGTTTTAAAATGAATCGATGCCCATCTCAAAAGAAGATGACAAGAGTTCATGGGAGCAATATCACATAATATTTCCTTCACAAATTGTCCTGTACTGAATTTGATCCTTGCTTGATTCGGATGAAAACTTATTGGTAACTTGAGTTTCTCCACCAATCTTTGGCTTACAACATTGTTGTCACTTTCGTAAACGAATGGAACTAAACATGGGTGCCCTTCGAATAAACACCTTGTTTCTCTACTACCTTTTCCATCATCTTTTTCTTTACTTCCTTTCCTTTTTCTTCAATTTCCCTTCCTTCTGTAGTTTATATTTCTTCTTTTTCTATTCTTTCTTTTTCTATTTTCTCCTTTAGCTTATGTTGATCCTTACTGGCTTGTCTTAGTGTCACAAATTTCAACTTCATTTCGTGTCCCAATTGCCTCAAATAAAGGGAACGTTCATCAAGATTGAGCGTTTTAAAATGAAGCCATGCCCATCTCAAAAGAAGATGACAATATTTCATTGGAGCAATATCACATAATACTTCTTTCACACATTGTCCTCTACTGAATTTGATCCTTGCTTGATTCGGATGAAAGCTTGATGGTAACATGAGTTTCTCCACCAATCTTTGGCTTACAACATTTTTGTCGCTTTCGTAAACGAATGCAACTAAACGTCGGTGGCTTTCGATTAAACACCTTATTTCTCTACTACCGTTTCCATCATCTTTTTCTTTACTTCCTTTTCGTTTACTTCAATTTCCCTTCCTTCTGCAGTTTTTATTTCTTCTTTTTCTATTGTTTCTTGTTCTATTTTCTCCTTCAGCCTATGTTGATCATTACTGGCTTGTCTTGGTGTCATAAATTTAAACTTCATTTCATGTCCCTCATGCCTCAACTAAAGGGAATGTTCATCAAGATTGAGCGCTTTAAAATGAAGCCATGCCCATCACAAAAGAAGATAACAAGAGTTCGTGGGAGCAATATCACATAATACTTCTTTCACACATTGTCCTGTACTGAATTTGATCCTTGCTTGATTCGGATGAAATCTTGTTGGTAAGTGGAATTTCTCCACCAATCTTTGGCTTACAACATTGTTGTCACTTTCGTAAATGAATGCAACTAAACATGGGTGGCCTTCGATTAAACACCTTGTTTCTCTACTACCTTTTCCATCATCTTTTTCTTTACTTCCTTTTCATTTTCTTCAATTTCCCTTCCCTCTGCAATTTATATTTCTTCTTTTTCTATTCTTTCTTTTTCTATTTTCTCCTTTAGCCCATGTTGATCCTTACTGGATTGTCTTGGGTCACAAATTTCAACTTCATTTGAAGTCCCAATTGCCTCAAATAAAGGGAACGTTCATCAAAATTGAGCGTTTTAAAATGAAGCCATGACCATCTCAAAAGAATATGACAAGAGTTCATGGGAGCAATATCACATAATACTTCTTTCACCCTTTGTCCTGTACTGAATTTGATCCTTGCTTGATTCGGATGAAAGCTTGTTGGTCAGTGGAATTTCTCCACCAATCTTTGGCTTACAACATTGTTGTCACTTTCGTAAACGAATGCAACTAAACATGGGTGGCCTTCGATTAAACAACTTGATTCTCTACTCCCTCTTCCATCATCTTTTTCTTTACTTCCTTTTCTTTTTCTTCAATTTCCCTTCCTTCTGGAGTTTATATTTCTTCTTTTTCTATTTCTTCTTTTTCTATTTCTTCTTTTTCTATTTTCTCTTTCAGCCTATGTTGATCCTTACTGGCTTGTCTTGGTGTCATAAATTTCAACTTCATTTCATGTCCCTCATGCCTCAAATAAAGGGAACGTTCATCAAGATTGAGCGTTTTAAAATGAAGCCATGCCCATCTCAAAAGAAGATGACAAGAGTTCGTGGGAGCAATATCACATAATACTTCTTTCACACATTGTCCTGTACTGAATTTGATCCTTGCTTGATTCAGATGAAATCTTATTGGTAACTGGAATTTCTCCACCAATCTTTGGCTTACAACATTGTTGTCACTTTCGTAAATGAATGCAACTAAACATGGGTGGCCTTCTATTAAACACCTTGTTTCTCTACTACCTTTTCCATCATCTTTTACGTTACTTCCTTTTCATTTTCTTCAATTTCCCTTCCTTCTGCAGTTTATATTTCTTCTTTTTCTATTCTTTCTTTTTCTATTTTCTCTTTTAGCATATGTTGATCCTTACTGGGTTGTGTAACATCCCGTCAGGATATTACTAATTTATAAATAAATAATTGGAATAATTAAGACAACATGTTTAATAATACCTCATTTTCCCCAAAACGCGGGAAAATTTAAAACTTTATTAATTGCTGATAAAAACTTAGAACGTCCATCACATAATTAAAATCCAATGTTATTAAGTCACCCATCCGGGTTTACAAATATTTCCAAAACAAGTAATACAAGTAAAAAGTCTCCCCAACTCAATCCCCTCTCCGCGCCTAAGCTGCACCTGAGCCACCTGCATCACCAGCATCTGCTCCCGTGTACCGCGTACACGATCTTCGCCACACACACGCAGATAGGGTGAGCTTAGCAGATAAAACACATATATATTCGAAGCTATAAACATATATATATAAATCAGTATACATACACATAACATCACTTAAATTTAACTTTCCACATTGCCCTATATTTTTTATTCCCTCGATTCAATCTCCAATACGTTTATTCGTGTTCTACCTCGTCTGCTAATTACTTCAAGGTGACTTGTTGCCATACCTATCGGCCACAACCGATAGAGCACGTGCGGGAATACATGCTACGGATCATACACCGCAACGCCAGGTAGAGTTCCCACATACGAACAAAGTCCGTATCGTCCCAAGACTACCAAACTCGTCAGCCAACAACTGAGGAGGGTAATCTATCTGCACCCATCCGTACTGGCCACAACCAGCACACTCATACCGGCCACACTCGCCAACCCGAGCCACAACTCAAGGTTCCTCGTGTTCGTCCGCCATCCCGAGCCACAACTCAAGAGATGCTATTCCGAGCAACAACTCAAGGAATACCACGTGCTTAACCCCTATCCCGAGCCACAACTCAAGGGATACGTTCCGAGCCACAACTCAAGGAACTCCAACAACCTCACCTCTAAAGCACTACCAGAAGCCTTGTAGAACACCCTATGAAGTCCAACAACTGGGACTTACAGCAACTAAACCGCCTGGCGGGGGACACGTACCGCTAGGCGCCACAGCTTCCAGACCGCTTGGAAGCTATTATGAGTCGAACCTTGGCTCACATTCAATAATTAACTTTTGGGGAATTTAATATTATTTTTGCGCTTACAAATTTGATATTAGTTGCATCAAATTTATTATTAGATATTCTTGAGTTTAATAATGCAAGTGTAATTTAATTTAGGTCCTTAAGGGTGTAAATAATGAATCTTTTAATTCATAAATTAAGTCCCAAAAATAGGAATTTTTGAGAGAAATAGTTCAGGTACTAAATGCACCCCCAATTCTCATGTTTAGACCCCTTTTTCGAAATGGAATATCTATTATTAAAATAAAATATTTCTAGAGCTAACTGTACCCCCTGTTTTCAGGTTTACACCCCCTTCTGTAATTTAACTTTACATTTCTGCTTTGCACCCCTCCTTTTTACTAAGCTGCACCCCTAATGTTCCTTAAGATCTAATCCATCTGATTTGCACCCCTCCTTTGCCACATCATTAATCTTTCATTAACTCAAATCACCAATCGAAACATGCCACATCATCACTCTCTCTATCTCCTTCAAACAACCAAAACCCTAACCCTAATCTCCTTCTTCTCTCTCTTCCACACCAACCCATTCCGCAGCCGCCACCTACGACCACCACTGCAGCTCGCCGGAACAACTGCCATCGACTTCCTCCTTCGCGCCTACTACTCGCCGGAATAGCAGCCACGCTGTCGCGCTCACGCCGGAAAATGCAACCACCATCTACTACGACGCATTCCGCTGCCACCAACGCTGCATAGAGCTCGGTCCAGCCTCCATGATTCACGGAACCACCGCGTCATTAACCTCCGACCACCGTCTTCGCAGTCGCGTTGCCGGAACCACCGCTGCACTTGTCCATCTCCGTCACGCATCAAGCTCGGACTTGAAACTCCCGTGCCACCATGAACCAGCCACCATCTCCTTCATCGCGCCTCTGTCTAGTTTCCTTCCTCGTTCATCTCGCTACCACCACCATGGCAACACCACCAGAGCTCGCGGCCTGCCTATATCGAGCCCGCAACTCGCCAGAACCGCGGCCACAACCACCGGCAACACCCGCGCCAACGCTTACCCGCACCTGTGCTCGCGCCTCACCCTCTTCCTCGCGATGTCAACCATGGAAACCACTATCTATTCCGTTCAGTTTCACCAACACAGATCTGCAGTGGAATCTGCACCTCCATTAGTCGCGAGAACCAGAAGCACCACCGTGAAGACGAAGGTACCCGCGACAGAAACCACGGTGGAGAAAGGAGGAAGAATCCTAGTTTTGGGAAGAGAAAACGCAATGTCACGTGTCCACTTCCCAGTGGTCAGTCACAGAGTCAAACTGGTCAACCAGTCAACTCTGGGCAAGGTTTCGTCACCGTTGGTCAAACATATTATTTTTAGCATGTGGTTCCTCTTTAGGAACCCTAAATTGCCTAACAGAGGAAAGAATCGTCTAGCGGCAGTCCATCGCCGACCAGACAATTTCTGGAAATATTCCCGAATCACCACTTTAATTGGAATCCAACAATTCATACAAAATCATACCAAATTCAGAATATCAATCATAATTAAATTGATCGACGCATGAAATTACCCTATTTAGCATGCCAATCAAATTAAAATTAAAGTTAACGCGTAAAGCTCCCCTAACCTGGTTCCTTAGCTTAAATTAGAACAATTGATGAAGCTCTCCCTTGATCACCAATGGCCACCCTTGGTTTCCCTCAATTCTGCCTTCAACTCCCTCACGTCAGCCCCTCTCACTCACCCTTGCCTCTGTTTTTCTAAGTCTAGGTTTAGCCTTGCCAAAACCTTGCCTAAACTCCAACTTTTTCCTTTTAAACTAGTACTTTAGGTTACTTAAAAATATTAAAACGAATTTAATTTCATTTACCTTTTAATAACCCTCCATCTCTCATCATGAATGGGAATGCAGCCCCCCCTTGGCCGTACTGCTTCCCATTGCCTCTGTTAACCTTTCCCATTTCCCTCTAAAGTCACCATTAGCAAAATAAAAACAAGCATAATTTCCATTTAGCCTTTCTAAGGTTTGAACCCATGACCCCTTTGTTACCACTCAAGTGCATAACCATTTCAACCAATCATGTTTCATGCTAACCTTCACAATTCAAGTATCATAACATACAAGAACATGTTTTCATAAATTTAAATAACAAAACCATAACATCAAAAGTTAGCATACATAGGACTCGAACCCAAGTCCTCTCGCACAATCAAAGTGCTCTCAACCACATGAGCTAGCACTTTTCCACGTCATACCAACCATAATTTAATGTCATAATTATTACCCCTCCCGTATTTATTAATTAATTATTTATTTAATTAATTAAATTCTACGGGTCTTACAGGTTGTCTTGGTGTCACAAATTTCAACTTCATTTCATGTCCCTCATGCCTCTAATAAAGGGAACGTTCATCAAGATTGAGCATTGTAAAATGAACCCATGCCCATCTCAAAAGAAGATGACAAGAGTTCGTGGGAGCAATATCACATAATACTTCTTTAATACATTGTCTTGTACTGAATTTGATCCTTGCTTGATTCGGATGAAAGCTTGTTGGTCACTGGAATTTCTCCACCAATCTTTGGCTTACAACATTGTTGTCACTTTCGTAAACGAATGCAACTAAACATGGGTGGCCTTCGATTAAACAACTTGTTTCTCTACTACCTTTTCCATCATCTTTTTCTTTACTTCCTTTTCTTTTTCTTCAATTTCCCTTCCTTCTGTAGTTTATATTTCTTCTTTTTCTATTTCTACTTTATCTATTTTCTCCTTCAGCCTATGTTGATCCTTACTGGCTTGTCTTGGTGTCATAAATTTCAACCTCATTTCATGTCCCTTATGCCTCAAATAAAGGAAACGTTCATCAAGATTGAGCGTTTTAAAATGAAGCCATGCCAATATCAAAAGAAGATGACAAGAGTTCGTGGGAGCAATATCACATAATACTTCTTTCACACATTGTCCTGTACTGAATTTGATCCTTGCTTGATTCGGATGAAAAGTTGTTGGTAACTGGAATTTCTCCACCGATCTTTGGCTTACAACATTGTTGTCACTTTCGTAAATGAATGCAACTAAACATGGGTGGCCTTCGATTAAACACCTTGTTTCTCTACTACCTTTTCCATCATCTTTTTCTTTATTTCCTTTTCATTTTCTTCAATTTCCCTTCCTTCCGCAGTTTATATTTCTTCTTTTTCTATTTTCTCTTTTAGCACATGTTGATCCTTACTGGGTTGTCTTGGTGTCACAAATTTCAACTTCATTTCAAGTCCCAATTGCCTCAAATAAGGGAACGTTCATCAAGATTGAGCGTTTTAAAATGAAGCCATGACCATCTCAAAAGAAGATGACAAGAGTTCATGGGAGAAATATCACATAATACTTCTTTCACCCTTTGTCCTGTACTGAATTTGATCCTTGCTTGATTCGGATGAAAGCTCGTTGGTAACTGGAATTTCTCCACCAATCTTTGGCTTAGAACATTCTTGTCACTTTCGTAAACGAATGCAACTAAACATGGGTGGCCTTCGATTAAACAACTTGTTTCTCTACTACCTTTTCCATCATCTTTTTCTTTACTTCCTTTTCTTTTTCTTCAATTTCCCTTCCTTCTGTAGTTTATATTTCTTCTTTTTCTATTTCTTCTTTATCTATTTTCTCCTTCAGCCTATGTTGATCCTTACTGGCTTGTCTTGGTGTCATAAATTTCAACCTCATTTCATGTCCCTTATGCCTCAAATAAAGGGAACGTTCATCAAGATTGAGCGTTTTAAAATGAAGCCATGCCCATCTCAAAAGAAGATGACAAGAGTTCGTGGGAGCAATATCACATAATACTTCTTTCACACATTGTCCTCTACTGAATTTGATCCTTGCTTCATTCGGATGAAAAGTTGTTGGTAACTGGAATTTCTCCACCAATCTTTGGCTTACAACATTGTTGTCACTTTCGTAAATGAATGCAACTAAACATGGGTGGCCTTCGATTAAACACCTTGTTTCTCTACTACCTTTTCCATCATCTTTTTCTTTACTTCCTTTTCATTTTCTTCAATTTCCCTTCCTTCCGCAGTTTATATTTCTTCTTTTTCTATTTTCTCTTTTAGCATATGTTGATCCTTACTGGGTTGTCTTGGTGTCACAAATTTCAACTTCATTTCAAGTCCCCATTGCCACAAATAAAGGGAACGTTCATCAAGATTGAGCGTTTTAAAATGAAGCCAGGCCCATCTCAAAAGAAGATGACAAGAGTTCGTGGTAGCAATATCACATAATGCTTCTTTCACACATTGTCCTGTACTGAATTTGATCCTTGCTTGATTCGGATGAAAGCTTGTTGGTAACTGGAATTTCTCCCCCAATCTTGGGCTTACAACATTGTTGTCACTTTCGTAAACGAATGCAACTAAACATGGGTGGCCTTCGATTAAACACCTTGTTTCTTTACTACATTTTCCATCATCTTTTTCTTTCCGTCCTTTTCTTTTTCTTCAACTTCCCTAGCTTTTGCAGTTTATATTTCTTCTTTTTCTATTCTTTCTTTTTCTATTTTCTCCTTTAGCCTATGCTGATCCTTACTGGCTTGTCTTGGTGTCATAAATTTTAAATTCATTTCATGTCCCTCATGCCTCAAATAAAGGGAATGTTCATGAAGATTAAGTGTTTTAAAATGAAGCTATGTCCACCTCAAAGGAAGATGACAAGAGTTTGTGGGAGCAATATCATATAATACTTCTTTCACCCATTGTCTTGTACCTAATTTTATACTTGGTTAATTGGGATGAATGCTTGGTGGTAACTAGAGTTTCTCCACCAATCTTAGGCTTACAACATTGTTGTCGCTTTCGTAAACGAATGCAACTAAACATGGGTGGCCTTCGATTAAACACCTTGTTTCTCTACTTCCTTTTCCATCATCTTTATCTTTTCTTCCTTTTTGTTTTCTTCAATTTCCCTTCCTTTTGCAGTTTATATTTCTTCTTTTTCTATTTTCTCCTTCAGCCTATGTTGATCATTACTACCTTGTCCTGGGGTCATAAATTTCAACTTCATTTCATGTTCCTCATGCCACAAATAAAGGGAACGTTCATCAAGATTGAGCGTTTTAAAATGAAGCCATGCCCATATCAAAAGAAGATGACAAGAGTTCGTGGGAGCAATATCACATAATACTTCTTTCACACATTGTCCTGTACTGAATTTGATCCTTGCTTGATTCGGATGAAATCTTGTTGGTAACTTGAATTTCTCCACCAATATTTGGCTTACAACATTGTTGTCACTTTCGTAAATGAATGCAACTAAACATGGGTGGCCTTCGATTAAACAACTTGTTTCTCTACTACCTTTTCCATCATCTTTTTCTTTACTTCCTTTTCATTTTCTTCAATTTCCCTTCCTTCTGCAGTTTATATTTCTTCTTTTTCTATTTCTTCTTTTTCTATTTTCTCCTTCAGCCTATGTTGATCCTTACTGGCTTGTCTTGGTGTCATAAATTTTAAATTCATTTCATGTCCCTCATGCCTCAAATAAAGGGAATGTTCATGAAGATTAAGCGTTTTAAAATGAAGCTATGCCCACCTCAAAGGAAGATGACAAGAGTTTGTGGGAGCAATATCATATAATACTTCTTTCACCCATTGTCTTGTACCTAATTTTATCCTTGGTTAATTGGGATGAATGCTTGGTGGTAACTAGAGTTTCTCCACCAATCTTAGGCTTACAACATTGTTGTCGCTTTCGTAAACGAATGCAACTAAACATGGGTGGCCTTCGATTAAACACCTTGTTTCTCTACTTCCTTTTCCATCATCTTTATCTTTTCTTCCTTTTTGTTTTCTTCAATTTCCCTTCCTTTTGCAGTTTATATTTCTTCTTTTTCTATTTTCTCCTTCAGCCTATGTTGATCATTACTACCTTGTCCTGGGGTCATAAATTTCAACTTCATTTCATGTCCCTCATGCCACAAATAAAGGGAACGTTCATCAAGATTGAGCGTTTTAAAATGAAGTCATGCCCATCTCAAAAGAAGATGACAAAAGTTCGTGGTAGCAATATCACATAATGCTTCTTTCACACATTGTCCTGTACTGAATTTGAACCTTCTTGATTCGGATGAAAGCTTGTTGGTAACTGGAATTTCTCCCTCAACCTTTGGCTTACAACATTGTTGTCACTTTCGTAAACGAATGCAACTAAACATGGGTGGCCTTCGATTAAACACCTTTTTTCTTTACTACATTTTCCATCATCTTTTTCTTTACTTCCTTTTATTTTTCTTCAACTTCCCTAGCTTTTGCAATTTATTTTTCTTCTTTTTCTATTCTTTCTTTTTCTATTTTCTCCTTTAGCCTATGTTGATTATTACTGCCTTGTCTTGGTGTCATAAATTTCAACTTCATTTCATGTCCCAGTTGCCTCAAATAAAGGGAATGTTCATCACGATTGATCGTTTTAAAATGAAGCCATGCCCATCTCAAAAGAAGATGACAAGAGTTCATGGTAGCAATATCACATAATACTTCTTTTACACATTGTCATGTACTGAATTTGATCCTTGCTTGATTCGGATGAAAGCTTGGTGGTAACTAGAGTTTCTCCACCCATCTTTGGCTTACAACATTGTTGTCGCTTTCGTAAACGAATGCAACTGCACATGGGTGACCTTCGATTAAACACCTTATTTCTCTACTTCATTTTCCATCATCTTTATCTTTTCTTCCTTTTCGTTTTCTTCAATTTCCCTTCCATTTGCAGTTTATATTTCTTCCTTTTCTATTTCCTCCTTTAGCCTATGTTGATCCTTACTGGCTTGTCTTGGTGTCATAAATTTCAACTTCATTTCGTGTCCCTCATGCCTCATATAAAGGGAACGTTCATCGAGATTGAGCATTTTAAAATGAAGCCATGCCCATCTCAAAAGAAGATGACAAGAGTTCGTGGTAGCAATATCACATAATGCTTCTTTCACACATTGTCCTATACTGAATTTGATCCTTGCTTGATTCGGATGAAAGCTTGTTGGTAACTGGAATTTCTCCCCCAATCTTGGGCTTACAACATTGTTGTCACTTTCGTAAACGAATGCAACTAAACTTGGGTGGCCTTCGATTAAACACCTTGTTTCTTTACTACATTTTCCATCATCTTTTTCTTTACTTCCTTTTCTTTTTCTTCAACTTCCCTTCCTTCTGCAGTTTATATTTCTTCTTTTTCTATTCTTTCTTTTTCTATTTTCTCCTTTAGCCTATGTTGATCCTTACTGGCTTGTCTTGGTGTCACAAATTTCAACTTCATTTCATGTCCCAATTGCCTCAAATAAAGGAAACATTCATCAACATTGAGCGTTTTAAAATGAAGCCATGCCCATCTCAAAAGAAGATGACAAAATTTTATGGGAGCAATATCTCATAATACATCTTTCACACATTGTCCTGTATTGAATTCTATCCTTGCTTGATTCAGATGAAAGCTTGTTGGTAAAATGAGTTTCTCCACCAATCTTTGGCTTACAACATTGTTGTTGCTTTCGAAAACGAATGCAACTAAACGTGGGTGGCCTTCGATTAAACACCTAGTTTCCCTACTACCTTCTCCATCATCTTTTTCTTTACTTCCTTTTCATTTTCTTCAATTTCCCTTCCTTTTCCAGTTTTTCTCCTTCAACCTATGTTCATTCTTACTGGCTTGTCTTCGTGTCATAAATTTAAACTTCATTTCATCTCCCTCCTGCCTCAAATAGAGGGAATGTTCATCAAGATTTAGCGTTTTAAAATGAAGCCATGCCCATCTCAAAAGAAGATGACACGAGTTTATAGGAGCAATATCACATAATACTTCTTTCACCCATTGTCCTGTACTGAATTTGATCCTTGCTTGATTCGGATGAAAGCCTGGTGGTAACTAGAGTTTCTCCACCAATCTTTGGCTTACAACATTGTTGTCGCTTTCGTAAATGAATGCAACTAAACATTGGTGGCCTTTGATTAAACACCTTGTTTCTCTACTACCTTTTCCATCATCTTTTTCTTTACTTCCTTTTCATTTTCTTCAATTTCACTTCCTTCTACAGTTTATACTTCTTCTTTTTCTATTTTCTCCTTTAGCCTATGTTGATCCTTACTGGCTTGTCTTGGTGTCACAAATTTGAACTTCATTTCATGTCCCAATTGCCTAAAATAAATGGAATGTTCATCAAGATTGAGCGTTTTAAAATGAAGTCATACCCATCTCAAAAGAAGATAACAAGAGTTTGTGGGAGCAATATCACATAATACTTCTTTCACCCATTGTCCTGTACTGAATTTGGTCCTTGCTTGATTCGGATGAAAGCTTTGTGGTAACTAGAGTTTAACCACCAATCTTTGGCTTACAACATTGTTGTCGCTTTCGTAAACGAATGCAACTAAACATGGGTGGCCTTCGATTAAACACCTTGTTTCTCTACTTCATTTTCCATCATTTTTATCTTTTCTTCCTTTTCGTTTTCTTCAATTTCCCTTCCTTCTACAGTTTATATTTCTTCTTTTTCTATTTTCTCCTTTAGCCTATGTTGATCCTTACTGGCTTGTCTTGGTGTCACAAATTTCAACTCCATTTGATGTCCCAATTGCCTAAAATAAAGGGAATGTTCATCAAGATTGAGCGTTTTAAAATGAAGTCATACCCATCTCAAAAGAAGATGACAAGAGTTTGTGGGAGCAATATCACATAATACTTCTTTCACCCATTGTCCTGTACTGAATTTGGTCCTTGCTTGATTCGGATGAAAGCTTGGTGATAACTAGAGTTTCTCCACCAATCTTTGGCTTACAACATTGTTGTCGCTTTCGTAAACGAAGGCAACTAAACATGGGTGACCTTCGAATAAACACCTTGTTTCTCTACTTCATTTTCCATTATCTTTATCTTTTCTTCCTTTTCGTTTTCTTCAATTTCCCTTCCTTCTGCAGTTTATATTTCTTCTTTTTCTATTTTCTCCTTTAGCCTATGTTGATCCTTAGTTGCTTGTCTTGGTGTCATAAATTTCAACTTCATTTCGTGTCACTCACGCCTCAAATAAACGGAACGTTCATCAAGAGTGAGCGTTTGAAAATGAAGCCATGCCCATCTCAAAAGAAGATGACAAGAGTTCATGGGAGCAATATCACATAATACTTCTTTCAAACATTGTCCTGTACCGAATTTGATGCTTGCTTGATTCGGATGAAAGCCTGGTGGTAACTAGAGTTTCTCCACCAATCTTTGGCTTACAACATTGTTGTCACTTTCGTAAACGAATGCAACTAAACATTGGTGGCCTTCGATTAAACACCTTGTTTCTCTACTACCTTTTCCATAATCTTTTTCTTTACTTCCTTTTCGTTTTCTTCAATTTCCCTTCCTTCTGCAGTTTATATTTCTTCTTTTTCTATTTTCTCCTTTAGCCTATGTTGATCCTTACTAGCTTGTCTTGGTGTCACAAATTTCAACTCCATTTCATGTCCCAATTGCCTAAAATAAAGGGAATGTTCATCAAGATTGAGCGTTTTAAATTGAAGTCATGCCCATCTCAAAAGAAGATGACAAGAGTTTGTGCGAGCAATATCACATAATACTTCTTTCACCCATTGTCATGTACTGAATTTGGTCCTTGCTTGATTCGGATGAAAGCTTGGTGATAACTAGAGTTTCTCTACCAATCTTTGGCTTACAACATTGTTGTCGCTTTCGTAAACGAAGGCAACTAAACATGGGTGGCCTTCGATTAAACACCTTGTTTCTCTACTTCATTTTCCATCATCTTTATCTTTTCTTCCTTTTCGTTTTCTTCAATTTCCCTTCCTTCTGCAGTTTATATTTCTTCTTTTTCTATTTTCTCCTTTAGCCTATGTTGATCCTTAGTTGCTTGTCTTGGTGTCATAAATTTCAACATCATTTCATGTCCCTCACGCCTCAAATAAACGGAACGTTCATCAAGAGTGAGCGTTTGAAAATGAAGCCATGCCCATCTCAAAAGAAGATGACAAGAGTTCATGGGAGCAATATCACATAATATTTCTTTCAAACATTGTCCTGTACCGAATTTGATCCTTGCTTGATTCGGATGAAAGCCTGGTGGTAACTAGAGTTTCTCCACCAATCTTTGGCTTACAACATTGTTGTCACTTTCGTAAACGAATGCAACTAAACATTGGTGGCCATCGATTAAAGACCTTGTTTCTCTACTACCTTTTCCATAATCTTTTTCTTTACTTCCTTTTCGTTTTCTTCAATTTCCCTTCCTTCTGCAATTTATATTTCTTCTTTTTCTATTTTCTCCTTTAGCCTATGTTGATCCTTACTGGCTTGTCTTGGTGTCACAAATTTCAACTCCATTTCATGTCCCAATTGCCTAAAATAAAGGGAATGTTCATTAAGATTGAGCGTTTTAAATTGAAGCCATGCCCATCTCAAAAGAAGATGACAAGAGTTTGTGGGAGCAATATCACATAATACTTCTTTCACCCATTGTCCTGTACTGAATTTGGTCCTTGCTTGATTCGGATGAAAGCTTGGTGATAACTAGAGTTTCTCCACCAATCTTTGGCTTACAACATTGTTGTCGCTTTCGTAAACGAAGGCAACTAAACATGGGTGACCTTCGATTAAACACCTTGTTTCTCTACTTCATTTTCCATCATCTTTATCTTTTCTTCCTTTTCGTTTTCTTCAATTTCCCTTCCTTCTGCAGTTTATATTTCTTCTTTTTCTATTTTCTCCTTTAGCCTATGTTGATCCTTAGTTGCTTGTCTTGGTGTCATAAATTTCAACTTCATTTCGTGTCACTCACGCCTCAAATAAACGGAACGTTCATCAAGAGTGAGCGTTTGAAAATGAAGCCATGCCCATCTCAAAAGAAGATGACAAGAGTTCATGGGAGCAATATCACATAATACTTCTTTCAAACATTGTCCTGTACCGAATTTGATGCTTGCTTGATTCGGATGAAAGCCTGGTGGTAACTAGAGTTTCTCCACCAATCTTTGGCTTACAAAATTGTTGTCACTTTCGTAAACGAATGCAACTAAACATTGGTGGCCTTCGATTAAACACCTTGTTTCTCTACTACCTTTTCCATAATCTTTTTCTTTACTTCCTTTTCGTTTTCTTCAATTTCCCTTCCTTCTGCAGTTTATATTTCTTCTTTTTCTATTTTCTCCTTTAGCCTATGTTGATCCTTACTAGCTTGTCTTGGTGTCACAAATTTCAACTCCATTTCATGTCCCAATTGCCTAAAATAAAGGGAATGTTCATCAAGATTGAGCGTTTTAAATTGAAGTCATGCCCATCTCAAAAGAAGATGACAAGAGTTTGTGCGAGCAATATCACATAATACTTCTTTCACCCATTGTCATGTACTGAATTTGGTCCTTGCTTGATTCGGATGAAAGCTTGGTGATAACTAGAGTTTCTCTACCAATCTTTGGCTTACAACATTGTTGTCGCTTTCGTAAACGAAGGCAACTAAACATGGGTGGCCTTCGATTAAACACCTTGTTTCTCTACTTCATTTTCCATCATCTTTATCTTTTCTTCCTTTTCGTTTTCTTCAATTTCCCTTCCATTTGCAGTTTATATTTCTTCCTTTTCTATTTTCTCCTTTAGCCTATGTTGATCCTTACTGGCTTGTCTTGGTGTCACAAATTTCAACTTCATTTCGTGTCCCTCATGCCTCATATAAAGGGAACGTTCATCGAGATTGAGCATTTTAAAATGAAGCCATACCCATGTCAAAAGAAGATGACAAGAGTTCATAGGAGCAATATCACACAATAATTCTTTCACACATTGTCCTGTACTGAATTTGATCCTTCCTTGATTCGGATGAAAGCTTCTTGGTAACTAGAGTTTCTCCACCAATCTTTGGCTTACAACATAGTTGTCGCTTTCGTAACCGATTGCAACTCAACATCGGTGGCCTTCGATTAAACACCTTGTTTCTCTACTACGTTTTCCACCATCTTTTTCTTTACTTCCTTTTCGTTTTCTTTAATTTCCCTTCCTACTGCAGTTTATTTTTCTTCTTTTTCTATTTTCTCCTTCAGCCTATGTTGATCATTACTGCCTTGTCTTGGTGTCACAAATTTGAACTTCATTTCATGTCCCAATTGCCTAAAATAAAGGGAATGTTCATCAAGATTGAGCGTTTTAAAATGAAGCCATACCCATCTCAAAAGAATATGACAAGAGTTTGTGGGAGCAATATCACATAATACTTTTTTCACCCATTGTCCTGTACTGAATTTGATACTTGATTGATTCGGATGAAAGCATGATGGTACCTGGAATTTCTCCACCAATCTTGGGCTTACAACATTGTTGTCGCTTTCGTAAACGAATGCAACTAAACATGGGTGGCCTTCGTTTAAACACCTTGTTTCTTTACTACCTTTTCCATCATCTTTTTCTTTACTTCCTTTTCGTTTTCTTCAATTTCCCTTCCTTCTGCAGTTTTTATTTCTTCTTTTTCTATTCTTTCTTGTTCTATTTTCTCCTTCAGCCTACGTTGATCCTTACTGGCTTGTCTTCGTGTCATAAATTTAAACTTCATTTCATCTCCCTCCTGCCTCAAATAGAGGGAATGTTCATCAAGATTTAGCGTTTTAAAATGAAGCCATGCCCATCTCAAAAGAAGATGACACGAGTTTATAGGAGCAATATCACATAATACTTCTTTCACCCATTGTCCTGTACTGAATTTGATCCTTGCTTGATTCGGATGAAAGCCTGGTGGTAACTAGAGTTTCTCCACCAATCTTTGGCTTACAACATTGTTGTCGCTTTCGTAAATGAATGCAACTAAACATTGGTGGCCTTTGATTAAACACCTTGTTTCTCTACTACCTTTTCCATCATCTTTTTCTTTACTTCCTTTTCATTTTCTTCAATTTCACTTCCTTCTACAGTTTATACTTCTTCTTTTTCTATTTTCTCCTTTAGCCTATGTTGATCCTTACTGGCTTGTCTTGGTGTCACAAATTTGAACTTCATTTCATGTCCCAATTACCTAAAATAAATGGAATGTTCATCAAGATTGAGCGTTTTAAAATGAAGTCATACCCATCTCAAAAGAAGATAACAAGAGTTTGTGGGAGCAATATCACATAATACTTCTTTCACCCATTGTCCTGTACTGAATTTGGTCCTTGCTTGATTCGGATGAAAGCTTTGTGGTAACTAGAGTTTAACCACCAATCTTTGGCTTACAACATTGTTGTCGCTTTCGTAAACGAATGCAACTAAACATGGGTGGCCTTCGATTAAACACCTTGTTTCTCTACTTCATTTTCCATCATTTTTATCTTTTCTTCCTTTTCGTTTTCTTCAATTTCCCTTCCTTCTACAGTTTATATTTCTTCTTTTTCTATTTTCTCCTTTAGCCTATGTTGATCCTTACTGGCTTGTCTTGGTGTCACAAATTTCAACTCCATTTGATGTCCCAATTGCCTAAAATAAAGGGAATGTTCATCAAGATTGAGCGTTTTAAAATGAAGTCATACCCATCTCCAAAGAAGATGACAAGAGTTTGTGGGAGCAATATCACATAATACTTCTTTCACCCATTGTCCTGTACTGAATTTGGTCCTTGCTTGATTCGGATGAAAGCTTGGTGATAACTAGAGTTTCTCCACCAATCTTTGGCTTACAACATTGTTGTCGCTTTCGTAAACGAAGGCAACTAAACATGGGTGACCTTCGATTAAACACCTTGTTTCTCTACTTCATTTTCCATCATCTTTATCTTTTCTTCCTTTTCGTTTTCTTCAATTTCCCTTCCTTCTGCAGTTTATATTTCTTCTTTTTCTATTTTCTCCTTTAGCCTATGTTGATCCTTAGTTGCTTGTCTTGGTGTCATAAATTTCAACTTCATTTCGTGTCACTCACGCCTCAAATAAACGGAACGTTCATCAAGAGTGAGCGTTTGAAAATGAAGCCATGCCCATCTCAAAAGAAGATGACAAGAGTTCATGGGAGCAATATCACATAATACTTCTTTCAAACATTGTCCTGTACCGAATTTGATGCTTGCTTGATTCGGATGAAAGCCTGGTGGTAACTAGAGTTTCTCCACCAATCTTTGGCTTACAACATTGTTGTCACTTTCGTAAACGAATGCAACTAAACATTGGTGGCCTTCGATTAAACACCTTGTTTCTCTACTACCTTTTCCATAATCTTTTTCTTTACTTCCTTTTCGTTTTCTTCAATTTCCCTTCCTTCTGCAGTTTATATTTCTTCTTTTTCTATTTTCTCCTTTAGCCTATGTTGATCCTTACTAGCTTGTCTTGGTGTCACAAATTTCAACTCCATTTCATGTCCCAATTGCCTAAAATAAAGGGAATGTTCATCAAGATTGAGCGTTTTAAATTGAAGTCATGCCCATCTCAAAAGAAGATGACAAGAGTTTGTGCGAGCAATATCACATAATACTTCTTTCACCCATTGTCATGTACTGAATTTGGTCCTTGCTTGATTCGGATGAAAGCTTGGTGATAACTAGAGTTTCTCTACCAATCTTTGGCTTACAACATTGTTGTCGCTTTCGTAAACGAAGGCAACTAAACATGGGTGGCCTTCGATTAAACACCTTGTTTCTCTACTTCATTTTCCATCATCTTTATCTTTTCTTCCTTTTCGTTTTCTTCAATTTCCCTTCCTTCTGCAGTTTATATTTCTTCTTTTTCTATTTTCTCCTTTAGCCTATGTTGATCCTTAGTTGCTTGTCTTGGTGTCATAAATTTCAACATCATTTCATGTCCCTCACGCCTCAAATAAACGGAACGTTCATCAAGAGTGAGCGTTTGAAAATGAAGCCATGCCCATCTCAAAAGAAGATGACAAGAGTTCATGGGAGCAATATCACATAATATTTCTTTCAAACATTGTCCTGTACCGAATTTGATCCTTGCTTGATTCGGATGAAAGCCTGGTGGTAACTAGAGTTTCTCCACCAATCTTTGGCTTACAACATTGTTGTCACTTTCGTAAACGAATGCAACTAAACATTGGTGGCCATCGATTAAAGACCTTGTTTCTCTACTACCTTTTCCATAATCTTTTTCTTTACTTCCTTTTCGTTTTCTTCAATTTCCCTTCCTTCTGCAGTTTATATTTCTTCTTTTTCTATTTTCTCCTTTAGCCTATGTTGATCCTTACTGGCTTGTCTTGGGTCACAAATTTCAACTCCATTTCATGTCCCAATTGCCTAAAATAAAGGGAATGTTCATCAAGATTGAGCGTTTTAAATTGAAGCCATGCCCATCTCAAAAGAAGATGACAAGAGTTTGTGGGAGCAATATCACATAATACTTCTTTCACCCACTGTCCTGTACTGAATTTGATCCTTCCTTGATTCAGATGAAAGCTTGGTGGTAACTAGAGTTTCTCCACCAATCTTTGGCTTACAACATTGTTGTGGCCTTCGTAAACGAATGCAACTCAACATCGGTGGCCTTCGTTTAAACACCTTGTTTCTCTACTACATTTTCCATCATCTTTTTCTTTACTTCCTTTTCGTTTTCTACAATTTCACTTCCTTCTGCAGTTTAGATTTCTTCTTTTTCTATTTTCTCCTTCAGCCTATGTTGATCCTTATTGGCTTGTCTTGGTGTCACAAATTTGAACTTCATTTCATGTCCCAATTGCCTAAAATAAAGGGAATGTTCATCAAGATTGAGCGTTTTAAAATGAAGTCATACCCATCTCAAAAGAAGATGACAAGAGTTTGTGGGAGCAATATCACATAATACTTCTTTCACCCATTGTCCTGTACTGAATTTGATCCTTGATTGATTCGGATGAAAGCATGATGGTAACTGGAATTTCTCCACCAATCTTTGGCTTACAACATTGTTGTCGCTTTCGTAAACGAATGCAACTAAACATTGGTGGCCTTCGATTAAACACCTTGTTTCTCTACTACCTTTTCCATAATCTTTTTCTTTACTTCCTTTTCGTTTTCTTCAATTTCCCTTCCTTCTGCAGTTTATATTTCTTCTTTTTCTATTTTCTCCTTTAGCCTATGTTGATCCTTACTGGCTTGTCTGAATGTCACAAATTTCAACTTCATTTCATGTCCCAATTGCCTAAAATAAAGGGAATGTTCATCAAGATTGAGCGTTTGAAAATGAAGCCATGCCCATCTCAAAAGAAGATGACAAGAGTTTGTGGGAGCAATATCACATAATACTTCTTTCACCCATTGTCCTGTACTGAATTTGATCCTTACTTGATTCAGATGAAAGCTTGGTGGTAACTAGAGTTTCTCCACCAATCTTTGGCTTACAACATTGTTGTCGCTTTCGTAAAGGAATGCAACTGAACATCGGTGGCCTTTGATTAAACACCTTGTTTCTCTACTACGTTTTCCATCATCTTTTTCTTTACTTCCTTTTCGTTTTCTTTAATTTCCCTTCCTACTGCAGTTTATATTTCTTCTTTTTCTATTTTCTCCTTCAGCCTATGTTGATCATTACCGCCTTGTCTTGGTGTCACAAATTTGAACTTCATTTCATGTCCCAATTGCCTAAAATAAAGTGAATGTTCATCAAGATTGAGCGTTTTAAAATGAAGCCATACCCATCTCAAAAGAAGATGACAAGAGTTTGTGGGAGCAATATCACATAATACTTCTATCACCCATTGTCCTGTACTGAATTTGATCCTTGATTGATTCGGATGAAAGCATGATGGTAACTAGAATTTCTCCACCAATCTTTGGCTTACAACATTGTTGTCGCTTTCGTAAACGAATGCAACTAAACATGGGTGGCCTTCGATTAAACACCTTGTTTCTCTACTACCTTTTCCATCATCTTTTTCTTTACTTCCTTTTCGTTTTCTTCAATTTCCCTTCCTTCTGCAGTTTTTATTTCTTCTTTTTCTATTCTTTCTTGTTCTATTTTCTCCTTCAGCCTACGTTGATCCTTACTGGCTTGTCTTGGTGTCATAAATTTAAACTTCATTTCATCTCCCTCCTGCCTCCAATAGAGGGAATGTTCATCAAGATTTAGCGTTTTAAAATGAAGCCATGCCCATCTCAAAAAAAGATGACACGAGTTTATGGGAGCAATATCACATAATACTTCTTTCACCCATTGTCCTGTACTGAATTTGATCCTTGCTTGATTCGGATGAAAGCCTGGTGGTAACTAGAGTTTCTCCACCAATCTTTGGCTTACAACATTGTTGTCGCTTTCGTAAATGAATGCAACTAAACATTGGTGGCCTTTGATTAAACACCTTGTTTCTCTACTACCTTTTCCATCATCTTTTTCTTTACTTCCTTTTCGTTTTCTTCAATTTCACTTCCTTCTGCAGTTTATATTTCTTCTTTTTCTATTTTCTCCTTTAGCCTATGTTGATCCTTACTGGCTTGTCTTGGTGTCACAAATTTCAACTCCATTTCATGTTCCAATTGGCTAAAATAAAGGGAATGTTCATCAAGATTGAGCGTTTTAAATTGAAGCCATGCCCATCTCAAAAGAAGATGACAAGAGTTTGTGGGAGCAATATCACATAATACTTCTTTCACCCATTGTCCTGTACTGAATTTGGTTCTTGCTTGATTCGGATGAAAGCTTGGTGATAACTAGAGTTTCTCCACCAATCTTTGGCTTACAACATTGTTGTCGCTTTCGTAAACGAAGGCAACTAAACATGGGTGGCCTTCAATTAAACACCTTGTTTCTCTACTTCATTTTCCATCATCTTTATCTTTTCTTCCTTTTCGTTTTCTTCAATTTCCCTTCCTTCTGCAGTTTATATTTCTTCTTTTTCTATTTTCTCCTTTAGCCTATGTTGATCCTTAGTTGCTTGTCTTGGTGTCATAAATTTGAACTTCATTTCGTGTCCCTCACGCCTCAAATAAACGGAACGTTCATCAAGAGTGAGCGTTTGAAAATGAAGCCATGCCCATCTCAAAAGAAGATGACAAGAGTTCATGGGAGCAATATCACATAATACTTCTTTCGAACATTGTCCTGTACCGAATTTGATCCTTACTTGATTCGGATGAAAGCTTGGTGGTAACTAGAGTTTCTCCACCAATCTTTGGCTTACAACATTGTTGTCGCTTTCGTAAACGAATGCAACTGAACATCGGTGGCCTTTGATTAAACACCTTGTTTCTCTACTACGTTTTCCATCATCTTTTTCTTTACTTCCTTTTCGTTTTCTTTAATTTCCCTTCCTACTGCAGTTTATATTTCTTCTTTTTCTATTTTCTCCTTCAGCCTATGTTGATCATTACCGCCTTGTCTTGGTGTCACAAATTTCAACTTCATTTCATGTCCCAATTGCCTAAAATAAAGGGAATGTTCATCAAGATTGAGCGTTTTAAATTGAAGCCATGCCCATCTCAAAAGAAGATGACAAGACTTTGTGGGAGTAATATCACATAATACTTCTTTCACCCAATGTCCTGTACTGAATTTGATCCTTACTTGATTCGGATGAAAGCTTGGTGGTAACTAGAGTTTCTCCACCAATCTTTGGCTTACAACATTGTTGTCGCTTTCGTAAACGAATGCAACTCAACATCGGTGGCCTTCGATTAAACACCTTGTTTCTCTACTACGTTTTCCATCATCTTTTTCTTTACTTCCTTTTCGTTTTCTTTAATTTCCCTTCCTACTACAGTTTATATTTCTTCTTTTTCTATTTTCTCCTTCAGCCTATGTTGATCATTACTGCCTTGTCTTGGTGTCATAAATTTCAACTTCATTTCATGTCCCTCATGCCTCAAATAAAGGGAACGTTCATCAAGATTGGACGTTTTAAAATGAAGCCATGCCCATCTCAAAAGAAGATGACAAGAGTTCGTGGGAGCAATATCACATAATACTTTTTTCACACATTGTCTTGTACTGAATTTGATCCTTGATTGATTCAGATGAAAGGATGATGGTAACTAGAGTTTCTCCACAAATCTTTGGCTTACAACATTGTTGTCGCTTTCGTAAACGAATGCAACTCAACATCGGTGGCCTTCGATTAAACACCTTGTTTCTCTAGTATGTTTTCCATCATCTTTTTCTTTACTTCCTTTTTGTTTTCTTTAATTTCCCTTCCTTCTGCAGTTTATATTTCTTCTTTTTCTATTTTCTCCTTCAGCCTATGTTGATCATTACTGCCTTGTCTTGGTGTCATAAATTTCAACTTCATTTCATGTCCCTCATGCCTCAAATAAAGGGAACGTTCATCAATATTGGACGTTTTAAAATGAAGCCATGCCCATCTCAAAAGAAGATGACAAGAGTTCGTGGGAGCAATATCACATAATACTTTTTTCACACATTGTCTTGTACTGAATTTGATCCATACTTGATTCGGATGAAAGCTTGGTGGTAACTAGAGTTTCTCCACCAATCTTTGGCTTACAACATTGTTGTCGCTTTCGTAAACGAATGCAACTCAACATCGGTGGCCTTCGATTAAACAACTTGTTTCTCTACTACGTTTTCATCATCTTTTTCTATTCTTCCTTTTCGTTTTCTTCAATTTCCCTTCCTTTGCAGTTTATATTTCTTCTTTTTCAATTTTCTCCTTCAGCCTATGTTGATCCTTACTGGCTTGTCTTGGTGTCATAAATTTCAACTTCATTTCATGTCTCTCATGCCTCAAATAAAGGGAATGTCCATGAAGATTGAGCGTTTTAAAATGCAGCCATGCCCATCTCAAAAGAAGATGACAAGACTTTGTGGGAGCAATATCACATAATACTTCTTTCACCCATTGTCCTGTACTGAATTTGATCCTTACTTGATTCGGATGAAAGCTTGGTGGTAACTAAGGTTTCTCCACCAATCTTTGGCTTACAACATTGTTGTCGCTTTCGTAAACGAATGCAACTCAACATCGGTGGCCTTCGATTAAACACTTTGTTTCTCTACTACCTTTTCCATAATCTTTTTCTTTACTTCCTTTTCGTTTTCTTCAATTTCCCTTCCTTCTGTAGTTTATATTTCTTCTTTTTCTATTTTCTCCTTTAGCCTATGTTGATCCTTACTGGCTTGTCTTGGTGTCACAAATTTCAACTTCATTTCATGTCCCAATGGCCTAAAATAAAGGGAATGTGCATCAAGATTGAGCGTTTTAAATTGAAGCCATGCCCATCTCAAAAGAAGATGACAAGACTTTGTGGGAGCAATATCACATAATACTTCTTTCACCCATTGTCCTGTACTGAATTTGATCCTTACTTGATTCGGATGAAAGCTTGGTGGTAACTAGAGTTTCTCCACCAATCTTTGGCTTACAACATTGTTGTCGCTTTAGTAAACGAATGCAACTCAACATCGGTGGCCTTCGATTAAACACCTTGTTTCTCTACTACGTTTTCCATCATCTTTTTCTTTACTTCCTTTTCGTTTTCTTTAATTTCCCTTCCTACTGCAGTTTATATTTCTTCTTTTTCTATTTTCTCCTTCAGCCTATGTTGATCATTACTGCCTTGTCTTGGTGTCATAAATTTCAACTTCATTTCATGTCCCTCATGCCTCAAATAAAGGGAACGTTCATCAAGATTGGATGTTTTAAAATGAAGCCATGCCCATCTCAGAAGAAGATGACAAGAGTTCGTGGGAGCAATATCACATAATACTTTTTTCACACATTGTCTTGTACTGAATTTGATCCTTGATTGATTTGGATGAAAGGATGATGGTAACTAGAGTTTCTCCACCAATCTTTGGCTTACAACATTGTTGTCGCTTTCGTAAACGAATGCAACTAAACGTGGGTGGCCTTCGATTAAACACCTTCTTTCTCTACTACGTTTTCCATCACCTTTTTCTTTACTTCCTTTTCTTTTTCTACAATTTCCCTTCCTTCTGCAGTTTATATTTCTTCTTTTTCTATTCTTTCTTTTTCTATTTTCTCCTTCAGCCTATGTTGATCCTTACTGGCTTGTCTTGGTGTCACAAATTTCAACTTCATTTCATGTCCCAATTGCCTAAAATAAAGGGAATGTTCATCAAGATTGAGCATTTTAAATTGAAGCCATGCCCATCTCAAAAGAAGATGACAAGACTTTGTGGGAGCAATATCACATAATACTTCTTTCACCCATTGTCCTGTACTGAATTTGATCCTTACTTGATTCGGATGAAAGCTTGGTGGTAACTAGAGTTTCTCCACCAATCTTTGGCTTACAACATTGTTGTCGCTTTCGTAAACGAATGCAACTCAACATCGGTGGCTTCGATTAAACACCTTGTTTCTCTACTACGTTTTCCATCATCTTTTTCTTTTCTTCCTTTTCGTTCTCTTCAATTTCCCTTCCTTTTGCAGTTTATATTTCTTCTTTTTCTATTTTCTCCTTCAGCCTATGTTGATCCTTACTGGCTTTCTTAGTGTCATAAATTTTAACTTCATTTCATGTCCCTCATGCCTCAAATAAAGGGAATGTCCATGAAGATTGAGCGTTTTAAAATGCAGCCATGCCCATCTCAAAAGAAGATGACAAGAGTTTGTGGGAGCAATATCACATAATACTTCTGTCGCACATTGTCCTGTACTGAATTTTATCCTTGCTTGATTCAGATGAAAGCTTGTTGGTAACTTGACTTTCTTCACCAATCTTTGGCTTACAACATTGTTGTCGCTTTCGTAAACGATTGCAACTAAACATGGGTGGCCTTCGATTAAACACCTTGTTACTCTACTTCCTTTTCCATCATCTTTATATTTTCTTCCTTTTCGTTTTCTTCAATTTCCCTTCCTTCTGCAGTTTATATTTCTTCTTTTTTTATTTTCTCGTTCAGCCTATGTTGATCCTTATTGACTTGTGTTGGTGTCATAAATTTCAACTTCATTTCATGTCCCACCTGCCTCAAATAAAGGGAATGTCCATGAAGATTGAGCGTTTTAAAATGAAGCCATGCCCATCTCAAAAGAAGATGACAACAGTTTGTGAGAGCAATATCACATAATACTTCTTTCACAAATTGTCTTGTACTGAATTTGATCCTTGCTTGATTCGGATGAAAGCTTTGGGGTAACTAGAGTTTCTCCACTAATCTTTGGCTTACAACATTGTTGTCGCTTTCGTAAACGAATGCAACTAAACATGGGTGGCCTTCAATTAAACACCTTGTTTCTCTACTTCCTTTTCCATCATCTTTATCGTTTCTTCCTTTTCATTTTCTTCAATTTCCCTTCCTTCTACAGTTTATATTTCTTCTTTTTCTATTTTCTCCTTGAGCCTATGTTATTCCTTACTGGCTTGTCTTGGTGTCACAAATTTCAACTTCATTTCATGTCCCAATTGCCTCAAATAAAGGGAACGTTCATCAAGATTGAGCGTTTTAAAATGAAGCCATGCCCATCTCAAAAGAAGATGACAAGAGTTTGTGGGAGCAATATCACACAATACTTCTTTCACCCATTGCCCTGTACTGAATTTGATCCTTGCTTGATTCGGATGAAAGCTTGTTGGTAAATAGAGTTTCTCCACCAATCTTTGGCTTACAACATTGTTGTCGCTTTCGTTAACGAATGCAACTAAACATGGGTGGCCTTCGATTAAACACCTTGTTTCTCTACTTCCTTTTCCATCATCTTTATATTTTCTTCCTTTTCGTTTTCTTCAATTTCCCTTCCTTCTGCAGTTTATATTTCTTCTTTTTCTATTTTCTCCTTCAGCGTATGTTGATCCTTACGAGCTTCTGATGGTGTCATAAATTTCAACTTCATTTCATGTCCCAATTTCCTCAAATAAAGGGAACATTCATCAAGATTGAGCGTTTTAAAAGGAAGCCATGCCCATCTCAAAAGATGATGACAAGAGTTCGTGGGAGCAATATCACATAATACTTTTTTCACACATTGTCTTGTACTGAATTTGATCCTTGATTGATTCGGATGAAAGGATGATGGTAACTAGAGTTTCTCCACTAATCTTTGGCTTACAACATTGTTGTCGCTTTCGTAAACGAATGCAACTAAACGTGGGTGGCCTTCGATTAAACACCTTCTTTCTCTACTACGTTTTCCATCACCTTTTTCTTTACTTCCTTTTCTTTTTCTGCAATTTCCCTTCCTTCTGCAGTTTATATTTCTTCTTTTTCTATTCTTTCTTTTTCTATTTTCTCCTTCAGCCTATGTTGATCCTTACTGGCTTGTCTTGGTGTCACAAATTTCAACTTCATTTCATGTCCCAATTGCCTAAAATAAAGGGAATGTTCATCAAGATTGAGCGTTTTAAATTGAAGCCATGCCCATCTCAAAAGAAGATGACAAGACTTTGTGGGAGCAATATCACATAATACTTCTTTCACCCATTGTCCTGTACTGAATTTGATCCTTACTTGATTCGGATGAAAGCTTGGTGGTAACTAGAGTTTCTCCACCAATCTTTGGCTTACAACATTGTTGTCGCTTTCGTAAACGAATGCAACTCAACATCGGTGGCCTTCGATTAAACACCTTGTTTCTCTACTACGTTTTCCATCATCTTTTTCTTTTCTTCCTTTTCGTTTTCTTCAATTTCCCTTCCTTTTGCAGTTTATATATCTTCTTTTTCTATTTTCTCCTTCAGCCTATGTTGATCCTTACTGGCTTTCTTAGTGTCATAAATTTTAACTTCATTTCATGTCCCTCATGCCTCAAATAAAGGGAATGTCCATGAAGATTGAGCGTTTAAAAATGCAGCCATGCCCATCTCAAAAGAAAATGACAAGAGTTTGTGGGAGCAATATCACATAATACTTCTGTCGCACATTGTCCTGTACTGAATTTTATCCTTGCTTGATTCAGATGAAAGCTTGTTGGTAACTTGACTTTCTTCACCAATCTTTGGCTTACAACATTGTTGTCGCTTTCGTAAACGATTGCAACTAAACATGGGTGGCCTTCGATTAAACACCTTGTTACTCTACTTCCTTTTCCATCATCTTTATATTTTCTTCCTTTTCGTTTTCTTCAATTTCCCTTCCTTCTGCAGTTTATATTTCTTCTTTTTTTATTTTCTCGTTCAGCCTATGTTGATCCTTATTGACTTGTGTTGGTGTCATAAATTTCAACTTCATTTCATGTCCCTCCTGCCTCAAATAAAGGGAATGTCCATGAAGATTGAGCGTTTTAAAATGAAGCCATGCCCATCTCAAAAGAAGATGACAACAGTTTGTGAGAGCAATATCACATAATACTTCTTTCACAAATTGTCTTGTACTGAATTTGATCCTTGCTTGATTCGGATGAAAGCTTGGTGGTAACTAGAGTTTCTCCACCAATCTTTTGGCTTACAACATTGTTGTCGCTTTCGTAAACGGTTGCAACTAAACATCGGTGGCCTTCGATTAAACACCTTGTTACTCTACTTCCTTTCCCATCATCTTTATCTTTTCTTCCTTTTCATTTTCTTCAATTTCCCTTCCTTCTGCAATTTATATTTCTTCTTTTTCTATTTTCTCCTTCAGCCTATGTTGATCCTTATTGGCTTGTCTTGGTGTCATAAATTTCACCTTCATTCCATGTCCCTCATGCCTCAAATAAAGGGAATGTCCATCAAGATTGAGCGTTTTAAAATGAAGGCATGCCCATCTCAAAAGAAGATGACAATAGTTCGTGGGAGCAATATCACAGAATACTTCTTTCACACGTTGTCCTGTACTAAATTTGATCTTTGCTTGATTCGGATGAAAGCTTGTTGGTAACTTGAGATTCTCCACCAATTTTTGGCTTACAACATTATTGTCGCTTTCGTAAACGAATGCAACTAAACATGGGTGGCCTTCGATTAAACACCTGGTTTCTCTACTAACTTTTCCATCATTTTTTTCTTTACTTCCTTTTCGTGTTCTTCAAATTCCCTTCCTTCTGCAATTTTTATTTCTTGTTTTTCTATTCTTTCTTGTTCTATTTTCTCCTTCAGCTTATGTTGATCCTAACTAGCTTGTCTTGGTGTCATAAATTTCAACTTCATTTCATGTCCCTCATGCCTCAAATAAAGCGAATGCCCATGAAGATTGAGCGTTTTAAAATGAAGCCATGCCCATCTCAAAAGACGATGACAAGAGTTTGTGGGAGCAATATCACATAATACTTCTTTCACCCATCGTCTTGTACCAAATTTGATCCTTGCTTGATTCGGATGAAAGCTTGGTGGTAACTAGAATTTCTCCACCAATCATTGGCTTACAACATTGTTGTCGCTTTCGTAAACGAATGCAACTAAACATGGGTGGCCTTCGATTAAACACCTTGTTACTCTACTTCTTTTTCCATCATCTTTATCTTTTCTTCCTTTTCGTTTTCTTCAATTTCCCTTCCTTCTGCAGTTTATATTTCTTCTTTTTCTATTTTCTCCTTCATCCTATGTTGATCCTTACTGGCTTGTCTTGGTGTCATAAATTTCAACTTCATTTCATGTCCCTCATGCCTTAAATAAAGGGAATGTCCATCAAGATTGAGCGTTTTAAAATAATGCCATGCACATCTCAAAAGAAGATGACAAGAGTTCGTGGGAGCAATATCACAGAATACTTCTTTCACACATCGTCCTGTACCGAATTTGATCCTTGCTTGATTCCGATGAAAGCTTATTGGTAACTAGAATTTCTCCACCAATCTTTGGCTTCCAACATTCTTGTCACTTTCGTAAACGAATGCAACTAAAGGTGGGTAGCCTTCGATTAAACACCTTGTTATTCTACTTCTTTTTCCATCATCTTTATCTTTTCTTCCTTTTCGTTTTCTTCAGTTTCCCTTCCTTCTGCATTTTATATTTCTTGTTTTTCTATTCTTTCTTGTTCTATTTTCTCCTTCAGCCTATGTTGATCCTTATTGGCTTGTCTTGGTGTCATAAATTTCAACTTCATTTCATGTCCCTCATGCCTCAAATAAAGGGAATGTCCATCAAGATTGAGCGTTTTAAAATGAAGCCATGCCCATCTCAAAAGAAGATGACAAGAGTTTGTGGGAGCAATATCACATAATACTTCTTTCACCCATTGTCCTGTACTGAATTTGATCCTTGCTTGATTCGGATGAAAGCTTGGTGGTAACTAGAGTTTTTCCACCAATATTTGGCTTACAACATTGTTGTCGCTTTCGTAAACGAATGTAGCTGAACATGGGTGGCCTTCGATTAAACACCTTGTTTCTCTACTTCCTTTTCCATCATCTTTGTCTTTTCTTCCTTTTCGTTTTCTTCAATTTCCCTTCCTTCTGCAGTTTATATTTCTTCTTTTTCTATTTTCTCCTTCAGCCTATGTTGATCCTTACTGGCTTGTCTTGGTGTCATAAATTTCAACTTCATTTCATGTCCCTCATGCCTCAAATAAAGGGAATGTCCATCAAGATTGAGCGTTTTAAAATGAAGCCATGCCCATCTCAAAAGAAGATGACAAGAGTTCGTGGGAGCAATATCACAGAATACTTCTTTCACACATCGTCCTGTAACGAATTTGATCCTTGCTTGATTCGGATGAAAGCTTGTTGGTAACTAGAGTTTCTCCACCAATCATTGGCTTACAACATTGTTGTCGCTTTCGTAAACGATTGCAACTAAACATGGGTGGCCTTCGATTAAACACCTTGTTACTCTACTTCCTTTTCCATCATATTTATCTTTTCTGCCTTTTCGTTTTCTTCAATTTCCCTTCCTTCTGCAGTTTATACTTCTTTTTTTTCTATTTTCTCCTTCAGCCTATGTTGATCCTTATTGGCTTGTCTTGGTGTCATAAATTTCAACTTCATTTCATGTCCCTTATGCCTCAAATAAAGGGAATGTCCATCAAGATTGCGCGTTTTAAAATGATGCCATGCTCATCTCAAAAGAAGATGACAAGAGTTCGTGGGAGCAATATTACAGAATACTTCTTTCACACATCGTCCTGTAATGAATTTGATCCTTGCTTGATTCGGATGAAACCTTGTAGGTAACTTGAGTTTCTCCACCAATCTTTGGCTTACAACATTGTTGTCGCTTTCGTAAACGAATGCAACTAAACATGGGTGGCCTTCGATTAAACACCTTGTTTCTCTACTTCCGTTTTCATTATCTTTATCTTTTCTTCCTTTTCGTTTTCTTCAATTTCCCTTCCTTCTGCAGTTTATATTTCTTCTTTTTCTATTTTCTCCTTCAGCCTATGTTGATCTTTACTGGCTTGTCTTGGTGTCATAAATTTCAACTTCATTTCATGTCCCTCATGCCTCAAATAAAGGGAATGTCCATGGAGATTGAGCGTTTTAAAATGAAGCCATGCCCATCCCAAAAGAAGATGACAAGAGTTTGTGGGAGCAATATCACATAATACTTCTTTCACACATTGTCCTGTACTGAATTTGATCCTTGCTTGATTCGGATGAAAGCTTGTTGGTAACTTGAGTTTGTCCACCATTCTTTGGCTCACAACATTGTTGTCGCTTTTGTAAACGAATGCAACTAAACGTGGGTAGCCTTCGATTAAACACCTTGTTTCTCTACTAATTTTTCCATCATCTTTTTCTTTTCTTCCTCTTCTTTTTGTTCAATTTCCCTTCCTTCTGCAGTTTATATTTCTTCTTTTTCTATTATTTCATTTTCTATTTTCTCCTTTAGCCTATGTTGATCCTTACTGGCTTGTCTTGGTGTCACCAATTTCAACTTCATTGCATGTCCCAGTTGCCTCAAATAAAGGGAACGTTACTCAAGATTGAGCGTTTTAAAATGAATCCAGGTCCATCCCAAAAGAAGATGACAAGAGTTCATGGTAGCAATATCTCATAATACTTCTTTCACACGTTGTCCTGTACTAAATTTGATCTTTGCTTGATTCGGATGAAAGCTTGTTGGTAACTTGAGATTCTACACCAATTTTGGCTTACAACATTGTTGTCGCTTTCGTAAACGAATGCAACTAAACATGGGTGGCCTTCGATTAAACACCTGGTTTCTCTACTAACTTTTCCATCATTTTTTTCTTTACTTCCTTTTCGTGTTCTTCAAATTCCCTTCCTTCTGCAATTTTTATTTCTTGTTTTTCTATTCTTTCTTGTTCTATTTTCTCCTTCAGCCTATGTTGATCCTAACTAGCTTGTCTTGGTGTCATAAATTTCAACTTCATTTCATGTCCCTCATGCCTCAAATAAAGCGAATGCCCATGAAGATTGAGCGTTTTAAAATGAAGCCATGCCCATCTCAAAAGACGATGACAAGAGTTTGTGGGAGCAATATCACATAATACTTCTTTCACCCATTGTCTTGTACTGAATTTGATCCCTGCTTGATTCGGATGAAAGCTTGGTGGTAACTAGAGTTTCTTCACCAATCTTTGGCTTACAACATTGTTGTCGCTTTCGTAAACGAATGCAACTAAACATGGGTGGCCTTCGATTAAACACCTTGTTACTCTACTTCCTTTTCCATCATCTTTATCTTTTCTTCCTTTTCGTTTTCTTCAATTTCCCTTCCTTCTGCAGTTTATATTTCTTCTTTTTCTATTTTCTCCTTCAGCCTATGTTGATCCTTACTGGCTTGTCTTGGTGTCATAAATTTCAACTTCATTTCATGTCCCTCATGCCTTAAATAAAGGGAATGTCCATCAAGATTGAGCGTTTTAAAATAAAGCCATGCACATCTCAAAAGAAGATGACAAGAGTTCGTGGGAGCAATATCACAGAATACTTCTTTCACACATCGTCCTGTACCGAATTTGATCCTTGCTTGATTCGGATGAAAGCTTGTTGGTAACTAGAATTTCTCCACCAATCATTGGCTTACAACATTGTTGTCGCTTTCGTAAACAGTTGCAACTAAACATGGGTGGCCTTTGATTAAACACCTTGTTACTCTACTTCTTTTTCCATCATCTTTATCTTTTCTTCCTTTTCGTTTTCTTCAATTTCCCTTCCTTCTGTAGTTTATATTTCTTCTTTTTCTATTTTCTCCTTCAGCCTATGTTGATCCTTACTGGCTTGTCTTGGTGTCATAAATTTCAACTTCATTGCATGTCCCTCATGCCTCAAATAAAGGGAATGTCCATCAAGATTGCGCGTTTTAAAATGAAGCCATGCCCATCTCAAAAGAAGATGACAAGAGTTCGTTGGAGCAATATCACAGAATACTTCTTTCACACATCGTCCTGTACTGAATTTGATCCTTGCTTGATTCGGATGAAAGCTTATTGGTAACTTGAGTTTCTCCACCAATCTTTGGCTTACAACATTCTTGTCAGTTTCGTAAACGAATGCAACTAAAGGTGGGTAGCCTTCGATTAAACACCTTGTTTGTCTACTTCCGTTTTCATTATCTTTATCTTTTCTTCCTTTTCGTTTTCTTCAATTTCCCTTCCTTCTGCAGTTTATATTTCTTGTTTTTCTATTCTTTCTTGTTCTATTTTCTCCTTCAGCCTATGTTGATCCTTACTGGCTTGTCTTGGTGTCATAAATTTCAACTTCATTTCATGTCCCTCATGCCTCAAATAAAGGGAATGTCCATCAAGATTGAGCGTTTTAAAATGAAGCCATGCCCATCTCAAAAGAAGATGACAAGAGTTTGTGGGAGCAATATCACATAATACTTCTTTCACCCATTGTCCTGTACTGAATTTGATCCTTGCTTGATTCGGATGAAAGCTTGGTGGTAACTAGAGTTTTTCCACCAATCTTTGGCTTACAACATTGTTGTCGCTTTCGTAAATGAATGTAGCTGAACATGGGTGGCCTTCGATTAAACACCTTGTTTCTCTACTTCCTTTTCCATCATCTTTGTCTTTTCTTCCTTTTCGTTTTCTTCAATTTCCCTTCCTTCTGCAGTTTATATTTCTTCTTTTTCTATTTTCTCCTTCAGCCTATGTTGATCCTTACTGGCTTGTCTTGGTGTCATAAATTTCAACTTCATTTCATGTCCCTCATGCCTCAAATAAAGGGAATGTCCATCAAGATTGAGCGTTTTAAAATGAAGCCATGCCCATCTCAAAAGAAGATGACAAGAGTTCGTGGGAGCAATATCACAGAATACTTCTTTCACACATCGTCCTGTAACGAATTTGATCCTTGCTTGATTCGGATGAAAGCTTGTTGGTAACTAGAGTTTCTCCACCAATCATTGGCTTACAACATTGTTGTCGCTTTCGTAAACGATTGCAACTAAACATGGGTGGCCTTCGATTAAACACCTTGTTACTCTACTTCCTTTTCCATCATATTTATCTTTTCTGCCTTTTCGTTTTCTTCAATTTCCCTTCCTTCTGCAGTTTATACTTCTTTTTTTTCTATTTTCTCCTTCAGCCTATGTTGATCCTTACTGGCTTGTCTTGGTGTCATAAATTTCAACTTCATTCCATGTCCCTTATGCCTCAAATAAAGGTAATGTCCATCAAGATTGCGCGTTTTAAAATGATGCCATGCTCATCTCAAAAGAAGATGACAAGAGTTCGTGGGAGCAATATTACAGAATACTTCTTTCACACATCGTCCTGTAATGAATTTGATCCTTGCTTGATTCGGATGAAAGCTTGTTGGTAACTTGAGTTTGTCCACCATTCTTTGGCTCACAACATTGTTGTCGCTTTTGTAAACGAATGCAACTAAACGTGGGTAGCCTTCGATTAAACACCTTGTTTCTCTACTAATTTTTCCATCATCTTTTTCTTTTCTTCCTCTTCTTTTTGTTCAATTTCCCTTCCTTCTGCAGTTTATATTTCTTCTTTTTCTATTATTTCATTTTCTATTTTCTCCTTTAGCCTATGTTGATCCTTACTGGCTTGTCTTGGTGTCACAAATTTCAACTTCATTTCATGTCCCAATTGCCTCAAATAAAGGGAACGTTAATCAAGATTGAGCGTTTTAAAATGAAGCCATGCCCATCCCAAAAGAAGATGACCAGAATTCATGGTAGCAATATCTCAAAATACTTCTTTCACACGTTGTCCTGTACTAAATTTGATCCTTGCTTGATTCGGATGAAAGCTTGTTGGTAACTTGAGATTCTCCACCAATCTTTGGCTTACAACATTGTTGTTGCTTTCGTAAACGAATGCAACTAAACATGGGTGGCCTTCGATTAAACACCTGGTTTCTCTACTACCTTTTCCATCATCTTTTTCTTTACTTCCTTTTCGTGTTCTTCAAATTCCCTTCCTTCTGCAATTTTTATTTCTTGTTTTTCTATTCTTTCTTGTTCTATTTTCTCCTTCAGCCTATGTTGATCCTTACTGGCTTTTTTTGGTGTCATAAATTTCAACTTCATTTCATGTCCCTCATGCCTCAAATAAATGGAATGTCCATCAAGATTGAGCGTTTTAAAATGAAGCCATGCTCATCTCAAAAGAAGATGACAAGAGTTCGCGGGAGCAATATCACAGAATACTTCTTTCACACATCGTCCTGTACTGAATTTGATCCTTGCTTGATTCGGATGAAAGCTTGTTGGTAACTTGAGTTTCTCCACCAATCTTTGGCTTACAACATTGTTGTCGCTTTCGTAAACGAATGCAACTAAACGTGGGTGGCCTTCGATTAAACACCTTGTTTCTCTACTTCTGTTTTCATTATCTTTATCTTTTCTTCCTTTTCGTTTTCTTCAATTTCCCTTCCTTCTGCAGTTTATATTATTTCTTTTTCTATTTTCTCCTTTAGCATATATTGATCCTTACTGGCTTGTCTTGGTGTCACAAATTTCAACTTCATTTCATGTCCTTCATGCCTCAAATAAAGGGAATGTCCATGAAGATTGAGCGTTTTAAAATGAAGCCATGCCCATCTCAAAAGAAGATGACAAGAGTTTGTGGGAGCAATATCACATAATACTTCTTTCACACATTGGACTGTACTGAATTTGATCCTTGCTTGATTCGGATGAAAGCTAGTTGGTAACTTGAGTTTGTCCACCATTCTTTGGCTTACAACATTGTTGTCGCTTGTGTAAACGAATGCAACTAAACGTGGGTGACCTTCGATTAAACACCTGGTTTCTCTACTACCTTTTCCATCATCTTTTTCTTTACTTCCTTTTCATGTTCTTCAATTTCCCTTCCTTCTGCAATTTTTATTTCTTGTTTTTCTATTCTTTCTTGTTCTATTTTCTCCTTCAGCCTATGTTGATCCTTACTGGCTTGTCTTGGTGTCAAAAATTTCAACTTCATTTCATGTCCCTCATGCTTCAAATAAAGCGAATGCCCATAAAGATTGAGCGTTTTAAAATGAAGCCATGCCCATCTCAAAAGACGATGACAAGAGTTTGTGGGAGCAATATCACATAATACTTCTTTCACCCATTGTCTTGTACTGAATTTGATCCCTGCTTGATTCGGATGAAAGCTTGGTGGTAACTAGAGTTTCTTCACCAATCTTTGGCTTACAACATTGTTGTCGCTTTCGTAAACGAATGCAACTAAACATGGGTGGCCTTCGATTAAACACCTTGTTACTCTACTTCCTTTTCCATCATCTTTATCTTTTCTTCCTTTTCGTTTTCTTCAATTTCCCTTCCTTCTGCAGTTTATATTTCTTCTTTTTCTATTTTCTCCTTCATCCTATGTTGATCCTTACTGGCTTGTCTTGGTATCATAAATTTCAACTTCATTTGATGTCCCTCATGCCTTAAATAAAGGGAATGTCCATCAAGATTGAGCGTTTTAAAATAAAGCCATGCACATTTCAAAAGAAGATGACAAGAGTTCGTGGGAGCAATATCACAGAATACTTCTTTCACACATCGTCCTGTACCGAATTTGATCCTTGCTTGATTCGGATGAAAGCTTGTTGGTAACTAGAATTTCTCCACCAATCATTGGCTTACAACATTGTTGTCGCTTTCGTAAACGATTGCAACTAAACATGGGTGGCCTTTGATTAAACACCTTGTTACTCTACTTCTTTTTCCATCATCTTTATCTTTTCTTCCTTTTCGTTTTCTTCAATTTCCCTTCCTTCTGTAGTTTATAATTCTTCTTTTTCTATTTTCTCCTTCAGCCTATGTTGATCCTTACTGGCTTGTCTTGGTGTCATAAATTTCAACTTCATTGCATGTCCCTCATGCCTCAAATAAAGGGAATGTCCATCAAGATTGCGCGTTTTAAAATGAAGCCATGCCCATCTCAAAAGAAGATGACAAGAGTTCGTTGGAGCAATATCACAGAATACTTCTTTCACACATCGTCCTGTACTGAATTTGATCCTTGCTTGATTCGGATGAAAGCTTATTGGTAACTTGAGTTTCTCCACCAATCTTTGGCTTACAACATTCTTGTCACTTTCGTAAACGAATGCAACTAAAGGTGGGTAGCCTTCGATTAAACACCTTGTTTGTCTACTTCCGTTTTCATTATCTTTATCTTTTCTTCCTTTTCGTTTTCTTCAATTTCCCTTCCTTCTGCAGTTTATATTTCTTGTTTTTCTATTCTTTCTTGTTCTATTTTCTCCTTCAGCCTATGTTGATCCTTACTGGCTTGTCTTGGTGTCATAAATTTCAACTTCATTTCATGTCCCTCATGCCTCAAATAAAGGGAATGTCCATCAAGATTGAGCGTTTTAAAATGAAGCCATGCCCATCTCAAAAGAAGATGACAAGAGTTTGTGGGAGCAATATCACATAATACTTCTTTCACCCATTGTCCTGTACTGAATTTGATCCTTGCTTGATTCGGATGAAAGCTTGGTGGTAACTAGAGTTTTTCCACCAATCTTTGGCTTACAACATTGTTGTCGCTTTCGTAAACGAATGTAGCTGAACATGGGTGGCCTTCGATTAAACACCTTGTTTCTCTACTTCCTTTTCCATCATCTTTGTCTTTTCTTCCTTTTCGTTTTCTTCAATTTCCCTTCCTTCTGCAGTTTATATTTCTTCTTTTTCTATTTTCTCCTTCAGCCTATGTTGATCCTTACTGGCTTGTCTTGGTGTCATAAATTTCAACTTCATTTCATGTCCCTCATGCCTCAAATAAAGGGAATGTCCATCAAGATTGAGCATTTTAAAATGAAGCCATGCCCATCTCAAAAGAAGATGACAAGAGTTCGTGGGAGCAATATCACAGAATACTTCTTTCACACATCGTCCTGTAACGAATTTGATCCTTGCTTGATTCGGATGAAAGCTTGTTGGTAACTAGAGTTTCTCCACCAATCATTGGCTTACAACATTGTTGTCGCTTTCGTAAACGATTGCAACTAAACATGGGTGGCCTTCGATTAAACACCTTGTTACTCTACTTCCTTTTCCATCATATTTATCTTTTCTGCCTTTTCGTTTTCTTCAATTTCCCTTCCTTCTGCAGTTTATACTTCTTTTTTTTCTATTTTCTCCTTCAGCCTATGTTGATCCTTACTGCCTTGTCTTGGTGTCATAAATTTCAACTTCATTTCATGTCCCTTATGCCTCAAATAAAGGGAATGTCCATCAAGATTGCGCGTTTTAAAATGAAGCCATGCCCATCCCAAAAGAAGATGACCAGAATTCATGGTAGCAATATCTCAAAATACTTCTTTCACACGTTGTCCTGTACTAAATTTGATCCTTGCTTGATACGGATGAAAGCTTGTTGGTAACTTGAGATTCTCCACCAATCTTTGGCTTACAACATTGTTGTTGCTTTCGTAAACGAATGCAACTAAACATGGGTGGCCTTCGATTAAACACCTGGTTTCTCTACTACCTTTTCCATCATCTTTTTCTTTACTTCCTTTTCGTGTTCTTCAAATTCCCTTCCTTCTGCAATTTATATTTCTTGTTTTTCTATTCTTTCTTGTTCTATTTTCTCCTTCAGCCTATGTTGATCCTTACTGGCTTGTTTTGGTGTCATAAATTTCAACTTCATTTCATGTCCCTTATGCCTCAAATAAAGCGAATGTCCATGATGATTGAGCGTTTTAAAATGAAGCCATGCCCATCTCAAAAGAAGATGACAACAGTTCGTGGGAGCAATATCACAGAATACTTCTTTCACACATCGTCCTGTACCGAATTTGATCCTTGCTTGATTCGGATGAAAGCTTGTTGGTAACTTGAGTTTCTCCACCAATCATTGGCTTACAACATTGTTGTCGCTTTCGTAAACGATTGCAACTAAACACGGGTGACCTTCGATTAAACACCTTGTTACTCTACTTCCTTTTCCATCATCTTTATCTTTTCTTCCTTTTCGTTTTCTTCAATTTCCCTTGCTTCTGCAGTTTATATTTCTTCTTTTTCTATTTTCTCCTTCAGCCTATGTTGATCCTTACTGGCTTGTCCATGTGTCATAAATTTCAACTTCATTTCATGTCCCTCATGCCTCAAATAAATGGAATGTCCATCAAGATTGAGCGTTTTAAAATGAAGCCATGCTCATCTCAAAAGAAGATGACAAGAGTTCGCGGGAGCAATATCACAGAATACTTCTTTCACACATCGTCCTGTACTGAATTTGATCCTTGCTTGATTCGGATGAAAGCTTGTTGGTAACTTGAGTTTCTCCACCAATCTTTGGCTTACAACATTGATGAAGGATTATCTTGTTCCTTTTTAAGATTATTGAATATGGTGTGAGTTGATTAAGAAAACCAAGGAAATCCCCACTGGACATTAAGATAGCAAGCTATCTAGATGTGAAGGTTCCTTTCCAAGGTTCTAGAGAGGAGGAGAATGGATTGATGGGGAGTAAGAAATCAAAAGGAAAAACATATAATAGAAACAATATAAACCAAGAAGAGTAAAGAAACATAAAATGAAAAGCAAGGGAAATGGGAGGAATGGAGGATTCACGCCACTACAAGGCTAGGCTAGAAGAAGCCATGGCAACCTTGAAGATGAGTGGTGTATGCCGCCACTTGCCAAGGCAAGATAAGGCTTGAAAGAACTCCACTCCCTAAGGAGGAATGCTCTCACAAAAGGTTGAAACACAAAGTGTATAATTTCTCCAAAATATTCAACCCTTGTACAAGTGTTAGAGGTCCCCTTAAATAGACAAGTCTAGGGGCCCCTTAGCAAAACAACTAAGTTAAAGGATTACAAAAGAAACCTAGCATGTTCTAGAAAGTAGGTCATCCTAGGGTGCACATGGGTGAATTTTCGTCCAAGCCATCTAGGTGGCAAGTCTTCATGGCCAAGGCTCCCAAAGGAAGGTTCTAGAACATTCTAGAAGACTTGGTGTCCAAGGCATGTGGGCCTCCCCTTTCTAGATGCTTCTAGAAAGTCTTATTCCTTCTCTCTCTTCCTTAGGACGCCAAGTGTCTCCTATGTGGTCCTCCTCCTTTCTTATTCCTACAAAAGCAAATTAAGAAATTTATTAGCATGTTGGTTTAAGGTTAAGCTAATCTTTTAAGTCAACAAGTCAACCCAAAGTCAAGGTCAACAAGTCAACTTAAAAATAGTCAACCAAGCCAACTTAATGGAATTTTAAACTAAAGAAAATAAAAGCAAAGGAAGGGATCAAGGAACTCCCTTTCTTCTAAGCATGTGCCATGGGCCATCATCCTTGGTAGGGATCAATCCTTTATCAAACATTGTTGTCGCTTTCGTAAACGAATGCAACTAAACGTGGGTGGCCTTCGATTAAACACCTTGTTACTCTACTTCCTTTTCCATCATATTTATCTTTTCTGCCTTTTCGTTTTCTTCAATTTCCCTTCCTTCTGCAGTTTATACTTCTTTTTTTTCTATTTTCTCCTTCAGCCTATGTTGATCCTTACTGCCTTGTCTTGGTGTCATAAATTTCAACTTCATTTCATGTCCCTTATGCCTCAAATAAAGGGAATGTCCATCAAGATTGCGCGTTTTAAAATGATGCCATGCTCATCTCAAAAGAAGATGACAAGAGTTCGTGGGAGCAATATTACAGAATACTTCTTTCACACATCGTCCTGTAATGAATTTGATCCTTGCTTGATTCGGATGAAAGCTTGTTGGTAACTTGAGTTTCTCCACCAATCTTTGGCTTACAACATTGGTGTCACTTTTGTAAACGCATGCAACTCAACGTGGGTGGCCTTCGATTAAACACCTTGTTTCTCTACTACCTTTTCCATCATCTTTTTCTTTTCTTCCTTTTATTTTTGTTCAATTTCCCTTCCTTCTGCAATTTATATTTCTTCTTTTTCTATTATTTCTTTTTCTATTTTCTCCTTTAGCCTATGTTGATCCTTACTGGCTTATCTTGGTGTCACAAATTTCAACTTCATTTCATGTCCCAATTGCCTCAAATAAAGGGAACGTTAATCAAGATTGAGCGTTTTAAAATGAAGCCATGCCCATCCCAAAAGAGGATGACCAGAATTCATGGTAGCAATATCTCAAAATACTTCTTTCACACGTTGTCCTGTACTAAATTTGATCCTTGCTTGATTCGGATGAAAGCTTGTTGGTAACTTGAGATTCTCCACCAATCTTTGGCTTACAACATTGTTGTTGCTTTCGTAAACGAATGCAACTAAACATGGGTGGCCTTCGATTAAACACCTGGTTTCTCTACTACCTTTTCCATCATCTTTTTCTTTACTTCCTTTTCGTGTTCTTCAAATTCCCTTCCTTCTGCAATTTTTATTTCTTGTTTTTCTATTCTTTCTTGTTCTATTTTCTCCTTCAGCCTATGTTGATCCTTACTGGCTTGTTTTGGTGTCATAAATTTCAACTTCATTTCATGTCCCTTATGCCTCAAATAAAGCGAATGTCCATGATGATTGAGCGTTTTAAAATGAAGCCATGCCCATCTCAAAAGAAGATGACAACAGTTCGTGGGAGCAATATCACAGAATACTTCTTTCACACATCGTCCTGTACCGAATTTGATCCTTGCTTGATTCGGATGAAAGCTTGTTGGTAACTTGAGTTTCTCCACCAATCATTGGCTTACAACATTGTTGTCGCTTTCGTAAACGATTGCAACTAAACACGGGTGACCTTCGATTAAACACCTTGTTACTCTACTTCCTTTTCCATCATCTTTATCTTTTCTTCCTTTTCGTTTTCTTCAATTTCCCTTGCTTCTGCAGTTTATATTTCTTCTTTTTCTATTTTCTCCTTCAGCCTATGTTGATCCTTACTGGCTTGTCCATGTGTCATAAATTTCAACTTCATTTCATGTCCCTCATGCCTCAAATAAATGGAATGTCCATCAAGATTGAGCATTTTAAAATGAAGCCATGCTCATCTCAAAAGAAGATGACAAGAGTTCGCGGGAGCAATATCACAGAATACTTCTTTCACACATCGTCCTGTACTGAATTTGATCCTTGCTTGATTCGGATGAAAGCTTGTTGGTAACTTGAGTTTCTCCACCAATCTTTGGCTTACAACATTGATGAAGGATTATCTTGTTCCTTTTTAAGATTATTGAATATGGTGTGAGTTGATTAAGAAAACCAAGGAAATCCCCACTGGACATTAAGATAGCAAGCTATCTAGATGTGAAGGTTCCTTTCCAAGGTTCTAGAGAGGAGGAGAATGGATTGATGGGGAGTAAGAAATCAAAAGGAAAAACATATAATAGAAACAATATAAACCAAGAAGAGTAAAGAAACATAAAATGAAAAGCAAGGGAAATGGGAGGAATGGAGGATTCACGCCACTACAAGGCTAGGCTAGAAGAAGCCATGGCAACCTTGAAGATGAGTGGTGTATGCCGCCACTTGCCAAGGCAAGATAAGGCTTGAAAGAACTCCACTCCCTAAGGAGGAATGCTCTCACAAAAGGTTGAAACACAAAGTGTATAATTTCTCCAAAATATTCAACCCTTGTACAAGTGTTAGAGGTCCCCTTAAATAGACAAGTCTAGGGGCCCCTTAGCAAAACAACTAAGTTAAAGGATTACAAAAGAAACCTAGCATGTTCTAGAAAGTAGGTCATCCTAGGGTGCACATGGGTGAATTTTCGTCCAAGCCATCTAGGTGGCAAGTCTTCATGGCCAAGGCTCCCAAAGGAAGGTTCTAGAACATTCTAGAAGACTTGGTGTCCAAGGCATGTGGGCCTCCCCTTTCTAGATGCTTCTAGAAAGTCTTATTCCTTCTCTCTCTTCCTTAGGACGCCAAGTGTCTCCTATGTGGTCCTCCTCCTTTCTTATTCCTACAAAAGCAAATTAAGAAATTTATTAGCATGTTGGTTTAAGGTTAAGCTAATCTTTTAAGTCAACAAGTCAACCCAAAGTCAAGGTCAACAAGTCAACTTAAAAATAGTCAACCAAGCCAACTTAATGGAATTTTAAACTAAAGAAAATAAAAGCAAAGGAAGGGATCAAGGAACTCCCTTTCTTCTAAGCATGTGCCATGGGCCATCATCCTTGGTAGGGATCAATCCTTTATCATTCTCCCCTTGTTGGAGAGAATTTGACCTCAAATTCTTGAAGTCTTTGTTGATGGAGCTTGACTTGAGTTGATGAGAACTTTCTTCATCTTTAATGATTTGATCCCTAGTCTTGGAGGTGCCCTCTTTCTTTTTAATGCCACTCTCCTTTTCTTGCTTTTGTTTTTGTTCATCTCTCTTTGTTTGGGAAGAAAATGAAGAGTGGTGTTGCACCTCTTGCTTTGAAAAACTCTTTTTGTAGGCAAGTAACTCCTTGGTGAAAGCTTGCTCCTTTTCTTTTTCTTTTTCATCTTTTATTTTATTTTTGTCCTCATTTTCTTGTGGAGGTGGGAGAGGTAGGATTGTGAACTTCTTTCCTAGGGAGGAAAAAACATAAGTGTTTGCATGGCCATCATAAACAACTTTTCTATCAAATTGCCATGGCCTACCTAGCAAAATATGGTTGGCTTCCATAGGCACAATGTCACATAATACCTCATCCTTAAAGTTGCCAATTGAAAAGTTAATGAGGACTTGTTTAGTTACTTTTATTTCTTCTTCCTTAAGCCATGATAGGTTGTAGGGTTTGACATGAGGAATGGTTTTCAAGCCAAACTTGTCCACCACCCTTGGGCTAGCCATATTTACACAACTTCCACTATCTATGATGAAGTGACATATCTTGTCATTGATAAGGCACCCTCCATGAAAAAGGTTTTGTCTTTGAGAAGGATCAAGTTCTTTGGGAACTTGCCCTAGTTGGCGCCTTACCATTAACAATCCACTTTCAAAGGGTTTAGTCCTTTCAATTGAAGAAGAAGTGTGGGAAGAAGTATTTTGGGGGGAAGGGGAAGAAAAATGTTCACTCTCATCATCACTCTTCCTTAAGATCATTGTCCTCTTCATTGGGCAATTCAAAGCAATGTGTTTATACCCCAAACATTTAAAACATTTAATGGAACTTGATCTTTGAGAAGTGGAATGGTGAGTGTGACCACTTGGTAACTTATTTTTACTTGATGGTACTTGGTGAGACTTAGAAGGAAATTTATCATGTTTCTCTTTAGCTTTTCCCTTCCATGAGTGACTATAGTAGTGGTTGGGTGAGTAACTCTTCCACCTTTTCATTTTTTCTTTGTTAGTTTCTCTTATTCCAACCCTAAACATTTGAGACTCTAATTCTTTAAAGTACTCACTCACACACATAGGACCTTGGTGAAGCCTTTGGAGCTTCAAAAGAAGTTCCTTCCTATAGGAGGGAGGAACAAATCTAGCGCGCATAAGAGTTTTAATGTCCATCCAAGAAGCCGCGGGTGGCCCTTGGTCATAATTTTTACAAACTTTATGCCACCAAGTTTTGGCATACTCAAAAAATCCTAACACTACTAGATCAACTTGTGTTTGATCCTTTACATGATTTTCATTGAAAATTTGATCAACTTTAGCTTCCCAATCAAGGATGATTTTGGGATCACTTCCTCCATAGAACTTAGGAATCTTTGGAGTTTGCTTCTCTTGTGATGGGTTGCGCCTAAAATGCCCTCTTTTCCTAGCCCCTCTTTCTTGCTCTTTAGCTTCAAGCCTTTGAATGTGCTCTTGGATTCTTAGGTCACTTTGCTCCTTGTCTTTTCTCAATTGTTCAAAGGCCTCCTTCCTAGACAACTCCAAATCCTGAAGCAATCTCATCAATGTATTTCTTTTGTTTGGTGTAGGTGCATTTGATGAACTTGCCATGATTCCTACAACAAAAACACTCAAATCCGAGACAAAATAAATGAATTAGGGGTTAGACAACATGAAAACCGAGACCAATTCCAACCCAAAATGTGACCCAAGTGTTTACATCACTCTCCCAAAGTAACAAGGCAAGGCTACACTCAAAGCTCCTCCAAGGAGTGAAATGCTTTCAAAGTTTTTGGAAACCTTTTCAAGACAAGTTCAAGTGGCTTGGCCACTACACTCAAAAGAAAGCAAAGGAAGAAAACTACTAAGACAAAACAAAGAACCTAAAGACAAGCAATAAAAGTACTTAAAGCCAAGAAAGCTAAACTCTAAGGAAAGGATATCAAGGTGACAAAACTTTAAATCAAAACAAGCAAGAAAAGCACATGAAAAGACTCTATTGGAAAAATACTTGAACTATGCATCACCAAGTCTCAAATCGTGCATACACCAAGAAAGATCATAACCAAGTTTTAAGCATGAAACTAATTAGCCAATATCACCCAACACCCAAATATGAAAACTAGTACCATAACACTTAGTGGAAACACAATTTTGGTTCATCAAAGAGCCATCTTGCTCTTAGTAAGATTGTAAAAGTGTACCAAAATTTTTCTTCTTTCAAAAACTAGTTTCACAAAATGATGAGAAAGGTGTTTTGGGTGGCTTGGACACTTAGTTCCCAAATTTTTAGGCCAAAAATCAAGTTCAAGGAGCATACATCAAACAAGACATAAGGTGAATGCAATATTCAAATACTTAGAATAACAAGAACAAGAAAACTTCAAGCTAACATATGACATATGACTCAAGCAAAAGTTAGGCACATTTAAAGACTCAAACATGTAGCTATCATGCATTTAAACTTTTGGAAATGAAGGTCAATGATTAAGCACACAAAGACATGTTATCCAACAACATTTAGGAGTAAGAAGAGTAACAAAAACAGTAGCCAAAACTGCCCAACATAACCTGAAAAACGTTGATTCGCGGTGATCTCGGCAGCTCTGACCTTTGCTCACTATTTCAATCATAACTCTCTCCACAGAACTCCAAATGCATTGGTTCTTTTTTTGTTAAAAACTAGACTAACAGAGCTTTCTTTGGACATCAAGAACGTAAATTTTGGACCACTGAGCAGGTGCAGTTTAATCTTTTAAAATCGTGAACAGTTTCTGCCAGCATTGTTTTTATGTGGACCATTCAAAGATAGCTACACAAGACAAGGTTAGAACATGAAAACACCATATTCAAGGACAACCTGGCTCTGATACCAAATGATGAAGGATTATCTTGTTCCTTTTTAAGATTATTGAATATGGTGTGAGTTGATTAAGAAAACCAAGGAAATCCCCACTGGACATTAAGATAGCAAGCTATCTAGATGTGAAGGTTCCTTTCCAAGGTTCTAGAGAGGAGGAGAATGGATTGATGGGGAGTAAGAAATCAAAAGGAAAAACATATAATAGAAACAATATAAACCAAGAAGAGTAAAGAAACATAAAATGAAAAGCAAGGGAAATGGGAGGAATGGAGGATTCACGCCACTACAAGGCTAGGCTAGAAGAAGCCATGGCAACCTTGAAGATGAGTGGTGTATGCCGCCACTTGCCAAGGCAAGATAAGGCTTGAAAGAACTCCACTCCCTAAGGAGGAATGCTCTCACAAAAGGTTGAAACACAAAGTGTATAATTTCTCCAAAATATTCAACCCTTGTACAAGTGTTAGAGGTCCCCTTAAATAGACAAGTCTAGGGGCCCCTTAGCAAAACAACTAAGTTAAAGGATTACAAAAGAAACCTAGCATGTTCTAGAAAGTAGGTCATCCTAGGGTGCACATGGGTGAATTTTCGTCCAAGCCATCTAGGTGGCAAGTCTTCATGGCCAAGGCTCCCAAAGGAAGGTTCTAGAACATTCTAGAAGACTTGGTGTCCAAGGCATGTGGGCCTCCCCTTTCTAGATGCTTCTAGAAAGTCTTATTCCTTCTCTCTCTTCCTTAGGACGCCAAGTGTCTCCTATGTGGTCCTCCTCCTTTCTTATTCCTACAAAAGCAAATTAAGAAATTTATTAGCATGTTGGTTTAAGGTTAAGCTAATCTTTTAAGTCAACAAGTCAACCCAAAGTCAAGGTCAACAAGTCAACTTAAAAATAGTCAACCAAGCCAACTTAATGGAATTTTAAACTAAAGAAAATAAAAGCAAAGGAAGGGATCAAGGAACTCCCTTTCTTCTAAGCATGTGCCATGGGCCATCATCCTTGGTAGGGATCAATCCTTTATCAAACATTGTTGTCGCTTCCGTAAACGAATGCAACTAAACGTGGGTGGCCTTCGATTAAACACCTTGTTTCTCTACTTCTGTTTTCATTATCTTTATCTTTTCTTCCTTTTCGTTTTCTTCAATTTCCCTTCCTTCTGCAGTTTATATTATTTCTTTTTCTATTTTCTCCTTTAGCATATATTGATCCTTACTGGCTTGTCTTGGTGTCACAAATTTCAACTTCATTTCATGTCCTTCATGCCTCAAATAAAGGGAATGTCCATGAAGATTGAGCGTTTTAAAATGAAGCCATGCCCATCTCAAAAGAAGATGACAAGAGTTTGTGGGAGCAATATCACATAATACTTCTTTCACACATTGTACTGTACTGAATTTGATCCTTGCTTGATTCGGATGAAAGCTAGTTGGTAACTTGAGTTTGTCCACCATTCTTTGGCTTACAACATTGTTGTCGCTTGTGTAAACGAATGCAACTAAACGTGGGTGGCCTTCGATTAAACACCTGGTTTCTCTACTACCTTTTCCATCATCTTTTTCTTTACTTCCTTTTCATGTTCTTCAATTTCCCTTCCTTCTGCAATTTTTATTTCTTGTTTTTCTATTCTTTCTTGTTCTATTTTCTCCTTCAGCCTATGTTGATCCTTACTGGCTTGTCTTGGTGTCATAAATTTCAACTTCATTTCATGTCCCTCATGCCTCAAATAAAGCGAATGTCCATGAAGATTGAGCGTTTTAAAATGAAGGCATGCCCATCCCAAAAGAAGATGACAAGAGTTTGTGGGAGCAATATCACATAATACTTCTTTCACCCATTGTCTTGTACTGAATTTGATCCTTGCTTGATTCGGATGAAAGCTTGGTGGTAACTAGAGTTTTTCCACCAATCTTTGGCTTACAACATTGTTGTCGCTTTCGTAAACGAATGCAACTAAACATGGGTGGCCTTCTATTAAACACCTTGTTTCTCTACTTCCGTTTTCATTATCTTTATCTTTTCTTCCTTTTCGTTTTCTTCAATTTCCCTTCCTACTGCAGTTTATATTTCTTCTTTTTTTATTTTGTCCTTCAGCCTATGTTGATCCTTACTAGCTTGTCTTGGTGTCACAAATTTCAACTTCATTTCATGTCCGAATTGCCTCAAATAAAGGGAACGTTAATCAAGATAGAGCGTTTTAAAATGAAGCCATGCCATCCCAAAAGAAGATGACAAGACTTCATGGTAGCAATATCTCATAATACTTCTTTCACACGTTGTCCTGTACTAAATTTGATCCTTGCTTGATTCGAATGAAAGCTTGTTGGTAACTTGAGATTCTCCACCAATCTTTGGCTTACAACATTGTTGTCGCTTTCGTAAAAGAATGCAACTAAACATTGGTGGCCTTCGATTAAACACCTGGTTTCTCTACTACCTTTTCCATCATCTTTTTCTTTACTTCCTTTTCGTGTTCTTCAAATTCCCTTCCTTCTGCAATTTTTATTTCTTGTTTTTCTATTCTTTCTTGTTCTATTTTCTCCTTCAGCCTATGTTGATCCTTACTGGCTTGTCTTGGTGTCATAAATTTCAACTTCATTTCATGTCCCTCATGTCTCAAATAAAGGGAATGTCCATCAAGGTTGAGCGTTTTAAAATGAAGCCATGCCCATCTCAAAAGAGGATGACAACAGTTCGTGGGAGCAATATCACAGAATACTTCTTTCACACATCGTCCTGTACTGAATTTGATCCTTGCTTGATTCAGATGGAAGCTTGTTGGCAACTTGAGTTTCTCCACCAATCTTTGGCTTACAACATTGTTGTCCCTTTCGTAAACGAATGTAGCTGAACATGGGTGGCCTTCGATTAAGCACCTTGTTTCTCTACTTCCTTTTCCATCATCTTTATCTTTTCTTCCTTTTCGTTTTCTTCAATTTCCCTTCCTTCTGCAGTTTATATTTCTTCTTTTTCTATTTTCACCTTCAGCCTATGTTGATCCATACTGGCTTGTCTTGGTGTCATAAATTTCAACTTCATTTCATGTCCCTCATGCCTCAAATAAAGGGAATGTCCACGAAGATTGAGCGTTTTAAAATGAAGCCATGTCCATCTCAAAAGAAGATGACAAGAGTTTGTGGGAGCAATATCACATAATGCTTCTTTCACCCATTGTCTTGTACTGAATTTGATCCTTGCTTGATTTGGATGAAAGCTTGGTGGTAACTAGAGTTTCTCCACCAATCTTTGGCTTACAACATTGTTGTCGCTTTCGTAAACGAATGCAAGTAAACATGGGTGGCCTTCGATTAAACACCTTGTTTCTCTACTTCCTTTTCCATCATCTTTATCTTTTCTTCCTTTTCGTTTTCCTCAATTTCCCTTCCTTCTGTCGTTTATATTTCTTCTTGTTTAAATTTTCTCCTTCAGCCTATGTTGATCCTTACTGGCTTGTCTTGGTGTCATAAATTTCAACTTCATTTCATGTCCCTCATGTCTCAAATAAAGGGATTGTCCATCAAGATTGAGCGTTTTAAAATGAAGCCATGGCCATCTCAAAAGAAGATGACAAGAGTTCGTGGGAGCAATATCACAGAATACTTCTTTCACACATCGTCCTGTACTGAATTTGATCCTTGCTTGATTCGGATGAAAGCTTGTTGGCAACTTGAGTTTCTCCACCAACCTTTGGCTTAAACCATTGTTGTCCCTTTCGTAAACGAATGTAGCTGAACATGGGCGGCCTTCGATTAAGCACCTTGTTTCTCTACTTCCTTTTCCATCATCTTTATCTTTTCTTCCTTTTCGTTTTCTTCAATTTCCCTTCCTTCTGCAGTTTATATTTCTTCTTTTTCTATTTTCTCCTTCAGCCTATTCTGATCCTTACTGGCTTGTCTTGGTGCCATAAATTTCGACTTCATTTCATGTCCCTCATGCCTGAAATAAAGGGAATGTCCATGAAGATTGAGCGTTTTAAAATGAAGCCATGTCCATCTCAAAAGAAGATGACAAGAGTTTGTGGGAGCAATATCACATAATAATTCTTTCACCCATTGTCTTTTACTGAATTTGATCCTTGCTTGAATCGAATGAAAGCTTGGTGCTAACTAGAGTTTCTCCACCAATCTTTGGCTTACAACATTGTTGTCACTTTCGTAAACGAATGCAACTAAACATGGGTGGCCTTCGATTAAACACCTTGTTTCTCTACTTCCTTTTCCATCATCTTTATCTTTTCTTTCTTTTCGTTTTCTTCAATTTCCCATCCTTCTGTCGTTTATATTTCTTCTTGTTTTAATTCTCTCCTTCAGCCTATGTTGATCCTTATTGGCTTGTCTTGGTGTCATAAATTTCAACTTCATTTAATGTCCCTCATGCCTCAAATAAAGGGAATGTCCATCAAGATTGAGCCTTTTAAAATGAAGCCATGCCCATCTCAAAAGAAGATGACAAGAGTTTGTGGGAGCAATATCAATATCACATAATACTTCTTTCACCCATTGTCTTGTACTGAATTTGATTCTTGCTTGATTCGGATGAAAGCTTGGTGGTAACTAGAGTTTTCCCACCAATCTTTGGCTTACAACATTGTTGTCGCTTTCGTAAACGAATGTAGCTTAACATCGGTGGCCTTCGATTAAACACATTGTTTCTCTACTTCCTTTTCCATCATCTTTATCTTTTCTTCCTTTTCGTTTTCTTCAATTTCCCTTCCTTCTGCAGTTTATATTTCTTCTTTTTCTATTTTCTCCTTCAGCCTATGTTGATCCTTACTGGCTTGTCTTGGTGTCATAAATTTCAACTTCATTTCAGGTCCCTCATGCCTCAAATAAAGGGAATGTCCATCAAAATTGAGCGTTTTAATATGAAGACATGCCCATCTCAAAAGAAGACGACAAGAGTTCGTGGGAGCAATATCACAGAATACTTCTTTCACACATCGTCCTGTACTGAATTTGATCCTTGCTTGATTCGTATGAAAGCTTGTTGGCAACTTGAGTTTCTCCACCAATCTTTGGCTTACAACATTGTTGTCGCTTTCGTAAACGAATGTAGCTGAACATGGGTGGCCTTCGATTAAACACCTTGTTTCTCTACTTCCTTTTCCATCATCTTTATCTTTTCTTCCTTTTCGTTTTCTTCAATTTCCCTTCCTTCTGCAGTTTATATTTCTTCTTTTTCTATTTTCTCCTTCAGCCTATGTTGATCCTTACTGGCTTGTCTTGGTGTCATAAATTTCAACTTCATTGCATGTCCCTCATGCCTCAAATAAAGGGAACGTTCATCAAGATTTAGCGTTTTAAAATGAAGCCATGCCCATCTCAAAAGAAGATGACAAGAGTTTGTGGGAGCAATATCACATAATACTTCTTTCACCCAATGTCCTGTACTGAATTTGATCCTTGCTTGATTCGGATGAAAGCTTGGTTGTAACTAGAGTTTCTCCACCAATCTTTGGCTTACAACATTGTTGTTGCTTTCTTAAACGAGTGCAGCTAAACATGGGTGGCCTTCGATTAAACACCTTGTTTCTCTACTTCCTTTTCCATAATCTTTATCTTTTCTTCCTTTTCGTTTTCTTCAATTTTCCTTCCTTCTCCTGTTTATATTTCTTCTTTTTCAATTTTCTCCTTCAGCCTATGTTGATCCTTACTGGCTTGTCTTGGTGTCATAAATATCAACTTCATTGCATGTCCCTCATGCCTCAAATAAAGGCAACGTTCATCAAGATTGAGCGTTTTAAAATGAAGCTGATGAAGGATTATCTTGTTTCCTTTTAGAGTTATGAATATGGTGAAGTTTTTTAAGAAAGCTTTTTGAAAATTCCCACTGGACATTAAGATAGCATGCTATCTAGATGTGAAGGTTCGTTTCTCAAGCTCATGAAAGGAAGAAGAGAGTTGGATTCAAGCTTAAACACACACGGCAATAACAACACTAAAGAGCAAAATGAAAGAAGAAACAATAAAAATGGAAAGCATAGAAGATGAAGCATGGAAGAAGCACGCCACTCATAGGGGGGGATCTAAGCCAACCAAGCCCTAGAGATGAGTGATGGTGCCGCCACTTGCAAGCAAGATAAGGCAAAGGTGAGTTCACTTCTAGGAAGGAGAGCTCACGAAAATTTAATGGTTGAAACACAATAGTTTAGAAACAAAATGATCAACCCTTTTACAAGACAAGGAGCACCCTTTAAATAAGAGTTCATAGGGGTCCTTTAGCAAATACAAAAACTTGAAAAAGGATTAACTTGCAAACCCTAAACCTAATGTGAGAGTGAGTCTTGGCCAAGTGAAGGGAGATGATTTGTGGAGGCATTCCCATGAGGATTCTAGGCCAAAAGAGGAAGGAGACCAAGTGACCTTCTAAGGCATAAACCACAAAGGCAAAAGGAGACAAGGTACATGTCTACTTTTGCTTTTGCTTTATGCTTTCCTCTCTCTTCCACTTCATCGAAGTGCTCCAATCACCAAGTGCCACCTAGCCATGCTCTACTTTCTCTTAATTACCTACAAAATAAGACAAACAAGGATTAGTATGTTGGTTTAAGTTAATCTAATCTTGGTCAAAGGTCAACTTTGGATCAAAGTCAACAAGTCAACCAAAATAAGTCAACTAGAAACCAACTTAGGGAATTAAAACTAAAGTAATGCAAAACAAAGATAAAGGTGATGGAATAGAAGACTCCCCTCTAGACATGCTTCTAGTGATCCTTCTTGAGGGAGCTTCTAAGGAGGTGGTCACGCCTTCATCATCCTCCCCTTCTTGGAGAGAATTTGACCACGAATTCTTAAACCATTCTTTGGGGGAGGCCAATCCTTGATGGCCATCACTTTTTCTTGGTCCACATGGACCCCATGTTGATTTATTTTGAAACCTAGGAAGATCACATCATCCATCCCAAACACACATTTCTCCATGTTAGCATACAAAGATGCTTTCCTTAAGGTCTTTAACACACTCCTTAAATGATGCAAGTGCTCATCTTGAGACATACTATAAATGAGAATGTCATCAAAGTACACCACAACAAACTTCCCTAAGAACTCTCTAAGAACATGGTGCATGAGTCTCATGAATGTACTAGGTGCATTGGTCAAGCCAAAAGGCATGACTAACCACTCATATAATCCAAACTTAGTCTTGAAAGAGGTTTTCCATTCATCATCTTCTTTGATTCTAATTTGATTGTACCCACTCTTCAAGTCTATTTTGGAAAATATGGTTGCACCATGTAACTCATCAATCAAATCATCTAATTTAGGAATAGGATGCCTATACTTGATGGTAATGTTGTTGATAGCCCTACAATCTATGCACATTCTCCATATTCCATCCTTTTTGGGGACAAGAATCACGGGCATTGCACAAGGACTTATGCTATGTTGCACCCACCCCTTTTCTAACAACTCATTCACTTGTTTTTGAATTTCCTTAGCCTCATCGGGACTAGTCCTATAGGCTGGCCTATTAGGCAAAGATGAGCCTTGTATGAAATCAATTTGGTGTTCTATACCTCTTAGGGGTGGGAGACCTTTTGGAGGTTTTTGAAAAACATCTTTGAACTCATCTAAGACTAATGACAAGTCTAAGGGACATCTAGAGTGAGGGTTTTGGAAGGAGGGGGAAGATTCACTAGGATAAGCTAGGATGATGGGTTTTTGGGCAAGCATTACCTTCTTCACCCCTTTGAGGGTGATCATGCTCTTCTTGGACTCATTGCCACGCCCTTGCGCCTTCTTTTGCGCCTTCTCTTCTTTACTTTTCTTTATCATTTGCAATTGGTCCTCATTGATTTCTCTTGGTGAAAGAGGTAGTAATGTGATCTTTTTGCCTTGGAAGCTAAATGTAAATTTGTTGGCATGGCCATGATGAAAAGCTTTCCTATCAAATTGCCATGGCCTTCCTAATAAAATGTGGATTGCTTCCATGGGCACTAAGTCACATAATACCTCATCTTTGTAGTTTCCAATGGAGAAGTTAATAAGGACTTGTTTGTCCACTTTAATCTCACCTTCCTTACTAAGCCAAGAAGCTTATAGGGCTTGGCATGAGGGATGGTTTTCAAGCCAAGCTTGTCCACAACCCTTGTGCTAGCCACATTAACATAACTTACGCTATCAATTTTGAGGGAGCAAGTTTTGTTGTTGATTTGGCACCTTGAGTGAAAAATATTTTCACTTTGGTTTTCAAATTCTTTAGGCACTTGGCCTAGCATGCGCCTAACCACCAACAAACCTCCTTCATTAGGTTTGATTTCATCCTCACTTGAAGATTGGGAAGAAGTGTGGGAGGAAGAACCTTTAGGGGAAGGGGGAGAAGAATGTTCACTTTTAACCTCTCCTTTAGGGTTCAAGATCATGTTCCTCTTTGTTGGGCAATTTGAAGCAATGTGACCATAGCCCAAACACTTAAAACATTTGATGGAACTAGTTCTTGAACTTTGAGAAGAGTTTGCACTTCCATGGGAGGTTCTAGACGAATTAGTCCTAGGTGGGTGGTCTTTGGAAGGTGGTTTCTCATCCTTTCTTTCTTTTCCTTTCCAAGTTCTAGAGTAGTATTCATTGTATGAACCACTCCTCTTGGCCTCTTTTTTCTTTTGCAATTGAGTTTCAACTTTAATGGCCAAATGTAAAACTTTGTCAAGAGAGGAGTACTCATATAACTCTACTAAATCTTGTATGTCTCTCCTTAACCCACTCACAAATCTAGCTACCTTTTCCTCATCACTTTCAAATTGGAGTCCTACTTTTAGAAGCATGGACTCCATTAACTTGTAATATTCATCCAAACACATGGACCCTTGTTGAAGCCTTTGGAGCTTCAAAAGAGTCTCCCTCCTACAGTAGGAAGGAACAAATCTAGCGCGCATGAAAGTCTTAATGTTCATCCAAGAGGCCGCGGATGGCTCTTGGTTAATATTGTCCATACACAATTGATGCCACCATGTCATGGCATAATCTTCAAATTCTAAAACTACTAAATCTACTTGTTCTTGATCACCAACTAAATGAATGCTGAAGATTTGGTCCACTTTTTGCTCCCACTCTATGTAGAGGTTTGTTTCATTCTCCCCCTTGAACTTTGGAATCTTGATTGGTGGAGGTTGTCTTTGTGGGAGTTGATTGTGCCTTCCACCACCATCATAGCCGTGCATTCTTCTTCTTCCACCATGGCTAGAGTCCTCGAAGAGGACCTCCTCCTTCTCCTCTCATCTTCCCTAAGCTCAAGTCTTTGGATGTGCTCTTGTATGAAGATCTCACTTTGCCTCCTATCCGCCCTCAATTGGTCAAAAGTTTTTCTCCTACTCACTTCCATCTCACGTAAGATGTTGGCAAGGGTCATTTGTTCACTTTCTTGGGCCATAGGAGTCACCATGGGAGGGGAATAAGGTGAGACTGACTCCTCCTCTTCTTCTACCTCCAAGATTGGATCCATATTCATGTTCCTACACCAAATACTCAACAAAAACCGAGACAAGGAAGAGGTTAGCTAACAAAAAATTCCAAACCCGAGACCAAGTGTGGTCTTCTCAAGCACCCAAGTGTTTTTGATCACACTCCCAAAGCACACAAGCAAGGCTAGCACTCAAAAACCTTCCAAACAAGTGAAAATACCTTTAAAGAGATGAAAACCTTTTCAAAGCTCAAACAAGTGGCTCGGCCACAACACTCTAGGAAGACAAGGAAAAGAAAACTACTAAGACAAAACAAAGATTACCTAAAGACAAGCAAGCAAAGCTCAAAAAACAAGAAAGTTTAACTTCTAAGGAAACTTGTTTTTAAAGACAAAACTTGAACAAGACTAAAGCAATGAAAAGCACTTTCAAAGACTCTATGGAAAGCATTTGAACAAGCCAAGATTATACCTCAAATTATGCATACACCAAGAAAGATCATAACCAAGTTAAAGCATGAAACTAATTTGCCAATATCACCCAAAATCCAAGTATAAAATTTGGTAGCATAACACCTAGTAAAAATGGCCAAATGGATTCACCAAGCAACACATTAGCTCTCGGCCAAACTGTTTTTGGTCATGAAAATAATTTTTCTTTTCAAAACTAGGTACTTAAGATGATGAGAAGGATATTTTAGGGTGTCTTGAACACTTAGTTCCCAAAAAAATTAGGTCAAAATCAATTTCAAGGAGCATACAACAACAAAAGGCATAGATCTCATGCAATAGCTCAAATACTTAGAAACAAGAACAAGAAAACTCAAAGAAGAATATGACAAGAGACTCAAGCATCCAAAGACATGTTATCCAACCACATTTAGGAGCAAAAGAGTCACAAAACCGAAGCCAAAATTGCCACAACATAACCTGAAAATGTTGTTTTTCGTATTCTCGGCAGCTCTGACCGTTGCTCACTCATTTGATCATAACTCTCTCCACAGAACTTCAAATGCGTTAATTCGTTTTTTGTTGGAAACTAGACTCACAGGGCTTTCTTTTGATATAATGAACGTTACTTTTGGACCACTGAGCTAGCTGCAGTAGTTTTTTCAAATACGCACACGTTGCTGCCAGCACTGTTTTTATGTGGACCATTCAAAGATAGCTACACAAGACAAGGTTAGAACATGAAAACACCATATTCAAGGACAACCAAAGCTCTAGATACCAAATGATGAAGGATTATCTTGTTTCCTTTTAGAGTTATGAATATGGTGAAGTTGTTTAAGAAAGCGTTTTAAAAATTCCCACTGGTCATTACGATAGCATGCTATCTAGATGTGAAGGTTCATTTCTCAAGCTCATGAAAGGAAGAAGAGAGTTGGATTCAAGCTTAAACACACACGGCAATAACAACACTAAAGAGCAAAATGAAAGAAGAAACAATAAAAATGGAAAGCATAGAAGATGAAGCATGGAAGAAGCACGCCACTCATAGGGGGGATCTAAGCCAACCAAGCCCTAGAGATGAGTGATGGTGCTGCCACTTGCAAGCAAGATAAGGCAAAGGTGAGTTCACTTCTAGGAAGGAGAGCTCACGAAAATTTAATGGTCAAAACACAATAGTTTAAAAACAAAATGATCAACCCTTTTCCAAGACAAGGAGCACCCTTTAAATAGGAGTTCATAGGGGTCCTTTAGCAAATACAAAAACATGAAAAAGGATTAACTAGCAAACCCTAAACCTAATGTGAGAGTGAGTCTTGGCCAAGTGAAGGGAGATGATTGGTGGAGGCATTCCTATGAGGATTCTAGGCCAAAAGAGGAAGGAGACCAAGTGACCTTCTAAGGCATAAACAACAAAGGCAAAAGGAGACAAGGTACATGTCTACTTTTGCTTTTGCTTTATGCTTTCCTCTCTCTTCCACTTCACCTAAGTGCTCCAATCACCAAGTGCCACCTAGCCATGCTCTACTTTCTCTTAATTACCTACAAAACAAGACAAACAAGGATTAGTATGTTGGTTTAAGTTAATCTAATCTTGGTCAAAGGTCAACTTTGCATCAAAGCCAACAAGTCAACCAAAATAAGTCAACTAGAAACCAACTTAGGGAATTAAAACTAAAGTAATGCAAAACAAAGATAAAGGTGATGGAATAGAAGACTCCCCTCTAGACATGCTTCTAGTGATCCTTCTTGAGGGAGCTTCTAAGGAGGTGGTCACGCCTTCATCAGAAGCCATGCCCATCTCAAAAGAAGATGACACGAGTTTGTGGGAGCAATATCACATAATACTTCTTTCACCAATTGTCCTGTACTGAATTTGATCCTTGCTTTATTCGGATAAAAGCTTGGTGGTAACTAGAGTTTCTCCACCAATCTTTGGCTTACAACATTGTTGTCGCTTTCGTAATCAAATGCAACTAAACATGGGTGGCCTTCGATTAAAGACCTTGTTTCTCTACTTCCTTTTTCATCATCTTTATCTTTACTTCCTTTTCTTTTTCTTCAATTTCCCTTCCTTCTACAATTTATATTTCTTCTTTTTCTATTTTCTCCTTCAACGTGTGTTGATCCTTCATTTCATGGTGTCCTAAATTTGAACTTCATTTCATGTCACTCATGCCTTAAATAAAGGGAACGTTCATCAAGATTGAGCGTTTTAAAATGAAACCATGCCTATCTCAAAAGAAAATGACTAGAGTTCATGGGAGAAATATCACATAATACTTTTTTCACACATTGTCATGTACTGAATTTGATCCTTGCATGATTCGGATGAAAGCTTATTAGTAACTTGAGTTTCTCCACCAATCTTTGGCTTACAACATTGTTCCCGCTTTCGTAAAGGAATGAAATAAAACATGGGTGGGCTTCGATTAAACAACTTATTTCTCCACTACCTTTTCCATCATCTTTTTCTTTACTTCCTTTTCGTTTTCTTCAATTTCCCTTCCTTCTGCAGTTTATATTTCTTTTTTTTATATTTTCTCCTTCAGCCTATGCTGATCCTTACTGGCTTGTCTTGGTGTCATAAATTTCAAATTCATTGCATGTCCCCCATGCCTCAAATAAAGGGAACGTTCATCAAGATTGAGTGTTTTAAAATGAAGCCATGCCCATCTCAAAAGAAGATGACAAGAGTTTGTAGGAGCAATATCACATAATACTTCTTTCACCCATTGTCCTGTACTGAATTTGATCCTTGCTTGATTCGGATGAAAGCTTGGTGGTAACTAGAGTTTCTCCACCAATCTTTGGCTTACTACATTGTTGTCGCTTTCGTAAACGAATGCAACTAAGCATGGGTGGCCTTCGATTAAACACCTTATTTCTCTACTTCCTTTTCCATCATCTTTATCCTTTCTTCCTTTTCGTTTTCTTCAATTTCCCTTCCTTCTGCAGTTTATATTTCTACTTTTTCTATTTTCTCCTTCAGCCTATGCTGATCCTTACTGGCTTGTCTTGGTTTCATAAATTTCAAATTCATTGCATGTCCCCCATGCCTCTAATAAAGGGAACGTTTATCAAGATTGAACGTTTTAAAATAAAGCCATCCCCATCTCAAAAGAAGATGACAAGAGTTTGTGGGAGCAATATCACATAATACTTCTTTCACACATTGTCCTGTACTGAATTTGATCCTTGCTTGATTCGGATGGAAGCTTGTTGGTAACTGGACTTTCTCCACCAATCTTTGGCTTACAACATTGTTGTCGCTTTCGTACACGAATGCAACTAAACATGGGTGGCCTTCGATGAAACACCTTGTTCTCTACTTCCTTTTCCATCATCTTTATCTTTTCTTACTTTTCTTTTTCTTCAATTTCTCATCCTTCTACAATTTATATTTGTTCTTTTCCTATTCTTTCTTTTTCTATTTTCTCCTTCAGCCTATAATGATCCTTCTTGGCTTGTCTTGGTGTCATAAATTTCAACTTCATTTCATATCCCTCATGCCTCAAATAAAGGGAACGTTCATCAAGATTGAGCGTTTTAAAATGAAGCCATGCCCATCTCAAAAGAAGATGACAAGAGTTCGTGGGAGCAATATCACATAATACTTCTTTCACACATCGTCCTGTACTGAATTTGATCCTTGCTTGATTCGGATGAAAGCTTGTTGGTTGATGAAGGATTATCTTGTTCCTTTTTAAGATTATTGAATATGGTGTGAGTTGATTAAGAAAACCAAGGAAATCCCCACTGGACATTAAGATAGCAAGCTATCTAGATGTGAAGGTTCCTTTCCAAGGTTCTAGAGAGGAGGAGAATGGATTGATGGGGAGTAAGAAATCAAAAGGAAAAACATATAATAGAAACAATATAAACCAAGAAGAGTAAAGAAACATAAAATGAAAAGCAAGGGAAATGGGAGGAATGGAGGATTCACGCCACTACAAGGCTAGGCTAGAAGAAGCCATGGCAACCTTGAAGATGAGTGGTGTATGCCGCCACTTGCCAAGGCAAGATAAGGCTTGAAAGAACTCCACTCCCTAAGGAGGAATGCTCTCACAAAAGGTTGAAACACAAAGTGTATAATTTCTCCAAAATGTTCAACCCTTGTACAAGTGTTAGAGGTCCCCTTAAATAGACAAGTCTAGGGGCCCCTTAGCAAAACAACTAAGTTAAAGGATTACAAAAGAAACGTAGCATGTTCTAGAAAGTAGGTCATCCTAGGGTGCACATGGGTGAATTTTCGTCCAAGCCATCTAGGTGGCAAGTCTTCATGGCCAAGGCTCCCAAAGGAAGGTTCTAGAACATTCTAGAAGACTTGGTGTCCAAGGCATGTGGGCCTCCTCTTTCTAGATGCTTCTAGAAAGTCTTATTCCTTCTCTCTCTTCCTTAGGACGCCAAGTGTCTCCTATGTGGTCCTCCTCCTTTCTTATTCCTACAAAAGCAATTTAAGGATTAGCATGTTGGTTTAAGGTTAAGCTAATCTTTTGAGTCAACAAGTCAACCCAAAGTCAAGGTCAACAAGTCAACTCAAAAATAGTCAACCAAGCCAACTTAAAGGACTTTTAAACTAAAGAAAATAAAAGCAAAGGAACGGATCAAGGAACTCCCTTTCTTCTAAGCATGTGCCATGGGCCATCATCCTTGGTAGTGATCAATCCTTTATCATTGGTAACTTGAGTTTCTCCACCAATCTTTGGCTTACAACATTGTTCCCGCTTTCGTAAAGGAATGAAATAAAACATGGGTGGGCTTCGATTAAACAACTTATTTCTCCACTACCTTTTCCATCATCTTTTTCTTTACTTCCTTTTCGTTTTCTTCAATTTCCCTTCCTTCTGCAGTTTATATTTCTTTTTTTTATATTTTCTCCTTCAGCCTATGCTGATCCTTACTGGCTTGTCTTGGTGTCATAAATTTCAAATTCATTGCATGTCCCCCATGCCTCAAATAAAGGGAACGTTCATCAAGATTGAGTGTTTTAAAATGAAGCCATGCCCATCTCAAAAGAAGATGACAAGAGTTTGTAGGAGCAATATCACATAATACTTCTTTCACCCATTGTCCTGTACTGAATTTGATCCTTGCTTGATTCGGATGAAAGCTTGGTGGTAACTAGAGTTTCTCCACCAATCTTTGGCTTACTACATTGTTGTCGCTTTCGTAAACGAATGCAACTAAGCATGGGTGGCCTTCGATTAAACACCTTATTTCTCTACTTCCTTTTCCATCATCTTTATCCTTTCTTCCTTTTCGTTTTCTTCAATTTCCCTTCCTTCTGCAGTTTATATTTCTACTTTTTCTATTTTCTCCTTCAGCCTATGCTGATCCTTACTGGCTTGTCTTGGTTTCATAAATTTCAAATTCATTGCATGTCCCCCATGCCTCTAATAAAGGGAACGTTTATCAAGATTGAACGTTTTAAAATAAAGCCATCCCCATCTCAAAAGAAGATGACAAGAGTTTGTGGGAGCAATATCACATAATACTTCTTTCACACATTGTCCTGTACTGAATTTGATCCTTGCTTGATTCGGATGGAAGCTTGTTGGTAACTGGACTTTCTCCACCAATCTTTGGCTTACAACATTGTTGTCGCTTTCGTACACGAATGCAACTAAACATGGGTGGCCTTCGATGAAACACCTTGTTCTCTACTTCCTTTTCCATCATCTTTATCTTTTCTTACTTTTCTTTTTCTTCAATTTCTCATCCTTCTACAATTTATATTTGTTCTTTTCCTATTCTTTCTTTTTCTATTTTCTCCTTCAGCCTATAATGATCCTTCTTGGCTTGTCTTGGTGTCATAAATTTCAACTTCATTTCATATCCCTCATGCCTCAAATAAAGGGAACGTTCATCAAGATTGAGCGTTTTAAAATGAAGCCATGCCCATCTCAAAAGAAGATGACAAGAGTTCGTGGGAGCAATATCACATAATACTTCTTTCACACATCGTCCTGTACTGAATTTGATCCTTGCTTGATTCGGATGAAAGCTTGTTGGTTGATGAAGGATTATCTTGTTCCTTTTTAAGATTATTGAATATGGTGTGAGTTGATTAAGAAAACCAAGGAAATCCCCACTGGACATTAAGATAGCAAGCTATCTAGATGTGAAGGTTCCTTTCCAAGGTTCTAGAGAGGAGGAGAATGGATTGATGGGGAGTAAGAAATCAAAAGGAAAAACATATAATAGAAACAATATAAACCAAGAAGAGTAAAGAAACATAAAATGAAAAGCAAGGGAAATGGGAGGAATGGAGGATTCACGCCACTACAAGGCTAGGCTAGAAGAAGCCATGGCAACCTTGAAGATGAGTGGTGTATGCCGCCACTTGCCAAGGCAAGATAAGGCTTGAAAGAACTCCACTCCCTAAGGAGGAATGCTCTCACAAAAGGTTGAAACACAAAGTGTATAATTTCTCCAAAATGTTCAACCCTTGTACAAGTGTTAGAGGTCCCCTTAAATAGACAAGTCTAGGGGCCCCTTAGCAAAACAACTAAGTTAAAGGATTACAAAAGAAACGTAGCATGTTCTAGAAAGTAGGTCATCCTAGGGTGCACATGGGTGAATTTTCGTCCAAGCCATCTAGGTGGCAAGTCTTCATGGCCAAGGCTCCCAAAGGAAGGTTCTAGAACATTCTAGAAGACTTGGTGTCCAAGGCATGTGGGCCTCCTCTTTCTAGATGCTTCTAGAAAGTCTTATTCCTTCTCTCTCTTCCTTAGGACGCCAAGTGTCTCCTATGTGGTCCTCCTCCTTTCTTATTCCTACAAAAGCAATTTAAGGATTAGCATGTTGGTTTAAGGTTAAGCTAATCTTTTGAGTCAACAAGTCAACCCAAAGTCAAGGTCAACAAGTCAACTCAAAAATAGTCAACCAAGCCAACTTAAAGGACTTTTAAACTAAAGAAAATAAAAGCAAAGGAAGGGATCAAGGAACTCCCTTTCTTCTAAGCATGTGCCATGGGCCATCATCCTTGGTAGTGATCAATCCTTTATCATTGGTAACTTGAGTTTCTCCACCAATCTTTGGCTTACAACATTGTTCCCGCTTTCGTAAATGAATGCAACTAAACATGGGTGGCCTTCGATTAAACACCTTGTTTCTCTACTACCTTTTCCATCATCTTTTTCTTTACTTCCTTTTCTTTTTCTTCAATTTCCCTTCCTTCTGGAATTTATATTTCTTCTTTTTCTATTTTCTCCTTCAACGTGTGTTTTTCCTTCATTTCATGGTGTCATAAATTTGAACTTCATTTCATGTCACTCATGCCTTAAATAAAGGGAACGTTCATAAAGATTGAGCATTTTAAAATGAAACCATACCCATCTAAAAAGAAGATGACAAGAGTTTGTGGGAGCAATATCACATAATACTTCTTTCACACATTGCCTTGTACTGAATTTGATCCTTGCTTGATTCGGATGGAAGCTTGTTGGTAACTGGACTTTCTCCACCAATCTTTGCCTTACAACATTGTTGTCGCTTTCGTAAACGAATGCAACTAAACATGGGTGGCCTTCGATTAAACACCTTGTTTCTCTACTACCTTTTCCATCATCTTTTTCTTTACTTCCTTTTCTTTTTCTTCAATTTCTATTCCTTCTACAATTTATATTTGTTCTTTTTCTATTCTTTCTTTTTCTATTTTCTCCTTTAGCCTATGTTGGTCCTTACTGGCTTGTCTTGCTGTCACAAATTTCAACTTCATTTCGTGTCCCAATTGCCTCAAATAAAGGGAACGTTTATCAAGATTGAGCGTTTTAAAATGAAGCCATGCCCATCTCAAAAGAAGATGACTAGAGTTCATGGGAGAAATATCACATAATACTTCTTTCACACATTGTCCTGTACTGAATTTGATCCTTGCTTGATTCGGATGAAAGCTTATTAGTAACTTGAGTTTCTCCACCAATCTTTGGCTTACAACATTGTTCCCGCTTTCGTAAATGAATGCAATAAAATAGCGATGGGCTTCGATTAAACACCTTGTTTCTCTACTACCTTTTCCATCATCTTTTTCTTTACTTCCTTTTCTTTTTCTTCAATTTCCCTTCCTTCTGCAGTTTATATTTCTTCTTTTTCTATTTTCTCCTTCAACGTGTGTTGATCCTTCATTTCATGGTGTCATAAATTTGAACTTCATTTCATGTCCCTCATGCCACAAATAACAGGAACGTTCATCAAGATTGAGCGTTTTAAAATGAAACCATGCCCATCTAAAAAGAAGATGACAAGAGTTTGTGGGAGCAATATCACAGGTCCTCTTGATCTTCCAAGGCTTGGTTCTTATGTTGGCATATATGGACTCTCATTTGAACTTGAAAATAAAAGCAAAACTAAAGCCCATTAATTGGTTAATCCAAAACATAATTTGGTCAGCCAATTTTACAAAGCATTGGGCCTTTATTTAAATAAAAGAAATTGCATCAACACGGCACATTAGTCATCCTCCATTTGACCCATATGCAATTCACATCATACCCTCCTTCTTCGAGAAGTTTTGTCCCGAATCTTAAGACACTAGTTTTAATGAAAGTTTATTATGATCCTGTGAAGGACTTTTATTTTTTCACAACTTGAAACTAATTCTATTCCTCCAGGATCAAATTCAACTTGATATTTGTTACTTTCCCATTTTTGCAATTCGTTGATAACATTTCTTGGCAACAGTACCCCACCTTGATATGTAACAATAAATAATTCCATGCATTGTGTTTGACAAATTTGCTTCTTATCGACGGACCAAATGCATCATAATAAAGCACTATGAACAAGCTTCCTTTTCAAACATGGAAGTTGGTGTGTTTCATTCACATGCTTATCCTTTTGTTCCTGTAAAATGACATCACAAACTGTAGAAGAAAGAACATTGACGAATAAACTTTCTCTAGTTCCAATTTTTGTTTCTTTATTTTCCCTTCCTTCTGCAGTTTATTTTACATCTTTTTGTATTCTTTCTTTTTCTGTTTTCTCCTTCAGCCTACGTTGATCCCTACTGACTTGTCTTGGTGTCATAAATTTCTACTTCTTTTGATGTCCCTCATGCCTCGAATAAAGGGAACGTTCATCAAGATGGAGTGTTTTAAAACGAAGCCATACCCATCCCAAAAGAAGATGACAATAGTCCATGGGAGCAATATCACATAATACTTCTTTCACACATTGCCATGTACGGAATTTGATCCACGCTTGATTTAGATGAAACGTTTTTGGTAACTGGAGTTTCTCCACCAATCTTTGGCTCACAATATTGTTTTCGCTTCTGTATTCGAATGCAACTAAACATGGGTGGCCTTCGGTTAAACACCTTGTATAATAAACTTTCATTCCTATACCAAATCTAGATAGCCAGGCTCTGAATACCAAATGATGTGAATCCAAAGGGTTCGATTCGTTTTACTAATCGTTCAAGGTTGGAATGCTAATAACGTAGAAATTTGAGAAATTATTTAAAACGAGAAAATGGAAACATATAAGAAGATCGAGTGGAAATTGATAGACATCACACTTCCAAGAATGGAAGATAAGCAGAAGAGTTTATTTAAACACAAAAAGTGATAAAGGAACTTCGATAAAACTCAGGGATTCTTGAATCACTCAAGAACTTAGGAGAATCACTCTCACTAAGATAGATGAGATAAAACTTGTTTAGTTTCTGAATAAAACTCAGCCTGCCTTCATTGATGAAAATGGTTCAACTTATATAGGAGCATTAAGCATCAGAATTACAAAAGACACATAAATTTCAATGACAACCCACTTAAAGCTATTAATTAATGATCCATTCAAGCTAATAATGATCCGCTACCTAATGGTTTATTGTAACTGAATTTAAGGCTACCAAAAGTCATCCACAAACATTCAGCAAAGGTCCTCCTGATCTTCCAAAGGTTGGTTCTTAAGTTGGCATATATAGACCCTTATTTCAACATGAAAATAAAACAAAACTAAAGCCCATTAATTGGTTAATCCAAAACACAATTTGGTCAGCCAATTTTACAAAGCATTGGGCCCTTATTTAAATAAAAGAAGCTGCATCAACACGGTGCATTAGTCATCCTCCATTTGACCCATATGCAATTCACATCACACCCTCCTTCTTTGAGAACATTTGTCCCGAATCTTGAGACACTAGTTTTAATGCAAGTTTATTATGATCTTGTGAAGGACTTTTATTTTTTTCACATGTTGAAACTAATTCTCTTCCTCCAGGATCAAATTCATGTTGATATTTGTCACTTTCCAATGGTTGCAATACGTCGATAACATTTCTTGGCAACAGTACCCCACCTTGATATGGAACAATAAATAATTCCATGCATTGTGTTTGACGAATTTGCTTCTTATCGACGGACCAAATGCATCATAAAGCACCATGAACAAGCTTCCTTTTCAAACATGGAAGTTGGTGTGTTTCATTCACATGCTTATACTTTTGTTCCTGTAAAATGACATCACAAACTGTAGGAGAAAAAACATTGACGAATAAACTTTCTCTAGTTCCATTTCTGTTTCTTTATTTTCCTTTCCTCCTGCAGTTTATTTTACTTCTTTTTGTATTGTTTCTTTTTCTGTTTTATCCTTCAGCCTCAATTGTTCCTTACTGACTTGTCTTGGTGTCATAAATTTCTACTTATTTTGATGTCCCTCATGCCTTGAATAAAGGGAACGTTCATCAAGATGGAGTGTTTTAAAACGAAGCCATCCCCATCCCAAAAGAAGATGACAAGAGTCCGTGGGAGCAATATCACATAATACCTCTTTCACACATTGCCATGTACTGAATTTGATCCATGCTTGATTCAGATGAAAGCTTTTTGGTAACTGGAGTTTCTCCACCCATCTTTGGCTCACAACATTGTTTTCGCTTCCGTAATCGAATGCAACTAAACATGGGTGGCCTTCGGTTAAACACCTTGTATAATAAACTTCCATTCCTATAGTAAATCTACACAGCCAGGCTCTAAATACCAAATGATGTGAATCCAAAGGGTTCGATTCGTTTTACTGATCTTTCAAGGTTGGAATGCTAATGAGCAAGAAATTTGAGAAATCATTAAAAATGAGAAAATGCAAACATATAAGAAGATGGAGCGGAAATTGATAGACATCACACTTCCAAGAATGGAAGATAAGCCCAAGAGTTTAAACACACAAAGGGATAAAGGAACTTTTATAAAACTCAGGGATTCTTGAATCACTCAACAACTTAGGAGAATCACTCTCACTAAGATAGATGAGATAAAACTTGTTTAGTTTCTGAATAAAACTCAGCCTGCCTTCATTGATGAAAATGGTTCAACTTATATAGGAGCATTAAGCATCAAAATTACAAAAGACATATAAATTTCAATGACAACCCACTTAAAGCTATTAATTAATGATCCATTCAATCTAATAATGATCCGCTACCTAATGGTTTATTGTAACTGAATTTAAGGCTACCAAAAGTCATCCACAAACATTCAGCAAAGGTCCTCCTGATCTTCCAAAGGTTGGTTCTTAAGTTGGCATATATGGACCCTTATTTCAACATGAAAATAAAACAAAACTAAAGCCCATTAATTGGTTAATCCAAAACACAATTTGGTCAGCCAATTTTACAAAGCATTGGGCCCTTATTTAAATAAAAGAAGCTACATCAACACGGTGCATTAGTCATCCTCCATTTGACCCATATGCAATTCACATCACACCCTCCTTCTTTGAGAACATTTGTCCCGAATCTTGAGACACTAGTTTTAATGCAAGTTTATTATGATCTTGTGAAGGACTTTTATTTTTTTCACATGTTCAAACTAATTCTCTTCCTCCAGGATCAAATTCATGTTGATATTTGTCACTTTCCAATGGTTGCAATCCGTCGATAACATTTCTTGGCAATAGTACCCCACCTTGATATGTAACAATAAATAATTCCATGCATTGTGTTTGACGAATTTGCTTCTTATCGATGGACCAAATGCATCATAAAGCACCATGAACAAGCTTCCTTTTCAAACATGGAAGTTGGTGTGTTTCATTCACATGCTTATACTTTTGTTCCTGTAAAATGACATCACAAACTGTAGAAGAAAAAACATTGACGAATAAACTTTCTCTAGTTCCATTTCTGTTTCTTTATTTTCCTTTCCTCCTACAGTTTATTTGACTTCTTTTTGTATTGTTTCTTTTTCTGTTTTATCCTTCAGCCTCAATTGTTCCTTACTGACTTGTCTTGGTGTCATAAATTTCTACTTATTTTGATGTCCCTTATGCCTCGAATAAAGGGAACGTTCATCAAGATGGAGTGTTTTAAAACGAAGCCATGCCCATCCCAAAAGAAGATGACAAGAGTCCATGGGAGCAATATCACATAATACCTCTTTCACACATTGCCATGTACTGAATTTCATCCATGCTTGATTTAGATGAAAGGTTTTTGGTAACTGGAGTTTCTCCACCCATCTGTGGCTCACAACATTGTTTTCGCTTCCGTAATCGAATGCAACTAAACATGGGTGGCCTTCGGTTAAACACCTTGTATAATAAACTTCCATTCCTATAGCAAATCTACACAGCCAGGCTCTAAATACCAAATGATGTGAATCCAAAGGGTTCGATTTGTTTTACTGATCTTTCAAGGTTGGAATGCTAATGAGCAAGAAATTTGAGAAATCATTAAAAATGAGAAAATGGAAACATATAATGATGAAGGCATGACCACCTCCTTAGAAGCTCCATCAAGAAGGATCACTAGAAGCATGTCTAGAGGGGAGTCTTCTATTCCATCACCTTTATCTTTGTTTTGCATTACTTTAGTTTGAATTTCCTAAGTTGGTTTCTAGTTGATTTATTTGGGTTGACTTGTTGACTTTGATCCAAAGTTGACCTTTGACCAAGATTAGATTAACTTAAACCAACATGCTAATCCTTGTTTGTCTTGTTTTGTAGGTAATTAAGAGAAAGTAGAGCATGGCTAGGTGGCACTTGGTGATTGGAGCACTTGGATGAAGTGGAAGAGAGAGGAAAGCAAAAAGCATAAAGCAAAAGCAAAAGTAGACATGTACCTTGTCTCCTTTTGCCTTTGTGGTTTATGCCTTAGAAGGTCACTTGGTCTCCTTCCTCTTTTGGCCTAGAATCCTCATGGGAATGCCTCCACCAATCATCTTCCTTCACTTGGCCAAGACTCACTCTCACATTAGGTTTAGGGTTTGCTAGTTAATCCTTTTTCATGTTTTTGTATTTGCTAAAGGACCCCTATGAACTCCTATTTAAAGGGTGCTCCTTGTCTTGTAAAAGGGTTGATCATTTTGTTTCTAAACTATTGTGTTTCAACCTTTAAATTTTCGTGAGCTCTCCTTCCTAGAAGTGAACTCACCTTTGCCTTATCTTGCTTGCAAGTGGCGGCACCATCACTCATCTCTAGGGCTTGGTTGGCTTAGATCCCCCCCTATGAGTGGCGTGCTTCTTCCATTCTTCATCTTCTATGCTTTCCATTTTTATTGTTTCTTCTTTCATTTTGCTCTTTAGTGTTGTTATTGCCGTGTGTGTTTAAGCTTGAATCCAACTCTCTTCTTCCTTTCATGAGCTTGAGAAATGAGCCTTCACATCTAGATAGCATGCTATCTTAATGTCCAGTGGGAATTTTCAAAAAGCTTTCTTAAACAACTTCACCATATTCATAACTCTAAAAGGGAACAAGATAATCCTTCATCATTTGGTATCTAGAGCTTTGGTTGTCCTTGAATATGGTGTTTTGATGTTCTAACCTTGTCTTGTGTAGCTATCTTGAGTGGTCCACATAAAAAACAGTGCTGGCAGCAACGTGTGCGTTTTTGAAAAAAATACTGCAGCTAGCTCAGTGGTTCAAAAGTAACGTTCTTTATATCAAAAGAAAGCTCTGTGAGTCTAGTTTCCAACAAAAAAAGAATTAACGCATTTGGAGTTCTGTGGAGAGAGTTATGATCAAATGAGTGAGCAAAGGTCAGAGCTGCCGAGAATACGAAAAACAACGTTTTCAGGTTATGTTGTGGCAATTTTGGCTTCGGTTTTGTGACTCTTTTGCTCCTAAATGTGGTTGGATAACATGTCTTTTGATACTTACTCTTTGAGCCTCAAATCCATGAGTTTAAATGCATGATAGCTACATGTTTGTGTCTTTGTGTATGTCATGTTGAGTCTCTAAATGTGTCTAACTTTTGCTTGAGTCTCTTGTCATATGCTTCTTTGAGTTTTCTTGTTCTTGTTTCTAAGTTTTGAACTATTGCATGAGATCTATGCCTTGTGTTGTTGTATGCTCCTTGAAATTGATTTTGACCTAATTTTAAGGAACTAAGTGTTCAAGACACCCTAAAACATCCTTCTCATCATTTGAAGTACCTAGTTTTGAAAAGAAAAAGTGTTTTCAAGACCAAAAACAGTTTGGCCGAGAGCTTTTACAATGCTTGGTGAATCCATTTGGCCATTTTTACTAGGTGTTATGCTACCAAAATTTATACTTGTATTTTGGGTGATATTGGCAAATTAGTTCCATGCTTTGACTTGGTTATGATCTTTCATGGTGTATGCAAAATTTGAGGTATAATCTTGGCTTGTTCAAATGCTTTCCATAGAGTCCTTAAAAGTGCTTTTCATTGTTTTAGTCTTGTTCAAGTTTTGTCTTTAAAAACAAGTTTCCTTAGAAGTTAAACTTTCTTGTTTTTTTTAGCTTTGCTTGCTTGTCTTTAGGTAATCTTTGTTTTGTCTTAGTAGTTTTCTTTTCCTTGTCTTCCTAGAGTGTTGTGGCCGAGCCACTTGTTTGAGCTTTGAAAAGGTTTTCATCTCTTTAAAGGTGTTTTCACTTGTTTGGAAGGTTTTTGAGTGCTAGCCTTGCTTGTGTGCTTTGGGAGTGTGATCAAAAACACTTGGGTGCTTGAGAAGACCACACTTGGTCTCGGGTTTGGAATTATTTGTTAGCTAACCTCTTCCTTGTCTCGGTTTTTGGTGAGTTTTTGGTGTAGGAACATGAATATGGATCCAATCTTGGAGGTAGAAGAAGAGGAGGAGTCGGCCTCACCTTATTCCCCTCCCATGGTGACTCCTATGGCCCAAGAAAGTGGACAAATAACCCTTGCCAACATCTTACGTGAGATGGAAGTGAGTAGGAGAGAAACTTTTGACCAATTGAGGGCGGATAGGAGGCAGAGTGAGATCTTCCTACAAGAGCACATCCAAAGACTTGAGCTTAGGGAAGATGAGAGGAGAAGGAGGAGGTCCTCTTCCGAGGACTCTAGCCATGGTGGAAGAAGAAGAAGACACGGCTATGATGGTGGTGGAAGGCGCAATCAACTCCCACAAAGACAACCTCCACCAATCAAGATTCCAAAGTTCAAGGGGGAGAATGATCCAAACCTCTACATAGAGTGGGAGCAAAAAGTGGACCAAATCTTCAATATTCATTTAGTTAGTAATCAAGAACAAGTAGATTTAGTAGTTTTAGAATTTGAAGATTATGCCATGACATGGTGGCATCAATTGTGTATGGACAATATTAACCAAGAGCCACCCGCGGCCTCTTGGATGGACATTAAAACTTTGATGCGCGCTAGATTTGTTCCTTCCTACTATAGGAGGGAGACTCTTTTGAAGCTCCAAAGGCTTCAACAAGGGTCTATGTGTGTGAATGAATATTTTAAAATGATGGAGTCAATGCTTCTCAAAGTAGGACTCCAATTTGAAAGTGAAGAAGAAAAGGTAGCTAGATTTGTGAGTGGTCTTAGAAGAGAAGTTCAAGATGTAGTTGAGTTGTATGAGTATTCCACTCTTGACAAAATTTTACACTTGGCCTTAAAAGTTGAAAGTCAATTGAAAAAGAAACAAGAGGCCAAGAGGAATACTTCATACAATGAATACTACTCTAAAACTTGGAAAGGAAAAGAAAGAAAGGATGAGAAACATCCTTCCAAAGACCACCCACCTAGGACCAATTCGTCTAGAACCTCCCATGAAAATGCAAACTCTTCTCAAAGTTCAAGAACTAGTTCCATCAAATGTTTTAAGTGTTTGGGCTATGGTCACATTGCTTCAAATTGCCCAATAAAAAGGAACATGATCTTGAACCCTAAAGGAGAGGTTGAAAGTGAACATTCTTCTCCCCCCTCCCCTAAAAGTTCTTCCTCCCACACTTCTTCCCAATCTTCAAGTGAGGATGAAATCAAACCTAATGAAGGTGGTTTGTTGGTGGTTAGGCGCATGCTAGGCCAAGTGCCTAAAGAATTTGAAAACCAAAGAGAAAATATTTTTCACTCAAGGTGCCAAATCAACAACAAAACTTGCTCCCTCATAATTGATAGTGGAAGTTGTGTTAATGCGGCTAGCACAAGGGTTATGGATAAGCTTGGCTTGAAAACCATCCCTCATGCCAAGCCCTATAAGCTTTCTTGGCTTAGTGAGGAAGGTGAAATTAAAGTGGACAAACAAGTCCTTATTAACTTCTCCATTGGAAACTACAAGGATGAGGTATTATGTGACTTAGTGCCCATGGAAGCAACTCACATTTTATTAGGAAGGCCATGGCAATTTGATAGAAAAGCTTTTCATGATGGCCATGCTAACAAGTTTACCTTTAGCTTCCAAGGCAAAAAGATCACATTACTACCTCTTTCACCAAGAGAAGTCAATGAGGACCAATTGCAAATGATTAAGAAAAGAAAAGAAGAGAAGGCGCAAAAGAAGGCGCAAGGGCATGAGTCCAAGAAGAGCATGATCACTCTCAAGGGGGTGAAGAAGGTAATGCTTGCCCAAAAACCCATCTTCCTAGCTTATCCTAGTGAATCTTCCCCCTCCTTCCAAAACCCTCACTCTAGATGTCCCTTAGACTTGTCATTAGTCTTAGATGAGTTCAAAGATGTTTTTCAAGAACCTCCAAAAGGTCTCCCACCCCTAAGAGGTATAGAACACCAAATTGATTTCATACAAGGCTCATCTTTGCCTAATAGGCCAGCCTATAGGACTAGTCCCGAGGAGGCTAAAGAAATTCAAAAACAAGTGAATGAGTTGTTAGAAAAGGGGTGGGTGCAACATAGCATGAGTCCTTGTGCAATGCCCGTGATCCTAGTCCCCAAAAAGGATGGAACATGGAGAATGTGCATAGATTGTAGGGCTATCAACAACATAACCATCAAGTATAGGCATCCCATTCCTAGGTTAGATGATTTGATTGATGAGTTACATGGTGCAACCATATTTTCCAAAATAGACTTGAAAAGTGGGTACAATCAAATTAGAATCAAAGAAGGTGATGAATGGAAAACCTCTTTCAAGACTAAGTTTGGATTATATGAGTGGTTAGTCATGCCTTTTGGCTTGACCAATGCACCTAGTACATTCATGAGACTCATGCACCATGTTCTTAGAGAGTTCTTAGGGAAGTTTGTTGTGGTATACTTTGATGACATTCTCATTTATAGTATGTCTCAAGATGACCACTTGCATCATTTAAGGAGTGTGTTAGAAACCTTAAGGAAGGCATCCTTGTATGCTAACATGGAGAAATGTGTGTTTGGGATGGATCATGTGATCTTCCTAGGTTTCAAAATAAATCAACATGGGGTCCATGTGGACCAAGAAAAAGTGATGGCAATCAAGGATTGGCCTCCCCCAAAGAATGTAAGTGAGCTTAGGTCTTTCCATGGGTTAGCTAGTTTCTATAGGAGGTTTGTGCCAAACTTTAGCACCGTAGCTGCCCCTCTCAATGAATTGGTCAAGAAAGGTGTGACCTATAAGTGGGGCAAAGATCAAGAAAAGGCTTTTGAAACTTTAAAACAAAAATTGATCAATGCACCACTCTTAGCCCTCCCTAACTTCTGCAAAACTTTTGAAATTGAGTGTGATGCATCCAATGTAGGCATTGAGGCCGTGCTTCTCCAAGAAGGGCACCCCATAGCTTATTTTAGTGAGAAACTCAAGGGGAGTCACATCAACTACTCCACCTATGACAAAGAGCTTTATGCTCTTGTGAGAACTTTGCAAACTTGGCAACACTATCTTCTTTCAAAGGAGTTTGTGATACATAGTGACCATGAGTCACTCAAATTTTTGAAAAGCCAAGGCAAGTTCAACAAGAGACATGCTAGGTGGGTAGAGTTCTTAGAACAATTCCCATATGTGATCAAACATAAGCAAGGAAAGGCTAACATTGTGGCGGATGCACTTTCAAGAAGGCATTCCCTCCTTTCCATTCTTGAAACTAAATTTCTTAGTTTTGATCATATTAAGGAATTGTATCCAAAGGATGTTGATTTCTCCCTCATTCTTAGTGAGTGCCACCAAGAGGCTTACAAAGACTTTTACCTTCTCAATCAATATCTTTTCAAAGGTAAGAGACTTTGCATTCACCAAGGTTCCTTAAGAGCCTCACTCATTAGAGAGGCACATGAGGGAGGATTAATGGGGCATTTTGGGCCAAACAAGACTTTGGAAGTCTTGAAAGAACACTTCTATTGGCCTCACATGAGGAAGCATGTAGATAGGCATTGCAAAGGTTGCATAGCATGCATGAAAGCCAAGTCTAGAGTCCAACCCCATGGTCTTTACACCCCCTTGCCTATCCCTTCCAAGCCTTGGGTTGACATTTCTATGGATTTTGTCTTAGGTCTCCCAAGGACCAAAAAAGGTAGGGATTCCATTTTTGTAGTGGTGGATAGGTTCTCTAAGATGGCCCATTTCATTCCTTGCCATAAGATTGATGATGCAACTTATATTGCAAATCTTTTCTTCAAGGAAGTGGTAAGACTACATGGCCTACCTAGGTCCATTGTAAGTGATAGGGACTCCAAGTTCCTAAGCCATTTTTGGAGAACCTTGTGGGGTAAACTTGGCACCAAGCTTCTTTTCTCCACCACTTGTCATCCCCAAAGTGATGGCCAAACCGAGGTGGTTAATAGAACCCTAGGGCAAATGCTAAGATGTATGATAGTGCAAAACATTAGAGAGTGAGAGGAACTTCTTCCCCACATAGAGTTTGCCTACAATAGAGTTGTGCATTCCACTACTTTTCATTCCCCTTTTGAGGTTGTGTATGGGTTCAATCCCCTAACTCCCTTAGACCTCCTTCCCCTACCCACTCATGAGGCATGGACTTGCCAAGATGGTGAGACCAAAGCCAAGTACATCCAAGACTTGCATTCACAAGTTAAGGAAACCATTGAGAGGAGAGTTAAGAAACAACAAGAGGATGGTAATAAGGGAAGAAAGGAAGTCATATTCCAAGATGGAGATTGGGTTTGGCTTCACTTAAGAAAGGAGAGATTCCCTACTCAAAGGAAGTCTAAGCTCCTCCCTAGAGGGGATGGCCCCTTTCAAGTCATTAGGAGAATTAACAACAATGCTTATGAGTTAGACTTACCCCCAAGCTACAACATAAGTAACTCATTTAATGTTTGTGACCTTTCTCATTTTGATGTAGGGTTTAAGAATTCGTGGTCGAATTCTCTCCAAGAAGGGGAGGATGATGAAGGCATGACCACCTCCTTAGAAGCTCCATCAAGAAGGATCACTAGAAGCATGTCTAGAGGGGAGTCTTCTATTCCATCACCTTTATCTTTGTTTTGCATTACTTTAGTTTGAATTCCCTAAGTTGGTTTCTAGTTGATTTATTTTGGTTGACTTGTTGACTTTGATCCAAAGTTGACCTTTGACCAAGATTAGATTAACTTAAACCAACATGCTAATCCTTGTTTGTCTTGTTTTGTAGGTAATTAAGAGAAAGTAGAGCATGGCTAGTTGGCACTTGGTGATTGGAGCACTTGGATGAAGTGGAAGAGAGAGGAAAGCAAAAAGCATAAAGCAAAAGCAAAAGTAGACATGTACCTTGTCTCCTTTTGCCTTTGTGGTTTATGCCTTAGAAGGTCACTTGGTCTCCTTCCTCTTTTGGCCTAGAATCCTCATGGGAATGCCTCCACCAATCATCTTCCTTCACTTGGCCAAGACTCACTCTCACATTAGGTTTAGGGTTTGCTAGTTAATCCTTTTTCATGTTTTTGTATTTGCTAAAGGACCCCTATGAACTCCTATTTAAAGGGTGCTCCTTGTCTTGTAAAAGGGTTGATCATTTTGTTTCTAAACTATTGTGTTTCAACCTTTAAATTTTCGTGAGCTCTCCTTCCTAGAAGTGAACTCACCTTTGCCTTATCTTGCTTGCAAGTGGCGGCACCATCACTCATCTCTAGGGCTTGGTTGGCTTAGATCCCCCCCTATGAGTGGCGTGCTTCTTCCATTCTTCATCTTCTATGCTTTCCATTTTTATTGTTTCTTCTTTCATTTTGCTCTTTAGTGTTGTTATTGCCGTGTGTGTTTAAGCCTGAATCCAACTCTCTTCTTCCTTTCATGAGCTTGAGAAATGAACCTTCACATCTAGATAGCATGCTATCTTAATGTCCAGTGGGAATTTTCAAAAAGCTTTCTTAAACAACTTCACCATATTCATAACTCTAAAAGGGAACAAGATAATCCTTCATCATATAAGAAGATGGAGCGGAAATTGATAGACATCACACTTCCAAGAATGGAAGATAAGCCCAAGAGTTTAAACACACAAAGGGATAAAGGAAATTTTATAAAACTCAGGGATTCTTGAATCACTCAAGAACTTAGGAGAATCACTCTCACTAAGATAGATGACATAAAACACGTTTATTTTCTGAATAAAACTCAGCTTGCCGTTATTGATGAAAATGGTTCAACTTATATAGGAGGTTTAAGCATCAAAATTACAAATGACACATAAATTTCAATTACAACCCACTTAATGCTATTAATTAATGATCCATTCAAGCTAATAATGATTCGCTACCTAATGGTTGATTGTAACTGAATTTAAGGCTACCAAAAGTCATCCACAAACTTTCAGTAAAGGTCCTCCTGATCTTCCAAAGGTTGGTTCTTAAGTTAGCATATATGGACCCTTATTTCAACATGAAAATAAAACAAAACTAAAGCGCATTAATTGGTTTATCCAAAACACAATTTGGTAAGCCAATTTTACGAAGCATTGGGCCCTTATTTAAATAAAAGAAACCGCATCAACACGGCGCATTAGTCATCCTCAATTTGACCTATATGCAATTCACATCATACCCTCGTTCTTCGAGAAGATTTGTCCCGAATCTTAAGACACTAGTTTTAATGCAAGTTTATTATGATCTTGTGAAGGACTTTTATTTTGTTCACATGTTGAAACTAATTCTCTTCCTTCAGGATCAAATTCAACTGTATATTTGTCACTTTCCAGCGGTTGCAATCCGTCGATAACATTTCTTGGCAATAGTACCCCACCTTGATATGTAACAATAAAAAACTTCACGCATTGTGTTTGACGAATTTGCTTTTTTATCGACGGACCAAATGCATAATAACTCACCATGAACAAGCTTCCTTTTCGAAAATGGAAGTTTGTGTGTTTCATTCACATGCTTATACTTTTGTTCCTGTAAAATGACATCACAAACTGTAGAAGAAAAAACATTGACGAATAAACTTTCTCTAGTTCCATTTCTTTTTCTTTATTTTCCCTTCCTTCTACAGTTTATATTACTTCTTTTTCTATTCTTTCTTTTCCTGTTTTCTCCTTCAGCCTACGTTGATCCTTACTGACTTGTCTTTGTGTCATAAATTTCTACTTCTTTTGATGTCCCTCATGCCTCGAATAAAGGGAACGTTCATCAAGATGAAGTGTTTTAAAACGAAGCCATGCCCATCCCAAAAGAAGTTGACAAGAGTCCATGGGAGCAATATCACATAATACTTCTTTCACACATTGCCATGTACTGAATTTGATCCATGCTTGATTCAGATGAAAGGTTTTTGGTAACTGGAGTTTCTCCACCAATCTTTGGCTCACAACATTGTTTTCGCTTCTGTATTCGAATGCAACTAAACATGGGTGGCCTTCGATTAAACACCTTGTATGATAAACTTTCATTCCTATACCCAATCTAGATAGCCAGGCTCTGAATACCAAATGATGTGAATCCAAAGGGTTAGATTCGTTTTAGTGATCTTCCAAGGTTGGAATGCTAATAAGCTAGAAATTTAGGAAATTATTTAAAACGAGAAAATGGAAACATATAAGAAGATGGAGCGGAAATTGATAGACATCACACTTCCTAGAATGGAAGATAAGCCGAATAGTTTAAACACACAAAGTGATCAAGGAACTTTGATAAAACTCAGGGATTCTTGAATCACTCAAGAACTTAGGAGAATCACTCTCACTAGGATAGATGAGATAAAACTCATTTATTTTCTGAATAAAACTTGATCTTCCAAAGGTTGCTTCTTAAGTTTGTATATATAGACCCTTATTTCAACTTGAAAATAAAGCAAAACTAAACCCCAATAATTGGTTAATCCAAAACATAATTTGGTCAGCCAATTTTACAAAGCATTAGGCCATTATTTAAATAAAAGAAACTCCATGCATTAGTCATCCTCCATTTGACCCATATGCAATTCACATCATACCCTCCTTCTTCGAGAAGATTTGTCCAGAATCTTAAGACACTAGTTTTAATGTAAGTTTATTATGATCTTGTGAAGGACTTTTATTTTTTCACAAGTTGAAACTAATTCTCTTTCTCCAGGATCAAATTCAACTTGATATTTGTTACTTTCCAATTGTTGCAATTCGCTGATAACATTTCTTGGCAACAATACCCCACCTTGATATGTAACAATAAATAATTCCATGCATTGTGTTTGACGAATTTGCTTCTTATCGACGGACCAAATGCATAATAAAGCACTATGAACAAGCTTCCTTTTCAAACATGGAAGTTGGTGTGTTTCATTCACATGCTTATCCTTTTGTTCCTGTAAAATGACATCACAAACTGTAGAAGAAAAAACATTGACGAATAAACTTTCTCTAGTTCCATTTCTTTTTCTTTATTTTCCCTTCCTTCTACAGTTTATATTAGTTCTTTTTCTATTCTTTCTTTTCCTGTTTTCTCCTTCAGCCTACGTTGATCCTTACTGACTTGTCTTTGTGTCATAAATTTCTACTTCTTTTGATGTCCCTCATGCCTCGAATAAAGGGAACGTTCATCAAGATGAAGTGTTTTAAAACGAAGCCATGCCCATCCCAAAAGAAGTTGACAAGAGTCCATGGGAGCAATATCACATAATACTTCTTTCACACATTGCCATGTACTGTATTTGATCCACGCTTGATTCAGATGAAAGGTTTTTGGTAACTGGAGTTTCTCCACCAATCTTTTGCTCACAACATTGTTTTCGCTTCTGTATTCGAATGCAACTAAACATGGGTGGCCTTCGACTAAACACCTTGTATGATAAACTTCCATTCCTATACCCAATCTAGATAGCCAGGCTCCGAATACCAAATGATGTGAATCCAAAGGGTTCGATTCGTTTTAGTGATCTTTTAAGGTTGGAATGCTAATAAGCTAGAAATTTAAGAAATTATTTAAAACGAGAAAATGGAAACATATAAGAAGATGGAGCGGAAATTGATAGACATCACACTTCCTAGAATGGAAGATAAGCCAAAGAGTTTAAACACACAAAGTGATCAAGGAACTTTGATAAAACTCAGGGATTCTTGAATCACTCAAGAACTTAGGAGAATCACTCTCACTAGGATAGATGAGATAAAACTCGTTTATTTTCTGAATAAAACTTGATCTTCCAAAGGTTGCTTCTTAAGTTGGTATATATAGACCCTTATTTCAACTTGAAAATAAAGCAAAACTAAACCCCAATAATTGGTTAATCCAAAACATAATTTGGTCAGCCAATTTTACAAAGCATTGGGCCCTTATTTAAATAAAAGAAACTGCATCAACACGGCGCATTAGTCATCCTCCATTTGACCCATATGCAATTCACATCATACCCTCCTTCTTCGAGAAGATTTGTCTAGAATCTTAAGACACTAGTTTTAATGTAAGTTTATTATGATCTTGTGAAGGACTTTTATTTTTTCACAAGTTGAAAATAATTCTCTTTCTCCAGGATCAAATTCAACTTGATATTTGTTACTTTCCAATTGTTGCAATTCGCCGATAACATTTCTTGGCAACAGTACCCCACCTTGATATGTAACAATAAATAATTCCATGCATTGTGTTTGACGAATTTGCTTCTTATCGACGGACCAAATGCATAATAAAGCACTATGAACAAGCTTCCTTTTCAAACATGGAAGTTGGTGTGTTTCATTCACATACTTATCCTTTTGTTCCTGTAAAATGACATCACAAACTGTAGAAGAAAAAACATTGACGAATAAACTTTCTCTAGTTCCATTTCTTTTTCTTTATTTTCCCTTCCTTCTGCAGTTTATATTACTTCTTTTTCTATTCTTTCTTTTCTTGTTTTCTCCTTCAGCCTACGTTGATCCTTACTGACTTCTCTTAGTGTCATAAATTTCTACTTCTTTTGATGTCCTTCATGCCTCGAATAAAGGGAACGTTCATCAAGATGAAGTATTTTAAAACGAAGCCATACCCATCCCAAAAGAAGATGACAAGAGTCTATGGCAGCAATATCACATAATACTTCTTTCACACATTGTCATGTACTGAATTTGATCCACGCTTGATTCAGATGAAAGGTTGTTGGTAAAAGGAGTTTCTCCCCCAATCTTTGGTTGACAACACTGTTTTTGCTTTTGTAATCGAATACAACTAAACATGGGTGGCCTTCGGTTAAACACCTTGTATAATAAACTTTCATTGCTATAACAAATTTAGATAGCCAAGCTCTGAATACCAAATGATGTGAATCCAAAGGCTTCGATTTGTTTTACTGATCTTTCATGGTTGGAATGCTAATAAGCTAGAAATTTGAGAAATTATTTAAAACGAGAAAATGGAAACATATAAGAAGATGGAGTGGAAATTGATAGACATCACACTTCCAAGAATGGATGATAAGCCGAAGAGTTTATTTAAACACACAAAGTGATAAAGGAGCTTTGATAAAACTCAGGGATTCTTAAATTACTCAAGAACTTAGGAGAATCACTCTCACTAAGATAGATGAGATAAAACTCGTTTATTTTCTGAATAAAACTCACCCAGCCTTCATTGATGAAAATGGTTCAACTTATGTAGGAGCTTTAAACATCAGAATTACAAAAGACACATAAATTTCAATTACAACCCACTTAAAGATATTAATTAATGATCCACTCAAGCTAATAATGATCCGCTACTTAATGGTTGATTGTATCTGAATTTAAGGCTACCATAACTCATCCACAAACTTTCAGCAAAGGTTCTCTTGATCTTCTAAAGGTTGGTTCTTAAGTTGGCATATATGGACCCTCATTTCAACTTGAAAATAAAGCAAAACTAAAGCCCATTAATTGGTGATATCGCTGTCGTTAGGCGATCAAATTACCACTACTTTAGCAACTTTAGTATTGCCAGTTAGTAGTGAACAAAATAGATAGGGTTAAGATAACCATGAGTCGTCTCACAACGAATACGGAATTGATCTCAAATATTTGATTCTTAAAAATGCAATTAAAACTAGCAACTATAAAAATAGGGGGATTTTGATGTGCAAAGAAAATGACACGGAAGATTGTAAACACAGTAATAGTAAATAGGTCACTTCCACTGCTTTTTCTAAATAAGATTCTTCATTGGTTATCTAGAGATTGTTGTTAAATTAATTATTGTTGTTGAATTACAAATCAATCAATGTAAAGACTCAATTCATTTGTTGGCATCCTCACTTTTAATCAAAGTACAGTCTCAATTAATTTTACTATGCCTAATCATGTCTATTCCTTTGTTTCTTCACCAAATAGAAAACTTAATTAATTAAAGTAAAGTCTTGAATAATTTTAGTTAAAGTAATTACCTCTAATCAAATTCAAGTCTCAATTATTGGCAAAAACTTATTTAATCAAATGAAAGTTTCTAAACAAAATCAAAGTAAAGTCTCAATTTAATTTAAAAACCTTTTAACTCATATGATTAGCATGCACGTAGATTTAAAATCATTATTTTCTATTCGATTAAGAAGCAAAGGACATAGATAAACAAAAACCACAACAATAATCAAAATAACAAACACATAAATTCATCTAACCTCAGAATCCAGTTAAGAAATTACAGTGGAATCAACCCTAAAAGCTTAGCCCTCCATGGTTTTGATAGAATACATGATGATATGAAGGAATGAAAATAAAAGAAAGAATGAGAGATGTGGTGGAGATGGTATCTGCCAAAACCAAAGAGTTCTAAGTGTCTGATGTTGTAAGTTGTGTCGTTTCTGCTCCCTTAAGTCCCTTTATATAGGCTTCAACTGGACTTTGGGCTTTATCTGTCAGTTGCTAAAATCTGTTTATTTTTATTTCATTAATTAGCAACTTAATTCCTGTCCAATTTCCAATTCTGCCCCTCTTATTTAACCATTTTTGCAGTTTTGACCAGAGTTGACTGCTGACTTTGACCATTTGACCAGAGTTGACCAATTGACCAATTGGACTGTCCAATAGCAGCCTGACACATGGCAGAGTGCTTTCTCTCTCCAGACTAGGGTTTCTCTCACACTATGGCTGCAAAGTTGCTGTGACGGCTGCTGCCTTTCTCCGACTTGCGGTGGCTGCTGCTGTGCCAAAATGGGGGCGCGTCTTCTTCTCCGGCGAAGGCTGCTGTGCGTGACGACGCTACTCCAAACTCCGACGATATTGGCGTGAAGGTTGCGGGAATGGAGCAGGTGCAGGCACAGTGGTTCGTGCCTGGTTCAGGTGGTGTGCTCGTTGCTGCTGTTACGAAATCTGCTACACTACTGCAAGCGAGGTGATGAAGATTGAAGATGGTGGTTGTCATGGTGAGGCAGATGGTGGCGCTGCCGTGGCCAGCGAGATTGGCGGCGGCGGCTGCCATGGTGATGGAAGGAGAGGAGAAAATTAGGGTTAGGGTTTCATTTTGGGAGATGGTGACGTGGCAAGATTTGATTGGTCAATTTGGTGAGTGGAGGATTATGACACGTGTCAACATACGGTTGGCCTGATTCGAAAGGTGGGAATTGCCACATGGCATAATCTGGTTGAGTGGAGTTTAAGTGGTAGGAGGGGTGCAACTTAGTAAAAACTAGGGGTGCTGATGAAGGATTGACCCCAACCAAGGATGAAGGCACATGCTTAAGAAGACTAAGCATGTTTAGAAAGGAAGTTCACTAATCCTTCATCCCTTTCACTTGTGTTTGTTATTTTTGATTCCCTAAGTTGACTTAGTTGAATCAACTTTAGTTGACTTGTTGACCTTTGACTAGGTTTGGCTTGTTGACTATAGTTGACTTGACTTAAACCAACATGCTAATCAATGTTTATTTGCTTTGTAGGTTAATTAGGAGTAAGAAAGCAATGCTAGGTGGCGCATGGTGATTGGGGAGCATAAATGATGTGGATGAGAGAGTAAAGCAAAGGCATAAAGCATAAAGTAAAAGGCATAAAACAAGTGTACCTATGTACCTTTGGTCTCCTTTGTTTTTAGCACATTTTGGCCACTTTTTGGAGACATATGAGACACATTCTTTGTCTCCTTTTGTGCTAGAACGAAATTAGCCTTACACACACCATAGTTGGCTCTTTTGTCTCTCATTTTTGTAACCTTATTTGACCTAGTTTCTAGAAGCTAGGGTTAGGTTTTTGTAGAGACATCCTTAGGTATCTTTTATTTGCTTAGAGGCCCCTAAACTCTTCTATATAAGGGTTGCTCCTAGACATATAAAAGGGTTGAACATTTTGAAGTAAAAACACTCTTGTGTCTCAACCATTTGTGAGAGTTTCCTCCCTTGGGAGTGAATACTTTTAAGCCTTATCTTGCATAGCAAGTGGCGGCACACATCCACTCATCTTCAAGGTTGCCATGGCTTCTAGCCTAGCCTTGTAGTAGCGTGCTTCTCACATTTTAACCATTTCTTTCATTTCCATTTTATGTTTTCTTCTTCCTTTAATTGTTCTTGGTTTTATATGGTTTATGTTCTTTCCATTTCCTTTTTATTTTGAATCAATCCATCATCTTCTTCTCTTGAGTTTTGTGAAAGGAACCTTCACATCTAGATAGCTTGCTATCTTAATGTCCAGTGGGGATTTCGCTTAGCTTTCTTAATCAATTCACACCATATTCAATAATCTTAAGAAGGAACAAGATAATCCTTCATCATTTGGTATCTAGAGCTTTGGTTGTCCTTGAATATGGTGTTTTCATGTTCTAACCTTGTCTTGTGTAGCTATCTTTGAATGGTCCACATAAAAACAATGGTGGCAGAAACTGTTCACGATTTTAAAAGATTAAACTGCACCTGCTCAGTGGTCCAAAAATTACGTTCTTGATGTCCAAAGAAAGCTCTGTTAGTCTAGTTTTTAACAAAAAAAGAATCAATGCATTTGGAGTTCTGTGGATAGAGTTATGATTGAAATAGTGAGCAAAGGTCAGAGCTGCCGAGATCACCGCGAATCAACGTTTTTCAGGTTATGTTGGGCAGTTTTGGCTACTGTTTTTGTTACTCTTCTTACTCCTAAATGTTGTTAGATAACATGTCTTTGTGTGCTTAATCATTGACCTTCATTTCCAAAGGTTTAAATGCATGATAGCTACATGTTTGAGTCTTTAAATGCGCCTAACTTTTGCTTGAGTCATATGTCATATGTTAGCTTGAAGTTTTCTTATTCTTGTTTTCCAAGTATTTGAATCTTGCTTTCACTTTATGTCTTGCTTGATGTATGCTCCATGAAATTGATTTTGGCCTAAAACTTGAGGAACTAAGTGTTCAAGCCACCTAAAACTCTTTCTCACCATTTTATGAAACTAGTTGTGAAAAAGAAGAAATTTTTTGCACCAAATATTGTCTAAAAACCGAGAGCAATCTTGCTCATTGGTGAACTAAAAGTGTGTTTTTCACTAAGTGTTATGCAACTAGTTTCATGCTTGAGAAGTGGGTGATATTGGCAAATTAGTTCCATGCTTTAACTTGGTTATGATCTTTCTTGGTGTATGCATGATTTAAGACTTGAAGATGCTTGTCAAGTGCTTTCCATAGAGTCTTTGAAATGTGCTTTTCTTGTTTTAGTCTTGTTAAAGTTTTGTCTCAAACTTTTCTTCTTTAGAGTTTAGCTTTCCTTGTTTTTGTGTTTTTCTTGCTTGTCGCTAGGTGTTCTTTGTTTTGTCTTAGTAGTTTTCTTTTCTTGAAACTCTTGGGATGTTGTCGCCGAATCACTTGTCTTGCATTTGAAAGGTTTTGAACAAGTTTTTAAAAGTGTTTGCTTCACTCCTTTGGTGGATTTTGAGTGCTAGCCTTGCCTTGTTACTTTGGGAGAGTGATCTAAACACTTGGGTTACATTTTGGGTTGGATTTGGTCTCGGTTTTCATGTTGTCTAACCTCTAATCCATTTATTTTGTCTCGGATTTGAGTGTTTTTGTTGTAGGAATCATGGCAAGTTCATCAAATGCACCTACACCAAACAAAAACAATACATTGATGAGATTGCTTCGGGATTTGGAGTTGTCTAGGAAGGAGGCCTTTGAACAATTAAGAAAAGACAAGGAGCAAAGTGACCTAAGAATCCAAGAGCACATTCAAAGCTTGAAGCTAAAGAGCAAGAAAGAGAGGCTAGGAAAAGAGGGCATTCTAGGCGTAACCCATCACAAGAGAAGCAAACTCCAAAGATTCCTAAGTTCTATGGAGGAAGTGATCCCAAAGTCTTCCTTGATTGGGAAGCTAAAGTTGATCAAATTTTCAATGAAAATCATGTAAAGGATCAAACGCAAGTTGATCTAGTAGTTTTAGGATTTTTGGAGTATGCCAATACTTGGTGGCATAAAGTTTGTAAGAATTATGACCAAGGGCCACCCGCGGCTTCTTGGATGGACATTAAAACTCTTATGCGCGCTAGATTTGTTCCTCCCTCCTATAGGAAGGAACTTCTTTTGAAGCTCCAAAGGCTTCACCAAGGTTCTATGAGTGTGAGTGAGTACTTTAAAGAATTAGAGTCTCAAATGCGTAGGGTTGAAATAAAAGAGACTAACAAAGAGAAAATAAAAAGATTTGTGAGTGGTCTTAGGAGAGACATACAAGACCAAGTAGAGTTGTATGAGTACCACTCTTGAAAATGTTTTCACACTTGCCCTTGGGATTGAAATTCAATTGAAAAGAAAAAGAAGGGCAAGGAAGAGTTACTCACCCAACCACTACTCTAGTCACTCATGGAAGGGAAAGGATAGAAAGAAACATGATAAGTTCCCTTCTAACTCTCATCAAGAACCACAAAGTAAAAGTAAGTCACCAAGTGATCACATTCATCATTCCACTTCTCAAAGATCAAGTTCCATTAAATGTTTTAAATGTTTGGGTTATAATCACATTGCTTTAAATTGCCCAACCAAAAGGACCATGATCTTAAAGAAGAGTAATGATGTTGAAAGTGAACACTCATCTCCCCATTCTCTTTCAAAAGAATCTTCTTCCTCTAGTAAAACTAATTTTTTTGAGAAAGACCCTATGTTATTAAGGCGCATGATAGGTCAAGATCAAAGTGAGCTTGAGCCAACTCAAAGAGAAAACATTTTTCAATCTAGGTGCAAAATTAACAAATGGGTTTGCTCTCTAATTATTGATGGAGGAAGTAGTACCAATGTAGCTAGCACAAGGTTGGTGGAAAAGCTTAGCTTAGAGACCATTCCTCATGCTAAGCCCTACAAGCTTGCTTGGATAAGTAAAGAGGGAGAAATAGATGTTAATAAACAAGTCCTAATTAACTTCTCTATAGGAAGCTACAAAGATGAGGTGCTATGTGATGTTGTTCCCATGGAAGTCACACATATCTTACTAGGTAGGCCATGGCAATTTGATAAACAAACTTTACATGATGGCTATACCAACCAATACATTTTCTTAAAAAATGGGAAAAAGACAACTTTACTACCTCTATCAACTCAAGAAGTTAATAAGGATAGAAATATAATAAGAAAAGATAAAGAAGAAAAAGAAAAGGGGCAAGCTTTCACCAAGGTTTTACTTGCCTACAAAAAAATTCTTCCAAAGCAAGATGTGCATCACTCTTCCTTCTCTTCCCAAGCCAAAAAGGAAGGCCCAAAGCATAAGCAAGAGAGGAAGAGTAGTCTAGAAAATAAAGATGGCCTAACCAAAGCTAGGGGTAATACCCTTAGAAAGGATGGAACAAAAGCTCATAAAAGGGAGGCGCAAATCCTCCCCCAAATCAAGTCAAGTTCCATCCACAAAGGCTTCAAGAATTTGTGGTCAAATTCTCTCCAAGAAGGGGAGGATGATGAAGGATTGACCCCAACCAAGGATGAAGGCACATGCTTAAGAAGACTAAGCATGTTTAGAAAGGAAGTTCACTAATCCTTCATCCCTTTCATTTGTGTTTGTTATTTTTGATTCCCTAAGTTGACTTAGTTGAATCAACTTTAGTTGACTTGTTGACCTTTGACTAGGTTTGACTTGTTGACTATAGTTGACTTGACTTAAACCAACATGCTAATCAATGTTTATTTGCTTTGTAGGTTAATTAGGAGTAAGAAAGCAATGCTAGGTGGCGCATGGTGATTGGGGAGCATAAATGATGTGGATGAGAGAGTAAAGCAAAGGCATAAAGCATAAAGTAAAAGGCATAAAACAAGTGTACCTATGTACCTTTGGTCTCCTTTGTTTTTAGCACACTTTGGCCACTTTTTGGAGACATATGAGACACATTCTTTGTCTCCTTTTGTGCTAGAACGAAATTAGCCTTACACACACCATAGTTGGCTCTTTTGTCTCTCATTTTTGTAACCTTATTTGACCTAGTTTCTAGAAGCTAGGGTTAGGTTTTTGTAGAGACATCCTTAGGTATCTTTTATTTGCTTAGAGGCCCCTAAACTCTTCCATATAAGGGTTGCTCCTAGACATATAAAAGGGTTGAACATTTTGAAGTAAAAACACTCTTGTGTCTCAACCATTTGTGAGAGTTTCCTCCCTTGGGAGTGAATACTTTTATGCCTTATCTTGCATAGCAAGTGGCGGCACACATCCACTCATCTTCAAGGTTGCCATGGCTTCTAGCCTAGCCTTGTAGTGGCGTGCTTCTCACATTTTAACCATTTCTTTCCTTTCCATTTTATGTTTTCTTCTTCCTGTAATTGTTCTTGGTTTTATATGGTTTATGTTCTTTCCATTTCCTTTTCATTTTGAATCAATCCATCATCTTCTTCTCTTGAGTTTTGTGAAAGGAACCTTCACATATAGATAGCTTGCTATCTTAATGTCCAGTGGGGATTTCGCTTAGCTTTCTTAATCAACTCACACCATATTCAATAATCTTAAAAAGGAACAAGATAATCCTTGATCAGGTGCAGAACAGATTTTTGTGGTCCACTTGTAGGAGGAGTGTGCAAATAAAATCTGGGGGTGTATTTAGCTCCTGATTTATTCTTTTCCAGAATTTCCTGATTTTGGACTTATTTTGTAACTTTGAATATTTCAAATCCACACTATTAATGACCAAAAATAAATTTCAGCTGCATTAACAAACGTTAGAATATCCAATAATATTTTCTGCAACTAAAATCAATTTTTACGCCACTTTTACCAAACATACTCAATAAATCCAATAATAAAAAATCCTAATTAAATAAATCTTTAAGCACAGAAAATTCAATTAAATCCCCAAATTTAAATATTAAATGAGGGCAAAAATTGAACTCATCAATTGGTTAATCCAAAACAAAATTTGGTCAGCCAATTTTACAAAGCATTGGGCCCTTATTTAAATAAAAGAAATTGCATGAACATGACGCATTAGTCATCCTACATTTAACCCATATGCAATTCACATCATAACCTCCTTCTTGGAGAAGATTTGTCCAGAATCTTAAGACACTAGTTTTAATGTAAGTTTATTATTATCTTGTGAAGGACTTTTATTTTTTCACAAGTTGAAACTAATTCTCTTCCTCTAGGATCAAATTCAAATTGATATTTGTTACTTTCCAGTTGTTCCAATCCGTCGATAACATTTTTTGGCAACAGTACCCCACCTTGATATGTAACAATAAATAATTCCATGTATTGTGTTCGACGAAATTGGTTCTTATCGACGGACCAAATGCATAATAAAGCACTATGAACAGGCTTCCTTTTCAAACATGGAAGTTGCTGTGTTTCATTCACATGCTTATCCTTTTGTTCCTGTAAAATAACATCACAAACTGTAGAAGAAAAAGCATTGATGAATAAACTTTCTCTAGTTCAATTTCTATTTCTTTATTTTCCCTTCCTTCTGCAGTTAATTTTACTTCCTTTTGTATTCTTTCTTTTTCTGTTTTCTCCTTCAGCCTACGTTGATACTTACTGACTTGTCTTGGTGTCATAAATATCTACTTCTTTTGATGTCCCTCATGCCTCGAATAAAGGGAACGTTCATCAAGATGGAGTGTTTTAAAACGAAGCCATACCCATCCCAATAGAAGATGACAAGAGTCCATGGGAGCAATATCACATAATACTTCTTTCACACATTGCCATGTACTGAATTTGATCCATGCTTGATCAGATGAAAGGATTTTGGTAACTGGAGTTTTTCCACCAATCTTTAGCTCACAACATAGTTTTCGCTTCCATATTCGAATGCAACTAAACATGGGTGGCCTTCGGTTAAACACCTTGTATAATAAACTTCCATTCCTATACCAAATCTAGATAGCCAGGCTCTGAATACCAAATGATGTGGAACCACAGGGTTCGATTCGTTTTACTGATCTTTCAAGGTTGGAATGCTAATAAGCTAGAAATTTGAGAAATTATTTAAAACGAGAAAATAGAAACATATAATAAGATGGAGCGGAAATTGATAGACATCACACTTCCAAGAATGGAAGATAAGTCGAAGAGTTTATTTAAACACACAAAGTGATAAAGGAACTTTGATAAAACTCAGGGATTCTTGAATTACTCAAGAACTTAGGAGAATCACTCTCACTAAGATAGATGATATAAAACTCGTTTATTTTCTGAATATAACTCAGCTTGCCTTCATTGATGAAAATGGTTCAACTTATATAGGAGCTTTAAGCCTCAGAATTACAAAAGACACATAAATTTCAATTACAACCCACTTAAAGCTATTAATTAATGATCCACTCAAGCTAATAATGATCCGCTACTTAATGGTTGATTGTAACTGAATTTAAGGCTACCAAAAGTCATCCACAAACTTTCAGCAAAGGTCCTCTTGATCTTCCAAAGGTTGCTTCTTAAGTTTGCATATGTGGACCCTTATTTCAACTTGAAAATAATGCATAACTAAAGCCCATTAATTGGTTAATCCAAAACATAATTTGGTCAACCAATTTTACAAAGCATTGGGCCCCTATTTAAATAAACGAAACTGCATCAACACGGCGCATTAGTCATCCTCCATTCAACCCATCTGCAATTCACATCATGCCCTCCTTCTTCGAGAAGATTTGTCCCGAGTCTTAAGACACTAGTTTTAATGTAAGTTTATTATGATCTTATGAAGGACTTTTATTTTTTCAAAAGTTGAAACTAATTCTTTTCCTCCAGGATCAAATTGAACTTGATATTTGTTACTTTTCAATGGTTGCAATCCGTCGATAACATTTCCTGGCAACAGTACCCCACCTTGATATATAACAATAAATAATTCCATGCATTGTGTCTGACGAATTTGCTTCTAATCGACGGACCAAATGCATAATAAAGCATAATAAAAAGGCTTCCTTATCAAACATGGAAGTTGGTGTGTTTCCTTCACATGCTTATCCTTTTGTTCATGTAAAATGACATCACAAAATGTAGAAGAAAAAACATTGACAAATAAACTTTGCATCATATTTTTCTCCAGTTCCATTTCTTTTTCTTTATTTTCCCTTCCTTCTGTAGTTTATATTACTTCTTTTTCTATTCTTTCTTTTTCTGTTTTCTCCTTCAGCCTACGTTAATCCTTACTGACTTGTCCTTCTGTCATAAACTTCTACTTCTTTTGATGTCCCTCATGCCTCAAATAAAGGAATCGTTCATCGAGATGGAGTGTTTTAAAACGAAGCCATGCACATCCCAAAAGAAGACAACAAGAGTCCATGGGAGCAATATCACATAATACTTCTTTCACACATTGCCATGTACTGAATTTGATCCATGCTTGATTCAGATGAAAGGTTGTTGTTGGTAACTGGAGTTTCTCTACCAATCTTTAGCTCACAACATTGCTTTCGCTTCCGTAATCGAATGCAACTAAACATGGGTAGCATTCGGTTAAACACCTTGTATAATAAACTTGCATTCCTATACCAAATCTAGATAGCCAGGCTCTGAATACCAAATGATGTGAATCCAAAGGGTTCGATTCGTTTTACGGATCTATCAAGGTTGGAATGCTAATAAGCAAGAAATTTGAGAAATTATTTAAGACGAGAAAATGGAGACATATAAGATGATGGAGCGAAAATTGATAGACATCACACTTCCAAGAATGGAAGATAAGCCGAAGAGTTTATTTAAACACACAAAGTGATAAAGGAACTTTGATAAAACTCGGGGATTCTTGAATTACTCAAGAACTTAGGAGAATCACTCTTAGTAAGATAGATGAGATAAAACTCGTTTATTTTCTGAATAAAACTCAGCTTGCCTTCATCAATGAAAATGGTTCAACTTGTATAGGAGCTTTAAGCATCAGAATTACAAAAGACACATAAATTTCAATTACAACCCACTTAAAGCTATTAATTAATGATCCACTTAAGCTAATAATGATCCGCTACTTAATGGTCGATTGTAACTAAATTTCAGGCTACTAAAAGTCATCCATAAACATTCAACAAAGGTCTTCTTGATCTTCCAAAGGTTGGTTCTTCAGTTGGCAGATGGACCCTTATTTCAACTTGAAAATAAAGCAAAACTAAAGCCCATTAATTAGTTAACCCAAAACACAATTTGGTCAGCCAATTTTACAAAGCATTGGGCCCTTATTTAAACAAACGAAATTGCATCAACACGGCGCATTAGTCATCCTCCATTTGACCCATATGCATTTCACATCACGCCGTCCTTCTTCGAGAAGATTTGTCCCGAATCTTAAGACACTAGTTTTAATGTAAGTTCATTATGATCTTGTGAAGGACTTTTATTTTTAACAAGTTGAAACTAATTCTGTTCCTCCAGGATCAAATTCAACTTGATATTTGTTACTTTCCAATGGTTGCAATCCGTCGATAACATTTCCTGGCAACAGTACCCCACCTTGATTTGTAACAATAAATAATTCCACGCATTGTGTTTGACGAATTTGCTTCTTACCGACGGACCAAATGCATAATAAAGCACTATGAACAAGCTTCCTTTTCAAACATGGAAGTTGGTGTGTTTCATTCACATGCTTATCCTTTTGTTCCTCTAAAATGACATCACAAACTGTAGAAGAAAAAACATTGACGAATAAACTTTCCATCATATTTTTCTCCAGCTCCATTTCTTTTTCTTCATTTTCCCTTCCTTTTGCAGTTTATATTACTTCTTTTTCTATTCTTTCTTTTTCTGTTTTCTCCTTCAGCCTAAGTTGATCCTTACTGACTTGTCCTTGTGTAATAAATTTCTACTTCTTTTGATGTCCCTCATGCCTCAAATAAAGGAAACGTTCATCAGGATGGAGTGTTTTAAAACGAAGTCATGCCCATCCCAAAAAGAAGACGACACGAGTCTATGGGAGGAATATCACATAATACTTCTTTCACACAAAGCCATGTACTGAATTTGATCCATGCTTCATTCAGATGAAAGGTTGTTGGTAACTGGAGTTTCTCCACCAATCTTTGGGTCAAAACACTGTTTTCGCTTCCGTAATCGAATGCAACTAAACATGGGTGGCATTCGGTTAAACACCTTGTATAATAAACTTCCATTCCCATACCAAATCTAGATAGCCAGGCTCTGAATACCAAATGATGTGAATCCAAAGGGTTCGATTCGTTTTACTGATCTATCAAGATTGGAATGCTAATAAGCAAGAACTTTGAGTTATTATTTAAAACGAGAAAATGGAGACATATAAGAAGATTGAGCGGAAATTGATAGACATCACACTTCCAAGAATCGAAGATAAGACTAAGAGTTTAAACTCAAAAATGGATAAAGGACCTTTGATAAAACTCAGGGATTCTTAAATCACTCAAGAACTTAGGAGAATCACTCTCAGTAAGATAGATGAGACAACACTTGTTTGTTTTCTGAATAAAACTCAGCTTGCTTTCATTGATGAAAATGGTTCAACTTGTATAGGAGCTTTAAGCATCAGAATTACAAAAGACACATAAATTTCAATTACAACCCACTTAAAGCTATTAATTAGTGATCCACTCAAGCTAATAATGATCCGCTACTTAATGGTTAATTGTAACTAAATTTAAGGCTACCAAAACTCATCCACAAACTTTCAGCAAAGGTCCTCTTGATCTTCCAAAGGTTGGTTCTCAAGTTGGCAGATGGACCCTTATTTCAACTTGAAAATAAAGTAAAACTAAAGCCCATTAATTGGTTAAGCCAAAACACAATTTGGTCAGCCAACTTTACAGAGCACTGGTCCCTTATTTAAATTAACGAAACTGCATCAACACGGCGCATTAGTCATCCTCCATTTGACCCATATGCATTTCACATCACGCCCTCCTTCTTCGAGAAGATTTGTCCCGAATCTTAAGACACTAATTTTAATGCAAGTTTATTATGATCTTGTGAAGGCCTTTTTTTTTTGCACAAGTTGAAACTAATTCTCTTCCTCCAGGATCAAATTCAACTTGATATTTGTTACTTTCCAATGGTTGCAATCCGTCGATAACATTTCCTGGCAACAGTACCCCACTTTCATATGTAACATAAATAATTCCATGCATTGTGTTTGACGAATTTGCTTCTTATCGATGGACCAAATGGATAATAAAGCACTATGAAAAAGCTTCCTTTTCAAACATGGAAGTTCGTGTGTTTCGTTCACATGCTTATCCTTTTGTTCTTGTAAAATTACATCACAAACTATAGAAGAAAAAACATTGACGAATAAACTTTCCATCATATTTCTCTCCAGTTCCATTTCTTTTTCATTATTTTCCCTTCCTTCTGCAGTTTATATTACTTCTTTTTCTATTCTTTCTTTTTCTGTTTTCTCCTTCAGCCTACATTGATCCTTACTAACTTGTCCTTGTGTCATAAATTTCTACTTCTTTTGATGTCCCTCATGCCTCAAATAAAGGAAACGTTCATCAAGATGGAGTGTTTTAAAATGAAGTCATACCCATCCCAAAAGAAGACGACAAGAGTCCATGGGAGGAATATCACATAATACTTCTTTCACACATTGTCATGTACTGAATTTGATCCATGCTTGATTCAGATGTAAGGTTGGTGGTAACTGGAGTTTCTCTACCAATCTTTGGCTCACAACATTGTTTTCGCTTCTGTAATCGAATGCAACTAAACATGGGTGGCATTCGGTTAAACACCTTGTATAATAAACTTCCATTCTTATACCAAATCTAGATAGCCAGGCTCTAAATACCAAATGATGTAAATCCAAAGGGTTCGATTCGTTTTACTGATCTATCAAGATTGGAATGCAAATAAGCAACAAAATTTGAGATATTATTTAAAACAAGAAAATGGAGACATATAAGAAGATATAGTGGAAATTGATATACATCACACTGCCAAGAATGGAAGATAAGCCTAAGAGTTTAAACACACAAAGGGATAGAGGAACTTTGCTAAAACTCAGGGATTCTTGAATCACTCAAGAACTTAGGAGAATCACTCTCAGTAAGATAGATGAGATAAAACTCGTTTATTTTCTGAATAAAACTCAGCTTGCCTTCATTGATGAAAATGGTTCAACTTTTATAGGAGCTTTAAGCATCAGAACTACAAAAGACACATAAATTTCAATTACAACCCACTTAAAGCTATTAATTAATGATCCACTCAAGCTAATAATGATCCGCTACTTAATGGTCGATTGTAACTAAATTTAAGGCTACCAAAAGTCATCCACAAACATTCAACAAAGGTCCTCTTGATCGTCCAAAGGTTGGTTCTTAAGTTGGCATATGAACCCTCATTTCAACTTGAAAATAAAGCACAACTAAAGCACATTAATTGGTTAACCCAAAACACAATTTGGTCAGCCAATTTTTCAAAGCATTGGGCCCTTATTTAAATAAATGAACCTATATCAACACGGCGCATTAATCATCCTCCATTTTACCCATATGCATTTCACATCACGCCCTCCTTCTTCGAGAAGATTTGTCCCGAATCTTAAGACACTAGTTTTAATGTAAGTTTATTATGATCTTGTGAAGGACTTTTATTTTTCACAAGTTGAAACTAATTGTCTTCCTCCAGGATCAAATTCAACTTGATATTTGTTACTTTGCAATGGTTGCAATCCGTCGATAACATTTCCTGGCAACAGTACCCCACCTTGATATGTAACAATAAATAATTCCACGCATTGTGTTTGACGAATTTGCTTCTTATCGACAGACCAAATGCATAATAAAGCACTATGAACAAGCTTCCTTTTCAAACATGGAAATTGGTGTGTTTCATTCACATGCTTATCCTTTTGTTCTTGTAAAATGACATCACAAACTGTAGAAGAAAAAACATTGACGAATAAACTTTCCATCATATTATTCTCCAGTTCCATTTCTTTTTCTTTATTTTCCCTTCCTTCTGCAATTTATATTACTTCTTTTTGTATTGTTTCTTTTTCTGTTTTCTCCTTCAGCCTAAGTTGATCCTTACTGACTTGTCTTGGTGTCATAAATTTCTACTTCTTGTGATGTCCCTCATGCCTCAAATAAAGGAAACGTTCATCAAGATGGATTGTTTTAAAACGAAGTCATGCCAATCCCAAAAGAAGATGAGAAAAGTCCATCGGAGCAATATCACATAATACTTCTTTCACACATTGCCATGTATAGAATTGTATCCATGCTTGATTCAGATGAAAGGTTTTTGGTAATTGGAGTTTCTCCACCAATCTTTGGCTCACAACATTGTTTTCGCTTCCGTAATCAAATGCAACTAAAAATGGGCAGCCTTCGGTTAAACACCTTGTATAATAAACTTCCATTCCTATACCAAATCTAGATAGCCAGTCTTTGAATACCAAATTATGTGAATCCAAAGGGTTCGATTCGTTTTACTGATCTATCAAGATTGGAATGCTAATAAGAAAGAAATTTGAGAAAGAAATTTGCAGAGTGGAATCATTATGTGTTCATGCTTAGTGAACTGTAGCAGATTCATGGTTGTGTGCTTTGCTTAATTGCACTTGAGTTCGAGTTCCTTTGCGCTTAGTAATTAATTTGGGTCTCATTAGAGTTAATATAACAATTTTGAGTTGTAATCCGTGATTGGTGGATGTTCATTTGAAGCAAAGAATCAACACTGTTTTTACATTAATTTTACACGTCTACATTGAAGTTTTCAATTGTGCGTTGCATCCATAAATCTGCCAACCCCCCCTTGTGTTATTGTTGTGTTCATCTGCAAATTTCGCTTTGAATGAAAATATTGGTCGTTGGGAGACGACTTGGTTCACTTTCATATACTGCATTTAATATGTTTTAATTTGTTAGGGTACGGCCTCTATCAGTAACTCTTGGGTGGTGATTTATCATGTTTTCTTTCTTTATCTTTCCAAGTACTAGAATAGTAGTCATTGTATGAACCACTACTCTTGGCCTCTTTTTTCTTTTGCAATTGAGTTTCAACTTTGGGGGCCAAATGTAAAACTTTTTCAAGAGAGGAGTACTCATATAAGTCTACTAAATCTTGTATGTCCCTCCTTAACCCACTCACAAATCTAGCTACCTTTTCCTCTTCACTTTCAAATTGGAGTCGTAGTTTTAGAAGCATGGACTCCATTAACTTGTAATATTCATCCACACACATGGACCCTTATTGAAGCCTTTGGAGCTTCAAAAGAGTCTCCCTCCTATAGTAGGAAGGAACAAATCTAGCGCACATCAAAATTTTAAGGTCCCTCCAAGAAGTCGCGAATGACTCTTGGTTAATATTGTCCATACATAATTGATGCCACCAAGTCATGGCATAATCCTCAAACTCTAAGATTACCAAATCTACTTGCTTTTGATCAATAACTACATGAATGTTAAAAATTTGGTCCACTTTTTGTTCCCACTCAATGTAGATGTTTGGGTCATTTTCGACTTTCAACTTAGGAATCTTTGGAGTTTGCTTTTCTTGTGATGGGTTGGGCCTAGAATCCCCTCTTTTCCTAGCCTCTCTTTCTTGCTCTTTAGCTTCAAGCCTTGGAATGTGCTCTTGGATTCTTAGGTCACTGTGCTCCTTTTCTTTTCTCAATTGTTCAAAGGACTTCTTCCTAGACAACTCTAAATCCCGAAGCAATCTCATCAATGTATTCTTTTTGTTTGGATTATGTGCATTTGATGAACTTGCCATAATTCCTACAACAAAACACTCAAAGCCAAGACAAAATAATTGAATTAGGGGTTCGACAACATGAAAACCGAAACCAATTCCAACCCAAAATGCAACCCAAGTGTTTAGATCACTCTCCCAAAGTAACAAGGCAAGGCTACACTCAAAGCTCCTCCAAAGGAGTGAAGCAAACACTTTTAAAAACTTGTTCAAAACTTTTCAAATGCAAGACAAGTGATTCGGCCACAACATCCCAAGAGTTTCAAGAAAAGAAAACTACTAAGACAAAACAAAGAACACCTAGTGACAAGCAAGAAAAGCAAAAAAACAAGTAAAGCTAAACTCTAAAGAAGAAAAGTTTGAGACAAAACTTTTAACAAGACTAAAACAAGAAAAGCACATTTTAAAGACTCTATGGAAAGTACATGGCAAGCATATTCAAGTCTTAAATCATGCATATACCAAGAAAGATCATAACCAAGTTAAAGCATGGAACTAATTAGCCAATATCACCCAATTCTCAAGTATGAAAACTAGTAGCATAACACCTAGTGAAAAACACACTTTTAGTTCACCAAGGAGCAAGGTTGCTCTCAGTTTTTAGGCAAAAATTGGTTGAAAATTTTCTTCTTTCACAACTAGTTTCATAAAATGGTGAGAAAGAGTTTTAGGTGGCTTGGACACTTAGTTCCTGAAGATTTAGACCAAAATCAATTTCATGGAGCATACATCAAGCAAGATATAAAGTGAAAGCAAGATTCAAATACTTGAAAAAACAAGAATAAGAAAACTTCAAGCTAACATATGACATATGACTCAAGCAAAAGTTAGGCACATTTAAAGACCCAAACATGTAGCTATCATGCATTTAAACTTTTAGAAATGAAGGTCAACGATTAAGCACACAAAGACATGTTATCCAACAACATTTAGGAGTAAGAAGTGTAACAAAAACAGTAGCCAAAACTATCCAACATAACCTGAAAAACGTTGATTTGCGGTGATCTTGGCAGCTTTGACCTTTGCTCACTATTTCAATCATTACTCTCTCCACAGAACTCCAAATGCATTGGTTCGTTTTATGTTAAAAACAAGACTAACAAAGCTTTCTTTGGACATCAAGAACGTAATTTTTGGACCACTGAGCAGGTGCAGTTTAATCTTTTAAAATCGTGAACAGTTTCTGCCATCATTGTTTTTATGTGGAACATTCAAAGATAGCTACACAAGACAAGGTTAGAACATGAAAACACCATATTCAAGGACAACCAAAGCTCTAGATACCAAATGATGAAAGATTATCTTGTTCCTTTTTCAGATAATTGAATATGGTGTGAGTTGATTAAGAAAGCTAAGTGAAGTCCCCACTGGACATTAAGATAGCAAGCTATCTAGATGTGAAGGTTCCTTTCACAAAGCTCAAGAGAAGAAGATGATGGATTGATTCAGAAAAAAAGGAAATGGAAAGCAAATAAACCATAGAAAACCAAGAACAATTAAAGGAAGAAGAAAATATAAAATGGAAAGGAAAGAAATGGTGAAAATGTGAGAAGCACGCCACTACACGGCTAGGCTAGAAGCCATGGCAACCTTGAAGATGAGTGAATGTCTGCCGCCACTTGCTATGCAAGATAAGGCTTAAAAGTATTCACTCCCAAGGGAGGAAACTCTCACAAATGGTTGAGACATAAGAGTGTTTTTACTTCAAAATGTTCAACCCTTTTTCATGTCTAGGAGCACCCCTTATATAGAAGAGTTTAGGGGCCTCTAAGCAAATAAAAGATACCTAAGGATGTCTCTACAAAAACCTAACCCTAGCTTCTAGAAACTAGGTCAAATAAGGTTACAAAAATGAGAGACAAAAGAGCTAACTATGGTGTGTGCAAGGCTAATTTCGTTCTAGCACAAAAGGAGACAAAGGAGACCAAAGGTACATAGGTACACTTGCTTTATGGCTTTTTCTTTATGCTTTATGCCTTTGCTTTACTCTCTCTTCCATATCATTTATGCTCCCCAATCACCATGCACCACCTAGCCTTGCTTTCTTCCTCCTAATTAACCTACAAAGCAAATAAACATAGATTAGCATGTTGGCTTAAGTCAAGTCAACTATAGTCAACAAGTCAAACCTAGTCAAAGGTCAACAAGTCAACTAAAGTTGATTCAACTAAGTCAAATTAGGGAATCAAAAATAACAAACACAAATGAAAGGGATGAAGGATTAGTGAACTTCCTTTCTAAACATGCTTACTCTTCTTAAGCATGTGACTCCATCCTTGGTTGGGGTCAATCCTTCATCAGTACGAAGAGGTTCCCTCTTTGCTCTCGATAGCAGGGCTTTTGTCGGTACTCAAAGCTTTTAGGGCTTCCAAAATCTAACCTATCTGGTCCTTCAGCTGGTGAATCTCTGCTTTCATTTCTTCGTGGGCACCTTCCCAATCTTCCATGAGGTTTTTGTTTGCACGAGTCCTGTAAAGGTGTAGCGGAACAAGTTTTTTTGTTTGAGTCGTTTATTTTATAAGCGCCAACTGTTTAAATATAAATGTTATGAGTATGCAAGAAGAAGGGGAAAAACATGCATGCATTACTAATGTTTGGAATCTTGTGAGTCTTAAAGTACACGTGAATATGAGATCAAAATCAAGTTGTCTCTTATTATAACTTCAAAGCCAAAAAAACAGTATTGTCTCAAAACAACAAAGAAATAAACTACAAATACATCAACGATGGCTAATTATTTCCCTCATCAAATCTATCATATCTTCACAATATTCAAAAAGTTGATATATCTCTATAGGGGTGGAAAATACATCTGCCATTGCTTCAGCCCGAGCTAAGAGTAGTGGGAGATGTTGTCCTCCTCTAAGTATCGCGGCAAAGCGTTCCATCCAAACTTTACCATTCTCGAATAAGGATCTTATGATATGTTCTTTCTCTTGCAGCTTGGTTTGTTCTTGCTTCAAAGCTTCATGATATATGATGGTTAAGTCTTGCTTTGCTTTTATAATCTTCCCCTCATACTCGTGAATTACTTTCTTCATGTTCTGTTTCACATTTTCTAATTGAGCTTGCATATTTTGGCGTGGTAGCCTAACATTCTTCAGTGATTCTTTTAGTTGTTTGTTTTCTTCCAAAGTTTGGCTTCGTTCTTTTTCCTTTAGCTTTAATTCCTTCTTGGTCTCCTCTAAGCTGCCTCTGACCATTTCCTTGCATCGTTTGTCAATCCGAGCTTTCTTCAAGGCCTTCTCTAGGGATCGTTACTTTGCAAAGCTCTCATCTCGTAGTCTCTCATTTTCTTCTTTAGTGTCTTCCAACATTTCTTGAAGTTTCCTCTTTTCTCTTTTAACTTCATCTAACGTTTCTTGAAGCCTCTCTTTTTCTACTTTAGTTTCTTCTAATGTTTCTCGAAGCTTCTCCTTTTCATTTTTCATCTTTTCTAAGGTGGCTTCTAACCTCAGAACTTCTTCAAGGTTTTGGGGAAGCTCGCCATCCTCCTCAATATTCATGCCCCACTCTGGAATTGGTAGTCCAATAGTGTGAACTCTTCTCTGTAACCACTGCTTGTAACTACCTTCAACATCCTCTTTGCTTTTAATGGTCAAGGCCTTTTTTATCATTTTGTCCCAAGCCCGTCGAACCTTCGCCAACATTTCTCCATTTTCCAAACTCAAGCTTGGTATTAGAAAAGGAGTGATAGCATTTTCTAATGGCGCTCCCCGAATAGGATATCCATGTTGCCTCATTCCCAATATAGGATTATAACTTATGCACGCCCTTGTCCCCATAAGAGGAACATTGGGAAAATTTCCATAATGCCATATCATTTTAGAGACGTTCTTCCACTTTGAGCACCATATAATCTTTGATTCCTCTAAGCACGCCAAATATGACTGCCAATTTATGTCATTCTTGGAGAAACAATTTCTAAAATTTTCAAAAGGACAAAATGAACCGTCAGCTTGCTTAAGGATAGTAGTGACTAACCAAACGTAGAGAACTTGTACGCAACATAATACCTTCTCGCCCTTTTTTGCATGGCATACATTCAATGTATGAAGTACATCTGCTAAGATAGAAACCACAAAACTTTCTCCTCTGTGTTTGAAGGCTAAGAATGCATCAATTGCTGCAAACTCTATAAACTCCTCGCATCTCGAAAACAATACAATCCCATACAACATGGTGGCGAGCGCATCCATAAAAGTCTCCCAATTCCCTCTAGCTGCCAACAATCGAGCTATACCTTCTAAATAGGATAGTGGAAATCCCTCCACACCATTTTTGTTTTGCTTTTTCTTTATTAATTCATGCTCCTCTACTGCTAGCACCGAGACCACCTTTGATACAGCTGGATGATGTCCTAAGAACATATATGGTTTTTTATCTCCCAAAGGGCACCTCATGATCTCTTCGAACTCTTCTATAGTAGGAGCCAGTTGAAAGTTTCGAAAAGTAAAACAGCTTAGAGGTGGATCATAATATTGGATTAAGGCCATAACAACGTCAACAGGTACCTCTACCATTGCCAAATCCAAAATATTACCATACTTGCTAGCAAAAGTCCTACATTGTGATTTCTCCATTAATTGAATTGTGTCTTTCAATCTTTGCGTTTCTAATTTTTTTATTTTAGTAAAGATAGTCTTTCTTTGAAACACAGTGACTTGATTGATCCCATATTTGTGTGCACAAGTCACGAGATTCCAATGCCCTACTACAATTAACGATATATGCATGAATGTGGTGAAAAGAAAAAAAAAATAAAAAAAAATAAAAAAATAAAACAAAATAAAAGTAAATAAAATAAAATAAAAAATAAGTAATAAATACTATATAAAAATAAAAACAAAAAAAAAATTGAGACGAGAAAGCTTGAAACAAGAAGTATGAAAGTGTATGAATATGCATGCAATGATATCATGAAAGAGAAAATAGAGATAAATGCACATTATTTAAAAAAAAAACAAAAACTGCATGTTGGCATGACCATGAAAGAGAAAGATAAAGTAAGAAAATATTTGTATTTAAAAAAAAATTATATGATTTCATGGATGCGAAATATATAGCAAGAAAATGCAAGCTCCCTCCTTATGTCCTAGAAGGTGTAGACAACCTAGTTTGTTGTATGGGTCTTTATGTGATGATCACATGGGTGTCTCTATGATGAAGAATTATCTTGTTTCCTTTTAGAGTTATGAATATGGTGAAGTTGTTTAAGAAAGCTTTTTGAAAATTCCCACTGGACATTAAGATAGCATGCTATCTAGATGTGAAGGTTCATTTCTCAAGCTCATGAAAGGAAGAAGAGAGTTGGATTCAAGCTTAAACACACACGGCAATAACAACACTAAAGAGCAAAATGAAAGAAGAAACAATAAAAATGGAAAGCATAGAAGATGAAGAATGGAAGAAGCACGCCACTCATAGGGGGGATCTAAGCCAACCAAGCCCTAGAGATGAGTGATGGTGCCGCCACTTGCAAGCAAGATAAGGCAAAGTTGAGTTCACTTCTAGGAAGGAGAGCTCACGAAAATTTAAAGGTTGAAACACAATAGTTTAGAAACAAAATGATCAACCCTTTTACAAGACAAGGAGCACCCTTTAAATAGGAGTTCATAGGGGTCCTTTAGCAAATACAAAAACATGAAAAAGGATTAACTAGCAAACCCTAAACCTAATGTGAGAGTGAGTCTTGGCCAAGTGAAGGAAGATGATTGGTGGAGGCATTCCCATGAGGATTCTAGGCCAAAAGAGGAAGGGGACCAAGTGAACTTCTAAGGCATAAACCACAAAGGCAAAAGGAGACAAGGTACATGTCTACTTTTGCTTTTGCTTTATGCTTTTTGCTTTCCTCTCTCTTCCACTTCATCCAAGTGCTCCAATCACCAAGTGCCACCTAGCCATGCTCTACTTTCTCTTAATTACCTACAAAACAAGACAAACAAGGATTAGCATGTTGGTTTAAGTTAATCTAATCTTGGTCAAAGGTCAACTTTGGATCAAAGTCAACAAGTCAACCAAAATAAATCAATTAGAAACCAACTTAGGGAATTCAAACTAAAGTAATGCAAAACAAAGATAAAGGTGATGGAATAGAAGACTCCCCTCTAGACATGCTTCTAGTGATCCTTCTTGAGGGAGCTTCTAAGGAGGTGGTCATGCCTTCATCATCCTCCCCTTCTTGGAGAGAATTCGACCACGAATTCTTAAACCCTACATCAAAAGGAGAAAGGTCACAAACATTGAATGAGTTACTCATGTTGTAGCTTGGGGGTAAGTCTAACTCATAAGCATTGTTGTTAATTCTCCTAATGACTTGAAAGGGGCCATCCCCTCTAGGGAGGAGCTTAGACTTCCTTTGAGTAGGGAATCTCTCCTTTCTCAAGTGAAGCCAAACCCAATCTCCCTCTTGGAAGATGACTTCCTTTCTTCCCTTATTACCATCCTCTTGTTGTTTCTTAACTCTTCTCTCAATGGTTTCCTTGACTTGTGAATGCAAGTCTTGGATGTACTTGGCTTTGGCCTCACCATCTTGGCAAGTCCATGCCTCATGAGTGGGTAGGGGAAGGAGGTCTAAGGGAGTTAGGGGATTGAACCCATACACAACCTCAAAAGGGAAATGAGAAGTAGTGGAATGCACAACCCTATTGTAGGCAAACTCTATGTGGGGAAGAAGTTCCTCCCACTCTCTAATGTTTTGCACTATCATACGTCTTAACATTTGCCCTAGGGTTCTATTAACCAACTCGGTTTGGCCATCACTTTGGGGATGACAAGTGGTGGAGAAAAGAAGCTTGGTGCCAAGTTTACCCCACAAGGTTCTCCAAAAATGGCTTAGGAACTTGGAGTCCCTATCACTTACAATGGACCTAGGTAGGCCATGTAGTCTTACCACTTCCTTGAAGAAAAGATTTGCAATATAAGTTGCATCATCAATCTTATGGTAAGGAATGAAATGGGCCATCTTAGAGAACCTATCCACCACTACAAAAATGGAATCCCTACCTTTTTTGGTCCTTGGGAGGCCTAAGACAAAATCCATAGTAATGTCAACCCAAGGCTTGGAAGGGATAGGCAAGGGGGTGTAAAGACAATGGGGTTGGACTCTAGACTTGGCTTTCATGCATGCTATGCAACCTTTGCAATGCCTATCTACATGCTTCCTCATGTGAGGCCAATAAAAGTGTTCTTTCAAGACTTCCAAAGTCTTGTTTGGCCCAAAATGCCCCATTAATCCTCCCTCATGTTCCTCTCTAATGAGTGAGGCTCTTAAGGAACCTTGGGGAATGCAAAGTCTCTTACCTTTGAAAAGATATTGATTGAGAAGGTAAAAGTCTTTGTAAGCCCCTTGGTGGCACTCACTAAGAATGGGGGAGAAATCAACATCCTTTGGATACAATTCCTTAATATGATCAAAACTAAGAAATTTAGTTTCAAGAATGGAAAGGAGGGAATGCCTTCTTAAAAGTGCATCCGCCACAATGTTAGCCTTTCCTTGCTTATGTCTGATCACATATGGGAATTGTTCTAAGAACTCTACCCACCTAGCATGTCTCTCGTTTAACTTGCCTTGGCTTTTCAAAAATTTGAGTGACTCATGGTCACTATGTATCACAAACTCCTTTGAAAGAAGATAGTGTTGCCAAGTTTGCAAAGTTCTCACAAGGGCATAAAGCTCTTTGTCATAGGTGGAGTAGTTGATGTGACTCCCCTTGAGTTTCTCACTAAAATAAGCTATGGGGTGCCCTTCTTGGAGAAGCACGGCCCCAATGCCTACATTGGATGCATCACACTCAATTTCAAAAGTTTTGGAGAAGTTAGGGAGGGCTAAGAGTGGTGCATTGATCAATTTTTGTTTTAAAGTTTCAAAAGCCTTTTCTTGATCTTTGCCTCACTTATAGGCCACACCTTTCTTGACCAATTCATTGAGAGGGGCGGCTATGGTGCTAAAGTTTGGCACAAACCTCCTATAGAAACTAGCTAACCCATGGAAAGACCTAAGCTCACTTACATTCTTTGGGGGAGGCCAATCCTTGATGGCCATCACTTTTTCTTGGTCCACATGGACCCCATGTTGATTTATTTTGAAACCTAGAAAGATCACATGATCCATCCCAAACACACATTTCTCCATGTTAGCATACAAGGATGCCTTCCTTAAGGTTTCTAACACACTCCTTAAATGATGCAAGTGGTCATCTTGAGACATACTATAAATGAGAATGTCATCAAAGTATACCACAACAAACTTCCCTAAGAACTCTCTAAGAACATGGTGCATGAGTCTCATGAATGTACTAGGTGCATTGGTCAAGCCAAAAGGCATGACTAACCACTCATATAATCCAAACTTAGTCTTGAAAGAGGTTTTCCATTCATCACCTTCTTTGATTCTAATTTGATTGTACCCACTTTTCAAGTCTATTTTGGAAAATATGGTTGCACCATGTAACTCATCAATCAAATCATCTAATCTAGGAATAGGATGCCTATACTTGATGGTTATGTTGTTGATAGCCCTACAATCTATGCACATTCTCCATGTTCCATCCTTTTTTAGGACAAGAATCACGGGCATTGCACAAGGAGTCATGCTATGTTGCACCCACCCCTTTTCTAACAACTCATTCACTTGTTTTTGAATTTCCTTAGCCTCCTCGGGACTAGTCCTATAGGCTGGCCTATTAGGCAAAGATGAGCCTTGTATGAAATCAATTTGGTGTTCTATACCTCTTAGGGGTGGGAGACCCTTTGGAGGTTCTTGAAAAAAATCTTTGAACTCATCTAAGACTAATGACAAGTCTAAGGGATATCTAGAGTGAGGGTTTTGGAAGGAGGGGGAAGATTCACTAGGATAAGCTAGGAAGATGGGTTTTTGGGCAAGCATTACCTTCTTCACCCCCTTGAGGTGATCATGCTCTTCTTGGACTCATTGCCATGCCCTTGCGCTTTCTCTTCTTTTCTTTTCTTTATCATTTGCAATTGGTCCTCATTGACTTCTCTTGGTGAAAGAGGTAGTAATATGATCTTTTTGCCTTGGAAGCTAAATGTAAATTTGTTGGCATGGCCATCATGAAAAGCTTTCCTATCAAATTGCCATGGCCTTCCTAATAAAATGTGGGTTGCTTCCATGGGCACTAAGTCACATAATACCTCATCTTTGTAGTTTCCAATGGAGAAGTTAATAAGGACTTGTTTGTCCACTTTAATCTCACCTTCCTCACTAAGCCAAGAAAGCTTATAGGGCTTGGCATGAGGGATGGTTTTCAAGCCAAGCTTGTCCACAACCCTTGTGCTAGCCACATTAACACAACTTCCACTATCAATTATGAGGGAGCAAGTTTTGTTGTTGATTTGGCACCTTGAGTGAAAAATATTTTCTCTTTGGTTTTCAAATTCTTTAGGCACTTGGCCTAGCATGCGCCTAACCACCAACAAACCTCCTTCATTAGGTTTGATTTCATCCTCACTTGAAGATTGGCAAGAAGTGTGGGAGGAAGAACCTTTAGGGGAGGGGGGAGAAGAATGTTCACTTTCAACCTCTCCTTTAGGGTTCAAGGTCATGTTCCTCTTTGTTGGGCAATTTGAAGCAATGTGACCATAGCCCAAACACTTAAAACATTTGATGGAACTAGTTCTTGAACTTTGAGAAGAGTTTGCACTTTCATGGAAGGTTCTAGACGAATTAGTCCTAGGTGGGTGGTCTTTCGAAGGTGGTTTCTCATCCTTTCTTTCTTTTCCTTTCCAAGTTCTAGAGTAGTATTCATTGTATGAAGTATTCCTCTTGGCCTCTTGTTTCTTTTTCAATTGACTTTCAACTTTTAAGGCCAAGTGTAAAATTTTGTCAAGAGTGGAATACTCATACAACTCAACTACATCTTGAACTTCTCTTCTAAGACCACTCACAAATCTAGCTACCTTTTCTTCTTCACTTTCAAATTGGAGTCCTACTTTGAGAAGCATTGACTCCATCATTTTAAAATATTCATTCACACACATAGACCCTTGTTGAAGCCTTTGGAGCTTCAAAAGAGTCTCCCTCCTATAGTAGGAAGGAACAAATCTAGCATGCATCAAAGTCTTAATGTCCATCCAAGAGGCCGCGGGTGGCTCTTGGTTAATATTGTCCATACACAATTGATGCCACCATGTCATGGCATAATCTTCAAATTCTAAAACTACTAAATCTACTTGTTCTTGATCACCAACGAAATGAATGTTGAAGATTTGGTCCACTTTTTGCTCCCACTCTATGTAGAGGTTTGGGTCATTCTCCCCCTTGAACTTTGGAATCTTGATTGGTGGAGGTTGTCTTTGTGGGAGTTGATTGTGCCTTCCACCACCATCATAGCCGTGCCTTCTTCTTCTTCCACCATGGCTAGAGTCCTCGGAAGAGGACGTCCTCCTTCTCCTCTCATCTTCCCTAAGCTCAAGTCTTTGGATGTGCTCTTGTAGGAAGATCTCACTTTGCCTCCTATCCGCCCTCAATTGGTCAAAAGTTTCTCTCCTACTCACTTCCATCTCACGTAAGATGTTGGCAAAGGTCATTTGTTCACTTTCTTGGGCCATAGGAGTCACCATGGGAGGGGAATAAGGTGAGACCGACTCCTCCTCTTCTTCTACCTCCAAGATTGGATCTATATTCATGTTCCTACACCAAATACTCAACAAAAATCGAGACAAGGAAGAGGTTAGCTAACAAAAAATTCCAAACCCGAGACCAAGTGTGGTCTTCTCAAGCACCCAAGTGTTTTTGATCACACTCCCAAAGCACACAAGCAAGGCTAGCACTCAAAAACCTTCCAAACAAGTGAAAATACCTTTAAAGAGATGAAAACCTTTTCAAAGCTCAAATAAGTGGCTCGGCCACAACACTCTAGGAAGACAAGGAAAAGAAAACTACTAAGACAAATCAAAGATTACCTAAAGACAAGCGAGCAAAGCTCAAAAAACAAGAAAGTTTAACTTCTAAGGAAACTTGTTTTTAAAGACAAAACTTGAACAAGACTAAAGCAATGAAAAGCACTTTCAAAGACTCTATGGAAAGCATTTGAACAAGCCAAGATTATGCCTCAAAATTATGCATACACGAAGAAAGATCATAACCAAGTTAAAGCATGGAACTAATTTGCCAATATCACCCAAAATTCAAGTATAAAATTTGGTAGCATAACACCTAGTAAAAATGGCCAAATGGATTCACCAAGCAACACATTAGCTCTCGGCCAAACTGTTTTTGGTCATGCAAATAATTTTTCTTTTCAAAACTAGGTACTTAAGATGATGAGAAGGATATTTTAGGGTGTCTTGAACACTTAGTTCCCAAAAAAATTATGTCAAAATCAATTTCAAGGAGCATACAACAACAAAAGGCATAGATCTCATGAAATAGCTCAAATACTTAGAAACAAGAAAAAAGAAAACTCAAAGAAGCATATGACAAGAGACTCAAGCATCCAAAGACATGTTATCCAACCACATTTAGGAGCAAAAGAGTCACAAAACCGAAGCCAAAATTGCCACAACATAACCTAAAAACGTTGTTTTTCGTATTCTCGGCAGCTCTGACCTTTGCTCACTCATTTGATCATAACTCTCTCCACAGAACTCCAAATGCGTTAATTCTTTTTTTGTTGGAAACTAGACTCACAGAGCTTTCTTTTGATATAAAGAACGTTACTTTTGGACCACTGCGCTAGCTGTAGTCTTTTTTTCAAAAACGCACACGTTGCTGCCAGCACAGTTTTTATGTGGACCATTCAAAGATAGCTACACAAGACAAGGTTAGAACATGAAAACACCATATTTAAGGACAACCAAAGCTCTAGATACCAATTGATGAAGGATTATCTTGTTTCCTTTCAGAGTTATGAATATGGTGAAGTTGTTTAAGAAAGCTTTTTGAAAATTCCCACTGGACATTAAGATAGCATGCTATCTAGATGTGAAGGTTCATTTCTCAAGCTCATGAAAGGAAGAAGAGAGTTGGATTCAAGCTTAAACACACACAGCAATAACAACACTAAAGAGCAAAATGAAAGAAGAAACAATAAAAATGGAAAGCATAGAAGATGAAGAATGGAAGAAGCACGCCACTCATAGGGAGGGGATCTAAGCCAACCAAGCCCTAGAGATGAGTGATGGTGCCGCCACTTGCAAGCAAGATAAGGCAAAGGTGAGTTCACTTCTAGGAAGGAGAGCTCACGAAAATTGGTGGTTGAATGCACAAAGTTTATAACAAAATGATCAACCCTTTTACAAGACAAGGAGCACCCTTTAAATAGGAGTTCATAGGGGTCTTTTAGCAAATACAAAAACATGAAAAAGGATTAACTAGCAAACCCTAAACCTAATGTGAGAGTGAGTCTTGGCCAAGTGAAGGGAGATGATTGGTGGAGGCATTCCCATGAGGATTCTAGGCCAAAAGAGGAAGGAGACCAAGTGACCTTCTAAGGCATAAACCACAAAGACAAAAGGAGACAAGGTACATGTCTACTTTTGCTTTTGCTTTATGCTTTTTGCTTTCCTCTCTCCTCCACTTCATCCAAGTGCTCCAATCACCAAGTGCCACCTAGCCATGCTCTACTTTCTCTTAATTTCCTACAAAACAAGACAAACAAGGATTAGTATGTTGGTTTAAGTTAATCTAATCTTGGTCAAAGGTCAACTTTGGATCAAAGTCAACAAGTCAACCAAAATAAATCAACTAGAAACCAACTTAGGGAATTCAAACTAAAGTAATGCAAAACAAAGATAAAGGTGATGGAATAGAAGACTCCCCTCTAGACATGCTTCTAGTGATCCTTCTTGAGGGAGCTTCTAAGGAGGTGGTCATGCCTTCATCACTCTAAATAGTCCCACAAGTCTCTAGAGCTGAAGTCTACCTCGAAACAAAATCCACAACGATGGGCGACCCAACAAATGTGGCATGTTCCGAGGAAGCAAACTCTAGATGAAGTCTTCACAATAGTCAAGTAGATCCGAGATCTAACATGACAATCGTTAGACCTCCACTTCCTATGGCTCACTCAGACCCATGTATAGGGCCCAAAATCAAAAAAATAAAAATGAATGCAATATCATAGTATGTATAGTGTGTGATGAAGGATTGATCCCAACCAAGGATGGAGGCACATGCTTAAAAAGACTAAGCGTGTTTAGAAAGGAAATTCACTAATCCTTCATCCCTTTCATTTGTGTTTGTTATTTTTGATTCCCTAAGTTGACTTAGTTGAATTAACTTTAGTTGACTTGTTGACCTTTGACTAGGTTTGACTTGTTGACTATAGCTAACTTGACTTAAGCCAACATGCTAATCTATGTTTATTTACTTTGTAGGTTAATTAAGAGTAAGAAAGCAATGCTAGGTGGCGCATGGTGATTGGGGAGCATATATGATGTGGAGGAGAGAGTAAAGCAAAGGCATAAAGCATAAAGTAAATGGCATAAAACAAGTGTACCTATGTACCTTTGGTCTCCTTTGATTTTAGCACACTTTGGCCACTTTTTGGAGACATATGAGACACATTCTTTGTCTCCTTTTGTGCTAGAACGAAATTAGCCTTGCACACACCATAGTTAGCTCTTTTGTCTCTCATTTTTGTAACCTTATTTGACCTAGTTTCTAGAAGCTAGGGTTAGGTTTTTGTAGAGACATCCTTAGGTATCTTTTATTTGCTTAGAGGCCCCTAAACTCTTCTATATAAGGGGTGCTCCTAGACATGTAAAAGGGTTGAACATTTTGAAGTAAAAACACTCTTGTGTCTCAACCATTTGTGAGAGTTTCCTCCCTTGGGAGTGAATACTTTTAAGCCTTATCTTGCATAGCAAGTGGCGGCACACATCCACTCATCTTCAAGGTTGTCATGGCTTCTAGCCTAGCCTTGTAGTGGCGTGCTTCTCACATTTTTACCATTTCTTTCCTTTCCATTTTATGTTTTCTTCTTCCTGTAATTGTTCTTGGTTTTCTATGGTTTATGTGCTTTCCATTTCCTTTTTGTTTTGAATCAATCCATCATCTTCTTCTCTTGAGCTTTGTGAAAGGAACCTTCACATCTAGATAACTTGCTATCTTAATGTCCAGTGGGGATTTCGCTTAGCTTTCTTAATCAACTCACACCATATTCAATAATCTTGAAAAGGAACAAGATAATCCTTCATCAGTGTGTAAAGGGAGCATAACCTAAAACTACCCAATCCCCTATCTGCAAAACAACCAAAAATTTCCCAGGTAGATATAGATAGATATAGTAATTTTTTCTACCCTAGGATTCAAAAATTTCACAATACAATAAATCACAATATTAAAGTAGATATAAATCACCTCAAGACAAATGAAAATAAATGCAAATAAAAGAGAATAACATAACAAAAAAAAAGGGAAAACAAATATGAATCAACATATACTTTGCACATTTAATTAATTAGGACTGACTCTCTAGAAAAAAAGTTCTCGGTGGAGTCGCCATCTGTCGCAACCGGGGTCATGATGGGACGGCAAAAAAAATTTATTTTAAAATACAGAGGAGTCGCCACCATAATTTATTAAGGAAAACTATAGAAAAACCTTAAAGATTTTAGTCTTTGAAACCAAGTTTAGGTTCGGGAGTCGGTTATGTGTGGAGAAGGTATTAGCACCCAACATCATCCAAAGACGGTTCCTTTTAATTAAGTGTACAAAATTAATACAATTTTTAAATATTTGGTTTCCCGCAAAAATAAAATAAAATAAAATAATAATAATAATAATAAACAAACAAATAAATAAATAAATAACAATAAAAAGAAACACAAAAATAAAATAAAATAAAATAAAAAATACTATAGACTATTTGGAGAAAAAAAAAAGATTTTAAAAAGATTTTAAATTTTTGGGAGGTGAACCCCACAAGAACTTGGCCTCGCTCCTATGTACTTCCCTTCACAATGGAAAATCAAGGATCACATAGTTCTAAAATAAATAAAAAAATTAGAAAAGAAACTGTTTGAAAAAGATGTGATTTTTGGAAGGTGAACTCGACAAGGATTGCTACGTATCTCCAATTGGAATGGAGACTTTACATTGATTAATTTGTAAAAATGTTGTTCCTTGGAGAATCAGGGATCACGTAGTTCTAAGATAAAAAAAAATGTTTGAAAAAGATGTGAGGGTTTGTAAACTCACATCGTTTTAGAGAAGTTTTGTATGTTGTAAAAATTAATTATCAAGCAAGTCCGGGACTCGACATGATAATTTAAATTATAAAAAAGGATTATCAAGCAAGTCTAAGACTTGACATGATAATTACCGTTACGAAAAATCATGATTATCAAGCGAGTCCGGGACTCGACATAATAATTAAAGTTATGAAAATCATGATTATCAAGCGAGTCCGGGTCTCGACATGATAATTAAAGTTACGAAAATCATTATTTATCAAGCGAGTCCAATAATAGACATGATAATTAAAATTTATTTTAAAAAAAAAATTAATTATCAAGCAAGTCTAAGACTAAACATGATAATTAAAATTTATTTAAGCAAAATGTTTAATTCTAAAGCAAGTCTGAGACTAGACATGATAATTAAACTTTATTTAGAAAAACATTGATTAAAAGATAAAAATGAATTTTTATATATAAAAACAACATAAAACCAAATGAAGCATAAAGCATGAGTGTGATAGCTAAAACAGGGGTGCAAACGGTATAAATTTCTAATTCACAATCCGATGGGGTGTAAGCATTTACAATGGGTACAAAGGTAAATGAACAAAGGTGAAATGTATAAAAGAGGGGTGCACAAGTAATGAATTGAGTTAACCTTTATTGAAACATATGAAACTACTTCTATGGAAACCATTCCTAGCCAATCCAAATTAAGTAACCTCACTTTATTTAAACACAATTTTCAAACTCACGCATTATCAAACATTCCATGTTGGTGCCAGTCGGATGCTGGACTTTTACTGCTGATGCCAGTCGGATGCTAGACTTTTAAAGCTGGTGCCAATCAGATACTGGACTTAATGTAGGTAAAAATGTATAGACGAACACAAAGTAGGCTTTAACTACTAGTGAAAGTATGAATGCCAATAGAAGTTGAGTTTTAGCGAAAAGGTCAAAAACTAAAGTAAATAGAGATATAAACATGAATGACAGTATGTATATGAGACATGCTATGCATGAATGCATGAAATGAAAGGAGAAAATTAAGATTTCCCTTTAAAAATAATAATAATAATAATAATAATAATAATAATAATAATAAATAATAGATAATAGATAATAGATAATAGATAATAGATAATAGATAATAGATAATAGATAATAGATAATAGATAATAGATAATAGATAATAGATAATAGATAATAGATAATAGATAATAGATAATAATGAATAATGAATAATAAATAATAAATAATAAATAATAAATAATAAATAATAAATAATAAATAATAAATAATAAATAATAAATAATAAATAATAAATAATAAATAATAAATAATAAATAATAAATAATAAATAATAAATAATAAATAATAAATAATAAATAATAAATAATAAATAATAAATAATAAATAATAAATAATAAATAATAAATAATAAATAATAAATAATAAATAATAAATAATAAATAATAAATAATAAATAATAAATAATAAATAATAAATAATAAATAATAAATAATAAATAATAAATAATAAATAATAAATAATAAATAATAAATAATAAATAATAAATAATAAATAATAAATAATAAATAATAAATAATAAATAATAAATAATAAATAATAAATAATAAATAATAAATAATAAATAATAAATAATAAATAATAAATAATAAATAATAAATAATAAATAATAAATAATAAATAATAAATAATAAATAATAAATAATAAATAATAAATAATAAATAATAAATAATAAATAATAAATAATAAATAATAAATAATAAATAATAAATAATAAATAATAAATAATAAATAATAAATAATAAATAATAAATAATAAATAATAAATAATAAATAGTAAATAGTAAATAATAAATAATAAATAATAAATAATAAATAATAAATAATAAATAATAAATAATAAATAATAAATAATAAATAATAAATAATAAATAATAAATAATAAATAATAAATAATAAATAATAAATAATAAATAATAAATAATAAATAATAAATAATAAATAATAAATAATAAATAATAAATAATAAATAATAAATAATAAATAATAAATAATAAATAATAAATAATAAATAATAAATAATAAATAATAAATAATAAATAATAAATAATAAATAATAAATAATAAATAATAAATAATAAATAATAAATAATAAATAATAAATAATAAATAATAAATAATAAATAATAAATAATAAATAATAAATAATAAATAATAAATAATAAATAATAAATAATAAATAATAAATAATAAATAATAAATAATAAATAATAAATAATAAATAATAAATAATAAATAATAAATAATAAATAATAAATAATAAATAATAAATAATAAATAATAAATAATAAATAATAAATAATAAATAATAAATAATAAATAATAAATAATAAATAATAAATAATAAATAATAAATAATAAATAATAAATCATAAATAATAAATCATAAATAATAAATAATAAATAATAAATAATAAATAATAAATAATAAATAATAAATAATAAATAATAAATAATAAATAATAAATAATAAATAATAAATAATAAATAATAAATAATAAATAATAAATAATAAATAATAAATAAAAATAAAAATAAAAAACTCAAATGATAAATTAATTGATGATATTTTAAGGAAGGCAATGACCCCATCATCCGATCCTTTTAGTTGTATCTTACTTTTACGACACCCTATAGGACTCGATTCAACAAAAAGCTTGCAGAACTCAACCACTCTTTGAATGAAGCCTGGGTTTTTTTTTTTTTTTTAAAAAACAAAAATGTAATCCAAGGAACAAAAAAATATGGAAACGAAGCATAAGCAAATTCTAGTAAATCCTGAAAATAAGTAATGCTCATATCCTCTAATAGACGGGCCTTTAAGCATAATATCTCCTAACCACATCGGAATTGACAGGGAGAGGTAATTCATCTCCATCCATCTTGGTGAGAATCATGGCTCCTCTAGAAAAAGATTTCTTTACCACAAATGGTCCTTCATAATTTGGAGTCCACTTTCCTCTATGATCTTTTAAAATAGGCAAGATTATCTTCAATACCAAGTCACCTTCGTGAAACTCTCAAGGACAAACTCTTTTCTCAAAGGCCTTTTTCATTCTTCTTTGGTATAACTCACCCTAACATATGGCATTTAGTCTTTTCTCCTCGATGAGGTTTAGTTGATCGAACCGAGCTTGAACCCAGTCTGCTTCTTCTAATTGTGTTTCCATCAACACTCTAAGGGAAGGGATTTCTACTTCAAAAGGAAGAACCACCTCCATCCAATATACCAATGAGAATGGAGTTGCCCCAGTTGATGTACGGACCGAAGTACGATATTCGTGCAAAGCAAAGGGAGCATCTCATGTCAGTCTTTGTAGGTTACCACCATCTTCTGTATGATTTTCTTGATATTCTTATTTGCCGCCTCAACTGCTCCATTCATTTTTGGGCGATAAGGTGAAGAATTATGATGTTGAATCTTCAAATCATCGCACAATTCTGTCATCAACTTATTGTTCAAATTGGTAGCATTATCGGTAATTGTAAGACCCGTGAAAATTAAATAATTAATTAATAAATGCGGGTAGTGGGAGCCCTTAAGGCATTAATTTTTTATTTATATGATGTGGAAAAGTACTAGCTCAAGTGGTTGAGAGTACTTTAATTGTGTGAGAGGACTTGGGTTTAAGTCCTATGTATGCCAAATGTGTGTTATTTAATTTATTATTATTTTTAATAATATGCTTGATCATGTTGAGTGATAATATAATCATAGAATTATATTAAATATCATGAAACATGAATTGGTTGAATGGTTGTGCATTGAATTGACATTGGCATGGTTACGGGTGCGAACCTTGGTAATTCTTAATTAAACTTCCTTTTTGCTAAAATTAGTTTTGGCAAGGTGAAAGGGTGGAGAAAACCCTAGCTGAATGAGCAGCCAAGGGAGGCTGGGAAAACAATCCATAAGTGACTTTGATTGACAATTAAAATCAATCTTAATGTCATTTTCGTTTTCCCTCCATTATTGTTAATTAAGACACCATTAAAAGACAAATTGTGAGAGAATAGAAGGGTTTGGAGGCTGAATTTTTGATAACACTGTCGTTGACGCGATCAAATTAATACTACTTATCTATAACAACTTCAGTATTGTTAAGAAAATAGTCAACAAAATAGTAAGGGTAAAGTAACCCAAAGTCATCTCCCAACGAACACGGAATTGATTTTTAACAAGTTAGTTCTTATAAAACTATACAAGAGTTAGTCAAATAAAATTATAAAAATATGAGGGATAAAGATTAAAAGATAAAATAAGATATAAACAATAGTAAAGTAAATAGATTGATTCCATTGCTTTTTCAAAATAGATTCATCATCGGTTATCTAAAGATTATTGCTCAATTAATTATTATTGTAGATTTACAAATTAATCAATGCAAAGTCTCAATTAATTTGTTGGCGTTCTTACTTTTAACCAAAGTACAATCTTAATTAAAAGTGAGAACTTTTAGGTTATCCATAGTAAATTCAACCAAAGTACAATCTCAATCAAATTTACTATGCCTAATCATGTCTATTCTTTTATCTCCTCACCAAATAAAAAACTTAATTAATTAAAGTAAAGTCTCAATTAATTGTAGTTAGAGTAAATACCTTTAACCAAAGTAAAGTCTCAATTATTGGTAAAAAACTCATTTAATCATATGAGAGTTTCTAAATAAAATCAAATTAAAGTCTCAATTCAATTTAAAAACCCTTGGACTCATATGACCAACATGCATATAGATTTAAAATCATTACTTCTTATGTGATTCAAAGATAAAAGACATAGATGAATTAAAACCTCAACAATAATAAAAAGAACAAAGAAATTAGTTGATCTAACCTCAGAATCCAATTAAGAAATTACAATGGAATCAACCCAATAAATTTAGAACTCCATGAATGCAAAATAAAGATAAAAGAAGAATATAGAGAAGAAAAGAGAGAGAAAGAAATTAGGCCCCCCTAAGGGTTCCTAAATTCCGACGTGTCGAGCTTGTTCTTTCTGCTTCTCCCTTGGTGTCTTTATATAGGAGTTGGACTAGGCTTTTCTGTTGCTAAAATCTCTCAAATATCTTTTAAAATAAAGATAAAGATAAATATTTAAAAAATATTCGGTAGTTATTATCTTTTAATATTTTATGATATAATTAAATAAGATAATTATTTAAAAATATCAAATAAAATATCTAAAGATATATTTTCCCAAATTATCTTCTATCATAAAGATAAAGAAAACCGCAAGGTCCAATTTTTCTTTCCTCTCTTCTTGGTTTAGCCAAACTTCTTCACTTTTTCAAGCTTTTCTTGTTGTCTTCATGTAATGCTTGGCTTGGATTTTTGTGCTTTTGATAATTTCTTATTCTTGGATTTATCTTTAAGGTGTCATGAAGCTTTAATCAATTTATTTCCACACCTCCATGAGCTCAACTTAGCTGCAGCTGCACTAACACACCTCAAAATATCCAAAGAACATTTATGCAACTAAAAAGCTATTTTTAAAATGTTTTTGTATCTCATGCTCAATAACCCAATTATAGGAAATTCCAATTAAATTAATCTTTAAGCACACAAATTCAATTAAATACCCAGAATTAAACATTAAATGAGGGCAAAAATACGCACTCATCATAACCACACACTTATCCTTTTGCACTCCTGGGCAAAATTGAGCAATTTCAAGACTTTATTATGAGGTATTTTACTTCATATCAACACTGGATCAAAGGAATGGACCTTAGTTGAGACAAATGAATATTCTAGAAATTTAGTTACCATGCATAAACAAATGATTAGTAAGTGAATTAGAGGAGCTAAATTGAGGTGGTGCTAAGGAGACCATTGGTGATCAAAGGGGGAGCTCTAGCATTTGCGTTTTAAGCAAGGAAAGCAGGTTAGGGGAGCTTTACGTGTTAAGTTTATGATTATTTCTGATTGGTATGATAATTAGAATACCTTACACGTTAACCTTAATTTAAATTTGATTGGCATGCTAAATAGGATAATTTCATGTGTTGTTTATTTTAAGTAAGATTGACATCCTAAATATGGTATGATTATGTATGAATTGGATATTCCAATTAAAGTTGTGGTTCTAGGAAATTTCCAGAAATTGTCTGATCGGCGATGAACTGCCGCCAGAAGATTTTTTCCTCTTTCAGACAATTTAGGATTCCTATAGAGGAACCACTTGCCAGATATAGTGTAAAATAGACTTTGGACGACGGTTGACCAAATTTTTACCCAGAGTTGACTGGTTGACCAGTGCTGACTCGTTGATTGTCCAACGAGAGGTTGCCACATGTCAGAGCAGTCTCTCTCCCAAATTAGAATTCCTTTCCGCAATTAGGGTTTTTCACTGCCGTGAGCGTTGCTATGAAAAAAAAGATGCAGATCTAATTTTGACGTAAGATGCAAATGCATGTTCGATGGTTTTCATGGCTGACGTCGCGAGGAAGAAGGTGATTCATGCACAGGTACAAGCATGGAGGCACTGCGTTGTGTCACAATTCTCGGTTTCGAAGGAAATGTAAGATTCGCGGTGGCTGCCAGGCTCATGGTAAATGTGAACGGAGAGGTTGGTACGTGGTGGATCGGTGTCCGCACATATCTGAAGCAGCAAAGTTTGAAGGCTGGTGCGTGTAAGAAGCTGCGATGGAGGCCGACGGAGGCTGATGGAGGCGCGGGAGTTATAGGAGATGGGGGCGCGAGGAAGAAGATGGTGCAGCGACTTTGTGTTCGTAACGGCAGGCCGCTGTGTTTGCAAGTGCTATCACGACGTGGTCGTGGCTGCGGACGTGTAGAGAAGACGAAGCAGTCACAAATTCTGATTGCAGCAGTGGAGGGGGATGTGTTTTCCACCGATGGAAGCGCAGGCGTTGTCGGAGTTTCTGGTGACCACGTTCCGGCAAGCTGCGGTGACGGTCACAGTGGCGGTGACGGCCGACGTCGGGGGTGGCGGCTTCGGCATGGAGATGGAAGGAGATAAAGAGTTAGGGTTAGGGTTTTGGTTGTGTGAAGGAGAGAGTGATGAGGTGGCATGTTTTGATTGGTGATTTGAGTTAGTGGAGGATTGATGATGTGGCAAACTGTGAGTGGTTATTTTAGTGAGTGGGGGATTGAGGACGTGAAAGCTTTAATTGGTTAATTTAGTAAGTGGAAGATTGTCATGTGGTGAAATCTGGTGGACTAGATTTTAAGTGATATTAGGAGTGCAACTTAGTAAAAAGGAGGGGTGCAGAGAATAAATTTAAAGTTAATTTATAGAAGAGGGTGTAAACCTAAAAATTGGGGGTGCAACTAGCTCCAGAAATGTTTTTTTTAGAAATAGATATTCTAATTGGAAAAAGGTTTGTAAACATGTGAATTTGGGTTGCATTTAGTACCTGAACTATTTCTCTCCAAAATTCCTATTTTAGGACTTAATTTATGAATTAAAATATTCATTATTTACACTCTTAAGGACCTAAATTAAATTACAGTTGCATTATTAAACTCAATAATATCCAATAATGTGGTATGCAACTAAATACAATTTTTAAGCGCAAAATAATATTAAATCCCAAAATTTAAGTATTGAATGTGAGCCAAGGTTCGACTGGCGGTACGTGTCCCCCGCCAGGCGATTTTACTGCAGCAGTATTGGTGTGATTGTGCGATATATATAACTGTGCAATATTTATATATATATGTGTAATTTGTTGGCTCACCCTATCTGCTTGTGTTTGGCAATGATCGTGTACGCGGTACACGGGAGCAGATGTTATTGCAGGTGGATCTGGTGAGGCCTAGAGACAGAGTGGGGCTAGTTTTGGGAGAAGATTTTATCAGAACTTTTATGAAGTTTTTTTATGCTTTCAAATAAATTGTAATTATGAATATTCTGGACTTTTGGATAATTACAATCTTATTTATACTTATGAATTTTGGTTTATTGTGAAAGTAATATAAGTTTTTAATTTTCCCGCATTTTGGGAATATCAGTTATAATAAATGAAGTTTTATTATTTACTTCATTATTTTATTTTTTAAATCCGTACTATCCGGTTGGGATGTTACAGTAATAATCTTGCTAGGAAGCCCATACCTACAAATAATCGATAGCCACTAAAATGGAATTAGTGAACTTTGTAAGCATGGGTTGATACAAGGTGAAATCAACGAAACTGATAGATGTGGCTTTCATCCCCGAGCACAACACTCTATTGAGCATTGTGAAGAGTTCAGGAACATGTTGCAAGAACTGATGAATACGCATTGGGTACAAATTAGCTACCAAATTGGGTCCAATGAGGTTTTAATGCAATCCCATGAGGATAAGGAACTTGGGGCACCTAAGCCATTGGTTGTTCATTTCACTAAGAATAAACCTTCGCTCATGCCTGAGGAGCGACAACCCTTAGTGATACAAAAATCTTCTCCATTTCCTTATAAGGATGATAGGACGATACCTTGGAGATATAACATGCAAGTACTGGATAAGGGAAAATCAGAAGAAGTGATGAATAAGGTCGTTGATTCCAATACCTCAACTATTAGCAATATCTCTGGAATAGGTGGCATGACTAGAAGTGCTCATATATTTACACCACCGAGTTTAACGAACTACAAGGGAAAGGATAAGGATGACGAGAAGGCTATAACTAATGAGGCAAAGAGTTTTTGAAGGGAAATAAGGCACAAACTGAGGATGACTCAAAAAAGGAGAAAGATCTGCAAAAAAGGAAATTTCTGATGATGAAACATGTGAAATTCTCAAGTTTATTCAACAAAGTGAGTATAAAGTGGTTGACCAGCTTAATCGAATGCCAGCTAGGATCCCTTTGCTAGAATTGCTAATGAATTCTACCTCCCATAGGACATTATTAATGAAAATCTTAACGGAAACCCATGTAGAACAAGGCATATCCCTTGACAAGTTTGGAGGAATTGTTGGCAACATTACTGCTAACAATTACCTCACTTTTACTGATGACGAGATCCCAACTGAAGGAAGAGGGTATAACAAAGCTTTTCACATCTCTATTAAGTGCCTTGATCGCTTCATAGCTCGAGTACTTATAGACAATGGCTCTTTGCTAAATGTCATGCCAAAATAAACCTTGGAGAAATTGCCTTGTGATAAAGCTTACATGAGCCCAAGTGCTACAATTGTGAGAGCTTTCGACGGAAGCAAGAGAGAGGTTGTAGGGGAGATTGAACTTCCAGTCCAAATTGGTCCAAGTGTTTTCCAGATAGTATTTCAAGTCATGGATATTGCACCCGCTTATAGTTTGCTATTGGGTCATCCTTGGATCCATTCGGTTGGAGTGGTACCGTCCACTTTGTATCAAAAATTGAAATTTGTGGTAGCGGATAAGCTGATAATAGTCTCGGGGGAAGAAGATATGATAATAAGTGGACCAACATCCTCTCATTACATTGACGTTACAGAAGAGGCACTAGAAACTTCTTTTCAAGCTTTGGAGATTGTGTGCATGACTTATGTTGAACCAGCTCTTGTTGAGCCACATTTGTCATGCGCATCTATAATGATGGCTAAAGTTATGATAAAAGGGGGGCACGAGCCTGGATATGGCCTGGGAAAAAATTGTGGAGGTTCAACGTCATTGATAGAGATTTCAAACAACAAGGGTCAATACGGCTTGGGATATAAACCTACTAAACAAGACAAAAGGAAGACAATGGAAGAAAGAAGGGAGAGGGTCTTGGCTCACTTGGAAGGACATGAACCAAAGGTAGGAAAGATTACAATTTGTGATATCAAGTAGAGTTTTAGAAGTGCAGGTTGGTTGAATGAGGGTCAAGTGGCAGCTGCTGAAGATGAACATGGTGAAAAAGGCACAAATTTTGTGCGCCTGTGTCCTCCAAACGCAGAACTCAATAATTGGAAAGTCATTGAATTACCTGGGGTTTTTAACTATGATACAATGTAATCCATTTTATGTCTTTATCTTTTTCCTTTTGCTCTACCCAAGGCCTTAGGAACTTGTTTATGGGCAATCTTTTTTTCAATGTCGACATCAATAAATGCATTTTCCCTTCCATTTTCATATCTTTTCTTTTTCATCCATGTTATCCTATTTTAAATAATTTTTTTTTCAAAATAATGCAGATCAAATAATGAACCCAATGAAAATAGTAATGCTCATACTCCAGATCATAGTAGCATAGATAATGATGATGGTAATGACGATAGTAATGATGATGATAATAATGATGATGGAGATAAAGACCCTCCACCTGAGTTATTGAGACTAGTGGAACAAGAAACGAGGGAAATAAAACTGCATCAAGAAGAAATAGAGATAATTAATCTAGGGATGGAAGATGAGCCAAAAAACGTTAAAATTGGCACTAGTATGATTGTCAAAACGTGAAAAAAGTTGATTATTTTGTTGCAAGAATTCAAGGATGTTTTTGCATGGTCTTATCAAGATATGCCAGGATTAGACCCAAATATAGTACAACATAAGCTCCCATTAAAAGTCGAATGTCCACCTGTTAGACAAAAGTTGAGGAGGATGAAACCAGAAATGTCCTTAAAAATTAAAGAAGAAGTACAAAAACAATTTGATGCTGGGTTTTTAGCTGTCGCAAAGTATCCTCAATGCATGGCTAATGTTGTTCCAATTCCAAAGAAAGATGGGAAAGATCGAATGTGTGTGGATTATCGTGATCTGAATCGGGCTAGCCCTAAAGATAATTTTCCCCTACCACATATTGATACTTTGGTTGACAATACAGCTAAATTTGCACTTTTCTCTTTTATGGACGGCTTTTTGGGATATAATCAAATTAAGATGGCGCCTGAAGACATGGAGAAAATCACTTTCATTACCTTGTAGGGAACATTCTGCTACAAGGTGATGTCATTTGGTTTAAAGAATGCAAGGGCAACTTATCAAAGAGCCATGGTGACTTTGTTCCATGATATGATGCATAAAGAGATTGAAGTTTATGTGGACGATATGATTGCCAAATCTAAGATAGAAGAAGAGCATATTGTTAATTTGCAAAAGTTGTTTGAGCGATTAAGAAAGTTTAAGCTAAGGCTAAATCCTACTAAATGCACCTTCGGTGTAAAGTCTGGGAAATTGTTGGGATTTATTGTCAGCCAAAAAGGAATAGAAGTTGATCCAGACAAGGTACGAGCAATTTTAGAAATGCTGATCCCTCCAATAGAAAAAGAGGTTCAGGGTTCAGGGTTTCTTGCTCTTATCTTCATTTCCGCTGCAGTTCATCTACTTTTTTATGTCTTCCATGGATCTCTTTCCTCTCCTACACCAAGGACGTTCATCAGTTTATCTCCCAACTAATCTCGACTTGTGAACCACTAGTCAAATTATTACGCAAGAATCAGGAGATGAAATGTTATTATCATAATACGACATCGTATATATCACCTAAAAAGCTATCAAAAGTCGTGCTTTAGCCGAACATTTGGCTTGTCATCCCATTCCAGATTACCAACCCATGCGACCTAAATTTCCTAACGAAGATATTCTTGCTCTTCTTAGCGGAGATGGTGGTGACTCGGATAACAATGCATGGGTGATGTTTTTTGATGGTGCTTCTAATTGACTAGGGCACGAAGGGTAGTACTCATATCTCCAAAAAAGTAGTACATACCGATGACACCAAAGGTTGTGTTTCAGTTGCACCAATAATGTTGTGGTGTATGAAGCTTGTCCTATACCAAATCTACATAGCCAGGCTCTGAATACCAAATGATGTGAATCCAAAGGGTTCGATTCATTTTACTGATCTTTCAAGGTTGAAATGCTAATAAGCAAGAAATTTGAGAAATTATTTAAAATAAGAAAATGGAAACATATAAGAAGATGGAGCGGAAATTGATAGACATCACACTTCCAAGAATGGAAGATAAGCCTAAGAGTTTAAACATACAAAGGGATAAAGGAACTTTGATAAAACTCAGGGACTCTTGAATCACTCAAGAACTTAGGAGAATCACTCTCACTAAGATAGATGAGATAAAACTCGTTTATTATCTAAATAAAACTCAGCTTGCCTTCATTGATGAAAATGGTTCAACTTATATAGGAGCTTTAAGCATCAGAATTTCAAAAGACACATAAATTTCAATTACAAACCACTTAAAGCTATTCATTAATGATCCACTCAAGCTAATAATGATCCGCTACTTAATGGTTGATTGTAACTGAATTTAAGGCTACCAAAAGTCATCCACAAACTTTCAGCAAACTTCCAAAGGTTAGTTCTTAAGTTGGCATATATGGACCCTTATTTCAACTTTAAAATAAAGCAAAACTAAAGCCCATTAATTGGTTAAGCCAAAACACAATTTGGTCAGCCAATTTTACAAAGCATTGGGCCATTATTTAAATAAAAGAAACTGCATCAACATGGCGCATTAGTCATCCCCCATTTGACCCATATGCAATTCACATCATACACTCCTTCTTCGAGAAGATTTGTCCCGAATCTTAAGACACTAGTTTTAATGCAAGTTTATTATGATCTAGTGAAGGACTTTTATTTTATTCATAAGTTGAAACTAATTCTCTTTCTCCAGGATCAAATTCAACTTGATATTTGTTACTTTCCAATGGTTGCAATCCCGTCGATAACATTTCTTGGCAACAGTACCCCACCTTGATATGTAACAATAAATAATTCGATGTATTGTGTTTGACGAATTTACTTCTTATCGACGGACCAAATGCATAATAAAGCACTATGAACAAGCTTCCTTTTCAAAAATGGAATTTGGTGTGTTTCATTCACATGCTTAAGCTTTTGTTCCTGTAAAACGACATCACAAACTGTAGAAGAAAAAACATTGACGAATAAATTTTCACTAGTTCTATTTCTTTTTCTTTATTTTGCCTTCCTTCTGTAGTTTATATTATTACTTTTTCTATTCTTTCTTTTTCTGTTTTCTCTTTCAGCCTACGTTGATTCTTACTGACTTGTCTTGGTGTCATAAATTTCTACTTCTTTTGATGTCCCTCATGCCTCAAATAAAGGGAACGTTCATCAAGATGGAGTGTTTTAAAACGAAGCCATGCCCATCCCAAAAGAAGATGACAAGAGTCCAGGAGAGCAATATCACATAATACTTCTTTCACACATTGCCATGTACTGAATTTGATCCATGCCTAATTCAGATGAAAGGTTGTTGGTAACTGAAGTTTCTCAACCAATCTTTTGGTCACAATATTGTTTTCGCTTTCGTAATCGAATGCAACTAAACATGGGTGGCCTTCGGTTAAACACCTTGTATAATAAACTTCCATTCCTATACCAAATCTACATAGCCATGCTTTGAATACCAAATGATGTGAATCCAACGGGTTCGATTCGTTTTACTGATCTTTCAAGGTTGGAATGCTAATAAACAAGAAATTTGAGAAATCATTTAAAACGAGAAAACGGAAACATATAAGAAGATGGAGCGGAAATTGATAGACATCACACTTCCAAGAATGGAAGATAAGCGTAAGAGTTTAAACACACAAAGTGATAAAGGAACTTTGATAAAACTCAGGAATTCTTGAATCACTCAAGAACTTAGGAGAATCGCTCTCACTAAAATAGATGAGATAAAACTCGTTTATTTTCTGAATAAAACTCCGCTTGCCTTCATTGATGAAAATGGTTCAACTTATATAGGAGCTTTAAGCATCAGAATTACAAAAGACACATAAATTTCAATTACAACCCACTTAAAGCTATTCATTAATGATCCACTCAAGCTAATAATGATCCGCTACTTAAGGGTTGATTGTAACTAAATTTAAGGCTACCAAAAGTCATCCACAAACATTCAGCAAAGGTCCTCTTGGTCTTCCAAAGGTTGGTTCTTAAGTTGGCATATATGGACCCTTATTTCAACTCTAAAATAAAGCAAAACTAGAGCCTATTAATTGGTTAAGCCAAAACACAATTTGGTCAACCAATTTTACAAAGCACTGGCACTTATTTAAATAAAAGAAACTGCATCAACATGGCGCATTAGTCATCCTCCATTTGACCCATATGCAATTCACCTCATAGCCTCCTTCTTCGAGAAGATTTGTCCCGAATCTTAAGACACTAGTTTTAATGCAACTTGATTATGATCTTGTGAAGGACTTTTATTTTTTTCACAAGTTGAAACTAATTCTCTTCCTCCAGGATTAAATTCAACTTGATATTTGTTACTTTCCAATGGTTGCAATTTGTCGATAACATTTCTTGGCAACAGTACCCCACCTTGATATGTAACAATAAATAATTCCATGCATTGTGTTTGACGAATTTGCTTCTTATCGACGGGCCAAATGTATAATAAAGCACTATGAACAATCTTCCTTTTCAAACATGGAAGTTGGTGTGTTTCATTCACATGCTTATCCTTTTGTTCCAGTAAAATGACAACACAAATTGTAGAAGAAAAAACATTGAAGAATAAATTTTCTCTAGTTCCATTTCTTTTTCTTTATTTTCCCCTCCTTCTGCAGTTTATATTACTTATTTTTCTATTCTTTATTTTTCTGTTTTCTCCTTCAACCTACGTTGATTCTTACTGACTTGTCTTGGTGTCATAAATTTCTACTTCTTTTGATGTCCCTCATGCCTCAAATATAGGGAATGTTCATCAAGATGGAGTGTTTTAAAACGAAGCCATGCCCATCCAAAAGAAGATGACAAGAGTCCACGAGAGCAATATCACATAATACTTCTTTCACACATTGTCATGTACTGAATTTGATCCATGCTTGATTCAGATGAAAGGTTGTTGGTAACTGGATTTCTCCACCATTCTTTGGTGATAAAGGATTGATCCCTACCAAGGAGATGGCCCATGGCACATGCTTAGAAGAAAGGGAGTTCCTTGATCCCTTCCTTTGCTTTTATTTTCTTTAGTTTAAAATTCCTTTAAGTTGGCTTGGTTAACTATTTTTGAGTTGACTTGTTGACCTTGACTTTGGGTTGACTTGTTGACTCAAAAGATTAGCTTAACCTTAAACCAACATGCTAATAAATTCCTTAATTTGCTTTTGTAGGAATAAGAAAGGAGGAGGACCACATAGGAGACACTTGGCGTCCTAAGGAAGAGAGAGAAGGAATAAGACTTTCTAGAAGCATCTAGAAAGAGGAGGCCCACATGCCTTGGACACCAAGTCTTCTAGAATGTTCTAGAACCTTCCTTTGGGAGCCTTGGCCATGAAGACTTGCCACCTAGATGGCTTAGACGAAAATTCACCCATGTGCACCCTAGGATGACCTACTTTCTAGAACATGCTAGGTTTCTTTTGTAATCCTTTAACTTAGTTGTTTTGCTAAGGGGCCCCTAGACTTGTCTATTTAAGGGGACCTCTAACACTTGTACAAGGGTTGAACATTTTGGAGAAATTATACACTTTGTGTTTCAACCTTTTGTGAGAGTATTCCTCCTTAGGGAGTGGAGTTCTTTGAAGCCTTATCTTGCCTTGGCAAGTGGCGGCATACACCACTCATCTTCAAGGTTGCCATGGCTTCTTCTAGCCTAGCCTTGTAGTGGCGTGAATCCTCCATTCCTCCCATTTCCCTTGCTTTTCATTTTATGTTTCTTTACTCTTCTTGGTTTATATTGTTTCTATTATATGTTTTTTCTTTTGATTTCTTACTCCCCATCAATCCATTCTCCTCCTCTCTAGAACCTTGGAAAGGAACCTTCACATCTAGATAGCTTGCTATCTTAATGTCCAGTGGGGATTTCCTTGGTTTTCTTAATCAACTCACACCATATTCAATAATCTTAAAAAGGAACAAGATAATCCTTCATCATTTGGCTCACAACATTGTTGTCGCTTTCGTAATCGAATGCAACATAACATGGGTGGCCTTCGGTTAAACACCTTGTATAATAAACTTCCATTCTTATACCAAATCTACATAGCCAAACTCTAAATACCAAATAATGTGAATCCAAAGGGTTCGATTCGTTTTACTGATCTTTCAAGGTTGGAATGCTAATAAGCAAGAAATTTGAGAAATCATTTAAAACGAGAAAACGGAAACATATAAGAAGATGAAGCGAAAATTGATAGACATCACACTTCCAAGAATGGAAGATAAGCGTAAGAGTTTAAACACAAAAAGGGATAAAGGAACTTTGATAAAACTCAGGAATTCTTGAATCACTCAAGAACTTAGGAGAATCACACTCACTAAGATAGATGAGATAAAACTCGTTTATTTTTTGAATAAAACTCAGCTTGCCTTCATTGACGAAAATCGTTCACCTTATATAGGAGTTTTAAGCATCAGAATTACAAAAGACACATAAATTTCAATTCCAACCCACTTAAAGCTATTCATTAATGATCCACTCATGCTAATAATGATCCTCTACTTAATGGTTGATTATAACTGAATTTAAGGCTACCAAAAGTCATCCACAGACTTTCAGCAAAGGTCCTCTTGATCTTCCAACGGTTGGTTCTTAATTTGGCATATATGGACCTTTATTTCAACTTGAAAATAAAGGAAAACTAAAGCCCATTAATTGGTTAAGCCAAAACACAATTTGGTCAGCCAATTTTACAAAGCATTGGGCCCTTATTTAAATAAAAGAAACTGCATCAACACGGCGCATTAGTCATCCTCCATTTGAACCATATGTAATTCACATCATACCCTCCTTCTTCGAGAAGATTTGTCCCGAATCTTTAGAGACTATTTTTAATGTAGGTTTATTATGATCTTGTGGAGGACTTTTTTTTTTCACAAGTTGAAACTAATTCTCTTCCTCCAGGATCAAATTCAACTTGATATTTGTTACTTTCCAATGGTTGCAATTCGTCGAAAACATTTCTCGGCAACAGTAACCCACCTTGATATGTAACAATAAATAATTCCATGCATTGCGTTTGACGAATTTGATTCTTATCCACGGCCAAATGCATAATAAAGCACTATGAACAGACTTCCTTTTCAAACATGGAAGTTGGTGTGTTTCATTCATATGCTTATCCTTCTGTTCCTGTAAAATGACATCACAAACTGTAGAGGAAAAAACATTGAAGAATAAACTTTCTCTAGTTCCATTTCTTTTTCTTTATTTTCCTTCCTTCTGCAGTTTATATTACTTGTTTTTCTATTCTTTCTTTTTCTGTTTTCTCCTTCAACCTACGTTGATCCTTATTGACTTGTCTTGGTGTCATAAATTTCTACTTCTTTTGATGTCCTTCATGCCTCAAATAAAGGGAATGTTCATCAAGATAGAGTGTTTTAAAACGAAGTCATGCCCATCCCAAAAGAAGATGAGAAGAGTCCAGGAGAGCAATATCACATAATACTTCTTTCGCACATTGTCATGTACTGAATTTGATCCATGCTTGATTCAGATGAAAGGTTGTTGGTAACTGGATTTCTCCACCCATCTTTGGCTCACAACATTGCTTTCGCTTTCGTATTCGAATGCAACATAACACGGGTGGCCTTCGGTTAAACACCTTCTATAATAAACTTCCATTCTTATACCAAATCTACATAGCCAAACTCTAAATACCAAATAATGTGAATCCAAAGGGTTCGATTCGTTTTACTGATCTTTCAAGGTTGGAATGCTAATAAACAAGAAATTTGAGAAATCATTTAAAACGAGAAAACGGAAACATATAAGAAGATGGAGCGGAAATTGATAGACATCACACTTCCAAGAATGGAAGATAAGCGTAAGAGTTTAAACACACAAAGGGATAAAGGAACTTTGATAAAACTCAGGAATTCTTGAATCACTCAAGAACTTAGGAGAATCACTCTCACTAAGATAGATGAGATAAAACTCGTTTATTTTTTGAATAAAACTCAGCTTGCCTTCATTGACGAAAATCGTTCACCTTATATAGGAGCTTTAAGCATCAGAATTACAAAAGACACATAAATTTCAATTACAACCCACTTAAAGCTATTAATTAATGATCCACTCATGCTAATAATGATCCTCTACTTAATGGTTGATTATAACTGAATTTAAGGCTACCAAAAGTCATCCACAGACTTTTAGCAAAGGTCCTCTTGATCTTCCAACGGTTGGTTCTTAATTTGGCATATATGGACCTTTATTTCAACTTGAAAATAAAGGAAATCTAAAGCCCATTAATTGGTTAAGCCAAAACACAATTTGGTCAGCCAATTTTACAAAGCATTGGGCCCTTATTTAAATAAAAGAAACTGCATCAACACGGCGCATTAGTCATCCTCCATTTGACCCATATGTAATTCACATCATACCCTCCTTCTTCGAGAAGATTTGTCTCGAATCTTTAGAGACTATTTTTAATGTAGGTTTATTATGATCTTGTGGAGGACCTTTTTTTTCACAAGTTGAAACTAATTCTCTTCCTCCAGGATCAAATTCAACTTGATATTTGTTACTTTCCATTTGTTGCAATCCGTCGATAACATTTCTTGGCAAGAGTACCCCACCTTGATATGTAAGAATAAATAATTTCATGCATTGTGTTTGAAGAATTTTCTTCTTATCGACGGCCAAATGCATAATAAAGCACTATGAACAGGCTTCCTTTTCAAACATGGAAGTTGGTGTGTTTCATTCACATGCTTATCCTTCTGTTCCTGTAAAATGACATCACAAACTGTAGAGGAAAAAACATTGAAGAATAAACTTTCTCTAGTTCCATTTCTGTTTCTTTATTTTCCATTCCTTCTGCAGTTTATTTTACTTCTTTTTGTATTCCTTCTTTTTCGGTTTTCTCCTTCAGCCTACGTTGATCCTTACTGACTTGTCTTGGTGTCATAAATTTTTACTTCTTTTGATGTCCCTTATGCCTCGAATAAAGAGAACGTTCATCAAGATTAAGTGTTTTAAAATGAAGCCATGCCCATCCCAAAAGAAGATGACAAGAGTCCATGGGAGCAATATCACATAATACTTCTTTCACACATTGCCATGTACTAAATTTGATCCATGCTTGATTCAGATGAAAGGTTGTTGGTAACTGGAGCTTCTCAACCAATCTTTGGCTCACAACACTGTTTTTGCTTCCGTAATCGAATGCAACTGAACATGGGTGGCCGTCGGTTACACACCTTGTATAATAAACTTCCATTCCAATACCAAATCTACATAGCCAGGATCTGAATACCAAATGAGGTGAATGCAAAGGGTTCGATTCGTTTTACTGATCTTTCAAGGTAGGAATGCTAATAAGCAAGAAATTTGAGAAATTATTTAAAATGAGAAAATGGAAACATCTAAGAAGATGGGGCGGAAATTGATAGACATCACACTTCCAAGAATGGAAGATAAGCCAAAGAGTTTAATAACACAAAGGGATCAAGGAGCTTTGATAAAACTCAGGGATTCTTGAATCACTCAAGAACATAGGAGAACCACACTCACTAAGATAGATGAGATAAAACTCGTTTATTTTCTGAATAAAACTCAGCTTGCCTTCATTGATGAAAATGGTTCATCTTATATATGTGCTTTAAGCATCAGAATTACAAAAGACACATAAATTTCAATTACAACCCACTTAAAGCTATTAATTAATGATCCACTCAAGATAATAATGATCCGCTACTTAATGGTTGATTGTAACTGAATTTAAGGCTAACAAAAGTCATCCACAAACTTTCAGCAAAGGTCCTCTTGATCTTCCAAAGGTTCGTTCTTAAGTGGGCATATATGGACCCTTATTTCAACTTGAAAATAAAGCAAAACTAAAGCCCATTAATTAGTTAAGCGAAAACACAATTTGGTCAGCCACTTTTACAAAGTATTGGGCCCTTATTTAAATAAAAGAAACCGCATCAACAGGGCACATTAGTCATCCTCCATTTGAGCCACATGCAATTCACATCATACCCTCCTTCTTCGAGAAGATTTGTCCTGAATCTTAAGACACTAGTTTTAATGTAAGTTTATTATGATCTTGTGAAGGACTTTTATTTTTTCACAAGTTGAAACTAATTCTCTTCCTCCAGGATCAAATTCAACTTGATATTTGTTACTTTCAGGTTGTTGTAATCCGTCGATAACATTTCTTGGCAACAGTACCCCACCTTGATATGTAATAATAAATAATTCCATGCATTGTGTTTGACGAATTTGCTTCTTATCGACGGATCAAATGCATAATAAAGCACTATGAACAAGCTTCCTTTTCAAACATGGAAGTTGGTGTGTTTCATTCACATGCTTATCCTTTTGTCCTGTAAAATGACATCATAAACTGCAGAAGAAAAAACATTGACGAATAAACTTTCTTTAGTTCCATTTATGTTTCTTTATTTTCCCTTCCTTCTGCAGTTTATTTTACTTCTTTTTGTATTCTTTCTTTTTCTGTTTTCTCCTTCAGCCTACGTTGATCCTTACTGACTTGTCTTGGTGTCATAAATTTCTACTTCTTTTGATGTCCCTCATGCCTCGAATAAAGGGAACGTTCATCCAGATGGATTGTTTTAAAACGAAGCCATACCCATCCCAAAAGAAGATGACAACAGTCTATGGGAGCAATATCATATAATAATTCTTTCACATATTGCCATGTACTGAATTTGATCCATGCTTGACTCAGATGAAAGGTTTTTGGTAACTGGAGTTTCTCTGGTGGAGATCCAAAGGTGCGTGAAGAGCTCTATGGGCAGCGGAAATGGATGAAGGAAGGGAGGCAAGTTGGAAGGCACTTGCAAGCAATGGAAGGTGAAAGAGGTGATAGGATTTCCTAATCTATGCTATCCTAAGGAAGGTGGCTAGAGGTAGAGAGAGGAAATCTCTAGAAAGTGGTGACTCTCAAAGGCAATAGAGGGAGGAGTGCTCTCAACTCAAGTTGCATCTATTGCATAAAATTTCAAGAGTGTCTAGAAATGAGTGAAATTTTGGCTTTTATATGAAGCCATTTACACATGAGAAAGGAGAGCCATTAGATGGAGAGGGCCTTGATCTTGGCCCTTAGATCAAGCTTGGAGAAGGAGGCTTGATCTTGGCCATTGGATGATGCCTTGGAAAAGGAGGAAGCATTCCTAACCCTTGGATGCTTTGGATCCATAAGGCGTAGGAAGAAGTGTTGACTTCCACTTAGTCCACCTTGGCTCTTTTGATAGCTCATGGCCAAATCTCCTATTGGGCTTAGTCAAGCCCAATTTTATCAATTGAATTACTCATTGTTTGACTTATTATTCTAGAAAGCAAGGCCTAAACAATGGGCCAATCTTATTGCTATTCTATTGCTCTTTGATACACCTCTTCAAATCTTCATATCTTCTTTGGCCAATGTGAAGAGTGTGAGAAGCCCATGTGGGTTTGGGCCATCTTGAATAAAGCCCAATTGGATCTTTCTGAACATGCATCTTGTTATTAAGCCTCTTGATGGGCTTGGGCTTGAGATGCATGTGGGCCATGGATTGGGCCTTGTGCATGATTTAGGCCTAGGCGTTGCCCAGCCTATAAGCCTTGTTGGGATCACATCATTCTCCACCAATTTTTGGCTCACAACAATGTTTTCGCTTCCGTATTCGAATGCAACTAGACATGGGTGGCCTTCGGTTAAACACCTTGTATAATAAACTTCCATTCCTATACCAAATCTAGATAGCCAGGCTCTGAATACCAAATGATGTGGATCCAAAGGGTTAGATTCGTTTTACTGATCTTTCAAGGTTGGAATGCTAATAAGCTAGAAATTTGAGAAATTATTTAAAACGAGAAAATGGAAACATATAAGAAGATGGAGTGGAAATTGATAGACATCACACTTCCAAGAATGGAAGATAAGCCGAAGAGTTTATTTAAACACACAAATTGATAAATGAACTTTGATAAAACACAGGGATTCTTGAATTACTCAAGAACTTAGGAGAATCACTCTCACTAAGATAGATGAGATAAAACTCGTTTATTTTCTGAATAAAACTCAGCTTGCCTTCATTGATGAAAGTGGTTCAACTTATATAGGAGCTTTAAGCATCATAATTACAAAAGACACATAAATTTCAATTACAACCCACTTAAAGCTATTAATTAATGATCCACTCAAGCTAATAATGATCCGCTACTTAATGGTTGATTGTAATTGAATTTAAGGCTACCAAAAGTCATCCACAAACTTTCAACAAAGGTCCTCTTGATCTTCCAAAGGTTGGTTCTTAAGATGGTATATATGGACCCTTATTTCAACTTGAAAATAAAGCAAAACTAAAGCCCATTAATTGGTTAATCCAAAACATAATTTGGTCAGCCAATTTTACAAAGCATCGCGCCCTTATTTAAATAAAAGAAACATGATCAACATGGCGCATTAGTCATCCTCCATTTGACGCATATGCAATTCACATCATACCCTCATTCTTCGAGAAAATTTGTCCAGAATCTTAAGACACTAGTTTTAATGTAAGTTTATTATGATATTGTGAAGGACTTTTATTTTTCACAGGTTGAAACTAATTTTCTTCCTCCAGCATCAAATTCAACTTGATATTTGTTACTTTCCAATTGTGGCAATCCGTCGATACCATTTATTGCCAACAGTACCCCACCTTGATATGTAACAATAAATAATTCCATGCATTGTGTTTGACGAATTTGCTTCTTCTCGATGGACCAAATGCATAATAAAGCACTGTGAACAAGCTTCCTTTTCAAACATGGAAGTTGGTGTGTTTCATTCACATGCTTATCCTCTTGTTCCTGTAAAATGATATCATAAAATGTAGAAGAAAAAACATTGACGAATAAACTTTCTCTAGTTGCATTTCTGTTTCTTTATTTTCCCTTCCTTCTACAGTTTATTTTACTTCTTTTTGTATTTTTACTTTTTCTGTTTTCTCCTTCAGACTACGTTCATCCTTACTGACTTGTGTTGGTGTCATAAATTTCTACTTCTTTTGATGTCCCTCATGCCTCGAATAAAGGGAACGTTCATCAAGATAGAGTGTTTTAAAACGAAGCCATACCCATCTCAAAAGAAGATGACAAGAGTCCATGGGAGCAATATCACATAATACTTCTTTCACACATTGCCATGTACTGAATTTGATCCATGCTTGATTCAGATGAAAGGTTTGTGGTAACTGGAATTTCTCCACCAATCTTTGGTCACAACATTGTTTTCGCTTCCGTATTCGAATGCAACTAAACATGGGTGGCCTTCGGTGAAACACCTTGTATAATACACTTCCATTCCTATACCAAATCTAGATAGCCAGGCTTTGAATACCAAATGATGTGAATCCAAAGGGTTCGATTCGTTTGACTGATCTTTCAAGGTTGGAATGCTAATAAGCTTGAAATTTGAGAAATTATTTAAAACGAGAAAATGGAAACATATAAGAAGATGGAGCGGATATTGATAGACATCACACTTCCAAGAATGGAAGATAAGCCGAAGAGTTTATTTAAACACACAAATTGATAAAGGAACTTTGATAAAACACAGGGATTCTTGAATTACTCAAGAATTTAGGAGAATCACTATCACTAAGATAGATGAGATAAAACTCGTTTATTTTTTGAATAAAACTCAGCTTGCCTTGATTGATGAAAATGGTTCAACTTATATAGGAGCTTTAAGCATCATAATTACAAAAGACACATAAATTTCAATTACAACCCACTAAAAGCTATTAATTAATGATCCACTCAAGCTAATAATGATCCGCTACTTAATGGTTGATTGTAACTGAATTTAAGGCTACCAAAAGTCATCCACAAACATTCAGCAAAGGTCCTCTTGATCTTCCAAAGGTTGGTTCTTAAGATGGTATATATGGACCCTTATTTCAACTTGAAAATAAAGCAAAACTAAAGCCCATTAATTGGTTAATCCAAAACATAATTTGGTCAGCCAATTTTACAAAGCATTGCGCCCTTATTTAAATAAAAGAAACTGCATCAACACGGCGCATTAGTCATCCTCCATTTGACGCATATGCAATTCACATCATACCCTCATTCTTCGAGAAAATTTGTCCAGAATCTTAAGACACTAGTTTTAATGTAAGTTTATTATGATATTGTGAGGGAATTTTATTTTTCACAGGTTGAAACTAATTTTCTTCCTCCAGCATCAAATTCAACTTGATATTTGTTACTTTCCAATTGTGGCAATCCGTCGATACCATTTATTGCCAACAGTACCCCACCTTGATATGTAACAATAAATAATTCCATGCATTGTGTTTGACGAATTTGCTTCTTCTCGATGGACCAAATGCATAATAAAGCACTATGAACAAGCTTCCTTTTCAAACATGGAAGTTGGTGTGTTTCATTCACATGCTTATCCTTTTGTTCCTGTAAAATGATATCATAAAATGTAGAAGAAAAAAAATTGACGAATAAACTTTCTCTAGTTGCATTTCTGTTTCTTTATTTTCCCTTCCTTCTACAGTTTATTTTACTTCTTTTTGTATTTTTACTTTTTCTGTTTTCTCCTTCAGACTACGTTCATCCTTACTGACTTGTGTTGGTGTCATAAATTTCTACTTCTTTTGATGTCCCTCATGCCTCGAATAAAGGGAATGTTCATCAAGATAGAGTGTTTTAAAACGAAGCCATACCCATCTCAAAAGAAGATTACAAGAGTCCATGGGAGCAATATCACATAATACTTCTTTCACACATTGCCATGTACTGAATTTGATCCATGCTTGATTCAGATGAAAGGTTTTTGGTAACTGGAGTTTCTCCACCAATCTTTGGTCACAACATTGTTTTCGCTTCCGTATCCGAATGCAACTAAACATGGGTAGCCTTCGGTGAAACACCTTGTATAATACACTTCCGTTCCTATACCAAATCTAGATAGCCAGGCTCTGAATACCAAATGATGTGAATCCAAAGGGTTCGATTCGTTTGACTGATCTTTGAAGGTTGGAATGCTAATAAGCTAGAAATTTGAGAAATTATTTAAAACGAGACAATGGAAACATATAAGAAGATGGAGCGGATATTGATAGACATCACACTTCCAAGAATGGAAGATAAGCCGAAGAGTTTATTTAAACACACAAATTGATAAAGGAACTTTGATAAAACTCGGGGATTCTTGAATTACTCAAGAATTTAGGAGAATCACTCTCACTAAGATAGATGAGATAAAACTCGTTTATTTTTTGAATAAAACTCAGCTTGCCTTCATTGACGAAAATGGTTCAACTTATATAGGACATTTAAACATCAGAATTACAAAAGACACATAAATTTCAATTACAACCCACTAAAAGCTATTAATTAATGATCCACTCAAGCTAATAATGATCCGCTACTTAATGGTTGATTGTAACTGAATTTAAGGCTACCAAAAGTCATCCACAAACAGTCAGCAAAGGTCCTCTTGATCTTCCAAAGGTTGGTTATTAAGTTGGCATATATAGACCCTTATTTCAACTGGAAAATAAAGCAAAACTAAAGCCCATTAATTGGTCAATCCAAAACATAATTTGGTCAGCCAATTTTACAAAGGATTGGGCCCTTATTTAAATAAAAGAAATTGCATCAACACGGTGCATTAGTCATCCTCCATTTGACCCATATGCAATTCACATCATACCCTCCTTCTTCGAGAAGATTTGTCCAGAATCTTAAGACACTAGTTTTAATGTAAGTTTATTATGATCTTGTGAAGGACTTTTATTTTTTCACAAGTCAAAACTAATTCTCTTTCTCCAGGATCAAATTCAACGTTATATTTGTTACTTTCCAATTGTTGCAATCCGTTGATAACATTTATTGGCAATAGTACCCCACCATGATATGTAACAATAAATAATTCCATGCATTGTGTTTGATGAATTTGCTTCTTCTCGATGGACCAAATGCATAATAAGCACTATGAACAAGCTTCCTTTTCAAACATGGAAGTTGGTGTGTTTCATTCACATGCTTATCCTTTTGTTCCTATAAAATGACATCATAAAATGTAGAATAAAAAACATTGACGAATAAAATTTCTCTTGTTGCATTTCTGTTTCTTTATTTTCCCTTCCTTCTGTAGTTTATTTTACTTCTTTTTGTATTCTTTCTTTTTCTGTTTTCTTCTTCAACCTACGTTGATCCTTACTGACTTGTGTTGGTGTCATAAGTTTGTATTTCTTTTTATGTCCCTCATGCCTCGAATAAAGGGAACGTTCATCAAGATCGAGTGTTTTAAAACGAAGCCACACCCATCCCAAAAGAAGATGACAAGAGTCCATGGGAGCAATATCACATAATACTTCTTTCACACATTTCCATGTACTAAATTTGATCCATGCTTGATTCAGATGAAAGGTTTTTGGTAACTGGAGTTTCTCCACCAATCTTTGGCTCACAGCATTGGTTTCGCTTCCGTATTCCAATGCAACTAAACATGGGTGGCTTTCGGTTAAACACCTTGTATAATTGATGAAGGATTATCTTGTTTCCTTTTAGAGTTATGAATATGGTGAAGTTGTTTAAGAAAGCTTTTTGAAAATTCCCACTGGACATTAAGATAGCATGCTATCTAGATGTGAAGGTTCATTTCTCAAGCTCATGAAAGGAAGAAGAGAGTTGGATTCAAGCTTAAACACACACGGCAATAACAACACTAAAGAGCAAAATGAAAGAAGAAACAATAAAAATGGAAAGCATAGAAGATGAAGAATGGAAGAAGCACGCCACTCATAGGGGGGATCTAAGCCAACCAAGCCCTAGAGATGAGTGATGGTGCCGCCACTTGCAAGCAAGATAAGGCAAAGGTGAGTTCACTTCTAGGAAGGAGAGCTCACGAAAATTTAAAGGTTGAAACACAATAGTTTAGAAACAAAATGATCAACCCTTTTACAAGACAAGGAGCACCCTTTAAATAGGAGTTCATAGGGGTCCTTTAGCAAATACAAAAACATGAAAAAGGATTAACTAGCAAACCCTAAACCTAATGTGAGAGTGAGTCTTGGCCAAGTGAAGGAAGATGATTGGTGGAGGCATTCCCATGAGGATTCTAGGCCAAAAGAGGAAGGGGACCAAGTGAACTTCTAAGGCATAAACCACAAAGGCAAAAGGAGACAAGGTACATGTCTACTTTTGCTTTTGCTTTATGCTTTTTGCTTTCCTCTCTCTTCCACTTCATCCAAGTGCTCCAATCACCAAGTGCCACCTAGCCATGCTCTACTTTCTCTTAATTACCTACAAAACAAGACAAACAAGGATTAGCATGTTGGTTTAAGTTAATCTAATCTTGGTCAAAGGTCAACTTTGGATCAAAGTCAACAAGTCAACCAAAATAAATCAATTAGAAACCAACTTAGGGAATTCAAACTAAAGTAATGCAAAACAAAGATAAAGGTGATGGAATAGAAGACTCCCCTCTAGACATGCTTCTAGTGATCCTTCTTGAGGGAGCTTCTAAGGAGGTGGTCATGCCTTCATCATCCTCCCCTTCTTGGAGAGAATTCGACCACGAATTCTTAAACCCTACATCAAAAGGAGAAAGGTCACAAACATTGAATGAGTTACTCATGTTGTAGCTTGGGGGTAAGTCTAACTCATAAGCATTGTTGTTAATTCTCCTAATGACTTGAAAGGGGCCATCCCCTCTAGGGAGGAGCTTAGACTTCCTTTGAGTAGGGAATCTCTCCTTTCTCAAGTGAAGCCAAACCCAATCTCCCTCTTGGAAGATGACTTCCTTTCTTCCCTTATTACCATCCTCTTGTTGTTTCTTAACTCTTCTCTCAATGGTTTCCTTGACTTGTGAATGCAAGTCTTGGATGTACTTGGCTTTGGCCTCACCATCTTGGCAAGTCCATGCCTCATGAGTGGGAAGGGGAAGGAGGTCTAAGGGAGTTAGGGGATTGAACCCATACTCAACCTCAAAGGGGAATGAGAAGTGGTGGAATGCACAACCCTATTGTAGGCAAACTCTATGTGGGGAAGAAGTTCCTCCCACTCTCTAATGTTTTGCACTATCATACATCTTAGCATTTGCCCTAGGGTTCTATTAACCACCTCGGTTTGGCCATCACTTTGGGGATGGCAAGTGGTGGAGAAAAGAAGCTTGGTGCCAAGTTTACCCCACAAGGTTCTCCAAAAATGGCTTAGGAACTTGGAGTCCCTATCACTTACAATGGACCTAGGTAGGCCATGTAGTCTTACCACTTCCTTGAAAAAAAGATTTGCAATATAAGTTGCATCATCAATCTTATGGCAAGGAATGAAATGGGCCATCTTAGAGAACCTATCCACCACTACAAAAATGGAATCCCTACCTTTTTTGGTCCTTAGGAGGCCTAAGACAAAATCCATAGATATGTCAACCCAAGGATTGGAAGGGATAGGCAAGGGAGTGTAAAGACCATGGGGTTGGACTCTAGACTTGGCTTTCATGCATGCTATGCAACTTTTGCAATGCCTATCTACATGCTTCCTCATGTGAGGCCAATAGAAGTGTTCTTTCAAGACTTCCAAAGTCTTGTTTGGCCCAAAATGCCCCATTAATCCTCCCTCATGTGCCTCTCTAATGAGTGAGCCTCTTAAGGAACCTTGGGGAATGCAAAGTCTCTTACCTTTGAAAAGATATTGATTGAGAAGGTAAAAGTCTTTGTAAGCCCCTTGGTGGCACTCACTATGAATGGAGGAGAAATCAACATCCCTTGGATACAATTCCTTAATATGATCAAAACTAAGAAATTTAGTTTCAAGAATTGAAAGGAGGGAATGCCTTCTTGAAAGTGCATCCGCCACAATGTTAGTCTTTCCTTGCTTATGTTTGATCACATATGGGAATTGTTCTAAGAACTCTACCCACCTAGCATGTCTCTTGTTTAACTTGCCTTGGCTTTTCAAAAATTTGAGTGACTCATGGTCACTATGTATCACAAACTCCTTTGAAAGAAGATAGTGTTGCCAAGTTTGCAAAGTTCTCACAAGAGCATAAAGCTCTTTGTCATAGGTGGAGTAGTTGATGTGACTCCCCTTGAGTTTCTCACTAAAATAGGCTATGGGGTGCCCTTCTTGGAGAAGCACGGCCCCAATGCCTACATTGGATGCATCACACTCAATTTCAAAAGTTTTGGAGAAGTTAGGGAGGGCTAAGAGTGGTGCATTGATCAATTTTTGTTTTAAAGTTTCAAAAGCCTTTTCTTGATCTTTGCCCCACTTATAGGCCACACCTTTCTTGCCCAATTCATTGAGAGGGGCGGCTATGGTGCTAAAGTTTGGCACAAACCTCCTATAAAAACTAGCCAACCCATGGAAAGACCTAAGCTCACTTACATTCTTTGGGGGAGGCCAATCCTTGATGGCCATCACTTTTTCTTGGTCCACATGGACCCCATGTTGATTTATTTTGAAACCTAGGAAGATCACATGATCCATCCCAAACACACATTTCTCCATGTTAGCATACAAGGATGTCTTCCTTAAGGTTTCTAACACACTCCTTAAATGATGCAAGTGGTCATCTTGAGACATACTATAAATGAGAATGTCATCAAAGTATACCACAACAAACTTCCCTAAGAACTCTCTAAGAACATGGTGCATGAGTCTCATGAATGTACTAGGTGCATTGGTCAAGCCAAAAGGCATGACTAACCACTCATATAATCCAAACTTAGTCTTGAAAGAGGTTTTCCATTCATCACCTTCTTTGATTCTAATTTGATTGTACCCACTTTTCAAGTCTATTTTGGAAAATATGGTTGCACCATGTAACTCATCAATCAAATCATCTAACCTAGGAATGGGATGCCTATACTTGATGGTTATGTTGTTGATAGCCCTACAATCTATGCACATTCTCCATGTTCCATCCTTTTTGGGGACTAGGATCACGGGCATTGCACAAGGACTCATGCTATGTTGCACCCACCCCTTTTCTAACAACTCATTCACTTGTTTTTGAATTTCTTTAGCCTCCTCGGGACTAGTCCTATAGGCTGGCCTATTAGGCAAAGATGAGCCTTTTATGAAATCAATTTGGTGTTCTATACCTCTTAGGGGTGGGAGACCCTTTGGAGGTTCTTGAAAAACATCTTTGCACTCATCTAAGACTAATGACAAGTCTAAGGGACATCTAGAGTGAGGGTTTTGGAAGGAAGGGGAAGATTCACTAGGATAAGCTAGGAAGATGGGTTTTTGGGCAAGCATTACCTTCTTCACCCCCTTGAGAGTGATCATGCTCTTGGACTCATGCCCTTGCGCCTTCTTTTGCGCCTTCTCTTCTTTTCTTTTCTTAATCATTTGCAATTGGTCCTCATTGACTTCTCTTGGTGAAAGAGGTAGTAATGTGATCTTTTTGCCTTGGAAGCTAAAGGTAAACTTGTTAGCATGGCCATCATGAAAAGCTTTTCTATCAAATTTCCATGGCCTTCCTAATAAAATGTGAGTTGCTTCCATGGGCACTAAGTCACATAATACCTCATCCTTGTAGTTTCCAATGGAGAAGTTAATAAGGACTTGTTTGTCCACTTTAATTTCACCTTCCTCACTAAGCCAAGAAAGCTTATAGGGCTTGGCATGAGGGATGGTTTTCAAGCCAAGCTTGTCCACAACCCTTGTGCTAGCCACATTAACACAACTTCCACTATCAATTATGAGGGAGCAAGTTTTGTTGTTGATTTGGCACCTTGAGTGAAAAATATTTTCTCTTTGGTTTTCAAATTCTTTAGGCACTTGGCCTAGCATGCGCCTAACCACCAACAAACCTCCTTCATTAGGTTTGATTTCATCCTCACTTGAAGATTGGGAAGAAGTGTGGGAGGAAGAACTTTTATGGGAGGGGGGAGAAGAATGTTCACTTTCAACCTCTCCTTTAGGGTTCAAGATCATGTTCCTTTTTATTGGGCAATTTGAAGCAATGTGACCATAGCCCAAACACTTAAAACATTTGATGGAACTAGTTCTTGAACTTTGAGAAGAGTTTGCATTTTCATGGGAGGTTCTAGACGAATTGGTCCTAGGTGGGTGGTCTTTGGAAGTAGGTTTCTCATCCTTTCTTTCTTTTCCTTTCCAAGTTCTAGAGTAGTATTCATTGTATGAAGTATTCCTCTTGGCCTCTTGTTTCTTTTTCAATTGACTTTCAACTTTTAAGGCCAAGTGTAAAATTTTGTCAAGAGTGGAATACTCATACAACTCAACTACATCTTGAACTTCTCTTCTAAGACCACTCACAAATCTAGCTACCTTTTCTTCTTCACTTTCAAATTGGAGTCCTACTTTGAGAAGCATTGACTCCATCATTTTAAAATATTCATTCACACACATAGACCCTTGTTGAAGCCTTTGGAGCTTCAAAAGAGTCTCCCTCCTATAGTAGGAAGGAACAAATCTAGCGCGCATCAAAGTTTTAATGTCCATCCAAGAGGTCGCGGGTGGCTCTTGGTTAATATTGTCCATACACAATTGATGCCACCATGTCATGGCATAATCTTCAAATTCTAAAACTACTAAATCTACTTGTTCTTGATTACTAACTAAATGAATATTGAAGATTTGGTCCACTTTTTGCTCCCACTCTATGTAGAGGTTTGGATCATTCTCCCCCTTGAACTTTGGAATCTTGATTGGTGGAGGTTGTCTTTGTGGGAGTTGATTGCGCCTTCCACCACCATCATAGCCGTGCCTTCTTCTTCTTCCACCATGGCTAGAGTCCTCGGAAGAGGACCTCCTCCTTCTCCTCTCATCTTCCCTAAGCTCAAGTCTTTGGATGTGCTCTTGTAGGAAGATCTCACTTTGCCTCCTATCCGCCCTCAATTGGTCAAAAGTTTCTCTCCTACTCACTTCCATCTCACGTAAGATGTTGGCAAGGGTTATTTGTCCACTTTCTTGGGCCATAGGAGTCACCATGGGAGGGGAATAAGGTGAGGCCGACTCCTCCTCTTCTTCTACCTCCAAGATTGGATCCATATTCATGTTCCTACACCAAAAACTCACCAAAAATCGAGACAAAGAAGAGGTTAGCTAACAAACAATTCCAAACCCGAGACCAAGTGTGGTCTTCTCAAGCACCCAAGTGTTTTTGATCACACTCCCAAAGCACACAAGCAAGGCTAGCACTCAAAAACCTTCCAAACAAGTGAAAACACCTTTAAAGAGATGAAAACCTTTTCAAAGCTCAAACAAGTGGCTCGGCCACAACACTCTAGGAAGACAAGGAAAGAAAACTACTAAGACAAAACAAAGATTACCTAAAGACAAGCAAGCAAAGCTAAAAAAAAAACAAGAAAGTTTAACTTCTAAGGAAACTTGTTTTTAAAGACAAAACTTGAACAAGACTAAAACAATAAAAAGCACTTTTAAGGACTCTATGGAGGGCATTTGAACAAGCCAAGATTATACCTCAAATTATGCATACACCGTGAAAGATCATAACCAAGTCAAAGCATGGAACTAATTTGCCAATATCACCCAAAATCCAAGTATAAATTTTGGTAGCATAACACCTAGTAAAAATGGCCAAATGGATTCACCAAACATTGTAAAAGCTCGCGGCCAAACTGTTTTTGGTCTTGAAAACACTTTTTCTTTTCAAAACTAGGTACTTAAAATGATGATAAGGATGTTTTAGGGTGTCTTGAACACTTAGTTCCTTAAAATTAGGTCAAAATCAATTTCAAGGAGCATACAACAATACAAGGCATAGATCTCATGCAATAGTTCAAAAACTTAGAAACAAGAACAAGAAAACTCAAAGAAGCATATGACAAGAGACTCAAGCAAAAGTTAGACACATTTAAAGACTCAACATGACATACATAAAGACACAAACATGTAGCTATCATGCATTTAAACTCATGGATTTGAGGCTCAAAGAGTAAGCATCAAAAGACATGTTATCCAACCACATTTAGGAGCAAAAGAGTCACAAAACCGAAGCCAAAATTTCCACAACATAACCTGAAAACGTTGTTTTTCGTATTCTCGGCAGCTCTGACCTTTGCTGACTCATTTGATCATAACTCTCTCCACAAAACTCCAAATGCGTTAATTCTTTTTTTGTTGGAAACTAGACACACAGAGCTTTCTTTTGATATAAAGAACGTTACTTTTGGACCACTGAGCTAGCTGCAGTATTTTTTCAAAAACGTACACGTTGCTGCCAGCACTGTTTTTTTTGTGGATCATTCAAAGATAGCTACACAAAACAAGGTTAGAATATGAAAACACCATATTCAAGGACAACCAAAGCTCTAGATACCAAATGATGAAGGATTATCTTGTTTCCTTTTAGAGTTATGAATATGGTGAAGTTGTTTAAGAAAGCTTTTTGAAAATTCCCACTGGACATTAAGATAGCATGCTATCTAGATGTGAAGGTTCATTTCTCAAGCTCATGAAAGGAAGAAGAGAGTTGGATTCAAGCTTAAACACACACGGCAATAACAACACTAAAGAGCAAAATGAAAGAAGAAACAATAAAAATGGAAAGCATAGAAGATGAAGAATGGAAGAAGCACGCCACTCATAGGGGGGATCTAAGCCAACCAAGCCCTAGAGATGAGTGATGGTGCCGCCACTTGCAAGCAAGATAAGGCAAAGTTGAGTTCACTTCTAGGAAGGAGAGCTCACGAAAATTTAAAGGTTGAAACACAATAGTTTAGAAACAAAATGATCAACCCTTTTACAAGACAAGGAGCACCCTTTAAATAGGAGTTCATAGGGGTCCTTTAGCAAATACAAAAACATGAAAAAGGATTAACTAGCAAACCCTAAACCTAATGTGAGAGTGAGTCTTGGCCAAGTGAAGGAAGATGATTGGTGGAGGCATTCCCATGAGGATTCTAGGCCAAAAGAGGAAGGGGACCAAGTGAACTTCTAAGGCATAAACCACAAAGGCAAAAGGAGACAAGGTACATGTCTACTTTTGCTTTTGCTTTATGCTTTTTGCTTTCCTCTCTCTTCCACTTCATCCAAGTGCTCCAATCACCAAGTGCCACCTAGCCATGCTCTACTTTCTCTTAATTACCTACAAAACAAGACAAACAAGGATTAGCATGTTGGTTTAAGTTAATCTAATCTTGGTCAAAGGTCAACTTTGGATCAAAGTCAACAAGTCAACCAAAATAAATCAATTAGAAACCAACTTAGGGAATTCAAACTAAAGTAATGCAAAACAAAGATAAAGGTGATGGAATAGAAGACTCCCCTCTAGACATGCTTCTAGTGATCCTTCTTGAGGGAGCTTCTAAGGAGGTGGTCATGCCTTCATCATCCTCCCCTTCTTGGAGAGAATTCGACCACGAATTCTTAAACCCTACATCAAAAGGAGAAAGGTCACAAACATTGAATGAGTTACTCATGTTGTAGCTTGGGGGTAAGTCTAACTCATAAGCATTGTTGTTAATTCTCCTAATGACTTGAAAGGGGTCATCCCCTCTAGGGAGGAGCTTAGACTTCCTTTGAGTAGGGAATCTCTCCTTTCTCAAGTGAAGCCAAACCCAATCTCCCTCTTGGAAGATGACTTCCTTTCTTCCCTTATTACCATCCTCTTGTTGTTTCTTAACTCTTCTCTCAATGGTTTCCTTGACTTGTGAATGCAAGTCTTGGATGTACTTGGCTTTGGCCTCACCATCTTGGCAAGTCCATGCCTCATGAGTGGGAAGGGGAAGGAGGTCTAAGGGAGTTAGGGGATTGAACCCATACTCAACCTCAAAGGGGAATGAGAAGTGGTGGAATGCACAACCCTATTGTAGGCAAACTCTATGTGGGGAAGAAGTTCCTCCCACTCTCTAATGTTTTGCACTATCATACATCTTAGCATTTGCCCTAGGGTTCTATTAACCACCTCGGTTTGGCCATCACTTTGGGGATGGCAAGTGGTGGAGAAAAGAAGCTTGGTGCCAAGTTTACCCCACAAGGTTCTCCAAAAATGGCTTAGGAACTTGGAGTCCCTATCACTTACAATGGACCTAGGTAGGCCATGTAGTCTTACCACTTCCTTGAAAAAAAGATTTGCAATATAAGTTGCATCATCAATCTTATGGCAAGGAATGAAATGGGCCATCTTAGAGAACCTATCCACCACTACAAAAATGGAATCCCTACCTTTTTTGGTCCTTAGGAGGCCTAAGACAAAATCCATAGATATGTCAACCCAAGGATTGGAAGGGATAGGCAAGGGAGTGTAAAGACCATGGGGTTGGACTCTAGACTTGGCTTTCATGCATGCTATGCAACTTTTGCAATGCCTATCTACATGCTTCCTCATGTGAGGCCAATAGAAGTGTTCTTTCAAGACTTCCAAAGTCTTGTTTGGCCCAAAATGCCCCATTAATCCTCCCTCATGTGCCTCTCTAATGAGTGAGCCTCTTAAGGAACCTTGGGGAATGCAAAGTCTCTTACCTTTGAAAAGATATTGATTGAGAAGGTAAAAGTCTTTGTAAGCCCCTTGGTGGCACTCACTATGAATGGAGGAGAAATCAACATCCCTTGGATACAATTCCTTAATATGATCAAAACTAAGAAATTTAGTTTCAAGAATTGAAAGGAGGGAATGCCTTCTTGAAAGTGCATCCGCCACAATGTTAGTCTTTCCTTGCTTATGTTTGATCACATATGGGAATTGTTCTAAGAACTCTACCCACCTAGCATGTCTCTTGTTTAACTTGCCTTGGCTTTTCAAAAATTTGAGTGACTCATGGTCACTATGTATCACAAACTCCTTTGAAAGAAGATAGTGTTGCCAAGTTTGCAAAGTTCTCACAAGAGCATAAAGCTCTTTGTCATAGGTGGAGTAGTTGATGTGACTCCCCTTGAGTTTCTCACTAAAATAGGCTATGGGGTGCCCTTCTTGGAGAAGCACGGCCCCAATGCCTACATTGGATGCATCACACTCAATTTCAAAAGTTTTGGAGAAGTTAGGGAGGGCTAAGAGTGGTGCATTGATCAATTTTTGTTTTAAAGTTTCAAAAGCCTTTTCTTGATCTTTGCCCCACTTATAGGCCACACCTTTCTTGCCCAATTCATTGAGAGGGGCGGCTATGGTGCTAAAGTTTGGCACAAACCTCCTATAAAAACTAGCCAACCCATGGAAAGACCTAAGCTCACTTACATTCTTTGGGGGAGGCCAATCCTTGATGGCCATCACTTTTTCTTGGTCCACATGGACCCCATGTTGATTTATTTTGAAACCTAGGAAGATCACATGATCCATCCCAAACACACATTTCTCCATGTTAGCATACAAGGATGTCTTCCTTAAGGTTTCTAACACACTCCTTAAATGATGCAAGTGGTCATCTTGAGACATACTATAAATGAGAATGTCATCAAAGTATACCACAACAAACTTCCCTAAGAACTCTCTAAGAACATGGTGCATGAGTCTCATGAATGTACTAGGTGCATTGGTCAAGCCAAAAGGCATGACTAACCACTCATATAATCCAAACTTAGTCTTGAAAGAGGTTTTCCATTCATCACCTTCTTTGATTCTAATTTGATTGTACCCACTTTTCAAGTCTATTTTGGAAAATATGGTTGCACCATGTAACTCATCAATCAAATCATCTAACCTAGGAATGGGATGCCTATACTTGATGGTTATGTTGTTGATAGCCCTACAATCTATGCACATTCTCCATGTTCCATCCTTTTTGGGGACTAGGATCACGGGCATTGCACAAGGACTCATGCTATGTTGCACCCACCCCTTTTCTAACAACTCATTCACTTGTTTTTGAATTTCTTTAGCCTCCTCGGGACTAGTCCTATAGGCTGGCCTATTAGGCAAAGATGAGCCTTTTATGAAATCAATTTGGTGTTCTATACCTCTTAGGGGTGGGAGACCCTTTGGAGGTTCTTGAAAAACATCTTTGCACTCATCTAAGACTAATGACAAGTCTAAGGGACATCTAGAGTGAGGGTTTTGGAAGGAAGGGGAAGATTCACTAGGATAAGCTAGGAAGATGGGTTTTTGGGCAAGCATTACCTTCTTCACCCCCTTGAGAGTGATCATGCTCTTGGACTCATGCCCTTGCGCCTTCTTTTGCGCCTTCTCTTCTTTTCTTTTCTTAATCATTTGCAATTGGTCCTCATTGACTTCTCTTGGTGAAAGAGGTAGTAATGTGATCTTTTTGCCTTGGAAGCTAAAGGTAAACTTGTTAGCATGGCCATCATGAAAAGCTTTTCTATCAAATTTCCATGGCCTTCCTAATAAAATGTGAGTTGCTTCCATGGGCACTAAGTCACATAATACCTCATCCTTGTAGTTTCCAATGGAGAAGTTAATAAGGACTTGTTTGTCCACTTTAATTTCACCTTCCTCACTAAGCCAAGAAAGCTTATAGGGCTTGGCATGAGGGATGGTTTTCAAGCCAAGCTTGTCCACAACCCTTGTGCTAGCCACATTAACACAACTTCCACTATCAATTATGAGGGAGCAAGTTTTGTTGTTGATTTGGCACCTTGAGTGAAAAATATTTTCTCTTTGGTTTTCAAATTCTTTAGGCACTTGGCCTAGCATGCGCCTAACCACCAACAAACCTCCTTCATTAGGTTTGATTTCATCCTCACTTGAAGATTGGGAAGAAGTGTGGGAGGAAGAACTTTTATGGGAGGGGGGAGAAGAATGTTCACTTTCAACCTCTCCTTTAGGGTTCAAGATCATGTTCCTTTTTATTGGGCAATTTGAAGCAATGTGACCATAGCCCAAACACTTAAAACATTTGATGGAACTAGTTCTTGAACTTTGAGAAGAGTTTGCATTTTCATGGGAGGTTCTAGACGAATTGGTCCTAGGTGGGTGGTCTTTGGAAGTAGGTTTCTCATCCTTTCTTTCTTTTCCTTTCCAAGTTCTAGAGTAGTATTCATTGTATGAAGTATTCCTCTTGGCCTCTTGTTTCTTTTTCAATTGACTTTCAACTTTTAAGGCCAAGTGTAAAATTTTGTCAAGAGTGGAATACTCATACAACTCAACTACATCTTGAACTTCTCTTCTAAGACCACTCACAAATCTAGCTACCTTTTCTTCTTCACTTTCAAATTGGAGTCCTACTTTGAGAAGCATTGACTCCATCATTTTAAAATATTCATTCACACACATAGACCCTTGTTGAAGCCTTTGGAGCTTCAAAAGAGTCTCCCTCCTATAGTAGGAAGGAACAAATCTAGCGCGCATCAAAGTTTTAATGTCCATCCAAGAGGTCGCGGGTGGCTCTTGGTTAATATTGTCCATACACAATTGATGCCACCATGTCATGGCATAATCTTCAAATTCTAAAACTACTAAATCTACTTGTTCTTGATTACTAACTAAATGAATATTGAAGATTTGGTCCACTTTTTGCTCCCACTCTATGTAGAGGTTTGGATCATTCTCCCCCTTGAACTTTGGAATCTTGATTGGTGGAGGTTGTCTTTGTGGGAGTTGATTGCGCCTTCCACCACCATCATAGCCGTGCCTTCTTCTTCTTCCACCATGGCTAGAGTCCTCGGAAGAGGACCTCCTCCTTCTCCTCTCATCTTCCCTAAGCTCAAGTCTTTGGATGTGCTCTTGTAGGAAGATCTCACTTTGCCTCCTATCCGCCCTCAATTGGTCAAAAGTTTCTCTCCTACTCACTTCCATCTCACGTAAGATGTTGGCAAGGGTTATTTGTCCACTTTCTTGGGCCATAGGAGTCACCATGGGAGGGGAATAAGGTGAGGCCGACTCCTCCTCTTCTTCTACCTCCAAGATTGGATCCATATTCATGTTCCTACACCAAAAACTCACCAAAAATCGAGACAAAGAAGAGGTTAGCTAACAAACAATTCCAAACCCGAGACCAAGTGTGGTCTTCTCAAGCACCCAAGTGTTTTTGATCACACTCCCAAAGCACACAAGCAAGGCTAGCACTCAAAAACCTTCCAAACAAGTGAAAACACCTTTAAAGAGATGAAAACCTTTTCAAAGCTCAAACAAGTGGCTCGGCCACAACACTCTAGGAAGACAAGGAAAGAAAACTACTAAGACAAAACAAAGATTACCTAAAGACAAGCAAGCAAAGCTAAAAAAAAAACAAGAAAGTTTAACTTCTAAGGAAACTTGTTTTTAAAGACAAAACTTGAACAAGACTAAAACAATAAAAAGCACTTTTAAGGACTCTATGGAGGGCATTTGAACAAGCCAAGATTATACCTCAAATTATGCATACACCGTGAAAGATCATAACCAAGTCAAAGCATGGAACTAATTTGCCAATATCACCCAAAATCCAAGTATAAATTTTGGTAGCATAACACCTAGTAAAAATGGCCAAATGGATTCACCAAACATTGTAAAAGCTCGCGGCCAAACTGTTTTTGGTCTTGAAAACACTTTTTCTTTTCAAAACTAGGTACTTAAAATGATGATAAGGATGTTTTAGGGTGTCTTGAACACTTAGTTCCTTAAAATTAGGTCAAAATCAATTTCAAGGAGCATACAACAATACAAGGCATAGATCTCATGCAATAGTTCAAAAACTTAGAAACAAGAACAAGAAAACTCAAAGAAGCATATGACAAGAGACTCAAGCAAAAGTTAGACACATTTAAAGACTCAACATGACATACATAAAGACACAAACATGTAGCTATCATGCATTTAAACTCATGGATTTGAGGCTCAAAGAGTAAGCATCAAAAGACATGTTATCCAACCACATTTAGGAGCAAAAGAGTCACAAAACCGAAGCCAAAATTTCCACAACATAACCTGAAAACGTTGTTTTTCGTATTCTCGGCAGCTCTGACCTTTGCTGACTCATTTGATCATAACTCTCTCCACAAAACTCCAAATGCGTTAATTCTTTTTTTGTTGGAAACTAGACACACAGAGCTTTCTTTTGATATAAAGAACGTTACTTTTGGACCACTGAGCTAGCTGCAGTATTTTTTCAAAAACGTACACGTTGCTGCCAGCACTGTTTTTTTTGTGGATCATTCAAAGATAGCTACACAAAACAAGGTTAGAATATGAAAACACCATATTCAAGGACAACCAAAGCTCTAGATACCAAATGATGAAGGATTATCTTGTTTCCTTTTAGAGTTATGAATATGGTGAAGTTGTTTAAGAAAGCTTTTTGAAAATTCCCACTGGACATTAAGATAGCATGCTATCTAGATGTGAAGGTTCATTTCTCAAGCTCATGAAAGGAAGAAGAGAGTTGGATTCAAGCTTAAACACACACGGCAATAACAACACTAAAGAGCAAAATGAAAGAAGAAACAATAAAAATGGAAAGCATAGAAGATGAAGAATGGAAGAAGCACGCCACTCATAGGGGGGATCTAAGCCAACCAAGCCCTAGAGATGAGTGATGGTGCCGCCACTTGCAAGCAAGATAAGGCAAAGTTGAGTTCACTTCTAGGAAGGAGAGCTCACGAAAATTTAAAGGTTGAAACACAATAGTTTAGAAACAAAATGATCAACCCTTTTACAAGACAAGGAGCACCCTTTAAATAGGAGTTCATAGGGGTCCTTTAGCAAATACAAAAACATGAAAAAGGATTAACTAGCAAACCCTAAACCTAATGTGAGAGTGAGTCTTGGCCAAGTGAAGGAAGATGATTGGTGGAGGCATTCCCATGAGGATTCTAGGCCAAAAGAGGAAGGGGACCAAGTGAACTTCTAAGGCATAAACCACAAAGGCAAAAGGAGACAAGGTACATGTCTACTTTTGCTTTTGCTTTATGCTTTTTGCTTTCCTCTCTCTTCCACTTCATCCAAGTGCTCCAATCACCAAGTGCCACCTAGCCATGCTCTACTTTCTCTTAATTACCTACAAAACAAGACAAACAAGGATTAGCATGTTGGTTTAAGTTAATCTAATCTTGGTCAAAGGTCAACTTTGGATCAAAGTCAACAAGTCAACCAAAATAAATCAATTAGAAACCAACTTAGGGAATTCAAACTAAAGTAATGCAAAACAAAGATAAAGGTGATGGAATAGAAGACTCCCCTCTAGACATGCTTCTAGTGATCCTTCTTGAGGGAGCTTCTAAGGAGGTGGTCATGCCTTCATCAATAATAAACTTCCATTCCTATGCCAAATCTAGATAGCCAGGCTCAGAATACCAAATGATGTGAATCCAAAGGGTTCGATTCGTTTTACTGATCTTTCAAGGTTGGCATGCTAATAAGTGATAACGTTATCGTTGACGCGATCAAATTAATACTACTTATCTATAACAACTTCAGTATTGTTAAGAAAGTAGACAACAAAATAGAAAGGGTAAAGTAACCCAAAGTCGTCTCCCAACGAACACGGAATTGATTTTTAACAAATTAGTTCTTATAAAATCTATACAAAACGGTTAGTCAAATAAAATAATAAAAATATGGGAGGATTAAGACAAACAAGAAAGAAATAGAAAAGATAAAAACAATAGTAAAGAATATAGATTGATTCCATTGCTTTTTCAAAATAGATTAATCATCGGTTATCTAAAGATTATTGCTCAATTAATTATTGTTGTAGATTTACAAATTAATCAATGTAAAGTCTCAATTAATTTGCTGGCCTTCTCACTTTTAACCAAAGTACAGTCTCAATTAAAAGTGAGAACTTTTAGATTATCCACAGTAAATTCAACCAAAGTACAGTCTCAATCAAATTTACTATGCCTAATCATGTCTATTCTTTTATCTCCTCACCAAATAAAAAGCTTAATTAATCAAAGTAAAGTCTCAATTAATTGTAGTTAGAGTAAATACCTTTAACCAAAGTAAAGTCTCAATTATTGGTAAAAACTCATTTAATCATATGAAAGTTTCTAAATAAAATCAAAGTAAAGTCTCAATTCAATTTAAAAACCCTTGAACTCATATGACCAACATGCATATAGATTTAAAATCATTACTTCTTACGTGATTCAAAGATAAAAGACATAAATGAATGAAAACCTCAACAATAATAAAAAGAACAAATAAATTAATTCATTCTAACCTCAGAATCCATAATGAAATTACAATGGAATCAACCCAAGAAATTTAAAACTCCATGAATGCAAAATAAACAGAGAAGAATAGAGAGAAGAAAGAAATTAGGCCCCCCTAAGGGTTCCTAAATTCCGAAGTGCCGAGCTTGTCTTTTCTACTTCTCCCTGGGTCTCTTTATATAGGAATTGGACTAGGCTTTTCTGTTGTTAAAATCTCTCAAATATCTTTTAAAATAAAGATAAAGATAAATATTTAAAAATATTTGGAGAGATATAGACTATTTGACAAATATAATTGGTTGATAATATCAATATCTAATATAATTAAATTAATTAATTAATTAATTAATTAAAGATATATGATAAACTATCACCAATTAGTATTTGTATAAATTTTCCAAATCAACTGATGAGTTCAAATTTTTGCCCTCATTTAATATTTAATTTGGGGATTTAATTGAATTTTCTGTGCTTAAAGATTGATTTAATTAGGATTTGTGATTATTGGATTTATTGAGTAAGTTTGGTAAACGTGGCGTAAAAATTGATTTTAGTTGCATAAAATATTATTGGATATTCTAACGTTTGTTAATGCAGCTGAAATTTATTTTTGGTCAATTAATAGTGTGATTTTAAAATGTTCAAAGTTACAAAATAAGTCCAAAATCAAGAAATTCTGAAAAAGAATAAATCAGGAGCTAAATGCACCCCCAGTTTTTACTTGCACACTCCTTTTAAAGTGGACCACCAAAAACCTGTTCTGCACCCCCAGTTTTCACTAAGTTGCACCCCTCCTACCACTTAAACTCCACTCAACCAGATCATGCCATGTGGCAATCCCCACCTCTTAAAATTAGCCAACCAGAACAAGCCACGTGTCATAATCCTACCCTCACCAAATTAACCAATCAGATTCTGCCACGTCATCATCTTCATCTCCCAAAACCCTAACCCTAGTTTCCCTACCACCGCACGCAGCACCATCTTCTCGCCTTCGCGCCGCCGTCACGAAACACCACTACAGTTCCATCTTCTCGCATCCAACAGCGTCGTTCGCGCACCACCATCAAGCAGCCGCCGCAGTCACCTTCTCCGTCCACACGCAGATGCAGCGAACACCACTGCACCTCTGCAATGTGCGAGCCACCGCGAGGACGCATCCAACCTCCACCATCGTTTTCTCGCCTCCATCGCAGCAGCACCACCGCGTCGCGCCACCACGCCGGAAAACGGCAGCAGCCGCCGTCAGCCGCGCAGCCAAGGAAGAGTGTGAAAGAGAAACCCTAGTTCTGGAGAGAGACGTGCCACGTGTCAGGCTGCTATTGGACAGTCAAACTGGTCAACTGGTCAACTCTGGTCAACTGGTCAAAGTCAACAGTCAAATTCTGGTCAATTTTGTAAAAATGCTTAAATAAGAGGGGCAGAATTGGAAATTGGACAGAAATTGAGTTGTTAATTAATTAAATAAAAATAAAAGATTTTAGCAACTGACAGATAAAGCCCAAAGTCCAGTTGAAGCCTATATAAAGAGACTTAAGGGAGCAGAAACGAGGACGACTGACAATTTTTACAGCTGACAGCTTAGACACTTAGAACTCTCTGGTTTTGGCAGATACCATCTCCACCACATCTCTCATTCTTTCTTTTATTTTCTTTCCTTCATATCATCATGTATTCCATCGAAGCCATGGAGGGCTAAGCTTTTAGGGTTGATTCCACTGTAATTTCTTAAATGGATTCTGAGGTTAGATGAATTTATATGTTTTGTTATTTTGATTATTGTTGTGGTTTTTGTTTATCTATGTCCTTTGCTTCTTAATCGAATAGAAAATAATGATTTTAAATCTACATGCATGATAATCATATGAGTTAAAAGGTTTTTAAATTAAATTGAGACTTTACTTTGATTTTGTTTAAAAACTTTCATTTGATTAAATAAGTTTTTGCCAATAATTGAGACTTTAATTTGATTAGAGGTAATTACTTTAACTAAAATTAGTCAAGACTTTACTTTGATTAATTAAGTTTTCTATTTGGTAAAGAAACAAAGGAATAGACATGATTAGGCATAGTAAAATTAATTGAGACTGTACTTTGATTAAATTTACTATGTACAATCTAATAATTCTCACTTTTAATTGAGACTGTACTTTGATTAAAAGTGAGGATGCCAACAAATGAATTGAGTCTTTACATTGATTTATTAGTAAATCAACAACAATAATTAATTTAACAATAATCTCTAGATAACCAATGAAGAATCTTATTTAGAAAAAGCAGTGGAATTGACCTATTTACTATTACTGTGTTTACAATCTTCCGTGTCATTTTCTTTGCATATCAAAACCCCCTATTTTTATAGTTGCTAGTTTAAATTGCATTTTTGAGTCAAATATTTGAGATCAATTCCGTATTCGTTGTGAGACGACTTAGGGTTATCTTAACCCTAACTATTTTCTTCACTACAAACTGGCAATACTGAAGTTGCTAAAGTAGTGGTAATTTGATCGCGTCAACGACAACGATATCATCAACCCTTTGCAATCTCCTTAAATTATCTTCTAAATAATCCAATATCTTCAAGATATATTTGTTTGTTGTGGAACTAAAAAGATTCAAGAAGATCTTGTCATATTTAAAAAGATTTGGTAGTTATTATCTTTCAATATTTTATGATATAATTAAATAAGATAATTATTTAAAAATATCAAATAAAATATCTAAAGATATATTTTTCCCAAATTATCTTCTATCATAAAGATAAAGAAAACCGCAAGGTCCAATTTTTTTGTTCCTCTCTTCTTGGTTTAGCCAAACTTCTTCATTTTTTTAAGTTTTTTTCTTGCCGTCTTCATGCAATGCTTGGCTTGAATTTTTGTGCTTTTGATAATTTCTTATTCTTTGATTTATCTTTAAGGTGTCATGAAGCTTTAATCAATTTATTTCCACACCTCTGAATGAGCTTAAAACTTAACTTCAGCTGTATCAACAAACGTTAAAATATCCAAAAATAATTTATGCAACTAAAAATCACTTTTTAAGACATTTTTATCACACAAGCTCAAACAACCTAATTATCAGAATTATCAATTAAATCACTCTTTAGGCACACAAATTTAATTAAATACCCAGAATTAAACATTAAATGAGGGCAAATCCAACTTGATATTTGTTACTTTCCAATTGTTGCAATCCGTCGATAACATTTCTTGGCAACAGTACCACACCATGATATGTAACAATAAATAATTCCATGCATTTTGTTTGACGAATTTGCTTCTTATCGACGGACCAAATGCATAATAAAGCACTATGAGCAAGCCTCCTTGTCAAACATGGAAGTTGGTGTGCTTCATTCACATGCTTATCCTTTTGATCCTATAAAATGACATCACAAACTGTAGAGGAAAAAACATTGAGGAATAAACTTTCTCTAGTTCCATTTCTGTTTCTTTATTTTCCCTTCCTTCTGCAGTTTATTTTACTTCTTTTTGTATTCTTTCTTTTTCTGTTTTCTCCTTCAGCCTATGTTGATCATTACTGCCTTGTCTTGGTGTCACAAATTTGAACTTCATTTCATGTCCCAATTGCCTAAAATAAAGGGAATGTTCATCAAGATTGAGCGTTTTATAACGAATCCATACCCATCCCAAAAGAAGACGACAAGAGTCCATGGGAGCAATATCACATAATACTTCTTTCACACATTGCCATTTGCTGAATTTGATCCATGCTTGATTGAGATGAAAGATTTTTGGTAATTGGAGTTTCTCCACCAATCTTTGGCTCACAACATTATTTTCACTTCCGTATTCGAATGCAACTAAACATGGGTAGCCTTCCCTTAAACACCTTGTATAATAAACTTCCATTCCTATACCAAATCTATATAGCTAGGCTCTGAATACCAAATGATGTGAATCCAAAGGGTTCGATTCGTTTTACTGATCTTTCATGGCTGGAATGCTAATAAGCTAGAAATTTGAGAAATTATTTAAAATGAGAAAATGGAAACATATAAGAAGATGGAGCGGAAAATGATAGACATCATGATGTGATCCCAATAAGGCTTATAGCATTGGGGCCAACGCTAGGCCCAATCTTTTTAATTTCTTTTAATTTCTTTTATTCTAATTAAATAAATGTGTTTTAATTGGGTTTGTTTGCTAAATGCAGTCCACTTTTCAAAGGTGTCAATTGATATTGGGCCTGCGGCCCAATCCTCACCTCAACCATGTTTTCAATCCGCAGGCACACATTGTGGGTTGAATCCTTGCTCCAGTGGCCCAATGATGGCATCATACAATCACGCTTCTTCAATAGATTCTCCCGCACATCACACATGTAATTGCTGCAGCCAATATGTGATCTACGCTGCACCAACGTAATTGGATCGAGCCCAATTCTTCCAAGCAACTTTTCTCCATCCTCTCATTTTCTCTGCGGCTCAATTCCAGCTGTGTGTGCTTGTGCGAGAAGCGTCTTGGTTTTTCTGTTAGCACGTATTGGGCTTCCAGCCCAATTCCTTGAAGTGTCCCAAGATTAACAACGTGTCCCAACACTCCAGGCCCTTACTCTGCAAAGGTTTCCAGCTGCTGGGGTTTTTTTGTTCGTTCAACGCTCATTGCATTTTCCTTCCAGGCGCGTCCATAGTGCCGCTAGGGTACCTCTTCACGTGTTCCCTCTCTTCCTCTTTCTTCAAACACGCTGTTAGGATTCCCTGTGTCGCACCTTCATCATCCAAATCTGCCAATCCAAACAAGCGTGCACTAAAGGGGCGGGCCTGCATCACACGTTCCTTTTCCCTCACCCATTTTCCATTAGGATTCTTGTACACGGCCTCGCTGCCGTTAGATCCTTTTCTTCTTTCCTTCCATACTTTTTCCGGTTGCCTTTTCACTTATATAAAGGCAAGCCAATCTCATGTATTAGGTAGCTTTGATGAATGATAGTTTTGGTTGAGAGTACTCCCACCATTCGTCTCTGCTCTGATCCTAACCCTAGATTAGGTTTTTACCTCTTAGGGTTTCCGAAACTAGTGAGATTCGAGCCTAAACACTATACACGAACCATTCTGCTACGTTTCCCTTGCTCTAAGCGAGAATCAATCGGTGGAACGCCGATTGGGAGAGCTTTTCCGGCGAAGACCGCGACGGAGGAGCCTCATCAAGTGGTATTCAGAGCCACTCCTGCTGGACCGCGACGAGATAAGCTTCTTCTTTATCTCTGAATTTTTTTTTTCTTATCTGTTTGATTCCGTATTGTTCCTGTTCTGTTGCGTCTTTTCTGATTTTCAGAGTTTTCATTGCTTCTTTGTTTAAATCAGTGTTACTGATGTGTTTACTGTTGAAATTGATTCACAATACTTGTTCTTATTTTTCTGAATCAATACCGCTGATTTCATGTTAAGCTTCCTAATCTGCCGATTCAAATGCATGTCAATTAGGTTTTTTAATTTTTTTTTACCTAGCTTTAAATTTTATAATCTCTGTTTTGTTTTAGGTTTTGTGTAGTTTCTTTTATTTGTTGTTGATTCCATAAACGTTGTTCCTGATTTGTGTTTGCTTAATGTTTAACCATTTGTTTCAATCCATGTTCTGTTTTCATTCGTGTAATTAGTTCCTGTGATTGTATGAGTTCTGAATTTGCTATTAGATCATTAGCAAATTGTCTGCAGTACCAATTGCTACTGTTCTTGTCAATTTTGCTTAAATTGTCTCTATTTTCAATATGTGCTTTTAAGTGTGTTGCTGTTCTGCACCTTAAATTTGTTGGCCAAGGATTACTCCTTCCTTAGCACATAATGAGTATTCCATCGCACTTTAATCTGATTCAATCTGATTCGCATCAGAATTTATGTGTGGACACTCTTGCTTTGGTTGGTGATTGCATAGGCTATTTCAGTGCTCTTGTGAAATCTGTTTTGTTGAATTAGTGCCTGACCCGTTAGTTGCCTTTGATGCAGTTTCCAAATATTGTCAGAGTATATGCTTGTTGCTTCTCGTTGTTGTTTCTTTGTCAAAGTTCAATTTCTGCTCTGGAAACTTATTTTGATTATTCCTTGTTCATCATTGCATCTGCATCTGTCGTGGGTTTGCTATATCACAATTTTATTGTCTGTGATTAGCCTAGATATCATGATTCAACCAATTTAATTACTATTCTTTGCTGTTGCGGTTGTTTCTCTTCTGAATCAGGACTTTCAATGTGCATAGTTTGCTCATATTCATACTTGATTGAGTCCTGCTCTGATGGCAGTGTAGCATGATGGTATTCTCAGTTGTCTTTAAGTGCTTTATGAAATATGGTGCCTCAGCTTATTCACTTGCTACATTCATCTGATTTTTGTTTCAGCACTGCCATGTAAATTTTTTGAGTTCCAGTTTCTGTTTTCTCAGATTACAATCATTAAAGTTGTTTCACTTTGCTGTTGGCTCTTTCATTTTGTCACAAAATCAATTTCTGCTCTGTTGTTCAGGTTCTGCTTTTGGTGCTTTGTATAAGCCCTTTCAGTTGTTTTTTTTTCGAAAGCCTCACTGAGTAGTTTCCTGTTCTGTGACATTCACATCAATTGAGTGTTGATAGTCTATTCTGTGTTAACATTTTTTACATTCTAAAGTGTATGCCAGTCAACTTTGTGTTTGATGCAGTCTTTTTGGTTCTGTTACTCCCAATTCTGTTGTGCATTGCCATTGTTGTGTCATTGTACTCTGAGTTTGAACCATATCCATTTGCCTGCAGTAGTGGTATCAAGTATCATTTACTTTTGAGTGCCTCTGTTGTGGCCTGCTTCATTGCTTGATTTCACAATTCTGGTGTTCTTGCTCAGATCTATTGTTACTTTCTTTGATTCCACATGTCCAAATTTTGAGATTGTCAAATGACATAAGCTGCTGCATCTTCTGTAATCTGTGTTGATGATTGATTCAAATCTGCTGCATATGGCTTTTGTTTTGTTCTGCACTGGCCGAACCTTTTCTGTTTGTCCTGTATGTGTTTTCATCATTGTTTTTGAGTTGAATCAATTGCATTTGTCATATGCCATTGACCATTTGAATGGAATTGGATAACTGCTTTGAAGTGAACTGTGCTTTAAAACATTCGTTGCACATGTGCTCTGGAGTTGAAAAGAAAATCTGTGAGTTGAAAAGAAAATCTGTGGATAAGAATATCATTGAAATTCTGCATTGATAGATAATGTTTGATTCATTTGAGTGAAAAGAAAGAGTGCATTCCCACACAAAACAGTTCACAATTTCGTATTCACCATTCCTTTCCAATACAATGTGCATGTGCTCTTGATTCAACTTGTTTTGAGTCTTTGTTTGAGTTTGGTTTTATTGATCTTATTCTAGACACATTCCTTAGGATCCTTTTGTGTGCCTCCTTTCTTTAATAGCTTGTTTATTGCTTGTCTTTATTGGATATCCTTGAGTTTGTCTATTACATCTTTCAATTGATGTTGTCCCATTCTTTCATTTGAGCTTTTATTGTTTTTCTGAATTTTTTTTCCTCTCACGCAGCTTGATTTGCTCTTGATTCTATGTTGGATCCTGCATACTCACTGTTTTGGCAGCCTTTGTAGGTAAAACCTCTTCTTGAAGGTGGAGTGGTGAGTGAACCTGTTGGGAGGTAAACTGCCAAGGGAACACAGGAGTGAGTGGGACTTGAGTGCACCACATGAAGTTGGATGAAGTGCATCACGAGAGATTCATAGGAGTGAGCTGGGACTTGACACCCTAAAAGTGGAAGACACTTGAGGGTGTCTTATTTGGAGGCTGGCCGAGAGAGAGACATAGATTAGCATAGCTTTCTTTTATTTTGTGATTTCTTGTTTCCATATCACGGTAGTTTGGGTGTATTTTGTTTTCGTTTGCTGTTTCAGTTTTTTTTTTTTGTTTTATTTGGCTTAGATGGGAAAATGCTTTAGAGCAATCCCAACCTAGCTTGGTTTGTAATAGTTTTTAAACGTGTAGTGTGAGATTTAAGGGGTTCCAATGGCCACTTGAATTTTCACTTAGGATTTTCGTCTAGTTTATGTTTTTCACCTTTATGTTTTCTGTTTTATGCTTTTAATGTCCAGGTTTTGTGTGCTTTGTGTGTTTGCCATTTATGTTTTAGGTCACCGTGATATCTAGGTGCAATGTGTTTAACACCTAGTTGACCTTCATTTGGTCTTTTAAGTTTTCACTCTCTTCACACACTTTGTCAAATTTGTTTTTTACAATCTATTTCATTTGTATTTTTATTGAGAAATTTTGTGAAAGTATTTTAGAGATCTCTGGCTAGGAAAGGCTTGGTTCCTAAGCTTGTCCATGTGACTCACCTCCCTTTCCTGGGAGTATCTCTAGAACTCTTTTCCACTACTTTCTCTTTAGAAATTCATCAACTTTGTGAAAAATTATTTTTGTCAAAAGTGTTTCAAAATGAGTTTTTCTTTTTCTAACCGTATGCATATAGATAGGCATAATAGTGTGCATTTAGGTAGGCATAATGGTAGTCATGAGTTGCATCAAACCATTCATAGTGACATTCCATTCTTTGGGGAAGATATAGTACCAATATCATTTAAAGATTGGATGTGGGATACTGAAAAATTGGTGCAACCTTTGTTTAGTAAATATAGTCATATAGACATTCTTAGGCATGTTACATCTAGATTTGTAGGACGTGCATTTGATTGGTGGCAAGAGAGACAATATCTAGTGAAAAAGGGGAGAACATCATGTATCAATACATTTTATGAATTAAAAACATGCATGTGGAAACATTTCATACCCCCTTCATTTAAGATCACTAAAACACAACAAGCTAGGATAGAAGACTTCATTGACATTGGGGATGCATTCATCTAAAATATTGCTAAGTTTTCTAGACTAGAAAAAGATTTCAAGCACAATTTAGACTTGCTCTTGAGTGAACAAAGAAAGAGAGAAAAATACAAGAGAGAGCAAGCTAAACATCAAAAGCTTCGAGAATTTGAAAAGAAGAGAGAAAAAGAAGTGCTCGAGAAGCTTTGTGCTAGAAGAGAACAAGAGAAAAGAGAGATAAATGAGAAGAAAAAAAGAGAGGAAGAAGAAAAGGCTAAAGAGGAGAGTCTAAGAAAAGCAAAAGAAGATAATGAGAGAAAAGAATTAAAGGAAACAGAGAGAATAAAACAAGAGAGTAATCTTGCTAAACAATCACAAGTGGTAGAGTTAAAGTGCATTTCAAAAGAGCAAAAAGAACTCTATGTTAGGGATTTGATGATCAATTCTTCACCCATTCCTTACATAAAGATTCCATTTTCAAAGGGAGTTTTCCCATCTTTAAACTCTACTGACTTTTTCATTAAATCTTTTGTTTTGTTTTCTTCTCAAACTTTTTGTTCTCCATCTCATTTCTTTATTTCATCCTCCTCAACTTGTTTTGCCAAAACACACTTTGATATTAAAAATCTTTTCAAAAATCATCTTAGTCAAAGTGTAAAACATTTCTTTTGTGAAGTGGGTTTAATACCATCTTTTTCAATCTTCAAAGGCCCATTTTCACAAATTTTCCATCCAATTTTACTGTATGGTCTTTATGATTTTAATTCCATTTTATTTGATGACTATTGCAGATTTGTTTTTGATCCTGGTGGTACCATTATTTTGGTTGCTTTGAGCCTTTAATAACCCTCTAGATCTGAGGACAGATCCTCTTCAAGGGGGAGGGGATGATGTGATCCCAATAAGACTTATAGCATTGGGGCCAACGCCTAGGCCCAATCTTTTTAATTTCTTTTATTTTTTTTTATTCTAATTAAATAAATGTGTTTTAATTGGGTTTGTTTGCTAAATGCAGTCCACTTTTCAAAGGTGTCAATTGATATTGGGCCTGCGGCCCAATTCTCACCTCAACCATGTTTTCAATCCGCAGGCACACATTGTGGGTTGAATCCTTGCTCTAGTGCCCCAATGATGGCATCATACAATCACGCTTCTTCAGTAGATTCTCCCGCACATCACACATGTAATTGCTGCAGCCAATATGTGATCTACGCTGCACCAACGTAATTGGATCGAGCCCAATTCTTCCAAGCAACTTTTCTCCACCCTCTCATTTTCTCTGCGGCTCAATTCCAGCTGTGTGTGCTTGTGTGAGAAGCGTCTTGGTTTTTCTGTTAGCACGTATTGGGCTTCCAGCCCAATTCCTTGAAGTGTCCTAAGATTAACAACGTGTCCCAACACTCCAGGCCCTTACTCTGCAAAGGTTTCCAGCTGCTAGGGTTTTTTGTTCGTTCAACGCTCATTTCATTTTCCTTCCAGGCGCGTCCATAGCGCGGCTAGGGTCCCTCTTCACGTGTTCCCTCTCTTCTTCTTTCTTCAAACACGCTGTTAGGATTCCCTGTGTCGCACCTTCATCATCCAAATCTGCCAATCCAAACAAGAATGCACCAAAGGGGCGGGCCTGCATCACACGTTCCTTTTCCCTCACCCATTTTCCATTAGGATTCTTGTACACGGCCTCGCTGCCGTTAGATCCTTTTCTTCTTTCCTTCCATACTTTTTCCGGTTGCCTTTTCACTTATATTAGGTAGCTTTGATGAATGATAGTTTTGGTTGAGAGTACTCCCACCATTCGTCTCTGCTCCGATCCTAACCCTAGATTAGGTTTTTACCTCTTAGGGTTTTCGAAACCAGTGAGATTCGAGCCTAAACACTATACACGAACCATTCCGCTGCGTTTCCCTTGCTCTAAGCGAGAATCAATCGGTGGAACGCTGATTGGGAGAGCTTTTCCGGCGAAGACCGCAACGGAGGAGCCTCATCACATCACACTTCCAAGAACGGAAGATAAGTCGAAGAATTTATTTAAACACACAAAGTGATAAAGGAATTTTGATAAAACTCAAGGATTCTTGAATTACTCAAAAACTTAGGAGAATCACTCTCACTAAGATAGATGGGATAAAACTCGTTTATTTTCTGAATAAAACTCAGCTTGCCTTCATTGATGAAAATGGTTCAACTTATATAGGAGATTTAGGCATCAAGATTATAAAAGACACATAATTTCAATTACAACTCACTTAAAGCTATTAATTAATGATCCACTCAAGCTAATAATGATCTGCTACTTAATGGTTGATTTTAATTGAATTTAAGGCTACCAAAAGTCATCCACAAACTTTCAGCAAAGGTCCTCTTGATCTTCCAAAGCTTGGTTCTTATCTTGGAATATGTGCATCCTCATTTCAACTTAAAAATAAAGTAAAACTAAAGCCCATTAATTGGTTAATCCAAAACATAATTTGGTCAGCCAAATTTACAAAGCATTGGGCCCTTATTTAAATAAAAGAAACTGTATCAACACGGCGCATTAGTCATCCTCCATTTGACCCAAATGCAATTCACATCATGCCCCCCTTCTTCGAGAAGATTTCTCCCGAATCTTAAGGCACCAGTTTTAATTTAAGTTTATTATGATACTGTGAAGGACTTTTTTTTTCACAAGTTGAAACTAATTCTCTTCCTCCAGGATCAAATTCAACTTGATATTTGTTACTTTCCAATTGTTGCAATTCGTCGATAACATTTCTTGGCAACAATAGCCCACCTTGATATGTAACAATAAATAATTTCATGCATTGTGTTTGACGAATTTGCTTCCTATCGACGGACCAAATGCATAATAAAGCACTATGAGCAAGCTTCCTTTCCAAACATGGAAGTTGGTGTGTTTCATTCACATGCTTATCCTTTTGTTCCTGTAAAATGACATCACAAACTGTAAAAGAAAAAACATTGACAGATAAACTTTCTCTAGTTCCATTTCTGTTTCTTTATTTTCCCTTCCTTCTGTAGTTTATTTTACTTCTTTTTGTATTCTTTCTTTTTCTGTTTTCTCCTTCAGCCTACGTTGATCCTTACTGACTTGTCTTGGTGTCATAAATTTCTACTTCTTTTGATGTCCCTCATGCCTCGAATAAAGGTAACGTTCATCAAGATGGAGTGTTTTAAAACGAAGCCATACCCATCCCAAAAGAAGATGACAAGAGTCCATGGGAGCAATATCACATAATACTTCTTTCACACATTGCCATATACTAAATTTGATCCATGCTTGATTGAGATGAAAGGTTTTTGTTAACTAGAGTTTCTCCACCAATCTTTGGCTCACAACATTGTTTTCGCTTCCGTATTCGAATGCAACTAAACATGGGTGGCCTTCGGTTAAACACCTTGTATAATAAACTTCCATTCCTATACCAAATCTAGATAGCCAGGCTTTGAATACCAAATGATGTGAATCCAAAGGGTTCGATTCGTTTTATTGATCTTTCAAAGTTGGAATGCTAAAAAGCTAGAAATTTGAGAAATTATTTAAAATGAGAAAATGGAAACATATAAGAAGATGGAGCGAAAATTAATAGACATCACACTTCCAAGAATGGAAGATAAGCCGAAGAGTTTATTTAAACACACAAAGTGATAAAGGAACTTTGATAAGACTCAGGGATTCTTGAATTACTCAAGAACTTAGGAGAATCATTCTCACTAAGACAATGAGATAAAACTCGTTTATTTTCTGAATAAAACTCAGCTTGCCTTCATTGATGAAAATGGTTCAGCTTATATAGGAACTTTAAGCATCAGAATTACAAAGAACACATAAATTTCAATTACAACCCACTTAAAGCTATTAATTAATGATCCACTGAAGCTAATAATGATATGCTACTTAATGGTTGATTGTAACTGAATTTACGGCTACCAAAAGTCATCCACAAATTTTTAGCAAAGGTCCTCTTGATCTTCCAAAGCTTGGTTCTTATGTTGGCATATATGGACCCTCATTTCAACTTGAAAATAAAGCAAAACTAAAGCCTATTAATTGGTTAATCCAAAACATAATTTGGTAAGCCAATTTTACAAAGCATTGGGCCCTTATTTAAATAAAAGAAATTGCATCAACACGGCACATTAGTCATCCTCCATTTGACCCATATGCAATTCACATCATGCCCTCCTTCTTCGAGAAGATTTCTCCCGAATCTTAAGTGATGAGATGCCTCGAGCCAAGGGACCTACAACAAGAGCCATGGCTAGGAGATTACAAGAGGAATGGGCCTTAAATGCGCATGCAAGGCCCAAGATGAACTTCACATGGGCCAAGGAAGATGTGAAGACCTAGCCTTGGACATTTTACTTGTAAATATTAGATTAGGATTTTATTTTGGGCTTTGTATTTTGGGCCCAGTAGAATAGGGTTTTCTTTGGGCCATGTATTGGGCCTTAGAGGAAATTGGGCTTTAGAAGTAATTTTGGACCAAAAAGGGAAATTGGGCCAAATGGGCCAAGAGTAGTCTGTCTACTCTAGAAAAGCCTAGAAGCTTCTCAAACTTGCTCTCTCAAACTTGAACCATCCTTATGTGCTTTAGGTGTTCTATTTGGTTTCTACCATTTACTTTTCATTTTAATTGAGTATTTTTTTTTTGTTCAGTTCATTCTCTTGATTCTTGAGTTTATTTTGATTTTAAGATCCATATGTTTTGTCTAGAGTCATGTTTAGTCCATATACGTCATTAATTCCTTGTTTAGCTTTTAATTTTCTTTGAATTTGTTGGTGATGTGTTGCTGAATTTTTTTTTTCAGATTTGAGTGCAGTTTTTAATCCTTAAAAATTAACACTCTCTTCTCTCTTAGTTATCTTAATGTCCAGTGGGAATTTTCCTTGTGCTTGCTTAAAATCACCATAAACCACACTAAATTTCCTTTCAATTAATTGTGCTTTGGTGCTTTTTCATTTCTGTTTTTGAGTTCAAATTGCTATTTAGATCTTAGCAATGTCTTAGAGTCAATTTCCATTGTGTTTCATTGTGTTTCATGATCTTCTTTTGATTCCTTTAAGTTTCCTTCTCCTTTGTGCTTTTTGTTTCCATTAAAATGCAAATGATCAAGCATAGTGTGGTGGTGATTCTGTTTTGTGGTGGAAACTAGCTGCTGTAAGAGCTATAAAAAGAAAGAAAAAGAGCACAAAAAGAATACAAGCAAGTGCCAAAAAGAATCAAAAGAAAAGATCAAAAGAAAGTGGCAAAAGAAGTACACTAGAATCACTACCATCACTTGAGTTTGAGAGCATTATTTTGTTGCATTTTACTGTTGTTCCAGTTTCTGTCTGACTGCACACTGTTTGTATTTGATTTATCATAAACAATTGGCCGGTGCAAATCCAAATCTAATTTTTGCCTCTTTTAGCTAAGACATAGACGAAAAAGTGAAAAAAAGAATCATTGAAAAATGTTGAGAAATGAAAAGATGAATAATATCTGAAGCAGAGGCCTGAATTCACGTTTTTTGGAATGGCAGTGAGTGAAAAATCAAATTTCAGTGCAGTTTTGTAGCTTATTTTGGTTGTTTTTCATCCATTCTAGTGCCATTCATTAGGTAATTCATTTGAGTGCTTATCTTGTTTCTTTACCTTATTTCTAGTTTGTCATTTCTTTGGTGATCCTCTGAGTTTGTCATGGCATTATTCACTTTTGGTTTAGCAATTATAATTTTGTGCTTTTCTTGCTTTATTTCTTGACCTCTTTTGGTTTGGTTTCTATATTTGGTGCATACTTCTTTTTGGAGGTGATCTAATTTTCCTAAGGTAGCATCCTAGGAGGTGGAGTACCTAGTCCCGAAAGAGAATCCTCTTTGGTGAGATCAAGAGGAAGTGCAAGAGTGAAACACTTGTGCGGACCAAGCCAAGAAGACAAAGCCAAGAAGACCTTTTACATTTTGTGCACTTTGATTGTATTCAAATTGAGTTGTAAAATTGTAATGCTTTCCTTCTTGTGTTCATGGCCTAGTTAGGTGTCTTGGGGGAGTCTTACGTACTCAATCCCATCTCCTAACTAGAACCTCTTCTATACATTAGTGAAGCGCTTTTAGTGGTGAAGTTTGAAGGTTCCAAGTGCCTTCTACTTCTACCAAAACTTAGGCCGCATATAGCTTATAATCTTTCTTGTTTTTAATTTTCTTGTTTGATAGTTTAGTGTGTGTCAACTTAGTCTTTGAATTAATTTCATTTAAGAAGTTTTGTACAAAAGTTTCAAGTTCCCTTGGCTAGGAAAGACTTGGTATGTAAGCAATCCAAGTGATTCACCTCTCTTTCCTGGAGGAGAACTAAAAGCTTTTGCTATCTACTTCTTCTTTGAAATTTTCTTTTAAAGACCAAAGTCTTCTAAAAAAAATGTCTCAACCTCCTTCTCAATGTATGAGTGCTTCAATTGAAGAAGAAATAAGTTTGAAACAAATTGCCTTTGATTTGAGAGCACTACTACGTTGGAAGGAAGATGAAATAATTGCAAGGGAAAGGAAAAAACAAGAAAGAGATAAGTTTCATCAACTTTTAGATGAAGAGAGGAGGGGAACAAGAAATATGGAAAGGTTGCATGAGAGGATTAGTAATAGGAGTCAACATTTGTACTCCCACACTCCAACACTAGTCACACACTATGAAGAAGATAGTAGACTAGTTGACAACTTCTATCAACCTCCTCCTCCTCTAAGAAGAGAAAGAAGAGAGCCAAGGGAACCAAGAGCCATTAGAATAGACCTCCCTCACTTTTATGGGAAAGATGATGTTGAAGCTTATCTTGATTGGGAAATGAAGGTTGAGCAACTCTTTGCTTGCCATCAAATAAGTGAGGAGAGGAAAGTACCCTTAGCTACCCTTAGCTTCCAAGGCAATGCTATGTATTGGTGGACTGCCCTCGAAAGAGATAGGAGAATCAATCAAAGTCCCGAGGTCAAATATTGGAATGACCTCAAAGGAGCCCTTAGGAGAAGACATATTCCCTCCTATTATCATAGAGAGCTAATGGATAAGCTCCAAAGACTCCATCAAAATAAAATGAAAGTGGAAGAATATAGACAAAAGATGGAGTTATATATGATGAGGGCTGGGATTAGGGAGTCTGAGGATACCACCATTGCAAGGTTTCTTAGTGGTTTAAGTCTTGAGATAAGAGATAGAGTAGAATTTTTGCCCTACCAAGACTTAAATGACTTGGTTCAACTTTGCATAAAGGTAGAGCAACAAATTCTAAGGAAAAATTTTCGAAATGACTACTCTAACTCTTATACCAAGAAAGAATTCAAGAGGGAGGGTAAACAAGTCAAAGAGGAACCCTCCAAAAGTTTCAAGGAAAAGGAGAAACCAAGGGAAGGCACATCTTCACACACTCGCAGAAGTGAAATCAAATGTTTCAAGTGTCTTGGTAGAGGTCATGTTGCATCTCAATGCCCCACCAAAAATACCATGATCTTAAGGGGTGTTGACCACTATAGTAGCCAAGATGAGCAAGAAAGTGAGAGTGAGACTTCTAGTGAGGAGTCTAATGATGAGGCTAAGGAAATTGCCTATCCTTGTGAAGGAGACCTTCTAATGATTAGAAGACTTCTTAGCAACCAACCCATTCCAAAAGAGCCAACACAAAGAGAGAACATCTTTCATACAAGATGTAAAATTTTAGAAAACACTTGTTCTCTCATTGTTGATAGTGGTTCATGTTGCAATTGTTGTAGTACAAGGTTGGTTGATAAGTTGGCTTTGACTATCATTCCCCATCCAAAACCTTACAAATTGCATTGGCTTAATGAAAGTGGGGATTTGACAGTCCAACATCAAGTGAAGGTCAAGTTATCCATAGGGAAATATGAAGATAGTGTGCTATGTGATGTAGTACCTATGGAATCTTGCCATGTTTTATTGGGAAGACCTTGGCAATTTGACAAGAAAACCATGCATAATGGTCTTACCAATGAAATCACCTTCACTCACAAGGATAGAAAATTTGTCTTGCATCCTTTATCACCATCCTAAGTGGTAGAGGATCAAATCCAAATGAGAAAGAAGTTGGAAAAGGAGAGAAAAGAGGATAAAAAAAAAGTCCTCCCTCTCTCCCAAAAAAATAACTAAAGATGAATCTGAGGTGGGAGAGATTGGTGTTCCTTCTCCCAAGGTCATTCAACATGAGAACATTTTGACTATAAAATCTTTGAACCAAGTTCTCAATGATGAACAACCTTCATGCCTCTTGTTGTGTAAAGGAACACTCACATGTACTGCCACAGCTCTTGAACTTAAGAATTTACCTCCTAAAATTGAAAATCTTTTGAAAGAGTTTGAGGATATATTCCCTAAGGAAGGGCCTATTGGGTTTCCTCCCTTTAGAGGAATTGAACATCAAATAGATTTAGTGCCTGGGGCTAGTCTACCAAATAGACCAGCCTATAGGACAAATCCTCAAGAAACAAAGGAGATAGAGTCTGAAGTCCAAGAGTTGTTGGAGAAGGGTTGGGTTCAAAAGAGCCTTAGCCCTTCTGCTGTGCCTGTTTTGTTAGTACCTAAAATGGATGGGAAATGGAGAATGTGTTGTGATTGTAGAGCCATAAATAACATCTCCATTAAATATAGGCATCCAATCCCTAGGCTTGATGACATGCTTGATGAGTTGCATGGGTCCCTCATGTTTTCTAAAATTGATCTAAAGAGTGGTTATCACCAAATAAGAATCAAAGAAGGTGATGAGTGGAAAACCGCTTTTAAGACCAAATTTGGACTATATGAGTGGTTGGTGATGCCCTTTGGGCTTACTAATGCACCTAGCACATTCATGAGGCTAATGAACCATGTCCTTAGAGAGTGCATAGGAAAGTTTGTGGTTGTCTATTTTAATGATATCTTGATTTATAGCAAAAGCTTGCATGAGCACATAGACCATCTGAGGTTTGTCCTTACCATCCTTAGGGTAAATAGTTTGTTTGCTAATAAAGAGAAATGCATTTTCTGTGTAGATAGTGTAGTTTTCTTAGGTTTTGTTGTGAACAAAAATGGGGTCCATGTTGACCCTACAAAAATAAAGGTCATCCAAGAATGGCCTACTCCTAAAAATGTTTGAGAGGTTAGGAGCTTCCATGGTTTGGCAAGCTTTTATAGGAGGTTTGTCCCTAACTTCTCTACTTTGGCTTCACCCCTCAATGAACTTGTCAAGAAAGATGTATCTTTTAATTGGGGTGAAAAACAAGAGTCTGTTTTTCAACAACTCAAGGAAAATCTCACCAATACACTCATTCTAGCTTTACCAAACTTTTCAAAAACCTTTGAGCTAGAGTGTGATGCATCCGGTGTAGGAATAGGTGCTGTGTTGTTGCAAGGAGGGCACCCAATTGCTTATTTCAGTGAAAAACTTCATGGTGCCTCCCTCAACTATCCCACCTATGATAAGGAATTGTATGCCTTAGTTAGGGCCCTTCAAACTTGGGAACACTACCTTGTGTCCAAAGAGTTTGTCATTCATAGTGACCATGAGTCGCTAAAATATTTGAAGGGCCAACATAAGTTGAATAAAAGACATGCTAAGTGGATGGAATTCTTGGAACAATTTCCTTATGTGATAAAGTACAAGAAGGGCAAAAGTAATGTGGTGGCTGATGCCTTGTCTAGAAGGCACACCTTGTTTTCAAAATTGGGAGCCCAAATTCTTGGATTTGATCACATTCCAGAAATGTATAATCAAGATTCTGAGTTTTCCTCTGCTTATGCTGAATGTATGGAAAGACCTCAAAAAGGTTTCTATGTGAATGAGGGGTATTTGTTTAAAGAAGGAAAAATTTGTATTCCCCAAGGTTCACAAAGAAAACTCCTTGTTCAAGAAACACATGAAGGGGGATTAATGGGTCATTTTGGGGTAGAAAAAACCCTAGGTCTTTTAAAAGAGAAATTCTTTTGGCCCCATATGAGGAAGGATGTCCAAAGGCATTGTAATAGATATATTTCATGCTTACAATCTAAGTCTAAAACAATGCCTCATGGATTATACACTCCCTTGCCTGTTGCTTCAGCCCCTTCGGAAGAGATAAGTATGGATTTTGTCTTAGGACTCCCAAGAACACAAAGGGGTTTTGATTCCATTTTTGTGGTGGTAGATCGTTTTAGCAAAATGACACACTTTATACCTTGCCACAAAGTGGATGATGCTAGCAACATTGCTAGGCTTTTCTTTAGAGATGTGGTCAAGCTTCATGGTATACCCCGCACCATAGTTTCTGATAGAGACACCAAGTTCCTTAGCCACTTTTGGAAAACACTTTGGTCAAGGTTAGGAACTAAGCTTAATTTCTTTACTTCATGTCACCCACAAACTGATGGGCAAACTGAAGTTGTTAATAGGTCTCTGTCTACTATGTTAAGGGCAATTTTGAAAGGGAACCACAAATCTTGGGATGAATGCCTTCCCCATATTGAGTTTGCCTATAATAGAGTAGTTCATAGGACTACTAAAATCTCTCCATTTGAAGTTGTTTATGGCTTTAATCCTCTCACTCCCATGGACTTGCTACCACTTCCTACATCTTTTGATTTTATTCATAAAGAAGGGGTGGCAAAATCTGATTTTGTTAAAAAGATGCACGAAAAGATTAAAAGCCAAATCCAGCAACAAACAGAAAGGTATGCTAAGTACAACAATAAGGGGAAGAGGGAAATGATTTTTGAAGAAGGGGATTGGGTGTGGCTACACCTTAGAAAAGATAGATTTCCTAAGCAAAGGAAGTCTAAACTTAGTCCTCGAGGTGATGGTCCCTTTACAGTGCTGAAAAGAGTAAATGATAATGCGTATAGGCTAGAGTTGCCTGAAGGCTATGATGTGCATGCCACCTTTAATGTTGCTGACTTAATACCTTTTGCAAGTGGTACAGATGATGAGGCAGAGACTACAGATTTGAGGACAAATCCTTCTCAAGAGGGAGGGGATGATGAGATGCCTCGAGCCAAGGGACCAACAACAAGAGCCATGGCTAGGAGAATACAAGAGGAAAGGGCCTTAAATGCGCATGCAAGGCCCAAGATGAACTTCACATGGGCCAAGGAAGATGTGAAGACCTAGCCTAGGACATTTTGCTTGTAAATACTAGATTAGGATTTTATTTTGGGCTTTGTATTTTGGGCCCAGTAGAATAGGGTTTTCTTTATGCCATGTATTGGGCCTTAGAGGAAATTGGGCTTTAGAAGTAATTTTGGACCAAAAAGGGGAATTGGGCCAAATGGGCCAAGAGTAGTGTGTCTACTCTAGAAAAGCCTAGAAGCTTCTCAAACTTGCTCTCCAAGGATGAGAGTTAGCTTCCCATGGCAAGACAAGTGTGACTTGCTTAGGTGGCAAGTCACACCTCCCACATGCTCCTTTTTGGCTCCAAAATTCAACTTTCTAGACTCCTTTTTCCCTCCACTTTCTGGAGACCCCTTGGTCTCATTTTAGCCTATAAATAGAAGGCTTAGGAAATGTATTTTTCAGCTTGAAATTGAGTAATGAATTGCTGCCCAAATTTGTGCACAAATCTCTTTTGAGCTCACCTTAGAGTAAACTATTCTCTAGTTTACTCTAGTCTTCTTCCTTAGGAGTTGGCCTCACCTCTCTTAAGAATCCTTTCACCTACACCAAACCAAACACCTTAAGCTTCTTTCCTTCATGCTTCCGCATCCAACACCATCCATGGAGCCTCCATTCTTCATGCAAGCATCAATGGAGACAAGAAGAAGCCATCATTAAGACACTAGTTTTAATGTAAGTTTATTATGATCTTGTGAAGGACTTTTATTTTTTCACAAGTTGAAACTAATTCTCTTCCTCCAGGATCAAATTCATCTTGATATTTGTTATTTTCCAATTGTTGCAATCCGTCGATAACATTTCTTGGCAACAGTACCCCACCTTGATATGTAACAAGAAATAATTCCATGCATTGTGTTTGACGAATTTGCTTCCTATCGACGGACCAAATGCATAATAAAGCACTATGAGCAAGCTTCCTTTTCAAACATGGAAGTTGGTGTGTTTCATTCACATGCTTATCCTTTTGTTCCTATAAAATGACATCACAAACTGTAGAAGAAAAAACATTGACGGATAAAGTTTCTCTAGTTCCATTTCTGTTTCTTTATTTTGCCTTCCTTCTGTAGTTTATTTTATTTCTTTTTGTATTCTTTTTTTTTCTATTTTCTCCTTCAGCCAACGTTGATCCTTACTGACTTGTCTTGGTGTCATAAATTTCTACTTCTTTTGATGTCCCTCATGCCTCGAATAAAGGGAACGTTCATCAAGATGGAGTGTTTTAAAACGAAGCCATACCCATCCAAAAAGAAGATGACAAGAGTCCATGGGAGCAATATCACATAATACTTCTTTCACACATTGCCATGTACTGAATTTGATCCATGCTTGAGTGAGATGAAAGGTTTTTGGTAACTGGAGTTTCTCCACCAATCTTTGGCTCACAACATTGTTTTCGCTTCCGTATTCGAATGCAACTAAACATGGGTGGCCTTCGGTTAAACACCTTGTATAATAAACTTCCATTCCTATACCAAATCTACATAGCCAGGCTCTGAATACCAAATGATGTGAATCCAAAGGGTTCCACTCGTTTTAGTGGTTGGAATGGTAATAAGCTAGAAATTTGAGAAATTATTTAAAACGAGAAAATGGAAACATATAAGAAGATGGAGCGGAAATTGATAGACATCACACTTCCAAGAATGGAAGATAAGCCGAAGAGTTTATTTAAACACACAAAGTGATAAAGGAACTTTGATAAAAGTTAGGGATTCTTGAATTACTCAAGAACTTAGGAGAATCACCCTCACTAAGATAGATGAGATAAAACTCGTTTATTTTCTGATTAAAACTCAGCTTGCCTTCATTGATGAAAATGGTTCAACTTATATAGGAGCTTTAAGCATCAGAATTATAAAAGACACATAAATTTCAATTACAACCCACTTAAAGCTATTAATTAATGATCCACTCAAGCTAATAATGATCTGCTACTTAATGGTTGATTGTAACTAAAGTTAAGGCTACCAAAAGTCATCCACAAACTTTCAGCAAAGGTCCTTTTGATCTTCCAAAGCTTGGTTCTTATGTTGGCATATATGGACCCTCATTTCAACTTGAAAATAAAGCAAAACTAAAGCCCATTGATTGGTTAATCCAAAACATAATTTGGTCAGCCAATTTTACAAAGCATTGGGCCCTTATTTAAATAAAAGAAACTGCATCAACACGGCGCATTAGTCATCCTCCATTTGACCCATATGCAATTCACATCATACCCTCCTTCTTCGAGAAGATTTGTCCTGAATCTAAAGACACTAGTTTTAATTTAAGTTTATGATGATCCTGTGAAGGAATTTTATTTTTTCACAAGTTGAAACTAATTCTCTTCCTCCAGTATCAAATTCAACTTGATATTTGTTACTTTCCAATTGTTGCAATCCGTCGATAACATTTCTTGGCAATAGTACCCCACCTTGATATGTAACAATAAATAATTTCATGTATTGTGTTTGACGAATTTGCTTCTTATCGACGGACCAAATGCATAATAAAGCACTATGAACAAGCTTCCTTTTCAAACATGGAAGTTGGTGTGTTTCATTCACATGCTTATCCTTTTGTTCCTGTAAAATGACATCACAAACTGTAGAAGAAAAAACATTGACGGATAAACCTTCTCTAGTTCCATTTTTGTTTCTTTATTTTCCCTTCCTTCTGTAGTTTATTTTACTTCTTTTTGTATTCTATCTTTTTCTGTTTTCTCCTTCTGCCAACGTTGATCCTTACTGACTTGTCTTGGTGTCATAAATTTCTACTTCTTTGGATGTCCCTCATGCCTCGAATAAAGGGAACGTGATGAAGGATTATCTTATTTTCTTTTAAGATTATTGAATATGGTGTGAGTTGATTAAGAAAGCTAAGTGAAATCCCCACTCGACATTAAGATAGCAAGCTATCTAGATGTGAAGGTTATTTTCACAAAGCTCAAGAGAAGAATATGAGGAATTGATTCAAAATAAAAAGGAAATGAAAAGCACATAATCCATAGAAAACCGAGAACAATTAAAGGAAGAAGAAAACATCAAATGGAAAGGAAAGAAATGGTAAAAATGTGAGAAGCACGCCACTACAAGGCTAGGCTAGAAGCCATGACAACCTTGAAGATGAGTGGATGTGTGCCGCCATTTGCTATGCAAGATAAGGCTTAAAAGTTTCACTCCCAAGGGAGGAAACTCTCACAAATGGTTGAGACACAAGAGTGTTTTTACTTCAAAATGTTCAACGCTTTTACATGTCTAGGAGCACCCCTTATATAGAAGAGTTTAGGGGCCTCTAAGCAAATAAAAGATACCTAAGGATGTCTCTACAAAAACCTAACCCTAGCTTCTAGAAACTAGGTCAAATAAGGTTACAAAAATGAGAGACAAAAGAGCTAACTATGGTGTGTGCAAGGCTAATTTCGTTCTAGCACAAAAGGAGACCAAGAATGTGTCTCATATGTCTCTAAAAAGTGGCCATAGTGTGGTAAAAACAAAGGAGACCAAAGGTACATAGGTACACTTGCTTTATGCCTTTTTCTTTATGCTTTATGCCTTTACTTTACTCTCTCCTCCACATCATTTATGCTACCCAATCACCATGCGCCACCTAGCATGCTTTCTTACTCCTAATTAACCTACAAAGCAAATAAACATAGATTAGCATGTTGGCTTAAGTCAAATCAACTATAGTCAACAAGTGAAACCTAGTCAAAGGTCAACAAGTCAACTAAAGTTAATTCAACTAAGTCAACTTAGGGAATAAAAAATAACAAACACAAATGAAAGGGATGAAGGATTAGTGAACTTCCTTTCTAAACATGCTTAGTTTTCTTAAGCATGTGCCTCCATCCTTGGTTGGGGTCAATCCTTCATCATCCTCCTCTCCTTGGAGAGAATTTGACCACAAATTCTTTAAGCCTTTGTTGATGGAGCTTGATTTGATTTGGGGGAGGATTTGCACCTCCCTTTTATGAGCTCTTATTCCATCCTTTCTAAGGGTATTACCCCTAGCTTTGGTTAGGCCATTCTCCTTTTCTAGATCACTCTTCCTCTCATGCTTGCACATTAGGTCTTCCTTTTGAGCCGTGGAAGAGAAGGAAGAATGGTGATGTCCATCTTGCTTTGGAAATATTTTTTTAGAGACAAGTAACACTTTGGAGGTAACTTGCTCTTTTTCTTTTTCATCTTTTCTCTTATCTTTCACTTTATTTTGGTCCTCATTTGCTTGATTGGGTGAGAGAGGTAGGAGTGTGAACTTCTTGCCTTGGAAGGAGAAAGCATAGGTGTTAGCGTGGCCATCATAAAAGACTTTTCTATCAAATTGCCATGGCCTACCTAACAAAATATGAGTTTCTTCTATAGGCACAACATCACATAACACCTCATCTTTAAAATTTCCAATTGAAAAGTTAATGAGGACTTGTTGAGTTACTTTAATGTCTTCTTTCTTAAGCCATGATAGCTTGTAGGGCTTGGCATGAGGGATAGTTTTTAAGCCAAGCTTGTCCACAACCCTTGTGCTAGCCACATTTACACAACTTCCATTATCTATGAGGAGGGGTCATAGTTTGTCTTTGATATGACACCTTGAATGAAAAAGGTTTTGTCTTTGAGAAGGGTCAAGTTCCTTGGAAACTTGTCTTAGTTGGTGCCTTATCATTAACAATCCACCTTCAAGGGGTTTAATCCTTTCACTTGAAGAAGAAGTATGGGAAGAAGTACTTTTGGGGGAAGGGGGAGAAGAATGTTCACTCTCTACTTCTTTTTTAAGGTTGAAGGCCATGGTTATTTTGGTAGGACAATTTGAAGCTATGTGCTCATATCCCGAACACTTAAAACATTTTATAGAACTTGTCCTTGTACCTTGAGAAGAATTAGGAGTTTCATTAGAAGGCCTAAACAAATTAGTCCTAGTAGGTGGGTCTTGGGAACTCTTGGGTGGTGATTTATGATGTTTTCTTTCTTTATCTTTCCAAGTACTAGAATAGTAGTCATTGTATGAACTACTCCTCTTGGCCTCTTTTTTCTTTTGCAATTGAGTTTCAACTTTGGTGGCCAAATGTAAAACTTTGTCAAGAGAGGAGTACTCATCTAACTCTACTAAATCTTGTATGTCTCTCCTAAGACCACTCACAAATCTTTTTATTTTCTCTTTGTTAGTTTCTTTTATTTCAACCCTACGCATTTGAGACTCTAATTCTTTAAAGTACTCACTCACACTCATAGAACCTTGGTGAAGCCTTTGGAGCTTCAAAAGAAGTTCCTTCCTATAGGAGGGAGGAACAAATCTAGCGCGCATAAGAGTTTTAATGTCCATCCAAGAAGCCGCGGGTGGCCCTTGGTCATAATTCTTACAAACTTTATGCCACCAAGTATTGGCATACTCCAAAAATCCTAAAACTACTAGATCAACTTGTGCTTGATCCTTTACATGATTTTCAATGAAAATTTGATCAACTTTAGCTTCCCAATCAAGGAAGATTTTGGGATCACTTCCACCGTAGAACTTAGGAATCTTTGGAGTTTGCTTCTCTTGTGATGGGTTGCGCTTAGAATGCCCTCTTTTCCTAGGCTCTCTTTCTTTCTCCCTAGCTTCAAGCCTCTGAATATGCTCTTGGATTCTTAGGTCACTTTGCTCATTGTCTTTTCTCAATTGTTCAAAGGCCTCCTTCCTAGACAACTCCAAATCCCGAAGCAATCTCATCAATGTATTGTTTTTGTTTGGTGTAGGTGCATTGGATGAACTTGCCATGATTCCTACAACAAAAACACTCAAATCCGAGACAAAATAAAGGGATTAGAGGTTAGACAACATGAAAACCGAGACCAAATCCAACCCAAAATGTAACCCAAGTGTTTAGATCACTCTCCCAAAGTATCAAGGTAAGGCTAGCACTCAAAATCCACCAAAGGAGTGAAGCAAACACTTTTAAAAACTTGTTCAAAACCTTTCAAATGCAATACAAGTGATTTGGCCACAACATCGCAAAAGTTTCAAGAAAAGTAAACTACTAAGACAAAACAAAGAACACCTAGTGACAAGCAAGAAAAGCACAAAAACAAGGAAAGCTAAACTCTAAAGAAAGAAAAATATTGGTGACAAAACTTTGAACAAACTAACACAAGAAAAGCAAATTTTTAAGACTCTATGGAAAGTACTTGACAAACATCTTCAAGTCTTAAATCATGCATAGACCAAGAAAGATCATAACCAAGTCAAAAAATGGAACTAATTTGCCAATATCACCCATTTCTCAAGCATGAAAACTAGTAGCATAACACTTAGTGACAAACACACTTTGAGTTCACCAATGAGCAAGTTTGCTCTCGGTTTTTTGACAAATTTTGGTGTAAAAATTTTCTTCTTTTCACAACTAGCTTCATAAAATCGTGAGAAAGAGTTTTAGGTGGCTTGGACACTTAGTTCCTCAAGTTTTAGGCCAAAATCAATTTCATGGCGCATACATAAGCAAGACATAAAGTGAAAGCAAGATTCAAATACTTGGAAAAACAAGAATAAGAAAACTTCAAGTTAACATATGACATATGACTCAAGCAAAAGTTAAACACATTTAAAGACTCAACATGACATACACAAAGACACAAACATGTAGCTATCATGCATTTAAACTCATGGATTTGAGGCTCAAAGACTAAGCATCAAAAGACATGTTATCCAACCACATTTAGGAGCAAAAGAGTCACAAAACCGAAGCCAAAATTGCCACAACATAACCTGAAAACGTTGTTTTTCGTATTCTCGGCAGCTCTGACCTTTGCTCACTCATTTGATCATAACTCTCTCCACAGAACTCCAAATGCGTTAATTCTTTTTCTGTTGGAAACTAGACTGACAGAGCTTTCTTTTGATATAAAGAAAGTTACTTTTGGACCGCTGAGCTAGCTGCAGTATGTTTTTCAAAAACGCACACGTTGCTGCGAGCACTGTTTTTATGTGGACCATTCAAAGATAGCTACACAAGACAAGGTTAGAACATGAAAACACCATATTCAAGGACAACCAAAGCTCTAGATACCAAGTGATGAAGGATTATCTTATTTTCTTTTAAGATTATTGAATATGGTGTGAGTTGATTAAGAAAGCTAAGTGAAATCCCCACTCGACATTAAGATAGCAAGCTATCTAGATGTGAAGGTTACTTTCACAAAGCTCAAGAGAAGAATATGATGAATTGATTCAAAATAAAAAGGAAATGAAAAGCACATAATTCATAGAAAACCAAGAACAATTAAAGGAAGAAGAAAACATAAAATGGAAAGGAAAGAAATGGTAAAAATGTGAGAAGCATGCCACTACAAGGCTAGGCTAGAAGCCATGACAACCTTGAAGATGAGTGGATGTGTGCCGCCACTTGCTATACAAGATAAGGCTTAAAAGTTTCACTCCCAAGGGAGGAAACTCTCACAAATGATTGAGACACAAGAGTGTTTTTACTTCAAAATGTTCAACGCTTTTACATGACTAGGAGCACCCCTTACATAGGTACACTTGCTTTATGCCTTTTTCTTTATGCTTTATGCCTTTACTTTACTCTCTCCTCCACATCATTTATGCTCCCCAATCACCATGCGCCACCTAGCATTGCTTTCTTACTCCTAATTAACCTACAAAGCAAATAAACATAGATTAGCATGTTGGCTTAAGTCAAGTCAACTATAGTCAACAAGTCAAACCTAGTCAAAGGTCAACAAATCAACTAAAGTTGATTCAACTAAGTCAACTTTGGGAATAAAAAATAACAAACACAAATGAAAGGGATGAAGAATTAGTGAACTTCCTTTCTAAACATGCTTAGTCTTCTTAAGCATGTGCCTCCATCCTTGTAAGGCCCCTTTTTATTTCTGCCCTAAAGTTAGTGGGCTGCCCTACAGTATTGAGCCTAAAGGCCGGCCCATAGGATAAAAGCTTTCATGTTGCCCTAATCCCACACTCATTTTCATTCTTACAGATCCAGCCGTCAACCCTTTCTCCCTCTCACGAAAAGCTCTGCTAGGGTTAGGTTTTTGCCATCTTCAAGCTAGCTCGAAGCTATTCTCTACTCCATGTAAGTACTATGCTAGCCATTCTCGTCTCTATTGTTCCTTTTCGTTTCTTTCCGTTATGGCTTCCAAGTAACCCATATCGTGCTCCTGTTTCTCTATCCTTTCAGTTCTCCCATTCGCTTCTTGAGCTGTTGTGCTCGTGCGTTCGGTGTCGAGGGAGTGTTGGGTCGTTTGCTAGCTTATTCCAGGTATGGGGAAGCTAGAATCCTCTGTTTGTTTGGTGTTTTGTGTGCTTGGTGATTCTCTTTTGTGTTTACCTATTGATATGGATGTATGATACGGTGGGATTGTTGCTTGTGGTACGTATTTGCGTCTGTTGCAGGTGAAAACAGTGGTGGGCACTGATAAACTCGCCCAAGCGAGCTAGTCTCGCCTAGGCGAGATTAACAGAGGCTCGCCTAAGCCTTTTTCTCCACGAATGGTCACCCAGGCGACCCGCTGTGGCTTTTGAGCGAGCAGGCAACTCGCCCAGGCGAGAGGGATCTTGCCTAAGTGAGATCCCGCGTTGCCCACACTCTTGTTCTTGTGCCCTCGCCTAGGCGGAGGGGGTGGCTCGCCTGAGCGAGACCCCCCAGCCTGAGCGAGCTGCTGGGCGGGACTGTGCTGTGTTTGAATGTCTATTGGTCCCTGAATGATCTATTTTGGTTGAGTATGATTGTTTGAGGAGTGATCTGTATATAATGGAGCATGAAGTATATTTTTGGCATGATTCATGAATTGTGGATGATGGGTTGGTATGAGACTTAGCATGTGAAATGAATGTGTGGTTTGAAATTAAAGGAACATGGTATTGACATGAGATGAGACCCTAGACTCATGGGATGGTGATGATCAGTGGTATGGATTCAAAATGTGATGCGTATGAGGAATAAATCTCATGGATGAGTATGGAATTGTAAACATGCTCTTGATGTTCTCCTAATGTTGTTTTATGAATGTTGGTCCGTGTCAGCGTGTAATTCCTTGGGGTCTCTAGGTGAGACCTCCGGGGCTACGCTTCAGTGGTCGGGACGTAATCCCATGGCCCCTGTTAGTGGGTGTCCATGGTGGTGCCCCATCGGTATAACTAGGTAAGGATTCAAGGTAAGGTTGCATTCTGACACTCTGAGGAGCCAGTTAGTCTCACCTAGAGCGGACTGACTCTTGTGGTGAGAGTAGCAGGAGGCCTGAAATCCAGTAAGGGCTAACCTTGTGGTGAGGGAGATTTGATTCATCGTAACACTTGTGACACATAGCTCAGGATCGAGCAGCTCAGGGTCGAGCAGAGGTATCCACCACAAGTGCAAGCATCCGCTGAATCTGACCAAGTTATACGTATCCAGATGAGTCGAGTCGAGTCGTAGTGTATTGAATAAAGAGTCATGACATGCTTGGTTGCTATAAGGATATGGGATGATGATGATGCATTTGACTATATGATGAATATGTGTTGGCTCTAGCTTACCCTGTTTGTTGTATGGTTCTCTTGTATGTGGTTCTTCTTTCTTGCGATGATCATCGACTTGGTTGATGGGAGCAGATGGGCGAGATTCTCGTGGTCAGCAAAGGAATGACGATTCAGTAGCTTAGCCATCTGGGCTGGAGTCATTTTATTCATGATTTCTTTAGGGCTACAGCCCCTGTATCATCTTATGATTTCTTACTCTACACTCTTTGTTAGAATGGTATATGTTTTATGTCGGCATCGTGGTGTGCCAGGTTGTAGGGGTTGCGTTAAGGATCCCAAGACTACGCTGCTATACTTTATCGCGTGACGTTTCCTTTAATTTCGTTTAATAATTAAATGGGACGTTACAATCCTTGGTTGGGGTCAATCCTTCATCATCCTCCTCTCCTTGGAGAGAATTTGACCACAAAATCTTTAAGCCTTTGTTGATGGAGCTTGATTTGATTTGGGGGAGGATTTGCACCTCCCTTTTATGAGCTCTTATTCCATCCTTTCTAAGGGTATTACCCCTAGCTTTGGTTAGGCCATCCTCCTTTTCTAGATCACTCTTCCTCTCATGCTTGCACATTAGGTCTTCCTTTGAGCCTTGGTTGAGACACAAGAGTGTTTTTACTTCAAAATGTTCAACGCCTTTACATGTCTAGGAGCACCCCTTATATAGAAGAGTTTAGGGGCCTCTAAGCAAATAAAAGATACCTAAGGATGTCTCTACAAAAACCTAACCCTAGCTTCCAGAAACTAGGTCAAATAAGGTTACAAAAATGAGAGACAAAAGAGCTAACTATGGTGTGTGCAAGGCTAATTTCGTTCTAGCACAAAAGGAGACCAAGAATGTGCCTCATATGTCTCTAAAAAGTGACCATAGTGTGGTAAAAACAAAGGAGACCAAAGGTACATAGGTACACTTGCGTTATGCCTTTTTCTTTATGCTTTATGCCTTTACTTTACTCTTTCCTCCACATCATTTATGCTCCCCAATCACCATGCGCCACCTAGCATTGCTTTCTTACTCCTAATTAACCTACAAAGCAAATAAACATAGATTAGCATGTTGGCTTAAGTCAAGTCAACTATAGTCAACAAGTCAAACCTAGTCAAAGGTCAACAAATCAACTAAAATTGATTCAACTAAGTCAACTTAGGGAATAAAAAATAACAAACACAAATGAAAGGGATGAAGGATTAGTGAACTTCCTTTCTAAACATGCTTATTCTTCTTAAGCGTGTGCCTTCATCCTTGTAAGGCCCCTTTTTATTTCTGCCCTAAAGTTAGTGGGCTGCCCTACAGTATTGAGCCTAAAGGCTGGCCCATAGGATAAAAGCTTTCATGTTGCCCTAATCCGACACTCATTTTCATTCTCACAGATCCAGTCGTCAACCCTTTCTCCCTCTCACGAAAAGCTCTGCTAGGGTTAGGTTTTTGCCATCTTCAAGCTAGCTCGAAGCTATTCTCTACTCCATGTAAGTACTATGCTAGCCATTCCGTCTCCATTGTTCCTTTTCGTTTCTTTCCGTTAGGGCTTCCAAGTAACCCATATCGTGCTCCTGTTTCTCTATCCTTTCAGTTCTCCCATTCGCTTCTTGAGCTGTTGTGCTCGTGCGTTCGGTGTCGAGGGAGTGTTGGGTCGTTTGCTAGCTTATTCCAGGTACGGGGAAGCTAGAATCCTCTGTTTTTTTGGTGTTTTGTGTGCTTGGTGATTCTCTTTTGTGTTTACTTGTTGATATGGATGTATGATACGTTGGGATTGTTGCTTGTGGTACGTATTTGCGTCTGTTGCAGGTGAAAACAGTGGTGGGCACTGATAAACTCGCCCAAGCGAGCTAGTCTCGCCTAGGCGAGATTAACAGAGGCTCGCCTAAGCCTTTTTCTCCACGATTGGTCACCCAGGCGACCCGCTGTGGCTTTTGAGCGAGCAGGCAACTCTTCTTCTTGTGCCCTCGCCTAGGCGGAGGGGGTGGCTCGCCTGAGCGAGACCCCTCAGCCTGAGCGAGCTGCTGGGCGAGACTGTGCTGTGTTTGAATGTCTATTGGTCCGTGAATGATCTGTTTTGGTTAAGTATGATTGTATAAGGAGTGATCTGTATATAATGGAGCATGAAGTATATTTTTGGCATGATTCATGAGTTGTGGATGATGGGTTGGTATGAGACTTAGCATGTGAAATGAATGTGTGGTTTGAAATTAAAGGAACATGGTATTGACATGAGATGAGACCCTAGACTCATGGGATGGTGATGATCAGTGGTATGGATTCAAAATGTGATGCGTATGAGGAATAAATCTCATGGATGGGTATGGAATTGTAAACATGCTCTTGATGTTCTCCTAATGTTGTTTTATGAATGTTGGTCCGTGTCAGCGTGTAATTCCTTGGGGTCTCTAGGTGAGACCTCCGGGGCTACGCTTCAGTGGTCGGGACGGAATCCCATGGCCCCTCTTAGTGGGTGTCCATGGTGGTGCCCCATCGTTATAACTAGGTAAGGATTCAAGGTAAGGTTGCATCCTGACACTCTGAGGAGCCAGTTAGTCTCACCTAGAGCGGACTGACTCCTGTGGTGAGAGTAGCAGGAGGCCTGAAATCCTGTAAGGGCTAACCTGGTGGTGAGGGAGATTTGATTCATCGTAACACTTGTGACACATAGCTCAAGATCGAGCAGCTCAGGGTCGAGCAGAGGTATCCACCACAAGTGCAAGCATCCGCTGGGAATGGACTGGCTGTCTAACAACCACGTGGTGCTTGATTGTGGATGGCGCAGAATTGTGTTTCCAGAAATAGAAGGGTTAAAGTTGGTAACATCTGGAGAGGCAGAGAAAGAGATGAAGATGGGATCGACTTGTTTTGTGATAGTGGCCCAAGAGAAGAAAATGAGTACAGAAGAGCAGATCAGTAAGATACCAGTAGTGGATGAATACGCCGACGTATTTCCAGACGAGATACCTGAGTTACCACCCAACCGGGATATAGATTTCTCAATTGATCTAATCCCTGGAGCGGGTCCAGTGTCGGCAGCGCCATACAGAATGGCACCAGCTGAACTAGCAGAGTTGAAGAATCAGATAGAAGACCTGCTAGAGAAGAAATTCATCCGACCCAGCGCTTCATCGTGGGGAGCCCCAGTGTTATTAGTGAAGAAGAAAGACGGTAGTTCTCGGCTGTGCGTCGATTATCATCAGTTGAACAAGTTGACGATAAAGAACAAGTACCCACTGCCTAGAATCGATGATTTGCTTGATCAGCTCAGAGGGGCAGGAGTATTCTCCAAGATTGACTTGAGGTCTGGCTATCATCAGATCTTAGTCAAGCCGGAGGACGTACAAAAGACAGCTTTTAGATCGAGATATGGACATTACGAATATGTCGTGATGCCCTTTGGAGTGACCAACGCTCCAGCTGTCTTCATGGATTATATGAACCGCATCTTCAGACCATATCTGGACAGATTCGTAGTAGTGTTCATAGATGATATTCTCATCTACTCACGGACTAGAGAGGAGCATGCTGACCATTTGAGAATTGTGTTGGAGGTATTGAGGGAACATCAGTTGTACGGTAAACTATCCAAATGTGAATTCTGGCTAGACGAGGTGCAGTTTCTGGGGCACGTAATTTCTTCACATGGTATATCAGTGGACCCAAGTAAGATTGAGATAGTGTTGAAATGGGAGAGACCTCAAACTGTGACAGAAGTCAGAAGCTTCTTGGGATTGGCTGGATACTACAGGAGGTTTGAGGAAGGGTTTTCTAAAATGGTGAGTCCATTAACTCAACTCACTAGGAAGGATCAACCCTTCTCATGGACGGATAAATGTGAGGAATGCTTCGAAGAGATGAAAAGGAGGTTGACTACTGCTCCAATCTTGATTATTCCAGATACCAGCAAGATGTTTGAGGTATACTGCTATGCATCCTACCAGGGTCTGGGTTGTGTACTAATGCAGGAGAAGAGGCCGGTAGCTTATGCCTCTAGACAGTTGAAGGTGCACGAGAAAAACTACCCTACCCACGATTTGGAGTTGGCTACTGTAGTATTTGCTCTTAAAACATGGAGGCACTATTTGTATGGTTCCCAATTTCAGGTGTTTAGTGATCATAAAAGCCTGAAATATCTATTCGATCAGAAGGAACTGAATATGAGACAGCGGCGTTGGATGGAGTATCTCAAGGATTACGATTTCATATTACTCTACCACCCGGGTAAAGCTAATGTGGTGGCGGACGCCTTGAGTCGGAAACGGATGCACATCTCAGCTATGATAGTGAAGGAGTTGGAGTTAATTGAAAAGCTCAGGGATATGAACCTGGGTATGCAGCTGAGTGGGGATTGCATCAAATGTGGGGTGCTTAAGTTGACTAGTGATGTATTGGGAGTTATCCGAGATCGACAGAAGGATGATGCTGAGTTACAGCAATTTGTGAGTTGGATAGGGACTGAGAAAGGGAAAGACTACAAGATTGGGACAGATGGTATCCTAAGGTTCAGAGATCGAGTCTGTGTGCCTGGAGATTGGAGATTGAGGAAACAGATTCTAGAGGAGGGCCATAAAAGCCGTCTTAGCATACATCCAGGTATGACTAAGATGTATCACGACTTGAAGCAGTCTTTTTGGTGGAACGGGATGAAGACTAACATTGCAGACTTTGTGGCATCGTGCTTGGTATGTCAGAAGGCCAAGATTGAACATCAGCGACCAGGGGGTACACTTGAGTCGTTGGACATTCCTCAGTGGAAATGGGATAGTGTTGCCATGGACTTCGTCACTCACTTGCCGAAGTCTGCGAAAGGACACGACTCAATCTGGGTAATAGTGGACAGGTTGACAAAGTGTGCTCATTTCCTTGCTATTAATCAGAAGTGGTCAATGGACAGATTGGCGGAGTTGTACGTGAGAGAAGTGGTCAGATTGCATGGTGTGCCAGCCAGTATAGTGTCAGATAGAGACCCGAGATTCACACCTCGTTTCTGGCAGTCATTGCAGGCAGCGTTGAGGACTCAGTTGAGGATGAGTTCTGCATACCATCCTCAAACTGATGGTCAGTCGGAGCGTACCATTTAGTCTTTGGAGGATCTGTTGAGGGCTTGCGTATTAGATCATATGGGTAGTTGGAGTGAGATGCTTCCCTTAGTGGAGTTCACATACAACAACAGTGATCACACCAGCATTGGTATGGCTCCATATGAGGCGCTGTATGGGCGGCGGTGTAGGACGCCATTGTGTTGGAACCAGGATGGAGAATCATTAGTGTTGGGCCCCGAGTTTTTACAGCAAACCTCTGAGAAGGTTAGGGCAATCCAGGAGAGAATGAGGGCTACACAGAGCAGACAAAAGTCCTATGCAGATAGGAGGAGGCGACCTCTAGAATTCGAGGCTGGGGATCATGTATTTCTCAGGGTAACACCGACGGCTGGTATTGGGAGGGCCATCAAATCGAGGAAGCTAACCCCGAGATTTGTTGGGCCTTATCAGATTCTGAGGAGAATTGGCGTTGCAGCTTATGAGATCGCCCTACCACCACACCTGACGAATCTGCATAACGTGTTCCACGTTTCTCAGTTGAGAAAATATGTTGCAGATCCGTCACACGTACTGGAGTCAGATGATATTCAGATTCGGGAGGATTTGACAGTGAGCACTGGGCCAGTGTGAATTCTAGACTCACAGGTGAAACAGCTGCGGGGGAAGGAAATTAAGACCGTGAAGGTGCTGTGGGATGAAACTACCCAGGAGATGACCTGGGAGATGGAGGATCGCATGAAGCAATCCTACCCGTACTTATTTCCTGGTAAGTTTTATTTTCGAGGACGAAAATCTTAAAAGGTGGGTGTAATGTAAGACCCGGGAAAATTAAATAGTTATTTAATTAGGACGGGTAGCGAGAACAATTGAAGCAATAAATGCGAGGAGCTATGACATGGAAAAGTACTAGCTCAAGTGGTTGAGAGTACTTTATTGTGTGTGAGGACTTGGGTTCGAGTCCTATGTGTGCCACTTGGATGTTATTTAAATTATGTGTTTTTGTGTGCTTATATATTGAACGCGTATGGATGATGATAAATCCTTAAAATTGTGGGAGTCATCATGAAACATGTGTTGGTTGAGTGGTTTGGTATGTGCATGAGAGTGGGTTCAAACTTTGTTGACAACTAAATAATTCCTTTTTGCCAAATTTTTTTTGTGCATGAATGTGGAAGGATTAGAAACTTAGCAGCCAAGGGAGGGGTAACCTAAGGGCTGGAAATCAGAGAGTTAGTTGAGTATTTGGTTAGCCTTGGTATCACTTTTTATTTAAAATTCGTGTAAGCCACTAAAGGAGCAATTAAAGGAGAGAGATAGTGAGAGGAAGGGTTAAAAGAGAAGAAAATAGCATTGAGGGTTCGTGGTACTCATAAGCAAAGGCTTTTCCGAGAATTGGGACTGATAAAGTAAGGCAGTGAGGCTGGAAACGCAAAGGTTGGAGTGGAAAGCAAGGGCTAGGGAGGTTTGGTGAAGGGATAAGCACACCTATTCGAATTTGGGCCAAGAATCCAGGTTAGGGGAGTTGCTTGTTGTGTTTTAATTCGTATTTGATTGGTTATGTGTCGTTTTGTAAGAATGTATGAGTTTTCCTTTTTCTCGGACGCTGTTCCACGAAAAATTCTAGGAATCTGCCCAGAAACCGCCTGGCGGGCATGCAGGTGCCGCCAGGCGGCACATCAGTTTGACCTAAATGTGTTGTTTTTGTTATGAACTGCCTGGCGGTGGGATTGAGCCGCCAGGCGATGTACGCTATATTGATACTGTTTGATTGAACTGTGTTGTATGTTGTTTTGTGTTGATTGCAATTAATGGCTATAGTTGCGACGTTGTAAAAGACCTCGATGTTTCTGGTATTGGCACGCGTTAAACTGTCATTGGTGTAGGAATCGTGGGATAAGGGAGGGAATTCGCTGATTATTGAATTGGGTATGTAATGCGATGTTTGAAACCTAATGAGATGTGATGAGTAATATGAGGGAGGACAGTGGTAATAAAACTATGCAAAACTGATGATCATTGTTAGAGACAAAAGCGGAAATCAGATTCTGGAATTTTGGGTGTTGAGAGCGTGTGCATAAATCTGGGTATGATACCCATGATCTGATGCACCGCCTGGCGGTGGATGATTATCCGCCAGGCGATAGTGTCCTATCAGAGTGGTGTGAGAAATCTGGAGTGTGTTGGATGGAAAATAAAACATGAGAGAATTATAAAGGAAATGTAGGGTGGTTGATGATCAAATAGGGAAAAAAAATATGAGTAAGGGTGGGGATCAAGAAATGTTAGGGATTGGAATGTTAGTCAAGGATGAAAGGGAGATGGAAGAAGACAAGAAGAGGGAAGGAGCATATGATTTAGGGTATAAGAGAAGTAAGGAACTGGGGAGTTGACGAGAGCATACTGTACATTTAGGGGTGTGATGAAAGGTAATTGTAATGCTAGCAGTTCCTAGGCTGGATGAAGTGGTCATTCTATGTCTAAGATCTTGTTAAATTAAAGAGGACTTAAGTGAGTGGATTGATAGAGGTAAAAGCACATGTATTTGGTTACATATGGTTAGTTGTAAATCCACCTATGTGTGGGCTGGATATTGGGGTTCTCCTGTGAACTTTGTGAGTGAGTTAAATAGTAGAATTGAAGTAACGAGGTGTTATAAACCAGAAAAGTACTGTTCTGGTATGGTGCCTAGCGGTACGCTGATACCCGCCAGGCGATGGGTTTAACAGGAGAGTGCGCTACGCTGAGGTGCGCCTGGCGGCACGTCGAGCTCCGCCAGGCGGTGACGAGAAAACAGTGGGTCTGGGAGGACGCTGGTGCCTGGCGGTGAGTGAATACCGCCAGGCGGTCTGGAACAGTTTCGCCTAGCGGCATGTGGGTCGAGCCAGGCGGAAATGCTGTTGCTCTTTGCTTTTGAGTGTGTTGTTTCAACTGACAATAACGCTTTGCTTGGATCGGGAGATGCTGTGCCATGAGCGGGTAGGTTCATGGATGGTGTTTGACATGTGATGATATGGGCGGGGAGGTCCATATCAAGTTACTCTCACGTGGGGATACGAGCGAGGTAGGTTCGTATGTTCCGTGCTCACGTTGAGAGATACCACGTGTGGGGAGGTACGGGGGCTGGTGGATCACATGTGTTGGACTACGGGCGGGCAGGTCCGTAGAGTAGGACTACGAGCGGGGAGGTTCGTAGAGCAGGACTACGAGCGGGGAGGTTCGTAGAGGTAGGACCACGAGCGGGCAGGTTCGTGTGAGCATCAGATTCCCGAGTCCAAGGCTAACAAATTGTATGAATTGAAGACTGATAAGTCTTGGGGTTAGGGTCTTGGCCAAGAATTAACTAGAACAAAATAGATGGGTAAATGATCTACCTTGTGTTTATATACTTGTTATTTTATTTTCTCAGCTCACTCTTTCTGTTTGTGTTTGGCGATGATCGTGTGATTCGTTACACGGGAGCAGATGTTGATACAGGTGGTGTTGAGGATGTTCAGATGGCGGAGTGAGGGCTAGCATGGGATTAGAGCTAGAGTTTTTAATCATATGTATTTTATGTTTTAAACACAGACTTTGGGAACTTGTAACATTTTATGAATTCAGTTATGAGTTTTGGTGCGCTATCTTATTAAATTGAAATTTTCCCGCGTTGGGATTTTTCTCGAGATGGCTATTAATGCAATTATTTATTTTAATATTTATTTTTAAGTAATATTCCCTAGGGATGTTATACAACCTACGTTGAGCCTTATTGACTTGTCCTTGCGTCATAAATTTCTACTTCTTTTAATGTCTCTCATGCCTCAAATAAAGGAAACGTTCATCAAGATGGAGTGTTGTAAAACGAAGCCATGCTCATCCCAAAAGAAGATGACAAGAGTCCATGGGAGCAATATCACATAATACTTCTTTCACACATTGCCATGTACTGAATTTGATCAATGCTTGATTCAGATAAAAGGTTGTTGGTAACGGGAGTTTCTTCACCAACATTTGGCTCACAACATTGTTTCCGCTTTCGTAATCGAATTCAACTAAAAACGGGTGGCATTCGGTTAAACACCTTGTATAATAAACTTCCATTCCTATACCAAATCTAGATAGCCAGGCTCTGAATACCAAATGATGTGAATCCAAAGGGTTTGATTCATTTTACTGATCTATCAAGGTTGGAATGCTAACAAAGCAAGAAATTTGAGAAATTATTTAAAACGAGAAAATGGAAACATATAAGATGATGGAACGGAAATTGATAGACATCACACTTCCAAGAATGGAAGATAAGCCTAAGAGTTTAAACACACAAAGGGATAAAGGAACTTTGATTAAACTCAGGGATTCTTGAATCACTCAAGAACTTAGGAGAATCACTCTCACTAAGATAGATAAGATATAACTCGTTTATTTTATGCATAAAACTCAGCTTGCCTTCATTGATGAAAATGCTTCAACTTGTATAGGAACTTTAAGGATCAGAATCACAAAAGACACATAAATTTCAATTACAACCTACTTAAAGCCATTAATTAATGATCCACTCAAGCTAATAATGATCCGCTACTTAATGGTCGATTGTAACTGAATTTAAGGCTACCAAAAGTCATCCACAAACTTTCAGCAAAGGTCCTCTTGATCTTCCAAAGGTTGGTTCTTAAGTTGGCATATGCACCCCTATTTCAACTTGAAAATAAAGCAAAACTAAAGCCCTTTAATTGGTTAAGCCAAAACACAATTTTGTCAGCCAATTTTACAAAGCATTGGGCCCTTATTTAAATAAACGAAAATGCATCAACACGGCACATTAGTCATCCTCCATTTGAAATTCACATCATGCCCTCCTTCTTCGAGAAGATTTGTCCCGAATCTTAAGAAACTAGTTATAATGTAAGTTTATTATGATCTTGTGAAGGACTTTTATTTTTTCACAAGTTGAAACTAATTCTCTTCCTCCAGGATCAAATTCAACTTGATATTTGTTACTTTCCAATGGTTGCAATCAGTCGATAACATTTCCTAGCACCAGTACCCCACCTTGATATGTACCAATAAAAAAATTCCATGCATTGTGTTTAACGAATTTGCTTCTTATCGACGGACCAAATGCATAATAAAGCACTAAGAACAAGCTTCCTTTCCAAACATGGAAGTTGGTGTGTTTCATTCACATGCTTATCCTTTTGTTCCTATAAAATGACATCACAAACTGTAGATGAAAAAACATTGACGAATAAACTTTCCATCATGTTTTTCTCCAGTTCCATTTCTTTTTCTTTATTTTCCCTTCCTTCTGCAGTTTATATTACTTCTTTTTCTATTCTTTCTTTTTCCGTTTTCTCCTCTAGCCTACGTTGATCCATACTGACTTGTCCTTGTGTCATAAATTTCTACTTCTTTTGATGTCCCTCATGCCTCAAATAAAGGAACCATTCATCAAGATGGAGTGTTTTAAAACGAAGCCATGCCCATCCCAAAAGAAGATGACAAGAGTGCATGGGAGCAATATCACATAATACTTCTTTCACACATTGCCATGTACTGAATTTGATCTATGCTTGATTCAGATGAAAGGTTGTTGGTAACTGGAGTTTCTCCACCAATATTTGGCTCACAACATTGTTTTCGCATCCATAATCGAATGCAACTAAAAATGGGTGGCATTCGGTTAAACACCTTGTATAATAAACTTTCATTCCTATACCAAATCTAGATAGCCAGGCTCTGAATACCAAATGATGTGAATTCAAAGGGTTCGATTCGTTTGACTAATCTATCAGGTTTGGAATGCTAATAAGCAAGAAATTTGAGAAATTATTTAAAACGAGAAAAGGGAAACATATAAGAAGATGAAGCGGAAATTGATAGACATCACACTTCCAAGAATGGAAGATAAGCCTAAGAGTTTAAACACACAAAGGGATAAAGGACCTTTGATAAAACTCAGGGATTCTTGAATCACTCAAGCACTTAGGAGAATCACTCTCACTAAGATAGATGAGATAAAACTCGTTTATTTTCTGAATAAAACTTAGCTTGCCTTTATTGATGAAAATGGTTCAACTTGTATAGGAGCTTTCACAATCAGAATTACAAAAGACACATAAATTTCAATTACAACCTACTTAAAGCCATTAATTAATGATCCACTCAAGCTAATAATGATCCGCTACTTAATGGTCGATGGTAACTGAATTTAAGCCTACCAAAAGTCATCCACAAACTTTCAGCGAAGGTCCTCTTGATCTTCCAAAGGTTGGTTCTTAAGTTGGCATATGGACCCTTATTTCAACTTGAAAATGCAGCAAAAGTAAAGCCCATTAATTGGTTAATCCAAAACACAATTTGATTGGCCAATTTTACAAAGCATTGGGCCCTTATTTAAATAAATGAAACTGCATCAACACGGCGCATTAGTTATCCTCCATTTGAAATTCACATCATGCCCTCCTTCTTCGAGAAGATTTGTCCCGAATCTTAAGACACTAGTGATGAGTGCGTATTTTTGCGCTCATTCAGTGTTTAATTCTGGGTATTTAATTGAATTTTTGTGTTTAAAGATTGATTTAATTGGAATTTCCTATAATTGGGTTTGTTGAGCATGAGGTACAAAAGCATGTTAAAAATAGTTTTTTAGTTGCATAAATTTTCTTTGGATATTTTGAGGTGTGTTGGTGCAGCTGCAGCTAAGTTGAGCTCATGGAGGTGTGGAAATAAATTTCTCAAAGCTTCATGACACCTTAAAGATAAATCCAAGAATAGGAAATTATCAAAATCAAAAAAATCCAAGCCAAGCATTTCATGAACTTTATGATAGAAGATAATTTGGGAAAAATATATCTTTAGATATTTTATTTGATATTTTTAAATAATTATCTTATTTAATTATATCATAAAATATTAAAAGATATTAACTACCAAATATTTTTAGATATGACAAGATCTTCTGGAGTCTTTTTAGATCCACAACAAACAAATATATCTTGAAGATATTGGATTATTTAGAAGATAATTTGAGGAGATTGCAAAGGGTTGATTTGGAAAATTAATACAAATATTAATTGGTGATAATTTATCATATATCTTTAAGTAATTAATTTATTTAATTATATTAGATATTGATATTATCAACCAACTATATTTGTGAAATACTCTATATCTCTCCAAATATTTTTAAATATTTATATTTATCTTTATTTTAAAAGATATTTGAGAGATTTTAGCAATAGAAAAGCCCAGTCCAATTCCTATATAAAGACACCAAGGGAGAAGCAGAAGGAAGAAGCTCGGCACGTCGAAATTTAGGAACCCTTAGGAGGGCCTAATTTCTTTCTCTCTCTTTTCTTCTCTTTATTCTTCTTTTATCTTTATTTTGAATTCATGGAGTTCTAAACTTCTTGGGTTGATTCCATTGTAATTTCTTAATTGGATTCTGAGGTTAGATCAACTAATTTCTTTGTTCTTTTTATTATTGTTGAGGTTTTAATTCATCTATGTCTTTTATCTTTGAATCACATAAGAAGTAATGATTTTAAATCTATATGCATGTTGGTCATATGAGTCTAAGAGTTTTTAAATTGAATTGAGACTTTAATTTGATTTTATTTAGAAACTTTCATATGATTAAATGAGTTTTTACCAATAATTGAGACTTTACTTTGGTTAAAGGTATTTACTCTAACTACAATTAATTGAGACTTTACTTTAATTAATTAAGCTTTTTATTTGGTGAGGAGATAAAAGAATAGACATGATTAGGCATAGTAAATTTGATTAAGACTGTACTTTGGTTGAATTTACTGTGGATAATCTAAAAGTTCTCACTTTTAATTGAGACTGTACTTTGGTTAAAAGTGAGAACGCCAACAAATTAATTGAGACTTTACATTGATTAATTTGTAAATCTACAACAATAATTAATTGAGCAATAATCTTTAGATAACCGATGATGAATCTATTTTGAAAAAGCAATGGAATCAATCTACTTACTTTACTATTGTTTATATCTTATTTTATCTTTTAATCTTTATCCCTCATATTTTTATAATTTTATTTGACTAACTCTTGTATAGTTTTATAAGAACTAACTTGTTAAAAATCAATTCCGTGTTCGTTGGGAGACGACTTTGGGTTACTTTACCCTTACTATTTTGTTACTTTCGAATGGTTGCAATTCGTCGATAACATTTCCTGGCAACAGTACCCCACCTTGATATGTAACAATAAATAATTCCATGCATTGTGTTTGACGAATTTGCTTCTTATCGACGGAACAAATGCATAATAAAGCACTATGAACAAGCTTCCTTTTCAAACATGGAAGTTGGTGTGTTTCATTCACATGCTTATCCTTTTGTTCCTGTAAAATGACATCACAAAATGTAGAAGAAAAAACATTGATGAATAATCTTTCTATCATATTTTTCTCCAGTTCCATTTCTTTTTCTTTATTTTCCCTACCTTCTGCAGTTTATATTACTTCTTTTTCTGTTTTCTCCTTCAGCCTACATTGATCCTTACTTACTTGTCCTTGTGTCATACATTTCTACTCCTTTTGATGTCCCTCATGCCTCAAATAAAGGAAACGTTCATCAAGATGGAGTGTTTTAAAATGAAGCCATGCCCATCCCAAAAGAAGATGACAAGAGTCCATGGGAGCAATATCACATAATACTTCTTTCACACATTGACATGTACTGAATTTGATCCATGCTTAATTCAGATGAAAGGTTGTTGGTAACTAGAGTTTCTCCACCAATCATTGGCTCACAACATTGTTTTCGCTTCTGTAATCGAATGCAACTAAACATGGGTGGCTTTCGGTTTAACAGTTTGTATAATAAACTTCCATTCCTATACCAAATCTAGATAGCCAGGCTCTGAATACCAAATGATGTGAATCCAAAGGGTTCGATTCGTTTTACTGATCTATCAAGGTTAGAATGCTAATAAGCAAGAAGTTTGACAAATTATTTAAAACAAGAAAATGGAAACATATCAGAAGATGGAGAGGAAATTGATAGACATCACACTTCCAAGAATGGAAGATAAGCCTAAGAGTTTAAACACACAAAGGGATAAAGGACCTTTGATAAAACTCAGGGATTCTTGAATCACTCCAGAACTTAGGAGAATCACTCTCACTAAGATAGATGAGATAAAACTCGTTTATTTTCTGAATAAAACTCCGCTTGCCTTTATTGATGAAAATGGTTCAACTTGTATAGGAGCTTTCACAATCAGAATTACAAAAGACACATAAATATCAATTACAACCCACTTAAAGCTATTAATTAATGATCCACTCAAGCTAATAGTGATCTGCTACTTAATGGTTGATGGTATCTGAATTTAAGGCTACCAAAACTCATCCACAAACTTTCAGCAAAGGTCCTCTTGATCTTCCAAAGGTTGGTTCTTAAGTTGGCATATGGACCCTTATTTCAACTTGGAAATAAAGCAAAACTAAAGCCCATTAATTGGTTAAGCCAAAACACAATTTGGTCAGCCAATTTTACAAAGTATTGGGCCCTTATTTAAATAAACGAAACTGCACCAACACGTCGCATTAGTCATCCTCCATTTGAAATTCACATCATGCCCTCCTATTTCGAGAAGATTTGTCCCGAATCTTAAGACACTAATTTTAATGTATGTTTATTATGATCTTGTGAAGGACTTTTATTTTTTCACAAGTTGAAACTAATTCTCTTCCTCCAGGATCAAATTCAACTTGATATTTGTTACTTTCCAATGGTTGAAATCCGTCGATAACATTTCCTAGCAATTGTACCCCACCTTCATATGTAACAATAAATAATTCCATGCACTGTGTTTGACGAATTTGCTTCTTATCGACGGACCAAATACATAATAAAGCACTATGAACAAGCTTCCTTTTCAAACATGGAAGTTGGTGTGTTTCATTCACATGCTTATCCTTTTCTTTCTGTAAAATGACATCACAAACTGTAGAAGAAAAAACATTGACGAATAAACTTTCCATCATATTTTTCTCCAGTTCCATTTCTTTTTCTTTATTTTCCCTTCCTTCTACAGTTTATATTACTTCTTTTTCTATTCTTTCTTTTTCGATTTTCTCCTCTAGCCTACGTTCATCCTTACTTACTTGTCCCTGTGTCATACATTTCTACTTCTATTTATGTCCCTTATGCCTCAAATAAAGGAAACATTCATAAAGATGGAGTGTTTTAAAACGAAGCCATGCCCATCCCAAAAGAAGATGACAAGAGTCCATGGGAGCAATATCACATAATACTTCTTTCACACATTGACATGTACTGAATTTGATGCATGCTTAATTAAGATGAAAGGTTGTTGGTAACTGGAGTTTCTCCACCAATCTTTGGCTCACAACATTGTTTTCGCTTCCGTAATCGAATCCAAATAAACATGGGTGGCTTTCGGTTAAACAGTTTGTATAATAAATTTCCATTCCTATACCAAATCTAGATAGCCAAGCTCTGAATACCAAATGATGTGAATCCAAAGGGTTCGATTCGTTTTACTGATCTATCAAGGTTGGAATGCTAATAAGCAAGAAATTTGACAATTTATTTAAAACTAGAAAATGGAAACATATCAGTAGATGGAGCGGAAATTGATAGACATCACACTTCCAAGAACGGAAGATAAGCCTAAGAGTTTAAACACACAAAGGGATAAAGGACCTTTGATAAAACTCAGGAATTCTTGAATCACTCCAGAACTTAGGAGAATCAATCTCACAAAGATAGATGACATAAAACTCGTTTATTTTCTGAATAAAACTCAGTTTGCCTTTATTGATGAAAATGGTTCAACTTGTATAGGAGCTTTCACAATCAAAATTACAAAAGACAAATAAATTTCAATTACAACCCACTTAAAGCTATTAATTAATGATCCACTCAAGCTAATAATGATCCGCTACTTAATGGTCGATGGTATTTGAATTTAAGGCTACCAAAAGCAATCCACAAACTTTTAGCAAAGGTCCTCTTGATCTTCCAAAGGTTGGTTCTTAAGTTGGGATATGGACCCTTATTTCAACTTGAACATGAAGCAAAACTAAAGCCCATTAATTGGTTAAGCCAAAACACAATTTGGTCAGCCAATTTTACAAAGCACTGGGCCCTTATTTAAATAAACTAAACTGCATCAACACGGCGCATTAGTCATCCTCCATTTGAAATTCACATCATGCCCTCCTTCTTCGAGAAGATTTGTCTCGAATCTTAAGACACTAGTTTTAATGTATGTTTATTATGATCTTGTGAAGGACTTTTATTTTTTCACAAGTTGAAACTAATTCTCTTCCTCAAGGATCAAATTCAACTTCATATTTGTTACTTTCCAATGGTTGTAATCCGTCCATAACATTTCTTGGCAATTGTACCCCACCTTGATATGTAACAAGAAATAATTCCATGCATTGTGTTTGACGAATTTGCTTCCTATCGACGGACCAAATGCATAATAAAGCACTATGAACAAGCTTCCTTTTCAAACATGGAAGTTGAAGTTGGTGTGTTTCATTCACATGCTTATCCTTTTGTTCCTGTGAAATGACATCACAAACTGTAGAAGAAAAAACATTGACGAATAAACTTTCCATCATATTTCTCTCAAGTTCCATTTCTTTTTCTTTATTTTCCCTTCCTTCTGCAGTTAATATTACTTCTTTTTCTATTCTTTCTTTTTCCGTTTTCTCCTCCAGCCTACGTTGATCCTTACATACTTGTCCTTGTGTCATACATTTCTACTTCTTTTGATGTCTGTCATGCCTCAAATAAAGGAAACGTTCATCAAGATGGAGTGTTTTAAAACGAAGCCATCCCTATCCCAAAAGAAGATGACAAGAGTCCATGGGAGCAATATCACATAATACTTCTTTCACACATTGACATACACTGAATTTGATCCATGCTTAATTCAGATGAAAGGTTGTTGGTAACTAGAGTTTCTCCACCAATCATTGGCTCACAACATTGTTTTCGCTTCCGTAATCGAATGCAACTAAACATGGGTGGCTTTCGGTTTAACAGTTTGTATAATAAACTTCCATTCCTATACCAAATCTAGATAGCCAGGCTCTGAATACCAAATGATGTGAATCCAAAGGGTGCGATTCGTTTTACTAATCTATCAAGGTTGGAATGCTAATAAGCAAGAAATTTGAGAAATTATTTAAAACGAGAAAATGGAAACATATCAGAAGATGGAGTGGAAATTGATAGACATCACACTTCCAAGAATGGAAGATAAGCCTAAGAGTTTAAATACACAAAGGGATAAAGGACCTTTGATAAAACTCAGGGAGTCTTGAATCACTCAAGAACTTAGGAGAATCACTCTCACTAAGATAGATGAGATAAAAAGTTGTTTATTTTCTGAATAAAACTCAGCTTGCCTTTATTGATGAAAATGGTTTAACTTGTATAAAAGCTTTCACAATCAGAATTACAAATGACACATAAATTTCAATTACAACCCATTTAAAGCTATTAATTAATGATCCACTCAAGCAAATAATGATCCGCTACTTAATGGTCGATGGTATCTAAATTTAAGCCTACCAAAAGTCATCCACAAACTTTCAGCAAAGGTCCTCTTGATCTTCCAAAAGTTGGTTCTTAAGTTGGCATATGGACCCTTATTTCAACTTGAACATGAAGCAAAACTAAAGCCCATTAATTGGTTAAGCCAAAACACAATTTGGTCAGCCAATTTTACAAAGCATTGGGCCCTTGTTTAAATAAAAGAAACGTCATCAACACGACGCATTAGTCATCCTCCATTTGACCCATATGCAATTATATCATACCCTCCTTCTTCGAGAAGATTTGTCCTGAATCTTAATACACCAGTTTTAATGCAATTTTATTATGATCTTGTGAAGGAGTTTTATTTTTTCACAAGTGGAAACTAATTCTCTTCCTCCAGGATCAAATTCAACTTGATATTTTTTACTTTCCAATGGTTGCAATACGTCGCTAACATTTCTTGACAACAATACCCCACCTTGATATGTAACAATAAATAATTCTAGGCATTGTGTTTGACGAATTTGCTTCTTATTGACGGACCAAATGCATAATAAGGCACTATGAACAAGCTTACCTTCTGTTCCTATAAAATGACATCACAAACTGTAGAAGAAAAAACATTGACGAATAAACTTTCTCTAGTTCCATATCTTTTTCTATATTTGTCCCTTCCTTTTGCAGTTTATATTACTTCTTGTTTCTATTCTTTCTGCTTTCTCCTTCAGCCAACGTTGATCCTTACTGACTTGTCTTGCTCTCATAAATTTCTACTCCTTTTAATGTCCCTCATGCCTCAAATAAAGGGAACGTTCATCAAGATGGAGTGTTTTAAAACGAAGTCATGCCCATCCTAAAAGAAGTTGACAACAGTCCATGGGAGCAATATTACATAATACTTCTTTCACACACTGCCATGTACTGAATTTGATCCATGGTTGATTCAGATGAAAGGTTGTTGGTAACTAAAGTTTCTCCACCAATCTTTGGCTCACAACATTGTTTTCGCTATCGTAATCGAATGCAACTAAACATGGGTGGCCTTCGGTTAAACACCTGGTATAATAAACTTCCATTCCTATACTAAATCTACATAGTGATGAAGGATTGACCCCAACCAAGGATGGAGGCACATGCTTAAGAAGACTAAGCATGTTTAGAAAGGAAGTTCACTAATCTTTCATCCCTTTCATTTGTGTTTGTTATTTTTGATTCCCTTAGTTGACTTAGTTGAATCAACTTTAGTTGACTTGTTGACCTTTGACTAGGTTTGACTTGTTGACTATAGTTGACTTGACTTAAGCCAACATGCTAATCTATGTTTATTTGCTTTGTAGGTTAACTAGGAGTAAGAAAGCAATGCTAGGTGGTGCATGGTGATTGGGGAGCATAAATGATGTGGAGGAGAGAGTAAAGCAAAGGCATAAAGCATAAAGTAAAAGCCATGAAGCAAGTGTACCTATGTACCTTTGGTCTCCTTTGTTTTTAGCACACTTTGGCCACTTTTTGGAGACATATGAGACACATTCTTAGTCTGCTTTTGTGCTAGAACGAAATTAGCCTTGCACACACCATAGCTAGCTCTTTTGTCTCTCATTTTTTGTAACCTTATTTGACCTAGTTTCTAGAAGCTAGGGTTAGGTTTTTGTAGAGACATCCTTAGGTATCTTTTATTTGCTTAGAGGCCCCTAAACTCTTCTATATAAGGGGTGCTCCTAGACATGTAAAAGGGTTGAAAATTTTGAAGTAAAAACACTCTTGTGTCTCAACCATTTGTGAGAGTTTCCTCCCTTGGGAGTGAAACTTTTAAGCCTTATCTTCCATAGCAAGTGGCGGCACACATCCACTCATCTTCAAGGTTGTTATGGCTTCTAGCCTAGCCTTGTAGTGTTGTGCTTCTCACATTTTTACCATTTCTTTCCTTTCCATTTTATGTTTTCTTCTTCCTTTAATTGTTGTTGGTTTTCTATGGTTTATGTGCTTTCCATTTCCTTTTCATTTTGAATCAATCCTTCATATTCTTCTCTTGAGCTTTGTGAAAGGAACCTTCACATCTAGATAGCTTGCTATCTTAATGTCCAGTGGGGATTTCACTTAGCTTTCTTAATCAAATCACACCATATTCAATATTCTTAAAAAGGAACAAGATAATACTTCATCATTTGGTATCTAGAGCTCAGGTTGTCATTGAATATGGTGTTTTCATGTTTTAACCTTGTCTTGTGTAGCTATCTTTGAATGGTCCACATTAAAACAGTGTTGGCAGCAACGTGTGCGTTTTTGAAAAAAATACTGCAGCTAGCTCAGTGGTCCAAAAGTAACGTTCTTTATATCAAAAGAAAGCTCTGTGAGTATAGTTTCCAACAAAAAAAGAAGTAACGCATTTGGAGTTCTGTGGAGAGAGTTATAATCAAATGAGTGAGCAAAGGTCAGAGCTGCCGAGAATACGAAAAACAACGTTTTCAGGTTATGTTGTGGCAATTTTGGCTTCGGTTTTGTGACTCTTTTGCTCCTAAATGTGGTTGGATAACATGTCTTTTGATGCTTACTCTTTGAGCCTCAAATCCATGAGTTTAAATGCATGATAGCTACATGTTTGTGTCTTTGTGTATGTCATGTTGAGTCTTTAAATATGTCTAACTTTTGCTTTAGTCATATGTCATATGCTTCTTTGAGTTTTCTTATTCTTGTTTCTAAGTATTTGAGCTATTGCATGAGATCTATGCCTTTTGTTGTAGCATGCTCCTTGAAATTGGTTTTGACCTAATTTTTAAGGAACTAAGTGTTCAAGACACCCTAAAATATCCTTCTCATCATCTTAAGTACCTAGTTTTGCAAAGAAAAATTATTTTCATGACCAAAAATAGTTTGGAAGAGAGCTAATGTGTTGCTTGGTGAATCCATTTGGCCATTTTTACTAGGTGTTATGCTACCAAATTTTATACTTGGATTTTGGGTGATATTGGCAAATTAGTTCCATGCTTTAACTTGGTTATGATCTTTCTTGGTGTATGCATAATTTGAGGTATAATCTTGGCTTGTTCAAATGCTTTCCATAGAGTCTTTAAAAGTGTTTTTCATTGCTTTAGTCTTGTTCAAGTTTTGTCTTTAAAAAAAATTTCCTTAGAAGTTAAACTTTCTTGTTTTTGTGCTTTTCTTGCTTGTCACTAGGTCTTCTTTGTTGTGTCTTAGTAGTTTTCTTTTCTTGAAACTCTTGGGATGTTGTGGCCGAATCACTTGTCTTGCATTTGAAAGGTTTTGAACAAGTTTTTAAAAGTGTTTGCTTCACTCCTTTGGTGGATTTTGAGTGCTAGCCTTGCCTTGTTACTTTAGGAGAGTGATCTAAACACTTGGGTTACAATTTGGGTTGGATTTGGTCTCGGTTTTCATGTTGTCTAACCTCTAATCCATTTATTTTGTCTCAGATTTGAGTGTTTTTGTTGTAGGAATCATGGCAAGTTCATCAAATGCACCTACACCAAACAAAAACAATACATTGATGAGATTGCTTCGGGATTTGGAGTTGTCTAAGAAGGAGGCCTTTGAACAATTGAGAAAAGACAAGGAGCAAAGTGACCTAAGAATCCAAGAGCACATTGAAAGGCTTGAAGCTAAAGAGCAAGAAAGAGAGGCTAGAAAAAGAGGGCATTATAGGCGCAACCCAACACAAGAGAAGCAAACTCCAAAGATTCCTAAGTTCTATGGTGGAAGTGATCCCAAAATCTTCCTTGATTGGGAAGCTAAAGTTGATCAAATTTTCAATGAAAATTATGTAAATGATCAAGCACAAGTTGATCTAGTTGTTTTAGGATTTTTGGAGTATGCCAATACTTGGTGGCATAAAGTTTGAAAGAATTATGACCAAGGGCCACCCGCGGCTTCTTGGATGGACATTAAAACTCTTATGCGCGCTAGATTTGTTCCTTCCCATTATAGGAGGGAGACTCTTTGAAGCTCCAAAGGCTTCAACAAGGGTCCATGTGTGTAGATGAATATTACAAGTTAATAGAGTCCATGCTTCTAAAAGTAGGACTCCAATTTGAAAGTGAAGAGGAAAAGGTAACTAGATTTGTGAGTGGGTTAAGGAGGGACATACAAGATTTAGTAGAGTTATATGAGTACTCCTCTCTTGACAAAGTTTTACATTTGGCCATTAAAGTTGAAACTCAATTGCAAAAGAAAAAATAGGCCAAGAGGAGTGGTTCATACAATGACTACTATTCTAGTACTTGGAAAGATAAAGAAAGAAAACATGATAAATTACCACTCAAGAGTTCCCAAGACCCACCTCCTAGGACTAATTCATCTAGGCCTTCTAATGAAACTCCTAATTCTTCTCAAGGTATAAGGATAAGTTCTATAAAATGTTTTAAGTGTTTGGGATATGGGCACATAGCTTCAAATTGTCATACCAAAAGAACCATGGCCTTAAACCTTAAAAGAGAAGTAAAGAGTGAACATTCTTCTCCCCCTTCCCCCAAAAGTACTTCTTCCCACACTTCTTCTTCAAGTGAAAGGATTAAACCCCTTGAAGGTGGATTGTTAATGATAAGGCACCAACTAAGACAAGTTTCCAAGGAACTTGACCCTTCTCAAAGACAAAACATTTTTCATTCAAGGTGCCATATCAATGACAAATTATGTCCCCTCCTTATAGATAATGGAAGTTGTGTAAATGTGGCTAGCACAAGGGTTGTGGACAAGCTTGGCTTGAAAACTATCCCTCATGCCAAGCCCTACAAGCTATCATGGCTTAAGAAAGAAGACATTAAAGTAACTCAACAAGTCCTCATTAACTTTTCAATTGGAAATTTTAAAGATGAGGTGTTATGTGATGTTGTGCCTATGGAAGAAACTCATATTTTGTTAGGTAGGCCATGGCAATTTGATAGAAAAGTCTTTTATGATGGCCATGCTAACACCTATGCTTTCTCCTTCCAAGGCAAGAAGTTCACACTCCTACCTCTTTCACCCAATCAAGAAAATGAAGACCAAAATAAAGTGAAAGATAAGAGAAAAGATGAAAAAGAAAAAGAGCAAGTTACCTCTAAAGTGTTACTTGCCTCTAAAAAAAGATTTCCAAAGCAAAATGAACATCACCATTCTTCCTTCTCTTGCAAGGCTCAAAAGGAAGACCCAATGCACAAGCATGAGAAGAAGAGTGGTCTAGAAAAGAGGGATGGCCTAACCAAAGCTTGGGGTAGTACCCTTAGAAAAGATGGAACAAGAGCTCATAAAAGGAAGGCGCAAAACCTCCCCCAAATCAAGTCAAGCTCCATCTACAAAGGCTTCAAGAATTTGTGGTCAAATTCTCTCCAAGGAGGAGAGGATGATGAAGGATTCACCCCAACCAAGGATGGAGGCACATGCTTAAGAAGACTAAGCATGTTTAGAAAGGAATTTCACTAATCTTTCGTCCCTTTCATTTGTGTTTGTAATTTTTGATTCCCTAAGTTGACTTAGTTGAATCAACTTTAGTTAACTTGTTGACCTTTGACTAGGTTTGACTTGTTGACTATAATTGACTTGACTTAAGCCAACATGCTAATCTATGTTTATTTGCTTTGTAGGTTAATTAGGAGTAAGAAAGCAATGCTAGGTGGCGCATGGTGATTGGGAAGCATAAATGATGTGGAGGAGAGAGTAAAGCAAAGGCATAAAGCATAAAGTAAAAGCCATGAAGCAAGTGTACCTATGTACCTTTGGTCTCCTTTGTTTTTAGCACACTTTGGCCACTTTTTGGAGACATATGAGACACATTCTTTGTCTTCTTTTGTGCTAGAACGAAATTAGCCTTGCACACACCATAGCTAGCTCTTTTGTCTCTCATTTTTTGTAACCTTATTTGACCTAGTTTCTAGAAGCTAGGGTTAGGTTTTTGTAGAGACATCCTTAGGTATCTTTTATTTGTAGAGACATCCTTAGCTCTTCTCACATTTTTACCATTTCTTTCCTTTCCATTTTATGTTTTCTTCTTCCTTTAATTGTTCTTGGTTTTCTATGGTTTTTTGAATACCACTCTACTGATCTTCCAAGGTTGAAATGCTAATAAGCAAGAAATTTGAGAAATTATTTAAAATGAGAAATTGGAAACATATAAGAAGATGAGCGGAAATTGATAGACATCACACTTCCAAGAATGGAAGATAAGCCTAAGAGTTTAAACACACAAAGGGATAAAGGAACTTTGATAAAACTCAGGGATTCTTGAATCACTCAACAACTTAGGAGAATCACTCTCACTAAGATAGATGAGATAAAACTCGTTTATTATCTAAATAAAACTCAGCTTGCCTTTATTGATGAAAATGGTTCAACTTATATAGGAGCTTTAAGCATCAGAATTACAAAAGACACATAAATTTCAATTACAACCCACTTAAAACTATTAATTAATGATCCACTCAAGCTAATAATTATCCGCTACTTAATGGTTGATTGTAACTGAATTTAAGGCTACCAAAAGTCATCCACAAACTTTCAGCAAAGGTCCTCTTGATCTTCCAAAGGTTGGTCTTTAAGTTGGCATATATGGACCCTTATTTCAACTTTAAAATAAAGCAAAACTAAAGCCCATTAATTGGTTAAGCCAAAACACAATTTGGTCAGCCAATTTTACAAAGCATTGGGCCCTTATTAAATCAAAGAAACTGCATCAACATGGCGCATTAGTCATCCCCCATTTGACCCATATGCAATTCACATCATACCCTCCTTCTTCGAGAAGATTTGTCCCGAATCTTAAGATACTAGTTTTAATGCAAGTTTATTATGATCTTGTGAAGGACTTTTATTTTATTCACAAGTTGAAACTAATTCTCTTCCTCCAGGATCAAATTCAACTTGATATTTGTTACTTTCCAATGGTTGCAATCCGTCGATAACATTTCTTGGCAACACTACCCCACATTGATATGTAACAATAAATAATCCCATGCATTGTGTTTGACGAATTTGCTTCTTATCGACGAACCAAATGCATAATATAGTTTATGAACAAGCTTCATTTTCAAAAATGGAATTTGGTGTGATTCATTCACATGCTTAAGCTTTTGTTCCTGTAAAACGACATCACAAACTGTAGAAGAAAAAACATTGACAAATAAATTTTCACTAGTTCCATTTCTTTTTCTTTATTTTACCTTCCTTCTGCAGTTTATATTATTGCTTTTTCTATTCTTTCTTTTTCTGTTTTCTCCTTCAGCCTATGTTGATTCTTACTAACTTGTCTTGGTGTCATAAATTTCTACTTCTTTTAATGTCCCTCATGTCTCAAATAAAGGAAACATTCATCAAGATGGAGTGTTTTAAAACGAAGCCATGCCCATCGCAAAAGAAGATGACAAGAGTCCGTGCGAGCAATATCACATAATACTTCTTTCACACATTGTCATGTACTGAATTTGATCCATGCTTGATTCAGATGAAAGGTTGTTGGTAACTAGAGTTTCTCCACCAATCATTGGCTCACAACATTGTTTTCGCTTCCGTAATCGAATGCAACTAAACATGGGTGGCTTTCGGTTTAACAGTTTGTATAATAAACTTCCATTCCTATACCAAATCTAGATAGCCAGGCTCTGAATACCAAATGATGTGAATCCAAAGGGTGCGATTCGTTTTACTAATCTATCAAGGTTGGAATGCTAATAAGCAAGAAATTTGAGAAATTATTTAAAACGAGAAAATGGAAACATATCAGAAGATGGAGTGGAAATTGATAGACATCACACTTCCAAGAATGGAAGATAAGCCTAAGAGTTTAAATACACAAAGGGATAAAGGACCTTTGATAAAACTCAGGGAGTCTTGAATCACTCAAGAACTTAGGAGAATCACTCTCACTAAGATAGATGAGATAAAAAGTTGTTTATTTTCTGAATAAAACTCAGCTTGCCTTTATTGATGAAAATGGTTTAACTTGTATAAAAGCTTTCACAATCAGAATTACAAATGACACATAAATTTCAATTACAACCCATTTAAAGCTATTAATTAATGATCCACTCAAGCAAATAATGATCCGCTACTTAATGGTCGATGGTATCTAAATTTAAGCCTACCAAAAGTCATCCACAAACTTTCAGCAAAGGTCCTCTTGATCTTCCAAAAGTTGGTTCTTAAGTTGGCATATGGACCCTTATTTCAACTTGAACATGAAGCAAAACTAAAGCCCATTAATTGGTTAAGCCAAAACACAATTTGGTCAGCCAATTTTACAAAGCATTGGGCCCTTGTTTAAATAAAAGAAACGTTATCAACACGACGCATTAGTCATCCTCCATTTGACCCATATGCAATTATATCATACCCTCCTTCTTCGAGAAGATTTGTCCTGAATCTTAATACACCAGTTTTAATGCAATTTTATTATGATCTTGTGAAGGAGTTTTATTTTTTCACAAGTGGAAACTAATTCTCTTCCTCCAGGATCAAATTCAACTTGATATTTTTTACTTTCCAATGGTTGCAATACGTCGCTAACATTTCTTGACAACAGTACCCCACCTTGATATGTAACAATAAATAATTCTAGGCATTGTGTTTGACGAATTTGCTTCTTATTGACGGACCAAATGCATAATAAGGCACTATGAACAAGCTTCCTTTTCAAACATGGAATTGGTGTGTTTCATTCATATGCTTACCTTCTGTTCCTATAAAATGACATCACAAACTGTAGAAGAAAAAACATTGACGAATAAACTTTCTCTAGTTCCATATCTTTTTCTATATTTGTCCCTTCCTTTTGCAGTTTATATTACTTCTTGTTTCTATTCTTTCTGCTTTCTCCTTCAGCCAACGTTGATCCTTACTGACTTGTCTTGCTCTCATAAATTTCTACTCCTTTTAATGTCCCTCATGCCTCAAATAAAGGGAACGTTCATCAAGATGGAGTGTTTTAAAACGAAGTCATGCCCATCCTAAAAGAAGTTGACAACAGTCCATGGGAGCAATATTACATAATACTTCTTTCACACACTGCCATGTACTGAATTTGATCCATGGTTGATTCAGATGAAAGGTTGTTGGTAACTAAAGTTTCTCCACCAATCTTTGGCTCACAACATTGTTTTCGCTATCGTAATCGAATGCAACTAAACATGGGTGGCCTTCGGTTAAACACCTGGTATAATAAACTTCCATTCCTATACTAAATCTACATAGTGATGAAGGATTGACCCCAACCAAGGATGGAGGCACATGCTTAAGAAGACTAAGCATGTTTAGAAAGGAAGTTCACTAATCTTTCATCCCTTTCATTTGTGTTTGTTATTTTTGATTCCCTTAGTTGACTTAGTTGAATCAACTTTAGTTGACTTGTTGACCTTTGACTAGGTTTGACTTGTTGACTATAGTTGACTTGACTTAAGCCAACATGCTAATCTATGTTTATTTGCTTTGTAGGTTAACTAGGAGTAAGGCTTATATAACTAGGAGTAAGGCTTATATAATAAACACCTTGTATAATAAACTTCCATTCCTATACCAAATCTAGATAGCCAGGCTCTGAATACCAAATGATGTGAATCTAAAGGGTTCGATTCGTTTTACTGATCTATCAAGGTTGGAATGCTAATAAGCAAGAAATTTGAGAAATTATTTAAAACGAGAAAATGGAAACATATAAGAAGATGGAGCGGAAATTGATAGACATCACACTTCCAAGAATGGAAGATAAGCCTAAGAGTTTAAACACACAAAGGGATAAAGGACCCTTGATAAAACTCAAGGATTGTTGAATCACTCAAGAACTTAGGAGAATCACTCTTAGTAAGATAGATGAGATAAAACTCGTTTATTTTCTGAATAAAACTCAGGTTGCCTTCATTGATGAAAATGGTTCAACTTATATAGGAGCTTTAAGCATTAGAATTACAAAAGACACATAAATTTCAATTACAACCCACTTAAAGCTATTAATTAATGATCCACTCAAGCTAATAATGATCCGCTACTTAATGGTTGATTGTAACTGAATTTAAGGCTACCAAATGTAAGGCCCACTTCTTTTATCTGCCCTTTTTATCTTAAAAGTTGCCCCAAACCTTTGGGCCTTAGGGCTGGCCCAAAAGGGGAAAACAGACCCTATGTCTGCCCTAACCACCCTTTCCCCTCACTTTGCTGAAACAGATCTCCTACCCCTTTGTGTAGCCGCAATCATCTCCGCTAGGGTTCAGTCTTTGGTCTCCGCCGCGCTTGTTCGAGCCAGTTCCGTTCCGCGTAAGTTGTCCCCACCCCATACCTCTTTTGTTTAGCACTGTTGTTTCGTATTCCAACTGGGATCGTACTAGGTAGCTTCGTTTCATAATATTCATTTGTTTCCAGCTCGCTAAACTACACTAGGAGCTGTTGTAATCTCTGTTCGTGCCCAATGACCCAGCTGTTAGCCCTTTTTCCAGGTAAGGGGAGCTAGGGTTTCGAGTTTTTATGTCATGCTTGGCTTGTGTTTGAGTCTGTTTACTGTTGTATGGATTGTACGCTATTGTGAACGTGTGGGGTACCTTGTGTGGGTGTTTGGATGCAAAAACATGCTCACTGCAGGTGAGATCAAGGGCGGGAGCTGATAATCTCGCCCAGGCAAGTCAAACTCGCCCACTCTCTTTTGCGCGAGCCGTCGCCCAAGTGGATGGTCTGGGTTTTGAGCGAGAGATTGCCTCGCTCAGGCGAGATGAGCTCGCCTAAGCCAGCTGATGTGTGTGTTCCCACCAGGTTTATCGAGCTCTCGCCTAGGCGAAGGGGAGCTCGCCTGGGCGAGATTTCTTCTTGCCTGAGCGACGAGCTTGGGCAAGGGTACGTGCTGGTTGGATGGTTACTTCATTGCTTTGTTATGTTTTGCATGTAATGGATGGGGCTATGGTATAATATCATGTGGGGTGTAACAATGTGTATGAACTATGAATGTGTAACAATGTGTATGAACTATGAATGACATTCTTGAATAGACCCTTGGCATGAAATGAGCATGAAATGGTTGGTTGCGAAAGTGGCATGATTATGAGATGTATTTGGATTCTAATTCATGCGTGGAGCATGAGGTGCTTATATTGGCATGATCAAGAACTATGAAAAAGGGAAGGTTGGTTGCGAGAGTTGAAATATCTGTATGTATGCGCAGTGATTATTAATTGGTTGCTTGTTCATGTTTAGTATTGGTCAATGCATAATTCCTTGGAACCTCTAGGTGAGATTCTAGGGTCGTGCTTCAGTGGTCAGGATGTAATTCCATGACCCTTGTTAGTGGGTGTCCATGGTGGTGCCCCATCTGTATAACTAGGTAAGGATTCAAGGTAAGGTTGCATCCTGACACTCTAAGGAGTCAGTTAGTCTCACCTAGAACGGACTGACTCCTATGGTGAGAGTAGTAGGAGGCCTAAAATTCATTAAGGCCTAACCTTGTGGTGAGGGAAAATTGATCCATCGTAACACTTGTGACACATAGCTCGGGGGTGAGCAGAGGTATCCACCACAAGTGCGGGCATCCGCTGAATCCGACCAAGTTATACCTATCGGGATGAGTCGAGTCGAGTCGTAGTTTATTGATTGAAAAGTCATAACATGCTTGGTTGTTGTATGGATATTGAATGGTGAAAGTATATTTGACTGTATGATGAAATATTGTTGGCTCAAGCTTACCCCGTTTGTCGTATGGTTGTCTTGTATGTGGTTCTTCTTGCGATGATCATCAATTTGATTGATGGGAGCAGATGGGCAAGGTTCCCGCAGTCAGCAAGGAAATGGCGACCCCGCTGCATAGTCTTTGAGACTGGACTTCACGTTTCTTTGGCTTTGTTAGGGCTAGGGCCCATGTATTGTTTGACTCTTTAATACTTAATTTCCTCCTGTTAGACTTTTATCTTGTTCCTCTGGCATCGTGGTGTGCCTAGAATTGTAGGGGTTGTGTATGAGGCCCCAGGACTGCACTATTGATTTATCCGCATGTGACCTTTCTCTTAATTTTGATTAATAATTAAATGGGACATTACATTTATGGTATCAGAGCGGTCATTCCTTAGGTCTGTGGACTTGGGTTGTCCGCTTAGCTTTCTCGGTGTGTCTCTGATAGTATTCGAGCCTAACCAAGTGATTTTCTATGTGCTAGTGAACTATGGTACCTCCTCGTAGGACTCTGCAATCATCCCAGGGCGACGTACCCGATATCGCTAGGGTGATAGAGGCGATGGTGGCTGCCATGACGCAGCAGAGCACAACCATGATGTAGCAGCACGAGGCATCGATGCAGCGACAGGCAGCGTCGCTCGAGCAGCAACAGTTGGTGATGCAGCAGATGGAAGCTGCAAGGGTGGCTGCAGAGGATGCTCATCGACAGCATATGGAGGCCCTTCGCCAGCTAGAGGGGAAAAGGGCGGTTGCCCCTGTGTTTGGCCCCGAGCCACGACCGCTAGTCAGAGAGTGGAGTCTGGAAGACTTCCTGAAACACCATCTTGTGAAGTTCAACGGGAAGACTAGCCTAGATGCAGCCGATCAGTGGCTGAAGGACCTGGAGAGGATCTTCGATGCGAAGATGTGCCTGGCGGATAACCGGAGAGGCTGAACATTGGTGGATTAGCATGAAGTCCATCATGGAGGAGCGAGGCGAGCCAGTGACTTGGGAGGCCTTCAGTGGGATATTTCTCTCCGAGTACTTTCCAGATAATGTCAGATATGCTAAGGAAGTGAAGTTCCTCCAGCTCATTCAGGGGGGAAGTCCGTGACGGAATATGCTGAGAGGTTCAAACACCTCAGCCGCTTCTATACACTGACGCTTGACGAGGAGTGGAGATGCCGGAAGTTTGAGAACGACCTCGGGGGAGATATTCGCTTGATGGTGGCATCCTTGTCTATCATGGATTTTGCTGCTCTGGTAGAGAAGGCCAGAGTAATTGAGAAGATGAAGAATGAGGTAGAGGGCCAGAGGTCTCAGCACCTCAGAGGAGTGGTGGACCATCTGGGTCCAAGCCCAGACATGACGAGCGGAGGAGACCGTATGACAGACCCCCTCATCAACCTTAGAGGTCTAGGGGTCTTCCTCCCCAGCAGGGTCGAGTGTAGTGCTACATATGTGGGGGCCCTCATCCGAGGAGTGCCTGCCCGCGTATGGAGGGTTATCGCCGGTGTAACAACTGTGGCAAGGAAGGCCACTTTGGGAAGGATTGTCCCAACCTTGCCAGGACAACAACACGCCCTCCAGTTTAGACTCCCCATCAGCATCAGAGGAGGGACAGGGGCAACAGGCCTCAAGCGACAGGCAGGGTATATGCCATGACCGGGGCAGAGGCTGCAGGCTCAGGTAATCTTGTTATGGGTCGATGCATGATAGCAGGTGAATCTTTGTGTGTACTGTTTGATTCTGGAGCGACACACTCTTTTGCGTCATTTGCTTGTGTGGAGCCTTTGGGTCTACCGGTGCGCGAGCTGCAGTGTGAACTTGCAGTATCTACCCCGGCATCGGGTCTGGTCAGGACGTCGTCCTTGTGTGCTAGACTTCCAGTAGAGGTAGAGGGACGCAGGTACAGGGTAAATCTAATTTGTCTGCCTCTACAGGAGTTGGAGGTGATCTTAGGAATGGATTGGCTCTCTGCCAATCGCATTCTGATAGATTGTCGAGAGAAGAAGCTGCTTTTTCCCAGCGCAGAGGAGCCTGAGTTGGTGTCTTCTTAGGGTGTTATGAAGGAACTACATGATCTTCACACATCTGGAGGTGGAGAGAGGAGAGGCGACGTCAGTGATACCGGTTGTGCAAGATTTTGGAGATGTATTCCCGGAGGAGGTTCTAGGATTGCCTCCCAGTACAGAAGTGGAGTTCTCTATAGATCTAGTACCAGGGACAGGCTCGGTGTCGATGGGCCCGTATCGTATGGCTCCGGTAGAGTTGGTAGAACTCAAGAAACAAATAGAAGAGCTGATAGAGAAACAGTTCATCCGACCCAGCACTTCGCCTTGGGGAGCACCAGTATTGTTGGTAAAGAAGAAGGATGGGAGTTCGCGTTTGTGTGTGGACTACAGGCAACTGAACAAGATGACTATCAAGAACAAGTATCCGCTCCCGAGGATTGATGACTTGATGGATCAGTTGCATGGGTCATCAGTATTCTCGAAGATAGATCTACGATCGGGTTATCACCAGATCTTTGTAAAGGCCGATGATGTACAGAAGACGACATTCATATCCAGGTATGACCACTACGAGTATGTGGTTATGCCTTTTGGCATGACCAACGCCCCGGCGGTGTTCATGGACTACATGAACAAGATCTTCCGACCTTTCCTAGATAATTTCGTCGTAGTCTTCATAGACGACATCCTTATCTATTGCAGGACTCAGGAAGAGCATGCAGAACACCTGAGGTTGGTGCTTGGTGTTTTGAGAGAGAAGCAGCTGTATGGCAAGTTGTCCAAGTGTGAGTTCTGGATGGATGAGGTTCAGTGTTTGGGGCATGTGATATCCACCCAAGGGATTGCAGTGGACCCAGTAAATGTCGAGGCAGTGGTAAAGTGGGAAAGTCCTAAGTCGGCCACAAAGATCAGGAGCTTTGTGGGGTTAGCGGGCTACTATAGGAGGTTCATAGAGGGATTCTCCAAGATAGTGGCACCTCTGACCTTGCTTACCCGGAACGACCAACCTTTCGCTTGGACGGACAAGTGTGAGGAGAGCTTCCAAGAGCTAAAAAGGAGATTGACGAGTGCTCCTATATTGGTAATTCTAGATGTGGGGAAACCGTTCGAGGTTTACTGCGACGCATCTCATCTCGGGCTTGGTTATGTCTTGATGCAAGAAAAGAAGGCAGCGGCGTATGTGATGAGTCATTATTTTCTTTCATTCCACTAGCCTTTGTGTACCCATTAGACAATTGATTAGTGCTTAACTGTTCATCATTAGAGTGTTTTTCAACTGTTCGGCTTTATTGGGCCATTGTTCCGAATTTAGACTAATTTCACATTATTTGGCCTAATTTTTGTTTTTGATTATTTTTAGGTATTTGGGTGAAGCAATTTTGGAGCTTGTACATTAATATTTAGTTGAAGAGACTTTCCACATCATTGCCACATCATTTCTATGTCATTTCCACGTCAGCAAAGTCAATGGGTCATCATTTGAGGCCCAGAGTGGCATTTTTGTAAATTTGAGTGGCAGAGTGGCAATTTTGTAAATAAGAGTGGCAAAGTGGCAGTTTTGTAAATAAGAGTGGCAAAGGTGATATGACCACGAAATTAGGTCTGCATGGGGGAGACCAGCCGCTCCTTCTTCTTCCACACTCTCTCAAACCTCCATTTTTGTTGTTTTTAAGCTTTGGAAGGTGACCTATGGTGGCACAAGCGAATTTTTCACGTTTTCCATTGGTTTTTCACGTTTTATGAGCCTTGGACAGCACATGGATGTTGTATTAACGTTTTCTACCGTTTAGGTAACATTTATACTAAAGTATCCTCATTTTTTGTTGCTGTTATCGTTGTTGCCCCTTTCTTTCCTTGCTCATTTTCGATTCCTGGACCAATTTAGGTTTTTTGCATCAATTTGCACTCATTTGGATGGTTGAATCAAAATTTATGTTTAAGCCTTATTCGGATTCCATGAGGAACTAAATTTGCATGTTAATTCTTTGCAGAGAATGGATTGAAACCTTGAGATTAGTGTTTTGTTCGGTGGAGTTATGTTAATCTCTCAATTTTGAATTTGCGTTGGGTTTAAATGAAGAAACCGTTCTGTTTTTGCTTAATTTGCAGAGTGGAATCATTATGTGTTCATGCTTAGTGAATTGTAGCAGATTCATGGTTGTGTGCTTTGCTTAATTGCACTTGAGTTCGAGTTCATTTGCGCTTAGTAATTAATTTGGGTCTCATTAGGTTAATATAACAATTTTGAGTTGTAATCCGTGATTGGTAGATGTTCATTTGAAGCAAAGAATCAACACTATTTTTACATTAATTTTACACGTCTGCATTGAAGTTTTCAATTGTGTGTTGCATCCATAAATCTGCCAAACCTGCCCCCCCCCCTTGTGTTATTGTTGTGTTCATCTGGAAATTTTGCTTTGAATGAAAATATTGGTCGTTGGGAGACGACTTGGTTCACTTTCATATACTGCATATAATATGTTTTAATTTGGTGGGGTACGGCCTCTATCAAATTTGGCGCCGTTGCCGGGGACCAATGTTTCATTCAAAGTAAAATTTTCAGTGTGTTTGTGTTCTGTGTTTTGGTGTGTGTGTAGTTCAAGTGTGGTTGAGTTGGTATATGTTCATTGTGATGTTAATGTTGTGTTAAGTTCAGTGGCTGTTTCCATTCCTATGTGTTTCTGTGTAGTGTAGTGAATAGTGTCGCGGTGCGCATGAATAGTGTCATTTGTAGTAGTGAATAGTGTATGAATAGTGTCCGAATCTGGCATTTAACTTCTGGATTTTTGTTCTGGTAGCTGCGGTGCTTGTTTTGACTTGAAATTTTTTCCCCCACTTCTAAGACATTGAACTTGATAGGAAAAATAGCTGGAGCAGTTGGTATGGTTTGAGTTAAGAGATTCAAAAAATTTTGGACTGATTTTTAGTGAAACTTCAAAGGACCATAACTTTTGCTCTGGGTATCAGAATCACTATTATTTTATATACATTTTGGGTGAAATTTGATTTCCCACCTTGTTAGAACCCGCTCCGCCGGTTTGCAAACTTAGATTCTCCAGAAAATGCCATTTTCTACATTTCAACAATGTTTTTTGTGATTTTTCTTCATTTTTTCCACTTTTGAAAAATTGTCAAAAATACCTGTGCTGTGAGTTTTGATCTGATTTTTTGTGTGCTTCTGTTTGACCACTTAAAGGAATAGCCTACCAAATTTCAAGTCATTTGGAGTTCGTTTGAGTATACTTGTAGTTATACCCTATGTTATGCCAATATCACTACAATTAATGCTTTTTGGTGCATGACTAGGGGAAACCAAAGTGAATTACAACCATTTGACCCTGAGATTGATAGGACATTCCATAGAGGAAGTAGGCATCTTAGGAATCCGTCTTTGCATGCTCAATATTCAGTGACTTTTCCTGACTCCTCTGATTCTCATCATACTCGTGACACTTCTCATTCCTTGTATTCTGAGCATACTGTTTATTCTGAGCATTTTGATTTTCATATTGATAACATGGCTCAACCTCCTCCACCTCATGAGAGAACCATGAGTGAGCTCACTGCACCAGAGTTCACTTATGATAGTTTATGCATTCAATACCCTGAGGAGGAGGTTCCATATATGCTGAAAACTGGTTTAATACACTTGTTGCCAAAGTTTCATGGTCTTACAGGTGAGGACCCGTGCAAACACTTGAAGCAGTTTCATGTCGTCTGTTCCACCATGAAGCCTGCAGATGTACAGGAGGACCATGTATACTTGAAGGTTTTCCCTCATTCTTTGGAGGGTAATGCGAAAGACTGGTTGTACTACCTAGCACCCAGGTCCATCACAAGCTGGGATGACCTGAAGAGATTGTTCCTTGCCAAGTTCTTCCCTGCTTCAAGGACAACAGCCATAAGGAAGGAGATTTCTGGCATCAAGCAGCAATCTAGGGAGACCCTTTATGAGTACTGGGAGAGGTTCAAGAATCTCTATTCAAGCTGCCCACACCATCAGATCTCTGAACACCTCCTCCTGCAGTATTTTTATGAAGGCTTGCACCACATGGATCGAAATATGATTGATGCCGCAAGTGGTGGTGCCCTTGGTAACATAACCCCAGCTGCAGCCAGACAACTAATAGAGAACATGGCTTCAAATTCTCAACAATTTGGCACAAGGAGTGATGCCATAGTTGTTAGAGGTGTTCATGATGTAGGAGCAGTCGAGTACACGAAGAAGTTGGAGAGTAAGATTGATACCGTTTGGCCTATGCAATGCCCCTAGCACATTCCAGCGGTGCATGCTAAGCATTTTTAGTGATTTTCTTGAAAAATTCATTGAGGTGTTTATGGACGACTTTACTGTGTATGGGTCCTCATTTGATGCATGTTTGGATAGTTTGGACAGAGTTTTAAACAGGTGCATCTAATCTAAATTAGAAATGTCATTTCATGGTAGAACAAGGCATAGTATTGGGGCACATAATTTCAAAAAAGGGCATTGAAGTTGACCCTGCCAAGATCTCAATTGTTTTACAATTGCCTTACCCCTCTTCTGTGCGAGAGGTTCGTTCTTTTCTTGTCCATGCATGGTTTTACAAGCGCTTCATTCAAGACTTCAGTAAGAAGGCCCTCCCATTGTCCAACCTACTACAAAAGGATGTTGACTTCATCTTTAATTAAGGATGCAAAGAGCCTTATGATTGCCTCAAGAAGGCCCTAACCACAACTCCAATCATTCAGGCGCCCGACTGGACAGCCCCATTTGAGCTTATGTGTGATGCATCCAACTATGCATTAGGGGTTGTCCTAGCTCAAAGGATTGATAAGCAGCCGAGGGTAATCTATTACGCCTCTAAGACATTAGATGCTGCCCAATCAAATTACACCACAACAGAAAAAGAGCTCCTTACGGTAGTTTTTGCACTTGAAAAGTTTCGATCTTATCTGCTTGGTTCTCCTGTTGTTGTGTTTACTGACCATGCAGCTCTTAAGTACCTGTTGAAGAAGGCAGAATCAAAACCTCGGCTGATAAGATGGATGCTCTGGCTCCAAGAATTCGATTTGGAGATCCGTGATAAGAGCGGAGCATAAAACCTGGTTGCAGACCACCTAAGCAGGATTGAGAGGTCTACTGATGATGCTTCACCGATCCGGGATGACTTTCCCGATGAAAGTTTGTTGACACTCTCTACTTCTTCCTCACCTTGGTTTGCTAACATTGTTAATTATCTTGCTGCTTCTGTTTTTCCTCCCTTAGCATCCAGAGCTCAATGTGATAAACTCAAGAGCGATGCTAGGTATTACATTTGGGATGACCCCTATCTGTGGAAAATGTGCAGTGATCAGGTTACCAGGAGATGCATTCTGGACCATGAGATTGACTCGGTCCTCAAATTTTGTCATTCATTTGCACCTGGTGGTCACCTTTGCACACAAAGGACAACTCATAAGGTGCTAGATTGCGGATTTTATTGGCCCACCATCTTCAAAGATGCATGGAGGATTTGTAGCACATGTGAGGAATGCCAATGAGCAGGAGGAGCCATTTCTTGGAGACAATAGATGCCTCAACAACCCATGCTATTTTGTGAGGTGTTTGATGTCTGGGGTATAGATTTCATGGGCCCTTTCCCTGTCTCTTTCGGTTTCACTTACATCTTGCTTGTTGTTGATTATGTTTCAAAATGGGTGGAAGCCAAAGCCACTAGAACTAATGATGCTCGAGTTGTTGTGGACTTTGTTGGTTTGGAGTTCCTCGAGCTATTGTTAGTGACCAGGGCACCCATTTTTGCAATAGATCCATGGGGGTTTTGCTTCAAAAGTATGGGGTCGTGCACAAACTTTCTACACCATATCACCCCCAAACTAATGGGCAAGCCGAGATCTCAAACAGAGAAATCAAGAGGATCTTGGAGAAGATTGTGCAGCTCAACAGGAAGGATTGGAGCAATAGACTTGAGGACGCTCTATGGGCTCACAGGACTGCTTACAAGGCACCTATAGGGATGTCTCCTTATCGGGTTGTCTTTGGTAAGCCATGCCACCTTCCAGTGGAGATAGAGCATCGAGCATACTGGGCTGTCAAGTCATGCAACTTCTCTCTTGATCAAGCTGGGGAGGAAAGGAAGCTGCAGTTGAACGAGTTAGATGAGATCCGTCTGGAGGCATATCAGAACTCTATGTTCTACAAGGAGAAGACCAAGAAATTCCATGATAGCTCCATAGCTAGAAAGGAGTTTGTTGTTGGTCAGCAAGTTTTTACTGTATAACTCCAGACTTGGACTCATGGGGGGTAAGTTGCGATCAAAGTGGATTGGTCCTTTTGTTGTTGCTAATGTTTATCCTTATGGTGCAGTTGAAATCAAAAGCTAGCCCACCGATAAGAGCTTCAAAGTGAATGGGCATCGTCTGAAGCCATTCCTCAGCAATCCTGCCTTGGTGGATACTGTTGTGGAGGAAACTTCCCTGCTTGACCCCACTGTTGTCTCACCATGATTCAGGGATTTTTCTTTCCCCTCTTCTTTACTTTTATTGCACTTGTCCAGGTCTGTCTGTTGTTGTTTCCGTTTGTTTGTTTCAATTTTGTTAATTTGTGTTAGTTAGTGTTATGTTTTTGCTTTCTGTTTGGAACACTCACTTCACTCTTGGAGTGATGAAGGATTATCTTTCTCTTTTAAGATTATTGAATATGGTGTGAGTTGATTAAGAAAGCTAAGTGAAATCCCCACTGGACATTAAGATAGCAAGCTATCTAGATGTGAAGGTTCCTTTCACAGACCTCATGAGAAGAAGATGATGGATTGATTCAAAACAAAAAGGAAATGGAAGGCACATAAACCATAGAAAACCAAGAACAATTAAAGGAAGAAGAAAACATAAAATGGAAAGGAAAGAAATGGTAAAAATGTGAGAAGCACACCACTACAAGGCTAGGCTAAAAGCCATGGCAACCTTGAAGATGAGTGGATGTGTGCCGCCACTTGCTATGCAAGATAAGGCTTAAAAGTATTCACTCCCTAGGGAGGAAACTCTCACAAATGGTTGAGACACAAGAGTGTTTTTACTTCAAAATGTTCAACCCTTTTACATGTCTAGGAGCACCCCTTATATCGAAGATTTTAGGGGCCTCTAAGCAAATAAAAGATACCTAAGGATGTCTCTACAAAAACCTAACCCTAGCTTTTAGAAACTAGGTTAAATAAGGTTACAAAAATGAGAGACAAAAGAGCCAACTATGGTGTGTGCAAGGCTAATTTCGTTCTAGCACAAAAGGAGACAAAGAATGTGTCTCATATGTCTCCAAAAAGTGGCCAAAGTGTGCTAAAAACAAAGGAGACCAAAGGTAAATAGGTACACTTGCTTCATGCCTTTTACTTTATGCTTTATGCCTTTGCTTTACTCTCTCCTCCACATCATTTATGCTCCCCAATCACCATGTGCCACCTAGCATTGTTTTCTTACTCCTAATTAACCTACAAAGCAAATAAACATAAATTAGCATGTTGGCTTAAGTCAAGTCAACTATAGTCAACAAGTCAAACCTAGTCAAAGGTCAACAAGTCAACTAAAGTTGATTCAACTAAACCAACTTAGGGAATCAAAAATAACAAACACAAATGAAAGGGATGAAGGATTAGTGAACTTCCTTTCTAAACATGCTTAGTCTTCTTAAGCATGTGCCTTCATCCTTGGTTGGGATCAATCCTTCATCATCCTCCTCTTCTTGGAGAGAATTTGACCACAAATTCTTTAAGCCTTTGTAGATGGAGCTTGACTTGATTTGGGGGAGGTTTTGCGCCTCTCTTTTATGAGCTCTTGTTCCATCTTTTCTAAGGGTACTACCCCTAGCTTTGGTTAGGCCATCCCTCTTTTCTAGACCACTTTTCTTCTCATGCTTGCGCATTGGGTCTTCCTTTTGAGCCTTGCAAGAGAAGAAAGAATGGTGATGTCCATCTTGCATTGAAAATCTTTTTTTAGAGGCAAGTAACACTTTGGAGGTAACTTGCTCTTTGTCTTTTTCATCTTTTCTCTTATCTTTCACTTTATTTCGGTCCTCATTTCCTTGATTGGGTGAGAGAGGTAGGAGTGTGAACTTCTTGCCTTGGAAGGACATAGGTGTTAGCATGGCCATCATAAAAGACTTTTCTATCAAATTGCCATGGCCTACCTAACAAAATATGAGTTTCTTCCATAGGCACAACATCACATAACACCTCATCTTTAAAATTTCCAATTGAAAAGTTAATGAGGACTTGTTGAGTTACTTTAATGTCTTCTTTCTTAAGCCATGATAGCTTGTAGGGCTTGGCATGAGGGATAGGTTTCAGGCCAAGCTTGTCCACAACCCTTGTGCTAGCCATATTTACACAACTTTCATTATCTATGAGGACGGTACATAGTTTGTCTTTGATATGGCACCTTGAATGAAAAAGGTTTTGTCTTTGAGAAGGGTCAAGTTCCTTGGAAACTTGTCTTAGTTGGTGCCTTATCATTAACAATCCAACTTCAAGGGGTTTAATCCTTTCACTTGAAGAAGAAGTGTGGGAAGAAGTACTTTTAGGGGAAGGGGGAGAAGAATGTTCACTCTCTACTTCGTTTTTAAGGTTTAAGGCCATGGTTCTTTTGGTGGGACAATTTGAAGCTATGTGCCCATATCCTAAACACTTAAAACATTTTATAGAACTTGTCCTTGTACCTTGAGAAGAATTAGGAGTTTCATTAGAAGGCCTAGACGAATTAGTCCTAGGAGGTGGGTCTTTGGAACTCTTGAGTGGTGATTGATCATGTTTTCTTTCTTTATCTTTCCAAGTACTAGAATAGTAGTCATTGTATGAACCACTCCTCTTGGCCTCTTTTTTCTTTTGCAATTGAGTTTCAACTTTGATGGCCAAATGTAAAACTTTGTCAAGAGAGGAGTACTCATATAACTCTACTAAATCTTGTATGTCCCTCCTTAACCCACTCACAAATCTAGCTACCTTTTCCTCTTCACTTTCAAATTGGAGTCCTACTTTTAGAAGCATGGACTCCATTAACTTGTAATATTGATCTACACACATGGACCCTTGTTGAAGCCTTTGGAGCTTCAAAAGAGTCTCCCTCCTATAATAGGAAGGAACAAATCTAGCGCGCATCAAATTTTTAAGGTCCCTCTAAGAAGTCGCGAGTGACTCTTGGTTAATATTGTCCATACATAATTGATGCCACCAAGTCATGGCATAATGCTCAAACACTAAGACTACCAAATCTACTTGCTTTTGATCACTAACTACATGAATGGTAAAAAGTTGGTCCACTTTTTGTTCCCACTCAATGTAAATGTTTGGGTCATTTTCTCCTTTGAACTTAGGAATCTTTGGAGTTTGCTTCTCTTGTGATGGGTTGCACCTAGAATGCCCTCTTTTCCTAGCCTCTCTTTCTTGCTCTTTAGCTTCAAGCCTTTGAATGTGCTCTTGGATTCTTAGGTCACTTTGCTCCTTTTCTTTTCTCAATTGTTCAAAGGCCTCCTTTCTAGACAACTCCAAATCCCGAAGCAATCTCATCAATGTATGGTTTTTGTTTGGAGTAGGTGCATTTGATGAACTTGCCATGATTCCTACAACAAAAACACTCAAATCCGAGACAAAATAAATGGATTAGAGGTTAGACAACATGAAAACCGAGACCAAATCCAACCCAAAATGTAACCCAAGTGTTTAGATCACTCTCCCAAAGTAACAAGGCAAGGCTAGCACTCAAAATCCACCAAAGGAGTGAAGCAAACACTTTTGAAAAACTTGTTCAAAACCTTTCAAATGCAATACAAGTGATTTGGCCACAACATCCCAAGAGTTTCAAGAAAAGAAAACTACTAAGACAAAACAAAGAACACCTAGTGACAAGCAAGAAAAGCACAAAAACAAGGAAAGCTAAACTTTAAAGAAGAAAAGTTTGAGACAAAACTTTTAACAAGACTAAAACAAGAAAAGCACATTTTAAAGACTCTATGGAAAGCACTTGACAAACATCTTCAAGTCTTAAATCATGCATACACCAAGAAAGATCATAACCAAGTTAAAACATGGAACTAATTAGCCAATATCACCCAATTCTCAAGTATGAAAACTAGTAGCATAACACCTAGTGAAAAGCACACTTTTAGTTCACCAAGGAGCAAGGTTGCTCTCGGTTTTTAGGCAAAAATTGGTGCAAAATTTTCTTCTTTCACAACTAGTTTCATAAAATGGTGAGAAAGAGTTTTAGGTGGCTTGGACACTTAGTTCCTCAAGTTTTAGGCCAAAATCAATTTCATGGAGCTTACATCAAGCACGACATAAAGTGAAAGCAATATTCAAATACTTGGAAAAACAAGAATAAGAAAACTTCAAGTTAACACATGACATATGACTCAAGAAAAAGTTAGGCACATTTAAACACTCAACATGACATACATAAAGACACAAACATGTAGCTATCATGCATTTAAACTCATGGATTTCAGGCTCAAAGACTAAGCATCCAAAGACATGTTATCCAACCACATTTAGGAGCTTAAAGAGGTGCAAAAATCGTAGCCAAACTGCCACAACAAAACCTAAAAACGCTGATTCACGTATTCTTCGCAGATCTGACCTTTGCTCACTAATTTTATCATAACTTTCGCCATAGAACTCCAAATGCGTTGGTTCTTTTTTAAAATTGTAACAGTTTCTGGCAGCATTTTTTTTGTGTGCAATGGAAGTGGATAGCTACACAAGACAAGGTTAGAACATGAAAACACCATATTCAAGGACAACCAAAGCTCTAGATACCAAATGATGAAAGATTATCTTGTTCCTTTTTAAGATAATTGAATATGGTGTGAGTTGATTAAGAAAGCTAAGTGAAGTCCCTACTGGACATTAAGATAGCAAGCTATCTAGATGTGAAGGTTCCTTTCACAAAGCTCAAGAGAAGAAGATGATGGATTGATTCAAAAAAAAAGGAAATGGAAAGCAAATAAACCATAGAAAACCAAGAACAATTAAAGGAAGAAGAAAATATAAAATGGAAAGGAAAGAAATGGTGAAAATGTGAGAAGCAAGCCACTACAAGGCTAGGCTAGAAGCCATGGCAACCTTGAAGATGAGTGAATGTCTGCTGCCACTTGCTATGCAAGATAAGGCTTAAAAGTATTCACTCCCAAGGGAGGAAACTCTCAAAAATGGTTGAGACACAAGATTGTTTTTACTTCAAAATGTTCAACCCTTTTTCATGTCTAGGAGCACCCCTTATATAGAAGAGTTTAGGGGCCTCTAAGCAAATAAAAGATACCTAAGGATGTCTCTACAAAAACCTAACCCTAGCTTCTAGAAACTAGGTCAAATAAGGTTACAAAAATGAGAGACAAAAGAGCTAACTATGGTGTGTGCAAGGCTAATTTCGTTCTAGCACAAAAGGAGACAAAGGAGACCAAAGGTACATAGGTACACTTGCTTTATGGCTTTTTCTTTATGCTTTATGCCTTTGCTTTACTCTCTCTTCCATATCATTTATGCTCCCCAATCACCATGCGCCACCTAGCCTTGCTTTCTTCCTCCTAATTAACCTACAAAGCAAATAAACATAGATTAGCATGTTGGCTTAAGTCAAGTCAACTATAGTCAACAAGTCAAACCTAGTCAAAGGTCAACAAGTCAACTAAAGTTGATTCAACTAAGTCAAATTAGGGAATCAAAAATAACAAACACAAATGAAAGGGATGAAGGATTAGTGAACTTCCTTTCTAAACATGCTTAGTCTTCTTAAGCATGTGCCTTCATCCTTGGTTGGGATCAATCCTTCATCATCCTCCTCTTCTTGGAGAGAATTTGACCACAAATTCTTTAAGCCTTTGTAGATGGAGCTTGACTTGATTTGGGGGAGGTTTTGCACCTCTCTTTTATGAGCTCTTGTTCCATCTTTTCTAAGGGTACTACCCCTAGCTTTGGTTAGGCCATCCCTCTTTTCTAGACCACTTTTCTTCTCATGCTTGCGCATTGGGTCTTCCTTTTGAGCCTTGCAAGAGAAGAAAGAATGGTGATGTCCATCTTGCATTGAAAATCTTTTTTTAGAGGCAAGTAACACTTTGGAGGTAACTTGCTCTTTGTCTTTTTCATCTTTTCTCTTATCTTTCACTTTATTTCGGTCCTCATTTCCTTGATTGGGTGAGAGAGGTAGGAGTGTGAACTTCTTGCCTTGGAAGGACATAGGTGTTAGCATGGCCATCATAAAAGACTTTTCTATCAAATTGCCATGGCCTACCTAACAAAATATGAGTTTCTTCCATAGGCACAACATCACATAACACCTCATCTTTAAAATTTCCAATTGAAAAGTTAATGAGGACTTGTTGAGTTACTTTAATGTCTTCTTTCTTAAGCCATGATAGCTTGTAGGGCTTGGCATGAGGGATAGGTTTCAGGCCAAGCTTGTCCACAACCCTTGTGCTAGCCATATTTACACAACTTTCATTATCTATGAGGACGGTACATAGTTTGTCTTTGATATGGCACCTTGAATGAAAAAGGTTTTGTCTTTGAGAAGGGTCAAGTTCCTTGGAAACTTGTCTTAGTTGGTGCCTTATCATTAACAATCCAACTTCAAGGGGTTTAATCCTTTCACTTGAAGAAGAAGTGTGGGAAGAAGTACTTTTAGGGGAAGGGGGAGAAGAATGTTCACTCTCTACTTCGTTTTTAAGGTTTAAGGCCATGGTTCTTTTGGTGGGACAATTTGAAGCTATGTGCCCATATCCTAAACACTTAAAACATTTTATAGAACTTGTCCTTGTACCTTGAGAAGAATTAGGAGTTTCATTAGAAGGCCTAGACGAATTAGTCTTAAGAGGTGGGTCTTTGGAACTCTTGAGTGGTGATTTATCATGTTTTCTTTCTTTATCTTTCCAAGTACTAGAATAGTAGTCATTGTATGAACCACTCCTCTTGGCCTCTTTTTTCTTTTGCAATTGAGTTTCAACTTTGATGGCCAAATGTAAAACTTTGTCAAGAGAGGAGTACTCATATAACTCTACTAAATCTTGTATGTCCCTCCTTAACCCACTCACAAATCTAGCTACCTTTTCCTCTTCACTTTCAAATTGGAGTCCTACTTTTAGAAGCATGGACTCCATTAACTTGTAATATTGATCTACACACATGGACCCTTGTTGAAGCCTTTGGAGCTTCAAAAGAGTCTCCCTCCTATAATAGGAAGGAACAAATCTAGCGCGCATCAAATTTTTAAGGTCCCTCTAAGAAGTCGCGAGTGACTCTTGGTTAATATTGTCCATACATAATTGATGCCACCAAGTCATGGCATAATGCTCAAACACTAAGACTACCAAATCTACTTGCTTTTGATCACTAACTACATGAATGGTAAAAAGTTGGTCCACTTTTTGTTCCCACTCAATGTAAATGTTTGGGTCATTTTCTCCTTTGAACTTAGGAATCTTTGGAGTTTGCTTCTCTTGTGATGGGTTGCACCTAGAATGCCCTCTTTTCCTAGCCTCTCTTTCTTGCTCTTTAGCTTCAAGCCTTTGAATGTGCTCTTGGATTCTTAGGTCACTTTGCTCCTTTTCTTTTCTCAATTGTTCAAAGGCCTCCTTTCTAGACAACTCCAAATCCCGAAGCAATCTCATCAATGTATGGTTTTTGTTTGGAGTAGGTGCATTTGATGAACTTGCCATGATTCCTACAACAAAAACACTCAAATCCGAGACAAAATAAATGGATTAGAGGTTAGACAACATGAAAACCGAGACCAAATCCAACCCAAAATGTAACCCAAGTGTTTAGATCACTCTCCCAAAGTAACAAGGCAAGGCTAGCACTCAAAATCCACCAAAGGAGTGAAGCAAACACTTTTGAAAAACTTGTTCAAAACCTTTCAAATGCAATACAAGTGATTTGGCCACAACATCCCAAGAGTTTCAAGAAAAGAAAACTACTAAGACAAAACAAAGAACACCTAGTGACAAGCAAGAAAAGCACAAAAACAAGGAAAGCTAAACTTTAAAGAAGAAAAGTTTGAGACAAAACTTTTAACAAGACTAAAACAAGAAAAGCACATTTTAAAGACTCTATGGAAAGCACTTGACAAACATCTTCAAGTCTTAAATCATGCATACACCAAGAAAGATCATAACCAAGTTAAAACATGGAACTAATTAGCCAATATCACCCAATTCTCAAGTATGAAAACTAGTAGCATAACACCTAGTGAAAAGCACACTTTTAGTTCACCAAGGAGCAAGGTTGCTCTCGGTTTTTAGGCAAAAATTGGTGCAAAATTTTCTTCTTTCACAACTAGTTTCATAAAATGGTGAGAAAGAGTTTTAGGTGGCTTGGACACTTAGTTCCTCAAGTTTTAGGCCAAAATCAATTTCATGGAGCTTACATCAAGCACGACATAAAGTGAAAGCAATATTCAAATACTTGGAAAAACAAGAATAAGAAAACTTCAAGTTAACACATGACATATGACTCAAGAAAAAGTTAGGCACATTTAAACACTCAACATGACATACATAAAGACACAAACATGTAGCTATCATGCATTTAAACTCATGGATTTCAGGCTCAAAGACTAAGCATCCAAAGACATGTTATCCAACCACATTTAGGAGCTTAAAGAGGTGCAAAAATCGTAGCCAAACTGCCACAACAAAACCTAAAAACGCTGATTCACGTATTCTTCGCAGATCTGACCTTTGCTCACTAATTTTATCATAACTTTCGCCATAGAACTCCAAATGCGTTGGTTCTTTTTTAAAATTGTAACAGTTTCTGGCAGCATTTTTTTTGTGTGCAATGGAAGTGGATAGCTACACAAGACAAGGTTAGAACATGAAAACACCATATTCAAGGACAACCAAAGCTCTAGATACCAAATGATGAAAGATTATCTTGTTCCTTTTTAAGATAATTGAATATGGTGTGAGTTGATTAAGAAAGCTAAGTGAAGTCCCTACTGGACATTAAGATAGCAAGCTATCTAGATGTGAATGTTCCTTTCACAAAGCTCAAGAGAAGAAGATGATGGATTGATTCAAAAAAAAAGGAAATGGAAAGCAAATAAACCATAGAAAACCAAGAACAATTAAAGGAAGAAGAAAATATAAAATGGAAAGGAAAGAAATGGTGAAAATGTGAGAAGCAAGCCACTACAAGGCTAGGCTAGAAGCCATGGCAACCTTGAAGATGAGTGAATGTCTGCTGCCACTTGCTATGCAAGATAAGGCTTAAAAGTATTCACTCCCAAGGGAGGAAACTCTCAAAAATGGTTGAGACACAAGATTGTTTTTACTTCAAAATGTTCAACCCTTTTTCATGTCTAGGAGCACCCCTTATATAGAAGAGTTTAGGGGCCTCTAAGCAAATAAAAGATACCTAAGGATGTCTCTACAAAAACCTAACCCTAGCTTCTAGAAACTAGGTCAAATAAGGTTACAAAAATGAGAGACAAAAGAGCTAACTATGGTGTGTGCAAGGCTAATTTCGTTCTAGCACAAAAGGAGACAAAGGAGACCAAAGGTACATAGGTACACTTGCTTTATGGCTTTTTCTTTATGCTTTATGCCTTTGCTTTACTCTCTCTTCCATATCATTTATGCTCCCCAATCACCATGCGCCACCTAGCCTTGCTTTCTTCCTCCTAATTAACCTACAAAGCAAATAAACATAGATTAGCATGTTGGCTTAAGTCAAGTCAACTATAGTCAACAAGTCAAACCTAGTCAAAGGTCAACAAGTCAACTAAAGTTGATTCAACTAAGTCAAATTAGGGAATAAAAAATAACAAACACAAATGAAAGGGATGAAGGATTAGTGAACTTCCTTTCTAAACATGCTTACTCTTCTTAAGCATGTGACTCCATCCTTGGTTGGGGTCAATCCTTCATCAGTACGAAGAGGTTCCCTCTTTGCTCTCGATAGCAGGGCTTTTGTCGGTACACAAAGCTTTTAGGGCTTCCAAAATCTGACCTATCTGGTCCTTCAGCTGGTGAATCTCTGCTTTCATTTCTTCATGGGCACCTTCCCAATCTTCCATGAGGTTTTTGTTTGCACGAGTCCTATAAAGGTGTAGCGGAACAAGTTTTTTTGTTTGAGTCGTTTATTTTATAAGCGCCAACTGTTTAAATATAAATGTTATGAGTATGCAAGAAGAAGGGGAAAAACATGCATGCATTACTAATGTTTGGAATCTTGTGAGTCTTAAAGTACACGTGAATATGAGATCAAAATCAAGTTGTCTCTTATTATAACTTCAAAGCCAAAAAAACAGTATTGTCTCAAAACAACAAAGAAATAAACTACAAATACATCAACGATGGCTAATTATTTCCCTCATCAAATCTATCATATCTTCACAATATTCAAAAAGTTGATATATCTACATAGGGGTGGAAAATACATCTGCCATTGCTTCAGCCCAAGCTAAGAGTCGTGGGAGATGTTGTCCTCCTCTAAGTATCGCGGCAAAGCGTTCCATCCAAACTTTACCATTCTCGAATAAGGATCTTATGATATGTTCTTTCTCTTGCAGCTTGGTTTGTTCTTGCTTCAAAGCTTCATGATATATGATGGTTAAGTCTTGCTTTGCTTTTATAATCTTCCCCTCATACTCGTGAATTACTTTCTTCATGTTCTGTTTCACATTTTCTAATTGAGCTTGCATATTTTGGCGTGCTAGCCTAACATTCTTCAGTGATTCTTTCAGTTGTTTGTTTTCTTCCAAAGTTTGGCTTCGTTCTTTTTCCTTTAGCTTTAATTCCTTCTTGGTCTCCTCTAAGCTGCCTCTGACATTTCCTTGCATCGTTTGTCAATCCGAGCTTTCTTCAAGGCCTTCTCTAGGGATCGTTACTTTGCAAAGCTCTCATCTCGTAGTCTCTCATTTTCTTCTTTAGTGTCTTCCAACATTTCTTGAAGTTTCCTCTTTTCTCTTTTAACTTCATCTAACGTTTCTTGAAGCCTCTCTTTTTCTACTTTAGTTTCTTCTAATGTTTCTCGAAGCTTCTCCTTTTCATTTTTCATCTTTTCTAAGGTGGCTTCTAACCTCAGAACTTCTTCAAGGTTTTGGGGAAGCCCGCCATCCTCCTCAATATTCATGCCCCACTCTGGAAATGGTAGTCCAATAGTGTGAACTCTTCTCTGTAACCACTGCTTGTAACTACCTTCAACATCCTCTTTGCTTTTAATGGTCAAGTCCTTTTTTATCATTTTGTCCCAAGCCCGTCGAACCTTCGCCAACATTTCTCCATTTTCCAAACTCAAGCTTGGTATTAGAAAAGGAGTGACAGCATTTTCTAATGGCGCTCCCCGAATAGGATATCCATGTTGCCTCATTCCCAATATAGGATTATAACTTATGCACGCCCTTGTCCCCATAAGAGGAACACTGGGAAAATTTCCATAATGCCATATCATTTTAGAGACGTTCTTCCACTTTCAGCACCATATAATCTTTGATTCCTCTAAGCACGCCAAATATGATTGCCAATTTATGTCATTCTTGGAGAAACAATTTCTAAAATTTTCAAAAGGACAAAATGACCTGTCAGCTTGCTTAAGGATAGTAGTGACTAACCAAACGTAGAGAACTTGTACGCAACATAATACCTTCTCGCCCTTTTTTGCATGGCATACATTCAATGTATGAAGTACATCTGCTAAGATAGAAACCACAGAACTTTCTCCTCTGTGTTTGAAGGCTAAGAATGCATCAATTGCTGCAAACTCTATAAACTCCTCGCATCTCGAAAACAATACAATCCCATACAACATGGTGGCGAGCGCATCCATAAAAGTCTCCCAATTCCCTCTAGCTGCCAACAATCGAGCTATACCTTCTAAATAGGATAGTGGAAATCCCTCCACACCATTTTTGTTTTGCTTTTTCTATATTAATTCATGCTCTTCTACTGCTAGCACCGAGACCACCTTTGATACAGCTGGATGATGTCCTAAGAACATATATGGTTTTTTATCTCCCAAAGGGCACCTCATGATCTCTTCGAACTCTTCTATAGTAGGAGCCAATTGAAAGTTTCGAAAAGTAAAACAGCTTAGAGGTGGATCATAATATTGGATTAAGGCCATAACAACGTCAACAGGTACCTCTACCATTGCCAAATCCAAAATATTACCATACTTGCTAGCAAAAGTCCTACATTGTGATTTCTTTATTAATTGAATTGTGTCTTTCAATCTTTGCGTTTCTAATTTTTTTATTTTAGCAAAGATAGTCTTTTTTTGAAACACAGTGACTTGATTGATCCCATATTTGTGTGCACAAGTCACGAGATTCCAATGCCCTACTACAATTAACGATATATGCATGAATGTGGTGAAAAGAAAAAAAAATAATAAAAAAATAAAAAAATAAAACAAAATAAAAGTAAATAAAATAAAATAAAAAATAAGTAATAAATACTATATAAAAATAAAAACAAAAAAAAATTGAGACGAGAAAGCTTGAAATAAGAAGTATGAAAGTGTATGAATATGCATGCAATGATATCATGAAAGAGAAAATAGAGATAAATGCACATTATTTAAAAAAAACAAAAACTGCATGTTGGCATGACCATGAAAGAGAAAGATAAAGTAAGAAAATATTTGTATTTAAAAAAAATTATATGATTTCATGGATGCGAAATATATAGCAAGAAAATGCAAGCTCCCTCCTTATGTCCTAGAAGGTGTAGACAACCTAGTTTGTTGTATGGGTCTTTATGTGATGATCACATGGGTGTCTCTATGATGAAGGATTATCTTGTTTCCTTTTAGAGTTATGAATATGGTGAAGTTGTTTAAGAAAGCTTTTTGAAAATTCCCACTGGACATTAAGATAACATGCTATCTAGATATCAAGGTTCATTTCTCAAGCTCATGAAAGGAAGAAGAGAGTTGGATTCAAGCTTAAACACACACAGCAATAACAACACTAAAGAGCAAAATGAAAGAAGAAACAATAAAAATGGAAAGCATAGAAGATGAAGAATGGAAGAAGCACGCCACTCATAGGGAGGGGATCTAAGCCAACCAAGCCCTAGAGATGAGTGATGGTGCCGTCACTTGCAAGCAAGATAAGGCAAAGGTGAGTTCACTTCTAGGAAGGAGAGCTCACGAAAATTGGTGGTTGAATGCACAAAGTTTATAACAAAATGATCAACCCTTTTACAAGACAAGGAGCACCCTTTAAATAGGAGTTCATAGGGGTCCTTTAGCAAATACAAAAATATGAAAAAGGATTAACTAGCAAACCCTAAACCTAATGTGAGAGTGAGTCTTGGCCAAGTGAAGGGAGGCATTCCCATGAGGATTCTAGGCCAAAAGAGGAAGGAGACCAAGTGACCTTCTAAGGCATAAACCACAAAGGCAAAAGGACACAAGGTACATGTCTACTTTTGCTTTTGCTTTATGCTTTTTGCTTTCCTCTCTCTTCCACTTCATCCAAGTGCTCCAATCACCAAGTGCCACCTAGCCATGCTCTACTTTCTCTTAATTTCCTACAAAACAAGACAAACAAGGATTAGCATGTTGGTTTAAGTTAATCTAATCTTGGTCAAAGGTCAACTTTGGATCAAAGTCAACAAGTCAACCAAAATAAATCAACTAGAAACCAACTTAGGGAATTCAAACTAAAGTAATGCAAAACAAAGATAAAGGTGATGGAATAGAAGACTCCCCTCTAGACATGCTTCTAGTGATCCTTCTTGAGGGAGCTTCTAAGGAGGTGGTCATGCCTTCATCACTCTAAATAGTCCCACAAGTCTCTAGAGCTGAAGTCTACCCCGAAACAAAATCCACAACGATGGGCGACCCAACAAATGTGGCATGTTCCGAGGAAGCAAACTGTAGATGAAGTCTTCACAATAGTCAAGCAGATCCGAGATCTAACATGACAATCGTTAGACCTCCACTTCCTATGGCTCACTCAGACCCATGTATAGGGCCCAAAATCAAAAAAATAAAAATGAATGCAATATCATAGTATGTATAGTGTGTGATGAAGGATTGATCCCAACCAAGGATGGAGGCACATGCTTAAAAAGACTAAGCGTGTTTAGAAAGGAAATTCACTAATCCTTCATCCCTTTCATTTGTGTTTGTTATTTTTGATTCCCTAAGTTGACTTAGTTGAATTAACTTTAGTTGACTTGTTGACCTTTGACTAGGTTTGACTTGTTGACTATAGTTAACTTGACTTAAGCCAACATGCTAATCTATGTTTATTTGCTTTGTAGGTTAATTAGGAGTAAGAAAGCAATGCTAGGTGGCGCATGGTGATTGGGGACCATATATGATGTGGAGGAGAGAGTAAAGCAAAGGCATAAAGCATAAAGTAAAAGGCATAAAACAAGTGTACCTATGTACCTTTGGTCTCCTTTGATTTTAGCACACTTTGGCCACTTTTTGGAGACATATGAGACACATTCTTTGTCTCCTTTTGTGCTAGAACGAAATTAGCCTTGCACACACCATAGTTAGCTCTTTTGTCTCTCATTTTTGTAACCTTATTTGACCTAGTTTCTAGAAGCTAGGGTTAGGTTTTTGTAGAGACATCCTTAGGTATCTTTTATTTGCTTAGAGGCCCCTAAACTCTTCTATATAAGGGGTGCTCCTAGACATGTAAAAGGGTTGAACATTTTGAAGTAAAAACACTCTTGTGTCTCAACCATTTGTGAGAGTTTCCTCCCTTGGGAGTGAATACTTTTAAGCCTTATCTTGCATAGCAAGTGGCGGCACACATCCACTCATCTTCAAGGTTGTCATGGCTTCTAGCCTAGCCTTGTAGTGGCGTGCTTCTCACATTTTTACCATTTCTTTCCTTTCCATTTTATGTTTTCTTCTTCCTGTAATTGTTCTTAGTTTTCTATGGTTTATGTGCTTTCCATTTCCTTTTTGTTTTGAATCAATCCATCATCTTCTTCTCTTGAGCTTTGTGAAAGGAACCTTCACATCTAGATAACTTGCTATCTTAATGTCCAGTGGGGATTTCGCTTAGCTTTCTTAATCAACTCACACCATATTCAATAATCTTGAAAAGGAACAAGATAATCCTTCATCAGTGTGTAAAGGGAGCATAACCTAAAGCTACCCAATCCCCTATCTGCAAAACAACCAAAACTTTCCCAGGTAGATATAGATAGATATAGTAATTTTTTCTACCCTAGGATTCAAAAATTTCACAATACAATAAATCACAATATTAAAGTAGATATAAATCACCTCAAGACAAATGAAAATAAATGCAAATAAAAGAGAATAACATAACAAAAAAAAGGGAAAACAAATATGAATCAACATATACTTTGCACATTTAATTAATTAGGACTGACTCTCTAGAAAAAAAGTTCTCGGTGGAGTCGCCATCTATCGCAACCGGGGTCATGATAGGACGACGAAAAAAATTTATTTTAAAATACAGAGGAGTCGCCACCATAATTTATTAAGGAAAACTATAGAAAAACCTTAAAGATTTTAGTCTTTGAAACCAAGTTTAGGTTCGGGAGTCGGTTATGTGTGGAGAAGGTATTAGCACCCCACAACATCATCCAAAGACAGTTCCTTTTAATTAAGTGTACAAAATTAATACAATTTTTAAATATTTGGTTTCCCGCAAAAATAAAATAAAATAAAATAATAATAATAATAATAAACAAATAAATAAATAAATAAATAACAATAAAAAGAAACACAAAAATAAAATAAAATAAAATAAAAAATACTATAGACTATTTGGAGAAAAAAAAAGATTTTAAAAAGATTTTAAATTTTTGGGAGTTGAACCCCACAAGAACTTGGCCTCGCTTCTACGTACTTCCCTTCACAATGGAAAATCAAGGATCACATAGTTCTAAAATAAATAAAAAAATTAGAAAAGAAACTGTTTGAAAAAGATGTGATTTTTGGAAGGTGAACTCGACAAGGATTGCTACGTATCTCCAATTGGAATGGATACTTTACATTGATTAATTTGTAAAAATGTTGTTCCTTGGAGAATCAGGGATCACGTAGTTCTAAGATAAAAAAAAATGTTTGAAAAAGATGTGAGGGTTTGTAAACTCACATTGTTTTAGAGAAGTTTTGTATGTTGTAAAAATTAATTATCAAGCAAGTCCGGGACTCGACATGATAATTTAAATTATAAAAAAGGATTATCAAGCAAGTCTAAGACTTGACATGATAATTACAGTTACGAAAAATTATGATTATCAAGCGAGTCCGGGACTCGATATAATAATTAAAGTTATGAAAATCATGATTATCAAGCGAGTCCGGGTCTCGACATGATAATTAAAGTTACGAAAATCATTATTTATCAAGCAAGTCCAATACTAGACATGATAATTAAAATTTATTTTTAAAAAAAATTAATTATCAAGCAAGTCTAAGACTAAACATGATAATTAAAATTTATTTAAGCAAAATGTTTAATTCTAAAGCAAGTCTGAGACTAGACATGATAATTAAACTTTATTTAGAAAAACATTGATTAAAAGATAAAAATGAATTTATATATATAAAAACAACATAAAACCAAATGAAGCATAAAGCATGAGTGTGATAGCTAAAACAGGGGTGCAAACGGTATAAATTTCTAATTCACAATCCGATGGGGTGTAAGCATTTACAATGGGTACAAAGGTAAATGAACAAAGGTGAAATGTATAAAAGAGGGGTGCGCAAGTAATGAATTGAGTTAACCTTTATTGAAACATATGAAACTACTTCTATGGAAACCATTCCTAGCCAATCCAAATTAAGTAACCTCACTTTATTTAAACACAATTTTCAAACTCACGCATTATCAAACATTCCATGTTGGTGCCAGTCGGATGCTGGACTTTTACTGCTGATGCCAGTCGGATGCTAGACTTTTAAAGCTGGTGCCAATCAGATATTGGACTTAATGTAGGTAAAAATGTATAGACGAACACAAAGTAGGCTTTAACTACTAGTGAAAGTATGAATGCCAATAGAAATTGAGTTTCAGCGAAAAGGTCAAAAACTAAAGTAAATAGAGATATAAACATGAATGACAGTATGTATATGAGACATGCTATGCATGAATGCATGAAATGAAAGGAGAAAATTAAGATTTCCCTTTAAAAATAATAATAATAGTAATAATAATAATAATAATAAATAAATAAATAATAAATAATAAATAATAAATAATAAATAATAAATAATAAATAATAAATAATAAATAATAAATAACAAATAACAAATAACAAATAACAAATAACAAATAACAAATAACAAATAACAAATAACAAATAACAAATAACAAATAACAAATAACAAATAACAAATAACAAATAACAAATAACAAATAACAAATAACAAATAACAAATAACAAATAACAAATAACAAATAACAAATAACAAATAACAAATAACAAATAACAAATAACAAATAACAAATAACAAATAACAAATAACAAATAACAAATAACAAATAACAAATAACAAATAACAAATAACAAATAACAAATAACAAATAACAAATAACAAATAACAAATAACAAATAACAAATAACAAATAACAAATAACAAATAACAAATAACAAATAACAAATAACAAATAACAAATAACAAATAACAAATAACAAATAACAAATAACAAATAACAAATAACAAATAACAAATAACAAATAACAAATAACAAATAACAAATAACAAATAACAAATAACAAATAACAAATAACAAATAACAAATAACAAATAACAAATAACAAATAACAAATAACAAATAACAAATAACAAATAACAAATAACAAATAACAAATAACAAATAACAAATAACAAATAACAAATAACAAATAACAAATAACAAATAACAAATAACAAATAACAAATAACAAATAACAAATAACAAATAACAAATAACAAATAACAAATAACAAATAACAAATAACAAATAACAAATAACAAATAACAAATAACAAATAACAAATAACAAATAACAAATAACAAATAACAAATAACAAATAACAAATAACAAATAACAAATAACAAATAACAAATAACAAATAACAAATAACAAATAACAAATAACAAATAACAAATAACAAATAACAAATAACAAATAACAAATAACAAATAACAAATAACAAATAACAAATAACAAATAACAAATAACAAATAACAAATAACAAATAACAAATAACAAATAACAAATAACAAATAACAAATAACAAATAACAAATAACAAATAACAAATAACAAATAACAAATAACAAATAACAAATAACAAATAACAAATAACAAATAACAAATAACAAATAACAAATAACAAATAACAAATAACAAATAACAAATAACAAATAACAAATAACAAATAACAAATAACAAATAACAAATAACAAATAACAAATAACAAATAACAAATAACAAATAACAAATAATAAATAACAAATAATAAATAATAAATCATAAATAATAAATCATAAATAAAAATAAAAATAAAAATAAAAATAAAAATAAAAATAAAAATAAAAAACTCAAATGATAAATTAATTGATGATATTTTAAGGAAGGCAATGACCCCATCATCCGATCCTTTTAGTTGTATCTTACTTTTACGACACCCTATAGGACTCGATTCAACAAAAAGCTTGCAGAAATCAACCACTCTTTGAATGAAGCCTGGGTTTTTTTTTTATTTTAAAAACAAAAATGTAATCCAAGGAACAAAAAAATAGGAAACGAAGCATAAGCAAATTCTAGTAAATCCTGAAAATAAGTAATGCTCATATCCTCTAATAGACGGGGCCTTTAAGCATAATATCTCCTAACCACATCGGAATTGACAGGGAGAGGTAATTCATCTCCATCCATCTTGGTGAGAATCATGGCTCCTCTAGAAAAAGATTTCTTTACCACAAATGGTCCTTCATAATTTGGAGTCCACTTTCCTCTATGATCTTTTAAAACAGGCAAGATTATCTTCAATACCAAGTCACCTTCGTGAAACTCTCGAGGACAAACTCTTTTCTCAAAGGCCTTTTTCATTCTTCTTTGGTATAACTCACCCTAACATATGGCATTTAGTCTTTTCTCCTCGATGAGGTTTAGTTGATCGAACCGAGCTTGAACCCAGTCTGCTTCTTCTAATTGTGTTTCCATCAACACTCTAAGGGAAGGGATTTCTACTTCAAAAGGAAGAACCACCTCCATCCAATATACCAATGAGAATGGAGTTGCCCCAGTTGATGTACGGACCGAAGTACGATATTCGTGCAAAGCAAAGGGAGCATCTCATGCCAGTCTTTGTAGGTTACCACCATCTTCTGTATGATTTTCTTGATATTCTTATTTGCCGCCTCAACTGCTCCATTCATTTTTGGGCGATAAGGTGAAGAATTATGATGTTGAATCTTCAAATCATCGCACAATTCTGTCATCAACTTATTGTTCAAATTGGTAGCATTATCGGTAATTGTAAGACCCGTGAAAATTAAATAATTAATTAATAAATGCGGGTAGTGGGAGCCTTTAAGGCATTAATTTTTTATTTATATGACGTGGAAAAGTACTAGCTCAAGTGGTTGAGGGTACTTTAATTGTGTGAGAGGACTTGGGTTCAAGTCCTATGTATGCCAAATGTGTGTTATTTAATTTATTATTATTTTTAATAATATGCTTGATCATGTTGAGTGATAATATAATCATAGAATTATATTAAATATCACGAAACATGAATTGGTTGAATGGTTGTGCATTGAATTGACATTGGTTGAATGGTTACGGGTGCGAACCTTTCCATAAGTGACTTTGATTGACAATTAAAATCAATCTTAATGTCATTTTCGTTTTCCCTCCATTATTCTTAATTAAGACACCATTAAAAGACAAATTGTGAGAGAATAGAAGGGTTTGGAGGCTGAATTTTTGATAACACTGTCGTTGACGCGATCAAATTAATACTACTTATCTATAACAACTTCAGTATTGTTAAGAAAATAGTCAACAAAATAGTAAGGGTAAAGTAACCCAAAGTCATCTCCCAACGAACACGGAATTGATTTTTAACAAGTTAGTTCTTATAAAACTATACAAGAGTTAGTCAAATAAAATTATAAAAATATGAGGGATAAAGATTAAAAGATAAAATAAGATATAAACAATAGTAAAGTAAATAGATTGATTCCATTGCTTTTTCAAAATAGATTCATCATCGGTTATCTAAAGATTATTGCTCAATTAATTATTATTGTAGATTTACAAATTAATCAATGCAAAGTCTCAATTAATTTGTTGGCGTTCTTACTTTTAACCAAAGTACAATCTTAATTAAAAGTGAGAACTTTTAGGTTATCCATAGTAAATTCAACCAAAGTACAGTCTCAATCAAATTTACTATGCCTAATCATGCCTATTCTTTTATCTCCTCACCAAATAAAAAACTTAATTAATTAAAGTAAAGTCTCAATTAATTGTAGTTAGAGTAAATACCTTTAACCAAAGTAAAGTCTCAATTATTGGTAAAAAACTCATTTAATCATATGAGAGTTTCTAAATAAAATCAAATTAAAGTCTCAATTCAATTTAAAAACCCTTGGACTCATATGACCAACATGCATATAGATTTAAAATCATTACTTCTTATGTGATTCAAAGATAAAAGACATAGATGAATTAAAACCTCAACAATAATAAAAAGAACAAAGAAATTAGTTGATCTAACCTCAGAATCCAATTAAGAAATTACAATGGAATCAACCCAATAAATTTAGAACTCCATGAATGCAAAATAAAGATAAAAGAAGAATATAGAGAAGAAAAGAGAGAGAAAGAAATTAGGCCCCCCTAAGGGTTCCTAAATTCCGACGTGCCGAGCTTGTTCTTTCTGCTTCTCCCTTGGTGTCTTTATATAGGACTTGGACTAGGCTTTTCTATTACTAAAATCTCTCAAATATCTTTTAAAATAAAGATAAAGATAAATATTTAAAAAATATTTGGTAGTTATTATCTTTTAATATTTTATGATATAATTAAATAAGATAATTATTTAAAAATATCAAATAAAATATCTAAAGATATATTTTCCCAAATTATCTTCTATCATAAAGATAAAGAAAACCGCAAGGTCCAATTTTTCTTTCCTCTCTTCTTGGTTTAGCCAAACTTCTTCACTTTTTCAAGCTTTTCTTGTTGTCTTCATGTAATGCTTGGCTTGGATTTTTGTGCTTTTGATAATTTCTTATTCTTGGATTTATCTTTAAGGTGTCATGAAGCTTTAATCAATTTATTTCCACACCTCCATGAGCTCAACTTAGCTGCAGCTACACTAACACACCTCAAAATATCCAAAGAACATTTATGCAACTAAAAAGCTATTTTTAAAATATTTTTGTATCTCATGCTCAATAACCCAATTATAGGAAATTCCAATTAAATTAATCTTTAAGCACACAAATTCAATTAAATACCCAGAATTAAACATTAAATGAGGGCAAAAATACGCACTCATCATAACCACACACTTATCCTTTTGCACTCCTGGGCAAAATTGAGCAATTTCAAGACTTTATTATGAGGTATTTTACTTCATATCAACACTGGATCAAAGGAATGGACCTTACTTGAGACAAATCAATATTCTAGAAATTTAGTTACCATGCATAAACAAACGAAAAGATTCTATTTTTCACACATGAGTTAATCTTTTGAATTCACAAGACAATCAATTATGAAAGAAAGCACTCAAGTTCAATGTGTATTTTCTCACCAAAATTCGCTCATGTGTTTTGGCTTGTGTTTTCACTCAAAATACTCATGCAAGTAAACACTTGTAATACTTAACAAGACTCTAATATTCACAAACTTTCAGAAAACATGTATTCAAAAATCAGGAGGACTTTTTTACAGGTTATAATGGGGCCAAGGCAAAGGTAGGAAAAATTTTAGGATTTTTGGGTTTTTGAAATTAAAATATAGAAAGAATAATGGAGCATAATTTCAAAAACAACTCTTTTGTGTTTATTGCTTGTTGCTCTCTCTTTCTCTTTTTTTAGAAAGCAATTATTTTTTTTCATTTCAGCACTTTTTCATCAACAATTTTGTACTTTTGCCATTTTTATTAATTTGTGGGTGAGGTACTCACCCACACACTTTATTCCTCAACCATTCCTGACACAACCCACTAGCTCCTCTTTCTTCATAAGGTAGAATATGGTCTTTTTTCTTTTCAAGGTTATGCAATAGGCTTAAAACAAGAAAAAGAGGTTTAAAGCTCAAAGGGGCTACCAATGGATTAATATCAAAGTGGGCTTACTTGGCCAAGTAGCTAAAAACAAGAAATGCCTCAGTCATATCAAATCATGCATATTCACCTAAGTTACAAAACAAAAGAATCAAGCTAAATATTTGAGTATAAACAAACATGAGCAAGTCACTCAAGAAAAATAGGAATGGCACATGGTGGTCCATCCTTTGCATTAAGGCTCAAGACTCACAAGGTCAAATTCTTTCACAAAAGATTTAATCAAGAAATTCTCAAATCAACTCATTTAGCAAATCATAGAAACAATCCACTCATATCAACATGACTTTTATATTTCAAGAATTATGATCATCCCAATTAGTGAATCAAATCCCAAAATCCAATGTCAATATATTTTATTGAAAGCAGGGAAATATTTTTGTGGATTTCTTATGAGACATATTGTTTAAAAGTTTCACTTAGTAAAAAGTTAATACTTTCACAATTTTCTCAAAAAGAAATCACAATTCTTTTCTTTTTAAATGAAAAAAAAAACAAAAAATTGAAAAACAGAAAAAAAAAATAAAAAAAAAAATCCTACCTACAGTTTGTCTCCCCCTCACTTATTTCAAAAAAAAATGTCCTTGATGGACTTATTTTGGGGAGGAAACAAAAAAATTTATGACCTCTGGCTCAGTCTGGCCACATGTCAAAATTTATTTTCTTTAATTTTACAAAGTACAAATCAGCTTGTACCATTTTTTTAATTTTTACTTTTTGAAGTTTATGAAAACTAAAAACAAAAAAACATATTTTTGAAATTTTTTTATATTTTTCACTAAAATTAAAAACAGAAAACAAATATGCATGCAATTTAACTTTTCTATCAACAATGCTTTCAAAAGAATTTGAATTTAAGCTTTTTACCTATTGCAGCAACCTTTCTTCTTTTTCTGCAGCCATGTCAACAAAGATAACCACTAAAAACTTATTTGCATCATTCACATCAACAAACCTGATGTGTGGAGTGTGTCGCTTCAACTCAACTTGAGCATCATCAGGTGCATTCGGATGGTTAAGTGGATCATCAGTAATCCTCATAATCTCATCTTCTGAGCAAAAATTTTCACCTGGTGTTGTTGACTCTACTGCTTCATCATTAACCAAGTCAGTTCCAATAGTAGATGCTTCAGTTGCATCTTCGAATATTGTTGGCTCTTCAACTACACTTGGTTCCTCCATTGTATTATCCTCACAACTTTGCTCTTGAAAATGATCCTTTGTGCTCATATCCTCATCAACGGGTACAACTTTATATTCACATTGAGCATCATCAACATATCCATTAGTAGATATGTTTGTGTGAGAATCTTTAATTTCTTCATCAGCAACATCTTTAGCAAAATTGATATGTCCATCAGTAGACATATTACTATGAAAATCATTATATCCATCAGTAGATATATCAATGTGATGTGATTCCGCTATTAGTTTTTCAGAATGACTCTGCAAGCTTTGTGTGGCAGCATTCATCATCTCTTTCTGATCTGTCTGATTCATCTTCATCATTTCAGTCATCATTTTCATCATATCTTCCAAAGTGACCTTTCTAACTGTGTCATTCATTAGCTGACTTAAATCTTCAGACATTTGTTCAGCTCTGATGGCCAGCTTCAGAAGCACATCTTTGATTTCATGACGAAGTTCGTTAAAATCTGGATTTTCAAGAAATCTTTGATGGGGTTGAGGGGTGGTATTAACAGTTACAAGTAATTCTATGAAGTTGTTCTTACTTGCATCCCTCAACATATCAGACAATATTTGCTTATTTTCATACCACTCTTGCTCAATATTTCTGCATCGTTGATCAACTCGCAACCTTTCATCCATGGACTCTAATTTCACTATAACTTCACCCATTAATATCAACTCGTAACCTTTCATCCATTGCTAGGAAGCCCATACCTACAAATAATCGTTAGCCACTAAAATGGAATTCGTGAACTTTGTAAGCATGGGTTGATACAAGGTGAAATCAACGAAACTGATAGATGTGGCTTTCATCCCCGAGCACAACACTCTATTGAGCATTGTGAAGAGTTCAGGAACATGTTGCAAGAACTGATGAATATGCATTGGGTACAAATTAGCTACCAAAGTGGGTCCAATGAGGTTTTAATGCAATCCCATGAGGATAAGGAACTTGGGGCACCTAAGCCATTGGTTGTTCATTTCACTAAGAATAAACCTTCGCTCATGCCTGAGGAGCGACAACCCTTAGTGATACAAAAATCTTCTCCATTTCCTTATAAGGATGATAGGGCGATACCTTGGAGATATAACATGCAAGTACTGGATAAGGTAAAATCAGAAGAAGTGATGAATAAGGTCGTTGATTCCAATACCTCAGCTATTAGCAATATCTCTGGAATAGGTGGCATGACTAGAAGTGCTCGTATATTTACACCACCGAGTTTAACGAACTACAAGGGAAAGGATAAGGATGACGAGAAGGCTATAACTAATGAGGCAAAGAGTTTTTGAAGGGAAATAAGGCACAAACTGAGGATGACTCAAAAAAGGAGAAAGATCTACAAGAAAGGAAATTTCTAATGATGAAACATGTGAAATTCTCAAGTTTATTCAACAAAGTGAGTATAAAGTGGTTGACCAGCTTAATCGAATGCCAGCTAGGATCCCTTTGCTAGAATTGCTAATGAATTCTACCTCCCATAGGACATTATTAATGAAAATCTTAACGGAAACCCATGTAGAACAAGGCATATCCCTTGACAAGTTTGGAGGAATTGTTGGCAACATTACTGCTAACAATTACCTCACTTTTACTGATGACGAGATCCCAACTGAAGGAAGAGGGTATAACAAAGCTTTTCACATCTCTATTAAGTGCCTTGATCGCTTCATAGCTCGAGTACTTATAGACAATGGCTCTTTGCTAAATGTCATGCCAAAATAAACCTTGGAGAAATTGCCTTGTGATAAAGCTTACATGAGCCCAAGTGCTACAATTGTGAGAGCTTTCGACGGAAGCAAGAGAGAGGTTGTAGGGGAGATTGAACTTCCAGTCCAAATTGGTCCAAGTGTTTTCCAGATAGTATTTCAAGTCATGGATATTGCACCCGCTTATAGTTTGCTATTGGGTCATCCTTGGATCCATTCGGCTGGAATGGTACCGTCCACTTTGTATCAAAAATTGAAATTTGTGGTAGCGGATAAGCTGATAATAGTCTCGGGGGAAGAAGATATGATAATAAGTGGACCAACATCCTCTCATTACATTGACGTTACAGAAGAGGCACTAGAAACTTCTTTTCAAGCTTTGGACATTGTGGGCATGACTTATGTTGAACCAGCTCTTGTTGAGCCACATTTGTCATGCGCATCTATAATGATGGCTAAAGTTATGATACAAGGGGGGCACGAGCCTGGATATGGCCTGGGAAAAAATTGTGGAGGTTCAACGTCATTGATAGAGATTTCAAACAACAAGGGTCAATACGGCTTGGGATATAAACCTACTAAACAAGACAAAAGGAAGACAATGGAAGAAAGAAGGGAGAGGGTCTTGGCTCGCTTGGAAGGACATGAACCAAAGGTAGGAAAGATTACAATTTGTGATATCAAGTAGAGTTTTAGAAGTGCAGGTTGGTTGAATGAGGGTCAAGTGGCAGCTGATGAAGATGAACATGGTGAAAAAGGCACAAATTTTGTGCGCCTGTGTCCTCCAAACGCGGAACTCAATAATCGGAAAGTCATTGAATTACCTGGGGTTTTTAACTATGATACAATGTAAGCCATTTTATGTCTTTATCTTTTTCCTTTTGCTCTACCCAAGGCCTTAGGAACTTGTTTATGGGCAATCTTTTTTTCAATGTCGACATCAATAAATGCATTTTCCCTTCCATTTTCATATCTTTTCTTTTTCATCCATGTTATCCTATTTTAAATAATTTTTTTTTTCAAAATAATGCAGATCAAATAATGAACCCAATGAAAATAGTAATGCTCATACTCCAGATCACAGTAGCATAGATAATGATGATGGTAATGACGATAGTAATGATGATGATAATAATGATGATGGAGATAAAGACCCTCCACCTGAGTTATTGAGACTAGTGGAACAAGAAACGAGGGAAATAAAACTACATCAAGAAGAAATAGAGATAATTAATCTAGGGATGGAAGATGAGCCAAAAAATGTTAAAATTGGCACTAGTATGATTGTTGAAACGTGAAAAAAGTTGATTATTTTGTTGCAAGAATTCAAGGATGTTTTTGCATGGTCTTATCAAGATATGCCAGGATTAGACCCAAATATAGTACAACATAAGCTCCCATTAAAAGTCGAATGTCCACCTGTTAGACAAAAGTTGAGGAGGATGAAACCAGAAATGTCCTTAAAAATTAAAGAAGAAGTACAAAAACAATTTGATGCTGGGTTTTTAGCTGTCGCAAAGTATCCTCAATGCATGGCTAATGTTGTTCCAATACCAAAGAAAGATGGGAAAGATTGAATGTGTGTGGATTATCGTGATCTGAATCGGGCTAGCCCTAAAGATAATTTTCCCCTACCACATATTGATACTCTGGTTGACAATACAGCTAAATTTGCACTTTTCTCTTTTATGGACGGCTTTTTGGGATATAATCAAATTAAGATGGCGCCTAAAGACATGGAGAAAATCACTTTCATTACCTTGTAGGGAACATTCTGCTACAAGGTGATGTCATTTGGTTTAAAGAATGCAAGGGCAACTTATCAAAGAGCCATGGTGACTTTGTTCCATGATATGATGCATAAAGAGATTGAAGTTTATGTGGACGATATGATTGCCAAATCTAAGATAGAAGAAAAGTATATTGTTAATTTGCAAAAGTTGTTTGAGCGGTTAAGAAAGTTTAAGCTAAGGCTAAATCCTACTAAATGCACCTTCGGTGTAAAGTCTGGGAAATTGTTGGGATTTATTGTTAGCCAAAAAGGAATAGAAGTTGATCCAGACAAGGTACGAGCAATTTTAGAAATGCTGATCCCTCCAATAGAAAAAGAGGTTCGGGGTTTCTTGGGTAGATTAAACTACATTGCTAGATTTATGATGTGACCCCAACAAGCCCAAGCTCAAGTGCATCAACAAGCCCAAGCTCACATCAAGGCCCAATCATTAGAAGCATGACGAGAAAGATTCACATGGGCCTCTCACAAGATGATCAAGTCAATCATGGGCTTTTTACATTATTCATATGGGCTAAAGAAATCTCTAAAATATGAGATGATGCATGAAGGAAGTAGTATAGATTTAAATTGGGCCATTGTTTAGGCCTTGTTTTTCTAGAATAATAAGTTAAACAATGTGTAGTTGAAATGATAAAATTGGGCTTGACTAAGCCCAATAGGAGATTTTGCCATGAGCTACCAAAGGTCAAAGGTGGACTAAGTGGAAGTCAACATTCCTTTCTACACCTCATGGATCATGCATCCTATGGAGCCAAGTCCACACTTCACCCATGTGCCTCCTTCATCCAAGGGCTAAGAGAGTGTCTTCTTTTCCAAGTCTTCATCCAAAGGCTAGGAAGATGCCTCCTTCTCCAAGCCACCATCCAAGGGTGATGATTAAAGCTTCTCCTCCAAGCTTGATCTAAGGGCCAAGAATTAGTCTAGCTTTTAGGCTCACATATAAAAGCCAAAAGTAGACCATTTGTACATTTTAACTCTTGAAATTTTTAATAAAATGTTTATGTTGAGATCACTCCACTCTTCTATTATTTTGAGAGCATACGTGGCTAACCTTCTCCTTCATCTCCTCTAGCCACCTTCTGATGAATATCACCTTAAGGACTCATAGCTTGGGCCAACGCCTAGGCCAATTCCTTTTAATTTCTTTTATTTTCCTTATTTTAATTAAATAAATGTTTGTTTTAGGCCTTAAATCTTTTGGGCCATTACTGTTGATATCAACTAATTTTTGGACTATATTGTGCAGCGCCTTTATCGTTTTCATCAAAGCATCGTGAATAAGCAGCCATATATTCTTCCAGATTCACGCGTGCCTCATTTTTTCTACAGCCCTCACATATTGGGTCTGCAATCAGCAACCTAATATATTTCCGCATTGCACCACCTGCCAACATCTTTCTTGAGTGGAAGGCACTTTGTTTTCAGCCTTCATTTTGGGCTGAAGCTTCTGGTCTTGGAAAGGCCCAATGCTTCATGTATGCATCAATTTTCAGTATGCTTCACAAATTGGAAATCCATTTGCTACAGTCCACGTGTTCCAATTAATAGATGCAGACCAGAGGCCTATGCTTCCACACCATTCTCGTCTTCTGCCATCACATATTGGGCTTCTAGCCCAATTACTCCAGACTTCTCCACTTGGTTTCTCCTGCAGATCAACCATCACGCATACAAACCCTTTCCTCCTTTTCCAAACGACGTAGATAGGGTTTTGCTCTCCAATACAGACCGCCCAACTATCACACTTTTCACACCTCAAATTAGGGTTCTCGTTCCTCTCTTACGTCGTTAAGATCTGTTTGCCGTTAGGAACCATTTGTTAGACGACATCCACTTCTCTTCTCCTTTTTCCGGTTGCCTTTAGCTATAAAAGGCAAGCCAACCTTATTGTAACACAGCTTTGATGAATGAGAGAGATTTTAATCCCCTTTTATCTTAGCTCACCTTCATCGAGAGTAAACCCTAGAGTGACCTCGCCAGTGAGATTCCAAACACCGTAATCGTCTTCCGCTGCCTGTTTGGTGGATTTCCACCGAACAAAATTATGTTTCATGGCCTTGCATCGTGAATTCCGACAAGACTGTGGCTTCGCGTGTCCATCACCTTCCATACCATAACTCCACTTCTACTCTTCATCTTCACCAAAAACCTCCATTGTCTAGAGCTCTTCTTGCTCTTATCTTCATTTCCGCTGCATTTCATCTACTTTTTTATGTCTTCCATGGATCTCTTTCCTCTCCTACACCAAGGACGTTCATCAGTTTATCTCCCAACTAATCTTGACTTGTGAACCACTAGTCAAATTATTACGCAAGAATCAGGAGATGAAATGTTATTATCATAATACGACATCGTATATATCACCTAAAAAGCTATCAAAAGTCGTGCTTTAGCCGAACATTTGGCTTGTCATCCCATTCCAGCTTACCAACCCATGACCTAAATTTCCTGACGAAGATATTCTTGCTCTTCTTAGCGGATATGGTGGTGACTCGGATAACAATGCATGGGTGATGTTTTTTGATGGTGCTTCTAATTGACTAGGGCACGAAGGGTAGTACTCATATCTCCAAAAAAGTAGTACATACCGATGACACCAAAGGTTGTGTTTCAGTTGCACCAATAATGTTGTGGCGTATGAAGCTTGTCCTATACCAAATCTACATAGCCAGGCTCTGAATACCAAATGATGTGAATCCAAAGGGTTCGATTCATTTTACTGATCTTTCAAGGTTGAAATGCTAATAAGCAAGAAATTTGAGAAATTATTTAAAATGAGAAAATGGAAACATATAAGAAGATGGAGCGGAAATCGATAGACATCACACTTCCAAGAATGGAAGATAAGCCTAAGAGTTTAAACACACAAAGGGATAAAGGAACTTTGATAAAACTCAGGGATTCTTGAATCACTCAAGAACTTAGGAGAATCACTCTCACTAAGATAGATGAGATAAAACTCGTTTATTATCTAAATAAAACTCAGCTTCCCTTCATTGATGAAAATGGTTCAACTTATATAGGAGCTTTAAGCATCAGAATTTCAAAAGACACATAAATTTCAATTACAAACCACTTAAAGCTATTCATTAATGATCCACTTAAAGCTATTCATTAATGATCCACTCAAGCTAATAATGATCTGCTACTTAATGGTTGATTGTAACTGAATTTAAGGCTACCAAAAGTCATCCAAAAATTTTCAGCAAACTTCCAAAGGTTAGTTCTTAAGTTGGCATATATGGACCCTTATTTCAACTTTAAAATAAAGCAAAACTAAAGCCCATTAATTGGTTAAGCCAAAACACAATTTGGTCAGCCAATTTTACAAAGCATTGGGCCATTATTTAAATAAAAGAAACTGCATCAACATGGTGCATTAGTCATCCCCCATTTGACCCATATGCAATTCACATCATACACTCCTTCTTCGAGAAGATTTGTCCCGAATCTTAAGACACTAGTTTTAATGCAAGTTTATTATGATCTTGTGAAGGACTTTTATTTTATTCATAAGTTGAAACTAATTCTCTTTCTCCAGGATCAAATTCAACTTGATATTTGTTACTTTCCAATGGTTGCAATCCCGTCGATAACATTTCTTGGCAATAGTACCCCACCTTGATATGTAACAATAAATAATTCGATGTATTGTGTTTGACGAATTTACTTCTTATCGACGGACCAAATGCATAATAAAGCACTATGAACAAGCTTCCTTTTCAAAAATGGAATTTGGTGTGTTTCATTCACATGCTTAAGCTTTTGTTCCTGTAATACGACATCATAAACTGTAGAAGAAAAAACATTGACGAATAAATTTTCACTAGTTCTATTTCTTTTTCTTTATTTTGCCTTCTGATGAAGGATTATCTTGTTTCCTTTTAGAGTTATGAATATGGTGAAGTTATTTAAGAAAGCTTTTTGAAAATTCCCACTGGACATTAAGATAGCAAGCTATCTAGATGTGAAGGTTCATTTCTCAAGCTCATGAAAGGAAGAAGAGAGTTGGATTCAAGCTTAAACTCACACAACATTAACAACACTTAAAGAACCAAAATGAAAGAAGAAACATTAAAAATGGAAAGCATAGAAGATGAAGCATGGAAGAAGCACGCCACTCATAGGGGGGGATCTAAGCCAACCAAGCCCTAGAGATGAGTGATGGTACTGCCACTTGCAAGCAAGATAAGGCAAATGTGAGTTCACTTCTAGGAAGGAGAGCTCACGAAAATTTAAAGGTTGAAACACAATAGTTTAGAAACAAAATGATCAACCCTTTTACAAGACAAGGAGCACCCTTTAAATAGGAGTTCATAGGGGTCCTTTAGCAAATACAAAAACATGAAAAAGGATTAACTAGCAAACCCTAAACCTAATGTGAGAGTGTGTCTTGGCCAAGTGAAGGGAGATGATTGGTGGAGGCATTCCCATGAAGATTCTAGGCCAAAAGAGGAAGGACCCCAAGTGACCTTCTAAGGCATAAACCACAAAGGCAAAAGGAGACAAGGTACATGTCTACTTTTGCTTTTGCTTTATGCTTTTTGCTTTCCTCTCTCTTCCACTTCATCCAAGTGCTCCAATCACCAAGTGCCACCTAGCCATGCTCTACTTTCTCTTAATTACCTACAAAACAAGACAAACAAGGATTAGCATGTTGGTTTAAGTTAATCTAATCTTGGTCAAAGGTCAACTTTGGATCAAAGTCAACAAGTCAACCAAAATAAATCAACTAGAAACCAACTTAGGGAATTCAAACTAAAGTAATGCAAAACAAAGATAAAGGTGATGGAATAGAAGACTCCCCTCTAGACATGCTTCTAGTGATCCTTCTTGAGGGAGCTTCTAACGAGGTGGTCATGCCTTCATCATCCTCCCCTTCTTAGAGAGAATTCGACCACGAATTCTTAAACCCTACATCAAAAGGAGAAAGGTCACAAACATTAAATGAGTTACTTATGTTGTAACTTGGGGGTAAGTCTAACTCATAAGCATTGTTGTTAATTCTCCTACTGACTTGAAAGGGGCCATCCCCTCTAGGGAGGAGCTTAGACTTCCTTTGAGTAGGGAATCTCTCCTTTCTCAAGTGAAGCCAAACCCAATCTCCCTCTTGGAAGATGACTTCCTTTCTTCCCTTATTACCATCCTCTTGTTGTTTCTTAACTCTTCTCTCAATGGTTTCCTTGACTTATGAATGCAAGTCTTGGATGTACTTGGCTTTGGCCTCACCATCTTGGCAAGTCCATGCCTCATGAGTGGGAAGGGGAAGGAGGTCTAAGGGAGTTAGGGGATTGAACCCATACACAACCTCAAAAGGGGAATGAGAAGTGGTGGAATGCACAACCCTATTATAGGCAAACTCTATGTGGGGAAGAAGTTCCTCCCACTCTCTAATGTTTTGCACTATCATACATCTTAGCATTTGCCCTAGGGTTCTATTAACCACCTCGGTTTGGCCATCACTTTGGGGATGGCAAGTGGTGGAGAAAAGAAGCTTGGTGCCAAGTTTACCCCACAAGGTTCTCCAAAAATGGCTTAGTGATGAGTACGTATTTTTGCCCTCATTTAATGTTTAATTCTGGGTATTTAATTGAATTTGTGTGCCTAAAGAGTGATTTAATTGATAATTTTGATAATTAGGTTGTTTGAGCTTGTGTGATAAAAATGTCTTAAAAAGTGATTTTTAGCTGCATAAATTATTTTTGGATATTTTAACGTTTGTTGATGCAGCTGAAGTTAAGTTTTAAGCTCATTTAGAGGTG